>NC_137282.1:122185000-127185000 GCF_054371585.1 Giraffa tippelskirchi | reverse complement strand
GGAAAATAAATCGCCTGGGGCTGTGGAGCGTGCTCCTGAAGCAAGAGCAAGGGTCCACCTGCTGCTCCAGGAGAGACCTTCTCAGCACTCAGCTCAGAAAAGGACAATCAAGTCTCTTGATTCTTAAGTCAGAGCTCGACAGACAAACAGCTCTGAGAACAGGATACACTGGAATCAGCAGAATCAGGAAGACAAATATTTCTCTGACAGCATCAATAACATCCTGAACTTCCCTGGTGGCTCAGATGGTAAAGAATAACAGCAGCATAGGAATTTATCTTCTCAAAATTTTTAAAAATTCTATCTGTAGTTTAGTCAAAAGTAGAGAGTTTTGTTTTCCCATGAATTCCTACATTTATTTTCTGAGGAGTTAGTACAGTCCAAAGATACAAAATGATATGCAGTGAAAATTCCCTCCTAACCCTGCCCTCCAGCCATCCATTTCCTTTCCAGAGGCTGTGGCTGGCTGGTTGTATCTCCTTCCAGGGATAGTCTATGAACATCCTGGATTTCCCTGGTGGCTCAGGTAGTAAAGAATCTGCCTGTAATGCAGGAGACCCAGGTTCATCCCTGGGTCAGGAAGATCCCCTGGAGAAGGGCATGACTACCCACTCCAGTATTCTTGTCTGGAGTCCATGAACAGAGGAGCCCAGTGGTCTGCAGTCCAGGGGGTGGCAAAGAGTGGGATACCACTGAGTGAAACACTCTTACTTTCATGAACATCCAGGTCCACAGTTTTTCATCCAAAACATTTGGGGACAAATGGGTTTCAAGATGCAGAACTTCTAGGATTTTAGACAAATAATGAGGTACATGTACCATGTATTTTGTGACACTTTCCCTCCATTTGAGGGTCCATCTAGGCTCTGTACAGGATGATCCTTTGTCCCAGTTTTAACATTGTAAGTTCCACGTCCAAGGAATCCCTCAGTCGCAGGCAAGCAGGATGATGGGTTACCTTAGGTCTGAGGTATAAGATATTCACACTAACTGGGATAAATAACAGCTACAAACGGCTCACATCCTTTCAGCTCTGGTTTTCCTACCAATACATTTGCCACAAACTGAAGGAAAAAAACCCTTGGTTTTCTGAGTTTTTTGAATTTTGAAATTGTGGATGAGGGGTTGTGAACCTGTCACCAAATATGCATATATTCTTTTCACCCACCCAAATGGAAACACAATGTTGGACTTGCTGCTTTTTTTTTTTTTTTTTTGCTGTTTTATCTTAGCACTGTCCCACACCAGTGCAGAAAATACCTCCTGTTCCTTTGTACTGCTGCATAATACTCCGTCGCATGGATGAACATTTAAGCTGTTTCTGTCCAGTCTTTTGCTGTCACAAACACACACAGTTTTAAGTGTAGCTAACTACATGGAAGGGGCTGGGAGCAGAGGAGGAGTCAGATCTTCATTCCTATGGCTTATTTGTGACTGCAGGGTTAAGCCCAAGCCTGCTCAGAAGTTGAGGGAGAGACAACAAAACCTGCTGAGGTCTCCCAGATCTCTTGTACCTGTCCAACCACATACATCATGGAAAGGCATTCACATTAAGAATGGTTTTCCAAGCAAGAAAACAACTTATATTCAGACCTCCTGTCTTAGGGGTCTCCAAAGAAACAGAACCAATTGCTCATTCTTTCTCTCTCTCTCTCTTTCTCTCTCTCTCTCTATATATATATATAAAGAGAGCTCACAGTCACAGAAGAGATAAAGCTGGGGCACATAAAACAACTCCAGAGAGTATGAAGTGTCTTGTGTGGGATAAATTGGGAGTTCTGAGCACCACCTGAAAAAGTCCCCTCAAATATAGTCCAGAAGGGGCTTCCCTGGTGGCTTAGCAGTAAAGAATCCACCTGCCAATGCTGTGAACATGGGTTTCATCCCTGGTACTGGAAGATCCCACATGCCTCAGGAAAACTGAGCACATTCACCACAGCTACTGGGCCTGTATTCTAGAGCCCATGAGCTGCAACTACTGAAGCCCACACGCCTAGAGCCCTGCTCCGCAACAAGAGAAACCACAGCAGTGAGAGGACGACGCACTACAACAGAGAGTAGCCCCCACACTCTGCAGCTGGAGGTGGGCCACGCATACAGAGAAGCCCCAGTGAGGCCATAAATAAATAAACAAATCATATATATATATATATAACATGTTATTATATATATATGTATAATCTGGAAGGCCAGAGAGATGCTGGGAGTTCCTGCCAAACATTGAGACAAGCAGGCTTCCCCACTGGTCAATTTCACTTGTTTTTAAATAAAATCCCAAATCTTTAATAAAATGGGTCAGCGCAGCAGTATTAATAAAGCCTAAATGTAAGAACACAAGCTCTCAATAAAGAATTCAGGTACATTAGGGCTCCTTTCTCCCTGACCTGTGACCATTCATCAATTTCATCCTGGTTAAGTCTCCAAATTTAAAACATTTCCCAACTAGACTTGTAATCGTGTTTCTAAACTGCCAACCACCGTGGAATCTCAGAAGCTTCTTGTTCCACATCGATTCAAAAGGCCTTCCAGCTTCTCCTGTCTGCCAAGGGCTTTGCTCCACCCCAGGACAGAGGCATTTTCCTTAAGACTAAAACATACAAGACTACATTCATTCATTCATTCATTCATTCATTCTTGATATTACCAGCCCAAATGATGATGTGTAAATGTTATGGCTGCAAAAGGGGACACAAAATACTGTGCACTAGTAACAAAGGAAAACAGGCTTGCATGGATGAAAATGCTACCCAGGTAGGTCTCTGTGACCAGACCCAGTTAAAGAAAGGGGCTGGATTTTCAAGTTCAGATGGGAACTTGAAAGTCTGAATGAGGAACCCCCTTCCTAAAACCAAGGGAGGATCCAGGTGGGGCTTAAGTTTATGCAATGATAGAAGTCTTTTATAATAAAAAAAAAAAGTCACAGCTATAAATATAGTACTGCCAGGGCCCTTCCCATGCAAATAAAAGTCGTGGAAACCTGCCTTTAATAGCTTATCATAAACCCACGCTCTGTGTGGCTAAACAAGGATCAGGGAGGAGGTAGCGTATTGGCAAGGAGTGGCACCTGGGGCCACAGTTTAAAACATAAAGGACCAGAATGACCTGGGCTGGAGGAGAATGTGGGAGAGGCAAGAGAGAATGGATAGGGCCATCCTACGGTGCCCAGAGCAGCTTGTCTCATGCACCCTGGACCCCTCCCCCTGCTGGCTCTACACAAGGTGCTCTAATGGATGGTGCCCTAATCCCTGCCTCCCCCAATAGTAATAATATGATAATAATAGTAATAGTAGTAATTAGTATTACAGAGGCTCACACTTACTGAGCACTTTCTATGTGCCACGTGCTATTCTCAGTACTTTCTTTGTCCATAGTCACTTGGTGAGTTTTCATAACAACTCTATGAATGAGACCCCACTCTTTTCATCCCCATTTTAAAGATTGGGAAACTGAAGTAGAGACAGGGGTTAACTCATCTGCTCAAGACAAACAGGGACAGAACAAGGATTTGAACCCAGACAGGCTGGCTCCAGAGATAAAGCTCTTAACCACTAATAACAATAACAGCTAACAGGTAGGTCATGATTACCCTGTGTCAGCTGCCCTTCTAAGTGATCACATGTATCAGCTCAACTAATCCTTACAGGTACTATTGTTATCCCCATTTTACAGATGAGGCAACCAAAACACAGAAAGGTCAAGCCGTTTGCCCAGGTCACACAGCAGGGAAGCTGCATAAGAGGGACTTGAACCCAGGCAGTCAGGTTCCAGTGACCACATTCTTGTGCCCTGAACTGTACCCTTGTGCCATGATTAGATTTAAGGGTAATCTGAGAGCAGTGGCCATGGCTTACATTTCTCTGCATCAAGTGTGGTGCAACACTGTAGAATCTAATAAGCACTGTAGAATCTAATAAGCACTCAACAAATAGTCAATGAAATAACCCTTCCTGATATATACAAAAATCGTATTTCAAGTCTATTGTAGAAAATCTGAAAAATACAGAAGGGCTCCAAGAAGAAATGCAAGTTATCCTCATGCAGCACAGACAACCACAGTTCACATTTTGGTGTCTTTCCAGCCAGTGTTACAAAATAGGGATCCCACTCTATGCCCTGTTTTGTAACCTCCTTTTTTCTCACTTATCAATACATCATAATCATTTTCCCATGTCTTTACATTTTCTTCTGCAGCTTCCACAGAGCAATCATTTGTGAATGCTCAAGTGACTTGCTCAGGGTGCTTCCAGCAATGAACTGCAATGTCACCCACAAACAGCCCCTTCCCTAGGGGGCTCCTCGTAAACAGTCCTCTCCCACCAACCTCTCTATCCTCTACATGTGCCCACCTTATACACTTGACCCTCTCCTACTTCCTGGCATCTCTAGAAACCCCTTTGCCTTCCTTCTTAGACTCAGGGTCGCCTCCTCAGTTCCTGCCAAGGGTGTGTCCCCATGCTACACCCCTTACCTCTGTTTTCCTATTTTCTCCTCTCCAAGTCACTGTCACCCTTCTCATATCCTCCCTCAGCCACGATCAAACTTTTGCCATCCTGTGCCCAATTCCCACAGAACTTACTAGAAATGGTCCAGTTCCATCAACAAGCAGGCATTAGGCAATGTCTGTTGCAATGTACTGAGTGACACAGGAGACGATGCCAGCGAAGATGCTAGAGGCTGCAGTGTGGGAGTCCCTCCCAGGCATTTTGAGCAGGAGTCATCAAGATACAATGCCTTTACCTAAAAGGGGGAGTCTCTCCTGGTGTATGATTTCCAGCCACCAGACCCAGGCTGTGAAAGATATTTTGAGGCTAGGATCTCTTTTGATGTACTTTAAACCCCAACAGGGAGGTGGAGGCCTAATCCACTCTGAGGGTGGGGCAGCCTGGGCACTGTGCCCTAATAGGATGGAATGAAAGACTTTTGAAAGTGGTGGCTCAAGACAGGTGGTTCTTGATTCTAGCCGCTGTGTCTCAGTCAGGATGGTGGAGTGGGGGGGGACTGTGCAGACAGCTGCGGGGATGCCTGAGTGGGTTGACCAGGAAGATGGGACTCCTTTCAAACTTGCTCTGCCTGACCTGTGCTTGCAACCACAAGCAGGTGCCTGTGCTTTTTGGCATCTTGGCATAATAGCACCTACCTTACCTACCTCACAGTTTTGTGTAAGGATCAAACGAGGTAAGCTCAGTAAAAAGTGTTTTGCCAAGGGTAAAACCCCCGAGTTAGCTGTGCTTAGGACTCTCTGCCTCTTTCCTTTTTTTTTTTGGAAGGTGCAGATAACAACTTTGTTTTTAGGGCATTTCCTCCTTAGCTGCATTCCTTTTGTAGACAAGGGGCAGTAGTGGCTGCAAACAGGAGACACTCCCCAGCCTCTTTAGATCTGGGCCACTTCGGCCCCTTATCTCTTTGACCCCGAAGCAGCCTGATTTTATCACTGGTACTAATTGAAGGTCCAAGCCTGATTCATTTGAACAGTGTGTGGGGTGACTACCATCACGGATTCCCCGCTCCCCTCCCCACCCCCCCTCGCCCCAGTCGAGGCATTTCCTGGGACTTAGGACTTTCAGTGTTAAAATCAGACCAATCCCAAGCACAGGAAGATGGCTGGGCACCACAGGTGTACCAGGGGTTGGGCGGGTCTGGTGTGTAGTGTATACCTGTCCAGCCTAATGAGGCGTGGATACGTGTGATTATTCACGTTTGTGCACAAACATGTAGCGTGGATATGTTGGTACCTTGGGGTTTTGTGTGTTGAGTATATGTTGCTGAGTGTGTAATCAAGTGATGTGTGCATGTCTGTTACGATGCGTGAATTATGACCAGGGCTTCTATAGTATGTCGTATTTAACGTGGTGTGGGTAATATAAACACGTGTGTCACGAACGCGTGTTCTTTTCAGCCAGGGTTTGTGTATATTTTGTGTCTGGTGTAGTGTGCAATGTAATGTATGCGTGTCATTTGGGTTGTGGGGTGTGTGTGTGTGTGAAATTGAACTCCACGTGGGGTTGAGAACGACTCAAAACACACGGTGTTTGCAGTCTTCACATGTGGAGGTGGTGTACTGTGTGTGTGTTGTGTGTGCTGTGCTTAGTGTGCCAAGGGATGCACACAAGTCTTTGGCAAGCAGAGTGAAGGCTGGGTGTACGCTGGCAGGTCTGCACCCGGTGTCGGGGTTCAGACGTGCCGTTTCTGTGTAGACGCCTTGCATAGTGCTCTGCGCATGCTCCGAGAAGCCGCGCTCTCTCCCACGTATGGCGGTGTGATTCCTGTGTGGACAGAAACCAGAGGGTGTTGTGTGCGCGGAGGTGTATCAGTGGCGGTTGTGCAGTGTCCACTGTAGATGTTGCTCGTGTGGGGTGGGCGTTAGGCGGTGGCAGGAATCCAAGGGCACCGCGGCCACCTCCACGGTGAGGAGGAGGATGGGGCCCCACCGCCAGACCTAGCCGGCGCGGGACTCGCACTTCCGGATCCGCACTCGCACTTCCGGGCCCGCCTGCGGGGTATTCTGGGAAGCGGGGCCACGCCCACCCTGCAGGCCCCGGGGAAGCGGCTGAGGCGGTTGAGCGCGCCGGAAGCGGAGCGGTCTCTTCCCTCGCCTGCTGGGGGCTGAGCTCTGAAAGCCGCGTGGAGTCTATACTGTCCAACTCACCGGCTCCTGCCGAGCGCCGTGCCCCGCACGTGTATTTTCTTCTTTAATCGTCACGGCCAGCCTCTGAGGGACCTTCTACTCTCCACCGCACAGGTGAGTTACTCAGGCTCCAAGAGGGGAAGGAGCCATCCTGGCTCAGGCCCCTGACTCCCCAACTTGCCACGAGAGAATTTATGACGAGAAAAAGGGCCGCGGGAAAATAAAACTCCCCGAATAGGGTTACCCTGCTTTTCCCCCAAAACCTGTCGAAAGATACCAGAAAGCTCTCCTCAGACCTTTCTGAATTTCTCGCACTTGCTGGAAAGGGAGGGAATCATGGGTTAGTCCAATGAAAACAAGGTTGGAATAATGGAGGTATTAGATAAGCTTGTATGGTATAATATGATATTTCCCAGAGGGTGTACAATTAAATAATGAAGAAGCTAATTGTCCACAGTTATATTTAATACCCGTTGTGGAGTAAAGGATTAACATGAGTTTTTAAGCTCCACGTGGTCATTCTTCAGATGTCCTTCCGGTGGCGTCTTCCTCCTCCCCAGCTTCCTTCTCCCATCCTTCTTCATTCCTTCTTCCTCTTTCTTCTGCCGTATTTGATCTATTAGGCTGAATCATATGAAATTACTTTTTGTGTATATCAAAACTAGTTAAATGTTGGCAACTTCATATGTTCAACCTAATGTATTTTGGAAAGCTCTTTTTTCTTTTTGGGGCCCCTGGGGGGAGGGGTGTGTCTTGCAGGATCTTAGTTCCCAGACCAGGGATCGAACCCACATTGCCTGCACTGGAAGCAGGGAATCTTAACCACTGGACCACCAAGAAATTCTTGGAAAGCTCTTTTATATTTTGTAAAATGCAGGGAAATTATTTACGTTTGATTTGAGTTTCAGAAGCCCTGTGATTTTTCACTGATTGGAGGAGCTTATACTTAACGTATTATGGCTAGAGGGGTAGCATATGGTGTGCTGGAGTTGCCTCTCCAGGTGATTGTTAAATATTCAAGGATTTTGCAAGAGAGTTGTTAAACCATTGGTAGCTTGAAATTGGCCATGGAGGGAGGGCCATGGAAATTGGCTTTCCTCCTTGCCCTCCTGGGGTCCGGTTTAGCAGAACGCTGTTGGTTGTTTGATTTATCTTAGGCCAAGTGAAATCACAGTGAAATCAGTTCAGAACCACATAGATCCCCAAACAGAAACTGAGACTGAGAAAAGAGTAGAATGGATGCTGGGGAGGCAACCAACAAGTTCAGTGGTTGTGGGAGAAAACATTGACAACTTGGGGATGTGCTGTCACAGTTCATAATTAATAGTTCACTTTAGTTAGTTTTAAGCATTTATCAGCACTATTTGAAGTGCTTTATATGTGTTAACTCATTTGATCCCCACAGCAACCTTATGACATAGATATCATTGCTATCCCTATTTTACAGATGGAGAAACTGAGGCTTAGAGAGGCTGAGTAACTTGGCCAAGGTTATACAGATAGTAAGTGGTAGAGTTTGGCTTTGACCTCAAGCTATCTTAACTCAAGAAAACATGCTTTTAACTACACTGTCTGTATTATATACGTTAGGATATGCTGCAGTAATAACCCACAAATTTCGTGTTTTACAATAAAGATGGTGTATTGTTGTTCACATTACATACTGGCTATGTGTCAGATGTGATTCTGCTTCACACATCTTATTCTGGAACCCAGGCTAAAGGAGCAGCTCCTATCTTGGCCCCAGAGGAAAAAAACAATTCTAGCACCATGCAGTGATTCTTAAGATTCAAGTAAAAAAAAAATAAATAAATAAAGATTCAAGTAATATGTGGCATAACTCTTGTCACATTCCATTGGTCAAAGCATATCACGTGGCCAAGCTTGACTCAGGAGGGCTGAGAAATAGAATCCCCCTCTCCCTAAGCACTGCAAGTCACATGACAACCTTCTGGGTAGTGAATAACTGGGAACTGTTTTAGGTTAGGTTCCCAGAAGCAGACCCTGAGTCAAGGATTAGAGTGCTCTATTAAGGAAGTGTTCCTAGGAGAATCCAGAAAAGGAGTGGAGGAGCAGGACAGGGAAGGAGGCAAAGCTAAGTAAGGATATAATTTCAGGCCAAGTCCTGGGCTGAGCCTTATCCAAAGGGGGTTCTGGGTATAAATTATACCTCAGAGTTTATCCCAACTCAAGGCAAGAGAGCTGGACTTTCATATTTCCACAGCTGTGAGTCATCGGTTAAGGACTGCTCTAAGGGCACTTTTTGCTTTCTGAATATGGATGAAGCAGTTCCAGTGGCCCTGGACCAGTCCTTCGAAAAGAATCACGGGTGCATGGCTCTTAGAAACAAAATCACACAGAAGTCAGGAGAGGGAACAGAACCTGAAAAAAGATTTGAGGAAATGTGGACAGAGCACAAATAATTGACACTAAAGGAATACTAATGCCATCTACCACACTGCCTCTATTTTATACTGTTTTATTTTGATATCAAAGGTATGACATTTTTTTCTGCTGTAGTTAGTGGCATGTCTTTGATGTCAGAAAGAGGGACCACAGTTTTCTCCTCTTGAAATAAAAGGTAATAGGGAATTATTACAGGTTTTTCAATAATCCTGTGCAGTACTTACTGAGCATGTGTGTCTAACACTGAAATCTCTCCAGAGTGAAGAAAGATGTGTATAATACTGTGGTGCAATTCTGTCAGTAACCCAGAGTTAGTGCAGCCTCCATAGGTTAAGGGTACAGTCCCTAATAAGACTGCCCTGTTCCACCTACACCAGCTGCAGGTTCAAGGGCTCCCAGGCCCTGCTTGCTTCTGACCTACAAATTCAGGGGTTCCCATGAACTTTTCAGGTTTCTTAATTTGCTAAGATGATTTATAGAACTTGGGAAAGTGCTAGGCTTTATGATTAGTTTTGTTATAAAGGATACAAGTCAAAATCAACCAAATAAAGAGAAATATAGGAGGAGGTCTGAGAGAGTCCTAAACATGAACCTTCCAAGCCCCCTCCCTGAGGAATCTGGATGTGTCCCCTTCACAGGACAGTGATATATTTATTCATCAGCCAGAAGGCTCAACCAAACTTTGAGTGTCCAGAGTTTTATTGGGATTTCATCATATGTGCATGATTGACTGAACTCAGTCTCCAGCCACCCTCCTCTTCCTGGAGGAAGTTGGGCTAATATCACATGACTCAAATCCCCAATCCTTTAATCACATTATTGGTCTTTCTGATGTAACCAGCCCCCATCCTGAGTCACCCATTAAAATAAATTCAGGTGTGGTCTAAGAGCCCCACCATGGTTAACAGAGACACCCTATCTCAGGAAAATCAGGAAGGGTTCAGTAGCTCCCTCCCCAGAACCTAGGAAAAGACCAGATAAATTCTTTATTATGCGGCATGTATCATCAGATTGGAGAACAGTATTTAACTCTGAGCAGAATTTTTGTAATTCCACAGGTAAACATAAATGTAAAAGCAAATACAGTACACCAAAGACAAAAAATCCTTTTCTAAATGCAACCAGGGAAGTAAAACAGATGACCTAAAAAGGAACTGTACAGTAACAGCAGACTTACCTTGCACAGCAGTAAAGGCTAGGAGATAATGGAGTATCTCCAAGAGAATTATAAGGTAGATTTTTCTTATTGAAAAATAAAGCATAAAATAATTATAAGATACTGTAGTGATATTTATCTGACATCCCAGAAGAAAGTTAATCTGTTACTGAAGTTATCCACTTAAAAACCAAAACATTTTAATGATTTCTGATATAAATCATTCCAAAGTATATCACCCCATCCTCCTCCCTTCTTAACTGGTGAGTTCAGCATTAGTGCGCTTTTAGGTAGTGAGACTCCCAGGGGTTACTGAGGTCTTCTAAGCTGTTTGCACCAATATCAAATGTTTCCACATGCTGTATTTCATACTTCTTTCTGCTTATTATAATCCTGTCTCACTGCAGCAGCAGTTTTATTGAAGCTCTTAATCTGTTGCTGATTTAATGTGTATGTGTCTGAATATAGGTCACAGGCTTTCTCCACCCTCCTAATATACATAGCTCATTAGCTATATCTGACAGATTTTATTTTCTGAAAATGAGCACTATGGTACAGTACATCCAGCACATTCTTACTGTGTAATGTTGACATCATGTAGGCTTTCCCCTCTTGAATCTGAGTGTGTCCATGGTGCTGTGTAACTTCCAAGGTTATAAAAAGATGATATAGCTTCCACCTCTCGGAATGCTTGTTCTTAGAACCTAATCATTATGCCACAAGGATGGGGAGAGACCACAGGGAAAGGCCGCACGTAGGCATCTGATAGAACCCCAGCTGAGGCTCCACTCAGCAGCTGGCACTAGTCTCCAGCCTTGTGGATGAATGAGTGAGTGAGCTTTCAGGTAAGTCCAGCCCTAGCCTTCAAGCCACCCTAGTTGAGACCAGGTGGAGCAGAAACAAGCTGTCCCTGCCGAGCCTGCGAATAATCCAAATTATGAATTTAATAAGCCGAAGAGTGATGGTTGTTTTAAGCTCTAAGTTTGGGATGGTAGCATTCACAGCAATATATAACTGGAAAGAACCCATTCAATTTACTTCAGGAAAGGGGGATTTAATGAAGGGACACAGAGGCTTATAGGAACCCAAGAAGAGAAACTGCTATACAGCATGGAAACTGCAGCTGTTTTTACATATGTAAAATATAGGTATACATAATATATATACAAATACAGATTTTATATATACAGACATAGGTATGTAACTTCTACCACTCTCTGCACATATACTATATTCTTTTCTCGTGATATAGTCTCATTTCAGAAGTGGTTTATCATAACCTCTCCCCACTTCGTAGTCCACTTTCTAATCTCAATCTTTATAATTCAAGTGCTGTTATTGATTCAGTGCCCAGTTTCCATTTCTTGAAAAAACATGTGATTGAAACAGCTCCTCTTTGCCAAGTAAGGTCCCTCAAAGGACAAGCATCTGGGCTAATTACACCTGAACTAGCTTTGGTCAGGTGTCCATCTCAGGGAAGACAGCTGCAGTTTTGAGGTAAGGAGTCCCCCAGAAAGTGTGGGTGGGCATATAGTGACTGACCTCTCTAGAGCAGCTCCTCATTAGGCTGTTAACTCCTAGCCAGACAAGGAAAGCTGAGAAGGGTATAAGCATGACCAGATGAGAGTAGCACATAATCAGGAACTGGCAGCCCGGAGGAGGATCAAGAATGAGGGAGGATGAAGAAGAGTATGTCTGGCAGCAGATGGTGAGACCTGCAGGCCCTGATAACATCTGCAGGTGTCATTTCACCGTAGATGGGTCCATGGTGTCCTGCATAGAGACCGCAGAGTACAACAGACTCGTTCAAGTTCTAGGTCAATTAATATAAAAGCTGTGAGACCTCTGGCAAATTACCATCTCTGAGCCTTGATTTCTTCATCTGTAAAATGGGAATAATAGCACCGCCTTGCAGGGTGAGGGTGGGAATTACTTAACTCGTGCATCGCAGCCACTCAGTAAGTGTGAACTCCCTTTCTTCCTCCACTTGGAAGTCAGAGCTCTCCTTCCAGGTTGTGCAATGTGCTAGGACAAAGATCCTGTAGCTAGAGGTTAAAAGATTTCTCACTCCAGTTACTCACAACCTCAAAGGAGTTCCCTGCCTCAGGGCTTTGCACCTTGCAAAGGTGAAACAAGCCTTTATGGGTCCAGAGCTACCCTGATGGGGCCACCGACTACATCTTTTTCTAAAAGTCACCAGATTCCTGAAAATCTAAAGAACAGAAAGACTGTAGATGGTTTGGAGACATAACCAATAGATGTGAATAAGTGAAATAAGTGAATAGAAAATGCATGGCGCAGTAGCACTGAAGCTCTTCGATAGGCCCCTCTCATTTTAAAAACATACAGAAATTATGAAACTATCGGGCAGATCTCAGTTCCCTGAAGACTCTCACTCTCCTCAGGTGGTTCAACACTGTACAATGGCAATTACTGAACTATGTGTGTTGCACGTCAAATGCCAGCACAGAGGCACGGAGCCTGAGGGGAGGGGCTCTGGATCAGGAGTTCCAGGTCTGAGGTCCATTCCCAGCCTTGCTGCTGCCTAGCACTGTGTCCATGGGCAAGTCACTGTCCCTCTCTCATCCTGGATCTCCACACATCTAAAATGGGGTGATTGGACTGGTTTCCAAGAGGCCTCAAACTCAAGTAGGAAAGGAGTATCTTAGTGGTTAAAGAGAACCCTCAAAATTACCCAAACATTAGTTCAAATCCTGTCTTTTCCACTATTAGCAGTGTGACCCTGAGTAAGTTGTTCAACCTCTATACACTTGTTTCCTTATCTGTAAACTGGGGATAGTTACAGTATAAGATTGTTCTGAAGATCGAGAAGATAAACCATGAGTGCATGCAGCACAACACCTTGTACATAGTAAGTTCGTGATGAATGTTAGATATTGTTGTTAGTGGGGATTTTAAAATATATTTTTGAAAGCATAGCTCTATTAATCATTATTGACCGCTGGGACTCCCCAGGCCACAATCACATTTCTGGAGCGTCAAAAGAGGAACAGATACAAATTTGTACAAAAAAGTCATTGATCTCCTTCAATTAACAAGTTTTCCTTTTTTGATGATGGTGGGAGCCTCCTTGTAAAGCAGTGATCTTGAAACACAGGTTATGGGGAGAAAGAAATGATTTTATAACTGTTTTAAGCTCCCACTCCTTTATGTCAGCTTGGAGGACTTGATCATTAAGGAGGTTACTATAATCCAGGCTACAGAGAACTTAGTATATGGCACAGAGCAGTATTTCTGTAATTTCTCAAGAGAGAACAAGACTTAGATTCCTGGGTCACATCCCAAATTACTTGATGGGTAGGAATCTCCAAGGGTAGGAGCCTCTGAAGGGATGTTTATTTAAGCCAGTGCCCAGTTACTCTTGTCCAAGAAGTTTAGGAAACCTTGGCAGAGAGGCTGTGCCCGCCCCTGAAGCCCTGGTTGGTTGTGAGAAGGAGAGGGACAGGGGAAGCAGTAGATTGCAAGACTGACCCTTCCCCAAGGTACATGGGAGGAGAAGGGAGAAATGGTCATTTAAATGAGGTGACTGAATATTTATCTGTTAGGTGCAGTTGAAATGGAGGCAGACCAAGATGCCTAATTGACAAGTTGTCCCCTTCTCACTTCCCTCTCCATGAGATGTGGACTCATGAGACAAATTAAGTGAGGGGAAGAAAATAATGTCTTTGTACATCTGAGTGTCCTGTGAATGAATTGCTGCTCTCAGTGATGTCACAACATTGTCATCAAAACATTACACCATCGTTACCAAGAAGTCTTCATCCAAGAGTCTTTTCATCTTTGAAACCCAGCTTTTATGGGTCTGGGGTCGCCCAGGAGCTAAACCAGGTTAGGGCCCCTTTAGGTCTGAGAAGTTGCCCTTTGCCTTCAGGGCAAGAACCAGAACATGCTCTTTAGTCTTGCTGGGAAACAGTTTGGGAGCAAGAGGCTGGGAATTAAATCTTCCTGGAGGAATCACATAGCCAATAAATTAAAGGGTGGATCCACACAGATGGTTATAAGAGAACAGGTCAGTATGCTTCCCTGGCCTTGGCATTCTGGTTTTCTCCAATGGTCACACTTCTCCTGGGCCAAGGGTTCATATCCCTGGTGCTCTGTCCTCTTTCTGAGAGGGATTTCCTTTTTCTTCTTTTTTCTGGTCACTCTGCCCTAGGACAGATGAAGAATTCTGAAATTCTAAACATCTAATACCTTTGATTATTAATTGTAGAAATACTCATAATAAACTCAGATTTGAACCATCATTTATACTGTTTTTCAAATTGTAGCAAAGAACATATAAAATCATTTTAACCATTTAAAGTATGCAGCTCAATGGCATCTAGTACACTCAACAATGTTGTGCAACCAACACCACTGTCTAGTTCCTGAGTTTCCTCACCTCAAATGAAGCCCTGTACCTATTAAGTAGTCACTGTCTATTTATTCCTAACCCCCAGCTACTGGCAACCACTAATCTGCCTTCTGTCTTTGTGGATTTGCCTGTTCTGGATATTTCATGTAAGTGGAATCATATGATATGTGGCCTCTGGCTTCTTTCACTTAGCATAATGTTTTCACGGTTTATCCATATTGTCATGTATCGGTACTTCATTACTTTTTAAGATTAAATAGTATTCCATTGTATTTGATATACTACACTTTGTATATCAATCAGCTGGATATCCTTTATACAGTTAAAGTGCTTTTTTAAAAAAAAAAATTTATTTTTGGCTGCACTAGGTCTTCATTGCAGATCGAGGACTTCTCATTGCGATGGCTTCTCTTGTTGCTGAGCATGGGCTCTAGGGCACGTGGGCTCAGTAGTTATGGCACATGGGCTTAGTTGCCCTGCGGCATGTGGGATCTTCCTGGACCAGGGATCAAACCTGTGTCACCTGCACTGGCAGGTGGATTCTTAACCATTGGACCAACAGGGAAGTCCTAAAGTGCTTTTTATATAATACCGTATCACCTGATCCTCACCAAAACTCTGGGATGTGTTCAGGGCAGATATTATTCATTATTATTGAGATTTTCCCCATTTTACAGATAAGACTAAGGCTCACAAAGGTGGAGTTACTTGTCCAAGGTCTCATAGGTGGTTAATAGCAGAATCAGAACCCAGGTCTCTGAGTTTGGATGACCAAAACCTTTCTTGAGCTGTTTGCTTTGTAATACTAAACAGTGTCCTTCCTCCAAGAAGATCATGAATGGACATGTGCTCATCATAGCAAGACAGGTGAGGACCAGGGAGAGTTCAACCCTTCAGTTCAGTTGCTCAGTCGTGTCCGACTCTTTGCAACCCCATGGACTGCAGCATGCCATGCCTCCCATCACCAACTCCCAGAGTTTACTCAGACTCATGTCCATTGAGTCAGTGATGCCATCCAACCACCTCATCCTCTGTTGTCCCCTTCTCCTCCTGCCTTCAATCTTTCCCAGCATCAGGGTCTTTTCCAGTGAGTCAGTTCTTCGCATCAGGTGGCCAAAGTATTGGAGTTGCAGCTTCAGCATCAGTCCTTCCAATGAATATTCAGGACTGATTTCCTTTAGGATGGACTGGTTGGATCTCCTTGCAGTCCAAGGGACTCTCAAGAGTCTTCTCCAACACCACAGTTCCAAAGCATCAATTCTTCGATGCTCAGCTTTGTTTATAGTCCAACTCTGACATCCGTACATGACTACTGGAAAAACCACAGCTTTGACTAATAATCATAGCTAATAACCATAGCTTCGATAATCAGCCCCAGGGTTTGGTATAAAGGTGGTAGAGCTATAAGAGAGACCATGCGTGGCTGCAGCCAGCAAGGAGAGAGTCCTGGAATGGAGATGTTTAGGTGGATGAATCTTACACTCCCTGCTTGGACAGGCCTAATTTTGTCCATTGACAAAGTGGATCACTGCCTACAAGGTTTGGTCTTACAAGGCTTTTCTGCTCAGACGTCCTTAAGGATTCTCCTTCCATCTCTGCATGAAACATACATACTTGCCTAGAATGCTTTACTGTCCCAACAGCAAACCTAGCAGTCAGGGCTTCATAAATGTTTGCCAACTAAGTCAGTTTAAGGACTTCAGGTCTCTGATGTTTTACTCTGTCTCCTCAGCAGTGTGTCACCAGTAGCAATCTTCAGTGCAAATGAGCAGGACTTCCGGGAGTAGAATCCCACTCTGCTGCAGTGAGAGTTTTATTACTGCTAAAATAATAGCAAAACCAAATAATGGAATGTTTGGAAAACTGAACAAAGCAACAAAAATGATCCATAACCTTACTACCCTAACACAACTGTTATTTTGAAGAATTCTCTTTCCCTCACTTTTCTTCCTTTCTGCCTTCCTTCCATCTATCCATCATGAAAGTACTAAAAAATATTGTAATATTTTAAACATTGCCTAATATCTCACACCTAGAGACAACCACTGTGAACATTTTGCCTACTTTCTTCCAATCTTTTTCTTTTTTTAAGATTTATTCATTTGTTTCTTGGGCTGCACTAGGTCTTAATTGCGGCCTGCAGTATCTTTGGTTGCTGTATTTGGACTATTAGTTGCAGTGTGTGGGATCTAGTTCCCTGACCAAGGATTGAACCCAGGCCCCCTGCATTGGGAGTGTGGAATCTTAGTCACTGGGCCATCAGGGAAGTCCCAGAAAGAGACACTTAAAAAAAAAAAAATTTCAGCTGCACCACATGGCATGTGGGATCTTAGTTCCCCAACCAGGGATCCAATCCCCACAGCCCACTGGATCACCAGGGAAATCCTTTCTTCCAGTCTTTTTCAATGCCTTTTTTTCATAATTGCAGCTATACTGAATATTCCATTCTGTTAGTATATATGTCGTTTCTGTTACTAATTTTTTTCTAATAAATCAATATATGTTTATTTACAGAAACTTATGGAAAAAATTAGCAAAAAAAAAGGAAATAAAAATTATCCAGAATGTCCCTTCCACATATGGAAATTTTAACATACATTTTTTAAAAAGATTTATTTGTTTTTGCTTGTTTGTTTTTGGCTGTGCTTGGTCTTCGTTGCTGTATGTGGACTGTCTCTAGTTGCGGCGAACAGGGGCTATTCTTCACTGCAGTACTCGGGCCTCTCACTGCGGTGGCTTCTCTTCTTGTAGAGCGCAGGCTCTAGGCACGTGGGCTTTCAGTAGTTGCAGCTTGAGGGCTCAGTAGTTGTGGCGCATGGGCCTAGCTGCTCCATGGCTTGTGGGATCTTCTGGACCAGGGATCAAACCCATGTCCCTTGCATTGGCAGGTGAATTTGTAACCACTAGATCACTAGAGAACCCCTAACATGCATATTTTTACATAGTTGTGATCCTACTGAATACAGTTTTTTTCTTTTTTCCCACCTATCTTAATCTCATTTCCCCATGTTGCCCCATAGTCTTTATCATTGACTTCATTTTTGTTTTAATTTTTAATAGGTAACACATTTATATAGTACAGTATTAAAAAAAATTAGGATACTATAGAAGGGTTTTTTTTCCCCAGTTATTTCTCATTTGCCTATTTTTACTCCCACAGCACCCACTGCTACCTGTTCCTTGTTGACCCTCCTCCTGAAGCACCCTTCTGTGCATATCTAAAATACAGTATACTTAAATACATTCTTTCCATTTTTTACATAAAAAATAATGAACTATGCACACTCACCTTCTAAAACTCAACAATATATCTTAGAGTTTTTCCTATTAATATTCAAACAGAGCTTCCACATTTTTTTTTTTTATACCACTTAGGATTCTGCTTTATGTAGGGTAGCATAATGTATCAAACTAGGTCCCATGAGGGGAGAGGCGAGATAGGGGTATGAGTACAAACTACTATCTATAATGTAAATAAGCTACAAGTATGTATAGTAAAACAGAATATAGCCAATATTTTATAACTATAGATGGCATATAACCTTTAAAAATTGTGAGCTACTGTGTTGTACACCTGAAACTTATATAATATTGTATATCAACTATACCTCAGTTTTTAAAAAAACATTTTTTAGAAATTAGTCCCCATCAGTGAATATTCAAGTTATTTTCCTCTTTCTTTGTGCCTAGTGCAGCCATGGCTCGGGGTCCTAAGAAGCACCTGAAGCGCGTAGCAGCTCCAAAGCACTGGATGCTGGATAAACTGACTGGTGTGTTTGCCCCTCGTCCATCTACTGGTCCCCACAAGCTGAGGGAATGTCTCCCCCTAATCATTTTCCTAAGAAACAGACTTAAGTATGCCCTAACAGGAGATGAAGTGAAGAAGATTTGTATGCAGCGTTTCATTAAGATCGATGGCAAAGTCCGCACTGATGTTACCTACCCTGCTGGTTTTATGGATGTCATCAGCATTGATAAGATTGGAGAGAATTTCCGTTTGATCTATGACACCAAGGGTCGCTTTGCTGTTCATCGTATTACACCTGAGGAGGCCAAGTATAAGTTGTGCAAAGTGAGAAAGATCTTTGTGGGAACAAAAGGAATCCCGCATCTGGTGACCCATGATGCTCGCACCATCCGTTACCCGGATCCTCTCATCAAGGTAAACGACACCGTTCAGATTGCTCTGGAGACCGGCAGGATCACCGATTTCATCAAGTTCGACACCGGTAACCTGTGCATGGTGACCGGAGGCGCTAACCTGGGAAGAATCGGTGTGATCACCAACCGGGAGAGGCACCCAGGTTCTTTTGATGTAGTTCATGTGAAAGATGCCAATGGCAACAGCTTTGCCACCCGGCTCTCCAACATTTTCGTTATTGGCAAAGGCAACAAAGCATGGATCTCTCTTCCCCGTGGAAAGGGTATTCGCCTTACCATTGCTGAGGAGAGAGACAAGAGGCTGGCAGCCAAACAGAGCAGTGGATAAAATGATCTCTGTGTAACATGATTGAAAAAGTCTTTGTACTTAGTTAAAGATAATAGCGCATAAAAAAATAAAGTTGTTTCCAGTCTGCTGCCAACAATACTACTGTGACTAACGTTGTGTGTATGTCATTTCAAATGTGTGAGCCTCCATCTGTGGAATAAGCTCCTAGAAGTGGAACTGCTGGGTCAAAAAGTGAATGCATTTTTAATTTTGGTAGGGCCAAATTGTACTCTGTAGGTTAGCAGCACCAGCATGTGATTTAACCCAGTGTCTAGCCTTAGTTACTTTCTCCATTTTCTGTTGTCCCTATAACGGAGTTAGGACCAGCCTCAGGCATAAACCAGTTTTCCTTTCTGGCCACTCATACATAATCTGTAATATATTGAAGGCTACTGGATGACAGACACTTCCTGTGTGTTGAGAGACAAATATGTGTCAGACACAGGTGCTGTCCTTGGGAGCTGATCTCAGCTAGGGGGGCTGGGAAGGGAGCACGGAGGAACATGTAAGACGAGCCCACCAGGCCCTCAGCCTCTGAGGGGGAGGAGCTGGGTGTGGTTCTGCTCTCCATATCCTAGCACCTAGCAGAGCAGATGGTAGGCAGCCAGCATTCAATATACATTGAGGGAATACACGATTAAATAACTGAATATCTGGTGTGGAGGGAAGGGGAAAGGTGCTGGAGCAAAGGTGTTGGTCAGGGCAGGCTTCACAGAGGAGAACAGCATTTGAGGGCCTCTTTGAGAAGTTCACCAAGTGAAATTCTAGGCCAGAGAGGCTAAATATTTGTTGGCTTCCTGACTCAAAGACCAGTTGGGCAAGGAGAGTCGGGTGACAGAAAGGATCTGGAGACAGATCTGAGTGGGTGGGGTTTGGGGGTCCCTCTGATAAGTGCTGGACAGTAGGTATCTTCGAAATAAGGCAGAGAGTCTTTGAGACAAGGCGAGAGGCTAGTGAAGACTGCCAAGGAAAAGCCCCCCCATTTCCCCACTCCGGTGCAGGGTGCAGCTCCTGTTGGGGGGCAGTGACCATTCTCTTTACCCTGTCCCAGACCCTGGTACACCCCGGACAGTCCAGATGCTGCACCCTACTGCAGGCTGCAGAAAGGATGCCCACCCCTTCGCCGTCAACCAGATTCCAAACCCCAGGAACTGGTCTGATGGCTTGGAAGCTCTGCCTGCGTCCCCGGGAACACAGATCCCTGCTTCTCTCTGGGGAGCAAAGAAGCATGGTTTTAGCTTCTCTAGTTCACTTCCTAGAATTTTAGAATATTTTTAAGGATCTGACTCCTACAGAAAATCAAATGCCAGCCCATCCCCCACCAGCCCACCTATTTTACAACTGAGGTCATTCAGAAGCAGCGCTAGGTCCTGACTGTATCCAGTGCTCTCTGTTCTGAACCAGGGGATGGCCGTCAGGATAGTGACACATAGAGCTCTGAGGCTGGAGTGGGGAGCGCAGTGCAGGAGCGGGAAGCAGGGTAGCGGTCAGCTACCTACACCTGTTCCAGTTGCTGCGTTACAAACCCTCTAGGAATTCCAGATAATACACTCATGTGTAAGCTCCCTGCTTGGAAGCAGGTTTGCAGCATGGGTTTCAGAAAGTCCTTGGCCCAGGAAAGATAGCTGTGTTACCGAGAGAAGTGGCCTGGCTAAGGGAGGTGGATCCTGGAACCGCAGGTTCAGAAAACCATCTCTGGTAGAGCTGTTCCACCCCTGCTCTCCCAGGGGCCCAGGACAGCTTCTAATAGTGACTCAGAGCCTGCAGGCAGTACTGGGAGCCTAGCCAGAGCGGAGTGGCAGCTGGCCTCTGATTCCTAGACAAAGGATGGGAGGCTGCTCCTCCTCCTGACTTCTTGAGACCTTGACTGCTCTCGGGAAGCTGCTTTGAAAATATACCAGAACTTGAATTTCTCTTCATAAAATCCACAGGGGAGTCTACTTTGGGATTTAGCCTCTGAAATACTTCTCTGGGTACACTTTCAACTCTGGCCCACTCCAGCCAGGGATTCCTGAGGGGTAAGAGGCAAGCACATTCCTGTCTCCTGCAGTGGAAGAGGAAGGAAACAATTCACCTACTAGAGCAGACAGACGTGAATGAAATGATGAAATAAAAAAACTCTTACATCAGTGAGTGAGTACCTTCAGGTTTCTTGGCTCCTGGTATAGTCCTGATAGAACCCCACGAGAGGTTTTGTAAGTCCCCTTTTACAGGTGAGGAAACCAGCCCCGTTAAGTTATGTCACTTACTCTAGGACACAGGAAAGTACCCAAGGCCAGGAATCCATGGCTTGTTGGCCTAGACAAAGTGACTCCTCAGTCATTCAGGTCCTTGCCACTACACCACCTCAGGCCTCCCCTGAACAGCTAACTGGCTTTTCAATCATAAACTCACTCAAAGAGAAACTGAACAATACTGGTTGAGGGATGTGTTTTTTCAGATTTAGGGGATTGTGATTCATATTAAGAAATGCATTTTACACCACGATGCAGTAACCAGACAAATATAATTCACAACACTTAGAATAGTTGGTAATTAATTTCTGTCTACTTACAAATATGTAAAAACAAATGCAAGTTCCATAACATAATGCTTCCTCCTACTGCCTGTGATGCAGTCTGGCATTTTCTAATTCTCTTGTTATTCCGTGTCAGCCTTTTTGAAAAGTGCTCATGCGATTCACTAAATTGACTCCGTGACTTGAAGTTTGAGAAGCACTCTGATAGATGGCAGCTGGGTTCCCCCCACCCTTGTCTGCAAGTGGGAAGTGGACAGTGAGGCAAGAGATCAGACTTCGTACACTTTGTGCCTGGCATTGAACCGTGTCCTCTGGGGACAGGAAGAGATACACCCACAGGATCCCTCCCTTCAGTCACTTTTAAACAGAGGAACAAGACTTGCCACATGTAAAGCAAAGCTGACACAAATTAAAGGCGGAAAGAAGCAGGGCCTCTTCAGGACTATATTAATCTGCTAGGGGTGCTGTAACAAAATATCCCAGGGTGGCTCGAATAAATTTACTTTATCACACTCCTGAGGGCAGGAAGTCTAAGATCAGATGCCAGAAGACTTGATTTCTCCTGAGGCCTCTCTCCTTGGCTTGCAGAGGGCTGTCTTCTTGCTACCTCTTCACATGGTCCTGCCTCTGTGCACATGCTCTCCTGGTGTCTATGTGGCCTAATCTCTTCCTATGAAGATACCAGTTAGATTGGACACTAAGGTACTAGGGGATGGGGCTTCAGCATATGAATTTGGAGCAGGGATTGTTCAGTCCATAACAAGGACCTATGTGCACAGTACATTAGCTCATGCATCTTCACCCCAGGCTGGGCACTAGAGGCCTTATTCCTGTTTTGAAGACATGGAGGCTAGTCTTGGGAGCGATTGGCAATGGCTTACGGTCCTCCAGCTGACAAGTAATGGCAGAGCATTTGAGTTCATGCTCTACCCTCTCACATATCCTAGACGTTCGGACTTCGGTGGGAGAAGATGGCACTGGGCTGAGTTCTGAAAAGCTGTCCTGCAGGCAGACGGGAGGTGAGTGAGAGCAGGTGAGGAGGAGGCAGTGCCTGGGCAGGCCCTCATAGCTTTGTCCAGGTGGGAGGAAGAGGAGATAGTTTCGGACGAGGACAGTGAGAACTGGAAGGTCCTCCTGAGGACTCAGTCCACGCTTCCCGTCTCGTTGGTGAGGAAACGGACTGGGAAAGGAGGGAGTGATGCAATGCTTCCACCTTGTGTACCTTCACGTGAAAGTCTTCTCTTCTCCGTCTACTCAAGGCCCAACAACATCTTCAGTTTCCCTGTTCTCCGCATCGGGCCCAGTATGCCATTCAGAATAGAGGTTCGAGTGTTTAGATATGAAACATGGAGGAAAAGAAACAGTGGGTAGGGGGGTCTCAGCTTTATGCCCCTACCCCTAATGGTGGTGTGTAAAGGTATACACTACATCAAAGGAAAAAGCAAGCAAACTGCTAATCACACACACTCCTAGAGCATGAGGATGTGGATTATATATACACACATACCTGCCCCCGACAACACACACAATTTTTCCCCTTTTTAGACTTTTCACTAGAGAGACATCCTTCAGCCAACACTGACTCAGCATCAGAGGGTCTTTTTCCTCTCCAGGCTCCTCTTTCCTCTTCTCCCTGCCTCCACTAGAATTCTCCATGTTCTCCTATGCATCTTCAAGTGAGGATTTTGCTAGACAAACCTCTCTTTCTATGACTACTTCTCAAGTGTTATTTTTCTAAAATACTTGCCCAAACAACCCAATAAGAAAAAAAAAAGTGTGGAAAACCTAAATAGACATTTCTCCAAAGAAGACATGCAGATGGTCAACAAACACATGAAAATATACTCAACATCACTAAAGATTAGAGAAATACAAAACAAAACTACAATGAGGTATCACCTCATACCAGTCAGAATGGCCATCATCAAAAAAATCTATAAACAATAAATGCTGGAGAGGATGTGGAGAAAAGGGAACCCTCTTGCACTGTTAGGGGGAATGTAAATTGATACAGCCACTATGGAGAACAGTATGGAGATTCCTTAAAAAAAAAACTAAATAGAACCATATGACCCAGCAATTCCACTCCTGGGCATATACCTGAAGAAAACCATAATTCCAAAAGATATATGCACCCCATTGTTCACTGCAGCACTATTTACAATAGCCAGGACATGGAAGCAACCTAAATGTCCATCAACAGAGGAATGGATAAAGAAGATTTGGTGTGTATATAAAATAGAATATTACTGAGCCATAAAAAGGAAATATAAAATAGAATATTACTGAGCCATAAAAGGAACAAAATTGTGCCATTTGCAGAGACTTGAATGGACCTAGGGACTTATACAGAGTGAACTAAGCCGAAAAAAAAAAATTGTATAATATTGCTTATATGTGGGATCTAGAAAAATGATACAGATGAACTTATTTGCAAAGCAGAAATAGAGACAGAGATGTAAAGAACAAACATAACAAATATACAAATATCACGTGGGGGGCAGGGGGGTGGGATGAACTGGGATATTGGGATTGACATATATACACTACTGTATATAAAATAGATTACCTACTGAGAACCTGCTGTATAACACAGGGAAGTCAGTGCTCTGTGGTGACCTAAATGGGAGGGAAAACCAGAAAAGAGGAGAGATGTGTATACATATGGCTGATTCACTTTGCTGTACAGCAGAAACATACAACATTGTGATGCAACTATATTGCAATAAAAATAAATATTTGCCCAGTGTTGGGCTGGTAAATAGTGAACAACCAACTCTCCAGGGGAAAAATAGATATATCAACAATTTCAAAAGAGCCAATAAAAAAAAATGGTAGTAAACTAACTAGGAAGTGATGAATTTTGAGTATATTTTACTTTTGTTTTTAATAATAATTATGAATTTATATCATGCATTGTCAACAGGGGTGAAAATTGGGTTTTGGCAGGGGATGAAAAACAGTCTTACTGTCTTTACATACAAAGCACAAAAATACATCCAGTGCATAAACAGGTATGCAATGTATTTGTGATATTAAAATTTTACAGGGAGAGTGATAGGAGATTAAGGGGAAAATGTCTGAAAAGGTCCTTAGGAGGCTATGAACAAACTGTTGAGAAACACTGAATCATATCATTTGATTTTTAACAACCAGCTCACAGAACTCCTGAATATTTAGTAACTGGCTCTTGCAAGTCTGTCTGAGCTGGCTCCAGCACACCCCCAGACCTGGTGTGAGGCAGGTGGGAACAAAGCAGAGGAGAGAGAAAGAACCTCCTCTGCCACACAAACAGTACAGCAGGTTGGTGGGAAAGATGGCATCAAGGGGTGTTAAAGCAAAGAGTCTCTGGACCCCCATAAATCAATGGTGGCTGCCCCTCTATCAGCCACTGAGTCTCTGTCCACAACCTTGGGTCTTGGCCCACGTCATCCCATCAGGTGGTTCCCCTGTCCTCCAGGAGCCCCAGGGCCTAGGCAGCGTGGCAGGTGGGCAGTGGCATGCTGCAGGGCCCCCTACCCAACAGGGCACAGCAGGGATCTGTGCACACCCCTCATCCTCGCCCAAAGGGAACTTCAGAGAATTCAAACTGTCTTTGTTCAGTGCCTCTGGTTGGGTGGTTCTGCTGAAAGGTCTCAGGCAGGCATAGGGTGGAGTGGGGGGTGGGGGTGGTATTCAGGAAGGGAGGGGCTTGTTTTCCCATTGGGAATCAGAGGGGCCCATTCAATGATGTTCCATCTCATCAAAAGTTTCCAGTGATGAGGATGACAGGCTTCAATGCTTGATTAGGTTGGGCCCATGGAAACCTGGAAGGCTTTGGGCACCTTTTCAGAGCTTCCTAAAGCTCTGGGGGTAGGGGTGGGAGGTTGGGGACCTCAGGCATGCAGATCCCAACAGATTCCAGCATGGGGCCCCCAGCTGGGCCTTCAGCCTTGCTGTGTCAGTGGCAGGATTGGGGAGGAGAGTGCCCTCCTTGAAGCATTGACCGTGGTTGCTCTAATTGCTTCAAGGGAACCCGTCCAGAGTCAGCCAAAGGCACTTTGTTTTCTGTAAGCAGGGCGGAGAGGAGGCACTGGGAAACCCTGGAGGAGGCAGTTCCTTTTCGTGACCTGTTAGGAAGCTAGGGTCTTGCCCACTCATCCCAGGGGTTCTCTGAATCCTCACAAAACCTCTACATAGCTCCTCAGAATCTCATTTTCCAGAGGCTCAGCTGCCTCCGGAAAGGATCAGGCCTAGCAGTCACCCCAAAGAGCAACTTTCCTCCCCACCCTTGCCTTTCCCTTTTCCTGTCCTGTAAAATAGGTTTAATCATTGCCTTCTGACCCAGTCAAGGAGAAGGAGTTAACTGGTATGAGCTGAGTACTCTGAGACCGTCAGTTGAGGCTCTGGTGACCACTGCCCTTTTGTGCCCCCAGCTGCTCTGAGGCTTCTTTTTACGAAGTTCCTTTTTATAGTGCACGTGTGCTAAGTCGCTTCAGTTGTGTCCATCTTTGCGACCCTATAGACTGTCCAGGCTCCTCTGTCCATGAGATTCTCCAGGCAAGAATACTGGAGTGGGATGCCATTTCCTTCTCCAGGGGACCTTCTGCACCCGGGGATCAAACCCGTCTCTAACCTCTCCTGCAGTGGCAGGCAGGTTCTTTACCACGAGCACCACCTGCCCTTCACTATTTCTCCAAAGAATCACTGGATCACTGGGGGGCTGCCCCGCTGCCTGTCTGAAAACCCTGTCCCTATCAGTCACCACATCAGCGTCTACTTTTGGGCCTTTGTCAGCCCTCCCCTGGGAGGCCCCTGAGGCCAGCCTATCACTTGGAGCTGAGGGAGGCTGGAATCTGCACTAGGAGAGGAGGGTGGCCAGCCTCCAGCCTGGTCAGGGAAGACTTAGCCATAGTGCTCCAAACAGGTGGGCCACAGGCCTGGAAGGGCTGCCAAGGTCAGCTGGCCAGAGATCAGGGCAGGACTTCCAGTGCTCACGCTCAGCACGTCCTACCAACTCAGAGGCTTTACACACACCATTCCCTCTGCCCGGAAATCTCTTCTTCATTTGATGAACTCACTCATCTGCCCCGGCCCAACCATCACCTCCTCCAGGAAACAGCTTTCTCTCATTTTCCACGTTTATGACAAACCTGTGATTACAGTTTTCATAGCAAAGGGATCCTGTGTATCGGACCTAACTTCTTTGGCTGTTAAAATGTTGTTAATCTCTATGTCTCCACTTGAAGTTTCCCAAGAGTAGGTAGAATGTCTGTTCTTGCTCATCATTGCACCATCATCTAAAGATGTACTGAATGAGGGGGTGAAATGAGTTACCACCTCTGTGAGGCCCTCACCACATAGCGTTCCCTACCTTATTTATAAATCAGCTGTTCATATGTCCGTCTCTCCAGGACTTGAGGTACGGAGGTGATTTGGTGAAGGGCATGGGGAGTGGAGCCACACTGATCGGGTTCATACTCAGGCTCTGCCACTTACTAGCTGAATAGTAACCTGAGGCAAGTTACTAAATGTCTCTGTACCTCGGTTTCCCCATCTGTAAAATGAGGGTGATGGTAAGTGAGTTAATACATGTGAGATGCTTAGAGCAGGGTCAGGCAGGTAAATGCTCCAGTGAATGTGGGTGCTGTTACTATATGTCACCCAAACCCTAGGGCCTGGGGCATAATAGGTGTTCAGTAAAGGCTTACTGATTGAACCAGCAACATCCTAAAAAAAAAAAACTGAAGAGATGGGAGAGAGTGAACTTGAGGTAAGAATTGGAGGGCCTTCAAGGGTGGAGAGAAGTTAGACAGTCAGAAACCTGGCTGCCTCAGTATTTCCCTACCTAGCAGTGCTTTTTCCCTGTTAGTAGCAGTTCATTCCAAGAGTAACAGCTGACTCCGATTTGCTTTTTTCCACTAATACTCACAGAACCAGCCTTGAGGTTTGCCCTCAGGCACACCAGGACCACCGGCTCACACCCCCTTACCAAAGGTCTGGGTTTCAGTTGCAAGGCCAGCCATCCCCCCAGCTTCTAAGTCTTAACAACTGCAACCTTTTCCCTTTGTTTCTCCAGCCCTAGGGAAGCCCCACTGCTTCCTGTGCTTGTGACTCACTGATACTTCGACATTCTCTCTTTGCCTTTTTCAATTCTTTACGGACTTTAATAATATTTTATATTAGATTCTCTCTGTTGAAATGACTGGTGTGGTTTCTGGCTCCTGACTGGACCCTGACTGATACACTTATCAGATCCTCGAACCTGAGGTCCAGAGTAATACAGCAGGAGCCAGCACCCCACACCCCTGCTTTGCCTGAATTCTAATGAGAAACAGCTGCTTCAACCCCTTTTCAGGAATCCTATGGACAAGAGAGAGATACACTGCTCACAGGGATACCTAATCGGCCCTGGAAAAACTGGGCCAACAGTTAAACCACACAAACAAAATAGCTGCAGCTCCACACAGACTGGCTGCCTGGGGTAATGCCAAGACAAACAATCAGGGTGTTCTGGGCCCTACCAGGGCTGCAGGCTTCTTAGGTCTGCATGGATACATCTCAAGAAAGAGGGGTTGAGTCCCCAAAGGCTCTCTCATTCCTGGACTCCAAGTCTTCCTTCATGCCCTCTTGGATTCTCTAGAATAGGCTGCCCTGTTCTACTTTAGAACCTTCTGGTAAACTGTGGAGCCTTCCAAGGGCTTCCTTTCCTGGTACATGTCAAAGGCAGTGAAAAACACATGGAAGTTTCTAAAACTACTGATGCCTGAGCCCCACCTCAATGCTGGTCAGAGATTCTGGCCTAGCCCAGCACTGAGCATTAAAGCTCTCAAGTGATTCCACTGTGCAGTCAGGATTAAAATCCACCGAGCTAAAAGAATGTATTAGGACAGCAATTCTCAAATTTGAGAATACATCAGAATTACCTGGAGGGCATGTTAAACCATAGACTGCCAAGCTTCACCCCAGTTTTCCGATTCAGTAGTTCTGGGGCAGGACCCAAGAATGCACATTTCTTCTAAGTCCCTGGCAGATGCTCCTGGTCTAAGGACCACATTTTGAGAGCCCCTTACTTACGAAGTACAGCCCAGGTTTGAATCTCAGGCTTGCCAGATGTAGTTGACTGTCCACCTTTGAGAGTTTTGTGAGGAATGAATGACATAACTTGGCCAAAGAGCCCCACACAGTATGTACTTATGATAATTAGTAGGCAAAGCTACAGAAGTCTTTTTTTTTTTTTTGAGGAAGGGTGGGTGGGGCCATGTCATACAGCTTGCAGCATCTTTCTTCCCCAACCAAGGATTGAACCTGGGTCCACAGCAGTCAAAGTGCTGAGTTCTAACCACTGGGCAACCAGGGAATTCCTGATAAGGTGACAGAAATCTTGACTTGCAGCAATGTGACACTGAACCATCATTTTAATCAGAGCCTCAAATTTCCCCATCTGTAAAATGCAGATAATGATACTTTGGCTCAGCCCACTTTATAAGTTGCAAAAGGATCAAAGGAGTTCCTTGATGTCAAAGTATCTTGGATACTATAAAGCCCTGTAGGAGAGCTTTATTACAAAGGGGTCAGGCCAGCAGGCCCCATCCTGGAGCCACAGGTAGGGTTCCCTGCTCACTGAGGACGTCTGAAATGGCAGTTCACAGGCTGGTGAGAGAATTCCAGTGAGTCCCTGCTGCATTCCTGCCACCCTCAGTGTATTCAGACGTCTCAGGGAAGAGATAGGGGGCTGAGGGTGCAGCCACTCCCCACCTCAGCAGCATTTCTGCAAAGAAAAGGAATGTGGTGGAAGAAAGCAAAGTTGTGTAAAGGTTCCCGCCCCAGGCCTGGCCGCACTGTGGCCATCAGGTGCCTGTACCTCTGCCCACCTGGCTCCAGGGAGGGAAGATGGGCAAAAGCTGCCCTCCCAGCAAGACTGTTCTGCTCTGGGTAGGCGCGTGTCCACTTGGCGCCATCTCTGCAGTTCAACTCAACAGACACATATTGTACATCTGCTAGTACAAGGCCAACAGGCTAGTTAGTATTAATGCTTTCTGAATTTTTTTTTTAATACATATTTTGGAGGAATGGCCTCACAGGGGCTGAGTTGAAAAGAGCTAAGAGCCCTTGGCAGTGAGAACTTGAGAAGCCAGTGGGCTTCTACACTGCCAAGTAGGGAGGGGCAGGAGGCTGGACTTGACTCAGGGGCCATTTGGCAGAACAGATCAAAAGTCCAAAAACGTGCATTATCTGACTTGGGGAAGTCTAGGGATCCATCCCAAGATGATATCACAAAATGAACTGATTTTTTTTTTTTTTTAGTCTTGGCTCTAATGTGGGTGCCCTAGGGCAAGTCACAGCTTCATCCCTAGAATGGGGTTTAATAACGGCATCCCTCTAGGCAGTGCCGAGGAAGAAATGAGACAGTGCCTCAAATGCAGTAATTGCTCACCGATACTAGCATCTTGGTTGGGGGACCCTCAGATATAGAACCCCAGATAAGAATTTGGGAGGTGAGCCCAGGAATCACATGGGGCCCTGAGATGGGGAGGGAAGGAAGTCCGTGCAGGGCACATTTATCACGTTGTGCACAGAGTGAGCTGCCTGATAAAGCAGAGTCTGGAGGTGAGGGGGTACCTGGAGGTCTTTATTCCTTTAAGTCTTGCTTTTAAAACGCTCAAGACTGTCTCCACAGTTGAACATGAGGGAAAAATATTCTCTGGTTTAAGCCACTTATTTTGCTTTTCTGTTATACACAGCTGAGTTTAATGATCCCTATCTGAAGCTGGAGGCCAGTGGCTGTCCCCAGCAAGAAGCTTTCCAGGGGGACCCAGTGTGGAGGCCCAGTAACAGAGGCAAAGGCTGTGATGCTAACATCTCACTAGGGAATGATCACACCAAGGGAGTCTACTCACACTACCCACCCTCCTGGAGCCTAATTTTGTAGTGGAAAAAGTTCTCCTAGGTAGGAGTTCATCACTCCCACCCAAATCCCTAGGGTGTCTGGCACCTCCTTCCTGCTCAGAGGTGTCACGGCACCTCCCCAAATGTGGGCTCCCTGCGCCCACCCCTTCCCAAGCCCTCCTTCACAACCGATCCGTTCCCTGTGCCCTTCTCCTTGGTCTCTGGTCTCGGGCAACAGCTAGCACATCTGACAAGTGAATCGGTGTTACTGGGTTAACGTGTCACCCTCCAAGCAGCCAGGAGCTACTTTGACAGGAGCCAGGAGGAGTCGAGGCCCTACGCCCAGAGCCGAGTGACGTGAAGATCACCAGAAAAGCTAGAGGCCACCCTGCCGCTGGCCTCACTTCCTGTGTGCCACTCCCGTTTCCTCCTTCATCCCATCCCCTCCCTTGGCACAGCCGACCGTGGTCGACCGTGGTCGTAGCTCCTACCTCAGCAAATGCCGGGTCCCCACCCACCAACGCCATTTGGCCTGAGCTGCCACACTGAAAGCGAAAGGAGGAGTCGGAACAGAAAGAAAAATAATAAAACTACTGAAAGAGAAGAAACAGCCAGCAGAATACTGGAAAAATTCCCAGGCGGGAATTCCCACCCTCAAGGGCTGTGACTGTCTGAGGACCTTCTTAAAGGGCAATCTTGAAATGTGTTCTTATCATTGTGGCCAACTCACAGGAGTACCCGACCCCTGGACCCCACCCTGCCCCAGAGTGGGGTACGTGCATGAGCTGTGGTTGGAGGGTCAGAGCAGAGTTATGGTGGGAGGGAGAGGAGAAGGGCTGAAGGATGCAACAGGGACGTAGATGCATGAGAACCCAAGCTCTTCTGGGATTCCGGGGGACAGGCAAACCCAGCAAGGAGAGGGCCTGGCAAAATCGTGCAGCCAAGAGGGCGTGTGTGCAGGTGCAGGGAGGGGGCCTCCAGGAGGCTGCCCTGGCAGCAGCCGGGCGGTGGCAGCCAAAATAAAGTTGGCCGCTCTTACCTAAACCCAAGTGAAACTTTATATCCGTTCAGGAAACATGGAAGGAAACTGGAAAAGGTTGAAACGGGGATCTGGCTTGTGCTTCTGCAAGTCTGAAGCAGGCATGACAGAGGCTGGCAGGAGGGAGGCAAAAGCAGTGGTACCACGAGCACAAAAGCAAGGCTCCCGCCACGCGCGGGGACCTGGCCACCAAGAAGGGCTGGCATTAGGGTGTCTGATGAAGCAATAAGAGGCGGCCTGCAGGGTGGGGATGGGGGGAGGACAGGGGGTGAGGGAGAATAGGAGCGGGGCTGCAACTTATCCGAACGCTGGGTTTGAGGTAATGGAGTTTGGAGAGAAAGACCAAGGCTGGACCTGGCACAAATCATCACATCTTCTGGCCCAGTCTGGGAGACCTTTCAAGCCCCCGTGTTTTGTGCTCAGGACTTGACCCACCAGAGAGGCCCCGTCACCCTTTGTGAAATGCAGTTACTGATAATACAAAGAATAATCCACAATAAACCAGCAGTCAGTCCTCTTTGATGAGGAGAGAATAATTTCTACCAAGTTCATTAATTCCAGACAAGCTATGACCTAAGGAATGTCCCAAGCCCTATCTACTGACTCTTCTGTCTTCACTCTTCTCCCCCCAGCCAGTAAGGTTAGAGGGGTTTGCTGCCCCTCAAACCCCCCCGTCCTTCCAGCCACGTGCTTCTCCCCATTGACTCCACACACACCCCTAGAGTGGGCTTCCCCTGTGATTTGGCTGGTAAAGACTCCACCTGCAATTCAGCAGACCTGGGTTCAATCCCTGGGTGGGGAAGATCCCCTGGAGAAGGAAAAGGCTACCCACTCCAGTATTCTGGCCTAGAGAATTCTACAGACTGTATAGTCCACGGGGTCACAAAGAGTCAGACACAACTGAGCGACTTTCACTTTCACGCCCCCAGAGTAATCTTCCAAAGGCACTTGGGATACCCACTTTCCCTGCCCAGCATTCACCACCATCCAGACCAGACCATGTTACCTGGCAACTTGACCTCCCTGCCTTTCTCACTGAGGGCAGTGGAGTAGAGGAATGTCACGGTCAGAGCAGGGGCTCTGAGTCTGAATCTGCCTCCACTCTCAGTGCCAACACTTCCTCATCTGTGGACTAGAGATAACCACCATATCTACTTTATGTAGATGTTTTGAGGATTACATGAGTAAATAAATATAAAGTACTTAAAACAAGTGCGAGGTATGCAGTAAGCACTCAATGAATGTGAGCTATTATTATCTTGGCTATGCACTACAATCTCCACAGAGGAGGGATTTTTGTTTTGTTCACCAGTTTCATCCTGCTGACTTGAACAGAGTCGAGCATGTTGTAGACCATGTGTGTTAATTTATTTTTTGTTATAAACTCTGTTCTAACCTAACTTCCCTGTAACACACTTTATACATTCCTACCTTCATGCCTTTGCTCATGCCATTTCCTGCTTCTTGAAGGGCCATACCCCATCCAGGGTTATTCCTCCTACTATTTTGAATTGCCAGCTCTAGCCTCCCCCCCCCGCCCCCTCCCGCCCAGACGCCTTCCCTTCTGCAGGCTCAGAACCTGCACAAAACAAGCTCTCAGTAAAGCCTCTCAGTGGTTTGTGGCCAGGATTTTTTTTTAACGCTTTGGCTCCAAAACAGAGTTTCCTCACTGACTTGGCACTTAATGTTCACCACCCTAAGAGAGGCCCCACCAACCAGCTACTATATATGTCACTTTTCTTGTGGCTTTGACATTCAGAGAGGGCTTCCCAGGTAAAATTACCTGAATAACTAAACATAACCGAACACGTGGTCTCCAAACCACAGTTTCTAGGCTTCCTAATTGGTGAGTTGAGAGACATGGCATCTGTTTGCCCAAGAAATATGAGCCAGGCGGCTCTACATCAACAGCCTGCTTTCCGCCCCGGATGGGGCAACAGCTGCCTTAACTTGGCTGTTTGTGCACTAAAAAAAGAAATTCCATGGTGACCAGTTGACTCAAGCCAGCTCCCGATGTGAGGAGGTACTTTCAAAGTAATCCCTGATGACACCAAACGCTCCCCACCCAGTCCTTAATGAAAAGAAAAAACAAGGGCAAAACTTGAGGAGGACTTTGCATCAGTTGATATTCTAAACCTCCTGGAGTGAGCTGGAGTTGCATCTAGAAGGTCGCAGGCCAAACAGCCCCCTCCAGGCAAGCTTGTCCCCTGCAAACTCCCCGCTCCCCAGAGACAGGGCACCCTCACCACTCCCTGAGAAGGATCAAAGCACCATCAGGAAGGTCCTCTTCTGAGGGCTGGGGGCGGGGAGAGAATAGGAGATTGACTTGACTAGCAGCATGTCCAGGCCGGACTGTCCATGGGCCTCCTTGGATAGCATGATCCTGGTTTCTCCACAACCAGCAGATGCACACTTATCACACATTAGGCTTTCTCCTCAGTGCATTACATACATAGCTCTTTTTTAAAATTTATTTATTTATATTTATTTTTGGTTGCAGTGGGTCTTCGTTGCGGTGCACAGCTTTCTCTAGTTGCAGAGAGCAGGGCTGGCTACTCTCTATTTGTGGTGTCCAGGGCTTCTCACTGCACTGGCCTCTCTTGTTGCAGAGCACAGGCTCTAGGCACAGGGGCTCCGTTAGTTGTGGCGCATGGGCTGAGTTGCTCCAAGGCATGTGAAATCTTCCTCAACCAGGGATCCTGTATCCCCTGCACTGGCAGGTGGATTCTTGTCCACTGTGCAGCCAGGGAAGTCCCATAGTTCTCTCTTAATCCTCACACACAGACAGGAAGGTAGGCCAACTTATTTCTGCCATTCTACAGGTGGTGAAACTGGAGCCCAGGAACATTAACTGTCCCACCTATAACCACTTGAAAATGGCCGGGCTGGTTGGAACCTAGGCCCAGAGTCCATTCTCTGAATCTAGAGCTAAGTGGACTTCAGCGTGTGCCCTTCCTACCCCTTGAGAGTGCCCCCACCGCCTCTCCAATACCACCGCCCATGCTTCATGCCTCCCAGTCACTACTATCTGCGTGAACTTTGCACTCTGCCCCCGTGGACCCAGGAGAAGTGCTTCCTCATAAGAGCACATCGCCCAGTTTTATAGTTTCCTCCTAGACTCTCTGGCAACACCTGAGCCTGCTGCTTCCCTCTTCCCCATCCCCACACTCATAGTCACCCTCACACACTCAGAATTACACTATTCTCACACACACACACAGACATACACATTCACAGACACACAGAAGCAGTGATGATATTCACACACACAAAGTCACTCACCTCTGTGATGGCTAATGGGATGAGAACTACTTTCTAGAAAATCCTGCCTCTCCTTAAAGCCCTTTTTCCCAGCCCCTGGAGCTCCAGGCTTCTGCCTCGTTTAGTATTTCATAAACGAGTCACTCTCGCTCTGAGGACCACGGTCCCCCCCTCTTCCTGTGCCCATAGGCAAATCTGGATGTCCTCTGAAGTCGAGAACCAGCTTTCTTCCCCGTGCTGCCACCTTGTGACCCGAGCCCAGAACTGTGGGCTCTGTGCTCAGGGGAGACCCACTTCCCCGGGAGGTTCCAGCAGCTAGGTGGGCTGTTAGGCGAGGTCTACATCCAACTGTCCCCCGTCTGCAGATGGGCAAGCAGAGTAAACCAAGATGCCCTCTTCCTCCACCGGTCTTCAAAGGCACAGTCAGCTGGCACAGCAGACGGGAGGGTGTGCCCCATGGACCAGTGTGTGCCAGGCTTGAGCTCACAGACATACGTGTGACTGGCTCTCACCTCACTCGCTCCACTCAGGGACACTTCCAGGCCTCTCTGCCTTTGGTGAGGCAGCAGCCCAGAAGGTGTGTCCCCCTTTTCCTCCTTGAGCCCAGAGCCAATGTGTTTCAGGCAGAGTGGTTTCATCTCTATTTTACTCAGTTTTATTTTTGGCCCTCTGGTGCAGTGGGATGAGTCAGTTTTACTCCCCAGATGATGGCTCAGTCATCACTATGCCTGGCTATTCCCCTCTTGTTTTATGTATTTCCCTTCACCCTGCAGGCCACTCCCATCCCCCTGCAGCGTAGGCAGCCATTCTAGTATATCCTTTTATTTGTTATGTATTCTAAGTGCAGGGTTTTGTAGGTGTGTGTTACCGCACAGCATTGCCTACTACTGCCTTATTCTTTCATTACCATTTTCCTGACAGTGTTATTTAAAGTGTTTGGGGGAAGGGTTAATAGACCTAACGTGTCCCTGAGTGGAAGTGCCTTACACTGAGACTCTGTATTAGTGATCATGGAAGTGACTGCACTTTTTCACTGATTTGTGTTTCCTCGAACATAACCTCAGGATTGTGGGTCATGGGCACCCCGACTGGGCAAGGCTGCCAGACGTCTGAATCCTTTACCCTCAGCTCTTCCAGACTTACTGAGACCCCCTGCAGGTCTTTTACCCTCTGACCTGTGGATTCCTCATCTGTTAAATAGCCCTTAAACTAAGGCCCTTGAAAGGACCCATCTACTTTGAATGGTCTTTGACACTCAGAAAGGTGCTGTCTAGGAGTCACCAGCCCTGGAATTCTTACCCTGAAGCCAGACAGTCTAGGTTCCAGTTTCAGCTTCCCCACTTGCTGCCATGTAATACTGGGCAAGTTACTTAGCTGTATCTCTGTCTTTTTAACCTGAAGATAGTAGCAATACCTACTCTCTGAGGGTTGCTGTGAAGATTAAATCAATTAAATTAGGTGAACAGTGCTGGGCATCTACTAAGCATTCATTAATGATTATTTGGATTTTTTAATTTTGTTTTAAACTTTATAATAGCCCTATGTTCCTATTTTATAGATGACAAGACCAAGGCTCAAGGAGTCAAGTAACATGCCCAGGCTTACATACCAGTATTACTAGGAGCCAAATCTAGGTCTCCCGACTCTGAATGCTATGGTCATCCCACCAGATAAAGCCTTAGGACTTGAATCTGCAACCTGGAGACATTATGCAAAACCTTCTCGACACCAACCTGAGTGACAAGAGGTGACCCAGCGGCCACTGCACAGACAACTCCTGGCCCTGGCAGTCTTCATTCCTCACCGGCATCCTTTTCTTTTACACGTGCTTGCCCTCTCTGACAAAGAAACTGCTTCTTCTAAGTTTTGTGGGTATCCAGGCAGCCTCTGAATCAATGTGAACCCCAATGCCAGGCCTGTTAATAGCAGACACACACAACTCATATGTGCTGCAAGAGCTTGGGCCTAAGTAGTTGGGCCTTGATTCTAGTCCTGGCTCTGGCATTTCCTCATTCTGGGAGGAAATTTTCCTTCTCTAAACCTCAGTTTCCACATCTGTGCAGCAGGAATAACAGCTGTTAACAAAGTTGTGTGAGGACTGTTTTGAGAGACTATTCCGATCTTAATCAAATACGAACATTTGCCTGACCACTGTATAACAAAAAGTTCCTGTTAAAAAATCCTGATGCCAGGATTTCTCTGGTGGTCCAGTGGTTGAGAATCCGCCTGCCCGTGCAGGGGGATGCAGGTTCAATCCCTGGTCAGGAACTAAGATCCCGCCTGCCATGGGGCAACCAAGCCTGTGCGCCCCAATGAGCCCGAGTGCTCTGGAGCCCGCAGGTCGCAGCGAAGACCTGCACGCCATGTACCCAAGGCAGCCAAATAAATAGAAATTTTTTTAAAAAAGCCTGATGCAGCCTTGGATGAATCATCACCCACTGTATGCACATTTAACATTTTTCCTTTACCCCCCAAGAAAACAACTGTCTGTACCGGCCATCCTTACAAAAAAAGATTGTATTCTTTTTCTGGACTTGACAAGTCCTAGAATGTAAGTGTGCCACCTGCCGCCCAACTGGCCCCCCTCCTATAAACAGGCAAACCAAAGAGGCGAAGATCCCGCCTCTGCCTTCAGCTGACCCTCAGGGCTCCCAGATCTGACCGCCATGTTGGCACAGGAGATGGGTCTGTGTGCCACCTGGACTAGCACAGGGCAGGGCCTAATCATACGTGATCACTTACAACCACCACACAATTAGGGTTCGTGAGCTGCTGCCTTTATCTTTTTGGAATTCTTTAAAATTACAGATAGATTTTAGGGAACAATTCGCCCACAGTCCATTTGACCTCCTACTCAATGCATAATTTTAACCACTGAAACAAACAGTGCATATTTACCTTAGGCATTAAAACACTGCAGTCCGTCTCTTTTAGAAAACAATGGAAATATTTGCTGGGAACTCCAAGACAGCTAGCAAACAGGAAAGACCAGAAGAAAGCAAACACAGAGTAAAAAGCACCCTTTTTAAAGCGAGGGAAGGGATTTCCCTGGGGGTCCAGTGGTTAAGACTCCATGTTTTCAATGCAAGGGATGCAGGTTTGATAGCTAGTCAGGGAACAAAGATCCTAAATGCTGTACTGCACAGCCAAAAGATTAAAAACATTAATTAAAAAAAAACAGGGGGAGGGAGGGAAAAGCCCATAAGGAGAGTACTTATGTGCTTGCAGAGCTAAGGATAGTGCCAACCCAGTATCCCTGGGAAAGCAAAACGGAGGAACCTAAAAACAGTGAGTTTTTTACTCACAACCTGCCCACTCCCAGGACTCTAGCACTGGACCAGCTGCAAAACAGGAATTTATCTTCACTGGGGAATGGTTTTAAGTACCTCAAGTCACCATAAAGGAAATACGACATCATGGGCACAGGCTCCCTGTAAACATGGGGGTTCCGGGGCAGGTGTCTGAGACTCACCCGTGAGCACCTCAATGCAGGGCACCTCTGAGGTCCCTCCTGGTCCTGACACAAGTGCTGGGCTTGGACTCACAGGCTGTGGGGTTCAAACCTGGCTTAACCTTCCTACTATCTGCGTGACCTTGGGAAAGGTACTTCCTCTTTCTGGTTTCAGTTTCCTCATTTGCAAAGTGGGGCCATGGTATCACCTCTATAACACCCCCCTAAACACAAATGATGTTGGAGAAGACTCTTGAGAGTCCCTTGGATGCAAGGAGATCCAACCAGTCCATCCTAAAGGAGATCAGTCCTGAATACTCATTGGAAGGACTGATGGTGAAGCTGAAGCTCCAATACTTCGGCCACCTGATGGGAAGAGCTGACTCATTGGGAAAGACCCTGATGCTGGGAAAGATTGAGGGTAGGAGAAGGGGATGGCAGAGGATGAGATGGTGGATGGCGTCACTGATTCAATGGACATGAGTTTGAGTAAACTCCGAGAGTTGGGTGATGGACAGGGAGGCCTGGCGTGCTGCAGTCCATGGGGTTGAAAAGAGTCAGACATGACTGAGTGACTGAACTGAAACACAAATGAAGACACTTCCCACTCCAAGCACGCAGAATAAAGAAAATAGGATAGAAAAAAAACTTATGAAACCCCAAAGCTATTGGGTCACTTTCTTCTTTGTTTATGTGTTCTCTGTCTGCCATATCACGGATTACCTTTGAATTAAAAGTGAGTAATTAAAGAGGATGGAGTAGAGCTCATCATGTGAAAAACGCTGAGCGTGGCAACTTTCAGAGCTCCCTCTGTGCCAGGCAGAGTTGTTGAAGCTTTACACGTGTTATCTCAGGTTTTGTCCCAACAAGCTGGGAAGGGAAGCAGTTCTGGCTCCCACTGCTCAGCTGTGGAGACTGGAGTTCCCAGAGGAGTCAAAGGCTTCACTATCACGAGGGGCCATGGTGACGTGCCAGCAGCGGGTACACAAATACACAACAGTATGGTCAAGGGCAGCACTGCAACTCTGGAGAAAGCAGAACCTTCTCCCTCTCCTGCGACGTGACCACAGAGCCTCGGAGAAGCCGTTCCCAGCAGAGCGATACTCTATGAACCTGCTTCTGGAGGACCTGCTCTGAGTCAAGGTCAGGTTAATTTATTATTCGATAACAGCCTGTGTCCAGCCAAAGGTTTCACTGTGTGAACTTACTTTTAAAACATTTGTTTCTGTATAAACATCTTGCTTGCTCAGGGTATTTTTCTCTTCAGTAGCAACAGAATGCATTCTTAAACAAAAAAGCTAATACGAATAATGCTGTGATTAAAAAAATGCCTCCTAATAGTGGTTTATCATGCTTTCCCAAAAAAAAAAAGAAGGCAAATGATGATAAACGGTATTTTTGAAATCCTGGGAGGTCTGTAGCCCACCTATTCGCCCATGCTTCAGAGCCACCATCTGTCGCCAACATGTCTGCACCCTGGTTAACACGGCACCACACCCCATGACGCTGCCCCACCCTGATACTGGAACTGAGGTCAATGGAGCAAGGCTCTGAGCTGCCCACAGGGATGGAGGCAGACAAGTCCCTTTGTGTCCTGGAAAATCCTCCTTAAAAGAGCCGACACCATTCTCAAGCTCACAGGTGTCTGCCTGTTGCTCAAGAGTCCGGATCTGGCCACAGCGAGGGAACAGATGAAAAGGAGCAGAGATCGGGAGACAGCCTTCATGGCTGGCACAGGCACAAACCACTGGGTGAATCAGACCTGCGCTGACTCCTGGAGCCATGTACTATTTGCCCTCCGTCTGAGGCTTTATCTGCCAGGGAGATGGGCAAGCAGCCAGGGCCTTCGCAGGTGAGGGGTTGTATAGCCAGGGCGGTGGCACGCTGCCACACCAGATGTCAGCTGGTCTCAGGAGCACTGGGGCTGGGACTCAGTAGGCTGAGCACCTAGAGATGGCCCTAGCTGGGCTCCATGAATCCCAACAACTCACTCCTCTGTCCCTTTACCTCAAGCTCTACAGAGTAAAAGTATGGACAGCGTAATAACTCTTACATGATGCCTCAGGAGTCTCAGACATTTGATCGTGCCTAAAATATATGCTTGTACGTCTAATAATTTTGGTGAGGTTTATGTGAGCTTACAGTAACATGTATATGTAAAACACTTAGCAAGATGCTGGCAGGAGTTCAAGCAATACTAATTATTATCTCTATTGTCTTTATTACTATCTTTATTGTTACTGTCATAGTGGAAAGAGAGACTTTGGAGTCAGTGGAGACACAGTTCTACTCAACAAGTGTGTGACCTCAGGCTAATTTGGCTCAGTATTCTCAACAGGGCAGTACTGCCTCCTAGCGGGTGCCGGGGAAACTGAAGTTTTTTTTTTCCTTTTTACGGTTGTCACACTGGCCAGGGAGCATCACTAACATCAGGGGAAGAGAACAGAGACACTCCCTGTCTGGCACACCAAAGAACTGCCCATGCCCACAGGTCTGAACCAAGTACAGGTAGAAAGTTTTAGAAGCGTCTGCATAAAGCCATTAAAGAAAGTAATTAAATGGGATGGACGTTGTCTAGAATTGGTACTTCACCTTGTGCAATCAGGACTACTCAATTTTTCCTAATTGTCATTCCCCTTCTACCAAAGGATTGTTGTCGTTCACTGCCATGTCCATCTCCTTGTGACCCTATATACTACCTAATCCTTTATGTTTAAAAGTGATTTTAAACGTTTTGAGCACATTTCTTGTGTTAATTCACTTAAATCCTCATAACTCAATAGGATAGTACTGTAGTATTTACTCCACTCCCCTTGCCCCATGTAGTTTATCTTTTTTGGCCATGTGGCCTGCAGAATTTGACCAGGGTTCCCCTGCAGTGGAAGCATGGGTCTTAACCACTGGACCACCAGGAAAGTCCCATTGTGAGTTTTATTTTTTGACATTATAGTTTCAAGGGCCATGTCATTTGTGAGGATACTGTACTATCTCACTTCAATTCAGTGATCTGTTGTATTTGTCTTGACATGTTACCCCTACTTCAATTAAGCTTACTTCTCCCTCTCTTATCATATTCAAGTATGGTCTCTCATTACTCCCTGGCTATAGCTTTTATTCTGATTTCTACATGGGCCTTCACTCTTTTCTTACAGGGCAAGTATGGAACGGCTTCAAGTGGGTTCAAGCATCTGACTTGTTGCTTATGTCTTCTGGCAGTCATACCCAACATACACAAATACATTCTATTTTATAAACTGCTCTTTTTATATTATAGTTAAGGCTTCATCTTGCTTTTTTTTTTAAATAGTGAACACAGAAAATGGATTTCACTTCAGAATAGTGAAGGATCATTACAAAATATATTTTTACACAAAGGGAGCCCCAAGTCTGTTCAGAGTCAATACCACTCTCCCTCTCTGAGCTTCTTGAGTAAATGAGGTAACCCCAACATCAAGAGTTGATAATGAGGAAGAGCAACACACACGTGTGCAGTATGTGGAATTTCAATCTCAGCTCCCTGTTTTCAATTTCCTCTCCCATACTCTGCTCAAGCACTAGCAACCAACTTGATCAATGAACAAAACAGGATCTTCTGGTGAAAACAACTCATTCAACTGCTGGGAAACACCAAGGCAAGCACCCAGGGATGGCTCGTTTTTGGTGCTGCCTTTCCCAGCGAAGTGGCAAGAACAGGGTTGTGCCTTTCTCCATATACAGAGAGGCCTGGGAGAACTGGGGTGAGGAGGTGGCAAATATACCCGAAAGACTACTGTGGGGTCAAAAACAGATCTTAATTCTGATCTTAGCAGATGTAAGCTCTTTAGACTCACCTGTTCAAACTAACGGAGAAGGCAATGGCACCCCACTCCAGTACTCTTGCCTGGAAAATCCCATGGACGGAGGAGCCTGGTAGGCTACAGTCCATGGGGTTGCTAAGAGTCGGACACGACTGAGTGACTTCACTTTCACTTTTCCCTTTCATGCACTGGAGAAGGAAATGGCAATCCACTCCAGTATTCTTGCCTGGAGAATCCCAGGGACGGCGGAGCCTGGTGGGCTGCCGTCTAATGGGGTCACAAGAGTCGGACACGACTGAAGCAACTTAGCCGTCTTAGCAGTAGCAGCAGCAGTTCAAACTAAACCAGAACCTCGGGGGGCAGGGCCCAGGTATTAGTTTCACAAGTTCCTCTAGGAGATTCCAGTATGCAGCAGAGTGGAAAAAACCACTGACAAAGATTAATCAGTTTAATACCCTCTGAAGTGTTTTGTTATCCCCAACTTAACAAATGTTTAAGTGACTTGTCCCAGACACACAAAAAGATGGAAATCTGAATCCAGGCTGGGCTAATTTGAAAACCCATTTTTAAGGAGCCATCTAGCAGTTACAATCCACCTTATCCTTCCTATCCTTTTGACTTCAGAAGCCCCTTTTTTGAAATCTGCTTGGACCCCTGTAACCACGAATGTTCCTCTTGACCTTGCAACCCTGAAAGCAACATCCTCTCAAACTGGACAATATATTCAAAAGTAGGTAAGGACCAGGGTCAGTGCAAACACTTGTATGCACTGGGGGGCACTTTTGCTTGCCCAGCACCAAAGTGGTTCAGTTTTTCTTCACCAGCTGAGCCACCAGGAAAGCCCTCAGTTTTGCTTAAAAGCCATTCCTTGAGTGCTAACTGCATACCAGTGTTAGCCTGCCACATAAGAGCTAACGCTTACTGAGCCGTGTTGTCAGTCTGTGTTGGGTGGCATATATGCATCACATGACTACATTCTCAAAGGTAATTAACCTGTTTTCAGATGAGAAAAATTAAGTGTCAAAAATTATGCAGCTGGCCATTGGGCTTTAAATGAGGAAGCCAGGATTCAAACCCTGAAGTCCGTAACATTATACTGCTCCATGGAATAGCACTTCATCAGCTGTTGAGGCAATCTTCGTCCCAGCTCTGCCAGCATCCCTGTATGACCTTTGGCAAATCCACCTTCTCATCTCTAAGTATAGAACTCCCAATTATGAACTCCAGGGCCACTTCCAGTTATTCTACACCTGGTATTGCAACCTGGGTTACAGCATTACAGCTCAACCACTCCTGGACAACTTGTCCAGCCTTCTCTATACTTCAGTTTCTTCAATAAAGCATGATGAGTACATTACCTTATTACTGACACTCTTTTGAATTATTTTCTTCCTGTCACCTGCTTTCAAGTCCCAAAGTTGGCCCTGGTTCAGGAACCCATCTTGGATGACGCACTTAAACTCTCTTCCTTCCATTCACCTCCATGAGAATTAATCCAAATCATTTAATGTTCTTCCAGGTCAGCAAGCTGCAGCTGCTGGAGGCAATTCAATAGCCTTAATCACTAAGTCCACTGTCAAAATCTAAATGATCACTCAAATGTGCCTGCTTAACTTGGAGGTGCTTTCCTGATCTCTGCAACAGCCTTGTCAACCATGGAATTCTGGGGTACTCTCCCTAAGATTCCATTATTTTAAAAAAGGAAAACATAATTGGTATACTTTTGTCTATGAAGCTGTGATTATTAATAATTAAAATGCTCCCTTCAAACATGAAAGTTTGATGTTTACCAGTCCTCTCATAAAATGCAATACTCACCAATGTTGGTCTCACATTGCTTTAAGGGTTACAACAGGTGATGTCAAGACAGGGAGACTGGAATAGCCATGGAAACTACTAATAGCTTGAAGCACGCCAGTGACACAAGGTTAATAGTCAACATGGACCGATGGAAACAATGCCAACCCATCTATATTAGTATAGCTTTGTCCTCCTTTAACAATGACATCTTAGTCATTAAATCAGGCATCAGGATAAAGCCAGCTGTCTTGCCAGGTGGCACACTGGTAAATAAGCTGCCCACCAATGCAAGAGACACAGGTTTGATCCCTGGGTCAACATCCCCCGGAGAAGGAAATGGAAACCCACTCCAGCATTCTGAAAAACCCCATGGACAGAGAAGCCTGGCGGGCAACAGCCCATAGGGTCGAAGAGTCAAGACACGACTGAGTACACACATAAACCCTGACTGTGTAACAGTCGTACTATTTGCCCAGATGATATGTAAGTTTAGACAGTACATACATCTCAGATGGGCATGCCTCAGAGGTGTAATAAAAAGCTGAAGGACACACAACACTTCTAGCTGTATGAATACTTGCTCATCACAGTATGCCTAACTTTCTAACAAAACTTTAACAAGTTATCTCTAGAAAGGAATTAATTCCCCAATGTATGTATAATTTACGTAAGCATATTTTACAACTAGAAAGACAAGTCCTAAACCCTGTTAGTCACAATAAAGTGGTGTCTTACAATGGAGTTGTAAAAGAAAAACACAGTAAGCAAAAAACAAAAGCTTGGGAGTCTAGTATGGCCTCAGTGCTCAATCCACTACAGATCTTCCTTACGACGGGGTCATATCTTGATAAACTGAAAATACAAGTCACAAATATACTTAACACATACCTAATCTACCCAACATCAGAGCTTAGCCTCACCTAAACGTGCTTAGAACATTAGCCTACAGTTGGGCAAAAACGTCTAACAAAGTACCGAATCTTTCATGTAACTCACTGAATACTGAACAGAAAATGAAAAACAAGATGGTTGTATGAGTACAGAATGCTTTTTAAGTGTATTCATTTACCTTTGTGATCACCTGGCAGTCTGGGAGCCAAGGCTTTGGCTTGCTGCCCTTTGGTGCTCAGCACCAAGAGAGTACAGTGCCGAACACTAGTCCAGGAAAAGATCAAAATTCAAAGGAGTTTCTGCATATTGCTTTTGTAACACTGTAGTCAAATCACAGGTTCAATCACCAAGACTATATTGTTTAGCAGGATGAGGAATGATAAATGAGGAACTGTTTTCTGCCCTTTTAACAAGGAGACTCACCTCTCAAGTGGTTAAGCATTTCATAAGAATAAAGACATGGACAATGTTTGGCAGACCAGTACTCAAAAACTTCCTTTCCTGGAGGATACAGCTGGCCAAGAGTAGAGACGGACCAGAACAAAAAATTTTTTTTAATTTCCTTTCCCGACTCTTCCAACTGTATTCCCCCCAGCTTCCACCATCCTAAGAGCTTTCTTAACCCTTTCCAAACTATCAGTGTTCATCTACTCCTATTTTCAAAGTGGGCAACTTCTACTCCCAACCTCACTTCAAACGGACAGCTATACATTGCCAACTGAAGACCAACCAGGATTGCCATTTAAATCAACTTCTTATACCCACTAACTTTTCATTAGAACAGTAACACTCCCAACTTCTTCTTAGCCTTTCTACCAGGACTGAAGCTGGACAAGCTATCCTACACTGCTTATTTAGCAACAGGGCTGAAAGAAAATAAATTTAGACTGAAATTGGTACAAATTCATTACAACACTTTGTTTTACCTCCCAAGAGTTGTGCACTCCACTGCTCCTGTCCTCTTCTACTTTATGATTAAGGTTATTTATACTCATTTCTTCACCTCAGATTCTTTACATTCACTTGTTTTCCACTACTGCTAGGTAAGGGGCTTTTCAAAGGACCTGAAATACCTGCCTCCTCACTCAAGATCCAAGAGCCTCTCAGAACATTTAAAAGCCCTACAACCAACATCTCTTAAATCATTCTAATCTACAACATGAGTGAACTTATTACTATTTAGTTCAAGGCTTCAACATCCCAATATTGAACACAGGTCAAGTATTACCTATGTTGTTTTGAGACAGAGCTGGTGTTATGCCTTATCACCGCACCCCATTACCCATTAAATGCCTGTCAGTCTGCCATGTGGGGCAAGTGTGACACAAAAAGGATTAAATGACAAATCAACATTCCAATTTGTATTTATTTACAAAACACTCTTGTTGAAAGTTAACATGGATGGTTTTTCCTAAACTAAATTTTCTCATTACAAAAGAAATTCTGGTGGCAGAGAGCCAGCTGGATTGAGTTAAAAGAAAGTGCCAGCTGCCTAAATTTAAAAGGATGTAGAAACTGTTTCCCAAGGGATTTCTCTCAAAACTCAGAATGTTCTATGTTGATCCCTTCCATTCCGCTTTCCAAATGATTGATACAAACAGCAACCCTACAGCATTCACTAAGTAATTTCCTTCAGCAACTTTCCCTCTTTGCTCCATTTTGAGGTTTGGGGACTTAACAACAGCAAAAAAAGGCCACTAAAAGGATACTAACTTGCCCCAAATGAAATCTGTGAGTTACATACTGAACAAAAATGCTGATTCATAAATGAATAGGACTTCAAAGAGAGGGGGAAAGTTACCTACAGCCTACTTTTCCTGGAAGGTATAATTTTGCTCTGGAAATAAAAGTAAAATCTTCTCCATCTCAGGACCTCTCCAAACGATGACTAGCAAAGATGGTATCAATGTTTCCAGAGATTTTCACTTCAAGACTAAGTACATACAAGTACTAATAGATAAGGCACTAAATGGCCACAATGCTTTATGTAAGTCAGAGAACCGAGGAAAAACAAAAAAAAAGGTAATATTCTACACATGTATTTCATGTGTTAGTCTGGGAAACGTTTTGGCTGTTGTCTTGTGTTCCATCCAGGTAGTTAAAAGAACTGGGATACAAAATTATGAAAATACCATATTATGAATTTCTGCAGTCTCAATAAGCAGTAAGTTACATAACAAAATTAGGCAGTTAACTATATTTATCAAGACAAATTTTCAGTATCTCTTCTCAGAACCTTACAACTATTCTATATACAGTTGAATTCTTTTTGAAGCTGCCAATGAACTTAAGTAGAATGAAGAGAATTTGTGTGAATATATAAAATCGAATCCAACAGTATCAGACTATTTTGATAAAAATATACTCCAACCCAGTTTTTCTTCAGCTACTTTAATTATAAAGTCTTTCATGTTCTCAAAAAAAAGAAAACCAGAAGGCAACAGTCTAGTACAAAAAATACAACTGGAAGACATTGCCACCAACCAGATCTGACAACTAAATCATGTTGGGGATTCTGAAAATAAAAGCACATTAATACAAAGTACTAAACCAGTGGTTCTTATATAACCAGGGATGGAAAAATGAACCAGTAGGCCTGGAAAATACCACTCCTGATAAAGCACTGCAGAAATATGAACCACGACGCTTCAGTAAAAAGCAACCAGGACTTTCCATCCAAATATGGGTGAGTCTAACTAAAAAGGTGGTGATGCCATCTACTGATCACATTATCTTTTAAGAACTATAAAAAAACATAGAAATAGTTGGTAAAAGGTATCTATATCTCATAAAATTAAAACTTCTCTCTCTCTCTGCTTAAGACATGGAGGTCAGAAGTAACCCACAATGAACTGAGAACCATAGAATTAACTATTCTTGCAAAAATAAAAACTATAATCCTTAGATATGTTATCACCAAGTGTTAACAGTGACCTCTAGTGAAGACCTGTAATCATTACACAAGTCAAAGTTTCTGTGACTGCTTTCAGTATAACATTCAACTGAGAATCCAAGACAAAACTGGCCAATGGGACTTGTAATTTCAGAAATTAACTACACAGAACTTTTTAAAAGCCACAATGTAAATGTCGAATGCAAAGTTTTAATAATTTCTACCTTCCGTATTTTTTAACAAACCATAGAACTGTGCTAAGGCTTCTGGTTAAAATGATTGCAAATTTGGACCCTAAGGATAAATCTGAGTTAACTTTATATCGGGTCTGTATTGGCCAATTTGTAGCTATAATCTTTCCTTTTTACAGAAGCCCAATTTAAGACTCTGCAAGTTGCATACTGTCAAAAATATCTACGTTCATTTTAAGAGCAGTGTAATATTGATATACCAAATTACTTCCATGAATCAGTAGCTATCTTGCCTTGCTTGATCCCAACAGTTTTTAAGCTCTTTATGAAAGGCCAGAAGGCCCAAAGCCTGAGGTCTCAGTAAGTAAGTAGGCAGTTTTACAAATGTCTTCTGCCAGCAAGGATCATACTGAACTCCACCGACACCAGTTCTCCCCTGTGATACCCAGGACTCTTATCGATACTTTCATGAAAGGTTAAGAAGGACCACTGGAAATAAACTTGTTTAGGATGAATTTCTTATAAAACATCCTTATAGATTAACACAGTGACTTGTTTTTCATGTTAAAGAAAAGTCAGTACAGCACAATCCAAAATTATCTTTAAATAGCACATTTAAGGAAACTAAGCCACAAGACTGTTGCATTATGATTTAATCTAATTGCACAGAAGTTTGAAATTACAACTCCTCTAGATACCTAAGAGGAAGATTATGCATGCCTCCATATTTCAATTCTGCACTGTTACATTTGAACCATGTAGTGAATTTCACATAATGATGGATCAATTTAGAATTCCCATGCAACACCTCAAATTATATAAAATGGAAGCAATTTTTAAAGCTCTGTGGAACGTTTTCATGCTAGTGATAAAAAGCTTTTTTTTTTTACTGGCAACTTTGGATTATCATGTATCAGGTGGCTATACTTTAAAATGTTGGTCATTGAATATCATGGACTTCTGCTCCTAAAAACGTATCATCACTTAGGTGGACACCAGAAAGTCCCTTCACTTCAAAAGCCTTGAATATATTTCTTAAAAAATAAGATTTGTGTAACCAACTGCCTTCTGTGGGACAAGAACTATGGTAATAGTGGGTTCAACTATTACAATTATGCTTTTATTTTATTTTCAAAAGCACTTTACAAGAAAATTAAGTATGGCTTCCAACAGGAATGTTACACCTGGACTTGGTACCAAGCTCAGATTTTAGTTTTGCAAGGAAAAACAGGCTTTCAGGTTAAACAACAATTTGTAACCAAAACTTTAATCCCAAGGATTCTCACAAAACATATTACAAATGACAGCATGAAAAAAGAATCTTGCACAGTAACTCAGTTCAGCTCTACAATGTACCCTTAACTGGCAGGACATTTGGTATCTTGAATAGTCTCAGATTTCCAAATAAAGAACGTTACAAAGAGCTATATATTCATATACAGCAATCACAGAAGGAACTTACAACCTAAAGCAAAGGTAAACTAATTTCCTTGAAACTTCTTAAGATTCTACACCACCTGGACAACCTTCTGTCCAGTGTGAAGACTAGCAGGATTTTTAAACCTCTAATTTAGTTTAAGGGTGCAGCTTTAATTTTTCCAGCTGGCTTTTGAGTTCACAACAGCTTTTAAAAACTGCTTAACTACAGCTGCATACCATATCCCAGCTACATTGAAAAAAATATTCCAATTTTTGCCAGTTTTTGTTTCTATAATGTTAAACATTGACTTTAGCTGGGCAGGAGTTAGAGGTTTATTATCAGCCTATGCAAGACTAAAATTCAAAGCAAATTAAATTTTGCTTAAGGGAACATTGTAAAGTAACAATTCTTGATATTACATGCCTCATATGATCCATTTCAAACCATAGAGAATTACACCTTTGTGTCACCTGTTCCAACAGACAAACAAATGTGAACAGCTAGAACATTTTAAAAATGCACCAAGCTTATGAAGTCTCAAACAAAACTTGAATTTTCTGTACATACTCCTGTCAAATGAAGTTATTTCCTGTACACCACTCCTCTTGCAAACTGGTCTTCTATTTCCTTTCATTTGACCTAGATCGGCTGAAAAACAGAAACAAAAGTTACATCTGTAACTCAGTTACAGGCAAAACTTCATCGAAAGATTTTTACAGTCAAGTCATAAACATTTTGTCCTAGTAGCTTAAAAGACCTATTTCTGTTTTTAGTATATTATGTATGCAAGCTCTTAAATGGCTCAGGTCATTAAAGATCTTACCTACGAGACCTAGAGAAAGATCGGGACGGCTTGTGATTTCTCTCCCGGGACAGTGATCTCTCTCTTCTCCTATCTCTAGAAAGGGACCTAAAGTAAGAAGAGAAAGAAAAATAGAGCCATTCAGGATTGTAGACAATGCCTAAGTTTCTGAAAGCTAAAATTTCTGTATGTTACTTGATTCATTACTAAAGTCAGAGTCTACTGCCATTAACTGAGTCATCTTGAAAACAGCTTAGAAATTGCACAAACACTCCCACTTCTGAGAATGTGGCCCCCAAAAGATCCTTTACCTGCTCCGGCTGCGGGAGAAGCTTCTCCGTCTTGGAGATCTAAAAGCAGAAAACAGGAAAATTAGGCTAATTGTCAATTAGCATTTATGGCGTGAGGCATTTCCCAACTTTTCAATCTCACTGTTGGGCCCAGTGAATGTGCCGAAGAACTGGCACCCATCGTCCAAAAAATAAAAAAAATTTTTTTAAAGGAAAACAAAACAAAAAAAAGGGCACAGAAGGATTAAGGAACCAAAAGCTCAAGTGAAAAGCAGGTATTCCAATCATGGATTCACTTTAACAAAGAATGCTTCACAGCAGATCTGTCCAATGCAAAACTTCATGTCAAACTAACTTCACTACCCAAACACCACACCAAAATGTAGTCCCACAAGTAGTTCCAAAAACAGTACCATAAACCAGTATTTGGAACCCATGCAAACCTGTAAGTCCATGACAAGACTTAGGTACCAGGTGGATAGTGTAATTTTGTGAAAACGCGCTAGGTGTCAATATTGATGCCATTAAGTGCTACATTAGAACTGCATTTGTGATCGTCACATTTAAGAGTGTGTTTAGACTTATCAAAATTACCTTAGGTTGGCCCACTTCACCCCCAAAATTTAAAAATTTTGAAAACTGTTAGTAAAACCATTTAAAGGTGATAGGATTCAACAAATTTTTGCTAGAAAGGAAAGCTAAATCTGTTAGAGTTATTAAAATTTTTAGTTTGGCATCTCACACATGCAAATAAGTTTCACTTGAACAAGGTCTAGTTACATTATGAGTTCCCTATCACCCTTAAAAGTTTTATTCAAGCAATATATATGTACGTTACCATTCAATTATGCACAGCCAGCCTTTGATCCAGAAAAAAGAATTACTTTAAGCCGCTTACTCCTTATTTTAACCAGCAGTAAACTGTATAAGCAGGAAAAACTTACTAGTTTTTGGGTTTCAACAAGCTAGAAATGGTGAGGTGAGGCTGCCGGACTGACGGCCAGGAAGAATTTGCTGAAAAGGTTTTGCCAGATGTTGCGTTGGATTTAGTTGGTTGGCGAAGGGGGTGTTGTGGATTTTTCCTGCTTTTTTGTTAGCCGAAGGCTGCTGCTGTAGTTGTTGTGAAGACATTTGGTAAATAAACAGCTGAGCTGATTGGCCAGGAATGTGTGGGCGGTCGAGGTGGCTGCTGCCGATTTGGTTAAGGTTGGAGAGAAGGCTGAGAGAAAACAGCATGCTCGGGAACCAAAGGGCGGTGCAACCTGACGACTGGCCATGCCTGGGTCATGTGAAACGACACCAGCCAAGCTGAATGGGGCGCGCTGGTCACATGACGCTGAAAGGGCTAGTTGACTGGCTAATGCAGACTCAGAGGGTGGTGAGAAGAGACATGATGGTGACTCTGTAACGGGGTTCATTTTTATTAATAGATGGACCAAAAAGCACAAAAAAAAAATGAAAAACAAGCCATCAGTACAACCATCTATTAGCTAACAAATACTCTTTATTATGATGGGCAACAGTGTGTTGTTTTTGTTTTTCAAAACAGCAAAAGGGGCAAGATTTTGAACTCCTATCTCCTAGGACTTCACTCACCTGTAAGAGGTAAATTCAGTCCTATAGAAACTATTTTGGAGGTTTGAGGAGATGTGGAGTTAGCATCCAGACAACACTGCCTGGTCCAAGAATGATGCCATTTTCAATTATAAAAAAAACCTGCATTCTCTCCTATTTGGGTTTGAAGAACAGATGACTGGGATTACTTTAGCCCCCTTTATTGGTCAGTGACTTTAGTTTCAGAATGACTTCTACTTTACCAGTTGTAACAATAAAACAGCTGCCTGTTTGATAAATATTACAATCGTGCCAACAGTAGAAAACACATTTTTGTGAAGAGCTAGAGTTGAATGTAATGTTTGTCATTATGGAGTCAAGAAATGGAAAAAGGCCTAAACTGAAGTATAAGGGAAGACTTGGAAAGATGCAACTAGAAGATGAACTAGAAGACAGATCCAAGATAGAAGTTACTGACTACCAACATGAACAGTGACCTAAAGACAAAAGCCAACACTCAGCACAACTCACATATCCCAAACTACACCCAGCAAACGTTTCATAAAAACCTGATTCTTCCAAGTTAAAACCCACCAACAAACTTTTTAAAACCCACCAACAAACTTAAGAGAGATACCTGTTCCTATTAGCTACTCCATTACACCAATACCTCTAAACACGCTCTCTCTAAGTACCTGCGTCGAGGTGGAGGACTCCTCCTCCGATAATCATCTCGAGGGCGACGACCCCAAGAAGGAGGTGGGCCACGATTTCGACTTCTCTTTTCACCATTCGATAGTTCCACTCTTACTCGACAACCACACAGTGTTCTAGGAGGGAAGGAAACAGTAAATTTAAAACAGCCAAACTAATTTTCTAAGACATGTGTATTAAAGCAAGGAAAAAAACCCCTCTTACAGCTAGCTTCTTTGCCAAGAAGCTAACTGAATGCCTGCAGAATCCTTAATACCAAAGCAAGTTTTAGTTCCCTTATCTTTTTCTAGTAAAGAAAACTAACTTCCTTAAATTTTATTGCTGTTAGTCTGATCACTGGGCTCAATGTTAACAGTTACAATTTAAGTATGAAAACCTATGGATTCATCCTCCAAGCTAGTTCATCTGTACATCCTGTTTTGACTTCCTTGGGAAGTTGCAGCAACTGTTTACCAATCATAAATACTCTATTTATTGGTCTCTCTCCTCCCTATCCCCTCTAATCAAACATCAGTAAACAGGACAGAAACATCCTGGACATTTTACATTTTCCTCTCCCTTCAATCATCACACAACAGTTTAAACATAAGAAACTGTAGCTGAGAACAATTAAAAAAAAAAAACCTTTATATTCCACCTACTCATTGGTTCACAACCATTAAGTTTAGATAAGCCACCATATGTAGACAGTGATTGGGAAGAGGTGGGGCCCTGGAAAAATGTTTCTGTAATCTGCTTAGATAAATGACCTTTTACATATCTTTATAGTCAACTCTCAGACCATTTAATTTTTGGATCTTAATTCTTTTCCTTGGTTTCATGAAACTCAATAGTTTTCAAATGCCAGGAAGAAGGGCAACACCTGTTCACTGTTAAGACTCAGGTGTTAACTTACCAGCCAGCTAACAGAATATTGTAATGCAAAGGGAAATAGTTATGTGATCCACATTTCCTAAACAAATATTTTCAACATGTATCAAAAAAAAGATAATAGCACAATGAACCCATGTAACCATCATCCACTTACAATCTGTTTGTGGTCATTAAGAGGGATGACTGATCCACTATTATTTTAGACACAACTCAAAGGTGACAACATGATCGATGCTTCCTGGCGGACTTAGATTAAAATGTTTCAACCACGTGAAGTCACAGCCAAGAACTGACCATTAAAATTATTTTCTCCAATGGCCAACTGAATAAAACAACTTCCTAGGTATCTTCACAAATTGTTCACTTTTTTTAATTGCCAAAAAAGGTTTTATGTAAATTTCCAATAACATCAACTTCAAATAGCAAAGAAGTCATCTAAAAGCCATATATCCTAGAGATTTTAAATATTAAAACACAATCAACTATCATTAATTAAATTAATCAACAAATTACCTCCCATCTAGCTCTCGGACAGCATCAGCTGCATCTCGGGGATCTTCAAATTCAACAAAAGCAAAGCCGGGAGGGTTTCTAGCAACCCACACGCTTCGGAGTGGTCCATAATAGCCAAAAGCTCGTTCCAATTCAGTCTTGTTACCATTGTTTCCAAGATTACCTACATAAACTTTACAGTCCAACGGACAGGAATCACGATGCATTTCTGTAATAAAAAAAACCCCAAATGTTATAATCCACAGTGAAAAATAAGACTTAGGAAAGAACTCAATACTAAAACCCAAAAACCTAGAAGCATTATCCCAATAGTCACCGATAACTGCATAGAAGCCAGAACAAATTGTAAAGAAGGGGGGGGAAGCCTCCTTGAAAAGTGGGCGGGGGGGGGGGGACACACCAGAGGAGCGTTTACCATAATAAAAACTAGGGATTTTACCTATTTCAATTAATTTCACCTAGGAAGAGTAGGATCATCTACTCAGAAGCAAATTCTGTTAATTCAAAAACAAAATGAAACAACTCGCTGAAGACAATCACCCAGAAGTGATACTAACGTGCCTTCACAGGTCAACCAGCATCACTCCTCACGCTGCAAGACAAATCTGTTTTAAAAAAATGTACCTTACTCTATTCTCAACCGCCAAAAAGTGTCAAGCCAAATATCCAGCAACAGGTAGATAAGCCAAATGTACTATCCAAATTATTCCAGAATCAAGTATCCATAAATGCTACAAATGTGAATTAAGCGTCAAAGCATGCTGTTATAGATAACAGACACAAAATACTGCACATATTACGATTCTAAGGATGTGAATTACCCAAAACGGGCAAATTCAGAAACATTTTAGTCGGTACCAGGGGCTTGGGGAGAGAGGACAGGTGAATGGATGCTTCGGTATGCAGGTCACTTCAGTGGGTATAAAAGACGTTCAAACTAGTGAGGTGATAGCTGTACAACAATGTAAACATACTAAATACCTCTGAATTGTGCACTTTAGAATGAAGCTTATGTTAATTTCACCTCAGAGAAAAAAACATATTTGTGGCGTAAAATTTAAGCCACCCAGCTGGCTTACATTTTTACAAACTTTACTTATACAATCACTTAAGCAATATCTAATCAACTTATAGGCTAGTTATCAATTGCATAAAGCAGCAGCCCGCCCATGAACTCAGCTCAAGGGCTTTACCATTTTCTTCTCTGGATTTATCCAGTTTAAAAAAACCAGTCCCGACACATCCTATTTGCGTGACCCCACCCTGCACCCAGGAGTTCTGAGACCAAACCATTGCTGGGGAATGGGTTTTTTTCCCCCTTTTCCAGAAACTTTACGGTGACCAGTTTCAGGCCCACGCATTAATAGGAAAAGTCACAAGAACAATTCAGCTCAAGGAAGATCGGTTTAAAAATTTTTTAAAAAAGTCATTGGGTCCCGACTGTAAAAAGTGAACTCAAGTTAAAAAAACATAAAAATGAAAGTGAGTATAGAAATCAATTAATATGGTTCGAAAGGCTCAGTTTTGATTAGTGACCTGAGGAGAAAAAACGATGCGAAGCTACCTAAAGAAACGTGATGACCAAAAAAAAAAAAGGCGCCATAAATTGAAAAGCCGCGACCTGCAGTACAACCGACTACCGAGTCCCCCTTCGCCTCGACTCGGATAATCTCCCTTCCCAGCTCACCGCCTCTCCGTTCCCAGTGTAGGATTAAAAAGACCTCCACTTCGAGGCCTGGGTATACCTCCGAGGGGCCTACAGCCCCCGCCACAGCCTCGAGCTGAACGTCACAAAATGGCGGCAGCGTCTCTTTGTCTCAGCCTGCCGCCGCCATTGGGCCTATCCCCACCTCGGCCCCTTTAAGGCCCATTTCCCACCTTATTCCTTTAGTAGTTGTTCGCTTACCGAGATCTTGAGTTAGAAATGCGGAGGTTAAAATTCACAGAACCTAGGCTAGGTCTTCCCGGTCCCCTCCTGCCCGGCGTTCCCGGATGCTCTCGCACACCCGGCGTCCACGAAATGGCGGACCACCGCCTTCCCCTCACTGTTATTTATACGACACACCAGAGTCACATGATTGGATTGGCTCGCCCAATGAGAGGCGGAGAACGCCGTGACGTAGTGGCTACAAACGCTGCGAGAATCGCGGTTGCTGGGAGCGCGCTCTCGTCTTGCCGCCCAGTCTGTAGAGACGCCGTGGGGGGTTACTCTCTGGTTGTCTCAGGCCTGGAGTTCCCTCAGGTGTAATTCCCCAGTTGCTGACTTCCAAGTTATCCTCAGTCCCGTCTCCCTCACCTCCAAATAGGCGGGGGTTTAAAAACACCTCCGCCGTCACTCTCACTGATAAAACGTTTTTTTTCTAATGAGATTTAAGTATTAAATAATTATTGAAGTATTCACTAATTACTTCATCCTCGTAAACGGTTAGGCTGGAACTAAGACCATCACTTTTTTAAAGTATTTCGGAATTGCTCCCAAGGTCAATGAGCCTTTGTGATCAAGCTGCCACCAGATCGTGCCAACCGGGGTCCCATACTTAGGGAAAAGCCCAAGCCTAGAAAGTCGGTGGAACTCTGGCTGGTATCTCACGTCTCAGCCAAACTGCAGGATTTGACTGAGACGATGACGCATTATCCTGGACTCTTGAAAAGTTGAAGAGCAACGCAAACACAAAATGAGACTGGTCAGGCCATCTGGAAACTACCACATTAAGCAAATAAAAATGGAAGTTCCTGAAGAAGAGTGAGTGAATTTAAATTCAGAGCTCCCGAACGAGTGCTAGCCTTTCTCCTAGTAAAGGCTGCTGTATTGGCCTGGGGGCAGGGGTAGGGGTCCGTGGGTCATTCACACCTTCTTCTGTTTTCTACTTCGCCTAAAAAAAAAAAACAAAAACGAGCCACAAGATTAACTATAGGGAGAGAAATATAGCGACTGTGGCTTCCCAGGTGGCGCTAGTGGTAAAGAACCCGCCTGCTAATGCAGGAAATAAAAGAGAGGTGGGCTCGATCCGTGGCGGGGGAAGATGCCTTGGAGGAGGATATGGCCACCCACCCACTCCCGTGTTCTTGCCTGGGAAATCCCATGGACAGAGGAGCCCTGCGGGCTACAGCCCAGAGTGGAACTGTAGCGACTTAGCACACGTGTCAGAAAAATTACCAAGAGCCCCTTCCTCAGAATAGTGAGTTCAGTTAGGAAGTTTGCCTGGTGTTCCCTACCCGCTTTCACTGGAGTCTGTGTTAGTTGTTCAGTCGTATTCGACTGTTTTGCTACCCCATGGACTCATGGAGCTCACCAGGCTTCTCTGTCCATGGGATTTTCCAGGCAAGAATACTGGAGTGGGTTGCCATTTCCTCCTCCAAGGGATTTTCCCGACCCAGGGATCGACCCGGGTGTCCCGCATTGCAAGCATATTCAATGGAGTCTGACTTAATGCTAAATCTGCTCTCAAGAGAAACAGTAACAGCTTGTATTTTTCCACCGTTACCTGAAAGATATACCAATTATTGTTTTGTTGCTCTCAGGTGTTCTCTTACTGTGGCTCTAAAAGTTTATCCGTAGTGGGGGGAAAATACAAAGATTTAATAGCCCCAAGCCTTAGTTTTTACATCTGTAAAATGGGGCTTCCATACCAGCAAGGGAAGAGTAGGGAAGGAGAAATGCAGTAGTTGAGGCAGACCCTGAGCTGGCCTTACCTTGGGTGTTCACCAGGTGAGGGATTCTAGCAAAACCTTTCTGTTTCTTACTTTTCTTTCCTTTCCTTCTCTAATTGTTTTTCTTTTCTGGCTCACATAAATTTCCTTTGATTTGCTCCCCTCCTCCAAGGTAAATTTTTCTCCTCTCTTTATTTCCTTCTATCAAACCAAAGCTTTATTTTTTTAATTTTTTAATTCTTTTCGTTTTGGCTGCACCCAGCAGCATGTGGGACCTTGGTTCCCTGGCCAGGGATTGAACCTGGGCCCCCTGCAGTGGAAACATAGAGGCTTAACCACTGGGCTGCCGGGGAAGTCCCAAAGCAAAGCCTTTTTGAAATCAGACTGTTCTGGATTTGGACCATAGTACTGCTGCTACTTACTGTTAAAGTGTCTGCAGAAGAGTCCCTTACCCTCACTCTCAAGATCGCTTTCCTGTCTATAAAATGGAGTAATTATATCAATGCAGGGTTGTTGTGTACTGTCTCCCCTCACAAGAACTTCAGCTTTGGTCTCCTGTGGTCACTCCTGCATCCCGAGGGCCAGGAAACAAGCCTGACACTCAGCAGGTGATCAAAACAAATTTGGTTAATTAAGTAATTAAATGATGTGAGTCAATCAGCTGGCATAATCTTTGTTCAAAAAACATATTGTTCTTTTCACATCTCATATCCCATTCTTTCCCACCATTTCCCCTATTTTTGTTGTTATTATGTGTGTGTGTAGTGTCAGTCTAGCATGCATCTTTCAGTGGAGCACTCTTAATCCCTCCCACTGTATTTTCAAATACCTTCTGAACCTCCTCTTCCGGTCATCCACACAGACTTTCCATCTTCTGGTAACTGCAGCCCAGTGAATTATCCATTTAAATTATAGTCTATTTTAATGTTCCTTTAAATTTATTCAACCACCAACCACTCTTGTCTAGACTCTAGAATCATAGGAAGCTTCAAGGGAACACATCAGAAATTCTTGGATGGGGATCATGCGTTGTAGTAAACAAATATCTTTTGACTTTTTCTGAGGAACGATTCTCACAGTAGACCGTGTTATTGACTTAAGTGTGGTTGGATCCTATATCCTACTTTTTTAGGGGTAGAGGCATGAGCACCCCTAGTTAATTAAATCATCCCCATTCTTAGTAGCCTCCTTGCCTGACCCCCATTAGTTCAGGAATGGATGAGTAATCCAACCAGACCTGTCAACTAATGGGACTTGTAATTTGTGAAATTACAGTAATTTTAGAACTTTTAAGAGCCACAATCTAAAATGTAAGATTTTAGCAGTTTTCATCTTCCATATTTTTTACAAGTCATAAAATTGTGCTTGGGCTCCTAGTTAAAGAGATTGCAAATTTGAACTCTAAGGATAACTTCCTGGGGTTATCTTTATATCATCAGGTTCTGTATTAGCTGATTCTAGCCATAATCTTATCCTTTATACAGAAACCCTTCCAATTTAAGACTCTGTGAGTTGTATACTGCCCAAAATGCCCACATAAATTTATAAGAGCAGTGTAATTATTGATGTACCGTTTTGCTTCCATGAACTAGCTATCTTGTAAGCAATGCTGCTAAGCTAACCAGAGAGAGGTATGTTCCTTTTCTCTGACTAGCAGGGTCTTGAGCCTGGCAGCCATCCTCTTTCTAGAAGGGAGGAAGCAGCTGGCAGTAGACCCCCAACCGAAAGAGAGGGAGAGCTGAGAGATGAGGACTAGACTCTTATTTAAAAACCACTGAACCCGATTCCATTTTTGAGTGTGTGAACATACATGTTCCCTACCTCTGTCTCTGATTCTAAGTCACTTTCACGGTTTTTTTTTTCCTGTTACCTGCAAATAGAAGGATTGCAAATACAGTAATTACTCTGACACAGACTTCTCATTACCTCGTCTAGAACCATGACTCTAAGCTATCTTACAATTCTAAAATTTGCCTGCTACCAATTTTCTAAGTGCATTAAAAAAAATTTTTTTTAATTGAACTACACTTCATTTACAATATCATGTTAGTTTCTGGTGTACAGTAGAGCGATTAATATATATATCATCTATATATCTTTTTCCAGATTCTTTTCCCTTATAGTTTATTACAAAATATTGAGTAGAGGGAGTTCCCTGACAGTCCAGAGGTTAGGACTCAGTGCTTTCACTGCTGTAGCCAGGATTCAATTCCTAGTGGGGATCTCCCGCAAGTCCCTGGTAAGGCCAAAAAATGAAATTGAAAAAAAAATTTTTTTTAAGTATTGAGTATAGTTCTCTATGGTATACAGTAGGTTAAGTACTTTTTTTTTTAATTAAAAAAATTACTGGGCTTCCCTGATGGTCCAGTGGTTAAGAATTCACCTTGCAATGTAGGGGATACTGATTCAATTCCTGGTCCAGGAAGATCCCACGTGCCTGGGGGCAACAAAGCTTGAGCACTTCATCTAGTGAACCCAGCGCAACCTAGAGCCTGTGCTCCATAATGAGAGAACCCACCTCAATGAGAAGCTCAGCTAGAGAACTGCCCCTCACCGCACCTAGAGAAAGCCTACGTGCAGACCCAGGGCAGCCCCAAATAAAATTTTTTAAAAAAGAAAAAAAAATTACTCACGGTCAGGCATTATTAGCATTATGTATAACAGAAATTTTCAATGTTGTGATTGATTTCAAGTATCCACAAACAAAAATCCATTAAGAGTGTAGACCATAACAATAGTTTACTAACTGCTTGATGTAGTCAGTGTCCTCACAGGATGCAGATGGCAGACCAAACAAAGGGTTAACTGAAGAGGTAATTATTTACAGATGTTTGGGTTAAAGAAATCCACAGGGCAGTGGGGAACTCCCAGAGGCAACTCTTCTAGCCCCAATGGGGCAAGGAAGGGAGCAGGGTTACCAGAACCAGACAAACGCTGTAGCTACGAAGAGAAGCCCTTAGGTAGAAGAAATGTGGCAGCCTAGTTCAGGCAGGGGTGGGGGTGGCCAGAAATTAAATAACTGGAATTCTTTCTCTTTCTATACTCCCATCTTTTAATAGTGCCTTCTATTGCCCAAGGCTATCTGGAAATCTGAGGACAAGAGAGCTGAGTGATAGGGGAATTAGAAAAAGAATCACATAACTGGTTGTGAAATTACTTATGTAGAAAATGGTCTGAAGAGGGAAATGGTGTCTTAAGACCATATCATAGGAAAGATTGGCCTGATTAGGTAAACCAAAGGAGGCTTCCCGGAGGAAATGATGATTTAGCAGAAGCAGGAGATGTCTGGCAAAGTTTGTGAGAAGAAAGAGAGAAAGTACCTGGAAGAGGGTACTGAATATATAAAGTTACTGTAACAAGTTAGAGGAATTAAAGAAAAATAGGCCAGTGTGGTTGAAGCACAAAGTGAGAAATAGATTTGAAATTTTATGAATATGTAAAATGTTCATGTTATACTTGTATTTATTTGTCTGTCAAGTATTTACCAAGCTACTAAGTGCTTTCAGTGAAGCAAATCTGAATCAATCACTTTCAGTCAATAAACATCAATTGAATACTTATTATATTTCTCTCTGGAAGGCTCAGAGAGCTGCTACGGTGGTATGTTAGAAGTATGGAAAGTTCACCCAGGAGATTTTCCGCCCTCCACCATGTGGAAGATTCCAGGTGACAGTTGGACTATTTATTTATTTGGCTGCAGGATCTTACTTCCCCAGCCTGGGATCTTATTTCCCCAACCTGTGATCAAACCCCTTGCCCCCTGCAGTAGAAGTATGGAGTCCTAACCACTGGACTGCCAGGAAATTCCCTGGACATTTTATTTTCTGAGGAGGGTTCTTGTGCCTGGAAAAGAATAGTGGCTGATTCTGGAGTTCTGATTAATGTTATAAATTTGTCAAAGTTTCCAGTTCTTTTTATTTATTTATTTGATTTGGCCACACCAAGTCTTAGTTTGGGTATGTGGGATCTTTAGTTGCAGCGTGGAAACTCTTAGTTGCGGCGTGTGGGATCTAGCTCCCCGAGCAGGGAATGAATCCTAGGCGGCTGCATTGGGAGCTCAAAGTCTTAGCCACTGGAACACCAGGGAAGTCCCCAAAGTTTCATATTCTTAAATCTGTTTCTTTCTGTATAGTTAAGCTAAACTTCAAATCATTGTTATTTTATTTTCTAAGAATATAATCTTTAAAATAAGATCGATCAATAATTCCCACCATCCTTAGATAAGTCTTTAATAGAATCAAGGGACTTCCCTGTGGTCCAGGGATGAGGACCCCACACTTCCAATGCAGGGGGCGAGGGTCTGATTCCTGATTGGGTAACTAACATCCTACATGCTGCATGCAGGGGCCCTCTGCAAGAGAAACAGAAAAAAAGAAAAAAGAAAAAAAGAAAAATCAGAAGTTAAACAGAATTTTCCTAAGCAGTTAACTTTATTTACACACTTGACTGATCTAATTCCTTTAAATATATCAAGCAACACTTATATATTTAGTACATTTAATCCTCTGAACTATTTCAAAGGTCTATCATAGCAGACTTAAAATTCTAACAAGCAAAATGTCCCCTATACGTGGATTAAATGACTTAATAGTATTAAAATGGCAATAGTACCCAAAGCAAGCTATAGATTCAGTGCAATCCCTACCAAAATTCCTGAAGTGGAGGGTGGTCTTGTGAGACTGAGCTTTGTATCTGTGAAATCTCATTCTGTCTCCCAATAGACAGTTGATGTGGGATCTGAACACTGACTAAATGTTTGATGACATTAAGGAATGATGATTAATTGAAATGATTTTTTAAATCCTTACCTTTTTAGAGATATGTGCTGAGAGACTCACATATGAAATGATATGTTCTGGGTTTGCTTCAAAATAATATGGGGGGACTTCCGTAATGGTCCAGTGGCTAAGACTCTGCACTCCCAAGGCAGGGGGCCCAGGTTCAATCCTTGGTCGGGAAACTGGACTCCAGAATTTGCAAACCTCAACTAAAAGATACCCACATGTCACAGCTAAAGATTCCACATGGCACAACTAAGACCCGGCACAACCAAATAAATAAATAAAAATAAATGTTAAAAACAAACATACGCATGGGTTCCTCTGCAGTTCACTTCAGTTCCCTACCACCCTCCCATCTTCAACACGCCTGGCCCGACCCCCAGTGGCACTAACGTGGGCGCCTCAGGGCACTCTCTCAGCAAAGCAAAGCACGGCCGGCAGAGGAAGAATGCCAACTGTGGAACAGGGAGCATAGGCCGTACGACCTCAGTGGGTGAGCACTGGGGTGATGTGGCGATTCTACACAGAGGATTCACCAGGGCTCAAACGGGGCCTTGTTCCAGTATCAGTTATGAGTCTTCCCTTCATCGCTTCTATATTTATGTTGCACATTTGGGGCAAGTACACTCGTTCACAGATTCAGCTACATCTATCTGTCTGTCATCTGAAGAAGAAAGGAAAAAATCCCAACATATGTTGGATCAAAAACATAGTGATTTTCTGTTCATGAGGAAGAAATTTTCTGTAAGCTTACTGTTTTACAGGGAACTTAATGAGAATTAAAGAATCAAATTTTTTTCTATGGCTAAGAAACCTTTAAATTCATTAAAACACACACACACACACACACACACGGGGACGGGGGAAGTCAATTGAGTCTCCAATCCTCAGCTGATAAAACAAGACTGAGCTCAGAATTGTTGAAGCTGGGTAATGAGTACATGGAATTTGTTATGCTCTATCTACTTTTGTTATGTGTTTGACATTTTCCCATAATTAAGAAGTCAGAAAGAAACAAAAAGGGAAAGAAAAGGAGAGAGGCCACAAGAGGAGATCAAGAAAAAGACTAAGCATGCAGTTCATGATATCATAATAGTGTAGCATTTTACAGAACATTTATGGAACATTTACATTCAGTACCCCAGAAGAAACCAGATAGATCTTCAATTCTTCCTAAACGTCTTCCCAGCCACAAGATCCCTTCCTGTCATGAGACTGAAGCCAGCCTGACACACGGAAGGTGATAAATGTTCATCAAACATGAGTATGAAGGGACTTCCTGGTTAAGAATCTACTTTCCAATGCAGGTGACGCGAGTTTGATCCCTGGTTGGGAAACTAACATCCCACATGCCCTGGAGCAACTAAGCCTGAGTGCTGCAAGTAGAGAAACACACAAGACCCAGCACAGCCAAAAAGAAAAAAAAAAAAAAAATGAGTGTGAAGCTCTCGTTGCCAGCCCTCCCCACACTTCCCAGAGACTCTGCTGCCAACTTTCCAGCCTGGATCTTAGAACAAAGAGCAATTGTGGTCCTGGTCTCTTTTCACCCTTCTCTTCTAGCATATCTTTTATTTTATTTTAATTATTTTTATTTTTGTTGAAGTATAGTTGATGTACATTCCCTAGTATGTCTTGATTGCTTGCCACATATTTCAGAATTTAAATTATACCCAGATAAAGCTTTATTCTACAGGCAAAATTCTGTAGCTTGCTTCATGAGCTTTTATTGTTTGTATTTGTTTTCGAGTTTAAGGGGCAGGGCCAGCAAATTAGGTTATAACCTGTTCTTTTATAAACTATTAATATAACCTGTTCATTTCAGTTTATAATTTATAACTATTCAGGTTATACTTCCTTCCATTCACCATGTTGTATCCTCCTTAAGTTTAGTCCTCTTAAAGTGTGTTACAGAATCAAAAAGACTGGGAAACACTGAATCAATAAATAGAAATTTTGCGTGTAAGGAAACTGAGAAGGCTGAGGCCACTTAGTGGATTTTAAGAGGATTCACAGCTATTCTTAACACCATACCCCCAAAATGACCCCCACAAAAATCCACACAGGTTATAGAACAATGGAGGGATAATTTATTTTTCAAATATGTAAGCATTATATATATATATGTATGTGTATGTCCATATATATACACACATATATATAGACACAGAAAAAAGTAGAGAAGTTTACATACAGAATAATAGCATTTAACCTATTGTATAGCATAGGGAATTCTGCTCAATAGTATGTAGCAGCCTGGATGGGAGGGGAGTTTGGGGGAAAATGTATACACATATATGCATGACTGAGTCCATTTGCTGTCTTCCTGAAACTGCCACAACATTGTTAATAAGCTATACTCCAATATAAAATAAAAAGCTAAAAAAAAAAGAGAGAGGAAAAAAAGAATAATTAGCATTTACTTCTAGGTAAGACGAAGATTTCTCTCTTTTTTTGGCCATTTCTCTTCTTGGTCCAATTTTTTATAATTACATCTAATGAAAATTCTTCTTACTGAAATAAAGAGCCGAAATAACGTGGGTTTAAAACTTTCATTTTAAATTGATCCATAATTATTTTCCTTTTCACAATGTCCATGGGGTTCTCAAGGCAAGAATACTGGAGTGGTTTGCCATTCCCTCCTCCAGTGGACCACGTGTTGTCAGAATTCTTCACTATGACCTGTCCATCTTGGGTGGCCCTTCCCAACATGGCTTACAGCTTCACTGAGTTACTCAAGCCCCTTTGCCATGACAAGGCTGTGATCTATGTGCTGGAGAACTCTTGAGAGTCCCTTGGACTGCAAGGAGATCAAACCAGTCAATCCTAAAGGAATCCTAAAGGGAATTAACCCTGAATATTCATTGGAAGGACTGATGCTGAAGCTGAAGCTCCAATACTTTGGTCATCTAATGTGAAGAGTCAACTCATTGGAAAAGCCCCTGATGCTGGGAAAGATTGACGGCAAAAGGAAAAGCAGGCAGCAGAGGATGAGATGGTTAGATAGCATCACCAACTCAATGGACATGAATTTGAACAAACTCTGAGAAAAGGACAGGGGAGTCTGGCATGCTGCAGTCCATGGGGTCGCAAAGGATCAGACACGATGTAGTGGCTGAACAGCAGGAAATTATTTTCTGATAACCATCAGTTAATTATCTGAATTCTCCTAATCCAGGGATATGTCACGTGACAACTGAAGTTAGCTGAGAGCATTTGAGTAATTATATTTCCCTGACACCGCACCCTCCTGCAATGCCTTTCTCCATATGCAGTCAATGCTCCCATAAGCACACACAATAATTATCACCCTGTGGTTTTCTCTGGAATTTACTTGATTTACAAAATGTAACTGTAGCACTGAAAACAAATGGAAACTGGGATACAGAGAGGTTAAGTAAGTTGCCCAAGGTCACACAGCTGGTAAAAAACAGAGGTGGGATTCAAACCCCAAATCTGACTCTGAAGCCTAGTGATAACTTGAGGAGTGGAAAGCAGCCAAGCTCATAAATTGTGGCCATTTGGAAAAACTGCCTTGATGTCTCTGGGTGTGTGTGTTTGTTTTTTCAGTTCCCCACGTTCCTCTGGGAACCCCAGGGAACAACACGTTAGATGAACAGTGGTCCTTCCTCACTGGGCCCAGCCCCCAGAGTCAGCTCCGCTCCTGAACTCCGGTTCTGATTTCAGCTCCAACTCTTCCCCCCTCAGCGGTGCCTCAGCGTATTACCTTATTTGGCTCTCAGGCCCACAGAGAAGTCTGAAAAGGATCCAGGCCAGAATAGGATTGCTTGTACCGTCAGGGGGTGAGAAATCTTTATTTCAGTGACCTTGGCTCGTGCTCCGAAAGTCACAAATACAGGGAAGTAAGTTCAGTCTCAAAAACAGCTAAAGGAGCAGCTGAAGAGGGCAGAGTGGAGGTGCTGATGTCACAATTTTTTACGTGTGCTTAATTCTATATTTAGAAAGAGATTTGTCTTTATTGTGCTTTCTTATGCCTGTCTTTCTTTCTTTCCTTAGTTTCCAGAGTTTGTACATCAATGCAAGGAAACTCAAGCCCAGAAAGTATAAAAAGTTTTAGGTAGCTGGTGCCATAGATATCATAGTTTAGCATATGCTTATATGGTTTATGAACAATGCTTTAAACACAGTTCAGAGAATCTCTCTCTCTCATCTAATTTTTGAAACTCTCTCAGGTTCTTATTATCTCCATTTTATGCTTTTTAAAAAATATATTTATTTATTTATTTGGCTGTGCTGGAGCTTAGGATCTTTATTTGGAGCATGTAAACATTTAGTCTGGTCTAGTTTCCTGACCAGGGATTGAACCCGGGCCCCCTGCATTGCGAGCATGGAGTCTTAGCCACTGGACCACCAGGGAAGTCCCTCCCTGGCACTTTTTATGTTTTGTTGTTGTTGTTTGGTTGGGTTTGGTTTTTTTGTTTGTTTTTGGCCGTGGTGCTCGGCTTGCCGGATCTTAGTTCCCTGACCGGGGATTGAACTCAGGCCACGGCAGTGAAAGCTCGGAGTCCTAACCCCTGGATTCCCAGGGAATTCCCATTATTATCTCCATTTTATTGACGGGAAAAGTGAGTCACAAGAGGTTAAGTCACCTGTCCAAGGTTCCAGAGTTCAGAATGACCAAAGCCAGGCTTGCACCTACAGTTGGAATAGTAACTGTAGGCCCATGCTACTACTGAGACACCCCAGATTTCTGGGGGCCTTTACCTTACTTAACCTGTTTACATTTCAGCCTGTTGAGCCCTTACCCTTGCCTTTCTGTCTTCTCCCTTCCAGATTTGCAAGTTCCCCACTTTCTGGCTCAGCGCCCGTCAGAGTGCTTCTTCCTCCACTGCCTGCTAATTCAAGGAGCCCTTAGGATTCCCTCGTGGTCTTTTCCTGACTCACTGTATGTCTCAGTCCATGAGGAACCTTCCTGACTTTCAGAAATTAGGTTCTTTGCTTTATCTTTGGTGGAGTGATTATTCTTCTATGCCTGAACCATGCATCCAATACACATGCTTCTTTCTCAAGTCTCCAGTGTACATCAGACCTCCAGTTCACTATCTTTCCATCCTGTCCCCCACATCTGACTCTCACTGCTTCCCAGACACCCTTGACTGACCATGAGTCTCACAACTTTCATATTGGCCCTGCCTACCTCCTAGTCATCTTGTCTTTCCTTTACGGAAACAAGCTGTGTACCTCTGCATTCAGCCTCCTTTGTCTGGTATGCCCTAGCTTCGGTTTTTCAAACTTTTGATCCTAAGCCTAAGAAATACATGTGACATCATAACCCAGTATCCACAAGTGCATGACCCCAAGGGTAGGCAGCATCTAGGCTGTCTCACAGTGGCTGACAACACCACGTTCATATTCAAATTAGAATATAAGTGCCAGGTCACACCAATGAGGACTCCAATCCAGTTTGTGTCCACACCCAGATGTGTTGTTAAAAATATTTAACCATAGTTCAGCCTGAACCCTAGATGATGAAGACAGTTGTGGGAGGGTGACAAGTGGAGACTGGGTGCTGTGATGGGAAGAAGACGGGTGTGGAGGGAGCTTCTCAGAGCAGCAGTTATTTACCAAAGAACACTGATGTTTTTGAATATTTTAGCGACTGCTACTTCTGCTTCAGAGCCTTCCAGCTAAACGTCACTCCATCCACCACTTAGCTTCAGTGTCCCTTACTAACTCCACCATCCAAACCTGCTTTTCTGCCACTGGGGGAAAAAAAAGTGCCTCATCCTTGCTTGGAAAAAAGCCCAGGACGTCAGCCCTAGTTAATTCTAATTTCTGAAAGAAAAGCAGTCTGCTCAAACAGAAGTCAGTGACAGAAGGGTGTTTCATGGCAAAAGAAAGTGTTCCAGGCCTGTTGGGCCCCAGTGTTTAGCTTCTGCCTTACATTGGCAGGGAGATGGGATGTTTCTCAATAACTCTGAGCACGGAACTAGGAAGCAGGCACCCTTTCAGGCAGACTGTGACAAGTCCTCAAAGTACCTTGGCAACCAACCAAGACTTTTATTTTAGAAGCAAACTCTTATCAGGATTCTTGATTGTTGGCTGAGATTGAGAGCGTAAGCAATTTCCTTAAACTCTTTTGAGTCTCATAGTCATATGTTTCATATTGCAAAATGGGAAAATAAGAATGACCTACTTGAATCAAAAAGGTATGCTGCTGCTGCTAAGTCACTTCAGTCGTGTCCGACTCTGTGCGACCCCATAGACGACAGCCCGTCAGGCTCCCCCGTCCCTGGGATTCTCCAGGCAAGAACACTGGAGTGGGTTGCCATTTCCTTCTTCAATGCATGAAAGTGAAAAGTGAAAGTGAAGTTGCTCAGTCGTGTCCGACTCTTAGCGACCCCATGGACTGCAGCCTATCAGGCTCCTCCATCCAAAAAGGTATGGAAGGATGAAAATAACTCTTTGTTTTGAAAACTGGAAATTACAGGGAAGGAGTTAAACATTTAATCTCTTTCTAATGGGAACTATATTTAGGATAGCTACATAATCTCAGTTTATGAAAGTTCTATTTTACTGAAGAATGCCAGCTAATTAAAGTAGAAATAATAAATCAACATTTTTGCAAGCTCTAATGCATTTGATTCAAGCAAGTATTGTCAACCACTGTTAAAAATCATTAGGTAGGGAATTTCCTGGCGGCACAGTGGTAGGACTCCACCGTTTCACTATTGAGGGCCTGGGTTCAATCCGTAGTTGTGAAACTAAGATTCCACAAGCCACACAGCCGGAAAAAGAAAATCATTAGGTAACCCCTGCCCCTTTGAATAGCTGAAATTAAAAAGCTTGTCCATACTATATGCTGGTAAGAATATGAAAGAATTCTACAGACAGGAAGCAGGCTGATAAAATGACTCAGCTGCAAACAGTTGCATCCCTTCCATGAAAAGGGAAGGATGACTCAGAAAATAGAACTTCAAATCCAGAGAGAAGAACTGAGAGCCATAAGGAATTATTCCTAGGCCTTAAAACCCAGTGGAGGGACTTCCCCCGTGGTCCAGTGGCTAAGACTTCTCGATCCCAATGCGGAGAGGCCCTGGTTCCATCCCTTGTAGGGGAGCTAGATCCCAAATGGCGCAACTAAGAGTTCAAGTGCCACAACGCAACTGAAGATCCTGCATGTTGCAACTTGCAATGCAGCCCAATAAATAAACACATAAACAAAGTAACAAAGTGAAACAAACAAAGCAAAAAAAAAAAAAGCCTTAATGGAGTTTACAAGATTGGATTTTGAAATTTCTTGGGAAATTTCTTTCTTTTTTTCTTCTCTTTGGTTGCATCACGGGGCTTGTGGGATCTTAGTTCCCCCACCAGGGATCGCACCTGGGCCCTTGGTGGTGGAAGCGCAGAGTCTTAACCACTGCGGTGCCAGGGGAGTCTCCCACCATTGTCTTTTGGGAGCAGGAGGCTTACTTTCTAGTTTCATGAGCGCACAGATAGGGAAGAATTCTGTCCCAGGCTGAATTACATCCAGTCTCCTCTACATCTAATTTAGATGCTTTTAAAGAGATTTACATGAGATTTAGGACTTTGAACTGATGTTTTAATAGGGAACCTTGGAATGGGGTGAATACGTTTGATGTATGACATAAATCTTTGAGGATCAGAGCAGAGTGTAGTAGGCAGAATAATGGCCCCCAAAGATGTCCACATCTTGATACCTGGAACCGAGGGACCTGGGTTCGATCCCTGGGTTGGGAAGATCCCCTGGAGAAGAGCATGGCAACCCATTCCAATATTCTTGTCTGGAGAATCCCATGGACAGAGGAGCTTGGAGGGCTACAGTCCATGAGACAGCAGAGTCAGACACAACTGAGCGCCTAACACTAACTCACACTATGAATTTATATGTTACATGGCAAAATGAAATTAAGGTTAAGAATCAGATGACCTTAAAATGGGGAAGAGTTGACTCATTGGAAAAGACCCTAATGCTGGGAAGGATTGGGGGCAGGAGGAGAAGGGGACAGAGGACGAGATGGCTGGATGGCATCACCAACTCGATGGACATGAGTTTGGGTAAACTCTGGGAGTTGGTGATGGACAGGGAGGCCTGGCGTGCTGCGATTCATGGGGTCACAACGAATCGGACAAGACTGAGCAACTGAACTGAAAATGGGGAAATTATCCTGGATTATCCGGGTACGCCTAATATAGTCACAAGAGTCATTTAAAAATGGGAGAGTCAAAGAGAGAGATAACTATGAAGAAGAGTCAGAGAGATGCAACATTGCTGGCTTTTCAGATGGACAAAGGGAACCACGAGGCAAGAAATTCGGGCAACCTCTGGATGCTGGAAAAGATGATGACCTGGATTCGCCCCCAGAGCTTCCACACAGGAACACAGCCCTGCTTACACCTTGGTTTAAACCTGGTGAGACAAATGTTGAACTTCTACACAACTGTAGGATACCTACTTTTGCATTGTTTTAAACCACTAAGCTTACAATAATTTGTTACAGCAGCAATAGAAGATCAGTAGCATACCCTTTTATGATGTGCCATTTATTACATGTCAGTTATACCTAAACAAAGATGTTAATAATTAAATGAATGTTGATAGAGAACTGGACACACAAATAGTGCCAATTAATACCACATTGGTTCACTTTTAGTTTCAAACTGGGGGAGAGGTTGATGTAATGGTATAAAGAGAGAATCTATCATTCCCCTAAGACTGGTTGAATCAGTGATGAATCTAAACTTTCTGATGAAATAATATGAACACACAACACTACTTAAGCTGTTGCCTAGCCAGAATGGTTAAATTGAGTCTCTTACACCTTTGAATATAACTTTTCAAAATTTATTTATGTTTGGCTACACTGGGTCTTTGCTGCTGCTCACAGGCTTTTTCTAGTTGCCATATGCAGGTTTCTCACTGCAGTGGCCTCTCTTGATGAGGAGCAGAGGCCCTAGGGCACCTGGGCTAATGAGTGGTGCACAGGCTTAGTTACTCCACAGCTTGTGGGATTTTCTCAGACCAGGTATAGAACCCTATGTGTCCCCTGCATTGGCAGGTGGATTCGTAACCACTGGCTCATCAGGGAAGTCCCTAAATATAACTTTTAATTTACAGTAAATGCAGGGGGCAGGATAAACACTGCCAAAAGGAAGTAGACAAATCAGAAAATGGAACATTCTACAGTTGGCCTGGTTTCTCTCAAAGTCATGAGAAAAGGATCAGCAGGCACGAAGGGCAGTTAGAAGCAGATCAATGAAGAGTTCTGCACCAATACTGCTTTCAACAAATTTGCTAAGAAGTACATTTTGGGAAGGAAATTGCAACCCACTCCAGTACTCTTGCCTGGAGAATCCCATGGATGGAGGAGCCTGGTGGGCTACAGTCCATGGGGTTGCAAAGAGTTGGACACAACTGAGCGACTTCACTTTCACTTTCACATTTTGGGAGGAAATTTGAATATGGTCTGGATAGTAGATAAAATGAAATTTATGAGAGTGGAAAGGAAGAAATTGTTGAATGAAAAAAGGAAAATACTAAGGATATAATTATGAGTTTAAAAGTGTGTGTTTAGGAAAAGATCCAGATGGATATTCACTAAGACATTAACAGTGGTCATCTCTGGTAATGGGATGATAATATTTTATTTTATTAAGCTATTATTATTAAAATAATTATTAAAATAATACTATTAAAATAAAATGTTCTATAAAATATTTATGTTTGCCTACTTGAATTTTTTTTGCGGGGGACAATTCTGCATGGCATGTTGAATGTTAGCTCCATGAGCAGGTATTGAACTTGTGCCCTCTGCAGTGGAAATGTGGGCTCTTAACCACTGGATCACCAGTGAAGTCCCTCTACGTGGATTTTCTAACTTTCCACTCTACACATGCATGGTTTTGTAGTAATCAATTATTTTATAATAAAAAATATTAGAATTATGTGATACCACAGATAAATATACCATTTGGAGTATATTAAGCACAACTGTGGCTACTCTACAAGATCTAGGGCTGTGATGATAACTAACATTTACTGAGGGCTCACAAGCTGCCCAGGGCTTCCCAGTGGCTCTAGTGGTAAAGAACCTGCCTGCCAATGCAGGAGACATAAGAGACACAGGTTCAATCCCTGGGTCAGGAAGATCCCCTGGAGGAAAGCATGGCAACCCACTCCAGTGTTCTTGCCTGGAGAATCCCATGGACAGATGAACCTGGTGGGCTACAGGCCATAGGGTCACAAAGAGTCGGACACGACTGCAGCGACAGAGCACACATGTGGCACTCAAACATACGCAATGTAGACTAAAGATTTCAGAAGACAATTACCTATCCTGACTGTGTGCAATGCATTCTGATATCTTCTGTTAGATTGTATTCTGATTCTATTTCTTTTTTTTTAAATACAGTTAATCCATTAAGTTGATTTCATGAGCCATTGACGAGTCTTGACCTACAGTTTGGAAACCCTTTTAGTTCATTTAATATATGTACACACAGGCACATACAAACTCCTTTGAGGTAAAAACTGTTATTGTATCCATTTTTTTCAGAAGAGGAAATTCTGGCATAGAGAGGTTTGATAACTTGCCTAAACACACTCAGCTAGGGATAAAGTGGGAGAATCTGGATTCTAACCCAGACAAAGACAATCCTCTGAACTACTCTTTTACAGGGCCTCTCTCACCCCACCTGCCACATGGTGGTAAGTATCTGCTGATACATGTCTCTGCTCCTCCAGAGGAGTGATTCAAGTTGTATCTGAACAGAGTGCTCTGTTAAGATTATTGGAGCATTCAAGGTTACAGCATATTTAGGGAGCAGCAGTTATATTTTCTGACTCATATTTCACAATGAACAGTAGTTCTGTGTGAAGAGCATAGACTTCCAGGCACATAATTCTGGGTTCACATACCTACTCCACACCAGGGACAGATCCAGATTTTGGGGGACCGAAAAGTGAAAGTCACTCAGGTGTGTCCTACTCTTTGTGACCCCATGGACTATACAGTCCATGGAATTCTCCAGGCCAGAATACTGGAGTGGGTAGCCGTTCCCTTCTCCAGGGGATCCTCCCAACCCAGGGATCGAACCCAGGTCTCCCACATTGCAGGAGAATTCTTTCCCAGTGGGGATCGAAGCTTTATGCAATTTTGAAAGCTCTTCCTAAGGAGAAGAATAGAGCTCATGGATTCAGAATTAAGAGCAGTACTTTGAAAGGGGCCCACACAAGAGAGGGCTCTGGGGCTTAAGCTTCCTTAGCTTCCTGTTTATTTGCTTCTGTCTGCCCTTTATCAGCCCCTTGTTTCTGACACTCAGTTTTATAGTCTCTGAGATAGGAGTAACGATTCCTATTTCTGTTGGATGCCAGACGATTAGCTGAAAAAACCCAGCTGAAGAACCTAGTACAATATTCACTGATTAGGTACTCAATAAGTACTGGTTAATAGTAATAATAATAATAAAAATTAAAAGAATACTTCATTTAGAAACCAGTTTTTAAGCAAGGTTTCAAAATAAAAACATGATTTGGAGAAAAATTATTTTCTCTATTCATTTGAGCCTCAGCTCTGCAACTCAGCTCTCCCTGGAGACCAATTATTTTGGTTTCTTCAAAGCTCTCTCTCCAAAGAGAGATATAAGTAAGAATAAGAAAGCAGAGCATCCAAAAAAACAAAGGCAGAAATAGAGAAGGCTATCAAGGGAGAAAGTCAGCATCAGGGGTCCCTGAAGGCCAGATTTCCAAGGCGTGGATGTCAGTAAGAAGAAAAATTGTTTAACTGTTTAAAGTCTTTCTCAATAACCCAGGACTTCCCTGGTGGTCCTGTGGTTAAGGCTGCAGGCTCCCACTGCAGGGGTGCCAGTTTGATCCCTGGTCAAGGAACTAAGATCCTGTATGCTCTGCAACATGGCCAAAAACAAATTAAAAAAAATTTTTTTCCCAAAAAACAAAAAGGGCAGATTTCAAGATGCATTTTGGTATTGAGAAAGCAGGCAGCTGGACACATTCTGTGCTGGCAGAGTCAAGTTTTAGTCACTTGTATTCAGACACTTTATGCTTGTTCTGCTGTGTCCTGCTGCTGCTGCTGCTAAGTCGCTTCAGTCATGTCCGACTCTGTGCGACCCCATAGACGGCAGCCCACCAGGCTCCTCTCTCCCTGGGATTCTCCAGGCAAGAATACTGGAGTGGGTTGCCATTTCCTTCTCCAATGCATGCATGCATGCTAAGTCGCTGTATCCTGCTGCTGCTGCTAAGTCGCTTCAGTCGTGTCCGACTCTGTGCGACCCCATAGATGGCAACCCACAGGCTCCGCCATCCCTGGGATTCCCCAGGCAAGAATACTGGAGTGGATTGCCATTTCCTTCTCCAGTGCATGAAAGGGAAAAGTGAAAGTGAAGTTGCTCAGTCGTTGTGGACTCTTAGCGACCCCATGGACTGTAGCCTACCAGGCTCCTCCGTCCATGGGATTTTCCAGGCAAGAGTACTGGAGTGGGGTGCCATCGCCTTCTCCGACTATATACTCTTAATTATGCTTAATAAAATGAAAATTAATTTTGAACTTCCCTGGTGCTCCAGTGACTAAGACTGCACTCCCAATGCAGGGGCCTGAGTTCAATCCCGAGTTAGAGAGCTAGAATCCCACATGCCTCAACTAACACCCAGTACAGCCTAATAAATAAATAAATATTTTTTAAAATGAAAATTAATATGACAAATAACTTTGAAACGTTAATTTTGAACAATGTAACACATCATTTTAAAAAGAATTTAAAAATTAGCTAGTAGGTGTTCATAGCAGCACTATTTACAACTGCCAAAAGGTAGAAAAAACTCATGTCCATCAATGGATGAACAGATAGAGAAATTGGAGTAAATATTCAATAGAATATAATTCAGTCATAAAAAGGAACAAAGTACTGCTATGTTCTATAGCATTGATAAACCACAAAAACAGTGCGCTAAGTGAAAGAAGCCAGACACTAAAGGTCATATATGCATGATTCCATTTATATGAAATATAAATATGCATATGAAATATCCAGAATAGGTAAATCCATAGAGACAGATCCCAGATTAGAGACAGGGCTGCCAGGGACTGGGAGGGGGCAAGGGAGAAAGAAGAGCAACTGCTTAATGGGTTCGGGGTTTCCTTTTAGGGTGATGAAAATGTTTTGAAACTAGATAGATGTGGTTGCACAATGCTGCGAATGCACTAAATGCCACTGAATCATTCAATTAAAAATGGTTTGTGTCATGTGTATTTTACCCTAAGTTTTTAAAACTCAAAAACATAGGTACTAGACTACTTTAAAATGGACCTTTTGTCACAAATAAAACTGCTCAAGTTTAACTTTGGGAAAACCACTTATAAATCAAGTTTCAAATCTTAACTCCTTCTAGACCCATTTTGATTTTGACCCATATCAAAATGTTTTTTAGAGGACTTGTGGCAAAAATCATTCCTTAAAAAGCTGTTTTCATAGCTTGTAAATGTTACTTAATGTTTGAGATGTACATACAACTCCAACTACATGATGATTCTCCTTTATTACATGTATCCTGTATCCTGAGGGATTATCAAAAAGCAAGAGGCCTCTGGAGTCAGCTTCCTGCCCCTAGAGAACCAACAGTATTTGCAGAAAAGCATGAGGTCACTTTGCCTTCCACTTACATCTTATATTCTCCTTTCAGAGTCTGAGATTCTAAAAAAAGGAGGTATGTAATATAGAGTTACATGAAAATATAACGGGAGTCTTTCTCAAACATGTAGCTTCTCTTGGCAACCTGTTTAGGGTTTTTTTGTTTGTTTGCTTAGGTGACTGTGTTGTATCATTTAGGTAATAACTAATAAGTGGGATGTGTGGGAAGAGAAAAGTCAAAAGATGGTAGGAGGTAATTAGATTAATTAGGTAATTAAGGGGAGATATGCGGGTGATTATTAAGTTTCTGGCTAGCTACATTTAGGCATAAGCACATTTTATTTTTCTTAATAGTCACAATGACTCATGCCCTTTGTGATTCAACCATCACAAACTCTTCACACTTCCCCCCAGAAATTCCTCTGTGTAACGCTGAAGATGAAACAGCCCCTTTCCTACTCACCCGCAAAATGATTTCTCTCCTTTTGTCATGTCTCAGAGCGTTGTCACTCAGTCATGTCCTACTCTCTGCGACCCCATGAACTGTAAGCCCACCAGAGTCCTCTCTTCAAGGGATTTCCCAGACAAGAATACTGGAGTGGGTTGCCGTTTCCTTCTGCAGGAGATCTTCTCAACCCAGGGATCAAACCCCGGTCTCCCACATGACAGGCAGATTCTTTCCCATCTGAGCCACTATGTCTATTTATCTACGAAAGGCATCAGGCAGTTCTGGATTCATCTATTGCCTCCAAATCCCTGTTTCCCTTGATTCTCATCCACAGCACTTATGTCAGGAGGCTGCTTTGCAGTATTAACTGGTGGTTTTTGTCCCCAGCATCTTCTTTTCTCCCTGGCCTTTCCCCCATTTGGTAAACTAAATGTTTGTTATCTCAACTCAGGGAAGGGTGGACCGCGCTGAAAGAGGGGTCTTTTCCTGGCTTTGAGAAACAGAAAGAAGGACTCCTGTGCAGAGACAACACGGAAGGTTGGCCAGAGTTGACTTGACCTCTGGATAAGCTCAGGGTCCCCAGACTGAGGAGAGGGTGACTGGGAAACCCAGGAGCTCATGCATTCCACACAAGGCCCGGTGCTGTGCCCACATTACCAGACCAGGCCTTCTGGGGTGGACTTAGAAATGGGATGAGAAGAACTCCCTGATAACTGTTTCGGCATCTTCAGTGGTTGCTAGACAAAATTTCACACAAAGAGGCTGTGTGGCCACCCTCAGGCCGCCCTGCTGCCTTAATCATTCCCAATGATCGCTTTGGACAAAGTCCGGAAAAACACAGAGGGGAAATATATAAGTATATGAGGAGAATGAAGGGAAACATTCAGATCCCTTTAAAAACTAGGATTCACAAGGACCATGAACCCTCAGTACATTTCAGCCTGGCCAGCATCACAGGTGATATTCAGGAGCAGAAAGTCACTCTCCCTCCTGTCTTGTCTCTACAGGAGTCCCTGGAAATTAGATACGACTCAGGAAAAGCCACTGGTGTAGAATGACCCTACACATCTAATTGCAATCTGTGATATTTGCTACTCCGGCAAAGCACAGGAAACCCTGCGGACTGGTCTGGGGGGATAGGGAAGGACGCCTTGAGCTGAGACCTGAAGGGCGAGTTAGAGACAGCTGTTTGTGAAGGTAGAAAGACAATACAGTCCCTGGACTGGCAATTACCCGGTGAGCCACCCAGAACCACTTATGAAATAGTGTCATGAGGGAAACAGCAAGGGAAGGAGGATCAAGGACTGGTCAATAGTGGCAAATGCTTCAGAGAGGTCAAAGCAACACGAGGACTGTTGGGTTAAATATAGGAGACTTTGTGTTGCCTTTGTCAAGAGTAGTTTCAGCAGACTGAGGGAAGAAAGAAAAGCTGCGAGAGGCTGAGATGTAGGAGGTGTAGAAATAAAAATGGTAGAAAGAGACAGATTTTCATGAAACTTGGCTGTGAAGAGATGGTAAGAGGGCGGTAGTGGGAGCTAGATAGGAGGTCAAAGGAGAGGCTTTCAGGTTGGGGAACTTTAATAGACATTGATAGGAAGCCCAAGCAGAGAGAGCAGGTAAAGGAGAGAGGATGGAGCAGGGGCGGGCCTTCATTAGCAAATGGGAGGTAGGAAGTGACACAAGCCGAAGCCCATGTAGGAAACTGATGGAGAAAAGGCTGGACAAGGGTGTCTAGTGGCTAACTGGGGTGGGTCAGTGGGTGGGAAGGGTTAGTGAAATCAAAGAATTGGAGAAAACAGATCTGAAATAGCCAGTAGAATTGGTATGAATTCTATTTGCAAATTCCACAAGCAAAGCCTTTTGTATCTGTATTTCTGTTTTGAGCTCCGATTCCTCTAGGTGGCAGAGGCTTCATCTCGGTCAATTCAAGAAGAGATGGCAGGGAGGCTGTTGGGTTCAGGAGCCTGGAACTCAGAGAAGAGATATGGGCTGTAAACATCCCTTTGGGGTTGATCACAACACAGGGTTCATCTCTGGGGCCCCAGAAGTCATGGACTTGCCTCAAGGAGAGCGAAAAGGACAAAGCACAACACTTGGGGGAAAGACCCAGTAGAGGAAGAAGAATCAGCAAAAGAAACGAGAAGGTAGGAAGAGAAGCAGGAGAATGTCATGTCGCAGAACTAAGGGAAATGAATACTTTAAGTGAAATAAGAGGTCAACTAGGATTAGGATTATAAAATATTCATGGGTATCATGTCTTTTTTCTTTGGGTTGGGACATGAAAGACAGAAGATATAATCATAGTGTGTACATGTGTGTGTGTTAGTTGCTCAGTCATGTCCGACTCTTTGCAACCCCATAGACTGTACCCCACCAGGCCCCTCTGTCCATGGGATTCTCCAAGCAAGAACATTGGAGTGGGTTGCCATTTCCTTCTCCAAAAGGAACTATAGAAAGAAAGAAAGTGAAGTCACTCAGTGGTGTCCAACTCTGCAACCCCATGGACTGTAGCCTACCAGGCTCCTCTATCCATGGAATTTTCCAGGCAGGAGTACTGGAGTGGGTTGCCATTTCCTTCTCCAATAATCATAGTACCTACTATTTATAGAGTACATAGTGCCTGATTATGTCGTTCAACTAACCAATCATATGTTAACTGAGTATGACTGTAGAGGAGTTTTATTCTTATGAGGGCAGAGCTGGGGACCACCCAGATAAAGCACTGCTAGTGGTTACAGAGTCTCAGAGAAGAAGGCAGATGTCAAAAGCTCAGTGCTTAAAAAAAAATGCTGCACTAGTTTGTTCAGCTTCAGTAATGAGGAGCAGGTGGAGAGACAGCGAGAGAGAAAGCAGCTTATTCTAAAAAGTATGAAGATTAAGCTTTGAGGGGAGCTCCCCCAGCGGGAGGTCCAGGCTTCATCCTTCCACTGCAGGGGGCACAGTTTCAATCCCTGGTCTGGGAACTAGGATCCCATATGCCACATGGCACACCCAAAGAGGGGAAAAAAAAGATTAAGGTCTGAGGGTCTTGAAGCAATCTGAGATTCAACCTTAAGATTTAGGAGGTGAGGACTCTGTTCGTCACCATGTCTTCTCGCAGACATTCAGGATCAGCAATTTCCGGCCAAGAAGCAAAAGCAGAGTCGTCCCACTCTCCAGCGGATTTGGCTGAAAACTGAATTAGGTAGACCTCCAAGAGGACACCAGGCTGGGTCTATAAGGAATCACACAAGGAGATGGAACACCTGTTTATTATGCATCAAGTCACTTGTTTTCTACCATATCACTGAAAACATCGTCTCTGGACAGCTAGATGTATTTTCTTGAAAAAGTGATTTTTCTCTTTGTTTCCATGCTTCTGCACTAGTCGATTGGCGCAGTAATGAATATGTGAGAACTTTTGTCAGTAAAAAAAGAAAAAAAAGAGTTAAGAGGTGAAAACTGTGAGTTTCTGCTTGGCACAAGTTCACCCATAGGTGGGGCTTCCATAGTTGATGCAGTGGTAAAGAATCCGCCTGCTGCTAATACAGGAAACTCAAGAGACACAGGTACGACCCCTGGGTTGGGAAGATGCCCTGGAGTAGGAAATGGCCACCAACTCCAGCATTCTTGCCTGGAAAATTCCATGGATTGAGGAGCCTGGCGGGCTACAGACCATGGGGTCACAGAGAGTTGGACACGACTGAGCAGGAACTAGGAACTCACGCACTGATGCCTGTTCTGATGTGCAGAAAGGGAAGCACCCTGAGAGAATCTCCTTTCCGTAACAGAGTGCAACTGAAAACAGGATGTTAGGGATTAAATCAGATTATCCATGGAGTTCACTGTTAAAAAAGAATGACCCCTTTCATTATTATTTCCTTCTTTTTTTCTCTTGGTCATGCTGTGCAGCTTGTGGGATCTTAGTTCCTCCACCAGAAATTGAACCTGGGCCCCGAAATGAAAGTGCCCAGGCCTAACAGCTGAACCACCAGGGAATTCCCAAACGACCCATTTTAGATTAATTTATTTTGGTATATCCATCATTGAAAAATTATACAATGAGGCAGTTCCACTAGTCCACATGTGGAAGGATTTTTAGATATCTTTTTCAGTGAAAAATACAAGGTACAAAACAGTGTGTTTGGCGTGCTCTTTTCAGAAAAGGATCTATACGGATATGTTTTGCATATACAAAGAATATGGAAAAACAAGAAGCTGGTGACAAAGGTGGCTTGTGGGGAGGAGAGCTTGGTGACCTGGGGTCAAGGCAGAGTTTTCATTGTATATTTTTTTGAATGTTGTACCAAGTACTATTTATTTAATAAGTAAATATATGTAAACACGTAATGCCTTTGGTGAATCATTTTGCAAGTTTCCTTTGTAATACAAACAGCCACTCCCTAATTTGCTTTGGAAATGTTGACATTTGTGTATTGGATTTTCTTAAATACCAGAGTCTGTAAGCCACACCCTGAATGCCCTAGATTTGAGGTCACCAACAAAACCAGCCATGCAAGTGTGATCTTCCAAAAGGCCAAACAGCGTCAAGCAGCAGGGGGGCTTGAAGCATTCCCAGCCTCTGAGAATGTCAGAGAGAAGGGCCCTTGGAGAGAATTGGTACAATCCTCTTTTTTCTAAAGAGGCTGAAGGGGAAGAGTCTTGCCCAACAAAGAGATAATGCCATTTTGTGGCTTTATAAATATGGGAGAAAAAAACATCTCTCTGTCCATATCTGCATGAAGAACTCAAAAAGGGTACACAAAACACTAATGGCAGCAGCTAACTATGTGGAGAGGGGAGGTGAGGAATGGGAAGGTAGGAGACAGAGGTAGGAATGAGATTTTTCACTTTGAACCTTTTATAATCCTTGAACTATTTTTTGAACAATACAAACCTTTTTAAAAGCTGTATAGGGACGTCCCATGTGGTCTAGTGGTTAGGGCTCCACAGTTCCACTGCAGGTGTGATGGGTTCCATCCCTGGTCAGGGAAATAATATCCATCATGCATGGCCAAAACTAATAAAAAAAACTTCTTTTATAATTAAAAAAAATAAAAGCTTTATAAAGAGAGATGGGGGCTTTCCTGGTGGTTCAGATGGTAAAGAATCTGCCTGCAATGCAGAAGACTCAGGTTTGAGCCCTGGGTCAGGAAGACCCCCTGGAGAAGGAAATGGCAGCTCACTCCAGTATTCTTGCCTGGAGAATTCCATGGACAGAGGAGCCTGGCGGACTACAGTCCATGGGGTCGCAAAAAGTTGGATAAGACTGAGCAACTAACACTTTCAAAGACAGAGGGACCATGACATCTATATGACTTACAATTCAGTTTTCAAAGAAGACATCCTGAGGTGATGGGCTCAGAGATAAGGGAAGTATCTAGTGTTGAAATCACACGTCAAATCCTGCTGCTTCAAATGCCCGTGGCAGTAGGACTTATTTTGTCATACTGAGATTTGTTTGAAATAACATGGGCCATCAGCTTGGCTTAGATCTTGTTTTTGATTATAGACAGATTTGTCAAAACCGTGCAGTCACAGCTCCTTACTAGTCTAGATTCACTCTTATGGAGACGGACCACAGGGCAGGACAAAGATCAATAGACAGGAAGTCAGGAAAGCTGGGTCTAACCAAACTTTGCAACTTAATTCACCTATGACTTCAGGCAACTCTCCTTAGGCCATTTTTCATATCTGTAACAAGGAAGGATTAGATGAAATGATCTCTAGCTCTGATAAGACTGAAGTCTGAAATAACCATTAGCAATTTAGAACAAAGGGGGAATTTTTGAGAACTTTGTTCCTTTGACTTTAAGCTACAAGAATGAGCAAATAATCCTCTTGACCCTTTTCTCCTACACACACACACACACACACACACACACACACACACACGCGCACACACAAACACACCCCATGATGACTAGTTAGATCTGTGTTCTTCACTATACAATAAATGTTTCTGATGGAGAATCACAATGGTATTTAAGGACCTAAGAAGTACTGCAATAAAGAAACTCATAGGGAATCCCCTGGCTGTCCAGTGGGTGGGGGGGTTCCCAGGTGGCGCTAGTGGTAAAGAACCCACTTGCCAGTGCAGGAGACATAAGAGACTCAGGTTTGATCCCTGGATTGGGAAGATCCCCTGGAGGAGGGCATGGCAACCCACTCCAGTACTCTTGCCTGGAGAATCCCATTGGACAGAGGAGCTGGGTGGGCTACAGTTCATAGGGTTGCACAGAGTTGGACATGACTGAAATGACTTAGCAGGCACGCATGTCAGTGGGTAGGACCCGGTGCTTTCACTGCTGTGGCACAGGCTCAATCCCTGGTCGGGCACCTGAAATCCCACAAGCTATGTGGCATGGCCCCCCCACCAAAAAAAAAGAAAAAAAGAAAATAAAAAGTGGAAAAAAGAAACTCACATAATTTTACTTAACCCAGCATTTTCCAAACTTATGTATATGGAACACTTTAGTGTGTCCTATTACTTCTATTTAGAACAACTGGGATTCACATGCCTCTATTTTTAGGGAATACATGAGATCAGCTATCATCTGGCAGTTAGGACAGTTCTGGGGCTTCTGCAAACATGGGAAGATTGAGCACATTCCTAAGGGAGCCTGAGTGTCTTGTGATTCATGGAGGTCTCCACCCCACCAACTGAAAGAAAGCCTTTCAACAGTGGGAGCCTCAGAAACTCACTCATTTTATAGGAAGGTTCCCATCTAAGCACAAAGTAGACATCTTATCCTATTCACTTTGGACTTTCAGATTTATTTTTTCTTTGGGGAACTTGCTTCTGTCGCCCTTTTTGTTCAGAAATTATAGTTCTCTTTCTCTTCTTGCTGCAAAAGGTTTAATTCTCTCCCTCCGAATGTTTTCACTCTCAAAACAGACAGGTAGGAAAAGTGTATGCATTGTGCCACACTTCACATCCTGCATTTGTTTTTGAGATTTTTTGCCCTCAGTTTCCCAAAGAAACACTGACTCATAATCACACATGTGCACATACACACACACACACACACACACACACAGTCATTTGGAAAAAATTAATTTAAAGTCTGTTTTTCTTAAGACTTCTCAGTTATTTTGGCCCCATCACTAAGCATTCAGTTTAAAGAAAATAAAAACTCTTGGCAGGCAAAATCATGACCAAAGCTATCATTGTACAGTGTATTGGTGGCATATCTAGAAGTCTGAAACCGAGAAGCAATATGAAAAGTCACTTTTGCATTTAGTGTTTTTTTTTGAGTTTTCAGGTTTGTAGCGTAAGCATTGAGATAAAAATGACCAGGTGGCAGGGCCAGCTGATTATATTAAGGCTTCCCTGAAGAACTACAGCTGCAAGTAAATTCTTTTTCTGCTGACCAGCCTTTATTATTGGCAGTTACCACACAGTATATGCTGGCCCCTTGTGCTCTCCTGGGACAGTGGGAAAGACATGGGATTGAGAAGGCAGCTGGATAGGGATGGAGGAGATACCCACTGACTCTCTCACTCTGTGTCTACCTTAGCACCAGTTCTTTGATGAGTTGTCATTTATTTATTTGGCTGCGTTGGGTCTCAGTTGCGGCACAAGAGATCTTTGTTGTGTCATGTGGCTTAGTAATTGGGTGCAGGGGGTTCGTTGCTCTGCGCATGTGGAATCTTAGTTCCCTGACCAAGAATCAAACCCACATCCCTGCATTGCAAGGAGGATTCTTGTTTTTTAAATATGCATATAATTTTATTAATTATTTTTGGCTGTGCTGGGTCTTCATTGCTGGCTAGTTGCAGTGAGCAGGGTCTACTCTCTAGTTGCTGTACGTGGGCTTCTCAATGAACTGACTTCTCCTGATGCAGAGTACAGGCTCTAGGTGCTCGGGCTTCAGAAGTTGCAATATGTGGGCTTAGTAGTTGGGCTCTAGAGCACAGTCTCAGTAGTTGTGGCACACAGGCTTAGTTTTCCTGCAGCATGTGGGATCTTCCTGGATCAGGGATTGAACTTGTGTCTCCTGCACTGGCAGGAGGATTCTTTACCACTGAGCCACCAAAGAAGCCCAGCAAGGCAGATTCTTAACCACTGGACCACCAGGAAAGTCTCTTTGGTGGGTTGTCTTAATTCACCTGGGACATATTTACTGAAAGATGTGGTTGAAATTTGAAGAGAAGGTCATGAAATTAACTGCGAGGGAAACACCAAAGAAAAAAAAAGTAAACATAATGGGAAAGAGATTACTTAGGATAATTGAGGGTGTGGTGGTTAATTTTATGTATCAACTTGGTTAGTTTATGGTGCCTTGTTTGGTCAAACATTCCAGATTTTGCTGTGAAGGTATATTTTAGAATCATTAACATGTATAATCACTTGACTTAAATTAAGCAGATTACCCTTCATAATATGGGTGGGCCTTATCCACTCAGTTGAAAGCCTTATGAGCAAAGGCTGAGATTTGCCAAGGGAGAAGGAATTTTACCTCAAGATGATAGAAATCCTGCCTGAGTTTCCAGCTTACTGGCCTTCCCTGCAGATTTCAGACTTAAGACTGCAAACCCTTGCCTGAGCTTCCAGCCTGTCCTACAGATTTAGAATTTGCTGGCTCTCTCCCACCCCGATGTTTAAAACAAATCTGTTTCTCTCTCTATTGCCTGTTTCTCTGGAGAACGCTGGCTAACACAGAGAAGGATATGTTAACACATCTAGGAAGGATGATCCTACAGGAAAAAAAAGAGCTGTTTGACCATCATCTGATAAAAGCTATCCAGTTTGGCAGAGAATTTGCAGATAAATCAGTGAGAGATATTTTAAAACAAAACTATGCAAGGGAAAAAAATCGAAGCAATTGTTAACTTCAGGGAAAACGAAAAAATGTCTTAAGAAGACAGGGTAATGGGACTTCCCTGGTGGTCCAGTGGTTAAGACTCAGCACTCCCAATGCCAGGGGCCTGGGTTCGATCCCTGGTCAGGAAACTAGATCCCACATACTGCAACTAAGAGTTTGCATGCTGCAATTAAAAGATACTGCACGTCACAAGTAAGGATTCTGCAGGCTGCAACAAAGCTCTAAGATCCTGAGTGCCTCAACTAAGACCCAGTGAAGCCAAATAAATATTAAAAAAAAAGACAGGGTAATTATAATGCCTTATTTGGTTCAGTTATAAACACTGAATTAAAAACAATTTTTTATAATTGAAGTACAGTTGATTAACAGTGTTGTATTAGTTTCAGGTGAACAGAAAAGTGATTCAGCTTTACATATATATAAGAAATACACATATATTCTTTTTCAGATTATTTTCCATTATAGATTATTACAAGATATTGAATATACTTTGCTGTGTTATACAGTAGATCCTTGTTTTATCTATTTTTTTCTATAGTAGTGTGCATCTGGTAATCTCAAACTCCTAATTTATTCCTCTCCTTTCCTCTATGGTAACCATAAATTGGTTTTCTATGTCTGTGAGTCTGTTTCTGTTTTGCAAATAAGTTCATTTGTATCATTTTATTAAACTCCACATATAAGCAGCATCATATGATATTTATCTTTCTCTGATTTACTTCACTTAGTATGATCATCTCTAGGTCCATCCATGATGTTGCAAATGGCATTATTTCTTTTTATGGGTGAGTGATATTCCATTGCATATATGTACCACATCTTCTTTATCCATTCCTCTGTCAGTGGGCACTCAGGTTGTTTCATGTCTTGGCTATTGTAAATAGTGCTGCTATGAAGACTGGGTTATGCATATCTTTTTGAACTAGAGTTTTTGTTTTTTCCAGATATGTACCTAGGAGTGGGAGTGCTGGATCATGTGGTAATTCTATTTTTAGTTTTTTAAGGGACCTCCATACTGTTCTCCATAGTGGCTACACCAATCTACATTCCCACCAACAGTGTAGGAGAGTTCCCTTTTCTCCATACCCTCTCCAGCATCTATTATTCGTAGACTTTTAGAAGATGGCCATTCTGACTGGTGTGAGGTGATACCTTATTGTAGTTTTGATTTACATTTTTTTAATAATTAGCCAAGTTGGGCATCTTTTCATGTGCTGTTGGCCATCTGTATGTCTTCTTTGGAGAATAAAATATTGATTTAAGGAAAATGACGGTGGTGGAAGAAGTTATATGGAAGTTGTGGTGCAACTAAGTAAAATCTTCATCTTCACTGAGGAAGTTAAAAAATATCTAAAATTGGAAATTTAAGAAAAAGCAATGTTATTTAGAAACAAGGTGATAAATAACAGAAGAAACAACTAAAAGCATTGAAAGCAGCTGCTTGCTGATTAACTCCAGTTGCAGGGGGTGGGGCAAGGAACTACTATTTATCATTATAATATTGTAGATAATTTTGTGTTTTTCAAGTCCATATTACTTCGATAAAAATAAAAACAAAATTAAAAGTTACATGAGTCCAATGTGAAAAATTTGGAAAGTATAGGAAAGTATAATAAAGAAATAATAACCACTCATATTCCTTCCAACTCAGAGAAAGTAACTATGTACATATTTGAGGAATAGGATTATTAAATGAATTTGAGATTAAGCTTTTAAATTTGAGGATTTAATTTGAGGATTTTAAACTATCATAACTTAGATATAAATGGACAAATACTATAACAAAAGTACAATACTGGCGACCTCCCTGGTGGTCCAGTGGCTAAGGCTCCCAATGTAGGGGGTTTGGGTTCAACCTTTGGTCAGGGGATTAAGACCCAAAGACCCTGCATGCCACAACGAAGATGGAAGACCCTATGTGCTGCAACTAAGACCCAGCACGGCCAAATAAAGAAATATTTTAAAAAAGAGTACAATAGTGTATGTGAAATATTGCAGGTATACAGTATAATCATATACAGTATGATCCCATATGTGTTTATGTATGTATTAGAAAATAATCTGTACACTTGAAACTGATACAAAGAAAAAGGAAAATTGCTAACCACTTGGTAGTTAATTTATTCCACTGAAATTTGTGATTCCCGATATACTACTCAACATACCCACAATAAACATTATTATCTGCGATGATAACTTTCAGCCAGCTGAGGCCATCTAGTTGCTTAAAAGGAGTCCATTAAAATCAATAAAACATAATTGGGGGGGAGGCGGTTATTTTTAGGGACTGAAACAAGACAGACCTAAAACTGCAGCTTTTGGAGAACCATCTGTTGTTGCCAGTCTTGTATCTCTCCTCAGACTTGAACTGGGCCTCGCGTTGGGCCTTGCATTTGAGAACAGGTTCTCTGAAGACGTCCTTGTTGACTGCAGCTTTGTCCAGGGGGTTATCCACAGAGTACTTTGTGGGCCTGAGTTGACTAGAATGATAAAATTTCACAGAAGACTTGATCTTTGACTTCTTGGCAGTTTTCTTCTTGCCTGTGGCAGTTGTCACTTTGCAGGGATAGCAATCAATTCCAGGCACCAGAACACGGTTGTAGATTTGGGCTGAGGTGCCATCATCAATGTTCTTCATGATGACTGCTTTGCAGTCATCCTGTAGTGACCAGCCAGGACCAGCATCACATTCTGGGTATCATGAACTTGCCCATTTCGGCAGCAACCTCTCAGGGCTACAGCAGAAAGCACAAAATATTAGAAGGAAAGAGAAGAAAAGGGAAGACGGGAAGGAAGGAAGTAGTCTGAAGGAATACCTACCAAAATGTTACCTAGCAGTGACTGGGGCTGGGATTGGAAGTAGGGTGGGAAAGTGAGGTTAGGACTCACAATGTACGGAAACACACTCGCAGGATCAAGGGCATGTGAGTGCAGGGGCTGTATCTGAACTCGAGGGCCTTCTTCATTGCTGCAGAGACATCCCTAGATGCCTCACTTGCCTCTGTCTTTGCCCTGACGGGGACCAAGAGCTGCTACATTGTGGGCACTTTCTCTTTCTTTTTCACTCAGATATATGTTTAAATTCCTTATTACTCCAAGGTATGTGGGCCAGTGGCATTAGAACAACCTGGGAACTTGTTTGAAATTCAGAATCTTAGCTCTGCCCCAGACCTTCTGAATCAGAAACTGCATTTTATTTTATTTTTTCCTTTCTGGCTGTACCACGAAGCATGCTGAACTTCCCTTACCAGGGAGAGAAACTGTGACCCCGCCAGTGGAAGCCAGAAGTCTTAACCACTGGACCACCAGGGAAGTCCAGAATCTGCATTTTAACTGAATCCCAGGGGATTTGTTTGCACGTTGAAGTCTGAGAAACACTGGGCTAGCAGGCACCACGCACGGTTCCTGCCCTCAACTGGAGGGAATATTCAGAGGCAGTTGATGTCATGTCCACTAGAGGGTTGGACACACACTGCCAGGGATAAGATGCCTATTGCCTAAGGAACTGTGGTCTTTGCCAAGAAGCTGAGCTTCAGCTGGTGATACAATCACAGGTCAGCTTGACGGAGGAAGAGCAGGTGATACCTTTAGGACAAAGAACAATTCAGAGCAACATTTAAAGGGAAGGAAAAGGTTAATGGGTGTGAAACTGGGAAAAGGAGCAAGACCCAAAAAAAAAAGGTGCTAATATTCGAACCATGTAATTTAAGTCCCACGGAGATGAAGAATGACTTAATATACTATAAAGTTGTTTATCCAAGAGTTTTTTTAGAGAAAACTGTTATAAATCAGAAGCTTGGATTTGGTGAATTATATCAAAATTATAAAAAGGCAGAGATAATATAGAACAGAAAATACAAAGGGAATGACTCTGTTCAGTGTTCCCATTAACCAGAAGTCAATTAATAAGGGTCCTGCTATACGTCTGTTCTCCATTTGGTGGTTTAGTCTCTAAGGTCTGTCCTACTCTTGCAACCCCACGGACTGTAGCCTACCAGGCTCCTCTGTCCAGGGGATTCTCCAGGCAAGAATATTGGAGTGGGTTGCTATTTCCTTCTCCAGGGGATCTTCTCAACACAGAAATCAATTCCAGGTCTCCTGCATTGCAGGCAGTTTCTTTACTGACTAAGATACCAGGGATGTCCCTTTCTCCATTTAGATTAGTAAATTAGATTAAAAGAGAACAGCAAAGTAATATATACTGCCATGGCAAACATTATTGGCTGTATGAACCAATATTCATTCCTCACTAACCTCTTTCTTCTTTGCTGGCCTCTCTAGAAGATCATAAAAAGCTGAGTTTGGTTTCCCAGGAAGCATGACCATGTGATGCAATTTTGGCCAATGAGACCTCTGTGGATGTCTCTAGAAACGACACGGAGCCATCACCACTCTTACCTGAATGGATTCAGAGTGATGGCTCCAGGGCGTGAAGTCGGGTTAAGGTGAGGTGAGCAAGACACTCACCTTGGCATAAGATTTATAAGGGTGGCAAAAAATCAGTAATCAAAGTAATATTTCAATGCAATATTTAAAAAAAAAAACCAGTTAATGCAAAAAAATTCATAATGAATGAAATAACATTTGAAATAAAGGCCAGATCTGACAACACCAGAGTTTCAGAGTGAGGCAAATGAAGCTAAGTATTATAAGAGTAGGATCAGATCACCCTAATTTCCAACTCATAGGTGAGGGCAGGGCTGGGGATGGAGGGTGGGGGTCAAGGTGAATAAGTGATTGGTGGCACTTAGGTTTTGTGACTACTCTCTAGCTGCAACGGAGCCTAAAAAAAGAGGCTATCCGTAATTTTCAGTTTTGATAGTAAAAAGTTGGAAATACAGGGAAGGATTCAGGAGCTTGATGGTCAAAAAGAATGACGTGTCCACTACACTTACTGGAGTCATGGTAAAATGTCACCATTTGGGTCCATGCAGGGCTAGATCAGCAATCAGGTTTCTCAGGAGGCAGGTAAGGTGGTCTAGTATTCCGATCTCTTTAGCGAAGTCAATGAAGCAGAAGTAGATGTCTTTCTGGAATTCCCTTGCTTTTTCTATGATCCAGTGGATGTTGGCAATTTGATCTCTGGTTCCACTGCTTTTTCTAAATCCAGCTTGTACATCTAGAAGCTCATATACTGTTGAAGCCTAGCTTGAAGTGTTGCAGGAAGGAGAACCCCTTCCAGGGCCCAAAACCAGGCTCTTGTCAAACACTCGGAAATGAATTGTCTGAGAAGACACATGGTGCTGACAAAGCAAGAGATTTTATTGGGAAAAGGCACGTGGGCGGAGAGCAGCAGGGTAAGGGAACCTAGGAGAACAGCTCTGCCACGTGACTTGCAGTCTCGGGTTTTATGGTGATGGGATTAGTTTCTGGGTTGTCTTCAGCCAATCATCCTTCAGCCAAGGACTCAGAGTCCTTCCTGGTGGTGCATGCCTTGTTCAGCCAAGATGGATGCCAGAGAGAAGGATTCTGGGAGGTGGTCAGACACGTGGTGTCTCTTTTTGACCTTTCCCGAACTCTTCCGGTTGGTGATGGCTTATTAGTTCCGTGTTCCTTACTAGGACCTCCTCTCGTAAAACAACTCATGCAAATGGTTACTATGGTGCCTGGCCAGGGTGGGCAGTTTCAATCACTGTGCTTTCCCTCACAACTCTCCCCTGAGAGACTTCATACTCAAGATACTTCTTGGGAATTAGGGTGGAAATCAAATGGCAACCCACTCCAGTATCCTCGCCTGGAAAATCTCATGGACAGAGGAGCCTGGTGGGCTGCAGTCAATGGGGTCACAAAGAGTTGGGCACGACTGAGCGACTAACACTCTTTCTTCTGCAACTTCTTCCTGCTGTGCATGGGCATAGGCCTGCCTAGCAGAGCAGAAGTCTCTCTCTACCTGATCTAAGTCAAGGTATTTTTTGCCTGAAACCAGCATTCACCCTTGTAATAACAGCTATTTAGTTTGAAACTGTTGGCTCCTCTCAGAGATGAAATAGACAGGGGCCAAACAGGAGACCTAACAGGATGGTCATCACTGGTCCCCAGAAACAGGAGGCAACATTTAGGGTGAGGGCTGCAGGGTTTGTGACTTTTTTTTTTTTATTGGTTGGTTTTTTATTTTTATTTTTTTTATTGGAGCATAGCAACAGAGCTATGCTCCAGGAACCTTGTGTTTAGTCTGAAGTTACCATCCTCCACCTGGGTCAGGGCTCAAGTTCTGTAGAAGAACTCAAAGACATTGTTATGCATATTTCTTTGAGTAGGAACCAGGACCCTTTGATTGTTTCTCCTCTGTTTCTGTATCCCCTCCCTTCCCTGATTAGCAATTGTGTGAATCCACCCTTTGGAACTGAGGGAAGGTCAAGGAGGCTGAATGAAGCCTATATCCTACAGACAAGAAATGGAGAACGCAGAACAGATCTGTACTCCAGAGCCCCACAGAGTTCTGCTCAGTTTTAATTTAGGGAACTAGGCAACTATGATTGTGATAACTTCCTGTCAAAATGGGGCATAGGACTGCCTCAGCTTGGAGAATAGACACTGAATTGGAAGTATTCCAGAGTTCCAAGTTCTAGATCTGAGTCTTGTATGATTAAAATCTCAATCCCTTGGTCTACCATTTTGGTGTAACATACCCAACTAGAAGTAGTTGGAGGAGTGATAACTAGAATTTTAATAGACAAAATAAATCTCATTTCTTTTTAGAAGAATAGGCCTGAAACCCAGTCTGGACCTGGCACTTCGGGGAGACTTGTAGCCAGGTAGCCAGTTGCCTAGTTTTATAAAAAGTAAGGTTGCAGTTACTAGCTTCAGCAGACATTGTTTTGAGAATGGTGGCATCCAAGCCTGACACGACTCAGAAAACTCAAGTGTTTAGAAATACAAGTTCTAATCTGAAAGTACACCCATAGCATTGAAGGAGGAAATAGACAGAGCTGGACTCCATCTTAGGCCAGGCTGCAAACATTAGGCTACACGCATGGTCACCCTCCCAATGGACTCTGAACTTTGTGCCCGGTGTCTATAGAAATGGCACACCAATGGAAAACCAGAACTCCCCCCCCATAAAACAGCCTTAGGGCTTGTACTTGGACTCTCTGTTGCCTAAAAGAATATGTTAATTATCTCTGTAACAGAACAAAGTCATAAATTCCAATATGTTTATCAGGATTTGACCACAGGCCTATTGATAAATGTCCACTGTTTATCTAGTCTTATAACATATGAATGATGGGATTATTGTGATTGTATTTACCCTTCCTTTGTTTATGTAAGTCTCAAGGAATTTGGGGTGGTGGGTTTAGACACGTACACCTGAGGTATAAAAGATTTTCACAAATGCTGATCGGGGTCCTTGGCTAAGAGAAGACTCTGCCTTGGGCCCACTGGTGTAATAAACTGCACTCCACTACCTGCATTGTCCTTCTGAGTGAGTTTGTTTCCCAGAACACGTGGCTACAACAGCATCACCTAGTTATTTCCCAGGATGTCTGAACCATAGCTACTCTACTTTGACTTTTAATTGTAAAATTTTCCTTAATAGCCAAAGCAGATGTCACCCTTAATGACGTTAGTGTTTCTCTAGGTATGAGAAGATGCAAGAATTGGGACTCATAAAATCTTCTCCTGAAAAGATCTAACTATCTGAAGACCTGTTCTGCCAGTTTTTCCCAGAGCACAGAGTGCCTCATTCCTGATTTTCACCCTGAACTCCTTTCAGGGGAGTTGAAGGTCAGCAGTTGCGGTGGCCGTGATTTAATCTTTGTGGATGTAGACGGCAAGTGTCAGTTTTCAGTTGGCAGAGCCCCTTTTTGCTCATAAACTTGACCATGATTCTGAGGGGGGCATTTCATGACCATTTTATCCCATGGTGCTGAGAATGTCCATTCTCAGGTTTGGCAAAGATTTTGTTGACAGGCCACTCAATGTGCTGTTACTGGCCTAGGCCATAAAACAGTATCCAAAATTCTCTGGACCACCTGTCTTACTAGCCTCTTGGTCCAGGAAAACATTCCCTCTTGTTGCTTCTTCCCATATCTATAGTTACACTGTTACCATCATTGATCTCACATGGAACTACAAATAATTTTATCAGAGGCCTCAGTCACACATTTGGCAGTGTACGAAACAGCAATTTTGTAAAACAGATGAAATACAAATAACAGAGCCAGCAGTATTAGTAAAGTCATAAGTAAGACTTAAGCTAAGAGCTTCCATTAGATGTAGCCCAGTATATCCCAGGTCATCTGACTTAGTCTACTCTGTACGAATCTTTATCTTCCAGGGAAATTATATATTGGCATTGTCTATAAGGCACATAGCCCAGTTATCTGCTGTTAAAAACCAAAAATTCCACCAAGTAAATCTTGTAACTGACTTTGTTCAGTCTTCATGAATCAGGCAGTATCCCAGCTAGTAAAGAGAAAGGTGCTCAAAGACCTTGTGCAGAATGGATGGTTTTTACAGGCAGGAGGAAGGTGGGCAAGGAAGCAATTAACAAATGAAAGGAAAGGATTGTTTTAGGCCAGATCACCTTATTTGGGGAAAGGGTGAGGCTGAATCATGCAGATTTCACCTTCTTCCTTTGTGGGGGTTGTGGAGGGTGGGATGGAGAGGGCCCAAATGACAGATTACCTTGTTGGTGCTGATCAGAAAACTCCAGGATGAATGACTGAGAAAGTAAAAACTGCAATTAGATGAGGTATTAAATCTAAGTTTGTTATCATGGGCTTTAGCATAAATGATGCCATTTTGGGCCTATGGTTTCCTTTTTAACACTACAAACTTACCCTTTGTAACCAAAAAGGACCTACTGAATAGTACAGGGAACTCTGCTCAATATTCTATAATAATCTAAGCAGGAAAAGAATTTTAAAAAGAATAGATATATTTATATGCAAACTGAATCACTTTGCTGTACACCTGAAACTAACACAACATTGCAAATCAATTATAGTCTGCTATAAAATAAAAGTTAAAAAGTAAATGTTAGAAAAAAATAAAAATAAAGGGCAAGACCTTGATCTTGAAAAGTAAAACAACAGCAGCTTATCCTTTGTGACTTGCCAAAGAGATGTGAAGATCAGAATGGCTGTTATCAGAAAGATAACAAGCTGTGGAGAGAAGGGAATTCTCACCCACTATTGGTGGGAATGGAAAGTGATGCACCTCCTATGATAAAAAATTAAAAATAGAAACACTCTTTGATTCACCTTCTACTCTTGGGTATTTATCCAAAGAAAACAAGAACACTAATTAGAAAAGATATATGCATTCCTATGTTCATTGCACCATTAGTTGAAATAACTAGGTTATGGAAGCAACTTAAGTGCCCAACAATAGATGAATGAATAAAGATGTAATATATATATATACATATAATATTCATATCTGAATATTACTCAGCCATGAAAAAGAACAAAATCTTGCCATTTGCGACACATGGATGGACCTAGAGGTCCATATTAAGCCAAGTGAAATTAGTCAGACGGAGAAAGACAAATGCCATATGATTTCACTTATATGTGGAATCTAAAATAAATATGAATGAACAAACATAAAACAGAAACAGAGTTATAGATACAGAGAACAAATTGGTGGTTGCTAGAGGGGAGGCAGGTAAGAATGGTGGGGGGAAAAAGGTAAGGAAGATTAAAAGTACAAGCTTCTAGTTACAAAATAAATGAGTCATAGGTCTGAAATGTACAGTGTGGAGAATATAGTCAATAACTACGTAATATCTTTGTATAGTGACACTGGTAAATAGACTTACATCATTTTGAAATGTGGGCTTCCCAATGCAGGAGACACAGGTTTGATCCCTAGTTTGGGAAGATCTAGAGGAGGGCATGGCAACTCACTCCAGGATTCTTGCCTGGAGAATCCCATGGACAGAGGAGCCTGGCAGGCTATAGTCCATAGGGTCTCAAAGAGTCAGACATGACTGAACACGCATGCACACATGCATTTTGAGATGTATAGAAATATTGAGACAGTATGCTGTAGAACAGGAACTAAAGTTGTAGATCAATTATACATCAAATACATGAACTCAACTTACAGAAAAGGGTATCAGATTTGTGATTACCAGAGCAGGGAGGGGAAGTTTGGATGAAAGTGGTCAAAAGGTACAAACTTCCAGATTTAAGTACTAGGAATGTAATGGACACTATGATAAATATAATTAACACTGCTGTATACTATATATGAAAGTTTTGTTTCTTTTTAAAAAAATTTATCAAAAAAATTTATCTTATTTTGCAAGACAAGGGAGACTAACTTGACTTGGTCACTTCTTGCTTATGCCTCTGGAAATCATGGGCACAACTTAAACGCCTCGCCAATATTTTTATGAGGTAACCACTAACCAATTCCCTATCATTTAAGAAAAGTCTAATATTGTAACCAATCACTGTGAAGAAAAAGCAGTCACTGCCACCTCACTAATGTTGTTATCGATTAGTTGCTAAGTTGTGACTGACTCTTGTGATCCCATGGACTGTAGCCCTCCAGGATTCTACGACCATGGGATTTCCCAGGCAAGAATACTGAAGTGGGTTGCTTTTTCCTTCTCCAGGGGATCTTCCCGACCCAGGGATTGAACTTTAGTCTCCTGCATTGCAGATGGATTCTTTACCAGTTGAGCACAAGGGAAGACCTGAAGTTTTGTTTCTTTAACTTTGTATTTATATGAGATGATGGATGTTTACTAAGCTTATTGTCATAGTTATTTCGTGAGGTAGGTCAAATCATTACGTTGGACATCTTACATTTATACAGTGCTACATGTCAATTATACCTCAATAATTACGGAAGAAGAAAAAAAAAAAGAGTTGTGAGGATCACCTGAGATCAAGTTCTTGCATGTGGTTCATAAACTGAAAAGTGCTATGCAGAAGTCTGGCTCTGTAACTAAGTCGTTAAGGATAGGGAGGACTTGAACAAAAGGCACTGACGTAAAAGAGCCTCTGTGCCGGGAGAATGAAAAGCCAAGTGGTTTTTGTGTGCTGAGACTAAAGGAAACTGGGCTTTGAAGTCTAGCAAGATGAAAGCAGTCAAGGAAAGCCTATGTTTTTAAGACCATTAAGGAAACAAAGCCTAGGACCCCAAGCTTGAAGGATTAAAACCAAGCCTTATGGTCTTACACAGATACACAAGAGCCTGGGGGCACTGTAATACCACAAAACAGTAATGAATGACTTGCACTCATGCTTCTTTCTCTGCCTAGATGGCCTCTGTTGAAGGCTGGCAGGGGCCGTGTCATCTTTGTTTCCAGGAGCCTGATAATTTCTGCTCGAGGGCACTGCGCTCCATTCTCAAGGAACCAGTGAGCGTCCAAAAGTCTTGGGTCCTCGCTAACCCAAGGGATGGGACAGACTCCGCAGCTGGGTAGCCTTGAAAAGCAGCTTCTGTGCACACTGCTGTGCCCTCCCCGTATCCGGTATCAGATGTCCAAACCTGTGAGAGCTCACCCCATCCAAGGCAGAGTATGCTAATCCTTACTTTAAGGTGGTGTAGATGGGGAGGAAAGGGCTCCCGGGGACCTATTTATGATGGAAATCAAGAGCTGGTAGCGGACCACCAGCTGAAAAGACTTCATGGAACTACACAGATAGGCGCGAGTACGCGCGCACACGCCAAAATGAGCGCAAGCCCGAGTGGTTCAATCTGAGGTTTGTCATCTAGTTAACTGCATCGGTCTAGTCCATTGTACTCCGCCGATATTAATTTCCTGGTTTTGATAACGCAGTGTAGTTATGTAAAGATGTTGAGAGAAGCTGGGTGGGTGATGGGTAAAAGGGACCTTTTTGTACTAATTCTGTCACTTTGGGGGAGAGTTGATAATTATTTCAAAATGAAAAAAAAAACAAAAGGACGCTCCCCGCGACCCCAGCTCGGCCCCTCCCACCCCGAGAAGGCCCCACCCCTCAGGCTTCTGCGCTCCACCCGGCCTCTCCAGCCGGAATGAGGCGGGAAGGGGGGGGTGAGGTGGGGGGGGGGAGAGGCGGGGAGGGGCGGGGCGGCGCATGCGCAGACCCGGAACCCGCGCGGCGGCTCCGGGAAGTCACGCTTGCGCAGTCCGGCGCCCTGGCCGCCGCGCCAGCCAGTCTCCGCCGTGAGGGACTGGGCAGTGTCGGCTGCTGGGCTTGCCGTCTTTTCCGGCAGTTGGGGCTCTTCCTGTCGTCTTCACACCCGCAACCGCCCCGCGGCCCCCTACTTCAGAGTCCCTAACGCGTCCCCTCCCCTCCTCCGGTCGGCTGGCAGCTGCTGCGGGAGTTTCGCCTCTCCTCACGTCGAGACCGCTGGCCCGGCTGGCGTCTGCGGCTGTTCGCCGCCCCCAGCCCTGCCTCTCCCCTCAGCCCGGGGCTCCGGTGAGTGTCTTGCTGCCGTTGTCTTCCGTCCATCCCGGCCTTTTCCCTTTCCTCCTCTTTCCCCGACTCTTTTTCTGGGTTCTCCCTTTCCCGCCGGCGTCTTCTTTCCAGCCCTGCCCTTTCGGTCCCTCCTGTCAGTGCTTTCTTCTCGGCTTCCAGAGGCTCCTGGCCGGTCCTCCACATGGTTTCCCATGCTCCGCACCCCGTCCTTTCTCTGTCTTCGCGTGCGGTTGGGGCGGGTGCCAGGCTTTCTTCTTTCCATGTTGCCTGCTTTGTCTGCTCGCTGCCACCGCTCAGTCCCCTCCAGGATGTCTGTCGGTCGTTACCAATTTTCACCTCCTTTTCTTTTTTTTCTGGAGTCTTAAGAATCTGAGAGGTGTTGTCTGAGGCAGTTGTCCAAAGCCACCCCCCGCCCCACCTTGGGGGGCGGCGGTACCTTTGCGTCTGCCCCCTTCCCTATGGTTAATCTTAGGATACCGGGCTTCAGATAATCCAGCTGAAAACCACAGGAAAATGTAGTGAAGCCTTTTTTATTTTCATTTTTTTTTAACTTTACAATATTGAATTTGTTTTGCTATACACTGACATGAATCCACCATGGGTGTAAATGTTTTTCTCTTCCAGAACCCCCCACCCACCTCCCTCCCCATCCCATCCCTCCGGGTCATCCCGGTGCACCAGCCCCGAGCACCCTGTATCATGCATTGAACCTGGACTGGCGATTCGTTTCACATATGATAATTTACATGGTGAAGCCTTTTTTAAAGGAGAGTGGAGAAGGAAAGTAAGAACTTGGGGCAGAGTCTGCAGAAAGACTTCAAGTGTGCAGAATGGCAGGTAGAGAGACCAGAGCTCGCACTAGACGAACAGACAGAAAGATGATCTTGTTCTTTTTGAAGTGTACAGGGGGAAGGCTGGAGTGGAGACCACTGCGTTTCCTCTCCCTTTCAGCGCACTTTGGCGCTGAGTTAGAATGAGCCAGGCAGTGGATGTGGTTTCCCTAAGAGTAAAACAACCACCACCACAATAACAGGCTCCAGTCTCCCCCCAGGCGAGAGATGGCAGCTTCCTCTTAAGGGGATGAGGTCAACTATCCAGCTCGGTATAGAAAACCATTCCATGTCCTAACCCCACCCCCGTCATACATACATATTTTCGGCTCCTGGTGATGGACACAAGAAACCAGTTTTTCCTAGCAAATGTTTTATAAGATACTTAACTAAGTGGGTAGCATTGTGCGCGATATGGGGGAAGAATATTAAAAGCATTATAAGACAGGGTGCTTGCTTTCCAGTGACTTACAGTTCCAGGAGGAAAAATTAGATATGTGACTATTAAGGAATAGTCTCAGCTCCAGTGTTGAACTGTCCAAATGAAAGATACTGGGTTGTCAGTCACAAAGAAAGAATTGGTGAGGAAAGGGGATATTTATGGAGTTCACAGGGTACCTTTGTAAAGTCAGTCAGTTAACCATGCATAATGCATACCTCTCTAGATACAATGATAGAATGATAGTTTTCATTTGATCTCCTTTTAATGTTTGCCCTGACTTGTGAAGATCACATTCTTCTGTTATATTTCTTTTTTAACTTTTAAGAATTTCCTGCTTACCTGTCATTTCTTAATTCTGAGTTGGAGAATGAAACAAATAGGGCAAGGGCCTCCAGTGGCCTGTAGGTCAGGACAAGAAGGCTTGAGTTGTCAAAAGCTTGAGGGAAAGCCATCTTATGTAAAGTACTTGGTTGACCCAGAAAACCTATAAATTGCTGTAGGGCAATAGTAACTTTTGATGAAAGATTATTAGAATTATCAATTATGAATTTATGAGCAGAGGAAAAGGATGGGGAGGAGGGTTTGAAGAAAGGCCAAAGGGAAGGACAGTGTAACCTTAGCCATTGCATTAGAGACTGAATGAAAGTTGGAAACCATTCTGTTAGAACATTGTTGGCCTTTTATAGGAGTGTCTTTGAGTGCACTTAATCTCCTGTTGATCTTTTACAAAGTTTAGGAAGTCATACTAGCAACTTAAATGGGTCAAAATGTTTGTTCTCCAGTTTTTATATACCCATTAATATAAATGTAATTTTGTTCTTTATCTTTGTTGACAACTAAAAATCATTAATTTGCTCAATCTGTGTTTACTAACTGCCTGTTATATGGAAGGCATTGTTTTTCTTAGGCTTAAACACTCTCTAGTTGTGTTTTTATGTGGAAATAATTTCATTTGTTAAAATGTGTATATATAGAGAGAGACAGACAGGAACATTCTCTGGAAATTTTCAGACAAGGGAGGAGTACTAAGCACTCTCTTGCTTCAGACTTGTTTTTAAATCTGGTTTTAAAATTTCCTCACCAAACTTAGAGAGCATGTGGTTTTCATTGTGGGTGGAGGGGGTACAGGCTGACAAATAAGGAACCACACCCAAGCTTCATAACCAGACAGAGGTTTAAAAAGAATTCTGATATCCTAAAAACATTTAAGTTTGCTTTGATGTTAGCAGAAACTTCCCCATAAAAAATAACATTTTATAGTAAGATTGAGATGGATTCAGTGTCTTGAATTTGTGATTACTGGTCATTTTAGCACATCATGAATGACTGACTTTGAAGTAGAGCCTTGATTTTGAATCTCTTCTCTGAAAAATTATTCTTTATGTGATTCCCCCCCAGTATCTTTTTGTAAATTGCTTAATGTTAAGCCTTTTTTCTTAGTAATAATGTGTTTACACATTTCTTAAAAGGCAACATTTAATCTCCAAAACAATTTTAAAAGCTGCTAAGTGTCAAGAGGAGAACCTTAAGAAAACTTTCGAAATTAAAAACGCTTGCTCCTTGTAAGGAAAGCTATGACAAACCTAGACAGTGTATTAAAAAGCAGAGACATCACTTTGCCAACAAAGGCCTATATAGCAAAGCTGTACTGATATACGTGTACTGATGTACATGTACTGATGTGAGAGTTGGACCATAAAGAAGGCTGAGTGCCAAAGAATTGATGCTTTTGAATTGTGGTGCTGGATGGAGAAGACTTCTGAGAGTCCCTTGGACTGCAAGGAGATCAAACCAGTCAGTCTTAAAGGAAATCAGTCCTGAATATTCATTGGAAGGACTGATGCTGAAGCTCCAATACTTTGGCTACATGGTGTGAAGAGCTGAGTCATTGGAAAAGACCTTGATGCTGGGTAAGATTGAGGGCAGGCGGAGGAGGGGTCGACAGGAGATGAGATGGTTGGATGGCATCCTCGATTCAATGGACATGAGTTTGAGCAAACTCTGGGAGATGGTGAAGGCAGGGAAGCCTGGCATGCCGCAGTCCATGGGGTCGCAAAGAGGCGGACATGACTGAGTGACTAAGCAACAACAAAGCTATTTAAACCTCGTTGGTATCAGTTTTCAAATATGTAAAACTAGGAAGTTAGGGCCTCTTGTTTTTAAGATATCTTTCATCACTAAAGTTATCACTTAGTTTTTTTCTTTTGTAGTATTGTTTCCATCATAGGTCTTTGTTTTAACTTGTCAACTCAAATAGATAGCAGACGTCTGTCAAATATGGACGGAGGAGCCTGGTAGGCTACAGCCCATGGGGTCGCGAAGAGTCAGATACGACTGAGCGACTTCACTTTCACTTTTCATTTTCATGCACTGGAGAAGGAAATGGCAACCCACTCCAATATTCTTGCCTGGAGAATCCCAGGGACGAAGGAGCCTGGTGGGCTGCCGTCTATGGGGTCGCACAGAGTCGGACACGACTGAAGCGACTTAGCAGCGGCAGCAGTCAAATATCATAAGGTATGTCACAGTACATTTATACCTATAGGTGAAGATTTTAGTCATAGATTTTTTTTAAACTATAGAAATTGTAAATTTAAAAGTTCTTGGTAACTTAATGGTAATAGTACACGCTCATTGAAGAAAATTTGGAAAAAAAAAAAAAGAAAATGTGGAAAAGCGCAAACAAGAAGATGATCTATTCTCACTGCCTAGAGTTAGACCACTGATAATATTTTTTCCCACTGGTAACATTTTGATATGTTTCTAATAATTGTGTGCATATACAGTAAACACATAAAAGTGAAATGGTATATGTTCTATTTTATAACCTATTATTTTCAATTAGAATGGAAATATTTTTCCTGAAAAATGTTTTTTGTTTTATTCTTTAAAGGCTTGCCTGACAAACATTTGAACATATTTTAATTGTCTGCATGTTATTTAATTGTAGGACTTTCCCATGATTTAATCAGTTCTATTCTTGGTTATTCAAGTTACTTGTAATGTTTCTTTGTCATTACAATGCTGCATTGAATCCCCTTGTGTGTGAATCCTTGTGGGTCTTTGATTCCTTCAAGGTAGATTCCTAGATGGCAAAGAATGGTACTGTCTGTGTTACATGTTCTTAATATACGTGTCTGGTATTGTGGTCTTGTTCCCTTCTTTCTGAAAAAATGCAGTGCTCTTCCTTAAGGATATATTCATGTCGCTTTTGACTGCTATATGGTTATTTCTTTGTATGTCTCCACAACATTTTACTTGTTGATTTGCTTACTGAATTGCTTCCAGTTTCTCCTAACACAGTTGATGGCCTAAGGACCATCTTCTGTGGTGCACATCCTGTTCATGCTCCCCTAAGAGCTTGTGTGGAGTGGGGAATCCCCTGGCAGTATGGTGGTTTCCACGCTGCGCTTCCACTGCAGGGGGCACGGGTTCCATCGGCACAAAAAAAATAAAAAAGGAACCTGTGTGATAGTTTCTTTAGGCCTTATACCTAGGGATGGTATTTCTGTGTCAAAAAACATTAATGTATACTTGTTTTCACCAAATATTCTGTTTGTCTGGGTTTTGTTTTATACTGTTTGTATTCCAGAAAACTTAGGTCAATTTACATTCCTACCAGTAGGGTAGGAGAGTGCAGACTGGTGGATTCTATCTCCAAAACTAATGCCTTTTTTTTTCATTGTTTCTAGCAGCCATGGCAATGACAGGCTCAACACCTTGCTCGTCCATGAGTAGTCACACAAAGGAAAGGGTGACAATGACCAAAGTGACACTGGAGAATTTTTATAGCAACCTTATTGCTCAACATGAAGAACGAGAAATGAGGTAAAGAATTTTGAGAAAATCGAGTCATGGTTTTGGGATCCTTCTCTTGTATCATGAATCACATTTGTGATATGATTGAAAGGAGACAAGATTAGCAGCAACCATGTTCTAACCAATTCCATTACAGTGGAGTAACAGTGTTGTTGATTTCCAAAGTCCTTGCTATTAACCCACTTATTTCTATTTCTGTTTACTGGTCAAGAACATAAAATTCCATGGTACTGTAAGAAGTTAATTGGACCAAAACCGTGGAGTTCATCGTTAATACACTGTGATATAATGAAAAGAGCAGCATTATGGAGCCAGATCTGGGTTTAGAATCCTGCCTTTACCATGTGGTTGATGTATGAGGTTAGAACAGCTTTTTAGTCTTTCTGCACATCAGTTCTCCTATCTGGAAAATGAGGAGAGGACTACTTGCCTTTCAGAATTGCTGTGGGTATTAGATGTAACACGTATGAGTACCCACCAAAGTGCTTCACACCAAGTAATCAGGTGAATGGTGGTAGTAGTGTTACTGAGTCCAAGCTCATATTGCTCGCTGCACTGACAGACCAGTAAATTGAGAGACGAGTTGTTGGGGCAAGGAATAGTGACTTTATTCTGAAAGTGAGAAAACTGAGAAGATGGTGGACTCATGCCTCTAAAGAACCACCTTGCCTAAGGCTTTTCTTCCACTAACAGGAGAGGGAGTAAAGTCAGACATTTCCTGGTTCCAGTCAGCCTCCAGAAGGGTTGTTTCAATTTCTTCCTCCCTGCAGTCATTCACAGGTGGGCCTGGTCATGATTGTTTCTATGAGCTAAACAAAGGTCTTTTAGCTTAATGCTCATTAGTTGAGAGGCAGGGTTACCAGAGATGGGTCATTAACATATAATTTAAGCTTATAGACAACATCCCTTTAGTGATTAACTTGTAATAGAATATAATGATGGGTCTTCCCTATTAGAGTGGCAGGTATTATTACTGATCTAGTATTAGAGAAGGAAATGGCAACCCACTCCAGTATTCTTGCCCAGAGAATCCCAAGGACAGGGGAGCCTGGTGGGCTTCCATCTATGGGGTCGCACAGAGTCGGACACCACTGAAGCGACTTAGCAGCAGCAGCAGCAGCAGTGTGTACTATCCATGTAGTAACTCATTATTTAAAATTTTTTCCCAGTATTTTATTATGAAAATATTCAGAAGCACAGAAAAGTTGAAAGAATTGTTTTCAATAAATACAGACAGCCCATAAATACATACAGACATCATATAGATTCTACATTTATCACATATTGATCTGTCCATCCCTTAATACATTCATTAATTCATCTTAATCTTTTTGCTTGTACTGCAAAGTATGCTGCAGATGTCTGTATGTTTTACTTCTGAATATTTCTGTTTGTATAACGAGTATGATATATATTTTTTTTAAGGGAGTTGAAAGTTTGCATACAATGAAATGCACCACCTTAAGGGCACATTTAGATGAGTTTTGACAAAAGCACATACCTGTGTAAACCTCTCTTAAAACAGAATATTACCATCACCCCAGAAAGGTCTTTCCTGGAGATTCTTCTTCAACCCTTGGCCACTGCTGTTGTGGTTTTGTTTCTACCATAGATTAATATTGTCTGTTCCATACAAATGGAACATGTCAATGGATTCACTTGAATAAAACACCTTGCACTCAGCCTAATGTTTTAAAAGTTCATCCATTTTGCTATTGTGTCCATAGTTTGTTCCTTTATATTGCTGAGTACCATTCTGTTTTCTGACTGTACCATAGTTTGCTCATATGTTCTTTTATTGGTAAAAATTTAGGCTTTTTAAAGTTTTTGGCCGTTGGGAGTAAGTTGCTCCGAACATTTATGTATAGATCTTTTTGCAAACATTTGTTTTCTGTTCTTAGGTAAGTATTTAGGAATGGAATGGCTGGCTCTTGGCTCATAAATATACATAAGTATATGTTTAGTTTTATAAGAAGTTGCTAGACATTTTTCTAAAATATTTCCAATGATGTATGACAGTTCTAGTTGCTATATATATATATATATATTTTAAACATTGGTATTGTCAGTCTTTTAACTAGCTGTTTTTGTGGATGCTCGGTGGTATTTGATTGTTTTTTTAATTTGCATTTCCTTGATGATTAAGTGATGTTCAACATTTTTCTTTATATGCCTTTTGGCCATATTTTCCTTTGTGAAGTGTTTGTTCAAATTTTTTGATTATTGAGTTTTGGAATTTCTTTATATATCTTAGATACTGATCCTTTGTTGTAGATGTGTTTTGCAAAGTTTCTACCAGTCTGTGGCTTTCCTGTTCATCTAATTTGGCATTTTTTTTTCCTTTTGTGGTTATTGCATTCTGTGACCCCTAAGAAACCTTTGCCTACTCCTCAGTCATGAAGATAATTCTCTTATGTTTTCTTTTGGAAGTTTTATAGGCTTAGTTTTTACATTTATGTGATCAATCTTGAATTGATAAGTGTGTGGGGTATGAGGTGGGGTTTGAAATTTATTTTCCATATGGATATCCAGTTATTTTAGCACTCTTTGTTGCAAAGACTTTGTATTCCCCATTAAATTGCTTTGGCACTTTTGAAAATCAAATGCCATGTAGTTGTGAATCTGTCTGGGCTCTTGGTTCTGTTTCATTTATCTATTTGTCTGTATGCCAATATCAGATTGTCTTGATTATTGGAACTTTGTAGTAGGTTTTGAAGTCGGTATATGCCCTCAACTTGGTGGTGGTTCTTGTTTTTTTCAAGATTACTTTGGATATTCTAGGTTCTTTGAATTTACATATACATTTTAAAATCAGCTTATCAGTTTCTGCAGAAAAGCCTGATGGAATTATGGTTGTAGTTGTATTCAATTTGTAGATCAGTTTGAGGGAGAGCTGACATCTTTACAGTATTGAATCTTTTGATGCATATGTCTCTGTTTTTGTTTGGACTTTAATTTTTCTTAGCAATATTTTGTAGTTTTAAGGTGGAGGCCTTTCATGTCTTTTGTCTATTACTAATATTTTGGGGTTTTTTTTTGATGCTATTGTAAGTGGGTATTTGAAATTTCATTTTCCACTTCTTTGTTGCTAGCATATAGAACTATAACTGAATTTTGCATATTGACCTTAAACTTTGCAACTTGCTAATTTACTTTCATAGTAGCCTTTTTGTAGATTCCTTAGAATTTTCTTTGTAAGGAATCATACCCAGATAGAGTTTTACATCTTCCTTTCCAGTCTGTACACATTTTCTTTCTTTTTACCTTTTCACATTGACTAGGATTTCAGGGGCAGTGTGGAATCTAAGTGATGGGAGTAGACATCTTTTGTTCCCGATTTACAGGGGAAAGCACTATTTCTCTGTTAGTTATGATGTTAAGGTAGGTTTTTCAAAGATGCTCTTCATTGATTGGGAAAGTTTCCTTATGTTCCTATTTGAGAATTTTTATCATGAGTGGATGTTGAATTTTGTTAAATCCTTTTTCTGCATCTTTGAGATGATCATCTTGTGTTTTCTTTATTCTTTCACTATGGTGAATTACATGGACTGAGTTTTGAATGTTAAATTCACCTTCCATTGCTGGGGTAAAACCTTCTCGGTCAAAACACATTATTCTCTTTATATGTTGCTGGATTCGGTGTGCTAAGGTATGGATAAGGATTTTTGCAATCATTTCTTCAGGAGGGTATAAATCATAATTTACATGGGATGTATGATTTGATTTTAAATATGCAGCTCTGTATGCAGAATAGCAAGATGGTTTATACGTGGTGGTGGCTAGCTTTGTTCACTGGGACAAACAAGAGCCTGTACAGTGCTCTTTGTTAGCGTCGTGGGGAATTCAAAAATAAATTTGCACGCTCTAGGCCTGTGAAACCTGCTGGGGATGGTTATTTTCAAATAGAACTGCTCTCTTGAAATCAGAGCTTCTGGTGTTGCAGTTACAAAGAAATGTTTATGAGTTCTGATTAAGTTACTTGTTTTATTTGATAATAGTCAGTTGGTACTTGTTATCTGTTTTATTTACAGTAGTGTCTATATGTTAATCCCAATCTCCTAATTTATCACTTCTCTCCATGTTTCCCCTTTGGTAACTGTAAGTTTGATTTCAAGATCTGTGAGTCTATTTCGGTTTTTGTAAATAAGTTCATTTGTATCATTTTTTAAATTAAGATTCCACATACGTGAAAGTCAGTTAGTCGTGTCTGACTGTTTGTGACCCCATGGACTATACAGTCCACGGAATTCTCCAGGCTAGAATACTGAAGCGGGTAGCCTTTCCCTTCTCCAGTGGATCTTCCCAACCCAGGGATTGAACCCAGGTTTCCCACATTGCAGACACCTGAGCCACAAGGGAAGCAGATTCCACATATAAGCGATACCATATGATTTGCCTTTCTCTAACTGATTTACATCACTTAGAATGATAATCTCCAGGTCCATCCATGTTGCTACAAATGGCATTATTTTCTGCTTTTTTATGGCTGAGTCATATTCCATTGCATATATGTACCACCTCTTCCTTATCTGTTCCTCTGTTGATGGAGATTTAGGTTGCTCCCATGTCCTGGCTACTGTAAATGCTGCTTCAGTGAACATTGGGGTATGTGTATCTTTTTGAATTATGATTTTCTCCAGGTACAAGCCCAGGAGTGAGATTGCTGGATCATATGGTAGTTCTGTATTTAGTTTCTTTTTTTTTTTTTTTTTTTGTATTTAGTTTCTTAAGGAAGCTTCATACTTTTTTCCATAACGGTTGTACCAGTTTACATTCCTACCAACAGTGTAGGAGGGTTCCCTTTTCTCCATAGCCTCTCCAGCATTTATAGTTTGTAGACTTTTTGATGATGGCCATTTTGACCAGTGTGAGGTGATAACCTTATTCTAGTTTTTCCATTTCCTTAGTGCCCTCTTTTTTTTGGACGTGAGTTGATATTTGGTCTTAAGTTTGTTGACACAGTTTGGTAAGACTGTTTTATTTTGGGTTTTATCACTCCAAGAAAATTAAAAAAGAAAAGCAGTATATAAATAGCACATGTAACTCAACATTGGAAAGTCAAACAATGCGATCGAAAACTGGGCAGAAGAGCTGAATAGATATTTTCCAGAGAGGAAACACAGATGGCCAGCAGCCACATGAAAGGATGCTCAACCTCACTAATCATCAGGGAAATGCAAATCAAAGCTACCATATCACCTCACACCTGTCAGAATGGCTGTCACCAAAAAGAACACACACAACAAGTGTTAGCCAGGATGTCGAGAAAAGAGAACCCTCCTGCATGGTCAGTGTGAATGTAAATTGGTGCAGCTACTGAGGAAAACAGTATGGAGGTTTCTCAAGAAACTAAAAATAGAGCTACCATATGATCCAGCAATTCCATTCCTGGATATATATTAGAAAAAACCAGAATCACTAGTTCAGGAAGCTATGTACCCCAATGTTCACAGTAGCGTTATTTATAGTTGACAAGATAGGGAAGAAACTTAAGTGTCCATCAACAGAAGATTGCGTAAAGAAGATGTGTGATGTATGTGTACATACACACACAATGGAATGTTACTAAGCCATAAAAAAGAATGAATTTTTTACCATTTCAGCAATGTGGGTGGACTTACAGGGCATTATCGCTTAATGAAGTAAGTCAGACAGAGAAAGACAAATACTATGTGACATCATTTGTATGTAGAATTTAAAACATACCACAAACCAGTAAATATAACAAAGAAAGAAGCAGACTCACAGATATAGAGAACAAACTAGTGGTTACCAGTAAGGGGGAGGGGAGTGGGAGGTACAGACTATTGGATGTAAGATCGGCTACAAGGATGGATGGTACAACATAGGAAATATAGCCAGTGTTTTGTGATATTTGTAAATGGATTGTAACCTTTAAAAACTATGAAAATTTGAAAAATTAAAAAAACAGTGATTGGCAGGAGCTACTACAGTAGTAAGTAAACTAAAATTGGAACTGGCAGAGATAGATTTTCAAGAGGTTTGCTGTTATGGGGGCAACATCACAGAATCCTGAAAAATAAGCAGAGGTTTAATGATACGAGACAATTGGTGGTTCAGTTCAGTTCAGTCGCTCAGTCGTGTCCAACTCTTTGCGACCCCATGAATCGCAGCACGCCAGGCCTCCCTGTCCATCACCAACTCCCGGAGTTTACCCAAACTCATGTCCATCGAGTCGGTGATGCCATCCAACCATCTCATCCTCTGTCGTCCCTTTCTCCTCCTGCCCCTAATCCTTCCCAGCATTAGGGTCTTTTCCAGTGAGTCAACTCTTCGCATGAGGTGGCCAAAGTATTGGAGTTTCAGCTTCAACACCAGTCCTCCCAATGAACACTCAGGACTGATCTCCTTTAGGATGGACTGGTTGGATCTCCTTGCAGTCCAAGGGACTCTCAATAGTCTTCTCCAACACCACAGTTCAAAAGCATCAATTCTTCGGTGCTCAGCTTTCTTCGCCGTCCAGCTCTCACAGCCATACATGACCACTGGAAAAACCATAGCCTTGACTAGATGGACCTTAGTTGGCAAAGTAATGTCTCTGCTTTTAAATATGCTATCTAGGTTGGTCATAACCTTCCTTCCAAGGAGTAAGCGTCTTTTAATTTCATGGCTGCAATCACCATCAGCAGTGATTTTGGAGCCCAAAAAAATAAAGTCTGATACTGTTTCCACTGTTTGCCCATATATTTCCCATGAAATGATGGGACCAGATGTCATGATCTTAGTTTTCTGAATGTTGAGCTTTAAGCCAGCTTTTCCACTCTCCTCTTTCACTTTCATCAAGAGGCTCTTTAGTTCTTCTTCACTTTCTGCCATAAGGGTGGTGTCATCTGCATATCTGAGGTTATTGATATTTCTCCCGGCAATCTTGATTCCAGTTTGTGCTTCTTCCAGCCCAGCATTTCTCATGATGTACTCTGCATAGAAGTTAAATAAGCAGGGTGACAATATACAGCCTTGACATACTCCTTTTCCTATTTGGAACCAGTCTGTTGTTCCATGTCCAGTTCTAACTGTTGCTTCCTGACCTGCATACAGGTTTCTCAAGAGGTAGGTCAGATGGTCTGGTATTCCCATCTCTTTCAGAATTTTCCACAGTTTATTGTGATCCACACAGTCAAAGGCTTTGGCATAGTCAGTAAAGCAGAAATAGATGTTTTTCTGGAACTCTCTTGCTTTTTCGATGATCCAGCGGATGTTGGCAATTTGATCTCTGGTTCCTCTGCCTTTTCTAAAACTGGCTTGAACATCTGGAAGTTCACGGTTCACGTATTGCTGAAGCCTGGCTTGGAGAATTTTGAACATTACTTTACTAGCGTGTGAGATGAGTGCAATTGTGCGGTAGTTTGAGCATTCTTTGGCATTGCCTTTCTTTGGGATTGGAATGAAAACTGACCTTTTCCAGTCCTGTGGCCACTGCTGAGTGTTCCAGATTTGCTGGCATAGTGAGTGCAGCACTTTCACAGCATCATCTTTTAGGACTTGAAGTAGCTCAACTGGAATTCCATCACCTCCACTAGCTTTGTTCATAGTGATGCTTTCTAAGGCCCACTTGACTTCACATTCCAGGATGTCTGGCTCTAGGTGAGTGATCACACCATTGTGATTATCTGGGTCATGAAGATCTTTTTTGTACAGTTCTTCTGTGTATTCTTGCCACCTCTTCTTAATATCTTCTGCTTCTTTTAGGTCCATACCATTTCTGTCCTTTATCGAGCCCATCTTTGCATGCAGTGTTCCCTTGGTATTTCTAATTTTCTTGAAGAGATCTCTAGTCTTTCCCAATCTGTTGTTTTCCTCTTATTTCTTTGCATTGATCGCTGAGGAAGGCTTTCCTATCTCTCCTTGCTATTTTTTGGAACTCTGCATTCAGATGGGACTGTCTTTCCTTTTCTCCTTTGCTTTTCGCTTCTCTTCTTTTCCCAGCTATTTGTAAGGCCTCCTCAGACAGCCATTTTGCTTTTTTGCACTTCTTTTCCCTGGGGATGGTCTTGATCTCTGTCTCCTGTACAGTGTCACAAACCTCTGTCCATAGTTCATCAGGCACTCTGTCTAAGAAACATTTAATTATGAATATGAGGCTAACATATGCTGAGCAGTTTGAAATAATAAATACTGGGCTGGTAAACTTGGGGGCTAATAAAAGAGATCAGGTTGTAACACAAATTTTTGTTTGTATATGCTTTGTTTTTAAAATCTCTAGTTTTTCTCCCACTTATATGCAACTTTTGTGCCATTCTGTTTATAGTAGAGCACTGGGTTATATTTGCAACTTTTTATTTATTTATTTATGGGTGCGCTGGGTCTCCATTGCTGCACGCGGGCTTTCTCTAGTTGCGGCAAGTGTGGGGCTTCTGATTGTGGTGGCTTCTCTTGTTGCAGAGCTAGGTATGTGGCCTCAGTAGTTGTGGTGGACAGGCTTAGTTGCTCCTCCACATGTGGGATCTTCCCAGACCAGGGATGGAAACCGTGTCCCCTGCATTGGCAGGTGGATTCTTAACCACTGGACCACCAGGGAAGTCCAACATTGGTTATATTTGAACAAAGGATTTACTGCAGAGGGGAAAGAGATCAAAGCTGAAAGGCAGAAGGAAAAATGAAAATCATTTGGAAATTGTCTCCTGTATAAAAGTAGAATATGAGAACATTGGGCTATTTCATAGAAACACTACAGTGATCCTACATATTGGTTTAAACAATTAAATTCCCTGAGTCTAGTGTAGCAGAATGCTTATTGAAGCTCCTTATAGATGGCAAACTGAATACATCCAGTAGTGCAAATTCATATTTTTTTAATCTGTCTTTTGCCCTTCGTGGCCTCTTTGTTAAGCTTCTGTAGCAATAGCGGTTCTCCTGTTCTCTCATGTGATCCTAGGTATCCATAAAGAGAGCTAGGTGTTAATAATCGCCTGGTTGTTCATGGAAAATTAATGGTTTGGATAATTTGTAGCAGTTTGAAATGAAAACTGAGGCAACTGGCATTTCTTTCTACAAAATTATCTGTGTTGCTTCTGTTCTTTATGAATATTATTTTGGTGGATTAATTAAAGCCACAAAAGCCTAACTTAATAAGCAATAATTTTGTGCTTTCCCCTTTCTTCCCCCTAAATATAAGAATTATTCTACATTTTACCCTCTGAGAACCAGCATCTGCTGCTACTCCTCTTCCATATTCTTACTCTGGTTTTTCTGTTTGCTTTTAGTCTGATCTGAGACTGAGTTTTGCAGCGTGTGTTATTATAGTGAGCAAGTGCAATGTTTGATTATTACTAGTGAGCAACTGTCCGTTTTATTTGGGTGCCAGGAATGGGTGAGTCTAGACTTATATATTAAAAAGAGGTGGCAAGAATACACAGAAGAACTATACAAAAAAGGTCTTCATGACTCAGATAACCACAATGATGTGATCACTCACCTAGAGCCAGACATCTTGGAATGCGAAGTCAAGTGGACCTGAGGAAGCATCACTGTGAACAAAGCTAGTGGAGGTGATAGAATTCCAGTTGAGCTATTTCAAGTCCTAAAAGATGATACTGTGAAAGTGCTGCACTCAATATGCCAGCAAATCTGGAACACTCAGCAGAGGCCACAGGACTGGAAAAGGTCAGTTTTCATTCCAATCCCAAAGAAGGGCAATGCCAAAGAATGTTCCAACTACCTCACAATTGCACTCATCTCACACGCTAGTAAAATAATGCTCAAAATTCTCCAAGCCAGGCTTCAACAGTACGTGAACCGTGAACTTCCAGATGTTCAAGCTGGATTTAGAAAAGGCAGAGGAACCAGGGATCAAATTGTTAACATCTGTTGGATCATAGAAAAAACAAGAGAATTCCAGGAAAACATCTATTTCTGCTTTATTGACTACGCCAGAGCCTTTGACTGTGTAGATTACAACAAACTAGAAAATTCTTAAAGAGATGAGAATACTAGATCACCTTACCTGCCTCTTGAGAAATCTGTATCCAGGTCAAGAAGCAACAGTTAGAACCAGACATGGAACAATATACTGGTTCCAAATTGGGAAGGGAGTACGTCAAGGCTGTATATTGTCACCCTGCTTATTTAACATATGCAGTGTACATCATGTAAAATGCCAGGCTAGATGAAGCACAAGCTGGAATCAAGATTGCTGGGAGAAATATCAATAACCTCAGATATGCAGATGACACCACCCTTATGGCAGAAAGTGAAGAACTGAAGAGCATCTTGATGAAAGTGAAAGAGGAGAGTGAAAAAGCTGACTTAAAACCCAGCATTCATAAAACTAAGATCATGGGATCTGTTCCCATCACTCCATGGCAAGTAGATGGAGAAACAATAGAAGCAGTGACAGACTTAATTTTCTTGGGCTCCAAAATCACTGCAGATGGTGACTGCAGCCATGAAATTAAAGGACGCTTGCTCCTTGGAAGAAAAGCTGTGACCAACCTTGATAGCATATTAAAAAGCAGAGACATTACTTTGCTAACAAAGGTCCGTCTAGTTAAAGCTATGGTTTTTCCGGTAGTCATGTATGGATGCAGAGAAGGCAATGGCAACCCACTCCAGTACTCTTGCCTGGAAAATCCCACGGATGGAGGAGCCTGGTAGGCTGCAGTCCATGGGGTTGCACAGTCGGACACGACTGAAGTGACTTAGCAGCAGCAGCAGCAGGTATGGATGTGAGAATTGGACTATAAAGAAAGCCGAGCACCGAAGAATTGATGCTTTGGAACTGTGGTGTTGGAGAAGACTCTTGAGAGTCCCTTGGACTGCAAGGAGATCCAACCAGTCCATCCTAAAGGAAATCAGTCCTGAATATTCATTGGAAGGACTGATGCTGAAGCTGAAACTCCAATACTTGGACCACCTGATGCGAAGAACTGACTCATTTGAAAAGACCCTGAAGCTGGGGAAGATTGAAGGCAGGAGGAAAAGAGGACAACAGAGGATGAGATGGTTGGATGGCATCACTGACTGGATGGACATGAGTGTGAGCAAGCTCCAGGAGTTGGTGATGGACAGGAAGCCTGGTGTGCTGCAGTCCATGGAGTTGCAAAGAGTTGGACACGACTGAGCGACTGAACTGAACTGACTAGATATCAGTCAAACTAATCTGTTAAAGTTTTTAAAGATTTGTTTAATACTCATTTTTAGGGTAATTCTGGAGAATTCTCAGTTCTGATCATGGAGATACCCAGTGTTTATACCATTTTCCCTGGTTTTAAGTGACTCATCTGCAGAAATTAGAAATATTGTCCACTCAACTCACTTCACAATCCCAAAAAAGGCAATACCAAAGAAGGCTCAAACTACTGCACAGTTGCACTCATCTCACACGCTAGTAAAGTAATGGTTAAGATTCTCCAAGCCAGGCTTCAGCAATACATGAACCATGAACTTCCACATGTTCAAGCTGGTTTTAGAAAAGGTAGAGGAACCAGAGATCAAATTGCCAACATCTGCTGGATCATCAAAAAAGCAAGAGAGTTCCAGAAAAACATCTATTTCTGCTTTATTGACTATGCCAAAGCCTTTGACTGTGTGGATCACAATAAACTGTGGAAAATTCTGAAGGAGATGGGCATAGCAGACCACCTGACCTGTCTCTTGAGAAACCTTTATGCAGGTCAGGAAGCAACAGTTAGAACTGAACATGGAACAACAGACTGGTTCCGAATAGGAAAAGGAGTATGTCAAGGCTGTATATTGTCACCCTGCTTATTTAACTTATATGCAGAGTACATTATAAGAAACGTTGGGCTGGATGAAGCACAAGCTGGAATCAAGATTGCCGGGAGAAATATCAATAACCTCAGATACGCAGATGACACCACCCTTATGGCAGAAAGTGAAGAAGAACTAAAGAGCCTCTTGATGAAAGTGAAAGAGGAGAGTGAAAAAGTTGGCTTAAAGCTCAACATTCAGAAAACTAAGATCATGGCATCTGGGCCCCTCACTTCATGGGAAATAGATGGGCAAACGGTGGAAACAGTGTCAGACTTTATTTTTTTGGGCTCCAAAATCACTGCAGATGGTGATTGCAGCCATGAAATTAAAAGACGGTTACTCCTTGGAAGAAAAGTTTTGACCAACCTAGATAGCATATTAAAATGCAGAGACATTACTTTGCCAACAAAGGTCTGTGTAGTCAAGGCTATGGTTTTTCCAGTGGTCATGTATGGATGTGAGAGTTGGACTATAAAGAAAGCTCAGCGCCGAAGAATTGATGCTTTTGAACTGTGGTGTTGGAGAAGACTCTTGCGAGTTCCTTGGATTGCAAGGAGATCCAACCCGTCCATCCTAAAGGAGATCAGTCCTGGGTGTTCACTGGAGGGACTGATGTTGAAGCTGACACTCCAATACTTTGGCCACCTCATGTGAAGAGCTGACTCATTTGAAAAGACCCTGATGCTGGGAAAGATTGAGGGCAGAAGGAGAAGGGGACGACAGAGGATGAGATGATTGGATGGCATCACCGACTCAACGGACATGAGTTTGGGTGGACTCCGGGAGTTGGTGATGGACAGGGAGGCCTGGCGTGCTGCAGTTCATGGGGCCTCAAAGAGTTGGACACGACCAAGCAACTGAACTGAACTGAACCACTCGCTTGTAGAGTAGACTAGCCTTTCCTCCCATCCCTGTTGCCTCTGAATCAAGCTGCTTTGAGGCGAGTCTAAATTAGGTGTAGTAAGGGCGGCTAATTACAAGAAGTAGTCATGACTGTGTGTGTACATTGTAACACTTCTTTTCTGTTTTAAATTTAGTAAGTATATCTTGGGCTTTCCTGGTGGCTCAGAGTGTAGAATTTGCTTGCAATGCAGGAGACCCAAATTCAATCCCTGGCTTGGGAAGATCTCTTGGAGAAGGAAATGGCAACCCACTCCTATATTCTTTACTGGAAAACTTCATGGGCAGAGGGCTCCTGGTGGACTACAGTCCATGGGGTCGCAAAGAATTGGACCCGACTAAGCAACTAACACACAACAGACATCTCAAAAAAGTTGCTGTGTACAAAGCACTATTCTTAGTGGAGAAGGAGGATTCAGATGTGGTCCTTGTCTTCAAATGAACTTACTGTCTCGTATGGGAAATGGTCTCACACGCTAAGAAGGGGAGCTCGTGGAAGCCTTGCTGGGTGGGTTGGGTGTGGCCTCTCTGTGGAAGTGCCTCTCCCCCTCAGGGTCCTGGTTTGAAACATTGGAGCTGAGCTGGAGTGGCCTCACCAGAGGCTGGGGTGTTAAGCTACCTGGCTCTGCAACCAGAGACATGCAGTGAAGGAGCCCACCTTTGTTCATCATTGTGAACACTTAAAAACACATACGCAGAAAGACTAATACAGTCAGCCCCCATACAGTCAGCCCTTAGGTTCAGTGATTATCAAGACTTTGCTAAGCCTGTTTCATCTATTCCGTTGTATTTTTTCTTGCTATTGTGTTGTAAAGGAAATTTGAAACATCTGTCTTTTTAGTCCTGTCTGCTTCAGTATGCATCTCCAAAAGTATGGCCATTTTCTTGTCATCATAATGCCAACATGAGTCTAACAAGTTGGTAACTCTGTGGTATTGTCTCTCACAGAGGATGTGATTCATAAGCCTTTTGTAAGCTGTCACTGTGTTATGCCATTTTTGGTGTCTTCAAGATCTTTGACTTGGTCCCAGTGAATCATTACCATGGATCATTTTGCATGGTAGGTTTTTTTCTGGATACTTTCTCTAATAAAAGAATCTGAGGGGAATTCCTTGGCAGTCCAGTTTTAGGACTTCGAGCTCTCACTGCCTGAGGGCCCAAAAGTTTGATCCCTGGTCGGGGAACTAAGATTTCATATTTCACAGATTGCACACAGTGGCCGAAAAAGAGAAGAATCTGGTTGTGTTCAGGTTGTTGATGCTGCTGAATGCTTTACTCTCAGGCAGTTTATCTGCTGAGACCAGTTTGATTACACTTGCAACGGCGGTGTAGAATACTTTCCAGTTTGAAGTTAGATTTAAAATTCAGAAGGAGCCATCTCTGTAACACACAGTGTGTGATAGCATGTTAGACTGCTGTCACAGTCTGGCGTGATCGTTCAGAGAACATGCAGTCAGAAAGTATGGTGGTGTTTGACACTCAGGGCCTGGAAGTAGCCGACCAGGGTTGGGTTCTTAGAGTTCTTACCACGCGTTGACTCTTCTTACTCTTCCCAGCTTCGACTATTTAACCACAAAAATGGAATTAATTTTCACTCCTGTAGTTAGCAATGGTACAGCCTTCTCTCCGGTGTGTATGCTCACATAGACACATATCCCCAGACATTCTGGGAACTAGGAGAAGAGGAGTGGGCAGACTGGGAGTCATGCAGATGCATTCTTCTTCCTTCAGAGTTGGAGTAGATCTTTTCACTTCATGGGAGTTTGGACACAAATTCTTGTTTATCATCCGAGCCTGTGGATTTGTACTGTAATATGATTTCTAATAGTAAATAAATATAATTAAATAAAAATGTTCATTCTCACTAAATACTGGTATTGCAGTAAATATTTATTGACTGAAATGAAACTCATTATCGTCCCATGTTCCTCTCTGTGTGTTCCCTGTCATAGTTAGTGGCATCGTTATCCTCCCACACAAGAAATTCCAAGACCGTTCGCTTGACTCCTCCTGTCAGCTGGTCATCTTTGCAGTGACTGTTCACATCATTTTGAGTTTCCAGCCCTAGTTCCAGGTCTTGACTGTCCATCTGACTCATGGTAGCTTTTCTTGTTCCAGGGTGCCTTCCCACTTGCGTCTCCTGTCTCCTCTTGCCTCTGTCTGTTGCTTTTCCTGGTAGCCCATCAGCTCATTACTGCAGGCGGCCGTTCTCAAAGGGAAACCTCGTCACACCGTTCCTTTGTGCCCTCGCCTCCAGTAGCTCCTGGTTGTGTACAGACTGAGAGTCGACCATCCTTGTGTGGCGTTCGAAGTGCAGGGTGCCTCAGCTGGGCTAGCGCACATGACGGTGCTTCGTGCACCCTGTGTGTCTGTTCTTTCCTGCCCTGCTCAGCTGGCCTGTTACCTGGGATGCTGACAGGGATGGAGGAGGTTCTAGCCCTTGTGCTTTCATTTATTGTGCAGAATAAATAACAGATACGTGGAACTAGTTATAAGGAAATTTTACTTGTTTCTCTTAGTTTTATCAAATCAGTATGAGAGTGTAGGTCAAAAATATTCTTAGATGCAGTTTCTAAGGTATAGTACTCCAAGGATTTAGAATCTCAAGTTTTTTGTTTTTTGGGGGTATTCTTTTGGTGCTTTTTTGGTTTTGTTTTGTTGTTTGTTTGTCTGTTTTGGCTGTTCCATGTGGCTTTGAGTCTTTTAAGTTTTATCAGTGCTGCTAATCACTTTTTTCGAACATTCCTCCCGCCTTGAATCTGCAAATTCTGTGTTTACCTTTGTTATTACTGTGCTTGTGGCAGAGAGGAGGAGGAAGATGTGAAAATAAAGGAAGTAGATTTCAGTCTGGGTCAGGGAGAGAAACACCCTGATAGAAAAGGTTATCAGACACCAGCTGTTGGTGGTTTGGTAGGAACTACCAGAGAGAGAGAGAGAGAGAGAGAGAGAACTTTACATTTCAAAATTAGATTTTTTGTTGCATTAACATCTTAAATTTTTGTCAAAATGTAGAACTAACAAAGGATGAGAATCTTTTCACTTGCCTTAGTAACTGTAATTTGTTGTTTTAATGAAGCATTTTGAGTTTTACCTGTTTCTATCAGTAAAAAAAAAAATTGTACATAGATTAACAAAGTTATCATTCAAATGTTAATTTCATATGTCTTTATTTTTAGACAAAAGAAGTTAGAAAAAGTGATGGAAGAAGAAGGCCTCAAGGATGAAGAGGTAATTAATTTTGGAAAAATTCTCCTTGAAACCAAGCCTGGCAGATCATGTCTTGTGTAGCAAGTTGTTAGCATTGGCGCATGGAGGAATGGTTTTGACTTGTCACAGGAAATTATGAGGGCTGGTGTGCTTCTGGATTTAGGTACTCATGCAGAGGGAGAAGTTATTAAATACCAGGAAAGGATAACTTCTAGGGCTCTGTAGTAGTAAATTGATTAGCTTTAGAATTCCAAGAAAAGGAAGACATGAAATGAAATTAAAATTTTAAAAAGCAAATTAGCGTTTTTAATTCACTGAAAACGTTCCATAGAAGTGGAGCAAATTTCTGAAATTTTTGGCAAGGTGAAATACCTCTTGAATCAGCCCTTCCCCCCCAATGCCCACAGATGTGGCAGAAAATATTAATAAGAAAGTATGCAAAAAACTGAAATGGCTGTGGAAGTGTTCTCAAAAGGAGGAATAAATCATAGAACCCAGGAAAATGGTGAAAAATACCCAAGACTTGTAGGAACAATAGGAAGTTAATGCATAAAATGAACCATAATGTGTAAAAAATCCAGAGAGAAATTTAAAAACCATACTTATATATAAGAAAAGTTGGAGGAAAATGTTGATTGTTTACCCTTCCTGCCTTAGGAACGTTAGAGTCATGGGCTATGAGGTGGCTTCGTCCGCGTCCTCAGAGGAGGCGTCTTCTGTTCAGTGTGATTATTGTGTGAGGGCTGGGAGGGAGGGCTGACCTCCTAAGGGTCCTTCTGCGGTGCTTTCCTGTGTGAACACATGGTGCTTAGTCTGGCGGGGCCCTGCTTTCCTGGTGGGCTAAACCACAAATAAGACTTGTTGCAGAGTCCCCACCTCTCTTCCCCTCTGTTTAAACGTTAGAAACGACTGCGGAGATCAGCGCATGCTCGAAAGGAAACAGAGTTTCTTCGTTTGAAGAGAACAAGACTTGGACTGGAAGATTTTGAGTCCTTAAAAGTAATAGGCAGAGGAGCCTTTGGTGAGGTAAAAACACCACAACTACTTACAGGGATCACACAGCACATCGAAGCTTCTAACATAACATGAGCTTGTGATGGCGGATAGAACTGTAGCACGAGGTGGATGGGCCCGGCTTCGAGCCCCGCGTCTTACCTGCTCTGTCTGTCCCCTTTTTCTTTCCCTCTCACTGTCCCAGGGATCTGGTGGTTCTTCTCTGTTTTGCTAGAGATGATGTCGATGCTTTAAGTATTCATCTAGAGGGAGAGTTGATAGGTAGAAAGAAATCAATATTTATTACTTAGTGAGTGCTTCTTTCCTAGAATCATGACTAATATTTTATACACGATGTGATTAAACCTGAGGGGATATATAATGTTCCAGTGTCACACATCCATTGGACAGTGGTACCAAAGCGGGGCCTAGGTCTTCCTGATCTCAAAGCTGTTGCTTTTCCCATTACATTGCCTTTCCAAGAGCAAACTTGCAGCATATTTCCACCCTTTATTTCTTCCTGCCAGATTGGTACAGCTCTGAAAAGGTAGCCCTGGGAGACAGAGTTTATAGAAATAAGTTAATGTGGCTGGTGGTAGAGAATGAAAGCATTTGCAGCTTTGTCCCAGCTGGTTGTTCAACTGCGTCCTGCTTGGTCACAAGAGCCGTCTGCTGGGGAGGGTTTGAATGAGCCCGTGCAAGATCCTCCCCATTTGTGGAAAACACCCAAAGTGGACGACCTACTGATGCAATGGTTTCATTATCGTTGTAAATACAAAAGGAGCAGCACATTATTAAAAACCAGCACCTAGGGGAAATGTGAGTGCATATTCAAAGGCACAGGTGAAAGATTAAATTGATCCCTCAGTGTTCAGAGTCCCTGTTGGCCTCTTGAGAGAGGGAAAGGTACAGGACCATGTCTAAAAGAGCTTTCTGTTCAATGAGGAGGGGACGTGGGACTCGAGGAAAACAAGAATGTTTCAGGGAGAAGAAAACATACTTGTCTTGGGAGAGGAGGAGGGGATGTGCAGGGACCTGCCGAGGAGTTGTATTTGGGTTTGTGGACTATTTTCATCATAAATTATCTGTTCTCTCTCTGAAAAAAAAAAAGGAAAATAAAAAAGAGAAAGGAGAGCTGCAGAAAACTCTATTTCCCTAATTATACATTTTAGTTCCTCTCCCACTTCCAGGCATTTTTTACCTGTGCCTGAGCTTTTGTGTTGTTTTAGACATTGTTGTAAATATTTCCTTAGATTTTTCTGAGCTGACTGGATGACATGTGTCATGGGTTTACTGAGTCCAAAGTGAGGGTTTTGAATTAGCTGGATCTGTTCAGCTAGGGAGCCAGAGCTGTTCAGAGGTGGAGATATCTGAGGGTGTTTTGGCACTGACCTCACTATGTATAATATATCCATTTTGAAACATTGAAAAGCATTTTCTTCTGCTTTGTTATTGCTCATATAAAATAGCAGTACTTTTTCAGTTTAAATATGATTTCCTGTTACACATGAAAGCATTAGTTTGGTATCGTGAACTCTTGGCGTTTCTCTTATAATATTTAGGTGCGGCTTGTTCAGAAGAAAGATACGGGCCATGTGTACGCAATGAAAATTCTTCGTAAAGCAGATATGCTTGAAAAAGAGCAGGTAAAGCACAATTGTAGAAGTGATTTTAGTCATCTTAGGAAATTTTTGTCTTCTAGAGCTGTTCTTTTTGCTTAATTGAAGTGTATATTCCTATTTTAGTTTTCTTTAGCCCTGTCATATAATACTACTTTTCTTTCTTGCCTACCCCCACCATAGAAGCAGTTACATATATTTTAGGTACAAATAATGCCTTAGACATTATGTGCAGTCTTTTTAAAGTTGAAAATCTACTAGAGAAACATCTGCTGTTTGTGTTTCGCAGTTGATCACAAGCTGTCCTTGTCATTAGGAGCTGTTTTTTGAGGTTGTGCTTAATGTGGTAGCATGTTCCTTACAGAACGTTGGAAGAGTTGTGTATTATACCTTGAAACTGAGACTTAGGAATTAGAATTTGGAGTTTAATCTAAAATAGGTCTTAACATGCTTCATTCTGTAGATTCACACAAACCCAGTCTGGATCTTCTGAGTGGCTCATCACTAGTCTTCTTTGTGAGAGAGGCCAGTCTTCTTTGGGAATGAATTTGAAAAAATATAATGCAGGTGGCACAGCAGTGCAGACTCTCATTTAATGATTAAGAATATTTTCTAAAACTTCAAATCTACTTTGCAAATAGATTTATAAGCTGCATTTAGTACTTTATGCAGAATAAGTAAGATTTTAAATATTAGACAGTGTATATTAAAAGTGAGAATGCAGATTTTCTATAAATCTGGTTTAATTTAGCAGAACAGATTGTAGTGGGAGATGTCTGCAAATACCGTGTAAAATACCAGTTGCTACAAGAGGGCAGAGAGACCCTCTGGAAAGGAGAGCTCCGGATACAGAACCTCAGAGCCAGGATGGAGGCTGACCCCACACCCAGTCCTTCCAGCCGCTTGAGAGGAGCTATAATCACCAAGGCTTTTCTGCCCTTCATTTAAGTGCTAGCTCCAAATTTGGGATTTTAATTTTCTCTTTAATTTTCCTATGTTACCCAGAAGCTTTAGACTCCCAGGAATTTTGGTCAAAAGTAGCAAATACCCTGGCAGTAAATCTTCAGACACTATATATTAATACCTACCTTATTCAAAATGCACATCAGCCCTATTAATGTATCTAAAAATCAGTGCGATGCAGGTGTAGACACTGAAGGAGCTTCAGTTAATCGTGAAAAGGAGAATGTGAAGCTGTATTAATTAGTCCATATAGTTTGTATGTCACATGTAAATTTTATTTTTACAAGATATATTTCCTGTAGTTTTAACCAAAACTCACAGTATTTCTTTATCAAATGAATAATAGAGTAAAATTGTAAAGAGAAGTACACATCATAACTTCCACTTATTAATCCTTCATAGCATGTACCAGAGGTGGTAACAGAGGATGATCCAAACATACTGTGTGAAGACATTCTCTCAAGTACTGTACCTTCTTCAAAATCAGTTTCTAAAGACTTTCTATGTGAAGATAAAGGAAGTGTCTGTTCGAATTAGGATTTTAAATGAATTAACTTAAATCATTAGCTCCTCTTGCTGATGGACTCAGCTCCCTAGGTTTGATCTCTGTGTGGTCCAATTAGTTTCTGGCCACAGACTCTACCTGGGGCGGCTGTGTTGAGGAAGCAGGCAGCATCTTTGTGGAGCAAATCCATCACTTCTGAGTGGGGCTGACAAAGTACAGTTTCAGAGCCTGACTTCTTGTAGGTATAGGTGCCCTCTCCAGAGGAAAACTTCTTATTTGCTTTTTGAAACTGAGCAGGAATTACAGCTACCTGTTTAGAGTTCAGATTGTTATTCTGTCTCACAAGATGGAAGTTTCTGCTACCTGGAAAATGAATATAGAGGATAAGAGACCAGTGTTTAGCTAGTCTCTTCCCATTGCTTTTCCTGTGCAAAAGGACAGCCTCTGATTGTGATGCCTGTGGAGAGTTAGGATGGGCCCAAAGACCGACTGTTCCCTCTGTTCTCCTAGTGCCCTGGGTCACAGCTGGCACATAATCCCCACCCCACTCAGTGTTTCTGGAGCAGGAGAAAGGGAATCCAGAGCCCACCCCTCCCGTAAAATCTCCTGGCTCCACCCCTAGACCTTGAGTTCTTGACTTGCTGTCTCAGCCCCAGGAGAGAAGGGCAGGGTGTGGTCACTGTGCATGCAGCTTTCCCTGTGACAAACTGGGAATATTGCAGTCGCCCTCCTGCCCTCTAAGGTGAGTGACAGGCGACAGTGGTCATGCCTGTCCTTTTCCGTATGTCCCTGCAGTAGGCAGAGGCCTTAACAGGAGCCAAGGGAAACAGGTGAGTGAAGTCAGCTTCGTGCAGTCTTGGTGTAGTAACTGACTGGGTCAGAGCCAGCAAGTGGCCTGAGCATCTCCCTAGATCTTGACTGGGCTTCTTCCTAGCTTTATAGCACCATTCCTTATCACCGTTCCCTTCTTCCATTTTTCCCACCCTCATGCCATAAGTAGAGATGTAGAAATGTAAAATGTCTAAAACATTGAAGTTACTTAAACATTTCCTTGAAAACAGTTTTAGTAGAAACTGAAAACTCAGGAGTGAGTTTTAGGCCCATAGGAGTGAGCGTGGAAAGAGGAGGCAGGTTAGGTGTAAGACAGGAGAGGAGGCTCTGGGGTCTGTGTCCAAATGGAATAGAGAGGGCCTGCCTTTGCTGAAGACATTCCATTAAGACAAGCACGCAGAATGTCCTATCAAACAAAACAACAACCAGGGGCTGAGTTTGCCAGTAGAAGTGCCAGTTTGTGAACTTGGTGTATCTTCACCTCCAAACATATTGTAGAAGGTCCCACCCTGGAGCACATGTTAAGATAAAAACCTCTACTCAAGGATCAGCCTGGGTCTTAATAAATTTATATCTGATTCAACCCAGTCTTGCAACTTAACAGCGCTTATACAAGAAGAAAAGGGGTGGGACTTGGTGATATGCATCAGTGTTTTGATTATTATTGTATATTTAAAGTAGGTGAAATCAACTTGATAGTAATAAATTAATAAAGTAATCCTCCCAAACCTTTGGCAACTTGGTCTCCCTAACTAAATATTTCAGTAAAAGTAGAAAACTGGCAGTGTCATAAATGAATCTACAACTTGTCTTAGCTGTTCTCATGTTTCAGTTCAGTAAGAACTGAGCACCTCCTGTGTGCACAGCCGTGACCGAGTACTGTGGTATCACAGTATCTGGGATTGTCAAGCAGGGCACCGTCTTGGCAGATGTCACTGAAGACCTGAGGCAGGATTTGCTTAGAGTCTCATCTTGGGGACTTAAACTTTTATTAAAAAAGGATTATTAGAACAAAGAGATATGCAAAAGAATGGTAATTTTAACTAATCAGAGGTTCACTTTATAGCACTGTTAAAGTTTCCATTTGAATTAAAGCCATTGAATTTTGCCATTTTCAAGCCTTTCATCACTCAAGTTTTCATTAGCGAATACCTTCAAGTCAAATGTTGTCAATTTTGAGTTCGTAGGTTTGCCTAAGCATAAGCTGTATCTTTTGGATCATCACAATTTAATACTCAACAGTATTTAAATTGTTTAAGCAAATATGCAGTCTGATAAAGCAGAGCAAGGCTTGTCATTAATCCAATGCGTGTACCTCCAGGTTGGCCACATTCGTGCGGAGCGCGACATTCTAGTGGAGGCAGACAGTTTGTGGGTTGTGAAAATGTTCTATAGTTTTCAGGATAAGCTAAACCTCTACCTAATCATGGAGTTCCTGCCTGGAGGTAATTACTTGACAATGAAAGGTCATTTTTCCTTTTTGTTTTGTGGTTTCTCTCTTACATGGATTAACCCTCCTTTCTACTTTTAACCGTGCTCACAAAGTCGCTTTCTGTATCTTTTAGGTCTGTAAAGGAGGTCAGTCATCTGTCTGTGCTGGGTGCCTTTCTACAGCTTTAGGGCCATAAAAGTAACCTTCTCATTCATTCTCATGATTTCAGATGGATATTTCTTTTCTTTTTAAATATATAGAAATAAACTAGGAGCTTTGCCTGTCCTCCTGTCAGTGGGAATAAGTCTGTTTACCCAAGTGACAAGATTGAAGCTATTACATTCTTTGCTTCAACTTTTTTTTTCCTCTATAACTTATAAAGAGTGAGTTTCTCGTTACATATATTAGTAGTCACAATCTGTTTCTTATTTCTGAAATTTCAAGTTTTTTGTAACTCGGCATGTGCGTCTTATAAGATAGCTCCAAAGTAAACCCAGAATAGAACATGTGTCTGTTTTGGGGAACACAGTCTGTTTCCCAGTGAGCAGATAAAACACTGGTAGGAAAAAAAAATAGAAAACTTTATCTTTTTTTGCTTTTATACCAAAGCTAATATAATTGTGGCATAATATTTGATCTGGTGACAACCTTTAGTTTAGATCTAGGGTCATCAGTACTTTTTATTAACAGTTGATGAGGATTAGAAAAGAATCTATATGATAGAATGAGGAGAAACTTTTTAACATTTAGATGTCAGTTGTTAAGTAGGAGTAAGAACCAGCTCAGGAACCAGCCAGCCCCTTGATGTGCGTCTCTTCAAGCCTTACCTGCACCATCTTCCGTAGCTTCCCGTGTCCCCTGGACCCTGCCCTTGGCACTTGGTGGGGCTGGCCTGCACAGCCCAGACCCTCTGGCCTGCACAGCCCAGACCCTCTGGCCTGAGCGCTCTGATCACCTGGGTGCGCTCACACAGGTGAGGCCACTGGCTGCTCTCCTGAGCCACTGCACTAAGGCCACACGGATACCTCAGAGCCGGCCCCGCTGATGTGCCTCCAAATCAAATGTGTGGCTGCTAGGAGTGATTAGGAAATCATGTTTTTCAAGTTTTGGGGCAAAAAAAGGGAGCATCTTAATAAGTGGCTTAATTTTTGCCTGAGGGTGAAATATCCACTTTTCTCCTTCCCTCAAAGTTAGAAATAAGCAGCATGACACACTGTTAAAATCTGAGGTTTCTGTCTCTTTTCCATTTTCTAACATAAATGGCTTTCTATGCGATGTGAACGGAATCTTTCCCGTTTCTTTTACCTTTAAACTGCTTATTCATATTTGCTTTGCTTTGGATCAGAATCTTTTTTTCACCGTTGTATGTTGATGGTATTAAGCAGAAATACTAAAATTTTGACTTTGCAGAAAATTAAGGAAATTATTACTGTTTAATTGCTAAAATACTGACATTGTGTTGTAAAAGTTGCATAAACATTTTGGTATACATTTAAGTACCCACAATAAGCACTAGAGAAAATACCCCACTGATCTTGGGAGGTGTTCACTATGCACGTTTGGGAGGCAGTTATTACACATCCGAGTCTGTGGCATTTTCTGTTCATATTTATAACAGCTTTTGTTGACTAACACTTTGCTACCTAAATCCTACCTTTTTATATATGTTCTAATGTTCTGTGAATAGACATTGGAAAGCTTGTTTTCAGCCTCCCCAGATTTTTACGTTTTTGTTTGGGCTTCCCCGATAGCTCACTTGGTAAAGAATCTGCCTGCAGTGCAGGAGACCCTGGTTCGATTCCTGGGTCAGGAAGATCCGCTGGAGAAGGGATAGGCTACCCACTCCAGTATTCTTGGGCTTTCCTTGTGGCTCAGCTGGTGAAGAATCCACCTGCAATGCGGGAGACCTGGGTTCAATCCCTGGGTTGGGAAGATCCCCTGGAGAAGGGAAAGCCTACCCACTCCAGTATTCTGGCCTGGAGAATTCCATGGACTGTATAGTCCATGGGATCGCAAAGAGTCAGACACGACTGAGTGACTTTCACTTCAGTCAGCCTCTCTAATAACAGTAGTACAGCCATTGTTAGAATGTGGAAATGCCTTAGAGAAGTTTGCAGGTATTTGTGCCAAGTGAAAAGTGAAGTAGCTCTTTCCCCAGTCCAGAAAATTGTCTGAAGCAAATTTATTGATTGATTGGTTTATTATTTTAGTGTGAGAGAAATTTCCTTTCTCTCTCCAAAGTCAGGTAGAAATGACCACTCAGGGGTCAGCATCAGTTAGCTTAGTGAAAGTGTTTTGCCATCCGTGGCTGTGAATTTTATCTTTTAAAGTGTTAGAAACTGCTTACCATTTCTGCTCATGTCGGGCATTTCCACCCATAGTAGGTCATCTCTGGGACACAGCAGAGGCCTATTTAGCACCACCTTATGGTGGCAGGTAGGGAGGACATATCTGAAAACTGGCCGTTACTCATATTGTTTTGTGTGTTTGTGTGTGTGCGTGTGTGTACTTTGTATTTTCTTGTTTCCAGGGGACATGATGACCCTGTTGATGAAAAAAGACACGCTGACAGAAGAGGAGACTCAGTTTTATATAGCAGAAACAGTGTTAGCCATAGACTCTATTCACCAACTTGGATTCATCCACAGAGACATCAAACCAGACAACCTTCTCCTGGACAGCAAGGTACTGTGAGGAGCGCAGGCTGACCAGTGTGTCTTTATCTGTCTGAGCAGCCTCTGCCTTAACACCTGAATGACTTGCTGTAATCCCAGTCGGGGAGCTGTGAGCTCCCGGGTGTATTTGCTGCTGCTGCTTCTTTTTTTTAAAGGTAAAAAAGGCTTATGAATTCCACAATTTGATTGAATTTTCCTCTTAAAGAACATTTTGAAAAATTATTAAGCATAAAATTGATTTATTATTTTGTAATTAAGCCAGAGATAGTCATTTCCTCATATGATTAACTACCCTAACCCATCCCCTGTCGAGAACCCCACTTGTTGAGGATCCCAGCCCAGAACTAGGAAGTACGGTGACAGCTACAGTAATCTGTCACAAAGCTCAGCTCCCAAACTCTGTGCCCTGTGCTTAAAGCACAGCCTCTGGGATGGCCTCTTTGTAGTTGTCTTTAGACGTGCGCAGGAACTGTAGGCTGAGTCTGTGTTCAAGGCCAGCAAATGGACTGAAGGCCGAGAGCTGGGGACTCAGTCTAGCTGAGGAGGACTGGGGACACCTGTTTGATGCAGACATGCTGTCTACAATATGCCAGCCCAGACTTGTAGAGGAGGGCTCATTTATGTGTTTAGCCATATTGGTTGTAAAAGTGAAAATGTAGACATTTTGAGTTCCTGCTGTATACTGAGAAAAGCTACAGAGTTCTCTGAAAATCTAGGTTTGAACAGCATTTGCTCTAGGCGCTGTTTTTTAAGACTGTTCTGGAGTTGTCTAGGTAAAACATGTAATTAAAACTGTGAAACACTTCCTTAGCTTGTAGAACAGGTTATTTGCAAATCTGAAAGGGAAATAGCAGGTTAGTAGGCTCACAGCCGTCTTTGGTAGTTTACCTTTTATGCTTGTGCCTGCATGTGTGTAAACACACACACACAGAGCCAAACCTAATGAGATTAAAGAAAAAAAAAAAAGCACAGCACAGAAAGCTATTCCTAAGCAAAGCTTCTGTAGCCTTGTACCCTGGTATGTTTATATGTTAGGAACCAAAGACCACAGATGTGAAAGTCACACGGGCTCAGTCCTTGGCCACATTACTTCTAATTGTGTGACCTTGAGCAGTGTAGAGTTGCTCCCAGCAGCAAGAGTTGCTCCCCTAGTTTTGGTTTTACCTCCTTATCTACCTAAAATTTTGGTAGGTGAACATTTGGTCCTGACTATGGCCATTTGGTTCATGCAAAAAGTTCCTTGAAATTTGGTCCAATCCAAAACATCCATTTTAAACAGAACTAAATACCAAGGACCTTTTGGTGTGGACCAAATGTCCTGCAATGGAGAAATCTTACCACCCCTAGAACACCCTCTTCTACCTTAAGGGAACCAGGGAAGGAGCCTTACACGCCTTAATTCTCACCATTCGTGCCAAGAAGATACCATGATTCGCATTTTCCAGATGAGATCAGGGGTTGGAGAGGGGTTAAATAATCCTGGTCTGGAGGGAAAGAGCTTTGACTTCTGGCTTTGGTGCTGCCATTTCACCAGCAAGTGGTTTAATGACTCTGAGTCTATGAAAGGTGGCTTAAGAATTATAATGAGATAACACATTTAAAGGCATGGTGCTGGCTCATAGGAGGTGTGAGTTTTCTTTGAAGAGAATGATGAAGTCAGAGATTTACGATTGGAATGCAGTATGGCAGTACTTACCAAGAACTGTACAAAAAAGTTTATTCCCTTTGTGTTTGGAATAGTTTACTCCTTGGAATTTATCACAGTGAAATAATTGAAGTGGAGAAAAAGCTATGTGAATAAAGACTTGCTCAAACAGCCTTTTATAAAGACCATCCTCTGTATCATGCCTGACTAGGGTTCGGAACATGGGCCCTCTCTGGCACGGGGATGCTTATTGTAATCCACATGACTTGAGATTGGATTAAGTAGCATTGGGGGGATAGGTAGACAATGATGTACTGAGTCATTTGAATATTGTATAGACATTAAAAATAATTTTGAAGAAACACAATATTGATTGAGGTAGTTTAAGAGTAATTAGATGCTGTGGATACACTCAAAATGTATAATATTTGTATAATAGGATTTGGGGTGATCTTTAATTCGTTTGCTAGTATATATTTCTCCCTGTAATAAAAGCAGCAGCAGCATCGTTTGGTTGTGGAGCCGCAATGGGTGATGCACGGAGCTGGAGAGGATCATGTTCTCTTCCACATCCGTGAATGTTCGTCTCTTCTTTCCCTTGTTTCCTCTCCATAGGGCCATGTGAAGCTTTCTGACTTTGGCCTTTGCACAGGACTGAAAAAAGCACATAGGACAGAATTTTATAGGAATCTGAACCACAGCCTCCCCAGTGATTTCAGTAAGTGTTAACTGGGATGGTAGCCTTTTTATCCCTGGAAAAGCTATTCCCCCTGGTAACCAGAACATGCAGGACGGAATAGGAGATTCTCACAGTTCGAGTCTTTTGAGAATAAAACTACGTTCCCAGGTTTGCCTGTGATTTGTACTGTGTGGTAAGAGAAGATGAAAGCCACCAAATGTGTTAAGGCAGATGTCCCAACAAGCATTCTTTGGAGCTCTCCTGAGAAGGTTACACGGGGTGAACACGGAGTAGACAAACAGAAGTAGTAGAGGGAAAAATCCTGGGAACAACTCCAGGTTAGATTTACCATTGGTGCTTCTTTCTGTCACGGCAGAAGGAAGCTTGCGAGTTACTTTCACTCTGTCAGACCATTGAAAAGTGAAAGGGTTAGTTGCTCAGTCGTGTCCAACTCTCTGTGACTCCGTGGACTGTAGCCTACCAGGCTCCTCTGTTCATGGACTTCTCCAGGCAAGAATACTGGAGTGGGTTGCCATTCCCTTCTTCAGGGGATCTTCCTGACCCAGGGATCGAACCCAGATCTGCATTGCAGGCAGATTCTTTACCATCTGAGCCACCAGGGAAGCCCCAAACCATTGAAACTGTAGTAAAATTACAGTTCATCCTTGGAAAGCTATGTCTATAGTGTATAATATATACAGAAGTCTCTGATTATGTAAGAGTTACTACTCTTGGAAATTTGATAGTAATTTGAAAAGTTGTGCATGTTTTAGGTCCACTTTGGGACCTTCGCCTCTCTCTGAGACTGAATTCCTTGTGATTCTGCTTCAATTCCCTGTAATTCTGTTCAGGGCCTGTCCTTCTCTCTGGTGATATTATCTCCAGGGAAGTGTGGCTTACAACTCTCTGTGTGATACTTTGAATTAATGCTTCAGCGCCTCTGACTGGGGCTTATGGATTTGGTGGGAAATGTATCATGCAGAGTTCTTGGTGTGTGGGGAGAAAAGTGAGACCTGAGAGTCTCCTGTGGCTTGAACCAGAGCCTAAAAAAGTAGTAAACATTCCTGAACTTGGCTTATTAGAACTTGTTTTCTCTACTTTTAGCTTTTCAGAACATGAATTCCAAAAGGAAAGCAGAAACCTGGAAAAGAAATAGACGTCAGCTAGTAAGTAATATTTGTGGCTTCTTAAATGCTACAGACCAAGTATGAATCAGTTTAGAAATAAGCACATAAATTTGCATTTGATAAATGTTTGCAGCTTACCTATTCCTTGTTTTAAAGTACATTAAGAGAGGACTGTCATATTGGTGGCACCAAAAGTGGTATTTTGAAGGAGGGCAGATATAAAATGAGGTTGTTTTCGTCGTGACATTTTCAGTGGATGACCTCATTCTGACCTTTTACATTGGTGACAACTGCTTTCCTTCCTCTTCTGCCGTTTCCCTCTGTTTATGGTGGTAAAGGGTTATATTTGAGGTGGAGTTCTCTCAAACTGAAACTAAGTAGAAATACCTACCCAGAACTTCAAGGCTGTGGTTCTCAAACTTGTGATTCACTTAGTCAGTTCACCTGCCCCACCCTTTCCTATGTTATGGCAGAAAAAAGAGCTTGGTGATTAAAAATTGGAGAGAAATTTAAGGGAAATGCTTACTTTAATAGTATTCGTGTATATACACATACAATTATGCCCCATAAGCTTAAAAATAAGTAACATTATTGCATTTACCTCAGTAGCATGGTGGAACTTATTTAAATAATGCAAATTTACTAGTGAAATATTCTGTCTAGGCAAACTTTTATTCTGATTCATTGGTTCATAAATTGCAATGCACGTATCCCAGTGTCTAGTTAATGGAAAATTATTGACCAGATGCAATAGGAATGTGTATCCCTACATGCTAGGCTTTGCAAGAAAGCCAACAGCAAATTGAAAATAGTACAGCTAAACTGGCAGTGGGTGATTAGAAAGCAAGAATGGCAAGGATGGAAAACTATGACTAACTTGGAATGATGATCATGTGTGTGTATTTCTAGAAATGGTGGCATTTCTGCTTGTTGGTGTACACAGTTGTAACTTGGTAGGTTTGCCAAATACTGTGTTTTGGCCAGAGTCCTTAGTAAAACACTGAATTACGGTTCTCTGTGGTATTTCTAATAATTCATTTAATAGGTTGCTAGTAAGTACCTGTTAGTCTTATGTGAAGGTTGGAAGCCTTAGGATTAAGAAAGAATCAAAGGAAAGGCTTGCGTTTTTTGGATTCATTTGAGGCCCGTTTAAGACCATGTTTTGAATATTATGATTTTTATGTTAAACCTGGGCCCTGGAAGAGGCATTAACCTAAACCAAACACTTTTGGAAATGTAGTAAATGAGATTAATCTTTGATATCTTTTCTAACGTTAATTTAGGGATACTAAAGTTTGGTATACCTAATCACATCATAGCCTTCTTAGGAACTTGGATACTCTTTAAATGTTTAAATTTTATAGGTGGTTGAAACACCGTTTACACAGGTTATTAAGGATTAGGGAACATTGGGAACAGATCTTTTCAGATGCTCTATTGTCTGTCACAGAGCAGTAGATCGTAGCCTTGGCTGCTCACCAGAATCACCTGGGAAACTTAAGAACGTACTGATGTCTGGAGTACCCCAGGAGATTGTGATGCAGTTGTTTGGGGTATATAGTCTGGGTACCTGGTGTTTTAAAAGGGCTTTGGGTGATTCTGCTGTGCAGTCAAAGTTGAGACCTTCTACCTAAGAAACTGTTTCTTAGTAGCTCCTGCATTACTGGGAGACTGATATTTATCTGTGTTTTGGAAGGTAACAAGGTAAGGAATCTTCTGTGATTAAAAAAATTTTTTTTTAAAGCAAACTAAGATTTAATATTTGGCCACTTTTATTTTGGGGGTAATTAATCTTAAATACCTTAAATTATCCTCATACTCTGAGAAGCTTTATGCCCTTTGACATACACCAGAGAGTCATGTCAAACTTACTAGGAACCCCTTATAGGTCTATAAGGAAGCAGGTTCCACAAGTTCTACATTTGGAGTTAAATGTCCTTTAATATTTACTATTCTTTAATTTGAATAAACCTAGGTTCTCATGCTCTGGTTAAGGTTCTTGCATTTTTATCTACAGTAGAAGTGGTCATCTTCATATTACCTCCTTTGATAACTTGAAAATAAAGCTACCTTTAGTCTTCAAAAGGTCATTTAACCCTGTGCTTTTGACCTTTCATAAGTGATCCCATTCTGCTAGTGGAAGGTTAATATAAGTTAATGCTTAGTATAAATTTATTGCTCTAGGGTAAGCCTAATATATGTAATTGTTCACCCAGCCTGTTACTTTTCAGTCTGTTGAAAATCACGGAAAACAAGTGGAGGCTTTACCTTCATCTTTGGCTGCTTAAATTCCATTCTGATATTTGTAGTGCCAGCATGGTCCTGGTTCACTGTTAGGCCAGTAACCGATTAGGACATAGGTATGAGTGAAAGTCGCTCAGTCGTGTCCGACTCTTTGCGATCCCATGGACCATACAGTCCATGGAATTATCCAGGCCAGAATACTGGAGTGGGTAGCCTTTCCCTTCTCCAGGGGGCTCTTCCTAACCCAGGGATCAAACCCAGGTCTCCCGTATTGCAGGCGGATTCTTTACCAACTGAGCCACAAGGTATGAGTCAACCTTTATTTATTAAACAGAAGTAAAAGTTGAAGTACATCTATGTGTCTAACCTTTGTCAATTAATTTAAGTGTAAAGTTTACAGAAGTGATTAAGAAAGAAATTAAATTGCTATTTCCCCTAAAATCCTAAATGAAATAGTAAGTTGGAACACGTCTGAAATTACTCTTAACAACGAACAAAACTTTTTAGAGCACAGCTGCAATTGACACTGTAAACAACACTCAGACAACAAAAGGAAAACAAAGGGCACAGGTTTGAGGTGCTATGAGCTTTGAGGACACGTCAGCATGGAAAACAGAGGTTTGGGAAGGGGGCAGGCCCTGATTACCTGTACTTACCAGGTGGGGCAGTGAGCATGGGCTCCTGAGGGGGGTCTAGCTCCCAGGTGAGAACATTACATCAGTTTGGAACCTGCTGTTGCCTGCATCCTGTAACTCCAGGATATTTTTTTACACCTTAGTATCTTGAAGTTCTTTTTTTTGTAGCAATAGATCTCAGTTTTATAATGGAAATCTTTGGACAAATAGGATTTACTTAACATCCAGCTTTGCTGGAATATATTTAGTCTAAATTGAAGAGTTTCTATAGTTTCTTAACTTTTATAATTAGAATTAAAATATTAATGCTGCTTGGGGAAAGCCCAATCCATATTTCAGAGTTGAAAGATTAAAAAAAAAAGTGGAATTTATGTTATTTAATATAGATATTTGAAAGAAAACAATATACAATTATTCATATGGAAAAAATGAATTCCTACCTTACAATATACACAAAAAAATTATAGATGGAAAATAAAACTTAACAAATTTTAGAAGAAAATACAGGTCAATATGTGTATGACTTCAGTAAGGAAGAGTTTCTTAAATAACATACTGAGAAATAATCAGATAATTAAGAAGTACAAATTGTGAAGGAATACTTAGTGTATTTTACTACTTTAAAGAAAAATAATTTGTATATTGAAAAATATAAGCAAAATAAGAGGCAAGCCATGGTCCAGCTCCTTTGGAATTATCTTCCAGTTCATGTGCATACCTACCCTTAGTCAGATGCCCTGGAGAAACTCTTGCACCTCTGAACCAGGAGACATGTATAAGAATGTTTATTGCATTTTCATAATAGCAAAAAACTGGAAATAACCCAGTGTCCATCAACAGGAAAATGGTTACATTCTGGAATAGAATATTGTTTAGTAGTGAAAAGAATTGAACAGCCACATGTGACATCATGGATCAAATTTGGCAATAAAATAGAGGGAAAATCCAGTAGCAAGCAGGAGACTGCGTGTAGAGTGATACCACTGTTACAAAGCTCAAAAACAAAAGTGAGATCTCAGTTTGAGAGACTAGTGGCAAAATTACTTTTTAAAATCAGAGGAATGGAATTCTGTGTCGGTTCAGTGGTTATGATTCTGAGCTTTCACTGCCAGGCTCAGAGTTCAATCCCTGGTCGGGGAACTAAGATTCCACAAACTGTGAGGCCAAAAAAGGTTTTTGGTTTTGTTTTTTTTTTTTAAGTTAAAAAAGAATTCCAATGAATCAATGATAAAAGGTGATGCAACTGGAAAAAAAAGCTAATAGTCAAAGGATCTGAACAATAATTCACAGAAAAAAAAAGAAAACTGAATGTCTGATTAACAGATGAATATGCACTCAGCCTTATTAGAGATCTTGCAAATGAAAACAGCAAGATCCTATTTCATATTCATCAGACTGGTAAACATTGAAGAGTCTGGCAAAGCCAAGTGTTGGTGAAAGTGGATCACCAAGAGTTATCCCAACTGGGCATGTTTAAAGAGGAAGACAACTTGTCCACCTTGGAGGACAATTGGACAATGTCTCATTGAGTTGAAGATGCACATAGTGGAAGACCCAGCAATACTCCCAGTGCCCAGGAGGTGTTATAAGAATGTTTATTCAGGTGTTACTTGTTAGAGTGAAACACTGGAAGCAGCGTGTCTATTGACAGAAATATGGATAAAAAACATTGTGACACTTGTATAATGTCACAGCAGTGTACAGCAGTGGAATGGGTGAACTAAGAGCTGCATGAATAAATCTCAAAATCATAATGAGGAATAACAAAAGCAAGTTGTAATATTGTAGAATAATACAGCACAGTATGAAACCCTTTATTAAGAGTTGAAATATACAAGGAGTAATACGTCATTTATGCAAATTTCTATACAATCATAACACAGCAACTTCAGGTCATTATGACTTCAGTGAAGAGGGAAGGAGTCTCACTTTAATCACTTACATAGTTTCTTTTTAAAAGACAAATGACCTGAGAGAAAAATATCACAGATTATTAACCTTTCTTTAATATAGGTAATGGGTACATGGATGTTGTATTGTCTGCGCTTTTTTTTCTATACATTTGCAGTGTTTCATAATATTTTTTAAAACACCACACAGCTGTGGCTTTTAAATTCACAAGGTGTATAACATGGAAAGCACTCAGATCTGAGCTTGCCCCATTGGTAAGCCCTCAAATGCTGAGCACAGGAGGGCTGTGACTGTGCTTCCCCTGGTATTGCAGTCCTGGTGTGAGCGAGTCGATTACTTGAATTTAGAAAATAACCGCCTAAGAACTATTTACATAAATGTTTCCGTTTGGTAAGTAGACATTTGTAAACCTTCGACCCATAGTTTATAACTTTACCTTTAATTTCCAGACGGGGGTCTACCACCTAACTAGTTCTGAGGGCTTAGGCAAAGCCGTTGGGTATCAGAGTTTTATCTTCAGAGTCCTCTTTGCTGAGTTTTGTCCTAGGCTCATAAGCATAAAAGTATCAGAGCCTGGCGGATACTGGGTACTCAGTCTGTTATGGTACTGTTACACCTGACAGATACCTTTGACCTCTGCCTTTGAGTGAATGGCCTCTCACTTCACTGACAAGGCTTTATTTGCATTTTGGAAGGGCTGTGGAGAGGCCTTCCGGCTTCTTCAGTCTGTGGGTAGCTCTAGGTGGTGCTCATAGCCTTTGGTCTCTAGGCCAGAACTCTGGGCGTCCGCCTTCCTGCCAGGCCTCCCTGACGTGTGGTACGTGTTTCAGGCCTTCTCCACAGTAGGCACTCCTGACTACATTGCTCCTGAGGTGTTCATGCAGACCGGCTACAACAAGCTCTGTGATTGGTGGTCGCTGGGGGTGATCATGTATGAAATGCTCATTGGTAAGTCGCGTGCTTTCAGAGAACTTTTTCTGTGGGGTCAGGAAAGTGCCCTGCGTTGATAAGACTTTTCAGCTGGGGTCTCTAAGTGAGCATTTCTCCCCCCATGGCTTTCACTGTGAAGTTTCCTGGTAGAAAACTCTGGGTCATCAAATGAATCCCACTGTATTCGGGCTCATGGGCACCGTGTTGTGGCTTTGCTGAGCATTTATCATAGTTTTCTCTGACTTCTCCATCCTCTCCATCTGGCAGCTCTCTCATTCACTGGCATTTATTAAACACCCTCTGTATTCAGAGAGCCTTCACTGGGCAGTATTAGAAGCACTGTTACTTGCTGTCCCCCTCCTCTCTCAAAGCCTTCAAAGCAGGGCCCCCTCTGACCTCTGTCCTTCTTGCTTGGTGTCTGTGGGGGTGCCGTATGCCGAGCACTAGGAGAGCCCTGTCCACGGGGCCGAGAGCGAGTCTGTGTGAGTGGTGTTGGGGCAGCGTCTGGCTGCGTTGTCTTTGGAACGTGGGCTGGGTGCCTGTGGAGGCGGATGTGATCTGTGCAGAGGGTAGGTGGAGTAACACGGTGTGACTGCCCTGCAGTTCTCAGGTGTGGGGTCACTTTTCTCAAATAAGAAGGGGGTCGTTTCTTAGTATTGCATCCTTTCTTCTCCCTCTTGGGGCACAGGGAGCCCCGTGTCCACAGCTCTGCTTCTGTCCTCCTTTCTCTTGAGCCCCAGCTAGTAGCTGGCTCCCTAGTGGTATCAGAAGCACAAGTTCACTTTGGATTTAGGAGTTTGGGCGGAAATGAACAATTGGTTTAGTTTTCTGGGATGAGTGGGAATCTTGTCCCATGTCACATAGGAAAGGACACACAGGATCATTAAAATTCTATTAGAATCAAATTAAGTGGAATAATCTCACTCAGATTCAGAATTCTGGGATGTGAAAGCTCCGAAGTTCCCTTTTCATTACAGGCTACCCACCTTTCTGTTCTGAGACCCCTCAAGAGACATATAAGAAGGTGATGAACTGGAAAGAAACTCTGACTTTTCCTCCAGAAGTTCCTATTTCTGAGAAAGCCAAGGATTTAATTTTGAGGTATCAGAGAACATTTCCCCTGTCCCCCACCTAGGCCTTTTGACATGAATGAATCCATTTTTTTAAGAAATTTCATCATTTCCTAGGTCTGCCCTCTGCTTCCTCCCATTTCTCTCTTTTTTTAAAAAAGGGGGAGGTTATTCCTTTTCTCTTTCTGAGGAGACTACTTGAGGTGTGCTGAAAGGCCTCTCTTTTCCAGATTCTGCTGTGAATGGGAACATAGAATTGGAGCCCCTGGAGTTGAGGAAATCAAAAATAATTCTTTTTTTGAAGGTGTTGACTGGGAACATATCAGGTATATCCATAAAAAAGCTTTCAGGATAATTTGAGTCTATAGTTTGCTTAATACTAATTTAGAAGCCATTACTAGCATGCCAAGTATGGGAAGAGAACTTCTTTGAAATTCAGGGTCTTGTCTTGATTTTCATTCCTGTTAAGGATTGGGAGTTGGGACCTCCTGTCGGCCATGTGCCACAGGCTTCGTTGAAGCCATCAGTTGTTTCCAAAGTGAAACAACTTTGGGTTCCATGGTGAAAGGCCTGCCTGAGCATTGTGCTCCACTTGCTTTTTTACCACGGACACACCAGTCTCTCTATTGTTGGGGGCCACCAGCCGGACAGTCTGTGCCCACAGGTGGAGGCTGTTATTGGGGGGTCGAGAAGGAAGAAAGGAGTGGAGGGGGGCAGGCGCAGAGGGGAGGAAGGGGAGCATGTCGTGGGGGGTGGGTCGTAGAGCACTGCCGATGTCCTGCCCACACCACTGTAGCCAGCATTCACCGGCTGCTAAACAGAAGATGAAGTTGTATCTGTTTCATAGTTGTCCCTAATTTGCATGCTTGTGATTTTTAACCTTTGCCTTTTAGCCTCTCTACTCGGTGGCACTTCTGGCAGAAGAGGGCAGAGCCCTGCACAAAGGGATGTGTAGAGGTTGCGTTTCCCTTTTCAGCAGACAGGGCAGGCTGTCAGGAGTATGCTAACCTTGAATTTAAATTTCGCCTTATTTTTCTTGTCTTTCTTCCTAGCTATGGATAATTGTTACATTTTTTCATCACAATTTTGTTTGGATTTAGTCAGCTAGTGTGGTTGTCAGTGGTCATAGCTTTTCAAAGGAAATAAAGGCTGCCTGTCAGTGGACAGTGTTTCCCTGTCAGTCAGATCAGGGCTCTTTCCCGGACTTGTTAGTTGTGACGCATATGATCACTAACTATAGTAATTTTTGGCATGTCTGTTCTTGGCAGAGAGAGACCTGCTGCAATATCTATTGAAATCAAAAGCATTGATGATACCTCAAACTTCGATGAGTTTCCAGAATCTGATATTCTTAAGCCAACAGGTAATACCACCACCACCTCAGGCTGCCTTATCAGTGCATTGCTGCTAAGTCACCTCAGTCGTGTCCGTCTCTGTGCGACCCCATAGACGACAGCCCACCAGGCTCCCCCCGTCCTTGGGATTCTCCAGGCAAGAACACTGGAGTGGGTTGCCATTTCCTTCTCCAATCAGTGCATTATATCCCCCAAATTTGGGTGTGATGTTTACAAATCAGGGTAGAGAACACAGAGAGGAACTTCAGTTCTTCAGGCTCTTTGTAAGTATTTTTTCCAGTGTTAATACTGGGCAGCAAGTGAGACCTTGCCAAATGGAAAGTGAATACAAATGCCCATGTTTAGATGGCTCAACCACAAAGATTTGCTCTCTTGTTTATTAAATTAAAGGTTAGGTAACCTGAAGTGACAGAAATGGGAAAACAAAACTTTAAAAATATTGTGAAAAATGTGAGATTCAAGGAACATAGGCAAGCAAATGTAGAAAATCTGCAGAATGCTCTTCAGAATGTCGCGTCTTCAGTTCTGAGTAGTCCGTCAGGGTAAGGCCGGGACTCAACTCTCACATGTGTTTCCTTCCCAGTGGCAGCAAGTAATCACCCTGAGACAGACTACAAGAACAAAGACTGGGTCTTCATCAATTACACCTACAAGCGCTTTGAGGGCCTGACTGCACGGGGGGCGATACCTTCCTACATGAAAGCAGCAAAATAGTTTTCCTTGAAATGGGATCCTCAGTCGAGCAGAGTTCTTTGTACAACATCATGGTTTTCTTCTCACATACTCTTTTGAAAGAGTTCCCAGGAAGTTTATGGAACCCATCAACGTGGTGAACATGGTGATAGTAAGTGGATTCTCTTCCGTAACACATCTGATGACCAGTAGAACAAAGACAACTGTTTCTACTATGTTGGCCATGAACGGCTGTCCCGCTTCTTTAGAAGCATCTTGAGCCAATCTGATGTTTTAAAAAAACCTCAAATTTTCCTAAGTTCATCAGAACGAAGGGGGAAACTTTGAGACTGTAACACAAACTTATTATCAGCCAATTCTGTGTTTCTGTGACATGCTTCCTGTCAAGCCCACCAAGTATTTTTCTTTACGGCTAAAAGTTCGTAGTACTAAAGGAGATAAGCAATAAAGAGCGTCGGCAGCCAGCATTCTGGCTGAAGGAAATGATCTGCCATTCTGAATGGATGGTTATGGTGGTTTCTCCCCAGACCTCAGCCTCTGGCGAGTGGCTTTTTATAGCCTCCAATCATGGTGCACTTTATTTATGGTACTAGGATAAAGACCTTCAATCCATTTTGATCTATTTGCTCCTGCCCATCTAAAATACTGCTGCTTTTCTGAGTGTTGATGGAGGAGGCTGGCTTGATCCATCGTTGCTCTTAGAAGGCCCAAAGGCTGCTGGGCATCGCCAAGGAGTCTCAGATCATGTGGAAAATCCTCACTTTCTCTTCATGACTGTGTCAGAAAATCCCTTTGAATATTGCGATGGACCAGCAATAGCCACAAATGCTGCCAACAGGACCTCCGCTCCTTCCTGGGAACACAGCGGGGGGAGCCTGGGCAGAAGCAGGCGGCCTGGAACCTTCTTGGCCAAGGTGCTGCTCCTGTTCTGTCTCCAGGACCTCCTTGCAGGTGGTGAGGGAACCAGCCCAGTACACAGCACAGAGCCAGCCTGCAGATCCTTGGACAGGTCACTCCTCAGTCCCTGGTGCAACCCCATTTGTATTCTCAGTGTTCCTCCTCTCCCAACTTTAAGTAACCATTTTGCCTTGGAATCATGATTACAAATTTTTCCTTTGCAGATGCCTTCCTGGGGGATGGTCTTCTCCACCCTAAAGGGTCACCTGCAGGCCTGGGCTGACCAGGCCTCTCTGCTGGGGTGGTCTCTGAAGAGAGACCCTCTGAATTTTAGCACAAAGTGCCTTTTCTTTCACAGCTGCCATCACCTTTAGAGAACTTTTGCTGCATCAGAAAAATGTGGAGGCTCCATATTAATGCATTATTGCTTTAAAAAATTTTGATGACTCTTAAAGCGTCATTTACACCTATATGGTAACTTGGCGTATTGCAGAGTGTCATGGCTAAGTCACAACTGGGAGACTGCTTCCTGCCAGTCTTAAGGTTGTAAACATCAGCTATGAAAGGAAAGTATGTCCTAGCCTAGCCATTCAGGAAAAAAAAAGGAATATCAAAGTGATAGTAAGTGAGATTGCTTTGGGTTTTAATGACTTAGAGGAAGGAAAATGAATTTTAGGGAAATGTTAACTCTGGATGAAGATCATGTGTTTGCCCCTTATTCTTTCATTCATGGTTTGCTGGTGAAAAGGAAGTGAGAGTCTTTTGTGTAACTATGTAGTTTCTTTGGATTACCAAATAGTTGGGGTCTTGACCCCATGTGTTTTGCAAGAGTGTGTGGTAAGCATGGGTAATGAGAATAGGAGGGTGATAGTCTGTATGTTGGAAAGTGGCATGGGATGATTTTTCTTGGGACAGGGGGATGCCCACATTTTAACTTCTAAACTTCTGAATAAACTGTGTGAAAACAGTTGTATAAATTTGTGTGTTTTAAAGCAAATGTGGCTTGTAAGGCAGAGTGCTGGTGGTTTCTTCCAAACCCCTTTGTCTGCAAAGCATTGGAACAGTGAAAGCCATCTTTAGGCAGAATGCTTTACTGTCTCGGAAGATGGGAGCCCGCCCTTCTGAACTGGAGTTCATGCGAAGAGACGTCTTCCGTCGGCCCCACGCCTCTGCTCCTTCCACCTGGCTCAGGTACAGGGCAGCAGGCACTCCTGCAGTTAAGTGCAGTAAGGCCGAGGGGAGACCTGCTGACAAAAGTGCTGTCAGCTGGTGGACCCTTTGTACAACTGTTTGTAGCTCAGCCCTTTTTTCCACAAGCTCCCAAGATGGACACCTCAGCTCCTGATGTCCACCAGAGCAGGGCTCTGCTCGGGACGTGTATGTGAGGAGCCTCCTCTGGGTCCGGGAAAGGAGCCTCGGGCAAAAGACCAAGCAGGGTGAGAACCACAGGGATGTTTAAATGCAGCTTAAATAGAATGTGTTGTCTTCCCGTGCCTCATGAGTTTCAAGAAATGTCGGGAACCATTGTCTCTGGGTTCTGTCTCTTAGGGGGATTTAGAAAATAATAGAACTGTACCACGTACTAAACTGAAACCGAATACTGATGTCATTCAGTCTCCTTGATTCAGGAGTACATCAGAATTTTCTTCAGTACCTATTTAAGAATTACTTTCAAAAGTAAGAGGCAAATTCCTTTGGGATTAATAGGCACTGAATAGCAGGTGGTTAATTTTAGTGCTCATCTATATAACATAAGAATCCTCTGCCACTGATTGCTAATGCTAATACTCTTTCTCTTTCCCTTGGAAAATACATTCCCTGGATCACCTTCTGTTACTCTGTCCTGGGCCTCTGTGTATTACCCAAATGATGTTTTTAATTGAATGCAAAAAGGATTCAGTGAATGGTATTTTCCTTTCCTAGTTAGCAAACATTTCCCTGGAATCGTCTGTCAAAGCCAACACTGACTTAAAAACCAGGTTCTACGATGCTTTTCAGGCATATATTCAGAGATAAACATCTTGCCCACATAATACTTAAGAATCCATAAAATACAGAGCTCAATCCCAGGCACACTGGGGAGCAGCAGGGAGCCCGCTGTGGTTCTGAACAACAGATCAGTTTGAGGCGAGAGTTCCCAGCCACCAAGTTGGCTTAACAGGATTGTGGCATCAACTATGAAGTTACTACTGTATTAGTGTTGCTGTAACAATACTGTTAAGCCAACCCTGCGTTCCTGGGAAGGTTGAGGACACTTCTCAGAGATGTTTACAAGTAGCAGTGATTTAGCAGAGGGGAAAGTGCAGGCCAGGATTTGGGAGGCTGGTAGGTATGCTCCCCTGCAGTGACAGAGGCATGGAGCTAGAAAAAGTATTACTTCCTAAAGAACACTTCTGTTACTCCATTTCCCTCTTGCTTCTGGTTTCTTCCAGTTATATGAAATGTGTTAGTATTAATTATCCCATATGCAAAACATGCTAATTTTTTTTAGTCATTCCTCTGGTCACAGGTGTCCTGCCATATCCACTGGCTTCTCTTCAGCCCCCATCTACCTGACCACTCTGTGGCACTTTCACTGCTGACTTAAAAACAACTGCTCCACCTCTTTGACTTCCCGTTTGTAGTTCTTCTGCCTCTGCTTAAGTGGTGGAGCTCCTCAAACGGTGCCTTTGCTTCTTTTCACTCCTGTGACTTCCCTCATACTGTGGCTTCAACTGCCATTTTTGTGGCGAGATCTTTGAAATGACCATCCTGCCCAGGGTATCTCCCCAGAACTCTAGATCCTGCATAACAAGTGCCTATCAGAAACTGCCACCTGGAAGGCCTCTTACAAGCACAAACTGTTCAGGGAGCTTCTCTTGCTTCCACTGCCTTCTTTCTGGCTCATTCTTCCTGCTGTTCAAGCCAGAAATTTCTTACACAACTCCCATCAGTGAACATGTGTAATTCTTGGACATGATTGTCCCTCCTCCCAGTCTTCATCATTCCTTGCTGAATCCATTGTTGTGGTCTCTTAGCTGGCCTCTTTGTTCCTATCTCTTCCCCTTTCAAGTCTGTTGTCCTCCCTGCTGCCAAAGAAATTCTTTTAAATTTCAGATCTGATCATGTCATTCTCCTGCATAAAACCCGTTGTCGTTGTTCACTCACTCTTCGTTGTTCGACTCTTTGCGACCCCATGGACAGCAGCATGCCAGGCTTCCCTGTCCATCACCAACTCCCGGAGCTTGCTCAAACTCCGGTCCATCCAGTTGGTGATGCCATCCCACCATCTCATCCTGTCATCCCCTTCTCCTCCTGCCGTCAATCTTTCCCAGCATCAGGGTCTTTTCCAATGAGTTGGCTCTTCGCATCAGGTGGCCAAAGTATTGGAGCTTCAGCTTCAGGCTCCTTCCAATGAATATTCAGGATTGATTCCTTTTAGGATTGACTAGTTTGATCTTGCAGTCCAAGGGACTCTCAAGAGTCTTCTCCAACACCACAGTTCAAAACCATTCTTCAGTGCTCAGCCTTCTTTATGGCCCACCTCTCACATCCATACATGACTTACTGGAAAAACCATACAGACCTTTGTTGGCAAAGTAGTATCTCTGCTTTTTAATACGCTAGGTTTGTTCTAGCTTTTCTTCCCAGGAGCAAGCATCTTTTAATTTCATGGCTGCAGTCACCATTTGCAGTGATTTTGGAGCCCAAGAAAATAAAGTCTGTCACTGATTCCACTGTTTCCCCATCTATTTGCCATGAAGTGATGGGACCAGACACCATGATCTTAGGTTTTTGAATGTTGGGAGTTTTAAGCCAGCTTTTTCACTCCTCTTTCACCTTCATCAAAGGCCTTTTAGTTCCTCCTTGCTTTCTTCCTTAAGGGTGGTGTCATCTGCGTATCTGAGGTTACTGATAAAACCCTTAAGGCTCCCAATAGTTTATGCAGTTGAGACCAAACACCTTGTCTGAGGTACAGGGGTCCTTCCTTACTCTGGCCTCATTTCTGCATGCCCTTGTCCTCTTCCCTCGTGACAGTAGGCAACTATTTCACCTTTGCATCTTTGATTATACAGTTGAGCTGGTCTGGAATTCTTCCTTTTAGATTCACGGATCCAAAATCACTATGTTTGTCTTTCACAGTTTGGTTCACGTGTCATGTATAGAATCCTCTCATGAACTCTCCTCGAATCCTCACACTAACAACTGGCTACTCTACCTTTTTGGGATTCCCAAGTGACCTCAACTATTTATGGACCTGTCTTCTCCACGCAATTATAAAAGCCCTCTGAAGGGAAGAATTGTGTTCTAGGCAGCGTGTCCCCATGATTAAGCAGTGTTTGGTCTTGGACATAAACATACTCAACAGGCCATGTCTTCAGAGCATGTTCTTAACCTCTGTGAACAGCAGGCCTGCCAGGGAGGCCAGCTAGCTTAGCGCCCTTAAAGTTGTCAGTATCACCAATAAGCTCCCAGGCGAAGTGAGCAGAGGGAGTCCAGGAAGCGCCCGAGTAGAAGAGGCCGAGACAGAGCAGAGGAGGGGCGAGAAGCCCCCAGCAGTGCTTTCCAGGGACCCACCTTCTTACCTGCCTTTCACTCCTGCCGTGTTTCCTCACTCGCTCTAAACCACAACTAGAACACAGAGAGGAGTTGCCTTACCTTATTTTACATTTGGCTTTGTTGGGTCCTTCTTAGTTGGATTTGAGGGGTCAAGAGGTCTTGAATGCAAGTTAACCAGACACCTGAGAAGGCAGACCGTTAGGGCTCTGGAACCTGTGAATTCAAGGAACCACGGGGCGGGAAGAGCACGCATGGGCTCCAGGTGAGCTCCCAGCTGCCACCGGAGAGGAGAGAGCCTCCGGGGCAGCCTCTGGGCTGCGGCTCTCAGCTCCAGACTCCCTCTCTGCCAAAAACAGCAACCACAGAAATGGCATGGACACAAATGAGAACGTTTTATTATAGAAAAAGCATCCCAAATGGAAGGATTTCGTAAACACTGGTAGGTGAACAAGTGCAACTTTAAACGTAAATACAAAGTAAAGAGGTAAAACCTACGAGCGCTTTGCCTTAAAGAGAAAATGTCATGTTCTGCAGAGGGTATACCGCCAGAGCACGAATGCGGCTCCACCTGCCACAAAGGCCTCAGGTCTACTTTCTGAACTATGTCCAGTTTAACAGTTTCAAAATGATGGCAGGAAGTGGCACTGAGTAAATCACCAAGACTGATTCTTAGCTTTCTACTGACTATTTCTCAGTAAAGGCTCCCACCACAGTCTGGCTGTGTTTCCTCACAGGAGGACCAACTGGAACACTATCCATCCTTCCTGGGCTTACTCCACAGTGTTTTCATAGACCTGCATATGTTAGGTTACCACACGGAATTTAGTTCAAAACAGCATTGGCTATTGCATATTGTGCAATAAATTAAGCTACTTTCTAGCGTCCTTACCCTTTTTTCTGTCATTCTTTTAATACCTTTTCTCCACTTTGGAGAAACCATTAAGTCATCTCAGACACATTTTAACACTGTCTCCATGACTGCATTCAGTTCCTTAATGGCAACTGTTTCCCAATCAGCTATATATGACCTGATGCACACACAGAAACTCCGATCCTAAACCTCAATTCAGGTTTATCTGCTTGCTGACACAGATATCTCTGAATAAGACAGTCTGGGCAAAACCATTTTCTTATGAAAATGTTTCTGTACAAACAGCCTGGCTTTCTTATTTAGGCACTTAGGAAAAAAACACCAAACCTGAGTGCTACCTTTGTCATGAGAAACATCTCTTGCCCAGCTGGCCAGTAGCTGACTCTTGACAGGAGTGACTGTAACCCAGCTCTTGGCCCTGCGAGAACTGTGAGGTCCTGCCACTGCGTAATGTCCCGGCCCTGGGGACGGAGCAGCTGTGGCTGAGAAGAGCCACCAAATCAGAGCGATGCTTCACTCCAGGCCAGAGGGGAGGGGCTGCCAAAGACACCCCTCTCCAGCAGAGGGAGCCTGCAGGCCCAGCTTGCCCCCAGCCACCACCACCCCGTGACACCTCCACGCATTTCCAGCTCGCTCCAACCCGAAGCACTGGGTCCGAAAGCACTTCAACCCAATTCTGGGGGAAAAAAGACCTAGTTTTTGAAAGCCTGAGGAAATTAAATCATTTACACAGAACAAAGTGTTAAGTATAAGCCATACTTTCATACTTAGCTTTTTACCTAAGCAAGAACTAATTGTGTTAGCTAAGACATGTTTACCCCTAAATGTTAATATATAAGCTATAAAACAGAAATTACACATACTTACTACAGACTACACAAAAGTTTAACTCCAGTTTCCTTTGTGATGGCATGGAAGTCAACTGAAAAGTGTAAAGGAAGCACCATTAAACAACAATCGCTGGTCAGCTACTCATGGGTGTAAATGTAGTACCAGTAAGGTCAAAGCCAAACCTTACCTCAAATATGAGCCAGTTCTTTTCACAGAATTAAAACTACCCTCTAGGCTACAAAATAACACTAAACCTCAACAGCAACCCTGGCCATCAGCCATACAAATGGATGCCAGTGTTCATCAGAGTAACTCTCTAGCTGGGGGATGGCACAGTTTAACCCCTTGCTACTAATTTTTCTGAATAAGAATAGAGCATGTGCCTTGTGACACTGGCTCTGGTCACATGCACAGAACACATGCCTTTAGAACACTCTTGATCATCAAGCCTGGAAAGGGTAGCTGTCAGCACACTCCGGACTTTACCTTTGGAGGACCGCGATTAGGGCAGTGGTAAAATGGCACTGAGTAGCTTCCCTACAGTATCTTATGGAAATGAGACACAGTATTGTGTGGAATTTAAGGAAACCAGGCCTGTTCTTAAAGAACTTGAAGGAAGCTGTGTCCCTTCTTAAATGCTCAGGTTCGGTGACTGGAAGGCCAACCTCTACCACAAAATGGGAGAAAGTCTCAAGACGCGTCTGGCTGTAAACTCTGAATTGAGCTCTGCTGTTCACAGCCACGGGGACATCAGTACAGACAGGAGTGACCACGCAGTTAACACAGCCAACAGCAGTCAGATCACTAAGCTGGATTCCCTTCTACCCAGTCCTCCTCTGGGGTTGACGTTAGTATGGTTTTCTTACCTAGTGTGTGAGCAACTGACAAGCTATTTAAAAAATCAAAATACCGTGATACCTAAAATATTCCATAGTATGAAATGAACATACAGTGAAAAATCCTACACTGGGACAAAGCCTAACCAGGTGACATTTCCCCACTCAGATTCACCCCCAATCCTCCTCCCGAGCTCTTACTAGTCTTTCTACTGAGAAACTAAGCACTTTTGGAAACTTACTGCTCGCTCACATCTTAAAAGCCTGTTAAGCCATATCTGAGGTCTCCCAGACACACCCACAGCAACATGCTAGCCTAGGGTGAAGACTACAGCTTCACACCAGATTCCGAGCCAGGAGAATCAAAGTGGCCTGATCTGGAGAGCTTCTTTAACTTGGGTTGTGAATTTCATTCCAAATGAATCATCATCTGTTTAGGCTCAAAAACCTTGCAGCTAAAAAGGTTTCATAAACACTGTTACACATTACCCTTCCTGTCAAAGAATCTGTGAGGTTTTACATTGTTCACTGCAATAATGAAAAACAAAACTGAATTGAAGCTGTTAAGAATTTCCTTTTGGACATTTTGAATAAGAGCCTATTTCTTCCCAGATGCAGCTTGGGCACAGATGCCACCAGGATGGTACCTTCACTAACCTCTAATGGGCATCCCATCAGTGCTTGTAGAAGGTATAGATTGTCTCCTTTTAAGTTTGGTCCCTTTGCTGCTAAGTAATTTGCCTGGTATAAAACAAAATAAACAGCAACCAAGAACAGAGTGTGAAGGATGAGAATTGCTTTGCCAAATATGAGGCAACAGGAGTCCTGACTTCCTTTTCTGCTTCCGTAGTTATGCAGACTTGGTGAACAGCACCAGACCCCAAATTTTCAAGTTTCCAGGGCTGCTGCAAAGCTGGTAGTTTAATTACCAGCGAGTGCTTTTTCATCCCCTGCCAGAGGCACAGGCTTACTGAAAAGGATACAGATTTAATTATGGGAGAGAAGGAAAGGATGGGGGAGAAGCATGTTTCCTACTCAGTGAGACAAACCAGGGGAGGACTGGCTGGGCATCCCACACAGAGACAAGGCCTGCAGAGGGACGGACCCACAGCCGGCCCTAATCCTGAAAGTCATTAGAAGCCATCTGAGAAAGTGGGGCATTCAGCCGGTCAAGTTCATCCACTTGGGGTGGATGGTGCATTAATATTTCTTGGTCCTCCAAGACATCTTCTCCAGCAGCTACTAGATTTGTGAGGGATTTGCTTCTAACACACTGGAAATCCACATGGCGACTCTTCCCTTCCTCTTTTTCCCATGACATCTGGATAAAAGGGCGCTGCACATAATTATAGATTACTTCAGACCGGCCGCCAGGTCTCCTCTTAATTTTTTCTTTACAGGTAGGATAACCTGAAACGGGGAAAAAAGGCCATCATAACCCCAGAAAATTGATCACTCGGGTTCCCGTACTTCCTTCTTTCTAACCACATCGGTTTCCTCCCAAATCTCAAGACTATGTGAAACCACAGGGAGGAGACTATGTTCTCCCAGCCCCAACTGCCCACGAGCCCGCTGCCCTCCTGCTCAGGTTAGTAGGTCTTGTCCCTGAAAGGGAAATAACAAAAACTGTATTCTTTCTAATGGAAGGGGGAGAAGCCTCTTACTAGTTTCAGAAGTCTTTATTTTACTGGCTTCAACACTACAGAACAAAAATCCTACTGTGGCATGGCTACTATGGCCCTCTAATTCTATGGCCTAGAGGGCATCCTGTATGTAAGGAAATGTGAAATGTTTAAGCCTAAAGGAAAAACTGGGATGCTGCCTACAGTATCTAAAAGGCTGTCACACGGAAATGGGAGAAATCTTATTCACCTTCACAGACTAGAACTAGAAGGAAGACAGACGAGGGAGGAGGTCATCTACTAACTGTGGAAGAATGTTCTCATGGTAGGACAGTCTGATGGGCTACTCTGTGAAATGGAGTGACCCCTCTCACTCTGTCCCTATGGTTATCAAAGAGATAAAGGAGGAGCAGTAGAAAGAGGTTTAATAGATGATCTTAAAAATCTCTTCCAACTTTGTAAGTTCCAACCTAAGTCAGACACACTGACAGGTTCTGTGGGCAGCAATGAGATAGCTACAGCAGCAAAACACAAGTGTCAAAAAACCCACGGAGGGGAGACCAGAATGGTTCCGTACTCTCCCAAGAGTCAGTCTCCAATACACTTCCACGGAGACCACAGGTTGGGAGCCACTGCTAAAATCATTTAAAGCACCTCTGTCAATACACCCAGACATTCCTCAGGGGTATGCAGTGGAATAAAATGAGTCTCCAAGTTAGTTTTCAGAAGGACTCTTCCAGATCCCAGAAAGGTCCTCACCAGGACTGCTGACTCAACTGATGACAGTCCCACATGGTGGGCCCGCGAGCCCTGCATTTCCCCCCAGTGTCCTTCGCCCTGACTGCTCTGCATCCTGAGGCAGTCAACTGGAACTTACTCACAGCTGCTTTAAAGCATTTGCAACTGGAAATGAAAAGAAAATATACGGGCGAAACAAAAACAGGAATTTCAAACTTGGGTAGGAATGTAGTTTCCATGTGTGTTTATTCTCTAGGCCCTCAGAAACCAGGTTTTAAGGACATAAGATATGGCCACAGATCCAACTATACCCACAGGCCATGCAAGCTGGATACTGACGGGGTGGTTCTTTACCTTCAATTCCAATGCGAATGTTTTTCAGGCCCCGTTCCTTTAACACTGTTTTAGCAACATCCCGATTCTCAATGTATTTGAAAAATCTGTAGAGCTTAGAGCTATAAAGAACTGGAAAAAAAAAATAAGTCTAGGGTTAGTCATGGAGTGAATACCTCTGTAAGAGAAAGGAGATGAGCTAACAGATTCAGACTAATGAATGATCTGAATCCTGATGCCAAAAAATTCATATAGATCACAGAGTAAGTGTTAAATAATGAATCAACTGTAAGAAATCATCTTAAGAAATTTTTATAGTCTCAGGGTAGGGAAGGCTTTCTGGATATGAAATAAAACCTAGAAGTCATAAAGGAAAAACTAAAACATCTCTGCTTACCCAAAACCAAACAAAGCTAAGAAGACAATGAACTGAGAAAAACATCTCCCACTCTTATTACAAAGGGCTAATTTCCTTGATATCTATAAAGAGAGTAGTCACAAAGAGAGCTTTTACAAACTACTAAAAGACTAATAATCCAACTTTGTAATGGGCAAAAGGCATGATTACAGTTAACAGAAAAGGAAATTAAAACAGCTTTTAAAAAGATGTGCAGTCTCATTCATGGAATAAGAAATGCAAATTAAAACTCCAGCAAGATGCTGTTTTTCACCTACCAGAATGGCAAATATAAAATTTCAGTAAAACTGTGTTTTGGTGAAAAATGGGAAATAAATTCCTCATATATTGTTTTGTGAGTTATAAACTGGCTCAACCTTTATAGAAGATAATTTGGCCAATGTTATTAAAATCATAAAAGCACAAAGGTTTTGACACAGAAATTCCATTTCTAGGAATATTATTCTACAGAGATATACATGTGTGAAAAGACTTTCTTTAAAAAGATAATTCACTGCAGCAACAGTCATAATTTATAGCTTAAATGGTCATCAACAGGGCTGGTTAAATCAATTATGGCAGACATGCAATGGAATACTATACAGCCCTTAAAAAGATGGTGGAAGCTTTTAATGTAAGACATGATATAGAATAACGTCTACAATATGGTATCATCTGGGGAAAAAACGTGTACATAATTGCTTATGTATGTGCACTGAATAAATCTGGAAGGATATAAAAGAAACTGAAGAGGAAAACTTGGTAGATGAGGCAGGGGTGGGAAGAAAACTTTTCAATGTATATCCTTTTGTATTTTCTGAATTTTGAATTACTACCAATTCAAAAGGATTTAAAAATGAAACAAATGGAGAAAGGAATGACAGCACCACTTAATGTGTGGCCTTGGTGCTGACCCAGCAGGGATACCAGGGGCAGGCGTGGGAAGCATAGGCACTCTCACCGTACTCCCCAGCAGGAAAGACCTGCGTCACCAGACTGACCATCCAGATGAGTGTGCTGATCACTAGCTCACCAGTGACAGCCCACTGGTTCTAAGATCTAGCTACGACTCTGGGCAGTACGTTTCTTGCTGAAAACATCAACATCATGCAGGGGGCTCCTACTTTGAGAATATTCCTCTCCCATGGGTGGGGGGTGGTCTTCGTCCCAGTCCACAGAATCCTCATCCGTCAGCACGACAATGTGGCATTCTCTCTCCCCTTTCTTGGCACAGCCCACCATGATGGGCAGGATCAGCTCTTCGAGGTAGTGATCAAACTGCTTGTGAGCACCATCATTAGACAGTTCATGCAGTAAAGCACCTGGGAGACAAAATGCAAGTGAACATCCTTCTGCTCAAATGCAGGTATTACTGGAGTGAAAAGATTATGAGGTAAACGGCTGTTATCATTGGTAAGGTCCAGAAAAGTGGCTCACTTCAAGGCAGAGAATGTTTCCTGCTCTGAGGTGATAATTAAGCTGATTTTGTTACATGCTTTACACATTCTACCAATTTCCTGTTTAATAAACCCCAAGCATTCTGATCAGTTGAGGTTTTTTCAATATGCAATGTCAGAACATAAACATTAATCCTACAAGAGACAGAACCATCATTTGGGGATGACTCTCTATAGCACCTCTTCTGAAGATGCTCTGGACTGCAATTTAGAATACCACATGAGAGGAATAATCTAAGGTTTGGAGACACCAGGGACTTTCTCTAAGTGGGTACTAGACTCAGTGGAGAAACCACACATCCAGAGAACGTCATGGAATATGAAGGAAAATGTATCATGAACTTTAAAGAATTTTAAAATCATTTCACAAAGCTTAGGTAATGATAAGAGCATGGAGTCTGTATTCAGACAATCAGTTATCCCAGCTTTAAAGTTTAGAGCTTTGAGCAAGCCAATTTCTCCATCTTTTCATTTGTTAAGTGAGATTATCACCCATCTTCCAAGGGTTAATTGTGAAAATTAATGCAAATTCACATCTATAAAGCACTTAACAAACACTAAGTTAATGATAAACTGTAAGAAGAACCCAGCCAATTTATGTCCTGTGACTCTTAGTGAACCTTCCCTCATATCTGAGGATCAGTATCCTCATTTGTTAACGAGTTGAGATACCAAGGTCCCCGAGAGAGAAAGCAATTAGCCTGGTGATTCACGGGGTCAAGCTGGCCGTAGAGCCCACTCATGTTCTTGTGTTTACTCTACTTCCTCTCAGTTTTGAAGCAAGAGACAGAATGGTTAGTACCATGTCTCTTCTCTGCAGATGATCTTCAACCCACACTTGAAATGCTTTCTGTTTAGTGATAAAAATGTCGATTCTAAACAAATTCAAAATTTAGCTGCTCAAATGCAGTTGGCAGCTTCTCCTGTACTCACTCAGATCTTGACATCGGATAGTGTTGAAGTCAAAGTTAATGCAGAGATAATCACATGTATCTCTAAGGTCTGGTATAGAGATGCCATCAGGACAATTGATGATACCAGTTTTGTAATAATCCTATAAAGAGATTGAAAAGAGGAAATGTAGTCAAAGAACAAGATGAAAACATCCCTCTTCAACCATGACTCATTCCTGGTTCAGGTAAAGTGCTAAGTTACTAGAACTATCAACAAGTTGGTGATGTGGCTCCTGGCCATCTTGACATGTTTAATCACAACTTGATACCTGATTGAGCTCACACAAGCAAGAAGGACTTAAGAATAACAGGAAGAGAAAATAAAGCAGGAAAGGCAATAACTAGAAACGACAAAGCCTGCAGTCAGAGCACAGTCTGACGGAACTCTGCAGGCTTCTGACTACGCACGCCCCCAGGAAAGGGATGGAACAAGAGGTCACTACGCACCAGCACCGTTCGGAATACAGTTGCACTGATTCCTTCTGCAATCTCATACTCGCCCTTCTCGTTGGGACGCGTGAAGTTGTACTCTCTTCCTGGCCCAAACATCCTGAAAGATACCCAGGCAACAGTGTTACCCTCTCCAGCAGGATTCTCCACAGATGAAACTTCACCCTTCTTCACCTTATCCTGGAAGACTCCATTCCCCTCTTACAGTATATCTTTAAAACAGAGCACCAGGACTCAACCCCTGTAGGACACACTGAAGTCTTAGGAAACTCCCTTCAGACAGAAAAAGAAGGCAGCAATTGCTTTTAGTGTTTGACTGCAACGAGGAACAAAGCAGCCTTCACAGGTCACCGGCAGTGAGCTTCCGTGACAGTGCAGCAAATACAGCACAGCGGCACCCGTGGAGCTGGCGCCTGGAAAGTGTCCGGAGCACCGGCATCTGCGAAGACAGTGTCTCCTGCCCTGACCCTTCCTTTCCTCCTCCTCACCCAGCAGCATGTACCCATCCAGCACGCCATCCTCGATGTTTCTGAGTTTTGCTTTTCAACATCTAATCTGATAGACGAATGTGTACGTGCAGATGTTAGTGCTTTCCCTTTCCGGTACATTTTAACAGCCGAGCTCTGGAAAAAATGCCCTTCTTCAATCCAAGGAGTAACTAATGATGGGAATTTCAGGTCAAGCCGAAAAGGAGGGGAAGAACTGGATCATCAACAGTTTGACATATTTCAGAGAGGCAGGCCTGCTCTGGGCTGACTTCAGAGGTCATGCAGGCACAGGGAGGAAACCTTGCTTTTATACTCATCCGTTCCCATCCCTCCTCCCTCTCTCAGATCCCTTCCAGAAAAACCGGCCCCATGACTCCTACTACTACCCCTGCTGCACGTCTGTGCAGGAGCTGCGGCAGGAGAAGCCAGCACAAAGGACAGGGCAGGCGGTCAGTATCGTCAGTCAGCCCAACGGGGGACTCACTGCCTTTTCCTTCCTTAACCTGTTGGGAAGCCCTGCTGTCCAGCTGTTCAAAACTGTTATGCTCCACCCTGAACTGGCTGCTTTCCAAGGTCTGAAAAAAAGTCACATGCTCTCCAGATCTCTACACTGTAAATAAAAAATCCATCTGATAAAAGTAGTCTTCAAAGAATGCTGACTTTTTTCTGGAATGTTTTGGGTGACGTGTAGCTGAGACAGCAATGAATCAAAATAGTGAACAACATGCCATAAATATAACCCCCCCTCAGAGCCATTCATCCAGGAGTGGCGAGGATCTGAATTAATCACTGCTTCTCAGCTTGTCCCCTGTGACTAGTGGCCCACATCTGTATGCTCAGTGGCCGGGGAGATGAATACTTTATGTAGCCACAGGACAGAACAAACCCAAGAAACTCTCAGAATTCATGACCTTGGCTGACTCACTGATGAACCACCTAGATAAAGGGATCTATTACCCAGAAAACGCTTGCCTTTCTTTTCTCGAGCACTCCTTTTGGAGGCAGCCTACTTCAGACAGATAGCCTACCCTAAGGAGCGCCTTTCTGGGGGGACCTGGGGAGAAGTGGTGGTGGAGACACCAAGACTGAAGACATGAAGTCAAGTCTGATGAAACAGGGCCAATTTAGAAAATGTTTTAATGTTCTAGCTTAATCTTAAGTCATATGTTTAAGAAATATATAGGTTTGGCTCCAGTTAAAGCTGGCTGGTTCATCATGAATTTGTATATATTTAAGTATACACATATTTGAATAACTAGATTTCACTTAGCCTAAAATTCAGCAAATGGTGTGGTCCATTCTGATTTCTAATTCAGTTAAAATCAGTTCAAAGTCTAGAGAGAGATTAAATCTTTAGGTGAGATCCACTATTAAGTACTAGATGAAAAGCCAAATGTTGGTGTGCGTATACACTCAAATTTTTTTACTCTTATCCCAGTCTGCACTACACGTTAAGGTGTGTACAGCTGGCCAGAAGGAGAGCTCCTCACTCCCAGCCCAGGCTCTAAGAATACTTCTGGGATGGTAATCCTCCTCAACAGATGCTTTCCTTTTCCTAAACTCGAATCATAAAAAGCTGGAGGCAGGAGATGCTGAGCAGAGAATAAGAGTATATTCTGAACAAAGCGGCACAGAGAATGGAACATGAATAGAGAGAGCCATCATCATACAAAACAGCCAACTACAAAGATCTAGTTTCAGAAAGCCTGATTAGTGATGGAGGTCTTAGAAATTGATGCCATCTGGACCTTTTGCACTCCCTTTTGTGGGGGCTCATTTCTCTATATTGGCTTTGTAAATGAAAGTACCTACCCCCCAAAATCACCAACACATGTAAGGTTTTCATGCTCTCTGTTTCACAAAAGTATCAAGGTAGAAAAGTAAGCAATTCAGTGTTTTCATTCTCACATCTAATACAAGGCAAACAGCAGGTATTTCTATTCACTGAGAACAGAGTGAATTTGGAAGGAAATTATTATTACCTTCCCAACATTGTATCCGGATGAGCAGTGAAAATTTGTGGGTTGACAACAAAACGTGTGCCGTCTACAAGAAGTGTCACTTTCTCTGGCGCCTGAGAGTGAACGTTACAGCCAAAGCCCACAGTGCTGTTTCCAAATCGCTCTGGAGCAATGAAGGGTTCATGATTCCGTTTATTCCCACTTTGGAAGCAAGAGCCTTTGACATCTTCAGGAAGTGACATCATGTGAGGGAATGGAAGATTTGCTGGCTGAGAGGCAGAGTCAAGTGGAAGGTCTAAAAGATCATACGATACAAACAAACCAAAATAACTTGACAGCAAAAAGCCTTGGGAGAAAAATAAACCTTGTCCTTTTAAAAAAACACGAACAGAAAACATTAAACAAAAAAAATCCCCAAACTTTAGGTATCCAAAGGCAAAAACTCTTGTCTAGAGCACATAAAGAAAAAACAAACTAGAGACTCATACTGGATGCCTATGAGCTTTTTCTTCTGTGTTGTGTATGTATGTTTTTGTGTGCTAGGGAGAGGGCAATGAAGGCAGTAATGCCCACACTCTAAAAATATAACTATTAGGGGATTCCCTGGAGGTCCAGTGGTTAGGACTCACTGCTTCCACTGCTGGGGGCCCAAGTTTGATCCCCGGTCGGGGAAGGAAGATCTTACGAGCCATGGGGCATGGCCAAAAAATAAAATCCTTGAACATTGGAGAAGAATTTCTGTGGAAAACCAGCAATCCTCTGCCATAGTTTTAAACCTCCCCAGTCTTGTTTCAGAGGCACTTTATTTTCATTTTCACTTCTATCTCTAAATATCACCCATATTTCCTGCATTTTATTTAAGAAACTTGATAACTTCATTAGCCAACACTATTAGTTTTTCACATTCTTAAAAAACATTTCTATATTTTATCTTCCAAAAAGGATAGCGCTAGTCTCTTAATTGCCCCACTTTTCCTAGAAATTCATTGAAAAATGCATTTTCATTATGTATAGGGGAATCCTAACATTACCAAAACCATTTTCTGAACAGACAGGTCTTGCTCTCAACAGAAAAGTTCCAATGCAAATGGTCTTGGATTAGAATTTATTCATGGAATCCAAGTTTTTGTTCTAGTGTCACCAAAGAGCCATTTCCTTACAGAATTTGACTTTTCTAAACCTCATTCATTATCCGTAAAGTGGAAATAATGTTCACTCCATCTACCTCACAGGACTGGTTTGACTATCAACTGATATAAAGTATGCAGCAGCACTTAAAAATGTATAATACCACATCATGTAAACAGGCTGAAAACTAGATATCTGAAATCTGGCTGTATACAGAAGACGATAAGGAGAAAATATTTTCAAAAGGATTACCAGAAGATTCTTTTTTAAATTTTTTTGGCCACACCATGCAGCATTTGGGATCTTAGTTTCCTGACCAGGTATCGAACCTGTACCACCTGCAATGGGGGTGTGGAGTCTTAACCACTGGATGGCTGGGGAAGTCCCAGAAGATTCTTTTAAATAGGGAGCTCTCCTAGTATATTTTATGTTAATGGAAAATAATGTGTCTTTTTTTAATGAAAAATTTCAAATATATCAAAACCTAGAGTTAATACAGTATGTATACATCACCTGGATTTGGCTAGTTAATGTTTTCCTAAATTTTCTTCAACCTTTTTTAGAAAGAAATGAAATGTTATAGGTACAATTTAATGTCTCACTCCCACCCTTCATGTCTCACTCCCACTCCTCACGTCTTTTAAATTTGTTTACAATAATTCATGAACAGGATTACTGCCCATGACCTCTGAGAAATTAGTTTTATTTCAGGCACTTAAGATAACCAAATAAACTGTTAGCTAGAGTATACTTGATTTTTCCCCATTTGCTTCTAGAGAAAAGGAAACCAAAATTTAGACCAAAAACCTCTGGGTTCACATCCTATAGCCTCTGGTAAATTTTCAGTGTGGCCCTCTGTTTGGATACCAAGAGCTAAGTTTCTACACAATCCTTGGGCAAGCTTGTAGCAAGAAAAACTTTAATCACCAAGATAGGCTTTCAACACTGTAAGTGCTGTTTTTAAAAATGAAACTAGTTACCTAATTTATTAACTCAGTTCTGCAGAACACTTGATTTTCCCCCAGCAAAGAGGCGATTAAATTGGGTTGATTCCTGAAGGATGCCTCAGGTTCCATCCTACTTAAATGGGTGAGCAGGAGGAGATTCACTGCATAAATTCTCTGTAATGGGCACTCTAGGGTGGCAGGTACACTCTGCTTTTCTGTCAGCAAAGGCTGGCCAGAAAGACACAGGTTTAAATCCCAGTCCCCCACCTCTTAGCAGTGTGAACCTGAGCAAGTTACTAATAACCTTTGAAGCCTCAGCTTCCCCATCTGTAAAAAGATTAATCTAAGCAGGGATCAGCAAACTTTCTGTGAAGAGCTAAAAAGTAATTATGTTTGGCTTTGTGGATCACAGTCTCCGCCACAATGCAGGAAAGTAGCCATAGACAGTATGTAAACAAATGGGCATGATGGCTGTGTTTCAAATTTTTATTTATAAAAACAGGCAGTGGTTCAGAGTTGATCAGTCTGCCACCCTTGATCTAAAAAATAAATAAATAAACTTTTAGCACAGTAAGTGCTCAATAAATGGTAACTGCTATTATTATTGTTGCTACTGTTTTTATTAAAAGTTAAAAAGAACCTAACAATTTATCAAGAGCCTTGACATCCATTAACTCACTAGTCTTCTAGTCTTGTGAGGTAAGGAGAATGTTAACATCCTTGCTGTCTAGATTAAGAAAGCAGGGCTCAGAAAGAGTAAGGCACTCATTCATGGTTACAGCTAGAATGTGAATCTCCAAACCTGAAACTATTTTTCTTATACTATTATCACCAAGTTAGATGTACTAAACTGATTAAGTAAATGGAGATTTTAAAGTAACTATACTCCAATTTAAAAAAGGACTTCTCTGGCTGTCCAGGGGTTATGACTCCGTGCTTCCAATCCAGGGGACACAGGTTCCATCCCTGGTTGGGGAACTAAGATTCCATGTGCCACATGGCACAGCCAAATAAATAATTTTTTTTTTTTTAAGTGGAGATTTTTTGGTAATAGCTTTATATAATTGTGATATGTAAGCTAAGCCAATTAACTGGATATATTCTTTAGAGTAAGAACATTTATGACTTCTGGGAAAACAGGTGCTCAGGTGTCAGAAAACCCTCCAGATTAAATCAAGAGCTCATCACCATACCATCATTCCTGGGACCTAGAGGATAAGTAAGATTCTGAAGACCAGAAGAAGCTGGACTGTTTGCTTCTTTTTCTTGAGCTGCAGCTGGAGCTTCATCCATCAGGCAGCTGGCCTCCTGCCGCAATAACCTGTCGTTCTCAGTGCCGCGGTGAACATTCATCCTTGGACTGAGTATCCTGAACTGTCTGCTTGATCACAGAGAAATCCTGAAAACAGGAATATGCACGATTTAGAACTAACTAGAGAACTCTCAGACGGTTCTTATTCTTGTTTTGAGAAGAAATGACATCTTAAACATTATACTGAGAGGAACTGGGCTGACTTAAGTTATCTTTACCAAATCACTAAGAACACTGATAAACTTGTTACTAGGGAATAATTTTAAACTTTATTTATAAACAGACATCAAATCCACTGACTTTGCCCATATTCACATTCAATTCTGCGTATTAACTGGTGGCAAAATAACTTGGTGGTGTTTATACCACAGATTCACATAAGGGACAGAGAGTTCAATTTGTCAATTAAAGAAAACCAGCCCATATGTCTCAAAAACTTGAGACATACATTCCCGCAACAGTTAAGCACTAGGAAATGAGAATCACAACTACAATGCTAGTATGACAGTTGAAACCGGAAGTCATGAGCACTAAAAATACTTTTTTTTAAATAACAAATTTACGTATGGTGCTCAAGTTCTCCTTTATAAGTTCTCTCTTTCACTTTTTGTACCTTATGCTTGACCCCTATCTCAAAATTACACCAAGATGTCACTGGTTATAAGCCTAACTCTCCCCAGCAGTGCACAGCCATGGTGAATGAACACCACCTCCTGAGGGAACACTGTGTGCCACGCATTCGCTGCTTAGGCAGAGTGGCTGCCTCACACCTCTCTTCTAGGTGATCACCCTGCCCTGCAGCCCTTCCATCCTCTGGGGCTGCCCAACTGCTGAAAACATATCTGAAATTCACCCTATTAGCACTTTCACAGTTTATACTATACTAGGTTCCATTAGGTGTTCTGGTAGAAGAAACATGTTACTAGCAATTTTATGCATAAGGATTGCATGAAAACAATACAGGCAGAAGAAGTTATGTTTTAGGAAGAAGTTTTGTCACTAAGATCAGGAACATGTTTTAATAATACTGTGAATTTCCTGACATGCAAGCATGTAGAGGTGCCAATAAACACTTAAAACGTGCATTCAATTTTGAATAACTTCATAATCTATATTATATATTAGTACATTTTTGAGCATAAAGTTGATTGATCATTTAGTCCTGTTTTAACTTGCACAAAATATCAATATAACAATGAGCCCTTTTTAAAAAAGGAGGCAATACAGATGCCTGAAAGCAAATAATTTTAAAGAGGCACTTTCACAGCTAATGAAATCTTAGATTCTCAGACAACAGCTCTTACAACATAAGGCACACTGAGGAGATAAAGCGAACGTTCAGTTGGAAAACCTGACATACGGCTACAGCTTTTTCCAGATTACCCTTTCTTAAAGAAAAGCACATTTATGTATTTACACAAAAAATGTGGCCCCTTAAAATTGATCCCTAGCAATTGGTAAAGTCAAACAGAATCACCACTGCCTTCAAGTTTGACTCAGAAGATGTCAAAATGAAAATCAAGTCTAGAGAATAGGATAAAGAAGATCCATGAAACTGGAAAGAGCACTTCTAACACTGGAAGGACCAAAAGGCGGTCTGCTTCTGTCGGCTTAACTGGTTTTGAACCATGTTCCACTCTGTCTACTTGTGCTGTTTAACTCTTCACTAGCTGCTCCAGAACCAAGTTCAAACTTCTTTTTGTTGCTCTCCAAAATATCTCTTGGAACAAAACAACTTTGCATAAGCAGATTTCTTGAGAATTTGCACAGACTAGACCATTATATAAGTTACTTCATTTATTCCTTACATTGTAATAGACTATAATGAAAACATTTTCTTCCCAGTCTATAAATACCAGGGCTCAAAATTCAGTTTAATTTACAACAATGAATTAATAAACAGAAAGATATGCTTGAAAATTAGCAGGGGCAGATATCTCCAATGAGGGAAAAAAGTAACCTGCTGAGCACTTGACAAGCATTTTATTTGTATTTAGTTAATTTTTATTATAAATAAAACATGAAAATTTTCCCTCTGAAAAGAATTCAAGCCTTATACAGGTATACTATAAAAGCATATCATTTGTAAAAAACATACAAACTATACGTTCTCACTCTGTAATATGCTTTTTGAAATTAACATTCTAAAAAATCCATCCATGTTAAAAGACACATCTATCTAGTTCACTCTTTTTAACTGCTGTGTAATATTCTATGATTCTGCTCTCCTATCTATGAATTAAGTTGTTTCTAACTATTACAATGTTTCAATAAATAGGATCAGAGTGTACCATGAAATTCCAAGAGAGGACCCAATTTGCAGCTTCTCCAAAAGAATTTGGCCTCAAAACATTTTTACCCCCAAGAAACCATCTCAGGATTAATGCTTAGTGGCACACACTTTAAGAAACCACCATCATTTCCCAAAGTCCTCTATAAACTAATTCTTCTATAATCCTAGAATGATAGAAGAAAACTCTCTTGATCTATGAAACCTAAGAAGCAAACTGACAGACACTGAATTCTTCAACAAATAACAAAGCAATGAGTTTCAACATTATGGTAAGGGTCTGCTCCCCTTCCAGGATGGATGTTTCATTCAACTTTGAATGTATATTTTTATTGCCTACCATGGCTCATTTCTGTAACCATCCCCCAAATGCATCTTGGTCCTCAGAACAGATCTAAGAAAAAAAGAAAAGAAAGAAAGAAATAAGCAAAGCACTTGAACAATATAGTTGTCTATTGCTACAAAACTATTTGTGGGCAACACAGATCTAAAAGTCACAGCAGTGTATAAGGACAAGAACCAAAGGATCATGACACACCCCGGTACACCGAACAGTAACTGGAGACTGCTTCAGAAAAGAACCAGGAATTAGAGATACAAAAATGATGGAACTCTGACTACACAGCTGTGAAACAAAACAAACACCCAGCAAGCCAGCTCAAGCATCGCTTCCACACAGTATGTGAAAGCATTTTTCAAACACTCTAAAGAGCTACACAAATATATATATATTTTATTATTTACCTATTTCATAGGCCTCCTGTGAAGGCCCCTATTTTGTTAAGTGTTGCTCTAGCTGACCCAGAACAGCAAAACCTTTATTATAATCTCCTCACCTTGGAAAATTTGTGTACAATCTTTGATAGTGGAATTTTCTCCATATAGTCTTTGCACATAAAAAAATGACACGTTGGTTTCTCCCTAGAACATAGTCATCTCAAGTATTAATCCATAGTAAGTCTACGTATTTTCTTCTTTTTACTTGTAATTCCCTCTAATCAATTATTTATGAAGAAAACAAGATTATGAAAACATGATTTGTGTAACTGAGTTCAGATTTTGCAACTGAACTATTCAGATTTTGAAAATGTAGTTGGAATGCCTATGGGGCCAAACTTAACATGGATATATCTCAAAAGCATAATGCTTTCAGACTGCTAATGATACAAGGGCATGATCTTGTACAAAGTGGGATCCTTTTATATTCAGGACCATGCCTTCTCTCTGTGTAAAAGCTGGGTGGTAAAGATGAGGCAGGATGCCACAGAATTTGGTAAACGAACCAATCTACCCTTTGTCTATCTATACTCCACACTTAAATTTAGAAAGTAATTACATCTTTGCCAAACCTTCATTCCAGACTGACAAATCCTAGTCCTTTCAGTCTGTTCTTAGGTGAAAACCACATTTCTTTAACTATGTTAACTGCTTATCATTGACTTTGGTCTAGTTCCATTATGCTTTTTTCTTACTTCATAGTAAGGAGAACTCTGCTAATGTGTTCTATTAAAGGGAAACAGGTTTTCCAGTTTTGCTTCACATATGCTCTCTGGTGATGATACCCAGGATCTGGAATAGGTTAAAAAGGGGTGAAGGTGAGGAGAGAGAACAGAAGTGACAAATACGATCTAAAATGTCCACAAGATCTCCTTCTAGGATGGTATTGATAGCTAAGAGCCTGCCATCTTCAAGATGGACTCTGGATATATTTTTAACCCAATTCCACTGAAGATTTTCTGTTCACTTCCTTTGCATGTGTATTCTTAATGTTCAAATCTCAGAAGAAATTGTTTTCTGGTTTTTCTTTTTCTAGATTATTTCTAAAAATATTGAGTGAGGCCACTCCAGTATTAAGCCCATATAAAATCTATCCACATGATTTCTAAATCTCATAGTTTCCCTACAGTATGTTCCCAAACCCATAATAATTTAACAAAGAAAAGAGACCTGTGTTGCTAAGTTATTTCCACTGGGTTCTCCCTTCCCTCACACTTGCCATCGTCATCAAAGAAGTCTAGCAGACTGCTGAGATGAACACTTCTTATAGATCTCTTGCTACACTGCTCCCCAAATGATTCTCTATTATGGCTCCACTTCTTACAGCTGTTGCCCTGGGCAGGCTTCTTAGGTCTATGTCTCAACTTCCTCACTTGTAAGAGAGGATGATAACCATTAACCACACAGGGCTGATACGAGGGATGAAATGAGACAATTTCTTATAGTGCTTAGTACAATGCATATGGCACACAGTACTCAATGAAGCTGACTATTATTATTCCCAGGCCATAGAATCTGCAAAGAGCTTTCAGAAACCTAATCTTATTTGAAACTGAAACAACCCTAGGAGAAAGACAGTAATTATCTTCACTTCACTGCTGAAAAAAAACCCCACAGGCTTTAGAAAGGTTAGCAACTTTGCCTAAACCATAACTGCAACTAAGAAGCAAGGAGATTCCAAATCTAGACCTTTTGATTCCCATATTCTTTTCATCTAACCATACTGCTTCCCCCAAATCATCCTGCCTTCCATCCAGTAATGATTCTAGAAGTTTTTCCTTCTATTGCTTGTCAGAAATTAAAGAGAAAATCAGTAGTTTCCAGGGTCATTGTTGGCTGTAGTTCTTATCAAATAGGAGTTATAGTCATAATGTGACAATCCTGTGATAGAATAATTATATTTTTCCATAAATAAAATAGCATCAGTGTTTTACTGCTTATAAAAAGCAATCTATGCTCAATGAAAAAAAATCAATATAGAAAAATATAAATACTTTAAAAATCAAAGCTGTGGTAAAATACATGCACATATCTTTGGGCACATATTCCATTATATCCTTTAAACTCTTAGAGATAAAATTGCTATGGAAAAAGGTAAGTAAGTTTTGATGTATACTGCCAGACTGTCCTTTATAAACATACCAGTTTATACTCCTTCTGGCAGCATGGAACATCCATTCTGCAGAACTCTGGCTAACAGTGTATCAATCTTCCTCATCTTTGCTAGTTAGATCAAGTGAAATATGATAGCTCATTTTAGTGTGGTCACTGAAAAGTCATTCTTTTTAAAATTTTTAATTGGAAGATAATTGCTTTACAATTTTGTGTTGGCTTCTGCCATACATCAACATAAATCAGCCAGAGGTACACATATATTCCCTCCCTCTTGAACTTCCCTCCCACCTCCCACCCCACCCCACCCCTCTAGGTTGGCACAAAGCAAAAAGTCATTCATTTTCATCAACACTTGGAAAATTTCACCTTTTAAGAGCCTTAAAAGATTTCAGTAGGTAGGGGAAAAAAATCCCATGCTGCACAAACATTGGGTAATAGCAGTGATTTATTCATGTCAAGTTTGCCGGGCTTGACGAGAATCCCTGGATGTTTCCTGTGGCTTGCTCTCATCCCCCTGGAGTATAAATGACGAGGCATGATGACAAGACAGCCCACTAGATTGAGGCAAAGCAGCTTCTGGCTTCGGCTTTGTTACTATTGATAATTAGGCCTCACCACCAAGAATATGTCCTTTAAGCGTCAGTGTTTTCATCCGTAAAAATGGGATGATATCAGCCACTACAAAGCTAGATAATCCTTTCTCAATTAGGATGTATGGACAAAAAGCATGAAGTGCTATACAAAAGCAAGAGACACATTTGTTATATGAATCTCCCTCATACAACTGCTTAGTTACCATTTACTGGGCTCTTTAAGCACATCACACCCATCCTCCGCTTTTGAATATACTTTTTATGTTCTATTGTATGGTTCTCCTGATTTCAGCTATTTCTCTTTTTGATGCAGGGAAATGACACCTGGTACTGCTTGTAGGGCTTCCCCAGCAGCTCAGCAGAAAAGAATCCACCTGCAGCGCAGGAGATGTGGGTTTGATCCCCAGGTTGGGAAGATCCCCTAGGCAAGAAAACGGCAACCCATTCTAGTATTCTTGCCTGGGAAATCCCATGGACAGAGGAGGAGCCTGGCAGTCTATAGCCCATGGAGTCACGGAAGAGTTGGACATGACAGAGATTAAACAACTACTACTTTTAGAATTCTCTGAATTGTTTTTTGCCTCAGTTGCCTGACTTGCCCTTTGAACCTGACCTTTTGGGTCTTCCTACTTTTCCCTCAGGAGTTTGTTGTTGCTTAGTTGCTAAGTCCTGTCCAGCTCTTTGTGACCTCATGGACTGTAGCCCACCAGGCTCCTCTGTCCATGGGATTTCCCAGGCAAGAATACTGGAGTGGGTTGCCATTTCCTCCTCCAGGGGATTTCCTCAACCCAGGGATTGAACTGTTGTCTCCCACCATTGGCAGGCAGATTCTTTACCACTGAGCCACCAGGGAAGCCCAGCTAGTATAGATCTAACAAAATCCAAATGGCTAACCAACTAACTGCCTTAATATATTCTGAAGAGTCTGTTTTTTTCCCACACTGATTTGAGATGGCACTTTAACCAAATCCTAACATAATTTATGCTTGGTCTGGTTTTTAAACTCGGTTCCACTGATTAATCTTATTTCTTTGTCAATACAATGTCTAACTTAACAATCTTGACATCATTTCTCTATGTCATTTATCTAGAACTTCTAGAATGGTTTTAAGTTGTCAACAGGGAAATTTTTTAATTTTTAAAATTATATCTTAACCACTCTTTTTTTTTTCTGCAGTGATTGCTAGTTTAGAATTATTAAGTTTCATAAAGCATTAAATTTAATGGAGATGGCAGTTGCACACATACCAGTTTATTACTCAGAATGTAGCTTTGTTTGCTCTCTTACTATATGGAAAGTAAAATTTGCTTTACCTAAAAACATTACTGCCATAATTGATTCCAAAGAAATATTTTTTAAATGTGTGGATAATTAGGTGTATTAATACTAGAGCATCTTTGCTATTTATAAGTGTTTAATCAAGTTTTTAATTCAAAGTAAAAATGTTTATTTCAGCTATTTTAATACACATAAATACATTATATAAAGATAGGTTAGGTTAGGTTAATATTGCAGCTATACTAGAATACTTTTCTGTGCAAGAAAATAACTTCACATGATATTGCTTTTCTTGAATACTGGTCAAGGTTCATACACCTGCCTTTTTTATATACTCTTCCTATGGGTCTAAGCAACTGTATAATTAATCCCTGGTAAAGATCAATTCCCTTCCCCTGACTCTTTTTTTTTTTTTTCTTTTTCAAAGAACTAATGCTATGAAATGTTCTCCCATTTCCTCATGAAGTCTCAAATTAAGGGAAGCTACATTTAGTCATAAGCTATCCTGCTTCCCGTATTTACCAGCAGGTGCTTTGTAACCCACACTGCCTGGTCTGGTTCTTGATTCCACCACATACTAGTTGTGTGAATCTAGGCATATGACAAACTTCTTTGCGACTCAATTTTCTCATCTATACATCAATATCTACTTGGAAGAACTGTTTTAGGGATTATGAATACTTCAGCTAAAGGAATCTATGGCATGTGTAAACACTAAAAAAAAAAAAAAAGTTAGCCATTATTACTTTTTATATACTCAAAACCAGCTTCAAGCCTATAAAAATCTTCAAAGACCTTAGTTTTTAAATCTCTAATTGTTTCTTCTTTCCTGCATTAACACCTAACCTCAACCTTCATTCATTATCTCAATTCCAATACCAAAAATTCTCAATTATCCAATTTAAAAAAATCATCGTAGCATTAAAAAAAAAAGGTACACATTTCCAGTTATAAGATAAATAAGTACTGGAGATGTACAACATGATACAGATAATTAACTGCTTTCTTTACCTTACCTATGAAGGTTGTTAAAGGAGTAAATCCTAAGAGTTCTTATCACAAGGGAAAAAACTCTTTTTTCTATTTTTGTAATGTTTCTATATGAGATTTATGTTCACTAAACCTACTGTCATATCATTATGTATGTAAGTCACATTATGCTGTACATCTTAAACACATACAGTGCCATGTGTCAATCATATCAATAAATGTAGAAGGAAACAAACTATATCTCTCTATTTTTATCGAGATCGAGTACTAGAGTCCTCATATATCCATTTGCAGAGGTAATAAAACTCAACTATGATAGCACTGTTAACTCTTAATTCCAAACATTTTCTGGTAACAAACATGTTATTTCTATAAACCAAATCTGTAGTTTTAGAACTAAAAACTATACATCTTTCTAATGGACCTTTTGTACTGACTAAGTGCTTTTATCAGCTAGGTTTCTTTTTTCTTATATCTCTTAAAACCATGGAGAAGTTTCTGGCAGTCTCTTCAGATTATCAACAAATTAGTCCCAACATATATAGTACAGTCAGCATATATTCACCAAACCCCTACTGTGTGGAAGGCACGCAGCACCGAGCAACCCAAAGGACTGAGTAACCTTCTCCAGGGTTGGCCCTAAGCTCCCACTGAGTAGGTGGGGATGTATGAAAAAGACAAGCAACTTTACGTAATAAATACAGAACAGGTGGTTCAAACCAGTGGTTCCAGATTCTCAGGCCTATTCTTACAATGAGCCTGGAATTTGTAATTAAAAATAAAAAAGTCAACGTCTTAGGCAGCTCTTATGTGGCACTCAGGTTTGGGGATTATAAAATAAACACAAAAGCTGGAGAGAAAATCACCTCTAGACAGTGTGGTTGGGAAAAGGAACTCTTCATATGAGATAAAATCTGAGCTGGGCTCTGAAGCAAAGATTTTCTCCTCTTTTCAAATCTACAGAAAGTTGAAAAAATCATTATAACCAGTAAAATCTTACATAGCCTTCAGATTTACCAATGATCATCTGCTCCCCCACCACACAAGTTTTTCTGAATCACTTAAAAGTTAACATTACGGAGAAGGAAATGGCAACCCACTCCAGTATTCTTGCCTGGAGAATCCCATGGACGGAGGAGCCTGGTAGGCTACAGTCCATGGGGTCGCAAAGAGTCGGACACGACTGAGCGACAGGAAAAAAAAAAAAAGTTAACATTACAACACTTTATCCAAGTTACTTTAGCAAGCACATTATAAGAATGAGAACATTCTCTTAAACACACAGCAGTATTGCTCTCACATCTAAGAAAATGAACATTTGTATAATACTAATATATAACCAATAATCAAATTTACTCAACTGGCCTAATATTTTCCTGCATAATCTTTTTTTGGGATCCATAATTCAATCAAGGCTCATTCCTTACATTTGGCTGTTCTGAATCTTTCATATTCTGCACCCTGCTGTCCCTACCCTCACAATTTGGGGGACTGTTGTTTTACATGAAATTGACTTTTAAAAAAAAGTCTAGGTCAGAGAAGGGAACCCTCCTACACTGTTGGTGGGAATATAAATTAGCACAGCCAACTACAAAAAAACAGTATGGAGTATGGGGGCTCCTTAAACTAGAAATAAAGTTATCATATGATCTAGCAATCCCACACCGGAGCACATATCCAGAAAAGGCAAAAACACTAATTCAAAAACATACACGTACCCCAGTGTTCATAGCAGCACTATGTACAATAGCAAAGACAAGAAAACAACCCAAGGGCCCATTAACAGATGACTGGTTTAAGAAAATGTGATATATAGATACAGATACACACGCACGCACACACACACACACACACACGAGTACTACTCAGCCATAAAAAAGAATGAAATATTGCCACCTGCAGCAACATGGAGGACAGACCTAGATAATTTCATACTAAGTCAGAGAAAGACAATTATGATACCACTTACATGTGGAATCTGAAAAATAATACAAATGAACGTATATACAAACAGAAACAGACTGCCAGACATGGAAAACAAACTTTGGTTATCGAAGTGGAAAGAGGAGGGGTGACAAATTAGGAGAATGGGGTTAACAAATACAAACTACTATACATAAAATAGATAAGCAACAAGGATTCACTATATAACACATAACTACATTCAATAGCTGATAATAATTACAATGGAAAATAATCTGAAAAAATATACTTGAATCACTTTGCTGTACACTAATAAAGTATTATAAATCAACTAATACATCAATAAAAATAAAAATAATTTTAAATTAAAAAGTCTAGGTCAGTTCTAACATCCATCTCATTGTTTCCATGTGATGAGATACAAGTTAAATTTTTTTTAAACAAGAATATAGTTGTGTCCTTCAAACTGCCATCATCTCAGAGGCACATATTGCCAGGCTACCCCACTACAGGGAATGTCTGATTACGTGGTTAAAGTGGTGACAACAGGTCTTTCTGTTGTAAAGAGAGACCTGATATCCTATCTCCCAATAACTTTTCACCCAGTGGTTCCAGCATCTATTGATGATTCTTGTCCAAACCAATTATTAATACACTTGGGACTACAACATGATGACTTTTTAATTTTAACATTCTTCCTACATTTACTGTCTAGCATTCTTCTGTTAAGTAGAACTACTACTTCACTCTCCCTTTATCTTCCTTTTGAAGTATAATTATGAACTCAAAGATTTGTTTTAATCTAATGTATTAAAATGATCCATTACCATCTTTTTTTTAACTTCTCCAATTATGGGTTCAAATTGTCCCAGGTATGGCTAGTGGGATTCCCTTCAAGCCTTCATCTGTCATTTAAACACAATTCTATTGGTTTTTTTGAGGCTACTTCCTATATAAGTTTTCTAAGCTCACCTTTCACCATCTCTGACCCTGACTTAAAATCAGCCAATTCTCCAGAAGCCTTTGTTCTTTTTAGTGGACAAAGCACTTATAAATCAGGATCTGAACACCAGGTGCCGTATCTATTGGGGCGTCACAGTCTACTGAAATGGTTTAGAAGCAAACCTGGAGATGTTTTAAAACACAGAGTTTATACCGATATTTTCACCTCAAATTCGACATTATGGTTTTTCTTATTTTATATTAGTACTATATCTTTTCTCACAACGAAAATCTTGGTTCATAATTCAGTTTTAAAACTATAACATTAATGTTACTAACATTTAAACCTACTAAGTTGAAGTGTCTTTTGGGGGCTAATTCTTTTTGTCCTATTACATTTCACTAGGGATGTATAGTCAGCACACTATGTTTTATTTTTAGTTATATTATTTTATTCTGTATGTCCTGTAATTTAGGTTCATTTTTGTTTTTTAATCACTCAATTATAGCTTGTTTTTCATTATTTTAATTTTTGATTATGTAAAACAGGTACATGGTTCAAAAGTTAGTGTTACAAAAAAGGAATGCTCAGAGATCTCTCTCCCTTCCCCTCCAGTATTTTCCTATCTATTCCCTACACATAACTAGTTTTATTAATTTGTTTATCCTTCATGTTTCTCTTTATAGATAATGTGTGTATATACATATAAATTCTTAATTCTTCTGTTTCTCATACAAAAGATGGAATACCATATCCAGTTCTGTACTTTGCTATTTTTCTTAACAATATATCTCAAATTCACCCCAAAGGAGTGACTGGAAATCTTCCTCATTCTTTTAATGGCTGTTTAATACTCCACTCTTAGATGTTAACCAAAGTTCTACCTATTAAAGGAAAGGGCATAAAACAGGGTGAATGATGTATAACAGAAAAGAGTGAAAAGGCGCTTTATTACTATAAGAAGGGAGTGGAGGGGTAGACCAGCCAGGTTAGAGTGAAGGATTAATACAAAAGGGTGGGAGAAAACAGAGTAGCCATCATACCACACAACTCCAGGGAACCCCATGCACACCGTCATTTAAGGGGCTATATAACACACAACTTAGACGGCTGTATAGGACAGCCCTAGGGGAGCACAGGCTGGAAAACAAGTTGCAGCTCGTTTACAGAGGCCTTGAATTATAAAGTAAAATAGAGTTAAGGACTTTGTCTTGTAGGTGAAGTTTTTACATAGAGAAGTTTCATATTCAACATGTTGCTTTAAAATAAATATAACCACAGGTGGACAAGTAGAGTAAGAGGTTCCTGGAACTGTCTACGCGTGAAAGGATCTCCGTGGGTTGACAGCAAGAAGGGTAGTACCTAGGAGGTGCAGGAGAGAAAGGCAGAGCGCCTGAGGCCACAGCCCCTCCTTCATTTTCGTGTATGAATTGCTAGCAGAGGCCAGACTGGCAGATAAAAGCACAAGGACAGTAGTGACAAGATTATAACTGCCTAGATATATTTCCCTGTCTTCTCTATTTGACATTCCTAACTTACTGCTCTTATAAGCTTTCTGTCAATAAACTTAGGTCCCAAAACAGCTTTTGTGCCAGAAGAGACTATATTACAGTTACTTGAATTTAAATTAAGACTTAAAGATCTTACATTCAATTTGTTACTGTCTAAAGGCCTTTAAACAATTTCCTTTACAACTTTATCAAATCACCTAATTAAAAGAACTATTAAACAAAGATTAAGAGAATAACTTTTTTACTCACTACTCAGTTTAAAATACAAAATAAGACAAAAAAGAGACAAATACAGTTGAATCCCCAGTATCCTAAGTTTGATATTTCAATACATTTTTAATGAAACTTATCTTTTAACAAATTCTTTTTTTGTTTTAGTACTTGAACTGCCTACCAAGCCAATCTTAAAGTACTAAAAAAACCTTCAGTAAATCCTTAGATTCATTAGTTTAATTTATCTGAAGAAGTTTTTAAATACTGCAACCCCTTTCAAGATGCAAAGTTTTCTTACATCCTTAAATAACCAAATCTAAACCCAATTACTCAAGAACACATTTTACATTAGAATCACTAATTAATCAGTTGAGATTCAATATGCCAAATTACCACAAACAATCCATCTTAAGTCTAGATGGACTAACCTTTGTTGATGTTAACATATATCATTTGCTACATACTATTCTAAGTACTTTATAAATGTTATTTAACTTAATACTAACAAAAACAACAAAAAACCTTTATGAAGTAGCCGCTATTATTATCCTCACTTACAGATGAGGAAACTGAGGAATAAAGAAGTTAAGAAAAGTTCTCACAGTCGCACAGCTAATAAATAGTACAGCCAGGCTTCAAACATAGGCTTCTGGCTTCAGAGTCAAATGCATGTTTACCCTTAAGCTGTGTTATCTCTCCCTATCGGAGATTTACTTCTGTTTTACTTCATGAATTCTATGTTAAGTTTCCCAAGTTTGGAGATATGATTTCAAGCCAAAGATCTGGAGCCAAGACATATGACCTTTCTGTGCCAGTAATGAACACTCCTAGCACCTTTTCTGTTTAAATTGTTGGTTTGAGACAACCTCTAAATCAATTAACTCCAGATAGCGGTTGATTTTACAATCTTGAGTTCCCAAGTTCAATTTAAGACCTTACTTAATTCTGCTATAACTCTCAATGTTATTACCTAAAAACAGAGTAGATCAAATTCTGTAATTTCCAGACAGAGTGCTTCTATCTTTTGATGGATTCAACTAGTTATGCTCATTCTAATGACAACTTTAAGCTAGGAACAATCCAAGGTATATAACAGGAAGAGACACTGACGTTAAGATTACTTAATGGCAAATTTCCAGGAAATTTCCAAGAGCTATACTATTAGCAATGACGTATTAAACAGTACAAGGGAGTACAATTTTTTAAATTTTAAATGTATTATTCAGGTGGTCTAGTGGCTAAGACTCTGTGCTCCCACTGCCAGGGGCCTGGGTTTGATCCCTGGTCAGGGAACTGTATCCCACATGTTGCAACTAAGAGTTTGCAAGCATGCCACAACTAACACCAAATAAATAAATACATATTTTAAAAAAATAAATAAATAAAAATAAATGTATTATTCAATATAGTAGGCCATTTGATAAGAAAGGTTGAGTTCTTGAGCAGGACGATCTATGAAGCAGTATTGTAGCAATAGAACAAATGTTGAAAATTCTGGAGACAATCCACAGTCACTGTGTCAGAAGATGGTTCAAGGACCAGTATTAATCAGTGTTGAAAGTTTTCACTGACATAGCAAAAATGAGGGTAATGGAGATAATGTAACACATGCATATAAACATACAAACACAATTATTATCCCAATTCTAAGACAACTGACATTGACTAAGACATCAATCTAATAACAGTGTTTCAAGAAAGTACTATCATATTAATACATACATGATTTTAAGACATAGCCTGATTTAAAAAATATTAAAATGTGAACTAAAGAATTATGGCAGATGTTAGTTTAATGCTTTCTTGGTACCTAAACTAAGTTTTACTTCATTTTTGATATTAAATGTCTTTTCTTTTATAAAATAATGGTGACAGAAAATGATAGTTAGGTGTTTGTTTTTTAAAATTCTGGTCACCTGATGATGGGCTCCCAATTTTACCCCCACAATCATAAATCTCAAAAAAATCTGGGGTCCAAATCACCTTCCATCTAGGACTACAAAAACACTATTATTTCAGTCTAGTTTAACTAAAAATAATCGAAAATAAAGAAATCTCTTGCTTATTAGCTCACCCTATTGTTGGCCACTAATGCTTGGGGGGAAAATTTTTTTTTTCCTTTGTGCCAAGTTGAAGTCTGCCTTCCTCCCTGCTCCCACCATGACTTCCATGCACTGGTAAGTCCTATCCCCTAGAATAATGCATCCATCAGAATGGGCTGGGTGAAACCAAAAAAACAAAAACAAAAACCCCACATCTGTTTGAAGGCATCAGACAACTAGCAAGAGAGCTGAGACGGTGGAGGAGCTGGGATGGTCAGTTTTATACGTCAACCCACAGGCTACAGTCCTAGTTGTTCAACCAAACGCTAATCTAGGTGTTACTGTAAAGTTTTTTGGTAGATATGATTAACATATTTAATCATTTTAGGTTAAATAAGGAAGATTATCCTAGATAATGTGGGTGAGCCTGATCCAACTAATTCCGAGACTTTAAGAGCAGAACTGAGGTTCTCTGAAGAAGAAGAAATTTGCCTGGAATGCTGCTTCAACTCGCCTGCCCTTCCTAGTCCTAGTCCAGTCTCCACGTGGTATACACTAACACCCTTCAACAAATAGCTTAATGTATGTGTGCCTGTATTTATATACAAATAGATGATACAGATTATTTTGATGGTACATGAATAGTACATAGAACCATAATCCACAATTAAAACCATCCTTTAGAGAAAATTCCGGGACCAAGTGGCTTGACTAGACAATTCTTCCACATCTTTAATGGAAGAAATTATATCAATCTTATCAATATAAACTCTTCCAGAGAACAGGAAAAGAGAGCATACAATCCCAATTCATTTTCTGAGGCCAACATACAACACTGACTCAAACTTCACTAGGACATTACCAAAAAGCATTATGGACCACTTTTTCTCATAAGCACAAAAATCCTATACAAAGCATTAAAAAAAAAAAAAAAATCAAACCCAGATACATAAAACAGGGTAATACATTATCACAAAGGTTGGCTTAACATTCTAAATATTAATATAATTCATCACATGAGGAAAGACTAAAAATTTTTTTATAATAACTAAAATAGCATGAAATAGTATTGATAAACTAGATTTTAAAAAGGCAAGTTGAAACAATCTAGTCATAGAAAAAGATTAAAAATATTAATATTCTCCCTTAACTACAGGCTTATCATATGTGATTTTTAAAAAACTGTTTAACTGAATATGCCAAAGTCTCTAAAATGAATGTGTTAACTACTTTTAAAACGAGAAAAAAGGAAAATGTTCTAAAAACAGGGAACTCTTCAAGAAAATGGTGGAAGTTTTTTAAAATCCTAGAATACTTTAAATTTTCTAAAGTTTTAAGAAGAAAGTGACATATCACTACTTAAGAGATCTTGACATTTTTTCCATCTAGATTCAAGAAGAAATATTAGGAATACCAAACAAATTAGGAATTTAGGTTAAATACATGAAATAGTTTCTCAAGCAGCTTACTCAATAGGATAACAGAATAATCTTGACAGCTTTAAATCCAACACAAGGACCTAATGTGGAGGCGTGATATGCTTCTTAGGGTACTCAACAGCAAGTTCTAAGGAACGGGTGGAAGGTAGGACAGGTGGGCAGGCACAGGATAGAGCATGATGTTCAAGTCCCAAGGTGGGGGGTGCTCACTGATAAGGACAACAGAATGTTCAGATTGTGTGAGTTGCTCAGTCATGTCCAACTGTTTGTGACCCCATGGACTATAGCCCACCAGGTTCCTCTGGAATTCTCCATGGAATTCTCCAGGCAAGAATACTGGAGTGGGTTGCCATTCCCTTCTCCCCCACCCAGGGATCAAACCCAGGTCTCCTGCACTGCAGGCAGATTCTTTACTGACTGAGCCACCAGGGACAGATTACCTGGCATTTAAATTACCCAGCATTTAATTCCCTAAACAGACTGTTATGAGCTAAATTAAATCGTGTTTCCCTCAAAATTCGTATGTTGAAGTCTGTTACCCTAAATCCTCAGAATGTGGATTAAAAGAGGTGGTGGCTCTTTAAAAGAGTGGACACGACTGAGTGACTAACACTCACTTTTCAAGATTAAATAAAGTCATTAGTGGGCCCTAATCCAATACAACTGGTGTCCTTTTAAGCAGAGATGAGGACAAGAGAGGCACAGAGGGAAGACAGACCATGTGAAGACACAGGGAGAAAGCAGCCACCTACAAGCAAAGGAGCAAGTCCTAAGAAGAAACCAACCCCACCAACATCTTGAACTTGAGTTTCCAGCCTCCGGAAATTCTATTGTTTAAGCCACACAGTTTGTGGTACTTTGTTATAGCAGACCCAGCAAACTAATACACAGACCTAACTGCAAAAATTAAAATTTTATCCTTTCCCACCAAGAGATTTAAGGCAAATACACTGAAGGAATCTTTTATGGTTTTAAGGTATATACCGTGGCCTTCCTATAGAAGTATAGATCATTAGTTGTTTTATTCTAAGAAAGTTGAACTTTCTCTAGTAACCTTAACCAAATCATGTCACAGATCTTTCTACTACACCCCAGTGCTTTCCAAAATTTTAGTAAGATTTTAGTAAAAATTTTAGCCTCCATGTTACAGTAAGAAAAGAGATCAAGTTTAATTTATATCTACACTATAAAAGTCTTAACATTTCAACACTCAAAAGGATGATCTAAATCTAAAGAAAATATCAAGAGTATCTTAAATTTTTTTAAAAAAACCAATTAACAGTCAGCATCTCCTGAGAACTCACAATAGTCAGGTGCAGATCAAAGCATTTTACATGAATTTACTCAATCCTAATAACCCTCTGAGGTAGCTACTATTACAACCTCTATTCCAGAGAAAGAAACTGATGAAAATCCAAGCTAGTAAATGAAAGAGCTAGGATTTAAACCCAGGAAAAACTGGCTCCAAAGCCCACATTCTTAACCACTGCCCAGTGAAGAATAAAGAGGGCACCACTGAGCATATATATTAATTGATGGAGTCAGTCTAAGCTTGAACACTGGCTCAGCCACTTACAAGGTATATGACTTTCGGCAAACTGAAGCTCTTTATGTCTTAGATTCGTTGGCTATAAAATGGAAGTAATTAAATGAGAAATGTAGACACATTGAGCAAACTGTCTGGTACAAAACAATATCTACTAATTAATCTGGTACATAACAATGTCTGCTAATCAATCTGGTACATAACATACATAACAATGTCTACTAATCAATCTGGTACATAACAACGTCTACTAATTAATAAGTCCTTATTCTTTCTTTTTTTGGCCACACCCTGGTGTGAGCTGAATCTTGTTTCCCCACCAGGGATGAAACCCTCACCCCCTGCTGGGGAAGTGAAGAGTCTTAACCACTGGACCGCCAGTAAAGCCCCAAATCCTCACTATTTCTAATTCTACTGTCATGAATATACAAGAACAATCCAAAAACGTCTACTCTGGGGACTCTAAGAAAAAATAGCATGGGGTTCTCTTCTTTCATCTGTACTTCTTTCCTTCCTACTATTCCAGAAATGCATATACTATTCCAATAACCTCATTTCTCATAAGAGGTATATGGAATCAGATTAGCAGTTAGATCAGTCTTACCTTCTATCTCCAACAGAGATACCTAATAATTTGGGTAAGGACTACAGTATAGTTACATGGCAAGTTCAAAAGATTCTGGACTTTGCTCAAACATCCAACATTTAATAAAAGTTCAATGTACTTATCTTAACATTTACTTGAATAAAAAGAAATACCAACTTTATAACATTTCTTGGGATTACAAGATAACTATTTGCTCATTATTTCAAGATTCAGAATTCCTTATTTTAGTATTCCCACTCTTCCTGATTTATGTGGTTAGAACACACTCTCTTTCCATCTCCATTTTTCCAAATACTGCTTTTGTATTCATGTGAAAGTCTCAGTTTTCTTCATCTACTTATAACTGAATTTCTCTAAACCTTTTCCATTTTTGAAGCATTTTTCTTGAGATGCTTTAGTGGGAAGAACACTGGGCTAGTCCTCACTCTGCCATCTCATCTCTTAGATTCCTCATCTTAAAAGGCAAAAGGCAAAAAAAAAAAAGACAAGAGGCGGGGGGAAAAAAGCAAGAGGACTGCACCATATAAATTTATAATAGGTTCCCTTATATCTCTAAGCCTCATAGTTCCATGACTCTGGGTCTTCCAACTAGAAATCATTCAGCATTCCAACAATTTCCCTACACTTTTTACTCCAGTTAGCCAAGGAGGAGTAGGCAGGTACAGATTCAGGGGTAGAGGAAGACGCAATAATCAGGAAGCCCAGGGTTATAGAAGGAAAGACAACAGTATTTTGTGAATCAACAGAAATAGGTTAGTAAGAAATGTGAGACACTAACAAGAAACCAAAGACAAAAAAAAATGTCAAAAACATATAGTCTAACTCTAACCTCATCCCTACAAATCTATTAATATTTGAAGCACTAAGAAACAGAAAAAGCTTTTGGCAGCAGGTTATCCAGCCTTAATATTTGTCTCAAGGGAGCAATGCAACTCTGTGATATCTATTTTTTTTTTTGTCATGTGACTATAGCACTCTTATATTTGAAACTCGAGAAAACAACTGTGTTCCAAAACACCTAAATATGCACGTCCAAAAAATGAAGGTTTTTTTTTTTTTTTTAAACTGCCACATTCACTCCAAAGCCCATCCATCTCCTCCAGCATCCAAAGATTAAGCACACATTCTGCTTAGCTATATAATAAAGTGGCAAACACGCTGCACCACTGACATCACAGGACAGTTGCCTATAAAACTAGACTTCTGACGCTGAGCCCCAGCTTCACTCTCTCACAGGCCATCATCTTCATCCGGGAGAGCAGTTGTCTGAGCAACCTCTAAATCGTGCTCGTACTGTGCTGCCAAGGCTGGGTCCATGACCACCTCTGGTGGGGCAAGAGCAGGCATGGCGACAAACTCCAGGTGAGGGTCTCCAATCAGTTTTCTAGCAAGCCAGAGGAAGGGCTTTTCAAAGTTATAGTTACTTTTGGCAGAAATGTCATAGTACTGAAGATTCTTCTTTCAGTGGAAGACAATTGACTTTGCCTTAACGTTTCTGTCCTTAATATCCACTTTGTTGCCACACAACACAATTGGGATGTTCTCACACACTCGTACCAGATCTCTATGCCAGTTAGGCACATTCTTGTAAGTAACTCTCGATGTTACGTCAAACATTATAACGGCACACTGAGCTTGTATATAATAGCCATCTCTCAGTCCACCAAATTTCTCCTGACCAGCTGTATCCTACACACTGAACTTAATAGGTCCTCTGTTGGTATGCAACACAAGAGGATGGACCTCAACACCCAAGGCAGCTACATACTTCTTCTCAAATTCACGTCAGATGACGCTTCACGAATGTAGTTTTTCCAGTACCACCATCACCAACCAAAACAAGTTTGAACTGAACTTGGGGTTCTCCTTGGGCAGCCATTGCGATGTTAGGCAGCGTGCGTCCCGGCGCCCTCACGGCCTCCGCCGCAGCGAAGAGAGGAGAGCTCTCCGCCCAGAGGACTCGCTAAACCGCCTCCTCGTGGCCACTGCCGGCCGCTGCCTGGACCCCCCAACACCCGCCCCTGCCCCAGCCCCACGGCTCCCGCCCCCAACTCTGTGACATCTTTGTGATGTTGTTGCTAAAATGGCCTACTACAAAATAGGCATTGCCGGGCTATCTGATGACTGAATTAATGTTCAGATGAACTGAAAGCCCTCATAAATGCTACTGGTACTGCTACATAACAGGAAATCTGAGCTCAAGGCCATGGGAATTACACAGCATTAGCTGTCCTGGTTCTAAAGGGAAGAAGACTGAAATTAGTTGGGATGGGGGAGATTTAGCCTAATGGCATTTCTAATGAGCTGATGATACTGGAAGCAGGCCCCAGAAAGATAAAAGGACAAATTAATAGGCAGACTATCTCCAAGGCAGGCTTCCCATGTGGGGCTAGTGGTCAAGAACCTACCTGCCAATGCAGGAGACGTCAGAGAAGCAGGTTCGATCCCTGGGTGGGAAGATCCCCTGGAGGAGGACATGGCAACCCATTCCAGTATTCTTGCCTGGAGAATCCCATGAACAAAAGGAGCCTGGTGGGTTACGGCCCATCGGGTCACAAAGAGTTGGACATGACTGAAGCAACTTAGCACACAGCACACATCTCTAAGGCATTAGAATATGTATTTCCTACCCCAATGTCCTGGTAGCTCAGACAGTAAAGAAACCGCCTGAAATTAGGGAGACCTGGGTTTGATCCCTGGGTTGGAAAGATCCCCTGGAGAAGAGAACAGCTACCCACTCCAGTATTCTGGCCTGGAGAATTCCATGGACTGTACAGTCCATGGGGTCGCAGAGTCAGACACAACTGAGTGACTTTCACTCACTCACCCTGATGGCAGAGTCTAAGAAAGCACTCTTTAGTTTCCTTCTAAAGACTCAGACCTTCTTGTCTTATGATTGGTTAGGGGGCAAAGGAGAATAAAAATCAACAAAAGGATAAGGAAGTTGCCAGTTCTAAAAATTCTTAGGCCAGGCTATCTTGCTGTTTCTCTAAGCGTAGTCCTCCCTGGATCACCAATAACAGACCAAGAAAGGGGGTGCGCTTGCTTAACATGCAGACTCAGGACCCATCACTGATTTCCAGAATCAAATTTCTGAGAGTAGTACAAATAAAAACCACAAGAGTTATCACCACACACCTCTCAGAACGGCTATCATCAAAAAGAACACAAACAAATGTTGGCAAGGATGTGAAGAAAAGAGAATCTTCCTACACTACTGGTCGGAATGTAAATTGGTGCACTCACTATGGAAAACAGTATGGAAGTTTCTCAAAAACTAAAATCAGATCTACTGTGTGACCCAGCAATTTCACTCCTGACTATACATCTGAAAAAAAAAAAACCAAAATCACTAATTGGAAAAGATACATGTACCGTAATGTTCATAGCAGCATTATTTACAGTTGCTAAGATATGGAAGGAACCTGAGTGTCAATCAACAGATGAATGGAGTAAGAGGTAGTAAATATATGCCATGGACTAATACTCAACTAAAAATGAAAAACAAAATTTTGCCATTTGCAACAACATGGATGGGCTCGGAGGGCATTATGCTAAGTGAAAAGTCTGACAGAGAAAGATAAATACTATATGGTATCACTGATATGTAGAATGTAAAAAAAAAAATACAACCAATATATAACAAAAAAGAAGACAACTCACAAATATAAAGAAAAAACTAGTGATCACAGCATAGCAGCGGGGTAACAAAGGGGTGGGGAGTGGGAAGTACAAACTACCAGGTGTAAGATAGGTTCAAGGATGTATTGTACAACACAGGGAGTATAGCCAATATTTTGTAATAACTGCAAGTGGAAAGTAATCTTTAAAATTATATAAACAATTTTAATATATACAAAAAATTGGGAGACGGGTATTTACATTTTGGGGAGAGTATTTACATTTTCAAGTCGCAAATTCATGTTTAAGAACTGTCCCAGACTTCGCGGGGAGGGTGAGAATAAGTTGAGGATGAAGTTCTTTTTACTGGATTGATCCGATTCAGCTGCGGATACCAACACTGTTTGGGGACCATTAAAAACTCTTGATTTCTCAGGTAACAGCTGCTGCTAGTTGTTTAACAGCTAACAGGGGCACAATTAAAGGGCCTGAAAAATGGATTTTCATAACCTGGTTTAACAGTCCTTGCCGCCTGTTTATCTTGTTAGCTTATTCACTGGTTTCTCGTTTAAAAATAAATCGGATCAATCCCGGAATTTTCAGAAAGAATCACAAACTCCAAAAGAGAAAAGATTTTTTTGAATAGTGCAGAACTAATCAAACTGAAGACACTCAACGCTATAAAAAGTAAGGTTTTACTTAAAAGAAAATTACCAGTTCAGTCTCCCCCAGCTCTTCAGCACCGGTGAAAGCTGGTAATTTGTGGGTGGCAGAGAAAGAAGACTGAAGAATTGGTGCAAAGAGCGAGAAGTCCGACCCAACTACCTAATTTTTAGTGAATTCAATGAACTGCCAGAAAAGAAAAAAAAAAACAAAAACACGTAGGCAAGTGTTTTACCAATAAACACTCCCGGGCTCTCATTATTTCTCCTCCTTTGGGATAAAAACACCAAAGGCCTACAGGAAAGTCAAGTTACACTTCAGCTGCCCCCCGACTGTATAGACGTCTGTCCACGCAAAGAGACCCCCCCGCTTCTTCCCCGGATTACCAGGCTTTACCCTCAGCACAGAAACCGGCGCCTGGAACCCGTTTGCCAACGTTTTTCCTCGAGATGATTGCAGCGCCGCGGCCTTTCGGATGGGGGTACGACCAGAGGGCTGCCGCCCGAGCGCCGTCCTGAGAAGCGGGCCCCCTATCCCCCGACACAAAGGCACCTCCCGGGGCCAGGCCCGCCGCCGCACTCGCCCCGCCGGCTCTTCGCGTCGGACCACTTACCTGACGCTCCCTCCGCGCTCCGGAGCCCGGGTCCCGAATCCGCCCGGGAGGCGCGCGCGCTCACGGCGCCGCCAGCAGCCGCCGCGGGGACCGGCCGTGCCGCAGCGGCGCGCACCCCGCACCTCCCTGCCCCGGCCCGCGCGGCCACGCGGCTGAGTCACTCGGCGCTTCACGTTAAGAGTCCCCCTCGCCGCGCGGGGCACGCCGGGAAGGCCGGGCTCCGGCCCGCCCCCTGGGTCGCAGGCCACGGGGTGTCCCTTTTCCTTCCCGAGACGCTCCACGGCGCCAGGGAGGGCGCTTGCCTAGGTGCACAGCCACGAGAGGTCAATTTCTGAATGCGGATGCCCAGTTTCAATTACTGAAAGTCTGAAACGGAAAAGTTAATAGTTACCTGTGGAGAAGGCAATGGCAACCCACTCCAGTACTCTTGCCTGGAAAATCCCACGGACGGAGGAGCCTGGTAGGCTGCAGTCCATGGGGTCGCGAAGAGTCGGACACGACTGAGCGACTTCCCTTTCACTTTTCACATTCATGCATTGGACAAGGCAATGGCACCCCACTCCAGTACTCTTGCCTGGAAAATCCCATAGACAGAGGAGCCTGGTAGGCTGCAATCCATGGGGTCGCGAAGAGTCGGACACGACTGAGCGACTTCACTTTCACTTTTCCCTTTCATGCACTGGAGAAGGAAATGGCAACCCACTCCAGTGTTCTTGCCTGGAGAATCCCAGGGACGGCGGAGCCTGGAGGGCTGCCGTCTATGGGGTCGCACAGAGTCGGACACGACTGAAACGACTTAGCAGCAGCAGTAGTTACCTAAATTGCGAAATAAGCTCGGGCAGCCCCGGGACAGCCAATGCGTGAGTGAGTGTGAGTGTCGCGCAGTCGTGTCTGACTCTGTGCGACCCCTTGTACTATACAGTCCCTGAGATTCTCCAGGCCAGAATACTGTAGTGGGCAGCCGGTCCCTTCCCCAGGGAATCTTCCCAACCCAGGGATTGAACCCAGGACGGCCGATACTTTTAGAAAATTTGTGGAGCCCGGATCTTTACATACTGGAAGGAGAAGTTTATAAGAATAATGGAGTTCCTTAAAAACGTTTTGCTTGGAAATCCGTATACTGGATATGCATTCTGACCGAAAGGAGGGTGAAAAGCTCCACGTTTTTCTCAAATCTTCAGTTTAATGAAACTACATACTATGACAAACAAAGCTGAATTACAAATTTTTAATCACCCTGAAGCAAATTATTGGAAAATTGTGTTATGAGTAAACTACTTCAACACTCAAAAAATCTATGTATAGTCCATGACCTATAAAGCATACAAAAGGACAGAAATAGCACCAGTCCTTTCTGTCGTGCTTTCTACTGAGTGCATGCTGTGTGTTAAGTCGCTTGAGTCATGTCCGACGCCATGGACTGTAGTCCGCCAGGCTCCTCTAACCATGGGATTCTATAGGCAAGAATACTGTAGTGGGTTGCCATGCTCTACAGTTTTAAAAGTTAATAAAAGTAATACTGATTATGCAAAGTATTGCTTTAAAATTGTCAGAAACCAATTAAGTTAATAATAGCACAATTTCTTAAATTTTGAGTCCACTTTTTTGTTACTTAAGAGTCTAAGAACTAGTTTAGGGCTGCTGGTTAGGATTAGAGTTGCAATGGAAGGAATAAGAGAAAATATCTCATTCCAGTAGCTTGCAGTAGTTGCTGGATACTTGTATAGCAAAACTACCTCATTAAGGGCAACAACTTTAAAAAATTGAAGCTAAAGTTTGCTCACTATAATTTTATCTTAGAGGTATAGAGAGGATCATTACCAAATTCTGTTCTTTCACTTCACTTATAATGACTGTAAAGCATCCAGCATTGTGTTTGACATTCAAAAAACTAAGATCGGGGTTCCCTGGTGGTCCAGTGGCTAAGACACTGCACTCCCAATGCAAGGGGCCCGGGGTTCGATCCCTGGTCAGGGAACTAGATCCCACGTGCTGCAACTAAGACCTGGTGCAGCCAAATAAATAAATAAATAGATATTAAAAAAAAAACAACAACTAAGATCATGGCATCCGGTTCCATCACTTCATGGCAAATAGAAGGGGGAAACGTGGAAGCAGTGACAGATTTTATTTTCTTGGGCTCCAAAATCACTGCAGAGGGTGAGTGCAGCTATGAAATTAAAAGATGTTTGCTCCTTGGAAGGAAAGCTATGACAAACCTAGACAGCATATTAAAAAGCAGAGACTATACTTTGCTGACAAAGGTCCGTCTAGTCAAAGCTATGGTTTTTCCAGTAGTCATATAGAGATGTGAGAGTTGGTCCATGAAGAAGGCTGAGCACCAAAGAACTGATGCTTTTGAACTGTGGTGTTGGAGAAGACTCTTGAGAATCCCTTGGACAGCAAGGAGATCAAACCAGTCAATCCTAAAAGAAATCAACCCTGAAAATTCATTGGAAGGACTGAAGCTGAAGCTCCAATACTTTGGCCACCTGATGCCAAGAGCTGACTCATTGGAAAAGACCTTGATGCTGGGAGTGATTGAAGGCAAAAGGAGAAGAGGGTGGCAGAGGATGAGGTGGTTAGATAGCATCACCAACTCAGTGGACATGAATTTGAGCGAACTCTAGGAGTTAGTGAAGGACAGAGGAGCCTGGCATGCTGCAGTCCCTTGGCATGGGGTCACAAAGAGTTGGGCACGACTTAACAACTGAACAACTGTGTTTGAATCAGGATGGGCTAGGTTATGGTACTGCACTAGTCACCTGTAGGTCAGGTGACCCTACAGGGCAGCTCACCTCCACGTGGTGACTCAGCATCTCCAGCTGCTTCCATCTCTGGGTCTGCCAACCCAACGTGAGGTTCCACATCAGGGATGGCAGAAGAGCTAGACTGGAGGATCCTGCAAAGGCTTTTCTTTGCCTCCTCTGGATACGGACCTTTCACTCCTGCTGACCTTTCATTGGCCTAAGCTAGTCATATGGCCAAACCTGACTGACTCCAAGAAGGCTGGGAGGTACAGCTTCCTGTGTGCTGGGGAAAAGGAACAAGAAAAAAAAGATTTGGTAAACAGAGCATTATCTTTCTCACAATGTTCAATAGTAAAGATAAACCAATTTGAAAGTGTTGCAGGATCCAAGCTTTACAACCAGAGTAACATAGAGAATTTTTCAAACTAAAGCCTTTATTTCCATTTCTATAAAGTACAGTGTTATGTCTGCTGACTTAAAAAAAAAAATCACAACCTAAAAGTTGAGTTATGTTTTATTCGGTAGCAAGTTTTAGGACTTCAAACCCAGGAGACAGCAAGCATTCAAGTAACCCTGAGATGTTAGGGTTACTTGAGATGTTAGGGTTACTCCTGAGAAAGGAGGTGAGGGAGAGGAGCCAGGTTATATAGTTTTGCAACAAAGGGCAGGCAGTCTGAACATCAAATGGTTATTGTTAATTAAAGAAAACCAAATATTCCAAGTTAAGGAATTTAGCACTTTTCTATGTATGGGAAGATGCAAGAGTCTGGGCTCACTGAAATCATTTCTTTCAAATGCACCTCAGCATCTGGGGCTAGTATTCAAGGTTTACACATCTTGAGCTTCCTTTCCTCAGGGCTCATTGTGGGAAGTGGCTATTGTCTGATGGCTGCTAGATAGCAGGTGTTCTTCTTCCTGAGTGTCCTCAAAGCTCACTGGCTTACACTGGAGGGCTGCAATTGCTGATAACTGTGACATCCTTGTTTACTGATATGGCAGGAAATATTTCACTTCTCATGTCCTTTGAGTGAAAAGAAAGAAAAAACTTTTCTGATGTTCATGTAAGGCAGTTCCTGAAACAAATTCTCCCTTTCTGGAAAGGTTTCTCTCAGCAAATTTGTAATATATTACAAAAATGTGGCCCCAACATTGGAGAATTAGGCTAACTATTGTGTCTTTTAATTAGGAGTTAAGAGTAAATTATTCTATTTTGCTTCTAATTTCATATACTGTTAATGAGTGTCCATGGGGTCACAAAGAGTCGGAAACGACTGAGCGAGTAAACAACAAAAACAAATTTCATATAATGAATAGCATATCAGATCTGATATTTTGGGGGTAGACATTAAGGAGATGGAGTATGAAAACTGTATAGTCACAGAAAGCTGATTTTTATCCATTTATTTCTAATTTAATGAATCTCCAAAACCTGAATCTCTCAGATGTGTTTGTATCTGGAGCTGAAACCTTTCTAATGTCAAATTGGCAGACCAGAAATTTTCGATTGTCACAATGGCCAGTTCAAAAGGCAATACAGTTCATTTGATTGTGTTATTTAAGTTCCTTAAATATAACATCTACTACCAGTAAATATTACAAAGCACTTTCCACAGTATTTCTCATGACAACTTCTCAAAAGCCTTGTGTGAAAGAAAATTCAAAACGAAGCTGGTATTGCTAAGAGAGCTCTCTAAAATGGAGCCAGGAGGCCACTGAGGAAATGTGACTTATGCATGCTCAGTCTGGATGGAATCTGACCTTTTGATCTGATGAAGTAATCCAGAACATTTGCCAGAAACTGCTGACAGTCTATCTGCTTATTGGACTCTCACCCTAAAAAACTCATGATTCCTTAAAGACAAATATTTTCTGACTTGCATTGGAGTTAATCACCATTTTTTGCCAGACAACTTTTAACAACCTCATGGCTTTTTGTGTTTATAAGCCTCTTATTCTTTTTCTTACCAGGAACACTCCTTCAGGGTCACCCAAATCTATGTTTCCCCAGTTACAGTTCTTAAGACCTAAGTAAACTTTTCTTATTTGTAGCCTCCTGCATAATTTATTGGTTGACACTTGGGAGATAGATTTTACCAGTCAAATTCACAAACAAGGAAAACAAGACATAGACAAGTAAAGTATCTAAGGTCATTTAACTACTAAGTGGTTCTGGTGGGCTGAAAACTGAGACCAGCTGACCCCAAAGTTCTTGCTTAACATTCCTTGAATGAGTGGCAGCTCCACCTGCTTCTAGGTGAACTCCTGAGCACTTCTAGACAGCACCCTAAATGCCTTCAACTGTTAAAACCAAATAAATTAAGGTTGACTCTATCTTAGAATGAAAATATTTTAAAGTAATAACTATTATCAATTAATCATATAAGAAACTAATTATCCTTTCTACATACTACATTGTATGTAGTAAATATAAAAACCTCCAAATGCCAAGTTTTTTTTAACTCACTCAAAAGAATTACATTTGCAAAAACAATTTCTTTAAATGCTTTAGGTTGTATAATCTCTAGATCTGCAGACATATCAAATGAGACTTTATGAAAGAATAATCACTTTCGTTTGGGAGTCCAAAATTGTGCACAAATATAGATGTAAATGACTATTTAATTTCTGACTTTTTAGAGGGGGCCAGAACCCTGCATATTGACCCAAAGTAGATTCACAAGAATCTTTTTTACTTCATGTTCATCTGTTCACCTTCAGTAACAATCTCTTCATGAAAGTCACAAAGGCTTATGACCAGCAGGAAACAGACTGGACCTTAAGTACATAATCAACCAGAGAAGCAAGAATTTTAAGTTCCTGGTGACTAGAATTTGCTACTAAATCCTTATTAATGTACATATGCTTTACATACAACTTCAGTATGCCATTTAGTCTCATTTATAGGACTATGTTTCATCTGCAGATTCAGCAAACATATAGCCATAGTCCAAAGGTGTAGGACACCAAGAGAATTACAAAGATGATAACCGCAGGGTCTTTCCTCTAAAGGAACTTTAAAAAGTTAAGTTTGGTTATTTGGGTAACCAAATAGGAGATAAAGGGAAGTGAATCTACATCAGAATATTCCACTATGAAGTAAAAAAGAAATGATAGAATATCCTAATTTTTCAGTCCCCTGTGAATTAATAGATATAGGCATTATGCATCAATAGGTCCTAAGATTATAAAAAGAGAGAATTAGATATTATATGCTTCCCGAGGGAAGACCACCCACCACCTAAAATGCTGCTAGAGGGATGGAACCTAAAGTGGGTCTAGACTTGAGATATAGTTGCCAATTTATAGGAAACAGAGAACAGAGGGACATGAACTGCACCATGAATCACACGATCTGTGAAGTCCCGACTGCAAAGGACTCTACAGGTCAAAAGGCCTCTTTTCTTCAAGAGAAAACTTGTAAAGTTAAAAAAAAAAAAAAAAAGACTTAAAAGTTCAATTTTTTCAAAAGTGCGTGTATGTGTGTAGGGGGAAACCTATACTGTCTAGGGGAGAACATTTGGGTGGTCAAACCATTTTTAAAAAGGAAGTGAAAGTGGTTACTGTAAAGGTTACTTGTTCGTTGTTGGTGAAATGGTTGTGATTGGGAAGCTATAGACAGAAGGGTAGGTATTGAAGTTCTGTTTCTTGACTCAATGTTGATTACAAGGGTGCTTGCCATAGAATTACTGATTAAGGCAAACTGTCTTGTCTTTGGTTTCTGTGTTTTATTTTATGATAAAAAATTAAAAAAAAAAAAAAACTTTGGAACTAGAGGCCAGTCCTACACAAGAGCAGAAATAATATTTTCTTCACAATGAGCTATTTGCAAACGTATCCACTTGGTTTCCTGGGAAAATATTAAGGTTAAATTACTTTAAAAAGAAAAATAAACGCTTTTTAGAAAACTTTTGAAAGATATTCCATGTTGAATTACTATTTGGGAATTTTATTTAGATACTGTCTGCTTTTAGAAGGTAATGGACAAGTAGGTAGGAGTGTATTTTGAGCATTAAAGGGGTAAAATGGAATGAGGAAACATAAGGAGACTAGAACAATTTCTGATGCTTAATAGTTAAATTCCAATAAAGGTCAGGGGAGTATCGATTAACATTTCCCATTGAGATTTTGTTGAGGGCAAGAATCCCCTCCCTTTCCTATCCTACATGGGAAAATAATTTCATCTCAGAATTCTATGACTTTTTAAAAGTACAGAGAATAGAATGCTCAGCTTGAGAGTCAAGAATCAAATAAACCTCTTAAACAGAAGTCCTGTGGGGAGTCAGACTGAAGAGTCAAAAAATGTAGATATATGTTAGCCCAGGCTTCAGCAGAGGCTGTGTGTAAACCATTGATATGTTTATCTTTCATTACCCTTTTTACCAGTTTACAGACTCTGACCTTCCAATCCCACCCACCAGCTCTGACCGCGGCCCCTGTTTACCAACAAACAAGTCTCATTCTCGAGCTCAATACTGAGAGTGCTGGGAACTTTTTTTTTTTTAACCTTATATGGGTTTTAAATAAACTGCATTTTGAAAAGAAAACAAAAAGGCAAGTCCCCAAATACACATTCTTCAAGCTAGGATCTGAACCAGTGACATTTAGACTCACAAAATAGATTCCAGCCACCCACTGAGCCACCACGTAAAACCTTGAGGTTCTTTTACTTTGCTCAGATCACACTTTCTCCTTTCCCCAAACATTCAGTAAATGAAAAAAGGACAAAATTTGTTTACCAAAGCATGCATGCTGGTCCCTTTGCTCTCTGAGAAACTTTATAATGAAAAACAAACAGATAACTATTTAGTACGTTTAGCTAAGAGGGAGAAATCCCAAGGGAATAGAAGGGGAGAGGAAAGAAGGAAAGGTGGAGACAATATTAAACTAAAAAGAAAAAAAGAAGAAAGAAGAGGCAAGAAATATAGGAAGAAAAAGAGTTGGGGAGAAGGAAAAGAGAGAATGACAAAGAGGAGTGGGAGAGGGAGGGAGCTAGTCTTAGAAGGGAAGGAAAGACTAAGAACAAAGAATTGCAGCAGAAGCCAGGAGAGGTGAGTGGAGTTCCTTTTTTCATTCTACAAATATTTATTGCCCATCCACTGTGTGCAAGGCACTCTGATATAGTCATTTCTTGGGAGAAACAAGTATGAATTACTCTATTGCACAAAGAGTTCATTATTTCATTTCTTTAGTACTTTTTTTCCCCTGAAAATGAAAGTAATTTATGCTTCTTCAGAAGATTTGGAAGATAAAGCTCTAATTTTCTTCCTCTGGGAGAAAGGCAGGGTAAAAAGAGAGTCTCTAATTCTAGCCTGTTGACATTTTGCTGCCTTTTGTGTTGCATTCTTTCTGATGCTCAGTCTGAAGGGAAGCAGTTCCCCAGGGAAAACTCTTACGCGGGGATGGCAAAGGTGCCAAAGGACAAGCAGAAACACACCAGGCCTCTTCAGGCCTAGGAACTAACCCACTGTCAGTCCTGCCCCCGGCTCGTGAAGTCATGGCAGAGATGTAGGATGCAGGGTAAAGAAACAAGACCAATAATTGCATACATCTAATTTTATATCATATAAAAGGCATAACTTTCTAAGTACAGCAAATTTAAATGTATACAATTTATACAATCACCTCTCCTCAACAAACTTTTTTCTTTTTGTTGTTGTTGTTGTTATTTGGCCTGCAGCTTGCAGGATCTTAGTTCTTTGACTAGGAATCGAACTTGCGCCCTCTACAGTGGAAGTGCAGAGTCCTAACCACTGGACCACCAGGGAATTCTCTAGTACATTTTTTTTTTTTTCAGATTCAGATAATACGTTATTATTCTGGCTTTGAAATAATTATGACAGTACTCAGCAAAGTCCCAGGAAGTTCAAGTTACAAGGCTACCTTCTCAAAGTTACTAAATAAATCAATCACATGGAACATCCATGCTTTTTCCAATACAAAATAAAAGCCTATGTAATTGTTAGGCTCTGACAAATGCTTTAAAAAGCCTCTAATTCATAATTCATTTCTATTCAATAACCATCCATTGAGCCCCTAAACACCATATGCTAAATGACGATTGTGATAGTGTCTCTATTCTGAAGGAAACTGCACACACAAAAACGTTCTGTTCAACATGAACATCTCAGGAGATGTTAAAGATGATTCTATCCTAAAGTCAAATAAGTTAGTGTAATGTAGTATAATTTCCATTTTCAGACCCAAAATTTAATTTGGCATATTAGAGACCAAAGTAAGTCCTATAACAAAGAAGCCCAGCTTTTCACATACTTAACTAGCAATTTATAAGCAAAACTACCTTCCAATGAACACCTAAGCCCCTTCCTCATCTCTTGCTTCTCTAACTACTTTGATCTCCACAAAGAATGCATTTGACTGCATCAGAACACTTTTTTATAGCAGGTTTTTTTTTTTCCTTTTTAAAACCAGGATTCAAAGTTTACACACAGCATCTGGTTGTTTTCCTTCTTTAGCATCTTCTAATCCAAGGCAATGCTGCCCATCTGCCTACCATTTTATCTCCCATAATACCAAAGGCCATTCTACTTTGAGGATTTCTTTGTCTCTTTCAGTATGTAATTTTTTACTGAATTTTAATTATTTAAAGTATTTGTAATTTCCAGCTGCTCTTAGATTATTTCTTCTTCTAGCATCCTGTTCTTGTTTCATGGATATAATGCTTTTCTGATGAGTCTATGATTTTTTTTTTTGAAGTATTTTTATGTTCCTCGCTTTGTCTCTGTTGCTTGTGATTCCTTTCTCCCCTGATTCTTACGTATTGGAGATTTTAAATTATTTTATGTTGAAGTTAATCTTCAACATAAATCCAGTATTTACAGATTTCCCTGTAGCTCAAGCAGTAAAGAATCTGCCTGCGATGCAGGAGACCAGGGTTCAATCCCTGAATTGGGAAGTTCCTCTGGAGAAGGAATGGCAATCCATTCCAGTATTCTTGCCTGGAGAATTCCATGGACAGAGAAGCCTAGCGGGCTACAGTCCATGGGGTCGCAAGAGTTGGACATGACTGAGTGACTAACACACACATACATCCACTATTTGGGGATTGTTGTCCACTTATATTTTAAGAGAAAAGGTACCAAAGCTGATCGGGGGCCACAAGTGTGTGTTTGAGTCTTGTCAATGGAAGGGATTCACTGTAGGCTGTTCCTATGGGTCCCTTAAATGTAAATATCTGTGGTTCTTTTTTCTGGCATGGTTATTTTTTTTCCTGAGAAGCACCCTTTATTTTCTGCTAGAGATTAGAATGTGGCTGTGATGTTCTTTATGAGAATAAGAAGAGATCTGGTGTCTCATTTTCAAATTCAGTCTCAGCTCCTCTCTTTTCATTAAGATATCTCACTCCCACTCTACATTAGAATTCCTTTGCTTTACTTATTCCAGAGGTGACATTTCTTGTGTCACATGATGGTAAAAGTAGTAGTCTGATTATATCAGGTGGAGTCAGGACCTGGGGATCTGATCACTTTCTTAAACATATTTTCAAACAAATCTCTCTTTCCAGCGCTACAGTCCTTCCATCTCCCCTCCTCTAACTTCCTCCTGCATTTTTACCTGCTTCCAATTCTGGAGTCTTTTCAGGGTTTCTCCTTGTGACGTGCCTTGCTTCTCCGTGGTTTCTCCTTCTTCACCACTGAGATTTGACCTTCCTTGGGTCTTCTAAGTCCTTTGCCACCCTCCATCCATTTTCCATTTTCATGTGCTGTAGTTTGGGGTGATTATCAACTCTAAATAAAGATGAAATTTGTGGGGTTTTTTTTTTTTTTGCTCTCCTTTTTATTTTTGAGAGAAGTGGTATGGGCAAGGTCTCAACTACCTTGAATTGAAAACTCTTCACTTCTTATTTTTAGTTCTTCAAATGCCTTGAATTCTTTACCGCTGCTGGGCTTTTACATTTGGTGTTTCAGCTCTCTGAGATATTCTTTTTCTCTCCCTCATCTCCCCTCCTGGCCAATTCCAAGTCATCTTTTAGGTCCCAGTTAAACATCATTCATAGATGAATCCTTCCTGGCCATCCAGACTAGGTTAAGAACACTCCCTATGGTAGAATTACATAACACCTGCCTCTAATTAATGTACATGCCCAACTCCTCTGCTAACCTCCACAAGGGAAGGGACCATTTCTGTCTTGCTGACTGCTAGTATCTAGTGTAATGCTTAGCATTCGGTAGGGGATCAGTATGTTTTTCTTACTGTTAATAACATATATTGCTCATTATAAAGATTTGTAGCTTAATTTACAGTTGCTGCCACCAATAAGTAGTTATTTTTAATTCAACAATCCTCATGTCTAGCTATTAATATGAAAACACCATAATATGGACTCTTGTGTTTATTGTACAATGAACACTTTTTAAACTATCATGTGGGCTTCCCTGGTGGGTCAGATGGTAAAGAATCTGCCTGCAGTGTGGGAGACCTGGGTTCGATCCCTGGGTTGGAAAGATTCTCTGGAGAAGGGAATGGTGACCCACTCCAGTATTTTTGCCTGAAGAATTCCATGGACGGAGGAGCCTGGCAAGCTACAGTCCATGGGATCGAAAAGAGTCAGATACAACTGAGTGACTAACAAACACAAATCATGTACTGGCAATAATATAATATGCCCTCAAATCAGCATACTCTATAGGTTTTCTCTTCCTACTGTTTCAAATGACCACAGATTGGATGGCCTAAAACAACACAAATTGATTATTTCATGGTTTTGGAGGCAGAAAGTCTAAAATGGGTTGGCAAGGCTGCATTCCTTCTGGAGGCCCTAGGAGGGAATCAGTTTCCTTGCTTTTTTCAGCTTCTAGAGGCTGCCTGCGTTCCTTCTCATATCACTCTGACCACTGTTACATCTCCTTCTCTGACTCTCTTGCCTCCCTCTTATAAATACCCATATGATTAGGTCAGGTCCACATAACCCAGAATAATCTCTGCTTTTCAATAGTCTTAACCACATCTGCAAAGTCCATTTTGCTGTATAAAGGAAAATGTTCACTGGTTCTGGGAATTAAGATGTCGACATCTTTGGGGGGACCATTATTCAGCCTACCACACATACACAACAAAATTGAACCCATAGATGAATTAGTTGCTGCAGGAAATGATAAAAACTTGACTCACATACATTTAAAACATTATATTAGAACAACCTCCAAAGTAGATAAATAACTTACATGAAAAATATCATTAATATGCATTGAAATAAGATACCTACTGTAAACCAATGATTATTAAATAGACAACATATATCAGCTCAACAATTACTTAGACTTCCATATACCTCCCATTACTATGCTTTTGAGTATTTTCCTCAAGTTTTCAGGTAGTCACAGCATTTTCTAAAGGCAATTATACTAACAACTATGTTAGTATAGTTGTTACTAACAAGAGTTTAGTGTTTTTCTTAGATATATTTAAAAATAAATTTTAGATGAAAAATATAGCTGGTGCTCTGTATTCACCGGTTCTGCATCCTTGTAGCTCAGTTGGTAAAGAATCTGCCTGCAATGCAGGAGACCTGGGTTCAATTCTTGGGTCAGGAAGATTCCCTGGAGAAGGAAATGGCAACCCACTCCAGTATGCTTGCCTGGAGAATCACATGGACAAAGGAGCCTGGGAGACTACAGTACCTGGGGTTGCAAGAGTCGGACACAACTTAGCAACTAAACCACCACCATCACCAGACAGAAAATATTCAGAAAAGAAAATTCCAGAAAGTTTCAAACAGAAAAAAACTTGGAATTTGTTGTGGACCAGCAACTATTTACATAGCATTTACGTTATATTTACAACTATTTATATGGCATTTACATTGTATTAGGTATTATAAGTAGTCTAGAGATGGGGGCATGGCAACCCACTCCAGTATTTTGCCTGCAGAATTCCACGGACAGAGGAACCTGGCAGGCTACAGTCCATGGGGTTGCAAAGAGCCAGACATGACTGAGTGACTAACACTTCATTTCAGAGATAATTTAAAGTATATGGGAGGATGTGCATAGGTTATATGCAAATACTATGCCATGTTATATCAGGTACTTGAGCATCTGTGGATGTGATATCCAAAGGGGATCCTAGAATCAATTCACCATGGATACCAAAAGATGGCTGTATAATTAGCACTGATTATGTTTCAATATATATCTCATAATATCCTGCAGAATTACTTGGGAATAATTATAATAAAAACCTATTTGGGGAAAATGAAGTCTAATATGATCAATTATTTACTTTAACAGACCATAATTAGATACTTTATTCTCAATTATCTAGCAATGTCATGTGAACAACCAGTACAAAATGACAGTTTCACAATGAGCTGGTGGGTAACGCTGTCAGCTGGTTCTTTCAGACAAGACTCTCACCCAGAAACTATATCTTGATTGTCAATTTTGCTCATTTAGTAATTTAATAATTGTACCCAGGTCTAATCTGGCTCTGAGGCATTATCTGGAGAGGATGTCCTTTTCCCAGCGGAAAGTCAACTTGAGAAATCAAATAAAGGTTAGAAGATTGCCTGACGAGAACAGTTAAAATGTCAGGCAGCCTAAGGCATCAAAAATGACCAGGCACACACTACACTTCATCCCACAGCTCCCACACCCCAAATCTGGCCCAAATTACAATAATCAAAATTTGTAATAGCATCCTACACTGGAAAATGTCATACATTTGAATAATGATGAGATCAGAATTTTACCTGATGGCATTGTTGTATGGTAGAAACCAACACAACATTGTAAAGCAATTATCCTCTAATTTAAAAATTAATTAATTTAAAAAAATGAGAATTTTACCTGATGATATCCCCCAACTTAGTTTTTCTAGCTGAGATTGCTGCTTACTGTCATTCTCTCAAAGCCTTTTCAGTTCTTGCTTCTTCCTCTAAAGCTGCAATACGGCTTTATCATATTTACTGTCCAATACAGTAGCCACTGGCCAAATGTAGCTACTGAGCACCCAAAGTGTGGCTAATTTGAACTGAGACGCGCTGTAAAATATATATCAGGTTTTGAAGACTTACACTAATGAGGATATAAAATATTCCATTAGTAAGTTTTATATTGACCACCTGTGGAAATGATAACACTGAAATTTATTTAGGGATACATTTGGTTAAATAAAACATATCATTAAAATTCGTTTTACCTATTCCCTTTCACTTTTTAATGTATCTACTAGAAAAAATGTTACATACATGTTTCACATGTTTTTAATGGACAGTACTGATCCAATGCTTCCTCTGAAGCATTGGCCTCCTCTGCTACCTTCTTTAGTTGTTTTTTATGGTCTGACTTCTCAGTCATTCTTTCATTTTCTGTTAACTGCTTAGATTTAGAAGGTAAAATAGCAAGTCAAACTCTGTGGCCAACCTTTAAAATAAGACAAGTAAGTACACTGATAGATGATGAAAATCATCAATTCTTCAACTTACTGGATTGGTGCTTTAACATGAGAAGGAAAGGGAGGAGTGTGCACAGAATAGCCTTCATTGGCGTCTGCAGAGATGGACTGTGTGTATATGGAGTATTGAAGAGGGAATACAAGAGCCATTCTGGGGAGGAAATACACACACACACAAACACACACACACACACCCTGAAGTAGGATAAAGAATATATTCCATCTCCAGTCTTCCCCACCTGTCTAGGTTTTTTAAATCTATGTTTCTTTTGGGTATACTATTAGTAATTTGTCTCTCTTCTATGTGTACTAATTTAAGACTGTTCTCTGGATGGAATGTAACTATTTAGTTGGTAAGAAACTGCTGGGAGATGAGGATACAGGGTGATGTATCAGATCTAAAGACCAAACAACATAGATGTTTACTTCAGTTGAAAAAGAACTTACAGATCACCCTGTTCCATCTTCCACCCAAATCCAAAACCTTTTTATATATGGAATAAAGGCTGCTTGTGTTAAAATATCACTATTCATTTATCATACCAAATATATACTGAGAAATCAGAGAAATCCTCTGAAAATATTTTTAACAGGAAAAAAACATGAAGAAGAAAAAACATGATGCCATTGTTTATGAACCTAAAGAACTTCTGAATCCCTCTCCCGATGTAACAAATTGTTGCAAATCACCGTGGGTGAAATACAGTTTTCAGAATTCTTACATGACCCAACTTGTCAGCTCCCAGCCAGTTTCAGCCATGTCAAGGAACCCAGGTAAGATATTATTTATATTAAACTAAGTTAAATATTCTATTTAGCTTGTATTTTTCCTGGTATTGAAGATATAAAATTGGGCACTGGAGTATTTCAACATTAAGAAGTAGTGTAAATCTATTTATCGAAGTTCTTACATAGTAAAAATCTAAAACTGACTTTGCTTCATGGTATAAATCTCCTAGTTTCTATTAGCCTTGAATCACTGATGTGACAACTAATTAAATGATCCCAAATTCACTAAAATAGATCAAATTCATCTTTTAATAAAAATATACCTTTAAACTTGACTTGAAATGTCTGCATCGTTAAGGTAGGGAAAATTCAGTGTAGGTTCCTTCCTGATATTGTCAATATAGGAAAGAACATGAGGGAAAGATAAACTTAAAATTTTGTTTTTCAAAAATGTATGATTCCTAAATGTCCCAATATGTTGGAAAATTAAAGTGCTGTGTTTTGAAAAGCATTAAAGAATGTCAGAGTTAAATGCATGCGGTTTTAGACTTTTAGATTAAAAACATGCTAGACACCTGAAAGGATTTAAATTAATGCCAGACTATTTTCCACTTTAAAAGAATTACATGCCACTAAGAAAGTGGAAATTTCAAGCATCCTGGTAAGACTCTGGCCGCCACATCAAATATGGTATCTATTTTCTAAAAAGAACTCAATTGACTATCAACCGTGATATCTCCAAACCTGAGACTGTGTCACCTATGATTACCTTATAGAACATATATTTTGTTTTTCTAAGTTGACAAGTAACTCGTACCATAAAGTTCAAACTTTTAGAGCGCACAATTCAGTAGCTTTTAGTATATTAACAAAGTTGTGCACTATTCTAGAACTTGTATTTTACTGCAAACCTTTTCCAATGTTTTCACACTCACTATATCACTTAATCCTCACCGATCCTTATGAAACTGAGGTGCACTGTGGGCGGTTGCCACATTTACCCCAAAAGCTTTCCTAATTAGTTTCACCTCAAAAAAAGCAGAAGCAGGGTAAAGAATTACTAATGTTACTACGTTTGAGGTAAGAGTGACAGCCAACAGCCTAATCTGCATATTTGGATTTTTTTGCATAGAGTTCTCATTTTATTACGTATGTAAAATCTTATTTGTGCCTGGCGTTTTTGTCTGGCGCGCCAACAGTGCATGCGACGGCCGCCCGTTCCCGCTCAGGCAGAAGCGGTAGCGGCCAGAAGCCGCGCCCCGCCCCCACTCCCATTTCCTTCCCTCACAGGCTCAGCAAGCAGCAGCGCGTTTCCCCCCTTTTATCGCTGAAGTAATGGGGATGCGCATACTGAAGGGGGCAATGTGAGGGACACTGAGTTGTTATGACGTCGAGAACGATAAAGCGAGGGTCACTGGAGGGGCGTGGTGGTGTACTCCGGATACCTGGTCTCCCTCCCTCTCAATCGGTTTTGAAGCAGGTAGCGAACAAGGAGCGCCACGGCCCGCGCCGGAGACCGCCTCTGGGCATAGCGCGCCGTGTGCACTCCCCATTGGTCACAGCCGCTCACGTGACCTCTACTGCCAGCCCCGCCCCGAGAGCTTTTCCGGCCGCCGGGGTCTGAGCCTGGCGTCTGAGGAGAACAGCTGGGCGCGGAGATTAACCAGGTGTGGAAGGTCGCGTGGAGGACCCTGGGAAGCTCTCCTGCTGGGAACCTGATTGGATGGATGGACGGATGACAGAGATAGATTAGACAGGGTAGATGAGTTAGATACAGCGAACTCGTAATGAAGAAGCTGATTGAGAAGATCCCTTTCTCCTCTTAGTGCTTTTGTCCCAAGCTGACACACAGACTGAAAATGAAAATCACAAGCCGTTGTTGGCTGGAAAGTGACTGGCTGAAGCCCAAAATTATCTGTTACTTTGGGGGCATCTACACTAGCCATTATGAAGAACTAAAGAGCCTCTTGATGAAAGTGAAAGAGGAGAGTGAAAAAGCTGGTTTAAAACTCAACATTCAAAAAACTAAGATCATGGCATCGGGTCCCATTCAGTTCAGTTCAGTTCAGTCGCTCAGTCGTGTCCAACTCTTTGCGACCCCATGAATTGCAGCACGCCAGTCCTCTCTGTCCATCACCAACTCCCGGAGTCTACCCAAACCCATATCCATCAAGTCGGTGATGCCATCCAACCATCTCATCCTCTGTCGTACCCTTCTCCTCCTGCCCCCAATCCTACCCAGCATCAGGGTCTTTTCCAATGAGTCAACTCTTCACATGAGGTGGACAAAGTATTGGAGTTTCAGCTTCAACATCAGTCCTTCCAATGAACACCCAGGATTGATCTCCTTTAGGATGGATTGATTGGATCTCCTTGCTGTCCAAGGGACTCTCAAGAGTCTTCTCCAACACCACAGTTCAAAAGCATCAATTCTGCAGCTCTCAGCTTTCTTCACCGTCCAACTCTCACATCCATACATGACCACTGGAAAACCACAGCTTTGACTAGATGGACTTTTGTTGGCAAAGTAATGTCTCTGCTTTTAAATATGCTATCTAGGTTGGCCATAACCCTCCTTCCAAGAAGTAAGTGTCTTTTAATTTCATGGCTGCAATCACCATCAGCAGTGATTTTGTAGCCCCCAAAAATAAAGTCTGACACTGTTTCCACTGTTTCCCCATCTATTTCCCTTGTAGTGATGGGACCAGATGCCAGGATCTTAGTTTTCTGAACGTTGAGCTTCAAGCCAACTTTTTCACTCTCCTCTTTCACTTTCATCAAGAGGCTCTTTAGTTCTTCTTCACTTTCTGCCATAAGGGTGGTGTCATCTGCATATCTGAGGTTATTGATATTTCTCCCGGCAATCTTGATTCCAGCTTGTGTTTCCTCCAGCCCAGCGTTTCTCATGATATACTCTGCATATAAGTTAAATAAGCAGGGTGACAATATACAGCCTTGACGTACTCCTTTTCCTATTCGGAACCAGTCTGTTCCATGTCCAGTTCTAACTGTTGCTTCCTGACCTGCATACAGGTTTCTCAAGAGACAGGTCAGATGGTCTGGTATTCCCATCTCTTTCAGAATTTTCCACAGTTTATTGTGATCCACACAGTCAAAGGCTTTGGCATAGTCAATAAAGCAGAAATAGATGTTTTTCTGGAACTCTGTTGTTTTTTCGATGATCCAGCGGATATTGGCAATTTGATCTCTGGTTCCTCTGCCTTTTCTAAAACCAGCTTGAACATCTGGAAGTTCACGGTTCACGTATTGCTGAAGCCTAGCTTGGAGAATTTTGAGCATTACTTTACTAGCGTGTGAGATGAGTGCAATTGTGCGGTAGTTTGAGCATTCTCTGGCATTGCCTTTCTTTGGGATTGGAAAGAAAACTGACCTTTTCCAGTCCTGTGGCCACTGCTGAGTTTTCCAAATTTGCTGGTATATCGAGTGCATTACTTCATGGCAAATAGATAGGGAAACAATGACAGACTATTTTCTTGGGCTCCAAAATTACTGCAGATGGTGACTGCAGCCATGAAATTAAAAGATGCTTGCTCCTTGGAAGAAAAGCTATGACCAACCTAGACAGCATATCAAAAAGCAGAAACATTATTTTGCTGACAAAGTTCTGTCTAGTCAAAGCTACAGTTTTTCCAGTAGTCATGTATGGATGTGAGAGTTGGACTATAAAGAAAGCTGAGCACCGAAGATTTGATGCTTTTGAACTGTGGTGTTGGAGAAGACTCTTGAGAGTCCCTTGGATTGCAAGGAGATCAAACCAGTCCATCCTAAAGGAAATCAGTCCCTGGTGTTCATTGGAAGGACTGATGCTGAAACTCCAATACTTTGGCCACCTGATACAAAGAACTGACTCATTGGAAAAGACCCTGATGCTGGGAAAGATTGAAGGCAGGAGGAGAAGGGGACGACAGAGGATGAGATGGTTGGATGACATCACCGACTCGATGGACATGAGTTTGAGCAAGCTCTGGGAGTTGGTGATGGACAGGGAAGCCTGGCCATGCTGCAGTCCATGGGGTCGCAAAGAGTCAGACACGACTGAGCAACTGAACTGAGCACTAGCCATGTGAACGTATCTATTTGGTGCTGGGGGGGAGGAACCCATAGTATTTGTATGGAGAATGTGTGTGTGTTTGCACACGCACACACCTGCGCTCAGTCGTGTCCAACTCTTTGTGACCCCGACTATAGCCCACCATGCTCGTCTGTCCATGGGATTTTTCCAGGCAATTATACTGGAATAGGTTTCCATTTCCTCCTCTAGGGAATCTTCCCAGCCCAGGGATCGAACTGCATATCTTGGGTCTCCTGCATTGTCAGGATTCTTTATCACTAGCACCACCTGGGAAGCCCATGTAGCACTAAAGACACTTAGAAAAGTTGAGGGGGTGGGTTGGATTTGGAGAAGTCCAGAGCAACTGTCCTGATACGTCGTTTAAGATAAATTAGACACTCTTGGGAAAACAAAAATGATTAAAAGTGGAAAGAGGCCCTGCCCACCTCTAAAAATGTAATAAGTATTGATAGGAAAAGCATGTGCACTCAGTCACGTCTGACTCTTTGTGACCCATGGACTATAGCTGGACGGGATCTTCTGTCCATGGGATTTTCCAGGCAAAAATACTGGAGTGGGTTGCCAGTTCCTTCTCTATTGATAAGAAAGGGCAGAATTATATACACACACATGGAAAAATTTCCTGGCAGTGCAGTAGTACTCTGCACTTCCCACTGCAAGAAGCCCAGGTTCAATCCCTGGTCGGGGAACTGAGATCTCACAAGGCGTGGGGTATGGCGGAAAAAGAATCTGTCAGCAATGCAAGAGACCCAGGTTCAACCTCTGGGTCAGGAAGATCCTCCAAAGAAGGGAATGGCAACCCACTCCAGTAATCTTGCCTGGAGAATACCATGGACAGAAGAACCTGGCTATCTAAAGTCCATGGGGCCACAAAGAGTCGGACACAACTGAGCAACTAACACAGAGACACTCATAGATATATAGGTAGTGTAAATGGGATATATTAATTGTAGAAGTCAGAAGATGGCCCAGTTTTCAGCTTCTTTCTGCTTTTGAGAGTGCTTGGATGCTCATTATATATACACATACATATATGTGTGTATATATATACATATATGTGTATATATATATATATATTACTCTCTAGTTGTGGTGCATGGGCTTCTGGTTGCAGTGGCTGCTTCTTGTTGCCAAGCATGGGCTCTAGGACACAAGGGCTCAGTAGTTGCGGTGCATGGGCTTAGTTTCTCCGTGGCATGTAGGATCTTAGTTCCCAGAGCAGGGATCAACCCTCGACCCCTGCACTGGCAGACAGATTCTCAGCCACTGGACCACCAGGAAAGTCCCTTGGATGCTCATTTTTGCTTTTTTTTTTTTTGGTGCTCCTAAGGCTCACCACCTTTCTCTTTCCTCCTCCAGATGGACACACTGACTTTTTTTATTCATTTAAAAAAAATACTAGGGCCAACTATATTTTAGGCACTGCATTACATACTCGGGTGACAATGGTGAACAAAAACAGTAACAGCCCCTTCCTTCCTGGCACAGATGGTCAGGTAGAGAAGGCAGACAGCAGTCAATCACATATACTAATGTTAAATGTAATGTGATAGGGTGCTAAGAGGTCCAGATGCTATAATGGGGCTTTGACCTAGGAGGGAGGTTAGAGAAGGCTTCCCTGGAGATTTAATTCTGGACTGAGACCTGAGGGGGTTAAGGAGGGTGCAAGTTGCAGGCAGAGGGAACGGCTTGTGCAAGGGAGAGCTAGTAGCCTCTCCCCTTCCAGTGACTGCTCATGTCACCCATTTCCACTAAACATACACTGATCTTGCCTCTAAGTTCTCAGAAAACACTTTTTTCTTTTAATTCCAAGTTCTTAGGGAGTAACGGTAACCCATAATTACTGACATAGACAATGTGTATCGAATAGGTAAGTATGCTGATACACATATCTAATATGCACATATCTAATATCATCTCTGTTATCTTGGGTTTCCCAGATGGCACTAGTGGTAAAGAACACACCTGCCAAAGCAGGAGACTCAAGAGACGTGGGTTCGATCCCTGGGTCGGGAAGATCCCCGAGAGGAGGAAATGGCAACCCACTCCAGTATTCACACCTGGAAAATCCCTTGGACAGAGAGGAGCCTGGCAGGTTACAGTCCATGGGGTCACAAAGAGTTGGACATGACTGAGCACATACGCATTTGCCAAAGCCGCAAGTGTTTCACCAGTAGTTGTTCATACATGCATGAAATACAAATAGTTGTTATGCTGAGTTTCAGAATACAAAACACACCTCTTGCTTTGAGGACAATCTTCTGTTGTATCCTATCTCTAGGTCCTTCCTTCTCTGCCTCTTTGTCCACCCAGCCAGAATACCCAAGGCTTGTTTGTATCCTTATAGCTCCATTTCTCCCAACATCCATTACTGAAACTTACCCAACTTATTCCATCTTCATACTGCAGATACTAGATTTTGTACTTCCCAGGTGACAGTCAGTTAAAATGATAGTTGCAAATCATTATGCTTTCAATTGGCACAGGTAGGGCTGGTCCTAAACCCAGTTTGAAGTTGATGATACTCATTTGGAAGGTCTCCCCACTCAGTTGCCCTTTCTTCTCTCCGCTTGTTGTGTTACAAAGGTAAAAGGTTATGCAAATACTCTTCACATTCTCTTAAGGCTCTGGGATTGAGGAGTGGTCACTACGATCAGTAAAGTCCGTAGGTACTGAAGTGATTTTCCCTGAGAATAATCATCTCCAAGTAATGAAATAGGGGATTAAAACTGTGATGCTTAAATCAGGCTGAGTGCCAACAAAAAAGTTGATCAGTTGGTCTAAGAAAGAAATGGAAATTTTTTTTTGAGCCAAATTGAAGATTATAACCCCAGAATAGCCTCTCAGAAAACTGAGAACTGTTCTGTCCATTAAAGGTCAAAGCACAGTTATGTATGTTTTTGAGACAGTATGCTGTACATTAAATGATGGATTGTTGACAGTTTACATAATCCAGATCTACAAGTAGTGGGTCATGAAAGTGAAAATGAAAGTCGCTCAGTCAAGTCCAACTCTTTGCGACCCGATGGACTATACAGTCCATGCAATTCTCCAGGCCAAAATACTGGAGTGGATAGCCTTTCCTGTCTCCAGGGAATCTTCCCAACCCAGGAATTGAACCCAGGTCTCTCGCATTGCAGACAGATTCTTTACCAACTGAGCTATGAGGAAATCCCAGGGGTCATGGTGGGTCATGGTAGCCCCTTATAAGAGTAAGAAGGAAGCTTATCTCATGGGGAGGTCTGGTTAATGCAGATATACAATACACACTAAAGGGGAAAGAGGAGGTTCAAAAAGGCAAAGAAAAATTTTATGCTTAAATTTTTCTCACCTTGCCATAAAATATGAATATTATTTCATCATTAGTCATGTAGGGAAAGTATGGTAAAGTTTAACACAGAGGACTATCCTTTGGAAGGAACTAGCAAACAATTCCTTCTGTTTAAACTTCGTGAAAGTCGCTGAGTTGTGTCTGACTCTTTGCGACCCCATGGACCGTATAGTCCATGGAATTCTCCAGGCCAGAATACTGGAGTGGGTAGCCTTTCCCTTCTCCAGGGGATTTTCCCAATCCAGGGGTCGAACCCAGGTCTCCCTCATTGCAGGCAGATTCTTTACCAATTGAGCTATGAGGGAAGCCCCGTTTAAACTCAAGCCACATCTTAATTGGCTTCTCATTTGCACCATAAACTTTCTGTATGACCTTTGTTTTCTGGACTTTCTCACTGCCTCTCCTTCACTCCTCACATGATTTGTAGTTAAGATATTTTCAAGTTTCCCAAATTTTCATCCATGCTATGTCTTCGATCAAATCTCCCTTTCCTTGGGGACTTCCCTTCTAGAGCTGTTTTCTTGTTCCAATCTCATCACTCTCTGGGCCTGTCATTCTGGGATTTCCCTTCCCAGCGTTGGATCCACATTTTGCTGAATCTTTTTTTCCCTCCTTGGTTTAGTCATACTCTATTTCACTGGAAAACCTTTTCAAGAGGCTTCCTAAGAAACTGTTTATGGGAGAACAACTTCCCGAGTCCTTGCATATCTGCAAATGTCTTTATTCACCTCTCACAAATTATCAAGAATTAGATAGGCAGAGACTTCTAGGTTGAAAAGAATTTTTTATAAAATCCTTGAAGGTGGGAATTCCCTGGTGGTTGTGGTTAGGACTCGTTGCTTTCACTGCCAAGTGCCAGAATTCAATCTCTCTGGTGGGGGAACTAAGATCTTGCAAGGCATGTGGCATGACAAAAAAAAAAAAAAATCCTTGAGGGTATTAATCGTTCTACTGTATTCTAGAATCCATTACTGATGGGAAGTCAGTCATCAAACTAACCCATGTTTCTCTTTGGATATCTTTAGCATATTTAGCAAAAATTACATCTTTTGAAATGTCAGTATGGTCCAGAGGTGAGGATTTTATTTCCCCTTTTGTTGTCCTGATAATTTGGTGGGGCTTTCTTTTTTCTTGGTGAGATGTTCTAATCTGAAGTTTGGGCTGGGAAGCTGTCTTATGCTGTTTGACAATTTTCCTCCTCTATTTCTTTCTGTGACTCTTACTAATCTGGTCTTTCCAGATTTCTATCTTATCTCGCCTATTTTAAAATTCTGATTTTTTTTCTGAGTGATTTCCTTTTCTCAGACGATAAATTGTATTTTTAATTTTAGCAATCATATTTTTAAAAACTGAAAGATTTTGTTGTAGGTTTAGTCTTTTTTTCACAGCATTTTCTTTTGTTTCCTAAATATAATATTTTCTTTTTTAAATAAAGATTTTGTTTTTGATGTGGATGATTTTTTAAAAGTCTTTATTGAATTTGTTACAATATTGCTTCTGTCTTTATGTTTTGGTTTTTTGGCCACAGGCCTGTGGGATCCTAGCTCCCTGACCAGGGATCAAACCCACAACCCCTGGGGAAGGTGAAGTACTAACCACTGGATCGCCAGGAAGTCGCTAAATGTAATACCTTCTTAAATCGCTCTAAACATATACATTAGAACTTGCAAACATGCTCTTCTGTTTCCTGAATTACATCTGTTTTCTTCAGGATCACTATTTTGTTTATGTATCTGGTATTTCATTCTAGAGTTCTTTTCAGTTGCCTGGTGATCTTCTATTATTTAAAAAAAAAAAATACAGACCAGTTAACTTGTGTGGGTTTTTTCTGCCATTATGTGAGGACTGTTTTCCCAGTTGGTGGCAGTAGCTAACAGTCATATAGTATTTGGGCTTCCCTGAAAGCTCAGTTGGTAAAGAATCTGCCTGCAATGCAGGAGACCCCGGTTCAATTCCTGGGTTGGTTCGAGTCCTGGGTTGGGAAGATCCGCTGGAGAAGCGAAAGGCTACCCACTCCAGTATTCTTGGGCTTCCCTGGTGGCTCAGCTGGTAAAGAAACCGCCTGCAATGTGGGAGACCTGGGTTGGGAAGATCCCCCGGAGAAGGGAAAGGCTACCCACTCCAGTATTCTGGCCTGGAGAATTCCATGGACAGAGGAGCCTGGTGGGGTACAGTCCATGGGGTCGCAAAGAGTCAGTCTCGACTGAGCGACTGTCACTCACTCATATAGCATTTATCCATGTTCCAGGTGTGGTCCTGCACAGGTTAAATGTATTAACTCACTTAATAATTTCAACAACCTCCCTACAAGGTAGTTACTATGGTATCTCATTAAGTTTGTGCTGTGTGCTCAGTCGTGTCCGACTCTGCGACCCCATGGACCGTATCCCACCAGGCTCCTCTGTCCATGGAATTCTCCAGGCCAGAATGCTGGAGTGGGTTGCTATTTCCATCTCTGCTCATTAAGTTTAATATTCCAACAATTGTAAAATGCACTATAATTTTGTTTCCTACTAAGAAAATAAACAGTGCTCTTGGAATATGACACGCCATAGACTGTAAAACACATTCTCTTTTGGAGGCACTATAAAATCTTAGAATTGATATAATAATACATTACCATTCCCATTTTACAGTTGAAGAAACTGAGGCAAAGAGAAATTAAGTAACTTTGCCAGGTTACACAGTTTTATCTATAGATTTTACATCTGAACCCCAATGATTTGGCTTCAGAATCTTACCACTGTGCCTCACTGCTTCCCAGGGCTCCTTGCTGAATGGGGACTCAAATAGGGGGTCTGAACTGGGGGAGTTTTAGGGTGATGAGGTAGGGAAGCTGGCTTTCTGGCCCCAGATCCCTCAAATGCCAGAGCAAGGAGACCTTTAACCTGAGGCACCAACATTCATAAAGAAGTTAACTCTCTCCACAAGATTTGTTCTCCTGTTAGAGAAGAGTGGTCTGGATTTTTTTACCTGAAATCTGATGGGTCCAGTGGGCTGGGGTTGTCAAGGGTACCAAGTGGTACAGTAGATCCTCATCAGAATTCTAGTCAGTGGCATGTTTCCCTTTCCCAGCTTCTGGGTCCTGGTGAGTGAAGGGCTTTCCTATCAAGGGTTCTTGGCACTTTCTCTTTCTGGCTCAACTTGTCTGTATCTTGTCTTCTCTTCTTTCTGCCTTCTAGAAACACGTATAGATCTCTCATCTGCTGTTGACTCTGCTTCCCATTATTTTCACTGTTGCAGTTTTACTCTTTTTTATACTTTTGTTTTGGTGGGGTCTTGGGAGGGACTAGGAGAAGCGGAAAGGTCAATGCTTGTGCTCAGTCTTAAACCAGAAGGCCCTAGATCTGTCTTTTTTATTGAATAAAATCAAGATTATAAAAAGATGATCACCATCTGAGACAATAAAATATTCACACTATAGCTGGCAGTGGAAAAGCACTTACAAAACCTTAAAGTCATATTTGCTTAAAAGTTTTTCTAAGTGCAACCTTTTGTATGTTGATACAACATTTTTTAAAGTCCCAATACATTGAGGCTTGTTATTTGCTTTATGAAGGAATTATTCCTTTGAAAAGATTAACGATGAGATTTTTCCAAATTCCCCACTAGGCCATTTAGATGACAGTTTTATTTTCAGAATTCTATGTGGATATGTATATATCCACACAATTTTCAGCATAAAGTGAGATAATTTTTCCTTTTGGATATTAAAAATTAAGTATTGGAATATAATAGAGCACTTGAAATATGGCCAGTGCAATTGAGGAAGTGAATTTTAAGTTTTATTTAATTTTAATTTTAAGTTTAAAAAACTGATACTTCTTTTCGGCCAGAACCACCATCTTCCAGTAATTCACCAAAACGACCAACACAAAGGGAAAGAGGAGGGGCACCCGCTACGTGTTCTCTAGGCCTTTTAGAAACATGGTGTTGTTCCTTTGGCCACATACATGCGAATCTACAAGAAGGGTGATATTGTAGGTATCAAGGGAATGGGTACTGTTCAAAAAGGAATGCCCCACAAATGTTACCATGGCCAAACTGGGAGAGTCTACAGTGTTACCCAGCATGCTGTTGGCATCATTGTAAATAAACACGTTAAGGGCAAGATTCTTGCCAAGAGAATTAATGTGCGTATCGAGCATATGAAGCACTCTAAGAGCCGAGATAGCTTCCGAAAAAGAAGGAAGCCAAAGAGAAAGGGACTTGGGTTCAGCTGAAGCGCCAGCTGGCTCCACCCAGAGAAGCACACTTCGTGAGAACCAATGGAAAGGAGCTCAAACTGTTGGAGCCCACTCCCTGTGAATTCACGGCCTGACGGGTGTAAAATAAAAGACCTGGACTGTAAAAAAAAAACAAAAACTGATACTTGATTTAGCTATTGGAAAAGTTTTAGGTATGTGTGGAACAACTTAGATATATGAATTTACTTTTTAATTGTAAACTTCATGAAATCTAAATACAATCAAGACTTCATGAAATAAAATACAAGGTTTTCCAATGAAATTAGTTAATATCTAGATTGAGATGTGTTGTAAGTATAAAATAAACCCTGGATTTTGAAAGCTTAAATAAAAAAGAGTGCAAAACATATCACTAATAATTTTATATTGATTATATGTTATACTACTTTGGATATACCGTCTTAAGTAAAATACCTTACTAAAATTATTCTTTACCTGATTTTACCACTAGAAAAATTAAAATTTATATATAGCATGAATTATATTTCTACTGGACAGAGCTGTTTATTCCAGTGCAAGGCTTTGCTTTCAATAATCACTATGATGATGGGATTTCATTCCTCTCGTTGTCTAAGACAGTTTTAAGTGACTAGTGGTGAGTGATAGTTAATGCCGTTATCTCTTTGAACTCTTTTCTATCAATGTAGATCACAATCCACCTACTCAGCCCAAGGAGGATAGTATTGGACAGAACCATCACCAGGAGGAAATAATTCACAGGTTGGCTGTGCAGCTGAGAAACATTGGGGACAGCATTGAGCAGAGAATGGTGCAAGAGGTGAGACTTAAATTTCCCCAGCAAAGGGCCTAGCAGGAAAGAGCAAACAGAACAATGGCTCCCAAGTAGCTGGAATGCCCAGGAATTAGCAGAACACATGGATTAATAATGTCCAGAGTACCAAGGATTAGATCTGAAAATTGAGAACCTGAGCCAATGCCAGTATTTGATCTCACATTTGCCTCGCAAAAAACTGGTCCAGGGAGCAGTGGCACCAGTATTATTTGGCAGCTGACCAGATGTGCAAAATCTTGAACCCCAGCCCACAGCTCTGGAATCAGAATTGCCATTTTGCACACACCCTCGGGGATCTGAGTTATAAATGTGAGAAACTTTGCTTCACACTCTCAAACTAGGATGCAAGTGAGAATCACCTGTGGAGTTTTAAGAACTACAGATGCTGGGCCCCACCTTGAGAGATGAGTCCAGGTTAATGTATGCTCCATCATGGAGGCGGAGAAGGCAATGGCATCCCACTCCAGTACTCTTGCCTGGAAAATCCCATGGACGGAGGAGCCTGGTAGGCTACAGTCCATGGGGTCGCTAAGAGTCGGATACGACTGAGCGACTTCACTTTCACTTTTCCCTTTCATGCACTGGAGAAGGAAATGGCAACCCACTCCAGTATTCTTGCCTGGAGAATCCCAGGGACGGTGGAGCCTGGTGGGCTGCCATCTATGGGGTCGCACAGAGTCGGACACGACTGAAGCGACTTAGCAGCAGCAGCAGCCATCATGGAGGAGAACCTTTGACTTCGATTGTGGTTATCCTCCTTGAACCAACCCAGGTTATGCTCTAAGCCTAGCTCTCCCTGATTTCTTTGTTTCTCCTGATTGTTATAAGAAGTAATAAGGGAAAACATAAAGATTACTGTTTTAAATCCTGTGAAAGTGTTAGTCGCTCAGTCATGTCTGACTCTTTGTGATCCCATGGACTGTAGCCCGCCAGATTCCTCTGTCCATGGAATTCTCCAGGTAAGAATACTGGAGTGGGTAGCTGTTCCCTTTTCCAGGGGATCTTCCTGACCCAGGGATCAAACCCCGGTCTTCAGCATTGCAGGAAGATTCTTTACCAGCTGAGTCACCAGGGAAGCCCAAATCTTAGGCACGATGAAATCCTTGGCCAACTTAGTTTTCCTCTAGAACAACCTGTAACTGGCAGCAGAAAGAGAATAACCATGTGGGGCTCTGTGTTAGGACAGGTGGCTGACCCTTAGAGCCCAACTTCTTGCCCTGAAATTCATTACAGGACAAGTACCTGTGGCGATTTCTTGTTTATCCCTGCTGCTGCCATCATGCTGACCTCAGGGAGTGCCAGGCCCCCTTCTGTGCTCTGGTCCAAATGTGGCAATACTCAGCCATCCCCTCAAATAAAACATTCCTGGAGACAAAACAAGAACAGAAGGTCCCAACAATAACGCTACTAAAAGTCAGAAGGAAATGATCACATAAAATATCGATAGGCTGATTTTATGCAAATATTGAGTACCTACTATAAGCCAGCCTCAGTTCCAGGTATTGATAGACCAATTTCACTCAAACAAATATTTATTGAGTGCTTACTATATGCCAGACTCAGTTCCAGGCAGAGAGCAGGACAGAAGATGAGCCTACTTTCATAGGACTCATAACGTAGGAGAGGGACAAACAGTGAAGTAGATGACTAGACCACTCGGGATACTGAGTGATGGAGATGACTCTGAATGAGCCGTCAGGAAAGGCTTCTCTGAAGAGGTAATATCTGAGCAGCGACTGGAAGTGAGGGAGTGAGCCAGGGGAATACCTGGGGAGGAAGTGTTCTAGACAGAGGGAACTGGGAGTGCCAAGCCCTTGGCATAGAAACAGGCATAAGCAACAGCAAGGAGGCCAGAATGGCTGAGCGGGCTGGGTGTTGAGGTCCAGGGGCTGGCCTCTGTCTTAGGAGCGGTGGTAAAAGGTGTTTGGGTTTTACCCTAAGTGTTTATAAGAGAAGCTTCCGGGGAGGGAGAGTAGAAGAGTGCCATGTTCTGACTTACACTTAGAATGAAGCCAGTAGACTGTTCTCAACATTGAGTGAGATAATTCCCTGGAAAATGATCAGTACATGTTATCAAAGCCAAAAACGTGATTTGCTTTTGGCTTTGTTTGAGCTGAACACTTCTCAGCCGTGTATCCTTCATTACAGAGCACTCATGGTACTCGCCACCTTCCTCCGATGCTTCAGTCTCTTCTGCAGTTTTCACTGATGACTGTGCTTAATGAATTACAGGCAAGTCCTTAGTTCAGCTTTTCTGCTTCTTTATCAGCTAGGACTCTGCTAATTTTTCTCTGGAGAGAGCACAGTAGGAAAAATCACAACCACCGATTTTCTACATTTATCTCAGCCCAGTAGGAAGTCACTTCCCCACGTAACCTCCTCTTCCATTTTCCTTTTCTTCCTTTCCCTTAGCTTTTTTTTTCGGTAATGATTTTTACCCCCTACCTTTTAAGGTGTAATTTATTTATGTCTTAAATTTACTTCTGCAGCTTAATAAATTAACTTTTCTTTCTTTAAAAAAAAACTTTATTGAGAAAATTCACATGTCATACAATTCATCCATTTAAACAGTATAAGTGGCTTTATGTTTATTCATAGAGTACAGCCATCATCACAATCAATTTTAGAACAGTTTCATCACCCCAGTAAGACACTCCAAACCCCATAGTAGTCCCTTCTTATCTCCTCCCATTTTTCCTTCCAGCCCCACCAATCTACGTTCTGTCTCTCTGGATTTGCCTATTCTGAAATTTCATATAAGGGGAGTAATACAATATGTGGTCTTTATGTCTGACTTCTTTCACTTCAGTTCAGTTCAGTCGCTCAGTCGTGTCCGACTCTTTGCGACCCCATGGACTGCAGCAGGCCAGGCCACCAACTCCCGGAGCTTGCTCAAACTCATGTCCATGGAGTCAGTGATGCCATCCAGCCATCTCATCCTCTGTCGTCCCCTTCTCATTTAACACAATGTTTTTTTCAAGGTTCATCTATGTTGTAGCATGAATCAATGCTTCATTTCTTTTTATTGATGAATAATATTCCATTGTATGTATATATAGCACTTGCTTTATTCATCAGTTGATGAATGTTTGGGTTATTTCCACTTTTTGACTATTATAAATAATGATGCTATGGACATCTATGTGAACGTTTTTGTGTAGACGAGTGTTTTCAGTTTTTCTGAGTACATACATAGGAGTGGAATTGCTGAGTCATAATACAACTTAACTTTTTGAGAAACTTCCAGACTGTTTTCCAAAGTGGCTGTACTATTTTACATTGTGGCCCACCAGCAAGGTATGAGGGATCCTGTTTTTCCACATTCTTGTCAAAATTAGTTAACTGTCTTTTTGATTATAGCCAGCCTAGCGGGTGTGAAGTAGAATCATATTGTGGGTTTGATTTGCACTTCCCTGATAGTTAATGTTGTGCATCTTTTCATGTGCTTATTGGTTATTTGTATAAATCTCTGGAGAAATGTCTATTCAGATTCTTTGCCCATTTTAAAATTGGGTTGTCTTTTAATTATTGAGTTGTAGGGGCTCTTTATATGGGCCTGCCAGGTGGCACTAATGGTAAAGAACCCGCTTGCCAATGCAGGAGACGTCAGAGACGTGGGTTTGATCCCTGGGTCAGGAAGATCCCCTCAAGGGAGGGCATGGCAACCCACTCCAGTATTCTTGCCTAGAGGATTCCATGGACAGAGGAGCCTGGAGGCCTATGGCCCATAGGTCACAAGTCGCTCATGGCTGAAGCGACTTAGCGCAGCACAGTAGCACCGTTCTTTATATATGCTGAATATAAGCCCCTTATCAGATATGTTATTTGCAAATATTTTCTCCCATTCTGAAGGTAGTCTTTCATCTTGACAGTGTTCTTTGAAGTGCAAAAGTTTTCAATGTGATGAATTTCAACTTACCTATTTTTCTTTTGTTGCTAGTGCTTTTGGGTCATATCTAAGAAATCATCGCTTAATTCAAAGTCATGAAGATTTATGCCTATGTTTTCTTTCAAGAGCTTTAGTGTTTTAGCTCTTAAATTTAGGTCTTTGACTCATTTGGAGCTAATTTTTATGTATGGTATGAGTTACAAGTTCATCTTCATTCTTTCGCATATGGGTATTCAGTTATCACAGCACATCTGTTGAAAAGACTACTCTTTTCCTACTAAATTGCCTTGGCACCCTTGTCGAAAATCAAATGACGATAAATTGGGGGTTTATTTCTGGACTCTCAATTCTATTCCATTGATCTGTGTCTATACTTATACCTGCCCTAGCTTTTCTTGCAATGTTTTACAAAGCTGGCTTTGACGTAGACTTTTAAAGTACTCTTTCTTGTATTGCAAAATTGTCTTTTAGAGCACTTCAAATAGACCACAAAATATTTTTAAAATAATTTAAAAAATTCCTCCTTAGTTTGACTCTAAAATGCTAAAGGCTTTACTCTGCTGCTTCCAGGCTTAACTCAAGTAACTTTAACACAATTTTGAATCTGGCATGGTATATTTCTCTCATATGTAATCATTTATTCACATTTTGTACTTTGATCAAGTGGTCACACTGATTCTCCATATATCTTCCTGCTTTTGATGTATTTACAGAAACTTTGATTCTTGTTCTTGGAACTCCCTGGTTAGGAGCTCACCAAGGTGTATTTTTGTCTGCTGAATTGATTGTCCTCAAGCTATCATATAGTTTGACTTCTTATTCTTTTCACTTAAGCAAGTGTTTGGTGTTTTCAAATAGGCACTGATTCTCAACCTATTTTGCCATCTAGTTTTGAGGGGTTTCGGTTCAAGGACCTGTTTTTTTTTCATCTGGGGCATGTAATTTTCCTAGCTATAGAGTATGTTTTAAAACAGTCTTTCTATGCTTTTAGGATCTTAAATGTGCCTTTGAAATTTTTCTCCATAGGACTCTATCCAGGGTCCTAGAAACTGCCCCCTGCCTGTCCCTGCAGGCCTAGGAGTGGCAATAACTCCACTGTTCTGCCACACTTATGCCTCCTCCCCCTACTTTTGTAAAGTGTATTATCTTAATTTGAGTGTGTCATCTGTTTTCTCTTGGACCCTGACAGTAATATATAAGAAATTTCATAAGTTTGTTAGAAGGACAGGTGGGAAGTGAACACTTACTAAACATTTTCTTCCAGGTACTCTGAGATACTCTTATTTGTTTCATTTAATTCTCCAAATAACTCTATGAATTAGTGGAATCGATATATCAGGAGAAGCATTTGAAGTTCAGCAAGATTAGATAACCTATCCAAGGTTACTCAGCAGCTAAGTGGCAAAACTGGAATTTAAATATAGGAGCACCTGACTCAGTGCTCTATGCATCTTCTTGTCTGCTTTGCTGGAAGGAAATTCAATTTTTCTTAATTAAAATTTTTTTAATTTTAATTTTTTGGCTGTGCCACGTGGCATGTGGGATCTTAGTTCCCTGAGTAAGGATTGAACCTGCACCCCCTGCAGTGGAAGCGCAAAGTCTTAATCACTGAACCACTGAACCACTGTCAAAGCTGCTCAATTTTTTAAATTGATATCAATTATAAAAGGGGAAAAAAAGTTCTTTCATGGTTTCCAGTTACAGTGTTATTTACTTATGGGCTTCCCCAGTGGCTCAGCGGTAAAGAATCTGCCTGCAGTGTAGGAAATGCGGGAGATGCAGGTTTGATCCCTAGGTCAGGAAGATCACCTGGAGGAGAGGATATGGCAATCCACTCCAGTATTCTTGTCAGGAAAATCCCACGGACAGAGGAGCCGGTGGGCTTACAGCCCGTGGGGCTGCCAAGACTGGACACGACTGAAGCAGCTGAGACACACCAGAAACCTGCTGAGGTCTTTGCTTCCAACCATGCTCACACTCACCCCCTCTTCACCACCCAAAGTCCATTCTTGGAACCCCAAAGCAGACTCCCTTGGTTCTTTGGGAGGACTGAGAAAGTGCTGTGGGAAGCCAGAGGAAGAGGTTAATCAACCTGGAAAAGAGTGCCCAATTTGCTGATGGTGAAGATGGGAAAAGATGTCCAGAGGAAAACTCCCCCAGGTTGTGTGGACAGTACGGACATCACCAACAGACCAAGATATTCTTTCACTCAGACGCTTCACGAAGCAGCCCGAGAAGCAAGTTTGTGGCTCTGACTGAATTAATATTAATACTGAGTTTCTAACTTTGGATTATTTTATCGCCTTTTAAAAAAACTCACCCTCCCTTTCTTGCTCTCTTTTTAAACAGAACTTTCAGCAAGAAGGCAGAGCTGTCCTGGCCCACTATGTCTTCGTTTTCTTTGGAGGAATTCACACGCTGCTGCGCTTTCTCTGGAACAACCATTTGATGTAGAAGGAACGTAAACAGCGGCCTCTGCTTTCCTTCTGCCCTCTGAGGAAACATGAATCCCACCGGGGCAGATGCAAAGAAGACCCTTCTACCCCTCCTCTCTTTCTCACCCATCGTTGTTGCTTTTGTCGGGTTTGTTGAAGAACTGCGGACCCACTGGCCATTGGTCTGTTTATTGGTCAACCAGCAATGAGACGTCTGTGACGGTCTCATGGTGGCGCCCCAGGAACTTAGGAACCCAGGAGGCCTTACTGCTTAGGAAACACCAGCACTGTGGATGGCCCCAGTGCTCCTTATAAGGAAACCTTGGAAGGGAACCACCCATGAATGCCACTGAACCTCATTCCCAAGCCAGAGGTCACAGAAATGGGTGCTTTCTCCTGGGCCCCCTCCCTGGGTAGCAGGCCCTCCAGTTGGCCTCATTCTCGTTGCCTGTGTCCAGATCTGTAGCGCCCCGTCCTTTTTACCGTTCTGTCTACCTCATATTCCCTCCCTGCACCCTCTGAGAAGCATGATGAGTGTTAAGAAGGTTTGTTGTTATAAACTCTAAGTTCTGTTTTGAGTTCTTTGTAGGAAAAGTGTTATTTTAGAAAGTTAATAATTAAAAATGAAATAAATATGGTTATTTTATTGAGCATGAAACACCTGTGCATATTTCTTTTGTGAACAAGGGATTCCCCTGTTCCTGCTCATACAAGTTCATAATTTTGTAGTTTGATCATACATAGTGTTGTCTTTGTCCTTCCAAAGGGAAATGTTCCCATCTTTTTAAGTCCATCTCAGGCAATGCCTATCATCACCTATGTTTTGGCTTCCCTAAAATATCGTCTTTATTTTTTAACTCTTTTGAGTATGTATTTATTCACTTTTATGTTTAAAAAATCAAAACTGTATAAGAACATTTGCAATGAAAACACTTGCTCTTATCTGCTTTCCTGAATTCTAGTTATACATTTGTTACATACCCTTCCAGAGTTTCTTTGTACAAATACCAGTATATACACGCCTGGAAGAAAAGCTATAACAAACCTAGGTCTGTACATTCAAAGCTATGGTTTTTCCAGTAGTCATGTATGGATGTGAGAGTTGGACCATAAAGGAGGCTGAGCACCGAAGAACTGATGCTTTTCCAACTGTGGTGTTGGAAAAGACTCTTTAGAGTCCCTTGGACAGCAAGGAGATCAAACCAGTCAATCCTAAAGGAAATCAACCCTGAATATACATTGGAAAGACTGATGCTGAAGCTCTAATACTTTGGCCACCACCTGATGAGAAGAGATGACTCACTGGAAAAGACCCTGATTTGGGAGAGATTGAGGGTATGAGAAGGGGATGACAGAGGATGAGGTGGTTGGATGGCATCATTGACTCAATGGACATGAGTTTGAGCAAACTCCAAGAAATAGTGGACAGGAAAGCCTGGTGTGCTGCAGTCCATGGGGTCTTAAAGAGTTGGACACGACTGAGTGTCTGAACAACAACAATATATATTCACACACAAAAGGTGGCATGTAATTCCCTGGTGGCTTAGATGGTAAAGAATCTGCCTGCACTGCGGGAGACCTGGGTTTCATCCCTGCGTCAAGAAGATTCCCTGGAGAAGAAAATGGCAACCCACTCCAGTATTCTTGCCTGGGAAATCCCATGGATAGAGGAGCCTGGCAGACTACAGTCCACGGGGTTGCAAAGAGTCAGACACGACTGAGCAGCTTCACTTAATTAGCAGACACTGTTCTGTAACTTGATAGCATGGTGGTCAAGTACTACTCTAGTTGTCTTACAAATGTTAACTTATTTACTCTTCATAAGAACATTATGAGATAGGTATTATTATTATTAGCTCTATGGTGAGTCCCCTACATCCAAACGAGTTCCATTTGGAGAGCGTGTTCCTAAGTCCAATTTGTTCATAGTCCAACAAAGTTAGCCTAGGTACTCAACTAACATGATTGGCTATCAGTTCAGTTCAGTCGCTCAGTTGTGTTGGATCCTTTGTGACCCAATACTGCAGCACACCATGCCTCCCTGTCCATCACCAACTCCCATAGCTTGCCCAAACTCATGTCCATCGAGTCGGTGATGCCATCCAACCATCTCATCCTCTGTCGTCCCCTTCTTTGCTGCCTTCAATCTTTCCCCACATCAGGGTGTTTTCCAGTGAGTCAGCTCTTCGTATCAGGTGGCCAAAGTATTGGAACTTCCGCTTCAGCATCAGTTCTTCCAATGAATATTCAGGGCTGCTTCCCTGTGGCTCAGCTTGTAAAGAATTCGCCTGCAATGCAGGAGACATGGGTTTGATCCCTGGGTTGGGAAGATCCCCTGGAGAAGGGAAAGGCTACCCACTCCAGTATTCTGGCCTGGAGAATTCCATGGACTGTATAGTCCATGGGGTCACAAAGAGTTGGACACAACTGAGCGACTTTCACTTTTCCTTTAGGACTGACCAGTTGGATCGCCTTGCAGTCCAAGGGACTCTCAAGAGTCTTCTCCAACACCACAGTTCAAAAGCATCAATTCTTTGGCACTTAGCTTTCTTTATAGTCCAACTCTCACATCCATACATGCTGCTAAGTCACTTCAGTGACTCCAACACCACAGTTCAAAAGCATCAATTCTTTGGCACTTAGCTTTCTTTATAGTCCAACTCTCACATCCATACATGCTGCTAAGTCACTTCAGTCGTGTCCGACTCTGTGGGACCCCATAGACGGCAGCCCACCAGGCTCTGCCATCCCCGGGATTCTCCAGGCAAGAATACTGGAGTGGGGTGCCATTGCCTCCTCTGCACATCCATACATGACTACTGGAAAAATCATAGCTTTGACTAGACGGACCTTTATCAGCAAAGTAACATCTTTGCTTTTTAATACGCTGTCTAGGTTGGTCATAGCTTTTCTTCCAAGGAGCAAGTGTCTTTTAATTTCATGGCTGCAGTCAACATCTGCAGTGATTTTGGAGCCCCTCAAAATAAAGTCTCTCACTGTTTCTGCTGTTTCCTCATCTATTTGCCATGAAATGATGGGGCTGGATGCCATATCTTAGATTTTTGAATGCTGAGTTTTAAGCCAACTCGTTCACTTTCATCAAGAGGCTCTTAAGTTCTTTTTCGCTTTCTGCCATGTGATTGGTTATATAGTACTGTAATAGGTTTATAACATTTTTCACACAAATAATGCATAAAAACAAACACAGAAATAAAACATTTAAAATCTTATAAAACAGTACTTTGAAAAGTCTGGGGACTTCCCTGCTGGTTCAGTGGCTAAGACTCCACACTCTCAATGCAGGGGTCCCAGGTTCAATCCCTGGTCACAGGGAACCAGATACCATATGCTGCAACTAAAAAGATCTCATACACTGCAATTAAAGACCTTGTGTGCTGCAACAAGACCCAGTACAGCCAAATAAATAAATATACATTTTAAAAAGTCCAGTAGTACAATACAACAGCTAGCATACAGGGGCTGTCATCAAGGGACCAGGCAACAAGAGTTACTGACTGGAGGAAGGAGGGAACGTGGTAGATGGTAGAGCTGAAGGATCGTCAGCCACAGGAGATGGACAGCAAGCTTCGATTTCGCTCACACCTGACATTGATGGCACACGTTCTAATTCCTTGCTGGAACCAGATGCACATTCGCATCTTTGAAAGTTCATATGTAAGGTACACACTATATTTTTACTATTAAGGAAACTGAGGCAGTATTTTGTAGAGAGAGGCAGTATAGAAGGTAACTAAGTTGCTCAAGTGCATATAGCCAGTAAGTGACATATTTGGTTTTCCAAGCCAGCTGGTTATCCTCAGGGTCCAGGGACTTAACCACTCTGCTGTACTGCCTCTAGGAGAGCTGGCTCCACAGAGAGCCTGTCAGACGATGCACAGGATTCTGTTAAATGGATGTAGCATCATTTATTTCATCAGCCCTCTCTTAATGGATGCCTAAATTGTTTCTAATCACTCACTACTGTAAGCCATGCTGAAATAATTAACCATGTACCTTTTGTATATAGGTAGGTCTATTTGTTGAATAGGGGCTTCCTGGTGGCTCAGTGGGGAAGAATCTGCCTGCCGATGCAGGAGATGCGGGTTTGATCCCTGAGTCAGGAAGATCGCCTGGAGAAGGAAACAGCAACCCACCAAAGTATTCTTGCCAGGGAAATCCCATGGACAGAAGAGCCTGGCAGGCTAGAGTCCATGGGGACGCAAAAGAGTCGGGCACGACTAAGTATCTATTGAATACACTTCCAGTGCTGGGATTGCTAGGTGAAGGGTACACATTTGCAACTTTGCTAATCCCGCCATCCTACTTTCTGCAGGGCTACACCACTTAACATGTCCTCAGTTCTCTGTTCCCCTCAGCCTCTCCAGCAGATTGTTATGAAACTTTTTAATTGTTTTCCAAATTAGCAGGTTAAAAATGACTATCTCAGAATAATGTTAATTTGCACATCTTTTACAGTGGGAGAGTCTGGGCATCTTCTATGTTCAGAAGCTATTTGGCATTCTGTTTTAATGTGGAGTATCTATGCATGTGCTTTGCTCATTCTTCTATTGGGTTTCTGGTCTTGTTCTTGCTGGTTTCTAGGAGCTTATGATTTATCAATGCTAAGCCAATAGCATCTACACTTTTGGCTTTTTGTTTTTTAAAGGATTTTCTTTTTTAAAAAATTTATTTATTTGACTTCAAGGCATGTGGGATCTTAGTTCCCCAAAGAAGGATCAGACCTGCACCCCTTGCATGGAAGTGTGGACTCTTAACCACTGGACTGCCACGAAGTCCCACCTTTGGCTTTTTGGCAGGTTATTAAGACCTCTTGCCTCCTTTTCTTCCACGTGTGTTGGTTTGCTTTAGTGGTTACAGTGTCAAGGCAGAGGGAGCTGAAGCAGCTACACACAGGTGATGGGCAGGTGGGCACCACACCTGGAGCAGCCGGGGGCCTGTGAAAAGGTGGCAGTTGGGATCCACTAAGTACCTGGGTCTAGGTCAGAAGAGCATCACAGCCTCTCTAACGGTGGCACTGGGGCCAAGGGCAGGCCGTGGCAGGGTCGGAGGTGTAAAGGTCCCTCACCCTCAAGGGGAGAAGCACCTGGTCTAGGTGGACAGCATGGGAGGCCCCCTCCCACCCACCTGCAGATGAATATGAAGTTGGTCTGTTGCTGCTGCGAGACCAGGACTAGGGGTTGTCTTGGCTCTGCAGGTCTCGCAGAATACAACCTCTGCCCCCCGAGGATTGCTGTCCATCCGCGAAAGGGGTGCGAGCAAGACCTATGCCTCCCAGCCAGTGAGCCCTCGGGCACTCTGGGACTCCGCTCCCACAGGGGCGAGCCCCCTGCCTCCCCCAAACCGACCTTGTGGGAGTGGAAGCCGGATCGCGCTCTTTTATTTCCCAGGAGGATACCAATTACCAGGGCACCCCATGCACCTGCTCAGCCGGAACCCCCGTGCACGGCCCCTGGCACTATTTGAGATTCCATCCCATCAGACTTTCCAGTCTGGGGGGTGAAGTTCGGGGTTTGGGGAAGGAGGGCCTAGGCGTGCTGGCCTAGGGCGCAGCAGCCGCAGCCCCTGGAGCTCTCATGAGGGACAACCGGGCGGCTCCCTCACCTCCCCGTGCCGTGCAGGCGTGCAGGCGTGCAGGCGAGCGCCTGATGGCTGAACCACGCGGCAGGCGCACAGGGCCCGCCCTCCGCCCCTTCCCCGCCGCCGCAGGGCTTGATGCAGATTCTGGTGGCTGACCCCCTGCTTAGAACCTGGGCCATTCTTGGGGCACAAGTCCTATAGGAAAAGCCTTTTCACCTAATATTCTTTGAACACATGAGGAACAGAAAAGTCCCTTTAAAATTCTTCTTGTTGTAGCTGATTTACAACATCGTGTTTAATGTCTGCTGTATACAAAGTGACTCGGCCATACATGTATAAGTTCTTTTTCATATTCTTTTCCATTATAGCTTATCACAGGATATTGAACAGTTATCAGTGCTGTACAGTAAGACTTTGCTGTTTATCCATCTATATATAATAGTTTGCATCTATTGCTAATCTCAACCTCCTAATCCTTCCCTCCTCAAAATCCCCTCCCTCTCGGCAACCACAAGTCTGTTCTCTGTGTCTGTGATTCTCTTTCTGTTTTGTAGATAGGTTCATTTGTGTCATATTTTAGATTCCACATGTATGTGGTATCATATGGTATTTGTCTTTCTCACTTACTTCACTTAGTATGATAATCTCTAGGTTCATCCATGTTGCTGCAAATGGTATTATTTCATACTTTTTAATGGCTGGGGAACATTTAATATTCAGTTATATATAAATAAATAAATATATATATAACCATTGCTTCTATGTCTTGGCAATTGTAAATAATGCTACTGTGAACACAGGGGTGTACATATCTTTTTGAATTATAGTTTTGCTTGGGTATGTGCCCAGGAGTGGGATTGCTGGATCATATGGCAATTCTATTTTTAGTTTTTTGAGGAACCTCCATACTGTTTTCCATAATAGCTTCACCAATTTACTTTCTCACCAACAGTGTGGGAGGGTTCCCTTTTCTCCACGCCCTCTCCAGCACTTACTATTTGTAGACTAAAAAAGTCCCTTTTAATTATCACTGGGCTGGAGGTGCTGACTGCAAGAGAATGAAAGTCGGGAGTCAGCATGTGGAAGTGAAAGAAAAACCAAATTACATTCCAGGTACTGCTGGGGGTTGTGTGTGACCTTAGGTCCTTCAGAGACAGCGAGGGAAATTCCTGCCCATCTCTCTGGACCTGGGAGGAGCACATCTGTGGGTGATAATGTCTGCAAAATTCAGGGGTTTCCCTCTCAGCATAGTTTTTGTGTTTTCACGGAGGCAGAACAGCCAGAAAGGAGTGGAATTCGTCCCCACCCTCCAGCCAAACACAGGAAAACAGACCCCTCTGAGTCAGGTATTGTAGTTTCGAACCTGGGGGCTGTTGGTCTCAAATATCACAGAATAGGGAACCACATTCAAAATGCAATTGGCAGTTGGTCCCTAGAGTTCCTGGAAGTCCTGGCTGGCTGTGCAGGCCTGCCCCGACACCTGCTTGACACCGGCACACAGTCTGTGAGCTTTACACCACACAGCTTTTAAAAAATTATTTTATTTTTTGGCTGTGGTGGGTCTTCATTGGCACACACAGGCTTTCTCTAGTTGTGGTGAGCAGGGGCTACTCTTGTGTTGCGGTGCACACACTTTTTATTGCAATGGCTTCTCTTGTTGCAGAGCATGTGCCTCAGGGCTCGTGGGCTCAGTAGTTGCTGCTCTCGGGCTCAAGAGCATTGGCTCAGTAGTTGTGGAGCATAGGCTTAGTGGCTCCATGGCATGTGGGATCTTCCCAGACCAGGGATCAAACCTGTGTCCCTTGCATTGCAAGGCAGATTCTTAACCACTGGACCATCAGGGAAGCCCCATCAAATAACTTTTTGTGTCTCCCTTCTGCATTATCAGACTGATCTCCCTTGGAGACTCTAAAGTCCTATTGCTGTCCTCCACACATCCTTTTCCTTGCATTCATGCTAGGCGTAGGTGTTATCATTAAAATGACATCTCATTCTCTCTGCCTGCCCCTGACTACTGAGGCACCCTGCCACATGTTTATTAGTGGATCTGCTCTACTGCAGAGCTTCTCAGCTGAGCGGGTTTTCTCTCCCTCCCCAGGGACATGTGGCTCGTGAGCTGGGGAGCGGTGCTGCTGGCATCTAGTGGGGGATGCTGCTATGTATAAAGCGCCCACAGCAAGGGGCTGTCAGACCCAAAGTGTCTATAGTGCTGAGGCTGATAAATCCTGCTGCACCGTGAACTGCTGGGAAGGTTCTTTGTCTTTAAAAAAAAAAAAATCAATTTAGAGATGCTCTTGACCTGTCACAGGCATATTATTTTTAAAAATTATGTATTTATTTATTTGGCTGTGCTGGGTCTTCTCTCTAGCTGCGGCACACGGGCTTCTCTTGTCACAGAGTACGGGCTCCAGGGAGCGCAGGTTTCAGGAGTTGTGGCCCCCCGGCTCTAAAGCACAAGCTCAGTAGTTGTGGCACATGGGCTTAGCTGCCCCGCGGCATGCGGGATCTTCCTAGGAATCAGGGATCATACCCGTGTCTCCCTGGGTTGGCAGGCAGACTCTTTACCACTGAGCCACCCAGGGAAGCCCACAGGCATTTTATCTGTCATCTGCATTGCAATGGGGAATTTTGGAATTCCCCCAAACCCATCCTCTTTTAATTTTGCTTATGGTATCTTTTGACACACACATAAAAATTAATGCAGTCAAATATGTGCTTCACCTTTTATTACAGTCTCCAAGTTTCCTGTCACGGTTGAGTCTCTGCTACCCTTGTTCAGTGCGTATGGTTTTCTATTTCCACTTCTGTTAGGGTTGCTATTTACTGTTCAATCCACTAGGCCTTAATCCATCTGGAACTGATTTTTGTGACTGGTGGGAACTGAGGGTCCGAATACAGATTTTTCCAGGTAGTGAGCCAGTTGTGGTTTTATCATACCTCAAATTATCTATCCTTTCCCGCTAAATTAATGTCACACACACACATATGGCTCCCTCTTCTTTTCCAGTGATACTTGTCAATCTTCGGTTAGTACCATCAGATCTTGATTATGTGGTTTTGTAGTCCCACAAAGGCCAACTATCACTTCTATTCCTTTTTTTTCCGTTAAATAACTTTTGGGTCAATTCAGACATTTCTTCTCCTTTCTTAGGTCTCCAAATAAATACCGGAAGCCTCTTCTTCCTCCCCTGCTGGGTTTTGTTGCTCCGCTTTCTGTGTTTGTAGCACAGTGCACTCTTCCTCTGTGTCGCTGGTCAGGACTGTCATGAGACCGTCATTGGTTACTGGGGTCCCTCCTGCCAGCTTCGCTCTGTGCCGTGTCCCAAGCAGCAGCATGGTGCCTGGCAGGTGGCTGGAGCTGGAATACCAGAAGGAATGCATGATGCATATCTTATTTTTCCCAAACACGAAAACTAGTTCTCTCTTTTGTGTTGTTTTGGGACCTGGCAGTCAGAGGTTGGCTTAGTCCTTGTCATTGTCAAGGTGTGGGCTCAGACGGTGGTTGCTCTGCTTCAGTTTTCTTACCTGTCAGGCTGGACCTGATGACCGCTGAGCACCCTCCACTCTCACCCAGCTGGGGGCGGGGAAGTGCTGAAGAGCTCTGGGGAGAAGCACCACACAAAGGGACTCATCGCGGCACAGTGCCGGGGCCTCCATGCTTTTAGGGGCCCGTGAAAACGGCCCAATTTCTTTTACAATTGGAAGAAAACAAATTTACACCTTTTAAGTTACATGATCTGGTTTTAAACCAGTCAGACACCCTTCAGTCACATGACCTGGCTTTAGGTCACATCTCCCTAGAAAGGGGTCGGGAGGGGGGTGGAGGGAAGAGGCTCAGATGGAAAGAGAAGAAGAAAGTTTGGGGAGAACTCTTGAGAGAAAGGGCACAGCCTGCGCACCAGAATACTACCGCTTTCGCCTGCTGCATGTTCACGACCACAGACCAGTTTTCCAGATGCCAAGACTGCAAGGTCTGTAGCTTAGGAACCGCAAGCCCAGGAGTCAAGCCCAGTATTTCTGGGCCGAGTCCCGCCTCCGCGGAAACAAAGGGCTGTCAGACCGCAGACGTCCTCTCAGGCTGTCCGACCCCTGCGCCACCCGACCAGGCGGGAAGTGTCTCCATCGGGTGCTGAAGGTAGACCTCTGTGCCCTCTGTGAGGCGAGGCCATTTGGGCCGGGGTAGAAGCTCCCGGGAACCAGCCCCTCCTCTCTGGGCACGTCCCTGGGATCCCAGCAGCCCCGGCTCCAGCTCCTTTCCCGGCCGGGAGGTGCAGCGGGAGAGCGGCAGGTGGGCTCTGCCGGTGCTCTGGTGCCCTCCGGTGGCCATCCGCTCTAACGCCAGCTCTCAGCCCTTCCTCCTCTCTGCCTCCCCATCCCTGGGGGACCTACAGCCTGATTTCTTCCTCCTCTCCCTGCAAGCACAATGAAGTGACCTGAAGAGGGGGACATTTCTCTCTCAAAGTCTCCCAGGTCACTTGCCCCTCCATAGCCCACCCCACTACTTTAAGTCAGTGAGTCAGCTTTAAATCAATCAGCATCCCCTGAAATCACATGAGCTGGCTTTAAATCAATCAGTCACTATGGAGAACAGTATGGAGGTTCCCCCCAAAACTAAAAATAGAGTTGCCATGGGATCTGGCAATGATACTCCTGGGCATATATCCAGAGAAAACTCTAATTTAAAAAGATACGTGTACCCCAATGTTCATACCAGCAGTAGTTACAGTAGCCAAGACATGGAAGCAACCTAAATATCCATCGACAGATGAATGGATAAAGAAGATATGGTATATAACTAATATGGAATATTACTCAGCCATGAAAAAGAACAAAATAATGCCATTTGCAGCAATGGGTGGACCTAGAGATTATCATACTAAGTGAAGTAAGTCAGACAGAGAAAGACAAACACCATATAGAATCTAAAATATGACACAACAAACTTATTTACATAAAAAGAAACAGACTCATAGACATACAGAACAAACTTAAGGCGAGCAAAGGGGAAAGGTGGGAGGGTAAATTAGGAGTTTGGGATTAGGAGATACAAATTATTATACATAATAATAAACACAAGTTACCACTGTAGAAAAAATCAGGAGGAAGCCCCCTCCCCGCAGTGTGTGAGCACACACACTCATACTCATACTTTCTCTCTCACACACACACACACTCACACCAGCCCAGGGAGACAGCCCAGGCACTGACTCTGAGGTCACAATGAATAGGATGCAAAGAGCAATTACACTGCCAGGCATTGAGATAATACAATTATTGAAACTGCTAGCTGAAAACAGTTAATGGAATAACTAAGATAACTTGACCTAAAAGCTTTGATTTAAAATTAACCTGGCATGTGTATACTGTCTAATTATTCTCTCCTATGATCTACCCTCTCATTAAAGTCAAATTTCTTTGTGAGAAATTCCACATTTTGCACCATGATTGGGAAGAAGCCATAGTCACTCACCTGCTGATGACAGTGGTGGGCTATCAGAGGAGCGAAAAGGGAAAGGAGTGTCCGGCCTTCCCAGGCGCAGGGAGACCTGTCTCTGCAACAAACCACACCCCCTTCCCACCTTTCCCTTAGGAAAGGACCGAAGGAAATATACTAAACCTGCATCAACTGAGGACCCCAAATGACTAGGTGCCTAAGTGGGAGTGAGGTGGCCACGGGGCTGGAAGAGGCACCTCAGAGAAAACTCAGTAAGCTGGCATCCAATTCACTTCTCCACCAGTAAGAAAACCCAGGCCAACGAGGGAGGGGCCTGATGGAGACCAAACACCAAGCCGGGGGCAGGGGTGGGAACAGCAACTATTTTCAGCGCAAAGTTTCTCTCACTGCGCCTGCCATCACCTCTCCTCCTAACTCACGGTTTCCTGGCACATCCCCACCCAGCAGAGCTCCTGGCGTGGTGTGCGGCTCCTGGCATGGAGATGCTGTTGGCTGGACCAGGCTTCTGAGGCCACACTCCAGGGTGGCCCCTGGCTGTTGGGCGGTTTTCTCTTGTTTGCATCTCTAGCCAGCTGCCTGCCAGGCCCTCGGCCAATCTAGGATTCTGCAATGGGGTTGGGCCTGCGTTCAGGAGGCACCTGACAAGGCTCACCTGTGGGAGGAGGGTCGTGGCCAAGGCTTCCATTGGCAAGCTCTCAGCCTGTGTCTGAACAAACAGTATCCTTGTTGTGTGGAAACCCTCAGAAGTACCGCAATACTGTTTTTTAAACATAAGCCCCACTTGGCATATTTAGAAGATAAAGAAATTCCCCCATTAAAGTTCTGGAATGACATGCATTTAGAAAGAGCAGGAAGACACAGTACGCTCCCAGATGATCTATTCCTTGGGGGACTTTAAAATTCTCACCAGAAATCATTCACTCTCTTCACCCTCTTGTGCATCAGCACAGGCAAGACTTGGCTGCACTCTGCATTTATCCCTGCAATTTCTCTAGAATCTTTCCTTCCAGGAGAAATCTCTGGGCTCTGTGGGGACCGTGAGTGGTGACAAGTAACTCTGAGACTAAAATGCTTAGAGAGACAAGGTCTGCAAACATCTGGATAGCTGGGGCAAAGGAGATTTCTTCATGGAGAGGTGTAAACACAAGTACAAAGGCCCGGGCATGGGCTGGCATGAAAGGTGGCCCAACGGCATGAGGATCAGAGGCCCTGAGGGGGCCTTCTGCAGAGGGGGAGGGCAGTGGCTGCAGTTTGGGTGGGGAGGAGGGGAACACATGGGTCAGGCCCTTTTTCTGACTGATCCTGGGAAGGAGCTGATAAGCCCAGGGAGGGACTGGGACTGTGTGGCCTGGTCAGGAAAGGGTGGATCCTGACAGTCCAACGGTTGGGACTCCTCACTCTCACTTGGGTTCAATCCCTGGGCGGGGAACTAAGATCCCACATGCTGTGTGGGGTTAGGGTGGGGTGTACAAAAAGAAAAAGAAAAAAAGGAAGGGGATATCCTGAGTTCCAGCATAGTCTTTGTGGGGAAAGGTCTTCACAGGAAGCCATTTCCCAGACACAGAGGGTGAGATTTCTAGACCTTCAGGTCACCTTCAACATTGTTGAAAGGCAATGGGCTGTGGAGGGGACAGGAGGCGGGGACACTCAGACCCTGGGCTGTGACAGGATAGAAGGAAACACAAATGCATCTCAAGGGTCAGAGAGGCAGGACTGGTGCTGGCCGGCTGGGGAGTGCAGGCTGCAACCTCCCAGTTGAGTCTATGCTCCCAGTTGGCAAGCCTGCAGAAACCATTAAATTTGGAAATTCAAACTGAAATGGAGCCAAATAACCCACAACTTCTCCCAAAATAGCTATAGAATAATTGGAAACCAAATGCAATCGAAAGACTGTAGACACAAACTTTACAATCTACACCAAAACTCACTAGAAATTGTTCATGAAAAGTGAAAGTGAAAGTGAAGTCACTCAGTCATGTCTGACTCTTTGCGACCCAATGAATGGTAGCCCACCAGGCTCCTCCATCCATGGGATTCTCCAGGCAAGAATACTGGAGTGGGTTGCCATTTCCTTCTCCAGGGGTTCTTCCCAACCCTGGGATTGAACCTGGGTCTCCCGCATTGCAGGCAGACCCTTTACCCTCTGAGCCACCAGGGAAGAACTTGTTCATAGACACATTTAAAATGCAAAAGGATAAAAACTGTTAGATGAAAACATAGAAGGAAATCTACATAAGCTTGGGCTTGGTGAATTTTAATGCAAAACCTCAACAGCCTATTCACAAAAGAAATAAAATTTTGAATATGGACTTTAAAAATTTATAACTTTAAACTATAAAATATTTAGAAAACCGAAAGACAAGTCACAAATTGGGAGAAAAAATATTTGCAAAATGCGTATCTGATAAAGAATTTGTACAACTATAAAGCATTACAAATGAGTAAAGATTTGAACAGACACCTGGCCAAAGAAGATATACAGATAATAAATAAGTGGACAAAATATGATCAGCATCGTATATACCATTAGAGAAAGACAAGTTAAAACAACAAGACGGGGTTTCCCTGGTGGCTCAGTGGTGAAGAATCTGCCTGCCAGGGCAGGGGATATGGGTTCAAGCCCCGGTCTGGGACGATCCCACAGGCTGTAGAGCAATTAAGTCTGTGTCCCACAACTACTGAGCCTGTGCTCCACAACAAGACAAGCCACTGCAATGAGAAGCCCACACACCACAGCTAGACAGTAGCCCCCCCTGCTGCAAATAGAGAAAAGCCCATGCAGCCACAAAGACCCAGCATAGCAAAAAAACACAACAATCTTACAAACAACAAGACAGCTCACCCCTATTAGGGCTGCTAACCTCCCCCCAAAATGACAACACCGATAACTGGAGGAGGAGGAACAGCAGCCCCCCTTCACTGCGATGGGACACGTATCCGGCCTCTTGAGACACGGGGTGGCAGCATCTTCCAAAGCCAAACAGGTCTCACACCTTGAGAGCCACCCTTCATGCATCCAGTAATCATACAACTGCTTTGAAAAGCTGTATCCAAACAAAAACAAGGATGTTATTACACACAGAACCTCTACTCATGTCTGAACCTTACAGCAATCAGGATGTCTTCAGGAGATAATGCATAAGCAAATTGGGGTTCCTCCATGTGAAGGAGAGCAGAATATGACACCTGAAATATGGAATTTCAAGAGAACCTAAAGAGAGTTAAACCATTGTTTAAAAAGAAAATCCATGCTGGAGGTTCACACTTACCAACCTCCAATGTTAGCACACAGCAATACTGTGTTACTGTGATACTGGCATGAAGATATACATACAGATGAACGGAACTGAATAGAGGTCCCAGAGATAAACCCGTTTGTCTACAATGAATGGATGTGAGACTACAGTCAACAGCAGTAAAGATGGGGGGAAGTGGGGGACTTCCCTCGCTGTCCAGGGGTGAAAACTCTGCACTTCCACTGCGGGGGCATGGGTTTGATCCCTGGTCAGGGAACTAAGATCCTGCATGCCACACAGCCAAAAAAAAGGAAGAAAGAAAAAGAAAAAAAATGGGGGAAATGGTGTTTTCCACAAATGGTGCTAAGTGATTGGCTATCCACATGCAGAGGAATGAAACTGGACTCTTACCTCATACCACACGCAAAAAGTATCTCAAAACACACAAAAGTCTTAAATGTAAAAAGTAAAATTTCACTTGGTCCTTTGTATCCATGGGTTCCACATCAATGGATTCAACTAATGTCAGAGCAAAAAATATTTTTAAAAAATTCAAAAAAGTTTCAGAAGGAAAAACTTAAATTTAGTACATGCCAGCAACAATTTACATAGCATTTACTTGTTTTACAACATTTATATAGCATTTATATTGCATTAGTTCTTACGAATGATTCAAAGTATACAGGAAGATGTGCCTAGGTTATTTGCAAAACTCGATTATTTTATATAAGATATTTGAGCATCCATAGATTTTGGTATCTGCAGGGTGTCCTGGAGCCGATACCTCATGGATGATGAAGGAAAACTGCAAAATCTCCAATAAGACATGGGGATAAATCTTCAGAATCTTGGATTTAGCAATGGTTTCTTCAATCTGACAGCAAAGCACCAGCAACCAAAGGAAAATGGTCAGATTTCCTCAAAATCAAAAACCTTTTTTGCATCAAAAAATGCAATTTAGAAAGTGGAACAACAGCTCACAGAATGGAGGAAAATAATTCCATGTTATACATCTGATGAGTCTTTATCCAGTGTGTATCAAGGACTTTTATAACTCATCAACAAAGACAACCCAGTTTTAAATATGGACAAAGGACTTAAATACTCTTCTCCATACAAGACATGCAAATGCTCAACAAGCAGATGAAAAGATATGATGGAAATGCAACTTACAATCACAATGCTATAACTCCTTCACCCACATTAAAATGAATATAATCAAGAAAATTAAAAATAACATATGTTGGCAACAATGCAGAGACACTGGAACTTTTAAATCTTATTGTGGAAATGGAAAATGATGCAACCTGTGTTTACTCTATGAATATGCAATTGCTATATGGCTCAACAACTCCACCCCTGGATACAAAGAATTGAAAACAGATGTACATATCTATTGAAAGCAGCATTGTTCACAATAGCCAAGAGAGATAAACAATGCTAATGTCCACTAATGGGTAAATGGATAAGCAATATGATGGCTGAGCCATATTATTCTGGCATAAAAAGAATCAAGTGAAATGAAATCACCTCAGTCAAAAATAGTATGGCAGTTTCTCAAAAATTTCTATGTAGAATTAACATATGATCCATCAACTCCATGTCAGCATATATACTCAAAAGACTGAAAGTAGGGAACGTATGGGCACACCCATCTTCATAGCAATATTAATCACAAGAGCAAAAGGTGGAAGTGATCCAAGTGTACATCAATTGATAAATGGGTAAACTAAACGTGGTATACACAAAAAGCACTGCAAATTCAGCCTTAAAAACCAAAGAAATTCTGACACATGCTACAACATACATGAATTTTGATCTATATGGTAAGTGAAATAGCCCTGTCACAAAAAAGAAAAAAATGATATGATTCCACTTAGACAAGGTATCCAGAGAAGTCAAATTCAGGGGCTGGGGGCAATTAGTGTCTAATGGCTACAGAGTTTCATTGGTGAAAATGAAAAAGATCTGAACATGGATGGTGAGGAAATTTGTACAACAGTATGAATGTGGTTAATGCCATGGAAGTGTGTACTTAAAATGGTTTAAATGGTAAATGTTAGTACATTTAACCACAATAAAAAATGAAGTACTAATACATGTTACAATACAGAAAAGGCCACCCAGATGTTACTTATTTTGTGCACTTTCAATCCATCAAGGTTGTGATAATAAGGGAAAAGTATCATCATGGTTCCAGAAGAACAAACAGGATCAGAATGAAAAGAGACATTTCCTGAGAGCTGGGGCAGCTGGTGAAAGCTGAAGCGGGCCTGAGGATTGGATCATAATGTGGAAACCACAATAATTTCCTTATGTGAAGGTCTTGTGCTGTCCTTGTTTTGGGTAAGACACACCGACGTGTTTTGTGTGCAGTGGCAAAAGTGAGTACTTTGTACCGCCACTGAAGATTTTCTGTACGTTTGAAATTACTGGTAAATAAATTACTTTTCAAAACAATGGTGTCGATAAAAGGACAGAAGACAACAAGCTTTGCTATTGAGGCCAAGCCGTACACAGATCCTGCTCACCCAAAATGATGACGCAATTCACCTTTATATTATTTCACACATTTTAAAAGGGCACTGTGGGAAGATTATATCAGCAGTCACTGTGTCTTGGGTGTTGTGGATCACCCAGATGTGGTAGAAACAGTGGGATTTCTAATTCCAGCTTTCCACATCAAATCACCAAAAAAATCTGTTAAAAATGAATTCAATAAAGCTGCAGAATACAAAATCAGTATACCAAAATCACTTGTAGTGTTTCTATACACTAACAATGAACTATCCGAGAGAGAAATCCAGAAAACAATCCCATTTACAATAACATCAAAAGGACCAACCACCTAGGAATAAATTTAACCCAAGATGTGAAAGAGCTGCACACTGAAAACCTTAAGACATCGATGAAGAAATTTGAAGACACAAATAAATGGAAAGATATTCTGTGCTCATGAATGGGAAGACTTAGTAATGCTAGAATGTCCATTCTGTCAAAAACAGCATGCACATTCAATACAATTCCCAAAAAAATTCCAATGGATTTTTTCACAGAAGCTGAACAAACAACCCTGACACTTGCATGGAACCATAAAGAACCCCAAACAGCCAAGAGGATGTTGAGAAAGGAGAACAGCAGCTGGAGGAAACTCACGCATTGACTTGAAACCACATTATAAAGTTACAGAAACCACATACTAGAAATGGTGCAAAGAGAAGCACGTGGGCCAGAGGAAGAGAGACCCTGGGAGAGGATCACTGTGTTGGTGTCTTGGGGACATCTGGAGGCGTTCTGACAGTGGGGACGCGATCTGTCCATCTTTTCCCTTCTTGGTAGAAATCTTATGTGACATGAACCTCTTTAAGAATCCTCCCTGAATTGGCATCTGAAGAAATCAGACAGGGAAGCAGATCAGGACTGGGGCTGAGACCCTGAGACGGTGAGGAGAGAGCCTTTAGGGAGAGGGTGGTCTCTTTCTCATTGGTCCTCCTGGGTCTGACCAATGAGGAACACAGGAGGAAACTCCAAACAGCAAAACCTGCACATAACCTATTTCATGCGGTAAGTGATGCTCTAAGAATAAAAAACTATCTGAAGCCCGTCCACAGGGAGCCTTTCAGCTGTTCACCCAACAGACTTTCCTGAGAGATGCAGTCCCAGGTCCTGTGCTGGGGGCTCCCCTACACCCTGTCACAGGATCCTGGCTGGCCTCTGACACCCAGATCCAGGCTTGGGGTGGCCCGCTGATTAAACCTGTGCTTTCCTCAGGAATGATGTGAAACCAGAAGGAGAAATGGTGAGAAGAGCAGCCGGCCCCGGATGGGGCTCAATCTCTTGGTTCACCACCCAGAGCAGAACCTGGGGCGGGAGCTGGGGCCCGTTTCAGGCTGTTAGGAGGGGAGGAGCAGAATGAGGCTCACCTCAGATGAGGCTGCAGCGACCCACTGCGCTCTCAGATGTTTTCACTTTTGCTCACATTAAATGAACCCTCTGTGGTAAGGCCAATGCACGAAGCTCATCATAGCTCCTACCAGCTACTGCAGAGGCCTTTGACTGATAATAAATGATACAGTAAGGTAATAGATAATATGCACTTTGGTAGACAAAATCTTTCAGAATCTGTACCCACGGAGCAAAAATATAGAGGGTTTTTTGGTTTTTTGATGGGGGTGGGGTTTAATGCGTGGTTTCGTGGAGGCTCATGCAGAACTGAACTCAACTGGGGAATTTTACTTCTAGGCAGAGATAATCCAGGGTCGCTCCCAAACAAAGATGAGCAGAATGAACAAATGAGCCTCCTCCTCACCTCCCCCAACACCCCATTTCCATGACCCCGCCCCCACCCCTGCTTCCCCCAAGTAGCTTCCCAGTTTGTCATCCCAGGAATCTGGAATCAAGTTTGGGAAAGAGGTGTTCCCTTCAAATCCAGGGACATGCTCAGAACTGCTGAGTCCTGTTAATAAGTCCTCCCTGTAACCGTGACCTCTCTGATACATGCCGGTGCCTGGCCCAGTGCAGCCCTGCCCCCATGGTCCCCCACCTTTCTGAGCTCTCACTGTGGTTCTCCTGAAATGGTTGGAAACTCTCTTCTGCCTTCACTGTTTAGGATTCCAGGGACACCCAGGCTGCAAGCTTCTCTCCCTGGAAAGGCCTGCAGTTTAAAACCTTGTCCACCAGGTGGCACAAAGCCTCTTGTGTTGCTGTCTGGGTCACTAATCTGCAGTGTGTCTGCTCTGAGACAGAAGGCCTGCCTTCTCCTACCAAGATGTGAGTATGTAACTCTCCAACTCAGGCATACTCTGTAAGGAGACATCCAGCCCCTGCTTGAACACTTCCAGTGATGGGGCGCTCACTACCTCTCGGGGCAGAGTTAGTAGCAGGAATGAGGGTGGAACTGAGGACATCAAAAAGCTACCTGTTCAAGGATGTCAGTTTTCCTTTCCCAACCAGCAGGGCAATGGTTTTTGCAATTCCTAGCTTCCCAGGCTCTTTCTTGGGAATAACTTAACTCCTTTTCTTATCATCTTATCTCTGAGCAGCTCACCAACTTACTGAGCAGAGGCCCAGATGAGACCTGTCTGGGGCACAAGCCTCCCTAACATCAACCCACACCCTCAGCCGCTGAGTAGAAAATCAAAAGGACTGAGCTCCTTCAGTTCCCTGGTGACTTTAGTGGAGTCAAGCATCTGAGCCTAAGTTTCCATATCTGTAGAATAAGTAACAGCATTCTCTGCTCTACTGGCCACATTCTGTTGAGAAACTTCAAATGAAATAATGCATTTACCTAACAACTATTTACTAAGCACCTATGATACACTACCCCTTCATGGATCATAGCCTTGTCATGGTGAAGGGGCTTGCATAACTCAGTGAAGCTATGAGACAAGCAGTGCAGGTCAACCCAAGACGGATGGGTCACAGTGAAGAGTTCTGACAAAACGTGGTCCACTGGAGAAGGGAATGGCCACCCACTCCAGTGTTCTTGCCTGGAGAATCCCGGGGACGGCGGAGCCTGGTGGGCTGCCGTCTGTGGGGTCACACAGAGTCGGACACGACTGAAGCGACTTAGCAGCAGCAGCAGCAGCTGGTGGTGAAAGCAAAGTCCGACGCTGTAAAGAACAATATTGTGTAGGAACCTGGAGTGTTAGGTCCATGAATCAAGGTAAATTGGACATGATCAAGCAGGAGATGGCAAGATTGAACATCAACATCTTAGGAATCAGTGAACTAAAATGGATGAGACTGGGCAAACTTATTACAGAAAACCATTATATCTACTACTGTGGGCAAGAATCCCTTAGAAGAAATGGAGTAGCCATCAGAGTCAACAAGAGTCTGAAATGCAGTACTTGGGTGCAAGCTCAAAAATGACAGAATGATCTTGGTTCATTTCCAAGGCAAACCATTCAATATCACAGTAATCCAAGTCTATGCCCCAATCACTGATGCTGAAGAAGCTGAAGCTGATTGGTTCTATGAAGACCTATAACACCTTCTAGAACTAACACCAAAAAAAAAAAAAAAAGATATCCCTTTCATCATAGGGGATTAGAATGCAAAAGGAGGAAGTCATGAGATACCTAAAATAACAGGCAAGTTTGGCCTTGGAGTACAAAATGAAGCAGGGCAAAGGCTAACAGAGTTTTGTCAAGAGAACATGCTGGTCACAGAAAACACTATTTCCAACAACCCAAGACACGACTCTACACGTGGACATCACCAGATGGTCAACATCAAAATCAGATTGATTCTATTCTTTGCAGCCAAAGATGGAGACACTCTATACAGTCAGCAAAAACAAGACCAGGAGCTGACTGTGGCTCAGCTCATGAGCTCCTTATTGCAAAATTCAGGCTTAAATTGAAGAAAGTAGGGAAAACCCCTAGGCCATTCAGGTATGACCTAAATCAAATCCCTTATACAGTGGAAGTGAGAAATAGATTCAAAGGACTAGATCTGATAGACAAGAGTGCCTGAGGAACTATGGACAGAGGTTCAAAACATTGTACAGGAGGCAGTGACGAAAATCATCCAAAAGAAAAAGAAATGCAAGGAAGCAAAGTGGTTGTCTGAGGAAGAATAGCTGATAAAAGAAGAATGAAAGGCAAAGGAGAAAGGTAAAGATATACCCAACTGAATACAGAATTTCTGAGAACAGCAAGGAGAGATAAGAAGGTCTTCTTAACTATACAATGCAAAGAAATAGAGGAAAACAATAGAACGAGAAACACCAAAGATTTCTTCAAGAAAATTGCAGATATCAAGGGAACATTTCATGCAAGGATGGGCATGAGAAAGGACAGAAACAGTAAGGACCTAACAGAGGCAGAAGAGATTAAGAAGAGGTGGCAAGAATACAGAGAAGAACTGTACAAAAAAGGTCTTAATGACCTGGATAACCATGATGATGTGGTCACTCACCTCGAGCCAGATATCCTGGAGTGTGAAGTCAAGTGGGCTTTTGGAAGAATTTCTATTAACAAAGCTAGTGGAGGTGACAGAATTTCAGCTGAGCTATTTAAAATCCTAAAAGATTTGCTAAAATTTGTTGTAAGGTTTGTAAAGTAAAATTTCTAAATTTGTTGTAAAATCCTAAAAGATTTGTAAAGATTTGTTGAGGTTAAAATTCTGCACTCAATATGTCAGCAAATTTGGAAAACTCAGCAGTGGCCATAGGACTGGAAAAGGTCAGTTTTCATTTCAATCTCAAAGAAGGGCAATGCCAAAGAATGTTCAAACTACTGTACAATGGTGCTCATTTCACATGCTAGCAAGTTTATGCTCAAAATCCTTCAAGCTAGGATTCAGCAGTACTTGACCCAAGAAATTTCAAATGTACAAGCTAGGTTTCAAAGAGGCAGAGGAACCAGAGATCAAATTGCCAACATTCACTGGATCGTGGAGAAAGCAAGGGAGTTTCAGAAAAACATCTACTTCTGCTTCATTAACTATGCTTAAGCCTTTGTCTGTGTGGATCACAACAAACTGCAGAAAATTCTTAAAGAGATGGAAGTACCAGACCACCTTACCTGTCTCCTGAGAAACTGGTATGTGGGTCAAGAAGCAACGCAGAAAATTCTTAAAGAGATGGAAGTACCAGACCACCTTACCTGTCTCCTGAGAAACTGGTATGTGGGTCAAGAAGCAACAGTTAGAACTGGACATGGAACAACTGACTGGTTCAAAATTAGGTTGAGTATGACAAGGCTGTATACTGTCACCCTGCTTATTTAATTTATATGCAGAGTACATCACGTGAAATGCCAGACTAGATGAATCACAAGCTGGAATCAAATTGCCAGCAGAAATATTAACAACCTCAGATATGAAGATGATACCACTCTAATGGCATAAAGTGAAGAGGAGCTAAAGAACCTCTTGATAAGGGTGAAAGAGCAGAGTGAAAAAGCTGGCTTAAAACTCAACATTCAAAAAACTAAGATCATGGCATCCGGTCCCATCACTTCACAGCAAATAGCAGGGGAAAAAGTGGAAGCAGTAACAAATTTTATTTTCTTGGGCTTCAAAATCATGGCAGATGGTGATTTATATTTGCTTCTTGGAAGGAAAGCTATGACAAACCTAGACAGCTATTAAAAAGCAGAGACATCACTTTGCTGACAAAAGTGCATATAGTCAAAGCTCTGGCTTTTCCAGTAGTTGTGTTCAGTTCAGTTCAGTTGCTCAGTCGTGTCCAACTCTTTGCGACCCCATGAACCACAGCATGCCAGGCCTCCCTGTCCATCACCAACTCCTGGAGTCCACCCAAACCCATATCCACTGAGTCGGTGATGCCATCCAACCATCTCATCCTCTGTCGTCCCCTTCTCCTGCCCTCAATCTTTCCCAGCATCAAGGTCTTTTCAAATGAGTCAGCTTTTTGCATCAGGTGGCCAAAGTATTGGAGTTTCAGCTTCAACATCAGTCCTTCCAATGAACACCCAGGAGTGATCTCCTTTAGGTTGGACTGGTTGGATCTCCTTGCAGTCCAAGGGACTCTCAAGAGTCTTCTCCAACACCACAGTTCAAAAGCATCAATTCTTTGGTGCTCCGCTTTCTTTATAGTCTAACTCTCACATCAATACATAACTACTGGAAAAACCATAGCCTTGACTAGACGGACCTTTGTTGGCAAAGTAATGTCTCTGCTTTTTAACATGCTGTCTAGGTTGGTCATAACTTTCCTTCCAAGGAGTCAGTGTCTTTTAATTTCTTGGCTGCAATCACCATCTGCAGTGATTTTAGAGCCTCCAAAGATAAAGTCTGACACTGTTTCCACTGTTTCCCCTGCTATTTGCCGTGAAGTGATGGGACCGGATACCATGATCTTAGTTTTCTGAATGTTGAGCTTTGAGCCAACTTTTTCACTCTCCTCTGTCACTTTCATTAAGAGGCTCTTTAGTTCTTCCTCACTTTCTGCCATAAGGGTGCTGTCATCTGCATATCTGAGGTTATTGATATGTCTCCCGGCAATCTTGATTCTAGCTTGTGCTTCCTCCAGCCCAGCGTTTCTCATGATGTACTCTGCATATAAGTTAAATAAGCAGGGTGACAATATACAGCCTTGACATATTCCTTTTCCTATTTGGAACCAGTCGTTGTTCCATGTCCAGTTCTAACTGTTGCTTCCTGACCTGCATACAGGTTTCTCAAGAGGCAGGTCAGATGGTCTGGTATTCCCATCTCTTCCAGAATTTTCCATAGTTTATTGTGATCCACACAGTCAAAGGCTTTGGCATAGTCAATAAAGCAGAAATTGATGTTTTTCTGGAACTCTCTTGCTTTTTCGATGATCCAGCGGATGTTGGCAATTTGATCTCTGGCTCCTCTGCTTTTTCTAAAACCAGCTTGAACATCTGGAAGTTCACAGTTCATGTATTGCTGAAGCCTGGCTTGGAGAATTTTGAGCATTATTTTACTAGTGTGTGAGGTGAGTGCAACTGTGCGGTAGTTTGAGCATTCTTTGGCATTGTATTTCTTTGGGATTGGAATAAAAACTGACCTTTTCCAGTCCTGTGGCCACTGCTGAGTTTTCCAAATTTGCTGACATATTGAGTGCAGCACCTTCACAGCATCATCTTTTAGGATTTGAAATAGCTCAACTGGAATTCCATCACCTCCACTAGCTTTGTTCGTAGTGATGCTTCCTAAGGCCCACTCGACTTCACATTCCAGGATGTCTGGCTCTAGGTGACATCTGGAGAAGTGAATGGCAAACCACTTTAGTATTCTTGCCTTGAGAACCCCATGAACAGTATGAAAAGTAGTCGTGTATGATGGACCATAAAGAGTTGGACCATAAAGAAGGCTGAGCGCTGAAAAACTGATGCTTTCTAATTGTGGTGTTGGAGAAGACTCTTGAGAGTCCCTTGGACTGCAAGATCAAACCAGTCAATCCTAAAGAAAATCAACCCTGAATCTTCATTGGAAGGACTGTTGCTGAAGCTCCAATACTTTGGCCCTCTGATGCAAAGAGCTGACTTATTACAAAAGACCTTGATGCTGGGAAAGATTAAAGGCAAAAGGAGAATGGGGCGGCAGAGGATGAGATGGTTAGATAGCATCACCGACTCAACAGACATGAATCTGAGCAAACTTCAGGAGATAGTAGAGAGCAGAGGAGGCTGGTGTGCTGCAGTCCACAGAGACGCAAAGAGTCGGACACAACTTAGCCACTGAACAACAATAACGATACACTAGGCGCTGTTTTAGAACCAAGGAGTACAGTGGAAGCCAAGACAGACAGGCGAGTGGTAAACACGGCATATGATGTCAGACGGTGAAAAGTGACACGACGGAAAACAGAGTCAAGTGAGAGTCAGCTTATAAAACTGAGCTGCCGGAGGCGTGAAACGCTTGTGAAAGTAGAAGCAAGTCGTCGTCGACCGCATCAGCTTCCCGCTGTAGACGACCTGTCCCCCTTCTATCTGACCTGCGGTTCCCACCCATGAAAGTCATGTCTGAGACAGACAGTGCTGTTACTCTCTGTTACGTGCAACCAAATGCAATCCTGATGGATATGAATTATGCAGACAGGAAACCAGGAGGAGATGATTAACAGGGCACAGAGCTATCCCTTTTCTATCTCCCTCCTCTGCCCATGGCGGAGCTGTAAGATAAGACCAAAGAGATAATAAAATCTACTGAACAGACCTCAACACTCCAGGTTAGGCCCATCTAAACATGCCAACTCAAGGAAGTCCTGTGTATTGTCCACAGTGATCTGGTTGGAAAGCCCCAGCGTTCTAAATATAGCCCTTGAAATCCCAGCAATTCTGATCAAGAAGGGATTTCCCCTGTCAGATGATTGTCCACTTCAGCCAGTTCTGAACACGTGGCATGGGATGAAGGTGTACATATCAGATTCCCGGGAAGCGAGCAGGCACAGGGAGGGAATCTCCAAGAGATTCTGAAGCACTCGACAAAGCACTTTTCTTCCCACCAGCCCTCATGAGCATCAGAATCTGGCCCAGTTTAGGGATGAGGAAACTGAAATCCAAGATATGGGGGGAGCTTGAGGGTCTGGGATCTGGATTTCCTCCAGACCCCTCACTCCAAGCTTTGGAATACACCATGTCAACTCGATCTCTCCACAGACTCTAAGGTGATTTGCAATATTTCAAAAGTTACGTTTCCCTAGCTGAACGGTGAATAATTCACCAATTCAGGTCCTGATTAGTACCAGAAAGAGAAAAGGGACTTTGACAAAGCAGAAGATCTGAACCAACAGTATAAGGTCCTCAAAGAAATAACAGAAACAGAAGCTTGGTGGTTCAACCACATCTGATTTTGAGCAAAACAAAGTGCTTTTCTGATAATACAAATTATTTCATCAGACTCCATAGTGAGGAAGACATGCCCAGATGAAAATCCAGCTCCCCTTCAAAGGAAGCCAGTCCTGATGATTCTGCTCCTACTGTTTTAAGGTAACTACTGTATCAGTTACATCTGTAGTATATGAACTGAAATCTCTGTGGCTTAGCATGGTAAACATTTTGTTCTGTTTTTGACCATCTTTAGTCTTACTGAGATGTAACAGACATACAACACTATATAAGTTGAAGGCATACAGGATAATGGTTTGACTGAAATGATTATCACAATTAAGTTTAGTGAACATCTGTCATCTCATACAGATATAAAATTGAAGAAATAGAAGAAAACTTTTTTCCCTTGTGATGAGACTCAGCATTTACTCTCAACAGTTTCACATATAACACACGGCAGTGTTCATTATATTTATCGTGTTGTACATCAACATCCCTAGTACTTATTTATTTTTTAACTGCAAGTTAGCACCTTTTTACTACCTTCCTCCAATTCCTCCCCCACCCCTCGGGTAACCACAAATCTGATCTCTTGGTCTATGACTTTGTCTGTTTCTGAAGTACAATTGACCTACAACTCTGTGTTAGCTCCTAATACACAACATAGTGATTTGGTGTTTCTGTACCTTTCAAAATGGGCATCAAGATAAGCCTATTTACCTTCTGTCACCATACAAAGATATTATGTAATTACTGACTATATTCCATGACTCATTTCTTTTGTAACTGGAAGTTTGTACCTCTTAACCTCCCTCACCTATTTCTCTCCTGCTCCCACCTCCCTCCCTGCTGGCAACCACCTGCTTGTTCTCTGTTATCTATGACTCTTAGTTTCTGCTTAGTTATGTTTGTTCATTTGTCTTGTTTTTTAGGTTCCACATAAAAGTGAAATCATACCATATTTGTCTTTTTCTGTCTGATTTAATTCATTTTTAGCATAATACCCTCTAGGTCCATCCATATTGTCACAAATGGCAAGATTTCATTCTTTTTTATGGCTGAGTAATATTCTGGTGTGTGTGGGGTATCACATCTTCTTTATGCTTTCATCTATTGATGGGCATTGCAGTTGCATCCCTATTATGGCTGTTGTAAATAATGAATATCTTTCGCCATCCCCTTTCAGTCTGTGTGTCTTTAGATCTGAAGTGAGTCTATTACAGGCAACATATTTATGAGTCTTTTTTTGTTTCCATTCACCCACTCTATGTCTTTTGATTGGAACATTTATTCCATTTACATAAAGGAACTATTGCTATGAACATATTTATTGTCATTTAAAAAACTGTATTGGGTTGTTTTGTGGTTCTTTTTTGTTCTCTTCCCTTGTGATCTGATGACTATCTTTAGTGTTATGTTTGGATTCCTTTTTTTGTGTGTGTTTGTATCTATTATAGATTTTTGGTTTGTGGCTACCATGAGGTTTATAAATAACTATATACATAATTTTATGTATACACAGACAGGTTGCTCAGTCACTGAGTCGTGTCTGACTCTTTGCGACCCCATGGGCTGCAGCACACCAGGCTCCTCTGTCCTCCACTATCTCCTGGAGTTTGCTCAGATTCATGTCCACTGCGTCGGCGATGCTATCTAACCATCTCATCCTCTGCTACCTCTGGGAGTACCAGACCATCTTACCTGTCTCCCGAGAAACCTGTATGTGGGTCAAGAAGCACCAGTTAGAACTGGACGTGGAACAACTGACTGGTTCAAAATTGGGAAAGGAGCATGACAAGGCTGTATACTGTCACCCTGCTTATTTAACTTACATGCAGAGTACATCATGCAAAATGCTGGGCTGGGTGAATCACAAGCTGGAATCAACACTGTTGGGAGAAATGATCAACAACCTCAGATATGAAGATGATACCACTCTAATGACAGAAAGTGAAGAGGAACTAAAGAACCTCTTCATGAGGGTGAAAGAGGAGAATGAAAAAGCTGATTGGAAATTCAACATTCAAAAAACTAAGATCATGGCATCTGGTCCCATGTCAAACAGAAGGGGGAAAAGTTGAAGCACTGACAGATTTTATTTTCTTGGGCCCCAAAATCACTGTGGACAGTGACTTCAGCCATGAAATTGAAAGATGCTTGCTCCTTGGAAGAAAAGCTATGACCAACCTAGAGAGCATATTAAAAAGCAGAGACATCACTTTGCTGACAAAGGTCTGTATAGTCAAAGCTATGGTTTTTCCAGTTCAGTTCAGTTCAGTAGATCAGTTGTGCCCGACTCTGTGACCCCATGGACTGCAGCACGCCAGGCTCCCCTGTCCATCACCAATTCCCGGAGCTTACTCAAACTTACATCCATTGAGTCGGTGATGCCATCCAACCATCTCATCCTCTGTCATCCCCTTCTCCTCCCACCTTCAATCTTTCCCAGCATCAGGGTCTTTTCCAATGAGTCAGTTCTTCGTATCAGGTGGCCAAAGTATTGGAGTTTCAGCTTCAACATCAGTCCTTTCAATGAATATTCAGGACTGATTTCCTTTAGGATGGACTGGTTGGATCTCCTTGCTGTCCAAGTGACTCTCAAGAGTCTTCTCCAACACCAGAGTTCACGACTAGTAGTCGTGTACAGATGTGAGAGTTGGACCATCAAGAAGGCTAAGCACCAAAGAATTGATGCTTTCAAATTGTAGTGTTGGAAAAGACTCTTAAGAGTCCCTTGGACTGTAAGGAGATCAAACCAGTCAAACCTAAAGGAAATCAACTCTGAATATTCATTGGAAGAACAGATGCTGAAGCTCAAATACTTTGGCCACGTGATGTGAGGCGCTGACTCACTGGAAAAGACTCTGGTGCCAGGAAAAACTGAAGGCCAAAGGAGAAGGGGGTGGCAGAAGATACATATACACACATGCACACAGCCCTGAATGATCCATGGCCTGCCATATACCTTCTAACTTCCTCTTATAGATTGAATTCCCCCAAATTCCTGTATTGAAGCCCTAACCTTCAATACTTCAGAATATGACTATGTTTGGAGAGAGTGTCTTTAAAGAGGCAATTAGGTTAAAGGCCATTACAGTGGGCCATAATTCAATCAGACTGGTGTCTTATAAAAAGTGAAAATTAGGACAGTCAGAGACACCAGGAATATGTACACACACAGAGTAAAAACCATGTTAGGAAACAGTGAGAAGACAGCAGTCAGGAATCAAGGAGGGAAGCCTCAGAAAAAACAAACCCTGCTCACACCTGCATCTTGGACTTCCAGCCTCCAGAACTGTGATAAAGTAAATATCTGTTTAAGCCACCCAGTCTGTGGTACTCTGTTCTGGCAGCCCTAGCAAACTAGTACCTGTTCTGTCCTTTAAGGCTTCTCTGTGTTATGGTTCAGTACTTTGATAAATTAACCTCTGAATGATGTTTTAATGGAGGTGATGTATGCACTCAGCTGCTCAGTCATGTCCAACTCTTTGTGATCCCCTGAGACTGTAGCCCGCCAAGTTCCTCTGTCCATAGGATTTTCCAGGCGAGAACACTGGAGTGGGCTGCCACTTCCTACTCCAGGGGATTTTCCCGACCCAGGGATTGAACTCGTGCCTCCTTTGTCTCCTGCACTGGCAGGCAGGTTCTTTACCAGTGCACCACCTGGGAAGCCCCATGGAGGTGATGGAGTCCCTCAAATTTCCCTCAATAGCATATCTAAACTTAAACATGAATCTTTAATGCCTAACCCCTAAAAGAGACTGGCAGTGAGGTAATATAGGTGTCAGCTCAGCACCCCTCTTGCCATCTTCCTGCTAATAATTGATGTTGCCTCTGGGAACGGGTCCTCTTCTATTCCATCACAGTCTCTTGATCCTGGCAATGGGGAGAGCTCTGTAACCTAGGCAGGTTCACTGTGAGAAGTTCATTTCCCTGACCACAGTGACTGTTCCAGAGATGGCACACGACCCAGGACAGGACAATCAGAGACTTTCCCTAGGATTTTTCTAACTGGAGTGGCAAGGAAGTTATCCCCAAGCTGGTGGTCCTCTGCCATGAGCAGATACCAGGGAAGTAGGAAGGTGATGTGGGGTGCCAACAGGGACTGGTCTCTCACATCCAACTGGCAGGATTTCTGAGCTGTCCTAATCCCTGTGGATCTCCCTTCAATTCTTTTACAAACAATATCTTTCTAATAAGTCTCTCATTTAAAATGGTTTGAGCTGGTTCTGTCTTAGGTAAATAAGAATACAACTGTATTTTGAGGAGAAGGTATCAGTTCAGTTCAGTCGCTCAGTCGTGTCCGACTCTCTGCGACCCCATGAATTGCAGCACGCCAGGCCTCTCTGTCCATCACCAACTCCCAGAGTCTACCCAAACCCATGTTCATCGAGTCGGTGATGCCATCCAACCATCTCATCCTCTGTCGTCCCCTTCTCCTCCCGCCCCCAATCCTACCCAGCATTAGGGTCTTTTCCAATGAGTCAACCCTTCGCATGAGGTGGCCAAAGTATTGGAGTTTCAGCTTCAACATCAGACCTTCCAATGAACACCCAGGATTGATCTCCTTTAGGATGGATTGATTGGATCTCCTTGCAGTCCAAGGGACTCTCAAGAGTCTTCTCCAACACCACAGTTCAAAAGCATCAATTCTGCGGCGCTCAGCTTTCTTCACCGTCCAACTCTCACATCCATACATGACCACTGGAAAAACCATAGCCTTGACTAGACAGACTTTTGTTGGCAAAGTAATGTCCCTGCTTTTAAACATGCTATCTAGGTTGGCCATAACCTTCCTTCCAAGGAGTAAGCGTCTTTTAATTTCATGGCTGCAGTCACCATCAGCAGTGATTCTGGAGCCCAAAAAAGTAAAGTCTGACACTGTTTCCACTGTTTCCCCATCTATTTCCCATGGAGTGATGGGACCAGATGCCATGATCTTAGTTTTCTGAACGTTGAGCTTTAAGCCAACTTTTTCACTCTCCTCCTTCACCTTCATCAAGAGGCTCTTTAGTTCTTCTTCACTTTCTGCCATAAGGGTGGTGTCATCCGCATATCTGAGGTTATTGATATTTCTCCCGGCAATCTTGATTCCAGCTTGTGTTTCTTCCAGCCCAGCGTTTCTCATGATGTACTCTGCATAGAAGTTAAATAAGCAGGGTGACAATATACAGCCTTGACGTACTCCTTTGCCTATTTGGAACCAGTCTGTTGTTCCATGTCCAGTTCTAACTGTTGCTTCCTGACCTGCATACAGGTTTCTCAAGAGACAGGTCAGATGGTCTGGTATTCCCATCTCTTCCAGAATTTTCCACAGTTTATTGTGATCCACACAGTCAAAGGCTTTGGCATAGTCAATAAAGCAGAAATAGATGTTTTTCTGGAACTCTCTTGCTTTTTCGATGATCCAGCGGATATTGGCAATTTGATCTCTGGTTCCTCTGCCTTTTCTAAAACCAGCTTGAACATCTGGAAGTTCACGGTTCACGTATTGCTGAAACCTGGCTTGGAGAATTTTGAGCATTACTTTACTAGCGTGTGAGATGAGTGCAATTGTGCGGTAGTTTGAGCATTCTTTGGCATTGCCTTTCTTTGGGATTGGAACGAAAACTGACCTTTTCCAGTCCTGTGGCCACTGCTGAGTTTTCCAAATTTGCTGGCATATCGAGTGCAGCACTTTCACAGCATCACCTTTGAGGATTTGAAATAGCTCAACTGGAATTCCATCACTTCCACTAGCTTTGTTCGTAGTGATGCTTTCTAAGGCCCACTTGACTTCACATTCCAGGATGTCTGGCTCTAGGTGAGTGATCACACCATCGTGATTATCTGGGTCATGAAGATCTTTTTTGTACAGTTCTTCTGTGTATTCTTGCCACCTCTTCTTAATATCTTCTGCTTCTGTTAGGTCCATACCATTTCTGTCCTTTATCGAGCCTATCTTTGCATGAAATGTTCCTTTGGTATCTCTAATTTTCTTGAAGAGGTCTCTAGACTTTCCCAATCTGTTGTTTTCCTCTATTTGTTTGCACTGATCGCTGAGGAAGGCTTTCTTATCTCTCCTTGCTATTCTTTGGAACTCTGCATTCAGACGAGAATATCTTTCCTTTTCTCCTTTGCTTTTCACTTCTCTTCTCTTCCCAGCTATCTGTAAAGCCTCCTCAGACAGCCATTTTGCTTTTTTGCATTTCTTTTCCATGGGGATTTTCTTGATCCCTGTCTCCTGTACAATGTCACGAACCTCTGTCCATAGTTCATCAGGCACTCTGTCTATCAGGTCTAGTCCCTTAAATCTATTTGTCACTTCCATTGTATACTCATAAGGGATTTGATCTAGGTCATACCTGAATGGTCTAGTGGTTTTCCCTACTTTCTTCAATTTAAGTCTGAATTTGGCAATAAGCAGTTCATGATCTGAGCCACAGTCTGCTCCTGGTCTTGTTTTTGCTGACTGTATAGAGCTTCTCCATCTTTGGCTGCAAAGAATATAATCAATCTGATTTCAGTGTTGACCATCTGGTGATGTCCACGTGTAGAGTCTTCTCTTGTGTTGTTGGAATAGGGTGTTTGCTATTACCAGTGCGTTCTCGTGGCAAAACTCTATTAGCCTTTGCCCTGCTTCATTCTGTACTCCAAGGCCAAACTTGCCTGTTACGCCAGGTGTTTCTTGGCTTCCTACTTTTGCATTCCAGTCCCCTATAATGAAAAGGACATCTTTTTTGGGTGTTAGTTCTAGAAGGTCTTGTAGGTCTTCATAGAACCGTTCAACTTCAGCTTCTTCGGCGTTACTGGTCGGGGCATAGACTTGGATTACCGTGATATTGAATGGTTTGCCTTGGAAACGAACAGAGATCATTCTGTCGTTTTTATACTTTCAGTCAAATGATTAGTTGGAACCTTTCAAGTTCACATCCAAGTCTGATACTTTTCTCTTTCCTAGGAGGTAAGTTCCCCATCATTAGAGGTTTTCAAGCAGAGAAGGGATGTTCTTTGTCTGGGAAAAATCAGAGGGAATTATTGCACTGGAGTTCAAAAGATTTAACTGGGTGGCAAGAATATTCTCAGTAAAATCATTGATCCTACTGTGTACAGAGTCCTCCTCTTTTCTCTTGAAAAGAAAAGCAAAGTTGGAGGATCCTCATTTCCTGATTTCAAAACTTACCACAAAGCTACAGTAATCAAAACAGTGTGGTACTAGCATATGGATAGACATGTAGACCAATCAAATAGAATTGAGAGTCCTGGGGAAAAAAAAAAAGAATTAATAAGCCCACACATTTTCAGTAAGAGTGTCAAGAGTATTCAACAGGGAAAGAATAATCTCTTCAACAAATGATATTGAGAGAACTGGATATCCACATGTAAAAGAATGAAGTTATACCTTTACTTCATACCATATATAAAAGTTAACTCAAAATTTATCAAAGACATAAATTTAAGAGCTAAAACCATAAAACTCTTAGAAGAAAATTAGGAGTAAATTTTCATAACCATGGATTAAGCAATAGTTTCTTAAATATGACACTAAAAGCATAAGCAACAAAAAAATTAGATAAACTTCATCAAAATTTAAAACGTTTGTGCTTCAAAAGATACTATCAAGAAACTAAAAAGATAACACAAAAATTGAAGAAAATATCTCCAAACTATATACCTGACAAGGGACTTATATCCAGGATATAGGAAGAATTCTTACAACCCAATAAGAAAAAAAAAGACAAATAACTCAATTAAAAATTGGGCAAAAGACTTTAATAGATGTTTCTCCAAAGATTTACAAATGGCCAACAGCACATGAAAAGATTCTCAACATCACTAATGATTAGGGGCATGTGATCAAACCACAACGAGATACTACTTCATATGTACTAAGATGGCTGTAATAAAAAAGATGAACAAAAAAAAGTGTTGGAGAGGATGCAGAGAAACTGGAATCCTCATATATTGCTGATATGCAGCTGCTATGAAAAACAGTTTGGCATTTTCTTAAAAAGCTAAAGCAGATTTACCACATGCTCCAGCAATATCATTCCTAAACACATAACTAAGAGAACTGAAAATTTATGAATACGTATATTCATACACAAACATTCACAGCAGCATTATTTGTAAAGCCAAAAAAAAAGAAAAAACCGCACCCAACCCAAAGAAACAAATAATGGAAGAATGGATAAACAAACATGGCATATCCATACAATGGAATATTATTTGGCCATAAAAAGGAATAAAGTTCTGATACATGCTGTAACATGGATGAAGGTAGAAAACATTATGCTAAGTAAAAGAAGTCAAATACAAAAGGTTACCTATTGTATGATTCCATTTATATGAAAGGTCCAGAATTGGCAAATCCATAGAAATAGACAGTATATTGGTGGCTGCCAGGGGCTGAAGGGAAGAAGGAATGGGGAGTGACAATTAATGGCTATGGGACTTCTTTTCAGAATGATGAAAATGTTCTGAGGAGCTGAATGTCTTCTTCTCATGAATATTTGATTCTTATGGAATCAGATGGTATTTATTTCATTCTTTGCGAGTTTTATGTCCTTTTCAAATTTCTTTCAGGATGAGGTATCTGATTAAAGTGCTCTTAGGAAAGTCATAATAAGCATGATTCATGGCTGCACTGCCCTTTCTCTACCCTTTTCTTTCTTAAGTGTAAGTATAATATTTGTGAGTGTTATCAGTCTGGGTTCAGCTGGAGGAAAACAGAAACTCCATCAGCTAATATTAGCAGAAAAGGAAGCAGGGGTTTACAAAGTCACTGAAAGAGCTGGAGGAGTAGGTTCCAGGTGGGACCTCCAGGAATGTTCCAGAACATCACCACCAGAGAGCAACGTGCTGGAATCTTGCTGCTACAAAGAACACAGCTTCTCTTTAACCCTGCTTTGTTCCAGCAGCATCTGCATCCACAGAAATTTGCCCCCATCTCACTTGCTCCTTCCAAATCAAGGGCAAGGGCATGTGAACTGTCAGATCTGAACTCAAACCGGAAACTCTGGCTGTAAGTCTGGGAAATGTACTCTTCAGTTTTCCAGCCTATGAGGTAGAGGAAGAGACCCTTGGAGGAGGTTGAGGTGAATGTGAACGGGGTCAATCCATCAGGACAATCAAGATCTTAACATTCAGGGACTTCCCTGGTGGTCCAGTGCTTAAAAATCTGCCACAGGGGACATGGGTCTGATCCCTGTTTGGGGAACTAAGATCCCAAATGTCACGGGGCAACTAAGCCCAGGAACCACAACTACAAAGCTCATGTGCCGCAAACTAGAGAGAGGTCCACGGCTGCAACAGAAGATCCCACATGCTGCAATGAGTGTCTCATGTGCCACAATTGGGACCTGATGCAGCTAAATTAGTATTTTTAAAAAGACCTTAACATTTACTAAAATTTAAATAAATTTAACATTTAATACATTAAATTATATTTAATGTGGTTCAGTACTTGAGCTAAATAACTGATGATCCTTTTTGTGTGTGTCTGTGTAAAATTTGTATTTGTTTTGTGAAATGACTTTTTCCCAACTGTGGAGTCTAGAAATTGACCCCTGAAGCAGGTCCTTGAAATCTGGAGAAGTGGTTTCCTTTGAGAAGTGCTCATATCTGACTCCGAGCGCTTTGCACAGCTGACACTGAAGTGAATAACTGCTTTCTCGACAGGAAGTGAGACACTCCTGTGCATAATATATGGGAAGCAAGAGTTTCCTTGCATTCTCTTGAGCATAATGAGCACTTCCTGGAGGAAACAATATAACTTGATAAACTGAATATTTTTTTCAATTAAAGAACCAGCTGCTCATGAATAAACTCAGAAGCCAAGAAGTATTTGAGAAGATGCTTAACTTCATTAATAATTGAATAGTTCAACTGAGAGTGGCTTATGGATCAACAGCAACGAACGGGCTCAGGGGTGTTGGGAGTGGGAAGAAGCAGCCACACTCAAAAATCACAGCTGGAGGAGTGAAGAAGTGCAAAGTTTTGGAAGAGAATTTGGCAGCCTACCAAACTTTTAAGTGTGTCTTCCTTGTAACCCAGCCATTCTATTTCTAAGGACATACATTTCAGAAATATTCTCACATAATACAAACATATATTTAAAGAGATATTCTCTGAAGCACTGTGTTATTGTCACAAAAGCTTAGGAAAAATCCAAATGACTAGCAATGGGGTTTGGATAAATAAAGACAATGAAATACCATGCAGCTAATGTAAAGACAAGTAGATTTGTAAGTAGTGACGTGAATGGATATGTGGACACTTCTGCAGGCGCAGGGCTGGGGGTCTTGGTCTTTTGTCAAATGGTGATGCTATCCTTGTCTATGAATATTTGGAACTGGTGAAACCCTGATTCAGAAAACATGGCACAGCAAGGCTTAGGTTGATTTTGTTATATAAGATAGTTTATAAAAACTGTACCAAGGAATTAAACTGAAAGCATGGGATATTCACTAGTATTTATGTCTTCCACTACGTCATGAGAATTTTACTTACCTCTCAGCACCTCAGGTGAGAAAGGTAACGCTAAACTTGGATGTCCTTATCGTCAACCATCTTGGGTTAAAAGAGGAGGCAGTGTTACCTTGGGGAGGGAAGGAGGGACCCAGCTGTGGACAAGCTGATGTAAGCCCACCTCCTTGTCTCCTCCCCTCTCTCCTGCCTGCCTAAGTTGAGTTGGGAGTTCCAACTTTTGAAAGTTTCAAGGAGAAAATTTATCCACAGAAGGCTGAGGAGCCAGTGTGAGTAAAATGCAATTTTCTTCATGTCACCTTGCGCAGGAAATACAGGGACATTGCTGAACATCCCTCCTGAGTACTGACTGTTTCTTGGAGTTCTGAACATTTTCACATATTAAATTTAAAAAAAAATTATAAGGGGTTTAGAAGGCAGAAAGGAGTCTTCTTTGCTTTTTGGCCAAAAACTCCTTTAAGACAGTGTTTATTGTGGAACCACCACAAGAACATCTTTTAAAAAAAAAGCAAGTTGTGGAACAGTATACAATGAATGTTCCCACAACAATAAATCATAGAAAACAGCATATACTCTTTGCTATTAAAAGCACCCCATTCTGGAGAAGGAAATGGCAACCCTCTCCAGTATTTGTGCCCAGAAAATCTCATGGACAGAGGAGCCTGGTGGGCTACAGTCCATAAGGTTGCAAAAAAGTTGGACAGGACTTAGCAACTAAACAACAAAACAATAAAAATTGGTTCATTAATTGTAACAAATTAATTGTGTCATATTAATGTGATATGCTAATAGGGGAAACTGAGTGTGAGGTATATGGGAACTCTGTACTATCTTCCCAATTTCTCTGTAAATCTAAAACTTCTAAAAAAATTAAGTCTAGAAAAATTGAAAAAACAAAAAGTATCCCAGAAGAGCATATTCAAAACAGTGACTCTCTCGCACATGTGGGGGTGTATGGGGTCCTGGTATTTTAGGTCATACACAGATAAGTATTATTACACAGCGCCACAGCTCTGCTCCCAGCAAAGTTGGCCCAACAGGCTTGCCTGCCTGTCAGTATGGCTTTTGTTTTGATAAGACCTTCAAATTCTGTTCTGGACAGCTTCCTGGTGAGTGGAGTGACCTTCCTTATCAACTGAGAGTGCAGTCACCTGCTAATACTAAGGTCCACCTATTCCTTGAAACAGCTCCTTCTTAGTTAGGCTCTAGTACCTGAAATCCCACCATCTGATAACGTTTCCAGGGGAATTTCAGAAGCCTCAGAAGAGGCTGGCTCTCAAGTTTCACCTTGTGGGCAACCTCTGCAGGTGGAAAGTTAGCGCTAAGAACAAAAGTCACTAAGGAGAGAAAAACCTGTGAGTAATGCTTTAGGGATCAACCTTAGCTTCGCTTTTTTTGATGTTGGTTTAGCATTTTTTATTTCAAGATGAACTATTTTGTCTTCTATTTCACTTTATTTGCTTATTTTTTTAGAACCCATGAAGGGAACACTTTGAAAATAACAGGATGGTACTATCATCTGCCTGGCACACACCCCTTTTACTGGACAGTCAGGCAAATAAAGCCAGTGCTCCTGAGAGCTTCCTCTAGGAGGAAGGGGAATCTCAGTGGGTTCGTGACTCGGAGAAGACAGACAGCTGAGTCGTGAACCTGGACTTGAGTTAGCTGGGTGGGGGTACCCAGACCTGGAGACCTAGATTGCTGAATGACTGTGTGTGAAAGAGTCTGTATTAGTTCCCTGTAGCTACCATAACAAATTGCTACACATCTAGGGGCTTAAAATAACAGAAATTTATTCTTGCACAGGAGACCAGAGGTCCAAAATCAAATTATCAGCAGGGCTGGTTCCCTCTGGAGGTTCTGAGGGAGAACCCATCCCATGCCTTTCTCCTAGATTCCAATGGTAATCTTTGGCATCCCTTGCTTTATAGATGCTTCACACCAATCTCAGCCTCGATCTTTACATGGCCGTCTTCCTTCTGTGTGTCTCAAATAGCCTTTTGCTTTTCTCTTATAAGGATATGTGTCATTGGATCTAGGGCCCACTCTCAATCCAGGATAATCTCATCTTGAGGTCCTTAATTACACTCCAAGACTTTTTCTGATAAGGTCACATTTCATAGACTCCAAGGGTTTAGACTTGGACACAGCCTTTTGGGGGTCATCGCTCAGCCCACTAAAGTGAGGGACACATTGGGATGGAAGATAGTTGCTGCTCTCACTGCCCTTCAAGCTACTGCAGTTATTCATGGCATGCTGCAAAACTCTCTTTGCCTAGTAATTTGCATAACCTCCTATCTGTAAAAGAGGTCCCAGCCCCTGGGAACTAAATTGCATTGTCTCAGCCAGTTCAGACCTGGTAGGAAGATGGGTGTAATGAAGCCCGTTTGCAGAGGAAGCGGGGATGCTGAATGGAAGGAGAAATAGACGGGCATTTGCAGGTAGGTGGCCAGCTCCTGAGGAATAGGGCCTTCTTGAAACCCCTCTCCTCCCCTCTGCTTGTTGTCAGTCCCGGGCCCTTTTGCTGGTGGGGATCTCTCTCCTCACCAACCCTCCCAAATGGGAAGATTTGATTTGGGTTTGTTCATTGGCCAGAAAGCCAGAGCCACTGCTTGGCATTCTTTTCGGGAGGGAGGTAGTGACAGACGGGGCCTGGCCTGCAGCCAGAGTTTCTCTGTGAAACTGAAGCCCTGGGTGACATGCTTGAGGTGCCAAGTGAACAGGAAGGAAGCTTTCTGTGAGACACAGCAACCTGGAAGCTGTCATTGGGGGAGATACTCCAGGAATCCTCCCTTTGAACCTCCATTGATAAGGGGGCAGGCCATTTTCTCATCATTGCTGGTTTTTGTTTTTATGTCAATATTCCTTTATTGAACCATGTATACTACTGAAATATAAAGAAATCACCAGAGTTTACAGGAAGATTACCAAGACTAATGTCATTAATTCAACATGAGGCTTCACGTACTGAAACAATTCACCTTCATTATCAGCACAGAAACTTAAATCTTTGAAAAGCTAAATAAAAGTCTACTTAACTTCAAATCCTGTTCTATGAACATCTTTAACAATCATTTGACATAATTTTAGGTGCTATACGAATAGCAAATAATTTAACAATAACTTTAACAAAACGATTTAACTAAATTAAAAGTATAAAATACTGGTTAGTCGTACTTTTTTTTTTTAAGTCAGATGGTAAAAGCTATAAATTATTGAGCTTCCTGCCCCCTAAACACCTGGAGTAACCCAGTATACAATCAAAAAATGTAAGTATAAAATGTTATTGTTGAACTATTAATTGCATAAGGAAAAAATGTAGACTTCACCATAGCAAAGATGACTACTAGCTTGGGTTACTATTAGATTCAACCACCATTCAGTCACTGAATTTTCTGAGTACCCACAACAAGCCTGGCACTATTCTAGGCACTGGGAGACAATGAACAACAACAAAAAATAATACTTTTTAATCATCGTGGGACTTTCATTCTGCTGTGGGAAACAGACAAAAACAAACACAAAATAATAAGAATCATAGTGTGGTAAATTCTATTAAGGAGATAAACAAGAATTTGCCACAGATTAGTCCTTGAAAGCTGAACTGTGGAACTCTAAAACCTAAAAATAAAAAATTCATTAAGAGTTACATCAAGATGACATGGATTCTGGACCTTTGCTAACATATAAGAAAACTACAGACACTGCCAGTGAAAAGAGATCAATCTTTCATTGTTGAAGCTATGAATGGCATTACTCAGCAATATAGTAGCCTCATAAGATAATTAACCTCACAGTTCCACAGTTAAAAAGTTTGTAAACACAATATTAAAAATAAATAAAATTAACAGGTGCCTAAGGAGATAGGACAACCAAATGCAATGTGGTATCCTAAATGGAGGTATTTCCTTGGTCGTCCAGTGGTTAAGACTCCATGCTCCCAGCGCAGGAGGCCCAGGTTCCATCCCTGGTCGGGAAACTATATCCCACATGCCACAACTAAGGATCATGAACACCGCAAATAGGACCTGGTGCAGCCAAATAAATAAATTTTTAAAAAAGAAGAGTAAAAATATCCTGAATGGAATACTGAAACAGGGAAAAAAAAAAAAGCCGAAGGAAATCTGAATAAGCTACAGACTTATTATGTATGTTAATTATGTATCAAGATTGGTTCATTAATTGTAACAACTGTACCATACTAATGTAAGATGATAATAACATGGGAAACTGGGTGGGGCTATCTGCATGATCTTAATTTTTTTGTAAATCTAAAACTGTTCTAAACAAAATCAAGTATACTTTTAAAAAACATATATAAGATGGCTTCAGGAATTATGGTAAAAGGAAGTGAAGTTAGTAAGAGACTTAAAGAGATTAAGAAATGATAAGCCATAAAACTCTGCAATGTGAATTAAAATATAACTCAAAAGGGACTTCCCTGGTGGTCCACTGGCTAAGACTCTGGACTCCCAATGGAGGGGGCCCCAGCTCAATCCCTGGTCAGGGGACTAGCTCCTACATGCCGCAACCAAGAGTTCACATGCCACAACTAAAGATCCTGCATGCGACAATGAAGATGGAAGATCCCTTGTGCAGCAACTAAAACCCAGCACAGCCAATAAATAAATATTAAAATACAACTCAAGAAATTCAAAGGAAACACGCAGATACTTAAGTTATGATCTCTATTCATACTAAAATCTTTCTAGGACAGAGATCAATGGATTTTTCATACAAACTAAATAGCTCTAGCTCTGCATCAAAACACAAGACAGGCAATAATACCTTTGGAGTGTACAATAAGCATTTTAGATCCCTATTTAACAATAATGACTAATAGACTATATTTTAGGTATGGCACTGTCCTGAAATTGTCATAAAATGCCTGGACAAGGATCAACCTCATAGGTCTAACTACATTATTTCCTTCAAGAAACAAGTTTACTTGTTCTGTGTTTTCCAAGTCTCCCATAAATGTATCACACTTTGATAATTGAAAAAAAATTAAAAACAGAATGAAACAAGTTTATATTTACTTCAGGAAAAATAAGCAGAGGAGACCTAGTAAGGGGGTAGGGAGAAAAGATTATGTATGAAAGGAGAAAAATTATTTCCCAGGTCTAACTGGAAGGAGTTTTGTCACTGTTCTTAACCTACTTTAATGCCATACAAATTAGTATAAATAGGTCAAGGTAATAATAAACGCCCTTAATTTCTATCAGTTATCTTCTGTTCAATCCAAAATCTAAAACACCTAGCAGGTAACTCAATGTCTGATGACTTGGGAGGAACTAATCTCTCAATGTCTCAATTTTAAAGATAGGAAAAGTGAGAGAAAAACCCGGGAGGATGATAATCTCTGAATTGTACAGTGTTAAGTCTGCATAATACAGCATTAAACTGGAATTACCCTAAGAAGTAATTTTAGAGACAGCCGTCACAAAATTAGAACCTTATATCTAACACACAGTTCAGAGACAACAGAAGCCTGATCAGGTACATGAAACAACAAACTCACTCAACAGATACTATGGAATATTAACCATAGAAGAATTATTTAGGCAAGATGGCAGTACATAGTTAAATCCAATTGAGATAACTAGATGATGAATCTATTCCTTCTCTGTTACTCCTAACCCCAAAAGAAATCCTACAAAACGAAGATGTCCCTTATTCTAAAGTCTTCTCTCACAGAAATCTTAAATATATAACTGGAAAATACTCAAGAAGAAATGGAATAACTAACATTTCCCCAGTAATTCTTGTTTGCACCACTCTGAGGAGAATCAGACACTGCTTTGTGTTGAAACGAGAAAAAGGAGAGGAAAGGTGTGACAAATTCCAAGTAGACTGCTGAATTACACTGAACCACGACTTCCCCTGTGGTCCAGTGGCTAAGATGCACAACCAATGCAGCGAACCTGGTTCAATCCCTGGTCAGGGAACTAGATCCCACATCCCCTGCCACAACTAAGACCCAGTGCAGCCAAGTAAGTAAAATAAAAACAAATATTTTTGAAAATTGCATCTGGCACAGATTGGGAAAAGCATGAACACCGCCAAAAGAACTTCAAGGATGAAAGTCAAGAGAAGGAAACGAGATTTTCCAACAGGCCACAGCCTAACCCAAGGGGTAAAAATCGCCGCTGCCCCCACCACTGCCTCACTTCCCAACCACTCCATCTTCAAGTCGCCTCCAATCCAAATATACATCCTCCATAACCCACACCGGCTCCCCATCCAGGTGGAAACAGCCCAAGTAGCATCCAGGACCTCCACTTCCCACCTTCCTCAAGATTCGCACTTCTGGGGGCCAAGGCTCTGGGGAATGCAGAGCCCAGACCGCACCGTCCCTGAAGGACGAAGAGGCCGGATCCCGAGGGGGACTTCCCAGGTGGGCCTCACGGAGCTGACCAGCCGGGATAAGAGCCAGGAGCTGGCTGGGGTTCGAGCAGGGAGCGGGGCTGAGTGAGCCCACGTGCCCCCGAAGGGACGCTCAGGCGGCGGGGGCTGGGCGGGGGGAGCGCCGGGTGGCGGGAAAGGAGCCAGCGGAGCCGGGGACGGGAGGTCCGAGACCCACCGACAGCCTCTGCGAAGAGGAACCGGCGGCCGAGAGGGGTGGGTGAACGCGGGCCGCGCGCCTGGGGGTGGAGCCCGGCGCGGGGAAGCCGCGCACTCACGGCTCTGCGCGCCCTCGAGCGCCGGCTGGAATCTCTTCAGCGGCGTCCGGAGGTCTCCGCCCGCGGACGGGAGGAAGCCGGAGAAGCCGCCGCCGCCTCAGCCCGCGAAGCGTCCCGCGCCGACGCTGCTCCCGCGCGCTGACGGAGAGGCTCGCGGAAGGGCGGGCGCCGAGCTCCCGCGGCCCCTGCAGGCCCGGCGGCGGCGAGGCTAAGAGCAGGGCTCCAGTACCCAGGCCGGCAGCCCTCGGCGTCGTCCGGCACCGAGCGGGGCCTGCGGCTAGGAAAGGAAGGAGGGAGCGGTTGGAAGCAGCCAGGGGCGTGCTCGGGTCCCGAGGCTGGAATCGCTGCCTCCTCAGCGTCTGGTGTGGGCGGCGGGGCCTCAGCGCGGCCGCGTCTGGCCTCTCCGGAGCGAAGCCTCGGCTGCGGCCGCCAAGTGCGCCCAGCGCAGCGAGCGAGCTTCTGGTTATTGTTTCTGTTCTTAGAGTCCTTCATCCAAATTTAGTTATCTACCTTTTTTGTTTTTTTAAGTTTTTTTTTTTTGTTTGCCTGTTTTTAGAGTGGAATTATTATACGTTATGCTTTCATGCGTCTGTAAAATATTTTACGCTACAGTATAAAGTGTCGATCTAAACCGATTCTCCTCTGATTTCCAACTAATTTCTCCAACATCATTTACTGCATCATCAGTCTCCTTTTTGGTTTGTGAGCTTCCTTTCTCAATAAATTTGTATGTTATTTTGTATGGCCTCAGAGCTTATTTTTTTTCTTGATTGATTTGCCCATTAATTCTTGTGGATGCAGCCTGATTTACTTCTTTGTTTATAATACATTTACTATCTAGCAGAGAAAATATCCCCTCCTCATCTTATTTTTCTTTTCCAAAAATTTGTAAACTCACTTGCGAATTTTCCAGTGATATATGGCCAGGGACATTTTTGTCAATTTAAAAATTCTGTGTCAGTTTCTTTTGAATTTTAACTGGATATATGATGGGTTATAAATTAACAGAGTTGACATTTTTTTCATGGGTGTTTCTAAATTTTCTCACATCTTTTATATCATTTATGGATCTCATGCATTTTTTCTTAGGGGTAACTAGAATATTTAAAAATTGCTATCGTGGCTAGGATATTTTCTGCTATCATATCTTCTAATTGGGTATATAGAAATACAGTAAATAGAAAATAAAGTAACAGTAAATAGAAAAATGACTTTTTTGTGTACGTTTATTTGGCACACAGACTCTTTTGTGTTATTCTGAGTTTTTAGTAGGTTCCAATTTTCTGGCTGTATAATTATATTTTTACAAGTGATAACAATATTGCCTTCCTATATCTATATCTGTATCATCCATATCTATAAAGGATTTCAATATGAAATGAATGAAAATATGAAATAGAGAATCTCACACATGTGCCCTCAGAAAAACAACTTTAGAACAGAAAGACTGGCACTTCCCTGGTGGTCCAGCAGTTAAGGATCCACCTTACATTGCAGGGGACTCAGGTTTGATCCCGGTTTGGGAGCTAAAGTTCTCACATGCTGTGGAGCAATTAAGCCCACATGGCAACCGCTGAGGCCGCACCACGACTAGAGAGTCAATGTGCCCCCAGGAAAGATCCCATCTGAACTTAAATATTTTTAAAAAAAAAGAAAAGAGAAATTAATTTCCATTAAATGTCTGATTTACAGGAGACTGAGACATCTTACTAATGAACATTTGTCAAGACTCTCTCCCCATTTTCAAGCCAATAAGCTTACTGCTTGGTCTCTGGCTGGACTTCCCCATCTTTGCACTCCTTGCCCATAAATAGACTCCTTCCCAAACCTTCAATTAATTCAGCATGCATGCTGAGCATGCTACAGCATGCATTTCCCAAATTGCAATTCCTCTGCTACTCTCAAATCTAAAATTTCTGGTAATTTGAGATTGCCTCAGTTTACCTCCTTATTTAGGTTGACATTCAATGGTGTCAAAAGTGGGATCCCAGGGAGAGCACCTCAGGAGGGACAGTGAGTTGCATAATTGAGCAATGTTCCTGTGCTGAGCCCCTTGTGCTCAGCGCTTCTTAGAGTCACCTCTTCTGGCTTGATGAGTCTGCTCTTGGATTTCAAGCTCCCTCCCTTAGGTCAAGCTCTCCAAATTTATTTAGGATTTGGATAAGGACAGATTGTCCTTCCAGGGAGTGATCTTTTAGTTTTTGAAGTAGAATACTCTTGGAGTTTCCTGAGAGCAAAGCAAAAACTAAAATTGGCCGACACAGATTGAATACCTAAATGCTGCCAGAGTGCTCACCACTTGTATATGAGAGACAGCCATCCTCAAGGCACAAGAATCCTGTGTAAGAATAAAGTGGTCACAAGTGAGCAAATTTCCCAATAGGCCACTTACCACTCACAAGAAAATTCCATGTGACAAGGGACACCCGGGCACAGGTTGGACAAAGAGGGCAAAGGCTGTCTGCCAGAAAAAAGAAGTATCCCGTGAAAGGCACACTGTGAAACAAAACTCAAGTCCCAACCCTAAGCACATCCCTTTGGCTATCTAGGACTTTTTGAGTTTGCTCTTGGAGAAAAACTCCAAAAATGGGATACTAGTCATCTAAATGCTTTAAGGTTGGCCCCCCTCTAGGAACCCCAGCCAGTTTTATTTTTAAAAAATTACAGTGTCTCCACATGTGAATGGACTAATCTTACTGATGACAACCTAGAATTATACTGGCCATTATGAAGACTGTTCCAATTAGACAAGATCATTCATTTAAGAGATGTGCTTGAAGGCAAGCGTTCCCGAATCAAATAGGATGGATACCTATTTTAGTTGGTATGCAGACACCTCCAAAAACTTCAAAATTCCAAAATTTGAAAACTTCACTGAAAGATTCATTGTGAAAGTCTAATAAAAAATTAAAGATATAAGAAATACCTACAACAAAAGACTATGAGGCTGATGTAACGCCTACTGCTCCCCTTTCTCCTCCTTGACTTGGGTACTCATTCTGCTAATTCCCATCTGAATTGCCTTTCCACTCTGAAGAGACTACAGGACCGTAAACAAAAATCCACTGAATTAGTTATCCACCCTCAAAGAATGGCCCCCACATGTGTCTGTCCCAGATTTGACAGGATTCTGAGAGATTTTCTGGTAAACTGCTACCAATTATTCCCTTAAATAGCCAAGGGGAAACTAAATTTAAGAGTAATAGAGGGAGTTCCCTGGTGATCCAGTGGTTAAAACTCTGAGCATCCAATTCAAGGCGCATAAGTTCAATCCCTCGGAGAAGGCAATGGCACCCCACTCCAGTACTCTTGCCTGGAAAATCCCATGGACAGAGGAGCCTGGTAGGCTACAGTCCATGGGGTCGCACAGAGTCGGACACGACTGAAGCGACTTAGCAGTAGCAGCAGCAAGTTCAATCCCTGGTCAGGGAACTAAGAGCCCATATGCTATGTGGCATGGCCAAGAAAACAAACAAACAAAAGTAATGGAAAACCTTGCCAAATTTTGGTAAATACCAGAATTACACTATATTTTAAACCCCACTCACTTTGGAGCCTACAAATTGCATCCTAGGAAAACTGGCAGAGACCAAGTGAAGGGTCAGAATTCTTTTAGGGTCAGCTCTCCTGAATCTGTCTATCGTAAGAAAGAGAAGAAAATAGAATTTCATGTTGTCCCTTCCTTTTGGAATCCAGATCCATTGGTTATTGATCTTTTCTCTCCTGAGCTAGCTGTTACCTTCTTGATTGTCTCATTTTGTGTCCTGAGAACTTGGCTTGGCAATCATCAGGTTGGGGATCCCAAAATATGGCCAGAAAGAAATGTCTGTTGCACCCCATTTGTGACTAGGAATGGCTAGATAGAAATGTGGATTCCACTGCATTTGCAGCTAGAATCTTTTTGCCAGCCCTCAGAAGAACCGTCTTTCATTTATGTGGTTGTCTTTGGGGATGGCTCTGTGTCCTGGGAAGACAATCCCTTCTGCACTCTCTTCAGGGATGCCTCTATGTGTTTATCCCATGTATGTCTTTCTCCCCCTGAGGAATCCTGCTTACTGCTGAATGTGTGTCTTTTGGCATGTGTTCTTACAAAGCTGGCATTGTTGTCTTTCCAGTTTGTATTTTTAATTTACATGTTATTTGGTACATCTCATTCTGTTTTTTACTTTTTTTCCCCCCAGTAAACACTACATCTCTAGGATACTTCCACATTGCTATGTGTTCATCCAGTCGGTTGCTTCTAGTGTGTAAATAATTCTCCAGGGTGTCCATCCACTACCTCTTATCTGTCCTTCTCCCAGGATCTTTCAACTCCCTGCTACCACAAATGCTGCTGCCATGGATATCCTTGTTTCATTTCAGTTCAGTTCAGTTCAGTCGCTCAGTCATGTCCGACTCTTTGCAACCCCATGAACTGCAGCACACCAGGCCTCCCTGTCCATCACGAACTCCCGGAGCTTACCCAAACTCATGTCCATTGAGTCGGTGATGCCATCCAACCATCTCATCCTCTGTCATCCCCTTCTCCTCCTGCCCTCAATCTTTCCCAGCATCAGGGTCTTTTCAAATGAGTCAGCTCTTCGCATCAGGTGGCCAAAGTATTGGAGTTTCAGCTTCAACATCAGTCCTTCCAATGAACACCCAGGACTGATCTCCTTTAGGATGGACTGGTTGGATCTCCTTGCAGTCCAAGGGACTCTCAAGAGTCTTCTCCAACACCACAGTTCAAAAGCATCAATTCTTTGGTGTTCAGCTTTCTTTATAGTCCAACTCTCACATCAATATATGACTATTGGAAAAACCATAGCCTTGACTAGATGGACCTTTGTTGGCAAAGTAATGTCTCTGCTTTTTAATATGCTGTCTAGCTTGGTCATAACTTTCCTTCCAATGAGTAAGTGTCTTTTAATTTCATTGCTGCAATCACCATCTGCAGTGATTTTGGAGCCCAAAAATTAAAGTCAGCCACTTGTTTCCACTGTTTGCCCATCTATTTCCCATGAAGTGATGGGACCAGATGCCATGATCTTAGTTTTCTGTCAATCCTGCCTTCCTTGAGACTCCTAGCAGACAGTTAAGGAGACAAGCAGGCTGACTCGGGGTGTTCTGGGGGCTGACCTCCAAAGTCAAATTCTCTGGGATCATCCCCTTAAGCCCCACTTTTCCCTGCACCATTATTGCTCTGAGCTTCCCAGGTGGTGCTAGTGGTAAAAAAAAAATCCACCTGCCAATGCAGGAGCCACAGGAGACACAGATTTGATCCCTGGGTTGGGAAGGTCCCCTGGAGGAGGAAATGGCACCCTACTCCAGTATTCTTGCCTGGGTAACCTCCTGGACAGAGGAGCCTGGCAGGCTACATTCCATAGAGTTGCAAAGAGTTGGACAAGACTGAAGCGACTTAGCATGCATGCATCATTGCTCTAAGTGATTCTGCTGCATCCCCGAGAATAGCTTGGAAAACCCAAAGCATATGACCCTCAGTATTACCAGGGTCAGCAAAGTATTGTTTGTCACTTGTGTTTGTATGGCCTGAGAGCCTTTGAGAGTGGTTGTTACATTTTTCAGATGGTTGAAAAAAATGTTTTTAAGAATAGTATTTCACAAGATGCTCAACATCACTCATTATTAGAGAAATGCAAATCAAAACCACAATGAGGTATCATCTCATGCCAGTTAGAACGGCTGTCATCAAAAAGTCTACAAACAATAAATGCTGGAGAGGTTGTGGAGAAAAGGGAACCCTCTTACACTGTTGGTGGGAATGCAAACTGGTAAAGCCACTATGGAGAACTGCCGGAGTCCAGCTCCAGCAGCCAGGGAGTCAGCCTGAAGGGATGAGCAGGGTCAGTGGAGAATGATGCAGCCTCTGACTCAAAGTACGGGACTGCATGTTTATTTCAAGCATCAGGTTTTCTTTTATACTTTTACAAAAGCATTAGGTCAGAGGTTTGACATCTTCAGTTCCCCCTCACCCAGATTCATTGTCTCCAGAAAGTGTCCTTGTGATTACATTGTAACTCATGCTTATCTCTGGGCTGCATACCACATACCTCAGTTTATTTCTTATCTTTCTAAATCCTGCCAGCCCTTAGTATCCTAAGCTCATTACCTCCTAAAAAGGCTTCTACCTATTCAGTTCAGTTCAGTTCAGTCGCTCAGTCGTGTCCGACTCTTTGCAACCCCATGAACCGCAGCATGCCAGGCCTCTCTGTCCATCACCAACTCCCAGAGTCCACCCAAACCCATGTCCATCGAGTCGGTGATGCCATCCAACCATCTCATCCTCTGTCGTCCCCTTCTCCTCCCGCCCCCAATCCTACCCAGCATCAGGGTCTTTTCCAAAGAGTCAACCCTTCGCATGAGGTGGCCAAAGTATTGGAGTTTCAGCTTCAACATCAGACCTTCCAATGAACACCCAGGATTGATCTCTTTTAGGATGGATTGATTGGATCTCCTTGCAGTCCAAGGGACTCTCAAGAGTCTTCTCCAACACCACAGTTCAAAAGCATCAATTCTTTGGTGCTCAGCTTTCTTCACCGTCCAACTCTTACATCCATACATGACCACTGGAAAAACCATAGCCTTGACTAGATGGACTTTTGTTGGCAAAGTAATGTCTCTGCTTTTAAATATGCTATGTAGGTTGGCCATAACCTTCCTTCCAAGGAGTAAGCGTCTTTTAATTTCATGGCTGCAGTCACCATCAGCAGTGATTCTGGAGCCCAAAAAAATAGAGTCTGACACTGTTTCCACTGTTTCCCCATCTATTTCCCATGAAGTGATGGGACCAGATGCCATGATCTTAGTTTCCTGAATGTTGAGCCAACTTTTTCACTCTCCTCTTTCACCTTCATCAAGAGGCTCTTTAGTTCTTCTTCACTTTCTGCCATAAGGGTGGTGTCATCTGCATATCTGAGGTTATTGATATTTCTCCTGGCAATCTTGATTCCAGCTTGTGTTTCTTCCAGCCCAGCGTTTCTCATGATGTACTCTGCATATAAGTTAAATAAGCAGGGTGACAATATACAGCCTTGACGTACTCCTTTTCCTATTTGGAACCAGTCTGTTGTTCCATGTCCAGTTCTTACTGTTGCTTCCTGACCTGCATACAGGTTTCTCAAGAGACAGGTCAGATGGTCTGGTATTCCCATCTCTTTCAGAATTTTCCATAGTTTATTGTGATCCACACAGTCAAAGGCTTTGGCATAGTCAATAAAGCAGAAATAGATGTTTTTCTGGAACTCTGTTGTTTTTTTGATGATCCAGCAGATGTTGGCAATTTGATCTCTGGTTCCTCTGCCTTTTCTAAAACCAGCTTGAACATCTGGAAGTTCACGGTTCATGTATTGCTGAAGCCTGGCTTGGAGAATTTTGAGCATTACTTTAATATCATGTGAGATGAGTACAATTGTGTGGTAGTTTGAGCATTCTTTGGCATTGCCTTTCTTTGGGATTGGAACGAAAACTGACCTTTTCCAGTCCTGTGGCCACTGCTGAGTTTTCCAAATTTGCTGGCATATCGAGTGCAGCACTTTCACAGCATCACCTTTGAGGATTTGAAATAGCTCAACTAGAATTCCGTCACCTCCACTAGCTTTGTTCGTAGTGATGCTTTCTAAGGCCCACTTGACTTCACATTCCAGGATGTCTGGCTCTAGGTGAGTGATCACACCATCGTGATTATCTGGGTCATGAAGATCTTTTTTGTACAGTTCTTCTGTGTATTCTTGCCACCTCTTCTTAATATCTTCTGCTTCTGTTAGGTCCATACCATTTCTGTCCTTTATCGAGCCTATCTTTGCGTGAAATGTTCCTTTGGTATCTCTAATTTTCTTGAAGAGGTCTCTAGTCTTTCCCAGTCTGTTGTTTTCCTCTATTTCTTTGCACTGATTGCTGAGGAAGGCTTTCTTATCTCTCCTTGCTATTCTTTGGAACTCTGCATTCAGATGGGAATATCTTTCCTTTTCTCCTTTGCTTTTCGCTTCTCCTCTCTTCCCGGCTATCTGCAAGGCCTCCTCAGACAGCCATTTTGCTTTTTTGCATTTCTTTTCCATGGGGATTTTCTTGATCCCTGTCTCCTGTACAATGTCACGAACCTCTGTCCATAGTTCATCAGGCACTCTGTCTATCAGGTCTAGTCCCTTAAATCTATTTGTCACTTCCATTGTATACTCATAAGGGATTTGATCTAGGTCATACCTGAATGGACTAGTGGTTTTCCCTACTTTCTTCAATTTAAGTCTGAATTTGGCAATAAGCAGTTCATGATCTGAGCCACAGTCTGCTCCTGGTCTTGTTTTTGCTGACTGTATAGAGCTTCTCCACCTTTGGCTGCAAAGAATATAATCAATCTGATTTCGGTGTTGACCATCTGGTGATGTCCACATGTAGAGTCTTCTCTTGTGTTGTTCTACCTATTAGTATCTCTAAAATTCTTAGTCTCTATAAGCTATAGTAAAATATGCCAACACTACAACCTACCTTAAACTTTTAGCTTCTAACTATTCTTAATTATTCCTAAACCCTAAACTCAGCAAACTTCTTTTGCCATAAACATTTTCCTCACAAGCAGGTCTCAATAACAGTCTTTCCCATGGCCTCAAGCTGCGGCCTATGTGCTCATCCTGGAACATTCTTTGTAAAGGTCCTTGAACAAATGTAACTTTGTGGATTATTTCCTGGGCATAATTGCAGAAGGCTTTGTGCTTTCTCATGCAAGAACAATAAGCACCTTAACATTCTTTCCAGCCAACTCAATGGAAGGAAGGAAAGGACAAGTCAGAAAGGACAAGTCAGAATCACAAGACCTAACTCCTTCATCCCGGGACTGTGCCTGCGGGATGAGGAGAGGGGGTTGGGGCCGTGCCTCCATTTTGTCAGTAATGCCTAACGTGGCTTCCGACAGAGAACAATGTGGAGATTCCTTGAAAAACCGGGAATAGAACTACCATAGGACCCAGCAATCCCACTACTGGGCATACATCCCGAGGAAACCAGAATTGAAAGAGACACATGTACCCCAATGTTCATTGCAGTACCATTTACAATAGTGAGGACGTGGAAGCAACCTAGATGCCCATCGGCAGATGAATGGATAAGGAAGTTGTGGTACATATACGCAATGGAATGTTACTCAGCTATAAAAAAAAATGCATTTGAGTCAGTTCTAATGAGGTGGATGAAATTGGAGACTATTATACAGAGTGAAGTAAGTCAGAGAAACACAAATACTGTATATTAACAAATATATATGGAATTTAGAAAGACGGTAATGACAATACTACATGCAAGGCAGCAAAAGAGACACAGATGTAAAGAACAGATTTTGGACTCTGAGTGAGAAGGCGAGGGTGGGATGCTTTGAAAGAATAACATTGAAACATGTGTATTATGATATGTAAAATAGGTGACCAGTGCAAATTCAATGCATGAAGCAAGGAACCCAAAGCCAGTGCTGCGGGACAACCCAGAGGGATAGGGTGGGGAGGGAGGTGCATGGCAACCCACTCCAGTATTCTTGCCTGGAGAATTCCATGGACAGAGGGGTTGGCAGGCTACAGTCCATGGGGTCACAAAGAGCTGGACATGACTGAGTGACTAACACTTCCCCAAGATAGTTGGAATAATCCTCCCACTCATTATCCTATGAAATTACCCAGCCCATAAAATCTAACCACACCACATTTTGAGGCTGCACTCACCCTCTGTGATGGTCCACACTCTGTGGAGTGTGTTTCTCTCTGAATAAATCCACTTCCTACCTATCACTTTGTCTCTCACTGAATTCTTTCTGCAATGAGACACCAAGAACCTGAGTTTCATTAGGTCCTAAAGGTAGGTGTGTGATCTCAGTTGGAAGACCATGGGTTTTGGCTGGGTTTGAGTCCTAGCCATCTAGGTTAGAGTCTCAAACTGGGTTTTTGCTGGGTTCAAGTCCTGGCACATGGGTTCAAGTCCCAGTCTGAGGTTAAACTGTTTCAGTTCCATCCAAGCAGAGACCTACAAAGTGAGAAGGAATTGACCATGTGAAGATGGATAAAGGCAGGTGGCAAGAAGAACATTCTGGGCAAAGAGAACAGCATGTCCATGACCAGAGGGATCAGATCATGTTGTTGGAGGGACAAGATGTTTGCATTGTCATTTGCATAATAGGCTTGTGCGTGATAAGTTGCTTCAGTCCTGTCTGACTCTTTGCAATCCATGGACTGTAGCCTTCCAGGCTCCTCTGTCCATGGAACTCTCCAGGCAAGAATACTGGAATGGGTAGTCATTCCCTTCTCCAGTGGGGGAATCTTCCCAACCCAGAGATCAAACCTGGCATTACAGGCAGATTCTTTACCACCAAGGAAGACATGATAGGCTTATTTGTAGTTAAACCAAGTTTAGTTTTCACATGAATAACTGACTTAGTGATATTTGCAAGGAAGAGAGAAGGTCTTATCATTGATTGACTCACTTCTTCATTTATTTGTTCATTCAACAAGAATTGATTGAGCACCTTTGTAGTGCTGGGGCTTCCCAGATGGTGCTAGTGGTAAAGAACCCACCTGCCAGTGCAGGTAGAGATGTGGGTTCAGTCCCTGGGTTGGGAAGATCCCCTGGAGGAGGACATGGCAACCCACTTCATTATTCTTGCCTAGAACATCCCAAGGACAGAGGAGCCTGGCAGGCTGCAGTCCATAGGATCCCACAGAGTCGGACACAACTGACGTGACTTAGCTTGCACACACGTAGTGCTGAGGATACAGAGGAAAACCTGAGGAGGACTGCATCCTAAAGATGCTCACAGTCTAGTGTGGAGAGCAGACAAAAAAATAATTTCCACAGGTGTGAGGAGTGCCCATACTGCCATGTCAGGGAGGGCTCACTCTATTTCCAACCCTCTCCTCTCTGGCCACCTCGTCTTTCTTCCAGCTTCCCATGCAGCTGAAAGTGAAAGTGAAAGTCACTCAGTCATGTCCGACTCTTTGCGCCCCTGTGGACTGTACAGTCCATGGAATTCTCCGGGCCAGAATACTGGAGTGAGTAGCCTTTCCCTTCTCCAGGGGATCTTCCCAACCCCAGGATTGAACCCAGGTCTCCCGCATTGCGGGCGGATTCTTTACCAGCTGAGCCACAAGGGAAGCCCATGCAGCTAGGGGTGGGCAGAAAACTAGTTTTGGTCAATAAGACATAAAAGAGATCTGCTGAGAAGTGTCTGGGAAAACTCTTCAGATTAAAGGTGAAGCCACAAAGAACATGATAACTTTGCCCCTCTTGTCTGCCTTTGAATGGGATTGTGATGCTGGTACAGTGGGGTCTGTGGTAGCCACCTTGTGATCATGAGGTGATAAGCACCAGCACAAACCTGATCCCTGCTGGTATCACTAAGTTGCTGCACCAAATCCAGAACTATAGCTACCTTCAGGGACTCCTGATTGGGTTAGATAATTACATGTCATTACTGCGGAAGCCAGAGATTCTCAGCTGGGGGTAATGACGTCCAGTGGCCCTTTGGCAATGTCTGGACATTTTTGGTTTTCGCAACCAAAGGGAGTTATTTCTGGAAGCATCTAGTGAGTAGAGGCCAAGGATGTGGCTAAACATTTCACAATACCTAGGACAGTCCACACAACAAATAATCATCTAAAATGTCAACGGAGTCAAGGTGAGAAATGCTGCCTTAAGCCACTGTTGACCAAGAGCTTTCTTCTTTGATACCGAGAGTTCAAGTGTCTGTCAGAGTCACAGGAGGGTGAGTTAGAAGCAGAGCAATGTCTACCTTAGCACACGGGAAAGAGAAGTGCAGGCTTATTCCAGCTGGCTCCACTTATACTGTTTGACTTGGAGCAAGGTCCACGAGAGAGCTGAGGACCCGAGCCCCTCGGGTGAGACCCCGCTGTGGGCTTCTCTAGATCTAACATTGCCTGTGCCCACGTGCCTGCTGTGTGCCCTGGGCTAAGTGCGCATGCGAACTGTCTCCTCAGAGTTTTCCAGTGGTGCAGTATCACTTATTCCTGATGAAATAAATATTCACATTCTAAGTCAAGTTAAGAAAAATTTAAACATAAATAATTTTCTCTGCCCTTTGGCCGCCTCTCTCCCCTCTACTGTGCATTGCGTATCAACCAAGCCTTCCCATTGGCAGAAATACCTGAGAAGCAGGAGGGTGGGGGCAAGGCACAACCTTGAAAAGCATGACAGCCAGAAAATGCCACCCAAACTGATTAGAACCAAGCAGGCCCAAGATGGTGGACAAGTTGACTTCCACTAGGTCTTGAGCCCCGGTATACTCTCACTGTGACACATCAGCAGGCACCACGACAGTTCCAAGGCCATAAAGGTCAAAAGGTGGGCAGTGGCCCAACTTGTGGAAATTCTCACCCCTTCCCCCATATAGTTGGAATACTCCTCCCACTCATTAGCCTGTGAAATTACCCACCCCTGTAAAAACTGGCAACCCCATACTCTGGTGTCACTCTCAGCTTCTGGGATGGTCCACACTCTGTCTGTGGAGTGTGTTTCTGTCTAAATAAATCCACTTTTACCTATCACTCTGTCTCACTGAATTCTTTCTGCCACGAGGCATTGAGAACCTGAGCTTTATTAAGTCCTGACACCAGGTATGTGATATCAGTTAAAACACCATGGGTTCAAGTCCCAATCTGAGTTACATGGTTTTGTCTGCTCAACCATAAGGAGCAACATTCTCCTAACACCAAGACAACTCCTTAAAAGATAACCTTCCTTTTTGATCTTATAAGGGGCCACCCTGACCCATGATCCACCACTTGCTTTGTGTCACCCACCAATAATATGTTATTAATGTACACCTGTGTTGGCTCAGACGGTAAAGAATCCGCCTACATTGCAGGAAACCTGGGTTCGAGCCCTGGGTCAGGAAGATCCCCTGGAGAAGGGAATAACTACCCACTCCAGTATCCTTGCCTGGAGAATCCCATGGACAGAGGAGCTGGTGGGCTCCTGACTGGTGAAGAATCCGCCTACATTGCAGGAAACCTGGGTTCGAGCCCTGGGTCAGGAAGATCCCCTGGAGAAGGGAATAACTACCCACTCCAGTATCCTTGCCTGGAGAATCCCATGGACAGAGGAGCTGGTGGGCTCCTGACTGGTGGGCTATGGGGTCACAAAAGAGTCAGAAATGACTGAGCAACTAACACTTTCACTTTTCTGTCTCAAAAACCTATATAACTGTGCTTTGACCTCTAATGGGTGGAACAGTCCCCAGAGTTTTGTTCCTGGGTTATAATCCTCGGTTTGGTTTGAATAAAATTTCCCACTTCTTTCTTAGAGTGACTGATTAACTTTTTTGTTGAAATTCCCATTGTACAGCTGTGAAAATTGAGGTTCAGAAGAACAATGGGGTGCCTTGGTTAATGACATGTTCTGAGACAGACTGATTTTAATCTGCCATTTAGCAGTGTCCCTTAAGCACTTTGTTTTATCATTTTGTGCATTCACTTTCCATATCTGCAAAATAACACTATATACTTTATAAACATTATTATGGGCTAAAAATAAATAATCCATGTAAAAGCTCTTATTATAGGGCCTGATAGATGGTGAACATTTCACAAATGCTTGCTGTTGTTCTTACTATTCTCAATATGCCCTCTGGGGCCGAGAAGCTGGGCTGTAGTGCAAAGGTCAAAGCCAGGTCATCATCACGACCCCGTGAGTCACCTACTTGCCGTGGAGGCCTAGAAACAGCTGAGGGAGGGGAGATTCTGGGAGCCACTGAGGGGAGAGAAAAAGTAACTGAGACAGGGAAGTGTAAATGGAGATTGAGATTCATTGAGCACTTCAGGTGCAAAACCTAAATTCAGTCAGCTTGCAGGATCTTAGTTCCCTGACCATGGATCGAACCCAGGCTAGGCTGCCACAACAGGCAGCTGAGTCCTAATCTCTGGATCGCCAGGAAATTCCCCCAAAAGACTAAGACCTTCTGACTGCGGGACTTTGGTCCTTGGTCCTTACCTGGCTTGAGAAAGAGTGAGGTCACCATCTCTCAGGGACCTCTCATCGAGGAGAAAGAAGAAGACATCCCTCCAGGAAACTTGGAGCCCAAACACAGAGTGGGGGGTAGACTTTGTCCCGGTTGATTCCAGGCAGAGGGTGTGGCTCTGGGAAGGAGGGTGTATTCACCCACTTGCTCTTTGCTCTTGGGAATCACCAAAGGCACGCGCACAGTATTTCCATAACACAAATTCTCTTGCCAGGTTGGGGGCAGATTTGTGGGAACTGAGTTTCCAAACATAGACAGGTGTGAGTGTCTCTTGTGAAAATTCTTCTTCTCTTAAATGTGTTGCTTAGAACTGCTCTCCCGATAGCTCCTGAGACTGGGGCCCTCAGTCCTATCCATCTCTCTTAGCGTGTAATACCTGCATTTTCACTCAAGACGAAGTTTATCTTCTGTGTCCCCGTGTTGCACACCCAGACCACACAAGAGGGTAAATAGACTTTCTGAATAAACAAATATTCAGACTCTCAGGGGGGAAAAATATCCATTTTGTGACTATATTACCATTTATTTATTTACTCATCTCATTGTTCTGGGGCATTTGAGTAGTTTTAAGTTTTTGAGTCTTTGGCTATAACAAATAGTGCTGATGTAAGGCAGTTTTACTAATGTTGTTTTGGGGTAGCACGTGCATTTCTGTCATGTATGTATCTAAGAATGGACATCCCAGAGTCCCAGACTCTTTGCTCCCAATGCAGGTTCGATCCCAAAGGTCAGGGACCTAGATCCCACGTACTACAGCTAAGAGCTCACAAGCTGCAACTAAGAGCTGGTACAGCCAAAGAAAGAAAGAAAGATAGAAAAAAAAAAAACAAAAAACAGTGGAGGTGCTGGGTCAACTTGCCTAGATATTAGTACTCATTGGAGAAGGAAATGGCAACCCACTCCAATATTCTTGCCTGGAGAATCCCAGGGACAGAGGAGCCTGGTGGGCTGCTGTCTATGGGGTCACACAGAGTCGGACACGACTAAAGTGACTTAGTAGCAGCAGCAGCAGCAGCAGAACTCAGTTCTCCAAAGTAGCTGTATCGCTGTCCACTCCCACCAGCAGTCCATGAGCAGTCTGATTGCCCCACGTCCTCTCTGACACTTGGTATCACCAGTTGGAGGGTTTACAGCTGTAGCCGCACACAGCAGCAGGGCTGCACCTCAGAAACGGAAACACGGAATGGAGTGAAAAGAGCCAGACATGGTAGAAAACAGGCCATGTGATACCCATTCATATAAAGCCTCCGAACAGGCAAAAATAACCCACCAGAAGTTAGGAGAGTGGTACCCATGAGAAGCAGGAGGGGGCACTTCTGGGGTGCAGGTGATGTTCTGCTTCTTCATCTAGGGGCTGGTTACACAAATTTACTCCGTGAAAATTCACCAAGCTGTGTAGTCAGGATTCATGCACTTTCCTGTGTGTTATGCTTAAATAAAAATTTCTAAAGAAGTTCTCTCTCAATCTCCCTCTCTCTCTTCCTCTGTCATCTTTCCTCATAGTACTTGGTTGGGAACTGTCCCTACCAGTGGCCTCTTCTCAGCCATGCAACCTGTACCGTTGCACAGGTTCCACACTCAGAAGGGCCTGCAATTGGTTTCATGCTCTGCCATCTTTGTCTTGAAATTTTTATTGCCCAAGGGGCCTTGTGTTTGCTTTTGGGACTGAGCCTCAGACATCACGTAGCCACCCTGGCGACAGGCACCCTCAGAATCTACACAGGTCCCCTTCCCAGCCTTGGTCTCTGAGGACAGGGTCAGGGTGCTCCTATTCCTGAACAGAGAATGTGCCAAATGCCCAGTTTGGCCCCAGGATGGTTCTCCTTCCTGCAGGAAAATGGAATTGCACTTCCCTGTGGATGGAATTCCTGAGTCATAGGGTAGGTTTGAGAAGGCAATGGCAACCCACTCCAGTACTCTTGCCTGGAAAATCCCATGGACGGAGGAGCCTGGTAGGCTGCTGTCTATGGGGTCGCACAGAGTCGGACACGACTGAGTGACTTCACTTTCACTTTTCACTTTCATGCATTGGAGAACGAAATGGCAATCCACTCCAGTGTTCTTGCCTGGAGAATCCCAGGGATGGGGGAGCCTGGTGGGCTGCTGCCTATGGGGTCGCACAGAGTCGGACACCACTGAAGCAACTTAGCAGCAGCAGCAGCAGCAGGGTAGATTTGGCTTCCCTGGTGGAACTAGTGGTAAAGAACCCGCCTGCCAATGCAGGAGTCATAAGAGACGCAGGTTCGATTGCTGGGTGGGGAAGATCCCCTGGAGGAGGGAATGGCAACCCACTCCAGTATTCTTGCCTGGAGAATCCCATGGACAGAGGAGCCTGGCAGGCTACCATCTATAGGGTCACACAGAGTTGTACACGACTGAAGCGATATAGCACACACACAGGGTAGGTTCAGGTCGCAATTTAGTTATCATGGCTCATTTGGTCATTTAAACAGCGCAAGGAAATACTTGATGACAATTGATGAGACCATTTATGAACAGGTCCTAGGGAGAGCATACTCTTAGCTGGGGAAGGAAGGACTTATGGAAGAGGTGGATCTTGAGCTGTGCTTTGCAAGACTTGTTTATACCAGGAAAAGAATGAAAATTCCAGTGGAGAACCTAGTGGACTAAAGGTTTAAAATTAGATATTAACATATACGTGTTCAATAGATAATGTAGAAATAGTCACACCCAAGCTGGTAGTCGAGGTTGAAAAAAAGTGACTTGTGAGGGCACATAGATAGTGTGAATCCTAGCAACTCTGCTGTGTTGCCTTATAGGCATTAACAAGGCTTTTTAAAGAAGTGATGACTTAATTGTCATGGTTTACTGTTTTGTGCAGAGTGTTAGTTTAGTAGCAGTTTTAGACATTCTTTTGCCCATATTAGTCAGTTAACTGTTGACTGTTATGTCCTTCCAGGAACTTTAGGTATTGTCCATAGTGAATAGAGAGCTAGGGGCTTCCCTGGTGGCTCAGCGGTAAAAAATTCAGCTGCAATGCAGGAGACACAGGAGATGCAGGTTGGATCCCTGGGTAGGAAAGATCCCCTGGAGGAGGGCATGGCAACCCACTCCAGTATTCTTGCCTGGAAAATCCCATGGACAGAGGAATCTGGCGGGCTACAGTCCATAGGGCCGAAAAGAGTCAGACACGACTGAAGCAACCGAACATGCATGCATGCAAGAACAGAGTTAATGTTCATAGTAAGACTATCATACAGTGCATGAAAGAGTTATGGAACAGTTGATGAACTAAGTGCTAAATCGGTTGTTGGTCAAGGATCCTATCAGACCAGGGGAGGGCTCAGTGAGGACCAAATGTGCATAGCCCTAACTTGAATGACAAGTGGAACGTATATTGCTACAGTTAAGAGAACAGTGTTATGGAGATGGAAATGACCCTGGTGTGGTCATAGGTTGATAAGAGTAGAAGATACACATAGAAAGGAAAAAGGAGATAGATATATTTGGTTACTGAGTCCAGGTCACAGTGGCCTTGAGAGCCAGGACTGAGTACAGACAATATTAGTGACCGTGAGAATTGAACCAAAGACCTAAATGCAGCACATGTTTTTCTGTACATTTTGCTCTTTTATCATGGCTTTCTTAAATGGGCATCAAAGGACTCTTTATTTAAGTTTTGAGTTATTTTCTATAATTCTTAGGGTAGCTTTGTGATTTTATGAGGGGATCTGGTTTGGAGATTGACAAAATGAATAATTCCTTCTTGTGTCCAATTTCATTTCATTTGGTATAGTAAGTTGGTTTCATAAGACTGTTAATATCAGCTTATACTTAGACATATAATATAGATAGCCTGAAAGTACAGAAAAGGTATTTTTCATTTAGTTCATTACAAACTAACTGTACTTAGGGATACTTTGGTTTTGGATAGTCACTTGTCTACTCACTGTTGCCATAAACTTAACCTAAGATGTATTTAGAGCAAGGATTCCTTTTTTAGTGCCATGAACCCCTTAGCAGTTAGTTGAGATCTCAGGCTGAATTCTCAGAATAGTGTTTCAAAATGTATAATATAAGTAGAATTACAAAGGAAGCCATTTGTATAAAAATAGCTACAACAATATAGTTGTTAGTCAGTCGTGTCCGACTCTTTGCAACCCCACGGACTGTAGTCCACCAGGCTCCTCAGTCCGTGGAACTCTCTAGGCAAGAATCCTGGAGTGGGTAGCCATTCCTTTCTCCAGGGGATCTTCCTAACCAGGATCTCCTGCATTACAGGCAGATTCTTTACTGTCTGAGCCACCAGGGGAGACACAATATTTAACAACAAGTTGAATGATGTATTTACTTCTTTATCATATGATGCATGAGATAGAGGCAGTTTACAAGCCATCATAATGAACATAAGCAAGATACTGAGAGTCTAACAGTCATAAAGCAACATGAAAACACATGATTTCTGTTAGTGACTAAATCACAGAAGTGTGGTTAAATGTGGTTTGTTGCTACAATAATAATTGAAGGACACGCTAAATTTCATGACAATAAAGATAATTTTACCTGCCCCAGGTACAAAGGTCTGGAGTTAGGAACCCTTAATTTAGGGTAGTTTGAAATGCTCATTGATATTGCTTTTCTTACTTTCTCCTTATTACTTTCTCTTTAATTCTGAAAAATACAGTGAACAGTTCACATAAAACATATTCATACTATTTTGTGTTACGATGCTTGAGCAATATCCTTTATTTTAATAAATAGCTATGCAATTATCTATATTTACCTAAGTATGCTTTAGGAAATTATTAGTAGGTTTCATTATATTACAAACATATGTAACGGAGTCCACAGTTAAGGTTAAGTTGATAATCAGGTGTATTAATCTGGTTAATTATTGATGTTCTTTATTTAGGGTCCAATTAATGTAAAAATGATTTAATGATGTGGCACATTTTACAAAATTGTATACTGAAATAGCAACCCACTCCAGTATTCTTGCCTGGAAAATTCCATAGACAGGGGAGCCTGGTGGGCTGCAGTCCATGGGGTTGCAAAGAATAGGACACGACTGAGCGTGCACACACAGGTACTAAAACTCTAACTTGTTAAGCATGAATTTTTAACAAAGAAATAGTGCTCTGAAAATCCTGGTCAGATGGGAAAAGAAATTGACATACTTTTTAAAGCGCTGTAGTAATTTAAATGTCCTTCTTAGGAGACCAAGTGTGCACCTAGTTCTAATATAGGTGTTTAAAATTCTTGGCTTTCTTTTCAGTTTATAAATGAGAGGAAGATTTATTCTGTCAGCGTCATGTGTACAGTCAGTGTTAAAAATGCTGACTCTGGCTAGCAGTTAGGTCAGTTGAAACTTGCATTTATTGTTACTTGATTTTGCCGAAATTTTAGAATATTATCTTTCTCAAAAGATATTAATTTGCTTGATGGAAGGATATATTTTGTTTTTCTCACCTTATTTAGAAATCATTAATTTTGGAATCAGTCATCTGCTAAAGAATTTGAATTTTTTCTTTTTAAAAAATGTGGCAGCATAGTTTGCATGTACCTGTTAAAGCAAAAATCATTGTAATTATTCGTTGACTCTTGCAACCTTTTGAGCTTTCCTGGTGGCTCAGCAGTAAAGAATCCACCTGCCAATTCAGGAGATGTGGATTCCATCCCTGGGTTGGGAAGATCCCCTGAAGAAGGACATGGCAACCCACTTCAGTATTCTTATCTGGGAAATCGCATAGACAGAGGAGCCTGGCAGGCTACAGTCCACAGGGTCTCAAAGAGTCAGACATGACTTAGTGACTAAAAACAACCAACAAAGGGTAGGTACATACACCATGCCCCACATGGCTCTCTGCCCCTTGCTTCCATCTGCCTTAAAAAAACAAAAATTGTGATAAAATATACATAACATAAAATTGACCATAGTAACTATTTTTAATTCTGTAGCCCAGTGCCATTAAATACATTCTCATTGTTGTATAACCATCTGCACCATCAACCCCTGGAACCTTTTCATCTTCCCAAACTGATACTTTGTACCCATGAACCACTAACTCCCCATTCTCCCCATTCTCTTCCACCGCTTTTATAATTTTTTTTCTTGTTTGTGTCTCTTCCCAGTTACACTGTACACTCCACGGACTGTGGCCCACCAGGCTCCTCTGTCCATGGGATTCTCCAGGCAAGAAGACTGGAGTGGGTTGCCATTCCCTTGTCCAAGAGGATCTTCCCGACCCAGGGATCAAAACCAGTTCTCCTGCATTGCAGGCAGATTCTTTACCATCTGAGCCACCAGGAAAGCCTGCAAGAGGGCCAGGAGGGAGCACTGTCTTCAGAATAAAGAAGAGTATGTATGATGCACACAGGACCTGGAGAACATGGTTAACAAAAAGCTTTGTTAAATAAAAATATGTTAAAAAAAATTTAACCCTTGTTTGAAATCTGGGCTGGTTCTTGGACTAATAAATTCTCTAAATTCAGTGTTGAGCCAGTACCCAGGCAAAGTTGGATCCAAAACCTCTTTGCTGATGGAGTGGATAAAGCATTAACTCTGTTCCAATAATAAAATATTGACTCTTTGTTAAGTACTTACCAGGGACTAGGTACTCAATACACAGAAAGGACTTAGAAAAGTACCTGTTGTTGTTTAGTCACTCAGTCATGTCCAACTCTTTGTGACCCCATGGACGGCAGCTCAATATATTTTCTTTTTTCTTTATGAGAAGTATCACATTTGGCCCTGCGATCATCCTCTAAGGTGGTCATTCAGTTCAGAGATGCTGTGTCCCCTGCCAGAGGTCACACAGCTGGCAGATGGTTCCAGGTCTGGGTGACTCCAAAGCCCAGTGCTCTCAGTATTGACTTTGCAACACTTCCCCATGTCAATGAACCAAAACAGGATTTCTGACACATTTTACTTCCGTTTGAATTAAACTAGTTTTTCTTTTCTGATTACAAGCATGTATAAGTTCTTTTTAAAAAAAAAAAATTCAAGCGTGGGAATTCCCTGGCAGTCCAGTGGTGAGGACTTGTTGCTTTCACTGTGGAGGCCTGGGTTCAACCCCTGGTCGGGGAACTAAGATCCCACAATCCACAAGGCATGGCCAAGGCATAAAATAATTTAAAAATAAAATAAAGTTTTAAAAAATTAAAACATTCAGGCACTACAGAAAATGAAACTTTTCATTAAGACTTCTTCCTGGTGGGCTGCTGTCTATGGGGTCGCACAGAGTCGGACACGACTGAAGCGACTTAGCATGCATGCATGCATTGGAGAAGGAAATGGCAACCCACTCCAGTATTCTTGCCTGGAGAATCCCAGGGACAGAGGAGCCTGGTGGGCTGCCGTCTATGGGGTCGCACAGAGTCTGGACACGACTGAAGCGACTTAGCAGCAGCAGCAGTTCTGTCAAGACTCAAGGTGACCCTACCAGGGGTAGCAGGATTTGGAAGCATGTTCCTCATCAACTCCTCCTTCCATATTTTGTCTCCAGATCAGGGATTTTATGTTACATTCAATGACCTTTCTTTATCATCCCCTCCTGGGCGTTCTCTGGAGAGAACGGAGGAGGGTATGCAGATGCTGAATCTACCACCTCCCGTCTCCCCACTTGTGTCTCCTATAAGAACTTGTTTTCCATTCTATGCACTTGCCTTCCTCCAGCCATGCCTAAGTTTGTTTTTTTGAGCGTTAGTTTCCCCCTGGGTGCAATAAGGAAGTTGTCGAGCGAAACTGTTTTTTTTCCGGAGTAGCTGAGGTAAGCCTGCTATCTCTGGGTGAGCGGGGAGCAGCCCTTGGGATAGGACAAGTGGGAGGCGGGGGCAGGGGCCTGGATTGGCTGTCCCTGAGCTCACCCCCTGGGCCATATGATATATATGGTTCTGAGCAAAGCATCTTCTGAGACAGCCTGAAAACGGGCAGCATCTTCTCCCTGGGAGAGCTGGAACTACTCCTCCTCATTGGATACACCTTCCAGCAGACAGGGAGTGGTGCCCAGACGTTGTGGCCAGTACCCGACGCAGAGGCCTTTGACTGGGAGCTCCTGATCAAAGGTGACCTGGGACAGGAGCTACTTTCATGATCTGAAGCTGGCTGAATGATACTCTCCTTAGACGACCGGAGTAGTAGGTGGGTATCTTGGGGTCCTGAAAGGAGGGTAAACCCCAAGTCCAGTCCCAACACTGCTCCTAGCTTGCTGGTCTCTTCATCTCTAGAAAAGTAGAAAGTTCAATGACATGATCTCAGCCAGGTGTCATGCAAAGAGCTGGGAACTCATCTGGATTTAGAAGCTCTGAACTCAAGTCCCAGCCCTACCGCTTACTTGCTTAGCAGTCCTGAGCAGGGAACGTCACTTCCCTGGGCCTCAGTTTCTTCATCTGTAGAATGGGGGCAGCGTTACATACCTCTCCTGCTCATTTCCCTATTGGATGTTGTGGAGGTCAAGTGATAGCTTGATGTGAAGGTACTTAGTAAAGAGAAACTTTGCATAAATGGAGGTGTTGTTATTACTGATGGCTGGACTAAGGTTTTATCACTTTACCTTTCTTGGAAGCTAGTCCAAGGACAGGGAGCTCTTTTTTTTTTTTTTTTTTTTAATAAATTTATTTATTTTAGTTGGGGGCTAATTACTTTACAATATTGTAATAGTTTTTGCCATACATTGACATGAATCAGCCATGGGTTTACATGTGTTCCCCTTCCCGGACCCCCCACCCACCTCCCTCCCCATCCCATCCTTCTGGATCATCCCATTGCCCCGGCCCTGAGCCCTTGTCACATGCATCGAACATGGAATGGTGCTCTGTTTCACATATGACAATACACATGTCTCAATGCCATTCTCCCAGAACGTCCCACCCTCACCTTCTCCCTCAGAGTCCATAAAATTGTTCCATGCATCTGTGTCTCTTATTCAGGACAGGGAGCTCTTATGGAAAGAGTTCTGGTGGTCTGCTGCTCTAACAGGGATTTTAGAGGAGATTATAACATTGCATGGCCTGTGGTCTGTGGTCATGGATAGAGGACAAGATGGGGTGAGAATGGGATGGGGGTACCTGCACAAACTCTAGTGCTGAATGGGGGGGTGCCAGGGTCATTTTTGGCACTCTCCTGCTCTGTGTTGATGACCCTGTTGCCCCCGCAATCTGCCCCACTGCTCTGTCTCGGGGTCTGAAGGTCCACCGTCAGGGAGTTCATTGTTTGGGGGTTCAAAAGATCCTCAAAAGATGCCAATCCCCAACCTTTTGGAAAATAGGTACCAGGTGTTGTGTGTTTGATGGTGACAATCAGACTGGGCAGATGGTCCAAGTCTAGCTCTTGACATTGAGCTGCAGGTCAGCTCTGGCAGACCTGACCCCAGCTTTCCAGCCCCAGGCTCAGATGTCTCTTTGATCTGAAGCTTCATGCAAAACCCCACTGTGGTCAAGCCATGGCTGGAGCTCTTCATCCCTGCCCAGCCTCACATTTTAAAGCAGACAAAGACCAGCTGGAGAGTTCTCAGGGACAGATATCCAGGCAGGAGATGGGTCCAGAAGCAATGAGATATGAGGAAACATCTACAGACCTGGGCCATCAGGTGATGGGCTGGCTGGAGAGGACTCAGGGGTGAGGTAACCTCTCCTCAGGGCCTGCCGCTAGCCAGGTCAGCTCTGAGGAGTGTGTGTGTGCTAAGTCCCTTCAGTTGTGTCCAACTTTTTGTGACTCTATGGACCGGGGAGCCTGGTGGGCTACACGGTGTAGCCCACCAGGCTCCTCGGTCCATGGGATTCTCCAGGCAAGAATACTGGAGTGGGTTGCCATGTCCTCCTCCAGGGGATCTCCCTGACCCAGGGATCGAACCTGCATCTCTTATGTCTCCTGCGTTGACAGGTGGGTTCTTTACCACTAGCGCCACCTGGGGAGCCCCCTGTTTAAGGAGGACTGTCCTTAATTCCCGCTGGCTGACGGTGGAACTATCTGCCTTGAACGGTGGTGAGCTCCCATTGCAGCAAGTTTTCCAACAGGGCATGTGAGTGTACGAGGCAGTCCTACACTTCTCAGATCTCTTCCAATTCTAGGAACCTCCTAGGGACCCCATGAAGGAGAAGGAATACCTGAATTGTTCCCACCTAACACTTGGGAGGTGGGTGTGGGAGCAGGATGGATCCAGTGTTGAGGGAAGAGAAGACCACCTTGTCCTCCACTCCAGTCCTGCCAGTGGTGGTTGGAGGTGTCCTCCCAGAGGGTGTGGGCTGTGGGTGTGGACCAGTCATCCTGAGAGCCCAGATGAAAGACTTTGACCTCAAACAGGCACTGACCTCTGGCGTTCGGAGCGTCTATAGGCTCACTTGTGCTGATGAGAAGGAAAGGAGCTGAGCGTCAGCCCTTGATCCGCCTACTCACCGACTGGCTTCCAGCCAAGAATCTGTGAGCCCCACCCCGTGTCTACAATCTTTGACTCTGGGACAGAGATGTCAATACCTGGGCACACGTGAGTGTGTGACTCCAGGGGTACAAGTCACAGCAGGCACGTGTATGGACACAGTTATCAACGTCAGCAGCATGAAATAGCAGATTTGCTCACCCCTAAGTGTGTGTGTGTATGAGTGTGTTTATGGGAGGCCACTGAGTGCAGGAAAAAGAATTTAGAATCCAGAGAAGTGGATTCAAGCCCCATCTCTCCCTGCTTCCGGACTGTGGGACCCTGGGCACAGAGCCTCAACCTCTCACTGCCAGCCTGGCTCATTGCCAGGCTGGGGCCAAGATGAATAGAGATCTTGTGGATGGAGGATATGCTGGGTGCCCTGTGGCTGGTAAGCTGATTGTGTTTGTATATTTGTTCCGGAAACACTGAGAGCCTCCCAGGTGGTGTGGACACAGCAGAAACCAGGCAGACTCGGGCCCTTTCTCTGGAACTTGGATCAAGACAGGGAGGGCAGAGAGCAAATGGATACCCAGAGAATGATGCCCTGTATTTACACTTGGGGGCATGGGAGGGAAATGTTAGGGTGTTATGAGTCCTCGTAGGTTGACGGTACTCATGAGCATGTTTCTGGGTCACACAAGTGTCTTGGCCCGTTTGGGCTGCCATCACAAACTCTCGTAGACTGGGTGGCTTAGAAGCAACAGGGATTTGTTTCTCATGGTTCTGGAGGCCGAAGTCCAAGACTCAGGCACCCACAGATTCGGTGTCTGGTGAGGGTTTCCTGGTTCTGAGATCAGGTCTCTCTGTATTCTCACATGGTGGAAGGGGTGAGGGAGCACTTTGGGGTCTCTTGTATAAGGACATTAGCCTCTTTCATTTGGGCTCTGCTCAAATGACTTAATTACCCCAAAGGTTCCCACTTGTAATACCATCCCACTGGGGATTACGTTTCCACATATGAACGTGAGCGGGACGCAAGCATCCAGTCTATAGCAGTGAGAGTCAGTGGATGTGACTCTGGGTCCACGCCGCTTTCCCTCAGAGTGGCCGGCTGCTTGTTGTATCTGCTGTTTGTTGTCCAGGAGTGGAGAAGGGGAGCAGCTAAACTCCCTGTAGGAAGTGGTGGTAGAGCTGTATAGAGGAGCATGGCAGGTGCGTGAATTAGACAATGATGTATAGATGAGGTCAGCGTATAATTTAGAAAATAAACCCCAAATGGCAGCATGCTTGGGAAAAACTGGCCGACTGCCCTCTCTGCAGTAACTCAGGGTCAGCTCTGTGCGCCTTCTCTGGTGTTTCGCTGTTGTTGTTTTTACATACGTCACCGGTATGTGTCAGAAGTCCTGTCATCGGCAGATCATTGGGGTGTTACGGGTATTTCTGAGCAGAAATAGGACTTTGCTCTGACATCTACTTTCTGTCAAGGCAATCAACAAGTTTACAAGAGCAGCTGGGTTTTCATGCAGCCAAGGTCTGCGGCTGTCTCAGGGCTACCATCTGGAGGCATGACCTGGGTAGGGTGGAATTCCCCGACGGGCAGGCAGAACTTAGATGATGTCCCAGGCAAAGCAGGGACACAGGACAACAAAAAAAAAGAGGAAGGAAAAAGAAAGATTTGCTTTGATGAATTCTGGATAGGCAGAGTTTCATAATTAGAAAGTCTGGAAAGATTTAATTTCAGCACACACAGAATCTGTGTGCGTGTGTATGTATGATGTGGGTAGTATGTGTGTGTGGGGTGGTGGTGGTGGTTAATATTAAAACACAATCTTCTCAGGCAGGGCTTAGAGACTTTAAAAGTCTGAGGACACATCTGTCCCACAGATTTCCAAGGTGTCTCCTTGGAGGAGGGTAAGCTTTTTTAAAAAATGTTTATTTCTTTATCTGGCTACACCCTGGAGTTTCTCTTCCTTGGGGAACACTCTCGGAATGCCAAGGCCAAGGTCATGCTCCCCCCACCCCCCCACCTCACCCTGCCTCTGGGGCCGCTGCAGCTGCTACTCCTCTCGGCCTCCCTCCCCTTCCTCTGGGTTCGGGGCACTGTTGTTTCAGGAAAGCAGTGGCCAAATCAAGGCAGTTTTCTTGAAAAAACTGCACGAAGGAAAACCACTGTCAAGTGGAATTGTATTGATGCTCTGATTAGAAGCAGCAGAGTGTCCTTTGAATGTGCTAGGAGGACACTGTCACCATCAGCAATGGGGGAAACCGTTTCCATAGCAATGACAGGTTTTTTGGTAATAACTGCACCTCTTTTCTCATTCGTTGGAGAAAGATGCCAGGCCCTCTGTGTGGTAGACCCCCTCAAGCCGAGTTAGTGCAGGAAGCAAAGGGGCTGGTTTGGTGGTTCCGTTACTGAGCAGCTTCTCTGCCAACCTCATCCAATTTGCCTGATCACAGAAACATACAGAGCAAGCAGAGAGAACCCTGACATCGTTCAGTGAATATCTTTTTTTCTGCCTGTTTCTTTGTGGCCAGCAGCTTGTGGGATCTCAGCTCGCTCACCAGGGATGAAACCCAGATGTAGACTCGGCAGTGAAAGCGAGTCCTAACCCCTGGACCGCCAGGGAAGTCCCTCAAGGAATATTTCTGGCTCAGCTAACTTTCATCTTAACATCAAATAGAACTTCGACCTCAAGTTATCTTCTCTTTAAACCATGTCCTACTAAAGAGAGAGAGTAGGGACTTCCCTGGCGGTCCAGTGGTTAAGAAGACTCTGCCTTTCCAGTCCTGGGGGTGGAAAGTTCGATCCCTGGTAGGAGAACTAAGATCTCGCATGCCACAGAGCACAGGCGAAAAAATAACACTAAAATTAAAAATAACTAAATAAACAAAGAGTGAGAGCAGCTATCAGGGGAAGAGAGCATTATTGCCCTCACCACACCTACTCCCACCCATGTGAGGGCACAAGCTGCAGTTCATTCCCTAGCACCGAGCAAACTTCCTGGTACGTAGTGGGTGCCTGTGAAAGGTTTGCTGAAAGAAATTAATGAGAAGAAAGCAAAATATTTTCTTCTATGATTTATTTTCTTATCCCACTTAATGCCACATTTTAGAAGCATAACTGTAAGGCGGCTTCTGAGGCTTTCAACATTAGACAACTTTCAGATAAAATAACATTGCTAAAAGTTTTCATGTAACTCTATTGCTTCTTTAAGGAACCTTGAGCAACAAATAAATCCTTCCAAATTGCCTGCTTCCTCACCTCATTTCCTCCAAGACTGCAAGCATGTGGATGCCCCGCCGGGTGGTACCCACTGGCTTCTGGCCATCCTCCCTACCCTTCCTCCTGAAACTCATGTTTGAAGCAAGAAAGGCATCCTTGACTGTTAACTCTCACCTTCAAATCTCTCTGTATTTCCCTGTGCCTTTTCTTCCCTCTCTTTATGTATCTTCCTCACATTCACAAGGATCCCTGCACATCTGAAATTGCATTTACAGGTTCTCATTTTTGTCTCTAAGCTGGACATAGTAATAGAATACATTTTAAAGTAATGAATCAGTTGGTAAACACAGACGATATAATGTAGATACATTAATACTTAATACACTAATAAGTGTAAATGCATGATGAGGCTGTATTACAAATTAGAGTAGGCAACCCATAAATCTAAACTCCATAGGAATCTCTGGGAACTCGGGACTGAGATTCAAAACCATATTTCACTTTTCTCTTAACTTCCACCAAAAGGCAAAAGGGTTTCTGAACAACTTCAGAAAAATTGGAAAGCCTCAGCAGTTTCAGATTAAAGACACACAAATCAAGTGCACTGCCCACACCCCAGCCTGCTTAAAATGCTGCCCAGAAAGAGGTGGTTGTTTTTTCTTTTCCGTGGGTAGTTGCTTCATTTTGGATGGAGAACGGAAGGGTCCCAGCTGCTTTAAGATGGAACAGGTCTGAATTCATTTATTGTATGTTAACTACACACTCTTAGGTATTGTTCAGTTTACTAAATGCTCATTATACATTTATTTCTTTGTTTAATAAGTACTTACTGTGTGCCAGTGATGTGTCAGGCATCTCTGTAGGTACTCAGGAAACAAGACCTAGCAAAACAGACAAGGGGGAGGCAGAGAGGCTCAGACAACAAACCGCTAAACTTGTGAAGATGTAATCTTGCCTAGAATGGTGGTGAGTAGGGGGAGAGAAGTACAATAGGAGGTCCCGTATGGGAAAGAGCTTCTCCGGTGGCTCAGACAGTAAAGAATCTGTCTGCAATGAGGGAGGGAGACCCAGGTTCGATCCCTGGGTCGGGAAGATCCTCTGGAGAAGAGAATGGCAACTCACTCTAGTACTCTTGCCTAGAGAATCCCATGGACAGAGGAGCCTGGTGGGCTACGGTCCACAGAGTTACAAAGAGTTGGACACAACTGAGCGACTGAATACACACACACACACACACACACACACACACACCCCAGTGGTTAGGACATGGCACTTTCACTGCCGAGTGCACAGGTTCAATCCCTGGTCAGGGAACAAAGATCACCAAACTCAGTCTCAAGGGACTACAATCAATGTGTTGGCAGGGTGTTTCTCCTGGAGATTCTAGGGGCCTAGCTGTGAGATCTGGGGCATGACCGCCTGTGGATCGGTTTCCTCCTCTGGGACACGGGACAAGGATACCCGTCCCTCCCAGGGATGCTGAGGAATTTAAACGAGACAATGGCTTTGAGAGTTGATAGTACTCCCACGATGGGTAGGTTGGATGGGCACACCGGTCAGCACCACCAGCCCACCTTGGCAGTCTCTAGACCTCTTCTAAGGGAGCTGTCTGTTTTGGTTGTAGTGCAATGGAGCCTCCACGGGGCCCGAGGAAGCCTCTGTCGTGGAGGAGAGCCAAGTCTCTGGACAGGCTGCAGAACGCCCAGAAGGATTCAGAATCGTGGGACTGCCAGGGCCCTTCCCTGCCCACCAGCTCCTTCAGGAAAGTTCTTTGCCGGACGGCCAGTGATGGGACCAGATGTCTCAAGAGTCCAGTTCAGTCTGCGGAAGCTCAGGACACCACGGCTGCTGCCCCCAGCCCAGAGGAGACCAAGGACCTTCTCAGCGAGCAGAGGCCTCTGCAGGACGCCAAGAAGGACAAGGCCCAGTGGCAGGCCCCGCAGGGGTGGCTGAGGTTTGTGGTGAACTTATTCTTCAGGACGGGCCCTGAGGAGTCCAAGGAAAAAACCAACAAGAAGGCAAAGGGAAAGGAGGGCCCCTCCGAGCCCGCAGAGACCCCAGAGAGCCCAGGCGAGCCAGCTCCCAGGAAGAAGGCCCACAGCAAGAAGGCCAGCCGCAAGAAACACAGTCAAAGGAAGCACGGTGCGGAGGAGGCCAAGGGGGCCCGAGATCAGGAGGCCGAAGGCCAAGAGGCCAAGGCGGCTGAGGCCTCACACGGCGAGGGGGCTGACCTGGGCCCAGCAGCCAGGGGTGAGCAGACTATGCCTGTTTCTATGGTGACCCCACCCCCCACCCCTACCCCAAGGGCTGGGGTGCTCTGAGCTGCTTCCTCAAACCTCTCAACAGAAAGGGACTCAGAAGGTAGGGCCGCCATCAGGAATAGCATCGCTTCTTAGAGGCAGAGGTGCACGGGGGCTGAGAACTGGAGGTGAAACCCTAGTTCTGCCACTCACTGGCTGTGTGACCTGGGGCTGGAGACTTGCCTCTCTGAGCCTCAATTTTGTTTGTTTTTTTCCATTGATACAACGTAGATTATAACAGGTAGCCAAAGTCCTTGTATACAGCAAGAGCTTCATAAGTGGTAGATGCTGTTATTAAGTACTCAGGGTTGAGGAGCACAGCCAGGAAGAAATATGAAGGCAGAGGGGAAGGCTGAGTGGGAAGCTTCATCCCTCAACATTAATCTATGTGTGAGGACTGGGGTCGGTGACAGGGAAGTAGAAACAGCTGGCTGCTGGTTCTAGACTTGAGTCCATGAAGTTTGGAATAAGTTTGCTGTGTGACCTTGAGCAAGTTGCTGCCCCTCTCTGATATCTCTTTGATTCTCATTTATAAAATGAGTGAGCTGGTCCCTAAGGTGTCTTCCTTTTCTGATGATTAGTGTCCTAGAGTTGAATGTCCCACAGGCAGCTGGAGGAAGATGGAAATTTGCCCTACAGGGCTCAAAACTCACCATGTTTTTCATGGGGAGAAGAAATCCAAGGAAGATCCAGGATATTTGGGGGTGGGGGAGTGGAGAAAGATGTCTGGGCTGAGGCAGCCTCTTTTCAAATGGAAACTTTGGAGGGTTTCTGATTTTTTTTGGTTAAGCCTAGAGCTGGCTCCAGCAGTGCCTGGCCTGCTGTGAATTCCATGCACTGTGTTGATTAACAAAGTCAGAAGAATGTCACTGACACCCACACACAGTCCCACACACTTGGTTTCATCTTTATTATAGGTGGAGAAGTCTCTGATCTCCACCAATTCTTGCTCCCCGAAGGTGGGGGTGCTGGAGTCTGGAAAGTTTCTTTCCAAGCCATAGGTCACCAACAGGAAGAGAAGCTCAGAAAGCTTGATATTGCTGTTAGCAAACAAAATGGATTGCTCCAGATGACTGCTTGGACCTTTGGATGTTTAGACCTCATAAAATGCATGTGCTGACCTTGGCTCATCTGGTGCTTCTGGTCCATTTATGTTAGAGTTTCACAGAAGGGAGTCTCAGGAACTAGACTGGCCTCTGGAAAATGCTTCTGCTTTATGTGTTAATGAGCATGGGAACTTTTTAAGTCATTTAAAATTTATAGAAGGAATATATACATATATATATATAAAAACACCCACAAATATATACATAAATATTTAAATATATAGAAGAATGGAAAGAATAGTTCTGTGCACATTCACATACTTAAAATTGTTAATAGTCAGCCATCCTTGCTTCACTGTTGCTGAACCCCTTTAAGTAAAGTGATGCTTCATCCTTAAATACTTAGACACACATCTGCAAGAAATAAGGACAGTCTCATACACAACCCCAGTCTTGTTATTGCTCTTAATAAAATCCATAAGGCTGTATGAATCTAATTTCCTAAAGTTAGATTGTTCTAGTGCCATGTCCTAAAAAAATGGGCATATTTTAAAAGATATGAAAATGGAGGAGCTATGCATCTGTCAAGGAGTAGCTAAAAGGCATTTAATTGGTTATTTTGCAGGAAATTTGCAGGATGATTGTTCTCTCACATGAGAGGGAGTTGGCTGGTAGACTGAGTCAAGGAACCAAAGCCTAACAGGGTTTATAAATGAGAGGAAAGGGGGTAAGAACATCTGCAGACCGTCTGGGAAGAGGGAATGTTGTCTGCACCTTCTTTTGTGTAAACTGGTCAGCTGGCAATTAGCAGAGGCCACTCTGGGCACACTGTCTTTGGGTAGGTCGACTGGAATATCAAAAGAAAACCACTTATATCATTTGGGCTTCTGTGTAAAGACTTGGCAGTGTGGTTGTGGCACCAACGTGGCAGGCTCTCTGTGTCCTGTCCACCTCAGATAGGCTGGCGCTCCATCATTTCCCTGGCTGAAATTTTGTAGGTCGAATCATCTCTAACCTTGTAAGGTATTTCCAAACGCAGTCTCTTTTGACGGCCTGACAGCCTTCTGAGGGATCTGGGATGGGACTTATGATCCATGTGTCACAGAGGAAGTGATGAAGGCCCAGAGAGGTTAAGAGACTTATCCAAGGTCACCCAGCTTGGCTCACAAACCCAAAGTAGATGTTTACAGATCTGCAAAGTTCAAAGGAAATCATGGGGTACAAGTTGAATGCTTCAAGGACTGACTCAAAACTTCTGCATAAAATTGCATGCTTTGGCCTAGTGCCCTTCGCCTGTGGACCTTCCAACCTTCCCTTAGAAGGACCAGCCCCTGGGATGTGTGCTCCTCCACCCCCAATCTGTGGCCTAAAGGAGCTGTTTTAAGAGGACCCTCACTTAATCCAGAAGTCCCAAGTTGGTCTCAGAAGGCCAAGGCAGTCATTAAAAAGAGTCCTCTCTGCGCCTACAAAGATTAACCAGGTGTATTGGTTTTCTTCCAGAGGATACCATCATCCAGAAGATAGTGGAACTGCTCCAAAAAGTGGGAGACCAGTGGGAGGAAGAGGTGAGGAGCGAACTGTCTGCACAGATGCCCAGGGGCAAGCTGCCTTCCCTCCTCCTTGCTCAGACCCTACCTGTCCTTCCGGGACTGGGACTCGCTGCTCCCCTGCTCCGGCCTCTGTCACCAGCCGTGCCTGGGGCCACCCTGAAGCCCTTGGGTGCTCCTCGGTTGCTTCTTGGGGAGCTTGCCCCTCTCCTCAGGGTCAGGGGCCTGACTCATCTCTCTCATCTCTCCCACAGCAGCATCAAGCCCTTCAGCCTGTGGTGACCCCACGAAACCCAGCACCAGTGGTCAAGAAGAAATCCCAAGAGAAAAAGTCTAGCCTCAAGAGAGCATTTTCTTTTAAGAAATACGGCTCCGAGGAACCCAAGAGAGCAGGGGCCGCCCATGTTTCCAGCCCAGAGTCCCGGCTGCCCAAGAGGCCCAGTTTTCTGCCCCTGTGTGTGGGCGGCCATCGGCCCTCCAGCTCCAGCCTCCCCGGTAAGTAGGCTCACGGTTACCATAGCAACACTGCCCGGGCTGCCTCCCTTGCTGGAACCTTCCCCATGGCTTGACTTGGCCATTTGCAAGGCTGCCGTCCCAGTTCTGAATTTTGCTCTGCCCTGAGCAGTGTGGGGAGGGCAAAAGGAATGCCAGAAGGTCACCTCCACACACCAAGCCTCATCGTCTAGGCAACCCACCTATGACCCAGGTGGAAACTGTATTCAGGGAATTCCACCAACTATCATTGTCTGTCCACAGCCTCAGCTTCCCACCCTGGCAGTGGGTAGCACGTGCAGGAAGGAACTGGAGCCTGGGAGGCAGGAGATCTGGGTACTGGGCTGTACAACCCCTGACTCTGTGCCTCAAATCTCCTCGCCTGTAAAAATAAGATATTTTCTGGCTGTGTATCTGTCGGCAACCAGTCCTCATCTTAGGAAGTACATCGTATTATCTCCATTTCACAGATGAGGGAACTAGGGTTTCGGGAGGTAAAATCATGTTTGTGGTCACGGGGCCCATCATGACGGAGCCAGAGTTACTGGGAGAGAGGGTCTTCCTGGTGTCAGGGAGGAGCAGCCTAGCAGGTCATCCTGGCCAGGGGAATTCACATTTTAAAAAGGAGGAAGTAATGTTTAACACTAAAGAGTGGATCCCCGGTGGTGGGATTTCAGGCCACAGGGGAGATATTTTCATGTAGAGGGAGCCTGGCTGTGATGGGTCTAATTCGGGCCAGGGCATCAGGCATCTACTCTCCAGTTTGCAGATGAAGCCAAGATAGTGGAGGGATGAGCTTCTAGGGGAAGGACGGAAGGGGGAGAAGCCCAGGAGAGGCACAGCTGTACGGATGGACGTGCAAAGGGATGAGGGAGCTTGGTCTTCAGTACAGCGGAGCCACGGCCCTGCCCAGCAGCCCCCTGCGAGCCCCCGAAGGCCTCTGCACGCGCTAGCCATGGAGCGCACTCTGAGTCTCTGCTGACTTCTATGTGTTAGTCAACACCCTCAGGCTGGTGAAGCTCACCCACCGTTTCCTCTTGCTTTTTAGGTGTGGAAGAACCTGAAGTCCAAGAGGCTCTACCTACAGATGGTGGAGATCCAAGTCCCTTTGAGCTTTGCACCCCAGCAGAAAGTGGGGGACCCGATGAGGACCTGCAGGAGGACAGAGCCTCAGAATTCAGTCAGTACCCACTCTTCTTTTCTCAGAGACCCCTTGGAAAATGTCTGAGCTGAGCCCTCTACTTACAGAAGAGAAACTGAACCAGAGAGAGCAGTGACCCATCCTTACCTGCCTCTGAGCACTGCAGGCTGGGGAGGCAGCTCGGGGTCCAGAACACAGGCCCTAAGCCAGACTGAGCCTCAGCTGTAAAACCACAAAAGTAATAATGTCCTCCTTGGGGAGGCCAACACTAGGAGATGCAAGGAAAGCATTAGCCCATGGCAATGGCTCTGTAGAAGGTACATATTTAGAATCTGGATTTGAACCTGGGCTCTGACCTCTCCAGCTGAGTGATCTTGGACAAGCTCCAAGATCGGGTCTCAGTTTCCTCATCTATAAATTGGCGATAAGAACAGTACCCACTCCCTAGAGCTGTTGGAAGCTCTCAATAAATTAGTGGTGATAAAGCATTTAGAGGTGTACCTGGGAGCTGCTAAAAAATTGTTAGTTGCTGTTTATTGTGATTTTTAGCGTTGTCACGTAGTCCAGCTTGAGAGCAGAGCCTCAGGAGAAATAAAGAGGCTAGGAAGAGGGGTCGAGGCCTTAGGAGAGAAGCTGAACCAATGGTGGCTGCCACCTTTATCATTATTATTTTATCATTGGCAGAACCAAGCCTGTAATCATGTAATCACTGTCCGTTCTGTGTGTCTGAAGAGCCGCTTTCCCTACCTCTCCCATTCTGCCTTCTTTGCCTTTCACAGAGGATGTGCCTTGGAGGAGAATTGAGAAGGGCCCCTGATCTACCTAGAAGAGGAGGAAGGAGCAGGGAGGGGGGATTTGGGACCAGACGGCCTTGAGGCACCTTCCCCTGGAGGCAGGGGTCTCGGCTGTTTCCTACACAAAACAAGGCACATCTAGGCCCTTCATCAGCAATGAATGAATAAGTGAATATGTTCCCATGGTATGAATAAGTGAATGAATAAGTGAATATGTTCTCAGGGCTTCCCTGGTAGCTCAGCTAGTAAAGAATTCGCCTGCAATGCAGGAGACCCCGGTTTGATTCCTGGGTCAGGAAGTTCCCCTGGAGAAGGGATAGTCGACCTACTCCAGTATTCTGGGGCTTTTCTGGTGGCTCAGATGGTAGAGAATGCACCTACAATGTGGGAGACCTGGATTCGATCCCTGGATTGGGAAGATCCCCTCGAGGAGAGCATGGCAACCCACTCCAGTATTCTTGCCTGGAGAATCCCCATGGACAGAGGAGCCTGGAGGGCTACAGTCCGTGGGGTCACAAAGAGTCGGACATGACTGAGCAACTAAGCACTTGTTCCTACGAAACCAGCTCTGCCCTCAGGCCACCTCTGGGGAATCTGTGGTCCCCACTATGGGTTGGGCCAGGGATGACCTCAAATGCAAGCTCATTAGCACCTACCCTGGAGGCCTGTGAGAATCGCCCAGGGAGCCACCCGGTCTTTGGAAATGAAGACTAACCACAGAAAAGCTTTTCTCAACACTTTAGGAAATGAAGACTAACCACAGAAAAGCTTTTCTCAGTACTCAAGTGTGAACAATTCCTTTGTTATTTTTTTTTAGAAGAATTCATCCAGAAGATCCTTGCCCTACTCCAAGATGCAGAGGAGCAGTGCGGAGACAAGGTGAGGAAGACATTCCCCACGTAGACCCTGACCCTCACTTTGGATAACCCCCCCACCCCCTTCCCGCAACCTGGCACAGTAACTTCCCTGCCCCTCCCCCAATCCTACATCTTGCCAGAGCCTGGCTCCCTGCTCCCCTCCTTTCTGGAGCCTCCCCTAACCGAGGCTGCGCTGGTCTCCCCAGCTCTGAGCATCATCACCTTTCTCTCCTGGCCACACCATCTGGCCCACAGTGGGTCTTTGTTTGTTTCTGGGGCTTCTGGTCTCAGCTGACTTGTAAAGTCAGGGGCCCTGACTCAGTTTCCCTTATCTCCCCCGCAGCAACTGCAAGTCCAGGAGCCGGAGGTGGCTGTAGAAAACTTGGCCCCAGCCTGCAGGAAGAAATGCCAAGAGAGAAAGTCCAACTTCAGAAAAGCCTTCTATAAAAAACACAGCTCCAAGGACCCCAAGAGAGTGGGGGCTGCAGCTGCTGTCAGCCCAGACTCCCGGCCAGCCAAGAAGCCCAGCTTTCTGCCCCTGTGTGTCGGTGGCCGTTGGCCCTTGGTCTCCAGCAACTCTGGTGAGCAGGCCGGGGGTTGCCATAGTAACAGAGGCTGCCTCTGGCCCCTTGGCTTCCTCCAGGGCAGGGTTGGCCAAATGTGTGGTGTACCATTCAGTCTTGACTTTCAATCTGAGCAGAGTAGGGTGGTGTGGGGGCACACAAGGAGAAAGGAGTTGGTTGATGCCAGGATCCACCCCCCACAACACACACTCTCCCCTCCATCGTAAACACCTGAAAACAAATATGGTATGAGAGCATCAGATACATAAATCAGAATCACCTGGAAAGGTGATAGAAAAATAGAGACTCAGGTTGATTAAGTAGGACATGTCCTGGCCCTCTGTTTTTTCACTACACCAAGTTGTGAGGTGGAGAATGCAATGGCACCCCACTCCAGTACTCTTGCCTGGAAAATCCCATGGACGGGGGAGCCTGGTGGGCTGCTGTCTATGGGGTCGCTAAGAGTCGGACACGACTGAGCAACTTCACTTTCACTTTTCACTTTCATGCATTGGAGAAGGAAATGGCAACCCACTCCAGTGTTCTTGCCTGGAGCAACTTAGCAACAGCAGCAGCAGCAAGGTGCGAGGACCACTGGGGTACAACAATCCTCCCCCTACATTTGCAGAGTGCCCACTGCATGCCGCGTTCACACATATCATCTCATTTAATCCCCCTCACAATTCTCCCATTTGACAGATGAAGAAAGTGAGGTTCAGACAGGCTAAGGGACTCAGCAAAGGCTTGCCAAGTTAAAGGGGAAGTGGGCTCACTTTCTGAGACTTGTTGGCAGGCCTGCTTGCTTTCCTCCCAGACTATAAGGAGGCAGAGAGGGTGGGTGGAAGAGAGAATGTGATTCCTGGAGGGACAAAGGGCACTGTGAACTCCTCTGAGTCAGGTCCAGTGGGACTGGGGGTTCCCTGAGGACCCTGGGAAACCAGGACCCCTCTTGAGCCAGAGACTTTGGATAGCTTCTTGTCAGAACCTGGGTTCAGTGATGTGCTGGTGGATTTGAGACAGGTGCAGACACATTCACACCAACTCCTCTTTGCCCTCAGATCCAGAGGATCTCGAATTCCAGGGGATCCCACCCACAGAAAGGGAGCCAGTTGGAGCCCCAGAAGCACCCTTCCAGGCCAGAAGCCACAAGCCAGAAGCAGGACCTGAGCTGGATGGAGTGAATGAATCCAGTTAGTGTCACCCTGCTCTCTCCTGGGACAGCTGCCCTGGGGCTTCCCCTTTGCATGGCTTTTACAGGCTGAACCCTAGTAGGGAACTTGGGAAAGCAGCTTTACAAATACCCTAGGAGACTCTAGAAGGGCAGAGAGGACACAGAGTTGACCTTTGAACTGGGGCAGAGTTGCAGGTGGACAGCCTTCTTCAAGTAGAGAATATCTGTCCATTCTGTGGGATGTACTTCACCCCCACTGCATGCCACTGCTTTGCATGAATGTTTCACATAAAACTCCAGGCTTGCTCTGGGTCTCTTAACCAGTGGCCTACTAGCAAACAAGCTCTGGTATACTGGGGGCACGGGGTCCAGGGGAAGCCCTGATTCATAGCCTTTGCAGATTTCTGTGGTATAAAATTCCCACCTGGGTCGATTTCAAGTTGCCAACAGTTTATAACAACGGGTCTCCAAATAGTCCACATATTCGTAATTAACTCTCGGTAGGAGCAGCCACCTGCAAAACACCATTGTTTACAGCCCAGGCTGATGGTGCAGGCTATTCTGTAGCCTAGATAAGGTCTCAGTTTCCCCATCTGTCAAAATGGAGCTGAGTGTGGTGGTAGGTGAGGCTCGGCAGGTCCAAGTGCCTTCTTTGTCTATAAAGCAAACCGAGACAAAACCCTCATGCTCCAGCTCTAGTTTAGGGGAAGATTTTTCTTTGCTCTTCATAACTAATCTGTGTGCTGCGTTTTAGAGGCAAAATACTTCTGCGATTGATGGATGGGTTATTGCAGAACTTGTCAACAGTCCCTCAATCCTTCTTTATTTTTCTTAGAGGAGCTGATCATCCAAGAGCTGGTGGCCCTTCTCCAAGAAGTGGATGACCAGTTGGGAGAGCAGGTGAGGAGTGCTCAGTCCCCCCAAGGACTGAACCCGAGTTCAGTCCCCGTCTTTGCATCTAGGTGACCGTGGTCTGCCCCATAACTTCTGTGAGCCTTTGTTTACTCTTTTGCAAAATGGGGGGTAAATACCTACTTGCCAACTTTAGTGCTTATATAGAAAATGCCAGACACACAGCAGAAGAGATCAATGTTAATTTAAAATAATGTAAAGCTCTGTGTCTCTACCTGCCAACCAGGATTCCCCCTGTCCAAATCGTCCTTGAATTTCAGCTCAAGGAAGCCTCCTTCCCCAAGTCCCTCTGATCTTGTCCTCTATCTGCCCTTCACTCTGTCTTGGCACACGCTTCAGCAATTATAAGGCCTCTAATTCTTTCAAGCTTTTAGAGTTTCCTCTATTGCTAGATAGCTTGTAACATAAGGTTTCTCACCTTTGAAAACCTCACAGTCCACTTGGAGAGAGAAACACAGATCACATACAAAGAGGCAGGTCATAGATGAGTAATCAGTGTGGTGCTGCTAGTTTAGTGGCTGAATCATGTCTGACTCTTGTGAACCGGTAGACTGTAGCCTGCCAGGCTCCTCTGTCCATGGGATTATCCCAGCAAGAATACTGGAGTGGGTTGCCATGCCCTCCTTCAGGGGATATTCCCGACCCAGAGATCAAACCAGCGTCTCCTGCATTGTAGGTGGTCTCCAGCATTGCAGGCAGTTTCTTCACAGCTGAGCCTGTAGCCAATGCTATTGGTACCTCTTCTGGCATCACAGATCACCTGGCCCAGCTCCCAACTGCCAGCACCTGCATCCTTTTGCCTGAAGACTGGCCCCTCCAGAGCCAATTACACCTATACAATAGGCCAGAGTGACACTCTCCACCTTGCCAGAAGCAGCCCTCAATCATCAGCTGATGGTGTACACATACCCCAGCTCCCTCCCCTCTTGGGGGGATAACTCTGGGGCTCCCACAGTGCCCCAAGGGGATCAGGCTCAGCTGCCAGCCTGAGGGGGCTGCTTCCCATTCTTGCCACCCCCCTCCCCATCTCCACTCCCCCATCCATGTCTGCTGGGATCACTCACCACAGAAGTGAGCTGCATCTGAGTCCTAGTCTTTGGATCTGCCTCTGGGGGAACCCAACCTAAGACATTTAGGTATTAGGAGGAGGAGGCTTAGGGTGGGAACTAAAATTCACCCAACATCCACTTTTCACAAAACATCAAACTATCTCACTTAATCCCCCCCATAGTGTGTTGGGGGAAGGTATTATTACCCCCATTTTACATGACCAAACAGAGGCTCAGAGAGGTCACACAGCTGCTGCTGCTGCTGCTAAGTCGCTTCAGTCGTGTCCAACTCTGTGCGACCCCACAGATGGCAGCCCACCAGGCAGCCCACCAGGCTCCCCCGTCCCTGGGATTCTCCAGGCAAGAACACTGGAGTGGGTTGCCATTTCCTTCTCCAGTGCATGAAAGGGAAAAGTGAAAGTGAAGTTGCTCAGTCGTGTCCGACTCTTAGCGACCCCATGGACTGCAGCCTACCAGGCTCCTCCGTCTATGGGATTTTCCAGGCAAGAATCCTGGAGTGGGCTGCCATTGCCTTCTCCAGTCACACAGCTAGTGAATGCTATTTAAGCATCCATTATCTGAATCCAAAGACCTGCATTTGGTCTTCTGTTTTTTTTTTTCCACTTTGTTGTGCTGCTTGGAGCTGTACCTTGCAGAGTAGATTCTGAGAGGCCAGGGATGGTGGAGGAATTTAACAAGGTGTGCTGTCCAGGGACAGTGAGGCGCCCAGCCTGACTGCGTGGGGTTGATGGAGGAGGGGCCCTGGGGGGAGGGGAGTACCTGCCAGCCACACTGATGGCCTGCCTTCATTTCTGCCTCCAGATCAAGCGACACCCCAGCTTTAAGAAGTTTTTCTACAAGCCCTCAGTCTCTTCCCTCAGAAAGCTGGTAGCCATGCTGCACAGCCTAGAGGCCCACGCCACCGAGCCCAAGAGAACCTATCCATTCGTCTTTGGCTTGGGAAACCAATGTGCTGGCAACAATTACCACACCATCCTCAGTCTCACAGGCCTACACTACAGGAGACCCAGTTACGGCCAGTTCCCCTATGAGGAGGCCCAGCAGGTGAGAACGGGCCACGTGGCATGAGGAGTGACAGACTCAGATCACAAGGACCTGCTTCATGTCCTCTCCCCTCCCCTGCTTAGTTCAGGACTTCTGGGGTCCAGCTGAAATGCCACCTCCTTGTCCAGGCCTTCTGAGACAATTCTACACCACAGCGGTCTTTACCTTTCCCAGCCTCCCTGTTTTACCTGCTAATAAGCTAATTAGCATCCTCTTTTAGTTGGCTCTGGTCTCTAACAGGAGGTGTATTTTCATACTTCTTGATATCAGTATGGAATATCAGACCAGCTACTATCTTAGCTTCACCCTCCTGCTGTTTCATGGGTTGTGCTGCTTGGCTTGCCAATTGAGACGGTCATAAAATCTAAAGAAAAAAGTACAGTAAGATTACATATCAAACAAGGGATGGCAAGGTAGATGAGATGACTTCCTGGGGCTGTTTGGTTCTGAAAGGCTTCTCAGAGGACATTCTTCAAGAACATTGCCTTGACTGATTATGAATAGCCTCTCTTCTGCCATCACTCACTCTTTTGATTGGTTTCATGCTTTCCCTAATAATCGTCCCTTCCCTGAGGCTCTGGGACGGTCCCTGCAGAGAGAAAACTTATTACTGATCTTTTTTAAAATCTGAATTTTCTGATGGACTCTAAATTCTCCCCGCCCTTTTCAAATTCACTTAAGATGACCAGCTTACAAACATTTAACCAGATCTAAAGTGCAGAAACTACTGAGTGAAGTTGTGATTTTAAAGCAATGAAATGCCCTATTGGTGTTGGACAAATAGGACCAGAACTTCTGGATCCACATGGTCCCTTGGGGAACCAGGCCTTTATTGCAATGATGTCACTCTTACTCAAACCCTTCGTCTCCTCCTGGGATTAACTTTAGAAGCCACGTGATAAGTCTCTCAAGAAAGCAGGCCTTATTTCATGATACGTGTACCTCATCAGTTCAGTGGCTTTCCTGGTGGGAACCCCTTGTGACCTTAGACCTCTCTTTTCTCAGACTCACTGTCTTTTCCTGGAGACTGGGGACAATTTGCCCCCTAAGGTGGGTTAGGTGACAGCGGATGGAGTGATCGGAGTTCTTTGTGGAAGATATTATAGAAACATCAGTTCTGACATCCTCAGTAGGCCTAACACTGTATCTTCTGGTTTTGCTAGCCATTCATTTATTTATTCACTCATCCATCCAATCAACAGATATTCAGAGCCTCCTATTAGCCTAACTGTGTAAGATGCTCTGAGGGCCTGTGAAAAGTTGTGCTAATGGAAAAAGACAGACTGTTTACTGATAATAAAAGTAAATATCAATTAAATGCCAAATTAGCACTAACTGAGACTAATAAAGCAAGTTGGTTCTGGGAGCCTTCCAGGAGGTAGCAGGCATTGATTTTGACCTTTGAGGATGGAGAGGCGGTAGATGGGGAGAAAGAACCAAGAGGACACTGCAGGCAGGAGGTACTCTGGGAGCAAAGACCCAGAGGTAGGATCTAGTGGATTAATGAGAAGTTTGTTTGTTATCAGGGTGGGACCCATACGTAATTGGACTATGGCTAAAACCTGTGTTCTTTTTCTCCTCCCAGAACATCACAAGTTCTCAGATCCAGAGTCCAGATTGAAAGCTATGCTTTGCACTCAAGTTCCCTTGAACTCTGCAAAGACTGGCAGCTTCAGGAAACCAGGACTGCTGCTGCTGCTGCTGCTGCTGCTAAGTCGCTTCAGTCGTGTCCGACTCTGTGCGACCCCATAGACGGCAGCCCACTAGGCTCCGCCGTCCCTGGGATTCTCCAGGCAAGAATACTGGAGTGGGTTGCCATTTCCTTCTCCAGTACATGAAAGGGTAAAGTGAAAGTGAAGTCGCTCAGTTGTGTCCAACTCTTAGCGACCCCATGGACTGTAGCCCACTAGGCTCCTCCGTCCATGGGATTTTCCAGGCAAGAGTACTGGAGTGGGGTGCCATTGCCTTCTCCGAAACCAGGACTATGCTCTCCCAAACCAGTGCTTCACAGACAGGACTGAAGACAAGAGTGGACAGCCACTCTGTGTCCCTGCACCATCGTGGGCTCATTGAGATGGAGAATGAACAAACTGGAGGCAAAGGCCGTGGGGGAAAATGCACCGGAGTGGGAATCAGGAGACCAGGACTTCACCTGCTGACCTACCTCCAAACTTGGCCACAAAACCCTGTACAAGTCCCACATCCCCTCTCCTCTCCAGACCTTGGATTCGGGGCTGGATTAGTGACCCATCAGACCCCTTCTGGCTGTATTATGCTAAAATATCTCTAAAGAGAGATAGCAAGTGCTTTCACTCTGTGGCTAAATATACCCACCCCACGTAGCTGGAGACAATCTTTAAGTACTGACCAAATGAATGAATGAATGGAACTCCTGAGATCCAGGCAATTCTGCCAGGTATTCTCTGGGAGGCCTTGGTCCTCAACTGGTATTGTGAGACCAATGGTTCTGCTCTGAATTGGTAGTTAGGGAGGAAATGGGGGAGTTACCTCAGTAGGCATTGGTCTAGAGCACTGGACCAGGAATCAAGGCCTCTGCATTCTGGGGCCAACCCTAGGGCCTAGTGCTGACTTATGTACCGTTGTTTGTTTGTTTTATCATATGTTTTCTTGGTTCACCAGGGCTAAAAATATGCCCATGTCATGTAGAAGAGCTGCTGATACTTTTTTCAGATGTTAGTTTTTTAAATAAGTCTCTTGCTTCCCTGTTAGCTCAGTTGGTAAAGAATCTGCCTGCAATGCAGGAGACCCCAGTTCGAGTCCTGGTTCAGGAAGATCCCCTGGAGTAGGGATAGGCTACCCACTCCAGTATTCATGGGCTTCCCTTGTGACTCAGCTGGTAAAGAACCCACCGGCAATGCGGGAGACCTGGGTTCAATCCCTGGGTTGGGAAGATCCCCTGGAGAAGGGGAAGACTACCCACTTCAGTATTCTGGCCTGGAGAATTCCATGGACTGGATGGTCCATAGGGTCACAAAGAGTCGGACACGACTGAGCGACTTTGACTGACTTGAGTTTTAAAAATACATCTGTGCTTAATCTCTGCTTAATCTCTCACCAGAACATCCACATGTACTCAACAGGTGTGCAGCTACAGGTATCACATAGTCGATTCAGCTTGCCAGCAGTACTTAGTACCCATACGGATTTGTAGAACCTCCCAGGAACCCTGCAACCTCTAGATGGGAAAGCAGTAGAGTGGGACACTGGTCTCTCTTAGAATCCTCTCAGCCCTTTATCCTATAATTCTACAACCAAGAAATGAAGCTGATGCCTTTCAGCCCTGCCAGCTCATGTTTTGCTTGTGTAGTCGCTAAGTCACGTCTGACTCTTTGAGACCCTGTGGACTGTAGCCTGCCAGGCTCCTCTGTCCTTGGGTGTCTCCAGGCAAGAACACTGGAGTGAGTTACCAGATCCTCCTCCAGGGGATCTTCCTGACCCAGAGATCAAGCTTGTGTCTCCTCCATTGTCAGGCAAATTCTTTACCACTGAGCCCCTTGGGAAGTCCAAATAATCCATGCAATGATATTGAAAAGTAAATTTGGAAATTGAATGGGGTTCAATCGTGGGGATTTGCCAAAAGTCGCTAAGAAAATCAACACAAAGAGTTCTGAAATTACATAGTGCCATGTCTATATAAGTTGCTATTCTTATAATAGCTACAATCTGGGTACTTTTCAGGAAATGGGGGAGGGCTTCAAGCTAGATTGCCAGGAATGGCTGAATGAGTGTGCACTGCTCAAGAGCACCAAACTGCAGGAGACATTGACTTCTGAGACATTGTGGATTTATAGATTTATGGTGATGATTTTCCAGCTGATGGCAGAAAAGTATCTTGAGAAATGGGCTCCTTTTTGTTTTTGCACCAAGGCAAGGTTTTGTCTTCTACACAGCTCAACAGTTCCAAGAGCTTGGCTCAGTTGGTTAACTGGCCATGTGTCTGTTATCTGCAGGCATGCCTGACAGGGCTATGAATACAGCCCTCTAACACTGCCTAGAACACATGGCCATTGGGGAGAGGGTGTTAAAACCTGGACGGCCAACCCATCCTTGTTATCCTTGGTGGACACTGTCTTGCTGTGTTGATGTTGTGAGGAGCCCTATAGGGTAGAGCTGAGGAGGGGGAGAAGCCAAGGGCAGAGAGACTTGGGCACTTAGCAGGGACTGGCCTCAACCTTGAGGCAAAGTTTTAGATTCTGAAACTCAATTAGTGTTATTGCTGCTTCCAAGAATTGGGGGAGATTTATTTATTTTATGGATTCATTTTAGGCAGTGTTCAGGAATACAGCACTAAAATGTGAAAGATCAGAATCAGTTTTGAGAGGAGGGTCAGGCACCTTCTGTACAGAGTTTCTTATTCGGAATGATGTTCTTTAAGTTATGTAAGTATGTGGTATGAGTTTCCGATGCTGGCATCTGAGTCTCATTTTTGTACTGTGTTATTTGAGCAAATAAACTGATTTGCACAGAAGTCTGACTTGGATTGGATTATTCACCACGGAGGCAAGATGGAGCCACATGCCATGTCTAGGCCAGTCTAGAGCCTGCAAGGTTGCGGGCAGCTGCCTCCTTTTCCCTGCCTGGGGGCCCTGTCCAGATGCTATTCAGGTGTCCCATCCTTGTGGTACCAACTTGCTGAGGCAGTAAAAAGAAAAGGTGTCCTGGCCTGAGAATCGGGTGACGGTTTTAATCCAGCCGCCTGCAGGCTGATGACCTTGGAGGTTCAGGCTGATGACCTTGGAGGCAAGATTCTTGCCTTCTAGACCTGCCGTTCTATAGCTCTGTGACTCCCAAGGGGACAGGGAATTGTATGTCCAGGGAAATCTGGGCCAGTTCTAACGCTGCATCATCCGTCTTATTGATTCCTAAACTCTGGCACCCAAACTCAGTCACTCAAACCAGGATAAAAATGGACAGAATACAATGCCTGGTTTTTGGTGCAGAAAATGTAGTCTCCATTGAAAGTCATCTAAAGCCTCCTTTCCCCTCTCTCAGATAACACGTGAGTTCTTCCAGGGGCAACCTGAGGAAAGGTGACTTGTATGCGTAGCTTGTCTTCTTTCAAAACTAAGTTTCCTTCCCCCAGCTCTTGAAGGTGTGCCGTAATGCTCTGCGAAGGGCAGGAGGGAGCAGCACTCCTTTCATCTCACGGCCGAGGACGCTGAGGCTGGGAGTGTTCCAGGTCACACAGCTGGCTACAGACAGAACCACCAAGGGCTCTGTTCTGAGAGCCACTGAAGTGCCCGCCCACCGTCAACCAATATTTATCGAGCACTTACTATGTGTCGGGTCTAATGCTAGCTCTGTGGAATCCACAGATGCAAGACACAACCCCTGCCCTCGGGATGCTCACAGCCCTCACTGGCTGCAGTGCCAGTTTTGTGCCAAGAGGAACACAGGACCGTGGGACACAGTGTGAGAGTGGGGTTCCCTCTACTCACCACGGAGGCCTCAAGAGCACCGAGGTGCATGGGAGACCCTGCTGCTTTGAAAGACTTCTGAAAGGTGGGCAAGTGATAACAGGACATAATTAACTAATCTCTCAGTGTCCTGACAAGTCAGGAGGCTAACTGGGTGGGTCAGAGATAAGGGTGGGAATTCTCTGGTAGTTCAGTGGTTAGGACTACAACTTCACTGCCAAGGGCACAGGTCCAATCTCTGGTCAGGGAACTAAGATTCTGTGCAACCTGGGTGGCAAAAAAACAACAACAAACAAACCAACTCCACAAAAAACAAACCCAGAGATAATGGGGTAAGGGGGTCAACAGAGAATGCCAGTTTGGGTGTTAGCTGGGCTGCCCAGGTGCTGTGCTGTAGGCATCACTCAGCTATGCTTGTTTGGAAAGCGAGCAAGTATTCTGGCCTTGACACCAGTGACACCTTCTGATTTCAAAACACAACCCATTCTTGTTGCTGGTTTTTCTTTTTTTCCCAAGGCATAAAAAGGAGAGAGGAATTATTAGGGCTGCCAAAACTAGCAAAGAAAAATATGGGTGGCCCATATGGGTGGTTCAGTTAAATCTGAACCTCAGATAGACAACAAATAATTGCAATGCTGGGGGTACCCTTACACGAGGTAATTATTCATTGTTTATCTGAAATTAAAATTTAACAAAGAGTCCTGTATTTTTTTTTTTTTTCTCGCCACTCTGGAATTCAGGCAAGAACAATTCTCTAACTACCTCAGAGCATCTGGGCTCAAATACAGGCTTTGAGTTACAGCAATAGTTAATATTATATTCAATTCTCCTTTTCACACCAGGGAATAGGCATTCCTGAGTTGAGCAAGATTGAAACCCTCCCTCTTCTGGCTCACATGTCTCAGGGCTTCTGGGCACATGGTAACTTGCAAACAGCAAGACCTTCTTAGGAAAAGGACTGAGGCAGCAGGGCCGCTCCACCTGACTTCCAGCGCTCCTCTCTTGACTGGTCTGGGCCGCAGAACTGGAGAAAGCAGCAGATGCTGGAACACCTGACACTGGGTTCTTCTCAGGCCCCTCAAAGGTTCTTAGGTTCCTCCAGGTAGATCCGTCTGGAGAGGAAGTGTGTGGACTCTTGTTCCCTCACATGGTCCTGTTCAAGGTAGGTTCCACCTGCCTCCATGCCATAGCCTCCCACCCACCTGGGCTTAAATTTGCACGTGTCCTTCTCAGGGGCCATAGGGCAGGGCTGCTTCCACCCAGTCTCCTAGGATTTGCATTCTAGGATTTGTTAAGCAAATGCATCTGAGGCCTGTGGGCAGCCTGTTTTTCCTTACTGGCTCTGGCTGGAGCTAGAGGTTATCCACAAGCAGTGAGTTAATTTTTTTTTTTTTCTGGACTTGCTGCAAAAATGGAAGTTAAAGGCCTCTTTCTTGTGGACCGTTTTCACTGAGGTGTGAACAGCAGAGTGTGCCCTCATCTGGGCTGGGAAAGGGGAGGGAAGGGCACACACGGCCTCCCATTTCCTCTGTCAGCAGAGCAGGACTTGGGGAAGGCCAGGGCTGCCCGCTCCCCCAGCTGCACCAATAATCCCCAGGGTAAAAGCTGGTGAAGGCTTCTTGCCAGGTCAGCGCCTCCAGGGGATTCCCGTGAGTGGCCGAGATGGAGTCCGCTGGTTCCATCCAGGTCAAGCCTTTTGTGTACTGTGTGAACAAAAAACAAACAGCAGAAGATGTGGTCTCTTGACACCGCAGGAAACAGGAAAGGGTGTCCATGGTTCAGCTCTGCCTGACCTCCAACAGTTTTGCCCCGTGGATGAACTCCTGGGGGAGGATGAGGATCTTGAAGAAGCAAACTCAGGCTGGGTTGGGAGGAGGACTCAGGGCCCAGCTGCCTGGGAGGAGGCTGTGCTGCCCACTCTCAGTGCCTGTCTGTGCTGACGTCCATCTGTCTGTCCAGAGCAGAGTAGCAGAAGGACCCCAGGGAAGCTGGGAGGATGTTTAGACAAGGAGGCTCTTGCCTGGGGGAAGCAGGACCCTCTACCCCAACAGGCTTGCTAGTGGGTGGGACCCTGGTCCTTGAAAGGTCTGGGGTGAGAGGAAGGCCTCTGAGAACAGTGAGGAGAAGGTTCAGCCTCACGGGTGTCAGGTTCTCTCCCGTTTCAGCTCAAGTTTCCTCTCTCGGCTCACAGTTTCCTAGAAAAAGGACACAAATTCATCATCTCCAAGTCCCAAATCTAGGACTTTCCTCCCCTTATTTCCACCGAGAACACTGCTCACAGCTTCATATGCTTTGGGCATCCTGAGCAAATAGCCACACTGGTGTATGGAAATAGGAAATCTCAATTTGTATCAAAAGCCAGTTCGAGGGCTTCACTTTGTTATACAAGTGGTCTTCTGCAAAAGAAGAATTCCATTGCAAAGCAGGAGCTGGTGAAAGCATGTTTGCAATATTATTTGACTTAGAAAAGTCTGGTTAACATTTGGTTTTTCAGGAAGAGGTGGAGTGGTCTCCAGTATGCTGAGTACAGTTGTGTGGATTGCACACTGCACAAGGATACACTACCAGTACAAAAGAGTAGGCACTTCACAGACATGTTGTATGTCATTCATACTGTTTTCAAGCAGTAATCAAGTGTTCAAAAAAATCAGCACATTATGACAACTTTCCAGCAGGTGGCAGTCAAGTTCTCAAGGAAAGGGTGCTGTTTTCTTAGTGCACAAGGCATTCTACAAGCTAGTAGTGTTGGCCTTGACCGTGAGCAGGAAGAAGCAGGTGGGGGCAGAAGGAAAGATGGGCTGATGGGGCTCAGAGGTCACCAGAGCATCCTGGGACAGGACACGCAGTGTCTGGCTCCCAGGGACACCCTGAGGAGTTCCACACCTCAGGGCAGCTGCATTCCTGGATCCAGCTGGGATGAGGACTGTAGGCAACCCAAACTGTCTTGGAGGTGGAGATCAGAGAGAAGTCAAGTGGGCAGGGAGCAGACCTGGATGTGAGAAGGCAAGGAAGCACATGTGAGGGAAAATGAGACAAAAAGGGGGAACTGGGAATCCTGATTTCCAAGCCCTCCTCCACTTGCCGTGTGACCCTGAGCCAGTCACTTGCCCTCTCTGGGAAATGGCAGGGAGACACCTGCAGAACTCATCTTGGAGAAATGCTGGGATGTGGACTTGGATATTCTTAGATAATTTTCAAATATGACTATGTCATTCTGTTGTTTACATCCTCTCATGACTCCCCAGCAACACAGACGAAGTTCAACCTCTTTAGCACGGCACCCAAGCCAGATTGACCTACCCCCTGCCACGTGTCCGAGTGCATCTCCAGGCCTCTCCCTACCCAAATGGAGGAGCTACACTAGACCCTGTGACTTCTGACTCTCCAGCGCTCCTTCTACCCCGGAGGCTGGACCACTTAGTGGTCAACATCAAAATCCTGGTGACAGATGTTCTGGATTCAGATCCTGGCTCTGCCATCTACCAGCTATATAACTTTGGGCTTGTTACTTAACCTGTCTGTGCCACAGTGCTTGGAATACAATAACTACTATGTAAGTTTTAGCTATTATTAAATTCACCTACTAAAAAATTTTCATTGGATTATAGTTGATTTACAATGTCTATGAATAGGGGGAGATTCCATAGTAATTCAAAGGAAGGGTTCTCTAACAGTGGGAATTTGGGGAGTCTGACACACTTGGTCTGTGGTTAAGAACCTGCTTGCCTGTGCAGGGGACACAGGTTTGATCCCTGGTCTGGGAAGATCCCACATGCTGTGGAGCAACGAAGTCGGTGCAAGAACTGAGCCCAAGCTCTAGAGCTCGTGAGCCGCAACAACTGAAATCTGAGTGCCTTGAACCCATGCTCCACAGGCGAAGCTGCCACAGTGAGAAGCCCGTGCGCTGCAACTAGAGAGTAGCCCCCACTTGTTGCACAAAGAGAAGCCCACACACAGCAACAAAGACCCAGTACAGTAAAAAATAAACAAACATAAAAAAAGAGAAGAAGGATGTGAGTAGCAATCAGCAAGACGGATCTCCTTCTTTTCCATCTGTAGCCTGTAGGCAGTATTTCAGTTCTTCAATCTGTCTTTCTACTTGGAGGCCAGTTGCACAACCTGAATCAGATGACCACTGAACTTTTCCTAGAGGAGAGAGAAGGCCAGCAGAGGAAAGCCAGGCTGATACATCTATCTAGCCATGCTCCAGGAGAAGAGCGTATCTGGCATTACTGCTGGCCCTGAATAAAAGGGACAGGGACAGACTTGACCCCAAGCTGTAAGCCTAGGCAGAGCTATCCCAGCCAATTCACAGACCTGTGAAAGAGAAAAGTAAAATGTTTTGTATTCCACTGAGATCTTGGCCGTGGGGGGGGTGAAGGGGGGTGAGGAGAGTGTTGTCTGTTATACAGCATTATCAAAGCAGCAATAACTGACTAATACAACCCATGCCAGAGTATAGAATGAACATTTGATTTAAAATGTACACAGACAGAGACACACCCAGAGTAATACATAGAACATCTATCCTGAGCTTTTATTCTAGACTCTTTCTTCTGCCAGGAGACCAGGAGTTTCCCCAGGACTAATCACTTCATGGCAAATAGATGGGGAAACAGTGGAAACAGTGTCAGACTTTATTTTGGGGGGCTCCAAAATCACTGCAGATGGTGATTGCAGCCATGAAATTAAAAGACGCTTACTCCTTGGAAGGAAAGTTATGACCAACCTAGACAGCATATTGAAAAGCAGAGACATTACTTTGCCAACAAAGGTCCATCTAGTCAAGGCTATGGTTTTTCCAGTGGTCATGGATGGATGTGAGAGTTGGACTGTGAAGAAAGCTGAGTGCTGAAGAATTTATGCTTTTGAACTGTGGTGTTGGAGAAGACTCTTGAGAGTCCCTTGGACTGCAAGGAGATCCAACCAGTCCATCCTAAAGATCAGTCCTGGGTGTTCATTGGAAGGACTGATGTTGAAGCTGAAACTCCAATACTTTGGCCACCTGATGCGAAGAGCTGACTCATTTGAAAAGACCCTGATGCTGGGAAAGATTGAGGGCAGGAGGAGAAGGGGACGACAGAGGATGAGATGGTTGGATGGCATCACCAACTCAATGGACATGGGTTTGGGTGGACTCCGGCAGTTGGTGATGGACAGGGCAGCCTGACGTGCTGTGGTTCATGGGGTTGCAAAGAGTCGGACACGACTAAGTGACTGAACTGAACTGAACTGAGCCAGTGGATGTGACAGTGTCTCTTGTGACTGTAGTTTGGGAACAGGTCTTTCCTCTTCCTGGATCACTTCTACTTTTCTATGCCATATATATATGTATTTATATATATATATTTATGTCCCCCAACCTTGTCTTTGAAACTCAAAGCAATAAATCTGAAGGAATTGCTTAAGATCAATTGGTATATTGCCTCCCAGTAGTTTCATAACTTGTTCTATAAAAGAACACTGCACACAGGATGTGTGACTCACTGACAACAAGGTTTCCCACAGCTTATGAAAATCGTTTTGTTTGTTTTTATCACATCCTGCTTCTTGTACAACACCTTGATTCCTACAAGTTTATCAACCAAGGTAGCTGTGGCTGAAGTGCACGGTTCCCACTATTCTGAGCACGAGAAGAGGTGTGGCTCTGGAGTCAAAGAGCCAAGTCTGGACCTGGCTCCCAGAGAGCACCCCAGCTGCAGGGAAGCTCCCCACACCCAAGGCAGACCTTCCTACATCCTTATGACTGCACCTGACCCTGGGCTCCTAGAGACAGACTCAAAGTTCAGGCAAGTGCTGAGGATAGAGACCAAGGAACAGAGTGACTAATTCCAGGCTGCACTGATCCCACCCATAAGGTCCAGTAAACCAGCGACTGCCCTATGGGTCCTACACCCTTGCTGTGCACTCAGTTGCTCAGTCACATCCAACTCTTTTGCAGTCTCATGGACTGTGACCCACCAGGCTCCTCTGTCCATGGAATTTTCTAGGCAAGAATACTGGAGTGGGTTGCCATTTCCTTCTCCAGGGGATTTTCCCAACCCAAGGATCAAACCCATGTAAATCAAACTTTGGGGTAAATCTTCAAAGTTGGGGATCAAGTTGAATTCATCTTGCTTTTTTTTTAGCCACACCATGAGGCATGCAGGATCTTATTTCCCTGACCAGGGATTGAACCTGTGCTCCCTTCATTGAGAGCACAGAGTCTTAACCACTGGACCACCAGAGAAATCCCTTATACTGCCATGGCAAACATTATTGGCTGTATCAGCCAGTATCTTTTTTTTTTTTTTGGCTATGCCCTGCAGCATGCAGAACTTCTCTGACCGGAGATTAAACCCGTGGCCCCTGCTTTGGGACCAGGGAGTCTTAACCACTGGACTACCAAGGAAGTCCCTGAATTCATCTTTGATATCCCCAGAACCTGGAAGAGTGCTTGGCATTTGTGCTGTGCTTAGTTGCTCAGTTGTGTCTGACTGTGACCCCATGGCATTTAATAGCTGCTCAATAAAGTTTGACTAACTAAACCAAAACAATCTAGTAGAGTCAAAAGCAATTAGAAGCAGGCCTACATTGGTCAGGACTTCCAGCTGCAGGTTGGCAAGAGTTAGGAACTCTACATGGTGAGTCACATGAGCACCCACCTGTCGGGTTTTTAAGAACGGTTCTTTTCTTCCCCTCTCTGGGATAAGGAATGGGCTTCCTAGGTGGTGCTAGTGGCAAAGAACCTGTCTGCCAGTGTAGCAGATAGAAGAGATGTGGGTTTGATTCTTGGCTTGGGAAGATCCCCTGGAGAAGGGCATGGCAACCCACTCCAGTATTCTTGCCTAGAGAATCCCATGGACAGAGGAGTCTGGCAGGCTAGAGTCCATAGGATCACAGAGTCAGACACGACTGAAGTGACTTTAGCACAGGACAAGGAATAGCAACTTAATTCCAGAATATAGCAGATTGAGAAGATGGTGGACTAGTGTCCCAAAGAACCATCTTCTTTAAGTAGAGTTCTATTCAGAAGCTAAGAAGTAGCTAGTTAACTTCTAGGAGTTATAACCATAATATCTACTAATTATTGACTGCTATTACACATCTTGCACTCTGCGAAGCAAGTTACACAGTTGATCTAGTTAAACCCTCACAACAGCCTTACAAGTTGGTATCAGCCCTATTTTACAGATCAGGAGATAGAGGTCAGAAAGACCAAGAGTCCTAAGCATGCTCCCTGGGTAAGACTGTGGCTGACCAGGGATTTTATGTTGGGTGCATCCAACTCCGAAGCCCAGCTCCTCATCCTGACCCTTACTGACCCCCTCACTACCTCTATAATCTTCCTGCAGACCGTCCCCTTCCCATGGGATTAGAAACACTAATCATGCTCACTGCACTTTGCTGCCTGTTTTCTTGGTTCGTGGATGTCTTAAGCAGCCTCTTCTGGTGCCACTTGACTTTTGTTTGTTCTTCTTGAATACCTTGCTCACCCAGATGGACCCTTCAGCAGGGCTCTCCCTGGACAAAGAGATGAAGTGATGGTTAGTTAACGACAGGGCTGCACTCCAGCTCAGAAGGTAGACAGATACACCAATGCTATGATTCTCAACTCTGGCTGAACATCAGAGTTCCCCCAGTGAACTTTTACTTTGTAATCAGTGAATGTTTATCTAAGTAACATCATACCCACTAGTCAAATGAAACTCAAACTTTTATACAGTTACACATCAGTGCAATAAAGTAAGCTATCATGTGAACAAAATGCATAATTTATGCCCAAGCACAAAATTATGTATGTAAACTCTTTCCAAAAATTTTATAATTAAAACTATACTTAATGTGAGAAGCAGGCATGTTTTAATATCCTGGGTATGATACCGAGTGAGAATATCAAAAATAAAAGTGCCTTGGGCCCTTTTCTCTGACTGCGGCCATAGGAAAACTCAGCCACTGCCAAAGCTACCCCAAGGAGGGGAGGGATGAGGTTGGTGAATAGAAACACCCTGGTTTACTCTCTGATCTCCTGCTGGTGCCTTCCACTGGCCAACCCCATTGGCATTCAGTCAGCAAGGGAGTCTGGGTATTGTGATTCTCAGAGAGGTTAAAAGAAAAAAGAAGCTCCCCAGGCCCTCTCGTAATAGTTGTAATGATAACAATGGAGCACTTGTTACACACCCCAGACAGTTGATGTGCATTATGAAAGCAGATTTTCTGGGGACAATCTGCAACATAGCAGTATTAGGTCCCTTCTTATGCTGTTAGAAAATGATTTCGATTAAGGGAGATTTGGGGTAGAGTCCCCTTAATTCAGACTGTACAGGACCCACCCAACGCTAGGATGCAGCAGGCCTGCCAGCTCTCTTGAACTGAGACATCCCCAGAGAGTCAGGTATGGGGAGGGGCGCACACTCCTCCACCGCATCCGGAGGAGGTACTCTCCTGCGTGTGCCCAGCAGGGACCGGGGGCATGACACTGTCGGCAGGAGCAGAGTCATGTCCCCGTGACCCCCGGTGAAGGAGACAGAAGGGCGGTGGTCTGTAACGGCATCCAGAAGAGGATCCCCAGGCAGCTAAAGAGATGGAAAGCATCATTTAGCTGGGGCCCCTCCCCGGCCAAAGGACAGAAACTGCCCCCAGTCAAGGAGACACTCACGCTGCGTCAGGTTTGCTGGTGGTTTCCTTTGCGTGAGCCAGAGGCACGGCGCTTTGCGAATTTGAAGAGGCAAAGGGAGCTACAGCCAAAAATAAAAATACAGAAGATGTGAGTGAGATGGGGATGGGGAGGAGGAGTACTTAGTCATTTTTGAAATAACAATACGAAGAAAGTGAGAATGTTTAGAAACTCTTTTTCTTAAATTCTCGTATTTGGGACCAGAATCATATTTTAGCATTTGACTGAGATCCAGGGCAGCGGCATCTGCGGGAAGGCCTGAAGCTAACCCTTGACGTAATATTATCAACAATTCTCTCCTAAAAAGCAGCCAGTTGTGTTAGGGAAAGTTTTCAAGAAAATCCCCCACAGGGGCCTGAACCTTCCATCATCTGCTTTCTGTACTGCTTTTTTGTCTTCTTTACTGGAATAGGAAACACAAATCATTTCATGACCAGTATTCTTTTCAAAATTTTTGGCCATGCTGCGGCCATGTGGGATCTTAGCTCCCTTGACCAGGGATCAAATCCACTCCCCACGCATTGGAAGCGTGCAGTCTTAACCACTGGACCACCAGGGAAGTCCCATCATGGCCACTATTCTTAAGTAAGCTCTTTGCACATTTCCTTTGAGTATGGGGATATATAATACATGAATATTAAGGTGTAATTATGTAACACATGTAAATAAAAATAATATGGAATAAATTAGCAAGTTTGTCTATCTGAGGAACTTGGAGACCTTTCATCTGGGGACCTGCTGGCTGTCCCTCACTTCCCCAGAACATTTGTGGTTCCTTTGTTTATGGATTTTTCCCAGGACTTTCCGCAACACTCCCACCCCCAACAGTAACATGGCAAAACAACAAATAACATGAACCCCCGGGGGCAGCGCTCTGTCCAACTCCCCCTGATGGCCTCAGATGTCACCGGTGGGACCCAGCAGGGCTTCTCGACCTGAGCAGGACTGACACCACTGGCCAGGCAAGTCTTTGGTGTAAGGGTTGAGCATTGTAGGATGTTTAGCAGCATCCCTGGCTTCTCCCGACTAGATGTTTCCCATCAGGTGACAACCAAAAATGTCTCCAGGGACTGCCGAATGTCTCCCTGGGGTAATATGGTATGTAGTGGAAAACCACCGGGCTATCTGTACCCTCTGCCCAACCCCGATACGAGTGAGGAATGCCAACTCAGGACCCATGATTGTTCAGGCCCCCGAAGATGGCTGGCTTTAAGCACTTGTGTGATAACATAAATTAGATGCATTTCATTTAACTGGGAATAAGAGAGCAAGTGAAACACTTTGAACAACTTTCTGACTCTTAATGTTCTGGTATTTTTGTCTTGTGATTAAAAGAATCAAAGTGAACCTATTCCAAAAAAAAAAAAAAAAAGGAAAGAAAGAAAGGAAGACAAGGAAAGAAAAACAAAAACAAAATAAAAGGCAAAATGAGCCTATTCTCAAAGAGAAAAAGGAAAAAAAGGACACAAAAGGAAAACAAAAAAGACAAAGTGAACTTACTCCAGAAAAAGGAGGAGGTCACACCTGACCTGGGGCAGAATCTCAAAGAAGGAAGCCTTGCTAACCTGTGCTATTATTTACCATAATAACTATGAAAGCCCGACCGATGGGCCATGAAGACCCTACAATCTGGCCTCACGCCATCATGTGGACCTCTCTCCCTTGGTCCCCACCCAGACCACCTACAGTGGGCACCAACAGGCACCCTCTCCATACTGAATGTGCCTTCCTCCTCTGCACCCAGACCTCTAGAATAAACAAAATCTGAATGTTCTTTCTACTCGGTCAGATCCCACAAACCACCGTCATCAAAACCCTGCCCCTTTCAAATTACCCCTCACCTCCGAGAAGCCTTCCTTATTAACCCGCAGAGAGAGGTGATCTTATTCTCTGTAAGTACCCTCAACACTGTTTTTCTTGGTTACACGGTACTTAAGAATTTCTTCTTGTATTTTTGAAGTTATCATCCATGCCATTCCCTCTGTTGGAAGGGAGATTTCCTGAGAGTGAGGAATTGAGAACAGTTCATCTTTGAAGCCCCCAGAGAGGTGCTTCTCAAACTACCTGTACTGAAGAACCAATTTCTAAAAATCATACTTACAATCCATAATGGACTAGTCATTTGGTAAAATACATTACAAATGAACTAGCAGGAAAATGATGCAACTCTTGGATGTCACGGCTCTATCTTATTGCTATCAACATTTCGAAATGCTTGTTCTCACTTTCTGCATTCATTTCACTGTGTACAAGTAACAAATAATTCAGAGACTGACACTGGCCCACAGACCTCTCTTTGAGTACCATTGCCCTGGCACAGTGACTTTCACAATAAAAATCTACTAGAATAGCAGTTCTCAAATGTGAGAGGGCAAAAGAACTTGGAGGGCTTGTAAAAAATTCTGACAGCTGGATCCCACCCCTAGAATTGTTGATTTAGTAGGCATGTGGTAGGACCTGAGAATTTTTATTTCTAACAAGTTCTCAGGTGATGCTATTGCTGCTGGTTGGGGACCACACTTTGAGACTCACTAGACAGGAGCTAGCGGTAAAGAACCCGCCTGGCAATGCAGGAGGTGTAAGAGACACAGGTTTGATCCCTGGGTCGGGAAGATCCCCTGGATAAGGGAATGGCAACCCATTCCAACATTCTTGCCTGGAGAATCCCATGGACAGAGGAGCCTGGCAGGTTATGATCCCTAGGGTCGCAAAGAGTCGGACATGAATGAAGCCATGCATGCACAGACTAAAGGAAAAAACAAAAAGTCAAGTACACTGCCTTCCCGTGGTGTCCTTTCCTCATAACCAGTAAGGGCTAACTAACTTCACCAGCGCACACCTCTAAAGCAATGGCTATTAGCTACCACATCATTACACACTTGCCAGTGGGCTCTGGATGTGAGGCAGCTGAGAGAGGCCAGAAGGGTCCATACCTTGGGGCTGTTCTGGGCCCAGTTCCTCCACAGGTGGCTGTGAAGGTGATGCTGAAGAAGAATATTGGGGCAACGTTGGAGGTGCCCCCACAGTGGAAGGCCCTGGGGATGGCCTGGGTGACACAGATGCCTGGGGGGGTGGGGACTTGGGTGGTGATCCAGTCGATTGTATCTGCTGTGATGGTGATCCAGGTGACAGCCCAGGTGTTGAGCCGGGGAGTAAGGGCACAGCTGGGAGTGACGCAGGTGGCAAGTCAGTTGGAGAACGTGATGGTGATAAGGCTGGTGGCGATGCAGGTGATGAAACAGGTGACTCCACAGGCCAGTCACTTGTGGATTCGGGTGCCTGCATGGGTGGGGACAGAGGTGGACTGCAGCCACCCCTTCTATCCCCTTTGGGAGCCCACTGTGTGTGAAGTTGTCTGGATTCTTCTGGACTGGCCAGCTCTCTTTGGAGGCTTGGTTGACAGCGTTCAGGACACTCGTTGCCAAGGGCGAGTTCTATCTGGCAGTACACTTCTACCCGGGGGAAAATCACTCTCTTGGAAGGAGAATTAAGATAAGCAGCATCTAGGAAGAACGACAGCATGGGGTCACAGGTGGCATTTCTAACCCCTGACATCAGCATGGTGTTTGCAAAAAAATGGTTTCCCAAACTATTTTCAAAAACAGGATGAGTGCTTGTCATTGTTTTTGTTTTGCTTTTGCCACATATCTAGAGGATCTCAGTTCCCTGACCAAGGATTGAACCCAGCCATGGTGGACAAAGCCCAGAATTCTAACCCTGGGCCACCAGGGAATTCCTGGATTAGTGCTTTTCAATAGACTCTCTTTACTTACTTGAATTTATATTGAATGATTGTATATTGATAGATGGCTGGGGTAGATTTAAATGTTGCTGGTAAGGATCAAGTTGAGAGATGGGGGTTGGAGAGAGAGGGGGAATGATGAAAAATTGGAGAATTCTGAGACAGGAATGGGGTCTGAGCCCAGGTGGGTGGGTGAGCTTTGGACATATGCTAAGAAGGGTCAGGGAAAGGTGAGTCTGTATATTTGGTGGCACAAAGTCGAGAGAACTCCCCTCTGATGCCTTTGGTTTTCTCTGTGAAGTAGGAAGCCAGGTAGAGTAAAAGACTGGAGGTCAGGAGCAGAAGGTTTGAGGTGGTAATTGCAGAGGATGAGAGAGTAAGTTGACATGAAAAATATAATGTGATTGCTTTCAGTGTAGAAATTCACAAGCCATTTAAAAAATTCGTATGAAAATACAAAAGACCTAGAATAACAAAAACAACTTTGAAAATAGAACAGAAGCTGGAGAACTAAGATTACCTGATTTCAAGATTTATTATAAAGCTATAGTGATCAAGACAGTATGGGATTGACATAAAGATGGGTAAATCTATCAATGGTACAAAACAGAAGGCCCAGAAATAGACCCGTGACATACATAGAAAACTGATTTTAGCCCAAGATGCAAAGTTATTTCAATGGAGAAAGCAAAGTCTTTTCGACAAACAACGTTGGAATAACATGATATCCATTTTTTATAAAGAATTTAGATTTATATCTTATACTTTATAAAAAAAATTCACTCAAGATAGATCACAGACATAAATGAAAACCTAAACAAATGAAAAGCCTCAGGAAGAACGGTGGGGAGTGAGTGAAAAGGGTGAAGGGGTCAAAAGGTACAAACTTCCAGTTATAAAATAAATAAGTCACAGGATGGAATGTACAAGCTGGTGATTAGAGTTAGTATTAACAATACTCTATCAAATATTTGAGAGTTGCTAAGAGAGTAGATCTTAAAAGTTCCCATCACAAGAAAACAAAAGCTTTTTATAACTCTGTGTAGTGATGGAAGTAACTAGACTTTTTGTGAGGGTCATTCTGCAACATACACAATTTTTTAATCATCATCTGTACACCTGACACTAATATAATGCTCTGTGTCAATTATATCTCTAATTAAACTTCAATTAAAAAATAAAAAGAAATATTGCTCTACTAGGAAAAAAAGAAACCAAATCTTTTGGTGCAAGTGGAGTGACTCTTTGGAGGGCACATATCCTTTTTCACCTAAATATTAAAACACTTTAATATTTAATAAAATATTTTAATAAAATATTTAATAAAATAAAATATTTAGTAAAATTGCAAAAATAGCTCTATTTAATTTGGGGGTCATTTTTTTTGTTTGTTTGTTTTACAGACTGAACATTTCCTTTTCTCCAGACTCCTTCCAATCACTAATGTCTCTAAGAAATTAATTGCCTATACCTGTTTTTCTTACTGGTAAATGTTAATCTCCTTGTACACTGTAATTGCCTAAAATAATTGAGCTGAGTTCACCATGACTCAGGTATTTGGTTTTTAATAATAAAACCTTTGTATTTTAAAACATTAAAAATCCTCTAGAAGAAAACAAAGGAGAAAGATTTTTTGTAATCTTGAATGAAGGAAAGATTTCTTAGATAAAGACACCAAAAGCATGATCCACAAAGGATAAAAATTAATATGGACCCTACTGAAATAAAAAATTTCTCCTTTTCAGATGACACTCTTAAGGAGTTGGGTAGAGAAATCATGGACTGGGAGAAAATATTTGCAAATAGTATTTCTGAAAAAGGGCATTTATTGAGAACACATCAAAGCTCTTAACAAGAAAACAACCAATTCCATTTTGTAAATGGGCAAAGAGCCAATGGAAAGAGCTCCCCGTGGTCAAAACTGGAACAATTTGACTAACAAAATAAATAAAGTAGGACTGAATAATAACTCACAGTAAAAAATAAGTACTAGAGCGTCCATAGTGATATAAACAGCTGATTGAATAGGTAAGTCAATGGGGAAGAAAGAGACAAATCTCTCATACAGAATTCACAATAATTTCACTGGATACTTCAGCCCTTAAAGAAGTGGAAAATAACCTACTCCTTCCACGTGGGCTTTGCATAGTGACTTCTTTCCAAAGAGCACAGTATGGAAAGGAGAAAGAGTAACTTTAAGGTGGAGACACCAGAAATATGACCTCAGCCAGCTGACCAGGGTCAATGTCATCAGTGATATGTCATGTAGGCAGCACGTATCCTCGATACAATGTGATGAGAATGGCACTTTGCATCAGTTGTCTTCCTCCCTCAAACCCATAACCCCAGTCTAACCATGAGAAAAAACATCAAGCAAACCCTGACTAAAGGACATTCTACAAAATATCTGGCCAGCAGTTCATTAAAAGGGCTTCCCTGGTAGCTCAGCTGGTAAAGAATCTGCCTGCAATGCAGGAGACCCTGGTTCAATTTCTGGGTCAGGAAGGTCTGCTGGAGAAGGGATAGGCTACCCACTCCACTATTCCTGGGCTTCCCTGGTGGCCCAGATGGTAAAGACTCCACCGGCCATGAGGTTTCGAACCCTGGGTGGGGAAGATCCCCTGGAGGAAGGCATGGCAACCCACTCCAGTATTCTTACGTGGAGAATCCCCATGGATGGAGGAGCCTGGTGGGCTACAGTCCATGGGGTTGCAAAGTGTCAGACATGACTGAGCAACTAAGTACAGCACACAGGTCATTAAAAACAAGGAGTGTCCGAACAGCAGTGACAGACAAGAGGAGCCTGAGGAGGTGGCACAACCATGGGATCCCGGATGGGATACTGGGTCAGAAAGAGGACATTAGGTGAAAACTAATGAAATCTGAATAAAGAATGGGCTTCAGTTAGTAACAATTTATCAGTGTTGGTTCATTAATTATAAACAAGACACCATATTATGTACCAAATGATTTATGTACTAGGCTATAACATCTAACAAGTATGAGACATAAAATAATAGGGAAACCTAGATATGGGGTATATGGAAACTCTCTGTACTATTTTCACATTTTTCCTGTAAATCTAAAATAATTTTTAAAAAAAGCTTATCAAATAAAAGTCTAGGGGGAAATTGGGCAAAAGAGTTGAACAGACACTTCACCAAAGAATATACTTGAACAACTAATAAGCAAATGAAAAGATTTCAACATTATTAGTCATTAAGGAAATGCAGATTAAAATCACAATAAGATACCACAACACACCTGTTAGAATGGCTAATATTAAAAAGACTGACCAGGGAACTTCCCTGGAGGTTCAGTGGCTCAGATTCCACACTCCCAATGCAGGGGGCCCAGGTTCAACCTGTGGTCAGGGAGCTAGATCCCACATACCACAGCTGAGTTCAAATGCCACAACTAAAAGATTTTACATGCTGCAAGTAAGATCCAGTGCAGCCAAATAAATATTTTTTTAAAAACACAAAAAATAAAAGAGATTGACCATACAAAGTGTTGGTGAGAATGTGGAGAAACTGGAATCCTCATACACCACTGGGAATGTAAAATGATACAGTCACTTTGAAAGATAATTTGGCAATTTCTTAAAAAGTCGGACATGTATTCTGGGTATATGTCTCAGTTTGTATATATCTATAAGAATTGAAAAGAGAATCTCGAAGAGATATCTGCACACCAATGTTCCTTGCAGTATTATTCACAATAGCCAAGAGGTGGAAGCAACCCAAATGTCCACTGATAAATGAATAGATCAATAAAATTTGGTCTGTATTCACGGTCTATATTATCCAGCCTTAAGGAAGGAAATCCTGTCACATGCTACAACATGCCTGAATGTTGAGGACATTATACATGAAATAAACCAGTCACAAAAAGACAAATACTGTTACAATTCCACTGACATGAGGTATCTAAAGTATCCAAACTCACAGAAATAGAATGGTGGTTATCAGGGCCTAGGGGAAGGGGGAAATGGGGAGTTGGTTAATGGAGACAGAGTTTTAGTTTTTCAAGAAGGAAAAGTTCAGGAGATTCGTTGCACAGCAATGTATGTTTAACACTACTGAATTGTACATTTATACTGGTTAAGATGATAAATTTTATGTTATGTGTGTTTTACTACTATTATATACATTATATTTTGTATTAAAATAGTACATATACATATATTTGCATCAGTTCAGTTCAGTTCAGTCGCTCAGTTGTGTCCGACTCTTTGTGACCCCATGAACCACAACACGCCAGGCCTCCCTGTCCATCACCAACTCCCGGAGTCCACCCAAACCCATGTCCATCGAGTCGGTGATGCCATCCAACCATCTCATCCTCTGTTGTCCCCTTCTCCTCCTGCCCTCAATCTTTCCCAGCATCAGGGTCTTTTCAAATGAGTCAGCTCTTCGCATCAGGTGGCCAAAGTATTGGAGTTTCAGCTTCAACATCAGTCCTTCCAATGAATATTCAGGACTAATTTCCTTTAGGATGGACTGGCTGGATCTCCTTGCAGTCCAAGGGACTCAAGAGTCTTCTCCAACACCACAGTTCAAAAGCATCAATTCTTCAGCGCTCAGCTTTCTTTATAGTCCATCTCTCACATCCATCCATGACTACTGGAAAAACCATAGCCTTGACTAGACGGACCTTTGTTGACAAAGTAATGTCTCTGCTTTTCAGTATGCTGTCAAGGTTGGTCATAACTTTCCTTCCAAGGAGTAAGCGTCTTTTAATTTCATGGCTGCAATCACCATCTGCAGTGATTTTGGAGCCCCCCAAAATAAAGTCTGACACTGTTTCCACTGTTTCCCCATCTATTTTCCATGAAGTAATGGGACCAGATGCCATGATCTTAGTTTTCTGAATGTTGAGCTTTAAGCCAACTTTTTCACTCTCCTCTTTCACTTTCATCAAGATACATACATACATTACACATACATCCACCATATGATCTGGTCATTCCACTCCTGTGTATTTACCCAAGAGAAATAAAAGCTTTTGTCCATACAGAAACTCAAGCATTAAATGTATACACATGCATGCTAAGTCACTTCAGTCAAGTCCGACTCTTTGCAACGCTATGGACCATAGCTTGCCAGGCTCCTCTGTCCATGGGATTCTCTAGGCAAGAATACTGGAGTCGGTTGCCATGCCTTCCTCCAGGGGATCTTCCTGACCCAGGGGTCGAACCCATGTCTCTTACATTCTCCTGTATTGGCAGATGGGTTCTTTACCACTAGTGCCACCTGGGAAACCTAGGAAATGTACATAGCAACTTTATTCATAACAGCCCCAATTTGGGTACAACCTATATGCTCATTAAAAGGAGAATGGATAAATGAACTGTGGTATATTCACACAGTTGATTAGAATGCAAATGGGAATGAACTATTTATACCAAGCAATGACACGGATGAATCTCAGAATAATCATGCTGAGTGAAAAAAAAAGCAGATAAAAAAGAATTCATACTATAAGACTCCATCCATCAAAAAAAAAATCTAAAAATGAAAATTGATATATAATGACAGAAAAGACATCAAGGTTTGCTTGAGGGTGGGGGGATGAGGGAAGGTGGGAGGGATCCCAAAAGGGTATGAGGAAACTTGGGGCTTGATGGACTGTTCCCAGTCTTGATTGTGGTGCTGGTTTCACAGGGGTGTGTGTGTGTGTGTGTGTGTGTGTGTGTGTGTGTGTGTGTGTGTGTGTGTGTGTGTGTAAAAACCTATCCAATTGTGAGCGGGAGGAAGGGAGGCAAGATGATCTGTGTGTGTGTGTGTGTGTGTGTGTGTGTGTGTGTGTGTGTGTGTGCGTGTGTGTGTGTGTGTAAAAACCTATCCAATTGTGAGCGGGGGGAAGGGAGGCAAGATGATCGGTCTGGCCGGGCAAGCCTAGATGTGGGACGGATATTTCAAACGTGGCAACTTCTGAGCTCCAGCCTCACTCAGCACCCATGTCCAGGCATCTGTGTGGGGAAGGCGGATTTTCAAGGATGCCAGCAAGCAGTGCCCTTTGTTTTGGCAGAAGGCTACTGCCAGGGGAGGCCAAGGGTGGAGAGGGAGGCTCACCTGGTGGCAGAAATAATTAAGGAAATGTGACCCTCTTGAGGATGCCAGGATGCGGGCTGAGGAGTTGAGGGTGACACCTCGTGGGTGTGGCTTCCTGCCAGAGCTGACCCCCTTTCAGAAAACAGGCAGGAGGCTGGAGCAGACTCCAATTTCTGCTCCCAGATGGTAGGTGGGGATTAAGAGAGTGTAGCTCTGGGCACCAACCACAGTTTCTCAGGATATGTCAGTATTTCCTGCCTGCATCTGGTGCCAGGAGAAAACTCCAGGCCCATCAAACCCAAGAGGGTTTAGGTGCTGGAGCTGAAGCTTGCACTGAGAAAGCCACGCACACACTGGCAAATTGGAAGAGGAAGCAAAAACAGCTGGCAGCCAGCATGAGACATTTTCTCCCTTATGAGTTGTGTCTGTTCCTACTTGGAGTGATTCCAGGGCCATTGGGGAAAATCTGCCATCCTCCATATACTGTCCTCAATTCAGGAGTGGATGGCTGCAATGCTACTATCAGAGTTTCATCCTTGCGTTTAAGACTACCATTTACACCTGTGAGAATGTCCCAACCAGCTAAGGGTGGAAGGTGGAAGGGTGGGTTCCTCCAGAGGGTGAAATATGGGGCTCCTGAGAAACAGGGGAGACGAGAGGTGCTTAACAATCTACTTTGTATCTCTCCCTGGGGCTTGCCCTGAGAGAGAGATAATGGAAAATTCTAAGGGAGAGACAGGTAGGGAGGCAGTCAGGTAGCCAGGCTGTAATCTGAGCTGTAGAAGGATTTCCTGCAGCAGGGAATTGGTGTCTGCGCCAAGATCCAAGAACCAAACAGGGGATCCCCAAACCCCAAGTTCTCAATATACACCATCACTGAGGAAAGAATGGAGGGACTCCCCAGCTGGTGGTGGGAAGGACCCCAGGCCTTAGCCAGACCCTCCTATTCCTGGGGCTCTGGAGGTGAGACCTCATCTCCACCACCACACATCCTTCAGGTGGTCCTCTTTTTGGATACTTGCAGTTCAGCTTCCCAGCTGTCCCCTGTGCAAATGCGGAGGGTGGAGGAGTTATCAGAGGACAGTCGGGATCAGGAGGCATCTGTCTGCCAAGAGGTTCTGCAGAGAGGTGAGAGGAGGGGCCTGTCTCTGAGGTGAGAACAGGCAGTGGACTGGATTGACCGTGGCTAGGAGTAAAACATGGAGATATGGTCCACCACCAGCCACCTTGTACAGAGGAGAAACAGGCCCCAGGAGGTGAATTACTTACTCAAGGTCACACAGTTGGTGTGTCGGGAACCAGGATCTAAAGTACAGATTAGGAACCAAGACTCAGAGAGGTGGAGTGATTTCCTGATTTCACACAGCTTGGGGGATGGGGGTCCTGGCCCAGGGCCACTCGCTTCCAGAGCCCACATTCTCTACCCCCTGCTCCTCATCCTCCTAGCTGGGAGAAAGGACCCAGGAGAAAGTAGATTCAGGACAAGGGAAGCTTGGGAAAGCAGGAGACAATTTTGGAGAAAAAATTTTTAAAATGCATATAACCTAGGGGGAAGAAAAACCACATTCAATCTTTTAATCTCACTCCTAAAACACACATTTTTTTAAACTACATACAGAAGAAGTTCACCATGATTCCACAGAGCCCTACGGGGCTCCTAGGCACAAAGTATTGCTGTGTCCCCTATTTCTTTGATTATAGGAAACAGCCTTCATTCAGCCGCCTCAACCTTCTCTGAGTTCAAATGGGCAGGTTCAAGCAGTTGTTAATTAGGGACGGGAGGGAATGGGAGACCAAGGAGAAACAGCCAAGAGCAGCCTTGGGGCAAGGTCATGTTTCCCATCAAAGGATGCACACAGAAACATCTTTGAGATATTCTGCATATCTGCACAACCGTTCAACTTCAGCTTCTTTGGCATTAATGGTTGGGGCATAGACTTGAATGGTTTGCCTTGCCGAAGAAGCTGAAGTTGAACACTTCTATGAAAACCTACAAGACCTTCTAGAACTAACACCAAAAATAGATATCCTTTTCATCTTAGGGGACTGGAATGCAAAAGTAGGAAGTCAAGAGATACCTGGAGTAACAGGCAAGTTTGGCCTTGGAGCACAAAATGAAGCAGGGCAAAGGCTAACAGAGTTTTGCCAAGAGAACTCACTGCTCATAGCAAACACCCTCTTTCAGCAACACAAGAGACGACTCGATACATGGGTATCACCAGATGGTCAATACTGAAATCAGATTGATTATATTCTTTGCAGCCAAAGATGGAGAAGCTCTATACAGTCAGCAAAAACAAGACCAGGAGCTGACTGTGGATCAGACCATGAACTCCTCAGTGCAAAATTCGGACTTAAACTGAAGAAAGTAAGGAAAAGCACTAGACCATTCAGCTATGACCTAAATCAAATCCCTTATGATTATACCGTGGAAGTGACAAATAGATTCAAGGGATTAGATCTGATAGACAGAGTGCCTGAAGAACAATGGATAGAAGTTTGAAACATTGTACAGGAGGTGGTGATCAAAACCATTCCCAAGAAAAAGAAATGCAAAAAGGCAAAATGGCTGTCTGAGGAGACCTTACAAATAGGTGAGAAAAGAGAAGCGAAAAGCAAAGGAGGAAAGATATATCCATCTGAATGCAGAGTTCCAAAGAATAGCAAGGAGAGATAAGAAAGCCTTCCTCAGTGATCAGTGCAAAGAAATAGAGGAAAACAATAGAATGGGAAAGACTAGAGATCTCTTCAAAAAAATTGGAGACACCAAGGGAACATTTCATGTAAAGATAGGCACAATAAAGGACAGAAACGGTATGGACCTAAGAGAAGCAGAAGATATTAAGAAGAGGTGGCAAGAATACACATAAGAACTATACAGAAAAGGTCTTAATGACCCAGATAACCATGATGGTGTGATCACTCACCTAGAGCCAGACATTCCAGAGTGCGAAGTCAAGTGGTCTTAGAAAGCATCAGTACGAACAAAGCTAGTGGAGGTGGTGGAATTCCAGCTGAGCTATTTAAAATCCTAAAATATGAGGCTGTGAAAGTGCTGCACTCAATATGCCAGAAAATTTGGAAAACTCAGCAGTGACCACAGGACTGGAAAAGGTCTGTTTTCATTCCAATTTCAAAGAAAGGCAATGCCAAGCAATGCTCAAACTACCGCACAATTACACTCATCTCACACTCTAGCAAAGTAATGCTCAAAATTCTCCAAACTAGGCTTCAACGGTACGTGAACTGAGAACTTCCAGATGTTCAAGTTGGATTTAGGAAAGGCAGAGGAACAAGAGATCAAATTGCCAACATCTGTTGGATCATAGAAAAAGCAAGAAAGTTTCAGAAAAACATCTATTTCTTCTTCATTTACTTACACTAAAGCCTTTGATTGTGTGGATCACAACAAACTGCGGAAAATTCTTAAAAAGATGGGAATACCAGATCTTACCTGCCTCCTGAGAAATCTGTATGAAGGTTAAGAAGCAACAGTTACACCTGGACATGGAACAACAGACTAGTTCCAAATTGGGAAAGGAGTATGTCAAGGCTGTATATTGTCACCCTGCTCATTTAACTTATATGCAGAGTACATCATGTGAATGCTGGGCTGGATGAAGCACAAGCTGGAATCAAGATTGCCAGGAGAAATAGCAATAACCTCTGATATGCAGATGACACCACACTTATGGCAGAAAGTGAAGAACTGAAGAGCCTCTTGATGAAAGTGAAAGAGGAAAGTGAAAAAATTGGCTTAAAACTCAACATTCAAAAAACTAAAATCATGGCATCTGTCCCATCACTTCATGGCAAATAGATAGGGAAACAATGGAAACAGTGACAGACTTTATTTTGGGAGGCTCCAAAATCTCTGCAGATGGTGACTGCAGACATGAAATTAAAAGATGCTTGTCCCTTGGAAGAAAAGTGATGACCAACCTAGACAGCATATTAAAAAGCAGAGACATTACTTTGCCAACAAATGTCCATCTAGTCAAAGCTGTGGTTTTTCCAGTAGTGATGTATGGATGTGAGAGTTGGACCATAAAGGAAGTTGAGCCTAAAGAATTGATGCTTTTGAACTGTGGTGTTGGAGACGACTCCTGAGTCCCTTGGACTGCAAGGAGATCAAACCAGTCAATCCTAAAGGAAATCAGTCTTGAATATTCATTGGAAGGACTGATGCTGAAGCTGCAGCTCCAATACTTTGACCACCTGATGCGAAGAGCTGACTCCTTGGAAAAGACCCTGATACTGGGAAAGATTGAAGGCAGGAGAAAGGGATGACAGAGGATGAGATGGTTGGATGGCATCATTGACTCAATGGACATGAGTTTGAGCAAGTTCAGGGAGTTGGTGATGGACAGGGAGGCCTGGCATGCTGCAGTCCATGGGGTCCCAAAGAGTCAGACACAACTGAACAACTGAACTGAAGTGAACATTTGGTAAACATCCTTTGATCTAGAAATCATTTTTTTTCTGGAAATATGTCCCATGGAATTAATTCTAGATATAGAAAAGCTTTTTTCTTTCATTTTAACAAAGAAGTTTGCGTGGAGTTAGAGTGTGTAATAGATGCCATTGAAATCAGATAATGCACAGAGGATACACAGGGATGGGACCATACTTTCCAAACCAGCATAGGGTGAGGGCTCTTCTCTCTCATTTGTTGATCAATATGTCACTCAAAGTCTCACACAAACATAAACTAGTCATATTTAGTTCTATATTAACACTACTGTTTCACTGGAAAGAGAATAAAATGCAAGAAGATGTAATGACGTGAAAATGGAATTCCCCAGGGAGATACGAGCTAGGTCTTTCCTAGCTTTTATTTTTATCTATTTATTTTTAATATATTGACTTTTTAAAAGATTTTTTTCATGTGGACCATTTTTAAAGCCTTTATTGAATCTGTTACAATATCGCTTCTGTTTTATGTTTTGGTTTTTTGGTCCCGAGGCATGTGGGATATTAGCTCCCTGACCAGGGATCTAACCCACACCCCCTGCCTTGGAAGGTGAAGTTTTAACAAGTGGACCTCCTGTGAAGTCCCAACCTAAACATAGCTTTTAAATCCAGAAAATTTATCTGTACAAAAACTGTAGACACAGTCCAATCAGTTAATTTAAAGCCCCTTTTCCACAGAGACCATAATTTCTGGCCACAGTGGCCTGTCCTGGACAATGAAGACAGTCGGGTTCTTGTACCCATTTCCGGCTCTCCTGGGTGAATTCCCAGTTCACAAACAGGGGAAACGCTCCTTTGCTCAGCCCTTCTACTTTCTGTCTTTGCCCCACCTACCTCACCCCACCCTGCCGCCCCACTTCCTCCTGGCTCCACATGGTACTCACTCAGCCTCCTCAAGTACAAAACAGCATCTTCGTACCCTCGGTAGTAATAGTCGTGGAGGATCTGCAAGGTGGAGCACCAGGAACATAAGTAAGGATGCAGCAACGCAGAGCCTGGCGGCCCCCTGGCCCAAAGCAGCTGCTTCCACTGCTCTTCAGCTTCACCAGATGGGCTTTTTAACACGTACTCCCCCCTTGCTATCTGCTGAGAAGTGGGGGGCAGTTCCTGACCATGGGTCCATACTGATGCTGCGTGAAGGCGTTACACCAGTCACGGCTGATCATCAGTTTTCCCCGGGCCGCAGAGTGTGAGAGGTCTGTAGTAGAACCAGAGAAGGTGCATTTGGGCAGTAGGAAGAGCAGAATTAGGAGACTGGGCTCAAATCCCAGCACGGCCACTTCTCGGCTTGGTGGCTGTCTGAATGTGACCTCTCAGCCTCAGTCTCTTCACTTGTAAAATGGGAATAACAACTGTATGTATTACAGAGGATGCTGGCAGATTACCTGAGATAGTGCCCATAACACCTTTTCTGTAAAGGGCCAAATAGTAAATATTTGGGGCTTTGCAGGTCACACATAGTCTCTGTCACTTCTTTCTTTTTATTTTTATTTTTAACAATGCCTTAAAAATAGAAAGTCCATTCTTAGGTCACAAGTGATGGGCTGGATTTGGCTCCTGAGCCATAGTTTGCTGATCCCACACTGCACGTCAGAATGCGAGAGTTCAGCCAACATTTCTATCCGCGGTTCTGACATAATCAGGGGGAGAGAATTGAGGCTGGGAGCACCTAGGGCACTTGTTCATTCCTGGGTAGCAGCAAGGCCAGGATACAGGTTTACAAGGAAGTTTAAGGGGCCAACGAAGGGGGAAAACACAGATGGACTGAGTGGGCCCCACTGACTCCCCCATCCCAGTCCCCCTCCCCACACCACCACCCTCCCTGGCTCTCCCGCCCTCACTCTCAGATCCCTCGTGCCTCTCACCATCAGGTCTGGGGGGAACAGGGCATGAGTCATCCTGGCAATGTTCTCCAGGGAGAACTGGAAGGAGCAGTTGAACAGGCGGAAATCGTGGAAGATGGCGGGGCAGTCCCGCGGGCAGATGTCCTGCTGCCCGCTGAAGGTGGAGATGGTGATGGAGTCGGTCCAGAAGGAGCAGGGCTGCATGCCGGTGAAGCCCCCGTCAATGTACCGCTGTGGGGCAGGGGGTGCCAGTGAGAAACGCTCATCTGGGGTCAGAGGCCCTCTCCCCCACTCAAGTCATCAAAGAAATGGGTCTTGGGACTTCCCTAATGGCCCAGAGGTTAAGACTCTGCCCTCCCAGCGGGAGGGGAGGAGTGTGGGGGTGTGGGCATGGGTTTGATCCCTAGTCTGGAACTAAGATCTCAAAGGCCACGTGGTAAGGCCAAAAAAAAAAAAAGGGAAATGGGTCCCTCGGGAGAAGCTTTGACACCAAGTTTCGGGGGTATCCATGCTCTGGATAAAGTTGTCACAGTCACCTTTTGTGAAGTGCCTCAATGGCTGAGGGCAGGGCTGGGGAATGGAACCCATCCCCAGGGCCTTATGAGAAGGTGTATATGCGGTGAGACTGAGCAGGTTGTGAGATATTCCCCCTCCAGGCTGCTGCAGGTCCCAGTTGCCTCCCTCTGTTGAGGTCAGACCTCCCCCGCAAACCCTTCAGAACCCTCCTCATTACCAGGTGTCCACCCTCAAGTCCCTTCCCCTCTTGGGGCTTCTGTTCCCTCAACCATGAACAAAGGATCACAGATACAGAGGCTCTAACTCTCTGGGCGCCTGAGAATTACATGGATGACATGCAATAAGGGTCCATCTGCTAGCTGACTCCTAGTCTCTGGATCTCATGTTCTCTAGATATAAAATGAGGAGGGGATGCGGGTTAAATCCTCCTGTTCACAGTGTGGTCCGTGGACCAGCAGCATCTGCATCAGCTGAGGCTGGTTAGAGGCACAGTCTCACACTGACGGCATTTTCCTACTGGGAAAATCTGGCAAACTTGTGGAGCCTTGACTTGCCAGGCTCAGTAATGGGTTGGTGGGTGCAGAGAGAAGCCCAACCCAGTGGGGGAAAGGTCATCTTAAAGCCCCAGAAATCCATCTGCATTGGGAATTCTGAGTAGGAAAACACAAGGGCCTTTTCAATTTTTGTGGTCTTTCCATTGAATTCTGAGACCATCCCTCACAGATGTGGGTCACAGGGGTCCCCCTGGATCCCAGCTGGCCCCCTCCCACACTGAAGCACATACCACGCCACGGTAAGTTGGAGGAATAAGCCCGCAGTACACAGGGACAAAGCAGCTGCAGTACAGGGCCTGTGGGGAGAGAACAGGGCTGAGACACCCAAGGCCTGGGGCTGAGTGAGGAGGACTCACCTGCAGCGTCTGAGCCACCACTAGCTTGGCCCTCCTTACACCCAAGGTGGAGGCCTTGCCCTGGGAAGTGGAGCCCCAAGTCAGTCCCTGGCTGGGTCCTTGGTAACCTCCTTGGTTGGTCTGGGCAGGGTGTCCCAGCTTTAAAGGGACAAAGCGGCCTCAGTGATCTCCAGGCTTCCTTCTGGCACCAAATTTCCATGAATCCAACGGGATTCAACAACCATTGTTGTATATCTGGCCTGGGCCTTTGGAGTCTGATCGTTTGGAATCACAGGACATTCCCACCCTTGGGAATGTTCAAAGAGGGGGAACAAGCAGGTGAGAATACATGGGGTGACTGGTGCTGTGATGGAGATGGGCATGGGCAATGTGGCCCCAAAGAAGCGCCCAACCCAGGGGGTGCGAGGCCGACAGGTGATGAATAAAAGTTTCCTGGCAGGCGTGACTGGAGTCTCATTGAGCAGGTGAAGCGGGGTGGAAAGGGGGAAGGGCATCCCAGGCAGAAGGAGCAGCAGGTGCAAAGGCACAGAGGCCTGCTTTGTGTGACCTGCTCTGGCTGGTATGGGTAGGAGGGGGAAGTGGTGGAAGAGGACTGGGGAGAGAAAAATCTTGAAGAACTGGGTGCTAATAAACCCAGGGGACATGAGGCGGCTGGAGGAAGTGTCCATGCCCACTGTCTATTCATCCCCCTCACTGGGATCAAAGCCATGCCAGTGTGGGGAAGTGAGGATGGGTGGCAACAGCCTTGCATTCAGAGGAAGGAAGAGGAGTGGAAATAAGGGTGGAGGGGCATGTGCTCAACCCCTTTGTCCTGAAAGAAAATTGTGCCTATCCATAGCACTCTTCAACACTAACAATTCATAACTAAAGTTTATATTAATGGGGGCTTCCCTGGTGGCTCAGTGGTAAAGAATCCACCTGCCAATATAGGAGACATGGGTTCGATCCCTGGTTTCCAGAAAGATCCTCAGTTCAGTTCAGTTCAGTCGCTCAGTCGTGTCCGACTCTCTGCGACCCCATGAATTGCAGCACGCCAGGCCTCTCTATCCATCACCAACTTCCGGAGTCCACCCAAATCCATGTTCATCGAGTCGGTGATGCCATCCAACCATCTCATCCTCTGTCGTCCCCTTCTCCTCCCGCCCCCAATCCTACCCAGCATCAGGGTCTTTTCCAATGAGTCAACCCTTCGCATGAGGTGGCCAAAGTTTCAGCTTCAACATCAGACCTTCCAATGAACACCCAGGATTGATCTCTTTTAGGATGGATTGATTGGATCTCCTTGCAGTCCAAGGGACTCTCAAGAGTCTTCTCCAACACCACAGTTCAAAAGCATCAATTCTGCGGCGCTCAGCTTTCTTCACCGTCCAACTCTCACATCCATACATGACCACTGGAAAAACCATAGCCTTGACTAGATGGACTTTTGTTGGCAAAGTAATGTCTCTGCTTTTAAACATGCTATCTAGGTTGGCCATAACCTTCCTTCCAAGGAGTAAGCGTCTTTTAATTTCATGGCTGCAGTCACCATCAGCAGTGATTCTGGAGCCCAAAAAAGTAAAGTCTGACACTGTTTCCACTGTTTCCCCATCTATTTCCCATGGAGTGATGGGACCAGATGCCATGATCTTAGTTTTCTGAACGTTGAGCTTTAAGCCAACTTTTTCACTCTCCTCTTTCATTTTCATCAAGAGGCTCTTTAGTTCTTCTTCACTTTCTGCCATAAGGGTGGTGTCATCCGCATATCTGAGGTTATTGATATTTCTCCCGGCAATCTTGATTCCAGCTTGTGTTTCTTCCAGCCCAGCGTTTCTCATGATGTACTCTGCATAGAAGTTAAATAAGCAGGGTGACAATATACAGCCTTGACGGACTCCTTTTCCTATTTGGAACCAGTCTGTTGTTCCATGTCCAGTTCTAACTGTTGCTTCCTGACCTGCATACAGGTTTCTCAAGAGACAGGTCAGATGGTCTGGTACTCCCATCTCTTTCAGAATTTTCCACAGTTTATTGTGATCCACACAGTCAAAGGCTTTGGCATAGTCAATAAAGCAGAAATAGATGTTTTTCTGGAACTCTCTTGCTTTTTCGATGATCCAGCGGATATTGGCAATTTGATCTCTGGTTCCTCTGCCTTTTCTAAAACCAGCTTGAACATCTGGAAGTTCACGGTTCACGTATTGCTTATCCTACATGCCTCGAAACAACTAAGCTCATGCGCAAAAGCTACTGAGTCTGTGCTTTAGAGCCGGGAAGCAGCGACTACCGAAACCTGAGCACCCCAGAGCCAGGGCTCAGCAACAAGAGAAGCCACCGCAATGAGAAGCCATGGCACCTCAACTAGAGAGTAGCCCACCCACCCCCGCAAGGAGGGAAATGCCCGCGCAGCACCAAAGACTCGCGCAGCCAATAAATAAGTAAATAAAATTATTTTTAAAGTTATATTAACGAGCTTAGAAAAGTGCACTATCAGAGCCCCCTTTGCATTTAGTGATAACGCAGTCCTTTTTATCAAGGACCAGAGGAAGAGAGAAGGCGGAGGGAGGCCGCTCCCACAAACTGGGAGTAATTCAGCGGGGAAACAGTGCAGCCCAGGCCTACAGGAGCCACAGGACCTCTGTTGATGACACAGACGGGCCTCTGAGAAGCCGCAGGATCAGAGCAGAGGGCAGAGGCAAAACGGGCGGGACTCTGAGCGCTGAAGTGTAGGATGGTGACCAAGTCTGATTCGTTTTTGGCGTCTCTCTGTGCCCATCTCGTTTAACAGCGTGCCTGACACAGAAAGACGGATGGCAGGAGGGCGAAGGGAGGGAAGAACTTGGGAAGCAGAAAACAGAAGGAAGTGAGGCAGACAGGTGGACCAGAGGCCTGTCAAAAAAGCAAGACCAGCCTCTCCTTTTCGGCCCCAGCTCCCCGGCCCCGCTCTCATTTCCAGCCCCGCCCACCCGACACCCACCTTATTTCCCAGCCCCGCCCACCCGACACCTCCCTTATTCCCAGCCCCCGCCCACCCGGCCCCGCCCTTATTCCCAGCCCCGCCCTCACACCCAGGTCCCGCCCCCTTGCCTCAATGAGCTCTTCCTTGGACGTATACTCTGAAACCACCACACTCTCTCCATCCGTGAACCGGGTGAGGGCTACGTGGAGCTTCCCAGTGGTGACCTTGTAGGAGTCCTCAGGCAGGACCCGGTACAGAAACTGCCTCATCATCTGCACCATCTTACAGGACGGCGATAAGGGCCCCAAGAAGGACTTCTTCACCTCGGCCACACCCACATTGAGGACTCGAAGGTATTCATCTGCGGAGGAAGCAGAGAGGAGCTGGTGCTCAGCAGCCTCAATGGCATAAAGAGGTCAGGGGCGATTATGCCATCTCATCCTGAATCCAATAAATAGAAAAACCTGTAATTCTGACACGGAAGAGGTCTCAGGCGTCAGCCTGTCATTCTGCACGTGAGGAAAGCAAGGCACAGAGGAATGAAATCACTGGCTCCCGAGAGCCCACCACTAGTCAGGTGTCCTGACTCCTTCAATTGAGGGTGAAGGACCACGTTTCTACCCCACCACCAGACTGCATTCTTTTGAGTCCTAGAGGCTTTTTGCCCTCTATGTGAGTCCCATTAAAATAGCGATCTAGTTGAAAGGCTTTACCAAGTGACACCCTGGGACGCATGCTTAGTGCCTGCTGCATCTGTGGGCAGGAGGGGGTGCTAACCTTGAGGCAGGGGAATTACAGGGAGGGGTAAACTTTGTTTTGAAGCCATTGCATCATCTTTCTTTTATGGCCCCTGGCCTAGGCCTGAGAGGGAGAAGGCCCTGAAATGCGCACACAAGGCTGTGTTGCAGGGGTTCCCAGGAGGGCGAGCGAGGTGAACCTTCTGCCTGCTTCTGAGAGGGGCACAGCCGGGGCACATAAGAGCCTACACGTGCCAGATGGGGGGGCTCAGAGGTCAGATGTGTTGTCCAGGGGGTGGCGGAGGAAGGTGTGACCCACCCCATCCCCCGCCATCCCCAGAATTCCACCAGGGAAGTTAGAGTTGTGCACTGCAGGAGACCTGGGTTCGATCCCTGGGTTGGGAAGATCCCCTGGAGAAGGAAATGGCAACCCACTCCAGTATTCTTGCCTGGAGAATCCCATGGACCGAGGAACCTGGCAGGCTACAGTCCATGGGGTTGCAAGAGTCAGACACGACTGAGTGACTTTCACTACCACTACTACTGAATAAGAAGTGCGGTCACAGCACTAATACTGTGTGGTAGGTAGTTCTGGCCTCATTTTACCGATCAGGAGACTGAGGCTCAGAGAGGTAATATAAGTTGCCCAAGGGCAACCATCTGGTAAGGGAACAAAGTGGGATTTTAACCTAGAATGTGTGACCCAGGAACTCATGCTCCTTCACTACATTAAGCTAAAAGCTTTCAGAGCTGGGCCTGTATCTGCTTCTTGCCAATTGCTGCTAATTTCCATCTTGTGCAAACCCGCTGGGAAAATCAGGAGTGGAAACAGACCTGAAAAGGACTGCTAATTTTTACAACAAACATTTAATTGTAAAAACATACTATACTGGGACTTCCCTGGTGGCCCAGTAGTTAAGAATCTGCCTGCCAATGTAGGGGACAGAAATTCGATCCCTGGTCCAGGAACTAAGGTTCCACGTGCTGCGGGGCAACTAAGTCCATGAGCCACAACTCTGAGTTTGTGTGCAGCACCTACTGAAGCCTGCGTGCCCTAGAGCCTGCTCACTGCAACCAGAGGGTAGCCCCATTTGCAGCAACTAGAGAAAGCCCGTGAGTAGCAATGAACAGCCCGTACACCACCATGGAGACCCAGCGCAGCCAAAAATAAATAAATTAATTAATTAAATGTTTTTTTTTTTTTAAAGCAAAACCCAAAACATCCTATACAAAAGAACTTTCTTACAATTAGCTCCATGTAGCAATGGCTACTTGGAACTCTGTGCAGTCGTAAGCTCTCTGCCACTTTAGGTCATCAAGCAAAGGTAGGGCAAGTACCTCGGCCAAAGAACTCATCAAAGGGATTCCTGCACGGGTGGTAAGGGCCAAGATTCCTTCCAACTTCTGGGACTCTCATGGCCGCCTGACAGTAAATCTGAGAAGCCGTCACAGGAGACATTACTTTCCTGTTTACAAACAGAGCATCTGAGGCACAGAAAGGTTAAGTGATTTGTCCAAGGTCATACACAGCGATTTGGGGACAAACCAAAGCTAGGGGTGCTCTACTCCTCTCACATTTTACCATTCGCAAATGATTCCTCATTAATCCTGGAAGCAGGTAAGATAAGGAGATTCCACGTCACTTTACAGATGTAGAGACTGAGGCAGAGAAAAGGGCAGAGCACTGCCCGAGGTCAGCCAGCCAGGCCGTGTTTGTCCTGACTCCAGACCCCACCTCCTTTCTCTGGGTGTTGGACTGATCCCAGAGGCTGCGGCAGCCTGGGTTGCCATGGTGACGGCCTTTTCTCTCCAGCATTCAGAATCACAGCTGCCTGGGTATAGTAGGGGCTGACCCGATCAACGCAGCATCTTAGCCATCACCCCCATACAGGGGGGATGCTCCTGGTGAGCTGGGAAGGCCCTGCAATTTTAGCAAGGTTAGCCTTTACCAAGTGCCAATTTGTACAGACTGTTTTCCCTCGGGGGCAGGGAAATGGCGGCAGCCAACCCTCCAGTAGGTTATGAGACAACCGAGCATTTTGATACCAAGGTGTTGTTGGGTCACTTGAATTCTTGCCCTTAAGACCAGTCAGGATGGAGAGTCAAGTTAGGGTGGGGACTCGCTGTTTTGGCAATTCTTAAAGAACAGCTTGAAGTGGCCTCACAAGGGTTGGTGGCCTTTCTCACAAGCCTCAGAGCCAGGAGTACCTGGCTCAGCTTGCCCCTCCACTCCTGGACTCCTAGCAGGAGGTGCTTGCTAGGAGTGCTGGAAGGAAATTTGTTCTCACTGCACAGGGAATACATATTCATTGTGGAAAAGAGAAATTTTTTTAATGAAGATGAGCAAAAAGAAAGTAAAATTAATGTCTTGGAATTCCTCCACCCAGAGGTTAACATTTGGTTTGTGTCTTCCTAGACTATTTTATATATTTATTCTTACTTACAAGAATACTTATATGGAGTCATACACTATTTTGTAACTTGCTTTTTTCACCTAATCATGTCTTTCCACATCAGTAAGTACCCATTTATAACCTAATTTATGAGCAGCATGGACAGCTATTTGTAAAGATACATCATTATTTATTGAGCATGTCCCCAACAGGGGTTGGCTACTTAGTTTCCTTGCTTTTTCTAAACAATTCTGCAGTGAAGCATCTCTTGCTAAATTCTTTGCCATATCCTTAATTATTGCCGTCAGGATAAATTCCTGTACATGGGAATCCTAGGTCAAAGGCATGCATATTAGTCTTGTAATACTTAAATCATTGCTTTGGTATATTATCCATTTACAGTCAACTCTCAGCTGTATAGGGATGGTGGTGGGTGATAGGGACAAAGCAGTGGCCAAGATAACATAGACATCTCCTATATACTTACATCTGAAAAATGATGCTATCTGGAAATTAGCAGGGTAGCCAGATTGAAAGGGACCAAGAGATTGTCTGCTCCCACTCAGGTGCCCAGTTTAATGTTTTTTCCTGCTGCTCACTGGGACTGCATCCCAAAGTGTGCAGAGTTATCTCTGTCTCACCTTGCTTCTCTTCAGGTCTCTCTCTTTGCATCTCTTTCTCTCTCTGTTTTCTCAGAGAAAAACAACTAATCTTCTGGTTAAACTAGTCTCTATTGGTAGAAAATCAAGTGTTGAGCATAGCAATTGCTGGGTGCTGCGAGGAGGGATAAATTTAGCTGGCTTCTTTATGCATCTCTGTTCTTTCTAGCACCTTCTCCCATTTAAAGGCCTCCTTCCAAGTTGCAGGCTGCTGGGCTCTGAAACATAGTGTCCCACAGGGACCACAGCAAGATAGGATTTAAAAGCAGCTCTGTAGGAAACTTAAGGTGGGCTGCTCCCACCCCCAGCCCACACCTGCCACAACCACTTCTGCTCCTTCCCACCTCCTTGCACACCTTTGTATTTAATCTAATTGTGGGTCTGTCTCCCAAACCAAGGAGGTTCTCTGAGGGCAGATCTTTGTGGTCCTCCTCTCTCTATGACCTCTTACTGCGCTTTACCCATGGAAGACCCTTCAGAAACTTTGCTCTAAGTTGGGAACTCCTCAAGGAAGGGATGGACCACACTCACCTACACTCACCAAGCCTCCCACAATACTTGGTGGGTGCTCGGTGTTTGTTCAGTACATGAACAAAGGAAAATAAAAAGCTAACAAAGCAAGCAATGGAAATGCTTACAGGAAAGAGTTACTTGACTTAATTACACAATAAAAATTTGAAGGCAAGATCATCACAGATGGATAGATAACAGAGTCAGTCATATTGATAATTATGGCCAATTCACCAGGTTTTATGAGTGTATTGTACCAAAAACTTCAGTTGAAAAATAAATAACATCCTGGGACTGGGAGGTTTTGAAGAGCATTTGGAAACCACTCCAAGATTTAGCCACTCAGAGACTCTTTTCTGTGACCAGATCCAGTTCTTAAAAAGAGGTTAGGCTTTGGAGCCAGGGAGATTTGGTTCAAGTTCCAGCTTTGCCACACACTACCTGGGTCACCTTGGCAAGTCAAATAACTTCTTCTAGCCTCAATTTTGCCACCTATAAAATGGGTATAATAATATTATACCTTACTGGGTTGTTATGAGGAAAATCTTTTTTTTTTTTTAAAGAGCCTGCACATAGTAAGTGCTCAATATTGGTTATGCTAGTAATTCTCCATGTGACCATGGACAGTGTTTCTTGATGTCTCTGGCTTTCAGCTTTCTCGCCTGAACAGAGGACAATGATTCCAACCCACATCTTCATCAAGGTGCATTCAGGCTCACTTACGGGTTCAAGAGAGCAAAGTACAAGCACTATGGAGATGAGAGGTGGTATCCCAGTTTCAGGGCACAGTGAGGGGATGGGTTAGGTGTAATGTAGTTTAGGCACAGTTGGCAGTAGCATTCCTTCCCCTGTCAACTTGGGGGACCCTACAGATTTAGTAGGGGAAAGGGAGTCTTAGTAAAATCACTGAAGAGGAAAGAAAGGATTAGATACTTGTTTATCTTATTTGCTTAAGTGCCTAATGCTTCCCCCTTCATGTGGGCAATGATGGTCTACACATCATTCATCCCTTTGTCCCATAGTGCATGGAACATGGTAGGCACTTAATAAACACAGATGCATCCATGAATAATGAATATATGAGTAAACCCAGAAATCAAGGGAGGACACTGAGGCTCAAAGAAACAGCTATTTAAGGTGACCCAGAGTATAAAAACAGAGGGCTTCTCTTCCCCTCCTTCACATAGCCTCTTGCTAAGTGTTAAATCCTAGAAAGATGGGCACTTGGCAGCTGACAATTTAAACTGCTGGGGATCCCATTCACAGGGTGCCCGAATTAACTCGGCTGTGCGGGATGAATTTGCGGTGGAGGATGGGACTAGAGGCCCCAGGCTCCCGCGGACTGGTAGCCTAGCAACAACTTCCAGCTCAGCCAATCACCGTGAGGCTCCCTGCAGCTGCGGGAGCAGTGGGCAAGGGTGTGGGGGTGGGGGTTGAAGCAGGGGGCGCAGCAGCCCCCGGGGAGGCATTGGCGAGCAGACTCGCGTTCCCAGGAAAGCCATGCAATTCCTCGAGTCCCTTTGTGGAGACCCTGGGAGTCTACTGCTTTTACCTGATCCCTAATTGTAGGCTGAATTATAGGCTGTATTTCCCTGTGGGTATATCTTGACTGCCCGACTCCACTGTAATAATTATTATTTGTATTATCTTAACAACAGTCGTTTACTCAAGCAGGTTTTCACACCGTAATCTCAGTTTATCCTCACAGAGACAGCAAGGCCCCCAGGCGGGGGATGTGGGGGAGATGGGTTTATTCTCCATCTTATTTCTATATCCTGCACTGCAGGGGCACTGCTTGAAAAACAATTGGCCTGAAGCTGCAGAGTCACCGCTGGAAGGTCCATGGAGACCCTCTGAGGCTGTGATTGTTCAGTCAAGGAGTCTTTGTTCAAAACGAATATGGCGAGGAAATCCACAGATAAGGGGATACATGTATATGTATGGCTGATTCACTTTGCTATACAGGAGAAATGAACACAACATGGTAAAGCAACTATACTCCAATTAAAAATAAACAAGTTAATGAGAAAAAAAAAAAAGAAAAGAAATCTCAATATGTAAAACAACTAAAAACAGGGCTGTTCTGGGTTGAAGGCAAGTGGAGTCTCAGTCCCTGCCCAATCTCCCTAGCCCATTCCAGGAAGGAAGGTCCTGAAAGCACAACCCTGAAACTCCTAAGGATCCTAGGAGCCTAGGTCAAAAACGCTAAACCAGACTAATTCTTTCATTTTACAGGTAAGAAATCCAGCAAGATAAAGGTTGAGCTCAATACATATGGCTGAATGGCTGGCTGGCTGGCTGACTGGCTAAATGGAGAAATGAATAAAGAACGGATATACCCTGGGTCATACTGTCTATGTTAGCAGAAACTGGAACTAGAATGTATGAAAAAAACTCACATTTTCCTTCTCTGTTATGAATGCATTATTGGCTTTAGGCAAGAGCAAAACAACTCTGACCTAGTAAGCACTTAAATAAACAATACCCCCCCTCAAAAAAAACAATACTTAAGGATAATGACAATTTTCCACACAGACCTTTTTCTGACCCTAAGGGTTTACCAAAGAATTGGCATTAAAAAGTTCAAATCATCCTATACCAGGTTGCCATGGAAACAGCAGTGCCTGCCACTGGTGCATCATGTGGATTCCTATCAAGTTGCCTGTGGTGCTTTTCCCGGGGCCTGGGGCCTCACACAGCCCCTGTGTGCTTCTCGCCCAGAATGCAGGCATGATCTCCATAAACTTCCAGCTGAAGGATCTACTGATTACCTTGAGATGAAACAGGCAGAGAGAATGTGTCCCACCTCTATTCTCTCTGTTTTCTTTGGTGGACCCAGAAGTCTGTTTGGGATTCTGCTCCAAGGAAGAAACGAATACTGCCTTCCTTCCAGGCTGTGGCCCTTCCTACCCTACAGATTCTCCCTGCACTACTGTGGGGACACTGGGATAATGCAAGAGTTGTGAACTAGTCACCCTCCAGTCTTTGTGTGTGTGTGTGTCTGTGTGTGTGTGTGTGGTCAGGGGACTTCCAGGTGAACGTCTGCTATAAAGAGAAAAGATTATCTCAGAGCATCTTCTTATTTGAGATCTGCCCAAATTAGGGCGCCACTGCAGAGGAATGCCCTCTTTCAAAACCATGATATTTGAAGTTCATTTCTGCTGACTGGCAGTATTCACTGCCCCAGCTGTCCAAAACTTCACTTAGTTGGGTCTGTTACCTACCTACATAGACCACCATTATGTTACATGAGTCTTGAGGTTCTCATGAAACTACAGGGTTCGTTCAGTCCCACTCTGCTGTTTATGGAGGAACCAGAGATTAAACTGCCAACACCCGTTGGATCATAGAAAAAGCAACGGAATTCCAGAAAACCATCTACTTCTGTTTCATTGACTATGCTAAAGCCTTTGACTGTGTGGATCACAAAAAACTGGAAAATTCTTAAAGAGATGGGAATACCAGACCACCTTACCTGCCTCCTGAGAAACCTGTATGCAGATCAAGAAGCAACAGTTAGAACTGGATGTGGGACAATGGACTGGTTCAAAACTGGGGAAGGAGTATGTCAAGGCTGTATATTGTCACCCTGCTTATTTAACTAATATGCAGAGTGCATCATACAAAATGCTGGGCTGGATGACTCACAATCTGGAATCAAGATTTCTAGGAGAAATATCAACAACCTCAGATATTCAGATGATACCACTCTAATGGCAGAAAGCAAAGAGGAACTAAACAGCCTCTTGATGAGAATGAAAGAGGAGAGTGAAAAAGCTGACTTAAAACTCAACATTCAAGAAACAAAGATCATGGCAGCCAGTCCCATCACTTCATGGCAAATAGACGGGGGAAAAGTGGAAACAGTGACAGATTTTATTTTCGTGGGCTCCAAATTCACTGCAAATGGTGACTGCAGCCACGAAATTAAAAGATGCTTGCTCCTTGGAAGAAAATTTATGACAAACCTAGACAGTATATTAAAAAGCAGAGACATCTCTTAGCTGACCAACGTCTGTATAGTCAAGTCTATGGTTTTTCCAGTAGTCATGTATGGATGTGAGAGTTGAAACATAAAAAAGGCTGAGTGCCAAAGAATGGATGCTTTTGAACTGTGGTGCTGGAGAAGACTCTTGAGAGTCCCTTGGACTGCAAGGAGATCCAACCAGTCAATCCTAAAGGAAATCCACCCTGAATATTCATTGAAAGGACTGAAGCTGAAGCTCCAATAATTTGGCCACCTGATGAGACGAGCTGACTCATTGGAAAAGACCCTGATGCTGGGAAAGATTGAGGGCAGGAGGAGAAGGGGACGACAGAGGATGAGATGGTTGGATGGCATCACCGACTCAATGGACATGAGTTTGAGCAAACTCTGGTAGATAGTGAAGGACAGGGAAGCCTGGTGTGCTGCAGTCCATGGGGTCACAAAGAGTCGGACATGACTTAGTGACGAAACAACAACTGGCTACCACTCTTTGGTACCTCTTGGTGCCAGGCCCTGTGCCAGGCTCCGAGGCCTCATAGTTTCATTTAACCTTCACAACACCCCTTTGAGGTAGGTACTGTGATCATCTCCTCTTTAGATGACGAAACAGAAGCTCAACCAGTAGCTTGGCTAAGGTCACATGCTGGAAAACAGCAGAGCTAGGCCTTGAAGTCTTGAGGGCCCCAAAGCCAGCGTTCTTTCCAGCACAGCCACTGTCTCCACCAGGGACATGCCCTTCATCTCCAGAGCCTCCAGTTCCCACGGTGAGGCGGTGGGGGGGCTGCGGGGGTCGGGGGCTGGTTCCACAGAGGCTCTTGGGATCTGCCTTGCTAGAGCTTAGTTTAGGCATAGATCCTAAGGGCTCAGATATTCCTGGGAGACAGGAAGAGCAACAGAACTCAGATCACATCTTCAAACATATCCTCCCTTATCTGCAGACCCAGAGTCCTTTCTCAAGCCCATCTCTACTCTCATCAGTAAACAGAGTGCACAGTCCTGCTTTTCTTCCCAATACACAGACTTCTATTTATTTACTGACTTTTTACTATCTCTGCAGACTTCACCCTAAAGCCCAGCTGAAGATCTGGGCCCCTTCCCGATCACCCCCGCTGTTAGCTCTCTCTCCCCCGTTACTGTCTGCACCATTTACCTCAGACTGCCTTGAGTGGCCCATCCTCTCTCTGTCTCGCACATTCCTTAAGGACAGGACCTGTATCAAGAACACCCTCCTCCCCCATTATTGCCTAGCCCAGTGATGAACACTTAGTAGGTATTCAAGAATGAAATGAAAGCACTATCTAATGTTCTCTTATTTCTGTTTTGCTCCTCCTTATATCCCCAGCACTTAATTCAGTACCTGGCACACTCTGGGGTCTTAGTAAATGTTTGTGGAATAAATTAATAATGAATGGTGAAGGACTCCCCTGGTGGTCCAGTGGATAAGAATTCACCTGCCAATGCATGCCGGGACATGGGTTTGGTCCCCGGTCCAGGAAGATTCCACATGCTGTGGGGCAACTAAGCCTGTGCTCCACAACTACCAAGCTGGCTTTATAGAGCTTGTGTGCTGCAACCACTGAAGCCTGCGCCTAGAGCCCGTGTTCCCCAACAAGAGAAGCCCTCGTAGTGCAGCTAGACACAGCCCCCGCTCGCTGCAACTAGAGAAAACCGACACACAGCAACAAAGACCCAGGGAAGCCATAAATTAATCAATTTTTTAAAATAATGAATGATAAAAAATGAGTGAATGAATGAGTGAACTGAAGGAGGAGATCAGAGAGTATCTTCTCTATTGGACTGTTGGGACTCTTCCTGACTGGCGGTCAGGAAGGTGGAATTCTTCAGTGACTCAGCTGGACTTGGGGTTTCGAGAGGGCAAACCACAGAGCAATTTGCTCTGTCAAGCCTGGTCCTAACTCTTGCCCCTACATCCATAGACACAGGAGCCTGAGCTGTGACTGAAGAGGAGATTCTTCTTTACGTGGTGATCTCAGGAGGATAGAGGTGGGTTACCCTCAGGATTGATGAGTCAACTCCCAATTCAAATGTGAGTCAAACCAGTCCAGGTATTTGTTTATCATTTGTCTGCCTCTTTTTCCCTGTAGAATTGGAAATAGAACTCAAACCAAATTTGATCCCAAAGAGAAGCAAAGAAAACATCGCTATTTTAATACTCTCTAAGTGAGCTGGTCTAAAAATGGATCCACCAAATGTAGTGTAGGATCCTGGATTGGATCCTGGGACAGAAAAAGGACAGTAATAGAAAAACTAGCGAAATCTATAGTTGATGGTAATGTATCAATGTTAATGTCTGAGGGTTGGCAAATGAACTGTGGTTATATGAGAGGGTAACATTAGGTGAAGGATGGGGGCTTTCCAGGTGGTACTAGCGGTAAAGAACCCGCCTGCCAATGCAGGAGACACAAGAGATGCAGGTTTGATCCCTGGGTTGGGAAAATCCCTTGGAGGAGGGCATGGCAACCCACACTTTACTATTCTTGACTGGAGAATCCCATGGACAGAGGAGCCTGGTGGATACAGTCCCTAGGGTCTCAGAGCGTCAGCAACGACTGAAGTGACTTGACATGCACTCATGGGCGAAGGATATACGGAACTATCTGCACTATCTTCACAACTTTTCTGTATATCCATCATTATTTCAGAATAACAAGTTTATTATTATTAAAGTAAAAAAACAAACAAAGGTTGACCAAGGCTATTATACTCACAGTGCCTGCCACCCAGAAGGGGCTCAGTTAACATCTGCTAATATTGAGGGGACTGAATTAATATAGGTCACCTGCGTGAGCTGCTTTCCAAATAGATGTTTCCACTGCATAACCAACACATTCAGAATTTTGCCCAATTTTCCATTCAACTGTCTTCTACTTTAGTCCAAAGGCTTGTTTGGGGAAAATAATTTTTTGTCTATTTGGTTGGAGAGATTAAACATGTAAAATACACATTACTTTCTATTCAGTGAATTGAAAGATACTGATTCCAACACAATAGGGGGAGTTACAACCACCTCCGCCCAGTGATGTCATTTCTGTACATTTTACAAAAAGGTTTTGTTTTGTTTTTTTTTTGCATACATCATGCCATTTGATCTCACTTTCTTAACCAATGTGCAAATGATGGCTTGGCCCATGGAGTTTGGTAGGAGAGCTGGGGTGTTGCTTGCAAAGCAACTTCTGAAATCATCAGAGAAGATAAAGAAATGTAGGAATGAAGAGAGTCCCAGTCTTGGCTCATTGTGGTAGCTAATCTCTCTGAACACCTGTTTCCTACTTTGTAAAATGGGTATAAATATAGGACGGTGAGAAGATAAAAGTAAATGATTCATGCAGAGCTTTAGGCATAATACCTGGCACATTCCAAGGGCCTGATAAATAGTATTACTGGTGTGAGTCAGAGCAGAGTTCATGTTACAGAAAACACCGCCATCTCAGGCAGATAAAGAACTCTGGGGATGATTTTTGATGAGGACGTTTTGATTCTGAAAAGTGCACCCAGCAGCCAGGGCTGAACTTCAGGTTGTATCTGGGCAACAACACACATACGCTCGCTGGCAAGAGGGAAAAAGGGTGGTTTTTCACTCGTATCTTTAAGAACTTTGGAGAGGTTTCTAGTTCCACTAGTAGAGCACTGAGCTGAGAAGAAAACTCTCCAGCTTTAGTAACAACATTGCCTTCATCATCAATGACCACAACAAAACTGTGGTTGACTTCACAAGAAAGAAAGAAAACAGAAATGAAGAAGGAACTGAAGCAAGCACCGGGTAAGAGAAAGCTGTTGCTGTGATTATTGGACCAGAAACTGCCAGCGACAGGGGTCTTGGTTCTGGGCTGTGTGAGGGGCAGTTGAACCAAGATCCTGCTTAAAGCCAGGGCTGTCCAGCAGCTGCTGGACCAATGAAACACGGCAATGGTTTGCCTCTGTGTAGGGCTCTGAGTGAAACAACACAAAGTCTCCCACAAACATGCAAAGCCCCCAAGCTGGCATTACCTGTGGTTTAGAGCTTGAACTGACACAATCTACAGTGTAATTACCATAAACATTGGTCCTGAGTTGCTGATCACCCTGGGCGCCTGGCCAGGGCCAAGGCAAACCAGCTCAGGCAGTCCTTCCACTGCCCAGGCCACACAGAATTCCCACAGAAAAACCAAGTCCTTGTGCAGATGAGTTCACAATTAAAGTATTAAAAAATATTAACCAGACCAGGTTGGAATCCAGTTCTCTGTTGTAATAAATTTAACAACATCTCTAGGGTGTTCTTTAGTTAATTTTGAAAACTTCCACATGACCTATGCGTTTCCATTTCAAGATCATTTTCTTTTCCCTTGCTCATCCATTCATCCAACATTCATTCATCAAAGACTTATTTTGTGATGAATATTTGCCCAGCACATTCAGGATTTCTTTTGTCTCTCATCATAACGTCCTAGGGGGATGTGTTCCCATCCCCAAGTTCCAGGTGGAAAAACTAAGGAGGAGGCAGGTCGCTGGTGGGCTGAGGACCAGCCCAGCCTAGCCCCTCATTCCTGGGAGCTGCGTTCTCCATCAGCCCTGCGGTGTCTTGTCCCTTGACTGAGCCACAAAGACAGGCACGTGGGCGACTGAGGAAAGAAGCCACCAGAGCCGAGTTTCTCACAGAGGCACTGTTGTCCTCCCAGCACCTGCCCCTGAGGCCCCAGGGGGTCCACTGACAGGACTACACCTGAGTCACCTGCCAATGACAATAGCTTCAGCCGCCCGTGGCTCCAGGGCCTCAGGAGGGGTGGCATGGGAGGCAGACCGAAACACCCGTCTCCACTGCAGGAGTCATGCTGGGTCCTGCTGTGCCCATGTGTGTGGGGTGGGGCCCCAACTACTCCCCTGGGCCTCCCAGGGGCTTTGCAGTGTCCTTTTGGAACCCATTTCCTGTCCGGAAGGACAGCTTGCCTTCCTTCCTGACAATGCAAGCCCGTCTGTTGCACCTGCAAATCTCACAGCCTGGAAGACTCTTCTCTCAGAGCACACGGTTCTCCCTCCCTTCCTTCCGCCTCCGAGAGGCCTCCCCGCCCAGCCCACCTGAAACCTCACCCTCTGATCACTCACCACACCCTTCGCCCGCTTTATTTTCTCCTTTGAGTGTGCCTGTTGATGTTTTTCTGTGTGTTGAGTTATTTATGTCTTGATTTCACCGAGAGAGTGCCAGCTTCATGAGGGCAGAGAGCTGTTTTGTTCGAGGCTGGGTCCCCAGGACCTAGAATGAGCGACAGGACAAGTGGCCTGTCTTATCATCGTACATTCAGCCAGAAACTGGTCCTCAACTTTTGTCTGCACATTAAGTAGGTTAGACTCAAACAGTGACTTTCAAACTTTAAAAAAAAAAAAAAAAATCATCGGAGATCAGGGGAAGCACAGAAAAAAAAAATCACTGGAACACTTTCTTTAAGTGAAATTTTATGAAGAATGGAAAATAGCAGGGTTGTACTCATTGAAGCTGGGGGAAGGCCATGGGGCTTCAGTGTGTATCCTCTCCCTGCTCTTTTCTTCCTAGCCCCACCTCAGCCCCCCACCCAGAATCCTGGGGCTCCTTAGAACACAGTTTGGAAATCACTAGCCTGAGTGAGGTCCACCTTCAGTCAGTCACGTCCACTTCCAAAGTATAAATACAATCATCCATAAAGTTGAGGAGTTGGAGTCTCTGACCTTCCTTCTATGGCATTCTAGTATTATAAGTCATATTAGGTAAACCCCAAAGTAGAAATTGCAGACACATTCAGTGTCACTCCTGCCAAAGGCCAAAGGCAATCATCAGGAGTCTATCAAGCAGTACTTGTTGGACCAGTAGTTTGTGGGAGCCACGGAACCAATTAGATCTCAGATTGCTCAACCAATCTAGTTGATGGGATGAGACACAATGTCTGAAACTATTAAGACAGGATGACATCAAGTGGACAGAGTCTATGGGTGAACTTGAGATCCTGGAAAGAGATCCAGTGGGGTAAAATGGGAGGGTGTGTTGGGAAGAGGTGTTTTCTCTGGAGAGGAAAACAGAAGGTCTAGGGAGGGGACACGGAAGGGCTGCGGGGCACTCACATGCCAGCTGCCAGGAGGGCAGCCAGCTGATGGTTCAGTGCTGAGCCGCTCCTCAGCCAACACTGGGTTTATGAAACCCAGATCTTGGTCCCAGGAAGGGACAGACTTTTCCATCATCATCATCATATATGTCATATATCAAATTATAACTACTATGACAATGACTGCTAGTTGTCCCCAATATCCATTCTCCCTTTCTTCCTTAGTAGTTGAGCCTCTGATTTTTAGCTGGACACTTGGCATTCCAGAATAGAGTCTACGTTTCCCAGGCTCCCTTGCAGTCAGGTGTGGTCATGAAAATGAGTTCTTATCCATGGGGTGTGAGGTGACATGGTGTGTGTCATCTTCAAGGCCTGCCCTCAGAGGGAAGAGGCGTGCCCCCCTTTCCCCTCTGCAACTAGCTGGACTGCAGACACAGTGAGGAGCCCTCTTGGACTGTGAGCAACATGGTGGAAGGAACCTGGGTCCTAATTCTATGGAGCCACCACACCAGCCTTGGGGGGCTGGGGTGCAAAGACCACAAGAGCGAGCAATGCTCTTGTGTTTTGTTGAAGCTCTGCTACCCCAACCAGGGCAACTACAGTGTCAATCCAAGTTTGCAAAGCTCATTCCCAGGGACCACTGCTGATCTCGGAGCCAGCTGTGGGGAGGGCTCGGCAGGCATATTCCCTCCCATCGCTCGGTAGCTGAGCTGAGTCTCAGGGTGGTCTGTCCAAGGTCACTTGCTGCTGAGTGGATTGCTGGGACCAGAGGAAAGGGAAGGTGGACAGAGTTCGGACGTTGGGTTCAGACTAGCTTTAGTTTGAAGTTCACCCCCCTGCTTCCCAAACCCTGTTCTGAAAAACCATGTGAAAATAAAGTTAGTGGCAAACTAGACTCACAATGTGACTGTAGGTGCTTTTGTTCTCAGAATCCAGAGAGCCTGCTTCCTAGACAAGTGCTCTTTCCCACAGGGATTCCCATCTCTGAGACAAGCACCCTCCAAGAGCCCGCCGTGGGAGCACCAAGGGACCAATGGGAGTGAGGAGACTCTCAGCGGGGTGATGTCTGCGGTGGACCTTGGAGGATGGGGAGACGGGACATAGGGAGAAAAGAAAGGAGCCAGCACCCCTGGGAGAGGGAACAGCTTGAGCAAAGGCACAGAGACAGGACCCCTCCCGAGACTGGTATGCACTAGAAGAGGAGAACTCTCAATTCCAACCCTCATCCTCAGCTCCCTCCTTTTAATATTTGACTTAGTGGTTTGGGTGTTTAGGGGGTTGTCACTGTGAGGAGGCAGTGGGAGAGATCTTGGAAAGTAATTACTTCTAGAGGACAAAACAAAGTCACCTGATGAGCTCAGCTAAAAGGCAGCTAAAAGTCCCTTGCCCCTGTCCCCCACCGAGCAGGGGAACAGCCACTGAGGCTGGTACCCACCCAGCACCTTTCTGTGCCAGGAGACCAACCAGCCTCACTCCCCTGGGCTTCTCAGATGCACAGTCCTTATGTGGAGAGTACCTGTTGTGAAATGTTCCCACAGAAAACAAAGCCTAGGGAGGTTACATGCAACTTCTTTGCAGATTCAAAACTGTTTCAAAATGATATTAAAAGAAACGGAACAAAGCCGGTTGGGAATATGCAGATGAAGCCCCATCGGTAAATATTGATAACTGTGGAAGTTAGATGATGGGTGGGTTCTTATATTATTCTCTCCGAGACACTTGAAAATTTTCCCCGTAAAAAAGTTATTTAAGAGCTTCTCTGGTGCTCAGTGGTAAAGAATCTGCCTGCCAAGGGTTTGATCCCTGGGCCGGGAGGATCTCACATGCGACTGAGCAACTAAGCCTGTGCGTCACAACATTGAGCCTGTGCGCTAGAGCTTGGGAGCCACAACTACTGAGCCCGTGTGCTGCAATGAGTAAACGCCGCGCTTTAGACTCTGAAGAGCTAGTTTAGTTGGTGTAGTAGTTTAGTTCTCTGTGCTCCACAACAAGAGAAACCACTGCAATGAGAAGCCCGTGCACCACAACTAGAGAGTAGCCCCCGCTCGCCATAACTAGAGAAAAGCCCAGGCAGCAACAAAGACCGAGCACGGCCAAGAATAAATACATATATTTTTTTAAGTTATTTAAGGACTTCCCTGGCAGTTCAGTGGTTAAGACTCTGCGCTTCCAATGCAAGGGGCATGGGTTTGATCCCTGGTTGGGGAACTAACCTCATGCCAAGCAGTGTGTCCAAAAAAGAAAAAGAAATTATTTGAAAGTTTAAGAAATGTACATGAATGTTCATAACGACATCATTTATAATAGCTCAAACTGCAAACAACCCAAACATTCCCTGACAAGTGGATTTTAAAAATGTGTTATATTCACATAAGGAAATATTATTCAACAATAAAAAGGAGTGAAGTACTGACATGTGCTATAATGGATGAGTTTAGAAAACACTATGCTAAGTGAAAGAAGCCAGACACAAAAGGACAATATTGTATTGTATGGACTCCATTTATATTAAATGTCCAGAACAGGCAAATCTGTACAGACAAAGTAGATTAGTGGCTGCCAGGCAATTGAATGGAGAAATTGAGAGGTAACAGCTAAGAGGTTTGGGGTTTCTTTGACAGATAATTAAAATGTTGTATGATTGATTGCGATGTTGGATATGCTACTTTGTGACTATACAAAAAGCCATAGAAAAAGAAAAACAGCCAGTAGAGGCTCTGAGCCATGGGTTTTCATAGGCTTCGATATGAACTTGGGCAAAGGGTAAGGTATGGACCAGCCCCTGAAACAAGGTCTGTCTTCCTCGTTTATGGCTCAGCCAGAGGAATTCATAGAATCTAGTCCAGTCTGAAGCCTCTGGAGTAACACCGTTTTTCTCTGTTCTGGAAAAATCCATGCCCCATTAATAAATATGGAATTTTATCAGTCCTCAAATGCCTGACCCATTTCCACTGCCCGGTTGTACAATCCTAGACTCTCAAGGGGTATTACATCTTAGTTTTGCCAAGTGCACTGGGGCTTAACTGAGGCTGCACACCAGGATCACCTGGGAGTTGAATAAACACCGGTGTTGGCTTCCGCCCCAAGAGAGCCTCATTTAATTAGTGTGGGGGAGAAGCCTGGGCAGTGGATGTTTTAAAAGCTCCCAGGTGATTCAAACGTGCAAGATTGAGAATCAATGACTAAGTGAAGAATTTTTTAATGACTAGAAAAAAATATCAAAAGTGTAGCACGGAGTATGGTGAGTATTCAGTCATGAAACTTCTCTTTTAGATTTATGTTCACACTGGGTAACAATATGAAAAGTACTTCATACTGTAACTTTCATCCTGGGAGTTTGGCAACCTCAGGTTGATGGGTCCTGTCAGTCACCGAGCTAAATGAAGGGGACCCACCGGCGACAATCAGGTGCCCCCTAGCCGCTGCATGGGCCTCTCCAAGGACAGATGCTCCCCTGCTTCCACATAGCCCCTTGCCACCTTGGACAACTCTTGCTGAGTCAAAAGGTGCCTTTCTGAAACTCTCACATCAAACCCTGACACCAGAGAACTGAAGTCTTCACCACTCCCTGAAGTCATTACATGTCCCAGTCACGTGACTTTGCCCCATTGTCAAGCAGAGTCCGGCTAGAAGCTGAGGTGCCTGCCCACCCTGTCTCTACATGTCAGATTTCTACTCATCTTTCAAGCGCCTGGACTTCCCTGGTGGCTCAGATGGTAAAGTGTCTGCCTACAATGTGGGAGACCTGGGTTCAATCCCTGGGTCAGGAAGATCTCTTGGAGAAGGAAATGGCAACCCACTCCAGTATTCTTGCCTGGAAAATCCCATGGATGGAAGAGCCTGGTGGGCTACGGTCCATGGGGTCACAAAGAGTCGGACACGACTGAGCGACTTCACTTCACTTTTCAAGCCCTATCTCGAATGCCCCTTCCATGAGGTCTTCCACTATGGGATCTGTTTGCTCTCTCCCTCTGCACTCTTCTGCCTTTTAATTTTCTAACATTCAGTTGGAACTTGTACTATAACTAGTTGGTTACTGCCTTTGAGTTTGAGTAAACTGTCAGCTCCTTGAGGGCATGGGTGGACTTTCATCTTGTGTTATAGCTCTGTATCTTCTGCAGGGCCCAGTATATGCTCAATATACAATCATCGAATGAATGAATGAATAATTGGCTTGCCATGAAGTGTTTATAGGGAGGAAGGTACCAAGTAGCAGCTTAAGTGGGGATGGGATTTTAAGTTCACCAAATCCTCATTCTTTGATAAGAAAAAAAAATGCAAAACTTTGGCATTTGAGCTAGTGCTTAAAAGGTAAGTCGAAATTTGACAGGAAGAGACAGGTCAAGGAGAAGTTTCTAGCTTCAGGTTGGAAATCCTGAATCTCCCCTCATTGGTTCTCAGGGAAATCATCTCTCCTCAGATGAGTAAATGAATGAACAGACATTCATTCTCTAATGCAATTCTAATGAAAACCAGACACTTGTGTTAAGAGTTTTGCAAACATGTTCAGGTACCCCCAAATTACCCCTAATGCAGAACTAGGCACATGTTAGCAGAAGATGGACCCACTGCTACCTCCACCTCCAATGAACAGAACACAATCTTAGGACACAAAAGCCCAGGCTGGGAACAAGAGGACGGGGCATGACCTGGAGGAGAGAGGCCGGGGGGTGGCTGTGTGTTGAAGTAGTTTTTTTAAAAGAGACAAACCTGTTATTTGTATGCAGATTGTACAATTAGTCACACATAAAGTATAAGATAATCTACCAAGGAACTTTTAGAACTATTTGAGGATGTTCATGAGGTTGCCCAAGACAATATCAACAAACAAAAGCCATCAACATCACTTTATATCAGCAATAATCAATTAGAGTAGAAAACGTCATAGAAAAAAGATCCTGTTTCCTACAGCAACAAAAACTATTAAATCTCATAAAAGACACAAAAAATCTTTACTGAAGGAAAAAAAGGTCAGAAGAAATAGAGAGATGGATAGGCTATTAATATATTATAAATGAGAAGCTATAATATCAATCAAAATCCTAATAGAGCTCTTTCACATGGGGGAAAGGGGGGGTCAAGAATAAGAGAGTCAAGGGACTTCCCTGGTGGTACCGTGATAAGAATCTCTCTGCCAAGGCAGGGGACACCGTTTGATCCCTGGTCTAGGAAGATTCCACGTGCCATGGAGCAATGAAGCCCGTACGCCAGTTACTGAGCCCAAGCTCTGCACCTACTGAAGCCCGGACGCCTAGAGCCCACGCTCCACAGCAAGAGAAGCCACTGCAACGAGAAGTCTGCAGACCATGACTAGGGAGTAGCCCCTGCTCACCGCAGCTTAGAGGGAAAGCAAAGACCTAGTGCAACAACAACAAAAACAAACAAAAAGAGGAAGAGAGTCAATATTTGAAGAAGAAATTGAAAAAAGAAGGAGAGGGCTGCCCTATATGATGTACCCCTTATTATAAGACTATCACGATCAAAATACTGTGATACAGTGCAGAAAGAGACAAATTCACCAATAGACGAGAAGAGAGACTTCAGGGATTCCAGGAACTTGAATAAGCCAGAGGCAGCTTCCCAAACAAGTGTGGAAAGGGTTGCCTATAAATAGTGTGGGGTATTTGGTTACCACAATCAAAACCTTCTATTTCTACCTCAAAAGAGCTACAAAATAAATTTCAGGTGGATGAACTTAAATATGAAAGAGCAAAATTTCCAAGCTCTTGAAAGAAAATACAGAAGTAATCATTGTAACAGAGTAAAGATATTAAAAAACACAAATTGTAGGCGGAAAAGATTTGCTATCCCTGACTGCATCAAAATTGGAATTTTCTGAGTAACAAAAGACATTGTCAGATAAAAAGGCAAGCTATGGAATGAGATAAGATAGCTACAATGTCCATAACTGACAAATGATTCATGTACAGCCTACATAAAGAACACCTACATGTTGAAGGGAAAAAGATTACCAGGAAAGGGTCATGGCCAGGTAAGTTACAGAAGAGGAAACACAAGTGGGGACTTCCCTGGTGGTCCAGCGGCTAAGATACTATGCTCCCAATGCAGCGTCCTGGGTTCGATCTCTGGTCAGTGAACTAGATCCCACACGTTACAACTAAAGATCTCCCATGAACGAAGACCCAGCAGGGCCAAGTAAAATGTTTTTTTTTTTTTGAGAAAACACAAGTGGTTGATAAATACATAGAGATGCTTAATAGCACTAGTAATGAGGGTATGCAGATTAAATAAGCAAAATGAGATATAACTTCATATCCATCAGATTGACTTAAAACTCTTCAGTCTTGGGAGTTCCCTGGTGGCCTACTGGTTAGGATTCTGCACTTTCACTGCTGTGGCCCAGGTTTAATCCCTAATCAGGGAACTGAGATCCTGCAAGCCACCGGGTGTGGCCAAAAAAATAAATAACTCTACAGTCTGATAGTCCCAAGGGTTGATGATGACATTGTGGGAAAACTAGGAACTGCTAGTGGCTAAATTGGTACAACTTCTTTGGCGAGTAATTTAGCCAAGTCTGGAAACATTCCATGTGGAGCTGAGAGACCCAAACAAGGATGCTCATAGCAGTGTTGTTTATAACAACAAAAACTTGGCCATGTCCATCAACAGAATGGCTAAATGAACCACAAGACAGTTTTAATGGAATAAATACAGAAAGAGGTGAAGAGGATTAAAGAAAATCAGGAGACCGAGTCCTGGTTCTTGCTCTGCTTCTAACTGATGACAGGATGGGGCAAGTCACGCGTCCCTCTTCGCTGAGTGCTCTCCGCAGACATTCTCATGGCTCACTCCCTCCCCTCCTTCAGGTCTTTGTGCAAATTCCACCTACTCAGAGAGGCTTCCCTGACCCTGGTGTCCATATAACCAGTATCCATGAGCCCTGACATTGCTTTGTCAAGAAGCAGAGTGGTGGGATTTCCCTAGTGCTCCAGTGACTAACAGAGAAGACAATGGCACCCCACTCCAGTGTTCTTGCCTGGAGAATCCCAGGGACCGGGGAGCCTGGTGGGCTGCCGTCTATGGGGTCGCACAGAGTCGGACACGACTGAAGCAACTTAGCAGCAGCAGCAGCCAGTGACTAAGACTCTGAGCTCCCAATGCAAGGGGCCCGGGTTTGATTCCTGGTCAGGGAACTAGATCCCGCAACTAAATATCCCTCATGTCGCAATGAAGATCCTGAGTGCCACAACTAAGACCTGGTGCAGTCAAGTAAATAGATAATTATTAAAAAAAAAAAAGCAGCAGCAGCAGCAAAGTGGCTTACAGGTCAGGCTAGGTTAAAACACCAGCTCTACCAGCTACTATTTGTGTGACCTTAGGCAAGTGATTTAGGCTTTCTGTGACTCAGTTTCCTCCCCTGTAAAATGGAGATAATAGTAGTTTTTACCTCAAAGGGTTGTTGTGAGGACTGAATGAGTTAATATGCCAAACAGAACAGTGCCTGATATGGTGGAGTGCTGGTGAGTAGTAAATTGCATGGCAGTTAAAATGAATGAAGTACACTTGAGTGATGTGGCTCAATCTCATAAACATGCTGCTGAATGAAAAGAGCACACTGCTCACCCTTCCATGAACTTCCCTCCCAATCACAGGCACGAGGCTGGCATGCAGACCAGCCCTCGGCCACACCACCATCAGATGTCCTTCTCATGGGTCTGAGTCCCTGTCCCCTGGCACCCACGTCCCTCACAGCCTGGCCAAGTCAGTTTTCAGTTCAGTTCAGTTCAGTCACTCAGTTGTGTCCAACTCTGCGACGCCGTGGACTGCAGAACTTCAGGCCTCCCTGTTCATCACCAACCCATGGAGTTTACCCAAACTTATGTCCATTGAGTCGGTGATGCCATCCAACCATTTGGGCAGTGTTTATTGATTGAATGGGATTAATTCTGAAAGTCCTCAAAGGCCCAAAGACAGAGACACCACTGACCCTTCTGGCTGGCGTGTTTTAAGAAGTTGAACTAAAGACATGAGGAGGTGGGGTCAGTGGAGCAGGTGAGTGACCAGAGTACCTGGAAAGACAGAGAAATCCCAGAAATGGGGGTGTCTCCCAGGGGAGGGAGTCTGTGACTCCAAGACCAGGGAGTAGGGAACCCTCACCCCAGCCCCTTTCTGAAGGCCTGTCCTAGGGTCCACTGTGTGACTGAAGGATGAACTTCTACATTCACAGAGGACTTGTCATTTGAAAAAAGATCTAGAAGGATCCCAGCAGAGTCCTTCCACTGGCTCCAGGAGGGGAAGTGGGATTGGGGACAAGGGGGGAGGTGAGTGAAGGCTTTTTTTTTTAATACTCTAAATACTTTTGCATTGTTTGAATTGAGAAAGAACTGATTACTTCTGAATTATGAGAAAAAAAAATTTATCTTGCACGTAAGAGGTACTCAGGGAATGGGTATTATAATTATTCCTTAAAACAGAGAGAAAGACATCTCACCCAGCACAGATCCGCAGGCAGGAAGGGGCCCTGCTCACTCCTCTCCTCACTCTGCAGCTGGCCCTTCCCTCAATGTGTACCCTAAAGCGGACGCCCTCACTGCTCTCACCGCCTGGCCACCTGCCCCGAACAACAGCCTCCTACTGCTCTCCCTGTTTCTCCCCGACCTTTTTAAATTGTTTTTTCACCTTTATTTTTTTATATTTATTTATTTTTAATTGTCAACTTCATTTTTTGTATTTATTTATTTTTAATTGTCAACTTTATCATTTTTATATTTATTTATTTTTAATGGATTGATGATTGTTTTACAATATTGGTTTGATTTGTGTCATATATCAACATGAATTAGCCATCAGTGTACACACGCCCCCTCCCTCTTGAATCTCCCTCCTTCTCCTACCCATTCCCACCCCTCTAGGTTGTTACAGAGCCCCAGTTTGAGTTCCCTGAGTTAGAGTCCCTTGGACAAAAAGGAGATCCAACCAGTCCATCCTAAAGGAGATCAGTCCTGAGTGTTCATTGGAAGGACTGATGCTGAAGCTGAAACTCCAATACTTTGGCCACCTGATGCGAAGAGCTGACTCATTTGAAAAGACCCTGATGCTGGGAAAGATTGAAGGCTGGAGGAAAAGGGGATGACAGAGGATGAGATGGTTGGGTGGCATCACCAACTCAATGGAGATGAGTTTGGGTAAACTCCGAGAGCTGGTGATGGACAGGGAGGCCTGGCGTGCTGTGGTCCATGCGGTCGCGACGAGTCGGACACGACTGAGCGACTGAGCGACTGAACTGAACTGAGTCGTACAGCAAATTCCCACTGGCTGTCTATTTACATGCGTTAGTATACACCTCCACTACTCTCCCACTTCATTTCACCCCCTCCCTCCCCTCCCCCAGCATTGCTCTCTTTGTTTCTGCCCTGCCCCCTCCGTCTCACTCCCCACAGCCGGGCCGTTGACACATACCAACCAATTCACTCACTCACGCCATTAACCCTCTAACATAACAGGAGAATGAGATGCCTGTGTCCCAGGTCCGCACCATGAAGCGCCTGCGCTGGGACCCAACCCCTGGGGGACTGGGCTCCAGCCCCCGCTCCCGGCCAGCTGTCTGCTTTGCCTCCCTCCTTCCTCCCCACCCCCCAGGAGTGAAATCAGTTCTCCCCGCTACAAGGTCCACGTGACCTGGCCCCTGCCTGCCCCTCCGGCCTCATCCTCCACCCGCCTCTCCCTCACTCCCCAACGCCACGGGCTCCCCAGCTGGTCCTGCACCCAGAACAGTCTTTTCTTCCCAATCATCAAATGGCTTGCTCTCTCGCTTCACTCGGATTTCTGCTTGAAGGTCACCTCCTCCAAAAGGGCCTCCCTGACCACCCTTTCTCAAACAGTCCTCACTTTACTCTCTGACCCTTTCCTGCTGTGATTTTATTCATAGTTCTTATCACTTCCTGATCTGACTTTATTTTGACTTTATGAGACTACTTGTTTGGAGGCTTATTGTGTGTCTCCACTCTCTCTAGAGTTTCTGTTCCATGAGGGCAGGGACTTTGTCCCCAGTGCCTGGAACACAGGCTCGCACAGAATGATAGTGCAGCAAATGAATAAATGCTCCGCCTGCCCGCTCCCCGTCGCCCAGGCAAGGCAGCCCACACGGATGTCAGTCTGCTCCGGGACCGGGTCTGGGCCTGCCGTGTGGGGCTCGGGACAGTCCACTCCCCTTTCACGGGATGGTGCTCCTGCCTCTCGGTATGTTGCCCCATCCTTCCTCCCGAGCCCCCTGGACAAGTGGGGCAGAAGGCAAAGTGAGGCCCCCCATATTCCTTCCCAGTTTCCGTCCTCCAGCCCCTCTGTCCATCCCTCCAAGCCCAGGGCTTTCACTTCCAGCCACTTGGAAGCTGGTCTCACGAATCCACTCCCACCAAGATGATTAAGATGTCAATTTGTCCTTCCCAAGGATGTTTGCATTTTTAAATGAGGCCAGGCTGGAGCAACTCTTCACCCAGTGTATGCCTGTGTCATGGTGTAACTCCCAAGACTGGGATGTTTCCGAGAGAGACCACCTTTCCCTCTCCCAGACCGTGGGAGACAGTGTCACAGGCCAAGGTTTTGAGGGAGATGGAGGGAGAGTTCCAAGCTCAGCCAATGGGTCAGAGACTGGGACCCGGCAAACCCTGACCACAAATGCTATCCCACTCAATCTACATCTTCCCTTCCCAATGCCCAGAAGACCTGGCTTTGCTCCCCAAAGCATCCCCAAGCCACCCTCAGTCCCTGCTTTGTGGAACCCCTCCAGAGGCTCCCCAGGAAACCCAAAACAGAAACCTTACCCATTTCGATCCCACAGATGGCCAAGGCTGCCACCACCGCACCTGCCGATGTCCCAGCAAAGCGATGAGCTGTTTCCAGCATCCGGGGGGCCAGGTCCCGAAGGGCGTCCACCGCCCCGGCCTGGTAGAAGGAGAGGAACCCGCTGCCCGAGAAAGAGATGGAATGAGGGGTGTCTGGGTCCCCCTTGAAAACCTGTTCTTCCATCTCCTCAACCTGGGGCCTCCTGGGGAAGGGAGGAACCTCTCAGCGCCGATGTGCCTGAACGCCAGCCACCCTCCTGTCGAAACTCGCGGCCAATCTTCCCTGCCAGCCCGGAGCCTGGAATGTGGCTGTCTCTCCCCGGGCGGCTGGGACACCCACGGTGGCTCAGGCAGCAGCTGCCTGGGCCTGTTGAGCTCGGTCAGGAGGCAGCCCCAAAGCCTGGTAAAGGCCCCAGCGGGCAGAGTCCTGGCCCTGTGAGCGCCCTCGTCTGCACTTGCCTGGCACCCCTTGGATCGCAGGTGGCCACCACACAGGGCCGGGCCCAGGAAGAGGTGCTGCTCAGCCCTGAGTCCCGAAGGGTTCACTCATCGGGTTGCAAAACCTCCACGGATGGGTATGGGATGGCACCTCCCTTCCCCACACGCTGCAGCTGTAAAGGGAATAAACGCTGGCCTCCCTCCAGGAGAGGGTATTCCTTTCCCACAGCGACAGAGCTGCCAAGTTGGCTCTGGTTTCTCACAGCACCCATGCCCCCACAGCGATGCCCCTCCCTGGGATCCTGCTCCAGGCTCTGGGTGGCGTGTTTGAGGTGTGACACAATTGTTTTTATTTGTTCTTGCATAAGTGCCCCTTTGCTTACTCATCTGTTTATTCACATGTTAGGACTGGCCACCAGCAAAATTGTGAAGGAAAAGAGTTTGGGCTCCAGGGCCCCCACCCGCCACCTCTCCAGCTGTCACCTTCTCTCCTCCGCCCTTCACCAACACACCAACTCTTAGCACTCTCTGTCCAAGCCCTGAATCTCTGCGCTGTATCCTAAGTGTCCCGCAAGAAACCAATCTGAAATCTCCATTATTCTGTGTTAGGGCATCATATTGGAAGCTATCTTCCCTTTGAAATGAGACGTTTGAGATGTCAGTATTTAACCCCAAGGATGAACAGCTTGGGACCCCAGGTGTGGGGGCATCTGGGTCAGGGCAGAGAGATGATTTGGAACCCAAAGGGAAAGGCAGGTGGTGGGAGGACCAAGGGTAGCTCCAGGGAGCCATGGTCATGCCAGTCTGGAGCGGTGCAACATGGCCCTGGCAAGGAGCGTCTTCCTCACTACCAGCAAATGTCACTGCCTAAGGATGTCACAAGGCAGTGAGGTGGCAGCTATCCCCCTTCTCTGTCCCCCCAGGGTACACAGAAGCAGGATGAGAATTGGAATGGAGACACAAAGCCTCCTGCCCAACGCTCAGTCCAGCTCCATGCCCTGCTAGGATGTGATAGCCATGCTGAACCCACCAGGGGAAGTGAAGTGAAATGAAGCGAAAGTCGTTCAGTCATGTCTGACTCTTTGTGACCCCATGGACTGTAGCCCGCCAGGCTCCTGTCCATAGAATTCTCCAGGCCAGAATCCTGGAGTGGGTAGCCGTTCCCTTCTCCAGGGGATCTTCCCAACCCAGGGATCGAACCCAGGTCTCCTGCAGCGCAGGTGAATTCTTTACCATTTGAGCCACCAGGGAAGCCCGAAACCCAGCAGGGGACCTCCCGTCAACTCTGCTCACCTTACTGATCTAGTGGAACTTCACAGTGGGGAGCAGTGCCCAGTGTTGGGTCAGGAAGGGGTTTTCTGTCTTGGGTAGGTAGTTCCAGGTATATAATTACCTCTATTTGAGAAGGGAACTCCTGACTAAATGTGTCTGCAACAGAGAAAATGCGTGCACACCCCTGTCTGCGTTTGCGTGTATATGTGCAGACTCAGAGACACACACACACACACACGCACACACACACACACACACACACACACACACACACACACACACAGATCTGAGGCCACTGACAGGCTGGGGTGAAGAGTAGGGTGAGGCTTGGTGGAGTCCAATCAGCTCTCAGCACATCGAGACCCTGCCTCTGGGAGATGGGAGGGAGTGGAAGCCCCGTCCCCTAACACTGACTCCTACACTTGGGAATAAGATAGACAAATGAGAAATAACCAGGGAACCGTACAAGGCAGTCTATAATTAAGTACCAAATTGCAGGGCTGAGATTCCTGCCAGAAAAGTTCAGAGATCAGAGTGAACAGCATGGGCTGGAACCTTCAGAGAAGCTCTGTGATAGAGTTGTGGGTTGGGGGGTTTAAAGAAGCTAGCAGGAGGAGCGAGGGTACTATGGCAAGAAGCAGTGTGCAGTCCTTACAGAGAGTGAAGGGGTGTGATGGCAGGCAGTTACACAGGATGAAGGACTCTGGATTAGACAGATGTGTGTTGAAGCCCAGTTCTATTATTTACAGGCAGTGTGACATGTGGTAACCTCTCCAGGCCTTGGTTTTCCTCATCTGTAAAATGGGGACAATAATGCATATACTGTACAGGAACTGTAAAACATAAGATATGGTTATAAAATGCCTAAGCACATGGTGTGTCTCTTATTGTCAAAGGGCAGTAAGGGCCAAGCCTTTTAGAATAGGTGGAGCTGGGAGCCAAGGTGGAATAGAAAGATGGGGTTAACAGAGGAAGGCGGGATTCACTCACAACGTGTAGGAGGAGCTAAGAGAATCCTCGAGCAGGAGAGTCTTGGAAAGGCAGCGAGACAGGCTGGAGGATGAAGCAGGAGGATAGAGCTACATCCTCCTACGGATGTTGGCGCCAGGCTAGAGAGGTGGCTGAAGAAAGATAAGTTAATGATGCCATTGCATCAGAGATTCAGAGGACCTGGGGACCGGTTGGATGGGCAAGATGAGTCACGGCTGATGCCCATTTTTAGCCTGGGTGCTGGGAGGGGTGGGGTTGCCTTTGGCAGTCTTGGGAAAACTAGGACAGAGCTGGGGAAACTGGGTGGAGGGTGAGTTTACTTTACGACATGTCTGAGATGATAGCAGGATGTTGGAACTTTGGAGGAGGGGCAGGGAAGACTCCAGAGAGGGGGACAGAGAACCCTGCCACTGAGCCGCAGAGAAGGATGAGCAGCCGGAGGTGGGCAAGGTGTCATGCTGAAGGAAGACAACCTTGGACAAATATTCTTCCTGATCATCTTGCTCTTCTCAGTGAAAGAGGAGGCAGGGCCACCTGTTGTACATGGACTGCGGGGGCTCAAGAAGGCTGGGACCCCATCACCCTTTCAAAGATAGCGGTCCAGTGAGACTTCCCTGGTGGTCCAGTGGTTCAGACTCTGTACTTCCACTGCAGGGGGCGCAGGTTCGATCCCTGCTTAGGGAACTAAGATCCCACATGCCATGCGATGTGGCCAAAAATTAAAAAAAAAAAAAAGAAGAAAGCAAAGACAGTGCTGAGCCCTGCCTCTGTTCCTGGCACCTTGCTCCTCAGGTCTGGCTGTGGGATTAGGCCAGCATCCTCACTGAGGAAAGATATTCTTCAGTTCCATGGGGATGGTGAAGACCACAGCAGGTACAGCACAGCCTCTATGCGTGCATGCTAAGTCGTTTCAGTCGTGTCTGACTCTTTTCGGCCCTGTGGACTGTAGCCTGCCAGGCTCTATGCAAACAAGCAAACAAGAAATTCACCGGGAAGGCCCCATGGGAGCTGTCAACGCATTCACACATGCTGACCCCAGAGAGAGCTCTGCATACCTGACTTGGGCTTTGGGGCCACAGGGTTCACCCACCCTGTCCCTCATCTCATTTCCCACTGTTCCTGGCGTTGTGCTCGAAGCCCTAAGAACTCCAAGTGGACGCCGTCAGGAAAGGATCACATTCTGACACCCGCATTTGATTTTCAGAGTCGGCTCATAACCCTCTCAGGTGTTTTACTCCAACATTGCTCTTGTGGCTCATCAGCCTCTGAGGAAATCGCATGTAAGAAACTGAGACTGCTTATCACACACGATTCCAACAAGACAACCCAAAGGAATTCATTGAAGAACCTGGGGTTTCCATAAATATAAAATATGTGAAACCACCCAGGACACAGCTCTCGGAGAGAAAGATGGCATTGAGATTCCGGGTTAGCTTTTCATTGATGATGTACCACCCTTTACTTAAATCTTATAAAAAAGTTTATTTAGTGAAGAACCTGGTTGTTTCTGGACATGAAAGAATGAATGTCATAGCATTGTCCTTGAGTAACCTTGCCAATGACATTTAACCTGAATCGAATGAAGGCCTAGCTTCTAGTTACAGTGAATACAGAGTATGAAGGGAAGCCTCTTGCTCAGTCATGTCTGACTCTTTGCAACCCCATGGACTGTAGCCCGCCAGTCTTCTCTGTCCGTGGGGATTCTCCAGGCAAGAATACTGGAGTGGGTTGCCATTTCCTTCTCCAGGGGATCTTCCCAACCCTAGGATCAAACTCAAGTCTCCTGTGTCTCCTGCATTGGCAGGCAGATTCTTTACCACTGAACCACGTGGGGAAGTGTACAGGGTATGAAGGAGCAAGTTAAAGGACACCACGTGAAAACAAGACAGACTGAAACCCGGGGAAGAGCTGGTAGATAGCATTGCTACACAGCAGCCATTCCCAGCCCGCTGCTCCTTGCTCACCTCCCCATAAGCAGTTAAAAGGGCAGATACTTGATTTCCCAGCCTCCCTTGCAGCTAGAGACCAACATAAGAGCCAGTTCTGGTCAATGAGAAGTAAGGGGGAATCTGCTGGAGCTATGGCAGCCGTTTTGTACCCATCAGGGGAAACAGGCAGACATACTAACTGTATTAGTTATCGATGGCCTTGTCACAAATTACTTCAAAACTTAATTACTTCAAATAACAAACATTTATGAACTTACACAGTTTCCAAACTTTAGGAACCTGCTAATGGTCTCTCATGAGGTTGTGGTTAAGCTGATAGTCAGGGTTGCAATCATCTCAAGGGTCGTGGGGATGGAAGAATCCACTTTCAAATGCACTCTCATGGTTGTTAGTAGGCACCAGATCTTAGCTGGCTATTGATAGAAAGCTTCCCCACCTGGGTCTCTTCACTGCACTGCTCACAAGATAACAGCTTTCTTTTGCCAGAGTGAGAGGTACAAGGGAGTGAGAGAGAGTAAGAGACAGAGTGTGAACCCCCGATGGAAGCCATAGTCTTTTTACAAGATTCTCAGAAGTGATACCATTCCTTCTGCCATATTCACACCCCTCCCACATTTTACCAGGGTTGGTCTGTGAGACCAGAAGGTGGGAATTCTTAGGGACAAAAGAGGCTGGCTACTTCACTGAGGATAACAGAAGAGAGAGACAGAGAGAGCCTGGGTCTTTGAGAAGATCCTTGAGTGACTGTACCAACCCCCAAACCATTTGTATGCTTCCTTTTATATCAGATAATTGAATGCCTTTATTGTTGAAGCCTTTGTGCATTTGACATTTGCTGCTGAAAACCTCAGGACGAATGCAAGGACTATTCAATATTTCTAGTAAGATGTAGAAATGATCTTGAGAAGAACAGATAAAAACTAGTCCTGTGCTTTTAGTAAAAATAGGGGAAAAACTTTAAGGTATAGATTGTTATTATAGCTGAAATCTGATTCATAAAAATTCTAAAAAATTCCATCTGAAAATTTCAGATGAATTTTATTATACCTTTTGGAAATTATTTATCAACTATTCCTTTAGTTAGGAGAAATAGAATATTTTTTTCTTCCTTATTCCCCCTAAAAAACAAGTGGTGTTCTACTAATTAATTGGATAGTCCTCTAATATAGCACTTGACTTTTGAGGTGTGTGACTTACTTTTTATATACTTGATCAACATGTATGTATATCCTCTGTGGGGTGAAAGTGTTTACAACTTTTATGAAAAGTCTGTAATAATAATAGTAAAAGACTTCAGGTGAGAGGAGAAACTTGACACCCTTGAGATGGGGACAGAGCTGGCTAGGTTATAACATGACCCTGTCATGCTGTCCTTTCATACGACCTTGAGATCATTCATGCAAATGAAATTACACCTTCTTCTCATTATGAAACAGCTCAAACATACAGTAAAGTGCTGAAAATAGAACAGCAAACAACCATGTACCTACCAGACAGATTGAACTGATCTTAACATTTTATCACATCTTGGATAAATATTTGCTTGGTTTTAAAGAAATGAAATATTACAGATAGAGGTGAAACTTCCTTTGAACTCTTTCCTGATTTTACTCCTACTCTTCCTCCCATGGGAAACCATGTCCCAGATTAGAAAGTCTTTCTCTTCCATGTTTTTGTATTTTTATTAAATGAATATGTTTTATAAACAATATATAGTATGGTTTTACAAATAATTTTAAATTTCATATAAGCAAACACATTAACTTATACTGCAATTTGCTGTTTTCATTCAGCGTTGGGATACTTGGCTCTAGTCACTGCTTTTGGTAACCTATTTTATGACCACGGGGCAATGTATTTATTATTCTCTTATTGATGGGCATTCAGGTTGTTTCCAGTGTTTTACTACAACCAAGAATGCTGCAGTGAGAACTCTTTATTATACATTTCCCTTTACATGATACGGGAATTTCTCAGGTCACGATGTGGCTGTATCAGTAGTATTCGTGGGATTTTATTTGATGAAGGTGACTGAGTGGTGACATGGAAAAGCTAATGCCAATGAAAGAAAATTTTTATTACTTACATCCTGCATTCAAGGAGGCTTGCCATGCCATGCATGGCCTCAGGGAGAAGCACCAGGTTTGGTCAGGAGACAGATGGGATGAGGGGAAGGCATGGCACAGAAACTTGGTTGTATTTTCTGCAAGAAAGCAAGGCAGGGCAGAGAAAGAGCTTAGGATTGACTGATTTAAATAGTGTCAGCAGGCTCTGGTCTATAGAGGTGGTCTCAAGGTGTCTGGAACCTAGTCCTGGGTGATTAGGGTAGAGGAGTATTGCTTCCTGGAGTATAACAGCCAGATGGAGGAGGTGGTTCAGAGTAAGGGCTCTGGATTGGTTACTGTGCTATGAAAGGTGTGCTTTGAGCCCTTTGCTATCACTAAGAATTGGCCTACTCTAGGAGTAGTGGTCTCTCCTCAGTAGGAAGGCCACAAATGCCAGAGCATCATGAATACATACCAGGGGACATCCCTGGCAGTCTAGTGGTTAAGACTCTGCCCTTCTATTGCAGGTGGCGTGGGTTTGATCCCTGGTCAGGAAATTAAGATCCCACATGCCCCCCCCCAAATTATAAGTATATATATATATACACACACACACACACACATACATAGATGTTGTTGTTCAGTCACTAAATTGTGTCTGACTCTTTGTGACCCCATGGACTGAAGGCTTCCCTGTCCTCCACCATCTCCCAGAGTTTGCCCAAATTCATGTCCACTGAGTCAGCGATGCTATCTAACCATCTCATCCTCTGCCACTCCCTTCTCCTTTTGCGTTCAATCTTTCCCAGCATCAGCGTCTTTTCCAACGAGTCGGCTCTTTGCATCACATGGCCAAAGTATTGGAGACAGCAAGCTCCAAAGTATTGGAGCTTCAGCATCAGTCCTTCCAATGAATATTCAGGGTTGATTTCCTTTAGGATTGACTGGTTTGATCTCCTTGCAGTCCAAAGGACTCTCAACATATATACTAACATATATACACACAGTAGGAAAATAGGGCACTTCTTCAATTTGACCAGTTGTTGCCAAATTGCTCTCTGGAGTGGCTGTACCATTTTATGCTCCCAGTCAATAAGAGATCTAATAGCTTCCCTTCTCTTGGTATCACTGCTGCTGCTGCTAAGTTGCTTCAGTCGTGTCCAACTCTGTGCGACCCCATAGACGGCAGCCCACCAGGCTCTGCCGTCCCTGCGATTCTCCAGGCAAGAATACCGGAGTGGGTTGCCATTTCCTTCTCCAGTGCATGAAAGGGAAAAGTGAAAGTGAAGTTTCTCAGTCGTGTCTGACTCTTAGCGACCCCATGGACAGTAGCCTACCAGGCTCCTCCGTCCATGGGATTTTCCAGGCAAGAGTACTGGATTGGTATCACTAGAGTTTTTAAACGTTGCCAATTTGAAGGGTGGGCTTCCCAGGTGGCTCAGTGGTAAAGAATCTGCCTGCCAATGCAGGAGATACAAGAGACACGGGTTTGGTCCCTGAAGTAGGAAATGACACCCAACTCCAGTATTCTTGCCTGGAAAATTCCACGGGCAGAGAAGCGTGGCGGCCTTCAGTCCATGGGGCCTCAAAGAATCGGACACGACTGAACAACTAAGCAACAATGATTTGAAGGGTGTGAACTCACTGTTGTTCCACTGATACTTTCCTGATTATTTATGAGGCTAGGCATCATCTCATATTTCATGTCCTTCCAGATTCCTCTTCTCTGAATTACTTATTCTTAGCCTTTCCCCACTGGGGTGAGGGCAGTTAATAATGTGTAGTCACGGATGCTAATATTAGCTCCACTAAATGCATTGTAAATATGCTTTCCCAGTTTGCGACCTGTCTTTTGACTTTTTTATGATGTCTCTATGGTACAAAATTTTAAAATTTTAATGTAGTAAAATGTATCATTCTTCCCCTTTATGGCTTAAGTGCTTGTATCTTTAAGTCATAAAGATGCCCTCTCATATTAAACAGAGTCTTGGTTATTTTAAATGATTTACGTATCAAGCCTAAGCTGTTCATTTAATCTCTCTTGAAAAACTGCCTTCTGGTTTGGCACCATGAGTTTTAAAATATTGATTTGGCCAAAAAGTTCCTTCAGTTTTTTAAGTAAAAATAAAAGACATACTTTTCATTTTCACCAAGAACTTTATTGAACAATGTGTTCACTGTTTTGTTCCACCACCTTGTGCCACTTTTCAGACAGCTTCATAAAAATTTCATCTTCCCAAAATGTTTTATCTTTTTTAAGCAAAGAATTGTTCCAGGTGCTTTTTACAGTCTTACAGGAATTGAAATATTTTCCATTAAGAAAATTGCATAAAGACTGAAATAAAGGGACATGTGAATGTGCAATGTCTGGTGAATATGGCGGACGAATCAGAACTTGCCAGCCAAGCTATTAACAGTTTTTTCCTGGCCATCAGAGAAACATGCAGTCTTGCATTATCCTTGTGGGAGATTATGCGTTTTCTGTTGACTAATTCCAGAAGCTTTTTCATGGAGTGCTATCTTTAGTTGGTCTAATTGGAAGCAGTGGTGGTGGTGGTGGTTTAGTTGCTAAGTCGTGTCTGACACTTGTGACCCCATGGACTGTAGCCTGCCAGGCTCCTCTGTCCATGGGATTCTCCAGGCAAGAGTACTGGAGTGGGTTGCTGTTTCCTTCTCCGATTGGAAGCAGTACTTGTTGGAATTAATCATTTGGTTTCCCAGAAGGAGCTCGTAATAGAGCCCCCTTCCTATCCCACATATACACGTCACCCTCTTCTTTGGATGAAGACTGGCCTTTGGTGCGGCTGGTGGTGGTTCATTTTGCTTGTCCCACAGTCTCTTCTGTCCCACATTGTTGTACAATATCCACTTTTCATTGCCCATCACAATTTGTTTTAAAAATGGAACATTTTCATTACGTTTAAGTAGAGACTTGCATGTGGAAATATGATCAAGAAGGTTTTTATCACTTATGTGAAACTCAAACATCAAAGTGATGAACATAACCAAGCTGGTGCAAATGATTTTCAGTGCTTGATTTGGACATTTTGAGCATGTCAGCTATCTCTCACATGGTAATAACGCTGAGTGTTCTCAATTAACGTTTCAATTTGGTTGCTATCTACTTCAACTGGTATACCTGACTGCGGAGCAGGGTCCAGTGAGAAATCTCCAGCACAAAACTTCTCAAACCGCTTCGACGCATTTCATCAGTCACAGCACCTTCTCCATACACTGCACATTTTCTTGCATTTCAGTTGCATTTTTACTTCTCTCACATAAAGCAAACTATGCTGAAAATGTTGCTTTTTTCCCTTCTATCTTCAATATTAAAATGGTTACACAAAATTCACCAATTTTGATAATTTTTAAAAAATGCACACTGATAATGATAGCTGTCACAATACAATCTAACAAAACTGCTATGAATCAAGTTAGAGACAACTAAGCGCTACTACAACTAACTTACGGAAAGAAACGAATGAATATTTGACCAACCCAATAAATGCTTGCAGATATTTATCCTGCAGAAATACTGCTAAGATTCCCTCTACCTCCTCAGTATATGCACAGGGTAGTTATATAGAGCACCAATTGTAATAGCAAAAATATAGAAAGTAACCTAAGTATCTATCAGTGGAAAGCTAGTTAAATTAATTATAGTCAGTATTCATATATCACATAATGTAATTCTCTGCAGCCATAGAAAAGAATAAGGGAGATCTGGATGTCCTCACATGGAAAGTTCTCCAAGATACAGTGGTAAATAGAGAGCATTGAAAAAAAAAAGGATCCAAAGAATAAATATAATATGCTACCATTTATGTCAAAAGGGAGAAAAAAAAGATTTTCTATGTGTGCACACATAAAATTTCAGAAACAAAACTACTGAGGGTGTCTACTTCTGAGGAGGGGGCCAGGGTTTGAGGGTGGGAGGGAAACCCATTTTTCATTGCCAGTCTTTTCTGTTTTCATTGTTACTTGCATTACGGCAAACAAAGAAGAATTGCTGTAGGTGGTGCCATTTGCTGTAAGCTGCTATTTGTTTTGGCATTTGGAATATTCTGAGGTGAAGAGGGCCTTTTGTTCCAATAGCTGAGACGAAATTGAATTATTAGAAATGGGGCAGGAGACTGAGCATCATTGGGACAGTTTGATCACATGTGTTCTTTCTGCAGCTGGGTCTGAAGACATAGAGGGCAGTGCTTACAGCCACATGCTGGTTAATGAGATCCAGGCTTGCCTTTGGGGGAGGGGGAGTTGTCTGGGAACCAAGGGGAAGTGTTTGGGAGTCTTAGGCGATGAGAGGTTGTCTGTGGGATGGGTGTGGGGTGGGGGGAGACAGAGGGAAGAGGACAGAAGGTTGTGAGGCAATTGGACTTGCCCAGGTCCCTGCAGCCCTGAGACCAGCTGTCTGAGCTGCAGCCTGGGCCACCGAAGGCTCTGAGTCCCCTGCCTGCACAGTAAGAATAGGCTCCGCATCCTTCCCCCAGGGGAGGAGGAGAGCCCCCTCCTCAAAGGCACTGGCAGGCAATCCTCTGGAGAGGAGGAAAAGCTAGGCTCAACCTAGAAAAATTCTCATCCAATCAATGGGAATTAAAGGCACCCCAAGTTTACCCTTGCTGAGATTTGAGAAGGGAAAGGGATTGGGTCAGCATCCACAGAACAAAGATAAAATGTACCCCAGCGTCAAGTCCAACGACCTTCCTCAAGGCAGTGCAGTGTAGCTGGGCAGGGATCCGGGCTCTCTGGGTTCAAATCACAGCTGTGTCAATTCCAACTTACTTAACATCTCAGTGCCTTAGTTTTCTTACACATAAAATGGGAAAATAATAGTCACCTCCTAGAGGGTGTCCTGGCTTATGGTAAGTGCTTATGAAGTATTAACCTTTGTAATTTCTCATTTACCACCTCTGCCCAGGGCAGTGACAGTCAGCATGTTGGGGGGTTGGGTCTGTATCTGAGGTGGATTTACGTTAACCAAGCTCAGAAATCTGAAGAATAAGCTGTAACCAACTCGTTCATTCACACAGGCCAGTGCTTGTAGGAGGATCCATCATCACCCTGATCTTCGCTCTTTTCCCCATGGGAGAGCCCAGACTACTCTCAGAGGCCCCTTGGGGGAATGGGGACACTTCTGTGCTCTTCTTTATTTCTCTGTCTGCTCCCACTGCGTGACTGTCTGCCTCATAGGGGCGAGCACTTTGGTACATCGGAAGCTGGCAATTCATGGTTGTCAAATAAATACCTGCTGAATGAGTAAATTGTCAACATATGTTTCCTGACATAACCAAACACTGGAAGCAACCTGAATGCTCAACAACAAGTTGTTATTAAATCATGACCCAGTCACCCCACAAAACCAAACAGTCATTGAGAAGAATGATTTTAGGTATTGCATAGAAAGATAGAGAAATGCTTGTGATGTAATCTTAGAAAAACAAAGGAAATCAAAATGGTCTGGGAGTGATGTGGTGATCTTGATATTTTGTTAAGTGAAAAAGCAAGATTCCAGAAAAGGAATATGATATGGTGCCATTTGTGTAAAAACGCAGGCAAAGAATGTAAGACTTATCTTGCAGCTGTAAGCACAAAATACTTCTGACCAACAAACCAAGTGACTGAAAACACCTGAGCCTCTAGGAAGGGGACAGAGAGGTGGACAGCTGGGAACAAGCCACTGACAACTTATGTTGAGCCTGAATGTGCTTCTGATTAAAAAAATCAAATAATTTAAAATACTTTCTGGGGGACTTGCCTGGTGGCCCAGTAGGTAAGAATCCACCTTGCAATGCAGGGGACATGGGTTCGATCCCTGGCCGGGGAACTAACGTTCTGCATGCCCGCACACAGCAACTACTGAGCCCACGTGCTCTGGAGCCTATATGCCACAACTACAGAGAGTGCAAGCGCTGCTACGAGAAATCCTGCCTGACTCAGTGAAGATCCCACCTGCTATTATACAACCAGGACCTGACGCAGCCAAACAAACGAAAAAAACCACTTTCTAGTACATAGCAAAGTAAAATAGATCAATACATTTTTTTTTCTACTATATTCCTCAACTCTAAGGCACAATGCTTTTTTAAACTGTTTTATTTATTTATTTATTTTATTTTTGTCTGTGCTGGGTCATCATTCCCGCACGTGGGCTTTCTCTAGTTGCAGCGAGCAGGGGACTACTCTCTAGTGGTGGGGTGCAGGCTTCCCACTGCAGTCTCTTGAGAATGTCGTGAGAGAATCACAAGTGGATTCTCTTGTTGTGGAGCACAGGCTCTAGAGTGTGAGGGCTGAGTAGTTATGGTGCACAGGCTTCGGTGCTCCATGGCATGTGGAATCTTCCTGGATCAAGGATCAAATCTGTGTCCCCTGCATTAGCAGGCAGATTCTTATCCACTGTACCACCAAGGAAGTACTAAGGCACAATTCTAACTCACATTTTAAAGTTTCTGATGTCAGAATACATCTCAATCAGTGGGCATTCCTAACAGGTTCTTGGGGTGGGTTTTCCTGCCCCTAAAAAGCATTTACTAAATTAATACTGAGTTTTAAAATCAATGATATTTTAGGATCAAGGAAATACAGCATATAAAAACGTGTCATCGGGAACAAAACTGTAATAGTATGAACCATTGTGTGATGGTATTGTGGGGATCTTCCTTTCTCAAAATAGTCCTGACTGATATTTTACATCATCTTTTCAAGTTTTTTTAAAATATATTTTTTAACAGTTTTCAGGAGATAATCAATGGTTTTAGAGAGAGGGATCCCCTAGCACTAGGGTATAGATAACCCACTAAGCTGTAAACCTACAAGAATCACCACTTCCTCAGCTTAGCTTAGTTTGAATAATTATCAGACAAAGCTCTGGGCCCTAATTTACCTGTGGTTACAAGGAAAGACCCATCATCCTTGGACTTTTCCTGAGATATCCATCTTCCAGTGATAGTTTGTCAAACCCGAGACAACACTTACTTGGCCACTGTGGGTGTCTATTCCAACAATCAGTTCAGACCTCGAGTTTTGATCATATGACATGTGGATACACTAACAACTGTCCAACTGATGGTTTGAAGTCTGACAGGAATTGCCTATTAGAAAATTTCATGTTTGCAAATTGCTACCAGCTCTTGTTACTCAAAGTGTGGTGTGAACCAGCAGCAGCAGTTCATACTCCAGAACTACTGAATCTAAGGTGTGCATTTTAACAAGGCTCCCAAGTGATTCAGATGCACATTAGAGTTTGAGAAGACCTACTATAAGCTATAAAGTGCAATATAGATGTCAGCTGTACTCCATTAATAAAAACAAAGTCAATAATAATTTCTTAATCTGTTTTCAGAGACCTTCACATTATCACCTCATTTGGTTTTTATAGGAAAGTACTAAGAGAGCTTTTAAACCTTGATGTATAGAATGGGAAAGGAGATTCAAAGAATTAAAGTGAAACTTACTACATTGAGTTTTGATTAGCCCTTTAATTGGGCAAAGGGTTGCTAGTTCATTGGTCAGGTACTCCTGTGGCTTTTCGATGATGCAGACATCTGATGTCTAGCCAAAATGGGAGGTAAGCCCCTCACCTCCCTTTGAACATCCTTTTCCAGTCTCTGCTAGGTTGTCTTCCTTTCTCAATGCCCAGGACTGTCCTTCCCTCAGGAGGAGACAGATGACAGTTTGTCCAGCCCCTCTTGCTGCTTATCTGGGGGCCCAGAATGGTCTCAACCTGGTCTCATCCTGTGGGGGGTGGGAGAGGCCGGTAAGGGAGTCTGAGACCAAGGCTGAAAGCTAAGTAGCCTCCACAGCCAGTATAACAGGTTGCTGGTCTAGGAAGCCAGATAGGTCCTTACATCAGCCCTGTGAGGACTTTTTAATTCGAACTCCAGTTAAAACGGCCTATTCTGGACTTCCCTGGTGGTACAGTGGATAAGAATCCACCTGCCAATGCAAGGGACGCAGGTTTGATCCCTGGTCTGGGAGGGTTCCACATGATGCAGAGCAGCTAAAGCCCATGTGCCACAACTCCTGAGCCTGCATGCTAGAGCCTGAGAGTCACAACTACTGAGCCCATGTGCTGCAACTAAGGAAGCCTGGAGCCTGGGCTCTGCGCAAGAGAAGCCACTGCAATGAGAAGCCTGTGCACCACCACGAAGGGCAGCCCCCGTTCACAGCAACTAGAAAAAAGCCTGAGCGCAGTAACAAAGACCCAGCGCAACCAAAAGTAAATTAATTTTTTAAAAAGAAGAATGGCCTGTTCTTCTAGGACCAAGAGTAGGAGGAGATTAGGCTATGCTTAAAAATAATTCAGGATCGGTGAGAAAAGAGCAGAAACATTTATTTCTTAAGAAACCTAATTATTAATTAAACCTAAGAGTTTATTTTTTTAAATCACCACGTTGATTATTTACTTGGCTATTTAATTGTTTCTTTGTTCACCTGTTTGATGGACTGTTGGAGTTTTGTTTCTAGAACAGATGAGGAAACCTATTGCTTTCCAGCTCAGTGAACTGTATCTCCAAATTAAGCCTTCTATTCAGACCACATGAGCTCAGGACAGGAGCAGCCTGCCTGGACTGTTAGGAACCTAAGATGAAAAGGCGAGTCCTGAGGGCTAAGTTCACCAGCGGAAATAGCCATAATAGGTACTAAGCTCTTCCTGAGTCAGGTGATCCAATCTTGCATTTTTAATGTTAAACAAAAATTTTGGAAAACAGTTTGGCTATTTATTAAGAATTGTAGTCAGTTGTGTCTTGGGTGAGGCTGCCTTCAATATTTCTTTGAATGAGTTATTCCATTTCTGAAAATTTATCCTAAGGAAATTATCTAAGGCATTGGAAAAACTCTAGCCAAAAGAGCTCACCACAGCACTATTTCAGATATCCAGCACTGAAAACCAACAGCACCTGAGAGTAAGGAAATAGATAAATGACCTCCAGTGTATCTACCAAATGATTAAGTAGCCATATTTTAAATGATATTTACATTTAAAGTATATCTGGCAGGGACTTCCCTAGTGGTCCTGTGGTTAAGACTGTGCTCCCAAGGCCAGGACCCTGGGGTCGATCCCTGGTCAGGGACTAGATGCTGCATGCTGCAACTAAGAGCCCGCAGCTATCAACCAAGACCCCAAGTGCCACAACTCAGACCTGGCACAGCCAAAAGAAAAGGATATTTGACACTGAACTGGGTCCCTCTATTGCCTTTCATCTAATATGTGAAAATGGTTGAAACAAAGTTAAAAATGGAAGTCATAAGGTAAAGGTTATTTGTAAAGTACTTGCCTGGAGAATCCCAGGGACGGTGGAGCCTGGTGGGCTGCCGTCTATGGGGTCGCACAGAGTCGGACACGACTGAAGCGACTTAGCAGCAGCAGCTATAAAATTTGGTCTAAGATGTATCAGGAAAGGCCTGCCCAGATTACCATAATGTCCTTTATCCATCCAAACCCAAAGCCCAGCCATCCTTCAAGTCCTGTGCCAGCTCCCCATCCCTCCCTCCTCACAACTCCTACAGTACAGGTTGGCCCTTGGCATAGGCTGCCTTGCATAGTTGGTGTTTTCATTCAGTATGTGTCTCTCTTGCTGGGACCCTTAATATCAGTGACTGGGTTTTAAACCTCTTTTATTCCACACAGCACACAGCTCAACCCCGGCACCCGATCAGTCACCCAGTCTTACTGACTTTACTTCTAAGCTTTCCTCGGCTCTATTCTTTCCTTTCTGTGCCTCCAATTAAGCCTCATTTCTCACATGGGTTCCTGCCATAATTGTAGCAACCACTGCTGTATCAGTTATGGATGCTTTAGGCTGCAAGTAACAGAAAAGTCAATGTGGAGTGGCTTAAACAATGAGGAAAGGTTATTATTATTATTTTTTTTTTTTGGCTTTGCTGGGTCTTTGTTGCTATCTGCGAACTTTCTCTAGTTGTGATGAGCCAGGGGCTACTCTCCAGCTGCCGCTTCTCATTGTATTGGCTTCTCTTGTTACAGAGCATGAGCTCCAGTAGGTGTGCCCCACAGGCTTAGTTGCCCTGAGTCATGTGGGATCTTAGTTCCTGGACCAGGCATCGAACTGGTGTTCCCTGCATTGCTAGGTGGGTTTTTAACCACTGGACGACCAGAGAAGCCCAAGGCTGTTCTTTTTATGTGAAAGGGCTCCAGAAGACTCTCTCTCAGGGTCCACTAGCCAGCACGGGGTCACACGCTCATGCCTGAGCTGAAAGCAAGGCTAGGAAAGCCATCATTTGGCATTTTCAGTCTCATTAGTGGGATGCAGACTCTGTCAGCAGGAAGAAGAAAAGAGTAAAGGGGCAGTTTCTGTTAGGGTAGGGAACCAATACCCTTGATTTTAGCCAGAAGGCCAGGAAACAATGGTAGGGAACCAGTACTGTGAGCCCCAAACTTCCTGCCATGGGTCTCCCCATTCTTTATTCCATCCTCAACACTGCCACAATTTATTCTTTCATTCATTTAATTAATGATTAATTCATTGTATTTGTCAAGTTCAGCGAGTTTATGTTCCAGCAACAAACAGCAAGGGGGAAGACAGAGCATAGAAATTGGCACCATCTTTTACCTATTTGCATCTGAAAGTGACATTTATCGATTCTGCTTACATTTCATTGGCTAAAGCAAGTCCTGTGGCCACACCTAACTTCAAGAAGGCACAGAAGTGAGCTCATCCTTCAGTGCAGGGTAAGCAGCATTAACAGTGAACCAAATCCATTGACTATATACTAAGAGAGGTGCTAGAGATGTATTGGTAAGCAAAATATCTATTTAGAAAGCATTTTCAAAAGACTAGAAGGAATCATCTACCACTTCCATTATGCATTCAGGCTAACATCTAGAGACTTCAATTGTACCACATCTTACATTTTTATTGCACTAAAAAAAAAAAAGCCTGTCTGCCTGAATAGGCTGTAAAACCTTAAAGATGTCTTATCCCTCATTGTAAACCTCATTCCTACAATTGTGTCTAGTACTAGTAGAAACATAATAAATGCTTGTTGAATGATGTATGAGATAGGATGGGCTCGGCTATGAAACAGGAAGCCCAGATGACAGTGATTTAAACAAACAGGATTTGTATTTTAACATAGTGGGAAGTCTAACAGCCAGCAGCTGCTGGTTTCTCGGTTCAGCAAAGTCATCCAGGATCTAGACTCTTTCTAGCCTTACACTTCGATACACCTGGTTTGTTGACTTTTCCTCCCTGTGATTGTGCTTCATGATCACAAAGGTGTTGCCACTGCTCCAGATAATATATCTATTTTTAAGGCAAGAAAAATGAAGAAGAAGGGGCGGCAGCAGGGGGCTCTCTGGTGACTGTATCTGATAGCAGGGAACAAAAGCTTTCCTAGAAGCCACCCAGCAGCTTGTGTCTCATGGCTAAGACATGGGTCACCCCAAGCTTCAAGCAAGTTCAGATTTTTATGATCTGGTTCTTTATTGATTTTTAATAACATATAAAGGACGCTCATCACTACTGTGTCTAACCAGTATTGAGTGCATCTTCCTTTCATGCTGGCACTAGGGAATTTTCTCATTCAATCATGGCAACCCTGTGACAGAGGTATTATCAATCTATTTTACATATGAAGAAATTGAATCCAAGAGTAGCTTGTCTAACATGCTCACTTACCAGCTAGTATATGATGACTCATGAGTTTGAACTCCAGTGTCTGAGTCCAGAGCCTATGATCCTATCCTAGAATTTGAGGTCTAGAGGAGAAAAGAATGCTCATCAGACATAAGCCTTTTATTTTGCAGTGCTGAGGCCCAGGATGGGAGGTAACCAGCTCAAGGTCACACAGCAAGCCCAAGTCAGAGCCAGGTCCAGTCCTGACCCCCAGCCCAGAGCTCTATCACACTGAGCTGCCGCTGTTTAGAAATCTCATGTTAGTTCACTGATCTTTAAAAAGACAAAAATGCCAAGTGGGATCCTGTGGACAATTCAGTTACAAAAAAAATATATGTGACCTAAGGTTTGGCAAATTAGAACAAGTTGTTTCCTTTTTTGGAGTCAAAAGTTTGTGATTAGTTGGTTCAAACTTTTATCCATCTCAGTGGAAAATCTATTCTGTACATAAATTTTTAGTTCTCAAGTGATAAAGAGAAAGGAAAGAATGTGATGGTCAGAGCCTCAGCTTGGGCTTACCAAGATTACTTTAAATTCCAAGCCCATGACCCAGAAATGCCTTATTTGTGGTGTTTAAACACGTCCTGTGTAACACAGCCTTGGGAAGCCTCTTAATAGATGAAATGTGTACAGCTGGAATCCCATTTCTCCCACCAACTAGTGCGGGAACCTGTGACCTAGCCCCACTGGGAGAACTGAGCCGAGCTAATGTATAGGAAGCATCTGGGATACAAAATGGGATGAACCATGCCTCCTTCCCCTTCACCCATCCTCTCACACTTCCCCTGCAGACCTGGGGCTGAGACACCTCTAAGCGTCCAATTTGACAAGCAGCGCCTGCCTCACCACATGGCTTCCTGTTTCAGATGGTCAGAGTTCCTTTTGTCGACAGGACTCAAAGCCTTCAAGGGAAAGTCATTTTGGTGCGGCCTTTATGACCCTAGAGCATCAAGGTTATAAGCATAGGCTCTTGAATCACACAGAGGCTCCGTCACTTCCTGTGCATGAAGTTGTGTAGCCTCCTTGTGTCTCTGTCTCCTTCTCCATACAATATGGGTAATAACTACCAACCTCAGGGGCTTGCTGTGGGGATGAAATGAGGGAACGTATGTTGCTCTGTAAGCACATCATTTAGGTTTGCTGAAGCCTTATCGGATCCTTCAGTCTGAGACAGACTGCGACCTGCGACCCTCTACCAGAGCAACACAATACAAAGACGCTGTAAGGGACTGAAACATAACCACAGGCATGCGCAGTCAGGGAAATTATGAACAATAAGCTACAAAAAGGCCACAAACCTTCTAGCCATTTCTGAGGTGCTAGGAGCCAAAGCAGGATGAGCCTTGAGCATGATGCCTGTACACGGTACCACCAAGAGGGTGGGCACACCCCCCAAGCCATCCCTGGCCCAACCCCCAACCCTCCCCTACCCTCACCCTATTTAAGGAAGCAGCCCACCCTTCTAGGAGAGCAAGCGAGGGAACCTGTCACTTGGTTTTGCTCTTTTGCCCTGTAGCATGAGTCCCAGTAAAGCTTTGCCTGAATTCCTCGTCTGGCTTCTTACCAACGTCTGTTGATTAAAGAGTCCAAGGACTCGACCTGGTAACAAATCTCTTCCACAGCGTTTTTCTTGAGTGTTCAGTGTGGGTTAGACAACATGTTCTCTGGTTCTTTTAAGGGTAAGGACAGTTGGGCAAATGACAGGCTGTGACACAGAGGCACAGCAGACAGGAGCAGAGAATTGATGACTGCAGGGTAGACACCTGGGCCCAAGGGGGGCTCCGCCTCTAGCGCTCATTGTCCTTCTGTTCTCTGGGCTTCCATTCTCTGCTAATCATGGCTACTCAAATGTTTTCACAGAAGTCTTAAGTAACCAACACTAACAGGAAGCAACAATTTAGTAAAGGTTTTAGAATTCTGTAATTTGGGCTTGAGAATGAAGAACTTTTTCAAGATCTTCTCCCAGAACGAGAAGAGTCAGTTAGGAAGGAACAGTGGCATTCTCCTTGGACGAACCTGAGGAGTCTGCCTGTCCTCCTCATCTTGCTCCCTCTGCTCTGTGCCTGCCTCGTCACACTGTGACTTCCAGCCTCCACTTTTCCCGTGTGCTTAGTCGCTCGGTTGTGTCCAGGCTCTTTGCAACCCCGTGGACTGTAGTCCACCAGGCTCCTCTGTCCATAGGATTCTCCAGGCAAGAATACTGGAGTGGGTAGCCTTTCCCTTCTCCAGGGGATCTTCCCAATCCAGGGATCGAACCCAGGTCTCCCACATTGCAGGCGGATTCTTGACTGTCCGAGCCACCAGGGAAGCCCCACCATAAACGAGCTCTCAGATCCCTCTCCAACCTCTGAAAGAAATCCATGCAACAGACAGGCACTTTCACTAACTGCCTCCAGGGTACACCAGGCACTGTCTTGAGGCTGGGACAGAGCAGATGAGGAAGACACAGTCCCTGCCCTCCTGGGGCCGACATTCTTCTGGGCAGACAGAGGCGAGCCAAGTAAACAGGAAAATATACTGCGGAGCAGGTGGAGCTGGATTTGACTGGGCTGGAGTTTTGCCAGGTGAATACAATCTAGCAAGTTTGAGGTATGGGAGGGGAGGGTGTAGACAAGAGAGGAGTTGTAATAACCATGGAGTCGAGGTGGGGAAAGGAGGGGAGAAGGGATCTGAAGGGGGCGGTGAAAGGTGGTGGACTATGGGGCCCGTGGGAGTAAAGGCTTGAAGAGCTAAAGAGAGGTTTGAATGTGGGATCTTCAGGGGGCCTCAGGGTTAAGTGTGGGGCTGAGTAGTGAGCCAGGAAGACGAGGTCACTGCAAGAGAGCAGGCCAAGGAAGAGGGAGGCCAAAGCAACAGTGGATGGCGTGAGTGGATGGTGAAAGCACAGACCACAGTGGCAAGACGAGGTGGACAGAGGACAGTGGGGTGGGGGTGAGAGAGACATTCTAGGACCCTTTGGGTGTGTAAGCTCCCCCTCCTGGGTTCCCCATCTCTGTTAAATAAATGACTTTGCTTCAGGCCTCCCCTCAGTCTCAGAAGTCAGGCTCAAGAGTTAATGATTAGGAAATGTGAACACATAGAAACAAAGAATAGCTGCTGGGCTGGGAAACTCATAACAATTTAGGCCATAAATCAGCTACATAGCAGTCACTGAACTCCCAGTTCCCTGAAAGATATAGATAACCATGTCTGACACACATTCCTAAATTGTTTTTATAGAAACCAGACACTCCTCCCACCTACCCCACCCTCTACCACTGATGAAAACTGCTGACCATAAGCACACACAGAATCTCAGGCTGGTTGGGACCAGAAGGTTTATGATGTTGACTCCTGAAACATTACCCCATTACCTCACCACTAACCAACAGACAAAAGAGCTGATCAAGCACCTTGCGACCCACACCCCTAATGTTGCCTTTAAAAACCCCTCCCTGAAAGCCACTGGGGAGTTTGGGTCTTTTGAGTATGAGCTGCCCATTCTCCTTGGTCAGTGACGGCAATAAACACTGTACATTCCTTCACCAGGTTTGTGCGAGTGGACCTGAAACAGGAGGGGAGGGGGCAGGACACAACATTTCAAAGAATGACGTAGCCTGAGGACACAACATAAACTGATTAGAACTGAATATGTCCAAGTCAACTTCACTAGACTTTGATCCTCAGTATAAGCTCGTTGTAACACATCAGCAAGCTAAATGGCACACCCAATAGGTGCCAAGACCAAAACTGGGCCCAATTCCTGGAAATCTCCACCTTTTTCCCAAAGTGGTTGGAATAATCCTCCCACTCATTAGCCTATGAAATTACCCAGCCCATAAAAGCTAACCACAGCACGTTTTGAGGTGGCCCTTTCTTTCTGAGGTGGCCCCTCACTGTCTGTGGGGTATGTCTCTCTAAATCTTACCTATCACTTTGTCTCTCACTGAATTCTTCCTGTAATGAGACAAGAACCTGAGCTTCATTAAGTCCCGAAACCAGGTGTGTGGTCTCAGTTGGAAGACCATGGATTTTGGCTGGGTTCAAGTCCCAGACATGTGGGTTGAGTCCCAAACTGGGTTTTGGCTGGGTTGGAGTCCTGACACGTGGGTTCAAGTCCCAATCTGAAGTGAATGGCATGCGTGTATGCTCAGTCATGTCTGAGTCTTTGCAAACCTATGGACTACAGCCCTCCAGGCTTCTCTGTCAGCTTTCCAGGTTCCCCTGTCATGGGATTCTCCAGGCAATAATACTGGAGTGGGTTGCCATTTCCTCCTCCAAGAGATCTTCCTGACTCAGGAATTGAACTCGCGTCTCCTGCCTTGGCAGGCAGATTCTTTTACCACGGAGCCACCTGGGAAGCTCTGAGGTGAATGGTTTCAGATCCAAATCCAGGTTTAGTAACAGGAGCTTAAGACCCTCAGATGATTCATAAAATAGTGATGGTGGTGAGAGGAGGAGTTTGTAAAGTCATATTTAATAGTGTGATTTAATGTTACTTTTGGGGGAAATCCCTTTTGCTTTTACTGTAAGAACTATAGAGAAGGAAGCTGTTCATGGCATGAAAAGCAGACCTGAGCATTTAAAGGTTGAGCAAGACCTGGGAGTATCTTGTTTCATCGAAGATCAAAGCTGTCAGCCTAAGGGATATAGTTCTACTTGTGCAATAGTAAGCAACTCTTAACTGGTGGGAAGGTATTTAGCTTTTTTTTTCCAATATTTATTTTATTTGGCTGCACCAGGTCTTACTTGCAGCATGCAGGATCTTTTAGTTGTGGCATGCAAACTTGTAGCTGTGACATGTGGGATCTAGTTCCCTGACCAGGGGCTGAACCCAGGTTCCCTGCCTTGGGAGCATGGAGTCTTAGCCACTGGACCACCAGGGAAGTCCCAAGGTGTTTAGTTTTATAGGTGAAGGATCTTCCTCTTTTGTTTGCTTGTTTTTCACCGCTTGTCTTGTGGGATCATTAGTTCCCTAATTAGGTACTGAACCCAGGCCCTCAGCAGTGAAAGCTCAGAGTCCTAACCATTGGACTATCATCCCTAAAATACCAAGCAGAGAGCCATCATTTCAACAGAGTCTTAAAATAATATTATAATGACAATTTATTAGTGTCATATATTAATATCCACTGATTGAGAGCCAGTGGTATAGACTAGTTAAGAAAGTGGGTTCTACTTGGGTTTAAATCCCAGCTCTGCTACCCACCACTCATTTAACCTCATTAGGGGACGACAGAGGATGAGATGGTTGGATGGCATCACTGACTCGATGGACATGGGTTTGGGTAAACTCCTGGAGTTGGTGATGGACAGAGAAGCCTGGCGTGCTGCAATTCATGGGGTCGCAAAGAGTTGGACATGACTGAGCGACTGAACTGAACTGATATGAAGGGGATGGGGCCTCCCAGGTGGCGCTAGTGGTAAAGAACCCACCTGCCAGAGACACAGAAGATGCTGGTTCAATCCCTGGGTTGGGAAGATCTGCTGGAGTAGGAAATGGTAGCCCATTCCAGTATTCTTGCCTGGAAAATCCCCTGGTCAGAGGAGCCTGGAGGGCTACAGTCCATGGGGTCGCAGAGTCAGACACAGTGGAAGCAACTTAGTACACATGTGAGGGGATAATAATGTCAGCTGCTCCTTCAGCTTCTGAGAAGTATAGGCAGAGAGGTTCCCTAGAGTGTTTGAGAACTCAAAAAATGTTAGGTAGATATTCTTATAATCTTTCTAAACTTTAAAGTAAGTGAAGTCGCTCAGTCGTGTCCGACTCTTCGCGACCCCATGGACTGTAGCCTACCACGCTCCTCCATCCGTGGGATTTTCCAGGCAACAGTACTGGAGTGGGGTTGCCATTTCCTTCTCCAGAGGATACTCCCAACCCAGGGATTGAACCTGGGTCTCCTGCATCGTAGGCAGACGCTTTACCATCTGAGCCACCAGGGAAGTTTTTCTAATCTTTGTTGGCAAATGAGAAAATAAGGCTTGGAAGGCCCTGGCCATTCGTATTTCTGTGTATGGAAAAACAGCCAGAGAGTAAGACTGTGACAAGGTTCCAACCTCAGAGTGTGGCCCAGGGGAAGTGAGTCTGGGAGTGAGGGGCCCTGGATTTCCATTTCTCCTCAGCCTGAGGCCAAGGCCAAGTACGGCCAAGGGCAAGACAAGGTGGCTCTGAATCTCAGCTTACCCACCTGTAAAGTGGGGGCGATCATTTCGCCAGGCCCACACAAGGTTGTTTTGAGGACCAAATAAGATGTTGCATGAAGTGAATGGTAATTCAGTTCACCTGTGTTGAGTGCCCCACCTACTGTGTGCTGGGCACAGAGGTTTGGAATTCAGCCTACCCACTCCCCCCAAAAAAGTACCCAGAAGACAGGACATACCCAGATAGCCAGAGTCTATGGGAGAAAGTGCTAGGGGAGTCTAATTATGGAAGGGAGAAGTCTCTTTATGGTTGAGTTGATGGGCAGATTCAGGGGAGGACGTATTGAATGGTGCCTGGTGCACTCAGCGTCTCCCCTTCTAGAGCCTCATCCAGCAGATGTACATGCTCATGCCGGACGACCTGAGGTCAAGGCTGTTCACTGTTGGCTTTATAGCTGCACAAGTTCAGAAACGTCCTGAAACGCCTACCAAAGAGAGCATACGTGGGCTTTATAGCAGAATAAGGAAAAGCTCCTTGTGAACCAACATGTTTCCTTCCCCTTTCTCTGGATGCTCTCAGGCTCTCAGACCCTCAACTTGCATTTACCACAGTCATTATCATGGCTTCCCTGAATGAGCTTCCCTAGATAACAGAGAAAGCTGTGACCTGCAGGTAAGTGAACATAGACCCCACTCCACCCCAAGCCCCAGAGAGGAGTACTGTCGGCCTTTTGTAAAGAGTCTTATGGGCCTCTTTTGGCCTAGGCTTACTGGGGCAGCACAGCCAATAGGTGCTGGGCTGGGATTTGTCCTAAGACTTCCTCGTTGATTTATGTACCCGCCACCTCCTCCCCTTTGAGGCTATCCATTCTGCAAGGGTGGTGGTCAGTTTTCTTTTCCTCTCCTTGGTGAAAGTGTTAGCTACTCAGTCATATCCGACTCTTGGAGACCCCATGGACCATAGCCCGCCAAGCTCCTCTGTCCGCGGGATTCTCCAGGCAAGTACACTGGGGCTATTTCCCGCCGAGGGATTGAACCTGGGTCTCCTGCCTTGGAGGCGGACTCTTTACCATCTGAGCCAGCAGGGAATTCTTGAGGCAGGGATGGTCATTAGAAGGCGATGCCAGGGTAGGAATCCCTAAGGAATCTGTGTTGGGGAGGGTAGTGGAGAAGGGGTGGAGTAGAGCAGCAAGCAAGCGGGTTCTGGGCCGGTTCCGAGAGGAGGGGGGAGATAAAACACTATCACCTGGAGAAAAGGGGCATCAGTGAGACAAGACAGGACAGACACTGCTCCCACCTCAGGAACTCAGGTAATCAAGAGAATTTGCCAGAAACAGACATACAAGAGGGCCAGAGGGGAGCAAAAACTATCTTCCATTTTCATCTAAATGCCTCAGAAGTTTCCTGTGTAAGAAACTTACACACAGACTCCCTCACAGACAGACACACTGCACCATCTCTATACAAAGCTATTCATTGCAGAACTGATTGTAAAACAATGGAGACAACCCAGCGTCTGTCAATAAGGAACTGGTTCACTCTTCAGTCCAAGAAAGAAGGAGGAAGTCTTTGCCGCTCTGATAAGGAACAGTTGTCAAAATACATTTTAAGTAAAAAAAAAAAAAAAAAATGCAAAGTGCATAATCAGGGAAATAAAAAGTTAAATCAGAATGAGTTATGTATCAATCTGTAAAATTTTAAGAACTGATAATTCCAAGCATCCGCAAGGGAGTGAAGCAAAGGGAACTCTCAATCAGCTGGCAAGTATGTGAACTGACACAGCCACTCTGGGAAACAGTGTGCCTTTATCTATTTGAAGCTGACAATGTGTTTTCCCTCAGCTCAGCTCAGTCACTTCGGTCGTGTCTGACTCTGCGACCCTATGGACTGTAGCTTGCCAGGCTTCTTTGTCCTTGGGATTTCCCAGGAAAGAATACCGGAGTGTGTTGCCATGCCCTCCTCCAGGGGATCTTCCTAATCCAGGGATCAAACACATGTCTCCTGCATCTCCTGCACTGCAAGCATATTCCTTACCAATGAGAATGCTTTACCAATGCTTTACCCTGGGAAGCCCCATGTGTGTTCCCTAGGCCCCTACAAATGCCCACAAAAATCCTTACCCTAACCACCCTCTAAACATACATATACACCAGGAGAAACAATTAACAACATTCACACCAGTGCTGATTCTAGTAGCAAAAAATTGGGAGTAACCCAAATGTCCCTAAATAAGTGCAATGAAAAATTAATTGTGGTCTTTTCGTATGATGGAATTCCATACCAGAGTGAAAATGACTGATATCACATGACTGAGCCTCAGGACCCTTAATCTAATCATGGCTGGGATACAAGCAAGCTGTAGAAGATTGCAAGCAATACCCTTCCTTCTCTTTAAAATCCCAAATGGTAAGACACTTCACAATACTTATCGCATGACGACATAAACATTTGGCAGGACTATAAAGGAAAAAAGGCATGATAAGCATAACATTCAGGATAGTATTTAGGAGAAGAAAAGGTGAAGGTGAGAAGGGCCACAAAGAGGATTTTAAAGAGCCTCCTTTCTTGTCTAGGAGAGGTAGGTAGGTACCAGGTGGTTTACTGTATCATGGGTTTAAAAAATTATTTATATATATTGTATCCTGGAGAAGGACATGACAACCCACTCCAGTATTCTTGCCTGGAGAATCCAATGGACAGAGGAGCCTGGCGGGCTGCAGTCCATGAGGTCGCACAGAGTCGGACACGACTGAGCGACTGAGCACACACATACATATTGTGTAACTACTATTTTATAACTAATTAATATTTAATAAAAACAATTCTAAAGCATGAGACTTGGGACTTCCCTGGTGGTCCCAAGTGGTTAAGAATCTGCCTGCCAATGCAGGGGGCACGGGTTTGATTCCTGGTCCGGGAAGATCCCACATGTTGCACAGCACCTGAGCCTGGGTGCCACAACTACTGAAGTGTGCGTGTGCTATGGCGTACCGCAACAAACAGCAGCCCCCGCTCGCCACAACTAGAGAAAGCCTGTGCATAGTAATGAAGACCCAGAGCAGCCATAAATAAATAGTTTTTAAAAAGATAAAGTTTTAAATAACAAGGCCTAGACCAATGTGAACAGTGTGCTACCATTTGCATGAAAGAGGAGACATACACACACACATGTGCACATGTATGAATACACCAATATTAAACTACCACTGGAAGGTTACACATATAATCAGTAAAATCGGTTGCTTCTGGGAGGGGAACTAGGAGGCTATGGACAAGAAGGGAGACTTTCCTGAAGATTTAAAATTTTGAATCACATATGTCGATTGGAGTTAAAAATAATAAATAATAATAAAATTTGAAGAAAGAGGAGACAGAGGGGAGGGAGGAAGGGAAGGGAGGAGGGAGAGGGGCAGGAGGAGGAATGAATGGCAGGGCTCCGGCGGCCAGAGCTTTCCGAAACCTTGCGGCTGTGCCCAAGTCACAAGCGGAGCCAGAAGCCCGGCCGAACAGCCCAGGGAGGCCTGAGTCCTCATCCCCCAGCTTGGCCTACACCCCAACACGCTCTTGCACCTAAAAACAGGGCTGGCCTCCATGACTGCCCACATCAATTCGGCTCTGCACTCTTTGGTTTCCAGAGCTCTGTTTCCAAACAAGGCTCCCTCCCCGAGTCTCTTCCCCTGACCCTGCGGTCTTATCTCAGACCTTTGGTCACCTGTGATCTGAGCAATTCCTCTGAAGCCACTTCCTCCATCCTGGTTGGCTCTGAAGTGTGTGTCTGTGTCAGCAAGGTCAGCCAAAAGCAAGCGGGCCCTTTTCATCCCCTCTTTCATTCCCCTCTCAAGGACTCGGTGTCCTTTCCCTACCGCCTCATCAAGATCTGCTCGCAATTCTTTATCATGGGTCACATGATAAACCAGGGTCACAGGCGTCCTCAAGGATCACGGCCTTGAGAGGTAAAGGCATGAAGTGCTAACGGAACTTCAAGCATCAGCCATTGCGGGGAGGAAGGATTTGGATGCAGTGTGCCCGGGATGCCTTCTGCCCTGCTTGTACACAGGAGGCCTGAGGGGTGAAGTACCGGTGGTGTGGGTCTGTAGGAGAGAGCCTCAGGTCCCCTGAGCCCAGTGGCCAGGGATCAGGACGAGGGGGCCAGGGAGGACTGTGTGACTCTGAACCAAGAAGGTCCTTATTCCCCAAAGAGCCAGTGCAGGGATCTGCGTGGCACCGTAGTAGAGATGGGTGCTAAGAGAAGGCTGTGCCACACAGGACAGGATTAGCTCTCCCACCTTTCCCATCCCCTCAGTGAGGGGTTCTGCGGTTGCAAACACCTTAGCTGTTCATACCTGTGCTTTGGAAGCAAGGTGGCATCACAAAGGAAGAAAGAAGCCAGGCTGTATGATGGCACTCGGCGGAAGCTGTTCAGCAAGCAGGTCTAGCGCCAACGTCATGGGCTGAGAACACAAGTGTTGGTGACGATGTGGAGCACCTAGATTCGCCTGCATGGCTGTGGGAGAGTCATCATCCAACCAATGGAAAACTGTTTGGGAGAACCTTCTAAAGCTAGCAATTCTACTCCTGGGGATTTTCTGAAGAGAAATGAGCACTGTGTCTACCAAAAGACATATTCGAGAATGTTCATAGCAGTGTGACTATGACAGCTCAACATGGAAACAACCCAAAGTCTACCAGCAGGAGAATGGATAAACACAGCGTGCTGTTTCTGTGCGATAGAATACTACCCCAAACAAGTACAGCTACGTGCATAACACGGATGGAGCCCAGAGCCATGATGCTGAGCACACGGACACAAGACCACACGCTGCGTGATCCCATTTTACGAAGCTCTTGAACAGGCAACACTGGTCTCTGTTGTGGAGTCCTGGAGAGCAGTTACCCTTGGCTGGGGGACTGGGCAGATATTGACTGCGATGGAACATGAGGAACTTTCTGGGAGGAAATGTTCTGTACTTGGGTCCTCTGGACTGTGAAGCTGGGATGGGTGGGGAGACTCTCCTCAGGGCCCCTATTTAACCCGCACTCTCGCCCACCAGGAGCCATCAGTGTTACATCCCAAACTATCTCTGCTACTGCTAAGTCGCTTCAGTCGTGTCCGACTCTGTGCGACCCCAGAGACGGCCGCCCACCAGACTCGGCCGTCCCTGGGATTCTCCAGGCAAGAATACTGGAGTGGGTTGCCATTTCCTTCTCCAGTGCATGAAAGGGAAAAGTGAAGTGAAGTCGCTCAGTCGTGTCCGACTCTTAGCGAACCCATGGACTGTATAGCCTACCAGGCTCCTCCGTCCATGGGATTTTCCAGGCAAGAGTACTGGAGTGGGGTGCCATTGCCTTCTCCAAACTATCTCTATGCCCCCTCAAAGGGGCCAATATAAAGAAGGAAGGGAGAGGAAGGAACTCAGCCATTGCTTCAGAAGTGAGGGGAGTTAGACTGAAACCACTTCCAACCAGCCTTATAGGTGAGCCAAGCAAAGGATACACCATGTTCTTTGAAATAGTAACCACCACCACTTTTCTGAAATTTTCAGGACAACTGCCTTTTTATACATCATGTAGCCTGTGAGTCCTGGCCCTCTTAAGAATATTAAAATTGTAGACAATAATAAAATATATATAGTTAGCATGCAATATATATATATATATATTTTTTTTTTTTTTCCTTTTCTTCACTCTTTAAAGGAAAGGACAACAGAAGGGAACCCCCAAGTGCCAAGGTCAACTCAGAGCCCCCCTCCAGCTCTGGCCCAAACACGTATCTCTTGGGCCCCTCTTCCCCACCATAGAGTGAGGCAGAAACTTCTTCTTCATCTTTTGGAGAAACCATTTTCCTCCTCCAAAGACCTCCTCCCCTTGTCCTGGTAAAGGCCAGACTGGTTGCAGTTGGCAGGACCAGAGGTTCACACTCCTTGCCCTACAGACACCGTGGACAGCCTGCACAGCCAGGGGCAGACAAGGCCCCCTACATTCCTGTCCCAGAGCCCAGCAGTCCTACCACCTACCCCCTCTTCTCTCAAAGTCAAAGCTTACAGCCTGGCCAGGTCAGGAGAGCCTGACAGGCAAATTCACACTCGTGACATTAACGAAAGTGACCAAGCTGACCATGGTCTTGGCAAATGCTTTTAATATTTTTTAACTTGTAGGAAAGAGAGATTTTCTCTTCCTAGTCAGAGTGCCCACACAAGCCCTAGTATCATATTTCAGATTTGAGGCTATGAATTTTAATCATAGCATTGATAAAAATAAATCAAGGAAATTTCTACTCACCTCAAGGGCTCTGAACACGTGGGTGTGAAGAGAGTAGAAAGCGCTAGGTTCTGGTCCAGCACTGCCTTTTCCTGCTCTGTGATGCTGAGCACACCTGACCTGCCTCTGTGAAATGAGTTTTTGGGAGGTGGGGGGTGTGTGTGGCTAGATGACTCTTAGGGCTCAACACTGTCCGCGTGAGGCCCCCGTTGGGGACTGGACCCCTCTGAAGGCACTGCCTCCAACCTGTCCCCCAGCCCATCTCTAGATACAAGGGGCTTTTCTTAGCTCTGTCCTCCCCCCTCTCTCCTTGACCATTCTCCTAACTACCCTGATGGGCTTCAGTGGCCACACATTTCTGTCTTCTTCTCCTATGTTCCTCTGGAACTCCAAGTCCAGTTCCACTTGTTTGCTGGGGGCTTTTCTCAGATGTCCCATAGGCAACATAAACTCATCAAAACCTACTCTTCCTTCCTCCTCACCCACAAACCCACTGATGGTCACTCCAGCCACAACATGACCCTGCATAACACTCCTTTTTGACTCTGATTATCAGTCTAATGGAGAAGGCAATGGCACCCCACTCCAGTCCTCATGCCTGGAAAATCCTATGGACGGAGGAGCCTGGTGGGCTGCAGTCCATGGGGTCGCTAGGAGTCGGACACGACTGAGCGACTTCACTTTCACTTTTCACTTTCATGCCTTGGAGAAGGAAATGGCAACCCACTCCAGTACTCTTGCCTGGAGAATCCCAGGGACGGGGGAGCCTGGTGGGCGGCCGTCTCTGGGGTCACACAGAGTCGGACACGACTGAAGCAACTTAGCAGCAGCAGCAGCAGCATCAGTCTAATTAGTTGCCAAGTTTTAATCAAGTTTCCTCCCTATTCAAATCTTTCAACGGCTGCTGCCACCTACCATGTACTACTGCCTCACCGTGGCTTCAGGGTCCTCTATTATATCAGTCTCAGAGAGGTTCAGAGAGGTCCAGCATGATGCCTGAGATCACACAGCAAGTCAGTGACAAGGCTGTTAATCCCAACACACTGCCTCACTCCCTAAGGGGATGGCAGTTATTGGAGCTGGAATACACACCATATCTCCCAGAGGCCACCATTTGTTTAAGTTGCTTCATTTGTTTACAATGACTTCCTTTTTATCCCCCTCTGCTAAAATCCTACTCATCTGGTCATTTTTATTTGCATATGTTTTATAGGGTGAGCTTGTAATTTCTCCCTAAATTGCTTTTATAATTCAAAATAAAAATTTATGTATAGGTATTTTTAACCCCATTTTTCAAGGCTTGAATTAATAGTTTCATTCTTCTGGAACCATTTTGAGAGCTGTCTGCAACGTTTATAAATCAGGTTGTTAGCATCCTGCACACTAACATGTAATACAAGGGCTATCAGTACATTAGAGATATTTTGTTAATGTTATACCAGAGTGAGAACCTTTATACTTTAGTGACTTCAATGATAAGAATTTCCAAAGCCCTGTGGAGGAGGTGACTCTTGTATCCTCCAGCCACACACTGAGACACGTAACTCACAGCCAAGCAAAGCAGCCAGGCAGAACCAGAGGAAAAAACTATCCTAGGCCCAACAACAGAGCAGTTGGCCCCAGGGAATACTCCTGTTTCTGCTCAAGATATTGCTTTCCAGAAATGTTGGAGCCAGAGCCACAGAGAGGGGAAGGAGGTACAGAACAGGCCAGCATAGCCAGATCCTTGTCCCAGGATTCTGCCATCATTTCTTGGCTGGCTGATCTTGGACAAGTCTTAATTTTGCTGGTCTGTTTCCTTGTCTGCAAAATGAAGACTGGGTAAGCTCAAGGTTCCCTTCTAGTTGTAAAAGTAACCAGGATCATGTTCTGCCTCTCTGAGTCCTGGCTCGCCCTCTATAGAAGGGGGGACAGCAACAATGACAAAGGAGGTGGGAACAGCCTAGAGTTTCCAATTCTGCAAGGCTGGTGAACAGGTGCCCGGTTTGTCCAAAGGGCCATTTCTCCCGCTGAATGCGGAGCACATGCTCCTGAAGGAATGTGGTCACAGGGCAGCTGAGGTGTGGGAGGCAGGCTGGACCTTCCACAACTCCCAAACGCCAGTGCTGCTGGGGAGGAAAACATCAGAAACCATCCTCATACCTCTTCCAGGGGTCAAAGAGACAGACAGACAAGCAGACAGACAGAGCACTCTCCAGCTGGGAGTCTGCAATGGCTAGGCAACCCCATTCTTAATGCAACCATTGATGGCCCTGGCCTCCTGAGGAGGGAGAGGGCTGCAGAGATTGGGAGGAGAAGGGCAGGCCCCACTGACAACCACAAACACACACAGCGGCTGCTGCCCATTAGAACATTTATTTCTCAGAGAGAAAATAAGTTTAAGACAGTCATATTATAGTAGGTAAAATTAACTTTTGTATTCTTTACAAGCATATATTTTTCTCTGTTTATTACCTCTCTTATACCATCTGTTATAAACAATTCTAGAAAGCAAATAAAGTTACTTTCTACAATAAATAGAGCATCGTGTGCTTCACAGCAGACGCGACTGAGACACATAGGCCCCATGCCACAGCAGGATCTGAGCCGTTTCTCGTTCTAAAAGAGCAGTTTTAAAAATGAGACTCAGAGACGGAAAGATTCAGAGACTGAGAAAAAGAAAAAAGGAGAGAGAGACTAAGCAAGAGAAAGTGTTGGGAGGAAGAGACACACAGAAAGAGAAAGCCCCAAGATCTTACAACACAGGTTGAGACAAAGGTCACAGAGTCCACAGCCGACCTACTACCTGGGGAGGGGGGACGTATTGGCTCCTTTAAATAAAACACACTGTGTGCATTTAAAATACTCAGCCACACAAAGGAGGACTCCAGTAATGGAAACTATAGGCCTGAATAATTTAGAACAGTATTTTACAATTATATACACTATGTCCTTCCCTAGCCATAGGCATTGTAGTTTTATTATTGTACAAAATCCAAAACCCCGTCCTTTATTATGTTATAGAGAGTTTTGTTGGTTCCCTTTTAAACTCTGGCTCGTGTCCCAAATGTATAAGAAGTCGTGGCGGTTGGTTGGTTGTATTTTTAAAAAGTCAAGTGTGTAAAAATGGCAGTGATCTCCCCAGTGACTTCGTTTTGTCCAAAACTCCCCTATGAAAAATTTAAAACAATTAAAAAGAACGTCAGGTTAAAAATCAACATGGCGATCAGTGGCCGGCAACCTGGCCCTGCAACTTTGGTGCTTAAGAGGTGAAAAGAAACATCAGAGAACAGACCTCGACGCCTCTGAAAGTTGTGTTGGTTTGTCAGTCAGCATTCCCCCGTTTCACAGTTTTTGTTTTTTTTTCCCTTCTGTTTTTGAGAAGGTAAAGGTGGAGAGGGGGTTGAAGGAAAAGAGGGAAGGGGACAGAGGGTTTGAAAGAAAAGTGCTGCATTCCCTGGAGTTTGGAGCAGCAGAGGCTGGGCAGGGCAGAACACAGGACAGGAAGATGCTGGACTATAGGCGCCTTGCCATCCCTGGTGGTAACGAGAGCCTAGAGGCTGCAGGGACAGAAAATGAAAAGCCCGTGAGAAAGCTAGGAGGAGGAAAAGAGCAGACCCGGCCAAAGGGTACAGCTTCACCCCAACAGCCCGCAGAATCCACGGGCACCAGAAGCCTGGTCTGCTGATAGGAGCCCGCCCAGCCTGAGCCCACCTCTCTGCAAGGCAGAGAGGCCCGAGGCCCCGCCTCAATCCAAGGGGGCAGCTCTCACAGTCTGGCCTCTGCTGTTTGCCTGCAGCACATACAAGGGGGCGGGGAGGTGTGCTGGTGAAGGGGTCACCCAAGTGGTAGGTAGCAGCTGGCCTCAAAGGGAATGAGACATAAAAAGAAAAAGATCAGTTTGGTGATGGTTTCTGTCAGTTTGGCACAAGAGAAAGCTAGGAAAGGAACACAGGAGAAAGGCTGGGCAGAAGACGGTTCAGGAAGAGGTGGGAGGAGGGGTGATGGAGGGAGAGAGGGTGAGCTCCGTGAGATTCCCGCAGGACCCGAGTGTATCCACAGCACCTCTGGGGTCAGTGTTCGAGCCTCGCTCACCCTGAGGTGTAGTTAGCTGGGAGTGGGTTGGAGGGCACCAGGCACACCCTTGAGCAAGCCCAAGACCTCTTGCTTTCCAGGGCCAGGTTTATCTCCTTGGCTGGGCCCAGGCCTCACAGCTATTTCTACTTCTAACTGGTTCTTCAGTGGACCAGCCCTGGGGGAGCTCGGGTGGGAGTTTTTGGCACAGCAGGCCCACAAGGGGAACCACGCAGTTAGTCAAAACTGGGGCCTTGCCCATGGGGAGGACACAGCCCAGTCCCTGGCCTGCCATGGGAGGGGGAAGCTGCCGGCCGTATGGCTGGCTGGGGCCAGAAGAGGCTTCTCTGTGCCCTGCAGGACGGAGGCAGGGCGGGCCCCCCCCTTACAGGTAGCTGGAGGTGACGAAGGAATGGGGCCCCCGCACTCGGCTCAGGTGGATCATCGCGCGGTCGTAGGCCACCTGCACTGACTTGCGGATGCTGGTCTTGCGGCCTTCCAGCATCTTGAGCTTGTCCACAGTGTCTTCCACACCCAGGGGCAGGACTTTGTCCCTCGGAAGCCACTGCCTAAAATATAAGCATAGTAAGAAGCCTGGACCGTGGTGGGTTCCCACAGGAGGCTCCTCTGGACCCACTTGCCCATGACCAGCAAAGCCAGGGGGAGGGGACAGGGGGAGGGAGGCAGACTGGGACTCTGCAGGCAGGAGGCCACGATGGGACTTATTTTGCAGCCAGGCCCTTACCTGGGCCCCAGGACACTCGGCTTAGAAGGTTGCTGGAGGGAAGCCCATGTGCCCCCTGGGAGACTAGCTAAGCCATCTGGAGGGTTCAGAGCCTCGCCCTGACTTGGGGAGTCAGGGAGCTACGTCGAGGAAATGGAGCTGATGCCAGGAATCAATGAAATGATTTCTGGTGAGGCCCTGGGTGAGTTGATCATATGGCTGAGAGCCCAGCCTCTAGAGCCAGATCCTGGTTTGTATCCCAGTTCTAGCTATAGGTTCTTGGCTTTCTGAGCCTCAGCTTCCTCATCTGCAAAATGGATTGGGAGGGGATTAATGAAGATTTAAATGAGGATCAAAAGAAATCACTCATGTAAAGTAATCTGCATAGGGACACAGAGTAAATGCTGGATAGATGATAGTTATTAGCTAGTCCTGCCTCCCCACTCTACAGAAGCAGGGGTGAAGGAATCCTCCTGCTGGCCTTTTTAAACCACGAGCAGACAAGCCCCTTGGAGTGCGTTCTGTACTTCCCACAACTCTCCACCCACCCAGGACTGAGACACGCATTCCCGCAGCCACTGGGAGCAGTGGCAGATTACAGGCTCTCAGGTGAGTCTCTCTCCAGGAATCACTCCCACCAGGGACAGCCAGCATTCAAGGCCTGGTTGACGTAGGGGTACAGGGGCACAGCCCCCATTTCTGACATCTCTAATGAGCCATCCGGCTCCACAGCTCAAACAGGATCAGCTGTGGCCTCCGCAGCAAGTACACTGCAGTTCAACTGCTTCCTCTGCCTAGGGCTGCATCCCTCACCCCAAACCCTCAAAGCTCTTCCCAAAGAAGCCTCCTAACACAAATCTCTATCTCAGAGTGCTTCTTAGAGACTCTGATCTGCCAAACCCCTCGGTTACCATTAACACTATTCATCAGTGTTATTCCTAACACTAAATTACTACTATCATGGCAAACGCAGACTAGCTGCTGGCAGGTAACCTTTCACCTTCAACGGAGCACAGAGGCAGAGTGGCTGAGTCCACAGCCCTGTGTACCTCCAGCACGTCAGCATTAGAACAGCATCCCAGTCAGGCTCCCCAGCCTGCATCCTGGTGCACCCTCCCAGCGGCAGCACTCACTCACCAGGTGCGTTTGTTGTCAAAGAAGAGGACAAGGAAGAGCTTCTCTCCAGCCTCGGCCTGTTTCTGCTCGCCCAGCTTCAGCACATCCAGGGGGGGGACAGGGATGGGGACACCATTGTGCAGGAGGCCCTCCCGGGGCATCTTGGGGTCGATGATCTGCAAGCAGAGGGGAGAGGATTCTACAAGGGGCGGACGGAGTGAACTGTGCAGCCTGCTGTGGGACTAAGCACTGAACCACCCTACACCAAAGTTATGCAGCAGATTGACCCTGCCTGACTCAGTGACGGAGGGGCTGACCTCTTCCAATGACCCTCATTACCCCAAACATAAATCTCGACTCTGTTTCCCCAGACACCGTCCAAATCCTTCGGCTCTTTCCAATAAGATCTTCCAATAAGAAAGCTTGCTCCATCAACTGTCAGGCCCCAAAGCTGAAAGAGAAGTTCTGGGAAGCCAGGGTCAGGGATTATCAAAAGTCAGTGGACTGTCTCTGATGTCCAGGCCAGATAGATAAACACATTCCTCCCAATGTCCCTTAGGGGAGAGGAATAAAGGCTGTTTATTTCCCTGCCAATTTCCCTTTAGAACCTGTATAATTCATTTCAAACTCTTAGGGGCCTTCCTAGACACCATGGCTGTGAAAAAGGTTTTGCCTCAGCTAGAGGGCCCACCCTCTCAGTTTCACCTAAACATATCTTCTGGTTACCCACCACTTTCCTGTCTATTATCTTTCCTGGTGTGTAGACCAGATACAATTTTAACATCCCATGGTAAGATCAGAGAGAAAGAAGCCACGAGACTGAGCTTGGAGGGCTGCTGGAGAGGGGAGAATAATGTGATTGGAAACAAGGGCCACTGGAAGAATCAGTCCTTGAGGCTGCATGCTCCACAGGGGCAGGGGTTCAGCAAAATGCCTGGTGGCATCAACACAACAATAACTCACCAGTGCTACACTGTTACTGAGGCTCCTAATTATTCACATATCACCTTATTTCATTCTCTTGCTAATGCTGAGAAGTCTGCTGACAAGTATTAGCCTACGGAGGAAAATGCCAAGCACAGAAGGATGCAGCCGGCTGGGACAAAAACCAGGCACCTGGATTTGGGGCTGGACTGCCCACTGCCTCTTACATAGCCCCTGCTATGGCTGATAGTCTCTGTGCACCAAGGCCAGGGAGACTTGGAAACTTACCAAGGAAGCAGCTTTCCCCAGAGATGGAACAATCTTAACTCCTATACCCTGTCCCAGGGGGCCTCTTCTCATAATAATAAATTGCTCTATTTACTTCTGGGTGTCTGCCAGCTTCCTTACATCTGTCTCAAAATAAGCAGCTAAAAGCAGGTGCTCTGGTTAAGAGTTTACTCTAAGGAAGAACCACCCCTACCCTGCCCCCAGCTGTGTGATTTGATAAAAACTCTTAACTCCCAGCCTGTGTGTCCCTCCTGGGACTGATGCTAACGGTCCTAATGGGAACCATCAGACAAGCTCTCCTGAGCTTCCTTAATCACCAACAGTGGGGCTAGTGCCTGGCTGGGAAAGTGGGGGCAGACTGTGACAAATGTCCCCCCAAAGGCAGAAACAAGATAGGCAAGTCTCCCTCTTAAGGAGAGGTTGCCTCCCTTTTTAAAGAAGACAGAGGCAAATGTACTCCAAAATAATAAATAATGGGCCACACTCACTCAAATGTTATGCAGATGTAAAATAACATGGAACTAAAAGTTTATGATAACATTTAACATATTACATAATAAATGTGTACACCCACTACTGTTATAGCTATAATATATAAACAGTAAATAGAAGAAACAATACAAAATGCTTATAGATGATATGTCAGGATGCTGGAGGTTTGTGTCATCTACACAAGCTTCTATAACGTAGATATGTAATTTTTACAGAAAAACTTTTTTTTAAAGAACAAGAGCCCCAGAAATAAAAACCACAGTCACTATATGTGCAAGTACATATTTAAGTATGTAGAGGAAAATGACTGGGAGGGTATAAATCAAAATAAAAACAGAGGTTGTGTTCAGGTGGTGGGGTTTTCAGGTGGTGGCTGAATTTAACTGCAAAAGAAAATTATAATTAAGAAGATAATTAAAAAGGAAAAAAGAGATTAGTTTTAGACTGACTTTTTTGTATTGGGAGATTTAAGAAAACAAAACCAAACCTGCATAGCCTTTACCACTTCTTCAACAACTAACCTGGGGGTCTCGCCGAAAGCAGAGAGCAGAGCCTGTGAAGGCAGCCCCAGGCCCAACCTCCCAGCGCTGGGTCATAGTGTGGATTTCCCTCCCGCCCCTGCTAAGGAGGGGGGAGGCTGGCAGCATGGGTTCCGATGTGACTCCAGCAAGCGGTATAACCTCTGGGAGCTACAGTTTCCTCACAAGCAGAAAAAAGATCAGAGTTCTTGCACTCATTACCTGAAGAGGCTGCTGTGAGACCAGAAAGAGCCATAGACACAAATGAGCAAGGAGAGGCTCAGAGCTCTGTGTGCACACATAGGCTGGCAGGTGGTTCTCAGCCACCACTACAGATCACTGGGGAAGTTTTTTAAAAAAAATATTCATGCTTGGGTCTGGTTTCAGAGTCTAATATGGTACTTCTGAGATGGGGCCTCAGTATCTGCATTGTTTAAAAAATTCCCCAAGATGATTCTGCTATGTCTCAAAGGTTAGAATCAGTATTTACCAGGGCCAGATGGACATGACCTTCCCAATCAAGGTGGTAAAAATAGAATTTTTAGCTACTATTGGTGGGAGTATAAACTGGAAAGTGAAAGTGTTAGTTGCTCAGTTGTGTCCGACTCTTTGCAACCCCATGGACTAGCCCACCAGACTGCTCTGTTCATGAGATTCTTTAGGCAAGAAGACTGGAGTTGGGCAGCCATTCCCTTCTCCAGGGGATTGAACCTGGGTCCCCCGCATTGCAGGCAGATTCTTTGCTGAGCCACCAGGGAAGCCCCATATAAACTGGGGTTGCCCCTAACTTGCTAAGGGGCGACTTGGCAATTTGTATCAGAATTTTGCATATGCCCCAAAGAAGACCTTCCTAAGACTTCTTCACTGTAAAGAAACAATCACAGACGTGCACAAATGTTGAACTATAATGATGCTTACTGCTGGCTGTTTGTCATAGTGAAACATTCAAAGTGATCTAAATGACCAACAAGGGAATGGTTAAAATAAGGTACATGCATACAACTGAAGATGACGCAGCCACGACAGTGATGCCGATAAGGAATGTTTGATGGCGTAAGACGCGCGTGCTCATGGTGTGCTGTTAAATGAAGGGAAGGTTAAACTGCACATGGCCTAATATTTATACATTAAACAACAACGGAAAAAAACAGGGCTGAGGGTATACATCAAGAGGTAATCTCTGAACAGATGGGACTGTGGGTGATTTTGAACTCAGTGGCTTAAAACACAGGCTTTGACATTGCACATTGTCAAATTCCAACCCTGCCACTTAAAAGCTAGATGACCATGGGTAACAGATCTTCAGTGTTTTCCCCTACAAAATGAGAATAATCATACCTTTCTCCATATTTCAAGGACTTAGCGTGACAGATGTTTAGCCAAACATCTAAGCATTATTAGCAGATTTTATAATTCTCTACAATGAGCACATATAACTTTTATGCATAATGATAATTTTTCCATTTAGCAAATAAATATATTCTATTAAAACCCTACGAGCCATAGCCTCTGTCTGCATACTGTAACCTATTTTAAGTGCCCTAAGCCTAGCTGGTGTGACCCACCCAGGCTGGGATAAAACCTCCCTCCCTTCTGCAGCTAAAGGCACCCTGACTCCCAAACACACTCTGCTGGCTTGATCCAATCAGATAAGCCCTCAAGGCAAGGTAGGGGCCAGAACCCCCCAGGGAAGGGAGAATGGAAGGGCAGACTCACCAAGGCAGGGTAGGAGGGGTAACCTCGGCACTTGGCCCACACCAGCTCCAAGGGCTCCAGGTCTCCGCGGTCTTCAAAGGGCATCAGGAGGCTTCTGCCTGAGGGTGGGGGAGGGGAGGAGACAGCGCCCGAAGTGGGTTTGGAATAGTGCCCAGGAGGCCTGCCTGGGGCCTCCATTTGACTGGAGCAGCCCAGGAATGAGTCAACAACATCCCCTCCACCCTTCCCCTTCCCTACCCTCTTCTGAATTCTTAAGACTAGATTAGGGGTCAGCAAACTTGTTCTTTAAAAGGTCAAATAGTACATATTTTAGGTTTTCTGTGCTACATGTCTCCACTGCAGCTACTCTGCTGTTGGATCATGAAACCGGTGACAGGCAATTCCTAAATGAATGAGCACAGCTGTGTCCCCATAAAACAATTTCTGGACACTGAAATTTGAATTGTGTATAAATTTTTGTATTACAAGATATTAATATCATTCTTCTTTTGATTTTCAATCATTTGAAAAAACGTAAAAACCACTCTTAGCTCATGAAGGAAATGGGCAACCCACTCCGGTGTTCTTACCTGGAGAATCCCAGGGATGGGGGGAACCTGGTGGGCTGCCGTCTATGGGGTCACACAGAGTCATGACTTAGCAGCTGCAGCACCAGCAGCAGCAGCTCATGAAAGTGTTAATCACTCAGTCGCATCCAACTCTTTGCGACTCCATGAACTGTAGCCCACCAGGCTCCTCTGTCCATGGAATTCTCCAGGCAAGAATACTGGAGTGGGTTGCCATTTCCTTCTCCAGGGAATCTTCCCGACCCAGGGATTGAACCTGGGTCTCCCGTACTGCAGGCAGATTGACCCAACAGGCAACAGGTTACAGTTTGCTGACCTCTAAACTAGAACCCTAGGTTGATGTTCCTTGAAAAAATGTAACTGCTTCATTACTAGGAATACAGACTATAAGGCAGCTTGGCAAAGCCACAGACTGCTCTCTGGGCCTCCCTGACTGGTGGGCCTCTGGATGGTGGCTTCATGGAAAAAGATGCCTAGGACAAACATCCCAGAAAAACTACCTGCTAAATGAGTTCTTTTCTGACAGGGCCACACCTGGCTATCCAGGTCACCTTGCTGCACAGCACTCAGCAGGGGTTCTCTCTGTGACTGTTTTGTCAGAATCTTACATGGGTCCTGGAGCAGGCACGTGTCTTCAGCTTTCTTTGTTCTGCCCCTAACGCACTAGCACACACGATGGGTCCTTCACAAACATCTCTGAACACAAAGAGGAACCTCCTTTCCCCTTCCCAGTCTATAAACCAGCAACGGTGAGGAGACCACACTCAACTAAAGAAAAACGCCCAAATTCCACAGAGTAGAAATTATGTTCCTAAGGAACATTACCTCCCATATTTATAATTTTTTAAAAAATGTATCACTGGTAATGAGATCTTGCTTTCTGCCTACTGAATCAATAGCAATAACCACAAAAAGAAGATAAAATCCAGTATGACTGAAGAGGCAGGCTGTGGGGACACTGGTGCAATCATATACTGCTGAGGAAATTTCGGACCAGTCTAATCCTTTCACAATATAATCTGGTGGGAAGTCTCAAGAGCCATAAAAAAAGTATGAACCATCTGTTCCAGTAAATGCTTTCCCTGGGAATTTGTTCTTAGAAAAATAACTTTTAAAATGACTGAGAGGCATTTGGACAAAAATATGGGTTCACTGCATTATGTATAGTGTTAAAAGTTGGAAATAACCAAATGTCTAACAATGAAACAAGTAAGTAAATTATAATGCATTGACTGGAAGATAACACTGAAAAAACCAAAATATGAAAGAGCATGAGTTCTGCTTTAGCATTCTGTTAAAAAATGTGCCTGAAATAAATGGAAGGCAATGTAGAAAAATGAAGACAATGGTGTTAAGGTGATGGAACCGTGAAAGGTTGGTTTCCTTTTTAAATTTCTTTTGGCATCATTTTAATAATTACATGGTTCTTAAAATAAGAATAAAATGTCACTACCAGAGCACAAAGTACGTGCCAAATCCATTCCCAGTTATGCACTAGATGCTGTACAAGTTAATCCAGACATGAGCCCTGTCTTCTAGGCACTGACAGTCAGACAGCAATGAAATATGCAGGCGTGCATTCATCAACACACATATGAAAAAAGAAATGGCAGCTAAGGGAAAATAAAGCAGTTGGGAATAGGAGGGGGAAGAGAAGCCCTGAAGCCTGTATGTTAGACGGAAGCTTCAAAGACAGGTGTGCATCCAGAGTGCACACCCTCCACGGGACAACGGTGCAACACAGCTGTGCTCAGAGAACGGCTGCCCCGCACCCGCCCCACCTGAGCACCACCTAGTTCTCTCCTGCGGCTCTGCCCTGCCCTTCATTCCCTCAGTCCAAGGAGATAAGATCCAAGTATTTTACTGTTTGGACCTGCTGGAATAGACTGTCTCATGGGGAGAGGGGTGGAAGCACTGGATCACATGAAATTATAGGGTTATGAGTGAAATTCAGTAACATGGAGCAGACTGGAAATACCTGTCAAAAATACAAATGCATACTTCCTTAATACAGCAAGAGTATATCTGTAGATATACTCCCCAGGGATACGAAATGAGCTTTGTACCTGGTTGCTCACTGCAACACTGGCTATGACACCTAAATGAAAACAATCTAAATATTCATCTGCAGAAGGCCAGCCGAGTACATGATGGCACTCCTATGTAGTGGGGCATCAGGCAGCCAATATAAAGCACAGAAGAATCTCTAAGCTATGTCACTAACCGAAAAAAGGCATGGTTTAGAGGAATGTGCATGTTAGGCTTCCTTGCTCACTCTTTTGAATATATGCACAAGTTTTTGGCTTGTGTACGTACAGATTACATCTGGAAAGACACAAAAGAAACCACTAAACACTGGCTAGTTTGGACTTTTTTCACCAAAGCATGTGTCACTTATTCAAAATAAGATGAATTATTTAAGAGGAAGGGGACATCTCCCTGCCCAGTGTCCCTGGGTCTGGAGGAGTTCAGGGTCCAGCTGTGGTTCTTCGGAAGGCCTGGTTCCCCCAGATGCACCTGTACAGCACTCCTTACCTGAGCCGTTGTAGTCAGAGTCTCCGTTCACACCTTCCAGGAAGGGTACTCGAGACAGGGCTGGCTTCCCTCGGCTGCGTTTGGGAGGTGTCAGACCACTGCATAAAGAGGAGGAGGGAGAGGGGAGTGAAATGAGCAATTTAAATAACTAACACATCCACTTCTGCTCTCCCATCTCTGCTAAGGGCAGAGGTGGAACAACTCTTCAAGGAGAATGGTTTCTCACTTCCCCCTAAAAACTCACACAAACCCATGACATACTTCTGACTAAAATGTTCCCACGAGGCTTCAGCAAACATTTCACCCCTGTGGAAGGACTGAACTTGGAAAGCGAAGCCTGCTCCCCTGACCAGGGACGCTGGATTTTATCCAGAGGGTAGGTCACCCCAGGCACTTGTCAATCCTTCCAGAGTCTAAGCAGTCTGGCCACGAGGAGGGCCTGTTCTCATATCCGCCCAGAACCCTTTACTCTGTGGTTCACATAGCCTGTCTAGAAACCAATTTCTTTTTGAGGCACAAAAATCTGCCTCATTCCCAAATTTTCTATAACGGACATGCCTTACTTCCTTAATTAGGAAAGACATTTTTAAATTGGAAAAACAATCCACTTCTCACTTCTACTTTATGTGTGTGAAGTTTTTCTTAGACAGAGATGGATTTTTTTTAACTAGCAAGCAGACGGGTTTTTTTTTTTAATATGGTTACTGCAAACAGAAAAAAAATCATATATTAGATAAAGACTAGATGGTAATAGGCAGAAATGAGACTAGTAATACAAGAATAATGATATAACTGGAACCCACATAGGCACTAGTATTTTTAAATTACTTCCAATGCAATTTCTAATGTACCACCATAGAAGCCTTTGGGCAAGAATGACGTGGCTCTAGTTTTTTTTCCCAATCAAACTTTAAAAACTACTACTGCTATATAATTATTCCAATAACAAAAATGCCTAAAAGACAGGCCAACAACTTGTAGCAGAGCAGAAATGCTTAAGAAACCCCTAGTGCGATAAGAAGAGGCTGAGGTTAGGACTGGTTGGAGTAGAGTGCTCCTGTTTTACTGAATCATAACTGACTTTAGCATGGTCTTACACAGAAAATCCAGCACAACCAGAACCCAATCAATCATAATCCTTCACTAACTAGCAGGTAGGGAGCTTTCTTCCTGCTGGTCAGGACCTGTTGGGGACAAAAAAACAAAAAAACACCCAGTGCATATTCAGGATTCAGTTCCCATGCACCCTACAGAAATCTGTCACTGGGCTTAGAGAATCTGAGTCCCTATAAAAATGTAAGAAATGGCAGTTCTATTAGGAAAGTCTCTCCAAGTTTACATCATGGATCCGAGGCGACATCTCCAAATACAACAGAGGAGGTTGCAACCTCCTGGCTATGAGAGAAACTCTGGAGCCAGACTACCTGGGTTCAGAATCTGGCTCTTCTACTCATTCATTGTTACCCTGAGCAAGTTACTTAACCTCTCTGAGGCTTGTGTTCCCCATGTGATACTATGAGGATTTAATGGGTTAATATACAGAAAGCACTCAGTACAGCACACACTAACTACTCAATAAATAGCAGGTATATAGTAAATATTGTTTTATGTGCAGGCTCAGTCGCTAAGTCGTATCCAACTCTTCGTGACTCCATGCACCAGGCTCCAAAGGATTCTCCAGGCAAGAGTGCTGGAGTGGGCTGCCACTTCCTCTGCCAGAGGATCTTCTCTACCCAGGGATGGAGCCGAAGTTTCCTGCAACTCCTGCACCGGCAGGCCGATTCTTTACTACTGAGCCATCTGGGGAGCCCAAATATTATTATATAAAAGGCACTAAATTTTAATGTCTCACTTTAATATTATAAATTACTAATATTATACTATAGGAGGATGAGCTCTGAGAAGCATGAGCTCAGTGGAATAGGATACAACACCCAAACTAGATCCTTATTTTCTTGTTTCACAGAAAAAAGCACAAGTGACTCAATCATGGCTGGCATTTCAACCCTCTCTCCAAGCTACCCGGGCCTAAGCAGACAGCCCAATCTATAAGTATTTTGTTTACTGGTTTAACATTTATCTCTCCTTTCTAGAAGATAAACTCCATGAGAACAGACATCTTATCAGGGCTTAGAACAGTGCCTGGCTCAATTAATAATTGAGTAAATGACCCATAGAAGAGAGGGCAGCTCCAAGCTGCTCAGAAAATCATTAGAGAAGATAAACCCAGAGACAGAAGGGGAAGGGGATGGGATCAGTAACCAGAAATTCTTTCAAGGTTCTTTATCCTGCGATCATATGATTCCAGTCTCATTAATAAGGAAAATCTTCCTTTATGTACCTACCACCACAGTGTTAAGGAGGGAGGAGAGAAGGGAGGGAGGGAGAAAGAAAGACAGAAAAAATTCTGTGGTGTAAGTTCTAAATCTCCTGTTTCAAACCCTGAAATTCTACTGAGAACCACTGAGCTAAAGAGGAAATGCCTTCCAAGGGCATTGTTTCCACAGTGAGCAGGAACCCAGAGACACTGGTGGCTCTGGCATGCTCTGCAGAAAGGCAAGCAGTGTCAACAGGCAGGCTAACCAGAGCTGGCCTGGCTTGCTCCTCTGGCTCACAGCTGGGAGGAGTGCCCTTTGTGGAGGGAGGAGCCCAGGACACCTTCTACTTTTAGTCATGGGCTAAGAGGGGACAACGTGATAACCCCACTCCTACCCTACCCCAGTGAACTGAGTTTCCAGGCACCCTATCTTTGAAAGGAGTCAGGAATTTCAACCCAGGACCAGGCGAGCAGCATCCTGTAAGATTCTGAAACCTCTGCCTCTTCTCTATGCCTAGTAATTGTGTTTACCCATCCACTCCCCTTTTTACTCTGGGGCTGCAACAAGGAGGGAGAAAGCTAGGACATTTCTGAGGCTTTGTGGGGAAGAAATCTCAAAGCACCCACTGAAAGCTGGGCCCTGCTATGGTGGGGGAGCAGCCCAGGCCCAAGGGGCAGCGCCAGGGTAAAGCGAGAACCCAAAAGAACCTACACCCAGACTGCCTTGGAGGCAATTCAAACAAAGACACAGAGTTTTCTAGTGCTGTCCTGGGATCTCCTCCCCCTGCTCTGAAACCAGGATCCATCCAGTCGCCATGCGGAGGGACCACGAGGTCAGCCTTCAGGATAAGTTGTTTTCCCTTTGTGGCAACGAGAGTCTCCCATTTCCAAGAGTCCCACACTCCCTGGTATCTTGCGGAGGACACAACACAGAGCAGAGATTCAGTAACTTAGACTTGGAAGACACGTGAATTCTGCTCTCAGATTTCCTCCCTTCAGGTGAAAGAATGGGAAGAGAAACCCACCCCCTTCCCAGATCAAGGACGGCAGAAGAGCTGGGGCTTCTGTCAGAATAAAGGCAACACCAACCTTCCTATCTGCTCATTTCTTACTCCCACACCACACTTCTAAAGAGGCCATTGCTATGACACCCCAAAAAGCAAAGGACAAAACCATCTATAACTGGGTTATCTATGGGCTGGGGAGTGGGTGGGGACTGGCTCAAATGTTAGCTTCCCTGGGCAACACAGTCCTGGCTGTCCCCATCCCCTGGAACCCATTCAGCTCTACAAAGCCTGTGAAGCAGGAGCACCACTCCACCCCTGCAGTCAGATCAGGCCTGACAGTCAAGGGTCATGCGTTCCCTAGGAGCTACCAGAATCACAGACAAGCGGCCTCGGGAAATAGCAGGGGTAGGGAAAGGAAAAAACTGAGATCAGCGGGAAAAGGTTCAATCTGCAACCAAAAGGAAATTAAATGGAGAGGTAGCAGAGCTGCCGGCAAAGCTCTGGGACAAGGGTTCTTACCTGCAAGCTTCAAATGCCAGTCCACTGCTGAGACCCAAACTACATTCTGAGTCAGATCCACTTTCGGTGTGTTTTCCAAAGCCGTTGGTCACACCTGCCAAAGACACACAGAGTGAGCCTGAGTGCAGAAACCCCCAACCGCTGACACATGCTGCAGTGTGAGGCAACTGCCTTGGGAGGGCTTGGGAAGGAGGGGTGGAGAGGCCAGCAGGTCCCTTCTCTTGGGAAATGGGTCTTGGGTGGTGGAGAGAACCTGATAAAGTGTGGGGGAGATGGTGGGTAGCGCAAGGAACAGACACTGCACTTTCCTTCCCATCCTTCTCCTTCTGGGTATTCTTGAAGGAAAACAGCCCACAGCTCATTCTAGTTACTGTCACTTGACTACAGTGGGAAATAGCAAGACCTCCTCACTCCGGCTGGCTCATAAGACCCTGAATCTGCTTCTAATTTCAAGCCTCAATTATCGGGGAGTCTCCTCTGCCTCTTGGGGAGCCCACCCACCTTGCCTCTTCAGATAAACAGTCACACCCCCTATCCATCACATGGCTGGCAACAACTAGCTTCATTCTTTTGGGATGGTGTCAGGGGAGGTTGGGACCGGACAAGGGCTGTGTCAGCCACACCCTGAGATATCTAGCAGAGCTAGTCCAAGTTGGGGATGAGGGAAACTCTTCAGCAGATCCACAGAGATGAGACCTTCCCAGGATGGGGAGTCAGATTCCCTGGGTTGTACACTGGGCTCTGAAATATGGGTCCCTTTTCCTATTTAAGCCTTGGCTTCTCCTTTCCTAAAGTGAAGGTAATTACACTTTTTTACTTATAGAGGATGCTGTTAAGTATGAATAAGGGAAGGTCTGTTTACAGCAGGAAGCCCTTCAGAGGCAAACATAACTTTCATCTACTCTGAAATCTTCAACTCTCTATCTACCTATCCAATTCCCAACCACAATCCAGAATCCTACAAGTATGATAGCTGAGCCAAGTGCTCAAGACCTCGGAGTCACATACACTTTAGCCAGAAAACTGAAGCAAGTCACACCTGTGCGAGCAAGGGTCTGAGCCAACACATCCGCGCCCTAACCTGGCTCTGTCTCTAACGTCACCACCTCAATTTAAATCACGAAAGCCAGCTGTGCCTCATTTGTAAAGGATCAACACCTGCTTTTGTGAGGCTCCACTAAGGCTGTGCAAAAATATTCCTAGGTACCAAGGAAGCTGAGACAGTGGAAGAGAAACAGACTTCAGCCCCAAGCAGTGGGCCCTCTCAGGCTGCATGAGCCTGGTATCTGGATCTGTTTCCCTATGGCAGGATCTTTCATTTTTAGTGCACAGTGCTATTTGGCTGTGCCTTATATAGCTCAACAGATGACAACAATAACTGCTACCAACTACTGCTATATACCAAGTGCTTTATATAGGCTGCCTCCAATCCTTAAAGCCCTGCAAGGGAAGTATCACTAGCCTCATGTCAGAAATAAGGAATAGAATCAGAGAGGTTAACTGATATGCCCCAGGATACACAGCTGGCAAGAAGATGGGATTTGAACTCAAGTCTGCCTAATTAACTTTGGGGCTTCCCAGGTGACATAGTGGTAAAGAAACTGGCATATCAGTTAACCTCTCTGATTCTATTCCTTATTTCTGACATGAGGCTAGTGATACTTCCCTTGCAGGGCTTTAAGGATTGGAGGCAGCCTATATAAAGCACTTGGTATATAGCAGTAGATGGTAGCAGTTATTGTTGTCATCTGTTGAGCTATATAAGGCGCAGCCAAACAGCACTGTGCACTAAAAATGAAAGATCCTGCCACAGGGAAACAGATCCAGATACCAGGTTGCCAATGCAGGAGACTAAAAGATGCTAGTTCGATCCCTGGGTTGGAAGATTTCCTGGAAGAGGGCAAGGCAACCCACTCCAGTATTCTTGCCTGGAAAATCACATGGATAGAGGAGCCTGGTGGGACACGACGCCTGAAGCGACTTAGCACGCATGCACATGCACGCACACACACACATACACACAGCCTACTTCAGGCTCAAGTTACACACATACACACAGCCTACTTCAGGCTCAAGCTCCTGACACACACACACACAGCCTACTTCAGGCTCAAGTTACACACATACACACACACATAGCCTACTTCAGGCTCAAGTTCACACACACACACACACACCCCTCCACCATTTCAGGCTCAAGTTCCTGACTCTATATACCATCCTAATGCCCTAATACAGGCAGATTGGGCCAGGTGGGAAGGGAAGGTATTGCTCAAAACAAAGTGTTAGGCAGGAAGCAAGCAAAACAGAGAAAATCATGTATTGACCACACAGTCCAAACCCACCACAAAACAGGACATGAGAAGCAAAACCCAGGGCAGCCCCCTCCCTGCCAAGCGAGCTGGGCTTCCATATCCCACCAGGACTAAACTGCTCTGTTTGGTAACGGAGACCCTGCACGTTCAGGCCCACCTCACCCACTGTGTTGGTCCCTGACACTCCGGGAAGCCCTTCTCCAAACTGTTCCTTATAGGCACTCTGTCCTTGGTTCCACATATGACGGCCTGAGCCCTTTGCTGCTTTCTATTCTGTCCTTATCCTCAGGGCCAGCTTAGGCACCGTCTCCTCATGAAACCTTCCCGACCCTCTCAGCTCTCATTCCCTGAACACCTCTAGCAGCGCCGTCACCTGACACAAAACCACACACTGTCTAGCCCTGGGGCATCTCTCCACCTCATCTCCCCACTGGGCCATGGACTCTTTCAGTGCTGCACCTGAGTCTGACTTATTCCTCTCAGTGAGCAGCCTGTGCTGGACATGCAGTGAGGACTCCTTGGTGACAAGCCCTGAACACTGTCTCCTGTGACCCCCTGGATCATTTTGCTGTGGCCACAGGTTCTTATTTCTCAGACATGCAAGCATGTTTCCACATGCAGGGCCCGTGTACTTGCTAATCTTATTTTTTTTGGAACATCCTTTTCCCAGATACCCAAAAAGTTCACACCTCTAGCTCCTTCAGATCTTTACTCAAACGTCACCTCCTCAGAAAGCGTTCCCTGGCCACCCTCTCTAATATCACCTCAGCATTCCCTACCCCCATTCCCTGCTGGACTTTTCTCCACTGCTTCTAATATGAGATACAACTTACTTCTTTGCTTTCAGTCTAACTCCTCTACAAGAGACTTATCTGTTTCATTTAACGATTTCCTCCCCCTCACATGGTAGTGCCTACAATAATGCCTGATATGAATATCTGATAAATGAATGAACTAAAATGAAGGTAGGAACCATTTTATCACATACAGCTTTGTATTCCCCCTAAGGGCCAAAGAGAGCCCCAGACACAAGCTGGCCCTGTCAAAACACTTGCTCAAAGCCCACTTCCCCAGGCCACTACTCGTGTGCCAGGCCCAACTGTGAGCTGTGGAGCCAGCCTCAACACTACTACTGGTATCCACAGGGGCCACTATGGATACAGCTGACTGGGGGAGGTGCTGGCTGCCAAGCAAAGCAGGAAAGCATATGAGGAGCGAGAGAAGTCTCAGGCAAGGTCACCTGTCTCTTCCTCCTGCTGGGGGGACCTCTCCCCTTCGCTTTGACTACAGCTCCTGCTCCTCGGCCGCTTCCGGGAGTGTCGTTCGTCCTCGATGCTGGTGGGAGACACGGGCGAGTCCGCTGTGCCGTGGTCCTCCCCATTCTCCAGGGCCCTGTCTGGGCTCCTCTGGAGCTTAACCCCGTTCCTGGCCTTCTTGAAGAGGACTGATGTGCGGCGGCCCACACCACTGAGTGGGGCGCCAGTGGGGGATGTGTCGGGGGCCACAAGGGACACTCTGTTGATGCCATTGTCACTGAGCAAGCGTTGCAAGGGCTCACTCCCTAGCTGCAGAGGTGATTTTTCCAAAAGCTCATCTTCTTCCACATTTCTGGGCTTGAGGAATCGGCTTGGAGGTTTGCTATCATTGATGGGTTTCAGAGTGGGGGGATCTGGAGGGGATTCTTGCTCAGACAAGGAAGGTGCAGGTCCAGTGGGTTCCAGGGTTGGTGGGGGAGGCATTTTGGAGTCATCTGTTAGAGAAAAAGAGAACCTGCTTGAACATTTTAGAAAGAGTCTGCCCCTACAAGTCAGATAATGACACTGACAACTAAGAACCAAAAGCATAGGCTGTTAGAACACTTGAGATGCATCCCAGGTCTCAGATTTGACGTGAAGAAAAGGTAGGACTAAATTGTGTCTACGGGCTTCCCAGGTGGCTCAGTGGTAAAGAATCTGCCTGCCAAGTAGGAGATGTGGGTACAATCCCTGGGTTGGGAAGATCCCCCAGAAAAGGAAATGGCAACCCACACCAGTATTCTTGCCTGGAAAATTTCATGGGCAGAGGAGCCTGGTGGGTTCCAGTCCATGGGGTCGCAAAAGAGATGAACATGACTTATCAACTAAACAGAAGCAGCAGTAAGTTTTGTCTACACTAGTAGTTCTAAACCCTGGCTATGTATTAGAGTCACTTAGAAAGTTTCTTAAAAATTCCAATGCTGAGGTCCCAGCTCAAACTGAAACCAAACTGCTCAAGATGGAATTCTTTTTTTTAAAAAAAAGCTTTTACCAGGTGAGTCTGATGAAGATAGGGTTACAAACCCCTACACATAAGAAAGCCCAAAGCCCTCTGATTAATCAAAAATTAGATAAGTCTCAGCCTCACAAATTAAGGGTCTAACAACTCTCTAGACCCAGTTATTTTCCCATCTGTCAATGTATTTTGTTTCATATCATGCAAGTGAAGCAAGTAGGACAAGCAGAAAGAATAAGCTTACAGATAGGAAAAATGAGAGCAAAGAATTTAAATCACTGGCTCCCAAACATGTCTGTTCAACCTCCACCTTGAAACTTTTAAAAATTGAGACTTTTAAGACAGAGCTCAGATTTCCCTAATCTGAGTTTCTGAAACATGAAGCCTAGAAATTTTTGAAACCTCTAGAAGCTATTGCAACTGGTCCACTGGGCGTGACTCTGCACTGCCTCAGCCCAGAAGTGGGGATGGATACAAATGGGATGCTGATGGCCACACAGAGAGCTGGGAAAAGTCACAATGGACATGAAGCCCTCTAAGGGCTGAATCTGACCTCAGCCACGTCCCCACCCTCCACCAACCTAACATAAAATGGGCCATTCCCTGCAATTTGGCCCCTTTGCCTCTGAAGATAACCTCCAACCTTCTGGACTGTATGGATGACAGGCCCACCTGAGTTGACAATTCTGCCCCCAGTGAAGTGGAGAGGATGGACAGCAACTCAGGTAAGGCACCTGGGTCTCTGAGAATTACTTCCCCCAGCCTCTTTTGCAATATGGGGCCTTCCTTCTTGGGATGGGCCTGTAGATTTGGCCAGCTGGAGTCAAAGCCATGAGCCCAGACCATCTTTAAGGTTCTTCTTTTCTATTCCCCTAATACACCACAACCTAACCTGCTCCAAGAGCCTCTCTACATGATGGGTAAGGTAGGCTAATATTTAACTGGTATGTACAATATGGCCATATCAGGTGCAAAATACCAAAATACTTCTTACTGTTAGTAAACAGCCACTGGACCTCAGTATCTGAAACTCCCTGAATCTGCTCACAATCCAGCAGCTGAAAATCCAAATCAGTGGCCCTCAGGAACCCCCTCCAGGACAACAGCTAACATCTACTCTGACTGATGGTTTTTGGTCTCAATGGATTATTAAGTATTTTGAATACCATCTCTGGGTGTACATGAAAGTGTGAACCTTCCTGGGGCTTTTGCTTGCCCACTAGGGTCAGAATTAGGGGAGGATGCTCCCACTGTGGGATTTCAGCTTAACCCTCCCTTTCCTGGGCCCCAGCCCCTTGCCTGCCCGTGACTGTCTCTCACCTCTGTCCCCGTTGTCTTCTGGCTCCTCCTGCGGGGCCTGCTCCAGCAGAGCCACATCCCCCCGGGGTCCTGCTGGTAGCTCCCCACTGGACACAGTCTTGTTCAGTGACGGTGGTTGTGGTGGTGGTGGCTGCGCCAGCTTCTGCCGAAGAGCATTGATCTCCCGGCGAAGCAGGCGGACTCGGCGGGTCCGGGCCCCACTGGACCGCATGGTGCTCACCAGGTCCAATTTCTCCAGCAGTTCCTTCAGCTGCACTTCTGGGGACAAGTGGGCCCGGTTCTCTGGGATGAGGATGTTGTCCACTGCCAGGGAGAAAGGAGGACAGAAGGGGCTGAAGGACCTGCCCAGGCCAGGGCAAGGGGAAGGGATTCCTTCAGATGCAAAATATTCTCCTGGAATGCCTGGGTCAGTGGATTCCAGCAGCGTCACTCTGGGGCCTTGGGCCCGCTACACTGCTGCCAGGAGGGCGGCCACAGGGATAAGGTCAGAATCTGGGAAATGTGCAGGAAGCAGTTCAGTCACGGTTATAGGCTTGTGGAGCAGGAACAAGGCAGCCTGGCAATCCCCCAGCCCGAGTGACTGGCTGCTGCCATCAAGAAGCAGAGAGCAGGGGCAGGCAGACTGGGGATTTCAGAGGCAATTCCATTTTTCTGATCCTCTACCTGCACTCTTCTGAAAAAGCCAGACACCACACTGTACTCCTGCTGCCCAGGCTCCAATGCCACACAGTGGGAGTCCAGGAGAGAAAAGCCCCTTATGAAGCTTTAGTTTTTAAACAGACAGCTAGTACCTGATTTCCCTGTCCTGCCATTCAAGAAGGGCTTGGTGAATAAACCTTTAACTCCTGGAACGATTCTAGCCACAAGCACATGGACCTCAGCCTGTTCCTACCTCCAGTTTTGCTCCTGTGGTCTACCGTGTAGCCCCCAGGACCACCCTAATCCCCAGCTCTCCAGGCTTTTATAGCTGTGCCTCTCCTGGCCCCTCTCCTCCCCATCCATCCCGGCTTCTCACCGTCTTCCCAGGAAAAGCGGTAAAAGTCCTCCGATTTGGGTGACTCGGGCAGGTGGGTGCCCGTCTCAGGGTCATAGCCGATGTTCTCTGCCTGCCGCCGGGCGTGCCGCAGGATGGCCCCTCCCAGGTCCCGCAGGCGGACAGCTGCTCGGTGGAAAATTGTGTCTTTAGCATTATACTTCATGCAGTTGGTAACTATAAGGTTAAAGTCCTCCTCAAACTCCTCCAAGGTGTGGTACAGGTGGGACTCCAGCTTCCGCCTCATAGTAGAAAAATCCATTGGCTTGGATATGAATTCCAGGTAATCTGGAACCTAAACATATAAAACCTGTACAATTACAACAACCATTTACTAGCCAAACAGGCGCACCCTTCACCGGCACTCGCCTCCCCGTTTTCTGGCTTGGCCACGCCAGACTCCACTCAGAGCTGCTGGGCCCTGGACCACCCTGCTCTGCTGAGCCATCACCATGAGTGAGTCTACCAGCCTTGCCAGACACCCCCGAGTTTTGTACACCCTGTGCCCCAACCCTTTCCTGGCCTACTCAGACCCTATTTCCATTTCAGGCAGGGCTCATTGCTCAGAAAGTAGCAGGGAACTTGCCTCACTCAGGTTGACGGGCTCGGCGAAGATGTGTGCAGGATCCTTCTCCTGCAGCAAGTCCAGTGTTGTCCTCAGCAGAACGTTGAATGGCATCAGCTCCAGCTCCATGGCAGCTTGCTCAATCTTGATCTGTGGGAAAGGTGGGGAAAAATCAGGACCATCCCCTCCTAAAGAGGCACGGAACTTTTTCTTGATAACTTGATTTTCACCAGTCATGTACAACAAATTTTCACAAGACAGTAAGCTAATCATTACTTGAGTTATCACTGTACGTAGCTTAGAAACAATGATACCAACAGTTACCATTTTGTGAACCTTTCTTATGTATTCAGCTCCGTACCAAAACTTACAGTACTAATAGTTAATACTTTTATAATCCAAATAACATTCAAGATAGGTACAAATGAGGTATTTTACAAAGAGGAAACTGAGGCACGAAAGGACTAAGTGACTGGCCTGAGGTCACACAGCTAATAAAGAGACAGAGCTGGGATTCACAGTGTGTGCTTTTGACTACCATGCACACTAGCTTTCTACTTGTATTACCTCAGTTAATCATCACAACCTTGAGGAAGAAACTATTATCCACGTTTTACAAATATGGAATCTAAGGTTTGAAAGGAATATAATGAGGAGTTACTAACCTAAGGTCACCTGGCTAGAAAGAACAGGGATGGGATTTAAACCGAGGTCTGACTTAGTCTGAGGGGCACACTGATGATATAAAATGTGCCTTGGGCCAGAATTCCCACCAAGTTTGCCCTTAGGACATTTAGGTTGGCCTAGTGTGACCAGGGCCTCAAAGCTCATCCCCTTAGGCAGCAAGCATCCAAATTTGCAGCAATGTGCTGTATAAATGTTATTTTCCATCTGTGCCCTAATATGAAAAGGTTGGGAAGCCATAGACTAGACTATGAGACGTTCCTGCCTCTTGACTACATTCAAACAGGCCTGCCTGCATCCCCTGCCTACTCCCTTTTCCCTTACATTTCTCTGGACCAGAAATGCGAAGAGACACTCAACTGGGGGACTAGTCTTGGGATGGCAGAGACAGTTTGACTATAAGGACAAGGTCCTGAGATATCCTCCATGCCCACCCATGCTTACGTATAGCAAAAGCTGCCTAGTCTCAGAGGTGGGAATTCAGGCTATTCAGCCCACAAGAGAAGGGTTTGTGCTGGGGCTGAACGGTGAAGCGGAGTTTGGAGAAAGAGAGAAAAAACATCTTTAACTTGGGCCTCCGAAGCATGAAGTAACAGCTGCTATTCCTGGACCAGAAAGAACACTTTTGGCTCGTCATCCATTCAATTAATAGTTTTTGCTCACTGTCATATGCAGGGTGCTGCAACAGATACTTTAGGGAAGCAAAGAGTATCAATAATGATGCTAGCAGCTGATACTTCAATAGCCCTACTGTATGCCAGGCACTGTTCTAAGCTCTTTATATACACTAAGTCATCTAATCCACACAATCTTATGAGGTAGGTTCTATTAATATCCTCCTTTTATAGTCAAGGAAACTTGAGGTATTAAAAAAAAAAAAAGACTGTAAGTGTTTAAGGGTCAAATGAGAACCCTTAAGCTCTCAGGTCAAAAGCAATACCCATCAGAATGGCCTGAGAAGCTCTCCAAAATATTCAAGGCCAGGCTCCTCCTGAGATTTCCTAAGTGAGAAACTCCAGGGATGGGCTCAGACATATAATATTAAGCTTATGCTTAAAACCACCAGAAGCTAAAAGCTCCCGAAGTTTGAAGCCATCAGCACCACTACACCCAACGCCTAGTAAGCAGGGCTTGGAGCCCATAGTGCTGGGCAGGAAGGTGAGAAAGCTGACACTGATGGTGGGAGAAAAAGATCTTGAACAAAGCTCTGGGGGCTCCTTCTTACCTGCTCCCGCTTGAGCTTTTCTCTTTTCCGAATCAGTTCGATTAGCAGCCGTGCCCGCTCCAAATCGTGCCGGAGCTTCTGCCAGTATTTCAGCTCTTCCTTTACGGCACTTGTCTTCTCGTCCTGCTCCCGCTGCAGGAGGGGAGGGAAAAGAATGAGGAGCTGTGGGCTTCCCTCCTGCCCAAAGTCCTCTGCCTGCTCAGCCTCACAGGCACTCTGCAGGTAAGAGCCCCATGCCCTTCTTGGACCCTCAGTTCTGGAAAGCCCTTTCACCCCCTTCCATCACATGCCTTCCTCCTGTGCTTCCCTAGTCCTATGACAATGTCTCTTCACTACAGCACAACCACCACTGCTGGGAAGAGAGACGGGACTACCCCCTCCTGCCCCCAGGGACACCAGAGAGCAGCTGTGCATCCTCAGGACTGGAAAGAATTTCAGAAGGAAACTAATAGACACCTCAGGGTGGAAAGAATTTCACCCTAGAACTTCGACTTGGCTAGAAAACAAAGTGAAGTTTTTACCATAAGCTTGTACTTACTGACTTCAACATATGTTAAAATACCACCACTACCACCATCATCAAACATGTGATTCTTGCCTAGAAAAACTACAATGTAGTTGAGGCCCAGGGTTTGATACACAAGGGCACATCAGCATAAAGACAACAAAAACTGATCTGATAAACTGAATATAAAATGCTGAGAAGATATAAAATAGAGAAGATCTCAATGGGTGGGGCTCAGGTCAGGGATTCCTGGGGTGAGCAAGCTTACTAGGATTTCACATGTAGTGATGGACGTGGATGAACAAAGCGGTAAGAAAGGCCTCTTTTGGAACTGAAGGGACCACAGAGCAGAAGTATAAGGCACAATCAGTGATTTTTTGCTTTTGTGAAAAATGGGCCAGCCAGAGCAGAGGAACTGGAGAACCACACAAGCCAAGGAAGACCCAGGATCCAACTGGCAAGAAGTTTCAAATGCCAGGCAAAAAAGCTTAGCTGTAGCCTGCCTGAAGTGGGGGGTGGGGGTGGGGTGGGAATATATTCTGTCTGGAGTAAAGAAATGACAGGATGGAAAATAGTTAAGTGAATAAGGCAGTACCAGTGATAGAGCAAAGAAAGAATTAGAGGCTAGAGACTCCCTAGAAAGCTACTGCGGAAATTAAGAGGGCATGGGTGAGCAGAGTAGTTGTAGAATAGAGATAAAGGGCCATACACTGATTAACCCCCTGAAACAGACTGGGGGATGATTAACTGTAGCTCCTAATGGAGAGAAGAGCCAACAGTAACTCCAAGGTGGACAACGTCTGAGGTCAGGAGGAAGGAGCTTCCATATCAACAACAAAAATACATTTATGGAGACGAAGGAAGATACTGAATCAAGTTTCCAATATCTGACGTACATGGACATCTATAACTCCTCTGCGCCAGAGAGACTGAGGGTAAAAAAAAGAGAGGGGACAAGACAAGAAATCTGGAGCTACAGCCACACAGTTATTGACAACTGCAACAGTGGACAAGCTCTCCAAGCCAACGGGCAGGCAGCAGGGCCCCTGGGAATATTACCACTACTGCTACTGCTGCTGCTGCTACTGCTAAGTCGCTTCAGCCGTGTCCGACTCTGTGCGACCCCATAGATGGCAGCCCACCAGGAATTAGATCAGCGGAGGGTGCATTCAGTGGGGTAGAGGAGGTGGGAAATGGTGTCACAAAGAAGCTTTAAGACAAAGTGACTGTGCTGTCAAATGTCGTCCAACAGTCTATAAGGTGAGAGAATATGAGGGAAGACTTGCTGGGCTGGAAAGGTGTCACTATTGCTCTCGAAGAAGCTACAGAGGAACAAGCAGACCATTTTAAGGAGAGAGCAAATATACACTTCCCTTTCAGGACTTCAGCTACAAAAGGCAAAAGTGAAATCAGACAGAACAGAGGGCATCAGAGTCATGGGAAGGTTTGCTTTGTCTCTGGAGTAAAGATGTAGGAATATTTAAAGGCAGAAGTAATGAAACAAGTGAAGAGAGAGAGAGAACTAAATATGCTTTTAAAAAATCTCTCAGGGGGCCTCCACCATGTTGGAAAACAATGAACATGCAGCAACTCCAGCTGCTAATGTCTACAAGGCCCCCCAACTGGGCAGGTTGTGCGCTACAACTTAGATGGTTAATTTGTGTATTTCTTATGGAACATTTTTTTGGCAGATGGCAGTATAGTGTCTTAAGGAAAGTATGCCTTTTCCTAACTCATATATCATGGTCATCTGACTGACACTCAACCCACTTCTTCCTTTCTGCAGTATCTAAAGGGGTTTCCCCATGTACAGGGAAAGTTGGGCCTGCCCTCCACTCTCCTCTAGAATTTGCTCCAAGCCAAGCCTCTCATCTAGGAGGAGGTGCTGTCTGGTCTAAAGAGCGCTACAATGCTGGAGGTCACCCCTGGGGTGGAACACCTAGAGGGGTGAAGGTTACACGCAGAGGCTCCACAGAGGGCTCAGGGAGTACTGCCCCACCATCTCTCCTTCATCACTCTCCACCTCCCTCCACTGCCCTCAAATCACTACTTCACCTACCTGCTCAGCATTCCTCTGAGACTGCAAGTGGGAGTGCAGGCGCCGGATGAGGGGGATACCATTCCGTGCCTGCCGCTTCAACAGCCAGTAGTTGTGAAGCCGCTGCATGAACTGCGTTTTCCTCTGAAAGGAGAGACCACTACAGATCTTGTTCAACCTTGAGTAGAGGCACAGGGAAGTGAAAGACAGGGTCAGTGGGCAGCCCGGATTACAGCCTTTTATCAAAACCCCGTGGTTCATTTCTGAACTTGTTAGAGGAAGACAGAATAAAGTGGCCAAATGCCTCACCTCAGAGAAAGGCTTGAAAAGGACGGCAAAGTTAAGCAGCTCAGATTCAGCATGAGATATTTCACTTGATTTTCCATCTCCTGCCTTGTAGGTTCCAAAAGAACCCTCCCCCAGGAACCCAGACCCTTTAGTCCTGGACTCCTAAGACATAGGTCTATGCCCCAACACCCTCACTCTTTTCTTGATAAAAGGCAGCGAAAGAGAACAGGAACTTGAATAAGCTGTGGGCAATGTAGTCACTATTTCCTGCCCTTCTGTGGCTAAGGGTCCCATCAGACCAGGGAGTAGTCCACAGCCAAGCTGGAAGGAAAATTAGTAGGAATATAGCAGGCTACTGCCCCCTGAAGCCAAATGCAACCCTTTGGAGTTGTCTGACCTCTGGTTTTTCATTAAAAAACTCAGCAGCCTAAAAATGCCTAATTTTGAACCAAATTGGAAAAAAAAAAAAGAATCTAAAGACATAAGAGGATGGAGAATCTGAAAATTTAGCTGGCTCCACAAAGAAAAATAAATAGTATACAATATCACTTACATGTGGAATCTAAAAACTATAAGAATATGAGAGAATTCCCTGGCAGTCCAGTGGTTAGGACTCAGTCCTTTCACTGTGAGGGCCTAGGTTCAATCCCTGGCCAGGGAACTAAGATACTGCAAGCTGCGTGGCATGGCCAAAAAATATAAATAAATAAAAAATATAACAAACTAGTGAACATAAAAGAAGAACCAGACTCTGAGAGAACAAACTAGTGGTTCCCAGTGTGTGTATGCGGAGGGGGGCAATACAGGGCCAGGGAAGTGGGAGGTACAAAATATCAGGTATAAGATAGCTCAAGGATATACTGTACAACACAGGGAATATAGTCAATATTTTGTAATAATTGTAAGGAAAAAATAATCTTTAAAAATTGTATGAAAACAAAAATTTAAAATTTAGCTGGCTCAACTACCCCAAAAGAGAAGTCTGGAGGTCAGGATTTAAGCCAGTAACACATGGAAGGGTGGGGGGAATCAGTAGGAAAGGCATTAATAAGAGCTCATAATCTATACAATAATGCTCAAACTGCAAGGTGGGTCATATTATTCCCATGTTTCAAATGATGGAAAGGCAGAAGGAAAACAGCCTCTCTTCTCAAGAATAGAGGCTGAATACATTGTTGAAACCACTAATGCAGCTAATAAGATGGTGAAGTTGGGCAGGATTTGAACCCATGATCTCTCTGCTATATCATATTGTGTTCCCAAATTGATTAAGTAAGGACTCAGTGCTCCTCTGGCTTTTCCTCTGCTTCTCTTCCTCTCACTTGCACACTTCCATTGAAAGGAAGATAACTGTGGCTAAACAAGAAGGTGGAACCTAAAAAGTATGTTCATGTTGGGCTGGACATTGCTCACCTAGGCCTTGCGCCTTTCCATGGTCAGACATCCCTGCCCCACAGCCAAGCTGACAAAATCAAGGTCTAGGTCTTTCCCCAAAGAACAGATCCCCCACCAACACCCATGCCAAGCACACCTGCCCAGATGCAGGCAGCCCCCTCCCTCTACAACCTCTTGGCCATGGAGGGTCCCAATAGCATTTGTGCAGGCAGGGAAAATAATAATAATAAAAGAGCAGTAGCAGCAGCAGCCACCATTTATTGAGCGCTTACTATTTGCCAGGCACTGTGCTGAGTGCTTTACTTATACTATGTTACCGATTTCTCCCAATAACCCTTTGAGATAGGCTCATTTACAAACGAATACACTAAGGCTGAAAGAAGTTAAGCGACTTGCCAAAGATCACACTGGTAGTGACAGAAGCTCAAAATTCAAATACAGGTCTCTCTGGTTCTTAGTCAGCATGCAGTGCTGGACCCTGCAAGAAACCACCTACAAGAGCAGACCTGACAACCAGAAAGTCTAGCCCCACGGCATAACCACCAGGGGACTAAGCATGGACCCACTCACCTAACAGAAGTGGGGAGCCTAGAACAGCTCTGTGACTAGAAGGCCCATTTCCTGTTGACTAAATCTAACTTCAGTCATGGCTCACAACAGCCTCTCCCTCTGGAACTTCTGTCTTCTTCTCTGGTCTTCTTTCCAGATGGACAAGTCTGGCTGCCTGCTTCCCGCAAACAACTCACTCTCCACTGCCCACCAGTACTCCTTTCTCCCTGTCCCTTACACAAAGAGAGACAGACAGACAACAGGAACAGAACCTAAATGCGTGGTTGTGGTCCAGGGTCTGTCACTTTCTTGGCTCCTTCCAGCCCTTAGAACAGGACTTGGCATATAGTAAGTGCTCAATAAACATCTCATTGAATGAATAAAGGAGTGAACAACTTTACCTCCTGTGGCCGCAGTTTCTTCATCTGGGGGTGTGGGAGAAGGTGCAAGGACTATGTTAGATGAATAATCTCCAAGACTCCTTCCTGCTCTAACACTGTAGTCTTTTTAATGAACATCAACAATGAGATGAGCCTCCACTGGAAAATCTTCCCTGTCTCTTGCTTCTCTGCCAAGCTCCCATCCCTCCAATGGCTCCAGCTACCTCTCTGATGATTTAAAACAGGCTTGGTGGGAGCCAAAGTTTCTTAGTTATACTGCAGAACTGATCTTTCCTCTAAATCTAAAACTTTCTTAGGAGGAGAAACAACATATCTTCCCCACACAACAACTCTCTTACGCAAAGTCCCCATCATTCCCAGGATGGAGCTCTCTGGACAGCAGATACCCACATTGACCCTTTGAAACAGAGGTTCTCAGTTGGAAGTAGTTCAATCCCCATAAGGCTACTAGAAATATATGTGGGGAGAATCTGAGGTTGTCACAAAGATGAGGCAATTAGGGAGGGGATGAGAATGGCACTCACAGACACAGACCAGGGATGCTAAACATCAAGAAACGTATGGGATGGTCCTAATAATGAATTACCTCCTATCGAAAATGCCACTGGTGCCCTGTTGAAATATTACCTTAGACATCCTGTCACCTGGTTTCTAAGCAACTTAAGTGTGTGTCTCACCTTGAACCAAAGGAAATACATTGCTTTGAAGGGCACAATCAAAACCACAAACCAGACTGGGCGAGCCCAGGGTCCAAAGGAGAAGTCTAATTTTGAGAGCACAGAAGAGAACAGGAATTCACCAACATTAGGGAAGGAGGTCTGGCTCAGGGCCAACACCAGCCCAAGAAGAAACCACGAGTCCCCAGGGAGACCTTCTGGGCAGGCTCACCTGTAAGAGGGTATCCGTGGGACAGTGACCATGGGGACAGTGGAGGTCGTGTCTCGACCCACTTCCTCTGGCTCCTTCTTGATCCTCTGCTTCAAAGTCATCTTGTTCTTCTTGGACATTCCCTTGAGGGGGCCACCTACCCCGTCACCTTCCTCCTCCTCTTCTACTTCTTCCTTCTCTTCCTCTTCCTCACAGGCCTCCTTCAGCCCTTCCTCATCCCCTGCCTCACTGAGGCTTCCAGGAGAGTCACCCTTCCTCCTAGCAGTGGCAGCACCTGGCGGTGAGTGGGCCTCACAGTAGGCGGTCTTGCGCACTGTGAAGATGGTGCCATTGAGGCTGGTCTCACGCATAGGCTCAATCTTCATGAAGAGCCCAGCCCGCTGTGCACACGTCACATGGAAGGCTGTGTAGCAGTTCACCTTATGGCACTGGATGGCTGCACCCAGCCCCTTCTGCTTGCAGATATAGCAGGTTAGTTTCCAGCGGGCAGGTGGGATGTTGTCGATGCCCTCAATGGGCTCCAGGAACACGGTGTTAGCAAAGCAGACTTCAGGGATCCAGATGGCACACACCACATGGGCCCAGTGCCCATCGCTGGTCTGTTTGAAGGCGCCACCCTTGTTGGGGCAGAGGACGCAATCCACAGGCCGGGAGGGAGACTGTAGGCAGCAGCGGCATAGCCACTGGCCCTCAGGGATGTAGGGGACGCCATAGCACTCCTGGTGTACAGCCAGGTTGCAGATGTCACAGAAGAGAATGACGTTGCTGTTGTGGCACTCGTCATCCAGGCACACACAGCAGAAAGCATCTTCATCAATGAGTGACTGTTGGGCCCCACTACTGCGACTTTCCAGGTATGACTCCTTCTCAAGCCGGTCCACCAGCAGCTCAAAGATGTCTGCCGACACCAAACTATACCCATCTACTCGCCGCTTCTCGTTTACCAAGTCCAGCCAGGCGAGGTCCTCCTCATCCATGTCATACTCAACTTCTGCATCCAGATCTTCAGGTGACTTTTCAATGTAGCGGTAGTAAGCAGCAGGCAGTGGGGGTGCTTCTGGCTGACTGCCTGAGTCCACCATGCGGAAGCTGGGTTGCGGGAGGTGGAAGGAAGAGCCAGATGCATGCTTGGAGCAGGACTCCTTCTTTTTGCCCTTGGATGAGGGTTTTTTGGACTTGCCAGGGAACTGAGGCTGCTCACTGTTTTCCTTGTTACTATTGCATTCAGTGATATCCTGGGCAGTCAACTCATCCTCTGTGATGATCTTGAGTGGATCATAGATGCTAATACGATGCAGGCGTCCATCGATGTCCACCTCAACAATCCGCTGGGCCTGGGCATACGTCAGGGTCTCCCGAGTGGGTGAGCACTTCAGACTATAGGGGGATGGAGAGCGCCGGCCTTCGGCATTCGGCCGCGACTTCCGGCGAGGCTTCCTCATGGCACCTGGGAACCAATGAGACAGACCTAAGGAGAGAAGGCCATGAGACTGAGCTGGATGGTTAGGCATGCATGCACTCATTCACCCTTTCTATCTGATCAGGTGGCCACTGAGCAAACTGGCTATTTCCTCAGCCTGAACACCCTATCCCTCAGGCATCATTTACAATGGCTTGCTCCTTCACCTCTTCCAAGTCTTTCCATAAACAGTGCTTCGCAGTGAGTCCCTCTCTGACCATTCTACCCAAAACTGCAAATCCCTTTCCCCCATCAGTCATCTTTCATCCTGCTTTGTTTTTCACTGTTACTTACACTCACCAGTTTTTGCTGTGCTATGTAATTTACCTATTTATCACGTATATTTTCTTTCTTCCACTAGAATGTGGGCTTTCCAGGTAGAACTAGTGGTAAAGAACCTGCCTGTCAATGCAGGAGATGTAAGATATAAGAGATGCAGGTTCGATCCTTGGGCTGGGATCCCCTAGAGAAGGACATGGCAACCCACTCCAGTATTCTTGCCTGGAGAATCCTGTGGGCAGAGGAGCCTGGCAGGGTACAGTCCATAGGGTCGCAAAGAGCCAGACACAACTGAAGTGACTTAGCCAAACACAACTGAAGTGACTTAGCACAGCACAGCACTAGAATGTAAGGTCCATGAGGGGAAGGATTTTTGCTTGTCTTGTTCCCTGTTGTATCTCCAACAAGTGTTAGCGGAATGAAACGAGAAACCAAACACACACCCTTGAGGAGCTCTGTCTGATCAAAGGGTCAGAAAAGTACAGATCACTACAGTGAAACATGGGGAGAGAGCTAACGTTCTAATAATGTACATAAGGCTGTGGGACTGCTAACTACGATAAAAGGGGGTGGTGGTTAAGACTTAGGAAAGGAGTAAACAAGAATAGCATCCACTTATAAGCTCTACACTTGAACAGTGTAGAGCCATGAACAGTGGTCCCCATGAGGGATCAAAAATCATAGGTCTAGAGCCCTTTCCCAGTCGCCCTTACCATGATCAGAAACCCTATCCCCTGATCACACTCAGGAGTGAAAGCACCTGAAATGTCTACTACATGTGGTCTAAGCACTTCAAACTACAATGTGCAGGGTATTCTCTGCAAAAGGCAGCATTCATGATGCATTGGCTAGTACATCTCTAAGCAGAAACCCTGGAAGCTCTGGGAGTGGCCTCAGGTGGCCTATATTGGACTCTCACTGGATCCAAGGCCAAGATAATGAAAGTAATATCTGACGTAAACTCTCAATGTATCTGTTACCTCAAAGTCCTTCTCTCCCAAAATACATCGTCTACCCCTATGCAACAAGGAGAAAGCTCTAACTTTTTCTCACATCGTTTTCTGGGATGGAGAGAATTAAGACAAGCTCAGAAGGAGCTGTGGTTGCAATTACTGAGGCCATCAGTGCTAGAAAAGACCTTTGAGGATATGATGCCCTGAGGTATAAGTAGAGACTTGGAAGGCTATGAACAAGATGATTTTAAGGAGACAAAACAGAATCTGTCACTTTGGTTGCAAGATCTATCATCTTTTATAAAGTGGAGATGGTGATGATAATGTAACACACTTTTCTACAAAGCCCTTTTGCTTTTAATACTGTTCACAACTATTTTGGAAGGTAGAACAGATATCCTCATCCCCATTTTAAAGATGAAGAAACAGAAGCTCAGAAAGATATCATTCCACGCAATGCTAGTAAACGATAAAGCTACAATTCAAACCCAGATCTTTTGATATGCTCAACTCATCTCACTAGGACGTAAGTACACCACAGGGATGCCATGGTCTGGTACAAAAAGAGGCTCTGAGGCCGTTGAGATTCTAATCTTGGCCCTGTGTGACCCCCAAGAAAGTCACTGAATCTTTCTGTGCCCCTCTACTTCATCAGTAAAATGAAATTAATAAAACGAATCTCTCAAGGGTTACTACTTGTTAATAAAGTACTGTTACCATTCTTGCTCAAAATACCTTCCAATCCCAAAGTGTGACTTAAACAAAAACAAACAAAAAACAATTTTACTGAGGCAAAGTGCCAGGCAAGCACAAACCGTATTTGGAACCAAAGGAAAGAGAATCATCACAGCAATTCTGTGCAGGTTCCAGAGACCCTTGGCCACTCCATGCCTTACAAATGCCAACTCCCTGGGGGGCAGCCCAGGCTAAGGGACCTGCTTTATTACCCCTCCTCCTTCGAGGGCGTGGAGACCCCTGCAGAGTAAAAATCTACCTCAGTACTAACTCGAAATGGCCCAGAGAGCAGATGAAGCCCCTCCTCTGTCAAAGCCACGGTATATTCCCCCTCCCGATCTGCTCTCCGCTACCTCCTGGGCAGCTCGTAGCTCAGGTCCCTCTCAGCCAGGCAGCAATATCTACAGGGACCTCTGCTGGCCTACCCAAGACGCTGGGGGGACAAAACTCCAGAGGGGGAAGGGCTGCTGCTGAGGAAAACGAGTTTAGCCCGCAAGAAGCTTACAGTCTAGTTTTTTGGCGGGAGTTTCTCATCCCACACATCCCTTCCCACATACACAGCTTCAAATACCCCCCAACACCCGCAGAAATCTATCTGGCACCCCCTGAGCCCCGCCTCGCCCACCCCACACAGGTCCTCGAAGAACGAGCTTCTGCAACTAGACTGTTGCTCCTGCACCCCACACGAAATACTCATGAGACAAGGGAGAACCCCAGCCAAGGCTCCCTGCCCCTTTAAAGGGGCACCTCTTCCAGAAGAATCTTGATCCTTCAGAGGAGAAAGGAGGGAAATAACATCTCCTCACTAGAGGGGAGGGGGCGAGCGCGCCACAGACAGACTGACGCGGAGTCCGACCCTCAGACAGAGAAAGCTAGCGCCTGCGAACGAACGGGGCATAGAAGGGAGAGCCCATTGGCTGCCTCACCTACCCGTCAAGAGAAACTGGGAGGCCAAGGGACGTTCAGGGGGTGGAAATCTCCTCTGGTCTGACCAATCGGAGAGTGTGGCGGGGGCGGGGCTCGGTGGCTTGGCTTCCAGGACCGGGGGGAAAACAAGATGGCGGCTGCGGGAGGGGGTCCTCGCTTTTCAGCTCCCCCCCTCACTCGTCTTCTCCTTCCCCGCCGCCACCCTTGCTCCAGGAGAGAGCTTTCGCGCCGCCCCCGTCCCTGTCGGGAAGCCCCTCGCTTCCCTCCCCCACTCCGCTTAGTCCCTGGTCTCCGTAGGCCCCGCTGCCCTCGCCCCCGCTCCGTCCGGCCCCGCTGCCGCCCCCATTACCTCAGCCGCCGGCCCGGCCCTACCGTTCGGGACCCCTGGGCGCGGGCGGGCCAGCCGTCTCGCAGGTCGGCGCGGCCCGGGGAGCGGAGCGCGGCCTCCTCCCGCGCTGGCCTCCGCGGCCACCGCCGTGCCCCCTCCCGGCCCGCGCTGGGGCCCCGGCCCGGCCACCGCCGCCGCCGCTCCCGGGGGAGGAGGGGGAATGGAGCCGCCGCCGCCGCCGCTGCCGCCACGGAGCCCGGCCGAGGGGAGGGAGGGATCAGCCCCCAGGCAGGATCCGCCCCTCCGGCCTCCCCCCCTCCCCCCGCCACCTCCACCCCTTCCCTCGCTCCCTCTATGGCTCCGCGGGCTCTCCCGCTGAACGGGATCGAGAGCGCGAAAGAGAGGGGAAAAGGGGAAAAAAAAAATCCCCCCTCCCGTAGCCGGCGCGGCGGCGGCCGGGGCGGTGCGGAGCGGAGCGCGGAGCCGCTGCCGCCACAGGGCACGGTCCCCTGCTCGGCCTCACGGTGGCGGTGCGGACACGGCAGGGGCGCCGAGCAAAGGCGGGATCTGCGCTCACCGCAGCCCCGGTTCACCCCGGCCCGGTTCGCTTCGCCTCCGGGCGAGCCCGACCAGAGAACTGGAGGACGTTCGGATCCAACTGGGAAAGACAAAAGTCCCTAACTCCTCTTAGAGTGGTTGGTCATCCCCTTCCCCCAGCCTTGCGGGGGAGGAGGCTAAGGTTTGGAGCGACAGCCCCTCTCCCCGAGCTAGAGGGTCTCTAAGCCAAGAGCAGTCACTGAAGATAAAATCGGTCTGCAGTTTTTTTGCGGCGCAAGTGCCTGCACTACTTCTAGAAAGTCGTCTCCCCCCACCCCCCACGCCCGTGTTCCAGTTCAGAGGACAAATGTCTATCGATGTCCATACCTTCCCCCAGTGAGGACAACCGGGGAAGACCTGCCTGCCTCTGTTGTGTACAGGTGAGCGTCTTATTCCCCACCAGACATCCTTTCTAAGAATCAGATCTGACTTTTCGCTGTGCCCCTTCCTCTCCCTTCTGGGTTTTAAAAAGCGTAAACATAGAAGTTTGACAGTCTTACTTAAGGACGTCTGGTAACTCGTTTGTCACTATGGACACGGGAAACACTCTCCTTATACCTGATTTGGCTAGGAGTCGGCTAATTTAATGCAGAAGCGGTTTTCTAATAGATGTTCAGCAAATGGCAACTTCAGACTCTCAGGTATCAGTAATCAGCCCGGCTTTTGCTTTCATAAATAAATTTAAGAAAAGGGCGCGTTTGCCACCCCTCTTTTGCCTGTAAATTGGAAAACTTAACCGCATATGACTGAAGTCTTAAGCACCAATATTTAACGATGTTTATAAAGGATGTATGGGTAGACTGCCTTTAAATGTGAAGATGAATGACATGTTTTGAAAGCGTTACCTCTGCCCGCGCTCGTGGTGTAGCTTAGTAAGACTGAACAGTTTCTTGCTTGGTTCTGATGATCAACAACACAGATTGTAGAGTCAGAGGATGAAGAATAAAGGCTTTAGGACACAAGGCTTCCAAATATTTGAACTGAACGAACTGCTACTTTTGAAGTATAGATGTTTATCATTCTAAGGAATTTAAACATTGTGTTTTGAATTTGAAAGTTTGATAAAAGTAAAGACGCTCATTTGTATAACAAAGGTGTTTTCCTGATTACTTGATAGCACCTTCTGGCAAAGTAATAGCAAAAATACTTCATTAACCTTTTTTTTAATTATTTTTTCTTTTCAAGCAAAAGAGAGTGGCTTGTGAAGCTAATCAAGGGCAGGGCATTGTTTTGAAAGCTGTGACGGTAAAATAATATAAATTAACGTCAGGTATTTTAAGGCTGTGGGAATAATCATTTGGAGGGGAAATGTGGAAGAAAAGATGATTAATTGTAGAAAGGAAAGCCCCAGAGACAAGAGAATATTACAATTACTTTTAGTTAAAGAATAAAGAAGGCTAATAGAAGCAAGAACACTGAATTTCATTCCTTGTTCTTTTAAAATATGAAATATAACCATTTCTACATATAACTAGTAACTTTTATTTCTTGATGGATGTTCTCAAATTTTATTTAGTACAATTCCCATTGGTGTGATTGGGAGCTAACTTTTTGCACTGACGTTAATGAAAGATACTTTGAGGAAAATGTATTTAAATGATTTTAAATGCTGTTGAAAATGCACTGTTAAGCTGATACATATAATTTCCAGGTTTTTCTATTTAAAGATTTCATAGAAGACCGTAATTCAGCCTAAATGTTTCTTTTCTATTTTCAACTTCCACCTTCTTAATGGTAACATTACAGTTGTCCTCACTTACATTTTTGACATTTGGAATCGGTTTCTGTTAGTATAACTGCATACATAACTAGTTCTCTATGATGTAATTTTAAATGTAATGTGGGACAATTATGTCATTAAAAACAAGTTTGGAACATGTATCAAAAATCCCAGAGGCACTAAATTTAATTCACTTTAATCTTTAGCTATTTTGAAGTGTTTAAATTCACCAGCCCTTGGCCTTTCCATTAAATCATACATCAATTAAGTTCAAGAGACAGAGGCACAGACCTTTGATTCCCAATAGCAGTTTTAAAATCCTCCATTTTTTAAGTAGAGACTAACTTAATTTTGAGTAGGAGATTGTTTTACCACTTAGACCCAAAAAAGGAACCATGAATACGAAGTTTCCCCTCAATTTTTTCTTCCAGCATCTCAGGATATCTTTGTCAATAATTTACTATTATAATTAGTTTACTGAGGCAAGAAACCTCTGAAGGGTCAGATGCAATACCTACTGGATTAATGAAATACATGTGAATAAAAGAGAATAGACTTTGATTGTTAAATTATTTTTAATAGAATATTCTTTCTTTAGACCTTGGCCAAAAAATTCTAAAGCATGAGTAGGAAGAATATGGGAGGTTGGAGTCATCGTGATAGTTTTATGATGTGATGAAAATGCTCTCTAAGAATATAGTTTGCTTAGAAAAAGAAAAAAAATAGCTGTGCTAACAACAAGCTTTAAACTGAATACCACACCCTCTAAATTTAATTCCATTCATTTATTCCTATAACAGACATTTATTGGACACCTCCTGTGTGTCCCACACTGTAAAAGTTGCTTCGGAAACTAATGACAAAATTTCAACCTATAAAGGGCACAGTGATCATATGAAAACATAGAGTCTGTTGGTTTTTTTTTCCTCTAAGTAGTATGCAATCAAGATGGTAGCTAGAAATAATTAGAAAATATATGCAGGAGAAATTAGATAAAGCAGTGAACAGTATAGGGCTACTACTATTCAAATGGAAGGTAGGAGACTTCTTTTAGCCTGGTTCTCAATAGTGATGGATGTGACTTGGTAAAAAGAATTTAGAATGACATTATTAGATTAGTGCCAGGGCAGCCCAGGCAAAGGGACAATATGCAGGAAATAATAAGGAAATTATCCTCGCTGGTCTGTATGGGGAAGATGTTAAGAGAGAAGAAGTTGAATTGCATATGAAATATGGCAAGCGTATAGGGATAATAAAACTAATACCTAACACTTACTTGCAAGGTACTGTGCTTAGTGCTTTACATACATATTATTTAATATCTTCATTGAACTTAGAAAACAAACTAGTTTAATTAATAAAGGAAATCTATTGATCCTCATAACCAGAAAGTCCAGGGGTGCATCTGGTTTTAGGTAAGGTCAAGTCAAGAAATTCAGATTATGTCATTGGGACATAGTCTCTTGCAGTCTCTCAGCTAGCCTGAACTAATAGCTGTGGCCAAGAGGACATGATACTCGGATAAGGCTCATCATTTTCCTGACAGTATCCTGGTCATTGTTCACTACCAGAAGCAGAGGACGTAGGCATGAGATCAGTTCTCCAAAGACATAGTGGCCACTTTTAGAAAATAGGTCCAGTATGCTTGCTGTATCTCATTTATCAATCTGTAACTCTATGAAATTATTATCATGGTCCCCATTACACAAAAAATAAACTAGAGCAGGTAAAGTATTAGGTAAACTAAGAGGAATTTACTGTAGATAATTGGGTGGTGTGAAAATAAAAGGATACTAACCAGAGTGGTGGAAGAGATGGTAGAAAAAGAGGAGGGAAAGGAAGAATCAAATCAGAAGACAAATCAACAGTTTTTTTTGAACGATTGGACATAGGAACAAAGGAGAAGATCAAAGATGAATCTAAGAGAAAAAAGGAGGAATCGAAACTCAAATTTAGGAGATTTTGACAATGCTGGTAGGGTCATTGCAAAGTAAGAGGTGGCAAAGTGTTACTCAGGAATACCTTCTGGGTCTGAGGGTCTGAGGATTGAGGAAATGATGTCAGCTTAAGTTCTCTGGAGCCTCTTTTAGTGACACTAAAATACATATTCAGTAATTATCTGTGAGCTGCAGGTAAGGTTCTATTTTATGCCTGTGAAGAGTACAAAGGTGAAAAGGCTACACTCTCACACTTGAAGTCACAAAATCTAATCACAGGCATAAAACAAGTATATTAATAACCAGAACATGCAATAGCATGTAAGCACCTCAGGTGAGATGCAAGCAAAGTGGCATGAGAGTTAGATATGAGAGAGAAGAGGGGAAGGCTCTATGAAAGAGGTGCCGGTTGAGCTCCACCTTAAAGCTTGGGTTCAGTGTTAACTGGGAGGATGGCAGAGGGAGTGTGATCCAGGCTAAACACCAACATGAGCAGAGAAAGGTGAGATACCACAGTATTGATTCAAGGAACAGTGGGTTACCCCGTTTGACCAAAAATGGGAAGTATGACAGTAAAGACTGGAAGGATAAAACAAAATCAGAACATAGAGTCTGTTATGTAGGGAACTGGATGTGAGGGGCAGTGGTTCCTCATGATTTTTAGAACAAGGAAATGGTTTGAATAATTCATGCTTTTAAGATCCAGTCAGGCAAGAGAGTATGATACAATATGGTTTAAATTATCCAGCTAGTATGGCTCACATTATCCTCTCGACTTGAATTCTGGCTAGAACATTTTACCATATACTTCAGTTCAGTTCAGTTGCTCAGTCGTGTCCGACTCTTTGCGACCCCATGAATTGCAGCACGCCAGGCCTCCCTGTCCATCACCAACTCCCGGAGTCTACCCAAACTCATGTTCATCGAGTCGGTGATGACATCCAACCATCTCATCCTCTGTTGTCCCCTTCTCCTCCCACCCCCAATCCTACCCAGCATTAGGGTCTTTTCCAATGAGTCAACTCTTCGCATCAGGTGGCCAAAGTATTGAAGTTTCAGCTTCAATATCAGACCTTCCAATGAACACCCAGGATTGATCTCGTTTAGGATGGATTGATTGGATCTCCTTGCAGTCCAAGGGACTCAAGAGTCATCTCCAACACCACAGTTCAAAAGCATCAATTCTGCGGCGCTCAGCTTTCTTCACCGTCCAACTCTCACATCCATACATGACCACTGGAAAAACCATAGCCTTGACTAGACGGACTTTTGTTGGCAAAGTAATGTCTCTGCTTTTAAATATGCTATCTAGGTTGGCCATAACCTTCCTTCCAAGGAGTAAGCGTCTTTTAATTTCATGGCTGCAGTCACCATCAGCAGTGATTCTGGAGCCCCCAAAAATAAAATTCTGACACTGTTTCCACTGTTTCCCCATCTATTTCCCATGGAGTGATGGGACCAGATGCCATGATCTTAGTTTTCTGAACGTTGCGCTTTAAGCCAACTTTTTCACTCTCCTCCTTCACCTTCATCAAGAGGCTCTTTAGTTCTTCTTCACTCTCTTCCATAAGGGTGGTGTCATCCACATATCTGAGGTGATATTTCTCCTGGCAATCTTGATTCCAGCTTGTGTTTCTTCCAGCCCAGCGTTTCTCATGATGTACTCTGCATATGAGTTAAACAAGCAGGGTGACAATATACAGTCTTGACGTACTCCTTTTCCTATTTGGAACCAGTCTGTTGTTCCATGTCCAGTTCTAACTGTTGCTTCCTGACCTACATACAGGTTTCTCAAGAGACAGGTCAGATGGTCTTGTATTCCCATCTCTTTCAGAATTTTCCACAGTTTATTGTGATCCACACAGTCAAAGGCTTTGGCATAGTCAATAAAGCAGAAATAGATGTTTTTCTGGAACTCTCTTGCTTTTTCGATGATCCAGCGGATATTGGCAATTTGATCTCTGGTTCCTCTGCCTTTTCTAAAACCAGCTTGAACATCTGGAAGTTCACGGTTCACGTATTGCTGAAGCCTGGCTTGGAGAATTTTGAGCATTACTTTACTAGCATGTGAGATGAGTGCAATTGTGCAGTAGTTTGAGCATTCTTTGGCATTGCCTTTCTTTGGGATTGGAACGAAAACCGACCTTTTCCAGTCCTGTGGCCACTGCTGAGTTTTCCAAATTTGCTGGCATATCGAGTGCAGCACTTTCACAGCATCACCTTTGAGGATTTGAAATAGCTCAACTGGAATTCCATCACCTCCACTAGCTTTGTTCGTAGTGATGCTTTCTAAGGCCCACTTGACTTCACATTCCAGGATGTCTGGCTCTAGGTGAGTGATCACACCATCGTGATTATCTGGGTCATGAAGATCTTTTTTGTACAGTTCTTCTGTGTATTCTTGCCACCTCTTCTTAATATCTTCTGCCTCTGTTAGGTCCATACCATTTTTGTCCTTTATCGAGCCCATCTTTGCATGAAATGTTCCTTTGGTATCTCTAATTTTCTTGAAGAGATCTCTAGTCTTTCCCAATCTGTTGTTTTCCTCTATTTCTTTGCACTGATCGCTGAGGAAGGCTTTCTTATCTCTGCTTGCTATTCTTTGGAACTCTGCATTGAGATGGGAATATCTTTCCTTTTCTCCTTTGCTTTTCGCTTCTCTTCTCTTCCCAGCTATCTGTAAGGCCTCCTCAGACAGCCATTTTGCTTTTTTGCATTTCTTTTCCATGGGGATTTTCTTGATCCCTGTCTCCTGTACAATGTCACGAACCTCTGTCCATAGTTCATCAGGCACTCTGTCTATCAGATCTAGTCCCTTAAATCTATTTGTCACTTCCATTGTATACTCATAAGGGATTTGATCTAGGTCATACCTGAATGGTCTAGTGGTTTTCCCTACTTTCTTCAATTTAAGTCTGAATTTGGCAATAAGCAATTCGTGATCTGAGCCACAGTCTGCTCCCGGTCTTGTTTTTGCTGACTGTATAGAGCTTCTCCATCTTTGGCTGCAAAGAATATAATCAATCTGATTTCGGTGTTGACCATCTGGTGATGTCCACGTGTAGAGTCTTCTCTTGTGTTGTTGGAATAGGGTGTTTGCTATTACCAGTGCGTTCTCGTGGCAAAACTCTATTAGCCTTTGCCCTGCTTCATTCTGTACTCCAAGGCCAAACTTGCCTGTTATGCCAGGTGTCTCTTGACTTCCTACTTTTGCATTCCAGTCCCCTATAATGAAAAGGACATCTTTTTTGGGTGTTAGTTCTAGAAGGTCTTGTAGGTCTTCATAGAACCGTTTAATTTCAGCTTCTTTGGCATTACTGGTCGGGGCATAGACTTGTATTACCGTGATATTGAATGGTTTTCCTTGCAAACGAACAGAGATCATTCTGTTGTTTTTGAGATTGCATCCAAGTACTGCATTTTGGACTCTTTTGTTGACCATGATGGCTACTCCATTTCTTCTAAGGGATTCTTGCCCACAGTAGTAGATATAATGGTCATCTGAGTTAAATTCACCCATTCCAGTCCATCTTAGTTCGCTGATTCCTAGAATGTCGACGTTCACTCTTGCCATCTCCTGTTTGACCACTTCCAGTTTGCCTTGATTCATGGACCTAACATTCCAGGTTCCTATGCAATATTGCTCTTTACAGCATCGGACTTTGCGTCCATATACTTAGTGAAATACTAAACCACAAACCTGAAAGTAAAAAGTATGTGGCAAGTGTAAATTGCTCAACCTGATTTAATATCCCTTCATTTTAACCTTTGATTAGCATTTCTGTCGGAGAAGGCAATGGCACCCCACTCCAGTACTCTTGCCTGGAAAATCCCATGGATGGAGGAGCCTGGTAGGCTGCGGTCCATGGGGTCGCTAAGAGTCGGACACGACTGAGCGACTTCACTTTCACTTTTCCCTTTCATGCACTGGAGAAGGAAATGGCAACCCACTCCAGTATTCTTGCCTGGAGAATCCCAGGGACGGCGGAGCCTGGTGGGCTGCCGTCTATGGGGTCGCACAGAGTCGGACACGACTGAAGCGACTTAGCAGCAGCAGCAGCAGCAGCATTTCTGTTAAGTCCTAAACATTTTTTAAATTTTAACTTACTTGTTTTTGGCTGTGCTAGGTCTTCGTTGCTGTGGGGGGCAGTTTCTGTAGTTGCAGTGAGAGTAGAGGGGCTACTTGCTAGTTGCAGTGTGTGGGCTTCTCATTGCAGTGGTTTCTCTTGTGGAGCATGGGCTCTAGGCGTGCAGACTCAGTAGTTGTGGCTCACGGGGTTAGTTACTCTGCAGCATGTGGAATCTTCCTGGAGCAGGGATCGAACCCCTGCGTTGGCAGGCAAACTCCCAACCACTGGACCACCAGGGAAGTCCAGGTCCTAAACTTTTAATCATGTATGAAGTCAGGACACCATAAAATATGCTATTTCCATATTTTAACAAAAGAAAAGGGTCAGTACCCTGCAAGTAGCCACCTACTTGGTATAATTTCACTAAAGAGAGAAAATGCACAAAAATAATAGCTCTTAAATAATAATAATAATGATAGCATCTACCAAACCATAAGCTACATTTTAACAAACTCCCTCTAGGTGATTCATATGTGTGATGATTAATTTTGTGTGTCCACTTAATTGGGCTAAGGGATAACTGGTAAAACATTACTGGTAAAACATTATTACTGGTTGTCTGTGAAGGTGTTTCTGGAAGAAATTAGCATTTTAATTGCTATACAGAGTAAAGAAGATCACCCCTACTAAAGGGGCTGGGCATCATCCAATCTGTTGAGGGCCTGACTAGGACCAAAAGGTAAAGAAAGGTTGCATTTGCCCTCTGGTTGAGCTGGGACATTATCTTCTGCCCTTGGACATTGGTGGTCCTAGCTCCCACGCCTTTGTACTTGGCTGAATCATACCAGCAGCTATCCTGGTTCTCCAGCTTGCAGATGACAGATCATGGAACTTCTTGGCCTCCGTAATTACTTGAACCAATTCCTATAATATCTACTGGTTCTGTTTCTTTGCAAAACCCTAACTAATACAATGTGCATATTAAAGTTAAGTAGCAGTGGATTAGAGGATATTCGATAATCCCAGGATTAAAGTGTATTAAGGTCCTTGCATTGTCTGGGGAAAGGGAAAAGCTCAAGGGTTAATATTTGCCTTTGATTAGTCAAGATTACCTGTTGGATGAGTCCATATATTTTAAATTCTTGAAAATGCAGACTAATCTGTAGTGACAAAAAGCAGATTGGTGGCTACCTGGAGGTAGAGGAGAGGACTGACTATAAAAGGGGCATGTGAGAACATTTGAGAGTGTTGGAAATACTCTATAAATTGATTGTGGTGGTAAACATTGGTCAGAAGTTATCAAACTACTGAATAGCCATAATGTATTTTACATAAATTGTGTCACAATTAAGTTGATTAAAAAAATAAAAAGACTACCTGTTGTAATGTTTTTGTTGTTGTTTAGTCACTAAATTGTGTCCAACTCTTTTGCTACCCCATGGGCTATAGTCCACCAGGCTCCATTGTCCATGAGATTTCCCAGGCAAGAATACTGGAGTACATTTCCTCCTTCATGGGAATCTTCCTGAATCAGGGGTCTAACCTGTGTCTCTTGCTTGTCAGACGGAAACCCTGTAATGTTTAAAACTAACCATTAAAAGAATGAAAAAAAGAAGCTATAACTCACAAACTAGTAGAGAGGAAAAAAGGAATAATACATATTCAACCAATCTAAAGGAAGAAAAAAAGAACATAAATAAGCAATAAGAACAAATATAAGTAATAAGATGTTGGCAGATATTGTATAAACTCGTCTCCTCTGTAGAATGAACAGGCTACAATGAGAGAGACATTTGGGGGAAAGTTTAATGATAGATGGTTAAAATGTGTATATTGAGCACATGCATTTACCCCAGAACTTCACTTAATATGTTAGTAAAGCATTAAAAAACCCGCAAGATAATAAAGTCCATAAGAACAAAAAGAAGAGGGGAAAGAAACAACAGCAGATGAGAACTGTCAATAAAATTTTGGAGAATGGAAGAAGACGGGTGAACAAATAAGAAAGCTAAAGCATAAGTCTGCAAAAAGAACTGGTAAAAATCAGCTGATTCACAGACCCACTAGAAAGGCTTACAAATAGGAAACTGCAGTAATTCTGAAGAATTGTGTGTGCTGGGGGAGGGAGGTGGTAGTGAGGTGTTGGTAATGGCTTGGAGAGTAGGCCTCCAGAAAAATCTGTTGAAAGGGTGGTTAGATGCTACCAGATCTCCCCAGTACTCCTTGGAGATTTGCCATCTCAGAAAATTAAACTAAGGCGATCTGGACTTGGGGATTCCAGGCACCAATGAGGGCAGAGACCAAGTGCCGTTCTGAAAATGGCAATTAGAATGGTACTCTACATACTGAATGATGAGACACCCCCTCCCCACCTCATTTCCCTTCTCAGGGCTGATAAAGAGGAAGGGGAAAGCTGATACAAATTGATGGGCTCTGGTGGTCCAGAAGTGGGCTGAGAAAAAAATGCCATGAAAATATTTTTAGTCCGTTTATCCTTTCAAGTGAGGAATTGAAAAATTGTTTTCCTAAGATCAAAATCCTCAGTGGCCCAGCCTCTGCCCACACCTTACATTTTAGAACACTGGGAGCCAAGTGTATATTAGAATCTTGCTATTCAGATTGTTGTCCAAGAACCAGTAGTACTGGCATCCCCTTGGGAGGTGGTTAGAAATGCTGACTCTCAGGCCCCACTCCAGACCTACCAAACCAAAGCCTGTATTTTAATAAGATTCCCCCAGGTGATTTGTATGCATGTTAAAGTTTGAGAAGCAGTAGGTTAAAGGAAAGGATAGCTTCCCTGGTAGCTCAGACGGTAAAGCATCTGCCTGCAATGCAGAAGACCTGGGTTCGATCCCTAAATTGGGAAGATCCCCTGGAGAAGGAAACGGCAACCCACTCCAGTACTCTTGCCTGGAGAATGCCATGGATGGAGGAGCCTGGTAGGCTACAGTCCATGGGATAGCAAAGAGTTGGACACGACTGAGCAACTTCAGCTTCAGCAGGTTAAAGGATATTAGAGAATTCCAGTATTCCTCTCTGAAAGTAAAGTCCTATTTACTAATGTTTGTGGAGGAATAGTCCCAATTAAAAAAAATAAAACTTGCCACCTTTTGCCTTGTACTGAAGCCTACCAGATACCAAAATACTCCCTCCCTTCCCCCAACACACAATTTTAAACAATTTTTTATTACTTCACTCAAAGTTGAGTAGACCATCAATAAACAACAGTTATATGAGGAAAATCTCATTAGTGTCATAGCCCAAAACAAAGGAACAGAAAATCAAGACTTAACAAACAAAAATCTCAACCTCAAGAAGTAACAGCAATGAAGTGGGAACATGATAATATTTAGAAAAGAAGTGGGGGAGGGAAGAAGGGAGACGGAAAAGATGCTGTCCAAAAAAAAAACTTGAAAATAAGAAAATATGAAAGATTTTCAAAGATACAATGGAAGATTTGGAAGGTGAAGTTGAAGTCTCAGAGAGCAGAGGGAAAATAAGAAAGTAAAGAGAAGAGAAAAGAGAATTTGAGGATGAATTCAGGACATACAACATCCCATTTATAGTAATTCTAGAAAGGAAATGATTGATTTTCCCAGAAATGAAGATCTTGAGTTTCCAGAATGAAAGACTTCCCCCAGTACCCTGGTACAATGAATGCAAAAAGATCTTAAGAACACTAGTGATAGAAAAGGGGAGGATCCTAAAAGCTTTCAGAAAAATCAGGTCACCTAGAAAAGATTATGAATCCAAGGATACCAGGTTAGAAGGCATCAGAATAATCCCTTCAAATGCTGAAAGAACATTGTTTTCCTGTATAGAAGTCTATACCTTGCCAAAATGTCTATCAAGTGTGGGAATAGTATAAAGACATTTTCAGACTTGCGAGGTCTCATTTATCTATTCTTTCTCAGGAAGCAACTGGATGACATTTTCCATAAAAATGATGGAGGGAAAAAAAATCAAAAATAAAAATCGTGGTATCCATGAAGTGTGTGTGCTGTGTGCTAAGTCGCATCAGTCGTGTCCAACTCTGTGTGACCCTGTGGACTGTAGCCCACCAGGCTCCTCAGTCCATGGGATTCTCCAGGCAAGAAAACTGGAGTGGGTTGCCATTTCCTTCTCCAGGGGATCTTTCCGACTCAGGGATTGGACCCATGTTTCTTAAGTCGCCTGCATTGGTAGGCAGGTTCTTTACCACTAGCACCACCTGGGAGGCCATCCATGATATAGGATCCCCAATTATGATGAAAGGAAAGTTGTTTGGCAGGCTAAGAGTGCAACCATTGCAGTTGGAGAACTCCAGAAATGATTGGAATGGATAATTTACCAGATATATTTGACCATATAAGAGGAGGCTTTCAGTACTGAGAAAGAGTTTAGAGAAATGGCAACCCACTCCAGTATTCTTACACGGGAAATCCCATGGACAGGAGCCTGGTGGGCTACAGTCCATGGGATTGCAAAAGAGTTGGACAAGACTTGGCGACTAAACAATGACAATAATAAAATTAAAATTTTAAAATAGGCAATTATTAATTCTAGGAAAGACAACCCATGTGAAAAAGATATAATTTCTACTGTGCCTATATGGCTCATTTGCAAGCATTTATATAATCATAACAAAGAAAAACAATAGAGATTTAACTAAAAATTATGATATAACTATTTTGAGACTATGAGGTGAGTGGTAGGAGATACAAATGAAATCCTCATTATCTGTAGTTGAAGTATAATAATGTATAAAGTTGAAAACTCAAGAACTGATAGTAAATGTGTGTTATTTAGAAATGGAAGTTAAATACTGGAAGAAACTACTGAAGAGTTTGAAATTGTTGGTTGTGGATTGGGAGAGAAGGAATTGGGCTGAAGTAGTGATCTCTGGTTTTATTTTATTTTTAACTATTTTTTACTGCCTTGGGTCTTTATTGCTGCACATGGACTTTCCCTAGTTGTGGCGAGCAGAGGCTTCTCTTCTCGTGGAGCACAGGCTCTGGGCACACCGCCTTCGGAGTTGTGGCACGTGGGCTCAATAGTCATGGCTCGAGGACTCTAGAACGTGGGCCCTAGAGTAGTTATGATGCATGGGCTTTAGTTGCTCCACAGCATGTAGAATCTTCCTGGACCTGGGATCAAACCCATGTCCCCTGCATTGGCAGGTGGATTCTTATCCACGGTACCACCAGGGAAGTCCTGGTTTTATTTTTAAGCCTTGGTATTATTTGACTTTTAAAAAACTTGTAAGTTCATAAAAGTTAATATGAAATATACTTAAATGATATTACTTCAAAAGTAAGTGGATGGATTGAAGAGTGGCTATAATAAATTAGCTTTCCAATTCAATATGTCAGAAAGAGTATGTGTTATGCAGAAAAGTTATTGGGTTGGCCAGAAAGGTTGTTTGGGTTCTTCTATAAGCTGTTACCTGAAAACCCAAACAACCTTTTTGGCCAACTCAGAATTAACATAGCAGACCTGACTGCTCTCCTTTGAGATGGCTGCTTACATGGGTGGCATCTGAGAGCTTCTTGGATTCCAGGAAGGTTCTCACCACCCGCACTGATAAGAGTGGTTCACTGTGCCTAAACTATTTGTGCAGACAGTACGGTTTACCGTAGCTGTCCACTTTCCTTCTGGAGTACATGTCACCAGGCAGAGGGTATCTTTGTAACCAACCCCCATAAAATCTCTGGACAGTCTCTAATGAGCTTCCCTGGTAAACAACTTTTGGCATGTGTTGTTACAACTCATTGTTGAGGGAATTAAGTGCATCCTGTGTGAGAGAGAACCCTTGGAAGCTTGATCTTGGTTTCCTCCAGACTACGCCCCATGTGCCTTTTTTCTTTGGTGATTTTACTGATTTTGTTCTGTATCTTTTCTCTGTAATAAGTCATAACCACACATACAGCTGCATGTTGAATCCTGATTCCTCCTAGTAAATCATTGAATTTGGAGGTGGTCTTGAGGACCCCAACACACATTTTTTTTTTACTCCAAATACCCATTAAAATATTAGTGTAATTGCAAGATGTGTGCTTGCAAGCAATAAAACCCAATTCTAGCTCTCTCATGGGGGAAAAATAGCATTTATTGGAAGGGTTGAAGCAAGGGCTCTCAGAATTGAAAGGAGACTGGAGGAGCAAGCTAGAACGTCATTGCCACCACTGCTTATATATAAATAATATCTTAATTTTTTTTCTGTTAAGTTACTGGTATTGGAAATACAGTTTATTGTTACCTGTCCATCTTATATTTAGCCACCTTGCTAAACTTTCTTATTATTTCTAATAATGTGGTTGGTTCTGAAGGGTTTTCTCTATAGATAATTATATTATCTCTAAGTGGTAGTTTTGATCTTCCCTTTTCAGACATTAGGTCTGACATACCTTCCTCCCCCTTTCTTCCTTTCTTTCTTTCATCCCTTCTTCCCTTCCTTCCCTCCTTCTTTCCCTTTCTCCCCCCACCCCCCCACCCCCTGACCCCCACTCCCCTCTCTGTCTTACTGACCTTCAGCACAATGTTAGAGGCAGTAGACATCCCTGCCTTGTTACTCCAGTTTTAAGGAAATGCTTCTGACATTTCCCTACTAAGAATGATGTTTGCTTTCAGTGTTATGTGAGATACTCTTTAACAGATTCAGAAAGATCATTTCTATTCTCACTTTGCTAAAAGTTGTTTTATCATGATGAGTGTTTAATTTTATCAAATACTTCTTCTGCATCTATTAACATGATAACTGGTTTTCTCCTTTACTCTTAATGTGAAGAATTGGTTCTCTAATATTAAACCATTCTTGTATCTCTGGAATTAACCTGGCTTTGTCATGATTTATTATATTATCTCTTTTATACATCACTGATTTGGTTTGCTAATGTTTTAATTAATGTATTTGCATCTAGGGTCACAAGTGAGATTGACTATAATTTGATAGTTTTGGGAATTAAGTTTTATTAATCTCATAGAATGAGTTGGAAATATTTCCTCTTTTTCAATTTTCTGGAAGAGTTTGTATATGAAATGAACTGTTTCTTGGAAAGCTGGAATATTTTTCTATAATTTTGTTCATCTAAGTTTTGCAATATGTTTTCTTTTAAATCTCTGCTCCACCTATAGTTATGTTCCCCTTTGCATTACTAATGTTTTTTCTTCTCTTCTTTCCTATCCCTTTTACCCCAAGTCTCCATAAATTTTATTAGTTTTCTCCCCCCAGATAGCATTAGTATACTGTATTGGTGTTTTTCTTTCTGGCTTACTTCACTCTGTATAATAGGCTCCAGTTTCATCCACCTCATTAGAACTGATTCAAGTGTATTCTTTTTAAAGGCTGAGTAATATTCCATTGTGTATAAGTACCACAGCTTACTTATCCATTCATCTGCTTATGGAGATCTAGGCTGCTTCCATGTCCTGGCTATTATAAACAGTGCTGCGATGAACATTGGGGTGCATGTGTCTCTTTCAATTCTGGTTTCCTCAGTGTGTATGCCCAGCAGTGGGATTGCTGGGTCATATGGCAGTTCTATTTCCAGGTTTTTGAGGAATCTCCACACTGTTCTCCAAAGTGGCTGTACTAGTTTGCATTCCCACCGACAGTGTAAGAGGGTTCCCTTTTCTCCACACCCTCTCCAGCATCTATTGCTTGTAGTCTTTTGGATAGCAGCCATTCTGACGGGCGTGAAATGGTACATCATTGTGGTTTTGATTTGCATTTCTCTGATAATGAGTGATGTTGAGCATCTTTTCCTGTGTTTGTTAGCCATCTGTATGTCTTCTTTGGAGAAGTGTCTGTTTAGTTCTTTGGCCCACTTTTTGATTGGGTCGTTTATTTTTCTGGAATTGAGCTGCAGGAGTTGCTTGTCTATTTTTGAGAATAATTGTTTGTCCGTTGCTTTGTTTGCTATTAATTTCTCCCATTCTGAAGGCTGTCTTTTCACCTTGCTTATAGTTTCCTTTGTTGTGCAAAAGCTTTTAATTTTAATTAGGTCCCATTTGTTTATTTTTGCTTTTATTTCCAATATTCTGAGAGGTGGGTCATAGAGGATCCTGCTGTGGTTTATGTTGGAGAGTGAAAAACATCAATTCTTAACTACTAGTATTTCATGATATGAGTGTACCAGTTTGTTTAACCATTTACCCATTGAAGGACATCTGAGTTGTTTCTGATTTGGGGAAAACTGGACATCCACCTGCAAGAGAATGAAGCTAGACCACTATCTTATACCATACACAAAAATTAACTCAGAATGGATTAAAGACTTGAGACTCTTAGAAGAAAACACAGGCAGTAAGTTCTTTGACATCAGTCTTGGCAATGATTTTTTGGATTTGACACCAAAAGTAAAAGTAAGTTTGATATATATGTCAAACTAAAGAAACTCCTGCACAACAAAGGAAACCATCAACAAAATGAAAAGGCAGACTATCTAATGGGAGAAAATATTTGCAAAGCATAGATCTGACAAGGGGTTAATATCCAAAATACATAAAGAACTCAAACAACTCAATAGCAAAAGACAAAACAGTCCAGTTTTTAAATGGGCAGAGGATCTGAATGAACATTTTCCCAAAGAAGACATACAAATAGCCAACAGGTACATGAGAAGCTACTCAACATCACTGTCAGAGAACTGCAAATCAAAAGCACAATGAGATATCACTTCATACCTTTTAGAATGGTTATTATCCAAAAAAAAGTAACAGGTATTGGTGAGGATATGGAGAAAAGGGAATCTTCCTGGCAGTGGGAATGTAAACTGGTACAGCCACTATTGAAAACAGCATGGAGGTTTGTCAAAAAAATCAAAACTAGAACTACCAAATGATCCAGCAATCCCACCTCTGGGTATTTATCCAAAAAAAATGAAAACACTTGAAAAAATATTTGCATCCCTATGTTCATTGCAGAATTATTTGCAGTAGCCAAGAGATGGAAACAATCTAAGTGTCCGCTGATGGATGAATGGATAAAGAAGATGTGTTGTATAAGTCAACTGTATATATGAATATTATTCAGCTATAAAAAAAGAAGGAAATCCTGCCATTTGTGACTACATGGATGAACTTTGAAGGCATTATACTAAGTGAAATAAGCCAGACAGAAAGACAAGTACTATATGATATCAATTATATTTGGATTCTCAAACAAACTCGTAGAGACAGAGAGTAGATTGATGGTTGCCAGAGATGGGGTTTAGGGTAGGCAAAATGAATTAAGGGAGTCAAAAGGTACAAACTTCCAGTTACAAATAAGTCCTGGGACTGTAATGTCTAACATGTGGACTATAGTTAATAATACTGTGTTGTATGCTAAGAGAGAACTTAAAAGTTCTCACCACGGGTCTTCCTTGGTAGTCTTGCGCCTAAGACTCCACATTCCCAATGCAGGGGGCCCAGGTTCAATTTCTGCTCAGGGAACTGGATCCCTCCCACATGCCGTGACTAAGAGTCCTAAGAGTGGAATGCTGCAACTAAAGATCCTGCATGCTGCAACTAAGACCCAGTACAACCAAATAAATACTTTTTTTAAAGTTCTCACCACAAGAAAAACAGATTTTGTAACTATGTATGGTAATGAATGTTAACTGGACTTATTTGGTGATCATTTTGCAGCATATACAGATAATGAACCAATTGTGGACCTGAAACTAATGTTATATGTCAATTATATCTCAATTTTTTTTTTTAAGAAAAGCATTTTCTTTGTGTTACAGTACTAAGCCAATGGCACAGAGTTATCCATGAAATCATGTAGAAGGTACAGGTAAGCAGTGAGTGGTACATAGATAAGTCTTCCTGAATAGTATAAAAATGTTAGAACTCTTTTACTCCAACTACCTGGCCTTTTGATTACATGCTATAATTTTCTAGTATTTTAGACCTGTTCTTTTGAATTTAATTTTTGTGGCTAAGTAACAAATTCATGGTGAACTTCCCTGGTGGTTCAGCAGTAAAGAATCCAACTGCCAGTGCAGGAGACGTGGGTTTGATTCCTAGGTTGGGAAGATCCCCTGGAGAAGGAAATGGCAACCCACTCTGGTGTTCTTCCCTGGGAAATCCCATGGACAAAGGAGCCTGGCGGGCTACGGTCCATGGGGTCACAACTAAACAGCAAACTGCCCATACAGGTGAAATTTGTGTTGTTTCAGGCTTATTGCAAGCAGTTCTGCTAAGAATAGCTTTATGCACAGTCTGTTTTGTACACATGGAAGTATATCTGTGGGATAAACCACCCAAAGTAGAATTCCTGCGTCAAAGGCTATATACATTTGGAAGTGGGATAGCTCTCCATAAGGACTCTGCCAGTTGACACTCATATAAACCATGTGTTAGAGGGCCTGTTTTCCCACAGCTTTATCAATAGAACATTTTAGCAAGCTTTTAGATTTTTGCCACTCTGATAAGTGAAAAAATAATATTTTGGTGTAGTTTTAACTTGAATTTCTATTATTACGAGAGAGCTTGAACATTCTTTCATATATTTAAAGCCATCAACCTGGGAATTGACAAGAGTATGAATGTATTAGTTTGTACATAACATTTGTTAAAAATGGTGAAACTGTGCACTTTGAATCTATGCATTCATTGTGTATAAGTTATACTTCTGGTGCCATTTTAAAATTTTATTTATTTATTTGGCTGCATTGGGTCTTAGTTGCGGCGCATGGGATCTTCACTGTGGTGTGTGGGCTTAGTTGACTCTTGCCACGTGGGATCTTAGTTCCCTGACCAGGGATCTAACCTGTGTGCCCTGCATTACAAGGTGGTTTCTTAACCACTGGACCACCAGGGAAGTCCCTCTAGGACCATTTTTAAAAAAAGATTTTTCTTTCTCTATTTAATGAGTTTGTCAAAAATAATTTGACCATATATGTGTGGATCTATTCCTTGACTCTATTACATTGATCTATTTGTGCTTTTGCCAGGGTTACACTGTCTTGATTTTCTTTGCTTTATTATAAGCTTTGAAGGCGTGTAGAATAATATCTCCAAATTTACTTTCCTTTTCTAAGGTTATTTTGAGTATTTATATCCTTTGCAGTTCCACATAAATTTTAGAATCAGCTTGTCAATTTCCATAATAAAGTTGTGGGGATTTTGATTGGGATTTCATTGAGTCTCTATATCAATTTAGGGGGAATAGCTTAAACAATATGAGTCTTACAATCCATTAATAGACTATTTTTTCCATGAATGTGTGTCTTTAATTTAACTCAGAAATGTTTTATAGATTTCAGTGCAAAGGTTTTATGCATTTTTATTAAATTACCCTAAAGTATTTTCTGTGTTTTAGATGATCATATAGATGATCTTTTGCTGGCTACTCTTGTTTGTTTTTCCATAACTTTTGGGATGAAATTGATCATAAAAAGAAGAGAGGGTGTGGAGAAAAGGGAACCCTCTTGCGTTGTTGGTGGGAATGTAAATTGATACAGCCTCTATGGAAGACAGTATTGAGATTCCTTTAAAAATTAGGAGTAAAACTACCATATGACCCAGAAATCCCACTATTAGGCATATATCCTGAAGAAATCAGAATTGAAAAAGATACATGTACCCCCACGGTTCATTGCAGCACTATTTACGGTAGCTAGGATGTGGAAGCGACCTAGATGTCCATTGACAGATGGATAAAGAAGCTGTAGTACATATATAAAATGGAATATTACCAAGCCATAAAGAGGAATACATGTGAGTCAGTTCTAATGAGGTGGATGAACCTAGAGCCTATTATACAGAGTGAAGTAGTCAGAAAGAGAAAAGCAAATACCGTATGCTAACACCTGTATATGGGCTCTAGAAAGACAGTACTGATGAACCTGTTTGCAGGGCAGCAGTGGAGACACAGACATAAAGAACAGACTTACAGACATGGGGGCTGGGGAGGAAGGAGAGGGTGGGACAAATGGAGAAAGTAACATGGAAGCATATACACCACCGTACGTAAAATAGATAGTCAATGGGAACTCAAATAGGGGCTCTGTAACAACCTAGAGGGATGGGATGAGGTGGAAGGTAGGAGGGAGATTCAAGAGGGGGGGAGCATACATATACCTATGGCTGATTCTTGTTGATGTATGGCAGAAACCAACACAATATTGTAAAGCAATTATCCTTCAATTAAAAATAAATTTTAAAAAATGAATCATTTGACATTTTTAAAGGGAAAATCAAAACCTTTTTGATATTGTCTTTAAAACTCAACATTCAAAAAACTAAGATCATGATATCCAGTCCCATCACTTCATGGCAAGTAGCTGGGGAAACAATGGAAACAGTGACAGACTTTATTTTCTTGGGCTCCAAAAATCACTGTAGATAGTGATTGCAGCCATGAAATTAAAAGACACTTGCTCCTTGGAAGAAAAGCTATGACAAACCTAGATACCATATTAAAGAGTAGAGACATTACTTTACCAGCAAGGTCCATATAGTCAAAGCTGTGGCCTTTCCAGTAGTCATGTATGTATGGATGTGAGAGTTGGACCATAAAGAAAGCTGAGCACCGAAGAATTGATGCTTTTGAACTGCGGTGTTGGAGAAAACTCTTGAGAGTCCCTTGGACTGTGAGGAGATCCAACCAGTCCATCCTAAAGGAAATCAGTCCTGCATATTCATTGGAAAGACTGTGGCTGAAGCTGAAGCTCCAATACTTTGGCCACCTGATGCGAAGAGCTGACTTAGTGGAAAAGACCCTGATGCTGGGAAAGATTGAGGGGAGGAGGAGAAGGGGGCGACAGAGGATGAGATGGTTGGATGGCATCACCGACTTGATGGACATGGGTTTGGGTGGACTCCGGGAGTTAGTGATGGACAGGAAGTCCTGGTGTGCTGCGGTTCATGGGGTCGCAAAGAGTCGGACACGACTGAACGACTGAACTGAACTGAACTGATCCCTATTTTTTAGAGGATTTTAAAATCAAGGATGGTTTGTTGAACATTATCAAAGCTTTCTCAGTATCTGTGAAAATTATATCGTTATATTGAACTTTTTATTTTTAAAATAATCTTAATCGATCATAACGTGTTATCTTTAATGTATTCCTGGTTTTTGTTTTTGCTCTATGTTACTTAGTGTACGTAGGCCGTATTTGTATGTTCCCTTTCTCTTGAAGGTAGACATATATTCCATATATTATATATAAAATATAATAGAGTGTATCACTCCCATGACTATGTTTATGTTATGTGGCAAAGACGAAGGGATTTTGTTGGTGTAATTAAGTCCCTAATCTGTTGACTTTGAGTTGATGAAAGGGAGATTACTTTGGATAAGCCTTACCTGATCAGGTAAAGGCTTTAAAAGAGAGTTTAGGGCCTTCTCTGAAGTCAGAGAAGGTTTCCTGCTGCCTTTGAAGATGTCAACTGTCTTGAGTTTATAGCCACAAAGAAATGAATTCTGCCAACAACCATGTGAGCTTGAAAAAGGATGTGATCCCTAGATGAGAGTGCAGCCTGACTGGCATCTTGATTGTTACCTTGTGAGACCCCGAAGACCCAGATAAGCTGTGTTCAGACTCCTAAGCAATGGAAACTGTGAGATAATAACTGTATATTGTTTTAACCTGCTGTATTTGTGGTGATTTATCTCACAGCAGTTGACAACTAACACTCAGTGTTTTTGCATAAATACTCAGAAGTAAGAGTGGTCTGTAATTTCCTTCCTTCTTTCCTTCCTCATCAGATTTTGGTATTAATGTTATGCCTACTTTAGAGAAATAACTTGGACTTTTTCTTCATTTTCAATCCCTTGAAATAGCTTCAAAAAGCATTTGGGAATTAAGCATTAGACTTCTTAAAAGCTTGGTAGCACTTGTGAAACCTGGGGCTGATTTTTTTTTTTTTTTTTTGATAGAGGTGTTCTTTAAAAACTATCATATCTTTATTTTCTTCTTATTTGATTTATTTTGATAAATTATATAATTCCTCAAACGTGATATATTTCATATAGGTTTTCAAAATTGCTTACATAGGGTTAAACAAAAAAAAATTTGGGGGGGGGGGCAAGCAGCTTGTCAAAAGAATCTGCCTGCAATTTGGGAGACCTGGGTTTGATCCCTGGGTTGGGAAGATCCCCTGGAGAAGGGAAAGTCTACCCACTCCAGTATTCTGGCCTGGAGAATTCCATGAACTGTATAGTCCATGGGATCACAAAGATTTGGACATGACTGAGCGACTTTCACTAATCACTGCAGATGGTGACAGCTGCCATGAAATTAAAAGACGCTTGCTCCTTGGAAGAAAAGTTATGACCAACCTAGACAACATATTAAAAAGCAGAGACATTCCTTTGCCAACAAAGGTCCGTCTAGTCAAAGCTATGGTTTTTCCAGTAGTCATGTATGGGTGTGAGAGTTGGAATATAAAGAAAGCTGAGCGCTGAAGAATTGATGCTTTTGAACTGTGGTGTTGGAGAAAACTCTTGAGAGTCCATTGGACTGCGAGGAGATCCAACCAGTCCATCCTAAAGGAGATCAGTCCTGGGTGTTCATTGGAAGGACTGATGTTGAAGCTGAAACTCCAATACTTTGGCCACCTGATGCGAAGAGCTGACTCATTTGAAAAGACCCTAATGCTGGGAAAGATTGAGGGCAGGAGGAGAAGGGGATGACAGAGGATGAGATGGTTGGATGGCATCGCTGACTCAATGGACATGAGTTTGAGTAAACTCCAGGAGTTGATGATGGACAGGGAGGCCTCGCATGCTACAGTCCATGGGGTCACAAAGAGTCGGACACGACTGAGCAACTGAACTGAACTGAACTCTGGGATCTTAGTTCCCTGATCAGGGATTGAACCTGGGCCCTCAGCAATGAAAGCATGGCGTCCTAACCACTGGACTACCAGGGAATTCCCAACAAAGTAATTTTTAAGTGATTTTCTAAACTTTTTTTGTTTCCATGATTATTTCTTATTTTTGTGTATTTGTGCTTTCTTGCATCTTTTCTTCATTAAGTTAGGATGTTTTCTCATACACTCACGTTTTCTGTCTTGGTTGTTTTTGTTTTCTAACTTATTAATTTCCGCTTTTCCTTTTTATTTTTAATATTCCTTCTCTTGTTTTTATGCCATCTCTTCTTTGATTTCTTGCATCTCTGCTATGAAGACTTTCTTAATTGAAGTAATTGATTGGTTTTGTTGTTGTTGTTGTTTATGGTTAACTTTTGGTTAGATTTTTTAAATCTGTTTCTTGTCTGGTTCTTCATCTTTTAACTTTTGCTCCCTCTTTCCACCTTTTTTCTTGTGGCATCTTTGTAAAATAACGTGCCAGTTCCTTTTTTTATGGCTCTTTATTCAGTAAATGAGTTGGATCTTTCTGGCCCAGCAGTTTGTGAGAGTTGTGTTCTGTGAGTGTGTTGTGTGGGCCTTTTCTGAGGTCTGCCACCTCTAGGTCATCTCTCTTTTCTCCCTTTATCCTTCCTGTGCTTCTCTCCACACAAGCTTCTGACCAGTCGCCTTCTGCCTGGTGGTTTCCAGCGCTCTCGTCTCTTGTGGTGTGTAAAGGATGTAGGGTGCTCACTTCAGGATGAGCCCGTTACCCATAGGAAGTGTAGTTTGACTAATATTTTCTGAGATCTGTCACCTCTGGCTTCTTTCTGTTCACTTAATCCCCACGGTATCTACTTGATCCCCGTGCGGCTTCTGTGAGGCCTCTGGCAGCACTTAGGCATTTTTGACTTATACAGATATCTGTTGCTCAGCTTTCCTGAAAATGGAGTAAACGGGTTTTTAATCCTCCGTATATCGTACAGTTTTTGAAAGATATCTTAAAGAAGAGAGAAATTGCTCTCACCAACCCCTCTTTACCACAAGCCTTGACCTTTTATTAACCCTACATACTAGATATTTTCATTATCACTGTACAAAATGTTTGCTCAGATTTGCCTACATCTTTTTTTTTTTTTACCGCCTTCCACTCTTTCTTGCATCTCAGACCTTCTCACTGGGATCTTTTTCCCTCTACTGTAATTGTATACTTCAGAAATTCCTTCAGAGAAGGCTAGTTGGTTTTTGTTTATCTGAAAATATCTTTAGTTCATGGTTTTTCTGGAAAGATAATTTTCTGGTTATCAGGTCAGGCTGAGAGCTGTTTTCTCTTGGCACTTTGGGCACTATGCCAATAGTCTAGAATTTACTGTTGCTGTTGAAAAGTCTGCTATTAGTCAGTTTGTTGTTCCTTTGTAAGTCATCTGCCTGTTCTCTTGAGTTGCTTTTGAAGCCTACTCATTGTCTTTGATGTTCTGAGTTTTACTATACTGTGCTTAGATGTGGTTCTTTTTTGTTTGTCTTGCTTGGTATACATTCTACATTCTGTATCAGAGGATTCAAGCCTGAAAAGCTCTCATTAATTGCTTTTCCAAACATTGCTTCTCTCCAGTCTCTTCTTCTGTAACTGATTAAATTACTTTAGACCATCTTATCCTATCCCCCATATCCTTTTAAGCCCTGTTTTGGAGCTTTTCAGCTTCTTATCGCTCTGTGTTCCAATTTGGGTCTTGTTTTTCACTCATAGTATGATGGCATTTTTATTTCTTTAAACATTTCATACATTTAAAAAGACTACATCGAGTGAAAGATGCCAGGCACAAAGGGCTATGTAGCGTCCAAGTCTGTATTAATGACATTCTGTAAAAGGCAAAAAGCATAGGGTCAAAATTCAGATCAGTGTTTGCCAAGGACTGGGAGTTAGGGGAGCACATTGACTTCAAAGGGGCATGAGGGAATTTTGGAGGTAAAAGGAATATTTTATGTGTTAATTGTGGTGGTGGTTATACGACTGTACTTCTGTCAAGATTCATTGAACTGTACACCTTAAAAGGATGAATTTCAGTGTAGTAAATTATACCTCAATAAACCTGGTTTTTAAAAATTGTATAATTAACCACAACTTACTTTCCAAATATAAATAATGGAAGTGGAGAAGAGGAAGGAAAAAATTCATTAAAATGTATAAATGTATACACAACAATGAAAGAAATATGGCTAGAGGTGATGTCTTTATTCTGTAACAGTTTATGAGGATGGAATTGGCATGTATGACTTTCTCCTTCTGTAATTTATGCCACATTCGCTTTGCCCTCACACAGGCACTCAGTGATTTGGAGTTTCATACCAAATTTACCTTCACAAGGCATCTCAGTTCAGTTCAGTCACTCAGTCGTGTCCGACTCTTTGCGACCCCATGAATCGCAGCACTCCAGGCCTCCCTGTCCATCACCAACTCCCAGAGTTTACCCAAACCCATGTCCATTGAGTCGGTGATGCCATCCAACCATCTCATCCTCTGTCGTCCCCTTCCCCTCCTGCCCCCAATCCTTCCCAGCATTAGGGTCTTTTCCAATGAGTCAACCCTTCGCATGAGGTGGCCAAAGTATTGGAGTTTCAGCTTCAACGTCAGTCCTTCCAATGAACACCCAGGACTGATCTCCTTTAGGATGGACTGGTTGGATCTCCTTGCAGTCCAAGGGACTCTCAAGAGTCTTCTCCAACACCACAGTTCAAAAGCATCAATTCTTCGGTGCTCAGCTTTCTTCACCATCCAACTCTCACATCCATACATGACCACTGGAAAAACCATAGCCTTGACTAAACGGACCTTTGTTGGCAAAGCCCTTGATAATTCTGTCCTTTGTGGGTGTGGTGGTATTAACATTAGCTTTTTCCACTTGATTTGGTAGTATAAGTCCTGCTCTAGAATGACAGATTGGAGTTAAGATTCTCTCATGCCCAACTTTGGCTGCAAAGAATATAATCAATCTGATTTCAGTGTTGACCATCTGGTGATATCCACGTGTAGAGTCTTCTCTTATGTTGTTGGAATAGGGTGTTTGCTATTACCAGTGGGTTCTCGTGGCAAAACTCTATTAGCCTTTGCCCTGCTTCATTCTGTACTCCAAGGCCAAACTTGCCTGTTACGCCAGGTGTCTCTTGACTTCCTACTTTTGCATTCCAGTTCCCTGTAATGAAAAGGACATCTTTTTTGGGTGTTAGTTCTAGAAGGTCTTGTAGGTCTTCATAGAACCGTTCAACTTCAGCTTCTTTGGCGTTACTGGTCGGGGCATAGACTTGGATTACCGTGATATTGAATGGTTTGCCTTGGAAACGAACAGAGATCATTCTGTCGTTTTTGAGATTGCATCCAAGTACTGCATTTTGGACTCTTTTGTTGACCATGATGGCTACTCCATTTCTTCTAAGGGATTCTTGCCCACAGTAGTAGATATAATGGTCATCTGAGTTAAATTCACCCATTCCAGTCCATCTTAGTTCGCTGATTCCTAGAATGTCGACATTCACTCTTGCCATCTCCTGTTTGACCACTTCCAATTTACCTTGATTCATGGACCTAACATTCCAGGTTCCTATGCAATATTGCTCTTTACAGCATCGGACTTTGCGTCTATCACCAGTCACATCCACAGTTGGGTATCGTTTTTGCTTTGGCTCCATCTCATCATTCTTTCTGGAGTTATTTCTCCACTGATCTCCATTAGCATATTGGGCACCTACTGACCTGGGGAGTTCATCTTTCAGTGTCCTATCTTTTTGCCTTTTCATACTGTTCATGGGGTTCTCAAGGCAAGAATACTGAAGTGGTTTGCCATGCCCTTCTCCAGTGGACCACATTCTGTCAGACCTCTCCACCATGATCCATCCCTCTTGGGTGGCCCCACATGGCATGGCTTAGTTTCATTGAGATAGACAAGGCTGTGGTGCGTGTGATCAGATTAGCTAGTTTTCTGTAATTTTAGTTTCAGTGTGTCTGCCCGCTGATGCCCTCTCGCAACACTTACCGTCTTACTTGGGTTTCTCTTGCCTTGGGCCTTGGGTAATTCCTCTCACCGCCGCCGCCGGCCCCCAGCCCCAGGCCCGGCCTAGCTCCTCTCGGCCACGCTTCTGCGCCGAGAATCACTGCTGATGGTGACTGCAGCCATGAAATTAAAAGACGCTTACTCCTTGGAAGGAAGGTTATGGCCAACCTAGATAGCATATTTAAAAGCAGAGACATTACTTTGCCAACAAAAGTCCATCTAGTCAAGGCTATGGTTTTTCCAGTAGTCATGTATGGATGTGAGAGTTGGACGGTGAAGAAAGCTGAGCACCGAAGAATTGATGTTTTTGAACTGTGGTGTTGGAGAAGACTCTTGAGAGTCCCTTGGACTGCAAGGAGATCCAATCAATCCATCCTAAAAGAGATCAATCCTGGATGTTCATTGGAAGGTCTGAAGTTGAAGCTGAAACTCCAATACTTTGGCCACCTCATGCGAAGAGTTGACTCATTGGAAAAGACCCTAATGCTGGGTAGAATTGGGGGCGGGAGGAGAAGGAGACGACAGAGGATGAGATGGTTGGATGGCATCACCGACTCGATGGACATGGGTTTGGGTGGACTCCAGGAGTTGGTGATGGACAGAGAGGCCTGGCGTGCTGCAATTCATGGGGTCGCAAAGAGTCGGACACGACTGAGCGACTGAACTGAACATGCCCAACTTTGAAGCTATAATGTTTTAATTTTGATTGTCAAGATTCTTCAGGGTCAGTTCCCCTAGCTAACACAATGACTCCTTTTCACCTCATTGTTTGTGGCATAAAAGCCCCAAATGACCGACATTGGAAACATTGTTTTTTCCCTTTATAGTATTATAAGGTGTTGGAGAAGACTCTTGAGAGTCCCTTGGACTGCAAGGAGATCCAACCAGTCCATCCTGAAGGAGATCAATCCTGAGTATTCATTGGAAGGACTGATGCTGAAGCTGAAACTCCAATACTTTGGCCACCTGATGCGAAGAGCTGACTAATTTGAAAAGACCCTGATGCTGGGGAAAGATTGAAGGTGGAAGGAGAGGGAGATGACAGAGGTTGAGATGGTTGGATGGCATCACCGACTCAATGGACATGAGTTTGAGTAGGCTCTGGGAGTTGGTGATGGACAGGGAAGTGTGGCGTGCTGCAGTCCATGGGGTCGCAAAGAGTCGGACACGACTGAGTGACTGAACTGAACTGAGTAGTATAAGCTCTTGTATCCCCAGGCCCAAGTCGGCAGAGTCCCAAGTCACAGAGATAAGGAGCAATTATTTGGTAGGTCATTTCACTTAGTATTGAAAGGCTATCCCACTTCCACCTCATAGTTTCCATACCAGCAATTAGAAGCAGCAATGTGTGCTGATACGTTGCTTTATGATTTCAAACATATAGTACATCCTGCAGGCCAGCACTCCAACCTCATGAGGTGTTGTCTCAGCTAGAGACTCACCTAGATCCTCAGTAGGCCACTCCGCTGTGCTGTACGGCAAGCTGCTGGTCTAGACATGGAGAGAGTGTGAGATGCCACTGCATACCCATTAGGATGGCCACTGTCAGAAAATCAGAAAGCAACAAGTGTTGGTAAGGATGTGAAGAAAATGGAACCCTTTTGCACTGTTGGTGGCAATGTAAAATGGTGTAGCCTCTGTGGAAAACATTATGGTAATTTCTCAAAAAATAAATTACCACATGAGTCAGCAATTCCACATCTGGGCATATACCCAAAATAATTGAAAACAGGATCCAAAACTGATATTTGTGCACCCGTATAAGCATCGCAGTATTATTCACAACAGCTAAAACATGGAACGAATCCAAGTGTCCATCAGTAGATGAACAGATACAAAAATGTGGTATACACCTATTATTCAGACTTGAAAGGAATTCTGCAATATGGTATAACATGGAAGAACCTTGACAACGTTATGGTGAGTGAAAAAAAGCCAGTCCCGAAAAGATGGATAGATGATTCCACTTATTTGAAGTACTTAGAATAATCAAAATCATAGGGAAATGGACAGTTACCATTTAGTATGTATGTATCTTACCACAATTAAAAAATAGCCAAAGGGACTTCTCTGTTGGTCCAGTGGTTGAGAATCCACCTTCCAAATGCAGGGGATGCTTGTTCGATCCCTGGTTGGGGAACTAAGATCCCACACCATGGGGCAACTAAGCCCACGCGTTGCAACTACAAGCCCATGTACCACCTCCATAGACACAAAGCAGTCAAATAAATATATATTTTATGAAAACTGGGGGGGAAAAGGAGCAATAGAAAAATATCGTATTAATCCCACAAAAAGTTATTATAATGAATCTTATGTGGCCTTATATGACACGATAGTACAGCCAGTGCTTTCTGAGATTTGAGCAAATGGTTGAGGGAAATGCCAACTAATAATATAGATGAGAAGTGTTTAGCAGAACGCCTGATTAGCCAATAATGAAGCAAAACAAACAAAAGAAGCAAAAATTAAAGGTATAGTGAGTGTGTTGCCTTCAGTAACTTGGCTGCTGAGCAGGCATGAGACCTAGTCCGTCACATCCTGCTCACGTTCAGCTGTGATATCTTGCTTGTAACTTAAATCAGTCGCTTTGATGCCTGTATAGCTCAATCGGTAAAGCATCTGCCCACAATACGGGAGAGTTGGGTTCAGTTCCTGGGTTGGGAAGTTCCCCTGGACAAGGAAATGGCAACCCACTCTAGTATTCTTGCCTGGAGAATCCCATGAACAGAGGAGTCTGGCAGACTACAGTTCACGGGATCACAAAAGTCAGACACGACTTAGTGCTATCTTCTTTCTTCTTTAGTTAATATTGGGGATCTGGGTTCTTTGTTTTCCTCATTCTTTCAGGGACTAAAGTCAAGCATATTTAGACCCTGCGTCTCTTTGAAGGTTTAGAGTAGGCACTATCTCCGTGTGAAGCAGCCTTTCTTCACAGCTATAACCACACACCACCCCACCACCCCCAGTCATTCTTTCTGCAGCACATGTTGTCCTGTGTTTTTCTTTCTTTGATGTGTCACTTTTGGTTTTTATACCTGAGACCTCTTGCTTGCACTCTGTTGTGGGTTAAAATGTGCTCCCTCAAATGATACAGTGAAGTCCTAACTCCTGATACCTGTGACCATGACCTTATTTGGAAGAAGGTCTTTGCAGATGTAATTAGTGAGATGAGGTCACACTGGAATAGGGTGGACCCTAAATCCACTGGTGTCCTTATAAGGAAGATGGAGATTTGGAAACATGTACACACACAAGGAAGATGGTCACATGAAGACAGAAGCAGAAGCTAGAGTGATGTAGCTATAAGCCAAGGAATGGCAAGGATTGCAGGTAACCATTAGAAGCCAGAGTCTGGGGAGGAGTCTTCTTCTCCCTAAATTCTTCAGAGGAAGCGTGGCTCTGCTAACATCTTGATTTCAGACTTCTGGCCTCCAGGAACCATGAGAAAATGAATCTCTTTAAACTATAAAGTCACCTGGTTTGTGGGAGTTTCTTACCACACCCCTAGGTAACTAATACACACTCTTTGCCTAAGCTTGAGTTAAACATGTCAGACAGAAATTATGTGAATGATTTAGTAGTTTATCTTTGTGAAAGCATACTTAAACAGAAACAGCAGTCAGTTATAAAAATTACCTAACAAGTCCATCAAACACTTTTCTTACTGTTATTGTTTTCAAATGAAATAAAATATTAAAAACATAATTGTTAGAACTTTTAGAAACTAAAATTACTCAATTACAAAAGGAAAAGGCAAATAGGAAGAAATTAATTTGTTTTTCATTTCTGATAAAAGATTTTGTCACTTTAAATTCTGTAACTGAAATTTTTTCTTACATTTTTCCTTAGTAAGTCTGCAAAGAAAATCAATAAAGAAGGCTGTTAGTTAACAAGTGAGCACTGGATATGAATTTAGATCAAAAAGACTGGAATTACAAAGTTTGGGAAGTGTTTGCTCTTTTATATCCTGGGATTGGTTCTGGAAACTAGCAAATGCTGCCTCCTTATCTTTTGCTTTCTTTCCTTTTAGACCTCTGGCAGTGTTTTGAGGATTAAAGAATGGAGTGATGGTTGTCCAAAAGTCAGAGAACACAGCTCTGAGATCACAGACACTAGAAAACTGAAAAAGTAATTGGCTTTTACTGACTCAGGGAGATGATTGCGCAAGAGGGAAGAAAACTGGTATCTGAGAAATCAAGTATTCAGAAATAGGGCTGCTGAAATAGGCAAAACTAGAAAATAGCCCAGGGACTTCCCTGGTGGCCCAGTAGTTAAGACTTCACCTTCCAGTGCAGGGCTGTGGGCTTGATTCCTGGTCCGGGAGCTCAGATCCCACGTGCCTCATGGCCAAAAAAACAAAACATAAACAGAAGCAGTATTATAATGAATTCAATGAAGACAAAAGAAAATAGCCCAGAAACTTCTAGGATGCAGTCAGAAGAGGGTTGTACTGTGAAGAATGAAAAAGGCAAGCATTTCAAGTCAGAAGAGTATATAATACAGGAGAGAATCTAGGTGACCTTGGATTTGGTGATGTTTTTAGGTATAACACGAAAAGCAGGGTCATGAAAGCATAGATACAGAAGTTGAACTTCATTGAGACTGAAAACTTACACTCTGCAAAAGACACTGTTGGGAGAATGAAAAGAAAAGTCACAGACTGGGAGAAAATATTTGCAAAGCATGTGTATCTGGTAGAGGACATGTATCCAAAATATACAAAGTACCCTTAACAGCAAGAAAACAGGTTTTTTTTTGGCTTGTGCTACATGGCTTGCCAGATCTTAGTTCCTGATCAGGGATTGAACCTGGGCGTTCTGCAGTGAAAGCACAGAGTCCTAACCACTGGACCACCGGAGAACTCCCCAAACAATCTAATCTTTTAAATGGGAAAAACAAATCTGAATAGACACGTTGCCAAAGAAGATGGCCAGATGGGAAATAAGCACATGAAAAGATGATCTACATAATATGTCTTTGCTGCTGCTGCTGCTAAGTCGCTTCAGTCGTGTCCGACCCTGTGCGACCCCATAGATGGCAACCCACCAGGCTCCGCCGTCCCTGGGATTCTCCAGGCAAGAATACTGGAGTGGGTTGCCATTTCCTTCTCCAGTGCATGAAAGTGAAAAGTGAAAGTGAAGTCGCTCAGTCGTGTCCGACTCTTAGCGACCCCATGGACTGTAGCCTACCAGGCTCCTCCGTCCATGGGATTTTCCAGGCAAGAGTACTGGAGTGGGATGCCATTGCCTTCTCCGAATATGTCTTTAGGGAATTAAAAATTAAAACAACAATGTGATACCATTACACAACTATTGGATTGGCTAAAATCCAAAATACTGACAGCACTAAAGGCGGATAAGGATGTGAAGCAACAGGAACTCTCAGTCTTGGCTGGTGGGAATTCAGAATGATGCAGCCACTTTGGAAAACAATTTGAAAGTTTCTTATGAGTTTGAACAAAGGCTTATTACCATGCAATCCAGCAGTTGTGCTCTTAGGCATTTATAACTGAGTGAAAAACATGTGCTCACAAAAACCTGCACACAAACTTGTAGCAGCTGTATTCATAATTGCCCAATACTGGAAGCAACCAAGGTATCCTTCAAGAGGTTAATGGATGCACAAATGGTGGCGCCTCCAGACGATGGCATGTTGAGTGAGAAAAAAGAAGTGTTACCAAGTCACAAAAAGACATGGGGGAACTATATAAATGCATATGGCGAAACAAAGAACTAGTGTGAAAAGGCTGCCTAATCTGAATCCAACTATATGGCATTCTGGAAAAGGCAAGACTATAAAACAGTAAAAAATAAAAAATTACTAGCTGCCAGGGCTTCAACAGACAGGATGTGGGATGGGGTGATAATAGATGGATTCACTTAGGGCAGTAAAATTATTCTGTATGATACCATAATTGTGGATACATGACATTGTACGTTTATCAAAGCACGTGGAACTATGCAGCACACAGACTGAGCGCTAATGTAAACTATGAACTGTAGTTAATGAGAGTATATCAGTACTAGATATATAGCTAGTTCATATCAGTTCATAGATGGTAACCAGTGTACCACAAGATGTTTATAATAGATATGCACCTATGTATTGTAACCAGGAAGGATTCACCAAGAGAATCTACTAGAAAATACATTAATATATTCGTTATATAAACAGATGCAAAGGGGAAAACATGATATTTTTACAGAAAAGGCATTCAGTGCAATTTAAGTCATGCAATTAAAAAAAAAACTAGCAAATTAGGAAAAAAGTTAACTTCCTTAACCTGTTTAATGTATCGACCAAAACCCAGTAAACATTCATGTTTAATTGCAACATTAAGTATTTTAGTAGCAAACTTCCTTTGAAACAAGGCAAGGTTGCCCACTATCTTATGGTTATACAGACTAGGTATGACCTTTGCTTTTCCCCACTGTTCATTATTAGACAAAGAAGCCAAAATAGAAAGACATCCAAGGAGCACTGCCTTCAGGAGAATATGTGTTCAAACAGATAAACCAAAAGTTTAGAACAAGCATAATAGACATTAAAATAGCTAAGGAAGGATATTAGTGATATGAAACACCCAAAAAATGAAATAGATATATTGGGTATGTTCTGTCAATATGCGTGCCTTTTGAAGCTCTTTTGAAGCTCTGTTATTAGGCACAGACACATTTACGTGTTACATAAATGTTACATAATCTTAACAGTTTAAGATGGTTATGTCTTTCTGATAAAAACTGACCCTTTCATTTTATAACTGTCCCTCTTTGTCTCCAATAACTTTGTCCTGAAGTCTTTTTGATTCGGTATGCTCTAGTCACTCATGCTGTCTTGTGTTTACTGTTTTCATAGTCTATGATTTTTTATCGTTTTACTTTCAGTCTGCTGCTGTTGCTAAGTCACTTCAGTCGTGTCCAACTCTGTGCGACCCCACAGATGGCAGCCCACCAGGCTCCCCCGTCCCTGGGATTCTCCAGGCAAGAACACTGGAGTGGGTTGCCATTTCCTTCTCCAATGCATGAAAGTGAAAAGCGAAAGTGAAGTGACTCAGTCGTGTCCGACTGTTCACGACCCCATAGACTGCAGCCTACCAGGCTCCTCTGTCCATGGGATTTTCCAGGCAAGAGTACTGGAGTGGGGTGCCATTGCTTCTCCATCTACCTGTGTCTTTATTTAAAGTACTTCTCACGTAGATAGCAAGTTGTTGGGTCTTTTCTACCCTTTTTGACAATCTCTGCCTTTCATTTGTAGTGTTGAGGTTATTTACATTAATGTAACCATAAATATGGTTGGATTTAGGTCTACTATTTGTTACTTCTGTTTTTTCCATCTACTTTTTTCTTGCCTTTGTTTTGGTTAATTGAATGTTTTACTCATTTTGTTTTAATTCTTACTTTGCATTAGTTTTTAGTGGCTCTTCTGGGGATTATAATATGCATCCTAAATTTATCATTGTCTACTTGGATTTTATATTATATCATGTCACATTAAATATGAGGATCTTGAAACAGTAAAGTTCCATTTCCCCAACTTATCTTTTGTGCTATTGTCTTCAGGTTTATTAAATGAACATATATTATAAACTCTGCAATGTAGTGTTATATTCTTCATTTTAAGTATTCATGTCTCTTTTAAAGAAACTCTGAGAAAGAATGTACGGTTGACTTTTGAGCAATACAGGAGTTAGGGGTACAGATCCTCTGTGCAGTCAAAAATCTGTGTCTAACTTACAGTCAGCCCTCCATCTGTATGGTTCCTGTGTCCAGGGCTCTGCCACCATGGTCCTAACCTGCCACGGATCTTGTAGTATGGCGCCTATTTAGTGAATTTTTCATTTATGGTTTTCACTCTAGAATTGTCTCTTATTAATAGTTTCTAGTTCTCTGATGAATTTGACCACTTGCTCATTCATTATGAGTGCGTTTATTAAGGTTCTTGAACATATATATTATAGCCACTTTGAAAGCTTCATCAACTAATTAAATATCTGAGTTATTTCAGAATTGCTTCCTATTGACTGCTTTCTTTTAGCTATGGTTCACATTTCTGTGCTTATTTGCAAGTTCAGCATTAAAAAAAAATATATCTTCTAATACTGAGCATTGTAGCTGATACATTGTAGAAAATCTAGATTCTGTTATCTTCCTCTAGAGACTATTTTTATCAGGCAGTTAACTTGGCAGGCATAAAATTTCAGATTCTGTGTCCCTTGAGATGGGCAGCTGCTCATATTTCTGCTCAGTTCTTTTAGTTTCCAGTTGTCTTTTTCTGGTTGTTTTCTGCTGGGCTCCTTGGAGTATCCCTTGTACATGCACAGGTCAGGAGTCAGCTAAGGGTTTGGTCAAATTTTTTATGCATTTTAAAAAGCCTCTGTGGCTTCTTCCTTGGATTTCCTTTCTAAACTTGATTCTTTGACTTGTCAAACCAGTAAGACCAGCAACATCATGCTTGAATTCTGGTCATCCTGTGCTAGAATTGTTCTGGGTAGTGCCTTCAGGCAAAAATCCTTATAATCACAAATCTTACCCACTGCACCTCCCTTCTATCAGAGGTTAACTCCCTTCCAGTTTTTCTTTCTTTTTTAATTCTCTCCAGTCCCTTCAAATAATTGTATTCTTTTATTTTACCCAGCATCCATTTTTATTATAATAAAATACAGGATACTCCACAACTACTGGAAGTAGAATCTCCAGCTTTTTTTTGATGTTGTTAATTAATTGGCTTCCCAAATGCTAGTGGTAAAGAACCTGCCTGCCAATGCCGGAGATGTAAGAGATGCGAGTTCTGTTCCTGGGTTGGGGAAATCCCCTGGAGAAGGGATGGCAAGCCACTCCAGTATTCTTGCCTGGAGAATCCCATGGACAGGGGAGCCTGGTGGGCTACAGTCCACAGGGTCACAAAAAGAGGGAAACGACTGAAGCAACTTAGCACGCACGTTAATTAATTAATTGTATTTTTGGCTGTGCTGGGTCTTTGTTGCTGTGCATGGGCTTTCTCTTGAGTTGCGGTGAGCGGGGGCTACTTTTCGCTGCAGTACATAGGCTTCTCACTGTAGTGGCTTCTCGTTGCAGAGTGCAGGCTCTAGGCGTGCAGGCTTCAATAGTTGTGGCACACGGGCTCAGTATCTGTGACTCGTGGGAGCTATAGCACGCAGGCTTCAGTAGCTGTGGTGCACAGGCTTTGTTGTTCCATGGCATGTGGATCTTCCTGGACCAGGGATTGAACCCCTGCCCCTGTACAGGCAGGAGGATTCCTATCCACTGTACCATCAGGAAGTCCAGAACTTCCAACTTGTGTTTCAAAACACTCACGTGAAGATGCCTGAAATTTAAAAGAAAGATCCAAGGTAGATTATACGTTTGGTATTCCCTGACATATAGTGTTTAAAGCCATGAGAATAGACGAGACCATTAAGAGGTGAGCATACATGTAAAAGGGAAACGAGTAGAAAGAGGTTTTTTTAAAAAAATTAATTCTCATTAAATTAAAAGTAATAACAGATGCTATTTATTGAGCCCTGTGCAGAAGACTTTCTATGTATCTCATTGAATTCATCCAGCAGTATTTCCAGGCAAGAAATTAAGGCTCAGAGGGAAGTGGTTTGCACGTGGTCACATAGGAGGTGGAAGTGAAGAAGAGGGACTAGTGAAGGAGACTATTGAGAGGGAGCAAACCGTGTGGTAGGAGAAAAACCTTGGGTGTATTTTTTAAACTCTCAGAGTCCCAGTTTCCACATCTGTAAAATGGGACTAGCAATGACCCTATCATTAGAGGATTGGAAACACATATGCAAAGTCCCCAAAACAGTGCACCTAGGAAACATGCAACTAGAGGATAGCTATGAATGTTTAATTTGTTGTATTTAGCTTTATTATTTCACACAAATAGAATGAGGGTCCCCCAAATTCCTTACCCAGGGGTCAGTGGACATAGGGATGGAAAAGACTGAGATGATCAACAAGGAAAAGGGCAAGAGAAAGAAGGGCCTTCAGGGCGCCTGTCTAAAGTGGGCTCTGTGGCCTGACCGGCCTCCAGATGGGAGAAGCGAAAACCGTTTCCACTACCCCTGGGACCCCATGTGTCTGCAGGATTGATGAGTGGACTCTCTGGGTGTGGACAGTACCTCCAGGTCCTTTCAGGGATATGGGCTCAATCCACACAAAAGGAAGAAAACCTACAAATCAAGCCAAAAAGTAAAACTTTTATTATTTTTATTTTATTATGTTATTTATTTGATTATATATAACCCAGTGTTTAAAATAAATATCCATGAATCCATTCTGATATAAATAAATTGCTGAATAAATTTCCCTTGCAGGGGAACTCCAAATAATTTCCCTTCTCAAGGAATGGCAATGTAAAGAGGGAAGAAGTAACCAAACAGTGGAGAAATCTGGCTAACACTACCTTTCTTAGGTAATCAAGGTTAACACTGACAGTGATAAATCATTTTGACAATAACTAAACAGCAACAAACTCATGATATAATATGATCACATTTTACCCATGTAACTTTGTCCTCAGAACACATTATCTCAGTATTACCATGAGAACACATCAGACAAACCCTAACTGAGTGACATTTTACAAAATACCTGACCAGTAGTCTTCAAAATTGTTAAAATTACTGAAAATAAGGTAAGTCTTAGAAACTGTCACAGCCAAGAGGAACGTCAGGAGACATGAAGCAAACTGAATGGGATCCTGGAACAGCAGAGAATAGGTAAAAATTAGGGAAATATACAAGTCTAGATTTTAGTTAATGATATATCGATATTTATTTATTAGTTGTGACAAACGTAGCATACTAATGTTAGATATTAATAATAGGGAAACTGGGTGTGGAGCGTGTGGAAAGAAAAGTGTGTAGTTGCTCAGTCGTGTCCAACTCTTTGCAATCCCATGGACTGTAGCCTGCCAGGCTCCTATGTCCATGGAATTCTCCAGGCCAGAATACTGGAGTGGGTTGCCATGCCCTCCTCCAGGGTATTTTCCGGACCCAGGGATCAAACCCAGGTCTCCCATAGTACAAGTGGATTCTTTACCATCTGAGCCACCAGGGATGGCAGCTTTTCTATAAATCTAAAACTATTCTAAAATGAAAAGTTTATTTTATATATTTAAACAAAGTTTAAAAGGTACAGCTTAACACTAGACACAGAAAAAGTTTTCTGGAATCATTTTATTCCTGATTCTTAGGGAGGTGGCTGAAATCAGCTTCACTGTAAAAAAAAAAGGACAGGAAACAGGAGAGACAGGTGTGGACAGTGGCAGGCAGACTCCTGGACAGGCAGAGAAGGATGTCAACTAGTTGGAACAATGGAAGAATCTGGGAGAGAGGCAGAGAGAGCCACATGTCATCTCACCTAGTTTTTGAAGACTCACACCTAGGCTGAACATGTTAGAAATAGTTAAACAGTAGGCTTTGAACCACTGGCCTTAAAAAGGAGTGAAGGGAAGGAAAGAAGGAGGGAATGGAGTAGGGAGGAAGGGAGGGTGAGGAGGGAGGAAGAAGGAGGAGAGAAACAGAGAATTTCCATTCCAAAAAATTCTTACTTAGAACAACTTCTGGACTGATAGCAGTATTTCACAATGCAGTCATCTCATTTTGGCAGCTTGATTGATTTCCTGATTTTCAGGAAAACTGAGCTGTCATCTGGTTCCTACTTGGCTGTTTACCGACATGAATATGCAGTTCTCACAAAATGTGAAACGGCTGCTGAAGAAATGAAGTATAATTCTTTCTGACGTGTTGCTCCAAGCCCTCCACTGTCTCAAGGATAAAGAAACCCAGTGGGGAAACTTTCCTCCTTTCCCCATAAAAAGAGAGTGAGGTGCATTTCTTTGGGAGTTTTTCACATGAGCTAAAGGTTCTGAGCCAGTCTGTCGGATGGGAGCGGATGGGAATGAGTGCACCTCCATGGTTTTCTGTGATACCCACGCAGCTCCAGCAAAGCTCAAGAGCAACGGCTGTGGCAGGGATCTCTGGATACTCTCAAGAGGATGGCCGTCATCAACGTGTGTTTTTGAGCTGATACTGACTCTGTATGCACTTTCTCTCACCAGTCCTATGAGGTAGTAGGCCCTTCTGTACCATTTTTGAGAAAGAAAATGAGGTTCAGAGGAATAGATACCCTGCCCCCCAAACTTACATGGTGTGATGGTTAGTTCTATGTGTCAACTTGGATAGGCTGTATGCCCAGTGGTATCCTTAGACCCTAGTCTAGAAGATGCTGGAAAGAAATTTTGTCGATATGATTAACATTTACAGTCTGACTTTAAGTAAAGCAGATTACCCTCTATAATGTTTGCGGACCTCATCTAATTAGTTGAAGGCCTTAAGAGCAAAAATTGAGTCTTCTTAGAAAAGACAGAATCTGCCTCAAACCTATAAGGTGTTCTGCCTGAATTTCCAGCTTACTAGCCTGCCCTTCAGATTTCAGGCTTGCCAACTACTCCCCACCCAGTTCCATGAGCCAGTTCCTTAAATCCATCTCTCCCTTCTCTCTCAACCCCAGGTCTTTTCGGATGCAAAGCCCACAATTCCACACTTCTCAGCTCCACCCTCTGCTGCCTCCTAGATCCTGCATGAGAAGCTGCAGATACCAGGGTTGTAATAAAAGCTGTAGTATAAGAGACCGAGGTCATATCTCTTGAGGACCCTCTAAGGGACGATTTAATATGAAGGAGACCAGTGGAGTGGAGAAAACCACTGTTGAGAAGGAGGACGTGACAACGTCAAGAAGTTGGGGTAATCAAGGAGGGAAGAGCATGTGGCAGAGAAAACAAAAATAATAGTTAATGCTTGGTGAGTGCTTCCCATGTGCCAGGTACTGTTCTGAGTGCTTCCCTTATGTTAGTTTCTTTAGTACTATTATGCTAACTTTATGGATGAGGAATCTGAGGCCCAAGGTCACAGTTTCTGGTACATGGTAGAAGAGCAGGGAGTTGCCTGCAGAGCCCACAGTTAACCCCTTAGGAAGCCACACAGGGAAAGAAGAGGGTGAGACAGAGGCGCCACTCTTCTGACAGAGGATGAAAAGGCGAGGCTGGACTAGGCTGTCGTTTCTAAAGCCAAGACTGGATCCTGCTTGCCTGGAGGAAATCCAGCCACAGTCTCTGTTGGGGTTCCTCCTTGCAGTTACGCAGAAGTTCTGGGATTTCATGAACTCCACAATATGAGGAAAGTTCCTTGTGTTCACCAGTCTGTACTTAAAGACCCTGAGGTGCTGCGTCAGTTAAGATCGTGTAGGGCTCTCCATGGTGGCTCAGCAGTCAAGAATCTGCCTGCAATCCAGGAGACCCAGGTTTGATCCCTGGGTCGGGAAGATCCCCTAGAGAAGGGCATGGCAACCCACTCCAGTATTCTTGCCTAGAGAATCCCATGGACAGAGGAGCCTGGCGGGCTGCCGTCCATGGGGTCGCACAGAGTCGGACACAACTGAAGCGGCTAAATAGCAGCAGCAGCAGCAGGCTCTCCACAGGAGAAACCTTGAATAAATGCAGCCGAGACCAGGAGACCTTGGCTTATGGTCCAGCTTCCCCGAGCAGACTCAGCAGCCACCTCCTGAGTTTTTCCAGGGTGTTGACAGGGAGCTGGACACAGTCCCAGAAGAATGTGGGCACTCATGGCCCTCTGCCTCGTTCCGGTCCGGAGAAACCACCTGCTAAGCCACACCACTTCTCAAACGCACTTCCCTTCCTCACTCCCTCACCTTCATGCCCTCCCAGAGTCCTACTAAAATATTCTCAAGGGGAAGACCTTTGGGAAAACAAAGAGAAAACAAGTGTCTTCCTGGGAGTTTCTTCTCTTGGCCAGTTGACACAAGCCTGTCTTTTGTGTCTGTGATGGTTGAGGGGACGGGGACAGTAATGCAGGAGAGAGGGGCACACACACTGATCTCAGTATGTGACTATGCCGCTGTTGCTGGGGAAAGAACAGTGCTAAATAGGAGACCTGGACCCCAGCCTCTGCTCTGGGCCTGAATGTCTTCATCAGTAAAACTGTTTAGAAGAAATCCTGTAGGGGTGGGGATGGGAGGAGTCCACCTACGTGAAAACTAGATACAGAGGCCTCAGCAAATTGCCTAGCAAGATGCCCCAGTCCAACCCATTCCTCCCTGGATGCTAAGGTTGGGAGACACGGGAATGGCAGGAAGTATGTGTTGTAGGCGTCCAGGGGCAGATCTGGGCGTTCCCAGCCTGGCTCCATGATCATACAAGAGGTGTGGGGGTACAGGTGATGGTGGAGTGGGGTGGGGGGTAGTTAAGAAGTAGCAAAGGATCCCTAAAGTCACATTTTAGTAACCAGGACAGAAGTTTTTAACTAGGGTCCCTGAACCACAGCCTGTACACTGGAATTCAGAGGTCGATGAACTGAGATTGGAAAATATTACAACTTAACCTCCACTCACCTCCATTTTCTCAGTTATGAATAAAGGCAAAAAAACTGCGGTTGCATTAGCAGGGCCAGTGGAAAGCAGTGCTTTTTCTTTTACATTTGCAGGTATCTTGAAACAGTGTATAAACTCATTTCTACTTCAAGTTGACAGTTGTTTATTGGGCTCATCCCCTCGAGTCTTTTTATTTAATATGTTAAAGAAACCCATATGTTAACAACATCACACACTTCAATATTTTCACAACTGTATTTCAACATAGCTAGTTTCCTTTGTGACCCCTTTATGCAAAGGAAAATATTTTGAGAAGGGATTCACGGCACAAAAAAGGTCAAGGGCCCCCAGACCAGGAGCGGTCCCTATTGACACGCTGGCTGAGAGTGAGGATGGCTGCCCAGCTGAGCACGGGCTCCCGCAGGAGGAACCAGGTCAGAATCCCACCAGGCACTGCTCCTGCTCTAGGAAACCTTGGCATAGGACGCGGGGGTGAGGCATGACCGTGACAAGCCACTGAGATCTTTAGCTCAATGGAGTGGCCTTGGGCCTCTGCTGCCCATTGTGAAAAAGGAGACCATCACTAGCCTCTTTACCTTCAATCACATGAAGATGGATCCCCAAGCTCACTGTGGAATAAAGGGAAGGGAGCACTCAGGTTTTGTTCTTAGGGAGTTTTTTCAGCCCTCCCCTCCTTTTCTCTTTTGCCACGTTGTGCAGCACTCAGGATCTTAGTTCTCTGGCTAGGGATTGAACCCACACGCCCTGCAGTGAAAGCATGGAGTCTTAACCATTGGACCACCAGGGAAGCCCCAGCCCAATTTAGGGAAACAAAAGCCAAGTGTAGGGAGAAGAGACAAGAAGAGATTTTTCCTCCCGCAGATACAGTTGTATCTTCTCGGCTCAGGGATGAGAGGAAAGTGTCAACCGATGAGCTGATATTGGTACATTATTACTAAAGAAAGTCCATAGCTTACTTGAGGGCTCACTCTTTGTGTTGTACAGTTCCACTGGTTTTGAAAAATGCATAATGTCATGTATCCACCATGACATCATTCAGAATAGTTTTACTGCCCTAAAAATGCCCTGTCTGAGCCTGTTTTAACATCTCTAAAATGAAAGTGAAACTCCTCTAAAAATCCCCTCATTCTCCCATTGTAGGTTTCTAATTTAGGCCTCTTGACAAATTAAGTGGTACTAAAATCAACAAAATGTTGGTCTAAGTGTGGCCTGATATCCATCAAAATCACTGGGCTTGGGTTGAGGTGACAGGGTCCTCATTCAAACCTTCTGGGGTCTCAACCTCAGACCCACTAAACCCAGGGTCAGGGCCCAGAAATCTGCATTTTAACCAGACCCTGGTGCACAGGGAATTTTGAGACCTCAACAGAGTATTCAAACCTGAGCACAAGGATCCAATCCATTGTCAGGTTAAAGCTCAGGAGAGATGTACAATTCCCCAAAGGGGGAAGGAGCAGAACTGTTTTCCTGGAAAAAGCCCATTTCTGCCTTCTGAAGCTCCCAGTCAACAAGCCTGCTGTTGTTTCACATCTTGATTGCTGATCACTCACCCAAAATAACCTGCATGCAGTGTCTCACCAGCTGCAGCTCTCTCTCCAACTCCCTTAATTTAGCAGCCAGTCACATTTGGCTCCACAACAAAGGGGCTCTGGGAAGGGGCCCCCCCTCATGGCCATCTGTCGTGGAGTGAATAAAGTGCCCCCCAAATTCATGTCCCCCACCCAGAACCTCAGAATGTGACTTTATTGAAAAGAAGGTACTTGCAGACGTAATTACCGAGGATTAAGATGAGATCACACTAGATTAGGGTGGGTCCTAAGTTCAGTGACTGATGTTCTTATAAGATCAAAGACAGACACAGTGGAGAAGGCCATGGGAAGACAGCAGCAGAGGTAGGGGTGATGCAGCGACGACATACAAGTCAAAGAACACCAAAGGTTCCAGGAGTCACCAGAAGCTAAAAAGAGGCCAGAAGAGATTCTTCCCCAGAATCTTCAGCGGGAACATAGCCCCGCCAACACCTTGATTTCAGACTTCCAGCCTCCAGAACTGTGAGAATAAATTTCTATTATTTTAAAGCAACCTAGTTTGTGGTAATTTGTTATAGCAGCCCTAGCAAGCTAATACATCATCACTACCGCAGACTGCCGCCCCAGTTCAGCCCCACTCCAGCCATGAAAGAAAGGATCCCACCACACACAAGCAATTCTCCACGTTATGTGCTTTAATGTGGTCAGTTATGATCAGAGCTATTTTCTCCCAGCCAACACCTCTGAATTCTGCATCTACTAGGCCTGTTTGCTACACAAGCCCTCCATCCTCTGCTTGGAAGGCTATAAACCAAGATGGGTTGAGACTTTAGTAGTGATAAATAAATATTGGTCCCAGGGGCAGTGCCTGGCAGGTGGTACCGCGAGGCCATTCCTGGGCTCAGCCGAGGGTCGGGCTAGAAGGGTCACTGCAGCTTCATGCCACTCCGGCGCCGAGAGTCCTTCCGGGCAATGGGGCTGAAGTTCACGATCTCCTTGTAGATGTGCTCTGAGGAAGGCAGGGGGGTTCAGGGGGTGGTGGGTCCTGAGGGCCAGTGCCTGCCTCCCTCCCCCAACAGACATGGTGCAGAGCGGAAAGTCCGCTCAGCACAGGGAGAAAGAAGCCCACGCAGGAGACAGTGTTTGCTCAGAGAGAGAGGCCACAGTCTCCAGGAGAAATGCCAGGGCCTCTAAGGCCAGGCGGGGAAACGAGGCCAGCAGAGGAGAGAGAGGCTGCAGGCTGGAGGGGTGGGGAAGGCGCTGAGGCCCCCGGCCCTTACGCTTCCACTCGTCCACGGTGAGTTTCTCGCGTTCTAAGGAATCTTCGAGCGGCTGCTGGGCCTCTGTCTCCTCCTCAGGGTCCCGAAAGGGCTCAAAGAAGGGGTGGGCGAGGGCCTGCGAGGCCGTCAGGCGCTTGTCCACGTCCAGCTCCAGCATCTTCTCCAGCAGGTCTGTGGCTGCCATCACGGAGCGTGAGCCTCACACCCCAGGCCTGGGAGAACCCAGCCCGCCCGCGGAGACCCAGACTGCAGGCCCCTGAGACTCACCTTGGGGGCTGGCACGCGGGAAGAGCTGAGAGAAATCTTTTTTGGGGCTTTGTGGCAGGGACTGGATGTAGGATTTGGCCTGGAAGACGGAAAAGCACTGAGTACTCCCCAGTTGGCAGCTCCTTGGGACTTAGGCTATAAGATCTAGAGCAGGGACCCCAGAAAAGCCACTGAGCGGGGCTGAGGGCTCAGGTCCGAATCCAAAGTGAGATCAAGGCAAGAGCCCTTGCCAGGGCAGAGGGGCGGTGCGGGGGAGCCCACCTCCCTGACCCTGGTCAGCCAAGGGCACAGCCGTAGCCAGCCTGAGCCCATCTGCCACTCACCGCCTTGTCATTCAGTTTCTGCACAAACTCTGCGCCCGGCACCCCGGTCACTTTCAGGATCTGGGTCAGCTGGTCCAGGTCTTGGCAGCAGGTTAAGGCTCAGCCTCACTCGCTGGGTGGGGGTGAGCGGTCTGGAGCCGCCCTTCCCGCTGCCCCTCCATCAGGCCCGCCCAGTGGGGTGGACCATCCAGGTTCCAGACACTCGCCTCCTCCTGCTTTCAGGAGGGGAGGTTCATCCTTCAGGATGCAGGTGAGACTTCCCACCTGCCAGGCTGGGTTAAGGGTCCCGCCCCACAAATGCTCCTGCAGGTGCCACCTTCCCAGCCTCATCCCACTCCGTCACCTCCATGTATTTCTTTGTCTACTCCCCCCAAACCCTTGCATGCTGAGTTTAGCAGGGAGATCCCGTATCGTCTCCCCGATCCCTGTACGGCACATGGAGGTGCTCAACTGGTGTGTGTGGTGCCAAAACATTAAGCATTTTTATGCAGGATGGTGGAATCACAGGTGACTGGTTTTCATCATTTTGCTTCTCTGCACTTTAGAATTACTCCACTGGGAAGCATGTATCGCTTTCACATTAAGAAAAAGAGAGAGATTTAAGTAATAAAGTGTCTGTTGAAGGAATGAATCCCTGGATGAAGATTGGCTTTTCCAGCAAAGGATACAATCTTTCCCCTTGAACAGCGTCTTCCCTGTCAGCATCTCTGCCATGATACAGCCCACAGACCAGATGTCCACTGCAGAGGGAAGGGGAGGAGGTGTCACCTGGACCGGCTGGCCAGGACCTGGCAGTCGGTCAACCCAGAGTCTCCAAGACAGGCTTTAGGAAGCCATCAGAGAAGACCCCCAGCCCCCTCCCCGGGGCAGCCGACCACTGACCGGTCTGGTTGTAACGCATCCAGCTGAGAATCACCTCGGGGGCCCGGTACCAGCGGGTCACCACGTAACCCGTCATCTCCACATCCGTATGCCGTGCCAACCCAAAATCCAAGATCTATGACTCGGGGCACAAAGGAAAAAGAGCTTGCTGAGGAGAGGGGGCTCCTGGAGCAGCTTCTGGGGGTTCCGGTGGGAGAGGGGCCCACCCCGAGCCCAGGCTGACCCTGCCCGGGCCCACTCACCTTCAACTCACAGTCCTCGTTCACAGCGAGGTTGCCCGGCTTCAGGTCCTAGAGGAGAGGAGAGATGGAGCGCTGAACAGAGGCAGAGACCAGGTGTCCCCACTCGGCCGCTACCCAGCACGCGACCCTGGCCCGGGCCCTGCTCCTTTCTCTGGGTGCTGGTCTCCTGTGCAGAGTGAGGGTTGGACCAGGTGTCCCCTAGGACACCAGCTCCAAAATGCTCCTGACTCTTGGAGCCTGAAACACCCAGCTCAGCTTCACTGGTGAGTTTCCCAGAAAGTTCCCCGAAACACAGCAATTCTTCTGAGCAGGCCTTCCTGGGCCAAGGCTGGGTCTGAAAAATCCCTACCCCCGGCTCCCCTTGTGGGGGTGGGCGGGGCCTTTGAGGATGCAGCAGAGAAAGCACTCACCCTGTGGACGACCCCAGCTGAGTGGATGTACTGTGGTGGGGAGAGAGAGGGAGAGGCGTGAGTCCGGAGTCTGGCTTTCACACCCGGTGTTTCAGGCTGGCTCGGAGACCGCCTCTGCCCTGTAATGGTGCACTCTCCCAAACCTTCGAGGCCTGGCCTCCCCCAGGCCCCAGGACTCAACACCCAGCCCTCCTCTTCTGTCCTCTGGCAGGCTCCCACCCACCTTAAGACCCTTGAGCATCTGATACACCAGGTACTGGATCTTGTCCTCACTGAACTCCATCCCCATGATCTTCTGCAGGTCCGTCTGCATGAAGGGCATCACCAGGTAGCTGCAAGGCATGAGGGCTTCTGGAACAGTCCCCAGCCCCACCCAGCCCCAGGTGCCAGCTCAGAGGAGAGGCACGGGGCTGGGGCAGAACAGAGGCCTTAGAGATGACCTTCGTGTGCGACAAGAACCAGCCCCACAACAGCCAGCCAAATCCCCAGGCAGTGGGCCTCCCAGCTCCTGGCTCCCAGCCTGGCCCTGGCGGCCGCCCTGTTGGCAGAGCTCGTGGTATTACAGCTGGAGCTGTGCTCAGGAAAACCAAATGCAGCAGTGTTCCCGCTCTTCAAAGGTGTCCTTTCCTTGCCCTCCTCCACGCCCCACAGAAAGCCACTGCTGTGAGTTAGAAACATTTGCCAGTATTTCCTTCTGCTTCTGTACAAATATTTTTCTCCCCACCTCAGAGGGTCATGAGCTGCCATGAAACTCCTCAAGCATCCAAAAATGTCTCCCTTCCAAGAAGGAAACAATAAAACAGTTTCCAGGAGGGTGAAGAAGGAAGAAGGAGATAGCTGAACCATCACCCTCCCTTAAATGGGATTGCAAAACAGGTCAAAGTCAGCAAAATGTAACTGCTACTCAAGGCAGTAATAGCAAAGTCCAGAACAAAAAAGGATAAAGATCTAGAAAGGAGTTAAAAAAATAAAAGAATGTGGAGGCCATCTCCATGAGCCTGTGACTCCCAGTCTTCTTCCACCTGACTGCACCCCCTCCCACGCACTGGGACCCCCTGCTCCACACACAGGCTCCTCCCCACCTTTGTTTCACCTCCACGTGGAAACTGCTTCTTTTCAGCTGACAAACTCACTGACGTCTTATGGTGCTACAACCACCTTCCCCTTAATCTTATTTCTTCAAGTACCCCACTCCTTCTCTCTCTGTCCCTTCTGATCAAACTTCTAGAAAGATTGGTCCTCACCTGTCAACCCCACTGCCTTAATGCGCAGTTCCCTGACAACGGGGTGTCTGTTCCTGCCCCACCAGCCCAGCATACATACCCATGACTCCCATTCTTTCTATTGGAACTTTTGCAAAGCTTGACACTTCCTCAAGATTCTCTGTGAATTCTACCTCTGGTCAGGTGGTCTCAGCTCTCCGCCTGAGAATCCTCTTGTACCTTCTCTTTCATGTTGATATCTTGATCCACAGCATCACATCATGCTCTACACTAGCCTGTCCCTGGGCTTCAGCTCTCATCCACCAGTGATTATTCTGGCCCAAATCCACATCCCTGGCCCAGACCTTCCTAAACTCTGGGTTTATTTGCCGATTAAACACTTGAATGTTCATAGGCTTTTCAAAAATGAAGTGTCCAAAATGGAGTTCATTATCTTTCTCCTAAGATCTGTTCTTCCTTAACCTTGTATTCCAAGTAGGAACCTGGCATCCCCTGACCTCTCCTAGCCACCGCATCCCAAGGGATACAACACTCTGACAGTGCTGCCTCCCGATGGGTCTCAAGTCAGCTCTTGGGACCCCATCACCTTGACTGCATTTAGATCGAGGTCTGGTTCTCCCCAGAGCTGTTCCTTCTCCTTTCTTGCTGCTGCCAGAGTGCATCCCCCAAATCCGATCTGACCACCTCACCTCGCTACTCGAAACCTCTATAGCCTTCAGGCTGCCTGTGGAATCAAGTCTGTACTCAGCCTAACTAAACCAGCCACTGCTCCACTGGCAACACTGTACTTCTCAGGATGGCCCAGCCTCTTTCACACATGCATCATGGCCTTTGTCCATGCAGTTCCTTCTCCTTGGGATGCCTTCAGCCCTTCTACCTCAGGCAAACACTGACTCATCCTTCAGGGCTGAGTTCAGAGTTACCTCCTCTGTGAAGCCCGCTGAGGCAGCTGGCAGTTCCCGGCTCTACCCAGATTTAGAGCACTGACCACCACTGTCAGTATTCACCACTGTCCATCCCGGAGGAGCTGGTCCTCTTTAAATTCCCAAATGCTAAGCCCAGCAGCTGGCATTGTAGGGAAAAAAATCCATTTAAACTCACTTCGTTAAACTGAAGCAAAAGCATCCTAATAAAGAGAACTGTGGCTGCAGTTGAAATAGGACTGGAAAAAAAAAATCCACCCTCTCAAAGTTTCCTAAATTTTAGCAGGTACTGTGCTAGCAAAGCCATGCATTTAGCAACTAAGTTTTCGTGTTCTGTGTAATTCTGAGAAACATCCCATTGGCTGGGGCAGCCAAGCTTTTGTAATACTCGCTTCATTCTAGGAAGAGTCCTGAGGTCCAGACCCACACCTGCACCAGGATATGGAGAGGGAGGCTGATGCAAACCCTGTGGGGACTGGCACCGATGTCTCTGTAGTGTTAAAGGTGGGTAAAAGCAAAGCAGATGAGCAGACAGCTCTGTGTCAGCTAGGCTCCGTAAAAAGGCCCTCTCACCTCTTCCCGCCAGCCGGTCTCTCCACCTTTGGCTGGATCTCTCCACAGCCCAAAGGCACACAGCCTCCTGGGACAGGAAGCCCCCCCTCGCCAGGAGAGAGAACCTGGACCCTCCCCTTACTTGCCCTCCAGTGGCAAATAAGGCCTGCAAATGTCCTGGAACCCGGCACAGCCCGACTCACAAGTCATGGAAGTTGCGCAGGGAGGAGGCTGGGGTGAAGACGTCCAGGAGCCCGATGACCTAAAGAGAAGATGGCCAGTGAGGGCCGGGCAGCTGCCGCACCCCTCTGGACCTGTCATCTGTGGCCCCAGGTCTGTACAGGACCACCTGCCCTTTCCTAGAACAACACCTCCAGCAGGAGGCAGGTTCCCAGCCTTCTGGGAAGAAGCAGTAAAAAGGGCAGAGATGGGAGAGGGATTCCCCCACCTGGGCAGGAATTTGCTGTGCACTGTGATGGAGAGTCAGGCTGGGATAAGGGATGGTGGACGTGTCTGTGCTCACCGACCCCAAGTCTGTGCTCAGGACAAGCAGCACAAACTCAGTCTCTGCTCAGACAGGGAATGTCGAGTGGGGAAGGGAATCGAGGAGGGGACAGAGAAGGGATCTTCCAGCCAGCAGGCTCCCTGTCCTTGACCTTGGGTCTCACCACATCCAACCCTGCCTGCCAAAGGGCTGATTCAGAGCTGGGGCGAGACTTCCCAGCGGGATGCCATGGGGAGGAGCTGACCAAGGAGGACTGGGACTTAAAATATGCAGTGTTTTGAACTCATTGTTTTAAATGCTTGGGTTTCCCCAGGTGGCTTAGTGGTAAAGAATCCACCTGCAGTGCAGGAGCCACAGGAGATGTGGGTTTGATCCCTGGGTCAGGAGGATCCCCTGGAGGAGGAAATGGCAACCTACTCCAGTATTCTTGCCTGGAGAATCCCATGGGCAAAGGAGTCTGGTGAGCTACAGTCCATAGGGTCACAAAGAGTCAGATACAACTGAAGCGACTTAGCACATTTTTTAAAATGCTAGTCTGCCAATACAGGTAACCTGCAGCAAAGCCTGGGGGCCAGGCTCAGCACTGGGTCACTAGTTTCCTGGCTGTTTCAATCAGACAGGACAGTCTCGAGGTCAGGCTCTGGGGCCTGGAGCCAGGCTGTCTAGGGTCAGATCCCAGCTCTGCCACTGACTAACCATATAATCTGTCTGTCTATGGCCATACCACCCTGAATGTGCCAGATCTCGTCTGATAACCTGTGAGTCTTTCTGTGCCTCAGTTTCCCTGTCTGTACAAGGGGGTAATGGTACTTATATGATACTGTGAGGATTAAATATTTTAGTTTCTGCAAAGTTCTGAGAACTGTGCCTGGCACATAAGTGCTCATAAGTTTCTATTATCCTTGTTGTAATTATGTGGAACAATGTTAACTAGGATACTAGGCACCAGGTCTTAGATCTAGAACAACTACAGAGTTCCTCTGTGCCCATTTCCTCATAACAGTGAGATGCCAAGTTCATTCTGCTCCACTGCCAAAAATTCCTTTGCACCTTACCTGGGAAGTAGGCGGGGTGGGTCCTGGCACATAGTTTTAATAATCAGGTGAGGAACAAGGATCAGAGGAGCAGGGAGGAGGTTCCCTTTCTGCTGGCGCGGTTGGGTCATCATCTTGGGGTAGCTTCCGTGTGTGCGCATGCGCGTATGCACACACACGGAGGGGCCTGGTCAGGACCCTCTCTGGTGCTGCTCTCCCGACCCTGCCTCCCCGAAGCAGCCCCCAGGCCCAGCCTACGTTCTCATGCTGCATGTGTTTCAGCAGCAGCAGCTCCCGATAAGCCCGCTTGGCAAAGATCTCGGATTGGAAGGGCCGGCTCAGCTTCTTGATGGCCACCTTCTCCCCTGACCGCTTGTCGATGGCTGAGCTGTAGGGTCAAAGGCAGGTCAGCAGGGAGCACGCCCCCCACCCCCCAACCCACACCAGCCGGGCGGCAGGCAGCCTCCAGACCGTGGGTGGCATCTCCCTGGCCATCTGGGGAGCCACGGCCATCTTCACCCTAATCCCTCTGGGCCAGCAGTCTAAGCTGGGAAGAGCTGATGCCCACCACCTGAAATGTAAGTGAGCAGCTGAAAGCACAGTGGGGCTGGGAGAGCGAGGAAGGAGCAGGCTGGGTCTGAGAGAGGTGCCCTGCACCAGGGTCAAACACAAGTTAATGTCAACAGGATCCCGAACAACTTGGCAAGTCACTTCTTGTCTGAGTCTCCGTGTACCCATATGTATTAAATAACAATCAATCGGGATTCGGCCGGATGAACTCTGGGGTCCCTTGTAAGTCCTGGAGAAACACATCCAGTCCTAACTCAACCCACAGGGACTCCCACCAAGCAGGTGCGAAAAGCGAGCTGGTGCCTGGAGCGGCCCCAGGGCCAGCCTCCACAGCCCGAGGCTCCTACTCCACTTCGAGGTCCAGCCTCCTGCCTCCTCCAGCCCTAGGGCTCAGCCCCGGAAAAGCACCCGCGAAAGCCTTCCCAACCCGCAGGACTCTGGTCCTTGATCAAAGGTGGTGGGCTCACAACTTTGCGCGCTCAGCAGGTGACGGGACACCGGAGGCGGATCCGGGAAGGGGTGGGGGGCATTGGCTGGGCTCCGGCTCTTCCGGAGGCCCGGCCCGCGTCCCGGTGCCCGGGCGCCCACCAGCGGCCTGGCCTGATTCCCCAGGCGCCCCCGACGCCCCACAGTGGTCGCGCAGGCGCGGGGTTCTCACCACACGGAGCCGTAAGCCCCGCTGCCTACGTGCGTCAGGGACACGTAGGTCTTGGGCAGCTCCCAGGCGGTCTTGTTGACGTCCTGCTTGTAGAAACCCTTTTTCCGGGTGAAGCTCATCCCGGGCACTCGGTGTCGGCGGCCCCAGCGCGGTGGCTGCGCTCGCGGCCCGCCGGGCTTCCAGCACCTGGCCCCCGCCCGCGGTGTCCGCGGTGCCCGCCTAGGTCTCTCGCTCCTCCCCTGCGCGAGGGCGGGTCCCCGTCCAGGCCACGCGTCCCACCTGCCGGCGCGCCCAGGTGCGCTGTGCGGCCACGCCCGGGCCTGCCCGACCGCGGCTCCCGGGAGTCCCGGGTTTTCGCGGGGTCTGAGTTGGGAATCCCGGCCACAGACCCGCGCGAAGCGGCAGGGGCGTCGCGGTGCAGGGGGTGGGGGGCGCTTCCTGCAGTGTGCTGCGGTCGGGCTAGGGGCCCATTTGCCCTAGGGGCCCCCACGGAGGGCAGAAGGCAGGAAGACAGCCTCCCAGCTGCTGCCAGCGGAGGATTCTGTAGGAAGATCTCCTCGGAGATTTTTAAGACAATTTTGGGGAAAACCCCCCACAAAAGCCCATAACTTGTTGAGTATGGGAAGTTTCAAACATACAAAAGTAGCCAGTGCTTCTCACATTTGAATGTGCACACGAATCCCCGGGGTATTTCATTGAATACAGATTCTCCTTCAGGAGATCCGGGGTGGAGCCAAGATTCTGCATTTCTCCTGGGCTCCTGGGCTCAGGGATCGCTGGATCACACATTGATAAGCAGATTCTAATGACCCTGCATAACCCCAATTGCGAACCCCACAGCTTCAACAAGTACATCAGCGCTTGGGCCATTTTGTTTCCTCTACATACTTCCTCCCCCACTGTTTTGAAGCAAAACCAGGCATCCTATCATTTCATCTGGAAATATTTTTTTGTATCTCTAAAAGATAAGGATTGTTTTAAAAACACAACTGCAGTATCTTTTTTACACCTAGAATTAATAACAGTAATTCTGTAATATGAACTATCCAGGCTAGATTCACATATTCAGTTTCGAATGTGTTTTTGCTGCCTTCCTACTGCCCCGTGAAGGCAATGACAAGCCTTCGGCCACCTCTGTCTGGTGGTTTGTGCATCCTGAAGAAGATTCTGGGCTCAAATTAAATCATGGAGACCTCCCAGGAACAGGGTCCGTGGCAGAGAATGGCCGCAGGAGGTCCAGATGCCTGACCTGGCTCATCTGACCCCTTGCTGGCCTGGGAATTGGGTTGTGGAAGGGATGGAGATAATGTGCTTCACTGTGTCAATAGGAGAGAAGGAAAGGAGCTTTCCGGTGGCCCACAGAAAGCCGGGGCCCACCCCCTGGGAGTCTTCAGAACCCAAGCCCTGTGCCACAGCCCCACACAATCCTGCAGCATCAGACCCTTGGGGGCGTGGGGGAGGGAGGTGCAGGGATTCCACAGAAACGCCCAACGGGCATTGCAGGCGGGGGATCTGTCTTATGTGTGTGTGTCACAGAGTAGGCTGTGAAAAACTGTATGGAGATGAGAGTCAGCTCATCAGAAATGAAAAAAATATTTATCTGATGAACACTTACTTGTGTTTGCCGTGTACCAGTCATTATTCTAAGTGTTTTACATACCCAACTCCCTTAATCCTGGTAGGAGGCCTATGAGTCAGTAGTACTATTATCCTCATTTTAGAGATGAGGAACCTGAGGTCCAGAGAAGTAAAGTCACTTGCCCAAGGTCACACATCTGGGAAGGGGCAGAGCTGAGCTGAAGGAGCTAAGACCATCTGGTTTGAGACTCCAAGCCTATGCAGCATCTCTGGGTTGAGAGGCATTGCTTCTTAAAGGAGATGGCCTATGTTTCAAATTATCTGCCTCACCCATCCTAAAGACGTCTACTTATTTAACTTACATGCAGAGTACATCATGAGAAATGCTGGGCTAGAGGAAGCATAAGCTGGAATCAAGATTGCCGGGAGAAATATCAATAACCTCAGATATGCAGATGACACCACCCTTATGGCAGAAAGCGAAGAGGAACTAAAAAGCCTCTTGATGAAAGTGAAAGGGAGAGTGAAAAAGTTGGCTTAAAGCTCAACATTCAGAAAACTAAGATCATGGCATCTGGTCCCATCACTTCATGGGAAATAGATGGGGAAACAGTGGAAACAGTGGCTGACTATTTTTCTGGGCTCCAAAATCACTGCAGATGGTGATTGCAGCCATGAAATTAAAAGACGCTTACTCCTTGGAAGGAAAGTTATAACCAACCTAGACAGCATATTAAAAAGCAGAGACATTACTTTGCCAACAAAGGTCCATCTAGTCAAGGCTATGGTTTTTCCAGTGGTCATGTATGGATGTGAGAGTTGGACTATAAAGAAAGCTGAGCACCGAAGAATTGATGCTTTTGAACTGTGGTGTTAGAGAAGACTCTTGAGAGTCCCTTGGACTGCAAGGAGATCCAACCAGTCCGTTGTAAAGGAGATCAGTCCTGAGTGTTCATTGGAAGGACTGATGTTGAAGCTGAAACTCCAATACTTTGGCCACCTGATGCAAAGATCTGATCATTGGAAAAGACCCTAATGCTGGGAAAGATTGAGGGCAGGAGAAGAAGGGGACGACAGAGGATGAGATGGTTGGATGGTATCACTGACTCAATGGACATGGGTTTGGGTGGACTCCGGGAGTTGGTGATGGACAGGGAGGCCTGGCGTGCTGCGGTTCATGCGGTCGCAAAGAGTCGGACACGACTGAGCGAATGAACTGAACTGAACTGATCAAACAATTCCCCACCTGACCTTCTACTCCAACCCTGAGACCCTGTAGGAGGAAAAGGGAAGGGGCTAGGAGCCTGGTGGAGGAGGGGGGCTGCAGGAGTTTTGGACCTTGGGGGTCGGTGATGCCAGAGGAAGGCACTCTGATTCTGAAGTTGGCATATGATCCTGGAAGCCAGAGTCTAGGGCTGGGTACAATCAAGAGAGAGTTATCCAGGAGACTCGGGTCTCCTTCTGGGCTGAGGATCCAATTCTCCAGGGAAGAGACAGGCCTTGAGCCTCTGTGCTTGTCTCGAAAACCTGAGTGTGACAGAGGTGAGCCCAGAAAGGTGACAAATGCCAGGGAAGTAAGTGCTCATTGCCTAAGTGGGTGCAATCCTGAAAGGGCACGAGCTGGCCAGTCACGCTGTGGCTCTGGATGCCTCTTAAGCAATAGTCAGGAAGTGACTCAGGCCCCAGACTGCAGACACTGACCACCCCCCCCAGCCTCCACTGGACCTGTGTTGACTCAGTAGCCAGGCAGCCTTGGAGAGACAGACTTAGGTGATCCTATCTGGGAGATCATAAATGGGAGAGGAAGAGGAGGTGTCACTGAGGACCGCCTGGGTCCTGTCACTGAGGACCACAGGCCCTGGGCTCCCTTCTGTTTGAGCTCCGAGGCCCCTCTGCACTTCTCCTCCCAGACACTGACCCTGTGTGGTTGGTTTCTATCCTGTTAACACTGGGGCAGGGGGCAAGGAAACCAGCTTTGGAATGAGACCTGCATTTCCATCCTGCCTCTGCACTACCAGCTCTGTGACCGGGGCCAAGTTCCTTCTCATCTCTGAGTTTTGGTGTCCTCCTTGTAACATGGAAATGATATTAAAACGTGCTAAGTATATTTAAAGGGTCCTGGGGATGGTTCATTCTGAGTGTAGTAAAACAATAACCCAGTGAGCTAGGGGCTGTCAGTATCTCCAGCCAAAGATCCTCCCAGGAACACACCTGTGGGTGAACAAACTGGGTTTGTCACTGGTGGCATCAAGGGAGAACATGCACGTGGGAACTGGGCAGGGGGGTGGGGAGTTGTCTCAGTAAGGGAGTGTTGGAAAGGACTTATTGCAAGGTTAGGTCACTTGGTAGAAGCTGTAAGGAAGCCGGACTTGGTTCCGGATGAGATGAAATCAGGAAGTGGCGGTGACTTTATGGTTAGATGTCTTAATGAGTCTTACCTGGAAGGAGGGCCGATAGAATGAGGAGGGAGCCGTAACTGGTAAAGCGGCAGCCTTCGCTCAAGAGTAGCTGGATGGGGGTGTTTGGTCATGTTTGTGGTTTGGACGACACTTCTGTTTCCTCTATGCTCAGACATGATTACAGAGTGTCTTGTTTTTGTCTCAATCCCATTGTGGTCACAGATGGTCTTGCCTGCATTCGGCAGGAGCACATCAAGATGAGCTGCGTCGGGCCAGCTCTCAGCAATGCCAGGGCCTGGCTGACGGGCCTGGGCAGCTCCCGGGTGTCAGGATACAATGTTCCCCTCCTACAGATGGACAAACTGAGGCCCAGAGGTGTTAAGTAATTTGCCCAAAGTCACACATGACCGAGAGGGTGGTGGACATGGTCTTCTAACGTGATGTCCTGCTCCGGAATCTGCATGTTCAACCACCAGCCAGGCTGCCCAGCCAGTGTCTGCGAAGTGCCTGTTCTTGTGGTGCTGACTTCCCAGTGAGTCTGTGAAATGCTGGAAGGCAGGGACATGGTTTGGGGGATCGCTGGCCACTTAGGGCTCTGCATTGCCACTGCAGGGAGCGTGGGGTCGATCCCTGCTCAGGGATCTAATATCCCACATACTTCGTAGTGCGGCCAAGAGAAAAAGAAATGCAAGAGATAAAACTCCCTGCCGCGTGGAGCTGACATTCTAGTGGGGAGGCAGACCAGAGACCAATGAGCACATGTACAGTACTGGGTTGAACTGAATGACATTGCTGATATTTGACAATTTTATGTGGTTCAATCACATATAATGTCAGGTAGTGTTAAGTGCTATGAAGAAAATGCTTCCCTCCTAGCTCAGTCGGTAAAGACTCTGCCTGCAATGCAGGAGACCCAGGTTCGATCCCTGGGTGGGGAAGATCACCTGGAGAAGGAAATGGCAACCCACTCCAGTATCCTTGCCTGGAGAATCTCATGGACAGAGGAGCCTGGTGGGCTGCAGTCCATGGGGTCGCAAAGAGCTGGGCACGACTGAGCGACTAGCACTTACATACTTACTTAAGGATATATAAAGACTTGCGAGGACTGTTTTGAGACGTGGGGGAGGAGTGGGAGAGGCAGAGGTCTGTCTGAGAGGCGTCATTGGAGCAGCACCTGAACAAGCAAAGGAGTGAGCCAGGAGGATCTCAGGGTGGAGGGAGCAGGTGTCTGCCTCCCAAAGGCTTCCACTCTGTTCCCACGTCTGACCTGCCCTCCCCCTCCTCCGCTGCCCCCAACAGTCTCCGTCAAATCCTCCAGCTCAGAACACCTGGGGGTAGCTTCCTGGCCTCTGGTTTACCTGGCTGTCTCCCCCCGCCCTCATAACCTCTTCCACTTCGAGGGGACCCAGGCCCGGAACGGAACATCAGTCCCAAGAACAGAGCATCAGACGCCCTCTGCTCGCCGGCGCCCCTCTGGAGCTGCCGGCTCAGCCTCCACGCTCCTGGCGCCGACATGGTTCGCTCTCCCTGCCTCGGCGTTAGCACCCCCTGGTGGACAGTGCGGGGTACGGACAGTTCCGCTAGACTGGCGGCGCTCCCCTCAGCCTTCGCGGGACCCAGACAGCAGACCGCCCCTCTTCACACCCTACATCAGCCTGTCCCATCCACCCTTCCTACTCCACCCCAAGACCCACCTCCCTTCACCCAGCCTGCAGGATTGGGCCTCTCGTCCTTGACCCAGTCCTGTGAAGACGTGGCCTGGGGTTCATCTGGTGGAAGATTCCAGCCAAGTCTGGGTCTCTGCTCCCTCTGATTTCTGCATTATCCTTTGTAGCACCCGTCACACTTTTGAAACACTTTATTTTTTTTGGCCATGCCGGAGGCATGCAGGATCTTACTTCCTCAGGTGTGTTTGTGCGTGCTCAGTCGCTTCAGTCGTGTCCAACTCTTTGCGACCCTACAGACTGTTGCCCGCCAGGCTTCTCTATTTGTGGGATTCTCCCAGGCAAGAATATTGGAGTGGGTTGCCATGTCCTCCTCCAGGGGATCTTCCCCACCCAGAGATCGGGCTCTGCTTGCAATGGCTCCTGCATTGCAAGCAGATTCTTTACTGCTGAGCCACTGGGGAAGCCCCTTATTTCCCGGACCAGAGATCAAACTTGGGCCCCCTGCAGTGGAAGAACAGAGTCAGAACCACTGAACTATCACTTTCAACTAACCTGCATTGTCCTCTGTGAGGTGTCCATCTCCCCCACTGGAAAAATGGCTCTGTGAGGGCAGGGATAGTGTCTTGGCCACTGCTGAGCCCCCAGCACCATCCTGGCCCCCAGGAGGTGCTCAGTACAGTAAGTCCCTTACGTATAAACCTTAAAGTTGCAATCTTTCCAAGATGGAAACGTGTGTTCCATCACCTCAGGCATGAGTGAAATTGCAGCTTGCCCTGCAATTGGGTTTCCCTGGTGGCTCAGATGGTAAAGAATCTGCTTGCAGTACGGGAGACCCGGGTCCGATCCCTGGATTGGGAAGATCTCTTGGAGAAGGAAATGGCAACCCACTCCAGGATTCTTGTCTGGAAAATCCCATGGATGGAGGAGCCTGGTCAGCTTCAGTCCATGGGTTGCCAAGAGTCGGACGTGATTGAGCGACTTCTATTTCTTTTCTTTCTTTCTTCAATTGTGTTAGTTGGGCACCTAGCTAACTTGGGTTGGACTCTCGTAATGGAACTCATTTATATGTTGAGGACTTACCATGAAGACTTAGTGAAGGAATGAACCATATAGTTTTGTCTCTTGTGGGTACCAGAGGCAGTGGGGGGGGGGGTTGTGGTGTGAAGACCCAAATGGCGGACCTGAGGGAGCAAGGTGGGGGAAGATGCTTGGCGTCTGTCTCCCGGGAGGCAGCCGGGGTGCGGGCTCTGTCAGTCAGACACCATCTGCCCTGCGAGTTCACTGTCCTGCCCTTGTTCCCTGAGGCGAGGCCCTGGCCTGTTATGCTGCGTGTGCAAGGCTGGATCCCTGTGTGGTGGTGAAAGGCGCTTGATTAGGAACCAGGGTGCACAACCCGAACTTGGGGACCTCTTCTCTGCCCAAGAATTTGCACACAACTTCATTCCAAAGCTGGCCCCTCCCTGTCTACGGCCTCACTGCTCCCACTGAGGTTCTAGATAAGCCAGACCCTCCACCCTTTGGAGTTGCCCTTCCTTCCTGGTCTTTAAACAAGACCGGCTCTAAACTCACCTCTTCAAAGAGGTGGTCCCCAGTGAATCACAGACCTGCTCACCCCAGGACCCCAGCTGTTCCCCACCCCACACCCCCAGGCTTTGGGACACCCACATTCTTGGGTGGACTGGGAGGCAGAACTGGGTTTAAATCTCATGCCAACGCATAGAGCTGTGTGACCGCAAGCTGCTGAAAGCAAGTCTCCGAACTTCCTCATCAGTCCAGTGGGAGAGCGACACCTTCCCGGCTGGAGGGTTTAGTGAGACCGGGGATGCCAGGCTGCAGGCTGTGCCTGATGTTCCCTCCCATCCTTCAGGACCTGCTCTGAGAGGCCCCCCGACCCATCACAAGCCATGCCCCACCTGTCTCTCCCAGCCTCAGTTTCCTTCAAGCTTCTATCTTATATGTTGTGTGAAAAGTGAAAGTGTCAGTCGCTCAGTCGTGTCCGACTGTTTGTGACCCTATAAACTGTAGCCTGCCAGGCTCCTCTGTCCATGGAATTCTTGAGGCAAGAATACTGGAGGGTTAAAAAAATACTGGAGTGGGTTCCCAACCCAGGGATTGAACCCGGGTCTCCCACACTGCAGGCAGAGTCTTTACTGTCTGAGCCACCAGGGAGGCCTATTATTTATCTTATATATACATCCTTATAAATGTCAGGTCTACAAGAGTCAGAATTTTATGTTTTGTTTGTTGCTGAGTTGCAAGTTCCTAGAGCAGTGCCCTGCATACACTGAATGGCAGGTACCTGAATGGCAGGTACATAGTAGGGACTTTATAACTGGGAGCTACTGTCATTACCATACATCTCTGTCTTGTTTGTAATGGGTAAGTTGGCCAAACTCATCTTTATGCCTGGGGCAGTCCTGGCTCCAATGACCTGCCAAACTTCGGTAATAGGGTCACTGGTGCAGCCTTGGCTCTGGTGTGAACTGCCCCGGGCAGAGGAGGTTGTGCACCCAGAGTACATCTCAACAACCTGCCCTTCCAGAACAGAGGTCACTGGGTCAGCCTCTTGATGTAAATATCCAACCCCAGGACACGTGGACCATCCCCACGGTCCTTGTCAGAGTCAAAGAAATCCAGGCAAGACTAGTCAGGCTCCCGGCTATGGCAGAGGCTTAGGCTCTGATTCCAACTCTGCCTCTAACTTGCCGTGTGACCATTAGTAAGTCACACTGCCTCTCTGAATACTTATCTTTCTGTTTTATGTATTTAAAAAATATTTTTGCCAGAGCACTAATTACTTGCCAGAAATTGTTCAAAGAGCTTATGTACATGTAACTCATTTCTTTCAAGAACCCTATGAAATGGGATAATAATTTCCTTTATTTTACATATGACAAACATGAGGCACAGAGAGGTGAAGTGACTTGCCCAAGGTCACACAGACAGTAAATAAACGGCAGAGCCAGGATTCAGGAGTCTCACTGCAGAGTCAGTGCTAGTAAGTACCATGCTCAGCACCATTGGATGATGCCCGTAGAGTCACCCTTTGCTTGTTAAGGATCTGAATTTATTCTTCCTGATGGCGGCTCTATTATTTGGCAGACACTGATTTTCCTAAAGACTCCATTTGGCTTCCCGAAACAAGAATCTCCTGGGACTTCCCTGGCAGTCCAGTGGTTAGGAATCTGTGCTTCCACCGCAGGAGGCAGGGGTTCAATCCCTGGTCAGGAAACTAAGGTCCCACATGCTGCGCAGTGTGGCCAAAAAACAAAAGAATCTCGCTTCCTACCCTTCTCCAAATCTAACAACTGAATCCCCCTGATTTCCAGAAGGAAACAGCCAGTGGTGTGTGGGACAACCAGCGTTGGGGCATGGGAGTGCCGATGGCTAGTGCTTGTCAATCTTGGCGGTGTAAATACCTCCTCCATTGCCAAGTTCACACTACCAACCTGACATTACTGAACACAGAACTGAGAAGAGAGACATAAAATCAGCTCCCATGAGCCACCACGAGCAGCTCCAGCAAAGATGTGGCAACATGGATTAGTAAGGGACTCCTGGGGTACAAACCATCAGCTGGTCCCCTTCACCCTGCCTCACAGGCCCTGCCAGGCCTCCCCTGAGGCCACCCTTGCCCTTCCTAGCCCGCAAGGGGCTAGGGATCCAGCTTTGGTCACCTCAAGAGGGCGCAGCCTGAGAGCAGGGCTGAGCAGGTATAACAGGCGAACCAGCTGTGACTAATCTGGTTAGAGCAGCCTCGCCTCCTCGTCACTCCCCACCCTCTTAGCTCCCAGTTGCCTTCAGGATCAAATTTAAACTTCTTAGCCTGTTGGACAAGGCTTGCCCCCATCAGGGCCCTGCCTTTCTTGCTAATCGGTTCCTTCACAGTGTCTGTGCTAACTATCTCACAAACATCTTACTCATCTCTGTCGCCACACCTCTGCTTGAGCCGCCCTTCTGGAATGCCATTCCTCTGCTTTTCCAAGGATGGAGAGGACCCTCATGCCTCAAGGCCTGGCTCAGTAGCACTTCTTGGGGCTGGCCACTCCTCCCCACGGGCCTCTCCCTCCTCTGACTCCTGTAGGATCATGGCTCAGCAGGCCTAGACTTGAATTGTCGGTTCACTTTCAAACAAATTAAACTCTAAGTTTCTTGAGGGCATGAGTGTCTTGTTTCTCTCTGTCCTCAGTATCTACTCAGCAATGCTTTTTATAAAGCCTTAATCCATTCAACCAAATTTTGCTGAGCACCTATGGGCTTCCCAGGCACTAGTGGTAAAGAACTCGCCTTCAAATGCAGGAGACATAAGAGATGTGGGTTCGATCCCTGGGTCCAACCCCTGAAGGAGGGCATGGCAACCAACTCCAGTATTCTTGTCTGGAGAATCCCATTGACAGAGGAACCTTTTGGGTCAGTCTATAGGGTCAAAAAGAGTTGGACATGACTGAAGCCACTTAGCATGCACACAGAATGCAGGCTCATAGAGATGGGTAGCTTCCACCTTTACTAAATCCTGCCAGACTGGGTGTCACCGAGTTCATTAGCCTTTGTCTTTATGGCTTCTGAGCTTGGGATATGTTTCAAACACCTTTCTCCATTTAAACCTTTGATTTGCCTGGGGGTGATCGTGGCTAAAGGGAGGGAAGGAGGGGGTCCAGTTGTTTCAACACCATCTACTGACACAGATGACTGAAGAATAAGCATCTGTTTTTATAAAAGTTATATATATTTACAGATTCACGAAAATTTTCTAGGAGTTACATCAACCTGCCAACAGCTATCATTTCCGGGTAGTGGGACAATAGATGTTCCACTCAGTTCAGTTCAGTCGCTCAGTCGTGTCCAACTCTTTGCGACCCCATGAATCGCAGCACGCCAGGCCTCCCTGTCCATCACCAACTCCCGGAGTTTACCCAAACTCATGTCCATCGAGTCGGTGATGCCGTCCAGCCATCTCATCCTCTGTCGTCCCCTTCTCCTCCTGCCCCCAATCCTTCCCAGCATCAGGGTCTTTTCCAATGAGTCAACTCTTCGCATGAGATGTTCCATAGCTACCTTCAAAATTTTTCAGCAATAAACATGTTTTATTTGTGTCATGAAAGAACAATACATTGTTATAAAAAGTACCCTAGTAGGTGCCTTGACACTAGTAAGCTTGGGGCAAGTTACAGAAAGACGGTCGAGTGGGTACCTGACTCCCATGCAGGCCCGGGAGAGGCTGGGTGGAGCGGGGAGCAGGGTGGGGCCTGTGGGGGGAGGACAGCCTCCAGATGGGGACACTCCCTACCACAGGCACCTTGTCAGCAGCTATTATCAGAGAGTCACCGCTTCGGTCACCGGGCAGAGCTGTGAGTGTGCGGTGCGTCACATCTGAGCAGTGGCGGCATGGGAACGGGCTTTCGTGCCTGGGTACAGTGACGTCACACCTCAAGTTGGAAACAGACGGCCACGTGGTCAGCAGCCCTGCTAGTGGAGCCGGCTGATCAGGTCAAGGTAACACCCAGGACAACACACAGGCCCAGGACTCCCACAGGAAAATCCCACTCCCCGTCTGCCAAGCACCAGGAGCTTGTAACCAAAGGTTGCATCTGGCCCAGAAACGGCCACAAGCAACATGCGCTCAGAGGTTCCGTTCTGCCATGCCAGGGAGGCAAGCGGTATAGTTATGGTTTATGACTCTCACACCCCATTAGAACCTCACCTCCAAGAGGAATCTTTTATTTTTTCCCATGTTCTCAGTGCCTGATACGTGTTACCCAAAAGCTGTCTGTGGAATGGCTGAATGAGGGTGCAAGATACCCCAAGGATATCCAATTCCCCTACTTTGCCCCTGGTATTTTCGCTTTAAAGTAGCAGATGGATGGGAAAACAAATTATCTCGATCATGGACAACAGCCATTTTCAATAACTGTTATCAATAACCTTTTGATTTTTGTTCCAGTTCATTAAGTTGCTATGCATCCAACTTGAATGACAAGCAAGGCGAAGCGAAGAGAATCAGAAACTATCTAATACTTGCTTCTTCTTAAACTGGAAACTTCCATAACAGCATGGTTTCTTAGGACAGATAATCTGTACATATTTGGTTTCCTCCTTTAGATGGTCTTTGCTTCTATGGACTGTCAGTTTTAAAAACAGGAAATGGAGGACAAGATGATTTGCAAGTGATTAAAAGATGATAGTCATTCACTGACTCAGTCAATAAAGATGAGATGCCTACTGTACGTCAGGTACCATGCAAGGTGATGGGGACACTAGTGTGTAAGAGTCTGTTCCCTCAAGGACATACAGCCCTAAGCTAACATTTATTGAGCACTTACTGTATGCTAAGGGCTTTACATACTTTAAACTCATTTAATCCTCACAATGACCCTGTGAAGTAAGTTCAGAGAGAAAAATAATTTTCCCAGATTGTACCACCAGGAGAGGCTGTGATTTGAACTCGGACAGACTGACTCCAGAGCCTGTGTCCTTAAGCTTCATGTTTTTTTCTCTTGAGCAGGTGATACAGACACCAGTCAATGGCAAAGCAGTGTGATCAGTGCCACCCCTGATCAAGGCAGATGAGTACCAAAGAAGCACACAGAGGGCACACCTTGTCCTAGCTTGGGGATGCTCAGGGAAGGTTTACGGAGGGAGTGACAGGAAGTTAGCCCAGAGGAGTGGGGAAGGAGAAGGCAGCGGGTCCTAGGCAGAGGGACTGTCACTTACAAAGACCAGGAGACAGAAAGCACTGTGCCTTTAGAGCAGTGCCACGGTGGGGGGGGGGGCGCGGGGCGGGGAGTGACATGAAGCTGTGGAGAGAAGCACTGGAGGGAGGGAAGAAAGTGGCCGCTGCAGCCCTTCACTGGCCTGCCTCTCTCCAGAGGGCGGAGGTGTGTGTCTATCCCAGATGATAAGGAAGCAGGGGAGGGGGCTGGGACCTGGGCGAGGTCCAGTAGGGGCTGCATGAGATAAGGCAACAAGTGCCCATCCTACCCATTCTGGTCTTCTTTTGTTAGTCTCTAATTGATCATATTGTAAGCATATGACAAATAGCAAACATAATGGAGATTAATTGCAATAATTGCAAATTTTGCAAATACTGGATTTGATGAACTTGACAAATAATGCTAGAAAACCAGTAAATCTCAAGCCACTGGAAACTGTAGAATCTGGCAGACTCGGGGGTAACAATAAAGGGAGAGGTGATACGGTGATCACCAAGGCGATCACTTATAAAAAAGAACAATGTGAATATCAAGAGATTGAGGTCCATAGGAAAATTGAGATCTCAGTTTTTTTTTTTGGCCTTGTCGAGCAGAATGAGGGATCTTAGTTCCCTTTCCAGCAATTGAACTTGTGCCCCCTACAGTGGGGGCGTGGAATCGTAACCTCTGGACCGCCAGGGAAGTCCCAGATCTCACGTATTTTGGAAAAAATTCCCTCTATGATTATGCTGCAAAAATGAGATGGGAAGAATATTGTAGGATGCTAAACATGGTTTCACTTAAAAAATAATCATGTAATTCTTTAATATTTTTGAAATTACAAGCTTTTATAACTGCTGTTTTCATGATGAAAGTCCCCATTAGACTTCCTCTCCCCAACCCCCCTGCCAATCCCCACTGTATACAATGAAACTCTGGTCCCCATTTTAAGTGGATTCACCCTTAGGTGAAATTTTTCTGGTGCTAGCCCTCTCCCTGAGCTAAGCAAGCCCTCTGCTCTCAGCAGCCTAGGAGGAAGGCTGTGTCACAGCACTGACTTTGTATGGAAAGGCAAAATATTTCCTACAACGGTCTGCTCTTTATAGGGGCTGATGTATCACATGTGAAAACGGAGTCCTTTTTCTCTTACCCCCTTAAGAAGTCACTGAGGGGGGTAAGAATGAAGACAAGAGACTGTGCTTGGTTTGCCTTCTATCCCTGTCATGATTCCCAGCTGCCAGTCAAGGACCAACACAGCACAGGACAAAACCCCCAGCTGCACACTTTTCACATCCTCACAGGCTGGGCCTCACGACCCACCCTGAGACCCCCGTCAGCACTTCTGGGCTACTGAGAAAGGCAGCGCCACAATACAGGCCCTGAGAACAGCTGTGAGACCTCATGACTCTTTAATCCTGTGATGCAATCCAGGAGTTTTGAAGAATATTGTCAAGGGCCATGCAACAGGAAAGTCATCAAATACATTTGCTCAAAAGTCTATAAACAGTGTACACATCCAAACTTCTCCCTACAATTTTAAATAAAAGCATAACTCTGCACAGACAGTCCGAGAATGTCAAAGCTGAAAAGAACTCATACTTAAACAAACTTCATGTTTCAGATGAGAAAATTTAAATGCTAGGCCGGGGTCAGCAAACTTCTGTAAAGAGTCAGCAAGTGAACAGTTAAGACTCTGTAGGCATATGGTCTCTGCCGTAACTCTTCAACTCTGCTGTAGCACAAAAGCGACTGCAGACAAGACATAAACAAATGTGTGGTTGTGTCCTGATACAGCTCTATTTATGGACACTGGAATTTGAGTTTTACATTATTTTTCACATGCTACAATAATATTGTTCTTCTTTTGACTTCAACCATTTAAAATTGTGAAAAGCCCACCTTTAGTGGGCTACACAAACAGGTGGTAGACTGGGATTTGGTCCTTGGGCCACAGTATGCTGACCTCTGTCCTAGGCCACTCTGACACCCAAGTGTAGACTGCAGTGTGATATCTTATTTGTCCTTTGCTTTTCCCACCCACATTGAAGACTCTGATCTGCTTCACCATAAACTGCACAAGGAGCTCTATAAATGTCTTCTACATTTTAGAGGAGTCATATTAAGATCTGTCAGAAACATATGCCAGGTGGCAGCTGAAAGACCACTGATATAATGCTATATTGTGCATCGAACAAAAACAATCAAGAGGAAAATATAATAAACTTGAGCAACTCACTAAATTTGAAAAATAGGCTTTATTTTAACCAGTGGTATTATATGACATCCTATATGGCATAATTGATTACAGCCAAGTTCATGAATACAATAAGACGGCATTTTCCTTCATTCTCTCTTGTGTTTCCTGTTCAGAGAAATCAGGAAATGGGAGCACTGCGCTCAGAAACCAAGGAGCTCTTCTTCCACAGGCTCCTCCAGCTGAGTCTGGGATCCTGGCACATTCAGCCTCTTAATATGTATATGGTCTCATGTGCAAAGACCTTTATGAAAAAAAATATTCAGAGCAGTATTTCTGTAGGAAATTACACTAGCATTTACAACAAAACATGGCTGATAAAATTCATCTTGCTGTGGATCATGAGGATTTGAACTGCATATAAAGGAGATGAGGACTTTGCATTCATTTTCCTTTAAAGAGAGGGCAGATCTTGGGTGAGGTGTGATCACCATCAGCTGCCTCCTTCCTTCTTGCTCCAGTTGACTTGCAGGTCCTACCCTGTCTCTCTGGAGTGCAGGTAGGGCTGCACCGTGACAGAGAAATGGAAACACCTTGACCCAAATATGAGCTTCTGTCACACAGCCAACACTGGAAGTGATCTACTTTCTTCTTTCACAAAAGGTTTAAATATACGGGCCTTTATGTATCACAAGATGCCTGAAATTCAGAAAATTATGAAAACAACTCTTCTCCACCCCTGAGGATATTTCATCTTTATAAAGTTGAAAATACAAAATATTAAAATAATTTGCCCTTTCTCCCTATCAAAAGGAATCACATTCTCAAAGGATTCCTGCCACATAGAAAATTCTGAAACAAAATTTATTTCTCCCCAAACCAAGACCAGGAAGTCAATGTTAAGCTGCCAAGAAGACCCTTTTCCAAAGAAGGGTGGAAAAGATATCTCATCACTTTTTAAAAAATAATCATATTTAGACAAAGATAGCAAAAGTTGTTTCTGGCCTCATGAGCTTTTATTTTTCACTTTGATTTTCAGCATGTCTTAGGATTGGTTACTGGGAGTGAAGAAAATGACTTGTTTTCCAAAGTCTAAGATATTCCTGGGACAAACCCTGATCTTTTCTGGTTGACGGCTCCCCAAAAATAGTTTGTTGAAAACCAGATGGCAAGAATGGAAATGCTATACATCCATCTGTTCCATTTCTTCATAGTTTTCACATCAAAAGCACCTGGAGTTATCACTTGTGTTCAACACAAAATAGTACTGGGGGCTGAAGAGAGGATGACGTCACCTGCCCTCAGCATCAGTTGAGGTGACACGGGTTCTGAATTACCCATAAGGTCTTCACTGGCAAACCTGCCTGGCACCAGGGCCTTCCGAAGAGAACAGGACAAGCAGCCGTGCATGCTCAAAAAGCAAGACGTGCAAAACAGATCATCACTCTGCTAGGAATAAAGAGCACACAGGAGTACACTGACAGCAGGAACCAGCTTCTGACTACCGGGGCCAGTACTTACAAAATCTCTGCGCTGAAGGTGGGGGATGCAGAGGAGTGGCAATGACACCTGGGGGTGGGGCAGGGTGAGGGGGGAAGAGAGGGAAGTGCATACACGCATGCTCACACATGCACACATGGTGCCTCCGAGGGCGCCTTGGCTACTCTGGGTTCACAAGTGGCCATCCGACAACCTGACTGTTTGCCTGGCTCAGAACTTCATCTGCTGCACTCTCTTAACCACACTTTCTTCTCTCCTTTTAAGGCACAAACATAGTTAATGGTTTCACATATACCTGTTGAGTTCCGAGAACCACATTAAGCAAGTTAATCATGGACTAGTGCACAGAAGCCAGCTGGTCCTTTTCGGCTGACATGTCAGTGAGGGACGGCTCCCCGTGTGAAGCAGCCAGCAGGTGTGAGCCTTCTCTCTGTGCCACCGTGGGATGTGGTCAAACCCAACCCTCAGCATCAAGGCGGGGCCACAGGAGAGGCCAAAATGGCAAAAGCATGACTGGGGTCTGGGATATTTAATATTTTCTCACTTTGCTTTCAACAAACCATACAAGCTGGCAGCTCTTGCCTGCCTTGTGGCCTCTCATGAACAAGAGCAAGCAGGGGCCGCCACGGAGCATCTGTCACTCCACGCAGAGTCACTGTGACAGTCTGCTCATCTGTCACTCCACGCAGAGTCACTGTGATAGTCTGCTCATCATGTTTTACCCTCCCACAAAGTCAGACACACACACACACACATGCGCGCGCACACACACACACACCCCTTCCACCATGGAGGAAATCTTTGCAACAAGAGGCACTTGAATGATATTTTGAGAGTTCTCATGAAAAGGCCTTCCCCTCACAGTGAAGTGGGATCAACAGAATAGAAACCAGACACTCAAGACTCCATCTCTTCTTGGTCAAGGGGTGGCGGCACAAAGCTGATGACTTCGTCATAGGTCAGGCCTAGAAATCAGGAAGGAAAAGTAGGATGTGAGAGTTTAGACATTAACTTTGCTGGGAAGCCACCCTAACTTCTAAGCTCAAGACCCTTCCCTCCTTGTCCAGGCTACTGGTTCAATGGACCTCACTGCTTGTGTATAAACGTGTGATGACCCAAAAGTTCACGGATGCATATAAAAGAACAATTTTTTGTTGCATCCAGTGCCGCCTCTTTAAAGCTCTCTGGTGAAGATGCTTAAGAGTAGCACACCAATTATTTGGGAAATGTACTAACAATGTGAAAGTGAAAGCCGCTCAGTCGTGTCTGACTCTTTGCGACCCCATGGACTATACAGTCCATGAAATTCTCCCAGGCCAGAATACTGGAGTGGGTAGCCTTTCCCTTCTCCAGGGGATCTTCCCAACCCAGGGATTGAACCCACATGTCCCGCATTGCAGGCGGATCCTTTACCAGCTGAGCCACAAGGGAAGTCCCTCATATGCTACAGCAACAGATAATCCTGGCTTTGGGATTTAACTCAAGTTCTGGATTTGTGTTTTATGAAGAGAATATGAGACTGGGTCTAGGAGACCTGAGTTCCATTTCTGGCAGTATCCTTAACTAGGTCTAAGCTAAGAGATAAGATATAAATGCTCTTCATTCCAGTTCTATTGTTTGTAAAGCTGTAAAAATTCCCTATTCCCTACTTAGCTCAAAGAGATGGGTATAAATGCAGAAATTCTGAGAACCTCAAAGCTCTATGCAGACGTGAGGGGCTGTGCACAAAATCAGACCAGACAGAAGCATCTCAAAGGTCCAGAGGGGCGTCATCTACAACAGAGGAACATACTCATTCCACGGAAGATATCCTCACTGCAAGTTTTAATGAGCTGGATACAACCAGAAAAAATTCCCCCCACCCTCACAGCTTTTGGTTAGTGGCTCACCTAGGAAAGATTTTTAAATCTAGGTTCTTGAAAAGCTAGATGTTCATCCTGCTATGACTTACTTTTCCATTCGTCTATAAGGAGGTCCCTGCTTTCAAAAGACTGATCGTAAGGATCAGCCACTGGTTCGTCATCAGGATCGTGGTACTGGGCAAAGTAGGCATGTGCAAGGGCTTGTGCTGCTGTAATTCTCTTATCTGAGTCCAGTACAAGCATCTTCTCCAGCAGGTCGACAGCTGTCAGTACCACAGATAGGAAAGAAAGGAGTTTTTAACACATTACCAAAAATTTATGCCTTATTAAGCAAATACAGAGTTTCGATCCTTCATACCCAAACATTCTCTGAAGTACCTGCTCTGAGATATATTATTTATATTTTATTTACTTTCTATCTTTATCTGTATATACATACATTTTTTGCTGAATCATTTTAAAATAAAATTACAGACATGCATTTTTACCTCTAAATATCTCAGCATAAAGATGGCTTCCTATACAATCATAAAACTGTTATTATATCTGACAAATATATAATCCCCAAACATCATCTAAAATCCAGGTCATGTTAAGCTTTCTTCAGTTATCTTAAAGTTGTTTTTTATATCTAGTAACTTGTTCAAACCAGGATCCAATTAAGGGCCATGCATTGCATTTTGTTGAATTTCCTTAGTCTTTTCTATTTCTAGAATAATCACCCCTCACCTCTAACCCCTATTTTTCCTAACTTTGACCTGAAAAGACACCCCAAAAAACTATCTTGTGCTATCATGTACCTGTACCCTTGTTTTCCTCTATCCCCTGTACTTCCTGAAAACACTGGTAAATCTAAAATTTGGTAAGAAATGGGTTAAACATTTTTGGCAAGAATATTTCAAAGGTGATGCTGTGTACTTAATGATACATTAAGGCCATCTGTCCCATTAATAATCATGCTAAATTTGATCACTGGGTTAAGCTGTTTCATTTTTGCCTTAAGCAAGTACCCTGTGGGATAGATACCTCAGCACTAGGTGAGTATTAGTTTCCTTCACTTATAGCTTTCAGCATCCATTGATTTTCCTTCCCAGCAACTATTTCATTAGCTGGAGGTCACAAACTCGTGACCTAATTCTTTTTTTCCCTAATTCTTATAAATGATGATGTTTTGAGTTTCAGAATGGTAGCACTTGGGAGGACAAATAATAATATGACCACAGTTATCACTTTTGTGAAGCAAAGGCATTTGTGGCTTTGCAAATTATTGATTGTTCTTTAAATGTGGGAGGGGGCAGGGATGGGTAGTGAAGGAGGGGGGGTCCTTTTCCTGAAGAGATCCACGCTGTGTACACTGGAGGCTGTGAAAGACCCCCATCCTGCAGGCTCAATTCCAGAGTTGAATTTCCTCCAAAAGAGAAATGTGAGTTTCCAAGGAATACAGAAACAAAGTGAATATTTATGTGTCAAGTTCATAAGTTTACACCTTCAAGCACTGGGAAAATTGCCTAGACATATATTCTTTTCTTAGAAACAATAACCTCATCAGGTGCTGTCTCAATCATATGATGAGTCTTTGCCACCCCAGGGTAAAATGAACCATGTCCTTATAACCAACACCTTGATAAATAAGATTGAGGTTAAGAAAAAGATTCCTCTAAGATCTTGACAGATACAAATACATACACATCAAACAGCAACTTAAGTTTTACTTCATGTTTTGAGAATAATGGTGAAACATGAAGTCAGTGACGGACAAAAGAGAGCTGTCAGTATTTACACTGTTGGTGCATTCCTGCTGGGCTAACATGCTAGGCACGAGTTCCTCGTCAGGTTACACCATGTTCTGCCTGTAAGAAGAGACTCTTTACATGACATCAGCATTTGGCAGTGGACTGATAGGTCTGTGTAAATACTGAGAACTGCAGTGCTGGGCAGCAGGTGGCCCAAAGCCTCCTTCAGCTCACTTACAGTCTACAGTGCTAAGTGGTATCTAGCTCTTTTGAATGATTAAATGTCATGATTCCAGAGAAGGGGAACACTTATCAGGATGGAAGTGACCTCAATAAACTGCCGGGACACACATATCCCCCCTTCCCTGGAAGCATGAATGAACAAATCGCTTTGAGCCAACTATCAGGAAATCAAACAGTGAGCACTGCCATGTCTAAAACATGAGCTGAGATGATGAAAAAATTCATAACAGAATGACAGACAAGGAAGCTACCAGCTTACAACATAATTTTCTAATATCCTACAGTACTTAATGACTCAAAGAGAGCTTCTCACAGACCCTTGAACTAGATAATACAGTATAAATAAATCATACAAAGCCAATGAGAGCAAACCAGGGCAGATGCAAACCCAAACCAATCCTGGCAGAATTCTGTATACCCCTGATGAGTCTGTGGATTTATTCTTAGACGTGAGAGTGATCCAGCTGAGACCTGACACATTCTCCATCTCCAAGGCTGACAAGCTCAGCACTTCAGAGAGCATGAGCATCTCTGCTATTGTAAGAATTATCATAGGAACACTAAACCGCTCTCAAGCAATCACTGTGGATGAAGTACTTAGAAAGGTAAAGCCACTCAGCCTTCACTCCAACTTCTGAAGAGGCTGTCGTCAGCTCTCAGAAGGATGAAACTAAACCCGAAGCACAGCTGCTAGGACCCTTAAGCAGAGGAATGACCGAAACCGAGATTTAAAAACATACTACTAAGATACAACTTCAGGAAAATAAGAAGGTTGATTGTATTATTATCACAGCATTGCTTCATTCTCGTCATAGGGAGGGCTGGGTCTGATTTTTCTGCTGTTGCTGTTGTTCAGTCCCTAAATTGTGTCCGACTGTGACTGCAGCAGGTCAGGCTCCTCTGTCCTCCGCTATCTCCTGAAGTTTGCTCACGTTCATGTCCATTGAGTTGGTGATGCTATCTAACCTTCTCATCCTCTGCTGCCCCCTTCTCCTTTGGCCTTCAATCTTTCCCAGCATCAGGGGCTTTTCTAATGAGTTGGTTCTTTGCATCAGGTGGCCAGAATATTGGAGCTTCAGCATCAGTCCTTCCAATGAATATTCAGGACTGATTTCTTTTAGGATGGACTAGTTGGATCTCCTTGCAGGCCAAGGGACTCTCAAGATCTTCTCCAAGATCACAGTTCAGAAGCATCAATTCTTTGGCGCTCAGCTTTTATAGTCCAACTCTCACATCCGTACTTGACTACTGGAAAAACCATAGCTTTGACTATATGGACCTTTGTTGGCAAAGTGACGTCTCTGCTTTTTAATATGGTGTCTAGGTTTGTCACAGCTGTTCTTCTAAGGAGTAAGCATCTTTTAATTTCATGGCTGCAGCCACTGTCCACAGTGATTTTGGAGCCCAAGAAAATAAAATCTGCCACTGTTTCCACTCCTATCTGCCAGGAAGTAATGGGACAGGATGCCATGATCTTAGTTTTTTGAGTGTTGAGTTTCAAGCCAGCTTTTTCACCCTCTTCTTTCACCCTCATCAAGAGGCTCTTTAGTTCCTCTTCACTTTCTGCCATTAGAGTGGCAACATCTGCATATCTGAGGTTGTTGATTATTTCTCTGGGCAATCTTTGATTCCAGCTTATGATTCATCCAGCCTGGCATTTTGCCTGATGTACTCTGCATGTAAATTAAATAAGCAGGGTGACAACATACAGCCTTGTCATATTCCCTAATTTGAAACAGTCATTTGTTCCATATCTGGTTCTAACTGTTGCTTCTTGACTTGCATACAGGTTTCTCAGGAGACAGATAAGGTGGTCTGGTATTCCCATCTCTTTAAGAATTTTCCATGGTTTGTTGAGATCCACACAGTCAAAGAGGCTTTAGCATAGTCAATGAAGTAGAAAGTACGTGTTTTTCTGGAATCCTCTTGCTTTCTCCAGGATACAATGAATGTTGGCAATTTATACCTCCGGTTCCTCTGTGTTTTCTGAACCCAGCTTGGCCATCTAGAAGTTCTTAGTTCACGTACTGCTGGAGCCTAGCTTGAATGATTTTGACCATAACCTTGCTAGCATGTGAAATGAGCTCAACCGTACAGTAGTTTGAATGTTCTTTGGCATTGCCTTTCTTTGGATAGCACTGTCCCCCATCTTTTCCTCGAGTCAGGGGACTAGAACCTCAGTAAATGCCACTTTTGGGGACCAGAAGAAATACACACCAGCCCCCAGTTTTAAGGAACAAAGCAACTCCTTTTTAGCCAAGGTAGTACACATACTGCAGCTGCCGCTGTCACGTCCCTTTGCACAAGATCCTGGAAATGGTGGTGATAGGAAGGAAGATGGAGCCACTCTTCAAAGCTTCACAAAGAAGAGAGAATGGTTAGGTGTCTGAGGCAAAAGAGGACAGGGAAGGGAAAAGGACGTGAGGGTGACAGGATCTGTAGCACTGGGGAGCTGCAGGCAGAGTGGCCCACACTGCAGGGTGTGCCTGGGTGGGGTCGCTAACTACCCTCTGTGCTTTGGCTGTTTCCAGCCTCAGTGTAGACACTGCAAAACAACAGCAGTGGTGACCGAGTCACGGGCTTTCCTCTGTTTCTCTTCCTTCTGTGTCCCTCGGTCTCTTCTCCCAGCGTTCCCATTACTTTCTCTTCTTTCTTCAGTGTTCCTGCTTATTTCCCCCATCAAATTCCGTGATCATATATTTATATGATATAAGCATGTCATGAGATAAACAACCTGACAGAACAAACAAGGATAACATAGCATTATTTATCACCTTCCGAGATTTAATTAACAGTACTATATTTAGTCAAAAGGATCCCTAACTTACGTCATAGCCAATTCAATATCCACAAGACGAGGATACAGTCAACTTACCCAAGGGATTGGCACCAATAAATACATTTGCAAAGTTCATCTTTGGCATCTGGGTCAAAGATTGAATGTAGTTTCTTGCCTGTAAAACAAAGGGTTTTAAAAATGGCTCTGTTCAATATTTTTACTGCTCTCAAAGATTCCTGGTCCTGTCATAGAGCAAGTGTTAGCTGACAAAGTCTGCTAGCTTCAATGTTTATGAATGTTGTTGATATTCATCACAGACTTCTCTCTCACTGCCATCCTAACTTCTTATTTACCATCATCATCTTTATTTATTCCTGGTATCTCTTACAGTTAAATTTCAAGTGAACAAAAGTGCTAACCAGCTAAGTTCCCTTTCATTATCATTCTGGTCACAGCATCAGAAGTTTAAAACGATGAGGCCAAGATATCTAAGAAGTAGCTCTTTCTGAGACAGTCTTCCTAAAAAAGCTGAAGTTGGCATAGGGTTTAGTATTCCCAAGGAAAGTCTAGGATCAACCATCTTTTCATGAGCTGATCTCAGCAGGGACTCTCAGTATATTAAAAGGATGTCAGTATTAAACCTTGTTAACAAAATATTCTTGGTAACAAGGAAACATAAATAAGCTTTATATTATGCTAAGAGGTTCAAACACATTTAAAAAAATACTAAACCAACTTAATAAGAGTAATAAAGAATAGCAGATTATAAGTTACACAGCTTAGGCAGAAATCTTTCCCCTACCACTTATAAGCTACATCTTCTTGGGCAAGTCTTAACTAGCATATCAATGACCTCATCTGTAAAATATTAGTATTACTATTAGATATTAGTATTTGGCTTGCCTATATCATATGGTTATTGTGATACTCAAGCAAGATGAAACTATTGAGAGAGCTTCCAACTAAGATTTTGACACAAAAGAATATTTATATACAAATTCAGATTTTATAATGTTTGGTTCTTGGGGTGGGACAGACTTGAATTATTTACTCTCTTTTTAAGTCTTGAGTTCTTCATCTATAAAGTGGGATTAACAACAGTGCCAACCTCAAAGGGCTGGAGGGAGGACTTGTGATACCAAACCAACACCTTCCTTAGGACTGTACCTGGGTTCAGAGGGAGAGCTCAAATAGATATCAGTGCTGCCTCTAGACAGGAAAGCCTGCTCTCACTTTCTAAGGACGTTCCAACCTGATAATTTCTGGACTTGATTCTAAAGAACTCAAGGTGCTAAAATACTTTCAAGGACTGACAGCTCTTAATAAAGGCAGAAATAAAAACTGGTCTTGAGAATAATCATATAAATACAAATGGAATTCATAAATGCAGGCTTCATGTATTAGCTCTTAAGACTATGACCTTCCCTGTTTCAAAGGAAAAAAATGATCAGTCCGAGCAGCTGACGTAAAACTTCTTAAAATCTAAACTACCTCCTTAACAATTTCTGTTTTTAATACAGCTCAACAGTAAAGGTATATACGTATATTTATGTATGTATGTAGATACACACACATACAAGGTTAGAAAAAGTTCTAGCTGCTAGGGCAACTTCATCTTCTTTTTAAATTTTTAAAAATTTACATATATATATGTATAAATTAGATCTCTAAATATATATAATATTATATTAGTTTCAGGTCTATAACAGTGATTCAAACAGTGATTCTTATAAATTATATTCCATGTAGAGTTATGCTCTATTTCCTATCCTTGTAGCTTTGTTTTATACATAGTAGTTTGTTCCTCTTAATAACTTCACCTTCTTAAACACTGCATGCAGAGTAAACAGGAGAGGCCCACTTTGAGAAGCAGCTGAGAATCTTTTCGATTTGAAAAGAAAGCTCTAGGAACTGAATTCTTGACAAGCCTGTTATCCCTTCCTACTTGAGCATGTAGATAAAAGAAGAAAGGGAAAGCAGAGGTGAGAGAGACCATGTCACGCAGAGAACAGTCTTACCTCTCATAAGATAAACAAAAAGACTACCTGAGTAAAGCCATGTGGCCAACCTGATTCCCAAAAAGATTAAGGACATCTTACAAAGAAGTGCCCCAATCAACTCTGATGGTAAAGGTAGACTTAGATTAAGTAGTCAAGCATTGGTGTTCACTGTTTTCTACATTATTTGCATATTTTATTTTAAATATAGAACTTTTCAGCATTAGATATTTTATAGGTGTTTTCAAATAAAGGCTCTTCTTCTGGTCATTAAGAAAATGGATAAACAGGAAAACGTGCTAATGGCCTTCAGTAATACACCTCTAATTGAAAATTATTCTATGGTAGCATACCCGGCTATAGGCATAGGACCCTAGGAAAACACATACCTCCTCTTGAGCACTAAATTCATAAATAACATCATTTTCTATGTACAAGCCTATAAATTATATTCTCCATTCACAGGACTGGGTGACATTTTAATCCCAAACGTCAAGTCTTGTAATAGCACATAGGCAGTCGTTGCCTCAGTCGCCCTAGAGGCACATGCAAACATTCAGTGACACTACCATCTGTGTTGGTTATACAGTGGCAATAAAATGTGGCCTTCTGAATTAGATACTCCTGCACAGTCAATTTGTTCTCACCTCATGGCTTGGCATCCTGTTAATGAGATAAGCAGGGGGAGTCCCCGTCAGACGCATAATCTGCTGAAGCTGGTTAATATCTTAAGATGCCTAGTCAAGGGCATTGTTAAGCATACAGTGCAAAAAACAACTTTCAACTCAAAAAGTTTTAGAAAAGGCCAAAAAGCCACCCCTAAACAAAAAATCTACTCCCACCCACCCCACCCACCCCAGGTCAGAGTCCAAGGCCACATGTGAAAACATGCTTCTGTGAATGTCATGAGAGTTAGTAGCTTTGGAGCCAGTGATGGGCCAAGTGGAGAAGAAAAACTTTTTTTTGGTTTTAGCATGATCTTTAACATTAAATATTTAGGCTCCCTGGAAAGAGACTGCCCCTTGATCTGGGATGCCAGCCAGAGAACTATTTTCAAGTACTGATGGCCACAACCTGTTTGCTTGTGGGGTAAATGAAGAGGATTCAGAACATTTTGATTCAACTTCAGACAAAATAAAATGTCCAGTGTAACTATTTCAGGTACAGGTTAAATTTCTGTGGCACAGGTTCTGGTGATTCTCTAAAATACCACCCCTCCTAATGTAAGACCAAGGTGGTATGTGTGTTGACACGCAAGGCCAAGCTTCAAGGACAGTAGTTAGTGATACATCTAAAATACATGCCACAAACACACAGTGGTAAGTGAAGGGGAAGTGGGGGGAAAATGAGAAGCTAACACCAGAGACAAAACAGAAGTCACAGCTGCTGACGGTATTACAGCATGCCACAATGATTTCTCCCACAAGTCTCTTTAACAGGTGAACAGACTGACTTCGCTTAAAAAACATCCGGGAGGAAGCTGGCAAAACACTCTGAGTATCTGATCTGACAAAGGCACAACTCTGACGTTTTCCAAATGTATGCGGACATAGGTACATTGCACTCCAACCTTCTCTCTTCTAGCTGGCCCATCAACTTTATTTAACCCAACCACAAGAACTGTTAGTTTATCATGTGTTGCTGTTAAAGCAGAGTGGTGGGATTTTTAAAATCCTCAACACAGTAAAAACCTTTTCATATACCCTTTCTTGGTATTTATTAATTCCCTCCTTGTGTTGTAGCACCATTTTCAGTAAGTACCGTAATCAAACAATTTCACGTCTTTGCGGCTTCTCTCAATGCTCTTTCCAGTTGAGCTCATCCTCAGAACTTAAATTCCTTAGTGGTCAGATTACTACAAACACATGTTTAAGGCTGGCTGTTAGGAAAGAGCTGGAGCCACGGCTCCACCCTGCCTTTCATGTTCCCTGGCCCAAAGACAGGCCAGCAAATCCAAAAGATGGTGTGAAGTTCTTCTAACAGTCTCAATAAATTCAGGTTTATCTCTAAACAAATTACATAACAAACAGTACTCTGCATGCTGACAGAAAGAAACAAAAGGGGCTCACTGACTGGCCCAGCAATAGTAGTATCGGCTGGGTTTTAAAGTGTTGAAATCCTGCCACCTTTGTCTTCTTTTCTGTGAACAATAACTTGGTCTGTACATTTCCGTGTTTTTTTTTTTTTGGTCTTCTTTAGTCAAATAGGTTATTATATCCCCTTTTTGTCAGGAGTTCAGGGATAAAATATTTTCAGCAAAAATTTTGAGAGTGAGTCAGTGAAAGGGCTTTTGTTTTCTTCATATGACATATTTTTCATTTTTGTCCTTTCACTGATTACTATAGGTATTGGGTCACCAACCAAAAAATATTCTCTGGACATCCATAATGACTCATTTACCCTCTTTCTCACGGCACATGCTAACTTGTTCTCAGTCAGTCCAACTATTACTGTACTCTCTTACTCAGAATGTCCTAGTATTTATTGACTGAATTCCATCAATCAGTAATAATGGCATCACTTCACTACTTTTCAGGAGTAAGGAAAACAGCCATTGGCTTTCTCTGTTTACTACATTCCTTCACTAATATGTTTTTCTTTTCATGTTTAAATTACTTTTTATGCACTCACCATAACTATGTAGGAGAAAAAAAAACACCTTTTCTTATTCCTATACTCAATGCAATGTTATTTAACTTCTGTATTCTGATACTCAATTTTATTATGCTCAACTCTATGCGAGAGATGTTGAAATGTATGATGCGCCCTATTTCACATAAATACATTTCACTATTAGGGCAGGCACTTAAAAAAAAAAGGATCACAACAGGTAAATACTATCATTTTATACCTACCCTTTTTCTTCTGACTAACAGCACATATCCATAGGGCAGATGGCTAAGGGTGGGTGAGAAGACTGAGAAAGAGCTGCTAGTGGCCATCCCCAGGCAGGATGCATTTGCTATCTCAGTCTCATGAGCACAGTTCAGTAATAAACTGAGCTCCTCCCTAACCCCACTCCCTTGCCCCCATGTCCTATTAGACAATCTTTCTAAGCAAAAGCATTTAAAACAAAAAGGCACCATCCTCTTTAAGCATCATCTCATCTCTTCTTTGATTCACTCCAATCCAGCTTCTACATTTCAAAAAGTAAAAAGAAAACACTCCTTCTGGCTGACACTCTGGTCAATAACTCTGACAATGACTTTCAAAACAGTGTGCAATCGCATGAGATTAAAGTTTAGAACATGTTATCAGGACATCTGAGATGTCAACTCAGCTCTGCCAAGTGACTCAGTGCGTGACTTGGGCAAGTCCCAGTCTTCCTGTGCTTTTGCTTTCTCATCTTAAATAAGTAAGTGAAACAAATGAAAAGACTGCCTCTGGCTACCCAGCAGTCTTTCCAACAGGGCAAAAGAATCCTTTAGTCAGAAATGCTGGGAGGAGAAGCCAAAAGGCACAACTGGAGCTTGGCTTCACAGCTCTTTTTCCCTTTTATCCAACTGCCTGGCAGCAGACAGATGGGAAAAGGGAGAAAGACTGGGCGTTCCTAATTTCTCTCACGTCTGTGGCCCGAGAAAATGACCAAGTAAGCCCAAGTAAGCCAGAGTCACATTCCCATGGCTTCTCTCTAAATGCCTGCTTAGAAGCAGGAAGGCATTAGCTCCAAAGCTTTTTCTCAGGGTACTCAAACTTGTAATTACACAGGCAGGCTGTGGGAGAAAGATTTACAACCCTTATCTTGAGGATCCGAGGTGTTAGGAGTGGGGATGTTACCCTGATGGTCTGGAGACTGGGTAGATACTGACTCCTGTGGAGAACAGACACCTTACACAGGATGTGCAAGCTGTCTATTCTAAAGCAATAAAAAGCAAGTAACTTCTGGAAAAGGGCAAGAGAGTGCAGGCAATGCACTTTTCATTCTTCTAGTGATAAAGCTCGACTGATACACGGTAAAGCTCATGCTTTGAGGATCAACACTAACCAAAAAAGTGAAAGGAGCCCTTGAGTGAAACTTTGAGAAAGATGTCAGGGCTGGAGAATGGAGACAACAAATTTCCCATCTCCTGGAATGAATTAGATCTCAAATCTCACTTACTGTGATACTACTGCCCAACACAAGCTCCCATGCTCTAGTATTGTACCCAGATAGAGAGAAAACAAAACACACTCATGCATGTGAGCAGGCAGGTACACGTACACACACACCTCATCCTGGAGTCAGCACACAAAGGGCACATGTGCTTACAAACATACCCAGGTCAAAGTACAGACTGACAGAAGGGAAGTGGCAGAGGCTCCCAAAAGGGCAGATAATTACAATCAAGGCATCAACTCACAGACTCTGAGGAGATTTTCTTCAAAAGCTCAGCCCCTGGGGTTCCAACGAGTCTTAAAATGAGCTTCAACTGATCAATATCTAATGGTGGACTATAAAGGAAAATGTTGGGACAAAATAAAAATGAAAAACAAACAAAACAAACAAACAAAATACCCCAATAACAAAAATTTAAAACCCCAAACCAAGCCAAAATGGTGAATTCATCTAGGTCAAGGTTTCTGCAGGATGGTCACTTCAAGTAGAACATGCTCCTCCTGTACAAGTTTTCAAAAGCTACCACACACATACCCAACTTATATTTATTTTGTGCATCTGTCAACATCCCCTGTCAGTAGAGTTAAGCAGCCGTAGCTGGGTACTTAGCTGCCAAAGACAGCAGGTGAAAACACAAAAGCAGCACTCAGTCCATACGCTCAGCCCACACCTACCTCCTTCCCTTCCACCAAAGCACCAGGAGCCAGTCAAGCAAAGAACACCCGTCAGCAGAGGGCCACAGAGAAGAGAGAAGCAGAGAGCACAGGAGTTAGGGATATACACAAGCCTACCTGTGAATATTCCTCTAAGGCTTGACCTAAGGAGCCTGTAATATGACAGGGACCTGCAAAGATCCCAGGGCCTAACCAGCTGAGATGTCCTCCAGAAAACCTCTCCTGGCTGTGGCAGGCAGAGGACTGTGAGCGACAGTGGCCAGAAGAGGGCCCCACCACCCCACTGCAGCACACGTCCTTCAGGAGTGCTGCAGTAACACAGATTAAATGTACTGACAAACCTCACACACCCCCAGAGCTCTACATAAGAGGCCACAACACCCAAACCTTTACTGTGCAGCCAACTCTTCTATGCATACTCACTATTTATGTGCATGTACAGACCAGAAGTCAGAAACTTTCTACTTATTCTGACTGCTTTTAGCCTTGCCTACAAAGCTAAAAGGAGAGAAAAAAATCTTATAAAATAGCTCTCAGTATTTTCTTAATGGAAATTTGAATGTTATCCATGTCTATACTGACATTCAGAGGGAAAAGGAAGAGAGGATGACTGTCTTCTGACTCTCGTCATAAAAAAACCTGTCAGGTTTTGCAGGATTAGCTCGTTCTCAACTTCAGGCCTCAGCTTAAACTTCACTTCCTCAGAGAAGCTTCCCCTACTCTACAGAAGAGGCACTGCCTTCCTGGTCACCCTCCATCTAAGCACATGCTTGAAAACGCCACGGAGCGCCTCACAACCTGGGATTGCTTTGGTTGCTTGCTGTCTGTCACCTCTACTGACCTGAGAGAGGGGCTACTCTGCCTCTTCACCACTTGTCCCCAGCGCTCAGACTATCATCGGCTACATGCTGAGCACTCACGATATCTGAGAAGGTACAGCAGGATGGAGAGGAGGGAGAATGGAAGAAAAGACTTCTGTTTATGACTAGACATGAAGGCAGCACAGTGTAAAAGCTAATGGCCACTGTGAGCCATAGCTGCCGGAGTTACAGGAATTGGTTACGCAATAATAACTTGCCCTATTCTTTTTTCCCCTCCAGATATGAAACTGGCTTAAATGCAAGAAAATTCTAGACAAGAGTCAGCCAACCTCAGTCTGCTGTCTGTCTTGAAAATAAAGCTGTACTGGAACACAACCATGCCCATTCGTTTATGGACTGTCTGTGGCTGCTTTCACCTTATGTGGCAGAACTGGGTGGTTACAATAGAAACTGTATGGTTCCCAAAGCCTAAAATATTTACTAGGTGGCCCTTTAAGGAAAAGTTTTCAGAGTCCTATTCTAGATCCAAACAATTTATGTTCTATAAAAAAATAAATAAACAGAAAGTCCACTCAAAGAAGGGCTGCTGTGGTGGCTCAGATGATAAAGAATCTGCCTTCAATGCAGGAGACACAGGTTTGATTCCTGGGTCAGGAAGATCCCCTGGAGGAGGGAATGGCTACCCACTCCAGTATTCTTGCCTGGAGAATTCCATGGACAGAGGAGCCCACTCACAGAAGTTATTTCTGAATTAAGAACAGTAGAGAATAATATTATAAGTCAACTATACTCAAATATAAAATAAAAATTAAATTAGAAAAAAGAATAGGAGAGAATTTTGTTCTTTGCAGAGTGCAAAAATCAATGTGTTCTGGAGGCTAAAATTTCAATACTGAGGAAAAAAACTGAACTACTTTAAAGAGTCAAGTTTTATGCTCCCACTGAGGAAGATTCTGGGCTGTGGGTTTCTCAAGAGTCTTACCTTCACCCCCATACACCTGAAAAGTAAGCCACGCCTACTGGTCACAGTGGTCATGAAAGCAATGATTTGGGGGGCCCCATGTCCTTTTCCCACCTTAGCCAGTAAGAAACAATCTCAGGGCTGAAGAATAAAGTAAAGCCCTGAATCCTCAACTTCAAGTTCACAGCCTTCGCTGATCTGGCATCAAGAGTTTTCCTGACTCTCCCTCAAACTACTATTCCTTCATGCACTCACTCAATGTTTCAACTCACACCAAATATTCCAGGCACTTTTAAGCTTCCAACTTCTTATTTATCCAAGTCATAAACAGCAATACCCTCCCCATTCTCCCCTCCTACCAAACCTTTTCTCTCCTTATTTACTTTTCAAAGTCCTGCTCAAACAAGAACTCTGCCATGACGTTTTCCTGGGTATCTTGAGCTTGAATTAATCTCTGCTTCTTCTCCGTAACTTATTTACACTCTATTACGGTATCTGTACCACTCTGTCTTGTTTTGTAAGCAGAGAACAGACATTCATTCAAACGACTCCTGTAATTCACGTTCTGCTAAGTATGATCATTCTGGTTTGGAGGACAGGTACCATCTTATCTTTAGCACCTTCCACTGAATAGCTCAATAAATATTAACTTGAAATGTCTTCCTATAATAGACTTTTCAAAGCAGCTCCACCCCTCTGTCTTGCAGCCCTCAAAAATCTAGAATGACTGTACTCTAGTGGGAAGTCTATATACAAAAAAAGTCAAGAAATGTTGCTTCATTTCACATGCAAACGCTCATCTGAAATGTTTACACTATAAAGAGTATACAAATACAGTGCGATGCGAGCATAAAGGGTATAGATAAAGAGCTGGTACAGCATGACAGTATATACTTAGGCGATTAGTAAACACACAGTGCAAAATAAAAACCTACTCAGTAGCTAAAAGCACTTGCATCAAGAAAGTCAAAGCTGCAAACTTCAGAATAAATCACCATTGGTTCTTCAAGAGCTGGTAAATCCATTGAAATACAGGTCAGTCTTCCAATAATACCAGCTACTGTAAGGCCACTATAATTTGTCCAGGCAGTTAAGGCCAGAAGGAACTTCAAGTAACTATATAAGCAGAGCAAAGCAAAACTTACCACATTATGACAATTAGTTATTTCCACAGCAAGCCATCCTTCTTACAAGGTTTAACCCGGTTTTTCCCTAGATAGCAGATATTTTTACTGATAGTTAAAAATGTGTTTTAATTGTAATAATCACAACGTCAAAATTTTAATTATAAATCTCCTGATTCTTCCTTAAACACCTTAGGCCTAAGGTTACTCTTTAGGTCCTCTGTAACAAAAGTTAAGAGGTAGCCAGAATGAGTAGGTAAGGAAAAAAACCTAAGGGTAATGGGTTATTTGGAAGGAAAGTAAAAGAGGGATAGTCTATTCACTTCTAAGTGTTCTAGGTAACTCCCAGGAGATTTCTCTAGGCCAGAGAGTTGAAGATACTAAGAAGTAGGCTAAGTCCCATTCTAGTCCATCCTGTCTGTCACCAGAAGACTTTTCACAGGTCAGTGTTCCACCTTTGCCTCATGGATTTTTTTAAAAGTGCCGCTCATAAGCAGTATCAAAATAGATAAATAAAAGGACCATTTGCAGAACCTGAGACTATGGCTGCTTAAGAGCAGCAGTTTTTAAAAAATCCACGAGGCAAAGGGGGAACACTGACCTGTGGAAATTCTGGTGACAGACAGGATGGACTAGAATGGGACCTAGCCTACTTCCTTCTCTTCTCAGTCATCAAACATTCATTTTCACTGTCATACAAGGAAGATGTCTTAAGGTGCTTCAGGTTTGTGGAGAAACCTGAGAATTCCAGCGTTTTCAAATGGGGGAATATAATCTCAAGTTAGAGAAGAAAAGGCAAAAAATAACGTAGTATTTTTCTTCTTCAACAGTAGGACACTTGCTTTTAGTGTCTGAGGGAAAACTGTGTTTTTTGGTTTTTTTTTTAAATGAGAGACTATTTGAAACCAACGTGTGAAAGAGGGGTGTAGATTTGACAGGAAGGGATATACCAGAAGTTTTGGCTCTACTGGCAATATTTTATCTTGTAATATGGGCTACATAAACACAGGTGTTCATTTATTATTCCTTGTCTTTTTGTAGTCTGAAGTAGTTCATAAAACGTTTGAAAAAAATCAAAAGAAGAAATAAATGAACTAGAATTAAGGAGCAAATTTAATACAGAGAAAATTCATGATGGAGTAGGGCAGCAAGCTGATGGCAAGAACCCCATTATCTTAGTTAATGTCTTAAGAGTACCATTTCTATAAAAATGAAAGAAGGAAAGAAAAGTTTTACACATGAAGGAAATTCATTTGATTACCTAGAAAAGGAAAACAATAGTAAGCCAAGGCTGAGATCTCTGGAAGGGAAAACAGTATTTGACAGGTCATAGGGCTATGAAACTCTCTCTTCCTTAGGCTGCAGACTGTTAAGCACTAGTAATAACATTTCCTAACTGGCTTACTCTTTTCAGAACCAGTGGTTTTCAAAGTAAGTCAGCACCATCCCTGAAGACACATCCTGTGTCCTCACTCTCTTCTAATATAGAGTGCTCTCAGGCGTGTCCACTGGATATATATACCCAGTCAATTAGACTAACGAGGAAGGGCTCCATTCTTAAATATAATCAGCTTTAAGACAAAAATTAGTGTATCTTATCTCTTTAGGGAAATGCTAAGGATTACTAACAACTAGTAACAAAGGAATCTCGGGAATTCCCTGGAGTCCAGGGGTTAGGACTTGCACTTTCACTGCTGGGGCCTGAGTTTGATCCCCTAGTTGGGGAGCTAAGGTCCTGCAAGCCATGTGACCCAAAAAGAAGATTCTATCAAGAAGACTAATCACAGAGGGAAAAAAAGAGAGAGAGAAAAGTAGAATGGGAAGATGACTTGCAGAGATCTAAAACTGCATAAAATATCAATAGTCACATGTGATTAAATTTAAATGTAATCTAAATAAAATCTAATAAAATTTAAAATTCAGATCAACACTCATAAAACTATGAACAGAACTCCTTGCCATGATAAAGAATATTTATGAAAAACGCAGAGCTAAAATTGTATTCAGTGGTGAAAGACTTAAAGATAAGAACAAGACAAAGCTGCCCACTTTCACCACTGCTATTCAACACTGTACTGGAAGTTCTAACCAGAAAAATTATATAAGAGAAAAAAAACAAACGCATCTAACTTGGAAAGGAAGAAGTAAAACTATCTCTATTTGCAGATGACATGATCTTACACGTAGAAAAACCAAAGAATCCACAAGAAAGCTACCACAAGTACAGCTTTCAACTGTGCAAAGTTGCAGGGTACATGATCAACAAATAAAATTCAGTTGTGTTTTTATACACCAACAATGAACAAATCAAAAAGAAAATTAAGAAAGCAATTCCATTTAAAATAGCATCTTACAGATGCTAGGAAAACACCTAAGAATAAGTTTAACCAAGGAGGTTAAAAAACTTGTCCACTGAAAATTATAAAACATCACTGAAAGAAATACACCACACAGCAACTAAGTCCATGTGCCACAACGATTAAGCCTGTGCTCTAGAGCCTGGGAGCCACAACTACTAAGCCCATGTGCTGCAGCTACTGAAGCCTGTATGCCCCAGAGCCCATGCTCTGCAATGAGAAGCCACCAGAACAGGAAGCCCCCACACACAAAGAGCAGCCCCCACTTTCAGCAACTAGAGAAAAGCCAGTGCAGCAACAAAGACCTAGTAGTACAGTCAAAAATAATAAATAAATAAAAATTTTAAAAAGAAATAAATTAAAAAAGAGACCTAAATATGTGGAAAGACATGTCATATTCATGGATAGGAAGACTTAATATTGTTAAGATGTCAACATGACCCACAGTGATTTAAAAATTCAACATAATCTCAACCAAAATTTCAACAGCCTTCTTTGTAGACATGTTTAAAACCTATCCTCAAATTCATATAAAATTATAAGGGAGCCCAAAGTGCCAAAAAGAAAAAAAAAACCTTGAAAACAAGAACAAAGTTGAAGGACTTACTTACTTACTATAAAGCTACCATAATCAAGCAGTGTGGTACTGCTATAAGGGTAGATATACGGACCAATGGAATAGAACTGATCTTTGACCAGGGTGCCAAATCTATTCAATGGAAAAAAAATAATCTTCAAAAAATGGTCCTGGGACAACTGAATGTCCATATGCAAAAGTATAAAGCTGGACCCCAACCTCACATCACATACAAAAATTAACTCAAAATGAATTAGAAACCTAAGTATAGGAGATACACACATAAAATTCTTAGTAGAAAATGCAGTAAATCTTCACAACCTTGAATTTGGTAATATACTCTTAGAAATGACACCAAAAACATGAACACAAAAGAAAAAATATATTGGAACTTCATAAAAAAAACTTTTGTACATCAAATGACATTATTAAAAAAAATGAATAGGCAGCCCACAGACTGGGAGAAAATATTTGCCTATTGCATATCTGGTGAAGGCCTAATATCCAGAATATATAAAGAACTCCTAGGACTCAACAACAAAAAAGACAACCCAATTAAAAGGTGGGTAAAGGTCCCAAACAAGTATTTTTCCAAAGAAGACATACCAACAGTAAACACAGGAAAAGATATCTATTCAACATCATTAGTCATTTAGGAGATGCAAATCAAAACCACAAAAGAGACTCCACTTGGTATCTCTAGGATGGCTATAATTTAAAAAAGCAGGATGGAAGGGAGGGAAGGAGGGAGGGAGTAAGGAAGAAACAACTGTTGGTGAAGATGTGGAGAAACTGCTCATACATCACTGGTGGGCATGTAAAATGGTGAAACTGCCATGGGAAACCGTGGCTGCTCTGCTCCTCAAAAAGTTACACACAGAGTAACCTTATGACCCGACAATTACACTCCTAAATATACAGCCAACAGAAGTGAAGGAGGAACTCAAAGAGGTACCTGTATGTTAGTGTTCACTGCAGCACTATTCACAACAGCCAAAAGGTGGAAACAACCAAGTGTCTATAAACATATGAATGGATAAATAAAATATGGTATATCCACACAATGGACTAGTATTCAGTCATAAAAAGAATGAAGTTCTGATCCATGCTACAATACGGATGAGCCCTGAAAACATGCTAAGTGAAATAATTCAGACACAAAAACACAAATATTGAGTGAGCCCACTTAATATTAAATATTTAGAATAAACAAATTCATGGAGACAGAAAGTAGAAGAGAGGTAATGAGAGGCTGTAAGAGGGAATAGGAAGTTTTTGTTTAATCGGTACAGCTTCTGTTTGGGGTGATGAAAATGTTTTGGACATAGATGGTGGTGGTAGATGCACAATTTTATGAATATACTTAGTGCCACTGGATTGTATACTTTAAAAGGATTAAGATGGTAAATTTCATGTTATGTTTATTTTACCACAATAAAAAAATGGCAAATTATATGTGAAAACAGTTGACTACAAAAATATTTTTAATTCAGTTTCTAAGTCCCACTGGCCACATTTTAAGTGTTCTATAGCCACATGTGGCTGGTAGCTACCAACGACCATATTGAACAGTCCATACACAAACCACTTGTAAGACCACAGAAAGTTCTGTTAGATAGTTCTTATCTAGAAGCTGAAACCACCAGTTCCAAATGCAAGATGAATAATAAATGAGGAAAACAGGGAGAAAACTGTGCGCTCAAGTAAAGAGCACATTCTAGAGGTTGCCTCGGCATTCAGCTGCGTTTTAAAATCATAAATAAGCAGTAGCTGTGTGCCTTTCTGAGCAACAGAAGAGTGTGTGGGGCCAGCACATTCTGCAAAGGTTTTAAGAAAGTGAGTTTCAGAAATAAGGAGAATAGGCAACAAAGAGAATATTGGAAAGAAATGGAGACCCGAGTCAGATAGATTTGTACCTATCTTTTCTGGGTTCTTATAGCTTCCTCATCTATAAAAACAGGGGCCCAACTAGACGGTTTTTTAGCATCCTTCTAGATCCCCAAGTGGATAATTCTATATTCTTAATTTTTATCTCATTTGTACCTTAAAAAAAAAGGAGGGGGGGAAGAAAAGCTGCTAACTAAGTAACTTTCAGCCTGAAGGATTAAAGCTAAAATTCAACTTGGTTAAACTCTAGTTGTACTCCACACTGGATGCACAGTAGAATCAAATGGGGACTTGAAAAAGGAACAGAAAACACTTCCCTCTCCCCTTGTCAGTCAACCAAAGCTACATCCACACAGACAGCGACTGACAAGAAGGGAGTTCTGTATATTACAAATACAAATCTTCCAAATTCGAGTTTCCTGATCCAGGAGAACATCTGCCAGAAAAGGAGCCAAGTAGAAAAGAAACAATGTATTACTAAAATAAAAATTTTGAAAAGAATTCTCATGTATTAAAAAGAGAATATCCTAGTAAAAAGCTTAAATGCTAGGTTTTCTACCTAAAGCTCATGGAGGGAAAAGAAGTATGCATAAAAAGGAACACTTCTTACAGAGGCTGAAAGTTAGCATTTTAAAAGAGTCAATCCATCAGTAGGCACCAAGACAGAACCAAAGGCACACACGACTGCTTTATTCCAGTAGACTGTCAAGGGGATCCAGCCTTTACTACCTATTAAAAAATTTAAATAAAACAAAAAAACATAGCCTTTAATGATTTATAAGTAGACAATAAAGGGAGAAGGGAGAAACTCTTCCCAAAGATCACTGATGAGGATGATGGCTAACATCTACTGGCAGGCCCTGTTCTCAGTCCCTTACAGATCATCTCACTGAATTCTCACATGAGGTATGTACTGTTATCAGTATTTTACAGTCAGGGAAACCAAGAGACTGAGGGTAGACAACTTGCTCAAAGTCAGAGAGCCGGAAGTAAAAGAGCTAAGTAATATCAACCCTGCAAGTCTGACTCCAGAACATGTGCTCTTAACTGATTACTGTCCGTGTCTCTCCACCACTTTTTGTGTCTATGTAGGTATGCGTGTCTGCGGCTGACTGTAGATGGAGATACGGAAATTAAGGAAAGGAAGGCGCAGGAGGAATAGAGAAGAACATCAGAGCAGAATGCTCGGGAAGACAGAATAAAGAATGGGACTCAGAGGAAAAGGAAAATCACAAACTGTCCCTGATTCTCTTAGCTTAGACTATAATGTGTATGTCAAATTTCTAAGAAGTAGGTATAAGGTAAATGAAACAAAGGACAAAGGGGAAACATTAGGTATTAAAATTAGAATCCGAGGATGAGAAGGAATAAGGTGAGCCATATAGGGAAATTATACTCTGTATCAATCCAGTAATATTCAGAGGGAAATGGACAGCTGAGGGAAGAGGCTTTTCAGTTCATTAGCAAAGTACATTCTAGCAGAAGACAGTTAAAATATGTGTGTTGATAAAATGAACATCACAGTCACCCCAGAAGTATGATCCCAACTGTAAGCCAGTAAACTGACATTCTGGTTTATAAACTCAGTGTGTGCGCTTAGATGAGGTGCTAAAACAGCTTTTAGGTCTCTAATTGTGACAGAACACAGGAAACGGCAGCATTTCTAAGTGCTCAATCAAACTGGTGGAGGGAGAGTCAAATGAATTTTACAAAAATCTTCAGATCTAATTCTAGATATAAATTTAAAAATTCTTTCTTGCCTAAACACCTTCCCCAAGCGGAACTGATGAAGGTTATGACAAATCACATTTTGATGATATTATTACTAAACTGTGAAATGGGCATGCAGCAGATAGAAAAGGGACTAAAATTAAGGGGTCATGATAAACTATAAACTAGACAATAAATCTGGAGGTAAATTAAAGTTTGGTTACAATCTGGGATAAAAACAAAGTCATGCTGAGGGGAGATAAAGGTACATGAGAGGGTGACCTTATCTTCTTGCTTTTATTTGTTTTTAAGCAACAAATATAACAAGTCAGCAAGTGTATCATTACAAGGACCAAATACAGCTTTTTTAATATGTAAACCAAACATAAAAGCAAGATATCCCGGATTTATAAATGGTTATCTTGTGTTCACTGAGTGTTGGTACAAACAGACTAAACCAGTCATGGAGGTCTAGAACTTCTTACCAACATACTCAGTCGCAGAATGGCTGTGGGAAGATTAATAAGGAACCTGCTGCAAAAAAGATGACATATGAAAGATTTAAAAGGTTGTCCAGATTATGAGGAATTTTTCCAAATGATAAAAGTGAATTAAAGCCTCTTTCTTGGCAAGGCAAGCGACTCCGCAGGAGGGCAAATCTCACGATGGATGACAGAAACAAGAACTGAAAGTCCTTCCGAGAGACAGGTAAAAGCGATACACTTCCACGGACACTAAAATCCAGACAAGAAACAAGAACCCAAAACTTTTAAAGGATACGGTCTGTACCAGGAAACAACGTTCTTCCAGTCAACAGCTCGGCCATTATGCATCCCACTGACCAAATATCAACTGGCAAAATTAAAGAGAAATAAAAGTGTATACAAAGTCACTCTTATCAAACTTGGCTACAAATGGAACTATAGCTAGGGCTGAAATACTCTAATTAATATTTAAGGTGTCTGAAGTTCAACACTCATACTCAACATTTTTACAGAAATAAATAAGCTACAACCTTCGCCATGTTAAAGGGCTTCATAGGTGGGCAAAGTCAAAACACAGTTACAGCAAGAGAAATAAGCTATTCAAAAAGGGGCAAAGGTTTCTTACTGGTAGAAATGGTGGATTCTCTCAAGTATTACTGAGAGTTAATACTATGAGCCCAATGTCTTCAGGTAGAATATGAGTATGAAAGATATGTTCAAAATAAGTAAAAAGCCAATTAAATCACAGGATCTGAAAAACCCTACTTTCTCTGAGCAACTGAAACATCCTCTTTTTGTGGACTTGAATGTTTCCTGAGGGAAGAAAAAGAATGTTTCCTCCTACTCCTCCATCTCCACTTCTGGGAACCCCAAATAAACCTAACATGGTATTAACAAGGCCCTAAGTAATCCGTTCAAGGAGTACCTGTCTGGTTGTAATGCATCCAGTTCAGCATGATCTCAGGAGCCCTGTACCACCTGGTGGCCACATAGCCTGTCATTTCATCATCTGTATGTCGAGCCAGTCCGAAATCCAAGATCTAAGGGAGAGAAGAGAAATCAGGCACCGAACAGTCCAACTCTTAAGGCTTGTAAAGCAGGAGGGAAAAAACTATAGTGCATATTAAAAAACAAGAGCAACAAAGCATTTGTATAACGTATTTCCTGGTCCATGCTTAGAATGCATGGGGAACACAGCAAGAACTTAAAAAAAAATGAAATTACAAAAAAACAAAACAAAAATGCACTGCTTTTGCATTTACCCAAGAGTAATGAAAATATATGTTCCACACAAACATGAATATTCACAGCAGCTTTACATAGCTCTGAACCGAAACTGAAGCACTTGTGTCTATCAGTTGTTTTGTTTAGTTGCCAAGTTGTTTCTCATTGTCTTGCAATCCCATGGACTGTAGACTGCCAGGCTCCTCAGTCCATGGTGTTTCCCAGATAAGAATACTGGAGTGGGTTGTCATTTCCTTCTCCAGGGGATCTTCCCGACCCAGACCCAGGACTCGAACCTGTGTCTCCTGCACTGACAAGTGGGTTATTCATGGCTAAGCCACCAAGGAAGCCCTGTCTATAAATAGGTGACAGATAAACAAATTGTAGTACAGTCATAAAATGGATCTACTTGGCAACAAAAAGGAATAAACTACCAATACACACAATACAGATGGATCTCAATAATATTACACTAAGCAAAAGTCAGACACACATAGAAAAATACTGTATGATTCCACTTGTATAAAACTCCAGAAAAGACAAATCTACTCTACAGTGTCAGAAGGCAGATCAGCGGTCGTCTGAAGTAGGGGTAGAGGGGTGGGGACTAGCTAGGAAGGGGCACAAGGGAACTTTCTGGAGTGATGGACATGTTCTTTATCATAATTGTGTTGGTGGTTACAGAGCTATATAAATTTGTCATATGTACATTTAAAATGATGCATTTTTTTATTGTAAATTTTGTTTCCAAAAAATTGAGTAAAATGAGAAATGAAACAAAGAAAAAAATTCCAGAGCGGCTTGCTCTTTATAGATTATCTCTCGCTTGAATTATTTTGAAAAAGTGGGTTTCTGCCATTTTTTTCTCTTAGAAACTGTTATAATCCCATAATTATCTCAAGAGGACTGCTTTCTTGATAGTCATACTATAATTCTCCTTTCTTATCACTAATATATTAAATTTCTAATTTAACTTCATTTTAGAATGAAAACAAGATACCTGATACTACCTTTAATGTCATTAAACTAAAGCTTACTAAATCTCCAGCTTAAATTTCAAAGTCCAAGGATATTCCTAAGGACAATACAATATGGATTTTCAGATAAAAAGTCATGGCTTTATAAAGCCATTCCCTTGATAAACTTGCCTGGTTAGTCAAACATATAATTATAAAGTGAAACAAACAATTACCAACGTCACTTCACCCTACCTTCAGCTCACAGTCTTCATTCACAGCTAGATTACTAGGTTTTAGGTCCTAGGAAGCAAGAGAGGACAGGATCAACTTTATGATGCTTGGTAAGTTCTCTCCCTAAAGGTAATGATGAAGAGCTAAACATAAAAGACTTGATCCAGCTATAAACAATTTCCACTCTATAGTCATCACCTAGTTCTAATTAGCCTTAAATAGGTTAAAAAAACAACAACAACTATACATCCTCTTTCTTTAATTATTTTAAACCTGGAGCAAAGTTGCAATCAGTCAATATTTCAATGGCTAAAATACTTAGACTAGGATCTTGCTAACCTCCCCACCCACCATCCCAATAATGTATTCAAAATACAATACCTACCCTGTGAATTATGTCAGCTGAATGTATATACTGTGAAAAAAGCACACACACACACAAAAATAGTCAGTGAAAGAAAAAGTTATCTCCAACCTCCTATCATATTATATGACATATCTGAAGTGCATTTTTACTTTTTTATGAGTCAATAAGAAATGTTAGGATTAAGAGCAGGATTAGAAATCAGAACAAGTAATTATCAGTAGTCTATACACTTATCATAACTATGATTTCTATACCATCAACTCTATTCATAGAGCTGGAGTATCAGTGAAATAGAGCTTTTCTGGTGGGTGCTCTAGAGCACAATAAGGACTCAAAGCTGCCAAATATGAAAGGTGGTTTAATTTAAAAACATTTTTTATCTGCCCCTTCCAGAGGGGCAGATAACCCCTTTGAGGATATTTTCCCCCCTTTTAACTCCCAAATTAACCCCTTTGAGGATATTGTCAAAGTTTCAACATGACACTCAACAAATATCAGATTACATCAAGAAATTATTATTATTGTTTACATGTAATAATGAAGAGTCCTTAACTCTCAGACATGCCTATATATAGAAGTATCAAGGGGGTGGAACAATATGAGGTCTAGACTTGCCTTAAAATAATCCAGGGTTTAGGGGAATGCGAAAAGAACAAGATTAGCTGTATGTTGGGAATTGTGGTTGCTGAGTAAACACAGGGGTTCATTCTACTATGATTGTACTTGTGATTGTTGTATTTGAAATCTTCCGTAAGAGAAGTTTTCTTTGTTTTCCCTTAAGCCCTAAATAGAAGAGAGAGAGGGAGAATTCATTTTCTTCAAATTATTAGTCTATACCTTGAGACCTCTGAGAATCTGGTAGATAAGGAACTGAACGTGGTCATCTGTAAGCTTCTGACATTTCACAATGTTGTTCAGATCTGCCCCCATGAGATGGGTCACCAGGTACCTAAAAAATTAATGGAGAGTTACACAATAATCCAAAACCCTAAGAAAGCTCTGATCTTCATAAGACTATCAGAAGTCCACTCAATAAGTACCACAGTGACAGCTAAAAGCTTAGTAACTATTGATGGGGGGCTCATTTTCAACATCACTATGCTAACTTTACTACCTGTCGTCTATTTTTCTAAAAATTTTTATACTTGTTCCAACTTGACATCTTTTCCTAGGTTCTCTAAAGACAAGAAAAAAAAAAAAGGCAGGGACTTCTGTGGTGGTGGGGGCTTCTCTGGTGGCTCAGTTGGTAAAGGATCTGCCTGCAATGCAGGAGACCTGGGTTCAATCCCTGGGTTGGGAAGATTCCCTGGAGAAGGGCATGGCAAAAGGGCATGGCAACCTACTCCAGTATTCTTGTCTGGAGAATACCATGGACAGAGGAGCCTGGCAGGCTACTGTCCATAGGGTCACAAAGAGTCAGACACGACTGAATGACTAACACTTTCACACTTTCTGTGGTGGTAGAGTGGATGAAAATCTGCCTGCCAATGCAGGGGACACAGGTTGGATCCTTGGCCCAGGAATATCCCACATACTATGGGCAACTAAAGCCTGTGAGCCGTGACTACCGGAGCCTGTGTGTCGGGAGCCTGTGCTCCACAGCAAGAGAAGCCACTACAGTGAGAAGCCTGTGTATCACAATGAAGAACAGCACCTGCTCACCACAAGTAGAGAAAGTCCTAGTGCAGCAACAAAGACCCAGTGCAATCAAAAATAAAAATAATTATTAAAGAAAAAAAGAAAAGATGGAGATTAGAATGACATACGTGTTTGCAACAGTTTTCTTAGAAACGATATTATTGCATGAGAAATGTACACTATAACTAAATGCATGGCCATATTTTTAAACCCACTGTCACATTTTCCACCTCATATTGCAGGGTCTAATATAGGAGTATCTTCAAATAAACTTATTTACAAAACAGAAACAGACTCACAGACATAGAAAATAAATGTATGATTCCCAAAGGAAAGGGGGAGGGATAAATTAGGAGATTTTGGATTAGCAGATACAAACTACTATATATATCTGAATCGCTTTGCTGTATACCAGAAACTAACACAACATTGTAAATCAACTATACTTTGGTTAAAAAAAATAAAAGTATCTTTAAATTTTCAAATTATAACTCTCCTTCTTTTTTAGGAATGACTGGAAAAAGGATGCTGGCCACTGACAATATTGCTGCACTTACTTTAATGAAATATTTTATCTACAAGTCAGGCATTCTAGAACTTCTCCTCACAGGTGCGGCGCTGGGTATCTTTTATCCTGTCCTCACATCACAGGATTAGGGAATGATCACATTCAAGTCCAACAGGTTTACCACAGATATTCTAGATGCAATGCCCTACCCACTCATTACTGTACTACACTGCTATGGGAACATAAAAACCACAGTTAGTACTAAACAAGTGGAATTTTTAAAAATTCGGTTAGGTTTTACCTACTAGGAGAATCATTACCCATTCCCGAGGCAGAATGTATATCAGCTGAGCTATTAAAAAAGAGGCTGATTTCATTTCTTTTCAATTACTGTTTTTTTAATATGTTATTTTTGTTTGTTTGTTTTAGGCCACCACATGGCTTATGGGATCTTAGTTCCCCAGCCAAGGATTGAACCCAGGGCCTTGATAATGAAAGCGTGGAGTCCTAACCACTGGATCGCCAGCGAATTCCATTTTTATTTTTGATAAATTTGGAAAAAAAGAAACCAAGCCAGCAATTTAAATATACTATTAATGTCTTGTATGACTAAATATGTGTATGACCTGTCTTTAACACACACACCCCCCCCACTGTATTTATTACTTTCTTTCCTCAAACAAGAATTTTTTTTTCTGTTTCTTAATTTCACTGTTTGGCTATTATGGTCAGTTCACAATTTCATAAAGAGCAATAGGATTTAGTATAGATGTAACTTTAAGTAAGATTTTAGCACTTCATATATATATATATTAAAGATTTTTAATTATTTATTTATTGTATTTTCGGCTACACTGGATCTTTGTTGCTGTGCACGGGCGTTCTCTAGCTGCAGCAAGCGAGGGCTACCCTCTTTAGTTGCAGTGTGCAGGCTTCTCGCTGTGGGGGCTTCTCTGGTTGCAGAACACACCCTAGAGCACAGGGTTAGTAGTTGCAGTGCACAGGCTTAGCTGCTCTGTGGCAGGTGGAATCTTCCGGACCAAGCATCAAACCCATGTCCCCTGCACTGCAAGGCAGATTCTTAACCACTGGACCACCAGGGAAGTCCAGCACTTCATATTTTTAAAACTTGCATGTTTGTTTATATTGCCTTGAGGAAAGATAACTCTAAACGTCATTTAAACTATGCTGGATGTTTTGAAATGTTTTCATAAAGGTTGTTCTGACTTAAGAGATGTTCCAAGCTCAACATAACATAACCAAAGGCATTAGTGCTTATTCCATGCCAACCACTATTTATCATGCCTGTGTCTCATACACTCTTCCCAACAACTCTGTAAGTTTCATTAGTATTACCATTCTGCAGAGGAAGAAACACAGACAAAACAAGTATATATTATCTGTTCAAGGTTAAAAGAGTGGTCATGTCAGGGGCTGAATCCAAAACTGTCTGATCTCAAAGACCATGATCTTAAATCACAGCCCGTACAGCTTCCAAGTTCTTCTAGACGACACAGAATTTAAGTCAAGAGAATGATTTAAGTTTTACAAATACTGCAATATTCCATCATAATCAGTCACTGTATTTTTAATCCCAAATTGATACACAATCCAGCGAATATGAGAGAACATTGTGAAAAACTGTTTAATACTGTGGAATCAAGATTTCCTTCAGAAAATGTGGGATAATAGTTGCCATACTCATAATACCAATTATAAAAATTTGCAAGGCTCAGGCTAAGGAAAAGGGAATCCAACTTTTGTTTTATAAAACTGTTTTGCAAATAATTACATTTTATGACACTGAATAGTGAGACGGTCATTCTTTCAACTTTCAAAAATATTTTATTTTTGAGGAGAAAAGGTAAACAGAAGAAACACTGTTCTGTGTGATTCTAACTAGAATCTACCTTAATTTGTCTTGAAATAAAAGCTAAAGATCTTAAGTCTATAATGGCAGTGCTAGTTCAGAAAGGTGTTAAGCAGTATTACCAGATCAAACACAGTCATTTTAAGTCTAAGTATTGTGTTTAAATAGTTGCCAACAACTCAAGAAATTCTATACAGTCAGAAGACCACTGACTGCACAGCCTGAGAGAGAGTATGCTTTTGGTTGGAATATTCCACCACTATGTAATTCCCTTTAAATGTCCTCCCATCAGAAACCGCATCCATTTTATCACTAAAATTTCCAGACAGTGAGAGACTGTCAAGACATTCTTTAAGTACATAAGGTTAATCAGCTTATACAGTAATAATCGTCAAACATTTCTACTAGGCTCCAGTGAAACCAACTGAACCACATTATTCATGGCAGACCTGTCTGGCAGGAACTAACCTAATCACTACATACATGTTGTTTCCACAAAGCCCAGAAGACCAATCCAAGACAACCAATTGTCAAATTCCAACTGGTCACATACAGAAAGGTTTTTGAAATAAATTTTGCAACAGTGGACAAAAGCAAGTGTCATAAAAAGTTACTGAATGCTTATGGAAGACATGTCAACTTTTAAAAGTAGTGATCAAGGGAGTGGGAGGAAAATGTAGGTAGCCACATTTTAAATAAGTCAATCCCAAAGGAGCATTAATAGATGCCACATAATTTCTACAGTATTAGTCCCTGGGAAGCAACTTTAATTACATTTTAGTCAAGATGTGCCTATTATTGTTGGTGTTCATGCATGCGTGCGTGCTAAGTGGCTTCAGTCGTGTCTCTTTGCTACCCTATAAACTGTAGCCCACCAGGCTCCTCTGTCCGTGGGGATTTTCCAGGCAGAATGCTGGAGTGGGTTGCCATGCCTTCCTTCAGGGGATCTTCCCAACCTAGGGATCAAACCTGTGTCTCTTACATCTCCTGCACTGGCAGGCAAGTGCCACCTGGGAAGCCCCATCGGTGTTCATACACTTCCAATAATTAAATCTGACCAACAGCTGGAAACCTATCTAGTTCCCCCACATTTAGAAAGGAATTAAGTAAGTAGGACTTTATTAGGCTGAAGGCTGAAAATATGATTTCACAGCCTGATGATACTGTTTGCCACTTTTCTTGGGAAGATGGTCTCCTTTAAACTATAAAAAGCATAAATGATCATTTCTCAAAGTAAAATGTAAAAAGGCAGAACTCTACAATAAGTGGTTTTCAGTACTCTAGACAGCACCTCTTTCAGAGCTTCATTTATTAATCACTTCTTGGAAAACATATAACTGTCAAGACTCCTACCCTACTGCCCCCACTCCCCTGCCTTTAAAGCATAATACAATCAGAAAGAACATATGTAGGAAAAAATTTATAGTTTGGCATTTCTACTTCTGTCAGCTCTATTTGACAAAGAAATTATCAGAAAAGGTAAGAAGCATATCCATATTAAAACAATGTATTTAAAATAATCACAAGGATCGACAATTTGTAATGACATGCTTCTGAAATAAATCCAATGATTCTTGGGTGAAAACAGCAGATAGAGTGATTCTATAAAAATGAAAAATAGATCATCTCACTCTTCTCAAAAGGCTTCTCTTTCACTTAAAGACAAAATTCCTTTCAGCGGCAGATAAACCCATACAAAAACCAGGATCTTCTTCCCAATAATGTTTTTCCTTTCTTCATCTGCTTCTCTCCCCTCTCTCACTTAGCTCCACCCTGGCCTCCTTACTCCAGCCATGCAGGTCCCCTTGCTGCAACTCCGATACAGCATGCAGTCTTCTGCCTCAGGACCTTTGCACTGGTGCTTTCCTCTGCCTGGAATGCAGTAATTCCTCTTCCCTGTTCCACTTTTCTTCTTATCCATAGCATTATTGCCTGCTAAATGCTCTCTAACTTCCTCTTTTACATGCCCATTGTCTATTGCTGTCTATCTGTACAATGTTCGAGGAGGACAGGGCTCTTTTTTGTTTGTGTAGTATCTAAAGTACCTAAAAACACTGTCTAGCAGATATCAGGCACTCAATTACCACTGAATTGAATTGAATGACCCAGAACAACTCATACGGCATTACTAGTAAGACCAGGCAAGGGCACATCTTTTTGAGATACGCATGCCAAAGATCTTATCTGGTAAACACACCAGACTGTTCTAACGTAAGGGGTAAAAGCACTATTCAGCAGCCAGGTAGGCAGCTTAGCCAGTTTATTTCACAACAAACTACTCTCCTCATCTGAAATGGAGATTACTGAAAGGTGCCCCCTACATTACCTGCAACAAACAAACGAAACTCAAAATGTTACCATATGGTCTATATTCCAGGATAAAACAAAAAAGCTAGTCAAAAGAGAATGCACTGGGCATGCATTCAGACAACTCCATTGCCAACGAGCCATAAACTAGAAAGCACAAGGTTATTCATTCAGCTGCTCCATCAACAAATCCTTATTGCCCAGCACTGGGAGTACAACAGTGGAAAAGATACAGAATGTTGATGGGAGGAAGGCATATACACATATGTAACAGCATGATCAGAGCTACAACAGGAGGCACCGAGGAGCTGGAGAACACAAGGGAGGGCTGCAACCCAGGATCATGAAGCGATTGATCAGAAAGACTTCCTCAGGGTCTCAAACTAAAAGCTAGACCCTGAAGCTTCTTTACCTTTTTACAACAGCTAATCTGAGAAAAAGAGGGCATCTTACTGATCATATCAGACAAAAATGGAATGGTATTTTCTTAAAGATGTATAATTGGTTTCGATTTCAAATGTGAGTTCGTGACAACATCTACACACTTTACCAACTCTCTATGCTCATTTTAGCAGACCTCTCTGATAAGGATATAAATTGCAAATGTAACTGTCAATACAGATAACTCATTCATCTTTCTCCCAGATTGCTTCTCTTCCTATATTACCTATCTTGAGCACTCAACCTATTTTCAAAGAATAAGTATTTCTGTAAGTTCAAGCCACTGGGCTAGGAATTTCTTTCAGTGATGGAGGAAAGCACAATTTCCAAGCAGATAATGCCAGTTAGTCAGATTAGGAAAACAACTCTCCTCTGCTACACACATACACACACATACAAAATCAGAATTTAGTAATACAATTTTTATCCAAGTACAAAGGAAAAATTAAGGGTTATCTACTCCTTTAATTCCCTCCATTTCATAGAAATCTCTTTTTCTGTATAACTTACACATTTCCTTCTTTGACTATCTGGAATATACTTCAAGTTCTACACCCAATCCTTACTCATCTGTTTCTTCAAATACAGTTATTACCTTCTTCAGAGGCTTTCCTCCACTAAGGTTCTCTCATAATTTGAGATCACTTAATACCCTGTACACTGCTAAGACATGGCCAATTTGACTTTGTCCTTTTAAGCTGTTTTAAGTAAGCATTTATGCTTCATCTTATTAATGAGACCATATGCAACTGAAGGCCTTTAGTTTTAACATCGTGTCTATTCAAGAAGGGTCAGCAAACATCCAAATAATAGAGCTCCGGATCAAGAAAAATATGGTTAGAAATAGAGCCAAAAAGAATTAAGATATGTACAATTTTATTTGTGGTATTATGTAATTCAGTTCATCTCTCTCAACTACTGAAAATTAAAACTACTAAAGACTCAACAAGAAAGAAAGTAAACTCCCTGCTCTAATAATAGAGCTTACAAGCTAGAGGGAGAAGACAGACAATACCAAATACATGATGATAAAATTGGCTAGGAACAAAGCAGCATAAGGAGTAGGCCCTGACAGTGTAGTATTTCAGCTAGGATGGTGAGAGGGAAAAAAGCTTCTAATGAAATGACCTTTCACAGAATCTTGAAGGAAATGAAGGAGCCAGTCATGTGGATATGTGGGGAGAGTGTTTCAAGTCAACACTAGAAACCCAGGCAAAGGTCCTACTGAGAACGTGGATGTCTGTATTCAGGGAAGAACAGAGAAGCCAGAGCGGCTAGAATGGCGAGAGTTAAGTGGGGAAAGTGCTGGATGAGGTCAGAGAGTGTACAGGAGCAAAAATCATGCAGGATCTTTCAGAACTACCACACTGTATTTTGTTTGGTCATTTAAATTGTTCTTCTTGCCAATTAACAAGAGTCTCAATCTATCATCAAGGATGTTTATTTGCTCCATTCTCCAGAGAATGAGTACTTCAATATAAATCTAGAGATGTCCTTTACCTATTCAGTACAATCAGCAACTTTTACACTGATATAAAAGGCTACACCTAGTGGTTGAACAATCATTTTTAGTTGGTGGAAGGCTAAATAAACTAGGTAATTATCTGTCCATTGGCTTTCACTAAAACAATGGCTGCTGACTGACCCTGTTATAGGTCTTCTGCTAAATCACAGTAGAATCTAAAATCTCTCTTCCACACCTCTTTTCACGAACCAAGCAGAGATAAGGAACTGTAACAAGGCGGGGTAACAAACCCTGGATGGGAAGCTGTAAAATAAGGAGGAAAAGGGCAGGAAATAGTAGGCAAAGACTGTTTTCTACCTAACCCTTGAGTTGTTTGCACTGAGTCCAAAACCTCTTCATTGTCTAGTAAACTGGATCAGAGATCCACTACAGTTGAGAAGAGGCAGTGTCGTTGTAGCAGAGTTGCAGCTGACTCTGTGGGTTACATTCTAATACTGGGTATTTCAAGATTCTAGATTTCTATTGGCAAGTAAATATTTGCAGAGTGCATAAGGCATATCCAGGGCTTCCCTTGTGGCTCAGACGGTAAAGAGTCTGCCTGCAATGCGGGAGACCCGGGTTCAATCTCTGGGTCAGGAAGATCCCCTGGAGAAAGAAATGGCAACCCACTTCAGTATTCTTGCCTGGAAAATCCCATGGATGGAGGAGCCTGGTGGGCTACAGTCCATGGGGTCATAAAGAGTCGGACACAACTGAGTGACTTCACTAAGGCATGTACATGCCACCTCCTGCCAAATATTACCATCAAGAAGCAAACAAATGTCCAAATGATATCTAGTCATTAACAATATCTAGCTATATCTAATAAAATTTTGTAATCTGTACAACCACATCACACGGCAGTCAAGGACAACTTGGTGTACTCATCTTTGAACTCCACATTTTCCAAACACCAGGTCTATCTATCAGATTCAGCAACTGAACATTGTTTCTAACGATCAAAACTCACTACCTATTTATTATTCCTTTCTCAAAAGTATAGTCTTACAAAGGAAAGTGTATGTAGGGTGCCTAAATTAACTAGAAATTTAAAGTTCAGTAAAAAGCTGAAGTGTATGATAAATGAAACGTGCTAACTGAAATGTAAAGGGACAAATATACATACATGATTTAAAGCCAATTATAAATATGCAAAAGAGAGATTTTAATTAGCACAGAAAATTCTTGTTCAAAATTACTGTCTGCTCCAAACATGGCAGCCTGCAGAATCACTTGAGCCTTCAGTCTGTTTGATTTGGCCAGAACACTGGGTCTTTGTTTATGCTATTTTAATGTGCATTTGAATGTGTTTAGGAAGTGCAGGTATTGTGTTGCATAACACTGAACCTAGATTATGCCAGTTTTCTAAAAGTATTTAAATTTGCAGACTCTGCAACTGTCAGTGAAGATGTTTGCCCTCTTGTGCAAATTCCGAAATGACTTTGGAAAACACTGAAATAACCAGTCTTAAAAAAAAAAACTAATTTTTTTCTCAGTGATACATACATCATAAAAAGATAACAATGGAACATTTCCCAAAAGATATCCTTTAGGTTCATCATTATATTTTCAGAGATTCTCTGGGATTGAAAACACTTCAGAAGTGAACCACCCCAATTTTCATCGTTTTACACAGACATTAACTGGGACCCAGAGAGGCAAAGTGACTTGTCCAAGGTCTTAGAGCCCACTGATAAACTGGTTCCAAAAGTGTCTTGAACTTCATTTCCCCTAACAAGATTTTGATTACATCAGGGAAAAGACCAGTGTTTCTGATTATCCTGAGCCCTGTTCTAACACTCTGCTCAGCAAGTATTCAACACATAGTACTGAGATTTGCTCCCGATAGGTTAACTAAAATCTTGTTTGTAAAGAATCATAACCCAAATCACAGAGTGTTGTATGTCAGTTATATCTCAATAAAGCTGGAAATTAATAAGTAAATAGAACCTAGATAGCGTTAAGTAGAAAGAATAGATTCCTGTTTGATATTTGTTGAATGAATGAAGAAATAAATGCAACTTCCATTCATTGGGTATGCTTGTAGTCAGTTCAGTCGCTCAGTCATGTCCTACTCTTTGCGACCCCATGAAATGCAGCACGCCAGGCCTCCCTGTCCATCACCAACTCCTGGAGTCTACCCAAACTCATGCCCATCGAGTCGGTGATGCCATCCAGCCATCTCATCCTCTGTCGTCCCCTTCTCCTCCTGCCCCCAATCCTTCCCAGCATCAGAGTCTTTTCAAATGAGTCGACTCTTCGCATGAGGTGGCCAAAGTTTTGGAGTTTCAGCTTCAACATCAGTCCTTCCAATGAACACCCAGGACTGATCTCCTTTAGGATGGACTGGTTGGATCTTCTTGCAGTCCAAGGGACTCTCAAGAGTCTTCTCCAACACCACAGTTCAAAAGCATCAATTCTTCGGTGCTCAGTTTTCTTCACAGTCCAACTCTCACATCCATACATGACCACTGGAAAAACCATAGCCTTGACTAGATGGACCTTTGTTGGCAAAGTAATGTCTCTGCTTTTTAATATGCTATTTTGGTTGGTTATAACTTTCCTTCCAAGGAGTAAGCGTCTTTTAATTTCATGGCTACAATCACCATCTGCAGTGATTTTGAAGCCCCAAAAAATCAAGTCAGCCACTGTTTCCACTGTTTCCCCATCTATTTCCCAAGAAGTGATGGGACCAGATGCCATGATCTTAGTTTTCTGAATGTTGAGCTTTAAGCCAACTTTTTCACTCTCCTCTTTCACTTTCATCAAGAGGCTTTTTAGTTCCTCTTCACTTTCTGCCGTGGGGTGGTGTCATCTGCATATCTGAGGTTACTGATATGTCTCCCAGCAATCTTGATTCCAGCTTTTGCTTCTTCCAGCCCAGCATTTCTCATGATGTACTCTGCATGTAAGTTAAATAAGCAGGATGACAATATACAGCCTCGACGGACTGCTTTTCCTATCTGGAACCAGTCTGTTGTTCCATGTCCACTTCTTACTGTTGCTTTCTGACCTGCATACAAGTTTCTCAAGAGACAGGTCAGGTGGTCTGGTATTCCTATCTCTTTCAGAAGTTGCCACAGTTTATTGTGATCAACACAGTCAAAGACTTTGGCATAGTCAATAAAGCAGAAATAGATGTTTTTCTGGAACTCCCTTGCGTTTTCGATGATCCAGTGGATGATGGCAATTTGATCTCTGGTTCCTCTGCCTTTTCTAAAACCAGCTTGAACATCTGGAAGTTCACGGTTCACGTGTTGCTGAAGCCTGGCTTGGAGAATTTTGAGCATTACTTTACTAGCATGTGAGATGAGTGCAATTGTGTGGTAGCTTGAGCATTCTTTGGCATTGCCTTTCTTTGAGACTGGAATGAAAACTGACCTTTTCCAGTCCTGTGACCACTGCTGAGTTTTCCAAATTTGCTGGCATATCACGTGCAGCACTTTCACAGCATCATCTTTGAGGATTTGAAATAGCTCAACTGGAATTCCGTCACTTCCACTAGCTTTGTTCATAGTGATGCTTTCTAAGGCCCACTTGACTTCACATTCCAGGATGTCTGGCTCTAGGTAAATGATCACACCATCGTGATTATCTGGGTCATGAAGATCTTTTTTGTACAGTTCTTCTGTGTATTCTTGCCACCTCTTCTTAATATCTTCTGCTTCTGTTAGATCCATACCATTTCTGTCCTTTATCGAGCCCATCTTTGCATGCAATGTTCCCTTGGTATCTCTAATTTTCTTGAAGAGATCTCTAGTCTTTCCCATTCTGTTGTTTTCCTCTATTTCTTTGCATTGATCCCTGAGGAAGGCTTTCTTATCTCTCCTTGCTATTGTTTGGAACTCTGCATTCAAATGGGAATACCTTTCCTTTTCTCCTTTGCTTTTCATTTCTCTTCTTTTCACAGCTATTTGTAAGGCCTCCTCAGACAGCCATTTTGCTTTTTCGCATTTCTTTTCCATGGGGATGGTCTTGATCCCTGTCTCCTGTACAATGTCACGAACCTCTGTCCATAGTTCATCAGGCACTCTATCAGATCTAGTACCTTAAATCTATTTCTCACTTCCACTGTATAATCATAAGGGATTTGATTTAGGTCATACCTGAATGGTCTAGTGGTTTTCCCTACTTTCTTTATTTAAGTCTGAATTTGGCAATAAGCAGTTCATGATCTGAGCCACCGTCAGCTCCTGGTCTTGTTTTTGCTGACTGTATAGGGCTTCTCCATCTTTAGTAATGGGCCTTCAAATGGATTAAAGAGCCAACAGGCCCTACAAGGGATAAAACTTAACCTCTCAAAGACATAGGCCTTATATGCTTGTTGATACAGGAAAAACAGGCTCAGAATTCAATTTTGTATGTCTGATAGAGGCAAAATACAGCATTAGACCAGGTCAGCAAATCGTCAATTTCTTTCTTAAAAAAAAAAAAAAAACCAAAAATCAATCCTCATCGCACCTAACCCTTTGAGCTAGAGCTCAATCCTGATTCAAATGTTTTCCAAGTATATTATTAACACTTTAGCAATTTTTCCACATTTAGAATATAAAAAATCGTCATTCCTAGGGCAGTGAGAATACACTGTAACATATTTTAATGGTATGACATTACACATTTGTCTAAATCCACAGAATGTACAATACTAAGAGTCACTCCTACAATAAACTATGAACTCTGGGTAATTATGATGTGTCAAATAGCTTCATTCTTGGTAAAAAAATATATACATATACCATTCTGTTGAGTGATGTTGATAATGGGGAAAGCTCTCAATTTTGTTGTAAACCTAAAGCTGCTCTCAAAAATTAATTCCTCAAAAACGTAAAAATTAATTAATGTAAAAAAAAAAAAAAAGCAGCACTGCAATATTCTCTTTTCCAAGCACAGTCTACAGCAGGACTCAACAACTTGCAACACACGTGCCTCTGCCTGGGTACCATCCAGTAAGGAGGCTTTGGAGGCCTCCATAATAATGTCAAGCAGGGCTCAGGAAGCACAGATGTTCTTAGTTATTATCTCCCCCCCCCCACCTTTGCTTGACGCTCAAACTTTTATCAGCAGGATCAAGGTTACTGTGGGTGGGAGTTCTTGCACTTAGACCAGATTCCCCTTTTCTCATCGTCTACTCTCAGTCATATCACATTCCAACTAAGCTCAAGTGGTGGGAAATTTTTTGTTACCTTTCCTCTTTCTCTTTCTATTTAATATTCTACATTTCTTTTTCCCTTTCATTAGACAGAACACACAAGCTCAAACATAGTATATCCCCCCCACCCCAAGCTTGCTCTCTGGGAAACAGGCACTTGGCCTAGGATAAGGGAAGGAGAAACTGAACTCAGGATGGGTGGAGTTAAGTTCATCCTTGGCGTCAACAGGGAGTAGAGGCTGTGGAAGGGCAGCCAGGATCTGCAATTTCTCACAACAGTCATCCTTTCCAGTAATACCAAAACTTCAATAGGACAAAATGTGTAACTCTGAATTCAAGGTTTTCCTTCTCTCTTACGGTATAGCATATCTGCGAATTGGGGACCAGAGGGAGGTATGCTAATTCAGATTTCAGGAAAGGAACAATAGAGAGCTCACACAGGTGCAACTCCCACAACACCTTCCGGAATCTATCTCGCACTCACACATGTGCAACCCGCGCATGTGAGAGCATTACTGCCCCACGTGAGGGCAATCTTGCCAGTGGAGTCAGGAGCCAGTAAGTAGATGCTCTCCATCTGAGGGGCATTCTGTACAGCTTTCTACAAGACCTTGGTAACTTTCATCCCAGTTGCCCACAATGGTGACCAACTTAGTAACATATCCTCATAGCAACTTTCTCTCCCTCCCTGTTTCATTTTCCCTAGACCCTGACTACTGGGTCCCGAGAATCTCAGGCCCTGCTTTCCAGGGGTGTCCCAGGCTAAAACAATAGAGATGGTCACAAAACTGGGACAATCAGCACTATCTATCAGCTGTCTAAACTTATGAGGCCCGCCCCTTGTCCCTGAACAGAAGTCCAATACTTCAAAGATCAGCATGGATTTCCCATACACAAGTAGGACAAAAGAAATGGAAGAAACCATATGGAACCAGGGCTCCACTACATTTCCTGATGTAAACATGTTCTTTTAAAAGCTAGGACAGACGATTTGAGAATAAAAATCACGCTCAAAACTCCCTATATTCTTCTCCATGGAACTTGCCAGGACCCACCACTGTCTCTCCAAACAGGGCACAATGTGCCTGAAATGATGAAAATACTAATATATACACCACCCAAATACACTCTTCTGTATCCATCCCCCATCCCTCAGAAGAGTTGGGTGACAGGAATAAAGAATCTAAATCTAATACTGCAAAATGGTTCAGGAGTAAAAATGGGCTGGTAATCTTCAAACTCTAGCTGAGGAAGGCAAACACAAAAGATTTACTCACACATCATTGAATTCCTCCAGAGACCTTGCAGGTGTGAAAACATCCAACAGACCAATCACCTGTAATAAAACATAAAAATCAAACAGTAAATAAATACTGAACTTATCCATCAGGCCTCATTCATTTTAATAGGAACTAATTCCTATCCTGCTCCTAGTTCAATAATGTCACATCCTCATATACGTAATGACTCCAATTAATTTTTTACCCAAATTATGCTTTTGCTTCTTACTTGTCAAATATCACTTTTCATAATAAACTATTAAAATCTTCATGTCTTTAGAATTTAGTCACATATAGCCATTAGCTTATCAGGAAGCAAAAAGATTTAGGACTCAACTTACACGTGCACTAATAGTTTAACGATTAACAGAAAAAAGTTGTGCTTTTACAGCTGTTGCTATAGTATCATCTTTCTTTTTAAAATATATTATTCAATAAAAATTACTATATAATCTTCAGAACTGACATTTTAAAGCCCCAATATATCCTCTCAGTATATTCTTGGTACTATTCTTTTAACATTCTTGATATTAAGATCATTTTTTTATTTTTTAAAAATTTATTTATTGGGACTTCCCTGATGGTCCAGTGGTTAAGAATCCGCCTTCCAATGCAGGGGACTCGGGTTCATTCCCTGGTTGGGGAACTAAGATCCCACGAGCTGTGGGGCAACTGAGCCCTGGAGCCACAACAAAAGATCCCGCATGCCTCAATGAAGATCCTGCCTCAACTAAGGCCCAATGCAGCCAAATAAATAAATAAATATATTTTAAATTAATTTACTTTGGCTGCACTGGGTCTTCATTGCTGCGGGTGGGCTTTCTCCAGCTGCAGCAAGCGGGGGTTACTCTTCGTGGCAGTACCTGGGCTTCTCCCTGCAGTGGTTTCTCCTGTTGCAGAGCAACAAGAAGCCCTCCAGCTCTCAGACTGCAGCAGCTGTGGCTGACAGGCCGTAGATCGAGGGCTCAGAAGTTGTGATGCATGGGCGTAGCTGCCTCGCGGCATGTGGAATCTTCCCCGATCAGGGATGAAACCCATGTTCTCTGCGTTAGCAGGCAGATTCTTAACTCTTAGACCACCAGGAGAAGTCCCAAGATAATTCGCTTAATCAGTAAAAGGTATTTAGATCAGACTATAAAAATGGAAGGAAAAAAAAAGCTAACTTTACACAAAGATAAAACAAAGAGCTACTTAATACTCAGTGACCCACTGTCTTTGAACAGTTTTTCTGGTCATGGATTGATGCTGATTAATCCACTGGAGAAGGAACAGGCTACCCACCCCAGTATTCCTGGGCTTCCCTGGTAGCTCAGCAGGTAAAGAATCCGCCCGCAATGCGGGAGACCTGGCTTCGATCCCTGGGTTGGGAAGATCCCCTGGAGAAGGGGACGGCTACCCACTCCGGTATTCTGGCCTGGAGAATTCGATGGACTATATAATCCATGGGGTCGCAAAGAGTCGGACACGACGGAGCGACCTTCACTCACTCAATCCACATTTACCATACCCTTCTTCCCCAGATCCTCCCAAAACCTAGATGACTCATTTCTACAAAGCGAGGCACTAGGCAGGCAAGCAAGACATATAACTCATGTGTAATATGCCCAGCAAGATTTAAGAGTATCTGGAAGTGAAACAAACAAAAGCTAAATGGCCTTCATGAAAACTGACCCATAACTACAGACTCCTTAGCATGCTGCTCTAACCAACCAAGCTAAATAAACAGCTCTAAAAGTAAAATATACTAACACTCTAAATATTATCATGAAAAAGAGCGCTTCTAATCAGAAACTTACGCCATTCAACCAAATACCAATTTTTAAAACTAATTTCAATTACAGACTGAACCCAAAAGGGAAACAAACTAAAAAAAGGCCCCGAAAAGTCTTTCCATCTTTTTCCAAAGGAAAGATACTTATCAGTCATCTTCTTATCCAGACAACCGTACATAAGAAAACCAAAATTATCTACAATAGTACTATCCGTTGTCACTAACACTAATATTTTGAGATACTTCGATTTTTCTGATGTACATAAATTAAACTGGAGTAATACTATGCATAATTTTAACCCTGCCTTGTCACTTAACCTGTGACTATCCTCTTGTCCTCAACTGTTTTTCAATCGGGCTTCCCTGGTGGCTCAGTGATAAAGAATCCACCTGCCAATGCGAGAATCATGGGTTTGATCACTGATCCAGCAAGATCCCACATACCGTGGAACAACTAAAACCATCAATTGTTCAATACTCAGCCTTCTTTATGGTCCCACTCTCACACTCGTTGTGGGCTTTCCTGGTGGATCAGTGGTAAAGAATCCGACCTCCTATGCAGGAGATGCAGGTTCGATTCCTGGGTCAGGAAGATCCCCTGGGGAAGGAAATGGCAACCCACTCCAGTATTCTTACCCAGGAAATCCCATGGACAGAGGAGTCTGATAGGTTGCAGTCTATGGGGTCGCAAAAGAGTCAGACACAACTTAGCAACTAGACTCACACTCTTACATGACTACGGGAAAAATCATAGCTTTGACAATACAAACCTTTGTCTGCAAAGTTACGTCTCTGCTTTTTAACATGCTGTCTAGGTTTGTCTAATGAGCAAGTGTCTTTTAATTTCATGGCTGCAGTCACCATCTGCAGTGATTTTGGAGCCCAAGAAAATAAAATCTGACATTGTTTCCACTCTTCCACAGCTATTTGCCATGAAGTGATGGAACTAGATGCCATGATCTTGGTTTTTTGAAAGCTGCATTTTAAGCCAGCTTTTTCGCTCTCCTCTTTCACCCTAATCAAGAGGCTCTTTAGTTCCTCTTCGTTTTGTGTCATTAGAGTGGTGTATCATCTGCGTATCTGAGGTTGTTGATATTTCTCCTGGCAATCTTGATTTCAGCTTGTGATTCATCCAGCCTGGCATTTCACATGATGTACTCTGCATATAAGTTAAATAAGCAGGGTGACAATATACAGCTTTGACGTACTCCTTTCCCAATTCTGAACCAGTCCGTTGTTCCATGTCCAGTTCTAACTGTTGCTTCTTGACCTGCATACAGGTTTCTCAGAAAACAGGTAAGGTGGTTTAGTATTTCCATTTCTTTAAGAATTTTCCAGAGCTTGCTGTGATCCACACAGTCAAAGGCTTTGGCGTAGTCAATGAAGCAGACGTTTTTCTGGAATTCCCTTGCTTTTTCTATGATCCAATGGATGTTGGTAACTTGATCTCTGGTTCCTCTGCCTTTTCTAAATACAGCTTGAGCATCTGGAAGTTCTTGATTCATATACTGCTGAAGCCTATTTGAAGGATTTTGAGCATTACTTTGACAGCATGTGAAATGAGCACAATTGTACAGTAGTTTGAACATTCTTTGGCATTCCCCTTCTTTGGGATTGGAATGAAAGCTGACCTTTTCCAGTCCTGTGGCTACTGATGAGTTTTCCAAATTTGTTGGCATACTCAGTGAAGCACTTTAACAGTATCATCTTTTAGGATTTTAAATAGCTCAGCTGGGATTCCATCACCTCCACTAGTTCTGTTTGTAGTAATGTTTCCTAAGGCCCACTTGACTTCAAGCCCAGGATGTCTGGGTCTAGGTGAGTGACCACACCATCATGGTTATCCGTCATTAAGACCTTTTTTTATAGTTCTTCTGTGTATTCTTGCCACCTCTTTTTAATCTCTTCTGCTTCTGGTAGGTCCTTGCCATTTCTGTCCTTTACTGTGCCCATCTTTCCATGAAATGTTCATCATATTTATGGAGTATTAATCATAAGAAAATACTATAAAACAAAAGTTTCCCAGCATTAAAGTAGATCAGAGGAACATTCCATAATCAATTCATTTCTCATTTCTTAAATGGAAATTTGCTTGTAATTCAAGTTATATTTTAGCCTATTTCCTTACTCTTTCTGCCACTATATGCTTTAAGACACTTTAAAAAGTAACTTAGGAATTAAATACTTTAAAAAGACCTTTATAATGCAAATAATAAGCAAATATCTCTGATGACAGAGATATTTGAATCACTGTTCTATAATGACCCAAAAGTTAACAGACAGAAGTTATATATCTTTATTAAACTGACACAACTCAAAAATCACTTTAACTCAGTGACCAAAGACAATATTTAACGTATTTAACACCAAATACAAAAACCACCACTTGTTCTATCATAGTAAGATTAAATCTAAGACTCCCAAATAAAATTTATAAAAGGATTCCCTTAATCATTTTTAAATTTTAAAATGCACAGATCTCCAGGCCCTTAACCAGGCAGTAATACCTTAGCAAAAGGATGCAGCCAGTAGGCTGCTTCCCTTTAATCTGCCTTAGACCAAGTGTTAATGAGATCAAGGTCAAAAGTTCAGTCAGGAATGGGCCAGGTAAGTTTGTCAAGTGTAACTCTTAGTAGTCACAGAGGACATCCCCTAGCTCTTGTAAATCCATAAAAAAATTGTGTATGTCATTCATTATCACTAATAGTATAAATAACTTCACAAACTATGAATTGTAAGTCAGAGGCATTTTTGTGTAAAAGATCACTTGTATAAAAATTCTATTTGGTAGCAATACTTAAATTTTTCAAGAGTTTTAAGTTGCTGTTGCTGCTGCGGTCATTGGAGGCTTAATAGTGAGCTAAAGCTTGGGACAGTGGCCCAGAACAGTTATTTTAAAAAAATGAAAGAAAATGGAAGAATAAGATAAAGGAATTCCTTTTAAAATCCTCAATTAAACTTGTAATTGCATTGCATCACCGTGGCCTCTTCATATATACAAACACAGAATGGCCCAAATGTAACCAGCCCAATATCATATAAGGCACATTTCAAAGGATCTCAGAACAGAAAATTGAAATAGAAAATACTACATAAGGTTGTTTTGGTGATCATTAGAAAAGCCAAGGCATGGATTCAGATAACCCAAAATAATTTTTTGCCATAAACACTGGCTTAAAATGACCATGAAATAAAGCAGAACAATAAATTATAGTGCTGGTAATCTTCTAAAACTAGACGTTCTTAAATTAGCATAGGCCACATCAATGGGATCCTGGGGCCTCTTGGAGGTGCTTTGGGGTTCCATAAATGTTTGGCTTGCATTCCATTTTCAAAGTATTCTTTATATTTAAAAAGCTATGACAGTGTCTCTGTCACATTTATTAATGTGTAATGAAAAACAGCATACATAATCAACTGTGTTCAAAACCATATGCAAACCCATCAGTTAAGCTGCCAGGCCACCTTGATTTTATGCAGACTTCGGAATGAAGCTTCTCCAGCCAGCTCTTTCCACATATTTCAACTTCTTATAAACATGTCACTGATTAGGAAGGCTGCAGTTCTGCACTGAACTTTTTAAAAATTCAAGTTTGCACATGAATGCTCATAAAAAACTATACCTAAGAAAGGAAGCTGTCTGTGGAAAACGGGACTTTCTCACTAGTGTGCAATTAAAACATGAAAATAAGTAAGAAGAATCCATAATCCAACTCCAAATTTAAGTGACCATGCTCTCAATTTAGAAGAAATCTGCACTTTTTGAAACAAATGTATTTTGATACATTTTTCTCACTATGAAGACAAAAAAATTCAATAATTGAAACAGAAAAAAGTCTGAATAGCCAGGTAATTTCTAGATTGTGAATTTTTTTCTACACAGTAACCATCAATTGGGTCAAATGATTCTAAAATCTCTATGGCCATTGTTTCTATAATGCTACAAATTTTACAATTCCTTTCATATAGCAATCACATAAATCTTTTTAAACTTGATTTTGAAATGGAAAATAAGTGTCCTCAGTCAATTGTTTTTTTCACTTTCCTCTAATAATCCAATTGCATTCGTTTATTTATGCTATTACGATTTATAAGCCTTCCTTTGCAGGATGGCATTGTTTTCAAATTTCCAAACTGATAGCAAAGAAAACATTATATTTAACTTAAACAATGTCTGTGTCACATTTATTAAAATACCTGAATCTGGAAAAGCTGTCTTTCGAAGATTCAGAGGAAAAATTATAACATTAAATTATCTAGAAAGTAATACCCATTCAGTGAACCTAAGGCACTCTTCCTCAAACTTCTCCACTGAAAACATCCATAACACCACAAAATACCATGGATTCCCATACTCTGATAATATAGTCTTAAGTAAAACAAGAATACAAAACTTCTTTGTAGTACTTTCTCTTAAAAATCCTTGTGAATTTTGCTTTATCTCATAATACTCATTTTTATTAAAAAAAAATTTTATAGGCTTTCCCTGTAAAAATCTTTAAGTAAAACTCAAACTCCAGGAAGATGTACTAGTTTCATCCCAAGTCTTTCAGTAGCTACGTGACATAATGCAGTGGCCTCTAACACCCCAGTACAAAGAAGGATGGTCCAAAGTTTAATGTACTCTAATGCATTTCCATTTGTAGTAATTAAAACACAATTCTTCTAGTCTATTAAACAGCGGAATTTATTCTGCCTTGAATTAATAACTTACATTTTCATGCTTCATATGTTTAAGTAACCGCAGTTCTCTGTAGGTCCTTTTGGCATGAATAATGGACTGAAATGGTCTGGATAGCTTCTTCACTGCGACACGTAACCCAGTTTTTGTGTCAAAAGCAGCACTAAGGAAAAAAAAAAAGCCATAAAAAATTCATCATTAAATGTTCTCTAAATATATCAAAATTAGTATTTATAAGGCTATTTCACTTCTAAATTAAATGGGCTTATAATAAAATACAAAATAACTATGAAAATAAAACTTAAAATGATCTATAATCCCACTATGCAAAGTAATCTGTTAATCATTTTTGGTGTTTCCTTCTTATCTTTTTTTTCTATGTATCTAAATCAATCATCAGCAGACTTTCTCCGTGAAGGGCTAGCGAGTAACTATTTAAAACTTTGTGAGGCGTAGGGTCTCTGTCTCAACAACTCAACTCCATGGTTGGAACTGGAAAGCAGCAGATAATAAATTTTTAAATGGATGTGGCTGTGTCCCAATAACACAAAAATAGGCAGCCACCTGATCTAGATGAGCCAATAGATTGGGACAAAGAGCTGGATTCCGTCCATCTCCTTGGCCGAGGCCTCACTGTCTCTTTGCCACCAAATGCTGCCTGATCAGAGACCTTGGAAACCACCATGTTTTCAGGACAGTGAGTTGGCATAAAAATTTCTTTATGAAATACAAAATATTTGTCACTTTCTAGAAGCTCAGGTAACAGTCAGGAATAAGTTAACATATCTCTGACCACAGGGAATAGGGGGAGAGGGGAAGAGCAGAATAATAAAATAAATTTCAAATAGTGATGAATGCTATGACTAAATAAAACAGAATAATGGGATAAAGAGTGACAGAAAGCTGGTGGAGCCAGGCTACATTAGCTATGATGTTGGAGGAAGTACATTTGAGCTGAGGGAAGTGAATGATAAGTAGCAACCGTGTAAAGATATAGGGGAAAAGTGCCTCAAGCAGAAAAATATTATTAATGTTTACTGAGTCTTTATTATCATTCCCCCCATTTACAGATAAGGAAAGTGAAGCACAGAGAGCTTAAATAACTTGCCCACAATCACAGATCTAGAAGGTAACAGTGCAGGAAGTCTGGACCCAGAGCTCACGCTATCAACCGCTTTGCTGTGCTGCCTCTCAGAAGAGCAAGGGCTTGCTGGAGTGACAGGAGAAACACAGCCTGTGTAGGCAGAGCATGGGGAGCATGGGGAGCTTGGAAAAGAGTAAGGTCAGAGATACAGGCAAAGGCTACACCACACAGGACAGCTAGAGCAAGAAACATGATGTGTATTTTAATTATTTTCAGAGATTGTACAGGCTAATTCCATCATGTCTCACTCTCCTGTTTACCTCAATCTTTAATCTGCACATTCAAGACTTTCTGATTATCTCTTCTCACCAAACTCTCTTTCCCGTATGACTGTGTACTGGCTCCAGAAGTTCCCCTCCCTTCACTCCCAAATGCTTACACCATGTCCCTGCCTTTCAACTCCCAGTGTTTAACAAACTCCGGTAAATCTTCAACTTCTGGACTTTTCCTCCATCTCCTTGCTTTAACTGGAACTAGGCTGTCCCTTGAAGACATCCCTTCTCTGACAGCCGTGCCCTGGAGGGGACTCTCGTACCCTAGGTGCCTCACGGCTAGCAGGTGGGGTGGGTTCTCCCTGCCAACTGTTTCCACTTCCAGACCATAACTTTCCCTCTGATTTACAAAAGCTCCTGCTCATGACCATCCTTCCCTCTCACTTGCTGTTATCCACCGACTTGGAATTTTCCATCACTCACCAAAAAGTTCCTATCTCAAAGTCCCTCTCCCCTCCCAACTTCTGTCATCATTCTTGGCAACTTCAGCATCCAGGTGGAGGGTACATGCAACTTCCTGGCCTCTTGGTTTCCTGGCCTCTCCAGGAAACTCCACCCTGTCCAAGATCATTCAAACTCCACCTCCATGGTCACACCCTGGGCCTCTATCACCAACAAAAGCGGCCCGCCTACAAAATGGTGAATGACATCGCAAACTTCCTATACCTTTTAGTTTGCTCCTATTAGCTTATTTGTATCCTGACTACAACAATTCATTGACTGTTCCTATCCTTCAGCCCTCCCGTCTTCATTTCCCTTCTTGCCTGCCTCAGACTGGATTCTCTTATAAACCCCCCTACCCCCTCTGATATACTCACTCAGATAAACTCTAACTTTGGATGATCTTAACTATTTATTCTCCTTGTTGAGAATCCAAAAACTGTGGTAGAAGAAAAAAGAATGCACAATCATACAGAATGGTTTCGTTCTTAATTTCTGACCTTAATCGCAAATAAGGCTCCCAATGCTGCCACTTTTTTACTCAGTCCATTTTTCTACTCAAACTCCATCTGACACCATCTCTCTCCTCAAACCTCCACTTACCCTCCTCCCTCAGGAGCTGCTCTTGCCTTCACTGAGAAGACAGAAAACATCAAAAGGGAGCTCCATCTGTCTGCCAGTACATCTACCTACATACCCATCTATACTTGGACCCGTCTTCTCTGCTTTCTCTCTTTCTGTGACTAAGGACACACTCCCTTTCTTACAAAAATCCAAGACCTCAATACATGCTTTGGTGCCATCCTCCCTCATATTCTCAACGAATCCACTCCTTCATTCCCTTCTTCTCTTTACTCTCATCTTCTCCTGGATCATTCTCATCAGTGTAAGTATGTGCGCTTATTTTTCATCCTCAACAAACAAAAAATTTCCCTTGAAACCTCCCCATTACAGTTAAAATTCCCCAGCAGTTCTCAAAGTGTGATTTCTAGACCAGCAGCATCAATGTCACCCAGGAACTTATAAAAAATGCAAATGCTCAGGTGACATCCCAGAACTACTGAACCAGAAACTCTGAATACTATTTTTTATCAAGCTAACCACATAATTCTAACACACAGTGAACTTTGAGGACCACTAATCTATACCTCGGCTACTCCATGGACCAGCAGCACTGCATTATCTTGGGTGGGGGGTGGTCTTTAGAAATGGAGATTCTCAGGCCCCAAAATTGAATCTCATTTTGACAAGATCTCCAAGTAATTCACACACATCTTATGGTTTGCAAAGCACTATTTCCTCTGCTTCCTTTCTTTCCTCAATCCACTCCACTGAAACCACTCTTCTCAGGTGGTTAATGATCTCTGTTACCAAACGGCCACTTTTCTGGATTAGCAACTGACATGGTTAACACTTGCCCTTTCTCTAAACAACTCCAATCTAGGGTCCCTGTCAGCACATTCTACTGGTTTTTTCTTTATAGTATTTATTTATTAATTTTTAAATATTTATGTATTACCTATTTGGCTGCACCAGGTCTTAGTTGGGGCACCTGGGATCTTTAGTTGTGGCATAAGAACTCTTAGTTATGGGATGTGGGATCTAGTTCCCTGACCAGGTGATCAAACAGGCCCCCTGCATTGGAAGTGTGAAGTCCTAGCCACTGGACCACCAGGGAAGTCGCTCTACTGGTTTTCCAGGACTTCCACAGTAGCTCCTTCTCTGTGGTTCCTCTACTCAAACCCTGGATGCTGGAGTTCTTTAGGACACAGTACCAGGCCCTCTTCTATGTTCTCCTAGATGTTCTCATCTATACCTATGACTTTAAATTAAATGCCATCTGCATATTGAAAACTCCCAAATCTATGTTTCCCACTGAAATCTCTTCTCAGAACCTGACCACCTACCTGGACAACTTAAATTTAGCCAAGTTCAGAACACCCAGAACTGTTCCTCTCCCTGCCTCCTTTATCTCAACAAATAGACTCTCCATTCAGTTGCTCAAGTTAGACATTTAAAGTGTCATCCTTTCTCCTTTTCCTCCAGCCTCCTGGTCCCATCCAAATCCATCAGAAAGTCTTGTGGTTTCCACCTCCAAGATACATTTCAAATTCAACTTCTCTTCATTTTCAGTGCTTCCATCCTAGTCCAAGTCACACTCATCAGCAGTTTGTCTTCCAATACTCATCTCCCTGCCTCCTGTTTTATTCCCTTATAAAGTCCTCTCCAGCTTCCCAGGTGGCTCAGTGGTAAATAAATAAATAAATAAATAAATAAAAATTCACCTGCTAACGCAGGAGGCGTGCTTTTGATCCCTGGGTCGGGAAGATTCCCTGGAGAAGGAAATGGCAACTCAGTCCAGCATTCTTGCCTGGGAAGTCCCATGGACAGAGGAGCCTGGTGGGCTATGGTCCATGGGGTTGGAGTCAGACACGACTGAGCACAAATACACAATGGACTCTCCGCCCCACCCCCATCTAATACAATCTTTTAAGTATATAAATTAGATGACACCACTCCCCTGCTTCAAATCCTTCAAGTAATTTCCTGGGCATATAAAATAAAATGCGCATTTCCTGTCACAACCTACGAGGCTCAGGCGACCTGACCACCAATGACCACTCGGGCCTGTTCCTATGCAACTCCCTCACCATGTTCTGAACAATGCTGACTGCTTTCAGTTCCTTCAACTCCTCACACAGGCTGTCCCTGGTCCCTGAGATGCTCTTCTCCCCCACTTTCAACTCTACTACCCCCACCCACCCCCGCCCCAGCTGAATCCTTACCCTTCAAGCACTGCCTTAAATGTATCTAAGAGATGTTTCTAAGAGCTACTACAACTCCTCAAGCAGTTATGCTCTGTCACAACCCCCTCCTCGTTTCCTTCCTTATCCTACATGAAGGGACAGGAGTCCTTTTTTCTCCCACTCCCCTTGTTCCTGCAAACCCAGGAAATAGGACCTTCTTCCTTCTTGGAAGTACCAAGGAAGTTTTACTCCTCTCGGCACCCCTCTCAGTTTCTTCTGAGATTAGAAAATGGCCATTGTGCCTGTGTGACCCATTCTCCTCAGCTCTCCATCTCAAAGTCTTGCCTGCCCACCTGTAGGCTGAGCACTTTCTCCCTCTCCTCTGCTGGGAAGCCTGTTGGTGCCTCCAGGAACAAGGAATGCCACAAGTTTCTAGCTGACCTGCCTGTGCCTGAATGTGCAAATTCAATTCACTGGGAAAGAAGAAGAGGCCCATTTGAGCTGCCTGTCCAGATCATTCTATCAGCTGTTCAATAATAAAGTACATATTTTCATCTCTATTTGTATCTCTATTTGACTTCTGTATCTATTCAGCAAAAGGAAGGCTAGGGTTAATCAGTACCCTGCAAACTTCAATAATCACAATTTATTACTGTATGTTTATCTACCATCCAGCAGAGTGGTTAAATAAGGACTGGGGCTTTGGTATTAAGACTACCTGAATTTTAATTCCACTTCTGCCAGTTAGAAGCTATATAACCTTGAGGAAGTTAATTAAATTCTCTCAGCCTCATATATAAAATGAGGATAATGTTTACATCTCATCTGTGGGATGTTTGTTAGGATTAAATGTGATAACTTTTGTAATAGGTTTAGAAAAGGGCCTGGTCCATGGTAAAGTTCAAATATTAGGCATAATGACGTTTGTCTTTTCCACTCATCATAAGCACCTTGTAGGCAGAAAGCGTCTTCTGTTTTAATCAGTACTGTATCACATAGGACTTAAGAGTAATGCCTGGCTCAGGGTCCAATTTGAATAAATGCTTAATGAAAATATATATATAAAAAAAGAAATATAAAAAACTTCAACTTTATCATTTGGCCCTCAATTCTTATAAGTTCAATAGCATCCAACAAGAAATTGATATTAATGTTAAAAGCTTACATTTATATTGAGTGTTTATTACTGTTAGGCACTGGTTTTAATTTTTACATGAGTGAACAACTGCATCACAACTTTATAAGAAGACATTATTAGTACTTCCATTTTACAGATGAGGGGTTGACTAAAGTGCCTACACAGACAGAAAATGGCAGAGCCGGGATTCAAATCCATGTGTGAGTTTCAAGCATGAACTCTTTAGCCACTATATCATAACAGAAAAGAAAGTTCAACTTAACTAACAGTTCAGTCCATTTAAAATATATTCTAATTGTATGGACTCTGTTTCTTTTCTAAAATGTGTCCTACTATTATTAATTGCATCTCATACGGAAAAAGTTTTCCTGGTGATTTTACATTGAACTTAGAATAATATTAAAGTATTTCATAAGAAATAACTTTCACTCAATATACATTACTTTATCAAGGGGAAGTTCTTAATCTCTAAAGTTATACTACTTCCTGTGACTCTAAAACACTAAAGTAGTCAGTGATGTGGTATCTCATAATTACCAAAATATCACTTCCTAGGTATTTACTGAAATTTCTCCTTCATGAGATTTTTTTGTGGATACAAAAGAAACATTAAACATAGTACCTGATATCATAGAACTTAACCATCTAACTACTGGGATGATGAAACATACATGAAAGCAGAGAATGCCCAATAATACAGTGTAACTATTACACTTTTTAAAAAGTGGGGTTTAAAAATATATAAATTGGGTTTAAAATATAAATATGCAACAAAAATAAAAACAAACAAAAAATATAAATAGGTAAGTTGGATTCAAAATACATAAATGTTCATTGCAGCTTGTTCACAAGAACAAAACTACAAACTACCATAATATCCAATACAGGAGAGTTTATCAACTATGGTATACATTACATGTACCATACACTGCAGCCATTAAACAAGACTCTTGTTATACTGCTGATGGGAAAGAGAACAAGTTTTAGAAGTGAAGGATTATCCCATCTTTGGGGAAAAAATGTAAACTCATTCAGGTATATACACATAAGCAGAGAAGCAGTGTCTAATATACTCAAGATTTTAACACTTTTGCTTTTTAATATACATTTTTCTATCCTCTTTCTTTTTTTAATGAGCTTATATCTTTTAATAGGTTGTTCTAGACACATAAGTCATCTGTGCTTTTCTGTTACCCTAAAACAAACAAAAAGAGGCATACTTTCTAACTTTCATAAAACCACTACTGACAACTATATTTCCTTCAAATGATACTTACATGGCTATCCTCAAAGTATATAAATAAGTTTTACCCTCCTTATCTAAGCCATAAGCATTTTCCATTTTGCCAAACAATCATTTACCATAATTTCAAAAATATGTGAATCACAATCTACTCGTTGTCTTATTGATGGGCATTAGAGCTATTTCATTCATTCATACACACTAATAATATAAACACTACTACAATAGGCATATTTGCTCACATTGCTTCTTCCATAACTGCATAATTTCCTTAGAAGAGATTAATAATTTTTACTTCAAAGGACATATACTCCCACCTTTTAAAACATACTTTACCTACAAAAGGGAACAAACAGGAATTCTTCGGAGAAACTGCTCTCAGATTGTTAGTTAGTAATCCCATGGCCAAAGCTGCTAAAGCAAATGCATGTTCCATCCCTTCCTTCATCTCTTTAAGCATTTAACTTGCTTCAACCTAACCTGTTCTATCACTCATCAAAGCAATATTCAAAGAAAGAGGAAACTACATTTTTCATCCTAAATTGAACACTGTAACTGCCCAAAGAAAAAATTCTTAATAATTTTTAAAAAATCACCTGATAAAATCAATTGAATACTCAGAGAAGAAATTCAAATTATTGAATAGCTGATCATGCCACATATTATTTGGGAAATATTTCATTTAATCCTTATAATAACTTTGTGAGATCATTTACTTCCAAAAGAAGAAACTAATGGTCATAAATATTAACAACTCACTGAAGGGTATATAACTCATTTGCAGTGAGATTCAAATTCAGATCTAATTTTCAACGATTTTTTCCAGGATGTCAAGCTTTCTGAGATAAGGACAACCCCAGCTACTGGCTTTGCCTTTATTATTATACTTACTTGTATTATAGTTGGGAAGGTTCTTCTTAATCACATTTTAAAAACTGTAACTATAAATAAAACCATGTTTTCATGAACAACATCATAAAATGGAATTATCTTTATGAAGATCAGGTTCTCCAAACTAAAATCCAGGACACATTGCTCAATAAGTTTTTTCCCCAATTGTAAAGTCATAAAATCCTACAATTAATTCATGCTGTATAAAAAACAATTACTACAGTAAAAAAAAAAAGGGGGGAGAAATATAAAATTCATTAAAAACCTTTATTATAAAGTGAGAATGCCATTGCCACTTATCTACCGTTGACTATGAATCTACTGCCTAGGACACAATAATATTCATTAAATAAAATTAAATGTTTTGTTATCCATTCATACTTGCCTCCCCCTCCCTGAAAAAAAAATTGGCTTACTAGCGTCTTAATATCCTAATTTTGTTTAATTTCTAAATTTACTTACATATACCTGGCTTTATTTTACAAGGGATTTAAAGTAGCCTAGAATGATATATATACAATTTGACATAACAGTACATGATTAGGGGAAAATAAACAAGATAAATAAGAAATTATGTATGGGTGAGGTTAGTGCAAATGCTTATCATGAGGTCCTTTTTAAATACCCGTTAGAGGTGGGCCCCAAATTTGGCTCTGAGCCCACTAAAGCCATCGCAACAAGAATACAACCAGTTAAAACATGAATCATAGGAACCATATAATAAAAACAATCCAGGTACTTGGAGAACTGAGGAGAGGCATAATTATTCCTGTAATAAAACCAGAGAAGAGTTCCTCCTGTGTATGTTTATGAAGAAGACACTGTATAATGTGGTAACAATGTTCTAATCAACATCCTTACACAATTCTAATAGTGGGTTTCAGATGGCTCTTCACTTAAGAGTATCCATCAGCAGAGACTGTCTCATAAGGTCAAAACACAGTTCATGAGCAAAGGCAGGGAGGGGAGGAGAAAACAGTATGGCATACTGCTCTCTGACAGACTCAATCCAAGAAGAAATCTCACGTGTTTCTAGAAAAATAGATAATAAGCTCCATACTCCTTAGACAATCTTCCAAAGATGACTTCCATCAACTGAGCTCTTGATAGGTAAAAAGACACAGGAACTTTGTGTTCATGCTCTATGACTGGAGCCTGGCTTTAAGAGTGTCTGCGTTACAAGATAAAGGCAGATCAATATGCCGAGTCAACTGGTACTGAAAGGGAGAGACAACCTCTTAGACGGTGAGAAGCTGTCTAAGCAGGACAACTGCCCACATCCACGGGGCATGAGAGCAGAAACAACTGTACCAAGACTTTCTCAGAAAACAATCTGGTTTTCCCCCAACAGAATGAAGAATGAGCAACACCTGCCAAGTATCTGAGTAATTTGTGGGAAGAACAATTTCTCTTAATGGTCGCAGACAACTTCTCTAATCCCTGAATGATGTTAAGGAAAAAGGAACTTTCAACAATGGTTAAGAAGACAACACAATTTTACTCATTTTTGGAAGTAAAGATAAATATTTATATTAAAATCTGTTGTTGTTGTTGTTTAGTCACTAAGTTGTGTCTGACTCTTTAGTGATACCATGGACTGTAGGCCACCAGGCTCCTCCTCCCTCCATGGGATTTCCCAGGCAAGAATACTGGAGTGGGTTGCCATTTCCTTCTCCAATTAAAATCTGTAGTTACACTGAATTAACAAATTCTCATTAATACACTAATTGAAATATCTACTTGAGAAATAATTTGCAAAGAGATAACATCACCATATAATTTAAGGTTCTTTTCCAACTGAATCCAGGTTAATTAATGAGTTTTCAAAATGCGTCTTCTAAATAACTAAGAATTCAGATAACTTTGAACTTTCTCTTTACCTGTTATACTCGACACAAATTTCAACAAACACCATACTGGAAATATTTCTTTCGACACACTCTCTCGACTACACACATATCCCTGGTGGCTCAGACGGTAAAGCGTCTGCCTACAATGCAGAAGACCCAGGTTCGATCCCCGAGTCGGGAAGATTCCCCTGGAGAAGGAAACGGCAACCCACTCCAGTACTCTTGCCTGGAAAATCCCATGGACAGAGAAGCCTGGTAGGCTACAGTCCATGGGGTCGCAAACAGTCGGACACGACTGAGCGACTTCATTCTCTCTACTACAGAAATCTAGTTGTTCTTTCTTCTAAATTCAGACAAGTGTGCAAATATCACTGTACTTTTGATGCTGATGCTCTGCCCTTCCATTTTGGAAATAATGTCATGAAACTAAAGGCTACTTTGTGCAAAAACTGAAGTTTTTCATTTGAGAACTTCAAAAAATATTCTTCAGAATAGCAAGGGATTTAAAACTGACTTTAAAAACTTAACAACTGAAACACTGTCAGCTCTCTTTTAATATCTACTCTCAAATGTCTTCCTAACACTCTGATTTTTAAAATAAGTCACAGAATGATCTACTTGCACTATATACAGTATTTTTAAATGGACTTCAGCTTCTTACAATTACACTTTTAGATTGATTAGGAAAAAATCAGATGTTATTAATACAGCTGTTACAAGTACGTGCAATATGACCAATCCCCAGTTTTTTGGTTTCTAAAAACTTCCTCTCAGAGACTTAAAACACAAACGACATATGAAAACTCTTATCAATAGATATACAGCCCAGAATGGGAAAAAGTTATATAAATGATCACTTACCTTGCCTTGCAGACTTTACAGTTCAAAAACTTTTAGGCAAATTCAGTATTTTCATGAAAATCTCACTCAGACAGGAAAATATATTTGTGATAGGATTTATTAGGGACATTAGCCATAGAGTTGGCACTCAGGGAATGGTAACATATATGCTAATACTTGCCATTTCTAATCTGGTCCAATTCCTCCAGCAAAAGCTTCTAAACTATTGGAACAAAAATTTTTTCACAACTGCTTCAACTTCTACTAAGCTGATGAAAAGAAGTGAAGTGAAATGAAGTGAAAATCGCTCAGTAGTGTCTGACTCTTTGCAACCCCATGGACTATACAGTCCATGGAATTCTCCAGGCCAGAATACTGGAAGGGGTAGCCTTTCCATTCTCCAGAGGATCTTCCCAACACAGGGGTCGAACCAGGGTCTCCAGCATTGCAGGTGGATTCTTTACCAAGCTGATGAAAACCAACAGTCAAATAATATAGAAATTCACTTAGGCATGCAATCTACAAATCCCAAACCATTTGCGATTAAAATGTATTTAATCTTCATTTGCTGAAAGCTCCGTTTGAAAAAGAGTAATTCTATATTTCTTCACTGAAGCTTTAAAAGCTCTGTGGTGTCAATTAATATAAATCTCTGACTGCAAATGTGAAGTATATATCTGCAATAGTTATCCCACATTAAATGCAAAAATATACATGGATTATTTTACTTCTTTTATTGGGGATTATTTTCCAAAGTCTTGTTAGAATGTTGCCACCAAGGGTATGTATCTTCTCTACTTTTACATGTTTGAAAATTTCAATAATACAAGTTTTGTAAGTTGTCATTAAATAATTTTTAACTCCTTTCGAGAAAATCTGAAATATTAAATAGACATCATATATTACATTGTAACTATCAGCTATTACCATCAATCAACTTTGCCTTGCTGCTACAATTAAAAGTCTTTGCAATAATAGTGTTCATACGTTTCACATCCAGAAAAACACCCTACAAACATATGCTATGAACACGACTAGAGATGCACATAACAGGCATTAACATGACTTCACAACTTTCAGGTTTTGCTATTTCTGTGACTCTCATATTAAATATATATTTTTACAGTAACACAAGAGTATTAATTATCTATTACTAGATAATAAATTATCCCCAATTTTAGTGGCTTAAACAAGATTAGTATTTCAGTTTCTGTGAGTCAGGAATTCAGCAGCAGCTTACTGAGGTAGTTCTGGCTCATGGTCCCTCCTGAAGCTGCTGCCAAGATGCTGGCCACTGAAAGAGTCATCTGAAGGCTTGACTGAGGCTGGAGTATCCACTCCCAAGATGGTTCACTCAGTACAAGCAGGCCTTAGTTCTTTGCAATGTGGACCTCTCCACAGGGCTGCTCCAGTGTCTTCTCAACAGAGCAGCTGGCTTCCCTAAAGCAGTGGTTCTCAATAGAGGTCCCTCAGGAGACATCTCACAGTGTTTAAGACAACCGGGGGTGTCTGGGGGGGATGAGAGGGCGATGCTTTTAGAATCTAGAGGGTAGAAGTCAGGGATACTGTTACATATCCTTCACAACAAAGAATTTTCTGACCCCAAATACCAATAAATTAAAAGACGCTTACTCCTTGGAAGGCAAGTTATGACCAACCTAGACAGCATATTAAAAAGCAGAGACATTACTTTGTCAACAAAGGTCCATTTAGTCAAGGCTATGGTTTTTCCAGTGGTCATGTATGGATGTGAGAGTTGGACTATAGAGAAAGCTGAGTGCCGAAGAATTGATTCTTTTGAACTGTGGTGTTGGAGAAGACTCTGGAGAGTCCCTTGGACTGCAAGGAGATCCAACCAGTCCATCCTAAAGGAGATCAGTCCTGGGTGTTCACTGGAAGGACTGATGTTGAAGCTGAAACTCCAATACTTTGGCCACCTGATGCGAAGAGCTGACTCATTTGAAAAGACCCTGATGCTGGGAAAGATTGAAGGCAGGAGAAGAAGGTAATGACAGAGGATGAGATGGTTGGATGGCATCACTGACTCAATGGACATGGGTTTGTGTGGACTCCGGGAGTTAGTGATGGACAGAGAGGCCTGGCATGTTGCGGTTAATGGGGTCGCAGAGTCGGACACGACTGAGTGACTGAACTGAACTGAACTGAAATACCAATAGTACTGAGGTTGAGAAACTGCCCCAGAGCATATGATCTCAAAGGAAGACCAAGGCAGGAGTCACAGTGTCTTTTATGACCTACCCTCAGAAGTCACACTCCATCATTTCTACCACATTGTATACTTTAGAAACGTGAGTCACTAAATAACCGCCTTCACACAAGGGGAGGAGATTTAAGTACCACTCCTTTGAAGCAGGAGTATCAAATATTTTTATATCATTACACTTAGCAACTTGATTTTTTAAGTGAAAATACTGGAAAATATCTTGCTTACTTTTGCTAATACCGTGTAAGTACTTTTTATTGTTACAGAAAAAAAAAAATCACCAAAATTCCACTTAACAAAGCTGTTTGCATCTCAGTGAATGGTCTCTGTAGTCTTTCAATGATTTGATCTCAAAAAATTCTGCTAAGCATTAAACATAGGCAGTCTGATATAGAGAAAAGTAAACTAGTAGTAAAAAGATTTCAGTTCTAGTTTTGGTTCTAGAACTTCCTAGCAGATGATCGTGGCCAAAGCGTCTATGAGTCTGCTTCCAAGTCAATAAAATGGGGGTGTCACTAGCCTTGCTTATCTTACAATGCTGTTTTGAGGCTCACATAAGATAATTATGTATGAACTATAACTTTATGAACAATAAAAGACAGGTAGTAAATGTTCCAAATGGATATGAATGTGTTACTATATACGAGTTTCATGATCAGCTTTCAGCATGGGGTTTATCATATAGCAAATTCTCAATATGTATTTTTAGATCTCTTACTCTGAAATTTGAGGTTGAGTATATTTCTGAAGTAACAGTAAGATAGAGCAGTTATTAAAACATAACCAAGGGTTCAAATCCTTGATCATTTGTTATTATGCTATGGAAAACTAAAATATCATTTCTACAAGTTAAAATGCACATTTACTCAGCAGTTAACAGATAGAATCTAAGAATTACTACAACCAGCAATATAATGCACCAAATTCTTTAGAGACTGAACTGAAAGAAAACCAAGGTGTTACTTTATATATTTGTTTCCCAATTTAGACTTTAAAGGAGAGCAGAAGCTATAATGTATTTATCTGTTTATCCTTAAGAACATAATGCAAGATTAGTAAATAAATACCAAAGATCCTGACCTCAAGGAATTAAGAAGTCCAACTGGGGAGTCAGGTTGAACAGAAACACACATAAATTACTAAAGACTTTTACAAAGCAACATATTTGCTTCCTGCAATCCATTCTGTAACACTCTAATCAGATCAATTTTAAAATACTTCCCCTCCTACTTTACAACTCAAGAAATGATAGCTAGCTCTCCACTGCCTAGAAAAATGCAATTGCTTTAATCCTACTCCAGACCTAATTATTTCTGGAGGCAGGACCCAAGCATCTGTATGTTTAAAGGCTCCACAAGTGATTCTGAAGCACAAACAGAATGAAAACCAGAGGTGGGTTCACCCTATCTGAGATTTCCTCTTGTCAGGCTAGTCCATCTCATACCTCTCATTTTCTTAGTTACGTTTTCTCCTGTTATCTAAACACGTTCCCTTTCTAGAAATGTTCCAAATACTACCCATCCTTCAAAATAATCCTCAAATCCTTCTTCCTCCATGAAACATTCTAGCTACTATAGCCCACTGGACCTCCAAATCTCTGTATACATCAATACTTAAAAAAAAAATCTTATTCATTTATGTATTTGTGCCAGATCTTCATCACTGCTCGGGCTTTTTCTCTAGCTGCAGCAGGTGGGGGCTACTCTCTGGCTGTGGGGCATGAGCATCAGAAGGCAGCACACGGGCTGAGTATTTACAGCTTCCAGGCTCTAGAGCACCAGCTCAGTGGTCGTGGCACATGGGCTTAGTTGCTCCACAGCATGTAGATTTTACCAGGTAAGGGATCAAATCTGTGTCTCCTACATTGGCAAGCAGATTCTTTACCACTGAGACACCAGGAAAGCCATATATATATATATATACACACACACCTTTCAGTGTATAAAAAAAACAGATACAACGCATTAGTGAACATCTATATATATATAACATATTCACTAATCTGTCATATCTGTTTCTTTTATACACTGGAAGCCATTTAACACTGTCAGATGAATGCCGAACAGATTTTTTTCACTAAAACAAACCTAGATAAAACAAATACAAAAATACACATATTTCAAACTTCCAAAATTATGCTGCCTTAATACCTAGAGTTACAGAAATCTTTAGGAAATTGGCTCATTTCCTGACTGTAATTTTCATGACCACTGTCATTCAACAGTGTTAATGAAAAGCTTCCTTCAAATATTGGCTCCACATATCTAAGGCTGAACCATACAAGTTTATAACCTGAATCTAATCCTAAGGTAGTTAATAGCTCAGAGACTGTCCTCAAGAAGTATGTAGAAAAATAATCAGAGGGAGGCATGAAACATTACTTTTCAAAAGCCTTGAAATCCAAAGGGTTAGACATTCTTGACATTAGGTTTGGAAGTATAAACTTGGATGTACAGTATATGAACAAGGCTATTGTTGAGACTGTGTTGGACAATGAATTCAAAAGGAATACACACAGAAAATATAGTGTTTCCTTTTGCAGGTGGAAAGTTCAACTTAGCCTCTCAAGTTTTCACTCAGGGCCAATCAATCCAAACATACAGCATTTATACACAGTTCTCAACCAAAGGTGATTTTGCTCCCAGATTATATGTGGCAATGTCTAGAAACACTTTTGGTTGTCACATCGGGGCTCCAACTGGCATCTAGTGTGTAGGGATACAGGGATGCTGTTAAATATCCTACAATGCACGAGACAGTCCCCACAACAACAAAAGTATCGACCCAAGATGTCAACAGGATGAGTAATCCCAGTGTTACACTGTATTTGGGAATGTAAACACAGCTTGATAGACGCTCACAATAGTTATTATCTATTCTCTTAACTTGCTATTTTTTCCCCTTTTGTATCAATATCATTTAATTTATTGAGACTGCTAATTTCAAAGTAGATGATTCAAAGCATAAGTCATTTAGGACACTAACCTAGGAATCAGAAACTGAAGCAAGTCAAACTTGTAATGTCAGGTGAGGAAATTATTAAACTTCTAGCAACGTAAGATACCAACACCAATATTTCACTTCAATTTAATATTAACATCACTGTGGAGTCATATTTTACAATAACAAATGAGAAAGATAACTGAGATTTTCACCAGCATTTGGTAGCCTGGAGAAGAAAACATAAATAGAAACTTATTATTCAAAAGTCTAAGTTCAAGAAGGTTCAAGCTACCTAACAATCCTATGTGAGGGATTTGACAGAAAAGAGGAAAAAGAAATTGCTACTAGGGATATTAAGGATAAAGCAATTATTCATGAGAATCAAGTTATATTTACCACAAGGATAAGGAAATGTAAGAATGAAGAGTTCAGAAAATAGTGCATAAACCAGACACTTCAACTTAACTGTCACTGGACAGACTTGGGGCATCACATCTGGTCCCATCACTTCATGGCAGATAGAAAGAGAAAAAGCGGAAGCAGTGACAGACTTTATTTTCTTGGGCTCCAAAATCAGTGTGGACGGTGACTGCAGCCATGAAATTAAAAGATGCTTGCTCTCTGGTAGGAAAGCTAAGACAAACCTAGACAGTATATTAAAAAGCACAGAGATTACTTTGTCAACAAAGGTCCATATAGTCAAAGTTATCGTTTTTCCAGGAGTCATGGACAGATGTGAGAGTTGGACCATAAAGAAGGCTGAGCACTGAAGAACTGATGCTTTCTAACTGTGGTGCCGGAGAAGACTCTTTCGAGTCCCTTGGACAGCAAGGAGATCAAACCAGTCCATCCTAAAGAAATCAACCCTGAATATTCATTGGAAGGACTGATGCTGAAGCTGAGGCTCCAATACTTTGGCCACCTGATGCAAAGAGCCAATGCACTGGAAAAGATCCTGATGCTGGGAAAGATTGAAAGTAAAAGGAGAAGAGGGTGGCATAGGATGAGATGGTTAAACAGCATCACCAACTCAATGGACATGAATTTGAGCAAACTCCGGGAAATAGTGGAGGACAGGGGAGCCTGGTGTGCTGCAGTCCATGGGGTCGCAAAGAGTCGGACACAACTTAGCGACTGAACAACAGCAAACAATCTGCGGGTGTGAAGGTCAGAGACACTACCCCATGTGGAATTACAGAGCTGCATTAAGTATCTAGACCCTGGAGAAGAAAATGGCAACCTACTCCAGTATTCTTGCCAGGAAAATCCCAAGGACAGAGAAGCCTGGTGGGCTGCAGTCTATGGGGTCACAAAGAGTTGGACATGCCTGAGTGACTGAGCATGCATGCACCTAAGTGTCTAGAGGACTCTTACCCTCATTGTCCCTTTCTTCCCCTAAGACACAGCCTTCCTGAGGCCTCAGCAGATCAAAAGAAGAAGTTCTAACCTCTTGTGGGCACATGCTGATGTCATCACTTTCTAGTTCTGAATCAGACGGAAAGGTCTCTGACAGAGATTTCAAACACAAACCTTTGCAAAAAAGTTGCCCTTGATGTACAAAAGTTACCAGAATGTCGCTAGATTCAAGAGAAACACAGAAAAATCTAAAAGAAGATTTCAAGATAAGCATTAGAAATAGAAAAGTAGATTTGAGATGGCAATTAAAGCTGAAAGAATGCAGAAAAGAAAAGCTACAAAGGACTTTCAAAAGTAATCTCTAAGAAATCAACACAAATGTGCCCCTTCCAACTGCTGTTTTCAAAAGCAGGAACCCTTTCTGCTTTTTTGTTTTTTTCAATCTTTATAAACAGAACACCTCCAACAGTGCTTTAGCACTAGCCAAACTAAATTAATGAAGTTAAGAAAGCAAAGAAGAAATTGGTGTGGGTTTTTTTCATGATTTTTTTTGTGGTATAATGATGTGCGATGCCTATATTCTGGCCCTTAAGGTTGGGAAAGCAACAGATGGATACTTGTGGGTAGACTGACACTAAGACACAGACACGCACGTATCTTCCTTGTGTCCCAGGCACAGTGACAATGTCACCAAGGCCTAAGAGGAGAAGGTTTTGACGAAGACAAGGAAATCTGTAACATCATTCAAAGCAACAGGAGCCAACATGCTCAGGGTATAAAGTTACTCAGACAGGCTTAGACAAAATAAACATTTGTTCTATTACCTTTTTGTTATGTTGTCATGGGAATCTGTGTTTAGGAATACTTATTTTCTGCAACTAGATGATAGAGCAGTAAAAGGGGGATGGCTTTCATAAGAGAGAGAAACTTTTATCTGTAAAGACAGAAAAGAAAATAAATAAATCCTACGGGTTTTTAATGGGGCCACATGTGTAGAACCTTTCAATCCATAAGATTTATTCAAGTTAACAGAGAACTTCATTGGGGGCTCGGAGCCAAAACATTGTTAACAGGTAATAATAATCCAACAGCTACCAAAATTATTGTAATAGGGGAAAGCAGAGGAATGTAAAGCAGATACATGGCCAAATAAAATAGAAAATAAATGAGATCTTAAGAGCTGAAAGAAGGTAAAAATGACTTTTTAAAAAATAACCCAATAGTAAGAAAAAACCTAGAAGCCCAAACAAGTTAGAAAACATTCAACCTGCCAGCAGGCTAATCTTCTTTTGTCACCAGAAGTTTAGAGCTAATCTCTTTGCTCCCTTCCTTTTGGCAACAGAAACCTGAAAAGTGAAGTAAGCTTCACGTGTTATTTAAAGAGCTGGACCAGCATACCCTGAATTTCTAGGGCCCACCAAAAGTACTGGCTTGGGGACACTGAGCCTTCTGGAATGAGCATGGGTCATGGCTGCGCACCAATTCATATGACTCCCCCACTTTGCCCTAAAGTACTTCTGAATGGGTAAGAAACAGAAATGAAAAAGCAGGGACCCCAGTGCAGAGTGAGCTCGGAGAATAGGGCCTTCGCATGTGGTGATCCCTCAGCATGGAATGTTCTTCCTTCCCACTCAAGTCCAACCAGTGTCCATCACTTACTTCCTTCAGGTCTTTGCTCAGCTGTCACTCAATCCCTGAGGCCTAACCTGCTTAAAGGTGCAACAGCTATCCCAGTACTCTCTCCCCTTTCCTTACTTTATTTTCCCCAGAGTGCTTATCACCTGACATGCTATAAATCTTAATTACTTATTTACTGTCTACCTCTGTCCCCCTTCCCCTTAGCCTAGTTTCTTATAGGCAGAAATTTTCATCTGTTTTGCTCACACTCCATCTCTAGCACCTAAAAAGTGACCCCCACACACACACACAGCAGGTGTTCAAGTATCAGTATAACACACAAGAGTCCTTTCTTCAGGGATATGAGCATGAACCCATCCTCCTCCGTCTTTAACTCCACAACCATACACCCTATAAGACCCCAAAGTTGAGACCTATCCATCTGTCCAAGGCCAAAACTTAGGTGTCATTCTGGACTCCTCTCTCTTCTGTACTTTTTTCTCCCCAACATTCAGCCTAGGAGCCAAGTATGTCAGAACCCAGGATCTATTGTCAAAAGTGCAGAATCTACAAACCACCACCTACTTCTTCCCTAGAATAAATTATTTAAAGGCTAAAATGCAGGGAAATTGGTTAACTTTATAAAATCTTAACACACACATATTTATGGAAACACTATGCAAAGACAACTACTTCTAATATTAAAAGCTTCATTTACTTAAACAAACTAACAAAAACTTCAGGTTTAGAAGTTCTGTTTTCATTTGTTCTGAAGAAACACATGAATCACTTCCAAGTACATGACAACCATGAAAAGATTTCTAGGTTTCAGAGCCAAGGGAACCTACTTCATAACAAGGTGTTTGTTTGTTTGTTTGTTTTGAGCTCTACAGTAAGTACACCTCTTGGATAGGAAAAAATCAATACCAAATTCACAGCAAAGAGCAAAAATCCAAGTTATTTTTCAAAGGCCCAGAGAAGCAGTTATTTCTATTTATATACTATACTTACATAACAGAAACATGTACAGATAGTCTCAACTTTCCAAAATGTGCACTGAAGAATTTCAAACCAAAGGGATTCATAAACTCAGGAATTAAATATTTGCACTGATAATTCTTTAGGAACTGGTCTATCAATTCTAAGGAAGAGATGTGACTTTAATAAGTCATACCTCAGGTTAGCCAGGCTTACACTGGTGGGATTGGTTAGTCATAGCTCTTCTATTTCAAATGACCCAGCAACCCCTTTCTTCTCCAAAGGAGGGTGGGGAGAGGCAAACAGCACCAGAGAAGGTGCCACCAGACAATCTTAGCAGCCTGTCCTTAGCAGCATAGGAAAGGAGAATTCTGAAGTGCTGAAATCCCAGAACCAAATTCAAAGTAGTAGTGTATACCATTCCTTTGATGAGTCCAGCTCCTCATCTATACAACTAGGTTAATAATACTAGCCTTCACAGAGCCAGTGAAAACTGAATAATGGTTTGAATGCAAATACATTATAAAGTATAAAATCCCATAAAAATGTTTGCTAATACCAAAGTGAGATATTAATAGATCTTTGAGGCTGAAGTAGAGGGAAATCAAAGGCAGAGTAGTCCTCAACATCAAGGAATGAAACTGGCAGAACTGAAAAGCAAGAGGTTCAGGATACCCTTATTTTCAAATGGGTGCCAGTGGAAAATGGGAATTTGACAAGCGATGACTTTATAGCCAACTTAACTGAACTCTTTCGTAAAAGTCTTTACATATCAATAATACAAATATTTTGCCATTGTGTTTATTATTGGTTGGTACTGGTAACATGCAGCCAATCACCTTGCTTTCGGTTACAAAGAAGAGCAAATGGAAAGAAAGATCATCATGGGTTTATTATTGCCACTAGAAAAATAAAGCGCTACCCCTCTCACTGATTAGGAGTCAGGAAAGTCACCTCTGCACACTCTATAATCACATTCTTTTATTTGTTTGTGCCCTGGCTCATGCTTTAAAAAAGCTAAAAAAAACCAAGATTTAAAATGATGAGTGGCTATTAATACTAAAAAACTTAGCTTCACTTAACTTTAATACATTTATTGTCACAAAGCATTTAGGAAGTTGGATTTGATCTCTTAGTAAATTTTGCCATTCTTTTACCAAAAGTTTTGGTATATACTTTATATACTGATGATAAATATAAACAGCACAGCACAGTGCCCAGAACATAGAAAGCAATCCATAAAACGCAGTTATTATTCACATCACACTATAAACCCTATCAGGGAATGAACTGTCTTTGTCTCAAGAAACCTAGCCTGTTATCTGGTCCATGCGTGCTAAGTCATTTCAGTCATGTCCGACTCTTTGCAACCCTATGGACTGTAGCCCACCAGGCTCCTCTGTCCACAAGGAGTCTTCAGGCAAGAATACTGGAGTGGGTTACCATTTCCTCCTCCACAGGATCTTCCCCACCCAGGGATCAAACTTGTGTCTCCTGCATTGGCAGGCGGGTTCTTTACCGTTAGCACCACCTGGGACGCCCCTAAAGGAGATGCGTGCATGCTAAGTTGCTGGTCCATAGTTGGTACTCAATAAATATTATTTAATAAATGATTAAATATGATTTAAGAATAATTCTCATCTCTCACCTGTTTTATGGTTACCACTGCCCCACCTCCTATAATCAAAGGCAAGAGTCTGGAAAACCCATATACCAGAGGAAAGGCATTTAAGTTCCTGTTTATATTTCCTTAAACTCACCACAAAGATCCTCCCCCACCCCTTTTGTCCCCAAACCACAAAATCAATGCTTTGCAACAACGTACTCTTGAACAATTTTGCTTCATTTCCCTTCACTGACAGCACACAAAGTTCCTTAAACTTTAGTTTAGTTCCCTTTACCCCTTAAGAAGGAAAGGCATATTTGTAAAACTCTAATACTCAAATTTCTATTCTGATTCCTTGATCTTTAGTTCATTATTAGTTATCACACTTGCTTTACTAGATACTTAGTACAAATGAAAACACTGAAAATTGGCTTAATACTTTTTTAATTTTTAAAGTTAACACATCAAAGTGTATCACACTTCAGAGCAATCAAATTAGGAAACTGACACATTATTTCAGTGACGTTGCATTCCTTGAAATACTTTCAGAGATTCTTTTTTGGAACAGACTTCAATCCAGTTCTACAAGTCACACAGGAAATTGTGTCATTACTTTATGGTTACAACTTCTATTTGACCTCAAACAGTATCACTATTCTGGCTATTTCATCTTTTTCACCAGACTTGAGTCCAAATTGTCTAAGTTATTTGGATTCAATCTGACTTCGTTATTTCCTAAAATCAAATCTGCTCTCAAAAACATGAAGATAGTGAAAAATAACACAGGCTCCAAAGTGGATTCTAAGAGAAGTTGGAAAAAAATTTTTTTCTGCCACACCTGAAACCTGCTGACTGAAAGAACAACTTCAAATAACTACTCTGAATGAGATAACGCGTTTGAATCTAAATTCTGATATTTTCAATCCAAAATAAATTACACTTGTTTACGGTCAATTGTCACATAATATTGGTTATTTTTCTCCACCAGTATGCTATAGGTTACACCTTAAATACCCTTAGCAGAACTGCCTCCACAGAAAGACACACAAGAAACCTAACAGTGGCTGTCTCTGAGAAAAGAACTACTACAACTGGAAAAAGCGAAAGGAAACTTTTCACTGTCTTTCTATGCCTTTTAAATTTTATACAATGTGAATGTATTACCTACTTTTAAAAACCTGTTTAACAAAATTACTTCCAAGTGTCAGTTTTGATGGCTTCTATAAACCAGAAAAATAAAGCACGAAAAAATGTGGAGCTCGTTTTTTATCAGCACTTCACTGGATCTCCAGTGCCAGGGCTGAGTTATTCACATCAATTGTAGGGAAACCTTGCAAGCAGTTCACTGAACTCCCCACGGTTGAGCCATATCACTCCACTAAAGTTTAAACAATAATGACTGCAAACAAAAATTCAGTACCACAAAAATTAATGTGTCAATTCCAGAATGAAAACTGGCAGTAAACAAGTGAGCTATTAAAGGAGCAATGATCCAAACATATCTTCGAAAATGAGCAAATCAACAGCACGCTATAAAAATGGAAAAAAGATGTCAAGCATAGGGCCGTCAGCGGCATCACTCAAGAAGCTTGAACTAGAAAACGCAATATGATCTGTTACTGGACACAATTGCACAATCTCAATTACCCAGAAGATTCTACCAAACAGGAAATTCATGCTGGGGCTTTAAGAAACACAGGAATTATATTTAAAGATTAACAAGTCTAAAAGCCTGGAATCTGTCGCGAAACAAAAAACTAATTTTGTAGACCTCTTTGCAAATAATGCATGCACAGGAATTACATGAAATAGCTTCAGATCAGGAGCTCTCAAATTACAGAAAATCTAAAATACAGTGTATAAAACCCTGGAAGTTAGAAAAGTTAGTGAACTGAGGTCTGGAAATTTTACAGTGGCGTTTAATTTAAAAGACATTCCTAGTGTGAATTAAAGCTGAAAAGTGTCTCTTCCTTCCTTTGCTATATACTCCATATCCCATGAAAACCATTATGTACCTCTCAGGCTCTAAGTGCAGATTAAGTTCTCTGCAAACCTTCTAAGGGACTTTAAAAACACAGTGTTTCACAAGAATTATCACGATTAAAAAAATATTTATAATACATCGCAGCATTGTTAATAACTTTTTGATCTTGAGGGCGTCCAACGAATCTGAACCTCACTTGCTCCAAAGGAGAAAATTGTTTTGTCAAACAATACTTAAATGAGCAGTGGTATGTGACTAATCAGCGAGGCCGCCAGCTTCTCAAGCTGCAGTGTGTTTGCAGGCAGTACCACCACCCCCCACTCTGCGAAAAGGAAATACGCTTTCAACTGAATCGGAAACACACCACTCAAGCTGGCACAGGGCTCACCGAGATAAAGTCGGTATTTTAAGCTCCCTGGATAGCTGCTAATTAAAGTGCGAATTCAAAAAGAACCCTTCTCAAAATGCAATTTCGACAGAGGTTTGCAAAAAAGCCCGGACCCAACGCCCTTCGTCCTCAGTTTTGTTCAGATGACCGCAGTCTCCCGGTCGAGCTTTGCCCTTCTGCTTCTCCAGGCAGCTCCCCGGGCTTGTCTGCTCCGAGGGCAGGCACATCTCGAGAGAGAGTCCTGCTCGATGCCAGCAGGAAGACCTCCGAAGAGGGACCCGTGTTCCTGCCCCCGGAGCAACACCCCCCCACAAGGGAACGCGCAGAGTGCGACTCAGGGCCCGGCTGCAACACCATCACCCACCGCCCACCGTGGACCTGCGTCCTACACACAGCTGACCATCTACGTGGGCGTGCAGGGTGGGGGTGCAAGGGGGACAGCGAGTGCAGGACAGGGGTCGAAGGGGGCTGGGATGCCCTCCCCCCGAGGAAAATTCCTGCCGCTGGGTGCATTGCTGAGCCGTGGGGGCAGGCCTGATCTCTGGGGTTTAAGGAGCCACCCGGCCCAGCGAGGCCCCCGGCCCGGTGACACTCACCACACGGAGCCATAGGCGCCGGAGCCCACCGGGGACAGGTTCTGGTAACGCTCGGGCACCTCCCAGATAGTCTTGTTCAGCTCCTGCCGGTAGAACGTGGGCCTCTCCTGAGACATCTTCCAGCGGTGGCCGCGGGGCGAGGAGGTGGCCCTTGGGGGGCCCCGCCTGCACCCGCACCCGCTTCCCCTGACCTCGTAGCCCGCCCGGCCGGGCGGGGAACCCTGCGCTGGCTGCCCGCGCAGGTGCGGCTGCGGCGACCCTGACGACTCCCGCGCGCGCGCGCGGCCCCTGTCAACCGCAGCGGCTGAACGCGTCTCACCGACGGCGGAGGAAGCCCTGCGAAGGGCCGGGGCACGCTCCGGGGCCCTGGGCTGGCGCCCCGCTCAGCTCTCCCTGCACTCTCTCCACACCGGGCCGACTCCCGGCTGCGCGGCGGGGTCACAGCTCCAGCTGCAGCGCCCGCGGAGCCTCCAGTGATCGCCTTTCCCAGAGCCAGCGAACAGGAGCCTCCCGCCGTGCTCTCGCGAGAACAGCTCCCGGACTTCTCCTCGAGCCGAGATTTTACCCAATATGGAACCTGCCCGCGGGAGGGGGGGTTGATGGAGGGACAGCTCAGGAGAAGTAATTCTCGCGAGAAGAGAGCAACAGCTGGCCCCCAGAGGCAGGAACTCTGAGGGATTGCTCTCCTTTAGCGCGCGAAGGCGGACCCGGGAAGGAGCAGAGAAGCAGACGACGCAGGCCGCGCGCGCCCCACCGTGGTCGGCGGGGCAAATGCTTGGCTCCCTGTTGGAAAGAGACAGTGACAAATCAATCGGGTGTCTGGGAAAAGAGCCAGAAGACCTTTGAACGGTGGGTAGTCACCAGCAGCTGAGCACCTGCTCGGCGGAAAAACCCCCAATTTCCAAGAAGTACTTGCATAAAAAAAGAGAAAGATTCCGGTCAGAAAGCCGGTGCAGTCCCATCTGCTCAAGAACATACGATTACTCTTCGGAATGCTGACGAAACCTGTCCCAAAGGTAAATATTAGCCCTGAATTAAGTTGAGGTTTTTCCACCCAAACACTTCTAGTAGCTCTCAAACTTTTAAGTGCAGAAGAAGCACCTTGGGCGCTTAAAAATGCATGTTCCCAGGATCCACAGCAAGTTTTATTAGATGGGTCCCAGAGGGACGCCAAGACTGCATTTTTACAATATGCGCCAGGTTCAGGAAAGTCCTTGGTATCTCCCTTGGAGAAACATTTTTAAAACCTTTACCCTGAAGGCTTGAAACTGATTCTACCTTGAAGAGCTTCCAGCAAAGAGGGTTTTAAGAATTGTAATCATGCCTCTCAGAATAAGAACAGTGCAGACAGTGGTTTTCTGGCAGTGTCCTGTTGGGCAAGTCAATTGACCTTTCTTAGACCTTAGTTCCAGTTTATGCAAAAAAGAATTGCTGCCCTACATTCCCACCTGAAAGCTGAACAAGACAATAAATGTGAATGGGCAAGGTATTATAACCCCATACCTTTGCCTCACTATTAACCTATTCTTACCCTAAAGCTTGTTACAATAAGCAGAATTGGACCCTATCTTATTCTTGGTCATTTCTTTTAGAAATAACTGGGTTCAAGCCAGGACACTTCCCATCTCTATCCATGACTATTCTCTTTTGCGTTATGCATCCTTTGAAGTGCTCAAATTTTGCCTATCTTGTCCCAGCATCGAGCTCGGGGCCTCAAACATAGAAGTTACTCCGTAAATATTTGTTGAACAAATTATGAACAAAGACATGATCTCAACTTAGGAGGCAGTGCAGAATCCTCAGTTCTCAAGGAAAAATAAAATAAAACCCAAAACAAGGGTCATGGGTGATATGCAGAAAGTTTTCTTTGGATTCAATGTGACAACCTAGATTCTCTTGCCTTAGAAGACATGTTGCTTAAAAATGTTCCAAGCCAAACTGCAGATAGTGAGTTTTCTAAGAAGTATTGGAGGTAGAAGGAGGAAGTAAGAGCAAAACTGCAGCTGTAAAGATATGAGACGTAAGAGTCAGGGGTCAAGGTAAGTGCATGGATAAAAGGGAGAAAACTTGGAAGCTGGAATTCTAAGAAATTCATGTATTTATCCAATAAATTGGGATGATGACATGAGAGTGACCAAAAGGGTAAAGATGACCAATACACTCACTCACTCAGCAAGTATGTATTGAATGCCTACTAGGTACCAGGCACTTCTAATGGAAAGTTGGTTAAAAGGCAGACAGCCACTGCCTACGTGGAGCCTACAGTGAATAGTGGCTCAATCATTCAATTCTTCAACACAAATTTATTGAGCACTTACTAGATCTACCACATTGCTTTGGCACCAATGATACAGCAATTAAAGAAAGACATAAAAATTCCTGCCCTTCTGGGGATAAGACAGATTACAAAAAGGTATAGGTAGGGACTTCCTGGTGGTCCAGTGGCTCAGACCATGCTCCGAAAGCAGAGCGCCTGGGTTGATCCCCCGTCGGGGAACTAGATCCCACTTGCAGGTAGGAAGATGGAAGGTCCACATGCTGCAACTAAATCCTAATGCAGCTAAATAAAGACGTAAATATATTTTTTAAAGCCATAGGTAAAGTGAATAATATATTAGACATTACTACAGTAATCAAGCAAGTGGAAAACTGCAACTGGGCAAAGAGGGAATGCAAGGCATAGGGAGAGACAGTGACAGGGACTGAGCTTCAGAAGGAGGCTAAGGGGTCTTGGGGGAAGGAGCTTGGCAGGAGAGCGTCCTTCAGTCGGGGCAGGAGATCTCGGCGACCCTCTTAGCCTCCAGTTTCCTCCTGCGTCTTCTGTCCCCAAGAATCGTCGGGAGACTTAGAGTGAATCACTCACCCGAAGTGCGGCGCGCGAGGCCTGGCATCAAGCAGCCCCGCGGGTTCGGCCGCAACGGCTCGGGAACCGCCGGCGTCCGCGTCCACAGAGCCGCCCGCCCGGCCGGAGCTGCCTCCGGCTCCAGCGCCCGCCCTCCCGCCGCAGCCCGGGAACCAGGTGAGCCGAGGGACCCGGGGAGCCGCCCGGGGCCGGAGCTGCAGGTGGTGGCGGCGGCGGGGCCCGGGCTCCGGCATTGGGTGCGGGGACCACTCCCCTCACCCCCGCGTTACACTCGGAAGTCCCCGGGCCACTGTCACCGCAGGGTCAGGCTCGTCGAGGGCACTCAGTGTTTGCTGAATGAATGAATGACGGTCGTCTCTGGGAGCTTCTCTCTCCGTGCGGTCCCTGCTTTTGAAAGTCCGTGAGGAAAGACGGCGCGTGCGTTTGACAGGCTGACTCCTTCCACACTCGTTGGTCTGAGTTGTCATAAGCCCCAGAACGGATCTGCTGCCCGAGACTCCCCCTGATCAACGCACCCCGCCGCCATCCTCCTCCTCCCGAGGCTTGACTGCCCAGTTGCGCGCCTTCTGCTTTTTAGACCTTACTGCTGCTGTTCTTGTTGTTCGTTCTGAGCCCCCACTCCCACCTCTCTTAGCCCCTTTCTCTTCCTTTCAAGTTCTGTTGATGGATCGCAGCATCGCAGCAACCCCTGCGATGCTTCTCCAATATCCCCACCCCAACAATGAGTTTCTCTCCAACCAGCCCATTGGTAATACTCTCACCAGGTCTCATTAAAGGCAGTTGTCTCTGGAGGACTTCTTAAAACAGACTGCTGGCCGATCCTCAGAGTTTCTGATTAATTGTGTCTTGTTAGGCGGGGCCTGAGAATTAGCATTTCCAACAACTTCCCAGATGATGCTGTTATTTGTAAGACCAAGTATGGGCTATAGAGATTAATTTCTATTAATTAGCAGTGAATCCAGATGCCCCAAATTATGTCACATTTGTAGAATATGAAAATGAAACCTTAAGTTGTTCAGACCATGGCCCACCCACCTGAATGTTTTGTGTGATGGCAGGAAGCATCAGGGAATTTTAGGAATCAGTAACAGTCCCTCTTGTGTTGTGTGTCAGCTGAAAGGTCGTTATCCCATCAGTGTGGTTTGGATGACCTTCTTCTGAAATGCATCATCTTCTCCACATTAAAGTGCATCTGCCACTCGTCAGTAACAGCTTCTGATCATCATACCTTAAAGGGAAGGGTCTTGTTAGAGGAGAAAACAAGCCAGTAGGTTTTCTGTGAAGTCAAGAAAGACTAATGGAACTGAAGAAACAAAACAATAACTAAAAAATGTTTTCCCTTGGTGCCTTTAGCCAGTTATATGATAAGCCCTTTGAAGACAGCTTTCCATCCGCCCCTCCCATCCACTCAGACTGTGGTCCCCTGAGCTGTGACTTGATTGCCTCTCTGTCAGATTACCATAATAATAAAGGGCTCTGACTGGTCTTTTTGCCTCAGTCTCTCCTGTCTCCAGTGCTATCCAGTAGAACTTTCTGTGAGGATGGAAGTGTTTAATACCTACCCTGTCTAGTATCCTAGTCCCTACCACACATGGTATTGAGCCCTTGAAATGTAGCTATTGTGACTAAGAAACTGAAGTTTTCATTTTATGTATTGGCCATGCCACAGAGCATGAGGCATTGCCACACGTTTTCCTGACCAGGAATTGAATCTGGGGCTACAGCAGTGAAACAGCTGAGTCCTAACCACTGGACTCCCAAGGAACTCCCTCATTTTATTTTAATTAAGTTAAATTTAAGTTTTCACAGGTAGCAGTGACTGCTGTACTGGTCAACACAGCTCTAGACTCTACCACTGACATGATTCTTCTCAAAGCACATCTGTGCATGTTACTACTGCTTCTTGAACATTTTAGATTGCCGAAAAGTCCACGTTCAACCCAGCATTCAGGACACTCCAGAAATAGGCCTCAACCTTTTGGGTTTGACACTGACTTTACTCAGACCTGTTGAATGAATTGCCTTATATTATCTCTGTAATTTTATCCTGTTCTCTTCCTGAAATACCTTATTCTCCTACCTGCCTCCAGTTTAGCCAGAGCAGTTTAGCCATATCTCCCCAGGGAGGCCTTCACCTAGCTGGGGTTATTAATCTCATTCTATAGGACATCATGTGGCATTCGATGTGGCATCTATTTTAGAATCAGAAAGACCAGGTTCAGATTCTGGCTCTGCTGTTTAATGGTTGTATGACTGAGGAACTCACTAAAGTCACCAGTAAAATGAGGATAATTATTATCAGGAAAATAATACCTATCTTTTGAGATGATGTGTGTGAAGAAACTGGCATATGGCAGGCCAGCAATAAATGTTAATTTCTGCCTTTCGCACCTCTAAACTCTGATAGCACCATATTTTGGTATTTTTATTCTACTAAATTGTAGAGTCTTTGTCCTTTTGTATCGTTTGAGCACCTAGCATTCAGCAAATGTTTGTGGAACACTAAATTAATTGACCAGGACTTCCCTGGTGGCTGAGTGGTAAAGAATCCACCTGCCAGTGCAGAGACACGGGTTTGATCCCTGGATTGGGAAGATCCCCTGGAGAAGGAAGTGGCAACCCACTCCAGTATTCGTGCCTGGAAAAATTCCATGGACTATAAAAAAACTCCGGTGGGCTATATAGTTCATGCGGTCACAAAAGTCAGACTTGACTTGGCGACTAAACAGCAACAACCATAAATTAATTGACCACAGGTGGAAAAGCATTCTTCAGTCAGAAATAAATGAAGGCCAAGACTGCATATGGTAGAAGTTTATAAGATTGTGAAAATTATAGCAGACAAACTTACCGAATCCTAGCCAAGTAGAACGTGGCTACCTTTTGAAATATAAATGATGTAGGTTGAAGACAATAAGAAGAAATGCTTCTTCCCAGAAGTCAATTGATAAGATATAATACCTCCCAAGGGTGTGACAACAGAAAACATAAATGCTTTAGCTTTGACAGAGAGAGAAATTCTTGAGGGATAAGTTATAATTTGTGATGGGAGGAGATGAGAATATTTTGTTATTTTAACAACAAGGCTCTGGACCAGAGGTCACATGCTGCTGGGTCACAGACTGAATCTGGCCTACAGAGATGTTTTGTTAGATGCATACTGTGTTTTTAAAGTATATAAGTATATAAGGTGACTGATAACGTTTCAAAGTCAGAAGATTTCACATAAAAATCTGGAATTATGGCTTCCCTGGGGAAAGATCAGATCTGGCCATCCTGAGCCCCATATCCCCCATGACAATAATTGCTAGAGCTGAGGAGCTGCAGCCACCTTTCCCTGGCCCACTGTTTCCATTATGCTTGTCCATACGTTGCCTGCTTCCTGCCTGCTTCGTGGCATTTCAGAAACGAAGTGCTGGATTCTAGACTCTCCATCTAACCCAGGATGGCAGTTTTTTTACATTTTATTTTTGTTTATTTATTGGCTGCATGGGGTCTTTGTTGCCACCCATGGGCTTTCTCTAGTTGAGGTGAGCAGGGGCTGCTCTCTAGTTGTGGAGCTCAGGCTTCTCATTGTGGTTGCTTCTCTTTTTGCCAAGCACAGGGTCTAGGGCATGCAGGCTCAGTAGTTGTGGTGCACAGGCCCAGCTGCCCCACGGCATGTGGAATCTTCCTGGACCAGGGATGGAACCCATGTCTCCTGCATTGGCAAGTGGATTCTTTTTTAATTTTATTTTATTTTTAATTGGAGGATAATTACTCCACCGTATCGTGATGGTCTCTGCCACACATCAACATAAATCAGCCCCAGGTAGACATATATTCCCTCCCTCTTGAGCCTCCCTCCCCATCCCACCCCTCTAGGTTGTCACAGAGCACCAGCTTTGGGTTCCCTGTGTCACACAGCAAATTCCCACTGGCTATCTGTTTTACATATGGTAATGTATATGTTTCAGTGCTACTCTCTCAAATCATCCCACCCTCTCCTTCCCCGACTGTGTCCAAAAGTTTGTCCTTTATGTCTGTGTCTCCTTGCTGCCCTGCAAATAGTATCATCAGTACCATCTTTCTAGATTCCATGTATTTGCATTACTATATATAGTATTTGTCTTTCTTTTTCTAACTTACTTCACCCTGTGTAATAGGCTCTAGGTTCATGCACCTCATTAGAACTGACTTGAATGTGTTCCTTTTTATAGCTGAGTAATATTCCATTGTGTATATGTTCCACAACTTCTTTATCCACTTACCCATCAATGGGCATCTAGGTTGCTTCCATGTCCTAGCTATTGTAAATAGTGCGATTCTTTACCACTGGACCACCAGGGAAGTCCCAGGATGGCAATTTTTATAATCTCAATATAATAAGCAGGTTAATTAGGCCCTTTTAGTTGCCAGGAACAGATAGATTCTAGTCATGGAAGTTTATTGTACGACTACATAGGAAAAGTAAGGAAGGATGAATCAGTTTTCCTATGGATGGGGTAAAGAAAGGGAAAACTGTTACTTATGTTTTAGTGTATAATTCTGTTTTTTTCTGGAAGATACAAAGTACTAATTCTCTTAAGTAATACATTGTAGAGCAGCTCTTCCATCCTCTTCTGTATTCCCTACTATGCTCTCACTTTATTGGATTTGTGATCATTGGTTCATAGTGTTATTCAGCACATTCCTGCTACCCTATGTTTTGAGAGTAAAAATACATTATATAACTATGGCTGAATTAACTACCATTTCCAAAACTTCAGTTTTATCACCTGTATTCCTGGGCTTCCCTGGTGGCTCAGCTGGTAAAAAATCCGCCTGCGTTGCGGGAGACCTGGGTTTGATCCCTGGGTTGGGAAGATCCCCTGGAGAAGGGAACGGCTACCCACTCCAGTATTCTGGCCTGGAGAATTCCAGGGACTATATAGTCCATGGGGTCGCAAAGAGTCAGACATGACTGAGCGACTTTCATTTTTACTTTCAAAAGTAGCATTAGGATTGTTGTGGGAATTAAAAGAAATAACTATGAAAAAATCTAGTGCAATGCTTGGTATATATTAAGTGCTCTATGAATGTTGTATGTGATATGTTGATGATAAATATAGATCTACTTTTTTACATTATATGGAAGAATATTAGCGTGTGCCCTTTTTATTATTCAAAAACATGGACGATTAAGAACAGTTAAATTTTCTCCAAGAGATAGAACTATATCCATCCTCATTAACTCTTTCTTCTCACTCTTTTTAAAAGAGCAAGATGATAGTACATATTTTTAAAGTTTGATATAACCCTTAGGGGGCTTCCCTGGTGGTTCAGATGGTAAAGCGTCTGCCTGCAATGAGCGAGACCTGGGTTTGATCCCTGGGTCAGGAAGATCTCCTGGAGAAGGAAGTGGCAACCCACTCCAGTATTCGTGCCTGGAAAAATTCCATGGACTATAAAAAAACTCCGGTGGGCTATATAGTTCATGCGGTCACAAAAGTCAGACTTGACTTGGCGACTAAACAGCAACAACCATAAACCATAAACCATAAACCATAACAACTCCAGCACTCTTGCCTGGAAAATCCCATGGACAGAGGAGCCTGGTAGGCTACAGCCCATGGGGTCACAGAGAGTTGGACACGACTGAGCGACTTCACTGTCTTTCACTCTTCATGATCCTTAGAGATCATATGGTCAAACCATGTCATTTTATGGACAGGGAAACTGAAACTCAGTTTCTAAGAAACTTGCCCCCAGTCATACAGCTAGTTGTTAAAAAAAAAAACAGAACTAGAACTCCAGAATCCTGATATCCTGTGCCATGCTTTTTCTGCTACGTTATAATGCCACTAACTAGATACTTGACCATCATTCAGAAGATATTTCTTGAGGGCCTACTAAATGTCACACAGTATTTGGGGCCCTGGAACAAAGTCCTGCCTCTTGGACTTGTATTTTAGTGTGGGAAACAGACAATGAACAAACAAATACTGAGTCAGGCACTATTAAGTTTTGTGAAGAAAAGGAAAAGATAAAGGGATAATGATAGATGCTATTTTAGATAAAGAAGGAGTTAGAAAACCCCATGTTGATCCCTTAACCTTTAGCATTTTCAGTGAAAATTAGTAGTTATACTTTTGCCTCTTAATCTTTTCCCTGCAACAGAACAACATATGAAGAAAACTAGGCTTTCTAGCCGGACACTTGGGTTCTAGTCCTGACTCTAAATATTCAGCAGCCAAAGCTGTTTCAACTTTCAAGCCTTGGTTTCTCCATTTGGAAAATTAGAATATACACCTGGCTTTTTATTTATTTATTTATTTAAATTGGAGGCTAATTACTTTACAATATTGTAGTGGGTTTTGCCATACATTGTACACCTGGCTTTTTTTATAGGGTTGTTTTAGGTATAAAATTATACACTAAATGAGAAAGTTTTCTAAAACTGTGATGCATTATGTAGGTATGCTTAGTCGCTCAGTCGTGTCCGACTCTTTGTGACCCCATGGACTATAGCCCCCCAGGCTCCTGTGTCTATGAGGTTTTCCAGGCAAGAATACTGGAGTGGGTTGCCGTTTTCTCTTCCAGGACATCTTCCCAAGTCAGGGATGGAACTTGCATCTCCTGTGTCTCCTGCATTGCCTGTGGATTCTTTCCCACGTTTTGTAGATATGTTACCATTATATGGAAATTTTATCTCCATAAAAATGTGTCAAGGATCTAGATTTTTTTAAAAAAATCTAATTTGTTCAGTTTCTTTCCACTCTTCCAGGAACAATGCAACCGGACAGGAGCTTCCAGAGTTTTGGCTCTAGGTACAGGCCAAGTTCTTTCACGTATGATGTGAAGCGAGACGTGTACAATGAGGAAACCTTTCAGCAGGAGCACAGAAAGAAGACGGCGTCCTCGGGGAACGTGGACATCGACATCAGCACCGTCAGTCACCACGTGCAGTGCAGGTGCGCATGCGCGGTCCAGCCGCAGCCCCGCCGGCAACCCCGAGGCCCTGCTTGCAGCCTCTGCTGCCTGCTTCTGTCTTCCTCTTCTGAGTTCCTGTCATCAGAACCCCTAGCTTATTGCATAATTTCTCTTCAGTTGTTTTTAGTGGCTTTTTTTGTGTGTGTGGTTTGTCCTCTAGCGCCTTCTTTTTACATTTTTATCTCTTTTTTAATTTATGGCTGTGCCGGATGTTTGTTGGGGCACAAGGGCTTTCTCTAGTTGCGCCAGTGGGGACTACCCTCTAGTAGTGGTGCGTGGGCTTCTCTTGGTATGCAGCACAGGCTCTACGGTTCTTGGGCTCAGCAGTTGTGGTGCATGCATTGAGCTGCTCCGAGGCATGTGGAATCTTCCCCCACCAGGGATTGAACCCATGTCCCAGGATTGTCAGGCAGGTTCGTAACCACTGGACCACCAGGGAAGTCTCTTGTATCACCTTCGTGATTGTAAACTTGGCATAAAGACCTTAGTTTTCCCCCGCAGCATCCAGGGATGATATTTAATAAATACATTGTTTGATTGACCGTTGCCAGCTCCTAAAAATAGCAACAAAAAGCAACCACGGTGGACTAATTAATGATACCAGAACAACTATGTAAGTTCTATAGTTCAGGGGCTGGTAACCTGTTTTTGTGTTTGAACCTTTTAGCTATCAGACCTAATGAACCTCTTTTCAGAATAATTTTTTTAAACTTTTTTTATTGTGGTAAAATGTATACAACATAAAATTGGTCCTTTTAACCATTTTAGAGTGTACAAATCAGCAGTATTAATGACATTCATGATGTTGTGCAACCATTACCACTATCTATTTCCAAAACATTTTCATCACTGCAAAAAGACATTTTGTACCCATTAGGCAATAACTCCCCATTTCCCCCTCCTCCAGTCTCTGGTAACCTCTCTTCTACTTTCTGTCTCTCTGAATTGCCTATTATAGACACTTCATTTAAGTGGAGTCATACAATATTTGTCTTTCATGTCTGGTTTATTTCACTTAACATAATGTTGTAGTGTGGATCAGTACTTCATTTTATGGCTGATGATATTCCACTCTAAGTATAGACCTTGTTTTGTTTATCCATTCGTCTGTTAATGGACACTTGGATTGTTTCCACTTTTTGGCTGTCGTGAATAATCCCCACCATGAGTATTGGCATAGGAATATCTGTTTGAGTCCCTGCTTGTAATTTTTTTAGGTATACATCTAAGAGGGGAATTTTTGGATCAGATGGTAATTTTATGAGAAAATTTTTTTCACAGTTGCTGCAGCATTGTGCATTCACATTAGCAAGTATTCCAATTTCTTCAAATCCTCTCCAATAATTGTTATTTTCCTTTTCAAAAAATTATTATTATAGCCATACTAGTAGGTGTAAAATGGTATCACATTATAGGGTGGTTGTTTTTTTTTTTTTTTGCGTTTCCCTAATAACTAAATATGATGAGCCTCTTTTCATGTGCTATTGGCCTCTTGTTTATCTGTTTTGGAGAAATGTCTATTCCTTTGCCCTTTTAAAAACTAGATTTTTTTTTCCTTTTGTTGTTGAATTATAGGAATTCTTTATTTATTCTGGATATTAAACCCTTATCAGATATGCCATTTACAAATATTTCCTCCCATTCTGTGGGTTGCCTGTTGATAGTGTCTTTTGGTGTGCAACAGTTTTAATGAAATTAGATTTATCTATTTTTTTTTCTTTTCTTGCTTGTGACTTTGGTGTCTTATTTAAGAGACTGTTGTGAAATCCAAGATAAGGAAGATTTTCCCCTGTAAGAGTTTTATAGTTTTAGTCCTTAGATTTAGATCAGTGATGCGTTCTGAGTAAACTTTGTATACGATATAAAGTAAGAATCTGACTTCATTTTTCTCCAAGTGGCTATCTCATTTTCCCAGCACTATATGTTGATGAGTCCATTCTTTCCCCATTAAATGCTCTTGGCCAGAATATTTAAAAATGCATAAAATACATAGCATTATGAAGGGAACCAGTTATATTGAAGTATAGTTATCAACATATGAAAAAATACAAAATCAAAACTCTGCTGATAACGACTGTGGTTTGTTATCAACCTTCATAACTGAAGGAAATACTACATTTCAGTTAGGAGGTTAGTGAAAATAAAGATAGCATTTTTCCTAAAGTCACATACCCTCATGAATTTCCTCTAGAGACCCCTTGGTCATCTACAGACATCAGGTTACAAACCCCATGTGACCTGCATCATTATAGTAACCCTGACTACTCAAACTGTCCTCACTCACGCTGCACATTTATTAGCCCCTGTCATCCCTTGATTTCATCACCCACAGTTGGCATGTGTTGGGTGACAAGACAGGAAGGCCTCCACGCAGCCCTAATGCAGACCTTCCTTCCTCTGAGCCTCCTCCTTTGCACATATCCTGCCTTTTGCAAGTTGTGGTCTTGGATGTCCCTTCCCTGTCCTGTATCACAGCTCTCATTTTTTCTGCTCCAGGATGGGTCAGAGGTCATATGACAAAGAGAGCACCTGGGGGCCGCATTGGCTTTGCTCTGTGAAAGCACAGTCTTTCCCTAGTTTATACCTCAACGTAAACAGGCACTACCAAAGAAGTTGCAGCCTTACTCCCCTCCAGCTGCCGCATCCTTAGACATTTAAATCTGACCTGCACTGCCTCCCATGGGCTTTTATAACAGTTCTTATTCCTTACTTCTAAAGCACACAGTTATGTCTATTTCTGAATTTTAACATGAAAGGTAGCCCAGCGCTGTAGCTAAGACCAAGGGTCTGAAGCCAGATTGCCTGGTTTTGAATCCCAGTCCTGCTACTTCCCCGGAGAAGGCAATGGCACCCCACTCCAGTACTCTTGCCTGGAAAATCCCATGGATGGAGGAGCCTGATAGGCTGCAGTCTATGGGGTTGCTAAGAGTCGGACACGACTGAGCGACTTCGCTTTCACTTTTCCCTTTCATGCACTGGAGAAGGAAATGGCAACCCACTCCAGTATTCTTGCCTGGAGAATCCCAGGGACGGCGGAGCCTGGTGGGCTGCCGTCTATGGGGTTGCACAGGGTCGGACACAACTGAAGCGACTTAGCAGCACCTGCTGCTTCCCAACTGTGTGACTTTAAGTAAGCTATCCAACCCAACTGAGCCTCAGTATTCTCATCTATGAAATGGGGATGATAATACACCTACCTTACAAGGTGATTGTGAGGATTAGAGAGTATTTATAAAGCAGCTAGCAAATAATAATCTTTAACTTCATCTCTTCCTTTCTTCAGGAAACTTCATCTCTCCCTTCATTTTTTCCCTTTTGGTTAGCAACTGAAATACTCTTTTTCTTTTAGAGTGCTCCCTTGTGCTTTCATGTCAACTCTCACATCCCTCACTGTTAAGATGCCTTAACTAAGACCTAGATTCATGTTGAAGTGCTTATACTCTTCCTCCACCAACTTCAATTTCTATTCCTCCAGCTCCTTCCTTGATTCCCATCCATCTTAGGTCCTCATTATTCCAAGTCCATTTTATTTTTCTGGCATGCTAAAGAGTTTTGGTGACTCTCCCTAGGGTGGCAGGTCTTCAGTCAAGTAGCACATGGAAAGAGAGGAACACTGGACGAGATACAGAAACAGATTGTCCCGATGCCATGGTCTGCTCCCCCCGCCACCCACACAGAGGGCCATAATTGGAGGAGCACACTCTCTACACCTGCCTAACACCCAGGAGTTTTCATAAGAGTCACAACACGGGATTCTTGCCAAGGGCTTTTTCCAGGTGGCGCGGTGGTAAAGAATCCACCTGCCAACGCAGGAGGTGCAAGAGACGCAGATTTGATCCCTGGGTCAGGAAGAACCCCTGTAGTAGGAAATGGCAACCCACTCCAGTATTCTTGCCTGGAGAAAACCCCATAGACAGAGGAGCCTGGCGGGCTACAGTCCATGGGGTCACAAAGAGTTGGACACGACTGAGCACCTACTAACACACATTCTCTGAAAACCTAGGGTCTTGCTTCTGGCTCCTGAGCAGAATTTGACCACTGTCAATAGGAACTGTAGTAGTAACAGAGTGGATAGAACACTGATCTAAAAATCAGGAGATCTGGTTTCTAGCCCCAGCTCTGCCCACACTTATTATTGTGACCTTGGCAAAGACATTTACACTTATTTGACCTTAACTTCCTTATGGGACAGTAACGCTCATCGTTTTGAGAGACAAGCATGTTGAAATTTCTTCTTTTCCGAGTACACATTTTAGCCTTGCATACACTAAGGTTACATTTGTTGCTATGGTCAAAGCCCAGTTATTCAGCTATAGCCCATACATGAAAAATCTCCATACTCTTTGTTTTCAGCCCATCCTGAGATATAAATAGAAAAAAGCAATTTAAAACTGTATTAGTTTTACTGATGGATTGATTGATTAACTGATTGATTGATTCACAGTGATTCTGCTGTTTTAGATGATCTAAAGGTTAAAGTAGGTTTTCTTAATCTCAGGATCATTGACATTTTGGACCACAAAATCATTTCTTATGGAAGGCTGTCCTGTGCACTGTGGGATGTTTGATGGTATCCCTGGCCTCTATCCAGTAGACACCGGTCATGATAATCAAAAATGTCTCCAGACATTACCAGGTGTCCCTTGGGAAGCAAAATGCCTTCTGGTTGTTATCCACTGAGCTAAAAGATAATAAGGCCTTATTGTATTGCCTTTTCTTTATGTGGCTAATGCCATAAGCACAAGACTCCATATTATATATTTTCCATAAATTTCTACATGAAAGTGAAAGTGATGGTCGCTCAGTCATGTCTGATTCTTTGCGACCTCATGGACTGTAGCCTGCCAGACTCCTCTGTCCATGGAATTCTCCAGGTAAGAATACTGGAGTGGGTTGCCATTCCCTTCTCCAGGGGATCTTTCCAACCCAGGGATCAAATCTGAATCTCTTGCACCTGCATTACCGGCAGATTCTTTATTACAGGTCAAAGCCATGTAGACTTAATGCTTGGTAAAAATTTTAGTATACAGGAATGATATGAATGTGTTAATTCCCTGCCACCCACAAATATCACATCTCAGAAAACTGTCCTTACCAAGAGAAAGCCATAAAAGTCCAATTTTCTACTGGAAAATTTTGGTAGCTTGAATTTTCTTCAAACATTCTATAAAACTGCACGCCTGATTTGTATACTGGACTTACAAGGCTTTTGTTGTTGTTTAGTCGCTAAATCATGTCTGAGGCTTTTGTGACCCAGTGGACTGTAGCCCACCAGGTTCCTCTGTCCATGGGATTTCCCAGGGAAGGATACTGGGGTGGGTTGCCATTTCCTTCTCCAGGGGATCTTCCTGACCCAAAGATCGAACCCATGTTTCCTGGATTGGCAGGAAGGTTCTTTACCACTGTGCCACCAGGGAAGCCCTTACAAGGCTTAGTTCTTATCATGTATGAAGAACTGATCCTCAATTGGAGGTGATAACCGTCCCCCAGGGAATATTTGGCAATGCCTGGAGACATTTTTGGTTATTAAGACTAGGGGAGGGGATGCTGCTGGCATCTAATGGATACAGACCAGAGATGCTGCTAGACATCCTACAGTGCACAGGACAGCCTCACAACAAAGACTTAGCCAGTCCAGTATGTCCAAATGTCAGTAGTATTGACAAAAAACTCTGTTGTATGGGAAGAAGAAAGTACTTGGTGTGGCTTTTCTTGGCCCTGTGGACTTTTTCTTTGAAGAACATAAGTCTGTTCTTTCTCACAGATGCTCATGGCACAAGTTCCGAAGATGCCTGCTTACAATGTTTCCCTTCCTAGAGTGGATGTGTTTCTATCGATTCAAAGATTGGCTTCTTGGAGACTTACTTGCTGGTATAAGTGTTGGCCTTGTGCAAATTCCTCAAGGTAAGAAAGATACAAGGGCTTTTCACCCATAGACAATATATCACTTGTCCAGAGTAAACAAGTTACTTGTGCTATATAAACAGAAAAAATAAATGTGATTTCCATTCACATCATTACCATTTGTTTCCTTACCTGCCAAATTTCTAGCTCTTCGAGGGTGGTTCCAAAAGTCTCAGTTTAGTTTAGAACCCTGAATTCTTGTAATGCCTGCTCACAGTCAGTTTTGCCTTAACTAGTCGTTTCATACTCACAGGACTCCAATAGATCTCACTTGGCATTGATTTTACTTAGAAAGGTGAAGAATAAGAAACCCAGCATGCTAGCTTCTCTTTAGCAAGTCACACACAGCAGTCCAGGGGCCCCTCTTTGGTCTTACAAGTGGCAGTTCAGATATAAGACAAGATCACTTAGATAGGTAGGGGAGCTGTCTGGGCTTCAGGAGTCCTGTTTCCCAAGTAGGACTAACATCTCTTATAATTCCCATAGCTGATGCCTCCAGGGGTCCCATAGTGACATGTCCAGTTGCAAATGTCACTGTGCTCTGAGAAGCTCAAAGTTAGGGCTTCCCACCAGATATTAATCTTTCATTCATTCTTGGACCAGATAGTATATACTGCTGCTAAGTCACTTCAGTCGTGTCCGACTCTGTGTGACCCCATTAGATGGCAGCCCACCAGGCTCCCCCGTCCCTGGGATTCTCCAGGCAAGAACACTGGAGTGGGTTGCCATTTCCTTCTCCAACGCATGAAAGTGAAAAGTGAAAGTGAAGTCGCTCAGTTGTGTCCGACCCTTAGCGACCTCATGGTCTGCAGCCTACCAGGCTTCTCTGTCCATAGGATTTTCCAGGCAAGAGTACTGGAGTGGGTTGCCATACTAATCAGGTTCTTTTTTACCATAACTAGTATTGCTTGGACCCACTCCAGTGTTCTTGCCTGGAGAATCCCAGGGACAGCGGAGCCTGGCGGGCTACCGTCTATGGGGTCGCACAGAGTCGGGCATGACTGAAGCGACTTAGCAGCAGCAGCAGCAGTATTGCTTGGTGACACAGTTGACATTCCACCATTATTAGATTTCCAAAGAAACAGAGCTAGAAAGCTAACCCAAGATCAACTTTATCAAAGAAAGGATTTTGTGTTAACACTTGACTCAGTGCATGCTAAGTTGCTTCTGTCATGTCCAACTCTTTGGAACCCTATGGACTGTAACCAATCAGGCTCCTCTGTCCATGGGATTCTCTAGACAAGAATACTGGAGTGTGTTGCCTTGCCTTCCTACAGGGGATCTTCCCGATCCAGGGATCGAACCCACGTCTCCTGTGGCTCCTATATTGCAGGCCAATTCTTTACTGCTGAGCCACCAGGGAAGCCCCTCCTTTATTCAGAGTAGTTCAGAATTCCCTACATAGTCTTTAAACACTTCTATTTCCCTATTCTGGGGGCAAACCAAGAAAGATTGAAATTTGTGATCATACAGGTTGTGTAAAGCACAAATGAAGTGAAAGGGGCCAATGATAGCTGAAATTAAACTCTGGCAATAGGGCTGTTAGTTGGGGAAAAGGGATTCCATTAAAATAATTATCTTACAGTAAAATTTAGTTATTTCTTACAGTTCTATGAAGTTAAACACAGGTATAAAATTTGTATAACCACTGCTACAACCAAGCTACGTAGCAGTTCCATCAGCCCCCAAACTCTCTTGTGCCATCACTTCTTAGTCAGGTTGTCTGCTAACCTCTGACCCCTGGCAACCACTGATCCCTTCTCTATCACCATAGCTCTATCTTTTTCAGAATCTCATATACATGGACTCATAGAATATGTAACTTCTGAAGGATGACATCTTTAATTCAGCATTATGAAATCAATGCAAACTGCTATATGCATCAATAGTTTATTCCTTTTTATTGCAGAACAAGATTCCACTATATGACTATATCACAGTTTGTTTATCCATTCATTTATTGATGGACATTTTGTTTCCAGTTTGGGGCCATCACAGAGTTGCTGTGAACTTTCATGTACAGGTTTTTGTGTGAACATAATTGTCATTTCTCCAAGGTAAATACCCCAGGAGTGATATTGTTGGTTATATGGGAAGTGTATGTTTAACTTTACAAGAAACTGCCAAACTGTTTATGCAGAGTGGCTGAACCTACCATTTTATATTCCCACCAGCAATATATGAGAATTCTAGTTCCTCCACACCCTTGTTAGCACTTGATATTGTCAGTATCTTTAAATTAAACTTTCTATTTTGAGGTAACTATAGATTCACATGAATTTGTAAAAAAAAAAAAAAAAAAAAAAAACAGAGATCCCTTGCACCTTTTTTATTTAAAGGTTTTTTAGGGACTTGCCTGGTGGTCCAGTGGTTAAGAATCTACCTTGCAATGCGGGGATTATGGGTTCGATCCCTGATCAGGGAACTAGGATCCCATTATGCCATGGAGTGACTAAGCCCACACGCTACAACTACTGAGCCTTCACACCACAACTAAGGCCCAATGCAGCCAATTTTTGCTTTTTCAAAGAGTAAAGATTTTCAAATTAATTAATTATTTTTGGCTGTGCTGGATCTTTGTTGCTGTGCATGGACTTTCTCTAGTTGCAGTGAGTGGGGGCTGCTCTCTAGTTGCGGTGGGTGGGCTCCTCATAGCAGTGACTTCTCTTGTTGCAAAGCACAGGCTCCAAGGTGCGTGGGCTTCAGCAGTCGTGGCTCATGGGCTTAGTTGCCCACAACATGTAGAATCTTCCCAGACCAGGGATCAAACCCGTGTCCCCTTCAATGGCAGGGAGATACTCATCCACTGTACCACAGGGAAGTCCTTCATTATGTTTGTAATTTGCATTTCTCTAATGGCTAATGAAGTTGAACATCTTTTCATGTTCTTATTTGCTGTCCTCAGATCCCCTTTGGCAAAGTGCCTGTTCAAGTTTTTTGCTCATCTTTTAATTGGATTTTCTTTTCTTATTGTTAGTTTTTGAGAATTAGTCCTTTGTTAGATATGTGATTTTCAAATATATTCTCTCAGTCTGTAGCTTATCTTCTCATTCTCTTGACAATATATTTGACAGAGCAAAGGGTTTTAATTTTGACAAAGTTCATTTTTTTTCTGTTTATGAATTGAGTTTTTTCTGTCATATACAAAAACTCTTAATCATTAGGTCACAAAGATTTTCTTCTATGTTTTCTTCTCAAAGTCTTATATTTTAAGCTTTATTTTTAGAACCGATCTGTTTTGAGTTAATCATTATGTAAGATGTGAAGTTTAGATCAAAGCTTTATTTTTTGTCGCATCTTTAAAGACTATTGTTGACTGAATTGTTTTTGCACTTTTGTCAGAGATCAAATAGCCATATTTTTGTGGGTCTGTTTCTTTTTTTATGTATAGTTGATGTTATAGTACGTTCTTCTAAAGAAGATTTCTATTGATATACTCATTTATTAAAAATTACTTGGTTACGTAACTATTCGGGGCTGCACTGGGTCTTCCTCGCTGTGCGTGGGCTTTCTCTAGTTACGGTGAGCGGGGGCTACTCTCTTAGTTACAGTGCTCAAGCTTCTCTTGTTGTGGAGCCTGAGCTCTGGGGTGCATGAACTTCGGTAGTTCTTTGGAGAAATGTCTATTTAGGTCTTCTGCCCATTTTTTGAGTGGGTTGTTAATTTTGATGCTGTTAAGCATCACAAGCTATTTGTAACTTTTGGAGACTATGGATTACATTAATTTCCATGCAGCAGGGACTTCACTGGTAGTCCAATGGCTAAGACCACCAATTCAGGGAGCCTAGGTTTGATCCCTGGTCAGAGAACTAGATTCCACATGCCACAACTAAAGATCCCAGGTGTCCCAACTAAGACTTGATGTAGCCAACTAAGTAACTAGTTTTTTTTTTTTAACTTCCATATGACAGATACAAACCAACATGGTACATTTGTAAAAGTATATTCACTTCCAGGAAAGTATCGGAACATCTCTAGAGCATTCCTGTGGTTCTGGAATGAGAGACCTGAACTCTTGTAGCTTGACCTGCAAGTCTACTACTGAACCCCACTTATCAAAGATCCTTCACTTATAGTCAAGGTTTGAGGACATTTCTCTGCTAAATTTCCAAGTCATCAGTATAATTTTGTACCAAAATAAGAATAACATTAGGGTGTATAACTATACCTAGCATCTAGCACAGTATTTGGGACATAATTGGTACTCAGGGTGTTTGTTGAATAATGATTACATAACTGTATGAATGAGTAAATCCAAGCAACTCTTGCTGACTGATTAAGGGACTGTGTGTTATTTTAAGTAGTATGAATAATGAAATAATTTGTAGTGTAAACAATTCAGAAGTTTTACTTGCATTTAAACAGGTAGGACCAAACAATAATTGTCTTCAAATGAAACAAAAATACTGCCCAGTGGGACTTCCCTGGCCATCCAGTGGTTACGACTTCACCTTCCAATGCAGGGAACGCAAGTTCAGTCCCTGGTTGGGGAGCTAAGATCCCCACGCCTCACCGCCAAAAAACCCAAACATGAAGCAGAAGCAATATTGGAACAAATTCAGTCAAGATTTAAAAATATCTTTATAAATACTGCACAGTGAAAACCTTATTTGAAACATGCTAGCTCTTCCTTACAGTAGAACCCAATTTATAAATGTAAAAGAAAATAGTAAATCACCATTAGTGAAAGACTACAGTAATACTTGTTGGAGATAAAATCCACTAAAGAGAGGTTAAAGTCAGTGGGTAAAAGTTGGCAAACTATGTAACAGGACTTGAAAAGTGAAAGGGGTAGTCGCATGGTTGTGTCCAACTCTCTGCGACCCCGTGGACTGTAGCTCCGCCATCCGTGGGATTCTCCAGGCAGAATACTGGAGTGGGTTGCCATTTCCTTCTCCAGGGGATCTTACCAACCCAGGGATCAAACACAGGTCTCCCGCATTGCAGTCAGCTTCTTTACCATCTGAGCCACCAGGGAAGCCAGGACGTATATAGTTCCAAATATCTTCCTCAAGATATTTATTAACTCCTCCACTACTTTACAATAGAGAACCTGGGAGCAACCACCTTCACCAAGTAATCAATGCTGTCATCACCAATAGTAAGACATTTGGAGATCATGAGTTCTGTGATATGATGCACTAAGAAGGACATAATATCATTTCTGTAGTATTTGCATCCAAAACATTTAACCTTAGTATGATCATGAGGAACCTGTGCTGTGCTGTGCTTAGTCACTCAGTCGTGTCCGACTCTTTGGGACCCCATGGACTGTAGCCCGCCAGGCTCCTCTGTCCATAGGGATTCTCCAGGAAAGAATACTAGAGAGGGTTGCCATGGCCTCCTCCAGGGGATCTTCCCAACCCAGGGATCGAACCCAGGTCTCCCACATTTCAGGCAGATTCTTTACCAGCCTAGCTACCAGGGAAGCCCAACCCCAAACTGAGGGGCATTTAGCAAAATAGCTCATCTATTAATACTCTTCCAAAGTGACAAAATCAAGAAAGACAAGTAACAACTGAGGAACTATAACAGATATTAGCATTAAGGAGAAATAACAGCTAAATGAAGTAGGGAACTCTGGATGGAATTATGAAACAGAAAAAGGAAATTGGGGGAAAGCTGTTGAAATTGAAGTAAAGTATTTATTAATAGTTATTTTCTAATGTTAATTTCCTGATACCAACAATTATACTATGATTATGTACAGTATTCACATTAGAGGGATCTAGGTAAGGCATATATTGTTGTTGTTCAGTTGCTCAGTCGTGTCTGACTTTTTGCAACCCCATGGACTGCAGCACACCAGTCCTTCACCATCTCCCAGAGTTCTCTCAAACTCATGTCCACTGAGTCGATGATGCCATCCAACCATCTTATCCTCTGACGCCCCCTTCTTCTCTTGCCCTCAATCTTTCCCAGAATCAGGGTCTTTTCCAATGAGTTGGCCCTTTGCATCAAGTGGCCAAAGTGTTGGAACTTCAGCTTTAGCATCAGTCTTTCCAATGAATATTCAGGATTGATTTCCTTTAGGATTGACTAGTTTGATCTCCTCCCTGTCCAAGGGACTCTCAAGAGTCTTCTCCAACACCACAGTCCCAAAGCATCAGTTCTTCGGTGCTCAGCTTTCTTTATGGTCCAAGTCTCACATCCATACATGACTACTGGAAAAATCATAGCTTTGACTAGATGGACCTTTGTCAGCAAAATGATGTTTCTGCTTTTTAATACACTCTCTAGGTTTGTCGTAGCTTTTCTTCCAAGGAGCAAGCGTTTTTTAATTTCGTGGCTGCAGTCACCATCCGCAGTGACTTTGGAGCCCAAGAAAATAAAATCTGTCACTGTTTCCACTTTCTCCCCATCTATTTGCCATGAAGTGATGGGACCAGATGCCATGATCTTCATTTTATGAATGTTGAGTACTAAGCCAGTTTTTTCACTCTCGTCTTTCACCTTCATCAAGAGGCTCTTTAATTCCTCTTCACTTTCTGCCATTAAAGTCATGTCACCTGCATATCTGAGGTTGTTGATATTTTTTCTGGCAATCTTGATTCCAGCTTGTGAGTCATCTAGCCCAGCATTTCACATGATAACAATATACAGTCTTGACGTACTCCTTTCCCATTATATGGAAATGCGCTATTATTTTTGTAGCTTTTCTGTAAGTCTAAACTTAGTTCAAAATTAAAAGCATTTTTAAGGTTTTGGAAAGTTTAGAGACTTGGTTTCCCTCTATTTCTCCGCAGCCTAACCTTAACTAAGACTTACACAATTTAGTTCTCAGGCTGTCACCAAGAGATTCTCTTACCTTCCCTGTATTGCTGAGTTATTTGAAACCCTACATTTCAAAAGACTCAGTCTTCACACCACATGCTGGTTGTAAAGAGTAAATAGGGTGGGCTTCCCTGCCGTCCAGTGGTTGAGAGTCTGCCTGCAAAACAGGGGACAAGGGGTTCAATCCCTGGTCCTGGAAGACCCCGTGTGCCGCGGGGCAGCTAAGCCTGTGTGCCACAACTCTTGAAGCCCATGTGCCTAGAGCCTGTGCTCCACAACTGGAGAAGCCACCACAGTGAGAAGCCCTCACACCAACTGGAGAAAGCCCAGTGCAGCCACAAATAAAATTGAATTTTCAAAAATTGCCTTAAAAAGAGTAAATAGGGCTATTCAACATTATACTGAATTCAGAGGCAGTGTATTCAAGCAAGAAAAAGGGTAAAAAATTACATAGCAATTACAAAGAAATAAAACTTCATCATTTATAGATGATTTTTTTAGCGTAGAGAATTCAAAAGAATCTACAGATAAATTGATATAATTAGTAAGATTCTGTCAAGATTGCTGGTTACAAGATGTGTAAGTAAAAATCAATTATATTCTTTTATACCTGCGAGAAATGAAATGTGGAAAAAAATTTTTAACATCATTCACCAAAGCATAGTGAATATGAAATAAGTTGTAATGAAACTAAGAAATGATGTGCAAGATCTCTACAGAGAAATTATTAATGTACAACTTTATTGATATTAATATTAATAAGGACCTAAATTAATTGAAAGATAACATTTTCTAAGAACAGGCAAGTTCTCTTAAAGTACGACATAAGAGGACTTGCATCTCCAGGTATCAAGACTGAATATAAAGTAAGAATGTTTAAGATGATGTCCATCAGAAGTAGAATGAATAAATAAGCATTCATATATACATATATTGGAATACACAGAAGGAACGGGAGCCCTCTCAAGCAACTCATGACAACGTGGAAGATGCTTATATACATAATAGTGAGAAAAATAAGCAGAAATAAAAATTGTATGCATTATAATTCCACTAATATAAACTTCAATAGTGAGACCAATTAAAGTATATTGTTTAGGGATTTGTACAGTAGTGGTAAAACTGTAAAGAAAAGCAAAGAAGTTATTATCACAAAAGTCAAAATAATGAATGCTCCTGTGGGGAGGGATGGGGTTGTGATGAAAGATCTGAGCAGGTAGTCACATCAGTGTTTGTTTTATAGATATTTATTAAGCTCAACATCTATTTTAATGTACTTTCTATGTATATATTTCACAATAAAATGGGGATTATTAAATTTATTACAAAATATTACTAATTACTAAAAAAAGTAATTAAACAGTGTGGTATTATAGAAATGGACAATTAGGCCAGTGGAACAGAAGAGTCACACATGTATACATTGCATGGTTTGTATCAGATGTGTCACTATAGAAACAGGCTTTTTAAAAATGATGTGAAACAGACTATTTCATAAAAATTGAATATTTATATGAAAAAAATTTTTTAGACGCCTACTTCACCCATACACAAAAATCTATTCCTGGTGGATTAAAGACCCAAATATGAAAGAAAACTATAAAGACTTTTTTTGAATAATAGAGGAGAATATCTTTATGGACTTGAGGTAGAAAATGTTTCTTAAACAAGGCACAAAAAGCACTAGCCTAAAAGGAAATGACTGCAAAATTGAATTAAATAAAATTTAAGAACTTCTGTTTATTCAAAGATATGATGGGGACTTCCTTGGTAGTCAAGTGGTTAAGAATCTACCTTCCAATGCAGGGGATGTGGGTTTGATTCCTGGTTGGGGAACTAAGATCCTATAAGCTGCGGGGCTGCAATGAATACCCAGTGCAGCCAAAATTAAAAAAAAAAAAGAATACACAATGAAGATTGAAAAGCAAACCATAGACTACCCAACAAAGGACTTAAATCTATAATATATATATAAATATATATATATTCCTACGAATCTATAAGAAACTATGCAATAAGATTGACCAACATTATTGATAATAAATGAAGTGGAAGTGAAAATTAACTAACTCATAGCCACTGAAATAAAAATTCTGATAGTATCATGTGATAATACAGATGTAAATAATGAGAATTTTCATAGTTTTGGTGGGAATGTAAATTGTACAACCATTTAGAAAACAGTTTTGCATATTCTGTTAAATGCCCCAGCAATTGTGCTTCAGGGCGTATCATCTTGAGGAAATTTATCCACTTATGTACCTAGAGTCATGTACAAGAATATACGTAGAAGTCTTGTTCATAGAGGTTCATAGAGGCCCCCAAACTGGGAACAAAACAGGAGACTATAAGCCTGTAGACAGAGAGAATGGGGAAACAGCTGCCTGGATCCTGATGGCTATTTCGTTCTGCTTCCAGCCTCTGATGAGGTCCCACTGACCTTTGTTCTCTTTTAATATATCTCCTATTTTGGAAATTCCCTGGTGGTCCAGTAGTTAGGACTCAGTGCTTTCAATGCCATGAGCCTCGAGTCCAGCTCAGGTCAGAGAACTAAGATCCGGCAAACTGTGCTGTTCAGCCAAAAATTTTTTTTCTGTTTTGCTCAAGCTGATTTGAACTGGTTTGCTGTTACTTGCAGTCAATAGAGACTTGCTTGGGGGAAAAATGTGGAAGGGGAACCATAAATTACAAAAGACTCAAGAGATGTATCAACTAATGTGAGGACTTCATTTGATGTAAACACAAGGTTTGTAAAAAAAAAAAAAAAAGTAAAACAACCACAAAAGAAAGCACAACATGTAATAGCAAATAACTTTTTTTTTTAAAGATCACCCCAAACCTGCCGTACCTCTGGCTCAAGGTCTCTCATAAGGTTGCAGTCAAACTGTCATTCATCTCAAGGCTCTACTGAGGCTGCCAGATCAGCTTCCAGGCTCACTCGTGTTTGCTGGCTGGTTTGGGTTTTTCACCATATGAGCCTCTATATGGCTGCTTGAGTGTCCTCACAACATGGCCTCTGGCAGGAACAACTGATGTGTGAAGCCCAGTGCAAGATGCAAATGCAGATTCCCTAGTTCAAAAATCATCCGGTATTTTAAGATGGTCAGAGTAGAGCATTACGCCAAGCATGGAGCCTTCTAAGCCCAAGATACTCTGTGACTGCGTAGGTAACACACCCTTGAAGTCAACTTTGGCAGCTGGTGACCTGAATGAGACAGAGAGAGAGCCAGAGAGCAGTGAAGACATAAAACACAGTCTTCTTGCAACCCAATCTCAAAAATGACATAGTTTTTGTTATAGCCTATTTATTATTAATAGAAGTAAGTTATTCCCATATGACCCAGCAATCCCACTGCTGGGCATACATATCGAGGAAACCAGAATTGAAAGAGACATGTGTATCCCAATGCTCATCACAGCACTGTTTACAATAGCCAGGACATGGAAGCAACCTAGATGTCCATCAGTAGACAAACGGATAAGAAAGCTGTGGTACATATACACAATGGAATATTACTCAGCTATTAAAAAGAATGCATTTGAATCAGTTCTAATGAGTGGATGAAACTGGAGCCTATTATACAGAGCGAAGTAAGTCAAAAAGAAAAACACCAATACAGTATATTAACACATATATATGGAATTTAGAAAGATGATAACGATGACCCTATATGCGAGACAGCAAAAGAGATACAAATGTAAAGAACAGACTTTTGGACTCTGGGAGAAGGCGAGGGTGGGATGATTTGAGAGAATAGCATTGAATCATGTATATTATCATATGTGAAATAGATCGCCAGTCCAGGTTCGATGCATGAGACACGGGGCTCAGGGCTGATGCACTGGGATGACCCTGAGGGATGGGATGGGAAGGGAGGTGGGAGGGGGGTTCAGGATGGGGAACACATGTATACCCATGGCTGATTCATGTCAACGTATGGCAAAAACCACTACAATATTGTAAAGTAATTAGCCTCCATTAAAATAAATCAATTAAAAAAAAGAAGTAAGTTATTTCACACTTAAGAGGTGAAACTCACTCAAGGACATGAGTACCAATTAGTCATTGTAGATCATCTTACAGGTGGTCTACAAGTACAACTATATTTGAGAAATCAGGGAAATTTGAATATTGGATGTTTGATAATGGTAAAGAACCATTATTAGTTTCTTAGGTGTGATGATGGTATCGTACTTAAAAGAGGGCCTTTTTCTAAAACATATATACTGAAAATATCTACAGATGAAATGACTTAATGTTTTGGATTTGCCTCAAAATAATTATGGGATGGGAGAGGAATGAGGACATTGATGAAACAAGATTGGCCATGAGTTGACCATCATTGAAGTGGGTGATGGGTGCTTGGGGGTTCATTATACTCTATTTCTGTATAGGTTTGGCTCACTAGACTCATAATTGATTTCTGATGAGCACACTGGTATGATGTAAATTGAAGAGAGTTGCTCAGGGCAGGAGTTGTGGACTTGAGACATCAAAGGATGACACCATGTAGGTCAGTCCATTTGCCTCAAAATTTCCAAAATCTCATGGTGCTTCTTAGAAAAGAAATTAAGTACTGAAGAAGGAGCTGAAGGAAAGATGCTGGAGTGATTGGCATATGAAAGAAAGACAACACATACCAACTTGGAGTCAAGTCAGTTAAGTGTGACAATTCTTGCTTTGCCCTCTAGCTTTATCTCCAACCCTGGAGGATTCCTAGGCCCTTCTTATACTAGACTGAGGGTGAGAATGGTCTGCTTCTGAGCTGTTGAGGTTAAAGCTCTTATTGCTTTGATGTTTGCTTTCCATGATTCACATGAAAGATGTTTAAGCCTATGATTTAGAATTGAAGTGTAAAAAGATGTGATAAAATAGGAAGAGAAGCTAGAAATCAAAGCAGATCATAAAAAAGTGCTAATTAAGGGCTGTATGCCAAAGGATACTGTTACCATATTCAGCTGTGTACATGGGTCATTTTTATTTCAAATATTCTTTACAGCTTTTATTTCAGGTCACTTTAAAAAGCCAGGCTACCTTTGCTTACTTAAATTATCTTGCTTTTCAGTCCTGATGCTTGGTTTGCTGGCAAGGCATCTGATTCCTCCTCTCAATGTCTCTTATGCAGCTTTCTGTGCTTCAGTAATTTATGGAATTTTTGGATCATGTCATCAAATGTCCATTGGTGAGTTCAGTGCTAGAATCACAGGAGGTATATGAAGTCTCCATCTCGATTATTTACTTATTGCTAAGGAACTCAAGTTAAAGCTATGTTTAACATATAAAGAAAAGACGCAGAAGATGGATATTCTTTTTTTTATTTATTTATTTTAATTGGAGGCTAATTACTTTATAATATTGTGGTGGGTTTTGCCATACATCGACATGAATCAGTCACAGGGATATTCTATTCACAGGGTTAGTGTTCAGATTTTAGAAACTGAACACTTTCATGCTATTATTAATGTCCTCACCAGACAAACAGGCCCATAAGTTATTAAAGGAATGAAAGGACAAGAGGCATCTTCCTTGCTGAAATTTCCACACATTGGAATCTAATTATCCTCGACCGAGAAGATCCAGAAATGATTTTGCCAAAACTCCTAGAATGGATCCACTTTTCAGCTGAACCCATAATAACCATACACCATGAACCTGATTTATAATAATCATATCAGATTATCAATTTACATTGAGAAAATGTTATCACAGTAATCAAAACACTGAAACCCACAGGGTAAGCACTTTTCTTCCCTGAGGCAAACGTGCATCTACTAATTTATAATTCAAAATGACTGTTGCAGAGACCAGACCCAACTGAAGGTCCTGTGGTCACAATTACTTCCCCTAGGTGAGCCCGTATAGAAATCAAACCACACAATGCCCTGACAGTCTCAGAAGGGCATCACCAGCATTCACGAGACAAATGCCTTTTTCTGAGCTTACACACTGAACAACCGACCAACGTTGACCATTCTGACTGGCCCACTTTTTTCTCCAGATGTGTTTGTATATTCAGTCCAGTTGCCATCCCATTCTGTGGCCCGCGCCTGTGCCTTTTTAAGGACAATATTCCACATCTTTACTAAAATTTAGTGTCTGCTGATTTTACATTTAAACACTAAAACAACTATTTTATTCCAATTACGCCAAGTTCTCAGAGCACATTACAGTCACTTCCAAATACTGATAACAAGGGCTACTAGAGTTTTGCTTCTGTTAGGTAATTTAAAGGTAAAATTTGCCTTTGCCTCCCACATTCATGTTGATATGAGAAGTAAATAAACTTTTGTTTGAAACAGGTTTAGCTCCATGTCATTTTGCACCTATTACATCCTTCTTAAGTGTTTAGGTATTGTTTTTCTTCTTATTATTATTGATTAGCTTTGTTTTCTGATCCTTTTTCCACCATCTCATTTTTCACCATTTCTAAGAACAGGCACGGTAGCTGAGCCAGATATACATTTCCAGTCAGTTTCTCTTTCTTCCTACTCCATATGCCCATTGATACAAAGAGGTTGATACCTAGGCCAAAAAGATCTGAAATTGCGGAGTTGGTTACAGTGTGTGAAACCAGAGAGCTTTTCCCTGCTCCTTCTTACTTCCCAGTGGCCACTTTCAGATCAGATCGAGGACAATGTTTGAGACCATGCTTTGCTTTTGTCAACATCTGTCAGTTTCCCTGGACTTAAAGCCTCACCCTCTGCCTCACCGTTTTCTTTCACAGGTACATTCTTCCTTGTGAGTGCTCTGACAGTCAATGTCCTGAGGACAGAGCCATTCAACAGTGGCCACTTGTTACTGGGAACTTTCATCCAGGATGACTTTTCTAACATCTCCTTCTTTGAGAACTATAACAGATCCTTGAGTTCTGTGGCATCTGTAACTTTGCTGACTGGGATTATTCAGGTAGGTCCTGAGTCTCTGGATCCTCGAAGGAAAAATAAATAAATAAAGGGGCTGCGCCTGAACCCTTTCCTTGAATTGCTTCTGTTACCCACTGTGACATATCTGGAATTTAAGTGATTTTCATTTTTTTCCAAAACTTACGGGACGTATGGATAGACTGACTCCTCAGTGACAAAGCTTCTCCCTCCCCAGAAATCTACCACCCCTGGTTTAGGATGAGATGCTCAACATTCTCCTCGGTCTCTAATACTGTAAGACTAAGGAAGGGTCCAAATAGGACTTCCCTGGTAGTCCAGCGGTTAGGACTTCACCCTCAACGCAGGACATTGTGTTCAATCCCTGGTGAGGGAGCTAGGGTCCTGCATGCCTCCTGGTCAAAAAAGCCAAAACATGAAACAGAAGCAGTATTGTAACAAATGCAATAAGGACTTTGAAAATGGTCTATATAAAGAAAGTCTAAAAATAAGAGAAGGGTCTCAGGGACTGTGGCCTAGAGTTCTACTCATGATTTCATGTTTTAAAAAATTCCTCTATATTCTTTTAACAAGAATAGCACTCATGGGCTCACATACTGTATTTTTGGTTAGTAGGCATTAGAATCAGATGTAAAATCCTTTCTCTACAATGACAGGACACAGCTAATGGACGATGATATCAATGATTTATTAAAATATCCAACCTTATTTTGGGCAGTGTCTTTGATTTCTTCTGAGAGTCTACCATCTAAAGCATCACCGACTGAACTAAAGTCACATATTTCAGCTTTATTTCTCTTGTCTTCTCTGCTAACCCAAACTCTAGCTAACTTTCCCTGATTTCCCATGAAGCCATCCTTTATTAGGTAAAGGCTTATTGGGAGCCTACAAAGGCAGGCTATCATGATGGGCTGACCCCAGCCCTGACTCTTACCAATTGTATGACTTACTTGCAGGCCTCAGTTTCTTCATGTTTAAAATGGGAATGATAATATTTGCATTGCAGAGTTCTTGTAAGGATTAAGTGAGAAAATGCATGTAAAGCATTCAGCCCAGAGTCTGTCACATAGTAAGCATTAATAAGTTATAATTACAGAGTACAGAGAAATGAAGTTGGTACTTTAATAGAGACCAAAAAAAATTTTTTTAAGATATAATACCCATGTTTTAAAAAGTCAGTCTTGCAGTAGAAGACAAAATAACAGGCAGCAAGTCAGCAATCTATTAATTATAAGTAGCCTTGGCATGTTCTTTTTCCTTGTTTGAGCATCACTTTTTTCATATAACAAAGGAGAAGATATTCCATTTACAGGAAGATAGAATATATGTACTTTCCCCTATTCCTCCTACTAAGAACAACTGAAAAATTTGGAAAGTTATATACAAACCAAACATAAAAAGGCTCTGAAAGGTGGAGAGAAGACAACAAACTGGCTCAGACCCAAGGAACAACACAGTGGAGAGTTCCTTGCATTTTCTTTTTGCCCCATACATCTTAAACTTGGTGCTAAAGAAGCCAGAAAGCCAAAATGCCAATGGGGCAGACCAAAAGAAAAAGTCCCAACAAAAGTCTGTTCTATATAGCCACAGGACTAGGAAAGACTAGCAATTCTGAGAGCTTTTACCCAATAACTGCTCTACTCCAGACAAACACCAAGGAAAAAAAAAAAACTCTGTGGTGTTATCCCTACTCAGGCCAGTGGTGGCCAAATGGGCAGCCCAGACTTCCACCCTCACCCAGCTGTAATGAGGTAGCTACCCGAGGTGTTGTCAGAGAAGGCCAAACAGGGAGTCGAGACTTTCATCTCCACTGAGTAGTAATGCGCCTCTCTTCCTACTCCTTGCTGGGGTGTGTCAGAGAAAGCCTAGTGAAGAGTCAGTTCTTTCACCACAACACAGCATTAATGATGGCAACCCCCTCTGTAGCAGTGTCAGTGGAGGCTGTGCAGGGAGAAATAAAGGCATTTCTGTCTCTCCCAGTCAGGATGGTATCAGTGGAGGCCTAGTGGGGAGCCAGAACTTCCATCTCCTCCCAGTAAAAATGAAGAGTCCCTCCTGACTCAGGGGCAGTGGATTTTAAGACGAGAACCTGGACGTCTGCCTTACCAGGCAGTAACAAGGTAACACCTTCCCCTCTCAGCACTTTATCAGAATAAGGTGGCTAAAACAGAACATTTCAGTAAGATCTAGAATCTTATAGCACAGTACACGAAATGTCAATAGCTGAACTGAAAATAACTTGTCATATCAAGAACCAAGAACATTTCAACTTTAATGAAAAAAAGGAAATAAAAAGATGCCAGCACTGAGATAAGCGGTGTTAGAATTATCTGGCATAAATTATAAAGCAGCCATCCTAAAAATGCTTCAGCAACCAATTATGAATATGCTTGAAACAAAGTGAAAAAACAGAAAGTCTCAGAAAATAAATAGAAGATATAAAGAAGAACCAAACAGAAATTTTAGAGCTGAAAAACACATTAACCAAAATTAAAAATTCAAAGAATGGACTCAACACCAAAATGGAGGAGACAGAGTAAAGAATCAATGAACTTGAAGAAAGAACAACAGAAATTACTCAGTCTGAACAATAGAAAATAGACTGAAAAAAATTTAACAGAATCTCAGGGACAAGTGGGACTATAACAGAAGCTCTAACATTTGTGTCTCATAAGCATCCCAGAAAGGGAGGGGAAAAAAGATGGGACTGAATTACTTGAAGAACTAATAGCTGAAAATACCCCAAATTTGACAAAAGATATACTTCTACAGTTTTAAGAACCTTGGAAAATCCCAAACAAGATAAATCCATAGGAATCTACACCAGGACAAATCATAGTCTACATCTGAAAACTAAAAACAATGAAAAAAAAATCTTGAAAGCAGTAAGAGAAACATTTTACCTTCAGTGAGAAAATAATTTAAATTACAGCAAATTTCTTACCAGAAACCGTGGAGACCAGAAGGAAATTGCACAATATTCTTTTATTTGCTGAAAGAACTGTCAATCCAAAAATCATTGTTGTTCTTGCTCAGTTGTGTCTGACTGCAGCACGCCAGACTTCCCTGTCCTTCACCACCTCCCAGAGCTGCTCAAACTCATGTCCATTGAGTCAGTGATGCCATCCAACCATCTTGTCCTCTGTCATCCCCTTCTCCTGCCTTCAGTCTTTCCCAGCATCAGGGTCTTTTCTAACAAGTTGGTTCTTTGCATCGGGTGGCCAAAATACTGGAGCTTCAGCTTCAGCGTCAGACCTTCCAATGAATATTGAGGATTGATTTCCTTTAGGATGGACTGGTTTGATCTCCTTGCAGTCCTAGGCACTCTTAAGAATCTTCTCCAACACCACAGTTCAAAAGCATCAATTCTTCGACACTCAGTCTTCTATATGGTCCAACTATCACATCCATACATGATTACTGGAAAAACCATAGCTTTGACTAGACAGATCTTTGTTGGCAAAGTAATGTCTCTGCTTTTTAATCGCTATCTAGGTTTGTCATAGCTTTTCTTCCAAGGAGCAAGTGTCATGGCTACAGTCACCATCTGCAGTGATTTTGGAGCCCAAGAAAGTAAAGTCTGTCACTGTTTCCATTCTTTCCCCATCTATTTACCATGAAGTGATGGGACTGGATGCCATGATCTTATTTTATTTGAATTTTGAGTTTTAAGCCAGCTTTTTCACTCTTGTCTTTCACCTTCATCAAGAGGTTCTTTAGTTCCTCTTTGCTTTCTGCCATAAGGGTGGTGTCATCTGCATATCTGAGGTTATCGATATTTCTCCTGGCAATCTTGATTCCAGCTTGTGCTTCTTCCAGCCCAGCATTTCTCATGATGCTCTTGAGAAACCTGTATGCAGGTCAGGAAGCAACAGTTAGAATTGGACATGGAACAACAGACTGGTTCCAAATAGGAAAAGGAGTATGTCAAGGCTGTATATTGTCAGGCTGTATATTGTCACCCTGCTTATTTAACTTATATGCAGAGTACATCATGAGAAACGCTGAGCTGGAAGAAACACAAGCTGGAATCAAGATTGCCAGGAGAAATATCAATAACCTCAGATATGCAGATGACACCACCCTTATGGCAGAAAGCAAAGAAGAACTAAAGAGACTCTTGATGAAAGTGAAAGAGGATAGTGAAAAAGTTGGCTTAAAGCTCAACATTCAGAAAACTAAGATCATGGCATCTGGTCCCATCACTTCATGGGAAATAGATGGGGAAACAGTGGAACAGTGGCTGACTTTATTTTTCTGGGCTCCAAAATCACTGCAGATGGTGATTGCAGCCATGAAATTAGAAGACGCTTACTCCTTGAAAGGAAGGTTATGACCAACCTAGATAGCATATTTAAAAGCAGAGACATTACTTTGCCAACAAAGGTCCGTCTTAGTCAAGGCTATGGTTTTTCCAGTAGTCATGTATGGATGTGAGAGTTGGACTATAAAGAAAGCTGAGCACTGAAGAATTGATGCTTTTGGACTGTGGTGTTGGAGAAGGCTCTTGAGAGTCCATTGGACTGCAAGAAGATCCAACCAGTCCATCCTAAAGGAGCTCAGTCCTGGGTGTTCATTGGAGGACTGATGTTGAAGCTTAAACTCCAATACTTTGGCCACCTGATGCGAAGAGTTGACTCATTGGAAAAGACCCTAATGCTGGGAAGGATCAGGGGCAGGAGGAGAAGGGGACGACAGAGGATGAGATGGCTGGATGGCATCACCGACTCGATGGCCATGGGTTTGAGTAGACTCCGGGAGTTGGTGATGGACAGGGAGGCCTGGCGTGCTGTGATTCATGGGGTCGCAAAGAGTAGGACAAGACTGAGCGACTGAACTGACTGACTGACTGACTCTGCATGTAAGTGAAATAAGCAGGGTGACAATATACAGCCTTGACGTACTCCTTTTCCTATTTGGAACCAGTCTGTTGTTCCATGTCCAGTTCTAACTGTTGCTTCCTGACCTGCGTACAGGTTTCTCAAGAGGCAGGTCAGGTGGTCTGATATTCCCATCTCTTTCAGAATTTTCCACAGTTTATTGTGATCCACACAATCAAAGGCTTTGGCATAGTCAATAAAGCAGAAATAGATGTTTGTCTTCTTAAGTTTTCTAAATTATGTTCAATGGTTGAAGCAAAAATTATATCACTGATGTGGTTCAAAATGCATATGGAAGAAATATTTTAAACAATTCTTTTATTAACAAACATAATGGGAGGTAAATTTTCTATAATTTGCTCAAACTGGTAAAATGTTTACACCAGTAGACTGTGATAAGTTATGTATATATAATGTAATACCTAGGACAACCACTTCAAAACCTATACACTCAAAAATGCTATAGATAAATCAAAATTAAATTCTAAAAAATGTTCAAGTAATATGTGAAAGCAGGAAAAATAAAAGATGAAAAATAGAAAGAGCAAACAGAAAAATGGCAGACTTACCCCTTAACATATCAACATTTACATTAAAGATATCGACTATTTAGAAATATGCTGTCTGCAGGAAACACCAAAAATAATAATTAGGTTGAAAGTTAAAAAATGGAAAGCTATATCATGCAAATATTAAAGGAAAGCAGGATTGACTATATTAATAACAGATAAAGTAGACTTCAGAGCCAAGAAAATTACCAGAGGTAGGGAAGGACAGCACATAATAATAAAAGGCTTGCTCTTCCAAGAAGATGTAGCAGACCTACATATGTATGCTACAAACAACAGAGCTACAAAATATGTGAAGCAAATACTGATATAACTGGAATGGAGAAACAGACAAATACAAATCCACAGTTACAGCTGGAGACTTCACCACTCTTCTCTCAACAATTGATAGAACAACTGGACAGAAAATCAACAAGGATATAGTAAAATTCAAAACATCAACAGCACCAATAGGACTCTAGACATTTATAGAATACTCCAACTAGTAACAGCAGAATACACATTCTTTTCAACAACCCATGGAACATACAGCAAGATAGACCACATCCTGGGCTATAAAACAAACATCAATAAATTTAAAAGAATTCACGTCAAATGGTGTGTTCTCTTGGAGAAGGAAATGGCAACCCACTCCAGTATTCTTGCCTGGAGAATCCCAGGGACAGAGGAGCCTGGTGGGCTGCCATCTGTGGGGTTGCACAGAGTCGGATACAACTGACGCGACTTAGCAGCAGCAGCAACAGTGTGTTCTCTGAGCACAGTAGAATCAACTAGAACTTAATAACAAAAAGTTAACAGGAAAGTCTCCAAATATCTGGACATTGAACAACACACTTCTAAACAATCCATAAATCAGAGAGGAAGTTTCAAGGGAAATAAATACACTGACGTAAATGGAAATAAAATGTACCAAAATTTCTGGGACACAGCTAAAGTGGTGCTGAAAAGGAAATTTATAGCACTAAAACGCATATAGTAGAATAAAGAAAAAGTCTCAGATTAATAATATAAGCTCCCTCTGCAAGAATCTAGAAAAATAAGAGCAAATTATACCCAAAATAAGCAGAAGGAAGGAAATAATAAAGGGGAAAAATGAATGAAACTAAAAACTGCAAAGTTCACATAGTGATGATTCCATTTATGTAAAATTCTTGAAGTGACAAAATTATAGAAATGGAGAACAGGTTAGTTGTTGCCAGGGATTAAAGATGAGTAGAGATCAGAGGATGGAGTTTGGAGGCAGAGATGGGAGATGAGAGGCTATAATAGGATAACAGGAGAGATCCTGTGCTGATGGCATTATTTTTTATCTTGTCTGTATTTGATGTCACTGTCCTAGTTGTGGCATGTAGTGTACTTGTGCAAGATGAGGAAAGCTGGGTACACAGGATTTCTGCATTGCTTTTTTACAACTGCATGTCAATCTACAATTATTTACAATAAAAAGTTTTAGAAAAGTCTGAACTAAATAATAACATCTAATGTTTATTGCTGTGTGCTGTCAATGTTGAAAGCACTTTACATGTCTTACCCTCATTTGGTCCTCACAACACCCCCCTGTATGAGGGTAGGTATTACTCGGGTACTTATTTTAAGGAAACAAAGGTATAGAGAGGTTAAGTGAATTGCTCAAGATCATGTAACCAGTAAGATCCCAAAATGGGTTTCAGGCTGTTTGTCTGCCTCTAGAACTTGTGCACTAGATAATCTTAAAGTGCACACTAGTATTAATAAAAGTGAAGAGTTCACTGTCAAAAGAATATGAAGTGGGGACTTTCCCTGGCAGTCCAGTGGTTAAGAATCCATGCTTCCACCGCAGAGGGCATGGGTTCGATCCCTGGTCAGGAAACTAAGATCCTGCATGCCATGTAGCATGTCCAAAAATAATTTTAAAAAATATGAAGTGAAGGAATAATTTTTAGTTGGGATGGAGTTGTCTGGGAAGGAAACAACCATGTATTGAACCTTTCCTTCATTCGCCAAACATTTAGTACAGAACTTCCTCGACTTACTGATACACCCATGGTAATTTGAGAATACTGTGAGTTGAAAATACATTTAATAAACCTAGCTTACCAAATATCATAGCCTAGCCTGGCTTACCTTAAACATGCCCAGAACACATACATTATACTGTATTGGGCAAAATCATGTGACACAAAGCCTGTTCTATAATAAAGTATTGGATATCTCATGTAGTTTGTTAAATGTAGTACTGAAAGTGAAAAACAGAGTGGCTGTCTGAGTCCAGAATAGTTCTTAGTGTATCAGTTGTTTCCCCTCATGTCTGTGTGGCTGAGTGGGAGCTGTGGCTCACTGCCACTGCCCAGTGTCACAGAAGAGCATCATACTGCACAGGGCCAGCCCGGAAAAAAAAATCAAAATTCAGAGTACCATTGTTACTGAATATGTAGTGCTTTTACACCATTGTAAAGTTGAAAGTACAAATGTTAGAACCATTGTAATTTGGGCAATGTCTCTACCTGTTTTCAATAAGGAGGACAGAGATAGGTTTCATATCACAGACCAGTTCTGACTGATTGACAATGATGTCTAGAAAATTATGTTAACACCAGATTCTGATGCCACATCACAATTGGGCAAGGAAGAGTCCTATGGTGCATTATAGATATTTGCCATTTACAAGGTCAAAGGAAGGGATAGCATGAAGAATGAATGATATGGGGACTTCCCTGGTAGTGCAGTGGTTAAGAGTCCACCTTGCAATTCAGGGGACACAGGTTTGGACCTCTGGTCGAGGAACTAAGATCCCACATGCCTGGAGCAACTAAGCCCTCAGCCGCAACAACTGAGCCTGCACGCCACAAATAGAGAGTCCTTGTGCCTCAACAAAAGATCCTCCGTGACACAAGGAAGATCCTGAGCGCCGCAAGTAAGACCCAAGGCATCCCCCCCAAAAAGAGAATGAATGATATATGTATTTGCATCTGTCACTATTTTCAGATTTGAGCTAAGTGTTTTACATGGATTCTGTCATGTAATCCATACAAAACACTCATGTTGGGTATTATTCATTTCATAGACAAGGGAACTGAGGTTTGAAGAGTTTAAGAAACTTGTCCAAACGCACTCAGTACCACACTTTCTGAAGGAGAGAAGTTTTATTGAGCTCTTCTTACAATTGTTATTTATTTATTGACTGCACTGGGTCTTCCTTGCAGCCCGAGGGCTTTCTCTAATTGTGCGGAGCAGGGGGAGCTACTCTCTAGTTGCGGTGCATGGGCTTCTCATTGTGCTGGCTACTCTTGTTGCAGAGCACAGGCTCCAGGGACCGCCAGCTCAGTAATTGTGGCACACAGGTCCAGCTGTGGAGTTCTCCTGGAACAGGGATCAAACCTGTGTCCCCTGCATTGGCAGGCAGATTCTCAACACTGGACCACCAGGGACCTCCTGTTGAGCTCTTGAAAGAGATGATAAACCTGGGTTGGCAGAGAGGGAAGAGGGGTTTGGGCATAAGCACAAAAGAAATCAGTCAGTCACACAAAAGGCAGGAAATAGATTGGCCTGACTAGAGTCAAGGAGCACCCTGGACAGTAATGACCAGAGATCAAGGGAGACAAAGTGCCCAACTAACTGAAAGCTTTGAAACAAAAAGCTCTTAAAGCTAATAGATTTATTCCTCCAAGTTTGTTTTCTGAGATTTCCTAGTGCAGCGCAATATGAAGCAGTGACAACAGAAGGTTTCTAGACTTTGCTTTTCTTTCCCCATCTACTTCATTGGACTGTGTCATTTTTCTTAACCTGCCTTCTTAAGAGGATTGGAGCTCGCCCTCTAGCCATAATTTTCCACTTTTTTTTATTATAAAAGATGAACAAGTATATTGCAAAAATCTCTAATAATAAAAGGGTATATAAATTACAAAATATTGCCCCCAACCTTTAATCAACCATTCCCCAAAGGCAACTTCTGTTAATAACTTGGCATCTATCCTTTTAAATCCTTTGCTTGTGTATTACATAGCATTTAAAAAATACATTTACATACATATCCTGTATTTTACATGTATTTATATTTAATCCTAAAGACATAAATTCAGTTTAATCGTTCTTCATAAACATCAAAGGCCAAAATGTTTAAGCTGGAGCCTAGGTTGTTTTAATATTTTCCTTTGTGAAAAGCTGCATTCCTCACAGGGATGTTATCATGTCATAGAGAGGGCTATCAGTGCTTCCATTGGGGCTTCCCTGGTGGCTCAGTGATGAAGACTCTGCCTGCCAATGCAGGAGACACAGGTTCAATCCCTGATCCTGGAAGATCCCACATGCTGCGGAGCAGCTGAGCCCATGCACCACGACTGTTGAATCTGTGCTCTAGAGCCCGGGAGCTGCAACGACTGAAGCCCCGGCACCCTAGGGCCTGTGATCGGCAGCAAGAGAGGCCGTCTCAATGAGAAGCCCTTGCACCGCAGCCAGAGAAAAGCCCACGCAGCAACTAAGACCCAGCACACACAAAAATAAATAAGAATTATTTTTAAAGAAGATTTTAGTGAAAAGGCCTCTAAAAAAGCCAAGTCTTCTTCTGATCACTTTGTCACTGATTACCCCCACATCCACAAGATCGGTAGATCCTAGGGTAAGAATGTAAGCTTACGTACTCGTGAAGAAAGAAAGGAGTGTGACCTTAGGCTTGTAAGGGAGCCTCTGAATCAATACCAAGGACCTATTTTTAGCTCATCAATTTCAGTTGATTAGGGATTTCCCTGGTGGCCCTCTGGTAAATAATCCACCTGCCGATGCAGGGGACACAGATTTGATCCCCGATCCGAGAAGATTCCACATGCCACGGGGCAGCTAAACCTGTGCACCAACAACTACGGAGCCCAACTGCTGTGGGCCTGCGTGCCACAACTACCGAAGCCCGTACACACAGCCCGTGGTCCGCACCAAGAGAAGCCACTGCAATGAGAAGCCCACGCACTGCGACTGGAGTGTAACCTCCACTTGCCACACCTGGAGAAAGCCTGTGCACAGTAGCAAAGACCCAGCACAGCACCCCCCAAATTTTTTAAGTTAAAAGAAAGTTATTAAAGGGGCCTAAGCTAACTTTTTTTGTTGGAACCTCTGGAGATGGCCTAGTGGGGTGCCATTGCTGGTTTGATGACCTTCCTCCTCACTCTGGTTTTCTTTTCCGTCTGAACCCCCCTACAGCTGTCTATGGGCATGTTAGGTTTTGGCTTCATTGTTACTTACATTCCGGAGGCTGTAATCAGTGCTTACCTGGCTGCCACTGCCCTGCACATTATGCTGTCCCAGTTGACCTGCATCTTCGGAGTTATGATCAGTTACAATTCTGGTCCTGTCGCCTTCTTCTACGTGAGTAATTTCTACCCTCACCCAGAGTAACGAATGCTCCTCCCCTTGCCTCCAAAAAGAAGTAGAGCCAAGTAGAGAGACTCTTGTATAGGCAGCTGGGTCAAGAGGGTCCTAGAAGTAATTTCACCTCTTCTAGACTTAGTCTTGATTAATTGCAGGTGCCAGTTGGACCATGTTCTCAGTTGCATTAATCATTTCACCCCTAGCCTTTTAAACTAACACAATTTATATTAAAATTTGGTCTTTTAGATAACTATATCTATCATAATTCTTCCCATCATGTAACTCATAACAAACATGTATCCTAAAACATCTTAATATAAAATGCAAAGTTGTCCCTGAATGCAAGAACGGCCAGGAGTCAAGCGAAACACACATGGTCTGGGCAAATTGATAAAGAGTAAGCTAATAAACAGAATTCCTGGGTCCTTTCCCTTACACTGAAACACAGAAAGTGTATTCTCTTCTTGTTGGATATTATTGTCTTTTAATGTATCTTTTCCAGCTTAAAAAATTACATATCCACCTACTTGCTCTCCCTGTTCCAGTCATGCTCATAAAGATCTCTATGCCCAGCAACCCTGCCCAGGGACTTCTGTTTGAACTAATTTACAAAGTGTCATTTTCTAGACTTAGGCAATTATTACATCCTTTCCTAAGCCTCTGTAATTTTGTTTTCTTTCAGAACATAATTAACTACTGTTTAGGTCTCCCTAAAGCTAATTCCACCAGCATCTTACTATTTCTAACTGCTGTTGTTGCTCTGAGAATCAACAAATGTATCAGAATTTCCTTCAATCAGTACCCCATTGAATTTCCCATGGAAGTTTTTCTGGTAGGTGTCTTTTTGCTTTTGTTTTGTTAAGTTAATTTTTATTGGAGTGTAGTTGCTTTACAGTGTTCTGTTAGTTTCTGCTATACAGCAAAGTGAATCAGTTATACATATACATATTAATAGATTCCCTCTTTTTTAGATTTCCTTCCCATTTAGGTCACCACAGAGCACTGAGTAGAGTTCCCTGTGCAATACAGTGGGTTCTTACTACTGGTCTGTTGTATCCATGGTAGTGTATATAAGTCAGTCCCAATATCCAAATTCATCCCAACCTCCTTCCCCTCCTAGTATCCCTAAGTTTGTTCTCTACATGTGTATCTCTAGTTCTGCTTTGCAAATAAGTTCATCTGTACCATATTTCTAGATTCCACTATAAGCGATATTATATGATATTTGTTTTTCTCTTTCTGATTTACTTTACTCTGTATGACAGTCTCTAGGTCCATCCATGTCTTTGCAAATGGCACTATTTCATTCCTTTTTATGGCTAGGTAATATTCCACTGTATATATTGTTGTTCACTCGGTCATGTCCAACTCTTTGCAACCCCATGAACTGCAGCACACCAGGCTTCCCTGTCCGTCACCATCTCCCAGAGCTTGCTCAAACTCTTGTCCATTGCATTGGTGATGCCATCCAACCATCTCATCCTCTGTCATCCCCTTCTCCTCCTGCCTTCAATCTTTCCCAGCATCAGGGTCTTTTCTAATGATTCAGCTCTTCGAATCAGGCGGCCAAAGTATTGAAACTTCAGCTTCAGCATCGGTCCTTCCAATGAGTATTCAGAATTGATTTCCTTTAGAATTGACTGGTTTGATCTCTTTGCAGTCCGAGGGCCTCTTAAGAATCTTCTCCAACACCACAGTTCAAAAGCATCAGTTCTTCGGTGCTCAGCCTTCTATATGGTCCAACTCTCACATCCATACATGACTACTGGAAAAGCCATAGCTTTGACTATACAGACCTTTGTTGGCAAAGTGATGTCTCTGCTTTTTAAAAAGCGATGTCTCTGTCTAGGTTTGTCATCGCTTTTCTTCCAAGGAGCAAGTGTCTTTTAATTTCATGGTTGCAGTCACCGTCTGCAGTGATTTTGGAGCCCAAGAAAATAGAGTCTGTCACTGTTTCCACTGTTTCCTCATCTATTTGCCATGAAGTGATGGGACCAGATGCCATGATCTTAGTTTTTGAATGTTGAGTTTTAAGCCAGCTTTTTCACTCTCCTTTTTCACCTTCATCAAGAGGCTCTTTAGCTCCTCTTCATTTTCTGCCATAAGGGTGGTGTCATCTGCATATCTGAGATTATTGATATTTCTCCTGGCAATCTTGATTCCAGCTTGTGCTTCATCCAGCCTGGCATTTCTCATGGTATACTCTGCATATAAGTTAAATAAGCAGGATGACAGTATACAGCCTTGATGTACTCCTTTCCCAATTTTGAACCAGTCTATTGATCCATGGGTTCTAACTGTTGCTTCTTGACCTGCATACAGGTTTCTCAGGAGGCAAGTCAGGTGGTCTGGTATTCCCATCTCTTGAAGAGTTTTCCACAGTTTGTTGTGAGCCACACAGTCCAAAGCTTTAGTGTAGTCAATGAGCAGAAGTAGATGTTTTTCTAGAATTCTCTTGCTTTTTCTATGATCCAGCTTAAGTGATAAGTGAAGTCGCTCAGTCGTGTCCAACTCTTTGCGACCCCATAGACTGTAGCCTACCAGGCTCCTCCGTCCATGGGATTTTCCAGGCAAGAGTACTGGAGTGGGTTGCCATTTCCTTCTCCAGAGGATCTTCCCGACCCAGGGATCGAACCCAGGTCTCCTGCATTGTAGGCAGACGCTTTACCGTCTGAGTCACCAGGGTTGCTTTATGATCCAGCAGATGTTGGCAGTTTGATCTCTGGTTCCTCTGCCTTTTCTAAATCCAGCTTGAACATCTGGAAGTTCACGGTTCATGTACTGTTGAAGCCTGGCTTGGAGGATTTTGAGCACTACTTTACTAGTGTGTGAAATGAGTGCAATTGTGTGGTAGTTTGAGCATTCTTTGGTATTGCCTTTCTTTGAGATTGGAATGAAAACTGACCTTTTCCAGTCCTGTGGCCCCTGCTGAGTTTTCTAAATTTGCTGGCATATTGAGTGCAGCACTTTCACAGCATAATCTTTTAGGATTTGAAATAGCTCAGCTGGAATTCCATCACCTCCACTAGCTTTGTTCATAGTGATGCTTCCTAATGCCCACTTGACTTCACATTCCAGGATGTCTGGCTCTAGGTGAGTGATCACACCATTGTGGTTATCTGGTTCATTAAGATCTCTTTTGTATAGTTCTTCTGTGTATTCTTGCCGCCTCTTCTTCATGTCTTCTGCTTCTTTTAGGTCCATACCATTTCTGTCCTTTTTTTGTGCTCATCTTTGCATGAAATGTCCCCTTTGTATCTCTCATTTTCTTGAAGAGATCTCTAGTCTTTCCCATTCTATTGTTTTCCTCTATTTCTTTGCGTTGATCACTGAAGAAGGCTTTCTTATCTCTCCTTGCAGAATATTCTTTGAAACTTTGCATTCAGATGAGTATATCTTACACGTATCACATTTTCCTTATCTATTTCTCTGTTGATGGACGTTTAGGTCACTTCCATGTCCTGGCTGTTGTAAATAGTGCTGCAGTGAACAACGGGGTGCAAGTGTATTTCTGAATTATAGTTTTCTCTGGGTATTTGCCCAGAAATGGGGTTTCTGGGTCATATGCTACCCAATAGAATGGTAATTCTATTTTTAGTTTTTTGAGGAACCTCCATACTGTTCTCCAGAGTGGTCGTACCAGTTTACATTCCCATCAGTAGCGTAGGAGGGTTCCCTTTCTCCACATTCTCTCCAGCACTTACTGTTTGTAGATTTTTAGATGATGGCCATTCTGACCAGATGAGGTGATACTTCATTGTAGTTTTGACTTGCATTTCTCTAATAATTAGTCATGTTCAGCATCTTTTCTTGTGCCTTTTGACCATCTGTATGTCTTTGGAGAAGTGTACATTTAGGTTTTCCTCCCATTTTTTCATTGGGCTATTCCCCCCCCCACATACTGAGCTGCATTAGTTGTTTGTTTATTTTGGAGATTAATCTCTTGTCAGTTGCTTCATTTGCAAATATTTTCTCCCATGCTGAGGGTTGTCTTTTTGTTTTGTTTATGGTTTCCTTTGTTGTGCAAAAGCTTTTAAGTTTAACCAAGTCTCCTTTATTTTTGTTTTTATTTTCATTACTCTAGGATGTGAGTCAAAAAAGATCTTGCTGCAATTTGTGTCAAAAAGTGTTCTGCCTATGCTTTTTCTCTAAGAGTTTTATAGTGTCCAGCCTTACGCTATAGTGTACAGCCTTATAGGTCTTTAATTCATTTTGAGTTTATTTTTGTGTGTGGTGTTAGGGAGTGTTCTAATTTCATTCTTTTACATGTAGCTGTCCAGTTTTCCCAGCACCACTTATTAAAGAGGCTGTCTCTTGGGGAAGAATGAATACACGTATACGTCTGGCTGAATCCCATTGCTGTTCACCTGAAACTATAAAATAACAAGTTTTTAAAAAAGAGGCTGTCTTTTCTCTATCATATATTCTTGCTTCCTTTGTCATAGATTAGGTGACCATAAGTACTTGGGTTTATCTCTAGGCTTTCTATCCCGTTACATGTATCTGTATTTCTGTTTTTATGCCAGTACCACACTGTCTTGGTTACTGTAGCTTTGTAGTACAGTGTGAAGTCAGGGAGTCTGATTCCTCCACCTCCATTTTTCTTTCTCAAAATTGCTTTGACCAGCTGTAGTCTTTCCATACGAATTGATAGGGATCGCACTGAATCTGTAGATTGCCTCGGTTGTCTAGTCATTTTCACAATATTGATTCTTCCAATCCAAGAATAGGGTATGTCTCTCAATCTATTTGTGTTGTCTTTGATTTCTTTCATCAGTACCATATAGTTTTCTGAATACAAGTCTTTTGTCTCCTTAGGTAGATTTATTCCTAGGTATTTTATTCTTTTGTTGCAGTGATAAGTAGGATTGTTTTCTTAATTTCTTTTTCTGATCTTTCCTTGTTAGTGTATAGGAATACAACAGATTTCTGTGTATTAATTTTGTATCCTACAACTTGACCAAATTCATTGATAAACCTAAGGGATGCAACAAAAGCAGTTCCAAGAGGGAAACACGAAATTGATTTCTTCAGTGATTAATTGGCTGTTTAGTAGCATATTGTTTAGCCTCTATGTGTTTGTGTTCTTTACAGTTTTTCTCCCCTGTGATTGATTTCTAATCTCATAGTGTTGTGATCAGAGAAGATGCTTGATATGGTTTCAGTTTTCTTAAATTACCAAGTCTTGATTTGTGACCCAAAATATGATCTATCCTGGAGAATGTTCTATGTGCACTTGCGAAGAAAGTGTATACTGCTGCTTTCAGATGGACTGTCCTATAAATATCAATTAAATCTGTCTGGTCCAATGTGTCATTTAAGGTTGTATTTCCTTATTAATTTTCTGTCTAGATGATCTGTCCATTGGTGTAAGTAGGTTTTTTTTGGTAGGTGTTTTATACTCCAAACTCATAGCTCAGGTCATTTAAAATACCTATTTTTTAAAATTAAACAAAAAGCAAGTAACCCAGAAAGGAAAATGTTCATAGGAGAATTGTAAAAATAATATTTTTAAAACATATGCTGATTTGTAACAAAGCTGAATATATACATTTAATTTTAAACACTAGCTTATATTTTTTAAACATGCTTATTTTTTAAAGGATTTTTATCTGTTACATCTTTTTCATGCTATTTGAAAAATAGGGTTTTTATTCCCTCTGGTAATAGTAATACAGGCTCATTCTATCCATTTTTTTTGGGGGGGTGGGCATGCTACACAGTTTGTGGAATCTTAGTTTCCCAACCAGGGGTCACATGTGGGCCCCTAGGAGTGGAAGCATAGAGTCCTAACCACTGGACAGACTATCAGGGAATCCTAGCAATTTTTTTTTTTTAATAGGAAAAAAATGGAGGAAATAGGAAAAGAAATTCCTATAGCTGCACTATCAAAAGTCAACTACAATTGATATTTCTGTACTTTCAGTTATTCACACCTTCTTCTTTCAAACAAATACATAACAGATCTATGCTCAGGTGAATTTCTGTGTTGTTCTATGTGAGGTTTCATTTCTATTTTAATATAGCAGCAACCACACTGTTATTCAGCCTCCTTTCACTCTTACTCTGCTACAGTAAAGAAATTGAGGGAGATGAGATGTTAAGTGAATCTGTGTCACAGTGGCAGAGCTGTGTTCAGGGAGGAAGCGTTCCTGGTGGAGGTGTGCGCTTATGTATATATACTAGGTTTTTTGGACATCTTTTGTTTTTTTAGATCAGGTTGGTTGTGTTAGTCACTCAATCATGTCCAGCTCTTTTGCGACCCCATGGACTGTAGCCCACCAGGCTTCTCTGCCCATGGGATTTCTTATGCAAGAATACTGGAATAGGTTGCCATTCCCTTCTCCAAGGGATCTTCCCAACCCAGGCATCAAACCCAGGTCTCCCGCATTACAGGCAGATTCTTTACTGCCTGAGCCACCAGGGAAGCCCAAAATGGACACTATGATCCAGCCAGGAGTCAAACCTGGGATCTTCTGATCCTTCCGTAGTCAGATGCGTTATCCATTGCACCACTGGATAAATATGGCTGTTGTTTCTTTTTGAGAATATTTTTTTTTACATGTTGTCTAAATGATAACATTTCTTGTTTCTTTTAAGAAATCTAGGGGATTTCCCTGGTGGTCTGCTGATTAGGACTCCTCACTTTCACTATGGAGGGTGTGGGTTCACTCCCTGATCTGGGGAACTAAGATCCCACAAGCCATGTGGCGTGGCTGAAAAAAGAAAAATTTTCTTTTTAAAATTTATCTTGTGCAGTTATATTTAACATTTTCACAATAGTAAAGCCATTTTCATAAATAAAGCTCAGGTTTTTAAAGTCAGCGCTTCTTACAAGGATCACCAAATCTTTGGGCATCCATGAGAATTATTTTCCCTTTAAGAAGTGTTCTGTGACAGAGATATTTAGAGTTCACCATGTGCTCCCCTATGTTTTCCAGCTGCCCTTGTAGTTAGGCAGGACCATGTGACTTTGGGGCCAAAGCATACGAGAGCAGGCATGAGTCCCCAGTGTTCTTTCTTCCCCTGCTGTAGTAATTGTAGGGGCTATACATTGAGATGATAGTCTCCAGGTGGAATTAGCCTGGATCTTCAAGGCACTGTTTGCAAAGAAGCTGCCCTGAAGAGACACTGACCCACAGTGGACTTCTCATGGGCAAAAAAATAACTTTCATGTGTTAGGGCATTAAGATCCCATGGTCTGTATATTGCCACAGTATAACCTAGTCTATGCTAACTAATCCAGATCCACATGCTCCATGAAAGAAAGAGTATGGGAATTGCTTTGGAAACTGACACCAAGCTCTGTCTCATAACTGTTGTCTATTTCTTGTAGGTGTACATTCTTTCTTCCTTGGAGTAGTTAAAAAGCTATCAGTAAAGGCCAAAGGTGAATGGCTGCTTTTACAAAAGACCTTCCAAAACATTGTACACAAATAGCGGAGCCCTAGAACCCAGGGACAATGTGCATCATGTGGAGTTTGGGGAGTGGAGTCAGGGGCAACCTCTCCTCATGGAACCCAGACCAGCTCCTGCGTCTTAGGAAGCTGAGGCTTTGGAGTGACCAGCAGATGGCATCTGTGACACAGGCATCAGGGCACTCTCTCTGCCTCTGTTTCTATGTCCCTCTTTCTCTCCGGCTTTATTCAGGTGTAAAATTGTAAGATATTTGACATGTACATCATGATGATTTGATATACATATATGTTGTGAAAGGATTTCTTCCATCTAGTGAGTTAACACATCCATACCTCATATATTTATCCTTTTTTTTTTTCCTATTGAGAACATTCTCTCTTAGCAAATTTTAAGTATATAATGCAATGTTGTCAACAATAGTCACCATGTTTTATGTCAGATCCTTAGATCTTATTCACTCTATAGCTGAAAGTTTGCACTGTTCTTTTAACTTTCTTAATTACCCCAGCCCCTGGCAAGTATTTTTCTACTCTTTGTTGCTGTGAGTCCAACTGTTTTCGTTTTGTTTTTTTTAGATTGCACATATAAGTGATTCCATGCAGTATTTGTCTCTATCATAATGCCTTTAAGGTCTACCCACATTTTCCCAAATCAACCCTCTTTTAAGAGACATGAGCAGCAGGGATCATAGTGATGTCCCTTTAAGCAACCTCAAAGGCTTTAACGTTAACGTTAAGCAGAGTTATTAGGGCAGGAGAGAAGTAAGTGGATAGAGGATGCTGTAGGTTGACTGTGGCTCACAGATTGGTTTGTGAGCCACAGTTAAGATGTTTCTTTGGGGAATGCTATAAATAATTAGGATACACTATGAAGTGAAGTGGGGGAACAAACAGCTCCAGCCATAAATGTTGCTGGAGACTTTGAATTATTGCAATTTATGCATCAAACTTTGTTGTGACCTACTTTATACTTGAAGGTTATTGAAGCCTGCAATACATTAGTATGCTTCCCTGATGGCTCAGCGGTAAAGAATCTGCCTGCCAATGCAGGACACGCAGGTTCAGTCCCTGGGTGGGGAAGATCTCCTGGAGAAGGGAATGGCAGCCCACTCCAGTATTCTTGCATGAGAAATCCCATGGACAGAGGAACCTGGTGGGCTACAGTCCATGGAGTTGCAAAACAGTCGAACACAACTTAGCAACTAAACAACAACATTACTTATACACATGTCAAGTCAAGTGATAGGGAACATTTTCTGCTACATAGCAGGGATTTAAAACTGGAAAAAGACAAGACCTCTGTGTTTCCCCTGGAAATGAGGAAAGTACGGGACAGAGGATGAGAGCTGCTGTGGTGTAGGTGGTGAAAAGCTCACAGCACCCCCTCAGAAACTGTTCAGATGTGCTGGAGGAAACTGTACATAGCCAGCAATCTGTCCTTCAGATGGTAGTCTCAAATATTAAGGGAAAATTTCAAGACAATATTTGAGATCCAGATTAAAAAAAAAAAAAAAAACCTGACAACTCAAGAGTTCCACAGTTATGAGAAATTGTATATACTGTATGTTCATAATTAATGTATATGTGTGTATTTGTATATGTGTATATTTAAGCTGTATGCTGCTGCTGCTGCTGCTAAGTCGCTTCACTCATGTCCGACTCTGTGCGACCCCATAGACGGTAGCCCACCAGGCTCCCCCGTCCCCAGGATTCTCCAGGCAAGAACACTGGAGTGGGTTGCCATTTCCTTCTCCAATGCATGAAAGTGAAAAGTGAAAGTGAAGTCACTCAGTCGTGTCTGACTCTGAGTGACCCCATGGACTGCAGCCTACCAGGCTCCTCCGTCCATGGGATTTTCCAGGCAAGAGTACTGGAGTGGGCTGCCATTAGCTAGCACTAAAAACAGCATCACTGGTAGTTGTCTTTGGGTGATTTATTTCTGTTTTTAAACTTTTCATATTTTCTCTATTTTCCTTTATGAGCAAGAGTAACCTTTATACTGGGAATAAAAGAGTTTCTTGGCCACTTGTCCCTTAGCTATATAAAGATCACAGAGCTTCTCTGTTGGTTCAGATCTTCCTTCCATTCTGATCTGTAGGCTTCCTAGGGGTCATCATCTGATCAGAGCATCACAGGTAAACCAACTGCTATCCTGCTCAGTATCTGGCTGAACTCTTAGAGTAGATGCTGGGGAAAGATTTATGTGTTAGTTATGTGTTAGTAGGGAGAACAAGGTAAAGCAACTATATAATTATTATTTTAAAACTGGGGCATTGACTTCTTTTGTCTCTGCTTTAATTTGCTTTGGTGTGAGGTCTTTATAAGGTGTAACAGCTTCTAGGTTGTCTGTTTTCACTCTAGTTGAAATGGAAGGGAGACTTGGCATTTCAGAAGGAACTGAACAGAAAGGAAAAAGCAAGCAAGTAATTGCTTTGCTAAAACAATTTTTTTGTATGTGCTATCAAATGCTGCCACCTTATTGACAGTTATTAATGATTATCAACACATGTCAACAATCTGCCAAAGGGCTTATTTATATTAAGACAGTGTACCTAGATTTTAGAACTTTTAAAATTGAAGCCTTGGTACAGCTGTTACCTGAAAGCATGTTTATACATGGTCCAGATGTTTAAAGTTGGTGAGGAAAGAGAAGTCCAGGCCATCCATTTGTTCCCGTTACTAATAATATGTCAAACGCGCAGTTGCTTTTCATTCTGGTTATGTTGCTAAAAAGAGCTCAGGGAACCAAAAGAGTCATGAAGGACTTGTGCATTTGTTGCTCCACTGAACCAGCCCTGCCTCTTTCTCCAGCCTTCATGCATAGGCACTGCCATATATTGCCCTGTCCTGCCAGAGACTATGGGCACCTCTGCTTTACATAATATTTAGGTGATCACATGCCTTTTCTTTTTAAACTCCTACAGATTCTTGGCTTCGCTGCATTTTCAAACAAGGTAAACATGGCCACAGAAAACAGCCTGATGCTCATTGAGATGATACCTTATAGGTTGGTAATTCCACTTTTCAAGACGACTTTCTCCTTCCTGTTACCTTCTCTTAGCCTCTGACCACATAGCCTGATTTATATCATTGACCAAAATCAACAGCATGCCAGTTATTTCCTCCAGCAGAGACGGTTTACTTGAGATCAGCAAAGAATTGCAGTTTGGGGTGTGCAAGCATGGCAAGTCACATGCAGGTCCTCCTACAGCAGGGGAATAAGTTTTTATAGAGGGAAAAATAAAACTGGGGAGGGAGGGTTGGCCATGGTAGACAGAATCTGTGGCTTTTCATTAGCCGAGTCCTTTGCGGGCAAGGAGTCTTTCTTCCTGTTGGGCTCTGCAGTGGTCACAGGGTGTGAGTGCTCCCCCTGCTGGTCTCCAACTCTACTTCATTAGTTTCTATGTATTAACTTAAAAAAAAAAAAAATTTCTCGGCTAACAGTCTCTGGCCACAGGCAAATTTGGATCACGGACTCAAGTTCATTTTAGAACAGAGGTTCTAAGGGACAATGGCTGAGACAAGCCTGTGTTTCTTCTCTGGTCAGCCTTTGACTCTCTTCCCATGGTTGAGCCAATCCCCTAACCCAAGTAAACTTGAAAACCAGGGAGACTCATGTATTTTTCTCACAGCACATTATGAACCTTCTCAACCTCCAGACCTGTCTGATTAATCCTCAGGGACGGGACAAGACATGCCTCTGTTTTCCAAGCCTCTCTCCTGAGGTTCAGTGTTCAGCATCCCTTCTGTCTTCACCTACTTAGACTGACTCGGTGTCCTTGAGCTACATCACTTTATCACTCTCAGTGGCAAGCCTTCTCCAAGTAGTCTGGCATTACAGAGTTCTTAAGGACTTGCAGTTAATTTACATTATGGTTCCTGCCAGTGACTATGGGGCCTCACTCTTGCTTCTGTTAGGGAATTATTTCTTTAACCTTGACTAGATGAATCATTTTAGCTAAGAAAGGCAACATAACAGTTTCTTGGCTCATGAGAAGGTTTTTGAAGAGCATTGTTCACCTCCTCATGCTCTTCAGCAGGGAATATAGCAACGAGTCGGTGATACTGGTTAACCTCCAGCATACAAAACAGAGGCTACTTTGATGCGGCCAGATAATCTCATATACTACCACTTCTCAGTGAAATCTGGTGATGATTAAATACATTTAAAACATCGTTCAATTTTTTAAAACTGTGAGCAGACAACCCAGGTACCAGGAAATGCTATGGTAAATAAATCTCTGCCCTCTTGGAAAAAATGACAAGGGCAACAATGAGATTGATGCTTTACATGATTATTTTATTTCATTTGTTTCTTGTAGTATTACTACAAGATATTCTGTTTTTGGCTGAGGAAACTAAGAGTTACCAAGTTTAACTTACTCATATATGCTCACACAGCTGGTCAGCATCAGAGCTACTTTCTGAACCCATTTCTATTTAATTCCAAAATCTAGTATAATAACCCCTCTATTATACTTACTCAATATGCTGCTGTTATTAATGTCTTCAAAACCACACAGTTAACTTCTGCTTATATTTTATCATAAGATTCAAATGTATAGATAGAGAAAACACATTTCAGAAATTTAATTTTAGCTATTGCTTTTAACCTCTCTTTATTGCTTATCTATGCAAGGTTGCTAGAGATTAGGAAAACTGAATAATTTAGATTAGTTCCTTCCACATCCATGTCCCTCTTTAACTAAACTGCTAACAAAGAACTGAATGTACAGAGAACACCAGGAAGGAAAAAGCAGTAGGTTTGTACTATTAATGTTTTCATACTAAATATTTAAGGTTTACTGACACAGACTTGGGCAATAAATTCATGAAAATTAAAATCTCTTGTGTATCAAGAGACACTATTAACAGAGAAAAAAGATAACTCATAGAATAGGAGAAAATATTTGCAAATTATGTATGATAAGGAATTAATATCCAAAATACATAGAGAACTCCTAAAACACAACAACAGAAAACAAATAACCTGACTCAAAAAGTGGGGAAAGGATTTGAACACACATTTTACCAAGGATAATATAAAAATGGCCAATCAGAACATAAGATGCTCAACATCACTAATCATTTGGGGAATGCAAATCAAAAGTACAGTGAGATACCACCTCATAATCATTAGGATGGCTACTATTTTTAAAAAGACAGAAAATAAAAAAGAATTTGGTGAGGATATGGAGAAAATGGAACCCGTGTGCACAATAGTGGGAATGTAAAATGTAAAATGTACAGCCACTGTGGAAAGCAGTACTCTGATTCCTCAAAAAATTAAAAATAGAATTGCCATATGACCCAGCAATCTACTTCTGGAAATATACTTCCCCCAATTTATACTCCCCCCAAGAGTAGTATCTTGAAGAGATGTTTTTGCACCTATATTCATAACAGTGCTACTCACAATGGCTGAAATGTGGAAGAAACAATAAGTGTCCGTCAATGGATGAATGAATAAACAGAATGTGTTATATACATCCAATAGAATATTATTCAGCCTTGAAAAGGAAGGAAATTAACTACAACATTGATGAACCTCAGAGGCATTATTCTAAGTTAAATGAGCCAATCACAAAAAGACAATTACTATATGATCCCACTTATCTGAGGTACTTAGTAGTCAAAATCATCAAGACAGAAAGTCTGATGTTTTTTGTCAGGGCTGGAGGAAGGGGGGAAGTGGAGAGTTAGTGATTAATAAGTATCGAGTTTCAGTTTTACAAGATGAAAGAATTATGGAGTAGATGGTGGTAACGGTTGCATATTATGAATGTATTTAAAAACCACTGAACTGTACATTTGAAAGTGGGTAAAATGGTAAATTTCATGTTAGGTGGATTTTACCCAGTTTTAAAAAACTGGATAAAAAAAGATGTGGATAAGAACCAGAACAATTTTTATAAAGGACAATGACCTAAAATTATAATCTGGAAGATTTGAGTCCGACTAGAAGGGAATACCGGAGAAGGCAATGGCACCCCACTCCAGTACTCTTGCCTGGAAAATCCCATGGATGGAGGAGCCTGGTAGGCTACAGTCCGTGGGGTCGCTACGAGTCGGACACGACTGAAGCGACTTAGCAGCAGCAGTAGCAGAAGGGAATACATTGAGGTTTTAGCTCTAAAGCATCTTCGATAGGATATCTGCCTGTTGCTTACCCACTGGTATGATCTCAAATAGTGTAAATAAACCACTCTTCATCAAGTTTTGTGGTTTTCCCTGCCCTGTGTGTTGCCCCTGGCACTTGGCAGAAACCTCAGAATAGGAGAGAAGTGGAGCGTGTTCTCTTAATGGCTTTTGTAACTTGGCTTGATTTGCTGGCAGTTTTGGCTGCTGCCTCGGTTTCTTTTCTTATCTCTTAATTTTTTGAAAAAAGGTCAGGCCTGGGACTTCCCTGGTGGTCCACCGGTTAAGAATCCGCCTGCCAGCCTGGATGGGAGGGCAGTTTGTGGGAGAAGTGCGTGAGTACTCATTCATGTCCAACTCTTTGCGGCCCCACGGACTGTAGCCCACCAGGCTCCTCTGTCCATGGCATTTCCCAGGCAAGAATACTGGAGCGGTTGTCATTTCCTGTTCCAGGGGATCTTCCCAACCCAGGGATTGAATCCTCATCTCCTGCATTGGCAGGTGGATTTGTTACCACTGAGCCACCTTGGAATCCTTGAGGGAGAAGGGAATCCTTGTATGGCTGAGTCCCTTCGCTGTTCACCTGAAACTATCACAACATTCTTAACTGGCTACTTGCTGCTGTTTAGTCGCTCAGTCATGTCCAACTCTTTGCCACCCCATGGGCTGTAGCCTGCCAGGCTCCTCTGTCTGTGGGATTTCCCAGATAAGAATACTGGAGTGGGCTGCCATTTCCTGCTCCAGGGGATCTTCCCAACCCAGAAATCCAACCCAAGTCTCTTGCTTGGCAGGTGGATTCTTTACCACTGAGCCACCAGGGAAGCCCTTAATTGGCTATACCTCAGTATAAAATAAAAAGTTTAAAAAAAAAATCCACCTGACCATGCAGGGGATACTGTTTCGATCCCTGGTCCAGGAAGATCCCACGTGTGGCAGGCCAGCTATGCCCGTGGGCCGTAACTACCAAGCCAGTGCTCTAGAGCCAGAGAGCCGCTACTACTAAATCTCCCGCGCCTAGAGCCCGAGTTCTGCAGCAAGCGAAGCCACACGATGAGAAGCCCATGCACCACAGTAGAAAGTGGCTCCCGCTTGCTGCAACTAGAGGAAGCCCACATGCAGCAATGATAACCTAGAGCAGCTACAAATAAATAAATGACTATGTTGAAAAAGTGTCAGGCCTTCTAATATGGATGATAAAGGTATGATAAGAATAGAGTGGGGGAGGTGCCCATAATGATTCCTGCTGTCTAGGAATAATTCCACCATTTTATTCCAGCTTCCTGTTTCCTGTAACGCCAGATATGAGCAATCTTACTGAAGTTCTTATAGAATCGTTCTCCTTAGCTTTAGTGAGCTCCTCTCTGCTCATATTCCTGGGCAAGAAGATTGCCAGTTTCCATAACTATGACGTCAATTCCAACCAGGTGAGAGGACAGGCCTTTCTGTTACTTTCTAGGACCCTTTAATCTTTGTTCTCTAACCTGAGCCTTCTGCTAAAATGAAGACTGTAACCAGAGAGTCATTTGGACCACTGTTTGAGCTATAATTAAACAAAGGTTTTTGAGAAGTGTGACATCCTTAACTCTGAAGCTACCTGAATTAATATGCATGTTGTTACTCTAGAACAGATATGGGGTAGGGAGGCATATGTTCTTAAGTTGGCAGGATTCTTCTCCTCTCCTTTTATCTTCCTTTCCACCAAGTCCTTAGAAGTCAACCACATACCAAGGCACAGCAAGAAATACAGTGGAATGTCAAAACTAGGCCAATAACATAATTCAGTTGGTCTTCCAGAAATAGTCATTGTCACCTTTTTAAAAAAGTCTCCAACCATTCTGAGTTTGGCCCATTCCCTAGAAATCAAAAAGGAAACCTGAGAACTTCCCTGGCGGTTCAGTGGTTAGGACTTGGTGCTTTCACTGCTGTGGCCCAAGGCTCAATCCCTGGTCACGGAGCTAAGATCGCACCAGCCCCTTGGCATGGCCTGGTGCCTAGTGGTTAGGATCCCAGGCTTTCACTCCAAGGCCCAGGTTCAATTGGTGTCCCACTTTGACTTTAAGATAGTATAAAAGGAAGCAAGAAAATAGTACTCTGTGTCTCTCTGTCATCTTAGTGATCATGTGAAAGAGAATAATAAGGCAAAAGTCTCATTTTCTCACTTTGTATAAGGGCTTTCCTTGTGATCTTTAGCTAAAGTGAGGAACTCAGATTTGCCATCCTTGAGTTCTTTCCAATAATCTTTCAGTGTTACTTGAAGTGATATAAACAACCCTATCTTCATATACAAGAAATAACAGTGTAACTTTAGTGCAAACTCAAGTCAGCTTTCTTCTTCGACAAATAGCGGGCCTAAAGTATTTGCCATTTCTTTACAGGATTTAATAGCCATTGGCCTTTGCAATGTCGTCAGTTCATTTTTCAGATCTTACGTGTTTACTGGTGCTGTTGCCAGGACCATTATCCAGGATAAAACTGGAGGAAGACAACAGGTGTGTGCAATAGAATTTGATCTCTAATATACAGAGATAATTATGTCTATTTACATGTATATTCACAGAAGGGGATTATATTAGTTTAACCATATTGCTGTTTTACAGTTATGCTTGTTAGGAGGAATTTGTATTATGCTTGTTGGATCTCATACTTGGCTTAATTTTTGCTTAGCTTTTGTCTTAAAAGCTATCTGTCAATGAGGAATTTGAAGATCATTTTCTGTAAAAATATTATTGTTAAAGGCTTCTATATACTAGCCCACAAGAAGCTACTTACCATGTAACAAAGCTAAAAGATAATATTTCAGGTAAACCAACTATCACCTATTAACATTTTTTTCTATGGGGAGATATATTCTCAGCCGTAGTCTGTGAAAGCAATGAGACAACTCTTGCCTTCCTGACAGCAGGCAGAACTAGAAACTTTTCTAACTCCTCAAAGGACATGACAGGAGAGTCTTTGTCTAGGTGAGCTTAGGGAGTTCATGTTCATTCTACCTTTGTGTAAGAGAAAATTGTCTAGGTCGGATCCTCTCCAGGTACCTGCATTAGTAAACTAAAATACGGGTGTTGGGAGTGAAGAGGGAAAGAAGAATGATGGCAGAGTTTTCAAGGCAAAGCTCTCTGTCCAGTTTTCAGGCATGAGATTTTCTAAGTCCAATATTCATGCGTTTTAGACTGACCAGATAAAAGTTACAGTTTACGACATGAGAGGTATCCCATCTCAGTTACGTAGCATGAATAAGTGTCAAAGAACTATCAGAACTGAACCTGGAATAAGCCCATGGGCTGAGTCAGGGTTGAGGAGGCAGAGAAACAGAAGCCAAAGACAAGCTGGAGCCACAGCAGCACAGTAGGGGGAGGTATCGCCGTGGTCAGAAAGTAAAGTGTCAGGGGCTTCCCTGGTGGTCCAGAGGTTGAGACTCTGCCTACCAATGCAGGCCGTGTGGGATTAGTCTCTGGTTGGGAAGCTAAAATCTCACACATATCTTGGGGCCAAAAAACCAAAACATAAAGCATAAGCAATATTGTAACAAATTCAATAAAGACTTTAAAAATGGACCACATTAAAAAAAAAATCTTAAAAAAAGTAAAGTATCAGAAGAATGGACACAAAACTCGAATGGGGAAAGAGAAAGTGTCACAGTTATATGGGTGAAATATCAGGTGAAAGCTAATAAAAGAAGATTGGGTAGTGGTGAGAGCATGGGTCTAGAGTAAGACTATGATTTTGTGTGGATGAGTTTTGTTGTCAGAGAGCTTCTACTGAACACACTAGCCTTTAAGGGGCAGCTCTTCTGCACTACTGTTTGATCAGAGGAGGAGGATGAGTTTTGTTAAAAAACAATGATGTTCTATGCAAGTGAAGTCAAAATAAGAGGATTTTATGATAAGAAAAAATGGAAATACTCTTCCAGACATCAGTTCCCTTTAACTTGTGACCACACACTTTGTTTATTTAGTATACAAGCATAGCAAATTTAGGGAGAAAATATGCACATGGTCAGAAAAAAATCAGTCACAGTGCAAGTAAAATTAAGTTCAGAATAAGTGCCATAAATACTTCAGGAAGGAGAACAATGGAGCTAGTGGGGCTTTTCTTCCCTCTTAGCTCAGTCGGTAAAGAATCTGCTTGCAATGCAGGAGACCTGGGTTCAATTCCTGGGTGGGGAAGATCCCCTGGAGAAGGAAATGGCAATCCACTCCAGTATTCTTGCCTGGAAAATCCCATGGACAGAGGAGCCTGGCGGGCTACAGTCCATGGGGTCGCAAGAGTCGGACACGACTTAGCGACTAAACCACCATAAGAGGTTTAGAATATGTACAGATGGAGGGAAGGAAGATGGGCTTCAGTTCAGCTTCGGAGTTGCCTTTAGCCTGTTGGGCAAAGTGATTCTCATTCTGTTTTCTGCTGTGGCTTTGTTCTCCCCTGCCAAAGACATCTCTCTCTGTGGTGCAGTGACCCTTCGCAGGGAAGCGTGTCCCTCAGGATGCTGGTAAGCTCTTCCCCAAGACCCCAACTTGCCCAGGGCAAATCGCCAGTTCAAGCAGAGAATGCCCCTGGCCCCTGACCCTCCACATTTGAGCTTCCCCACCTTCAATCTGAGTTTCTGATCTGGACTCACTCAGCCTTCTTTTTTTTTTTTTTTTCCACTCAGCCTTCTTCATCCCCTAGCCGGGGTTCGTCTCTCTACCCTTCTCCTCTGGGGACTTTTTAATTCAGCCTGCCTGAGAACACCCTCAAAGCTCCCCAGGACTGCAGGAAAGAGAAGCTAGGGGGCTGGCTCTGAACCTATTTGACATGACCAGCCACCAAGAGCCACTTACGTATGTGTGTATGTATGTATGTCTGCCATACATAAACACTATGTAAAATGCGTCTGGATTTCACTTTAATTTCTCCCTGTCTAGAAACTTGTCTTCACTGGTTGCGGCAAAACCTCTGAGCCCTTCCAGCCCTGGCCTGAGCCTTAAGCGATGGCAGGCCAGCTGAACTGTCCTCCCTCTTCTAGCTGATCCAGTTCTGACCCCTGTGCTTCCCTCTTCTCTATGATTGTGTTCCTCTCCTTGTTCCCTGCTTTCCAAGGATGAGCCTTCTTGCCTTGTCCCCAGGCTCCCAGAACTGCTTTACCCTATTCCTTTTTTTTCTCAAGCTGGAGCTTTACAATGTTGTGTTAGTTTCTGCTGTACTATCATGAATCTGTTTTATGTATACACATAACCTCTCCCTCTTGGATCATCCCCAACCCCAGGTCATCACAAAGCACCAAGCCAAGCTCCCTGTGCTATAGAGCAGCTTCCCACTAACTATTTTACATCTAGTATGTATATATCGTATGTCAGTCCTACTCTCCCAATTCATCCCACCCTCCTCTTCCGGGTCTGTGTCCACGTACGTTTCCATTCTCTATGTCTGTGTCTTTATTCCTGCCCTGCAAATAGGCTCATCTGTACCATTTTTCTAGATTCCACATTTATGCATTTGTTTTTCTCTCTCTGACTTACTTCACTCCCAGAACTGCTTTTAAAAATGAGTTATTATTTTTAAAAAAGAAAAGAAATAAATCATCACAAAAGGAAATGAGTTGCATTCTCTTTAGAGAAAGCAGATGGGGCAGTGGAGAGAGCCTGGATTTTGGAGTCAGTTGGTCAGGGGGATTGAAACCTGACTCCGTAGTTCCTAGATGTGTGACCTTGGGAAGTTACTTTCACTTTCTGGGGCTCTAGTCCTCATCTGTAAGATGGGGATAAGGATAACCTTTCAGTGGTGAGAATTAAACTGTATGACAACAGGGCTTCTACCCCAGGTCCCTAGTGTGCTGGTTGGTGTATGGTAATGTGCTATCCACTGCTTGTGGAGCAGTTGTTGTTTGAGGCTCTTCATGTCACTAGTGGCTGTGCTTAGGAGAACTCGATTGCGTTGAGTCCCCGGGAAGAAGGTAGGGTCGGTCTTGGTTCAAGAAAGCCTGAAAAAGTGATGGAAAATCAGAGCAGAAAAGCAAAACATGCGTGAGATGTCAAGTTGTATTCATATATGCTTGCTGCCTCTAGGCCCCGTTCATGCACTGAGTCTGGGATTCTGAGAATCACTATGCATCCTCCTAAGGCACAACACCACCAAGGATGGCCCTCTGATCCCAAAGCCCACTCCTCTGCATGTGCAGCCATGAAAGTGAAAGAAAGTGAAAGTGAAAGTGGCTCAGTCGTGTCTGACTCTTTGCGACCCCATGGACTATGCAGTCCATGGAATTCTCCAGGCCAGAATACTGGAGTGGGTAGTCTTTCCCTTCTCCAGAGGATCTTCCCAACCCAGGATCGAACCCAGGTCTTCTGCATTGCAGGCAGATTCTTTACCAGCTGAGCTATCAGGGAAGAGCCATGGGGGACAGACAATTATTGGCAGGCCTCCCTGAGCAGCCAGATTTATGGGATTTCAGTGTTTGGTTTATAGTCATTTTAGACTAGGTTTTATATAGCTAATTTTGGTGTCTGTACGTCTTTGTTCCCTTAAAAATAATCCAAAGAACTTTGGAGGAAAGGAGTAGTAGGAAGAAGTCCTGATATGTTTTCCTGTGCTAAGCAAAGCAGTTTCTTCCTATAGTGTGAGACCACCTGAAGCTAGACCCTAAAATTCAGTGTGGCAACAGGCTGAGATGTACACTGGCTGGAGGAGCTTATAGCTTCAGTTACCTGTTTCAGTTCCACAGTGTGTAAAATGTTTGCCATGAGAACTTCCTGAGTTTCAGTTACAGTGATCATTTTCCTGAATCCTTCTTCCTACATTCTTCTCTCCGGGTTCAACTTTTCCACATTGGGTTGGTCCCATAGCTGTGTATCAGTCGGGGTGGGGAAAAAAGGAAGCAGGACACTGATTTCATTGCAGTTATTTTCAGTGACATGTTTTTATGGCAAATAGCAGTGAGCAGTGAGAGAGAACCCAGTAGGAAGTCTTTTTCACACCTAATAAAAAAGAGAAAAAAAATTAGACAATCATTGCTGCATGGTCATTTAATGGTTTAGATTTAAAGTTGCTTGTTTGTGCTAGTATATGCTATTGTTTTGATTTGTGGCTACAGTTTTTATCCCCCCCCACCCTTATCACCATGGGAAGTTACACTGCTTTGTATTATTTTTTCTGTTTAAGTAGGGACTTAAACAATGGAAATTTATCAACAGAGGATAAAATGAGTTCAAGATTATGTCCAAAGAGCCTTAAGATTATAAAGGGAACTATGTTTTTTAGCTTTCTACCTGTATTTGACAATCTAAATCACTGCTTCCCAAGTAGTACGAACCCAGAGGAGTCAACCCAGCTGGAACAGGATCCAGTGCTGCTATCAACAGCCCTGACTCATGTTCATTACCTTTCTTTTTTTTTTTTTTGATGGCATCGAGGCAGAGAGAAACAAAAGTAGGAAAATCAGAAGTGAATATCACGGTATTAAGATGAAGCACCACTGAAGCTGTTAGATGGGAAGCTAGTCCAAACCCCAAAAGAGCAAGGGGGGGACAGTTGGGATTTTAGGGCTGACAGTGATGGATCTACCAGGTTTTTCAAAACTATTCAAAGAAGGTTAAAGTCCGGAGGAAATGAAGGCCAGATTTTAGAAGACTTCAGATTTGCAGCACAAAACTGTGGCAAGAAAGATCCAGATATCCAAGACCATCTGGAACTTTTCAGGAAACCTTCATATGTTCAGTCAATAAGTATTTATTGAGTACCTGGTATGTGTTGAGCATTTTGACAAGAACTGACAATGTCAGTTCACCGAAAACACACTTACGTTAGATGGTTATACATACTCAGCCCCTTTTAAGAAGAAAACTAAAACAAAAATGACATGCTTGTCACCAAGCAGAAGGCCTCAGTTGCAGACAGGGACCAGTCCATTCCTGATGGTCTCTCTCCAACTGGCTCTGTCTCCTCAGTTTGCATCTCTGGTGGGCGCAGGCATCATGCTGCTCCTGATGATAAAGATGGCACACTTCTTCTACACACTGCCAAACGTAAGTAGACCTGATCAGATGCCTGAGTCAGATCACATCTTGGTGGGGGCGGCTGTGAGGGGAACTGCATTCTGCTCATCTACAGTGGTTGCCCCAGGCTACTTCTGGTTTCTTTATAATAACTGCCTCTACCACACAGGATTTCCCTGGTGGCTCAGATGGTAAAGAATCCACCTGCAATGTGGAAGACCTGGGTTCGATCTGTGAGTTGGGAAGATCCCTGGGGGAGGGCATGGCAACCCACTCCAGTATTCTTTTTCTTTTTTTTTGAATTGAAGGATAATTGCTTTACAGAATTTTGTTGTTTTCTATCAAACCTCAACACTCCAGTATTCTTGCCTGGAGAGTCCCCATGGACAGGATCACAAAGAGTTGGACACGACTGAGTGACTAAGCACCTCACAGGACTAGGAGTTAAACACGATAATATGTATAATGTAGAGAGAACAGTTTTGAGCTAATAATAGGCTCTCAAGAAACAATTGTGATTCTTCTCATCCTCATTTATCTTTTTTTTTAAATTGCTGTAGCTATAAAGTAAGCTTTTAGAAGTAAGGATTCAGTTAAATATGACCAAAATAGACTTCAGATGCCAGAACGCCCATTACCAACATAGGCTTGGAAACTCATTGTGCCTTCATGCCATCTGTTTTCCTAAACGGTTTCCAGAAGTCTTTGTTCTGCATTCATGTGAACTCACTCCCCCTACCACTGCCACCCTGCCTTTTGGTCAGTTCACAAAACTAAAAGTTGAGTTTTAATTCTGTATTCAGCTAGAATGCCTCTATGTATTTACGTGCCATTTCTTCCCTTTGTGTGAAATGGATGATGACTTTACATTAATGCCAATTGCATTAATTACTGACTATAATCGATTTGTTCTAAGTTACAGTATAGGTCAATGCCCAGTGTCCATGATTTCTTTTTAAATTTCCTCCGTGTTCCTTTTAGTCATTTTTAGATACTACTAAGTTGGGGAGGTGGGGCTTCCCTGGTGGCTCAGTGGTAAAGAGTTTGCCTGCAATGCAGGAGACCTGGGTTCAATCCCTGGCTTGGGAAGATCCCCTGGAGGAAGGGCATGGCAACCCACTCCAGTACTGTTGCCTGGAGAATCACATGGACAGAGGAACCTGGTTGGTACAGTCCATAGGGTTGCACAGAGCTGGACATGACTGAAGCGACTAAGCAGCAGCAGCAAGGGAGGAGATTTTATTCCTGGTGCAGCAGCTTGGTTACCCACTGATGTAGCGGTCCCTAAGCTGGAGTGGTTGTAAATATTATACCCATCCTTTTGAACATGTTTGGGACTTCCCTGGTGGCTCAGTGGTAAAGAATTCGCCTGCCAAGCAGGAGACGCAGGTTCAATCCCTCGGTCAGGAAGATGCCCTGGAGAAGGAAATGACAACCCACTCCAGTCCAGTATTCTTGCCTGAGAAGTCCCATGGACAGAGGAGTCTGGCAAGCTACAGTCCAAGGGGTTACAAAAGAGTTGGACACACTTAGCAACTAAACAACAGTTCCACCTGGTGAATGTCACATTTCAGTAGAACAGGACCATCTTAAGGCTGTTGCTGCCTTTGGTTCTTGTGATTCAGGGATCTTGGAAACGAGCCAGGAAATATATGCATGGTGGGTGGGATTAAGCTTGTGTTTATCACACAAGCTGTCCTCTGATTCCCAGCAGAAGTCATCTCCAGAATGTAGCTTATGCAGCATCTTTGGAGCTATAACTCTTGGGAGTCTATTTTTGGTAGGCCACTCACTAATTTACTTTGGACAGTGATATTTTTTCTTTATAGCCTGAAGAATCAGAATTAAAAAAAAAAAATCTCAAATAAAAATCTGTCTGAATTCACTGCAGGGTAGTGATAAAAGTGAGGCTTCCCAGATGGTTCAGTGGTAAAGAATCTTCCTGCCAAGGCAGGAGATGCAGGAGATGTGGGTTCGATCCCTGGGTTGGGAAGATCCCCTGGAGAAGGAGATTGCAACCCACTCCAGTATTCTTGCCTTGAAAAATCCCATGGACAGAGGTGGGTTACGGTGGGGTTCCAAAGAGTCAGCCATGACTGAGCACACATGCATGCATGCACAGTGACAAAAGCAGGGAAGCCCTTCCTTATTATAAATATGTTGGGGATAGAACAGCCCTTGCTTTTGGCCAACCATGTTCTGGCATGTTATTTTTACATCATCTAGTTAGGATGTTGCTGGGTGAGAAAATGCGAACACAATCTGATCAGTGGAATAACTGAATTTCTATAACCATGGCTCTCTATGAGGATTAAACTATGAATGATTCCTTCCTGTTTTTATTGGAGTATAATTGCTTTGCAGTGTTCTGTTAGTTTCTGCAGTACAACATCGTGAATCAGCCATATGTATACATATGTCCCCTCCCTGTTGAGCTTCCCCTCCCATTCCACCCCTCTAGGAAGCACCTATCCTTCCTTCTTTGAATGACTATGGGTAGTTTGTTGCAAAATTCTTGGGAGAGTAATTGGTAGAGCATCCTGGCAAGGATCTCAACTAGTGAGCAAGGGACCCAATACACATTTTTTAATGTAATACAAATAGTGTATTCAATATTGTTCCGATTTTGTGTGGGAAAAAAAATACATAGGCTATACCAAAATGTTATCTCTCGTATGATGGAAAATATATATAAATTCAATTCTTCTTTGCACATGAGCATGTTTTATCTTAATGTTCAGAAAGGTAAAAATTTTATTGTATATTTCATGAAAAAGATCTGTTTCCCTGTCATACTCTGTGTGTGTGCTCAGTCTTCCAGTCCTGTCCAACTCTCTGTGACCCCATGAACTGTAGCCCACCAGGCTCCCCTGTCCATGGAATTCCCCAGGCAAGAACACTGGAACGGTTGCCATTTCCTCCTCCAGGGAATCTTCCTGACCCAGGTATCAAACTCACGTCTCCAGGGTCTCCTGCATTGGCAGGTGGATTCTTTACCACTGAGATACCTCGGGAGCCCTCATACTTCATACCTCAAGCCAAAAGTCTTGTAAAAACCCTGTGAAGTTGAATTTCTTATCTTTCCTACCACATCTCCCTCCTAATTGCAGAAATTTGGGGAGATTTTTGACTGGTGAAAAGATGAAGCTGGAAAACAAGTAATTTCTGCTGACTTCATTTTTGTTCCTCCCCCCTCTACTGACTTGTTGCATCCAACTGGTTACTGAGTAACCTCAGAAAACCAGAGTAAGCCTGGATCCAAGCCACTTCTGAGTGGGATCAGTTCTAATTGGCTAGATGGCTAGGAAAAGGATGAGAAATGTTTCTTAAAGTATGTTCGATTCTACTTTGAGGGCCTGATGATTTTATACCCCTATGAATATTGATCTTCATTTTCTTATATTTAAGACACTGTCTTTCCATTACAAAAGGAGACATGCTTACTTTTTAAACTTTGGAAAATTCATAATAGACAAAAATCTATTTTTTAGATAGATTGGCCACACACTGAGGTGGCAGTCCCTGAAGCCACAATCACAAATAAACCACTATTCACATTTTGGCATATACCTAACCAATATTATTCTCTATAAACAGATGGTATTTACTTTGTATGCTGTTGTTGTTTAGTCGCTAAATCATGTCTGACTCTTTGCAACCCATGAACTGTAGCCTGCCAGGCTCCTCTGTCCATGACAAGAATATTGGAATGGGTTGCCATTTCCTTCTCCGGGGGATCTTCCCAACCACAAGGATTGAACCCGTGTATCCTGCATTGGCAGGCAGATTCTTTACCACTGAGCCACCAGGGAAGCAGCCTTTACTTTGTGTAGTTGTGATCTAACTGTACACACAATCTGGTATTCTTGTTAATTTCATATATAACGTGATACTCTTACTATCACTTATTAATCAGTTTAAATTAGGTTATCTGAGTTTTTTTATTATAAATAACACAACAATGAGCAATTTTGTACATCTACCGTTTTCTATATTTAGGATAGATTTCTAAGGGGAAAACAAAAGTTCTGTACGAAAGCATATCAATCAGTATTTCTTGCTCAGTCGCTTCAGTCGTGTCCAAGTCTTTGCAACCCTATGACCTATAGGCAGGCTCCTCTGTCCATGGGCTTCTCCAGGCATAAATACTGGAGTGGGTTGCCATGCCCTTCTCCAGGGGATCTTCCCGACCCAGGGATCAAATCTACATATTTTAAGTCTCCTGCTTTGACAGGCGGGTTCTTTACCACTAACGCCCACCCTGGGAAGCCCTAGTATTTCTTGATATACTGCCAAATTATTTTTCAAAAGGGCAATACCCATTTTTAATGGAATGTCCTCAATGTTTTAAATTTGCTAATTTAATTTGATGGACCAAACCAGTGGTATCTCACTGTTGAAATAATCGTAGTACATCATGATTTGGCTTGGGGAAAACAAAAACAAAAACACCAAATTGAAACTATTTCAGAATTTCTGTGAGTGGACATTCTCTTAATTTGTCACCCCATCTGAGAATGGTTTCTAAGCAACATCAGTCACATAGGTTATGTCAAGCAAACTAGACAAAGCAATGTCAAATAGGCACAGAATAGGACAAATGGCCAAAGGTGCCAGCCTTCCTATGGGTCTTGCCTCATCCTTACACCAAAAGTGACAACATGGAAACAGAAGGGACTAGATGATCATGACTTGTGGCTACTCTTGCTCTCACTGTCTGCGTAAGTAACCAATGATCTGAATCTAAAAGGGGCATGTGGGGACTTCCCTGTGGTCCAGTGGTTAAAATTTCACCTTCCAATCCTGGGGGGTATGAGTTCAATCCCTGGTCGGGGAGCTAAGATTCCACATGTCTTGCAGCCATAAAAAACCAAAACATAAAACAGAAGCAATATTGTAACAAATTCAATAAGGATTTTAAAAATGGTCCATATTCAAAAACCCTAAAATAAAAGGGGCTTTTGAGAGCTGTTACTGGCCAAATGAGTCACATGGCCTTGCTGTGTCTTGTGTGTTTGACAAATTATAAAGGTGAGCAGAGACAAATGTGGAGAATACTTATTTGACTGGACAGTGAGTTGCAGCACAGACCTGGTGTTTGTATGAAATATTAGTGCAGAATACCTCTGTGTGGCAAGGCTGACCAAGTCTCTGTGGTTCCTTTGTGGAAATTTGGAAGCTTTACCCCTGAAGGGAAAATGAAGCAGGGTTTGTTTTTTCCCCACAGGCTATAGTGGCTGGTATTATCCTGAGTAACGTCTTACCCTTCCTTGAAGCTTTTTACACCCTACCCAATCTGTGGAGGCAGAACCAGTATGACTGTGTGAGTGTAGATGCACTGGGGAGGCTGGGAAGGATGGAGGGGAAGCCTGCAGAGAGAAGGGGAGAGCAAACGAAAGGGATCAGCGTGAACCCACCATCTGATGCATCTCTGCTGTTGCTCAAAAAATGGGGAGTCAAGATTATCTGGTGCACAGAAATACTGAGACCCCAATTCAACTATATGAAGTTCGATAAAACAGAAGTAATTAAGCAGCTGCAGTTACACACAGATCTGGTAAAAAGGGTTCATCATACATGGCATATTTGAGTGACTTTTAGTCTGGTTAATACAACTGCATTCCAGGAGAGGGGAAACAAATGCTAACAAGAGGAGAGGGCATCTTGCCAGGAAGAGTAACTGATGGAGTGCTCCCCTTTTCTCTGGAGAAGAAAACTAGAGGACATATGGGGGATATAGCAAGAAATGAGATAGGGGATGATGATGCAATGAGAGGAGAAGGACCCAGAAGATCCAGGTCCCTGAGAAGTTAAGAGGGAAATGTGGTCCAGTGTACAGTTAGAGCTTCTGGTCTTTGGAGTGGAGACAGCACTTCCAACAGCCCTGGAGAGAACAAGGGAAGGTTGAGTGCAGATACTAACAAACAGATGGCAGGTGGAGTAAACAGTTAAGGGATTTTCAACCCATCTTCTTTTTAAAAAAATTTTTTTTATTGGGGTATAGTTGATTCACAATGTTGTTTAGTTTCAGGTGTACAGCAAAGTGAATCAATTACACATAAACATATATCCACTCCTTTAAAAAAAAATTCTTTCCCCATATACACAGTAGCCTATAAATGTCAGTCCCAACCTTCCAATTTATCTCTCCCCCTCAGCCTATCTTCTGTATGAAAATGAAAGTCAAATCACCTGCTGAGAGATGGAGTAGGTGGTGGGACACGGGCTTGAAAAGGATATTAAAGATTCCTAATGACTATCATGGGTCTTAAAATAGCAACCAGTAATTTGGTGAGTGTTCTGGGTTGCTTTCCAAACAGTATTTCTAATCTCAATAAATTCTATAAAGCAGATATTATTACCCCAATTTTTCACAAGCGGAAACTGACGTTTTAAGAGAAAATTAAAGAGAGATGTAACCAAGAATGCATAAAAAAATTGCTAGGCAGCCCTGGGGCCCAATCATTTGTGACAGCATCAGTCCATGTGGCTGTGGAATTTGTTCTCTAAATCCTAGGTGTTGGGAGAAAAAGGGTAAAGGTGAATTGAGGAAGAGGACTTGTGATTTTCTCAATTCTGCTTGTTGTCACGATCTCCCTTTCTCCTCCTTCCTCTTTTCCATAAGCTCATTTGGATGGTGACGTTCATGTCTGCAATTTTGCTGGGACTGGATGTTGGACTAGTTGTTGGAGTAACTTTTGCCTTCTTCATCATCACTGTTCAGTCACACAGGTACTTTGTCTGGGGTAATAGGAGGTGGGCCGTGTCAAGGTGAGGCAACTGTGACCTAAAGGCAAATGCATTTCCTTACAGAACTAAGATTCTCCTCCTGGGTCAGATCCCTAACACCAATATTTATAGAAGCTTCCAAGACTATCGGGAGGTAAGAATCCAAATGAGTCCCACTCCTTTGCCCAAAGGATGGGATGGACCAGGCCTGCTGCTTAGTTTTTCTACAAAAAAAAAAAAAAACCCTAAGCTCCTTTGTTCCCCTCCGCTGCACTGCAGATACGCATTTACAAAGGCGGGGAAAGTGATGCAGCCAGTTAAGGATAATTTTAAATGTACTTCAGAGGGAGGAGGGCCAAGAAAAAGAGAGATGTGAAGAAATAAGAGGGGAAAAGAAGAAAGCAGGGGGTGAAAACCAGAGGGAGGAATTTGTTAGTTTTTGATGCTTATAAAGAACACAGATTCTCCAGGATGTTCTAAGGATTTTTTTTTCCCTTACTCCATAAAAGAGCTGAAAAATTGCCCTCAAGTGTACATTTATTCGTCTTGCAGGTTACAAACATTCCAGGGGTGAAGATCTTCCAGTGCTGCAATGCCATCACATTTGTCAACGTTCACTACCTCAAGCGCAAGGTGTTAGAGGAGGTGAGGGCTGTCCTCTGCTTCTCCCCACCTGCTTCCCTCTCGGTCCCAGAGTGTTCTTCCCTCCCCCACTCACCACTTGAATTAGACCCAGCATATGTCTTTCAGATTGAAATGGTAAAGGTGCCGCTTACAGAAGAAGAAATTTATACCCTGTTCAATCAAAATGAAGAGGGCGCACTGCGAGGAAAGATTTGTCGGTGTTACTGCAACTGTGATGACCCAGAGCCATCGCCCAGGGTTAGAAACACCTCTTCTTTTCTCCTACATTTTATAAAGAAATGCACTAGTAGAGGTTTTTTTTTTTTTAATTATTTATTTGTTTATTTGTATCATTGCACTGGGTCTTCATTACTGTGAGCGGACTTTCTGTAGTTGCAGCAAGCGGCTACTCTCTAGCGCACAGGCTTCTCATTGCAGTGATTTCTTTTGTTGCGGAGCACAGACTCTAGTGTTCTTGCCTGGAGAATCCCAGGGACAGAGGAGCCTGGTGGGCTACAGTCCATGGGATCACAAGAGTTGGACACGACTTAGCGACTAAACCACCAACCACCACAGACTTTAGGATACATGGGCTTCAGCAGATGTGGCACATGGGCTTAGCTGCCCTGCGGCAAGTGGGATCTTCCCGGACCAGTGATCGAACCAGTGGCCCCTGCATTGGCAGGCTATTCACTGTACCACCAGGGAAGCCCTGCACTGATAGTTTTCTAAAAAAAGAAAGAAAAGAAAATCTAAACCGCTTCAGGGATTTTTAACTCATAGGTGAACCATGAATAATCAGAAACCTCCGTTTCTACTCAGAAATGGAGACAGAGGTTCCCTTTCAGGTCAGATCTTGCCCTGAGAGTAAGAGGCAGGAGATGTCTCAAGTTCTGACTCCCTTCTCAACGACCAGTGACTTATCTGAGCTCAGAACACAGTCTGCCTGTTGCGATTGTCGGTAGTTCCCTGGTTGTCCCTGTTTTCCTTGACTTTAGCTCCCTGGCTATAGATTTCTAAGAACAAGTGACTGAAAGATTGTTTCCTAATTTGCAGCAGGGTCAAGCTGGCTGGGGTTCCCAAGGGTCTGTCAGGGTCTCCTGATATCAGCCTGTGACCAGGGCAATGATGATGTGGTGGGGAGGGCGGAGAAGAAGACATGGTTCAGAAGATTATTCTAGCGGCTGAGTTAAAGTGCTCATTCATTTCCAACTCAGACTTGGTCTAAATATTCCCTTTCCCCAGAGCAAGGCTGTTCATTTCCATCTTTGAGGACTTCATGTGTACCTACACCCTGGAGCGGCAGCTGTATCTACACACACAAAACACATACATGCATACACGCACACTTCCCATCCCCCTCCTCACATGGGCACTGACAAATACAGAGCATGCGCTTGTGTGTGTGTGTGTGTGTGCGTGTGTGTGTGTGTGTGTGCGTGTATGTGTGTGTGTGACACAGCATGGACTGTAGCCCATCAGGCTCCTCTGTCCATTGGATTTTCTAGGCAAGAATACTGGAGTGGGTTACCATTTCCTTCTCCAGGGGATCTTCCCATTCCAGAAATTGAACCCACATCTCCTGCATTGGCAGGTGGATACTGAGCCACCCGGGGAAGCCCATTCACATTCCCATACAGCTGAATGGAGCATACTTCTCCTGAGCTCCTGGAAAATACCAACTTCCCTGCCAAGAAGACTAACTCTACTAGTAGAATTAACACTGTCTCTGATTTTTATTTTGTATCCACATTGCACTGAATATGGTAGAGAGTGTTTATAAGGCATCAGAGAATATATTTTAGAGTAGGAAACAATCATCTAGTATTTGTTGGGCTTATACTAGGTACCCAGAACTATGACACTAAGAAAAAGAAAACCAAATGTTTAGGGGCCTCTGCCTCTAGGTCTTTCTTTTTAATTGTTGTATAAAGCAGATAACATAAAATCTAGCATCCGAGCCATTTTTCAGTGTACAGTTCAGTAGTGTTAAACACATTCACACTGTTGTGCAGTCATCACCACCAGATAGCTCCAGAACTTTTTCATCTCGAAAAACTGGAACTCTGACCCATTCTACAACTTGGCACTTCCTCTTCTTTCCAGCCCCTGGCAACCACCACTAGACTTTCTGCTTCTATGAATTTGACTATTCCAGATACCTCATATAAGTGGAATCATACAGCATTTGTCTTTTTGCAACTGGCTTATTTCATTTAGCATAATGTCCTCAAGGTTCATTTGGGTTGTTCTTTATTTTAAAAGCTTTTCATGGAAAAATCTGAACAGATACAAAAGTAGAAACAAGTATAATGAGCCTCTATGTACCCACCAACCACTTTAAGATTTATCACCTCATATTCAATCATTTCATCAATACCCCTACCCACCTATAACCCATCAAAATCACAGGATTATTTTGAAGCAATTCATGGAATTTTAAGTCAACTGAGGGAATTCCCTGGCAGTCCAGTGGTTAGGACTCTGTGCTTTCACTGCTGTGGGCCCAGGTTCAATCCCTGATCAGGGATCTAAGATTCCACAAGCTGTGCTGTATGGCCAAAAAAAGAAAGAAACCGGAGAGACAACACTCTATTAATGTGACATTTAAGGTTATTATTGTATTTTATCCATCCAAAACTACACATTATTTCCCATCTCTGAAATTTAGATACATTATATAATCAATGGCAATATTATAGTTTAATTTGCAGTGTTTTATTTCTGTCTTGATAGCACAAAAAGTAGTGGTGATGAAAATAGAATGGTGAAGCACATTATGCAGCATATTGCTATGTTCTAAATTGTGTGTCTGTATTCTAACAACTCTAAGACTTCAGGTAAAAAAAGATGGGCATGAACTCAAAAAGGCAGGGAAACATCACGGTAGTGATGGACTTAAGCCGGGCAGGAGAGAGAAAATTGGATTTACGTCAGGTGGGAAAAAAGAGGACTCTCATTCCATGAATAGGCTTGGGCAGAGACACTGAGGTAAAAATGAGCATGGGGTTGTCAGAGTAAGGGCTTCCCCAAAGGCTCAGCAATAAAGAATCCTCCTGAAATGCAGGAGACATGGGTTCAATCCCTGGGTCGGGAAGATGCCCAAACACTCCAGTTTTTTTGTTTTTTTGGCCTGAAAAATCCCATGGACAAAGCCACCTGGCAGGCTACAGTCCAAAGGATCGCAAAGAGTCAGACGTGACTGAGCTACTGATCACAAGCACGTCAGAGTAAGAGGCTTGGCCTGGGCAGTAAGTTCAGGCAGACCCAGAGGGTGTGGATTGTGAAAGCTCTTGAAAGAGTGTAGAGGAGATGGAGAGAAGTGGGGAGGCTCTTGGAGGTTTATTTTTTTAGTATTTATTTTTATGTACTTATTTGGCTGCACTGGGTCTTCATTGCAGCACGTGAACTCTTAGTTGCAGCTTGTGGGATCTAGTTCCCTGACCAAGGATAGAACCCAGGACCCCTGCATTGGGAGAGTGGAGTCTTAGCCACTGGACCACCCAGGAAGTCCCTCAGAGGTTTATTCTGCCTGGAGAACCTTGAATCTCCCCACCACTGAACCCCACCATCAGCTGTCCCCCCAAGGCCTGGCCTCAGTGACTGTCAAGACTTGGGGAACATCTCTCTTCTTTGAACTGTAATATTATCACTTGTTCACACCATTTTTAGCAATACAATATATACTATCATGTATAGTTTTCTTTACATTTTTCCCTATTTTTAAAGTTTATTTCACAAGCAACATTATTAGAACAGATTTTTCTTGAAGAAACATCATCCCAAAGTATACTTCTGTAGCAAACAAATTCTTCATTTTCCTACATGCCTTCCAGTTCTTGTCCATATAGGTTGCTGTTTTTGCTCAGTCGTCAAGTTGTGTCCAACTCTTTGAGACCCCATGGACTGCAGCACGCCAGGCTTCTGTGTTCCTCACCATCTCCTGGAGTTTGCCCAAGTTCATGTCCATTGCATTGGTGATGCCATCCAACCATCCCATCTTCTGTTGCCCTCTTTTCCTTCTGCCTTCAGTCTTTCCGAGCATCAGGGTTTTTTTTCCAATGAGTCAGCTGTTTGCATCAGGTGGGCCAAAGTATTGGAGCTTCAGCTTCAGCATCAGTCCTTCCAATGAGTATTTAGGGTTGATTTCCTTTAAGATTTCCTTTATAGGTGTTACTCATCCTTTAAATGGACATGTGCCCTCTCCCCAGGTAGAATCTGACAGCCATGACTACAGAGTCAACATTCACATCTTTTTTGCCGTTGTATTCCTGAGGCTTGGTTCTGTCCTTAAGAAATGCCAAGCACCCCAGGCCCATTAGGAGGGTAAGAGGAGTGGAAGGTAAATTCAGCTATGCTCTAGTAACTTTTGTCTTCTTGAGGAAGTTTGACAGACAGCAGTTTCACTGATAAAAGAAGGATGGTTGAGAAAAGGGACTGATGGAAGAAATATTAGGTTGGCCAAAAAGTTTGTTCAACTTTTCCATAAGCAATTATAATCCAATATTTCCAAGTTATAGTAGGTGCTGGAGACTAATTAGAACCCAGGGATGAGGGAAAAGAATAAATCAAAGATGATTTAAAGTCTGGCTCACTAGGACAATGATAATATCCCTGATACATGTGGAGGAAGTTGGTGGTGGGGGAGTGGTGAGGATCAGGGAAGATGAATGTGGCTTTATATACATTGTTGTTGTTTAGTAGCTAAGTTGTGTCTGAGTCTTGCGACTCCATAGATTGTAGCCCATCAGGCTCCTCTGTCCATGGGACTTCCCAGGCAAGAATACGAGAGTGGGTAGCCATTCCCTTCTGCAGGGGATCTTCCCAACCCAGGGATCGAACTTGCATCTCCTGTTTGGCAGGCAGATTCTTTACCACTGAGCCACTAGGAAAGCCCATGGGTAAACAGATGGCTAATGGGAAGCGGCTGTATAGCACAGGGAGCTCAACGCTGTGCTCTGCGACAACCTAGAGGGATGGGATGGGATGGGGCGTGGGGGAAGAGTCAAGAGGGAGGGGATGTGTATTCTTGTGGCTGATTCACGTTGTTGTATGGCAGAAGCCAATATAATATTGTAAAGCAATTATCCTCCAATTAAAAAAAAGATCAATATGGTTTTAGTCACAAGCTAGCAGTGATAATGAAATATCGAAGAAGAAAGGTATAGTGCGTGGTTTGTGAAGTTTTCCAAGGGCAAGTGAAGTGAATTGTAGATAGAAACAGCATAGTTGCAAACACTTCCAGCCTTATTGGAGTCTTATCGTAGTCCTCCCCTAACTCTGTCGTCCCAGGTTATTTACACAGAACGATATGAAGTTCAACGGGGCCGAGGCTCCTCCTTCATTAACCTGGTCCGCTGCTCACGTTTCGAGAGCATGGGCACAGCCCAAACTATGTCTGAAGGCCAAGTACCGTACATAACATCTTCCACATCTCAGAGAAGCCCAAACTATGAGGAGGTGGAGAAAGTTTGGCTTTCTGATGACCCCTCCAGGAGCATGACGATCACACTCCCTGAGGCTTCTGATACTCAGGTCAGGGCTACAAAACTCCTGCCTTACTCGTCTTCAAATATTCTACCCAGCGTCCACACCGTCATCTTGGACTTCTCCATGGTACATCTTGTGGACGCACAGGCTTTGGTCATATTAAGACAGGTAAGTACTAAGGAGGTGTTCACAAGAGCTCTGATCCCTGACTGAATCCTGTTAGTCACTGATCAGCTGCTCTGTGACTCCTGGGCCACTAGAAACTTGCATACCAAAGATAGTTTAAGGTCAACCAGAATAAAAAGAAAATGAAGCAACTCTGATTTACTAAACAAGGGCTGGTTCCCTAAGCATGGCATGTTGTTTCTCAAGGACTAAAAATTAGAAAACTCTTAACACCATTGAAACGATCTGTGCCACGCCCAGCAACTCCTGGCACATCTTGGGAGTTAGTTACAAAAAATTTGAAGGAATAGGTTCAAATGCTACAGAAAAAAGTTCACACAGAATTCTCTACTATTCAGCTGCTCTAAAAGGCACTCAGGAGGTTTGAAGAAGTTGTGATGAAGTGACACATCAGGTGTGAGGTTGCCCAGTCCAGGACCCCAGTCCAGACTCATAAGGATGTTCCCCAGTTCTCTCTTCATTGCCTGCCTCTTTGGGTGAGAAAGGCAGGAAAGATTTTTCCTTCAAAAGCAGCGTTCCCTGAGTCCTGATTTCTCTCCCACCTTCTGGTTTCTCAGACAGTTTTCATTTCTCTCCTTGTACAAATATGGACAGTTTAGGTGCACAACCAACCATACTGGTTTTATTGTTTAATGTCTCATAAGCACAAAATGGGCTTTCCTGGTTGCTCAGATGGTAAAGAATCCGCCTGCAATGCAGGAGACCTGGGTTTGATCCCTGGGTTGGGAAGATCCCCTGGAGGAGGGCATGGCAACCCACTCCAGTATTCTTGCCTGGAGAATCCCCATGGTCAGAGGAGCCTGGCAGACTACAGTCCATGGGGTCACAAAGAGTCAGACACAACTAAACAACTAAGCACAGTACACAGCAAGCACAAAATAGTGCTTGTGGGAAGCTGCTAGTGGGAACCTGCCAGTAACAGGGAGCTCAGCTCAGTGCTCTGTGATGACCTAGAGGGGTGGGATGCAGGGAGAGTAGAAGGGAGGTCCAAGAGAGGATGTATTATACATAGAGCTGATTCACTTCATTGTATGCAGAAACTAATGCAACATTGTAAAAAAATCATATTCTAATTTTAAAATCTCATAAATATCTTTTTCTCAGGCAGCTTCTCTCTTTTCATTCTCGCTCGCTATTGTGCCTGCTGGCTCAGTTTAACATATCCTGAACCCACTCGCTTCCCAGCTCTGACTGCACCCACCTTTTTTTTTTGAGAGCTGCTCCTTCAGCTGACTTTCCTTCTTTTTTGCTCAAATTCTATGTAACAAAATATTTGTAAATATTTTATCCTATTTCTTATTCCCAAGCAAATATGATTCTGTTTTAAGTGAATCCAGCTCCTCTTTGGTCTAAGGCAATAGGAAGCTTTTCAGAGCAGAAAGTGGTCTGTGGGTGTGTGCTTTGTCCTGGCTTGACTGCCACCCCCTGTCCATTGGACCCAAGGTAACTTTTTAAATTGTTTTGGGTCTTGGTTTCCTCATCCATAAAATGAGAGGCTGAGAAGAGATTTACTTTAAGGGTTTTCCCATCCATGAGACCCTCTCCCCTCCAACCCCCCCCAACTCCATTTGTAGACTCAGATATACTTGATTATAGCTTATCTTTCGGACTTCCCCATTTTAGGTTGTAGTACTGGGCTGGGTTCTCTTCTCCCAGTCTTACACTGTAGTTGTACCTTTAGATTTCATTGACTTTACATTATTGAATGTCTCTTACATGCCAGACTGAGTTGAGCACATTTATATACACCGTTTCATTTAGTTCTCACAACAGCCCTGAGAGACAAGCCGTATTTCTCCCTAAGAGTCCTGGGCTCACAGCCAGGAAGGGACCTGTCCAGCACTGGAACTTAAAGCCTCTGACTTTATATTACTCTTGCCCCTGTTGTGTAGCTGTGCCATCCTCTCCTCCCTCTCTCTCTCATCTTTCATTTTTGTGGAGGCACCATACATTCTGGTCCTTGGCATGACCCTTCCACACCTGGCCTACGTTGATGGCTCTCCGCCCCAGGTCATGTCTGGCACCTTAACTTTGCAGCCGTCAGAGACTCACAGCACACTCTCACACTTTAAAAATTGCAAGTTACTCCCCAGGGGTCTGACCCTGTGTTTGTTTCCGGTGTGGTTTGTAGCTTCTTCGGTCAGGGCATTTGAGAGGAGTGATTTCTTTGATGCTAGCATCACCAAGGCCCAGCAGTGGTTTGTCCTCCCTGATGCTGTGCCGTTTGTTTTGCTCTATACTGCTTTGTTGGAGGAAATCATTGCTTTGTTTACTTTATAATTGATAACTTACACTCACTAAGAAAAATCCCAGTGGTTGGTCTTATTAGAGATAATTACTCCATTTAAGCTTCTTTTTAAAAAAGTTTTATTTATTTATTTATTTTTGGCTGCACCGAGTCTTCATTGCTGAGCTTAGGCTTTCTCCCGTTGTGGTGAGCAGGGGCTACTCTTTATTGAGGTGCAAGGGCCTCAACAAGTGCAAAGAACTTTCAGTGCTGGAACTTAAAAACCATGGCAGTGGCTTTTCTCGTTGCAGGGCGTGGGCTCTAGGCACATGGGCTTCACTAGTTGCGGCTCACAGGCTCCGGACCTTGGGCTCAGTAGTCATGGCACATGGGCTTATTTGCCCCACAGCACGTAGGATCTTTCTGAACCAGGGATCAAACCCATGTCCCCTGCATTGCAAGACAGGTTCTTAATCACTGGATCACCAGGGAATTCCTCAGCTACATTCATGAGATTTGAGTCTCCCACTGCTTGTCATTTAGAGTATGTCTATGGTGGCTCTTTACCAAATCACTTTGTGATTTACCGTTTGATCAAGAATGACTTTCTTATTTCTTCCTGGTAGTGAAAGAAGTAGAGTCTGTCTATTTTGTTTCTTTTGACACTTCAACTTAGTGCCCAGGGTTAGAACCTGTTGAGTCTTAGAGTATTAAGGTTAGTAGTGACTTGTTTTGAGTTGAACATTAAGATTTATAGTCCCAAAGCATATGTATGTGTGTGTGTGTGTACATGGGCTGAAATGTATACTTGAGGTTAGTATTTGATGTTTATTAATCTGAAGTTAAATATCTATGTTTTACTAAATTGAAATACAGGTTTGCAGAGTGGTTCTGAAAATAACCTTAGGGTCCCTGAATACCGTGCCCAACTGTGTCACTTGACCATCTCCGGGCCCCAACTTGCCACCTCTGTCCAGTGAACTCCAGAGAGAAGGGAGTCATGTGCAAACACTAAGCAATAACACCAAGTTGTGGTTGTTTGTGAGGATTGTCCCGTGCGTCCCTGTCACGCCTGTGCCCATGTCTAGCCCATGTCTAGCCTTCACTTGAACACTATCTCTTTATGTGAACTGTTTCCCCACTTCAGATCACGGACAACCCTCCCTCTCACTCCCCACCCCACATGAGACCATCTGATCCCCTTCTGTAGTCCTGGCACTTTGGCCATTTCCTGGCCTATAGCAGTTTGCTCATCGGATGTTTACAGAGCTGAATGGGTATGAGGTACACAGACCCCAGACAAGTGAATGACCAAAGAGATTTGAAAATTCAGCTAATAAAAGGCCCTTTCCTCTACTGAGTGTGAAGATCTCTATCACTGGTTTCCTCTCTCCCCACAGATGTTCAACGCTTTCCAAAATGCCAACATCTTGGTGCTCATTGCAGGGTGTCACTGTGAGTATCCTTCCTCCTATGAAGAGGGCTGCGTTTTGCATCCTCAATCCTCTCCTCCCCAGGTGTCTGACCCTGTGTATGTTCCTGGTTTGGTTTGTAGCTTTTGTGGTCAGGTCACTTGAGAAGAATGATTTCTTTGACACTGGCATCACTAAGGCCCAGCTGTTCCTCACCCTCCACGATGCTGTGCTATTTGCTTTGTCAAGGAAGTTGCCAGAATCCTCCGAGTTAAGTGTGGACGAATCAGAGACCATCATTCAGGAAACCTTCTCAGAGACAGACAAGGTTGGATGATGTGAGGCAACAGGGGTCATGGGGGAGGGGGGGAGGGGGGGAACATCTAATCAGAGAGAGATGAGCAATGTGCAGGGAAGGTTTTTGAGTGTGGCTGTCCCAGAATGTGAGATGCTGAAGGGTTCCCTTACCAGTTGGTAAAGAGCAGTCAACCTGGTCCCCAGGTTCCCACACTGCCATGACATCTGCATGTCATTCAGGATCCTTTCCCAACCGAAGAAGGGTTACCCCACCTAGAAGGGGCCTCGAGAATCCTTTCACGGCAAGCTCGGTTACTGCCAGTGCCATACCGATTAATACCTATTTTAAATATCTCCCTTAGCTATCCCCCTGCCCTACCCTTGGGATGAATAATAAAACTGACAAACTAGCAGACGTAAAGATCTGGCAGTCTAACTTTATGACTAGAGCGAAAGGTAGGGATTATGGACAGAGACAAAGCTAAAGAAGACAGCAAGGGTCCAGGTCATGAAGGGCCTTCGACGCAGTTCCAGGGATTATACTAAGTCCCCTACATACAAATGAGTTCTGCTTCAAGAGTGCGTTCATAAGTCCAACAAAGCTAGCCTAGGTACCCAAGTAACACAATTGGCTGTATAGTACTATACTGTAATAGGTTTATAATACTTTTCACACAAATAACACAAAAACAAATACAAAAAATAAACATTTTAAGTCTTACAATACAGTACCTTCAAAGTACAATAGTACAGGACAACAGCTGGCATCCAGGGGCTAGCATTGGGTGAACAGGTAAGAAGAGTTACTGACTGGAGGTGGGGAGAGAGGTGGGAGATGGTAGAGCTGAAGGATCGTCAGCAATAGGAGATGGAGGGCAAGCTGCAATGTCGCTCACGCCTGACATTGATGGCAGAGGTTCTGGTTCCTTGCTGGAACCAGATGTGCATTCACATCTTTGAAGGCTCTCAACTTGAAGGTTTGTATGTAGGGGACATACTATACATTAGGGGGTTGGAAAGACAAGTAAAATTAAGAAGACAAGACATTCGGGAATGCTGACAAGACCACTGTTGTTTAAATGGATGATCATGAAATCCAGGCTGGCTTAGAAAAACAAAAGAAGTTGGAAGTTATGGATTAATGGAGCCTGAAGCATAGTAAGTAACTGGGAAACTAGAGAGTGCCAAGAAGATGAAAAGCAAATTTAGGCCAGAAATATTTTCTACTTTGCCAGGAAGCCATGCTTTCTGGTACCATTAAGTCCTACTATATCTGAAATTCCTTGACTGTTCAAAAATTAAATACACTTGGGAAGTTTTAACCCATCTAACTGTGTGTATTTCAGAAAGAAGAATCAAGACATAAAACAAGCAGAAGTCTTATAGAAGCCCCCAGAAGTAAAAGTCCAGCCTTCTCCTTACTCCCAGACACAGAGATGGAGGAGGAATCAGACTTGGATCTGTACTCCTCGATGCAGATGTCTAAAGACCCTGGGCTGGATCTGGACCTCGACCTGGATCGCGAGGTGGAGCCTGAGTCAGAGCTGGAGCCTGAATCTGAGCTGGATCAAGAGATAGAGCTCGAGCCTGAGCCAGAGGCCAGTCCCAGGCCAACTAGGCAGAAGTACTGGTCTCTGTTTAGGTCTATAATTCCCAGATCCCCAACTCAGACTCAGGCTAGGACACAGTCAGCAGAGAGGAGGCATCAAAATGTGCAACCATATACATCCAAGGCTGGCACCAGTGAGGATACCTTGGAGATGAGCTAGGAGTAAGGCATCGCATTTCCTTGGCAAATCCTCCCCACCCAAATGGGGCCACTTGGTCCGGAGATGCAGGCTAGTTACAAACTAGCAGTACTTGCTTGGCGACTCCTCCACCTGCTGGCCTCCTTCCTTGCTCAGCACTGGGATCGCACTCCCAGATCACAATGCTAACCAACCAAGAATTATCTCTGAATTCCTTATCCAGGCTCACGTCATCTCACCTTCACCAGATGATCCACTGAAGGACTTCTTCTTCATACCCCTCACCTTTGTGATTTTTTTCAGACCACCTCTAAATTATTCCCCTCATCTCTGTTCCCCTTCCTCCAAAGAGATGAGGCTCAAATAAAATACATAACTCTAGTTATATCTGGACCCTTCCTGCATCTTCTCCCTTCTCTGAATTCTGTATGCCAAAGAAAATGTCAGGTGGAAGAAATTCCAGAAGTAGGTAGACATGGTGGGGAAGAAAGGAGCAATAAAAAGAAAAACTGCGTAGCATCTGTACTTTATATGTAAGTTATCTCCAATGTGACTTCCCTGGTGGCTCAGATGTGAAAGAATCCACCAGCAATGCAGGAGACTCAGGTTCTAATCCCTGGGTTGGGAAAATCCCTTGGAGTAGGAAATGGCAATCCACTCCAGTATTCTTGCCCGGGGAATTCCATGGACAGAGAGTCAGACATGACTGAGCTACTGACACTCGACTATCTCCACTGTACTGGGGAAAATAGGCAGGTTAAGTTAGGCCAGCCTGTGAAGGTCTGTAGTACAAAGAACTGTTAAGCTGAAAGCAGTTTTGCCATCATTCCAAGGTCAGGATCTTATCTTGACAGTTTCAGAAGGCCAATAAACTAGACCACCTGATGTGAACGTTAGCTCTATACAACTCCCTGCGGTCTTCAGATTACCTTCACCATTACTTCTTTCTTATAGGTTTTCAAGATACAGGCAATCTAGAATCTGTACTGTCAGTGGGCAAAGTTTAGTTAAAATTTGTGACAGACACAAACTCCTTAGGAATGGGGAAAGTCAATCAAGTCACTAGTTTGGTCCAAATTCATTAAAAAAATTTCCCCTCCTCCATTAACAAAGTCTAGTATTAAGATACAACCTGAAGAGAAATATAATCTCCTGGGCAAAGGCATATGGAATACTGAATTTTTATTTCCCACTCAGTAAACAAGATTCCTCTTGCTTAGATAATCAACTTCTCTCACCTGATAGATGAAAGGAATACTTGTTCAAGTGTGTCTCTTATCACAGAGCTAGCAGGTGCATTTACTCATTCTACAGACATTTACTAAGCATCTGCTACAGCACCCCAAACTGTGGGGTAAGTAAAATAGTATATCCCTCCCTACTTGACATATGTATAAAGTGAGACATAAGTTTTGTAACTAGCCCAAGGTCATATACAATCATAGTGAAAGTGAAAGTGAAGTCGCTTAGTCGTGTCCGACTCTTTGCGACCCCATGGACTGTAGCCCACCAGGCTTCTCTGACCATGGGATTTTCCAGGCAAGAATATTGGAGTGGGTTGCCATTTCCTTCTCCACAATCATACAATCATAGACAACCTTAAAAGAGGTGGGAGCCCAAGTCACAAGCTCCATTTGTTCCTATTTACTCAGCACATTTACTGAACTCCTACTATGTGCCAACCATCGTCCCAAATGCTGAAGACACAAAACAAGCAGGATAGATAACAACAATAATTATAAATTGTGATAAGTACCTTGAAGGTAAAATACCAGAAACCCAGAGGGCATAACATCAGGAGGACCTGCACCTATTTTGGGTGTCAAAGAAGCTCTTCCTGTGGTGATGGCATATGGCCTTGCATCTGATGGACAAGAAAGAGACTTAAAGCAGGGCCCAATGACTGCTAGGAAGGCAGAACCAGACAGGTGACCAAGAGTGGTGACCATGGGTAAGTACAGAAGCTGGGCACTCAGGGACATCCACAGATGGAGCCTAAGGGTGATTACCATGGCCCCAAGGGTTCAACCAGAAACTGGGTCAGACCAGGAATGAACTGTCAGGAACATTGAACTGTGGCAGGAACAGGCACAGAAATGTTTCAAAACCAAGAAAACATTTCACATTTAAAACAGACCAGGAAATGCATGGAGAGTCCAGTTTCTATAAATGGCTGCCCTCTCATTCCAGCTCCCTTTCATGCCCACATTTCCATCAGAGGAAGCTCTTTCAACACAGAACCAATGGCTTCTGACATTGGTAGAGTTTAGACTTTGGTCTTTTCTGTTATAACTGCAACACAGCTAAAAATTGACTTTCATGCATGACCTCAGAAAGACCAACCTGATGCTTGGACTACAGTCTATCTTTAAAGAACATTCTCTATAAACCCATAGCATCCATCCTTACCCAAAATAAGAATAAAAATTGTCAACTGATTGTAAAGAGTTCAGCATTAAAGAAAGAATAAAGTGAGCAATAATTCAAAGGCTGAGTCTTGTTCCAAAATGCAGGTCACCTGAAATTCTGACATTTCAAACTTTACAAAATGCCATGATTGGTTGGCCCACTTTTCATTGCATGGTCATCATTGCAGATTTTATATCTCCCGTGGGAAATTGCAGAAAAATTCTAAAGCCAAAAAAACTAGTATAGGCCAGATCTGAAAGTATAATTATTTTAGCACAAATCCCTGATGGCTCAGTTGATGAAGAATCTGCCTGCAATGCAGGAGACCCCGATTCGATTCCTGGATTGGGAAGATCGGCTGGAGAAGGGATAGGCTACCCACTCCAGTATTCTTGGGTTTCTCTGGTGGCTCAGCTGGTAAAGAATCTGCCTGCAATGCGGGAGACCTGGGTTTGATCCCTGGGTTGGGAAGATCCGCTGGAGAAGGGAAAGGCTACCCACACCAGTATTCTGGCCTGGAGAATTCCATGGACTGTATAGTCCATGGGGTCACAAAGAGTTGGACATGACTGAGCGACTTTTTCAATTTCACTGAAAAAAAAAGACCTCAAAGTGGCTATGTTCTACAGTAAATGGATTATAGGGGTATGATTTATATTAATACATATTAAAAACTAAATGGAATCAATAGAACTGTAGAAAAGTAGGCTTGGGAAAAAAAATTGGTCAAAATAGGTGGCCCTAGGTAGCTTATATATAGCTTATATGCAGAGTACATCATGAGAAACACTGGGCTGGAAGAAGCACAAGCTGGAATCAAGATTGCTGGGAGAAATATCAATAACCTCGGATATGCAGATGACACCACCCTTATGGCAGAAAGCGAAGAAGAACTAAAGAGCCTCTTGATGAAAGTGCAAGAGGAGAGTGGAAAAGTTGGCTTAAAGCTCAACATTCAGAAAACTAAGATCATGGCATCCGGTCCCATCACTTCATGGCAAATAGATGGGGAAACAGTGGAAACAGTGGCTGACTTTTATTTTTCTGGGCTCCAAAATCACTGCAGATGGTGACTTGCAGCCATGAAATTAAAAGATGCTTACTCCTTGGAAGAAAAGTTATGACCAACCTAGACAGCATATTAAAAAGCAGAGACATTACTTTGCCAACAAAGGTCCATCTAGTCAAGGCTATAGTTTTTCCAGTGGTCGTGTATGGATGTGAGAGTTGGACTATAAAGAAAGCTGAGTGCTGAAGAATTGATGCTTTTGAACTGTGGTGTTGGAGAAGACTCTGGAGAGTCCCTTGGACAGCAAGGAGATCCAACCAGTCCATCCTAAAGGAGCTCAGTCTTGGGTGTTCATTGGAAGGACTGATGTTGAAGCTGAAACTCCAATACTTTGGCCACCTAATGCGAAGAGCTGACTCATTTGAAAAGACACTGATGCTGAGAAAGATTGAGGGCAAGAGGAGAAGGGGATGACAGAGGATGAGATGGTTGGATGGCATCACCGACTCAATGGACATGGGTTTGGGTGGACTCCGGGAGTTGGTGATGGACAGGGAGGCCTGGCGTGCTGCGGTTCATGGGGTTGCAAAGAGTCGGACACGACTGAGTGACTGAACTGAACTGAACTAGGTAGCTGTCTCTAAATCCATTAAACATCACAAAGCCCAATGGATTGTAACTTGTTCTTACCCATATCTTATTTAGATGATATTTAGATGAGACTTTGCACTTAGACCTTTGAGTTGCTGCTATGTGAGAAGGTCATGAAGTTTGGGGAGCCAGAGAGGGAATGCTATGGTCTAAATGTTTTGTCCCAAATTCATATGTTGAAATCCTAATCCCCAAGATAATGGTATTAGGAGATGGGGCCTTTGGGAGGTAATTAGGTCACCCTTATAATTATTAATGGGATTACTGGCCTTATAAAAGAGGCCTCAGAGCGATTCCTCCTCCCAGTATATGAGAACACAGCAAGGAGACAGCCATCTATGAGCTAGGAAGTGGGTTCCCATCAGACACCTAACCTGCCAGCACTTTGATCTTGGACTTCCCAGTCTCCAAAACTGTGAGAAATAAATTCCTGTTATTTATAAGCCACTCATTCTATTGTAATTTGTCATAGCAGCCCAAATGGACTAACATGCCCAAGGACTTAACTATACTGCATCTAGATTCAATTCTCCTTTATCACTAGAAATACAGGAAGTAATGGCAAAATCCATAATCCATGGTGGCATAATAATCTTGCGATCATAGAATCTCAGTGCTAAAAAGGACCATGAGGGTCATCTAGACTAATTTTACCCATCCCAGCTCCTACAATTAAATTTAATTAAACACATACTTATTGGAAGACTCACGGTATCCCAAATACTCCATGTTTCCATAATCTATGACTGCATAACAATGGACCCAAAATTTAGTGGCTTAAACAATAGTCATATATTCGCTCACAATCCTGCAATCTGGGCTGGGTTTACCTGGGCCCATTCATGAGGCTGTAGTCATCTAGAGATCCACCTGGGGCTAGAAATTGAAGATGGCTTTGCTCACAAGTTGTGGTGTCTCTGCTGAGATGGCGGGAAGAGCTGGAGACTGGCCAGGCAGTGATCTCTCTCTCCGCAAGATTTCTCCAGAAGGATACCTGGACTTCACACGGTGGCTCAAGGCAGCGTGTCATCCACCACATTCTGCTAATCAAAGTAAAGTGACAAGGCCAGCCTTGATTCAGTGTGAGGGCAAACACACTCTACTAATTGTTTTAAAAGTCTTTAATTTATTACAATATCACTTCTGTTTTATGTTTTGGTTTTTTGGCTGAAAGGCATGTGGGATCCTAGCTCCCCAATCAGGGATCAAATCCACACCTCCTTCATTAGAAGGCAAAGTCTTAACCACTGGACTGCCAGGGAAGTCCCATCTACTCCACTTCTTGTAGGGGAAATAATTTATGGCCATTTTTAATCCACCACACTATGAGAAGCATGAGGATAAAAGAATGAATAAAATATGATGTCTCCCCTCAAGAAGCTCCTAAGCTTACAAACAGGCCAGGTGGGGAGGGAGTGTCATGCCTCCTAAATAAAAAGATGATAATAACGAGAGGTATGGAAATATAGATGACAGGAAGGGTTAGAAAGAAAATGAGTCAGAGAAAACCACGGAGAAGAAATGACACCTGAGCTGGGCTCAATTGAGACTAAGTGGGATAAACCCGAGATTCTCGATGGACCAAGGATGAGCAGGGGTGCTACATCTACTGTGGAGCTAGTGTCCGGTTGGGGTGGGCACCGAGAAAAATCTCGAGTTTTGTTCTGGGAAACAGTTTGGTCACTTCAGGTATGACTTGTATGCATTGTTAGGTGAGGCTAGAGCATCATTTGTATAGGGCTAAATTATTCCCCCAAACTGGGACAAAGTCTTTCTAAAAACTCTCTGAATACTGCTTTGAATATTGGACTTAACAAAATCAAAGGAACCTCATGCTTGAATTAATTTTGTCTTATCTTAAAAATCTGCTGATGGAGACTTTTTGAGCTTGTGATATAGTTTTGAAGTGAAAGTCACTCAGTTGTGTCCAGCTCTGCGAAATATAGCTTTTTGTGTTTTTTTCTGGCCACATCACACAACATGCAGGATCCTAATTCCCAACCAAGGAATGAACCCCAGCCCCAGCGATGGAAACGTGGAATCCTAACCACTGGACCTCCAGGGAAGTCCTCAAAATACAGTTTTTCATTGTAAGAATAATACTCGTTAATGAAAATCTGTAAAATACAGAAAAAGCAGGGAGTAGAGAGGAAGAACTTTTGGACTGTGCTTTTGAACTGTGGTGTTGGAGAAGACTCTTGAAAGTCCCTTGGACTGCAAGGAGATCCAACCAGTCCATCCTCAAGGAGATCAGTCCTGGGTGTTCATTGGAAGGACTGATGTTGAAGCTGAAACTCCAATACTTTGGCCACCTGATGCAAAGAGCTGACTCATTTGAAATGACCCTGATGCTGGGAAAGATTGAAGGCGGGAGGAGAAGGGGATGATAGAGGATGAGATGGTTGGATGGCATCACTGACTCAATGGACATGGGTTTGGGTGGACTCCGGGGGTTGGTGATGGACAGGGAGGCCTGGCGTGCTGCAGTTCATGGGGTCACAAAGAATCGGACACGACTGAGTCACTAAACTGAACTGAACTGAGGGGGGAAGAAATCTCCTGTACTTTCATTCCCTAGAGATAAATCCTGTGAGTATTCTGGAGTGTTTCTTTTGTTTTACTAGAAAGCATGGAGTTGTCATATTATAAAAGGATTCTTCCCTCCCAAAGTTATAGAACTCTAAAACTTTACCAAATTCATGGGTGCTCTGATTAAATCTAAAATACCCTCATCCCAGCATGCATTTCTTGTTCTCAAGGACTAAGATAAACAACCTCGAACTCTGCCGGATGCTCCCACCTGGCCTCAGCCCTCTAGGCAGCTCCAGGCCCACAAGTTTGTTTCCAGTATCCTTCAATGTCATAAAGTTAAGGAAATGCCACGGAGTTGACAGAAATCTGGTTTACTTAACAGTAACTTTTATGAAAGCGAGTAGGAGACTGAGTATAAACTACAGCAACACTTAAATGCACTATGCCCTTGTGCCAGAAATAAGCGTTTTTTTTCTAAAAGGAAAGCAGTCTTTATTTTGGGGGAGCTTCCAAAGCTTGATTTATAGTAACTACAAACATTGCTACTTTTGAAAGTTTATAGAAAAATTCTTAGAAAAATTTCAAACATTAGTCACACTGTTGTAATATTCATCCAATGTTAATAATTTGTTCTTCAGTAAGAATGGAATTCTTCATAGCAAATGCCTCAGAGTTGGCTCACTCAATTACAGCAGCCATTAAAAACTTGCACGCATGTGTGCTAAATCACTTCAGTTGTGTCCAACTCTTTGTGACCCTACAGAGTATATGGCCCGCCAGGTTCCTCTGTCCATGGGATTCCCCGGGCAAGAATACTGGAGGAGGTTGCCATGCCCTCCTCCAGGGGATCTTCCTGACCCAGGGATTGATCCCAGGTCTCTTGAGTTTCCTGCATTGGCAGGCAGGTTCTGTACTACTAGTGACACCTGGGAAGCCTATTAAAAACTGACTATTAACTAAATCAGCTAAATATTTGTGAAGCCTTCCTGAACACCTGTAGCTCTATCCTCTGTTGTCTCCATAGGCACCACGTTTATCTAAGTAACAGCCAATCACGTGCGACAGGTACTAACACTAAGCTCACTAACTGTACAAAAGAAGCCTAACATGGATTTGTGTGCTTGTGTAGCTGTACTGTTCGATGCTCATAAAAGTAGATCTAAGTAATGCCCTTTGGGGATGAGAGAGTTTACTTGGCCTTGACTGTTTCTCATTCTAGCCAGCGAACTCTTTGTTTATAATAACACTTAAAAAAAAAAAAACACCCTGTAGGGGACTTTCCTGATGGTCCATTGGCTAAGACTCTGCACTCCTAATACAGAGCACCTGGTCAGGAAACTAGATCCCACATGCCACAACTAAAAATCCTGCATTCCACAACGAAGACCGAAGATCCCACATGCTACAACTAAGACCTGACTCAGCCAAATAAATATAAATATAAATAAATAAATAAAAACCCTGTAACACTGAGGGTAAGTAAGGGAGCCCATCAGTTCCACGATTTGTGGTGCACCTGCAGATGACTGCACGGCAGATATATTGCAGCCTTAAAGAAAATGTCCTATTTGCTGATACAGTTCAAAACCATGCAAGAAACTGGGATCTTCATCAAAAGTCCTGTTACAGTGAATCCTGTAAGGGTCGTGAGCATTAAAACTAAAGTTGGGATTCCACTGTTCAATTCAAGCAGGCAGGGATCTGTTGTCACGATGGAGGCTCACAGAGAAGAGAACTCTTCATAGAGCCCCTGAGCAAAAATGGGCCTGTGGGTTTCTCTTCAAGAACAGCTTCTGCTTCGAAATGGCCCATCACTCACTAGTGACAAGGACTGCCTGTAATCTGAAGCAAATCAGGCATGAGAGCAGTGTATATAATCAGCCTATTTATTGATGTAATCAACTCTGTTTATCCCAAGCTCCCTAACTGCAAACATGGGCATGGCTGTCTCCAGATACTAATACCCGACGTTGCCTCTGCCTACGTGTTTGTAAAACACTGGGTGGTTGTATCCTCTTCTGAGTCACACTTAGCTTGTGAAATTGCAGAATCGTTCTGATTTATTTCAGTCACTCTGGGAGCTGACTCTGGGTCCCGTTTATATAACAAATTAACCTGTGAAAGGTCTTAAAATGTATGTATTTGTGCATTGGGAAGGGGATCAACCTCTTTTTCAATACTAAGCTGCCTTCTCCCTCTAAGGTTATCCTCTTCATCTTCTGTAGAAGCCAAGGATGGAGCAAATGCATCAAAAAATGCTGAATGTGGGCTCACAGGAATATGCTGGGTTTTTTATTTTAAAATTAATTGTTTATTTGGCTGCACTGGGTCTCAGCTGCAGCATGTGGGATCTAGTTCCCCAAACAGGGATCTAACCTGGACCCCCTGCATTGGGAGCCCAGAGTCTTAGTCACTGGACCACCCGGGAAGTTCGAGGAATGTGCTGTTTACTCAAAGTCCATTTGGGGGTTAAACCTGAGCCGGCAGGAAAAGGACATTTCTACATTTCTCAAGCGTTAATCCAGAAAGGTACGTTTTTCTTTTATTAGAAAAGAGGAGATTCAGCTGTTAGTAAGTCCTCATGGGAAAACCCCAGCCCACAGTATCCTGAAACTTCTGTCTCAGAGTGACCTCCTATGGTGCTGCTGGAAATGATGTTCATATCATGTACAGAGCTTATGCCATTTTGCCCCTCTCTCTTTTGAAGTCCACTTTGAGTACCACTAGACCTTTTTATTTATTTATTTTTGCCATGAGAATTGCGGGATCTTAGTTCCCCAACCAGGGATTGACCCCAGACCCCGGCCATGAGAGCACTGAGTCCTAACCCCTGGACTGCCAGGAAATTCCCTCCACCAAGTTTTCTGCAGAACGTATCCTATGGAGCAGGCCAGTAGCAGAAATCTCCTCTTGCAAGTCTTGTTCCTGTTGTGACACATGAATTATTATCCGTCTCAATGCTATTTCAACAACCTGAGGAGTTTCAGTGGCACAGTTTTGGTTTCTCCTTGAAGAATTCTTTGAAAGGCTTAATCCGCATTGTAAGGCAACATTTCCTCTTCAGGGACTGCTCTGTGGCTGAGAAGTGTCTCCTATACTGATTTTTTCCTCTTTGACAGACAAGCATCTGTTGGAGCTTAGGCCCACATTTTCACTCCAGCTTCCTCTTTCAAATGGCTGAAGAGATTCTGACACCTGGACTGGAAGTTATTCCATATTTCCCCCACTTTACCCATTGATTATAAGATTGTGACCAAGAGCAGGCAGGGCTTTGGAGCAGCGGGAACCTTGAAGGAAGTATGCTGTTCTTGTGGCCACAGATATGCATGGTGCCCTTAACCTGCTATACTCACTGCTTGCCCCACTGGTGTTCGTTCCTCCGTAGAACCTGACTCTGAAACATTCTGATTAACAGTATGTGGGAGGGACTTCCCTGGTGGTCTAGTGGCTAAGACTCCAGACTCTCAATGCAGGGGGCTTGGGTTCGATCCCTGATCACGGAAATAGATCCCCACAGGCCGGAACTAAGAGTTTGCATGCCACAATTAAAATCAAAGATCCCAAATGCCACAGCGAAGACCCAGTGTGGCCAAATAAAATATCAAAATTAAAAAAATAAAGACAGGGCAACTCAGATGGTCCCCACTCTTCCACTCTGCTATGATCCAGGGTGAACCTTCTCTCCCAGGTAGCACTCATTTATTAACCCTTTATTATGTGTCAGGTTCTGTTCTAAGCACTTTGCAAAAGTTAACACATTATTCTGCACAACAACCCTATGAGGCAGGGCTGTTATGACCCCCGTTTCCTAGATGAGGAAATTGAGTACAGGAGGTCCCCCTGCCCTGGACTCCAGCTGAAGCCTCAACTCTACCATCTTGTCTGCTGCTTAACATCTGCGGCAGTGAAGGTTCAGAATAAGTCCAAATGAAGGAAGATGCCTATTGACTGAGTGCATGCAATGCTGCAGGTACTTGACAGGTAATACCATATTTAACTGTCATTTCCTCCAATGCCGCTCCCTGAGAGGAACAGTTATTCTTTTTATCCAGAGTAAGACAATAAGACCAAGAGTTTGCCCAAAGTCATAGCTATTCAATGTCAAAGCCAAAATTCAAACCCAAGTGAGATGCCAAAGATGAGGCTTCTTTTTTTCTTTTCATTTTATCACTTGGCTTTTGAGGTCTTACTTCCCCCACCAGGAATCAAACACGGGCCTCTGACATGAGGGCACCAAGTCCCTGAAGGGACTGAATCGCCAAGGAATTCCCAGGCCTTCTCTTTACTCAGTGCTGCTTCTATTTGGGGAAAGGTGGCTTCTTGATACCTTTAAACTGAAAAATGCACATCAGTACACTGAGTGCCTCTGTGTCTCTGCCTCTTCTCCCTGTCCCCGCACACCCCCTGCCCTCGCCCCACTGTACACACACCCAGACACCCATGGTTTTCACACTCTTTCATGTTGTTGTTGTTGTCAGTCACCAAGTCACGTCTGACTCTTTGAGACCTCATGGACTGCAGCACACCAGGCCTCCCTGTCCCTCACCATTTCCCAGAGCTTGCTCAAACTCATGTCCATTGAATCGGTGATGCCATCCAACCATCTTGCCCTCTCTCACCCTCTTCTCCCACCCTCAATCTTTCCCAGCATCAGGGTCTTTTCCAGTGAGTCAGCTGTTCGCATCAGGTGGCCCAAGTATTGAAGCTTCAGCTTCAGCATCAGTCCTAATATTCAGGCTTGATTTCCTTTAGGATTAACTGGTTTGATCTCCTTGCTGTTCAAGGGACTCTCGAGAGTCTTCTCCAACACCACAGTTCGAAAACATCAACTCTTCGGCGCTCAGCTTTCTTTATGGTCCAATTCTCACATCCATACATGATTACTAGAGGAGGGAATGGCAAACCACTCCAGTACTCTTTCCGTGAGAACCCCATGAACTATATCAAAAGATACCTTTTTCATAACATTCCTGTAGATAATTTACTGAGCACCTACTATATATCTGACACTTTTCTTTTAGGCCCTGGAGACACAGCAGTGAACAAAAGTCATTGTCATTCCAAGGAGCAGTGAGGCAATCAAAACAAACAAAAAGGCCTCTCCCTCCCCCCAAAAATGCTCAGGTACACTGGCTGAGGGTGTATAAACCTCTCAAGGGTCCAAATGAAGGAATACGTTGAAATACTGCTGTTTGGATTGAGACAGTAAATAACTTTAATGACTGGATAACACATCTTTTTGCAAGTCAGATGGTTTCCAATTACCTGCTTTCAACAAAACTGAATAAGGACCTCTTGGAATTGTCTGTTGATGGCCATGAATATAAATTTTGATGATTACCATGTGATTTTTGGCAAATTTGGAAAGAAATTTTAAAAATTATATTGCTGTGCCAAACCCTTTCTAGTCCCATATATAAAAATTTTTATTTTATGTGACCAAGTTTTCTCACCCATTACCAAAAAAAAAATAGAATGATGCAGGCCTCATTAAGAAACATCACCTACCTTTGCACTGATGTATATATATGCAACAAAATTTCATCTGTCACAAAATGATCCTGTATGTTATTTTGATTCATCATGCAGTAATATTCACAATGATAGGTAAGAGAGTTTTTAGAGGACCACGATCTTAGGAAATGTCTTTGCAAACTAAATTACAATGTTAATGCACATTTATGTGGTGAAGGACGACAGGATGAGCAAGACTTTTTCTTAAAATTTATTTGACTTTGCCAGGTCTTAGTTGTGGCACTTGAATCTTTGTTGTGGCATCCAGGATCTTTTTTTTTTTTCAGTTGTGGCATTTAAACTTTTAGTTGCAGCATGCAGGGTCTAGTTCCTTTACCAGGGATTGAACTCGGGGCCCTGTATTGGGAAAGTGGAGTCTTAGCCACAGGACCACCAGGGAAGTCCCAATACAAGACTTTTAAGCATAAAGTTGTCTACCTGAGGATGAACTTCTGTGAGAGTAAAATGAATTAGAAATACAAGTTCAAGGAGAGAAGGAGGTAATGTAAATTTTTTTATAATTAACAAAATGATTTTTTTTAACATATAAAAGTGTATGATGATGGGCATCAAATTGCTATTGTATTTAAATTCTGCTGAATGGCATTCAAAACTGTGATGTAACACTTTTAAACTGTCAATTTCCTTTCCAGTTTGTATGCCTTTTATATAATTTTCTTGTCTAGCGACCCTGGCTAGAACCTTCAGCACATGACTGAATACCAGTGGTGAGAGTGGGCATCCTTTTCTCCTTCCTGATCTTAGGGAGAAAGCTTTCAGTCTTTCATCATTAAACATGCTGACAGCCGTGGGTTTTTCCCTCAGCCTTTATCAGGTTTGAGGACGTTCTCTTCTATTTCTAGTTTGTTGAGTGTGCTGCACAGGATAATTTCAAAAAGTTATTTTAGTGAGGAAGGAAACAAAGTGTTTTTGTTTTGGGGGCTGTGCTGGGTCTTCAATGCTGTGCATGGGCTTAATCTAGTTGCTGTGCCACGAGCTTAGTTTCTCTGAGGTATGTGGAATCTTCCTGGACCAGGGGTTGAACCCGAGTCCCTTGCATTGGTAGGTGGATTCTTTACCACTGAGTCACCAGGGAAGTCCAAGGAAGTAAAATGTTGGAAAGCTCAAGCTCAAGTTCCTTAGAAGCTCTAAGCTCCCTGCTATACCCCCCAGCACCAAACACAGTGCCTGCATAAAGAAAGGGCCTGATCAGCCTTTGTGGAGCAAACTACCTCCCACCTTTCCCCTTGCACTTTATACTCCAGCGATGCTAAGCTGTTTACGGTTCCCCCACATACCATGTGGGGCTTCATTCCTCCCTTCTGTTCCCAGCTGACATCTATTCGATGCTCTCCAATGCTGTACAGTGTCATCTCATTCAGGAGATGTCTCTCTCCTTACCCCTCCTCAAATCCTGAGCCGAGAGGGCCTCTCTTTTTTTGTGCTCCCGTGGTACTTCATGGATCTACTGTATTTATAATATGGTGTGTGGTGAAGAGCAGGAATTTGAGAGCCTGGCTGCTCCAATTCAAAACTCTGCCTCTTACTATATAGTTTGTGTGACTTTGGTTGTACCTCAGCTTCCTTATCTGTCAAACACAGACGATGATAATAGTATTGACCACATAGAGTTGTTTGAGGGATGAGGGACAACAGTGTCAGGAAACAATCATTACTATATAAGGATTAGCAGATATCTGTATATGTATAAACGGCTCACTTAGCTGTATACCTGAAACTGACACAACATTGTAAGTCAACTATACCCCCCCAAAAAAATTTTTTTAAAGAATTAACTATTAAGTCCTATTAGGCAAGGTCTACGGTTTATTCTTCTCTGCTTCTTGATGCCCTTAGTCTCACGCCTGGGCTGCAGCGGGTACTCGATAAATGCTTGTCCTGAGGGTGGGCCTGGTGGAAAGGATTTGAAAGAAGGGAAAGAAAAACAGATCTGACATTGCATAGCAGGTAGAAATCAAAACTCAAATGTCTAAATCATGTTGCCCATTTTTATGTGTTTCCTAAACTGTTTATTTTGGCCCCAAGATTGCCAAACTTTAGAAATTAAACCTGCAGTCAGGGCCTCCAAAAGGGCAGAGACCTCGAAGAACATACACAGGTCATAGGAGCTGTTCTGTGCCTGCCTGCCAGTGACGGTTAACAAATGCGTGTGGCAGATTTTAGTCAAAACTCGCTTCCTTTATATCCCGGGAGTGAGGATGTGGGGCAGACAAATCCTCACTCATCACTCAGACGTGTCTGGTAGAAGTTCATTACCAAGTATAAAGAACTTAGAGTTGGACCTGATCAGCTTAGGTCAGTTTGTAACACCCTACTGCCTCCCTAGAGCACCTCCAGGGAGCAGAGAAGGGGCTCTACCTGCCTCCAGAACCACCATTCTCTGCAACCTCCTCCTTGCTAGAGAACCCGCACCCCCAACCTTCATGCCATGGCCAGAGGAGGCCATCCAAGAGGAGGGAAGAGTTTCCCACCCCACCAAGCCAAGGCTTTTATTCTTATATTTCCTCTACCTACTCCCCTCAACTCTTCAGTCCAGCACAATTTCCTTGTGAAGTTTAAGATTTTTTTTTAAATTTTTTGGTTGCACTACACAGCCTCTTAGTTACCCAAGCAGGGATCAAACTTGTGTTGCCTGCGTTGGCAGCGCAGTCTTAACCACTGGACTGCCAGAGAAGTCTCAAAACTGAAAGTGCTTAGTCCTGTCCGACTCTTTGCAACTCCATGGACTATACGATCCTTGGAATTCTCCAGGCCAGAATACTGGAGTGGGTAGCCTTTCCCGTCTCCAGGGGATCTTCCCAACCCAGGGATCGAACTTGCATCTTCTGCTTGGCAGGCAGATTCTTTACCAGCTGAGCCACCAGGGAAGCTTTTATAGAACAAAGCCAGAAAAGGGTTTATATCTCCAAGCAACTTCAGCTCTCAAGCCTCTCTAGGAACCAGGGAGCCCAAGAGGCTGACTTGGAAACTGCGGTCTGTTTTGGGTGGAGCCTACTGACTGCCCAGACAGGCTATGCTGGATATTCTGTTTGCCCTTCCAGACTCACCCTCTGCCCTCTTCACCCTGCTCTGGGCCCTGGGAGGCTGGCTTGCATGGACTGTATCACCCAGGCACCCCTGTCTTCTAACTTCCAGTTGGGTTTTGTGAATAGGAGGCACTAGCCAGAGAAGACGATTAGAGAAAGAAGCTGGGTATTAATTTCCCTGCTGGGTGACAACTGGGGCTTCCCCAGTAGCCCCAGTGTAAAAGAATCTGCCTGTCAACATAGGAGACATAAGAGACGCATGTTCAATCCCTGGGTCAGGAAGATCCCCTGGAGGAGGGCATGGCAACCTACTCCAGTATTCTTCAGTGGAGAATCACATGGACAGAGGAGCCTGGTGGGCTACAGTCCATAGGGTCACACAGTCAGACACAACTGAAGCAACTTGGCACACACACAAAGTGATGGTTATATCCCTTTATCAAAGGGCACAGCTGTATTCAGGCAGTGCTTTCTTACCACTACAGCTCTGTTATGGGCTGAATTGTACCCCCTCCCCAAAGACATATTGGTATCCTATCCCCCAGGACCTCAGAAGGTGACCTTTTGGAGATAGGGTCTTTACAGAGGTAATCAAGTTAAAATGAGCTCTTGAGAATGGGTCCTAATCCAATATGGCTGATGCCCTTATGAAAAGGGGAAATCTGTACATAAATCAAGACACACATAAAGAGAAGATGACCTGAAGAGACATGGAACAGGAAGTCACCCACAAGCCAAGGAAAGAGGACAAATCCTTCCCTCATAGTTTTCAGAAGTAACCAATCTTGCTGACACCTTGATTTCAGACTTCTAGCCTCTAGAGTTGTGAGACAATACATATCGGTTGTTGAAGCCACCTGGTCTGTAATACCTTTTTTATGGCCTCATGGCATGTGGGATCTGAGTTCCCCTACTAGAGATCGAACCTGTGCCCCCTGCATAGAAGTGCAGAGTCTTAGCCACTGGACCACCAGGGAAGTCCCTATGGTACTTTGTTAAGGTAACCCTAGCAAACTAATACAAGCCCTCATTGGGTTCTGGTAACACCTCCACCCCTTGTTTCTTCAGGCCTAGGCTGGTAAACACTCCCACAGTTGCTAGTCCCTGGTTGCCTCACCATCCCTACCTGGTTTCCCTTAAGCCTCTCAATCCCTTTATTCAATTCTCTCCAATTACTCTGTTGACAGTGCCGTGTTTCCTGATATTCAAGCCTACAATGTAATTATATTTTCCCAATATACTTCACAAAACTATCACGAAGGCAAGAGAAAGTTCTGCTGGGGTTCTCCAACCATGCGGATGTCTACTGGGAATCTTATTCAAATAAAGCATCTGTTTTATTCTCCCTTTCTTCTTCTGTTGTCCGTTTCATCTCCCAGGACACAGGGAAAGCCATAAGGGGAAGTGATACTTTGGATTTAATTCAGACCAAAACTTTGAGAGTTCGTGGTAATCAAGCCAGGGAATCTTGAGTGTGATGAAATAAGTATGCTACACTTAGGTGCTCATATTTCAAAATTCCAAAGAAGCATTCGAGAAGATCCAGGATGGTCTTAAAAAATAAATTAGCTCACAAGGAATGGGATCTTTGCAGAAATTATATTCTCACACTGCCCATAAGCAACAAAACCACAACGATTTATGTTCTCTGAATAACTCTACTTTTAAAAGAACTTGCAGAAAAACAGTTGTGGGAGAGAAGTATCCATGTAATTGAGAATAAATACCAAAGAATGGCCACCACTTTTAAGAATAACTTCTGGAAGGGTAAAATCCAAAATAGATTAAGCCTTGTGAAATGGGGCGGGGGGTGATTTTTAAGGTTACATTTAAAGCAAGAAGCATAAAAAAAGGTATAGGTCTTAGGATAGGGGAAAAAACCAAGCAAGCTGGCTTATGTGAACAAGTATAGAAACTGTAGAAAAAGTGTGAAGAACTGAAGCATGCTGGGAGTATGGGGGAAAACAGATGAAAGAAAAAGAAGAAATGGTCAATTCTGGGAACTCAGTCCCATAAACTTGACATTGACTCTGGAAAAATTCTCAAATGAGTTATTAAACAGAGGACTGGTAAGCTCTTAAGAGAGAGAAGCAACAGTCACTCAGGGTCAGAATACGTGTGACTGATTCATGCCAAGCTACACATTCCTTTTTGATGGATCTGCACTAACCTATTTGGGTTTTACCACAGCTCTCCGACTGTCCCCCTCATTCAGACCCTTCTCATAAACTGCACATCATTTTTTTTCTTTTGGCCATGCCCTGTGGCTTGTGGGATTTTTAGTTCTCTGACCTGGGATCTAACCTGGGACCTTGGCAATTAGAGCTTGGAGTCTTATCTGCTGGACAACCAGGGAATTCCCACATCATTTATTCTAGGACTAGACAAATATTTGAGCACCTAGTAAGTGTCAGACACCCTAATAAGTGTTTGTTAGTGAGGATACACCAAGGAAAACCCAAGCAGCACTCCAACTCCCATAGAGTTTACTTTCTGTGGGAAGTAATTCCCCATTCTGGGACTTTTCCTGAGCCACCAGCACTCTCCTGTCTTTTCTAAATCCTGAGCAGGCAGAATCCTCAGACTCCAGGGTTTCACTGTCTGCCCCAAATCTCCTTTTGTTTTCAAGGATAGAACTCAGAGGAAACTGGGTTGTAGTTTTCCTTGGCCAACAGGCGCTGTCCTCTTTTGCAATCTGCCTAGAAATGCTATCATTCAGGTTCCCTGCAACAGATATTAATTATCTAAATTTCAAATTTGCCAAACCTACATTTCCAGCCTCACGTTCTACTTCACCTCTTCAGTCATTACCAGCCTCAGTCCCGCCTGTAGGTGTCCAAGCCTGTGTCTTTTTGCTCAACTGATTTTCTCATTCAGGAATGTGTGACATCTCCTCCACCTCTGGAAATCCTACACATTTCCCAAGACCCAGCACAAAAGCTGTCTCCTCCCTGGCTGGACTTAATGACCTACTTTGCTCAATAAAATCCTGCCCAAGCCCCCATGCTTGACCTGTGCAGCATTATTGTACTTTCATCTTCCCTTCTCAGTTCATTAATTACTTCTCGGTCTTCCCCACTAGAGTCTAACTTCTAGAAGAGCAAGGATCTGCAGGCTTCCACCTGTCCTGCTGTAGTACTTTACAAAGGAGTTGGCACACTAAGGCCCGGACCAAGAATGGTTGAAATCATGGGAAAAGATCAACAGAAAAATGGTATTTCATGATACTGGAAAATTACATGAAATTCAAGTTTCAGGGACCATAAATAAGGCTTGTTTTGAGCACTGAGAAGCTTTTGAGCTCTAGTGGCAGAGCTGAATAGTTAACAGATCTTATGATCCCCAAGCCTTTAAGTTTACTACATGGCCCTTTACAGAAAAACTTTTCTAATCCTGCTATACAACAAGTATTTGATGACTGATCACTGTGTCAGGACACCAAGGTCCTGAGTACATATCCCCTCCAAGTTAGCTTATTTGTGTAGTGGAAGTAATAACTATCTTGCCTTTAAGGTGTCGTGAACATCAAATGAGACAATGCACTTAGAAAAGTATAAAACTATTCTATAAAGACAACTGCGTGTACCTGTACTGAAAAGTTGATAAAGTGGTAAAATAAGAAAACACTAAGTTTTATTCTCCCGCTTCCTTTCTTTAACAATCTTCATTTAACTTTGAAATTTTACGAGAAAACTCACTTTTAAAGTCTTTGCTTTTTAAGTAACGAAAAAGTCACAGGTTCCTTCCTTCCAGTCCTTGTGTTGCTCCTACCCCTTTTTCTTTCTTGTAATTTCTCCCTCAATTTTCCCCACAGAGTTTCTCAACTGGCCCTCAAAATAGCGCAGTGGAGGGACTGGGACACACCTGATTATTCCCTTTTACAGACCAGGAAACCAAGGCAGGTAACAGTCGGCTACGGAGCTCTGACTCAGCACGCAGGGAACCCTCTAGGCCACTCTGTTCGCCACTCCTCAGGGGGCGACCGCCCGGCGAACAGAACAAAGCTCATACTGCGAGGCTTCCAGGCTTGCTTCTCAAACACCCCGCGCGCGCTCACCCTCGGCGTTCTTCCCCTCCCTTCCTCCCCTGTTCTTCACTCCCTCCCCTCCTCGCGAGCAGGTGGTAGGCTCCGCGCTCAGCGCGCAGGCGCGCGCCGTCGTGGGCGGGGCGGGCGCCGGGGGGCGGGGCGGCGCCGGGGGCGGCGCCGGGGGGCGGGGCGGGGCGGGCGCGGGCTGGGTTTGGGGCCGAGGCGGGAGCGGGAGTCACCGCCACTCAAGTGCGCAGGCGCCTGGCTGTTACCGGTCTCGCCATGGAGCGGAAAGGTGAGCGGTGGAGTGGCCTCCCGCCACGAGGGGCAACGGCCCCGGGGGCGAGGCCCGGGTCACCGCCGGGAGCTTCGCCTAACCGCCGCCGTCCGGTCCCCGGGCGTGCGGCACCCCGCCACTGAGGTGGCGCCGCCCCTCACCCCCCGCCTCTGGGCTGCGGGTCCGCGCCCCTCAGCTCGGGCGTCCTTCCGCGCCGGCAGTCGTGGCCCCTTGTTCCCCTCCAGGCCGGCCCGCGACTTGGGGCCGCTCCAGGGCCCGGCCCTCGCCCGGCGAGGCCGACCGCTGCTCGCCAGCTCCCTGACCCGGCCCGAGCCCCCTCCGGCGCGCCCCGCCTGGGCGCTGCTTTGCGCCCCGTGGGCCGCCAGACCCCCGAGCGGCCGCCCAGCCGGCGCCGCGGCCCTCGGCCCGGAGCCGCCCCTCAGGCAGGCCGGGCCCCCGGGCCTCGCACCCCTGCTGGGTCTCCACCCTCACCTAGGTCGCCTCCTTTCCTCCCCATTCGCCCTTCATCCATCCCTCTCTCCTGCAGTGCTTGCGCTCCAGGCCCGAAAGAAAAGGACCAAGGCCAAGAAGGACAAAGCCCAGAGGAAGTGAGTCTCGCACCCCAACATCCCGTTCTCTGGGTCAACCCCCGCACTTCCTCTCCTCCGGTTTCACGCCTGGAACCTTCACGGGGTCTGGGGCACCCGGGCGGCCCCGGCCACATGGCCTCGGGGCGGCCGTGGAGGGTTGCGCCCCTGGAACCATGTGGGAGGGAGCTTCGGTTGCTAAAGGTCTGGTTCTGAGCAGCCCGGCGCCTGCTGGAAAAGGGCTATTGGTGGAGGACCGGAGCAGCCCGGGCCATTACCTTCCCAACTGCAGGAGGAGGCACCGGCTCCCCGAGTTTGGGCCTCCGTACCGAGCTGTTGGATCATGATCAGTTTGTGAACTCTGCTCTTTCCATACCTGCTTCGCAGCGTCTTAACTTGCCTCCTACGTGTGCCGGGTAGGCGGCCAGGGAGTTCTTGGATGAATTTTCCGTCTTTCGGTCTGCCAGCCTACACGCTCCCTTTTATAGAGGACAGGAGCTTCCACCCCTGGGTTAGGTAACTTCCTGAGTCTGCAGGCGCTTCGCCTTCCTCGCGGTGTGCAGGCAGCCCCCTGGTCTGCAGCCGGTTTCGGTTGCTGCTTGTCTTGCGCTGAATGCAGAGGCCTTCTGGAGTGGGCATCGCAGCAGTGGCGGGGAAGTTGTTTAGCCAGCGCTGTTACGGATTCTGGCATTGTTTGTTCAGTACCACAGGCCCGTTTTTATCAGCAGGATGCATAATCGTGGTTTAGCGCTATTGTGGGAAACACAAAAGTTGGTCAGAGCTTCATAGAAACGCCCAGTAGAGGGCTTCTGCAAGTGAGGCTTAGTCTGAAGAACTTTTATCTTACACTCAGGTTTAATTGCAGAGGGCAGGGCCTTGGAAAAAAATGCATTATTTTCTTGACACTTTTCCATTTACTTGGGTCTACTTGGAGTTGTACACCATCTACGTCTTTCTGAGCTGATGAAACTCATTTCCGAGGCTTCCCTAAGTTTCCTTTCTGAATGATAATACAAGATCCAGGTATGTGTGCATGTGTGTATGTATGTGTATTGATTTTGGCGGCTACCTGATGTTTCAGGAGAGCAAATAATGACTTCTATCAATAGAGCTAAAGTAGACGAACTCACCTCTTGCTTCGTTTCAGTCAATTTTCTTAAGAAATTTTTTATTTTGTGAAGTGCTTGGTAACCAGTGTATTTAAATGAGTTTATATATGTTTGTGTATGTATTTGATTTGCCTCTTGATTATCCGTATATGGATGATTCAAAAACCAGTTTTTACTCAGATAGGTTTAATAGAAGCAACAAGGAGCTAACCTGGTTCTCCGGTCCAGTGGGAATTTAAATGTTACTGTGTGTGTGTGTTTTGTTCCTCATCTCTGGAGCTGATATGAATGTGTTATAAACCAATATGTTTTCTGCTGATGTAAGGAGGTGGTGATTTTATTACCTACTGTATTATTTAGAATTCTTCTTTGTTTTCTCCATAAGGAAATTAACCTTGATATTAGCCTGAATCAGCCTATAATTTGGGAGGTAAATATACTAGAGGTGATCGTATACTTTATTTTTAACCAGATATTCATTACTTTGGATTATCTATTTAGACCATATGTTTTATTCGTAAAGCTGAGTGTATGTATTTTGGGTTATCTGTTACTCCTCCATTCGCCACTGTGGGTAACTTAGAGTTACTTGCACAAAAACAAGTGAATACTACATATAATTAGCAGTTACTGTACAACCTTGATTCCTTGAGCCACCCCCCATTTATTACTTGTAGTTTCAGAAGTGCTTTATTTTTTTTATTTTAATTAATATTTTGATTTGGCGGGGGCAGGTTTCTCTAAGCCTCCTTTTAAGTACCCGAGATGTCTAATTAATTAGCTTGGTTAGAGAACTGTGTCAGAAGTTCAAGCAAGCCCCATTTGACTCAGGTAACCTGACTCTATTCCATGACTTCTGATTGCACTCCTGATTTCCAGTCATTTTGCAAAGGCAGGCTGCTGGTTACCAGATTAGTCAGGGAGAAAGTCTGAGAAAAAGCATGCCATAATTTAGTCTTTGGACCTTGGATTAGTTAGTTAGGGAAACAGTCTACAACTGGTAGCTCCGTCATAATGAAAACTGATCAGGACCTGAAGTTTAAAAAAAAGCATTTAAATGAATAATTTTAGAAATTTTTCATGTAAAACAGTAAATGACATCCTAGTAATTTAGTCCTAGTGTGGTACAGGTGGAAAGGATTTTTAGTCTCTTTATGTTGTGGATCTAAATATTGCAATCTACATACTTCAGAGAATATGCCCAGGGAGCTGCACCTGTTTGTAGCAGTGGCAAAACTGGAATCCAGCGTTCCTATCTTGCAGTTCAGTGCTCTTTAGGATTTGTTTCCTTTCTGTTCTTTTAACTCTGCTGAAAGATCTGACTTGGGGACCTTTAGTTGTCTTATTTGGGGAATTCCTTCTCCATTTCACTTTTTCACACATTGTACTCTCATTTACTGATGTTAACTAGTTGGTGACAGTCTCTATTTTATTTACAGATAAGGAAATTGAGATTCACCAGATTACCCACCTAGAAAACTTGAAGCTAGGATTCTAACCCAGATCTGACATGCTCCAAAGTTCTGGTATATCTCCCAGTGACAATTCCTTTTGGTGTATCTGAGGACAATTATGGTAGAGGCCAAGTGAACAGAGGCTTTTGAATAAGGGACCTCAGGGTGCCTTGGGGTTGAGGTGCACATTCATTGCCCCTGGATATGTCTCTTTGTAAAGGATAGTGTTCTATCTCCCTTTGAGCGTTCAGTTTTCAGTGTGTATATCAAAAGCTGTGTGCCTTTGTTTATTATAATTTTATAATTTAATGTGATTTACATCTGCATTTGAAATTGTATGGAATAGAAACATATATAGATATACATATATATATTATATAGAAATATATGTTTCTATTCCACAGAATCATATAATTCCAGAATAGATTTCATAGCTGATTATTACGTAGCTTAGGAAGTTAGTTTGGACAGTAATTTACACTGTATTTGCAGTTAAAGAACTTTATGGAGTTAGTATAAATTTGGTAGTAAAATTTTTTGAGCTGGAGAAGTACTTTTGCTCATTTTAGCACTCATATATGGAGTCAGAGGGGAGGAGGTTGTATTTCTTAATTTTCCAAAAGTGTAATTGAAAACTCAGAAGGGACAATACTTTGAAAAACAATTTCAACATTTTTATCCAGTAAAGGGTCGAGTACATAAACTTGAAACAGTTTTTTTTTTTTTAATTAAATGGTATTGGATGTGTTTTATGTTTTAACAATGTACCTTGAAAATTGGTTCTGCCCCAGTTCCATATAGTGCAGGATTACCATTTTTTTTTAAAGGTCTGCCTTTTTCATCATCTTAGGAATGGTTCCATATCAAGACGCTAGACAGTAACTTCATTTAGCATTCTATCAAATGGGTGGACCATAATTTATTTTAGTTCCTATTAATAAACATGCATATACTTTTTAAGAGAAAAATAGAATTATTGAATATATTTTTCCCTAGTTAACATTACCAGGAACATTTTTCATGACATTTAAGTATTTCACATCGTTTTAAACATTCCACTGTAGGCTGTTAATTGGCAGCTAAGATGAACAGCTTCTGGATTACCATTGCTCCCATCAGTGAGTATTTCCTTAGGGTAAATTCTTAGAAGTGATACTACTAGTGTGTACATTTTAAAAATTTTAAGTTCATGTTGTCAAAGTTTTTTCCAGAAAAAGTTAACCAGCTCCTGTTCTTAAACACTTACAAGCAGTTTATTTTAATGAGAGAATACAAAGAATAAACAATACACATCGTGAGTAAATTACATAGTATGTTAAGTGATAAGGTGGGAAATAGAGGAAGATAAGAGGGGTTGAGAAGCCGGGATGGGTGTGCAGTTTTAAGTAGGGTGAAGGGAGCCGCAACAATAAGGTGACATGTGAAGGAGGACGGCTGCAGGTGGAGCGTTAGAACAGGAGTGTTCTCCCAGCTCCGCTTAGCCTCAGGACTGGGCGGTATCACTTGAAAAAGTTTCTCAAAACTGGTAATCTATGCGATATCTTAATTTCTTTTATTACTAACAAAGTTGACCATTTGGAGGATATCATTGGCCAGCTACTATCTTTTGCCCATTTTTATGTTGGATGTTGATTCTTTTCTGAATCTTAGGAACTACTTGATACGAATATAACTTTTGTTATGTGGCAGGTTTGTATTTCTCTCAACTTGATAGCCTTTCAGATTGCATTTATAGTGTGTTTTCTTTGCTTTTTGAAATTTTCAAAGGTAATTGTCAACTGTCCAATGTTTAAAAAACAGTGGCATTTTTATTTTTGTGTGATTCCATTAAAATATGTACTTGAAAAATTATATACTACTAAAATTTCACTTTTAGAATTGCTGTTACCAGAAATGTTTTCTTGTCTTCTTTCTCAGTAAGTTTATATATGTTAGTAAATTTTATTTCTGTTAGTGTTTCTTCTATAGCAAGACCCAGAGGCTTTACCGTGTTCCTTTAGATTGCTTGAAACCAGCAACTTGTTGAAATGCTAAAAGTGCCTGTTGCTTAGGAACTCCTTTGTTAAAAATGAAAACGAAGAAGACAGGCTGGTCAACAAAAATTCATTTTTACCGTATTGTTTAGACCTGGTAGAATAACTGTAGCAAACATTTTTCCCCCCACCTTATATAGACTTTTGCCCAGTGTTTCCCAGATCCTGTCTACCACCAATGCTGGTTTGGGGACTAAGTTCATTTTTATAGTGACTGAAGTATTTTAATGCTTCTCTCACTGTATCTGAAGTAATCCAATCATATAAAAAAAATTAGATAACTAGTAGTTTTAATGATTTAGCTGAGGAAATATAGGTATCTAAATATATTTTTACAGTTTTTCTTTGAATTTAAGATGGTATTAGTTTAGTTTTGTTTTTTTTTAATGTTTATTTGAAATAGACTCCCGCATGCTCAGTTGTGGCATGCAGGATCTTTAGTTGCAGCATGAGAACTCTTCATTGCGGCATGTGGGATCTAGTTCCCTGACCAGGGATCAAACCCAGGTCCCCTGCACTGAGAGCATGGAGTCTTAGCCACTGGACCATCAAGGAAGTCCCGCTATTAGTTTTTAATTCACCATTTTATTCAGTTCATCAGTTCAGTTCAGTCGCTCAGTCGTGTCCGACTCTTTGCGACCCCATGAATTGCAGCATGCCACGCCTCTCTGTCCATCACCAACTCTCGGAGTCTACCCAAACCCATGTCCATCGAGTCGGTGATGCCATCCAACCATCTCATCCTCTGTCGTCCCCTTCTCCTCCTGACCCCAATCCTACCCAGCATTAGGGTCTTTTCCAATGAGTCAACTCTTCGCATGAGGTGGCCAAAGTATTGGAGTTTCAGCTTCAACATCAGTCCTTCCAATGAACACCCAGGATTGATCTCCTTTAGGATGGATTGATTGGATTTCCTTGCAGTCCAAGGGACTCTCCAGAGTCTTCTCCAACACCACAGTTCAAAAGCATCAATTCTGTGGCATTCAGCTTTCTTCACTGTCCATCTCCTTGCAGTCCAAGGGACTCTCAAGAGTCTTCTCCAACACCACAGGTCAAAAGCATCAGTTCTGTGGCGCTCAGCTTTCTTCACCGTCCAACTCTCACATCCATACATGACCACTGGAAAAACCATAGCCTTGACTAGACGGACTTTTCTTGGCAAAGTAATGTCTCGGCTTTTAAATATGCTATCTAGGTTGGCCATAACCTTCCTTCCAAGGAGTAAGCGTCTTTTAATTTCATGGCTGCAGTCACCATCTGCAGTGATTTTGGAGCCCCAAAAAATAAAGTCTGACACTGTTTCCACTGTTTCCCCATCTATTTCCCATGAAGTGATGGGACCAGATGCCATGATCTTAGTTTTCTCAACGGTGAGCTTTAAGCCAACTTTTTCACTCTCCTCTTTCATTTTCATCAAGAGGCTCTTTAGTTCTTCTTCACTTTCTGCCATAAGGGTGGTGTCATCTGCATATCTGAGATTATTGATGTTTCTCCCGGTAATCTTGATTCCAGCTTGTGTTTCTTCCAGCCCAGCATTTCTCATGATGTACTCTGCATATAAGTTAAATAAGCAGGGTGACAATAGACAGCCTTGACATACTCCTTTTCCTATTTGGAACCAGTCTGTTGCTCCATGTCGGGTTCTAACTGTTGCTTCCTGACCTGCATACAGGTTTCTCAAGAGACAGGTCAGATGGTCTGGTATTCCCATCTCTTTCAGAATTTTCCACAGTTTATTGTGATCCACACAGTCAAAGGCTTTGGCATAGTCAAGAAAGCAGAAATAGATGTTTTTCTGGAACTCTCTTGCTTTTTCGATGATCCAGCTGATATTGGCAATTTGATCTCTGGTTCCTCTGCCTTTTCTAAAACCAGCTTGAACATCTGGAAGTTCACGGTTCACGTATTGCTGAAGCCTGGCTTGGAGAATTTTGAGCATTACTTTACTAGCATGTGAGATGAGTGCAATTGTGCGGTAGTTTGAGCATTGTTTGGCATTGCCTTTCTTTGGGATTGGAATGAAAACTGACCTTTTCCAGTCCTGTGGCCACTGCTGAGTTTTTCAAATTTGCTGGCATATCAAGTGCAGCACTTTCACAGCATCATCTTTCAAGACTTGAAATAGCTCAACTGGAATTCCATCACCTCCACTAGCTTTGTTCGTAGTGATGCTTTCTAAGGCCCACTTGACTTCACATTCCAGGATGTCTGGCTCTAGGTGAGTGATCACACCATCGTGATTATCTGTGTCATGAAGATCTTTTTTGTACAGTTCTTCTGTGTATTCTAATGGATAACTGATGGATCAACTGTATTATGCATTTTTGAGTAAGGATGATATGGACATTGATAAGTAGTAGCCCGTTATTCGGAGAAGGCAATGGCACCCCACTCCAATACTCTTGCCTGGAAAATCCCATGGATGGAGGAGCCTGGTAGGCTACAGTCCATGGGGTCGCTAAGAGTCGGACACGACTGAGCAACTTCACTTTCACTTTTCTGTGTATTCTTGCCACCTCTTCTTAATATCTTCTGCTTCTGTTAGGTCCATACCATTTCTGTCCTTTATCGAGCCCATCTTTGCATGAAATGTTCCTTTGGTGTCTCTAATTTTCTTGAAGAGATCTCTAGTCTTTCCCAATCTGTTGTTTTCCTCTATTTCTTTGCACTGATCGCTGAGGAAGGCTTTCTTATCTCTCCTTGCTATTCTTTGGAACTCTACATTGAGATGGGAATATCTTTCCTTTTCTCCTTTGCTTTTCGCTTCTCTTCTCTTCCCAGCTATCTGTAAGGCCTCCTCAGACAGCCATTTTGCTTTTTTGCATTTCTTTTCCTTGGGGATGGTCTTGATCCCTGTCTCCTGTACAATGTCACGAACCTCTGTCCGTAGTTCATCAGGCACTCTGTCTATCAGATCTAGTCCCTTAAATCTATTTGTCACTTCTACTGTATACTCATAAGGGATTTGATCTAGGTCATACCTGAATGGACTAGTGGTTTTCCCTACTTTCTTCAATTTAAGTCTGAATTTGGCAATAAGCAGTTCATGATCTGAGCCACAGTCTGCTCCCGGTCTTGTTTTTGCTGACTGTATAGAGCTTCTCCATCTTTGGCTGCAAAGAATGTAATCAATCTGATTTCTGTGTTGACCATCTGGTGATGTCCACGTGTAGAGTCTTCTCTTGTGTTGTTGGAAGAGGGTGTTTGCTACGACCAGTGTGTTCCCTTGGCAAAACTCTATTGGCCTTTGCCCTGCTTCATTCTGTACCCCAAGGCCAAATTTGCCTGTTACGCCAGGTGTTTCTTGACTTCCTACTTTTGCATTCCAGTCCCCTACCTGATAGCACCATTCACTATAAGATGTGTCTTTATTTCAGAGATGTAGGGAATTGAATTGGTGGGGAACATTTTCATGTTTGAATTTGTGAAATGCAGTAATTCCAAGGTTGTGCAAAATTGACCACTTGACTGTCAAGAGAAAATGGCAAAATGTGCCTCAACTTCAACAGTTATCAACTATGGCTGATGTTATTTCATCTATATCTTCTACTTCCTTCCATCTTATTTTAAAGCAAACCCCAGTCATACCATTTGGTAAGATTGGAACTCTTAATTTTTTTTTTTTAGGCCACATCATGTGGCATGAGGTATCTTAGTTTCCTGATCAGGGACTGAACATATACCCCCTGCACTGGGACCACAGGAGTCTTAACTACTGAAGTCCAGGGAAGTCCTGGACTCTTCCTTTTTAAATACATAACTACAGTACTATTATCACACCTAAAATTTTTTGTCACACATGGGATCTTTTATTAGGTTGGTGCAAATGTAATGGCCATTTCAGACTGTGGATTTTAAATCATTATAATTAGGCTCAAACATCTTTATTAATCAAAATAGGAACCACTATAATCAACCTATTTTTGCCAACGAGAAATAAGTTTGTTTATTCCTGTAGTGTAAAAATTCATGCTTTGGGGTTTGACAAACTCTTGGAAAGCATTTTCTGCCTTCTGGTCGTGGAAGTGTTTTCCCTGCAAAAAGGTTTCTAGATGCTTGAAGAAGTGGTAGTCGGTTGGGGAGAGGTCAGGTGAATATGGCAGATGAGACAAAACTTCGTAGCCCAATTTGTTCAACTTTTGAAGTGGTCAGATGTAGTGGAGAAGCATTGGGCCCTTTCTGTTGATCAATGCCGGCTGTAGGCATTGCAGTTTTCGGTGCATCTCATCGATTTGTTGAGCATACTTCTCAGATGTAATGGTTTCTCTTGGGATTCGGAAAGCTGCAGTGGATCAGACGGGCAGCAGACCTGCAAACAGTGACCATGACCTGTGCTTTGGAGCTTCTTCTCGGTCCAGCTACTGAGCTGGTCATTGCCAGTTGTCATATAAAATCCACTTTTGGTTGCACATCATGATCCAATTGAGGAATGATTCATTGTTGTTGCATAGAATAAGAGAAGATGACACTTCAAAATAATGATTTTTTTAAATTTTCGGTCAGCTCAGCTTACCAAGCTTTTTCATCTTTCCAATTTGCTTGAAATGCCAAACAGTTGTAGAAAGGTTGACACCGAGTCCTTCAGCAACTTCTTGTGTAGTCATAGGAGGATCAGCTTCAATGATGGCTCCCAGTTGGTCATTGTCAACTTCCACTGGCCGACCACTATGCTCCTCATCGTGCAGACTCTCACCTCCTTTGCAAAACCTCTTGAGGCAGCCCTGCACTGTTAGCAGTTCCTGGCCCAAACGCATTGTTGATGTTATGAGTTGTCTCTGCTGCTTTACGACTCATTTTGAACTGAAATAAAATCGCTTGAGGGACTCCCTTGGTGATACAGTGGATAAGAATATGCTTGCCAATGCTGGGAACGTGGGTTCAGTCCCTGGTCTAGGAAGATTCCACACGCCTTGGAGCAACTAAGTCCGTGCATCACAACTACGGAGCCCAGGCTCCAGAGCCTACGAGCTGCAACTGCTAAGCCCACACACCTAGAGCCTGTGCTCCACGACGAGAGAGGCCTGAGCACCGCAACAAAGAGCAGCCCCCGCTCGCTGCAACTGAGAAAAGCCTGTGTGCAGCAGTGAAGGCCCAGGGCAACCGAAAGTAATAAATGAAAGTATAGAAAGATAAGAAAATCGTTCAGATTTGCTTTTTGTCTAACATCATTTCCATAATCCAAAATAAATATAAAACAAGTAATGTCATTAACAGCGAGTAATAAATCATTAGCAAAAAAAACCATAAGGTGAGAAATGCATATTGAAATGATCTATAACATAACCACATTTATTTAAGAATGTATTCCAACATCAAATGGCAAATTTCAACAATACAAAAACCGCAGTTACTTTTGCACCAACCTATTAGTTGTGGCATGAGGGATCTAGTTTCCCAACCAGAAATGAAACCTGGGCTCCCTGCATTGGGAGTGTGGAGTCTTAGCCACTGGACCACTAGGGAAGTCCCTGTTTTGTGCAGCTTTATGGAGGTATAGTTTATATACCATAAAATTCACCTGTGTAAAGTGTATAGTTCAGTGGTTTTCAGTATTGTTCACAGTCTTGCAAGCATCACCACCATCTGGTAAGTTTGAAATATTTCCATCACCTCAAAAAGAAATGCTGTATCCACTTATAGCCACTCCTTATTACCTCCCATTCTATCTGACCTCTAGCCATAGGCAACCACTAATTTACTTTCTTTCTCCATAGATTTGCCTAGGCTGGACATTGTGTATAAATGGAATCATATTATATGTGGGTCTTTTGTGACTGACTTCTTTCACTTGGCATGTTTTTAATGTTCATATATTTTGTAGCATGTATAGTTGTTATTTCTATTGGTTGTCCTATTTTTGGCCAATTGGGGTCCCTTCATGATGGCTCCTGAGTACTTTTGACTCAGCTTGAGGCACTTTTGATAGTTCTTGGTGTCTGGTATGACAGTTTGTCCAGACTTGTACATTTTCTGCCCCAGACTAGCAAGTAGCCCTTTCTTTAAGAATACTCTTTTAGTGAGAAATGACATTTAGAAATCACAATCTAGGCACTTATTTCTACTAAGTTTAGTCATTGTTTCTAGGACTTGTCTGTGGTTATTTAGGAAATAAGTTGTGTTTTTTCTCTTTTAAAAAAATCATGAGTTATGTTATACTTAAAAATCGAATTGAATGACCCAGGAATTTTCCTTAGATCTTACATCTCTATCTCCTTTCTCCCACGTTGAAAACCCCAGTTCTCAACAGCAGCAACATGATTATTCATTTTCTTTTCCCACAGCATGAATACAAAATAGTCTGAGAATGACAATGTCAATACTACCACCGGTAATATGATTACTGAAGAAAGCTAATGATTTCTTCAGATTGTTGTTCTTCGGGCATAGTATTTCACCACGGGTGTAGAGTCAAATTCCTGAGTTTTAAAGTTATGTGAGCTAGTTCCTTGCTGTGTGATTATGTTACCACCTGGTACACAGATTGATTTGTTCAGTTTTTGCTTCATTTTACATCATCTTTGGCTTTTTAAAAATCTTCTTGTAGAGTTTGGGTCATCTGTATTCTTAGTTTAGAATGAATATTGTAGGTACAGTAATTTGTGATTGTGTTGATTTATTTTTAGAATATGGCTTCTGAAGCATATGATTAATAAGCCCAAAGGGAATGGTGATTATTAGAATATGGGGTGGGCTTTCTCATTTGTTCTGTGAGAAGATAAGTCATGTTACCAGGTCTTCCGATTGTTTGAGAGACCCTGGAAATTTTTGTTTTAATGTGACTCACAACTATTTTAATTAAAAAAAAAAAATTACAGGCTTTTACAGTCTGCAGTTTGTAATCTCTGCCATAGAGTATTCGGTGAGAGTCAGTTATTAATTGGCCTAATCATTAGGTCTGATACTGTCTTTAGCACTTCTCTCTAAAGTTACAGTAAGCACAGCTATGGAAGAGCCCTGTGGTTCTGTGTGCCTCTTACTAGAGGGTTAACTTGGAATTTGAAAAAGATCCATGAGATTAGCTATGAAGACCACAGTATCTAGTTTTTCAACTCCCTAAACAAGGAGTACTTTCAGAAAGTTGTCAGAAACCACAAAATAAGTGGTTTATACACAAAATATACACAAAATAAGTGAAATACACTTTATTTTCAGAAAAGTATAGTAGCACTGGACAGAGAAGTTAGCTGGCGGGAGCTAGACAAATAAAAATCATACTCATTTGTACCATGATGAGCCTGTGGTTATATAGATGATGGTTAAGGTCAGATGTAATTCATTGCTATTGGGTGATTTATTGGCAGCTTAAATGCTTTGCACAGTAGAATTTTTTTTTTTTTTTTTAGTTCTACTGGTTTATTGCTACCAACCCATCTCCCTCCACCCTCATGCACGCGTGCTCAGTCATGTAACCCCATGGACTGCAGCCCACCAGGCTCCTCTGTCCATGGACTTTTCCAGGCAAGAATACTGGAGTGGGTTGCCATTTCCTTCTCCATGCACAGTAGATATTTAAAGATTGCCTATCACAAAGTTAGAGAACATTTGATATATATTTTAACTAGTATGTAAGAATTGTCACCAGTAGTGGTGAACAGTCATCAGTGACATGAAGATTGGTGGTGGCATTATGAGTCAGGTTGATGACCTTTATATATTGTTTAATTTACTCAAATTCTAAATTCTTTGTTTTGAGTGACTAGGCATTTTAAACAATGCTACCTGTCCTTTTGGGGTTGGACTTACGGACTTAGAACCTGAAATACTAAAGTAGTCTTATTTTGTAACTAATAATAAAGGTAATTTTGGGGCAACTGTATCTTTTTGCTCACTTTGCTCTTGATTGTGGTGCTGCCCTTCAGCGTGTGAAGGATCTTGAATGTCTTTTCAACCAAGCGGTTTAACCACAGATGTCGGGTCCTTTCTATACATGAGCTTGGTGGCAAGATCCCTTGATACTCTTTTTTTCTCTTCTGTGACTACCTTTGCTTTTGAGAATAGATTTTGCAAGAATTGTATGTTGCATATTTCTTTGCTAGTGTTAAGAATATAATGACATAAATAGGTAACTTACGCTTGTGTTGCTTCCCTTCCCTGGTGGCTCAATGGTAAAGAATCTTGCCTGCAGTGCAGGAGACCCCGTTTCAATCCCTTTGTCAGGAAGATCCCCCTGGAAGAGGGCATGGCAACCCACTCCAGTATTCTTGCCCGGAGAATCCTATGGACAGAGGAGCCTGGCGGGCTGCAGCCCATGGGGTTGCACAGAGTTGGACACAACTGGAGCGACTAAGCAGCAGCAGCATGCTTGTGTTGTAGGTAGAAAGATAGTAGAGGTATATGCTCTCCTGTGTGTGTGCACGCATGCTCAGTTGTGTCTGACTCTTGCGACCCCATGGATTATAGCCCGCCAGGCTCCTCTGTCCATGGAATTTTCCAGGCAAGTATGCAGGAGTGGGTTGCCATTTCCTGCTCCAGGGGATCTTCCTGATCCAGGGATAGAACCCACGTCTCTTGAGTCCCCTGCATTGGCGGATGAATTCTTTACCACTGTGCCACCTGGGAAACTCATGTTCACGTACTGTTTACCAAAAAGAGCTTGTCTTTTTGAATCACATAGTCCTAGGTTCCAACTTGCCTCTAAGGTGGTTGTTGGGTGAACTTGGACAGTATCATTTGACTTCCTTGAGTCTGAGTTGCCTTATCAGCTCATGGTGAGATTCTGCTGATGAAATTGTACCTGCATGCCTTGCTCAGTACTCGACTGGAGTAAAGTGCTTTGGTGACGACTCCCGTGTTCTTGTTTTCTTCCTTATCTTAAATGGGTTTACCTTTGACTCTTATGTAACATTTCTTACTACTGTTCATGTGTTGAGCTACTGCTTTTAACTCATCTGTTGGTATTTCTCATATGTATATGTATGAATCAAGTCTAGATTGGAGTAGAATTGCCAAGGATGGAGGATAGTTTGTTTAATTTTGGGTACATATTATCTGATAAACTTAGGCACTCAGATTTTTGTTTCATTGTTGCCAAACCCTTTTTTAAGGAGGGGGAGGATACAGTTGAACCCATAACATGGTTCCTTGATGATAGTTCTCTGCCATAGGAGCTCCTGCAATTATTCATTCCCCAAGGCAGAAAGAAATAGAAGACTAAAGTTTGCATGTAAGTAAACTAGTTTCTAAGGTGCTTTTTCTAGTCAGCTTTTAGTTTGTCTTTTGAAGCCAGAGCTAAATCATTTCTAAGACCCCAAATACATCATCTTCAAATCAGTTCTTCCTCCTGACTTTTGTTTTATCTTTGAATCTTTCCAGATGAAAGTCTAGCATCTCTCACCTCTTTACTCAAATGTCACAACCTTATTTAAAATAATGTCAGCATACTCCTGTCCCCTTACCCTACTTAAGTTTTCTTTATAGCCCTTCTCATAGCCTGACATAATAGAACATGTATCTCCTTGAGAGACATTAAGAGGGAGGACTTTGATGGGACTTCTGTCCTCCCAAGTTTAACAGTTCACCAGCTGAAACTCAAAAACCAGACAGTTCAGATAAATTGGGGCTCTTTTTGTCACCTTGTGCTAGCATGTAAACATAATGAAGACCCAGAGCTCTTTTTCCTCACAGCTGCATTTCCAGTGCCTAGGGCGGTGCCTGACATACCTGTAGGCACTCAGTAAAAATAAGTTAAATAAACAAATGTTTACTTATTTCTTTTCCCTGATTTCATATATGTAATGCTAAAATTTATGTATCAGCCACTGATCTAGGATAAAAAGAACCCCTGTGTTCCTCAGGAGGTAGGTATTTTCTGCCCTCATTTTAGGTAAGGGGCAGCTGAAGCACAGAGAGCTTGAAGTAGCAGTTCATCCAGAGTCGTGGGGCTCGGGCAGCCTGTAGGACCAGGATCAAACCTAAGTCTCCTGACACCAGAGACCTTGACTGTGTCTCCTGCATTTGGTTTCCAGCCCTCATACACTTTTACCATCTTCTTGTCAGAAGACTTTTTCTAAAGCACCGCTTCTGCTGCTTAAGTTTCTTGATTCCCTTCCACATAAAGCACTTCAATATTTGACATTTAATAACTCTTCACAGTCTGATGGAGGAGCCTGGCGGGCTGCAGTCCATGGGGTCGCTAAGAGTCGGACACGACTGAGCGACTTCACTTTCACTTTTCACTTTCACACATTGGAGGAGGAAATGGCAACCTACTCCAGTGTTCTTGCCTGGAGAATCCCAGGGACGGGGGAGCCTGGTGGGCTGCCGTCTGTGGGGTTGCACAGAGTCGGACACGACTGAAGCGACTTAGCAGCAGCAGCAGCACAGTCTGATACCACTAGGTGATTGCTGGGATTGGGGTGGGGTGTAATGGTTTTTAGTTGAGTGATGAGTAACAGCTAAAAAGGAGAGAAGATACTTGCCTTGTATGTATATACCTTTTCTAGGTGTTTATATCCCATTTTACAGGCAATGAGCAAAATAAAGTCTGTCCTCATGAAACTTATATTCTGGGAGTATGTAGGAAAAAACATCAATCGCTGAAGAAAAATGAAGTGGGGAAAGAGGGCAGGGGAGGGCATGCCCCTAACTACTGTTTTACATCGGAGGGTCAAGGAAGTTTTCTGAAACGGCAGCCCTTTAACATGGATCTAAAGAGATAAATGGTCAGTAAGGTGGGTTTGCAGGGGCAAAGCTGGACAGCGAAAACATGATGTAAGGCCTTGTATAAGCCATTATGAAAACATCTATTTTGAGTGCAGTGGTTACCTAATACATAATATGTTATTATATATTAGTGCTTTATTAAAGATTACCAGTTGTTTTTTGGTTTTGTTTTTTAAGTATAATAAGTCCAAAATGCTCCCTGTAGAAGCCTAGGCTGCTGAGATTAAGAGATCACAGATTGCCATCTAGTGGCTGTTTAATCATAAATTTGGATAAACCTTCCAGAAAATAAGCAGGCTCTACAGAAGTTTGTGTTGCCATCTTAGTTGTATCAGTGCAAAATGTGGATGCCTGAGGGGGGAGAAAACCATTATGAACTATTTGAGAGTAAGTCACAGATACTGTGTACCTCCACCCTCAAACACTTTACATAGTCCCTTAGAACAAAGACATTCATTTATATATTCACAATATAATTATCAAAATAGGAAATAAAAGTGTTAATACAGTATTTAATTTAGTTCTTATTCAATTTTTGTCAATTGTCTCAATGTCTTTTGTAGAAAAAGTGTTTTTTTCTTGTGTAGTATCTAACGCAGGATCAATGCACTGCATTTAGTTTTTGTGTCCTAAATCTACAGCAGTTCCTTGCCTGCCTTTGTGTTTCCCGACATTGGTGCTTTTTAAGAATATAGGCCATTTGTTTCTGGAATTTCTCTCAGTTTGCTTTTTTCTGTTTCCTTGTGATTCAGCTTATATATGTTGACACTGCCTAAGTGAAATATATCTTCTTTGGTGCATCACATCAGGAGACAATTGATACCTGTCTCAGTATTGGTGATGTTATCTTTGCTGAGTTAACGTAGTGACTACCACATTTCTTTACCATAAAATTATGATTTTTTTCCTCTTTACAATTCATAACTTATTTCTGGGGAGATATTTTGACCTGTATGTATAATTTTTTCCTTATCAAAATTTCACTGTTTCAGCATTCATTATTGATTCTCACCTAAAGCAGTTATTGATATGATGGTTATAAAATGGCAATTATCTAATTCTACGATTTCCTTCTATGTAGTTAATTGGTCAGCATTGTGTTATTAGAAAACTTTCCCTTAACTGCATTTGTTTATTTATCATTCTAGCCATCAACATTAGCATACATTTATGGGGTCTCTTTTATTCAGTAGGGTTTAATCAATTGCACTCATTATTATGATGCTCAAATTCTTTCATATTTGGCCATTGGGACCCCTTCACACTGGCTTTTGGTTGATTGGCATGTCTCCTTTATTCTTTGAGTGCTTCTGTATTTTCTGGTACAAGATAATTCTGTGTTTATCTTGTGCTTTTTCTGCCCCAACCCTGGAATCAGTCATTTTTTTGAGGAGCCCTGGTTCCTGTTAGTGAGGACTGGTGTTTAGAAGCCAAGATTTGGGTATGATTTTAAGTAAACTTTTAAAGTATGATTTTAAAACTTTTATATCACAATATGTTGGGATAGTAGGTTTCTGTGATATCACAGTTCTTTATTTCTGATGAAAAACCTAGGTGGCAGAAGCTGTAATAATTTTCAGGCCCATTCTTTGACATTGCTCCAGTAACCTACTTTAGTGTAAGGCACTGATAATTAATGTTATAATGTTGTAATTGAAGCTTCATATTTCCATTTTGAAATAATACCACTGTACACTGTGTAACTAAGTAATCTAAAGTACTGAATGCATGAAGACATGTAAATTTCCTATCCCTGTAATAATATTCTGTAAAGCCAATTCCAATCTTTATGTAAAATACGAGCATAATAATCTGAAAAATTTCCAGAAAAGTGTAATCCATTTTGAGGCTTTTTTGTTATATGGTGTGAGAAAATGTTCTAATTTGATTTTTTTACATGTAGCTGTCCAGTTTTTCCAGCACCACTTTTTTTTTTTAATTGACCCATGTCCCTTAGTATACACATAGGCTATTATTTCTCCTCTCTTATTTTTGTATATATAATTTTATTTATTTATCCATTTTTGACTGTGCTGGGTGGGCTTTCCTCTGGTTGTGAGTGGGGGCTGCTCTGTAGCTGCGGTGTGCAGGCTCTCATGGTGGCTTCTCTTGTTGCAGAGCACGGGCTCCAGGGCCCGTGGGCTTCAGCAGTTTTGGCATGCAGGCTCAGTAGTTGCGGCTCCCAGGCTCTAGAGCACCAGCTCAATAGTTGTGGCGTATGGGCTTAGTTGCTCTGCAGCATCTGGGATCTTCCAAGATCAGGGATCAAACCCATGTTTCCTGTGTTGGCAGGCAGATTCTGTACCACTAAGCCACCAGGGTAGCCCCAGCACCACTTATTGACGAGACTGTCTTTTCCCCATTGTATATTCTTGCCTCCTTTGTCATAGGTTAATTATCTAAGTGCATGAGTTTATTTCTGGGCTCCCAGTTCTGTTCCATTTATCTATGTTTCCATTTTTGTGCCATTACCATACTGTTTTGATAATTGTAGCTATGTAGTATAATTTAAAGTCAGGGCAACTGATACCTCCAGCTCTTTTATTCTTTCTCAAGATTGTTTTGGCTCTTCAGAATCTTTTGTGTTCCCATACAGACTTTAGAATTACTAGTTCCTTGGAAAATGCTATTGGTATTTTTACTAGGAATTGCATTGAATCTATAGATTACCTTGAGTAGTATGGTCACTTTAACAGTATTGATTCTTCCAGTCTGTGAATACAGCTAATTTTTCCATCTGTGCTGTCTTCAGTTTCTCTCATCTGTGTATTATAGTTTTCTGAGTACAGATCTTTTTCTTTAGTTAGATTTATTCCTAAGTATTTTATTCTTTTAGATGTGATGGTAATTTGGATTGTTTTTAAATTTCTCTTTCTGATAGTTTATTAGTATATAGAAATGCAACAAAATTTTGTGTATTAATTTTGTATCCTACAATTTTACCTATTCATTGACGACATCCAGTAGTATTTGGGTGTTATCTTTAGGATTTTCTATGAATAGTATCATGTTATCTGGAGACACGGAGAAGGCAATGGCACCCCACTCCAGTACTCTTGCCTGGAAAGTCCCATGGACGGAGGAGCCTAGTAGGCTGCAATCCATGGGGTCGCTAAGAGTCTGACATGACTGAGCGACTTCACTTTCACTTTTCCCTTTCATGCGTTGGAGAAGGAAATGGCAACCCACTCCAGTGTTCTTACCTGGAGAATCCCAGGGACGGTGGAGCCTGGTGGGCTTCCGTCTATGGGGTCGCACAGAGCTCCGACACGACTGAGGTGACTTAGCAGCTAGCATCTGGAGACAATGACAGTTTTACTTCTTCCTTTCCAATTTGGACGCCTTTTATTTATTAGTCCTAATGGGTTTTTGATGGAGTTTTTAGGATTTCTAGATACAGTGTCATGTCATCTGCAAATAGTAACAGTTACACTTTTTCCTTTCTAATTTGGATGCCTTTTATTTCTCTTTCTTGCCTAATTGTGCTGGCTGGGACTTCAGTCCTATATTGAGTACAAGTGGTGAGAGTGGGCATCCTTGTCTTGTTCCTGATCTTAGAGGAAAAGCTTTCAGCTTTTCACCATTGAGCATGATGGCCATTGTGGGCTTGTCACATCTGGCCTTAATGATACTGAGATATGTTTCCCCTATAGCCGCTTTGTTGAGAGTTTTTAATCATAAATGGATGCTGAATTTTGTCAAGTGCTTTTTCTGCATCTGTTGAGAAGGTCATGTGATTTTTATCCTTCGTTTTTTTAATGTGGTATATCATGTTGACTGATTTGCAGATGTTGAACCATTCTTCATCCTTGGAGTAAACCTTACTTGATCATGATATATGATCTTTTTAATGTATTATTTAATTTGGTTTACTAATGTTTTGTTGAGGATTTTTGTATGTATATTCATCAGTGATACTAGCCTGTAATTTTCTTGTGGCATACTTGTCTAGTTTGGGGATTGGGGTAATGCTGTCCTCAAAATGAATTTGGAAGAGTTCCCTCCTCTACTGTTTTTTGGAAGAGTTTGTGAAGGATTAGTATTCATTCTTATTTGAATATTTATTAGAATTCACCAGTGAAGCTGACTGATCCTGGACTTTGGTTGTTAAGAGGTTTTTGACTGCTGATTTAATGTCCTCACTAGTAATCAGTCTGTGTTCAGATTTTGTATTTCAGCATGATTCAGTATTGGTAAGTTGTATGTTGCTAGAAATTTATCCATTTCTTATAGGTTGTCAAATTTGTTGGCATGTGATTGTTCATAATATCAGTTATGATTCTTTGTATTTCTGTTGCATCAGCTGTAACATCTTCTCTTTCATTTCTGATTTTGAGTCTTCTCCCTTTTTTTCTTGGTGAGTCTAGCTAACGGTTTGTCAGTTTTGTTTGCCTATTCAAAGACCTAGCTCTTGGTCCCATTGGTCTTCTCTCTTGTCTTTTCAGTCTGTTTCATTCATTTTTGCTCTCGTCATTGTTTACTTCCTTCTAGTAATTTGGGGCTTTGTTCTTTCTCTAGTTCCTTGAGGTGGAAAGGTAGGGTGTTTACTTGAGACTTATTTCTTCAGGTAGGCATTTATCGCTCTGAACTTCCCTGTTGGAATGGCTTTTACTTCATCCCACAAATTTTGGTATGTTACTCTTCCATTTTTATTTGTCTCAAGGTATTTATTTTTCTTTTGATTTTTTTTCTAAAGAAGAAACAGCCCGTTTGTTGTTCAGTAGCATATTGATTTTTGTTTTAATTTATTTTGGGTTGCACTGGGTCTTCATCGTAGCACATGGGCTTCTCATTTCTGTGGCTTCTCTTGTTGTGGAGCACAGGCTCTGGGCACACGGGCTTCAGTAGTTGCAGCATGTGGACTCAGTAGTTGTGGCTCGCAGGCCTAGTTGCTCCTTGTTATGTGGGATCTTCCTGGACCAGGGATTGAACCCGTGTTCCCTGCATTGGCGGGTGGATTTTTATCCTTTGTACCACCAGGAAAGTCCAGCATGTTATTTTATCTCCACATATTTGTGAAATTTTCAGTTTTCTCCATGTACTTAATTTTTAGTTTCATATCATATGGTCAGAAAAGATGCTTGATATAATTTCAGTCCTCTTAAATTTATTAAGACTTATTTTGTGGCCTAACATATGATCTGTCTTGGAAAATCTTCCATGTGTACTTTAGAAGAATGTGTTTTCTCTTGGTTTGGATGGAATGTATCTGTTAAGTTCATCTGGTCTAATGTATCATTTAGTGCTTATTTTTCCTAATTGATTGTCTGGATGGTGTCTCCGTTGACTTTAGTGAGTTGCTAAAATCCCCTACTATTATTGTATTGCTGTCTATTTCTTTAATAATATGTTTGCTTTATATATTTAGGTGTTCGTTTGTTGGGTACATGCATGCATGCTGCATGTTTAGTTGCTCAGTCATGCTGACTCTTTATGACCCTTTGAACTGCAGCCTACCAGGCTCCTCTGTCCATGGAATTTTTCAGGCAAGAATACTGGAATGGGTTGCCATTTCCTTTTCTAGAGGATCTTCCTAACCCATGAATTGAATGCATGTCTCCTCTGTCTCCTTCATTTCAGGCAGATTCTTTACCCACTTAGCCATCAAGGTAGCCTATTGGGTGCATAAAGACTTATAAATATTATATTTCATATTGGATTGTCTTCTTTCTCATTATGTAATACCCACATTTGTCTGTTTAGTACAGTCTTAGGTTTAAAGCCTCTTTTATCTGATACAGTTATAGCTACTCCAGCTTTATTTTGGTTTCCATTTGGATGGAGTATCTTTTTCTATCCCTTTACTTTCAGTCTGTATGTATTGTTTCATCTGAAGTGAGTCGATTTACTTGTGGATGGATCTTGTTTTTTTCTTTTTTTTTTCTTTTTATATCTACTCAGCCATTCTATTGACTTTTGATTGGAACATTTAGTCTGTTTACATTTAAAGTAATTATTGGTAAGTATGTGCTTATTGCCATTTTGTTAATTGTTTTTGTAGTTCCTCGCTTAATTTGTTTTCTTGTGCTCTTCCTTTGTGGTTTGATGACTTTTAGTGGTTTATTTACATTTTTTTCTCTTTATCTTTTTAAATTTTCTGGGTTTTGCTTTGTGGCTACTGTGAGGTTTACATATGTAACAGTCTGTTTTATAAAGTTAATAGCAACTAAGTTTGATCCTGTTCTGAAGCTCAGCATTTTTATTTTTACTCTTTCCTTTCCTTCCCTCATTTTATGCTTTTGATCTCACATTTTACTTGTGTATCCCTTAATTATTGTTACCATAATTATTTTTACAACTTTTGTCTTTTAACCCTCATACTATTAATAGCTATAATAGTGATTAGTCCACTTTATTTTTACTTTTCGAGTGAAATTTCTTCTTTCATGTATTTTCTTAATACCAATTAGCACTCTTTCTTCCCAGCTTAAAGAAATCCCTTTAACATTTCTTGTTAAGGCCAGTTTGGTAGTGGTGAACAATTTTAGATTTTGTTTGTCTGGAAGACTCTTACCTCCTTGAGTTCTGAATCACTTTCCCAGGTAGAGTATTCTTGGTTAGAAGGTTTTGTCCTTTTGTTTTTTTCTTTAAGCAGTTTGAATATATTGGCCATTTCCTTCTAACCTGCAAAGTTTTTGCTGAAGAATCTACTGATAATCTTATGGGGGTTCCCTTGCCACATAACAGGTTGTTTTTTCTTGCTGCTTTTAGTATTTTCTCCTTGTCCTTAACTTTTGAGGTTTCAGCTATAATATGTTTTGGTGTGCATCTCTTTGGTTTGTCTTCTTTGGAACCTTCTAGGATTCCTGGATCTGGATGTCTGCTATGTGGAGTGTCAACTTTATTATACAAACTTTCAGTTAACCTCCCTTTTTACCATCCCTCTTCTCAACCTGCATTCCTGTCCCCCTTCTCCACTTTAGGTCACCTTACACTTTTTCCCCCCTAGATTGCCAGAGCATTGCTCTCTCTCCCTGTCTCTACATTGTAGTAGATTTATCATTTTATTTTAGTTTTATTGGCTTTGAGTGAAGAGATGATATAAACGTAATTGTGCAGTCTATTATAGTTTCTGTTTCTAGTTTTTTGCTTTAATAAGTGCTGTGATAGCCATTGTTATATCTAAATCTTTGTGTATGTGTTAATTTTTCTATAATAAAAAATTTTTTGTTTTAAACTAATTACAGATTCACAGGAAGTCGCAAAGATAGGACAGGGAGGTCCCAGGGAGCCTTTGTCCAGTATCCCCCAGTGGTTGCTTCTTAACAATATGTAAGAAATTGACCTTGATATAAAGTTGTGTGGTGTGTGTGTGTGCTTATCTTAATTTTTAGGATAAATATAAATGAAATAGTTCAAAATTATTAGTCAAGGCTATGGTTTTTCCAGTAGTCATGTATGGATGTGAGAGTTGGACTATAAAGAAAGCTGAGCGCTGAAGAATTGATGCTTTTGAACTGTGGTGTTGGAGAAGACTCTTGAGAGTCCCTTGGACAGCAAGGAGATCCAACCAGTCCATCCTAAAGGAGATCAGTCCTGGGTGTTCATTGGAAGGACTGATGTTGAAGCTGAAACTCCAATACTTTGGCCACCGGATGCAAAGAGCTGACTCATTTGGAAAGACCTTGATGCTGGGAAAGATTGAGGGCAGGAGGAGAAGGGGACGACAGAGGATGAGATGGTTGGATGGCATCACTGACTCAATGGACATGGGTTTGGGTAGACTCCAGGAGTTGCTGATGGACAGGGAGGCCTGACGTGCTCCAGTTCATGGGGTGGCAAAGAGTTGGACATGACTGAGCGACTGAACTGAACTGATTGTGACTATTACCTAATTATATAAATGACCTATTTAGAATGCTTCTTGTTGTAAGTAACCAAATTCAAACTCACTTCCCAGGCTGTATCTAGAGGGGTTAATGGGGCTTCTGTGATGGTTCAGTGGTAAAGAATACAGCTGCAATGCAGTAGACATGGGTTGGAAAGATTCCCTGGGGAACGAAATGACAACCTACTACAATATTCTTGCCTGGAAAATTCCATGGACAGAGAAGCCTGGTGGGCTACAGTCCATGGGGTCACAAAAGAGTCAGGCACAACTTAACAACTAAACAACAAAAAGAGGTTAATCTGTGAGGCTGGACTCTGAAAATATCTCCGTGGATTTGCCTGTTTTTCTCCACTCCTAGCCAGTACATGGCTTAGCTTAGTTTTTCTGTATTTTAACATCATTTTCAGACATTTGCCTCCTATTTGGTGGTAGTACTCCCCTCTGACAATTCCTTGGTTCTTATTGCTTAAAATTTCAGAAGTAGAGCTTTCAACATCCATTCTTTCCTTCCCTAAAGGTTTCTAGATCTTGTTTGGATCATTTGAGGGAGGTGTTTACCTATGGGAAGGAAGGGTAGTTAGGGCTAGGTGATCAGCAGGCTTGCCAAGTTGTGGTAAATGATACCAGACAGAAGAGGCAGCTGAGCATGAGAGAAGTCCAGTCTCCCTGCACTCGTCCCAACCTAACAGTAAGTTGTATTTTTGGGTTTTTTTTTGCCTATTTTTGAAATGATGGGGCTGTTTCCTGAGTAATTCTCATAGGCAAAGATGCCAACAATTCAGAATTGCACTATATAAGACAAAATTTTTTGTTTCTTCACTCTTTCCAAGATGGGAACCAACCCTGTTAACAATTGTCTGTATCCTTGCAGTTCTTAGTTTGTATACTAATATATGTACCTGTATACATTTTTTTAAAAATTAAAGCACACACACATACATATATTATCTAGTTACTTGTCTTTTTCATCATAATGGTGTGTTTTAACTTTCGTTGAATAGTACCTCTCCAGTTACATGAATGTGCTGTAAATTACTTAATTGCTAATATTGATTACAAATTATATTCATTTATTTTATGCTAACAATAAAGTGACTTTTTTTGCTTTAATATTTATTTCCTGCTAAGTTAAAAGATCTAGGGGTCTAGATATTGTTGTGACATCACAGCATCATGCTAAGGCATTGTTACAAGTTCTCTCATAATATTTTGGGATTGGTTTTTTCCTATGTTGATGTTTTTGTCCCCAAATTGTGGTAAAATACACATAACAAAATCTGCCACCTTAACCATTTTAATTGTACAGTTCAGTCATGTTAATACGTTCACGTTCTAGGACAGCTATCACCACCGTCCTTCCCCATAACACTTCTCATCTCATAAAACCCAAACTCTATATCCGTTAAACATTTTGAGTCTTTGCTTTCAATTCTTGAGGTATATACCCAGAGTAGAATTGTTGAATTATATAGTGATTCTGTTTTTAATTGGTGGGGGGGGCACCATACTGCTTTTCATAGCACCTGCACCATTTTTACATTCTCAGCAGCAAAACACAAAGGTTCCAGTTTCTCCATACTCTTGTCAACATAGTTATTTTTAAATATGTACCTGTACTTTAAAATGCATTAATAATAAGTAATATATATTAATCACTACCTATGTAAAAGGTGACTCAGTGGTCAAGAATCCACCTGCCAATGCAGGAGACATGGGTTTGATCCCTGATTCTTGAAGATCCCCTGGAGGAGAAAATGGCAACCCACTCCAGTATTTTTGCCTGAAAAATCCCAAGGACAGATGAGCCTGGTGAGCTACAGTCCATAGGGTTGTAAAGAGTTAGATACAACTGAGCACACATACATGCATAATAAGATTATGCTAATTATTATATTAAATGTCAAGTTCTCACAGCAGTTAGTATCCTCATTCTGTAGATGAGTAGCTTGTGACTGCTTTGGATGTCAGTTTATGCCAGAGCTCTCAAGTTAACTGGAGAGCTTTTCTAGCTCTTAGAGTTACACTGGTACACTTTATTTTAAAAGAATTTTTAAAAAAGAACTACTCAATTAACTCTTCATTGAAAATGTAGTAGCACTTGACCTTACTGTCTGGACTTGTTGCTTTTTAGGAGTGGTTCTTCAATTTTTTAATCTACATGATTGTTATATATCTATGTAGGATTTTTTCTTTTTAAGTAAAACTGAGTATATCATAGATTTTAACATGTAATCCACTCATATCGAAATGCTCTGAAATTTTATATTTCATTTCCTCTTTAAATCAAGATCTGCCAAGATATTTTCATTTTATTCTATAGTATGCCAGTTTTTTTTTCATGGATATGAAGTTATGTATATGAATACATCAATTTAGATCAAGCTTGTTTGTTATTTAAATTCTCTGTGTACCCTTTTCATTTATTTGAATTTTTTATTCTCCATAAAAAACAAAAACTAACTACAGAAAGTTTTTTTGCAGGTACGTTTTTTTCCCCATGAATTAGGCATGCAATTGAATCTCTCCCCATTGCTGCCATTTGTGTTTTGTGATAAAAACATGATTAACCTCAGGCATATGAAGGCACTTTTTGGGGTAGTTTGATGGGTAAGGTCAATAAGATTTCCAAATGTATGATAATGATTTAGCCAAATGTCATTAAGCCAGCCATGTGTTGGAGTCATACTTATAAGCAATCAGAGCTAATATTTTTTAAATAAAATATTTGAACTCTAAACAAAAATAAAATAACAGATAAATAATAGTGGCTCCTACTGGGCCTAAGAAAATCTCATTGCCGTACATGATGCCATGTGTACTCCTCCTTGAGCTTATCTTTATATTAATAGTTCATTTGTGGAATTAATAGCTATCCTGAATTTGTCTTGTATTTCTTTTGTGTTGTTACCTTATTCATTCTTTTTACTTGGCTTTTTAAAAACTGAGATAAGATTGGCATATAATATTGTATAAGTTTAACATGTACAACATATTTGATGAATTTATATCACATTATGATTGACATTGTAGTGTTAACTAATATCTCTGTTATATCTCATGATTGTTATTTCTTCCAGTGGTGGGAACAGTTAAGATCTAGCCTCTTAGAAAGTTTTATGTTTGTAATATAGTTTTATTGTCTATAATTACCATACTGTTTGTCAGAGCTTCAGCAGTTATTTACTGACTAGTTGCAGTTGTGCAATTATTTATATTTTAACTACACATTGGCTGTTTTGTATGTTTTTAAACTTTGAAGGTAGGATACATTGTATATATTCTACAGCTTGCTGTTGGCACTCCATCTTATGTTTGTGCAGTTCATTCATGCTGATGGATGTAACTTCTTCATTTTTACTGTTGGGTATATTTTATCAGAATACTGTAACTTACCTGTCTCTCCTCTTGATGGACATTTAGTTGTTTCCTGCTTTTCGTTATTACAGACAGTGCTGCTGTGAACACAATTGCATATGCTTCTTCTGGGGCATTCGTAGCAGCAAGATTCATAATAGCTAAACAATAGCAACACTAGAGAGAGATGTCCATCAACTGATTAATGGGTAAATTATAGTCTGGCCTATTTATATAATGCAATATTATTCAGCCATAAAAAGTAGTGAAGTATTGATAACACCCTGTAGCATGGATAAACCTTGAAAACATGCTAAGTGAAAATAGTCACAAAAGACCACATAATATGTGATTTTCTATATCTGAACTATGCAGAATAGGCAAATTCATAGAGACGTAAAGTAGACCAGTGTTTTCCAGAGTGTGGGGCAAGAGTGTAATAGTGAGTAACTGTTGATGGGTTTGGGCTTTTTTTTGGAGGGAGGGGAATAAAAATGTCCTAAATTTAGATTGTAATGAGATTGCACAACTCAATATACTTTAACTAGTGAAGTGTACACTTTAGATTGGTGAACTTATGACATGTGAATTATATCTTCTCTGGTGGCTCAGATGGTAAAGAATTTGCCTGCAATGCAGGAGACCCAGGTTCAATCCCTGGATTGGGAAGATCCCCTGGAGAAGGAAATGGCAACCCACTCCAGTCCTCTTGCCTGGAGAATCCCGTGGACAAAGGAGCCTGGTGGGTTACAATCCATGGGGGTCACAAAGAGTTGGACACAACTGAGCTACTAACACACACACACAAAGAAGTTAAAGTAACTTCCTGGAAAGTGTTTTCAAATCCAACCCACTAGTAGGTTATACACCAATTTAGTGAGTCAGAATGGACTTAACAGTTTCTTTGGTTTTACTTTTTGTTTTGAACTACAGGAATTTCTTCATCATTTATTCTTTAGAAAATATAGGAGTGGGGAGTTTGTGTGGCTAATTTGAATATATGAATTCATGAAATATGTAAGTGAAAATTCATAAATAGCATATTCTTTATGATGATTATGAACATATAGTATTTGACTACAAAAGACTCAGTAAATTTTTGTTTAGTACTTTGGTTTTGCTATTGAGTGATTAGTGATGATTATACCAGAAATGGAATCTTAAGTTGAAAGGATCCTTCGAAATCAGAGAAAACATTCTAACTTGGCTTTTATTACCTCTCGATTCACACTCCAAACTTTGTGTCAGAACAAGCTTGGAAGTACAAGGAGAGCAAAACTGTCAAGTTTTTCCACTGCTTTCTGCTTTCTTCCCAAATTTTTGCCTTGATTCTCTTCTATACCACAGCCAAGTATATTCCTATTTCTAATATTACTGGTGTTTTAATTGGGTTATAAATTATTTGACTTCTTTGGAAGCATACTGCTATTAAATTTTGATCTGTTCATTTCAGTTTATATTGGAGATTTTTAGATGTACTGGGTTAAATTTTGTATGCTTTGAGAGCTTTAAAGTAGTGATAACAATGTTATTCTTCTAAATATAAATAGCATATACTTGTGACACGAAATATTGATAGATATGATAAGTTTTAAAGCACAGACTGAAACTATTTTAGAACTCTCCCTTTTTGTTCTAGGAAGACTGGTTTTTAGTTTCAAATGTTGATAAGCTGAAATTCTTTCTGTAGTATTTCTTCAGAAATTTTACACTGTTATAACAACCACCAATCAAAGTTACAGTGATACTGAGCTCTTTAATCATGTTATCGTCTTATCCTCACTAATAGTAACGGCCTCTGTTTTCTCAAATTTTCTTTCTTTTTTGGGTTTTTGTCTTTTTCTGGCAGAGGCTTTTATTCAGTTGTCTGATGTTCATTGATTGACATCGTGTGTATAAGTGTGGCTTAGTAAAATGGCAGTTTGAGAAAGCCAAGGTAATACAAGGATCTAAAGGAAACTTAGAGACTATAAATCCTATCCTAAAGATAAAAGGAGGCAGTACATCATTGAAACAATACAAGAGTCTGTAGAAAAGGAACATTGAAGGGAAGAAAAAAGTGGGAATTGCATGTCTGTTTTTCAAAACTTAATATTTCACTGCTTTTCAAAAATTTCTCAATTATAGTTCTTAAAATAAAAATTGTAAGACAAGTTTGAAATCAGAGAATTTGTTTTAGAAACCTGTCTTAATAAATTTGGAAATGTTCATTCAGACTCATTATTCCCACTTAGGGACATAGGCCAGGTAAGTTTCCCAAAGACATGCTTTCACTATGAATTGAATCATGCAGTTTTGTAACTACTTTTGTATCCTCTGAGGGACAGAAAGTACTGAGAGTTGAGGCGGGTTGGAACGGCCAGTGAAAATCCAAATCTAGTCATGCTTGCCAGTGTCTCAGCAGCCCATTAATTTTGCTATTAAATTTTTTTCTGTTGAATTGAATCTTTTGAAAAAAACAGTCTGATGAAAAAGGTTTGAAAATGCAAATAAAATACTGGGAAATGGGAATTAAGGTTCCTTTTCCTGCAATTGCTGAAAAGAGTGATGTGGACACTGCTTCTTTTGCTCAAAGCTTTATGAAGCAGGCAGCTTTTAAGTGTCAGAGCCTGAATGCAAATCCAAGTCTTTCTGCCTCCCGAACTACTTACTCGGTGCTCAGAAGTTTTGATATAATTAATTGATGGCATGTAGAGAAAGGAAATCAGTTTTAAGTGTTTAGCACGTTATAAAATAACATTTTAACTTATCAAATAAAGCAAGTTTTTTAAACTTAGTAATACTTGAATACTCGAAGCCCATATGTGACTGGAGATGTAATTCATTACAGCTCATTCAGAAAAGTCATACTATATAAAAACAATTTGTGGCCACAGACTGAAAGAAATAATCCAAAGTGTTAATATGTTCAGACTAGAGATGTTTTAGGACAAAATAATTATTTTTCATATTTCCTATATTTAATGTGTTATTTTTATAAACAGGGAAAAATGTTCCTATCTTTACCTGGTAGTTTAACTTTAGGGGAATAATTCTAAATACAGAATAAAAATTGTCTAAAAATACTCAACAGCTTTAATATTTAGTACTGAAAAGTTAGAAACAAGTGTCCAGCTGAACAGAATGTACCAGAGTAAATAGTGATACCACTAAGGGAAGTATGATTTAAGAGATTGTGTAGGAATGAGGGGGTAAGTTAACAATATAATAGGAAAAGCAGGGTACAAATTCGTTTATAAAGTATGTATTTTTGTAAAAATAACAGCAAATTACTGGAGGAAGGTCTAGTAGTTTTACCAGCAGTTTTGTTTGGGTATTGAGATTCAAGTAATTTTTCCCCTTTGTACTTTTATATATTTTCCAGATTTTATTTAATCATGTACTGACTTTTTAAAACTAGACTTTTCCTAACACAAGGTAAAGTGATAGGTAATGTTTTCCTAGGCTGCTACTGCGTAACATTCTGTTCGTGTTATCTGTTCATGGGTCCTGTTTTCTTCTGCTCACATGGAATGAACATGTTTGTATTATTTCTTAGATCTGAAACTCAGCCCCGAGGCTCTGCTCCACACTCTGAGAGTGACCCGCCTGAGCAGGAAGAGGAGATCCTGGGATCTGATGATGATGAGCAGGAAGATCCCAATGATTACTGCAAAGGTAAGGTTTTCTGTGAGGAGATACCAAGTAAGATATAATTCATGTGTACACGCTTTCATTTGAATATTTGATCTATCAGCATAAATGATGTTAATGCTTTCTGCTTATTGCATCCTTTTCTCTTAAGTATAGGAGTTAGTATTTCCTTTTAGTTTGACTTAATTAAAGCTTAGTTTAAATTAAATGTATCTACTCCTTTTTTCCTTAAAAAAGGATAGTGCATATTTTCCTTAGAAAATTTCAGAAATATATTAAACAAAAAGAAAACAAAAGTCATCTATAATGCTGTCATCCAGAAGTGAACAGTGATAAGATTTGATATGTAGACTTTTGAAAAACACATTTTCACTACTCTTCTGAAAGCGATGATAGCTAAGCTACATTATATTAGAATTACGGATACTTAAAAACTGTGGCATAAGATTGCCTGATATATTTTGTTTCTTTTACAAAATGTTCCAGAATTCTTGGGTAGATTGAATCTTATAACAGAATGTATCTTACCATCGAGGAGAACTTGGTTCTTCTCAGCAGGCAGAGATAGATGTTTAAATCCTTTGATTCCTGCCACTGTTGTCAGCCTTTTCTGGTCTTCTGGTTTCTGTTTTGTTGTGCTGTGTTTTGGAAAAGTAATTTTTTTTTTCAAGTTAACATGAGCTCAATAATACTGTGTTGCTGACTTGATTTAAAATTTTCTTTTGTTGAATTGATTGTATTAAAAGAAACCATTTTTATTTGCTATATATATATAAATGTTGGAAAATGTGAGTTTTTTTGTGGTTTTTTTTTTAACTACTTAAGTGATTATTTCCCTCTGTTGTTTCTTCCAGGAGGTTATCATCTTGTGAAAATTGGAGATCTATTCAATGGGAGATATCATGTGATCCGAAAGTTGGGCTGGGGACACTTTTCAACTGTGTGGTTATCATGGGATATTCAGTAAGTTTTAGTACAAGAGGATTAGGTGATTCCTAAATGTTTGTGTTTAATTTTCCACTTTTAGTCTAGCTCTAGACTGATTTCTTAATAAAAATCTTGTAGTTGATAATCTTTATGTTCTTGGGCAAATGACTTTCCTCTGGTGAAGCAGCACCTTAGAGGAGACGCAAGATTGATTAAATTATTATCAGTAAGGCTCTTGAAACTCCCAAATTCAAAACATTACAGATACTCAAAGGAAGTATAGTATATTAGTTCATAGTTTTTCCCACTGGAATAGAGCTAAATTTTTAGATGGTGTCCTAGACCAACCTGTGTGAAATTATTTTCTTGTGTTTTGTTTCTATAACAGATTTGCTCAGCCATACAGTCTAAAACCTCTACATAAAAATCACAGGCAGTTAACACTGGATGTTTACCTTAAAGTATATCTGCTATCTTTGATGAGACAGCAATTGCTATCTGTGCACTATTTTTATCAGTTTTTCACCCAAGTATTTCTTCTGGCTTCTTAGAGGAAAGTATAATATTATAGCTTTTAACCTTTTAGGTTTTGCTATATAAGTATACAGAATACTTCTGATTTGGTGAAGTTTTCCCCCTTACTTATTCCCATTTCATGGTTTTACATGAGCATTCTGAAAGTAGATTTTAACTCAGAGAAAGTGTTTGATGACTGACATTACCTAGAAACAGATTTTCTTCTTGTAAGTTAAATTTGGCCAGTTAGTGCTATTAACAGGTGCAAAAGATCCCACAGAAGTAGTAGTTTGTGTTTGAGTACAGGGAAACATGAAATCAGTATTCGTTCTGTCACTGTCTCCCAGCTATGGTTAAATGTTAGCTTCCTAACGGAAAGGTAAGGCATTTAGTCTTAATTGCCTGTGTTGTTTCTTAGGGGAAAGAAATTCGTGGCAATGAAAGTAGTTAAAAGTGCTGAACATTATACTGAAACTGCACTTGATGAAATCCGGTTGCTGAAATCAGTAAGTATTAGATTGTATGTGTGAGCTGCATTATAAATAAATAAAGTTTTATTGAAGTTAAGATATACCAAGTATATACTTTTTGACATGGCTAAGTTTTACTGTAAAGCTCCAGTATCCTTAAAGAGGTAGAAGAAGACAGTATTTACACATTCTGTGTGTTTGGTAGGGAACTGGTGGAATATGCTGTGATAGCAACTCTTCCTATTCATGCACACTGAAAAAAAAACCTTGCAAATAAAAATGTTTATTGAGCATGTTTTATGTGCCAGATAACACAGTTTTTCTTTCCTGCCATGGTTAAAAGAAAAGGTGTGTGAATAAATATATAACTTCTATTTTGTTTTAAAATCTTTAATAATATATAGTATAAAAATAAGCACTATAGTTACTAATTCCCTTATATTACCTGGAAACTTAGGTAAATATTTTCAAAAACTTATTTTCAGTTTTCTTAAAAATTAGGAAATGTCAGTGAGGTAGAAGTAGCTTAAATCCCAAGTGAGAAGACATGAGTTTTTAGGACCGGCTCTATCTGAATATATCCTCAACTCATCTTTTTATTTCCTCTGAGCCTTTGATTTTTCATTCAGAAAAGTGAGGATGCTAGACCAAGAGAGCTTCAGGGAAGTACTTTCAAAGTGCCAGTCTGCAACAAGATGAGCTCATGCCCCAAAGTAAATCAGGGTACTGCTTCCTTCCCTGAGAACGTTTTTCTTTGAAAAAAATGAAGGCTGAATAAGCAGTATGGTTAGTGCTATGGTTGATTTGCATCATGCAAAAGCTCCTGAATTCTTCCTGGCCTGGTAATTAGCAGTTAATTTGGGAGTGAGTAGCAAAATGTTATAATCAGAACAGTGACTGTACAATACAATCTTTGTTGATTGTATTTTCTTTTGTGAACTGTTTATATTAAGTTCTTTGAGCTATTAAAATTTTATGTTTGTCTTATAGATTTGTATGAGCTCTTTTCTGAAGTAATCCTTTGTTACATATGCTGCTGGTATCCCCTCCCTCACCATTTGGTTTATTTCTGTGCTTTCCCTTTTTATTTTAAATATTGTCTTCCCTATTAATAGGTTCGTAATTCAGATCCTAATGATCCAAATAGAGAAATGGTTGTTCAACTACTAGATGACTTTAAAATATCAGGAGTTAATGGAACACGTATCCTTTTTAGAACCTATTTTGAAAACAAATCATGAAATAACTTTATTTCCAAAAAAAGAATGAGATTTGCATTGGTCTCTTTTCTCAAAACTATAATCAAAATGTTTTTTATTTTATTGTAAACTTTTGAACACAGTTGTGAATCATGTCTGTCTTTTGTATGTTGTGTTTTTTAAAGCTATTGCTTTACACTTTTTCCTTTTTTCCAGGCAAATTAGAACTGAAGTCAAAAGAAACTTTAAGAAGAAAGACTTGTAGTACTAAGTAAAGTTTCTATTTTTTATCAATTAACACAGATTTTAATGGAATTATTGAGAAATAGTGGGTAAATAAGAATTCAGTGCACCTTATTATCTCAGTATTTAAGAGGCTGTACATGTAGATTATGCTTAGAATCTAAATGTAATTGTTCATATTCTATCATAATGAAAAAAACTAACTAGTTTTATGTTTTGATCTGGAATTTTAGAATTTTAAAGTTGAAAGAAATGTTAGCTGTTTTTTTCCCCCATAAGTTAATAGCAGTGTGACATGCAAAGAGCTGATTGAAAGGTTGTTGCAACAGCTATGCTAGTAAAGGCCTATCAAATTTTTCAGAATAAAAGATGAAGAATTTCACTTGGATTGGAAAGTCTAAAACTGTTTTTGAAAGTGTTTGAAAATGTGTAAGGAAAGATTTGATGTATCATTCTACTTTCCCTGCATGTTTAGCTTCTCTTAACACACATACTCTTTGTAGCCAGTGGTAAGGAAATGGGCTGCATAGGATTCTGTAGTATCATGTGAACTGTGGTTTAGGAGATTTGAACTAATGGAGAAAGGATAAGAAAGGAGAGAGAACAGGTGATAACAGGAAGATTTTATCTATCATTCTGAAGTTAGTTTTCAGTTACTTCCTTGGAGAAGTATAAGTCATATCCCCCTGCCCCCATCTCTAAGGAATACAGATACAAGAATCATGCCATATGAATCATCAATTTATGTCTGTTGCGGTCATTTCATAGGTGACTTATTGTGTGTGTGTGCACACATTTTCTCAAAGAATTAGGAAGGCTAACCAAGAAATAAACCATATAGGATATTGTAATGGCTGTTAGATTCTGTTTCCCTATTACTTGACCTTGTAATGTTTGTCATTGTGCCAAATTTCTCTCTTAATTTGGGAACATTATAGTAAAACTGTGAAAACAGTCTGTATAATCTCCTTAGTAATGCAGAGTACCTTTTTTGGACCCTAAGCAAGACTTTTTTTTTTAACTGTTGAAATATCTTAATAGATTTGAATTTCAAGTTCTAAGATGTTTTCCAAACATCACCGTATGGTTTCTCTGTAGTTTCTGTTCGCTGAGTTCCAATTTTACTCATTTCTCCCTTTATCCTTAGCCGTTTCTCTCTGCCCTTCCTCCTACTTGTCTCCCAACTGTTTCAGTTACGGCGTTATTTGCTGCTTCTAGAGACTGAAAAGGATAAAACGCAGAGCCCTGAGTTAAGGTTTAATGGGTTATGTCATTCTCCTGCCCCTCATCTCTTTGCACAGCACAGGCATAACTGTATGGAGCTACATATCTGTGATTTTCTTTGTATCTGGGTATACTGCTTTTTCTCTGGAGCACTGTCCTTTCTCATTTTGAAGTATCACAAGGACTCTGAACTAGAAAGTTAGTCATAGACTTCAGTATAAATGGGTTCTTTTTGCTTCCATGGGTGGTGAGGGGAGAAGAGTGATTAAGAAGGAACAGCTGATCTTTACATAATATTAACATAAGTCAGTGTCATTTTTGGCCACCTATGTGACCTACTGTTTTTAGGATACTTTTTTTTCTGGTGTGTATTTTACCTCTTTTGCTAGCTCTTCTTGTTCATAAGGCACTCTAAATATGGCTTTTAATTAATTTTCAGCCTTTTTTCTTTACACCATCTCCTACGAAATTTTTTTTTGCCTATCTTTTTGCTATTTCACCCAGTTCTTTTTGTTTTTAAGCTATTAAATGTTTGATCATTTTTATATCACTACTTGCAAATTAAAACAACATTGTTGTCAAGTTGTAATGCTTCTCTCAAAGGAAAGTTAATAATAAAGCTAGGAATGTGAGAATAACTTAAAATTCTCTTTTCTGGTTTGTTTAATCAATCTGCATTCTAAAATATCTTATTTTGGTATATTTCATATATACAGAAATAGAATAGTTTGAATCCTCAGAGATCCATTACCCATTCCCAAATTTATCAACTTGTAACCAATGTTGTTTTTATTTCCTAATAATTTTGTGACCAGTCTTAAATACATTATTTCATCCATAATTATTTTAGAAAGTATTTCCAAAAGACAGAGACTCTTAAAATATAACCCCAACATAGTTATTATTCCTAAAAAAATCGGGGACCAGTTTCTTAGTCCCTTTATGTAGTCAGTGTTTCAGTCTCTCTAGATGTCTCTTTTTCTTTTTTTAATTCTTAACTTTAGTCAAGAGTCACATAAAGTTTTTAACAGTTCCTTTATTATTTGGCACATCAAAATGTTGCAGGCTCATTTTGTATATTTACTGTCCCAGACCTGGGGTCAGCCATTTATCTACAAAGCCCTAATTCCTTTTAGTGGGACATGGGGGACAGAACCTAAGCACAGCACACAGTTTGCTACTGGGTTGGTTACTGCCATCAATTTCATGATTTGTTAATCCTCTGCAAAGAGCAAGTACCTTCATTCTCTTCCTCCTCTCCCTTTTTTTGTGTCACTTGGAAGTTGCCTTTACAGCTTACTCTTATGGGTCTGTGGGTTTGTTTGTTTGGATTATTTTTTCTTTATGTCTTTCATTTTGGATAGTTTCTATTGCTGTACTTTTGAGTTTACTCATCTCATTCTGCAGTGTCTGATCTGCCATTTATCCCATCCATGGTATTTTTCATCTCTCACTTTCTGCTTTTCATCTCAGAAGTTCAATTTGGGTTTCTCTTTTTCTTCCAGTTTTATTGAGATATAATTTGATAATTATCGCGCACACTGTGATAAGTCTACTAAGGTGATATTATCATACAGAGATGTTAAAAGTTGACTGTATTCTCCACACTGTACATTTCACACCCATGACTCACTTATTTTGCATCTGGAAGTTTGTAGTTCTTAATCGGTCTCACCTGTTTCTTTCCTCCTCCAGCCGTCCTCCCTCTGACAACCACCTGTTTGTTCTCTGTATCTATAACTCTGTTTTCTTGTGTTTGTTCATTTGTTTGTCTTTTATATTCCGCATTATCAAGTGAAATTGTACAGTGTTTGTCTTTCTCTGTCTCATTTATCTCACTTAGAAGCATACCCTTTAAGTTCATCTATGTCATAAATGGCAAGGTTTCATTGTTTTTATGGCTAATCCATTAATGTATACACCACCTCTTCTTTGCGTCTCTCTCTTTTTTAGATCTTTTGTATCTCTTTTCAACATATGGAATACTGCTATGACTATTTAATTTCCTTGTCTGCTAATTCTAACAAGTGGGTCGGTTCTGGGTCAGTTCCAAATGATTGATAATTCTAATTTTCAGATACATTTCCTTCATCTTTGTTGCCTGGTAGTCTTTCATTGATACATTGTGATTTTTACCTTGTTAGCTGTTGGATATTTTGTATTCCTTTAAATCTTGAGCTTTGTTCTGGAATGCGGTTATTGCCAGGAAACAGTTTGATCCTTTTCAGATTTTACCTTTATGATTTGTTAGATGGCTAGGACTGTTCATTCCTTCCACTGAGGCAAGGTCTTCCTAAATATTCTGCCAAATGCCCCATAATTATGAATTTTTCCAGGCTTTTTTTTTTTTTAATTGGACTTTCCTGGTGGCTTATATGATAGAGAATCTGCCTGCAACATAGGAGACCTGGGTTTGATCCCTGGGTCGGGAGAAGGAAATGGCTACCCACTCCAGTTTCTTCCTGGAAAACCCCATGGACAAGAGGAGCCTGGTGAGCTATGGTTCATGGGGTTTCAGAGTCAACAAGACTGAGTGACTTTCACTTTCTGTTCATAATTGGTACATAACATTGTATTAGTTTTTGATATACAGCATAATGATTTAATAGATGTATACATTGCAAAATGATTACCATGGTAAAGTTAACAGCCATTACCACACATAGTTACATGTTTTTCTTGTGTTGAGAACTCACTTACCAACTCTCAAATATACAATGCTGCTGCTGCTGCTAAGTCGCTTCAGTCGTGTCCAACTCTGTGCGACCCCATAGATGGCTGCCCACCAGGCTCCCTCATCCCCGGGATTCTCCAGGCAAGAACCCTGGAGTGGGTTGCCATTTCCTTCTCCAATGCGTGAAAGTGAAGTCTCTCAGTCGTGTCCGACTCCTAACGACCCCGTGGACTGCAGCCTACGCAGCTCCTCCGTCCATGGGCTTTTCCAGGCAAGACTACTGGAGAGGGGTGCCATTGCCTTCTCCGCAAATGTACAGTATTGTATTATTAAGTACAGTCACCATCCTGTACCTTACACACTCAGTACTTACCAGAAGTTTGTACCTTCTGACCACCATCACCCATTTCCTCCACCTCCCACCTTTGGCAGCCACTAGTGTCTTTTCTGTATCTGAGTTTGTTGTCTTGTTTTGGTTTTAGATTCCACATATAAGTGAGATCATACAGTCTTGTTTCATTTGGCATGACAGCCTCAAGGTCCATCTGTGTTGTCACACATGGCAGGGCTTCCTTCTTATGGCTGAATAATATTCCATTGTGTATGTAGACCACGTTTTCTTTATATTCATCCATCAGTGGACACTTAGGTTGCTTCTGTGTCTTGCTATTTGCTTTGCATTTCCCTGATGATTAGTGATGTCACAGTCTTTTTCATGTACCTGTTGGCCATCTGTATGTCTCCTCCAGAAAAATGTGTTCAGATTCTTTGTTCATGTTTTAATCAGACTGAGGTCTTTTCCCCCTGTTGAGTCATACGAGTTTTTTTATATTTTTTATTAACTCCTTGTCAGATCTTTGATTTGCAAGTATTTTTTCCCATTCCATAGGTGGCCTATTCATTTTCATTTTGTTTCCTTTTTTCTGCAGAAGATTTTTAGTTTGAAATAATTCTTGTTCATTTTTGCTTTTGTTGACTTTGTTTTTGGTGTCAGATCCAAAATATCATCGCCAAGACCAATGTCAAGGAGCTTACCACCTGTGTATTCTTTTAACAGTTTTATTGTTTCAGGTCTTATGTTCAGGTGTTTCATACATTTTGAGTTGATTTTGGGATATAAGATAACGGTCTAGTTTCATCCTTTTGCAGTTGGCTGTTCAGTTTTCGCAGCATGACTTATTGAAGTTACTGTCCCCATTGTATATTCTTGGCTCCTTTGTTGTAAGTTAATTGATCACATATGTGTGGATTTATTTCTCGCCTGTAACTGAATTTTTCTAGTCTTCCTGGTTGGAGCCCTGTGGGGACACTGGGCACTGTTCCCTCTAGTCCTTTCAGATGGTTTTCCCCCGCTAGTAGTTTCCTCATATGCCTAGGCTGATTACTGCTCTGCTGAATGTTTGAGGCAGACTGCATTGCAGATCTCCAGGGCTCTCTTTCTCTACAGCTCTCTCCTTCCAGTCCCTTGTTCTGTGAACCATAGCTGCTGCCTTTATCTCCCAAGACTCAGTTCCATCTGTTTAACTCAAGGGGTTTGCCTGGAAAGTCTCAAGGCAGTAATTACTGTCTCAAGAAGACAGTAATCTGTCAGAGGTCACTGCTTTCTTTGCCTGATATCCAGGGTCGTTAAATCTGTTGCTTTATGTATTTTGCTTGATTTTGTTGTTGTCGCTTAAAGCAAGAGGGTAAACCCAGTCCCTGTTACTCTATCTTGACTAAAGAAGTTCCTAGAGGTATGTTTAACTTGAAGAAATTACCAACCTGTTTTCCAAAGAGGTTGTACCATTTTACACTTTTGTTACTGCAGCATGGGAGTTCCAGTTGCTCCATATCCTCACCTACATTTAATCGTGTTAGTCTCTTAATTTTTTTTTAAATAGGTTTTTCGTTTTTTTTTTAACTAGGCTGAATCTTCTTTGCTACCCAGGTGTTTCTGCAGGTGGTGGCAAGCAAGGGCTCCTCTGCTGCAGTGTGCAGGCTTCTCATGGCAGGGGCCTCGTGGTGTGGAGAACAGGTTCTGGGGCATGCAGGCTTCAGTCGTTGTGGTTCCAGGGCTGCAGAGTACAGGCTGAATAGTTGTGACGCTCGGGCTCAGTTGCTCCGCAGCATGTGGGATCTTCCTCAACGAGGGACTGAGCTCGTGTCTCCTGCATTGGCAGGCAGATTCTTTACCACTGAGCCACCAGAGAAACCCTAATCTTTTTAATTCAGTCATTCTGGTGAGTTTGAAATTGTATCTCACTATAATTTTGATTGTATTTTCTAAGGTAGTCATGTCCATTTTTCAATCTTTAATTGAGAACAGTTTCTTTCATGCATTCACTACCACCACCCCCCTACTGACCTCAAAGAATCCAGGCCAGTTGTATTGTTCCTTAATTTGGATTTGCCTGAATGTTTGCTCATGATTAAGTTCATTAATCATTTTTGTCAGGTATACTACATTTTTTCTTATTGCATTACATCAGACGGTACATGATGTGAATTTGTGCTTATCATTGGTCATAATATTTTTGATCATTTGGTTAAGGCAGAGTCTTCTGTATTTCCCTGTTTAAAAGTACCTTTTTCCCTTTATAATTAGTAAGCAGTCTGTGGGGTAGGGTAACTCCATGAGAATTCTTTCTCCCCAGCCATCTTTATCTGTAGTTTTAGTATTCATTGATTCTTACCTCAATCAGTTCAGTTATTACTGTAGTGATTGTAAAATGGTAACTTTTATTTCTGTCATACTTTATATATTAATTGACTTTTTCTTTAACGAAGATGTTTTTCTTCCCTAAACACTCTTATTTTAGCATCTTGTTTGGATTCATTCTGTTTTTAGTTTAAGTGAATTCATAACTTCACTCTGCAGAATGTTCTCAACTTTGGCCCGTGGTTTCTTCAAGCTGGTTCCTATTTCCTCTTGACGTGTTCCCTTACTGTTGGCGCAGCAAGGTATTCCAAGTTGCCCAAAGGCCCTGGATTTGGCCTTTTGTTTAAGGAGTCCAGGTTTTCCTGTAGTGGAGAATCTTATTTAAAACAGAAGTCTGTTTTAAAACGATCATTATTACATACAAATGTCTTGACTTTCCAACTGATGTAGAAACTTCTGTCGAAAAGACAACGTCTTCCTACTAAAATGCCTGCAGCGCCCGGGCCCTAGCACTGCAGATCCACAGTCTTCTGTCACAAAACATGATTTTGGGTGTTCATATGTAAAGAGCACTCCTGGCGGCAGTAGCATCAAGATCAGCTCTGTGCACCTCGGAGAAGAAAGCAAGGCAGTTTCTTGTATTTCAGAAACGTTCACATTTACATTTTTTAGGTTGTTCTGGTATATTGTTTTCTGTAGCTAAAGCAGAATTTATTTTTTCCTTGCTCTGATACTAGGTGAGTTGGAGTTGTTACCCTGGACATTAGTTTTGACGTAAGGGAAGAAGCTAATCAACACTTTAAGCCTTGTGCTTTCACTAGCTTTATGTACATATTTCATTCTGATTGTTATCACTGGTTAGATGCATAGTTTTATTGATAAACCAGCACTCCCCCCTCCCCGAGTTTTCCATATTTTGGGTATTTTCAGTGACTAAACATTAATTAACCTTTGAAATTTCAGAATATTGACAGCTAGATTTTTTTTAAGTAAAGCGCTGTAACTTTTTACACTGAAAGAATACAATAATAATTTCCTCGGGATGGAGCACAGCTTGTCTTGCCTTTTTCTTCTGTCTCCGTTTTCCTCCTTAACAAACGCCTAGATATCTGCATGGTATTTGAAGTTCTGGGGCATCACCTACTCAAGTGGATCATCAAGTCCAATTATCAAGGGCTTCCTCTACCTTGCGTCAAAAAAATTATTCAGCAAGTATGTAACCTACTATTTTCTATTTTCTCAAGGTTGTACTCCATTTATAGTTATTATAAAATATTTGCTATATTCCCTGTATTGTACAGTATATCCTTGTAGCTTATTTATTTTATACATAATAGTTTGCATGTGGTAATTTTTTTAGTTTCTTAAAGTGTCCGGAGTTTCCTATTTCCAATAGAATTTTTACTTCTAAAACTAAGTTTTTTAAATTGCTGAAATTGTTTATTCAGCCTCTAGGGTTTATTGTGTTTGTTTTTAAATGTTTTAGAACAACCATTTCCCCCCTCATTCATCTTCTGTAATAAGAAGCTCCCCCACTTATTAGATGGGGAGCTGTGTTTAATGCCTGATTTTAGAATTTTGGACCCTTATCTAGGAGTTCTGGTTGCAAAAATGGATTATATATTGATAGAGAATACTTTGTCAAATTACTACCAGCTCTTTATATAGCATTAGTCATGAGCATTTTCTCATATTATAAACAGCTTTCAATATACAGTAAAGGAGTTTTATCATCAGGAAAGTAGTAATGCTTCAACAGCAAACAGTTTGTTTAAGTAATGTGTTTTGTTGGACAGAGCACCAAACTGGGAAGCACAAAACCTCAGTTCTTCAATAAGGAAATTTAAATTTAAACATACCTAAATCACTTTCATCGTCACCTGCATTTCAGTAGTTAAAGAACATGTCAGCCATTTATTCTCAGTCTCTATAATGTACTTAAAGAATATCTTCCAATAGAATTAGCTCTGTAAAACTTGGAAGAACATTTCATTGCAAATAAACTCTTGCCTTTGTTAATAGTTTAAAATTAATCTTTCTGGGGAAGTTCTTTTAAAAAAAGAAAAAGCTTTCTTCTCTGTAGGAAACTACTATATCATTTTTATATCTTTATTTTTCACAATGTTGTATGGTAGTTTTTTTCTTCTCTAGGAAGACTTGTATTCAGTATTTGCAAGTCTACTGCTCTGTTCCCATTCAGGTGTTACAGGGTCTGGATTATTTGCACACCAAGTGCCGGATCATCCACACTGACATTAAACCAGAAAACATCCTGTTGTCAGTGAATGAGCAATACATCCGGAGGCTGGCTGCAGAAGCAACAGAATGGCAGCGCTCTGGAGCTCCTCCACCTTCTGGATCTGCAGGTATATTTTCTTTGGGGACTTGGTTTTCATTAGAAGTTAAGAGAAGTTCCTGTTTTTATTCTATTACCTGGCAGTTAAGTAAAGCACCACTAATTCACTTAATAGTAAGGTACAGTAAGTACTTACATAAGAAATAGTGCCAGCCTTCGAAAGACTTTTTAATACTGAATACTATTTCAATAGGGGAAGAATACTGTTCGTTTTAGGTTCAAATATGTTGTGTATTATAAAAGCTGATTCATGTTAAAATGTTTTCTCTTGTGATTTGATGGTCTTTTCTTTGATATTCATATATGCTGACCTATGTGAATCAGTGATCCTTGTTCAGGGGCATGATAGCATTGCTGTTAAAAGTATGGGTTTGAGCACAGGAGTGGACATACCTGTTTTGAATCCTTGCTTCATTGGTTAATGACCTTGGGCAAGGGACTTGACTGCATTTTTCCTCATGCATAACTTATTGGGATTAAATTTCACATGAAGCAATTAGTAGTATGCCACACAGTATTATGTATAAAATAAATGGTAGCTACTATGATTACGATTGATATTTTTTTTCTGTTTGTGGTACAGATTTTAATTTTAATAATTAATTATATTTGAGGAACTCTCTTGATCCTCAAGTTGAAGTATCAGTTGTCCATAGACCTCCTTTAAAAAAAAAAAGAATACCTCCACAGGGGGCAAGGGACAGCTGTTTAGTGGGCATAGAGTTTCGTTTTTGCAAAATGAAAAAGTTCTAGAAATGTTGTGCAACTATGTGAAGTGAACACTGCTGAGCTGTATGCATAACAATGGTTAAAAGGGAAATTTTATGAGTTTATTTTACCACAATTAAAAAAAAATTAAAACTGACAAGTGCCAAGGAGAACTAGTCTTAGGTAAGAGAGGAGATGGTTGTTGCCTCTCATTTTCCATCCTAAGCACTACACAGGAAGGGAATTTTAGCAACATTAATAGTGTAAATTAGGCTACCCTGGTGGATCAGTGGTGAAGAATCTGCCTGCCAGTGAAGGAGAGACGGGTTCAACCTCTGGGTCAGGAAGATCCACTGGAGGAAGAAATGGCAACCCACTCCAATATTCTTGCCTGGGAAATCCCATGGACAGAAGACCCTGGTGGGCTGCAGTCCATGGGGTCACAAAAGTGTCAAACACGATAGCAACTAAACAATAGTATAAATCAGAAACAGGAACTTGGTTCTTTGCGTATACTGATGCTATCTGGAGAAGAGTTTATTTAAATTTATTTTAAATGTGTGAACTTCTCTGTGCATTGTTCTTTAAATGTTATTTTTTTAATGTTGTTTCTAACAGTTGCTTAACAAACTGTACGAGAAAAACTTCATTCTGGTAGGGTGTCTTAGTTTATATTGCCTGCTAAATGCCAAGATTCTGACTTGGTTTTCTTTTCTTTTCAGTCAGTACTGCACCCCAACCTAAACCAGTAAGTATAAGGTGTTTCTACATTTAATTCTGATCTACGGGCAATGGGAAGGGGTTCTACTGTTATGGATCACAGTTTATTTAGAGTTTGGAAAACAAAGAAAAAATGTTCCTGCACTTCTGTAATTTTCTCCAATAAATTCCTGTGTGTCTTCAGCAAGTTTGTACTGATGAGGCTTCCATAAATTTGAGCGTGTATGAGAGTGAACCAGCCCCACAGACTGTTCTGAGGACCAAGATTGTTGTGTATTTTGTTTTAATTTGGTTTCATAAGAGTATCTGCATTTTTTTAGTTAATGAAAAACTTAAGTGTTATGTTAGGGAAAGAGTGGAATTTAATTAGGAAATAATTAAACTTAATAGTTATCTCCAACTGGGGGTAATGGATTAGCCACCTGAAGGCTTTATCTGTTTGTAATCTCCGCCCAGGCCGACAAAATGTCAAAGAATAAGAAGAAGAAATTGAAGAAGAAGCAGAAGCGCCAGGCAGAATTACTAGAGAAGCGAATGCAGGAAATTGAGGAAATGGAGAAAAAGTCGGGCCCCGGGCAAAAAAGACCAAACCAGCAAGAAGAATCAGAGAGGCCTGTTGAAAGACCCTTGAAAGAGAACCCACCTAATAAAATGACCCAAGAAAAACTTGGTATAAATAGAGCATCACAAATTACTTTATAGCAAACTTTAATCTATCATTGTTATATAATGTAGTGGTTTCATGCATACACAGCATCTCTGGGGGTGTCCTTACACAGTAAGAATACAGAACTTGTCATAAATGTTAGGGAGGTAATATTCAAATGTAATTTCTAAGTTTTCTCAGGAAATGCAGCATAGACCTTTTTTAGCAATTGGTTAAGAAGAAGAAGATCTTTGTCCTTCCATGAATAGGCTTTCGATATGCAGTCATGTTTTTATGTCACTGTGTATAAGTTCTGGAAAGTGTTTTAATCTTATGGAGAGATTTTTTTTTTTTTTTTTTGCTGTTTCATGCATCTGCATACATGTACATCCTTTTTGTCTGTTTGTTCCTTAGAAGAGTCAAGTACCATTCACCAGGATCAGACACTTACAGGACGTGGTGTAGAGGGTGGTGCAGCAGAAATTAATTGCAATGGAGTAATTGAAATCATTAATTATACTGAGGACAGTAATAAAGAAACATTGAGGCTTAAAGAGGATCTGCGTAATGCTAATGACTGTGATATCCAAAATTTGAAGCAGGAACCTAGTTTACTAAGTTCCCAAAATGGAGACAGCAGCACATCTCAAGAAACAGACTCTTGTACACCTGTAACCTCTGAGGTGTCTGATACCATGATGTGCCAGTCTTCATCAAATGTAGACCAGTCATTCAGTGAACAGGACATCAGCCAACTTCAAGAAAGCATTCGGGCAGAGATACCCTGTGAAGATGAACAAGAGCAAGAACATAATGGACCACTAGACAGCAAAGGTAGTTTCCCATTGCTCCTTCCCTACATAAGATATTCTTGAGTTTTAATACATCAGACAAAGACAGAAAAGGTATGTTATCGCTTATATGTGGAACCTAAAAAATAAATGAATTTAGCAAAACAGAAATAGACTTGCAGGTATAGAGAACAGACAGGTGGATACAAATGAGAAGAGAGAGAAGGGGAAAGGAAAGATGGAGGGAGGGGATTGAGAAGAACAAGCTACTATGTATAATAAAACAGATAGGCTAATACGGATATATTGTGCAATACAGGGAAATACAGCATTATTTTGTGGTGATTTTAAATGGAGTATAATCTATAAAAATGCTGAGTTACTATGTTGTATATCTGAAACTAATATGTTGTAAATCAAGTATACAATTTTTTTAAAATCACCACATGGAAAAAATTTTTTAATGAGTTTCTAAAATAAAAGTACCATTGTTGTCATAAATACAACTTTACAGCAGGTGTCTGAGTTACCTTTAATATATAGATGTGTAGTTCAATTTGGTCTTTATTGGTCATATAGTGAGTGCACAGCATTTTTACTTGTCGCTTTGAAGGCAGGGATTTTATTTTTGGAAACTCGAGGTGTTGCTTTTACTTGTTTTCAGTCTTAGAAAATGTATTAATAGGTGGCCAGTTGTGGGCCTGTGTTTGTTACCTCACAGAGTTTTATTAACCTTTGGATATTTCTCTGTTCATTGAACAGTCTTACTGATGATACCTGTTGTCTATAGGAAAATCCACTGCTGGAAATTTTCTTGTTAACCCCCTTGAGCCAAAAAATGCAGAAAAGCTCCAAGTGAAGATCGCTGATCTTGGAAATGCCTGTTGGGTGGTAAGTTAAGCTTGTTTCAGTGTTTTGAAGTGACTGGGGATAAATAAGAATTTGGACTTTGTTGTGCTAAAAGAAGAAAGCACTGCAGTTCTGAACCTAGGTTGCCGGTGACCATTTTAATCTCTCCGAACCTTTGCGTGCGTAGAGAGAAGGGTATGCTGAAGCAGTCCCCTCCTGCCCCCACACAAGGTCCCCATCTCCGACATTCAGTGATGTCCACTCTTGGCAGGTTTTGTTTTCTCTGTATCCTCGTTGACTTTCATAGTCTAAATGCCCACATTCAGACTTTCCCTTCTGTTTTTTAAATTAGCATCTAACCAACTTATTAATTGTAACCTTTTAGTTCACTTAATATTTTGGACACTTTTGTCAACCACAAATTTATATCAAATTCAGTTTTATGTGATACTTGCTAATATACTACAACCTTCACATATTCTTGACAGTTCTTTGTGATGAGCATCTTTGCTCATGAGTCTTCTGTAGTTGACCTAGAACATGCCCTAGACATGAAATTGCTAAGTCAGAAGTTGAGTGGCTTTTTTAAAGGGGGTTTTGATATATAGTGTCTTATTAATACTGTTGTTTACCAAGTTAAGAATGCTTTTTGTGTTATTTTTAATGAATATCTTTAAAAATCTACAATACAAAGATTTGCACATAAACAGTACTATTCAAAGAGCTATATGCTTTATAAACAGGGATACTGGAGACTATTGAGGTGAAATCACTTTAATAGATCTGTTTATTTTTTTATTTCAAATTCCCTATTCCACATGACATCCTATATCTAACAGTTCATAACCAAGTAGGATCTCAATTTCAGTATTGATTCCAGAATATTGTGGTAACATTTTAGAAAACATGAAGTCAGTACTAAGCACTGACTGATAGGAATATGGAAAAGCTTTTTAAGTAGTTGGAATTATTTCACCAGGTCACCATATTTTTACCTGCATGACTACAGTGGCTGCTCACTTCTCTTCATTGTCCTTGCCTCTTACTGACTGTTCTCAACACAACTATCAGAGTGATCCTTTTAAATGCATGTCAGATATTCTCAAAACTTTGTGGTGGCTTCCTTTAGAATGAATAGAAAGTCCTTACTGTGGCCCACATACTACCACACCAAGCAAAAAACTTAGTTTCTTTTACCTGGAATTCTCTTCCCAAGATAATGTGTATAATCTACTCTTTCAGAAAGAGTAGATTTTCTTCAAGTTCCTCTTCAGATGTCATCCTACCAGGGGAATCTTTCCCTGAACACCTAGCATAAACCACTGCTCTTCACACCCGTGCACCTTTTATATTCACTCACGTATTTTTTTTTTCCTCTCTCCTTCTCCCCTCAGTTTTCTTTCTCCACAGCACTTAACCCAATCTGATTCTATATATTTGTTTAATATCCCTTTCGCTATAATGTATGTCCCATCACAGCAGAGATATTTTTCATTCATTGCTGTATCTATAATGCTTAGAACAGTACCTGGTACATAGGAGGTGCTTGTTAAGTATTTTAAAAAATTATAGAGGAAAACATTGTAACAAAAATCACATGATACAAACTTCAAAAGTTTGTCAATTTTCTGCCATCGTCGTTTCAAGCTCCTTTGCCTTTGTGTTTGGAACACCTTCCGTCATGCCTGCCGTATGCATTTGGCATGCTCTGCTTTATTTGGGTACAGTCTTTCCTGTCATTCTTCTACAATAGAATTAATCTCTTTTTTCTTTAGTTGTCACGTACATTTCTTTTTTTAATGAGTCTCTATGCTAAAATGACTTTATATGCTTTTCATAAATTCACTCATTAAACAAATGTGTGGGCACATATTTGACCTGGGCACTAGGACAGTGGTGAACTAGACGTAGGTGCCTTGTGCGGCTGGATCCTGGTCTGATCTCACATCTTGTTGGTCTCTTAAGCACAGCAGCATCTGGTATTCTGTAATGGAATTTTCTATTATTTTCAAAGAGCTTGGTTTTTTAAAATATTATACTTTTGCTCATCACTTATGCACATACATATATAGTTAAGGGACAATTACATAGATTTTAGTTCAAAAATCTATGCCCTTCCTTTGCCAGTTTTTCACTCTCCACATAATGGTATTTACCTTCATTATTATTAATAAATAACTTGGGTATATTGCTTCCCATTCTTTTCAGTTTTAGCTATTTCTTCCTTCTTTCCAATAGGACTTATCTGCCATTACACCTATCCCCTATCTTGTCAATTTAATACTACTTTGGGCTAAATAATTTCACGTTTATATTATTAGGACTAATGCTATCTTCAACTGAACTAAGTATATATTGTGTTATGATTCCTTTTCCCTTTTTGCCTGACACTGTTGTTGCATTTACTTAGTCGCTTTTTTTTTTTAACTTTTATCATTTAATTCCACTCCATACTTTGACCCAGTGCTTTGAATACATACACTTTAATACATGTGGATACCCTGGGTATTGGTCAGCTTTTTCTTCCTGAAGAGCTCTATCCTGGAACTTGTTGCCTTCTAATCTGTGTTCATCTCTTGGGATACCCTGTAGGCCTGCCACATCACTGCCATTTGGGATTTCCTTTCATAGTCATCCTCGAGATTGTTGTTAATTCTCTCTATATATCCCATTTTGTGTCTCTCTGATCTTCTTTCTTGGTTTACTCCATCATGGTTTTTGTTTGAAGTATGTACAACTTTTAGTGGCTTCCTAAAGGAGTGGGCATCCTTGCACATCTAATAATGTCTTTATTCTGTTTTTACACTCAGTTGACTGCATGTAAAATTCTAGGATGAAAATCATTTTCCCTCAGAATGTTTGTCATTGCTTCATTTTTTTCTAGTTTCCTGTCATTGCTGCCAAAAGACTAGAGTCATTCTGATTTTTGGACCTTTGTATGAAGCCTTTTCCACTGAGGAAGTCTGTGAGATCATTTAACAGCCATGTGCCTCATGACATCTATTTTCATCCATTAGCTAAGAACCCAGTGTGCGCTGTCAGTATTGAAGCTCTGGGTCTTTGGTTTTGTTTCTTGATTTTTTTTTCTTTAATTCTCTTCTTCTCTAGCTCTGGTACCTCATTATTCAAATGTTAGATTTTATGCAGGTTCTCTAATTTTCTTATATATCTCTTTTATTTTCTAGCACTTCCTTTTCCAGATTTCTCAGCTTGTGCTTTTTAAGCCTTATATTTTCTTATTTCTCTTATTATATTCTTACTTTCTAAGAGTTCCTTGGTTTCATGATTATCTCTGAGAGAATATTGATTATTTTTCCATTTTCTTTATGTGGTGTCTTCCTTGCCTTCTTTGTTTAGGGTCATTAAACAAAAGACTGACTGACCATTTGATTGGAGGGCCAGAAAGCTGTTTAGAAGCTTTGTGCCTGGTGGGTCTTGTTGAATTATTCACTATAAAATAATCTGTCTTAGCTGTTTCATTTCATCCTCAGATGTCAATGTCTTGGATTGGTCATATTTCCCACAGAAAACTTAAGTCTTCCTTAAATCTCTTACCCAGAGAGTAAATGCCTGACTGCTAGTGTTTTGAAAACTGAGTTAAGCTAGAAAACTGGGGGTTCAGCATACAATTACATATAGTCACATAATTGCCCTGTATTCAGAATAGTACTCTCCCCTCAACCATGCCAGGCGTCCTCCAGGAACTATTTTACCTGCTCCAGACAAAACCTCTGTGTCAGGTCAGGGAAGGGCTGTTACGCTGCATCATGCCCATGTTCTGAGCTCTGTTTCTTTAAAAGGTGTTCTAAAGCAGTGTTCATTTGTTCAATCCCACTTCCCCACCTACTTCCAGAAATACCTGATACCTCTAAATCCTTATCCTTGGGAGGAGGAGTACTGTGTTATATATCACTGTGCTTCTCAGCTTTCACTAGTGGCTTATTATTCAGCTTCCTTGGATCATTAAGACATTTAACAAGGATCTCTCTGCTTTCCAGCTCCTAAATTGTATTGCTGTGACTTCTTTGCCATTCTCTGTCTTTGTCAGTTTATTATTTATTTATTTATTTATTTTATTTTAATGTCTTTATTTATTTGAATGTGCCGGGTCTTAGTTGCAGCGTATGGGAACCAGGCCCCCTGCATTGAGAACACATGTCTTAACCACAACCTACAGGGAAGTCCCTGTCAGTTTATTCTTTAAAAATTTAACACTGGATTCTCTACAGAAGTGGAGTTTCAGGAATAAGTGGATGTGTATGTTTCCAGTTCAACTTCTTTTGATGATTCTTGACCTCATTTATCATTTACAGAGTCTTTGTAAGGCAAAGGCACCATTAGTAAAGACAGCTCCCTTGAAAACAGCATGTCCATTTTGCTGAATGTATCACCTGTAGTACATTTCCACTTCAAACTCAGTATCTGGACCCATTGTTTTCCTGTAAAACCACTTCCCTCTCTAAGTCTTTCCACCCCTGTTTTTGTTGACAGCCTCTACCGCAGAGTTCCTTTTGACTCTTCCTCCTGTCTCCCGCTTCTAGCCATTGAATTTTTAAATTGTTCTTATTCTTCCTGTGAATGTTCTTGGTTTTAACTCTTCTCTCTCCTGTTTTCACAGCCATTGTTCAGATGTTCATTACTAAGCCTAAATCTGGCCACAAACCAGAAGAAGATTACTGGAATGGTGTTCTCAGAGGTCCTGTCAGTATTCTTACAGGACACTCTCCTGTTTCCTAACATGCAGTGGTGTTCTCTTGTCGCCAGATGAAATCTGAATTCTTCAACCTAGCAGTTAGCTGTGTTTGGCTTTTGCAAATGTCTTTCCATGCCTTTGTGGTGTTCCCTCTACCTGAAGTGCTTTTGGTCAAACTTGAGTCCAGCACCCTTAGGGGCTCCCCTCAGTGATGGTTTTTTGCCTGAAGCTTCCTCGGCCTAAGTTCCCCTGTTCACAAATGTCTGTTCCCTTTTTGCTTTATTTTTAGATGTTTTCCCTTTTTGCCCCATACATGTGTTAAAGAAACGGGTTGTTTTGATGATTGCATCCCCATAGTGGTTAACATGGTCCCCAAGATAAATGTTTGGTATTTAGGAGGGGTGAGGGAGCAAAAGGAGACTGAAGGCAAGAAGTCATTTTATGGGTGGTGTTTGTAAGGTTCTTAAAACTCGAAATCTACACCTTTTATTTTCTCATAATGAGCACACAAGGAAAAGTTTGAATGGAACTTAAATTGGTAGCATTTATATGTTGAAATGCAAATTATTAATTTTAGACAAACAACTTAACTTTTGTTTGGGATAATAGTTTTCCATTTCTTAAAAAAAAATTTGTTATTGCCTAACCTGTGTATCTATATAAGTTCAGACTCATGTTGGCAGAAATAATTTGGAGCAGATGGCATGTAAAGAAAAGTGAAGCTATATGAAGTTAATAGCATGAAAATGATACTTAAGAAATGAGCTACATGAGAACTTTGGTTTAGGGAAAACTTGGGTGAATTTATCTTAATCTCTGTTATTAAGCAATCATGACTTGTTACTTTTTAGAATAAATGAATTTTAAAATACTATTTCCTTCATTTGCTCAGCACAAACATTTCACCGAAGATATTCAAACAAGACAGTATCGCTCCTTGGAAGTTTTGATAGGATCTGGCTATAATACCCCTGCTGACATTTGGAGCACAGCATGCATGGTAATGTTTTTCCTGTTGACATTAACTTGTTATGTGGTAATTTGCTAATTTCAGTAGACCAGCAAATTAACAAATAGGAAAGGAATATTTTTCTGATTTACCACTGGCACTCTAAATCTCATGTCTGGAGATGTCTGAATTCAGAACTTTAGGTATAAACATCTGGCATTGCATTCGGTCCCTGCCCAATTCCTGTTAGGTGAAGGAACCAAATGTTTCTTATTACAGATGGGGGCTGAGGGTGGGCGTTAAAAACAACTGCTCAGAAGTGGTATTGCTTTTGCAGGTTACAGGTACCCCTTGCCCTTTCAGCTGTATTATCAGATTAGGGAAAACCCTGGAAATTGATTCATTCTATAAAGTTCTGTACATTCAGCAGTTCTTCAGACACCTTTGCACGTCACAAGATGACTGAAGCTAAGTCATCCATGGATTCGTAAGTTGCTGCTTTGTCCTTGTCAGGCAACTACTCAAGTGATCAGATTTAGTTGATATTAAATGACTTCCCACAAATAGCTTCATGTTGGAACATATTATATTGTTTCCTGAAATGGAGGTACTCTTCGATTTGTAATTGTGTGTTTTACTTTTTTCTCTCCTACTTGTTATAAGTGCCATACTGTCAGGAGCCATGTCTGTTATTATGTATAGCTAAATGTCTGGTTCAGGGCCTGAGACCTTTTGAGTGGGTGCTTACAATGCATTTCTAATGGTCACTACCCAGAGTCATCACAGACTTCACAGATTAAAGGCATAGTTTTCCACAAGACTGTTCTCACTTCAGACACCAGCTACAAGCTCTGGGGTCAACAGGCCACCTACACTCCTGACCGTCTGGCTACGAATTGGGGATTTCCACTATCCTTTCAGATTCAGTAATTTGCTAGAATCACTCACAGAACTCAAGAAAGTGCTAAAATATTAACAGTTCTGATATAAAGGATATAAATCAGGACCACCCAAATGAAAACATGCATATATTGAGGCCTGAGAGGGTACCAGAGATGAAGAAGCTTCTGTGTCCTTAGAATACCTCACTTTCCTGACAGATCAATGTGTATCACCAACCAGGGAAGTTCACCCAAGCTTTGAGTGCCCAGAGTTTTTATTGAGATTTCGTTACAGTCTCTAGCCCCCTTATCCTTCCGGGAGATTGGGAGGGCAGTTATGACAACACTCAGTTCAACACCTCAACCTTCTGATTGTACAATTGGTCTTACCCACTCTGGGGACATGTCCATCCCCCCTCTTGAACCTGTGTCTAGGGGCCCACTATGAGTCACCTCATTAGTATAAACTGAAGTGTGGTCCTAAGGGGCCCACCATGAATAAGAGTCACTCTTATGACTTGGAAATCCTGAGTTTAGAGGTACCCTCCCAGGAAACAAGAACAAGATCAAACAAATTCATTAGTATACAGTAGTACTTAGTAAATATTTGTGGGCCATCAAATGAGTGAACTAAACCAGAAACATATTAAACTATAATTTCAGTTATTATTTTGTTTTGACACATCAGTGGTCTTTTTAAGCAGGGGGGCTACCTGAAATGAAGATAGTTTGGTATTGTGGGCAAAAGATGAAAAAACACTGAAAAAAAAAGCTTCTTTCTTGCCATTCTTTAAAGCTTTGTATTGAGGGATTTGATTTGGTAGAGGAAATAACTGATAGAGATGCCCCCATACAAAATATAGCTAGTTTGTAGGTGGCCTTTGATTTACTATGGTGTGGTTTTTAATGGTTTAGTTGAGGGCAGTAAGTCCTGCTTGCTATTTAAGGTAGTACTTACAATGTCAGGCTTAAGAAGTAAGGCAAAAAAGATGAATGGGGGCGTTGGTTAACCTAGGCCCCTTGTTGGACCAGCTCACATACAGGAATTTTGTTGACCAAGGGAGGGAAAGCACTTAACTGACTTGAGACAGTATCATGAAAACTTGAGCCCCATTTATTACCCCAAATTTCTCTCATTTGCTAATAGACGTAGAAATATTGCTTTAAATATCACCATACTCAGAATAAAAATAAATCTTGGAATATCAGAAGTGTCCTGGAGACATGGATCCTCCTTCATCCAGTGCAATTAATTGATGGAACGATTGGGACCCTTTCTGAGAAGTAAAAAGTCAAGTTGTTAGATTGCCTACCACTTTAGTGATTGATACTACAAAGTTAGAAGCACAGTTATAAGAAGGGAATGTTCTGTGAAGAGCATTAAGAATGAATAAAGGGTAGATATTGTCTCCATAGTTTTACCTTTCCCAGAATATCATATAGTTGATATCATACAGTATGATTTGTTAGCTTTTTTTTTTTTTTACTTTGCAGTACTCGTTTATGGTTCCTCCGTGTCTTTTCATGACTTGATAGTTCATTCCTTTTTAGCACTGAATAATATTCCACTATCTGGAGTCACCAGCACGCTGGGTTTAATAACTGGTTTTGTCGGTGTCAGCGTGACCCTGACTGGCATAGAATAGGCCCTTTGGTCAGCATGAGACAAGGACAGGAGTGTAGGCACCAGAGCCCTGGATTCTGGGATGGACTTGGCCTTTCCATTCTGGTCAGTTTTCTCATCTGTAAAGGAAAGATGTTCAACTAGGTGTTTTGTAATCAAGTTTCTAGGGGTTTTTAGTTCTGTTGTGATCTTTTGGTTTGGGTTGGGGTTTTTTGTACTGTTACTTATAAAATTGTAACTAATAAGCAACTACCTTATGTTCCAAAAATAAAGTTCTTTTAGAGAACTTGAAGTATCTAGGTGGAAAGTTTTAGTTTTTTTGTTCTGTTTTTGTTTTGTTGCACCACATGGCATGTGGAAGGAACTTTAGTTCCCCAACCAAGGATTGAACCTCGTCCTGCATTGGACAAGTGGAGACTTAACCACTGGACTTCCAGGGAAGTGCCTAGAGTATTTTACATTTTTAGAAAACTGTCTTCTTTTTTAACTTGTAATATTTTCACTGAATCCCAGCATGAGATGGAAAAATTAAAGTACTGGTTTTAGGAGAGATTGACAAACTTTGATGAACAAGAATCCATTTGTTTCTGTTCTGCTTTGAGGGTGTAACAAGTATCTGCTTTATCAGTGTAGTTCAATAACGAATTGCTGGCATGTAAAACAAGCTATGCTGAGCAAGAAGCCACAGCATTGCCTGCATTTTAGAGACAATCCTGAAACTTCTGGTTTTGTGGTCTTGTTCTGGGCAGTAGTACAGCCCAGGTGATACATTTTTGAGAAAGACTCTCCTGTTGTGACACTGGCAGACAACCAAGACCTAAACCTGGATCTAAATTGAGAATGTGTCCCAACTAAGTCCACCCCACATTCCTGAGATTGTCTGGGATACTTGGTACCATTGAATCAGTCAAAATTAACCTGTGGTTACTAGCACTTGACTGATAACTGTACTTTTTATGTCAATAAGGTCCTTTTTAAAACTGCTGTTAAATTACTTGCTCTCTTGTTAATCATTGAAAAATTAATACAGCCCCATCACTCAGATGCTGTCCTCTGTACTGACACTCCTAAGGAAATCACTTTTTCAGACCCTCTTAAACTCTGTTTACAAGTTTTCTTGTTATAGGAGACATGCCTCTCTCTTTCTGGTTGGTGAATGCATACCTGCTAATCAGTATGAGTGGCTCCTGACTCCATTTATACTTCATCTTTTTCTGATTCTCTATAGACCGAGGAACTGGGAACTCTCTGTCTGGGACAGTTTAACGAGGGCTTTCCAAAGCAAAACTTATTTTAAAAGTGCTTTCTACCAGACTCTTTATAAAGAGTCCTAAGTAGAAAAATTTCTGAATTTTTTTGGTTTTGATTTTAGGTACAAAATCTTAATTTCTAGCTGTGTGAATTTATTAAAAAATACTCACCTCATGAATAATTTAATAAATTAGAATCACCTTCGATATGTCCCTCTCTGAGCAAAAAGAGAAACTAAAGAGAGTTGAATTAATGATTAAGAGATTGGGGCTCAGGGGCTTGGAATAATCCACATATTGATATTAACTGAGCTTTTGCAGTTTTCCTGCTCCATTTTATTAAGGTGCAGGTGTGAAAGGAAAGCTCTTTAAGAATAATCTTAGACAATGTTTTAAATGATCATTTGCAGGTTTTTCCAAGAAAAAAAAATATTACTTAAAATTGAGCCAAATAGCAGTAAACTTCCCAGAGGTCTTTTTTTTTTTTTTTTTATGCTTTCATAAGCTTTTCCTCTTTTTCTTAGGCCTTTGAACTGGCCACAGGCGACTATTTATTTGAACCTCATTCAGGGGAAGAGTACACTCGAGATGAAGGTAAGTCCTCTCAGCCAAGGTTGTCTGTGCGTGGTGGCTGTCATTGTTGGTACTAATGAGCCTTAGTCATCTTAGTGTGCTAAGTATATATAAATCCCAGAAAAGAAATATATTTTATATTAAGTATTAGATATAGTAGATATTTTATAATAGATATTAAAGAATTTTGTGTAAGGATTAGAGAAAAGGCCACAGGTGGTTGAACTGAAACTTGTATTTGCCAGGTTTCTTCTAAAGCATCTAGTTGTCTTCCTTCCTGTATATTAATAAATCAGTGATTCATTCTTTACCCAGTTTGGATCTACCTGTTCATCAATTTGTTGCCTAGTTATGCTTCCAATTTTATTTGGAAGTCAGTTTCAACATACATACACTCTTGAATGCAGAGAATCTATCCTCTTTGTCTATATAAATTATACAACATTTAGCATTCTTTTTTTTCCTTTCTGAAAATGAAAGGTATATTTTTTTTTCTTTTTAAATTATACTAACATTTAGAATTCCATTTTAAAATATTACTGATTTATATTTTGCAATACCAGTAGGAAAAGCCTAAGCTGTCAGTTGCTCTGAGAGGCTGTGAAGCCAGACACCTAAATATCTACCATGATTATTTTTTTAATCATGGTAGCATTCAAGTAACTAGATGATAGCATGAATTTAAGAACTTTATTAAAGGAATGTTTTACCTTCTTTATTATATGATTTTGGCACTTTTGTTTTCAGAATCAGTGGAGATTACTTTGAGAGAGTACTGCCACTGTACCCACCCAGGGTGGAAAATAGGTCTTTTACTTTCTGTGCTTTTCTTGGTTCTTTAAGAAAACGGGTTCTGTGCTCTATGGAACTGACAGTGCTCTTTCTCAAACTGGGATGCCAATAGGTAGTGTTAGTAAAACCTCATAATAAGTACTGTTTGAAAAATGCTCTGCTAACTAATCCCCATAGCCATATACCTACTTTAATGGGTACAGTTCGGACATAATTTCAGTACATAAGCCCCTTTTAAGAATATACTATAATTACTACCTCTGTTCAGTTCAGTTCAATCACTCAGTTGTGTCTGACTCTTTGCGACCCCATGAATTGCAGCACGCCAGGCCTCCCTGTCCATCAGCAACTCCCGGAGTTAACCCAGACTCATGTCCATCGAGTTTGATGATGCCATCCAGCCGTCTCACCCTCTGTCATCCCCTTCTCCTCCTGCCCCCAATCCTTCCCAGCATTAGGGTCTTTTCCAATGAGTCAACTCTTCGCATGAGGTGGCCAAAGTATTGGAGTTTCATCTTCAACATCAGTCCTTCCAGTGAACACCCAGAACTGATCTCCTTTAGGATGGACTGGTACACACTTGATTTTCCCTGTTACCTGCTTGCTTCTTTTCTGGATTATAAGTTTGGGGGCATAGACTTACACTGTTTTAGAAATGCCCTACTAGGGACGTCCCTGGTGATCCAGTGGTTAAGATTTCATGCTCCCAATGCAGGGGGCTCAGGTTCAATCCCTGGTCAAGGAATTAAGATCCCACATATTGCGCTGCACAGCACAGCAAAAAAAAGAAAGCCCTACTATATCTGTTTGTAAGCGTAATTAATTTTTTTTGTTTATTTCTCTAGATTGCCTATAAATAGTCTGTGGTACAAAATTCATATAGTGGCTAGAATTATATTGTATGGAGTATTCTTCTACCAAACCTGAAAAGTGAAATGTAAATGAAAGTCTCAAGAGACACGAGAGAACCAGTTACCCTAGATATTTAGATCATAACTTACTCCCTTCTGTTCCAGTCAATGTTAATAGTCCTTAGATAAAACCTCAGAATACTAACTACTATTTGACTTACAGGAGCAGGAAAAAGTAAATGCTTATCCCTGGCTGGTGTAGGCATAGAGTTAGGAGTCATGGTAGGACTGGGGCCTAAGTAGCATGTCTTCTGCTATTAGTGACATTCCACAGCCCTAAACCTTAGAATAATACTTAATAATATTGCCTGTCAGGTGTATTAATCCTATGATTAACTGATAAACCAGAGGTAGGTTGCTGCAACTAAAAGTAATGTAATGATTTCAAGGGAAAAATAATTCCTTAGTATAAGAAAAATATTAAAAGAACCAATATTTTACTTGGAAATTTACAGTAAGACAAATTACAGACTCATTTATAATTAATTTATACAAAGATATTTATTTGCAGATCCTAAAATTGGCAAAAATTTCTTGTCAGTGAAATACTTGTTACCAGATCATAAATTCAGTCAAACTGCCCAAAGGTTATAGTGAGTTCATGAATATAAAGCTGCTTTTAAATGACATCAGTGAGTCCTTTACCTGAAAAATAGGAAGCACCTGAAACCTTCCCAAATTCCCAGATATGTGAATGTCCCTAGCATATTATTCCCCTCTAAGATACATTATTAGAAGTTTTTAAGTGATTCCTTTTGACCTTGATTCTATAACTGCAGAATTAAAAGTCATTTGTAAAACTTTTGTGGCTGGGAGCCATCGCTTTTTAAAAGCTCTTCATATGTTTACTTTCTGTCACCTGCAGGAAAAGGTAATAGAGCTGTCTGTAGGTGTAGATGCTGGCTAGTCCAGGCTCATCTCCTGCTGACAGACTGCACATCTCCCTAGCAGCGCTCACACTCCGTATTCCTGCTGAGACAGTTACAAGGCACTACCTGACTTAGACACTTTAGGGCCAAATAGAGTCAAGTATAATAGCTGTGCTTTAAATGTTGGTGCTAATTTTTTCTTTTAAAATATGGTTTATTAAATTACAAAAACCCTCTGGACAAGACATGATGAGATAGGGGTTTTCATCTGAATTCTAGCTCTCATTAGCTGTGTAGCTCAAGTAGTCCATTCTCCCTGAGGTTTTATTTTCTCACCTTTAAAATGGAGTATTAATTTTTGGCCTGTTCTACAAGGTGATTGTGAAAACTTAATCATATGTGAGTGCTTTGTCATGAACATTCTTAAGTAAAGTGATATTATTTCCCTCAAAGCCCTATTGAGCACTGTTATAAATATCTGTTATCAGTATCTGTCCTAGAATGTCTGAAGCATATTGGTACACTTTTTACCTTACTTGTAAAACCCACCTGAACCTAGACATGTAGACAAAATAGAAATAAAATAGATAAGCCTCCAAACTTTAGAATGGGACTTGCCCACTACAGGCAATCAATTACCTGAAATAATCCTGGGCCTTCCTAGTCTTCCCTTGAGTGTCCTGGGTTTTATTTGTAGTTACTTTTAAGTAGCTAGTTCTTGAAAAAGCTATTCATAGGAAAACCTCTTTTACGGCTTGTCCTTGATCCTGTGCTTCTTACCCTTCTGTTTTAGACCACATTGCGCACATTATAGAGCTGATAGGCAGAATTCCAAGACGCTTTGCCCTCAGTGGGAAATATTCACAGGACTTCTTCAATCGCAGAGGTAGTATTGTTAACATGAGTTTTCATCTAGGTCCCAGGGATGCAGCTTCAGGAAGCAGAGCATTCACACCAAGATGGTTTTTAGTTACCACTCAAGTCCCACTGGAGTGGGTACCTGAATGGTTTTCCGGATTCTCCATTAGATGGATAGAGTCCTCTTCTCATTTAGGACAGAAAGCAAGCTGAAATGCTTTACAAAGAGGTGTGCATGCTACTCTTTCTGCCAGTGTATAGAACTACATTCGTTATTCCTGTTATGTATGTCTTTTTCCCCCCTCTTGAAATGTTTGCAACATACAGATCACATTGCATTGATCATAGAACTTCTGGGGAAGGTGCCTCGCAAGCTCATTGTGGCAGGAAAATATTCCAAGGAATTTTTCACCAAAAAAGGTAAAAGAAGTGTATTTGTTCCCAGACATTGAGGGGACAAAAGTGTTTGACAGTGAAGAGGTAAGTACTGCTGGGTACAGTGTCCTCAACACCTAAAGAAGGGTGCTTCTGCCTTGAATGCAGAGCTGTGCCTTAGCAGAGACTGGAGCCAGACCGTCTGGGTTCAGATTCCAACTGCTCTACTACTGATGTGGTCTTTGACCCAAACTCAGTTTCCTGATTTCTAAATGGGGATTACTTCGTATTAAATTAGTTAGTAGCTAACACACAGTTCGTTGATTACTCCTACTATAGCCCTTCTGAAAAACGGACAGATTTTGCTGAGGCAGTTCTATCAAAAGACAAGTAGAATTAATTAACTTTATACTTTCAATTTCATAAGTTTATGTCATCATTTACTAGTAAGGAAAACAAAGATAAAAGTCACCTTAAATTTTTTACTGGATAATATTATGTTGGCATATTTAAATATGTATTTTTATGCATTCCAGATACTGAAATGTGAAAACCTGAGGGGCGAGAAAACTGACTAGCCTTTTTTCCCTTTTTGTCATAGTTCCCTTTTTCCTCAAAATATTTACACTTGTGCTGAGAAAAATCTTTTTTTGTCAGCATTTGAGAGCAAGCATTTCTTAATGTTTCTATTTGGGACAGGAAAATGGTGAAGTGCTTCCTGAGAGTTCTTCCTTGTGTGCAAAGTCAGGTTAATGGCATGCGTGTACCAAGTGGGTAATCAGGCACTCACTGCCCACAGAAGAGACTTCAAATATGTATTATATGAGAAAAAATTTTTAAAGCAGCATTAACCTTAACAAGTCCCTGATAATTGACTATCTTTAAAAAAAAAAAAAAATTTGTTTCGAGGAGGCAAAAGGAGATTGATGTTCCAGAATGGTACAGTGTGATGCAGCTGTATCTGAAAATTTGTTTTTTTAGTTTTGTTACTTTTATACATGATGGGCGTGGTTTTTAGCTCTTTATTATTTTAATTACTGTCTTATTTTGAAGCAACATTTACTAGATTATTGAGCCAAAAATAGAGTACAAACAAATTATTCTTAGTATGTGGTAATAAATTGCCTTAAATACCATGAGACCATGCTGAGTATATCGGCTTTTAATTTTCAGTTTAGTGAATACCTAGTGCCTGACAGGCCTGCCCGACTTGATCAGGACGAAAAATCCTGGAATGGTGGATCAAAATACTGTTTTAAATTTTTAGGCCCTCGTGAAAAATGGAGATACTTCTTTCCAAGGAATGCATTAAATAAATAAGAGAAGTGCTTTATGAATGGAGAAAGATCAGATTCTGATGGCAGTTTGATTCTTGAGAGACTACCTGCATTAGTTCGTGGATTTCCACAGAACAATGTCACTTACCAATGTTGGTCAATTTCTTTGTACTGTCTTTACCATAGGTGATCTGAAACACATCACGAAGCTGAAACCCTGGGGCCTTTTTGAGGTTCTAGTGGAGAAGTATGAGTGGTCTCAGGAAGAGGCAGCTGGCTTCACAGATTTCTTACTGCCCATGTTGGAGCTGATCCCCGAGAAGAGGGCCACTGCCGCCGATTGTCTCCGGCACCCTTGGCTCAACTCTTAAGCCCAGTCCAGCACCGCAGCAGAGATCACAGGCTGGCCCTCCACCCCTCCCCTCCAAGCATTTCTCCCTTCCCTTTTCAGGGTGAAGCTCTGCCTTCAAGGGTTGCTAGGGTGTTCGTGTCTTTTGTTTAATCCAACACGTTCATTTGGGTTTGCTTACTTGACCCTGTGGAGATCCTCCCACAGCCATTGGGCATCCTAGGTGAATTTGGCCTTGATTGGGCTCTGCCAAAGACTAATGGACTAAAATGTGAAACAACCTCACACCCTGTACCCTTGTCTTTCCATCAGGACATCCTTTAAATTATAAGCATCCTTTTAAAAAGAGCTATGAAGATGTATGAGCTCATCCTTTTATTCACTGACTCTAAGAGTCAAATATTCTAGTGCATATCCTGTTGCCAGCATAAGGATGAGAAGGGGAAAGGGTGTTACTTCTGTGTACAGCAGAGACATTAAACTTGCGGTATCCAGGCTGCATCATCTTCCTGGATTGTTTCTGTTGTTCTCTATCTTCACATTTTTTTCTGCGACTTTTAAGCTACTACGTTTTTAAATGAGCTGTATAAACACCAAATTTAGGTAACATTTATCACTGTTCAAAGCACTATCCAATTCCTTTCATCCTTTAATAGCCCTAAGGTCCTCGAATCTTCATTCTGATTTTTGATAGAAGCAAAACTGGAACCATTGACTAGTAATTTCTTCAGAACCACATATGTTCTGCAAACAGTCCTTTCCTGTGTCTTTTCTGTACCCTAATAGCAGAATTACTTTGATTGGCTGTTTATTTTTTGTTTTTTTAATCCCTGGCTGGCACTTTACTCATTGCACTTGAGTTTATTGCCCCATAATTAAAGAATTCAGGATGACTCTAGAAAAGAGAACTAAGTTTCAGAGATTTTCTCATCTGAGAAGAAACTATCCTAGAGTTCTTGGTTTTTTTTTTACAAACAGTCCCCAATTTTTATTTAGGGCCTTTGCTTTACCTCGTCCAGAATTCAGCCGTGAAGCAGTTTCCCCTTATGGCTTTGCCCTTCTCATTTTCTCAGAGGCTTCAGGTCTTAAATGAAATCCCAGGATACAAGAACCAAGGGGAGGGGTGGGATGGCACTTTTTTCATTGTTGTTTATTTTGAGGGTTGTGTTTGTTTTTATTATTTTTCTTTCTCGATTGGTTTAAAATTAGCCATTCTCTGCTGCTATTTCCTTGTATAATGTAAGTTTTAAATTTTGAGATGATTGAAATGTACTTGAGGCTTTTTTTTTTTTAAATGGGAAAAGGCTTTGTGAATCTTATTTTAGAATGAGCCTCTCCTAGACTTGCCCTAGACATTACATATATTCCTCGGGTCATATTGAAAAGCAAAAGAGGGGCAGGATTGGGGTCACAGCTGCTTGTTCTGCACGGACCAAGTGGGCCTTGGGGATTCAGCATTCTCCAGAAGTGGCTACAGGACTGATTTACAGAAAGCCAAGGAGGTGCAACTCGAGGCTCCGCTAATAAAGCAGCGATGAGACTGCTGGGTGGCCAACTTTCTGTACAGGAAATTGGAATCTAGATTCTGTCATTTACCAACAAAGGCAAAGGAAAAAGTGGTGCAATTATGCAATCCATTTAACTCACAAACATATTACCCTGAATAACTGGCCAGCCATTTCATCGGATCCTTGATGGTAATCCTGAAATCAGACATGTTCCTGTAGAAAGAATTTTAAGTGAGGCTGTCTATGCACCTATCAAGAATAAAGAAAATAGATTGTATCAAACAACGGCAGGGAAAATCCTTCAGCAGTTCTAATCCACTTTTGGTTTTCAGCGATATATACATCTAAAGCAATACCAGACTAGAACTGAATTCTTTCCTACACTGTAAAATCACAATTGTGGAATGATAGGAATTCTGGTGATGACATTAAGGTGAAGTAAGCAAAACACACACAAATAGAAGGCCCTGTTTTAACAACTAACATGAAGAGAAATGTAATGAGAGAACCTATAACTTCATTTTGGAAATGTTTTCCCACCAAATAAGGGCTTCACTCCCATCTCTTAAGGAGCCAGATGAATGCAAAGCCGTAGAAAGAGGCAGCTGTAGAATTTGATCTTTCAAGTATCCCATGTACCTTTATTGAACTTACTGTCAAATTGCCAGGATCTCACTAAAGGATTTCTATTTGCTGTCAGTAAAAAATAAAACCCCAAACACATTTTTATTCTTTCTACTGGGTGCATTGTCTGTTTTCTTTGTAAATGCAGTACAATAAAATTATTTAATAACCTACATGTTTCCAGAAGATTTCTGTTTGTTGCCCAAGTTGATCTGACCTAGCTTCTGAATGGAGGAACGGATTGGTTGAGTTGCTTTTTGAACTTAAATATACCATGAAACTGTATAACTTAAACACATGTCATTTTGTGGGGTTCGTAGCTTTGCTTCTGTCTTTTAAGTTGGAGGTGGAGTGGGATTAACAAAGTACATTTTGGAAAATTCTAAGAAAATTGTTATTCCCTATAACTTGGCACCATTTTTCCTTAATATTTGTGGGTTGTCTTTTTTTTTTCTCTCTACAGATCACAAAGTGCAAAATATCAAAATTTCGTGAACCTCAAGGCACTGGAATACACAGGTTTTAATATACTTGTCTCATTCACCCCTCAGTATAAATTCTTAGAAATGGAATGGCTGGGGCAGAGAGTAAGCACATTTTTAAGGCGTTTAGTAAATGTTGCCTAACTTAAGTGGAGAACAGTTGGACTGTTTTGTGGTGACCAACAGTGTTTGAAAGAGCCTGTTGTATCTCACTCATTTTATTCCTAATAGCCAGTTTGATTGGCCCAAAAGGGGAGTATCTTGTTTTAATTTGCATATTGGATGACTAGTACGGTCAGAAGCTTGTTTCATAGATTTTATTGGCCTTTTTTTGGTCATTGCCTGCATTACCCAACTTTTCTTTTGGGATGCTTCCGTGTTTGATGATTTGGTAACATTTTCCAGTTTTTAATTTGCCTTTCATTTTTGTGATAATGTTTATTCATAAAGTCCTTCTCTAGTCCTGAACTCTACGTAAACTGCTTAACTATTTTAATTGAACTGTGCTTTAAGGTATACGCAGTGTGTTCGTATTATAGTACTGACCAGAATGTAACCTGTTTAAAAAACAACCAAAAATTAAGTTGGAATTCCTCAAACCAGTATGTTCATCAGACTGACAGTTCTAGGCAGTCCAAGTCTTGTGTTAAGCTGTCTCAAAAGAACCATCAAACTGAGTTGGAGTTACAGCACTGAGTATCCACAGGGAAACCATTAAGCTGCTCCAGAGCAGGCCCAGGTTACAAATCAACTGTTTTCATTACTGTTCATTTTAAAATTTTTGAATGAAAAAATAAAACTCCACCTGTGGAGTCTTCCAGTTTGGTCTTATGGTTACTCTTAGGCTACTATATCACAAAAAATTGATTATTTATTGATAATAGAATCTGGACTTATATTTGCTCCAAAAACAAGGCCTTATGACATCAGAGAAGTTTGAATAGTCCTTTGTGTTGTGCCAACCAACTTGATCCATTTGGAGTTAGCAAATCATTGATATCTAGACTCTTTTGCAGTCTTCAAAGCAAAATATAAAGATAATATATAAGCTTATATAAAGATGATAATGTGAACCTTGAGACTAGTGAGGAGAAAGTTTGTTTTCGTGTCACTGAAGTCCTGTTTTTAAAAGATGAAATTCAAAAACTACTTAGATATGTATTTGTCCTTTAAGTCGTTGCGCAAATACTAACCCACACTACCTCCGTATGATATCAGAAACATCTCAGTTAAAAAACCAGAAAACTTCAGATCATGTTGTGTTTAGAAGCTTTAACTAAGCAAGTTTACATTAGTACCTATTTCTGTTACTGACTGAGGGTTTTCCATACATATATTGTCTGGCTTTATATCCTACCAAGTTCACTCTTTTATCATAATCTTCTCTTTTGTCCTTAATTCATATCTAGTTGTTGCCCATTTTAATACTGTAACAATAACAGGCCTTGCTCTCCATTTGGCAGAACTGGACTGTGTTATGAAATTATCAGCTGCCTGTAATTTGAGCTACGTTCTTAGCAGTTGTGCCCTTAAGACATCTCACTGGTTGCTTTGGATTTATTAAATACAGAGGAAAAGTATGGTCAGTGTTGGAAATTAGAGGACCTTACTATAAATCCTTGAGGTTGGACAGCAAAAGTGGGAGGAATTTGAGGGTTAGGGCCCTTCATCTTCAGCAATGTATTACAAAACAAACATCCATCAGCATGTAAGGTTACTAGAATCTAATCTTTGTTGTAATAAAGCATTCTGGTAAATGCCCATTTCAGCAGAAATGTAATTTTTAATATATGAAACAACTTAAAGGACCCCAATGATGCTTAACCCAGTACTCAAGCACTTACACAATTCCCTCACCTTTAACGTGGGCTGGACTTGGTGACTGTTCAGAGTAACAGGATGTCACTTTTTGGTTACAAAGGAGCCATGGCTTCTGTCTGTGCACCCTCTCTTGCTCTGTCTTGGAACCCTTGCCCTGGGAAGCAAGCTGCCAGTTGAATAGCCCTTTGGAGAGAGGCCCTCAGCTAGCGAGGAACTTGGGCCCTTGGCCCGACCACCTGTAGAAGCTGAGTCCTACAGACAACCACTGAGCTTTGGAAGCAGATCCAACACCTTAGTTGCAACCCTGTGAGAAACCCTGGTGCACAATCACCTGGCTAATCCTTGCCAATTCTTAACCTGAAGAAGAGCTTCCCTGATAGCTCAGTTGGTGAACAATCCACCTGCATTGCAGGAGATCCCAGTTCAATTCCTGGGTCGGGAAGATCCCTTGGAGAAGGGATAGGTTACCCACTCCAGTATTCTTGGGCTTGCCTGGGGACTCAACTGGTAAAGAATCCACCTGCAATGCGGGAGACCTGGGTTCCATCCCTGGGTTGGGAAGATCCCCTGGAGAAGAGAAAGGCTACCCACACCAGTATTCTGGCCTGGAGAATTTGCAGAGTCCGACACGACAGCAACTTTCAACCTGCAGAAACTGAAATGTTCTAAGCCACTGACTTCTGGGGTAATTTGTTATGCAGCAACAGGTAACTAATACAGAGATGTAAGATAATGAAAGCATTTAGGAAGGACGTCCTTCCGGTTCATATTTCAGATGTAAATCATAAGGCCTTCCTCTGTTGACCTGCTCAGTGCTAGTCACTGTTGAAGCCTGGGCATCACAACCATTCCTGTGTGTCAGCCAAAGGCAGAGGAAGGAGTATAGTAAGCTTGGTTAGAGGAGTGCTGATTTTAATGATTTTTCTGTGTACTTGCAAAGATGAAATCTGAATTTAAAGGTCAAACCACTTGAGAAAGGCTGATGATGCAGTTACTGTCAACCAAAATCATCACTTTATTGGAGAGGTTGAATTCTGAGTTTTCTTGAAGATAAAAGATGAAATTCTGACTCATGTGACTCAGATTTGCAGATCTTCTCCAGCACTGGTCACTGGTAAACATCCACTCCTCCTCTGGTGAAACTCACTGTTCTTGAGGGCAAGGTGAAGGCTATTGGCTGATGTACCGAAGCCCCCGGAAGCTTCTCTGGACCTTCATGGTTGCCATTCTAGTGAGAAATCTTTTAAAGGCAAGGAGGCCTTAGAAATTTTTCTTTTACCTTTTATAAAAAGTTACAAGAAATAAACCTAGCTAGAAACATCACTAAACTGCAGAATTGGCCAAATTCTGTCACTTGCGGGCAGTCCAGTGGTTAAGATTGCTTTCACTGCTGTGGGCCAGGGTTTGATCCCTGGTAGGGGAACTAAGATCCCACAAGCTATGTGGCCAAAAAAAAAAAAAAAGCTTGCTTGCATCAAGTGGATGCCTGACAATGAAATAATTTTATCAGCACAAGAAAACATGAATCTGATCACTCATTAAGTCCCATCCCAGTAGGTCCCATCATCAACAACTGGGACGACACTGGGATACTCATACTTAGGCCATCTGAGCTAGAGGAGAAACACTGCACTGACTGGGCAGGTGTCTGAGTGCATTGGTTATAAAGCATGCCCTGTAGCCCAGAATGAGAAGCCTGTTTTCCGTGTCACTGCTGGTTGATCAGGATCCATAATGGTTTTGTTCAGCATTTACCCCCTTTCTACCTGTGAAAGAACAGCACATGCTTTACTGAGGAAATGTACCAAGGTCGGAAAAAGAACACTTGTTCTTCCTGGATCACTCACTGCAGGTAATCAGCAAAACGCTGTTTTAGCATCCCATCCTGAGGACAGGGAGCAGCTAAAGAGCCTGTCTTTGTCTTGGCATTTGCTACAATGAGGTATTACCTAAATTGATTTCGCCTCTGGAGACTGGTAAAATTCACCAATTAACGGACCAAACCTAAAGTTTTTTTTTTTTTTTTTAATAAGAGACGTCATCTATACTGTAACAAGTTACTTGGCCACTAGTAACTTTCTGAAACTGGTAGCTCATTCTGATTGGGTTAGTGTGGGCATTGAAGAAATAAGACTTTTGATTCCAAAGGGGAAAAAGTCAATTTAGTCTTGAAAGTTTTTACATCCTAAAGTCACCCAGTCTTTATGAGGCTTCCTGATGGATTCAGGTTCCAGTAACCCCTCTAGTCGTTTCCTCTGTGCATCAATTAAAAAAAAAAAAAAAAACCTGAGGGAAAAAGCAAAGGACCCCCTAAACCTCAGCCTGAAACGATCCAGCATGGTTACAGCCACCTCTTTTTAATTGCCTTCTGAGAGCTGGATGGCAGTTTCTGGATGCTTTCAAACAAGTATCCTCAGCGAATTAGACTGTTGGGGACTCACCCTAGACACAGACTCACTCTGCTCTCATTTCACAGAGAGGCCTCGAGATGGTAAAGTGACTTGCTGGGGTGAAGGGGTAGGAAGAGAAGGTGGGTTCCTAGTCAGGAGAGTTAAACCATTACTCTGAACGCCTTGGATGTGGTCACTGCATTTCTGCCTCACTGGAGTTTTGTGAATATAGTAAGAGGGGTTGAAACTGTTGTCAGTTTCTAATCCTATAATGAAAGGCTTCAGGACTTCAGGGCTAGACTAGGAGACACAGGGCAGCATGCAACAAGTTTTCTGAAGAATTTGATTCGCTCATTTTTCCATTGTCAGGGAAATAGATGACCTGTCATATTAAAAAAAAAAAAAGCAAGATTATAGAATTTGACATTGTTAACCCAATAAAAATGCAACACTCACATTTTAATTCAGCTCTACTCCAGACGTGCAAACTTCCTCATTAGTATATAATATCAGTGTCCCTCAAGTAAAAATTCATAAATGTCTTTTAAGATGTAAAAAAAATACATAGGGCAAGAAAAACACAGCTAGTTTAGCTTTGATTCAGTAATGCCACCCCAGAATTTGTCAACAGAACCAAAAGGCTTTCCGTGATAGCAGTCCTAAATGGCTAACTAAGGTCTGGTTTAGCAATGAAATGGTACAGCAGTGCTGTGGAGTTTTTGGCTTTTAAAAAATTTAATAAGGAACATTGCAAAGACATGAGAAAATGTTTATACTCTAATAGTTTGCTACTCAAAGTGTAACCCCTAACTGGCAGCTTATCACTGGGGGGCTGGTTAGAAATACAGTGCTTGCAACAAAGGAAACTATAAGCAAGGTGAAAAGACAGCCTTCAGAATGGGAGAAAATAATAGCAAACGAAGCAATGGACAAACAATTATTCTCAAAAATATACAAGCAACTCTTGCAGCTCAATCCCAGAAAAATAAACGACCCAATCAAAAAATGGGCCAAAGAACTAAACAGACATTTCTCCAAAGAAGACATACAGATGGCTAACAAACATATGAAAAGATGCTCAATATCACTCATTATCAGAGAAATGCAAATCAAAACCACAACGAGGTACCATTTCATGCCAGTCAGAATGGCTGCTATCCAAAAGTCTACAAGCAATAAATGCTGGAGAGGGTGTGGAGAAAAGGGAACCCTCTTACACTGTTGGTGGGAATGCAAACTAGTACAGCCACTGTGGAGAACAGTGTGGAGATTCCTCAAAAAACTGGGAATAGAACTGCCATATGACCCAGCAATCCCACTGCTGGGCATACACACTGAGGAAACAAGAATTGAAAGAGACACGTGCACCCCAATGTTCATCGCAGCACTGTTTATAATAGCCAGGACATGGAAGCAGCCTAGATCTCCATAAGCAGACGAATGGATAAGTAAGCTGTGGTACTTATACACAATGGAATATTACTCAGCCTTTAAAAAGAATACACTTGAATCAGTTCTAATGAGGTGGATGAAACTGGAGCCTATTATACAGAGTGAAGTAAGCCAGAAAGAAAAACACCAATACAGTATCAGTTCAGTTAAGTCACTCAGTCGTGTCCGACTCTTTGCGACCCCATGAATTGCAGCACGCCAGGCCTCTCTGTCCATCACCAACTCCCGGAGTCTACCCAAACCCATGTCCATCGAGTCAGTGATGCCATCCAACCATCTCATCCTCTCTCGTCCCCTTCTCCTCCTGCCCCCGATCCTACCCAGCATTAGGGTCTTTTCCAATGAGTCAACTCTTCGCATGAGGTGGCCAAAGTATTGGAGTTTCAGCTTCAACATCAGTCCTTCCAATGAACACCCAGGTTTGATCTCCTTTAGGATGGATTGATTGGATCTCCTTGCAGTCCAAGGGACTCTCAAGAGTCTTCTCCAACACCACAGTTCAAAAGCATCAATTCTGTGCTGCTCAGCTTTCTTCACCATCCAACTCTCACATCCATACATGACCACTGGAAAAACCATAGCCTTGACTAGACGGACTTTTGTTGGCAAAGTAATGTCTCTGCTTTTAAATATGCTATCTAGGTTGGCCATAACCTTCCTTCCATGGAGTAAGTGTCTTTTAATTTCATGGCTGCAATCACCATCAGCAGTGATTTTGGAGCCCCCAAAAATAAAATCTGACACTGTTTCCCCATCTATTTCCCATACTAATGAATATATATGGAATTTAGAAAGGTGGTAACGATAACCACACATGCGAGACAGCAAGAGAGACACAGATGTATAGAACAGTCTTTTGGACTCTGTGGGAGAGGGCGAGGGTGGGATGATTTGGGAGAATGGCATTGAAACATGTATATTATCATATGTGAAAAGGATCACCAGTCCAGGTTCAATGCATGAGACAGGGTGCTCAGGGCTGGTGCACTGGGATGACCCAGGGGGATGGGATAGGGAGGGAGGTGGAAGAGGGGTTCAGGATGGGGAACACATGTATACTCATGGCTGATTCATGTCAATGTATGGCAAAAACCACTACAATATTGTAATTAGCCTCCAGTTAAAATATATAAATTTATATTTTAAAAAATACAGTGCTTGCATTTCTGAACTTCAGCTAAATTAGTCTGAATTTTAACAAGATTCCTAAGATAATTTATGCATATTAAAATTTGTTGCTGTTCAGTCACTCAGTCGTGTCCGACTTTTTGCAACCCCATGGACTGCAAGCATGCCAGGCTTCCCTGTCCTTCACCAATTCCTAGAGCTTGCTCAAACTCACATCCATTGAGTCAGTGATGCCATCCAACCATCTCATCCTCTGTCATCCCCTTCTCCTCCTGCGTTCAATCTTTCCCAGCATCAGGGTCTTTTCAAATGAGTCAGCTCTTCACATCATGTGGCCAAAGTATTGGAACTTCAACTTCAGCATCAGTCCTTCCAATGAATATTCAGTGTTGATTTCCTTTAGGATGGACTGATTTGATTTCCTTGCTGTCCGAGGGACTCTCAGGAGTCTTCTCCAACACCACAGTTCAAAAGCATCAATTCTTTGGCGCTCAGCCTTCTTTATGGTGGAACTCTCACATCCATACATGACTACTGGAAAAACCATAGCTTTGACTACATGGACCTTTGTCGGCAAAGTAATATCTGCTTGTTAATAGTCTGTCTAGGTTTGTCGTAGGTTTTTTTCCAAGGAGCAAGTCTCTTTTAATTTCATGGCTGCAGTCACTATCTGCAGTGATTTTGGAACCCAAGAAAATAAACCCTCTCACTGTTTCCATTGTTTCCCCACCTATTTGCCATGAAGTGATGGGACCAGAGGCCATGATCTCAGTTTTTTGAATGTTGAGTTTTAAGCCGGCTTTTTCACTCTCCTCTTTCACCTTTAGTTCCTCTTCACTTTCTGCCATAAGGGTGGTGGTATCTGCATATCTGAGGTTATTGATGTTTCTCCCGGCAATCTTGATTCCAGCTTGTGCTTCATCCAGACCGGCACTTCCCATGATGTACTCTGCGTATAAGTTAAATAAGTAGGGTGACAATATACAACTTTGACATGCTCCTTTCTCAATTTTGAACCAGTGTGTTGTTCCACGTACGGTTCTAACTGTTGCTTCTTGACCTGCATACAGGTTTCTCAGGAGGCAGGTAAGGTGGTCTTGTATTCCCATCTCTTTAAGACTTTTCCACAGTTTTTTGTGATCCACACAGTCAAAGGCATTAGCATAGTCAATGAAGCAGAAGTAGATGTTTTTCTGGAATTCTCTTGATTTTTCTGTGATCCAACGGATGTTGGCAATTTGATCTCTGGTTCCTCTGCCTTTTCTAAATCCAGATTGAACATCTGGAATTCCTTAGTTCATGTACTGTTGAAACCAAGCTTGGAGAATTTTGAGCATTACTCTGCCAGCATGTGAAATGAGTGCAATTGTGTAGTAGTTTGAACATTCTTTGGCATTGCCGTTCCTTGGGATTGGAATGAAAATTGACCTTTTCCAGTCTTGTGGCCACTGCTGAGTTTTCCAAATTTGCTGGCATATTGAGTGCAACACTTTCACAGCTTCACCTTTTAGGATTTGAAATAGCTCAGCTGGAATTCCATCACCTCCACTGGCTTTGTTCATAGTGATGCTTCCTAAGGCCCACTTGACTTCACACTCCAAGATGCCTGTCTCTAGGTGAATGATCACACCATCGTGGTTACCTGGGTCATTAAGATATTTTTTTGGATAGTTCTTGTGTATTTTTGTATAGATCTTGTGTATTCTTACCACTCTTCTTAATATCTTCTGCTTCTGCTAGATCCATACCATTTCTGTCCTTTATTGTGCCCATCTTTGCATGAAATGTTCCCTTGGTATCTCTGATTTTCTTGAAGAGATCTCTAGTCTTTCCCATTCTATTGTTTTCCTCTGTTTCTTTGCATTGTTCACTGAGGAAGGCTTTCTTATCTCTCCTTGCAATTCTCTGGAACTCTGCATTCAGATGGATATATCTTTCCTTTTCTCCTTTATCTTTCACTTCTCTTCTTTTCTCAGCTATTTGTAAGGCCTCCTCAAACAACCATTTTGCCTTTTTGCATTTCTTTTTCTTGGGGATGGTCTTGATCACTGCCTCCTATATAGTGTAGATGAACCACTGTCCATAGTTTCTCAGGCACTTTATCAGATCTAATACCTTGAATCTATTTGTCACTTCCACTGTATAATCGTAAGGGATTTGATTTAGGTCATACCTGAATGGTCTAGTGGTTTTTCCCTACTTTCTTCAAGTTAAGTCTGAATTTGGCAATAAGGAGTTCATGATCTGAGCCAGTCACCCCCAGTCGTGTCTTTGCTGACTGTATAGAGCTTCTCCATCTTTGGCTGCAAAGAATATAATCAATCTGATTTCAGTATTGACCATCTGGTGATGTCATCTCTTGTGTTGTTGGAAGAGGGTGTTAGCTATGACCAGGGCGTTCTCTTGGCAAATCTCTGTTAGCCCTTTGATCTGCTTTATTTTGTACTCCAAGGCCAAACTTGTTACTCCAGGTATCTCTTGACTTCCTACTTTTACATTTCAGTCCCCTATGATGAAAAGGACATCTTTTTTTGGTGTTAGTTCTAGAAGGTCTTGTAGGTCCTCATAGAAACGTTCTACTTCAGCTTCTTTGGCATTACTGATTGGGGCATAGACTTGGATTACGGTGATATTGAATGGTTTGCCTTGGAAAAGAACAGAGATCATTCTGTCATTTTTGAGATTGCACCCAAGTACTACATTTCGGACTCTTTTGTTGACTATGAGGGCTACTCCATTTCTTATAAGGGATTTTTGCCCACAGGAGTAGATATAATGGTCATCTGAATTAAATTCACCCATTCCGGTCCATTTTAGTTCACTGATTCCTAAAATGTCCATGTTCACTCTTGCCATCTCCTGTTTAACCACTTCAAATTTACCTTGATTCAGGGACCTAACATTCCAGGTTCCTATGCAATATTGTTCTTTACAGCATCAGACTTTACTTTCACCACCAGAGACATCCTCAACGGGGCATTGTTTCCCTTTTGGCTCAGCTTCTTCATTCCTTCTGGAGCTATTTATCTGCTCTTCTCCAGTAGCATACTGGGCACTACCAACCTGGGGAGTTCATCTTTCAGTGTCATATCTTTTCGCCTTTTTAGACTGTTCATGGGGTTCTCAAGGCAAGAAGACTGAAGTGGTTTGCCATTCCCTTCTTTTGTGGACCACATTTTGTCAGAACTCTCCACCATGACCCATCCATCTTGGGTGGCCCTACACGTAATGGCTCATGGTTTCATTGAGTTAGATGAGGCTGTGGTCCATGTGATCAGTTTGGTTAGTTTCCTGTAATTGTGGTTTTCATTCTTTCCACCCTTGAGGGATGAGGACAACAGGCTCGTGGAAACTTCCTGATGCGAGGGACTGGCTGTGGGGAAAACTGAGTCTTGCCCTAATGGGCAATGCCATGCTCAGTAAGTCTTTAAACCAATTTTCTGCTGATGGATGGGGCTGTGTTCCCTCCCTGTAGTTTGGCCTGAGGTCAAACTATGGTAGGGATAATGGCAGTAATGGTAACCTCCTTCAAAAGAACTTATGTCAACATACCACAGCTCCCAGGACTGTTGTATTCAGCGCCCCTGACCCTGCAGCAGGCCACTGTCGACTCACGCCTCCGCTGGAGACTCTGGACACTCACAGGCAAGTCTGACTCACTCTCCTGTGGGGTCGCTGCTCCTTTCTCCTGGGTCCTGGTGCACACAAGGTTTTGTTTTATCCTCCAAGAGTTTGTTTCCCCAGTCCTGGGGAAGTCTATAATCAAATTCCACTGGTCTTCAAAGTTAAATTCCCTGGAGGTTCTCCCTTTGCTTGATCCCCAGGTTTGGAAATCTGTTGTGGGCCCTAGAACTTCTGCAACAGTGCAAGAACTTCTTTGGTATAATTGTGCTCCAGTTTGTGGGTCGTCTGCGGCGGCTCTATTGTGGGACTAACGACGACCTCCTCCAAGAGGACTTCTGCCACACACCACGCCTCCCAGGTCTGCTGCAGCCAGAGCCCCTGTCCCCATGGCAGGGTACATCATCTAATAAATTTGGGGGCGGGGGGAGAGGAGCAGTACTAATTTACTGTTTTTCAAAAAAGTAAGTTTATGTGGTCGGGCATTGGAAAGTTCTTAGAAAAAAATTAAAATAGTTAAACTGGAGATATCTTTCCTACCCACACACAGTGCCTGAGCAGCTCTAAGTCCTCAGTAAGTGACAGCGATCAGGAATATGATGCCGTTGTGGGCTGTTCCTTCCCTTCCTTCCTCTCTCCCTCTTTCCTTCCCCTGCCCTTTCTTTCTTTTTAAAAGGTGTTCCTTCATGTTCTTGTTAATTCACATCTTAGAAACCTAGAAGACAATGAGGGAATTAACATGTTATGTTTCCTTTTCAACCAGATATTAAAATTGATTAAGTCATGTTTTGCTTTTTGCTTCAGCTATCAGGAAGCAGGGAACTAAATACTCAGTACACTAATTCTATTAGCCCAGATTTCTGTAATATTTGTTTTCCTCTCTATGTCTTTTATTTTATGTTTCATTAGGTTTTCCACTATGTCTCTTATAAATCTTCTGAAAATAAGGGTCCAAATTACAATAATGACTTCTAAAAACAGTCTGTTCTTGTTGGCCAGGCTCCACAAAAAGATGAGTTTATGAAACCACCTGCCTGTTTTGAATTATTTCTTCTCTCCCTGTGTTTTTCCCACTTCTCAAGACACAAGTAAAACGAGAGGATTCCTGTTTGCACCTTAGTGTCCTTTGCCAGCTAGCCTGTGCCCCCTCGCACCCCAGACTCCACACTCATCCCCCCTGCTCCCTCTCCCCCTGGGTCCTACAGCCCAGCCACATGAGTCACTCTGCGAGGCCACAGCAGTTCCAAAGGCACACAGACCACCCTCCAGTGGAATTACTCACCAATGCTCCAGCTGCTTCAGACTTCCTCTGCAACGAAAAAGAGAACAAACAGGATGTGTTTACAATCAAGCCTTGTTTTCAGGCTAATTGCCTGCACACTATTCCCTCTCCAAACTAGTTCAGATTCCTTTTATTCACTATCAGGAAAGCTTGCATTTTTTGTTCATAATGTTTATCAGCTTGTGCTTCCATATTCTGTGATGGTCTCCCTTAATAGACTTGAGGTCCAAATGCAGACTTCCTCCGTCACTGTACCTCTGGCCAGAAGGTGTCAGGGGAGATGGCTAGGCAGATGGATGATATAACGAGTGGAGGTACTGGAAAGACAGAAAGTGGAGAGGACTAACATTTAGCCATCACCTACAATATGCAGGCATTGCTGGTGCTTTATATACACTATCTAATCCTCAGCACAGTTTTTTTTAAAGACTTATTTTCTTTTTTGGCTATGTTGAGTCTTCCTAGCTGCACATGGGCTTTCTCTAGTTGTGGCAAGTGGGGGCTACTCTTCACTATAGTATGTGGGCTTCTCATAGAGGTGGTTTCAGAGCATGGGCTGTAGGTGCACGGGATTCAGTAGTTGCGGCTCTGGGGCCTTAGAGTGTGGGCTCAGTAATTGTGGTGTGTGAGCTTAGTTAGTTGCTCCACAGCAGGTGGGAATCTTCCTGGACCAGGGATCGAACCCGTGCCCTCTGCATTGGCAGGTGGATTCTTAACCACTAGGCCACCAAGGAAGCCCTTTTATTTTTTTTATTGAGATATGATTTACTAACATAAAATTTACCCATTTAAATCGTACAAGACGGTGGGTGTTAGTGTATTCACTACATTATGCAACTATCACTGCTGATTCTAGAAATTTTCATCACCCCACCCCCCAAAAAAGGCCTGTGACTTTTAGTAATAACTCCCAATTCCCCTCTCTTCCCAGCCCCAGGGAATTAACTAAAATTTACTTTCTGTCTCTGTGGATTTGCCTATTCTGAACATTTTATATAAATCGGATCATACAATATCTAGTCTTTTTTATCTGGCTTCTCTCACTTAACAATCTTTTCTTCCACATTGTAGCAATTACCAGTACTTCATTTCTTTTCATGGCTGAAGAATAACTCAGTGTATGGATATACACATTTTGTCATTCAGTCATCAGTAGATACATGACTCTTAAAACTACTATGCAGATTTGCACACAAGATTTTGTGGGCACATATGTTTTAAATTTCCTTGCATATATGCCTAGGATTGGAATTGCTGGGTCACATGGTAACTCTGTTTAATCATTTGAAGAGCTGTCATTCTGTTTTCCACAGCAACTGCACAATTTTACATTTTCTCTAGCAGTGTGTGAGGATTCCAATTTCTTCACATGCTCATCAATATTGATATTATTCACCTTTTCTGTTACAGACATCCTAATGGGTATAAAGTGATATCTCATTGTTGTTGTGACTTGCCATTTTCCTAATGGTTAATGATGTTAACTATTTTTTCATATGCTTTTTAGCCATTTGTATATCTTATTTGATGAAAAGTCTATTCAAATCCTTTGCCCATTTAAAAAATTGGGTTATTTTTGTTGTTATTGTTGAGTTACAAGAGTTCTTAATATATTCTGGATACTAGAATTATGATTATGACTTACAAATATTTTCTCCCTATCCATGGGTTACCTTGTCACTTTCATTATGGCATCCTTTGAAGCACAGAGTTTTCAATTTTGATGAAATCCAGTTTATTTTTTTTTACTTTTGGTACTTGTGCATTAGATATCAAATATAAGAAATCATTGCCTAACCCAAGTTCTTCTCTAGGAGTTTTATAACTTTATATCTTACATTTAGATCTTTGATCCATTTTGAGTTCATTTCTGTATATGATGTGTGGTTGGTGGCCCAACTTAATTGTTTTGCCTATAAATATCTGGTTATCCCAGCACCATTTATTGAAAAGACTATTCTTTTCCCCATTAAATGGTCTTGGGACCCTTGTTGAAAATCAATCAGTCCTAGATGCTTGATTTTATTTCTGGACTCTCTATTTTATTCCATTGTCTATCCTTACGCCAGTACCACACTGACTTGATCATTGTACCTTTCTAGTAAGTTTTGAAATCAGGACATGTGTGTCCTCCAACTTTGTTTTTCTTTAAGATTATTTTGGCTATTCCGGGTCTCCTGCATTTCCAAATGGCAAGCTGATCCTAAAATCAGGCCAGCTAGGATTTTGATAAAAATTGCATTAAGTCTGTAGACCAGTTTGTGGAGTATTGCCATCTCAATAACATTAAGTCCTCTGATCCATGAACATGGATATTCCCAGTTATTTAGGCCTTTAAACATGTTCTTTTTTAATTTTCACATACAAATTTTACTTTCTTTGTTAAATTTATTCCTAAGTATTGTATTTTTTTTGTTGCTATCATAAATGAAATTGTTTTTTAAAGTCATTTTCAGATTGTTCATTGTTAGTGTATACAAATACAGTATATTTTTGTATATTGTTCTTATATTCTGCAACCTTGCTGAAGTTGTGCATTAGCTTTAATAGTTTTTTAGTGGATTATTTAGGATTTTCCATATACAAAATCATGTCATCTGCTAATAGAGATGGTTTTACTTCCTCTCCAAACTAGATTTCTTTTATTTCTTCTCCTTGCCCAGCTTCCCTGGCTATAATTTCTGGTACAATCTTCAGTAGAAGAGCAGACAACCTTATCTTGTTCCTGAGTTCAGTCTTGTAAAGTAGGTATTTTTTACGAATGAGGAAAAACCTGCCTCCTACCCCCTAATGAGGGGAAATGAGGCTCAGATCAGAAAATGGACATATGGAGAATCCCAAGGTGACTCTAATCCAAGGGAGCTAGGCTCCCGTCTCCAGAAGTCCAGGCGCTGTCACATCTGCACCCTCACCTGCCTTTCCTCCTTCCAGGGCAACTCATCCCTCTGCTCCCCTGTTGCTCCTCTCTCCACCAGCAGGCTCCCCTGTTATTTCAAGACCCAGCCTCGGTGCTGCCTTCCACGGGAAGGCCACACCTAGCTCCCCAGGCTGGACCAGGGCTCTCTCCCCTGTAGACCCTGAGAGTGCAGGGGGACAAGGGACACCCTTCTGCCACAGACAGCCTCTGCCACGTAGATCTGTCCTTGCCTCATCACATGCCAGCCTGCAACCCTCCACTGACCCTTGGGCTCTGGGACAAGAGCTGTGTTTGGTTGGTCTTGGTGTCCCCACCCTTGGCCAGGGGACACACCTCAGGCAACTGGCAGAGAGGAAGCCTCAGCTCCCTGGGGTGGAGAGAATTACCTTTTCCATCAGCCTTATAGTCATCAGGGAGCAGCTTGTCCTGGCGGTAGCCCAGCACAAAGGCCAAGAAGGAGAGGATGAGAGCATCTCCAATGCTGAGGATGGCAAGCATGAAGGCCCAGCGGATGGTGCAGTGACCCAGCGTGTATTTGCCCGTCTGCTCCCCACACATGCGCCGTACCTCACTTGAATCCCAGCCATCTGGGTAGACCAGGCAGCCGATCATCAGGCCTGTGGCTGAGGGGGCAGGGGAGGTGCAGATGGCATCAGGCTGTGGAAGCTCAGTCTGCTCCCTCCCACCTTACACTGCTGTCACCTTGCCACCTCCCTTCCTATGTTAACAGCCTTAAGAGGCACGAGAGGCAGCTCCTGCCACCCTTCTTGTAGAGCAAAGAGGAGAAAACTGAGGCTCCCAGAGATCAAGCCATCTGCCCCTGGGAGCCACTGGTCAGGGGTGAAGGCTCAGAGCAGGACTCCTCAGCCACGGGAGGTTCTGCCATGGCACCAGGTAGCCCTGCCAGGCCCTCAGCTGTGCCCCTCACTTTGAACTTGATGAGGCACTGGTTTCAAAGTCCTCCCAAAATCCAAACCCAGCCCAGAGAACTCATCACTCCTAAGACATACTTTTGTTCATACCTCAGCATCTCTGATGTAAGTGTGATAACAAAACTTTAGGCTATAAATTGATTAGAAGCTTTTTTCCCCTTTTTACAGCACATTGAATAATGATGTGTCCTACAAAGCAGGTATTTTAGATTGAGTACAGGAAGTTTTCCAGCCCCATCTCTGGCTGCTTCCTTCATGAACCTTCCATTCAAGCAAACAGGTCTCCACATCTTTACCCACCACAGCACAGGGCAGTTGTCCACACCTCCCTGAATGTGTTTAAAATGTTGATTCCCAGGTCAGGGTTGGGCTCAGCAATCCTTCTTTAAAAGCACTCTTCCGGGTGATTCTCTCAACAGGAAAAGCTGGGGAACACTAGGGTAGACTGCTTGGATCTCAAGCCCAGCTCTTTGCTAGCTGGCTGTGTGACTTGGAGCAAGCTAGGTAAGCTTTTGTGCCTCAGCTTTTTCATCTGTAGAGTGAGGATAATAGTATCTGCCGGTTTGGACTGCAGTGAGGCTCAAATCAGCTAATAATGGAGAAGTGCTCAGAAGAGTGCCTGACACACAGTTGGCATTTCCCGAGTGACAGCTCGTATGCCGCGCTGCGCTCTCATTGATTTAGTATTGACAGCCAAACATTTCTTCTTCCCCACCTTCCCTCCACTTTTCCCACCAAACTTCCACCCCACCCTAGCCACCCAGACAGGTACATATTCCTGGGATGTGACCAGGGCAACCTCCAGGACCACCAGATATGGGGCACCTACCCTTATCTGTGCTGCAGTCCCATCCCTGGCCCTCCTTTCACAGGACCCGAGGCTCTTTAGCCCCAAAGCTCTGCCCTATCCAGAAGCCCCATGGAGAAGCACCTCACAGGACCCAAAGTCACCGCCTGGGGCTCAGCTTGTTCTTGCAAGGAAGGTCAGCGGATAAACAAAAGCACAATAAAGTATAAAGATCAATATACCAATATACCAGATCCCACCTCCCCACCTAGATGAATGCCTCCTTTGTTTTTTTTTCTAGGAAGAAGGAGCTGATTTATTAATACAGACTTCTCTTACAGATCACAAAATACTTTATATACCATTTTTCTGTCAATCCTTACAACAGTTCTTTGAAGTAGGTCATGTGTTAATATCCCACTTTACAGATTAGAAAACTGAGGTCCTAGAGAAACCAAGTGAGTTACCCAGTCCTTTAGCTATGGCAGAGCCAAGACCTGCACCCACAACTCCTGACTTTCTTGGCTTCAAAGTTAACTCCCCCAGACTCCCAGACCAACATTTCTCCAAAGAGCTGAATGTATTTAGTGGTGACATTTCAGACTCAGTGACAAATGGAAAGATACTTAGGGTGGTTACCCTAGGGGTTACCCTCCCTGAACCCTTTGGGAAAACCTGTGGCCTCCCCCAGTTGGTGTGTGATGAGTCCTCTGGTACATGGCACGGCCCCCTTCTCCTGTAGCACCTCCCTATAGTGGTTTCAGAAAAGAACCCAGGGTCTCTGACTTGGAAACAGATTGTTTCTGTGGGTGCCACAGTGAGCACCCCACCCACCCACCTAGGAGGGGGATCCACCCCACTGTGGTGTCTCAGGGCTCTAAACAGAGGCCAGCGTGGTATTCTCAAGCAAGTTTACTTACCATTTCTGACTTCCAGTCTCTCGCTGGAAAAATAAGGATAATAATAGATAACTCAGAGCAGGGTTATGAGGATTAAATGTGATTAAGTGTTTATTGCAGTGTCTGGTATATGGTAAGTGGCCAGTTAATGTTAGTTTTTGCTATTATTATTGGCACTAAAGTCAGATGGAAGCACCCTCAATGGATGTCGCTGTCATTAGAGCTGTTCACAAATATTCAGGGTACATAATAGGATTATACTTCCTTGCCTCCTCCCTTGAAGTTGTGTGCATGTGTGCATGTATTCTCAGTTGCTCAGTCCAGCTCTTTGTGACCCCATGGAGTATAGCCTACCAGGCGCCTCCGTCCATGGAATTTTCCAGGCAAGAATACTGGTGCAGGTTGCCATTCCTGCTCCAGAGGATCTTCCTGACCCAGGGATCAAACTCATGTCTCCTGCATCTCCTGCATTGGTAGGCAGATTCTTAACCACTGAGCGACCTGGGAAGCCCCCCTTGAAGTTAGGCTAGGTCATAAAGATTGGTTCAGCCAATAAAATGTGAGCAGAGATGCTGTGCCCTTTTCCAGGCCAGAGCCTTTAACTGCTGTTGGAGACTTTCCAGAGCTCCCTTTCTCTTTGCTGGCCTACACCTGGCACCCAGAAGCTCAATTAACTTTAAGCGGCAGCTCCTCACTGCCCCACTCATCAGTCCTCTTTCCCTTCTGCGCCCTTCCCTGGTCCTTAATCTTGGCAAGATTAAGCTAACTGGTTTAGGGCTCCTCAAGTAGAGGAATCTCTCAGCAGCTGGCTGTGGGACGCACCTCCTCCTCATCCCTCCCTTTGCCCCCCCACCTTTCCCCAGCACCAAAGAATGGAACACAACACCACCTTTGTTCTCCCCCAACATAAATGTTTCATGGGATGGCACCCGGCCACCTCTGCTACCAGTGTCTTCAGCTCCATGACCCAGACAAGGATCTGACTCAAATGGCCTGGTGATCCCTCCCCCACCCAGACCCTCTCAGCTCTGCCTGTTCAGCAAACGGCACCTGTTGCAGGAGGTTGGGGCAGTGGGACAGTGTAGAGAATGAGAGAGGGAGGGTGGTGTTTCCAGCATCCCATTGCTCTGGAGGACCAGCTGGCAAGCATGCCAGGGTCCATTCTGCTCCTCTTTGTCACAAAACTGCTAAATCTTCATTCTCCCTTCTCTCTCCCCACTGCCCACCAAGACTTACCTCATCTCTGCTCCAACCTCTCCCTCACTGTTTAGAGAGACTCCAGAGAAAGGGAGATGGCAGGGGGATTGGGAAGGCAGCTGTGGAACCAGTTCAGTAGCCTGAGTACAAAATTTAGATTTTGAAGGTTCTGTCTCTCACGACCTGTGTGCTTAAATACAAGTTACACCCTAGGAGCCTCATCTATCAGATGGGAGGAAAACCCACCTCACTGGGTCATGATGAGTCTCCTCATCTAGTTCTTGGGACTCACCGCCATAATTCTCCTATTTCCTTGGTTGCCAGGTGATCTATTACAGTCTTGGCTAAGTCTTGTCTTCTCTCAGCCCCAGATCCCTCATTTATAGTTGGGGGGAGGATGCTCTAACTCTCTAGAGCCCCCTCCAACTGTGATTGTCCTAAGTTTATGTGTTTGGCTGTCTGGGATTCAGTTCCCTGTTCCATTCCCCCTGCTAAGGATAACACTGCTTCTCATTCTAACCAATGATGTCAAGATGATTTCACTCTAGTTTGCAGTCCCCAACAAGGTTCCTGGACATCTCCCTAGTACGGACAGTCTGTGTGTGGTGCTTGGAGTGAGGAGGGACCAAGGGCTGCAGGACAAGGTCTTAGGTAGGCATCCCTTCCTGGGCTCTAGAGGATAGCAGGACCAGCTGACCCCAGAACCCAGATGCCTGTCCATAGCCAGAAGCAGGAAAAGAGGGTCAGAGAAGGCCTTGCCTCTGAGCACCACAAGTAGCCACCCATCCCACATAGTTCTAAAAGACCCTACACCCCTCCCCCACCACAAAATATCACCTCCATTCACTGCCTCAAGTGCTCACACTTGTTGTATCAAGGATGGAATCCTGGAATTAGGGGACAAAGACCTTCACTCTACCATGAGTGATTTGCTCCTGGGAAAGTCACTTCCCCTCTCTGGACCTCAGTTCCTGATCTATAAGATGAGAGAGTTGAACCATTTGATCTTTAAGGTCTTTTTGGTCTCAGCCATCCTGAGACTTGTTACTCTTCAGAAGCATCTGAAGAGCACAGAGTATGGCTGGGCTATACAGGACAACTGTCGAGTCGGAGACTCAGCAACTCCAGGGAAGGTGGGATGGTGCACTGCCCCTGTGGCCTTAGGGTGGGGCAAGGGGCTCCCTGCCCTCCCACTATCCCTGCTCACCCGCAGCCAGCTGCATCCACGCACAGATCTTGTAGACAGTGGCCGTGTTGCAGACGAAGAACAGGCTGAAGCAGATGATGGAGCCAATGATGAGGAACATGGCCAAGGCCACAAAGAACATGGCAGTCTTGAAGGCTCTAGAAGGGATAGAGGAGAAGTCCAGCGGGCCACCCTTGCAGATAAGCTCAGAAGACAGCACGTTGCCCACGCAGTAGGAGAAAAGGCCAAAGTAGCCCGCCTGAGGCGTGTTGACGCTGTCACCGATCCAGTAGGGCTGGATGAAGAGCGCCATGACCAGCACGGAGAAGCAGATGGTGAGTGTGCCCCACATCACGCCCACGGCCCTCGAGTTGCGCACGTAGTTGGTGTGGTAGATCTTGGCTGCCTCCTGGGCAGGCAGCAACTTCACCATCGTGAGGGCGCTGGGTCCTGGGGTGGGGAGTTGTGGGCTGGAAGTGGCTTTGCGAACGGACGGAGGCCCAGAAGTGGGTAGCCCCCTCAGCCGGGTGTGGGGAGGAGGCTGAGGTCAGGGAGGATGACCTTGGCTTCTCCAGGGGAAGCTTGTCCAGGGGGCTCTGTCCGCTCTGCTCGAGCCGGCCTGCCTCGGGTCTCCTGCCTCCTCTCAAACCCGCTGGGGTCCCGGGGCTGCGGGCGCCACCCTGCCCCGCCCCGCTTCCAGCGGAGAGTCCCAGGGAGCTCCGCCCCCTTAGCGCGTCCCGGCTCCGCCCCGTCCTTCAACTGAGAGCGCAGCTTTCAGCACCGTGGCCAGCGCCTCGGGCCCCGCGGCGGAGAAGAGGGCAGAGCGGCCGCCCCACCCACTCCACATGCTCGCGCCCGGGAATCAGGGCCCCTCTTCACCCTCCGGAGCGGGGCTGGCAAGGACCGAAAGGGCGGGGCTGTGGTTGTCACCTTCCTCTAGCTCGGTGTCCTGTCGCCACACCACTTCTGGAGCGCAATCCCCAGCCCAGCCCATCCTTCCCTGGTTCCCTAGACGTCCTCCTGGAACCTCCAATCCCTCGGAGGCCAGCAAAGTCTTCCGGGTCACTGATTTCTCCTCCCTATATCATTCAGGGGACAATTACTAAGAGTCTTCTGCGTACTGAGCCCTATGTTGGAGGCAAGAACCATATACTAAAAATGACAGGGCCCCTGCCTCAAGGACAGTGAGGTTATTTATGTATATGTAAATATATATTTGAAATGCAGACTGATAGTGTGATAATAGAAGCGACTACACAAAGAACCGTCCTTATGAGCCTTCTCAGACTTCACCATATGCTTTTGTTCAATACAATGTCTTTCACCTCTTGTGTATGTTTTTGTTGCATATTTCTTTTTTTGATTTACTTTTATAAGTATAGTTGATTTACAATGTTGTGTTAATTTCTGCTGTGACTCATGGTACATATGTAAATTCTTTTTAATAGTCTTTTCCATTATGGTTTATCCCAGGATATATATATATATATGTTTTACATATATATATACAGATATACATATCTATATGTGTATATTTTTTTAGATTTACTTGTTTGGCTGCACCAGGTCTTAGTTGAGACACGTGGGATCTTTTCGGTGTGGCACATAGAATCTTTAGTTGCAGCATTCAAACTCTTTGCTTCGGCATGCGGGAGCAGGGATCCAACCCAAGCCCCCTGCATTCAGAGAATGGAGTCTTAGCCACTGGACCACCAGGGAAATCCTTATCCCGGGATATTGAATATAGTTTCCTGTTCTGTACAGTAGGACCTTCTTGTTTATCCATTCTATATAAATAGTTTGCCTCTAGTAACTCCAAATTCCCAGTCCATCCCTCCTCCTCCACACCCTTGCATATTCCTTTTTCCCCTTCTTTTTCAAAGTTCCTGCATTTTTCCTAAATATACAGGCAAATTCATGATTAATATACATACATAGGAAAATTCAAGAAAGTTACATAAAAGAATAAAAATCACTCATAACCCAAAAATGGGAGCTAAGGACAAACAAGATCATTTTACAAACATTCACTTAAACTTGAGATAGATCTGAATTTGAGTCAACCACTTGTTAGCTGACTCAAGTTAGATGGTCAATACCGAAATCAGATTGATTATATTTTTTGCAGCCAAAGATGGAGAAGCTCTATAGAGTCAGCAAAAACAAAACTAGGAGCTGACTGTAGCTCAGATCATGAACTCCTTATTTCAAAATTCAGACTTAAATTGAAGAAAGTAGGGAAAACCACTAGACCATTCAGGTATGACCTAAATCAAATCCCTTACAATTATACAGTGGAAGTGACAAATAGATTCAAGGGATTAGATCTGATAGATAGAGTGACTGAAGAACTATGGACAGAAGTTCATGACATTGTACAGGAGGCAGTGATCAAGACCACAGCCAAGAAAAAGAAATGCAAAAATGCAGAATGGTTGTCTGAGGAGGCCTTACAAATAGCTGAGAAAAGAAGAGAAGCTAAAGGCAAAGGAGAAAAGGAAAGATATATGCTGGTCTGGATGAAGCACAAGCTGGAATCAAGATTGTTGGGAGAAATATCCATAACCTCAGATACGCAGATGGCACTACCCTTATGGCAGAAATTGAAGAAGAAATAAAGAGGCTCCTGATGAAAGTGAAAGAGGAGAGTGAAATATCTGGTTTAAAACTCAACATTCAAAAAATGAAGATCATGTTATCCAGACCCATCACTTCATGCAAATAGATGGATAAACAATGGAAACAGTGACAGACTTTATTTTAGGGGGCTCCAAGATCACTGCAGATGGTGACTGTAGCCATGAAATTAAAAGACACTTGCTCCTTGGAAGAAAAGGGATGACCAACCTAGACAGCATATTAAAAAGCAGAGATGTTATTTTGCCGAGAAAGGTCCATCTAGTCAAAGCTATGGTTTTTACAGTAGTCATGTATGGATGTGACAGTTGGACTATAAAGAAAGCTGAGCACCGAAGAATTGATGCTTTTGAACTGTGGTGTTGGAGAAAACTCTTGAGAGTCCCTTGGACTGCAAGGAGATCAAGCCAGTCAATCCTAAAGGAAATCAGTCCTGAATATTCCTTGGGAGGACTGATGCTGAAGCTGAAACTCCAATCCTTTGGCCACCTGATGCGAAGAATTGACTCATTGGAAAAGACCCTGATGCTGGGAAAGATTGAAGGCAGGAGGAGAAGGGGATGACAGAGGATGAGATGGCTGGATGGCATCACCGACTCAATGGACATGAGTTTGAGCAAGCTCAGGGAGTTAGTGATGGACAGGGAGGCCTGGCGTGCTGCAGTCCATGGGGTCGCAAAGAGTCGGACACGACTGAGTGACTGAACTGAGGTTGAACTTGTTAACTGAGGGTTTAGCTTCCTGAGCCTCAGTTTATTCCTCTATAGAGTATGATAATAGTATCTATCACATATGGGTTAGGTAAAATAACATATGGAAAATGTTTAACCCAGAGCCTCACATACAAAAATGCTCAAAAATGTTTATTATTATTATCTCTGTTAACACTTTGGTATATTCCCCTCCTTCTGGACATACTGCTTTACACAGTTTGATAATAATGTATATGCATTTGTACTCAGTCATGTTCAACTTTTTGTGACTCCATGAACTATATAGCCCATGAGGTTCCTCTGTTCATGGGATTTTCCAGACAAGAATACTGGAGTGGGTTGCCATTTCCTTCTCCAATTTACATTTAGTATCCAATTATTTTCACTTAGCATTTCACCATCAAGGTTTTCTCACATTACTAGTTTTTAAAAAAATGTGACCTTTAATCTTTATGTAATTGTTTAATTATTCCCCTCCTTGGAGGTATTTTGACAGTTTCCCATTTTTTACTATTAAAAAGAACCCTGCCTTAAGCTTATTGTGCTGTTACCCGTATTTCCTCTTAAATTTCTTCAGTTTTGTGACCAGTCCTCGCCATCAGATTGAAAGTTCAACAAGTCATGACCTGTATCTCCATCACTGGGCTGAGAGCTTCTGCAGAGTAGGGGCTGTATGTTCCCCTGTTGAGAAAAGGCACTAACCTGGGGCCAGGCTCTTTGGGACTAGCGGGCACCTTTTGTTTGGCCTGATCAGCAGAACGTCCCCTGCCTTTGAGAGAGGCCTTTCCTGGTTTCTGAGGTTCTGGTGGGACAGCCAACCACAGGGCACATGGACCCTAGAGACAGAGCTGAGCATGAGACCCACTCTAGGCTATCAGCCTCTACTTAGGGAATCTGAATGGTGGAAGATTAAAATGAGGAAAAACGGAGTTGTTCAATCAAGCCTTGGCAACATCCTCAACAGATAATCCATGACGTCCTGCTACCAGGAGCTTTGGAGCCACCTGATACCTGCCCCCATCTAAGACAGGTGGCCCTGTTCCTTCAACTCTCTGACTCACTCACTATCTTTCCATTTCCTTCCTTTTTGCTTTTATTGGCTAGAGTAGGTTTTGGCTGTTGGTACCAAAGAGCCCTAACCTGATCCAAAATATTAGCACCAACAAAGGGGTTTCAGGCCCAGACTTCAGGCAAAAGGCTTTGAGATCCCTATTTATGTCTGGAGTTGGGAAAACAGCCACCCATGGAACAGAGAGGAGAAACAGCTAGTCAGATTATCAGCTGTGAACTCTAGGGATCATGTGCCATCTGAGGGTCAAGTTCCAGGGAACTGCGTAGCTTTGGCAACAGACAGATTTAAAGGTAAGGGAGAAATCAGGAACACAGAGCGGGACAGGGGCTTATAATGGCAGTGAATAATGTCAAGCAAGATAATCATGTCAGGCTCAGTTGTCTAGAATAAAATGAATTTCAAGACCTTTAGGTGTTATGGCTCAAAGAATCCATTGTCTTCTGCAAGAGGGCACAGGACCCTTAAAATAAGATTCAGGAGTGTGAAAGGACTGAACTGCGAGGCCTCGAACCCATCTCATGTTCCTGAACATTTAGACTAGCTCACCTCAAGAACTGGTAGAATCCTCATCTTGGCCCCCTGAGCCTTAAGCTAAAGCGTTATATACTAGGAAGAGCTAAGCCAACTCCCCTGGTGCTCCCTCTCACTCTCCAAATAATAAATCAATAGCAGTATTATGGGGCTTATGGTGGCTCCTTGGTAAAGAATCCTCCTGCCAATGCAGGAGATGCAAGAGACTCAGGTTCGATCCCGGGGTCGGGAAGATCCCCTGGAGTAGGAAATGGCACCCTACTCCAGTATTCTTGCCTGGAAAATTCCATGGGCAGAGGAGCCTGGTGGGCTGCAGTCCATGAGGTTGCAAGAGTTGGGCATGACTGAGCGACTGAGCACGCATGCACAGACAAGCTGCATACTGAGATGTGATTGTGACCAAACTAAAAGAGAGATGACATCACACAGACATCCTGACTTAGCGCTGGGGTAATGACTGACTTAAATGACATCCAGACTTTGCTCCATGATCAGACGTCGGGAATCTAAATATATTTGATAAATATTCTAATTGCCAATCAATATTAATTCATTTCTGGTAGAAGTTATTAAACAGTTTGTTATAAGCAATGTTAAATTTTTTGTTTAACTTGTAACTGTCTATATCATTGTAAATACATATCAACCTAATAGGATAGAAATACTTTTGTTTGCCAAAAGAAATATTCCCTCTAGCCTCTCAGTATGTGCATTGAATCATTAGACACAATTTTCAGGTTGTGGGAAATACATAGTGTGGAGTATCTAATGTAAATATATCATTTTTTTTATTATTACAGACTTGTTTTATTTTGTAAATATATCATTTTACGATAGGATTCATCATGGTGGAATATCACTGGACTGCTTTTATGTTTTTCGGATATATTTATATACAAAACTTAGAGAAATCTTCACATTTGGTAAAACAGCGTAGGTTAGAAAAGTTTTCATTTGCCAGTGGCATTTGACTTTTAATGAAAATAGTGAATTATTGTTTTAAAGTACTTATTTATAGTTGTATAGACAATATGTGAGTTTTTATGGGTGATGTTAGTGATAGTGTATCAGACCTGAGTTCATTAAATAGTTGGCTGATCAAAGGAATGTTTTTATATTGTGTGTATATAATAGCATTATTATATGTTTTTAGGCATATGAGCTATAATTTATGCATGTTTTATAAAATATTAACTATGCAGAGAGTGAAAATTTTGCCTAATTTTCAGACTATCTGAGTAAATAATTGGGCAGTTAAGGGATTTTTTTAGATGGTGGTTAATAAAATAGAATATGTAGTCCTTTGCTCTAAACATTTAGCCCACGACTTGCAGGGATGTTTTTACATACATAACTATGTATACATATAAACACATGTGACTAATGCACATATGTGTGTATAAAACTAGTGATACTAAAAGTCATAGAATGGAAATATTTTGGGGGCCAGTTATCATTTGGCTTTAGTCTTAGGTTCTTTGGGTTGTTTGAGGGCAGATGATGTAGGAAGCTTTAGTTTATGAACTTTATTTATTGCTGGAGAATATTGTGAGGCTGCTAGATATGTGGTAGACAAATGTTAGTTTATAAAATGACATCTACATAGGATTTGCCTGGTAGGCATGTATTTTGTGTAACTTCCCTGGTGGCTCAGACGGTAAAGCGTCTGCCTACAATGTGGAAGACCCAGGTTCAATCCCTGGGTGGGGAAGATCTCCTGGAGAAGGAAATGGCAACCCACTCCAATATTCTTGCCTGGAAAATCCCATGGATAGAGAAGCCTGGTGGGCTACAGTCCATGGGGTCACAAAGAGTCGGACACGACTGAGTGACTTCACTTTCACTAATGACTGATGAAACACTGGGCCATCTCCCTAGCGTCTTACAGAGGATGGTTGTGATGTGTTTGAAAGGAATGCTAACAAGACGTGGGGGCTATGAATATGGGGGAAAAAGAGTTCATTCACATGATTGTTGGCCAGTGAAGGGAGGGACCATGCTAAGAGAACACAGCACAAATTTCAGCAGGACCAGAAGCATAAGGTGGGACAAGGGACATCTTCGCAGAAGCTATTGAGAACCCAGGAGATCATAAAGACTCCTTCCTCTAATTCTTAAATCCATATAAGCTTCACTCCATACTCGGTCCAATCTGGTCAGGAAAATGGGGTGGTAAGGGGAATCCTAAAAGCTGAGTACCAAGTTTTAAAAAGAGTGGTAACTTGAAAGTCAGTAAATGTCTCATTTTCTACCCTCATCTAAATAAAATGGATCCTGGATGATAGATGTAAATTTAAAAGTTAAAATTATTGCACATCCCAGTTTGGGTTTGTTTTATTTTGGCCGAACTGCTGCATGGCTTGTGGGAGCCTTGTTCCCCAACCAGGGAGCGAACCCATGTCCCCTGCATCGGAAATGCAGAATCTTAGCCACTGGACCACCAGAGCAGTATAATTTGAGCATGCCTCTTAGGGGAAAAAAGGTGATCTGTGAGTTAGGCGGCCACAGTGGAATGGAGGGTGTATCTATTGTTCATGTCCGCCCAGAACCCTTCCCCTTTCTTTGGTAACAAAAACTTGCTGTCTGTTTGAAGCACTGCCCCTCCCCATTCCTTGAGGTCCAGGTGGGGCAGTCTGCCTCAGGGTACTGACCGGTGCAGATCATGGGTAGGGGCTGGAATACTCAAACTAAGTCAACCTGAGCCTCTCAATGGGGACTCTGAATCTTGAGTGGATTCCTTACCTGCTCCCCACGTGCCTCCAGGGTTGTCACACATCTAACCTTGGTCCAGAGCTATGAGCCCCTTCCCAGAATTGAGATGTCTGTGTTCATGGCTTAAGCAAAGGGAATGCATTATAGGGCGGGGATGGGGGGGCGGAGTTTCAGGTACCACAGGGGCAGGAGTGCAGCAGCCATGAGAAGGGTGTGTGTGTGTGCACGACACGTCTGTGTAACAAGACCTGGAAATCCATCAGGAAGCCGAGGCACGGCTGCTGCTGCTTCTTCCCAAATGGCCAAGCCATTCTTCCTCCCCTCTGCAGACCGCTTTCTCCATTTCTTCATCAACACAGCAGAAAACTCCCTTCCTGGACCTCCCCAGTTCGTGTTTCAGATCTTAAGGCGAGCTGTTGGGCACAAGCCTACCACCCAGGAAAGTGCCTTGGGTCAGATATTCATTCCTTGTCTAGTTCATCCGGTGGTGGGCAGCAAAGATGGGCTCATTTACTAACGTGGCTGCCAAAAGCCCACTTTTTTGTGTCTGGGGTGGGTCTTGGAGAATGTGGATTGGGTGACACCCTAGAGGAGTTTGCCACATCTCTGGGTCGACTGCTGCTGCGCCCCAAACCCTCAGTGGGAGGCAAGGCACCACCCATTCCTCCCCCATCCAGGTGGTAAGACTTGATCAGGGAGAATTCTGCTCCTTTTTTTGTTTGTTTTTTAATTGCGGTACAGTATCTACATTACATACAGTAAAGTACTAAAACCTTAAGTACATGGCTAGATGGATTTTTACATGTGTTACCAATACCCCAGGTGAAGATTTAGAACAATCACAACACTCTAGAGGCTTACTCCCTCCTGACCCCTCTCCCAGTCAACATCCCTCCCAGGGATAAACCCTGCAGACTTTTACCACCAAAGGTTAGGTTTTGACTTATTTATTTATGGCTGTGCTGGGTCTTTACTGTTGTGTGGACTTTTCTCTAGTTGTGGCAAGCGGGGGCGACTCTCTAGTTGCAGTGCGGGGGCTTCTCATCGCAGTGGCTTCTCATTGCAATGGCTCCAGGGCACGTGCACTCAACAGTTGCAGCTCCCAAGCCTTCGAGCACAGGCTCAGTAGATGTGGCAAACAGGTTTAGCTGTTCGCGGCCTGTAGGATCTTCCCAGACCAGGGATCAAACTCGTGCCTCCTGCATTGGCAGGTGGACTCTCTACCACTGAAATACCAGGGAAGCCCCAGCATAGGTTAGTTGTGCCTCTTCTTGAATCTCATGTAGATGGAATCAAACAGTCTGTGTTCTTTTGTCCGTGGGTTTTCTCATTCAATATTACGGTGGATTTCTTTTTAAAAACTGATTTATTTATTCGGCTGTGCTGGGTCTTAGTTGCAGCACTTAGGATCTTCGATCTTCATTGCAGCATGTAGAATCTTTTAGCCGTGGCATGTGGGATCTAGTTCCCTGAGCAGGGATCGAACACGGGCCGCCTGCACTGGGAGTGCAGTCTTCGCCCCTGGACCACTAGGGAAGTCCCTCTTTCAACATTATGTATGTGAGAGAAACACACATGATCGCACGTGGGAATCAGAAATCTATTCTTTTTTGAGGGGGGAAAAAGCCAAAGCAAAACACTCTTTAGACTGGGAAAGGGGTGGTTAGACCATATGAGGTTTGGGTACAAAAAAGTCCTTAACTACTTCTTGCTTGTATTTTGGAAGCACAAAGTTTATCAAAGTTCTTTTTGCTATATTCTTCATTTGAAATGGAAAAATCTGCATTCTTTCACCTCTGGAAAGATGGCCGTGACCTGCTGGCAATACTAGACCTGATACATTTTGATAGAAAGAGCTCTTTGGTTCCAGTTCCTTCCCCAGCCTCCTTGTCTTGACTTGGGAGAGGGAACAGTGCAGAGGGGAAGGGCCAGGATAAGCTCACGGGGAAAAGTGGTTGAAAACACTGAGCTCCATAAAAAAAAAGAGAGAAGACAGTGTTTCTTTCATCAGTGGCATTTCCAGGTCTCTGGAATCGGGTGGGCTTCTCTCATTTTGAGGATCTCCTGGTGGTTCCTCCAGCTGCTCCTCTCTAGGCCACCCTCAGTGCTATAAGGGTGGAGGAGGCAGGGGGTCACTATGTTGGCTGAACACCCCCCATGTGTCAGGAACTTCCATGGGGTTTCACATACACTGTCGTATTCAATCCTGACCTTACTAAGAGCCATTGACCTCTTTGCCTCGATAAGAAAACTGAGGTTCACGGAGATTACAAATTTAAATAACCCGTCCAAGTTCGTGCAGCTAGTTACAGTGAGTTTTGAAGTCAGGTCTGTCTGGATAAAGGCAACCGAGTCTGGGGCCTCCCTAAGTTGGCCGTCTTCCACTTCCTGGGGTGGGGAAGGGGTGCTCTGCCACAATGACCAGCCCTCCAGGGAAAGCTGCTCTGTCCCACACCTGAGCACACTCAGGCAGCTGTGTCCTTCCCAGCCTTCACCCCGGGCCAGCAGAGGCCCAAGGGACCTTTTCATCCTCAGCCAGGACTAACAACTGCTCAGGCACACATGTGGCCTTGGGTAGGGGACAGGGCGAGTAGAAGCTTTAACGAAAGGGGCAAGTCTTTGATGATGGTTGCAGATATTAAATGAAGTGGAAAGGAACCAGGAGAGAGTTGCTGGAGAAGGACCTCCTGAGAGTCCCTGAATCACTCCCTCCCCTGGTGGGAGAGCCGGAGAGTGGGACACTCAGGGCGAGGCGGTACCCCCCTGCCAGTGGCCACAGAGCTGGGAAGCCCCAGGGGCCTGGGCCTGCCGGAAAAGCCCAAGGGGGCCTGGGCCCCCTCCTTCCCTGAGCCTGATACTGCCAGATACTTGGGTTTGGGTGGGGTCAGAAGCAGGACCCAGACTGGGGTGAGGCAAGGGAGGGGTCTAGGAAGGAAAGTTAAAGGAGGTGCTCACACTCGAGGTATCTCTGTTGCCTCACCCTAGTCCCAGCCCTGCCAGGGAGCTCAAGACACCAGAGGTGAATAACAGCAGTGAACATGTACTGCAGCTAACATGTACTGCTCATGTGCGGAGCCCTGTTCCGGGCTATAGGTATTTTGTGTATAACTTGTTAAATCGCTTAACGCTCACAACTCTTTATCAGTTGACAGATAAGGAGACTGAAACAGAACTGGTAACTTGCCCAGCTAATAACTCATACGGGCAAAGGTGCCCCTGAGTCCCCTCTCTTAGCCAGGCAGCCACGTCACACTACCTCCAATACACACACACCCCAACAAGGTAGGGGTGCCACGTGGCACACAGTAGCTTATCAGGACCCCACCCCAGCAGGCTGGCCACAGCTGGGCCTCTGCGCACGGCAGGCCCTGTGGGACCGGGAAGGTGGGTCACATGTGCACGAGGCCTCTTTTAAAGCCCCACCACCCCCTCTGGCTCTGTCTTTTGCCACCTGACCTGACCTGCCGGCTGCGACCCACACCAGCTCTGCCCACTCATCATGGAGAAGGTCCTTGTCCTTCTGCTTGTCGCCCTCACAGTAGTCTATGCAGTTCCCGACCCCCGTGGAATCATAATCAACCTGGTAAGAGGGTCTTCCAGGCAGGAGGAATATGAGCCCCCATATGGGACACTTTTTAAGCTTGGCTTTTTGACCCCTGGTGGGTCAGCTGCCCAAGGGCTGGGAGGTAAGACGTCTCTTCCTTGACTGCCCACCCCCTGTCTCCCTTGCCCCTTCCCCAGGGCCCCAGAGAAGGCTGATCAGCGTGGTGCGTGCTCAGAGCGTGGTTCAACCCGGCTGAGGGGACTTGATAAAAATCCAGAGCGGGACTCCCTGGAGGGCCAGTGGTTAGGATTCCACACGTTCACTCCCGAGGGCACAGGTTCAATCCCTGGTTGGGGAACTAAGATCCCACAAGCCATGCAGCGAGGCAAGAAAAAAGAAAAGTCCAGAGTGTTGGGCTCTCGTCCTGGAAACCCTGACTCAGAAGATCCAGTAGCTTAAAAAGCTTCCCCAGTGATTCTGGCTTCCGACCTATACTGACCAAACCAGCTCTAAATGTCTCAGGATTACTTACTTATTTAGTCCTTGTGAGAACCTCGTGGGGCTTCCCAGATGGTGCTGATGGTAAAGAACCGGCCTGCCAATGTAGGAGATGTATGAGATGCAGGTTTGATTCCTGGGCTGGGAAGATCCCCTGGAGGAGGACATGGCAACCCGCTCCAGTATTCTTGCCTGGAGAATCCCATGGACACAGGAGCCTGGAAGGCTATAGTCCAGAGGGGTCGCAAAGAGTCAGACACGGCTGAAGCAACACAGCGCGTGCATGTGTGCACATGGACGTGCGTGCGCACACACGCGCGCACACACACACACACACAAGAGCCATGGGAGATAGGTACTATTATGATCAATCCCGTCTTCACATGGAAAGCTGAACCAGAGGAAGGTTAAGTCACCTGCCTGAGGTCACACGCCTGGAAAGCCTTGATCAGGGACTGGTGATCAGCTGGCAAGCTCCAAAGCCAGGCTCTCCCCACTGTCCATGTGGCCTCTCCACAAGGGGGCACTGCAAGAGCCCTTTGGGTTAGGAATCCAGTTCGCAGGTTCTTAACTCAGGGCCAGGTATGGGTTCAGAGGGGCCGGGATGCCCCTGCGATTACTTGTAAGAGTCTGTGGAGGGAGGAGTTTCCAGGGAGATGGTCCTCAACTTTCATAGGCTCCTCGAAGGACTGGGGGGGACCCAGAGAGATTTGGAGACCCTGTTTGGGGGCCATAGGCGACCATTCCAGATGCGAACACTGAGGCATAGAGCGGGGCAGTGACTGGGCCAGGGTCACCCAGGGAGCTGGTAGCGTAGCCAGTCTGAGGAGTTAGGTGCCCTGTCCCCACCCAGGGCTACTGTCACGATGCCACACTGCCCGTGTCTCACATGGGTGGGTCAGGGGATCGGAGTGGGCAGAGGCCTCCAGCCCCCAGGGTTGGATTCCTTCATACCAGCCCACCATGGTGGGAGGCCCTGTCAGCAGTAGTGGGTGGTGAGTTGGAGATCTGCGTGGGCAAGGGACCAAAGGGAGGGGGCTGGGCTGACCGGCTGCCCCCTGGCAGGATGAGGGCGAGCTCTGCCTGAACAGCGCCCAGTGCAACAGCAAGTGCTGTTACCGGGAAGACGGCCTGAGCCTGGCCCGCTGCGCACCCAAGGCCAGCGAGAACAGCGAGTGCTCCGCCTTTGTGAGTGCGGGGTGGGGGGAGGGGGTGGAGACAGCTGGGGGTGTACAGCTCAGCGGGGGGAGGGCCCTCGAGGTTTGGGTGCTTGCTCAGGGAAGAGGGTCAGTCCAGACACCGAATGCTGGAGGTGAAGGGAGGTCAGCGCACTTCAAAGCCCTTTCTCATCCCATCCCGTCTCTTGACCTCACAACTGACCAGTGACATGGGCGTGGCAGCGAGGCGTCATCCCTATTTCACGGATGGGTAAACAGAGGCTCCCCAGAGAGATCAGGTTAGTAACAGCAAGTGAGCCACCAAGTGGAGACCAGAACCCAGGGCCTCCAGGCCCACAGCGCCCCATCCTCCCCGCACCCCCCCACCCCGGGGAGGCAGGCAGGAGAAGTGCCATCTGGGGCAGGTGGTCCCCACAGTCTGTGACCCCCCTCTCTCTGCAGACGCTCTATGGGGTTTACTACAAGTGTCCCTGTGAGCGGGGCCTGACCTGTGACGTCGACAAGACCATCGTGGGCTCCATCACCAACACCAACTTTGGCGTCTGCCTTGATCTCAGCCGTGCCAAAGAGTAAGCGAGCTCACCCAGGCTGGCACACCACAGGACGCTCCTCCACCAGGACCTGCCCCTGGCTGGCCACCGCCTCGACTGGCACCTCCGCCTTCTAATTGGGTTCTTGGCAATTAAAGCCCCTCTTGCAAACCTTCCCCAGTCACCTGGATACTCTTGCTGAGTCAGCGTCTTCCTTGATGTTACATCAAGCTTCTTGCATCATCAGGCAGGTGTCATCAGAAAAGGAGGAATGGGTTGGGGGCCAGACAGAACGAGGCTGACAGGCTGGAGACAAGGTTGTGAAACAAGCCCAGTCAGGCTGGGAACCTCTCCATTTCTGAAGAGCATCGCAGCTCCCTGGGAGGCCCTCCTTGCTCCCCAAGTTCTCAGGCAGGCAGGCAGGCATGCACACGTACACATCTCTGGTGGGGAGTTATAATGGCCCATATTCTTTGCCCTGCATCAAAGCTTACCAGTCCTTTCTCCTGGTCTCTCACCTCTTTCCTGGGCCAAACTCTCAGAGGTGACAGCTAGCTGACACAATCTGTGTTAAAGAGTCAGATCACTAAGACTCACTGCAGGCTTACTCTGTGGCCAGCAATTCTCACAATGGCCTTGGGAAGGAGAATTCATTGTCTCCACTTTATAGATAAAAGAAACTAAGGTTCAGAGACGTTAAGTAACCTGCTCAATGCTATATAATTAGAAAAAGTTGGCACTAAATCCATCCAACTCCACCCCGTACCCTTTCTACTATTTCCTGTTCTTTCCCAGCTACTCATACTAAGACAAATGGGTGGAATTAAAAGGAAACGGCTTCCCTAGTGGCTCAGACGGTAAGAATCTGCCTGCAAATGCAGGAGACTGGGTTTCGATCCCTCGGTCAGGAAGATCCCCTGGAGAAGGGAATGGCAACCCACTCCAGTGTTCTTGCCTGGAGAATCCCATGGACAGAGGAGCCTGGTGGCCACAGTCCACGGGGTCGCAAAGAGTCAGGTACAACTGAGCGACTGTCACTTTCACTTTCAAAAGGAATTTCATTTTGACTTAATACAAAAACCTTATACCCACTGGAGCCATCAAGCCTGGGCTTCCTTAGAGAGTCTTGAGATACTAGGCACTCAGATGCACAAGTGGAAGGTCAGTGACCCTTGGTGGCAATGCTGGAGATTCACATAAGCGAGGGAGGGTGAACTAAGTGAAACAGGTGCTCTACCTGCCCCGGGGTTCTGTAGTTCTGGGATAATGAATCCTTAAGAGTTACCATTAGGTTTATGGGTTAAGACTGGATTCAGCTGTCAGTAACAAAAACCCGAGTAATTATGGCACAAACAAAGGGGGCGTATATTTCTCAGGCATGAAGAGGTCTGGAGATGGGAGTGTTGGCGTGTGTTTGGGTGCTAGCTCCTCTCAGCAAATGCCTTCACAGGGGCTCCTAACATCAGACCCTCTCACCATGTGCTAAGTTAGAAAGCCTGGGGACAGAGGCTGGGGGTGGGGGGTAAGGACAGAGTGCCTCTCCCGGGGTACTTTCTTATCTCCCCCTAATATTTCCAGGCTGACGTCTCCATATCTTCACAGCTACAGCTGGGTCACCTGACCACCGCTAGCTGCAAGGGAGGCTGGAAAAGCAAGTATTGGGCAAAGAGAATGGGATTGCCACAGCTGGCTTAGGCTAATTACAATCCTGCTCCAGGGCTGGGGACATGGCTGTCCAAACAATATTGGGGTTTAGCAAGGAAGAGGGGCAATGGCTGCCAGCACACATTGCAAGCTTTTTATTTCAGTGATAGTGCATCATCTCTCCCTCCTTGCCCTCCCCCTTGGGGGAGGCTCTGGGAACCAGGGACAGGAACACACAGTTCTGGGTGGCACAGGAGTAGGTGGAGAAGTGGGAGGAGGCAACGAAGAGCGATCATTAAAAGAAACCTTTCTTAGCTGGCTTCTTTTTTTCAATTTTCTTACAATGCCTGTAGGTAATTTTAAACCATTTCTGATTCTTTGGAAATACACAAGTCAGGTCCAGCTGGCAGGGATACCCGTTATCCAGGCCGAGGAATGTCAGGGAAAGGGAGGGAGGAATGTCAGGGAAAGGGAGGGAGGAATGTCAGGGAAAGGGAGGGAGGAATGTCAGAGAAAGACGACACTTTGACCTCGGCCTTGAGGGCTGCTCTGGAGGCAGCCCCCACCTTCAGGACAATCCAGCTCGGGGGCCCTCTACTTGTGCACAGCAGAGGAGCCTGGGCATAAAGGACCTTCTCGCCCAGCTTCTCTGAGTCTGTGCCTCTGGTCACCTCCTCCAGGCTGACCTCTGGGGTTGCATAGTGCCCTCCTCACTCCAACCCTGGCATCGCCTTTCCCCTGTTATCCCACGTGCCAGTCCTAAGTGGATGAACACCATCTCCTCTCCTTAAATCCCCTCATGGGTCAATCAACTCACCTCTCCGGCACTCTCAGTTCAGAGGCTGTCTCAGCCCACTTCCTCCCAGGAGGTCACAGCAGAATTCCTGGGGCTTGGGATGAGGGTGGTTAAGGCAGACATAGACCCAGCATTAGGGCCAGACCTAAACTGTGCCATTGACCGTGCTACTTCAGGGTCTGCTGAGAAGACCCCTGGAGAACGGGAACGCATGTTAGAAAAAGAAACATCGCCGCCCCCCATCCCTGCCCCAACCACCCAGGATCCCACGCCCCCCCTCACCCTGGGTCTGTCCAAAGTCTCCCCCAGCAGAGAACCCTCGGGTCATTTCCGCCCACCGACCCCTCCCTCCTTCCCCCAGCCCCTGGGTGCACTTCAGTTCCACCTGCCATGGGTCTCTCCCCCTCAGTTCCCCCGAGGCCCGACACCCACCCCTGGGTGCACGTACTGCCCTCGGACCCCTTTACGGTGCAGTACAACTCACAGTTCTCGGCAGACCACTGGTGGCACCCGTTCTTGCACCCCTGTAAGCAAATCTCCCCCTTCGGGGAGACGGCCTGGCCTGCCTCCTGCTCCCACACCAACCCCTCCCCACCTGCCAGGCTGGGCAGTCTCTAAGGCCCCAGGGGCGTCTGTGTGGATGGGGTTCAGGGGACAAAGGCGTCTGTGGGACCTGACTTGCGCCCAGAGGGGACTAAGCAGTTTTGGAAGGTTTGTCCACAGTGTCCCCCAAAGAGATAACTTCTCCTCTGGTGCACAGGAGAGTGAGCCAGACCCACCTGCCTGCGGCACAAAACTGTCATCTGCACCCCCCCCAAACATGCACACGCTCACACATCAACGGTCCCCAGGGCTGGGGCTTATGACATTATCACTGCCATCCATCAGCCCTCTGTCCGACAATATCAGTAGTCTTTCAGGGAGCAAATACTGAGCACCCACTGTGTGCAGGCCCTGGGGCTCCAGCTGGGAACAAAAGCAACAACTGCCTGCCCTGCTCCACGTGCCCTGCCCCGGGAGCCCTGTCTGGCCGCCTCCCTCTCCGACCCCAGCCTGCGGCCCTCCCGGACACCCAGCTGGAGCAGGCCCGTCACCTGGGTTTGCCGTGTTCACAACATATACGACTCTCTGAATTTATCTTCTTTATCCTGTTTTTAAATTTCACCTCTGCAAGACCATCAGCAGTGGCCCAGCAGGGCTCCCATGATCCAGATGAGCTTTCTTTGTCCCCCCAAACACCCAGCACTCCCTGCTGCCCCCCACTTCCAGCTTTCACCCGTGTAAGCCTCTGGGTCCACCCACCCTTCCCAAACAGAGTCATAGGATGGTGGTAGACAGTTCCGTAGGTTCCCTCCCAAACTTTTGATTTCCTTCCCGGTGAGGAGGAATAAAAAGGAGAGGAGGAAGTGGAGGACCAGGAGCAGCTGCCTCTATTATCCAGCTAAAAACCCTGCATCTTCCATGTGACTGAGGTCTGGTGGGTAGGTAATGAGGTATGAATGCCCAGTCCTGGGCTTGAGAGGGAGAGGCCAACAATGCCAGCTCCCAGACCAAAGGGACAGAGGACTAAGCAATGGGGATGAAGCAGACGTTCCCCAAGAGCCACTGCTGCTTCTTGGACCGTTTGCTGTGTTTGTCTTGCTGCCAGCAGAGTAGCCAGTCCATGTGCTTGGGCTCTGGCACCAGAAAGATAGATCTGGCTGAGGTTTGTGTAGTTTGCATCTCCCACCAGCACCAAGAGAGGGAGGGGGGCTATTATCGGCTGGCCTAGATGTGGGGCAAAAGGGGTGTGAAGACTCAAAAGATATCATTGGCCAATCAAAAATGGAGTCTTCCTTGGGACTGCCCTAGCCATCCATCAGTTAGGACTCCATGCTTCCCCTGTAAGGGGCATGAGTTCTTTTCCTGGTCAGGGAACTAAGATCCTGCAAGCCATGCAGCATGCCCTTCCCCCGAAGGAGTCTTCCTACCTGAAACCATAAAATCCCTAGAAGAAAACATAGACAAGTCTTTGCATTGATCTTTGCAGTATCTTTCTATTAATAGTTGTGACTCTTCAGGCAAGGGAAACAAAAGTAAAAATAAACAAATGGGACCACATCAGATAAAAACTTAGGCACAGCAAAGGAAATCATCAAAAAAAAAAAAAAATGAAAAGATGGAGAAGAGAATGGCAACCCACTCCAGTATTCTTGCCTGGAGAATCCCAAGGACAGAGGAGCCAGATGGGCTACAGTCCATGGGGTTGCAAAGAGTCAGACACGACTGAGTGACTAACACTTTTTTGTCTCTTTGTCCCTTTGTCTTTGTTTCCCTTTGTCACTCTTGCAGTCTGTCAATTTTACCAGCCTTGTCAAAGAATAAACCCTTTGCTCCATTGGAAAAAAAAAAGAAAAGACAACTTACTGAATAGGAGAAGATATTTGCAAATGATGTATCCAATAAGGAGTGACTATCCAAAATATATGAAGAACTCCTACAAACCAACAACAAAACAACCTGATTAGAGCTGCCTAACAGTCATTAGCTCTGGGTCCTGGGAGCCAAGCTCCCCTGGCTTATTAAAATAATAATAAAGGGTTTTGTGACAGCAAGTTTCTCCCACTATACATTCTCCTTTTGTCCTTTAATAACAGAACCCCCAAGCTTTAGCTGGGCACATGGATGTCCAGATGAAAACTGCATTTCCCAGCCTCCCTTGCAGCTAGCTGCAGCCATGTAACTAACTTTTGCCTGAAAGTGGAAGTGTTAGTCGCTCTGTCTTGTCTGACTCTTTGTGACTCCACGGACTGTAGTCAGCCAGGCTCCTCTGTCCATGGAGTTTTCCAGGCAAGAATACTGGAGTGGATTGCCATTTTCTTCTCCGGGGCATCTTCCTCACCCAGAGATCGAACCCAAGTCTCCCACACTGTAGGCAGATTCTTTACCATCTGAGCCACTAACTAGTGGCTCACCAACTTTTGCCTAGTGGGGTGTAAGCGAAAGTAATTCCTGCCGCCCTTTTGGGAAGGGTGAGCTACCTGCTGCCCCTCCATCCCCTTTCGTCTAACTGGAAAGTGGACCCAGCGGGGATGGTGGTGCACCGTCTCTTACTGAAGAAGGAAAGAAGCAGCCTGGGCCAGAGCTTCCCCACTAGTGTGCTTGGAGAGGTGGATGCCTTCCACCCTCCGAAGAGCCTCTTCAGGGCCCTGAGACCCTTCTACTCCTATGCCAAGGTGCTATGGTTCCTTATGAAGCATCCATATGATGCTTCTATGTGTGCCGTGTTGTAAAAAATTAGGGGGAAAAATAGAAGGAAACGGAGCAGCAGATGACTGAGCAAGAAGGTGGAAGGAGGTGGGGGCATGCACGACGTCTCCCAGCAGAGCCTCCAGCCAGCCTCCCCCCAGCCACCAGGCGAGAGGGAAAGCATCCACCTTGCTGAAGCCATCATTAGAACAGGATTTTGCTTTTGCAGCCGTAAAGTTGTGTCCTGCAGAACACAGATGGTTTGGACTTGGAAATGATCTTATTGTCTACTCATAGGGAAATAGTTAAGCAGATATGGTCCACATATAAAATAAAATGAGGCAGTCACTACTGTGTTTTTTGTTTTTTAATTTTTATTGGAGAATAGTTGCTTTACAATGTTGTGTTAGTTTCTACTATGCAGCAAAGTGAATCAGCTATATGTATGTATATATATATATATATCTCCCCTCTTTTTTGGATTTCCTTCCTATTGAGGTCACCACAGAGCACTGAGTAGAGTTCCTTGTGCTATACAGTAGGTCCTCCTTATTTATCTATTTTATACATAGTAGTGAGTCATTACTGTTTTTAAAAATACTTTGGTGACATGAGGGAAATGATTGAGATATAATGAAATAGGAGAAAAAGAAATTTATGATCTCTGGGTGAGGCAAAGGATCCCTGAATTACACTGTGGTTATGTCAAATGAGGAGTGGTGAGTGGATCCAGGGCAAGGTGACCCCCAGGCAGACTGAACTAGGGTTGAGGTAGAGACTCTCTGACCCAGGAGAGTGGGTCAGGGTTGAGTATGCAGACTAAGCAAATCCAACCAGAATCAGTCTCAGGATGTTTGCTGAGAATTGTAACTCAGATGTTTCCTTTCTCTGGGGAGCCTGATTTCTCCATATGTGAGGTGGATTTGTGGTTAAGACCCTGCCCTGGGGAGCAAGGCAGCCTGGGGTCCAACCCCAGCCCCACCCCTACTCGGAACCCTTAAGAAGGATACTTTGAGCCTCAACCCCTACCCTTAAACTAGGGATAATTATAGTACCTACTATAACTTTGTTATGACAATAAGATGAGTTGATACAGATAAGAAAACACATTGCACAGTGTCTGGAACATAGTAAGTGCTCAAATCTTAACTTATTATTATGTGACACCTGGAACTTTTGCAGCTACTGGGAAGGAATCCAGCCAGAGGGCCATGAAGCTACTGGATTCAACCAGACCCGAGACCAACCTGCTACTGCACTTCCAGTTCTGACCACCAATGAATTCCCTCAGCATCCAGACCAGTCGCAATTGTTTTATTTTTTGGATACTTGCAGCAGAAAATATCCCATGGTGAGACTTGGGCAAGTCATGCAGCTCTCTGAGCCTCAGTTTCTTTATCTTTATTTTTAAACATTTATTTGATTGAAGTATAGTTGATGTACAATGCTGTGTTAATTTCTGGTGCAAAGCAAAGTGATGCAGCTAGACATCATATACATTCTTTTTTCATATTCTTTTCCATTATGGTTTATCACAGGATAGAGTTCCCTAAGCTATACAGTAGGACCTTGTTGCTTATTCATTCTATACATAATAGTTTGCATCTACTAATCCCCAAATTCCAATCCATCCCTCTGCCCTCCCCCAGCAACCACACCCCCCCGCAAGCCCACTCCCTTCCCACAGTTTCCCCCTGAGGACACCAGGCTTCCAGACAGGGCCAAACCATGGGACGCTTTATCATGTCTCTTCTTTCAGAACAATCTCTATCCGGTCCCTCTCCCAGGAAGCACAGACAGAGGCCAGAGCCAGGAAGTGACTTTAATGTCTTTTGAGCAAGATGAGGCCCCTCAAGGAGGGGAGGGAGGAGGGTGCTAGTGACCGGACTGCATCCTCCTCTAAATCAAATGGCACCGACGGATACAGCCTGGGTCCTTGTGTAAGCAACTCAGGCCTACTTGGCAGGGACATATGATGTTGATGGCACTCCTGGTCTGCAGAAAATGGGTAAGAGAGTTAAAAGCCACCAAGGAACAGGGAAGAAGGAGGTTTAAATTTCTTGGGGAGCAGAAGCAAGAGCCCAAGTGATGGAGTGAGACAGACTTGAGGTCTGACAGCTCTACAGCTTATAACATCGTGACCTTAGACAAGCTACTTTGTCTTAGTTCCCTCATCTGTCAAATGGGAATAATAAGGGACTTCCCTGGTGGTCCAGTAGCTAAGATTCTGAGCTCCCAATGCAGGGGCCCAGATGCCTGGTCAGGGAACTAGATCCCAAATGCTGCAGCTAAGAGTTCACATGCCAGAACTAAAGATTCCCCCTTGCTGGGATCTTTAGACCTAGTGCAGTCAAACAGTTTTTTTTAAGGGAATAATAATAACAACCCCATTTGTCGTTGAGGGAATTAAACAAAATGAAGTAGATTAAGTGCCCATAATGAAAAGACCCTCTGGCTACTTCAGCTGTAGAGTTAAACCACAGGAGGGACCTGGCTGTCTCCCTGGGCACTGGCAGTTCTCCAGACAGAGAGACGGAGACTGAGCCCAGCCTCCCTAGAAAGGTATGGGCCCAGGGCCAGAGAAAAGGCAAGCAAGAACAAGACATACTGTGCGTTCTGGTCCCTGCATTTCCACCAGCCAATAACAACCATGCTTCACTGAGCACCGTCATTGCCAGGATCACATACTTTTCCCAACAAGCTGGTCGGGTGCGTACCTTAGCCCCATTTTACAGATGAGGAAGCTAAGGCTCAGAGAGCAGAAATGATCTGTCTAAGGTCACAAAGACAGGGGTTGGTAAAGCCAGGGTCTAAATTCAAGTCCAATCCCAAAACTGTGGACCTGCCTGGGCAGCTCCTCTCAAGAAATTAGGTCATTGCGGCAGCGTGGTAGGGATGGACTGGGAGGTCTTTTCCCACCTGCTCTGCTGCAGTGATGTTAGGGTAAAGATACTCATTCATGCAGCAAACGTTTGTTGAGCAACTACTATGTGCAAGCACTAAGCTGGGGGGTAGGGGGTTCAAAAGTGAATATGCTTTAATCCTGCTCTTGCAGAGCTCTGACCAGTGGTGGAGGCAGACAGAGGGCAGGCAAATCAGAGAGGGTCTGCTGAGGGTCTGGGTCCCGAGGGTATGCGAGTTCCAAGGAGGGAAGGCTTCTTGGAGGAGGCGGCTGGAGTTGCATTGCAGGACTATCAGGAGTTTGCCAGGTGGAGAAGGGGGAAAGGATGCTTCAAGCAAAGGGTGAAAAAAGCAGGTGCAGCCATGCGGGGTTTTTGAACCTTCCCCACCCTACGTACCAGCAGGCGCTGCCCCACTGGGGCAGGGTCTCACCTGGGGCAAGCACGTCATGGTCATTCTGGCCCGAGGGGCACAGAAGGCACCACCGGAGTCCAGGTTGATGAGACAGCAGTCACTGAAACACTCAGAGTGGTGGGAGCACCTAGCTCCGTTTGCCTGTGGGGACAACCGCTAAGTCACCAGGCTGGCCGTGTGTGTGTGTGTGTGTGTGTGTGTGTGTGTGTGTGTGTGTGTGTGTGTGTAGGGGGGAGTCCCCTGACACTGCCAAAGCCCCATGGATCCAGATCCAGAAAGAGAAGTCCTAGAGAAGTTCACCCCCACTGCACTCCTCCCTCCCCCGCAGCACTCAGAGGAGCAGGGAGGAGAAAGGGGGAAGTTAGGACTTTTCCCTCTGCTTCTTCTTTCCTGGGAGACCCCCTCACCTCTGTGGGTCCCAACGGGTCACCTGTGTTGAAGGACCAAATACTCCCCGGTCACACTTTAGTAGGGGATGGGGAAAGACAGAGAATAGGGTGGAGAGAAAGACGTTGCGTGCCTAGAAGGGCAGGGAGAGGGGCAGACACTAGGGCAGGTGTGCAAGGCGTGACTGGGGGCAGGACTGAGTGTCCCAGAGAGGGAAGAGGGGAGGGGGCTAGGTGGGGGAGGAGGAGGGAAAGGCTGCTGCTGGTTATAAGACCACTTTTATTAACCTCCAGAGCCTCTGGGGAGGTGAAGCAAGGGCTTTGAAGCCCTTTGGGAGCACACTAAGCTTCCAGCCTGAGAAGAAATCCCCAGTAGGGGGTGGTCCTCTCCGCCGCGCGCCCCCCTCTCCCTGTCCCCCACTTCTCTCTCCAAACCCAACTGGCCCCTTCTGGATGGAGAGTGACGCCCCGGCCACCGCCCTCGGCTAGAATGGAAGCTTCGAAACGTCTCTTGGCTTACCTTTGTAGACCCCTTTTTAAAGAGCGCGAACTCTCCGCAGCAGGGGAGCAGGACCCCTGCGAGGAGGAGCGCGATGGCCCAGGCCATAGGCTTGGGCGGCGGAGGCGCGGCGGCTCCGCGAAGCCGAGAGGCGGTGGGGAGAAACCCCTTGGCGACCTCGTGACCGGTGCCCCCGCGCCCGCCCTGGGCTGGAGGCGGAGGGTGAGGGAGTTAATGGTCACAGGCCGCTCGGGAGCCGGGAGCCGGGAGCCGAGGCCAAACCCTGCGGAAACCCTTTCTAGCGCCCAGGAAGCTCCCCGGCCCGCGGAAAGGATGAACTGAGACCCTGATTCAGGCTTTGACAGCCCAGATGATCGATTTTCGGGGCCCCGGGGCCTTCTGTGTGTGATAGTGTGAAAGTGTTCGTCACTCAGTCGTGTCCGACTCTTTGTGACCCCATGGACTGTAGCCCACCAGCTCCTCTGTCCATGGGATTCTCCAGACAAGAATACTGGAGTGGGTAGCCATTTCCTTCTCCAGGGGATCTTCCCGACCCAGGGATCGAACCTGGATCTCCTGCATTGCAGGCAGTCTCTTTACCATCTGAGCCACCCCAGCTGAATTTAAAACTGTAAACTAAGAGTTTATCTTGAAAAATTATGCAAAATTTATACGCTGAAATGAAAACAGCAGCTTCTTGATATTCGGGCTCTCTCTCTGCCTTTGCTGCACCAAATTGCCTCCCCGCCTACCCTATGTTTTGGACAAGCCAGCCGGGACCTCTGGTGTTTCTCACACCTTCTCCAGGCCCAGACATGTGGTCTGTAAGAATCGGGAGCCAAGAGAAGATGACCTTTAAGACCTAGAGGTCTCCCAGTTCTAAGTCGATGAAGTGTGTAAGAGTTTGTGAATCGTATGTGACTCACCTGCCTTGGTATGGGGGCAAGATGGAGGACAGGAAGATTGGGAAGGAAAAGGAGGTTCTTTGGGGAGAGCTGCAGGCCATAACCATGGGCCCTGGGGGAGGCAGGCTTGCCTCATCTCTTCCCTCTGGGTGAAACTCCCACCTCATCTCACCCTGCGCTGCTTCTCTGCTTTTAAAATTTGGTTCTTGGATTTCCCCAGTGGTCCAGGGGTTAAGAATCCACCTACCAGTGCACGGTCACAGGTTCGATCCCCGCTCAGGGAAGATCCCACATGCCGCAGGGCAACTACTGACCCCAGGCGCCACAACCACCAAGCCGGCTCTCTAGAGCCTGTGCTCCGCAACAAGAGCAGTCACCACAGTGAGAAGCCCACACAGCACCACTGGAGAGTAGCCCCCTCTCTCTGCAACTAGAGAAAGCCTGTGTGCAGCAATGAAGACTCAGCACAGACAAAAGTCAATAAATACAATAAAATTTAAATATATATATATATATATATGTAAAATTTGGCTCTTAAGATCTGAGGAGCCCTGACTTGATGGGGTGCCATAGACTGAGTTTTTCCCCCTCCCCCAAGTTCATAAGTTGACACCCTACCTCCTAGTGTGATGAGATTTGGGGGTGGGGCCTTTGGGACATAATCAGGGTTAGATGAAGCCATGAGGGTCCCCTCAGGATGGGATTAGCATCCTCATGAGAAGGGACCCCAGAGAGCTTACTGTCTCTTTCTCTCTGCCATGTGAGGACCCCTTGAGAAGGCAGCTGTCTGCCAGCCAGAAAGAGAATTCTCACCAGAACCGGACCACCCTTAACCTGGATTTTTAGCCTCCAGAGGGTGAGAGATAAATGTCTGTCATCTAGGCCACCAGTCTACCGTGTTTTGTTATGGCAATGTGAGCTGACTATTATAGGGGGGTTAGGTCTTTTCTTTAAGAAGAAGGGCCCCCACTGTCCTCATAGGGGTTTGTGTCCAAGATCTCTGTCAGCCCTCCCTGTATCAGTCATGGTAATTAACACAGTCTGTCATAACAGAGAACTCTTGAAATTTCAGTGGCTTGGCACAATAATGCGTTACTTGTCAGTCATGTAAATTTTGATATGGGGCAGGAAGACTTTCTTCCATCTCATAGCCACATCATCTGGAAGACTGGCCCCCGAGGTCCTTATGGAGGAAGGGAGAGAGAGGAGGAGAAGGTACACGGACACGTCAATGCCTCAGCCAGGCCTGACACCTGCCTCTTCCACTCACAGACCATTGGGCACAACAAGTCATGTGACCCCCACCTTCTGCAAGGGAGTCTGGGAAATCCAAGTCCTAGAAGCGTTAATGTCTACTATCGTTCCTGCTGCCTGTTTTATAGGTGAAGAACCCAAAGGCTCAAGGTAAAATAATTTGCCCAAATAACACAGTTAAGTCACAGGGCGAGATATCAACCCAGGGCATTCTAGCTCCTGAGGTCAAGCTCTCCCCATGCCCCACTGCTGTGGGCAGCCAGAAGTCTTTGTCCCCTAAAGGGATTTCTGTCATTCTTTGTTTCCTGTCTATAAAGCTCGTTGTGAACCCAAGAGGAGCCCCAGAGTATAATAATTCTTCATGTGGAGTCACCTACTTCCCGGAGGTATCTGGCGCTGCCTTATGAGTGGTCGATAATAGGTAAATAGTGTCTCTGCTCAGGAAAGGGACTGATCTGGGGACAAGAGACCAATGGCTGTGTGTGTGTCAGGACTGGCATGTTGGAATTCTTGATCCGAGGCCCAGGAACCTCAGAGAGGCTTATTGAAGGCCCCGAGGGGGAGGTAAGCCCCTGAAATTCTAAATTCTCTCCAAAAAAAATTTTTTTTAAGGCACAGGACTGCATTAGCCTCAGAGACTGGTTCAGAAACTTCAGGGTTTTTTTAATTTTTTTGAAGTCTAGTTGATAGAGCCTTCATTTTTAAAAATTATTATTTTGTTTGGCCATGACTCACAGCATGCGGGATCTTAGTTCCCTGACCAGGGATTGACCCTTGCACCCCCTGCAGTGGAATCTGAACCACTAGGGAAGTCCCAATAGTGCCTTTGTTTTAAGGTGAAGAAACTGAGGCCCAGAGAAAGAAGGGACTTCCCCAGGTGACTCAACAGAGCCAGGTCTGGCCCCGGGCTCCTGACTCCAAGTCCTGTGCTCTTTCTTTTGTGCCGATGGCTTGTTTCCCAAATCCAGCCGGCACTGGTCACAAGCACAAATCCAAGACACATGTGCAGTGTGAGGGGGTGGGCACCAGATTACTTGGGTCCCTGTGAGAGCGGCTCCAGCTCTGCCCTTTGGCCAGGACCCAAACCTGGGCAGCCCAGCCTCATATGATGAGAAGGGGGCAGGAAGGGCCTGGCTAGTGGTCCTCTGTTCTCCCACCCCCACAACCAGCCCCCTCCCCGTCCCCATCCATTCACCTTCCATCCTCAGACACCCTCAGTGTCTTCTCCTTCCCTGCATCCATCTGTCGGTTTCCATAACAATATTCTCACTGGTCTACAGCAAAATGGAAAAAATTAGGGCAATGCGGTTTTTGTTCGTGTCGTTAAACATGTTTAAAGAACCATTCTTTATTCTGAAATTACATCCTTCCTACTTTCTTGGCCTTCCAATGCGTTTTTATGAAACAATGGAAAATAAGACAATGCTAGTAGTTTTATTTGGTTTTCCATGCTGTTTCTTGGCATATACACACACACACACACACACACACACACACACACACACACACACACACACACACACACACACACACACACACACACACACAGATTCTGTCAGTTTCTCAAAATTTTTGGAGGTTTTAATCAATCTGGGAAATCCAAAATAGAAATCTGGTGAAAACTGCCCTAAGTTGAGAATCACTCATTTCTCTGCTCATTCCTGAAGGAATGCTCAAGGGAGTCTGAGGAGAATGACAAGCAGAGGCTGGAAGGAGCCTGGGAATTAGAGAGAGCACAACCAAGGCTTCCTGGGGAAGAGGACAGGCGGTGTCCGTGGGTACAGAGGTAGAGGCACCAGGGTCCTTCCGGTGCCCAGGACAGGCAGGGAAGCCTGCAGCCAGGGACAGTGCTCTTTCATGAGGGCTTGAAGGGGGACTATGGTTTGGGCAGGCTGAGAGTAAAGGCTTGCAAGCAGGGGTCCAACTCCCTGGCAGTCCAGTGGCTAGGACTCGGTACTTTCACGTCTGGGGCCCTGGGTTCAATCTGTGGTTGGGGAACTAAGATCCCACAAGCTGCGAGACTTGGCCAAACTAAACATACAAGCAGGAGTCCAGCGGGACAAAGCCTTGGAGGTGAGAATGAGTAGGGGACAGGCTGGCTCTCTGCTTACAGAGGATGCAGGGTAGAGTTGGGGGTGGTCAGTGCTCCAGGGAACTTGGGGGACCTTGGGAGTAACCCCAGTTGTGGTGACTCCTCACTGGAAAGCTGGGCTGGTGGTGGCCGTGCTGGAGTTGGACCTAGCCTGGGGTCCAGAGGTTTCATGGGGTGGGGCTTCTCTGCTGCTCTGTGAAGACAGGAGGGGTCTCCTGAGAGAGGAAGAGGCCCAGTCCTGAGGGAGGTTACCTCACGCCCATCCTCAGGTCATCTCTCTCTCTCTCACACACACACAGCTCCCATCTTATTTCTTCCCGGGACAGACTGGTCCTGGGGAGGGGCTGTCAGCTCAGCTGGGGAGGAAGACAGGCCTGGAGGGAGAGGACAGAGCTGAACACAGCCTCCTCCAGAGGTGGCCAGCTCTCGGACCCCGAGGCGTCTACCTGGAGGACAGAAGTGGGTAGTCACACCTGGTGGCCCGTGTGCTACTGCATTGCTCTCCACCCGCAGGAGTATCTCGACAGGTTAGCCTATGACAGAGGCTTCCTCAGAAGCGCCACAGAGGGCTGCCCACAACCTCTGTGTTCGGGGGAAATGTTCATGACGAGGTTCCTCGGAGATCTCTGTGCAGCTTCAGGTGACAGAGGGGCGGCCCGACCTGGCGCCCGGCCCGTACTGCCCGTGCGGATGGGAGCTTCGTCCTTCTCTGACTCAGTGGAGCCTCTGAGCCATGTCGGTACTTAGTTGCTTGGGCAAAGAGTGTCTCTGACCTCCTCAGGGAGCCATGACGTAATCACAGCTCCTTTAGATACACCTCAAAGAAATGCAAGACTAACTTGTTTTAAAAATAAAAACCAAAGGAGCAGCATTGGGCCAGCAGCTGTGTGAGGCTGGCCTCAGGGGCCCCGGGGCACACTCCCTGATATTAGGTGTCTCCTCCTTGGCTTTAGCCTTTGTGGGGGCCTCAGTCTCTCTGTCTCTGGGAGGGTGGCTGCCTCTCTGGACAGTGGCAAGGGGTGGGCAAAGCTGTATAAAGCCCCAAGCCCCTCCCCTCAGCACCCATTATACAAAACCCTAGAAAACTCGACTGGCCCTAGTTGGGTCAAGCAGTGTGGCCAGGGGGCCCAGGGACTGTTACCTGGGGGGACTTTGTGAAGCCTGGGCCGAGCAGTTTCCCAGAACAAGGGAGATGGAGGATTGGGATGGGAATGGATGCTGGTGGGCAGGAGGACTGCTGTGCCTCCAGATGCAGAAATCCATCATGGTTAAGTTCCTCTAGCCAGGGGCAGTGCCTACGGAAGGGTCCTCAGAAACATGTGCCCACTGCCTCCTACCCCCCCCCCCAAAAGCCATAAGGTATGTTCCATAGACCACTGGGTTTCAATCATTATTTTTTTTTTTACTACAAAGATACTTTTTATACTGGTATTCAGAGAGGTAGTAGATATTGTTGGCATCCATTCCAACTGACTGACCCATGTTGGTTGTTTACTATTTGGATTACTATCACTGCAAACGTGTGTGTGTGTGTGTACACACATATGTAACATGTGTATATGTGTATGAAACAAGTTTCACAAAAGAATATTAACATTGACTATATGTGATCTGCTCTGAGATTTTCTATTCTATTTCATCTTTTTAGAATGTCTATTAGAAACTTATCGTTGCTGGCGGGGGAGGATGGGAGAAATGATAGTTAGGGAGTTTGAGATGGACATGTACACACTGCTATATTTAAAATGAATAACCAACAAGGACCACAGCACATACTATAGCACATGGAACTGCTCAGTTATGTGGGAGCCTGGATGGGAGGGGAGTTTGGGGGAGAATGGGTACATGCATATGTATGGCTGAGTCCCTTCACGGTTCATCTGAAACTGAAACTATCACAACATTGATTGTTAATTGGCTATACCCCAATACAAAATAAAAAGTTTAAAAAATAAAAAAATTAGAAAAATATATTGATTAGAATTCCAAATTGATTTCACTGCCAGCTTATGTCTGTATTGAGTCCAACTAGTCTGACTGCCCAACCCACTGTAGATACCTTGGCAGCCTCCATTGCCCATTCATTCATTCAACAAACATTTTAGCGACAGTAACTCTATGTCAGGCACTTCACCATCAGAGTTCTTCTGCAGATAACAGACACCACTGTGCCTATTTTAAGCAGAAAGGGATGTAATATAGTAATTGAGGGCTTATAAAGTCTTCAAAAGGGTTTGAGGGGTAGAATCTAGACTGAACTTCCTGGAATAAAATTTATTTAAAAACTGAGCTGCCAAGGAAGCTACCAACTCTGCCACCATTAGCAGGATGGGAGTCAGGAGGCCATTGCTGTGACTGTGGGCCCCAGGAAACACAAAACTTAGCTGTGCTCTCAGACTCAGGAAGCTGCCATCAAAAACTATTGCTCTGTCAGGCGCCTAAAAGAAGAAAAATGTCTCCCACATTTCCAGCCCTAAGGTTCAGGGAGGAGGTGGAACAAAGGCCAAAACAAGTCAATCTACAGCAGCCACCACTGGGACAAAATGTCTGGATGTGGCACAGGTTACTTGAATGGGGTGGAGGTTGATTTCTCTCTACAGGAAAACTTATCAATGTTTTCAGCTACAGATCACTTTGAATGTCAACCTATGCTTTTTATTTCTGTGCTTCTCTGTCTCTCTCTTTTTCTGGCCATGCTATGCAGCTTAGATTATATTAGTTCCCTGACCAGGGATTGAACCAATGCCCTTGGCAGTGAAAGCACAAGAGTTCTAACCACTGGACCACCAGGGAACCCCTGCTTCTCTTTCATACATATTTAACAATTTAAATCACATCTCCATTGATCAGGGGTTTTGCCCTCCCCTGGGAATTTGTTGGGGAAATCCCATGCCTCACACCCTTCTCCCTCACCAATTTGCACACCCACCCTGGTGCACTCTTGGAAAGGTGAGCTTCCATGTCCTGCTCCCTTGTCATTTCCTTCCAGCAAGAGTCCAGAGAGAACACTCCCTCTGCTCTGTGCCCTTGTCAGTCTTTACTGAACTGATGCCCAGGGTCCCGGAACTGCTGATTAGGAGCTCTGTCACCTTTCAGTCACTGGTCACTTGAACTTGCTCATCCCCTTCTCAGTTTCCATGGCAACCATAGTTCCCCTCCCTCTAAAAACAATTGCTTCACAGACAGATGATGATAACTGCCATTTGTGGAAACCAAGGCAAAAAATGGTCCTGGGAGAGAATTTCCTGATAGCCCAGTGGTTCAACCCCTGGTCAGGGAACTAAGATCCCATATGCCACGTGGTTTGGCCAAAAAAAAAAATTTTTTTTTTTAAATGGTCCTTGGAAAGATGGGCAGATAGATGAGCTCACTCTTTGATGGACCCAACTCGCTCCCCTCCCTGGTACCCAGCTCTGTGCTCACCTGCCAGCTCCTACTTAAGAGGATATGGAAAGAGTACTCAAAGCTTAAAAAAGACTTGTCTGATAAGAAAATTATGAAACAAGTAAATTACTGATAGCAGAACTTCATTTACCAAGACAGAGCTGTAAGATACACAAATAGGTTTGGCTGCAGAAAAAGAACCAATGGCTTATTATAAGACAGAAGTTTGTTTCCCTTTCCCATAACACTCCAAGGATATGCAGTCCAAGGCAGAAATGGGGTCTCATGGTCTCAGCGGTCCAGGCTGCTTTAGTTTCACTGCCCTGGCATCTATAGTCATTCTTTTCATAAGCCTGGTCAAAGATTGCCTTGTAACCTGTGCATATTCCAGGTATGAAGTGAAGGGTGAGGGTGGGCGTGGGAGGGCCTGACTGCTTGCTTTAATACTCCCCACTCCATCAGTCAGTCATGGTCACATGGCTGAGCCTAGCTGCAAGAAAAACTGGGAAATGCAGTGTCTACTCCAGGAAGCCATGTGCCTGGATAAAAACCAGACATGGGCCACAGTCTGAAATATGTGTGTGTGTATGTGTGTATTTGCCAGGGGGTATGCTTTCTAATTCCATACGTTATACTCACAGAGCCCTGTCTAATCTTCTTAACCATGCAATCTCCATTCTACATCCTGTCTCCTGGACTCACATGTGACTCCAGCACCCTTCCCCTCCCAGAATACAAGTACCCAGAGTGATATGAGAGTGGAGAGGCCCTCCAATAAGGATTCATTTCCCTTTGTCATTCTTTGTCAATCTAGACTGACAGGGTTGGGCCCCAGTGGCTCACAATGTACATACGACCCTTGGAAATAAAAACAGTTTGCCAGCCATGTACCCAGAGTATGACACGGAAGCTGGGCAGTTAACCTTGATGGTTTCTAGTCTTAGGAGACGGGATCTGTTACGTAGCACCTCCTCCCCCCTTTCCAATGATGGTGCCCCCAGCCTTGCGGAATTTTCCCTGAGGTCCCATCCAGAGGTCAGATCTTGGGAACCAGCTCACTGCCTTGGAAGTAGCTGAGGTTCTCACACTCGCTCTGGCAGCCTTGACACCCCCGTGCCCTGGGAGCTCTCGTAAAACACCAGGAAATGCCAGAGATGGGACCCAAGTTCATGAACTCGGCTCTCTTTCTCTGCCTTCCTTCCCTCCTTTTACTCTATCGTATGTATCTAGGTCACTGTATCTTGAACAATGACTTGTAACCTATTTTAAGAAATCACATTTCTATGTTTTTCTATTACTATTTGTTTGCTCCTTGCTCATTCATTTTGAAATCTGTTACTTGTCGGCAGATAAGCTATAGCAGGTGCCAAACATTTAGGTGAAAAAATACCTTTTCACTTTTTCCTCCTACTTTAAAGAAAGACAGGCACTAATTAGTTTCAGCTACGGGAGTCCTCAGCCCAGCTCAAGGAAACGAGGTGTTGTAAGATGCTAGTGACTGAGAATCTCTGGGGTTAGGAGAGGGTTAGCAGGAAGGGAGGACAGCTGAGAGGAAAAAGGGGACCCTCCAGGGTGGTGTTTTGGTTCACCCTTTGGCTCCATGGAAGCAGGTGTCATGGAGGGTAAAAGCTCTCTCTACCCACTTCTTGTCTCTCTCAAAGGAAACTGTGCTCTGTTCCAGGACATCTGAATGGCCATAGTTACTGGTGGGCAGGGGTCATGGGCATTAAAAGTCTCACACTTGAGTGGGGTATTGGTGATTTTTGTTCTCATCCTTGAGTGGAAGGAATGAACCTGTGGCAAGACCCTTGGAAGAGTCGCTTGTTGCATTCATTACTTACTGTTGCATAATGAATTAACCCAAAAGTTGGTGGCTTAACACATCATTTATTACTTCACTTCATTCTGTGTGTCAGGAATGCAGTCACAACTTGGCTGCGTCCCCTGGCTCTGGGTCTCTTCACAGGCTGCCATCAAGGTGTCGGCTGGAGATGCAGTCACCTTCAGACTCCACTGGGAGTGGAGCTACTTCCAAGTTTACACAGGTGGTGGTTGGCAGGTTTCAGTTCCTTGCAGGTTGTTGGACCAACAGCTTCAATTCTTCACAGGCTGTTGGCTGTCCTTTCCATAGGATAGCTCACAACACAGTCATTGGCTTCATCAGCACAAACCAGTGAAAGAAAAAGGAGAAGGGGAGCAAGATGGAAGTCACAGTGTTTTGTAATCTAATATTTTTTTTGGCTGTGCTGGGTCTTAGCTGTGGCATGTGGGATCTTCAGTCTTTGTTGTGACACACAGGATCTTTAGTGCGGCCTGCAAACTCTTAGTTTCAGCATGTGGGATCTATTTCCCTGATCAGGGATCGAACCCAGGCTCCTTACATTGGGAGCACGGAGTTTTACTCACTATACCACCAGGGAAGTCTCTGTAACCTGATCTTTAAAGTAACAGTCCCTCACTTGGCCACTGCATGATCAGGCCACTCAAGGTGGCTGTTCTCTTGCTCTTTGAACATCCCCTGCTCGACCAGACCCTGTTTTGCCTGCACCCTACTCGCATGAACGTGCTTGCCCCCTGCCCCAGCTAGTGGCTGATCTAATCCCTCAGCCAAAAGGGCTCCACCTGCTAGTTTATTAAGGGAAATACCTTCCTTGTGATGGTCGTTAATCTGAGCAGCTGTGAGGGTCATACCCCAGCTGATGGTTTCCCTGGTAACTAACCTGAGTCAACCTGACGTTAATCCCCCTATAACTAGTTGCCTCATTCTTCCCCAAGTAGCGAAGATGGCTGTCGTGTTCTGCCTGATCTCTGCGGTAATGGTGGGATGTTGCTCCAGGACCTTTTGTTTCACACATGTAAGATGCCCTATCTCTCTGTTACTGTCGCCAAGCTCTTTCTTCACTCATGAGGCTGGGCAATCACAAGACTTGCAGGTGCAGCCTGACAGCTATATCCTCTCGGTAAGAAGCAAGTCACCAGGTCCACTTCACATTCAAGGGGAGAAAATTACAGAAGAGCAGTGGTAACATGTGAGTTTAGAGAAGAGAGGCTCTGTTTTAAGTTTTAAGATAAAGCCGAGGACTCCAGCCCTGTTTGCTTGAGACCCTGTGTTAGGATCCTGCTGGAAGCAATCCAGTGGGGTTTGGCATTACCTCATCTCTGTCACACGTCTCCTTCAGGAAATCAGTTACAGGAGTAATTGGCAGTCTGCCTGGCCAAATGCCATCTACCAGCACCCCAGCCCATCTCGTAATCCCATCAGAGGAAACTCTGATTTCCCTTCTGGTAAAATTTCAAGTATAATAGTTTCCCACCCTGGAAAGCTCTTCCCTCTCTCCGGATCTCATTCAAGCCCATCTCTTCTCTGAAGTCTTCTTAGAATCAATTGAAAAGATGGAAAGAGACGCTTCTTTGGAGAAATAATTGCCCAAAGGTAAAATAACTCTGCAGGTAAGGAGACAAACTAACCAGCTGGAAGTCAGACTGAGGGATGGGATAGAAAGAGTGGCCACCATTGGTGTGAACTTTCTCTTCTCTTTGGCAGAGAACCTCCCAGAGGGAAACAGGTGCATTTAGCTGCTGAGTGCAGATTAATCCTTGTTGATTTTTGTCTTTTTTTTTGTGGCACCTTGCAGCTTATGGGACTTACTTCTCAGACCTCAGGGATTGAACCCAGGCCATGGCAGTGAACTCAGATGTCTCAGACGATAAAGAATCTGCCTGCAATGCAGGAGACCTGGGTTTGATTCCTGGGTCTAGAAGATCCCCTGGAGAAGGGAATGACAACCCACTCCAGTATTCTTGCTTGGAGAACTCCATGGACAGAGGAGCCTGGCGGGCTACAGTCCATGGGGTCGCAAAGAGTCAGACATGACTAAGCGACTAACATGTTCACTTTCATGGCAGTGAAAGCACTCCATCCTAACCATTGGACTGCCGGGGACTTCCCTAGTCCTTGTTGATGGATCCACCTGTGGCAGGTTTTTTCTTTTTTTTTAATTAATTTTTATTGGCATATAGTTGCTTAATAATGTGTTAGCTTCTGCTGTACAGCAAAGTGAATCAGCTATACATATACATATATCCACTCTTTTTGGATTTCCTTCTGTTAGGTCACCCTGTGATGGCTTTTAAATACTCACGAAGTGTTTGACACTCTTCAAAAGGTAGCACCTAACTTCCCTTGTCTTGAATGTGAACTAGACCTAGAGACTCACTTCTAACAAACAGAAGGTGGTGAAAGTGATAATGTATGACTTCTGAAGTTAGGCCAGAAAAGGCACAGCAGCTTTTGGTCTGTTCTCTCTTGGATGATTCACTCTAGGAGAAACCAGCTGCTATGTCACGAGGATGCTCAAGCATCCTTGTGAAGATGCCCACGTGTAGACAAACTGAGGCCTCATGCCAGCTGCCAGCACCAACTTGCCAGGCACGAGTGGGCCTCTTGGAAGTCACCCTCCAGCCCCAGTCAAGTCTTCAGATGAGTGCAATCCTGGCCAATGTAACTTGACCTCAAGAACAATTTGACTGAATCAGAAGCACCAAGTCAAGATGGCTCCGAGAGATAAGGAGCTCTTATCGGTGTTTAAAATTGTTAAGAGGAAAAGAACTGGAGAGACGCCGCAAGAGGAAAAGATTTCTGCTTCCCTGTTCTAGCGTACTTGATTGGCAGGTTCCTCCAGTGCGAATGGCTTCACCAGTGCCCAGGTCCTGGAGCGGCCAGCAAAACCCAGTGACCAGCAGGTCCTCCTGGCGCTGCCTCTCGGGCAGCAGTGTCAGCAGAGTGCCTCCACCTCCTGCAGCTTCTCCAGCACCCGGTACCTGCTGTGCACGTGGCTTCCCCAGCCAGAGGTTCCTGCGGCACTGACGGGTTCTCTAGCACCAGGCTCCTGCGGTGCGCGGGGGCTCCTGTACCCTGTCCAGGCGGTTTTGTCATGGGCTGAGCACCTTTGTCTTGACACATCCCTGAGAAGAGCTCTCCCTGGCATCTAAGGAGGCAGACTTCTGCAAGTGCCCCTGGCATGACACCAACGTGACCTTTCCGCTATCGGGCAAGGCACAGACTGTTCTCTTCAACAGGATCTAGATTTCAACCTTGAGGTAGGAGGCAGGTATCACTTCCTGGAATGCTTGCTCTGTTTCAGCCTTAGTCTTGGGCACAAGGGCTGCTGCTGTGTCTGCTGTTCATGTATTTAGAGTTCTCTTTACTCCTTACTGGGCTTCCCTGGTGGCTCAGACGGTAAAGAATCCACCTGGGATGCAGGAGACAGGGGTTTGATCCCTAGGTTGGGAAGATCCCCTGGAGAAGGGTATGGCTACCCACTCCAGTATTCTTGCCTGGAGAATCCCATGGACAGAGGAGTCTGGGGGGCTACGGTCCATGGCGTCACAAAGATTCAGACACGACTGAGCAACCAACACTTTCACTTTACTCCTAACTAACGAATTCTTTATTTATTATAACAGGGGATTGGACTAACAATTATTTTTAAATCTCCCTGTTTAAATTATGGTGTGGTTTCTCTCTCTTGATTGGACCCAGATTGAAACACTAAGTTTTGCCATAATTTGTTACGCAGCAACCACTAACCAACACACCACACCCCCTTGTCATTGTCCACTGCCAGCTCTCCTTTTATTACCATCGGCCAATTGTTATCATGTGCCTGCCCAGAGCAGGCTTTTCCTTCAAGCCCTTTTATAAGCAGTCAGATAGGACCTACTGCAAAAAGAACAAAATTTATAAGACCCAAGCTTTAATTTGCCAAATGCCACATGAGAGACTCAGATGAGAAGTGCTGCTGGAAGCCCCAAAAGTGGGTATAGTTGAAGAAAACTCTAGACTACCACAGGTCATGGGGACACAGCCCATGGGAAAGCAGGAAGACAAGCCCTGTAAGCAGGGAGAAGTTTGTATCAAAACCTCAGGGGCAAGACTAAACATGACAGGATTGGGTCAGCTGTGACTTGTTTGCTCCAGTTTGACTAGTGAAGAGTGTTGACATGCTTGGCTAGTGGCAGGCAGGATGCAGAGATGCTGAAGGGCCTTAAATGCAAACCGAATTCATTTGGTGCTTTGGTGCTATTATGTAGCAAAGGGCTCCAGTGACCATACCTTCCAGGACAAAATCCTGTCTGCTTTTCATGTAGGTACGCTTGCACTTGTCAGATCAGGTGACTTAGCTTTGGGGCTGAGAAAAGTTCACTTTGGTGGTAGGGAACCTCTGAAGGTTTTTGCAATGTGGGTTTTTGGTCTTTTTTTTTTTTAATTTTTTCTCCATGCCACATCGCATGTGGGATCTTAGTTCCCTGACCAGAGGTCAAACCCATGCCCCTTGCAGTGGAAGCACAGAGTCCTAACCACTGCACTGCCAGGTAAGTCCCAATGTGGGATTCAGAGATTAGTTTGCAGTGTGTAGGGCTGGAGGGTGGAGGACAGAAATAGGAGAATGACTCCCCAGAATTCTTCACATGGGGGAGAGTAATGCAGTGGGAATTGGAGCATGTGATGGGGAAGAGAATTTAAGGTGACTCCCCATACCTTGCTGGTGACATGGGAACATGGGGGAGCTGGCAGAGAGGTAGGTAGGATGATATTGGCATTTGACAAGTTCCAGTGGGGTGACTGTACTGTAGCCAAGTAGCAGGGAGGGGCAGCCTAAGTCCTGAGCTCAGGAGAAAGATGAGAGCTGGTGATTCAGATCTGGCAGTGACTGTTCACCCAGAGGTGGTGGTCAAACCTAGGGAGATGATGATAAGGATGGCCCCTTAGTAAGCACTGGCTCTCTTGGTGAAAAAGTAGGTGGATACAACGAAATCAATTTCGCATCAGTGGTTGCTGAGCCTGGACGAGTGTCCACAAAGGTTTCTACTTTCCCACATGTTTTGCAAGTTTTCATGATAAAATATTAAAAAAAATCTGGCTCTCTGATCAGCATATCCTAACCTATACCCATCCAACCACCATCCATCCACTCCAGTGATGGGGTCCTGGGTCAGGGAAACAGTGACAACAGATTGGCTCATAGTTCAGTCCTAAACTGGCCTCTAAAATCCAGAAGCATTGAGATCTTTTTCAACTGCCACAGACTCTGGCTTAGAATCCATGGTCTCCTCTCACGGGGCTCAAACCAAGGAACATGAAAGAAGAAGTCCAGTAAAAATTAGGAGGTTCCAGTCCTATTTCTGCCCCAGAGCAGTCATGTGACCTTGAGCAAGTCACTTTTCCTGCCCCTCCACCCCCCCAGCTGACCTCTCAGGAGCATGTGGTAAGAAAAAGAAATAACCGTGGCCATTTTTAAGCACTGAGATTTGGCAGTTGTTATTACTGTTGCGTAGCCCAGCCCATTCCGAGTAATCCAGTGCTATACTGTCTACAGTGCCATACTCTCTCTCACTGATGATCTCTGGCCTCAGTCCCCAAACCCACCCTCTCCCTGAAACTCCCTGAAAGCATTGGCTCCACATTCAAATTTAAAAGCAGCAAGAGACGGGGAGGGATAAATTGGGAGGTTGGGATTGAGATGTACACACACTACTATATATACAATAGATAACTAATAAGAACCTACTGTATAGCAGAGATCTCTACTCGGTACTCTGTAATGACCTATATGGGCATATGCACTCAAAAAACGGGCAGAAGACCTAAATAGACATTTCTCCAAAGAAGACATACAGATGGCCAATAGGTACATAAAAAGATGTTGAACATTGCTAATTATTAGAGATATACAAATCAAAACCACAATGAGATATCACCTCACACCAGTCAGAATGGCCATCATCAAAAAATCCACAAACAGTAAATGCTGAGACGGTGTGGAGATAAGGGAACCCTCCTACACCGTTGTTGGGAATGCAAATTGGTATAGCCACCACGGAGAACAGTATGGAGGTTCCTTAAAAAAAACTAAAAACAGTGCTACTATATGACCCTGCAATCCCACTCTTGAGCACATATTGGGAGAAAAGCATGATCTGAAAGGATATACGCACCCCAATATTGATTGCAGCCCTGTTTACACAGCCAAGACATGGAAGCCACCTGAATGTCCATGGACAGAGGAATGGATACAGATATGGTGCATATATACAATGGAATATTACTCAGTCACTAAAAAGAATGAAATAATGCCATTTGCAGCAACATGGACAGACCCAGCGAGTGTCATACTGCATGGAATAAGTCAGATAGAGAAGGAGAAATATCATATGACATCACTTATATGTGGAATGTAAAAAGAAATGATACAAATGAACTTACTTACAAAACAGAAGCAGATTCACAGACTTCAAGAACAAGTCTTGTCCTGTGTCTACGGTTGCCAGGGGAAGGATGAGGGGAAGGGATAGTTACGGATGCACGTGGACACACTGCTATATTTAAAATGGATAACCAACAAGGACCTACTGTACAGCACATGGAACTCTGTTCAATGTTATGTGGCAGCCTGGATGGGAAGGGAGTCTGGGGGAGAATGGATACATGTATATGTATGGCTGAGTCCCTTCACTGTTCACCTGAAACTATCACAACATTGTTTGTTAATCGGCTATACCCCAATACAAAATAAAAAATTTTAAAAAGAGTAGGTATATGTGTAACTGACTCACTTTGCTGTACAGCAGAAACTAATACAACACTATAAATCAACTATACACCAGTAAAAATTACCACTCAAAACAAAACTAATAAAGGACTTGTCTGGCCATCCACTTGTTAAGACCTCACACTTCCACTGCAGGGGGTGCAGGCTTAGATCCCACATGCTGCATGGTCTGGTCACAATAACTAAATTTTAAAAAGCAGCAAGAGAAGGGAGTCTGTCCAACTAAACAGGGAAGTGGGAATGCGTTTGAGGAGACAAGCCCACGCTTTGACAGGCAGTTATGCTGGCTAAAATCTCCACCCGCCCCAGAGGGCCCTGGTCAGACATGGTCCCCCAACCTCCTCTCCCACACTCATTTATTGGCTCTCCATAATTTTATTCCCCGTTACTAAAGCAGGAATGACTGCGTGGGCAGGAAGGCCGGATTGCCACATCCTGGGGGCACTGCAGGCTGACTATGACTTTGCAGGCCTGGATCTGAACATCCTCCTCGGGGTGGATGACCAGGGCGAGCAGCCGGTCTGCCAGTCGTGAGTCGTCCCCAAAGAGAGCTTCGTGTAAAGACTGTTCGTTGTAATGCCACTTCACAGCGCGGTAGTGGGGTGAATTCCGGCCTTCACTCAACCGCTCTGCAAACACCAGGACCTCAAACAGCAGACTCCCAGGCTGTGTGGACTGGAACAGGTTCAGGAAATTGCAGTGCACCTGTGAGCAAGATGCAACAAAGAATCAAGTCCAAGGCAAGTTCTAAAGTTCTGCCTCAGCTTCCCAATATACCTAAGTTTCAGATGCAACTGTGTAGGAATCTTTTAGTTTTCAATATCATTCTCTAACATTGTGGTCATAAAACAGGAGTAATATGATAATATTGATTCAGGGAAGTTTGTTGAGACCACCTTTTAAAGCTTAGCATGTGGTTAATGTTTGTAAACATTTTGTGTACTGAAGAGGAATGTGCATGCGCTAATTGTCAAGAGTTCTGGATATATCTAATGGCTTCAGCTTATTTGTGTTATTTGCAGCAAGTATAACCTTACTAGTTTTAGATATTTATCTATTAATTTCTGAAACAATAATTAAAACCTTCCAAATCTTCCACTGCGGTGGTAAACATGTCCTTTTTTCTTTATAATTATTCAGTTGTAAGAAGGAAATCCTGCTATTTGTGACAGTATGGATGGACTCAGGGAACATTATGCTAAGTGAGATAAGCCAGACAGAGAAAGACAAATACTGCCTGGTATCACTTACATGTGGAATATTAAAAAAAAAAAAAAAAAGTCAAACTCATATAAACAGTAGAAAAGTAGTTGCTGGGGGCTGGGGTGGGGTGTGGGGAAATAGGGAAAGGTTGGTAAAAGGGTACATGTACTGTGCTTAGTCGTGTCCAACTCTCTGCGACCCCAGGCTCCTCTGTCCATGGGGATTCTCCAGGCAAGAACACTGGAGTGGTTGCCATGCCCTCCTCCAGGAGATCTTCCCGACCCAGGGATCGAACCCAGGTCTCCCCCATTGCAGGCAGATTCCTTACCAGCTGAGCCACCAGGGAAGCCCAAAAATACTGGAGTGGGTAGCCTATCCCTTCTCCAGGGGATCTTCCCGACCCAGGAATTGAACCAGGGTCTCCTGCATTGCAGGCAGATTCTTTACCAGCTGAGCTACCAGGGAAGCCCAAAAGAGTACATACTTTTAGCTAAAAGATGAGAAAAGATCTGAGGATCTAATACAAAACATGGTGACTATTGTTGATACTAATAATACTGTATTACATAATTGAAATTAGCTAAGAGAATGGAACTTAAATGTTCTCACCAAAAACAAATATGTGAGGTGAGGGGATAGTTGTGTTAATTACTTCGATGGTAGGAATCTTTTCACAATGTTGTAAGTAATTTTTCCCTATTATTAAAATACCTAGACTAATTTGTGTCACCTGTGTTCCTGACTCTCAGCGTTCAGAAAGTCCCTCAAAGGAAAATCTGACTCTGTTGAGAGGACAGAAGAGGGGTGGTTTGCAATATGTATCTAGTGCAGGGGCAGAAAGAGGAACAAGATGATCTGGTCAGGGCTAAGTCTGCCTAAAGAATCCACGATTCCTCCTTTCCCAATATCTGAGTTAGCAACCGTCGGCCCGCCTCTCAGTTCCTTTCTCACCTGGCAGTTGAGAATATCATAGAGAAGGTCGTTCTTCTGCGAAAGGTTGCTCAGCAATCGCATGGCTTGCACCTGAACAAAGGAGAGGGTCACACGTGAGGTGGGCCTGAGCAGGGACGACACGAATCTCTGCTATTCCCTCTAGGTGTTGTGCCAGGGCCGGGCAGGGGGTCTGGGCCTCAGGCACCTGTGCCAGGGTACAGTCCGACTGCAGGATCTCCATCAAGGCAGGCATCACCCGTCGAAGCTGTGGATGCGCAAAGTCAGGCAGCGGGAAGTTGTTGAGGAGTCTGAGTCCTGCAATGTGCAGCTCTGAGTCCCAGATGGTGGAGACCAGTTCTAGCACCTTGATAGAGTGTTCCTGGGGAAGGGTGGGGGGGAGAAGAGAAGGGTTTCCTGCTTTCACAGGATGACCCTCAACATTAGCCCACCGTCTGCCTTCACTCATGACAACTGCGCCGACCCCACAGACAGTTCCCCACTTTAAGTCTCCCCGTCGTTTGACCTAGTTGACCCCTCCCACCTCCTTGAAAATCTGTCTCCACTCGGCTTCTCTGTCACAAGCTTCTTTCCCCGGTTCTTCTGCCAACCTCCTCTTCTGTCTTCCTCCCTCCCTTAGTGACACGGTGTTAAAGACTCACAGACTCAGTGTTAAAGACTATCCATATGCTGATGCCTTTCAAGCTCCTGTCTCCAGCCCAGACCTCTCCCTAAACTCCAGACTCATAGATGCAAGTGCCAATTCCACTTCTTTCCCAGAATCTCACTGAACCTCTGAGCTAACACATTCCCATCCCCACACCTGCTCTCTCCACCGCCTCTCCTGTCTCCGCTGTTGGCTACACCTTGCCTTCCAGTTACTCAGACCAAAACTCTCTGGCCTTCCTTGACTCCTTTCTTTCTCTCACACCCTTTTCCAATCCTTCAGAAAATCCTGTTGGCTCTACCTTCAAAATCTACCAACAGTCAAGCCACTCCTCGCCATACCCCTTCCACCACCCTGTTCCAAGCCACCAGCTCCTCTCCCGCAGGTTTCCACGATAGCCTCCCCCTCTCTGCTTCCAGTCTTGTCCCCTGCGTCTGTTATCAGAACAGCAGACAGGCTGGACATGCACGCCTCTGCTCCAGGGTCGCTGGTCCATTCAGAATAAAAGCTAAAATCCTTCCAGTGGTTTATAAGATCTTCCCGTTGCCCCCATTACTTCTTTGCCTCATCTCCTCTTCTCTCCTCTGCTCCCACGGTTTCCATCACAATGGCCTCAGCCATTCCCTGAAAACGCCGGGTACACACTTATCTTAGGGTCTTTTGCACAGGCTGGTCCCTCTGCTTAGAATACTCTCCCTCCGGATATTTGTAGCTCACTCTGACTCTTACCTCTTTCAAGACTTTGCTATTTAATGTCGCCTTCTCCGGTGTGGGGTGGGGGGAGCTTCCCTGACCACTCCCTCCTCTAAGATGAGAACACCACTCCCATCCCCGCCTTCCTTATCCACCCCTCTTTCATTTTTCCCTATACCACTCTCACATGGAACATTTTTTGTTTTTTAAATTTTTATTTTCAAATGATTATAAATTCACTAGAAGTTGCAAAACCAGAGAGGTCCCAATGTGCCTTCCACCCAGTTTGCCTCCATAGTTACATCTTAAATAATTACAGTAGCAAAACCAGGGAAACGGTATTAGTACAATGTGTATGTATAGTTCTGTGTCATTTTATCAGGTATGTAGATTCATGTAACCACCACCACAGTCAACAAATTATTCCATCAGAGTCACCACAGATCACCCTTTTGGGTGATCTTATTGGTCACACTTACCCCTGCCTATCAAAACCAGCCCTCACCAGTGCCAGCCACCAACGTTTTCCACGTCTCTGATTTTGTCAATTTTGAGGTTATATAAGTGGAAGCATCGGAGAAGGCAATGGCACCCCACTCCAGTACTCTTGCTTGGAAAATCCCATGGACAGAGGAGCCTGGTAGGCTACGGTCCATGGGGTCGCTAAGAGTCGGACACGACTGAGCGACTTCACTTTCACTTTTCCCTTTCATGCACTGGAGAAGGAAATGGCAACCCACGCCAGTATGCTTGCCTGGAGAATCCCAGGGACGGCGGAGCCTGGTGGGCTGCCATCTATGGGGTCGCACAGAGTTGGACACAACTGAAGCGACTTAGCAGTAGCAGCAGTAGCAGTAAGTGGAAGCATACTTTGTAATCTTCCGAACCTGATGTTTTCCACTCAGTTTAATGCCCTTAGGATCCATCCAAGTTGTCGTGTGTATCAATAGCTCATTTCTTTTCATTACTGAGTCATGTTCCATAGTACTAGATTACCAGTTTGCTTAGTCATTTATCTACTAAGAGCCATTTTGGTTGTTTCCCCTTTTGACTGTTACAAATGGAGCTGCTGTGAACAGGTTTTTGTACAGATGTAAGTTTTTATTTCTCCAGAATAAACGTTCCAGAGTGCAATTTCTGGTTTGCATGGTAAATGGAGAGTTTTTCGTTTTTAAACTACCAAACTATTTTCCAGAGTGGCCACTTTACCATTTTACATTCCCACCAGCAACATATGAGAGATTCAGTTTCTCTCCATCTTCACTAGCATTTGGTACTGTCACTAATTTTTTAGTTTAGATCATCTAATAGGTATATAGTAATATTTCATTGTGGTCTTAAATTTGCATTTCCCTAGTGTCTAGTTAAATGTTAAACATTTCTTCATGTGCTTATTTGCAGTTGTATATCTGCTTCAGTGATATATTTCCATATCTTGTGCCCATTTTCTAACCGGATTTTTTAAAATATTGAGTTTTCAGAGCTCTTTATACAAACTAGATATGAGTCTTTTGTCAGATATGTGGTTTGCAACTATTTTCTTTCAATCTCCAGCATATCTTTTCATCCTCTTAACAGGGTCTTTCACTAAAAAAAAAGTTTTTAATTTTGATGAAGTTCAATTTATCATTTTTCTTTTATAGATTGTGCTTTCAGTGTCATTTCTATGACCTCTTTATCAAGCCCTAGACCCCAAAGATTTTCTCCTTTGAAATTGCAGTATTACTCTGATGTTAGCCTTCCTTACCACTCTTCTTGATTTTTTTCAATAGCATTTGTCCTCATGAAACACTATATGTTTCACTTAGGTTTTTTTGCTTTTATTAAAGATTTTGTTGATTTTTAATTACTTTTGGCTGCACTGGGTCTTTGTTGTTGCCCTCAGAATTAGTTGCTCCATGGGATGTGGGATCTTCCCATACCAGGGATCAAACCTGTGTCCCAGGCATTGCAAGGCAGACTCTTAACCAATGGACCGTGAGGGAAGCCCTCACTGATTTGTGTATTGCCTGCCTTGCTTTCTGCTAGAATTTAAGTTCACTTGGGATAAGGTTCCTTCTTGTTCCATTCACTGTTGTATCTCATATGCCTAGCACAGTGCCCAGGCACAAAGGAAGTGCTCAATATACGTCTGTTGAATGAAAAAAGGAATCTTGGCTTCTGAGCTGCAAGATGCTTGGGGCTTATTACCAAAGGCAGGTACCTTACAAGCTGTACCTTTGCAAGTCATGTAAGAAGGATGACAGAAGCCTGGAGTGGGAAGCACAGAATTCCCATTAGTACCCTGCTCCTTCCTGCCCTCATCCCTCACTGTCTGCTGAGATCTGAAGGGCAGGTAGGAGTTAGCAAATCTGGGGTGGGCTTTCAGGCGATAGAACACCAGGGGCAAGGGCTTGGAGGGGAGAGATGCTTGAAACATGCAGTGTAAACAGCTGGGGTGTGGGCAGGGAGGTGGAGCTGCTTCTACACATTAAAAATTTTTTGTGTGTATTTTTATTTGGCTGCACTGGGTCGTAGTTGTGGCATGCAGGATCTAGGTGCAGCATGTGGGATCTAGTTCCCTGACCAGGGGTCAAATCTGGGTCCCCAGGATTGGGAGCGCTGAGTCTTAGCCACTGGACCACCAGGGAAGTCCCTGGTCATATATTTTCTGATGAGAGAGTTGAGGAAGACCCAGCAGGGAACTGATAGAATCAGATCTGTCTCAAGAGGGTGGTCTGGCTCAGGGAACAGGGGCGAACTCCATTTGGATGTTGGGTCAGAGGGTCTCCAGACTAAGTGGAGCAGCTGGCCATGGGTCTGGAGTTCAAGGGAGCCTGCAGGCTTTAGACAGAGACACAGAGCACATCTAGGTGGAAACTGAGGCTAGGGAGTGGCCGCTTTCACCCAGAGAGTTAGGGCCTCAGGATACAGGCCCTGGGGGAAGAAAGGAACAGTGGTGCCCATGCCACTTGCATCCGAATCTCCTGAGGGACTTATGAAAAACACAGCTTCCCTGTTGAACTGGTTCTCTGGGTGTAAAGCCATGAAATCTTCATTTTTAACCAGCTTTCTTGGCAATTCTGATGCATGAGAATCACAGCCTTAAGGCAACTGAGAGGGCTGAGAGATGAAGTAGAGGCAGCCAGCAAGTGAAGACTTAAAAACCTTTTTATTCTCCAAAGAAAGTCTGATGCAAAAAATTTAAAGTGTGAAAAGACCAAGTGTTGGGGAAGAAATAATGCACCAGAAACACTCATGCAGGGCTGGTGGAAGATGTAAACTGATTCAGCCCTTCTCGAAAAGCTGGGCATGCCTTTTACCTGTCCAACCCACACCTGCATACATGCCCTAGAGAAAGTCTCCCCCGTGTCCCAAGGGTGATGTGTACGAGAATGCTCATGGCACCATGTGCAAACAACTGAAATACCTACCATGAGCAGTTGGATACATAAAACTGCACGATATTCATGAACTAGAATACTACACAGCAGTGGGAAAGAACAGAGCAGTCCCTATCAATAAGGATGAATCTTTCAGTGTTGGAGGGAAAAGACAAACCACAGAATGGAAACTGCAGACTTTCAGATCCATGAAGCATAAAAACATTCCAATTATATTTTACCTACTTTTGCCTGCTGCTGTGGCCTGCTAGAAAATGGTAACACTGCAAAGTAAATCAGGAAATTGATGAACAAAATGCAGAGGAATGATTGCCTCTGGTGGGGGAGGAGCCTGGCATTAAGGAAGGGTATCCAGGGGCATCTAGCTAATTGGTCATGTTCTATTTCCTAGCCTGAGTTCTGATTATGTGCATTTTGTTTTTGTTTTAAACATTTATTATTGATTTATTTGGCTGTAGCCAGCACAGGGATCTTTAGTTGCAGCATGTGGGATCTGGTTCCCTGATTAGGGATCAAACCCAGGCTCCCTACGTTGGGAATGTGGAGTCTCAGCCACTGGACCACAAGGGAAGTTCCTGTGTTTTATTGTTACCAAACACGCATAAAATGTTCGAATGTCTTGAATATTTTAGCTATTTTTAAGTAAAATATTTTGGGAGAGATCATTTGCTAGAGAGAGATTAGAGGTCAGTGGAGGTCAAGGAAGGTGTTTTCTCATTTTGCCTTTTAAGATGGAAAGAATAGAGCTTGTTGAATCTAACGGGAAGGAGCCAGGGGAGGCTATATGAGACAGTTTACTCAAGGAGAGGGGTCCTCAGGGGAGGGGGCGGGATGCAGGACTGAGATGATCATTGAACATAGGCAGGAAGAAAGCCTTTTTTTCATGGCACCAGCAGGAAGGCAGGAAAGGATGAGTAACAGGTAAGCCTGAAGGCCTAGCAGCAGGAAGCTGGGGGAGCTGACATATGGTGGCTTCTGTTTTCTCTACATTGTAGTAGTGAAAACATGAGTGGTCCAGACACCAGCCTTAGACCAACAGAGCATAGGGTGTGGTCTGACAAGATATCTGTTTTTTGTCCCTGATTGCAGGCACAAGTTTCCTAAAATCCTTGCAATATCCTGCTAGGAGTGTTTTTGGTTTTTATAATGAGCCTCTTTCTATCACCCCTGAATTTACGCTAACGAGGCAACTCTAGGCAGACCCCTAGATTCCTGCTGGATGAGGCCAGAAAGACCCAGCTAGGATTCGGGGGCTGGAACGTTCACCCCCATACCTGACCTCTGTGGAGAAGGGTGGGGCTAGAGACAGTTCAGTCACCAATGGCCAACGATTAATCTATTATGCCTACATAATAAAGCTTCCATAAATACCCCTACATGACATGGTTTGGAGAACCTTGGGTTGGTGAATATATTGCACTTGGGTTGGTGAATATTATCGTGCTTGGGTTGGTGAATATATCGAGGTGCTAGGAGTGTGGCAGGCCTGAAGAAGGCATGGAAGCTCTTCCCCCACATTGTGCCCTTGCACCTCTTCCATTTGGCTGCTCCTCAGCTGTATCTTGTTTCCCCCTTGGCTCCGCAGCATCTGGCATGTGGGATCTTAGTTTACCAACCAGGGGTCGAACCTGTAATCCCTGCATTGGGAGCATGGAGTCTTAACCACTGAACCACCAGGGAAGTCCCTTCTCAGTTGTACCTTTTATAATAAACTGTAAGTAAAACATTTTCCTGCATTTTGTGACTCTTTATAGTGAATTATCAAGTCTGAGGAGAGGGGTCATGGGAACTTCCAACTTTATAGCTGGTCGGTCAGAAGCAGGAGACAGTCTTATGGGACTCAGCCTTCAGCGGTGGGGTCTGTACTAACTCCAGGGAGACATGTCAGAACTGAACTATAGGACACTCAGCTGGTGTCAAGAAGAGTTGGCTAGTGTCAGAAAGAACCTCGGGGGTTTCTGCTGTTTGGGGTTCAGAGATTCTCCAAGGGACCGAGTTCAGTTTTATCCTGGGATTCAAAGACTTTTCTGCCCCTATTGGGAAAGTGATCACCATTTTCCCACCAATTTCCAAGGAAAAACATAGTTCTGGGTTACAAACTCAGACCCAAACAGACTTCTGGAATATGACCCTTCATCCTAGGCCCACTAAAGGGCCCACGGCCTATGGACACCCCGCGTGCTCTGCCCCACCCTTATTGCTAGGCTCACCTGGATTTTGAGCCTGAATTTTCTGATGCCAGAGAAAGCTTTAAGTGTGTTCAGGGCTTGGATTTTGACACTGCTGTCCTTGTCATCCAGCATGGAGCCCACCAACGTGATGTCATCGTTAGTACAAGTAGAGGCCTAGAGTGTGCCAAGAGAGACGGAAAAGGCGGGAGAAGCGGGTGTCCTGGTCCCCCTGTCCCCCCCTCCACACACCCTGTCACCAAGACCCCTCAACACAACCCCTCCCACCATCAGAGAGACAGGTCCCAGGACACAGTCTGGCTAGTCAGAGGCGGTGGGGGGCGGGGAACCAGGACACACACTGGTAGCCCCCAGGGGCCAGGCTGATAGGGAGGGGTCTCCTGCCTCCCTTCCCTCACCTCGGACTCCAGCAAGTACACACAGCGCGTGATGCTGTGTAGGATCATGCTCTTGGTGTATGCATCCTGCTTGCACTCCAAAGAGTTGAGGAGCCTCCGGAGCTCACCTGAGTCCCGCCTGAGCCGCTCTCGCTCGATTGCCAGGCCTAGATAGCCACCCCAGACCGTTTCAGGCTGTGGACTCAGAGGTGATGAAACAACGGGATTGAGAAGCGGGGCAGAGGGACCTGGGAGTCAAGGTTGCCTTGTCTTTTCTGAAGAGAAGACTTCCTGCCATACGCAGGACCACCATGTGCAATTGATCAGGGTGTGCACTGCACAAGGGCACCACATCTAATGCTGCATCGTTCATATCATAAACAAAAATATGTTGTACGTTTACCATAACAACTTTCTGGCATATGGCAGCCATACAGTGTTTCATCGTAACTGATACATGGCAATGATATTCCAGCAGGTGGCAACACAAAGTTTTGCAGAAAGGGTTCCTTTCTCAACTTTGCACTGAGGGGTCATAGAGATTAGTGGAGGCTCTGGGCACATAGGTTCCCCAGTTTTCCCTTGGGGAGAACTGCTGATACCAAGTTTCCATCCATCCTAGATGCCAGAGTGAATGTAGAATTTAGGAACATGCCAGATGACTCTTGAGGATGCACCTGAGCGCCATCCACTGCCTGGGGACCCTGCTCTGGCATCTCTAGAGTGGGTCTGGGGAATAAGGAGGTGAGAAAGAGGCACGAAAGAGGAATGTGGAGGAGTCCCCTTGGGCTCCTCGGAGACCTGGGGTATAGGTACCTCCTGGGGCCAAGCCCTCTCCCCAAGTGGGGACACTCACGGGCGATGCAGATGGGTGAGGCAGAGCAGAAGGGCGGCTGACACTTTAAGGCGGCCTTGAAGGCCTTGTACAGGAGGTAGACGGCCCCGGCGCCTGTGGCCAGGCTCACCACACCTTTGCAGATGTCCATTTGCCCCGGGCGCTGGGGGATGCAGGACATGCCCCAGGCACCCAGCGAAGGCCTTCCGGAACCAGAACTCCAGCAGGGCCAGGAACCAGGGCACCAGAATCAGAACATGAGCAACAAAGGGAGCTGGGGAAACAGGACGGAGGGTGGCAGTCTAGGAACAGGGCAGCTGGGGAGCTTCGGAGGCTGCGTGAAATCAAGTTCAGGACTCCAGGGAAACAGAAGGTCTGGGGCAGGAAGGTCCTTCACAGCCCCCATTTTTAGGGGACCCAGGTTGGTGGGGCCCCAGCAGCCAGCTCTAGAGGCTTCCTTTTCTCCATTAGAGGGCAAAGTGAAAAGTGAAAGTGAAGTCACTCAGTTGTGTCTGACTCTTTGCGACCCCATTGACTGTATCTGCCAGGCTCCTCCATCCATGGGATTTTCCAGGCAAGATTACTGGAGTGGGTTGCCATTTCCTTCTCCAGGGGATCTTCCCAACCCAGGGATTGAACCCAGGTCTCCTACATTGCAGGCAGACTCTTTACCATCTGAACCACAAGGGGGCTTCACCATTAGAGGGCAGCAGAGGCCCAATTTCTGGAAGTTTGAAAGTTTGCTGGGGTGGTCGGGGTTGGGAGTGTTGTGGGTGTTGCGATGTGGCCCCTGGCAGCCCTGTTCCCTCACTTGCCTGGCCCTCCCATCTTTGATCTTTTCGCCATGGATCCACTTCTGGGCCTCGGAGTGTTTCTGTAGGCAAGGACCCCCTTTCCATCAGAGGATGAAGAGACGATGAGCATCTTACAAAGTTTCCCAGAGTCTCAAGGCAAATCCATTATCTTCCAGCATCCACATGTTCCCCTCAATGTTGACCAAAAGCTCATAAGGGCAGTTGTCACTTAATCTCCAACATCCAGCAGAGTCCTGCACTTAGGAGATGCTCAAGTTATGACTTCTGTTATTCCTTGAGGATGAGAGGCCAGGACAACATCAGAGAATCTGAACACAGGGATGCCACGCCCATTTATCCAGTGTGTCTCTGGAGGAGAAGGGGCCCTTGCCTTGATCACTTATAACCTGGGAGGACCCAGATTTAGCATTCTAAAACTCCAGGGTTAAAACCTGGGGGGGTCTGTGCCATCAAACCATGGAGGCCTGAATCTGGGAATATCACATCCCATCCCCCCCACACACACACAACATACACACACAGGGTGGGATGGGGTTGGAGGCCTCTGGAAAATGCCACCACCCTGGAGGAGGAGAACCCAACCTTGGAGGCCTCAGTCTCCACCACTAGGATGGGGCAGGTGAGACCAGACCCTTCCCTCCTCCTCCTCCCCCCACCCCCAGTGTCCCCACAGCCTCTGGCCTCCCCTTCTGGTACAGAACAGGGAGGAGCCCAAGCCAGGCTCAGGCCCAGAGTCAGCACTGAGCATGGCTGCACCAGAACAGGGCTTCTCCTGCTGGGCCTTGAGCTCCTGTTGGAAGGCTCGGGGCCCTGGGCTGCTGCATCTGGGCTTGTAGGAGGTGTAGAAACACACCACCAAGGATGCTACAGCAGCCAGCCAGGTCTGTCCACTCAGAGCCTTCATCCACGTCGCCCCAGGCTGCAGGCAACACTCCCAGGGGGGCCATTCTCGTCCATCCTTGGCCCTCCTTCTTTTAAAAAAAAAACAAAACTTGGCCGCGCCAGGTCTTTTGTTGAGGCACGAGCGATCTTCCATCTTCATTGCAGCATGAGAACTCTTAGTTGTGGCTTGTGGGATCTAGTTCCCTGACCAGGAGTTGAACCCCGGGCCCCCTGCGTTGGAAGCTCAGGGTCTCAGCCACTGGACGACCGGGGAAGTCCCTTGACCCGTCCCGACTTTGCCTGCACCCTACTCACGTGACCACGTTTGCCCCCTGCCCCAGCAAATGGCTGATCTCACCCCTGCTCTACCTGCTAATTCATTAAAGGAAACATCTGCCCTCATGATGGTTCTTAACTGAGGGGCTATGAGAGACGTGCCCCAGCTGGTTTCCCTGGTAACTGATGAGCCAACCTGACTTCAATTCGCCCTACAAATAGTAGTCTCCTTCTACCCTGAGTGGGGAAGATTGCTACTATGGCCTGCCCGCTGTAATCCACGGGTTGTTGCTCCAGGACCTTTTGCTTAAGACCAGCGCCAACCCCCTCCCCAAACCTCCGGTCCAACAAACAATTGAGGTCTCCATCATTGTCTCCAGACTCTTTCTTTGGTCTTGAGGTGGGCAACCACAAGGCTTTCAGGATTGCGGGGTGCAGCCCAATGATTGGTCAGCCGGCTGAGAGGCCAAAGAAACACCCAAGATGTCGAGAAGTCAAGGGTGGGGAATGGAAGGTCGCAGGCATGATCTTGAGGTGGCTGTCCACCAGCAGATGGGGCCCTGTGGCAGCTGACTGCCATGAGAGATGTCTTTCCCTTCCATTAAATTGATTCTCTTCCACTCTGGTAACCTCGGAGTCTCTGTTTTCCATTTAAAAGCAGCAGCCCTATGCTTGTGGCTCATCTGACTGCGCCAGGATGGCTGGTGAATACAGACAAAATGCAAGGAAGTGGATGATCTACAAAGAACAAGCCTACCTCCAACCTCTCACCACTAAACAATTACAGACACAGGCTTTAGGGGATCTTAATTCAGGGACAGGCTTGTGAATTGGACTTAGCCGAAAAGTCTGGTTGGGGCCTGTGGCAACAACGAAACAAAGAGTATCCCTGGGCTTCTGGTCCCAGCTGTGGAAGGGGGCAGAGCCATGATACATGCTGTGAAGGGACAGCAGCCACGTGCAGCTTATAGTGTGCCGCAACAGGTGGAAGACACTACAAAAGGCTTACCCGAGTCTAGCAATACAAACATCCACTATTTGGGGTCTAGGATAGCTGCGTGTGAAATACAAGACCCCGATGGGCATTGATAATGACCAAAGACTCCACTTAACCAGCCATGACGTTCAGGAATGGGCTGATAGAAATGACACACTGGCCTTTCCACTTGCCTTACGGACATCCCTCCCCCCACCTCTACTGGGCTAATGGAAAGGATGAAAGAACAACTTAACAACTGAAATGGAAACCCGTTCTTTCCACAGGTGGACCAGAGGCTAACTTAAGCTCTTAAGAATTCAAACTGAACATCCCAGGGGCAATCAGCCCAGGGCTATGTTAACCCAGAAGTGACTAGTCAATACAGTCTGAGCTTAACTGTTGACCGCCTAAAGACGAATGAGAACTATCGGGACAACAACTTCATTTTGCTCTTGCCAAGTGATCTTACCCCCAGAGGAACACATTATCAAATGACCCGAGGACTGGCAGGTAAGTCCCTGGTGGTTGGGGTTTGCTGCCTCGTGGGAAGTAGGATTGGCAAGGGAATTACAGATTTCATCTAGATTTATACTAGACCCACCTAAGACTACTAAAGTTAATTAATCCAGCTCCTAATGGAGAAAAAGTGGCATTATACCCTGTAGGAAGGTTATACCACCCACCAGTCTTCAGCACTATGAATGTCTTTGTTGCTGTCCTAGGCTCTTTCTTTGGTCTCAAGGATGGGCAACTCTGAGGCTTTCAGGTCTGTGGGCTGCAGCCCACCAGAGGGTGACTACATGGACTCCCTGCAGTGAAAGGTGACAGAGGCTGCTGGAGGCCCCCTCCCTCCACTGTCATGGGACCACCTATCAGGCTCCATGAACTCTGGGCAGGAAATGGCTGCCTGATGGAACTGTTCTAGATTCCAGCTCCCCTGGTGGATCAGAGGAGAGGTCCTTAGAACAAAGTTCCAGCCCTCTTCTGAAGGGGACTCAAGGCTACTGGCCTCCTCAGTCTATAGAGGAGACCCCACGACCTTCACATCCTAAAAAAATGCAGTGCTCACCTGCTCTTTAAAGCTCTCCAAAGATGCAGAGTTCTTTCTTGGCTCTAAGCTAATTCCTTCCTGCTATATCTAAGCCTATTTTTTTTTTTTTTTTTGTTCTGCTCTCAAATGATTCAGAGGAATCAGAAGCAGAGGCAGCCACCCCACTATACATTCTTGCTAATCCACAGCACAATATAGGAAAAAAAAAAAAAAGAATATGTATTTGTTGGTGGAAAGTCAAGGACTGTTCTTTCTTGGGAGTAACTGGTTTTGATTCAGATGATGTCTTCGTTTGAGAATTAAAATACACTTGCTTTTATGAAATGATGGTGACAACACATGATAGTGAACGTTCTTGGAGAGTACAAATGAAGACGGCAGCTCTCGGTGAGAACTTGGGTTTTGGTTCTTTTCCCCTGTCAAATCCCCAAATTTGCAATATTGGCTAGAGAGAAGTCTGAGACTCCACATACACACACAGCCAACCCCAAGTTTCACACCTGCCCTCACCAAGGCAAAAGGACACAGGCTGCCCTAGCACACCTCTCTGCCATCTGCACCAGCTTTCCACATGAAGGCTGCTAATGTTCCCATCATGATGTTATTCAGTTGCTCAGTCATGTCTGACTCTTTGCAACCCCATGGACTGCAGCATGCCAGGCTTCCGTCCTTTACCATCTCTAGAAGCTTGCTCAAACTCATGTCCATTAAGTCAGTGATGCCAACCAACCATCTCCTCTGTTGTCCCCTTCCCCTCCTGCCTTCTATCTTTCCCAGCATCAGGGTCTTTTCTTTGCATCAGGTGACCGAAGTTATTGGAGTTTCAGTATCAGTCCTTCCAAAGAATACTCAGGGTTGATTTCCCAACGTATTAGGTGCAGTTTATTTAGTGAGTGAGTGTGGGTTCAACCCAGACTTCCAGCTCAGTTACTGAGTTAAGCTTTGTAATCTTTTTGTGCCTCATTTTCCCCACCTATAAAATGCGTATAATAGGTAATACCTACTTCTTGGGTTTATCAGAACAGTGCTCAGCACACAGAGCTCACCAGATGTGACTATGATAATTTCAATTACAAGCAGGCTTCCCCTGGGATAAAAATGTCAGGTGTGGGAAGGAGGTGAGCACACACTTGGCTGGTCTCTGTGAGGCCTGAAAGGTACATTATTCAGCCCCTTCCCTTACCCTATACCCCTCCCACTCTGGTTGTCTTCAGGCTAATCAATCTCAACTCCTGTAACCGTTTACTTTCTTTGAACCGTTTTGGAGTCCTCCTTGAACCCTTCAACCCCACCAAATACCTAAACCTGGAGAGCTAGGGGCACCCAGCCCATTGCCGTGGGCTACTCAGTTCCTAAAAACCATCCCTCCACTTGTAAAACCCTAAAGACTACCTGCTTACTCGATCAGGACTCTAGTTATGGGTGTTTCAGCTTAGTTAATTAGAGGAGACTGACACGCTATTGGGGACCTGCTGTGCAAGTAAGTCATTAAGAAGTGGGTCCTGCCCTTGCATGCTCAGGAGAAGCTAAGGGGAAATCCTCTTACTCTATAATGAAAAGCGCGTTGGAGTCCTTCGGGCTTAGGTTTGGCCAAGTTCCATAATTTGAGTCTCAAGTTTCCTCCTCCGGAAAACGGGTCTATCAATACCCACCTACTACATGAAGTGCGCCGTCAGAACTGAATGCGACGCTGTACGCCCGTGACTCTAGGTGAACTGGGGAAGCTCTGCACGTGCGAGCTGCCCCCGCAGAGAGCGAAGAGGTGCACTTCTGGGGACAGCCCGCACCCTGACGTGGACCCCACGCGCTCCGAGACCGTGCCGTCCAAGCTCGCGCATACCCCGGGCCCGGGACCAGGATGGCGGGCCTCTTGAGTAGCTCGTGACGCCGGCGAAGGCGTGGGGACGCGGGAAAAAGGCGGCGAAAACCCGGGGAAGCGAAGGGGGTGTCGCCCCCCGCAGAAGGAGGATCGGGCGTGGGGCGGAGGCCGAGGCTCCTCCCGCTCCCGGCCTCCCCCCGCCTTGCCCCCCCTCCTCCGACTGCTCCCCGCTCCTCCCCCGCCCCGCGCGCATCCGGCGGCGGGCACAGGATGTTCTTTCGCTGGGGCCCCCCCACCCCCGCCCCCGCTCTCACTTTCTCTCCGCTCCCATCCCCCACTCCCGCCGCCCGCACCTTGTGTAACTCCTTCCCTCCCGCGCTCCGCGGCGCCCGGCGCGCCCTGGGGGGGGGGGCGGGGGTCCCCATCCTTCCCGGGTCCCCATCCTTCCCGCCCACCCCCAGGACAGGGAACTCGCTCGAGGGCGGCCCGGGAAGAAGCGGGCCCGGGCCGAGCTCTGGGCCTCGGTTCTCCGGATCCACTGGCCCGTCGGGGGTCGGGGGGGTAAGGGGTGAAGAGAGATCCTAGGGCCTGACGCCGGCCTTCTCCGGACCCCCCAGGCCAGCTCACCACCGGTGCCGGGTGGGCTGGGGGTGGGGGTGCCCGCAAATCCGGCGAGTCCCGCGACCGAGGAGGGCAGCCAGCTGGACGGAGTTAGCGCCAGGCCAGGCGTAGGATCAGCGAGGTCGAGGACCCCAACCTCATCCTCTCCCCGGTTGGGATGACAAGGGGGCCCCCGGGTCTCCGGGAGAGGATGGCGAGAGGTCACGCCCCTCGCGTACACGTCACTGTTTCCAAGGCAACCGGGGGCGGAGACGCGGGCTGGGTAAGGAGAGACCTTAGCGAAACAAGGTTGCTGGAGACCCTGGGACACGGGGGTCGGGGGTGCGTTGTGGTGGGGAGGCGGCGTGGGCGGCCTTTTCAATCTTTGCTTTTCGCTCGCTGGTGCTCCAAGAAGCTGAGGGCAGGACAGGTTCGGTTCATTCGACAGACGTTCGTTGAGCTTGGACCGTGCTTGGCATCAGGCTTAGGCACTGCGTTCCGGCGGCGCTGAATCAGAACCCTGCCCTCGCTGATTATTTTGAGTCAGGGCAAAGTGGCTATGCATCCTGTGTTACCTCCGTGGAACTGGTGTTAACTGTTAACAACAGTGTCCTTTTACTCGCTTAGAAATGTCTTAGTGGGGGGTTGGAGGACAGTAGTTAAGGTACCTCATCCTCCAATTCAAGAAAAGCTCCCACAATGCAGGCTGTTGTCTGCTCACTTTGCAGCCAGCACTCTGTTCTCTGTAATCTTTGCCTCTCATTCTGCAAGGTAAGTATCTCTAGCACCTTTTTACAGATGAAGCAGGCTTAGAAAGGTGAAGAGGCTTGCCCAAGGCCATACAGCCAAGTGTTGGACCTAGGTCATTGTGGCCTTCAAAATCCGACAGCCCAATCTTAGTCTTTCTTCTCAAGACAGATGATATTAAGTAAATAAATAACCCTGTCCCTGCCTGAAGGAGCTTATAATAATTGAGGCTGAAAATATTACAGGACATAATGAAGCAATAAAATACAGGAAAGATTAAAGGCCACCCATAAGGCTTAGAGGGATGTCGATGACAAAATGATCCAAGCAGGGTGGAGATTATCAGAGCCTTTGAGCTGGGTTTTGAGGTGGTGATGGGATCAAGCTCACTGGGTCTGTGTTTGTGTGTGTGTGTGTGTGATGTGCTGCCAAGAAAGAGAACAACTTAAGGGCATCAGACCAGCAACCCAGAGCTAGGCAGGCTGGACTCTCCAATGGCAAGCTCCCTCTAAATCCCAAAGCCACTGCTTGCACTCTTTTCTGCCCTCCACCGTCCTCAGTGGTTTTCTGTTCCTTGCTGGAGCGGAGGCTCTGGGCAGGCAGCTAGACTCATTACACTCAGCACTCCAGTACTTTAGAGTTGGTATTTGGCACAACCTTGGTAGCTCAGATGGTAAAGCGTCTGCCTACAGTGTGGGAGACCCGGGTTCAATCCCTGGGAGGGGAAGATCCCCTGGAGAAGGAAATGGCTACCCACTCCAGTGTTCTTGTCTGGAAAATTCCATGGATGGAGGAGCCTGGTAGTCCATGGGGTCTCAAAGAGTCAGACAGGACTGAGTGACTTCACTTAGTCTGTTGTTAATTTGGATGTCAGCTTCTCTCTTCTCATTCCCCACTCCTACCCCGAAGATTCTGGGAAATTTAAAAACCGGGGCTGCTCTAAACAAAAGGGCCTGCATGAGCATCAGGAAACCGATAGGCTTGATGCTAACAAGAAGACCAAGCCAGGAAAGAGAACTGTGAGGAGAAAAGAGGCACAATCCAATGGACAGGACACTTGAGCACTGGATGCCTTCCTACCGTGCACCAGGCCTTGTGCTGGATTCTGTGGTGTGGGTACACCATGAATGAGTGTGGGCCCCTTCGTATGGAACACACAGATTAATAGCTGGTGTACCCAGTGTGCCTGAAGAGTCTGAAGTTGATAACACACAATAAACGGTGTTTGAGAAAGATTATTCCAGCAGGGTGTGTAGGAGGAAGGAAAAACCTGGGTCAGAAAGGACAGTGTGGCAGTGACTGTGGGAATTGGGTCAAAGGTGGAATCTCTGGTATTGGAAAGGAAGGGGTGAGGAAAGTAACAAACAATACACCTTGTAATAAAAGCAGGAGTGGGAAGAATTTGGTAATAGATGGTGAACGAGAGAAAACAGTTAAGAATTTTTTAAGTTAATTTTTTTTTAGATTTTTATTGTTTTTGGCTGCACTGGGTCTTCATTGCTGAACACAGGCTTTCTCCAGATGCAGCCAGTGGGAGCTGCTCGCTAGTTGCAGTGCATGGGTTTCTCATTGCAGTGGCTTCTATTGCTATAGAGCACACAGGCTCTGGGTGCACAGGCTTTAGTAGTTGTGGCTCAAGGGCTCTTGAGTGAGGGGTCAGTAGTTGTGGTACGCAGGCTTTGTTGCTGCATGGCATGTGGGATCATTCCAGACCAAGGATCGAACCGGCATCCCTTGCATTGCAAGGCAGATTCGTAACCACTAGTCCACAAGGGAAGCCCCAAGAGTTAAGAATTAATCCTCCTTCATGGTGAGTTTGGGCAGTAGGAAGGTCACTACAGGCAAGGAGGAGGAGCTGGTGTGAGGGCCCTGAGGGTGAGTTCTGTCACTCCTGGGCCATGTGAAGGCAGGTATCCTCTAGGCGATTGGACTTGGACACAGGGACGTCCTGAAGAGTTCTGGCTGCCTCGTAAAAGAGTGTCCTCGTCACTGCGGGTATGCAAACAGCTTCAGAACATTGGCCTGGGATACTGTGGAAAGATTTCATACATCAGGTAGAAGGCTGGAGTCGACAACAGTGAAAGTGGCTCCTGACGGAGGGATTTGGTGAGCGTTGGCTGGGTAAGCACATGTGTGGGAAGGACGCCTGTATGTGTGGGAAGATGGTTGGCATCCATCGCCTCAACTTTGGCTACAGAAGGTGCCTGAGATGCCTGGGAAGTGGGGGTTGAGGCCCAGGTGAGGCATGTCAGCAGCCTAGGGTCCCGCCCCCCCGCCCCACCTTGGAAGGCTCTGGAGCCCAGGACTGTGCTGACTGCCAGGGCATTTCCTGGAACTTGGCAGAGGATGGAGCCCCTCCCTGCCTGCCCTGGCACACTCCAGGTACACCGTGTCCTGGGATGTGGGGGTGGGGGGGGAACCTTGCAGACACCCCAGGAGACTGGGGTGTAGGAATGGTCCCCACCCCCCAGGAAGAGTCCTGCTCTGGGCAGACGTCTGAGCTCCCACCCTGCGGCTGTCATCCTCACAGTGGCCCCACCAGACCACAGGGGACAGCAGGCCGGGAGGAGGAAGGAGAAGCCTTGGGGCTGGGTGGCAGGATTCCTGGGTCTTTGTCGTGGCTTTGGGTGGGAGGGTGGGTAAGGCAGAAAAGCGGGGTCTCGGGCTTCAAAGCACCTCCCCACCTGCTTCTCCTTCCCTGCGGGGTAATCTTCAGGGGCCTAGTGGTTTTGAGGGGAGGGGACAGGAAGAGGCTCTGAACTCTGGGTCAACCGGGGTCAGAGATGGGGAAGACTTCCTTGCCCTGCGTCCATCCCATCTCTCCCAGCGTCCTCTTCTACTCCCCTCCACCCTAGACCAAATTTCTACCTCCAACTGCAACTAAGAGTTACGCCCCCCCACCATGCCAAGACCTCCAGAAGCCTCCCAGAGTGGTGGGAGAAGGGGACGATCAGCCTGTCTGGCGGGCCACACCTGCCGGGCTGGGTGAGGTGAATGCCCCTCCCGAGTGGGCAGAGCCCACTCAGGTCCAGCCGGGGGGCCGCAAAACGCTGGAATGGAGGGGCGAGAAGGCAGAGGACTGCGCGAACCGGCCACGTGGAGGTCCAGAGCGACAGGCAGGGGCGGGAGCCACGAGCCGGCTGTAAGCTCGCTCCTCCCGCTCGAGGGAGCCTCCGAGAGAGAGTTGAGTCGTCGCTGACCGCAGGCTGCAAGAGCGGTTGATCTGGTGAGCGAGCACACCCACTTACCCAGCTGCTGAGTCAGGCTGTTCTCGCTCCCCGTTCGCCCGCCCGCCCGCTCGGGACATTGTGTTCCAGCCCCGGCGCGCTGGCACCAGGCCCAGGCGCTCACACCAGTCTCCTCGCCCTGTTTGTGCTCGCGGCTTGCGCTCGGCGCGCAGCCTCGCCGCCGCCGCTGTCGCAGTCCCGCGAGTGCATGCTGGGGCCGGGCCTGGCGCAGACACCGGGGACGGTCGGGGGCTGGTGCGCAACTCCAGCACTCATCCCCCGATCCCCCCGGCCCAGGGGTCCCTGAGGCTCTGCCCGATCACCGGCCTTAGCAAACCCAGATCACTCCATCCCCCACCTGAGTCCCGGTTTGGATCCCTGGGCGAGTGGGGGGCCTGGGGCAGCACAGTTGGGAAGGGGCGGGGGGCAGGTATTGGTAGCTAAACGCGAGAGAAGGAGCCACCCAGGCTGCCGCCCAAGCCCCACGGGTGCTCAGTCCAGGAGTCTGGAGGAGGAGAGCAAGGAACGCGCCAGCCCCATCCTTGCGAGACCTGGGATGCGGTCACGTGACAACGGAAGCCCGCTAGAGGGGGCCGTTCAAGCCATCTCCCTGGAGCCTCCCGGTTCTCCGACCCCTTCCCTGATTGATCCTTTCTTCACACAACCTTGGAGACTCCAGTGATTCCCAGGGGCTGGCAAACCAAGCCCAACTTTCGGCTAGCTTGGGAACCCCCTGGCTGGACGCCAGGAGTAAGTAGGAAGAGCCTGGACACTAGCGGGTGGGAGTGGGCGGCGGGGTGGAAGAAGACGACCCCAAACCCGAGCCTGACCCCTCCCTTCGTCCAGCCCAAACCCGGGTATATTCGCGGCCACGTCGTCTTACCCATCCTTCTGCAGAAAGAGATCCCTGAGCGCTTGTCCTAAAGGTTCCTGGACCAAGGAGGGGACAAAGGACTTACATACCGAGCACCTACCATATGTAAGGCTGTGTTTGGTCTTGCTAAGGAGGTCATTAAAAAGTTTCCAACGCAATTCGGAAAGTCTTTTCTTCTCCCTCCTTCCAACCTCCACAGTCTGCTGCACCATTTCCCCCATGCTGGGAGGGCCCATCCTCCAAGATCTACCCATCTCTCAAGCTCCAGCTCATAAAGCCTATTTGGAACAGTGCCAGACAAATCTGATGCCTCTCTCCTCTGAAAGCCCAGCACACTCAGTCTGTACCTTTCTCACGGCACAGCGTGTGGCCTGTCTCATATTCTAGTGATCTGTTTACTAATCCTGTTCTTCTAACCAGATTAGAAAGTCCTTGAAGCAGAAACAAAGTCTGCTTCTCTGAGCCTTCTCCCATGGCTTGAGCTCATCCCCCACAGGCCAAGCTTCGCACTGGAGTTGATGTTCAATAAATGTTAGGTGTATTGAAATGATTTCCTGCCCTTGGGTGGTTTGCAGGCCAGTTGAAGATACAAACACATGGCATGTGAGGTTAAATAATAACCCAAGCCATCAGGTGGTGAGTACCAAATGTGTGAGAGCTATGGGGATTCAGAGGGAAGGAGATGGTGATATGGGAGAGAGATCCCGGGAGGCTCTAGCCTTTGAGCTGTGTGTGCGGAGGAGGAGAGAGAAGGTGTGGAGGTGACTCAGACTGGTTTACATCACCGCAGACCCGCCTCCACACTAGGCACTTCACCATGCATTATCTCTAATATTTAAGAGAGCGGGCTGGGTTTGGGAAGAGTGGAGGGGACCCAAGCCAGATGTGCCGAGAGCCAACCAGAGCTCAGAGGCAGCCTTGGATCTGGGCTTCCCACCCTCACTCCCCGGGCACTGCCTGTTCCCTGGCCTGCCACTCCTACATACTACACCCAAGAGAGCTGCCCAGCGCTGCCCAGCTCTGGATGCCCTCTGGTCCCACCCTGGTGCACAACTGGCCGTGTGACCTTGGGCCAGGCACTTCCTTCCCTACACCTCCCTGTCGTCGTCGTCTGTGCCTCCATTGCAGCACTTCCAGGCTGTGACTCTGTGAGTCAGTGTCCCAGGGATGCTTGCCACCTCCCCTGATGTGACCTGGGCTGCTGTGGCTCTCCCCTCTCCTAGCCCCTACCCCCCTCATTGCTCCCTCCCAGTCTGGAGCTGCTGAGAGGAACACTGGGTACAGAGTGTGAGCAGGGATAGGAGGTTTCCTGTGGTTGCAAAAGGAACACCGGGGACTTTCCCTGCTGTGGGAGAAGTGGGGGAGGAGGAGGCAGGGCCAGCCTCGAAGGAACCTCTGCTCTCCTCCCTCCCCTCAGTGCTCCCAGCTCTGAAAAAGGCTGGTACAGTTTGTTACGCTGGGGCCGGAATGTACCGTGTGTTTCATATGGCCTCTGTCCAGTCCTACACTGGCTGCTTTATATTTATACTTCCTTCTTCAGCCGTGGCATCCTGCTGCCTGTCACCCCTGCTCTCATCTGCCTACCTCCCACCTGGGCTCCCCCACCCACCAGGGGTTCTACACTCTTCTGGGTGGTAAGGGTTGGGGGCTGAGCAAGCCCTGGAGGCAAGTTAGACTCTGGGAGGTTGAAACTGTCAGTCCCCTTCTCTGTCCCATCAGCCGGCCGGAACACTCCAAGGCCATGGACACTCCAAGCTGGGTCTGAAGTTTCTCTGGGCCTTTGAGGTTGACCCCCCTCCACCACTCCTTGCCACCCTTATTTTCTTGAGCACTTCAGCAGTGTGCTTGAGGCCAGCGAGAGAAGTGAACTGAAGGCTCTATTTAAATTGCCACCCCCCACACACACACCCCAAAAGCTTGGCAGACTTGTTAATCCTTGATCCTCCAGGCATCGGTCACAGAACAAGGCAGAGGTGGGAGTGGGGGAGGGGGACTCTACCCTCACCCCCCCCCCCAGGAGTCAAGCATACCTAATAGAAGCTGCAAAATGGAATTTGACAGTTGGTGACATAATGATTTTTGAGTTATGACCACTTTAATCTCCTCAAAGTGGGCTTGACATTCAGAGATCGATACTTTTATGATCTGGCCTTACTCCCCCAGGAGCACATGATGTTATTATTCACAATAAGAGCTAATGTCCATTGCCTCCTAGGGACCCAGCACTGGGTTCAGGGGTTTATATACACAAGCTCATTTACTCTTCACAGTGACTCTAGGAGGTGGGTGCTTCTGTACCCTGCCTTGACAGTTAAGGAAACTGAGGCTCAGAGAAGTAACAGAGCTGAGATCCACATTTAGGTCTGTCTCACAGCAAAGCCAGCACTTCTGAGTGTCCTGCTAGATGACTTAGGTCTGTATCTAAATCACAAACTCTCCATTTATCAAGCCTCAGAGTCCTACTCCTCCCATCCTTCAAATGATTCCAGGATCTCTGCCTCCTGAGAGCCTATATATGCCTGGAGGTATAGTATGACAGCGGGGAAAACCATTTTCAGCCCATTGGACAGGCTGAAATGCAGAGGCCCCAGGGGACACTCAGTGCTGGAGGTAAGTGGTCAGGCCTGCTGGCTATGGGCAGCCTCAGTCATCTCTCAGCCGGCTGGCATGCCAGCTCCCATTCAGCCCCTCACCTGGGAGTAAACTTTGCTTCACTGTACCACACTGGGAACTAAGAACCAGACCTTGGATCCAGGTCTCTGAACTCAGAACTTCTGTGGTACTTGGTGACATGGTGGCATGGCCTCTCCTAGGACCCACTTACAGCAGGGCTTTGGCAGAAATCACCACCATTATGTCAGATCCCTGGCCATATCAGGGTGTGTCCATTTCACTTATACTTTCTAGCTTGCTACGCTCACTATGATCTTAATGTTCCTCTAAAGGAAGGAGAATAGTGCCCATTTTCATAATGGGAAAACTGAGGCATGAACAGCTCAGTTGCTCACTCAAGGGCAAGAAACTAGATTTGTGACTCTGATATCTGGGGTGCTTTGTTTCATAACACTGAGCCTCTCCTAAGAGACAAAGAGTTTCCCCAGATGTCCCCAAGCCCGGTGACATGTGACCTTTCATCCAGCCCTTTCACCCTAGGATACTGCCCATGCCACCCTTATCTACCCCAGGGCTGAAGCAAGGGCCCCAGACATCCTGCAGTCAGCTGGCCTGGCCTGGGCTCTGGCTTCCTGTCCTCTGCAGCTCTCACAGGCACATTTTGTCCCCTCTGAGCCCAGTTCTTTCTTCCTCTTTTATCCTTCCTTCTTTTTCGCTCTTTGCTCACTGAGAGTCCTGTTTATACGCCTCCATCCATCTGTGTTTGCTTTCTACCTTTGCTTTTTGTATGTCCCTTCTCCTGGGAAGTTTCCTAAGGTCCTCCATGCCCTCTGCCCTTGACACCATCTTGTCTTTAAGGAAGCATCTTCCATTTCTACCCCCACCCCTACTTCTTACTTCGCCTCCAACTTGAGAAGGGAGGTCAGATTACTCTGGTTCATGCCTTCAGTGTGCACTTAATGAGTGCCTCCTCTGTGTCCCGGGAACTGTATTAGTGCCTAGGATCTAAAGTCTAAAAAGCTGTGCTGGATCATTTTTAAGCACCTACTGTGTGCATCAGGTGTTGTGCTTCAACCTAGGGGCACAAAAGCTGGTCATTGTCCTCAAGAAATCTCCAGGTAGAGAATTCCTTTGTGATATAGTGGTTAGGACTCTAGGCTTTCACTGCTGAGAGTCTGGGTTCAGTCTCTGGTTGGGGAACTAAGATCCCCCAAGCGGTACAGTGCCTCCCCCCCACCACCACCACAGATCTCCAGGCTACTTGGGAAGATGCATATAAACAAGTCACTATAATGCCCTGGGAAGTCAGGGACTGGGTGTGACCAGAGGCCTCAGGGAGGGCTCCTCTGAGGAGGCCAGTCTTCAAGTCTGAGAGGAGCTGGCCTGGCACAGAAAGGGTGCAGGGCGTGCCAAGTAGAAGGAACAGTGTGTATTAAGGCACATGGCATGAAGCTGCCCTGGGTTCTCTGGCGGGCACTTTGAGTTGTTTGGTCTGGCCTGAACCTGGAGTGCAGGTTGGGGAACCTGAGCAGATGTGGCCAGAGGCAGGCAGCCCCAGATGATACAGAACCTCCGGTTCAGCAAGAGTTGACCTTTATCCTGGAGCAGCTGGAAACCAAAGCAGCCTGATGGCTCCCTGCAGCTTAGGAGCCCCAGGGCTGGGCTGGGGCCAGGCCTGAAATACTCTCAAGTCGCCATTAACCCACATTTACTGCCCTTTGGCTCCTCGAGACCTGAGAGAGAGGCTGACACTTCAGTATCATGCTGTTTCCAAAGCATAATCATTCATTCATTCATAAATGTTTCACAAGTTCTCCTGTTTGCGGTGTGCGGCTCTGAGCACTGGGAAGGGGTCATTGACCCCCCACTGAGGTCCCAGCTCTCAAGAAATTTTACCTCCTTGGCAGCTGGGGAGGGAGGATAGGCCACAAACAAACAAAACAAAAGAAGTAAATGAAAAAGATAATCTCAGATCGTGCTGAGTGCAAAGAAAACAAGTGGTGCAATTGCAAGTGATGGGGTGGGCTGGGTAGTCAGTGGAGGCTGCTTTAAGCACAATTACCTTTGAGCCGAGACTGAGATGGCAAGAACAAACCAGTATGTGAACACGTGGGGACTTAGGGTTCTAGGCCTAGGAAAAATCACTTGCAAAGGGCCTGAAACATGGCGGAGCTCGGTGTCTTTCAGGTTTAGAAAAATGCTGGGTTCATTACTGTCCAGCAATTCTATGCAAGGATCATTGTACCCATTTTGTAGAGATGGAAACTGAGGGTCAGAATGGTTAAGTTCCTTGGGCAATATCCTAACTGGTAGTCCAAATTTGGGCTCTAAATCCGCTGCTCTTTTTTTCTACCAAAGTATCGTGTTGCTGTACAACCAGTGTCCTAAATTATTTAGGACCATCCAGATTCCAAAATTCTGCCTCACTGTTCTCTGGACATTCATCCTGGACATTCTGTGTGTCCCACATCATGACTTCAAGCCGTCTCTGCCATGTTCTACCAGCGGCAGCCGAGGATGGGTGTATCATCCCCCTAAGCCTCAGTTTCATCATCAGTAAATAGGGAGAGTAAGAATCCCAATGGCATAGGCTTGCCGACTGAGGATTGAATGAGGTCATCTATGTACGGTCAGTACAGTGCCTGGAGCAGGGCACACATCCCACTTGTGGTCATTCTTAAAACTGGGGTCGCAGCGGAACGGTCCTGTCACCCTGCGCAGGCCTCTGACGCACGTGCGGGGCGGGGGCGCTGCGGGGGAAGAGGGCGGCCGGGAGGGCCTCTTCCCTTTGCCCAGCCGCCGGCTTCTCGTGCTGGGATCCCATATTGACACATCTTGTACTTCCCGTTTCCAGGGAAATTCCTCGCCTCTGGACCGCACCCGCCCTTGAGGACCTCCCGATCTCTTTGGGCAGAGCGGAAACCAGACAGAGCTGGGGACAGTGAAGTGGCCATCCTCAGCCCTGTGTGTGCCAGGAGCGCCCCCTCCCCGGCGGTGGGGGGCGTCTGGCCCCGCTGCAGGAGGGCAGGGGCGGCAGAGGGAGCCTGGCGTGGGCGGCTGGGACCGAGTCCTTCTTAAAGGAGGTGGGGACCCCGTGGAGTACGTGACTCCTGACCCTCCAGCCTGCACGCTCCAGTTAGCAGGACAGAGACCCTTCCCCACGCATCCCCAGCCTTCCCGGGCTTTCTGCTCTGCGGGGAGGCCCTGTCACCCCCATCCCCCGCAACACCCCTCCCAGGCACCCCTGAGAGGACCAGCTGGAGCTGGGGGTGGGAGCAGGCAGAGTCCTGCCAGGGCTCTCAGACCCCTAGCCTGTCTCCCCCTACCCCTCCCTCGCCCCCCACTGCTGCGCTGCTTCGAGGGTTAAAGCAAAACCTGGTTCCGTGCTCGGTGGCGCTAGCTGGGCTGCCTGGGGTTATTTTTAGCAGGGATGCGGGAAGGCACATTTCTCCCGGACTTTCACTGGGGACACCCCCCACCCCCCAGCCAAGACTCTCCCTGGGGAGGCTGTTTCGGAAACCCCCCCTCCCAGAAAGGGGAAACGGGTGTGTTTTCTATTCCTTCAACTCACCAGAACAGGAGTTGCAGTCAAGCCTGGGGTTACCCTGATGGGACATGCTAGGTTCCAAAGCCCATGGGCTGCCCTCATCCCTGGTCTCTGCATTCCCTTAAATCTGGGGGGCCTGATGCCCAGTGTGTGGGAGTTGGGGGTCCAAGGCGAGCCAGCTCTATGGACTCCATGGGGGCATCAGTTGTTCTGGGTGGTGTTTATGTGGGTACTTGCTTTATAATTCATGAAACTGATCTTGTCTGGTCTGTGTATTTCTCTGTATGGGTGTCTTTTCTGCTAGCAGTAGTTTATCGAGGTATAACCTACACCCAGTAAAATGCACAAATCTGAACTGACAGCTCAGTGAATTTTGACAAATATGTATACTTGTGTAACCATCACCTGGATCAAGACTTGGAACATTTTCAGTAGCCCTACGTTCCCTCGTGCCTGCTCCCAGTCAGGCCCCACCCCTGAGGTGACCAAGATCTGATTTCTATCCCCATATTCATTGGAAGGACTGATGACTGATGCTGAAGCTTAAACTCTTAATACTTTGGCCACCTGATGCAAAGAACTAACTCATTAGAAAAGACCCTGATGCTGGGAAAGATTGAAGGCGGGAGGAGAAGGGGATGACAGAAGATGAGATGGTTGGATGGCACCACCGACTCAATGGAACTGAGTTTGAGTAAGCTCCAGGAGTTGGTGATTGACAGGGAGGCCTGGTGTGCTGCAGTTCATGGGGTGGCAAAGAGTGGGACATGACTGAGTGACTGAACTGAGCTGAAGACTAGTTTTGGTGTGTGTGTGTGTGTATGTTTTACAAGGTTAGAAGAAATATAGCTGCTATCATAAAAGAAAGAAATGGGCAATAAAGAATTCAACGTGAAAGGGGGCCTCAAAAAAGGAGGGTAACTGGAATTTGAAAAAACTTAAGGAAAAATCGGCATGGGGAAATGGGAGGTTCCAGAACTAGCTCAACCCCTCAGCTTTGGGACTGGAGGGCTTGGGATATTCCCCTGAGTAGAGAGGCAGTGAGCGGGGGGCTCACTCCTGGGTCTCACTGGGCTCACTCCTGCCAGGGCTCTTCCCGGGTCCAGCTGCCCCCATTTTCTGCTAGAGATCCAGGCCCTTCCTCCAGCCCCCTCACCACAGCAGTTTTCAGCAAGGCCAAGCCTGCAAGGAAATGGCACTCGCAAAGGCATCCACCTAGAGACAGGGAGAAGTCAGAGCCTCTGTGCAGTCAAGGTTGTTAGACTTCTCTGCCTTCCCTTTCAAGATCTTTGTGATTCTGGGCCTCCTTCATCTTACATGAAGGGGAGGGGAGAGGCTGAGGCTCTCAAAGGAGAGTGGGAGAGGAAGAGGCAAGGAGCCCATCATTCCTTATTTCCTTTATTTCAGTTCAGTTCAGTTCAGTTCAGTCGCTCAGTCGTGTCCGATTCTTTGCGACCCCATGAACCGCAGCACGCCAGGCCTCCCTGTCCATCACCAACTCCCAGAGTCTACCCAAATCCATGACCATCGAGTCGGTGATGCCATCCAACCATCTCATCCTCTGTCGTCCCCTTCTCCTCCCGCCCCCAATCCTACCCAGCATTAGGGTCTTTTCCAATGAGTCAACTCTTCGCATGAGGTGGCCAAAGTATTGGAGTTTCAGCTTCAACATCAGTCCTTCCAATGAACACCCAGGACTGATCTCCTTTAGGATGGACTGGTTGGATCTCCTTGCAGTCCAAGGGACTCTCAAGAGTCTTCTCCAACACCACAGTTCAAAAGCATCAATTCTTCGGTGCTCAGCTTTCTTCACCGACCAACTCTCACATCCATACATGACTACTGGAAAAACCATAGCCTTGACTAGACAGACCTTTGTTGGCAGAGTAATGTCTCTGCTTTTCAATATGCTTTCTAGGTTGGTCATAACCTTCCTTCCAAGGAGTAAGCATCTTTTAATTTCATGGCTGCAATCACCATCAGCAGTGATTTTGGAGCCCAAAAAAATAAAGTCTGACACTGTTTGCACTGTTTCCAAAACACTTATTTGGGACTTCCCTGGTGGTCCAGTGGGTGAGACTTTGCCTTCCAATGCAGAAGGTGCTGGTTCGATTCCACATGCCTCATGGCCAAAAAACCAAAGCATAAAAAACAGAAACAATATTGTAACAAATTCCATAAAGACTTTAAAAATAGTCCACATCAAAAAAAGCCTTAAGAGAAAAACACTTCTTTGAGCACCTACGCTGAAGATACAGCACCCGCATTGCTGTATCTTCTGCTCCTGCTGGAGACTGGAGGATGACTATGACAAACCTTAGCTCCCTAGGGAGTCAAAGGTAGCATTCCCAGGTGAGGGGAGGCCTTATGCTCGCTTCCTAATGGAGAGTGACTTGGTCAGTGTCACACAGCTAGCTGCTAGCAGAGGGAGGGGTCCCTGCTCAGCCTAGCTGGGAATGAGAAAGCAAAGGAAGCAAAACCAGCAGCCTGGCTCCTTGGCTTCCTTCCTCGCAGGCTCTCGGGAGCAGCAGAATGAACACTGACCTGGAGGGCAGGAGCCCTCGCTCCTGCGTCTAGGGCTCAGAAGCATGTCCTCTCTATGGGCCTTGGTTTTCTCCCAAGTCTGTTGAGGAGGCAGCCTCAAGAGGAGCTTTAAGCTTCCTTTAGCTCTAAAGTCTTTCAGGCGAACTGGGCATTCTCCTGCCTCAGGGCCTTTGCTCAGGTTTTTCTCCTATTGGAAGCCCCTTTTCCTTCCAGCTTCCTTCCTCTGACAGCCTCCCAGTCTTTTGCCACCTAATCCCAGGGCTACCCCCTGAGGCCCTCACAGTCCAGGGGATTTTTTGAGGGGGTACCCCCCAGGTCTCCACCACCAGGACAAGCGGAGCCTCCCTCCATTTGCGCCCCTGCCCCCACCTTGGGATGGGGCCTCCCGTGGGGTGGGGAGGTGTTTGTTCTGTCAGCCACACTGGAGGCGAAGTGAATTTTTGCTCCCACCCCACATTTACATGTGCTCCTTTCAACTTGCCGGGAATGAGTTTATCCTTCCCCGGGGCCTGCAAGAAGTTGTGCCTTCCTGCTGGGCAGCCAGCCCTACCCAGGGCATCAAACTGGGGCCCTTTTGGCAAAGGTGGCTGCCCTGGGAGGCGAGCCCAGGAAGGATGGGAAGGACGGGCAAGGTCTCAGGCAGAAGGAAGGCTGCTCTGCCTCACCCGACCCATCCTCATTCACAGAAACCTGGGCAGAAGTCTTTCATACCACAAACATATGGCTCCTGTTCCCATCACCACACCCAAACCTACGCCCACCCACTTGCTCACAAACAGACTGGCAACTTTGTAAACATGCACCCCATCACTCCCTCTGCCCCTCCCCCAGACAGGCATCGCACACAGATACATGATCATCACACACAGACACGTGGGCACACACAGACACAAGGGCACACAAGTGGGTGCATCACAGGCGACAGTCCTGCCCACAAGGACCTTGCGGGGGGAAACACTCACATGCGTGTGCACGCAGGCATGCATGTTTGCACACCAGATTACACACATGCACGCACTCTCCTCTCCACCCTCAGCTCTCAGATGAAGGGGCCCAGCTTATATTTGGAATGAGGAGAGTGCTCCATTGTTGGGGTCTGGTGTCTCTGGATTTATATCAAACCGGAGTCTTTTGTTTCCCAATTTTCCATAGGGATGGCCCTATGGGAGGCAGGGAAAGCCCTAAGAGCTGTGACTTCAATCCAGGGCGGCGCCTCGTGTGGGTAACAGAAAGGAATGGGGGCAGGAGGGTGGGGGGGATGATTCTGTCCTGGGGACGATGTCTCCAAGAAGGCTCGTTTTGTGAGGCTGATCGCTCCCCTTTCACTGTCATGCTCTGCACTCCATTCCATCCATTCATGGGCCTCAGGCCCATGTTCTCTTCCTATCTGTGTGTGGGGGGATGGGTAGAAGTCTTTCAAGAAAGCCCAGTCCCAAGGTTGATATGGCATCTCGGGGGCTAACAGCAGGGTGCCAGGCAGCCTGGCCCCCCTCAAGTGAAGGGGTGGGGGGGGCTTCTCTCGGACTCCTCCACGGCAGCACAGCAGTAGTCCAGAGAACAGGAGGTGGAATGGTTGTGTTTGTGACATAGTTACCCGATCTAGAGGGTTGGACAGGGAGCAAGCTTGGATTCTATTAAACCCAGTTTAGCAGCAGTCACCGAGCACCCAGTGTGTGCCTGACGTGGTTCTGGGGTGGGTGGGGAGAAGGAGGGGGTGGATACAGAAATGAGTAAGACACAGGAACTGTTTTCTTAGACTGAGTGTGTGTGTGTGTGTTGGGTGGCGGCCCATGAAACCCCACACGGGCAGAACAACCCCTGGGAGGAGGACTTAAGCACAGTGTTCTCCACACGGAAGCCATCACCTCTGCCTGTCCCTCCCCAGAGCATCACAAATGCGCCCTCTGCCTGATCCTCCTGCTGCGTTTCCTGTGTTGATTTACTGTTAATATAAGGCCATGTCGTCCCAGGGCAACACCTGGGGGGCCGCCCCAGACCTGCCCTCTCCTACCCCAGCCGTCAGCCCCCATCCTGTGGGTTTTCTTGTCCCATCTCTTCCATCCTCTCTCTCCTTTCAGGGCTCATGGTCTGGGCATCTCTCACCACCTCCCTCCTGGACTTCGAAGGGATGGGGGAAGTCTCACCTCCAGGTTTATATCATCCTCCCCACTGTTGCCAGAAGCATCTCCCTCAGACAGTGAGTCCATCACTTAGTGGCCTTCACTGGCTCCCTATTACCATTAGAATAAAGTCCTAAATGCCTGACACGGCACATGCATCCATCTGTACACAGAACGTGCAGCACCCCTGTACCACTTAGCCTGCCCCCAACTTCCAGTTCCCCTAACTGGCATTGCTGGTGGACACCCCTAAGCCTTTGTATGTGCTGTTCCTTTTGCCTGGAATGCCTTTCCCTCATTGACCTAGCAAGGACCTCCTCATCTTTCCAGATTGAGAGGGGGTTCCTTCTTGGTCTCTATGAAAACACATTTTATAAGAGTGCTAACAAAAATGACTTAAAAGCCACATACTAGGCACTCTTCTGACTCATCACTTGATATATATTATATATACATATAAGCTTGTTTAATCTTCATAACAACCCTGATAGAGATTACCATCTCTATTTTATAGATTGGAAAATTGATACCCAGAGAATTTAAGTGACTTATTCACCTAAGGTAACATGCCTCGTCAGTGGTGGAAGGGGACTTACACACAGCCAGCTAGCTAGAGAGTCTGTGCAGTTAATCCCTACACTACACTGCCTCACTCACTATTGTGTTTGCTAATTTATATAGCTTTTGAGCAATCAGAGTCAGTTAATGTCTGATGAATAAATAAATGAGTGACTCATTAAAATTGAATGGAATGAAGAAGTAGGGCTCCTCCTCATTTATTAGATTCTGCCATGCTAAAGCTGTATTATAGAACATAGAACAGTTTAAAGAAAATAGATTTTGACGAAAAATCCCATACATCATGTTTTCATCTTATTGTCTTGCTTTTTATGTAAAATTTACATGGATCTCTAAGCCTATGTTTTTTTCAAGTCAATGGAGACAAATGTCCTCAGGTGCTTCTAATGACCTGCTTACCATGTCCTGATGCCCCCAGGGAGATAGACCCACTGAGAAGCGACCCAAGGCAAGGTGAACTGTGGCAGATGCTGGAAGCGCATCCCATCTCATCGCACAGGCCTGGGACAGAGTCATCCCACCCAGGGATGTCAGTGAGGGCTTTCTACTAAAGGTGAGATTTGGGTTGAGTCTTAAAGGATTGTGATAACTGGCAAGAAGGGAGAGGGCCAGGGAACGCCAGTGAATGTTTGGACTCCAGAGTTGGGTGGTAGGAAGGGCAGGGCAGGAAGACAGGAGAGAGGGAGACAGGATGTGATGGAAGGTGAGACCAGGCAGGTAACAGTGTGTGGTGGGGTGGCAGGTGTGAAATCGCCTTCACTTCCACCCCAGGCAGCTGTACAGTTTTGAACAAGTGGCTGATTTTAAAAGTTTCTGCAGGAGTTCTTGGGTGGTCCAGAGGTTAGTGCTTTTACTCTCGGGTCCCAAGTTCAATGCCTAGTTGGGGAACTAAGATCCTGCAAGCCACACCACATGGTCAAAAAAACTTATTTTTAATTTTCTGCTATCCTGTAGGCAAATCGATCATTTAAGCCTGGAGAAAAGCTCAAATGAGCATCCCCAGGACAGGCGAAATTGCTGATCCTCCAATGCCAACAGCTCATTCCTACACTCACTTCTGGAAGGTTGTGTGGCTTAGAGGGGAAGCCATGATTCTGCCACTTGCTGTCTTGGCAGGTCATTCAACCCATCTATGACACAGTTTCCTTAGGTTGTCACTGAAGATTAAATTAGTTAAAGCATTTAATCATCTAGATCGTTGGAAGCATCCAGATTCTCACAGCTGCCAGTAGACACTAGCTAGTATGGTCACTGCAGCCAGAGGTCTTCATAATGGTGCTAAATCTCATTGAGTTATCCCTTGTCTGGGCCACAGGATTGAGCCTTTGCTGTATGGTTCCTGTTGCTCTCCTCACTCACCTAATGCCCCAAGTCAGTGCCCCCAATTTTTTCCCCTGTCCACCAAATGCCCTTTTCATACAGTTCATGGGGTTCTTGAGGTAAGAATACTGAAGTGGTTTGAGGAGAAGGGGGTGACAGAGGATGAGATGGTTGGATGGCATCAGTGACTCAATGGACATGAGTTTGAGAGAGCTCTGGGAGATGGTGAAGGACAGGGAAGCCTGGCGTGCTGCAGCCCATGAGGTCGCAGAGAGTCGGACACGGCTGAGTGGCTGAACAACACCTTGTGCCCACCGTGCTGATACACTGGCTTCTTGCAATGAGGTTAATTTTGCTTTGTGCCCGTAGGGCTGGGACAAGAAAGCAAAGCTTCGAAGAAACCTGAGTAAATACTTCCTGGGAGTGCACAGGGCATGGGGCCAATTTCAGTTCGAGAGTCAGCCAGGTTCCACACAGGAGAGCTAAGTCCCTGGGAGTTGGCACTGGTGCCTCAGCGTCTCCTGGAGCGGGTGCGGGCTGCCGGCCACCTCGCAGCCCTGCAGGGAGCCAGGCCTGGGAAATACCTGTTGGTTCTTTGCATGGCAGGGCGAGAGCAGAATCCAGCTATGCAATTACAGGCTGAAGATCCTGAGAACCAGGCTGGGATGGGCTACAAATGTGGCTCCTCCTGGCCTAGGTTCAGGTGGCGAGGCAATTAGCTTCTAAAACAGAACCTGGGCCCTTTCCTGGGGCCAGGCTAGTGGGCTGCTCCTTAGCAAACCCCTAGGGCCTTGATGATTCTCTCTGAATGATCAGATTCACCTTCCCACCGTCCTGCCCTTCTTAACCTGCTCTTAGGGCTTTCTCCTAACACCCTCCATCCTGCAAAAACTTTCTCTTAAATCCTCTAAGTCAGAGTTTCTCTATCACTTTTTTTTTTTAACAGTTTGATAATGATATGCCTCGGTGAGATTTCCCTTGTGTTTATCCTACTTGGGGTTCATTCATCAACTTTGGAACAGTTTCTACCATTACTTATCCTATGCCAACTATTGTGTCTCAAAGATGGTCTGCAAGGGAACCGCCTGGGAGCTTGTTAATGCCGCCCCACCCAAATAAGAATCCCCTGGGAGTCTGTTTTGACTGGAGCTCCTGGCCGAGTCTTCGGCGTGCTGAGGGGAGACCACTTCAAGGAGACTGAGTGCTCCAACTGCAGGGCCTAGGTGTCTCTCCTCTCTGTGTCCCTGAAGGGAGGGCCTCACTGTTGAATGGAACACTCAGCTGCAAGGGTTTCTCTTCATTCACTGAGTCAGCAAGACTGGTGTCATGTGCCTTCCCACGCTACTAAAGCCTGGCACTGAAAGGATGACCCTTGGACTCATGAATTTCAGGCACCAGGTAGCAGGGAAGGAGACTCCTTGGGGGCTTTAAGAGGCTCCCGCAAACCCACCAAGGACGCTTCTGGGGAAAGCACTCCTGCTGACAACCACATGGCTGGGCATGGGAGGAACTTCCTTGGCGGCTCAGTGGTAAAGAATCCGCCTGCTAATGCAGGAGACACAAGTTCGAACCCTGGTCCGGGAAGATTATACTGCGGGGCAACTAAGCCCATGCACCACAACTACTGAGGCTGTGCTCTTGAGCCCGGAAACTGCAACAAGAAACAACCACAGTGAGAAGCTTGTGCACCACAACTAGAGAGTAACACCTGCTTGCTGCAACTAGAGAAAAGCCTGCACAGCAACAAACACCCAGCACAGCCAAAAATAAATGAATAAATCAATATTTTAAAAAAACAAGGGACCCCTGTTCTCTGTAAAATGCAGATAATATTTCTGTATGGAGGGTTGAGATGAATGAGTCAGACTCAACAGTTGGAAAATCTGGGTGACAGGTTTAATTCTCTTTGGAGTTAGGAGTAGAAGTAAGGAGGTTAGAAATGATTATTTGCAAGCTACTTCCTAGAAAATACAGTGGGAAGCAGTTAATGTACCAGACAAGTAAATAAGCACACACATGGTGTGTGTTTGCCATCAACTTTACTGAGGCAAAAATTTACATAACAATACAACACACCCATTGTACAGTTTGATGAGTTTTGACAAATGTGTTTGCCTGGGTAACCTCTATCACAACATAGATTATTTTCTTAAAAAATTTCTTTGTTCCTTTTCGCAGTCAATCACCACCTGGCCTAGCAGCCCCTAATCTGCTTTCTGTCACTTTGCATTAGGTTGGTATTTCCTAGAATTTCAAGTACATGTAATCACACTCTTTTGCAACTGGCTTCTTTTGCGCACCGTAATGATTTTGAGATTTGTTCCTGTTTTTGCATGTATTAGTAGTTTTTACCCTTTGATTGCTGTATATTATTCCATCATATGACTGTACCACTATTTGCTATCCCTTCTCCTGTAGTTGGAGGTTATCCTTTTTCAAATATTTATTTGGTTGTGCCAGGTCTCAGAGAAGGCATGTGGGTTCTGTGAACTCTTAGTTGCCTCATGTGGGATCTAGTTCTCTGACCAGGGATCGAACCCAAGTCCCCTGCTTTGGGGACACAGAGTCTTAACCACTGGACCACCAGGAAAGTCCCTGATCGTAGTTTGAGGCTATTATGAGAAAGTTGCTATGAACACTCTTGTACAACTCTTTCTGTGAACAAACATTTTTGTTTCTCCTGGGAGCAGAATTGCTGAGTTACAGGGTAACTGTATGTTTAATGTTAAAAGAACTTACCAAACTGTATCCCCAAGTGGCTGTATGTTCCCACCAGGAAAGGACAAGAGTTCCAATTTTTCCACAGCCTTGCCAACTCTTGGTATTGTTGGTCTTTTTCATTTTAGCAGTACTGGTTAGATGTGCAGTGGTCTCTCACTGAAGCACACATATGCCCACCTCTCTAACCTCTTCTGGAACCACTGCCCCCGCCCCCACATTTTTCCCCAGTCTCCCTGACCATCTTTCTGTTTCTCCCATGTTCTGGGCTTCTTTCCTGGAATTCTCATCCTCTCAAAATTTCCATAACTAGTTCCTTTTCATGATTCAGTTCTCAGCACAAGTGTCACCTCCTCAGAGGCCTTTCCTCACCATCCTCTCTCTCTATTGCTGTTCTCAACATTTTTGATCATATTACTGTTTTTTTTTTCCTTTGTAGCAATGAGTCCTATCTGAAAGAATCTTATTTGTTTGTCTACTTGTTAGTTGTCCGCCCATTAAGAACATCAGTTCCAGGACCAAAGGCATTTTGTGTGTTTTGTTTCAATTCAGTTCAGTTCAGTCGCTCAGTTGTGTCCGACTCTTTGTGACCCCATGAACTGCAGCATGCCAGGCCTCCCTGTCCATCACCAACTCCCGGAGTTTACTCAAACTTATGCCTGTTGAGTCGGTTATGCCATCCAACCATCTCATCCTCTGTCGTCCCCTTCTCCTCCTGCCTTCAATCTTTCCCAGCATCAGGGTCTTTTCCAATGAGTCAGCTCTTTGCATCAGGTGGCCAAAGTATTGGAGTTTCAGCTTCAGCATCAGTCCCTCCAATGAACACCCAGGACTGATCTCCTTTAGGATGGACTGGTTGGACCTCCTTGCAGTCCAAGGGACTCTCAAGAGTCTTCTCCAACATCTAGAGCTTAATAGAGTAAATGTTCAATGTGTATTGTTGAACAGATTTGCAGTCCAAAATGGATGTTTGATGTATTGATATTTGAGATCCTGGGAATTAAAAGGTATGCATATCAACAAAGAAAAAATATTTAAAGCATAAATTACTTTTATTACCTGGGGAAAATTGATTTTGCATGTAAATATGCTTAGAAATCTAAAAATACAGAAAAATAGAAAGAGGAGAAATATCAACCTTAGTTTCACCAAATATTGTGGTTTTAAAATGTAAATTAACTAGGTTTAAAATCTTGATTTTTTAAAAGTTAATATTAACTTAATTAAATAATATTTCAACATGGAAAAAATTCAAATAGTATATCCTCTGGAAAAAGCTACTCATATACAAACATAGTTATAGCTATCTGAATTTCTTCCAAAAAATAGTACCATTCTGTGTACACTGCTTTGCACCTTAGTTTTTCATTTAACAATTTATCGTAGAAATCATTCTATATCAGTATGTGTATTGGTTAAGATTAGGTTCAGCTACAAGTGATGGAAAATTCAAAATATCAGTGTCCTGAAAACTTAGACATTGGTTTCTCTTCCACTAATGAAATCCAGAGGAAAGTAGCCAGGCAATACTAGGACTACGCAATTATCAAGGACCCAGATTCCATCTGTCTTATGCTATGCCATACTCAACATGGGACTTCTACCTCATGGTCCAATATGGCTGTCTGAGCTCCAGCCATCTGCATGGAGGCATGCAGATGCCTCCATCTGCATCTAGCCAGCAGAAAGAGGGGGAAAAAGAGAGAGACATCCTTTCTCCCATTAAGGACATTTCCTAAGACATTTCTGGTCCGCTCCCATTAGTCAGAACACAGGGACACATCTAGTTACAAAGGAGGCTGTGAAATATATTCTTTGTTCTAGGTAGATATGTATACTAGTTCAAAAGGCAGATGAGGGAATCCCCTGGTGGTTAGGATTCTGCACTTTCACTGCTGCAGGTGAAGGTCCAATCCCTCTAAGATCCTACAGGCCGCAAAGCATGGTCAAAAAAAAAAAGCAGAGGAGAAAAGGAGAATGGATTTTGGGGGTGACTAACAATCTCTGCTAGAGTATACATAGATTTGCCTCATTTTCAAAACTGGAATTTTTTTATAGCCACCTGTCGAATGAAAAATGGGAGCCAGTCACCAAACCTCTTGTCCTACATTTCCAAATAGAAATTTCCAAATTCTCCCTGAGGTGTGTGATTGGTAGAGCTATGATGCAACTGTAAGAGAGGTTGGGAATTTGAGTTCTGATTTCCAGGTTGAGAGGTGAAATTTGTTATAGAAGGATTTCCCCAAATCAAGAAACGCCATTTAGAATTCGGACCATTCCTCTTATCAAAGACAGCTATATACATTAGACAAATATTTTTGAATCTTAAAAGCATCAAAAACCTAGCAAAGTAGTGAGGGATTACTGGACCAAGATACACGAAAAGAATCCAGAGAGATTAGAGTTGCTAGATAAAATACAGGACTCCTACTTAATTTCAGATAAACAACAAAATATTTTTTTAGCTTAAGTATGCCCATGCAATATTTGGGACATAGTGATACTAGAAAATTATTTGCTGTTTATTTGAAATTAAAATAAACTTGATGTCCTGTGTTTTTGTTTATTAAATCTGGCAACCCTAACCGAGAAGTGAGTCCAGCATTTGGGGCTGCTTTTATCCAAGGGCATTTGCCAGTCTGAGTCATCAGAGAGGCTGAGCTGTGCTTTTGAAAGTTTCTTAAGACTAGGGTTATAGAATTGTAATTCAGGGCCTCCCAAGGTTGGAGATTCTTACAGACCACTCCTGTGGTAGGCTATTACTTCAGTGACCCCCAATGAACCATAACTATGGGTATTCTCCTGACTCTGGGCTAGCCCTGTGATACACCTTCCCTGATAGAATGTAGTGCCAGTGATGTTGCGCTGGGCCTGGTTCAAGCCTTAAGAAGACGGCTTCCATATTTTGGCTCTGGGGGATGCCAGCTGCCACGTAAGAAGTCCTACTACCCTAAAGAATTGGGACCTAACCAAGGAATGGGTTACAGGTGCCCAACTAGACTTCAGAATTGTCATGGACCTGTGGCTACTATAAGGTTTCTCTGGTAGCTCAGAAGGTAAAGCGACTGCTTGCAATGTGGGAGACCCGTGTTCGATCCCTGGATTGGGAAGATACCCTGGAGAAGGAAATGACAACCCACTCCAGTACTCTTGCCTGGAAAATTCCACGGATGGAAGAGCCTGGTAGGCTACAGTCTATGGGGCCGCAAAGAGTCGGACACGACTGAACGACTTCACTTTCTTTCTTTGTGGCTACTGTGTGTCTGCCATTTTCTCCTTTCTGAACAGGAGTATCTATTGGAATTTTCCTTCTTCTGCCTAACCATTACCTGAGGGGAGCAGATAATTTGTCTCTAATTCAAAGTTGTCAGATTCAGAGAATTCCTTGAGAAACCTCAATCATACACGGACCTGAATTAGATGATGCAATTACGGACTTCAAGCTCAATCTTGGTACTGTAATGGGGTGAGATGGGGAGGGGTCTTTTTTAATATTTATTTTTATTTGGCTGCTCTGGGTCTTAGATGTGGCACACGGAATATTCAGTCTTCATTGTGGCATCTAGGATCCTTCGTTGTAGCATGTGGGATCTAGTTCCCTGGATAGGGATTGAACCCAGGCCCTCTGCATTGGGAGCATGGAACTTAGCCATTGAACCACCAGGGAAGAGAGGTCTTAAGACGTGTATTTTGCACATGGGAGGAAGTATATCATTAGGGGACAGAGGGCAGGTTGTGATAGATTATTACTTCAGTGGGCCCCAGGGCACCATGTATCTCCGAAATGACATTATTATAAGTTTCCTTCCCTTGAATCTGGGCTAGCCCATGACCTGATTCAACGATCAGAACATGGTAGAATGACACTGTCAGTTCCAGGCCTAAACCTTAAGAAGGCCTAGCAGCTTCCACATTTGCCCTTTGGAGGAAGCCAACCGCCATGTTTAGAAGCCCAGTTATGCAACTCAGTGGTTTAAATGTTCTCACAGATATGTGTCACCATCACCACAGTTAACTTTAGAACATTTTCATCACCTCAAAAAGAAACCCTGTGCCATTTACCTATTATCCTCCTATTCTTCCTCCCCCTACACTCCCAGTTCTAAGCAATCTCTAATCTACTTCCTGTCTTCTGTCTCCTCTCTTATGAACATTTCATATAAATGGAATCAAACAACATGCAGTCTTTCATGACTGGGTGCTTTTACCTAGTATAATGTTTTTGATATTCATCCATGTTAAGAATCCACCCGCCAAGGCAGGGAACGTGGGTTCAACCCCTGGTCCGGGATGATTCCAAATGCTGCAGATCAACTTAGCGTGTGTGCCGCAACTACTGAGTCCACCAGCTGCAACTACTGAGCTTGTGTGCCACAATTCCCGAAGCCTGCAAGCCCTAGAGCCCATGCTCTGCAACAAAAGAAGCCACAGCAAGGAGAAGCCTGTGCAACGGAACAAAGAGTAGCCCCCACTTGCTGCAACTAGAGAAAGCGTATATGCAGCAATGGAGACCCAGTGCAGCCATAAAAAATAAACAAATAAAAGATTCAGATGTCATGATCTTAGTTTTCTGAATGCTGAATTTTAAGAACCATGTTGTAGCATTTGGCATTTATGGTCAAATAATGATTCACTGTATGGATATACCACATTTTGTTTATCGGTTGATAGACATTTGGGTTGTTTTCACTTTTTGGCTATTATGAATTTATGTTGATACTTATGTTGGTGTACAAGTATCGTCTGAATCTTTGTTTTCAATTCTTTAGGGGTATATACTTAGGAGCAGAATTGCTGGGTCATATGGTAATTCTTTGTTTAACGTTTTAGGAAATGCCAAACTATTTCACATTCCCACTAGCAAAACACAAGGATTTCGATTTCTCCCTGTACTTATCAACACTAGTCGCCTTGTGGAAAATCAGCTGGCCACAGATGTATGGATTTACTTCTGGACTCTCAATTCTTTCATTGACCTAATATATTTCATTGTCAAGAATATGTATACCCATGTGCTGTTACCAAGAGTTGATTAGTGTTGTCTTACAGTAAGTTTTAAAATCAGGAAATGCAAGTTTTCCTACTTAGACTGTCTTTTTAAAGATTGTTTTGGGTATTCTAAGTCCCTTGCAATTTCATTAGAATTTTAGAATCAGCTTGCTGATTTCTGTAAAGAAGTCAGTTGGGAGTCTGACGGAATTATACTAAATTTGTAGATCAATTTTAGGAGTATTGTCATCTTAACAATGTTAAGTTTTTTGATGCATAGGATGTTTTCCCAGTAATTTAGGTCCTTAATTTCTTACAATGTTTTATAGTTTTCAGTGTATAAGTTTGGCACTGTTTTTGTTAAATTCATTCCTAAGTATTTTATTCTTTTTGATGCCATTATAAATGAAATTTTTCTTAATTTTATTTTGGATTGTTCATTGAAAGTGGATAGAAATACAATTGCTATTTTAAAATGTATCCTATATATTTTATTATTTTATTTTAAATTTATTTATTTGACCGTGCTGGGTCTTAACTATGGCATGTGGGGTCTTTAGTGGCGGCAGGTGAGCTCTAGTTCCCTGACTGGGCATTGAACCTGAGTCCTTGCACCGGGAGCACAGAGGCTTAGTCTCTGAACCACCAGGGAAGTCTCACAATTGCTATTTATTATTGATCTTGTATCCTGCAACCTTGTTGAATTTATTTATTAGTTCCAACAGGTTTTTGGTGGATTCCTTAGGATATTCTATACACAAGATCAGGTCATCTGTGAATAGTGATAGTTTTACTTTTTCCTTTCTATTTCCTTTCCTTTGTATGTGTGTGAATGTCTTTTTTATTCAAGTATAGTTGATTTACAGTATTATATTAGTTTTAGGCATACAACATGTGTGTGTGTGTGCTCAGTCATGTCCAACTCTTTGCGGCCCCACGGACCGTAGCCCACCAGGTTCCTCTGTCCGTGGGATTTCCCAGGCAAGAATATTGGAGGGGGTGGCCATTTCCTTCTCCAGGGGATCTTCCCAACCCAGGGATCAAACCCAAGTCTCCTGCACCTCCTCCTGCATGGGCTGGTGGATTCTTTACCACTCAGCCATCTAGGAATCCCAGTCATACAATGTAGTGATTCAATATTTTCATAGATTATATTCCATTTGAAGTTTTACAAAATAATGGCTATATTTCCCTGTGCCGTATGATATATCTTTGTTGCTTATATATTTTTAAAAAATAATTTTATTTATTTTTGGCTGTGCTGGGTCTTCATTGTTGCATGGGCTTTTTCTTTAGTTGTGGCAAGCGGGGCTACTCTCTAGCTGTGGTATGTGGGCTTCTCATTGAGGTGATTTCTCCTGGTGCAGAGCATGGGCTCTAGGGTATGTGGGCTTCAGTGGCTGTGGCACATGGGCTTAGTTGACTGGTGGCATGTGGGATCTTTCTGGACCAAGGATCGAACCCCTGTTACCTGCATTGGCAGGAGGATTCTTTACCACTGAGCCACCACGGAAGCCCCACTTCTGTATTTTATACATAATAGTTTGCATCTTTGGAGAAGGCAGTGGCACCCCACTCCAGTACTCTTGCCTGGAAACTCCCATGGATGGAGGAGCCTGGTAGGCTGCAGTCCATGGGGTCGCTAAGAGTCGGACATGACTGAGCGACTTCACTTTCACTTTTCCCTTTCATGCATTGGAGAAGGAAATGGCCACCCACTCCAGTGTTCTTGCCTGGAGAATCCCAGGGACGGTGGAGCCTGGTGGGCTGCCGTCTGTGGGGTTGCACAGAGTCGGACACGACTGAAGTGAGTTAGCAGCAGCAGCAGCAGTTTGCATCTTAATCCCATACCCCTATTTTGCTACTTCCCCTTCCCTCTCCTCAAGGGTAACCACTAGTTTGTGCTCTATATCTGTAAGTCTTGTTTCTGTTTTGTGATATACATTTGTGTGGTTTGTTTTTTTTTTAGATTCTACATATAAATGATAACATAGAGAATTTGTCTTTCTCCATCTGACTTACTCCACTAAGCATGATAAATTCTAGGTCCATCCACATTGTTACAAATGGCAGAATTTCCTTCTTTTTTATGGTTGAGTGATATCCTAAGTAGAAGTAGAAGTGAAAGTCGCTCAGTCATGTCCAAATCTTTGCAACCCCATGGACTATAGAGTCCATGGAATTCTCCAGGCTAGAATACTGGAGTGGGTAGCCTTTCCCTTCTCCAGGGGATCTTGCCAACCCAGGGATCAAACCCAGGTCTCCTGCATTATGGGCAGCTTCTTTACCAGCTGAGCCACAAGGGAATATTCCATTATATATATATATATGTGTGTGTGTGTCAGATTTTCTTTATCCACTCACCTGTTGATGGACACAGGTTGCTTCCATAAGTTGGATATTGTAAATAATGCTGCTATGATCATTGGGGTGCGTGTATCTTTTAGAATTAGTGTTTTCATTTTCTCAAGCTATATACGCAGGAGTACAACTGCTGGATCATATGGTACCTCATTTTTTTTTTTTGAGGAACCTCCATACTGTTTTTCATAGCGGCCACACCATGCGTGCCTTTTAATTTCTATTTCTTGACTAACTGCTCTGGCTAGGACCTCCAAAGCAATAGTAAATAGAAGTGGCAAGAGTGGACATCTTGTTTTGTTCCTTGTCTTCTTTTCTGGACTTGTTATCCAGTTTTTTAGTATTAGGTACAATATTACCAAGTTGTGAGGTTTTTTGCAGATATTCTATCAGGTTGAGGATGGCTGCCTATCTTTACAGATAAAGTTTTATTATTATATAGTCAAGCCATTCATTTATGTGCTGTCTATGGGTGTTTCGTACTATAATGACAGAGTTGGGTAGTTATGACAGAGACCTTACGGCCTGCAAGCCTAAAATATTTACCATCTGGACCTTTAAGAAAAAAAAATCTGCTGACATCTGTTTCAAAGTGCTAAATTTGAGGACAGTTTGCTATGAAACAGTATATAACTAAAAAAAAAAAATCCTCCCTATTTTTGACTGGGATCTCAGAGAATTGTAGCACTGACTAAGGAGACCCATCAATGAACAAACCCTCCCACAGACTCTTCAAGTTATCAGAGAGGCTCAAAATCAAAAGCCCTGAAATTAGGTGGCATGCATGCTAAGTTGCGTCAGTCGTGTCTGACTCTTTGCTACCCTATGGATCATAGCCTGCCAGGCTCCTCTGTCTGTGGGATTCTCCGGGAAAGAATTCTGGAGTGTGTAGCCATGCCATTCCTGAAGGGAATCTTCCTGAGCTAGGGATCGAACCCGTGTCTCTTACATCTCCTGCATTGGCAGACGGGTTCTTTACTACTAGCACAGCCTGGGAAGCCAAAATTGGGTTGAGGATCCTAACTTGCTAGTGTTTCCCCAGGATGGGGAAACAAATAGAAATCCTTTCTTTCTCCTTCTTTCTTTTAGAAATCATTTTATTTATTTAGGTGCACTGCATCTTAGTTGAGGTATGCATGCAGGATCTTTAGTTGTGGCATGGAGAATCATTTAGTTGGGACACGTGGGCTCTAGTTTCCTGATTGGGGATCGAATTGCAGTCCCTTGCACTAGGAGCTCAGAGTCACAGCCACTGAACCACCAAGAAGTCCCTAGAAATCCTTTCTGGAGGAAGATATCATTGCTGCCTCAAATGATTTTTTAAACACAATGTCCAAAACATAACCAGATACATGAGGAGATAAAAAAGCATGAAGAAGAACCAGTTGAAAAAACTGACAATGAAAGTGGACCTAGGAGGACTCCAGATTGTGCCCTGCTGCTCACCATGGACACAGACCCTGAAGCTACTCTATTTACTATGTTTAAGGAGAGAAAAGCCAAACTTGAAAATTAAGTAGGGCACTAAGCGAAAGTGACATAGCGGATCTGAAAAAGAACCAAATAGGAATTCTAGAACTAAAAAAAAAAAAAAGAAGAAATAGAATAACCAAATTCGAGAGCTCAATGGAGGAGAATTTTTTAAAAAGCTGAAGAGAGAATTAGTGAACTGAAAGAGAAGAAAATTTTTAGAATAAAGCATTTAAGGACAAAAGATAGAAAATACAGAAGAAAGGGATGTAGTGAGAAGGCCTAATATATATTTCAACTGGGAGCCCAGAAGGAAAGAGGAAAAGGTACAGTAACAGTATTTGAACATATATGGCTGAGAGTTTTTCAAAATTGGTGAAAAACTATATAAAAGGTGATATCCATGAAATGACAGATACTCATCCCATGATATTGTGACTCAAAACCCTTCATTTACAAATCTGCCTCTGAGAGGATTCCAAAACCAACGTGGAGGTGGCACTGTAGCGAATGAAATAGTGCCCAGGAGGGCTGAGTTCAAGTACAAACCCTGCCACCTCCTAGCTATGCCACCTGGAGAAAGTTGTCATACTTCAGTTTTCTCAACCCACAGGACCAGTAACACAAGCCATCTCCACGTTATCATCGTAAGAATGAGCGATACAATGTATGTGAACAAACCAAGTGAATGCTAAATGTTTTTTCTTATTTTGGCTGCACTGTGAAGCTCCTGGGATCTTAGTTCTGGGATCTTAGTTCTCTGATCAGGGAATGAACCCACACCCTGAGCAGTGAAATTGTGGAGTTCTAACCACTGGACCACCAGGGAGTTTCCTGTGCCAAGTGCTTTAAGTAAGATACGGCTTGAGCTGTAGCACACACAGCCAGGGGCATTGACAGGGACAGATGGGGCTGACAATCTGTCCAACTGCAAAATAAAAGTGTGGGCCCCTTGTTAGAAACTCATTAAGAATTTCAAGACAGCGACAGCAAAGCATTAATCGGAACATGGGTCACAGGCCGGTGAGGCCTGCTGTGGTGACAGGTTTTGCAAACCACTCTGTGCCTGAGGAGAGGGTTGCTCACTCCACACCCGGGTGTCTGCAGCTGGGGCCCACGTTATCTTCGAATTCTGAAGGGCAGCAAAGCTCAGGGAAATTGCAAAGCACACGTGTTTCCAAGTGCTGAGGAGGGCAAGTGCAGTGACCGGAGTGGTTTTCTGAGAGAGGGTGGGGCCAGCCCGGCTGCCATTGGAACTGACTGTTCCCCCACAGGCTCTGGCCTAGAAAAAAAAAAAAAAAAGCCTGCAGCTGTATCTACAGGGCCTGTTGTTGTTTGCTGCGGTGTGTTACAACACAGCCTGGCAGCCTCCCGCGTCTTTCTTCCTCCGCCTGGTCCCAGGCCATGTGACATGGCCACACGGCACAGCAGATTTGACCACACTGTTCCTGCTGTTCCCTCAGTTACTAGGCTCTTCCAGGTCTGCATTCTTCTTGTTCACGCTATCCCCCCTCTCTTCCCACCGTCCCCTCCCCACCCCTCAGTTTCTTTTCTTCCTCTTCCACATCCCTCAATCTGGCAAACACCATCTCTTAATATTCTTTTAGGACTCAGATCTAGTGTCACCTCTTCAGTGAGGCCTTCCCTGACTCCCTCCCCCAGGAAGAGCTGATTGCCCCCCTCCTGGGAGTCCTCCATTGGTCTATGCATAGCCACTCCCTATGCAGGTATCTTGTCACAATCTCTGAATCATGAGGCCCACGGACATGCAAAGTGGATGGCACTGTCTCTTAGGTCTGAGACAATGTCCTGTCACCTCAGTATACCTTGCACGTAGCACAGTGCTTAATTCCAGGCTGTTAAAAAGCATATGGGTGTATGCTAAGTCGCTTCAGTTGTGTCTGACTCTTTGTGACCCTATGGACTGTGGCCTGCCAGGCTCCTCTGTCCATGGGGATTCTCCAGGTAAGAATACTGGAATGGGTTGCCATGCCCTCCTCCAGGGGATCTTGCCAAACCAGGGACTGAACCCGTGTCTCTTGAAGCTCGGGCCTTGGCAGGCAGGTTCTTTACCACTAGCGCGCTGCCTGAGAAGCCCCATTAAAATCACAGTAGATGCTTAAACAATTGGTGTTAGTATGCCGAATTACGGCACAAATAAACCATTTTAGTGACACTCCTTGGCATCTGGTAAAAAGGGAAGCTTCTAGGTACTGAAGCAGGGCATTTGCCCTTGAGGAGGTTTCAGTGTCAGCTCTAAGGGTTATTTCTGCAGACGGCACCTCTTTAAGGCAGGGATGGTTATTTGTAGAAGAAGCTCTACATAAACACCTAAATGTTCCCAGGTGATATAGTGTTGAGACCAGATGTGGAGTTAGGAGAAGTTAGGTTTCCACAGGTAATTATTAAGCTCCATAGCTGTGGGACTTCAGGCTTCTGTTTCCTCAAAAATGAGGAGATTGAGCAAGCCACTCCCTAAGGCCCAGGAGCTGCTAGCTCAGTCCCTCTCATCTGAATCTTGGTGTGGCCATTTCACTCCAGGGGCCTGAGCCCCCTCCTGAAGTCCAGCTGCTCAGCAGGCGCACCCATTGGCAGGTGGCAGAGAACACAGACATCCTCTGCTGTCTCAGTCCCCTGGGATCTCATGTTTGAAAGGCAGAAAGCCGTGGGAAAGCCTAGTCTTAACAGTGCCTGAGTGTCCAGAGGCAAGTGCTATGTGCTATGGATCTCCAGATGGGATTTTTCCCCCCAGTTCCAAATGGACAATACCAGTTCCCCTGGTATTGTTTCCCGGGGCTAACCTGGCTTGCTTACCTGACGCAAACGAGCCTGGCCTGCCTCTCTCCATGCCCAGATCAGGGTGGGTGGCAGGACAGGAGGGCAGAACTGTCAGAGAGAGGTCCCAGTGTGAAGTCCACTAGCTTACTTGGGCATTAGTTTCCCCGGAGGTGAGGGATGGCGTGAGGGGGCGTCGGTCATTTTCCTCCCTCTCTTCCCTGCAGCCCCCACTAAAGGGCAAGGGCCAGACACGTGGGCTGGCGTGGGGGAGGCGGAGGTTACACAGAGGCGGAGGTGCAAATGGCCGGGGGCGGGGCCTTATTTGCATGGACGGCGTTCGGCCGCCAATCGGGACGGGAGGAGCGACAGCCCGCGCGGCTTTTGGGGGCGGACTGACAGCCCCGGGGCCCTATGGGAGGCGGGTCCTGCGGCCCGCGGGGGCGGGACTGCGCCGGGCGCTGCCCAGGGAGACTCGGGCCGCTTCGCGGGCGCTGCCAGTCTCCGGCGGCGGCGTCCGGCGCGCTGGCGGCCTGCTGGGCGGGCTGAGGGGCCGGCGGCGCGCGGCTGAGGCAGAGCGACGGAGCGGGCGAGCCGCCACGGCGACAGGTACTGGCGCCATGGCCACGGGGGGATGAGGCCGGGTGGCCGCGGGGCCCGGGAAGCCGCGTTCCCTCCTTCGCGGTCCTGACGCCGCCGCGCCGCCTCCTCACGCGGCGCCCCAGCCCGGGAACCGCGCTGCGGAGCCGGCGGGGCCGGGACGCCTCGGAGCGGGCGCGCTGGAGGCGCCCAGGCTCCCAGGCTCCCAGGCGGGAATCCCTCAGCGTCCCGCCGGGCGAGCGGGGCCGGGGCTCCCTTCCCCTCCGGGAGGCGCGGAGCCGGGCGGCCGCGGGAGCGGCTCCCCGCCCCCGCCGCGCTCTTACTCCGGGAGGCGAGGCCGGTCGCGCCCCGCTGGTCCTCACTCGGCTCACTCGGCTTTTTTTTTTTTTTTTTGGTTTCCCGCCCGGGGTAACAGGTCCCGGCTCTGGCTCCCGTCTCGGCGGCTCCCGACTCGCCCGCGGTCCGGCGCCCGAGAGCCAGGCGGCCCGTGAGCCGCCGCCGCCGCCGCGAGCTGGAGAGAAACTTCGCTCTCCCGGGCCCGGCGGCGGGAGAAGTGGGCCCGCGGTGGGCCGTGCGCCGGGACGCACCGCGGGCGCGATGGAGCCTCGCTCACCTGGCGGGCCCGCCGAGGGAGGGATAACGGAGCGTCCCGCCGCAGCCGCGGTCCCCGGCTTTCGGTCTGCGCTCCCGGGGCGGTGGGGGGTATGGGTCTGCGCGTTCACTGCCTTTCACCTGCCGCCCCGGGAGGGAGACCAGTGACTGGGAACGCGGCCTCCCCGCCCTCGACTGCCGGTAGAGGGGACCGGGGCAGCGCCGTTCCAACAGGTGATTATCCCAAGTGCCAGGTGAGAGCCACTGAAAAGTTGTTTCAGGGTTCGGTAGTTCAGTTCACTCCAGGGGCTTTGTAACGCCTTCTCCCGTAGTGATTTTTTTTTTTTTTTTTAAAGGTGTGCTGACCGCAGTATAGGAGTCAAAAACCGGTATTGATTGGGGTGCGGGCTGGATGGGGAAGGTAGGGAGTGTCGCCAGCGTGTAGATTGCCTTCTTTCCATTGACTTGGCCGGGAGGAACATCTTAGTTTAAAAATCGGTTTCTGCAGTGGTGGTGAAAGCATGCATAGTAAGGTACAAGTTGTAAATGGAGAACGCAGAGCTCGAGATATCCTTCGCTGTGGTTCAGGACAGAGTGTACAACGTTTGGCCGCCATTCAGTAAATTCTGCATGAAGCAGTTTGAGCTCGTGGTTTTGGATTTACTTTACAAGAGTGGAATAAGGCTTAGCTTTGAATGAGAGCTTTCTTTGCCTCTCTGAGAGCACACAGGAGTGTTTATTTTCATTGTGTTCTCGTTTTGTTAGATTGTAGACAAGGGAAAAGTTAAGGCATACTTTTGGTTCAGTATTTTCAATAGTCTATGGGAATTCTCCTTCAACCATGACCCCCCCACCCCTGCCCCGCAGAAGAGTTTTTATTTTAAAATTGGAGGGTAGAGTTGAAAAACTTCTTATTCTTGTGGGAAGTTTTTATGTTATACTCTCACTTATTTTCTGTTTCTCTCTCTCCCAGCTGACCTCACTTAAAATCTACGGTTATGGCCCTGACCAATTTAGGGCATCTAGAGAAAAAAAAGTTTAAAAATAATATATAGTTATTTTAAAATATATTATGAAAGTTATTGATAACATTCATTTCTGAGGAACAGTTGATTTAGGTAACTCAGATTTTTCTTCTTGTGTATCTTTTTTTAAATGTCTGTGCTGGATATGATTTGAATAAGAAATGTAAGTAACTTCTTAAGGACAGTTACAGTTTTGATTTGATTGTGTTACTTTATTAGTGTTTCATTGAATGGTAATTTTAGTCACATGGTTAATTAGTAACACCTTTGAAAGGTGTACTCTAACCAATAGGCTAGTTGTGATTGTTCGGGATTTTTTTTTTTTTAATCAAAGATGGTTTTTATAAATTTTTTTTTTATTTCTCTAAAACAACAGGCTTATCTGCTATAAGTTCTTTGTCTTTCAAACATGAACATTTTAAAATATTGGATTAGGCAACTAGTGAAGTCTTCAATTTTCTGTTTATTCTTGCTTTGGAAAAAGAGCATATTTCAGTTGTTTTGTTTCCTAAAGTCTTCTTAGCTGAGAACAATCAGTCTAGAGAAGGAAGAACATCCTCTTTCTATAGCTGTAGAAGAAATTATTACTGTTGAAAGCTGAGTTAGCTTGTCGATGCTTAGCGAAAGTAGATTGAGCAGTGACTTGTGCAGAGTGGGTTTTATTCTGTATAAGTAGTTCTGAGGAATCTTATGAGACTAGGGTTATGGGTGATCTATATAATTGTTGTTTAAAGTGTATAGGAGTATATTAGTCTAACTACTGTGTATAATTAGAAGTTTTATAGTTTTTATCTTGTGGTGATACTTAAATGTACCACATACCATAAATTAAAGCTATATTTCATAGTTTCATTTATAAAAGCGTGTTTTGGGAACTTTAACTGTAAAAGTGCCTTTTAATTAAACTACTGTTTTCAAATTCAATTTTTACATGTTTTAATTACTGACTTTTGTCCACTTTTAACTTGTGGTAGACCGTATCGTAAAATGGTCAACCACATTATAGTTTCAAAATTAAGTATAAGTTTAATTCTTACATCTACGTAATAAATGTTGGGAGTATTTTTAAGTCACTTATCCTCAGGTGTGGCTCCTTTTGAATTTGGGAGTGGGCAAATATTTTTGATTGAACAGAGCTACTGAAAAACAGGGACACGTGAAACAAGCTACGTCTAAGGCTAAATCACATGATACTGTTAGATAGTAATACTTCTTTATTTAACAGTAAAATGCGTGCTGTATCTGTTATTAAGAATATTTTTTGTAGGCCTTTAATATAATTTTTCACAATTCTTAACAAAGGATCTATATTGTACATATTTTGGCACACTGAATTCTGTACTTATTTTATGCTGAACAGTTAAATATTTTATACTTTTTATAATTCTGAAACTATTTGAACTTTCTAATCTAGCTGATTAGTAATTAGATTTTGTTTTTCATTATTTTACATTCTGAATTTTTTTTACAGTGCATTTTTAACTTCTGACATTATGTCAGGAAAATTAAAAGTTTAAGGAAAATTAAAAATTTACACTCATTCGAGACTAGGTGGAAGTTGGTAGGTAAATCATGTGACTATTGATTTAAAAACAGTAGCCACTTAAGTGTGTTGTTTTTTTTTTTTTTTTGCAAAAAGATGCTTATTTATTGTGTAAAAGATACTTCTGCCAAATGAGACAGACAGGTTAAAGTAATTTATAGCAGGACCTTGTGGACGTAACTAACAAGTTCCTAAGGATATTTCAGTCGTATTTGAAACACTAAAATTCAAGCACTCAAATTATTTGTACCTCATTTTTGTCATGATGAGACTTGACCTGCATTCAACTGAAGCTCAGACATGTAAGGCTGTAATCCTTAAATGGGGCAAGTTGGTTTTACACTTATTTTACTGAGTCTTTTGGAAAACAGCTAGTTAATAAGAGTGAAGGACCACCAGAGGGAGTATGGGGTCTACACATTTGATTTAACCTATTTTCTACTCTTGGTCTGGAAGAGAAACATTTTAAAAAATAGGAATAAAATTTTAGCTCTCTAAAACAGGCAGGCAAAAAGATATTGAAAGTTGGGAATTGTAGCTCTTTGAAACTGCTGTCATTTTTGTAACACTTAATCAAGGTTGTTTTTTTCCTTCTTAGAAAAAGGTACAGTTACTAGAAAAATAAAAATTATGTATTTTCAGAGTGAAATAATGGTTTTTTAAGTAAACAGTTCCACATCTGTGAAAGTTAGGGAACATCCAAATGCTAAGAATGTTTTTTAAGATTAAAACTACAGTCCATTTGAGTTGTATGGTCTTGAAGTTGCTCATTTTTTGGAAGGAGAAATAAAAGATGGAGAAAGATCAAAGACTAGAAGAGGGTTTTTTTTCCCTTTTGTAGTTTGCAAACCTTTGCTAAAGCAGGCGATGGTAAATTTTTGGAACCATTTGTAATGTTCAGTTTGGCAGTTTATGTGTGATGTTAAATGAAGAACCATTCCTAGTCCCCTGAAAATGATTATTTGATTATCAAAAACAGGGTTTGGAATTTCAAATTGATCTCATCAAAAATCAGATTAGTGTGTATGTTTCTCAATGTTCCTGTCTCTGGAAATTAAAGATCCTTCTAGCTGCTGAAAATTGCACGTGGAATTTGAAGGTCAGAATGTCTCTGTCACAGTGCTGCAGTGAGTTGATTTTTGGAATGGAGGTCTTTTTCTGAATAAGGATGAAATGGTCTTTATTCATATTGAATATTAACCAATGGAATTAGTTCCATGTTTAACTTTTTAAAAAAACAAGACAATAAAATAAAATCTTGTAATCTTAACATATTTTGTATTTTACCCCTTAGCATAAAAAAATTACTTCATGATGGATGGTCATATTTAATGTTCTGAAATTCTAGTTTGGCAAGGGGATTTGTTATGAGAAGATGGTATTTCATTGATGCGAAATAGAGTAACTTACATGGAGAGAAATTTGTTTCTCTTTTGAATTATACTTAGGTTAAAATATAATATACTTATTAAGAATTGAAATGTCATCTAAATTTATTTTCATTGTGAACTTTATAAGTTCATTTAAAATATCTTTGGGGTTATTCCTAGGTAGACCTCTCAGAGTCCATTTGTGTACATACACATATATACACACACAAATACATACACACAGGTAGATAAATATCTATATTATATGTATTTACATTATATATGTAACTGTATGTGTTTACTATATGTATACATACAAATCATCTATATGACTTGACAGGCTAATTTTATGTGAATTCTTTTTTTTCCAAATGAAATCTTGCTTCATCAAGAGGAACAAAGTACATGTCCACACAGAAACTGTTAAAAATGTTCATAGAATCTTTCTTCACAATAATAATAAACTAATGACTCATACAATGACATAGAAGAATCTCAGAAATATTATTAAGAGAAACCAAACACAAGTATGTATTGTTAGATGCCATTTTTTTTTCTTTCTTTTTTTTTTTTATTTAATAAATTTATTTATTTTAGTTGGGGGCTAATTACTTTACAATATTGTAGTAGTTTTTGCCATACATTGACATGAATCAGTCATGGGTTTACATGTGTTCCCCATCCTGAACCCCCCTTCCACCTCCCTCCCCATCGCATCCCTCTGGGTCATCCCGTTGCCCCAGCCCTGAGCATTTGTCTCATGCATCGAACCTGGAATGGTGTTCTGTTTCACATATGATAATATACATGTTTCAATGCTATTGTCCCAGAACGTCCCCCCCTCACCTTCTCCCTCAGAGTCCATAAGATTGTTCTATGCATGTTAGATGCCATTTATAAAAAATACAAGAACAGGCAAAACTTAGGTATGGTGATAGAAATCAGGAAAGCAGTTTCTGGGTAAAGGCTGTGGATAACTAGAAGGGGAAAAAGGGGAACATTTTCTGTAAAGAAACTCTTCAGTTTTCAAAAAATTAATTTGATTTTGCTGGGTCTTTGTTGCAGCATGTGGTATCTAGTTCCCTGACCAGGGATCAAACCCTGGTCCCCTGCATTGGGAGAGTGGAGTCTTAGCCACTGGACCACCAGGGAAGTCCCAAAAGGAAACTTTTTAGGGTGATAGAAATATTCTATAGCTTGGTGTGGGATTTGAGTGATGAAATTCAAGTATACGCTTTCAGGGTAATTTTTAATTTTCATGTATTTTCAACTTACAGAACAGTTTCAAGACCAGTACACGGAACTTCCAGATTCATCAGTTGGTGGTGTATACATTTGTTCAAATTTACCAAGCTGAATACTTAAGATCCGTGCATTTTATGGTATGTAACTTTTACTTTCATAAGGAAAAAAAGCTATAAAAGTTTTTTGAAGATGAGGAGAATGACTTTGTTATCTGAAAAAAGTGAAATACTTCAATTTGAAATATGAAAGCAGTGCTTTAATAATAATGTAGAAAGAATTACTGATCTGTCTTTTGTCTCTACATATATGTATCTATGCTGCTTCTCTCTGAAGTCTCATGACAACATGTTTCAGTTAGAAGAAACAAATCCTGAAAATGATTCAAGGCACAGCTGCCAGCAAGGAAACTGGTTTATTTTGTTATGCTGTGTAAGTCACCTAGGGAATGAGACTGCTACCTAGTGATCGCGTCCTGGGAATTAAAGGTAGTGATAATTCCTGTTAAGAGGGCTGCACGTCTTCAGTGTGCTAGGTTTTTCTCAAACATGTACGATCTTTACTGTCCTAGAATTCACCAAAGAAGAGGGAAACAAATTTGGTTGTCATTTTTGGGTGGTATTTATAATAGGGAGGAGAGAGTGGTGCTTACAAACCATATAAACTAATCTTGATCATAGGTGAGTGGTAAATCTAAGTGGTGAATTTGATGCTCTCTATTAGTTTTAGTGCTACCGTAGAGTGATTTGATTTGAGTTAAACCTATTTAAGTCATATCTTAAAATATGTCAGTTGTTAAGACATTCAGCTTTTTTTTCTTGACTTACTATTTTATGTAAGCTTAAATATGTGTTCTTCACAATTTAGGATTGGGCATTATTTATGGATATTCACTTTTCATCCTTTTTTTTTTTTTGCATCTACATAAGAAATTTGTTTATTTGGTTATTTGCTAGAGTGGAAGATGATTTGAAGTAACAAGAGAACTAACCAACAGGCTCAACAAATTAATCATTGATGACTGGAGATAAACACTTATGTTGCCTTTACTAACCAAAACTGTACATATATATTTTCTGTAAATTTTTTCTTTAACAAACGTTAAGTTCTTTGAGGAGAAAAATGACAAATGTCGAACTCAGCCAACATGGGTAACAGGACTGACTGTCTTCATTTAGTGAACACGCTCATGTTCCTCTGAAATGGCTGGGCCTTTTCTCCTTTTTATAGACAGTAAATTTCACTGATCTGTTGAGCATGAAGAAAACATTATTTGAAAAGTTTTAAGAATTTTGTTTTGAGTTGTCAAGCCTTAACTGCAGATAGAACTTTAAAAATACTTATAGGTAGCTTTTCTTTTGGACTTTTTATTAGGAAAGTTTCAAATATACACAGAACTGGAGACACTAGTATAATGAACATCTATATACTTATTCTCCAGATTTATGAATTATCAACAATTCAGTTAATGTGCTTTTAAAACTATTATATTCTCACAAATATTGTAAAGCAGTAGAATTAGTATACCAGATTTTTTTTTTCCCCCCCAAAATTTTGTTGTACGTAGAGAAACCAGAAAAACAGTGTGTTTTAGCTTAGAGACTTAGTTTTGGACAATCAGTAATTCTGAAACCATTCTTATTCTTAGTTCCTTTCTGTCACTTCACAGCCTAGAAAAGAAAGATAAATTTTTTAGCTTTTCCTTTATAGTAAATTACTCCAAATACTCTATAGAATAAAATACTCTTCATCTGAAAAGTTAGATTATCTTCAAAATGCAGTGTCTGAGGAATGCTGTTGTTTAAATGTTTTGCTGTTATTAAATGTTATTATTTTAATGTTTTGCTGTTATTATTGTTTTGCTATTAAACTAGGTCATTGCTGTGCTTTTTTGGACTCCAAGTCTATATCTTCTTGAGGCCTTCCAAAACTGAGGCCCAAATTTTCACCTATGTCTTGAAACTAAATATGTTTAAATACCATCTCTGTAGCAACTGCACACCAACACCCCCTCCCTCCACCCCCAGTCAAAACACTTTCTTGACTTTCCTCTTTAGCTATTTGTGACACTGTTATTCTTACTGGTCATTTTTTTTTTTTTTTCCACTCTTCCTTTACTTAAGCTCAGTGAGTCACTAAATCACTTTGTTTCTAAATTTATGCTTTTTTGTCCTTTTCATTTGCACTCTAATTGTCCTAATTTGGGTAACATGTTAGCAGGAAGTTATCTTTAATCTATAATGAACTTGATATATATCAAAATTAAGATATACTACTAAAGTAGAATAGGGCATTTTCTTCCCTTTCAGAGAAGGCTTCAATCTTATAAGCAAACACATAATTTTTAAGGCCTAGGAAATCATATTTGAGCCAAGGTGACATAGATGATTTCCAAACCACTCAACCTGGTGAATGATGGCCGGCAGGGGTATAGGCGGCAGACTTTCTTAGCCCACAGAAATGGCCCAAATGAGTTCCTTCTAGCCCAGAATATCTGCAGGTGCTTTGCAGTGGGGGAGATACTGAGTGTATATAACACATTTTCAGGACGTCTTGTGCTTCTGTGGTAAAAATAAGAGATCTGTTGGTTTACCTGAAAACTCTTCTCCTATTTCTTGTGGCAGATTTCCTGTCCAAGATAGTTCTCATCAAAAAGCCATTATGCTGAAAGTGACTTGACACTCTTATCTCATTACTTTCCCTTCTCTTTACAGGCTCCTAGAATTGAGGTTTGTCAGAAAGATAGGAACCTGAGGTTAGTTGAGAGGATATAAAATAGAAATGGGAAAGTAAATGATGTCTGTTCCACTTCCCATGAGCAGTAGCCAGCCTCCAGTGGTCTTGGGCCTGAGTCCTTTCCAGATGGATTGTAGCTTATCAACTTGGCTTGCCTTTGGAGATCTTTCTTGTTTCTGCTCTTCTGGGAATTGTTTGAATTTCCTCCTGGTGGAAATCAAGACGTAATTTTACATTACTGACTCGGGGATAAGAGAATAAAATTTGATACTGTTTTAGATAATCCAGTATATCTGATTATTTTCTTCTGTGGGAAGTAAGAAGAATACAGGGATTCTGAGATGCTTATGCAGAAATTAATGGTTATTAACAGTGGAAAATGGAGGAGAAAATGACACCATTTATAGGAAGGCTAGTATGGTGGGGATAGACATTGGATGAGGAGTATTGCTACATGATCTTGGGCAAGTTGCAGTTGTTAGGATTAGTGGGATCCTTCTCTGTAGTACAGAAACTAAAGATAAGTCCTAGGGTAGAGGGAGTGGGGGAGCCTGAAGGGAGAAGGAGTGGGATGGAAGAGTTTCCAAGAATTATTTTGGTTTAAAATATAAGTTAAAATCTTCCTGAAGTTTTGGGGATGGCAGCTCTGCCTGTGGTATCAGAATTTGGTCCTGAGGTCTTAGTGTGCTGTGAGCAGCTGTGCCTCGTAATTCTGAATGCTTGGTGTTCAGCATAGTGCCGCAGAGTAAGTGAAAGTGGAGTTGAGTTGTTAGGACTGATTCTGTCTTCAGGTTGTTTTGTGGTTGGGTGGAGATTAAGAGTCTGTAGGCTTCCCTGGTGGCGCAGATGGTAAAGCATCTGCCTGCAATATGGGAGACCTGGGTTTGATCCCTGGGTTGGGAAGATCCTCTGGAGAAGGAAATGGCAACCCACTCCAGTACTCTTGCATGGAAAATTCTATGGATGGAGGAGCCCGGTCGGCTACAGTCCATGGAGTCGCAAAGAGTCGGACACGACTGAGCGACTTCACTTTCCTTTCCTTTTAGACCCTTAGGTAAGACTATCACCACCGCTTTGTGATATGGGACAAGATACATAGCTTCTCTCTGAGCCTCAGTTTCCTCATCTATAATGTTGGGAGGTGCATGAAGTATTAATACTTACCTAAGGGTTGTGATGTTTAAATGAGACAGTACATACAAAGTACTTAGCCCAGAACCTGGCATATGTCTTCAGTAAATATTAAATACAATTATAGTTTCATTAATAAGCAGTTTTGTGTTTGGATAATAAGTTCTGTTAGGTTCTAAGTAATGTTGTTACAGAATAAATATGATCCTGTCCTTAGATAAGATAGAACATGTACACAAAAGATAAGTAATAACCCAAGTCCTGTGGTAAGTGACAAATGAGTGGGTACTTAAGAACTCATGAGGCAGGAGTAATTGCTAAGCAGATGAGAATTTCAGGAAGGTGACAGAACTCCACCTGAACTTTGTAGGACTAGTTAGCAGGTTAAGGGGATAGGCTCCTGGGAGTCGGACTGCCTGTGTTAGAATCCTGACTCTGCTACGGTGTAATCTTCAGCAAGTTGCTTGACCTCCTTCCTAGGATTGTTGAGAGAATTAAATGAGTTAATACATGCCAGGTGCTTAGAACAGTGCCTCAAACATGGTTAGAAGACCCAGCACAACCCCAAAAAACCAGAAACAAGCCACATAGTTAGAGCATGATAAATTGTTGTTATAAATTGAGAGAAGGGAGAATGCATTTCAGGTAGAACATTGAATGATAACAAAGGAGAGGTATCGTAGGTTTGTTTGAAATGATGAAGCCAAATGGATTCGAGGGAATAACCTGTGGAAAATAGTGGGGGATTGTGTTGGGGCAGAATTATGAGTGATTAAGCCAGGGAGTATGACATCTTCTCCATATATTTTGGGGGAACTTGGGAAGATTTTTTGGGTTATTTGTAAAGCATTCTTGTGTGCTATAAATAACATTTCTAAGTCTGTGTCTCTTGCGTTTCTCACTGTCTTTCCTGATTTCAGTGTAACTGAAGCTGCTATTCATACTAATTTTGACAATGAAGTTCATGATCCTGTACTTTGAACCATTATGGCTCTTTATCCATTCTTTTTGTAAACATGTATTTTGGCTAACTGTCCCTATTTCTCTCCTTATTCTGTTTGTTTACGTAATGCTTATTCCTTTTCTTCAAAGTTTAGTGGGTTTCTGCTGTTTTCCTCTCTGCCCTCAAATATCCCAGTAGAGATCCTAAATCACCAAAGTCACAAAGTAGAAAGGGATAGGGCAAAACGGTGAGGAAAGTGGGGAAATATTCTCTAGTCCAGCAGTCTTATTTTACAGATGAGGACTGTGAGGTCCAGAGGAAGTTAAGTGAAGATCCACAGCTAATAATTAGCAGCCTATACCTTTCATAGCTAAACAAGGGCTGTTTTTTTTTTTTTTAACTGCCATCCTAGTATGATCCTTAACCATCTGGGTGGGAATTAGAGTAGTATCACTAATAATATTTCTAGTAACAACTATCAGACCCCAAGGTAAGAATAATTTTACTACTAGGAATAATGTGATAATAATTCACTCTATTCTTAATGAGAAGCCGATGATTACACTTCTTAGACTAGCATTACTAATTCTTAATGTTTAAAACCAAAGCTCCAAAGCCTGCTTTAGAAAGAAAAGGATTTCTTTTATTTTTAAAGTTTTAAATTATAAATGTAATAGTGTTATAAATAACATTCTCAAAAAAAGTGGACTTTTTGTTCTTATCATGGTGGAACACAGGTTCTTTTATAGAGTGATTGATGGGCCAGGAAGGTTAGCATGGAATGTTGGGAACTATTGTACGTTCACCTCACAGCCCCCAAACCTGACCTTCTGCTCAGACAGCAGTCTCTAAGCTTACATCTTCTTCAATCTCTTACATTTTACCATGTGCCACACGTAAAGCTGAGAAACTTGCTTAAGCACTGTGCTCCTCTGGATCGTTTTCCTGCCTGGGTGTAATGTGATAGACTGTATTTTATAAAGCCCCAATCTTTATGTAGTGTCTGGATACTCTAGTTGCTCAATAAATGCTTCCTTCACTTTTTACAGAGCATGTAATTTTTTCTCACTAATGTCAGTTCCTAATCTCCAAATCACTATCACACCACTTTTCTGCCCTTGCAGTGTCTTGTTTTAACTTTGGCAAGATGCTCTCCTTGTGTTTTGAAAACTTGTGTGATGTGCAAATACTTTTTTAGTTACTTTAAGCATAATTTTATCATAAAATTATTTCACAGCTGGTAATATTTGCATGTTCTGTATTCTTCCCCAATATGAAAGAAAGAATAAGTGTCATGGGTTACATAAAGATGCCCCAGACCTCTCTGCTCATCCTGCCATATCCCTTAAAAAAAAAAAAAAAAGACTTCTAACCAGATTCAGTTTTACTGAAATACTTAACTTTTCTTTATCATTTTCAAACACCATGAAGTTGAATTGTATAGTACACAAAGAATTTTTTCCGTGTCCTCAGTGCTTTGTATCAGATCCCTTAGTTATGTTGTCTGTGGTTTAGTTTCTTTTTCCTGTCTTCATTTTTCTGAGAAGGATTTTTTTCTCTTATGATCTGCAGCTTGTTTTGTATTTAGATGATTACTCTTTATAGTAAATGATAACTTCTGTTTATGCTAATAGAAGGGAAGAGAAATACTTCAAAATTAAATTTTAGATTTTTTTTGATAAATATGTGTGTGTGTTTCTGTTAGCCTCTTTCCTCAAATTATAGGAGTTTTCTGTTTTTAAATTTTTTTATTATAAACTGTTTTATTGTTTTAAAGAAATTTGTTAAATTATATTTTATGAGTGGTTTCTAGCCTTTACTTCTAAATTTATGTAGTAGTACTATATAAATTATATTGTGTATAGTTATGATATGTGCACTGTGTATAATACTATATTATGTATATAATATATAGCATAAATATAGTATATGTTAATATAATTAGCTTCTTTGGTTGTAAGTCTTCCAATTCTCGTTTGATGAGAGAGAAAGGAACAATTGGTTTTTGTAACTTTTATATAGATTATTTGGCTGTCTTGCTTATTTCATTTATTATTTTCCATTTTTCATTTGTGGCTTCTATAAGTGGAGAGCTTTAATAGTATACATTCTTATAGACTGTAGTCTTTGTTACAAAATGAATTCATTTCTTTTTTCATTTTTAATATGACTATTTAGATTTTCTTTTCAACTCGTGTTATATTTTTGTTTAGTTTTTGGTTAGATTTGTCAGTTTGGATTGTAGTTCATCTTCATATTTTTGTTCATTTTATTAATATCGCCTTTAATAAACTATTTGGTATTACCATGTGCTGTATGTTTTCATGTTTGTGTGTCTATAGCTGCTAAACAAATGTGACTGAGTTTTCCTCTTTCTTTAAGATTCCTAAGTAAATATTTTTATACCTGTTGTCTATTTTGCTTCTAAAAGCTGATAACAGTAAATAAAATTTTAGTACAGTTCATGTGAGTTAATTTTTTATGACAGTTATCTAGCTTTGCCAGACCAATTTTGTTAGAAAATTGAAAACATTTAAAAATTAATAATTCTCCTAATCTAGTGTCCCTAATTTAGTAATTTGTTTTGATCCTTGTATCATTTTATCAGTCTTTTATTTTGAGAACTCGCCAATGGTTTTTTTAAAAGTGAATCATGAAATGTGTGAAACAACTTTAAAAGGTGAAAGTAAAGATACATTTTAGAACCTACATTTTTAGTAAATTGGATTAACAGGTTATTCAGTGATATATATCTTTTAAATTAAGTTTCTTCTACATTCATTGAAAAGACTTGATATCTTGTAGTTAAAATGAAAAGGCAAGCACTCTTAAAAACCAGAATTCAAGCATAAAATACTTGAGAAATAATGAGCAGGATGAGAGTGGAAAGAAATTTTTAAACCAATAATCTGAGGCAAGATATTTTCTGTATTTAAACATTGAATATAGCTCCGAGCCTCCTGGCAAGCAAGAGAAAAAAGGAAACAGGATGGGTTTCATCGTGATTGTCTAATAAAGAAAGCTTATCAGTTTTTAATGAGAGAGAAACCTTTTCTGAGTTCTAAGTTAAAGAGGTTGTTATGTGAATTCTTAATAAGAAATATATTTGTATTTCCATTTTTATACCTTAACTAATTACTGCTGTTACTGTGTTAGCTGTCATATACCACTCATATGCACTGTAGTTATATTTGGTCATATTAAGTTCACATCCACTGTTGTCAAAAGTGGAAATACCATGGCTAGGGTGTGTTTATATATTGCCTCTAGAATTGTAGCCATTGACGAACAGGAAACTGAAAGCTAAAAGTTCAGGAAATGTATTTAAACTTTGTGGAAAAAATGTATAGGATACTTGACTGAAATCCATGGCCGTTTGAAGACTAAAAAATTATGTGTGCATTTAGTTAGAGAATAATATTATGGATTCTTACAACAATGCTGTCAGATGCTTAAATATGATAGTAAATACAGTATGAACATTGTGTGCCAGGAAAATTGTGCAATGTTAGAAAAAAAATGCAGCAGATTATTATATGTGTTCAGCTATACTCTCAAGAAATAAAACAGCTGGCACAGAAGTCGAATTCTTCAAGGATGTCTTATTTTCAGAGAATTACAGAGTGTTGGTTTTAGTTTTAGTTCCAGGGAAGGAGAGGTCCCTGTTTTACAAGATAGTCCATTTCACTCTTAGGAAATTCTAATGGTGAAGTTTTATTTTCTCATATTGGGTTGAAGTTTGTTCCCTTGTAATTTATTAATATACTCTATAGTTTTCTTAGTTTTGAAAAGAAAATGGTTAACTGATAAAAAAAATATTAAAAAAATTTTAAATTATTAAAAAAAATTGTTTATTATACATTTCAAGTGTTTGGGTTTTGTTTGTTTTAGGTATTGTGGCATTTTAGGTGCCTCAGGAAATACTATGTGTTGCAGTCTTTATTTTTGAAGTTGTTTAGAAGATTTCTGTCACAGGACATGTGATTAACGTATATTCTGGGTAACCTGTTTTCTTACTGTTTCTATACTTAGCTGTTTTAACAGGATGTGATCTATATGGTTTCAACATTCTTATTGTTTGAAACAGCATGAAGTTTTAGTAGCTTCTTAGAAATGGAAATTTTCTAATACTGTTTTTTGCTGTTGTTGTTCTATTTCAACAAAAGAGGTCGGTTATGATTCTTTCACTCCAGTTTTGTGATTTGAAGTTACAGTCACTCAAAATATTCAGGGACCACATTAAATGAGAATTCTATCTGTTACAAAGTTCTTCTAGGAAATTTAGCTGTATTATATGTCAGCAATTATCATTTTAATAGCCTCGTTAAAATTAGCCTTTTTTCAGAATTGATTGGATCTGTCATGTTTTTGCCTCTGAACCATTGGGATGGCCAGGGGGCTAGAAAGAGCTGACTGGCGGGACTAGGGATGGGCCCACCCCCAGGGGTGAGGAGCAGTGATTCCCTAGTGGAAAGTCCCAGAATGCTGTTTGCAGTAGAGGGTGGAATGGGCTCCAGGCTGACAAAACAAGGAGTCTCGACCAGGCCAGACCATACAAGGGCCTGGTATAATGAGTTAGGGGGGTGGACTTTAGGGAGTAGCTGATCTGTTTTTGCAACAAAGAGTTCTTTTCAAGAACAGCTCTTACTTTCTCCTTGTTGTATAGTACATGTTTATTGTAGAAGAATTTAGTGAGTATATATAAAATCCATACAGAAAAGAAACATTTCCTATAATGTTTCTTTCCTTTTGAATTTTCTTAGCTAATTTCCCTTAAATATCATTTACTATCTGAGTTACTTGTTAAAATTTATTTGAAATGGTGCTTGTTGAATTGCTCTTTCACAAAGTGTGTCTCTGATAACTTTTTCAGTTAATTATGAAGGAGATAGGAGTTAATAACATTTAAAGCCCTTGTTTTTGTTTGATGTAATTATTCTATTAATTCATATCTATTTTATGGGAAGCTATAGGCATAATAGGCACAATGAGAACACAAACCTGAAAGTCAGAGTGGTTCTTACAAGGCAAACAGGAAAAATGGAGCCGGGACGAGGTCCTTCTTGTTCACCATTATGTTAGTGTCATCAGGTACAGTGCCTGACATGTAGTTAGTGTTCCATAAATAATTGTTGAATGAATGGATGAGTTTCTTATTAAGCACTTTGAGTAGCTCATATTTCCTGCACTGTAGATAATCAAGTTCAATTACTTTCATCCAAAGTTAAGAGTCTTTGCTGTGCTCAGCCCTGTTTTAAAAATGAAAGTTAAGATGATTTTTTAAAAAAGATAATGTATGTGTGCACACAAACACACCATACAAAAAGTAAAACTCCCTTGTTTGTTTCTCTGAATCCCATTCTCCAGAATTTCTACTGTTAATGACCGGTATTATCTAGGTTAATGACCTAGATATTTTCTTGCAGTTACAAATATATGTACATTTTCTTTATACAAATAAAACAGTAGTTTACATTGTTGTATAACTTGCTTTTCCCCTTCTTAAACGTCTTTCCATATCAACTCATATGTAACAGCTCCATTTTTTAAGAATTTTTAAAAAATCATTTATTTATTTGACTGCAGTGGGTGTTAGTTGTGGTGTTTTTAGTTGCAACATGCAAGCGCCCAGTTGTGGCATGTGGGATCCAGTTCCCTGACCAGAGATTGGATCCGGGCCCCCTACATAGGGAGTGCAGAGTCCTAGCCACTGGACCACTGGGGAAGTCCTTGTAACCACTTCTTTGTTTTTAATTGTTGCATAATATTCCATTGTGGAGATGTATAATAATAGTTAAGGAAGTTTCAGTAGTGTGCCCACTTTTTTTTTTTTTTTTTACCATTTCAACAACATTGTGTCTAATAATCTTCCACATACAATTTTGCTTTCTTCTGTGAGACTATCTACAGGATATTTCCTGTAAGTGCTATTGAAGGGCTAAAGGATATTTGCACTTACACTTTTTATCAGTTCAGTCACTCAGTCGTGTCCAACTCTTTGTGACCGCATGGACTCTAGCACGCCAGGCTTCCCTGTCCATCACCAACTCCCGGAACTTGCTCAAACTCATGTCCATTGAATCAGTGATGCCATCCAACTATCTTATCCTCAGTTGTCCCCTTCTCCTCCTGCCTTCAATCTTTCCCAGCATCAGGGTCTTTTCCAATGAATCAGTTCTTTGCATCAGGTGGCCAAAGTATTGGAGTTTCAACTTCAGCATCAGTCCTTCCAACGAATATTCAGGACTTATTTCCTTTAGGATGGACTAGTTTGATCTCCTTACAGTCCAAAGGACTCTCAAAGAGCCTTCTCCAACACCACAGTTCAAAAGCATCAATTCTTCAGTGCTCAGCTTTCTTTATAGTCCAACTCTCACATCCATACATGACTACTGGAAAAAACCATAGCTTTGACTGGACAGACCTTTGTTGGCAGAGTAATGTCTCTGCTTTTTAATATGCTGTCTAGGTTGGTCATAGCTTTTCTTCCAAGGAGCAAGTGTCTTTTAATTTCATGGCTGCAGTCACCATCTGTAGTGATTCTGGATCCCAAGAAATAAAATCTGTCACTGTTTCCATTGTTTCTGTGTCTATTTGCCATGAAGTGATGGGACCAGATACCATGATCTTAGTTTTCTGAATGTTGAGCTTTAAGCCTACTTTTTCACTCTCCTCTTTCACTTTCATCAAGAGGCTCTTTAGTTCTTCTTCACTTTCTGCCATAAGGGTGGTATCATCTGCGTATCTGACGTTATAGATATTTCTCCCAGCAATCTTGATTCCAGCTTGTGCTTCATCCAGCCTGGCATTTCTCATGGTATACTCTGCATATAAGTTAAATAAGCAGGGTGACAATATACATCCTTAACGTACTCCTTTCACTGTTTGGAACCAGTCTGTTGTTCCATGTCCAGTTCTCACTGTTGCTTCTTGACCTGCATACAGATTTCTCAGGAGGCAGGTCAGGTGGTCTGGTATGCCCATCTCTTTAAGGATTTTCCACTGTTTGTTGTGATCCACACAGTCAAAGGCTTTGGTATAGTCAATAGAGCAGACCTAGGTGTTTTTCTGGAACTTTCTTGCTTTTTTGATGATCCAGCGGATGTTGGCAATTTGATCTCTGGTTCCTCTGCCTTTTCTAAATCCAGCTTGAGCATCTGGAAGCTCACTGTTCACATACTGCTGAAGCCTGGCTTGGAGAATTTTGAGCATTCCTTTGCTGTCGTGTGAGATGAGTGCAATTGTGCGGTAGTTTGAACATTCTTTAGCATTGCCTTTCTTTGGGATTGGAATGAAAACTGACCTTTTCCAGTCCTGTGGCCACTGATGAATTTTCCAAATTTGCTGGCATAGTGAGTGCAGCACTTTCACAGCATCATCTTTTAGGATTTGAAATAGCTCAACTGGAATTCCATCACCTCCACGAGTTTTGTTCGTAGCAATGCTTCCTAAGGCCTGCTTGACTTTGCGTTCCACGATGTCTGGCTCTAGGTGAGTGATCACATCATCGTGGTTGTCTGGGTCATGAAGATCTTTTTTGTATAGTTCTTCTGTGTATTCTTACCACTTTTTATAGGTGTTGGAAAATTCCCCCTTAAAGATAGTACAGTGCTTTGCACTCATTAAGGACATGAGGTGTTATTTTCTAATAAATACATGCTTTCATTTTGTTGGAAGAGTTCAACTTTTGAAAATGAATCCTCCTTCTGGTAATTTGAGTGGTTCAGAAGATGGATTAAATCAGATATTCCCATTGCCTGACATAAGTAGTTGAAGTCAAGTGAAAGATGGTAGCCTATACTGTCTACAGACTTAGAGTATACGTTACACTGATCCAGATGTGAAAGATCAAAATGTTTTCAGAGGTTTTGTCTCCTTGGGATGTTTAAGCTCAACATTTACAAGTGACCATCTGAAAGGATGGAAGGCCCTGAGTGTTGGTTTGAGAAGTTTGGTTTCATTGTTCTCAGGAACTATTTTAAGTCCTTGAACTCGGGCGTGTACTATATGAGAGAGGTTTACTGGTGGTATGGACCGAATGAATGCAAGGGAGTGAGTGGGCTGGGGGGCTGTGGTGACTCAGGAAGGAAAGGAAGAAAACCCAGAATGTCGTGATAGCTGTGGAATTGAAAAGTTAAGATAGTAGGAAACAATGCACAGTTGGTGGGTCCTGTTGATTAAGTGGAGAAAAATGAAGTTTTTGAAGTTGTAGGAGCATAGCCAGACAATACAGATGATGAAGTAAGTAGAGAAGGAGCCAATTTTGAAAAAGTTGATTTTCTTTTTAAAAAAATAAAAGTAGGGCTATAAAAGGATTCTTAAATATTTATAGCCAGGCAATTCAAGAGAGATTAAAAAACTAGAGAAAGGAAGAGGGAGAAATTAACTAGATCTGGAAGTTATCTGCAGGTAATAGTTGAAATTAAGAGTGGATGAGTTCTGGGATGAAGTGGTTGACCGGGGAAAAGCTGTTGATTGAAAACTTCATTTTGAAAAGAGGTACTTGCAATGATGGGCTGCCCAGATGGCTCAGTGGTGAAGAATCTGCCTGCAAATGCAGGAGACGTGGGTTCGATCCCTGGATGGGGAAGATCCCCTGGAGAAGTAAAAAGGCAACCCGCTCTTGTATTCTTGCCTGGGAAATCCCATGGACAGAGGAGCCTGGTCTACAGTCCAGGGGTTGTGAAAGAGTTGGACATGACTTAGTGACTAAACAACTTGCAGTAATAGGAGATGGGATGAAAAGAGCAATCAAGAAAAGAAGTCAGTAATCTGAGAAACAGGAAAAGAATCAGGAGAAATCTTACTGGGATCTCATCTTCGTTTTTTTTTAATGGCCTTATTTTTTTAATTTAATTAATTAATTTTTTGGCTGCACTACAAGCCATGTGGGATCTTAGTTCCCAGAGCAGGACTCGAACCCCAGCCCCTGTGTTGGAAATGTAGAGTCTTACCACTGGGCTACCTGGGGAGTCCCTCAGCTTCATTGTTTTTCTCTACATATGATACTGTATTTACTGGATGTTTTCCAGGTAGCCTCCATGTTCTTCCTTTGGTGTAATACCTCAGAAAATTTTGCTGTGTGTATTTTAAAGTTGGAGTTAGTTTTATTCCTGAAGTTGACTATTATACTTGAAAAAAGGTCTTGCAAAAGTAGTTTTGGTGTCATGTGCTATGCTCCTTCTTTGTGTAGTTTCATAAAATCTTTTCATTTTGTTCTAATATCTGTGGGTCCAGCACAAGAAAAAAAATGCCAGCTTATTATTGACTAGATACAAGTCCAGATACCTTATGCAATTTTAACTGGTCATGTAAAAAATTTTCTTGGCTTTGGAAACTCAGCTAATAACAAATGATAAGAAGGAGTATCTTTTTTGTAGAAGAACATAATGTGAATTTAGAGTGTACTGTCTTGGTGCTTGTCAGGATGGAACCTAGTCACAGAAAATAATCTAGAGTCAAAGCCAGGGACCTGTGACTTCATCAGAGTCAGTAGGTGAAATGGTTCAAATGCAGGCTCAGGAGTCACTCTGCCTGGTTTCACTGCACACGAGCAATATTATGCCTCTGAATTTCACCATCTGGACATGCTAATAATAGTTCCTATATCAGGGTAATTAAGAGGATCCATCCTGGAACTTACATTGTAGTAATGAGAGACTGGAGATTTTCAAATAAATACATGTGCCAGGTGGTAAGTGGACGAAAATAACGGTAGGATTGATTGTCGTTGTTTCTTGCTCTTTTATATTGGGTAATAGGGAGGGTCTGCCTGATAAGAGAGTGTTTGAACAGACCTGCTGGAAGTGAGGAAGCTGATGTGGGGCAAGAGTTTCAGGTGGAGGGGACAGCAAGTGCAGAAGCCCTGCGGAGTGGCGTACTGGAGGTGCAGCAAGAAGGCCAGCATCGCAAAGGCAGAGTGAGAGGAGGAGCAGCAGGAAATTTCAGAGACAGCCACTGACCAGCACGTGGGTTTTTTCCCCTTTATTATTATTTTTAAAAATCTGTATTGGAGTTTAGCTGCTTGACAATGCTGTGTTAGTTTCTGCTGTACAGCAAAGTTAATCAGCTATGCATATGCATATACCCCCTCTTTTTCAAATCTCCTTCCCAGGTAGGTCACCGCAGAGAACTGAGTAGAGTTCCCTGTGCTCTACAGTAGGTTCTCATTAATTACCTGTTTTATAGATAGCATTGATAGTGTACATGTAGAGTTTTAAGCATAAGAAGGATTGGCTTTACTTTCTGTGAGATGGGAAGCTGTTGAGAATATTACCAGAGTTCATTTTTTAAGTCAGTCTGATTGTCACTTCTTTTCTTAAAAATGCTTCAGTTCTCTACTACCTTTGGAATAAAAGTTCAAATGCTTTCTTCTGGCACACAAGGTCCTTCATAGTCAGGCCTCTGCCCATTTAGCATCATCTGCCTCCTTCCCACATGTACCCTCCACTTGAGCCAAATTGGATTATGTGCAGTTCCCTGCCTGGGTCACAGTGATTTGTGTCTTCGTGTTTTTCTGCACGCCGATTGTCCTGGGAGACACTCTCCCCCTCAGCTCACGAGGTCATGGCTCTGTTTTAGAGGAACCTCTTTGTGCTGCCAGAGCACCCTGTACCTTGTTCTCTCCCCGTCCCCTCCCCTGGCCACTTTGTACTCGAGTCGCAGAGGCTTGTAATGTGCTGTGTTCTTTTACCAGCCTTGATTTCACTCTTGCCACACCCTTGCCAGTTGAAATTTTGCCCATCCTTCAAGAATCAGCTCAAACACTGCCATCTTTTCTCCCCTCTATAAATCTTTATAAACTGCCATATTTTCCCTGCCCTCATAAATACTTTGTAGCTCTGTTATATTTAATCATAATTACCCTGAATTAAAATGCTTCTCTGCCTCGCCTCACACAGAAGCCTCGGCTTGACTTATTTTCAGTTTCTGTTGTAGCCCCCAGTCTAGTATATGATAATTAGAAAAACTGTTGGGTTTCAAAAGCAGCACAAATGAACAGTTAAAGTGAGATGCCTATTAAGAAAACAAATTTATTATAACCTAATGTTGATGATGGCATGGTTACTCTGATTCTCTCATATAGTTACTACTGCCAAAAATTAGTGCACCCCTTTTGATAAGTGTAGTTTGGCAGAATGTATTCAGACATAAATGTCCATGGGTTTTTTTTTTTTGAGTTGGTGATACCCCTTCTGGAAATCATCTTCAGAAAATAATGCAAACTAGAATAACAATTACAATAGCTCCCTCTACCACTAATGTTGAAAGTTTACTGTGTGATGGGCACCATGTAAAGCCCTTTACACACATTGCTTTATTTCTCAGAATCCAAAGACGTGTAGATGCTAGTAATCTCATGTCATGTATGGAGAAATTGAGGCACAAAGAAGTTAACTGACTTGCTGCTATATTGTCAAACCAAGATTCCTACAAACAGAATTCATACCCCTAATTTTATAATGTGATAAAAGCCTAGGCACAAAACTATTCACAGCAGTGTTACATAGAGTAGATAAATTGGAAGCAATGTATATCATTAATTATGATTCATCCATTCAATAGATTAATCTTTTAATAGCTTTATTGAAATAAAATTCACATAACAATATTTATCCCTTTAAAGTCTACAAGTCAGTGGTTTCCAGTATATTCACAGTTACACAACTATTGCCATTACCCCACTTCAGAACACTTTATCACCCCCAAAGAAATCTCATACCCATTAGCAGTCACCCCCTTTTCCTAATTATCCGATAAAATCACCAGTCTATTTTCTGTCTCCTATCGATTTGCCTATTCTAGACATTTCGTATAAATGGAATTGTGTAAGATATGGCATTTTATGCTTGGCCTTCATTTAGCATAATATTTCAAGGTTCATCCGTGTTGCAGCATGTTATAGTACTGCATTGCTTTTCATCACTGAATAATACTCTACTGTATGGATATATGACTTTTTATCTATCTAATGGACATTTCTGACTAATGTCTAATGGACATATCCGACTCATGGACATTTGGAGTGTTTCTACTCCTTGCTATTGTGAATATTCATGTCCAGGTTTTTGTGTGGACATATTTTCATTTTTCTTGGAATTGTTGATGAAATGGTAACTCTTTAAATTTTAGGGGAACTCCCAGACTATTTTCCAGAGTAGCTGCATCCTTTTACATTTCTTCTAGCAGTGTATGAGTACTCCACCTTCTCTACATCCTTGACGATACTTGGTGTTATCGGTCTCTTTGCTAATAGCCATCCTCGTGGTTATGGAGTGCTATCTCATTGTGGTTTTGATTTGCATTTCCTTGATGCCTAATGATGTTGAGCATCTTTTCATGTGCTTATTTGCTGTTTGTAAATCTTGTCTGGAGAAATGTCTGAATCCTTTGCCCCCTTTTAACTGAGTTATTTTCTATTATTGACTTAGAGGAGTTCTTAGTATATTCTAGATACAATCTCATTATCAGATATTTGATTTGCAAAATTTTTCTTTCATCCTGTTGTGTTTTCACTTTCCTGATGGTGTCCTTTGTAGCACAAAGTTTTTAATTTTCATGAAGGCTGATGTATCTTTTTTTTTTTTTTTTGCTTTCAGTTTCACATAAGAAAACTACCTAATCCAAGGTCAGTGATGATTTACTCCTGTGTTTTCTTCAGAGTTTGATAGTTCTAGCTCTTATGAGGAGGCCTTTGGTCCATTTTGAGTTAATTTTTTGTATACGGTGTGAAGTAGAGTGTCCAACTTCGTAATCTTTTGCATATTGAGATCCAGCACCATTTGTTGAAAAGGCTGTCCTTTCTCCTATTGAATTGTCTTGGGACTTTTTTCAAATATCAGTTGACCATAAATGTAAGAGTTTATTTGTCAGCTCTCAATTCTGTTCTATTGATCTATGTGTCTGTCCTCGTCTTAGTACCACACTATATTGATTACTGTCACGTTGTAGTAAGTTTTGGCACCATGAAGTGTGAGTCCTCCCAACTTTGTTCTTTTCAAGGTTGTTTTTTTTGACTGTTTTATTCAGTTTTGCTGTGAACCTATAACTGCTGTAAAAATCTGTTTTTAAAAAAGGACTCCTAAAGTGTGATGTTGGGATTATGGTGATTTCTTCCCTCCTTCATTTCCTAAACTTTCTGTAACATATATTATATTTATAATTTAAAAAATTTTAGTTTATGGTTTGGCTAATAGAATACTTTTTTTTTTTTAATTCAACAGGCAACTCTTAGCTTTGTAGCTAAAAACCAGAGTAACCTAACTTTCCAGGAAGAATGTATGAAGGTGAAGAGCTGGGGCGTGAGGTTACGGTTAGCATGAGCCAGACTCGGATTTAACACTCGGCTCCGTGAACCCGCCTTTCTGTCTCCAGTCGGTTTCCGTCAGTTTCGTCTTTGGCATCTCACTCTCCATTAAAAGCCTTCCCTCTCACCTTAACTAAGACTTCCTCCAAATGTTTTGGTGAAATTTTTGGAATCTGGCTAGTCTGTATAATTGCCATCCATAAATGGAATGAATGATGATTGAGTAGCATTAGGGCAAGGAGCCAGATAATGCAGTCTGAGCTGCATAAGTCACTTTGATGGAAGTTGATTTTGAGAAGTGGGCAAGGGGAAGTCATCCAAGCAGAGCTCTTTACTGACTTCTCTGCCCTTTTGTTCCTTCAACTCTTTGCATCTGTGTATGTTGTTTTCTTAGGAAATTATATGCTGAGGGTAGAGATCTGCAGGTGGTGCCTGGGCTAGTTAAAAGTTTAAATGGATGCACAGAGAAGGAAGCCTGTGACTGACTCAGTGACAGACTGCTTTTCCTGCGTTGTTTGTCAGTACCACTACAGAGTGTGTGTGTTCTAAATAGTCTGGGGACTTTCTTTCCAGTTGAAGCAGTGTTAAAATCTCAGTATGTTGAAATACTTGATAGGTTTGTGTATCATAGGTGTCCATTTGAAGTTTGTTCCCAAACAAAAGCAAGTTTCACAGACCTGCTAAAAAGTATTAATACCAGTGTCAACCACAAACCAACTTTTTTTTAGCATTATGACTTTGAAGTATTAAGATGATTTGAACTGTATTTTTTAGTTGAATTAATCAAAAGAAGGAGACTTTTAACCCAGATTTTTAAAAGTTATGTTATATTTATTAATTGCATTTAGAAATGTAAAATCATACTTTTTTATTCTCGTAAGGCTTAAACTTCTTACATATGTTAGAGAAAAATGAGATACTGCAGTTATCCAGGTTTTCAGAAATATTTGCAAAGCCATAGTTTTGAGAATTGTTTTAAAATCAAATACCTGCCATTTTAGGAGAGACATATCTTACTGCCAGTTATAGGTTTTGGCTTTTGTATTGTTATGGAAAAACTATATCCTTCAGATTTCAGACTGTAAAAATTCTAAATAATTTTTACTTTATAAAATACTTTCTTCCCATTTGAAGCTCCATTCATAAATTCTTGTGTCTCCCTTTGTCTGGCTTAAAAATACACTTGGCGGCCTTGTGCTTCTGGCCAACATAGAATAACAGATTGGATTTACTCTCTCAGCTGTAATCATAAAACACAAACAAACAAAACCCCCAGAAAAAAAAATATGAACTTTCAAACACTGAACAACTGGCACCAAAGGGCGATAATCCCCAAGAAAGCAGAAACAGATGAAGTCTACAGTTATCGTAGCTTACTGCCTGGAGAAAGTTTCCAGGCTGCAGCATAAGGAGGGAGAACCCAGCCTCAGCCCTGCAGTCTCTCTAGTAGAGGAAACAGAGCTGGAGGTAAAGAAGGCTATAGTCTGGAGAAGAGAGAGCACAAAAAGGAAACTTCAAAGGTCTGCAGAGGTTCCCCCTTAAGCTTTCAGATGAGTAATAATTAGTGCATATGTTGTATGGAAGCTCCCTAAAGCCAGGAAACATCTAAAGAGAGTAGAGGGAATAATTCCTGATTCTTTTTCAAGGTTAAAGTAGTATGCATTCCCACCATCCAAAGGGAATAAACCTCCTAAGTCACAGGACATTGGGTAGTGCACTCAGAAAGGTATTGCCCCATCAGTGGTGCTAAACTATAGACTGCTCTCATCCCTTCTAACAAAGCCTAAAAATAGGCCTCAAAAGGATCAAACTGTTTCTGACTTGCTTCACTCTGTATAATAGGCTCTAGGTTCATCCACCTCATTAGGACTGACTCAAGTAGTTCTCAGAAACCAACACAATATTGTAAAGCAATTATCTTCCAATAAAAAAAATCAGTCTTTGTTGACACCATTTAAAAAGATCAAACTAGTTCCAAGTAATTTAACTGCACCCCAGAACAAAGCTCAAAATGTATAGTTATACAAAAGATAACAAACAAGTGTTGGTGAGGATGTGGAAAAAAGGGAACCCTTGTGCAACTGTTGGTGGGAATGTAGATTGGCATAGCCATGGTGTGGAGATTCTTCTAAAAATTAAAATAGAACTACTGTGTGATCTAGCAATTCCACTCTTGGATATTTATGCAAAGAAAACAAAATACTAATTAGAAAAGATATATGTAACTATATGTGCTCATTGCAGCATTATTTACAATAGCCAAGATATGAAGTCAACTTAATTACCCATCAACAGAGGAAAGGATGTAGCAGATGTGGTATCTTTATATGGTTGTTAAGTCAGACAGAAAGATTAATAATGTGTGATTTCACTTGTATGTGGAATCCAAAACACAAAACCAATGAACAGACATAACATACAGCGTTACAGATACAGAGAACAAACAGGTGATTGCCAGAGGGGAGGGGAATAAGGGAAAGAAAGAGATCAGAGAAATTAAGAAGTACAAACTTCTGGTTGCAAAAAAAAAAAAAGGAATCAAGGCTCTGAAATGTACAGTGTGGGGAATATAGTCAGTAACTATGCATATCTTTGTCTGGTGACCTGTTGGGACTAGACTTACTATGCTGATCATTAGACTTATTGTAATTATCATTTTAAAATGTACAGACATACTGAATCACTATGTTAACAGGAACTAACATAGTGTTGTAGGTCAATTATAATTCAAAAACAAACAAATTCATAGAAACGGAGACCAACTTTGTGGTTACCAGAGGTGGGGGCAGGAGAAGGGGAAATTGGGTGAAGGCAGTCAAAAGATAGAAACTCCCAGCTATAAGGTAAATAAGTACTAGGATATAATGCACAACATGACAAATGTAATTAACACTGCTCTGTGTTATATAGGAAAGTTGTTAAGAGAGTAAATCCTGAGTTCTCATCGCAAGGAAATTTCTATTTAATTTTGTATCTGTATGAGATGATGGCTGTTCACTAAAATTATTGTGATCATTTCATGATGTATGTAAGTCAAAGCATATGCTATACGGCTTTAACTTATACAGTGCTAGATGTCAATTATATCTCAACAAAACTAGAGGAAAAAAAATAACACCAAGGTAAAATTCACATTTGGTCTCCAATCAAAAGCATCAGACTTGCAAGGAAGCAGTCCTTGAGGAGGAAAATTAAAAAATAGAAACAGATCCAGAAATGACACAGGTGATAGAATTAGTGGACGAAAACATTATTTTTGTTCACTAATATCTAGCACTGTGTAATTTGAAGGTACAGCATATGGTTTGACTTACATACATCTTAAAATGGTCACAATAAGTTTAGTGAACAGCCATCATCTCATATAACTGAACAAGTAGACAAAAAAATTAGTAATGATTTAGAAGAATTAAACTATTATCAACCAACTGACCAAACTGACATTTATATAACAGTCTACCCAATACAAGCAGAATACATATTTTGTCCAGTTGCACAGAAGAACATTTACTAACACATTTTGGTCCATAAAATAGTATCAATAAATTTAAAATTACTTAAACCATAAAAGATATGTTATCTAACTGAAAGGGAATTAAATTTACAGTCAACAGTAGAAAGATATCTGTAAAACTTCTAAATATTTAGAAACTGATTTTTAAGAAGCTCATGAGTCAAAGGAAAAAAAGGTGAATTTATTTATTTATTATTTTTTTATTTCTCCTGCACTGTTTTTCTTTTTTCTTTTTTTTGGCATTTTAACTTTATTTATCTATTTTTATTAAATTAGTTTATTTATCTATTTTTTATCTTTACAATATTGTATTTGTTTTGCCATACATTGACATGAATCCACCATGGGTGTATATGTTTTCCCCTTCTGGAACCCACCTCCCTCCCCATCCCACCCCTCCAGGTCATCCCAGTGCACCAGCCCCAAGCACCCTGTATCATGCATCGAACAAAAAAGATGGATTTTGTACTGAATGAAAACACAGCATGTCAAAATTTGTGGGATGCAGCTAGTATAATGCTCAGGGGAAAATTCACTAAATACCTACATTAGAGAAAGTCAAGTTGAGCAAATCAGTCCTCAGCTCCTAGCTTAAGAAACTAGAAGAGAAAATCAGACCCATAGTAAGCAGAAGAAATGAGCTGACGATGAAGGCCGAAACCATAGAAATAGGAAAACAGAAAGTTAATGAAATCAAAAGCTGGTTCTTTGAGAAGACCAATAAAACTGATAAACCTCTATCCTGTTGAATCAGGAAAAAGAGAAGACACAAGTTACCAGTATCAGGAATGAAAGAGTCAGCGAAGCTGAAGATATTGTAGTCTTTAAAAGGCTGTGTAAAAGAAGGATATGAATTACTTTATGTCAGTACATTAGACACTTAAATGAAGTGGATAAATTTCTTGAAAGACACAGAATATCAGTGCTCACTCAGGAAAATATGAATAGCCTGAATAATCTTATGTCTGTTAAAGAAATTGAATTCCCCCAAAGAAAACTCTGGGCCCAGATGACTTCTCTGATGAATTCTAGCAAATATTTTTGGAGGTCATAATACAAAATTTACACAAGTTCTTCCATTAAGTTGGAGAGAATCCTTCTTAACTCATTCTATAACAATTGTATTGTCCTGGTACTAAAACCAAATACACTACAAGAAAAGAAAGTTACAGACCAGTGTCCTTCATGAGCACAGTTGCACAACTGTGTTAACAAAATTTTAGCAAATACACTCCAACAACACATAAAAAGATAAAAAAATATAGTGACCAAGTGAGATTTGTCCCAGGAATTCAAGGTTGGTTTAACATTTCAAAATCAATATCATGTACCATGTCAGTAAAGTAAAAATGGAAAACCATATGATCAATTCAATAGATGCAGAAAAAGCATTTAACAAAATCCAACATTAAAAACTGTCAACAAATTAGGGAAAGAAGGAAACTTCCTCAGTCTAATAAAGGACATCAGAAAACTAATAGCTGAAATCATACTTACCAATGAAAGACTGAATCCTTCCCTTCCGATATTAGGAACAAGGCATGATGTCCACTGTGAGTCGCAACTTCTATTCAGGATTGTACTTGAATTTATAGCCAGTGCAATCAAATCAGAAAAAGAAATAAAAGGCATTCAGATTGGAATAGAAGAAGTACAACTTTTTATTACAGATAACATGACTGCCTATGATTTCTTTAAGAAGAAAAAAAGCTGCTAGAATTAAGTGCACTTAGCAGATTGCCCCCTTCATGGATCACACCCTTGTGGCAAAGAGACTCGCATAATTCAATGAAATTATGAGCAATGCCGTACAGGGGCATCCAAGACAGATGAGTAATAGTGAAGAGTTCTGAATCAACTCCGAACATTATTGGAAGGACTTGCTGAAGCTCCAGTACTTTGGCCACCTGATGCGAAGAGCTGACTCATTGGAAAAGACCCTGATGCTGGGAAATACTGAAGGCAGAACGAGAAGAGTTGGGAGAGGATAAGATGGTTAGATAGCATCACCAACTCAATGGATATGAATTTGAGCAAATTCCTGGAGATAGCAGAGGGCAGAGGAGCCTGGTGTGCTATAGTCCTTGGGGGTCACAGAGTTCGATATGACTTAGTAACTGAACACCAACAAGCAAAATTGCAGGATACAAGATCAATACAGAAAAGTCAACTCTATTTCTATATACTAGGAAATGAACAGCCAGAAGTTGAAATTTTAAAAGAATACCATTTGTAGTAAAATTTAAAATTCTAAATACCTGAGGAAAAATTTCCTAAAAGATATGTAAGATCTCTCCACTGGAATCTATTAAATACTGAGAGGAATTAAAGAAAACTCAGATAAATGAAGATACACTGTATTCAAGGATTGGAAGACTCAATATTGTCAGTTTTCTCTAAAGGTATAGATTCAGTGCAACCTCAATCAGAAATTCAGCTGACAATGTGTAGGGAGTATCAACTTGGTTTTAAAGTTTATATGGTAATGCAAGGTCCTAGAATAGACGAGGGCTTCCCTTGTGGCTCAACTCGTAAAGAATCTGCCTGCAATGCAGGAGACCTGGATTCGATCCCTGTGTTGGGAAGATTCCCTGGAGTAGGGAAAGGCTACCCACTCCAGTATTCTGGCCTGGAGAATTCCATGGACTATACAGTCTATGGGGTTGCAAAGAGTCAGACATGACTGAGTGGCTTTCACTTCACTTAGAATAGAAGAACAGAGAGGACTTAAAACCATCTGATTTCTAAAACTTACTATAGCTACAATAATCAAGACAGTGATATTGATAAGTAGAGCCATGGAACAGGAAATATGGTCAGTTTTTGAGTATGGTGCCAAATCAATTAAATAGAAAAATGGTTAGTCTTTTCAACAAATGGTAGGGGAACAACTTGATATTCATATAGAAAAAACTAAATCCATACCTTATTCCATACCTTATATATAAAAGTTAATTCAAAATTGATCATAGACCTAAATGTAAGGCCCAAATCAATAAAATTTTTAGAAGAAGATATTTTTGACTTGGGGTTTGGTAAAGATTTTTAAGATACAACATCAAAAGCATGATTTATAAAAGAAGAAAAAGATAAATTGGACTGTATCAATTAAGAACTTCTCTTTGAAAGCCACCTTTAAGAGAATAAAAGGACAAGTCACAGACTGGAAGAAAATATTAACAGATCACATCTGATTAAAGACTTATATTCAGATTATATAAGGAACTCTCAAAACTTATAAGAAAATTAAGTCAAAAATAGGCAAAAGATTTGGACAGTTCACCAAAGAAGATACACAGATGGCAAGTCAGCCCATGAAAAGATTATCAACACTGTTACTCATTAGGAAAATGCAGATTAAAATCACAATAAGATACCTCTATGTACATGTTAGAATGTCTTCAGTTAAAAAGGCCTACAGTACTAAGTGTTGGTGAGGACGTGGGGTAGCTGAAATTTTACGCACTTCTGTACAAAATGGTACATCTACTTTGGAAAACAGTTTGCCACTTTCTTAAAGACCTAACGGAAAAGGCAATGGCACCCCACTCCAGTCCTCTTACCTGGAAAATCCCGTGGTCAGAGGAGCCTGGTACGCTGCAGTCCATGGGGTCGCAAAGAGTCGGACACGACTGAGCGACTTCACTTTCACTTTTCACTTTCATGCATTGGAGAAGGAAATGGCAACCCACTCCAGTGTTCTTGCCTGGAAATCCCAGGGACGGGGAGCCTGGTGGGCTGCTGTCTATGGAGTCGCACAGAGTCGGACACGACTGAAGCAACTTAGCAGTAGCAGTAAAGACCTAAAATGTACACCTGCTCTGTGATTTAGCCTTTCCACACCTAGGCATTTATTTAAGAGAAATGAATGCATATGACATAAAGATTTGTACCCAAATACTCATAGCAGCTTTATTTGTAATAGGCAAAAATTGAAAGCAGTCCAAGTGTGCATCAACAGCAGACATCGTGCCCTGTCTCATACAATGGAATACTACACGGCAATAAAAAGGAATGAACTATTGATACATGCAACAATGTATTTTATTCTCTATTAAAGTAAGAGAATTCAGGGGGAAAAAAGACATTCTATTTATATAAAATTCTATAAAATACAAACTATTCAGAAAGCAAATCAGAGATTGCTCTGATGTGAGCCAAAGGGAAGTGAATCATAAAGAGATACAAAGAAGATTTATGGCTGACAAATATATTCATTATGTTGATTGCAGTGATGGCTTTATGAATACATATATGTACATCAAAACTTACAAATTGTATATTCTTTAAATATATTCAGTTTATTGTCATCAACTCTGTTAAAAAAAAATTTGTGTGTACAACATTTGGGGATAGCAAGCTGCTTGAATTTCAGAATCAGATAAGGGACTCAGTTTTTAAACTAATTTTTCAGTGATTAAGTTTGAGGTGAGAAAACATGCATTGTATTTATCAGGTTTACTTATAATTTTTAACTTATTACAAAATTGAGAAAAACTGAATAAATGTTCCAATTTGGGCTTTCTGAAATTCTGAAGAATTTTTTATAATAACGATGTATCAAATGTTAGATTTCATTGTGTTGTCAGATTAGAACATTGTAATCCAACTGGATGATAAATACGTGGAGAGAGAGGAAGGAATGTTGAAAGAATACTGAGTGTAAGATGGTGGAGGTCAACAGAATTCTAGGCTTGGGAGACATTCTTACGATCTTGTTTGGATGACTAGGCACCTAAGATAGAAGAATAAAGACCCCTCCAAAGATGCCCACATCCTAACTCCTGATATTTATTAATATGTTACCTTACAGAGTAGAAGGGACTTTGCAGATATGATCAAGGTTAAAGGTTTGAGGTTGGGGAAATTTTCCTGGATTATCCAGGTGAGCCCAGCATAATCACATGGATTCTTAAGAAAGCAGAGAAACTTTCCCATCTGTGGCCAGAGGAAGATGGTGACTATAGCAGGATGATCAGAGAGAAAACGATATTGCTGGCTTTGGAAATGGAGGAGTGGGCCATAAACCTGCTTATGTAACTTATATGCAGCTTTCTTCACTGTCCAACTCTCACATCCGTACATGACCACTGGAAAAACCATAGCCTTGACTAGACGGAATTTTGTTGGCAAAGTAATGTCTCTGCTTTTCAATATGCTATCTAGGTTGGCCATAACCTTCCTTCCAAGGAGTAAGCGTCTTTTAATTTCATGGCTGCAGTCACCATCTGCAGTGATTTTGGAGCCCAAGAAAATAGTCTCTCACTGTCTCCATTGTTTCTCCGTCTGTCATAAGAAATGCCAGGCTGGATGAAGTACAAGCTGGAATCAAGATTTCAAGGAGAAATATCAGTAACCTCAGATATGCAGATGACACTACCCTTATGGCAGAAAGTGAAGAAGAACTAAAGAGCCTCTTGATGAAAGTGAAAGAGGAGAGTGAAGAAGCTGGCTTAAAACTCAACATTCAAAAAACTAAGATCTTGGCATCTGGTCCCATCACTCCATGTCAGACAGATGGAGAAACAATGGAGACAGTGAGAGACTATTTTCTTGGGCTCCAAAATCACTGCAGATGGTGACTGCAGCCATGAAATTAAAAGACGCTTACTCCTTGGAAGGAAGGTTATGGCCAACCTAGATAGCGTATTTAAAAGCAGAGACATTACTTTGCCAACAAAAGTCCGTCTAGTCAAGGCTATGGTTTTTCCAGTGGTCATGTACGGATGTGAGAGTTGGTCGGTGAAGAAAGCTGAGCGCCGCAGAATTGATGCTTTTGAACTGTGGTGTTGGAGAAGACTCTTGAGAGTCCCTTGGACTGCAAGGAGATCCAACCAGCCCATCCTAAAGGAAATCAGTCCTGAATATTCATTGAAAGGACTGATGCTGAAGCTCCAATACTTTGGCCACCTCATGCGAAGAGTTGACTCATTGGAAAAGACCTTGATGCTGGGGAAGATTGAGGGCAGGAGGAAAAGGGGACGGCAGAGGATGAGATGGTTGGATGGCATCACTGACTTGATGGACATGAGTTTGAGCAAGCTCTGGGAGTTGATGATGGACAGGGAAGCAGTCTATGGGGGTTGCAAAGAGTCGGACACGACTGAGTGACTGCACTGAACTGATGGGCAGCCTCTAGTGTCTGGAAAAAGCAGGAGACTCTTTCCTAGAGCCTCTGGGAGGGATGCAGCCATGCTAGCACCTTGAGTTTAGCCCAGTGAGACCCATTTCTACTGCGCTCCGGAACTGTAAGATAGTAAGTGCATATTGTTTAAGCCATTACACTAGTGACTGTTGTGGCATATGTAGAAAATATCTAAGAGGATAACCCTCAGGATTAATAATGTTTTACCAGAAGGTTGCAGTAGAAAGTGAACTCGGTGATACCAGAATAACTTTCCATTCCTTGGGAACTGTTTTCCATTCCACATATCAAACCTCATTTTCCTATAAGGTAAAACATGCACTTATTCATTAAAAAGTAATCCTAGATATAAAACTTGGTGGCGCAGTGGATAGGAATCTGCCTGCGAAGGCAGGAGACGTGGGTTCGATCCCTGGTCCGGGATGATCCCACACACTCTGGAGCAGCTCAGCCTGTGTGCCCTAGAGCCTGTGCTCTGCAACCAGAGAAGCCGCCACAGCGAAGAGTAGCCCCCCTTGCTCCAACTAGAGAAAGCCTGTGCACAGGATCGAACACTCAGTGCAGCCAAAAATAAATAAATTTTTAAAAAAATTCAGAGTTGGAATAAATCTTAGATTTATCATTCTAGTCTAATGCCCCACCCCCACCCCCGAAATTTACAGATGGAGAAATGGAAAACTGAGCAAGAACCAAAGATCCCCTAGCTTAGTTACAACAGGTTTGAGTCTAAATTCAGGCACAGGGCAGTACTCTGCCGTATACATGCCCTCTAATTAGAAATTTGTTCTGGAAACGTGGAATATATGAGTCATTCCAAAGAGGGTGTTTACTTAGGAAGATAGACAAATCTTTATCTAGCTGACAGGATTCACTTAGGAGGTTAACTTGTCAGTTTGGAAGGTCCTGTCTTAGGTATGGTGTCTTTCGCCAGGTTAGATTGTTCCAAGTAGACCTAGAGAAGGCAGAGAGTCAACTGATAATTGTATTTCAGTGCTGATGCCTTATACTGTCTACTATTTTATTATCTTTACATTGGTTGCTTTTGAATATCACAGTTTATTTGTGTTTACCTAGTGCCTCTTGTATGTCCATTCACACTAGGTGGTGGGGGTTCAAAAACAACTAGGACACACTCTGCCTGTGTGATGGTTACAGACCTTTTGCCGTACGTTACCTTGTTGTCCTGTTCTTAGGAATCATCAGCAGACTTGGAATCAAACTGTTTGATCCTAATGAATCAACTCAAGTTAATAATATACTACTGTAGTACAGGTAGAAATTTAATTTTTCTATCAAAACATGAATAGAGGCTCACTCCTGTGTTTACCCTTAGCAGCATGTAAGTTCCATGGAAATTATTTCATCTGTACTGCCACAGGACATAGTAATCAGAAGTGAGGTTGGGACATTAAAAGTTTGAAAGCCAGTTTCACTTTCTTAGAAGCAATTGCAACTGTACTTTTATCTTTTTTTTTTTAATATTTATTTTTATTTATTTGGCTGTGCCCAGGGTCTTAGTTGCGGCTCTGATCCTTACTGAGCCGCTCAAGATCTTTAGCTGCGACTTGTGGGATCTAGTTCCCTGACAAGAGATCAAACCCAGGGCCCCCTGCATTGGGAGCACTGAGTCTTAGCCACTGGACTATCAATTAGGGGCGTCCCTATACTTTTATCTTAATTACTTTGTAGAATCTGATAACTCCTGAATGTATACTGTCACCCAGCGCTCTCCTGAATGCAGGCTTCATCTCCCAACTCCTTTTGGATCTCTTGCAAGCACCCCTCACTCAACCAGAGTTTGCTTCGTCTACATAGGAGGCACTCCACCATGTTTGAATTAAATTGAACAGAAAGAATAAAAAATCCTGATGAGTGCAATGAAGAATTTTCATCATTTCATCTTTTTAAAAAAAAATTGTCCTAAGTTAAAAAAAAATCATGAAAGAAATATATACTTAGTGTTAATATTTAAATGATAAAAAATTTTACAAATGAAAATTCCTTTTTACCCTCCTAAATCTCATTTTCCATAGGTAACACTGTCTTAACAGTGGGTAAATATACATTTCTTGTATATATTAGTATATGTACACCATTTTCTTCCTAAAAATGGATCATACTAATTGTTCTGCATCTTCCCATTCACTTCATAGTACATGTTGGACATTGTTCCAACTTCCATGTCATTATTAGAAGATTGCTTATCTAGAATAAGGGCTTTCCTTGTGGCTCAGCTGGTAAAGAATCCGCCTGCAGTGCAGGAGACCTGGGGTTCGACCCCTGGGTTGGGAAGATCCCCTGGAGAAGGGAAAGGCTACCCACTCCAGTATTCTGGCCTGGAGAATCCCAGGGACGGCGGAGCCTGGTGGCTGCCGTCTATGGGGTTGCACAGTGTCGGACACGACTGAAGCGACTTAGCAGCAGCAGCAGCAGCAGCATATCATCCATGTGGTCACAAAGAGTTGGACATGATTGAGTGATTTTCACTTTATCTAGAATAGCTAAGACCTCACCTGTTTCCTATGAATATTTTTAGAGTTTAGTTGTCTTAACTCTAGCAAAGAACAATGATGAAAAAGACATTTTGGCGTGTAATATGTAATATTTGCATAATTGTAATCCAGTGCTCTAAAATGATTGTACACACCAAATCTATACTGGGAACCATAGTTGGTTACTGCAAGTAATTGTGATATACCACATTGTCTGTACCACATATATTGTCCCTTTGTGACATCGAGTGACTTTGGTTTTGTTTACAGCCCAGAGAACCAAATCACTGGGCACTATGCATTGTAACAATACATTTCATTTATTACAATGGTATTCTTTTTTAATGGATGGACATCTACAAAATCCTTTCTCAGTTCATTTGTTTTGATGTTTTTGATGTTTAGACTCTTAGCTCAATAGTCTCTTTAGATTTACCTCATCCTTTTCAAAGACTGCATAATATTCTTATGGTATGAATTTGTCAATTTTCATTTAAACATTCCTCTTGAGGAAAACCTTATAGTACTTTTATTTAGCCATATTAATTTAGTTGTAAGTTAAGCTATCTATAAATGTTTAATTGATGAATAAATCTATCCTTGTGTTCTTACTCTCAAATCATTACTTTTTCGTTTCCCTGTGACTTTTTCCCCTGTGAATTTAAGCTTGTCTAGTTCTTTCTTATTCTTAAGCCTTTACTCTCCAGACCCCTTTCAACCAAAGCATTTTACTGTTTCCCTATGTAAGCATAATACGAGTATCAAAATTCTCACCTGTCACTTTTGTGTCTTATACATACCCTTCTACTTTACATTCACGTATGCTGCCTTTCTCTCCTTTCCATTTAACTTCTCAATCTTCACCACTGCCTAGTGCCTTTGGGAGATACTAGGGGATACATAAAATCTGCATTTTTTTTTCCTTAAAAATCTTTTAGCCACATATGTATTCATGGGAGGTGTCCCATTTTATTCTAATTAGAATCTTCAGAAACATTTGGGAGGTAATTGCATCCATAAAGTAAGGACATGCTAAGAAAAAATGAGCAATCAGATAATAAGAGTATACAGAAATAAACATTATTTTAAAAAATCCTTTGAACAAATTAAGTGACACAGTGGACATGGCTGACAAACAAAAGGTGGTCTAGAAATTTCATCAAATGATGTCTTTTAGGATATAGAGCAAAAGGACAAAGATGGAATCGGAGAGAAAAGACCAATGTTTCTCAACCCTGTGTGCACACTAGAATCATCTGAGATCCTTTCTAAAAACACGGATATCCTGACCGCAGACCAGTTACATCCAGACTCTCTGAAAGTGGGTCCACAGGCATCAGGGACTTTTTAAAGCTTCTTGGGTACTTCTGATATTTATCCTAGAAACATGTTTAGGAGACCTGAAGGATATAACCAAAATATAACTAAGGATATGCCCAAGTCTGTCTAATAATACCTCTGGAAGCAGAGGACAGACACTGAAGGAAAAGAAGTAGTAGGTACTTCCCTGAGGCCCCAGAGACTTGTTTTCAGTGTTTAAGGACCAGGATGTTAAGACCCTTTCACAGATGAGGGAAGGAAGACAAATACCATATATATCCTAGTGCTATAGCTGAACCCCTGGAATAAAGAAAATTTTTACCTCTTTGTAGAAGAAAATGGGAGCCAGCTTGTGCATTTGGGAGGGAGGGAAGCCTACCTGGCCTAATTGATGGAACACAGCATCTTCTGTCCCCCAGGTGGGGCTCTGCTTAATTCCTCTGCTCTTTGGAAGGTTGTCCAGGTTCCCTTGGGAAGAGCTGTTATAGTTGGTGTTTAGAAGGCAGCTTGCTTTTTGTTCTCTCCTTGAGGCCGATCTCTTCTGCGTTCTAGTTCAGTGATACACCTTTTCTTGTGTTCACGCTCAGAGCTTTGTAAGTCTTTGTGTCTCTCCAGTGCCATCTCAGAGGGAGAGAGTTGACCTTGGTCCTGTCTCTCAACATTTGGCATTTGGATGTTCTCGTGTTTTCTAGATTTTTGTTTTGTTTTGTTTTGTTTTAATGCTAATTTAACTGTTTGCCTCTTACTTATTTAAGAACAGTAACTTATCCACGTAAATGGTTAGTGACAGGAGTAATTATAAATTTGGTCTATTAACTTTGCTTTCTTCAGTAATTACTGAGAAAAGTGAATTTACCCAAGCGTTGTATGTATCTGAGAGAGACAAAGGAGGAAGCAATTTGTAGCTATCAAGCGGTAGTTCAATTTAGGATTCTCTTTCCTCTGCCTTCTTTATGATTGGACATCCCAGAGTCTTTGGTCTCTCCCTCCAGAACTGATGCAGAATGCTTCTGGAGGCTCGACTCAGAACTTTGGGATTGCACTGGAAATGCAGAAGGCATCTTCAATTCAGGGGAAGCTCAGAGGGCTAAGGAGAGAGCTGTGTGGTTTTTTTTTTTTTTTCCCCCTCCTTTGTATGACATTTATTTATTTATTTTTTTAACTTTACAATATTGTATTTGTGTTGCCATACATTAACATGAGTCCACCATGGGTGTACATGATTTCCCCTTCCAGAGCCCCCCTCCCACCTCCCTCCCCATCCCATCCCTCTGAGAGCTGTGTTTAAATGTACAGTGCAGTGGCATTACGTACTTCATGTTGCTGAGCAGTTATCACCACTCTTTTCCAGAACCTTTATATCTCCCCCAAAAGACACTCTGTATCCATTAAACCACCACTCTATTCTCTGCTCCCCTACCCCTGGTAATCTTTATTCTATTTTCTGTTTCTATAAACTTGCCTATTCTATGTACTTCATATATGTAAAATTATACAATATTTGTCCTTTTGTGTCTTATTTTACTTAGCATAACATTTTCAAGTTCCTCCATGTTGTAGTATGTATCAGAATTTCATTTCTTTTTATGGCCAAATAATATTCATATAATTCATACTGCACACATAACCATATTTTGTTTATGGACACTTGGATTTTTTTTCTAAGCTTTTGGCTTCTGTGCGTAATACTGCTAAACCTGTTTGAGTCTCGGGTTTTACTTCTTTTGGGTACATACCCAGGAGTGGAATGGCTGAATCCTATGGTAATTCTATGTTTAATATTTTGAAGAACCACCAAACCTTTCCACAGGTTTCCACCATTTTACATTACTACCAGCAGTGCAGGAGGGTTCCGATCTCTCTACATCTTCACCAGCACTTTCCCTTTTTTGATAATAACATCCTGATGGGTGTGAAGGGGTATCTTATTGTGGTTTTGATTTGCATTTCCTTCATGAATAATGATGTTGACCATCTTCTCATTGGTTGTTTGCATATGTTCTTGCAGGTTTCTTTTTTAAAGGAGGAAAAGTTAATGTATGAGCATATCTTAGAATGTTCTTTGTCATCTCTCCATCCCCCACCCCAGTGTAAAGAAGCAAATAACTGGAGGGACATAGGTGAATAAATACAGTGTGCGATTTCATATAGACGTATAGTCTATATATTTGGTCTTGTTTCCTGTGCGTGCATGTATAGCCTCTCTTTGGTATGTATGTATTGTCTATAGATAGATAACTCCTCCTGACACTCCACTGTGAACGGACTTGAACGTTACTGGCCTGGGATTGAAAGTAAATGAGGGCTTTCCAGTTCATCCTTACATGAACATTCTCAAAATTCAGTTCAGTTCAGTCGCTCAGTCATGTCCGACTCTTTGCGACCCCATGAATCGCAGCATGCCAGGCCTCCCTGTCCATCACCAACTCCTGGAGTTTACCCAAACCCATGTTCATCGAGTCAGGGATGCCATCCAACCATCTCATCCTCTCTTGTCCCCTTCTCCTCCTGCCCCCAATCCTTCCCAGCATTAGGGTCTTTTCCAATGAGTCATCTCCCCGCACAAGGTGGCCAAAGTATTGGAGTTTCAGCTTTGACATCAGTCCTTCCAATGAACACCCAGGGCTGATCTCCTTTAGGACGGATTGAGTGGATCTCCTTGCAGTCCAAGGGACTCTCAAGAGTCTTCTCCAACACCACAGTTCAAAAGCATCAATTCTGCGGTGCTCAGCTTTCTTCACCGTCCAACTCTTACATCCATACATGACCACTGGAAAAACCATAGCCTTGACTAGACAGACTTTTGTTGGCAAAGTAATGTCTCTGCTTTTAAATATGCTATCTAGGTTGGCCATAACCTTCCTTCCAAGGAGCAAGCGTCTTTTAATTTCATGACTGCATCACCATCAGCAGATGCACTTATACTGCATTCAGTCTTAAGCCCTTCCTTGTGTTTTCTTTCTTTTGTGCTTTAGTTTTAGGAGACTGAAAACCTTTATGGCCCAGACATATGTGGTACTTAAAAATGTAGTTTTCCGTGCTCCTACCAAAGTAGCCAGTTTCTCTATTCTTTTCTGCCTTCTTTCTGAAAACTCTTGCTAGACAGTAGGATAATCTTTGATACAAGATACCTGTTTTTTAACAAAGAACAATGAGTAGAGTACGTAATATGCAAGGTTAATTAGTGGATAAACCTTTAGGATGATTTCTCATTTGGGGGAATATGACAGTATAGTTGGGTAAGTTGAAGTTTTCAGTACCCTGTTGATGAAATGCTAAGCATAGTCTCATTTTTCTGTGCTGTCTCAGGTGTTTGCTGACCAGCACTTTGGAGAGTGCATGCTTATCCATAACAGAACGAACTGTGTGTTCTCTTTCTGAGGCACTGGGCAGCAATTTCCCCCTTTGGACAGTTCAGAACAGTGAGCTTTATCATAGATTAATATCCATAGCTACAGAGTGATTTTAAATCCAGAATAAATGTAGGGTAGGGAACAAAGACACAGCTCTCTTATAAAAAAAAAAAAGTGAAACTTTCTCAATGTGTCCAATTGGTTTTTAGGAATTATCTGTTCTTACAGACTTCTTTTCATGTAACACTGAATCAAAGAAGTTTTTCTTTAATTTATTTGTTTTGTCTGATACAAAAATCTGTATCAGATGGCATAACTGGAATTAAGGGTAAGTACTTGGAAAGTTCAGTTTATTTATTTATTCTTCCAGATTCATCTGCCTTTGAAAGTTCAACAAAGCTTTAGTTTGGTTTTTATCTTTGTGTTTTAATTATTTGTGCTACTTCTTTTCACATGGACTCCATACTGGTCAAAAACATTTTGAGATCACAAAGCTTATTTGTATCTCTTCAAGTGTTAGAACCAAAACTGAAGAGCAAATTCCTTTATCAAATGAGATTTGTAAAGCTTGCAAATCAGTGTACACAAGTTCCCTATTTATTTGAATTTGAGCAAACCACTCTTTCCAAAGGGGAGGGTTGGAACCAAAAGAAAACGTTTTTTTGAATCACAGAGTTTTCATCTAAAAGTTTAGCTGATCACCAAATGACAAACGTTCAAAAGAAAGGCCTTGCCTTTGGATGTGTTGTATTCACGCTTTCTGAATGCTTTGTTTTTAGCTGTTTGTGATGTTTGTGCTCACACACGCTGTCAAATAATTTGAAAGTAAGAGGCACATATCATGGCACCTCATCCCTAAATGCTTCAGCATGTCTCCCCTAAGAATGAGGAGATTAGTCTATACAGAACCATAATACTATATCACACTCTAGAAAGCTAACATTATACAATAATAATAAGGTAATGTATAGTCTGTTTTTCCAAATTTTCTTAATTCTTCTCAAAATTTGCTTCTGTAAATTTTTGTTCCTCCTGATGCGGTATCCAGCTAAGGATCACACGTTGCATTTGGTGGTTATGTCTCTTTAGTCTTTTTAAAACCAGAACAGGCCCCTTTTCTTTCCTTTCTTTAACTTTTTTTTCTCTTATAACATCAACATTTTGAGGAGTCTAAGCCAGTTGTCTTGTAGAATGTTCCACACCCTAATTTTGTCTTTTCTTCTTGCTTAGTTTCAGGTTAAATGTTTTTGGTAGGAATACCATTTGTATGCTTCCTATTACATCACAGCAGGAGGCACAGTGATACCAGCTTGTGTAAATAAAGAAGATGCAGAGTTTGGTCATGATGTAGGTTACTTGTGTGATCAGACCACTCCACTGGAAAGCCCTTTTCCTTTTTTAAGTATAAGTAGTCTGTAGGGTCAAGCTTTCAGACCCTCTGACTGTCCTGTTCCCTAATAACCTTTCACTTGATGGTTTTAACTTGTTTATTGATACGGTTTCCCTAGGGGTTTACTGATGGATGTCAATGTATCTGTAAAGTCCCAGGAAATATTTTGTGTATATGTATTTCTGCAGGGGTATGGTCCATGACCTCCAAAATGTTTAAAAGATCTTTTCTCCCTGTTTTTGAAGCGCTTTCTGCAAATTTCTATGCGTGAGAGCAGTGTTTTGTGAGTGGTAGGTTACTGGAATTTGGGAACAAATCTTGTTCATCTAATTTTCTTCTCTTGCCCAGCATCACATACAACAACTAGGTACTTAGTTTTTGTTGTTGTTTGTTTGAGAACACTTTGTTCTGACCTTTCTCTTACCCTGAGCCAAGCATTTGGATCTTTGGTGTCTGGTATAAACTGTACTAGTAAATAAAGCAAAGGGGCTTAGCCTCTGGTTTTTGGTGTTCTCTTTGAAGATTTTTGGGTACATCAAAGTTTGATTTGTGTCTTTGTTGACATTGAAATAAGTTTAGGTCAACTGGAAGTGAGTTAAGATACATTTAGTTGTTTAATCATCAGTTTTTTCAATAAGACATTTGTCACAAGTATAAAATAGTTCTTTTTGACTGTGTAGGCAAGAGGATCCCACAGTGACTTAGGGAGCCTTAACGTCCATTATTAGCCTAATACCAAATAACTGTGGAAGTTACTAAGTCTGGACTTTTCCTGCTCAGCCACGAGAGATGTTAGGGAATTCATCATGAGAGCAGGCAGTGAGGTGTTTTTGTGTTTTGTCTGTTGATTAGCTTTTTGGTATTTGCCTTGCATGAAAAGGTGTCTGTCATTTTAGATGATTGATGATAAGAGCTAATATACCTTTAACATACACATTATACCATTTAATCCAGAAGGTCACTCTGTGAAAGTAGATATTGTTTTTATTCTGATTACACAGGTAGAGAAAAAAGGCTTGGAGAAGTTAAAAGTAAGCAACATCACACAGCTTGTAAGGAGCTCCAAATTCCTTGCCCTTTCTGTCTTACCAGTCTAAAAGGTAGAGGTGTTCTGGAGAATCTAAATAAGGACAAACCATGACCCTGCTCTTAAGGACCTCTTAAATCTGGGCCTTCTGGTTCAAGATGGCAGACTGGAAGGACGTGTGATCATCTCCTGCAGGTGCACCAAAATCCCAGCTAGCTGTTGAACAACCATTGACAGGAGGACGATACAGCCCACCAAAAAAAGATATCCCATATCCAAAGACAAGAAGCTGCAGTGTGATGGTAGGAGGGGTGCAATCATAAAATCAAATCCCATACCTGCCGGGTGGGTGAGCTTGGGATCCAGCAAAGGGACTGGGGGTCCCCGGGGAATCTGACCCTGAAAGCCAGTAGGATTTGATTATAAGACCTCCATAGGAGGTCTGGGGGAAACAGAGACTCCAGTCTTGGAGGGCACAAACAAAATCTTGTGCATACCAAGATCTAGAGGAAAGGAGCAGTGACCCCACAGGAGACTGAACCAAACTACCTGCTAGTGTTAGAGGGTGTCCTGCAGAGGCATGGGTTGGCAGGTGCTCACCACAGGGACGGGGGCAATGGCAGCAGCAGTTTGAGATGGTACCCTTGGTATAAGCCCTTTTGAAGGTCCCCATTAACTGTACTATAGAGCCCAGGGCTGGTTTGTCTCAGGCCAGACAACTGCCAGGGAGGGAGTGAAACCCCACTCATCAGCAGATAGTTGGAGTAAAGCTTTACTGAGTAAGGCCCTGCCCACCAGAGCAAGAGTCAGTTTTTCCCACCATCAGGAAGCTTGCACAAGCCTCTTAGGCTCCTCCATCAGAGGGCAAACAGAAGAAGCAAGAATAACCACAGTCCCACAGCGGCTAAAACAAAAAGCACATTACAGAAAGTTCATTAGAATGAAAAAGCAGAAAGTTATGTCCCAGATGAAGGGACTAGATAAAACCCCAGAGAAACAACTAAATAAAGTGGAGATGGCAACCTTCCAGAAAAGAATTCAGAGTAGTGATAGTGAAGATAATCCAGAATCTTTGGAAAACAGTGGAGAAGATGCAAAAAATGTTTATCAAAGACCTAGAAGAACTAAGCTAGTGGAGGTGATGAAATTCTAGCTGAGCTACTTCAAATCCTAAAAGATGATGCTGTAAAAGTGCTGCACTCAATATGCCAGCAAATTTGGAAAACTCAGCAGTGGCCACAGGACTGGAAAAGGTCAGTTTTCATTCCAATCCCAAAGAAAGGCAGTGCCAAAGAATGGTCAAATTACCGCACAGTTATACTTATCTCACATGCTAGCAAAGTAATGGTCAAAATTCCTCAAGCCAGGCTTCAGCAGTATGTGAACCGAGAACTTCCAGATGTTCAAGCTGGATTTAGAAAAGGCAGAGGAACCAGAGATCAAATTGCCAAGATCCGTTGGATCATCAGAAAAGTAAGCGAGTTCCAGAAAAACATCTGCTTTATTGACTACACCAAAGCCTTTGACTGTGTGGATCACAACAAACTGGAAAATTCTTCAAGAGATGGGAATACCAGACGGCTTTACCTGCCTCCTGAGAAATCTGTATGTAGGTCAAGAAGCAACAGTTAGAACCAGACATGGAACAACGGACTGGTTCCAGATAGGAAAAGGAGTACGTCAAGGCTGTATATTGTCACCCTTATTTAACTTATTTAACTTCTATGCAGAGTACATCATGAGAAGTGCTGGGCTGGATGAAGCACAAGCTGGAATCAAGATTGCTGGGAGAAATACCTATAACGTCAGATACGCAGATGATACTACCCTTATGGAAGAAAGTAAAGAAGAACTAAAGAGGCTCTTGATAAAGGTGAAAGAAGAGAGTGAAAAAGCTGGCTTAAAACTCAACATCCAAAAGACGAAGATAATGGCATCAAGTCCCATTACTTCATGGCGAATAGGTGGGAAAACAATGGAAACAGTGACAGACTATATTTTTGGGCTCCAAAATCACTGCAGATGGTGACTGCAGTCATGAAATTAAAAGATGCTTGCTCCTAAGAAGAAAAACTATGACCAACCTAGACAGCATATTAAAAAATAGAGACATTACTTTGCTGACAAAGGTCTGTCTAGTCAAAGCTATGGTTTTTCCAGTAGTCATGTATGGATGTGAGAATTGGACCATAAAGAAAGCTGAGCGCCAAAGAGTTGATACTCTTGAACTGTGGTGTTGGAGAAGACTCTTGAAAGTCCTTGGACTGCAGTCAGTCCTAAAGGAAATCAGTCCCGAATATTCATTGGAAGGACTGATGCTGAAGCTCCAATACTTTGGCCACCTGATGTGAAGAACTGACTCACTGGAAAAGACCCTGATGCTGGGAAAGATTGAAGGCATGAGGAGAAGGGGAAGACAGAGGATGAGATGGTTGGATGACATCACTGACACGATGGACATGAGTTTGAGCAAGGTCCAGGAAATGGTGAAGGACAGGGAGGCCTGGAGTGCTACAGTCCATGGGGTCGCAAAGAGGTGAACACAAAGGAGCGACTGAACTGAACTGAGAAGAACTAAAGAACAAACAGACAAATGAATAATACACTAGGAGGAATCAATAGCAGAATACCTCAGGCAGAAGAATGGATAAATGACCTGGAAGACAGAATGATGGAATCACTGCCACAGAACAGAATATAGAAAAAAGAATGAAAAGAAATGAGGACAGTCTAAGAGATCTCTGAGACATTAAACGCACCAAATTCACATTATAGGGGTCCCAGAAGGAGAAGAGAAAGAGAAGACCTGAGAAAATATGTGAAGAGATGATAGGTGAAAACTTCCTGAACATTGGGAAGGAAATAGTCAGCCAAGTCCAGGAAGTGTAGAGTCCCAGGCAGGATATAAATCCAAGGAGGAACACAGCGAGACATAGTAATCAAACTGACAAAAATTAAAGACAAAGATAAAATATTAAAAGCAACAAGGGGAAAATGACAACATATAGGGGAACTCCCATCAGGCTATCAGCTGATTTTTCACCAGGAAGTCTGCAAGCCAGATGGGAATGACACTTTAAAGTGATGAAAGAGGAAGAACCTACAACCAAGAATACTCTACCCAACAAGACTCTCCTTCAGATTTGATGGAGAAGTCAAAAGCTTTCCAGACAATCAAAAGTTAAGAGAATTAAGCACCACTAAACCAGCTTTACAACAAATGGTAAAGGAACTTTTCTAGGCAGGAAACACAAGAAAAGGAAGAGACCTACTGAAAATAAACCCAAAACAGTTAAGAAAACAGTAATGGATCTTACATATTGATAATTACCTTAACTAAATGGATTAAATGCACCAGACATAGGCTGGCTGGGCAGATGAAAACATGTGCATGTATGCAATTCTACTTAGCACTGCACTCTGCTTGACCATCCCCCCCCCATTGTATATAATTATTTTATATTGTCAGGTTAGTCATGTTTCCATTACGGCTTGCAATTGTAATAATCTTCTGGTTTTGGTCTGGCTATTGAGTGTGAAAACTGTTCTTTTTGTTTGTTTGTTTTGATTGTGAAAACTGATAAACATCTTACTGTTGTGATTGTGCAACTGTTACTTAATACCATTGTATTATGATTGGTCAACAGAGAAACAGTAGAACTCTATCACCAAAACTACTATTTAATAGAAAAACCTGTAATCACTTTTTAAAATCCAGATGCATATCAGAATTATTGGAATTTTTGAAAAATAAAAATGCCCAGGTATTGCTTTTGTTTCTTCAGAGCTCCAGATATGTTTCTAATGAGCCAGCCGTGTCTGAAGACAGCTGAGCCATGTGATGATACTTTACTTTTACCTAGTTTGCTCCACTTCTGCTATTTCATATCCAGTGCTCCCATTGCATTTAGTTTGTTTTCCAGTTTTTCCATCTCTTCTTTTTTTTTAATGTTCTTTCTCATGCCTTTATCAACTGTGGTAGAAAAGCTTTGTATACATATATATATAAACAATATGTATAATAGATATATATTTCAGAAAACTTAAGAATTTTTGCCTAACTATAAATTTTATATTTTGATTCCACTCTTTTGACTTAGTGTGAATAGAATGCTAGATTTCTAATTTAAAAAATAGATATGCAACAAGCAACAAAGGTTTACTGAATAGCACAGGGAACTGTGTAGTCAGTGTTTAGTGACAGCCTATAATGGAGAATAATTTCAGAAATAATATATGTGTGTGTATAACTGAATCACTTTGCTGTGCACCTGAAACATTGCTAAGTCAACTATACTTCAGTAAAATATACATATTAAGGAAAAATTTTAAAAAGATCTCTTAAATCCAATGCATGTGTCTTCTTATGAATATGTTATAGAAAACAAATCAGTGGAAGAGCTAAGAAAAAAGTAAAGGACAGACAACTGCTAAATAGAAGGTTAAAGTTGGTACACTGAAGGTAGCATTTGAGTGGGAAGAACGGGAAAGAAAAAGAATGCCCAAGTATGGAGATGGGAAAGCACAGGACTTGTTGCAGGAGAAGCATGGTCTGGTTTGGCTCGATTGTGAGCCGCACATGAGAAAGTGAAGAAAGCAGTGGAGGCTCGACCTGAAACATAGGTTAGCGTCATGTTGTGGAAGGCGTTGAGTGCCATGGTAGAGAAGAACATCATTCTACAGGAAAATCTGAGCAGGAAGTGAAAAATGTGGCTCTATAAAAGACCCAATAATCATGATAAATGTTTACATTTTTAAGTTATGACTTTGTGCTCATCCCTTAACATTTGTTATCTCATTAATGCCTCACAATAACTCTACGAACTACCCACGTGAAACTGAGGCTCAGTGATCTTAAGTAGGTTGGCAAATATCAAACATATGGCTGGAGCTGAGGCTCAGACTGGGATCTATCATTTTCCAAAGCCTTGTCCTATTTTCCACTGTGATAAATTGTTGTTTCTTATATCAGATCACCTGATAAGTTCTTGATTCTCTGTCAAGAATATGGCTGTAGGAAAAGGAGATTTTCAAGTTCTTGAAAGGACTACTTCTCAGTGTGTAATCATGCTAAGGAATATAATCACTGCCAAGCCTGACTTGTGCTGCTCTCTAATTTGGGACCAGAGCTAAATGGGAAATTGAAGATTTGGATGATGTTTTATTTACATGCCTCATGACATCAGTACATGCTCATAGCAGATGTTTTTATTTTCCTTCTCAGCATTTTACCTTATTGGCTGTGTAAATCTTGGGTCAGGTAAAGCTCTGTTTCTAGGGGCATTTTAAGATACATAATGAAGTGATACTTCTAGCTAAAATATGTTTCTTCTCAGCAGGTTTTCTACTTTTAAAAGACAATGACTACTGATGAAGCTGCCAAGAACAATGGAGAAAGCCCTGCAGCAGCTGTTGCTGAACAGGGAGAGGATATTACCTCCAAAAAAGATAGAGGAGTATTAAAGGTGAGGCCATGACATGTAAGGAAATTTGCTATTTGGATCCAGATTGTTAATAAAAACCTTTTTTGTTTTTGGCTGGAGGTGGAGATGGATTGGGGCTTCTCAAGTGGTGCAGTTGTAAAGAACCTGCCTGACTATACAGGAGACGCAAGAGACGCGGGTTCCATCTCTGGGTTGGGAAGATCCCCTGGAGGAGGAAATGGCAACCCACTCCAGTGTTCTTGCCTGGAGAATCCCATGGACAGAGGAACCTGGTGGGCTACAGACCATGGGATCGCAAAGAGTCAAATATGACTGAGCAACTGAGCATTGAGATGGATTATGTTTATTGAAGCTTACTAAGTACCAAATGCTCCAGCTAAATTCTCATTTGGTCTTTATAACTGCAGGTTTATTTTTAATCCCAGATTATAGATGGTAAAGCTGAGGGCCAGCTAGGTAAATTAACTTGCCCCAAATCATATATCTCAGTAAATGCAGGTCTAAGGATTTATGTTATGTCTGACTCCAAAGAGACTGTCTCTCTCTATTCTCACAGAGTATAAATGGGCGATTATTTTAATATTTAAGTATACTAAAGCTAGCTAATGACAATTTAAAAGACTTTCTTAAAAAAAAAAGTAAAAGGATTTGTTTTTTACATACAAATAGAGTTCCTGTGTGTAATGAAATTTTTTTTTTGAGGTTTAATCAGAGAATGTATCTCACTTTTGAATTAGTGTTCCTCCTTAAAAACACTTTTTTCACTCTGTAATTATGTTTGCTGCTACTGATAGGTCGCTTCAGTCGTGTCCGACTCTGTGCGACCCCATAGACGGCAGCCCACCAGGCTCAGCCGTCCCTGGGATTCTCCAGGCAAGAATACTGGAGTGGATTGCCATTTCCTTCTCCAGTGCATGAAAGGGAAAAGTGAAAGCGAAGTCGCTCAGTCGTGTCCGACTCCTAGCGACCCCATGGACTGTAGCTTACCAGGCTTCTCCATCCATGGGATTTTCCAGGCAAGAGTACTGGAGTGGGGTGCCATTGCCTTCTCCGGTAATTATGTTTACATGTGGTTTTTTTTAAACTTCACAGTGGTCTTTTGAGACAGCACATTTGATTCTCCCACTTATGTATGGAAGATATATATGTTATTATTCCATATAATAGAGAGGTTAAATGACTTTAGTCATATTAAGTTCTTTTTTCTCCTACACTGTTGTGATGTATTCAGGTTTTGTAAGGTTAATTTTTTTGCTGAAAAGATTATGTTAAACTTTATAAGTATTATCAATAAGCTGAGTTTTAATATCTCCTTGTGTTATCAGTAGCAAATGAGGTTTTTTTTAGTTTGTTTTGGCTAATCTTGCTTACTTCACAAGCTTTCTTCACATATTCACAAACTTGAATCTCTTCTGAATATACATGTTTTACTGTTACCTTGCTATATGCCAAGCCAAAGTTTGAAGACTTGCAAAATAAAGACTTCAGCATTATAGATGTGTATCATGCTATCTTCATTCAGAGGGCTTTCAACCTTGTAGCTCTGTGGATTCCTCATCCCAGACTCCAGAATGCCTCTCAAGACAGTGGAAATTCTGCAGGTTGTTATCTTCTGCTCTTTTTATCTTTTCAGAGCACTGGTACAGAGAACAACTTGCCTCAGGCCCTGCTTTGTTCTACTGAGTAAATTGAATAAGATTTTTAAGCCTGTAAGAAACATTTTGAGATTGTAAACCCTTTAAATCTTATCATTTATCACTGTCTAAAGCCTCAGGTTTCACCATAGGGCTTTTGGTTAAGATTAAACAGGTCTAGGGACTTCCCTGACAGTCCAGTGGTTAAGACACCAGACTACTGCACAGATTCGATCCCTGGTCAGGGAACTAAGATCTTGCATGCTGTGCAGCATGGCCAAAAAATCAGTTCAGTTCAGTTGCTCATTTGTGTCCGACTCTTTGTGACCCCATAGACTGCAGCACGTCAGGCTTCGCTGTCCATCACCAACTCCCGGAGCTTACTCAAGCTCATGTCCATCTAGTCAGTGATGCCATTCAGCTGTCTCGTCCTCTGTCGTCACCTTCTCCTCCTGCCTTCAATCTTTCCCAGCATCAGGGTTTCTTTTCAGTGAGTCACTTCTTCACATCAGGTGGCCAAAGAGTTGGAGTTTCAGCTTCAGCATCAGTCCTTCCAGTGAATATTCAGGACTGATTTTCTTTAGGATGGACTGGTTGGATCTCCTTGCAGTCCGAGGGACTTGCCAGAGTCTTCAACACCACAGTTCAAAAGCATCAATTCTTTGGCCTGCAGCTTTCTTTATAGTCCAACTCTCACATTCATACATGACTACTGGAAAAATCATAGCTTTGACCATACAGACCTTTGTTGGCAAAGTAATGTCTCTGCTTTTTAACATGCTGTCTAGGTTGGTCATAACTTTTCTTCTAAGGAGCAAGTGTCTCTTAATTTCATGGCTGCAGTCATCATCTGCAGTGATTTTGGAGCCTAAAAAAATAAAGTCTGTCACTGTTTCCCCATCTATTTGTTATGAAGTGATGGGATCAGATACCATGATCTTAGTTTTCTGAATGTTGAGTTTTAACCCAACTTTTTCACTCTCCTCTTTCACCTTCATCAAGAGGCTCTTTAGTTCCTCTTCACTTTCTGCCATAAGGGTGGTGTCATCTGCATATCTGAGGTTATTGATATTTCTCCCGGCAATCTTGATGCCAGCTTGTGCTTCATCCAGCCCAGCATTTTGCATAATGTACTTTGCATATAAGTTAAATAAGCAAGGTGAAAATGTACAGCCTTGACGTACTCCTTTCCCGATTTTGAACCGTGTCCATGTCCTTTTGAACCATGGACTTGTTGTTCCATGTCCAGTTCTAACTGTTGCTTCTTGACCTGCATACAGATTTCTTAGGAGGCAGGTCAGGTGGTCTGGTATTCCCATCTCTTTTAAGGATTTTCCACAGTTTGTTGTGATCCACACAGTCAAAGGCTTTGGCATAGTCAATAAAGCAGAAATAGATGTTTTTCTGGAACTCTCTTGCTTTTTCGATGATCTAGTGGATGTTGGCAATTTGATCTCTGGTTCCTCTGCCTTTTCTAAATCCATATGAACATCTGGGATTTCATGGTTCACGTACTGTTGAAGCCTGGCTTGGAGAATTTTGGGCATTACTTTACTAGCGTGTGAGATGAGTGCAATTGTGCGGTAGTTTGAACATTCTTTGGCATTGCCTTTCTTTGGGATTGGAATGAAAACTGACCTTTTCCAGTCCTGTGGCCACTGCTGAGTTTTCCAAATTTGCTGGCATATTGAGTGCAGCACTTTTACAGCATCATCTTTCAGGATTTGAAATAGCTCAACTGGAATTCCGTCACCTCCACTAGCTTTGTTCATAGTGATGCTTCCTAATGCCCACTTGACTTCACATTCCAGGATGTCTGGCTCTAGGTGAGTGATCACACCATTGTGGTTATCTGGGTCGTGAAGATCTTTTTTGTATAGTTCTTCTGTGTATTCTTGCCACCTCTTCTTAATATCTTCTGCTTCTGTTAGGTCCATACTATTTCTATCCTTTATTGTGCCCATCTTTGCATGAAATGCTCCCTTGGTATCTCTAATTTCCTTAAGAGATCTCTAGTCTTTCCCATTCTATTGTTTTTCTCTATTTCTTTGCATTGATCACTGAGGAGGGCTTTCTTATCTCTCCTTGCTATTTGGAACTCTGCATTCAAATCGGTATATCTTTCCTCTTCTTCTTTACCTTTAGCTTCTCTTCTTTTCTCAGCTATTTGTAAGGCCTCCTCAGACAACCATTTTGCCTTTTTGCATTTTTTTTCACGGGGATGGTCTTGATCACTACCTGTTGTACAGTGTCATGAACCTCCATCCATAGTTCTTCAGGCACTCTATCAGATCTAATCCCTTGAATCTATTTGTCACTTCCACTGTATAATCCTAAGAGATTCTACAAACTAAGATGGCAGAGTAGAAGGACGTGCACTCATCTTCTCCTGTGAGAACTCCAAAATTACAACTCGCTGCTGAACAACTGTCAACAGGAGAATGTTGGATCCCACCAAAAAAAGATACCCCATGTCCAAGGGCAAAGGAGAAGCCCCAACAAGATGGTAGGAGGGGTGAAATTGTGTTTAGATTTAAACCCCATACCTACCAGAGATGCTCTGAGGGCTCAAATAAGCCTTGTGTGCACCAGGACCCAGACACCCCACAGAGACTGAGCCAGAACTGTGTTTCAGTGTCTCCTGTGGAGGTATGGGTCAGCGTGGAATGCTGCTGGGGCAGGGGCTCTAAGTGCAGTAGATCTGGGTGTGGCATAACCCCTCTTGGAGGAGGTCACCATTAACCCCTCCATAGAGCCGCCAGAACTTAACAGGACTGGGGAAACAGACTCTTGAGGGGCACAAACAAGACCTTGTGCACACCAGAACCCAGGAGAAAGGAGCAGTGACCCCACAAGAGACCGACCCATACTTACCTGTGAGTGTCCAGGAGTCTCCGATGGTGGCATGGGTTGGCGATGGCCTGCTGCAGGGTTTGGGGCACTGAGTGCAGCAGTGCATGTGTGGGACCTTTAGAAGGAGGTCACCATTATCTTCATTACCTCCTCTGTAGTTTGGCCTCAGGTCAAACAACAGGGAGGGAACACAGCCCTCATCAACAGAAAATTGGATTGAAGATTTGCTGAGCATGGCCCCGCCCATCAGAAGAAGACCCAGTTTCCCCCTCAGCCTGTCTCTCCCATCAGGAAGTTTCCATAAGCCTCTTTTCCTTCTCCATCAGAGGGCAGACAGAATGAAAACCACAATCACAGGAAACTAATCAATCTGATCACGTGGACCACAGCATTGTCTAACTCAGTGAAACTATGAGCCATGCCATGGAGGGCCACCCAGGATGGACAGGTCTTGGTGGAGAGGTCTGACAAAAGGTGGTCTACTGGAGAAGGGAATGGCAAACCACTTCAGTATTCTTGCCTTGAAAACCCCATGAACAGTATAAAAAGGCAAATAGATAGGACACTGAAAGATGAACTCAGGTCAGTAGGTGCCCAGTATGCTACTGGAGATCAGTGGAGAAATAACTCCAGAAAGAATGAAGGGATGGAGCCAAAGCAAAAACAACACCCACTTGTGGATGTAACTGGTGATAGAAGCAAAGTCCGATGCTGTAAAGAGCAATATTGCGTAGGAACCTGGAATGTTAGGTCCCTGAATCAAGGCAAATTGGAAGTGGTCAAACAGGAGATGGCAAGAGTGAACATTGACATTTTAGCAATCAGCGAACTAAAATGGACTAGAACGGGTTAATTTAACTCAGATGACCATTATATCTACTACTGTGGGCAAGAATCCCTTAGAAGAAATTGAGTAGCCCTCATAGTCAATAAGAGAGTCCAAAATGCAGTACTTGGATGCAATCTCAAAAATGACAGCATGATCTCTGTTCGTTTCCAAGGCAAACCATTCAGTATCACAGTAATCCAAGTCTATACCCTGACCAGTAATGCTTAAGAAGCTGAAGTTGAACAGTTCTATGAAGACCTATAAAACCTTCTAGAACTAACACCCAAAAAAGATGTCCTTTTCATTATAGAGGCCTGGAATGCAAAAGTAGGAAGTCAACAGATACCTGGAGTAACAGGCAAATTTGACCTTGGCCTTGGTCACGAAGCGGGTCATAGGCTAACAGAGTTTTGCCAGGAGAATGCGCTGGTCATAGCAAACACCCTCTTCCAACAACACAAGAGAAGACTCTACACATGGACATCACCAGATGGTCAGTACCGAAATCAGATTGATTATATTCTTTGCAGCCAAAGATGGAGAAGCTCTGTACAGTCAGCAAAAACAAGACTGGGAGCTGACTGTGGCTCAGATCATGAACTCCTTATTGCCAAATTCAGACTTAAATTGAAGAAAGTAGGGAAAACCACTAGACCATTCAGTTATGGCCTAAATCAAATCCCTTACGATTATATAGTGGCCAAAAAAATAGAGAAGAAAAAAAGAAGATAATATAGGTCTATTAACTGCATGACCTAGGGCAATTTAGTAACATATCTGTGATGAAGTTTCCTCATTTGTAAAATTTGAATGATAATACTGCCTACCTCATGGACTTAAAATTATATAAAGCATTTAATACAGTGCCATGTTTGTAATAGTCTCTTACTAACTCATATATGTGTGTGTGTGTGTGTGTGTGTATATATATATATATATATATATATATATTTTTTTTTTTTAAGACCAAGGCAGATCTGGGAAGTCAGAAACTAGCCCAGTAATAAAAAATTTCTTTATGGAGCTTACAGTTTTAAACTGAACTGAGACTAGATTGTATTCTTAAGATAACTCCAGATTTAGGCACTAAACTCAGCTTGTTGGGGAGACCTGAAGTGATACACAATGTTACCTGTGGATGTGAACAGCGCTGGCTCCCTGGGTGCCCTTCACTCCATCGACCCAGTTGCTTGGTTATGGTCCTAGAAATGTAGGACTAGAAATGCCCCTCGGGGGCAGCCCAGGCTCCCCAATACTGCATGCAGTTCATAAACATGAGCACTTTCAGAATATTGTGAGATTTCTCTTAGATTAACGTTTTTGGAAACATTTTTTGCCCTTGAGCCCTAGAAGGGCAGTAATTCTACTGTTTTTTTTTTTTTTTTTTTTAATTAGCTCTTTAGTTTTTAAATTATAACTTTTTTCCCAGCTGTATTGAGATAAAATTGAAATATAACATTATGTAAGTTTAAGGTGTATAATGTGATGATTTGATACATTTAAATATTTCAAAATGACTACCACAAAAGGGTTAGTTAGCCCCTTCATCACCTCAGATAATTATCATTTCTTTTTTGTGGTGAGAACATTTAAGATCTATTCTCTTAGCAACTCTCAAGTATATAATACACTGTTGTTAATTACAGTCACCATTCTGTACATTAGATCCCGAGAATTTACTTCGTGTTATGACTGGGAAGTTTGTACCCTTTGGCCACCATCTCCTCATTGTCCACCACACCCTGTCCCCTGGCAGCCATCCTTCTGCTCTTTGTTTCTGTGAATTCTGCTTTTTTAGATTTCACACATACGTGATATCACACAATTTATGTGTTTCTCTGACTTCTCTTAGCATAATGTCCTCGAAGTACATCTGTGTTATCAAATGGTATGGTTTCCTTCTTTCTTATGAGTGAATAATATTCTGTTACACATATATATGGGTCTCCCTAGTGGCTCAGACGGTAAAGAATCTGCCTGCAATGCAGGAGATCCATGTTCAATCCCTGTGTTGGGAAAATCCCCTGGAGAAGGAAATAGCTAACCTACTTCAGAATTTTTGCCTGGGAAACCCATGGACAGAGGAGCCTGGAGGGCTACAGCCTATGGGGTCAGACACAACTGAGCGACTAACACAACACAGTACATATATATGCCACATCTTTATTCATTATTTCTTTGAGATAGTAATTTCATTTCCTTTGGATTTATACCCAAAAGTGGAATTGCTGGATCATATGGTAGTTTTAATTTTTTGAGGAAAGTTCATACTAGTCTCCACAGTGGCTGTCCCAGTTGACATCCCTGTCAGTAGTGCACAAGGGTTTCCTTTTCTCCAAATCCTTATTAACAGTTGTTGCTTGTTGATTTTTTTGATAATAACCATGAGTTCTGTATATATTTTGGATATCAAATATATGGTTTGTAGATATTTTCTCCCACCCCATAGATTGCCTTTTCATTTTGATGATTGTTTCTTTTGCTGTGCAGAACCTTTTTAGTTTGATGTTCTACTTACTTATTTTTGTTGCTTGTGCTTTTGGTGTCACATCCAAAAAAATGGTTGCCAAGATTAATGTCAAGGTTTTCCCTTTGTTTTCTTTTACATGTTTTATGTAGTTTCAGATCTTATGTTTTAAGTCTGTCATTGATTTTGAGTTAGGTTTTGTGAGTGATGTAAGATTGGGGTCCAATTTTATTCTTTATAGGGTTATCCAGTTTTCCTCGCACTTTTTATTGAAGAGATTATCTGTTCCTCGTTGAGTATTCTTGGCTCCCTTGTCAAATAGGAGTTAACTGTGTATGCTGGGGTTTATTTTGGGTTCTTGATTCTGTTCCATTGGTCCATGTTTCTGTTTTTATTACTGTAGCTTTGCAGTATAGTTTGAAATCAGTAAATATGATGCCTCCAGTTTTTTTCTTGCGATTGCTTTGGCTATTTTGAGTCTTTCATAGGCCTTTATGAATGTTAGCATTTTCTTCTATTTCAGTGAAAAATACCATGGGAAGTTTTGATATGACTTGCATTGAGTCTGTAGATGTCTTTCAGTAGTATGGACATTTTAACATTTTTAATTCTCTTAATTCATGAACATAGGCTACCTTTCCATTTATGTGTGTTTTCTTCAGTTCCTTTCATTAGAATCATGCAGTTCTCAGTGTACAGATCTTCTACCTCCTTGATTAAATTTCTTCCTAACTATTTTATAGTTTTTGATGCTATTTGAATGAGAGTTTTATTGAGGTATAATTGACATTTAACAGTTCATTAGTTTCAGATGTGCAGCATAATGATTTGACATTGGTATATATTATATATTATGGTATATATTACCACAGTAAGTCTAGTTAATATTTGTCACCATACATAGTTTAAAAATTTTTTTTGTGATGAGAACTTTTTAGATCTATTCTCTTAACAGCTTTCAAGTAGGCATTAACAGTATTAACTGTCACACCATGCTGTACATTATATACGTGGCTTACTTATTTTGTATCTCTTGACTCCCTTTACCCATCTCTCCCACCCTCCCCTCAGACTCTGACCTCTGGCAACTACCAATCTGTTTTTGTTCTGTGTATCTGTAAATTTGGTTGTTGTTGGTTTTTTTTTTTGGATTCCATCTGTAAGTGAGGTCATACAGTATTTGTTTTTCTGTCTGACCTGTCTCACTTAGCATAATGTCCTCAAGGTCCATCCATGTTACACATGGCAAGATTTAATTCTTTTTTAATGACTGAATAATAATCCATTGTGTGTGTATACAAACATACATATATATATTTAATATTTATTTATTTATTTGGCTGTGCTGGGACTTAGTAGTGGCATGCAAGATCTTGTTCTCTGACCAGGGATTGAATCCTGGTTACCTGCTTTGGGAGCATGTAGTCTTAGCCACTGGACCATCAGGGAAGTCACCATATATATGTGTATATATATTTTTTTCTTTATTAGTGAACATAGGCTGTTTTCATATCTTGGCTATTGTAATAATGCTGCAGTGAATATGGGGTTGCATATATCTTTTTTCAGTTAGTATTTTCATTTCTTTTGGATAAATATCCACAAGTGGAATTGTTGGATCACATGATAGTTCTACTTTTAGTATTTTGAGGAACCTCCATACTGCTTTTCATGATGGCAGTACCAGTATATATTCCCACCAACAATGCACAAGGGTTCCCTTTTCTCCACATCCTTACCAACACTTGTTATTTCTGTCTTTTTGATAATTGCCATTCTGATTCATTTGCATTTCTGGGATTATTTTCTCTACAGTGTTTCCTCTTCAGATATTTTGTTGTGTGTAGAAACACAACTTATTTCTGTATGTTGAGTTTATAATCCTGCAACTTTACTGAATTAATTGATTAAGTTCAGTTTTTTATGAAGTTGCAATAAATTTTTTTTTTCATTTAGAATGCCTGGGCTTTTGAACTAAAAATGTTGTAGAATTTTAGTTCACAGTGTTTATGTGATGATATGAGGGTGGAGCAAGGAGGTTATATCTCAAGAAAGAATTCAGGAGCAAATAATTGAATTCTTTAGATAAAAATTCAGACCCTTTCCCACAAAAGATGTTCAGTTACCATCCTCTGTTATCTAGCAAAAGTGATTAATTTGGCATAAGTGATTGACAGGATAAATTATACACCACATGCCTGGATTTGATTTTCTTTTCCCAGAACTTGACCAACTCTATTAGTGTCTTGCTCTGCCAAGAACAAAATAAATATACTGGATTTTATGATAGTTAAATATTTTTCAACTTGGAACTTTCTGGCATTTCCTTTACTAGAACACAAGTTATTCAGTATCATATTAAACTTTTTTTTAATTTTTACACATTGCATATTCTTCAGATAGTCGGAAGTATAACCTGTTATATCAGAAAATTGGGCTTTTTGAAATAAAACCAAACTAATGGAATCTAGTCAAAAGCTAATGTTTTTAGCAAAGGACAGAAGTAAAAATCTTACTTTTGAAACTTTGCTTCAGACTTAACTTTTGAATGTTTTTGAAAGTCCACTAATCTTTTTGGTCTAATTCAGTTTGTACATGAACTAGCTCTGTGTTTTCAGAGATTTTAGTGTCAAAACATGGGGCATTAAACCAATAAAACAAGCTCTATTGGTTTATTATTTTGAGAGAATAGTGTGGTTAACAGTACAATTAAATGTAGTATTAAATATTTAGTGGTATAGGACAGTTTTCTAACAGTGAAGCTTATTGCAAGAACTGGGAGGGAGGCCTTTAGAAAGGACAGACAGTTGTTTACAAATCTGCATGAGTGATGTGGCATGGACTGTGTGACATTTTTATTCTCCGATTAAAAGTAAAATGTTTAACCTCCTTTTTTCTTGACGTTTGTCTTTCCTAGATTGTCAAAAGAGTGGGAAATAGTGAGGAAACACCAATGATTGGAGACAAAGTTTATGTCCATTACAAAGGGAAATTGTCAAATGGAAAGAAGTTTGATTCCAGTCATGATAGAAATGAACCATTTGTCTTTAGTCTTGGCAAAGGTAAGAGGGTATTTTCTTTTTTGAGTTATGTGTCGCTTAGATTTATTGCTATTTATATTATGTGGGAGCTAGTGGATCTTATCCTTGCCAAAAGTGAAGATATTTTGGAGCAGTAGTTATCAAAATGTGGTCCATGGATCCCTGTGGGGTCCCTGAGATTCCTTTGGGGGTCCATAGTGTCAAAATTGTTTTCATTATAATACTAAGATGTTATTTATTATTTTTTACTGTGTTGACATTTGCACTGATGGTATTAAGCTGCAGTGGTGAAAAACTGCTGGAGCCTTAGCGCAGATCTAGGCAGTGACATCAGACTATATCAGTAGCAGTGTGTTCTTCCTGTCCTCACTTACTGCTTAAATAAGAAAGACAAAAGAAGGCCAGTTTCACTTAAGAATGTCCTTGATACGGTGTAAAAAATATTAATTTTATTAAATCCTAATCGTTGAGTTTCACATTGTTTTGGTATTTTGAGACAGACACACACACACAGAGGTTATCTCAAGGGGAAGCACTTTTGCACTTTGGTTGAGAACTGAACTGGCTGGATTGTTTCTGTGAAGCATCATTTTTATTTGAAAGGGCAAGCTGTGATTATTCAGACTTGACTATTCTGTATTTGGAAGATAATTTCTTGCAGATTAATGCAGTGAGCCTGTCACTTCCAGGACAAGTGACAATATTTCTTACCATTGAGTTTTCAAGTGAAAAATGCAGTTTGGAAAGATTTGTATCTGCTACTCAGAGCTGGACAGCTTCCCAGAACGTAAAAGATTTCTGATGAGATCAATGAGTATAAATGAATGTGTTTTAAGATATTATACAATGAAATGTATCAACATTTGGAAGATTGTGTGACTCAGTGAACAGTATTTTCCCAGGGACCAATGCAAGATGTTACACAATCACTCATGAGTAAAAGGTCCATTGGATGTGTAAGCTAGACCAGTGGATTTTAATGTAACATCGTATGAAAAGTTCATTGCTATGATCTCAGATTCCACATTGCAACTGACCTTTGTGAAACTAATATCTGTCCATTGTTGATGTAGTATCAGATGATTATATTCATGATTATCTGAAAAGGCTATTAAAAAACTCCTGTTTTTTCTATTATCTTTGTGGGTTTGTATTTTTTCCATATACTTTAGCCAAAACTTGCAGTTGCAACAGATGAATCCAAAAGTAGGTATGAGAATCAGATTGTCTTTTATTGTCAGATACATTTTACATTTGTAACAATTATAAAACAACACCACTCTTCTATTTTTTTTGTTTTGGGGAAATATAATTATTTTCCATAAAAATAATTTATACTAACATATGAAGCTATTTTTATTTTAAATGAACTGGTAAAGATGTAATAAGGTCCTACAGAAAAAAGTTGAGAACCACTGTTTGAAAATCTTAAATGTGATTTTTTACTAATTTCTTTATAAATACTTTTAAATGTTTTCAGTTAATTTATTTATTTATTTTTTTCCAATCTTGGAAAAAGAATAGCCCGTACATCAAATTGAACTTCGTGGACCATGTGACTTGTTGGAAGTTAGTGGCTGAATTACAAAGTCCTTTCAGCTTTATCTGCCACAGATAGAGCAGATATTCGTTTGTTCCCAGGCCAAGTGTAGGAGAAAGGAGGCAATCCCCCCCCACCCCATTCACCACCATGCCTTAGTGTTGAATAATTTTATTCTTTTTTCTGACTCTCCACGTTAGTTGAGTTGCTAGCTAAGCAAGGATCTGGGAAAGGAAACAGCTAGTAGCTCAGGAGTTAAACTCTTTCCGAGTTTCTGCTTCCCTTTACCCGTAGGCATTTGTATGTCATGGCGACTTCTGCTTCCTGCCCAGCAGTCCTCTCTTCAAGCTCTGACGCTGGTTGGGTCACTGCCCCCTTCTACTGTGGGTCCTCAGTGAGTTGATGGCTCATGGGAAATTAATCTTGTGTTTAGTAAGATAGCAATCAAAGTCAAGTACAGATTTTTTTTCTTAACATAGCAGAAAGTGCCAACGGTTAAACATTGTCTCATTCTTGCTGAGGTAGGGATGTGAACCTCCAGGGCCACCATCATGGCTGTGGCATCATTATTTAATTGAGAGGACCCCAGAGTAAATGGCCTCATCAGACCTCTTTGTTCCCACTGCTCCCCCTTTGACTTTTGTCTTGAAGTTGGTAGGTTTAAGATAATAGGTCTTCTGTCAGCAGTTATCTTTGCAAGCAGACTGAAGAATTGCTGAAAATTTATAAAACCACCTTCTGTACTGAGATTTTCTCAGTCAAGTGCACTATGGTGAAAGTAATAGAAATTAAAACAAAAATAAACAAATGGGACCTAATTAAACTTAGAAGTTTTTACACAATGAAGGAAACTATCAGCAAGGTAAAAAGACAACCTTCAGAACAGGAGAAATTAATAGCACATGAAACAACTGACAAAGAACTAATCTCCAAAATATGCAAGTAGCTAATGAAGCTCAATAACAGAAAAACAAACAACCCAATCAAAAAGTGGGCAGAAGACTTAAACAGACATTTCTCCGAAGAAGACATACAGATGGCTAATAAATAAATGAAAACATGCTCAACATGGCTTATTATTAGAGAAATGCAAATCAAAACTACAATGAGGTATCTCCTCACACCGGTCAGAATGGCCATCATCAAAAAGTCCACAAACAGTAAATGCTGGAGAGGGTGTGGAGAAAAGGGAACCCTCTTGAACTGTGGTAGGAATGCAAATTGATACAGCCACTATGGAGAACAGTATGGAGATTCCTTTAAAAACTAGGAATAAAACTACCATATGACCCAGCAATCCCACTACTGGACATATACCCTGAGGAAACCATAATTGAAAAAGACTATTTCCATAAAATAGAACTCCAGTGTTCATTGCAGCACTTTTTACAACAGCTAGGACATGAAATCAACCTAAATGTTCATCAACAGATGAATGGATAAAGAAGTTGTGGCACATATACACATTGGAGTATTACTCAGCTATAAAAAGGAGTGCATCTGAGTCAGTTCTAATGAGGTGGATGAACATAGAGCCTGTTATACAGAGTGAAGTAAGTCAGAAAGAGGAAGACAAATACCACATACTAACTCATATATGGAATCTAGAAAAATGGTACTGATGAACCTATCTACAGGACAGCAGTGGACACAGAAGGAACAGACTTTTGGACACAGTTTTTCATGTTTCCTGGAGTTTTGAGCAGAGGAGAGGCAGCTTTCAGTTGACGTGGTACCTTCGGCATACCTATCTAGAGGCCTCACGGTCTCTTGGGGAGTGCATCCAGCTGGGTGTTAGGAAGCCAGGGTTCCTGTCTTTGTTCTTCCTTGTGGTAGGTTAACATGAATAGGTCACCTAACCTTCCCTACTCGTACAAAAAGAAGCATCTGTAGAAGAGCTTTAAGATCAGTCCTGAGTCTGAGATTCCATTCTTGTATATTCTGTAAAGAGCACAGGGACAAAAACTGTAAAGGATTAAACCCAACACAAAAACAAGAACCTTTAGAGGACCCCTGAAGGTGATAATTACGAATATGAGGCTAGAGCAGTATCACCGTGGTAAAACTTCTATAACATAATGTGTTGAGTTGCCTATAAAACAAACATTGACTAGGCAGCTTAGTTTTATACCTATATGTTATGGCAGTAACTACTTCATCATAATGAAGAAAAATAATATGAATGGACTGCAGCATAAGTTTTGTACACTGAACTCTCTTGATCCCTTATGTACTGGGCTTACTGGCTGGCTTTACAATGGAGGGGCAGGAACTGGGTTACAGCAGTTTGGGTCCTCACTCCTGTTTACTGTGCTTGCATACAGACCTTTTGAAACAATGCGTAAGCATCTTTTTTAGCCCCAGAAAGTCTGGAAAAACAAAAACTGGATCAATCTAAGACAGCTGATTATTACCACTACAGAGTATGTTACAGAAATTAGAATGAAACAATGATGGTTTCCCTCATTGAATTTTTTAAACTAAATCTTTATTACATATTCTGAATCCCTAGAACTGTTCCATAGCGCCTCTTAAAAGAAGCTGAAATAAGAATGACTCAGGATTTTCAAGTACACTTCCATAGTGGGGCTTTTGTTCTTTCCCTCTCCCTCCAGCAAATATGCTATCACTAAAACTGGGAAGGCCTGGGTTTGGGGGCTGCAATACTTATATCTATCTCTGTTCTTATAAGTAAGTCTAAGGACACTAACGCTTCACTCATTCCCCACCTACCCCTATGAAGATCTGCTGATTTTTGATAAAAGGCTATTTCAGTGACGTTGTCTTTGGTGTTCTTGGTATATGACTAAACACAGTTGGAAATTACAAAGATAAAAATCCTATCTCTTTATACTTCCCTCAATTTGAGAAGACAAACCAGTCATTTTGGATTTTTGACATTACTATTCTTCTTACTTTGAGAGTGAAGCGTAATGAAGTAAATGTGAGTGATCTGCCTTTAACATTAATCTAACCTTATTAGATGCATCATGATCCATGATTATTGTCAGTCATTAGCATACTGGGGTAAAAGGGAGAAAGTATATTTGAAAGACTAATTGTGAATACTTTCTAGGACTTGCAGTGCAAGGCAAAGGGCTTATATGCATTATCTCATTTAATCCTCACATCAATCCTATTATTCTTCTTTTTAAAGATTTTTTAAAAAATATATTTATTTTTGGCTGTGCTAGGTCTTTGTTGCTGCCTGGGCTTTTCTCTAGTTGAGCTGACCGAGGGCTGCTCTCTAGTTGTGGTGTGCAGGCTTTTCATTGCAGTGGCTTCTCTTGTTGCAGAGCACAGGCTCTGAGGTGCGCAGGCTTCAGTAGTTGCAGCACACGGGCTCGGTAACTGAGGCTCCCAAGCTGTAGAGCGCAGGCTCAGTAGTTGTGGTGCATGGGGCTTAATTGCTCCATGGCACATGGGACCAGGGATCAAACCCAGGTCTCCTGCATTGGCAAGCAGATTCTTTGCCACTGAGCCATCAGGGTAGCCCCTACTGTTACTTTTTAGATTTTTTTTTTCATTTAACAAATATTTATTGAGCTTCTACTATGTGACTGATTTTGTGCTAGGAGCTGAAAATATAACAGTGGGCAGTACAGTTATGATCCTGGTTGTCTAAAAGCTTATTTGTCAATAGAGAATACAGACACTAAAACAAATAATTTGAAGTGTGAGGTATTTAAATTTTATATAGACAATTTAAGAATTCATAAATGTAATTTTACTTTTTTATAATTGCATTCAGTTTTGCTCTGGAATGCCCTTTTTTTTTAATAGTGGGAAGTTCCCAATCTTGCCATCTATAAGTAACTCAGTCACTCCTGATGTAGAACACAGAGTATATTTTAGATTTTTTTGTACAATCTATTTAGTATAGTTTAGGTAACAATTAGTCATAATAACATCTGTGTCTAAGACTGAGTTTTTTTAAATTGAGGTACTATTTACATATAATAAAACTCACCCTTTTAAAGGTATAGCTTGATGGGTAATAGTTATATAATCACCACCACCACCACCACAATCAAGATATAGAACAGTTTTCTCACCCTAAAAATTTGCTTATAGTTACTGGGCCATGCAGTCACTAATCTGGTTTCTGTTACTACAGTTTTGCGTTTTCCAAAAATTCATATAAATGGAATCATATGTCATCTTTGGCATTTGACTTTTTCACTTAGCATAATGATTTTGAGATTCATACATGTTGAATTTCAAGTAGCATTTCACAAATATGGAAATACTACAGTTTGTTCATCCATTCAAAAAACTGGACATTGGTGTTGTTTCCAGTTTGGGGCTATTGTGAATAGCGTACTGAACATTCACATACCTGTCTTTGTGTGGATATATTGGGTAAATTTATTTTGGGATAAATACCCAGGAGTGGACTTGTTGATCACATGGTAGACATATGTTTACCTTTATAAAATGCTGCCAAACTGTTTTCAAAGTGGCTGTACCGTTTTGCACTTTCACCAGCAGCGTCTGAGAGTTTGTTTTTCATATCCTTGTCAGTTGTTAGTGTTGTCAGTCTTTTTAACTTGAACCACTTTAATGCACATGGAATGGTGTCTGACTTTGGTTCTCAGTTGCATTTTCCTAGTAATTAGTCACATTGAGCGAGTCTTTTCTTGTGCTTAGTGTACATTTGTATATTTTCTTTTGTGAAGTATCTGTTCAAATCTTGTGCCCATTGAGTTGTACCCAATAAGACAAGCACTTAATCAGATATGTATTTTGCAAGTGTGTTCTCCCAGTCTCTAACTTGCCTTTTCATTTTCTTTTTTTTTTTTGCCTTTTCATTCTCTTAATCAGTCTTTCACAGAACAAAAATTTTCAATTTTAATGAAATCCACTTTACCAATTTTTTAAAATGTCTTAGGTACCTACTATAATTAACCATCTTAGTTTTCTTTTAGTTGGTTTTTTGTTTACATATGAGGAAACAGGTAAAGCGAGAGCACAAAGCTATAATTATTACTATTATTTACAGTTCTAATAATTATTATTAAAGTTATAATTAGCCCAAAGTTATACAGTAAGTGGCAGAGCCGGTTATACAGTTATGGCAGAGCCATAACTCTTTCAACTTATGTTAGATCTTAAGGTTTAAAACTAGCCCCCAAACTAGGTACAGAAACAAAGTAAGTCCTGGTCCAGCAGAATTTACTGAGTGCCTGCTGTACATCAGACATTTTTCTCACAGGAATGATGTAGTTAATGAGGTTTATCAAAAGCAAAATTATTGCTATTAGATGCTTGGTATTGGGGCCTAGTTCCTGTTTTTAGTTTTATTTTTATTTGAAAAAAAAATTTTTTTTTTACTGTTTTATATTCATTTTTGGACATACATATATATTGTGAAATGATTACCACAATCAAGTTAATTAACATCTACATAGATCCCCTTTCTCTTGAGCCTCCCTCCCACCCCGCCCCTCCAGGTCATCACAGGGCCCCACTCGGAGCTCCTGTGCTGTACAGCGGTTTCCCGCTAGGTAGCTGTTTTATACTGGGTGCTGCATAGATGTCAGTGCTGCTTTCTCAACCCGTCCCACCTTCTCCTCCTCCCTCTACGTCCAAGTCTGTTCTCTACGTTTGCGTCTCTATTCCTGCCCTGTTTGTTTGTTTGTTTTTAAACATATTTTAGGCCTTGACACCATTTTACAGCTAGTAAAATACACTTACTAGTAATAGGTAACCATGCAACCAGCTTCCTGTGGGTTTGTGGTTTAACCATATGTTCCCTTTAAATTTCTATTGATACTCTTGCTTCTCTGTAAATAGAGTCTTAACATCTGTTTACTTTTTTTTTTTAAACATGCAGTTTAGGAGCATTCAGGATTTGGAGGGGAGGCTTTTAGGCCAAAATATTTAATTTTTCTGTCCTTCCCAAAGATGAGAGCCAGAAAGACAACAAACTTTCAGTACTTTCTTTGGCTTTACCTGGTACTTTCCAATGAAGGAAGAATGCTTCCAGTTTCATCACTGAGTGGATATTAAGGAGAAGCTGATTTAGGCATGGGTGAGAGTGGATGAGGGGAAGCTAACAAATTTTTAATTCCATGTAGATATTGCAGCATGGACTGTGTTCCTTTATTAAGTATAATATTGTGGTGTTAACTTCTTTGGGAAATAAAAAATAATACATGGCTCCTGACTCTAGGTATCTAGCAGTTTAGCCTGGCAAAGTTGACCATGAAGGCTGTCCCAAAACATTATTTTTTCTCCCTGTTTTTGAAATGATAAGCCATGAGGATGGGGAAAGATCATCCAGTGATCAGTTTTCTTAGTAATTAGAGCAATGGCAAAAACAGAATGTAACATAAGACATATGAATACTTTAAAAGAATCTTAACATATAAATCAGTTTATTGAATTCATAATCATATCCTTTTGGTAGGGAGTGGGGATGATTTATCAGAGTCCTTTTCTATAAGACATTTAAAAAATAAGGTAAAATTAATATGAGGAAAAATATACAGGAAAAACTTTCCTTTATCTAGTATGAAAAGAAGAAAGACAATGTCATTATTATCAATGATTTCACATGCAAACATACATTTAAAAGTTAGTCATTAATTTTATCAAGGATGCCAAGACCATTAAGGAAAGGAAACAGTTGATGCTGGGAAAACTAGATATTTACATGCAAAAATATGAAGTTAGACCCTTACTTTACATTATATATAAAAATTAAAATGAATCAAAGTCCTAAATATGAGACATAAAACAGTTTTTTTTAGGACAGAACTTGGAAAGAAAGCTTTATCACTTTAGATTTGGCAATGATTTCTTGGATAAGACACTAGAAGCAAGGCAGCAAAAGTAAAAAATACATGAATTGACTACATCAGAATTAAAAACTATGTGCATCAAAGGATGTAGTAATGGAGTGGAAAGGCAGCCTAGGGCTTCCCTGGTGGCTCAGTGGTAAGATATCTGCCTGCCAACACAGGAGATGGAGTTTTGATCCCTGGTATGGGAGGATCCCACAGGCCATGGAGCAACTAAGTCTGTGTGCCACAGCAGTTGAGGCTGTGTTCCAGAGCCTGGAAGCCACAACTACTGAGTCCACATGCTGTAACTACTGAAGCCCGTGCACCCTAGAGTCCGTGCTCCGCAACAAGAGAAGCCACTGTAATGAGAAGTCTGCCCACCGCAACTAGAGAGTACCCCCTCTCACTGCAGCTGGAGAAAAGCTCTGCATAGCAATGAAGACCCAGCATGACCAAAAATAAAAAAAGTGAAAAAAATTAGAAACCTATTTTAAAAGGCAGCTTAAAGAATGGAAACAAATATTTGTGAATCATGTATCTGACAAGGGGTTAATATCTTAAATACTTAAAAGAACTCCTATAATCCAGCAACTAAAAAACCCTCAAATAATCTGATTATAAAATGGACAATGGAGATGGGAAGGAGGTTCAAAAGGGAGGGGATATATGTGTACCTATGACTAATTCATGTTGAGGTTTGACAGAAAACAACAAAATTCTGTAAAGCAATTATCCTTCAATAAAAAATTTTTCTAAATGGACAATGGACTTAAATAGACATTTCCCTAAAGAAGATATACAAATGGACTACAAGCATATGAAAAGATGCTCTGCATCACTGAATCATTAGAGAAATACAAATCAAAACCACAGTGAGATATCACCTCATATCCATCAGGTACTATAAAAAATATTACAAGTGTTGGCATGGTTTTCAAGAAATTGTGCATTGTTGGTGGGATGTAAAATAGTATAGCCACTATGGAAAACAGCATGGGAGTTTCTCAAAGAAAAAGTTAACCTATGATCCAGCAATTCCACTTCTTGGTATATACCAAAAGAACTGAAAGCAGAATCCTAAAGAGATACTTGTACACCCATGTTTGTAGCATTATTCATTATAGCCGAAAGGCGGAAGCCACCCAAATGTTTGTGGGTGGGTAAACAAAATGCCTTAATGTACTTACAATGGTATATTCATACAATGAAGTATTATTCAAATGAGACAAAACTGATGAAACTTGAGGACATTATACTAAGTGAAATAATATAGTCACAAATAGACAAATATTGCATGATCCCACTTACATCTAGAGAAATCGAGAGTAATCAAATTCATAAAAGAGAAAGTAGAATGAAATCTTGCCAGAGACTTGGGGCAGAAGGAAATGAGTTTTAGTGAGTGGAGTTCTAGTGTTGCAAGATGAAAAATTCTGGACAGTGGTTGCACAACAGTTTGATTATACCTAACTGAACTGTACACTTAATGGTTGAAATGGTCATTTTTATGTATGTTACCACAATTTAGTCTTTCCCTTTTTCAACACCCCCCCTCCAGGGTGGTACGCTTGTTACAACCGATGAACCTACATTGAACCTATAAAATTTGTTTCTGTTTTTTTAATCAGAAAAAATTATATAATACTCTGCAGAAAGAAGAAAAAAATACAGTGCATTGTTTTTATACTGAGCCTTTTACACTTTAAAAATGTTCAGTTCCCTACAGTTAGGTATAAATAGAAAGCATTTATACTTAAAAATTATATATTTGTTTATATATTCTCGTTTCATATTTTGTTACTAATAGAATAGGACTACTGAAATTGATCAACTGTGTTTGAGGTAGTAAAATTGAAGTCCAGAACAAGTGGGAGAATAAATTGTGTTTTTATATTCTTGGTGTATTATACCTATAATTAAGACCCTAAAGAGACCAAAAGATCCCAAAGATCAAGAATCTTAAAAATGTTTTTGCTTTGACTCAGTAAATCTGCTTTTTGGAATCAATTCTAAGGAAATAGGTAGGAGCTTGCTTAACCAACTCCAGGGTAACTGGTGCACTCCATTCTGATTGTAAAGACGCTGAGTGATACCACTTGTTTCCTGTTCTTTGGTGTGGCCCTGCACTCTGCCTCAGCCAGCTGAGAGTCAGCAGTGTCCTTCAGCCACAGACCACTAGGAACACAAATGTAGTGAACAAGTTGCATTTATTATTCATATAGCCTGCACACCGTGGGAAGCTGAGGGTGTTCCAGTGAGAGTGTTCGAAAGGCCTATAGGGTTGGGGCTTGTATTGGGAAGAGTTTAAGGAAGAAGCGATTTCCTCTGGATTGATATTGTGGGAATGCAGATGATTCTTTGGGTATCTTAGCAGATCTCAGCTAGGAGGAGGGCTGACTGGAGGGAGGCTTGATCTGTACCTGTAGAGAAGTGGCAGTCACTCCTGTCACCAGGAGAGGGGGATGTTTGGTATTTTGTAGGTTGCGGAGGGACCTTGTTTTTTGTCCATGCTCAGACAAAACTTTGAAGTGTTCTTTTGTCTCACTTCTTCATGGTCTCAGAGTAACCCTGTTTGATGTTGATGTTTTGTGAGATTGTTATGTCCAACAGGAGAAATAGCATGGCCTAGCTGGGTGCCCCAGGCCCATTTCAGAATCACCAAGGCCGAGCTGTGTTGGGCAGTTTCCAGACATTAGGGCCCACTTTTTTCTTTCTCAGATTCTTACTAAGAATCAGTTTAAACTTGCTTATATCCAGTATCCTTTTTGTAATTATGCAGTTTCATTAGATAGTATATAAAACACTAAAATTAGTATAATAAGAAAGGGGGATTATTTCTATGCAAACTAAGTTGAACATCTTTGGAAAGACTTATTAAAGTGAATTGCTAAAAGTCTTTTTAAAATGGCTATTGAATTAGGGGTGGGTAAATGCCAGGTGAAATAAGTAGGCCATTCAGAACAAATTTATATCAGACGGATTCTACGTACTGATTACAAGTGTCTTCTAGTTCTTACTCCACTTTAAAGATATCCACATTGTAAATTGCAAGTGCTATACTTTAAGTGTGATTTACATAGTGAAGATGAAATAGGACTCTTATTACACTCAGAGACAAGGCCTTGGCCTTCTAACACAGGATTAGTGAATTAATATACTTTGATAGGTTTTAAGTTGAAAAAAAGTTTGCCATCATGTATATGTTCTTTTTATGATTCTTCACTTAAAGCAACATTTTAAACTAACGTACAGCCTTGATCCTAATGAGTCAGGTGAGAGGCTTTTTACAAAAGTCGAAATGTTTATTAGGGGAGTAGTGAAAGTATGGCGTATTCAAAAGATGAAATAGCATATAGCTATTAAAAGTCATATTTTCAGATATTGTCTTTTAACAGAAAAAAATGCCCATATAATGTAACTGTAAAGAGTAGGCTACAAAATCAAATAAACTATGACCAGAATTTTAAGAATGTATATACAAAGAGCTAATATGTAAACAAAGTGGACGTACACAATTGGAAGAAAATGAACCAAGAAATTGACAATTTACCCCAGATGCTGAAATTGCAGAGATTTTTTTTTCTTATTGTATTCTCTATGCTTTTATATACATTCCAAGTGTTCTATAATGAGGTTTTTTTTGTTTTTTTTAAATCAGGGAAGTGCTTTTTATGAAAAGGCCCAAGATGGACAGTTTTAGAAACATACCCGTGTTCATATCAGGCTGGCTCTTTGCTCAGCGTGTTTCATTCAGTATCTGAAGCTCTGTGTGAAAGAAGCTTTAATGTTACTGAATGAGAAGAAAGGCCAAAGGCACAGACATGATTTATATAGCTTGGGGCTCCTGTGGATTTAATAGCCAGACTGCTGTTTCCAGCTTCTCAGGCTTACCATAGACATCATCTGTGAATTAAGCTTTTGCTGATTGCTCCAATCCCCTGCCCAAGGCAAAAGCCACTGTTTGTATTCTGTGTTGGTGTTCACCATATACTTAAAAAACAAACAGGGCATGTGTCTTTCTGCTGCACTAGCCAGACTACATTGCATGCTTCTTAGAGGGAAGAAGGGAACAGCCACTTTCAAATTTTTAGAACCTAGACAGACATTTGCTCCTCGTTAATTGGCTAAATGTCTTGAACAAATATACAGTAGTACCCCCACAATATAATGATTTCCTCTTTTTCCAGTAAAAGAGGGTGTAAGGTACTCAGTTCAGTTCAGTCACTCAGTCGTGTCCGACTCTTTGCAACCCCATGAACCGCAGCACGCCAGGCCTCCCTGTCCATCATCAACTTCCGGAGTCCACCCAAACCGATGTCCATCAAGTCAGTGATGCCATCCAACCATCTCATCTTCTGTTGTCCCCTTCTCCTCCTGCCCTCAATCTTTCGCAGCATCAGAGTCTTTTCAAATGTGACACCTGATGCTCTTTGCATCAGGTGGCCAAAGTATTGGAGTTTCAGCTTCAACATCAGTCCTTCCAATGAATATTCAGGACTGATTTCTTTTAGGATGGACTGGTTGGATCTCCTTGCAGTCCAAGGGACTCGCAAGAGTCTTCTCCAATACCACAGTTCAAAAGCATGAATTCTTCGGCACTCAGCTTTCTTTATAGTCCAACTCTCACATCCATACATGACCACTGGAAAAATCATAGCCTTGACTAGACGAACCTTTGTTGGCAAAGTAACGTCTCTGCTTTTTAATATGCTGTCTAGGTTGGTCATAACTTCCTTCCAAGGAGTAAGCGTCTTTTAATTTCATTGCTGCAATCACCATCTGCAGTGATTTTGGAGCCCAGAAAAATAGTCAGCCACTGTTTCCACTGTTTGCCCATCTATCTGCCATGAAGTGATGGGACCGGATGCCATGATCTTAGTTTTCTGAATGTTGAGCTTTAAGCCAACTTTTTCACTCTCCTCTTTCACTTTCATCAAGAGGCTCTTTAGTTCCTCTTCACTTTCTGCCGTAAGGGTGGCGTCATCTGCATCTATGAGGTTATTGAGATTTCTCCCGGCAATCTTGATTCCAGCTTGTGCTTCCTCCAGCCCAGCGTTTCTCATGATGTACTCTGCATATAAGTTAAATAAGCAAGATGACAATATACAGCCTTGACGTACTCCTTTTCCTAAGGTATTATTGGTCTTAAAATAGCAAGAGTTGAGAGTAAAAAAAAGTTCTACATGGCCCACACTAAAACCAATCACAGTCTTTGAGGAGAATCAGTGACTGTGAAGCAGCCTGTCAACAGCAGACTTTACATTTCTTCTGACAATTCTAGACTGTTTTCACTTTGGAACCGTGTGTGGGCATATATACTGATGTAGCCCTTTTGGAAGGGCAGTTGGGCAGTATCTATCAAATTGAAAGTGCACATCACCTTTGCACTTCTAGGAATTTGCTCTCTAAATATACCTGCACACAATAGGCAAACATAGGGACAAAAATCCTTATTAGAGTACTGTTGATGATCTCTTCAAGAAAATTAGAGATACCAAAGGAACATTTCATGCAAAGATAGGCTCGATAAAGAAATGGTATGGCCCTAACAGAAGCAGAAGATATTAAGAAGAGGTGGCAAGAATATACAGAAGAACTGTACAAAAAAGATCTTCACGACCCAGATAATCACGATGGTGTGATCACTCACCTAGAGCCAGACATCCTGGAATGTGAAGTCAAGTGGGCATTAGGAAGCATCACTACGAACAAAGCTAGTGGAGGTGATGAAATTCCAGTTAAGCTATTTCAAATCCTGAAAGATGATGCTGTGAAAGTGCTGCACTTGATATGCCAGCAAATTTGGAAAACTCAGCAGTGGCCACAGGACTGGAAAAGGTCAGTTTTCGTTCCAATCCCAAAGAAAGGCAGTGCCAAAGAATGCTCAAACTACCGCACAATTGTACTCATCTCACATGCTAGTAAAGTAATGCTCAAAATTCTCCAAGCCAGGCTTCAGCAATACGTGAACCATGAAGTTCCAGATGTTCAAGCTGGTTTTAGAAAAGGCAGAGGAACCAGAGATCAAATTGCCAATATCCGCTGGATCATCGAAAAAGCAAGAGAGTTCCAGAAAAACATCTATTTCTGCTTTATTGACTATGCCAAAGCCTTTGACTTGTGTGGATCACAATAAACTGTGGAAAATTCTGAAAGAGATGGGAATACCAGACCATCTGACGTGTCTCTTGAGAAACCTGTATGCAGGCCAGGAAGCAACAGTTAGAACTGGACATGGAACAACAGACTGATTCCAAATAGGAAAAGGAGTCCGTCAAGGCTGTATATTGTCACCCTGCTTATTTAACTTATATGCAGAGTACATCATGAGAAACGCTGGGCTGGAAGAAACACAAGCTGGAATCAAGATTGCCGGAAGAAATATCAATAACCTCAGATATGCAGATGACACCACCCTTATGGCAGAAAGTGAAGAACTAAAGAGCCTCTTGATGAAAGTGAAAGAGGAGAGTGAAAAAGTTGGCTTAAAGCTCAACATTCAGAAAACTAAGATCATGGCATCTGGTCCCATCACTTCATGGGAAATAGATGGGGAAACAGTGGAAACAGTGTCAGACTTTATTTTTCTGGGCTCCAAAATCACTGCTGATGGTGATTGCAGCCATGCAATTAAAAGACGCTTACTCCTTAGAAGGACGGTTATGGCCAACCTCGATAGCATATTTAAAAGCAGAGACATTACTTTGCCAACAAAAGTCCGTCTAGTCAAGGCTATGGTTTTTCCAGTGGTCATGTACAGATGTGAGAGTTGGATGGTGAAGAAAGCTGAGCGCCGCAGAATTGATGCATTTGAACTGTGGTGTTGGAGAAGACTCGTGAGAGTCCCTTGGACTGCAAGGAGATCCATTCAATCCGTCCTAAAGGAGATCAATCCTGGGTGTTCATTGGAAGGACTGATGTTGAAGCTGAAACTCCAATACTTTGGCCACCTCATGTGAAGAGTTGACTCATTGGAAAAGATCCTAATGCTGGGTAGGATTGGGGGCAGGAGGAGAAGGGGACGAGAGAGGATGAGATGGTTGGATGGCATCACTGACTCGACAGACATGGGTTTGGGTGGACTCCAGGGATTGGTGATGGACAGAGAGGCCTGGTGTACTGCAGTTCATGGGGTCGCAAAGAGTCAGACACGACTGAGCGACTGAACTGATGATAATGTGTCTCAAGAGTAGAGTGACTGGAATATTTTGAAGCCACTGAGAATGAAGTAGGTCAGTGTGTATTGATGATGATGATGATGACTGTTCTTTATTCAATGTATATTATATGCCAGACACTTGACTCCTTTCAACAACTATATGGCAAGCACTGTTATGATCTGCACTTTGCAGACAAGGACACTTGTACAAGTCCACACAGTTCACAGGCGCGGAGCCGGCACTCTGATCTGTGCAGTCTGGGGTCAGAGCGGGCTGTGCTTCTGACCCCTGGGATTCATGTCCCCCTGTCGGCTGATGGTGAAGACGTGTTTGTGCATACATGTATACACACATGTATAAACTATAAACAGTTATATATTTATAGCATTTTATAATGTCATATATTTACATATAATGAAAATATATGTATATAAAAATCTATATAATGAAAAAACAGTTCCGACCTGAATGTATAGTATGCTGTCGTTTTGTTTTAAATTTTTTAAAAAGCAACAGCACACACTGGAAAGATACAAAAAAATACAGCAATGGCTACTTATAAGGAGGGGATGAATGACTTTTCACTTTATATCTTTCTCTCTCAGGTGTTTGTAAAAATAGGCATGTATACCTTACGTACACTTTAAGTATATCGGATGTTTTGAAAAGTTGTAATGCTTAAGACTAAGCTGAAGTCATGAGTCACACGTGCTTTGTCCATCTCTGCTTACATACCTTAGTGCAGAGTTGCTCGATTCTAATCATCCTTACTGTAATCCCACCATCAGCTCTCAGTCCTTCTCTTGCATTCATTGCTCACCTGGTCTCACTTTGAATATGGTCTCGCTTTGAATACTTAAGTCTTTGACAGAGCACCTCAAGTTTGCATATCATCCCTTGAAGTTTTGTACATTCTCTTTTGTCTTCCAAAGGATTTGGGACTGCTTATTCTAAGATCCAATTATGTAGGTTTAGTTTCTTCCCTGGTGGTCCAGTGGTTAGGACTTCACCTTCCAGTGCAGGGGGGGGTGCGGGTTTGTTCCCGATCGGTAGCTAAGATCCTGCATGGCTGTGGCCAAAAAAGCCAGAACAAGAAAACAGAAGCAGTAATGTAACAAATTCAATAAAGACTTTAGAAATGGTCCATATCCAAAAAAATAGTAATAATACAGTTTTACAGTTAAGCAGTAAACTTTTAGTTTCCTGGAAGTAAGCAAAAAAAAAAAAATTCTGAGTTCTGTAGTTCTTGTGATTTGGCAAAAGAGAACACACATCATTCTGGTTTTCTAGAAAAACAAAAACCACTTTTTTTCTTACTCTAAACTTTGAGGAGAAATCCGTTTCATGGGCCGTTTTATGCAATTTATACTTTTCCGACTGCTTCTTGTTTGTTGTTTTTGTCTACCCAACTAAATTATAAGCTTTCTTAGGACGAATTCCATTTTCTATACTATTTTTGTTCCATCTCTGCCTAGAAAACACGCACTTATTCTTATGGTTGAAATTATAAATTAAGCAACAACTGCAGCCCAGCCACATTTCAGAGATTATGTTACTGCCACTTTTCAAAGACTTAGTCCTTGAGCAGTTTAGAATTTGATACCACTTTCATGCTTCTCAGCAGAGAATCTTCTCTGTTAGCTCTCAGAAAAAAAAAAAAAATCACAATTTGTTTCTTAGTGTGTAGCTTTTTTACTGAGTTTTTTGTAGCCCCTGCTTCCTAGCTGAGTAGTATGTAGTTTAAGGAATGGGAAATGTGTTTGAATTTTTGTTTGGTGAAAGTCTTAAAATATAGCCTATAGCTTTCAACCACTTTTTGCTTTCTCCTAGGCCAAGTTATCAAGGCATGGGACATTGGGGTGGCTACCATGAAGAAAGGGGAGATCTGTCATTTACTGTGCAAACCAGAATATGCATATGGCTCAGCTGGCAGTCTCCCCAAAATTCCCTCGAATGCAACTCTCTTTTTTGAGGCAAGTATGTGTGTGATGCTGCCTTGTTAGCATCTGCTCTACTGCAGCGCTGGCTCCAAAGCAACAGGCAGCGCAACAAGGAGCTAAGCTTGCTATTGAGAATCGGATCCAACTTATTTATTTTGGAGCTTGGCTTCTTGAATTGTTTCCCACAAACCCAAGGGGTGTGTGCCAGTGCTTTCTTAGAAACGTGTCTCTGGCACAAAACGGTCGTATCCAAATAAACAAAAGAAACCAGGGTTAGAAATAAAGGTTCTGGTCAGTGGTGTGAGTTGTGACATACTCAGACCCGACCAGAGGACAGGATGGGAAATGTGGGAGATAAATGTTGAAATACACCTAAACCAAGTTGTAAAGCTATTTTTATGACAGAGGTTTATAACTGTCCCAGATCTCACTTCCTCATTAGAAGCAGTAGGTGGTGATAAAATGTTATTCATCCTGTGTTGAGTCACACATATTTGGCCACACTTAATTAAAAAATTAAGAAGGAAAATGCCCGAAACATTGTACCTAGGTAAAATACACCTTTAGTTGGTTGTAGGCCTGATTCATAGGGTTTAGTCTTACATTTTAAGAAGGGAATTCCATAAATCTGGGGTGAGAAAGTGGTGGCCTCTAGAGTCAAACAAAGTAGTTTTGGGCCAGAACTGTGTCACCCTGGCGTTTTGCCCACAAGGCAGTTTTCCTAGTATTTCCTGTCTGTCTTTGCAGTGTAGCCCCACAGGATGTGGTCCTAGACATTATCATTACATGAGGGTTCTTTCCAGGTATTGAAAAGTGCGGTGTTCTTTTTTCCCTACTTTTCCAATAACTGAGAAGCACAGATAAATATAAAACAGAGTTTTGTTTTGTAAAATGAAAGAATAATTGCCCTAGCATTTAAGTATGTTAAATTGACTTTGTTTGGGCCATTCTCAGCCAGATCCCGTTTTCCTTTCTAGATTGAGCTCCTTGATTTCAAAGGAGAGGATTTATTTGAAGATGGAGGTATTATTCGAAGAATCAAACGGAAAGGAGAAGGGTATTCAAACCCAAATGAGGGAGCGACAGTGCAAAGTAAGTACTGCTGTGAGAGGTTCCAATTATGTGGACAAAATGGAGCTTTCCTTTTTAAAATCTTTAAAAGAACACATGTATTGAATATTTATCTCTAGAATATTTTTAAATTCAACATTTATTTAATAATGACTTCATTTAGTAAATATTCATTCAACCTACATGTGCCAAGAACTGTACCAGCTTCTTCAAACTCTTTAAAAAGTGAGTAAAAGGTAAGCCCATCCAGTAAGGAATTCTTCGTCTGTGGACTCCTTGGTGTGCCAATAGCCATATTAGTTACCTTATATTTTTATTCATTTATTTCTCACAGTAACCTTTTGAGGTAAGATTAATTATCCCTAGGCGAGAAAAGTGAGTTCAGAGAAGTTACATAAATTACCCAAGGTTACATTTATTAAATAGAGCAGTAGATGGTAATGCCCTTCAGGGCTCTCAAACTCATCTCACAGGCTGTTGTCAGGATAAAAAACGGTTCATCATGTTAGACAGATCAAAACTGGGGAATAATTTATTCTGTTCGGTGTCAGGAAACCTGGGCTCAAGTTCTGCTTTGTCATTTATAGAGTGACCTGAAGCTATTCCATTTTTTTTTTTTTTCCATTTGCTAAATTGGGTGTAAGAATAGGATGAGGACTAGGGTAACTGAGCACCCTTCCTCCCTCCCAGAGCGAGGTGTACACATATCACGTGCCACTGTGTACGCCACGTGCCACTGTACCCTCCAGTCGGCATCTGCTGCTTTCTTCAGTGCACGATGCACTGAAGGACAAGAGCTGGAGGACAAGAACCTTTCTCCATCTTTTTGTTTCCAGCGTCACTTACAGAACCTTACACACATTTGGTGTTCAGCAAATGCTTTCTGCATGGATAAAATGTTTGCAAGATGCCATTTACTGAGCCAAAGTACTTCAGAAAAGACAGCTGTGAGAAAGCATAAAGAAATACATCCATTAAAATAAAAAAAATCAAGGGAATTCTCTGGTGGTCCAGTGGTTAGGACTCAGCACTTTCATTGCCATAGCCTGGGGTTCAGTCCCTGGTCAGGGACTACAGATCCTGTAAGCCGTGTGGTGCAGCCAAAAAAAAGGTTTTTTTAATCAGTAAGGGATTAGTCTCCAAAATTTATAAACACTTTGATACTTAACAGCATTAAAACAAACAGCCCTCTCAAAAAATGGGCAGATAACCTAACTAGACATTTTTCCAGTGAGGACATACAGACGGCCAACAGGCACATGAAAAGATGTTCAACATTGCTAGTTATTAGAGAAGTGCAAATCAAAACTTCAATGAGGTATCACCTTACACTGGTCAGAATGGCTATCATCAAAAATTCACAAACAACAAATGCTGGAGAGGGTGTGGAGAGAAGGGAACCTTCCTACACTGTTGCTGGGAATGGAAATTGGTATAACCACCATGGAGAACAGTATGGAGGTCCTTAAAAAACTAAAAATAAAGCTACCATATGACCCTGCAGTCCCACTCCTGGGCATCTATCCAGAGGAAAACATGATCTGAAAGGACCCATGCACTCCAGTATTGATTGCAGCACTGTTTACAACAGCCAAGACATGGAAGCCACCTAAATGTGCGTCGACAGAGGAATGGATACAGAAGATGTAGTGCATGTGTAGTATGGGATATTACTCAGCCATTAAAAAGAATGAAATAATGCCATTTGCAGCAACGTGGACAGACATAATGAGTGAAGTATGACATCCCTTATATGTGGAATCTAAAAAGAAATGATACAACTAAACTGACAAAGAAACAGAAAACCAACTTATGGTTCCGGGAGGAAGGGATAGTTAGGGACTTTGGGGAGGTCATATGCACACTACTATATTCAAAGCGGATAAACAACAAGGACCTATTGTATAGCACATAGAACTCTATTCAGTGTTATGTGCCAGCCAAGATGGGAGTGGGGTTTGGGGGAGAATGATTACATGTATATGTATGGATTGAGTCCCTTCACCTGAAATTACCACAACATTGTTAATTGGCTATACCCGGGAGAAGGCAATGGCACCCCACTCCAGTACTCTTGCCTGGAAAATCCCATGGACAGAGGAGCTTGGTAGGCTACAGTCCGTGGGGTCGCTAAGAGTCAGACACGACTGAGCGACTTCACTTTCACTTTTCCCTTTCATGCACTGGAGAAGGAAATGGCAACCCACTCCAGTATTCTTGCCTGGAGAATCCTAGGGACGGCGGAGCCTGGTGGGCTGCCGTCTGTGGGGTCACACAGAGTCGGACACGACTGAAGCGACTTAGCAGCAGCAGCAGCAATACCAAATAAAAAGTTTAAAGTTTGAAAAATAAAGATTTCATTTGAAATAGCAAGAAGGCAATGGCAACCTACTCCAGTACTCTTGCCTGGAAAATCCCATGGACGGAGGAGCCTGATAGGCTGCAGTCCATGGGGTCGCTAGGAGTCGGACACGACTGAGCGACTTCACTTTCACTTTTCACTTTCATGCATTGGAGAAGGAAATGGCAACCCACTCCAGTACTCTTGCCTGGAGAATCCCAGGGATGGGGGAGCCTGGTGGGCTGCCGTCTATGGGGTCACACAGAGTCGGACACGACTGAAGTGACTTAACAGCAGCAGCAGCAATGAACTAGAATATCTAGGAATATATCTAACAAAAAATATGTAGGAAGTCCCTTACAGGGAAATTATAAACTATTGAAAGACTAAACTAAACGGATTGTGTGCCCAAAAAAAGAAATACACACATTAAAAAAATCAAGTCACTAAACAAGGATGGCAACAGGAATGAGAGTTCGTTTTTAAAATGTAAACGAGAATAGTTGATTCTCTCATTTTTAATGTTGCATATTGAACCACAACGTTATTTTACATTCTACTTTGAACCCATTTTTCATTTCCACAGGTCTGGTAAGTTAGTTCAAATTTCACTTTTGTGTAAATTGGAAACAGTTATAAACAGTATTGCTGTTCTATTGTAGTTAAAGTGTTTAGATAGTTATCATTCTTGATAAGTTTAGAATAGATGAAGAAGAGCTCAGATGTGTAATGTTGAAGAAACACCTAGACCAGGAGCTGAGAGAGAGGGTTCAGACTGTGGCCAGCTCTAACTGGAAGTTGCCTCTCTGGCTTTAGCTTCTTTAGTGTACAGTGACGCAAGGGAAGCTATCTTGATTTCTAAGGTCCTACTAGCCCTAAAAATTCTATGACCAAATTCTAAATGTTTATGAAAGTTATAGAAATAATAGGAAATTCTCTTTGGTATATTAATAAGCACTTAGAAATCTTGTCTATAACATGTATTTCAAATTTTTATTAAGAAAATTTTCAAACACAAAGGATTTTTCACCTATGCTACAGTGACTTCGCTAACTCAACAATTTATATTTTAAAACTGGAGGTTTTTGTCAACTAAATTAAAAGGAAAAACACTTTTCCCAGTTGTAGGCAATACCACAAAGCTACCACTGAAGAGTTAACTTTGGAACACACTAAATTAAATCAAATCTTGCTTTTGGTAATATTTTTAATGGGAATCATTTTTTAAAATGTTTCACTGAAATAATTTTTAACTTACAGAAAAGTTGCAAAACCAATAAAATTTCATTACTTGCTTCACAGAGCTTCCCCTATTGTTGCCATCTTACCTAACCACAATACATTATCAAAATCATGAAATTAATATGGATTCAGTGCTATTAACCATTCTGCAAATCTTAACTTTAATATCACCAGTTGCCATGTTGATGTCCTTTTTCCAGTGCACCATCAAATTCAGGATCCAACATTGTATTTTAGTTGTTTTGTCTCCTTCAATCTGTGACAGTTTATCATCTTTCTGTGTTTTTCATGACTTTAACACTTTGAAGATAACTGGCCAATTATTGTAGAATATCCCTCAATTTGGGTTTGTCTGCTGTTTTCCCCTGATCAGATTGAGGCTACACATATTTGGAGAAATACCACATGAGTGATGTTGTGCCCTTCTCAGTTATCAGGAGGTGCACGACATTGACGTCTCACTGCTGGTGATGCTAACTTGGATCACTTGGTTAAGGTGGGGTCTGTCTGCCGTGTTTTTCCACTATAAAGTTACTGTTTTCCTGTCCATAATTACGAAGTATCTCATTGGGAGGGAAATATTAGGAAACTATGGGAATAACCTCTTTTACATCACACCCTCACACACTAATTTTAGCACCCTTGAATGAATGATTTTTGTATGCAACAGTTGTTACTGTGGTATTTGCCTAATGGTGGCTTTGCTATTTCCACTGTTTCTTCTACCTTGAATCAGAGTCCTGCTGTGAGGAAGAGCTGCCTCTGCTCCCCTGTTTGTTTATTCAGTTGTTTATTTACATCAGTATTGACCCACGGATAGTGTTTTATTCTGTAGGCTATTATTCGTTAGTATTCTTGTTACTCAGATTGTCCTAGATTTGGCGATTCAAAATTCCTTCAGCTTGGCTCCTTTGTCCTTTCGACACTGTTTCTTGAGCACGTGCTTGCTTTTGACACCACTGGATGCTCAGGGTTTATTTGGTTAATTTTCCTGCCCCAGGTGTAGAATCAGCCATTTCTCCAAGGAGCTCTGATTCCTTTTCCTGGAGAATGGTATTTAGAAATGAAGATCTGGATGCTAAGTATACTAATGTTATGCAATGATATTCCTTCTAGAAGCTCTTAACAGGTCCAGGAAATACATGCACTTTGATGTGCATCTCTACATACCTATATGTACTTCTGTATTAGTATGTGTATGTATTAACTCATTATTGACTAGAAACATATTAATACATTTTCTGTTACCTGAACTTTATTGGCCAGAGACTTTTCAAGACTTATTTATATAAAATTGCTGGCCACAGGTGTTAGTTTCTGCCGAAATCCCCTGGTCAACAATATGTTAAAAACTATGGGTACGTACTGACACTTTCAGTTTCACCCCATCACAGATTTGTATTAGCCTTTTCTCTGCTTCTTTGAAACTGCTTTCTCCTACAGTGAGAAACCTGGCTCTCATTATCCACAGTATATTTATTTATTTGCTTAATCATAATATACACAGAAAGCAGTTTCAGAATTGCTAACCCATACCCCTCCAATATTCTTGCCTGGGAAATCCAATGGACAGAAGAGCCTGGAGGGCTACAGTCCATCGGGTTGCAAAGAGTCAGACACAGCTGAGTGACTGAATGCGCGCGCACACACACACACACACGCACGCACGCACACACACACACACACCTGTGAAAAACAGATTTTCTAAGTAGGAAATATCTGAGTGTAGTCCCTTTGTCCTGGGCCTGTAGCATACACTGAAAATACTGTTCTCCAACTTAGGTTAGTTCTTTTCATTCTCATTCCCTTCACTGTGGTTTATCTTACTCACTTGTAATACAGTTAAGTTCATCTGTTATGTTTGCCTTCCATTGGAGTTCCCCTCACACTATATGAAACATTACCATGACTCTAGATGATATAAAAAGACACACTCAGAAGTGTTATCCCCCTCATCCTACTAACCTGTCCCCATTACCTCATTATTTCCACTCTGTTCCTAAATTTCTCCCTCTTACAGGTTGCCAGTCTCATTAATTCTTGGTTTATTCTTGTATTTTTTTGCAGAAATGAGCAGATATATTAATTTTTTCTTATAATCCCTTTTTGCATGAAGGATAATATTCTGTCTTACTATATTCTATCTAATATTCTATCAATATTCTATATTGATATATATAGTATATAATATATTGATAGAATATTAGATATCAATGTAAAGAAATATAGATATATATAAATATATATCATATATTGATACATAGATATTATATATAGATATATGCTGCTAAATCGCTTCAGTCATGTCCGACTCTGTGCGACCCCATAGATGGCAGCCCACCAGGCTCCGCCATCCCTGGGATTCTCCAGGCAAGAATACTGGAGTGGGTTGCCATTTCCTTCTCCAGTGCATGAAAGAGAAAAGTGAAAGTGATGTCGCTCAGTTGTGTCCGACTCTTAGCGACCCCATGGACTGTAGCCTACCAGACTCCTCCGTCCATGGGATTTTCTAGGCAAGAGTACTGGAGTGGGGTGCCATTGCCTTCTCCTATATAGATATATATTATATATTGATATCTAATATTCTATCAACATTCTATATTGATATCTAATATTCCATATAGAATTCTATTTATTCTGTAATATTCTGTCAATAGTCTAATATATTCTATGAATAGAATTTTTGATATATTGGAATAATCCTTTATATAATTTTATTTTTTTCTGTCTCTAAATATATTAAGAAAAGGCAATGACTAATTTTTTTGTCTCTCTTGTTAGTTTGTATTTTCCTGGGAAATTTTAGAGTAAATGGTTTATTCTTTTTTCTCCCAGAAGCTCTTTTGGGCTTTCTGGAACAAATCAATTTTATAAAAATTTGTTGTATTGTCAGTTATCGAGGTTAAGGTGTTCTGCTTTCCCTCTGTGAAACCTATATGAAGCTCTTTGAAACTCTGTGTGGGAGGAGGACAGAAGGTTGACTCAGAAGTGGCGCCTGTCAGAAACCAAGATCACATTGTTCCTGTTAAAGTCTTCTCAGTCTTGTCTTGACTGATTTGCCTTTTTTTTGTAGCATCACTAGAGACTATTCAAAACCAAGTAGAAATCCTAGAACTAAGGCCAGTCGTGAAAGAAAAACTACAGACAACGTTCATCCGTTATAATATGTCACTATAGTATACAAGAGTGACCGAGTTTCTGTCATTTCGGTATAAAGGTACAGTGAATAGTCAGGGGAGGGGGCCCACAGGCTTCAGAAGTGATAGACACGAATTTTGAATCTCAGAATCACTACTTGATATTTTTATGACTTTAGACAAGTTACTTAATCACCTTGAGCATCCATCTTTCTCATCTGTAAAATGAAAATAATGACTTTTTACCCCCCCCAGATTGTTGTGATAGTTAAGTGAAGAAAGGTGCCTAGAAAGTGGCAGACACTTAATTTCTTTATCTTCTATATTATGTTTATATCATATGTTTTGCTTCCTTTAAATAGATTTAAGGTAATAAACCCTTGACTTCGCTTTCCCTTATACTCTCCAGCCAATCCATCAGCGAATCCTTTTCCTCTACCAGGGTTGATCTGGAACCCATAATCAGTTTGTCTTTAGTAACAGTCTTCAAAATAATTATATACCTTCTTAGTAATCTTAACCTAAATCATATTTCTCCAGGATTTTTGCTGGTTGGTGTTTTTGAAGAACAAAGTTATGGATGGAATCAAAAGGCTTTTATTGAATTGTGATCTTTTGCTTCCTTTTAATGGGTTGTTTCTTTGTGGAAGAGAGAATTGTACCTTAGTTTGACAGAATTTATTCTTTCTCAAAGAAATTGTGATATTTTACTCCCTCTGTCAGGGTCCTAATGGTTGCAAATCAATAGATCCTGTTCCAGTGTGTGTTTTTATGTCAATTAAGATGACCATCTTGTAATTTTATGCAGTGTTGTCCTTTTTCCATTAAAGAAAAGTCACTGTGTTCTAAGGTCCTCTAATTGACATTATCATGATGACTGATACTTTAGTCATCATACTTTAGTTTCATTGCCACTAGTGGCTACATTGTTACTTTTAAACTTCCCTTTCTTAGAAAAACCAATTGACTGACATAAAGCTCTGAAGAGCTACCAGCTTCTCTTCCCCCACCTCCCATCTCTCACCTCTTCCGATTTGTTAACTTTGTGCTTGGAGTAGGTGCATCAAAATGCTCTGTGTGAAACTCGCTTACCTCACAGTACTTTCAGCCACATCTGAATGCAAAGAGTGCAGACAGTCAGCAGTATTTTCAAATGTGAAAATTTCAACAGAGTGATCTACAGGGAGTTGAGTTGTTGGGAGTACCCTTCCCTCTCACCTTCTTTCCCTCCACGAATCCCACTGAAATGTGAGTTGGGGAAGGGAAGGGGACGGGCGGAAAATGATTTCAAAAAAGAAGAAGAAATCCACGTTAGTGGTGGAAAACAGGAAGACTTCAAGAAGTACGTCAAAAATTATGAAGAATTTCTGGAATATGTAAAGTGGATAAAATTGGACTGATGGAAACTAGACTCAGGAAACCCAACCCACAACAGGTGTAAAAACCTCTGCAGAGGTACATACTGTTCTTCTTCACAAGCTTGGGCAGAACTCCAAGCTTGGTTAGCTGGTGCAAGGGAGCCAAAGCGGACTATGGGGCAATCATCAGGGTTGTTATAAAACAATATGGAACAGCTGGGCCAGCAAGCCTCTTGTGTAGCAAGTTCTCAACTTTGGCTGAATTTAGAATTACCTGGGGAGCTTTTAAAATCCTGATGCCCGAGTCTCAGTCCAGACCAGTTAAATAAGAATATTAGATCTCAAAGGATGGAACTTCAGGCATAAGGATTTTTTTTAAAAAACTCCCCAGATGATTCTAGTTTGCAGCCAGGGATTGAGAATTACTATTCTAGGGCTTGGCTGTGACTTTTCGTTCCCAGACTAAAGTCAGTAAGGCCAGATTTCTTAAATAAAATAGGGATCTGCCTCGGAAGACTCCGTGTGTTAGGACTTAGACTACAGAATGAGAACATAAAGTACCTTTGAACTTTCAAAACAGATTTGAAGGGGGGAAAAGTGAAAGAGCAGCTCTGCCCAACAGTAAATAAGCTGAAGTGTCTTGTTCCTGAGGTAGAACTTTCTCCTACATCACCAGTGGAAAAAGGTGTCACCAGCCTTCCTGTGCACATCATCTCAGCACATAGTAAATGCTCAATAAATATCTGTGAGCTCTTCATCCAGAGATCCTCATGATCAGCCCACCCCTCTTGGGAAAAGGTTTACCTAATCCAAGGGCTTAGAAAACCTGTGCCAGGTAACTAAACTCACTTGATCTTTCTGAATCCTTCCTTTATAATATGGCCAAACAATACAGAATCCTCAGCAGATACCATGAAACAGAAACACTCAGATAGACTTAATAGAAGAGAACTTTCAAAATACTAATTACTATCTTCAGAGATATTTAACAGGATATTGAATTCATGACTCAAGATCAGCTTCTCTGAAAATGAAGAAGATAAGAAAGTATCTGTAAATTAAGAATGTGATTATCAAAACTGGAACACCAGGAAGGATTGAAAAGCAAAATGGACAGTCTCAGAATCCTGAATTAGTGATACAGAAGATGGTAAAGAATATCTCAGAACACAGAGAAAAAAACACAAAGAGATGAAAAATTAATCAAGGATAGATAATATGTATCTTCCTACAGGAAGAGAGAAGAATCTTAAGGTTGAAAGGGCCAGTTGATGGCAGCACAGGAATAAGAAGTGCTTTTTCACCTAGATACATCCTGATGAAATTCCTCTCTCCCTCTTTCTTTTTTTGTTTCTTTTCTTTCCGTTGAAGTATAATAGACTTACAACATTGGTTTCAGATTGGGTTGGCCAAAAAGTTCATTCTGTAAGCTGATACCGAACGAACTTTTTGGCCAACCCAGTACATTAACAAAATGATCACTGTGGTAAGTCTAGTTACCATCTGTCATTATACAGGGTTACTACAGTATTACTGACTGTATTCCCTAAGCTGTACATTGTATCCCGGACATTTATTTTCTAACAAAGTTTTTACCTCTTTATATCCCTCATCTATTTCACTTATCCCTTCTCCCCTCTGGCATCCCTGTTGATTTCTGTATCTGTGACTCTGCTTCTGTTTTGACACTTATTCATTTGCTTTGTTTTTTAGTTTTCACATGTACATGAAAGTAGAGGGTATTTGTCTTTTTCTGACTTATTTTACTTAGCATAAATAACGCTCTTAAGTCCATCCATGTTGTCAAAAGCGGCAAGATTTCGTTATTTTTATGGCTGAGTAGTATTCCACTGTGTTTTATCTGCTGAAATTTCTTAATTCCATTACTTAAAAGAAAATTTTGCTTCCTTATCCAGCAGACGAATGGAATTAAGAAATTTCAGCAGATAAAACACAGTGGAATACTACTCAGCCATAAAAATAACGAAATCTTGCCGCTTTTGACAACATGGATGGACTTAAGAGCGTTATTTATGCTAAGTAAAATAAGTCAGCTGTGGTACATATACACAATGGAATATTACTCCCCCATTAAAAAAAATACATTTGAATCGGTTCTACTGAGATGGATGAAACTGGAGCCCATTATACAGAGTGAAGTAAGCCAGAAAGAAAAACAACAATACAGTATACTAATGCATATATATGGAATTTGAAAGATGGTAACGATAACCCTATATGCGAGACAGAATAAGAGACACAGATGCATAGAACAATTTTATGGACTCTGAGGGAGAAGGTGAGGGTGGGACGTTCTGGGAGAATAGCATTGAAACATGTATATTATCATATGTGAAACAGAACACCGTTCCATGTTCGATGCATGAGACAAGGGCTCAGGGCCGGGGCAATGGGATGACCCAGAGGGATGGGATGGGGAGGGAGGTGGGTAGGGGGTCCGGGAAGGGGAACACATGTAAACCCATGGCTGATTCATGTCAATGTATGGCAAAAACTATTACAATATTGTAAAGTAATTAGCCCGCAACTAAAATAAATAAATTTATAAAAAAAAAAAAAAAAAAGAAAGAAAATTTTGCATGCTTCCAGGGAGAAACTGTGCAAAGGACTAAGAATCAGAATGACCTTGTGAAACTAAATCCTAAAAGACAGTGTTCTGAGCATTGTCTATGAGTGTTTTGAACCTAAAATTCTATCCCCAGCCAAATTCCCACTTAACTATAAGAACAAAGTTAACTGTTGGGAGTATGCAGACTTGCACCCGTTTTGGAAAAAAAAAAATAGGATATACTAAAACATCACAAAAGATAAAGCCAAGAAGTGAAGACTCAGGCATAAGACACATCAGTGACCATAAAAGTAATTTCCGTATCATGATAGCTGAAGTTGGATCCCTGAAATGGTAGAACTATAACGTTAAAAATAGTAATTGTTTAACAGTCTGGGTCATTTTAACAAAATGGGAAGCAGATGGGAAATCAAAGAAAATGAGAGGAAGGAAATTGGCAAAATAATTTTCTTATTCAGTGAAAGATTCTGCTGATTAGTTCAGTTCATTCCAGTTGCTCAGTCGTGTCCAACTCTTTGCGACCCCATGGACTGCAGCACGCCAGGCTTCCCTGTCCATCACCAACTCCTGGAGCTTGCTCAAACTCTTGTCAGTGATGCCACCCAACTGTCTCACCCTCTTTTGTCCCTTTCTCCTCCTGCCTTCAATCTTTCCCAGCATCAGGGTCTTTTCCAGTGAGTCAGTTCTTCACATCAGGTGGCCCAAGTATTGGAGTTTCAGCTTCAGCATCAGTCCTTCCAGTGAATATTCAGGACTGATTTCCTTTAGGATTGACTGGTTTGATCTTCTTGCAGTCCAGGGACTTTCAAGAGTCTTCTCGGACAACACAGTTCAAAAGTTATCAGTTCTTCTGCCCTCAGCCTTCTTTATAGTCCAGCTTTCACATCCATACATGACTACTGGAAAAACCACAGCTTTGACTAGACGGGCCTTTGTCAGCAGTGTAATGTCTCTGCTTTTTAATATGCTGTCTAGGTTGGTCATAGCTTTTCTTCCAAGGAGCAAGTGTCTTTTAATTTCATGGCTGCAGTCACCATCTGCAGTGATTTTGGAGCCCCCCAAAATAAAGTCTGAAACTGTTTCCACTGTTTCCCCATCTATTTGCCATGAAGTGATGGCACAGATGCCATGATGTTAGTTTTTTGAATGCTGAGTTTTAAGCCAGCTTTTTCACTCCCCTCTTTCACTTTCATCAAGAGGCTCTTTAGTTCCACTTCGCTTTCTGCCATAAGGGTGGTGTCATCTTCATATCTGAGGTTATTGATATTTCTCCCGGCAGTCTTGATCCCAGCTTGTGCTTCATCCAGCCTGGCATTTCTCATGATGTACTCTGCATATAAGTTAAATAAGCAAGGTGACAATATACAGCCTTCCCAATTTGGAACCAGTCCGTTGTTCCACGTCCAGTTCTAACTGTTGCTTCTTGACCTGCATACAGGTTTCTCAGGAGGAGGTTGAAATTAGTTCACATTGGTAAAATGTGTGTGTGTGTGTATGTTAAATGATTCGTTCAAAATTTAATGTTAGGTGCCGGTAAGAATAGTATGTAGAACTTCCAAACCACCAGCATGAAGTGGGGAAGTAAAGGAACAAGGAAAATTTGACTGATCTAGTAAAGGTAATAAAGGAAAAATAACAAAACATTATGTAGGAAATAAAAAATAAGATGGTAGGAATAAAATCAATCAAAATCATCTATTACAAAAAAATATGAATGAGGTAAAGTTACCTATTAAAGGCAGAAATTCTCATGAGGTTAACACAAAGATGACACCAAAATCTAGGTATGTGTTCCTTATAAATAATACATATGTTCTTTATTAATAGCACCAAAAACCAAAATGGCCCAAAAATTGAAAATAGAGGAAAGATTTAATGTATGCCCATGTTGAAATCTGATAGAGCTATCATTATTAAGGAAATGCAGATCAAAACTACAACAAGGTATCACCTCACACCAGTCAGAATGGCAATCACTAAAAAAATCTATAGACAATAAATGCTGGAGAGGATGTAGAGAAAAGGGGACCCTCTTGCATGTTGGTGGGAATGTAAACTAATACAGCCACTATGGAGAACAGTATGGAGGTTCCTTAAAAAACTAGGAAAAGAACTACCACCATATGACCCAACAGTCCCACTACTGGGCATATACCCTGAGAAAACCATAACTGGAAGAGACACATGGACCCCAGTGTTCACTGCAGAGCTTTTCACAAAAGCTAGGACATGGAAGCAGCTCAGATGTCCATCGACAGATGAATGGATACAGAGATTGTGGTACATATATACAATGGAATATTACTCAGCTATAAAAAAAGAACACATGTGAGTCAGTCCTAATGAGATGGATGAACCTAGAGCCTGTTGTTCATCCACCTAGAGCCTATTGTACAGAGTGAGGTAAGTCTGAAAGAGAGAGACAGATGTTGTATATTAACACGTGTGTGTGGAATCTAGAAAGATGGTACTGATGAACCTATTTGCAGGGCAGCAGTGGAGATGCAGACATAGAGAACAGACTTGTGGATACAGCTGGCTAAGAAGAGGGTGGGACGAATTGAGAGAGTAGCATGGAAACCTATATATTACCATATGTAAAATAGCCAGTGGGAATTTGCTGTGTGACACAGGGAGCTCAACCCAGTGCTCTGTGACAACCTAGAGGGGTGGGATGGGGTGGGAGCTGGGAGGGAGTTTCAGGAGGGAGGGGACATGTGTATACCTGTGGCTGATTCATGTTGATACATGGCAGAAACCAGCACAATATTGTAATTATCCCCCAATAAAAAATTCTTTAAAAAAAGAAATCTGATAGAGCTATGAGGGTTTTTCTGGTCTTGTTTGTTTTTCACATGCTTTAATGCCCTGGCAAATTTTGTCCAGTGAGAGAGCAGTCCTTGAAACCAGGTTATTAGATATTTTCACAAAATAATGTAGTATGGTACCTGGGTCTAGGGCTTCCCTGGTAGCTCAGCTGGTAAAGAATCTGCCTGCAATGCAGGAGACCCCAGTTCAATTCCTGGGTTGGGAAGATCCCCTGGAGAAGGGATAGGCTACCCACTCCAGTATTCTTGGGCTTCCCTGGTGGCTCAGATGGTAAAGAATCCACCTGCAATGCAGGAGACCTGGGTTCGATCCCTGGGTTGGGATGATCCCCTGGAGGGGCATCGCAACCGACTCCAGTATTCTTGATTGGAGAATTGCCATGGACAGAGGAGCCTGGCAGGCTACAGTCCATGGGGTCACAAAGAGTCAGACACAACTGAGTGACTAAGCATAGCACCTGGGTCTAAAATGGATAGTGTTTATTCTTTCAGATATTTCGGTTTTACATAGCTCCAAAGGCTGCTTAGTCACTCAGTCGTGGCTGACTCTTTGCAACCTCATGGACTGTAGCCCGCCAGGCTCCTCTGTCCATGGGGATTCTCCAGGCAAGAATACTAGAGTGGGTTGCCATGCCCTCCTCCAGGGGATCTTCCCAACCCAGGAATCAAACCCAAGTCTCCCACATTGCAGGCGAATTCTTTACCATCTAAGCCACAAGGGAAGCCCATATAGCTCTAAAAGTTATCTTCAAATCTTCAGGTAGAGTAAAATCTTAGTAGAAAATAATCTTTTTGTTATTTAAAAAATTCAGCCAATGGACCATTTATTTTAGAATAGTATTAAAGACAAAAGCTCCATATCAGTGAAGAATTTAAATAGCTCTTATGTTTATTAAAAATAGGAGTTCTAATATATTCAGAAGGGAAAATTCCTATAAATGAGTGAAAATTACTACCTTTTTCCTTAAAGCCCTGTTTTCAGATTAATCATTAAGTAAATATTTACTTTCTGGCCCTGAACTGTGTGTTGTACACACAGTTACACACACTGCAAGGTACAAAAGCGTAAGATACTGCCTTTGCCTACTTTGAATTTTATTCACATTTTGACAGCTCTGTGGAGCCATTAACTGGTTTCTCATAACCACGTTCTAATTTTTGTTTAATCTGGTATAATTTACCACTAATTGCAGGAAAATAATCATAGCTAACGTTCATTGAGTTCATCTCTGTGTAGCCACATATAATAGTGTTTTCACATAGTAGCTGCCCTGACATATAAATGAATAGATGTCAGGTATTGGGCTAAAAGCTTTAATTCAGTACCTAATTTAATCCTCTCAACAATTAGGAGTTAGCTAACATTGTTTCCCTAATGTATAGATGAGGAAACTGATCTTGGGACAATTTAAATGACCTTGCCTAAAGCCACAATTATTAAGTAACTGAATGGGCCTGGAACCCAGCAGTGACTCAAGTGCTGTACTAGCGTGAAGAGGAGAGAGTGGTGAGGAGTTGGGTTGCTGTAGAATGTATTGCTGTGTGTATGCTTCCTGTTTACACTAAGACGTATGACCATTTTCATAAACATTATTCTGTTCAAGCAGCCAGGTTCCACGCCTGCTCTCAGCTAGCTTCTGTCCCTCAGTGCCTTGAGCAGCCTTCCAGTGGTATTAGTTCATCATGGTACAAAATGGTGAGGAGGAGGACAGGAAGCAGTGTGGGGGGGAGTTGACCACCGTGCCTGAGGAGAGCAGTTTCTCTTCTGCCCAGTGATTAACATGCCTCTCCTGATCTGAGAGACCCGTCTCTGGATCTGCCTCTCCAGGGGGTCGTTAGGATCCCACAGTCTCTTGGGTGCTCTGCTCTGTTAGGCAGGAGACGCAGGCAGAGAGAAACTCCCTTGGCATGAAGTAGGCAGCAGAGAAAACCCTTGCTGAGTGGGAGTGACCTGTCACAACCTGGCTTTCTCTGGCTAAATGGCCAGTCTTGTCTAGTAGGAATGCCATTAAAACAATTCCATTCAGTTCCCCATGGCCCAGTAATTGTTTTGGGAATGAGTGCAAAGCTATCAGACACCAACTACTATAATTAGAAAAGGGAAAAACACTCGCCAGAGCTAACGTCTTTAGGCTGGAGGGATTACAGCACGTTTTTATTTTTTGTAAGGTTATGGAGCCTCTTTCTCAGTTTTGCTTCCTAAAATACAAATTATACCCCAAATGCAAGTTTTTGGAATCTTGCATTCCAGTTTTTTTTTTCTCTCCTTACTGCAATGCACTCTTTCCTTTCCCCCCCTATTTTAATCGGAGTACAAATTGCTGTCAGCACATTGAGTTCATGTGCCAGCCACATTCAGAACAGGGTGTTCTGTGCTCTTCAAAACAAAATTGCTCTAGGGCAGTAAGAGAACAATAAGTCAGAGCTCCAGTTTAAGTGATGTTTTGCAGCAGACCAGGCTCACTTGATGTGGTTACACTCGGATTGGGCGAGGAGGCTCGGGTAATTCGGTTTGCTTTGATTTTGTGGGGTTTGGAGGATCTCCCCCCTTTAAGTTACGTAGACGTGAAGTCAAGAGAAAATGTCCCTTTTTAACTTGTGTATTTCTTTCTCTCTCCCAAAAAAGCCCTAAGTAGAAGCATCCTGTATGTACTTTTATTCTCTTTGGGCACGTCATAGATCATTTACTTCCCGTAAATCAGGCTGGTTGGAATTAGCAACAGACCTCCTGAGCCCTAGAGGCCAAGCTCCCAGTGAGTCATGATGGTTATTATTAAATATTTATTAAATGAGTATTTGCACTAAGTGATACAAGGTCAAAAGCAACCACAGGTCTTCCACAGCCAGAGCTGCCATGGTTTTCTTTGGTAACAATTGTTGAGACAATTTTTTAAAAAACAGATATATGGGACCCAGACAGGTCTGCATCTGTCCCCATGATGGGGGACCCTGCTGTGGCAATCAGCAGGCATTTCTGTAGCTCCAGGATGGGGTGTGAGTTTCGTCAGCTGTCTCATGAAACACGTCACACCAGTGTTCCAATTTTAGAAACCAGTTAACCTAGCGATAGGGTTTGCTACTTGTAGATGTAAAGAATCAATGGGCTCTCTACTAGCTAAGGCTGTAACACCTTCTCTTGCACTGACATTCCAGATAATGTCAATATTAAAAGATTTTATATACACACATACAGACTGCTGTGTGTATGCACACATGCATATCAGTTTATCAATTTAAGATTTTGTGGTACTGTAGTGCTTGTTCAGGTTCAACTTAAAAGAGTTTTAATAGAAAAAAAAGATTAGTTCCTCTATAAGGTAGTAAGTGTTTGTAAGCATTATTGCAAATGTTTTCCCTATTGGGTAGCTAAAAACACTGGTTCTCCCAGTATTATCTCTCTCAGACCAGCTGCGGTGAACTTTTTTTTTTTGCTTGCTTTCTTAATTATACCTTCATTATAATTTGACTTGAATTTTTTTTTTTTTTTGCCTGCTTGTTTCACTTATCTTTTGCAACATGTTTATTAGTAGCCAGTCTTTTCTTTCCCTAACATGAAGGGTTATCACATGTAAGAAGAATTTCTGAAGTCATTTATATAATTTTAAGATCAGGTATATGCATCAAGCTGAAAACCAGCCTAGGAAACTGACACACAGGCAGGAATCTTTTTGCAGAGTCTCTGGATTTCCTGTTTTGAAAACACATTCAAACTTGATCAACCTAAAACCACAACAAATGTACTGATAGCTTCCTCCCCCACTAAATGTTCTCTCCTTCAGGGAGGAAAACACTTCTAACAATAAACCTCACACAGAAAAAGTTGTGAGCTACTAGGATCATAAATCTCAATGCTTGAGATGTGCTACAATACGTGGGCTGAAATTCACTTTGCTCAGCAAATCTTTTTTTCATGGAAAGTGTCATCACATTAGTCTAAATTTCTTGGGCAGATTTTAAAATATTTAAGAACATAAACCTGTTAGAACTCTCAAATCCTTTAGAGATATGAGCTTTTACTCTAGTAAAAAATATCTTAAAAAAAAAAAAAATTACTTGGCTGTGCCAGGGCTTAGTTGCAGCATGCAGACAGACATTTAGTTCCCTGACCAGGGATGGAACCCAGGCCTCCTGCATTGGGCGCACAGTCTTAGCCACTGGACCACCAGGGACGTCCCTCCAGTAAAAATATCTTAAGCTTAGAATTTCCTGCAGAATCTCTCAGGTGTGTGTGTATTTGAAAATAATAAAGTTGATTTTATTTGGGACTGTTTCTGAGAGAACTTTCACCATGCTGCAAGCTAAGCTGTATTTTATCTAGAATGTTCCAAAGGTGAGTTCATTGAGAGTCATCTGTATTTATGAGTATGGAACAGAACAAAATTACTCTATTCCAGCTCCACCCTGAGAGCCAGTCTAGCTGTTGCCCCTGTTTAGAGGGTCTGACTCAAGAGTCAGGCCTTCTCTAGTTTGGCCCAAGTGTCTGGCTCCATCCTATATCCGTGATGGGAACAAATTGGGATAGTATTAATCATAGTGATTAGCAAAGGGTAGAGAACTTGAATAAATGTCCATGTGACATTTTGGCCCCTAGTATCTATGCCACTGCTGTTTACTCTTCAGGGTTTCTCTCATTTCCTAGGCCTGGGCTAAAGGTAACCTGATCAAATTACAGGAATTAGCTTTGAAACTAGTTTCTGGTCTGTGTCGAGAGTTACATTACTGGGTCATAGAACTATAGAGTTTTAGAGTTTCAAAGGACCTTTGAGATTCATAAGTTGAAATGTATAAGTTGGAATTGAATTTGTATTTGGAAGATAACTGCCTCATGGAAAGGGTGTAACAGAACAAGTGATGTTTAGTCTCTAAAGCAAGTTATTGATCTAAAGTAGCCCAACCACTCTTAGAAAAGAAGCATTTTAGGAATTCGTTACATTAGAATCAAGGCCATTATATTGTAGAAGTAGGAATAAATAATTTTTTACAAAAGATAAATTATTAGATTGCTTTCTGGCTGCTGGGCTGTCATACAAACCATCCATTTTTCTTACTGAGTCAAAGACCTAAATGGGAAGGAATAAATAGCCTTAATACTAAACATAATTGGAAAGTTTCAGAGAATTGTTTATCCCAGAAGGAAAAGTCTAACCAATCAAGAGGAAAATACATATCTATATGCATTTTTCCTATATTATACTAACATAAAGCCCCTTAGCTAATATGAAATTACCCTGCAAATGAGCTGAGTTTGAGTTCAGTGGCGAAGTAGGCCCTAAGAAATTGACCTCTTAACATTTCTGAGGAGTTGGCTGAGAAATTTGATTTGTCAAGTTATAGTAGACTTGATTCCTTCACATTTTACATTTATTATTCCACTAAGGGATTACAGCTGTGTTAGTTATTGATGATGTTGCCTTTGGCTTTTCCATTTTATTTAAACATGTTTGTGAATGAGGTTAAAGCTCTTAAAAAAGAGCTTCTGTATTCAGTTAACCCTTGTATATCACTGGAGAAATAGCCATTTAGTTGTTTTTCAACCCAGACATCTGAAGCCAAGAAAATGTTTAAGCCTTTATCTACTTGGTATTAAATTTGTGGCATTTTGATAATTACCTATTAAATGATCTAGTATTTCTTGTGTTACAGTAGAGGCTATCTCTGTCAGCTTAAGTTAGAACTGTTTCCACTTTATTATCTGCTAAACTATTTTATTCATATAGTTACAGTAATTTTTAAGTTTAAACTTAAAACAGAAATAAATATGATTGCTCTTAAATTTCCCAACTGGATGGACTAAGCTTCAACAGGACATACTCCATATGTCTCCAGATGCAAAGAAGAAGGGGAAATACTCATTTTTCATGGCCCTACATTAGCCAGTCACAAGGAGCAGCTCTGCTGACTGTCCTGTCTCCCCTCTCTCAGTCCACCTGGAAGGCCGCTGTGGTGAAAGGACGTTTGATTGCAGAGATGTGGGGTTCATCGTTGGTGAAGGAGAAGACCACGACATTCCAATCGGAATCGACAAAGCCCTGGAAAAAATGCAGCGTGAGGAACAATGTATTTTATATCTTGGACCACGGTAAGCAGTGTACCGGTTCAGTACACAGTGACTGATGTTATTTATGTAAAGAACAGGGATACACTTGTTTTTTCAATCAGCGTTTTGCTGTTTTCAGTGAACTTAATGCCAAGAGTGGAAACAATTAATTAAATCAGGCTACAGTTAGGGTGAGTTAATGGGCCTTATAATATTACAGAGGTTTGTAAGCCTGTTCACTTGATTGATGTGTGTTCAGGGTAGGACTGACAGGCGAGTTTTGCTTCTCTGTCTGTTTTGCCGGCCATGTCGCCAAGACAGGAAGGAAGCTCTTGCCCCTTCTCCCCTTTTCTCTGGATTAGGCTGGAGGCGGTAGAACGTGGGGGCTGGAAGTAGGAGCAACATTTGGATGATTTATTACCACTTGAATTTGTGCCACCTGTTCTTATACAGACTCCCTGAAAAAAGAGTGCTCTTCCTGGATCTAAAGGCAGCGGAGATGACTCATTTTTGCCTAAATTTTTCCCATCATAAGGATATCCATTAGCACTTCCAAGCTTAGAACTATCGGACACTAACAGTCTCTCTTGTGAAAACATGTTTGGTATTATTTTTAGACCTAAAATTATACCATGGATCTAACCCTTCTATCTTGAGAAATGGACCCTTGAGAGAAACCAGGGTGTTTTGATTCTATTTGTGTGAAAGTGCATCTGCTTATCTCGTGTCTCCTCTCTCCCTGGATCCTTGGGTTTCAGTCAGTAGGACTTTGAGTTACTGGGAATCTTGATGACCTGCACTTGCCAATAGGTATTCTTGTGCCTTTTGTACAATTGCTTGCCTTGTATAGCTTTAGTCCTAATCCAACAGCATATTTACCTTTGCCCTGACACTTGAGCCATAATTGTATTTCTCAAGTGATGTTCCAGTCATCCCACTAATCCACTTGAAAAGCCTTGCAAAATGCTCTACATCACGAACCCTTCAGAGCCTTCACTGAGGCACCTTTTATTTAATATCTTCTTTTTCTCTGCTTTATTCCTTTCTGAACTAGTATATTCCCACCTTTGTGTTTTATTTGCATTTACTCTGTAAATAGTAGTATGTACTTCACTCAGATGAATCTAGTTCTCTCTTCTATAAGAAATTTTTTTTTAAACTCAGGTGGGGCATAGACAGGCCATCTCTTCCATATCTAGGTAATATCGAATTATTTTTAATCCAGCATCCCAAAGTTACATTAGCTCATATAAAGAGAGTGGTATTTTTGCACATGTTTTCAGATTTCAGTTCCTTGCAGAGGAGTTCTGTATATATTGTAAGCATATAATATTATATGAATCAGTTTATTACATTTTAACCTAGCTGACAAGCCAGTTGTGGGAACAGATGTCTCAAATTTAATGGGCAGAGAGAAACCAGAATTACCCTTATATTTATTAATGCAGATGGTTCCTTGCAGGTTTAAATTGTTATATGATTAGTGGTTTTTAAAAAAAGAAACAAAGATGCAGCTTACCAGCCGTGTGTACTTGACGCTAAGTCTGTTTCCCTCTCTATAAAATGGGGATAACAGTATCTGCCTCACAGAGCTGTGGAGGACTAAGGAAGAGAATGCATGTAAGGAGCGTAGCAAAGTGCCTGACTCACCCGGACCCGCAGCACATTGGCTGTTATTGCTGTCCTGATGACTCGCTCTCCCATCTGACTCGGACCACAAGAAACAGGAAACCCTGTTTTAACATGTGGATTTTTCGGGCATAAAAGTAGGCAACAAGTTTTCATGAATTTCCAGGTCTAAAAGGTTTTTCATATGTTTTGTGGAAAGAGCATGGTTAGACAGGAACATGTTATCTCCTCTTGAGGATGTTGCTCAGTATGTTAAGGAGTCATGAAGTGCAGCACCTGTAACAGGAGACTGCCCACATGTGCACCATTTAAGAACTGTGTACGTAGAGAATCCGGGCGTGTGGGAAGTGTGTGCAGTGAATTCGCTTGTCTTACCAGATTCCGACTTCACAGACACACAGCAGCCGAGCATGGCTGTAACTGTGTCTGTTGCAAATACGTGTGTGGTGTTACTCTTAGTGTCTCCTGTACTTTATTCTCTAAAAGATTCCCAGGGCATAGACCTTCTCTTTGATTCTGACAAGACTCCTTGACAGGATGTTTTCATAAAATACATCTAGAGACTCCCATTTTCTCACCTCTCATCAGGACAATGTCTTTAATATTGTGTTAAATACGGTGACTGGTTAATCGTTCTTGTTTTAGGTAAAGTATGGCTAGTTTTAACTTTTTTTCTTCCTTGTCTTCTGTACGGCACCAACCCCAAACAAAAACAGGCTGCCAAGAGCCAGAGTATCTCATTATGAGGCAGTGTGGTTCAAAAACTAAACAATTTTCTGGGACCCACACAGGCTGAATTTAAATCCTGACTCCACCACTGCCTCTGTGTGACTCGCAGGAAGCACTTCTGAGTCTTCATTTCCTCATCTGTAAAAAGGGAACAATCGCATATAAGGTATAGGTGCTTCTTGTGTGCACAGAAGGGCTTAATGGTCATGAGCAATCATTGTATCTCTGCTCTCCGCAGGCAGCTGTCAGTTTAAGAACACTGATACTGGATTCCTTCTGTTACTGTAACCCAGCCTGTCTTTTGGTTAAGCCTGAAATTCTGTTTGTGGTGGTCTTTCATTTGGGCTCCCCGGGTAGTGTAGTGGTAAAGAATCCACCTGCCAGGGCAAGAGATAGCGGAGTCGATCCCTGGGTTGGGAAGATCCTCTGGAGAAGGAAATGGCAACCCACTCCAGTATTCTTGCCTGGAGAATCTCATGGACAGAGGAGCCTGTTGGGCTACAGTCTATGGGGTTGCAAAGAGTCGGACATGACTGAGAATGCATGTCTTTCAATCAGATGAATTTGTGGGTCCTTCCTCACTCAGCCTAATCCAGAGTAAATCAGACAAGTTTCTGTATAATTGGAAGTCAGTTCAGATGCTCCCAAAACAGTTCCCCAGGATTGTGTTCCATAACATCTTCACAGAATAGACTGTACAACTATGCTGTCAGGACTCACCTGCCTACCTGCTTCCCAGCAGTTAAAGAATGTCCTTTATTTACCAGATGGCAGGAACAAAATAGATACAGCAGTCTAAGAGCTCAAAGTAGAAAACTAGTCACCACTTCCTACAATGGCCACTGGTAATTATGTCTGCTTTATTTCTTTGCTGAAGATACCCCTTGCCCTGCTGTTAAAACTGCCACACCCCATTCCTACCAGCTTTCCATCCATCTCTGTGCCTTTCTCTGGCTTCAGCTTCCACTGTCTTGTGTAACAGTGGAGGTATGTGAGTAAACATTTTCTTCCTGAAAAATTCAGGCAGGGAGGAAAGAAGTGGTGCAAACAGCAAGAGATGAGTGTTCCCACTCCAATCCTCTTAACCCCAGAGAAAACTAAAGGTATTAATGCATCAATCTGGTTTTGGCATGTTTCATCCCATAGCCTGAGTGTTTGAGTTAATAAGTTTTTTGCAGTGCCATTCCATATATTAAAGAGAAGTTGGCTTGAAACACATGGGAGCAGAATTATTCCAGGGAACATTTTCCTATTATGCTGGGCATTGTTCTCCACGCTGGGGAACCACTGAACCAGACAGACAGAGCTCCGTCAGAATTTCCGTTCTCGTAGACGTGTGCTCCCTCGAATGCCTTGCATTTGTTAAAATCTTAAATGGTCCAAAAAAAAAAAACAGTTTCTATATCCTCAGTAATTGTATTCAGTAAGTTTTGGCTAAAAAAAATGCAGTGTTTTGTAGTGTTGCAGCCAGGGAGCTGTGGGAATACAGTGCAGGGTATTTCTCTTGATGAGGTGTTAGAGCTTGCTAGGGCTGTTTTTGAAATTGTATATTTTGTGTTTTCTAGTATGCTTTCTAAAAGTCTTGAAGAAATACTGTGAGGATATATATCCTTTCTGGCATGTGATCCTTTCCCCCCATTTATCTGACTGGAAATGGCACAGCACTTTCAAGTTAAAAGCTCATTAAAACATACCTCTCCCAAATAGCACTGTAACAGTCATAGTGCCTGTCTTCTCTAGGTCCTGATGAAGCTTCAGCCCTGATAGTCAGTGGCTTTTTTTTTTTTTAAGAACTAGATATAAAATCAAGCAAAAAAAAAGACAGTCAAATAATGGCTGTTTTATAAAAAGAACCAAATATAAAATCAAGCAGAGAAAAAGACAGTGACATTTACAATTATATTAAGCAAGCTGTCCCGAGGAGTCCAAGTGTTGCATCACACATGAATATAAGGAAGAAGACTAAATGGAGCCTGGCTTCTTAAAAAACCGCAGCAGTGATACTTGGCACTGTATCTTCTGATCAACATCTGGTTTATCTTCAGGGTCTCTGATGTGTGTAGTTTGCAAATGAGAGTTCTATGCTAATGTGATGCCTCAAGATACCGAAGGAGGTGCCTAGAAATAAACCAGTTCTTTAAAGTTGTTTTTTTTTTTCCCTCTCCATTTCAGATATGGTTTTGGAGAGGCAGGGAAGCCTAAATTTGGCATTGAACCTAATGCTGAGCTTATATATGAAGTTACACTTAAGAGCTTCGAAAAGGTGAGAAAATACCAACTTCTCTGAAATCATGACAGATTTTCTTCTCCATCCACTTCTTGTAAATGAGTATCTTACATCACCAGATGGTGTAGATGGTATTTGTTTGTCCCCGACTCTGATGCTGCCCCTAAAGCACAGGACAAGGGATAGAGCACAGCTGATTCACAACCAGGGAGCTCAGTGTTCTTACTTTGTTCCTGTGTGTCAGCCTTTTTTTTTATTATTATTAACTTTTTTGGGTAGAAGCCAAGACTTGTTCCCTTATTTGTTCCTAGACTTGTTCTTTTTGTACTTTTTTTCCTGGGTTGAAGACAAAAAGGTTCATGTTCTTGCCAGGCAGCTCCTTGTGGGAGTGGGGTGCAGTTTTCCAGGGCTGAACGTATTGTACCCTTCACAGGAGTTGCGAAGAGGCCATCAGTGTGGCTCCAAGTTATTATCCAAAATGCAAGCTTCGTGGGCCACCAGGCTCTGTGACAAGGGACACAAGGAAGAAATCTGTTAACCCCAGACCTTTTCTTTTCATACCTGTTCAAGTAGAAAAAAGTGTTGGCCTCAGGATCCAGAAGTAGCATGCCTCCTTGAGCATATTTCCATCTCAGATCCACCTCTGGAGGCTCCCGGCAGCAGCTTCCCTGGACAAACAAAGCATTTGCCTGAGCTAGGTACACTGTCACATCCAGCTATATCCCCACCCCACCACAGTCTCCCTTCCCTGAGAGCCTTGGGAGTGCATTTTGTAGACATTTTTCACCTCCCCACCACCACCCCCCCCCCCGCGCTACCTCCATGTTCCTTACTTTAAGCTTTGGACTAGAAACATGACCATTTTTATGTTATTAGACTCAGAAAGGAAATCATTGTCCTGAGGGCCTCTTAATGTTGGGCTGAGAAAGGGGAGGACAGCTTTGGGATCCGCTCCTAATCATAACACAAACAAATATATGCTTTTGTCATGGCTATTGCTTGTAGTCAGATAATGTCTTCTGAAGTCCTGATCCTCCAAAGTTGTCTTCATGGCACAAAGTGGTTTTTATTTTTAAACAGGGAAAAAAAGGATCTTTTGCACATGGTTATTTAGCCCTTTGGCTTTCTTGTTTCCATTTCAATAAAGTAACCCCCACCCCTTCCCATCGTGGCCCTGTGGCCCTGGCCCACTCAGGATCCTCTCACTCCAGAGTAGTACTGTAGTACAGCGCAGCAAGCCTGTGCTCAGTCACGGCCCCACGGACATATTCCAGGCTGCACTGCTGTTAGGTGTATTTGAAGCCACATGATCAATCCAAGAAGATACAACAGTCCAACACAGGAGCGCCTCAGTATATAAGGCAGCTGTTAATAGACATAAAAGGAGACAATGACAGCAACACAATCATAGTGGGGGACTTTAACACTTTACTTACATCAGTGAACAACAGATCATCCAGACAGAAAAATCAATAAGGAAACACGGGCCTTAAATGACATGACAATTAAGACCAGATGAACTTAATTGATATTTATAGAGCAGTCCATCCAGAAGCACCAGAATACAGATTCTTTTCAAGTGCACATGGAACATTGTCCAGGACAGGTCACATGCTGGGCCACAGAGCAAGCCTTGGTAAATTTAAGAAAACTGAAATTGTATCAAGCATCTTTTCTGACCACAGTGCTATGAAAGACTGAATCCAATACAAAAAAATGTAAAGAGCCTTTGTTACTAGATTTTTAACTAATAAATTGTCAGGAATCAACATAGGGTTGCCAGAAAGACTAGTAACTCATCTATCACTTTAAAGGTAACACCAGGAATATAACACTGTCTTTTGAAATAAAGAATTTTTTATTTACCCACTGAAGCTTCATAATTCTTATTAGTAAATTGACAATGGCTGTGTCGGTGCTTCTCCCCTAAGGGCCTCTCAGATTGTTCTGTCGACTCCTTATGATCCAGCTGTTCTTAACAAAAGTGCACTTGTCCCTGGACTCATACCTGTAATGTGGGAAAGTAATAATACACACAGATTAGCAGGTGATCATGAAAGCATCTGTTTATGTCTTTGCATCACCTCCATCCTCCCAATTATGTTTTCCTTGAAATTCCCCAAGTATACTTCTGCAAGTTACTACAGTTTGGAGGCTTCAGGTCTGGTTGTTCCACAGTGAAAAGACAACTGCATGACCTGGTATTTTTAAAATATTGTATGAGTATATAACTGTGACTTGACTGCAGTAGTGTTCCCATTTTAGAGTTAAAAACTGAATGTTGAGAGAAACAACTAGCCAAAATGGTAATAACAGTATAGCAGCAGAACAAGAAAAGAGGCCCAGCTCCCTCTGTGACCTCACCTTGTGATCTTAAAGATGCACGCTTTAACAGCGCTCAGCAGTTCACGTTCCTTACAGTGTTACCGCCCAAGCCTCCCTCTTGAGCAGCATGGGTCAAGCTACACCTTTGTCCTCATGGAGAGTGAGTTCTAGCCTACCGGTGTATTGGCAAGGGGGCATAGTTTTAAAAGCCACAGATTTTTCTGTCTGTTTTGCAGTGTGGGTATTCTGTAGAAGTAACTATAGTTTCTTCTTATGGACATCAGCTGATGCTTTTTCCTTCTCTGTTCATCTAACCATTGTCACACATTTATACAACAGGCCAAAGAATCCTGGGAGATGGATACCAAAGAAAAACTGGAGCAGGCTGCCATTGTCAAAGAGAAGGGGACTGTGTACTTCAAGGTACGTTGAGTCTTTGTACAATACTTTCCATCTCAAAGAATTTACTCCAGTATCAGTGAATTGTGCTGATATCCCCTATCCTGAATTCTGTCAGTACCCTTCAGGATAAGAATAAGCCTGAATTTTTACAAGTCTGTCATTTTCAGTATGGTGGTGGTTTAGTTGCTAAGTCGTGTCTGACTCTTTGCAACCCCATGGACTGTAGCCTGCCAGGCTCCTTTGTCCATGGGATTTTCCAGGCAAGAATACTGGAGTGGGGTGCCATGTCCTTCTCCAGGGGATCTTCCCCACCCAGGAACCTGGGTCTCCTGCACTCCAGGTGTATTCTTTACCAACTGAGCTACCAGGGAAGTCCCTATTTTTCAGTATAAGAAATGATAAGACATAATGAATTAATGTGACACAGAATACAAGTGCCTCCTTCACATGTTCTAATCTAGACTGTAACTCTCCATAACATCAGACCAGGTCCGGCCCACTGACCAGGTTCCAGTCAAGGCCTAAAGCGCTGTGCTTGGTACCTGGTGGGTGGTCACCAAGTGTCTGTGCAACGAAACAGAGAGTGAATAGAATGATTGTTAGCGAATAGCAGCATTCAAAGGGGCCAGTTTCGTATCATTTTCCCTTCCCACTGTTTTGGGGAAGTCACTTAGGTACATGATAAAAAAAAAGTTCATGCACAGATTCTGAAAGGAACTGAACCCAATATAAAAAGTGCAAAGAGTATTTGTTACTAGATTTTTAAATAACAGAGTTAAATTGTTAGGAATCAACATAGGATTGCCAGAAAGACTAGTAACTCATTATTCACTTAAAAGTGACACCATGAATATAACACCATCTGTCACTTTACTCGCTTAAGTGAGTTGAGTGGGTACTAGATCATAACTTAAAACATTTCTTACTGTGGGTATAGATTATATGTATTTATCCACATATGCTGGTTCCCTGGTGGCTCAGAGGTAAATGCAGGAGACGTGGATTCCATCCCTTGGTCAGGAAGATTTCCTGGAGAAGGAAATGGCAACCCACTCCAGTATTCTTGCCTGGGAAGTACCCATGGACAGAGGAGCCTGGTGGGCTACAGTCCATGGGATTGCAAAGAGTCGGACATGACTTAGTGACTAAACGACAGTATCAACTCAGTGTAATGAAACAGCTTAGCTGTTCAGACACTTGAATTGGTTGCTGATGACTCAAATAATGTTGCAAAGCTACGTATCATATAGGTGTGTCCTGAATATATACAGAGAGATGGCCAGAATTTGTAATCAGCGGCAGAAATCAGTGCTAAAATATCTATACAGTTATTTAACTCCGTTGATTCTTAGCATCATAACCATAATAGTGATTTGTCTATATATGGAACATATTATTTTTAACATGCAATTTGATAGAATCTTTCAAAACATTAGTCTATTAGGGGAAAATTAATGAAAAGGTTCAGAACCACTGACCTAAGACTTTTCTCCCAGAATGTCTCTGAACATTTTGTACTAAAAACTTCCCTGGAGGTACCTTCACATTTATAGGTAAAAGATCCCAGCGGCAATCCTAGTTTTAGCTGTAAGACTTTGGAAATGGTAGGTGGGTTCCTATACACATACCCTTTTCAGATGTCAGGGCAAGTTTCAGTCTGCCGAGCAGGCTTCCTGGGCCTCGACTTTTCAGGGCGTTGGACTCGGCGCCTTGTGCATGAGCACAGAGGCCTGGTGTGGAGGCCAGAGTGGAGATGGGTGCTTCAGGCCGCCCACACACTGGGCTCTATCTTCAGTGACCTGTCAGCTTGGTTTACACCTAAGTGGGTAAGTCTCGGCTCTTAGTAGAATTGTAAAAAGCTTTTAAATGGAAGCGATTTTGGTGTTTAGAGTGTAAACTCCTCATGAACCTCTGAACACTAAAGAAAGGTAGGAGAGGACTGTCTTCATTTGGCTCTGAAAATAATTATTAGGCACATGTAACATGACGTTGCACCCGGCATTGTGCAAGTCAGTTAGACAGATATGATTTTTGCCCTCATAGCTGACAGCGTTCTGTAAGACAAGAGCGTTAACTATCACACCCGGTCAGTGTTTCTCTTTTCTGACTTGAAGGCAGAGTGGTAAGAAAACTGAGGACACTTCTTACCAAGAGGTTCTTGCACCCCCTTGTGCTCCTTGGGGATAAAGCATTCTTAAAGCAACTGAGTGAAGGATCATCTTGCAGCCACAGGACCCTTTGCAGACACACCAGGCTTTGCTATGTTTTGACCACCATTATTGAACCAGGAAGCCAATGCTCTGATTGAGAAACAAGTTGTCCATGACTCTTGGATTTTAGGGTTTTAGGTTAAGAAAAACTCAAAACCCTCTTTTGCTCTAAAAGAGTGAAGAGAAGACTTCTCAACCTCAGCACAGTTGACATTTTGGGCTATAAAATTAATTCTGTTTGGTGGGAGGTTTTTCTGTGCATTTAGCAGTAGCCCTGGCCCCTACCCACTAGATGCCAGTAGTACACACGTATTCTCCAGTTGTGACAAGTAAAAAACATCTCTGAACATTACCAGATGGTCACCTGGGACAGAATCATCCTAGTTGAGAACTCCAGTTTTAGTCCATCAGAAGCAGAAATAACACAAAGATCTTTGCTCATTTTAAGTTGAGATATAAATAAAATTATATATACTATATATGAAAGGACTATCAAGAAAGTAAAATGCTCTTTAAATGCAAGGAACATTTACATATTATGAAGTCTAACACTTTGGGGGTTTTTTATTTTTTTTCAGAAACTATAGCCTCTACCATTCTGATAGTCAGAACCTACTGAAGTGATCGGATCTGGTCTTTGTCCTCCCTGGCTCTTTCCTTCCTCTGTGACAATATATTAGACAGAAAGGAAATTAGAAGAAAGTAGACGTGACAGGGAAAATGCCTGACCTCCTCACTGAACCTAAACAAAAGGACACCTTTCATTTTCACCCATATCTCCATTTTGCTCCCAATGATTGAAAAACTCGATTCCATAGTTATATTCCTTTGACCTTAATATTTACTTAGCAAACCATCATCAAGAGCCGCCTCTGTTAAACCCTGAATATTCCAAAAGGGATAGGGCATGCTTCCTGTCCCCAAAAGCTCATAATTCAGCAAGAGAAAAGACAATGACAGAAAATGCCAGCTCCTGAAACTGGTAAGGACTTTAATCTTGAGTAGTGGGGCCTAAGGCTGTGACAAACTGCAAGGACAGCCAGCCCCCAGCTTACACCTGTGTGAAAGCAGCACGCATCCGGTAGAAACCATACTTTGAATTTGGGTTTGCCTCTTCCCAGACTGGTGATGTCATCAGCAGTGAGCACAGCTCCCAGCCATGGGATCACGGGGGTGAAGAACCGACACAGCAGTTCTGGACCCACACACCTTTCTGGTTTTCACTTTCAGGATGGTATTCAATAATTACCTGAGATATTCAACACTCTATTATAAAACAGGCTTTGTGTTAGATGATTTTGCCCAACTGTAGGCCAGATCACACTGAAGGTAGGTCAGGCTAAGCTATGCTGTTCAGTAGGCGAGGTATATGAAATGCATTTCAGCTTCCCTGGGGCGTACTGGGAGGTGACCCCCTTGTAAGCCGAGGAAGACTGTACCCTCAGACCCAGGCCGTCCACTTGGAACTGTGTCTACCCCATCCTCATCACCAGAAATTGACATCAGGGCTTCCTTTCTACAGTAATAGAGCATATATATCATTCATGTGAATTAATCATACAATTTTTATTCACAGTTGTTACTGAGAGCGAAAATATGATTAAAAGTTTCTCATGTAGTAAGGTGACTAACCCCTGTGTGATTTTTGTTTTATAGTTAGGTATGCTGGACAGCTGTTCATTGTGTATATTCCCTTGGTCTGTAGGTCAGTGGTTAGTACACCACAGCCTGTTTCTGTAGGCAGGGGTCTCCTGGGACTCAGGCACACCCCTTTGTTTATATATTGTCTGTCACTGCTTTTGTACCCAGGACAGAGCTGCAGCAGAGACTTTTTGGTCTGCGAAGCCTAAAGTATTATCTGCCCCTTTATAGGAAAAGTTTGTCAACCCTTGGTTTAGCTAACGAAAATCTGCTGGGGTTGGGACTAGCACTTACCAGAATATAGTATCCACTCTCCAGGGCTGATCATCAGGAGAAAAGGGGAAAATAACTTCTCTTCGAATAAACTAGTGACATAGTCTACAGCTACTCACAGGCCTTAATGAAAGTTCAGTAAATGTTGGCACCAAAGAAGGTAACCCAAAAGCCTTGATGCCCGTGTGCTGAGAAGGGTGAGATGGTAAATGCTGGCGAAGAGCATCACGGTGCCCGCCCTGCAGCAGCTCAGAGGTCATTGGGGTTGAAAAGGAACAGGGAGAGGTGCCTGGAGAGCAGGACACTGTCGCACACCCTGCTTAGGACGAGGTGGTGGTTCCCTTCTGCGGATCTGCTTCGCTCCAGGAGGGCTGAGCTTATGCTCCCTTTGAACTCACTCCAGAGCCAGTGCAGCAAGTAATTACTAGCTTTTCTCTCTTAGGGAGGCAAGTACATGCAGGCGGTGATTCAGTATGGGAAGATAGTGTCCTGGTTAGAGATGGAATATGGCTTATCAGAAAAGGAATCGAAAGCTTCTGAGTCGTTTCTGCTCGCTGCCTTCCTGAACCTGGCCATGTGCTACCTGAAGCTCAGAGAATACACCAAAGCCGTGGAGTGCTGTGACAAGGTAAAGCGTCTGCGTGCGGGATGAACGTTACATGCTGCTGCTGCTGCTAAGTCGCTCCAGTCGTGTCCGATTCTAAGCGACCCCATGGACTGCAGCCCACCAGGCTCCTCCGTCCATGGGATTTTCCAGGCAAGAGTACTGGAGTGGGTTGCCATTGCCTTCCCCGGAACGTTACACAGTCCGGATCTTTTTCCCTGTCTTCATACTTAGTCATCTTCCACTTCCTCTCAGCCAAGGTTTGGGTTTTTCATTTTGTTTTGTTTGGGATTATTTATTGCTCAGTAAAAACTGGGAAATTCAGGAAGTTGTTTTTTACTACAGTCATACTTTCCTAATGCCTAGACTGTTTATAATAATACATTATGAATTAAAAGTTTTGATAAAATTAAGCAATATTTATCCATGACCTTAAGTCTATGGCATTTGGTACCAGATTACACAATTTTATAAAGACAGATTTAACTTATTAAGCCTTTTAGGTCTTTAAGAATAGGCTCTGATTGTTCATCCAGGGATATATACAAGTCACTTTTTTATTATCATATTTATTCACTGCCTAGGATTACACATAAATAATTTGTAAGACACACAAAGCATCAGCACCCTTCATTACATCTATTGTTAACATGGTAAGCAGTACCTAAGTACTAAAAGACCGATAGAAGTACCATATGTATGATTCTGTTCTTTTCTATACTAATGATGCTACTGTGTCAGGTATTAGGTCCCAGAGTGAACAGTGTACATTTTACTGTGGGTACAAGCTAGTAACTGGATGTATCTTAAAGACAGACAAAAGGAACAAAAAAAGCAAGCAACTATTTCAGGCCTTCTTTCTAAGATTGAGTTTTAAAATTTTGAGTTTTGTGGATCAGTATGTCATACGAAATATATAACATGATATATTAAATATATTAAATGGTATTTTGCCTGAGGGAATAATGTTACTATTACATTTTTAAACCTTTGTTCTTTCTTATAGAAATAGTATAAAGTCATTCAACATTCAGATGTTACAGAAACATCTAAGAACCTGAGTCCATTCATAAAATTCCCACTGACCCTCTCCCAAGACCATGGTCATTCACTTCACACACACCTTCCTCTTGTTTTTCCATTTCCATACGCAGAGTAACATGTATGTGTACTTTTTAATGAGAATGTATAGATTTATAGTTCTATAAAATAAGGACATCTTTCCACATGTTATCAGTTCATCATATAACTACTTCATTCTTTTTAAAGTCTGTTTAGTATCCAGTGTATGTATCTATCAATTTATTTAACCATCCCATTTTGGTAGATTTCCAGGGTTTTGATATTACAAATTATATAGTGTTTCTCTGCACATGTATGGGATTATTTCTCTAGGATAAAATCCCTAGAAGTCGAAATACTGGGTCAAAAGACATTGTCAATATATTTAAATATGTTTAAATTTTAATACTTTATATATTATTGAATATTATCAGTGATCCCTCAGTATTATTGGCAGTAGAAAATTCTTTTCCTTTTTAGTTCTTGGTTACTAATTAGGTTGCACATCTTTTCATTACTTGTATTGAAATAACTAGTATTTCTTCTCTGAATTGCTTGTTTACACCCTAAGATTATTAAAAAAAATAACCCTTTGGTACTTAAACCTACTCCAACTAGGTTTGCTTTTTTAAAAAATAATAACCCTATTATATTTTTGAGGGGTTGCATGTAAATATATTTGGTTTAGAATTTATTTTTGTGTTTATGAGGTAAGAATCTAAATCTTATTTTCTATATAGAATCTAACTCTTATTTTCTACATGGATAGTCACTATTTTAGCACCATTTATGGAAGTTAATCCTTTTTCTACATGATTTATGTTACCATCTTTGTGATTATTAAATCTTTTTTATATACATACACATGAATCTGTTTCCAAATGCTTTGTTCTGTTCCACTAACCTGTTTTTTCATGGAGTACTAGCAACTTTTATTTTCAGTAGTTTAATAGTATATCTTTTTTTCTGGTAGGTCAAGTCCTCTCATTACTCTCATTATTTTTGTGTTTACAAAAATTTTCTCAGCCAGTCTTAGGCATTTACTTCTTCCATCGGCGTTTAAAATGAACTTCTCAAAAGCCATCCTCCCAAGCCCCCTTGGGATCTTTATAGAAATTGCATTAAAAAAAGAAATGAATTTGATTATTTTGATCAGTAGTATATAATTACTTTGAGCTTGATCTTTTCTAATTCCCTTGGCCAGAGACTTTTCTCTCCAAATTCCCACAGGTACACGCGTCCTTTCTAAAATATAGCCCATCTGTCCCTAGGCCCTTGGACTAGACAGTGCCAATGAGAAGGGCTTGTACAGGAGGGGTGAAGCCCAGCTGCTCATGAACGAGTTCGAGTCAGCCAAGGGCGACTTTGAGAAAGTGTTGGAAGTAAACCCCCAGAATAAGGCCGCGAGACTGCAGATCTCCATGTGCCAGAAAAAAGCCAAGGAGCACAATGAGCGGGACCGCAGGATCTATGCCAACATGTTCAAGAAGTTTGCGGAGCAGGATGCAAAGGTACGTGCAGAACCCCCCACCTTCAGGTGGAGGGAGGTCGGACGGACCGCGCCCCTCTGACCCCATCCTAAGGAGGCTCACATAGGACACAGGCCCAGGAAGACAACCCGAGAGGCCACGAGGAGGGAACAGGACTTCAGAGCCGCTCGAGGCTGCTTTGGATCCAGAGGAGGAGCAGGGCTGGTGTGCAGTTCTGTTCCCCAGAGGCATATAGTCATGAGGCCCTGGCACATCCATGCAAGAGAAGAGGGGAATTAATTCCCTAGAAGTGCACTAAGGCTTTTTTTATTATTTTAAAACCCAAACACAACACTTGCTTGTCGAGACTTCCGAGCTTCCTAGGAAATAGGCTCTGAGGGGGAAGCCCCACCCCCACGCCCTTCACTTTGAGGCTTGAGAGCCAACCTAGCAACCCGAGAGGAGCATCAGCCCCCCGGACCACTCAGGGGTATTCTGGTCCTCACTGACCGCCACCCAGACCCACAGTCACGAGGACTTGATGGTCAGAGCTGTCCCTGGGGCAGGCTGGTCATTTTAACCAAAGAAAAGGGAAGGCTCCCAGGCTAACTATGGCAGCAGCGCTGGGACTGACCAACCATGACCTCAGTACAGTCGTGCTCATGCCCTCTTGGTTAGACCTGACCATCTAGAGGAGCTAGGAAGCAACTGGACATTTCTTTTTTCCTCTAACCCTCTTGATTCCTTGTCTGTTCCTCAGGAAGAGGCCAGTAAAGCAATGAGCAAGAAGACTTTAGAAGGGGTCACCAACGAAAAAGAAATAGGAAGTCCGTCGATGGATGAGGAGAAAGCCGAAGGGCACGTATGACACCACGCCAAGGAGGGAAGAGTCCTAACGAACTCGGCCCCTCCTCCACGGGCTTTCACCCAACTCAGGACTAAACAGTGTTTAATGTAAAGTTTGTTATAGTCTATGTGATTCTGGAAGCAAACAGCAAAACCAGTAGCTTCCCAAAAAACCACCACCCTGCTGCTGCCCAGAGGTCTCATTGAGGGGGTGGCGTGGGACCACTCCAGGTGGAACAGAGCAGCGCCTGTCAGTGTGGAGAGGGAGCCAGCTCCTCACGCCCAGCTCGTTTCAGTTGATGTCAACTTGCAATATCCAATTCAGGGTCCCTTGAGATCATTCTAACAATTGGGGGCTGTCTGTCAGGTTTTACATTTGATTGAACTTCAATAGCACTGCAGAAACCTAGAAATCAATGCTTGATGAGTTCCTTCTTTCCTACAGTTGGGCAGGGGTGGGGGGGGGGAGGTTTTGTTTTTCAAATGACTGAAGTGCTCTGAATGCAAGCTGTTGCATTTTTAACGAACAGAACCCACCATAGAGGGGCCAGGTCCACAGCAGCATCACAGACTTGAAAGCCAGAACCTCAGAAGCGTCTCGCTTGCTGACTTTGCCGCCTTAGTCAAGCAACCCCCCCCCCCCCCCCCCCCGTGAGAGCGGGCTTCTGCCCCGCAGCCTGCCCCTGAGGGGAAACCCTGTCATTTCTAAAACACTCTTCCGTGATAATGAGCAGGAGGTGGTTCTGGATTAGCCTTCCCCACTTTGGATGAAGTTCTGAGACGCTGAAATGTGAAGAGAGCAGTCAGTCAGAATTGTGCTTTTTCTTCCCCCTCTGTCTCTGTTCGGAAAGAATGTTGAACCCAGTAATGCCTGCTCATTGCTACCGCCCAGTTTCTTTCTTCCATTCTAACCTCTCCTATCAAGAATTTCAGACTTGTTCTTATTATCTTTGACGTGGAGTGAATTTTTATTTAACCTATCTATCTAGGATTCTTGAAGCATTTTTGTTGTTGTTGTCTTTTTTAAATTCCTGTCTCATAAACACGTGTATCCTGATATATGGAAGTTTATTTACACTCCTCTATTATGTTAAAAAAATTTTTTTTTGACTTTTACTACTAAGTAGCTTAATTTTTAAAAACAAAATCTGTGAGGTTGAAAAAAATCATTGCTCTTCGACATTAAGCGTTTTCCTTGCAGGTTTGACATGCAGTAGCTTTCTTTTCCTGCACTGATAGCTGCTTTGTTCTGGTATGAGTTGTGGAAAAGAGTTGAAAACAGCTTCCCATGCAGGTACATCTAGCCTAAAATCTCCAGTACTTTGGCATTGAATTAGGGCAAGTCTTAAATACGTACATGTAGTTGAATTTTAGTCCTTACGGGTAAGCGAGATTAAGCATGGCTTTCTAGTCCCACAGCCTAAGAAATAAGAAACACTCACAGGAATGCATTTGGCAACCCAAAAAACATTTGCTTCAACCTGGAACATCTCACCTTTTTAAATCCTAAAAAGCACTGGCAATTATATTTTAGATTCATTTTTATTTTTATGGTGGTTTTAACAAAACACTTTTATTCTTGGGTTAGGACCCATGTTAAAACATAAAAATAAAGTCATTTCCTTTTTATAACAGTTTTCGTCTCTATGGAACAAATGGAATTAAGTTTCTCCTTTAATGATAACTAAAATCCTTTTTAATTTCTCATGTACACATTTGTCTTTTTTTCATGAGGTATTTCTTTAAAAAGCCCCAATCTCACCTAGAGAATATAAAGCAAAAGTTGATTTTGTTTATCTGCTTAACTGTCTAGTATTTGTAGCTCTGTTGACTAGAGCATGACTCCAGTGAGGCCAAGACTGAAATTAGATCCTAAAAAGGCCAGTTAGATTTTGCAGTTAACAAGCAAAATACTATTCCCCAAACTAGATTCTCTTAGCCCACTGTCTCCCTAGTGTACATTATAGGTCACGGGAACAGGAAAGAAAGTGTGTGGAGGGGAGAGAGGGGAAGGGTAGGCAAGTGGTTCAGGGCAAACTATTACAAGGTGCCCATCACCACTCAAGACAAAGAAACTTCATGTATTCTTGTATCAAATTCAGTAATTTTAAATAATTTGTCTAGAAATCAACTGTCTCTTAGACTGCATTTGGAGTGGTGAGGCAGATGAATTAAAAGCAAATTGGTTTTTAAAAAAAACTATTCAGATGCACTTTTTTGGTGTTCCTTAAATAAATTCAGAAAAACATTTCCCATTGTTGTTGTGTTGTTTTAATCGCTAAGTCGTGTCTGACTCTCTTGTGACCCCATGGGCTATAATCCACCAGACTCCTCTGTCCATAGGATCCTCCAGGCAAGAATACTGGAGGGGGCTGCCGTTTTCTTCTCTAGGGGATCTCCCTGACCCAGGGATCGAACCCGCTTCTCCTACACTGGCAGGCAGACTCTTTACCACTGAACCACATGGGAAGCACCCCACCTCCCACCCCCACCGTTATTCTTGGTTTTGCTCAAATAGTCTTCAAGAAAAAGGTTGTTTAGGTTGGGAAACTACTGTGGGGGCCCAGCTAAAGAAATGAAGCCTCAGAAAATTGACAAGAGACAACACTGTCCTGCTCCTTGCTCTAAAACACAACTTGAGATCAGCATTGGGGTACAGGCAATGGAATTATGCATGTTTGTTCAAATGAACCAAATAATCAGACAAAGAAGAGGATTCTGTGTTTTCATTAACCAGTAGACATTCCACCATTTTCATTGTAAGGTAGGTTCAGTTTGGGAAGTGAAGAGGTTTAATTGTGCCCTTTAATAAATATGTAAAATATAAGTAAGCATGTGTCAGACGCTGTTGTGTGTTAAGTATTTCCTCTTAAGTAGCATTTTTCTTGGATATTCACACAGTGTGAAGGCCTAAAGAGCTGATATCACATACATTGTGAACCTTTATTCACAGTGCAAAACCAACCAGATATTAGATCCTTACTAGAATCTGGCTGCAGCAAGACAAGTCAAAGGTTTTCCTCTGCACGCTGCTCATTTTGAGCAAACACTTCAGTATCTTTGTTTGGAGGAACCCCCACCTTTTTAACATAATCAAGGGCAAGTAGTGGAATCTTCAGTGATCTGCCAGGCATTGACATGGGTAAGGTTGGTACGAGTTGCTAAGAACAGTGCATAGGAAAAGCTGCCCTGCAGCCACAGGCTTAAACGGGTCATAACTACTGGGTGCATCCCATGTGTCAGACATTTAAACCCTCTTTACGCTTCCACATATAAAAAAATGTAGCTGCTGCACTGTTGCCATCTTCTGAATTGCACAGAAAATCATGTGGTCCTTACTAAAACTATAAGGAAGGAATTCTGGGATATGTATTTCAAACCTAGCTTCAGTTCAGTCACTCAGTCGTGTCTGACTCTCTGTGACCCCATGGACCACAGCACGCCAGGCCTCCCTGTCCATCACCAACTGCCAGAGTCCACCCAAATCCATGTCCGTTGAGTCAGTGATGCCATCCAACCATCTCATCCTCTGTTGTCCCCTTCTCCTGCCCTCAATCTTTCCCAGCATCAGGTTCTTTTCAAATGAGTCAGCTCTTCTCATCAGGTAGCCAAAGTATTGGAGTTTCAGCTTCAGCATCAGTCCTTCCAATGAACATTCAGGACTGATTTCCTTTAGGATGGACTGGTTGGATCTCCTTGCAGTTCAAGGGACTCTCAAGAAACTTCTCCAACCCCACAGTTCAAAAGCATCAATTCTGCGCTCAGCTTGCTTTATAGTCCAACTCTCACAGCCATCCATGACTACTGGAAAAACCATAGCCTTGACTAGACGGACCTTTGTTGACAAAGTAGTGTCTCTGCTTTTCAATATGCTGTGTTGACACATTATAAATACCACCCAAGTGTCTAAGCCTTTCCTGAGGCATTAAATATTTCTGTCCTGGGTCTACTTGGATGATGTGCTTTCTTAAATAACTTTAAAGCCAAAAATCATAATGCCTACAGCAAGAAGTTAGCTACTTAAAAGTTTGACCAAGGAGATAAGGTGGGAAGAACAAGTAGCTAATGATTAATATTTGGCAATGCAATGACTTAACTCCAGTTACTCTACTGATTTGATATCTGCTTACAGCCACGTTTCCGCAGTGAGAACTTCTGATCTTTTCAGTGTAAAAACGTGGACCCTTGCCGTTTACAGATACCAAAGTCTTCCTAAAGGTGACACCAGCCTAAACACAGTGAATTCATGACCCTCTGCTGAGACATCAAGGAACTCACACAATCCTTTATTCATCCTCATCTCAGCATCTAGCATACTATACCCAAACTAGTACCCAGTAGATGCTCAGTAAATTGGCTTCCTCCCTTTCTCATGAGGCATGAGAGGCTTGCTCCCTTTCTCATCTGTGAAGGCTTCCTCCCCTCCACATCTCTTACTTCAGTGGCCCTTCATTCCTTTTACGTGCCTTGAAATGTGGAGGCCAAAACCACATGGTTTTCTAGCAATCCCTGCAACCTGATCTTGGTCCTTGAGGTGCTGGGAACCAGCCAACAACTTGACTTGGGGTGGATCTGCAAAATGGGTCTATGGTCTTCAGGCCACAGTGATCTTAAATCTATTTCCACTCACACTGGTAGATCAAATGTGAAGTGAAGGAGGATTCTGGGAAGATTGAAGAGTAGGAAGCACCAGAAATCTCCCACCGAGAGAACAGCCTCAGTGGCAGAATCTGTCTGACGTAACTATTTTGGAATTCGGGAGTTTATGAAAGCCTTACAACTTCCAGGCATGGATGGTAAATTGTAGGCAGTTTTTGTTAATTTCAGCTAGCACAATAGAAGCTGCCCATCCCCTACAACCAGCAACATGGCAGGCAGCTCTGCAAATTTTCTGACACAGCTTGTGGGAGCTAGGGTGGGCAAAAAGGACTCTGTTCTCTGGATATTGAGGATCTGTGCCCTGAGTGGGATTTCTGCTTGATAACTGAGATGCAAAGAGATAGGCAGCCGTTGTCTCATCTCTCCCCCATCAATGTAAGCCTCTGACTCAAAAGTCCAGCAGTGTTTTTCCCCCACCTTTCACATTTTGCATCTTCCCCTCCCTTTTAGGAGCCAAACATTAAAAACTAGCACATTCAAAAACAACTGCCTATACGGGAAAAATGAGAAAGACCACATGTGCCCAGGGAAAAGGCTCAGAGAAGACCTGAAGACGTTATGTTTATATCTCAGACTGACTCTCAGTACAAAGACAGCCTGCAACAATCATAAAACAAAGATAAACAAGCCCCAGAAAACCCTGAGGATGAGGGAGAATCTGATTTCCAGAGTTAATACCACGTTATTAGATTAAAATGGCCAATGTTCAACAACAACCAAAAAAAATTGCAAGACACAAAGAAACAGGATGCCCATTCAAAGGAAAAAATAATTCAACAGAATCTTCCCCTGAAAAAGACACGCTGCTGCTGCTAAGTCGCTTCAGTCGTGTCCGACTCTGTGCAACCCCATAGACAGCAGCCCACCAGGCTCCCCCGTCCCTGGGATTATCCAGGCAAGAATACTGGAGTGGGTTGCCATTTCCTTCTGCAGCGCATGAAAGTGAAGTGAAAGCGAAGTTGCTCAGTGGTGTCCAACTTGTAGCGACCCCATGGACTGCAGCCTACCAGGCTCCTCTGTCCATGGGATTTTCCAGGCAAGAGTACTGGAGTGGGGTGCCATTGCCTTCTCCGGAAAAAGACATGACAGATACACAACCAAAATTTTAAACAACTGTCTTAAAGATGCTCAGAGAGCTAAAGGTAGATATGGAGAAAGTCAGGAAAACAATGTGTAAACAAAATGTAACAATCAAGAGATTTTAAAAACCTAAAGGGAAGCCAAAAAGAAATTCTGGAGCTGAAAAGCAAAACAACTTCAATGAAAAATCACTAGATGTATTATTCCAAGGCAGATTTGAGCAGGCAGAAGGAAAAACTAATAAACATTAAGATAGGATGGTGGAAATTATTCAGACTGAAGAACAAAAAAGAAGAAAAGGCTGAAAAAGTACACAGAGCCCAAGGGACCTGTGGGACACCATCGAGCAGGTATCACGAGAGTCCAGAGAGAGAGAAAGGGGCAGAAAAGTATTAGAAGACATGATGGCTGAAAGGGGAGGGAGTGTGGGATGGGTGAAAGGGGTAAGGGAAATTAAGGTGCAAACTTCCAGTTTCAAAACAAACGAGTCATAGAGATCAAATGTACGGTGTGGGGAATAGAGTCACAATAATGTATCTTTGTATGGCACAGCCACTAGCTAGATTTATTATAGTGATCACTTTGTAATGCACAGAAATATCTAACCACTATGTTGTAATGTTGTAGGTCATATATACTTCAAAAAACAAACAAAAAAATGAGAGACAAGAAGTCAGTGGGCCAGTATATTCAAAGTGCTCAAATCAAAAGGTCAACCAGAAGTCCTCTACCCAGCAAAACTGCCTTTCAAAAGTGAGGGAGGAGTCAAGATGTTCTCAGATAAACAAAAGCTGAGGGGATTTGTTACCACTAAGACCTGCTCAAGGGAGACATCCCAGGTGAAATGAAAAGACCCAAGACAGCACCTCAAAGGCATACTGAGAAATAAAAACTTCAGTAACAGGAAATACATGGGTAATAGTAAAAGTAATATTATAAAAATGATGTGTAACTGTCCTTTGTTTTCTATATGACTTAAGAGACTAACATATCTAAAGAAAAAACAGTTATTAATGAAGTTTTATATTACTGTAACTTTAGCTCGTAACTCCAAATCTTGTTTTCTACATAAAGTAGGAAACTAATACATTTGAAAGAATGATTACTTATGTATTGGGCACACAGTGTATGAAGATGTAATTTTTATGACATCAACAACTGAAATGATGGAGGTGTAAAGGACCAGTTTTGTATATTATGAACCTACTATAAATTCAAATTAGAATGTTATAACTTTATGTTAAATATAATCTCTATGGTAACTGAAAAAATAACTATAGAATATATAAAGAAGAAAATAAAAAGGAATTTCAACATTTCACTAAAAAAAAATCAGCTAAACACAAAAGAAGACAGCAATGTAGCAACTGAGGTGCAAAAAGCCTACAGAACATATAAAAAACAAGTATAATAACAGATGTCTCTTTCTATCAGTAATTATTCTAAATATAAATGGATTCAACTCTCCATTCAAAAGAGAGATGGGCAGAATGGATGAATACACATGATCCAAGTATACGCTTCCTACAAGAAATTCACTTGACATCCAAAAACACAAACAGGTTGAAAGTGAAATTTAAAAAATATATTCTATGCAAACTGTAGCCAAAATAGGACAGGAATGGCTATACTAACATCAGACAAAACAAACTTTAAACCAAGAAAGGTTACAAGTCAAAGAAGAACATTATATATAAATAAATTGATAGGGAAAAAATGGAAATAGTGGCAGATTTTATTTTCTTGGGCTCCAAAATCACTGTGGATGGTGATTGCAGCCACAAAATTAAAAGATGCTTGCTCCGTGGAAGGGAAGCTATGACAAACAGTGTATTGAAAAAGCAGAGACATCCCTTTCCCAACAAAGTCTCATTTAGTCAAAACTATAGTTTTTCCAGTAGTCATGTACAGATGTGAGAGTTGGACCATTAAGGCTGAGTGCCGAAGAATTGATGCTTTCAAAATGTGGTGCTGGAGAACTCTTGAGAGTCCCTTGGACAGCAAGGAGATCAAACCAGTTAATCCTAAAGGAAATCAACCCTGAATGTTCACTGGAAGGACTGATGCTAGAGCTCCAATACTTTGGCTACCTGATGTGAAGAGCTGATTCACTGGGAAAAAAAAACCCTGATGCTGGGAAAGATGGAGGACAAAAGGAAAAGAGGGCAACAGAGGATGAGATGGTTGGATGGCATCATCGACTCAATGGACATGAGCTATGTCCAGGAGATAGTGAAGGACAGGAAAGCCTGGCATGCTGCAGTCCATGGGGTCAGACATGACTTAGCGACTGAACAACAACAAAAATATATTAATAATATATCAATATGGCAAGAAAATTTAACAATTACAATGTTTAAGCACCTAACGACCAACCGTGAAAATATATGAAGCAAAAATGGACAGCACTGAAGGCAGAAAGAGACATTTCTCCAGTAACAGTTGGAGACATCAGTACCCCACTGGCAAGAATGGAGAGAATAACCAGACAGAAGATAATTCAGGAAACAGAGGACTAGATCTAACAGATACATACAGACCACCACCCAACAAAGCATGATATGCATTCTCCTCACGTGCACATAGGGCATTCTCCAAGCTAGACCCCATGTTAGGCTACAACAGATTTTAAAAGGTAAATGTCTTACAAGACCACAGTAAGATGAAGTCAGAAATAACAACAAAAAAAAACTGGAAAGAACACAAAAAAAATAGAGATCAAAAAATAAATCACAGGAGATACTAGAAATAGAGATAAATGAAAATAAAAACACAACAGACCAACGTAAGAGACCCAGCAAAAGTGAGACTAAGGAAGGGGGAAAATAATTTTTTTTTTCCCCACACCATTCAGCTTGTGAAATCTTAGTTCCCTGACCATGGACTGAACCCAGGTCCTTGGCAGTGAAAATTCCGAGTCCTAATCACTGGACCACCAGGGAATCTTAAAGGGAAATTTTTTAGCTATAAACATTTACAGTAAAAGACAAAAAAGATCTCATATCAACAACCTAACTTTATAATTTAAGTAACCAGAGAAAGAACAAACTAAACCCAAAACTAGCAGGAGAAAGGAAATAATAAAATGAGAGCAGGTATGAATGAAAGGAGAATAGAAAAATAATACAGAAAATACATGAAATCAAAAGTTAGTTCTTTGAAAAGATCAAGAACTGACAAAATTTCAGCTAGACAAAAAAGAGAGAGACGACTCAGGTTACTAAAATCAAATTAAGGGGGAGAGATTACTACCGATTTTATGGAAATAAGAGACCACTGTGAACAATTATGAGCTTCCCTGGTGGCTCAGGCAGTAAAGAATCCACCTGCAATTCAGGAGATGTGAGTTTGATCCCTAAGTTGGGAAGAGCCCCTGGAGAAGGAAATGGCTACCCACTCCAGTATGCTTGCCTGGAGAATTCCATGGACAGAGGAGCCTGGCGGGCTACAGTCCATCAGGTCATAGAGTTGGACATGACTGAGCAACTAACACACACATGAACAATTATATTACAGCAGACTGGACAACCTAGAAGAAAGTAAATAAATTTTTAGAAACCTGAAATCTACCATCTAAAAATCTACCAATCTAAAATCTAAGATCATGGCATCTGGTCCCATCACTTCATGGGAAATAGATGTGGAAACAGTGTCAGACTTTATTTTGGGGGGCTCCAGAATCACTGCTGATGGTGACTGCAGCCATGAAATTAAAAGACGCTTACTCCTTGGAAGGAAGGTTATGGCCAACCTAGATAGCATATTGAAAAGCAGAGACATTACTTTGCCAACAAAAGTCCATCTAGTCAAAGGCTATGGTTTTTCCAGTGGTCATGTATGGGTGTGAGAGTTGGACGGTGAAGAAAGCTGAGCACCGAAGAATTGATGCTTTTGAACTGTGGTGTTGGAGAAGACTCTTGAGAGTCCCTTGGACTGCAAGGAGATCCAATCAATCCATCCTAAAAGAGATCAATCCTGGGTGTTCATTGGAAGGTCTGATGTTGAAGCTGAAACTCCAATATTTGGCCACCTCATGTGAAGGGTTGACTCATTGGAAAAGATCCTAATGCTGGGTAGGATTGGGGACAGTAGGAGAAGGGGACGACAGAGGATGAGATGGTTGGATGGCATCACCAACTCGATGGACATGGGTTTGGGTAGACTCCGGGAGTTGGTGATGGACAGAGAGGCCTGGCGTGCTGCAATTCATGGGGTCGCAAAGAGTCGGACACGACTAGGTGACTGAACTGAACTGAAAATCTACCAAGACTGAATCAGGAAGAAATAGAAAATCTGAGCATATTAATTACTAGTAAAGAGATAAAGGTAGGCTTCAACAGTACATGAACCATGAACTTCCAGATTTACAAGCTGGATTTAGAAAAGGCCGAGCAACCAGAGATCAAATTGCCAACATCCACTGGATCATAGAAAAAGCTATAGAGAATTCCAGAAAAACATCTACTTCTGCTTCATGGACTATGCTAAAGCCTTTGACTGTGTGGATCATGACAAACTGGAAAATTCTTCAAGAGATGGGAATACCAGACCACCTTACCTATCTCCTGAGAAATCTGTATGCAGATCAAGAAGCAACAGTTAGAACCAGACATGGACAACAGACTGGTTCCAAATTGGGAAAGGAGTACGTCAAGGATGTATATCGTCAGCCTGCTTATTTAACTTCTATGCAGAGTACTTCATGAGAAATGATGGGCTGGATGAAGCACAAGCTGGAATCAAGATTGCCAGGAGAAATATCAATAACCTCAGATATCCAGACGACACCACCCTTATGGCAGAAAGTGAAGAAGAACTAAAGAGCCTCTTGATGAAGGTGAAGGAAGAGAGTGAAAAAGCTGACTTAAAACTCAACATTCAAAAAACTAAGATCATGGCATCTGGTCCCATCAATTCATGGCAAATAGATGGAGAAACAATGAAAACAGTGACAGACTTTATTTTCTTGGGCTACAAAAGCACTGTAGCTGGTGATTGCAGCCATGAAATTAAGAGACTTGCTTCTTGCAAGAAAAGCTATGACCAACCTAGACAGCATATTAAAAAGCAGAGACATGACTTTGCTGACAAAGATCCATCTAGTCAAAACTATGGTTTTTCCAGTAGTCATGTATGGATGTGAGAGTTGGACCATAAAGAAGGCTAAACACCGAAGAATTGATGCTTTTGAATTGTGGTGTTGGAGAAGACTCTTGAGCGTCCCTTGGACTGCAAAGAGATCAAACCAGTCCTGAATATTCATTGGAAGGACTGATGCTGAAGCTGAAGCTCCAATACTTCGGCCACCTAATGCGAAGAGCTGACTCATTAGAAAAGACCCTGATGCTGGAAAGATTGAAGGCAGAAGGAGAAGGGGACGACAGAGGATGAGATGGTTGGATGGCATCACCGACTGGATGGACATCAGTTTGAGCAAGCCTCAGGAGATGGTGAAGGATATGGACTGTAGCACATGGGGTTGCAAAGAGTTGGACACGACTGAGCGACTGAACAACAGCAAGGAGATTGAATCAGGAAGCAAAAATCTCGCAGTGAAGGAAAGCCTGGACCAGATACCTCACTCATGAATTCTTATCAAACATTTTAAAAAAATTAACATCAATCCTTCTAAAACTCTTCCAAAAAATCGAAGAGTTGGAAACATTCCCAAACTCACTGTCAAACAAGACAAGGATGTCCACTCTCAGCAGTCCTAATCATCAAAGTACTGAAACTGCTCCCATCCAGAGCAATTCTAGACAAGAAAAATAAGACACCAGAATCAAAAAGAAAGAAAACTGTCTCTATTTGTAGATGACCTGATTATATATATAACTCTAAAGACTCCACCAAAAAAATTACTAGAACTAAGAAACAATGTCAACGAAGTTGCAAAATAAAAGATCAACATTTGAAATCACTAACAACAAACTCTCTGAAAAAGAGAATAAGAAAATAATCCCATTTACAACAGTATCAAAAACAATAAATATTTACTTAGGAATAAATGTAAGCAAGGGGATGAAAAATCTCTACACTGAAAACTATAAGACACTGATAAAAGAAACCAAAGAAGACACAAATAAGTGGAAAGGCATCCCGTGCCCATGGACTGGAAGAATTAATACTGTTGAAATGTCCAGGGATTTCCCTGGTTGGTCCAGTGGTTAAGACTCTACACTCCCGATGCAGGGGACTCAGGCTCGATCTCTGGTCGGGGAACTAAGATCCCACGTGCTCGAGCAGCTCACAGACAAGCAGGAAATGAGGCGCTGGCTGGACCCCTGCAGAGCATCCGCCTTCTGCTATTCAGACCCACAGGACTTGGGGAGCAGAGCAGGAAACTGAATTCTGCTTCTCCAGCATGCCACTCACACACAGCTCTGGGTCCAGCCAGGGCCCACCACGCAGCCGACGTCCAGACCCACGACAGTGCACATGCCCTTCTGCAGCAGCCACTGCTCCCCCCACCAACCCCTGGCTCCCCTCCGGGAACCTGATGCAGGCACCTGCCCTGATGTAGACCCTGCCCTGGGCGCAGTCTAGGTAAGTTTCTCCTGGTGCCAGAATCTTAATTTCCTCCTTGGAGCACTGCCTCCCTCTTTAAAGGAGCTCCAGGCAGAAGTCTGGGGAGTGGGAGGCGGGCTATTTATTTAGTGATTCATCCCCTAGACTGCCCAGAAGTTTCCTTTAGCTACAAAGCAACTGGACAAATACACCATGCCTAAACTTGTTTACCATGTAGCCACTAAAAAGTACTGAGTTTCAAAGAAACAAATTTGTCTGATGTTTACTTAGAACTACCCCCTTCTTATGAATGTAAGTTGGTACAACCACTATGGAGAACAATATTGGAGGTTGCAGTCCCACTCCTGGGCATATATCCAGAGAAAAACATGGTTCGAAAGGATACATGTACCCCAGTGTTCATTGCAGCACCGTTTACAATAGCCAAGACAAAGAAGCAACCTAAATGTCCATCAACAGATGAATGAATACATACATGCAATGGAGTATCAATCACTCAGCCAATAATGAAACAGTGCCATTTGCAACCGCATGAATGGATGTGGAGATTATCATACAAAGTGAAGTCAGTCAGAGAAAGACAAACATCATAACTGTGATATGACTTACATGTGGAATCTAAAAATGATACAAATGAACTTATTTAGAAAACAGAAACAGACCACAGACTTAGAGAATGAATTTATGGTTATGAGGGTCAGGAAGAACAGGGGAATGGATAGACTGGGAGTTTGGGATTAATATGTACATACTGCTATGTTTAAAATAAGATAACCAACAAGGACCTATTGTATAGCACAGACAACTCTGCTCAATGTTCTGTAATAACTTAAATGGGAAAAGAATGTGGAAAAGAATAGATACATGTATATTATCGTTTAGTCACTAAGTTGTGTCAGACTCCTGGCAACCTTGTGGACTGAAGCAGGCCAGGCTTCCCTGTCCTTCACTGTCTCCCGGAGTTTGCTTAGATTCATGTCCATCGAGTCGGTGATGCCATCCAGCCATCTCATCCTCTGTCGTCCCCTTCTCCTCCTGCCCTCAATCTTTCCAGGATCTGGGTCTTTTCCAATGAGTTGCGTCTTTGCATCAGGTGGCCAAAGTGTTGGAGTATTGGAGCTTCAGCATGTGTGTAACTAAATCGCTTCACTGTACAGCTGAAACACAACATTGTTAGCCAACTACATCCCAAAATAAATTCTTTAAAAAAGATCACAAAAGGAAGAAAAAGAACTACTGCCCATTACAGGAGGATCAGTTCCTGATATTGAGGGGAACCCCACCCCCTGCTGCCAACAAGGCCTCCCAGCAGACAGTGCTGCTCTGTCGGAGGGGGCTGTTGAGTCCCACTCTCTGTACCTTTTCTGTAAGGGTCTCTAAACTTTCTCTGAGCCCAGCTGTGGCTTGTTGACAGGGGCAAGCGGTAGTAAGACTTGATAGTGAGGCACTGCACTCTTCAGTCGTGATTGAACATGGGAGCAAATAACCAAGTTGCTACCTTCAGGCTGTGAATCTGGGCCTCAAGAACCAAGTTCCATGGGACAACCCAAGTCACCTGGATGACGGCTGGGACTAGATTTCCTGTGGACAGTGCTACACACCTCTGTGCTGGGCTTCATCATCCCAATTCCAAAATAATGCTCCCCCAGAAGGTCCTCATTGACTATGCTAAAGCCTTTGACTGTGTGGATCACAACAGACTGTGGAAAATTCTTCAAGAGATGGGAATACCAGACCACCTGACCTGCCTCCTGAGAAATCTGTATGCAGGTCAAGAAGCAACAGTTAGAACCGGACATGGAACGGACTGGTTCCAAATTAGGAAAGGAGTACATCAAGGCTGTATATCATCACCCTGCTTATTTAAATTATAGACAGAGTACGTTATGCAAAATGCCAGGCTGGACGAAGCACAAGCTGGAATCAAGATTGCCTGGAGAAATATCAATAACCTCGGATATGCAGATGACACCAGCCTTATGGCAGAAATTGAAGAGGAACTAAGAAGCCTCTTGATGAAAGTGAAAGAGGAGAGTGAAAAAGCTGGCTTAAAACTCAGCATTCAAAAAATGAAGATCATGGCATCCGGTCCCATTACTTCATGGCAAATAGATGGAGAAACAATGGAAACAGTGACAGATTTTATTTTCTTGGGCTACAAAATCACTGTGGATGGTAACTGCAGCCATGAAATTAAAAGAGGCTTGCTCCTTGGAAGAAAAGCTCTGACAAACCTAGACAGCATATTAAAAAGCAGAGACATTACTTTGCCGACAAAGGTCCATCTAGTTAAAGCTATGTTTTTTTCCAGTAGTTATGTATGATGTGAAAGTTGGATCATAAAGAAGGCTGAGCGCTGAAGAACTGATGCTTTTGAACTGTGGTGTTGGAGAAGACTCTTGAGAGTCCCTTGGACTGCAAGGAGATCCAACCAGTCAATCCTAAAGGAAATCAATCCTGAATGTTCATTGGAAAGACTAATCCTGAAGCTAAAGCTCCAATACTTTGGCCACCTGATGTGAAGAGCTGACTCATTAGAAAAGACCCTGATGCTGGGAAAGATTGGAGGCAGGAGAAAGGGACGACTGAGGAGAAGATGGTTGGATGGCATCGTTGACTCGATGGACATAAGTTTGAGCAAGCTCTGGGAGATGGTGAAGGACAGGGAAGCCTGATGTGCTACAGCCCATGGGGTCACAAAGAGTCAGAGATGACTGAGTGACTGGACAACAACAAGAGGTCCTCAGCAGGGTTTCACAGTCTGAAGAATCCAGAGCCGCAGTGGCAAGACTGCAGGGTCAGGTTCAGCTCCGTGTTGAGAGGAAGTGATTTTTGTCAAGCCCCCTCTTCCCGCTTGGGACTTCAGTTTCCTCATTTGTAAAAGAGCTAATATTTAACTTTCACATTTCAATTGTCATTAAAAAAACATAAAATTTACCATCTTAATCATTTTTAAGTGTACAATTGAACAGAGCTAAGCATTTTCACATTATTGTGCAACAAATCTCTAGAACTTTTTCATCTTGCAAGAGTAAAACTCTGTACCCATGAACCCAATTCCCTCTTCTCCCCTCCTGCCCAGCCCCTGGCAACCACCATTCTATTTTCTATTTCTATAAATTTGACTACTGTAGACTCCCTCATTAAAAGGCGCTTTTAAAAGACACTTGCCCCTTAGAAGAAAAGCTATGACCAACCTAGACAGCATATTAAAAAGCAGAAAATTACTTTACCAACAAAGGTCTGTCTAGTCAAAGCTGTGGTTTTTCCAGCAGTCATGTATGGATGTGAGAGTTGGACTATAAAGAAAGCTGAGTACCAGAGAATTGATGCTTTTGAACTGTAGTGTTGGAGAAGACTCTTGAGAGTCCCTTGGACTACAAGGAGATCCAACCAGTCCATCCTAAAAGAAATCAGTCCTGAATATTCATTGGAAGGACTGATGCTGAAGCTGAAAGTCCAATATTTTGGCCACCTGAACTAACTCACTGGAAAAGAGCCTGATATGGGGAAAGATTGAAGGCGGGAGGAGAAGGGGACAGCAGAGGATAAGATGGTTGGATGGCATCACCAACGTGATGGACATGAGTTTGAGTAGGCTCCGGGAGTTGGTGATGGACAGGGAAGCCTGGTGTGCTGCAGTCCATGAGGTGGCAAAGAGTCAGACACGACTGAGCGACTGAACTGAACTGAGACTCCCTCATATAAACAGGATCACACAGTATTTGTCTCTTTGTGATTGGCTTATTTCACTTAGCATAATATCCTCAAGCTTCATCCATGCTGCAGCATACGTCAGAACTTCCTTCCTTTTTAAGGCTGAATAATATTCCTTTGTATGTATATACCATATTTTGTTTATCCATTCATCCATCAATGGACACTTGAGTTGCTTCCACCTTTTGGCTATTGTGAGTAATGCTATTACAAACAGAAGTGTACAAATATCTCTTTGAGATCCTGCTTTCAAATCCTTTGGATACAGACCCAGAAGCAGGATTTGCTGGATCCAGTTCTACTTTTTGAAGAACCACCATGGTATTTTCCATGGAGACTGCATAATTTTACATTCCCTCCAACAGTGAACAGTGGTTCCAATTTCTCTACATCCTCACCAACACTTGATATTTTCTGTTTTGTTTTGGTTTTTGTTTTATTAGCAGCCATCCTAATAGTTATGAGGTGATATTTCATTGTGGTTTTGACTTGCCCTTTCCTAATGATTAGTGATGCTGTACATCTTTTCATTTGCTCGTTGGCCTTTTGTGTATCATCACCAGAGAAATGTCATTTTAGTCCTTTCCCTATTTTTTATTCTGTTTATTTGATTTTTTGGTTGTTGAGTAATAATAGCTTATATTTATAATGTACATTTATATGTAGTGTACATTATTTCTACATTATAGTGAAGAAACTATGCTCAGGACCAAACTAAGACAGGCAGTACACTGGCAGGCTATCACTCTGGTGTCATTTCAAACCCAGTCTCTTTTTAAATGGAAATGCAGTTGATTTATAATATTGTATTAGTTTCAAATATATAGCAAAGTGATTCAAGTTACATATTTTCAGATTATTTCTATTATAGGTTATTACAAAATATTGAATATTGATCCTTAAGTTATGCAGTAACTCCTTGTTGCTTATCTATTTAAAATACTATGTGCTCAGTCACTTCAGTCATGTCCGACTCTTTGCGACCCCATGGACTGTAGCCCGCCAGGCTCCTCTGTCCATGGGATTCTCCAGGCAAGAAGACTGGAGTGAGTTGCCATGCCGTCCTCCAAGGGATCTTCCAGACCCAGGGATCAAACCCACATCTCCTGCATTGCAGGCGGATTCTTTACCGACTGAGCCACTGGGGAAGCCCCATTTAATATACTATAGTGCTATGTTAATCCCATACTCCTAACTTATCCCTTTCCCCTCTTTTCTCTTTTGGTAACTATAAGTCTGTTTTCTATGTCTGTGGTCTGTTTCTGTTTTGTAAATAGATTCATTTGTATTATTTTTCAATTCCACATATAAGTGATATCATGTTTGTCTTTCTCTGACAAAAAGTTTGTCATACTTCACTTAGTATGGTGTTTTCTAGGCCCATTCATATTGCTGCAGATGGCAATATTTCATTTTCTTATGGCTGAGTAATATTCCGTTGTGTATATATGCACCTCATCTTCTTTACCGTCTGAGCCACCGGGGAAATTGTTTCCTGTGTACCACGTCTTCTTTATCCATTCGTCTGTTGGACCTTTAGTTGCTTCCATGTCTTAAGCAGTGCCGCTACCAACACTGGGGTGTATGCATCTTTTCCAATTAGAGTTCAAACCCACAGTCTCCAAATATTTGCTAAATATTTACTTGGAGGAAAGAGGAATTAGGAGAAACTGATTTCCTGTTATCAAAACTTACATATATGGATACAGCATTATTCACAGTAGTCAAGACATGGAAACAATTTAAGTGTCCATCGAAGGATGAATAAAGAAGATGTGGTATATATATAATGGAATATTATTCAGCTATAAGAAAGAAAGATATCTTGCCATTTGTGACATGTATGGATCTTGGGGGCATTATACTGAGATAAATAAGACACAGGAAAACATACAGTATGATATGACTCATACACAGAATCCAAAAAAAGCCAAACCCATTGAAACAGAGTGGAGGTTACCAAGAGAAAATGGGGAGATGCTGTTAAAGGATACAGACTTGCAACTAAAAGAGAAATAATTTCTGGAAATCTAAGGCACAGCATAGCGATTACATTCTACACACTGTATTCTAAACATCAGGGTTACTAAGAGAGTAGATTGCCAATGTCCTCACCACAAAAAATAGTTACGTGACAGCAGAGGTGCTAGCCAACACTAACACTGGTAATCATGTTGCAATATACAAATGCACCCAATCAAATGCAACATATAAATGCATTGAATCAACGTGTGTACACCTTTATTTACACCATGTTTTAAATCAACTATATCTCAAATTTAAAATATATATGTGTAGAAAAAGATTCATTAATTCACTCCTACTGGCCACAGTCAGAACAAAAAGATTTTGGTTCGGTTCTTTTTGTTTATTTTATAAAATCGTTCCAACTTTTCTGAGATTCTCCCTTCAGTTTTTTGTCTCTGATCTTTCAAGCCAGATAAGTTCTTGGGAGGCATATTAAAGGGCTGAGGATTTCGATAATGAAATGAATCACTCCTTGCTGGTAAACAGCATCAAGCCAAGCATTACTCAGTCTCCCAGTTTCAGCCGAGTGCCCTGCCAACTTTCAGGGGATGGAAACAAAGGCTCTGCAGAAGTGTTGGAAAACTCTGGCAAGATAGGTGGGCCTTAGAAGCAAAGCTTTCCATCTTCTCTTGAGGGTGCTGGATCAAACTGTCCTTCAACAGTTACATAAGAAGACATCTGCAGAGACCTGAATGGCCTGACACATACTTTTAATGTACTGACTTTGATTTTTTTAATTAGGAAATATTTGTAAGAAACACATGAGCACTCAGCTTCCCTGGTGGTTCAGCAGTAAAGAATCCACCTGCCAATGCAGGAGACACAGGTTCGATCCCTCGTCTGGGAAGATCCCACATGCGGAGGAGCAATTAAGCCCATGCACCTCGACTACCGAGTCTGTGCTCTAGAGCCTGAGAACCACAACTCCTAAAGCTCACGTGCCTAGCCCCGTGCTCCGAAACAAGCCATGCACCACAACTAGCGAGCAGCCCCGGCTTGCCCCAGCTGGAGAAGAAGCCCATGCAGCAACAAAGACCCAGCACAGCCAATAAATAGATACATTTTTTTTAAAAAAGAAACACCTAAGTGTAGAAAATAATGATATCCATGAATCCACCAAGATGCATAAACAGGTGGTAACATTTTTCATTTTTAAGAAGTAAAATGTTTCAGATACAGCTCAAGCCCCACATCTTTTCCCTGACCCTCTCTCCTCAGAGGTACCTATTACCCTGAAGTCAGTGCCTGTCATTCCTGTGAACGATTCTGTTTTTACTGTGTACTTACTTTCCAATCGTCTAGGCTGTTGCTTTGGATGTTGGTAAGTTTCACATAAATGATAGCTATGTGGCCATTCGTCACTAGTTGGTTCGGTGTCTGAGGCCCCCTCCCAGCAGGTGGAAGAGTCCCTTCGCCACGAGAGCTAGAAGGCCAGCGGGCTGCCTTCCCAGTTGGGGACAGGCCTATTACCAAGGGAGGCTCTGCAATCGGACACAGCCCCTGACAGCAATGGCATTGCTGAGCGAAGGGCCTGGGGCCTGGCTGCAGCCACACAGTTTGGTCCTGGATCTCAGTTCCTCAGCTCTCCTGGTGACCCTGTGAACTGCCATACCCTCCCAATGAATCCTTTTTCTGCTTAAGTTAGAGGCGTTTTCTTTACTTACTGTTAAGAACCTGGTTGAAAATGATACTTTTGCAACTCACTTTTTTCATTCAACGTTTCTTTTCAGATTCAAATGAATACAATTGAAGGGGAGCAGAATATGCCACCCCAAAATGTGCCATCTTGGCATACTGAGTTTTTGAGTTAAAGGTACTTGAGAAATAGAAGAACAGGCTGATCCTTTGTCTTCTGACAAAGGTCTCCATTCATTTTTCTTCATTCTTCCTTCTTTCTGTTCCTTATACTGATCATCTCAGTGCACTATCTAAAAGTTTGCTGGTTCTTTTGCCCGCTCAAATATTTTGTTGAGCTCCTCTAGTGAATTTCTCATTTCAATTATTGTAGTTTTCAACTCCAGAGTTTCTGTTTGGCTTCCATTATAGTTTGGATCTTTGTCGATGTTCCCTATTTAGTGAGATACTGCTCTCACAGTTTTACTTAGTTCTTTTTTTTTTTTTTTTTTTTACTTACACACAGATCTTTAATGTCTGACTTGGGTAAAGCAATAGTAACGTGTATTTTTTTTTTAAGGAATAAAATGTGTGTCTATATTCCCTCCTGTGTTTTACTTTATTTATTCACTTAATTCTTTATTCCAATTTTTTGAAAGTTTGTGTCTTTTTTAAAATTGAGGTATAATTGACATATAATGTTACACTAGTTTCAAGTATACAACATGATTTGGTATTTGTATACATTGCAAAATCATCACCACAATAAATTTAGTTAACATCTGTAACCATTACATAGTTACAGTCAGTGCAGCTGGTATAGTGGTATCATGTAAGATTCCCCCAGTTAGAATTTTTCCTGTGATTAGAACTTGTAAGATTTATTCTTAGCAATTTTTAAATATGCAATACGGTATTAATTACAGTAACCATGCTGTACATTATATCCTTACGACTTGTGTATTTTATAACTGGAAGTTTGTATCTTTTGATTCCCTTCACTCATTTCACCCACCCTTCACTTAGCTTTTTAGAAATTATTTTCTTTAGTTCTTTAAACATACTTAAAATGTTTGACTTCAAGTATTTTTCTAAGGAATTCCCTGATGGTCCAGTGGTTAGGACTCCATGCTCTCACTGCCAAAGGCACAGGTTCAATCCCTGCTCAGGGAACTAAAATTCCACCAGCCATGCGGAACAACCAAAAAAAAGGTATTTTTCTATTTTGTTCCATGTCTAGACTTCATTAGGAATGGTTTCTATTGATTATGTTTTTCTGTGTATGGGCCATATTTTTTTGTTCCTTTCATGTCTCAATTTTTTGTTGAAAAATGAACGTTTTAAATAACATGGTAACTCTGCAAATCAGATTCTCTCCCTCCCCAGAAGCTTGTTATAATTGCCACTTTCTTGTAGTTTGTCTGTTTAGTGATGTTTCCAGACTAATTATGTAAAGTCTGTATTCATTGTTGTATGTGGCCACTGAAGTCGCTTCTTAGCTTGATGGTCAGCTAATGATTGCACAGAGATTTCCTTAATCACCTGACATCAGCAGAACTCCAAATCTTTATCAAAGGGCTCTGCATGCATGCTGGGATCAGCCTGCAACCTGACAACTCCACATTAACTTTTAATCCCTCCTTGCAAGCTGTCTCAAGGTCAAAGTGAGGTGAGAGCTTAGCACCTTCTCAAGTCTTTCCTTAGCATGCATACAGCTCTGGGCATGCCTACAACCTGACACATGCATGTAGCCTTCTAGAATCCTAGCAACATGCCAGTGCTTTTTAAGACCCCTATGGACATCTCATTTCCCACTTTTCCTTTTAAGATTTCTAGTCGATCATATGTTACAAATGTTAACCACTGCCTCAACACAGCCACAGAGGTAAACAGTTGCCCATCACATTGTTTTTAACAAACACCTCTACCCCAACCCAAAGCAGGAAAAGGCTTTATGCAACGGATGAAGTGAGAGAGGTCAAACACAGATAGATTTACAGGTAGAGCCTTCCAGGTCATCACCAGACAGGTCAAACAGTGATCATCTGCTGAGAATAAGACTTTGAAGCTCTAGACTTGTTATCTTTTAGTGAATTCTATGCTTCTTTTGGGCTTATTTTGCTTACTGAAAAATTCGCTTATTGCAAAATTCAGACTTAAATTGAAGAAAGTAGGGAAAACCACTAGACCATTCAAGTATGACCTAAATCAAATCCCTCATGATTATACAGTGGAAGTGACAAACAGATTCAAGGGATTAGATCTGATAGAGTTCCTGAAGAACTATGGATGGAGGTTTGTGACACTGTACCGGAGGCAGTGATCAAGACTATACTCAAGAGAAAGAAATGCAAAAAAAGCAAAATGGCTGTCTGAGGAGGCCCTGCAAATAGCTGAAAAAAGAAGAGAAGCTAAAGGCAAAGGAGAAAAGGGAACATATATCCATCTGAATGCAGAGCTCCAAAGAATAGCAAGGAGAGATAAGAAAGCCTTCTTCAGTGATCAATGCAAAGAAACAGAGGAAAACAATAGAATGGGAAAGACTACAGATCTCTTCAAGAAAATGAGAGATACCAAGGGAACATTTCATGCAAAGATGGGCTCAATAAAGGACAGAAATGGTATGGACCTAACAGAAGCAGAAGATATTAAGAAGAGGTGGCAAGAATACACAGAAGTGTACAAAACAGATCTTCATGACCCAGATAACCACAATGGTGTGATCACTCACCTAGAGCCAGACATCCTGGAATGTGAAGTCAAGTGGGCCTTAGGAAGCATCACTGTGAACAAAGCTAGTAGAGGTGATGGAATTCCAGTTCAGTTCAGTCACTCAGTCATGTCCGACTCTTTGCGACCCCATGGACCGCAGCACGCCAGGCCTCCCTGTCCATCACCAACTCCTGGAGTTTACTCAAACCCATGTCCATTGAGTCGGTGATGCCATACAACCATCTCATCCTCTGTCGTCCCCTTCTCCTCCTGCCCTCAATCTTTCCCAGCATCAGGGTCTTTTCAAATGAGTCAGCTCTTCGCATCAGGTGGACCAAGTTTCAGCTTCAGCCTCAGCCCGCTATTTCAAATCCTAAAAGATGATTCTGTGAAAGTGCTGCACTCAATATGCCAGCAAATTTGGAAAACTAAGCAGTGGCCACAGGACTGGAAAAGGTCAGTTTTCATTCCAATCTCAAAGAAAGGCAATGCTAGAGAATGCTCAAACTACCACACAATTGCACTCATCTCACATGCTAGCAAAGTAGTGCTCAAAATTCTCTAAGCCAGGCTTCCACAGTACATGAACCGTGAACTTCCAGATGTTCAATCTGGATTTAGAAAAGGCAGAGGAACCAGAGATCAAATTGTCAACATCCACTGGATCACTGAAAACCCAAGAAAATTCCAGAGAAACATCTACTTCTGCTTCATGGACTATGCCAAAGCCTTTGACTGTGTGGATCACAACAAACTGTGGAAAATTCTGAAAGAGATGGGAATACCAGACCACCTGACCTGCCTCCTGAGAAATCTGTATGCAGGTCAAGAAGCAACAGTTAGAACCGGACATGGAACAACAGACTGGTTCCAAATAGGAAAAGGAGTACGTCAAGGCTGTATATTGTCACCCTGATTATTTAACTTATATGCAGAGTACATCATGAGAAACGCTGGGCTGGGTGAAGCACAAGCTGGAATCAAGATTGCCAGGAGAAATATCAATAACCTCAGATATGCAGATGACACCACCCTTATGGCAGAAAGTGAAGAAGAACTAAAGAGCCTCTTGATGAAAGTGAAAGGAGAGAGTGAAAAAGCTGGCTTAAAGCTCAACATTCAAAAAACTAAGTCATGGCATCCGGTCCCATCACTTCATGGCAGATAGATGGGGAAACAGTGGAAACAGTTACAGGCTTTATTTTCTTGGACTTCAAAATCACTGCAGATGGTGTGTAGCAACAAAGACCCAGTGCAGTCTTTATTTTACCTATTTATTTAAAATAAAAAATTTTTAAAAAGCTAACAGAGCAGAAGGGAAGAGGATGGTACTAGGACTCTGGGAATGTGACATAGTAGGAAGTACTAGGACTAGGTCTCCCTATCTACCCAACAATTGCACTTGCAGAACTTAATTTAACTATTTGGGAACTCTGGAATCTGCGGAAGGCTAGCAACTTACAGGAGAAAACATTAATAGTGGTTAACTGTGGTCATTTTCAGCTCTTATCACAGCAGCAGACACACATCCCCCACCCCAGCTATGTGGCAGGAAGCTGTGCAAGTCTTCCTGGGGCCGTTATACACAGCCTGGAGAGCTAGGGTGGTCAAAAAGGACTCCTACCTCCAAGTATTGGGTATCTGTGCTGTGACTGCCAACTGCTGCTTCTGAGCACTGAGATGCAGACAAATAGGTGGGCAGCCACTGTTTCACCTTCCCCTATTGTGGCAAGGCCCTCCATCTCTGGCTCAAGTGACTTCCGGGGGATTTAAAGGGCCATGCACACCCCACTCCCCTTTGTTGTTCACTCCTTGTTCTCCTTTGGAGAGCCAGATATTAAATATGAGGACACTCGAAAACAGCTGCATGTACAGAGGAAATCAGAAAGTGATCACATATGCCCAGGGAAAGGCTCAGAAAAGAACTGAGAAGATGTTAAGTTTGCACCTCAGACCGACTCTCAGCACAGAGACAGTCTACAGCGATCACGAAACCAAATGAACAAATTAAAAAATACAGCAAAACCTGGGGAAGGAGGAAAATCTGATTTCCAGAATGAATTCCACACTATTAGATTCAGATGGTCAGAGCTAAACAACAACAAAAATCACAAAGCGCACGAAGAAACAGGCAAGTATGGACCAACTGATGGAAAAAACAATTCAACAGAATCTTTCCTTGAAAAAGGCCTCATGAGAGATATACCACCCAAATTTTAAAACAGCTGTCTTAAAGGTGTTCAAAGAACTAAAGAAAGATATGGAGAAAGTAAGGGAAATGATGTGTGAACAAAATGGAACTATCAATAGAGATTTTTAAAACCTAAAGAGAAACCTAAAGGAAATTCTAGGACTGAAAAGTACCATAACTTATATGAAAAATTCACTAGACAGATTTGAAAGGCAGACTGAGAAGGCAGAAGAAAGAATCAGAGAACCTTAACACAGGACAACAGAAATTACTGAGACTGAAAACGAAAGAAAAAAAGATCGAAGAAAAGTGAACACAGGGCTTCCCTAGTGGTCCAGTGGTTAAAATTCACCTGCCAACGCAGGGGACATGGGGTCCAATCCCTGGTCTGGGAAGACTGCACATCCTACGGAGCAACTAAGCCCAAGAGCCACAACTACCGAAGCCCACACACCTAGAGACTGTTCCACAACAAAAGAAGACACAGCAAGGAGGGGCCCCTGCACCGCAACAAAGAGTAGCCCCTGCTGCTGCAACGGGAGAAAGCCCGCATGCAGCAGTGAGGACCCAGTGTAGCCAAGGATACATTAAAAAAAAAATTTTTAAGTGAACAAATGGGATGGGGAGGGAGGTGGGGGGGGGTTCAGGATGAGGAACACGTGTGAACCCATGGCTGATTCATGTCAATGTATGGCAAAAACCACTACAATATTGTAAAGTAATTAGCTTCCAATTAAAATAAATAAATTTAAAAAAAAGTGAACAGAGTCTAAGGAACCTGTGGGACACCATCAAGTGGACAACGTGAGAGTCCAGAAGTAGAAAATGAAGTAGTGAGAATATTAGAATAATGGTTAAAAACTTCTCAAATGTGATGTAAGATATAAATGAAAGTGAAAGTCTCTCAGTCGTGTCTGACTCTTTGCAACCCCATGGACCTACACACTTCATGGAATTCTCCAGGCCAGAATACTGGCGTGGGTAGCCTTTCTCTTCTCCAGGGGATTTTCCCAACCCAGGGATTGAACCCAGGTCTCCCGTATTGCAGGTGGATTCTTTACCAGCTGAGCCACCAGGGAAGCCCAAGAATACTGGAGTGGGTAGCCTACCCCTTCTCCAGCGGATCTTCCCAACCCAGGAATAGAACCAGCATCTCCTGTGGATTCTTTACTAACTGAGCTATCAGGGAAACCCAAGACATAAATATGAACATCCTAAAAGGTAAATGAACTCCAAGGTAGATTGACTCAGAAACCCAACCCAAGACAGATTATAAATAATGTACACTTTCAAAAGCCTAAGACAGCAAATCTTGAGAGTAGCAAGAAAGAAGGGAACCACCACATACAAGGGATTCTCAATAGGATAATGAACGGATTTCTCATTAGAATATTAGAGGCCAAAAGACAGTAGGTTAGTATATTTAGTGCTAAATGGAAAAAACTCAACCAAAAATCTCATATCCAGTCAAACTGTCCTTCACATATGAGGGCGAAATCAAAACATTCCCAGGTAAACAAAAGCTGATAGACTTTATGACCACTAGACCTGCACTGTAACAAATTCTCCAAAGTAAGATAAAAGGACACTAGAGCGTACCTTGAAGCAATACAGAGGTCTGAAGATCTCAATAAAGATATGTCAGCAATTGTAAAAGCTAACGCTAATATAACAATGAGTTTTAACTGCACTGGGTTTTTTACATTCTACAAGATAATAATACATTTAAAGAAAAAATTATAACGACTTCCCTGGTGGTCCAGTGGTTAAGAATTCGCCTTCCAAAGCAGGGGACCCAGGTTCAATCCTTGGTCCAGGAAGATTCCACATGCCAAGGGGCAACTAAGCCCATGTGCCACATCTACTGAAGCCCACACACCTACAGCCTGTGCTCTGCAACCAGAAGCCACCGCAATGAGAGGCCTGCACGCTGCAACTAGAGAGCAGACCCCTGTCTGCAACTAGAGAAAGCTTGTGCTCAGCAACAAGACCCAGCACAGCCAAAAATAAAAAAATTTTAGAAAAAAAGAAAAAAAAATTATTAGTGTAAAAGTATTATTGTAACTTTGGCTTGTAACTTCAAATCTTGTTTTCTACATAATTGAAGAAACTAATGTAATTAAAATAATGATTAGTTTATGTTTTTGGTCCATACAATATAAAAAGATGGAATTCTGTGACACCAAAACTGAAAGAGGTGGGGACACAGCCGTAAAAGAGCAGGCTTTTTTATGTAATCCCCATGGTAACCATGAAGAAAATATCCACAGAATATATACAAAGGGAAACAAGAACATTTCACTTAAAAAAAAAAAATCAACAGAACACAAAAGATAGGCATACAAGAAATAAGGGACAAAATGGTCTGGGCCATATAGAAAACAACACAATGACAGAAGTCCTCTGTATCAGTAATTACTTTAAATGCAAATGGGTTAAACTCTTCAATCAAAAGCCAGATTGGCAGAATAGATGAAAACACAGATCCAACTATATGGTATCTACTAGAGACTTGCTTGAGATCCAAAGAGAAAAAGTTGAAAGGGAAAGGATGGAAAAACATATTCTATGTAAATACAAAACAAAAGACAGCGCAAATGGCTATATTAATATCAGAAAACAGACCTTAAATCAAAACAGGTTACAAGAGACAAAGAAGGACAGTACAGGACTTTCCTGGTGGTACAGTGGATAAGAATCCTCCTGCCATGCAGGGGTACACGGGTTCAATCCCTGGTCTGGGAAGATTTCACATGCGGCAGAGGAAATAAGCCCTAAGTGCCACAACTACTGAACCTGTACTCTAGACCCCACATGCTGCAACTACTGAAGCCTGCAAGCCCCAACTACTAAGCCCACGCGCTGAAACGACTGAAGCTCATGTGCCTAGAGCCTGTGCTCTGCAACAAGAGAGGCCGCCACAAGGAAGAGTAGCCCTTGCTCACCACAACCAGAGAAAGCTCATGTGCAGCAATGAAGACCCAGTGCAACCAAAAATAAAATAAGTTTTTGAAAAGGACAATATATATTAATGAAACGCTCAATTCCTCAAGAAGATAAAACAATATAAACACTTATACCCCTAAAGACAGACTCGATGGACACAAGTTTGAGCAAGATCTGGGAGTTGGTGACGGACAGGGAAGCCAGGGGTGCTGCAGTCCATGGGGTCGCAAAGAGTTGCACGTGACTGAGCAACTGAACTGAACTGAATGACAGACTATCAAAACACATGGAGCAAAACCTAACAGAACTGAAGAGAGACACAGGTCTAAAATCATAGCTGGAGACTTCAATACTCAACTCATAAAAATGGAGAGAAAAATCAGACAGAAGCTAATTAAGGCAACAGGACTCAAGCAATGTAATAGACGACCTAGATCTAAGATACACATGCAGAACACTCTACCCAGTAACAGCATACACATCCTTCTCAAATGCACACAGGACATTTTCTGAGGTAGATCATACGTTATGCCACAGATTATGTCAATAGATTTTTAAAAGATAGATACCATCCGAAGTATTCTCTCTGCATATAATGAGATTGAAGAAATCAATAATATAGAGAAAACTGGAAATTTTACAAGATTGTGGAAATCAAACAACATACTTTGAAACAATCTATGGAGCAAAAACAGAAAATCACAAGGGAAATTAAAAGGTACTTAGAGATGAATGAAAATGAAAAATACAATATACCAAAACTTATGGTACATGGCAAAAATGGTGCTAACAGGGAAATTTTTAGCTATAAACATGTTAAAAAACAACAGGATCGTTTCCAATCAACAATTTAAGAACCTAGAAAAAGAAAAGAACAACTAAACCTAAAGGCAGCAGAAGGAAGGAGATAATGAAAACAAGAGCATAGACAAACAGAACAGAGAAGGCAAAGTCAGCGAAACCAAAATTGTTCTTCAAAACGATCGACAAAATTGACAAACCTTTAGTTAGATGGACTAAGACAAACAGAACAAAGACTTGAATTACTAAATCAGAAATGGAAGTAGGGACATTTCTAACAATGCTAAAGAAATAAAAAGCATATTGTAAGACAGTGCTATTCTATGCACAACTGTACACCAAAAAAACCAGACACCTCGATGAAAGACAAATTCCTAGAAGACAAAACCTAGCAAAGTAAATCAAGGGACTTCCCTGATGTCCAGTGGCTGAGACTCTGTGCTCTCAATACAGGGGGGCCTGGGTTTGATTCCTTGTCAGGGAACTAGATCCACATGCTGCAACTAAGAGTTTGCATGCTGCAACTAAGACCTGGTGTGGCCCAATAAATAAATAAAAATAAGTACTTAAAAAAAAAAAGACTAAATCATTAAGAGAAAATCTGAGGAAGCCAGAGCATCAGCTGCTGGTGGTCTCGTGCAGCCCAGAAATGGGGCCGGGGGAGGCAGCTCTCCACCCAACTCTTCTCGGTGATGCTGCAGCAGGTCCTGCGGGGCAGCCTGGCAGCAGATGAGCACGCGGCCACCCCAGCCTCCCACACCAACTTCAGCCACGTGGGGCTGTGCCCGCTGGGGTGCATGTGCTGCCTGGCCACACGTGGTACTGATCCAGGCGCTGTGTGTCCAGGTGGTCCATGTGCCTGTGGCTGTCTCAGCCGTCTACACCTGGATGAGTAGACATAGTCTCCTATATTTTCCAGGGAAAGGAGGATATCGTTCTGGGCCTGAAAAGAAATTCTAGAATCTGTATGAGGGGTCTGATATACTAGTCTCTGGCATAGCTGGCCATCCTCAGTCTGCTCCTGTTCCCTGGAGGAGTGCTTACGCTGGACCCTGGCTTTCCAGATTCTTCTACTGTTTACAGCACAGGGGCCAGAGCTCAGCAAAGGCAGCTCTCACGTCACCTTTCTCACCATAAAGGAGGCAAACGCAGGTGAAAGGGCCCCAGAGAAATGGGAAATCAAGGACTCTCTAAAAGTGACTATTCTTTTTTCTTTAAATACAGAGTGGCTGGTCTGCAGATAAAATACTCTGTTACCTGTTACACACTTCATTTTAATTAATTACGATTCCACAGACCCAACTGTTTTTTAATTAGCAATGATAACTTTAAATTTTATTCAGTCTTTTTTTAATTCTGATCTGAGAATATTACTTCTCTAATTTTTTAATTTCTCTAATGTTTTTGTTTCTCTAATACTTTGGTTAATATAAATAAGAGTGGCAAAATGATATTTTATAATCATTGCTATTTCTATTGTAATATTTTAATGCCAGTTGACTTAAAGAACACTTTTTTGATTGTATACATCCCCTTCTAAAAATCTCAGGTTTCTCCTAAATGCTTCTGGATCAGACTACATTTTATACCAAAAATAGTTCTTTTAATAAATTTCTATTTATGCAAAACTCAATGAAAAAGAAGACGGAATAACCAGATATCCCCAAAATACTGTATAATAATTTATTGTTATGCTTCTGCTAAAGTTCTGTAAGTATATTTTTAGTCTTTTGTATTCTTTTATTGTGGTTTTATAGATATATAGTAACATCTACAATCTTTAAATTAAATTCTTTGGTATTAAGGACAGTCACAGTGGTACGCCATCATTACCACCATCTATCTCTAGAACTTTTTCATTTTCTCAAACTGAAACTTGGTGCCCATTTCATCTTTCATTTGTAAGAAACAGCAAATTGCAGATTCTGGAACCACCCATATCTTATTTATATGAGGAGTTATCACAGAAAGCACATAATGTATATTTTTTATTAATTTACTCAGTTTTTAAACAGGTGTTGACTGGGTACTGATGATAAGCCAATAGTGTTCTGGGGATGGTGTTGAATAAACCAGCTGAAATCCTGCCCTCAGACCTTACAGTCTGTTCTCTTCTTACTGTGGGAGGCAGAATAATTCCCCACCCCACCCCCAAAGATGTCCATGTCCTAATCGCTATACCTGTGACTGTGTTACCCTGCAAGGCAGAACGGGATTTTGAGGGGTAAGTTAAGGATATTTGCTTGTGTGTGTATTTCTTATGTTTATCTATGTACTTACTTTTGTATCAAAAAAGAGAAAAATCTGAATGAGTAATCAAAATCCTCCCAAAAAACAAAAGTCTAGGACCAGATGGTTTCACTGGTGAATTCTACCCAACACTTGAAGAAAAATTAATACCAATCCTCAAACTTTTCCAGAAAACTGAAAAGGAGGGAACACTACCAAACTCACTTTATGAGGCCAATATTATCTTGATACAACCAGACTAGGACACTACAAGAAAAGAAAATCACAGGCTAATATCCCTGATGAACATAGATGCAAAAAACCTCAACATAATATTAGCAACCCAAATTCAACAATATATTTAAAGGATTATATACCATGATCAAGGAGGATTTATCCCTGGGATGCAAGGATAGTTCAACACCCCCAAATCAATGTGATACACCACATTAACACATGAAGGATAAAAATTATATAATCATCTCAATAAATGCAGAAAAAGCATTTGACAAAATTCAACATCCATTCATGAAAAAATTCACATCAAAGTATAGAGAAAATATACCTCAACATAAATAAAGGCCTGATATGACAAACCCACAGCTAACATCATACTCAATGGTGAAAAGCTGAAAGTTCTTGCTCCAAGAACAAGAAAGGATGCCCACTCTCATTGCTTTTATTCAACACAGCATTGGAAGTCCTAACCACAGCAATTAAGCAAGAAAAAGAAAGGAAAGGCAGGTGAATCAGAAAGGAAGAATTAAAATTGTTACTATTTACAGCTGACAAGATGTTATATATAGAAAACTTTAAGAGTCCCGCTTAAGACGGCAGCATAGGAAGATCTTAAATACACTTCCTCCCACATACACACTACATCAACAGTTACATGTAGAGCAATTTCCTCCAAAAAATAAAACCTAAGAACTGGTTGAGTGACTTATACATGAGGCAATCAAGAAAGAGATCACACCAACATGGGTAAGAGAGGCTGAGAAACAATCTTGCCAGAAAGCCCACCCCTGGTTTGGCAACCCACAGTCAAGTGGGGATGCAAGACCTGGAGCTTCTACCTGAGAGGTAAAGGGTGTGAGCCCCACACGGAGCACCCCCCCTACTAAAACCTGAGAACTGAGGGAACTCCCAGGCGGTCCAGTGGTTGGGACTCCATGCTTTCACTGCCGAGAGTCCAGGTTGGATCCCCGAGCAGGGAACAAAGATCCTGCAAGCCATGTGGCGTGACCAAAAAATAAATAAAAATCTTTAAATAAAACCTGAGAAATGAGCCCCCAAAACACCGAGCTTTGAAAAGCAACCAGGCTTGCATCCACAAGAACCACAAGGCTATAAGGAACTGAGAAATGGCTCTTCAAGACCTCATACAGGGATTTCCCTGATGGTTCAGCGGTTAAGAGTCCACCTTCCAATGCAGGGGACACAAGTGTGGTCCCTGGTCAGGGAACTAAGACCCTACAAGCTGCAGGGCAACTAAGTCCGAGTGCTGCAACTACTGAGTCCACATGCTCTAGAGCGCCACAACTAGAGAAACCCACACACTGCAACGAAGAGCCCATGCAGTCCAAAAAAAAAAAAGACCTCATGCACTTGGACTCACCTACCCCAGGGATCAGCCAAATTAGAGCTGCCCACACTTCAAGTGAAAAAGGCTCATTGGTTGGTCTTGGAGCACCAGCCTGACAGGCGAGCATCTGGTACTCTCTGCGGGTGGAGGTTGACAGATGCCATGTTTGCGTTCTCTGTCTTGCTCCAGTTGGTGGGCACCATTTTTTATAGCTCCAGGCCTTTTTTTTTTCTTTCCCAGCAAGAGCTTTTACACGCATCTGGTGGCCCAGCTTTTGCTGCTGCTGCCCAGAAGATGCCTCTTGATCACCCGGATCTGCGGGCTCTGTCGAGATGATTATTTAATTTACTGAATAAAAAACCGACACAAAGACTCAAGCAAAATGAAGAAAGAGAGGAATATGTTCCAACTAAAAGAACAAGGGAAAAAGACTTCAATAGAACAGATAATTTACCCCCAAAAGATTTTAAAGTAATGATTATAAAGATGCTCACCAGGAAGAGTTCCCTGGCAGGCCAGAACTCACGCTTTCATCTGCCGTGGCCACAGATTCAATCCCTGATCTGAAAACTAAGATCTCACAAGTCACACAGCACAGCCAATAATAAATAAATAAATATTGAACCAGTGACAGCAGCCTCACTTGAAAAATATTTTAAATAAGTAAATAAAATACTTAGGCATAAATCTCTCCAAAGTGGTGAAAGACTTACATGCTGAGAATTATAGAACATTAATGAAGGAACCTGAAGATGATTCAAAGAAATGGAAAGATATCCCATGCTTTCGGATTAGAAGAATTAATATTGTTAAAAAGCAAAGTAATTTACAGGTTCAATGCAATACCTATCAGAACACTCATAACATTTTTCACAGAACTGGAACAAATAATCCTGAAATTCATATGGAACCATAAAAGACCCAGAACTGCCAAGGCAGTCCTGAGGAAAAAGAACAAAGCAGGAGGCATAACCCTCCCGTACTTCAGACAACACCACAAAACTAACCAAAACAGCCTGGTATTGGCACAAAAAGAGATATACAGATCAATTGAACAGAACAGAGAGCCCAGAAATAAACCCACAGACCTACTGACAATTAATCTTTGACAAAGGAGGCAAGACTATACAATGGGGAAAAGACAGTCTCTTCAGCAAGTGGTGCTGGGAAGGTTGGACAGATGCATGTAAATCAGTGAAGCTAGAACACACTCACACCGCACACAGAAATAAACTGAAAATGGCTTAAAGTTGTAAATATAAGACACAACACCATAAAAGTAGGTGAGAACATAGGCAAAACATTCTCTGACATAAATCATACTAATGTTTTCTTAGGTCAGCCTCTTAAGGCAATAGAAATAAAAGCGAAAATAAACAAATGGGACCTAATCAAGTTTGTAAGCTTTTGCACAGCAAAGGAAACCATAAACCAAATAAAAAGACAACCTATGGACCGGGAGAAAGTATTTGCAAATGATGCAACCAACAAAGGGCTTAATTTCCAAAACACACAAACAGCTCCTCCAATTCAGTAACAAAAAAACAAACAACTCAATTGAAAAATGGGCAGAAGACCAAAAGAGACATTTCTCCAAAGAAGACATACAGATGGCCAACAAGCACATGAAAAGATGCTCATCATCATTCATTATTAGAGAAATGCAAGTAAAAACAACAGTGAGGTACCACCTCACAGATCAGAATGGTCATCATTTAAAAAGTCTACAAATAATGCAGTAGACAGTGTGGGGAAAAAAAGGAAACCCTCCTACCCTGTTGGTGGAATGTAAATTGATGCAGCTAATATGGAAGAAAGTATGGTGGTTCCTCAAACATAAAAATGACATTGCCATATGACTCAGCAATCCCACTCCTAGGCATATAACTGGACAAAGCTATAATGCAAAAAGATATATGCATCCCTATATTCATAGCAACACTATTTTCAATAGCCAAGACATGGAGACAACCTAAATGTCCACTGACAAATGAATGGATAAAGATGTGAGATACACACACACACAACTGAATAGCACTCAGTCACCAAAAAGAACGAAATAATGCCATATTGCAGCAATATGAATGGACCTAGAAATTATCATACTAAGCAAAATAAGTCAGAAAGAGAAAGACAAGGACTTCCCTGGGGGTCCAGTGGTTAACAATCTGCCTTCCAATACAGGGGACGTGGGTTTGATCCGAAGGGATCAGGAAACTAAGATCCCATGTGCCACAGGGAAACTAAGGCCAGGCACCACAACTAGAGAAGGCCACGAGCCCCAGCGAAGACCAAGCACGGCCAGAAAGTGAAGACCAGCATAATAGGACATCACTCACACACAGAATCTAAAATATGCACAAATTAACACGTCTACAAAGTGAAAACGGACTCAGATACGGAGAGCAGACTTGTGGTTGCTGGGGGGGAAGGGAAGGGCTGGGGGTTTGAGATTAGCAGAGACAAACTATTATATATAGAATGGATAAACAAGGTCCTACTATTATAGCACAGGGAACTGTATTCAATATCCTGTGATAAACCACAATGGAAAAGAATATACATATATATGTATAACTGAGTCACTTTGCTGTACAGCAGAAAATAAACACAACATTGCAAATCAACTATACTTCAATAATTTTTTAAAGACAATGGCTAACAACAACAAATGCAGAAAATAACAAGCATTGATGGTATAGAGAAATTTGTAACCCTTATGTGTTGCTAGTGGGAATATAAAACTGTTTAGCTGCTTGTGGAAAACATATGGCAATTTCTAAAAACTTAACCATAGAATTATCACATGACCCAGCAATTCAACAACTGGAATATATCCCAAAGAAATGAAAGCAGGGACTCATACGGACACCTGTATACCCATGTCCACTATAGCATTATTCACAATTGTCAAAACATGGAAGCAAATCTACTATACTTCAATTTAAAAAAATTTTTTAAGGTAGAAGCAACCTAAGGGTCCATCATCAGGCGATGGATAAATAAAATACGGTATAATCATACAAAGGAATATTGTTGTTCAGTTGCTAATTTGTGTCTGACTCTTTTCGATCCCATGATTGTAGCATGTCAGACTCCTCTGTCGTCCACTATTTTCTGGAGCTTGTTCAAATTCATGTCCATTGAGTCAGTGATGCTATCTAACCATCTCATCCTTTGTCACCCTCTTCTCCTTTTGCCTTCAATCTTGCCCAGCATCAGGGTCTTTTCCAATGAATCGGCTCTTTGCATCAAAGTACTGGAGCTTCAGCCTCAGCGACAGTCCTTCCAATGAATATTCAGGGTTGATTTCCTTTAGGATTGACTGGTTTGATCTTCTTGCAGTCCAAGGGATCCTCAAGGTCTTCTCCAGCACCACAATTTGAAAGTTTCAATTCTTTGGTACTCAGACTTCTTTATGGTCCACCTCTCATATCTGTATATGACTACTAGAAAAACCATAGCTTTGACTATATGAACATTTGTTGGCAAAGTGACGTCTGCTTTTTAACACCCTGTCCAGGTTTGTCATACCTTTCCTTCCAAGGAGTGAGCATCTTTTAATTTCATGGCTGCAGTCACCATCCACACTGACTTTGGAGCCCAAGAAAGTCACTGTTTCCATTTTTTTCCCATTTGCCATGAAGTTATGGGACCAGATGTCATGATCTTAGCGTTTTGAATGTTGAGTTTCAAGCCAGTTTTTTCACTCTCTTCTTTCACCTTCATCAACAGGCTCTTTAGTTCCTCTTCACTTTCTGCCATAAGGGTGGTGTCATCTGCATATCTACGGTTGTTGAAATTTCTCCTGGAAATCTTGATTCCAACTTGTGATTCATCCAGCCTGGCATTTCACAAGATGTACTCTGCATATAAGTTAAATCAGTAGGGTTGATGTACTGTATACAACAACATCAATATATACATACAGGACTGATGTACAATATACAGGCTTGATGTACTCCTTTCCCAATTTTGAACAAGTCCATTGTTCAATGTCCAATTCTAACAGTTGCTTCTTGACCTGCACTGTATGCAGGAGACAAAGAAGATGGTCTGGTATTTCTATCCCTTTAAGAATTTTCCACAATTTGTTGTGATCAACACAGTCAAAGATTTTAGTGTAGTCAATGAAGCAGATGTTTTTCTGGAACCCCTTTGATTTCTTCACGATCCAATGAACACTGGTAATTTGATCTCTGGTTCCTCTGTCTCTTCGAAACCCAGATTGTACATCTGGAAATTCTCGGTTCACATGCTGCTGAAGCCTAGCTTGTAGGATTTTGAGTATAACCTTGCTAGCATTGAAATGAGCACAGTTGTGCGGTAGTTTGAACATTCTTTAGCTTTGCCCTTCTTTGGGACTGGAATGAAAACTGACCCTTACCAGTCCTGTGGCCACTGCTGAGTTTTCCAAATTTGCTGACATATTGAGTGCAGCACTTGAACAGTATTATCTTTTAGGATTTTTAAATAGCTCGGCTGGAATTCCGTCACCTCCATTAGCTTTGTCTGTAGTAAAGCTTTCTAAAGCCCACTTGACTTCATACTACAGACTGTCTGAAATAGGGAATTATTCATTGAATGAGTACAGAGCTTCAGTTAGTGATGATAATAAAGTCCTGGAGGTGGATGGTGGTAATGGTTGTACAACAACGTGAATGTACCTTAATGGCATTTTACCCTTAGAAATGGTAATTTTTCTTTTTAAAAACTTTTTATTTTGTATTGGGGTATAGCTGAAGGCAAATAACATTGTTATAGTCTCAGGTGAATAGTCACATATATACATGTATCCATTCTCCCCAAAGTCTCCTCCCATTCAGGCTGCCACATAACACTGCGAAGAGTTCCATGTGCTGTACAGTAGTCCTTGTTGGTTATCCAAAAACTGGTAAATTTTATGTTATATATTTTTCCACAATAAAAAAGTGACAGAAAATTAGACATTTTCAGGAAAAAAAGAGTGCCTGAATGGATTTAAAAAAAAAAAAAAAACAGGACCCAGGACTTCCCTGATGGCCCACTGGTTAAGAATCCATCTGCCAATGAAAGGGACACAGGTTCAATCCCTGGTCCGGGAAGATCCCACATGCCATGGAGCAACCAAGCCCATGCACCACAACAGCTGAGCCTGTGCTCTGCAACAAGAGAACCCCGTGCATCATAGCAAACAGTAGCCCCTGCTCGCCAAGACCAGAGGAAGCCTGCATGCAGCAATGAAGACCCAGTGCAGCCAAGAATAAAACAAATAAATATGGGGGGGGAGGAACAAGACTCCTCAGTCTACTGCCTACAGGAGACTCACCTCAGATGTAAGCACACACACAGACTGAAAGTGAACTCATGGAAAAGATATTCCATACAAACGAAAATCAAAAGAGAGCTGGGGTAGCTATACGCATATCTTACAAAACTGACTTTAGGATAGAGAGAAAAAGAAGGGAATTACATAAGGATAAAGGAATCAATCCATAAGAAGACATTTATAAATGTTAATGGATCCAACACAGGAGCACCTAAACATACAAAACAATTATTATCAGACCTAAAGAAAGAAATACACAGCAATACAATAATTTGTCATTGTTCAGTCACTCAGTCATGTCTGACTCTTTGCAACCCCATGGACTGCAACACACCAGGCTTCCTTGTCCTTCACTATCTCCCGGAGCTTACTCAAACTCATGTCCATCGAGTCGGTCGAGCCATCCAACCATCTCATCCTCTGTCGTCCCCTTTTCCTCCTGCCCTCAATCTTTCCCAGCATCAGGGTCTTTTCTAATGAGTCAGCTTTTCACATCAGGTGGCCAGAGTACTGGAGTTTCAGCTTCAACATCAGTCCTTCCAATGAATATTCAGGACTGATTTCCTTTAGGACTGACTGGTTGGATCTTGGAGTCCAAGGGACTCTCAAGAGTCTTCTCCAACAACACAGTTCAAAAGCATCAATTCTTCGGTGCTCAGCTTTCTTCATAGTCCAACTCTCACATCCATACATGACTACTGGAAAAAGCATAGCTTTCTCCCAGCAGTCTTGATTCCAGCTTGTGCTTAATCCAGCCTGGCATTTCACATGATGTACTCTGCACATACAGAAAGTGAACTCATGGAAAGATATTTCATAAAATGAAAATCAAAAGAAAGTTGGGTAGCTATATTCATATCTTACAGAACTGACTTCAAGACAAAGAGAAAAAGAAGGGAATTACATAATGATAAAGGAACCAATCCAACTCATCGAGTTGGCATCACCAACTCGATGGACATGAGTTTCAGCAAGCTCCAGGAGTTAGTGATGGACAGGGAAGCCTGATGTGCTACAGTCCATGGGGTCACAAAGAGTTGGACACGACTGAGCAACTGAACTGAACTCTGCATATAATTTAAATAAGCAGAGTGACAGTATACAGCCTTGATGGACTCCTTTCCCAATTTTGAACCAGTCCTTTGTTCCATGTTTGGTTCTAACTGTTGCTTTTTGACCTGCATACAGGTTTCGCAGGAGGCAGGTAAGGTGGTCTGATAGTCCCATCTCTTGAATTTTCCACAGTTCATTGTGATCCACACAGTAAAAGGCTTTAGCTTAATCAGTAAAACAGAAGTAGATGTTTTTCTGAAATTCTCTTGCTTTTTGTATGATCTAATGAATGTTGACAATTTGATCTCTGGTTCTGACTTTTCTAAATCCAACTTGCACACCTGGAAGTTCTTGGTTCACATACTGTTTGAAGTCTAGCTTGGAGGATTTTGAGCATGAACTTGCTAGCATGTGAAATGAGTGCAATTGTGTGATAGTTTGAACATTCTTTGGCATTGCCCTTCTTTGGTGTTGGGGTGAACACTGACCTTTTCTAGTCAGTTTTCGTTCCAATAAGACAATAATCCAATAGAATAATAGCAGAGGATTTCAATGCCCCACTTTCATCAATGGATAGATCATCCAGACAGACAATCAATAAGGAAACAACCTTAACACTTTAGACCAAATTAACAGATATATACAGAATACTCTACTCAAAAATATATAGAACACAATCTTCTCAAGTATACACGGAACATTTTCCAGGATAGATCATGTTAAGCCACAAAACAAATCTAAGTAAAACTTAAGAAGATTGAAATCATATCAAGAATCTTTTCTGACTACAATGGTATGAAACTAGAAATAAATTACAAGAAGAAAACTGGAAAATTCACAAATGTGTGGAGATTAAACAACATGCTACTGAACAACCAATGGGTCAAAGAAAAATCAAAAGAGAAATTAAAAATACCTTGAGAAAAATTAAAACAGAAATACAATATACTCATGAGATACAGCAAAATCAATTCTAAGAGGAAAGTTCATAAGTGATAAAAAAAAAATCCCTACACCAAGAAACAAACATCACAAAAACATCATTCTCAGTGATGAAAAGCTGAAAGCTTTCCCTTTAAGACCAGGAACAAGACAAAGATGCCCACTCCCAGCACTAATTTTTTTAATTTGGTTGTGCTGGGTCTTTGTTGCTTCGTGGACTTTTCTCTAACTGTAGCTAGTGGAGGCTCCTCTCTAGCTGTGGTGCATGGACTTCTCAGTGCAGTGGCTTCTCTTGCTGTGGAGCCCAGGTTCCGGGGCACGCAGGCTGCAGCGGTGGTGGCGCATGGCTCAATAGTTGGGGGATCCCAGGCTCTAGGGCACAGGCTCGATGGCTGTGGCACATGGGCTTAGTTGCTCCATGGCATGTGGGATCTTCCCAGACCAGAGATCATACCCTCCCAATGTCTCCTGCATTGGCAGGTGGATTCTTTACCACTGAGCCACCAGAGAAGCCATCACCACATACTAAACATAGTACTGGAAGACAGAGAAATTAGGAAGAAAAGTAAAAGTCATCCAACTCAGAAAGGAAGAAGTAAAACCGTCACTGTTTGACAATAAAAAGATTATATATATATATATATATATATATATATATATATATATATCCCTAAAGACTCCACCACAAAACTGTTGGAGCTAAGAAATGAATTCAGTAAAGTTGCAGGATACAAAATCAATATACAAAAATATGTTGCTAACATTGAACTATCAGAGAAATTTAAGCAATCCCATGTACAGTTGCATCAAAAAGAATAAAATACCCTGGAATTAGTTTAACCAAGGAATTGAAAGACCTGTACACTGAGAACTACAGACACTGATAAAATAAACTGAAGACACAAATAAGTGGAAAGATATTCTATGCTCATGGAATGGAAGAATTAATATTGTTAAATGTCCATACTACCCAAAGAAATCTACAGATTCAATGCAACCTCTATCAAAATTCCAACAGTATCTTTCAACATATTTAGAACCCACAAGTCTAAAATTTGTATGGAAGTACATAATACCTCAAAGAGCCAGAATAATCTTGATCAAGAAGAACGAAGCTGGAGGCATCATGCTTCCTGACTTCAAATTATATTACAATGCTATAGTGTGACAACAGTAATGCTATTGGCATAAAAACTGACACACAGATCAATGGAACAGAATAGAAATCTCATACATAAACCCACACAAATATGGTCAACTAATTTATGACAACAGTGCCAGAATATACAATGGGGAAGAGACAGTCTCTTCAATAAATGGTGGGAAATGAACAGCCACATTGGGAAAACTGGAGAGCCACAGGCAAAAGGATGAAACTGGATCACTATCTTACATCATACACAAAATCAACTCAAATGGATTAAAGAGCTGAATGTAGGACCACCCTGGTGGTCCAGTGGTTAAGAATCCACCTGCCAATGCAGGGGACACGGGTTCGATCCCTGGCCCAGGAAGATATGCTGTGGGGTGATTAAATCCATGCACTGCAACTCCCAAGCCCACGTGCTGCAACCACTGAGGCTCGTGCACTCTGAAGCCCTTGCTCCACAACAAGAGAAGCCACTGAAATGAGAAGCCCACATACAGTAACTAGACAGTAGCCTTCACTCGCTGCAACATGAAAAAAAAAAGGCCATGCACAGCAACAAAGACCCAGCGCAGCCAAAAATAATTAGTTAATTAAATAAAATACAAAATTTTAAAAAGAGGTTAATGTAAGACTGAAAAACATTAAATTCCTAGAAGAAAAAAATGGAGTGAAACCTCCTTGACATTGGTCTTGGCAATGATTTCTTGGATTTGACACCAAAAGTAAAGGCAATAAGAGAAGGACAAATAGGTGGGACTTCGTTAAACTAAAAAGCTTCTATACAGCAAAGAAAACCATCAACAAAGTGAAAAGGCAACCTATCAAATTGGAGAAAATATTTGCAAAGCACATGTTGAATAAAGAGTTAATATTGAAAATAAAGAACATGGAAGGGGTGGGATGAATTGGGAGATTGGGACTGACATATATGTACTATTTTATACATAGTATAAAATAGGTAACTAACAAGAACCTACATAGCTCAGGGAACTCTACTCAGTGCTCTGCGGTGACCTAAATGGGAGGGAAATCTAAAGAGGAGATACATGTGTATGTGGGCTTCCCTGGTACTCCGACAGTAAAGAATCCATCCGCAATGCAGGAGACCCAGACTTGATCTGTAAGTCGGGAAGATCCCCGGGAGAAGGGAATGGCTACCCACTCCAGTGTTCTTGCCTGGAGAATCCCACGGACAGAGGAGCCTGGCGGGCTGCAGTCCATGGGGCTGCAAAACGTCAGACACGACTTAGCGACCAAACAACAACATATGTATAATTATAGCTGATTCACTCTGCTGCGCAGTGGAAACTAACACAACATTGTAAAGCAACTATACTCCAATAAGAATTTTAAAGGGACATATATGTTCTAAGAAGAATATTAAAATATATACAATAACTACAATAAAATTTATTGTATATATACAAAAATATATACAATAAATACAATACAATTAAAATAATATTTTAATAAAATATTAAAATGTATACAATAAAAACACAATATATGCAAAAATATATATACACATACAATACAAATATACAAAATATATATACAAAAAATAAAAGAAATACAATATACAGTAAATTCTAACAACCATTAGAATGAAAGGTTGTTTTTTCATAGCTGTCTTTTCCTGTGTTTTCCATCTCTTTTATAATGAGTATGTTTTATGCTTTTAAATCAGAGGAAAAAATGGACATTTCAAAAGAGTGAAGAGAATTTAGAGTCCCTTAATACTAAAAAATAATAAAAACCGCATGTCTATTACTTAGGCAGTAAAAAATAAGTATTTCTTTTAAAAAAACAGAATATATAAAAAGAACTCATATACTTCAAAAGAAAAGGATAATTCAGTTAAAAGATGGGAAGAAGAAATGAACAGACGTTTTTCCAAAGAAGATAGACAAATGGCCAACAGATACATGATAATGTACTCAACCTAATTATCAGAAAAATGCAAATCAAAACCACAATGAGATATCACTTCATATCTGTTAGAATGGCTAGTATCAAACAGACATGTGGTAGTAAGTGTTGGGAGGATATGAAGAAAGGGAACCCTTTGCACTGTTAGTGGATCTCTGAATTGCTATTGCAACAGCCACTATGGAAAACCATACTGTTCCTCAAAAACTGAAAAACAGAACTATGATGCAATTCAGCAATTCCATTCTGAGTATTTATCCTAAGGAGACAAAAATCACTCTCTCAAAAAGACAGCTGCAGCCCAGTGTTCACTGCAGCATTATTTACAACAGTTAAGACGTGGAAACAAGCTAAATGTCCACTGACGGATGAATGAATGAAGAAGTAGTGAAATAATATACATATAGACATATATATATATATAATTCCATAATATTATGTAAGTAGTGAGTTATATATATAATTATATAATTCCATAATATAATATATATAAACATTATATGTATAGTCATTCCCTTATAATGGATAATGGAATATTATTTAGTTACAAAAAGGAAAGCTGGCAATTTGTGACAACATGGATGGACCTTGAAGGCATTATGCTAAATAAAATTAAATTCAGACAAAGAAACACAAATACTATATGACCTCACTTATACATAGAATAAAAAAAAACTTCTCATAGATACAGATAACAGAAACGGCAGCTGCAGAGGCCAGGTGAAACAGGCACAGGTCATCAGTGGGTACAAACTTCCAGTTATAAGATAAATAACTCCTGAGGATTAATGCACAGCATGGTGACTATACTGTATCATATATTTGAAAGTCACTAGGAGAGTAAATCTTAAGTTCTCAACAGGAGAAAAATTCATCGTAACTATTATTTGTGTGGTGGTAGATGTTAACGCATATGGTCATTGTTTCAAAATACATACATATATCAAATCACTATGTCCTACACCTAAAACTAATGCAATGTTATATGTCACTTATATCTCAATCTTTTAAAAATCTCCCAAGAAAAATCCTAGGGAATTCCCTGGCAGTTCAGTGGTTAGGACTCTGTGCTTCCACTTGCAGGGGGCCGAGGTTTGATGCCTGGTTGGGGAAATAAGATCCCACGAGCTGTGCACTGTGGCCAAAAAAAAAAAGAAAAGTCCTTGATGTGACAGCTTCACTGGTAAATTCTACCAAACATTTAAATAAGAACAAACACCAATCTTTCTCAAACTTTCCCCAACTGAAAAGGAGGCAATACTTCCTAATTCATTTTCTGAGGCCAGCATAACCCTAATACCAAAGCCAGACAAAACACTGCAAGGAAACTACAGACCAAATCCTTTATGAACATTGATATATAATCCTTGACAAGTTACTAGCAAACAGAAATCAGCAGCGGGAGAAAATATTTGCAAATGAAGCAAATGACAACGGATTAATCACCAAAACATTAATATACAAACAGCTCATGCAGCTCAGTATCAAAAAAAACAAGTAACTCAATCAAAAACTGGGCAGAAGACCAAAACAGACATTTCACCAAAGAAGACATACAGATGGCCAACAAACACATGAAAACATGCTCAACGTCACTAATTATTAGAGAAATGCAAATCAAAACTATAATGACACCAGTCAGAATGGTCATAATCAAAAATCTACAAACAATAAACGCTGGAGAGGTTGTAGAGGAAAGGGAACCCTCTTGCACTATTAGTGGAAATGTAAATTGATAAAGCCACTATGGAGAACAGTATGGAGGCTCCTCAAAAAGTTAAAAAATAGAAATGCCACATGACCCAGCAACTCCACTCCTGGGCTCATACCCAGAGAAAACCATAATTCAAAAAGATGCATGCACCCCAATGTTCACTGAAGCAGTATTTACAGTAGCCAGGACATGGGAGCAACCTAAATGTCCATCAACAGAGGAATGGATAAAGAAGATGTGATACATATATGCAATGGAATATTACTCAACCATAAAAAGCAATGAAAACAGTGCCATTTGGAGAGACGTGGATGGATCTAGAGACTCATACAGAGTGAGGTAAGTCAGAAAGCAAAAAACAAATATCATATATTAATGCATATATGTGGAATCTAGAAAAATGGTACAGATGATCTTATTCGTAAAGCAGAAGTAGAGACACAGAGGCAGAGATCAAACATATGGATATCAAGGGAGGAGGGAAGGGTAGGATGAGTTGGGAGATTGGGATTGACATATACACACTATTGACACTATGTATAAAACAGGTAACTAATGAGAACCTACTGTGTGGTACAGGGAGCTCTACTCAACTGCTCTGTGGTGATCTAAATGAATGAACTATCTGAAAACGTTCACACAAACAATGAACTATCTGAAAAAGAAATTGCAAAAACAAGTCCATCTACAATAGCATCAAAAAGAATTAAATACTCAGCAATTAACTTAACCAAGGTGGTAAAGACTTATACAATGAAAAGTACAAAACATCACTGAAAGAAATAAAAGACAACAGGAATAAAGGGTGATATACTGCATGTTTGTGAATTGGAAGACATCCTTATTTAAAATGTCAATACTACCCAAACAACCTACAGATTCAATATAATCTCTATCAAAATTCCAATGATTTTTTTTTTTTTTCAGAAATAGGAAAACCCATTCTAAAATTCATGTAGACACTGAAGGGGCCCTGAACAGCCAAACAGTCTGGAAAAGGAGAAACTGGATAGCTGATTTCAAAACCTACTACAAAGCCACCGTAATCAAAACAGTGTGGTTTTAACATAAAGATAGACATACAGATCAATGGAATAGAATAGAAATAGCCCAGAAATAAATTCTCACCTATATGGTCAAATGATTTTTGGTAACGGTGCCAAGACCATTCAATGAGAAAAGGACAGTCTTTTCAATAAATAATGCTCAAGAAACTGAGTATTCTCATGCAAAAGAATGAAATTGGGCCCTTATCTCACACCGTATACAAAACTTCTAACTCAAAATGGATCAAAATCCTAAACATAAGACCTGAATTAAAACTCTTAGAAAAAAAATTGGGCAAGAGCTTCACAACACTGAATTTGGCAATGATTTCCTGGATATGACACCAAAGGAACAGATAATAAAGAAAATTAGACTTAATGAAGTTTTTTAAAATTTTGTACATCAAAAGACATTATCCACAGAGTTAAAAGGCAACACACAGGATGGGAGAAAATATTTGTAAGTCATGTATCAAAGGGCTTAATATGCAGAACAAATACAGAGACTCAACCAAAAAACAGCCCACTTCAAAAAATGGGCAAAAGATTTGGACATTCCTCCAATGAAAATAAATGGCACAGGAAAAGATGCTTAACATCACTCAATCTGTAAGGAAACGCAAGTCAAAACCACAGTGAGATAGTATCTTATACCCATTAGGATGGCTACTATCCAAAAAACAGCAAATGTTGATGAAGAGGTGGATATACTGGAAACCTTGAGCCCTGTATGGGTAGTTTCTCAAAAAATCAGAAATATAGTTACTATAAATAAAAAAGTGAAGTGAAAGTGTTAGTTGCTCATTTGTATCTGACTCTTTGCGACCCCATAGATTGTAGCCTTCCAGGCTCTTCTGTTCATGGGATTCTTCAGGCAAGAATACCAGAGTCAAGTTGCTATTTTCTACTCCAGGGAATCTTCCCAGCCCAGGGATCAAATCTGGGTCTCTTGTGTCTCCTGCATTGGCAGGCTGATTCTTTTACCACTGTGCCACGTGGGAAGCCCCTCAATTTCTAGTACCAATTCTAAAAACTTACATACATATGCTTACTATATTACTAAAAAACCATGAAATCCTTGTATTGCCAATAGATGCTGGGAACTTCACATTGCATTCTTAAAGAGGCAGAATTCCATTTGCAAGAGGGCCATGTAGTCCTCCCACCCTGATGGAATAGCTCCCTCCCTGCCCTCATGGTATATATCTTGGAGAAATTAAAGCAAGGGCTCAAAGAGATTGTTGTACATCCATGTTTATAGCAGCATTATTCACAACTGCTAAAACACAGAAGCAACTAAGTGTCCACAACTGATGAACGGATAAGCAAAATGCTGTGGACACATACAATGCAATATTATACAGCCTTAAAAAAAAAAGTAAATTCTCCAAAATGCTACAACATGGATAAACCTTGACAGCATTTTGATAAGTGAAATGAGCCAGTTACAAAAGACAAATACTGTATGATTTCACTTGTATGAGGTACTCAGAGTAGTCAAATTCATAAAGAGAGAAACTATAATGGTGGTTCTGGAGTGGGAAGAGTGAAGAATAGGGAGCTGTTATTTAAAAAGTATAGAGCTTCAGTTTTACAAGACGAAAAGAAATACGGTGATGAACTGTGACAATGGTTGCACAACAGTGTGAATGTATGTAATACCACTGGACTGTAAAGTTTAAGGTGTTAAATTTTATGTTACATGTATTTCACACAATAAAAAACAAACAAAAACACTAAAAGTTCACTGTTCTTACTAAGATTCAGCCATTTTTCTTGCATAAACACTTCCTGAATCACTGCAAGTCTTTGGTAAATTTCCAGTTTGAGAAAGTTAATTCTGACCATTTTAGCCTGTTTTCTCATTGCTCTTATGGAGGAAATTTTGGAGATTCTTACTTTGGTGTTTTTTTCTAATACCCATGGTTTCACATCGCGAATACCCCTGTGGCTGCCTGCTTTACCACCTGGGGAAAAGTAAAGATTATAGTAACCCCAGGCCACTAGGAAAATTCTTGCTGGCCTGCAAAAGGGTCCCAGCTCTACCTGAAAAGCTCACCTCAGGCAAAGATGAATAATCAAAGAGGAACCTATGCAAAGATACTAGAAAGAAAAAAAGGAGAAAAAAAGCAGGACAAATGTGAACACTGGAAAACACTTATTAGGAAATTGTTACCACAAAGCAAGTGAAAAAAAATCTGACCAGATATTTCATCTTCGGATTAAAAAAAAAAACAACTCTTCCATGAAACCAGAGCCCAGGGATGAGACTAAAAAGATGCATGAGCGTTGCATAAATAGCGAGCAAAACAGGAGCTGGTAAAACCCAGGAAACAAGTGAAAGAAAGAAAATTAAAGTAGCACAGAAGAGAAGATGAACGTATCTCAGGAAAAACAGAGACTGAGAAACACAGAAGAGGGTTTGGAAAACTGGACTTTGAAGAGTGAGAAAGATAAAAAGGAAATACTTACACAGGCTTAAAAGGAAATAACATGCGTGGCAACTGGGCAAGACAGAGAAAGAGAGAGAGAGAGTGCGTGAGAGAGAGAGAGAGAGAGAGAGAGAGAGAGAGAGAGAGAGAGAGAGAGAGAGAGAGAGAGAGAGAGAGATCCCTAGGGAAGAAAATCCAAAGAGACTTAAAAACAGAATCTTGACTGCTTTCGGCAATGAGAAAACACATGATGTGACACCCGGAAAGGCCAGTCCCAGGGAAAGGGGTACAAACAGTGAACACATCCAATGCTGGCCATTATTGGACTTCAAAGCTAAGAATCCTTTGAACTGATAGACTCACATGACCCTACAGCCGTATTCGGTGTTGGCGCAGAGCGGAGCTGAGACAGGCGGGGACCCTTTGCTGCAGTGCCTGCACCTGGACCACACCTCTCCTCCAGCAGCAAAATGCGAAGAAATGATATGGGACTAAAAATAACTGCATACATGAGCAGTTGGGGCAAATTCTGGATCCCCCCCCCAAAAAAATACAAAAAATCCAACTGCCACTTCTGAAGAGCCTGGAGCAAAAACAAGGTGTTGGGAGCAAAAGCAGGGTATTGCACATGGCCCCCTGCACATACCACCACCTCAAGTGTGGGCAAATCACCTAAGCCACACCTCCAGCCTGACCCCTGGACACACCTTCACTCCATATAAAGAACAAGCTCGCCCCCCTCAGTGAGAGCAAGCAAGCAAGGGAACCTGTTGTTCTCACTCCCCCTGCCCAGTGCTGCGGCAGGGTCCCCAATAAAGCCTTGCCTGAATTTCTTGTCCGGCCTCTAGTCAATTTCTATCGACTGGGGAAGGCCAAGAACCCTGGTTGGCATCAGATTTACGGCACCCAAAATGGGACAGTTGTCCCATTCTGGGGAGATCTGGGCACCTCCAGAACCACTGAATGCAATTTTCTCATGGGTGGTAAGTGGCCACCTGAGCCTCTTGTTCCAGAGTCATCACCTTTGCTAAGCCTGCCTTCATGGCCCCTGGGGGCTTCAGTACCCTCATTCAGACAATGCATTCCCTTCCCTCTTGTCCTTTACCCTTTCCTGAAATCTACTTCTCTGTCTTCTCCGTCTTTGACAGTGAACATCAGGCACCTATAGCATCACTCCTCTCAACCTGTCAGACCTGCTCCCTCTGGCCGGCAAGCTCACCTGGACAGGTGAACAGAGGTGGGAGCAGGCTCTCCGACGGGAGGCTTATGAGAGTGGTAGAGGTTCAAACCTCACATCGTGTAGTGGCTGGGAGTCCTATCGTCCCAGGAGTCTCACCTTTATTTTCCTTCTCTTTCTCTTTTTCAGTCTTTGTTGTCCTTCCTCCCTGAACCTCTCCCTTGATCCTAATACCTTCACTCCCATCCCCTTTATCATGAAAACTGCTTGTGTGTGTCTTTAAGAGTTTGTCATTGGCATCTTTGTTTCACATAGTTTTGTCTGTCCAACTGCTCCTGCCAGTCTCCGCCAAATTCGTGGGCATGGCAGAACATTTAAATCTTGAAACACAAATGCAACCCACTTTGCCGGAGATTTCAGCCTTGGGTTACTTGGTGGGATTTTGGAGAACACAAAGAGTAGAAGGAGCTTACATTTTTCCCTCCTCTGCTTTTGCAATGCAACTATTCTGCCTAGGCTCTCAAGAACTGCCTGATTCATGTGTAGTCCTCCAGACTGAAGAATAAAAAGGTGGGGGGGGTTGCTTTTTAAATTCAAACAAGAGGGCAGACTTCCCTGGGGGTCCAGAAGCTAAGACTCCACACTCCCAATGCAGGGAGCCCAGGTTCAATCCCTGGTCAGGGAACTGGATTCCACATGCCACAGTGAAGATCAAAGATCCCGTGTGCCGCAACTAAGACTCGGTGCAGCCAAATACGTAAGTAAGTATTTTATTTTAAAAGTGAAAATTCTGGGGCTTCCCTGGAGGTCCAGTGGCTAAGACTCTGTGCTTCCAACGCAGGGGGTGTGGGTTCGATCTCAGGTTGGGGAACTAAGATCCCACATGCTGTGTGTTGCTGCTAAATAAACAAATTCAAGTGAGAAAACTAGGAGATCTCTGGTTCTATACAAGTTGGCTTGACTGGCTTAAGCTTGCGGGTTTAATTAACACAGACCTGACTTTAGATTCATCAAGATTAAGTATAGGACTTTCCTGGTGGTCCAGTGGTTAAGAATCCTCCTGCCAATGCAGGAGACACAGGTTCGAGCCCTAGTCCGGGAAGATCCCACATGACACGGAGCAGCTAAGCCCGTGGGCCACAACTATTATACCTGTGCTTTTGAGCCTGTGAACCACAACTACTGAAGCCTGTGAGCCCTAGGGCCCATGATCCACAGCAAGAGAAGCCACCACCACAAGAGGCCCACACCACAACTAGGGTGTAGCTTCACCCACTGCAACTAGAGAAAGCCTGCACACAGCAATGAAGACCCAGCACAGCCAAAAATAAAACAGTGCCTCCAAACTTTGGTAACTTTAAACTAAATTAAGTTACATGATAGGAATTCATTGAATATAGAGGCCATTTTCAAATAAAATATTGGGAACATTAATGGCTGAACAGGCCTAAATGTACCTCTTTTGACTTCTTGCAATAAGTTTGGTGCCACCTTGAGATGTTCTCTACCAATCTATAGAATGCTACCGTAAAAGACAGTTCCCGGTTGCTTAAAGAAAGGCTGTGTGTTTTTAGGAAAGAAGGTATAAGGAATGGGAATATATTTTGTTAAAGGAAAAAGGGTGGGTTTGTCCTAAAGCTGATTATTTCTAAATGAAAAGAATAAGAAACAAAGTCTGGCTACAGAAAGGTGCAGAAGGTTTGTGGAAGTGGAACAGTGAGACAAGAATTTTGTTTGTGGTCAGGATTTTCTAAGGTTGGATTAAACTTTATTAGGTAAATGGATTTTTTTTAAGATAGGCTGATTTAAGACTGGTTTTGGCCTCTTTCTCGTAAGAGAACAAACTCTCCCTGGAATGGTGCTTTTGATAACAGATTGCATGAATTTCTGTGCCTTTAAGTGATCTGCATTTACTTTTGAAATCTTTTTTTTTCACCTTAGCTCAAGGAATAATTGTTTCACAGACCTATGATTCTATCTGACTGGGTTTTTTAAAACTTTTTGAAATTTTTGACAGACTTTTCAAATATCAAATTCTAATTAAAGTTATTTTGACCTCCAGCTAGCTTTGGGGTGCTTTAAAGGGCCCCTGGAGCGTCCCAAAGTGAGATCCTAAACTAATTGGCTTGGTATGTTAAATTATACGGGAAACTGTCTAAACTGGCTGTTGCCTGTGTCAGATGGAAACACCAGGCTCTCCCCACTTTTACTGCAGCCACCAGACAGCAGAAGGAATTCTGGGTTCTTCTATTGCCAAGTCTCTCACCTTACTCTATGTCCAAAAATATCCCCTGTGGGAATACTCCCACCTCTAGGCCCGCAGGTCCTGACCCCTGTGGCACTTTCTGTCCAACTTTAACTCCTCCAGGAGGTCCTTTTTGCACCCCTTCGCTCCAGGCCTTGGCAGCCCGTATCTTGTTACAGACTACCTGTGGGGCTGGCCACTTCCAAGAAGCCCATATCCTGGGCTTTATAGATGCTCAGTCTTGAAGAATACAACCCAACCCAACATCAGGAAAATTGTTACAGGACATAAGGATTCTAGGCAACAGATCCCCCTTAGGAAGAGTCACAGCAACACACTGGTTCAAACATCCCCACCCCCCCGGCAGGAGGGACCGAGGCCCAGAGACATCTGGGTAGGTGACAGGAGAACAGAGGACACCCAAAATCCCACTAGGTAAGAAGGCAACTGGAGGACACTCCACCCCCCTCTGACAAAAGCCTCCTAGTCAATGTCTCTGGGACGCTGGACTTCATATCCAGGAGCGCCGTCAGTTGCAGGCTACTCAACACAGGAGGACCCTCTTCGAAATGAGAACACACACCTCTGGAATGTATCCCTAAAAAATGGAAATTTTTAAAAACAGAGGGCTGAAAAGGGAAGAACTTAAATCCTACTGTAACAATGCCTGGCCTTTATATAAGTTGGGGAGGGTAGAGGAAAAAAGGCCTAAAATGGGTCTTAAATTACAATACTATCTTGCAACTGGCTCTTTACTGTCACAAGATGGGAAAATGGACTGAGGTTCCCTATGTTCAAGCCTTCATGGTTCTTTACCAAAACCCTGCCCTATGCAGCTCCTGTAATCAAGTCTGAGGAATTGAAAAACACTCCCCACATTTTCGATGATCCTCTTTTAACCTTTCCCAACTTTCAGGGAGGAAACCAAGTCTCCCCTGCTTTTCCAGAGCCACCTACTTCCCTAGAGGCACCTATTCCTTCAGATCCCTCTGACCACCTCCCTACGTCCCGTTATGGTCTCTGCTACCCCAGGAGAGAGACTAGTCCCTCTGGGATAACTCGTAGTGGAACTTCTTATCACCCAGTGTGCCCTCCGAGGAAAGCGGCAAATGCTGAAGAGACAAGCAGAGCAAACATGTCCTTCTCTTTAACCAACTTAGCCCAGGGCAGACAGAGACTGGGCCAATTTTCTGAAGACTCCAGGAAGTTTGTTGAATGGTTTTAGGCCCAAACTCTGGCCTTTGATTTAACCTGAAGGATGTCCAAATAGCCCTACCTACTTGCTGTACCCCTGAAGACAGAGAAGTACGGACAGCAGTCCAGGGGCTTGGAGACCAACTTGCCAGGGACCAACCCGAGCATTTTGTTGTGGGTGGAGATGCAGTCCCAAATCAGGAGCCCCACTGGAATTATAATTCCTGGGAGGAAACAGAAGCCAAGAAGCTCACAATCCAGTGCGTATCAGAAGGGATGAGAAAGCGTATCAAAAAGCCAATTAACTATGGATAGTTAAAGGAGTGACCCAAGAAGAAAAAGAAAATCCAGCCCTCTTTCAAGGATGGTTTGTGGAGGCTTTTAGAAAATTTCCTAACATTGATCCATCCAGTCCTGAGGGTCAGTCCCTACTGGGACAACATTTTACCAACCAGTTCACCTCTAACATTAGGGATAAATTCCAAAAGCTACAATTAGGCCTAAAACCCCCAATGCCCCAGTTCCTAGAGGTGGCCTTTGGGGTATTTAATAATCGAAATCAAGCTGAGGAGGAAGAGAGAAAGGGAAAAACAGGAAGAAAACAGGCGGGAAAACAGGAAGACCAGGGCTCAAGCCAAACTTACAGCCATAGCCATCAGCCACATCCTGCAACCACAGGAAACCCAAGGGGACCAAGGAAGTTTAACCATCCACCTGGAGGATGGTTAAAACCAGCAAGAGGGAGGCTTTGAATGTAAGTCGACCAGCCACTGGGCCCAAAAGTGCCAAAAAGAACGCCCTGGTCCACGTCCAGTCTGCAAATGAACAGGGAGACTGCAAGTGGGACTGTCGCAGTCCTGAAAGGGAAGCGGGGCTCCTGAGATGGCCACGCTGGATGACTGAGGGGGCCTGGGGTTCTGGAAGCTCCCCTCGATGAGATGTCTATCCCCACTGAGGACTCCTGGGTGGTCCTTGGCATGGTAGGCAAGAAAATCAATTTTTAATTGATACGGGAGCCACTTACTCTGCCTGATCTCTCACACTGGGCCTCTTTCCTCCAAAACCGGTACAGAGACTGGTGTGGACGGAAAGCCCATTATTTCACTAGGCCTCTCACTTGCCAATCTGAGCAGCAGTTAATCTCACATGGCTTTCCAGTGGAGCCTGAGTGTCCTACCCCACAACTGGGAAGAGACCTTCTCGGCTCCGTGGGGCCATGTTAAGATCAGGAGGCCCCAAGCAACCTTCTCTTGATTCTAAGACAAATCAGCTGGAAGAACAAGGGCCTGCTCCCAGCCATATTCTACACACAGCAAACCCTACAGTTTGGGACAAAAGAATCCCTGGGAAGGCTCTAAATGCCCAAGCAGTAAGAATTAGCCGTAGGCCAGAAGTCACTTATCCGAACAAGAGACAGTACCCTATAAAGTTGGAAGCAAAAAATGGTTTGCAAACTCTCATAAATAAATTCTTAAAACATAGCCTCTTACTGCCCAGTCAGTCTCCATGCAATACCCTTATTTTTGCCAGTTGTTAAGCCAGTTGGGAATATGGAATGGTGCGAGGCCTTAAAGCAGTAAACGAGGCAGTGGTCCCCTAGATCTCTTATGGCCAATCCTTATACTAGTCCAGATTCCTGGAGATGCCAAATGGGTTACTGTGCTTGACCTCAAGGATGCCTTCTTTTGCATCCCAGCTCATTCCTCATCTCAGTATGTCTGCCCTCAAGTGGACTAACCCCTACTCAGGCCGAATGCAACAGTACCTGGGCAGTATTACCCCAGGGGTCTCAAGACAGCCCACACTTGTTTGGCAGTGCTAGTGGTAAAGAATATACTGGCCAATGCAGGAGACGCAAGAAGACTCAGGTTTGATCCCTGGGTCGGGAAGGTCCCCTGGAGTAGGAAATGGCAACCCATTCCAGTATTCTTTTCTGGAAAATTCCCCGACAGGGGAGCCTGGTGGGCTACAGTCCATCGGGTTGCAGAGGGTTGGGACATGTCTGAGCGACTAAGCAGCGGCAACCACACTTGTCCACCCAGGCCTTAGGAAAAAAGTTAAGGGAAATACACATAAAAGAAAGGGCCATTCTGGGACTTCCCTGGTGATCCAGTGGCTGGAACCCCATGTTCCCAAAGCAGGTGCCTGGGTTCAATCCCTGGTCCGGGAGCTGGATCCCACACACCCTAACTAGGAGTTCGCAGGCCGTAACTAAGACCTGGCACAGCCAAATAAATAAATACATATTTTTAAAAAAGGAAAAAAAGGAAGGGGCCATTCTACAGTATGTAGATAACATATTAATATGTAGTCCCTCCGTGGAGGCTTCAGATTAAAATACCATTAAAGCCCTTAATTTTCTTGGGACCCAGGGCTCTAGGCTCCCCAGGTAACTCAGATGGTAAAGAATCCACCTGCAATGCAGGAGACCTGGGTTCAATCCCTGGGTTGGGAAGATCTCCTAGGGAAGGGAATGGCAACCCACTCCAGTATTCTTGCCTGCAGAATTCCATGGACAGAGGAGCCTGGAGGGCTACAGTCCATGGGGCCACAAAACAGTCAAACACAACTGAGCAACTAACACTGGAGCTATAGGATCTCCCAAAAAAAAAAGCCCAATCCTCAAAGCAACAAGTTAAATACCTGGGATATATTATAAACTCTGGAAGCAGACAGTAATCTCCTTATAGAAAAGAAGCTATATTAGGCCTAAGTGCCCCCAAAACAAAAAACATCTTTTTCATACTTCCTTAGGTGTGGCAGGATTTTGCAGAGTTTGGATTCCAGGATTCAGATTGGTGGCCAAGCCTCTGTATGAAGCCACTTAAGACCCAGATACAGAACCATTACTCTAGACTGGAGAACAAGGAAAGGTTTTTAATAACATCAAACAGATCCTCACCCGAAGCTCCTGCTCTGGGTCTCCCAGTTTCAAAAAGCCATTTATTTCGTACTTAGCTGAGAAGCTGGGGACAATTTTGGGGGCTCCCTGTACAAAAGCTAGGAGAAGTTCCTCAGCCTATATAGGCTATTTTTCCAAACAACTAGATTCTGCGGCCCGTGGCTGCTTCCGGGGGGTAGCTGCCATCTATTTATTACAGGAAGAAGCTAACTGGTGGAGTGCCACTGGGAGTCCAGAGCCCTCATCAAGTACAAGGGATTCCGGAGATTAAAGACCACCACGGGCTTACTGGAGGCCGTCTTACTAAGTGCCAGGTTTTATTCCTTGACTCCCCAGAACTCACCCTCAACACCTGCCACACCCTCAACCCCGCGACGCTAATGCCTGCTAAAAGCCCAGAACTAACCCAGTCCTGCCTTGAAACCTGTGAGCAGGTTTCTGCCTGCAGGCCTGATCTAACAGACCGGGCTGTAGACAACCCTGAGGAAGAACGGTACTGACGGCAGTAGTTTCGTTAAAGACGGAGGCAGCAGCGCAGGGCATGCTGTTGTGAGAGCTCATACTGCTACAGAAGCAAAACCTTTGCCACCTAACACTTCAGCCCAGAAGTGAGCGAATGGTCCTAACTCGAGCCTTAACCTTAGAAAAAGGAAAAATTGTAAATATTCGTGTGTGCTTAGTTTCTAAGTTGTGTCGGACTCTTTGTGACCCTGTGGATTGTAGCCCACCAGGCTCCTCTGTCCGTAGGATTCTCCAGGCAAGGAAACCAGAGTAGGCAGTCATTCCCTTTTCCAGGGGCTCTTTTCAACCCAGGGATTGAACCCCAGTCTCCCAAACTGCTGGCAGATTCTTTACTGTATGAGCCACCAGGGAAGCCTGGTACATAAATATATGTACAAACTCAAAATCTGCCTTTCTCGTTTTACATGCCCATGCAGCTATCTGGAAAGAAAAAAAGCTTTTAAATGCAAAAAAAATTCCCCTGTAAAGTATGGGGCTAAGGGACCTCCCTGGTGATCCAGTGGCTAAGAATCCACCTACCAATGGAGGAGACAGTGGTTCACTCCCTGGTTCAGGAAGATTCTACATTGCCATGGGGCAACTAAGCTTATGCGCTGAGCCTGCTAGCCTACAGCCAGTGTTCCACAACAGAATAAGCCCCTGCAATGAGAAGCCCGTGCTCTGCAACACGAGAGAAGTCCCGCTCCCTCCAACTAGAGAAAGCCTGAGCCTGGCAACAAAGACCCTGCGCCGGGCGCAGCCGCTCAGGCATGTCTGACTCTCTATGACCCCATGGACTGGAGCCCACCAGGCTCCTCTGTCCATGGGATTCTCCAAGCAAGGATGCTGGGGTGGGTTGCCATGCCCTCCTCCAGGGGATCTTCCCAACCCAGGGATCAAACCCAGGTCTCCCGCATTGCAGGCAGATTCTTTACCATCTGAGCCACCAGCGTAGCCCAAGAATACTGGAGTGGGTAGTCAAGACCCAGCATAGTCATAAAGAAATTAATGAAATATATGGGGCTGAGATTTGACATTTCAAAGAAGTGACTCCAAATCCAAAACAAGTGACAGTCATTCACTGCCGTGGGCACCAAAAGGAAATTGACCTTCGAGTATCTATTGACAGAACAAGGAGGGGTATGGCCATTGCCAGTACTGCTTGTTGCCCTTATGTAAATACCTCATTCCAGGCAGAAACCACTGTTGAGAAAATTCAGCAAGTCACCTGGCTTCAGCAGACAATTAACCACCAGTCCTTGCTATTCAATGTGGACAGGGAAACTGAAAATCGGTTCTCTAGTTTGTTCTCTTGCATCCTACAGGATATAAAAAACTTCTGGGCAGGAGGTTTTCATTTTCTTATAACCCTTTTCTTTTCAGTCATAGACTTGGTCACAGGTTTACAACAGTACTCCGATGTCTTCCCTAGTGTTGTAAACCTGTGACTAAGACTTTTTGGTCCAAGGAGACCTGGAACCAACAGGTCCAGACCCTCTATCCTAAACATAGAGAAACATGTTCAACTTTAATCCTGAGATTAACAAAAAATATATACCCAAGCAGAATGGCTTCTTAGCATGGGTGACCCCTCCTCTCCTGTCTGGTCAACAATTAAGGAAGCCCTCCCAAAGCTAACCTGGCTCCTTCCCTTCCTGGGCCCTTTAAAGACTACTGTTGTTGTTCTCTTTTCTGGTCCTTGTTTGATTAACCTTTTGTATAAGTTTGGGTCTTTTAGGCTCCAACAGTTGGAAGTAAGGCTCATGATGGCTCAAGTTCAACCCATTCCAGCAGAGAGTGACCCAGGTCCCTACGGGTCCTTGGAACAGTCAGCAAGGGACTTCTACACCTCTTGGGTAGGCTAGGGTCTGCTGCCCCTGTCCAGCAAGAAGCAGTTTCGGAAGATGAGACTTTCAGCCCCTTACCCCTTAAGAATGAGGGAGTCTCTCAGGGAGCATTGAGACAAGCTGGGACCTGGGACCCTTTTGCTGCAATGCTTGCATCTGGACACACCTCTTCTCCAGGAACAAAATACAAAGAAACTGTACGGGACTAAAAATAACTATGAGTATGCACAGTTGGGGCAAATTCTGGACAAAAGAGATCAAAATACCCAACTGCCGCTTCTGAAGAGCCTGGAGCAAAAACAAGGTGTTGGGAGCAAAAGCAGGGTACTGCACATGCCCCCTGCACCACCAAAGGGGTGGGCAAATCACCTAAACCACCCCTCCAGCCCAACCCCTAGACACACCCCTACCCTCATCCCATATAAAGAACAAGCTTGTCCCTGATCAAGAAGCAAGCGAGCAAGGGAACCTATTGTTTGTTCTCACTTGCCCAGCATTTCTGCTTCAGCAGGGGCCCCAGTAAAGCCTTGCCTGAATTTCTTGTCCGGTCTCTAGTCAAATTCTATTGATTGTGGAAGGTCAAGAACGCTTGTCGATATCCTGAGTCAGTAAGGCTTCAAAATGCAGGAAAAAGCAAATATTACCAAGGCATTAATACTCAGTCTAAAGAGTTCGGAACAAGCAAAACGAGGAATATTGTTCTCAGAAGCCTTCCTCAGAAAAGACTCAAAGGTGAAACTCAGCCATCCAAGAGGCGAAGTCAGAACAGAAGACCTGGAGCCGCAGGTCTCCTGGGACGACTCCTACCTCTGAGGTCACCGCTCCATTTCACGCCCTGTGCGTGCTCAGCCATGCAGTCAAGTCCAACTCTTTCCCACCCCATGGACTGTAGCCCTCCAGACTCCTCTGACCATGGAATTCTCCAGGCAAGAATACTGGAGTGAGACGATCCCCTTTCTCCAGGGGATCTTCCCGACCCAGGGATTGAACGCCATGTTTTCTGCATTACAGGCGGATTCTTTACCACTGAGTCACCTGGGAAGCCCACATTTCATACCCCAGGTGGATCGTTTTAACACCCCCTTCTCTATAAACAAAATTATTTTCAGTAATAATCACCCTTCTTGACTCAATCTTCAGTTTTAAAGTAACTGTTAAAAAGCATAACTTCAAAATTTAAAAATAATCAAGTATTTTACATATGAAAATTCGCACTGACCAAAGAACACACACGTACACCTTGCAGTTGACGCTCAATTTTGCCATTTTCAATTTTAAACACAAAGTAAAAACTCTAAGTGATCATATAAAGACAGAATTGAAATTATATCAGTTCTGTGTGATAATTTTTACAGCCACTGTGCCATCATTGTTTACTTCATATTCACTAATTAAATGCAGGAATATGCGGTATAGCTGGAGACACACAATACAACCAAAGTGAGCTTGGAGGATTTCATACCTTGAGGTTCCTACTTTCCTAACGAAAGCTACGTAGATTAAGTGTGTGTGAGTGTGTGTGTGCGTTGTGTCAGGGAAAGGTTTTCTATTATACAAACTGAGAGTTCTTCAAATGAGCTTCCATGTAGACTAAAAAGGAAAAATAATAAAAATATGCTAATTTGAAGCACACAGTGAAATTCTGTGCTTTGAAATTCAATAATAACCAAGGCAACTGGAACAAAAGATTTGGGGAAGGGGGCATTTTACCACCAATACTGTTGAGGATTGCCACTGCAAGGTTTTACAATAAAAAGCTAGCAAGATACTCAGTTTTATCACTGTTTTCAAAACTCTCCTACATCTGTCTCATCCATTTTACTTTCTGCAGCCTTGCTACATTCTAAGAAAGAAGTCACAGATAAAAGAGTAAACGTGCTCAGTCATTAGAGACGGAAAATAGCCCTTCTTATATACTGAAGCTGGACCACCTAAATCAACACAAGATAACATTTCAGCAATAAATCTCCACAGACCGGGCACTCCCTCAGTGCCAGCACCTGGGACTGCCATGCCCACTGCCCACCCGAGTCCAGCACCGGGCTCTCCCCAGTCCTCCTGCCCTTGTTACCTGACGCTGGAAGCTCACTGCTCCAGATCCCCAGCCAGGAGGGTACTCACGCTTGGAGGAGCTGCCCCCTCCGGTACAGACATACCTGGCACGGAGAAGGGTGTCCCAATGGCTGCTCTGGAGTTGCACGCAGGGGCAGGCAACAGAGCCCAGAAGACACTAGTGAACGGGGACGTGAGGGTCATGGCCCAGCGGAGCAGCGACAAGACGCTGCCGGAGACCAAACGAGACCTGAAAACGGTAAGCCAGGAGTTCCACCTGTTAGAACAGGCAGGCAGTTTAACAGCCTACAAGCCGAAGGACATTAGTCCTTCAGAATTGGGCCAAATTGTCCTGGCAGTCAAGCAGAAGGCAACTGTTTTTGATCTAGAAACTGTGGTTTTCGCAGAGCACCTGGAAGCCTATAATTACTATTACACTTTACTGGGAATTGGTGCATTTTCCGTTTTCTTGCTGGGAACTTTCTTTTCCATCAAGAGGGGAAGATATCAAAAGCTTCGCAGAAATTCTTTTCTTAATAATAAAATAAGCTATTTCAAAATGTAAATTTATGAGCAAAAGAGCAAAGCAGCTATGATCTCTTCTGAAAAGAACTCACCTGAAGAGGTGCCTAGGCTTTACAATGCACTCTTCTAGAAGGTTTGAGGATCCAGACCAAATTCAAGGAGGAAAAATGTTTGGCGTCCGGGGTGGAGGATGGAAGGAAGGAAAGAGAGGTGAGACTGGGGGTGGAGGTGTGGGGATGAGGGCGGCGGAGAAAAAAGACAATGTAAAGGAGATACGGGAAGCTTGTAACGAGGAATTTGGTGCAACTTTAGGAAGGAAAAGAAAAGCCCGTAAAGAAACAAGACAGATTAGAGAGAAGATGAAGTCTGAATGCCTTCAAATTCTAGAGGAGAAAAAACACCGGCTTTCAGAAGAGCTCTTACTTGCAGGAAGCGTTTGGGATGAGCGAGCATTCCAAGCCTTCCGCCGACTCCGTGCAAGAGCTCCCCCAACTGGCCACATGGCGCAATCACAGGGGGGCTTTAAAGCCTCAGGACCCTGGGCCCCATCTGCTTCCAAAGAGCTTCACTGCATTGGTGTCAGGTGTGGCTTGATTGTTGGGCTTTACAGGCTTCCCAGGTGACTCTAGTGGGCAGCCAGGATTGACAACCAGCAGCTCTGACTTCTGAAAAAGAAAGAAATTCAAGTTTTTGGAACATTGCCTTATACCGTTGGCAATCGTTCAGTTCAGTCGCTCAGTCGTGTCCAACTCTTTGCGACCCCATGGACTGCAGCACGCCAGGCCTCCCTGTCCATCAGCAACTCCAGAAGCTTGCTCAAACTCATGTCCATCGAGTCGGTGATACCATCCAACCATCTCATCCTCTATCGTCCCCTTCTCCTCCTACCTTCAGTCTCTCCGTTGACAATGTCAAGATGATAATGCCTTAAAGCTGGAAAAGGCCATGAATAAAATTCTAGTTAAAAAGTATTGTGCTGGAGATGGAAAAACTCAAAGGTTCATCATAACCAATCTGTGCTCTATCCATATGCTAGGATACCACTCAGTGATTAAAAAAAGGAACAATCTTATTTTCAAACAGGCACCAAGGATACATCTCAGAAACATGATGTTATGCTGAGTGAAAAAAACAATCAGACACAAAAGAGCACTTTTTAATATATGGTTTTGATTATGTGACATCCAAGAACAGGCAAAATTAGTCTGTGACGAAATCAGAACAAGTGGTTGCCCCTGGGAAGTAGAGGTGGGAATTGACTGGGAAAAGCCACAAGATGGGATGTTCTCTACCTTGTTTTGAGTAGTGGCTGCTATACAGGTGCAAACGTTGTCAAAATTCATCAAATTGGACACTTAACATTAGAGTATTTTTTTGCATGTAAATTATACTCAATTTAAAAAAAAAATCCTGCACTTTTGAAAAAGAGACCATTTCTAATCAAATGAGTGATGAGGTATAAGCGTGATAATAGCTACATCCTGTCACAGAGATAGTGGGGGAGAAATGCAGAATCTTGTGGCAGAGAGCAGACCTTTAAGTACCGCATCAGCGGAGAAAGGAGCTCAGAGGAGAAGCTGGCTTGAAAAAGAATGAATGGGGGAATTCTCTGGGAGTCCAGTGGTTAGGGGGGTTTCCCACTGATAGCTCAGTTGGTAAAGAATCTGCCTGCAATGCAGGAAACCCTGCTTCAATTCCTGGGTCAGGGAGATCCTCCGGAGAAGGGAAAGGCTACCCACTCCAGTATTCTGGCCTGGATAATTCCATGGACTGTATAGTCCATGGGGTTGCACAGAGTCAAACAGGACAGCGACTTTCACTTTCCAATGGTTAGGACTTGGTGCTTTCACTGCCCCGAGCCCAGGTTCAACCCCTAGTCACCACCCCTGCCTCCAATCACCAAAAAAAATCCTTCAGTTCAGTCGCTCAGTCGTGTCAGACTCTTTGCAACCCCATGAACCGCAGCATGCCAGGCCTCCCTGTCCATCACCAGCTCCCGGAGTCCACCCAAACCCATGTCCATTGAGTTGGTGATGCCATCCAGCCATCTCATCCTCTGTTGTCCCCTTCTCCTCCTGCCCTCAATCTTTCCCAGCATCAGAGTCTTTTCAAATGAGTCAGCTCTTCGCATCAGGTGGCCAAAGTATTAGAGTTTCCGCTTCAACATCAGTCCTTCCAATGAACACCCAGGATTGATCTCCTTTAGGATGGACTGGTTAGATCTCCTTGCTGTCCAAGGGATTCTCAAGAGTCTTCTCCAACACCACAGTTCAAAAGCATCAATTCTTCAGTGCTCAGCTTTCTTTATCGTCCAACTCTCACATCTATACATGACCACTGGCAAAACCATAGCCTTGACTAGACAGACTTTTGTTGACAAAGTAATGCCTCTACTTTTCAATATGCTGTCTAGGTTGGTCATAACTTTCCTTCAGGGAGTAAGCGTCTTTTAATTTCATGGCTGCAATCACCATCAGCAGTGATTTTGGAGCCCAAAAAAATAAAGTCTGACACTGTTTCCACTGTTTCCCCATCTATTTGCCATGAAGTGATGGGACCGGATGCCATGATCTTAGTTTTCTGAATGTTGAGCTTTAAGCCAACTTTTTTACTCTCCTCTTTCACTTTCATCAAGAGGCTCTTGAGTTCTTCTTCACTTTCTGCCATGAGGGTGGTGTCATCCACATATCTGAGGTTATTGATATTTCTCCCGGCAATCTTGATTCCCTTACTATTAAAAAACCCTTATTATTGTTAAAAAAGAAAGAGAATAACTGGGAGGAGAGCAGAAGCTCTTAACTGCAGAGGAAGCAAAAAAACTTCTAAGCACAGAATTCAAGAACAGAAAGGCAAATTATAGGAAGGAGAGAGGGGGAGAGAGGAATGATCAGTCTAATAAAACCCAGATTACTCTTCAGGATCAGAAAGATCATGACAACTCATGAGCTGCTCTTGCTGCCAGGAGAGCTCTTGCTGGAGAGAGTAAGCAAGCTGCAGCCTGTGACAGAAATTCACAGTAGTAAAATCAAAGACGGGCTTCCCTGGTGGCTCAGTGGTAAAGAACCCGCCTGCCAAGCAAGACACGTAGATTTGATCCCTGGGTTGGAAAGATCCCTTGGAGAAGGAAATGGCAACCCACTCCAGTATTCTTGCCTGGAAAATCCCATGGACAAAGGAGCCTGGCAGGCTACAGTCCACAGGGTCGCAATAAAGTCAGACACGACTTAATGACTAAACAACAAAAATCAAACAGCAATGCTTCAAATACTAGTGACTATAAGTCCAATTCCAGAAAGATGGGACCATAAAATCCTACCATAGAGAGGTCCTCTAAGCCAAGCATCAGCAAACTCTTCTCAGTAATGGGCCAGACAGTTAATATCTTAGGCCATGCAGGCCTTAGGATCTTTATGCGATAAACACTGCCATTATAGCATGAAAGCAGCCATAGACAGTACACAAATGAATGAGGGTGCCTATGTTCCATAAAACTATCTATTGGGATGGCCAAAAAGTTCATTCAGGTTTCTCTGAAAGGTGTTACGAAACACCCAAATAAACTTTCTGGCCAACCCAATACAAAAACAGCTGTCAGATTGTTAAAGACAGGCCACCATGGCTGAGTCCATTCCAGTCAAAAGGGAGTAGGAAAGGAGAAGCTGCCAGCACAGCATGGAGTTGCACACATCACTTTCATTCACAGCCAGTGGCCAGAACTTAATCCTTGGGTCATACCAAGCTGCAGGTATGTGGTCTACACCGTGAGCAGCCATGTACCTATCAAGAATCAGGCATCTGCCACCCCAAAATCTAGTACACCTAATAAACAAGTTCAGCAAAGTTGCAGTCAATATACAAAACTCATCTGTATCTCTATACACTTAGCAATCAACAGTCCAAAAAAGAAACTGAAATTAACAAAACAATTCTGTTCACAAAAGCATCAAAAAGGATAAAATACTTAGGAGTAAATTTAACAAAAGAAGTGCAAGACTTGTATGCTAAAACCTACAAAGCATCACTGAAAAAACATTAAAGACCTAAGTAAATGGAAAGATATCCTGTGTTCATGGATTGGAAGACTTACTATTGTTAAGATGGCAATGCTACCCAAATTTCGTCTATAAATTCAATGCAATTCCTGTCAAAATTTCAACTGCCTTTTTTATGAAAATGGATAAGCTGATCCTAAATTCATAAGGAATTGCAAAGGATTCTGCCTAGCCATAATAATTGTGAAAAAGAACAAAGTTGGAGGACATATTTATGGTTTCAAAACTTACTATTAGTCAAAGCAACAGTAATCAAAACTGTGTGTTACTAACATAAAGATAGACACAGACAGAAAAACAGAACTGAAAGCCCAGAAATAAACCCATACATCTGTGGCCAGTTGATTTTTGACAAGGGTGCCAAGACCACTCACTGAGGGAAAAATACAGTCTTTTCAACAGTGGTCCAGCTGGATATTCACATGCAAAAGAATGAAGTTGTACCCTTACCTCACACCATATAGAAAAATCAACTGAAAGTGGATCAAAGACCTAAATATAAAAGCTTAAGCTATAAAACTATTAGAAGAAAACACAGGGGTAAATCTTCATGACCTTGGATTTAGCAATACACACACTTATATTCACAGAATCTTAACACTTCGGGAAGATAACAAGAATCCACTAGCAATACTGATTGCATCTAAGGAGGGAAACTGGATAACTGAGGGGAGGGAAGAGGGCGAATTACTTTCAAAGGTACATTCATTTTTATGTTTTGAATGGTCTAGCATGTGTTTATACTATCTATTAAAAAAATACAATTTAATTTAAAATAAACCAAAAACAGATGGCAGGCTGGATTTGGCCTAAGGGGTTGACTAGCCCTGCTCTAAGTCAAAATGGCTCAATGTAAAGGAAGAAAACTCACTTCCTCCTGTATCTTCTTTCAGTTCAGTTCAGTTGCTCAGTCTGACTCTTTGCGACCCCATGGACTGCAGCACGCCAGGCTTCCCTGTCCATCACCAACTCCCGGAGCCTACTCAAACTCATGTGCGTCACATTGGTGATGCCATCCAACCATCTCATCCTCTGTCATCCCCTTCTCCTCCTGCCTTCAATCTTTCCCCGTATCAAGCTGTTTTCCAGTGAGTCAGTTCTTCGCATCAGGTGGCCAAAGTGTTGGACTTTCAGCTTCAGCATCAGTCCTTCCAATGAATACTCAGGACTGATTTCCTTTAGGATGGACTGGTTGGCTCTCCTTGCAGTCCAAGGGACTCTCAAGAGTCTTCTCCAACACCACAGTTCAAAAGCATCAGTTCTTCAGTGCTCAGCTTTCCTTATAGTCCAACTCTCACATCCATACGTGACTACTGGAAAAAGCCATAGCTTTGACTAGACGGACTTTTGTTGGTAAAGTAATGTCTCTGCTTTTTAATATGCTGTCTAGGTTGGTCATAGCTTTTCTTCCAAGGAGCAAGTGTCTTTTAATTTCATGGCTGCAGTCACCATCTGCAGTGATTTTTGTAGCCCAAGAAAATAAAGTCTGTCACTGTTTCCATTGTTTCCCCATCTATTTGCCATGAAGTGATGGGACTGGATGTCATGATTTTAGTTTTTTGAATGTTGACTTTTAAGCCAATTTTTTCTCTCTCCTCTTTCACTTTCATCAAGAGGCTCTTTAGTTCCTCTTCAATTTCTGCCATAAGGGTGGTGTCATCTGCGTATCTGAGGTTATTGATATTTCTCCCGGCAATCTTGATTCCAGCTTGTGCTTCATTGAGACCAGCACTTCACATGATGTGCTCTGCGTATAAGCTAAATAAGCAGGGTGACAATATGCAGCCTTGACGTACTCCTTTCTCTATTTGGAACTAGTCTGGTTGTTCCATGTCCAGTTCTAACTGTTGCTTCTTGACCTGCATACAGATTTCTCAGGAGGCAGGTCAGGTGGTCTGGTATTCCTATCTCTTGAACAATTTCCCACAGTTTGTTGTGATCCACACAGTCAAAGGCTTTGGCATAGTCAATATAGCAGAAGTAGATGTTTTTTTGGAACTCTCTTGCTTTCTCAATGATCTAGCAGATGATGGCAATTTGATCTCTGGTTCCTCTGCCTTTTCTAAATCCAGATGAACATCTGGGATTTCACGGTTCACGTATTACTGAAGCCTGGCTTGGAGAATTTTGAGCATTACTTTACTAGCGTGTGAGATGAGTGCAATCATGTGGTAGTTTGAACATTCTTTGGCATTGCCTTTCTTTGGGATTGGAATGAAAACTGACCTTTTCCAGTCCTGTGGCCACTGCTGACTTTTCCAAATTTGCTGGCATATTGAGTGCAGCACTTTCACAGCATCATCTTTTAGGATTTGAAATAGCTCAGCTGGAATTCCATCACCTCCACTAGCTTTGTTCCTAGTGATGCTTCCTAAGGCCCACTTGACTTCACATTCCAGGATGTCTGGCTTTAGGTGAGTGATCACACCTTCATGATTATCTGGGTTGTGAAGATCTTTTTTGTACAGTTCTTCTGTGTATTCTTGCCACCTCTTCTTAATATCTTCTGCTTCTGTTAGGTCTGTACCATTTCTGTCCTTTATTGTGCCCATCTTTGCATGAAATATTCCCTTGGTATCTCTAATTTTCTTGAAGAGATCTCTAGTCTTTCCCATTCTGTTGTTTTCCTCTATTTCTTTGCATTGATCGCTGAGGAAGGCTTTCTTATCTCTCCTTGCTATTCTTTGAAACTGCATTCAAATGGGTATATCTTCCCTTTTCTCCTTTGCCTTTAGCTTCTTTTCTCAGCTATTTGTAAGGCCTCCTCAGACAACCATTTTGCCTTTTTGCATTTCTTTTTCTTGGGGATGGTCTTGATCACTGCCTCTTATACAATATCATGAACCTCTGTCCATAGTTCTTCAGACACCCTGTCTATCAGATCTAATCTCTTGAATCTATTTGTCACTTCCACTGTGTAATTGTGAGGGATTTGATTTAGGTTATACCTGAATGGTCTGGTAGTTTTCCCTACTTTCTTCAATTTCAGTCTGAATTTGGCAATAAGGAGTTCACAATCTGAGCCACAGTCAGCTCCCGGTCTTGTTTTTGCTGACTGTATAGAGCTTCTCCATCTTTGGCTGCAAAGAATATAAACAGTCTGATTTCAGTGATGTCCACATGTAGAGTCTTCTCTTATGTTGTTGGAAGAGGGGGTTTGCTATGACCAGTGCGTTCTCTTGGCAAAACTCTATTAGCCTTTGCCCTGCTTCATTCTATACTCCAAGGCCAAATTTGCCTGTTACTCCAGGTATTTCTTGAATTCCTACTTTTGCATTCCAGTCCCCTATAATGAAAAGGACATCTTTTTTGCGTGTTAGTTCTAGAAGGTCTTATAGATCTTCACAGACCTGTTCAACTTCAACTTCTTCAGCATTACTGGTTGGGGAACAGATTTGGGTTACTGTGATATTGAATGGTTTGCCTTGGAAGTGAACAGAGATCATTCTGTCGTTTTTCAGATTGCATCCAAGTACTGCATTTCGGACTCTTTTGTTGACTATGATGGCTACTCCATTTCTTCCAAGGGATTCTTGTACTCACACTACTACAAAATTGCTTCTGATACCAGGTGTGGGGGTGTTTTCCACACATTCAAGCAATCCTGTGCTATCAGCTAGGTGTCCTACAGTTTAACTCAATTTTGACACCACATGGAGATTATATCTGATCCCACAGGTTAAGGACTCAGTCTACGAGACACTCCTACTCCCACTTCAGATGCCAATCAAAAGTCCAGACTGGGGGCTTTCCTGGTGGTCCAGTGGTTAAGACTCTGCCTTTCAATGTGGGGGAGCAGGTCTGATTCCTGGTTGGGGAACATGTCACAGGGTGTGGCCAAAAATTTAAAATAAAAAAAAAAGTCCAGGTTGTTCCTTGCATTTCTTTTTTAAAAAAATGTGTATTTACCTCCTTATTTGGCTGCATCGGGTCTTAGTTGTGGCATGAGAGGTCTTAGTTGTAGCATAAGAGATCTGCATTGCATCATGCAGGATCTTTCGCTGTGCTGCACAGACTCTCTGGTTGTAGCACCGATTCCCCGGTTGCAGTGCACAGGCATAGGTGCTCCAGAGCATGTGGGAGCTTAATTCCCCGACCAGGGATCAATCCTGTGTCCCCTGCATCGCAAGGCAGATTCTGAAACCACTGGATCATCAGGGCAGTCCCTGGTACTTGCATCTCTGACGAATGAACTACAACTCTCCCTCCTCAGTTTCAATTCATTTCCTAGAGTGGCTCACAGAACTCGGGGAAACATTTACTTACTCGATTATCAGTGTGTTATAAAAAAGATATAACTCAGGAACAGCCAGATGGGAGAGATGCAGAGGGTAAGGAGTGGGGGAGGGGGGTGGCGTTTCCATGCCCCCTCAGAGGAGGCCACTCTCTCAGCACCAACTCGGAAAGTCTCTGAGCCCTGTCCTTCTGGGGGTTTTAAGGAAGCTGTGTTATGTAGGCATGACTGACTGGGTCACTGGCCATTGATGACTGAACTCGGTCTCCTATCCCCACCCCAGAAGTCAAGGAGGTGGGGCTGAAAGGTCCAGCCCTCTAATCAGTGGTTGGTTCCCCTGGCAACCAGCCCGGATCCTTTGGGGCTTTCCAAAAGCAACCTTATTAACACAAAGCAGCTGTGATTGAAAGAAGTTTGTTGTGAATAAATACTAAAATATTCTTTCTGCCTTTATGGCTCTGAAGCTGTTTCACGAACCAAAGACAAAAGACCAAATGTTAAGAACAACAACAAAGCTCCCATTGCTGTTATCATTTAGGAAATTCCAAGGATTTTAGGGGCTCTGTGCCAGAAGCAGGAAGAAGACCAAATACATATTCTTATAAGTCACACTTCTTTCGCCCTCCAATGAAATCGGCAGGGCACCCTATCCCCAGTAAATGATGAATATATTGCCCTAATAATGCTGTATGAATTAGAACAGGCCAACTGCTACAAGAAACAGACTCCACAATATGTAAGGGTCACACACAATAGAAATTTCTTTCGTGGGTTATGTAACGCTACTGAGCAGGTAAAATAGCCTTCGTCCATTCAGTCATTCAGGTACCCAGGCTCTTAGAAGAAACCGAGGCCCAGGAGCAAAACACGTGGAGTAACTACAGAATCAGCCCAAACTGGCGCCACCCTTTTTCTAACGAGATACTGGGTTGTTTTTCAGAGACAACAGAACAAAAACCCAAGTCATAGAACGCAAGAGCAGAGGAGAAAACTCCGACTCAGATAACTCCCCTCGGCGGAGTAAAAGGCCCAGGACGTGACTGGAACCTGAACGCTGGAACCTTTTCAGAAGTGAAGAGTCGTTGTCCAGGAAGATGCCGAAGCTCCCTTTACCACACCTTACTGTAAATGACCAAGTTCCAAAGCCAAAGTCAAAGCCTGCTCCATCAGCACTTCCCCAGATCAACCCTCCTCCCCTACCTCATAAAACTCTGACCAAACCCCAGATCAGAGAGAGAGATAGGAGCTCTGCCTCCTGTCTCCTTGCTTGGCTGCTCCGCCATATAAAGCTTTTTCTCTCTGCCAAAGACCATTATCTCTGTATTAGGTCTTTCTGCACAGTGGACAACAAGCCTACTCAGTGCATTGCAGCAGCAGACTAGAGGGTTGGAACATAGGCAGTCTGGTGTCTGACCTAAAACCTAGTTTCTTAATCAGGCTGAGCCCAAATATTGAGTTTCTTCCATTCACTTTAGTTTCATAATTTTTTAATATCTTGACCCTGGATCATAAGGAGCATCTTTATCGAATTAAAAGACAGAGCTGGGTATGTTAATTTGGTACGTAGAATATTTTAAATGAGTTTGTGCGTGTGTGTGTTAAGTCGCTTCAGTCGTGTCCAACTCTGTGAGACGCTATGGACTGTAGCCCATCCATGGGATTCTCCAGGCCAGAATACTGGAGTGGGTTGCCATGCCCTCCCCTTAAATGAGTATAAGATTGAATAAATGGATGAGTGAGTGACTACTACTCTAATGTGACTTCAGCTCTTTCCTTCTCAGTTTACATTTACTGACAGTTGTCTTTTACTATAAGCCACCTTCAATCCTTTTAGGTAGTGGGTAGGTGAAATAAAATCAGAGGGTTGAAAATAAGCACCACCACCCCCGCCCCCACAATGGACCCAAAGCAGACAGGACACTGACCCTGCTGGTTAAGTCATGTGGCTGTGACACCAGAAGAACTAATTTCCTTAGGAAAGCCATCTTCCAAGTCAATTTTTCAATACTTATTTTTTATTTGGCTGCACCAGGTCTTAGTTGCAGCACATGAAATCTTCCATCTCCATTGCAGTATGTAGGATCTTTCAGTTGCAGCCTGTGGGGTTTAGTTCCCTGACCAGGGATCGAACCTGAGCCCCTGGTATTGGAAGTGCATAGTCTTAGTCACTGAACCGCCAGGGAGATCCCTCCCATGTCAAGTTAGTCCCATCCAGTATTCATGTCTTACTTTGCTGTGGCTGCTGTAACAAATTATCACAAACTTGATGGCTTAAAACAACAGAAACTTACTCCCTTGCACTTCTAGAGGCCCTAGAGGAGAATCTGCTCCATGCTGCTGTCAGTGGCTGGCTGCCAGCAGCCCTTGGGCTTAAAGCCACGTCCCCCTAATCTTTCAGGCCAGCATCTTAAAATCTCCTTTTGCTCCATCTTCACATCACCATTTTCTCTATCAAACTTCCTCTGCATCCCTCTTATAAGACTATTACATATGTGTGCATTCAGGGACCACTTGGATAATGTAGGATAGTTACCTCATCTCAACACTCTTAACTTTATCACATCTGCAAAGATCCTCCCATCCTCACCCCCACCCCCACCCCCAGGCTCCATGGATTGGAATATGGGTATCTTTCGTGGGCACATTGATTCATTCAATACACATGACTCAACCCTTTACTGAATATTTGTATAAGTCAGCATTTAGTCTTATGGGTCAGAGAAGGCAATGGCAACCCACTCCAGTACTCTCGCCTGGAAAGTCCCATGCACGGAGGGGCCTGGTAGGCTGCAATCCATGGGGTCGCTAAGAGTCAGACACGACTGAGCGACTTCACTTTCAATTTTCATTTTCATGCACTGGAGAAGGAAATGGCAACCCACTCCAGTGTTCTTGTCTAGAGAATCCCAGGGACGGGGGAGCCTGGTGGGCTGCCGTCTATGGGGTTGCGCAGAGTCGGACACGACTGAAGCAACTTAGCAGCAGCAGCAGCAGTCTTATGGGTATGCAAAAATTTATAAAACAGGGTCTTTGACTTCTGACTTTAATAAAGTTGATGTGTTCCCCCTTATCTGGAAATCATCTGTATCAATCAGGGTCCAGTCAAGAAAAGAGGTTCCAGAGATTTCAATGGACTCCATGCTCCCAATGCAGAGGCCCTGGGTTCAATCCCTGGTCAGGGAACTATATCCTGCATGCTGCAAAACAGGATTAAACTGCCAAAAAAAAAAAACAAAACTGCCAAATAAATAAATACAAAAAAAGAAAGAAAATAGGTTTCATACTAGTTATTTTAACAGACAGAATGTGAGATAGGACATTGATTAAAAAGGGGCCGGAGGCCTCAGAAAACAAAAGTAGGACACTGAGGTCGCACCAAGATACATATGCTACTCCAAGAAGCAACTCCCACCTGAAGCGCTGGGGGAACGATGAAAAGACGCTAAAAGGGAGGCCTCTCGGAGGTGAGTTCTGGACCTGGGAAAAGAGGAGGGATCCAGTGGCTGCTACCATCCCAACTGCTCCGAAGAAGGGATGGTACTGGGCTCCACCTCCGAGGGGTGATGCTGTGTCACCATGCGAGTGTATCAAGAGACTGTGGGGAAGCTGAAGCCTGGACTCCCAAATCAAGCTGGGGGCGGATACCAACCTTTGCTGCCCTGGGTGATGTGCGTGCGTTGCTAATGAAATACTGCGCAAGCCCAGCAAGCCCCCGGCACGTCTCAGCTCTGGCCTCCTGGTCTTTCCTCTAGCGCCCCCTGCTGGCAGAAGCCCGCAGGACGCTATCCAGCAAGGGAAATGCCGCCGAGTCCAGCTCCAAATGCATCAGAGCAGAACACAGAAAGGTCGATTAGGAGCTGAAAGACAGTAACAATCCACCCAAGCCACCCCCCCTGGCTCGTCAGCAACCAGTTCCACCCTGCCACCTGTACTTGAACTTCCATATTCCAACAAAACAACTTTACACTTCTGCCTAACAAGCTAGATCCAACTATCCTTCAAATAAATGAAGATATTCTCAGCCTTTCCCCAAAAGGGGACACACTAAGGCTGTACAGCCATCTCTAAATGATGTTAATGACTGCATTTATGCTGATAATATAAAGCTATATTATATATATATATTTCTTTATATGTATATGTGGGGAGGGGGGAGCTTCTCAGGTGGCGCTAGTGATAAAGAACCCACTTCCAATGCAGAAGATGAAAGAGAAGTGGGTTCCTTCCCTGGATCAGGAAGATCCCCTGGAGGAGGGCAAGGCCAGTATCCTTGCCTAGAGAATCCCATGGACAGAGGAGCCTGGCAGGCTATGGTCCATAGGGTCGCAAAGAGTCAGACATGACTGAGCGACTTTGCACACATCCATGTGTGTATGTGTCTTATGGGTAGAGTTGGGTCTCCCAAAAGGATGGGTTAATGTCCTAACCCTCAGTACCTCAGAATGTGACCTCATTTAGAGATAGAGTCTTTGCAGATGTAATAAAGTTTAGATGAGGTCATTAGGGTGGACCCTAATCTGACTGGTGTTCCTACAGGAAGTGGCAAATGACATATAAAGATACGGACCCAGAAAGAACAGCACGTTCTCAGAGGCAGAGATTAGGGTGATGTGTCTACAAGCCAAGGAACCACCAGAAACTGAAAAAGTGGCAACAAAAAAGTCTTCCCTTGAGCCGTTGAAGAGAGCATGATCCTGACCACACCTTGATTTCAGACTCCACCTCCTGAACTGTCAGAGAATAAATTGCTGTTGTTTTTAAGACACTCACCCTGTGCCTCTGTTACAGCAGCACTAGGAAACTAGCTGTGTGTGTGTATGTGTGTGTGTGTGTGCATGAGCGTATGTGTGTATAAAATAAGTAAGAAAGTGTACCTAACTAGCCTATTCTCATTTTGGTAATTCACTACAAGACTGTACTTGATGTCAATAACTTCTTTCTTCCATTCCCCATCCTGTGTTCCTTCTTCCTTCAGCTAGCACCTTAGCTGGTTGAATCATTTATGTGATGGGGCAGCCCCTTATTTAATACGAAGGACATGAGTTCTCAGTGGTCCTGTCTTTTGTTGGTTGCTATTGTTTTCCATTCACTTTTACTTTGAAGCGTGAAGCACTAAGAGGCACCCCAGAAAGCATCCCTGATTCCAGATGTCTGACCTCACTGTGTAATAGCAGCCACCTTTTCCCTTACTTACTAGGTTCAGTCATTCCAGCAAGTCGAGTAACCCCTTCCTTTACCTGTTGGTTCAGTGACATGAGGAGCCCCAACTGACCAGGAAGCAGCCTCAGCTTCCAGATCAATGAAATCAGTGTCATGTCCCATGGTGGAAGAAATTTCTCTACTGGGAATCATGACCTTTAAACCAGCAGAGCTCAGAATTGCAGGAATAGGAGCCATCTATAGACGATTAGATGTACTTAGAAAGGAACCATGTACATTTTCACCGCTTGATTTCCAGGTCTGATTATTCTGGATGCGTCTTCAAAAGTTCATCCTATAAGACAAACCCCATATTTCAAGATGTTGTCTCTCTTGTGACTTGATGGGTCAGATGACTCCCAGTACCCAACAGGCACCTCAGACCAGCCACTTGATGTCCCATGCCCAGACATTCAGTCTCCACCAGGTCCTAGCCGCAAGCATGCAGCTAACTCAGAAGGAAAGTAGTTCTCTGCACAACACAGCATGGGATTGCTCAGCAAACTTACATGTGTGTGCTGTGATTCCCCATCAGGGCTTCCACGGTTGGATCATAAAAGGCCCAAGTGATGGAGCCGTTTGCACTACAGCCTGAGCCCGCTACAGAGCCTGCTTCTCCCTGGACCCCACTCGAAACTCAGTGAATGGGTCTGAGCTGTACATCCCTGTGATGTGCATCGCCCCCTGTATTCATTTCCCAGGACTGCAGTATCAGGTTCCCACAAACACAGATGGCCTAAAACTGCAGAAAGGGGACTTCCCTGGTGGTCCAGTGGGCTATGACTCTGCGCTCCCAGTGCAAGGGACCCAGGCTCATTCCCTGGTCAGGAAACTTGATCCCACATGCCACAACAAAGATCGAAGACCCCGTGTGCTGCAGCTGAGACCTGGCACAGCCAAATAAATAAATAAATAAATTTTAAAATGACAGAAATTTATTTTCTCATAGTTCTAGAGGCTGCAAATCTGGTATCAAGGTGTCACGGGGCCACACTCTCTCAAAGGGTCTAGGTAAGAATGTATCACATGATGTTCCACCTCTCAGCTTCCGGTTGTTCCAAGCAGTTCTCAGTGTTCCTTGGGTTGTAGACATGTCACTATAATCTCTGCCTCCACCAAACCCTTGCCTTCTCCCTGTGAGTCTGTGTCTTCATGTGACCTTGGCCTCTTCTTACAAGAACACCAGTCATGTTAGATTAGGCTCCACCCTAATGACTTCATCCTAACTTGATTACTTCTGCCAAAACTCTATTTCTAAATGAGGTCACGTTCTGAGACATAGGGGGTTAGAATGTCAGCATATTTTCTTGGGAAATGCAATTCAAACCATAATACCCTCTAAATCCAAAGAGACCCATGAAGCCTTGGGCCTCATTTTCAGTCAGAGGCAGTAGAAGGTACCACACTCACCTTTAAGGAAATAACCCAACTTGCTCTAAACCACAGAGAAGGCGATGGTGTCCCCACTCCAGTACTCTTGCCTGGAAAATCCCATGGTTGGAGGAGCCTGGCAGGCTACAGTCCATGGGGTCGCTACGAGTTGGACACGACTGAGCGACTTCACTTTCACTTTTCACTTTCATGCATTGGAGAAGGAAATGGCAACCCACTCCAGTGTTCTGGCCTGGAGAATCCCAGGGACGGGGGAGCCTGGTGAGCTGCTGTCTATGGGGTCGCACAGAGTCGGACATGACTGAGGTGACTTAGCAGCAGCAGCAGCAGCAGTTCCAAACCATTGTGTACCCCCAAGGTTGTTGAGATGGCAAGTCTCAGCATTTTCACGGGCGTTGTCTCCCACCCTCTGGCTTGCTTGGGCCTTACTAAGGTGTCTAAAGTCCTTGCTGTGACCTGCTCCTCAGGTTCTACCAAATGAGCATCATCAAGGCCATGATGTTTTGTGAGATACTGGGATGATGAAAACCTCTGCACACTAGGTTACAAGAGAACTAGAGGGTTGACATGGCCCTGAAGCAAGACTGTAAACATATACTGTTGGGCCTGGCAAGTGATTTAAACTGCCTTTGAAAAATAAATAAATAAATAAATAAACTGCCTTTGGTACTACTTGCAAGCTGTTACAGAGAAAATATCTTTTGCCAGGTCAATAGTGCTAGCCAGGGGGACATGCAGCTGTAATAATTTGTTCCAATAAAGATAATGCATCTGGAACAGCAGGTGCAATTGGAATCATCATCTGATTATGTTTACAATGAATTACAGAAATTCTCTCTTAAAGCCATCTTTTTTGTACAAGTCAAACAGGTAAGATAATAAATGGGGGTATACCAGGTAGCATCATACATGTTGCTTTCCCATGTTGCAACACTGCTTTTACTTTACTACCTGGTTAGGGAAGGTCAGTTCTGAGATTCTTCTTTGTGGTACTTCCTGCCAAAATAGCCTTTATACAATGGTTCTGAGAGCTGATGTGAGGATTCTACCACTGGGCAAGTATTCGTTCAAGAACTAGGAAAACAGTCACAGGATGGGTCTGTGATTCTGCTTGGCTCATTGTGATTTAGACTTTAGCCAAAATTCCATTTATCCTCTGACCACCGTAAGGCCCTACTGGCCTTTTTGGTTGCCAGGAATTAATGACAATTCAAAGCCAGTATCTAGTGATCTCCAAAGAGGCTGAGAATGTCCCTTTATGCAAGACAGAGCTACCCTAGTAAATGGCTACAGGGCCCTTGGAGGAGAGCTTGGAAGATTTATATTGCATGCTTATGGGAGTTTGCAAGATTCCTCAGAGGGACCCCAGCCTCAACTTAGTCAAAGGGCTCTGAGGCTATGAACTGCCTTAGGTCCAGAGACTGGGTGGGGACTGTGACCATGATTGTGGAAACTAAGGGTTCTGGCTCTGTAGATTAAGAAATATTTTATAGGTTGTTCTCTTTTATTCCTAGGGACACCAAGGTCAATTGGGCACCCTCAAAATCCATACAGATCAAAACATTCTGATTGCCATTCTCCAATACCCATGATGTTTCTGGTGACTAAATGCTGCCCTGCAGCCCCTCCTGCTCCAGGACTCCAGCTTTCCCACTGAAATATGGGAGCCCATCTCAGGGGTGGGCCCCCTGGTATTCCTGGCCTGTGGGAAGCAGCCAGCACAGAGCCGGCCGGGGACACTGGTACAGAATCCCTAGTGCCCTTGGAGGGATGTGTCCTCTGGGACTTCACAGAGGATGCAGGGGGGCGGGGATATGCCCATCACACGTGACCAATCCACTTCATGTTGCTTCCCTCCTGCACGTTGGGACTCTTTCTACATAACTTCAGGGACGTGCTAGCACCTCAACTTCACTGAACGGAGTCAATCAACCAAGCAGAGACCTTTCTGGTGATCCAGTGGTGTAGACTTCATCTTCCAAATTAGGGGATGTGGGTTCAATCCCTGGTCAGGGGGCTAAGATCTCATATGCCTTGCAGCTAAAAAAAACCCAAACAAAACGAAAGCAATACTATAACAAATTCAATGACGACTTTAAAAAAATGGTCCACATAAAAAAAAAATCAGGGACTTCCCTGGTGGTCCAGTGGCTAAGACTCCATGCTCCCAATGCAGGGACCCTGGGTTTGATCCCTGGTCAGGGAACTTGATCCCACATGCCACAGCTAAGACCCAGTGCAGCCATATAATTAAATAAAAACTTAAAAAAAAAAATTAAAAAAAAAATCAACCAAGCAAACTGCTCAGTACTCTCCCAGCTATACCAGCTGACACACTGGGAGAGATGGTAAAATAAAATAGTGACAATCCCTCCCCTCTCTGTGTGTAAACCCTTTCAAAGCGTGACTTGACTGCAACTCCTGTCAAGGGGACATCTATGTCTCCACTCCCTTAAATGCCAATTGGGCTTGTAATGTGCTGTGACCAACAGAATATGGCAAAGGTGATTTTGTGGATGTTCTGAGACCAGGTCCTCAGAAGTTTTGCAGCTTCCACTAGCCCTGACTTTCCACTCTCTCACTGCCCTGAGACTGCCAGGGAAAGAAGCCAGGATGGTCCTCCTGGAGAATGAGAGACCACATGGCCCTGCAGACAGCCAGCACCAACAGGCCAACTGTCCTGGGTCGTTCTCCCAGCCCCAGCCAAGCCACCAGGTGACTGCTGCCAGGAGAGATCAGCAGAAGAATCGCCCAGCTGAGCTCAACTAAACTGCTGACCCACAAAATCACGACCAAATAAACCAGCTATGTTTTACACGACTAAGTTATACAGCAACAGGTAACTGGGGCACACAAACCCAGTGTGATCTCATATTGATGAACTGAGGAACAGAAAGACCATCTCTGAGGAAACCAGAAAATAACAAAAACTGCAAACCACAAAATGGGCAAAGGCGGTGCCCAAAGCAACTGAGATGAAGAATCAGGGAGGGTGGGGAGTTAAATGGAGAGAGGATGCCTACAGCTTGGACCTCAGACAGGGCCAGCAAAGAGCAAGCCCAAATGAGGGGCCTGTCATTGGTAACAGTAGAGCCTCAGGTGTGACCATGCGGCAGAGAGCTGAGGCCAGGTGAAGGCAAGGTCACAGGTAGAAAGGAGTTAGGGGACTGAGGGACCAGGGGATGAGAAGGACCATCTATGTGAACACTGAACATATAAAGAATTATGGCTGGAACAAATAGCCCATCGAGAAATGGGCAGGGGTGGGACTTCCCTGGTAGTCCAGTGGCTAAGACAACTGTACTCCCAAAGCAGGGGGCCCAGATACTATCTCTGGTCAGGGAATAGATCCCATATGCTGCAACTGAGAGTTCGAATGCCACAACTAAAGACCCCATATGCCACAAGAAGATGGAAAACCTGGTGCAGCCAAATAAATAAATGGGCAGGGGCTGAATGGGCTGAATAGACATTTTCCCAAGGAAGACATACAGATGGCCAACAGGTATATGAAAAGACGTTGAACTTCACTAGTCATTGGGGAAGTACAAATCAAAACCACAATGAGATATCACCTGTTGGAACGGATATCATCAAAAAGACAAAACATAACAAGTGTTAGTGAGGATGTGGAGAAAAGGGAACCCTCCTGTACTGTTGGTGAGAATGTAAATTGGTGCAACCACTATGGAAAACAGTATGAAGTGTCCTCAAAAAAATTAACAAAAGAACTATCATACAATCCAGCAATTCCACTTCTAGGTGTTTTCTCTAGGAAAACAAACCACCTATTGGATAAGCTACATGCACCCCATGTTTGTTACAGCATTATTTACAAAAGCCAAGATATGAAAGAAACCTAAGTGCCCATCATGGACCATCGCCTGCCAGGCTCCTCTGTCCATGGGCTTATCCAGGCAAGAATACTGGAGTGAGTTGCCATTCCCTTCTCCAGGAGATCTTCAAGACCTGGGGATCAAACCCGCACCTCTTCTGTCTCCTGCATTATAGGTAGATTCTTTACCACCTGCACCACCTGGGAAGCCCATTGATAGATGAGCGGACAAACAAGATGCAGTACATACATATGTGTGTATATGGGCTTCCCTGGTGGCTCAGAAGGTAAAGAATCTGTCTGCAATGCAGGAGACCCAGGTTCCATCCCTGAGTTGGGAGGATCTCCTGGAGAAGGGAATGGCCACCCACTCCAGTATTCTTGCCTAGAGAATTCCATGGACAGAGGAGCCTGGTGGGCTACAGTTCATGGGGTCACACAGAGTCAGACACAACTGAGTGACTAACACTACTCCTACTATACAATAGAACATTAGTCAACCATAAAAAAAAATAATGAAATCTTGCCGTTTGAAACAACATGGATAGACCTACAGGATATCATGCTAAGTGAAATAAGTCAGAAAAAGACACTGTATTATTTTACTTACATGTGGAATCTAAAAAATAAATGAACAACAAAACAGAAACAGCCAGAGATACAGAGAACAGACAGATGGTTGCCCAAGGGGTGAGGGGAGAGGAGTGAGTGAAATGGGAGAAGGAAATTAATACAGAGAAACTTCCAGTTTCAAAATAAATGAGTCACGGGGATGAAACATACCACGTGGGGAATATAGTCAATAATTACATAATATCTTGGTATAGGTGACAGATGGGAACTTCTTGTGGTAAGCTCTGTGTCATGCACAGAAATACTGAGTCACTAAGTTGTACACCAGGAACTAATACATTGTTGTAGGTCAATTATACTTCAAAAAAATTATGACTGGAATGGTATTTGAGAGAAGGTGCAGTGACTTAGGTGCTAAACTCTTCAAGGAATCAGGAGTGACCAAGGGCCACTAGCTCTGCAATAACAGTTCGGTTCAATAGCATGAGATTTAAAGCTGAGAGTTCGGGGGTGGGGGGAGAAGGAAGGGTCACATTCTGGAAGTGGAACGAATCGATCGCCGACCCCACCTCTTCTTGGCCCCACGACAAGAGGAGAGAGAGAGAGAAGACAGCCACCATCTGAGCTAGTGGCGGGGAAAGCCGTGTCCCCAAGGAGACTCGGTTTTCCAGAAGAGCTAGGAGATGAAGGAACTGTCCACAGGAGACAAATCCCAGGGTGCTTCCCATGTCTGAATTTGGAGTGGCTCGTGAAGGGTTTTTAGTAACGGAGCAGCAGACAGGATGAGAGAAGGGAAAGCTCGGCCAGACGAGGATTAGATTCAGGGAGGAGGCTGACCAGAGACCATAAACAGGGATGAAGGGTGTAATGAGATTAGTCTGCAGCAAAGCAGTAGTGGGGCCGAGTGGCTGGCAAGGCTGTCAGGGAGAAAAGTCATGCAGAGACGCATATATAACCACACCATGCAGAAACAACCCTGTGTATGCTGGGACTGTATATGTCCCGCCAGGTGTATCCAGTGATATGGGATGCTCACTATCCTCAAGTCCGGCTATGGACATGGTGAAGGTAGGCTTTTCCAGAACTCAGATTTCTATCAAGACTTTTCCAAGACTGGTTAAGACGATGATGAAAAATTCAGCGTAACAGAAGAGCACATGAACAGATGCCAAAATAGATTTGATTTAAAATGTGACAATGCAGGATTTCAATTTGGTGAGGGAAGAATGTACTTCAATAAGTGTTGCTGACTCACTGGGATCCCACCAGGGAGAAAATGAGTTAGAACCGCCACCTCTCACCATAGCCAAATTAAAAAAAAAAGAAATTCAGATGGTTTAACTGTGTACATGGGCTCGCTCACCCAGAACTACTCACTCAGACTCTTCCGAGGCTGAGCCAAAGGATCTGGATTTTAAATAAGACACTTAAGCAGCTAAAGGGGACTTCTAAAAGGGACTTCTTTTGTGGTCCAATGGTTAAGAATCTGCCTTGCAATGCAGGGGACGTGAGTTCGACCCCTGGTCAGGGAATTAAGATCCCACATGCCACAAGACAACTAAGCCTGTGTGCCACAAGTAGACAGTCCATGTGTTGCAATGAAAGATGATGCAACAAAGACCCCAAGTCCTGCAACTAAGACCCAATGCAGCCAAGTAAACAGATGTTTTTAAAAAACAGCACCAAGGACTTCCCTGGTAATCCAGTGGTAACGAGTCTGCCTGCCAATGCAGGGAACACATGTTCAATCCCTGCTCCAGGAAGACTCTACATGCCTTGGGGCAACTAAGCCCCAGCGCCTGTGCTCCACAACAAGAGAAGCCACCGCAGTGAGACACCCCTGCTCCATGCAACTAGAGAAAGTCCATGTGCAGCAACTAAGACCCCAGCGCAGCCCAAAATAAATAATTTTTAAAGCACTAAAAAATATAGCCATGATCTGTTGTTATTACTGTTTCAGTCACTAAGTTGTGTTCGACTCTTTTGCGACCCCATCGACCGCAGCCTGCGAGGCTCCTCTGTCCATGGAATTTCCCAGGCAAGAATACTGGAGTAGGTTGCCATTTCCTTCTCCAGGGGGTCTTCCCAACCCAGGGATTGAACCCCATCTCCTGCATTGGTGGGGGGCTTCTTTACCACTGAGCCATCAGGGAAGACCCCAACAATTATCAAGGAATACATTCAATGAGAAAAAATTTTAATTAACTGAATAAATGTATGTATACGTATACCCATGAGTACACATGTACACACACACACACACACACCACATTCAAAGATTAGAAGGCAAACTTCCAGGATACAAACTTCCAGTTATAAGATTAATAAGTTCTGGGGGTATAAAATGCAGCATAGTGATTATAGCTAATAATACTCTAATACATACCTGAAATTGCTAAGAGAGTAGATCTTAAATGTCCTTACCACACAAAAGAAATGGTAATTATGAGACAGGCTGGAATGTTAGCTAATGCTATGGTAGCAATCATTTTGCAATTTATTAATGTATCAAATCATCATATTATATACTTTTAACATACACAGTGTTGTATGTCAATTATATCTCAATAAAGCTGGAAAAAAGAAACAAATTTTGTTAGGTCTCCCCCATCTTAAATCTTCTCTTCTTAATATGTGTACATTTTTTAAAAAAGGATTAGAAGATATGAATGTGATGCAATCAAATCAAAATCTTCATGGGTTATTTTTCTGGTAGAATGTGACAGGCTGATTCTAAAATATGTATGTAAATAGAAAAACAAAACAAACCAACATGGGAATATTACTCAACCAGATAGCAAAACTTGATCAAGTACAGTGATTAGGAGAGGGTGATACTTGTGCCAGCATAGACAGACCGAAGAAGACTGGAAACTGACGCAGAGATGGACTGGGGTTGATTTATGTGGCTATGAGAGCGCAGGGAAAGATGAGCTTTTTCAATAAATGGACTGAGTGTTCACATGGGGAAAAAATGAAACTTGACCCTTACCACACACCATAAACAATAATCTCAGCTGAGCTGTCATCTTATGGAGGGCTGAACAGTAAAGACTGCAAGAGATGACAGAAGGTAAGTGAAAAGTTTGAGGATGAAAGCCTCGGGGTAGTGACAGATTACTTTTCCTGACACGAAAGCACCAACCTTAAATGAAAACCCTGACAAATTTGGTTTCATTAAGATTAATAAGTAGTTCCATTTGTTCAACACTCTAAAACAGGCAGAACTACCCCCACAGTGTTTAGGAAGGCATCCTCAGGCTGAAAAAGATGGAAGGACGCGAGGACCCAACTGCACCAAGGTCAGGGCAGTGGTTCCATAAAGGGCAGGAGGGGCTGAGGCTTTGAGTCTGACGGTGTTTTGCTTTTTTTTGGCCTCGCTGTCTTAGTTCCCTGATCAGGGATTGAACCTGTACCCCCTGCACTGGAAGCACAGAATCTCAACCACTGGACCGTCAGGGAAGTCCCCAGTGTTGTCTGTCTAGACCTTAAGGAGGTTACATGGGAGTCAGCCTTGTAATAATACATTCACTTGTATATTTATGTTTTATGCTTTTTTCTGTATCTATAAAGGTTTTAAGGAAAAAAAAAATCTTCCCGTGTGATTCTTTTGTTTTATTCTTTGGCTGCACCATGCTGACATGCAAGGTCTTAGTTCCCTGACTAGGGGTGAGACCCGCGACCCCTGTGGTGGAAGCAGGGTCTTGATCACCGGACTGCCAGCAAAGTACCCCAGTACCCATGTGATTCTGATGAGCAACCACATCTAGGTACCCCTCATCTAGAGACTCAGTGGAGCAGCACTGTAATAGGCACATCTGTTTCAGGTGATAGAGTCCAATCCTGACTCATGGATCTCAGGCATTGATTCACATGTCTGAAAAACCCAGGGTAGTTTCAGGAAGGGCTGGTTTCAGATACACCAACAAGACTATTAGGAACCTCCCCTCTTTGCTCAGCTTTTCTCGTTATCCTGCAGGCTCTTGACCCCAGGACAGCCCCGGCTAAGTACTACCAGGTGAACCACAGGAGCAGAAAAAAAGTGTCCCCTTGGGTTGGCTCTCCCAGGGTCACCCCTAACCCAATGCTGTGGCCAAGGGTCTGAAATACGACTGCCCAGATGTGAGGGTAGAATCAGCCTCATTTGAATCATATCCATATGGGAGAAAAAAATCAAGTTTCTTCCAAGGAATGAGTGAGCGTCATTACCAACAGAAAAAAAGAAGATCAACAGGGATCAACGGGCTGGAAGCCCCAACGGGGTCAGAGGAGAGGTGTCGGGGAGGAAAGTGGGCAGGGGTGCGGGGAGGAGACTGTCACTAGAGTGGGACATTTGAAGTGTAATTTCAGAGGTGGAGCAGTTTCGGGTGATGACAAGGACCGGGGTGTGGTCTTGGGGGTGGGTGGCAGGGCTGTCAAGGAGCCAAGTCCCCAGGGTGTTGGAGGCTGAAGTGCTCGTGCCCAAGTCTTCATTAGCAAGGGTGGAGCCCTAATAAAATGTGGACACACATGACCCAGTCTCAGAATGATATAGCTAGGACCAGAAATACAACCCACCAGCCAAAGTAATTAAAAAGAATTTCATTCTTTGGCCACACCTCTCGGAGGATTTACAGGGAGTCAAGTACATAGTTCAAAGCCACACTCATTAAACCCCCTTTCTTCTCTTTCTTCATGCCCCGAAGCTACTCAATCTCCATCTGCCACCAAAAAAAAAAAAGAAAATCAAAAATGCTCCTCCTCCACATCTAGCTCAAATCAGCAGCTACTTTCCCATGGGGAAGAATAACTCCTCTTCAGGAAGGGAAGGCAGGGAGGAGAAATTGGACCCATAATTATGGGACTCTTTTGGTGCAGGGGGTGGGGAAGGGAGCAAGGACACATCTCTGTGCCCAGCCTCTCACTGACCATTTTTATCCCATCACAAGGAGAGTGACCTACTACATATGAAATAGACAACTAATAGGGACCTTCTGTATGGCACAGGGAACTCTCCTCAATAGTCTCTAATGGCCTATATGGGAACAGAATCTAAAAAAGAATGGATATGGGGCTTCCCTGGTGGTCTAGTGGTTAAGAATCTGCCTGCCAAGGCAGGGAACGTGGGTTCAATCCCTGCTCTGGGGAGATTCCACATGCTAGGGAGCAACGAAGTCCATGCACCACAACTACTAAAGCCCATGCTCTAGAGCCTTTGAGCCACGACTACTAAAGCCTGGGCACAGAGAGCCACAACAAGAGAAACGCCCGCTGTGTGTATAACTGATTCACTTTGCTGTACACCTGAAACTAGCACATTATAAATCAACTATACTCCGATTGAAAAAAAAACTAAGGAGAATGACCTAGGAGGTACATAACAACAGCTACTAGGGGACTTCCCTGGCGGTCCAGTGGCTAAGAGTCTGCACTCCCAATGCAGGTGGCCCAGGTTTGATCCCTGGTCAGGGAAGCAGATTCCACATGCCGCAACTAAAACAGATCACATATGGAGCAGCTAGGGATCCCGCGGGCTGCAAGGAAGATTGAAGATCCTTCATGCTGAGACCCGGTGCAGCCAAAATAAACAAACAAATATTTAAAAAATAATAATAATAACAGCTACTGGGAGGACTGGCAGGTGATGAAGCAAAATGAACATGAGATTTTACATTCATGGTCCTCAATTTCATGAGCCCTCTGCTTCAAGAGCCTACATCTCAGAACCTGGAATTTGTGCTAAATAAGCAGAAACCAGCCCTAAGGCCAAAGCTCAAGCAGAAGCCACTTTCTCTTCTCTGTAACAGACCTAGTAGGTTTTTAAATTTACTTTAACAATAAACATGGACTTGTTTTATTTAGTATAATAAATCAAGCATTAACATTTTGAGGAAAATCATTCTGAGGCTGTCAATGGCATTGGTCAATTCTGGACCTTCCACTTTAAATCTAACAAAAATTAATGCAAATTTAAATAATAATAAAGTACTATCTTTCACCCATTAAATAGAAAAAAAGGTAACATAATAGAACCAAAAATTGGTGAAATTATTGGGAAAAAAGTGTATCCATACATTATTAGTGCAATACTCTTTGAGGAAAAGAGATGATTGACAATCAACACTCATCAAATTCCACATATATTTATTCATAAAGTCATTCAAAAGAAGAAAATCACACTTACCTTCTCACTCTTCACCTCTATCAACCCTCCAGGGCTGGGCACAGATCATCTTATCTTTTTTCTAATTGTTGTATTGCAGTAAAATACATATAATATTAACCATCTTAAACATTTTAAAGTGTACAGTTCAATGTCAGTTGCTGGTATTGTTCAGTAGTTAGATCATGTCTGACTCTGCAACCCCATGGACTGCAGCATGCCTGTCCTTCACTATCTCCCCGAGTTGACTCAAATTCATGTCCATTGAGTTGGTGATGCTCAATGTCAGTAACCTTCATATTATTGTGCAACCAGCCATCTCTCGAACTCTTTTTATTTGGCAAATCTGAAGCTCTGTTACCATTAAACAATAACTCCCCATTGCTCCCTCCCCTCAGGCCCATTCTACTTCCTGCCTCTATGAAAATAATTTGACTATTTTAGGTATATCATAGAAGTGGAATCATACAGTATTTGTCTTTTTGTGGATGGATTTATTTCACTGAGCTTAACGTACTCAAAGTTTATCCATGTTGTAGCATATGTCAAAATTCCCTTCCTTTTTAAGATTGAATAATACTTAATTGTATGTTTATACCACATTTGCTTCTGGAAAAGGAAATGGCAACCCACTCCAGTATTCTTTCCTGGAAAGGTCTATGGACAGAGGAGACTGGAGGGCTACAGTCCACGGAATCACAAAGAGTCGGACACAACTGAGCATGCGCGCATGCATGCACCACATTTGCTTATTCATTCACCTGTTGAAGGACACTTGGGTGGTGTCCACCTTTCAGCAGTTGAGAACAATGCTGCCATGAACATGGGTGTTCAAATACCTCTTCAGGATCCTGCTTCTAACTCTTTCGGGCATATACCCAGAAGAGGAATTGCTAGGTCGTGTGCTATACTGGCTCATCTTTGGAGGGGGTGGGTGTGGCCTGGCTTCTGAAATAGAGGATATTAGGAGGTTGGAGGGGATTGGCTGTGTGACCTTGGGCAGGACACTTTCCCTCTCTGACAGCAGATCACGTTTCCAAACAGGGACTTTTGTTAACCAGACACATTCCCAAGCCCATTTTCCTGGGAAATTCTAATTCAGTGCCTGTCTTGGGACCCAGGAATTTGGAATTTTTTAGAGCCTCAGGTGATTTTTATCATCAAACAGGTTTGGGAATCACATGGCCCAAGAATGTCTAAAGACCCTTGCAGCTGTGACCTATGACTTCAGTGATTAAGAGACTAACCTGGAGTCCGACCGATTTCAGTTAAATTCCTGGTTGCCAGTCATCAGCACCACCTCAGTTTCATCCCGTAAAGGAGGGTAATGGCGCATACCCAAGGACTACTGCATAAAGTAAATGGAAATGAAAGAAAATAAGGCTTTAGCATTTACCTAGTACTCAAAAAAGTCCTCTAATATCTTTGTGTTATCCCCAGTCGTCCGCTCCTTCAGCCTGACTGTTCCTCTCTCAGCGGGTGGGTTCCTGTCGCCACCTGGTGGTAAGACTAAGTCCGTGCACACACACTGACTTCCCCACCCAACTCTGTCCCAACTCCCAACCGGCCCATTTCATCCCAAGCTCACCCTACTCTGAAGCCTTAGGCCCCTCCGCGAGAGTGGAAGATCAAGGAGGGAGGGGCTGGGGTCTGAGACTCCCAGAGTCCATTCCACAGCCTCAACCTAGGGATGGTGAGTCGTTGGCACAGCTCTGACTCCCTGGATGGTGCTGCAGAAGCCATTTCTGTCCTGTCTTAACAGTAAGAATGAAGCTGAGTGCCAATTCTATGCTGGAGGTCTTATAGGCATCATCTCATATGATCTTCACATAACGAAGAGGGACTTAGAACCTTTCCCACAGACGAGGAAATTAAGACATACAGAAGGTAAGTGACTGGCACAAAATCACACAGCTTGCAATGGTGGAGCCAAATCTCAAGCCCAGGTGGATTTCCTTTTAAAGGATTTTATTTTCTTTTTCCAGATAGGAAAGCTACAGAGTTAGCAATTTTCACCAAAATATAATGCTTGATTCTTCAAAACAGCCACAGGCTTTTCAGTTCTGGACACTCAGGTTACACAAAAACCTTGTGAAACTGATTCAGCCAGAACCTTCATGCTTGCTCACTAAAGAAGAGCCAAACCCAGGTGGATCTTAAACCATGGCTATTTCTATTAAGCTAGAAAGCCCACGAACTAGTGGTTATCCACCTTGGCTGGACACTGAATTCACCTGCGGAAGTTTAAAGAATACTAATGCCTGGGCTCCACCCCAGAGATTCTGGTTAATTGGCCTGGGATATGGCTTCAGCTTCCCCCTGAGTATTCTTGTGGGCAGCCAGTGTGAACCACTGCTCTAAACTCACTCCTTCCGTTTTCTGCTTCTCGGGGCTCTGTCTCTTCTCTGCGGGTAACAGCACACTTCCCATAAACGATCTGAGCCCAGGTGTCCACTTGTCCCAGGTTCACAGGTGCACTGGAAGGCGACAGTGCCACGTGACAGCCCCGGCCTGGAGCAGGAGACCTGGTTCCACCACCGAGAGGTAACTGGACGGCGAACTTCTGGACGCACTCTAGAGCGACGCCCGAGGATGTGGGGCCCCGGCTTCTGCTGCGTAGTAATTGTGTGGCCTTGGGCAAGTGACTGCACCTGTCTGTGAAGTTGCTGGTATGGAAAACATGTACGAAAGTAAAAATTAACTGCACAAAATGGCAAATTATCAAATGAGCTAATTGATAGGAAACCCACTTAGAACGAGGCCCAGAACCCAGCAAGCTCTCAATAAATGTTACGGCTATTGCTGCTGCTATTATTATTCCTCACTCCGACAACACTGCCCGGTGCGGACTGCTCACCAAGCTATCAAGAGAAGAAGAAATCCTCTTTCCTTTTTCAGAACTACTGTTCCCACAAATCACAGAGAGCCCCGCCCAGAGGCGGGCACAGGTCCGAGCTGGCCAATCAGAGTACACACCCATCCTAGGACTGAGATGGATCCAGGGGTAAGCAAGGGACCCAAGTGCAGCCAGTCAAGCCTCCGCTTGGGGGAGCGGATGAGCTCAGGGAGACAGCTGAGGTCACCTTTCCCTCGAATGCAGAGGAGAGCAGAGACGGTGAGAGAGAGAGACTCGGGGACGCCTTTTGAGCCCCTGGGTACAGCCATGCCAGAGGTGAGGCTGCCTTTAGCTGACCCGGTTGAGGGGGCAATCAGGTCCCTTTTGTGCTTATGCTACTTTACACTGGGCTTCGGTTACCTGTCACTTACATGGCTTTAGGTTGGGTTCATAGTCCCTGTTCACCCTCAAGGATTCAGTTGAGACGATGTCCAGGAAGCGGCTTCTTATGCGGAGGTTGGGCCTGAAGGCAACTGTTAAATCACAGTAATTACCCATAAGTGATGGAGAAGGAAATGGCAACTCACTCCAGTATTCTTGCCTGGAGAATTCCATGGACAGAGGAGCCTGGCGGGCTACAGTCCATGGGGTCACAAACAGTTGCACACAACTAAGTGACTAACACACACACACCCACCTGTAAGTGAAAATCGCATAGAGCAGAATTGCCCTTGACAATTCCTCAGAGATTGAGGAGGACTAGAGAGACATCACAACCAATGCAAAGTGTTTCCCTGAACCTATAAGGGCCATTACTGGGACAATAAGAAAAACCTATCGGTCTTTGGCCAAGGGTATTCCAGAGTTCATCACACTATTCTTGAAACTTATGTGTCAATTTGAAATTGTTTCAAAAATAAAGAACAAAAAACTACTGGAGGAAAAAAAATGAACATTGGAAGGGGAAAAAAGGAAAAGTTTTTGAAGAAAAAGTCTCATAAATCGCCTGTCAAATAGTGTACCTGCCACAGGCATACACCACATTGGAGACACAAATGGACTTTGAACAACACCCAGGGGGTGCTCCACCAGGGGTAGAAGAAGGCCAGATCTCCTCCCCTGAGCACTAGGTAGAGAGACAGGTATTTAAGGTCCCACTTGTCCCAGAAATCTGTATCTTGAAACACTAGAAACACTAGAGTCACATGTTGCGGGATCAAGACAAAATAAGAAACAGGCAAGGTCTCCCCTCCCCATTCACAGCATCCAAGATAGTTCTTTGTCTCTCTCTCCCCATTTAGTTACTCATCACACACCATGGGCCCTGGAGAGACAGCTGTGAACAGAATGGACAAAGTCTCTGGCCTCAGGGAGCTTTTCTTCATAGCTCATGTGACATCATTCAGAGAAGTGTGGGGAACTACCCAGTGAGGAGGTAGTATCCTCGTTTCTTGAAGGCCTCTTGGAGATGGTGCTGTGCTGAGTGGTTCTCAGACTCAGGTGGGCATCTGAATTCCCAGAGGCTATGCTAGAATGCTGATGGCTGAGCCCCAGCCCAGAGCTGCTGATAGTCAGAGGTGAGGTCTGCCCATCCCTGCTTCTGACATGTTCCCCAGTGATGCTGACACCGCTGGTCCAGGGAACCCGCTTTGAGAATCACTGCTTTACTGCGAGGAGTAATTTCAAGAGTAAGCATTTCAGAACCCCCAGTAATATTATTTGTCACGTTCTCCTTTTCTAGAGGAGACATCAGTGCCCCGGTTTTATTCTCTGTGCCTCCCAACAACCTCATCTCACGGGCTATGCATTCCATGAGGAAAAAAACAAGCTAGAACCCCACTTTCAGCTCCTTCAGCCAGCGCCCAACAGTCACCAGGGCTTCATTCAGCAAATACTCAAGAAGCCCCTCCATGGGCCACCCGGTGCTGTTCCCAGGCTCTGAGCTCAGACAGCTGGCCTGTATCCTGCTCACTCCCACTTGTCCTCCTGTGAGACCCTGGACAGTGGCTTAACCTTCCTAAGCCTCCGTTTCCTTATCCAAGAAGCAAAGATAAGACTAGGACCCTGGGGACTTCCCTGGTAGTCCAGTGCTAAGACTCCAAGCTCCCAACACACGGGCCTGGGCTTGATGCCTGGTCAGGGAACTAGATCCCACGTGCCGCAACTAAGAATTCACATGCCACAGCTGAGAACCGATGCAGCCAAAAAAATAAAAAGACTAAGACCCTGGTACTGCAAGTCTAGAGCTCACGGAGAGAAGCTCCCTTCTAGAACAGTCTGCCAGGGGCTATGTGACATCAATAGCACCTTGATGGATAAAAGAAGCCTCAACCTTCAACAAAATAAAGCTGACAAAAATTGGCCATTTCAAAGCTCAGACCTCTTTTCTATTTTGCAAGAGCCTGAACATACCTTCAGGCAGCTGGAGTTTCCAGGATTCTGAAAAGCCCACCTGAATGGATCTTTTTCATGATACAAATTTATTTTGCCAGATTGAGAGACTGAAGCTCAGGGAAATAGGCTCTAAGCAAGAGGGATAACTTCCCCAAGGTTGCCCCTCTGGGACATGGACAAGCAGGACGCATGGGTCTGTTTCTGGGTAAAATCTCCAGCTCTTAACCACTGCTTCAGACTTTCTCCAAAATCCTCTCTTTTCTCCTTTGCACCACACACAGGCTGAGCCAGGGAGGGCTGGGTTCGAGTCGCTTAGGGACTGGGCCCTAGTTTCCTTACACATAAAGCACCACACAGCTGACCTTGATAAGACATCAGCTCTATGCCAGGCACTGCACTGAACATGGATCAATCTGTTTGATTCTCACAACTTCCATAAAGTCAGATACAGTTATTGTCACCACCTCACCGGCTAGAAAATGGAGAGGTGAACTAAAGGGACTAGAGATAACACAAGTGAATACCACACACCTAGTAGGCGCTTGTCCACGGAATGGCGCCACCAAGCACCAGCTGTGTGACCTTAGACAAATTACTTAACTTCTCTGAGCCACAGACACACAAGTGTGCCATGAGAATCACCTGAAAGCACTGGGCACAATGCCTAGCACGTGGTAGGAGTCATTATTGATCAGCATCATAGTCATTGGTCGTAGCAAATCTTTGTCTTCTGAAAGTAGATTTAATTTTAGGAAATAGCTAAAATTCCAGTGGAATTGAGTCTGGTGACTGATGCCAATGGTCAAACACAAGTGTCATTTTTAGACCAGAACAAAGTGTAGTTATAAAGTCTCAAGCTTGTTTTCCTTTATGGGGAGGTTTGATGTTCTGGTGTCAGAGCAGAAGGTACCAGAAGTTATCTGTGTTCTTTTTAAAAAAAAATTTTGGGTATTTATTTGAATGTTCCAGGCCTTAGTTGCAGCATTCGGGATCTTTTTTTGTTTTTTTTTTTAATTGCAGCATAAGAACTCTTAGTTGCGGCATGTGGGATCTAGTTCCCTGACCAGGGATCAAACCCAGGCCATCTGTGTTTGGAGTGCAAAATCTTAGCCGCTGGACCGCCAAGCAAGCCCCCGTGTGTGTTCTTGACATGAATCTTATCACTGAGCTCACACTCATTTTCAGCAAACTCTCGATGGCCAATACTAAACCTCCCCATCCATGGCCCAAATTTAAACACTGACATGTCTCTAAGTTTCCCACCCATGCTTACACTGTGAAAAGTGAAAGTGAAAGTCACTCAGTCGTGTCTGACTCTTTGCAAACCCATGGACTATACAGTCCATGGAATTCTCCAGGCCAGCATACTGGAGTGGGTAGCCTTTCCCTTCTCCAGGGGATCTTCCCAACCCAGGGATCAAACCCAGGTCTCCCATATTGCACGCAGATTCTTTTGTTTTTTTTTGCAGGTGGATTCTTTACCAGCTGAGCCACCAGGGAAGGCCCTTTTATAAAAAGGCCCTTTTTATTTTCTGTGTTCCGTTTGGCTACTTTCTGTTTCTATCATGATCTGCACCCAGACTAACTCTCCAAGAATTAAAAACATGTCACTGCATTCAAAGTGAACAAAATGTGAATACATTCTCCTCAAAGTAACTATGCAAATGTTAAACTTTTTAATTAAAATTATTTTTCATGTATGTTTTGAAAAGTGACTTTTCCTCTAATATATTCAAAATGATATATTAAAATTTAAAGTCAAATATAGTTTACACTTAATAAATATCCCCAAATTAATAAAATTTAAATGGTTTTTATAAGTTTTAATTTCATCTTATTTAACACTTTTAGGAAAACTGAACTGTTCTCAAAATAGCATACAATGTTGCACTAGTTCCCAACATGAAGAACTGCTACCATGCTTAACAAGTCATGTCCAGACTTGTACACATTAATGTGAATTAATACTCTATAGTGTTCCTCAGCAGCCATGTGCAACGGTTACAGAGACAATGCTGATTCATAAGACCCTTCAGAACAGAAAAAAAAAAGCAAGTAAATGGACACTTGGTTAAGCAAGTAGAGATCACACCCATGCAACCCAACAGGAGAGATCTGAGAAGTGAATTTATCTTTTCTTTCACATAAAAGTTTCTGCTGCTCAAATCTGCCCCCCAACTCAGAAGCAGAGTCCATCTCTGTTGTTGGCCAAAGCTCAGCCCACACGCTTCCTACAGGCGGGTTCAGGAATCTTTGCTTTTGAGAAGAGTGGGCAAGACAAGCAGAGAAGTGTCTCTGGGACCCCAGCAGGGTTAGAACCTGGATGGTTAGGTTTACAGCCTGCTGAGCCCCAGGCTCCCTGTGGTTCTTGGCTCCGATGTGTTTGGGGTTAGAGATTCCCTCTGAAGGGCGGTTCTTAGTCAGAGTCACTGCAGTCCTGGTCGAGGGGGCTACGGCACCCACTACCCCATAGTGCCAAGTTCTTTGTTGCTTGGAAACATTTTTATAAGCTGTGCCCTTTACCTGGAACATTCTCTTTCCTAGTCTTTGAAATCTTTCAGGTCTCAGTTTAAAATTCCCTTCTCAAGGACTTCCCTGGTGGTCCAGTGGCTAAAACTCTGTACTCCCAATGGAGGGGGCCTGGGTTCCATCCCTGGTCTGGGAACTAGATTTCATAAGCTGCAACTAAGAGTTTGCATGCTGCAACGAAGACCTGGCACAACTAAATATTATAAATAAATAAATAAATATATTTTAATTCTCTTCTCAGCCTCATCTATCCTCTAAATCCAGACTGGTTCCCCAGGCTATTCTCATGGAACCCAGTTCTTTCACTTTCTGGCAGTTATTAGAATTAATAATAATGATATCATTATAACTGGGCTTCCCTGGTAATTTGCATATTCATGGCTTTGCTCTCTTCCATTTCTCACAAGAATGGAAGCTCCACAAGGGCAGGGACCACATCCTTTTGTCCATCACTGTATAACCGGTGCTGTTTGGCACAGAGTTGGTACCCAGGAAATACTTGCTGATGACTCTCAGCTGTGAGTTTCCTCAGCTTTACTATCAAGGTGTTACTATCTGCCTCAATGCAGAGAGAACGGGAACAGTGACCTGATGCGCAGTAGGTGGTCTATAAATGCTGCTCCGGTTATCACACATTCAGAGGCAGATGAGGACTGAGGAATCTTAGCAGTGGGGACTTAAGGGCTATTTAGGGTTGGATGTGGAGAAGGCAATGGCAACCCACTCCAGTACTCTTGTCTGGAAAATCCCATGGATGGGGGAGCCTGGCAGGCTACAGTCCATGTGGTCACAAAGATTCGGACACGACTGAGTGAGTGAGCGAGGGTTGGACGGATTTCGTGGAATATGGAGGGCAACCCAGGAGGAGGGAACAGCTGCAACAAAAGTATGGAGGAGAGAAAGTACAAAGGCAATAAGTAAACCTACGGGGCTGGATGGAGAGTAGGGTTTGAGACAGCCCTGTAGTGAGAAAGGCAGACCGGGGTCAGGTCAGGGAGGGCCTTGAACACCAACCCAGCACACTTAAACCTGGTCGTAGGGACCCAGTGATGATTTTGGAGCAAAGGTGTGAACTGAAGAAGTAGCATTTTAAGAAGATTATTTATGGCAAATTGGGACAAGGTGGACAAAGGACGTGGAGAAAAACAAAAAGACTATTTCATTCAAATTTCACCTAATCATTATGACTATATAAAATATAAAAGGGTTAAGAGCAAAAGCTCTGACAGAAGACAGTTCTGGTTATCATCTGGCCGATACTAAGCAGGTCACTTCATTTCTCTGGGCCTCATTTTCTCCACCTGTAAAATAGAAATAATAATCTCTACCTCACCTATGTCACTGGACTCTTGTCCAGTGAAAATCAAATGAAATAGGGAATTCCCTGACGGTCCAGTGGTTAGGACTCAGCACCTTCACTGCTGTGGCCTGGGTGCAATCTCTGGTCAGAGAACTAAGATCCCACAAAGCTTGTGGGCAAAAAAGGAAAAAAGTGCTTACTAATTTACTCATGCAAAAAATGAACCCCAACCATGTGTCAAGTTGTGTTGTAAATGCTGAGGAAACAGAGGTGAATCCAAAGTGCTCTGAAAGAGGGCACATAATTACCAATTTTTTTGTCTTTTTTTTTTCCCTTCTAATTACTGATTTTTGAGCATTTACTGTATGTGGCTTTCCACCTGTCATCTCATTTAATCTGCACAACATCCCTACCAGGTCAGTGCTGTTGTCAAACCCATTTCATAAAATGAGGAAACGGAGGATCAAGTCAGTCACCCAAGGGTGTTCAGCTCTTAAGCAGCAGAGCTCAAAGGTTGTGCTCAGGGCTGGCTGACCCATGCCAGAGGTGGCTGCCTCCCTCCTAGTGCTAGACCTTTGAATACATCTGTTTCTAACCGTTAGGTCTCTATCTTGCTGTTCCCTTTCCAGCTATAAACCATCTCACCTTTTTTTTTCTTTTTCTTTTTTTTTGACTGCAGAACTCCTCTCACCTTTCAAGTTTTAGATCAGGTTTCAGGAAGCCTCTAGGACCCCCAGTTAGGCCCCTCTTCTGGGCTTCCTCTGCACTTAGCCAAAACTCTCCCATGATATTAATCATACCAACACTACATCCCTTGTCTCTAAACTTTTAAAAAAGCACATTCCAGGACTTCCCTGGTGGCCCAGGGGCTAAGATTGCACTCCCAATGCAGGAAACATGAGTTCAATCCCTGGTCAGGAAACTAAGATCCCTCACTAAGATCCTGTGTGCTGCCTGGCAAAAAAAAAAAAAGGCTGAATCAACAAAACTTTAAAAAAAAATTTGTAAAAATTAACTAAAATATATTTTAAAAAGCATGTTCCTTATCGTAAAGAAACATTTAAGTTTACACCCAGAATATAGGTGTATTTCTTTATAAAGTATATACACATGCATCTGTCTATCCATATATATTAAATATTAGTAAATCCTGATTCTTTTTTATGAAAAATGAAGATACATACAGGATATGATCTCATGTTTTCTTCCCATGCCTCATTTACCACCAACAAATTACAAATCAGCATCTCTAAGCCAAAGCTCAGGGCATGGGAGGACGACCTGCTACAGGGACGCCAATCTTCAGGCCGCTGGGGCTCTGAGATCTTGTGAGTTCAGCCTCTTCTCTTAGTGGGCCAGGCTGGGGGTAGGGGAGGGTGCTCTGGGCAGGAGCCCCTCCCACAGTGCTGCCACCCTCTCCAGCGTGCAGGAGGTGGAGGTGAGGCTGAGCCTGGATTAGCTGGGGCCGGCGGCAGGGAAGCTTCTAGAGCTGCAGGGCGGCCAGAGAAGTGGGTGCAGACAGGCGCGGGCACCATGCCGCTGCAGGACGACACCCTCCGAGAGGTGTGGGCCTCAGACAGGTCTGGAAAGCCCCCACCTCACCCTACCTGAAGCCTGGTGGGGGGCTCAGATGAAGGGTTTGGGGAGGGAGACAGGCTGATTCCTTTGCTACCCTCAGCGGACACGAAGAGGAAGGCCGGAGCCCTGAGGTCCAGCAGTGCACCAAGCAGGTATGTCACTCGGCTTGGGGAGGAGACAGAGAGAGCCCTCACGCAGCACAGGGGATCTGGGAGTGGGGCCGGGTCCCCCTCAGCGGCCTCTGGGGTCCTTACTTCCCTGGAAGTTTGGGCTTTGTTTTGTTCTTGCAGGAAAGGGGTGTTTGGGGGGCATGCGGTGTCCCGGGGAGGACTCTGGGCTTTGGGACATTGGAGGTGGCCATGAGGCGTGGGAGGGAGTCATCCATCTACGCCCCAGGAAGGGGCGCAGTTCCCCTCTTGATAATCCGCAGTTATTTCTGGCGGCTCAAGGGATTAGAGGGTGATGGGCAGCCCTCAGAACCCCCCCTTTCCTTCCTCTCCCTCCTCTTGACACCCCCATTCTGCAGCGACAGAAGTTGAGGAAAAAAAAGCCAGAAGCCCCAGAGGCCCCCTGCCCCACAGGATCCAAGCCCCGGAGACCTGGAGGTGGGCGGGCGGCGAGTCCCGGGGCACCCCCCAGGGTGAGGGTCCCGTGAGGGAAGGCCTGCAGGTGAGGAACTGGGGTGGGGGTTTGGGGGGGTGAGCTGGGGGATAGGAAGAGTAGAAGGGTGAATGAAAGCCGGGAGAGCGGTGTCCAAAGTGAAAACAGAGCCCCGGGGAGCCCCCAGAGTGAGGAGCCCGAGGGGACGCGGGCACCTTCGCAGGAAGGGGTTGGGGTCCCTCCTGACCCGCGCATCTCGGCTCAGCCGGGCGGAAGGGGAAACCGCGGGACGAGCCCGCCCAGGGACCGGCTGAGGCCCGGGCAGCGCAGACGGTCTACACCAAGTTCCTCAGGGACCCCGAGGCCAAGAAGCGCGACCCCCGGGAGACCTTCTTGGTAGCCCGCGCCCCAGACGCCCCGGACGCGGAGGACGGTAAGCGAACCCGGAGGGAAGGGGGTGGCTGGAGACGAGCAGGGGAGCGGGCAACTGGAGAGGAGGGGTTGGACAGGAGCAACAGACGGAGAGAGGCAGACAACCGGGGGAGACAGCGTCTGCATCCCTGGCCTTGGCTCTGAACTAGGAAACCCTTTGTGCTCATGTTCTTGTCCCCATTTTCCGGATGGGGAAACCGAGGCACAAAGGAGCGGTTAAGAGCTCTGCTTTAGACTACAGCTAGGGGCCAGCGGGAGCTCAGATGGGTCTGGCTGGGGGTTAGAGAGGGAGACAGACCAGGGTAGGGAAAAGCAGGCAGGTGTCTCATTAGAAGGGATGGAAAAGGGGAAACTGAAAGATGCCAGGAGGGTGTGTGACAGCCAGAGAGAGAGGGAGGACTTGCAGAGAAGCACATTTTCCCAGAACAGGATTGCCAAGCCCCCAACGTACCCCCGACTCCAGCTCTCGCGTGACTTGCACACCATGGAAGATTTTGGGGTCACCCCATCCTTAGGAGAAGGCAATGGCATCCCACTCCAGTACTCTTGGCTGGAAAATCCCATGGACGGAGGAGCCTGGTAGGCTACAGTCCATAGGGTCACTAGGAGCCCGACACGACTGAGCGACTTCACTTTCACTTTTCCCTTTCATGCATTGGAGAAGGAAATGGCAACCCACTCCAGTATTCTTGCCTGGAGAATCCCAGGGACGGCAGAGCCTGGTGGGCTGCCGTCTATGGGGTCGCACAGAGTCGGACACGACTGAAGCGACTTAGCAGCATTCTTTGAGGATCTTCCTCCTGTTTCTGTTCCTGAGGGGAGCCTGGAACAGAAACCCTGGCTCCTTCACTGCCTCCCAGCAATCTGGAGAGACTGAGCCCCACAGAGATTAGAGGACCCACCCCAACCCCCATACTGAGGAATTTCTATCTACAGGGGATGAGGAGGAGGAAGAGGATGACCTGGAAGATGAAGACGAAGAGGAGGAAAAGAAAGAGAGAGTCCGCCTGCCTCTCAAGAAACCCCCCAAAGAGAAGGCTTCTACAGATATCAAGGAGAGGAAGGCCAAGGCCCAGGGTCCAAAGGGTGGGTGTTGAAGGTCCAGAGGGGGCAAAAAGACACACAAAATTAGCCCCAGAGGGGCCTGGGGGTTCATGGATGTGCAGGGGTTGAGATATCAAAAAGCTACCAGGTGCCTGGACCCAAGTGTTCCATCCTTTGGTGATTTCTTCCCTCTGCATGCTGCATGCTAAGTCACTTCAGTCGTATCCTACTCTTTGCAACCCTATGGACTGTAGCCCGCCAGGCTCCTCTGTCCATGGGATTCTCCAGGCAAAAATACTGGAGTGGGTTGCCATGCCCTTCTCCGGGGATCTTCCCAACAGGGATCAAACCCACCTCTCTTGTGTCTCTGCATTGGCAGGCGGGTTCTTTACCACTAGCACCAGCTGGGAAACTTCTTCCCTCTAACGATCTTTAAATTAATATGTGCCCCACCACCACCACCACCATCCCCCCAGCCCCCTGCCCAGGGTGCGCTGAGCCAGGGAGGACAGAGGATTTTCATGTTCTTGGTGAGTTTTTAGGTTTTGTTTTTAACTCAATATGAATTATATTTATAATTTTTACAAAAGTATCAAAGTGATTATAATAAAAATCAATCAGTGAGTACTGTGATGGCTTCCTGGCTGGGCACCTCGCCCAACAGGTGCTGGGGTCTGGTGTAAATGTAGACACGTAGCTAGGACCTTGGGCCTCTTGAAGGGGGAGCACTGTCTGTAGCTCCAACCAGAGAAGGTTTGGAGGATTTCTGATGGAGATGGGGTGGGAGCTGGGATTCAGAGTTTCCTTAGAAGGCCTAGCATTCATTCATTCACTACTTATTAAAGTCCTGGTGTTCATTCAGTTCTTTTGGACTCAGGGTTAAAAACAAGACAAGCAGAAGGGCTCTGGGCCTCCCAGGGGACTGAAGGGACAATGAGTGTGGTGGAAGGTGTGACTCTTCCTTGTCTAACCCCCACCCTCCATTTCCAGGAGATCTGGGAAGCCCTGGCCCCCCACTGAAACCTCTGCGAGTTAAGAAAAAGGAGGCTGCAGCGGGGGAAGGGACCAAGATAAGAAAGATGAAGAAGAAAGGTGAGCCTAGTCTCCGGAGGAGCAAGGGTCTCTGGGTGTGGGGAGGTGGGGTTGTGACCTCTTCATTCCACACCAGCAGGGTCCGGGGAGGCTGACAAGGACGGCTCCGTGAGCCCAGGCACGGTGAAGAAGACGCCAGCAGCCATGTTCCTGGTTTCCGGGGATGGCCCAGCGGAGAAAGCTCTGAAAAAGAAGGGTGGGTGGTGAGCTTTGGGGAGCTCTGGTTCCAGGATGTCCAGGGGCAGTCAGTTGTCAGTGTGGAGGGGCAGGTGCGGCCTAGATGGGGTAAAGAGGAGGTTCTCAAGTTGGATGACTTGGGGGTACCTTGACGCCCACTTTAATAACCGTGTGGCCTCAGGAGAGTGTCTTTGCCTTTCTGAGGTTACTCCTTTCTGATAATAGTAAACTGGGGTTGCTCTCCTGTGGCTGTGGGAAGGGTCCAGGTGAGGCGTGGGTGTACCTTGTAAACCATGATGTGCCCCCGCCAGGGTAAGGGGCTGACAGGCCTGCGCCCCCTCCACCCCCAGGCACTCCCAAAGGCTCCGAAGAGGAGAAGAAGGAGGAAGGGGAGGAGGAGGACGAGGCGGCCGCTGTGGTAACCAGGAACAGCAATCAGAAAGGCAAAGCCAAAGGCAAAGGCAAAAAGGTGGGAGCCCAGAAGGGAGAGGGTGAGGTCCCTGCTGGGAGCAGTGGCAAGGTTCAGGGGCCTGAGTGTGGGGCCTCGTGGGCTGGGGCCATGGAGTCCCTTGGGGTTAGAATTCTTAGCTCCCTCTTTGGAGACAGGATATGAGAACAAAGGGAACCGGGTTTGTGGGAACAGAAGAGGCAGTTGCGGGGTCACCAGGCTGGGACTGGCCACCTGGGGGCCTTATGCTGTCTGCCCTGAGCCCTCCCACTGCAGCCTAACCATCAGACACAGCCAGAGGTGCTTGCATGGCCCCACGTGGAAGCACACACATTTTCTGTACCGGGAGGTGGAGCACAGTCAGACAGGCACAGGCGTACAGACCCCTGGGCACAGGGACTGACTGACGGCCAGCTGACTGTGAGTTATTAAAATAGTTCTACCCTGCTACTCTGAGATCCTGCTCAGAATGCTTCCTCCTCTCCCACCCAGGACCTCCTTCCAGCAACCAAACTATCCAGCAACCAGAGGGTTAACACTGGCTATCAAGGGCCTCCAGGACCCGCCTCTGGGCCTACCATGTCCGTTCTGTTTGGGCAGTCTCCAGGGGCAGACCATGTGGTTAAATATATTGAATGCTGCCCCTCCTCACGAATAGAACTCAGGTCCCAATACGCACAGGCTGGAGTAAGCAAGAGAGAGGGGTCCAGCTGGAGAAAGTGATGAAAGCCTTTGAGAAACAGGCTTCCACGAATGGGTCACCCTGAGGGCAGGGTCTGGGGGGTGAGGGTGGAGTCTTGGCTATGTGGGTTTATTCCTTTGTACAAGAGTGGTCAGGTCTCAAGGGACTGATTCACATGGGCCAAGATCACCAGATACTGATGTATAAACTGAAAGCCCAGTTTATTATCTTCCAGAAAGAATATGCAGGCATGTAGAGCCTTTAATACAATAGGCCCTTGAAATTCACCATGTAGAAATGTTTAAATGAGTTCCGGCTTTCTCCATACCGCATTCCAAACATAGTCCTGAGTTTCCCAAGATTCTTCTGCAGCAGCCTAGAGCGGAGAAGAGATGCCCACTCACTCGGAGGTTAAGGGCCCGCTTCCCAACACCAGCCTCACTTCACACCCAGTGCAAACCTGCCTTCAGCAAAATGGGCAACCTCAGCCCACCAGGGCTTCTTGGTGGCTCCCAGAGAGCATTTACTCCTCAAATGCACATACCCAGGTGGCAGTCCCTTCTCTCCCCTGCGGAGAAAGTTGGGGTTAGAATCTTGGTTGCCCTTCATGTAAGGGACAGAACATGAGCGCCAAGAGTACTAGCCTTGTAGGAACAGAAGGGGCAATAGTAGGGTGATCATCAGGCCACCCTAGGGCCTAATGTAACCAAAGAGTTATTAAAAGTTTTTCAATGAGCAAAATGAGCTTATTTATTCATTTGTTGTATTGCTATGTAACAAACCACCCCAAAACTTAAAACAATATATCCTCTTAATTTCTGTGAGTCAGAAATCTAGGAACAGATTCACAGACTTAGAGAACGAACTTATGGTGGCCAGGGGGAAGGATAGGGAGAAGGGATAGTTAGGGAGTTTGGGATGGATATGTACACACTGCTATATTTAAAATGGATCAGCAACAAGGACCTGCTGTGTAGCACAGGGAACTCTGCTCAATGTTATGTGGCAGCCTGGATGGGAGGGGAGTCTTAGGGGAAAATGGATTCATGTATATGTATAGCTGAGTCCCTTCACTGTTCCCCTGAAACTATCACAATATTGTTAATCGGCTATACCCCAACACAAAATAAAAAGTTTAAAAAGAAAAGAAATCTAGGAGTAGTTTAGCAGGAGTAGTTCTGGCTCAGGGTGTCCCATGAAGTTGCAGTCGAGATGTCAACTGGGGCTGCAGTCATTCTCAAATCTTGACTGGAAATGGAGGATCTACTTCTAAATTGCTTTACTATCATGATTGTTGGCTGGAGGTGCCTCCAGAGGCTCCTTGAGTGTCCTTATGATGCGATAGCCAACTTGCCTCCGAGTTCAAGAAGGGCCCAAGAGACAGAGCAAGGCAGAAGCTGTAATATCTTTTATGACCTAGCTTTCAAAGTGACCGCCTATCACTTCAGCCTTATTCCATTGATCACAGGGACCAATGTGGGAGGGATCTACACAAGAGTATAAATACCATCTTGGAGACTGGCTGCTACATTCATTGAGTATTTACTGTCTGCTACACTAACAGGTGGCACTAGTGGTAAAGAACCCACCTGCCAATGCAGGAGATGCTGGAGACACAGGTTCAATCCCTGGGTCAGGAAAATCCCCTGGAGGCAGGAACGGCAACCCACTCTAGTATTCTTGCCTGGAGAATCCCATGGACAGAAGCCTGGTGGGCTATGGTCCATAGGGTCGCAGAGAGTAGGACACAACTGAAGTGACTTAGCATGCCTGCATGCCCACAGTAACAGTAGTAGCTAACACTTCTATATCACCGTGTGCCTAGAACACAGTAATCCATACCTTCAGCCTCACCTCAGTTCACTCTCTAAGAGCATCCTTGTGATGGAAGGTCTTTCGACAGGCTGTGCATCTAACAGAAGACTGGGCAGCACTCAACACCCAGCTTCACCTCTTACTGACTATGTGAGCTTGGGCAAGTTATTCACCCTCGGTGAGCCTCAGCTTCTTCACTTGCATAATGAGACCAACTACCTCAGTAGCTATAGATAAGAGGAATGATAATATTCCAGCAAGGAATATTTGGAAAGTGCATACACTAATTCCTGGCACATGGGTAGACTTTCTGTGAGTGTCTGTTAAATATATAAACTAAGGTCTGCCCCAGGTATCCACCCCCATCCTGCATACTTCTCAGATGAAAAGAACTGAGTCACAGTGTGGTTAAAAATTAATAAACATAACAGACAGTTAGTGGTGGAACCAGGATTTGAACCCAAGCTGTCTGGCTCCAGAACCTTGGCTCTTAACCACAAGCTAAACAGAATCTTAATAAAGCACAAAGCTCCCCACAGCCTGGCGAGCTGCGGGGGAGGCTGAGGGGCCCGGGGCCGAGCTCTGGAGCAGCCTCTGTTCTCTCCCCCAAACAGAAAGCGGTGAGTTGTCCTGCTTGCCTCCGGGCTCCGGGGACCTGCTGAGGGCTGGGGAAGATGGTGCTCTGGGGCTGACGCAACCTCTGCCCCGACTCTGAAGGAGGACAGGGCCCCATCCCCACCCGTGGAAGTGGACGAACCCCAGGAGTTCGTGCTTCGGCCTGCCCCCCAGGGCCGGACGGTCCGCTGCCGGCTGACCCGGGACAAGAAGGGCATGGACCGGGGCCTGTATCCCTCCTACTTCCTGCACCTGGACACCGAGAAGAAGGTGGGGCGGAGGCGGAGGCGGGAGGGAGAGGGGAGGGGCCTGGACCCGGGTCAGGAGTCAGAATGGGGGTGGGGGCTGGGGGACAAAGGGGCCTTCTCCTCCCGGCACTCCCCTCCCGCTCGCCAGTCTTCCAGCGCATCTCCGCTGCCTTTCTCCCCAGGTGTTTCTCTTGGCCGGCAGGAAGCGGAAACGCAGCAAGACGGCCAACTACCTCATCTCCAGCGACCCCACCAATCTGTCCCGAGGAGGGGAGAATTTCATTGGGAAGCTGAGGTGGGGCTGCGAAGCTCAGGGGCCAGTCACCTCTGCCCCACTGTGCAGAGGGCCCCCCACCTCAGACACTCTGGAATTGTCCCCTGGCCCAGAGCTTCTCTATACACATGGACACTTGTCCATTTTGATGCGTGTAGATCACTTGGGGGTCTTCTTCAAAGGGTTCAGTGAGGGGAGTTTTCTGGTGGTCTAGAGGTTAAGATTCTGGACTTTCACTGCGGTGGCCTGGGTTCAATCCCTGGTCTGGGAAACTGAGATCTTGCAAGCCCCAGGGTGAGGCAAAAAAAAAAAAAAAAAAAAATTGGGTTCAGAAGGTCTGGGCTGGCAGGAAGCTTCTGCATTTCTAAGAAGCATGGGTGCAGCAGCATGAGTGATGCCCATGCTGCTGGTCCAGGGACCTCACTTGGAGTAGGGCATAAAGTCCATGAAACAGGGATTATGCCTGTCTTGTTCATGGTTGAATTCCTAGCACCTGGGACATAGTAGCTATTCAATAAACATTTACTAACTGACCAAATGAAATAGTCAGCACCTACCCTGTGTTTTGTCTCCCCATACAGCTCATCCAGTCCTCACCACAAATCTGAGAGATGAGGAGGAGAAAGTGAATCCCCAAGTCAGGCTTTATTTCTTTATGTCCTTACCAGACACATATGAAAGGCCCACCTATGTGTATTTCTAGGTAACTTGCAAATATGAATCCATTCAATTATCTTATCAACCAAATTGATAGTAAATACTATCAATATTATACGCCCATTTTACAGATGGGGAAGTTGAGGCTAAGAGTTTAAATAACTTGCCTCAGGTCATACAGCTAGTAAGAGCTGAGGTTTGAAAGCTGCCCGGTTTCCCTGTAGATCCAGGTTTTGAAAAGACTTCAGAGGGAAAGCCAGGGGCAGTGTCCTAAGACACACCCATGCTTGAGGCAGAAAGCTCCTAAAGCTTGGCTGTGAGGAGGGGTCTGGAAGAAGGGGTGTGGAACCCCTCAGCCCCGCCCCCAGCCCCACCCTGCTTGCAGATCCAACCTCCTGGGGAACCGCTTTACCGTCTTTGACAATGGGCAGAACCCGCACCGCGGCGGCAGCACGGACGTGGGGAGCCTTCGGCAGGAGCTGGCGGCCGTGATCTATGTGAGAGCGCCCTCTGTCCCCCTGTGCCCTGCGGCAGGCCCCTTCCCTCGCCGAGTGGTCTAATGCGCATCTCCCTCGCAGGAAACCAATGTGCTGGGCTTCCGAGGTCCCCGGCGCATGACGGTCATCATCCCTGGCATGAATTCCGACAACGAGAGGGTGCCCATTCGGCCTCGCAACGTGAGCCCCGCACCTCCCCGACACGCCTTTCCCTGTCGGTCTTGCTCCCTAGTCACCGGCTTGTAACCCACTTCCGGGAAGCCGTGTGGGGTGGGGAGGGGGTGTTCGGCCTGACCCATGCCCAACCCGGAGCACAGCCATCGCCCCGTTACAAATTCATTCTGGCCACTGGCACAAGGGATTCAGTTTGGAGGGTTTTCATTGAACTCACTGAAACAAGCACAATAGGGTTGGTTGGTTGTTGTGTTTTTTTTTTTTTAGTGTACATCAAAATCATTCATTCATATAGTCATTCAACACACATACATTGAGTACCAAGTATTAGTCTAGGCAACTGCAGGCATCAGCCGACAAAGCGAAGATCTACCCTCATGAACCTGGCATTCTAGTGGAGGGAGACAGACAGTAGACAAAGACTGTGATAAGTAAGTAAATTGTGTAGTGGGTTAGAAAGTGGTATTTACGGTGGGGGGAGAAAGAAAAAGTTGAACGGGGAAAGGAGATGAGATGTGTGTATGTGTAGGTTTTGATTTAAATTCAGTGGTCAGAGTGGGCCTCACTGAGCAGATGAAATTTGAAGGAGGTGAGCAGCAACCCTGCAGATATCTGGGAAAAGATCATGCAGGCAGGGAGAAGAGCCAGTGCAAAGGCCCTGAGGCAGGAGAGTGCCTGCTGAGTTTGAGGAGCAGCAAGGTGGCCAGGGTGGCTGGAGGAAGATGAGGTCAGAGAGGTGAGAGTGAGGGGCAGGTGAGCCTGTGTAGCTGGTTTTTACTCAGAGAAACAGGAACAGCAGGGCCTTGAGCAAAGGATTGATATGATTTGACGTATTTTAAAAAGCAAAGTTTGTTTGTTTTTTGTGTGTGTGAGGTGTAGGGCAAGATGGAGAGCTGGCCCAGAGAGAGGGGGCCTCCTTCAGTGTGTCAGACCCACGCTTTGCCCCTCAGCACTGCAAGTTGAGTGAGCCCAGGATTTCAGAGATGGTTGACTGGCGTGTCTCATACTCACAGTGATGTCACTTTACTCATTTACAATGAAAAAGAATCCTGCCGTCAGCTGATCACACATCCTTTCCTGCTGGAAAGCCACACTGGAATAATCAGAGACCTGGCCAACCCATGGGGCACAAGCCCTGGGTGGCTGCGGTCTTTAGGAGCCTGTGTGTTCCACAACTGCTCCTTCCATCCTGGAATAGACACACAGATCCTCCAAAGGCGGTGCCTCCCATGTGTGCTTGGGCTTAGTAAGAACTACACCCAGAGCTGCTCTGACTCTCTCTTCATCATCAGTTCATTCATTCTACAATCATTTATTAATGCCAGGTACTGAGGATGTAAAATCAATACAAAAGGTACCATCAAAACAATATCTGATATTTATTGAACATTTACTCTGTGCGAGGAACTGAACAAAATAACACTTCATGCAGTATTAATCATTTAATCTTCATAACACCCTGTCATGAGGGAAACTAAGGCACAGAGTTCAGTTCAGTTCATTTCAGTCACTCAGTCGTGTCCGACTCTTTGTGACCCCATGGACTGCAGCATGCCAGGCCTCCCTGTCCGTCACCAGCTCCCAGAACTTGCTCAAACTCGTGTCCGTTGAGTCAGTGATGCCATCCAACCATCTCATCCCCTGTTGTCTGTAAGGCACAGAGCCATTAGTCAAATACTGTGCCTACTGTTAGGGTATCTAATTCTGTCCATAACAGTGCAGCGGGAGAAATGATAAGAGCGAGGTGTTATGGAAATTCAGAGCTAAGACATTTAAATCAGACTTGAGCTCAGGAAGGCTTCTTGGAGGCCACAATCTTGAGTGGACTCATTCTAAGCCATGAACGTAAACAGGTGACAAAGAAACCAAGGAAAGAAATATATGTCTCATGCAGACCCTGCTCCTTCCTTCCAGAAACTCTTCCAGGACATTTTATTTTAACTACTCTTTACCTATACATCTCTCCAAGCTCAACTGTGAGCTCCTTGTAAGTCCTAGAACATCTGGTTCATCCTTGTAATAGAAGACAGCGTGTGGCCTTTCCTAAGACCCCTTGGGACCAATGGCACAGAGCACCTTCTGTGCGGCAGATGCTAGTTTCCACTTTACACTTTGGCGTCCCACAGCCAAGCCCATTCTCCCAGATGTACACCCTGGCCACAAGGATGCCACAGACACCGTGCGTGTACTCAAAGAAACCCTGGCCACCAAGGCCGTTGACACCCAGGCTGCACACACATACAAGGGCATCACAGGTCCCCAGCCTCCACCTCCCCACCCCATCAGTCCCACAGTATCTCAGCCAGCTCGCACCATCATGCCCCTAATGCTCCCCACCCCTCACACCCCAGGCCAGCGACGGGCTGCTGGTTCGCTGGCAGAACAAGACACTGGAGAGCCTCATCGAGCTGCACAACAAGCCCCCCATCTGGAACGAAGACAGTGGCTCCTACACCCTCAACTTCCAAGGCCGAGTCACCCAGGCCTCGGTCAAGAACTTCCAGATTGTCCACGCTGACGACCGTGAGTATCTGAGGATCCAAACCAGGCTGTTCCCCACCACCTCCAAGACCTCAACCCTCACTCAGGTTTTTCCCTCCCCTCTGCCCCCGCCATCTCCCTCTCTCTCTCACACACACTGCAGTGGAGCTGGCCTTTATCACTGGAGCCAGAACATTCAGGAAGGTCACTCTCTACTTTGGGGGCACTCACACTGTACCCCCAGGAGCCTCAGATATTCCAAGCAGCTGTCTTCGGGTGCATTGTTTTCAGGCCCTCGTCCTAGCACTGACCAGAGCCTGGGTAGATGCTGGGTTGTTCTGGGTAAGACTGCGTTGAAGGGGGTTACGCTGCTGGAGTTTAAAAACCACTAAAAGGGAGTTCCCCGGCGGTTGAGTAGTTAGGACTTGGTACTTTCACTGCCATGGCCCTGGGTTCAATCCCTTGTCAGGGAAATAAGATCCTGCAAGTGGAGCCTAAAACCCACGAGGCTCCGCCAAAAGTAAAAGTTAAAAAAACAAACTTATAGGCACTTCCCTGGTGGTCCTGTGGCTAAGACTCCATGCTCCCAGGGCAGGGGGCCCAGGATCAACCCCTGGTCAGGGACTCAGTCCCACATACAGCCACTAAGACTCAGCACAGCCCAATCATAAGAATAAATATGAAAAAAAAAACCCAAAACTTATAGCCCAACCCCTATGTGGCCAGAGAGGATGCTGAGGCTCAGAGAGGGCAGTCCTTTACCCAAGTCTCTCAGCAACTGCAGGCAGTTACCCTGGCCCTCAAATTTTATTTCACAAACACACAGTGCTTTCTGTGAAGCAGACACTGTTCTCAGGACTTCACAGATACTGATTCATTAAACCTTTTCAACAACCCTGTGAGGAAGGTATAATTATTGTCCCTACTGGAAGGACAGAGGAGGCTGGTGTGCTGCAGTCCATGGAGTCACAAAGAGTCAGACACGACTTAGCGACCGAACAGCATTTGACAGATGAGAAAACCGAGGTGCAGAGGGATTGAGTAACTTACAGCTTGTGAAAGGCAGAGCGGGGGTTAGAACCCAGGTAGTCCTCCAGTGCCCCATCCTAACCCCATCAAGATGATTGTCTTTTAGGAGTAAGAAATATAAGTCAAGCATTTCTATCTTCTCTTTCCAGTGAGGTCAAAGGCCTGCCATTGTAGAATTAGGGGGAGAAAAAGATATACTCAGAACACAAGTAAAAACGTCCCGTTACAAGCCTGGGGGAGAGGTCACCACTAGGTTGAAGGGATTTGCATACGGAGCGGTATCTCCCAGGGATTTTCCAGGTTCCCAGGATTGGTTAACATTGAACGATCTCCCCACCCCCACTCTGTCCTAGGGATGTGCCCCCAGTGTCATCTGTCCTGAGGTCTCAAAAAACCCATCTCCAGATCACATTTCTGGTGGAGCCTGGTCTGCCTGGGTTGGGGGGTATTTTTAGCAACATCCTGTCCCATGGATGCTGGGGGAAGTGTTGGGATTGGGGCTGGGAACCTGGGCCAGATATGAGGTAGGGACTGAGTGGGGGCAGTGGTTGAGGCCATGAGGCTGGTGGTCTCAGGACTTGGGGTCTGGGATGGAGAAGAATGGGGTGAAAACAGCAGATGTTGGAAAGGAAGGATTCTAGGCATAAGCAAGTTTGACATGCGGGCAGGTCATATGCCTAGCTCTGGGCAGTAGGAGGCAAGGCAGGGTCCTTGCCCTCAGGGGCTTACAGTGGCGGGTACAGCGGCAGGCAGCCTTATTGGGTGAGATAAGAGGGTGCACGTATGGAGGGTGAATAACTGAGGCAGTGGCTAAGGACTGGGGTCCCAGTGCAAGGGTGGAGGCACTTCCCTCAATGATGAGGGCTTCGTCTGCCAGGACAGAGAGCCCACGAGGTCTCACGCCGCCCCCACCCGTGTCTGTGTCCATAGCCGACTACATCGTGCTGCAGTTCGGCCGCGTGGCCGAGGACGCCTTCACCCTAGACTACCGCTACCCGCTGTGCGCCCTGCAGGCGTTCGCCGTCGCCCTCTCCAGTTTCGACGGGAAGCTGGCCTGCGAGTGATCCTAGTGACCCCCCTAGCGCCCGCCCGCCAGGGCTAGGAAAAGGATTCACGTTGGAGACTTGCACGGTCCCTTCACCAGAGACCCTCGATGAAGACTTCTCCCTTGTCTGGGGGCTGACCCCTCACCGTCTCCGGGTGACCTCCATTCACTGCCCAGCCTGGCACGGGGTGGGGGTGGGGGTGGGGGAGGAGCTCAGACGGCGGGTAGGACGGAGATGAAGAACATCTGGAGTTGGAGCCGCACATCTGGTCGCGGAGCTAGGCTGTGCCGCTTCACCAACACCACCCCCGCCCCGCGCCCCAGTCACTTCCTGTCCAGGAGCAGTAGTCAGTGTTGTTTTAACCCCCTCTGGGACTGTACTAGGGCTCCGAGGAGCCGGCGTGGGCTCGGAGGAGGGGGCAGGTGATGGGGGACGCAGAGCCGGTACCCACGCCCCCAATAAAGCCGCCTCCTAGGCCAGGACGGGCCGCGGTTCTTCAGCGCGTGCGGAGAACTAGGCGGCGGGAGGGGTCCGGGGGGCGGGAGGGGCCCGGGGGGCGGGCTGGAGGCCTCCGTTCCCCCACCCCCGTCCCGGTCCGGCCCCGGGGCCCTCCCGCGTCCCCTCCCACGCGCCCATCGCGGGTCCTACCGAAACTCGGCGGGCTCGCGGTGTCGAGACGCCCCCCGCGGGGGCCCCCGGGGAGCCGGGCCGAGAGGGAGGGCCCCGGAGGTCCAGGAAGAGGGGGAAAGGGAGAAATTCGAGAAACAAGCCTCTCGGGGAGAACCAGACAAACCGGGTTCGGGCAGGGCGGGCGCAGCCTCTAGGGCGGGGCCGGTTCTGGGGCCCCAGGAGTCGGGGGTGCGGGCCCCCGGGCCGGAGAGGACGCTCCGCCTCGGCCGCTCGGGACTGGGGGGGTGGAGGGTAGGTAGCCCCGAGGCCCGTGCGCCCCGGGGCTCCGCCGGGCTCCTAGTGACGCGGCACCCGGGCCCCGGCCCCGACGGGAGTCCTGCCCTCGAGGCGGGAGCTCCGCCCTCGGCCCCGCCCAGGCCGGAGCCCCAGATTCCGGCGGGGAACCGGGGAGGTGGGGGAGTAGCGCCCGGCGTTCCAGGCAGGTTAGGAGCGCCGCTCCGGGCGGGCGAGGCGCGAGGCGCCCGGGCGCGGAGAGGCCGAGGGGGCTGCCGCGGGGGTCCCGAAGCCCCGGGGTGGGCGGCCGGGGCGCCGGCGGGGGGCGGCCCCGCGCGGCCCCGCCCCGCGCGGCCGGTGCCCGCCCCGCTCCGCGCCCCGCCCCCTCCTTCCCCGCAGCCCCCACCCCCAGCCCCGGCTCCTCAACACAAACTTTCCGTGCGGCTCGCTCCCTCCTCCGCGCCCGGCGCCTCCCGCTCCGGCCCGGCTCATTCCGCACATTCCGGTCAACCCCTTCCCCACGACACCCCTCCCCCGGCCCCCCGTCTTCGCTCCCTCGGGCCCGGCGGAGCCGCCCGGCCGGAGCGCCCCCGCGAGATCGGACCAGGTAAGCCGGGCGGACGCCGGGAGGAGGCCCCGCTGGGAGAGGTGGTGTGGTTGGTCGGTGCTTTGGGGGGTGGGGGGGTGAGGGGCAGTCAAGGGGGGGCTGGTTCCCAGAGCCATTGTCCAGCCTGAGCTGAGCCCCGGATCTGGGTGCCGGGAAGTTTAGAGGAAAGGGGGAGAAGCTCTCCGGGAAGCCCCGCCCACCCTCCCACTAACCCCCCGCGACCCGGACGAGTTGTTCGGGGGGAGGTCGGGGAGCCGGGAGCCTGGCCCCGGTGCCAGCGCCTGTCCAGACGTCCGCATTTGGGGGCCCGCACGGTCTGGGGTGGGGGGGCTGCTACCGGGGAGCTCGTCCCCGCAGCGCCCAGCCCCGGGCCCCGCCGCCCTTTGGACTCCCGGCTGGCGCTCTCTCGGAGCCCGCCCGGCCCCAGCTCCACGCAGGCCTCGGGCCGGGCCTCCGGGCGCCCAGGCCGGCTCCCGCGCGCGGTGCCCGCAGCCGCGCCGGACTGTGGACGGTGTCTGGCAGCCAAGCATTACGACCCCGGGCGTGTACCCCCTGAGGGGGCAGCGGCTTAAGTTGCCTTCAGTTCTGCCGCCTGCGTCCGGGTGGAGGTTTCTGAGTTCCAGCCCTGAGCTCTGTGAGCCTGGTTCCGAAGGGGACTGGATTTGGGGCCTTGTCTCGGCCACACACTTAGTCAGAGCCCGTGTTTAGACTTTAGAGGACTTGAAGGCGGCTTGTCTCCTCTAACCCTAACCCCCACCACGCACACACCACCCCCACCATTGTCTGTCATGCCCTCTACTCCTGCCTGGGGAAGGAGAGCTGGGAGTGCCTGTCTGCCTCTGGTTTCCAGCCTAGCGGGGCCCTGGGGCAGTGTCATTGAGACCAGACCCCACCGTGTCCCCTTTCCGGGAGAGGGGCCCTCAGCCAGTGCTGAGAGATTTTTTTTTTTCTGTGAACAAGGGGGATTGAGGCCTTGGGGTAGGGCTTCTCAGGGGAGGGAAGCCATCCCTCACACCTCCCTCTATGTCTTTTCTCTCTCCGGATAGAGGCAGAACCAGGTCAGGCCTGAACTTGTAGCCCAGGAGAGCAGGGGGTGGGGGTGGGGGCTGGACACAGCTCAGAGGGGCTGGTGCCCAGGGCGGCTCTGTGTATCTGGCCTCCCGCAGCCCGATTCTGTGTCCACTCGTCCGCCCCAGAGCAGGGAGGCCAGGACACCTCGTTGGCCAGAATGCTGGGGGCAGCCTGGGGCAAGGAGGGAAATCTAAAGTTGCCAAAAGTTAGAGTTTTGGTGAGAAATTAGGTCTTCCTCCCACCCAGATTCTTGCAGCTCTTTTTCCCCATAGGGTTGCCACCACAGACCATGATTCTGGGGTCTTCCTGGATCCCTGCTCGCCCTGTGAGCAGGCGATGGACAGATATCTTTTCTAGGACTAGGGTATATGATGAGGGTGACTCGTGGGACCCCAGATGCCCCCTCCTCAGAGAGGCTGGGATCCAGTAGGAATCTCAACCTCGTGGGCCTTTCCCCACCATCACTCCCCCGCCCCCCCAGGGAGGGAACAGTAATTAACCCTAATTAGCGCATTTGGCTGAGTAGGATGGTCAGTGATGGGCAGGACAGAGCTGTGTGTGTGTGTGTGTGTGTCCTGGGCCCTGCTCCCACATTCACCCTCAGGTTTACAGATCTTGGCACATTCTGAACAGTTGGGGAAATATTCAAGTGAAAAGGAGACATCTCAAACAGAGGAGGTCAAGAACTTAAGAGATCTGGCCCCAGCTGGGCCTTTAACCAGGTGTGTCATCCTGGTGAGCCTGTTTCCCTGCTTGGAATCCAGGACTTCTCTGATCCCTTTTCTCTGAGCTTCTCTGAGTCTCTTTTTGGTTCCTGGTCAGTCAGCCTTCCCATCATGGAAACTGAACCTGGTAGGGTCTGGAGAGGTGAGTGGGTGATCAAGTGAGTCTAAGGAAGAAGCTGAGGGCTGACCGGGGTTGGGGGGTGACCGAAGGCAGCGAAGCCAATGAGAGGGGCTGAGGTTACGGCAGCAGGCATCGGGGGACCAGGGGAACCAGGTGGAGTCAGAGAACAGCGCTGGGAACTGGCTGTGGGGTCTGGCAACGAATGGTGTTCAGAGGCTGCCTGGATGGCCAACCCTCTCCCAGACCCCTCTGAGGGCCCAGGGTGGAAGCTGGAAGGGAGCAAAAACTCCCAGTCCTATCCACCTCTTCGCTCAGGAAGGGAGAGGAGCCAAGGGGTCCGGCTCACAGGGAGGACAGTGGGTGGCAGGGGAGCTGGTGGTGCCAGGCCCCAAGGAGCCAAGAGGGCTCCCAAGGCTGCAGCTCTCCGTGGAGGTGGCTAGGAGGTCCCAGTCTCTGCTTCCCATGTGGGGTCTGAGGGGTAGCCTTGAAGATCCGGGTCTCTGTGGACCCCTGGGGCTGCCCTGGGGCCTTGGCGGGAGCTTCTCTGCTCAGAGCTGGGGTGGAGGCCAGCTGATCACACTTGGCCCTGTCCCTGCGGCCTCGGCCTGTCCTCCCCTTCCCCCAGTGTTGTGCCGGCCTAGGGTGGTCTGCAGGGGAGGCACTGCCCCTCGGGGCTCTGCCTGTCAGCTCAGGGTCCCACAGGAGGCTGGGAGCAGGGGACCAGAGAACTCTGTCCCTCTGTGACTCCCCAAAGCCTCAGCCCCTGAGGTTTCCTAGAGTGCTGATTGCTTCCTGTGCTCCCTGCCAGGCCCACAGGACCGGAAGTGATAGAAGGAAATGGCAGTGCAACTGTGTGTGCCTCTGGACGTGTGTGTGTGTGTGTGTGTGAGAGGCCAAGAAGAACCCCTGTGGGTGACACCGTAGGGGTGGTGCACGTGAGGGGAACTGGGGTGAAACCAGTTCATGTGTGTGACTGCACAGGAGGGCAACCATGTGCGACATTGTGACTTTGTAACATGCATCTGTGAGAGACGCTGTGACGTCCTCAGTATGTGACTGGCGCTGCAGGTGCTTGAGAGAAACTATGAATGACGTTCTTCGTGTGTGACTGATGCTGCATGCATGCGTGTGTGTGTGTGTAGGGGACCTCTGTGTGTGTGAGGGGCCATCACACAGGGTGGGTTTGTGAAAGAAAGTGTCTGCTTGACCAGCGGTGTGAGCTCACCTCCGTGTCCCGCGCTGGCTGGGATTCTGACTCTCCCCGTGTGAGGGCCACTGCGACCATGTGATGCTGTGTGTGTCCGAGGCAGGACGAGGAACACTCTGTGTGCCGGGTGTGCTTACGTGTAACACGCTGAGAAACCGTTGTGACGTGATGGACTCTACCTAGGGCAGCACGCGTGTGCTGAGAAGCCGTGGCGACGGCTGAGTGTGAAATCAGGTGTGTGGGTGAGATGGAGAAAGAAACTCCACACGCTGAGGGGACAGCGCCGCTCATGGGGTGAGACTGACTCTGTGGGTGGTCACATCTGAGATGGTTTGAGAGAGTGGGGCCATGGGGGTGACATCCTTCAGGGCTGTGGCGTATATGGCGTGGACTGCTTTGTGTGTTGAACTTGAGGGCCCATGACCCTCACGTGCGTCTACATGGCGGATCACAAAAAGAAAACTGTTGGAAACAAAGGATGTAATTAATGCTGCTGAATTGTGCACTTTAAAAAGGTACTTTTTTTTATCATGTATATTTTATCACCATTAAAAAAAAATTAAGAGACTGCCCTGGTGGTCCAGGAGTTAAAACTTTGGTGCTTTCATTGCAGGGGGCACAAGTTTGATCCCTGGTAGGGCTGCATGCAGCTCCCCCCGCCAAAATTTTTTTTTAAAAAGAAATGAGAGAGATGCAGGTGACAGTGGATGTGCAGGACAGTGGCTGTGAAGAGGAGTGTGTGTGTTTGAGAGAGAGGAGGGGCCCAGGGCAAGCTTCTGTGTTTATACATGACATTGACAGTGTGACTTTCCCGAGGAGGCAACAACTGACTGAGGGACAGGTCACAGCTCAGTCAGTGGGTGACCCAGAGTCCAAGGGGCCCTCTGACACGGTGAGAACTGTGAAACCCAGAGTCACTCCTTTACTGCACCCCTGCCCTCTCCAGCCTGGATCCCTGGTCTTCCTGGTCGGGATGAGGAGACTGGACAGAGGCTCGGAGTGAGGGGTGAAGTCTGGGAAGTGGGCCCCTTCTCTCTGCAGGAGGTTTGAGGGCTCCAAGCCTCTTGCCTCCCTCCTACACTGCTGGAGGGGGGAGACAGTGAGGGTGAGCCTTGGGGAGAGAAGCCTGGGGGGGCTTCCCCACCCACTAGGCTCCCTGAGAAGCCTGCGCCCTAGGAGAGGGGGTGGGTGGGTGGGTGCAGAGACTGGATTCCCAAATTGGAAGCACATTAATAAGCTGGGCAGCGGGGGAGCCCCCTTCACCTCCCTCCTAGTGGGCTCTGCAAATTGCTTCCTCCTGTAAAAATCTCAGCCCGGCTCTAGGGAGGCGGGTACTCCCTCCCCAGCCTGGCAGGGCATGGCCACTTGGCAGGGTCCCTCGGGGGTGGGGGGGGTCCTTGGGCTGGAGGTGGGGGCGGCGAACACCATCCGCATCCCACCCGCCCTGCGCTCCCTGTCCCAGCACAGTGCAGCCACTTCTAGGGTGGGAGCCTCTGGCAGCTGGAGAACAGCTGGCCCCACAGTGGGGGTGGGTGGGGAGGAAGGAGGGAAAGACAGAGGGGGGGCGGGGAGGCTCCCCGAGCCTTCCTCAACTGCCGGCCCCATCCTCAACCCCCCTGGCCGGTCAGCCCTGCCCTGCCCTGCTTTCAGGGCATTCGGGATGAAACTGCTGATTTCCTCATCTTCCCACCCCTTGAGGTTCTCGCTCAGCGTGAGAGCACTCTGGGGGCTGAGGTCCTGCAGGAGCGGACAGCTGCTGCCGCTACCCCCAGTGTGGACAGCGGCTCAGTCGTCCCCCTCGGTGGGGCTGCCACCTGGGGAGAGTCGGGGGTGGGATTGCTGACACCTGCCTGGACTGGCCTGGTCTGCATCTCCCTCGAGGCCCAGGCTCTGGGGAGGCCCAAACTTCAAGTCTGTCCCTGCCCCCACTTGAAAGGCAGTACAGGGCGGGTGGTCTGGAGTTGGGGGGGTGGGTGGGAGGGGTTGGGGATGGGCGTTTAGGTCCTCTGTGGCAGCCCTGGCCTCCACCCCTGGAGCTGTCCAGCCAGTTATTCCAGCAGGTCTGGCCCCAGGGAGGGGAGTGGGCTGCAGAGTACCCCTTATCTCCCTCAGGGCCCCGAAGCCTGCTCGCCCAGCCTCCTATCTCCCACCTGGCCACCACCCAGAGGCATCTTCTGACCTCCTAAGGCCCTGGGAGAAGGGGAAGCAGGTGTGACTGGTCAGATGGAAGGTAAAGGCCACATGAGACCACAGAGGCCCGCGGGCCTTGCAGTAGCAGGGAGAGGAGGGGTGGGGAGCAGCGGGCCAGGAGCGGGACGTCATCCTGGACGCGGCCCTGGTGTGGTTGCCCCCCGGCCCCCAGCGATGGCTCCCCTGTCACCCCTCCCTTCCCCTTGGGTCTGCTCAGGGCTCTGGGTCTTTCTGTCCTTGACTCCCTCTGTCGCTTTCTCTCTCCCCCCACCTTCTGGTTTTCCGCTCCCGCACAGCCTGACCTTGTCTTGGTTTATTGATTCTCCCGTCTCCTCCGTCTTGGTCTCTGACTTTTGGTGTCTCTGTTGGTCACGATCACTCGCCCCCTCCCTGCAGTGTCCGTGGAGCCCACTCTCTCCAGCGCTCTACCTGTTCCGTCTATCTGTCTCTCTCTGGATCTCACTCTCTCCCTCCTGTTCTCACTCCAACTTTCCCTCTCTGGGTCTCTCACTCTGTGACCGTCTTGTCTCTTTCTTGGCTGTCTCCTCGTCACCCACTCCCAGACTCTCCCCCATCCCGCACCCCCCATCCCTCCACCCTCTTTGCCCCTCACTTGGGCCTTTCTGCCCCTTCTCCCACCCTTCTTGAGAGCAACGCAGAGGTTCTGCACACCTGGGCCAGCGACAGTGAGCGGCTGGGGGCTGCCACCCCTCTGAACCCCACTATGAAAAGCGCAGATCAGACCCTGAGCTGGGTGGGGGCTAGCATCCCTGGGGTCAGCTCCCTTCACCATCGGCCTCAGTATTGGCCTCAGTCCAGGCCTGCAGCTGCCTGAGGGGAGCCTGTAGCCTCCTCCCTCCCTGCAGGCTGAGTCCCAGTGGTTTGGAGTCTAAGAGAAGGGGGGGCTCACTCTCTGTCCTTGCCCCGCGGCAGTAACTCTGGGAAGTCCAGAGCAGCTCCAGGCTCCCCGCACTAACCCCCTCCTGAGTGACATGGCAGGACAGAGACCCTAGTTCAGCCCCCAGCCAGGCGCCACTGCCCACCTGCCAGTGCCCCGGGTGTGCCTTGGTCTGGGGGGGGGTGCACATATTCTCACTGGGCGTCAATCTGGGCACCCACACAGAAGCATAACCTGCACACACAGTGCTCCTGGGCATGGCTGTATGGGGTGGGCGTCACCTGCAGGCCCCTGGGTGGGTGCCTCGGGCCCCCAGGAGTGTTCCTGGAAAGTGAGTCTTGCATGTAGCCTGTGAGCCAGCGGGAGGGACGGTGGTCCCGCTTCTCTCCTTGCCTCGTCCTTGTGGCCACCCCCGCCACCCCCCCAGGGCTCCCCTCCCCCTCGCCAGCTGCCAGCAGTCCCGGCCAGGGGCCCGCCGCCCCGCCCCCCCAGTCTGTCCCAGCTCCCGAGCACTGCTGTGTTCGCCATATTTGGCCACAGTGCTCCTGCGGGGGGCGGGGCGGGGCTGACATCACCCTGAGAAGGGGGGGCCCCCCCGCTGCCTGGGTGAGGGGAGGCGGGCAGAGACTTGGGGGAGGCAGGGAAGTTGCTTTGGAAAGTCTGGGGCTGGCAGGGCCCCCCATGTGCCGGGCCCCTGCTGCTCTGAGGGAGGCCTCAGGGAAGGATTTGGGGGGAAATGGGTTGAGGAATCTGTTGGGAGGGGTCTTAGCGCATTGTAATCCCTCATCTGCCTCCCTTCTAGAGCCCACCCATCCGTGGCACTGTCAGAGCTGGGGGGAGGCTCTGCATCCCAACTACCCCAGTACTGGAGCCACTGTGGTCCGCCCTACCCCGCATTACCCTCCCCCCTTTATTATGTAAACTTGGCCTCAAGGGGTTGAGGAGGGGATGGAGGTGGGGATACAGTTCCTGGGCTGAATAGAGAAGTGTGGCCCTTGTGACCCATCAGGAGCACGGCTTCCTCTCTCCATGGCTGCCCTCTGGTGTGCTGGCCTTGAAGGCTTTCCAAGGAAGGGTTATGGCAGTAACCTGGGGGTCGTTGAAGTTGCTCCAGCCACCTGGGTTGAGGGGATCCCCGGATCCAGACCCTACTAGGCAGACTGAGGATGGTTGCCATGACAGCTAGGTCTCCTTTCTGTCTGCAGATGGTGGGACTTCTCATCTTGGTTAAGAGACCGAAGTTAGATCACCTGTGTTCAGAACCCAGCTTTAGTACTCACTAGCTGTGTGTCCTTGGACAAATTGCTTAACCTCTCTGTTCCTTGGTTGTCTCATTGGTAAAGTGGAAATAATAATAGTATCCACCTCATAGGTGATTGTGAGGATGAAGTGAGTCAGTGTGTCAAGTCCCAGACTAGCGCCTACCATATGCAGGTGCTGTCATTTGTAGTAATGTGACGTGTAAACTCCATATCTACCTGACATTCAGGCACACACACACCCCCACCAGGTCTGCCCCCCACCCCCAGGCTACTAGCAAACACCTTCAAGCCTTCCAAAGTAAATAGGTGGTCCCCAAATGGAGAACCCCCACCCATTTGGCAGGGCCTGGAATTCTTGTTCGAAGGGAAAGAATTCTCTTCCCTGGCTTCTGTGGGGGTCTCCCACCTGGCTTGCTTCTCTCCGTTCAGCCCAGAGCACATCCCAGAGTCTAGCCATCTGGGGCTCTGCAGCTCCCTGGACCCTGATACACACTGGACGTGCGGTTCTGAGGCCGAAGGGCTGTGTGTGTTGGGGGACTGTCTGGGTGTGGTCTACTTTAATAACCCAGCTCAGCGTGTGCAGGAAACTCAGAGTTTATAGAGCCCTGGCCCTTCCACCATGTGGGCCAGGGCAGGGGTGGGCATGTGGGTAGTTTATGGGCTGCTGTGGGGCTGGGAGGTGCGGGAACAGGAAGTGGGATGGAGGAACGGGTGGGGTTGAGCAAGGCTGTCAGCTGGGTACCTTCTCAGCTGCTCCCTTACCCGCCAGTGTCGCTCTGTTCTCCAGGATTCCTAGGGCAGTTCCTGCCCTGAGATTAGGTTCCTTGGCAGGGTTCTCATGAGTTAGCTTTTGGGGAAGGCAAAACCCTACCCTCCCTGGATCTGGGACCCTCATCCCATGGCAGCTCCTTGGCAGCGTTGGGTTGATGTTGGGGGAGGATGAGGGGTGAAGTGTTAGTCCCTCAGTCGTGTCCGACTCTTTGTGACCCCATGGACTGTAGCCCTCCAGGCTCCTCTGTCTGTGGAATTCTCTAGGCAAGAATACTGGAGTGGGTTGCTGTGCCCTTCTCCAGGTGATCTTGCCAACCCAGGGATCGAACCTGGGTCTCCGACATTGTAGGCAGATTCTTTACCATCTGAGCTACCAGGGAAGCCCACAGGGGGGGTCCCTGATCAGGGATCCTGATGACAAGGAGGAGGAGAGGCAGGGCAAGAGGCAAGGAGCCCTTCTGAGAGCCGCAGGAACCCTTGGCCCTGCCCGTGTGGTCCTCCTCTCTTCCTCGTCGAGGTGCCTTTGGCAGCTGCATGGTCTTGTGAGCCTGTTTTCCTCATCTGAATAATGGGCATCACTCCTTGCCACCCCTCTGGCCCCCCACCCCCGCCACCTTGGTTTTGAAGGTTGAATGAATATGAAAGTACTAGTGGTGGTGGTTTAGTTGCTAAGTCGTGTCCAACTCTTGCAACCCCATAGGCTGTAAGCCCACCAGGCTCCTGTGTCTATAGGATTTTTCCATGCAAGAATACCGGAGTGGGTTGCCATTTCCTTCTCTGAAAGTACTTTTTCCCCACAAAAATGCTGTGCAGGTATAAGGCATTGTTCTTGTTGCTCTTGATCCCCACCAGTACCATGTCTTGGGTGTTAGGAGCCAGGCATCATGGTTGACACTTTGATCTTATTTCATTTTAACCCTCACAATCTCAGGGAGACCCTTCCTTCCTTTTATAAGGCTCAGGGAGGTGGAGTCACTCATCCAAGGTCACACGGCACACTGACCAAACCACCCCACCCTGGAGCACCGGCCTGGGCCCCCGGGGTGGGAGATTGCTGTTGTCTGGGAGGGCCCTGCCCTAACCCCTCTGCTTCTGCCCCCCCAGGCTCAGGCTGCCCAGTGGGCTCAGGCCCAGAGCCCAGAGCAACCAGCACAATAGCGTCCAACAGCTGGAATGCCAGCAGCAGCCCCGGGGAGGCCCGGGAGGATGGGCCCGAGGGCCTGGACAAGGGGCTGGACAATGACGCGGAGGGTGTGTGGAGCCCGGACATCGAGCAGAGCTTCCAGGAGGCCCTGGCCATCTACCCACCCTGCGGCCGCCGCAAGATCATCCTGTCGGACGAGGGCAAGATGTATGGTGCGTGCGGGGAGGAAGGGGACCCTGGGCCGGACTTGGGGAGGCGCCTGGCCCTCCCCACCCCTCCCCCTGCTCTCTGCCCCCTCACCCAACCGGTTTGGCGAAGTCCTGCGGGGCCTCCAGCCCTCCTCGGGCAGGCGGGCAGGCGGGCAGGCGGGCAGGCGGGCAGGCGGGCAGGCGGGCGAGTCTGGGCGTGCGAGCCTGTGTGTCTGGATCCTCCTCACAAACAGGCCAGGCTTGCCCCCTCCACCAGAGCGCAACCCACACACGACACCCCCCCAGCTGCCCCTCCTCTCCTCGTCCCTGCTGGCCTGGAGGTTTCAGGGTGACTCAGTGGGCCCTGGAAACTGGGTCAGTTCGGTGTGTTCTGGTCTGGACCTGAACACAGGTCCCTCTCCCAGGAGGACGTCAGGGAGCCCCCCGAGGGCTGAGGCCTGGGTGGGATCCCAGAGCAGGGGTTCCCACCATCATGCGGGGGTCGGGGAGGGGGACTGCAGGGTGGTGAGAGGCCCACTCTGGGACAGGGCCTGTGTGGGGAAGAGGGTCTCACCTCCTCCCTGGCCTCCTGCTTGCCTCCCTCTGCCACCTGGCCTACCTCCTGCCTCCAGAAGGGAGTGTCCCCCCTACCCTGTTCCTTCCTCAGAGGGCTCTCCCAGGGCTGCATTTTTGGGATAACTAAACCCTTCTGCTCCTGGCCCCTTGCCAGCATCCTCCAGCCCTCCCCTGGAGTGGGGCAGGCCGTCCGCCCATCCGTGCCCGGTGTCCAGTGCTGTGGCGGGCACAGAAGGCAGACAGCTGGGCTGCCTGGGTCCCTGTCTCCTCCCACAGGCAGACGCCCACCGCCAGCCTGGGCCCACTCATGGGGCGGGCAGGTGTTCCCGGGTGCCCTCCCCGGGATGGGGGCCACCTGCCCCCGCCGCCACCTCCCAGATGGCCGGGGCAGCCCCGCAGGGTATTTTTAGACAGGGCGGAGGGAGTGGGGTGGAGGGGGCAGGCAGGAAGGGAGGGGCAGTGGGCCTGGTTCTGTCATGGAAGAGGAATTTGGAGAATGTGGCCCTTCTGCGGAGGCTATGGAGTTGGGGGGCAGGGGGCCTGGTGTTGGGGGTAAGGGGTATGCCCCCTGAGGATGCTGACATACACTGTACCGTGTGTCCCAAGCACCACGACACCCTGCTTCACAGGGCCAAGCCCTCAGACACCAGCCAGCCTCTGGGTCCCCCGAGGGTCTGGGGTGCAGAGCAGAGTCCCCCATCCAAGGCTGACAGGCTGAGCTCGCTCTCACAGGGCGGGACAGACTGGGAACCAGTGACTTGGGGGTGACAGGCTCAAGGACACGGCGATGCGCTCAGTGACACCTGTTGACCCAGGCTGTCGGTGTAGGAGGCGTGCTGGGGACCATCCGGTCCTTCCTGCCTGTTTCACCAGAGAAGGGCAGGGACTTGTCCAGGGACTGCTGGTGGCCAGGACACTAGGACAGGGACTCAGGGCCCAGAATTCTTACAGACACACAGGGATGTGTGCCCAGGAGGAGATGTCACACACACACACACACACACAAACCCCCTCTGCGACAGCACAGTGGGGGAGGAAGCCCTGCCCGGGGCTGGGAGTGGGGGGCCCAGCTGTCCTGCTGCCCTTCAGCCACACCTGCCCCTGTCCATCTCGCAGGGAAAACCCATCAGGCTGCCTGACATTGTTCCACCTCCTGCTCTGCGACCCCTCCCCCAAAGAGCAGCCCCCCCCAGGTCCTGGAGGCAGTGGGGGAGCCCTGGGGCTTCCCCTTCAGCCTCCCTGCTTGTGCCCCTTGGGTGGCGGGGAGGGGGTGGTGGGGAGTGAAGACAGAGAGGGGGGAACGGAAGAGCAGTGGGGGGTGCGCGGTGTGGTTTCTAGCTGGGGAGGGGGCGCTCCTCTTGGCCCACTTCCCGTTTTCCTCTCATCCCAATCTAGGTCGAAATGAGTTGATCGCACGCTATATTAAACTGAGGACGGGGAAGACTAGGACGAGAAAACAGGTAAGAGATGATTTATGCTGTGTGCCCCCCCTTCCCCACCAAAAGACACCCTCTTCCCTGCCTCCTTCAGCCCTTTCCCAGCCGAGCTAGCCCACTGCCCTGCCCACTTCCTCGGATTCGCCCCGTTACTCAGCCCTGGTTCCCTGACCTGGGATCGAACCTGCCACCCGGATTGGGAACGAGTCTCATCCTCCTCTGGACCTCCGGGGACGTCCCCACTGTCCTTTGTGACCGCCCCCCCCCCGCCCCCAGATCTTTGGTTCAGCGACCACAGATCGCTGGGCAACTGTGGCAGCTGTGTGTCCCTGCCCTGAGTGGCTCACTGACCAGTCAGGGAGACGGGCGGTTGGACAGATGAATGCAGAGGACGGCAGCATGGCCGAGATTGCAGTCTGCGCTGTCAGACAAGCATCTAACCCTGAGCAGGCAGGGGAAGGGAGGAGGGAGGGCTGGGAAGGCTTCCTGGAGGAGACAATGCTCAAGATGCCTTTTTAAGAAGGAACACGATTTAGCCAGGCAGGAGGAAAGGGAGATGATTCGTCCAGGCTGAGGAAGTTGGCTATGCAAATAATAATTGTTAACGCCTCCAGAGTTGACTTTATGTTCATATATTTAGTCCTCATAGCAGCCTTGTGAAGTAGGTACAATAATTATCTCCATCTTACAGGTGAGGAAACCAAGACACAGGAAAGTTAAGTAACTTCCTAAGGTCACTTGGCAGGTAGGCAGTGGTTGGATCCACTGGACAGGAAAAGAACCTTCAGTTGGTGCAGTGTGTGGAAGGAGGGGTGGAGAGAGATTTGGCTGGCGCCCGAGGGCCAGATTTCCCTGGGGGCAGCTGGGGCCCTGGAAGGGAATAGATCAGGGAGTGGCAGCTGTTAAGGCCTGTCACCCAGAGCACCCGAGGCAGTGCATAGAGAGGGCCAGGCGGAGGCAGGGACCTAGGTCAACAGCAGTGGCCTGGGCAGCAACCGTGGTGAGGGTAGTGGTGGTGGGCACGGAAGAAACTGGTGATCTGCGAGATGACTAGGTGACTAGTCATGTGGGTCAGAGAGGCAGGCGGGAGTCAGGGACCTGGAGAACCGAGGTCAGCACCGCCCGAACCTCCCTGTCTGGGTGGGATTTGGGCCTAGCCACCCACCCCCGAGATCCCCACTGTCTCCAAGGAAGGTTCTGGGTCCACTCACCCAGTGCGGGAACGGAAATTGCTCCCCCATTGTTCAGGCCTTTATTAGTCACTCTCCCTGGGCCAGCGCATGGTGGTTGTTGTTTTTAGTTTATTATTTATTTTGTTTTACGTGGCTGCACCAGCTCTTCCTTGTGGCACACAGGATCTAGTTCCCTGAACAGGGTTTGAACCCGGGGCCCCCTGCATTGGGAGCTCAGAGTCTTAGCCGCTGGACCACCAGGGACATCCCTGGGCCAGCTCAGACCAGACAGCATTTATTCATTTAGCAAATCGTTGAGCTACACCTGTGTTCTCTCAGCACGAGGGATCCCTCCAAGAACCGGACAGACAGGGCCCAGTTCCCTGAAGCCTGGGGCCACGGGAGGAATACTAGCCGTTCAGCCCCTGGCTTCAAATACTTGCTTCTCTACCTGCGGGCAGGGGATGCCTCACCTCCCAGCCTCTGTCCCTCAGCTGTCCAGTTAGCTGAAATGTAAAACAGAGTGTATTTGTGTAGGCATTTGCCACTCCTATTGCTACTATTATTATAGTCATTACAAATAGCCATCCCAGGCACAGGAAGAGGGGACCGTCTTGGGCAGGCGTGTCCTGCTTCACCCAAAAGACGTGTTTATAGGAACCTGTTGGTCAGAGTGGGAAGGGGCCCAGGGAGGGTAGCAGATCTCTGAATTCTGGGTCCAGCATCATACCTGCTCCTGGCCAGATATCCCAAGAAAGCTGGCTGTACAATGACATTTTACATACTAGCTGTTGGTAAGCTCAGGATTTTAAAAACCTCTGGCTTTTGTCATTTTGCAAGGGTGACACTCCTCTAACTTTATTATTAAAACTCTGATGTCTGATATCTCCTTAAAGAGGGACCCAGGCTATGGTTGTGAGAACAAGGTGTGTCTTTATGTGTCACAAAGAACAATGCAAGGATTTTTGGTGGTTTTCATTTTTCTTTTAGTTGAAAAAAAAATGCAATTTTAAAATTTATTTTTTATAGCTGCTTACAGCAATTAATGGCCTTCCCTCATAGCTCAGTTGGTAAATCATCTGCCTGCAATGCAGGAGACCTGAGTTCGATTCCTGGGTCAGGAAGATCCCCTGGAGAAGGAAATGGCAACCCACTCCAGTATTCTTGCCTGGAGAAGCCCGTGGACAGAGGAGCCTGACAGGCTACAGTCCATGGGATCCCAAGAGTTGGACACGACTTAGCGACTAAACCACCACCACCACCACAGCAATTAATAGCAAGTGCAATGCCTCCATGGGCTTCCCAGGTGGCTCAGTGGTAAAGAATCTGTCTGCCAAGTAGGAGACATGGGTTTGATCCCTGGGTCAGGAAGATCCCCTGGAGAAGGAAGTGGCAACCCACTTCAATATTCTTGCCTGGGAAATCCCATGGACAGAGGAGCCTGGCAGGCTACACTGCTGGGGTCACAAAATGTCAGACACGACTTAGTGACTAACCAACATCAACAGCAATGCCTCCATATTGAAAGCACAGCTAAATATTACATTAGGATTAAGTCCCATGTGACTTTCAGCTGTCACAGAGTTGGCCATCTGGAGATAAGTCCTCTGGGCTAAGGGCCTATTGGTGGTGGCCAAGTGGGCTCTGGTGTCAGGCCACTTAGGTCCAGCTGTGTGACCTTGGATAAGTTGCTTAACCTCTCTGTTCTTTGGTTTCATCATCCCAATCATATTAAATTGGGAATAATATTAGTGCCAACTTCTTAACATTGTTGTAAAGCTCAGATGAGTTGGTACATCTAAAGTACCAGGAACAATAGTAACTGTGTGGGACTTCCCTGGTAGTCCAGTGGCTAAGATTTCGAGCTCTCAGTGCAGGGGATCTGGGTTCAATCCCTGCTCAGGGAACTAGATCCCACATGCCACAACTAAAGATCCTGCATGTTGCAAATAAGACCCAGTGCAGCCAATAAATAAATAATACATTTAGAAACAAACAAAAAATACTAGCTGTGCTCAGTAAATGCTGGTTACTGTCATGATGTGAAGTGATCAAGAATCTTGCTGGATGTAGGTCTGAATCGTGGGCAGGGTGAGATGAGAAGCACTCATTTGGGTCCTTACCAGATAACAGGGGGCCTTCCAGCAGCCCTTACATAGTAACTTTTAGTCCATGATTAAAAAGAAAAACTGTTTCTTTGTGGTGATAAAAACAATTTGCAAGGCAAGCCAACAGCAATTGCTGATACTGAAAGTGAAGCAGCTTAGAAGATCCTCCAGTTCCTTCTCGCTTGTTTCATGGGAGAAAAAGACAGATGTTTAGTTCTCCGAGGCTCAGGGTCAGATCCTTGACAATGTCAAGGGGGTATTGTGCAAGCCCAAGGCGCACCCATCCAGACTGTGGCTAGCTCAGTTTTGCCAGTTGAGGGAGGCTTCAGAAAGGAGGAGCTGGAGAAGAAATGCAGTTAAGAGGATATACTGTGTACATAGAGAGAGTACACACTGCCATGTGTTAGTCCGAGGGGAAGAAAGGCATGCTGGGGAAGGAAGCTGCATGAACCAAGCAGGAATGAGACCAGACCTGGTTCCATAGGCCAGCAAGCTGGGGTCTTGGGAGGACTTAGGCAGAGGTTCAAGGGAGACCTTCTGTAAGGGATTTGGCCTTGATGTGTAATCTGGTGGCCAGCAGGAGCATTATGGCCATGGCTAGAGTAGGATATGACTTAGCGACTAAACCACCACCACCAGCCTCTGAGATGCCAACTGGAAAAAAAGGGGGGTCCAGTGAGGAAGAAGTCCCCCGTTCTTGGAAGAATACAAAGATGCTCTTCCTCTGTTTTTTTACCAGTCATCTTTTAATGGGTGTTAATTCTCCATTAGGATACGAAAGGATTCAGGGCTGCCAGGCAAAGGTCACGGTCAGGAATGAAGAGTGTCCCTTCACATCGGGCCCTCTTCAGTGGTACTTGCGTGGCCGCTTGTGTTTGAACTCCTTGTAAGAATGGCAGTAGTTGAAAAGCATGTAAGCTTTGAGCACCATGGAAAGTCCAGTGACGCTTCCTTTCTTCACACTGACATACTTGTCATACTCTTGAAATGCTCTAGCAATGCCTTTAGGGGTGAAATCCTGTGTCAGCATCCAGCTTAGCAGCTCCCCTGTTTTGACATCCAGGAGCTTTTCCAGCCAGTGGTATGACTGATGCCATCTTGGATTCCAGGGGTCTCTCTTCCTTTACTTTAGATGCAGCCCCGCATCAGGGCACATGGCTTGGCCAGTAGAGCTTGGGCTAGATTTTACCCCTCACTGGTCAGGTGCTCTTACGCAGTGAACAGCTTGTACAATGGTACATGGTAGTCCTGGAAGCCACAGTAGGCTCGTGATCAAGACAGGCCAAAAGAGAGCAGAATCAGCAGTGCAAAGGGGTGTCTGCCCACAGGGGCCCCACAGGTTCCCCCTCACTTACCGTTGGTCCCAGGAATAAGGGCTGGGATGCTCCTTGCCCGTGGCCACCCCAGCTATGCCTCCTCACTGTCTGTGTTTTCCTCTCTGGCCGGGCACGGGGTGGCCCCTAGGTGTCCAGCCACATACAGGTTCTAGCTCGGAAGAAGGTGCGGGAGTACCAGGTTGGCATCAAGGTATGTCAGGCGCCTGACCGGGGCCTCCAGCCCCCGTCTCACTCACGGCGCCCCCTCCACTGTCTGCACGGCTCAGGCCTCTGCCTCGGCTGGCTCTCCGGCCCCACTCTGGCTCTCTTCTGGCTGAAGCTCTGTTCTTGCCTCTCCTGTTCTTCCTGCTCTTTTTCTCTTTCTTTTCTCTCTCTACAGGTCTCTAGCCACTTGCAGGTTCTAGCCAGGCGGAAGTCTCGGGAGATTCAGTCCAAGCTGAAGGTATGGGGTCCCCTGCCACTTGGCCTGGCCTTGTCCGGGCCTGGTGCTGCTCTCTGACCCCAGCCCCGGGACAGGGAACGGGTTGTGGAGCTATAGGTGAGTGGCACAGGGGTCTCAGAAATATGAGAAGCAGAAGAAGCCCAGTGGGCACTTTATGCTACAGAGGGCCACAGTCCCTGGAGACAGGGAGGAGCCCAGGAGGACAGCCCGCCCGACAGCACAGGAGAGGAAGACCACCTGGGGGTCGCTGAGGCTCACCTCTCTTCTCTTCCATTTTCCTTTTCTCCTTCCTTCTAATTGCTGCTTGCTAATTGCATGGGGACTTCGGGTGGGCAGGGAGGAGACCTGGGGGAGATGGGGGGGAGATGGGGGGACTGGCAGGCATGGCCATTCCTTGTCTCGGACACTCGATCCTGGCGGCCCCGAGGATCTTGGAGCCTGGGCTTATGGCCCCAGCCCGGGTAGGCTGCACCTCTTCTCTGCCCACGGCTGCCCAGCAGATCAAGCCTCCTGCCCCCGCTCCTCTGCCTGTAGCACAGCCCCAGTGGATGTGGACAGACCCAAAGGGCCCCAGCTTGGTCCCCTAACTAGATCTGCAGCCCCTCCACCCTCATCCTGCCCTTTGCAGGGCACCCTCAGCTGACATGGACTCCCTCTGGGTGGCAGGGGGCTGGGGGAAGGTCCACAACTGCCTCTGAGCTTCTCTGGGCCCCTCAGGACCCCAAGAGCCAGGTGGGCGTTGAGAGGAGGGCAGTGAAATGACATTCCCCCCCCTGCCCCCCCACCCTGGCTTCTCTGTCTCCTCTAATCCATCCTCCTTCTCTTCCACAGGCCATGAACCTGGTAAGTAGCACTGCCCCTGCCCTGGGGGTGGGAAAGCACCTAATACAGAATTTTCAGATTATGGATTGCAAAATCAGCATAATAGACTTTGCAAACAGCATTTCTATTTTAAATAGATGATAGTGGTTCTCAATTTTAGCTTGTATCAGAATCACCTGGAAGGCTTAGGAAGCCAGATTTCTCGGCCTTACCCTCAAAGTTTCAGATTCGTTAGGTCTGAAGTGGGGCCTGAGAATTTGATTTCTAATAAGCTTCCAGGTGATGCTGGTGCTGGTTGGTCTGCGGGCCAGACTTTGAGAACCGCTGATGAAATAGAAACTATGAGAGTGTGTGACACACAAAATAAGCAAAATGAAGGGAAATATTTTTCATGTATACTGGGTTATGGAATAAAATAAAATTATCTCTTACTGTGGATTGAAGTCAGAGGGATGATGTACACTTAGGAGACAGGGCCTGGGAGGGGGCCCCTGAGGCAGGCCCCCATCCTGTCTGTGGCCTGGCCTAGGGCCTCACAGGGCTCCTCTCCTCCCCAGGACCAGGTCTCCAAGGACAAAGCCCTCCAGAGCATGGCGTCCATGTCCTCCGCCCAGATTGTCTCTGCCAGCGTCCTACAGAACAAGTTCAGCCCACCCTCCCCTCTGCCCCAGGCTGTCTTCTCTACTTCCTCACGGGTACGGGGGTCCTGGGAAGTGGGACTGGGGTGAGGGAGTGCCTTTGGGGTGGACGAGGTGGGGGTCCTGGATACTGAGGGACCCTGGCCTTTGTCCCGTCCCTGCAGTTTTGGAGCAGCCCCCCTCTCCTGGGACAGCAGCCTGGACCCTCTCAGGAGTGAGTATTGGGACATATCCTTCCCCCACCTCTTCCTTCCCCTGTGAGCCACGCTGGACTTCCCTTCCCATCTGGGTTCCAGCAACAGCTGAGCAAAACCTTAATTTAAAAATAGAGGGTTGGAGAGCACCAGTGCAGAGAGCTAATGCATCTGTCTGTTCATTCATGTGTTTGTTCATTCATCAACCACTTGTCATCCATCGTACAATTATTTTTCACTCAGTTAATCTCTGAGTCAGTCTTTCAGTTAACAAGTGGGGTAGCCAAGTACTCTCAGCTCCTTCAATTCCAGGATGAATTTCTTCCTAAGACATGCTCTCGGTTTAATGAGCAGGTCTGCAGGGTGGGGTTTGAAATGCTACATTAAATGTGCACATCAGTTGTGAGATGCAGCCAGACTTCATAAAAGTTAACACATGAAGAAAACAAAACACTCGGGAGTTAACTGGTCGGCATACATTTCGGGGACGTGCACAGGAAGGCCAGGTTCCTCCCTACAGGGGTCCCAGATGAGACCCGTGTGACTGGGCCAGGTGGAAGGTAGGGAAGGGGGCGACCCTCTAACCAGCCTGTGCTCCTGTCTGCAGCATCAAGCCCTTTGCACAGCCAACCTACCCTGTCCAGCCACCCCTGCCGCCGACGCTCAGCAGTAAGTTCCCCGCACGAGGCAGCCACCACCACCTCTCCCTCCTTCAGCACCTGCACGTCTGCTCGGGAGAGCCTGGGCCTGACTCTGTGTGTGTGTGTGTGTGTGTGTGTACACGCGCACGTGCGCACACGTGCATGTATGCATACTGGGAGGGAGGGGTGGGCATCTGTAGGGCATTGGAACAGGCCAGGAATAAGCCCCTTACCTTTTACAGTGTTGCTTCCAGAACTCTGTTACAAGTACACACCACCAAAAGTGTTACATTGATATGTGTGTATATTTATAATTCCTTCTAGGAAAATATACCAAAATCTTCACTAAGTTTTACTTCTAGGTATTGGGATTCTGGGTAGTTTTTATTTTTCCATTTTCACTTGTCTTTTTTTTATTTTTGAACTTTTTATTTTGTACTGGGGTAGAATGGCTCCCTACTGCAGTATCTGCCTGGAGAATTCCATGGACAGAGGACCCTAGCAGGACATAGTCCATGGGGTCGCAAAGAGTCAGACACAACTGAGCAACTAACACTTATAGCCAATTAATGTGATAGTTTCAGGTGAACAGCAAGGGACTCAGCCATACATATACTCGTATCCATCCTTCCCCCCAGCAGTGTGACACATAACATTGAGCAGAGTTCCCTGTGCTATACAATAGGGCCTTGTTGTTTATCCATTTTAAATATAGCAGTGTGTACATATCCATCCCTAATTATCCCCTCCCCTCAACCACCATAAGTTCGTTTTCTAAGTCTGCCTTTTCACTTGCCTTGTATCTTTGGTTTGGACACACATTCACCGTGACACAAGGAAAAACCCACTGGTGTCCACTACTGAGGCCACAGCACACGGGGGTGCAGGCTCCGCACTGCACAAGGACAGCTGGCAAGGGAGTCAGAATCCAGCCTGTGTTCCTGTCCAGAAGCGGGGCCGTTCTCCAGCTGGCTCCCAGGCTCTGTGCGGGTGGGGGCAGCTCTGTGCGTGACCACACTGCACCCCATGCAGACGAGCCTCTGTCTCACCCTCCCAGGTTATGAGCCCCTGGCCCCGCTCCCCTCAGCTGCTGCCTCTGTGCCCGTGTGGCAGGACCGCACCATCGCCTCTTCCCGGCTGCGGCTCCTCGAATATTCCGCCTTCATGGAGGTGCAGCGAGATCCTGACACGGTACCGTGGGGTTGGGGGCCGCCGCTCAGGGTCATGGGGCTGGGACATCGTCGGGGGGGGTCTGTCTCCGTGCAGCCCATCGCCCCCCTCCCCAGGGCTTGCACGCTCACGTGCTCTCCTGACCCTGTACTGGGCCCTCCCCACAGTACAGCAAACACCTGTTTGTGCACATCGGCCAGACGAACCCCGCCTTCTCAGACCCGCCCCTGGAGGCAGTGGATGTGCGTCAGATATATGACAAGTTCCCCGAGAAGAAGGGCGGCCTGAAGGAGCTCTATGAGAAGGGGCCCCCCAACGCCTTCTTCCTTGTCAAGTTCTGGGTGAGCTCCCTCGTTCCCGATGGCCCCCTCCAGGTGCACAGTGCCCCCCCCGGGCCCGCACTCCTGACCCCTGCCCTCTCTGCCTGGGCCTGTGGGTACCATGCGGGCAATGGGCCCCCCTGGATGCCTCCCTTGGCCTCAGGCAGCACCTCACGCCGCCCTGCCCTCTCCTCCAGGCCGACCTCAACAGCACCATCCAGGAGGGCCCAGGCGCCTTCTATGGGGTCAGCTCCCAGTACAGCTCGGCCGATAGCATGACCATCAGCGTCTCCACCAAGGTGTGCTCCTTTGGCAAGCAGGTAGTGGAGAAGGTGGAGGTGAGTGGGGGGCCATAGCGATGGAGGGGGCAGGGGGGGTGCTGGGAGCGGGCAGGCCAAGTGACGCCTGCCCCCTGCCCACCTCCTGCGGCTCCCACAGACTGAGTATGCCAGGCTGGAGAACGGGCGCTTTGTGTACCGCATCCACCGCTCGCCCATGTGTGAGTACATGATCAACTTTATCCACAAGCTCAAGCACCTGCCAGAGAAATACATGATGAACAGCGTCCTGGAGAACTTCACCGTCCTGCAGGTGCGGAGGCGGCGGGGGGCACCTGGGCACAGAGGCCTCGAAGCGGGGGTGCCCAAGCCCATTCCTCAGAGGAGGAGACTGAGCCCCAGAAAGGAGGACCCCCCCCAGCCCCGCCCAGCACCCCAGCCCGCCTGACCTCCCGTCTCTTCCTACCCGGCCCCCAGGTGGTCACCAGCCGGGACTCCCAGGAGACCCTGCTCGTCATTGCTTTTGTCTTTGAAGTCTCCACCAGCGAGCACGGGGCCCAGCACCACGTCTACAAACTCGTCAAAGACTAGGGTGCCCTCCGCCCCCACCACCACCACCAGGATCCAGGACGAGTATCTTTCCCACACGCCAGCCTGGTCCCTGCACCCCAGGGGTCCAGGATGGAGGACTCATCCACCTGCCAGGCCTCAGGCCCAGGACCTGGGAGGCCTCCCCACCCACCCTTGCACGTCCACTCCCTGCCACTGTTCTGCGCTTTCATTGAAGGAGAAGAGAGGCGGGCAGGGCTCAGCGCCAGGGCAGCCTGGCCGGACGCCGACCACCGTCACCAGCTCTGCCCAGCCTCAAAAGACTGGGAGGGTGCCTTCCAGCTCGGGTGCGTGGCTGCTGACCTTTCAGGGGACTATGGTGGGTGAGGAGCCGGAGTGCAGAGGCCCCAGACGGGGGAGTGTCGAGCTGGGGTCGTGTTGGGAAGAGAGAGGGCCCGTGCTGTCTGTGTGCCTACGGTGTGCCAGGCCTGGTGCAGGCCCCCCATGCCATCCTCAGACCCTGCAGGGCGAGAGTGCGGCTCAGTGTCTCCGTGAGGGCCCCGGGGGAGAGGTGGGCAAGTTGGAGTCCTTCCCCGGGGCTGCCTGTCCCTGAAAGCCCTGGTTTACACTACCTCCATGGGGTGGGGGCTGCCCATAGGGGCCAGAGGGAGTCTGCACTGAAGGGCCAGGGTGGCTGGGTTGGGTGTCCAAACAGACCCCAGGGCCCTACCAGCCTGCAAATCCAGGCCCCAGGGGCTTCCCGTTCAGATCCAAGCTGCCCAGCCTGACCCGGTCCCAGCGCCCCCCTGAGAAGCCTCCCTGTAGGCAAGGGTTCCCAGGGGCAGGCCCGGGCTCCAAAACAGGCTGGAGGGTCAGGTCCGAGGATGGAGTCCCAGCCCCCGGGGAAGACCCGAGGCCCGGGGACAACGGGCAGCAGAAAGGTTTGACGGCTTCTCTTGCCTAAGACTTGCATCTGGTGGTGAACCCTCGGGGGACGCTGATCTCTTCTATCTTCCCCACCTCGGTCTCTCTGGCCTGGAGCTGTGGCTCCCTGCACCCAGACCTGGGACTGCTGGTTATCCCTCCCCATCACCCAGGCCCCTCTGCCTCCAGCCGCCGCCCGTGGGTATTTATGAGTTTCATATGAAGTACTGTGCCCCTTCCTTCCGCCGCCCCTGAGCTTCCCGAAGGTCTTCACAGTTTGCATATTGCTCAGGCCACCTCCAAACCCAACCTAGGTTTTATAATGTATATTATATATTTTTTGTGTATTTTTTAAAATCCAGCTGTGATGGGTTATATCATACATGTGGCACAAGGCTGGGGCAGAAGGCCTGAAGGCCCGGCTCCTGCTTAAAAAAAACAAAAAACAAAAAACAAAAATTAAAGTTATTTGTTTGTGGGCTAGCTGTGTGACCGGTTGGTTGTGTGCCAGGCCTCTCGGCTTCGGGGGGCGCTCCTCCTGGGACAGGTCCTAGTGTGTCATCCGCCCTGTCTCTGCTGGGTAGGGGGGGCCCCAATTCTACCCACACTTAAAATAGATATGTACTGGGACTTCCTGGGTGGTCCAGTGGTTGAGACTCTGAGCTGCCAATACACGGGGTGTGAGTTCAATCCCTGGTCTGGGAGCTAGATCCCGCGTGCCTTGGGGTGTGGCCAAAAGATAAAAAGAAAAAGTATCATTAAAAGAATAGATTTGATTCAAGGGTCTTGTGAAAGCTTTGCCGACTCCAACCTTTCTCGCACTGCCCCCATCCCCCATGAGTTGAGCACGGAAGTGCGACCAGCGCTGGCCTGAGCCCTGTGTTGCACTGTGTCTTAAATGAAGTGACTTGCCCCAGGTGACTTCAATACTGAGATGGGGCCCCTGTTAAATCCCCACAGCCCATAGGAGCTACTACGGGCTGTACCATCCCATCCACACTCCACACATGAGGAAAGAACCTCAGGGGAGTGAGTGCTCCCCAAGTGGGTGGCTGCTCGCTGGGGGCAGCCAGATTCCAGCCTGCCCCTGTGCCTGGAAAACCTCTCCCCGTTGAGCTATCCTGTGCTCACACAGCTGGGACCACAGAGAGGGGGCAGAAGGGGTGGGGAGGTGGTGAACTCCGTGGACAGCTGTTTATCAGAAATTCAAATTTAGGGACTTCCCTTGAGGTCCTGTGTTCCCAGTGCAGGGGGCAGGGGTTCAATCCCTGATCAGGAAAGTAAGATCCCGCGTGCCACATAGTGTGGCCGAAAAAAAGATTCAAATTCAACTGGGCATCCTGTATTTTCACTTGCTAAATATGGCAACCCTACGCTGAAAACTAGTTTCTGGATCATTCTGGCCCAACTTCCAATTTTGCAGATGGGGAAACAAGAGGTTAAACATCCTCACTCAGCTGTCAGGGGCCACACCAAGGTTTGAACCTGGTCTGACTTCAAGCCTAGCCACCTAGTATACTATTAAATAATCAGCGGGCCTTTTGTCTTGGACCACTGCATCGGCAGGACCCGAGACTGTTGCTTGCAAGATGGGGAGGGTGCCTAGAGCCCCAGCCAGATGGAAAGGTGTCCTGCAGACAGAAATTGGTTTATGAGAAACCTGCCTTGTGCTAGGCCTAGGGCTGGATACAAAATCCAATCTCTACTAATAGGTGAATATATCTGTTGGGTGCTTGAGTCATCCTCACGTGGGTTATTGCCTTCACGCTCCTGGAGTAAACAGCCTCCAGGTAATTTCTATTAGAATAATGTAGGTCTCATGAAAACTCAAGAAGTGAAATTCAGCTGCCCTCCTCACTTGCCACCCCCACACCCACATACAATGCAACAGATTTGGGGTGGGTGAAAATTACATAGTTCTGAGGTCTCAAAATAGCGAAGGAACTCAATAAGAAGGTGTGTTTTATGAACCCCAAACTTAGTGCTTTCTCCTGGAAGTAGCTCTCCCTGCCCAGGGTTCTGTGGAAAGCTGTATGGAAAGGTCAAGAAAGCAGGGACCCAAAGAGGCCAGCAGTTCTGCCCCTCTGTTCCCGTTTCCATGTCCTTAGGGAAGATGAAAGTGATCCATCATTTTGCCAGGTCCACAGTCAAAGCCTGAGCACTGTCAAGAGGTTTCCTGGGGGCTCTTTATTTCCCTCTAGTACCAATGCTGGCTTCCCAGGTGGCTCAGTGGTGAAAAATCCACCTGCCAATGCAAGAGACGCGGGTTCAATCTCTGGGTCGGGAAGATCCCCTGGAGGAGGAAATGGCAACCCATTCCAGTATTCTTGCCTGGAGAATCCCACGGACAGAGGAGCTTGGAGGGCTACAGTCCATGGCATCACAAGAGTCGGACATGACTTAGTGACTAAACAACAAATGCTGGAGAACTGGGGCTCCCCAGGTTTCCAACTCAGGTGCACAAGAGGCTTTAGTCTCGAGTCATCCTAGAGGCTGGAGCTTGGGTAAGATAGCTCAACTGTCATTTATAATCAAATCAGTCTGCTTTCCCGTCCTGCCGCCCACTCTTTGCTCTCCCGTGTGGCGCTATGGGCTTCTGGAGGGCAGGCACCGTGGTTCTAAACAGCTCTGGGCAGGCCAGCAGAAGGCGGGGAGTCACGGTAGTTTAATATAGCTTTTAAGGACTTCTGCACCAATACATAACGCCTAACAGATCTTGTTAAGTGGGGAGTGGGTTTAATTTTTAAATCCAGGTGATGCAAATCAGTAATCCAGTAAGACTCAAGTTTCTAAGAATTTCCAAAACATATCCATAGTTTCCAAAACTATTTTTATTAAGACTGGGCGGTTCTACCACAGAGGGCGTGGGTTAGATCCCTGGTTGGGGAACTAAAATCCCACACACAGCACAGCAAGACACAGTGGTTGCCAGGGAGGGGCGCGAGGGTGCGACTGATTCTGAAGGCACCTTGTTCTCCCCATGCATCACCATTGATGAGACAGCTGTCCTCAGGATGACCTCCACTCAATCTGTCCTACAGCCACCTGAGCCAGACAAGCATGTATTTATGTGCCAGGTCTAGAACACACATGTACGTAGCTTTGCCTCATTACCACTTTATAACTGCTGTTTGAGTACCAAGTGCCTGGCACTGTGCAAAGCACATCATGCTTTTAGTAGGTACCTTTGTCAGTTCCACTTTCAGATGAGCTTTCTGGAAGAGGCTGGCTCAGTACGTACCCATCATTTCTGAGTGGTAGAGATGGGATTCACCTAGGCAATGGGGCCCTCAGCCCACAGTCTGGTGGCTGGTCTTGCACCCAACAAATTATATGCAGCTGGTCAGGGGAACCTCCTCTGGGAAACCCTTGCTTTGCTGTGATGCTGCTCATGACAGCACAGCTGCTGGCACAGTCGGTCTCCTAGAAGCGACTTGCTTTTATCTCACAGGCTGTGATCATTCTAGCTCTCAGAATTGGCTGCCAAAGGTGCACCTGGGGCCCACCTTATGGGAGGCTTGCCTTCACCTAATCACTCATACCTTTTGGTGTACTCAAGCTTTATAAGAGACAGGATATAAAATGTAATCACCTGTGAACTATTTTTCATACTATATTCCTTTAGTTACCAAATCATAAATTTTCCCTAAGTGTTGCCTTTTTTCTTTGGATAACAAAAACCACACAACTTCAGTAAATTCCCTAAATCACTTAACTCCCAGCTTTCAATGTGCTCAACACTTTAGTTTGTAAGCTCCCAATCATTTTCCCTGAGTTTGCTAGTTAGTCACTTAGTCGTGTCCAACTTTTTGAGACCCCATGGACCGTAGCCTGCCAGGCTCTTCTGTCCATGGAATTTTCCAGGCAAGAATCCTGGGAGTGGGTTGCCATTTTCTTCTCCAGGGGATCTTCCTGACCCAGGCATTGAACCTAGGTCTCCTGCATTGAAGGTGCAGGTGGATTCTTTATCATGAGTTATAGGCAAGTCCTTTTTTTTCTGTGCCAGCTTACAAAACTCAGAGTGAACTTTTTGGCCAACCCCCGACTAGGAATAAAACTTTTCCTTTCAGTAAAACTCTGAACTGGTCGTAGCCAGCTTTTCTGCCTCTTTACCCACTGGGAACACTGTTCAACAGGCCTAGGTATTCTATCACTATATTACCAGAGGAGCAAGTCAGGACTACCACACAGAACTGAAATTAAATGCTCATCAGAAGATGAGGTGTGATAGTTACAACCTGTAAGCTAAAATAACAAATCCCTTTGGTTAATATCCTGATGCTAGGAAAGATCAAGGGCAGAAGTGGGTGAGAGGAAGAGATGGTTGGATGGCATCACCAACTCAATGGCCATTAGTTTGAGCAAGCTCCAGGAGATAATGAAGGACAGGGAAGCCTGCTGTGCTGCAGTCCATGGGGTCTCAAAGGGTTTTGACACGACTTAGCTACTTAACACCTTGTACACAAGTAGATAAAGGTTGTTTTGAGAAGTTTCAGCATTACTCCATCACTTTAAGGACAGAAAGGCCTTGCCTTGTTTGTAGTAGATGACTACCCATCACTGGCTCATCAGTGCAGGGTAGCAAAGCACCTCCCTTCCCAAAGCCACAGAAGACACCGCTGATGGTTTAGTATGGTTTATTAAGCTGTGCCTTAGTACAGACGCTGGGGCTTGCCCATGGTGCTCTTAATGTACAAGGCCCTGACATTCTGCCAATTTTTCTTGAGCAATGACACCAGGAAGTTGACAGCCAAGTGGATATTGTACACAAGCTCATCATCTGTCATCTTCACGTGGCCAACAGCCACTGCCAGACACAGCACCTGTGGGGAGAAGGTCACATCAGGTTGGTGGCCTGATTCAAAGAAGCCAACCGTAGAGAGTGGGCTCATCTACAAGCCAGATGGCCCAATCCTCCCCCTTCCAGTGGCCTAATAAGCAGTGCTTTGCCCTCAGACCAAGACCAGAGCTATTTGAAAATCTTCAATCCTGTAAAGTGACTGTCACGAGTCCCAAAGAATCCACAGAAATGCAATCCAGGGCTTCCACTCAGAGAATGTGGGTAAACCGCAAGGGCCCTGCCACCATCGCCACTGTTTAATCTATGCAACCAGCCAGATCACCTCACCTTCTTCATCTGGAACTTGATCGTGGACTTCACTTCATCAACTTTGGCCACCATGTTCTCATTGTGGGTCAGCAAGGAAGGGAACTTGCCAGCCTTGTTCAGGCCTGGGCCCAAGATTCGGGGGATCTGCTTGATCAGAGACTCTGAAGCCAAAAAGGCATCATATTTCTTGGCTGGTAGAGAGAAAAAGCCATTAGGACATGGCCCCTCAAGACAACTCTAACACAGAGCTCCGTGACCCAACCACAGAAATGGCCTCTAATCAGCACTCCACCCTTTCCACAGCTACCAAAGTCTTTTTCATCCTCTCCTCGGGCCAGTATGAGCTCCATCTTCTGGACTTTTACTGGCCAAACATCCACATGAAACCTGGTGGCAGAAATCCACGCTGACTCACAATCCATGTTGCAATGGAAAAGGCTCCCTCTAATTAAGGCTGCCTGGTTTCAAATCCCACCTTCCTACTTTCTAGTCACCTAACTGAAGAACCTGTTCATCTGTAAAATACTCAATCATATAGAATAAAGATTAAAATGAAACAACAGGAGCTCTAAATAGAAATTCCAACCCAGAAGGCACTAGCACCTGACTTGTCAATTTGACAGAGCTCACCAGCTTAGAAGAGAACCACTACCTGGCCTTCTTCCCTTAAAAATAACCCTCAAAGCAAAAAAAGAATTTTCACATGGCTAAGTTTCAATTTACAGTTGGCCAAGCACAGCAGACGCTTGGTTGTGACTCTACCCCTTCATCATTTAAAATCCGAGCAGCAGAAATACCCCTATATTCTACCACTCTCTCAAGAGATCTGCTCCCAATCTACCCCACCTCTGAAACCACACCAGGCACACTCACCCAGCTTCTTGACCAGTTTCTTATTCTTGTTGAGTTTCTTCAGCGCCTCGATGTCCATGTGGGGGATATCCACAGCCTTGGCCTCATCACAATGCTGCTGGTCCCCCAAGACACATACGGAGAACTTGGGGCGGGGAGTGGACTTAAGCCTGCATTTTGGGGGGGGGGGACAGGATTGGTCACGTCCAGACCTGGGCTTCCGAGGCTGAAGGTGAAAGGGTCTGGGACCGCTGAGCACTGAGCCTTACCCAGAGCCGTCCACATTCACCAACAGCTAGTCTGGCTTCTCAAACTAGCCGGCGGGCTTGGCCAAAGCCTCCCCACGCCTCCCCTCTTCTTTTAAGACCCAGGGTGGGGGTCCGTCCAGCCACGCCTGCCCGGAGCAGGCGGTCTGAACTACCCGGGCACTTCAGTGCCGCACGTGCCCCGCCGCCTCGAGCTCCACTGGAGCCTCAAGGGAGGAGATGGCGCAGCGTGGGGGCACCGAGGGCTGGGTGGGATCGGAACGGTGCCAACCTGACGGTGCCCGAGAAACGTTTGTCCTTCTGAGGGTCATAGTTCTTCAGGCTGATCTGAAGCTCCACCGTCTCCAAAAACCTTAAAAAAAAAAAAAAAAAAAAAGGTTAACCAAATTATAACAAGCGTCCCAAGCCTCCAGCGGCTTTCCCCAAAGCGGCTCTCCCCCAGGCCGGCACTTACTTCCTGCGCTTGCGCTGGTTCCCGTGCAGGACTTCCCGCACCGCCTCGTAGAGGGTGTCGCGGGAGACTTTGCTGCTGCAAGAAACAAGCAAGACGAGCGGTCAGAGCTCAGGAGCCGGGCACCAACCCCCGGGGGTGTCAGAAGCCTCGGGCGCGGGAGAGCCTAGGGATTACTCCCCAGGGGTTTCCGGACACCCCAAGTGGGGCGACTCGGGCCCAAGGACCAACCTTGGAGAAGAGGGACCCTACTGGAGACCGGCCTTGGCGCGCCCACTCGAAAGCCAGGCCCGCAGGCCGAAGCCTCGCAAGAAATGCACCTCAGCGAAGCAGGGGCAAAATCCCCCCGGGATTCTGCCCGCAATGTCTCCCTCCCCACGGGGGCGCCCAGAGGCGCGGATGAACGTGGATAGCGCGACTAAGCCACACCAACCTCATGGTTCCCTACGCCGCGATAACCGGAAAAGAGAGAAAGGCCGCTCGCGCATGCGCCCAAATAGGAGCCTTGTTCTCGCGACAGATGCCTTGTTCCCGCGGCTTTTCTCCTGAGTGCAGTCAGTCTAGTGGCTCAATGCCGGGGAGCGCCGCCATGCGCGGCCGCTGAGGGGCGCCGCCGCCGTAAGACTCTCTTGGGGACCACCCGAGCCGCGCGCCCCGTGGGACCAGCCGCTGCCAGGCCCTTAGGGAAGAGGCCAAGGCCAGGGATCGAACCGCAGTAGTCACACTATTGGGCATCGCACCGTGACAGCCCCTGAGAGGATGCAGACAGACCCCACCATTTTTGTCTCTCAGACCTCCTGTGCGCACTTCCTCCTGCCTTGCGAGCCTGTTTCACGTCTCAAAAGCAGGCTTTACTAAAAGTTTCGTTCTTGGCCGCTCAGAGCCTGCAGCGGGGAGGCCTCAAGGAAGGTTCTGTGATGAATTTACACCTGACAGTTGATTCAGGAACATCTATAGGTTGTTTACTGTGAACAAGGAGCCTCGCTCAGTGCTGTGGGAATACAGAGACAGGACAGACACGCCCACAGTACCACACACTCTTTCTGCCTCTTCTGTCCAGCAGGCCTCGTCTTCTTTGCTCACCGTAACCCCAGGAGCCCTTCAGATCCCTCCCCAAAGGCCATCACCTGCCCCAAAGCCTTCCCCAACTGAGTCACTCCTGCCCTCAAGCCCCTCTCCCGTGGTGTGGCATGCCCAGTCTCAACCTACTCCACAGACCTTTCTGACAGGGCTCAGGTGGGTGGGATCACACGTGATCTGGCCCACAGAATGTGAATGAACCTCAGAACTCTACCACCTGCCCAACAGGGAGAAAGATGCCCCCTGTTACTGAGCAGGGTGGGGCAGGGGGGTGGGGGATGATGTGAGCTGGTTTTCAACAAATACCCAGAGTTAGTAGGAAGACAGGCACTGCTTCTAGTAAGACATTATTGAACCTCTTTTTTTTTTTTTTAATGAAATACCATTGATAAATTATTCAAGTCAGAAACAAGGACACAAAGGATCATCACATCTACACTTGAACACAAGAGATCTGTGCTGAGCACACGTCCCCTGGGCTCCTGGAGTGTCATTGTTGTCCACTCTGGGTCTGCTATGACCCTGCTGAGGCCTGTCTTACAGTGTCTGTCCCCAGAAGTGACAAGGAGGGAGCCCAGGGTCAGAAGCCCTTGGTAATGCAGATCATCTAGCCCCTTAGCCCCAGACCCTTCCCGCCAGCCCCTCTGCAGCCTGGAGCAGGGAGGCAGTTGATCCCTGGGATGGCCAGGTTCAGCCCTGACCCCCAGGCAAGGGGCAGGGTGAGGAGCTGAGGGCAGAAGTGTCCTTTAGGAAGCTGGTGAGGGAGCTTCGGGAGGGTGGTCCTTTGGTAGACAGTCAGGGGGTCAGATGTCTCAGGGCAGCCTGCAGGGGCTTCCTCAGGAAAGTGGTATTGAGTTCCACAGCTGCAGCCAGGCCCAGCCTCTGGGGCTCAGTGATCTGGAGAGGAGGAAGAAGCACGTCAGGACTCCAGCAGCTGATCCCTCCTCTCCCCTATCCTGCCCCTGGGCTCTGTTTAGTTAGAAGAGAGAAATCCAGGACCCAAGGACAACTGAAGATGACTCCCTGAGCAATCTAACTTCCATTAGATGCTACCATGACCAGGAGATGAGTTGGGCAAGTTACTGCATCTCAATTTCCTCATCTATAAAATGGAGCCAATAATAGTATCTTCTCACAGGACTAGTACCTGGAATAAACTGGCAAGTTAACATACATAAAGGGCTTAGAAGGATGCCTGGAACATAGCAGGGGCTACAAGTATCAGCTCAGTGTTGTAGCTCTCTAACCTTATCCCCCACGACCATCCACTCTTGGATTTTTAGGCCTCAGCTACAATGACCTACCTGCCGATCCCCTCGGACATTCAGTGCTTACACAGTTTATTTGGCTGGAATGCCCTTTCCTCCACCTTGGCCTTTAACTACCACCCATCCTTTAAGAGTCAGGAAGCCTGTACCAATTCCCACGACAAACAAGGTTTAGTTGTCCCCTTTTCCTCTGCCATCAGATGCCCTGTGCTTACCTTCACCTGGCTGCTACCGGATATTACAATGATCTGTTTATCATTTCTCTCCCCTCTCACTAGCCCAGTAGGTGCTGGTGGAGAGGTCAAGTCCAGGACAGAAACTGTGATATCGTAATTGTTGATTCCTAATGCCCCAGAAAGCATCTGGCCTACAGCAGTGTTGGCTGGATGAATGAACTCCTAAGCAGCCTCACTTCCCTATTCTTGGACTTGAACTTGTGGTTTCCCTGGCTAACACTCAGGGTTTTCTCCCTGGCAAACATCAAACACCCTCGTGGCAGGATCAAGCAGCAGAGGCTGCCCTTGTGTGTGCTTAGTCACTCAGTTGTGTCTGACTCTGCGACCCCATGGACTGCAGCCTGCCAGGCTCCTCTGTCCATGGGATTTTCCAGGCAAGAATACTGGAGTGGGTTGCCGTGCCCTCCAGGGGATCTTCCCAACCCAGAGATCAAACCCAGGTCTCCCTCATTGCAGGCGGATCCTTTACCGACTGAGCCACCAGGGAAGCCCCACACTTGTGGCCCTATCAGTACTCACGTTGGCCTGATACTTGGTCATCACTGTCAGCAGGAGCTTGGCATAGGCCATGGATGTGGTGGCCGCTGGCGCCTCTTTACAGAGTTTCTCCATCAATACACTGAACTTCTCAGGGGGCATCTCCACCTGCACACATTAGGAGATGGGGCAGTAGCACAAGAAAGGGCCCTGGATTAAACTCCCCAACTCCACCACTTCCTAAGAAGGTGACCCACAACCAAACTGAGCCTCAGGTCACTCAACTAGACTGAGCTTCAGCTTCCACATCTGTAAAATGGGGCTCATGATAGTGAACTCCGAAGACTTTGAAAATGATTTAATGTTATTATGCACATAAAGCCTGGCACACAGGGCTCAGAAAAGCAGTGGTCACTGCTGCACAGGCTCAGATTAGGAGCAAGGGGAGGCCGAGGATCTTTAGCCTGGCTTAGTGGTTGAAGATAAAAGGAGTGAGTGGTCCCAAGCGAGTCCTACCAGCATAATAACAACAGCTCTTCATAATCATAACTTAATAAACACTTATTAGGCATTAGGTACCATTCCGGACATGCTACCCCAATTATACTGTTTAAACCTCACCACAGTCTTACATGGTAGGTGCCATCATCACTCCCCTTTTGCAGATGAGGAAACTGAGGCATAAAGAGGCTAACTACTTGCATTATAAACAAATGAGGCAGACTCTTATGTATTGTTACATGGAAAAACTACCAAAATATCCTGTTAGATGAAAAAAGCAAAGTACAGGGCACTTTGTGTTACAGCTTAGAGCTTGGTATGTTATAACCTATGTAAAAAGCAGGGAAAGAGTAAATTTCAACAGTGTCCTTGTATATATACAGAATCTCTGGGAGGGTTCCACTGCTACCAATAACACTGATTAGCCCTGGGGAGAGGAATCTGGGTGGCTGGGAGGAATTTTTTCACTATATCCTTGTAAGGATATAGTTCAAAAGTGTGAACATTTGAATCTATTACCTATTCAAAAATAAATTAAATTTACCCACACACATCAACAAGTGCCTCCTCCAGGCCACACAGCCAGCAAGAGGCACAGCTGGTATTCACCGTGTAGTCAGCTCTCTGCTCCTGGCCTTTCAAACCCCGGGACCCTCCCCCCAGTGTCAGAGGCACCCGGCTGGAGGGCTGCCATCCTGCTTGCCCCTCCATCCCTAAAGTGGTCAGAAGCCCAGGAGCCCCACGCCCACCCACAGCACAGCAGCGCTTCTTTGTCCATCCCAAGGCAGCCCGCTCACCTGCCGCTCCAGGAGTGACTGCAGCACCAAGAAAGTCTCCTCCTTCAAGGGCAGCTCCAAGATCTGTCTGCAAGTACAGGCCCTAGTGAGGAAAGCTCAGCCTCCCACCAAGCCTGGGGATCTACTGCTCCTACCCCAAGGCAAGGCCCCGGGGACAGTTAAGATCCCCAGCTGCAGAGGAAGTAGTCAGGGACCCCGATGCTGGTAGCCTGGTAGGAGCCGCTGCTGCAGTGCCAGGAAGGCCATGGCCCCAGACCCCTGGGAGCTGACAGTGAAGGCTTTGGCCGAGAGGTACAATGGTTCCCTGAAAAATGACCAAGAGTCGAGAGTGCATCCTGAGCAACAAGGGGAGGGTGACCCAGGGAAGCGGATGATAACGATGGTGGGTATGATGACACATGTGAGGCTTCTGAGAGAAGGCGAGCCCTCTCTGCAGACCCAGCCCTCAGTGAGGTCCACTCCAGCTGCACCTCCTGTCCTCAGCTTGTTGGGAAAGGCAGGATGTCACATGGAAACAGTGTGCCTTCCTGGGTGCACAGACTTGGGTGTGATCTTAGGCTTTTGCACTTGCTGTAGCTGTGTGACCTTTGGCCACCTCCCTCAGCCTCTCTGAGCTTCAGTTTTTTCATCTCTAAGGTGACAGCAGCACAGGACGGCCCGAAGACTGAAGTAACGAATTAAAAGCACGAGAAAGTAGTCGGTAACAGGTGGCTAGTAGTTTTCTGGAGATTGTCCCCTTCTCATGCGATACTTAGCATTTTATATTTCATGTTGATGTCCAGTGGGGTCTCACCTACTCATTATTTCTATATGTCTGTATCTTAACTCCCCAATTTGATACCCAAATTTAACACTAATTTTATAACAGTATTTGAGCACTTCAGTTCAGTTCAGTCGCTCAGTCGTGTCCGACTCTTTGCGACCCCATGAACCGCAGCACGCCAGGCCTCCCTGTCCATCACCAGCTCCCGGAGTCCACCCAAACCCATGTGCATCGAGTCGATGATGCCATCCAACCATCTCATCCTCTGTTGTTCCCTTCTCCTCCTGCCCTCAATCTTTCCCAGCATCAGGGTCTTTTCCAATGAGGTAGCTCTTCGCATCAAGTGGCCAAAGTATTGGAGTTTCAGCTTCAACATCATTCCTTCCAATGAACACCCAGGACTGATCTCCTTTAGGATGGACTGGTTGGATCTCCTTGCAGTCCAAGGGACTCTCAAGAGTCTTCTCCAACACCACAGTTCAAAAGCATCAATTCTGCGGCTCTCAGCTTTCTTCACAGTCCAACTCTCACATCCATACGTGACCACTGGAAAAACCATAGCCTTGACTAGACGGACCTTTGTTGGCCAAGTAATGTCTCTGCTTTTTAATATGCTATCTAGGTTGGTCATAACTTTCCTTCCAAGGAGTAAGTGTCTTTTAATTTCATGGCTGCAATCACCATCAGCAGTGATTCTGGAGCCCAAAAAAATAAAGTCTGACACTGTTTGCCCATCTATTTGCCATGAAGTGATAGGACCAGATGCCATGATCTTAGTTTTCTGAACGTTGAGCTTTAAGCCAACTTTTTCACTCTCCTCTTTCACTTTCATCAAGAGGCTCTTTAGTTCTTCTTCACTTTCTGCCATAAGGGTGGTGTCATCTGCATATCTGAGGTTATTGATATTTCTCCCGGCAATCTTGATTCCAGCTTGTGCTTCCTCCAGCCCAGCGTTTCTCATGATGTACTCTGCATATAAGTTAAATAAGCAGGGTGACAATATACAGCCTTGACGGACTCCTTTTCCTATTTGGAACCAGTCTGTTGTTCCATGTCCAGTTCTAACTGTTGCTTCTTGACCTGCATACAGATTTCTCAAGAGGCAGGTCAGGTGGTCTGGTATTCCCGTCTCTTTCAGAATTTTCCACAGTTTATTGTGATCCACACAAGTCAAAGGCTTTGGCATAGTCAATAAAGCAGAAATAGATGTTTTTCTGGAACCCTCTTGCTTTTTTGATGATCCAGCGGATGTTGGCAATTTGATCTCTGGTTCCTCTGCCTTTTTTAAAACCAGCTTGAACATCTGGAAGTTCACGGTTCACATATTGCTGAAGCCTGGCTTGGAGAATTTTAAGCATTACTTTACTAGCGTGTGACATGAGTGCAATTGTGCGGTAATTTAAGCATTCTTTGGCATTGCCTTTCTTTTGGGATTGGAATGAAAACTGACTTTTTCCAGTCCTGTGGCCACTGCTGAGTTTTCCATATTTGCTGGCAATATTGAGTGCAGCACTTTCACAGCGTCATCTTTCAGGATTTGAAATAGCTCAACTGGAATTCCATCGCCTCCACTAGCTTTGTTCATAGTGATGCTTCCTAAGGCCCACTTGACTTCACATTCCAGAATGTCTGGCTCTAGGTGAGTGATCACACCATTGTGGTTATCTGGGTCATAAAGATCTTTTCTGTGCAATTCTTCTGTGTATTCTTGGCACCTCTTCTTAATATCTTCTGCTTCTGTTAGGTCCATACCATTTCTGTCCTTTATTGAGCCCATCTTTGCATGAAATGTTCCCTTGGTATCTCTAATTTTTTTGAAGAGATCTCTAGTCTTTCCCATTCTATTGTTTTCATCTATTTCTTTGCATTGATTTGAGCACTTACTAGGTGCCAAATAATGTGCTGAGGTCTTCATGTGCATTATCACACTTAATATCTAGAAAAATCCTACACAGTTCATGTGTGGAAGCAGAGGCTCAGAGAGATAGAACAACCTGATTAAACTTGCACATTTAAAGGCAAAGTTGAAAGATAAAAAAAATAAAAGCCAAGGTTGAGGTTTTCACCCATGTCTGTCTGACTCCAGAGCCAATGCGCTGAACCACGATATCATGTTCCAACTATGCTGAGAACTCAAGAACAGCAGCACCAGCCTCTTCTCCACATTCCCTGGGGCACCTGGCACAGAAGTCTGGCCCCCTGGGCTGGGGAAGGGACATGGTGTGGCAACTTACAAGGACTTACAGTGGTAAGGCACAAAGCCAGGCTCAGGTCAGCGAGAGCGGGCATTGGCTGTGCCACTGCCTATATTTCAGGCACTTTTGGGCACAGGGCCTGGTGCCCATTCAGCTCCAATTCCAGAATGCCAAGAGCAGGCTTGGCCAGGGGAGGAGGTGTGGGTGGGGCCAGCAGGGGTGCCTGTCACTTACCCCAGCATTAGAACCTGCACATCTGGCTCCAGGGCCTTGTCCTTTGTAAGGCAACACAGTAACTCTGTTTGAGCTGGACCTGGGTGGGCGACAGCAGATAAGAGAAGTATGGGGGAAGACGGCAGGAGAGGAGGGGATTGGCAGGGAACAAAATCCCAGCTCATTACAGGGGGCAGCATCAGGGAAGCAACTGGTATCTTTACTCCCTGAATACCCAACTTCTGCCAGGACCACCCAGGGGAGGTGAAGGATGCTGGGAACAGAGAGGGCAGAGCTACCGGGCCTGGGGCCTGTTCTAAAATTACCTATTCCTGGGGCTTGGAGCACAGGGCCAAGGAGGGCTCTGCAGACAGCATAGGGATACTTGGTACAGAAGGAGGTCAGGGCAGTTGTGAGCAGGCGGGAGGCTGAGGAAGTCAGGGAGAGAATCTACAGCCAATGGGGAGGAAATTATTAATTAATTGCTTCTTCCCTCCAACAAATATTTATCAGACACATTTCAGAGGCTTATACATTATACCAGGCTTCCCCAATGGCTCAGCGGTTAGAGAATATGCCTGCAATGCAGGAGATGCGGCAGGAGGAGCTGCAGATTCTATCCCTGGGTCAGGAAGATCCCCCAGGGAAAGCAATGGCAACCCACTCCAGTATTGTTGCCTGGAAAATCCCATGGACAGAGGAGCCTGGCAGGCTACAGTCCATGGGGTCACAAAGAGTCAGACACGACTGAGCAACTAAACACAAACACATACATTACAGTGACAAAAAAGTTCTTTTATCCAGGACCCACACAGATCTACCCACTGGCAAGGACACATAGCTCCCTTCCCCAGCTCCCATATCCCTTCAGCTTTTGTAAGAATCTGGGGCCCAAGAGGGATGAGTTAGATGCCCCATAGGTAGATGGCCTAGGGGTCTATGCCCTTCCCTTGCCCCCAGCACCCAGGACAGGCCAGATGTGTGCAAGGCTGGGAACTTCCTCTGGCATCCTGCTGAGGGCTCAGACTCCCCACCCCTCCAGTCCCAGACACTTCATATGCATCCCAGAGCACCTACCCGTCCAAGGAAGAGGTTCCTGGTCAGCACAGTGGCATTGCCCAGGCTGAGGTCTGGTGACAGGGCCAGCAGCCAGGTGCAGAGCTGGAGGAGACCCGTGTCCAGGAGCTGCGGGAGCTGCAGCTGGGCACACAGCAGGTCCACCTGCCAAGAATGGGGGAGGGTCCCAGGACACTCAGCCTGTCTTGGCTGAACTGTCTCAAGCCAACCAGGCAGAAGAGGCAGGGCCAGGACACCCCAGGGTAAGGTAAGGCGGGAGAGCCGCCCTATGGGAACCAAGGGCCAAAAGAAACCACTGCGGGGGACCCCTGCCCCTAAGAGAACAAAAAACCCAACCAAATCCCCTTCCCAAATTCCCACATGAGGCAGGGGAACAGAAATTTAAATGGAGACAGGGACCGTGTCCTCGGGGCCAGGCAGGCTTTCTGGACTCACATGATCAGGACTGCACTCCTGGAGAAGCTGCAGCTCAACCGGTGGGGTGCCCTCCAGTCCTTCCAACCCCTGAGAGGGCGAATGCCATGTTAGGGCTGGCAGACCCCTCAGTCACTGAGGTCACCCCTTCAATTGGCAGAGTGGGTGGGTGAGGACCCCAGAAGGTGCTACTGGAGGAGAAGAACTTGCCAGGGGTTAGAACAACATATGTGGGCCAAGAAAAGCCTTCGCACAGATGATTAGACATTCACTTCCCACCCCCCACCCCCACTGAACAGCTGTGCCTCACTGCGGGCTTCCCTGGGAGTGGCTGGGGTCCAGGAAGAGGTGGAAGAAGGGCTGTAGAGAGCAGGGTAGGGCAAGTCACCTTCCCGAGGGTCTTGAGCAGCTGCTGCAGCCTGGGAACCTGGTCCTGCAGAGGAGAGCCGGGTCACTGCCAAGCCCCCACCCACGCAGCACGGCCCCCGGTCATGGCCATGGTCCCAGCCCTCTCTGCTAGAAGGCCCCAGGTCAGTGGGAGCTAGTGGGCAAAGAAGACTCAAGAGAGTCAGAACATGAAGCCTAAACTTTACAAAGTGCTTCAGAACTCAAACTAGACAGGGCCCTTGTAAATCCAACTGAACAGACTTGTCTTCTTTGCATCCATCCTGATGGGACTAGACCAGGCCCTGGGCTGGGAGGTCAAGCTGGATGCTGGGACTATTCCCCCATTTCCCATAAGATGGGGCGGCAGGGGTAGCTCCAGAGCCTTTCCTCTTCCCCGGTACCCCTGACCTCACAATACTAATCATTAGGTCAAGGGTTCCTACCTCCAGCCCCTCCCTTCCCTACCCTCTTTTCAGAAGCCTGTAGAGCAGAAACTACATTCCCTCAACCTCACCTCCTGCCCCTTGCTACAGTCATTCCAAAGGGGAAACAGTGTCCCAACCAGCTTTTGCCCAGTATGAACCCTCCACTCCAAAATATTAAAGCAGCCGCCTCACCCTAGTACCTGGATCACTTTGGGCAACTCCAAACTCTCAGGTAGGCCCTTAGCATCCTTTAAACTCTGACCAGCCTCACTGGGCTCAGGTCCCATGACAGGTTGGTGCGTAATGCATGATGCACCTCCTCCATCAGCTAGGGATTCCGAAGATTCACGTTCAGGTCTCTTCTCATGACCTTCTTCTTCCTCTTCTTCCTTTTCCAAACACCGGAGCCTTTTGGGGGCCCTCTCCTCCTCAGGACTGACAGGGTCTTCCTCTGGCTCCTTCTTGCGTTTCCCAGGCTGCTGGGAGTCCTTCTCCTCCTCCTGCCCTTCTCCTTCAGAATCTGGAGCCAGGGACAACCTCAACTTCCTGCCCCCTTGGCCCAGCTGCCTACACAGGCCTTGGAGCTGTCTCTGGCACCTTTTAGACAGTGGGGACGCTCCATCAGTGGAGACACCAGCACTCAGATCCCTTCGCAGAAATTCTCCAAGGGCCCGGAGCCAGGGATCAGGGTCAGGGCTTGGATCCTGACTCGCAACCTGCAGCACAGGGAGGAGCCTGCTTTCGGGCAGCGATGGCCAAACAGCCATGAGCAAGGACATCAAGTTTCTCCGGCATAACGGGGGCAATCGCAGCAGCAGTGGTTTCCTGGGTAGCAGAGGGAGGGCACGATTAGGAGCATCTCGGTGAAAGGAACACAGGGCAGGCTGGACAGAGTTGGAGGCTACATGGCACCAGACAGAAGTGGCTGGGCAGCGCTGGAAGGCAGCGCTCTGAGAGTCAGCACCTGAGAGTCAGTGTGGATGGAAGTGGAGACAACATGGAAATCACTCAACAAGTGAGCATCTATTCTACACTACACGAGGCCCTGCTCTTTGACATCTCCTGCTTCAGCTCAAAAATTGGAACCTACCCTGTGATCCATCACTTCATGGCAAATAGATGGGGAAACGATGGAGAAAATGAGAGACTATTTTCCTGGGCTCCAAAATCACTGAAGATGGTGACTGCAGCCATGAAACTAAAAGACACTTGCTCCTTGGAAGAAAAGCTACGACCAACCTGGACAGCATACTAAAAAGCAGAGACATTGCTTTACCAACAAAAGTCCGTCTAGTCCAAGCTATGGTTTTTCCAGTAGTCATGTATGGATGTGAGAGTTGGACTAGAAAGAAAGCTGAGCGCCGAAGAATTGATGCTTTTGAACTGTGGTGTTGGAGAAGACTCTTGAGAATTCCTTGGACTGCAAGGAGATCCAACCAGTCAATCCTAAAGGAAATCAGTCCTTAACATTCATTGGAAGGACTGAGGCTGAAGCTGAAACTCCAATCCTTTGGCCACCTGTTGCGAAGAACTGACTCATTTAAAAAGACCCTGATGCTGGGAAAGATTGAAGGCGGGAGGAGACGGGGACAACAGAGAATGAGATGGTTGGATGCCATCACCGACGGGATGGACATGAGTTTGAGCAAGCTCTGGGAGTTGGTGATGGACAGGGAGGCCTGGCGTGCTGCAGTCCATGGGGTCGCAAAGAGTCGGACCGACTGAGTGACTGAACTGAACTGAACCCTGTAATAGATCCATGCCTGTTTTATGTAAACATGAAAAAAAAAAAAGTCCTTTCTGAAATTTTATGTAAAAATGATACTCCAGAACACTGAGCAGTGCTTAGTCTGCAGCCCTGTGCTCCCCTCGGCAGTCCTGGAACTCACAGGGTCACCACCCTTCACGCTTCTGCACCTCTCAGTACGTGACTCTGCTATTTGTGATCACACACAAAGACACTTGGGATATGTGAGGCAGGAAAGAAACCTTTTATTTATTTGTGTGTGAGGGGCGTTAAAAACACATCTAGAGCAGCGGGTAGCGCCAGCTCCTGCTTCACACGACTCTAGAGGATGAGGGCACCGACAGGGCCGGAGGAACGCGGGCGGACGACTTACAGCTCCAGGCGACAGTCCGGGCCCTCCAAGACGGGCTCCTCCCAGCACAGCGCCTCGAGGACGCCGCCCCAGGGAAAGGGCTCCCCGCCGCGGCCGCTCAGTGTCCGCAGCACCCCCAGACCGCGCCGCGCCCCGTCGGGCCCGGCCTGCAGCGCCTGCAGCAGGAGGCGGCCGGGAGCCTCCAGCCGAGCCCAGGGCTCCGCCGGCTCTGCGTCCTCAGCCCGAGCGGGCCCAGCCTCCGAGGCCTCCATGCCCGGGGTCGGGGAGTCGCGTCGCCCCGCGCTCCGGTTTCGGGCCTCAGTTCCGGGGCCTGGGGAAAGGGAGGCTGAGGACAGCGCCGCTCCAGTCAAGTTCTCGCCTCAGCGCTGGGGGATGCCGGGCCAGCGCGCGGGACTCCAGCCGTCAGGAAAAGAAGGAAGCGGGAGGTGCGGCTAGGGGCGGGGCGCGGGGGAAAGCCGGAAGGGGCGGGGCCGGGATGCGCCGGGCCGGAAGCAGGAACCGAGCAGGGGAGGGGGCCAAGGCCGACTGCCTGTCTGCTGACGGGGCGGGGCAGAGTTGGGGCGGGGCTACAAAGAAATAGGCTTGTGGGCGGGGTCATGCAAGAGATTGGGTGGGACAGGGCTTGATGGAGGAGCGGGTCCTTGCTTTCCTTCGGGTAAGCGATGGGGGCGGAGGTACAGAATGGACATCAGGGGCCCTCTTGGTTGTATTCAGTACTTCTGGATCCAAGCCTTATTTAATTTAAACTGACGCCCATGTTGCTCGTATATCATGGGCTTTGGCATAGGATTTCATCATAAAACACCGTAAGGTCACCTCTTCTTCCACAGGCCATCAACTGCCATCATTTGAGTTTCAGCCCTCTCCAGAAGTATTTGATGTATAAGTACACCAGAGAATGGGAGTTGCAGTAAAATCTAATGTTATCTATATAGCAGAAAGCCTTGCTACTGTAATCTTCCTCTCAGAGATCAAGAAGTGGCCTTGCTGTGGCTGTTTATAAAGGACCAAGAGAGCCTCCACTTCCCAGTGTTTCAGCTTAGGGAAATCTGGAGGAGGCAAGTCTTCCCGCGAAGGGAGGGATCATAGCAGAGGATGGAAATAAAGGCAGAGGGGAGAAGAGCTTCACAGTACTCCCATAAAGCCTCCTTTGGGTGCCAGCTTGTTTTTCTGTCTTCCCAGCTTCTGGTACCATGCATACATCCACTCAATCAGTAAGCCTTTTACTGATCACCTAGGGCTTAGGATACAGGGAACAAAATAAAGACCCTTGCTCTCATTGTTGCTGACGCTCTGGGAGGAAACAGACAACTGAATAAGTAAACAACAGACTGACTGTTTGTGATAGGAGGGAACAGAGATAGAGTGAGGTAGTTTTAAATAGGTGGTCAGGCAAGATGAACCTAAAGGAGATAAGGAAGTGAGCCAGGTAGAGGTCTTTGAGGAGACCATTTCGGGAAGAGGGTTATGGTTAGGCTTTGAGCAGTAGCCTGGCTGGAGCTGAGTGCCCCTGCACTGGGAGAGAAATGAGATTGGAAAGATAACCAGACCAGATTTTGTGAGGCCTTGAGGTCTCAGAGGGAAATTTGTCTTTTGCTCTGAATAGTATGTGAAGCCATAAGCATATTTTGAGCTGGATCTGATTTCCATTAGAGTCAGTTTTATAATTTTTCCAAAATGATTTCAAGGGAGCTGCTGGATAGGACTGGACTTCCCAGGTGACTCAGTGGTAAAGAATCCACCCGCCAAGAGTCTGGGAACATCCACTAGAGGAGGAAATGGCAACCCACTCCAGTATTCGTGCCTGGGAAAGCCCATGGACAGAGGAGCCTGGAGGGCTACAATGCATGGGATCACAAACAGTTGGACATGACTGAAGTGACTGAACAACAACATTGGAAAGGAGTAAGGAGGATTTCTTAGATAGTGCCTGCTTTGCAAAGGCCAAAACAGTAGGAAAGAAATTTCTTCCAGGAACCTCTCTCTCAGGCTATCAGTTCTAACTTCATAAAAGATGTTTTTGGTCTTCTAATGATGTTGGGGGCAAGGAGTTGGGGAGGCCCTGATAAGTAGTGGGCAGGGCCAAGAATGCTAAACAGCCTTCAATGCCTTGCCCATCCTCAACAAACAAATAAAGCTTTACTTTGTAGTGGCTGTAGCTCATGCCCTTCGAGATCTGCATTCTAGCTGATGGGAAGGAGATGAGGGAGAAAAGTTCTTAAAAAGTGTTCTCTAAAAGTGTGGTTCAAGATCCCTGAAGGAATACTCAAGATCCTTTCATGGGATTCCTATTTGCCCTTTCTTATCTCATTCTCTTATGGGCATAAAGTGAAGTTTTCCAAAAGCCAAATGACAAGTGATACTGCAACAGATTAAGTGCAGAAGCAACCCCTTGGTTGGGATGGGGGCACGCCTGGGGTATAAGCAGACTCTTCAGACACCAGGAGTGATGGTTTAGGTGCATTTTATTGGTTTCCTTCAGAATCCTTTTACAAAAGAGCAAAGTTAAAAACCAAGTCCCTGCCAAGACACTGAGATCCCTACCCCCTTCCCCACATTCCCCAGCTGTGTCACTGCTGCAGTTCATGAGGGTGGAGGGCTTGCTACTTTCGTCCCTTACCAAGTCCCCAAAGGGGAAATACCTACCACCTGGCAACCCCTGCCCCTCAGCCCCATCCCCTACACATTGATCCTGGTTATAGCAGGCAGTGGTAAGAACTATTGGGATCCAGGAGGAGTTCTGAACCCCAGAAGGCCATGCCCAGGGCACAGTCCATGAAGAACACTTCCTCTTCTGGCTTGGTACCCCCTAGGAACACTGGTGTGCCCACCACCTGGGGATAGAAAAAGAAATAAGTGAAAACCCATCAGCTTCAGTTCTAGTCGTGCCTGGCACCAGAGAAGCAAGGCTGACACACAGGTTGGGCAGGTTGTACATAGCACAAAAGTACCACATCCACACAGGCCCCATCAATGTCATAGATATCATATGTAGGTTTTACACTTATCAGACATTTATTATAAAGCATAACTAGCAGCCTTCCCAACCTCCATATCCCTGCTATTACCACCTCACTCACAGAGGCCAGCTGCACACTCTCAGGCCAGAGAGGATCAAAACTCGGGGCCTCGTCTGGGAGCTGGTGCAGGTAAATGCAGTCAGATTTGAAAGGGCAGTGGCCATTCCCCCGCATGAAGAACCGGCATTGAATCTGGCTATGAGAGGGCAGAAGGAGAGAAGACCATCACCTTCAAGCCCAGTTGCCCCAGGAACAAGGGCCAACATGTAAGGTTGGGTAGGCTGTACACAGCATAAAGATGCCACATCCATGCTGGCACCTCTGGCATCATCCTAAAGGAAATCAACCCTGAATATTCATTGAAAGGACTCATGCTGAAGCTGAAGCTCCAATACTCTGGCCACCTGATGCAAAGAGCCGACTCATTGGAAAAGACCCTGATGCTGGCAAAGATCGAAGGCAGGAGGAGAAGCAGGCAATAGAGAATGAGATGGTTGGAGGCATCCTCGACTCAATGGACAAGAGCTTGAGCAAAGCACAGGAGATGGTGAAGGACAGGGAAGGCTGGCGTGCTGCAATCCATGGGGTCGCAAAGAATCAGACACGACTTAGTGACTGGAGTGAGCAAATCAAGAACTAACATCAAAGTCAAGTGTAGATGTTAATGACAGTTATTTCCCAGCAGATGGCAGTAAAGTGTCTTAAGTGGTACCTTTCTCTCAATTCCCACAGAGTCTATTTGGGACAGCAGTGACTCTGGGAATCTCCTTTCCTTCTTTGAACTAAGTTTCAATAAAACCACCTAAGGAGGGAGAACGGATAATCCTGCAAAGTGTCTCTGTAACTAGTTTAGAACAATGCTCTCAGAGGGGTGGTCTTAAAGTAAAGTGAAGTCACTCAGTCGTGTCCGACTCTTAGTGACCCCATGGACTGTAGCCTGCCAGGCTCTTCTGTCCATGGGGTTTTCCAGGCAAGAATACTGGAGTGGGTTGCCATTTCCTTATGATTTGGTAATTGCTAGCTAATGAAATTTGATTAAGAAGTCTCCCACTTCTGAGATTTCAAATTTTACTCTGTGAAAGGTCAGATACAGGAAGGGTTTGTGGGCAACTTGTGATCTGCTTAAGTAGGAACAGCGTTTTCTTGCACAGAAAGATGGATGAGAAGGAGAAAAAGATAAAGCGCTTTATTTGTAGCCTTTTTCCTGCATCATCAACTTTCTGCTTGACACCAGTGCATTTGAGTCTTTCCCACTTTCTGCAGTGCCAGCATGAAGGCAGGATCCCTTTGGCCACCAAGCTGGGAGCGGGGAGTCCCTCTAAATCACTGCCCCTCTTCCTCTTCTTACCATTTGACCAAAGCTAGTATTAGGGACCCGTCCATCCAGACGGTGATGAAAAGCCCCCGACTCAGCCATGGGACTTCCCTGGCGGTCCAGTGGGTAAGACTCCATTGGAAGGGGGGATGGGTTCAACCCCTGGTCGGGGAAATAAGATCCCATACGCCTTGCTGCATGACCAAAAGAAAAAAAGCCCCCCACTCGATCGGACCAGATTCTCCATTAGCCTCTCCCGCTCGGTCTCACGTGACACCGGTCCTGTGGCGGCCTGTGCTGGAAGTGCTCATCATCTTAGTTTCCCTTCTTCCTCTCACATCAGTATCCGCCCCACCATTCCTTCCAGTCCACGCTAGGAGTCAGAATGCCTGGGTTCAAGCCCCACTTCCTCACTTAAGCCCTATAGACCTTTCCTAGGTTTCTTCCGCAATGTGAGGAGAGTAGGAGTCCCACTCACAGTGTTTGTGACCTGCAGTGTCTGTCGTACGTAATGAACCCTCCATGATGTTGTCTCCTATCACACCTGGGCCTGGGTGCTCCCTTCTGGCTCCAACGACTTCTGAACACTCCCAACTGGTATTCAGCCACCAGGATTTCCCCGCTTCGACCTCCCTCTGCCTGAGTGCTTCCATTTTCTCTTCCCAAGGAGCCCTTACACCTCCTCCAACGCCCAGCTCAAACACCTCCCCTCTGTGAGACTCCACCTAGGTTTGTTCGCAGTAACTTTGTTGAGGCAGTTATTCGAGTTCACAGACAAAATTCAGGTAGCGACTAGGTCTTTTTATGCCACTCTCTATCCAGATATACTTTGCATACATCAAGTGTAATAAACTCTTTGGGAAGGTAGAATTAAAAACTTGGAATTGTAACTAATTCTAGCTTTTAGATAAAAGCCTACCGTCCCCAAGAGATGAAAACCTACTCAACTTTACCCCATCTCCAAGGGCTGCATTTCAGTGTCTTCAGAGACCCCGTATTTTCAAAAATTATGTAAGAAACAAGTTGTATTCATATCAGTTTACTTTCCTGATTTAAATGTCTTCTTTTTGTTTGGCCATGCTGCACAGCTTGTGGGATCTTAGTTCCTCTACCAGGAAAAGAATCCTGGGCCCAAGCAGTGAAAACTGAGTCCTAACTACTGGGCTATTCCCATACTTTACTGCTTAAAAAAAAAAAAAAGAAAATTAGAAATAAAAGCCAAGCCAGGTTTCTCATCATGCTGAGAGATCCTGCATGGATCCAGAGCCAGGATAGAGGAGGAACTTGACCTTGACTGGCTCGGTCACTCTTGTTACCCACTGGGCTTTCTGAAATAGTGGAAATAGCTCACACTCTTGCTTGCCATCTCCATCACTCTGCGTTCCCAGGACTCCACACTGGGAACCCCGGGGGAGTGGGAATGGATCAGGGGTTGCTTTCCTTCCTTCCTAACACACATCACATTCCCGCCCCCGCCCCCCCCCAGTTTCACCTGGTCTGAGCCTTGAAGTTCCTGATGAGTTGCTCCTTCTCAGGTCCCTTGCTCACCCAGAACCTGCAGGGGATGATGTAGCTGGAATGGACCTGCGAGTGGGGTGGGGGAAGGGGAGTGGAAGGTGAAGAGGAGTAGTCACAAGCCCACCCCTCCATGGGGCCTTTCCCCCACTCCCGGCTGGCCTTTCCAAGACCCTTACTTGATGACACCGGGTGGGAAGTCCCCTCGGCTCTTCCGCCAGGCGCACAGGCCTCCCAGGCAGTGGGCGTGGCTGCAGTTGGGCAGGATGCCGAAGATCCGCTCGGCCTCCGGCTTGTCCCACACCTTGTCCATGCAGATGCCACACACGACGTCCTGACTGTCCTGCACCCTCTGCAGCCACAGGCAGGGTCAGAGCACATCCCCCGACCCCACCCTGCCAACACACAGACAGACAGACACACAGACAGACAGACAGACACACGCACACACTGCTACCCCAAATACAGCCCCAGGACCACAGAGCCCTCCTCCAGCAGGTCTGGGCATCCCACAGGTCCAGCATGGTGTCCTCCCCTGATCCCCCTCCACTACCTGCTGCACCTCAAGGTCTAAGCTCTGAAATGGGGCCAGAAACTCCCGGACAGGATCTGACTGAGGTGGAGGCTTCAGGAAGTAGTGGTGATCACCATCAGCAACTGTTGGGGAAAAACTGGATCCATTCATTCATTTCCTCATTCATGTGGCATCTACTGAGAATCTGCTGCACACAAGGCCCTGTGAGCACACGAAGTTCTTTGGCCCAGTAGTTCAGAGTCTGTCTCTAACACAACTGTTTGGACCCGTGCCATTCATTGGGCTTTCCTGGTGGCTCAGACAGTTAAGAATCTGCCTGCAACGCAAGAGACCCTGGCTCCATCCCTGAGTAGGGAAGATCCTCTGGAGGAGAAAATGACAACCCACTCTAGTATTCTTGCCTGGAGAATTCAGTGGACAGAGAAGCCTGGCCAGCTATAGTCCATGGGGTCTCAAGGAGTTCAACATGATGGAGTATGACAGCCACCTGCCATGCGTGGCTATCAAATACTTGAGATGGAGCTAGTCTGAACTCAGATGTGTTGCAAGGGTGAAATACAGATGAGATGTTGCAGCTTAATAGCCCAAAGAGTCTAAAATGTTTTACTAATAATTTTATATTGATTACATATAGAAATGACATTTGATATGTAATTTTTGATATATCGGCTTAAAATATTAAAATTAATTTCACCCATTGATTTTTACTTTTTTTAAAATGAGGCTACTAGAAAAATTTTAAGTACATATGTGAATTGTAAAATGGTGCAACCATTTTGGAAAACGTTTGGTGGTTCCTCAAAATATTAAACATAGGGTTAACATATGATGCAGTATATACTCAAGAGAAATGAAAAGATACATCTGCATAAAAACTTGCACATAAGTGTTCATAGCAACATTATTTATAATAGGCAAAAAGAAAAAACCACCCAAGTATCCATCAACTGATGAATGAATAAAACAAAATGTGGTATATATTCATACAATGGGATATTATTTGGCCATAAAAGGGAATGAAGTGGCAACCCACTCCAGTATCCTTGCCTGGGAAATCCCATGGACAGAGGAGCCTGCCAGGCTGCAGTCCACAGGGTCACAAAAGAGTCAGACACGACTAAACAACAATAGTTCTTATTACACAGGATATAGTAAGGATTAAATGTACTGTTGCGTGAAAAAAAAAGGGGGGAATGAAATACTTAAATATGCTGCAACCTGGATGAACCTAGAAAATATTACATACTAAATAAAAGAAACCAGATACAAAACAGCCATAGAATGTGCATGATTCTATTTATATGAAATGTCCAGAATATGTAAATCCTTAGAGACCGAAAATAGAGTAGTGGTTCCCAGTGGCTAGGAAGGGTTGTGGATGGAGAGTGACTGCTAATGGATTTCTTTTGAGATAATGAAAATCTTCTAAAATTAAATAGTGCTACTAATAAGAACCTACTGTACAGCACACGCAACTCTACTCAATACTCTGAAATGACCTATGTGGGAAATGAATCTAAAAAATCATGGAGATATGTGCATATGTAACTGATTCACTTTGTTGTACAGAAGAACTAACACAACACTATAAATCAATAGACTCCAATAAAAGTTAATTTGAAAAACAGTACTATTTATACAACTCTGAACATACTGTACTACGTTAAATTGTACACTTTAAATTGGTGAAATTTTTGGTTTGTGAATTACATCTCAATAAAGCTGATTCAAAAAATTATATATTTCTGTTGAACAGCACTGAATTAGAGCAATAATTTAAAAAGTAGCCCCTAATATTTAGTGTTTACTCTGTGCCAGGTACTGGGCTAAGCACATCACATGTACGAATTTGTCACAACCCTGTGAGATAGGGAATATTATCAGTGCCTTTTTGCAGATGAGGCAGTCGAGGCCCCGAGAGGTTAAGTGGCTTGTTCAAGGTCACACAGTTCCAAAGCGGTGGAGCCAGCATTTGGAATTAGGTGGTTTCATTCCACAGGCACATGGTATTCTGCTTCTAGAACATGGGGAGCACCAGAGCTGGAGGAGGTTTTCCCTCTGGCTGGGAATCTTGAGGATGGAGACTGGTGGAAGGAAATAGCCCTGCTTGGAGACAGAGCAGGGACCCTGGCCTCAGATCCTACTTGTGCCCACCTGCAGTGCCCCCGATGACTCACATGATAGTGACAGGGACTTCCAGGAGCTGCCACCAGCGTCCTCAACGTTGCTGAACAGCGCCTCCGGGCCAAGATCCATGTCCGGGTTAGTCCCTACGCAGCCCCAGCTGATGGTCACAGAGGGCAGGTAGGAGGGCTCGGAGCCCCTGCGGGTCAGCTCCAGCCGGGGCCCTGGCAGGGCAACGTGGGGCTCCGAATGGCGGCGGCCCCACTCGAGGTGACGGGAAGACGGCAGGTGCTGGTAGCTGTTGGAGGTGTGGGAAGAGACGCATGAGAAGACAGGGCTAACCCTGCCGGGGCTCAGAGCCCGCTCCGCCCAGAACCTGGAGCTTAGAGGGTACAGCAGCCTCTGGGAAGATGCACAGTCCATAAGGGACTGTTCCTCCTGAGTCCCCCAGCCCTCTCCCCACTGGAGGAGAAGAGATGCAGGCAACTTCCCTGGTGGTCCAGTGGCTAAGACTTCATGCTCCCAAGGCAGGGGGCCCCAGGTTCGATCCCTGGTCTGGGAACTAGATCCTAAGTGCTGCAACTAAACAGCCTGCATGACCCAATGAAGATCAGATATCCTGCGTGCCACAATTAAGACCTAGCACAGCCAACTAAATAACTAAATAAAAATAAATATTAAAAAGAAAAGAAGAGGTGCTTACCTGCATCCATCTTCATGGAAGCAGAAGCCTCGCTGGAAATATCTGCAGACCTGGGATGCCTTCTGGTCCCAAGGCAAGCAGTGGCTGGACCTCCAGTGACAGGGCCCTCGGTCAACATTCCTAAGAGATCATGCCCAGCCCCATTTTAGTACCTGCCTCTGCGATCCTTCTCGAAAGAGGCTGTGTGACATGAAGGCTCAGGATCCAGGCTTGGTCCTATGTTCAAATCCTGCCTCTGCTGGATAATGATCCCTGGGTGGTAACTCAACTTCCCTAAAGCTTGATTTCCTCACCCTTAAAAACAAGAGTAGCGGGCACTTCCCTGGTGGTCCAGTGGCTAAGACTCCATGCTTCCAATGCAGGGGGCCTGGGTTTGATCCCTGGCCAGGGAACTAGATCCCATATGCTGCAACTAAGACCTAGCACAACCAAAAATGAGTAAATAAAAAAATATATATATATGTATATATTTTTTTAATATATGTATTTTTAAATGAGAGTAACAATGCCTCCTGTTACCTCAGGGTCATTGTGAGGGTTTTTTAAAATTTCATACAATGTACACAGCAGGTGCTCAGTAAATCATAGTGATCACTGTTACTTTCTGCAAGCACAGGGTCTTGTGGGCTCTGGAGTCAGAATTCTGGGTTCAGCTTCTAGAACCAGGGCCAGCTCTATGGGCATGAACCTGTGTGGTCACGTAGGGACCCCATGCTTGCTTCAAAGCTCTGCTGTTGCTGTCTTGAAATAATTAAAGTTTTGGACAAGAGGCCTTGATTTTCTTTTTGTGCTGGGTCCCACAAATGACATAGCCAGTTCTGCCTGGTACTACTACTTCCTGGTTGTGTGAGCTTGGGCTACTTGTCCATGCCTGTTTCTTCATTTATAAATTATTAGTACCTACTTCATGGGATGATGCAAAATGCAAATGAGATAATGTAAAGTATAGCTATCCCTTGGTATCCATGGGAGGTGGGTTCCAGAACCCCCACACTCACCAAAATCCACGGATGCTCAAGTTCCTTATATGAAATGGAGTAGCATTTGCATATATACTTTTAAGTCATCTCCAGATCACTTATAAACCTATTACAATGTAAATACTATGTAAATATTGGCTGCAAATTCAAGTTTTGCTTTTTGGAACTTCCTGGGATTTTTTTTTTTTGCCAAATATTTTCAATCTGTGGTTGTTTTAATCCATGGGGTCAGAACCCACACGGCCAACTATACCTAGCACACAGCAAGCCCTCAATAAATATTAGCTGTTCTTATCACTCTTCTGTCATCCACATCATCGTCACTGTTACTACAGGGACACTTGAGGGTCAGGGTGTGAGGTGGGAAGGGCAGGAGAAGACTGAGTTGGGCCAGCGTCTATTGAGAACCTACTGTGTGTTCAGGCCAGCACCAGGGCTCTGGGGACCTCTGCTCCTGTTGTGTGCTGCCTTTCTGGGAGTGGGAATGAGCCCACATGTGAAGTGGGCAGGGCAGCAGGGGTAGGGACGGAGGCCGGACTCTTGTCCTGCGGGAAAACAGACTGCCAGCCAATGCCAGGGCTCTGCCATAGAGTGGCCCCCACCACTCCCCGGAGAATGTCCAAGAGGGGCCCTGGCAGAGGAACAGGTGGAGGGAGGAAAGGATGGGTGACCCAGTCTTGTTGGTGAAGGTACCAGGTTGTCCGGCATGTGGTCCATCATTTACGACAACGTGTGGAGCCCCTGGACGTGGAACTCGCCTGTGGAGCTCCCTGAATCAATGGAGCCGAGAATCAGCAAACCAGTGCCACGAACAGGGGTGGCAAGAGGGCACTCACCTTGGACACAAAATTTCAACAGATGCCCCAGACACTCAGTCATAAAAGGAAATGATATTTTAGTGTGATTTTTTTAAAGATATAAATTAATGCAGGAAAAATATCCACAATGGAGCTTCCCTGGTGACTCAGTGGTCAAGAATCCACCTGCAATGCAGGAGACATGGGTCCAATCCCTGCTCCAGGAAGATTCTACATGCCTTGTGCCACATGTGCCACAACTATTGAGCCTGTGCTCTAGAGCCCGGGAAAGCCACAAATACTGAAGCCCGTATATCCCAGAACCTGTGCTCTGCAACAAGAGAAGCCACTGCAATGAGAAGCCCACCCACCACAGCTAGAGAGAAGCCAGCGCGGCAACGAAGACCCAGAACAGCCAAAAATAAAATAAATAGAAAATCCACAATGAACAAAATAGCAAAGCTTTAAATAAAGACAGGATTCAACCCTGCATAATTTACCATCCCTGCCTCCCCCAGTCCTGGCCTTGGAACAAGGGCAGAGATAACCAAGACAAGTATAGATGGTAGAAAGGATTCAGGCAGAAATAAAAGGCTGGCCGGGTGGGGACCCACTTTAGACAGGATGGTCAGGGGGGCTCTTTGAGGAGGTGCTAGTAGTAATAAACATTACTACAATGATTATTGTCATACAATATAATAGCGGTAGTTATTATTGTTGTTATTTTTACCAAAGCTGTTGTGAGGGTAAGGAGGGTCATGTAAGATCATTATACAGTAACTTTTGATTTTAAATCAGACCACTACATCATTTTTGGCATTTAATTCAGAAGAAATTCAAAGAATTGAGTGTCCCTTCACTTTTCATTTCTGTTTGCTTATTTATGTGAACAAGACTTCTCAGTGTTTCCATTCATCAATATTAGAAACAGAAATTGATGTTAATAGCACAACATTGGAGATCAATTATACTCTAATAAAAATTTTTAAAAATGACAAAAAACAATTGATGCTGAATCCTGTCTTATTCTAGCAATAAGGAATGTTTATCCATGGATGCATGAGCTTTTTTGACAGGGGGAAACAACAACTTCAACTAAATTTTCTAAAGGAAATTTTCTTATTTAGTAATTAACTAAGTGTGTAGGGAATTCCTTGGCGGTCCAGTGTGTAGGACTTGGCGCTTTCATGGCCAGGATCTGGGGTTCGATCCCTGGTGGGAGAACTAAGATCCTACACACCTCAGTCCTCTGCAACTAGAGAAGCCTGAGTGTCACAACGAAGAGCCTGTGCACCACAACCAAACCCCAACAAGGCCAAATAAATAAAAATAATACTATAAAATTCTGTGGGGGAAGTACAACAGGCATTTAAGGAGAAAAAGGAATTATGTAAAACTGTCAAGAGCCTGCTTATGTATTTATTAAATGGATGACATTATATGTTAACTCTCTGGGATTTAGAAGCCACTGGATACAGGAAAAGAATAATATACTCACTCAGATCCACACTGCTCACCTGCCGCTGCTAGTCAGCTGCCCACACAGCAAGCTCATTAGCAGGACCTAAAGGAAGCAGCCTGAAATAGCTCAGGTTGAAATTCTACACAGAGCCCCAGCCCAGTGCCCCCTGCTGCCTGTTAATCTTTATCACTGCCTGGCTTGGAAAAACTGACAAGTTCCTCTAGGAAGATCAAAGGCAAGTTCTTGTGGGCTGAGAGCTTTGAACACAGCCCTCAAAATCTTGCCTGAGGCACCAGCCTTGGAGAAAGAAGATTCAGAAATGGTGAAAAAGCATTTGATTTAGTGAGGTAGCTTCTCTAAAAACAACTCTTGAAACTCTCGTTTGGAATTAAAAAGAATAATTGTTTCATTTTAAAATGGGACTATTTCGTGAACTAGTGGCCCAGTGGTTAGGACTCTGCCCTGCATTGCAGGGGACGCGGGATCGATCCCTGGTTGAGGAACTAAGATCCCACATGCCGCAGAACAGCTGAGCCCGAGCGCCACAACCAAGATCCTGTGTGCTGCAACCGAGACCCACTGCAGCCAAGTAAATCAATATTTTTTTAAGAATGAGACTGTTTAGAATACGTTAGAAATTTAACCTTTGCAACAATTTACATCATGATGAAAACCATTAGACAACTTGGAGAATGACGGGGAAACATTTTTTTTTTTCAAATTTCTTTTAGGTTTATAGAAGATGCCAGGCCTGCTATGTTGCCACTCCCAATTATAAGTTGGGGAGTAAACAGGAAGAGGCCGGAGTAGGGGACGGACTAGGTCGGTGGTGACCGCCAAATTAGCGAGGCTGGAGGGTGGACGGAGGTTGGGTTAACTGGTGAGGTGGGAATGACAGTCACTGGGGAAGCGTGAGGGACCAGAGAGGAGGAGCCTCTCATCTCCTAGGGGAGGGGCCAGTGGCCCTCAAAGGAAGGGCCTGCAAGCCTCCTGTCCCAGGTCCCCAAAGCTTTGCTTTCCCTAAAGACCACCAGTGAGGCTCACCTCCAGGACTGCTTGGAGGGGCCACAACACTAGCTTCTTCACAAGCTGAGAGGTCCAGTGACAGAGCTCTCCCAGCAGGTCCAGAGGGCCTCTTAGACCATCAGATGAGCCACAACAGAAGAGGCTAGGGGCTTTGCAATCAAATCGATTCGAGAAACTCCTCCTTCTGTATTTTCTTAGAGTCACGTTGTATATTGCTTATTGTCTACGAACATCTTAAAGGCTCTGATAAGTCCTGCAAAGGAACTCTGTTTGATTCCACCCAGCATTGCTTAAACTTGTTTCTGTTGCTATTTGTTTAGGTCTTCTACCCACACAGCCTTGATATATCAATAAAATACATTTAGTTTGGAGGAAATGGCAGATTAGTTCATTTAATCCTAAAAACAAACCTTAAAAGCCAGGAGTCCTCTTTTGTTTACAAAATCTGAGGCTGAGAGAGGTCAAGTAACTGGCCTGGAACTCAGAACAAGAGTTAAGGCTATAACCCAGGTGTAGCCACTCAGCACAGTATTTAGTTAACCAAGATTGAATTGCCAGGGTTGAGGGCCGCTGGATTTGGGGAACTTTCTGAAGCCAACTTCTGGGGACAGAGCAGCCAGAGTTCACAAGTAATCCAGGCCTGGGGCGGCAGCAGGAGCATCTGGGTGGGAGGCCAGAGCGGTGGACCCCTGAGCAGGGGGCCTGGGGAACTGGGACTGGCCTGCTGAGCGGGAGCAGAGGGTGCGGAGGAGAGCAGGGACCAGGAGATCAGGGCTGGTGTGGTAAGGCAGGAGACGCAGCCGGCCACATCCTGACCGCGATTCTTAAAACTGGAGAGCCCTTGGGACTTCCCTGGTGGTCCAGTGGTTAAGAATCCACCTGCCAATGCCGGGGACACGGGTTCCGTCTCTGCTCCAGGAAGAGTCTACATACCGCGGGGCAACGAAGCCCGTGTGTCGCAACTTCCGAACCCTTGCCCTGGAGCCTGTGCTCCGCATCAAGAGAAGCCATCGCAACGGGGAGACCACGCCCCGCAACAAAGACCCAGTGCAGCCAATAAATAAACAAATTTTAACTTCAGAACTCAGACCTAGTCTAGCAGCCACTTTCCTTCCTGAGTTTCGGGCAGGGCCAGAAACAACGGAAAATCTCCTTCAGTAAGAGTCTGTCTTCCTTTTTTTTGTCTTCCCCTTGCTACCAGATCACCTTTCTTCCCAGCCTGGGGAAAACACTTCACACGGAGACCCTAAGATCTACAGTGATCCCTCTTTAGGGAGAATGAGGCCTCCTTCACCCAAACTTAAGTGCTCTTCGGGGAACTGAGATGTTCCAGCTGTTGGGAAAATTAATGTGTTTGAAGGTCTGATGGGAGGACTAGTGAGCTAGCATACCCAAAGGAATGACTCTCTAATGGTGTAATGTTCAACCTGAAGTATTTCCATTCAAATGCTTGGGAACACTTGGTACTAGGCTGCATGCAGGGGCTACAAAGGTGACCGGGAGAACAGGTCCCACCACAGAGAGCTGCATGGTGCTGCTGGGCAGAAAAACTTTTGCTGTATAAAGAGAAAAAAAACAAGTGGGGAATCTCTGCTCTGAATGGTCAGACCCGGAGCTGGCCCTGATTAAGCTGTGCAGCCTTGGTGTGTCTTATCCCCTCTCTGGTCTCAGTCTCCTCCTCTGGACTATGAGGGGGTAAGAGGTCATCTCTAGACCCTTCCTGCATTGGGGTGGAGGCTAGGAAGCCCCTTCTCTCACTTGACGCACCCCAATTCTTTAAGACTGAGCTTTCAATGGCCAGAAGGAGCCTGAAAGAAATTTCCCTCACTTCCCCCATGTTCTCCCCAAACCCAGACCCCTACCTGCGTGGCCACTGGGAGTAAGGGCTGCGCTCCCCACCTCGGCCACCACCATCGGGCCCGGGAGAGTCCATCCCAGCTGTGGCTCCTCATGAGAACCAGGCTGGGCTGGTGCTCCTTTATCCCTCCCTCTGTGGGCAGGACCAATGGGAGGAGGGGCTGGGAAGGCCTGCATGAGGTGGGATAGAGCCTGGAGCAGGATGGCTGGAAGGCTGGGGGCTGGGGGCTCTAGATGCCCTGCTTAGGATGCAGGACACAGGTGGAGTGGGGCAGGAAGGCCTTGGGGGCTCCCTAGAGGATGTCTGGAGGAAACGGAGAGGGGGGTGGTTAAGGACTTTGAGGGTTTCAGCAAGGGCCACAATGAGAGGTGGCCAGGAGGGGCTTGCCTGAAGCTCTAATGAGGAAGCTCCAGATTGGATGATAAAATCAGCCCATCAGACCTCTTCGAGGTAGTTTAACTGGCTGGTGGATTCCTAGCTTGCCTTCTGGAGAGCTAGTGGCTGGGCCCACAGACAGTAGGGAGTGAGAGGAAAGGGGACCACGAGCTCTAAGAACCCCTCAATTCCTGTCTTAGTCCTCCAAAGACCACGTTCTCTTCACGGGACTGCAATGCCCGATGTGGGAGATAAGTTGGGAAAGCTAAAAGGACCAAACAAGAGGAATTCACTTAAAAGTTAAAGGAGAGAGTTTTGTTTTTAGATATTTGTTTGTTTGTCTGGTTTGGGTCTCAGTCGTGGCATGCGGGATCTTTTGTTGTGTGTGGCACGTGGACTGTTCTTGTGGGCTCCCTAGTTGCCATGTGCGGGCTTAGCTGCTCCGGGCATGTGGGATCTTCGTTCCCTGTCCAGGGATCAAACCCACGACCTCTGCACTGGAAGGCAGATTCTTAACCACTGGACCACCAGGCAAGTCCCGAAGGGGAGATTTTTAAATTGAATTTAAACAACTTCCTCTGTTGTCTAACTAGTTTGGGAGATCAATAGGACATCATTGTTATTTCTTTAACTTTTGCTGGATCAAAATTACTTAAAATAATTCTTACAGGTGCTGCCAACCTGCCCTCTATACAGCCTGTGCCAGATTTTACCTCCATCAACAGCATGAGATTCTGCACATAACATAATCAAACTTGTTAGTGTTTGTTAATTTGTTACGTAAAACAACAGTATCTCATCGTAGCTTTTAAAATTTATTTTTATTTGTTTTTGGCTGCGCTAGGTGGACTTTTCTCTAACTTCGGAGAGCGGGGACTACTCCCGAGCTGCAGCGTGTGGGCTTCTCCCTGTGGTGGCTTCTTGTTTTGCGGAGCACGGGCTCTAGGGAGAGCAGGCTTCAGCAGTTGAGGGACGTGGCTCGGTCGCTGTGGCTCCCAGGCTCTAGAACGTAGGCCCAGTGTGGTGCAGGATTTAGTTGCTCCACCGCACATAGGGTGGGATCTTCCCGGATCAGGGATCGAACTCGTGCCTCCTGAATTGGCAGGTGGATTCTTTATCACTGAGCCACCAGGGAAGCCCTCATGGTAGTTTTAACTTTTATTTCTTTTACTATGAGATTAAGCACCTCTCCCGATATTTTAGAAGCATTTCTCTTCCTGTTCAAATCCTTTGCCCGTTTTTCTACTGGGTTGTTGCACTTTTACTTACCAATTTGTAGGTAGCTTTTGTCTTACTACGTCACACATTTATTTTTTCAATCAGCAAATGTTTATTGATTGATAATTCTGTTCCAAGGGGTATTTTTTTTCATTTTTAAAAATTTATTTATTTTAATTGGAGGCTAATTACTTTACAATATTGTAGTGGTTTTTGCCATACATTGACATGAATCAGCCATGGGTGTACATGTGTTCCCCATCCTGAACCCCCCTCCCACCTCCCTCCCCATCCCATCCCCCTGGGTCATCCCAGTGCACCAGCCCTGAGCGCCCTGTCTCATGCATCGAACCTGGACTGGCGATCTATTTCACATATGATAATATACATGATTCAATGCTATTCTCTCAAATCATCCCACCCTCACCTTCTCCCACAGAGTCCAAAAGTCTCCTTCTTTACATCTGTGTCTCTTTTGCTCTCTCACATATAGGGTCATCATTACCATCTTCCTAAATTCCGTACATATGCATTAATATACTGTATTGGTGTTTTTCTTTCTGACTTACTTCACTCTGTATAATAGGCTCCAGTTTCATCCACCTCATTAGAAATGATTCAAATGCATTTTTTTTAATAGCTGAGTAATATTCCATTGTGTATATGTACCACAGCTTCCTTATCCATTCGTCTGCTGATGGGCATCTAGGTTGCCTCCATGTCCTGGCTATTATAAACAGTGCTGCGATGAACATTGGGGTACATGTGTCTCTTTCAATTCTGGTTTCCTCGGTGTGTATGCCCAGCAGTGGGATTGCTGGGTCGTATGGGAGTTCTATTTCCAGTTTTTTAAGGAATCTCCACACTGTTCTCCATAGTGGCTGTACTAGTTTGCATTCCCATCAACAGTGTAAGAGGGTTCCTTTTTCTTCACACTCTCTCCAGGATTTATTGTTTGTAGACTTTTTGATAGCAGCCATTCTGACTGGTGTGAGATGGTACTTCATTGTGGTTTTGATTTGCATTTCTCTGATAATGAGTGATGTTGAGCATCTTTTCATGTGTTTGTTAGCCATCTGTATGTTTTCTTTGGAGAAATGTCTGTTTAGTTCTTTGGCCCATTTTTTGATTGGGTCGTTTATTTTTTCTGGAATTGAGCTACAGGAGCTGTTTGTATATTTTTGAGATTAATTCTTTGTCAGTTGCTTCATTTGCTATTATTTTCTCCCATTCTAAAGGCTGTCTTTTCACTTTGCTTATAGTTTCCTTCATTGTACAAAAGCATTTAAGTTTAATTAGGTCCCATTTGTTTATTTTTGCTTTTATTTCCATTACTCTGGGAGGTGGGTCGTAGAGTATCCTGCTGTGATTTATGTCAGAGAGTGTTTTGCCTATGTTTTCCTCTAGGAGTTTTATAGTTTCTGGTCTTACATTTAGATCTTTAATCCATTTTGAATTTATTTTTGTGTATGGTGTTAGAAAGTGTTCTAGTTTCATTCTTTTACAAGTGGTTGACCAGTTTTCCCAGCACCACTTGTTTAATAGACTGTCTTTTCTCCATTGTATATTCTTGCCTCCTTTGTCAAAGATAAGGTGTCCATAGGTGTGTGGATTTATCTCTGGGCTTTCTATTTTGTTCCATTGATCTATTTTTCTGCCTTTGTGCCAGTACCATACTGTCTTGATGACTGTAGCTTTGTAGTAGAGCCTGAGGTCAGGCAGGTTGATTCCTCCAGTTCCATTCTTCTTTCTCAAGATTGCTTTGGCTATTAGAGGTTTTTTGTATTTCCATAAAAATTGTGAAATTATTTGTTCTAGTTCTCTGAAAAATACTGTTGGTAGCTTGATAGGGATTGCATTGAATCTATAGATTGCTTTGGGTAGTATACTCATTTTCACTATATTGATTCTTCCAATCCATGAACATGGTATGTTTCTCCATCTATTTGTGTCATCTTTGATTTATTTCATCAGTGTTTTATAGTTTTCTATATATAGGTCTTTGGTTTCTTCAGGTAGATTTATTCCTAAGTATTTTATTTTTTTCGTTGCAATGGTGAATGGAATTGTTTCCTTAATTTCTCTGTTTTCTCGTTGTTAGTGTATAGGAATGCAAGGGATTTCTGTGTTAATTTTATATCCTGCAACTTTACTATATTAATTGATTAGCTCTAGCAGTTTTCTGGTGGAGTCTTTAGGGTTTTCTATGTAGAGGATCATGTCATCTGCAAACAGTGAGAGTTTTACTTCTTCTTTTCCAATCTGGATTCCTTTTATTTCTTTTCTTCTCTGATTGCTGTGGCTAAAACTTCCAAAACTATGCTGAATAGTAGTGGTGAGAGTGGGCACCCTTGTCTTGTTCCTGACTTTAGGGGAAATGCTTTCAATTTTTCACCACTGAGGATGATGTTTGCTGTGGGTTTATCATATATAGCTTTTATTATGTTGAGGTATGTTCCTTCTATGCCTGCTTTCTGGAGGGTTTTTATCATAAATGGATGTTGAATTTTGTCAAAGGCTTTCTCTGCATCTATTGAGATAACCATATGGTTTTTATCTTTCAATTTGTTAATATGGTGTATTACATTGATTGATTTGCGGATATTGAAGAATCCTTGCATCCCTGGGATAAAGCCCACTTGGTCATGATGTATGATCTTTTTACTATGTTGTTGGATTCTGTTTGCTAGAATTTTGTTAAGGACTTTTGCATCTATGTTCATCAGTGATATTGGCCTGTAGTTTTCTTTTTTTGTGGCATCTTTGCCTGGTTTTGGTATTAGGGTGATGGTGGCCTCATAGAATGAGTTTGGAAGTTTACCTTCCTCTGCAATTTTCTGGAAGAGTTTGAGTAGGATACGTGTTAGCTCTTCTCTAAATTTTTGGTAGAATTTAGCTGTGAAGCCGTCTGGTCCTGGGCTTTTGTTTGCTGGAAGATTTCTGATTACAGTTTCGACTTCCGTGCTTGTGATAGGTCTGTTAAGATTTTCTATTTCTTCCTGGTTCAGTTTTGGAAAGTTATACTTTTCTAAAAATTTGTCCACTTCTTCCAAGTTGTCCATTTTATTGGCATATAGCTGCTGATAGTAGTCTCTTATGATCCTTTGTATTTTTGTGTTGTTTTGATTTCTCCATTTTCATTTCTAATTCTGTTGATTTGATTTGTCTCCCTTTTTTTCTTGATGAGTCTGGCTAATGGTTTGTCTATTTTATTTATTTTCTCAAAGAACCAGCTTTTAGCTTTGTTGATTTTTGCTATGGTCTCCTTTGTTTGTTTTTCATTTATTTCTGCCCTAATTTTTATGATTTCTTTCCTTCTACTAACCTTGGGGTTCTTCATTTCTTCTTTTTCTCATTGGTTTAGGTGTAGAGTTAGGTTATTTATTTGATTTTTTTCTTGTTTATTGAGGTAAGCTTGTATTGCTATGAACCTTCCCCTTAGCACTACTTTTACTAAATCCCACAGGTTTTGGGTTGTTGTTTTCATTTTCATTCGTTTCTATGCATATTTTGATTTCTTTTTTGATTTCTTCTGTGATTTGTTGGTTATTCAGAAGCGAGTTGTTTAGCCTCCATGTTTGTATTTTTAATAGTTTTTTCCCTCTAGTTGACATCTAATCTTACTGCATTGTACATCACACATTTTAAAATATGGTTGATTTTAATGTTTCCTTTATGTTCCTCCTCAATAGAAGAAAATTTTTAAATGTGTATATAGTTAGATCTTATCTTTTTATTTTATAGATTCTAAGTTTTGTGTATACCCCCTGGAACTTAAGACATTTTCAGGTGTACAATAAGTTTCGTGTGTTTCAAAAAATATCTGAAACGTCTATTCACCTCAAGATTATATACAATTTTCTCCATGTGTTTTTTCTAGTTTTTTCCCTCCTTACTCTAGTTTTTTTTTTTTTTTTAACATTGTATAAATTTACCAGATTTATCCATTTTCCTATTGATGGACGCTTTTGTTGCTTCTAAGTTTTTGCTCTTGGTTTAATGAACACACGTGTGAGTCTTGGTGTAATTTGGTGGTGGTGTGTCAGGCTGGTTTCCCCAGGGTAGATTTGGAGTTTTACTAACAGGACACTCACTGGGGAGTGAGTTTGAGAGAGCGACACCTGTAAGAAGCTGAAGAAGGCAGGATTGGGTAGAGAGGGAAGTTAACTGTGATGTAGTCAACGACAGAAGCTTCCCCTCGGGAACTGGGATGATCCTTCGCATTGTCTCAAATTGGGGTGGTGGGGCTTGCACTGTCCCCACACGTGGGCTACAGGCTGCTCCTGAGGAGACGTTCTTATTCTGGGCAAGGAGGCTCCCTTCACTACAGGCCATTTCCTGAGAGGAACTCGGCTACGAGCCAGGCAGTCACGGGCCTCAGCGCCTGGGTTCTCAGGGCTGGAGCCTGGGTGATGCCTCACAGCTTCAATGGGTGTATGTTCACTGTATGACATTTTCCCAAATTGTTTTTCAAGTTGATGGTATCAACTTCTACTCCCTTCTGCAGTATATGAGAGTTTGTGTTGTTATTCTTCCTTTCCACATTTTTGGTTTTCCTGTGCAATTTTTCTTTTTTAACTATTTCTATAGATCTTTTTTTGAGGTGCAAAAAGTGATCTCTTTGGCTGTGTCTGATATTTTTAACTCATTGAGTTTCTTTCTCTGGAAGTTCCAAGTATTTCTTTAAAAATGTTTATCATTTTTTTCCCTTAAAAGGCAAACTGTATCTTGTGTATGATTTTCATATATTTATACATTTTTAAATAATATAAAACTTATTTGGGGGCTTCCCTGGTGGTCCAGTGGGTAAGACTCGGCTCTCCCAATGCAGGGAACACAGGTTAAATCCCTGGTCAGGGAACTAGATCCCACAAGCCACAACTAAGACCCACCACAGGCAAAATCAAACAAACAAAAAACAAAAAAAAAACCCGTTTCCCATACTGCAACCAACAGCTGTATTTCTTGATGTCCTGGGGCTCTAATTTCACTGATTGTTCTGTTCATTTTCATGCAGGTTGCTTCTTCCCGTTTATCATTTTGTGGAAGTTCTGTACTGCCTGTGTTTGTCCTTCAGAAAGGTTTTGTGTCTGCTTCTTCCAGGTTCCCCAGGGCTATTACCAGCCTGGGACCCCATTTCTTCCTTTATTTAAAAAATAAACCTTTACAAGTTTCAGAAGTTTTATAGAGTTATTGCAAAGACAGTATCTTCTAATTCTCTCATGGTTGCTTTCTTCTTTTTTAGTCTAAACTTTGGACTCATTTGTCCTGAACCTCTGTGAAGGTGGCGCCACTGGAAGTAAAGGAGAAAACCGGGGTGTCAGCTAAGGAGAGAAGTGTCTGGCAGTGAACGCCAGGCTTTGGCTTTGTGAGTCCCCATCCCACTCGAGGCCCAGAAGGACTGTCTCCTCCCGGGCCCTCCTGAGCCCCTCCCAGACCCCCGCGGCCCCGAGTCTGGTTTGTGCTGTGCCTCCACACTCCCTTCTTCCATTCCCACCCCAAATGCTTCCTCTGGGTGGGATGGCACCTCCTCAGTCCTCCACAAGCCCTGCTGGTCGATGGGTGGTGAGCAGAGCCCAGAGGTGGGGGGAATGATGGGCAGCCCCACCAGCCAGAATTGACCACCTCTAGCAGAACCTCAGGCTCATTTGCCAGTGTCTCCCCCTCCGTGCATGGGCTGTGGAAGAGGTGGGGAGTCCCCTCAGCCCCTCAGGAAAAAGACTATAAAGAACTAAGTTAGTCTAAATCAATTCTTAAATATTTAATTTCCATTTATTTAAAGTTCCATCAGTCTGTATACACTATTTATATTAAAAACACAGGAAGCTGGAGCTCCTAGCAAAAATATACATTTCAATTTTGGAGACTGTTCAGACACTGAGAAGAGCTGCGGTCCTCAGTATCAGAGGAGGTGGGGGATGAGGATGGTGTGCGTGGTGGGGGAGAGAGGGCAGGGAGGGGAGAACAGGGGCCGGAAGGGAGAATTTTGCCATAGAGAGTGATCGGGGGTGTGGAAGGGCCCCTGGGGAAGACCAGACAGAACCCAGGAAGCCTGGGCTCTCACCCCACGTCTCCTGCCACCTTTCTCAGAGACCCCAGCCAGCCCCTCACCCTTCCAGGTCCACTTCCGTCTGGAAAGGCAGCCTGGGGGGGCTCTGCTCTCCATTCAGCCAGCCTCCAAGCTGGGCTCCATCCCGAGGTGGAGGTGGCAAGTGCTCGTCACTGAGGGGGAAGGATGGGGCAAGGAGTGGGGCTGGGCCGGGCAAGGTCCTGGTCACCCAAGGCGGTGCAGGGAGAGTTCCAGGCAGCTGGCTGGACCAAATACAAGGAAAGAGGAGCACAGTAGAGCTGTTGGGACAAATGGGGGTCACAGATGTGCAGGATCTGTGAGCAGGTGCTGGGCTGGGTTCACAGGACCACCCCCCTCCCTGCCCACCCAGAGATCCGGCCCAGCCCAGGGAATGGGGGCGAAGCTCTGCGGCCACCCCTGGCCCCTCTGGGCCCTCACTTGCCTCCAGGAGGGGAGGGAGGGGGGTGAGGAGCCCCCAGGTAAAGTGAGTTCAGTGCTCTTGGGGTGTGTGCTGGGGGGGAGTGTGTGGGCAGGGGCTGCAGCTGGGCTGGAGCAGGGCCGCCTCCTGTGGGCCCAGGAGGGTGTGCAGCCAGGCCCTGGCAGGGGGCAGGGGGAGATGCGGAGCTGACACGGTGGCAGGACTCGGTGGCTGCAGGGGGGAGAGCTGGGGTGCTGGTGGGGGACCCACCCCATCAACCTCCGCCTCCTGTGAGGCTCACTTCTCTTCAGTGGAGGTGTGGGGACCCCCACCCGGAGGGAACCCCACCTCTATCCAGGCTGGAGGGGTGTACCCCAGCGGCCAGCACAGGGGGCCATCAGTGACGCTGGCCTGGAAGATCAGTGAAAAGAAGACCAGGAGGACGGCGGGTATCAGGGGGCAGCCGTGGCCTCAGCAGGGCAGTGACCATCTGGGGGAGGCGGCCCCCGCCAGGGACCCAGGGATGAGGGGTTGCTCCGCAGTCAACTCACAGCTGCTTGGCTTCCCCAGGAAGCCAGGCCTAGAGCGCTTAGTGTTTCTTTGGGGTCCTTGGCTGTGAAGATGGGAGAAGGTGACTGTGGGACAGAGGGCAGGCCACACCCCTCCCGCTGGGCCCTGTTCTAGCTGCTGGTGAAGTGACACAAACTGTCTCAGAGGAAGACAAAGAGGGACAGACATGGGGCTAGGGAGAGAGAAAGGGGGAGGGGGAGAGAGGCAGGAAGCATGAGACCTACAGTGAGGAAGGAAGAGAAGGAGCAAAGAAACGAGAGAAGATGGAGGCACTGGGGAGAAGGGAAGGGAGGCTGGGGTACGGGGAGCCAGAAGCCGTGAGTCCTGCCAAGTGAGAGTGATCCTGCTGCTTGGGTGCCCGTGCTCAGGGGCTGGTCATGGGAGAAGCCCCGCGGGGGGTGCCGGCTCTGATCGCCACCTTTAGTACATGTCCTTGTAGATCTCCTGGAGCAGGGGGTGCAGCGAGGTCTCGGTCTCGGTCTTCTTGATCCGCTGCATCATCTGGGCGTGCTCGGTGACCAGCTGCCGCAGGTCGGCCATCTTCTGCAGCAGTTTGGGGAAGAGGTACTGGGCGTCGGGGTGGTTGGCCTGCAGGTGGAACTCGAGGGCGCGCAGGATGGTGTCCTGGATGGCCTCCACCTGAGACACGTTCATGAGGCCTGGCCGGTCTGTGGGGACACAGGGCAGGGGCATGGGAGGCAGGAGGCACACCTGGAGTCTCGGAGGGCAGGGCAGCCCCCTACCCCCACACTGGTGCGGGCAACTTGGCCTTGGGGACAGTGGGCCTCCCGCCTGGATCCAAACCCCTTCTCTACCGTAGACTAGCAACAAGGCTACAGGCAGGTCACTCGGCCTCTGTGGACCTCAGTTTCCTCATCTGTAAAGGAGGAATAACAGAAGTGCCTCTGGCATAGAGTTGTTATGAGGATTGAAGAGTTATAATCTAGGGAAACCTGGTGAGTTCCCTGATGGCACAGGGGATAGGAATCTGCCCATCAATGCAGGGGACACGGGTCTGATCCCTGGTCCAGAACATTCCACATGCCGTGCAGCAACTCAGCCTCTGTGCCACAACTGCTGGGCCCTCACTCTATAGAGCTGCAACTGCTGAGCCCACATGCCTAGAGCCTGTGCTCTGCAACAAACGCAGCCACCATGATGAGAAGGAGAAAGAGCCCTGGTTGACCCAACTAGAGAAAGCCTGTGCAAAGCAAAGAAGACCCAGTGCGGCCAAAAATAAATAAAGAAAAAGAAACTGAAATAGCGCCTGGCATGAAGCAAGCTCTATGCCACTGCCAGCATGAGTCTGATTATATTTGGTGTGCTGGAATTTGAAAAATGCAGGTAAGGGAAACTTTCTCTGCCACCAGAAATAACCCCCCTCACATGTTGATGCATTTCCTTTCTCTTCTATCTCATCTGCATATACTAGATCAAGCCAGTCCTGCGAATGCAAGTTAGTGCTGTGCGTGTCCCACTACCATCGTCACGAGGCCCCTTCCTCACGCTGTCAGAGCTCAGGCTCGGCCCCTGCAGCGAGAGGCCAGCCCTCAGGAGGCTGGGTCTGCGGGGGCCAGCCCACCACCCCTTCCCTGCCCCCCTTACCTCCGCACAGAATGATGGCCGCGATGAAGAGAGCCAGGTCACTGTCATCAAGCTCCAAGGCGTTGAACTTGACGGCAAATTCGAACTTGGGCTCAATGATGTCACTGAAGGGCTTTCGGAGGCTGCGCAGGAATTCCCGTGTGACAAAGCCGGTGCCGTTGGCCACGAGCAGCCCGTCCTTGTTGACGATGGAGGCCAGCATGGCGAAGATGGCCTCGTGCACACCGTACTTGAGCAGGGTCACCTGGTCGTTGAGGAAGAGGTCGCCGAAGCTGGGGATGCTCTTGGCGAACTCGGTGAGCTCACGCACGGTCTCCACCGTGGTGCACTGGCAGCGGTAGAAGACGTGCACGCTGATCTCCTTGTAGGGGGGCAGGCTGTTCACCAGCTGCTTCCAGACCAGGCCCTTCTCCGCCTGCCACAGTGTCTCGATGTCGTGGATCACAAAGGGCTGCAAACCAGGCCCCGTTAGAGGCTCGGCCTCGGGGGACCCCCGCCCGTGTGTGCTCCCACACCCTCTGCCTGTACCATGGAGGGAGGGAGAGGAGGCCTGGTTCTCCTCGCATCAGGCGGGCGGCAGCAGGGCCCAGGGCCCGGGGTGCTGCCGGCTGAGCCGTGACACTCACCGCCGTGTGGCTCGCCTTGCCGGTGAGGATGCCGCGGGCCTTCTTTTTGGTCATGTTGAAGTTCTTCAGGTAGGCGCTGTAGATGTGCTTGGAGAAGGCCCTCAGGTCGGCCACCTGGGGGTTGTGCTGACTCCCCTCGCTGGCTGTCAGCCCCGCCACCAGCTTCCTCTTTTCAGCCTCTGGCATCCGGCCGAAGCGGATGGCTGCGCAGGGAGGGGGACCGTCATGGAGGGGCCCGGGCAGGGCCCAGCACCTCTAGGGCACACGGGCCAGAGACGGAGATGTGCGTTCTGAGCACAGGGCCCTCAGAAGCTCGAGAGCCAGCAAGCTGGAAGGCTGGGGCACCCCTCCAGAATACAAGCTCGGGGAGCGGGGCTGGTCTGCTGTCTGTCTTGTTCACAGAGTCTAGCACATACAGGCCCTAACACACGTGGTCACCTACTGGCTCCTGCCTGCCCTCAGCAACCACGGCCTGAGGGGATCCTGGGCCTTGGCAGTGACTTTTCACACCATTGGGTCTTCCAGGACAGGCTCCAGGAGAGTGGTGGTTCCAACACTACTGGAGTTGGGGTCAGTTCCCAGGTCCCCGGCAGCCTGGGCTGGCTCTGAGACTCAGGGTCCAGATGGGCAAGGTCAACAGCTGACCTGCACGCTGGGCCCTGCTCTGAGGGCACCCCCTTTTGTTTCTGGGCTCCCGGAAGCCTGGTTTCAGGTCAGCTCACCATTGTGTGACATGCCCAGCGCCAGGCATTTCTGGAAGCGGCAGTACTGGCATTTGTTGCGGCTCTTCTTCTGGATTTTGCAGATCCGCTCACATTTCTCGTATTCCAGCTTCATGCGGATCGTCCGACGGAAGAAGCCCTGAGGGAGTGCCGACAGTGAGGAAGAGAAAAGCCACAAGGAAGGGAGAAAGGGTGAGGCTCCTGCCCGGCCCACTGGGTTGCACTCAGGGGCTTGATTATGCATTAAGGCGAAACAATTCCTGAATTTTGGAAGTAACGAGGGAAATATCATTGGAGAGGAGAGGCAGAAGGAAAGTAAAACAATTCTAAAACTTTTGAAATTACTCAAATAAAATACCATATTTAAGTGCTGCTTTGTTAGTTTGACGACACCAAACGTACTATGGCTAACTTAACTTACTTGTAAATGCATCTGGACACCAAACGTACTATGGCTAACTTAATTTACTTGTAAATGCATCTGGTTCTGCATTTTTCTAGGCAGTTGTTTAGTAAAATCATCTGTGAAATTTTGATGGGTGTGCAGTTAGGAGGAAGAACCCAAAAGCACCCCTGGAAAAAGAATCAAAATGTTTCCTTTTTTATAAAAGAGCCCCTCCTGGGGCCTTGAGGCGCAGGAGGCCCTGACCTCAGGGAGGTGACGCAAGCCCAAGACCCGCACTCTGTCCTGCACGTCCTCTCCTGTCAGGTCCCCAGGGGCTGCCAGCAGCCCAGGTGAGAGGCCGGGTCAGCACCACCGGTGCCCAGCGGGCCAGGCCGGGTAAGGGAACCCCTCCTCCGCTGCAGGACCCAGAATTCCTCCTGGAACCGGACCAAAGGCCTGGCTGCTGCCCAGGCAGGAATTCCGCACCGGGTCTGGTCAGGGCCTCGCCTGGCAGCGGGAAAGCTCTGTCAGGTCAGGTCACCGTGTGAGCACAGCCCACCCACAGCCCGTACCTTGCATCCCTCACACGCGTGAACACCGTAGTGGAAGCCTGATGCCTTGTCCCCGCACACCCGACACTCCATGTTGAGGCTGCCACACGAGGCCCCGTCACAGCCCATCTGCAGTTGGTCCAGCAGTGAGAGTGGAGAGCAGCTCTGGGAGAGGTCTGCGGACATACAACATGGGGTGAGGTCTGCAGACACACAACACGGGGTGAAGTCTGTAGACACAACACAAGGAGAGGTCCGTGGACACACAACATGGGGTGAAGTCTGTGGACACACAACACAGGGCGAGGTCTGCAGACACAACACAAGGAGAGGTCTGCAGACACACAACACAGGGCGAGGTCTGCAGACACAACACGGGGTGAGGTCTGCAGATAAACACACAGGGTGGCTTCATGTCCTGCCAGGCCTAAGGGGCCTGGGGAGGTGACCAGAGCCCTCAGGGGAGCATAGGTGGTGAGAAGACACCTATGAATCACACAGTCTTGGCTCAGCCACTTAAGGGCTACGTGACCTCTGGGAGTCAACCTTTTCAAAGATCAGCCTCTTCACCTAGAATGTGGGGTTAATGACAGCTTCTCTGGGAGGAGGGTGAATGTGTCCAAAGCCTTTCCCCCAGACCTGACACCCTGCAGGTGTTCCAGAAATTCTGCTCACTATCTGGCCGAGTCAGAGCCTGCCTGGGCGGACTCACCACTGGTGAAGAGAGGGCATGGGGGATGGCTGTGTTTTGGGAGGATGGCAGCAAGAGGGAAAAAGCAGACAGAGTCTCTTCCACTGTCCTTAGGAAGTGGCTTCCTAGTTTACAAGGCTCCACTGGGTAGGCCCATGGGAGACTGTGCGGCATGGTTTGCAGGGGCTTCAGAAGCACCCCCACCCCAGAGGTCTGATTCCTGCATGGACTCCAGAGATGCTGTGAAGAGTCTCTCAAGAAGCTCAAGTCCATGCCCACGAAATTTCTTGCTTGACTGAGCAGAAAAAGCAGAAGTCTCAGTCATGCTGACCGGGCAGCAGACTGAACTTCCTTGAGTGTTTTCCTATTACTAATAAAGGCACAGATGTCTGAGCCCCGTATTGGGAGTGTCAGTGAGGAAAGCAGTTGGCCACGGGGGACTTCAGGGTATTAGTGCTGTCGGCTGACTCACTCACTAAGAAGGGCTGGGGGGTCTCTCCTGAATGCCTCCTCGGACGCTCAGAAACGAGCCCTTCCCAGGGAAGGGAGCCTGACTGAGCCCCAGCACAATGCTGCTTCGTGATGCCACGGGTTGCCCGTCTCCTCTGCCAGGCTAGCCTGACAACCTGCCGTCCTCTGCCTTCTTCCCTGATGTGCACCCTCCTCAGGGGCAGGGGCCAAATCCCCAGAGCAGAGGCGCTTGGAGCAGACGGTGCCACGCGGAGACCCCAGCGGTGGTGGTCAGCCCAGACGTAACGTGTTCCAGGCTGCCTTCTGCCCTCTCTACAGTACAGTCACTCTGCAGAAGATCTTGACTCCTGGGACTTCCCTGGTGGTCCAGTGGTTAAGAATCTGCCTTCCAGTGCAGAGGATATGAGTTCAATCCCAGGTCAGGGAACTAAGATCCCACATGCCGCGCGGCAACTAAACCTGGGTGCTGCAACTACTGAGCCCGAGAGCCACAATTAGAGAGAAAACCCGAGTGCAGCAACGAAGACCCCGCACACAAAACCAGACCTGATGCAGCCAAATAGACAAATAAATAGAGGGCTTCCCAGGTGGGTCAGTGGTAAAGAAATCCGCCTGCCAGTGCAGGAGACACAGGAGACACAGGTTCAATCCCTGGGTTGGGAAGAGACCAGGGAGAAGGAAATGGCAACCTGCAGCAGCTGCTCGCCTCCCGGCTGCGAGGGTAGGGGTGACACGGCCCCTGCTTCCTGAAACAGCCGGGCAGGCCTGAGGACAGGGGCACTCACTGCAGGGAGCGGGTGGCCTGGGGGAGGGAGCCCTTCCCGTCTCAGGAACCCTTGAGTGTACTCAGAGTTGGGCGACCCCGTCAGGACGTAAGGGCCACAGGGCAGGGCCTCTGTCTACAGGGGCGCTGCTCCTGGACGTAGGGCAGGTGGCCAGCGACTTTGGACTGAGGGTCCTCCAGCCGCCCAGGGCTCGGTGCCCTCTGGCTGGAGGGGCCGGGTAGGACCTGCCGCTCCTGGAGGGCATGGAATGCACGTCACCCGCTGCTGGGAGAAAACGAGATAACAGGAGGAGGCTCTGTGGAGATCTGCGCAGACGCTGGCAGGGAGGGCTTCCGGCACTTCCTCCCCGATCTGTGTGGACTGTATGCGTGTTTGCTTTCTGGCACTTCTCGTAAGCGGTGTTGCTTTTGTGGTTTGCACGTCTCCCTCCCCTGCTAGCCTCCGCATGTCTCTACTCACATTCTCTTTGGATCTCGAAGGCCACCTCCTCCACCGAACCTGGGTTCAAAGTGACCTATCACCCCAGGCTGTTCCCACCTCCCCACGAAGAGGGTGCCTCCTTGTCCCAGTTGTGGCCATGGAGGGCTGGCAGGCGTCTGGTCACTTGGTTGCTGCTGGCACTGCTTGTGGCAATGCCACCCTCTCTTTTCACTCATTTGCTGAGCACCTGCTAAGCGCAGAGTGGGAGTCGGACCCTGCCCTCAACCAGCTGAGGTAAGGAAACCAGGACCCAAGGTAGCAAGTGACAAGGCTGGCCGGAGGTGGGGCAGGCAGCGAGGTGCAGGCCTGCGGAGGAGCTGCTGCTGGGCGAGGGTGTCAGGGAATGTGACTGCTCCCCTCTCTGGGCTCAAAGGTCAGGGCTTCAGATGACCCCCAAGTTGGTTCCAGGTTCTCAGAAACAGCAGGCCTGGTGTGGGGGGTGAGAATGGACTCAAGAGCCCTGTGGGCAGTTCAAGTCGGGGTCCAAGGCTCAGACCTAAGCTCTGTGCCTGGGCCTGTCTCTTCTGCAAATGGAGTTGACAGCAGCGTCTGTCTAGAGTCATGGTGAGGCACATAGGCGTTAACAGAGAAAGCTCCTGGACCTTGGCAGTGCTGTGTAAATCCGCTTCGGTGAGGATGGGACTTAAGTTTCTGCAGTTCCCAAGCCTGTGCCCACTTGGCAGAGGCTGGGCCTTCTCCTTCCTCTGGCTGCTGGTTCCTCTTCTCCACGGCTTCACAGAAACCAAGACAGGGGTGGAGAGCCCTCTGCTTATGAGGCCGGGAGAGCTCCCAACGAGACTGGGCGCCCCTGCTCCACATGCCCTGCTCAGCCTGAAAGAAGCCAAGGTGCCAGCCCCATGTACCACCCATGCAGGCAGATCTCCGGACGGCAGGGAGAGGCCCTGGGTGAGTGTCCCGGGGGTGGCGGGGAGCAGGCAGGGAGAGCTGCAAACTGGACCAGGGGGGAAACAGGCCCAGGGCAGCACTGGCGCCCCAGGTACGTCTGCTCCCCGCCAGGCGGTGGACGACCACGGGGAGGGAGGGAGGCCTGGGGCAGGAGGTGACGGGGTGAGCGCCAGCCCCCCGCCTATTAACTGATGCACAGGCAGAAAGAGGCAGTGGAGCTGAGGGCAGGGATGCGAGCAGTGCGTGCATCCCGCAGGGGCAGGCCTTGCTGCGGGGAGCTGGTGTGCTGGGTACTCCTGTCACTTCACGGTGGGCGTTCCAAAGATACAGGTTCTGTTTCTTCCCTGTTCACTACCCGGCTTAAACGTTTATTCTCCAATCGTCACCATATTCTACCCAAAGGTGCTAATGGCAGAAAGCTCCCCACTCAAGGGACCCGCTTCTGAAGGCTCCTTGCCTACCCATGATCTCCCAGTGGGAGAATCCCACAGAGAGAGGAGCCTCGCGAACCACAGTCCACGGGGTCACAAAAGTGTCGGACAGGACTGACCAACTGAGCATGTACATCATTTCAAACCACCCTGGGAGTCAGTAACTGCCACCATTTAAAGATGAGGGGACCGAGGCCCAGGAGCTTATGGGTTTTGTCCACGGTCACCTGTTCAGTACATGGTAGGACTGGAGTTGGTCCCTCAATCCGAGAACCCCTGCAAGGGCCATGTGTTTGAAGCAGTAACGCCCTGTTAGTGCACGCCCAGTGTGTCAGGACCCCCACTGGACGCTTCACACATCAGCCTCACGTGACCCACACAACAACCCTTCAAGCGGGTCACTTACGGCTCTTTCATAGATGAGGAAACAGGCTCAGAAGGCTAGGTGACATGCTGACAGCGGCTAATTCTGCGTCAGCTTGGCCAGGCCAGGTACCCATGAAACCCAGTTTTTTGGTCAAATCCAGTCTAACAAGTTACTGTGAAGGTATTTTTTGATACGACTGATATTTAAGTCATGACTCCCCACAATGTGAGAGGCCCCTGCCGGTCAGCTGAGGGCCTTAGGAAAATGAGATCAAGGCCTTCGCCAGGCAGAAGGAATGCTGCCTGCAGGCTGCTTCCGACTCGAGCGCCATCATCACTGCCCCAGGTCTCCGGCCTGCTGGCCTGCCTGCAGAACTTCAAGTTGCCAATCGTCATAATTACATGATCCAGTTCCTTAAAATACATCTCTCTGTCTACACACACACACACACACACACACACACTCGCTCTTGGTTCTCTTTCTCCACAGAGCCCTAACACTGTGGCAGACTGAAAATTATACCTCAGAACCCCCAGGGCTGAGCTCTGACCCCCTGCACTAGATGACCACCCATACATACGTGTGCATGCGTGTGTGTACTTGTGTTCATAACTACTAATCAATAGTTTGTGGTTAGGATCAGCGAGGAGACGAGTCACTGCCGAGTATATAACCGGAGTGTCTGGACTCAGCATAAGCACTAGCCCCATCACGCAGAGAGTGAAGTATCAGCTGCACCATCTCTGATTACAAGTTCAGCAAACAGACACTACTGACCGTACTCACGTCATCGCTTGGCCTGCCTGTCTATCTAGTCTCCATCGCTGGAGGTATGCTGTTCTCAGAGCTGGGAGGGTGGCCCAGAGGGAACAGCCCTGTCTATTTACTTTGCTGGCAGAGCCCCCAAAGCAAACAGCTTCTGAAGACAGGGCTAGTTCTGTGGCACTCCGGGGCTGGGTGACCCGGCAGTCTCCTTACGCCTGCTGTCCTGTTCACCTGGCCTGCGGGCTCCTCAGGGCAGGTCCCCAGCTGTGCCTTCCCCTGGATGGCCAGCCCCTGCGGACCCCCGTCAGGCACTGCTGAGTGAGAGGAAGGGCCGAGGCCGGGAGGAAGGACACTGTCTCCCTCAGCCCTGTGCGGAGACCCCTGACCTCCCCCTTGGGTGTGACTGGGAGGTTCATCACTGCCGCCGGAGGGGAGGGGGCAGGAGAGGGGGGTGAGGGCTGGCTCAGCGCCCCCGCCGGCCAAGGACTCGGGCACGCAAGCGTCCTTGCTGCTGAGTGCTCATGTGAGGCCCGTCCTGCCCGCCTCCTGGAAGCGGGGGTGCTTGGCGGGTGCTGAGCTAGGTACAGAGATGCACAGCGTCAGCGCAGAACCTCTAGGGGTTCAGAGGGAGCCAAACTATGTGGCCTCCTGGCTGTCTCAGGGCTTGAGATGGTGCCTCATCCTCTTGGGTCTGTAAGGGGACTCCAGAGGCCAAAGTCACAGACTCACGGGGAGGAACAGGGAACCGGCAGGTGCTGGCACACCTGTGGCAGGTCACATGCCACCATGACTCCCACCCGCCGGCCCTTGAGAGGGGCAGGATTTCTGGCCGCACCACGCAGCGTCCCCGACCAGGGATTGAACCCGGGCCACCAGGGTGAAAGCCGGAAATCCTGACCATGAGGTCACCAGGGAAGTTCCAGGACGCAGCCCTAAAGGGTGAAGAGACTGAGAATGGAGAGGTGAGGCCCTCTCCAGAGGCCCGCGGTCCAGAGTGGTAGATCTGGGGCTCCTGCCCTGGGTGGTGGGATCCCCGACACAAGAAGCTCTGTTCCCGGGGCCCCTCACCTGCTGGCTGCTTTGTTGTTTTTTTTTAAAGAAAACAACAGCTAGTTTATTTCACCCTTTTAAAGAAAGCAATTCATTTGCTTTTTAAGTTATGAGAATGCTGGAGGCTTGCTGGGAAAAACACACAAGGGCACGCATGCAGCATGTGACAGACCCCCCCCCATAATCCTACTCCTCCAAGCAGCCCCCAGCGCTCTGGCTACTCTTCCAGTACCTTCTGAGGTATGTGAGGACTTTAAACAGTGGGATCCTCAAGCTGTTGGGAGCTTACTTCCCTGTCAGTGTATACAGACCCACCTCCTTCTTCCTACTGACCACACGGCAGCCCGCTGCACAGCTCTCCCACAGTTTACATAACCAGCTCCCCACACACGGGCGCTTTCCAATTGTCTGCTATCACGAACGGCGTGGCTGTGGATGAGTGTGGAGATCTCTGTGCACCCTGAGCGAGTATTTACACTGGATATGTTCCTCAAAGAGGAGCTGTAGGACCGAAGCAGCACACGCTAAGTGCTGGCCTGCACCGCCAAGCTGCCCTCCCACCCTCGGGGGCTGCAAGGGCAGCCGGGTCCTCACCACCAATCTGATGCTAAATGACATCTCATCTGAAGATTCCTTCTTTGGCTGTCTAGTAGACTGAAAAACATTTCCTGTTTTCTGGCCATCTGTCTGTCTGTCCTACCGTGAACTGCCTGCTCCTGCTTTTCTCATGGGGGGCTCGCCTCGTAGAATTTTACACACTATGGCTTTCACTTAGCGATCAGGTTAAACAACCCCCTCCTGTTTCAATTACCAAACAAGCAGGTCTTTCTACTGCCAAGTCATCCACTTACTGATACACGGAATCTACTAAACACCACATCGTACACAGCACTGTGAGACCGGCTGGGCAAACTCTGTCTCAGACACCTCCCTGTGTGCCCGAAAACCCACCAGCTCCCCAAGACTCCATCACGTCACTTGCCTCGCCTGCTTCTGCATCAGCTACCGCACGCTGCTCTGCAGGTGAACAGGCTACCACTTGGGGATATGGTCCCACAAGGTGCACAGGAAACCACAGGACAGGCCACCACGCTGGTAACTCCTCCATGCCCGGGGACGGTGTGGGCCAGGCAGGCGGTGAGGCCACCGACCCCGAGGCCCTCTCTTCCCCTGCTCTCTCCCTGGTGTCCTTGGTGACATCTCTCGCTCCTTCTTAGCCCCCAGGGTCTCCCCTCTGCCTCCTCACCCTGCGCGCCTGTCTCCGGCTCAGACAGTGTGTGCCGCTGACACTACAGGACGGATGGCTGCAGGCTAGCCAGTCCTCTCTTCTGAGGAAGGTCGGTCTGCAAAGCCATCCCAGCTACTGGCCACCCAACAGGGAGCAGGTGACCCTGGGGGCGGGGGGACGCCTTCTCTCGGGGCCTGGAGTCACAGCAGCGTACTTCCCTCATGCCTGGGTGTCTGGTGGGACCGGAGGGACTGGACAATGGCTCTCCAGTAGCCCAACCACCCTGTGCCCCGAGGAGGAGGAACCTCCGCAATGGCCAGGCTCCTGCTGTGCAGGTTCAAAGCAGTGTGACCCAGGGATTCAAGCCTCTCGTCGCTGCAGGCTGAGGCAGGGGCCAGTCTGACCTCAACAGCCCCCGTCCGCCCTGCCTCAACTCCAGACCCCGTCCGCCCCCTCCTCCCCATGCAGACCCAGGGGGCCAGCCCGTTCCTCTGCCTGCAGCCACCCCTTGCAGTCGGGATCCCCTTCAGCTGAAACCAGCAGCAAAGTTGGGATGCCCCTCGGGGCTGCACATCCTCCACTGACCCAGAGCTCCCTCTGCGGGAAGGGAGCAAGGATTGCTGGACGTGTCAGCACTCTGGTGCAGGGGGCGGGAGAGAGCTGGGGTGAGGCGGCGAGGGAAGGGGCGGCATCGGCAGCAGAGAAAGCCCGGGGGAGAGGGGGCATCTGCGTGACCCTGGTGGTGGACCCAACAGCACAACGATGACAGGAAGAGGATGATGGAGCGGCGCAAGGTGCCCGAGGAAGGCGTCTGCACTGACGCTGGCAGCAGATACCGGGGAGCCAACACGTGAGGCGAGAGAAGCTAACATCTGTCTGGTCATTCTCACTAACTGCTTGCTGCTGCTGCTGCTGCTGCTAAGTCGCTTCAGTCGTGTCCGACTCTTTGCGACCCCACAGACGGCAGCCCACCAGGCTCCGCTGTCCCTAGGATTCTCCAGGCAAGAATACTGGAGTGGGTTGCCATTTCCTTCTCCAGTGCATGAAAGGGAAAAGTAAAAGTGAAGTCGCTCAGTCATGTCTGACTCTTAGCGACCCCATGGACTGCAGCCCACCAGGCTCCTCCATCCATGGGATTTTCCAGGCAAGAGTACTGGAGTGGGGTGCCATTGCCTTCTCCACACTAACTGCTTAGCATCTGCCTAATCACAAAGCGCCCTGATGACGTGTACCTAGCCCTAGATGAACTGGGCTGTGTCCTCTGTCTAACCCTGGTCATCACACGCACCGGCGGTCTGTCTAACCCTGGTCATCACACGCACCATGGTCTGTCTAATGCTCGTCATCACACCTACCAGTGGGCTGTCTAATGCTCGTCATCACATGTACCGGCGGTCTCTCTAACCCTCGGCATCACACCTACCGGTGGTGTGTCTAATGCTCGTCATCACACGTACTGGTGGTCTGTCTAACCCTTGTCATCACACGTACTGGTGAGCTGTCTGCATGTTGCTGATGCATGCCTGTCCTGGGTCCCGTGTAGTGTGAGAGGTGGGATATCAACAGCAACACGCATTACAAACACTAACTCGTTCAATTCCCACAAAAGCCTGCGTGTACATCTGCTATAACCTGTGTTCTCTAGGAAGAAGGGATATAACTTGCCCAGATGCTGCAGCTGATGAGCAGCAGAGCAGGGCTGAGACCCTGGGCTGCCCGGCTCCGGCCCTTAACCACCCTGCTCCCCTGCCCCCATGACAAGGCTGTCCGCAGCGGGCCCGGCTCCCCGTCCCGACTCCGTCTGCGTCCCCGGCCCCCCTCACCTGTGCAGCTGCAGGCCTGGCTCCCCGTCCTGACTCCGTCTGCGTCCCTGGCCCCCCTCACCTGTGTAGCTGCTGGAAGGAAGTGAGTGCTCTGGTCCCCCGTTGAGCTCTGGGGCTCCTTCTGCCTTTGCCGCTTCCTCTTTCTCCTCCTCTGGCCGGGCCTCAGGGGCTTCCTCCGGGGGCTGCTCCATGGCTGACTTCCCCTGGGCGCCACGCCTGCAGGCCCGGTCATAGCTCTGGCATCATCTGGGTCTGGACGCAAACGGAGCTCTACAGGGCAGTTCCCGTCAGCCTGGGCGAAGGGGAAGACAGGCGGAGGTTGGGGAGGATGAGAGAGTGACAGAGTAGGGACGGATGGGGAGGGGAGCCCCCACCCGGGAGGGCGGGAGGGGTGCGTCCTGCTGCCCCTACTGGGGCAGGAGCACCTCAGGCCTGCGGTGAGCCAGTCTCTACTCCTGGCATCACGGGTCACTGCCCCTCCACCCTTTGCCCACCTGGCTCTTACAGCGGGTTTGTGGGCTTCAGAGCAGTCTCTGTGAGCCAGATGGGGTGGGCAACGCGCCCCCATGAATCCTTCCCCGCATCCTGCTCTTTGAGCCTCCTGAGCTTGCAGGAGCCACATGGGAACGGCCTGAGGGCCTTTGTCAAATTCTCCAGCCCCTGCTGGAGATCCTCATGTGCATCAGGCCCCCCAACCCCCATCCTGTCCCCACCAGGCCCAAGAATCATCGCTCTCCTAAGCACCTGGCTTGAAGGGAGTGGATCCCACCCTTCCTGCCTTTGGGAGAAGGAAAAAGACATGAGCCCTGCCCAGTAGGCCAGCAGCTGACGGTGGGTCTGCAACCAGACCATCAGCGCAGAGCCACCGGGCAAGGGGCGATGCACACGGTCCCGGAATCTGGGTTCTTGGGTGGTGACCCCTATACGTCACCCTGGAGGGGGAAGTTCCAACCCTCAACAAGTCTTGTCCACAAATCGCCCGTAAGTGAGAGGGCGCAAGGCCACGAGATGTGGGGAGAGCCCCGGCAGGGAACACCTCTCGGGGATACAGCCTGAGAAGAGATGCAGAGGCGGCACACTGAGGAGTGGTGGGGGACCCTGCTGGCAGGGCGAGGGGGACACAGGAGAGAGGACTTGAAGGGAGGCTGGGAAGGCGGGCTGAATCCCGGCATGTGCACTTCAAGCTCCCTGACACAGGCATGTGACTAGACTGTCCCGTGGCGGTGCAGACCCGGAAAACTAACAGCAGAAGAGACCTGTCTCAGGGAAATTCAAGCACCTTTGGGACCTCACCCTGGATGTCCCACAGGCAGCTCAAACTCAATCGATCCAAACAGAAGCCATGTTCTGGCCCCGAGCTGGCCCTTCCCTCCTCTGGTAATCCCTACCTCTGTGACCCAGATGCCCAACGATCGCCTATCAAAGCCAGAAAGTGGGAGTCACTCGAGACTCACCTCTCTCACCCTGCTCTAGACGTGCCAACTTGGCTGTACTGGAATCACTGGGGACCTATCCGCATAGATTCTCATTTGACTGGTTTGGGAGCAGCTTGGGCATCGGGATTTTTATTTTTAATTCTTCTGGGGATTGTAATGCACAGCCAAGCTTGAGAACCCCTGTGCTACAGTAAAGCACCTTCCAACTGGCAATAAATCGTTCCCTCTTAATCATTCCTTCCCACCAGGCCTTCATCTTCCCTTGTGTGGACTGACACAATGACCTCTTAAATTGGTCTCTAAAGGCAGTTTGGAAATTCAGCGCCAGGCTCTAAGAGCTGGGGAGCTAGGAATCCGCAGATGTGTGTGTGTGGGGGGGTGCACATTCACTGACATGACAGCCGCAAGATGGAATTCAGTTCATTCAAGACTGACATGTCACAGGACAGCCAACAGCGCGGATGACGAGGCAGCGGCCAGAGATGGGAGAGACTCAGAATAGACAAGTATGTCAGGACAAGTGACGGGCTGTTTTTGTTTTTTTGGGGGGAGGGTAGTCAACCATGTCAAATGCTGCAGAGTTTAAGGGTGATAAACAGATTCATGGCCACTGAATTTGGTGACCGTGAGGTTATCTTTGACCTTGTTATACAAATTTCAGCCAAGTGGGTGGGTTAGAAAGAGGGGCTCTGAAGAATAAGTGGCAGCAAGTAAGCTGGGACAGTGAAGGAGACTTACTGTTAAAAGATTATGTCAGGGAAAAAATATTCATAAGAGGATGTAGCTTGAAAAGCTAGCAAAGCCAGGAGGAGGTTTTTTGGAATAGAGGAGACTCAAGTAAGCTGTGGCTAAACAAGAGGTCTTCTGAGAAAGACCGTCTGAAGATTCAAGCGGGAAGCTGGGGCAGGACGACTGATGGGAGGGAATAACTCAAGGGCACAGGATGAGGAAAACACGAAAAGCTGCAACACTGTCTATGTGGAGGGGTGCTGAAGCTCACAGGGAACGACCTCACTTTTTAGTTAACCTGAGTATAAGGGAGAGTTGTCTACTGAGAGTAAAAGAGGACTTGAAGAAAGCAAAGAGGCTGCATGGAGGTAGGGAATTAACTGGAGAGAAGTAAAAAGAATTATATAGAAAGGCTATGGTAAATAAACCAGTGAGGCACTGGCACAAGAACAGGTAATCATTGAAAGAGAATCTACAAAGTCCATGAACAGATACAAATGCATATGGGACAGGACTTGAATGGTATAAAGATGGCACTCCAGGGAGAGACAAATGGAGAGAGTAACACTGAAACATTTACGTTACCATATGTAAAACAGATAGCCAGTGGGAATTTGCTGTATGACTCAGGGAACTCACCCGGGGCTCTGTGGCAACCTAGAAAGGCGGGATGGGGTGGGAGGTGGGAGGGAGGCTCACGAGGGAGGGGGCATACAAATACCTATGACTGATTCATGTTGCTGTTTGGCAGAAACTAACACAATATTGTAAAGCAGTTATCCTCCAATTAAAAATAAATACTTTTATTGTTTACAAAAGACGGCACTCCAGAAAGAAAAGACAGATTCTTCAGGAAATAATATGGGGACAAGTGAATAGCCATCTGGATCCCTACCTTGTATCTTATACCAAGTCAAGGTCCAAATAAATCAAAGGTTTTAAAGTTAAAACAAAAATACCTGAACATAAAAAGTGCTGAAAAGCTAAGAGGAGGAAAAGTGAAGATTGATACTAAAATCCACAAAACTTAATGGGTAAAAAAAATTAATAAATGCTATTTCATAAAAATACAAACTTACTACAAAGTAAAAAAACAAAAAACAACCAAAAAACAAACAAAAAAAACCCCTCAGGGACTTCCCTGGTGGTCCAGGGGCTAAGGTCTACACTCCCAATGCAGGGGGCCCGGGTTTGATCCCCGGTCAGGGAACTAGTTCCCATATGCTGTAAATAACAGTTCTTGTGTTGCAACTAAGACCCAGCACAACCAAACACACACACACACACACAAAACCCAGAAGAGAAAAAAAACAAAACAGGTAACGGACTGGGAAATATATATGCAATTCATTAGACAAAGGGCTAACTGCTCTAAAATAGTTTCTATAAATTAAGTAAAATACCAGCAATCCAACCAAAAAATGGGCCCAAGATACAAAAGATATAGAAAAAAGGTATACATTTACTTCTTAAATATATGAAAACACACTCAACATCATTTATAAAAAGAGAAATACAAATTAAAACATCACTGAAATATACTTTTTTTTTTTTTGCCACACCGTGGCAGCTTGTGAGATTTTAGTTCCCCGACTAGGGACTGAACCTGGGCCCTTGGAAGTAAGAGTGCAAAGTCCTAACCACTGGGCTGTCAGGGAATTCCCTGAAATATACTTTTTACAATCTGGTTAAAACAAACGCTAACACTCTGTGGCTATGCATATGGGGAAATATCATCTCACATGCCCCTTGTGGGAAGGTAAATTAGCACAACCTCTAAAGAGGGTAATTTGGCTACATCTCTTAAATTACTGGACACATTCCCTTTGACCCAGAGATACCATTTCTAGGTTGTATCTTATAGCTATCCTTCCACTGAAGGATAGTGACACACAGTATTGGCACAAGGTTACTCATTACAGAATTATTTGACTAGCACATGGGTGGGGAACAAGCTAGATATCCATTAACAGGGGACAGCCATAAACAAGGATGATGATGTTTATGGACTGGTGTGGGAGTATCTCTAAGATATATTAATAAGAGAAGAAAGCAATCTGCAAAATGAAGCGAAGAGCTATACTTGTGCAAAAAAGATATACCGAAGTTGGAGTTGATCTGATAAGATACTGCTGGAAAGCTACATAAGAACTAGGAACACTGGCTGCCTCTGTGGAGAGGACTGAGTGTATGGGTCAGAGATTTTTCATTGTATCATTTTTTTTTTTTTAATTTTGTTGGGGTATAGTTGATTTACAATGTCATATTACTACCATACCTTTTAAATTCTGAACTTAAAGCATGTTACTTATCCTGAAAATAATTCAAATTGGAATAAAATGAAAAGGCAAAACTTACAAACAATAATGTGGAAGATGAGAGGACGTGATGAGCGTTAAACTACTCAAGTCCTTTCTCAGGAGACAGCTGGAGATGCTGATGAACATTACGGTACACGGAAAAATTTCAAAGGTAACCACTAAGACACTGTAACCAGAACGTATGATTTCCAAATTATTACAGCACAATGGGAGAACTTGGGAGAAGTCATGTAAAACTCTGGCTTTCTGACTGAGGAAAGTCTCACAGATGGGAGCCTTAACAACTGCATGCAATGGAGGATGGTGGACTGGTCCTATGACAGAAAGGGCGTGGTGGTGGGAAAACTGGGAAGTTTCCAATAAAGTCTGCAGTCTGCTTGATTCAGCTAGTATGAACAGTACTGTACCAGCCTTCATTTCTCAATTTTGGTAAGTGTGTCTGGTATATGGGAACTCTGTACAATCTTTTCAGTATTTCGATAACCCTAGACCTTTTCAAAATACAGATAAAAAACAAACTTAAAAAAAATCTGGCTTTCTTGTTTCTCTTAAAAATTAAGCAGACCCGGCCAGTGCACGCACTCCTGGGCTGCTTCCCTCATTTACGACACGTGAACTGCCCCCACTTGCAGGGATAAGAGTCTGGTTAGTGTAAACCGGTTCCTCAAGGATCACTCTCTGATCATCCCTGGGCACTCCACTTGGGAATCACCGGACCTAGAGCGAGGGAAGTGCTCAGAGGCGCAGCTGCTGCCGCGAGACCCTGACTGATGAGCGCGGCCACCTGGGGCAGTCACCCCCAACTGCTACCAATTCCCATTCCCCTTCTTTCTCACTGAGCCCTCTCACCTTCCGTGGATCAGCTATGTGCCTAGCTACACACTCAATCTCCCACACTGTCCAGCAGTTACAGTGCTTGGGTGACAATTCTGGCCAACCGCATGTGAACAGAAATCTGCTGGAAGGGTCTCCTGGAAACACGAGCCTGAGAAGACAGCTCAAGAGGGTGAGGCTGAAAGCAGGAAGGAGCCGGGTCGCCACAGCATCGTGGAGCTGCAGAATGAGCCCTGGAACATTGTCCCCAGACCATTTACTAGGTGGAAAAATAAAGTGCTAGTATCCCAAGGCCCTGTTTGCCAGATTTCAGTTCCGTGCAGTTGAACGCCGCCCGAGCTGACACAGCAGCAGGACAGAAGAGGAGAGTGGGGCCGTGGGGAGGGTGGTGGCAGCACTGGAAGGGACCTGGGTGACCACCGAGGGCAGTGGGCGCCTGGCGAGCAGGAAACCCTCGACAGAAACTAGCGAGTATCCAAACAACGAGGACCGGAGACGCGGATTCCTCACACTTCACAGAACGAAAAAGTCTGGAGGTTGAGGAGGCAGGGCCGGGCTCGTGGCTGAAGCATCCAGGAGACTCTGATGAGCAGTGTCGCGGATGTGCCACGTGGTGACGGGAGGCGGGCAATGGGAACTCTGTGAGCCCCAGGCGTGGTGGTGGCCCTGACCACAGAAATGAGTGCATGAGGCCGATCAGAACAAACTGCTCTGGGATCTGTGGAGACGGGGTTTCAGTGGAGACAGGGAAATCCCACAGGGCTGTGGGGAGGGCCACGAGGACTGGGGCCCCCTTGGAGGAGGAAAACTGGAGGAAAAACCACACTTCTCTGTATAGATACTTGACACAATATTTTCTCACACATTCCCTCGTACTATCTGAGTGACCCTAGGACACAGGACAGAATTCACTGTCAGGACCGACCCTGGAGGGGGGGCAGGAGCTGACCGAGGTCCCTCCACAGGGCAGGCTTGGCCCAGTCCTCACAAGCACACCCCCCGCCCCGCCCTCTGGCCAAGGCCAGCCCCAGGGGCTCCCCTGGGCAGATGAGCAAAGAGACAAAAAGTGCAGGCCCGCCTGGCCTGACAAGCGTCTCTCAGAGAACATGCCAGAGGATGCAGCAGAGGACCACAGCCTGCAGACCCCACGGGGCCCGAGTCCGGCCGGCCTCCCTGGGGCTGCAAGCGCAAGGCCACCTTACACACCCGACACTCCCGAGCCCCAGCTTCCTGTCCGCAGACCCGCTGGGAGAATGTTCTTTCACCACGACCAGAGGAGCTCTTCTCAGGTTCTGGGGGGCAAGTGGTGGCCTCCTGAAACCAGATGTGATTCTGGGCTCTGGCTAGAGTTCGGGACTTGGGGCCAGGGTCTCTGGATTCCAGGGGGATGTGCCTTCCCAGGCCAGAGCTATCTCTCTGCCTGTGACCACTGAGGGACACCAGCTGAGGGGGAGCTGCAGTATGGCTGTTCTAAGACCCACAAACACAGCCCTTGGGGCTGTTGCTCACTCAGATGGAACCCTAAGCTGCGGCCCATCCCTGCAATTTGCCAGAAGCCGTCCACTGTCATACAGCCCCAGTTGTTCCGTCTACAGCTGAGGTCTGCCCTCTACCCAGAAGCCAAGGCCGCCCTTCCCCCAGGGCCCAGGCCCACAAACTGGGTTTTCACAGCTAGCCGCCACCTCACCCACCACTCTCCCCGCAATAAACCCTGTTCCCTTCTTCCTTTCTTCTTCTTCGGCCCTGGCACTAAAGATAGCACCAGGCACTAGGTGTAACTTTTATGTTGCTGAGAAGCCTTGATCTTTGCTGTTGCCACCCCTAGCACTGTGCCAGGGCCAGACACCCTCTCCCTGGCACACAGCTTGGACCCACTTAAGCAGCCGGTGCTGCCCTCCAACAGGACATGGGTCCTGCAGCCAGAACGAGAGGGGTGCTGCTCTGCGGCCCTTGGGCAGAAAATGAAGTCTCCATCAAAAGAAACTCTCACAAAACAAACGACTGGGCTACTCATCCTGGGCTGCACACACACTCAGGCAAGCCTGTTCAGCAAGCACCCCGCCCTCTTGCCCCTTCTGGGAGCTAAAGTTGGGCGGGCGGCGCCACTCCATCCATTTCGCACTGGACAGGCAGACTTCCTAGGCAGAGGGAGTGAGCAATTTAACCCAAATGGCCCAGAGCTCCAGAGAGGCCTGATCTGGAGCCCAAGCAACCAAGCCACCTGGGCCCCTAATCCTCCTACCAAGTCATCCCCAGGAAACAGCGCTCCCTGACGCCCAGCAGCAAGCTGTATGCTCTGAGGAGGGTCGGTACATGTGCTCGACCCATTCAGTTGTGGGGCATCCTGGACAGCCTCTCTCTGTGCCGGAGCCCAAGCTGGGTCACAGCTCCAGCCCTCGGGCTCACCACTTCCATCATAACGGTCAGTCAGTCAGTCAGTTCAGTCGTTCAGTCGTGTCTTACTTTTGCGACCCCATGAACTGCAGCACTCCAGGCCTCCCTGTCCATCACCAACTCCTGGAGTTTACCCAAACTCATATCCATCGAGTCGGTGACGCCATCCAGCCATGTCATCCTCCGTCGTCCCCTTCTCCTCCTGCCCCCAATCCTTCCCAGCATCAGGGTCTTTTCCAATGAGTCAACTCTTCGCATCAGGTGGCCAAAGTATTGGAGTTTCAGCTTCAACATCAGTCCTTCCAATGAACACTCAGGACTGATCTCCTTTAGGATGGACTGGTTGGATCTCCTTGCAGTCTGAGGGACTCTCAAGAGTCTTCTCCAACACCACAGTTCAAAAGCATCAATTCTGCAGCACTCAGCTTTCTTTGTAGTCCAACCCTCACATTCATATATGACTACTGGAAAAACCATAGCCTTGACTAGACGGACCTTTGTTGGCAAAGTAATGTCTCTGCTTTTTAATATGCTATCTAGGTTGGTCATAACTTTCCTTCCAAGGAGTAAGTGTCTTTTAATTTCATGGCTGCAATCACCATCTGCAGTGATTCTGGAGCCCAAAAAAATAAAGTCTGACATTGTTTCCACTGTTACCCCAACTATTTCCCATGAAGTGATGGGACCGGATGCCATGATCTTAGTTTTTTGAATGTTGAGCTTTAAGCCAACTTTTTCACTCTCTTTCACTTTCATCAAGAGGCTTTTTAGTTCCCCTTCACTTTCTGCCATAAGAGTGGTGTCATCTGCATATCTGAGGTTATTGATATTTCTCCTGGCAATCTTGATTCCCGCTTGTGCTTCATCCAGCCCAGCGTTTCTCATGATGTACTCTGCATATAAGTTAAATAAGCAGGGTGACAATATACAGGCTTGACGTACTTCTTTTCCTATTTGGAACCAGTCTGTTGTTCCACGTCCAGTTCTGTTGCTTCCTGACCTGCATACAGGTTTCTCAAGAGACAGGTCAGGTGCCCTGGTATTACCATCTCTTTAAGAATTTTCCACAGTTTATTGTGATCTGGAGAAGGCAATGGCAACCCACTCCAGTACTCTTGCCTGGAAACTCCCATGGATGGAGGAGCCTGGTGGGCTGTAGTCCATAGGGTCGCGAAGTGTTGGACACGACTGAGCGACTTCACTTTCACTTTCATGCATTGGAGAAGGAAATGGCAACCCACTCCAGTGTTCTTGCCTGGAGAATCCTGACGGAGCCTGACGGGCTGCAGTCTAAGGGGTCGCACAGAGTCGAGCACGACTAAAGCGACTTAGCAGCAGTAGCAGCAGCATTGTGATCCACACAGTCAAAGGCTTTGGCATAGCCAATAAAGCAGAAATAGATGTTTTTCTGGAACTCTCTTGCTTTTTCGATGATCCAGCGGATGTTGGCAATTTGATCTCTGGTTCCTCTGCCTTTTCTAAAACCAGCTTGAACATTTGGAATTTCACGGTTCACGTATTGTTGAAGCCTGGCTTGGAGAATTTTGAGCATTACTTTACTAGCGTGTGAGATGAGTGCAATTGTGCGGTAGTTTGAACATTCTTTGGCATTTCCCTTCTTTGGGATTGGAATGTAAACTGACCTTTTCCAGTCCTGTGGCCGCTGCTGAGTTTTCCAAATTTGCTGGCATATTGAGTGCAGCACTTTCACAGCATCATCTTTTAGGATTTGAAATAGCTCAACTGGAATTTCATCACCTCCACTAGCTTTGTTCATAGTGATGCTTTGTAAGGCTCACTTGACTTCGCGTTCCAGAATGTCTGGCTCTAGGTGAGTGATCCCACCATCGTGGTTATCTGAGTCATGAAGATCTTTTCTGTATATATAGATCTTCTGTGTATTCTTGGCACCTCTTCTTAATATCTTCTGCTTCTGTTAGGTCCATACCATTTCTGTCCTTTATTGAGCCCATCTTTGCATGAAATGTTCCCTTGGAATCTCTAATTTTCTTGAAGAGATCTCTAGTCCTTCCTATTCTATTGTTTTCCTCTATTTCTTTGCATTGATCACTGAGGAAGGCTTTCTTATCCCTCCTTGCTATTCTTTGGAACTCTGCATTCAAATGGAAATATCTTTCCTTTTCTCCTTTGCCTTTTGCTTCTCTTCTTTTCTCAGCTATTTGTAAGGCTTCCTCAGACAACCGTTTTGCCTTTTTGCATTTCTTTTTCTTGGGGATGGTCTTGATCCCTGCCTCCTGTACAATGTCACCAGCCTCCGTCCATTGTTCTTCAGGCACTCTGTCTATCAGATCTAATCCCTTAAATATATTTGTCACTTCCACTATATAATCGTAAGAGATTTGATTTAGATCATACCAACAGGTGCTGTTATTATCTCCATTTAACTGATGAGGAAACTGTGGCACAGAGAGGGAAAAGTAATTGAGTCAAAGGCACACAGTAACTGGAAAAGCAGGATTTGAGACCAGGCAGGTTGGCTCAAGTCTTAATCACTATACTGTGTGCCGTGCATGTGGTACTAGGTTAACATTGGACCAGAAGCTGGTATGTTCCTGCCCTGTTAGATCTGTGAGCCTCAGTCTGGAGGCATCACCCCTGAATCTTCTGTCTAGCTGCCAAGAACTGCTTTTTCAAGAACACCTGGCTAGAGCTGTTCTGGACACTCCTGCCAGAAAATGACCCCCATAGACTGTGGTCCTGCCCTCTCCAGCCTGATCCCACTCACCCCATGTGTGGCATCACATGCTGAACACTGGGGCTGGCACTGGCCTCAGCCTGGAATGCCATCCCCGCCGCTAGCTGGGGGCTACTCTCCTTCCAGAGCTGCCTGCACCTCCTTGTTCAGGGAGCTCGCCTTCACTGGCCCCACGCTGGTCCTTTCTACTGCAGCCCTGAGCCAGGCCCTCCAGATATGTGGTTGCAGCACTGAACTGCAACACCTGTTAGCTGGTTTGTTCTCACCATGTAATCACTTTCCCAGATAATGCCTTCCATCTCTCTTGCAGAGCTAGGTCCGCAGCATTTGGCACAGTGCCTGGCATTTAATGGGTGCTCAGCATACTCTCACTGAATGAATAAACAGACCAAAAACATTAACCTCAGCCACACTGTGTCCAGCTGTAAGAGCTGCCACTATATCTGTTTCCACCTATCACTGCCCTCGAGATGCAGTGCCCCGCAGCCTTGTGTGTTAGGCCTGGGCTCAAACCCTGGGTCTGCTCCTCCCTCTCACCAGCCCCTCAGTTTCTCAGCCCTAAAGCTGGGATACGACCACTCAACCTGAGTGGCCATCGTGCGGAGAAGACACCCACACGGCAAACGCTTAACATCCAACAAACGAGCTGCGGCTGCCGCCGCCTCAGGGGATGACACGGAGCCAGCGGTATTCCAGTATGGACAAGTGCTGGCCTTTGGAGTTCCAGGGACCTATACCCTGAATTTCCCAATTCCCTGCCTTGCAATCAACTGTGAGAAGGGAGCGCTGACAGGGCCCGCCCTGCTCTGGGTCTGGGCTTCTTTCGGAGCCTTTGTCCCACTCCTGGCTCTTGGGACGACCCAGTCGCTGCATTTCCTCCTTCCCTCACTGCAGAGGTGAGGAGCGGACCTCTGGATCAGCGGTGAGCCAGCCCACGGGAGCAGGGCCTGGCCGCTTTGCTCCCGAGCTTTCCTCTCAATCATTAACCTGGTGCTGACCCAGTGCCCTGGTTTTCCAGACCAGCAGCTCCACAGTGCTCTCTGCACCCATTCGTCAGTCCAGGTCACCCCACTCCCCTCGGGGCACTGCGGCCTTGGAATCCCCGGAGGCCAACCCCAAGGAAGGAACGAGGGGTTGATCCTGTTCAGAGCCTGTGGGAACCAGAGGAAGCCAGCCAGTCACCCTTCCCCCTCATTCGAGAATTTTTCCAATTCCATCAAGAGTTAGCCCATCAGCCCTGTGGAGCGGAGCTAAGCTATAATAAAACAAGACCTCAGGAAGCCACAGAGGAGGTAGGTGCTCAGATAAGAGGTCAGAATGGGCAGGACAGCTCCCCAGGCAGGACCAGGGACAGGCCTGGGGACAGCCGGCTCCGGGCCCCTGAGCCCGGCGCGCGGGTCAGGGTGCTGAGCCGCCCCGTCCATCACCCGCGGAGGACCGAGGAGATGTTGTGAGTCCTGGCTTCACAGACAACAGGACTGCAACCATGTCAAGACACGCGCACAGTGGGAAAGGGGCTCAGGAGGGAGGCTGATTCACATCGACGTTTGGCAGAAACCAACACAATTCTGTAAAGCAATCATCCTTCAATTAAAATTAATAAATTTAAAAAAATACGAAAAATAATCTCACACCAAAGCGCGGGGGGAGGGGGGAGAAACAAACAAATGTGCATAATGCATAGAAACAAAACCGGAAAGACATGGCCAAATCGTTAATGGTGCTTTCCTCTGAGGGGTGCAGTTATGGGTGATCTTTATTTTCCTAACTATATTTTTTTGTGTTCCTCAAAGTTTTTACAGTGAGCATGGGACACTTTCAACATGGAGGGGGGGACAAAGGGGAGATATGCTTTGAACAAAGAAAACTGAATAATATGCTTTAAGGTTCTTAGAGGTAAAAGAAGGGTGTGCTCAGAAGCGAGCCAGACCTCTCCCTGGACACCTGAGAGCTGAGGACCCTCCTTGCTCAGAGAAGCTGCAGAGGTGACAGTGGGGGTGCCAGCAAGCAGAGGGCCACAGTAAGGGACTTCCAGAATGTTCTCCTTCAAGGACCATGGGAGCTATGGATGCTGCCAACACCTCTCTTCCCTCCTCTGCTGCCAGCTGCTTTCATTCACTTGGTTAAGCACCCACCATCATGTGCCCAATGCAAACGCCTGACTCTGAAGGATGACCAGGGCTCTGAAGGACCACCACGTGGGCCTGGTGTGGGTGCTTGGGGAGTGGGTCCCAAGGAGGACGTGGCCTCTGACTGAGAGGCAGGCAGTGAGGTGACAGGGCAAGGGGGTGACAGATCTCTCAGAGGGAGGAGGGTGGCAGAGACCCTCTGAGCCTGGCGTGCTGGGAGCTCGGGGCAGCTGATGTGGCTGAGGCTGGAGACCACCTGGGGCCTCGAGGGGCAGGTAAAGGGCTTGGCTGTTTATCTGAAGAGCAGCAGAGCCGGTTGGGCAGGACCAGAGCAGTATTCAGACACTGGCTCCTTTGCTGCTGCTGAGGGCGGGCTGCAGGGTGCCGGCGTGAGACAGGGGCTACCTCCCAGAGCCCAGGCGGGCGGGCTGTGGGGAGCCGACCCCGTCCCACTCCTGGGAGGAGCCGCGGGATGGGACCCTTACGGAAAGCTGAACGCAGCTCCGGCACCTCACCTGTGTCCTCACCCATGCCCCACCCGGGGCCGAAGGTCAGGGCTGGACGGGATACTCCAAGACCAGTGCTGCTCTGACAGGCCCGGGCTCCAGCCTCCCAGTGCTGTTCTGGTCTTACTGTTCCTTGGCTGCCGCACCCACCCACCTGGGAGCACACGTGGCACTTGGCACTGCTGGGCAGCTGGCCAATGACCACAAACATCCATGGCCTTCCGGGCCTGAGAGCTCCCCCGAAGCCCCCTGACTCTTGACACCGTGTCGCCACCAGCAAGTCCAGCCAGCCTGTGCATCAGCGGCCCTGCTGTGGGGGTGCGTGGTTACAGGGCGTGGGCAAGACACTGCTATTCATAACCTTTTCTTTTTAAACAATAACTAAGATCTGGACATCGGCCAGGCCTTTAAAGCTCACAAGGCACCTCCACGGTCATGATCTCATTTACTCAACCCAGGCAGAGGAGGGCATGGAACTAACGTGCGCTGAGCACCCGCCCTGGGGGATCTCATCCCAGTGCTCCAGTGAGCCTCAGGGGAGCTCGAACTCCTGCTGCCGTGCGAACCAACCCGGTGGGGGACGAGGACGGCCGGCGGCCGGCGGCAAGGAGAGGGGCAGTGCGCGGGGGCACAGCCAGGCCGAGGGAGAGGGGAGGGAACGCGGATTGGCCCAGGAGATGCGCGACTCCGGCTGGAGCCTGAAGCGGAGGAAGGCAGAAATGGGGGTCGGCAGGGCGGAGTGGCTTCTGAACCTCCCCGACGGGAGAGGAGATGCAGAAGAGCCCTACAGCTGAGTTCTGTCCAGGAGAAACCGTGACCCCGCAAGTCAGCTTCACCTGAAAGTAATCATGTCCTCTGACCTGGTAATTCCTCTCAAAGGAAACTGTACCAGGCTATTCAATGCAATGTTATTTATAAATAACAAAATCAATTTGTGCAATAATGAAAAATAACAGAAATGACTCAACGCCCAATGATAAAGGAATGGATAATTAAATTAGGGCACTCCCAGAAAATGGAGTCATTATCCAGCCATTAAACTCACGTTTCCATAGACTATTTAAAAACTCGCTAAGTGGAAAGCAACAGAATACAAAACTAGAGACAGCATGATTCCCATAAAAATGACTAGACAAACAATGGAAGGAAGTTTCCTCATATAAACAGGGTGGCAGGTGATTTTTATGGTATCTACTTTTAAAGCTTCCTGTACTGAACACGTATTACCTTCATCTTACTTGACTCAGCAGAGCACGGGGGACACTGCCGGACCCTTCCCCCTTTATGTCTGCTCCCAGGTTTTCCTCCGACCTCAGTGGCTGCTCCGTGTTGATCTCTTGCGCTGCTCCCAGTCAGGCCCAGTCTCGAAAGGGCACCTTTCCTCTCCCCTCAGTCCCTGCCTGCATGGTCTCATGTGAGCTCATGGCCTCAACACCTTCCATACACTCCGGCCTCCCCTATTTGCCCCTCCACTCCCACGACTGCTTCACCCCACGATTCTCCACACGGTAGTCACAGTGCTCCCCTTAAATCGGATTCTGCCCCTCCTGTGACCATATCCTCCCACCTTCACACTGGCCCAGAGGCCTTCTGGAACTGGGGCCCCTGCCTGCGACCTCCCCCCACCAGATACCAGGCACCACGACCTCCTTGCTGGTGTTGAACGCAACAGGCATAGCTCACCTCATGGAGCTTGCAGCTGTCCCCTCCAGCTGAATATACCCTTGCCCCAAGCCTTGCTGCCTCACCTCCTCAGGGCGTTGCTCAAATGTGACAGTCAACCTGATCACCCTATTTAAAACCATTCCAGCCTAGCCTCGGGTACTTCCATTTCTCTTCCCTGCTTCAACTTTCTCAGTAGTTCTTACTACCATCTGGGATGTGTGTATATGCACACATGCATATACATAAATATTTATGCATATACCCACACATACTATACACGTGTATGCACCTATAGGGCTTCTCAGGTGGTTCAGTGGTAAAGAATCTGCCTGCCAATGCAGGAGATGCAGGAGACACAGGTTTGGTGCCTGGGTCAGGAAGATCCCCTGGAGAAGGAAATGGCAACACACTCTGGGATTCTTGCCTGGAGAATTTCATGGACAGAGAAGCTTGGTGGGTTACAGTCCATGGGGTCACAGAGAGTCGGACAGGACTTATCGGCTGAGCACGCATAAGCATGCCTGAAACAGCCTGATGGATATCATTCGTCTTTTGGTTTCAGTCTTCCAAGGGCACTGGAACCTGCTCTCCAGATCATTCCAAAAGAACAGCTTATCAGGGTTACGATCAATTGGTAGAAATGGGTGGAGGGGTAAACATGGAGTCCAGTAGCGGCTGGTGAGGGCCTCGCTGTGGGCTGCCCAGCTCTTTTTACTAAGCTGCCAGGGGACCTTGGGGGAGGCGGCTCATCCTTCTTGGCTCCACTGTGCCCACGGGGAAGGAGTGATGGGCCTGTCAACCCCTTTAACTCTAAAATTCTTGCACAGAGCAGGCCTGAGAGCAGAACCCCATGGAAGGAGGCCCAGGCCAGTCACTGACCTCAGCTCCTCTCAGGGTTGGGGCAGGGAGGTAGTGACAAACCCTTAGGAGTCTTCTAAGTGTTCCTACTCCAGTCCAGGAGAAGATAAGACCTGTCCCTGCACCCACCCTGAGGAAGGCTGCACAGAACCAGGGAAGGGGAGGAGAGGGGCTGAGTCCTCAGCGGGAGGAAATGGCCTCTTGTCGGAGGCCTCGGGGAAAGGTCAAGGCCAAGGAGAGCTGGGTCATCCAGAAATGATCTTAAACCTCAAATATGCTCATTAGAGAAACACTGAAGGGTTCAGAGAAGAAAATAAAGTCAAGGAGTCGGCAGGTGACTTGTTTACAGGGACTGAGGGACAGGGTGCTCTGGGGTGGGGGCAATGCAGGCTCCTAGGGGGTGGGGTGGAGAGAGACTCACAGCAGAGCAGGGCGACAGGGACCAGAAAAGGCGGGGGAAACCAGCAGCGGGTCTGCCTTCAGGCTGGAGCTCTCAGCCACTCTGGGGTCCTGCTTCTCACGTCCATTCCTGGAAGCCCCCTAGAGCTGCAGTCTCCGCCATCCTGGTGAGTAGAGCCCGCGTTCAACTGCCTTCCATTCTTGGTGCTGTTCTGTCTGACATCTGGCCACCAAGTCTCTGCCTGCACTGTCCTCATCCCCAGAGCCACCTTTTCCAGACAAAGCCTCTCATCACTTTCTCCTTAGATGGTTTCCCAGCCCCTCCTCCTCTCTGGGTTATCACGCTCCGGCTCCTGAAACCCCCAATAATCAAGGGGATGAAGCCAAGTGCGGAAGGGCAACACCTTAGATCTCAGGAGTACATTCTCCTTCTTTCTTTTCTCCTAAGTCAATGAGAGGCTGAGTGAGACGCTCTTTCCTCTAGGCGTTTATTAACCTTTAGATGAGGCAATTCAACAAATGACAGCAACTGCCCAGGACCGGCTGAGATCCAGACCCCAGCATGACTTCTATCTGGAAGTTAGAAGGTAGAGGAATGCGGTGGAGAGCAAGGTGCTGGACACATGACAAGTACACCCCCAGCTCTGTACTATGCTGTGCACCTCCGGGCAGCCTTCCAACCTCTCTGTGGCTCAGTTGTGTGTGTGTGGCTTAGTCGCTCAGTTGTGTCCAACTCTCTGATACCCTATGGACTGTAGCCCACCAGGCTCCGCTCACCATGGAATTTTCTAGGCAAGAATACTGGAGTGGGTTGTCATTTCCTACTCCAGGGGATCTTCTTGATGCAGGGATCGAACCTGTGTCTCCTGCATTGGCAGATGGATTCTTTACCACTGAGCTACTAGGGAAGCCCCTTGGCTCAGTTATCCCACCTGTAAGACGGAACTGAAATAAGAGGGAAGGGAGCAGGGCACAACCTTTGAAACAATGACGTATCTCGAGGATACAACATAAACTGATCACAACTAAGTGGGTCCAAGATGGCAGACAAGTCAACTTCGACTAGACCTGATCCTCGGTATAAACGACACAGGGAGAGTCACCGTGACAGCCCCAAGGCTGACCACCAAAGACCAAAGAGTGGGCGGTGGCCCAGATCCCGGAAATCTCCACCCCTTCCCCTGAAGAGTGCGATAAACCTCCCACTCATTAGCTTATGAAATCACTCAGCCCATAAAAGCTAACCGCACCACATTTTGAGGCCACACTCACCCTCCGTGATAGCCCACACTCTTGTCTGTGGAATGTGTTTCTCTTGGGCCCATTCTTGCCTTCTGAGATGGCCCACATTCTGTGGAGTGTGTTTCTCTCTAAATAAATCCACTTCTTACATTTCACTCTCTCACTGAATTCCTTCTGCGATGAGACATCAAGAACCTGAGCTTCATTAGGTCTTGAAACTAGGTGTGTGATCTCAGTTGGAAGACTGGGGCTTCTGGCCAGGTTCGAATCCCGGCCACATGGCTTCAAGTCCAAAGCAGCGTTTTGGCTAGGTGTGAGTCCCAGCACATGGGTTCATTCTGAGATAAATGGTTTCAAGCTTAACTGAGATATTAAATATGAAAAACATTTATATTATACAATTTATATGCCAACATTTTAATGATCGTTATTCCTTCGAGATAATTTTTTACTTTTAAATATCTACTTTTATCTATTTATTTGGTAGCTCTGGGTCTTAGCAGGGAACATTTCATGCAAAGATGGGCACAATAAAGGACAGAAACATATGGACCTAACAGAAGCAGAAGATACTAAGAAGAGGTGGCAAGAATACACAGAAGAACATCCTGGAGTATGAAGTCAAGTGTGCCTTAGGAAGCATTATTACGAACAAAGGTAGTGGAGATGATGGAATTTCAAATTCTAAAAAAATGATGCTGTTAAAGTGCTGCACTTAATATGCCAGCATATTTGGAAAACTCAGCAGTGGCCACAAGACTGGAAAAGGTCAGTTTTCATTCCAATCCCAAAGAAGGGCAATGCCAAAGAATGTTCAAACTACCCACAACTGCACTTATTTCACATGCTAGCAAAATCTGTCAAGCTAGGCTTCAACAGTACATGAACCAAGAACTTCCATATGTTTAAGCTGGGTTTAGAAAAGGTGGAGGAACCAGAGATCATATTGCCAACACCCGTTGGATCATAGAAAAAGCAAGGGAATTCAGAAAAACATCTACTTCTGCTTCACTGACTACGCTAAAGCCTTTGACTGTGTGAATCACAGCAAACTGTGGAAAATTCTTAAAGAGATGGGAATAGCAGACCATCTTACCTGTCTCCTGAGAAACCTGTATGCAGGTCAGGAAGCAACAGTTAGAACCTGACATAGAACAATGGACTGGTTCAAAATTGGGAAAGGAGTACCTGAGAGTACCTCATATGAAATGCCGGGATGGATAAAGCGTAAATTGGAATCGAGAGAAGCATCAATAACCTTAGATATGCAGATGACACCATCCTAATGGCAGAAAGTGAAGAGGAACTAAAGAGCCTCTTGATGAAGGTAAAAGAGGAGAGTGAAAAGCCTAGCTTAAAACTCAACCTTTAAAAAACTAAGATCATGGCATCCGGTCCTAGCACTTTATGGCAAGTAGATGGGGAAACAATGGAAACAGTGACAGATTTTATTTTCTTGGGCTCCAAAATCACTGCAGACGGTGACCACAGTCATGAAATTAAAAGATGCTTGCTCCTTGGAAGAAAATCTATGACAAACCTAGACAGTGTATTAAAAAGCAGAGACATCACTTTGCCGACAAGGGTCCATCTAGTCCAAGCTATGGCTTTTCCAGTAGTCATGTATGGATGTGAGAGTTGGACTACAAAGAAGGCTGAGCGCCGAAGAATTGATGCTTTTGAACTGTGGTGCTGGAGAAGACTCATGAGAGTCCCTGGACTGCAAGGAGATCAAACCAGTCAATCCTAAAGGAAATCAACCCTGAATATTCATTTGAAGGACTAATACTGAAGCTGAAGCTCCAATATTCTGGCCACCTAATGCGAAGAGCCGACTCATTGGAAAAGACACTGATCCTGGGAAAGATTGAGGACAGGAGGAGAAGGGGACGACAGAGGATGAGATGGTTGGATGGTATCACCAACTCAATGGACATGAGTTTGAGCAAGCTCTGGGAGACAGTGAAGGACAGGGAAGCCTGGCGTGCTGCAGTCCACGGGGTCACAAAGAGTCGGACACCACTGAGCGACTGAACAACAACTGGGTCTCAGTCATGGCATGTGGGATCTAGTTGCCTGACCAGGGATCAAACCCAGGCCCCCTGCACTGAGAGCATGGAGTCTTAGCCACCGGACCACCAGGGAAGTCCTGGGGTAATTTTTATTTACTCTCATTACTTATCTGATTTTCCTAAATTTTCTTTGTTAAATTTTTTGGCCATGCCTCGTGGAAGGTGGAATCTTAGTTCCCCAACCAGGAATTGAACTCTGAGCCCCCCTGCATTAGAAGCTCAGAGTCTTAACCACTGGACCGCCAAGGAAATCCTGAATTTTCTATGATGAATATGTGCTGTGTTTAGTAAGTAAAATGAAAAAAAAACAACTAACTTTCAAAAGCACTATATAAACGTGAGACTTCCATTATTTTAGGGAGTAGCAAGTTGAAGCAGGAAAGCTGAGGAAGTCTACATCAAGATGCAACATTCTGGCACAGGCATGTCATGGACTTCTCTGCCAACCCTGCAGGTGCCACGGCAGGATGGCGGAGACACATGGCTGGGAGGAAACAGCGAGTGGTCAAACTGCACATCTGCCCCACGCCCGTTTCATCTGCCTGCATCGCGGAGCTGACACACGCTCGCCCGAGAGCATGAATGACTGTGAAGGGAACATAGTCTGGAAGCAGAGGGAGCAAAGTGTGATGGTGGGGAGATGAATTGCTTTTACATGGTTGCAGCTGTAACTGTAACTTTTGTAACAAGTCTGAGTAGAAGAGCCCGGAGTGTCCCTGAGAAGTTTCTTGCTTTCTCCCTCATAAGCTGTGGGTCTCACTTGAGAGAAATCAGCTCGGGAACTGAGGGCGAGCGCTGACAGCAGGAAGTGAAGTGAAGCTGGCCCGGCGGAAGGTCCCAAAGGCATTTCAGTTCTTGCTTTCTGTTCTCAGTGCACACCTGTCCGCTTGCTTACTAAGGTCCCAGATAAGCACCTAGTTCACAAATATCTGGAAAGCGTGCAGTCTCCCAAAGGGAGAATCAGAGGTGAGGGGAGGAAAGGACAAAAAGCAAGAGCACTCAAACCTCAGGGAGCCCAGAACAGACTTTTTAAACCTCGAAGCACCTCGGAGAGTCAGAAGATTGGCCTGTGCCCTCTCCTTCCAATCCTCAGAACATTCTGACGGCAGGTTCTGGATTTTATGCCTGCATGACAGCCTGAAAGAGTTCTCAGGGAGAAAACTGGTCAAAACCCTGCCATCTCACGCTTCAGGACTGCGGAGCCAGGAGGAGGGGTGTGCAGAAACCCCGGGGAGACCCAGACACGCCAAGACTGAGTGACTGAGTGACGCCTCTTGGGGAATTTGTTCAGGGAGCAGGTCTCCTGTTGTTTCATGTCAGACTCCCAGTAAGGATCCAGCCTTGTCTGGCAGGAGGACAGAAGGCGCTCCTCAGAAGCATCAGGTAGAGCGCTGCCCAGGTCCACGAATGTTATCACCAGCAGAGGTGGGGGAGGGCCCTGCTCACACTGTTTCCCTCCAGGCTTCTCTCTCCAAGGCTCCTGGGCCTCTGCCTGCCTGCCTGCCAGAGCCCGGCAGGTCCCTCCAGGGGCAGGGCCCTAGGAGGCCACAAATCAGGGGCAGAAGACCTTCCCAGACCTCCCCACAGGGCCCGCACAGCACAGTCTGCTCTGCGCGGGGCTGCCTGGGCCCCGGTCTTGCACTCGGTCCCTCCCGGAGGCCCGCAGGGATGGACAATGAAGGAGAGGCAGCTGCAGCTCAGGAAGGCTGGTTCTCCTGGATTTGCAGCTCGGCAGCAACAGGAAAACATGGCCTTGACAAATCATATCCGGATTGATCCGGAGCCACTGTTTTCCTCTCAACAACTGCTCCAGGGAAGGACACCACGGAAGCCTAAGAACAGACGCTTCTCCCTGAGCACGCGGGTGCCACTTGCCTGGGGAGAGCTGCTAACCGGGAAGGGCACAGGCCGGGGTGGCCAGGGGCTGCCTAGGGGGACTCCGGAACCCGCCCGGCCCTCCTCCCCGGCTGCCGGCTCCAGAGCCTCCGCCCTGATCCTGGGGCGACCGGAGCAGGCAGGCAGTGTCTCCCCACCCAGGGCGACTTGCCTGGCAAGGTTATGCTCACCTTTCCCTCATCAACACTTCCTGTTGGTCTCCTGCCCGCCCTGGGCCCCCAGGCAGGGACTTCCCTCGTCCCAAGGGACCACCCTGGGGGTTCCCAGGCCAATCTGGGGATCCTGGGCACAGACCTGAACCTGGGTCCAGGCCACTGATGTGAGGCCCGCACCCTCGTCTGGGCAGGAGGCGCTGGTGCGGGTTGGCAGCTCACCTGCCAAACCTGCAAGAGCCTTTATTCCAAGGGTGCTCAACTGGCAGCCCCCTGACCAGCCTGCCCCGAGGTGCCCAGAGCCACCTGCCAGGTGCGGACAGGACCTAGGCAGGACAGGTGCCCCCTCTGCCCGCTCTCCCTATATTCTCCAGGCGCTGGCGCTCGCCCGCTTCTGGGCCCTAGCACCTGGCGCCACCTCGACGATGACCAGACTCCTCAGAGGAGGTGGACTGGCGTGAAGGCAAGGGCAGGGCTTCGGCCCAACCACAACCTGCCACTTACTGGTTGAGAGGCCTTCGGCAAATTGCTTCATTTCTCTGAGCAACAATTTCCTCATAGGCATGATTCAGTTGCTCAGCCCAGAGAGATTACATGACTTGTCTACAGGTCTACAGTCATGGGGAGACATGGCTATGGAGCTGGGTCCCAAATCCTGGTTTCCTGGCTCGCAGGGCTTTTCTGACTACACCAGGATTTTTTTTTAAAATAATATTTATTTGGCTGCTGCACCATGTCTTAGTTGCGGCATGCAGGATCTTTAGTTGTGGCATTGAACTCTTAGTTGCAACATGTGGGATCTAGTTCCCTGACCAGGGATCAAACCCGAGTCCCCTGCATTGGGAATGCAAAGTCTTAGCCACTGGACCACCAGGGAAGTGCCCGGGATGTTTTTCAAAAGCAGTAGTAACTGACAGAGAAATACCTCGTCTCCAAAATGGCTCAGTTATTCCCAAAGGTCAGCAAAAGTTCCTTTCAAAGTTATCTGCCTTGAAAAAAAACTCAATCAATCAATAAAAAAGTAGCCTTCACAGATACCAACTTATCAGGTGACTAAAGTCAGCATCTCCTTTACAGGGGCACCTGTCATCATCTCTGTGTCTTGCCTCCTGATGTGAAGCACCAGGAAGCACTCATCACCTCTCCAGTTCCCGGAAGTAATGTTACCTGGACCTGATCACAAGGAAACAATCCAACAAACATGGAATGTGGACCACCACCTATGACACAATGTTAAGCAAATGCAACATTGTTAGCAACTGGTGAACCTCAGTGAAAGAAATCAGAAGTTTACTGCACTATCCTTTCAACTTTTCTGTAGCTTTGGTCTTTTTTTAAAAAAATAAAAAACAGAAAAAAGGCGGTTCTGCTTTCAGCTTATCACACAGCTCTAAGCCAATGAAGACTCAGTCATGTTCGATTCTCTCCCCAGTGAGTGTCCAGAATATAAAAATCCAAGCTTCTTCGAGTGTTGTTCAAGGCTTGGCACAACAGAGATCTCAGAGTTTTCTAAGTTCATCTTCCACGAACCTCTACAGTGTGAACCATCTCCATCAGCCAAAGCTGTTTACACACTACTTCCAGCCACTGGCTGGAAACACATATGTTCAGCCAGCAACTTTTAAGAAGCATCCTCTACAGATCAGGCACCCACCTTGGATCCAGTGCCAGGCAGGGTCCCAGAGGCTCTGTGCTATATGAGACACAGCAGCTGCCCTGGGGGGCTGACCAGCCAGGAACCTATGAAGCTTGGCTTTCATCAAGTCCTGCCTTGTGACATCTCGATTAGTATTTTTCCTTTAAAAATTATTTATTTTGTAAATTATTTTTTGACTGTGCTGGGTCTTTGTTGCTGCACGAGGGCTTTTCTCGAGTTGTGGTACATGGGCTTCTCGCTGCAGCAGCTTCTCTTGTTTCGTATCACAGGCTCCTGAGCGCGGGCTTCAGTAGTTAAGGCTTGAGGGCTTAGCTGCCTGGCGACATGCGGGATCTTCCCAGGCCAGGGATGGAACTTGTGTCCCCTGCACAGGCAGGTGGATTCTCAATCACTGGACCACCAGGAAAGCCCTCAGTTAGTATTTCTATGCAAGACTTTCTTCCCAACATTCCTTGGGAGATTTGTTTCTACTGAATCCCAAAGTCTGAGAGATATTAATTGAGAAATTAGGAAAAGGTATTATAATCCTCTCACGAGAATTAAAGCTTAACAACCAACCTAGGGATGTTACTGATTCCAGGGAATCCACTGCTGCTGCTGCTAAGTCGCTTCAGTCATGTCCGACTCTGTGCGACCCCATAGACGGTAGCCCACCAGGCTCCCCTGTCCCTGGGATTCTCCAGGCAAGAACACTGGAGTGGGTTGCCATTTCCTTCTCCAATGCATGAAAGTGAAAAGCGAAAGTGAAGTCCACTGCTTTAAGTCAAATCAAGAGCAAGAAACTAACATGCAGAGTTCAAGGTTAAGGCTAATGTCTTTGGGAACCAGAACAGGCGTACACAGGAAAGAAGTGGCAACAATCTAACCAGCCTTCCTTGAAGCCACTGCCATGTTGTAAGTGTGTATTCATGGTCCCTTCTGTTGCTAATGTCATTCTTGCAAACATGTATTAATGTATTTATATACAGCTTCCCAGGTGGCTCAGTGAGTAAAGAATCTGCCTGCAATGCAGGAGAGACAGGAGACTTGGATTCGATCCCTCAGTGGGGAAGATCTCCTGGAGGAGGGCATGGCAACTCACTCCAGTATTCTTGCCTGGGAAATCCCATGGACAGAGGAGTCTGCAGGCTACAGTCCACAGGGTCGCAGAGAGTCAGACATGACTGAAGCGACTGAGCGCGCCTACACAGTACATACAAATTCACCCAGTGATTTCCTAAGAAATAAGTTTGGAGGCAAAATTAGTTTTAACCTGGCGACTGTGACATGTGATTCTGGTACTGCTGTTAAAGTTATTAGGAGATACACATTAGATTATTAAAATAACGTTCACTGGCATTTTCTAGTATTTGACTATTGGCTACATGAGAAATACAAAGAAAATATGTAAGTAGTGAAATTCTACAACACAAAATCAGAGACTGATCTAGAATGTGAATTAGTAAAAGCAGTATTGATTAGATAAAGCAACAGTTAAAATTGGGGCAAGCAAAGTATTTTTATCATTAAAGAAGGAATTATTTATACATGCCTCTTGATGTCCAATTTAAAGATACTTTTAGACACATCCTTAACAAGTCAGCTACCATCAACGTAAAATGAAAACATTTTTCTACATTCGGAATATGTCTATGTCATGAAAAATTTTCTACATGATAACATTTGTCATGAGACAAAGATCAAGATTATTAGCAAGAGTAATAAATGCTTTGTGTATTTTAAAATTTCATTTTAGACTCACACAAATATGACCAACTGATTTTGACAAAAGTAAATAGCGATTCAATAGTGAGAACTCAGTAAATGGTGATGAAAAACTGAAGCAACTCAAATACAAAAATTAAAAATAGAAATACCTTGACTTATGTTTTGTATCTTATAAAAACTAACTAAAAATGGATCATAAATCTAAATAAAAGTTAAACGACCACAAACTTTTAGAAGAGACTATAAACTTTGTGACCTTGGGTTCTTTTTTTTTCTTTTAATGTCTTTATTCATTTTTGTACTTATTTATTCATTTATTTATTTGTGGTTGTGGTGGGTCTTCCAGCTTGTGTTTCTTCCAGCCCAGCGTTTCTCATGATGTACTCTGCATATAAGTTAAATAAGCAGGGTGACACAAGTAGGGTGACACAAGCTGGAATCAAGATTGCCGGGAGAAATATCAATAACCTCAGATATGCCGATGAGACCACCCTTATGGCAGAAAGTGAAGAAGAACTAAAGAGCCTCTTGATGAAGTTGAAAGAGGAGAGTGAAAAAGTTGGCTTAAAGCTCAACGTTCAGAAAACTAAGATCATGACATCTGGTCCCATCACTTCATGGGAAATAGATGGGGAAACAGTGGAAACAGTGTCAAGACTTTATTTTTTTGGGCTCCAAAATCACTGCTGATGGTGATTGCAGCCATGAAATTAAAAGACGCTTACTCCTTGGAAGGAAGGTTATGGCCAACCTGGATAGCATATTTAAAAGCAGAGACATTACTTTGCCAACAAAAGTACGTCTAGTCAAGGCTATGGTTTTTCCAGTGGTCATGTATGGATGTGAGAGTTGGACGGTGAAGAAAGCTGAGTGCCGCAGAATTGATGCTTTTGAACTGTGGTGTTGGAGAAGACTCTTGAGAGTCCCTTGGACTGCAAGGAGATCCAATCAATCCATCCTAAAAGAGATCAATCCTGGGTGTTCATTGGAAGGTCTGATGTTGAAGCTGAAACTCCAATACTTTGGCCACCTCATGCGAAGGGTTGACTCACTGGAAAAGACCCTAATGCTGGGTAGGATTGGGGGCGGGAGGAGAAGGGGACGACAGAGGATGAGATGGTTGGATGGCATCACCGACTCGATGGACATGGGTTTGGGTAGACTCCGGGAGTTGGTGACAGACAGAGAGGCCTGGCGTGCTGCAATTCATGGGGTCGCAAAGAGTCGGACACGACTGAGTGACTGAACTGAACTGTGGTGGGTCTTCACTGCTGTGTGTGGGCTATCTCCAGCTGTGGTGAGCGGGGGCTGCTCTTTGTGGCGGTGTGAGGGCTTCTCATTAGGCTGGCTTTTCTTGTTGCAGCTCTAGGACATGTGGGCTTCAGTAGCTGTGGCACACAAGCCCTAGAAAGTGGGGGCTTAGTAGTTGTGGCGCATGGCCTTATTGCACCATGGCATGTGGAATCTTCCTGGACCGGGGATCAAACCCATGTCCCCTGCACTGGCAGGCGGATTCTTATCCACTATGCCACCAGGGAAGTCCTTGGGTTAAGTTCTGCAATATGACATCAAAAACACAACTCATCAGAAGAATTTTTTTATAAATTGGACTTCATCAAAATTAAAGACTTCTGTGCTTTAAAAGATACCATTAAGAGAATGAAAAATCAAGCCATTCAGTGAGGGAAATTTCTGCAAATTACATATCTGACAAAGAATATGTATCCAAAACAAATAAAGAATTCCCAAAACTCAGCAATAAGAAATTATACACCCCAATTAGGAAATGAGCAAAAGATGTGAGTAGATACTTCACCAAAAAAGCTACATAAATGACAAATAAGCACATGAAAAAGATGCTCAGCATCCTTAGTTACTAGGGAAAAGCAAATTAAAACCACAATGAAATATCACTACATACCTATTAGAATGGTCAAAACAAAAACTGGCAATACTAAGTGCCCACAAGGCTGTGGAGAAACTGGACTCTCAGACGGTGCTGGTTGGAATGTGAAATGGTCAACTGTTTTGGAAAACAGTTTGGCTGTTACACATATTCTTAGCATAGATCCAGCAGCCTCGCTCACAGGTATTTACCTAAGTGAAATGAAAACCTATGCTCAAATTAGCATATGAATGTTCATTCAAAATCATCAAATACTAGAAACAAACTCTATGTCCCTGAACTGAAGAATGGACAAACAAATTGAGGCACATCCTTACAGTGGAATACTACTCAACAGTGAAAGGAACAGACTATTGATATATGCACCAACCATGGATAAATTTCAATACATAATGCTAAGTGAAAGACACAAAAGGCTACATACTTTATGATTCCATGTGTATGACATCCTGGAAAAGGGAAAACTATAGGAAGAGAGAACAGACCAGAAGTTAATGATATGGGCAGGTCTGACTTACAAAGGAATGGCACCAGGGAATGTCATTATCTCTAGGGGGTGATGGCACAGTTCTTTATCTGGATTAGGGCAGTGGTTAGTATAAATTTGCCAAAACTCACAGAACTACATACCAGAAAGGGCAAATTTTAGTGTCTGGAAATTTAAAAATAAATAAATTTTAATTTCACTTTAAAAATAACTTTTAAATATTCAGTATTTGTGGTACTATCCTTAAATTATTAAATGATTTTTATTTGGTATTTTGTGTTAATGTTTTTTTCCTTTAACATTTTCTATTATCAAATATCTATATTGGGTAGGGATCATGTTTACATGTTAATATATAATCTTGTTACAATATATTGTTCCTAGTGCTAACAAACCATGTATTTACCGTTATATATCTTTATTTTATTTTATAGTAAAACCTCTGAAACTTTCATCACAGATAAATAATTCAGTCTACTAGAGTCTCATTCTTTCTTAAAGCTCATAAATTAAGTGTTAAAGATTATCAGGCAATTTATGATCTGGGGAACTCCCAGGAAATTCTATTCCTTGTTTCAAAATTCTGAAAGTTAATAACTGCCAGGAATTTGGAAGCACCAGTCTTGACACTTTCCCAGGCAGCCTTTACTATGATTCCCCTTTGGCACCCTTCTACCTACTTCCAGCCAGAGCCCCATTCAGTTTAAAAATCATTTACGGGACTGGCTTGGGAACTGACTGTACACAACAGTCCTGCACGGGCGATGCCAAGAGTCGGAAGACGGAGACTGCCCTTGAAGAGGGTGAGGGCACAAACAGCTGTGTGATGGAGGCCGCAAAAGAGGCAGACACTTGGGAAGAAGCAATCTCTCCAGTCCGGGAGAGGCAGGGATGACTGTGGAGTAGGTGTTATGGTCCTTCTTTCAGCCCAACCACAAGGTTGGGAAAGGCCCTCCCGGCGAAGGCCCAGGCGAGCCAGGCCAGGGGGCTGGGACACAGAGCACACCTGGGAACGGCGCGCTACCCTTTCACTGGGGCGTGCAGCTCTCTGAAGGACAGACGAGGCTCCAGACATGGCCAGCCTCGACGTCCCCGTTACTAAGGGTGGACTTAACTCTGAGGCAAGGGGGTGGGCAGAACCCGAGCCGAGAGAGGCAGAGACTCGCTGGGGGGCTTCTGAAACAACACAGTGAGGGTCTGAAATCTCTCTCATCCCTTCAAAACTCTACACTCTGTTCACCCGGAACCTTCTAGCACAGCAGGCGCGCTCTGCCTCTGGGCCTTGGCACAGACTGTTCCTCCCACCTGGGGCATCTCATCCCCTTAACTCTTTGTCCTTCAATCTCAGCTTATATCACTTCCTCAGATAAGCCTCCTGCAGGGTGCTCCTAAGATCTCTATCTCCAAGCGTGTCCCTTTCCACACTTTCTTGCTATTGCATTCTACTTAGTTATTTAATCTAGGGATGTGTTATTTATTTATTTTCTTGCTTGCTTTATAACAGGGGTATAACATATCCACCGTTAGAGTGTGCTGTCTGTGTTAGTCTTAAGTATGCAGATCCACAAAGTCTTACATTTTTATCCTCCATAAAATCATCACTTAGCTCAAGACAGCAAACATTTCCAGCACCCCAGAAGATTCTTCATGCCTCTTCCCAGTCAATGCCCCCACGGAGAGGTAACTACTATTCTGATCTCTTATCAACATCTGTTAGTTTCGCCTGTTGCGCATCCAGCATCTCCTGGCTAGAGAGTGAGAACCCACACAGGACAGGCATTGAGTCGTGCCTGCTGCTCTCTGGACCCAGAAAGTCCTGGGCACAGAGCAGGGATTTAACTATCTGCTTACTGAATGAGCAGACCAGGCTAGGGATGGTGTCCAGGGGGCTTGTTTGCATTTCTGCACCACTGCCCAAGCTATCCTACCGGAAATGCCCTCCCTTTGTCACTGGTCTCATTCTGACAGTCCCTCTCTTTCAAAGATTTGGTTCACCATTGATCCCCTTTCAGGAAGCTTGCCTCCAAGTATCTGCCACCCACCACATTCACCCCACACATGCTGCCTCCCAGGCTTTCTGGGTAGGTATGTACATTTAGATTCTATTCTTCAAACAATCTAAGTCTTTCAAAGGTTGTTGTTCAGTTGCTCAGTCCTGTCTGACTCTTTGTGACGCCATTGACTACAGTATGCCAGGCTTTCCTGCCCTTCACCATCTCCTGGAGCTTGCCCAAAGTCATGTCCATTGAGTCGGTGATGCCATCCTGCCATCCCACCATTTATTGCATCCCTCTGTCATCCCCTTCTCCTCCTGTCTTCAATCTTTCCCAGCATCAAGGTCTTTCCCACTGAGTCAGTTCTTTGCATCAGGTGGCCAAAGTATTGGAGCTTCAGCTTCATTACCAGTCATTCAATGAATATTTAGGACTGATTCATTTAGGATTGACTGGTTGGATCGCCTTGCAGTCCAAGGGATTCTCAAGAGTCATCTCCAACACCACAGTTCAAAAACATCAATTCTTTGGTGCTCAGATTTCTTTATGGTTCAACTCTCACATCCATACATGACTACTGGAAAAACCATAGCTTTGACTAGACAGACCTTTGTCAACCAAGTAATGTCTCTGCTTTTTAATATGCTGTCTAGGTTTGTCACAGCTTTTCTTTCAAGAAGCAAGCATCTGTTAATTTCATGGCTGCAAACACCACCTGCAGTGATTTTGAGTCCAAGAAAATAAAATCTGTCACTGTTTCCATTGTTTCCCCATCTATTTGCCATGAAGTGATGGACTGGATGCCATGGTCTTCGTTTTTCTCCTTTCAAAGAAGAGACCCTGTTTTGCTCTTCATTAAATGGAGCACCACCACTCTCACATCCTCACTGCTCTAACCTGCAAGATTCTTCTGTTCTGTCTTCCCCACAGGGCTCTGACGATCAGACCAGAAAGCAGCTGTGAAGATATTTTATAACCCACAGTTCACTCAACAAATCTAAAGCATTTTAATGGTCTAGTTACATGAATGCTTGTTGGAAAATTATTGGTCAAACTATATATACATTATCTCTACAAAAAAAATGGTTCAAGAAACATTCCCAATATACAGTTAAGTGAAAAAGAAGCTAGGTATCAAAAACAAACAATTCAGCATGTTCCCCACTGCCATGGGGACAGAGGTAGGAACAGGAAATACACATGTACACAGGAGTATGTGCGTGGAAAAATATTGGAAGAATACACAGGAAACTGGTCATCCTTACCTTTATCCTTTGGGCATGGGGCTGGGGGTCCTATGTCTTGTCCATCAGTCTCTTTTTGTCATATACCTTTCTCATCTATGTGTTACTTTTATATTCATTAATGTTTTACCTAAATAAGCTAACCTGACTAAAGCTCGTCCTGAGGGTAAATGGAGGGCAGCCTACTGATACCTGGGCTCGGCCCCAGAAGCCAGACAGACACTGCAACAGGCCTGGAGACAGGATTTGCGCCCCCGTCAAATCTGGAGGGACGGAAACAGCATGTGAGCACACCCGGAGTAACCCCTGGAGCCTCGTAAGGAGCAACAGCTGATACGGTTCCAGCTTTTATTTGGCCAAAAGCTGGGAGCTCAGAGCCTAGGGCCACGGGGAGCAGGGGGTCTGGGGATCAATGTCACCCACCTGGTCAAGTGGCCCCAATGAGTCTGGGCCTGGCTTCCCTACCTCCAGACAAAGGTTGGGAGAGGCAACTGGAGGGAGAAGGCAGGACAAGGGCCTCTGGGAGGCTGCTAGTTTTCCCAGCTCTAGGACTTCGCGCAGCACAGGGCAGGGCTTCCTGGGGCCAGAAACAACCACGAGCTAGACGTGGGGAGACAGACGGCAGCAACCTGTCTGCTCTGAGGCCTGACTGTCTGCCCGACTCATCTCCAGGACCACCCATTCTGAAGCCTCACCCTTGATCTTGAGGAGTCACAGGACCTTCCGGGTCAACCAACACACTCCAGCAGCCAGGTCGACCAGGAGGTGGATTCCGCCATTGCCTTTTTGCTTTATGTTTGGGCTGGTGTCTCAATCTTCAAGTCATACTCCCTGAAGCTATCCCCTCATCCTCCAACGCATCCCAAGATCCAAATAACCCAAGCACCAAATGAACTAAGTACTGTCATCCATGCCAAATATCTCCCCAAGCCACCCCCTTCCTCTGTCATCTGAATTCCTCCAAAGTCTCTCGGGGCCCCCGGCTTCCACTCTTTTGCCCTCTCCCGAGTCTGCAGCCAGACTGTCTTTCTAGATCACAAAGCTGGTCACATCTACTTCCCTGCTTAAGACTCTTCCAAAACTCCTCGCCACCATAAGAACCACCCCAGACCCTTGGTCGTGCTGTCCAAGGCCTTTCTTCTCTTAATTTTTTAAACTGGTCACACCTTGAGGCATGCGGGGCATTCCCTGACCAGAAATACAACCCACGCCCTCTGCAGTGGAAGCGCTGAGTCTTAACCACTGGACCACCAAGGAAGCCCCTCAAAGCCCTTCCCAATTCAGGCTCTGCCTTCTCTCCCCTCTGCCCGGGGGTCTGAGTGCACAGTGCTCCCCACACACAGCCCCAGGCCTTAGCCGCGCCATTCCTGCCAGCCCCCTGCCTCACCTCTCTGAGGTCCTGGTGTCTGGGAGGAAGCCCCTCCACCCCCAGACCACTGAGGGGCGGGTGAGCCCGCTGGGCTTCGCTTCAGCTTCCCGACCATAACGTAGGGCCACACCCCTCCCTGACAGGCTGGTGAGAGGGCATGAAGTGAACGCTCAGAGCAAACCGTTTCGTACTACAGAACACGGAGTATCAGAACCACCACAGTGAGAGCGGCCTTCGGGTCCCAGGTTCTCCACGCCCTCTTCTTGCCCTTTGCCTCCGTCACATGGTGCCAAGGCACACTGACCACCACCCTGAAGCCCTCTCTTCCAGGGGCTCTGCCCTCTGCGGCTGGCTTTACTTCACCCCTGCCTGAACCTCCCTGACACACACCTCTCCCAGCGCCTGTCTTTGGTTGGCCTCCCCGCTCACCACACAAACCACCTGCTGGGGTTTTCTGCACCGTGACTGCATCTTCCGTCTCTTCCTGGGCTGCTCTCCTGCGGATGGTCTCAGCATCCCTCAGAGGCTTCGCAGGGCCTCCTCATGCATCCAGAATGTAACCAGTGGTCCTTGTGCTGGGACGCAGGGAGCCCTGACCCTTGCGCCCAGCAGAGTGCCCGGCAGGTGGTATGTGCTCAGCCTGTGTCTGCAGAACTGATCACCACATGCTTCTTTCCTCTCCTGCCACCTTCCACCAGCGACTCCTCCAAGGCTCCTGTGCCATCAGTGGGACACCACCCCAAGTCACACAGGCTGAAACACAGCACCGTTGGGTCCCTCCTCACCACTGACTTTTCAACCATCCACTGTCCCCTTCCCCAGACTCTCCTGCTGTTCTGGCTCAGGCCCTGCCCACCCTATACCTGGACCTTCCTCTAGATCCTCCCTTGATCCAGTCCAGCCTCCCTTCTCCCGCTCATGACATTCCTAAACCCATATGTGATCTGTCACATCCCTGCCTACAAATCTCTGCAGCTCTCTTGTGCCCAAAGAATGCAATTCAACTCCTTAAATGCAGCATCCAAGGCCTCCCACCTGCTGGCCCCAACCTGTCAGCCCAACCACAGTGGGTAAAGCAGCAAAACAACTGACAAGTACCAAGTGCTTCCGTGTCTCTTAATCCCTGTAATAATCAGGGCTATGATTTTACAGAGGAAACCAAGGACAGGAGGGCTAAGGAACTTGTCCAGGGTCACAGTCCAGGCTCAGGAGGAGTGTCCTAGGTCAGAACTAACTTTTTAATCCTCCAGTCTTCCCTGAAAGATTAAATCGTTAAGGGCTGGGATATGCCTTTAAAAAACAACCTTTGTGGCAAGCTTCGCGCTGCCTCCCTGACTTCCCAAAGGGAACCAAGAGAGGGGTGGAAGAGGAGAGCACGCGATAGGCGTTTCTGAGATGGAAATCAAAGACACTGCGGGACCTAGAAATTATTCCTACAATTCCATTTTAGTTCCAAGAAGGAATATCCATGTTTAACAGTTTAGAAATTTTATAGTAAATAAAAGCTGTATTCTCTTTACATACAATCAACTGTAGCATCCTGAGATTCCTGATTAACAAGCGTGCATAAAATATTTATACCTATTTTACGGGACCCATTTTCCAGGAGAAGGATTTACTACTTCAAAAGGTTTATGCTGTGACAAGCTGCCAGGGACAGCGCAGTGTGGCCCTGCCAGAAACATCGCTCCCAATGACGACCCTGTTCCTGGAGCAGTGTCTCCTGGCAGGGCCGTGGCGTGTCCAGGAAAAGACTGCACTCCCGCCGCCAGCCTGCAACTGTCTGTGGGCCTGGAACCTGGCTCTTCGAATGCATGGCTCCCAGCCCAGAAACTCCCACAAAGCTGCCAGCTGTTCCCACTTCCTCACGTTCTGGGGGACTACTGCTGGGGTTAGAATGAAGGGGCAAAAACCACCCCAACAGTAACAATGATGATGAAGATAAAAGGGAAAGAGTAGAGGAAAGGGCAGAGGAGAACTGAACGACAGAGAACGCTGGTATAAACTCTGGAGCCTGTCTGGGCGCCGATAAGCTGGTGGGTGAGGTGTTTGCTCACACCTTCCTCAACTCTGGCCTTCTTATCCTCATTCGGAACTGCATTTGTTGACGTATCTATTCTCCCCTCTGGAATGGGGACTCCCTGACTGGTCCTAGTAGCTAGCGGACAGAAGGCTCTAAACTGATGCTGAATGAATGGTGGCAGACTTTGCAAATAGCAACTCTCTTCTTCTCCCTTAGTGACAGAAGCCAAATTTTATTTCACTTGGCAATGGGTCCATCTAAAAGACTTCTCAGCCTACCTTACAGCTATGGGAGGCCAAGGATGTGGGAATCAGCAACGCTCTATAAGGGGAACACAGCATATGTCCTTTTTATCTTCCCCCCATATCATCTTGGAAACAACATGATGGCTGGAGCTCCAGCAGCCATCGTAGATCATATGCAACCCTGGGGTTGGAAGCCATGTACTAAGAATGGCAAAGCAGAGAGATCAGACCTAGACTGTCTCCTCTAGGTTTCTTTTAAACACCTAACAGAGAATAAATTTCTAGCAGTTTAAGCCACTGCTATTTCTGGTCTCTGCTTACTAGCTGCCAAATGTAATTCAACAAATTCATGGATAAACCAATTAAACCTGGTTTTCTTAAATTACTCATTGCTGACTTTCAGTTCAAAGGCCAGTCACCATCTTTAACCTCTGGTCTGTGTAATACAATGATAATTTTCCATTAATTATGGACATCAGGAAAATGGAAGGACAAAAGCAATACAAAGATGAGATAGTACAGGTTGAGAGGATGAAGATGATAAGGGATGATGGCAGGAGGAGAAGCAAGAAAATGAGGGGCAGACAAGAGAGGGGAAGTGGGGGGTGGCAGAGTAAGAAGAAAGTGTAAAGGGTGACAGCGCAAAGGACAGGGAAAGATGAAGGGCAGGTGGAGACCATGGAGAGATGACGAGGAAAGAAGGGAAAAAGAAGAGTCAATGTGTCCTGTGGCAACAGTCACCACTTAGAGAGTACTCGCTGTGGGCTGGGCACAGTGCCAGAGACTCTGTACCATTCTCTTTAATCCTCATCCTTCTGAGGTAGTATTATCATGCCCATTATAATTGTGGCTCTGACATACTAAATAACTTCCCCTGAGTCACAGAAAAAAGTAGAGACAGAAGACATTCTTAAAGTAGCCTTAAAAAAAGCGGGGGATGGGGGTGGGGGGAGCATCATCCTTCCCTCTCTCTCTGTTCTGCTGCCTGGAATGTGGGTGTGATAGCTGGATCCAAGGCAGCCATTTTGGACAATGCAAACAATAGCCACACCCTAAGAATGACAAAGCAGGGAACTGGAAGGAACTTGAGTTCTTTACAATCTAGTGGAGCTTCTATAACTGCCTGGGACTATAGATCACCTATGCCACTTGGAGTCCATCCATAAATCTAACCATAAATGTTTCAGATCTCACTTTGCTCAATTTTCTTCCAATCTTCAATAACAGGTTCCAAGACTCACTCCTAGAGAGCCTGATTCAGTAGTCACTGTCCTAGAAAAATGGCATCAGACTAGAAAAGGCAAAGAAATGATCTAAGAGTCCACAGAAAAAAATCTTGATGCCTCAAAACCAGCAACTGCTGGTGACCTGCCCCTAGAAGGCCCTGAAGATAAGCGTGTGACACTGTAAACCTGTCATTATTTAAAGACAGGGAAGAGGGGAGGAGTTCTTCAAGACACACTTGGGGCCATTTTCAGAAACAAAACGGTGGTTCTATAATCTCAGGCCAGTCTGTAATGTTGCTCACAACCACCCAAGAAAAAAAATAAACTGATGGTTAAGCTTCAGAAAGAGAAGAGCTCCTTTTGAGCAAAAGCACCAGCCTGTCCAAGGGGCAGATGTGCACACAACAGCATCACACAGAATTACTATCTTACACGACAGGCTGCAGCTTCCTGTGTACTAGGAATTCTCTCCAACTAGACAGCAAGCTCTTCTTGTTCAGGAAGGAGCTATCTCTCAGGAACCGTGTGTATTGGCTCAGGCTATCTGCCACCCCTAGCCCTGTGCCTATCTCTGAGTTGAACTGAATCCTGAAATCTCAGCCAAGGGGACTGAGAGTCAGAGCTGTCATTGTTCACCACTCCCACCAGACTACAGTCTGATGGACATCCTCTGGTGATCTTCAAAGATCGACTCCCTTCTCTTCTGAGATTACTCTTGTGATAGAATCCCAAGAGTTCAGAGAAGTCAGGCAGAACGGAGGAGAGATGACACAGGCCCTGTTTAGCTCTGCCCAGGCCTATCCAATCTGCCCCTTTTAGCTGCTGAAATCTCAGAGAGGCAGAGCTCTTAACCGGGTTGGATGCAATGAGCAGGCATGGGCGATACTCAGCTCTGAACAGCGGGCTATGGCACCTGCACACTGTCTCCTTCGTGGTGCCCGAGTGGGTGTAGGATCGCCCACTCCTAGAGTGACTGTCCCCTTCAGAAATGTGACCTTATTCTAAAGTTACAGATTCTCAGGGTTCACTCGGGATCGTAATTAGTTTGTATTCCTTCGTCTGGTACTCAGAGAAGCCAAGTTTGGGGATGGAAAGTGGGGCATGCATTCTTAAGGCTGGAAACTAATTTGCAGGATTTAGTGGCTTTTTCTGGACACTGGCTTGCTTTAAGTCTCTGGCACCCTCTGCTAGACTGAGAATTGCTACCTTGGGTCCCAGCCACACTTCCATCAACTTGGCACAAAACTTGCCAAAAAATCATCATCTTTCCTGCTGTCTTTCCCTGCATCTGGGTCTCAAACAACTCTCAGGCTCTTGCTTCTACACAACCAGAGAAATTCAAATTAACAGGCCACACTGAGCAGTCACCAAGTGATGGGGAGAATGCCAGGAGCTTTAAGCACCAAGAAAAACAGGGCCCTGTTCTCAAGGGTCTTAGCATCTGGAAAGGACAGGAAATAGGTAAACCAACAATGACCTACAGAGCGATAATTACTACAGAAAGAGACTTCAAGCACAGAAAGAGCAAAAGCCACTCTGTCAAGAGGGATCAAGGAAGGCAGTCAGGGGAGACGGGCACTTCCTGGGAGGGACGAAAATGTGCAAAGGTGCAGAAGCCTAGCGTGTGGCCTCCTGGAGCCAGCAGCCATTTACCATATGCCATGAGGCTGCCATTGTACAGATGAGGAAACTGAGGCACAGAGAGTAAGCATCTTGTGTAAGATCACCAGTTGAAAAGATGAAGACAGGTTCCAAACCAAACAGCTGAACTCTAAAACTTGAGCTTTTAAACATTAGTTTATGGTATGCAATAGTTTAATTTGCTTAGGTGTAAAATTTAAAAGGTAAGTTTATGCAGGAGAGGTAAATGGGGGCTAGATCACAAAGGGTTGAATACACTATACTAAGGACTTGGACCTGAACCTGCAGCAACATAGTGGACTGAATTAATGTGAAAGAGCTTCCCCTTCCTGCTACGGTCACAGTCTTATTAACAGAAATGCTAGATAAGATAAATGATATCCCTAAACATACAGCCAAATTTGAAAGAAAAACACCCCATGTGCTGGAAATGACAAGAAAAAGTGACACATGAACAGTAAGTGGGACTGACACCAGAATGACCTGTGGACTTTTGAACCCACATATGAAGTGGTTTTAATGTCTGGCTGTGACTTTGAGTCCAGGTATCAAGGTGAGAGCCTCAAAGGGCTGCCCAGTGCAGGACAGCAACAAGGAGCCAGCCATTGCGCCAAGGCTCTGTGGAAGGGTGAAAGGGGTGTCAAACTGAGAAATGAACATAACAACTGACCTAGGACCTTTAACCCTATGCTATGCTAAGTCGCTTCAGTCGTGTCCGACTCTGTGCGACCCCATAGACGGCAGCCCACCAGGCTCTGCCGTCCCTAGGATTCTCCAGGGAAGAACACTGGAGTGGGTTGCCATTTCCTTCTCCAGTGCATGAAAAGGAAAAGTGAAAGTGAAGTCGCTCAGTCGTGTCCGACTCTTAGCGACCCCATGGACTGTAGCCTACCAGGCTCCTCTGTCCATGGGATTTTCCAGGCAAGAGTACTGGAGTGGGGTGCCATTGCCTTTAACCCTATGGCCCCACCAAATGCCAACTGTTTTAAGGGAAGCTTTCACATCCCAGGACACAAAAGTTGCCCATAAGAGTCCCTGAAGATGAGCTCACAACCCAAAGTTACAAACCAAACAGGGAAATAAACCACCAAGAGGGGCAGCATTGGACACAAAAAGGGAGAAAGCATCTCAAGAATCAGGAATAATAAAATAATCTGAAAGAGATGACAGAATGAGAAGACTCAGATGATGAGAGATAAAGCAGTGCAGAAAAAAAAGATAAGAGACTTGGATGGTAGAATGGTTAACAGACATCTAAGGAATTCCAGGAGACTAGAGTACAAAAAATGGGACTCTCCAAGTCTAAATATATCTAAAATTATTCCAAAATAGAAAAACAAAAAAAAATTTTTTTAAGTGAGTCTTTGGATAGAAGTAGTTATGACCAACCTAGACAGCATATCAAAAAGCAGAGACATAACTTTGTCAACAAAGGTCCGTCTAGTCAAGGCTATGGTTTTTCCAGTGGTCATGTATGGATGGGAGAGTTGGACTATAAAGAAAGCTGAGCCGAAGAATTGATGCTTTTGAACTGTGGTGTTGGAGAAGACTCTTGTGAGTCCCTTGGACTGCAAGGAGATCCAACCAGCCCATCCTAAAGGAGATCAGTCTGGGGTGTTCACTGGAAGGACTGATGTTGAAGCTGAAACTCCAATACTTTGGCCACCTCATGCGAAGAGCTGACTCATTTGAAAAGACCCTGATGCTGGGAAAGATTGAGGGCAGGAGGAGAAGGGGACAACAGAGGATGAGATGGTTGGATGGCATCACCGACTCAATGGACATGGGTTTGGGTAGACTCTGGCAGTTGGTGATGGACAGGGAGGCCTGGCGTGCTGTGGTCCATGGGGTCACAGAGAGTCAGACACGACTGAGTGACTGAACTGAACTGAGCACACCAAATTCCGAGCAAGAAAAACAGGGTTTCCCTGGTGGCTCACAGTAAAGAATTCATCCGCCAATGCAGGAGTCACAGGTTCAATCCCTAGTCCAGGAAGACCCCACATGCCTCAGAGCAACTAAGCCCATGTGCTACAACTACTGGGCCTGTGCTCTGGAGCTGCAACTATTGAGCCCGTGGGCCACAACGACTGAAGCCTGCATGCCCTAGAGCCCGTGTCCTGCAATAAGAGCAGCCACCACAATGAGAAGCCCATGTACTGCAATGGAGAGTAGCCCCACTCGCCACCACTAAAGAAAAGCCCGCTCAGCAATGAAGACCCAGCACAGCCATAAACAAATAAACACAATTATTTTTAAAAAAGAAAAACAAATCCACGCTTACTTTCAAATGGTTCTAGGGACTTCCCTGGTGATCTAGTGGCTAAGACTCCAAGCTCCCAATGGAGGGGGTCCAGGTTCAATCCCTGGTCAGGGAACTAGATCCCACACACTACGGCTAAGGCCTGGCACAGCCAAATAAATAAACACTTTTAAAAAACAGTTCTAAACAAACGTATAGAGATACAGAAACGCATTAACTAAGTTAAAGCTAAAACAATACAAATATTCACTATACTATTTTCATGTTTTTTGAAGGTAAAAAGATAGGGGGAAAAAAGAGAAAATGTAGGAGTAAGAACAGAAATAAGATGTATAATTTTCAGACTAGTAAACAGAATAAAAAAAACTCAATCGGGGCTCCCCTGGTGGCTCAGTGGTAAAGAATTCACCTGCCAATGCAAAATACACAGGTTCGATCCCTGGTCCAGAAAGATCCACATGCCGCGGCAGGGAGGGGGGAAGAAAATTTCTGTCAAACAGAAGGCAGGACAGGAGAAAAACAAGCAAAAAAGGAAAGCATATTAAAAGTACTCAAAAACATGATAATATATTTAAGTCAAACCCCAAAATGTAAATAAACTCAACTCATTTAAGACATTTTCAGATCTGACTTAAAATTTTAAATCCAGCCACATTCTGTTTATGAAAGAAACTCCTAAAACACAATGACACAAAAAGGTTGAAAATACAAGGAAAACAACAACCACAAGCTGGGGTAGCACTAGTGTCATCAGATTTTAACGCAAAAAGCAGGAAAGATAAGATTCGGTGACTGATTAAAAGGGATACGGAGGGCGACCATCAGGTGACCAAGGACATGGAGGTGCTCCCGTTAAGGAGGGGGTTGTCGGGAGAGCAGGTCTGGCAGAGAAGGGGTAGAAGCCCCCGGATGCTCACACGCAGGTGGGGGAAAGGGAGAGGAATCAGGGCAGCACAGAGAGAAAGAGGGAAAACGGAAGCTTCCTCTCCCAGAGGGCAGGGCCCATCTCTTTCTGCCGCATCTTTCGAGACTCTAATAAGGTACGAGGCACAAAGCAGGTGCTGGTAACTGTATGAGCAATAAGAGAACAATACACAAGTAGGTGAGGACCAAACAAGAGAGGTCCCTGAGCTGCAAGGAAAGAAGCTATGCCATCTGGAAGGCCTGTGATCGCCACGGTGACCAGGGGCAGCATCTTCTTACAGGGACGGAGGTGAAGGCGAGAAGGACTGCAGCAAGCTCCTGGGGAATGGGACGTGACACCCATGAGCGATGAACAAAGGGTAACTATTGCTCGAGGGCTGTAATTGATTCCACACAGGGCACAGCTCTGCCCTCGACAAGCGCTGCCTTGGCCATCCGGCTCTTCCTTCGAATCCCAGTGTACAATCTGCAGACTTGGCCTAGAAACGAGCAGACACCACAACTCATCTTTGGAGAAAAGAACTGCTGTGAGACGACAGGCAAGAGGCTGCCGCTGTGACCCAGGCAGACCTGCCTCCATGTCCCTGGCCCCCGTCCTGGGCAGGCCCTCCCGGACAGGAACTGTGTGGACGGCAGCAGGGACTACGGCCAGCGGTGACTCAGGCAGCGTGGGTGCCTGCCGCCTCCAGAGGGGGCAGCCCGCACCATCTGCGTCTGGCTTCCTGGAAGTGTTTCTTCATTTCTCCTTTTGCAGACCCGCACCTTCCAGAGTGACATCTCTCCTGAAGACTAAAGAGGGTGTGTCAAGTAGCCGCTGGAACCCACGTCTTCTTACACACACCTGATGAACCCAGCTTTACTCATTCCCCAACACCTCCACACTTGGCAGGGGAAGTGGCCAGAGAGTGCCCCGGGGCCTGAGGGAGACAGGAAATGATGCAGCACTGCCCCGGGCCACAGTGAGGGCCCAGGAGGTCTGAGCTCCCCGCAACCGCCGTCTCCCCAACAGGCGGAACTTGGGTGCCCAAGGAAAGGGGCATGTGACTAAACTAATGGGTTCCCGGGTCAGAGCGTGTCAGAGTTCAGAAGACCATAAGACTTCCTCTCTTAAGTTAACTCAGATTCAAGGGAAGGGAGTCAGAAACTCGCGGAGACTGCTGAGACAGGGTAAATTAGTGTAATTCTCTAGAGTCTGGCAAAATTTATCAGTCTCCTTACTTTTAAAAAATGTTTATACATTTGGCAGCGGCAGGTCTTGGTTGCATTTTGTGGTGAGTGAGTTCTCTGGTTGTGGCTCAGCAGTCGCTCTGCAGCAAGTGGGATCTCAGTTCCCCGACCAGGGACCAAAGCTGCATCCCCTGCACTGCAAGGTGGATTCTGAGCCACTGGGCCACCAGGGAGGTCCCAATATCCTTCCTTTTGATTCATTCAAAACGGCACACACACTCTCTCTCTCTCTCTCGCTCTAACTCTTCGGCTGCACTGCACAGCACAGTCTGGGACCTTAATTCCACCACAGGGATGGAATCCGTGACCCTTGCACTGGAAGCAGGGCGTCTTAACCACTGGCCTGCCAGGGAAGTGCCTCTCTCTCTCCTTTAAAACCAAGTATCTACCAAGTGCCAGGCATTATGCCAGGTAGTGGGTTAGTTCTTACCAAGGCAGACAACATGACTGCCCTCAAAGAACTTCTGTTACAGTCAGGGATTCAGACAACCAAGGTATCAACCAGAAAAGATACCAGGTATCTTATTAACCAATCAGATAAGATGAAGTTTGAGTGTAGGAAGTAATACATATAATAGCAAACGATGAGAACCGACCTAAATGTCCATCAGCAGAACTGGTCAAATGAGCTCAGGTAAACTCCTAAGAAGGGACACTGCTCTGCTTAAAAATGCATTCTTGAAAACTATATTCAAATTGCTAGTGATATGAATATTTAAAGCAGGTTTCAAAACAGCATCACAATTATGTTCAGTGCAAGAACCCAACCACACAAGACCACATATCATATGACCCCATTTATATGAAATGGCCAGAGCAGGCAAATCTGTGGAAACAGAAAGTGAATTGGAGATTGCCTGGCGCAGGGGAGGAGACAGTGAACATTAATGGACGCAAGATTTCCTTCTGAGATGAGAAAAGGTTCTAAAATTAATTACGGTAATGGTTACACAACTCTGCAAATATACTGAAAACCATCAAATTGTACATTTTAAATGGATGAACTTCGTGGTATATGGATTATACCCCAGTAAAGCTGCTGAATAACAGTATCACAATATGACTTCAACTTGGTTTTTCAAAAAGAGGGTTTTGTGGGAATTCCTTGGTCGTCCAGTGATTAAGACTCTGCACTTCTGCCTGGGTTTGATCCCTGGTGGGAGAACCAAGATCCTGCATGTTGTGTGGCTGGGCAAAAAATAAAAACAACAAAAAGAGGGTGTATGAAGGGGTATATGTACGGGAGAGAGAGAAAAAGCATGGAAATGCTCAAACCATCAAAATATTAACTGAGCAATTCTCTGAGAGGAAGGTTCTGGGTAATTTCCGCTTCCCTCTATATTTTCCAAATATTCTAAAATGTAGGCATTAGTTTAACTGACAAAAGAAATCAGCCTGGGTTTTCAAATCTTCAAGGGGAACCTAAAGTAGATAGAAGGCACAGAAGCAGAAAGATCCAACTGTTGTGCTAGGTTGGATATATCTAGGGCAGTCATGTTCTTCACACCAAAGATAACCAGACAGCTCAGCAAAGGAATTTTATATTCCAGATAAATGAGACCAAGTAGGCCCTGGTTAAGGGTCTCCTGAGCACTGGCAGAGCTAGCTCCCTTCTGTAAACACTTTAAAATGAAACCAGCAGGCACCAGAGAGCTCAGATACTACCAAAGAACGCAGAAGAGGGTGATCTGAGCAGATGCAGTCTGAAACCTGGAGGCTGTCAGAAGTCACAACCACACGCCTGGATGCGATGTGTGAGGCCCTCAGGATAATCTCTCAGGTCCCACTTGAACTGCTCTGATCAGTGACTTCAAAGGCGCCTTTCTGAAAAGTCAGTGGTTCTCCAACCAGGCTGCCCCTTCTAGTCAATGGGGAGCTATAAAACGCAGATTCTTGGACTTCATTCCTGGAAATTTTAATTTCCAGGAGAAATCAGAGGCCTGAGACAAGGCCCAGGAAACTACATTTCTTCCAAAACTCCCTAGTGAATCTGCCAGCTGAGTCTTGTCTGGGAATCACCGGACTAGACACCCCCTGGGACGACTCGCAACAGGGCTCGTCTGCACATCTGGCGGCTGTGCCGGGATCCCACGGGCCAGCACTAAGTGCAGGAGGGGAGGCTCAGCGGGGAAATTCCGGGCATGCTCCACAGTCAGTGCCGAAGAGCCTGGGAGACAGCCAGCCGATCCCCAAGACAAAGGCAGTGCTGGAAGGTTCTCTTGGGCACAGTGATCTGGGATGCTAACCTGTGAAAAAGAGGTAACAAGTGCAACTTGTGGGCTTTCCTGGTGGCTCAGTGGTGAAGAATCTGCCTGTAATGACAGAGACGTGGATTCAATCCCTGGGTTGGGAAGATACCCTGGAGAAGGAAATAGCAACCCACTCTGGTATCCTTGCCTGGAAAATCCCATGGACAGAGGAGCCTTGCGGCTACAGTCCATGGGGTTGCAAGAGTCAGACATGACTTAGCGACTAAACAACAACAACAGTGCAACTTCTGCTCTGGGAGGTCAAAATAGAAATTAGCTCCTTCCAACGACACACTCGAGCCAGCAAGCTTTGCAGGCGCCAAGGAGCAGGAAGCAGAAAGGGATGCAGTGTGGTGTACGTGTGGCCGAGAGAGCCCTGGGTCTGAGTCACAGCTGTGGGTTCGAATCCCTACTCTGCACCGTCGCTGTCAGTGGTTAAAGACAGCACCCTTGCTGCTACTCCATCCTTGAATCCGGCTGGTCCAGGATCTGCTCTGACATGTGGCAGGGGCCCCCACTCAGATGGCTGAGGGGACGAAAACCCAGTGTTCTAACAAATAACCTCCTCACAGAACCCTCTGACCAGGAGCTCCCGCTTTGAGAGACGTTCTCGGCCAGGCACACGTCTCCACACACCAGGTCTGGGAACTATTTACAATCCCCTGTAACTGGGAAGGACCCTTCCAACAGGCACCCCGCGTTCCAGGATGACTCACCATCCCTCGCCTCAGCCGCGTCCCTCTGGCCTCTCTTCTTCCCGTTACAGTGTCCTCTTTGTTCTGGCCACCTCGGGGCAAAACGTCAACCTCGCAGGCTCCGCTGTCTCCCTTCAGCATCCAGGGAGAGGCCAAGACTTGGCCTCCACACCTCTCCACTCCACCCGCCGCCCAAAGGCACGGTCCTCACGGCAGGCAGCCCTGAGAGTGCTGCCCTTCAGCTTGCTAGCTGTGCGCCTCACACGAGTCTCTTAACCTCTCTGGGGCTTGGTCTCCTCAGCTGCAAACAATATACATCAGTAACACCTTCCTTTTGAGGTGGTTTCCCAGATATGAGTCAAGAAAACACAGCCAAAGTACATAGTACAGAGAAGGCGCGCCATACGAAGCGACTGTTACTACAGGCCAGAAACTTTCCCCCTAGGTTAATACAGACCTCTCCTAACCTAAGTCTCTGACTGGGTGTCACTCTCCATTTTGACCCCTCTGGTATAATCCGAGCAGGTTAGTCGTCCTAGATAAGAGCTACCACCTTACTCTCCTGCCCAAAGGCCTTCCATGGCTCCCATGTTCTCGCATCAGTGTCGGCTTCCCAGCCAGGCCTGTAAGAATGTCTACCTTCAGGGCTCCACCCCATCCCTTGGCACCCTCCAAGCCAATCCCATCCTCATGGCAACTTGCTATCGGAGGCAGCCTTCTAAAACAACTCACAGAAACACCCGCCTTCTAGTATTCAGGCCCTCGTGTAATAGCCTCCTCACTCACAAACACTGTCAGATCCTAAATGTTGTTTAAAGCTGAGGCTGGGAAAGATTGAAGGCAGGAGGAAAAGAGGATGAGATGGTTCTCGATGGTATCACCAACTCAATGGACAGGAGTTTGAGCCAACTCTGGGAGATGGTGAAAGACAGGGTAACAGGGTAGCCTGGCGTGCTGCAGTCCATGGGGTTGCAAAGAGTCAGACATGACTGAGCGACTAAACACCACCAAAGTTCTGGGGTAATCTGTTATGAAGCAACAGATAACTCTCCTGATTTCCCCAATCACATCAGAGCTGTTGCTCTTTTACTCACAGTTGCCTTTCCTACAACATCTCCGCCTACCACAATCCTGCCCAGCCTACAAGGTCCACCCCAGACGCTAAATTCTCACCTTGAGCCTTTCTTAGTTCAATTCAGTCGCTCAATCGGGTCTGACTTTTTGCTACCCCATGGACTGCAGCACTCCAGGCTTCCCCGTCTTCAGGCTTTTGTCAAACCAGCTTCCTCTCCCACACTTCACCACGGCATCTGTCTCATTGTATCGAAATCAATCTGTTTGTTTTATTCATGTGCAAAAATATCTGTCAAGGTTATTCACGGCAGCAAAAGACTGGAAATCACCTGCACGCCCATCAATAAACGAGAGGATGGCACACTCATGCAAGAGAGGAGGGAGCAGTGAAAAGAATGAGGAAGCTCCAGGCGTACGAACATGCAAGGGTGGACAAGACACAATGCGTGAAGGGAGGAGCAGACCAGCGCGCACGGCAGACAGTCATCTGTCAGTTAAGGAATAATGTCAGAACAGAAAAGAGATAAGTAGGCACACATAAACCAAAGTGGCTGAGACAGCTGCCTCAGCCAGGGGTGCTGGGCAGCTGAGAGACAGGGGAGGGAAAGAGGGAATACCTTCTGAATTTTGTAGCATGTCAACAATTTTCAATTCAAGGGACTTCCTGGTGGTCCAGCAGCTAAGACTCCTTGCTCCCAAGGCAGGGGGCTTGGGTTTGATCCCCAATCAGGGGACTAGACTCCATACTCTGCAACTAAGAGTTCGCATGCCACAACTAAGACCTAGGGCAGTCAAATGAATAAATGTAATAAATAAATATTTTTAAAAAGAATTCTCAATTCAAAAATAAGCAACTCCTAAGAAAAAGCTTTCCTGTTAAGATCAGGAACAAGACAAGGATCTCCACTTTCACCTCTTCATTCAATATTGTACTGGAGATTCTACACAGGGCACTTAAGTGCGAAAACAGAAAAGTTATCTGGGTTGGAAAGTAAAAAGTAAAACTATCTCTACGAGCAGAAGACATGGTCTGATACATAGAAAATCCTAAGAAATCCACTTAAAAAAAACAGAACTAATAAATAAGTTCAGTAAGGTTGAAGTATACAAAATGAATATATAAAAATTAACTGTATTTCTATACACTAGCAATGAAGCAGTAAGTCCAAAAGTCCAAAGTGTCTAACAAATACTAGAAGCAAGGACTTCCCTGGTGGTGCCGTCATTAAAACTCTGTGCTCCCAAAGCAGGGGTCAGGGTCTGATCCCTGGTCAGCGAACTAGATCCCACATGCTGCAACTAACAGTTTGCATGCCGTGACTAAACATCCTGCACGCTACAACGAAGACTTGGCACAGCCAAATAAATAAATAATAAATAAAATAAATATTTTTTTAAAAGTGTACTAGAAGCACAGGATAGAGACAATGAAGGAAAATAAATAGAAGACTTCCTGGAGACTCCAAAACATTTGTCTTTAGCAACTAAGGGCTCTGCAGAAATTAAGGAAAGAAGACAAATACCTAGATATATTCTGGTGATACAGGGGCTTGCCAGCTGGTGCTAGTGGTAAAGAACCTGCCTGCCAACACAGGAGACATAAGAGAGGCGGGTTCCATCCCTGGGTTGGGAAGACTCCCTGGAAGAGGGCATGGCAACCCGTTGCAGTATTCTTGTTTGGAGAATCCAATGGACAGAGGAGTCTGGTAGCCATAGTCCATAGGGTTGCAAAGAGTTGGATGCGACTAAATCGACTTAGCACACATCCTGGTGATGTATCTTGAACTCCAAGAAAAAAGAAAATTCTTACATCTTTCAGAGAAGAAAAAAAAACAGATTACTTACAGAGGACTTAGAATCCAACTTCACATTGGATTCTTCTTATCCACTATTCATACTGAAACATGGAAAAGTAACCCCAAAATTCTGATTCCATATTCCACAGTGCTATCAATCAAGAGGGAGGGCGTGCGCAGCTTTGGACAGTGCTGCTGGGTATGTAAAATGGTTCAGCCACTATGGTAAACAGTATGGTGGTTCCTTCAAAAATTAAAAATAGATTTATTGCATAACCCAACAATTCTACTTCTGGGTATGTACCCAAAAGAACTGAACAAGGGAAAATGAACAGATATTTGTACATCCAAGTTTAGAGCAGTACATTCACGATAGCCAAAAGCGGAAACTAACAGATGAAAGGATCATCAACAGATGATATACAAATGGATGATATACAGATGGGTAAACAAAATGTGGTACATTCCTACAATGGAATATTATGCAGCCTTAAAAACGAATGAAATTCTGACACATGCTACCACATAGTAAACTCTGAAGACATTATACGTGACATTAGCATTAGTGTTAGTCGCTCAGTTGTGTCTGACTCTTTGCGACCCCATGGACTGCAGCACGCCAGGCTCCTCTGTCCATGAAATTCTCCAGGCAAGAGTACTGGAGTGGGTTGCCATTCCCTTCTCCAATAAGTGACATTAGCTAGTCACAAAAGGACAAATACTGTATGACTCCACTCATAGGATGGATTTAGAGTAGTCAAGTTCATAGAGATAGAAGGTAGAATGGTGGTTGCCAGAGGCCTGGGGGAGGGGGAAATGGAGAGTTATTATTTAGGGTACAGAGTTTCATTCTCGCAAGATGGTTTCCAGCTTTTTCTTTTGCCATGCTGTGTGGCTTGTGGGATCTTAGTTCCCCAATCGGGGATTGAGCCCAGATCACAGCAGTGAAAGCTCAGAGTCCTAACCACTGGTTCACCAGGGAATTCCCATTTTTGCAAGATGAAAAAAGTTCTGGAGATGGATGGTGGTGCTAGTTGTCAACAATGTGAAGGTACTTAGTGCCACTGAACTTACATTTAAAAAAATGGCTAAAATGACAAAATTTTTGTTATGGATGTTTCACAATTAAAAATAAATACATAGGATTCCCCTGGTGGCTCAGTTGTAAAGAATCTGCCTGCCGATGCAGGAGACACGAGTTCAATCCCTGGTCCGGGAAGATCCCACAAGCTGTGGAGCAACTAAACCTGTGCTCTAGAGCCCAGGAGCCCCAGCTACTGAAACCTGTGCGCCCTAGAGCCTCCGCTGTGCAACAAGAGAAGCCAGCGCAGCAAGAAGCATGAGAACTGTAACGAAGAGCAGCCCCCATCTGCAACAACAATCCAGCAGAGCCATAAATGAATAAATACAAAGACAAGAAAGACAACAAACAACAAACAATAACGGGTGAGGGCATGATGAAGGCACTTCAGAGAACAGTTTGGTAGTTCCTCAAAATATTAAACAGAAAGTTACCATATGATCCAGCAATTCTACTCCTATAAATAACCCACCCCAAAAGAACTTACAGCATATCCTTACACAAAGCCGGTAAATGAGTGTCCACAGAAGTCAAAAAAATGGAAATAACCCAAATGTCCATCACCCGCAGAATGGATAAACAAAAAGTGCTATACATACAATGGAATATTATTCAGCCATAAAAAGGGATGAAATACCATCACATGTTAGAGCATGAATGAACCTTGAATACATTATGCCAACTGAAGAAGCCAGACACAAAAGGCCGCATATTGTATGATTCCATTTATATGAAATGTCCAAAACAGGGAAACCCACAGAGAAGGACAGCAGATTAGTGGCTGCCAGGGAATTGATGAGGAGAGGGTGGTATCAGGAATCAGCACTAATGCGTACAGAGTTTGCTCTAGGGCTGACAGAAATGTTATGGAATTAGATAGTGGCAATGACTGTACAACACAGTCAATCTACCCCAACCACTACAGTGCATACATTAAAGAGGTGAATTTTATGTTATGTGAGGTGTACTTCAATTTTCAAATGCCCCAGAAACGTACAGACGATAAAATAGAAGGAACTGCTCCCACCCCGCCTCGTGGCCCAGTGATTCAGAATCCCGGCCGGGCTGCACCCTCCTGCCCTGCAGGGCCGCCTGTCCTTCCCCTCCACCCAGGCTGCTCGCCAGGCCTTCACCTCTCCCTCGACTCCCCCCTTTCTGCCTCGTGGGCAAGGCCTGCCCCTGCCCCACTGAACCCATGCCTCTCCCGGCAGGCGCCCACCATCACTCAGCCCCAGCCAAGCGGGTCTGGAGGTTGAGACCGCAGCCCCTGGGGTCACTCCAGAGGAGCTGCCCCAGGCCCGGGACTGCGGTTATGAGCGTGTGTCAGCTGAGGGATATGGTTTCATGTAGGAACTTAATTATAGCTCAGGGGTGGAGGAGGGGCGAGGAGCACCGCAGGCTTCGAGGGGCCGCACGGGAAGCTGCTCTGCTCTGCAGCCCAGGGGCCGGCCGCCAGGTCTCACCAGGACTGGGCTCCACAGGAGAACACGCGTGACCCAGAGAGGCCCATAGGGACACACAGCTTACGGAAATCATCCTGTTCACAAGCGTGAATTCCTGGCCACCCCACCATGAAATAGCAGTCTGTGGGCTAACCAGAATGGTCCAGAAAAAAGCTGAGATGCCAAGTGTCACCTACCCTCAGGGCTCAGAGGTCTCCTCCTCACCTAATGCCAGAGACCCCATTTTATTCAAGAGGAAGTGAAGAGGAGGGATCGTTGTTCCTCCTAGAACACCCCAGCTTCAATTTCCCCCCCGGCTCTGAGCTGTCGTTTTAGAATGGAATCTGAGCTGCCAATTCTGAGGATGCCGGGGACATCTTCCCCTTCTCTGAGGATGTTGGGGACATCTCCTCCGATTCTGAGGACACTGGGGACACCTCCCCCGACTCTGAGGACGCTGGGGACACCTCCCCAGGCTCTGAGGACGCTGGGGACACCTCCCCAGGCTCTGAGGACGCTGGGGACACCTCCCCCCGGCTCTGAGGACGCTGGGGACACCTCCCCCGGCTCTGAGGATGCTGGGGACAACTCCCCCGACTCTGAGGATGCTGGGGACATCACCCCTAATTCTGAGGATGCTGGGGACATCTTCCCCGACTCTGAGGACGCTGGGGACATCTCCCCCGATTCTGAGGATGCTGGGGACGTCTTCCCCAAGCCTGACTACGTGCTCAGATCCCCACCCACTGCCCAGGGAGGGGCCGCGGAGCAGGGTTGGTAGAGCAGTGTGGCTGGGTGTGTCAGCCCTGTCAAACCACCCAGCCGAGGCACTGCCAGGTGGGGAAAGTAGACAGGCAGAGGTTCACGGATAGAGCAGGGCCTGGGTGCAGGAGTGTGTCCCTTCAAGATATAATTCCTTCTCCCTTATTTCTGGCCCATATCCAGGCCCCTAATATGAAACTTCAGACCTCTTCCTGGCCCCCTTGGTGGCTGCCTCAGAAGTCTCTGCAGCCACCTGACCCCTCCGCTCCGTGCAGCACGCAGCCTCTTATCGCTGCTGCACGGCAGCCAGGGGCCCAGGCCCTCCTGCTTGTCACTCTCCCCAGACCCCACCCCATCCTGGGCATGGCCCTTCCCATCTTCACTCTGTGTACTTTTTTTCCTGAGCTCTTGAGAGGTTTTCCTCTGAAAGCCGTGAAAAGAAACCTTCAGACTGGAGGCAGTATCCTTTCCTGAGTTTGCACAGAAGGAAAAAAAAGGCAGAGGGGTGGGGAGGGAGGGCAGAAGGAGGATGGATGGGGAGAGGCAGAGACACACCTCACATACCTCCTTGCCATCCACCCTTCAAGCAACTACACCAATAGATGGCTCTTTCCAAACGCCTCTCTTTGGGCAAAATGCCTCTTTGCTCAATCACAAAAGGCAAGGAAGGTCAGAGAGCAGAGACATAATGAAACCACCCGAAAAACGGGAAAGGCAACTCATAAAACTGAGAAACAACAGTTTTGAAAGAAAAAGATTAGGTATACACAATCGTACCAAAATCTTAAAGAACATAGTCCTTCGCTTGTGAGAGATTGTTACTCACATTCTTCACCAAAAGATAATATTAATTGATAGATGAATGAATGAATGAATGAACATAGATCAAAATTTATAGCAGTCACTTACAGATGGCGTAATTATATTTGATTTTTTTTGGTCCTACCTCTTGGCTTATGGGATCTTAGTTCCCAGATCACAGATTGAGCCTGGGGCCACGACAGTGAAAGTGCTGACTCCTAACCACTGGACTGCCAGGGAATTCCCTAGGAATGACTTTTAAAAATTTTTTTTGAAGTATAGTTGATATACAATATTATATTAGTTTCACGTATATAGCATAGTGATTCAGTATTTTTGCAGATTATACCCCATTATAATTTATTAGAAGATAACGGCTATAATTCCCTGTGCTATACAACATACCCTCGTTGCTCAAATACTTTATATATAGTAGTCTGTATCTTTTAATCCCATGCCCCTAATTTGTCCTTTCCTCCCTCCCCTCTCCTCTTTGGTAACCACAAATTTGTTATCTGTATCTGCAAGTCCATTTCTGTTTTGTATATACATTTATTTGTACTTTTTAGATTCCACATATAAATCATGGAGTATTTGTCTTTGACTTATTTCATGAAGCATAATATTCTCTATGCCCATCCACGTTGCAGCAAATGGCAGAGTTTCATTCTTCTTCTGGCTAAGTAACGTTCCACTGTAAACATACACCCTTTTTCTTAATCCATGTATCCGCTGATGGGCACTCAGGAAGCTTCTCTATCTTGGCTATTATAAACAGTACTGCTACGAATATCGAGCTGTAGGTATCTTTTTGAATTTGCGTTTTTGTTTTTTCTGGATATATACCCAGAAGTGGGACTGCTGGATCATCTGGCAGTTCTGTTTTTGGTTTTTGAGGCACCTCTACACTGTTTTCAGTAGTGGCCGTGCCAACTGACACCCCCACCTACAGTGCAGGGAGCTTCCCTTTTCCCCATGTCCTCTCCAACATCTGTCATTTGTAGACTTTTTAAGGACAGCCATTCAGACAGCCCTGACGTGCTATCTCAGTGTTATTTTGATTTGCATTTCTCTAATAATCAGTGATGCTGAGCATCTTCTTGTGCCTGTTAGCCATCTGTATGTCTTCTTTAGAAAAATGTCTATTCAGGTCTTCTGCCCATTTTTTGATTGGGTTGTTTGTTTTTTGATATTGAGTTGTATGTGCTTTTTATATATTTTGGGTATTAACCCTTGTTGATCACATCATTTGCAAATATTTTCTCCCATTCTGTAGGTTACCATTTTGTTTTATTGATGGTTTCCTTTGCTATTTAATTAGGCCCCATTTGTTTATTCTTGCTTTTATTATTATTTGTTTTTTGTCTTAGGAGACTGATCCAGAAAAATACTGCTATGATTGATGTCAAAGAGTATCCTGCCTATGTTCTCTTCTAGTTTTATGGTTTCAGGCCTTACATTTAGGTCTTTAAACCATTTTGAGTTTATTTTTTTATATGGTGTGAGTGAATGTTCTAATCTCACTCTTTTACATGTGGCTGTCCAGTTCTCCCAGCTCCCCTTGTTGAAGAAATTGTCTTTTCTCCATCGAACAGTACATTCTTGCTTCCTCTGTCATAGATTAATTGACCACAGGTGTGTGCATCTATGACTGTTTTTTCCCTCAGTAATAATCTGTATCTTCCAATTGTTTACAATGAATAACCATTATTTATATAGTTAAAATATTTTAAAATAAATTAAAAATCACACATAAGACAAATTCTTGTGCTTGAATGCCAGCTCCACATCCAAAAAAGTTTCCCAAATTCCCACAATCCTGGCTTTTGGTTTATGGGGATAGCCAAGAGAATTCCATGGACAGAGGAGCCTGGCGAGCTACAGTCCATGGGGTCACAAAGAGTCAGACATGACTGAGCGACTAACATATATATATATGGGCTTCCCTGGTGGCTCAGATGGTAAAGAATCCTCCTGCAATGCGGGAGACCTGGGTTCAATCCCTGGGTTGGGGAGATCCCCTGGAAGAGAGCATGGTAACCCACTCCAGTATTCTTACCTGGAGAATCCCCATGGACAGAGGAGCCTGGTGGGCTACAGTCCATGGGGTCGCAAAGAGTCAGACACAACTGAGCGACTAAGCACATACATATACATACATACATGAAAAGTGAAAGCTGCTCAGTTGTGTCCGACTCTTTGCGACCCCATGGACTATACAGTCCATGGAATTCTCCAGGCCAGAATACTGGAGTGGGTAGCCTTTCCCTTCTCCAGGGGATCTTCCCAACCCAGGGATCAAACCCAGGTTGGCCACATTGCAGGCAGATTCTTTACCAGCTGAACTACAAAGGAAGCCCACATATATTGGTTACATCTGATTAATTCCTAAGTCCCCAAATACAAGTTTCCAAAGGTGTCTTTCACGGTTACTAGCAAGTTCAACAGCTTGCTGGTGGCAAGCCCCTCCTCTAAAACCTCAGGCCCAACCACCTAGAACCAGCCAGCAGTGACTGCACCCATAGGACATAGGCCCCAATCCTTCCAGAGCTCACACCCCAAAGCCAGAGCCTCAGAAAGCTACAAAAGGAAGCATAGGGCTGGGGGCCCCTGACGTCCTCAGGCTGGACGATGCCTCACCTGACTTGGCTGCCTCCTCCAGGGCCCAGGCCAGGGAGGGTGGGGGTGACCCTCAGCCAGCTGCCATGGGAATCACCCAGCAAGGTCCCACCGGAGTCAACACCCGCTCCAGCCAACACTTGGATGCAGAGAGGAAGACCAAGAGTCTTGAAGTTCTGTTGAGTTCAACCAGCGTTGACTGGCATCCCATGGGGTGTTGGATGCTGACAGTCCAGAGATACGCTAACCATAAAACACTGAACAGTCAGCAAGTGGGATCTCCCTGGTGATCCAGTGGTTAGGGCTCCATGCTTTAACTGCCAGGGCGTGGGTTCAATCCCTGATCAGGAAACTAAGATGTGGTAAGCCACGTGGTACGGCCAATAAAACAAAACACTCAATGAATGTCTCTTTTGTGCCTCAACATGTAATTTTAAAAGCAATTTTAATCCTGAAGTCCTCCCTGAGGGGTAAGGTCTATAGTCACCTCCCCCATGCTACAGATGGGGAAGCCATCCAGGGATAACGTGACTTGCCCAAGGCCACTAGCAGAGCCAGAATATAGTCCCAAGCAGTCTGGCTCTTAATCAGCACCTCATATTCCCTCAAAGTTCTTATCCTCAGACACCGCCAGCAAGTGCCACATGCTACTTCCTTCCTGCTCTGCTCTAGGTGAAAGCCCATTCCCTTCTGAGAAGCCAAAGAAATGAGGAGTGTGGCTGTCCCCTCTCCAGAACCCTGCACCTACAGCTGGGCGGAGGAGCGGCCATCAAGGCCCAGTCCCCAGGGTCCAGCCAAAGCCCCCACTGAGATGCCCCTCAGGGCCGTCTCTCTGATTCCGAACACCTTCCCTGCACACCAACCCCTGCCTCCAGTGAGAAAGTGGGAGCAGAAATAAATATAGCTCTCCTAAAATAAACCAGGGATGGCAAGGTACAAGAAAGGAGGAAAATGGAATGCCACTGCTGCCTTGAGACCGGGAAGTTCTCCTGGTGTAGGCAGCGCCAGTGCTGCTGAGCAAGACAGGTGCCCGAGTCCCCTTCTGCCTCTGCTCCCAGCCTGCTGATGCAAACTGGCACTCACCCGTACACACCTGGAAAGCCCAGGCTAAGGGGACGTGAGCATGGAGGGCAGAGTCACTGAGCTGAGGACATGGGCACCAAAGGGCTCAACCCTAGCTCTATCGTTTGTCAGCTGTGTGACTTGAGCGAGTCACTCTGCTTCTCTGATCCTATACCTCCTCATCCAATACCCAAGTCCTGCAGGTTGTTGTGACGGGAGTGAGCTCCTCCACAGGGTAACGCCTGGCCCAAGGGAGACTCTGAACAGAGGCAATTTCCCTTCCTCCCTTCTCTCCACGTGTGCACACCTGGGCCATCTTCTTTCTCCTCTTTCACTTGGCTGAAAGCGGGCGGGTTTGTCACCGGAGCAGGGACTGCTTTCGGCTCCTACAAGTCCCTCCCACCCTCCATGCCTGGCCCAACAGTTGGCTGGTTATTCTTATGACTCTAGGGGACTTGCTCACTGCCTTGGGGCAGATCCAGGGAGTCACTAAGTACCGTCATTCTCAGGGCCTCCTCTGCCCGCTGACCTGAAATGAGGCTCTGCAGGGGGCCCCAAAGCCTGCCAACGCTCTGCTTTTGCTCAGAGACCAACAAGAGGCTCTGCTGTGCTCGAAAGCAGGGAGTGTTCTCTAAGGCAACGTTAGTTTGGCCGGCCGGGCAGGTACTTTCCGAAGTGGAAGAATTGGATTTGGCCAGTCACCCCTCTGAGGGGAGGCCCTGCTGCATGGTGATCAAATAAGCAGGCTTCAATCCCTTGGGTTCAAATCTCAGCTCTGCCACTTAGCTGTGCCGCTTCGGGCAGCTTTCCTATCCAGTTTGAACCTTAGCATTCTCATCTGTAAAAGGGTATAATGATTTCTACCTCTCAGGGAGGTGTGGATGAAACAAGGTACCGTGACGGGATGTGATAAGCACAGTGCATTCGACACATATTTGACTCAGCTACTGGGTATCTACTGACGTCTGCTGGGGATGGATAGGGGCTTAGACACAGGTGAGCCCAGCTCTTGACGAGGCCACAGTCAGGGTCAGAGCCTAGCCTGCAGCCAGTCACCCCACCATAATACACCCCAGCACGTGCCAAGCCAGGGGTGTGAGAAGGGAGCCTTACTAGACCCCCCGTGGAGGGAGCAGGGAGAAGGAGGCAATTGAGAGAAACCGCCAAAGCCAGAAATCTCGGTTGTTTCCACTGAGCCTCAACCAGAGATGGCGGCCCCAACTGGGAAAGGGGTCCTAGAGGGAACACGTCAGCTTTCTGACTGCTCCCCCTGAGGTGCCTTGCCAGACAGCTCTGTGGTGGGCCAGCTCCAGCCCCGCTCTGTGGGGAGAGGGCCACTCAGGCTGGCCATCGAGTCTCCCTTCCATCCAGCAAGTGCCTGGTGAGCCTTTCTGCACAAGGCACTGGCCCCGACAGCAGCCAGCTTCTGGGAAGAGCTTTGATGTGGCTGGTGAACACCCATCAAGGCTGACATGACCACACAACGCAGGCTGCTCCCCTGTGACTCAGCAAGGTGTCTGACTCATCCATCCACAGGGTGGGTGCACTAGTTCTTTCTCACAATGGAAGCAGAAAGCAGAAAGCAGAAAAGAAGGCAAGGGTCAGGCTGCAGCACACGGGCAGAAGCCCTACGAATACTGAAGGCAGCTCATGAGAGGTACCCCCTGGTTATCCACGAGGTGCCCATGGTGGGAGCACTAACGTGAGTCCAAAACACACGGTCCTGGCGGTGCAGAGGACAAAGCCACCCTGGGCTGGCAGGGGCAGGGGCAGGCCTGATGGCACGTATGTCCACTGGGTCAGGGAATGGGCTAAAAAACAGACAAAATCTTTTTCTAAAAGGTGACCCACTGCAAGGATTATAAGAGGCAAACTATAAGTAGGTGCTGTAAATACAGTGGGGTGTTAACGAGCCAAAAAAGTCACAGGAATCACACGCTGTAACAGCATGTAAACAGGACTAGATTAATACAATTTTGACTGGATGCAGTCTGCAGTTTGGGAATTTATTTACCTAGTGATTTTCTCTTGGGAAATCAAAGTTATCATTGGTCAATTTGACTTCTCATTTCTCATTTTTCAATGGCAATCAATTTGGTGCCATTATTTATTTACTTATTTATTTATCCTTTTTGGCTGCACCACATGACCTGCAGGATCTTAGTTCCCTGACAAGGATCGAATCTGTGCTCCCAGCAGTGGAAGCATGGAGTCTCAACCACTGGACTGCCAGGGAAGTCCCATGGTGCCATTACTTAGAACAGGTTCTGGACAGAGTCACCTAGGACTAACTCTAAAATCAGGGATGTAGGCATGAAGGATTTAATCCGTGAAGACAGTCTGTACCCGACCTCCCAGTGACATCAAAGCTGACAAAATGTTACTTTGGAAAGTTGCCGGAGCACCAGAACTGTCCTGGGTCACTATCTAGGGAGAGTGACTCAAGCTGGGCATACTAGACGTTCTGGAATCTGATTCTTCGAAGTCCCAGGTGCACGGTGAGGACGGAGCAGAGGCAGAGTCCTGAGGTCTGGAATGGCCACTACCAGGAGAGGGAGACTCAGCGGCACAGGGACCCGGGGCCTGTGAGGCTGCGGGCCTGGGGGACAGCTGTAAATGGGCAGGGGACCAGCTTGCGTGCTCCCCCTCCCCCTGGGAGCCCCCAGGCACCCACCCGGCTGAGTGTGGGGACAGAAGCAGGCTGAGGTGCTGCTCTGGGCGCGGAAGGGCCGGGAGGCGAGGGGCTGTTAAGAAAGCTCCCCACCAGGAAGGTGGCGGAGCAGGGCGGGCGGCAGCCTCGAGGCCTGGATGAAGGGAGGGAGGACCCTCAGAGGCCACCGGGACCTGCCTGGTGAGAGCAGCGGACCCACCTTTCCCGGCATACAGCTCCAGGCCTGCACTGCCAGTGGAGCTGCTTTTATTATTCAGAAAAAGGAAGGTGCCCTTCTCCCTCTTCTAGTATTTTAAGCTATGTTTGCCTGCTGCTATTCCACTGGTATGATGTGGCAAATGTTCTACAGAAAGGAACTGAGGACACACACACAAAGGCAGAGAGGTGGGGAGGGGGGAGGGAGGAAAGGAGGAAGGGCCCACCTGGAGAAATTTTCACAGCATTTCAGGGTCGCTGGCCTTGGCCCCAGGCGTGTCTCTGATCTCCTCTCCTACTCTCTTCCTCCCTCACTGCTCTAGCCACATGACCTCCTGACTCCTCCTCTAACACACCAGCCAGGTTCCTGTCTCAGGGCCTTTGCACTTCCTTTCCCTCAGCCTCTAAAACACTTGCCCCATATGGCTCACTCTCCTCTTTTGGCTCAAATATTACCTTCTTGGGGAGGCCTTCCTCAAGCCCTCTATTTGAAACTGCCATGATCTCTTTCCTACTTTATTTTTTGATATAGCATTTCTCACCATCTGACATGCTATTTACTTAATTCTGGCTCCTCCCCCTTCCCCACCACAACTACCAGGAGAGCAAGAGATCTGTTTATCTGCTTTGTTCACTCCTTCATTCCCAGTGCCTGGAACAGAGTCTGGAGGGACCCAGTAAATATCGGCTGAATGAATGGGCGGAAGAAGAGTGGAGGGGAAGAGGGAACCAGGGTCAGATTTAAACTAACCCTGGATTCTCAACAGTCTGAATGAAGGTGTGGGGTGAGTTCTAAAAGCAAGGAGCACATACTATCTGAGGCCTTCTCTTTTGATCCCAAGAACTCCCGAAAAGGTTCCCCCAGACAGTAAGTAAGTAAGTAAGTCAGTAAGTGTTAGTTGCTCAGTCATGCCAGACTCTTTGCGACCCCATGGACTGCAGCCCACCAGCTTCCTCTGTCCATAAGATTTTCCAGGCAAGGATACAGGAGTGGGTTGCCATTTCCTTCTCCAGGGGATCGTCCCAACCCAGGGATCGAACCCGGGTTTCCTGCACTGCAGGCAGATTCTTTACCACTGAGCTACAGACAGCATATTGCTTTAAATATTAGTTTGCAAAAAGGCTGGACCTAGAATCTCCAAGTGCCATGAAAGGGATGCTCTACAACTGCCTCAGAATAAGAACAAGGGTCAGCCAAGTCACTACCTGTGCTTGGGAGATGGATAAGCCCTGTAGTAGTTTCCTGTTGCCACTGTAACAAATCACCACAAACTCAGTGGCTTAAAACAAAACATTTATTCTCTTAGGATTCTGAAGGTCAAAAAACCAAAATTAGTTTCACTGGACCAAAGTCAAGGTACTGGCGGGCCACACTTCCTCCAGAGGTTCTAGGGGAGCATTTGTTTCCTGGCCTTTTCTAGCTTACACAGCTGCATTCCGAGCATTCCTTGGCCTCTTCCCCCATCCCTGGAGCCAGCAGAGCATCCTGCTGCAGTAGTCACATGCCTTTTGTACCAGAGTTCCCTTTGCCTCCCTCTTCGAAGGACACTTGTGGTTGCCCTTAGGGCCCACCAGGATAAGCCAGGATGTGTGTGCTGTGCGCTCAGCTGCTCAGTCGTGTCTGACTCTGTGCGACCCTATGGACGGTAGCCCATCAGACTCCTCTGTCCATGAGATTCTCCAGGCAGGAATACTGCAGTGGGTTGCCATTTCCTTCTCCAGGAGATCTTCCCGATCCAGGGATTAAACCAGCATCTCTTACATCTGCTGCATTGGCAGGTGGGTTCTTTACCACCTGCAAGGGAGGTAAGCCAGGATAATCACCCCATCTCAAGATCCTTACCTGAAAAACTCATTCTGCCATATGAGGCAGTGCCCAGAGGGCCCAGGGCTTATGGCCTGAATATCTCTGGAGGCCATTACTCAGTCCACCACCACGGAAGGCAGGTGCCAAGAGTATGGAAGAAATTCAGACCAATGGTCTATAGGAAAGAAGAGTCAGATCTGGAGTCTTGGCAAGGTCCTAGATCAGGGTCCTTCTTTTGCTCTAACTGCATGCTATTAATTAGGGGGGTGGGGAGTTATTTTCATGCAACTGAGCACTTTGGCCTTTGGAGGGCCTTCTTAGAAGGGAAGGGTAGTTTTCTCCTCTCCAACCTGAAGTTCCCAGGGGACCATGCAGAAGTCCATCTCAGGATGCACATGCTGAGGGTCAAGGGAACCCAGCAGGGTCTCTGGACTGTCCCAAAAACCTTTACAGGAGGGGAAACTGCAAAGAAATGACCTGGCTAGATGAACAAGCTCAAGATTGGGATGGCAGGTAAGTTTTCTCCCATGAGACCTGCCTTGGGAGGAGGGCTGTGAGAACCCATCTGAGTCTAGAGAGGAGTTCCAGATCAGCTGGTGATATCTGTGGTGATATCTGATGCCAGGAAGGGCCAGGTTAACAACCGTCCGAACGCTGCATGTTACCCACTCTGCTCCACGTGGCACCTCTGGGAGCTACAGCAAGGTGGCTTCTGCCCAGACATCAAAAGACACGGAGAAGCAAAGCGAGAGAAACACAGCTGCCCCAGGATACGGCTTTACACCCGGGACACAGTCCCTCTGCTGTGTAGCACCACACCGTTTCTTGGCTGGAATGTGCTGCTTGTTCCCCTCAAAGCCTTCAAGGGCTCAGGGAGGTGACGGAGGATGATAAACTTCCACTGTAAGAACGATATGCTTATCTCGTGGGTTTTATTGATCCACTGGGTCACCAGTGGACCCAGCTGGCTAAAAATATTTAGTAGGGAAATGACGGAGGAGTGGTTCTTAACCAGGGGTGACTTTGTCCCAAGGGGACATGTGGCAATGTTTGGAGACATTTTAGATTTTCACCAAGGTGGGGGGGGGGTACCACTGGCATCTGGTGGGTAGAAGCCAGGGATGATGCTTGACATTCTACAATATGCAGACAGCCCACACAACAAAGAGGTACCAGCCCAAAATGTCTACAGTGCTGGGGCTGAGAAATCCTGTGCCAGAGAAAACAGAACTAGAGGTGAAGAAAGCAGAGTGACGGTCACAAGCAAGGAATGAATGCTTTATGGGATTAAGGGAAACAGTAAAGGCACACCTGGCCTGCTTGTTTGGAAAAAGGGATGATCAGTGAGCTCTGGGTTCTGGCAAGTTCAAGGACAGCCTGTCTGGGAGGCGAGTGGGCCCGCAGACAGCTGTGTATGCAGAGCAGCTTGCCTGGCCCCCGCTGCCAGCAGGAGAGCAGAGTTGGTGTGTGCTTCCAGCGGAGTGGTAGCCAAGAAACTCTGGGCCACTGAGGTCACAATTCTTGGATGAAGGAAGTGCCAAAAGCAGTCATAAGATAAGGACCAAAGAGTTATAGCAGGTTACAAAGGAAAGCAACAAAAATCTGTTTTTAGGTCCCTAACAATACAGTAATAAAGAAATGAACTGAAACATGAGGTCATTTTCCCATAGCACCTGGGAGACTCTCCCTTCAGGATCCATCTCTGGGGGAACTGTTTCAAAGCTGTATCGCTGTGAGCTGTAGATGATTCGGGAAGGGTCTCGGGAGAGCTGCTGAGACGACACCAAGGCCTGGGAGAAGTCAGGCTTTGCAAAAGGGACACGAAAGGAAAAGAAGGGCAACATACTGCCCAGAACTCCAGGAACTACTGAGGAGCAGATGAAGACTCCCGTCAGTGGAGGAGGGACCTAGTGCAGGAAACCACTTCCTCCTGAGATCAGTGCCCCGGAGCCTGGCTCGGAGAAACCAGCACTTACAGAGGCTCCTCAGTCTCCAAGTCACAACCCTACACACTGAGCGCTAAGAGTCACATCCAGGTCTGCCCAACACTAATGCCACTCCAGCACTTCCCTAGGTGTCTTCTTGGTCGGAAAAGAGCCACAGACACAGGTCAAGGGCATGAGGTGCTTGAACTCGGCAGCCAGGGCCCAGGGAACTGCGGAAGCAGCCAGCCCCTGCCCTAAGGCTGGAGACCCGTGAGAGTAGTCTTAGCTGGGTCTCAAGCAGTTCCTCCAGCCTCATCCTCCATTCCTCTGTTTGCTGTTTCCCCCCTCAACGCTCTTCTTTTCCCCTCTTCATCCCTCTCCCTCCCATTCTTTCATCTGTCCCCTTCTTCTCACTCTTTTCCTCACTTCCTCTTGGTTGGTGATACTGAAACTGTCAGTGCTGTCACATGAAGCTTTATCTTTCCTGCTTCTTATTTGATAAATTATGGAGAACTTTTTAATGTGTCTTGCCAATAAAACCTAAATCCAGCTGCATTCTAACTGGTGTATTAGCATCCCTAAACGACGTGTGTGTGTGTGTGTGTGTGTGTGTGTGTGTAAACGACGTGTGTGTGTGTGTGTGTGTGTGTGTGTGTGTGTGTGACTCCACCCAGGCTCTGTGTACTTAATCTGTGTGGCTGGCAGCTCAAAATCAATTAATTTCAACAGCAACCAGAGGAACTCAGATTATACATGAGGAAGAATTTCCTCATACTTACACCACTGTAGTAATCTCCTATCTAACCTCTCTACCTTCATTCTTTCTCCATTTAATCAACCTTTGTGCAATATTAAGATAATGACTCCTTGTTCTAAAACTATCAGCAGTCACCCATTGCCCAAAGAACATGGAGTGCAGATTTTCTCACCTGGCATTCAATGGCATCTATCAAGCCACTACAAGTTTCCTAACAGTGGTTTCCAGAAATGGAAATTATGATAAAACACACTTTTCTCCTGTGAGTATTCATCTACAGGCCAGGTTATCTCACAGAAGGAATGCTAAAAAAAAAGCAATACCTGGGCTCCATGGAGGCCTCTCTCCCTCCCAATGAAGCATGTGTCCTGTTGTTCATACTCCTGTGCAGCCCTCTCCTGAATCTGAACCGGCCCTATGACCAAGAAAACACACAGTGACATTGTGTGACTTCCAAGGCGAGGCCCTAAGAAACCTTGCCTGTATCTCTCAATACACTCAGTCTTTGTATATTTCTGCTCAGAACAGCTGCCATACTGTGAGAGGCACAGGGCACATGGAGAGGCCCCGTGTAGGTACCCTAGTCAGAACTGAGCATCAAGTGCCATGTGAGTGAGCCAGTGTGGACGTTCAGCCCGCTGGGCGTTCAGATGACTCCTGCCTTGGTCTCCACTTGACTACAGCAACATGAGATACCCCAAGTTAGAATTACCCAGCTGATCCCAGTCAACTCACAGGATCATGAAAAATAATAACGTGCCAATTTCACTTAAGAATATCCTAGATGAACCAATAAAAAACTAATTTTATTAAGTCAAGCCCCTTGAGTGCATGTCTTTTTTTTTAGGCTGTGCCATGAGGCATGCGTGGCCTTAGTTCCCCAACCAGGGATTGAACCTGTGCCCCCTGCAGTGGAATGGCGGAGTCTTAACCACTGGACCACCAGGAACTTCCCAAGTACATGTCTTTTAAATATCCTTTGTAACAAATCAGGAGTTCCAAGACCATTTCAAAGAAAAGCAATTGTGCAATTGTTTGAGTTGCAAGCTAAACTAGCCACTTTTTTTTCCTTCGTAAAGTACCATTTTTTACTTGAAAGAAAAGAATAACAGCCAATTAAGTTATGATTATTTAGAATGGGTATTTAACAAACTTTTTCTTGAAAATGAAGTGAGCTGTCACTTCAAGAAAAGAAATTGACAGTATGTTACCAACAATAAAAAAATCAAGCTTTCAAGAGAAAATTCAAATCACAGGAAACTTGTATCCACCACTGTGAGCTTCATAGCTTCCCAATACTTGAAGGATAAAATCAGTGGTCTGAATATGATTTACTGATGCTGTAAAATGAAATATGTCAAGACTTAGAAAATATATCTAACTCATTGAACCAATATTTCCCAAAGACCAAAATAAAAGATCCATTCGAAGTGCAAGATGGGCCAATGGATTATAAATGTCACAAAGTATGAGAATTTTGTTGATAAGGTTTCAGACTCCACATTCCAACTAACCTTTAAGAAACTACCACTTGTCCAGTTTTGGTACAGTATTAAAGAAGAATATCCATAATTATCTGCAAGGGCTATTAAAATACCCTTCTCCTTTTCAGTTACCTATCTGTATGAGGCCAGATTTTCTTCATATTCTTCAACTGAGACTGTACTTCAAGAGACTAAACACAGAAATAGCTGTGAGAATCCAGCTCTTTTCCATTAAATCAGACATCAGCAAAAATGTACAACAATGTCCCTCCTCTCAACATTTTTGTTTTGGAAAATAGTTATTTTTCATTAAAAATGTCATTTGTGATCAATGTAATGGTTTTATTACTATATTAAATGAATTCATAAATTAGTAATTTTTAAAACTGCCTTGGTTTCGATTTCCAATACAGTAAACAAAAGTTCATGACATTCTTAACAATTTTTAAGAGCATGAAGTTGACTTCAGAATAAACCAGCCTCCTTTCAAGATGGCCAATATGACGCCCAGTTTCTTTAGGGACAAAGCCAACCCTCACGGATGACTCGCTCCTATCAATGAGTGTCCTTGTACAGCACATGTTTTTAGTACTCACTGGCTCTCAGTGCTCAAAAAACGTTTTTATGCATATGTCCAGGCCATGGGGACAGCTAAGGACCATGTCTGAAATCATCTGTCGCAGCATCTCGCCCCAGAAAAGGGCCTTAGGTGGGAAAGACTAAGATGACAGCACCAGTTTTTTGAGATTAACACTGAAAAATCTGATAAAGCTACAGCCTCATCTTTGCCAGTGGAAACTAAGAAAGAAAACTTCCAGCTTGGGCTGGGAGCTCAAAGTTAAGAGACGAATAGGACAACTGACTCTGGACATGGACAGTAGCTGCCACTGTGGCGAGCTGCTGCTCAAACAAATGACCAAGCAAATCAAGTCAACGCAGCAGTTCTCCCTGATTATGGGGACCTTCTCTCTCTGCCTTCTCTCAGAGAACCTCAGAAGTCCTCCCAAATCTTCCTCCTTCCGCGTTCACATTTCCTTCAGAGAAAAAGACTTGGTATGGGATTAATAGGAGGGGCCCTTGCTTGAGACCTTCCTGCAAGATCCACAAACAGCCTGACCACCCCCTAGACTGACAAGACACATGAGCTCAGCACCCTGTTTGGCAACAGGAAAACCCACGGGGTGTTAGAGGCAGAGGAAGGGAAGTGAAACCCATAAACAGCTATTAAAACTACTGAGCTTCAGAGATTAAAACAAATCAAAAGGGAGCCCCACATTTCCCCTGGCCCCCAGCAGAGACCCCACCATAGCCAGGCTGCCAGATAGTTGGAACAATGAACACTGAATTCCATGGTGCTCCCCTTCTGAGAGTTTACAAAACCTGCCAGGCATCCTGAGAGCCAAATAGGGAAATAGCAATGGGAAGTGTGGAGCATTGTTCTGACTCTCCTGAGGACCTGATATCCCAGCAGAGATGTTAGAAACAATTCTACGTATCACGCCCAGCTCTCACATACATGCCAGCAAACTACGGACCCATGAACAGGGACAGAATATGATTTCTCACCATCATCATTTTCCAAGTGCCTAGCAATATACTTGGCACACAGCAGGCACTCAAAGATGTTTGTTGCATAAATGAAAGAGAAAGATGCACACCATCATTGTGGCCTGGCACCCATATGGACAGAGAAGAAAGTCTGTACCTTTATTCATTCAATATTTACTTAGCATCGCCTCTGTACCAGACACTGTCCTAGACACAACAGGAAATAAAATAAGACCCCACCCTTGTGGAGTTTATGTTTCAGTGAGTGTAAAGGCGAAAACCTTAATGCTCCTCAAAAAAACCATGTAAGCCACAGCTTCAATAATTATTTAATTGACTACTGTCACTACCAGATGCAGTGACAGGCGCCTGGGATCCGGGACCCCACGCTAGGGAAATCACATCCATCAGCTGTCAGAGGCCCCGAGGTAAGAAAGATAGGATTACCTCTTTGGTGCATCTGTCCTCATCTGTTGGTGAACAGAAGCCACTGCGTGAGTACCATGTGCGTACCCCAAAACACCACACAAGGCTGCAGGAGAGAAAGAAACCCCATATCTTTAACTGAGAGGCACCGGGGGTCAGAAAAACAGCTCTGATGCATTATAACGAAACATGAGGGCTCAGAGGGTGCTCCCAGGGCAACCTGGCTCCTTCTTTGTCGCTGACACACACCCTGAGATGTTGTGATTCTGAGCCTGAGTCAGCAAATATTTCCCAATCCTGGAAGTCATCGGCTCATTTCCAAGTCAGCAGACGCCGGCTTTGCTGCTTCTATCAGGTGGGTGGGAGCAGCTGGCAAGGTGAGGAAGAAGCTGGAGTCCAACACTCCCCACGGGTGGCAGCTCATACACGGAGATGCCCTGAGTCATACTTGACTCCTTGACCAGAGCCCAGTGGAGACAGCACTGGAGTCACACCCTCATCACCAGCCTCTGAGCCATGAAGGCCAAGGACCATGTGCCACGGAAGAAGACCTGTGTATCTGAAACCTGATGCGAGGGGCCGTTTTCTCCATGCCAGGCTCAAGCATGTGCCCAGCTCTCCTGACATCACCGAACTCGGCTACTGCGAGTGGCTCCTCCCTCCGGATCCAAAGGCACAGAGGAAGGCCCTGTAGTTTGGCTTCCCAGCCTGCAGGTAGCACCCTAGCAGGTGGGCCTCAGTGACAGACGACAGCTGAAGCCTTGAGCAGCGAAAGGGCCAGCCCCTCCTGAGAGAAGCTGCAGGACACGCCGGGAGCCGCAGGCCCTGGGGACAGCTTGCACAATAGCCAGGACAGCAGCATTCTGGCCAAAAAAGAGGCCTACAAGCTTCCCAGGCCAGCGCCCAACACTGGCTGTCCTCTCACCAGGCCCTGGGGAGCAGGCTCTGAGGGACCACAGGTAGGACTGGAAGGCTGAGTGGGGGCAACTCTTCCTGAGTGCGTGGAGGAGGAAAGCAGAAGTGGAGAGGCGAGGAGAAAGGCAGGTGAACAAAAGAGCGGGTCACTGAACTAAGGGACTGCTGGGCTACCCCATCTGTGGGATAATGTCAGGGGCCTGTCTGCCAAGCTCTGCAAAAATCACCAAATGGGCCCTTGGTCATGGATAATCATGACTACGTACCCAGAAGATGACGGGGTGAACAAACTGCAAGAAGCTATCTGGCCAGAGCTGCTGGTGCCCAAGCTGCTCCACAAGGACTGGGCCTGACCTCCTCTCAAGCCCTTCTCACTGGCCGCCTCAGTGGAGAGTGCTACCACAGGGTAAGCAGGCAGAGGAGCAGCAAACAGCTCAAAAGAGTTGGATAAAGTCCCGGGGAGCCAGAGGCTGGACGAAAGGACCACCAAACACATGACCCCAACTTCATCAGACGGACTCACCAGAGGGCTGTTTTCTATAGTAACAAGGGACCCCTTTTGGTCCTGTCTGCCCAAATCCTTCCCCTAGTGCTACTTGGGAAAGGGGATTGGCTCAGCCTTCCACAGCCCTATTCCTCTCACAGAAAAGGGTCTGTGCACAGGAGGACTCCAAAACTTTAAAGTTTGGTCTGGCCGATTCAGTTGGCTCTCCACCACAGCTCCTGAAGGCTGCCAATGCTGTGTTCAATTCTGGCTCAAAGGCAGGGAGCACGATCCTCAAAAGAGGAGACCTAGAAACCCAGAGCCAGGTGAAACAACAGGCTTTCATTTTTGAACCTGCGAGTGGGTCACGCTTTCAGAATCCTTCAAGAGCAGACTGTACAGAAACAGAGGGTATGTTATTTCCTGAACATCTCCCGAGTCCCTGAGAGGACTAACACCAAATAAAGGAGCTCAAACTGAACACATTTGTGATGAACTTTCACCTTGGCAAGAAGGTTAAACATCCAGATGCACCACGAACACGGTGGGTTCTCCAGCCTCAGAGAGGACGATGCCTGTGACTGGAAGCAAGGCAAGCTCCTGGCACTGTCTTCCTAATGCAGACCCACAAACCGCTCAGGCAGATACGACCTGATACCCTCGGCTATGCCTGGGCAAAGGGAACAGAACCTCAATGTCAGCCTCGCTCTTGGAGCCACAGGAAATGAAGCTCCCAAGTAAAACAGAGGGAGAAAAACCTTCAGGAGAACTTGCTCAGTGATTTGACATCAGAAGCCCAGAACACACTCAGTAAGTTAAGAGATGCGTGAGGGAAAAATCAGCAGGTGGTTTGAGCCACCAATAACAAAAGGGATAGATACCTGCCAGCCCCAGGGCTATCAGGCTGGCAATCTATTTCAAAACTTGAACAGGAAAAAAATGTTCTGGAGCCAGTACAGAGGAAACAGGTTGAGGTCCACAGGCATTCTCTGGAGACTTCTCTTAGCTCTCTGGGATGGGGCATAGGGTGGAGGGTGGGAGGAAGGGCAGAGACAGGCTGGGGTATCATGGTTTAAATGTGTATAATATGTCCAGGGTGTAAAGCCACAAAGCCCTGTTTCCTGGAAGGGGAAAAGAGCTGGAAGAGGCCTCCAACTACCCCTGGCACACACCCAATTCAGCGGCTAGTCTCTCCTCAAGGGTTCCTGGAAGTCAACAAACCCATAAAGAGGAAGTACTCAGCTGAGACTGGGAGAATGGTCTATAAATTGGACATTATCCCTGACGCAACACCCTAGTAAATTCTCCCACACAGACACACGTTATATTCACATTCAGAGCCTTACTTCAATCAAGGGGCTGCATACCCTACCCCACGGGGATCTCATCTGTGGGTCATGGGAAAACAAAGTAGTGTCTGGAGCTTAATGCTTACCCCAGAAGCAGAGGCAAGGAACTGGGAGGGAAGGGGAGGTGGATGACAGGAATGCAGGGGACAGGGCTGACTAGAAAGAAATCCTGAGAGCGGGGCAAAAAAACAGGGCTTCTGCGGGGAACCAGGGTAGGAGAGGCTTAGGCAGACAGGGATTGAAAGCATGGGCTGAAAAAGCCAAGGAACAACGTGGGAAAGCTGTGGGGGAGGAGTAATACTGGGGGGCGGGGGGCAGGCAATTGGGGGAAAGAGAGGACGGGGATGGGGAAAGAGAGCAAAGCCTGGGAGGGCAAGGATAGGAGAACGAAGACAAGGATGACGAGGCGGGGGTGGGCGGAGAAGCTCTCCAAGGAGACCCTGGGAAGAGAGGGTCAAGGCTTTGGAGACACCAGAGAAGAGATGGAGGAAGAGATGAGAGTCAAGGGTGGGAGGGGACCCAGAGCCTGCGACGCCGGCTCTCAGAACACAGAAGTGGGACGAGGCGAAGATACGAGGCCCAGAAGGGAACGCAGAAGTCTGGGGGGCGGGGGCAGGAGGCCCACGGTTCGGGCTCGAACAGCGACGGGCGTCCAAAGGCTGGGGGCGCAGCGGGGCGGGGTGCCCGGAGAGCCACGGACGGCCGCGGCCCGCCCGGCCCCGAGCGACGGGAAGCGACGGCCGCCGGACCCCCTGCGCCTCTCGCCCCGCACTCCACTCCCCGCCGGGCCTCGCGCCCCAGCCTCGCGGCTCGCCTCAGCCCGGGCTCTCCCGCCTCCGCCGCTCCGCCGACCCACTTCCCAGGACCCGGACTGACCTGTCCCGGCTGCCCCCGCGCCGCCGCTGCTGCCGTCCCGCAGGCTCCGCAGGCGCCTCCGGCTCCTGCCAAAACTTTTCCCATTAATCCCCGGCTCCGCGCGGCGGCCGCGGCGTCACACGCTGCGCGGCCCGACCCCGCCCCCGCCAGCGAGACGTCACCGGGCCGCTCGTCCCCGCCCCCTCTTTTCCACGCCCTCTTCCGCTTCGGCCACGGCCAATCACCGCACGTCTTGGATCCGCCCCCTGACTCTGCCGCTCCGCCCACCGCACGCGGCGCCGGGCCCACCTGCAGCGCCCTCTGGTGCCCAGGGAGGAGCTGGGGCGGAAGCTCCAGGACCGGTAAGACACGTCTGGCAAGTATCACAGAAGAGGATTGGAAGTTGGAAGGGAAGGTAGCAATTATCTTAGTATTGCCTCCTCATCCTTCCAGGGAAAAAACAGCCTCAGAGAAGGTGTGTGACTTGCAGTGAGAGGCAATACGGAGGCTGGAACCTGGATATTCCGCTGAAGAAGACTATGCTCCCTGTGATTTTCACAAAAGGGCTTTGTCCTTCAGTTCAGTTCAGTTCGGTTCAGTTGCTTAGTCGTGACTCTTTGCTACCCCATGGACTGCAGCACGCCAGGCTTCCCTGTCCATCACCAACTCCTGGAGCCTACTCAAACTCATGTCCATCGAGTCGTTGATGCCATCCAACCATCTCATCCTTTGTCGTCCCCTTCTCCTCCTGCCTTCAATCTTTCCCAGAATCAGGGTCTTTTCAAATGAGTCAGTTCTTCGCATCAGGTGGCCAAAGTATTGGAGTTTCAGCTTCAGCATCAGTCCTTCCAATGAATATTCAGGACTGATTTCCTTTAGGATGGACTGATTGGATCTCCTTGCAGTCCAAGGGACTCTCAAGAGTCTTCTCCAACAGCACAGTTCAAAAGCATCAATTTTTCAGCCTTCAAGAGGCTTCTGTAACTGGAAATTTGGACTTCCCTGGTGATTCAGTCAGTAAAGAATCCGGGTGCAATGAGGAGACCTGGATTTGATCCCTGGGTGGGGAAGATTCCCCTGGAGAAGGAAGGAAATGGCAACCCACTCTAGTATTCTTGCCTGGGAAATCCCATGGACAGAGGAGCCTGCTGGACTACAGTCTGTGGTGTTGCAAAGAGTCAGGCACGACTAAGCGACTAAATCACCATAACTAGAAATTTATGGTTCTGGATTTCTTACTTATCTTCCTAATTATCTAACATACTTGCCCTGTAAATGGGGAACATCCTTCCCTCTGTTGTAGAAAATTCTGTTGTCCCTTTTAAACCCAGGTCTTTAGGACCTGGAAGGGACCTGTCATCCCAACCTTCAGATATACCATAAAAAGGTACTTAGCATGGATGTCCCTGGTGGTCCAGTGGCTAAGACTCTGCTCTCCCAATGCAAATGGGCTGGATTTGATTCCCGCTCAGGGAACTATGCTCTGAACTATGCAGCAACTAAAGATCCAGTGCAGCCATAAATGAATATTTTTTTAAAAAGTACCTAGCAGCTGGGATGCAGTCTTTTAAAAAAGTAAATATTTATCGGCTGCTTTGAGTCTTTGTTGCTGCACACGGGCTTCCTCTAGTTCCTCTTAGTTGTGGTAGGCAGGCTTCTCACTGCAATGTCTTTTCTTGCGCAGCAGGGACTCTCGGGGCACAGGCTTCAGTAATTGTGGCCTGTGGTCTCAGTAGCTGTGGTGCATGGGCTCGGTTGCCCTGAGGCAGGTGAAATCTTCCCAGATCAGGGATCGAATCCACGTCCCCTGCATTGGCAGGAAGATTCTTTTCTTTTCTTTTTTTTTAAATTTTATTTGTATTTTAACACCAAAAACATTTTGTATTGGGGTATAGCCGATTAACAATATTGTGATAGTTTCAGGTGAACAGTGAAGGGACTCAGCCATACATATGCATGTATCCATTCTCCAGGCAGACGGATTCTTGACCACTGGACCACCTGGGAAGTCCCTGGAAGGCAATCTTATGAAAGAGATTGGATTTGTCATCTGGAGATGAACAAACTCTGTAGGTATATTATCTCCTCTCCATCATCTTTAAAATAAAGATTACACTCCGCCTTCTTATATACTCCTCAGGCTACACCCTCAGATATCTGGTTAATAGAACTGAGTGATTTTTTTCTCTCTGCTTCTCCCCCCCCCCCACTTTGTGAAATGAATGTGCAATACTTTTGTAATTCAGACATCAACCTCCTTGCTTTGAGATGGAAGGAAGAATGGGTTGTGGAAGTCAAAGCCTTCCCTAAGATTTCTGCAAATTTCAGGGGGATTTATATTCTCAGAAATCTCTCTGCCTCCAGGCTTCAGCTTCTGCGAGGCTATTGCAGTCACAGTTCAGAAATGTAGAGATGAAACTCAGCCCTTCCTGAAGACTGCCCAAACCTCTTCCCACACAAAACATTCATGGGTATAGATGGTATAATGCTCTGGGCCCTGGGGCAGGATCACATGACGCAGTGCAAATAGTTTAAACTCACACAGCTGACATTCTTCGTAAAGTTGAAGTTTTCTGATTGGCTCTTTTCCCCTTAGGGCCTGGCCTTTTCCCAGATTACTACCTCTCCTCCCTGCCCCACCATTCTCCCTTCTGCCCCACTGTGTCCAGAGAAAAAAACAAATCCCTCTGGCTTTCTAGGCACATCTCTTCATTGCTAGGGTTCCTGCCAACATTCATGCCCTGAAGATCTCACTTCCTTCCTTTAAAAGACTCATTTCCCCTAAAGACAGCTCCTTCTCTAAAAGAAATTCTGGGAACACTTTTAAGACAGTACATTTTTTATTCCTTTTTTTTTTTAAACCTTGCCACAAGTCATGTGGGATCCTGGTTCCCCTACCAGGGATCGAACCAGTATCCCTGACATTGAAAGCATGGAGTCTCAACCACTCGACCACAGGGGAAGTCCCAGAGATAGTACATTTTAAACCTCACTTCATTTTTATACTAAAAGGATGTGTGTATATATATATATATACATATATATATATTCACCTAAATCAGTTAGCTTCTATTGCTTGAGTCCAAAACAGACCAATACAGCTTCTCCAGATCTTCATTTTGACTAGATCTGCCCACAGGCACAGCTCACAGTGGGAAAATTTGGTTTTTGCCAAGCCTTTTCAGACCAGCCAGAGAGCTCAGCTACCAAAACCTGCTGTGATGCCCAATTACAGTGTAACTGAATGGTAACTTAAGTGTGGAATAAGGCTAGACCTGCTTGAATTGTTGGATCTGGTCGCCTCCATAGCCATTTCAAGATCCAGCCGGCAGGTGGAGTCCTCCTTGGCCTCCTGAAATCGGCCTCTTCAGCCCTTCTCTGTCCTTCTCAGCTACAGCAGGGGCCAGAGAGGCATGACTGAGCTGGTGCCTCTTTGGCCTGGAGTGACACTGGGCTTGAGAAATAGGCGCTTTACTGACAACAGTTTGCAAAAAGCCTGTTACGTTCCAGCCCTTCCAGTCCATTGCCCAACCTCCCCAAACCTCAGAGGGATGACTGGGGTCTCAGTGACTGCACTTTGCTCATGGCCCTGAGTTTATAGGTATCTTTGAAGGCATCAGAGATTGGATACACTCTCCTTTGTCCAGGATGTTGGTAAGGTCAAGGGTGTTTTTTTCTAATCCTGCAATTGACAGCAAAACATCTTCTCCTGCTCCTAAAAATGTCCCTCAGGACTGACAACTTCTCATGCCAGGCCCGATTCAGGGTGGTCTTCTTTTCCCTGTCTTGCCGCAACACAGCAACACCTCCTGTGTCCCGTCATAGAATGGTCAAAAGCCAGGAATGGACTCCGTTTACAGGTGAGGAGACCAAGGTTTAGAGATTGTATTGCCACCTCAAGTCTAAACACTACCTGGCTTCCAAGAATGTCTAATCAGTTCCCATTCTACCTTTCTAGTCACAGTCCTTCATAGTTAGTAGTCTTCAAAATTTTTGCCCCTCTACCTCTAAAAGAATATATAAGAACTAATGCAGCTCCTTGCTCATTCTTAAGGTGACATCTAATGTTTTTCATATTGGTTTAAAACAGTTGCAGAGAATGGATGTAATTTCTACTAGTTTATAAACATTAACATTTTATTATAAAACTACTATGGGCGGGCGTATGTGCTTAGTTGTGTCTGACTCTTTGCCGCCCCATGGACTGCAATGTACCAGGTTCTTCTGTCCATGGAACTTTCAAGAATATTGGAGTGGGTTTCCATTTCCTACTCCAGGGGATCTTCCCAACCCAAGGATCAAACAAGTGTCTCTTGTGTCTCCTGCATTGGCAGGCAGGTTCTTTGCCACTGTGCCACCTGGTGCGCCCATAAAACTACTACATCATCCTTTTAAATGTGTTGAATAAGACTCAAATCCCATAGTGAACAAACAGATAAACAACAAGGACCCACGGCATAACACAGGGAACTATATTCAATATCTTAACCTATAATGGGAAAGAATCTGAAAAGAATATATGTAACATATCTGAGTCACTTTGCTGTACACCTGAAATTAACACAACATTGTAAATTAACTGTACTTCAATTTCTTTATTTTTTTTTATTTTTTTTATTTATTTTTTTTTTCAATTTCTTTAAATGGTAGAAAAAAGTCAAGGTCAAGACAGTAAAAAAAAAATACGTGAACAAGCTCTTCTTCAGCAATCAAAAATTTTACATTGTCTCCTTTTCTCCTTATACTTGTATTTCCATTCCACTTTCCCATTAAAAATCTAACCTTAGGGAATTCCCTAGTGGTGCAGTGGTTAGGACTCTGCACGCTCACTGCCAAGGGCCCAGGTTCAATCCCAGGGGGAGGATGTGAAGGCCTTAGCCACGGCAATAACCATGGGGTTAGAGATGGAGGGATAAACATGAAGGAGAGAGAACTGACTGGATTTGATGATGGATTTTCCATAAGGGGGTGTCAGGGAGGGAGCAAGTTATCCTAGATTCCCAGATCTCTGTCTTAGGTAGTGAGGTAGGTAATCAGGCAATATGGGAAGGAAGCAAGTCTGAAAGGCTTTAGGCAAGTTACCTGACCTCCCTAAGGCTCAATTTCCCCATATGTAAAAAGAGAATAATAATATCCATCTCTCAGGGTTGCCATGACAAATAATCTGAGAAATTTCCAGACACAGAATATATGCTCAATAAGCACTTTTGGGCGATACCAATAGTGGTGCTTTCTCATGTGCCAAACACTTAATCCTCAGAACAACCCTATAAGGTAAGCCCTATTATTATCCCTATTTTATCAACATGGGAACTGAAGCACAGGGAAGTGAAGAAATTTGACCAGTCACCTAGTTGGTAAGTAGCAGAGTGGACTTTGCTAAGCCACTGCATTATACCATGTTCTTCCTGGGATCTATAACTGGACTTACGAGAGAAAATAGTAGGAGAGATAGACAACAAACCTGCTGCATAATTTATTCCAACAGCAGTTTTTATTCGGAAATGTGCCTCCAAATGTGGTGGCAGTCTGGGAACAGGTGGTCCCTGGCTTGCTTGTTGACTCTCTTTCCCAGCCCGGGGCATAGGGCCCTTGGAGTTAAGGCACATGGTCAAGTTCTCAAGGATCAGCATCCCTGACAGCCTCAGTGGTCTGAGGCCTGGGGCTGGTGCAAAAAAAAATGAACCAGGTTCCAATCTGGGCTGTTTCATGGTCCGAGGGCCTGGGCCCTGGGCACCAGGGCTGCAGCTTCTTCTTCTGCAGAGGCTGGTGTCACCCACAGGCCAGCTGTGGCCAGGTCCTGGTAGGCACGAGATTGGGGGCAAGAGGCTGGCAGAGGTTAGTTTTCCGGTGCCGGGTCCAGTTTGTCTTCCTGAGGGGCAGAAGCTGAGCTGGGAACGTCTTCCCCACCATTGAGGGACTTCTGCTGCTCACTGCTGCTGGGTGAGGGGGTCTTGCTGTCGCGGGATCCCCAGCGAGTCATGCGCTTTAGGGAGGAGTCACGGCGGGCAAGTAGAGGGGCCTGAAAGCCTGTGAAGGAGCTGCTGGTGGTGGGACGTTTGTCTGGCAGAGAAAAGGCAGGTATGAGGAAGCAGCGAGGTGAGTGCAAAGAGAAGTTGAGGGGCTTCACTTCAGCCATCAGGGGAGAGGGGCACCCCCTGACCTGCAGTGCCCTGTTGGCTCTGCAGGTGTAGGGGTCTCCCCTCCTCCATCCCTTGTCCCTCCCCACTCCAAGGAAAGCTCCAGGGTCTAACCCTTCTCACCTCCAGGTTTAATTGGATGCATGAGCCGGTTCATCTGGACATTCCAGTGTTTCACATTGGTACTAGCCTGGCGCAACTTCTGCTGAGCAGCCTGTGGGGACAGGACGAGTGGACAGTGGTCAGAGCCACCATCCAAGATAGCAAGTCTCGACCTTTTCAGGTTCACAGGCCCCTTAGGATCCGACAAAGGCTATTGATCATCTTCCCAGAAAAGATGTTCATAAAGAGCTATGTGTATGAACAGAGTTGGCATCCAATTTCAGGGGACTCAAAGACCCTCAAATAGTCAAAAATAATCATAAGTATAGTTTCCACTTATCAAGCAGCTAAAATGTACTAATATCTTACTTAACTTCCAGAGAAGAAGCTAAGAAACAAATTCAAAACAGGTTAAGTGACTTGCCCAGGGACAAACATGGAGCTCTGAAGCACTGTGTCACACCACCTGTCCAGGACCTGATGCAGAAACCTCTGCTCCAGGGTTCATCTAGCCATTAGCAGCAGCTGTGGGGTGGGGAATCATAGAGGAATTTTCTCTTTTTATGATACTTATTTCTGTGTTTGAATTTTTTTTTACAATGACCATGTATGCCAACAAAGCAAAATAAAATAATGAATACTAATAAAACATCGAAAGTTTGTCTTTTTTTTTAAATCTTCTATGGAGATTTTGGCTCCAAAGAGTGGAACCAAAGTGCAGGGATAGCAAAGTAGGGGCTGGAAGAGTAGGAGGAAAGAAATTTTGCCCAGATGAGTAACAACAATAAAAACAGCAGTTAATGTTTCTTCAGTGCTTACTGAATATCTTGTTTAATCTTCACAGCAATGCAATTACCAGTCCCCTTTCCCAGATGAGGGACTTGGAGCTCAGAGAGGTTAGGCCATTTGTCAGAGGCCTCACAGTCAGGCAATGGTAGAGCCTGAGGGACAGAGTGTCAGGGAAGATTCCAGAGCCTGTGCCAACTCACTCACCCTGCCGCCTGCGACCTGTTCCGCCCCAGGCCTCACCTCCACGTCCTCGTCAGCCCTCTGCCGGTTCTGCCGCACCTCCTCCAGCTGCTGCTGGGCCTGCTGCAGAGAGCGGCTCTGCAGGGCCATCTCCTGCTGCAGCTCCTGCTTCTCCTGCTGCGCCCGCTCAATGTAGCGCTCCTGTTCCTCCTTCAGCTGCAGCAGCTGCTTCAGCTTCTCCTCCTCCTCCTCTAGCAGTCTGAGGGGTGTCCAGTGTGTCACCTCCGGGGCCGAGGCACCTCACAGGTGCTCAACAGGTGGGAGGGTGGGGGCGTTCGGGAGGGAAAGCAGAAGGGGCCGCCTGGTCCTACCTGGTCTGGGCGAGGCGCACAGCCTCCTCGTCCTGCCGAGCTTTCACCTCCAGCTGTAGGGCCTCCTGGAGCCTCTGCTGCATCTCCTCCAGCTCCTTGATGCGCTGCCGCTGCCGGGCAGCCTCCTCCTTCTTCAGCTCCATCTCAGCCTGCATGGAGGCCCGGGCCTGCACGGAGGACATGGAGCCAGGTCAGCAGGGGCCTGGCGGAGGAAGGCTGCAGCTATGCTGCCCTTTCCCCAGGGCTTTGTTAGGCCAGCCCAGCTAGTTATCTCTGGATGAGGGTCTGGAGAGTTCCTTCATGTCAGGTTTTCCTGATCTGATCCCCTCCTGAAAACCTGACTAGGTCAGGTAAGGATCAGTGAACCACATGGGGGAAAGGGGCTCCAGTCATCCCCTTTTTAGCACCAGCCTTAATAGTTATTATTATACATTGTAATATAATGTTTTATAATTATAATTAGGCTAGTGCTAGCAAGGGAATGACTATAATTATAATTGTTAGAGCAATTATAACTCAAAAGTATTTCCTTAGTTGATCCTTCTTTCCACACCTGTATAAGCCAAATTCTATTGGCATCAACATGTCACAGGTAACTGAGGCACAGAAAGGCCAAGTAACTTACCTGAGATCACAGGGTTCCTAAGAGGCAGAGCTGGTATGGAACCCACAGTGTCTCGACTCCAGATCTAGATCTCTTAACTCTTAAATCTAATTGCCTCTACACCTCTAGTCCGTCTCCAGGTTCGTCCCCTCTTTCTCCCATCCTACCTTCCCCAGACTGGTCTCATTATAAATTCAGATCAAAGCTAGTCCCACATAGTCCAGCCTCGGTCCAAATTCTTCCCCAGTAACAAGGTCTTTAGCAGCTCCTCTGTCAAGGTCCCGCCCCTCAGCCAGCCAAGGTCTCCCAACCTGGCTTCACTCTACACCTATCACTTCGCTCCATCCTTCCCAATTCGTAGGCTCGGGCCCCGCCCCACACCATCTCTCCTCTCAAGCCACTCTTCTGCCAGGTTCCTCACCCAATAGGCCCTGTCCCCATCCCATACCTATCTCTGTCCTCCCCCAAAATCCCTCAAGACAAGCCCCGCCTCCACGCTCTTCCCTCGGCGCGTGGCTCCGCCCCCAGCCCAGGCCCCGCCCAGGCCCCGACCCCCGGCGCTCAGCACCTGGCAGGGGCCTCACCCCTCGGCCCACCGCCTCTGCCCGGGTGCAGCCACACCTGCTCCGCCTCGCGCAGCTGGACCTCAAGCGCCTGCTGGAGCTCCCGGTGCTGGCTGCGGCGCCGCTCCTCCTCCTCCTGCATCAGGCGCTCCGCCTGCCGCTGCGCCTCCTGCAGCAGCTCCAGCTCCTGAAGCTTCCTCTCCTTCTCTTCCTGCAGCTGCTGCAGCCGCAGCATCTCCTCCTCCTTGGCTGCCCGGCGCCTCTCTCGCTGCTCCCGCTGCTCGCGCCGTTTCTGCTTCAGGTCCTTGTGCAGCGACGTCTTCCCCTCGGCCTGCAGCCGGATCGCCGTCTGGATGGCTGCGGAGGGAGCGGGAGGGGCTAGCCGGGGAGAGGGGGGCCTCGAGGGGGCCCACTACCCGAAAGGGGCCTTTGGAGTTGCTCCTATCCAGCCTCCGGCCTCCTGCTGAGCAAAGTGCTCTCACTCCCTTTTCACCGATGAGGCGACTGGGGTCCAGCCGGATCCAGGCCACTCCGCGAGCACTCACCAGCTGTCCACTCCTGGCGCTGGCGTGTGTCGGAGGCGCTCATCTCATAGGTGCGGGAGGCAGTCTTCACACAGAACATGCAGCGCTTCCCCTCTCGGTCGGGCAGCACCTGGGAGAAGGCCCAGACAGGCTGGCTTCACTGGGGTCAAGGGCCAAACCCGCCCCAGGGGGGCTCCAGCTCCAGCCCCTACCCCCTTGGTTGACCGTCATCTCCTCCTGGCACCCCTTCCACCCACTCTGCCAGGAGCCTGCGTGGCCTGGTTTGGAGGTTAGTGTCCCCACAACTCTTATAGCCTTTGCTCTTTGCAGATGGGACAGCTCTCCTCTTGCTATCTCTCTGTGGGGCCTACACACAGTGACCACTCAGTGTTTATCCAGATCGGGGCTCAACATCTCTTATGACAGGGTCCTCACTAATGAGACCATTCATTTCCACAGAAGCCTGTCTGCTGAGAAAGTTCTCCATTCATTCATTCCTCAGATATTCTGTAGTGTCTACAGGCCACTCATTGCTCTGGGCATATGGGATACTACTAAGATGTGCCTAACAGACCAAATCTCTGCCTTGCCTAAGCTTACATTCTAGTGGAAGATAATAGCTACCTACTGAGCTTCATGTGTTCTAGAGTCTGTACCAGGCATAGATTATTAGCTCTATCTTACACAAAAAGAAACTAAGGCTCTAAGAGGTCCAGGAACCTGCCTGATTCACACTGCATGTTAGTGGTGGAGCTGGATTTCTGCCTAGATCTGTGCTCTTTCCACAGTGATAGCTGTTTCCTTACATGACAAAGATGGACACAGCCTAGAATGGCTATAATAATGTTTTTCATGTAAAATAACAAGTGTTAGTGAGAAATTGGAGCTTTCATTTACTACTGGTGAGAATGTAAGATAGTGCAGCCACCATGGAAAAGAGTTTGGCTGCTCCTCAAAAATTAAACATAGAATTACTGAGTGATTCAGTAATTCTATTCCTAGGTATGTGCCTTAAGAAAAGAAATATATCCACTCAGAAACTTGTACATGGATGTTCATAACAGCATTATGCATAATAGCAAAATGATGGAAACCACCCAATATCCACCAATGAATGAAGAGATAAACAAAATATGGTACATCCATACAGTGAAATATTATTCAGCCATTAAAAGGAATGAAGTCCTGATTCACGCCAAAACATGCTTGAAAATGTCATACTCAGTGAAAGAAGCCAGGCACAAAAGGACATATAGTGTATGATTCCACTTATATGAGGCTCCTAGAATAGGCAAATTTCTAGAGATGGAAAGTAGAATAGAGGTTACCACGGACTGGAGGGAAGGCAGAATGAGTTATTGCCTAATGGGTACAGAGCTGCTATTTAGGATGATAAAAATAAAAAGCTTTGGAAATAGATAATTGGGATGGTTACATGTGAATGCACTTAATGCTACTGAATTGTAACACTTAAAATGGTTAAAATAGCAAATTTCATGTTATATATATATATATATATTTTACTACAGTTTTAAAAATTGTTGCTTTAAGCCTCTAAAATAATGGACAGAGTCAAAGGAGGAAAAGGGATAGGAAAGGAGAAAGAATAGGGAAATATAGAATGCCAAAGTGAAAGCGTTAGTCACTCAGTCATGTCTGCCTCTTTGCAACCCACGGACTGTCGCTCAACAGGGTCTCTGTCCATGGGATTCTCTGGGAAAGAATACTGGAGTGGGTTGCCATTTCCTTCCCCAGGGGATCTTCCCAACCAGGGATCAAACTTGGGTTTCCTGCATTGCAGGTAGCTTCTTTACTGTCTGAGCCACCAGGGAAGTCCTTATCTGGTCTGTTGCCAAAGGGAATGGAATTTGGGTGAAGGAGAAAGACCTTTAAAGAGGACTTTTAGAAAGTTTTGCTGGATAGAGTGAGTCATAAGTTATCTCCTCTGAAATCTTTAGCAAAGTCCACATCATTCACCAATGACTTTAGTATTGGATTTGCAGTTTTTTGTTTTTTAAAGTGCTGACATAAGGAATCTAAAACAACAACAACAAACGAACAAACATAATGAAACCTAAACAGAGTTACAGTTTCAGAGAAAAAAACCGGTTTGTTTGCCAGAGGGTAAGGGGTGTAGGAAGAGGGAAGAAAAAGTTGAGGGAGATTAAGTGGTGCAAACTTCTAGTTGCAAAATGTGAGTCATGGGTATAAAATGAATAGTGTGGGGAATATAGTCAATAATTATGATTACATAGTTATCTTTGTACGGTAACCTATCATAAGTAGAACTATCATGGAGATCAGTTTGAAATACATAGAAATATTGAATCATTATGTAGTGTAACAGAAATTAACATAGTGTTGCAGGTCGATTATACTTCAAAAATAAACAAACATATCCATAGAAAGAAAGATCAGATTTGTAGTTACAGAGAGGTGAGAAGAGGGGTTGTTGAAAGGGTAGGGGAGGAGGAATTGGATGAAGGAGGTCAAAAGGTACAAACTTTCAGATATAAAATAAGAAAGTTTACTAGGGATGTAGATTTCCCTGGTGGCTCAGATGGCAAAGCGTCTGCCTACAATGTGGGAGACCCGGGTTCAATCCCTGGGTTGGGAAGATCTCCTGGAGAAGGAAATGGCAACCCACCCCAGTATTCTTGCCTGGAAAATTCCATGGACGGAGGAGCCTGTTAGGCTACATTCCATGGGGTCGCAAAGAGTCGGACACGACTGAGCTACTTCACTCTCTAGGGATGTAACATGCAACATGAAAAATATAATTAACCTGCTGTAGATTATATTAATATATGAGGCTTCCCTGGCAGCTCAGTGGTGAAGAATCTGCCGGCCAGTGCAGGAGACTCAGGTTCTGTCCCTGGGTTGGGAAGATCCCCTGGAGAAGGACGTGGCAGCCCACTCTAGTATTCTTGCTTGGGAAATCCCATGGACAGAGGAGCCTGGTGGGCTACAGTCCACAGGGCCACAAAAGAGTCAGACACAGCTCAGCGACTGCGTGCGTGCTAAGTCGCTTCAGTCGTGTTCCACTCTGTGCAACGCTATGGACTGTAGCCTGCCAGTCTCTTCTGTCCATGGGGATTCTCCAGGCAAGAATACTGGAGTGGGTTGCCATACCCTCTTCCAGAGGATCTTCCCAACCAAGGGACTGAATCTGCATCTCCCATGGCTCCTGCACTGGGGGGTGAATTCTTTATGGATAAGTCACCGGGGAAGCCTGTACAACAACAAATGTTATATATAAAAGTTGTTGAGGGAGTAAATCCTAAGATTACTCATCACAGAAAAAAAATTTTTTTTCTATTTAATTTTGTACCTATATGAGGTGACAGATGTTCATTAAACTTACTGTGCTAATCACTTTATGATATGTATAAGTCAAATCACTATGCTGTACACCTTAAACTTACACAGTGCTATATGTCAATAATATCTCAGTGAAACTGGAAGGAAAAAATAAAGTGTGTTACTTTTCTAAAAGAAAAAAAAAGTGCTGAAAAAAAAAAGTGGTGCAAACTTCTAGTTGCAAAATGTGAGTCATGGGTATAAAATGAATAGTGTGGGGAATATAGTCAATAATTATGGCTGAGAATGGCCTTGAGGCACTCAGGTATACAGTTGACCCTTGAACAGCTCAGGGGTTAGGGGTGCCAAACCTTTGCCCGGTTGAAAATCCACTTATAACTTTAAAGTCAGCCTGGTGGCTCAGACTGTAAAGAATCTGCCTGCAATGCAAGGACCTGGGTTCGATCCCAGGGTTGGGAAGATCCCCTGGAGAAGGGAACGGCTACCCACTCCAGTATTCTTGCCTGGAGAATTCCAGGGACAGAGGAGCCTGGCAGGCTACAGTCCATGGGGTCGCAAAGAGTTGGACACAACTGAGTGACTTTCACTCTCAGTATCCCAGTTCCGCATTTGCAGATTCGACCAACTGTGCATGGTGCAGTACTGTATGTATTTACTGAAAAAAAATCCACGTGTAAGTAGACCCACCAAGTCCCAACCCATGTTGTTCAGGGGTCAGTTGTATTTGGGTTGCACTCACCTAAGCAGGAATCTTAGGTGCGGAAGTCACTGGGGCTTTCCGCCTTGCCCTCCTCCTGACCCCTTCCCCTCAGGCTACATCAGAGCCCCTCTGGGCCGTGCTCCAGTATCTGCTCCACCCCTTCACCTGCCGCCCTCACCTCTACACAGCACTGCGCATCCAGCGGGATCATACCCCTCTTCTCCTTGCACTCTTCACTCCCGAAATAGCAGAGGCAGCTGGGCTGCAGCTGGAACCAGCGTTCTGCCCAGTTCCTCCGCAGGTGACCTCGCTTCCACAGGTAGCCCTGCCAGAGCCAGAGCCAAATCAGAGGCGTCCTCGGCCCCGCCCCCACCCTCCTCCGGGTGCTCCCCTGGTCCCCAGCCAGGCCTGACCTGCTTCAGGACGTCTTGGATGAGCTCCTGGTAGACCTCGTGGATGGCCATGCTGAGCGTGTCCCGCCCCACGCCTCGCAGACAGCGGCCTGAGTTGAAGAGCTCCAGGAACTGCCAGACGCTGAGCCCCCCACTGTTCTGGGCTGCCTGGGCCTCCTGAGCCAGCAGCTCCTCCAGCTCCCCCAAGCCCAACTCCAAGCTCATGCTGCTGAGCACCTTCTTCAGCAGGTATTCCACCTGGAGGGCAGGAGGGAAGGCTTGGTGGCAACAGCAGGCGGTGTTGCTGATGTCGACACCAGGGGTCGCTACCATCAGGCTCCCAGAGCTGGGGCAGAAGTGACCACGCACAGGGGTTGGCAGGTTGTGGTGGGTGGATGCGTGTCAGAGGACTAAATGACTAAACGCTGGTGGACTCCTGAGTAGAGAGTTGGAAGGGGATCCTGGGGCCCCAACTTCAATTCAGACATCCCCTCCCCAAGCTCCAGTCCTTCCTGCCTTGACTTGAGGGCACGGTGAGGTGGGAGCTGAGGACTGGGGGCCAGGCAGAGGCAGCAAGTCATAGAAAACATCAGCGGGGGACAAGGGCCCTTTCGTTCAATATCCTCACTCTGCAGATGACAAAACCAAGGTTCAAGGGGGGAAGTGACTTGTTTTCAATCACACAGCAAGTTGGTAGCAGCCAGAACTCAATTCATATCGACACCCCATGAGTCCTTATTCCAAGCCCCCAGCCCCAGCCCTGGGGATCGTTCCCTTGTCAGAGGGCAAGGGGATGGGAAGTGGGAGCGAGCAGGGCAGGGACAGGAAACCTGTTGCAGAGGAACAGGAAGTGGTGGTTGGGGTACATCCTGCTGCAGTTTGTTCACACTGCGTGTTGATCACAAAAGCGAGACGATTTCTGGCCTCGGAGAGGCCACCTCGCCCTGCTGGCAGGGGTCTGACAAAGGTACCCGGCCAGGCGTCTGTGTCTGTGCAGACGGACACACTTGCTTCTGCTGCCCCAACAGCTTCTTGGAAAACTCTCTCCAGGACTTTCACTCTGGGGGCTAATGGGTCTTGGCTGGGAGTGGGGTGGGAGCACCCCCACTCTTCCCACAAGACAGAAGCGAGGGCATGAACCTGAGTGCAGTTAGACAGGCCAAGACCTCTCGTAAATACAGCGGACCCCTCCCCCATGTGCCCTACTCGAAAGACCTAAATTTGCCCTGGGATCTTTACCACCACCAGAGGGCAGAAAGGGTCAGGGGAAGGCTGAGTGGACAGGGGAGTGGGGGAGTGGAGGGAGTGTGCAGGTCAGCTGCCAAAAGGGGTCACCTGCCCCGGCTTCACCCATGAATTGAGAAGGTAGAAGCTGGGTTCTAGGCTGATGTTCCCAGGATGCCCTCTCTCTGGGGTCTGAGCTGAGTCTGTCCTGGCTCCCCCCTATATTGTAGGAGACAGGAAGAGAAAATCTGGAACCAGGGCCAGACTTGGTTGCCCACTTGGGAGTGACTGGAGAGATGTCCCTGGAAGGTCTCTATTCCCCTAAAGTAGCACCCTTCTCAGTTTGCCACAGCGCCTGAAATCCTGCCATTTGATTTTAAATGTTTTCATTTCAAAACGCTCAGCAATGTATCAGGCATTCACACCTCTGTGTAAATAGAGTTTGCAGAATCATTTTCCTACTGTGAGAGCAAGCAGAGCCTTGAAGGGGGTGTAGTTTTGGGCCTCCTGGAAGAAGGCATCATTGCTCTGGTGTGGGCAGTTCTAAGTGTCTGGAGACGGGTGGGTGTGGACAGGTAGCCAGTGGAGAGATAAAGAAGACACAGGATGTGGGGAAGTCGAGAGACAGTTTGGCCTCCTTCATGGTTTTGTTGAGGCCTGTCCCTAAGTGATAAAGTCCCTGGGGCTCACCTCATCAGGAACCATGATCAGAGGGTACTTGTCCTCAGACAGGAAGTTGAAGAGGCACCAGAGGCGGAAGGCATCCTGATTGGAGAGCATGCTGTTCCCGTTGCTATCCACCTGATAGTTCTTCTTTGCCGTCAGGGTCCAGCACAGCTCATCAAAGTGCTCCTTAACAAAAGCCCCCTCTTCCACCTGCCACCAGGCCTGCAAGTCAGCTGCGAAGGCTGCCTCTTTCCAGCTCCACCACCCAACTAGGCTCCAGCTGGCTTCTCAGGGTCATCTGTTTCCCTGCTCCCCATCCTGCCATGCTGGGACTCTCACCTGAGTAATCCCTGAGCTGATGATCAGGGCCAACCAGCCTGACCCCCAAACCCCCAGCCCTGCCACACCCATCACTTCCCCGCATCCACATCCACCCAAGTTCCCAAACCACAGAGAAACTTAGTCCCTCAGGCTAGGGAGAAAGGAGGGGAAGCCCAGGAAGAAATGAACAGTCCAGAAGAACTTGAGAGACAGTGACAGCTAGGAGGAGCAGAGGGGACAGACTTAGTGGAGAGCTGGAAAACCCTTGTAAAATGACAGCTGAAAGCTAAGCGGGGAGGGGTGAAGATCGTGGGGAAGGTGGAGGCTAGGATAGAGAGGAGGGAGCTGGAGTGGGTTAAGGGGGGCAAAGAGGGGGTAAGTGACGGGGATGTGAAGGGTGGAGATAGGGGGCATGGGTGGACAGAGGAGACAGAGATGAGGTTCATGGAGGGAGGAGTTGGGGTGGCAAGGAATCCGGGTGCTGGCCAGGTTGGGAAGTGGAGAGAGGTGAAAGGGGCCCTCACCTTGTCCAGGATGTACTTGTTGAGGTAGGGCATGTATCCCTGGCTGGACACGGGACCATCGTCATCGTCTCGGAAGTGCTCCTCCAGGGCCACAGGGTCATGAGGGATGTGCAGGACGGTGTACAGGTTGTGGGACAGCACCTGAGACAGAGGGGAGCTTACCTTCCTGAGCCCCGGCCTGAGCTGGGCCACAGGGCTGCTCCCACCTCCCCTGTTGTCCTCACCCCCATCCTGGCTAAGTCTTCTACACACATTATTTAGTTCAATCATAACTAAAACTTCTCCCTCCCCCTCTCTCTCTTATATATATGTGTATATACATACACACACATATGCATATGTACACATATACACATACAATAAATAAAAAGTCTGTCTAGTCAAAGATATGGTTTTTCCAGTAGTCATGCATGGATGTGAGAGTTGGACTATAAAGAAAGCTGAGCGCTGGAGAATTGATGCTTTTGAACTGTGGTGTTGGAGAAGACTCTTGAGAGTCCCTTGGACTGCAAGGAGATCCAGCCAGTTCATCCTAAAGGAAATCAGTGCTGAATATTCATCGGAAGGACTGATGCTGAAGCTGAAACTCCAATACTTTGGCCACCTGATGCGAAGAGCTGACTCATTGGAAAAGACCCTGATGCTGGGAAAGATTGAAGGTGAAAGGAGAAGGGGACGACAGAGGATGAGATGGTTGGATGGCATCACCGACTCAATGGACATGGGTTTGAGCAAGCTCCAGGAGTTGGTGATGGACAGGGAAGCCTGGCATGCTGCAGTCCATGGGGTCGCAAAGAGTCAGACACGACTGAGTGACTGAACTGAACTGAACACTTACAGTGGAATGTAATTCAGTCATGAAAAACTGAATGAAATCTTGCCATTTGCAACAACATGGATGGACCTTGAGGGCATTATGCCAAGTGAAATAATCTGACAGAGAAAGACAAATAGAGTATGATCTTATTTATATGTGGAATTTTTTAAAAAGGGAAGAAAAGGGATTCACAGATACAGAGAGCAGATTGGTGGTTGCAAGAGATATGGGGTGGTGAGTGAAACGAGTGAAGGTGCTCAAAAGGTACAAACTTCCAGTTTTTGAATACGTCATGGGAACATAATATATAGCTTGGTAACCATAATGAGTAATACTGTATGGCATATCCGAAAGTAGCTAAGAGAGTAGGTCTTAAAAATTCTCATTGCAAGAAAAACAATTTTTTTAAACCATGCATGGCGATAGACGTTAATTAGGCTTCTCATGATCATTTCACAATATATACAAATAAAGAATCATTACATTGTACACCTGAAATTAAAATGTCAATTATACCTCAATAAAAAACAAGAAAGTAAAAACATATGCACTTGCTGTGCAACAAGAACTGTGCTCAGTACTTTGCATATATTTCCCTTAACGCCCAGAACAACTGTTAACATCCTCATTTGACAGATGAGGCTCTGAGATGTTAAGTAATTCACCCAAAGGCACAGAGCTGGCAGGACTGGGATCAAACCCAGGCAGCCATGCTCTTTGGCACTCATTAGGCAGGTGTGTCCCCTTTCTGCAGACGAGGACACAGAGGTTCAAGGGACCCAGTTACTTGCCCAAGGACTCAGTGAACAAGAGCCTAACAATCCAGCTCAGCAGATCCCAAGGCTCAGGGGCAGAAACCTGACATCTACCATCAGAGACTCAGGGTCAGGCTGAATTGTGCCTGGAGTTCAGTGAGCCTGCTCCAGGAAAGGCGTGTTCAGTTCCAGTAACTGACCTTCTAAAGGTGGAAGGGAGCTGGAGAGGGCGCAAAGAAGGAGCACAAGAAATGGTCCATGGGGTGTGGATGACAAGGCTAAAAGGGATGACAAGGGGGAAACGGGTTGGTTACCAAACCCATCATGTTCGCACAAAGAGGTTGAAGCTTGAACAAGGAGATCAGGAAAAAAATAAAACTGTCTTGGTGTAATTCTGTGATAGCACTTATCACAGAAGGTGTGAATGAGGAAAAACTGTCACCTACTCTGTGCCAGCCACTGTGTGAGGTGCTTTCTGTACCCCAGATCTAATCTCGGCAACTGTGATATCCAGACATTAGTTTCCCTGTTTTCCAGATGAAGATGCTCAGGCCTGGAGAAGTTTAGAATAAGTGGCAGAAGGATTTCCCTGGGGGTCCAGTGGCTAAGACTAAGACTCCACAGTTCTAGCACAGGGGCCGTGGGTTCAATCCCTGGTCAGGGAACTTCATCCCACATGCCACAACTAAGATCCAAGATCTCCCCCACCCCATGCCACAACTAGGACTTGGCATAGCCAAATAAACAAATATTTTTAAAAAGTAAATGGCAGAGCTGAGGTTGGAAACAGGTGTTCCTGACTCTGAAGGCAGCTTCCTTATTAAAAATATTGACCTCACCTTCATCCCCCAACTATGTAGTAAACTCTGTAGACAAGGTCTCTGTTACCTTCCTGTCTCACAGCACTATGTCCTCATCTGCACACCCAAGGTAGTCAATAAACGCTGTATTCAAGAGCTGCTTCCCCACCAACAGTTCACCTTGGAATCAGCTCCTCTGAGGCAGGGGCTGGCCAACACCTCCGAGCTGGCGTGCCTATTGTCTTGATTTCCTATTCTCTTTTGTGAGAGGAGAGGGACAGGGGTTTGAGACTTCTCCCCAATGTTTTCCTGAGCCTCAGGTTCAACTCAGCAAAGTGGGAAGTTGGGGGGCCCAGTGAGGGGATCCATATTTCTCTTTTCCCTCACTTCCCCTGCCTGGGCAGTCATCTGTGGCCCCCACCCCAACCCTCATTCCCATGATCTTCAAATTATCTCGTGTGCCGTATATAGTTTTGCTTTTCTCTTATTCTAAAGGACGTCTGAAGTTTCTTCCTGATGAACTCTGCCCTCTTTCTTTATTTTGGTAACAGAGCCTTGATTTTCCTTTGAGAAATACCTCTGCTCCATTTTCAGTATCTGTGGTATTAGCTGTTTGCACCCCTACCCCATCTGGCTGCAGGGGGGGACACTTTTGAGTCACGGTGTTTGGTTTGAGAATGCACATGACCAAATCTAGGCCACTGAGAAGCAGTCCTGGGATTTTTGCTTCCTCTAGAGGAGAAGTATATTCTTTCCGTGGGTAAACCTGGAAAGAGTTAAGGTGCTAGAAGACAGATGCAGCTAACATCTTTGTCCACCCTGAATATTCATGGGGAGGACTGACACTGAAGCTGAAGCTCCAAAACTTTGGACATCTGATACGTAAAGCTGACTCATTGGAAAAGACCCTGATGCTGGTAAAGATTAGGGGCATGAACAGAAGGGGATGGCAGAGGATGAGGTGGTTGGATGGCATCTCTGACTCAATGGACATGAGTTTGAGCAAACTCTGGGAGATAGTGAAGGACAGGGAAGCCTGGCGTGCTGCAGTCCACGGGGTTGCAAAGAGTTGGACATGACTGAGCAACTGGACAACAACAACCACGACAGAGAATACTATCAAGCTATCAAGTCAAGGAATAAAGAGAGTTGTCATCTGAGGACCTAGATCCAGCCAAGCCTGAAGCCAATACTATGCTTGGAGTTTCATTTATGTGAGCCAAGATATAACATCTCCCTTAAGCTATTTTGAGTTTGGTTTCTACCACCTATAATCAGAGAAGACATGATTAACACATCTATGGTCATACGATACTAATCCACACTCCAAGAGGTGCCACTGCTAAATGCCTAGCATTTAAAATCCAGAGTGCCCAACACAAGAGAAATACCCACTTCTGAAGAGACAGGTGTTATTCTAAGTTTCACACACTTCTACCTGCTGTCTCCTGGCCTCTTTTCAAATTACCCATGTCCTTATGTCTCTTCAAGTTTCCTAGAGCATCTCTTTGAGGAAGCTTCCTGCATAGCCCAGCCAAATGCTACACTCCAGTGAAGGGGGAAACATGGAAGGCCAGGGACCTTCACTTTCTAGTTATGAGGCCTTGAATAAACTTCTTCACTCCCTGAGCCTCAGTTTCATTGTCAGTAAAATGGGATAATACCCACCACGCAGAGGGGCCGTGAGGGTAAGATGATATATAGATAGAGTGCCAGAGCAAATATAAGTTCCCTTCTTGTAAAGTAAGTGTGATTTTTTTTTTAACCCAACAAATTAACAAAGATGCAAAAGACTGATACTATCAAGTATTGAGGAAATTGTGGAGAAATGGGGATTCAAATGCCCTACTGTCGAGGGGTGAATCGGTAGTCTTTCTGGAGGGCAAGACTCTATCAGAGGTAAAATTCGGCATGACCCCAGCATTTTTAATCATCCAAGCTACAGATGATCAGGCAAACAGAGCTACCTGTACTAGAATGCCCACTGAAGCATTGTTTAGAATATAAGGCATTGGGAAATGCCTGGCAGTTCAGTGACTGGGGCTCCGAGCTTCCAGTGAGCTTCCACAGGTTTGATTCCTCATCAGAGAACTAAGATCTTACATGCCCTGGCACATATATAAGGCATTGGAGACAGCCTGCGTCTCCTTTGAGAGGGGACAGGTATACCACATCATGGACCTGTGTGTGGTTGAAAAATTTTACTTCTGCCAAGTGTGCTTATGGGCAAGTGATTTTTAACTTCCCCAAGACTTTAGTCTCCTCATTGAGGAAAATAAGGGGGCCTGCACCACGGGGTGTTTTAGAACAAAGCGCTCAGCACAGCACCTCGTACACAGTGCAATAAAAGGTATTGCTTAATGAAAGTTGTGAGCTATTTTTATTACTATGTTTGTGTGAACAGACATAGAAAGGTATGTATACTATACTGGCAGGTGGAAAAAAGCACGCTCTAGAATGAAATATCTGTAAAATAATATGTGTGCAAATATTAGGTTGAACCATTTTAAACTGCCATTGAGTAGGCCGAAACAATCAAATGTCAGCAATTTCATATGGTTCCATCTAATGTGTTTATTTGTATGTAGAAAAAAATCTAGAAGACTCAGCAACTGTTAACAACTATCACCCTACCACTCTCCCCAGGGAGGGGAGGGACTTTCACCTTCTTTAACACTATTTTTGTCTTTATTTTTTTAACCAGTAAAACATATTTTACTTTCATAACAAATTTCAACTTCTTTAAAAAGCACAATTTTCTGTGCTGGGAGCATATATTGTTTTTATGACAAAAAATTTAAACTCTAGTGATAAAAAAGGGCGCCATTAACCACTGTTATTAATGTACCCTGCTATTAAGTTGCTTTGTAATAACGTTCTTTTGCTGTTTCTTGTTTGTGTGAGCATTTCTGGCTGTTCTACATTCCTTGAGGGCAGCAAGGAGTCTCATCTTAACCCTGACTCCAGAGCTCAGCACCATGTTCCCTACACACTCAAGGTTTTTGATTAAACTCCCCTTAAGTCTAACGTAAGTGCTGCAGTGGTTTTCCAAGGTTCCCAGGGTGAAATCTTGGAGTCCTTCCAGAGATTTCACTCTATACCCTCTCTGACCTCATCCCTCTTGCTCCCTTCTGTCCAGCCACTCTGACCCCCACGTTCCCCGGACACGCCAGGCATGCCCTTGTCTCAGGGCCCTGTCTTTCAGCCTGAAACATTCTTCGTCTCAGCCATGGCATGGCTCACACCCCCTCCACCTTCTCAGGGAGGCGGGCTTCTCCGACCACCTTATTTAAATCTGTAATCCCATCCCCTCTACTCCCCACACTCCCTATCCTCACTTCTGCTTTATTTTTCCTCCATGTCATGTATCAACGAGTTTTGACTTACTGTGTTTATTCATCTGTGTTCTCTGATTAGAATGCCAGCAACACAAGGGTGCGGGTTTTTTTTTTTTGTCTGTTTTATTGTATTCACTGCTGTACCGCTGGGTCTGGCATAATGGATACTCAACAAATATCTAATGAATGAACTTAAGTGCTTCAAGAGAAGAAGTGGGAAAAACACAAAAGTCAGATGGATGTGGGCTGAATCTCTCCACATTAACCTCGCTGGGCTTTAGTTTTCACACCTCTAAACATGGAGTTCAAGGAGGCTTTGTAGAGCTCCTCTCCCAGCCCAGGACCGGACCTGCCACCCAGCAGCACACAGCTATCTGAACTGCTCCTCTCCTCAGTCACGGGTCCACGCTGTCCTCTAAGGCCTCTGTCACTGGTACTTTGCGTCAGGGGAATTTGAGGAGCCCAGGGCAGCGGATCTGACCCCTGTGAGCCAGCAGCTATAGGGATAAAGAGGAATCAAAGGCTCCAGACACTGACGGTTCAGGGCCTTTCCCTGGAGAAATCAGCTGAGCTCAGATTGCCAGGCTTCCTGTGCCTGGGCGCAGGGGGCGGGGCGAGGGGAAGGGGCTGGGGGCGGGAAGAGGGCGTGGCCAGGGGAGGGTCCTGCTGGAAAGGAAACGGCGGCGGGAGCGTGCGCAGGAGTCACCTGCTGACTTCAATAACTCCTTAGCCCTGGAGGCGGGGACGCTCCTTATCCTGCGTTTACAGAGGAGGAAACCGATGCTCAGAGAGATGAAGTGTCTTCTTTAGAGTCAAGGTCTGACCCTAAAGCCCTGCGCTAGATCTCTATGCTACGTGGGCTCAGATTAAGCATCAGAATCACCTGGGGAGCTGGTTGAAACTGAAATCTGCCAGGGCCCGCCCAGACCTACTGACTCAGAGTTTCCAGGGGTGGGGTCCAGGTGTCTGCAGTTTTCACAAGTTGCCATTCGGGCTTCCCCAGAGAGGGCTCTCTGTCTCCCCCACCCACCCAGGCAGCCCCTGACCTCTGGGTTGGCAGCCATTGACCTTTGAGAGGCATCATTTATTCACTGTTTCCTCTGCAGGCGTGTGGGGGAGTGGTTCTCCCCTGGGGGCATGTGGAGTGTGTGTGTGTGTGGGGGGGAGTGGTTCGCCCCACCCTGGCATGTGGGTGTGTGTGTGTGTGTGTTTGTGTGTTGTGTGCAGCTCAGTCATGTCCGACTCTTTGTGACCTCATGGACTGTAGCCCACCAGGCTTCTCTGCCTATAGGATTTTCCAGGCAAAAATACTAGAGTGGGTTGCCATTTCCATCTCCAGGGGATCTTCTCAACCCAGGGATCGAACTTGCATCTCTTGAGTCTCCTGCATTGGCAGGCGGGTTCTTTACCACTGGTGCTACCTGGGAAGTTCCCTAAAAACTCAAGTGCAGCGATGCAGTGGATGCCAGGCCCATGATCCTGTAGTTCTTAGACTTCAGGAGTAGATGAAGCTACAGAGCGTTTGGGCATCCTTAAAAGTACCAATCACTAACTGCAAAGAGAATGACTAATTTCTCTCTTTTACATGGCCTGTAGTCTTTAAATGTATCCAGGTGCTAAGTGATTCTTTTAAAATTTATAGATTCTTTTTAAGAATCACTGAATATATTTTTCTCAACCAGTGGGTACTAAAGCAAAACTACTATTGTGAGGGAGGAGCACCAGGAATTTTAAAAGGGGAGAATCTCTGGATTGGCTGTGTGCCTGTTGAGAGCAAGAAGGGGCTGGAGGGATTGGGTGTAGGCATCAAAGGAAAGATGGAGGCTCAGAGAAGGAAGCGGAGAGGAGAGGCTGTGTCAGGATCAGTTTCACCTACTTGATATACTTTGTTAAAATTTACTTTCCTAGGCTAGCTGGAGAGTTTGGTGATCCCCAGTTCAGCCCTTTGGCTTTACAGCTCAGAGATGGGCAGTGACCTGCAAGGTCACCCTGCTGGGGAGCGATATAGGTGTTGGCCTGTATGGCTCTGAGTCAAGGGCTCTGTATCACTGAATCATCCTTCCCTCCTTCACACTCTAGACTGAGAAGACCACAGCAGGCAGAGGTCAGGGCAAAGCTGAGGACCTGTCATCAGATTCCTGGACTAGAGTTGTTATTAACTTCCCTTCACGTAGAGGAGGGCTTCCCTGGTGGGCTCAGTGGTAGAGAATCTTGCCTGTGATGCAGGAGACCCGGGTTTGATCCCTGGGTCAGGAAGATCCCCTGGAGAAGGCAATGGCAACCCACTCCAGTAATATTGCCTGGAGAATCCCGTGGACAGAGGAGCCTGGCAGGCTGCAGGTCATAGGGTTGCACCGAGTTAGACACATCTAACGCAGCAGCAGCAGCACCTAGGGGAAGGGTGTTGTTCCTCTCCAGAGGAGGCAGAGCCCGAAACTCAGAGGCTCTCGGTGGGCAAGACTCCCTCCCTGGGCCCCAGGACTGCCCTGAGTGCCAACTAGAGGCTCAGGATTCTGGGACCCCACAGAGTCAAGTAGCAAAGGCCCCAGTTCACCCTCCCTGCCTTGCCTCTGCTCCTGCTGGTCAAGGGGAAGTGGTAGGCCTCCTAGGATCCTCATCACACACACTGCTCTAACCACACACCCAGTCTCAGGCCCCTCACCCCGGCTCTGGCAGTCAGGGAGTGAGGAAGCCAAATTCTCAGCTGATCACCCATGAAGCCTAAAGCTGCTTCTGCAGGGAGACGGTGTGGACATTGGGAAACTCACCATTCCCAAGGCTCCCCTCCCTGCAGCCCTCTGACAGGATGGGTACTCACTCCTAAAGCTCTTCAGAGAGGGAAGTTTTGGGGACTCTGCAAAAGCTCAGAGTCCTCAGCTCCTGTGTTCAACCTAAATCCATTCTGAGCAGAAGTGCCATTCCTACTGATATATTTTTATTTTTTTTTCCCACCCATCTGGACAAAGGCTATGGTACTTTCTAAGAATTCAGAAAAGGAAAAACTCCTCATCTGATCTCTCCCCCAAGCCTTCTCTTCTTCAGAGAAGACTCCTTGGGGGTACTTCTCAGAGGACTCGCTGTTCTTCCTCCTCCTTCTGGCCCCATCACAGCTCTGCCCAGGACGGCCGGTGGCAGCCTTTCTGCCAACATGTCAGGGGAGAAGTGGGTGACTGTCCCAGCTTGCTCTGGGCTAGTGCAGTTCCCCCGGCCTCTTCCCAAGAGAGGACGCCAAGGCCAGGGACAGTTTTGGTGAAGACAGGCTGACCCCAAGGTCTTTTCCCTTCTCACCCAGTCTTTCCGGGGAGGGAGTGTGCCCTGCTGGTCTCTATCTGTCATCTGCTTCTTCCTCTGCCTTCTGACCACTTCTCTATTGTTCTTTTGCCTTTCCGGCATCCCCACCCCCAGCACTATCACTACTTCCTCCCATCCCAGGCTCTAGTATCACAGGCTGGTGGGAGAACTGCCTTCCTCATCTTTCTGTCCTATGACACGGGCCCTGCAGTTTCTGGTCCACCTGCCGTCGGGCCTGAGACTCCCACTGCTACTCGGGTTCCCAGAATGGACACGTTTTCTGTTGATGGGTTGGAATCTACCACTGATCCAGCATGACCACAAAAGCTGCTGGCAGTGGGCTCATTGTAAGCTGTGATGTGGTACAAAGACAGTGGATGGATGGTTCGATTATGCATCCTCCCCATGCAATCTTCCTTGTAAATATTCAATGGGTGGGGTGGGGAACAGGCATCTGCCCAGTTAGAGGCCAAGACAGAAGCTCCAACTAAGAAGCCTTACTGCCTGGTGGGCCCAGGAAATCTGAGTGCAGTACCTTCCATCTATGAGGGCAATAGAGAGCCTGGAAGTATCACAGGGGCCACAGCTAATGGAGTGGTAGAAAATGGAGACAACAAACAAACTATGGAGGTGGGGATTGTTCCTGAAAGATATTAAAGGGGCAGTGTGGGAGGCAGATATAGGACGTAGATTTTCTGCAAGGATGGGTTTTGGATGATCTGCTTTTCCCCTGTCTGCCCTGCAGAGCTCACTAGACTACATAACCTGCAATAAGAGAATTTAAGTAGAATGTGAGGAAGAACTTGCCTCTTGAAAGATTCTCTCAGATGATCAGAGGTGGTTGTAGACTCTCCTTCCTGGGAGAGCCAAGAAACATTTGCTAGATGATCACAAGTCTGGCTAAGAGGTCGATTATCAGATAGGACCAGTTTGAGATATCCAAGTTCATCATGTCCCAAGTTCAGCAAAGTAGAGGGAGGGGAACAATGCCATTCGTTTCTCCGGTTTCCAGGCACCTCCTGCTCAGTCATTTAAAACGGAGGTTTCCTTGAGACTGCACTCTTCCTTTGCGGGGGGGCGGGGGGATTGTCGAGGGGGAAGACGGCTGGAAAGATACAAGAGTCTATGGCCTAGCCTCATGCCGGGCGCATACCTGGTGCTCAATAATATTTTTAGAGTGAATGAATGAACCCCTAAGGCAGATCCCAGAGGGCTGAGGCCTCCCTCATGCTGTCTCCCTGTGTCCCCTGGCCTAGGGCCTTGCTTCTTGCCCACTAACGAGGGTGAAAGCAGCACTAACCCAGGACTGCAGGAGAGAAACTTTTTGGTCTCCCAGGAATTATCTAGGACCAAGCAATGAACTTCAGGACAATCACTGATGGGGCTCTTCCCGGACTCAGATCCACTCCTTCCCTGCTAGAGGTCTCAAGGCCTAAAGTAAGTTTCCCAACCTGGTGGGCGTGAGGGGGTTGGTGAATGGGCAGCAGTATGGGGTCTTCAGTCCTTGCCCCATCCCAGTTCTGTCCCGCCTAGGAGGCAGGGTCCAGAGTAGATGCTCTCCTGCCAAGGGCAACCAAGCCGCCTGGTTTGGGGCGCGAGAGGCTCTTGAAACCTCTCTCTCAGCTCCGGGAGGAAGTGACTGACAAGTACTAGCTAACTGTCTCTCTTCAAAGCCAGGAGGAAGCAGCAGGAAGGAGTAAGGTGCATGCCCAAGCTTGACTCCGGGGAGACGTGTGCTCATCACATGGAATCTGGGATGTAGCTTGGCTCGTGGCCCTCAGAACCCCATGATGCCGCCTCTACTCTCCTGAGAGTTTGGGTCGGGGCTCTGGACCATGGCCCTGCACACACCTCACTGGGGCCTCTGGACGGTGGGCAGCAGCATCCACCAGGCCATGTCACCCCAGTACCCAGCACCGGCCCCCCACCCTTCCTGGGCCCCTGGCTAGTTGGGGTGCCCCTGGAGGAGCGCAGGGTTCACGCCTAGCTCCCAGGAAGCAGGGGCTGATGAAACGCATCTGCCGGCCTCCCCCGCATCCCGGATGCCCCTCACCTTGAGCTGGGACTTGGAGACCTTGCCGCTCTTCTCCACGTCCAGTGCGGTGAACGCGTACCAGATGGACTTAAGCAGCTCCTTGCGCAGGGCCATGGCTGAGGCGCCCGCCCGGCCCAGGGGCGGCTCTGACACCAAGATCCGGTTTCAGGAAATGCAAACGGCAGCAGAGACCACAGCAGGGCCGCAGCGCGGACCGAGAGCTCCACCTGCCTGCTCTCGCGGGCTCCCGCGCTGGCAAGACCCAGCCTGTTGCTCAGCAGCACCGCTCCCTGCTTGGGACTGGGGACCAAGCCCTGGGGAGCTACGGCCGCAGCTCTGTTCAACCTGGTTCCCTGGGCGTGAGGCCCTTTGGGAGCCTCCTCAGCCCCCGAGCCTCCTGGGCCCCCAGAGGCAGCTTGCTGAAGGAAAAGCAAGCCCTTCCTGACTTTGGAGTCAGACAGCAAGGGGCAGGTCCTGTACCAATTCCACACTTACCAGGTGGGAGGCTTTGGATGAATAACGTAACGTCTTCAAGCAGCTTGTCATTGGTAAAGCAGGAGAAACGCTCACCTCCTAGATTGTAAAGAGGTCTGAGGATGGATGTAAAGCTATAGAGTAGGCACTGGATAAAGCATTTCTTTTAAGGCCATCTAACACTGCTGTCGTGGTGGGGCTCCTCCCACCACCACCAATATGAACTTGGAGGAAGAACTGGGCCAGAGCTCCTCTCTAGGTTGGGAGGACTTGGCACGTGATTGGCTGCTTCCTCCTCCCCTGGCCTTGGCTCTAACAAGGCACCCAGAGGACTGTCCCCTCTGGGGCCCAGCGGCTCTGACCCAGAGACTCTGAAGCTCATGGGGTGAGCCCCGTGGTGGGGCCCAGCTTCCAGGGCACTGGGAGCAGGAGGGTGGGGACTCAGGGCCCTCCACATCAGTGCTTCTGTTTCTTTAGACTCAGTACCTGTGAGGGCTGGCACATACTCCTGCCACTAACAGTGGCCTGGGATGTTGAAGGTAACTGAAACACCCCTATCCGGGGGCATGCCCCAGCACCGGTCCTTCCAAGGAGCAGGTGCAAAAGAGAGTTTGCTAGACACCCTAGGAGAGGATGCCTGTGTTGGGGGGGGGCGCGCACATGTGTGACAGTGAAGAGAGGAAAAGAGACACTAACCCACAAGTTCTTTCCATCACCTCCCTTTCCTGCATTCCATCCTTCCTGCTGGGACTGGTCTGGTCCTACCACATACTTTTCAGTAGACTCCGACTGTGTCTTTGGACTTCCACAGCATGGTCCCAGACACCTAGGTGGGTACTCCCAGAGCTGGGTATCGAAGCTGAGACTTCAGCACCACGGCAGCAGAGCCATCAGAGATTTTCGGTGCCTTGGCAAGGGTGCCCCCAGTCTGTGGGGCTTTGCTCACTTGGAGCAGTGGACTGTGTGCTGTATGTGGAGTAGCGGTTGGGTCTGGAGGGGCTGTGATGACGTATCACAAGGCAAGGTAGAAAAAAACAGAGTTCCTCCAGCCTACTCATCTTGAGGCTTGAGATCTAACCAGAGCCTGGAAGCAGCGGTCACACTGGCCTTGTTTGGCTACCCGGAGCCCACCTCTCAGCTGCGGGCAGGAAGCCACTGGCCACTCCTCGGGGTTTCTCTCACATTAGGGCTTCCTTCCCCAGGACCCTTGGGAGGGTGAGCACCCCAGTCCGACACTGAGGCTGAGTGAGGTCTGCACCCGAGTGAGATCTGCGCTTGGGATACAGGGCCAAGAGCCTGATTTGACCAGCCCTGGCACCAGGGCCCAAAGCTGAAAAGAGGGAGGAAAGACCCAGGTGGAAACTTGGAACTTTTATTAAATACTCATTCACCCATTTGCCACCACCATCCAGAGCAGGAAAAAAAATTATCAAAATGGAATTAAAAAAAATGAAACAAATTACACTCAGTCCCCAGTATGTACAAGGTCGTTCCTGGCCTCTCTGCCACAGCTGCAGAGAGGCTGGGGAGCAGCTGGGGTGGGGGTGGGGCTGGGCACCTTTCTCCAGCCACGGGCCCCTGAGCAATTCTGACTGTAGTGGCCGAAGTCCCTGCTGCCAAGGGGCCAGACACCTCGGCCGGCCTCCAGGGAGGTGTTTATTGCTGGGAGGGGCAGGGCTGGGCCCGCTCTGCCCCTACGGGGCGGAAGAGCTGTCTGACTGCTCCCCGAGTGGGCAATGACCAGTTGGGAGTAGAGGACCAGTCCCAAGAGCAGCCCCAATTGCCACCTGAGAAGGGGGACGGACCGAGGGCAGGACGGGTGTTTTCCAGAGAGAAGAGGGTGCTCAGCTGATTCTGGGGGGAGGACACCCCAGTGCAGCCTGCTGATCAAGCTTGTCCTCCTTAGCTCCTGAGGATGACGCACTCCCCTGATTCCAGCTGCCTGGCCCTCCTTGTGGGCAGGGCTCCTGTGCCCTTCAGGCCGTCTTCCTGCTGCCTTCTTGCCCCAGAGACCTGTGTGGCCACCTGCACGTCAGCCACAGCCTGGGCCCTTGGAGGCAAGGATGCCTGTGTGGCCCGGCGCCTCCTGCAGCATGGCGTGGGGCCCAGCCCTCGGGCTCAGCAGCCGCTCTCCGGCTCTGTGGTCTCCAGGGCCGCTGCCCCCTGCTGCATGGCAGCGGTGGCCACGCTGATGGCCTCCTCTAAGGTCTGCTGCTCCTCCAGCTGTGGAGAAGGAAGGGGAGAGTGAGACCCTCCATCCCAGGTCCCAGTGGAAGGGTATGTGGTCTACTTGTTTGAATGTCCTCCACCCACACACCTGAGCACTCAGTAGGGCCCCAGGAAACAGGAAGTTCACTGACAGAACTCTATTAGGCTAGGCATGGTGGGGAGCCGTGGAATGGTCCGGGGTCAGGCAAAGCCGCTTGCTCATGGAAGGGGAATGGCGGGTTGGAGTAATCATCTACTTCAGCCCCCTTATTTTCCAGATGAAGAAACAGGGACATGAAGAAATGAAGGGTTGAGACTGCAAGGCAGACTGCCATGAAAGTTACCGTGAAGGTCAGAAGGGGCTCCCCACCCTGCCTCAGTGAAGGAAGAGCCTGGGCCTGAGACAGGTGTGTGGATGTGGGCAGACAGGGATTTGTCCTCTGAAATGGGCACCTTCAGACCCGAATGCTGTCCTCTTCTAGTCCTCCACCAAGTTCCCCGGCCCTTCGTGCTTCTTTCTCCAGCCACCAGTCTCCTCACCTGCACCGCAATGTGAGTTCCGTTGGCTGTGGCCAGCAGCGCCACCTGTTGATGATGAAGGGATGCTACACTTGAGTCCTCAGCCACCACAGTCCCAGAGGTAATGATTGTGACCTGAAATAAATATATTAAGAATGAAGTTTTCCAAACTACCTACATTATTCTCCCAACCCCCAATCCAAAAAAATCCCTTCAAGCAAGGTGGCTGGGAACAACCCAGAAGGAAATGAATAGAATCATTAGGAGTCAGATTAATAAGCTAGCTTGGGGCTCAGAGCTAAGTGGGGGTTGTGGTGGTGGCAGTGGTGGTTTAGTCGCTGAGTTGTGTCCAACTCTTGAGACCCCATGCACCACAGCCCACCAGGCTCCTCCATCCATGGAATTTTCCAGGCAAGAATACTGGAATGGGTTGCTATTTCCTTCTCCAGGGGATCTTCCCGACCCAGGGATCGAACCTGAATCTCCTGCATTGCAGGTGGATTCTTTACCGACTGAGCTACCAGGGAAGCCCCTAAGTTGGGGCTGTATTTTTAACTTACAGCCAACTTAATTTAGGAATTCTGAGCCACAGAAGCACAGAGCTATAAAAGGCCCCAGAGGTAATTTAATACCCTCATTTGAAAATGGACTAAAGCTCATGGAAAAGTAACATGCAACATGCCTATGGCAGCAAGCAAACAGTCTCTTGATTCTCAGAGCAATGCTTGTCAACAAAGGAGAGTTGCTGATGACCCAGAGCAGTTGTAGCGAAGACGCTTTATCTGTGGGTATCTTGGTCCTCCTAAGAAGGCTGGACTAATCTAGCCCGCACTTTAAGGCCCGTCCCACAGAAAGAAAGGACAAGAGAGGAAGAACCCCAAGCAAACCGCCTGGTCGTACTGGCTGCGTCTGGGTGCCATCAGCGCTGACCATGGCGACTGTGTGTGTGCCAGAGGTGGCAAGCTCCTCGTCATGACTGGGGATGGCGAGGGTGGTACTGCCGTGCTGGGTCACCATACTGATGGCGCTCCCCAGGGCCTGCAGGTCTTCTGGGGACAGGCTGACCTGCCAATAGGAAGGAGGAAGATGAGCTAGGAGTGGAGGGGAGGGTTGTCTGAAAGCCCCTAGGCAGATGAACCTGCTCTTTGCTTATTGGTAGACTAGAGGATTAGCTTCTTGTCACAGGGTGGAGGGGTCAGGACTACCAAGGGAAATAGGCCCTGGTTGCAAAGAGAGGCTACACTGGAAGAACTTTGCTGACCACTTCTATTCACCACCACTTTGCCTCAGGGCTCTGTTCCATGCAATTCAGGGTCTCTACCCAATTTTATCCTCATATCAACTCTAAAAGTCATAGGTGCACTTGACAGAGTGCAGACAAAAGTCAGGTTATACTGCTGGTGAGAAAGCCCAGGTTGCCAGATGCCACACCATGCTCCAGCCCGTACACCAACATGCCTCTCTGGAGAAGGACATCCAAGTGTTTCACTCAGACAAACACGACCTGTCAGCCTTCAAGTAAAAAGGGAAACTACTAGCTGTGCTCCAGAAGTCCCGGAGACTGAGCTGGACGCACAAGCAGTAGGAGCAGGAGGCCTGTGTTACGGGGAGTTGGTAGCCTCGGCCTCAGCTCTCGAGATCCACAAGGGTGAAAAAGAGAACTGGGTGGAGATGGGGCTGTTAGAACCTGGAGCTCCCCAGAGAGAGTGGGAGGGGGTACCAGCCAGAGGGGCCCACCCCACCCCTCGCCCCCCGACCTGTACCTGCTGGGCACCATCCTGAGTGATCAGAGCCACCTGGGGGGCCCCGTCTTCCTCGGTCACCATAGCCACTTGGGTAGGGAGGTCATCACCCTCTTCCTTCACCTCCGACACGTAAGCAATGTGGGGTCGCTTGGGTGGCGGGCTCTCCTCGGCTGCAGAGGCGGCTGGGAGAGGAGAGCATGGGCTGACACCTGCCCCCAGGTGGTCACGGGGAGGCCTGGCTGGTCCCCACTCTCACCACCTGCCCACGCCCCTCACCCTCCAGCTGCTGCTGCTCGTAAAGGGCCTGCTCGCTCTCCTCTGTGGCCTCCAGCTCGCCGTGGGCACTGCGCTTGTGCATGGCCAGGGTGGAGGTCTGCCGGTAGGTCTTGCCGCAGCTGCTGCAGGTGTAGGGCTTGCAGTGTGTGTGCACCACGTGGTGCTTATACAGGCTTGAGTACTCGGTGAAGCGCTTCCCGCAGCCTGGCACCGTGCAAACGTATGGCTTCTCCCCTGGGGACACTGGGCTGTGAGGGGGTGGGACCTGGGGCTGGCAAGGGGGAAACTAAGGGAGCAGGAGTGAGGGACAGGGTTCGAAGAGAGAGCCAGAGGAAGAGGGACTGGGATCTGGGACTCTGAAGGGACAGAGCTGGGGAAGGTGGCCAGTGGCAGAGACAGAGGAAGTGAGTGTGGGACCATGGGGCCTGTAGACAAGGTGGAGAGAAGACAGGGGGGTGGGCAAGGCTGAGGCTAGTGAAGGGGCTGGTGGGGGCACCAGGGGCTTGTGAACAGAAGCAGCAGGAGACAGAGAGGGGTGACTGACGGGGACGTGCCAGGTATGATGGGGTTGGGGAGGGACATGTGCGTCTGAGAGATGACACAGAAGCTGGACAGGGACGTTAACACTGGGGGAGGGTGAGGATACATGGGAGTCACATGGACAGTGGACGACGTGAGGAGCTGAAGACGACATTTCACTCTGCTTTCTCCCCATTGTGCCTGACCCTGGCCTTTATCTGGGAGCTCAGCTGGAGGGGGCGGATTTCAGGTGGGTGTAGATGGGGGCAGAGGGCTGGCAAGGCCAGCAGTGCCCATCAGATCAGCCCCAACTGGTAATGGAGGAACTGCTCGCTCACTGCAAGTGAAAGAGCGATTCTGGGGGCACAGCTGGAACCTCGGGACCCTGTGCCCCGCCTGCAGACCAGCCTGCAGTGACCCTCCGGGTTGGGTGTTGAGAAGGTGTCTCAGGTCAGAAGCCTTCGGTAGAGGGGCTGGGGCTCCGAGAGAGAGGCCCTCGCATGCCAGCTGGCCCACCTGTGTGGATGCGCACGTGGTTCTTGTAGTTGGTGGCGCTGGTGAAGCCGCGGCCACAGTGGGGCTCGGGGCAGGTGTAGGGCCGCTCGCCCGTGTGGGTGCGCACGTGTACTTTGCGGATGTTGGACGTGGTGAAGCAGCGGCCGCAGCCCTCGAAGGGGCACCGGAAGGGGCGTTCACCTGTGGAGACCAGCGGGGCGAGGGCGGCTTAGGAGAGGGCCTGCGGGCAGGCCGAGCCCTGGGCGGGGGCCAGGCCTTCGCTGGGCTGGGCGGGCCGGGCCAGCCTACCTGTGTGGGTCCGGACGTGCTTCTGCAAGTCTCCCGAGGTCTTGAAGGCCTTGCTGCACAGCTCCTCGGGGCACTTGTATGGCTTCTCACCCGTGTGGGTGCGCATGTGGCTCTTCAGCCCATATCCTGTCCCGGGGGAGGCAGAGGGGTGAGAAGAGCGCTGGGCGCGGCCCTGTCTTCATCTCCCTTAAGGTGTGCCCTGTGAGGCTCTGGGCCTGCTTTGGCACAAAGCGCCTGCGTCTGCCTCCGTCCCGCCGCTGCCTGGGCAGAGAGGTGGGACTGGGGAAGCGGTCCCTGCTCCCTGGCCTGTCCAGGGCCAGCTAGTACCATTCCAGACCCAGTGAAAGAGGAAACCCAGACAACCTATGACCTCAGGGCCTCAACTGAGAGGGAAAATGAAGTCCAGAGGGAGGTAACCCCTCCGACGGGTGCCCCCCACTGGTCTGTATCAGGGCTGCTTCTTGCCCCCACGACAGGGTTTTCTTCAGTGACAGTGCCCTGCCGTTGGAGCACTAAGACAGCAGTTTCTTCAGGAAGGCAGCCTGGTGCTTGGCTCCCTTGAGGGAACATTCAGAGCTAATCTAGAGCCCTCTATCCTCAACTGGAAGCAGTCCACCTTGGTCTTCATCCAGGTAGGTTACCTGTGGCAAAGGCCTTTCCGCAGCTGGGGAAATCACACCTGTATGGACGGTCACCGGTGTGAGCTCTCTCATGCACCTGTGAGGACAAGCAACCATGTCATTCAGAGGGGAGAGGGTATGAATGAGCTCTTTGGTTTCTTTAGGGCCCAGAGTATCAGCATTGGCCACCTCCTTTATTTTGCCTCCTCTTCAGCGGAGATGCCACCTCCAGGGAGCCTTCCCTGATTCTCTTTCCTCCTGCACTCTTCATGTGTGTCACAGCCCCCCGTGCTGACATTTCTGTACACTCATCTCCTCCTTCCAGGAGGCAATGAGCAACTTGAGGTCAGGGACCAGTTCCAGTCAAAGCAGGAAGGCAAGATTACAGCCTGCTGGGAAGACGGCAAGGCTGAGAGCTCTTTGCAGACACCTTACCTTTAAGTGATGTGCGGTGGTATAGAGACGCCCACAGCCCTTGTAGCCGCAGCGGAATGCTCTGTCCCCAACCTGTTGTCCTTTGCCATTATGAGGAGCCTGGCTCTCATGCAGAACCTGAGGGAAAAAAATCTTGGGGTCCCTATATGTATTCTCCTCAAAGAGGAAGGGAAGAGGTGGGACACAGGGCCCAGCTGGCAGCTTAAGACCCAATAAACAGGGTTAAACCTACCAAGGGGGAGAAGCGCACCTGGGTGATCGACCTGGACAGAGGGACCAGACACTGAGCCTGCTGCAGAAGAAACAGGGCTGGCCACTGGCATCCCCACCCAGCTCTGACGGAGGGAGAGATGACTAATGTCACTGGGGCTCTGACATCGTCGGGAGAAAGGGCATCTCTTAGATGGGCAAGTAAGGTGGGGGCAGAAGTGGTCACAACGGCCACACTTGAGCTGGGCTGAGGGCCAGCTGCCCTGCTTCTGACCATCAACCAGGGAGGCTGCAGCTCTGGACACGTTTATCCTCTGATGGGAAGAGATTCCTTCCTCCCTGGGGAAACCTGTGTTCGGAAGGGGCACTGCCAAGGGGCTGGCTATGGGGACACGCTCACCTGGGCTCACCAGAAGTGAGGTGGCCACAACCAGCAAAGTGCACAGGTGCCCAAGGCAGGGGCCTGCAAGTCCCACCAGAAGCCTCAGTTCTACCTGCTGCACCTGGCTACTGACAAGCCCTTCCTTTCCCTCTCTCCTGCCAAAAACCATTCCACACCAGCCTCTGGCTTCAGGGAGCCTTACTCTTCTCCTTTCCTGGGCAGAGTCCTGCTGGGACTGTCCCTTAGTCTTTGTTTCTGGGACACTGTGGCCTTCCCAGGAGCTCTTGAAACTGAACTCTCTGGAAGGCGTGGTGAGCAGGAGTCAAAGGAGGCAGGCCAAATCCACGGCGGGTCTGTCTAGTCAACTCCAGGTCAAGGGGTCAGGCAGCTGACAAAGTTTCCTGGATACTCGAGTAGCTGGTGGGTGGCAGGAGAGGGTCACAGGTGGCTGGGCCTGCTCAGCAGGCTAACCCAGTCAGGCATTCAGATTTCACTCCCACGTCCCACTGGTTCTTGAGGGAATCAAAAAACTTCAGGGTTGGAAGCGACCCCGAGATCATCTGGCCCCAGCTCATCATATGAGACGGGAAGAAGTTGAGGCCTTGGAGGGGAATGACTGAGGCCACACACGGCAGAGGCAGAGCCCGCGCAGATTTCAGGGCTCACAATTAAAGCTTGGCTGTCTTTCCAACAGCAGTAAGCTTCTAAAATACACCTGACAGAATGGGGGTGGGAGTGGGCATAGCCCAGAGGGGCCTACTGCAAAGTTTTGTAGTCTCTTTTCAAGTTGAAAAGACACAAGGACTTCCTCTTCTCTTCTATGATATAGCCATACTAGTGTAATTATAAAAACAACTCCCCCAGTCCCTGGGTAAAATGGGCACTCCAGGAAGCCCTGCCACATCCACCCTGAGGCGCTGCAGTTCGGCCGGGGAAGGAGGACCCTGGTCTGGAAGGCTCTCAGATCTCTGAACCGGTTTCCCCTACAGGCAGGACCACGGCCCCGGCTGAGAGCCTAGACTGACTCATGTTTGGAAAGCCAAGATCCTTTTCCTTTGCAGCTGAGCTACTGTGCAAGCCCTGGGTTCCAAGAATCCCAGCTGCTCCGCTACATCTGCTCTCGTCACTGCCTACTGAGGTTATTTTCCCAAATGACTTAATGAGTTGCAGAGAAGAAATAAACACAAGAACATGTGACCTCAGCGGACTGGAAAACTCATAAAAGTCACTGGCAAAGGTTTTCTCAGACAGCGCAGCCAAAGTGAAGCTGGGCCTAAATTCCCACCGTATGGCTATCACTGTTTCTTACAGCTGCCTTCCTTCCCTCCGCAGAGACGCACAAACAAGCGTGAGTGTACACAGCTGTTGGCGGCCCCAACCGGGCTGTGATGCTTGCCCAAGAAGATGACAAGAGACGAGCCGGGGAAGCCAGGCCGGGGGTCACAGGGAGCAGCCCTGGTCAGTGCAGGCATAGGACTAACCCTGTCCTCTAGAGAGCTCACCTTGCTGGTGTACTGCTCCAGGGCCACCACTGTGTCTGCGCCGAAGCCCTCGTCATCCTCTGCGGCCAGGTCCTCCAGGCCCACCTCTGTCTGCACAGCCAGGATGGCGCCATCTGACGGCACAGCCACGGGGTGGTGAATGTAGGCAGTGGAGCCATCTTCCAGCTGGACGGCTTCCAGGGCACTGGGGTCATAGCCCTCTGCAGGGAACATGCGGTTAGCCCAGACGCTGCACAAGGGCAAGAGATGTGGCTGGGACCTGGGTGCTGAGGTAATGAGAGGTACATATACCGAGGAGGGTTTGAGCCTCGGGTTTCTCCTGCTCCCTCACCTTGGTGGTCTGCTCTGGCTGGCCCTCCTGCTGGGGCCACCTCTCCTAAGGATGAGGTCTCCTACGGAGTACTGACTAGGAATGCACAAGCTCGGTGAGGACCTGAGAGGACCATCATCTTGGCCGAGACAACTCGAAGAACCTCCTGACTGGTGGCCCCTCACCCCGTCTAGTGCCCTCCAGGCAGCACAGCATCCAGAGGGATCTTTGCAGGACACACGTGTGGTCTTGTTACCGACAGCCTAAGCAGTTCAACCATGTCCGTCGGTCTCAGGATAAAAACCCAAACCCTTATTCTGCAGCCCCAGTGCTCTGGCCCCTGTCCTCTCTGTTTGGCTTCACCTCAGCCACTCTGCCCTCCCTCCCAGTACTCAAGCTGCTGGCAGTTCCTTGAATGTGCCCTTCCTCCTCCCTGCCTACCTCCACCCCCGTTTCTGGGTCACACATGCTGTTCCTTCCATCTGGAGTACTGAACCCTTCTTGCCATTGCTTTTCCCCAGCTAGGCCCACTCCATCCTCCAGCTCCCAGCCCAAGCGTCTCTTCCTCAGAAACGCTCTCCCTGAGCCTGAAGCCCATGTGTAGTGCTCAGTTCGTGACGGTTCATTTCAAGCCCTTCCCCCCTAGATTCTAGGAGAGCAGGGACTCTGTCCAACTCTGTTCTCTCTTGTATACTCCACATCTAGTGCCTGCCATGCAGTAACTGCTCAAGAAGCTACTTGTAGAAGAAGTAAACCATTGTTCTTCAGGACTTTAAAAGCTTCATTCTTAAAAAATGTTACTTAAGTGTGTAGTCCTGGTCTTGGATGATATTAATGGATCCTATTTAAAACCTTAAGACTTTGTGGCTGTGCTGGAGCCAAAGCCGCCAGGCCCAGGCCATGGACTCCCGTGCCCAGCCTCCTAGGGGCAGAAGCTGCTCCTCCTGTGGTCCACGCCAGGAAAGGCAGGGTGCCTGCTAATCCAGGTGAGCGTGGGGACCACGGCTCCATGTCTCTGCCCCGGCTCCCAGGGTGCACAACGCTATTCCCCAGCCACGGCCAGTTCTGCCTCCCTTCCTTCTCACCAGTCATGAGGACTGTGACCCCACCTTTGGGTGTGCGGTGTATGTAGGCCATGCTGCCATCTTCCAGCTGCACGGGTTGTCCATCCTCAAAGGAAAGAGGTTCTGTAATGAGAGTGATGCCTGCCTTTCTCTGGAGCTTGGGGTCAGGGAGTGGGGCTCCTTCCGTGGAGGCCGCCCGGCCTCCCTCATGGGGCAGGGTGCCCTGGGATGCCCTCACCTTTCTGCACAGTCACTTGGTGAATGTATGCAGTGGTCCCATCCTCAAGCTGGATCACCTGCCCTTCAAGAAGCTTGTCTCCTGTGGAGGCAGAAATGGAGAGAAGTGGGCCAGGCCCAGAAGAGGGCTGAGGAACACCTGCCTGCTTTAGTAGAGGCCTGTTGGAGTCAGAGTGTGTCTAAGCACAGCTTAGACATTCTCCATGTTACCTCACTCCCTGCCTCCTGGTATGGGCCTCAGAGGTACCAAGGTAGAGACATCCTGCCATGAAGAACCCTACAGCTCCCAGAGATTCCCCTTTCTGTCACAGGAGGAACAACTTCATTTATTACTCTATCCATGCCACACAAAGCAGGGACTTCCAACCTGGCAGTAAGTTGCTGAGATTGAGCTAAACTGCAAACAAAGGATTCCCTGAAATCTGGAAAGCCCCAAATGGATCCAAATTCAGATCTGACTCAAATTAACTAAATCAACACATGTTCCCTTGTCTCCCACTGTGGCAATAGGCCAAGACCGAGACCCTCTGATAAGGCAGTATAACTTACAGGTTAAAAGCAATGGGCTCTGGGGCTTCCCTGGTGGCTCAATGGTAAAGAATCCCTCTGCCAATGCAGGAGAAACAGGTTTGATCCCTGGTCCAGGAAGAGCCCACATGCCATGGAGCAACTAAGCCCGTGTGTCACAACTATTGAGCCTGTGCTGTAGAGCCAGGAGCCACAAATGAGCCCACACGCAGCAACTACTGAAACCTGAGTGCCCTAGAGCCCTGCAACGAGAGAAGCCACTGCAACTAGACAGTAGTCCCCACTCGCTGCAACTAGAGAAAAGCCTGTGCAGCAACAAAGACCCAGCACAGCACCCCCTACCCACAAAAAAAAAACAAAGGGCTCTACAACCAGTCCAGACCTCCTGGGTTTGAATTTCAGCTCTACCTCTTACTAGCTGTGTGATCTTAGACAACTTATTTAACTTCTCTGTGCCTGCGTTTCCTCTTCTAAGAGCAAAAGGCTCTCAGATTTAGAATTAGAATTATATAGGCCTCTCCTTATGTCCAGGGAGTCTGAGAGGGAAAAGGGGTAAAGGAAGTGAGAAAGGGAAGAAGGGAGACTGAAGACTCAATGACAAGTGGTTGCTTTGTTCATTTACTTACAAGTTTAAAGACCAGACAGTTACTTCTGGCTCACCTCTGCTGATGTCTAACCCTCAGAAGAATTCCTAAACTTGCCCCCAAACTAAGTTTTCTTGGGTCTGTAACTAACAGTTCTACAACCCAGCCAGAAGTAAGTAAGGTGGGGACAAAGGTAGGAAGTAGGAGAGAAATGCAGTTGAGACGAGGGGAGAGCAACCTCCTCTTCCCTCCCGCCCAGCAAGCAACAGGCTACCCTGCCTTTTAACACTTCAGCCGCCCTGCCAAGGGCACCAGTACTTGGGGATCTGAAAGTATCAGCAGAGCTTCTGCTAGGAGAGTGGGTACCGCTGCAAAGCAGGAAACAAGATGCCGAGAAGAGTTATTAAGGGAAAACTCTCCACCTAGAATTTCTTCTACAAGCAGAGACGACAATGGGGAGAGGCGTGGGGTGCTGGTGATGGGGAGAAGAGCTGACTGTCAGGGCCCTCGTACCCCACTGCAGAGGTGACTGTAGGTTCCGTTTTGCCTGGAATGGTCCTGGTGCCTTTATTCATAGCATGTTCTTCCACTGTCCAAAGTGTCAGCTTTGAATAACACATTTCTTGCTTACCCTGGTTACAGGTAAGTCTCATAAGATTTTAGGGCTTCCGGCTGGCTGAGCTGGGCCCAGACAGAGCTGCCTGCTGACAGAGATGAAAGTGCACTGGTTCAGAGCATCCCTTGCCTGCGAGGGAGCTGCCTTTCAGGACAGTGAAGTTCTGGTTCCTCAAGGCCAGCTCTACTCTAGGCAGTATGAAGTCTGCTGGGTGCGAGTGTGTGTGTGCATGCACGTAAGCACACACTATGGCACCATGGAGGAAGAAGAGAACAGAGCCAGGAAGGGTGACAAGAGAAAGATATAAATGGGGAGGTGGGGAGGTAAAGAGGTCATCCAGACGCAAGAAGGAAAGACCTGAGAAAAGAGAGTGGCTTTCCAAGGCCAAGCATGGCCACTTGTTTTTTTTTTTTTCATTCATTCAACCTGTTAACTCGTAACAGAAGACTGAGGCAAAGGAAGTACCCGGGTCCACAGAGTAAACACAGCCCGATCGACAGTTCCCAAGTTCTTCCATCCCACTGAGACGGCTGTGAGCGGGCAAAGACCTCTGACGGGAAGGCTGCAAACACAAGGCTGCAGGCTTCACAAGTGTTCTAGAGAAGTCCATTCTCAAGAAAACAAAGCCAGCCAACTCCACTCATCATCATATGGGAAGAGCCTATTGATGATATTAAGGGGCCTCTTTGTTGTAATCAGGAAGCAGCCAATTTAAAATGAAATCAACAAACAATTTATAAGCTTGGGACCTGAAATACATTTTGACAATGTGTGGAAATGAAGGAGGGCACTGTTGAAATGACAGTGGAGAAATGAGGATGGCGGTGCTCACAGAGTCCAGAAAAGGCAAAATAAAGAGAAGAAATGAGGCAGTGTTTGGCCAGTGCTGTCCAAGAAAGACACATATGCCATCTGGCGTGCCTGTAAATGCTGGCGAAAAGAAGGAGGTTGTCAGGACAGTGAGTGTCCTGGCCAGAAGGCCCTGTTCTTCAACAATGCTCTGTTCTGACTCCATGCCCCCTTGAATTTAAGTTCCCCGAGAATTTGAATTTCAGGTAAATCTGAATTGCAGATAAACAATGAAGGGTTTTTTTTTTAGTACTTGGTGTTACTATGTTACTGCTTTTAGTATTTAATCTTATGTTTAAATACATTGCTTTCTCATGCAGTATTTGGAACATACATACACTACAAAATTATTCATTGTTTATCTGTAATTAAAATTTAACTATGTTCCCTGTACATTTTTTCTGGTCACCCTAGTGGGGCCTAAGGCATGAGATCTATGCTTGGGTGACCCCCCGCCCCGAACCTAAAGAGTATAGTGTGGTGTACGCTCAGAAGATAGTTTGATTGCTTAAACTTGCTTAAATTAAAATGAACTGCTTCTAGAAAGAACTGAGAAAACTGGATAGGGAATATTTGAAAAGCAGGAAGTCACAAGCAGCACTGTGTTCATCCATGCCAGAAATGTTTATGAACTTCTTACCACACATAAGGGAATCTTGGCTCCTGTAGCTAGGCTAATCTGATTTTCTAGCCTCCCTAGGTGGCATTATATTTTAGAGTTACTTTTTCATCAATCACCTTGAGATATTCTCATGCAGAGCAAGTTGTGACAAGCAGGCAAGACGGCAGGGTGGTAATGAGACTCTTGTACCAGGACAGGGCGGGATTCTGCGGTCTGTGGAAATACCTTTGACAGCTTGCTGGACATAGGCCGTCGTCCCATCACTGAGGGTCACCGTCTGCAGCCCCAAGCTCTCCATGGCAAACTCCTGCCCGTGCACTCAGACATGAAGTTGGCTTCTTCCCAGCACCGGAGCCACAGCTGAGGTTAGAGATTTCCTTTTGCGTCACAAATCTGAGAAAATGGACAGTGTCATATTATGAGCTGCATGGCTTCCTCCTGCCGCAAGGACACACAGGGAGAGTGAATGAGGCCAGCCAAGAAGAAAAAGAAAAAGAGATGAATTCTTCAAAGTAGAGAACTATGTTGGCTTTTGTTAAAAGAGTTCGAAATATACGCATTTAAGAATTCTAAAGACTGAGCATTCAAGAGAAACATGCCAGCCAAATTGGTTGTAAAGTGAGATTTCATTAGTCAAAACCCACTTTTAGGGACCTCCCTGGTGGGCCAGTGGCTAAGACTCTGTGCTCCCAAAGCAGAGGGCTGGGATTTCAGCCCTGGTCAGGGAGCTAGAGACCACATGCCACAACTCAAGACCCTGCATACCGCAACTAAGATCCGGCGCAGCCAAATAAACAGTAAACAAGTCAATACTGTTTATAAAACCCACTTTTAAATTCACTCCCCTAGAAGGGAGACCCACTGAAGGCAGGGGGCCAACTTTGCTGTTGCTGGTTCTCTGTGACCATTCTGACATCTCTCCTGTGCTCAGATACATCCATTCACCCAGAATCAGTGGGGTCATTCTTTTTTGGGGGGCCATGCAGCTTGTAGGATCTTAGTTGCTTGACCAAGGATTGATCCTAGCTACTTTGCAGTGAAAGCACAGAATCCTAACCACTGGACCACCAGGGGATTCCCAGTGGGGTCATTCTTGATTCCCCCTTTATCCTCAGAAGTCTAGGAATACCACCATCTTACACCACATACAAAATTAATTCAAATGGATTAAAGACTTGAATTTAAAACCTGAAACCATAAAGCTCCTAGAAGAAAACATAGGTGGTAAGTTCTTTGACATCAGTCTTGGCAATGATTTCTTTTTGGAATTTGTCACTAAAAGCAGAGGAAACAAAAACAAACAATTGGGACTAAAAAACTAAAAAGTTTCTGCACAACAAAGGACACCATCAATAAAATGAAAAAGCAACCTATTAAATAGGACAAATATTTGCAAATCCTGTATCTGATAAGGGGCTAATATGCAAAATACACAAAGAACTCAAATGACTCAGTAGCAAAAAGCCAAACAACCCAACTGAAAAAACAGGCAGATGATATGAATAGACAGCTTTCTATGGCCAGGTACATGAAAAGATGCTCAACATCCCTAATCACCAATGGAATGCAAATCAAAACCATAATGAGGTATCACCTCATATCTATCAGAATGGTTTATTACCCAAAAGACAAGAAAAAATAAGTTTTGGCAAGGATGTGGAGAAAAGGGAACCCTTGTGTGCTATTGGTGGGAATGTAAATTGGTGTAGCTACTATAGAAAACAATATGGAGAGTCCTCAAAAATTTTAAAGTAGAATTACCATTTGATTGAGCAATCCCACTTCTGTGCATTTATCCAAAGAAAACAAAAACCTTAACTTGAAAAGATATATGTGCTTCCATATTCATTGCAGCGTTATTTACAATGGCCAAGACATGGAAACAATCTAAGTGTCCACTGATGGATGAATGGATAAAGAAGGAGCTACACACACACACACACACACACAGACTGGAATATTATTCAGCCACAAAAAGAAGGGCATCTTTCCATTTCAACAACATGGATGCACCTTGAGGACATTACGCTAAGTGAAATAAGTCAGGTGGAGAAAAAATAAGCACCGTATGATCTCATTTATATGAGGAATCCTTAAAAAAACAGATTCATAGATACAGAGAACAGATTGGTGACTGCCAAAAGCAGGGGTTGGGGGTAGGCGAAATGAGTAAATGGAGTGAAAAGGTACAAATTTCCAGTTATAAAATAAGTCCCAGGGGATGTAAGGTACAGCATGATGACTACAGTTAATAATACTGAATTGCATATTTGAAAGCTGCTAAGAGAAGTTTTATCACAAGAAAAAAATTCTGTAACTGCATATGGTGCTGGCTGTTAACTAAACTGACTGTGGTGATCATTTCACAATATACAGATACTGCCTCATGTTGTACACCTGAAAGAATATAATGTTGCATGTCAATTATACCTCAATTTAAATAATTAAAAGACAGACAAGAAAGTCAAGGTACCTAATTCCAGGTATCATCTCTCACCTGTTGACTTATCTAAGAACCTCCTAATATATGTCCTCAATAAATTCTTGCCTGTTTCTCACTCAAATTTTGTGTCAGAATGCCTTTTTAAGTACAAATCTAAACCTACCACTTCCTTGATTAAAACTCTTCAGTGGCTTCCTATCATCCTAAGAATTCATTCACCTTGCAGGCAAGGCTAGTCCCCTCAGAAGTCCCTGCAGCCCTGGCCACCACATTTTCCTGGCACTCACCGTCCTAGGGTCACATGCCTATCTCTTCCTCTTTAACACGTGTTGCCTACACAAGACTTCGGGCTCCAAACCCGGTTCCTGGTTCACTGCAGACTCTCCGCAAATCCTCGAGCTGTGACTTGCCGGTCCTTGTGCCAGGAGGGAAGCACTAACGCGTCTGACTGGCAGCACTCATTGTGCGTCCGCTGTGGAACGGAGTGTACCGGAGCCCTGCTCCAGGGCAAGGGTCTCTTTGCCACCCATCCATAGGATTCTCCTGGACTCGAAATCTGCACTGCCTACTGGATTCTTACTAGCTGCCGGCTGATCTTCTCAATCAGTGCTGCCCAACCTGTTACCACATCAGGGCACCCAGAGAGGATATTTGTATGTCACACTTTGGATGCTGGTGCTTGAAGGCATGAGCAACCAGCTAGAGCTTTGGCAGTTCAAAGGGCTGAGTGGGTAAGTATCCTGACATAACTATAGCCCATTTGTGACACACTGGTTGGGACGCTGTATGCTAGACTTGGCATCTCTACTAGAATGATTCATTCCTTCTGTCCATAAACATTTACTGAATGGGCTAGGCTCTGGGGACAGCAATGCTGCTACCGCTGAAACTGAATATGGCCAGAGAGCTAACCACGTACTAGGCATTTAAATTTGGTAACCTGTTTAATCCTCACAATGACCCTTTAATTAAATACTATTATTATCCTCATTTTACAGTTGAGGGAGTTGCAGCTCTACTCAAGGTTGCACAGCTAGTAAGTGAAAGAAAAGGATTTGCATCCAGGCCACCTGGCACCAGAGCAGTGCTCCTAAGCAGTCTACTCTGCTGCCTAATATGGAGGTTTTTAGCTGGAGTTTACGAACCCTGAAGCCACCTGATAACACGTTTTTGGTGTGAGCTTGCACATTTTTCTGAAGAGGGGAGAGTCATGACTGTCATTGGAGTCTTACAGGGATTGAAGAAGGTAAGGAACCATTGGTCTAGGTGGGAATTCTGATATATGACTCATCTTTTCTGGTCTACTTGGATCCTGGCAGTGACCCCAGTGTTGCCCAGAGTCCTGATAACCCACGACATGGTCCCTACCTCATGAAAGCCCTGGGCCTGGCCTCTATTGGACTGCTCCAGGACCTTCAACTTTCATTCTCTCAACCAGGGAGAGAAGTTCTTTTGGTGAACTGTTTTCATATTAACAGCACTGTATCAGAAATAATACACCTGAGAGACCTATGTCTGAAAACAAAGCAGACTACACGTTGAAAAGGGATTACAAAATGGCCTCAGATCTTTATGGCTGGGCCCTGTGGCTGCTGAGGCAATGGTTGGTTTAACTTAGCTCATCTGTATTCTACTGAGATTTTCTGAGGAAAATCCGTGCCATGGTTAACAACACAGGCTCTGGTGTCAGTCTTGGTTCTAAATCAGACTTTGCCTCTTTCAAGCTGTGTGTCCTTGGAAAGTAACTGGACCTCTTGGAAATTTAGATGATACTTCTTCAAAAAAAAAAAAAAATGAGGATAACAGCGGCATCTTCTTCACATGTTAATGTCACATGAAATGTCAGCATTTAGCACAGTGAAGGCACACAGGAATTACTCAAGAAATGTTGGCTCTGGGGGAGGGGATGAAAGGGGAACCTAAAGGGATATGCTTTTGAAGCAATGAGTATTTCTGTAACAGCTAGGAGTACTGGCAACAGCCTGGGATCTGCAGAAAAGCTTGTAACCTCAATTTCACCTCCTGTTATTGCCTCTTAATCTGTAAAATGAATTGTTGGCCCAAATGACCCTAAAATCCTCGCCACCATTCATGTAATTACATTGATTAAATATACAGCCCTTAATACATGTCAGCTGCTGTTTCAGGTACTCTATCTATACCATCTGTTTTAATCTTAAAAACAATCCTGTGAGGGAGTGAGTTCACTATCCCCATCTTACAGCTGAGGTGACTGAAGCTTAGAGGTGGAGTAATTTGCTCAAGGTCCTAGAACAAGTTAGTGCTGAAGCCAGGATCTAAGCCAGGCTGGCCGGCCCCAGAGTCCATACCTCTTAATATCTGGTTTATTTCCTCCTTTTGCTAATCCACTGTAACACAACATCAGCTCTTAGAACACTTGAATCTTGGTCGTTTAACTTTCATCTCACCCACTGCAACTTAATCCCGGTTCTTCTTGACCTGACCACATGGAAGGAGGGAACAGCTAGCGGCCACATTTCCCAAAATAACGCTTTTTAGACTCAAAGAAAACAAATCCCCGCTCTTTTACATGTTCTCATGTCCAGGCTAAATATTCAGTTTTCCTCCTTAAGCCTCATAACATAAACCTTTAATGAAACAGTCCCCTCTTGCTCTCTAGCCCTTCCAGATTGATGAATCTGCCTTCCAACAGCGCCTAACTGCGGATGATGAGAAGTTGCTTCTTGGCTGCCAGGCAGGTACAAGTGTCTGATTGCCATTTTTCTCCCTTTCTTTTGTTAAATAATGGTCAACTCCGAAGCCTCCTGTGCCAGTACTGAATCAACTGCAGGGACACTGGCAGAGCCAAAGAAGGCTTGTCACTGCCTGAGGATGGCTATGGAGAAGGCACTGGCAATCCACTCCAGTACTCTTGCCTGGAGAATCCCATGGACGGAGGAGCCTGGTAGGCTGCAGTTCATGGGGTCGCTAAGAGTCGGACACGACTGAGTGACTTCACTTTCACTTTCCACTTTCATGCATTGGAGAAGGAAATGGCAACCCACTCTGGTGTTCTTGCCTGGAGAATCCCTGGGACAGGGGAGCCTGGTGACTGCCGTCTATGGGGTCGCACAGAGTTGGACATGACTGACGCGACTTAGCAGCAGCAGAGGATGGCTAGGTCTGAGCAGTTCCTGCCTGTACTGGACATTTCACATTCCTAACTCCCGTGGCCCTCTGACAAAGGGCAGGGGGGAGTGGCGGGGAGCAGGAGTAGCTGCTATGTTTTCTTTTTGGAGGGTGTAATTTTTGCTGCTGCTGCTAAGTCGCTTCAGTCGTGTCCGACTCTGTGCGACCCCATAGACGGCAGCCCACCAGGCTCCGCCATCCCTGGGATTCTCCAGGCAAGAATACTGGAGTGGATTGCCATTTCCTTCTCCAGTGCATGAAAGGGAAAAGTGAAAGTGAAGTCGCTCAGTCGTGTCCGACTCTCAGCGACCCCATGGACTGTAGCCTACCAGGCTCCTCCATCCATGGGATTTTCCAGGCAAGAGTACTGGAGTGGGGTGCCATTGCCTTCTCCGGTGTAATTTTTACCAGCTCCCTAATGACCCGAGCTGAATGGAGAGCTAGTCTAGGGGGAGGTGTGCTGAGGAGTAAGAGCCATGACAAAAGGTAGGGATGAAAAGGGAGACTGACACACCCAGAATCAGCAGCAAGTCCAGTTCCTGTTTGTTGCATTTTTAAATGAACTTAACCTATTGTTGGCTCTGGTGCAGGAAACAGCTCTATGACTTCATAATATATAAATGTGTTTCCTCTTGTAAACATAAATTATAGTTACCAGTGAGATAACATTTAGAAAAACTTTTTAGATACATTGAATCTTTCTCCGTGAAAAAAGATGGGCTTAAATTGTCTCCTCAAAGCAGAAAAATAAGAGGTATGACAGATGGGAAATGAAAGAGTAGCCACGTGATTCTCCACTATGTCATGGTTCAGATCTAATCTGATCCACACCTAAGCAGGGCTTCGCCTGGACTACAGGCACCTGTAGTCTATCATTTTCTGCTAACCTGAACTCCAGGAACATTTGAAATAAGGGTTTCTGGACTCTGTCAGCCCAGAGGGTACCGAGGAGCCAAAAAAAGAAAATGAAAAAAAGAAAATGTTTGCTTGGAAACAGAGAAATGTTCAACTTCAGGGAAAAAAAAAATGACAATTTTCAGTCGGATAATTTTAATGTGGAAATACAGAAAACTTCTCAGAAAGGACAAAGCGACATTAGGTTGGGAGGGACAAAGACTGAGGGAGTCAAGTGACGAACAAATGAGAAGCAGATATGGAAGGGCTGTAGTAGAATGATTCAGTATTTGTTATTATAGAAAAAGACTTCAATGCACACACAAAACCCATAGTGAAACAGGCTTGGTTCTGTGGGTTTCCAAAAACTAAAGAGAAAACAGGAAATTAACAACAGAAACACATTTAAAACACCAGCTAAACATCTCTTTCCAAAAGGCACACTGATGTTAAAAGCCCAAAGTACTTTTTAGTGTGGTTCCTATTTGGCTACTGCAATTTTACAGGTTTGAATTAGTTACAGAAAAGGGAGTAATTGGCCAAAATGGTTTATTTTTAATTCCAAAAAAGTCAATGAAAATATAGTCTCCTTTACTGCAGAATGGCATTCATTTAAACTAAAACAGGTAACTTAAAAATCTAATTTTCAGACAAACGTTTAAGTGAATTTAACACCTTAGTTTGTAAACACTCAACAGAGCAATCATGGCTGAGTTCCAAACTCACCTTTAGTCCATGAAAAGAAAAGTCCAGAAAAAAAGGCAATTTGGAAGGGTTAGCCTAAGGATATCACTTTATATCAACAAACAAATTAATACAGATATGAGGAGGTTACATTTCAGTTGTTACTGGAATTCAGCTTGGGGTCACTGTGTGCTTGACAAGGGCTATTTGGCAGTATCAAAAGGGACTGGATCATCACAGTTATTTAGAAACATCATGAATTTAAAACATCACTCTGGGACAAAAAGGTTAAATTTATATTATCAGCTCATCAAAATGGAATAATATCCAGATCTCAAACAGGAAGAGAAGGTAGTTTTGGCCCTTTGAAGCATAAGAAATCTAAGTCAGAAGAGTTGACTCGAAAAAAATCCTCAGCATTAGGGGAAAATATTAAAGAAATAAAATATAAGGCATGATATTAAAAACACATGTTATCTTATAAATAACTAATAAGGACCTACTGTATAGCACAGGGAACTAAATAATCTGTAATTACCTATGTGGGAAAAGAATCTAAAAAAGTGCAGATATATGCATATGTATCACTGATTCACTTTGTTGTTTGGTAGAAACTAACACAACATTGTAAATCAACTATACTCCAATAAAATTAAAAAAAAAACACACATGTAACTGAATTGTACAGTTAAAAATGGTTAAGATGGCAAATTTTATGTTCTGTGTATTTTACCACAATAAAAAAACTGGGCGGAAAAAAAGCCACGTGCAGACACTTACAAACCTCCAAGGAACAATACCAAATTTCCCCTGGACAAATAAGGCTACAATATGAATTCACACAAGCAAAACAGCACTAACATTAAGTAAACGACAGGCAAAAAAGGTTCATTCTCATTAGTAATTAAAGAACAAGAAAGAATAATCATGATGATATTATACTTACTGAATTACCAAAAATCAAAGTGAAAGTATTCACACCCAATAAACAATGACATATCACTACATACCTACTACAGGAGCTGAAAATCCAAAACACTGAAAACTCCAAATGCTGGTGGGAATGCAAAATGGCATAGCAAAATGGTACTCTGGAAGACAGTTTGGCAGTTTCTTACAAAGCTAAACATATTCTTACAATAAGATCCAGAAATCCTATTCCTAGGTATTTACCCAAATGAGTTGAAAACTTATGTCTGCAGAAAAACCCGCACATGGGTGTTTATAGCAGCTTTATTCATAATTGCCCCAAACTGGAAGCAATAAAGACATCCTTCAATAAACAAACTGGTACATTCATACTATGGAACATTATTGAGCAATAAAAAGAAAAGTTATTAAGTCACAAAAAGATACAGAGGAACCTTAAAATGCACTTTGCTAAGTCAAAGAAGCCAATCTGAAAAGGTTACATACAGTATCATTCTAATGATACGATATTCTGGAAAAGAAAAAGCTTAAGAGACAGCGAAATGATCAGTGGTTGTCAAGGGTGCAGGGGAAGGAGGGGAGGGATGAATAGGCAGAGCATAAGACATTTTTAGAGCAGTGAAACTATTCTGCGTAAGTCTATAATGGTGGATACTTGACATTGTGTACCTGTTAAAATCCAGAGTGTACAACACAAAGAGTGAACCATAATGTAAACTACAGACTTAGTTAACAATAACACCTCCACATCGGTTCATCAATTGTAGCAGATGTACCCCACCAATGTAAGATGCTAACTGGGGGAAACTGGGATGGTTAGGGTAGGGGTGCGTAAAAAGGGAGTACATGGGAACTCTCTGCACTTTCTGTTCAGTTTTTCTGTAAACCTAAAACTGCTCTAAGAAATAGTCTATTAATTACAAAAAAAAAGAAATATCCAACCATCGATGTTGGCAAGGCCAGGAGAGGCGGGGGTAAGTGTGCATTGCTGATGGCACTACAGGGGCTCCAGGTTCTCCAGAGAACAATCTGTCAATGCTTAACCCCACCAGAAAAGGTTCAGGCGCTGAGGTCTAACATTCATCCCAGAAAAAGACAGGACAGAAAATAAGAGCTACTTGCACAGATGCTGGTTACATACCCACTCTCACTTTGTGAGTGACCTGTTCATTCAAAGTTGAAAGTGTTAGTTGCTCAGTTGTGTCCGATTCTTTGGGACCCCACAGACTATAGCCCGCCAGGCTCCTCTGTCCATGGCATTCTCCAGGCAAGAATACTGGAGTGGGTTGCCATTCCCTTCTCCAGGGAACTTGTTCATTAAGATGGGCTATATCTTGTATTTTAAAAAAGTTATTATTATTCGCTCCGCCACAAGGCATACAGAATGCAGGATCTTAGTTCCCTGACCAGGGACTGAACCTGTGCCCCCTGCAATGGAAGCACAGAGTCCTAACCTGTCCTAACCACTGGACTGCCAGAGAAGTCCTTATATCTTATATTCTTGTTTAGTTGGTCAGAGACTCTCCTTAAATAGAAACATAAACATCTAAATGACACATGGATGAGATGTTTGTGCTTCCAGATGCAGCAAAGGAATTACTCTGCCAGTTATGTTATTTTTCCCTCAAACTTAACTCTTTTGGGATGAAAATAACACACTTACTTCCTGTTAAACTGCTTATAATTCAAGTTCCTCGAGAGCAACCATTCCAGCTTAATTAGCACCTTACAAAGAATGTGCCCCAGACACTAAATGAATAACACTACTAGGGCACACAGCTAACTGAGCTCTTTAGCTCAGATTTGAATCCTAAATCAGCTCCACTTATTGTGAATCAGATCTGATTGAAACTTCTGAGATTGCTTTGAAACCCTTCATCTACTGCAGAGACAAAAGCTCCCCAGAAGAAGTTCCTGGCAGAAAAGTATATGCTGAGTGAAGGAATGAAAGAGGGAAGGAACTGAATCCCACCATCCCAGCTCTTTCTCCAGCCCCAGATAGGATGCCGACTTTTTCTTCACTTGAATTACCATCTTGCCTCATCTCTGACATCCACAAAGTTTTCTCCCTGATCCAGTTAAGAAAAAGATTTCCCTGGCCAACACCACACCAGACCATCAGACCCCAGCCACTTCTTCTGCACTCAGCAATGAAGTTACTACACCAGGCGGCTCATCTGCAGTGTTCCAGGAGGGCACGGATATATCTCCCTGTCATTGGATCCTCTGTGTCCAGTGCCCAGAACATGGCAGGCATTCACTGGGTATTGCTTCAGTGAAGGAAGGGAGGACTCAGCACCAACAACATGACCCTGTGTAGAGCTCAGCAGTTTCCAACATGCTCTCAGATATACAGATACATTATCTCACTTGCTCTAAGCATTGCTTCATCAGCTCTCACAGCGGGAGGGGCTGAGAAGACAGCTCATTTCTAGTCTAAAGCCGTCGTTTTACAGATGAAGAGACAGAGGCTAGAGCTGCCAGAGGAGTCCCAGAGGATCACATGGCTACCTGGGGGCAGAGCTGAGTCTCACACCAGAGCCGTCAGTGTTCTTCCCCTTCTACTCCTTTGTCTTTGGCCCGGTAACAGCGTTCTTTCAGTTCCCAGAAGGGCAGACATTCACTAACAAGTCGAAGAGACTTGTATATCTAGCTGCTTACTCAATATTTCCATGTCCAAAAACATCTCAGACTTGACATATTCAGAAGTGAATACCTTAGCTCCCTTTCTCACCATGCGCCCTTCTTCCAGGCTCCCCCATTTCAGTAAGTGGGAACTCCACTGTTAAACTGCTCAGGCCATAAATGACGGAGCAATCCTCAACTTCTCTATTTCTTTTGCATGCCACTTCCAATCCTTCAGCAAATCCTCCCGGCTCCTCTTTCAAAACATACCCAGAATTCAAGCACTTCTTATTCTTCGGCTCTTTACTTTGGGTCCAAGCTACCCATTTTTCTTGCCTGGACTATAGCAGTAGTTTCCTAATCAGTTTCCTTCCTTCCACTCTTGCTCACTACAACTTATTCTCAACATAGCAGCCAGAATGATCCTTTATGTCAGATCATGTCACTTATGTGCCGAGAACCCTCCAATGGCTCCCATCTCACTCACAATTCACAAAAAATCCAGGGGCCTATAAGGCCTAATACGATTTACCACAAATCTACTCCCACCCACATCTCTTGCTTATGTTTCTCCTCTCTCACCCTACTGCAGCCATAATGACTGCTGTCCTCACGTTTCTTGAACATATGAGGCATACTCTTGCCTCAGGGCCTTTGCACTTGCTCTCTGACAGCAGAGGGAATATACTTCCCTCAGATAAATGCCTGGCTCACCCCTTAACTTCCTTTGGGTCTTTGCTTAAATGTTACCCTTTCAGTGAGACCTTCCTTGACCACCCTAATAAAATTTAATACCCTGACTTCTGGTACTCTTTATCTTCCTTCTCTGCTTAATTTTCTCAATATATATTTTACTTATCATATGTTTCTGCTTCATCCCAACAGGTGAGCTCCTTAAGTCCTGGAGCTTTGTTTTATTCACTACTCTATCCCCAGGTACTAAAAGAGTACCTGGCTTCTAGCAGATATTCAGCAAACATTAGTAGAATGAATGAATGAATCAACATCCTTACTTTTAGAATCTCCCCGTAATCTAAAGGGTTCAGGCCAGAAGGGGAAGACCCTGGTTAAGCTCTGACCTCTCCCTCACTCCCCGCACTGCCTCTCCTTCTTCTTAGGTCCAGCCCAGTCCCTTACTACAAGAAACCACGTCTGGGCTGGGAAGCAAGGCAGAACCAGGGCAACAGGTGCTTGCTGCCAAGATGATACAATTCTGCATGGTACTAATTTTTGGCTTTGGCATCCTGATACCTCATAAACAGAAGAGGTCAAAAATACGTTGGGACTACATGGTAGTACTGACTCAGTTTAACAGCAATTCATCTGCTTTGAGGTATCTTTCAAGGAACAGTGCTAAACTTGCACGTGTTCACCTAGCTGTCCTCATCTTTTTTCTCAAACTCTTTATTACAGATTTCAAACATGCATAATAGTAGAAAGAATAGTATAATGAACTCCATGAACCCATTACCCATATTCAACAATTACCAACATTATGTCAATTTGGTTTCTTCTATTCTCTGTCTCTGCAACCCCGACTAAATATTTCGTGAAGCTGTTTTCTTGAGAACTGATCTACATGTGACAGACTCTGGTCTTGTTAACACTGTATTCTAGCAACTATCTCAACCAATTTCTCTAGTCTTACCAGAAACACAGTTAAAAAAAAAAAGCACTTACACCCATTCTCTCACCAAAGCAATGACTAAAAAAAGAAGTATCTAAATTCCAGACTGTTTAAATCAAGGGACTTGCCAATTATCATGTTTGGAGGAATTTGGGGAGAAGGGGTTTGTAGCTACAAAATAGATGTAGACATGAGCTGTTTTCACTTGTTTGTATCTGAGGCAGAATTTCTGAATGAGCTTGTTCAATCCAGTAAGTATTTACTGACTACCGGCTACATATGAGGGACAGGATTAAGATGACAGAAGATGAGAAAACCCAGCCTCTGTTCTTAAGGAAATCACAGTGGGGGGTGGAGGATGGGTGTTGGGTGAGAAGAATGTAGTAGGAATAACTAACATCCAAGGCATAATACATTCTGTAGCCTGAGAGATTAAACAAACCCAAGGTGAAAGTTTTTTTTAAAAAAATCAATCCACAGAATTTGCAGACCCCAAGATTTACCTCTTCCTTAACTCTAATTTTGCCCTCTGCTGAATTTATTGCTATACAGTCAGAATGTGTATTATATGGGATCGGAGAATTCAGTGACCCACAGAATAGACTTTTGGAAGTGGATCTTTCATGTCACATGTTGCTACTTACCATACAGTCTTCTGGTGGCAGAGAACTGGAAAGTCCTCCCGGGGCTTGGAAAACAATGGGGCTACCTCAGGGCCAACACTCAAAGCGTTCTACTCTTAAGCGCACATACAGAAAGCAGCTTCATAAACAGAAGAGACTGTGTCATGGCTAGATGGATTCAGAAGGACTTCCAAGAACTCTCTCCTGACTACCTAAAGGACTGTGACCTTAGTGATCTATTATCAGAAGAGTGCAGCTCTTTGGACAAACCAATGAGGTTTGGTTGGCCAGGTTGTGTAGGAAGGAGAAAGTGCATGGTCATTCATATGTCCATGGAATTAGATGCACAGGAGAGTGGAAGAAGGGCAGAATTAAGATGGAAGAAGGTTTACATCATAATCATTGTTACCCAGATTGGTGAGGTGAGGATGCATGAGAGAAAGAGAGTAAGGTAGGAAAAAGGCACTGTGAGAATGGATGGGGCACAGGAATAAGGATAAGGAAAGGGATGATTCTGGTTTGAAAAGGAGATCACTGATGGAAGTGAGAAAGATGCCAAGAATCTTGAGAGGTAGGATCTCACAAGATACTGAACGGGGTGTGAAAAGTAGGGACCTTAGAATGGGAGGGTGTACAGATTATGAAGGATGGGTTCCCACTGGAATGGAAGGGGGTCACTTCTCTGAAGCTAGGTGACGTGGTCACTAGATAAAGGTTTCGGGTAATAGGATGTAGCTATGGATGGCAGAAGGGAGGCAGCAGGAACACTCATAAGAGATCAGAAATCTCTTATTTATATGAATTCCTGGGGGTAAGCAGACTTAGGACGAGAGGATTTGGGGTAAAGTGCCAGTGAATGGGAGACACCTTAGGATAAGAGGGAGCTCCCAGGATTCATAGGGTGAGAGGATATTTGGACAAAGGATAAAGAGAGGTACTAAGGTGCAGGTGTTTCAGGACACGTGGGGTCAGAGGTTATGAATAATGGGTTGAGGAAGTCATCAGGCCATAGGGCAAAAGTTAATATTAATAGAAACCTTGGAGTCATGGCAAGTGTTGATGTTGGGCTTAGGAATTATTAGAAAATAAGGAACACAGCAGACGAATGGATAAGGAAGCTGTGGTACATATACACAATGGAATATTACTCAGCCATTAAAAAAAATACATTTGAATCGGTTCTACTGAGATGGATGAAACTGGAGCCCATTATACAGAGTGAAGTAAGCCAGAAAGAAAAACAACAATACAGTATACTAATGCATATATATAGAATTTGAAAGATGGTAACGATAACCCTATATGCGAGACAGAATAAGAGACACAGATGCATAGAACAATTTTATGGACTCTGAGGGAGAAGGTGAGGGTGGGACGTTCTGGGAGAATAGCACTGAAACATGTATATTATCATATGTGAAACAGAACACCATTCCATGTTCGATGCATGAGACAAGGGCGCAGGGCCGGGGCAATGGGATGACCCAGAGGGATGGGATGGGGAGGGAGGTGGGTGGGGGGTCCAGGAAGGGGAACACATGTAAACCCATGGCTGATTCATGTCAATGTATGGCAAAAACTATTACAATATTGTAAAGTAATTAGCCCCCAACTAAAATAAATAAATTTATAAAAAAAAAAAAAAAGAAAATAAGGAACAAGGGGCTGAGGGTAACCTGGAAAACCAGGTAGGTTTAGGAGCAAGAGAAGCTACAGATCCAAAGAGTTTTGAAGATCGTGGGTTCAGATGTCAGCTCTGCTACTCATCTGTATGAGTTTCAGGTTCGTCATTTGTTTAAAACTAAACAAAAACAAACAAACTATGGGAAATAGTGGTAGACACAGAAGAATCACGTCTTGGGTTTGTGAAGGGAAAACTTAATTTACACATACAAAGCGTGGTACACAGTAGGTACTCAGCACTAAGTGCTAATCTTCATTAAGCAGACACAAGAGTCAAGAGCCAAAGAAGTGAGGAGGCCATAGGAGACATAAGAGGACAGGGATCCCAAGAGCTCAGGGGTACAAAGATAATACAAAGTGTGGGCCCTGCATTCATTATCTGCCGACTCCTTAGTACCCAGGATGGAGTTAAGACCCACAAGAGCTTCTCAGCATATACTTAAGGGCTCCCTTAGGCTAGGCTTGGTGCCAAGTGCTTTGAACACATTACCTCAAGCACTACTGTTATCCTCCTGAAGGAGAGGTGACAACTGAAGCTAAAAGATACGCCCAAGGCACCATAGCTTAAGGGCCAGAGTCAAACCAGAGCAGGTCTCTAATTACATCAATACCCCACGCTGAAGCACTCTTATCCTGCTTTGCAAACATGTTAACTGATGAGGCTTGATCAAGGGAAATGGGTACAGCCTATTGTGTAGGGGGTCACAGGAGTGAAGGAATAAGGTTAAAAAGTGAGCGGACCCTGGGGTGAGGCTACAACAGTAAACTTCTATCTAGGAATACAAAAATGATTGCAAACAAATATTATCTTGATTGAGAATTGTAGAACTTCACAGCTGGAAGGAAACTGAGGTCATTTAACCCAACCTTATCATAACAGAGACGAGAAACTGAGGTCCAGACAGAGGAAAGGACTTCTAGTGGCAGAGCTAGGACTTGAATCTGGGACCACATACTCAATCCAGATTCTCTGATGCCTCCAACTACATCTACTTCATATTCATCTCTATAATTTCCTGGGCACCAGCTCAGTGCTAGGGCACTTGTTAAGACATGTGCTGGTTGACACTGGGGGGCCGAAGTGCAGAGAGGGACGTCGGTGGAGGTGACTTTAGGATGAAGGGGGAACATGGAATGAGAATCATGAAGTTACAGGGAAAAGAATGGATTATCAGATATTGAGGGTTACGTAGATGACGACTGGGTGAGAAACTATTTTAGACGGCTGAGTTTAGGAGTTACCAGAAAAGGTTTGAGGGGAGTCACCAAGTTTGTGTGTGGGGGGAATACAGGGTAGAACTGGACGGGTTACCAGACTAGTGGAGTCAGTCTGGCCGGGTCGTCAGTCACTGGTTCAGAGCTGGGGGAGTCACTGTGTTGGTGGGTCCCCGGGCAGTGTTGGGGAAGTTCCTGGATTGGCAGAGTCGATGAGTAAGAAGTGAGGATTACCTGGTGAGGTCTTAGGGTCAGTGGGTGGGGGGTGGGGGTGGGTCAAGGTGGGGGCGGGCGCAGTCACATGGTGGGGTGTGGGAGTCACGGGGCAGGAGTCGCAGGGCGGAATTGGGGGGCAGGGATGGGGGCCGGGACCCGAGGTGCGGGAGGGCCAGGCCGCCGACCAGCCGTCCGGCCACCAAGCTACAGGGCCAGAGGAGGGTGGGCACGCCAGGCTCGGGACCTTCCCGGGACCCCGCGCCCGCCCAGCCTCCCACCTGGGCACGGTGGACCCACTCTTCCCGCAGCCACCAACCTGACAGCCCCCGAGGGCGACTCCGCCGACAGACCGCCATGCACCGGGCCCCGCCACCAGCGCCGGCCCCGCAACCCGCCTGCGCCATAGCCCGCCCGCCCGCGAGCCGCTTGCCTCGCGCGATATCCAGGTTCCAGGGCCGCCGCACTTTTCCTCTCTTCCCGGCGGGCCTCCACCGGGCCCCGGAACCCGTATAGAAAATACAGGGCAGGCTCCACCCCGCACCCCCAGTCGCGGCGGCCGCCGTCTCACTTATCCCGGTTCCCGGGCCGCCAGAGCCCGGGCGGCCGGGGTCTCGAACGGTGTCCCTCAGAGCCCGGCCCCGCCCCCCGACCCTGGTGACGCACCGCCCGCCAGGCTGAGCGCCCAGGGAGGGCGTGATGACGTCACGACGCCCCGGTCAGGGCCTGGGCGCGGCTCTCTAGCCGGGTCGTCTCTATAGCAATAAGGACCCGCCACCTGTTCCTGAGGAGGGGACTCGGTCCACCTGAGGCCTGAGGCGGGCGCGGGGAGGAGTCCGACGCCCCGCGGGCTCTGCGCCGTCTCGTCGGCCGCCTGCGGGCGAGAAGGTGCGCTCCTGGTGCCGGGGAGGGTCGGAGGGGCAGATTGTGAGGGAAGCCGTGCCTCTCCTCAGGGCACAGAGCCGCCAGGCGGCCTCCTACGGCTTTAGGGTCCTGAGGCGCTTTGCTGTGCGCAGTCCGCACGTACTGCCTGCGATCTTCCACCCACCCCCTGAAGGAAGCAACTGCAGGTATTACTAGCACCTTATTGAAAAGGACGACGTCGAGGAGCCGTGAGGGACTCGCCTGTTTAGGGAGTGAGCCCTGACGGTCCTCTCGGGTTCTCACTCTCATTCCCCCGTCAGTCCCACCCCCAGTCTCAAAACCAGCTGCTACTGACCCTCGTAGGTTCGTTTCGAGGTGAACAAAGCCAGGCCCTTTTACGGTTTCCCCCTCTCACCAGGAGGGACTATGATTGGAGAATTTTCAGACAAAGTAAAAAAGAGTGAGCTTTTGGTAAAAAATAAATAAAAGAGAGAAGTTAGATGAGGAACTGGTAAAGGTTGCCTCTTAGAAGAGGAATTGGGTGACTGGAGGAATGAGGTGAGAAGCTTTACCCACTCTGTCCTTTTAGACTTTAACTCCTTCCTTTTGTCTCCTCTCTCCCCTCTCCCCCTCAAAAATTTAACTTAAAAATTTTTTTTGAAGGGAGGATTCCAATAAACTAGAAACATTTACAAAGTACCATGTTTGGGGTCTGTGATAGCTAAAGATGCCATAGGAGGCATGGGTGATTCCTTTCCTCTCTTGTCCATACAAAGCTTAACCACAAAGCCCCCCTTTCAGTTTTAGACATTTTCTATTCTCTGTCTTACTAGTTTGGGCACCACAGTTCCAGAGGTGGAACTGGGGCTATAGTTCTCACCAAGTTCTCAGCTTAGGGGGGCAGTGAGTGACAACTGATGCCTATTCTTGTGGTTAATAATTAATCCTTTCTATGTGCTGTGTGCTCAGTTGCTTCACTGGTATCTGATTCTTTGCGACCCTATGGGGGTCAGAGGAGCCAGCCAGGCTCCTCTGTCCATGGGATTCTCCAGACAAGAGTACTAGATTGGGTGGCTGTGCCCTCCTCCAGGGGATCTTCTGACCCAAGGATCGAACACCCGTCTCTTATCTCCTGCACTGGCAGGCGGATTCTTTACCACTAGCACCACCTGGGAAGCCCCAATCCTTTCTATACCCCCTGGTACAGAAATAAGCAGCCTGACCTTTAAGGTGCCCACTCTCTGTTCTTTTTTGGTGGAAGTTTGACAAGTTACTAATACCTAGATAGAGAATGTAGTACCTTGTCCTGTAGCATAAACTTCTGGATAGACATAGAGCAGAGACTAATACTCAGGTGTCCTAATTTGTACCCCCACCACCTGTTTCCATAATAAAAAATACATCTATCCTTTCTCATATTCCTTGCAGATCCTAATCTGATTGGTAATCACCTCTCCTCTTACACAACAAAAACTGTGGGAAACCAGTGTCTGAAGTTGAAGTATTAAGATTCTGATGATGGGTAATTTCAGGTACTCAGGAGAACTGGGGAGGAATATAATTTGGAATGCAGGATCGAAGATCATTTCTAGCAGCTTCTGTTGTACCGTTGAACCCCATCTCCACAATATACTGTATAGGCTGGTGGTCTTCAGACATTTTTTAAAATGGACTCCATAAAAGAATTTTAAAGAACTATGTATCTCCTAAGTTGACACCTAAATTTTCCGTCATATAAATACTTGTAGAGGATATAATTTCTGACTTACTGCAAATTTTGATGTTTTAAACTAAAACCATTATATCATTTTTAAATGTATCTAGTGGACTCCAAATACCCTAAATATTTGATGCCCACCAGCATCCATTTAATAATATATGAACAAGTTCTTCTTTAACAGAAATTTTATATAGTTCCCTTTATTTACAATTTATTTAAATTTTATATGGTTCCTTTTCTTATTGAACTCCTAATTCGCTTCCCTTAGAAATTTATCCTAATTAGTATATTTGTATGCTTTAAAGTCTTTTATTGATCACTGTTAACCTTCTTTACAACAAAATTGAGTATATGTTTGTTGCTTATGACCATAGGCTTTGTTGTAAAGCTTCTTGTGAATCAAATTGTTAGTACACAATTTATTAAGTAACATAAATATATTACACATTTTTATAACTTGTGAAACTGAAAAAAGTACAATTTTTATTAAAAATGTGTCTCTTAATGAGAAGTATGGTGTTTCTCCTCAATTAGTTCAGGTATTTCTGGACTAATATTACCTAATGGTGGAAGGAGATAAGGTGCAATAACAACAATTCTCTGTGTGTGCTCAGTCATGTCCAACTCTTTGAGAACCAATGGACTATATAGCCCGCTAGGCTCCTCTGTCCATGGAATTTTCCAGGCAAGAATACTGTAGTAGATTGCCATTTTCTACTCCAGGGTATCATCCTGACCCAAGTATTGAACTCATGTCTCTTGTGTCCCCTGCATTGGCAAGTGGATTCCTTAGTGCTGTGCCACCAGGGAAGCCCAACAATTCTCTACCTGTTTTTTATTTTTATAGATATAAATGTTGAGGAATGTTCACATTGGGAAAGGAAGAGACTGTTAAAATTATATCCCTGAAGTCTTTGAACTACTTCTAAATTACATGCCGACAATCACAGTTCCTCATAAGTGCCCCATTACCAAATAGACTCCTCCTTTAATTTTATTAAAAATTTTATTTAATTAAAAGTATTGGAAACCACTGATCTTGCAAAAGGATTTGTTAGTCATTTGAGTATCGATTTCAGTCTTATCAAAATAATTATGTCATCTTTTCACTCAGAGATAGCTAGTTAATCAGATACTGATTTTAATACTTCTTTGTCAATGCAATTTTTTTGATAAAATTCTTTTTTTTTAAGATATTCAAATAATTCTCAAGTTTTATTAAGATCCTCTATAAACACATTTATTCACTACTGAAAATTGAAACAGCATATCAAAAATTTTTATTACAATTCAACATGCTAACAATGCTCTGGCCAAGCCAACCAATGTTTTCTTTATGTTCCTTCCACAAGTTAATTTGTTTCAAATTCTTGATACTGAGTTTTATCTTACAGTGAACTTCAGGCTTATGAAACAGGCATTACCTGAGACCTATTAGTATTTCTTTGTGTCAAATCAAAGTGGAGCTAAAGTACATTCAAATCATTTCAAATATAAGCTACATAGATTCCTCAGAAGTTAACCATATTAAGGTAGAAAGAAATGCAAGAAAAAAAGGCCAACTTATAATATAGGTTATCAAAACACTGGTACACAGTCTTTTCCAAGCTGCTTCATAATGATCCTAAAATTACCAGCAAGAAAAAATAATACAGGAATAAGGTTTATGACTCATTCAACTCCGTGGCATAATTACTGTATGTTGTGTTGTAATAATTCTCATAATTATCCTCGGAAGGATCTCTCTTAAACCAGCAGTAACTACAGGTACATTGACATCTTTGCACTCTTGATCCAGTCTCAATGTCCTCCTCCTGCTGTAGCTCTCTTTGGGAGTCAGACCGAGGAACTCCTTTGCCATAGTGAAGTCTAAGAGATTCAGTCAACCTTTGGATCCTGTATCTCTGCTCACTCAACAGTGTCCTCATGCCTCTCCTCTTACTGGGTTTTTTTCTCACCAGGAAACTTCCCAATCGGTTGAGGTGGATCTTCTGGTAGATATGACAGTTTGATACTAGGATTGAGAGTCAAGTTACTGAGGTTCTTTGTTAACATTTCAGAGAGTTAAGAAGCAACTGGCATTGCTTGGGAAGCTTCATCCATCAACATTTTAAGATACTCCAGGGTCCAGGTTGGGTTATCCTCAGATGAATCCATTGGGAGTCTAGTCACAGTTTGAAGCTCCTCCTAGATCTTTGGGTTCCAGTGGAAGGTGATGCTTTAGGCTCAAACTGCTACCAAGTAAGCTAGAAGAACTATCAGTTCAGTTCAGTTCAGTCGCTCAGTCGTGTCCAACTCTTTGCGACCCCATGGACTGCAGCACGCCTGGCCTCCCTGTCTATCACCAGCTCCCGGAGTTTACTCAAACTCATGTCCATTGAGTCGGTGATGCCATCTAACCATCTCATCCTCTGTCGTCCCCTTCTCCTTTCGCCTTCAATCTTTCCCAGCATCAGGGTTTTTTCAAATGAGTCAGCTCTTTGCATCAGGTGGCCAAAGTATTGCAGTTTCAGCTTCAACATCAGTCCTTCCAATGAACATTCAGGACTCATTTCCTTTAGGATGGACTGGCTGGATCTCCTTGCAGTCCAAGAAACTCTCAAGAGTCTTCTCCAACACCACAGTTCAAAAGCATCAATTCTTCGGTGCTCAGCTTTCTTTATAGTCCAACTCTCACATCCATACATGACCACTGGAAAAACCATAGCCTTGACTAGATGGACCTTTGTTGGCAAAGTAATGTCTCTGCTTTTTAATATGCTATCTAGGTTGGTTGTAACTTTTCTTGCAAGGAGTAAGCGTCTTTTAATTTCATGGCTGCAGTCACCATCTGCAGTGATTTTGGAGCCCCCCAAAAATAAAGTCTGACACTGTTTCCAGTTTCCCCATCTATTTGCCATGAAGTGACGGGATTGGATGCCATGATCTTTGTTTTCTGAATGTTGAGCTTTAAGCCAACTTTTTCACTCTCCTCTTTGACTTTCATCAAGAGCCTCTTTAGTTCTTCTTCACTTTCTGCCATAAGGGTGGTGTCATCTGCATATCTGAGGTTATTGATATTTCTCCCAGCAATCTTGATTCCAGCTTGTGCTTCCTCCAGCGTTTCTCATGATGTACTCTGCATATAAGTTAACTAAGCAGGGTGACAATATACAGCCTTGACATACTCCTTTTCCTATTTGGAACCAGTCTGTTGTTCCATGTCCAGTTCTAACTGTTGCTTCCTGACCTGCATACAAATTTCTTAAGAGGCAGGTTAGGTGGTCTGGTATTCCCATCTCTTTCAGAATTTTCCACAGTTTATTGTGATCCACACAGTCAAAGGCTTTGGCGTAGTCAATAAAGCAGAAATAGATGTTTTTCTGGAACTCTCTTGCTTTTTCGATGATCCAGCGGATGTTGGCAATTTGATCTCTGGTTCCTCTGCCTTTTCTAAAACCAGCTTGAACATCTGGAAGTTCACGGTTCACGTATTGCAGAAGCCTGGCTTGGAGAATTTTGAGCGTTACTTTACTAGCATGTGAGATGAGTGCAATTGTGCGGTAGTTTGAGCATTCTTTGGCATTGCCTTTCTTAGGGATTGGAATGAAAACTGACCTTTTCCAGAAGAACTATAGAGCTGAGAAAGAGGAATAAAAGTCCAGGCTGACACGCTGTGGTGAGAGAAGAATTCACCAGTAAAATTCTTTTATCATTACATGCTTTCAGCATCATTTTATTAAAATATTGAAGTGCAGATTCATATCCATATGGAAAATACCTACCATTTGTAGAATCAGCAAAGCCAGTCTTCATTTCAAATCAGACTTACTTTCTGTTAGGAAAAGGTCTGACTTAATTCTTCAATTTAAATAAATAATTAATACTCATTTTAAAGAATATTATAAAATCACCAGGAAATAAATTATTAACTGTAGCTTATAAAATAGGTTATTAAAAGTCAGTCATGATTAAAATTGTATAGATCTAATATCAATATAAAAACTATAAAACCAAGATGGTACTTTTTCTCATTGTATAATTTGTAATAATGCCATAAAATGTATAGCTAAATCTATTAGTTAATTTATTAAATGAAAAGTAGGATAGAAGGTGTGTTAGTTAGTCCCTTGGCAAATACAGGTATCTACTTGTGTTGAACTATCATGTTTGGCTTTTGGGAACAATGAAAGAATAATGTAACAGAAGAAAGAAAGAACTCCAATAATTTTGTTACACTTCATGATCAAACTTATGTATTTAATAAAAAAATGGGTTTTGGTAGGAAATAATGGTTTGAGCAGCTAACAATTTCATTTTTTTGTTAGCAGGTGGTAGAAAACATTTTCTAAGATGAAATAAGAGTACTGATTGCAATGGGAATATTTTGTTATGAAGGGAAAAAACAACTCCTTCTACTCCCCAGGTTTTTACACTCTGGGCCATGCATCAAGATTCAGTGTAGGTGAGGGAAACACCTTTCTTTTGTAAAGTAAGACAAGGACTATGGTGAAAGTGGAGATGGAATGGAGATAGCATGAATATGTATATGCTGGCTGGCTCTCAAACAGATTAGTTTTAGGGAAGAGCTCTTACAGAAGTTGAGGAACTGGAGTGTTTTTGCTTAAAACTGTCCTCAGATTGATTTCCTTGCTCAGGTATCCTTTGGAAAGTCTTTACATACTTTAGGAAGATTTCCTTGGAAAGTCTTCATGTGCCTCACTTTAAAGATTGCTTGATATAGACAGGTCCATACTCCACTGGTCCTGACTATACATTATTCTAGGACATAATTGCAAGTGTCCTAGACAGGAGGAGTAGGCTTGGTGTGTTTGGAATAGAAGAGGGTTAGGAAAGAAGTCAGAGAAGATGACCCCAAGTTGGTGTAGTCATTCACTATGATCCTGGATATGGTCCTCAGCTTCGCAATTCTAAAAATGTGATTTTTGTCAGTCGACACAAAGGTGTGACTCAAACTTACAGGAAGTTAACGTATGAAATAGAATGCCTTTGAATTAATTTATACTCATAATCACCAAGTAGACTGGATTCTCTCTCCTGGTGGCAGATCCATGTGGAAAGGTCAGTTGTAATCAGTCTTACATGAGGAATGCAGATCTTGAGGATGGCTATTATTATCCAGCTATAATAGCCTAATACTCGATGATAGACACATAATAGGAGCTCAGTAACTGTGGAATAGAAGACACCCATGTGCTTTATAGATGTGTGTTTTTTTTAGATGCATAGTTTTTGATCAGGTTGATTTTTTCTTGTTCCTCTTAAATGGCTATATCACAGAACTGTTAAATCCAATAAAATTTCACGTCATGGAATTATATAATTGCAACAATCATCTCTGAACCTAGAAATTGAGACTGTTCATTTTTAAGAGATTAGAGATTACTTTCCCAACACCTACGTACTAATGTTGGTAGTGGCTGAATGATCTGTATTTCAGAATATTGTTTGTGACCAAGAGTGTCCTGCATAAAAAGAAAACCTTGGTGACTCTGTGTTGGTACTTTGCTAGAGATGGGACATCTAAACTAGGAAGGTGAACCCATGGTTACATTTTTGTTGTTGTTGTTTTTAATGTGGACCATTTTTAAAGTCTTTATTGAATTTGTTACAATATTGCTTTTGTTTTACCTTTTGGGTTTTTGGCTCTGAGGCATGTGGGAGCTAAGGGATGGAACCTGCACCGCCTCCATTGGAAGGTGAAGCTGTAACCACTGGACAGCCAGGGAAGTCTTATGGTTAGATTTTGCGGACTGTACTGTGAACGAGCAATGATACTCCAAATTTCTTGCACTCAGGATAATTCTCAATACTGCTTTTTAAAACAGACACGCCTTTTCAGATTCTAAAATCATTATGAATAAGAAGGATAAATGAAAAATTGGGGTAAGTCCTGTCTGAAAGCCAGAAGACACGTTTTCTCCTCAAAGCTTTTTTCAGCTCTGGGTAAAGAGAGACAGGAAAGGGTATTGAGGGTATTGAGACAGGAAAAGATGCCAGGCTGAGGAGTTTCATTTAGTATTTTAATAATAATTATAAAAAGGACAATACAAAATCCAAACATTTCTTTTTACAAGTTCAGATACATTTTTTTCCCCAAGTGCAAAATACTCTATGAACTGCATCATTTTTTGTTGTGTAGGAGATGCTTACTATATCGGCAGCAGTGGAAGGTAGATATAAATACAAATACTTTGAGATTTCTTCTGCATTAAAAAAAAAAAGCCTCCCACATGGTAATGATTATTTTCTGAAACTTAAGTTCAGCTCACACAGAAGAATGTTTTCGGTTTGTCTAAACGGTTATAATCTGAGTTGTCTAGATAAGCTACTAACAGAACTGGGGGTTCTAGTTCCTGTTATCATGTATTTTGGTAGAGGATTCCTAGTCCAAATAATGGCCCAAGGACAGACTATGCTACCTCTGAGACAAGTCAAATTTAAGGATATCCTTGTGTTGTTTGCTTCCACTTTTCTCTTACAATGCTTAAGAAAGAAGCCAAGCAGGTTAACATTATTTTCTGCTTATGGTCAGTTATACTTTGCCTCCCTTTGTCTAGTTTGAGCCTGTTATATTGAGGTTAAGCAGCAAATACAGAAGTTTCAGCACTCTATGTTTTCTGACGTTTTGAGATATGGCCCCTAATCTCCAGTCACCTCAAACATGCGTATGGAGAGAACTTCTCAGATACGAAAACTTTCATTTGGGGTAAAGACCAGGGCTATATTACTGAACTTTCAGCAATGAATCTGAGCCTCCAACACCTCAAACTAATCCAGTCCTGAGGGAGTCAGAGCAGTCACAGCTTGATGTCAGCCTCTGGGAATTTGTTGGCCTGGGACAGGGCAGTTCAAGTCCAGGCTCTGGTAAGTTTTCTCCTGACTTTGTTCCTCTAGGTTTTGGGAGTGGGCCTGGCCCAGTAATACAAAAAGATGGAGGAAGAGAAGTAAAAAGAGATTGCCATGTTGCTGAAATCATAAGTGCCTTTCTGATATGCATCACTTGGTGCTTGGAGCCCTTGCAGGAATGGCTTCCCATTCCAAGACTCAAATCAGGACAGGTTTTGTACTAAGATAAATGAGGCCTCAGTTATGTAGGGTCAATACATATAATACTTACAAATACCTCTTGGCTTGTTCATGATGGGTTTCCATTTATACCATCTTCCTACTTCCCTACACTGATAAAAACCTCTTTTTCTGACCTGTAAAGGCCTAGAGAGTCCCTCAGTCTACTAACTCTTAGTTTAATGCCCCTGGGCCTACAGAAACAACTTTGCCTGGATTCTTAACTCCCAACTTGAACAACCTAAATTATAAATCAAATTTGGTGGACATTAGTAGGTCTTCATCTGGTCTCCAGGATCTGTCTTGACATTAGTTAAGAAGCTTGGTGGTCTGTACTTTCCCTACTGTGGAAATCATTTGTAAGCCCCAGAAACCGTGAAATAAATGGTTAGAGGAAGTGTGTTTCTGTGTATGGGGTGACAGGAAAGGAAAGGAGAGTAAGGAGCCAGGCCCTGAAGGCATGCATTGGGAAGCTCTCTGGCTTTGAGAGAGATGCAAAATGGTAGGGAGAGAGGAATCAGAAAGTTATCCTAGCTTCCGGTGGAGAATAAGGATGGTCAAAGTTGGTTAAAGCAATTTTCATGGCATTTCCTGCAAAGTGTGGATCCTTCTACTAACTGACCATTTATCTGCTTGGAAGAAACCATTTTGTATCTCTACAGCAGAGCCGTCTTTGGCCCAGAGAAACAAAGGCAGCCAGATACTCCACCCCCAGGCCATGGTGTTGGCTAATGGATGTCAGTGGATCTAGCTGTGACATTGGTTACCTACTGCCTAAGGTTGGTGAATGCTACTGACTTGGGGCGGGAGTGGGGGTGGGGCAAAGGGGAGTTCGTGCTGGTTCCTTATTTACTGTTGAGCCTCTTTGAGGAACAATAGCTTGAGATAGTCATTAGAAGTGAGCCCTAGGAGTCAACTGTTAGCTTTTGATTGAATAGGGGTACAGCTTTGGGGGAACTAGAAGGAGCAAATGGAAAATAATTTTACAGGCAGCAGTGACTGAAGGTGGAGTGTGTGAAGGATCTGGACTTGGGCATGGACTTGATTCTTCTTCCTTTTGAAAAGCAGTAGTTGAGGAAGCTAGGCTTGAAGTCAGCTCCAAGAGGAAATGGCAAACGGGTAGGCAAAATGGCCAAGGTCAGGCAAACAACTCCATGCCTGGATAAGTGTCCTATTCTTGGCTCCCACAGCCTTGTCTCTGGCCTCAGGGCCCTGAGTCAGCCTATCCCCAGGGGGTTTGTCCTGGTCCTCTTCCATGTGCACATCAGGGGAAAACTGGATGAAAGCAGGGAAAAGATGGAGGTTTTCCCTACTTGGGGTGGAGGATCACTAACCAATTCCATCGGCCTCTACAGTCTTGAGGTCCATGCTGAATCCATGGAGGCATAGGGATGGTGGGATTGGCTTAGCAAACACAGGTCCCTCTCCTACTGCTCCACCAAGTCCCCATAGTTACTGTCCTACACGTCAGGTGGCTCTGCTGGCAGAGTAAAGACAGATCAGATGCTCCAGCACTCAAGGCTCATGAGATTCAAAACCTTTTTTCTTCCACTCCAAACATACACTCTTCTCTCTTGGGCAGCTATAAATAGGGTTGTTCTAATAGAGGAGAAAGAAACAAAAACAAAAACCAAGACCAGAAAACAAAAACCCCTCCCTCTAGTCAACATAGAAAGACTCAAAATGATTGCACTTATCAGATGTGGACAAGGTGGGCAGAAGGCTCGCCAAGTGCACACATTCCTCTTGCTGCCCATGGCCTGGGGCCAGAGGTAGGTGGCTCTGGGCTGGCTACAGAGCGGGGTCCTCTTTGGTGGAGCCCACAAGCCATCCAGGACTGCAGGGGGAAGACAACGCTGGGGGCAAGGCCCAGACTGGCTTTTGGTCAGCAGTCATGTTTCTTTAAGGGCAACACTTAGCATGGGGAGTAGGGCTCCCCCAGGGAGCACTCAGGTGGGAGTAAGGGGACGGCTGGGCCAGGGAAGACAAGTAAGAAAAGGGATTAGTGTTTGAGGCTGGCTTCCAATTGTTCTGTAGTCTAGTCCTTTAAAGGACACATTTTCTTTTTGTTTTCTTTTTTGGGCGATGCTTGAAAACTTGGTTTCTGTCCTGCAGAGAGAGTCTTTGTCTCAGGGAGCAACAGCGGCATATTCAACATGGTAATTCCTGCTGCTCTTCTTCATTCAGTTGGTGTCCACTAGCCAGTGGTGTGGGCCGTTTGTAAGCCCTCATGGACTGGACCCCAGGCAGGCACGGGCCAAGAAGGAGAGGAGCTGCACATAGACAGGAAAGTGGGCTGTGTGGGCGGTTCAGGGCTCAAACCAGGTGTCCCAGAGGACGAGTGCTGGCATTAAGCCTGTAAGTCAAAGGCTTCTTTGGCAGAACCCTGGGCTCTTAGAATATCCCTGTGGGGGCACAGTCAGGGGACATTTTGGCTCCTGACTAGCAAGGCACAACCTCTAACAGCAGAAGCCCCTCCTCTCCCTCCCCTAGTAGACCCACTTCCTCCCTGGGGCTCAAGCACCCTTCCAAGCTGACAGGGCCGAGGATGTGGGCTGGTGAAATGGGCAGTGTGGCTAGGGAGGGGAGCGGGATACCATCCCTCCACCCCTCGGGAGAACAGAGCCAGCACTGAATGGCTTTTTCAGGAGCATGTAGGAAGTGAGAAAGTAAAGAGAAGGAGCGAGGCCAAAGGAGACAAGGAAAGGAAGCAAGAGGACCAGAAAGGGAGAGCGCTTAGTCTATATGGAGATTTTTTTTCCTCTCCAAAAAGAGAGATCAGAAGGAGTCCCTCATCTGAGGGTGGGGGCTGCTGGCTCTGAAGGCTAAAAAGTCTGGGGGCTTCAAAACCTGGGTCTTGGGCCTAGGGGCACTATTTGTAGGGCCTCAGGAAGCTGGAAACTTTGGAGCGGAGCAGCTTGATGAAGGATTTTGGCAGCATCTCCTTGTGCTTCTCTGTGTACTTGAAGTAGTTCTGGGGGTGGGCCAACACCTCGAAGAAGGCCTTAATGAGCTTCTTGTCCTGCAGAGGATGGCAAGTGGCAATATCAGCATCAGTGTCAGTGGTGGGAAGGAGGACCACTGGCCTCCACCCAGCAGCAGCCCCTCTTGATGCCTAATAGGCATATCCAGAAGTGAACTCTGGATCCCATCCCACCATCTGTTGCTCCTCAGAATTCTACAACTCAAGTCAGTGGCAGCTCCATCCTTCCACTGCTTAGTCTCAGTCTTCGGAGCCATCCTTGATTCCTCTCTCTTACTCACAACCACAGCAAAACCTGTTGATTCTATGTTTAAAATATATCCGGGGTCCGACCACTTCTCACTATCTCCACAGCTACCACCCTTTGTCCAAGACCATCATCTCATTTGGCATTGGCCTCCTAACTGGTCTCTGTGCTTCCACCTACTTTTGTCCTTTTACAGACTGTTCTCCCTCCCTACCCCCAGCAGCAGCAGGATGACTTTTGGTTTTTAATTAGATCATGTCCTTTTTCTATTCTAAACACTTCTCTGGTTTCTTTATGACTCAGCAAAGCTGAATCCCTTGTATGCCCCATCGATGGGATGTGATCTGTGCCCTATTGTCTTTCCCATATCCCCCCTTGATTCTTCCTTGCTCTGCTGAGCCACACTGGTGTCAAGGTTCTTGAGCACGCTGTGTGGTTCCCATGCTCCTGAGTTTGGAATGATCCTCTCTTGATCTTCTAATAGGTAGCCTTTTACCTCATTCAGGTCTCTTCTCAGAGGCCTTTCCTGACCACCCTGTCTGAAATAGCAATATGATGTGTGGAGAGCCTACTGGGTGCCAAGCACTGTGCATTAGGACTCAGCTCTTCTGGCTTTTGAGCTAGTGTTCTTCACATTTTAAAACAGGAGGTGGAGCTTCCAGCCTCTCATCTCCACTTTAATCAAAATGTTACCTCTACTTTATGCATTGGAGTTCACAGCACATTTGAACTAAGGATTCAGATGCTCTAAAAATGTTTGAGAAGCATCGCTGAGATATTCTTTGCAGTCAGCCAGTTCTAGGAAATTTTTGTCATTGTATCTCATTTTGATAATAATAAAAAATTATTTTATTTATCATAACATTTTTGCATTGATAGTTTATGAAGGATAATACTGTGACTAGGACTATAGTTTCTTCAGTAAGATATTCTCAAACTGGGATCCATGGACCTGAGTATCCAGACCACCCTTCAATGTTGGAAACATTTCTTTTCCTTTAAAAGAGGTCTATACTGAATTAACCCTGAGAAGCGCTGTACAGGAGCACTGTTTTTCTCTGGGAACTGAGGAGGGAGCTCCCTGCCAGGGAAATCCCCAAATCATCTTTCTAAACCTCATTTTCCATATATTTCTTGGTGGAAGAGGCAGAGGACATTTCATCTCCTCATCTTCCCTTTCTCTTCCCCCAGAGTGTAAGATAGTATGGCTGACACTGCAGTCATATGGGTTTGGGCTCAAATTCCAGCTTTACCACTGGGGCACGTTCTCTAATTCTCTGTGCCTCAGCTTTCTCACTGGTAAAGATGAAAGGCTTTTTATTAGGAATGATGAAAGTACCTACTCCATAGACCTGTTGTGTATATCAAAGAGAATATTCAAGTAAGCACTTAGCATATTGCCTGCCCATTGTTACATGCTCTTTAAACACTGGCTGTCATTATTGTTAATATTCACTTGCCTTTAAAATTTCCTGGTGGTTTTCAGATGCATAGAGCCGGCCATCTCGAACAATGTCTTCTACCAGCTGCTCATAGTCCTCTGCAAAGTCCATGAAGGGGAGGGGCTGAGTAAGAACTCTTCTTCCTCCCTTTGAAACCCTGGAACCTCCCCTTCCTCACCCACCTCCCTGGCTCTCCTGCCTTTGCTCACCATCATAGGTAACATAGGGGATCTGGAAGCCACGGGCACTGTTGGCTTCACTTGTCTTGAAGTTGATCCAGAGCTTCCTGGAGCGGGCTGTGAAGGCGATGGGGCGCTCGTAGGTCTGGCAAGTCTCATAGGTGGTAATGGAGGATGGGGAGGCTGGGAAGGTAAGCAGCAGGTCAGGAGAGAGCAGGGCAAGCTCCCCAAGTCCTCCTAGAGTGAGGACTCAGGCTGACAGAGGCCCTCCCTCGTATGTGTAGCTCCCCTAGCCCCCTCCATACACATATCTTTTCTCACAGCCTATTCTTTGACATCCAGGCACTCACAAAGTGTGAAAAATTTAACATTTAAATGAATGGAACTGTAAAAATAGGAAAGTAACACATATAACACTATTGGAATTCTACTCCCAAAGCTGGCTTTCTTAGCTCTGCCCTTCACTGGACGTGTAGCATTCATTGCTGTTTTCCTTTGCTCCCAAGGCCTTACTCATCATTGCCCCAATTCTTCCACCACCAATTTTCTCTCTCTCCCCCGCCAACCAGATATGGATTGCCCTTCCCTGGCCCAGCTCTGCAGCCACCCACAGTTCTTTCTCATGACGAGGACGTCCCCACACTCGTCCTCAGATGGCAGGAAGATCTCGGGTACCACGATAAGAATCTTGCGCTTGGGTGGGGGGTTGATGTTCCAGACGCACTCCACACCAGCTGGGTAGTTGCCTGGGTAGTTGGGGGACTCGATATAGCCAGTGAACTCACCCAGCTCCCCACCACACTGGCGATCTGTAGCCAAGCCCAGTGGACAAAGCAAGAAAGAGAAGGGAAGTCAGTGGATAAACAGGTTGGGGAAATTGAAGAGTTCTGAAGTGGAAGTCAGACACATGGAGTTCATCATCTCCTCCAAGTTCTGGGTTCCCCTTCCTTCCTGCCCTTTTAGTACCTTCTTACCTCACTTTACCTGTCCATACCTCCCTACTACCTGTCTCCTTCCCCTCCAGGGAGAGGGCGCTTCAGGGCCCAGCCCAACAGCAGGCCTTGAGCGTGGGTGGGCTGGGGAGAGAGGGAGGCTGGGACTTGCCTGCCTATCCACCCCCAGCCCTGCTCCCTGCTGGTTCACTACCCTGCCCACCTCCCACTTCTTCCCACGCCCACTGCTCCCAGGCCTCTCCACCCCATTTTCCACAGCCTGGCCTGCCACATACTCTTGCACTGGGTCACACTGGTGGAGCCATCAAAGTCAGTGCTTGTGTTTCCTGGACAGCGGGTGCAGAAGTTCTGACGGAAGTCAGGCTGATAGGAGCCCATGGCACAGCGGATACAGCGGTGGATGCTGGTGTTGTAGTAGTGCCCAGGGGAGCACTGGACTGCAGGCAGGGGGGAGGAGCAGGGGTTAAGATGGCAGGCAAGCAGGAATTCTGGGGCAGGGACACGTTCATCATAGAGAATAAACAAAAGACACCAGAGTTCCTTCTGGAGTCCCAACCATCCCTAGTCATGCCAGAATTTAAGCCCAGAAGAAAACAAACTAGACAGAGCAGCTGGTTTCAGTGTCAGTCCTGTTCTTTCAGGCAATGAGCACAGCCATGCACCTATATAGAAACTCATTTGTAGTTTTGAGGGGAATGTGACACCACTTTGCCAGAGCAGAGGGTTAAGTGGAACTGTTACTTATTCCCCCGTTCCCAGGCTTGGGACTGGTTGAGAGTCAGGATGGGTCCTGTGAGTAGGATGGCGGGGTTGGTCATGCAGCTGGGCCTTTAGTGGTTTGGGGAAGATGGTAGGGCAACATACTTGGGTCTACTCTGGGGACCTGGAGAGAGTTTTGGAGGTAGTTGGGGCTGGGGATCCTACCAGGGTAAGTAGCCCACTCACCTTTGGTGTCACAATCTTGGAAGGAGATGGCTCCCTCATGCTTGGTGGTGAGGCCGCCACCACATGGGAAGCACAGGGTCCGTCCTGCTTCAGGTTGGTAGGTGCCACGTGGACACGGCTGGCAGGGCTTGAACCCATCTACAGAGTGTTGGCCAGGTGAGCACTGACCTGCAATGAACCAAGGGCCCAACTCTGATGGGGGTGGTCCTGGTTATCCCCATAGGGCCACCCAGTCTCAGGGGTCAGAGGCACACACAAATAGGATGTGGACTAGGAGAGTGGCCTGGAGCCTGGGCCTGCCCTTGGGAAGTCCCATGCCCATGGGCATCCCAGTGCCCACCCTACCCCACTATGTATTGTTTGTTCCCCTGGCACCTGCACATGTGGTGACGTTGGTGGCTCCAAGAGGCCCGTGGGCATCACTCCCAGGGCAAAGGTCGCAGGAGAGCTGCCCTTCTCTCTCCTGGAAGGTGCCCGCTGGGCATGGCACACACTGCTCCGTCTGGCCGTGGTAATACGTTCCCTGCGGGCAGCTGACTGAGGGAGAGTCGGCCGCGCTAGCCACCCACCCCCACCTATTTCCCACCACCCAGGTCTGGGGCTCCCCTTCCCTCTCCCCCAGATTCAAGGAGAATCTCTTGGTCTGGGAACAGACAGGATCCCGCTGGGGAGGTTCAGGGGCCAAAGCCATGTGCAGAAGGGTTGGTAGCTCCACATGATGGCCCTCTAGATTTCAGTCTGGGACCAAGGTGGGGAGGATGATGGGCAGGAAGGTCTTGGCTGCCTCACACCTTGAGAGATGTAAAGTGTCCTGCTCTGAACCAGACCCAAGCTGAGCCTTCCCTATTCCCCTGCTCCCCAGCAAGCTCCCTTACCACACTTGGCCCCAGAGCGGTGCTGCCCAGGCCTACAGGCCTCCACTGGTTCAGCTCGCTCCCCAGCTACTGGGCCTGGCTTGTGGGCCAACTCATAATCGAGGCCTGCCAGGCGCAGTAGGAAGCGGTCCTGGTTGATGGACTTTCTGAGCATCTTCAGGGACCCTTTTAGCCGCCGTTCCATCCGCTGTCGGAGGCAGGGCAGCCCACAGCCAGCTGGTGATGGATGGTGTTATGGTTAGAGAAGAAAGAGAAGAGAGTGGTTGTGAGCAGGAGGGCGAGGTAGCAAAGCGAGGAGCTAGGAAGGGTGTGGGGAGAGGGACCGGGTCCTTGGCTTAGCTTTAGGCGGGGTCTGCCTTTGACAGGCTCTGCCCTTTCCCTTTGCTGCTGAGACCTGCTGTTTGCCCATCTTTGCCTTCCCCTTTCCATCCTCCTCCCAACGGTGTCCCCAGTCCCACCTGTGGTCTCTTCGGCTCTGACTTCTGCCTCCAGTTCCAGAGTGAGCCGAGTGACTTCCTTGCCTGGAGGGGTCCGGGCCCGCCGGCCCTTGCCCTTCCGAGAGGAGTCACATTTGAGGTGGATGAAGGTGACCTGGCAGTCAGAGCAGGGGGCACCACCTAGGGAAGAGGCCTTGTCAACCTTAGGGGCACCCCCTGGAGACAGTGTACTCATTCCTGGCTTTCATTTTTCCATCCCAACCCAGACAGATCTCACTAGATCTTTGACTGTCCTTTTAGTCTAGGATAGTAGTTGTGGGGAATATCCTAGGACTTCCTTGGACCCTGTGCCTGCAACCACTTCTTCCCCTGCTCTGTCCAGAATTCAGGGTGTCAGTGGGTTTTTGGAGCTCTCACTAAGCTGAGGAGTTAAGGGGTGGGAAGGGTTTGGTGGCCAGATAGCCCATTGGAGTGGGGTCCCCAGTTCACACCTGGCCCCATGATTCTGCTGGTCTCTTCCGTTTTGCCTTTGTTTCGCAGGTGCAAATGGCACTTGGCGTCTTTGATCTTGAAGGAAGCCCGCTGTTTAACCGTCAGCACTGCAGCCTCTAGAGGGATGGCAGAAGCTCAGCACAGCCTGGGGGCCCCGTGAGGGTGGGGGCTGCTATAGAGGGTATTGGGAAGCTGGGGCCAGGGTCTTGGCTGGAGGAGAGGGGTTACGAAAGCCAAGAGCATCAGATGTCAAGGGCAGAGGGAGCAAGGCAGCAGGGCTGGACAAATACAGAGTAAAGAAGGGGATCCAGGAAAAAGTAAGGCCAGGAGGATTAATAAGGAAGGGAAATTGGGGTTAATAAGCCAGAGAGTAGCATGAAACAAGGCATCTGGGCTGGTGCTCACCATGGCAGTGGTTGGAGTTCGTGCCGTTCCCTGCATGGCTAGCTCGGGCTGGAGCAGCCCTGGGGCTGGGGATGCCACAGCTCACGGTGAAGCCATTCTCAGACTCTGGGAGAAGGGGGCTGTCACAGCTCTGACCTGCCCCCTGCCCCTCACTGGCTGGAGGAATCCAAGGGGAGCAGAGGAGCTGCCTCAACAGCCAGCCTTCCTCCCTGCCAGCCCTCCAGCAACCTCCTCTATGTACCTGGCAAAAACCGGGCCCGGGACGGGCAGGTCAGGGCACAGGTGTCCTTCTTCCCAGACCGGTTGCAGCTGAGCATGGCTTTTGAGGCACCAGGACTACCCTGACACTTCACTGGCTCTAGGAAGGGGAGAGAAGCCTGAGGAAGAGAGGCTCTTCCTCTCCTACCCGCTCTATAGTCTGGTGTGTAATTTGAGGAAGAGAATGAGCTACGTACAGAATTGCAGTTGTACATGGAAATGGACGAAGGAGTTATTTACCAGGAACTTCATGTCTCAAACGGCTACATTCTCCATCCCCTACTCCTTCATACCCTAACTCCACGTTTGCCAGGACCCCAGCGACCCCCTACCCTGAAACTGCAGCTCAAGCTTCAGCCAGCAGAGGGCGCCGCCCACCTGTGCAGTCTTTCCCGTTCCAGTGCAGCCGGCCCTGGCCTCCTGGGCAGGTACACTGGTAGCTGCCAGGAGTGTTGATGCAGCCAAAGCGGCAGCCTCCCCGGTTGATGCTGCACTCATCCACATCTGGGGGAAGGAGGCGGGAGACACAGACAAACAATGGGGGGAGCAGGAGCCAGGACGTGGGCAGTGAGTGGGGGGCCTTTGGTTCCAGGTACCCTAAGATGATTCCCGGTCTGAGAAGAGTTCAAACCTAGGACCCCCTTCCCTTGTCTCTGTTCTCAGTCAAAAGGATTGAGAAGGGGCCAAGCTAACAAACTTTTTAAAGCTTTCCATGCCTACCTAGCAGAGGAGTTGTAATCTGGGGGCTAAGGATGGGCGTCAAGGGGCAGTGATGAGGATGGGAGACAGAAATTTTGGAAACAGGATACTGTTCCCCGCTACCCCAATGTCTCAACGGTCTTCATTTCTCCCCTCTCCTCATGATGGATGTAGACATGGCACATCCATCATGAGGAAAGGGGGTGGGACGGCCCACAGACACAAGCCACCTCACGGGCTTGTTCAGCTGAAAGGCGAGGAGGGAAGGGGGCTGAGCGTCAAAGGTGCCGGCTTACCCCCACAGTGGGTGACGCCATACAGAAGGTAGCCATGGCGGCAGAGACACTGGAAGCTCCCTGGCGTGTTCACACAGATGTGGTCACAGGTCCGATCAAAGGAACACTCATCTATATCTGAAAGAGCAAGGTTTCAAGCCACTGCATCTGTCTTGGGGGCACTTGACCCTGTGACTCCTTGCTCAGGTGAAGGACCCAGGGAGGGGCCTTGGCTCTCTGCCTCAAACTGAAGAGTTCCTACCTCTGGCCCAGCCCTAAGATCAGTGACTCAGCAATGCCTACCCACCCCCCTAAGCCCCTCCATTTGGAGTCTTTGAAGTCGGGAACTTTGAGATCTGTGCCTGTGGATTAGGGCCGCCATGTGTGGTTAGGCTGGTCGGATCCTGCTAAGGATGTGAACTGGGGTGAAATCCACCCCTCCCTCCTTCTTGAGCCGTGTACCCCAGAAGGGCTGGTTTGCCAAGAGGAAGGAGCACTTTTGCTAGTTCACAGCACGACACTGCCTATGGAGACTCCCCACAGTGTCCTTTGAGCTTCTCAGACTCTGGCCCTCTGGCCTCTGTGAAGCTCTCCTACCCTAAGAAACTCTCCAGAGGCTTTTCCCTTGGCCCAGGTCTGCTCACCCTGGCAGTTCCTCTCGTTGATGAGAAGCTTATAGCCCTTCTTGCAGCTGCATTCGAAGCTGCCCACTGTGTTGCGGCAAATGTGGTCACAGCCCCCGTTGTTCAAGCGGCACTCATCTATGTCTGGGGAAACAGGACAAAATAGAACCAAAGGTAATACTGAAGGCTGGGGACAGATAAGGAGACAAGATCTGTCCCTCCCTCACAGAGACAGGGAACATCAAGCAGAGCCCTGGGTCTGCCTCTGCCGACTCTTTTTTTTCTCTCCATCTCTGCTTCTTCCCTCTTCAGGATATTTGTGGCCATTAGTAACACCTTGTTTCTTGGATCTGAGTCCTCTTAGAACGGGAGAGATGGGAACCAGTGTCAGACCCTCAGGGAGTGGCCTAGAAGTAGGTGGGCATCTGACCTACAGGGCTAGTCTCTGCTCCTCATTCTGCCACTGATGAAGTGAAGTGAAGTGAAGTCTCTCAGTCGTGTCCGACTCTTTGCGACCCCATGAACTGTAGCCTGCCAGGCTCCTCCATCCATGGGATTTTCTAGGCAAGAGTACTGGAGTGAGTTGCCATTTCCTTCTCCACTGCCACTGATGGCCCCTCTCCAAAAAAGCTGGTGGACAGGGTTTATTCCTTCACTCTCCCCAACCCCTGCCTGCCATAAGAGCCTTCGGGGGTGGGGGCGGCAAAGAGGTGGAGACCCAAAGGGGCAGCGTGTTAGAGGGGAGGAGCTGGAAGAGAGGCCAGGCAGGGAGGACCTCCAGGAAGGCCAGTGAGGCTGGGGAGCTGCTGGGGGAAGGGTGGGGGCCAGGCAGGGGGCTGGACTGGGGAGGTCTGGAGAGACTCAGGCCCGAGGCAGCTTTCAGCACTAGGAAGGGACGGGAAGGAGGGGGCGCGTGAGTGGCTTCCTTCCTGAGGTCAAGTTCCCCAAGCTGGTGGCAGACAGGACCCAGGCTACTCACCCTGACTTGAGGGAGGGGGCAGAGAGGGCAGTCTTCCACTTTACTCTCAGCATACCTGTCAGCAGTCCTTCCTAGCAGCAAACTTCTCAACTCTGGCTGTCTGACCTGCTGCCCCAGCCACATACGCCCCCACCCCAGCCCGGCCCAACCTCCTCCCTGGTCTGTTTGCCAGCTGTTGGGCCGAAAGACACAAAGAGCAAGCCCAGGCCTTCCTCCAGGCCCCCCAGCTTGTGACTGAGGGACACAGAGCTGATGAATCCTTATTTTCAGTATGGCTGCCCTCCCATTTTCTTCCCCCATTCCACTTTTCCCCTAAACCAGGCTAATTAAAAGGAGAGGGAAACAGAATGGACAGTGTGGGAAATTCTGTCATAATAGTAGCTAACACAGTGTTTACTATTTGCCAGGCACTGTTCTAAGCCTTTACATATAGTTTATACGTAACTCATTTAATCCTTGTAACATTTCTGTGAGGCACTGCACCTTTACTGTGGTGACACTGAGGCACAGAGATACTAAGTAACTAGCCCAGGATCACGGAGCTAATAAGAGGCCGAGCTGAAATCTGAACCTAGGGAGCCAGGCTCTAACGTCAGTGCTCCCAACTGCTCCCCTAATCTCCCTCTGACCAGGAGAGCCTTTCCATGGGGAAGGTCTGGGGACTGTGGGCTAAGCAGGAACACACCTGTGACCTTGTGCATACATAATCAGGGCAAACACCCTTCTAGACCCAGGAACAAATGTGAATGGCGTGTTCATTAACCAAGAGGGTTAGGGACCCGCAGGGAGAACAGGAATGAGAGTAAGGAAAACAAAGCGGGGCAGGGGCACCAAGGAACTGGCTGGACTTTTGTGCCCCTTGGACAGAGATGGGGAAGGCGGACAGGAGACAAGCCTTCGTCACAGCCTCAGTTCTTTAGAGTCAGGATAACTTCTGGGGGTTGAGGAGGTCCCATCTCTGGTCACAGTCTCAGCTCCTTATCTTTACGCTCCTGTCCTCTGAAAACCCTTACCTTTGCAGGTCTTCCTGTCTGGCTGCAGCATGAAGCCCACGGGGCAGCTGCAGTGGACTCCCGTCGCTGCATCGTGGCACTTGCTGTCACAGCCCCCGTTGTTGACAGCACAGGTCTCTGTTTAGGAGGGAGGTGGGGGATGGTCATCTAGCTATCAGCGTGGAGGAGTCCCAGAGGAGAGGGCAGAGAAGGGTGCACAGAGGCCCAAGAGGAGGCCCTGGCTGCATCCCTGTGCTTTACAAGGAGCATCAAGTGGAGGCTCCCAGCCCCCTTCCTCCCATCACTCCCAGCCCCCAGCCCCTCACAAGTGCAGCCAAGCAGTCCACTTCCCTGCCCCCTACTTGATTGAAACAAGGTGGACAGCAGTGAGGCAGGTACAAGCCAGAGCTGTCAGGCAGGAATGTGCTGAGGGGGTGGAGGAGGTAGAGAGGGGAGGGTGCAGGGAGGGAAAGCTAAGTAAGGGTGGTTCTCACTGCCAGGGAACAAACAAGAAGGGGCAACAGGAGTTCCCTCCTCTTTCCCTGACTGTCTCGTTGGCGGGTGAGGTCACAGTGGGACAGACAATCTTGAGAAGAGTGAGCTTGGTGATTCCTAAGACAGCTGAGAGATGACCATCAATTCATCTTCCCCTTCCTCTCTGCTCAGCTATCTTAAGAAAGATCCCAGAGGAGACAGCTCCTACTCCATCATTCCCCAGCCCCTTCCTGGCTACCTCCAACTCCTCCCTAGTCCTCTTAGTTCCAGATAGAGATAAGCTGGCTGTTCTGTTGTTATTTTACTTTCCTAATGGGGAGATACTGTCTAGGCAAGGGGAAGGGGCAAAAGGAGAAGAATCCAGAGGGGAAGGAAGGACATAAGAAAGTAGGGGAGAGAGTTGGAGAACCTCAGAGCCTCTCTTCTGTTGCTCTCCTCTTGACTGAAGCTTTCCCTTTGCTGACAGGTTGGAGTTGGGGGGAATATAGATGGGCCACACTCCCTATTTTCTGAATTCAGAGCAGGAGAAAAATAGGTAGCTCAGGAGAGTGAGATGAGCTCCGGAAAAAAAAAACATCAGCTCAAAAAACGCAAGGCCCTGACCCAGGGGCTGTGAGGGAGGCGCGCACCATCCTCTGGGGGCTTAGAGTTCTCTCAGGGACTGTGAGGGAGGTGTGCGCCGTCCTCTGGGGGCTTAGAGTTCTCCCATCAGAGAGAGAGAACCCTGAGGCTGCTGCCATGGAAGAGAGGAGAGAGGGTCTCAGAGTCAAGAGAACTGGGTGAGAAAAGCACTGGAGAGCGCTGTCGTCTTGATTCTCCAACTCCTGAAACTCAGGCCCAACCCATGTCACTGAGGAAAAGAGCAAAGCAAGGGCTCCAGAAAAAGCCCAACTCTACCTGTGGGTCCCCGGCCGTGCCCTGGTCCCTCAGATGCCCAGGTTTGGGAGCAGCCACAGTGCGATCTCCTGTGTGCCACTCCCACCTCAGTGTCCTTAGGTTTCCAAGACCATGGGAGGAACCTGGGAGGGAGCCCTGACTTCAGGTTCCGAGTCCAGCTACCCCCACAAGAGTGTTCTTAGCGTAAGAAGCCCTCTGAGCCCTGGAACAGGGAGAGGGGAACAGAGATCCTGCACCAAGTCTAATCAATTCTGGGGCGTCCTCGGTGAGGAGCAGTAGAGCCGGCACAGGATCATCCCAGGCTGGACCACGAAGCTGGGCAAACCTGCCCACCACCCCAGGACACAGCTCTCCAGAGTGGCCTCTCTGGCTGCCTCAAACCTTTGCTCTTCGGGTCGTGTATTAAAATCATGGTTTAACCTGTGCTTATTCTGTGTCAGGCACTTAGTAGATGCTGTAGCGCGCTATCTCCATTATCACAGGAACACTAAGAGAGGACTCTCGTTCTCCCTCTTTTATGGAAGAGTAAACCGAGGAGCACAGTGCAAAGTAGCTGCTTAAGGAGGCACACTTAGAAGGTGGCAGAGCCAGGACTCACGCTCAGGTCTGTCTGAACTCAAATGTTGTGCACTTAACCGTTATGGTGGGGGAGAATGATGAGGGGTGCGGGGACTGTGAGCTAAACAGGTAAGAACCCAAGAAGGAGACCCTACGGGGGGGAAGGCACCTAACCCTATCCCACCCTGATCTCGGGTGGCACAGCGGGCATGCTGGCTATGTGGAGCTGGCGCGGTCTTCAGCTGTGTAGAAGGAGGGATGGGGCAGATAGTTGTGAAGTGGGGAGGTGTTAGAAGGTGGATGAGGAAGAAGGTGGGACAAAGGAACATGAGAGGAAGGAGAGAAGGAAAGTGACAGGATCACAGAAAAAACCACCATGAAGGCTTCGGGGCAGCTCCTGGGGACTCAGGTTTCCTGTCACTCGGTGGGCCCAGCGCTCAGGCTGCCGGGGAGCCCAGTTAGGCTGGGCCCAGTGGGCATGCGGTTAGTGGGAGCCCCAGCGGGTTAGCCCTTCCCCTAGCGAGCCAGTGAGAGCAAGCGGAGAGAGCAGACATATTTACCATTAGAAACGGCCTGAGGGGGGACGTGCTGCTCTAGCCGCCTTTCCCCTGTTTGACATTGTAAAAAAGCGGTTTAGATGCTGGGCAGAGCTCCTGTGGCCCTCTGTGCCCCAACCCCCTCCCGCCCGCCTCCGCCGCCCTGCAGGCCCAAACCACTGGCCCCGAATGATGAGACTCCTACACTTCATTCCCAGCCTCGCCCTGCCTGGTACCCTCAAAGAAGCCAGGCTCCCACCAAGCAACTGGTGGGAAACGGAGTCTCGGGGAGGGGCAGTCGTGGTCCCAGTACTACACAGCATGCCAGAGGCAGAGCTGGGATGCAACCTCAAGTCTTACAAGCTGCTGAATCCCAAATCCCAGAGGGCCCCCACCCTTGCTGCTAAACTGTAACTGCCCTCTCAGTCTCCCCACTAAATCTGAACATCCTGATGGCCCCAAACGATGATGTTTCCTCCTACCAGGGCTGGGGAGAAAAATGAGATACAGATCAAGGTAAAATAAGTTCTTCTGGAGAAGAGAGAGAGGAACTTGAAAAAGACATAGCCGTGAACCTTAGAACAGCCTCATTTGCTCTCTTCTGCCTCACTTGGCCATGGCTCAGAGGGTGGATGGGTCTTGCATTATAGCAGAGCTCAAGCTTAATAGGAGTATGTTCAAAGCAGCCATGCCCGGGACTATCTAAACAGAAAGAACATCAGAGAGGGACGGGCCTCACACCCATGGCCCCGTCGTGGTACGTGCAGCATTTCTTTGGGGACCGCATGCAGTTTCTTCTGGGAGTCTAAGGGTGTGTAGGTGTGTCCAGGGCATCGCAGGAGGTTTGGAAAGCAGAAGAATTAGACTTACGAGGGAAAAAATGAATGGAGCTGGAACAAACCAGCCTCGAGAAGGCAACGTGAGGACCCGAAAATATTCCAAGATTTAAGAGAATTAGTTCAGAGGGAAACATATAGCAAGAGAGAGTTTAATTAAGGAACTTTAGAACTGTGTGTGCAAGTCTCTGGAGCAGGTACCTGAGGGAGGCCTTGAAGAGCCCCACCTGCTCCCCAGTCCTTGTGTCTGAGGGAAAGGCAGTGCTTTCTGCAGAGACAGATGGGTTTCTGGAGTGACATGGGAGACAGTCTGGTTCTGAAACAGAACGTCTTGTCTCTGATAAACACACCAAATGACTGTGTTCACACCTTCCCATTCCCAGCATGTTGCAGCCCATGAGCTGAATGGCCATTCATAAACACCCATGCCCACAGGACAAGCTTCCTCTGCCTGGCTCAAGACACAGCCTTTCCCCCTGCCCAGACTCTCTGCTTTCATTTCCACTTTGCCAAGGGGACATCTTGTCCCATCATCTTTCTCAGCATTCTGTAAGCACACAGTAACTGACCTTCACACACACACACACAAAAACCCCCTGAAGATTTAGGGAATTAGGAATCAAAGAACTGAACTCATCTATGGACCTGAAGATACGTGAGGTAGGCCTAGGAATTCACGAAAAGGGGTCCAGGTATTAAGAAGACCCCAAGTCAGGGTGAGAGGGTGGGATTCTAGAGTTGGAGAAGAAATGGGAGGACCCCAAGCAGAGCTCCACTGGAATACGGAGGAGACAGGAGAACCTGGGGGCCTAGTGGGGAGGACTGGAAAGGAGATTTGTAGGAGGAGGGCAGGAGAGACAGAAGAAAGAAGAAGGCAACCCCACTCGTCTTGTTCCAGGAAAGGGCACTCTGTCCCACCCTTTAGTGTGGACGGTGGGCTGTGACAGCTCACATCTCACCACACTGCTCAACTAGGGCCTCTGGTCAGGCTTAATTCACTGACTGCCCCATCTTTTCTCCCCCCTTCTCAACCACAGCTGGGGTCAGCAAGCACCTCAGCTGATAGTTCTCAACATGTCAACACATCATCCTGGGTTAAGAGGACGGCAAGGCTCCCGGGGGTGGGGCCGCAGAACCAAGGGGTGGGGAGAGGAGGAAGGGCAGGTGAGCCCTTCACTCTCTGAGTCATCCCTCACTAGACCTGCCACTGTCTGGGGGCTTCAGTCCACTCCCCGGTCCTCCTGTGCTCAGCACCTGAGCCCCACCCAGTGCTCCCCTCTCCCCTGGTTCCCCAGGGCCCTCACCCCGGCCCCCATCACAAGTGGACTGAGTTCTTCACTGGTCTCACCCACCGATGCATGTCTTCCCGTCGGTATGGAGCACAAACTTGACGTGGCAGCCGCAGCGGGGACCCTGCTCCGTGTCATCACATGTGTGCTGGCAGCCACCGTTGCCATAGTTGCACGTCACTGTGCAGAGAGGGCAGGAGGCCTGTCAGCTTGCCTCCCCTGGGCACTCCGGCCTCCGTAACGCAGAAACTGGCCGTCTAAGCTAGCTGCCGCTCCCGCGCCCCCATCTCTTCCCACTCCTGCTGCGGAGGCCCCACGCCCCTCCTCCCCCACTGCCATCCCAGTCATCTCACATTTACAGTCCCGTTGGTTCTTGGTGAGCTCGAAGCCAGGGCGGCATTCACAGGCAATACCCCCTTTGGGAGTCTCCCGGCAGATGTGAGCACAGCCATGGTTCTTGTTCATGCAATTCATTCCTTCTAAAAGGGAAGAGGAGGGCGGGGTGAATGTGCTGTGCTCCTGGACACCTAGAGGAAGAGAAACTAGAAGGGAAGCCGTGGGCCTTGGGAACTGGGACAGTTTCACGGAGGCTGCAGCACAGAGGCGACTGGCCCTCCCGCTTGCAGGCCCCCATCCCGGCCACCGAGCTGGTGCCAGTGAGCAAAGCTCATCCAGGCCCCCTAAACTCTACATGATCACCCTCTCCTTCAAGCAACTAAAAATAGTGTCTAATAGTTGCCGAGCACTATGCTTGTACTGGGTAGATCTAGGAAGGACCCAAAAAATACAAGACATGATCTCTTTTCTCAAAGAGTTTACAGTCAAACTGGGAAGAAGATAACATTTATCATGTGAGTGAGGAGTAATTGGCACAGGTCATTATTATACATTTTATTCAACAAATATTTATTAGGCTCCTACTACAAGCAGGGTGGTATATTAGGTTCTGGGGATACAAAGATGAATTAGGCTTAGTCTTTGCCCTTGGGGGTGGGCAGGGGTGGGAGGGTGATGGCGGAGTCACAGAGACAGAGAACACGCACCCCACCATTCCTGCCTGACGCTCCCGTCCAACCCAAGGAATGAGGCACGGGCGAGGTCCTCTCAGGCGACCTCAGTTTAGGGTTCGGCCATCTATTGGGGTTGGCAAAAAAGTTCATTCGGGTTTTTCTGTAGCATCTTATGGAAAAGCCCAAGTGAACTTTCTGGTCACTGCTCTACAGTGAGGAGCAAAGCCACCTTGGATCTGGACAGAGCATGTCCCAGGGTAGCCTCGATCCCACTGTGACCCTCAGCCCCAAATGAGTTCTCCCAGATTTCACTCTAACCCAGAGTATCTGTCCACGGAACCCTTAGGATATGATGGGTTCAGGGACAAAAGGAGCAGCGGAGGGTAGACCTGGGGGACTGAGGGAGGGCTCCTGAGCAGACGGAGAGAGAAGCATGGGAGGACGGAGCCGGGCCCCCCCGGCCACAGGCTGACCTTCCGGCCGCTGGATGCAGGTGTGCTGGTTGTCGCTGAGGAAGAAGCCCTCCCGGCAGTGGCACTCGTAGCTTCCCATCATGTTGACACAGCTTTGCTGACAGCCGCCGTTGCCCTCGGCACACTCGTCCACATCTGCGCGGGACAGGCGGGTGGTGAGGCTGAGGGTGCACCCGGGGCCTGGGTGCGCCCCGGGATTGCGGTCTTAAGGGTCCAACACGCACGCACACCCCCTTCCCTGAAATCCAACACCGAGCCTGAAGCCAGGCAGTTCTCACATCCCACTGCCACCCTCAGGGGGCAGCGAGTGGGGAGGGGACATGCGAGAATGGCTCATTCAGGGGAAGACATGCCTCTCTTTCCCTCACCTGTTGAAACTGGGTCTGAAGGCAGAAGAGATCAGGAAAGGAGGCAGAGCAAGAGGAGCAGAGATGAAGACAAGGATGGAGGTTGGTCAGGGGCAAGACCTGTGAGCAGCTGGTTGTGATGAGCAGCCAGGGAGTCAGGGCTCTGTTCGGGGAGAGCTCTGGCAACGGTGCTGAGGTTGGAGGGGGCGGGTGGGGAAAGGTAGTGAGCCTCAACTCCTTGTGGGGCAGGGACAATTTCTGTGAAGGGACCATGGCCCTGTCCCTCTGGCCCTGTCCTTCCTCCCCTTCTCCCATGCCCGGGCTTGCTGCCACATTCCCTAGCCTTTCTCCTATTTTGGTTTAACAAAACAAAGTCTGGTAGCTTGGCGGAGAGGGATGCAGAAAGAGCTGCCAGGCCACACCCTAATTACCAACCCCAAATCACTATCCCCAGGCTCATCCCGGGGCTCCTGCTTCAATGCCCTGACTCCATCTCATGCTACTTACTACCCTCCCAGGTTCATAGTCCTTCTCAGTTTTCCTTGGTGCAGGAGGCATCAGGGAGAGGGACCCAAATAGACCAATCTAGCTCCAAAGGAACCCGACTCCTTAGGGCCTTCTCTTCCCCTCCTCTCTGCTGAGCCCTGAAACCCTGTCCTTCACTCTTCTGGCCAAGGGCAGAGGGGCCCAGACAAGGAGATGTCCTTTGTTTTGCCTTGTTCCCGTCCCATCTTCTACACCCCTGACTTCTCCCCATCCCTGTCTTCCTACTCTTAACCCTGTCCTACATTCCATCCTTGTTTGCTCCCTTCTAGTCCAACCTTGTGATTTTGTGACTCTAGCCAAATTCTTTCCTACAGTTTTCAGTGGAGAAACTGAGGCCCAGGGCATGGATGACTTACACAGGGTTCCCCTAAAAGCTAAAGGTTAATAAGACTTTGAACCCTAACCCTAAGGTTAGGGAAGCATCATCATCATTCCTCCTGTTTTCTGAGCACTTACCATGTACTAAGGATGGTACAGGGCTCTTTACACATTTTTTGTCATCACACTGCAGCCCTTTGGGTGGTTACTACCTTCCCTGTTGCCCAAGTCTCCACGGCGAGTAAGCAGCAGAGCCAGGATCTGTCTGGAGCCAAACCACCTTCCTACCATGCTCCACCCGCTGTGACTAAGCCCACTATTGTCATCTCCTGGCCCTTCCCCTGAGAACACTTTCCAGCAGCATCTCTTTAATGTTTTTCGTTCAGAAGGATTTTTTCATCCTCAGCATCTTGTCTCAAAGGGGAGGCTGACCTTGTTTTCTGTTTTGTGGGAATGCAGCTTTTTGTTTACTTTTCCTCTCCGTGCCTGGGAATGGGAAATGCCAAAAACATTTCCTTCTCCACAAGACATCCCCTGCCCACATCCCTTCACCCTCGCTCACCCAGACAGTTGTGTCCGTCATGTGCCAGGTGGAATCCATCATAGCAGGTGCATCGGTAATTGCCAGGGATGTTGACACAGTCGTGCACACAACCTGCATTATCCTCCCGTTCGCACTCATCCACATCTGTGGGCAAATAGTTGAGGCAGCTGGACCCACCTGCGTGCCCCTGACTATCCATCCCTGGGCTCAAATTTATGGTGGTTTTTTAAAAAATAGAAAACCTCTGTGTGTGTGTGTGGGTGTGTGTGGGTGTGTGTGCTTGTGTGTATCTCTGTTTCCATAGTTACCTTCATAGCCTACAAACTATTTTGCATTTAGCTATTTTCATCTAGACTTCAGTCATAAGCATTTTGACATTTCCATCAGATCTTTCCAATTGTCACTGTACATGGTTGCAAAAAATTCCATTATGTTGCTACATCATAACTTATTAATCCCCTTTTTCTATTGTTAGATTCCTTCCATTTATTTTTCTCTCATAAATGCATCAAAAACATCTCTCATATATTGTTTCTTTGAATTTCCTTTGAATAAGTTCCTAAATATGAAATTCTTGGGTTGGAGGGTATAAATGACTTCAAGATTCCTGTTAGGTATGACAAAATCACTTTTCAATTTATAATGTCACCAAGAATTAATGAGTATACCTTGTCTATTGAAGTCTTAACCAACACAGAAGGTCATAAATTTAAAATAACATCTCAAGACTGCTTTAATTTGCATTGCTTTAATTATGAGGAGATGTGTTTGTTTATAGTATGACTTTGCCCTAGGGTAAATTGTCTGTTCTCATTCTTTTTGGGCATGGTGTAAGGGTCTAAAGACAGAGGTTCCAATAGTAGGGAACCTTAGGCGTTAGTCCCATGATCCTGATCCCCTCACCCAGTCAGGTTGTGTGTCTGTGAACTGTTCCCACCTGGGCCTTAGCGTGTATATATGGTGTCTTTGTGCAAATCAGAAAATGATATCCTCTCTGGGAAGGAACTGCTTTCCTCTAGCCCTGTCCCCACGCCAGCAGGGAGTGCAGGCCTTCGTGCACAGCGTGGCCAGCTGAGAGCGGTGGAACGGTTTCCCCCTCTGGCAGCTCCCCCTTCTCCAGGTACCCTCCCAGCCTCACCTTTGCAGTGTTTACCATCCCCCGTGTAGCCAGACTTGCAGATGCACTTGTACGATCGTGGAGTGTTCTGGCAGATGGCGTCGATGTGGCAGTTGTCGGTCCCTTCCACACATTCGTCCACATCTGGCAGGGGCAGAAGGGACGTGTGAGATCCTTTCTTGGTGCCTCCCAAGGGGTGTCTTGAAGGTGGTTCCTCGGGGCAAAATCTCCTCTCCTCTACAATAGACAGCAACCCCTCCAGAAGCAGGTGGCCTCCCATACCTCTCTGATTTCAGAGTGGGCTGACCCTGTAATTTCAGGAATTCAGAAAGAACCCCCACTCCCCTCAAAAATACTTAATCCACAATGACAGCTGAAATTCCATCATTTGAAACACTCCTCTTTGATTTAAAAACAAACAAAAAACCCTTGGACTGGGTAGGTAGCACACTTAACTTGATTAGAAACTTTCAACCTAGGGTGAATTAGTTTACCTTTCCGAGGAGCAGGCTTAGAGGCAGGGGAATAGAAAGGCATGAGGACAGTGGCCCCTGGGCAAGTGGCAGTGTCCAGTGACTGCTGGTAATTAAAGGAGGAAAGGGAGACGGGGCATCTGAGGAATCTCCCTCTGCCTCACAGTTCTGTTTGAGACCAGGCCTGCTCCCACTTGCCCACCATGGCGCCAAGAATCTTTAAAGGAAAGAAGCTCCATCCAGGAAGATTTGCCGCGGCCCCTGTGCTGTCAACAGCGGAGGGACTAGGAGCTGGCAGGCGCTGGCACCAGCAAACCAAAGCCTGATAAGTGCAGTCTTTGCAGCTCTCCAGCTGACTCATCTGGGCCCATCCATCCCGCCACCCTGAGTGCTTTCATCTAACCCCAGGTGCACCTCGCTCTGACACGAGGCGCTACTCACAGGGCCATGCTGAAGAAGGGGCCACCCAAGACCTGGCAGAAAAAGACGATGTTCAGGAAGGACACAGGAAAGAAAATAATTTATCACCTTTGGGCAAAAGACTGCAACTTCTGGGGCAATGTTATGATGCCCATAAAGCTGAACTGAAATAGGGGGAAATGTTTCAGTTGAAATGCTTTATAACTAAAGGCTGTGGCGGTTCAGAGATGACTCAGCCGAGCTAAGAGGAGAAACACGTGAGTAACGTGAAGCAGGATATGTTTGAGTGCCGCGAGGGCATTAGAGTAAGGAAAGGGGGTCCTCAACCATGGCTGCACATCAGAGTCAGCTCCCCTAGGAGATGCCCGAGGGCCACCCCCAGAAATGCTGGTCAGCTGGTCTGGGCTGAAACTTGGTCATCAGTAGGCTTCTAAAGCTACCCAGGTGAGTCTAATGTGCAGCCAGGCTTGAGAATCCCCACTAAAGAGAAGATCAGAAGAGGAAGAGACTACTTCCAGCTGTGAACTGGGAAACCCAGGATAGTGTAGCAACCTGCAAGAAAAAGAAATGTTTTTCTGCAAGATCGTAACTGCCAAGTGTGATCTGTGGGCCACAGAATTGCTTAGCTTTTCTTAAAATGCAGATTCTCAGGCTCAATTGCTGATCTACTGAATCTAAATCCTTAAGGTGCTTGATATACTTTTTACTGAATGAATGAATGGACCAGTAATTGCTCCAATGTATAGACACCCATGAGTCCTAGCTTGAAACAGTTATCTGGTTCTCTTTTATTTCAAGTACTTCAGGGGCACGACTGAGGCTTCCTAGGGCTAAGAAGAGAACTGAAATTTGGAAGAGTGCCCTCAAACACCTGCCTCAAGTCTTCCGGGCTTCTGTTCAGCTCTGCACTCTACTCTCCAACTCTCTTTGACCCCTCTGTACAGCCCACCATGCCCAGTGATTTAATTGCTGTAATTCACATTTATTTATTCTTCACCTCCCTCAGGCTCTGCAGTGATGGTGTCTGCCTGCTGGTCCACCCTAGGAAGTTACCCCAAAGTGAATGGATGGAGAGGAGAGGGGCACAGAATTCTAGTTCATGGGAGAGGGCAAGAGGGACCTCTGTAGACAGTAAGAGGTTGCCTGGAGAATCAGTCTCTCCAAGTGATGAAGAGAAAATGGTACTAAGAAACACCCTATTGTAGAAAGAGCCTAAGCTCTGGAATTAGTTCATTCCCAAATTCAAATTCAGCCCTGCCACTCAGCAGGGAGGGTTTTCTGATTCTCTTATTTCTTCATCTTTAATGTTGGGCTGCCTTCTCATGAGAGGCTGTGAACAGTTGATGAGATAATTTGTGTAAAGTACCTAATATTTAGTAAATATTAGGCTCCTAATACATGGAAGCTTGAGATGCTAAGTATTAAATCATTGGTTCAGACAATAGGTGCTCTAAGACTATGCTGTCTCAGATAGTAGCCACTACGTACATGGGGGTATTTTAAATTTAAATTAATTTAAAGTTTGGCCCCAGGCCAAATGCTTAATAGCTACATGTGGCTAAAGGCTACCATTGTGGACAGCACAGGTATGGAACGTTTCCAACATCACAGGAGGTTCTATTGGAACCTTATTCAGCTCTAGGAGTTCTGAATGAGAAATACCCTGGGCCTAAGTAGGCCAAAAAAAAAACTCTTCGGAGTGGGACTCAAGTTTGAGTTTTGGAAGCTGGGTAAGTGTTAGAAGGGGAAAGGAAATTTCAAGTGTAGTTAGATGCATGAAGAAAGACAAGGCATTCTGAGGTCCAAGTCCTTATTCTCTGTCCCTACATTTATTTGCACATGCCCCCACGGTGGGGAAAATATCTTTTAACAACTAATTCCAATCTTGAAATGGAATCCAAAGTTTGAGATGTTCTCATCAGGTCCCCTCTCTACTGTGGTAACTAACCCTTGTGAGTCTCAGAGGCAGGTGCAGAGCACAGGGCAATCCCAGTGACTAATAACCATCCTGTTATCCTGCTTTGAGCCCTCTTCCCCTCGTGTGCTTCTCCATCCCTTCCCCAGCAGCCAGCAGGGCACCTTGGAAACTCATCGGGAAGCTCCTCCTCTGGGGCCATCTTAGAGGTACCCGCCTGTCTTTGAATCATCTGGGGCTTTACAACAGTCCACATCAGCTCCTGGTTCTCTCCTCTGCTGCCGATTCAGCGCTCGCAGGTACTAGAATGGATCCTGATGCTGACTGCAGCAAACCCGGGCATCCTGGAAGAGCCTTTAGACCCTTCGGGCAGTTGGGCTTTTCCTGCCGTCTCACCCACCCCCACCCATTCTCGGCTCATGATACTTGCCCTCTCCAACACCAAACCCTTCTATTCCTTTCCACACATTTGCACTTTTTTTTTTTTTTTTTTGCATTTGAGATGCAGTCCTTTCTTTTTTCTTGTAGCCACACTGTTCCCAACTTTCCAAACCTAGCTCAAAAATTGTCTTCCCAAAATCTCTTCCTAGTAAGCCCTATTCCCGGTGAGTCCCAGGTCTGAGGAGACTGGGTTTGCCTCGGCTCGCTGCAGCTATTACTGACTTGCTCTGCCAATGCTTCTAATGCTTTCAAGTCATCTTGTGCAGCATGTTCAGCTCTCCTCACTTGACTGGTTACTGACTGAGGAAGGGACCCTTCAACTACTTGGATGGAATCTTTTGCAGCAGAACAATCCTAAAACAGAGGTCTGAAGTAGGGCCCCAAATCATATGCAGTGTCTCCATTTGCCAGCCTATTCTTTCAAAGCTTCCTCCCCCCACATCTGCCCACTCACAGCCTGTCCTGCAGGGATCCCTTCAGCTCCCACGGGCACAGTCTCATCTTAGTCCATCCGCTCAGGGTGCAGGTGTTTATGAGCTGGCCTGACAAACCAGGGGATGCTGTTGGGTGGTGATTGGTTTATACCAGTGGCTGCACCCTGGGGTTCCCCTTTTAAAAATGTGGTCACTCTCTTAGACCAGCTGCATCGGGATCTCCAGGGTGAGGCTGGACCGCTATCTGTCCTCCTTTCCCCACTCACATAATGTGATAGACTATTTGCCCAAGGCGGCAAGAGACCAGGGGCAACAACACCACAGAGTATTTGAGAAAAGGGGTTCTGGAGTGAGGCTGTGTCTGTTCAGATGCCAGCTGCATGCATGTCTGTGTGGTCCTGGGCCAGCCTCTGAACTTACCTGCTCCTTCCTCTGTAGATGGGAATAATGATATAGCACCTGGTCATGGGGCCACCAGGAACATCAAATGAGTTAATACCTGGCAAGTACTTAGTACTGCAGTGCAGGTATACAGTAAGTGCTCAGTAAAGCCTTGTTATTTTTATTCCTTCTCTCCAACCTTCCCCACAGTATCCTTTCTGAACCCCTGTCCTCTCCCCCAGTCCCCTTATCAAAGCCCCATTGGAGGCCTGGTGTGGGGAGATGCAGCCCCAGGGGAACACGTGATGGGACAGGGAATCTGGGGAGACATATCCTTGGGTGCATCTGTGTCACTGCCTGCTCCGCCTATGCTGGTTCGAGAGCAGGGCGAAGCGGGTGAGAGGCCAGTTGGGAAGCACAAAGCTGTCCTCCACAGTCCTTTGTGAAGGCAATTCTTTTGTGCCTTTACTCCAACTTCAGGCACCGGGCTGGCTCACAAGCTGAATTAAGGGAGAGTGGCGGTTGCAGAGACACCACAGATGAGCCAAGACCTCCCTGTCTCACCCTCTCCCAGCATGAATGCACAGGTCTGTAACAGCAGCAGCTTTCCCCAGCACCATCTGATGTCTCTTCTGGATTTGCTTCAGCATCTAGCAGAGCACTCCATAAATTCTGATAAATGTAGGGAGGAGGGATGGGATGAGGCAGGGAATACGAGAGTTACAGCAGACTAGAAAAGGTGAAGTATTATGTATGACATGGGCAGCCATAAGATTCCCTTCTGAGGATGGGGATGTGTACCCTAAAAGGCAAGCAGGAGGACCCCCAAGGAAACACTTTGTCTGCTTCAAAATTTGCCCAGGTCCAGCTCTGGAATAACCACCACTGAAATGAGCAGGAATGCAGGCTGCAGATAAACAGATGCCTGTAGGTAGAGTCTACTCCACCTTTAGGTTACTACCGTGGTCACCTTACTATACTCAGAGGGGCTGGGGGTAGTTGTGGACAAATTTTCTGGGCCCAAAGAGAAGGTCCAGAGCAGCTTGCTTGATTCCCTCATGTGCTCACATGGCTGTGGCATCCTTCCTGCCCAGCCAGGACAGCCCACGATGAGTGCCAGGTCTGCCTCATCCCTCCATTTGCCTCTCCTGAGATGCCTTTGAACCTCACCCATCACTGAGGACCCAGGGCAGGCGCCCCTGCTGGGAAGCTGCCTTTGACTGTGGTAGCCTTCTCTAATTTATCCTTTCTCTTAACTCCGGAGATTTTACTGTCAGGTTGTCTCGTCCTCTGACCAATCGCTGTCTTGTACAGATACCTCTTATATGCTACCATATACCATTATTTAACTTTTGGTTTCTGTGTGTTATCTTCCAAAGGAAGCTGTGAGCTCCCTGAAGCCATGGCTTCTGAATCTCTGAAACCTGCACAGCAGCTAGAACAGAGCTGAGCATATTCATGCAACAATTCAACAAACAGCATTCGCAACATGCCAAGCTCTGTGCTAGGTGCTGGGCATTCAGCAGTGAACAAGACAGACTAATACATTGAAACCACTTAGTAAATATTTGCTAAACATGTGTAGATGGATGGATAGATGAATCGGTTGTGGGTGAGTGGACGAGGTCTATATTTTGGTATCTTTTCTGCTCTGTTTCTGTAGAGAAAAATTCATTTCTTCACTCTGTTGTAACCCTACAACTGTTCTGGGTAATAGACAATCCCAAGGAATTTAGTCCTAAGTTAAGGGTAGGGAGACAGGAAACTCAGAGAAGGGAAGACACCCACTTAAAGGCATCTATTTGGTTGTGCTGAGGTAAGAAGAGATTAGGACTGACAAATTTAAGATAAGATTTCTAAGGAATCCTACAGAATTCACAGGACCTCAGGGTTTTCAGATGTTCCCTGGGGCTTCTCAAACATATCTTCAGTGCATCCTTGTTAGATAAATGTTCCCTAGTCTCCGTGCTAACACCCGATGACAGGGTGCCAGGGGCCACGGTTCCATTGCTACTCCTTGTCAGTTCTCTTACCCTCTCCTCCATGTTGCTTCCCACATCCAAGGAACATTCAAAGTAGAACAAGCCCAGGTGTCGTCCATGATACCCTGAACTGCAACACGTGCACATCTGCTCCACCTCTAGATCAGCTAGAGAAACTGGGCGACCCTGGCTCCCCAGCTCTGGCTTCTCAGGCCGTCTTCCCAATTTGGAACTGGGATGTGACCACAGCTGGAGCCTGGGCCCATCCTCGGCCTGGACAAAGCCCAGGCAGGGGTGAGGAGGCCTGGAAAGAGCCCAGAAACCACACAGATGACCCCACGGGCAGAGAAGACAGAGCACTTTCTTCTTTTTAAAAAGTACACTTGCCTCTTATCCAAGCTTAGCCTGCTCAACTGAAGAGCCAGGAAAAGCAGTTGGTGCTTGGCAACTGGAGAGGTGCAGGGCTGAACATGACAGTGTCCTACCTTATCCCCACTCCAGCTCCTTGCTTATTTGAATATGTCCCAAAATGGACAAGAATTTTCTCCCTTTCAGTGTGGACTAAACCCAGCACCCTGAGTCAGAGGTCTTGAGAGGATGGGTAGAGTAGAGGGTACTGGGAGTGGAGAGAAAAGATCAGAACACTGGAGAGGGAGTCAAGCAGTGGGCAGAGTCCCCGTTTCATGATGATCAGTCTTATCTCTTCAAACTGATGTGGAAAATAACAAGATAAACGATGATGTCAGATGATTCCAGTAAAGGCCTTTCCCTTAGGCCATTTCATGCAATCCTCAAACAGTCCTGTCTGTCACTGACTAGATGAGAAACAAGCCCAGAGATGATATCTTGGGGAAGAGAAAATAGCCAGTGTCAGAAAACCCAGGTTTTCTGGCCCCCAGTCTGGTGTTCTCTCACTGTACACTGCCTTTCATAAACACACGGGGGAGAGATGCATGCCTTAGCTGTCACTGCAGCCTCCCCCACTGCCCACTCCAGCTCAGCACTTGGTTCAGCATGAACCAAGCATCCACTCCAGAACCATGGAATGGCCTGGAACTGTTACTACGATGCTCCTGGGAGAAGGCAGCAGTAGGCATGCAGGTCCTGCCCGCCTTTGGGCACGGGGGCAGCCAGGAGGAGGGCAGGGCTGGGTGTGGGCAGGGGAGGACACTGGCTGCACCGTGGTGGGAGCAGACGGCGCTGCCGTGAGGAGGGGTGGGCGGTGCGGCAGTGGGCAGGTGCCTCCTGCCCTCGGATCCACTAGCCTGGGCCAAGCAGCTGGTCAGAAACAAAAACAAACAGCAGGGATACAGGTTCCTGCTGTTCACAGCTTCAAACCGCCAGAGGGAACTCCAAATAAATAGAATTAGGAACCTGTAAAAACGTCCTCTCCGTAAACCTTCTCCCCGGGGCCTATGCTTTAAGCACCCCGCTTCTTCCTGCTCCCCCCAAGCCCACATATCCTGACACTCCACCTTCTTCCAGGGACCCCTCAGATCTGTTTCCTTATTTTGGACGTCCTCTCCAGCCCAGCAGCTCCCGCCCAGCTTGTTACCATCAGTGACCAGATGCAGACAGCCCCTGACCCGGGGCTCTGAAACCCAAACCCCACAGCTCTCCAGGGCCCTGGTTCCAGCCACAGGGAAAGCACAGGTAAGAGTGAGGGCCACAGTACCCTATTTCAGGGGCGTCCGTCCACCTGCAGAGCCAAAGTGCAAACCCAGCAGCAACTACAAAGCAGTGCCGTGGCCTGAAAAGGGGAGATACCTCGGCTGGAGAAGCAGAGAGGGCTCGTCTCGGAGCTGAGGATACAGGGTGTGGGACTGAGGGCTGGGGCCATGGGGCCTTGCCCAGCTGGTCTTCCGTTTCCAGAACAGGAACATTTCAGCCCTACTTCCCACTGCTGTTGGATACACACACATTTACACACATAGAAGCGCACACTTGTGCTACAGGGGCTGTTTCCAAGGGGAAATATCCCACTTAAGGACACAGTAAGAACTAGCAGGTACATGGGGCCCCAGGAAACTGGGCTGGAGGACGTAGACTTGGCAGGGAACTGTGAAGCAGGACTTGGGGATAAAATGGCATGAGATTCAGGAAAGGAGCCTGGGGAGTCCCCCCTGCAGGACAGGGGCTGGGTAGAGTGTCTTCTACCTTCACCAGGAAGGATTTTGAAGAGATGCGTAATCTCAGAGATGAAAAGGACCCTACTGATACTCTCGTCCATTTTATAAGTAAGGAGGAGAATTTCAGTTATCTCCTCAAAGGGCCCAATTCCCAGGCTCTGCATTTACCTAAACCCACTGGTACCTGCCATAGTCCCCACCCCATGCCTTGTGGGGTTGGCAGTATGTGGGCATGAAATGAACAGAATGGCCAGTCTGGTGACAGAGGGGCCAAAGGGGGCAAGGGGAGGGTCCACATTCCCTCCTGGCACAGGCAACCAGCTCCCCCACCCCTCAAACAGCTCTGGGTTAGCAGCTGTATCACTCCCCCCACCAAGGATCGGCAGTCCCTCTGTTTCCAGACTCCTGTCTAAGAGCTGAGCCCGAAGAAGCTGTCCCCAGGTCTGGGCCTCTTGCGGGCACTGCCAGCCTCAGAGCAGCTCTGCAGTTTCCAGCCCTGACAGGGACTCTTTCTTATTAGCGGTCATGTGCTAGGGGTATGGGCCGTCAACGGAGGCCCACGCCCCGACACGAGGGGACCCGCACCGGGGGCAGAGCCTGGGGTGAGTTCAGGCAGCAGCTCTTCACCTCCATCTTCACAGGAGGGTCTGAAGCCATCTGCTCCCTTCCCCCACACCCAGTTCAAGGCACGGGACCAAGCCATTCCACTTCTTCACTTCTCCAATGAAAACAAAATGCACATTGCCTGCTTCCTTTTTCCTCTCACCGGAGCACTGCACGCACGCGTGCACGTGCACACACACACACACACACACACACACACACACACACACCCTGAGTCATGCACACGCACGCTCACACGCCCTAGTGAGTGCACACCACGCATTCTCAAACTCACACCCAGGGCTGGCTCCTTTTACAACAGGTCCCAGCCATTCACATCGCAAACCGGTTCTCAGATTCCTGAAGGTTTCAGGAAACAATTCATTGAGGGGTTGCTGATAACTTTCTTTCTCCGTCTGTAGTGATTCTGGCTTCCGTGTCGTCTTGTCCCCTCTCTCACTCCACCCAGCAGAGACTCGGGAGATGAGAGGTAAGGAGGGGAAAAGTTCTGCCCTGGCTCTGTGCTTTCCCCATCCCCCTAGGGGACATGTCACTGAGAGAAGAGAGGTCAAAGGGATTCCTGAGGAATTTCTAAGCAGCCCACCCCCCTTCTCCACCCTCTGGAAAAATGAGGGGTGCGGGTCAGGCTTAAAGGGATGATCAGGCTCCAAGGGTTGGGGCTGACTCTCCTTTTCTCCCCAGCGTGCCCTGGCTGGGGCACGGGCAATAGCCAGCGGCCCACGGAGCCACCCTCACCCGCTGACACGGTTATAGTTTTCATTTTGTATTTTGGAGGGAGGGGCTAGGAGAAACAGTCCCCTCACTGTACGAGCCAGCCACAGGAGCCCAGGGAAGCAGGCAGGAGAGGAAACAGCCACATTAAAGAGGAAGAGGAGGGTGGGGGGAGAAGGAGAGAGACACACACTCACACCCAGACAGAGACGGGAGAGACGCACCGAGACAGAGAGACCCTGTGTGCTGCCAGGTGGACGCTCTCAGGCCCAGGGACGGTGCTACTGGGAAACTCTAAATATACGACTTTATCAAAATTCTGTCCCTAATGAGGAGAGAAAACAACCAGGTAAACTAAACGTCCAGGCTGGCGCGCCCTGCCGCCCTGGGGACAAGTCTTCCCCAGGAGACCTTTTCATTCAGCTGTAACCTGAGCCCCATGCAAGGATTAGGTCTTTTTTAACCACTGCTGCACACCACCACCACCCCCCTTAAAAAAAAAAAAAGCAAAGCAAATTAATGCTTTTAAGTTAACAATTATCCTGGTTATCCAGTCTGTCTGCTTTCAAATACACAGACAGGCACTTGAAAAACACTCAGAACCATGCACCCTCATGCTCACTCATTCCTAGTCACAGAAGCTTACCCACCCACTCACCCATGCCAGCTCGCAAAGACACTACGACATCTGTATACGTGCGCAACAAGGAAGTCACAACAGACACATACACCCAACTATGTCACCTGTGGGTAATCGTGGTAAACCTCACACGCACGCATGCACGCACGTTCACCTGCACACTCAGGGCTCCCTTCTGTGCCCCTCCCCTCCTTTCCAGTCCATGCCACTTGGGTTCTCCCCCCGGTGAAGCTCTCAAGAACAGGGCCAGAGGCCCAGACATCCCCAGTGCTATAGTAACTCTTGACAAGATACTTGCCAAGGTTATTTGTATTTTAAAGACTCACTAGAGCTTCGTTTGAAAGCATGTGGCATTCAAGGCATACCTTCTGGCACTGGTGAGATCTTGGAGGTAGGTTTGAGAGCCAGGGATGGCCACAGCACTGCCTATGGGTAAGGCTGCCCTGCCTGCTCAGTAACTGTCCTTCCTGCAACACTGGTGTGCAGATCTGGGACCAAGATGTCCCACTAACCCAGCAAACCTGTTGTTGGGCAACTCTAGCAGACCAGATTGACAAATTTCCTGAATAGTAGGGTTAAAGGTGACTGGCTTGGCGTGTATGCCCAGCTAGACTCTGGGGTCAGAAGGAAGGAAGACGCCAAGCTAACTGTAGCACAGACAGAGCAAGCGTGCTCGAACGTGAGCTCAGCAGTGGGCAACACTGGAGTCTGTAAGTTCCTTGAGGGCAGGCGTCTTCACTCTGGCTGCATTTCCCACAGCAGCAGCAGCAGCAGCAGGATGAAATGAAAGAGGGAGCCCTAAAGTACCTCAGAGAGATTCTGAGTCCCTCTGTCCCTGAAGGATGGTTGATCTCCCAGGCTTGAAAGCCTTGGCTTAAGGGCACCTGTCCCTTCTCAGACTCTCCATCTGCCCCAAGAACCCCCTTGAGGATACTGCCTGCTCCCTGTCTTGGCCCCAGTCTCATGAGGCCACTACAGACACTGGCTCCAACTTGAAAGAGGCCCTTATCTTGTCTCTAGATTACTGCATGAAATCTGTTTCTTCCTTCAGACTAAACTCCCTAGCTAATTCCATGTTATGAGTAAGTCAGCATGCACTACAAAAGCCAGCTTTGTTTATGAAAACACAAGCAAATCCACAGTGGAAGAAGGGCTGCTCCCAGGCTGGGGGTGGCGGTGGTAGTGGGCTGTGTGGAACCAGGACTAGGGAAGAGAGGTAGTTTTGGGGGTTGGAAGGGGTAGGGATGGGGTCTGGTATTTGACAGCAGAGGGTCTCTTGTGTTTTGTTTCTGTTAAAGAACAGGTTGGAAGAGGAAGGGGGTAGTTGAAGAGGCAGTGCTTGGGGAGAAGAGGGTGCACTGATACAGCACCTTCCTTTTAACGGAGTAGGAGTCCATCCAGGACACAGAGCAGCCTAAGAGCCAAGTGCTCAGGCTCCAAGCGCTCAGGCTCCAGGCTCAGGCGCAGCAACCTGACTGCCAGAGACTCAGGCTTCCCCAACTCCCAAGTTCAACTTTCCCTTCTGGCCCAGCCACCTCCACACCCCAGCCTGGCTTCAAGGAGCCCTGGGACAATAGGCAGAATCATATCCTCCTGGGTGAAGCTCTGCTAGGAGGGATTTTCTTTTTGTCTATATAAATCTCTTCCTGGGTGAGGACTCGATGGGGGAAGGGTGCAGCAGGAGGTCAAGGGGGAGGGGAGGCTGTCCCCAAGAGAACTGTAGCCCACCAGGTTTCTCCCAGCACAGCCTTGGGACTGACCAGGCAAGGGGCGTGGGGTCAGAGATGGGGGCGGGAGGGCCTCCCTCTTTCTCTCTCCCTAATTCCTAGAGGGATCTGTCAGAGCTCCCCAGCCTGGAATTTTACTTTGTTATTTTAATGCAATTCTGACCTGGATTTAAATGGAATTGGAAACCCCAGGCCTTAATAAATAAATATTATGATAAGAAATGAAAGCCATGCAAGAGGAAAAAGATTTCCCCCAAAAGAGGCAGAAATGCGACATTCTTGCCGGGAGCCAGAATCACAGAAATTTTCTTCACTTCTTCAGCCCTCTTCCATCCAGAGGGAGACAAGTTGATTTTTTTTTTTTTTTTTTTAGTTTTCCATAAAAGATTCTATTTTTCTGTAACGTTTTTTCTGATAAGACAACTACGAAATTTCTGTCTAACTTTGAGGAGAATTGGGGGCAAGGGTTAGGGTTAGATGTATGACATGGCTGAAAAAGTTTTCATTCTTTCAGTCTCTCCAGGCCAAAACTTAAGTTTCTGGCAATGTTTGGGAAAAGAGAAGATTCTCTCTCATACTTTTGGAAGGCAGGAAGTCTTTGGAAGATGCTGGGGTGGCAGTGAAGTCGAGCAGCATTCGGAGGCGCGTGGTCACTTCTGCCCAGGGCTCCCCCAACTTCTCACTCATCCGTGCCGCCCTTGTCTCCTGCAGCCTTTCCCCCGGGGCGTAGTGCCCAGAGGTCAGGTCCCCCGCCGAGGAGGGTGGGTGCACGGTGCCCGGTCCTGACAGGAGCACGCTTCCCAGCACCTGCCCTGCCCCTCTGAAATCGCGCCCCCGCCCTCGGACCCTGAAGCCCCGGCGGCCCCGCGGCCGCGCGCCCCTCCTTCCTTACCTTGCACGGCTTTGCTGTGCTGGGCGGCGCGGGCGTGGACCAGCAGGACGAGCAGGCAGAGCCCGGGCGCGCGCCCCGAGCCCATGGCTGGAGCTACGGGCGGCCGGGGCCGGTCTCGCAGCCCAGGGAGGGCGGAAGCGGGCCGGGCCCCCGCGAGCCGAAGGGGAGGGGGGGGGCGCGCCCGGCCAGGGCCGGGCCGGGGTCTGTGGGCGCGGGGCGCGGACAGCGGCGCCCTCGGCGGGAGGCTCCCAATGCTGCCGGCTTCTCCCGGCGCGACGCCCGGGAGAGCGAGGCGGAGGAGGGCGCGACGGGGCTGGGGGCGCCCGGCGCCGCTGACGGAGGGGAGCCCCCGCCCTCTCCAAGGCCGGCTCCGCTAGCGGCGGCGGCGGGGCTGCTCCGTACAATCCCACCCAATTCCCAGCTCCGCCGGGAGAGAGCTGCCGCGGAGAGCGCGCAGAGCCCTGGCGAAGGACCTGGGAAAGGGGAGGAGAAACGCAGCACCAGAAACACGCCCTTTCTGCCTCTCTTTCTTCCTCTCTCGCTCTTTCTCCGTCTCTCGGGCTCCGTCTCTTTTTCTTCGCCTCTCTCCTCCTCCTCCTCCTCTTTCTCCTCCTCTCCTCGCTCCTTTTCGTTTTCTTCCTCCTCCCCCCTCCTCCTCCTCCTCCACCTCCTTTTCCGAGCCCTTTTTTCTTTCAAATGGGGCCTCGGCGCAGCGGCCGCTCCCCCTGCGCGCCCGGGCGCGGCGGCCCCCTCCCCAGGCTGCCGGGCCGCTGCCTGCAGGAATTTACAATCCGGCGCTGGGGGAGCGGGCCCGGTCTCCATGGAGACGGCTTCCCCGGGAGCAGGGAGGTCAGGCGCAGACCGCGCACAATCAATGGATCAATGCAAGCCCCGCTCGGCTCCAGACCAAACAGCACCGGGCTCCGGCTAGTCTTGTCTACCGGCGAAAAGCGCGGGGGAGCCAGGGTGCGCCCCCGCGTTCGCACGCGAAGAGGGCTATGCGACGCAGGTTTGCATGCACACCTACAGAGCAGACAAAGAGAGGGAAGGGTGTCGGGGAGGCCGGGGCAGACCCAATCGCACTGGCACTCCGGGACGCCCGCCGACACAGCCCGACACGCGGGGCACAGCCACATAGGACCTCGAAAAGCTGAGAGCGGCTCCGACAGCGGCCGAGTTAATGCCCTCCCAACTCACCTCCACCACACCCCCACGCCCTGGGGACCCAGTTCCCATTCCTAGTGCCTAGTGCACTTTAATAGAGGACCAAAAAGAAAGTAGCCTTTCCCTAGCTGAAACTTCTAGCTTTAGGGCAGACTGCCCTGCAGTTACTGTCTCGGAGGTAGCCCGCTCAGCATTCTCCCCGTAGAGACCTGGACTCATGTGTAAAAAACACTTTCGCGCTCAGCAAGAGGGCGGAAGCTAACCCGCAGAAACCTTTGTGTGTAAACACAGAGACCCCCCCAAATATGCGCAACTCTCTCTTCCAAACCTGCCCTCCCACCTTCAAGATGTGGTCCTCACCAGAACATTCTTAAGCCTTCATCCTTCCAACTTGCAGGGGCAGAAGAGGAAAGATAAACTATATCTTAAAAACTAGGGGCAAAGTGTGCCAACGGAGCAGTGTCCCTGAAGCATGGACACCACCACCTGATGCATGTACCAGCTCTGCCTCTTCTCTCCTTCCATCCTAGGGGAAAGATGAAGGACTTCTTGATAGTGGTGAGAGCCTTTCTGGAGTATGGAGATTTTTTCTGTGGGAATAAGGCTGCCAGGCCCTAGGCAGTCACTTATGCTTCAGAGCCAGACTTCTGCAGCAAAGAGACCTTTGGGACCCAGACTAACCTCCAGGAGTCTGTCTTCAGGGTACCCTGGAGGAAGAGATAATGATCAGGATCCCCCTGAAAATAACTCAGTTCTTAGACCCTTCACACTGGCAGCCTGTATCAGCTCGGGTGACAGATATGCTTTGTCAGAGGTTTCCTTAACCCCCAAGGAGAAGAACGAAGCGGTTCCTCCCATAGGGACTGAGTGGAAAAGGGGCAGGTTGCGGACTCAGGCATCTGGGTTTCCTGTCCTGGCTCTATCCTGGGATGAAGATTACCTTTGGGCAAATCATACCTCAGTGTGCCTCAGTGTCGTCACTGAAAAGAAGAGGCTGGGTTGGCTCAGTGATTGGAAGGAGACGGTGCCCTTAGGAAGCCTAGGGGAGGAGGCCTCGAGAATTCCCTGCATGACGTGGGATGGGAGCACACAGAACGTGGGAATGGAGCGAAGGCCACACACGCTTGGGTCAGATGATCTCCGAGGCCCCTTTCAGCCCCATCACTCCCGGCTGTCTCCCTCCTTCATTCCATTGGCAAACCCCTCCCCTTGAAACAGCTTTGCCTGCTGCCACCAGTTATGTGTAGGACTAGAGGACAAGTGCAAACCTGCCACCCTCCTCTGCCCCAAACAGGAGAGTGGTTTAAAAAAAAAAAAAGAATCAGAGGTTGCCAGAGGGTGCCCATCCACCTGGGGGCACAGAGGGTTGATTAGCGTCCCCCAGGCAGGGAAGGGAGATTGCACTGTGCTTGCTTTATCTCTGCCTTGATTTGGACACTGGTGTGGGCTCCTCAGGCTCCCTAGGGAGGAGGGCTCCCGCCCACCCTCTAAAGCGCAGGTGAGATGGGCATGGAGGGTTCCGTATGAGCAGATTAACAGGTTAACTCAGACCTCTCCAGGGCAGCGTAACTTCCTGATCCTCCGAGTGTGGACATTGCCCTGGCTTTGCGGGGAGGGAAGAGTGGGTGGCCCCACCTTAGCTGCTATATCTCTGGGAGGCTCAGTGTCTTTTACTCATTTCCTTTTTCCCCCCTTATGTTCCTGTGTTTGGTCCTCTGTTCCTCTAGGAAGGTGAGCTTTCTCCACCTCTGGGCAGAAGAGGCAGTTCCCTGCCCAGCTCCCCACCTTCCATTCTAGTCCCCGCCTACCCTCAGCCCTTCAGAGGAGTCTGTAGGAGCAGGGTGTGCGTCACATTGCCCTCTGTCCTGTCCACTTCTGCAGGGACTCACAACGGGAGAGTTATTCAGGAAGGTGACAAGGAAGGAAGAAGGAGATGGCTCTTGCAAGAGCTTCTACAAAGCAGCAGCACATGCCATGCCCTCAAGGGGGCGGCGGGGCGGGGGGTGCGGGACGCGGGTGGAGTGGGGTGGGTAAAACGTCCCTGTGTTCTCGGGGTCTCCTACACTCACCTCAGGTGGTAGTTTGCTTTTGGGTGCCTCTCTCCTTCAGGGATACCTCTGACATTCATTTCATTCTAATTTCCCTTGCAAATGTCGAGGGAGAAGGGTGGGGCTGGGGGACCCACAGCTAATACCTCTCAGTTCTCATCCTGCTTCCAAGAATACCTCTGCCAGGTCTCTGCCACCTTCAGGGACTTTACCTCCCCTGCCAAGTCTCTTTCCATGAGCTTTTGCTTTTTCTCTCTCTGCTCCTGAGCTACCCCATCTGTTAAATGAATCCGGTGCCTCTATCTTGACAAAAGATATAGTCTTAATGGAGAACATGCATGTACTGAAACAACAGTACCCCAAGGTCAATGTCAGGCCCTACCATTTCCCAGCCATCTATCTATTTTGGGCAATTTATTTCATTTCACTGAGCCTCAGCTTCCTCATCTATAAAATGGGTATGCACCTACAACTGCATATGTGAGGCATATATTACACTGCCCCTAGAGTGAAATAAAACTGCAGTTCAAATCTCAGCTGTGTGACTCAGATAAGTTAATTTCAGCAAGCTTCAGTTTTATGACAAAGGGAATAGAAACCTCATCGGGTTACGGTGTTAATTGAATGAGCTAATGAATGGAAAAACCCTGGCCCACAGTAGGCATTCAATAGGTGGTGGCTAATGCTGTTATTTCGACTACTTCTCAGAAGGAGCAAGGGCCACAAGTGTTTGATAGTAAAGGTATAGTAGTGCCTGGGAAGGAGCAGTCTTGTTGCAGGCCAGACTCTGACGCAGCTGAGTAAGAGTGGGGCCAACTGGGCTCAAGCCTCACCACCCTCCATAGATTCCTGTCTGTCACACATTCCTTCTGAGAAGGTTCCAAAAATGCCATGCATTCCAGCACACTGCCCTTGTCAGCAACCTTCCAAATTGGAAGGTTGGAAGGAGACTTACCTATCAGGTAGAGTGGCTCTTTCCCCACCACCCTGTACCTCCTACCCTGCCTTCAGAAGGCACAGACGCTCTGAGACACAAGTGAGAGCTCATGGTTACCGTCGACTCAGAGCTCTCCTGTGTGCCAGGCGCTCCGCCACAGACTCATCAGGCAGGAACTGCTACCCTCCTTCTGCTGGCGGGAAAACTGAAGCAAAGAAACATCAGCCTGCCCAGATGACTGAGAACGGATGAAGCCAGGATCCAGGACTCAGGCTTGACTCTGAAATGTGTATACCCTCCCCATTCTCTTTTCTGCCTCCTCTGAAAACACAGCGACTCAACATCTTCTTGCCACTGTTACGATTTAATCATTCGGGGTAGATCAGCCCCTTTACATACAAGAGGTAGCAGGGCAGTACCCTTGTCCGGGAGGATCACACAGGGGTAGGGTTTCAGAAGACCGAGAGGTCACATGACTGCCCTAGGTCACACGACATATTAAAGAGGCAAAGCTAGAAGCAAGATCCCTAACTCCCCTGACGTCTTTTTTATTTTTTAATATTTATTTTTATTGTCTGTTTGGCTGTGCCAGGTCTTAGCTGTGGCGTGTGTGGTCAATGATCTTGGCTGTGGCACTTGGGGCCTTTAGTTGGGGCACATGAACTCTTAGTGGCATGTGGGATCTAGTTCCCCGACCAGGGATTGGACCAGGGCCCCCTGCCTTGGGAGCATGGAGTCTTAGTCACTGAACCACCAAGGAAGTCCCTCCTCTGACTTCTGACTCCTGGATCAGTGCTGCTTAGTCTATACCCTGAGAGCTGCCAATCTCCCCTCTTCCAGTTCTCAGTTTTCCTTTTCCTCATGATCTGATCGGTCACAAATCCTTCTGTCAAGTGGCATATGATACTTATCTCACATCCTTCTCCCCAGTACACACTGTCCTAGGCCCTCTAGAATGTACAAAAGAAATAGAAAATGTGATCCCCAATCAAAGAGGTGTATCAGGGACGTCCCTGGTGATCCAGTGGATGAGGGTCCACCTGCCAATGTGGGGTACACAGGTTCCATCCCTGGTCTGGGAAGATCCACATGCCATGGAGCAATGGAGCCCGAGCCCCAACTCCTGAAGCCCGCGTGCCCTAGAGCCTGCGCACCTCAGGGAAGTGGAGACCCCCACTTGCTGCAACTAGAGAAAGCCCACACTGCAGCAATGAAGACCCAACACAGCTGAAAATTAATTCATTTTAAAAAGAGGTGTCAGCACCAGTGTATGCTTTCAGACCCCTTTGCACCATAAGGCAAATCCCCCAAATGCCCTGAGTCTCACCAGGAAGGCAAGGTTTGTATATGCAAAACAATATCTGAATGCAACATCAAGCAATCCAGACAGAGAAAGTCAGAGGAAACAGGAGTCGATCATCCAAGTAGGTTCCGTGGACATTAGGAGGGACTTGAGGTAAATCTTAATGACACTTGGAAAGGGACAAGAGAGGAATATAAACAAAAATCAGTGACAGAGATAAAGAACAGCCAGAACAACAACAGTAAAAGAAACAGACGAGAGGAGTGGGGCGTGCACTAGGTCAGTGGACAGGTCGACCCTGGGCAGTCCTTGTTCCCCATCTGTCCAGGACGGCTGAGCAGCCGTTTGGACAGATAAGCAGAAGACTGGAAGTAACATTCTCCCCAAGTGTGTTCTGGCCCTGGGATTCGAGGAGTAACTTGTTCCCCAAGGCCCCTGGTCTCGCCTCTGTGGAGAGGTCTGCTTGCAGTCCTGCCAGGACCTGTTGGGGGCGAGGAGAGCCTGGTCTGAGCTTCCCACTGGGCAGCCTCCTTGGCCTCTCATCCCAGGGTCCCCCCCACCCGAGCCCTTCCTCCTTGCCCACCCCCACACCTGAGTCACTTTGCCACCTGCTTCCTCCCCACCTGCTCCCTGGCTGCTTTCATGAAGGGAGCAAAAATCTCCAACCTGCCAATTGGCATGAGCACTGATGTGTGGTTCCAGACTTCTCCACATCGCAAGGCAGGTCTGCAAACTGCCCCGAGCCTTCCCCCTGTCACCTCCGACACAGCTGCCCTTGCACACTTCAGATGCCCCTCCACCAGGCACAACCCCCTTAGTCCCCAATCAGGGCTCTCAACTCCTGTTTCCTTGGGAAGCCAGAAGCCATCTGGCATGAACTTCCTATCTCCCACCTCCCTCTCCCGCCACTGCTAGGAGAGGGGTCCCTCCTTTTGACCAAGGCCAACCCCCACATACATGTACAAGGATCCCACCCCCTCTTGCCTCGACAGGGAGCTGGTGCTGTCAGTTACCCCCTCCCTTTCCCGAATCCCTCACCTGGGCTCCTCCTCCTCCTGTAAACAGTGTAACCTGCAGCATCCCACAGGAGCAACAGCAAACTCCCCTAGACCCTGCTGCCTCTCGTCCTTCCAGTCTCCTGAACTTCTAGGAGGAGGGCTCCTGCTCTCCATCTCCCCTGCTTCCTTCACTCCTTGCCCTTGTGCAATCTGGCCCAGGCCCCCTCTAGCCCCTCTGCCAGGCCTCCACCAACTTCCTCATCTCCATATCTGAGGATGCCTGCTGGTCCTTACCTATCTTGACCTCTCTGCATCATCTGAAGCCTCTGAATGTTTTCCTTTCCCTGCCTGGGTCCTTTCTTTCCCCCAATATCCTGCCAGTCGCTCCCCCTTCCCTGACCTCTTAAGCGCTTCTAGCTTGGCTCTTTTCCCTTCTCACCCTATGTGGCCTCCTCAGGGACTCTAACCCAGGGACAGCAAGGGTGGAGGGAAGAGTACTGGCTCTGTGGTCAGATGGTTCTCGGTTTCAATCCCAGTCCCAGCAACGGGGGAGTGTGAGCAAGTTTCTTTACTTCTCATAGCGTAACCTTTCTCATCTAGAAAGTGGGAGGATGAAATTCTGACCTTGCTGTTGTTGGAGGGTACAGATAGGTCACGTGGAAGGTCCAGCACGAAGCAGGGGGCAGTTTGCCCCACACTGTAGGACATTACGGCTCCAACTATCACCAGTGTGATGACTCCCAAACCTATATCTCTAGCCCCCTCTTTTCTGGTAACTCTAATTCTGTGTGTACAATTTTCAGGCCCGTATGTCCAGCTCTCTTCTCTCTCTTCTAACTTGCCGTATATTTTTGCCCACTGAGAGAGATTTCCATTGGTATTTTTCAAGATCTCAAGCTGAACCGACCCCAGCCGAACGTTGTCCCTCTCCGCACTCACCCCTGACCTGTCCTCTTCTTGACCTCCATATAATGGCCCCATGACCACTCAGAGGCCCCAGCTGGCTTTCTCAGAGTCTGAAAAGACTCCTTCTTCCTCTCCCATCTGAGAGGTCACTGCATCCTGAGGGCGAAACGTCTGAAACCTCCCTCAATTCGACGCCTCCTCTCCACCTCCGTTGCTGCTGCCTCAGCCTCCAGGCTCTCAGAACGTCTCCCGTGGACACACACGGGCCTCTGTGCCAGTCCTGAGCCCTCTTCCCCCAAAGACACTTCATGTCGCTCTTCTGATCTCACCGTCGGTACACCCAAGCCACACCATGCCTGCCACATACCGTGGCCTTGACAGCCAGGAAGCCATTGAAATGTACCTCGTTTATGAGATCTTTCCGCCCCCGCAGGTGTGGAGCTCAGTGGCCCTTGAAACCTGCCCTGATGGCCCTGGATGTGCTGCGCTGTCAGGGTCTCTCTTTAGTAGTCTGTCAGACGTTTGAGGGCAGGGCCATTGTATCCCCAGCCCCAAGCATAGGCCTGGCACACAGTCGTGCTCAGCGAATGCTTGCCAAATGAATGAAGGAATGGCGAGCTCTTGGGAATCCCAAGGAGGGGGGCAGCGCACCCCTGACCTGTCTCCCTGCCTCCCACCGGCCCCAGATTGTATTGCCTAAATGACTGCTGGCAGCAGAGGGTGGTAAAGGGAGGCGCAGCATGGAAGTCAGGGGTGGCATGGAGAGGCCAGGCTGAGGAGAGATCACAGAGGTGCAGGGGACCCTGGGAGAGGACTCTTCTGGCCAGAGACTCTGAGATTCTGGAAGGCAAAAAAATCCAAGCTGGAACCTTCCAAGCCAGGACTGAAGATCTCCTGAAAGGTTTGGAGAACTGGATGACGGCAATCTGGGTAAAGCAGCCGGAGGCAAGAAGCTGGGGAGAGAAGCAGTGATCCGAGGCCTGGGGCCAAGATGAACGAGGTGGGTGGTGTCTACAGGCAGGTTCCCTAGCTGAACCCCAGGGAAGCAGGCTCAGGAGGGAGAACCCTCATCATCTCTACCCCTTCGTCAGAGATCTTTCATACTGATGCTTCAAATGTCATCATCAGAAGATAACTCCTTTGAGCTAAAATTGTATTTCTTGGGTCCCAAATACAAATATCCATGTGAGAGATTACTCCTTTGTGAGTTAAAATGTTAGCTATCAGCTGAAGCTCTAACAATGCTGTGGCAAAGGAGGGGCTACCGGGACACTGGCTGAACTTCTGGACTCGGCTGAGCACTGGTTCGGTTTTGCTCTGCCTGCCCTGTTTCCTCATGGCTCTCCTCCCCCAGGTCTCCCCAGAGGAGATGGAGAGATAGAGGAGGACTTGCTACAGGTATCCTGGATTAAAGCAAGGATGAGTGGAGGTGGAGGTATTGGGGCAAAGTTCAAGGTACTTGCAAACCAACTTATAAAGTGAATTGCTGTAAAACAAAACTCAGTTCCCCCAGTGGCTTCTATCGTTCTGTTTTCCAAGAAGGGCCCTTATAGGACTGAGAATCCATTTAGAAGAAGCCGAAAACCCATAGCGAGGAAGGGGTTGGCATCTCTGCCGCCTGCGTGCTCATGCCGAGTGTTGAGAGCCTCACAAAGGGTGCCTCCCGTGTTTGGTGACAGGCTCTCCCTTCTTCATGCCACCACTTCTTCTCTGTCCTGGGCATTTGCTGAGCTTGCTCAGCCAAGCTAACGGGCATCGCAGCCAGGCTGGGATTCCTTGGTGTCTCACCCTGGTCCTGAGACAGTCAGTCTGCTGGAGCTTGAAGAAGAAGTCTTGACCTTGACTTGGGCCTCAGGGCTTTTGAGGAGAGAGGGGAACTCATTCTAGTCCTCTTCTGCCCTTACCCGCTCGTCCGGACAGTCCGGTCCTGCTGGGATTGACCGAGGAGCTCCCCTGCTTCTCTTCGCCAGACCCAAGCTGTAATGTCACCCTTCACCAGTAGGTGCCGCCGTCTAACATACCATCCTCCAGGCTTTGGTGACGTCCCGAAGCCAAACCTTGGGGAGCCTACCCAAGGCACCCAGCGCTTCAGACAATCTGCAAATGAAATTATTATAGATGAGATACTCCCACATCGATGAAGTTAAAATGTGGAATTAACTTTGTGTTTCTGAATAACCACAGATTTCAGTTCTTAATCAGTTTGACATTCACTGTGCACTTGCTATGTGCCAGGAACTTAAAGGACACGGTCGTTCAAAGATGACATGGTTTCTCTTTTAAAGTTCATAATTAGGTAAGAGGGAGAAATTTGCATCTAAATAATTAGAATATAAGCTAGAACATGGGACTTCCCTGATGGTCCATTGGTTAAGAATCTCCCTGTCAATGGAGGGGACATGGGTTCGATCCCTGCTCTGGGAAGATTCCACATGCTGGCAGCTGGGCCCTCGAGCCGCAACTACTGAGCTCATGTGCCCCAACCACTGGGCCCGCACCCTGGAGCCTGTGCTCTGCAACAAGAGAAGCCACCTCAATGAGAAGTGTGCGCACTGCAGCCGCAAAGTAGCCCCCACTCTCCTCAACTAGAGAAAGACCTTGCACCGCAACAAAGACCCAGGGCAGCCAACACGAAATAAATTCTTTTTAAAAAGGTAGAACATGGTAAATACCCAAATACGGAGGTGCCAACATAAAATTCTAATGAAAGCATTAAAAGAGACGGATTAATTCCAGCTGGAAGCTTGGGGACGACTCAGATGAGGAGAGGGTTTAAAGACGACCCCAAAGAATACGTAGACTTCCTATACACGGAGTTGGGCGAAGAAGGTGAGGGCTTTCCAGGTGGCAGAAACAAGGTGAGCAAGGATTTGAGGGGGAATGTCTACCAGGAATTAATAATGCAGTTTGACTAGGGTTTGACAAGGGTTTAAGGGGCTGGAGAGGAAGATCTGAAAGGTGGGATGGTGAAGAGCCTGTTTTCAGCCGGTGCCAAGAGGTCGATCCTGTGGTCCTGGCTCCGGGAACCCGGAGGACTTTAAGCAAGGCAGCAGCAGGGCTGGCTCCTGGCATGAACTACCTTTCCATCCTCTGGACTTGATGTGCTCTGCGGGACTTCTTCAGTGTTTAGTGACTTGATTTCATCAAGGATGCAGGAAGAGAACAGAGAGCAGAAAGGCAGAAAGGAGGCACAGAAAGAAGTGGAAGGGAGGGAAATGATGGATATAAGGGAAGAAAAGATGGAGAAGGAGGAGAGGCAGCAGAGGAGGAGGAAAGCAGCGCCTGCCCTGGGAGGAGGCTCAGCCTGGTGCTGTGCTCAGGGAGCCATCTGGGCTTTTCCAGGCCGGCAGCCTCTGGCTCCCAGCCCCGGCAACTACAGAGGACAATGTGAGGCAGGCTTGTTTGGTGATGTGTTTGCTGCTGGCCCTGTTTGTTTGTTTTCCATTATCATTTTTTTTTTTTCCTGGCAGTGGACACGTCTGGGGTAGAGAATAAGGAGGAGATCAACGCCGTGGCTTGCAGTGACAGTGGTCCCCAGGTCAGGCTCTGGGCCGCGGGGACTCTTCAATGGGGGCTTGTGGGCCTTGGAGCTGGACTTTGGATGTTCCTGGGAGAGGCCTCTATGTGGGCACAAGAGCCAGGTGGTGGCTGGCCCAAGCACAGAGATGGTTCGCATCCAGCTCTTTGTCCTTGTCTTTCTCTACCCTGACAGGAAAGAATTAAAAGTCCTTGAGGCCTGGGCTCCTTGCCTGTGTAGGCAGGATGTCGTGCTGGGCTGGGGAGCCTGTAGTGGTACAAAGAGCAGCCAGTTTCAGCTCAGCACTGGGGGCCGAAGGGGGAGTCCACGCAAGCCGCCTGCTCTCAAACCCTGATGATGAGTCTGGCCTTCTCTCTCCTGTCCCACAGCCCTTGGAAGCCAACCTAACGAGCACTATTAAAGTTAATGAAACACAATGAGTCCTCCGTTTGCTCGGTTATGACTCTTTACGAGATTGCTCCCTCTTGCAGCGGAGATTCATTTGAGCTGCCAGGGCTTAGCCTTTGTCCCCCTAATTTTTATTGGCCCATTAACAAGATCAGATGCCCTGGGCTGACCAGGAATATCTGGTGTGGGTTCCCAACAAGTCTCATTGGGTCCAGTCTCTGGTGGCCTTTTGATTCCAAATTAACCTAAGAACGGCCCCTGTTTCCCTTCTTCCCTCTGTTCCTTCTCCTCCTCCAAACCCAGTTTTCTATGTCAGTACAGCAGGGATTTGGGAAGAATTCAGAAGCTAGGGGATGCCTTCCACCTGCTTTAGAACGTATCTCAACCCACTGATGGAACAGCTCCCCTCGTAAGAAATCCAGTGTGGCTTAAGGGCTTGACTCCCCATTAAAATGGAAATGTACCGAACCTTGTTAGTTATTTGCATTTTGGTGTGAATTAGTTCATAAGGTCATGGATCAGCTGCAAGGGAATCTGGGAATCTCCGGTGCTGTACCCGGGTTTTTATCCCGTGTTCACTTTTCCAGAGAGAGGTTTTCTATAGCTTTCTTCAAAGTTTTCATGACACTCCCGCCCCCTCGCACAAGGCAGAAAACCTCTCTGGAAGTGGGAGAAGAGTGGTTCATAACTGGGGCCCAGAAGACAAACTCTCCTACCTGCTAGGCCAGTCCCACCCCTGGGGAGGAACTGCCCCCCACCCCACACCTCTTCACCCTGCTCCTCTGGAGATACTTCTTCCACAGACCTCCCACGGTCACCACCGCTCAGTCATGCCTCTCTGAAATCTTAAAACCAACCTCAAGCTGGGGGCAGGGGCAAGAGCAGAGCCCTTTAACTCTACTGATTTACATGGCAAGGCTGTAAATGATAGGTTCTCATGCCTGGTGTAAATACTCATAAACTTCACTGTAAGTGCCAGGCATCACATGTCTTGGGCGCCCAGATCCTCTGCAAACCCCATATAGGCCTGCCATTCGGGAGGTCAGGGAGGAGGGGAACGCTGAGCTGGCTGCAGCTGTCACGACAAGGTCACAGCTGTGACTACCAGGGAAGAGGGTGTGGAAGCTAGTGTCTGCAACCCCGCGTCCTCTCAGACAGAGCAGATAGCCCTTGCACAGTGATGCTGCAGAGAGGCTCCTCTCTTGCTCAGCTGAGGCTGACTGTTCTCACAGGTTATGGCATTGTCATCAGAAAGCCCCTGTTAAAATGCAAAGGGGCTTCTTGGGAAGATGAGTAGGGCTGGCTGGCTGTCCGTCACCCAACAGAAAGCAGAGTCCCCAGACCCCAGAGGATGAGGTTTGGCATACATGGAGAGAAGTTTCCAGCAGATCAGTGCAATAGCTGTGTGAAGTTAAGTGGCCTTTCAAGTAGTCTCTCTAATTTCACTCTTGGGGTCTGAGAGCCTGTTCTTCACATGGCAGCCAGAGTCGTCTTAAACCACAACCTCAGCACTCGTGACGTTTGTTGCAGGGGCTGTCCTGTGCATGGTTGGATGTTCAGCAATATCCTGACCTCTACCCGCTGGATGCCAGGAGCACCCCCACCTAAGCTGTGACAACCAAAAATGTCTCCAGATACTGTCAAGTGTCCCTCAGGAAAGGGGGCGAGATTGCCCCTCCCCACCCCCATCCCACTGAGGATTTCTGTCATTAAGTATAAATCAGATCATGTCACTCCCTGCATAATCCTGCAATGTCTTCCCACTGCTCTGGGGATGAAATCCAGCTACTCAGCATGGCCCGCAAGGCCTCCGTGAGCTCGTCTTGCTTCACGGGTCCCTCTCTGCTCTTGTCCAGTCAATCACCCTTTAGTCAAGAGAAGCTTTTTTAAAAGATTTGCTTTTATTTAGAATATTTGCTTTACTTTTATTTAGAACTTTTATTTAAATATATACACATATATGTGTGTGTATAGTAGAGTGAAAGGAAAACCAATTATTCTTAATTTATAAGTTAAGTTGTAAAAAGAAACTCCAATACAAACTGCATGAACCAATCTTAAGAATCAGACCATATTTATCATATGTTTTCATTTTGTACTTTTTTGGTTTCCACTAAAATGCTACTATTGTGTAAAACTGAGACTTTGCTTTTATGTTGTCTCTGACACATAGAATTTTTTTATGTATCTAGATAAGCCAAGCTTTTTCTTAGACAAAACAGAAGATGGAGAGACACTGGCAAGTATTGGATATGTTTTGGAAGCCTTTTCATACACCCTTCTGACAATTCATAAATATTTGACATGCAGAGTTCCTTACTTTGGTTTGTCCTATCTCCCTCATGAGAGCAGGGAGAATGTGTGGCTTATTCACTGTTGTATCTCCATTACCTCCTCTGGTGCCCAACATATAGCAGGCTCTGAATAATTATCTGGCGAGTGAATAAGTAAGGATGGCAGGAGCTCAGAGAGGGAGAGGGACTCCTCTGGAAAATTAAAGGAAGTCTTCTTGGGTAGGAAGACTAGAGGGCAGGCAGGGGGAAATGTCTTCTAGGACAGGGCTTAGGGGATGGCAGAAGCAAAAGCCCAAAGAAAGCACAGTGGGCAACATGTACTGCAACTGACCCAAAGAACACGCAGGCTGCAGACATTCCACAAGGGGTGGAAGAACAAATGCAATGTGAATACAACGTCTGGTCTGAATGGATCCAGGGGTGAAGTGTTGGTGTCCCTTGATGGAGAAGTCGGGAGAGAAGTCAGCTGAGTTGGAGCCTAGTGAAACTGGAGACAAACCAGGGAGGATTTTGATTGCTGAGCTTGGAGTCTAGACTTGGCTGAGCCTATGAAAAGTAATGATTATTCCTCTTGTGGTATCTGATGTCCATGACTCCCAATGGCTCTGATCCCCTTCGACCCTGGAACGGGATCTGTGGCCACAAAGGAGGTTGAGGGACTGACCAGACAAGGGAGTCTAGATGAGTGCAGAGAACCCTGGGACCCCAATGCAAGCGGCCTGGGGCCTGCTTCCTTTTCCTCTCCCTCTCTTGATGTGTGGCCTTGCTTAAGGCGTTGGGCTGCAATGGACCTCCGCGTCCTCCTTTAGGAAAACAGAGTTAACAATACCTGCCCCGTTCAGAGGAGAAATGAGGTCATGTTTGTGCAGCGTTGTGAGCTCACTGGAGACAATGAGTGGATTCTTCTTAACAGTAACAATAATAATCATTACTGTAAATCTAACTAGTAAATATATCTCCTCAAAGCTGGAGTTGGGCCCCTCAGTAGAATAGCAATTAAAGCTTTAAAAAAAAAAATCTCTAGATGGGGGAATTTTTTGGCCCATTTTGATTTTTGGGGTTTGCAGAGTTGATGTCGTTGTGGGAGGGAGAAGGGCCTGCAGCAATCCTTCATTTCAATTCCACTCAGTTGCACGTATTGTATCTCTCTTGTCCTTCAGTTATCCTCAGAAGGTTTTGTAACTTCTCACCCTCCTTCAGTTCAAGGAGGAAGAGGTTCCTTATGTTCCCCATCTCTGCACACACTCAGTGCCCCATTCACTCCCAGAAACAGTTATTTGACTATGAGAGATCCTGGCCATTTGGGCATTGGACACAAACTAGCCTGCAAAGTAGGTGGCCTGTCTCCAGGATTAAAGCCTCATTTCCACCCATCCCACTAAGTAGGCTGAAGCTTCCCACAGTGAGCTATGCATTCAAATCCCCAAAGAGTGGGGCCCATTGATTCTCAGGCCATTCTAATGCAACCAGCACCTGTCTGAATTTGGGAACCCCAGGTTTAGGGAAGTATTAGTTATGAAATGGGCCTACAAAGAGCAAAATGATGCTGATACAAAGACATTGTTAAAGTTTGGGTCAATTTGGTAGAAGACGCTTTCTCCTGCCCCAATCCACGGAACGACAGAAAGCTACAAGAAAACAAACAAACTATATTATAGTGTGAAACAACAAAAAGAGAACCCTCAGCCTATCAGACATGTTGGGTACCAGAAAGATAAAGAACAAATAGCATCAAAGCTACGAAGGAATAAAACTGGAGGAAACCAAGCTAATACATATGAAGGAAAGGCCACGGAGGAGGGAAAGGTGGTTTGGGAGACAGGTGTCAGAGGGGAGCTCTAAGCCTGAGACAACAGACTCAAAATAACCAGAGGAGGTCCCAGAAGTGTTCCTTGCTGCTTCCTGACCTGTGCTCAGTAGTTCGCAGTAGAGGATTTGCCCCAGGTTGCCGGGGTTAGAGAGGCAGGGCAACATTCCAAGCAGCTACTGACACTCTGAAAGGGAAGTGGGGAGTCCTCATTCAGAGGCAAAGCTGCTGGCAGGCCACTGCTGCCTCTGCCGCCCTCAATAACCACTGACAAGGCTATAGCGAACACAAAACCAGCAAACAGGTATTCTCAAATACAAACATGAGCAAAACACCAACAATCTCTAAAGGGAAGGAAAAATAAAACCGTGGTACCGAGAAACTGTATTGCACAGCCAGTACTGTCCGACAGAACCTTCTGTGATGATAGAAGTGTTCTGTCTGTGAGCTGCCCAGCGCGTAGCTGCACACCACACGTGGCTAGTGACCACTTGAAATGTGGCTGCTTCAACTGAGGAACTGAATTCTTTATTTAATTTTATCTTAATTTAAATTTAAATAGAAAGCAGATACTGTATTGGATAGTAAAGCCCTGAAGTTAACATGTAAAAGAGTTAACACCCAAAGAAATAGACATAACAGAGCAAAAAACTGTTGGTTTTGTTTTTTTATGTCTTTGTTAAGATCACTTGAAAAATAGTTATTTCCAAGCGATGAAAAATAATAATAAAGTCCATTTAAAAAACCAACCAGGTATTTTTTTAGAAATTTTAAAACTGATCATCAGAATTTGATCTCAGTAGATGGTCTGAGATGCATTTAATGATCTGCTTCTTAGAAAGACAGTTGAAGAAGACTCGTTAGTCACAGTGAAAACCATAAAGAGATGGAAAGTCTGAGAGAAAGTTTAAGAGCCATTTGTCTAACAGGCATTACGAAAGGATATAACTTAAGAGAATAGAAGAGAGAAAGTAACTGAAGAACGAATAAAAGAAAATTTTCCAGTAGTTGAAGAAAGAAATGAATTACTAGATTGAATGTTCCCAAGGGAGTGGGGTGTCAGGGGGTAAGACTCACACCTAGACACATTTTGGTGAAATTTCAGATCACCAAAGATAAAGAAAAAAATATCTAGAAGCTTCCAGAGAGGAAAAAGCACGTCATTAACACAATAATATTATATTGGCATGAGACGGGATGTTAAAAGACAATGGAGCACTATCTCCAAGTTCTGAAGGGAAATGAAGTATTCAAGTGGGAGGGAAATTCAAGACATTTTTTGTTTTATAAGGAGAAAGTTTGCCGCCCTCAGTTTCTTTAAAGGACTCCTAGGGGAGATGCTTCAATTAAAATAAGTGAACGCAAGAAAGAGGAAGATGTGGGATGCTGAAACTGTGGTCAGCAAAGAAATTAGTAAAACCTTTTAGTGAAGTCTGAATTATTGAGGCATAATGTAAACATTTCAAAAACAGCGATTTGGATCCATAATCTACCCGGAAGATCTAAACATGGGAGAGGAAAAAGGATGTTAATGTGTATTAATGGAGAAAGAATCTCCTAATTATCTCTAAACATTGATAGAAAATTGTGAGTTAAAGAACATAGGATCTGGGACTTCCCTGGTGATCCAGTGGTTAAGAATCTGCCTTCCAATGCAGGGGACCCAGGTTGAACCTCTGGTTGGGGAGCCCTCGTGCCACAATTACTGAGCCTGCACGCTTCAACTAAAAAGCCCCCGGGCCACAGCAAAGACGCTGTGTGCCGCAACTAACACCAAAAATAAATAAGCTTTTTTTTTTTTTTAAATATAGGATTCAAATTCAAGAACAGAAAATGGGATATTTGAAAATCAACTTCCAAATCACAAGAGTGAATGAAAAGGGCAAAAAAACTTAATCTAAGAAAAAGCACGAAGAAAAGATCTTTAAAAAATAAAAAGAAAGCATGGTAAAGGGGAAGCATAGAAGGACAGGGTAAGTCTGCAACTATCATTAACATTACATGAAAAAAGAGGCAGTTCTTCTATTAAAGGGCAAGATCCGGCTACATATTGTTTACACAGATGAGTTTGAAACCAAGTGGCAGAACATTTTGAATATGAACAGATGGGGGAAATATACCAAGCAAGTGATAACAAAAGTAGAACAAGTATATTAGCATTAGATAATTCAGAATTCAAGGCAAAAAGCCCTAAAAGAAACAAGATTCACTGAAAAAAGTTACAGTCTTAACAAAAACTTTTAATGTCTATGATTTTTAACAGTCAAGTTTAAAAATATATAAAGCAAATGTTAGCAGAAATCAAGGATAAATGAACAAATCTATTGCCATGGATGAAGTCGCCAAAATCTGCAAGTGACGTAGAAAAAAGTCATAATGAAAATAATAGAGGATTTGAGTGACAAAGTTGACAAGCTTTAAAAATATATGTTGTACCCTACAAGCTGAGAACACTTATTTTTTTTCAAATACATGTTTAGAATTCACATACAATAAACTCCCTCCAAATTCTAAACCACTCCCATTATACCAGCCATTTTCTCTGCACATAATACATGAAAATAAGCAATTAACATTAAGATGGTGGGGTGGCATGAGGTGGGGACTTTATATCTACTTGGAAATGTATACTCATTCACAGGGAATTCTTTGGAACTCAAAGCCTCCTTTATCTCTGCTACAGCCCATTCTGTAGAGTCGTGTCCGACTCTTTGTGACCCTATGGACTGTAGCCTACCAGGCTCCCCCGTCCATGGGATTTTCCAGGCAAGAGTACCGGAGTGGGTTGCCATTTCCTTCTCCAGGGCATCTTCCCGACTGAGGGATCAAACCTGCGTCTCCCGCATTGCAGGCAGACGCTTTACCCTCTGAGCCACCAGGGAAGCCCCTAAGTGAAGGAGGCAGTGAAAATTATATTTGTCTTGTTTTTTAAAAATATTGTGTTTATTTGGGTGTGGTGGGGCTTAGCAGTGGCATGCAGGATCTTTTCGTTACGGCTTGTGGGATCTAGTTCTCCAATCAGGGATCAAACCTGGGCCCCTACATTGGGGGTGTGGAGTCGTAGCCACAGGACCACCAGGGAAGTTCCTACGTTTGTCTTTAAAATGTGGAAATAGGAGCAAAGGAAGATTAAAATGTTTGTCCAGTGTAGTACACTAGCAAAATTGGAATTAGCACTATCTCATGATTTTTTCCTAATTGTTGCTGTTTTTCTTTCTCTTGGATGTCTCCTTCATTTAACAGAAGTTTATAATGTGCTTCCCATGAGTTAGGCATTCTTTCATAAAATTTTCACTCAGCTGAGTCTCAGCCCAGTCTTAGGAGTTAGATTCTGCTGCTGTTATCCAATTGTACAGGTGAGGGAACTGCGATGCAGAGAGGCGAAGTAACTTGTGTGAGGACACATTCTTAGTATGTGGCTGAGTGATGCTCTGGAGTCTCTACTTAACCACTGTCTTATACTTTCATCTTAAGATAATGCCTAATATGGGCACTCCTACTCTATTTAACGTCAGATCAGTGACCAAGCAGGCTACAAATAGAGAATGTGAGGCATTCCCACTGAAACCATTTACCTCAGACTGGGACTCAAACCCATGTGCTGGGACTCAAATCCAGCCAAAACCCAGTTTGGCACTCAAACCCATGTGGCTGGGACTCAAACCCTGCCAAAACCCTGCTTGGTACTCGAACCCACGTGGCTGGGACTCAAACCCTGCCAAAACCCTGCTTGGGACTTGAACCCACGTGGCTGGGACTCGAACACATGTGGCTAGAACTTAAACCTGGCCAAAACCCATGGTACCTGGTTTCAGGCCCTAATGAAGCTCAGGTTCTTGATGTCTCATCGCAGAAAGAACTCAGTGAGAGACAAAGTGATGGGTAAGAAGTGGGTTTATTCAGATACAGAGAGAAGCACACTCCACAGACAGTGTGTGGGCCATCGCAGAGGGCGAGTGTGGCGAAATGTGATGTGGTTAGTTTTTATAGGTTGTGGTGTGGTTAGTTTTTATAGGCTGGGTAATTTCATATGCTAATGAGTGGGAGGATTATTCCAACTATTTTGGGGAAGGGGTGGAGATTCCCAGGATTTGGGCCGCCGCCCCCTCCTTGGTCTTTTGACAGTGCCTTGGAACTGTCATGGCGCCTCTGGGCGTGTCATTTACTTGCTAACTGAGGATCAAGGTCTAGTCTTGTCTGCCATCTTGGTCCCATTTGATTCTAATCAGTTATGTCTTTACAGTCCAACTCTCACATCCATACATGACCACTGGAAAAACCATAGCCTTGACTAGATGGACCTTTGTTAGCAAAGTAATGTCTCTGCTTTTTAATATGCTGTCTAGGTTGGTCATAACTTTCCTTTCAAGGAGTAAGTGTCTTTTAATTTCATGGCTGCAGTCAACATCTGCAGTGATTTTGGAGCCCAGAAAAATAAAGTCAGCCACTGTTTCCACTGTTTGCCCGTCTATCTGCCATGAAGTGATGGGACCGGATGCCGTGATCTTAGTTTTCTGAATGTTGAGTTTTAAGCCAACTTTTTCACTCTCCTCTTTCACTTTCATCAAGAGCCTCTTTAGTTCTTCTTTACTTTCTGCCATAAGGGTGGTGTCATCTGCATATCTGAGGTTATTGATATTTCTCCCTGCAACCTTGATTCCAGCCTGTGCTTCCTCCAGCCCAGCATTTCTCATGATGTACTCTGCATAAAAGTTAAATAAGCAGGGTGACAATGTACAGCCTTGATGTACTCCTTTTCCTATTTGGAACCATTCTGTTGTTCCAAGTCCAGTTCTAACTGTTGCTTCCTGACCTGCATACAGATTTCTCAGCAGGCAGGTCAGGTGGTCTGGTATTCCCATCTCTTGAAGAATTTTCCACAGTTTGTTGTGATCTACACAGTCAAAGGCTTTGGCATAGTCAACAAAGCAGAAATAGATGTTTTTCTGGAACTCTCTTGCTTTTTTGATGATCCAACAGATGTTGGCAACTTGATTCAGGGTTGGCTCCAATTATTACTGGCCAATTTCAGATGAGTTTCTGTGCTCAGGTAGCCCTTTGTGGAGAAGCCACCACTGCCTCACCCCCTTCTTCCTGCAGTTACCTTCTGTGGCCTTCCAAGTTCCACGCAGGCTCTCATCCTGTCCCAACCCTTGCCCCATCCCATCCCACCCTCTGCGCTTACACTCTCCCTTACTCTGTTTTTCAAGTCATTATTGTTCTCTGGGTGTTTCTTGGGAACTCAGACACCTGCCCAAATAGATCTGCCCCCACAAGGAGTCCAATGAACTGCTGAGGGCCAGTTGGGTGATTTGACAACAGTTCTGGGTTGAGCGGGCACACACTGACCCACGGGTGGCCCCTTCATTCCCAGCCACACTAGATAGCATCACTTGCCTGGCATCACAGGGTTTAACATTCCTGCCACCAGAGAGGCATTCCTTTGTGATTATTGTTACCCTCAGGACGTTCCTCTGTTAAAATGCAATTAATTCCTGGGAGGAGATCACCTGTGTCCAGGTTCTTATCTTGAGTCACAGCCTCTGAGGTCTTAACTTACCAATGGTCAACTAATTCTTGAACTGTTACAGTCCCAAGTGGGATCCTGTATCTGAAAATGATTTCAACTTTGTGAAGAGAAATATATAAGCAAAGGATTATTTTTAATGTTAAAAAGGGTTAGCAGCTATCCTCTCTATTTTACTGAAATGGGTGTTGCAATAAACCCAAAGGAGTGAATCTCTAAGGGTGGAATTACAAACTACAAAATAAGTTTTAAAATATTTAAGATGGGGACTTCCCTGGGGGTCCAGTGGCTAAGACTCAGTGCTCCCAGTGCAGAGTCCTGGGTTCAATTCCTAGTCGGGGAACTAGATCCTACCTGCCACAGTTAAGAGTTCACATGTCGCATGTACCCTGCGACTAAAGAGTTTGCGTGTGCAACTAAAGATCCCGCCTGCCACAGCTCAAATCAGAGATCCCAAGGGCTGCAACCAAGACCAAGCGTGGCCAAATAAATAAATATTTAAAAAAACATAGTGAAGATGCCAGGGGAAGGTCCTTTCCCTCCCTAAGCCCATTGCCCAGGTGACCATCAACTCAGCCAAGGGGCCAGCTCCCACCCCTGGAGTCGGAGTAGAGAAAGTACTGTTGGTGCGACTGAGCTGTTGATGCTGAAGCTTAGAACCAGGAAGAGTCTTAGAAGCCACTTACCACTGCAGATAAGGAAGTCAAAGCCCAGAGAGAGAGAAAGCTGCTCCCTGATCTAAATTGGGGAAGCCTAAGTAGAAAGTAAGCAAGGGCTAGTTTCTTGGGCGAGGAGAGGGGTGGCCAGGACGGGTCAAGAGGCATAGGAAGCAAAGCTGTGTTGGGGACTCTGCCCTCCTGGCCTTCCCTGTGCCCACTCAGCACAAGAGAGACCAGTCCACTCAGCCCTGACTCCAGCCACCCCTCCTTGCCCGGGGCCACTCTGCGAAGGGGAGGCCTCCCATCCCTGCCTCGGCCTGCAGAGAGAAAGTCCGAAACAATGCCACTAAACTGAAAACATCTCTGTCTTTCTCGCAGAACAATAGCCATTAAGAGCCATGGAACTGGAGCAGAAATGGAACGTGAACCCCAGGGACCTGGGAGCCTGGAGGGTTGCGGGGGTGCGGATGAGGGGCCAGCAGTCTGGACCCAGCCTCTCCCCACCGCCTCCTCTAGTCGCCCACCCGCACTCCAGTCCCGCTGGGCCACTCCTGGTGGCACCTGACTTTCCCACTTGGAACAGTGCTTGAAGCCCGCCACACCCACCCGCCACGCTCCGGTGGGGCTGAGGGGCTGCCCAGACCATCCTCCTACCCACTCCGGCAGCTCCCGGGACACTCACCACACACCAGGAAACCGGGAGCTGCACTCAGGGGATGGCTTAAAATGCCCCCCCAACACCCCAAACTGGGCACCCCCCCGTTCCCTGCGAAGCCCTGCCCAGCCCCCGGCTGGGGAGCAGGCAGGGCTTGCATGGGTGACCTGGAGGCCAGTGGCTGCCCTGACCCCGGTCCCTCACTGCGGGCTCCCCCAGCGTGGGCTCTTTTGGGGGTGGCTGAGGCAATGAGCCCCGCTGAGAGCAGGAGATGACGCATTTTTCTGAGGCCACAAGCCGCTTCTGACGGATCCACCCCATTGGGGAGCAACCGAAACCTCATCCCACCCAGCACGGCTTTTGTCTGCACCACATATTTGTCTTGTTTGGAAGATTTTTGTGGGTTTTCCCGTCTTTCTCCAGCACTCACTGCCCTGAAGGGGGTGGAGGCCGTGGTGGGGCTGAGGGAAGGCGACCTGGGGGCCCTGTTTGGTGGTCTGTGGCTCAGCGAGAGGCGGGGGAGCAGTGTGGTACCCCCCACAACATTCCCTGCACCCCAAACGGGCACTCTGGGCCCCGGCCACCCGCCTCTTCCCTGTGGACGTCTGCCTCTCCCGGTCTGTCCCCAGAGGTTTCCTCTCTATCTTTTTTAGCCTCCGCAGCTCCAGCCCCAGCATCCCTTTTTACCCCATCACGTCCCCTTCCACCAGCCGGCCTGACCCTCGTGATCTCCTGCCTTCTGGCAGCTGTGCACACCTTTCCTCCTGCTCAGAGCGCCCTCCCTGTTTTTTCCTGCCTGTCTGAATTCTGAAGTTGCCATCTCTCCTCCTCCTTGGTGCCCACCTGGACTGCCTTACCCTTCGGCAGGCTCCCCTCCTCTGAACTCCAGCAGTGTGTGTTTTTCACCCCTCTGGTGATGCAGACACCACCCCCCACCTCCATCCCATCTGCTCAGCCACAGGGAAGACTGAGGCCGTGGCTTTCGCCCTTTGGTTTCTCCCCATCATGCCTTGCATAAAGTGATTGCTCAGTTAATACGTGTCTGTGGCTTCTCAAAGGTTGGCCACGGACTACACTAGAGAATCTCAATGAAGGAAGAGACCGAATCCAATGACCCACTCAGAACTCGAATTCCTGCCAAGAGGTGTCTGGCTGCAGCTTACACGCCTGTAGTGACAGAGATCCCACTATTTCCTGGGGTCCCTCATTTCCCCTCCTGATAGCTCTGACCGTAAGAAATTTCTTTCTCATATTGAACGGATACCTGCCACCTCTGGCTTTCCCCACCCTGTTCCTAGCTAGACTGCAAAACCCATTCCAATCCCCTTGACTCACAGCTGCCCTTCAGGCATTTGAAGGAAGACATCTCCTACGTCTGCATTCTTTTCCACGGGGAAACACCTTTTGTCCTAACCCTTGGGGCCCCTACACTTCGATGACCACGCACTTCAGCGTCAGGCTGAGCCTCTCCCCAAACCCTTGCTGAATTGTCATTCCCCTGGCAAAATTTCCCCTCTTCCTAGATCGAAATGGAGGTCCTAACCTTTCAGATGGGGCTTGACTCCATGTGGTAATTTGAGATGTCTGAAAGGAAGGAGCCCACTTTCTCACCAAGTTAAAACAGAAGAGTGATTCGAGGGCGCTGACCAGCTGCTTTCTCTGTTTCCCCATTTATCTTGGCGCAGCCCTACCTGCTCCTGAGGAGGTAACTGGAAAACCTGACAACTGCTTCTACGTGTTAATGAAGGGCTGGTTTTCCACACACCTCAAAGGCTGTCTCTTAGGTCATTTATATGCATTTTAATATAGGTATTTCAGAGGGAATACCAAATGTTCTAAACCAGAGAGGTGACTCACTGTGGCATTTCAGGCCGTTGAGATATTTTGGGACAAGCGAGCCCTGTGGTGCCTGGCCTGCCTCTCCCTGATCCTCTGTGGGTGATGGAGAATCTCCAGGGCCCAAGTACATTCGCATCAGGACCAGGCGCTTCCCAAGGGGTTGCCCCCTCCAGGCCCCAGCTCCCTTAACCTGCATCAGTTATTAGAACTTATGCTTTGCTGCCTGTATGGTTCACATCTTTCTTAAGTATCTGTGTCTGGTAGCCAATGAAGGACTCCTTGAGGAAAACAACAGGGATCTTAACATATTTTTATCAGTGTTCTGTATCTTGATTGTGGCGATGCATATGCAAATCTATGCATTTATTGAAACTCACCAAACTGTATACTTAAAATGGTTGCATCTTGTTGTTTGTGAATTATGCTTGGACAAAGGTGTTTTTATGTTTTAATTTTGGCAGTGCTGGATCTCCATGGTGGTGTGTGGGCTTCTCTTGTTATGGCACATGGACTCTCTAGTTGCGGCACTCAGGCTTAGCTGCCCTGAGGCATGGGGGATCTTAGTTCCCTGGCCAGGGATTGAACCCACGTCCCATTGGAATGTGGATTCTTAACAACTGCACCACCAGGCAAGTCCTTGAAAATGGTTTTTTTAAAATGTGTTCATGTCCCTCACAGAGTCTAGTGTCCCATCCTGCTCACACCTCTGTTCGTGTGCATTTGTGGAGTGATTCACTGAGTTAAGCTGTGCCTAGAGCTACAGCTAAGGCCCATCTTAGCTTGCCTACCCAACCACCAGCTTTATGTGTCTCCTCAAACACAGTGGCTGAAATAACACTCTGCATTCTCTGGCCTTGCTTCCAACTGGTCCTTCTACCCAGTGACTCAGGCCCAAATCAAGGAGACACACCTGATTCCTCACCCAGCCTATCTTGCAGGATTGCTTCAATATGACTATTACCATCACTGGTATGGCTACATTACAGATCCCTCGTACACCAGCTCCCTCACTAGTCTTGCCGATCACTCACTTTGAGAGTTTAAATTTCCTCCCCGAACCCTTGAATGTGTGATCATAGTCACCCAAGGTTGATTCACCAGACCATGGCTGTTGTTCAGAGCCTCCCAGCCACCCTGTTCTGGAAGTCAGGTGGCAGTGGGCCTGTCTAATGGGCTACCGCACTTGGGCCAGGGTTCTAGTTATCCTGCCTGAGTCAGGGCTTAATGTTCCGGGCACCTTGGATGCTGGGCCCTGTTTTACCCAAGTGCCTGGCTTCTTTGTGTTGTCTTGAGCTCATGAGTGTTTCCTTAGAAAGGAAGATAGCAGTCACCTATGGGTAGCAAGATGGGGTGATTTTTATTTGCCTCTTTATATTTTCCAGTCTATTCTAATAATTCCTAAGTGTGTCTGTCTTGCCTACCAGACTGCAAGCTCCTTGAGGGCAGGGTCTGAGTCCCTCTTCATTATCCTTCACTCTTAGCTGTGTGCCTCGTATATATCTGGTGTTTGAGAAATATTTATGGGCTGACTAATGACTTCAGTTTCATGAAAACTATGGGGGAAGTGTTCTGCACTCATCAAACAGTATCAAGTGTTGATGTGGCTGCAGAGAGGCCAGAAGGCTTCTGTGGAGCGTGACCTGATCCAGCCTTTTTGGAGGGCTATTTGGCAATATCCCGTCAAGTGGAAAAAGCCCTCTCAAGTCTTTATTCTGGAGATACTGTCTGTTGCTTGTGCCTAAGAATGTTCATGGCAGTGCTGTACAGAATCACAAAAAGCTAGAGGTGACCTGTATGTTCATCCACAATGGACATTGTGGTAGTCATACAATGGACTATACACGGCATGGAATCAAACACAGCTTCACACAATAACGTGGATTACTCTCAGAAACATAAAGTAGGTCAAAAAAGAAAATTGCAAATATATATGTACAGTATGACACCATTTATATGGCCTTTAAATAAATGTAAAACAACACTATATGTTGTTAATTGTATACAGAAGGTCTCAGGAAAGGCTGAGTGGAGACTCAGGGCCCAGTTCACCCCTCTGCAGAGGGTATATATAATATGAATATAGTAAGATACAGAGATATTTGATAAACATCGAATTCAGGAGAATCGTTACTGTGGTGGCAGGGAGCAGAGAGATGTACTTGTGTCAACTACACAGAAGGTTTCACCGGTACTGGCAAAGTGATATTTTCCAGGTTGGGTGGTGGTGGGCACATGGTGTTTGTGATGTAATTCTGTATTTTGTGGTCATATTATTGTTGTTCACCAGACATCTGTGGCTCCTTCTCTTCTGAGCACACAGTAGTTTGCACTTTCTGGTGCTCTGTGGTTGAGAGTGACCCCGTGACCAGTTCTGGCCAAGGAGTTGTGAGCTAGACCATTAAATTGCCTTTTCAAGATCCTCCAGCTCTCTGTTTTGCTCCTGACAATGTCTGAGATGTTGGCTGTTCCATCCGCCTGAATTTCTGAGTGATTTCAGTGAGCAGAGCCCTCTGCTCACCCTTGAAGGATGTGGAGCAGAAGCAGGAAGCAGCAAGTAGCAGAAACAGAAGTGTGTTAAGCCTGTGAGATATGAGGGTTGTTTGTTACTGTAACATACTCTGTACTGTTCTGACTGATACATACCTTTTAGGGTGCTTAAATATTTCAATTAAAAAATGAAAGGAGGGCAAACATCCATGCCTTTTGGGCAAGCCCCAAAATTTGACAAGGAAAGGGAGCAGAGGAGAGAATGCATGCAAGATTTCATTTCCATTTCTGTTTCCTTAAAAAAAAAAAAAAAGTCATTTCCTCATATCCTTTTGCCCCTTGAGTGGTAGCAATGGACAAGCTCAGCAATGAATCAGGGAGGCTTCAGGCTGGAGTGCCCCTGGCATCTCATTACCTTCCTTAGAAACCCATTTAGCTGCCACTGTGCTTTCCCTTGGCCAGGCCTCAGCGTCAGGAAACAAGCCCAGCCGTCGCTGGGCATCAGACACCTGCAGGGCAGACTTGGCTTGGCACGTTCTCCAGGCTTCCGAGCACCCTCCCCTCCCCAAAGCTGCGGGAACATCAGCCAGAGCAGATAGCTGAGATCAGAGCAGACAGGATGTGAGGAAGCTCTTGCCTTAGGTGCCTGGCAAGAGCAGGAGCCCGGGCTCCCAGGCGTGTGGGGCCGGACAGCTCCGTCACACAGTCTGGAGCCCACTGACACTTCAAACGGGAGCCTCCTGCCTTCTGGCCTCCGGCTCCGGAGGAAGTGTTCCTGGATTACCTTCACTAGAGGGAGAGGAGGAGCTGCAGGTAATACCTGGATTTCTATGGTGCTTTTCTTCCCAAAGCTTCAAAAGACTTCCCCTTCTCTGATCTCCCGTGACCTCCCCCAGCAACAGGGCAAGAAGAGGGAGATTTCCCAGTTCAGGTGGGGAAATGGGGGGGGTGGGGGGCAGAGAGAGTAAGCAAACGGCCTGCAGTCACGGAGCAGGACAAGGATGTGATTCTGGTGGGCGAGGGTGTCGTCTTCAGACCTCATAACCCGGACGCTGGTCCCAGGCCCGTCCTGCTGGGCGGCTGATCTCTCTGTGTGGGCAGTGGCCTCCGTGCTCCCCAGCTGCCCTTGCAGAGGGGTGAGCTGGGCCCGGGGTCCCCACTCAGCCTGTCCTGTGGTCTGAGCAGAGGAGGAGGATCCCGGACAGGCTCAGGTCAGCCCCCCGCCCACAGAGCAGTGACGACAGGTTGGCCCTGAGCCCTGTGGTCCCGCCGCTGGGAGGTCAGGCCAGGGAGGCTGCCAGAACACCAGGGCTGAAGAAGGTCCAGATAACGCAACTGGGGCAGCCTCTGTGGGTGGAAATGACATTTCTTGGCTTTAAATAGCTCCATCTCCGGAGCCCCGGAGCCTCAGCGGGGCTATTAATTCCTGGACTCCCAGGGCTGCCTGGCCCCGTCATTCTGTTTGCACAAGTTGTGTAAGATCTCAGGCATTTTTCCTGCCACCCGTCTCCCCCACCTCCCTTCAGTTCTCCTGCGCGAATTCAACAAGGGGTTAGTTTATTTCTAGTAGCGGGCCTGGGTTTCAAGCTGACCACATACATATTTTGTCCTTCTTACAAGTGACGCGGCTCAAGTCAACAGCAAACTCTTGAGGGTTTTCTTTGTAACCTGGTGTCTCCATCATGAAAGGTAATGTGTATATATGTGAAAGGCGAAAGTAGAGGCCCTATCTACATAGGTACCCATGTGTATGTCAAGTTAATTAATCAATCATTTAATCCTTCAACATATTAATCCCCCAGCTCTTTGTTTGAGTGCCTACTATGTGTCAGGCACTGGGCTAGTTCTGGATACACAGGGTAAACCAGAGTCCTCCCTGATAAAACGGCTGTTACCACCTCCATGCATGTTGCTAGGGGAGACTCCTGCCTAGTTAGGCGTTCCAGTTATGAGTTCTGAATTCTCTGAATCCTGCTCAGCATCACCAAACCTCTAGCTTAGAACACATGCTGAGAAAGATGAAAAGGAAAAGACAGATACAGCAGGGACTCAATGTAGAAAATTGACAAGTCATGGTGGCTGACTGGCTGGAGGTGTAGGAATTGATGACAATTCCAAAGTATTCAGCCTAAGGACAGGGAGAATTGGTAAAAGGCAAGGACAGATGCTTGGACTTGGGAAGGGCCATTTGCCTCAGTTAGGAATTGTATTTGACTGCTGATTAAAGTCCATTCACAGTGGCCTAAGCACATGGAGTTTCTTCTCTCACGTGAAAATCCACAGCTCTAGGGCTGGTGCAGCAGCTCCAGTCACTGGGATACTTCTGTCTTTCTGTTCTGTCATCCTCACGTTCTCCTAGTGGCCCAAAGTAGCTACTGGAGTTCCACTCATTACATCTGAGTTCCAGAAAGAGAGAAGAAAGGAGGACAGAAAGAAGAGGTATATGCCCTTCACCCTTTTAAGGAACCTACCTAGAAATCCTCTGTCACCCTCTGCTTGCCTCTCGTTAACCAAAACTTAGTCACCTGGCTACACCAAGCATCAAGGGAGACGGAGAAATGTAAGTTGAGCAGGGCTCTGTTACTAGTGAAGGAGGGAAGGACTGACATTGGGAAGCACCCAGCAGTTTAACCAACAAATATGTGTTGACTTGAAATTGAGTTAGGAGGGAAGAGAAGGAATTGTGTTTAGGGGCATGAAGAGTCTACAGTGAAGATGAAACATCCTATTCCCAACAGAGGACTGGAACATATATGAAGGGAGGACTGAATAAGTAGGTTCTCTGGTCAGCCACAGAGAGATAAGAAAACTGACTCAAGTGAAAGCCCACAGCTGATCCTGGGTCAAGAATATAGCATGAGGGAAAGAGAAGAAAGAGCAGCTTGCAAAAGAAAAAAAATTACAGACCATCATTTGTCCATTCTCACCGCGTGACGTCATCTAGGCTCCTCCAGCGCCCCAGTCAGTCTGGAGGGTCTTTGAGGGCACACACTGCAGTTCTGACCTTGGGGGCAGCTTCGGGTACCTGTTAAATACAAATACAGCCTGGTTCTCTCCTGTTCCCAGGTTGAGCATTTCACGGATACCCACAGGGAAGACACCTCCATCTGCTCCTCTCCCCCCAGATGCACCCTGCTCAGACATGGCTGACATTTAGACCCCATTTGGGGAATCCTGCAGCTGAAGAGTGGGGGGCTGCCTTGTGGCGAGGGAGCACGGGAACGGGAGGGGCCTCTGCTCACGCTATGTAAACCCTTAAGAAGTTTCTCCCAGAGGATTTAGATCCGTGGTTCTCAACCACATGGGCAATTTTTGCCCTGCAGGGGACATGTGACCAGGCCTGAGAACATTTTTGATTGTTATGACTGGGGGGGTAGGATGTGCTATTGACATTTAGTGGGTAGAGGCCACAGATACTGCTAAACATTCCACAAAGCACAGGACAGCCCCCCACAACAAAGAATTATCCTATTCTTTGTGAATAGTGATGAGGCTGCAAAACCTTGGTTTATATGTATCTGATTACTGGGCCCACAGGAAATTTAAATAATCCCAGTTTCACCCAGACCCACGCAATGTTGATTGACATTGAAGCTAACCCTAGGCCTCTGAAAGTCCTACTTAACCACTGGAAGGAAAATTAAAGTTATGCTTATCATAATTGACTACCATTTACTGACCATCTTCTACGCCCCAGGTTCTTTACATAAATTACTCTCAAGCTTTTCAACAATTATAAAAGAATCATCATTATCTCTGTTTCACAGAGGAGCTAACTGAGGCTCAGGGGGGTTGGTTGACTTGTTCACTAGCACACAGCTAGCAAGTGACCCCAAAGCCCACTCACTTTCCATTCCCCACATGCCTCTTATATTTGTTACAGTCTTATCACTACATATATCTGCTTACGGTCACATCTTACGAAAGCTCGTAATTGACAAACAAGGTAACTGTCTACTAACTACTGTGTGCATGCTCAGTTGCTCAGCTGTGTCTGACTTTGCTACCCTGTGGACTGTAGCCGACCAGGCTCCTCCGTCCATGGAATTTCTCAGGCAAGAATACTAGAGCAGGTTGCCATTTGCTCCTCCTGGGGATCTTCCCCACCCAGCGATGGAACCCACATCTCTTGCATTGGCAGGCAGATTATTTACCCCCGCGCCACCTGGGAAGCCCCTCTATTAACTAGACCATTCCATTAATCCTAGCACATCCTTCTCCAGCCTTCCCAGGCCAACGGGATTTTCTGTGCTTAAAGCATATCAAAATGTACCAAGAGGATGCAGTTCTTGGAAAAACAAAGCAAGTGGCTGCCAAGCAGCTGAATATACGCTCATTTTCAGCTCATTAAGGAGCTCATTAAGGAGTAAGGCAAGTAGAAATGAAAGTAACAGGCAGATACTTCAGGATGGTCCCAGGCAACTAATGGAAATCACCAAGCGCCGTCCACCTATTACTGCTGGGTGTGGGGAAAAGGGCATCCTCATTCATTGTTGATGGGGATGCTAGGTGTTAGGCATTTTGCGAAAGCAGCCTTCCATATCTTCTAAAATTAAAACCAGGGGCACATCATCGCAGCAATCCCACTTCTGGGCACATGGAGATATATATAACATTATTTTAACACATCACCGCTCACAGTAGCAGAAAGCAGAAAACACAGTGGATGACTGTCAGAAGGGGATGGTTTGATACATTAATAAAGGTGAGTTTTATTGTAGGTGAATAACAATAATAATAATTTTTTTTAAAAAACTGCTACAACCACTACAGTTCCTATGATATAGAAAAATATATTCAACAAGATGCTATTTACATGTATTCGTGTATACCTAAATATATATATAGAGAGATATCTGCATATGCTCCCTCGCTCAGGCCAGTTGTGTCTACCACTTTGCGACCCCATGGATTGTAGCCTGCCAGGCTCCTCTGTCCGTGGAATTTTCCAGGCAAGAATACTGGAGTGGGTTGCCCTCTCCTACTCCAGGGGATCTTCCCCACCCAAGGATGGGACCTGAGTTCTCCTTCGCTGGCAGGCAGATTCTTTACCACTGAGCCACCTGGAAAGCCCCACGCTTATATGAACAGGGAGAAGAATATAGAAAGGTCCGTTTTAGGTTCTTAATACGGGCTTCCTGGGGATGAAGATGCTTCAAGAGTGGGGAACAATGAAGAGTGAAGGAAAAAAAGGAAAAGAAAAACGGAGCAGACTCGAACATAACGTGTGATAAGACCAAACAGTATATGCGCTAAATTGCAACATTCATAAATGTAGAGGTACGCATACGTTTAAATGAAACTTAAAAATGTTTAATTCTCCAGCGGGCCGAGCTGCGGAGGAGGCAGTGGACTTCCCGCCGCGGAGCTCTTGGCTCGGCTCCCCGCGGGCTGGCGGCGGAGGCTGCGCGCGCCCGGACGGCGAGCGGCTGGCGGCCCGGCGGGTCCCGGCGCCTGTGGGCGCGCTGCCCCGGCACCGCGTCGGGGACGCGGAATCCCTCACCTGGAGGGCGGCAGACGCCGCCCGCCCGGGGATTTTCCAGTGGGGGCGGAGGCTCCTGAAAGGCGCCTTGTCGGCCGGCGAGGGGCAGAGACAGTGCGGACAGCGAGGGCCGGGGGAGGGGGACCCCGGCTGGTCACCCCCAGGGCCGCGCCTCGGAACCCCTGGCCGCTCGTCAGCTATGAAGGTCGGCAAGAGGCCGGAAGCTGAGCGCAGGGGCGAGCGGTACCTGCAAGGGGGCTGGGAGCTCACGCTCACTCAGCTCAGCGCAGAACTTGTGCACAGAGTTGTGCGTCATTGTAGAGACCACGAGTGGCTTGGACCCGCCCTGGGAATTGTCCGTGTTCGTGGCTCTCCCGCCCTGGGGCCTAACACTGTGCCTGGCACTTTACATGGCGTGTAAAAACGCACCATTTGAATGGTGAACGACAGGGCCTTCAGCAGGCACTGTTAGGAAGCGCCCCCCTGACTCCAACAGCCACGTACTTCCTCCAGAACTCTGGGGGCTTTCCTGCTCTGGCGGCTTCCTACCCAATGGGCTTGATCATTCTGCTTCTCTCAGACTGCGTCCTGCTCCTGCTCCCCCACCCCACCCCGGGGCTGCCCTGAGCATAGGGACCTAAGGGACAAGTTTGACCGCTTGCTGTCCAACACACAGTAGGTTATCTGTCGCCGAAATTTACTACGGCAGGGCAGAGGAAGGGGACATTTGAGTGAGTGGTTCTCTCCATGTCCTTTGGATGGAAAATCCGATTAGGTCTTAGATATTCTGCTGTCCTTACCAAGAGAAGAACGAGAAATGTAGCCTGAGCTCTGGGCCTGGGGGCAGGATGTGATGTGACAAAACTTATAGCTTAAAAAAAAAAATAAAAAAAACTAGAGCACAAAGTTTAAAGGTAGAGTCAAGGGGGCCAAGAAGCCTCTCTCATTCCCTTGTCCTGGGCTGTTTGCCAGGAGAAAGGAAAATACTTCCAGAAAGCCCAAGTTGGGGTTTAGCAGCTCCAAGGGAAAAATTTTCTACCTGGAACTAAAGCAAGAACTAGGCTGCAACCCAAAATCTTCTAACTTCCACTGTGACTAGAGAATTGCAAGAGAGAAGCAACAGGGAGGTGTATGGGAGGGTGGGGTAGGGGTAGGGATGGGAATAACACTGGACTTGGGGTCACGGTCTGGACTGAGCTCTGGTCTCAGCTACTTGGTGGCACAGTGGTAAAGAATCCATCTGGCAATGCAGGGGATGCAAGAGACAGGTTGAATTCTTGGGTTTGTAAGATCTCCTGGAGGAGGAAATGGCGACCCACTCCAGTATTCTTGCCTGGAGAATCCTATGGACAGAGGAGCCTGGCGGGCTGCAGTCCATGGGGTCGCAAAGAGTTGGACACGACTGAGCAACTGAGCACACATATGCACATACACATTCAGCCACTTAGATTAGCCCCTTAGCCTTGGGAAAGGTCCTTGACTTCTCTGAACCTCAGTGTCCTCCTCTCTAGCCTAAAAATAATAACCCATTTGATTCATATGACAATCTACTAAGGGATAGGTGAGTACCCATCTGTTCTCTGTATGCAGCAGGTCCTCAGCTAAAGGCTTCAGGTAAAAAAGATATTTGCATGGCAGTGTTCATTGCAGCATTATTTAGAACAGTCAAAGGTGGAAACAACCCAAATGTCTACCAATAGATGAATGGTTAAACAAAACATGATATAGCCATACAATGGAATGTTACTCAGCCATCAAAAGGAACAAAATTCTGATCCATGCTACAACACGGATGAACCTTGAAAAGATTGTGCCAAGTAAAATAAGTCAGGCACAAAAGGATAAATCCTGTATGATTCCACTTGTATGAGGCACCTAGAGTAGACAAATTCATAGACACAAAAAGTACTAATAGAACAGAAGTTACCAGGGGCTGAGGGGAGGAGAAATGGATAGCTCTGTCCATGTTCAGTTGTGTCTGACTCCTTATGGACTGTAGCCCTCCAGGCTCCTCTGTCCATGGAATTTTTGAGACAAGAATACTGGAGTGAGTTGCCATTTCCTCCTCCAGGGGATCCTCCCGACTCAGAGATCAAACCCACGTCTCCTACATTGGCAGGTGGATTCATTACCACTAGCACCACCTAGGAAAAGTGAAAGTGAAAGTCGCTCAGTTGTGTTGGACGCTTTGCGACCCCCATGGACTATACAGTCTGTGGAATTCTCCAGGCCAGAATACAGGAGTGGGTAGCCTTTCCCTTCTCCAGGGGATCTTCCTAACCCAGGGATCGAACCCAGGTCCCCCGCATTGCAGGCGGATTCTTTACCAGCTGAGCCACAAGGGAAGCCCAGTTATTGCTTTGGGGATAGATTTTCTGTTTGAGATGATGAAAACCTTTTGGAAACAGATAGTGGTGATGGTTGCACAGCAGTGTGATGATACTTCATGCCAATGAGTTATGCACTTAAAAATAGATAAAATGGAAAATATTATATGTATTTTACCACAGTAAAGATCTTTTTAAAAAGGGGGGGATGAGGGGAACTTATTTGTGAAAATTCTGTTTTTAGCAGCACTTTTGTGATAGTTCCCAACTGGACACAGCTCAAATGTCCATCTACAGTAGAATGGTTGAAGTGTTATCTGTTCACATACTGGGACGCTAGGCAGTCTTGAGAATAAATGACAACCACACACAACAATCTGGATGGATCTGACAGATGTGATGTTGAGTGAAAGAAGCCAGACATGAAAGAGAATGTCCTGTATGATTCCACTTATGCGAAGTTCAAAAACAGGCAAAACAAATCTATGGTGCTAGAGGTCAGGATAGGGTTCCCCTTGGGGAGTGATTATTGGAGAGAGCACAAGTGGGTTTCTGTGGGCTGGCAGTGTTCTTGTTAACTGATCTAGATGCTGTTACCTGACTGTGGCCACTTTGGGAAAATTCTCCAGGCTATTTTATACTTATCATGTGTGTTCTTTTCTATATATATGTTTACTTCAACAAAATATTTTTTTAAAAAAATCCTTGTTCACGTCCTGAATGGTGAATGGGAATGGTGAACCAGAAAGTCAAGCTACAGAAGCCTGATTTATACGCTTAATCTGTGCCAAGCCAGGGAGACTACGAAGCCAGATTTGTAATTCTCTACGCTGCTTGCAATTTGTACTGCTCCCACCTCCCCCTCCCCACCCCCAGGCCCCATGAGCTGTAACCAATTAGTTTTGAAATCTAAATAGCTGACTTTCCACAGCTCACACTGCCAGAGACCTGGAGGGGAAGGAGGTACACCCCAGCAACAAGGAGAGGCCCTGATCCTCAAGCTCACAGCCTGTGGAGCAGAACCCACCAGCCCCACCCCGCTCCCAGACTTGCAGGTATACAGTAGGCACCCAGCAAATACTTGTGGATGGACTGTGTGTCATCAGAATTCTTCAAGTGCACCCCTGAGATCTGACTGCCCCCAACATCAGGGAAGGGCTGTTGGCAGCCCCTTGGGGAGTTGCCTGCGAGGACTTGGGTCCTGGGGGGTTTAGAGAAAATGTTGCCCCTTCCTCCAGCATCGGGAGCCCACTGCCCAGCTGTCCTCCCCGACGCTGTGAGGAGAGCTGAATCAAACGCCTGACTTGGCCCTGGTTGACCCAAGGTGACTCCTGACACCAAACAGCTTGGCAGTTGGGGTCTGGGGGAGGAGATAATTTATATTTATGCCTGGTGACAAATTGCTAAATAATAGATCTGGCTGAGGTTTCGGTTTCTCTCCCCAGCAGCTTGACCAGTGTGTTGGCCTGTTGACTCAATCAGCAAGCTATTTTGGCCCTGTGGGGACCCAGAGCTTGGTTTCTGCTCCGGGAGGCCTTCCCCTTTCTCCCGTGTATTTGGGCTTCCCCCAGGTTCGTGTTTGTTTGTGTTTGTTTGTCTGCCTGTCTGGGGCCCTGAGGGTTGAAGGCAGCCTGGGCCTCTGCCAGACTCCAGGTTTTTACATGGCCTGGGGCACGTGGCCCTGGGGAAAAAGACTCCTGTTTGCATGGGTATATCTCATGTGTATTTGGTGAACCAAGCAGCTGCATCTTTTTCTCGTTGTCTCAGTAAATGCTGTCCTCCCGCTCCTTCCATCCCCATCTGCCTTTCTCCCCACAGAAAACAGTCAGCCGCTCTTGGTATTAACGACAGCAGTAGCAGCAACATAAGTCCTCATGTGGGAATAGTGTTTATGGTTTATGAAACCCTTTCACAGCAGCATATCATTTGACCCTCCCATAATCCTCGGTTTGGGGCTGAGGCTCAGGGAGGTTTGGGGATTTACCCAAGGTCATGTACTCATAAGAGTCTATGAGATGCAATCGGTTAGCTTGTTCGGCTGTTAACCAAAAGGTTGGTGGTTTGAGCCCACCGAGGGATGACTGCCCCTGTGATCTTTTGCCCCTGATAGCTCAGTTGGTAAAAGAATCCACCTACAATGCAGGAGACCCTGGTTCGATTCCTGGGTCGGGAAGACCTGCTGGAGAAGAGATAGGTACCCACTGCAGTATTCTTGGGCTTCCCTTGTGGCTCAGCTGGTAAAGAATCCACTTGGGATGCAGGAGACCTGGGTTTGATTCCTGGGTTGGAAAGATCCCCTGGAGAAGGGAAAGGCTACCCATTCTAGTATCTTGGCCTGGAGAATTCCATGGACTGCCTAGTCCATGGGGTCACAGAGTCAGACACAATTGAGCAACTTTCACTCATATACTCATAAAGGTCAGAGCATATTTTTTGATTTCTGGTCCCATCTTCTCTTCCTTGATCCAAGCGGCCCCCTTGCCTTTGGAGACTAGGGCAGAGGCTGCTAGCTGCCACTATAAATCCATTCCCCCTTCTTTAGCAACAGAACCTCCATTTTATTCAAGGTAACATTGTGCTCAGGCAAAAGAAATATTCCTAGCCTCACTTGCAGCTGTGGTTTGTAGGCAAGAACTTCAGGAAAACTCCTTACAAAGGGGGCACGGGCCCCTTTTACCTTATCTCACTGCCTGGAATTCAGTGATAATGGCTGGAGCTCAGTGGTCATTCTGGACAATGAGGTGACCTTGAAGGTAAAAGCCATGTACTACGACAGTAAAGCAGAAATAGAGACTGGTCCTGGGTCTTAGATCACCAGAGAACTCCTATGCCAACCCAGACTTCCTACCTTCAGATTTCTTTTACACGAGAGAAATTAACTTCTATTTTGTTTGAGGTACTGCTATAGGTTTTCTGTTTGCAGCCAAGTTGAATCACTCCTGATTCAGGGACCCCATTGCTGGTGATACACAGTCTTTCCTGCACCCCTTCCTGCTTACTCACTTGGAATATAGAGGGCTCTCTCCTCACGGTTCTCAGCTGCCATAGTTTGTATATGCTGGGCCTGGGTCATGAGCGCTACCCCAGGCAGGCACCTCTCTGGGTCCCTTGAACCTGCTGAGAATTCTAGAGAGCAAACACATTGCAGCGTTTCTTCTGTTAGTTCCTATAGCTCAGTGAAACCACTGAAGGAGGAGAACACCTGAACATTCCAAGCTCTTGGCCAATTGCCTAGATTGGATTCTTCCGAGGGCCGGTTGACAAACATGCTTCCAACTACCCTTCATCCCTCCAGGCTTCCAGAGGGTGGAACAGAGAGTTCATCATTTGGCCCCTACTCCTCATCTGCACCCCTGCCCCCTGAGAACTGTAGAGTCCATGCATTCATGGTCCCTGTCACATGACTCTCTGCCAATAAAACGTTTTGAGCATCCACTCCTAATAGACGCATGTTTGTTGACTCAAGCATTACAGCGTCACTCCTGTTAGTCTGCACGTGCGGAGCTGCAGGTAACCGAAAGCCCAGGCAGCGCTGGCTGACTTGAGCACCTTGACTGGCTGGGGAGAGTGGGCTCAGCTTGATGCATCAGATCACGGATGTCATTAAGGGCTGGGTTCCGTCTGGCTTCCTGAAGTTCCTCCATCCTTATTGTGTTGGCATTTGTCCTCAAGTCTGCCTCTTCAAGGTCATGTGTTAACATGGTGTCTGCCTTCTCAGTAGGACAAGGGGGGGCGGGGGCAGTGCCAGCCTGCCACGCTCTGGCACCTTCCCCTTTCTAAGAAACAAAGTGTCTTTTCCAGAAACCTCTGGTGAATGTGTCCTTATGCCTCCTTGTCCAGCACTGGGTCACATTGGCTTTGTGGGTCACAGAGGAGTCTGAGAAGTCATCAGGTAACAAGGGAAAAGGGAGGTGGGAATGGAATAGCTGTTGAGTGGTCACCCCATAGGGTCTGCAATGCATGTGTACTACTGGGCTAATGTATTAGCTATATGATAAGATCTACGTTAAAAATAGGGATTTTAAAAGCATGAGATAGGGACTTCCCTGGTTTTCCCGTGGTTAGGACTCTGCCTTCCACTGCAGGGTAAATGGGTTCAGTCCCTGTTTGGGGAACTAAGATCCCGCAAGCTATGAAGCTCAGCCAGAAAAATTTAAAAACAGAAGCATGAGATAAAAAAATAGAATTTCTAATGTTACTTCCCACACAATTCCTGGGGCACAAGCACCCACTTTGGAAACCGTCTCTGCAGCCAGAAAGACCTGAGTTAAATCCTGTCTCTGCTACTTATTAACTGCAACCATGGCAAATTCTTTTATCTTGTCAAGCCTCACTTTACTCATTTGTAAAATGGGAATAGTAATGGAACCCATCTGATAGGGTTTTGTAACAGTGTCGGATACCTTTTAAGAAAACAATATTAGAATAATAAGATGTCTTCCTTTGACATCAGCTTCCCATTTACGGGCAAGGGATGGTGGTGGGGAGAGTTAAAATATTGAAACTATTGAAAGCAACAGTAAGTCCTCAAAGAACATTTTGATTATGCCCATCATTTAAGTATCCAGGTGTTTTTCATTTCTAAAGCTTTTGAGCCACATTCTGAGGATTCCTACCTACCAGGGCACAGGACCAGAGTCCTGCCAATATTTTCCTAGCATTGCCACTCCCTGCTGCAAGCCCCTGATTTCATGAGTCCACTCTCTTGGCCTCAGTTTTCTCAGCTGCAACCTGGGAAGATTGGGCTGGAAGGTGTCACGCCTGCCCCTTCTCCTTCAGTTTAGGGCATCACCTTTGTCAGTTCTGGCTCCTGTGGCATCTCTCTGCCTGGTCTCTCCCCACTCCCACTCCATTCTCCAAGCCCCAAGGTCCTGTCTCTTGCGGTTTGCCCTCCCTTTCCCTGGCCTCTGGTAATTCTGCCCTTTTGAAAGTGTTCTCTATCCCAGCGTCCTATGAGAGTCCAAGTCCCTCTAGGGAGAAGGCAGCGTGAAGGTCTGGTCTCTGCTAGATATGAGACCTGGTTTCGAGTTACTTTCTGCCCTAGATTCAGAGCACTTTCAGTGTGCAAGGACTTGTCCTAAGGTCTTTATATGTTTTTAACACACATAATGCTCAGAGGTGGCTGCTGTTATTAGTATCATCATCAATCCTACTTTTAAAATGAGAAGAATGTGGCACAGAGAGGTTAAGTACCCTGCCCAAGGTCACACAGCTGGCAACAGATACAGCTGCATGTTTGCCCAGGCACTCTGGCTCTAGAGCCCATGCCCTTAACCACTGTGTTAGACAATATCTGATTTCTTTGTCTCTTGTGCTTTTGGGTTAGTTTTTTAACCTTGTCATTTTTGTAAATGTGGAACCATTTGAGAGTATATTACAGACATCATGTCACTTCACCCTAAATATTTCAGCGTGTCTCTACCTGGCATTTTTCAATATAACCTCAGCACCTCATCAACTTAGGAAATTTGACACTGATATAAAACTATCATCTAACGCAATGTTTATTCTCAAATGTCCCTGTCTCAATAATGTCCTTTGTAGCTTTTCATTTTTTTCAGTATAGAGTCCAGTCAGGACCACACACTGGGGGAATTCCCTGGCGGTCCAGCGGTTAGGATGCTGTACTTTTACTGCCGAGAGCATGGGTTCAGTCCCTGGCTGGGGAACTAAGATCTCACAAGTCACATGGTGCAGCCAAAACAAAACAAAATAAATCCAAAGACTGCACATTGTATTTAGTTATAATATTTTTAAAACTTTTTTAAAATTGAGATATAATTCATTTGCCATGAAACTCACCCTTTTTAAAAGTAATTTTATTTGTTTGGCTGTGCTGGGTCTTTGTTGCTGCACAGGCTTTCTCTAGTTGTGGTGCACAGGGGCTGTACTCTAGTTGTGGCAGGCGGGTTTCTCACTGCAGCGGTTTCTCTTGCTCCAGAGCAGGGGCTCTACGTGCACATGCTTCAGTAGGTACAGTGCACAGGCTCAGTAGTTGCAGCTCCCCGGCTCTAGAGCACAGGCTCGGTAGTTGTGGCTCATGGCTTAGCTGCTCCTTGGCATGTGGAATCTTCCTGGACCAGGGATTGAACCTGGGTCTTCTGCATTGGCAGGTGGATTCTTTACCACTGAGCCACTGGGGAAGCCCCAAAATTCACCCTTTTAAAGTGTACAATTGAGAGGGTTTTTTTAAAGTGTATTCACAAAGTTGTGCAACTGTTACTATTTTCTAATTCCAAAAAATTTTCATCATTCCCCAAAGAAACTCTGTACCCATCAGTGTCACTCCCCATTCCCCCGTAGCAACCACTTATCTATTTTCAGTCTCTATGAATTTATCTATTCTGGACATATCATATTCATGGAATCATATAATCTGTAGCCTTTTGTGTCTTGTTTCTCTCAGCGTGTTTTCAAGGTTCATTCATGTGATCGTGTGGATCAGAACTTCCTTTTAAAGGCTGCATGATATTCCCTTGTATGGATATACCACATTTTGTTTATCCATCTATTTGTTGATGGACACTTGTGTTGTTTCTACTCATTGGCTGTTATGAATGTTTTTGGGGTCCAGGCTGTTATTGTGCAGAATGTTCCTCCATTTGGTTGTCCAATTAGTTTCAGATTCACTGTATCTGTTTTCATAGCCTGACAAATGACTTTCTCTCTCTGCTGAGCTCAGCTGGGGCCTCCATCTCTGCCCAGCCATGTTGCTGGCAGGTGGAACAGCCTGTTGGAGGCAGAGCTCCTTGCTTCCCCAACAAAGCGGCGCTGTGCTCATGCCCACTGCCCGTGGTCCCTGCCACTGCCCTCCCTGCCTTGTGGGCACAGAACCTCAGAGTTATTTCAGGCCCTTTTGTGGTAGACCTGGCCTGGGAAAATCTGAGGTCCTGGCGGCTGGACACAACTGCCTTCCTCAGAAGCGTGAAGGTCATTCCCTGGGCTTGGCTTCTTTGGTCTGGTGGTCCAGCCCCTTGCTTCTGGTTCCCACTGACCCCCAGTAGTCACCCCCTGGCAACCAGTGCAAGGGAGCAGAATACACATCACTGGGATGGGCTTCCTGTTAACAAACGCTGGCTTGTGGCATCGGGTGTGGTTAAGACTCAAAAGAGCATCTATCTAAAAATGGGCCCTTTCTGCTCAATGGATTCAGAGCACGTGTGTCTTTGAGTCATTGCTGTTTCCTTCACACAGGCAAAAATGACCTTTCTTCCCCTGCTGGTTTCCTCTGTGCAGCCCTAGGAGTCCCACAGCTATGAAAATCTGGAGTCTCTTCCCTCCTGGACCTCTTCCCCAGATTAACAGCTCAGCTTTCCTGGCAAAATCCACAGGCTAGCTGGGACTGGTGCTCTATAGCCGTTTGTTTTTCTCGTTAAGAGCAGAATGAGGCAGGACTTCTGAATCACTTTCTGACTTGCTGTGTGGCTTTGAACAAGCCACTTGACCACTCTGTGCTCCTGTTTTCCCAGTTGGAAATGAGAGAATGGATGATGCCATTCTTTGCAGCATGTGTCCACAGACTGAGGTTTATTTATGTTTGATACCATGGAGCAAGTGACCAGGATGGGGTGAACCTCCTTCCTTGGATTTGCAGACGTTTAACAATAGGTTGGCCATCCTGGTAGATGAAAAGGTGGTTGTAGAAAGAGCATGAGCTTTAGGGACAGATATTCCCAAGGCCAAAACTTATCTCTCAGTATCCTACTAGCTGTGTGGCCTTGAGCAAGTTAACCTCTCTGACCCTTTGTATCATAGGGATAATAGTAGCTTTTCTCGGAGTTGATGGAGAGATTAAGGGTGGTGACATCTGGAAAGTGCTAAGGACAGTTTCTAGTATGTTGCAGAAGCCCAATAAACCATTGATATTGAGAAAGTAAATCCTTAATCCTCTCTGTTAGCCAGTTTCTTATGCTAAATTTTAAGGCAGGTTAAGTTAGTGTTGTTGGACAAATACTGGGGTATCTTCCCCAGAAATTAAGGCCCCTTATCTCTCACCCTTTTTGCTCAGCCCAGTTTTCACCTGCTTGGAAAACTGAAGCAATCAGAAATGGGTGGCAGAAGGTCCCAAGTGATCTCAAGGAAAACCTTCTGGAGGGGGAGATACTGCAGGGCGAGGCTGTGAACCGAATTCCACCTGTGGGGTCCTGGCTCCCTGGGAGGCTCGTGGGTTCCAGCCTCCCTGGTGGCCTAGCTCTGGGTGGACCACCCAAGGGGTGAGATTTCAGGGCTGTCCAGATGCAAATCCTCCCTGTCTTGTGGGCTAATTCTTGATAGTCCTCTAAGCCCATGGACTTACAGCTTTGATCCCTGCTGGAGAGAGATCCACCTGGGAAAAGATATCATTTAATCCTCTTCAGTCATGTGATCCTCAGCGTATGTGACTCTAGCAGAAATTGCAGGTTGTCCTCCTGTTTCTTTGCCATCTTCATTTTGTAATAGAACTCCCCACGTTCTGGCCGCCTGGTCACAGCAGGGTTTCTCAGCTGTGGCGCTTTTCAATATTTTGGGCTGGATGATTCTTTCTTGTTGGTGGGGGGGTGGGTGGGTTCAGGGTGTTCTGTGCTTTGTAAGACATTTAGCAGCATCCATGGCCTCTACCAATGACCCCCTCTCTAGACATTGACAAGTGTCCCCCTGGGAATGGGGACAAAATCTCCCCTGTTGAGAACGCCTGAGTTATAGACTACATTTCCCAGCCTCCCTTGCAGCTAGGTGTGGCTATGTGATGCCATTCTGGCCAATGACACGTGACTTGACATAGGCGCTGTATCCATGTGAGCAACTGCCAGTTTTCCTTGAAGGGGAGTATGGGCGCTCCGCTTTCTTTCTCCCCTTCCTATTGGCTAGGGTGAGAGCACAGTGTTAGAAGATGGGAGATGGAAGCTGAAGGTCAAGGGGGGCAGAGCAGCTACAGAGAAGGAACCGGGATGCCCAGCCTGGGAACTGCCATATCCACCCAGCTGCTTATGCTTAAACAGCTGTGTGAGAGAGAAAAATAACCTTCGGTCCTGTTGGCCATTGGAGCCACTGTGATTTTGACCTCTGTGACAGCTCCTGAAACTACATCCCAATTGACATAAGGGATTTGTCGCCTCCTTTCCTGACTGCAGGGTGTGAGAGAGGAAGTGAGAACGTGAACGCAGGAATAAAGGAATGAATGACTAAACCTGCCTCTGTGGAACCCCCTCTAAGTTCCAGGAGCTGTGCCAGGGGTTTTCGTGAACACTACTTTTCTTTAGTTAGTTCTCCAGTGATTCTACAGGAGAGGCGCTGTTATCCCTGTATTTCTGACAGAGGAGGCCAAGGCTCAGAGAGGTTGAATGACTTGTCCACATTACACAATCAGCCAGGGACACAACTAGGATTCAGCTCTGTGCCTGAAAAGCCCCACCTCCCCCACCCCCACCCTGGCCACATGCTGCTCCTTTGATTGAGAAACTCTGCAGACATGAGGCTCCAGTAAGGACGCCTCTGCCTTCAGAATAACCTTGTCACTTAAAGCCTTGTTCCTGTCTCCACCCCAATACTTTGTCTACTCCTCTCACACCCATGTTCAACGTTGCTCATCTCCAAGTCGTCTCCAGGCTTGCCTACCCTTTCCTGCTTCTGTATCTTTACTCAGGCAAAGTTTACTTAGCCCCCTTGGTCTAGGATGCTGTTAACACCCTTCCAAATCCCTACGTCCAAAATCTGCTGACTCAGAGCCCTTTGGCAGGACTCAGCTCAGACATTGCCTCCTACAAGAAGCCTTCCTTGACTACACCCTTCTCACTCAGATGGAGTCCCTCTCTTGTGAGCTCCCTTCACATTGTACCCCCCTATGATGGCCCATACCATTGTGTGAGGTATAGATTTCTCCAGGGCCCAACTCTGTTTCCTCTGTCTCTTCACAGATCAACGTGATGTCTGTGAAACTTAGTACTTATTCAAGAATGGGGAGGGAGGGAGGCGTGCTGGAATGCTAGAATGGTGCAAAATGAGGAATCCAGTTCACAATTTCATCCCTGTGTGTGTCCACAGTAAAAATCAGTTGCTAGTTATTGTGAGGAGTTTCAGAGAGAGGAAGTGTGTACTTGAGAGCTCAGACTCTGAGAAGAAGCTGTGTGTATGTGTGTGCTCAGTCGTGTCCGACTCTTTGTGACCCCCTGGATGGTAGCCCACCAGGCTCCTCAGTCCATGGAATTTTCCAAGCATGAATATTGGAACAGGTTGCCATTTCCTATTCTAGGGGAATCTTCCCAACACAGGGATTGAACCTGCATCTCTTGCATCTCCTTCACTGGGAGGTCGATTCTCTACCACCGCGTCAAAGAAATCAGACAGAAAACATACAAAAAGATAAACTATGAACCCTGCACTTGTGTGTCATCTATGGAGCGGGTCCCTCGAGGCCCCCAGCAGGCTCTTGGGTTCTCTCCACCCCATCGGTCTCTAGGAACGCCAGCTCCTTCTAACAGCAGTTAGACATCATTAGGAGGAACAATCTGTTGCCCGAGAGCTGCACACTGAGATTCCGAGGCTGAAAAGAAAGACCGCGTCTCCTTGCCTCCTGTCCTGACTCACCCAGCTCATGGGAATCATGTCGTGTTGTCCTGCTCTGGGAGCGTGGCCGCCAGTGAGGGCTGGGGGAGCCCTTCTCCAGCCCTCGGCTCCTGAGAAGCCTCCCTAGAGACCAGGAAGTGGGGATGCATAGGACCGGATCCCTTCCTCAGATGCTCTGAAAGCTGGGGGGGTTGGAGGCACCTGGAAGGCTGGAGGACAGGCCAGACCCCTCAGAGCATGCAGCTGGGCTTCCCCCATCGTGGGGGCCACTCACCAGCTCAGAGTCCCCACAGGACGCTCCAGTGGCCTCCGGTCAGTGGGTTCGGAAGCGTGGGCCAGGAGCCCAGCTACGAGTCCAGCCTTCACCACGGGAGCCCTCCTTTTCTCTCCGGGTGAGTGAGGGGGGGACCTGGCCCCACTGGGAGAATCAGCCCTGAGGGTGGATGGGAGTGATAGACGTCCTGATGGTGGTGGTGGTGAGGTTGGTGAGCACGTGCCTGCCGGGTGCTGTTCTAAGCACCCATTTCATCCTCATAACTGCCTCGTGAGATTTGAGTCTCCTAGCTCTGACCCTGGTCATTCTCCAAGTGACCTTCAAAGCCGTTTTCCAGGGTAACACGTCCCCTCAGCAGCGCCTGCCCTGTGCGGCCTTGAGCAGGTCCCTTCGCCCATCAGCAAGACGCCAACCCTGACGAGACCAGCGTTGTGAGACCAACAAAGCAGCCGTGCTTTGAAGAGGCTGTGAGTATTAACCAGGCTGTTATTCCTCCCAATCTCAGCCCGCCTGGCTGGTGTGCAGATGCCAGGGTCTGCCAACCCTCCCCAGGGAGGGAGCCTGATTCTTCCCTACGTGCGTTGTCCTCTTTGCGTTCTCTCTTTCTCATCACTGACCACCCACCATTTTGTACGGCCCGAGGAAGGCCTGGCCAGTGCGGACAAGGGTCCCAGCACTGACTCTGACCCTCACCAGCTGTGTGACCTCAGGCAAGTCGCTTCTCCTCTCTGGGCCTCAGTTTCCCCATCTGGAAAACAAGGAGGTCAGAACTGAACTACTGCTTTGCACGCAAGTATCCTAATGTCCTGTGATCAAAGGCCAGGGGACGGGCTGGCAGACCCAAAATCTCAGCCCCAGCTCAGCTTCCCATGTTAATGGCTTTGCCGAAAGGAGGCCCCTGGCCATGGAAGCTGCTTTATCAAAACGTGTTCCAGCTCACTTAGATTACACTTCACTCCACTGAACTTCAAAAGGGGCACAAGGACTCCTCTGGAGACAATTGCCGGCAGAACATCAACACGGTCGGTCAGGCTTGAAGGGGTCACCTCGCTGGGCAGCTGGGCAGGCTTTTATGGACCCTTGATGGGAGAAAGAAAAACGGGGCAGCCTGGAGCCTCACGTGGTTAAACCTTTGTGGTTTTCACATAGTTATCGTCTTTCACAGTCTCCAAATCTCAGATCCAGAGAGAGTCCTGATGGCCAGAAAGATAGGAAGCCTCTAATAGGATGAAATATAATCTGAGGAGCTGCAAGCCTCATGCTTGGAGGGAGGAAACAAAGCAAATTTGTGAGAGTGACAGTTTATGGGCAAAACGTGTTAGCAGTTTTGTGTGTGAAAAGGGGACATGGGTATTAATTGATAATGAAAGTTAGTCGTGTGATATAGCTTCCAAGGGAACTAAAGCCTTGCTGCTGCATTTAGAGAAATACAGTATGAAGTTGGAGAAAAACAAGAATATTGTTATCATTTATAAGTGCTGGCTGTGCTGGACACTGGCCCTCGTCAGTTATACGGATTGTCTCATCTGGTCCTCACAGCTTCCAAAGAAGTCAATACCACCATGATCTCTCTGTTTCCAGTGAGCAAACTGAAGTTCAGAGCAGTTAAGTGACTTGCCCATGGTCAACAGCAGATAAAAGGCAGAGGCGGGCTTCAGTGTTAGGTCTCTCCACCTATTTTGCCACCAAAACAACATCATGAGAGTAAACAATCCAAAGAGCAGCGGTTGTTGAGTCTTCAACTATTTTGAGGATGTGTGGGAGAAGGAGGCGTCAAACGTGCCCTGCAGTGGGTCGTTGGGAGGAACTAAGACTGAAGGGTGAACGGAAACCGTCTCCCACTCAAAGCAAAGACGATATTTTCAGCAGCCAGCTGTCTGGAGATGGCAGGCAATGTCAGAAGTGGTGATTTCTTTGATATTGGGGATGTTTATGTATAACCACCGGGCAGGAAGGCAAGCAAGTGGATTCAGTAGGTGGTTGAATGAAGGCCCTGCTACTAACCTTGAGTTTTGGTAGGTTCAAGGGTGGAGGGGCTGGGTCAAGCAGACACACCTTGGTCTCTGGAGTCCAACAAGTCTCATCATGTGAAGGATTTCTCCAGGTGTTACTGGAAGTACCTCGTAACAGGCAGCCTCAGGCTAAATTCTGAGAAAGAGCCTCGCTTGAGAGAACCCTGACCTCAGGGTCGGGAGACCCGGTCTTTTGACTTCAGTTTTTAGCTCTGTGCCTTTGGGCAAGTCGCTTGACTTCTCTGGCCCTTGGTTTCCTCACTGGTACAAAGGAGCTTGCATTGGATCAGCTCTGAGGTCCCGAAACATAAACAGATATTACCTGTGGACCTGGGATGACACACAGCCTCTGTGTCTGAGAGGTGAAGGTTGGAGACATAGAGCAGTGGAAGGCAGGCTGAGGATGGCCCCAGTGTGGTGGGCGAGGCAGTCCTCCCTTGGAGGTCAGGACGTGGGAGCTGGGCTGGTGGCCCAAACTTGAAGTCAGCTCTTGCATTTTTATCATGGAGGAGGCGGGAGAAACGCACTCAGCAGACAAAACAAACACAGCGAGGGGGGTTGTTGGTGAAGCTGTATGTTTTGTCTGCTGGGCACTTTCCTGCCCAGAGGCCCATCAGACAGGCTCGGGGAGGCCCTGAGTGAGTGAGAAGAGCGGGTGCAGGCAGGCAGCTCCCAAAAGGCTGTCTGTGCTCTGCAGTCGACGCCCCGACAGTCTTTGTTATTGTGAATGGGGTGGAACTCCCCCAGTGTCTGCTGTTTGAACTTAGAAAAACCTAGGTTCAAATCCCAACTCTGCCACTCACTAGCTGCATGATTTGGAAGCAATTCATTTAACCTAGGATGTCCGTGTATGACTTGTTATCCAAACAGAGGCATCTTTGAGAATGGAGGGGAAAGCTATTATTAATTATGCTGGTTCAACTGCATAAACCGAGACTGTTTGGAGCAAAACCGGGACACCCTGCCTGACTTGCCGAGGCCCATTTCCACACTGAGAACAAGGCCACTGTGCTACTCACATGCACGTGCTTCACGTGGCTGGACTGAAGCTGCAGTGAACAGACACAGCATTTAGTGGGCACTCAGGAAGAGAAGGCTCCATGCTGCCCTTTCCCTCTTCTCACCTTCTGTGTGTCTAAAGAGGGCTCTGAAACGGGGCTCACTGGGGTCCCAGGGAAGCTGTGCCAGGGCCTCCTTCGAATCTGTGTGTGCTTTCCTGGAGGGCCTGTGCCCAACGCCAGCTAGAACGTGGGCCTCCCTTTGGGATCTGTTTGCCTTTTCATAAACACAGACACAGGGTTTTTCTTGGCCAGGCCCCTCTCCTCACAGCTCAGGGATTGTACCTTGAAGCATTCGCTCCCAAGTGATTTGAATCAGGATCTACCAGGAAGTTTGTTTTCCAAGGCCTTAGTCAACATGTGGGTGTGGAAACACCAACCAATTGCAATGTAGAGTCAACTCCTTTTTAAATAGGGACTTTCACATTAGTCAGACTTTTCAAAACAACATAATGTTTAAATAAAATTCCATTTCCATCTTTCCATCACCAGGAGCAGTCGCTGAAGATATTTCTGTTCCATCCAGAGGCTTCCCCAACCCACGTCTTAGCTGCTTTTCTTACTATGTCAGAGCCCAGACTATGATGTCATGTGCTGGGAGTGCGAAATCATTTCTTACTTGGGCCTTGGTTTTCTCTTCTGACTCTTCACATGGACTTGGACTGCTTGGGCCAGAATCTTATTTTGCTTCATTCTGATTCTTTGCTTTGTTATTGCCTGGACTAGATGCAATCCAGCCCACACCTTCCAAGGTAGCTCCTCCTTAAGCACCAGCGCAATCCCAGGGGTTCCCACATTTTAGCATTTGAAGCTCATAGCTCGGGCTGCCTTTGACGTACCAGGATTTGGTGTGAAATACTTTTGACAGAGTCTCATGGGTCCCAAATGTGATCCCCCTGAGCAGGCTCAGACACACCTTACCAAACCTGCAGGTTGGCTGGTTGCACACACACCTAGCATCTTCCCATAGCCCTGGGGCCCCATCAGGGCCATCTACTCTGATCCCCTCCTCCTGGCTCCTACATTCCCAGGACCTGGCTGAGTCACAACCCCCCAGGGCTCTCTGCTGGTTTGGCAAATTAGGTAGAGTCTGAGAGCTCCTCATGTGTCCAGCGCTCTGCTAAGGGTAACATGCGGTATTTCACTTCATGATCAATGCTCTAGCCTGTGTTTGGAACTTGGGCCTCACGTAAGCTACCGAGTAACCCCTCTGTGCCCCATTTTTGTCACCTGTAGAATGGGGATGATAACAGTAGCTCCTCCCACACTGGGTTGGTGTGCAAATTCAGTAAGCTGAAGAGTATAAAGTGCTCAGAACGTGGCTGACATGTAGCCAGTGCTCCATTGCTGCTGGCTATGTTTATGATAAATCCTCACCACCATCCTGTGAGAAGGGGGACTCTCATTATCTCCGTGGGCAGACGAGGAACTGAGATTTGGAAAGGTTAAGTAACTGCCCAAGCCATGTGCTAGAAAGACAGGCAGCAAGCATGCTTTGGGAAGTCTGGGGCCCCGCTCTCTGTGACATGAGAATCTGGGTTAAATCCCAATTCAGTTGCTTTTGCATATATTTATAGACACCAACGTGCCAGGCCCCGTGCCAGGGGCCAGGAAGCTAGCAGGGAGCTCCACCCTGTTTTCAGCCCAGCCCGAGCAGGCCAGCTCTGGACTAGGCACAGTTAATCTCCAGCCATCCCCTCTGGCTTCACCTGGCTCATTAAAACCAGACACATTACGAGTTTACTTAGCATCTGCAGAGAGCGTCTTTCATCTTCAAAGGTTTCCCGAAGCACCAACCAATTAATCCTTACAACACCCTCATCTCATGGACAAATATTTATCCTCACTTCTTACCCAGGAAAACGAAGGCCCGGAGAGGAGTATAGACTGGGCAGGAGGAGGAAGAATGAGTGGCAGAGCTAAGCAGAGAATTCCGGAGCCCCAGACTCTGCTGGCTGCCCCGTCCTTCTGAAGGCTGCAGGGAAATTCTTCCCGTAATGCCTTTTTTTTTTTTAAATGGAAGCAGAACCTTTTGCAAGTTCAGAAGAATTAGATTTCTTTAATAGTAACCTGCAGGAAATACATTAAAAACACATTCTATCAGTTACAAATCTTAATGTCACCAGCCAAGGATGAGGGAATTAATGCTGGGCCCAAAAATACATATAGTCAGCAACTCCAGGGCAAGGGCAGAGACGATTTATAGAGTGCGAGGTCTGGACGTCTGGAGCAGGCAGGCTGAACTCAGTGGTGAGATTGAAACAGGGCTGTTCTCAGATGGGGTGGAGTGGTGGGAGGCTGCTGAGGGCGGCTTTGATTCAATCATTGTTCACCATTTCTTCTCGATGTAAAAAAAAATTTTTTTAATGCTATAAAGGCCAGGTTCTGATCTGTCATGAGAGAACTGCTTTCATTAACATAGGCTCCTGTTAAGGGCAGTTTAAAAGAATTGGCTGACCCCTGCAAGGTGCCCCCGAGCAGAAAAAATTCCAGCTGATCCTCTTGCCTGTCTACCTGGGTCAGACAAAGGGGGAATCCAAGCAGTGGTTCGGTTGGAGAATCTATGAAACAAAGATAAAACCTAAGTATAATTAATGTGGTTTTTCTCTGTTAGCAGAGTGTATTTTTCTTTACCTTTATATTGTAAAATAAAATACCATTATAGAAACCACAGCAAGAAAAGGTGTTGCTCAGTAAACCGGGATAAGGGAAACAGCCCTGGTCTTTCAGATTGTTTTCGTTTTTGGACTCAGCGCTCCATTTCGCCAAACTTGAATCTTAACGCGACCTTGGAGAAAGCTTGAATCTCAGGGGTATAATGTGCTAAAGTGACCTAAAGAGCTATGTAGAGCTCTCAGCTGTTGGTTTAGGGCTGCCACATTCCCAGCCACGTGCTTGCTGCTCAGAGAAAGGGTATTAAAGGACTCCTAGAGAACCTCAGGAGCTGAAAGCCACAGCAGAAGTGGACTTGGGTCCCCGGCACATCCCCACCGCCCGCCTCTGTTGTTGAAAACCACACAGCATCCCCTGTGGGGCTGGGCTAGTTAATGGGCGGGTGTCTGTGTCCTTTTCTCCGGGAGGAAAAGATGAGAAGGAATTGCATCACGTCCCCTCCCTTTACAGGTGAGGAAACTGAGGGCGTAGTTCTGATCTGAGGTCGACAGTAGCAGAGCCGGGTCGTGAGATCCCAGGGCGCTTCTGCCCCGCGTGGCTGGGCCTCTTTTTCCATGACACACCACGGTGGTGGTGGTGTTCAGTCGCCCAGTCGTGTCCAGCTCTTTGCGACCCCATGGACTGCAGCCAGGCCTCCCTGATGAGTCAATAGCCTGGTTAGCACACCATAGTGAATCGATTGTCAGGAACTGGTAACCAGCACTTTCTAACCAGCCTGAGTTCCCAGGCGGATGACTGACCGTCCTGATTTGCCCAGGGTTGGGGGCAAGAGTTCCAGTGCTGAACCTGGGACAGTCCCAGGCATACCGGGCCAGCTGGTCACCCTGTGGGCTGTGTCCATGTCACTGACGCCCAATCACCTTGACTAGTTAGTGGGCACTCAACCCTTGGGGGCAAATCAAAACTTAGAGAGGAGGATGGGGTTTCTTACACTGAATGAGTTGACTTGGGGTACAATTATCCAAATTACTGAGATTTTTAAAAAGTTACTGAAGGAAATGTAGAGGTTAGTCCTGAATTATAGTAGCTAACACTTTGAGCATGCTTTATAACTTTAATGCACTTTCACATTCCAAATCTTAATTATTTGGGCCCTTCAGGCAAGGATGTCTGATTAAAATCATTTTTATGAAGTAGGAGACTAAGCTGGCCCAGCAACCTAGGCCGCTGCACCTAGCTGTGAGTGATGGAGCTCAAAAAGCCCCTGTTCTCTGACCCTTGGCCAATGCTCTTCACCACCCCCTCTCTGGTCTGGAACCCTGGCTGGAGGCCAGATCTTGAGTTCTCTCTTTACTTAATTGTTGGGAAGCAGGAAGCCAGAAACTAGGGGTTTCTAAAGTCAATTCCAAGGATCTTGGATTAACACCAAAATAATTCCCTTACTGGAGACTTGCTATTAGAAAAGAACCTTAGTGAGGCTAAAGAATGGTCTTGGTTTGATCAAGCAAGGCTATTTGTTTACCTTTACCTCCACTGAAAGCCGAATGCCTTCTGAGACAGTATTAAGGCTCTCCCTTCCCAAATGCCAGTCTCACGGCCCCCAGGCCCGGATACTGCTTCCCACTCATGCTGGAGTGGCTGACTCTGGGCTTCTGAAATTAGAGCTGAAGGTGAAATGCTTTGCTGAGCTTTGCCTTTCAATGCCTTTCTTCTCTCTAGGGTTTTAACTGCTTTTTCTGACCTCAGGGAATCCCTTGGAAGTTAATAAAACTTACTACATCAAAGAGCTCTACAACCATTACCCTATTAAAACCTCACAGCCCTCCTGCAGCAGGTAAGCATTATTAACCCCATTTTACAGATGGGGAAACTGAGGTTAATTGGTTTGCCTCAGGCTACTGAGGAAATGAGTGTCTCAGCTGGCTTTAGAACTGGGTGGTTTGTTTGGATTACCCAGGGGGGGTTGCTTCTGCCAAAATCTGTCTTTCAAAGCACCTTGATTCTTAAAGATTTCTTTTTCTTTCATGAAACTGATTCCTCACTGGCTGCACTGATGATGAGGAATTTCTCCAAAGCTGGCTTGTCAGAAAGCAGCAGCCCCTGCCTTCCACCAGGAGAGGTGCCATAAAAATAGATGAAAGCTAAGAGTTCAGTACAGCAATTTAGGAAACAATTTGGGCCTTTCAGAAATTAATGTTATTTAAAGATGCAGATTCATCCACCCCAGGGGCCTCCTGGGAGTGCTTGCCGAACCATCTGTTCAATCAGCTCATTTTCTTTCCGCCTAATCCTCCTGGCTCTCCTGTGTGTATGTACAGCAAAGGTTCCTGGGGAACTCGCAGCATGAATAAAAAGCAAAGACCTTTCTCTTTCACCAGCCACCTCTCCTCTTTTCCAAACAGCATTAAATTCCTAATCCTGTTTATTCTTAGTGGGGGTATAAAACTCATGTTCCAACAGACAATGAGGAGATCTGTGGAGGCCTCCACCCCAGGGCTCATGTCCTCTCAGTTTGGGTCCAGCCAAGATGGTTGAGGTGTTTTTACCCCATTCTCTGAGAGGAACTACAAAACCTGGTAATATTTGGGAATACATTTGCCCAGGCCTGTTGAAGGAAGAAGCCAAAAAAAAAAAAAAATCTGGGGTGGGGGGATGGTGGTGGTGGTGTCTGGTTAAAGCTATCCATGAACCACAGGGAAGATTTCAAAGGCTCAGGTAAGTGTTTTCAAAAGGAAGGTTTCAGCACCATCCCAACTGTGTAAGTCCCTGCTTCTTGCCGTTCAAGTCCAATTATAATCCACAAAGGCAGGATGCTGTGTTTACGTAAATAATTACCAGATTTCGGATAGCCAGACGTGTTGCAGCACACAGAAGGCAAGCCCATAAATTACATTTGGGGAATTAAGGGTCAGATTGATCTTATCTCTCTAAATCCGGCCAAATTCTGGCAAGCTACAGGCACATCCGGTTGGCTGAACCTTGGGAAGCATAGGCCCCAGAAATCAGTGATCCTGAGGATGTCACTCCCGCAACCTCGTCCCCCAAACCTCCCTTTTCTACTTTTCCCTGCTCAACTTTGCTGACTGGTTCTGAGAGCTGGGGGTGGCAGAAAGAACTGTCCCAACTTGCTCTTTGCCCAACCTGCAAGGGAGGAAGGCAGGAGAAGGGTGTAGGCATCTCACTTCTCTCCTCTCTGTATCCTCCTGGACCACACAGGATCTCATTCCTGAAACAACAGCAGTGATGTAGGAGTAGTGATGGGAAACATTAAAGCGATGACAGTAATACAACAGGGCTCCTGCTGGAGATTTCCCTCCTGCACAGGCAGACCTCTGTGTTTTCTTTCATTCAGCGTCGATGCACCCCCAGGGCCATGTGCTGTGCAGTGGTGAGGGGCCCTGGCTTGGAATCACAATGCTAGATTTGAATCCTGGCTTTGCCAGCTACCCTGGGCAAGTGACCTAACCCTCCTGGCCTCAGCTTCTTTATCTAGAAAGTGACATAATGATGGCTCCACACCCTAAGAATGAGGTGAGGATTAACTAAGTCATTCATAAAGAGGTCTTTAGAACAAGGTCTGGCACAGAGTCTGTTGGTTATTGCTAGTATTATTATTATGACTTTGCTAAGCACATGTGGCCTCTGTTCTGAAAGTGGTTACAAACTGGTTGAGACAGAATTCCCACATAAACACAAAGGGTATGACAAGGCAGTATGGTTGATTATGTACCAAGTGAATAGAAAAGACAATTAAGTTCTAGGGAGCAGGCGGAAGGGTGAGATCGCTGTGACAGGAGAAGGCTTCACAGAAGAAGGAAGGCTAAGACTGGGCAAGATTTGGCTGAGCCACAGAAGTGCATGACAGATGTGGGGAGAGCTCAAGGCACAGCGGGGTGATGGAGCCCCAAGAATCCACAAGAATTAAACTAGTAGTCAGAGTGTTATGCAAGTCTGATGCTTCTAAGAGTTTAAGCCAAACCTCTTCAATTAAGATTTCCAAATCCAAATTTGGAATCCAAATCCAAAGACTCTCTTGTAGAGAAAAATATGTTGATTTGTGTTAACTTCATCTGACAAAACAATGTTATGAAGTTGGGCAACAGAGTGTGTTGTGAGGAGACCAGAAGAGGCATGGATAAATGGAGCCTCAATTTTTAAAATGGGGGGATAGATATATTGATAGAGTTGTTACTGAAATAAAATAACATTGTTTGGTGAAGTAGAAAGTATTCTACACAAAAAATGTTCTATTCATTCAATCATTCTTTCAATATTGAGTGTTTACCATGTGCCACACATTCAGGGAGACTCTGGTAGTGAAAATAAATATGATTTCTGAGATCCATATGTATTGATCTCATATTTGTCATTTTCTATAAGTTATAGAATAATTTAAAATAAATAAGTAAAAGCAGGTACACAGAAAATAAGCATCTATAAAACATTTCTATATAGTGTGTTTCTAAAAAATTTTTAATCTGCCTCCTTGCAGTTTCTTAAATGAATTTGGTCTTCATTTGAGTAAGAATTATAATAATTTATTATTGAACATTTTAAAAATTAACCCAATTATTGACAATTGAATTTCTGAAAAACTTTTGCTTGGATGTCACTATTTACAAGATGAATTAATTCAAGAAGCATTTAGTGAATGAACTCACCATGTGCCTAACACCATTCTACCTGCAACAAAGGATAAGAATGGATTTGAAGGGGAAGAAGGATTTTCACTTCCAGCCAAGGAGCAATAGGAACTGGATACACTTTCTTCCATGAAACAACCAAAAAGACAGAAAGACAGGCAAAATATATGAAACAGTGGTTTTCAAACCATTTCAGGCAATGAGAGGCAGTTACTAAGAGAAAGGAAAACACACAAACTCTTCCATTTCCCAAGCTTTCTGCCAAACGAGGGTTTCCAGGCTGTAGCACAGAAGAGAAAACCCAAGCAGAGCTCAGCCAATTCTCTGAGTTGAGAATTCTCTACCTGAGGACAGAGTTAGAAATCTGGGGAGACCAAGGTGGCCAGAGTTTGCAGGACAGAGTACCAAGGGGGAGAGAGGCTACACATCGGATCTGGAGATCTGCAGAAGGTCTCCCTCAAGTATGCAGCATAACTGACCCACGAGTGTGAGGACACTAACCCAGGCCAGGGAAATAAACATCTGGAAAGATTAGAGAAGATAAAAGGTGTTCACTCAGAGCTGGGAACAGTGTCTATCACCACCAACCAAACTGGAAAACTTTGTAAGTCTTGGGGCTTTGGGTAGAATACTCAAAACGGTATTGCCTCAGTAACAGGGGATAATTAACCCTATATTAAACATGGTTCTGGTCCTACCTAACAATTCTTAACAATAAGACCAAAAGGATCAAACTGTGTCCAAGTAATCTAGCTCCCATACAAACCTCAAGAATATTTGTAGAAATACCAAAATATCCAGCACCCAGTGAGGTAAAATTCACAATGTCTGGCATGCAAACAAAGATCAATATAAAATGGGACCCATAATGGGAAGGAAAATAAATCTATCAAAATTGACCCAGAACTAAAAGATATTGTAAGTAGCTGCCAAGGATGTTAAACCAGCTATTATAATTGTACTTCATTTGTTCAAAAACATGTATGTTATAAAAAAGATTTAAACCAAACTCTTAGAGGTGAAAATTAAGTAAGTGAGATGAAAACCACTCTGGCTAAGATTAATAGCAAATTAGACATTGCAGAAGAAAATTTTAGGAACAGGAAGACATAGAAACTATTCAAAGTTAAGCATACAGAAAAAAAGTTTAAAAACTGGAAAGAGTGTCCATGCACTATATTAGACAACACCAAGCAGCCTAATATACACAATTGGAGGCCCTGAAAAAGAGGTTGGAGGACAGAAAATTTACTTGAAAAAGTGATGGCCAAAATTTTTATAAATTTGATGAAAACCGTGAACTCACAGATCCAAGAAGATCAATGAGCCCCATGTACAAGAAACCCAAAAGAGAACCACCCCAATGCATACATGATCCAAATGCTCAAAACCTGTGATAAAGAGGACATCTTTGAAGCAGCTGGAGGAAAAAAAACCCAAAAACATTATATAGAGAAAAACAAATATAAGGATAGCTGCAGATTTCTCACTGGAAACATTGCAAGTGAGAAAACAGTGGAGCAAAATATTTTAAGTCCTGAAAGAAAACAAAACTGTCAATCTAAATCCTATACCCAGAAAAAATATCTTCAGAAATGAAGATGCTATACAGATCTTTTCAGACATACAAAAACTGAAAGAATTTATCACCAGCAGAAAAGAACTCAGAAATGTTAAAGGAAGTCCTTCAGGCCGAAGGAGATGATACCAGCTGGAAATATGGATCTACCCAAAGAATGAAGAGCACTGGAAAAGGTAACCACATGGGTAAATACATGGGTTTTTTTTTGGGGGGGGGTGGGAGGGTGGGGGAGGTCACACAGGACTTGAAGCCCTTGGAGAAGCCCAGCCTTTAAACACAGTGTTTTCATTCAGTCACTATTTTTGGCTGCACTGGGTCTTTGTTGCTACACGTGGGGTTTCTCTAGTTGTGGCGCGTGGGGTCTACCTCTAGTTGCTGTGTGCAGGCTTCTTGTTGCAGTGGCTTCTTTTGTTGAAGAACACGGACTCTAGGGCGTGTGGATTTCAGCAGTTGTGGCACATGGGCTCAGTAGTTGTGATGCACGGGCTTAGTTGCCTCGGGGCGTGGAGAATTTCCCTGGAAAAAGAGTTGAACCCGTGTCCCCAGTATTGACAAGTGGACTCTTTACCACTGGACCACTAGGGAAGTCTTAAATACATGTTTGTTTGTTTTTTAACTAAGTATATATCTTTCAACGATAACTGCTTAAAAAACTACAACAAAAATTATGATGTATTGTGTGGTTTATTTCACATGTACAAGTAAAAGGTGAGGCAATAAAAGCTTAAAGGCCAAGAAGGGAGAAATGGACATATTCCATAGTAGGTTTCTTGTACTACATGTGAAGTGGTATAATATCAATTAAAGGCAGACTGTGTTAAGATATATATGCCATAAACCTCAAAGCAACCACTAAAATAAAACAAAAATTTACAGCTACTAAGCCAACAAAGGAAATAAAATGGAATCATAAAGAATACTTAATCCATGGGATTTCCCTGGTGGTCCAGTGGTTATGATTTTGCTTTCCAATATAAGGGGCGCAGGTTTGATCCCTGATCGGGGAGATGAGATCCCACATGTCTCAGAACCAACAGAAGCAATACTGTAACAAATTCAATAAAAACTAAAAAAAAAAAAAAAAAAAGAGAGAAAAAAGGAACAAAAAAGAAATGGAACAACTGTAAAACACATAGCAAAATGGTAGACCTAAACTTAACAATATCAATAATCCCATTAATAGTAAATGGTCTGTATTGTATAATTTCGTTCACATGAGGTAACTAGAATAGTCAAACTCATCGAAACAAAAAGTGGAATGATTGTTGCCAGGGACTGGGGAGGGGGATAAGGAGTTATTGTTTATAGGTTAGGGTTTCAGTTTTGCAAGACGAAAAAATCCTAAAGATTGTTTGTACAACAATGTGAATATACTTAACACTACTAAACTGTATACTTAAAATGGTTAAGATGGTGATTTTTATGTTGTGTATATTTTATCACAATTAAAACCAAACCAAACAAAAATATTCACATATTTCTTTGAGGTTAAAAATGAAAAAAAATAAACGGTCTAAATGCTCTAATTAGAAGGCAGAGATTGTTAGGCTGGATAAAAAAGCAAGACCAAATTATATGGTGCTTATAAGAAATACACTTTAGTTATTTTTTCAGTTATACATATATACATTTTTTTATTTTTTATGTTCTTTTCTATATGGTTTATCATAGGATATTGAATATAGTTCTCTGTGCTGTACAGTAGCACCTTGTTATCCATTATATATTTAAAAGCTTATATCTGCTAATCCCAAACTCCCAATCCATCCTTCCCTCAACACCCTTCCCCTTGGAAACCACCAGTCTGTTCTCTATATCCATGACTCTGTGTTTCGTAGACAGGTTCATTTGTGTCATATTTTAGATTCCACATATAAGCGATAGCATATGGTATTTGTCTTTCTCTTTCTGACTTACTTCACTTAGTAGTATCATCGCTAGTTGCATTCATGTTGCTGCAAATGGCATTGTTTCATTCTTTTTTATGGCTGAGTAGTATTCCATTGTATATAATCATCGCTAGTTGCATTCGTGTTGCTGCAAATGGCATTGTTTCGTTCTTTTTTATGGCTGAGTAGTATTCCATTGTATATAATCATCACTAGTTGCATTCATGTTGCTGCAAATGGCATTGTTCTGTTCTTTTTTTATGGCTGAGTAGTATTCCATTGTATATACGTACTACATCTTTTTTGTCCATTCATCTGTCAGTGGACATTTAAGTTGCTTCCATGTCTTGGCTATTATGAATAATGCTGCTATGAACATAGAGGTACATGTATCTTTTTGAATAATAGTTTTGTCTGGATATAAACCCAGGAGGGGGATTGCTCGATTGGATGGTAATTCGATTTTTAGTTTTCTGAGGAACCTCCATACTGTTTTCCACAGTGGCTGTACCAACTTACATTCCCACCAACAGTGTAGAAGGGTTCCCTATTCTCCACATCATAAGAAATACACTTTAAATATAAAAACACATATATGTCAAAATAAAAAAGTTCAAAAAGATATATCATGCTAACACTAGTCAAAAGAAAGATGAACCTGGGGATATGATGTGCATAATCAATAATACTGCATTGTATATTTGAAAGTTGATAAGAGAGTAGATCTTAACAGTTATTATCACAAGAAAGAAAATTTATAACTATGTGTGGTAATGGATGTTAACTAGACTTATTGTGGTGATAATTTTGCCATATATGCATGTGCATGCTAAGTCACTTCAGTCATGTCCAACTATTTGGGACACTATGGACCATATCCCACCAAGTTCCTTTGTCCATGGGATTTTCCAGGCAAGAATACTGAAGTGGGTTGCTGTTCCCTCCTCCAGGGAATCTTCCCAACCCAGGGGCTGAACTTACATCTCCTACATTGGCAGGTACATTCTTTACTACTACTGCCATATATTAAAATAAAATGTTGTATGCCTGAAACTAATATAATGTTGTATGTCAATTATATCTTTAAAATGTCTGTTTTGGAAAGATGTCCATGATATGTTATTAGATTAAAAATAGTTATTAAACAAACAAAGAAACATGTAGTAGCTGTATTAATGTCAAAGTAAATTTCAGGGCAAAGAATGCTGTCAGAATTAAAGATGATCATTTTATAATCATGAAGTGGCCAATTTATCAAGATGACTTAATTCTAAAAGTCTATTCACCTAGGGACTCCCTGGTGGTCCAGTGGCTAAGACTCCACACTCCCAATGCAGTGGGCCCATGTTCGATTCTTGGTTAGGGAACAAGATTCTGCATGCCACAACTAATACCTGGAGCAGCCAAATACACAAATAAATGGGAGAATAAATAAATAAAGTCAAGTTTATGTACCTAATAACAGAGCTTCAAAATATATGACTCAAAAACAATGGAACTGCAAGGAGAAATAGACAAGTCACAATTATAAAAGGAGACTTCAATGTTCTCTCATTAATTGATATACAAGTAGGTAGAAAATAATCAAGGCTACAGAAGACTAATACCATCAGTCAACTTGATCTAATTGACATTTTTAGAATGTTCCATCCAACAACAGCAGAATGTTTACATTCTTTTCAAATGTACATGGAACATTTACCAAAATAGGCCATATTCTGGACTATATAAGTCTCAATAGATCTGAAAAGATTCAAGTCATAATAAAATATGTCCTCTCATCACAATGCAATTAGAAGTCAATAACAGAAAGACTCTTGGAAAATCTCCAGATATTTGGAAACTAGATAACACACTACTAAATAACCATGGGTCAAATAAAACATACAAAAGGGAAACTAGAATGTATTTTGAATGCAATGAAAAAAACTCAACATATCAAAATTTGTTGGATGCTACTAATTTAGTACTTGAAAGGTCTCAAATCAAAAGTCTCAGCTTCCACCTTGAGGACCTAGAAAAAGAAGAGCAATTGAAACTCATAATAAGCAAAAGAAAGGAAGTAATAAAGATCAGAGCAGAAATAAATAAAACAGAATACTGCAAAACAATGAAGAAAATCAATGAAGGCAAAAGGAAGATCAATAATCTTGATAAACCTTTAACCATGTAGATCTGGAAAAAAGAGAGGGGATACAAATTATTGATATCAGTAATGAGAGTGGTGATCTCACTACAGATTTTACAGGTAAAAAAAGATAATAAGAGAATATTATGAACAATTTTGCCAATGCCAACAATAAAGAATAAATTAGACAACTTACATGTAACAGAAAGAAATTGTCAGACGAACTATCAAAACTCAGTAAGAATAGGTAACCGAAAAACCCAGTATCTAACAAAGAAATTGGGTTTGTAGCTTAAAACCTTCCCCCAAAGAAATCTCCAAGCATAACTAGCTTCACTGGACAATTCTGCAAATATTTAAAGGAGAAAAAAGTACCAATTATATACAAACTCAGAAAACTGAGGAGGAGAAAAATTTTACAACTCATTCTGAGGCCAGTATTATCCTGATACTAAAACCAGACAAAAATTTATAAGAAAATAAAACTACAGACTAATACTCCTTATGAACGTAGATGCAAAACTTCCAAATAAAATTTTAGTAAATAAAATCAACATGTAGAGAAAATGCATTGTGACCAAGTGAGATTTACTCCAGGAAGACAAGATTGACTTAACATTAGAAAATCAATATAATTCATGTTATTAATAAAGAAAGAAAGAAAAGCCATAGGATCATCTTAATGGATGCAGCGAACAATTTTGACAAAAATACAACATCCATTCCTGGTTAAAAACTCTAAGCAAACTAATAGTAGAAAGGAGATTCCTCAACCAGATAAAGAACATCTGTGGAAAACCTACAGCTAACATCATACTTAATGGTGAAACTGAATGCTTTCCCTCTCAGTTCAGTTGCTCAGTCGTGTCCAACTCTTTGCAACCCTATGGACCCCATGGACTGCCAGCCTTCCCTGTTCATCTCCCAGAGCTTGCTCAAACTCATGTCCATCGAGTCAGTGATGCCATCTAACCATCTCATCCTCTGTCATCCCCTTCTACTCCTGCCTTCAATCTTTCCCAGCACCAGAGTCTTTTCCAATGAGTCAGTTCTTCCCATCAGGTGGCCAAAATATTGGAACTTCAGCTTCAGCATCAGTCCTTCCAATGAATATGCAGGACCAATTTCCTTTAGGATTGACTGGTTTAATCTCCTTGCAGTCCAAGGAACTCTCAAGAGTCTTCTACAACACCGCAGTTCAAAAGCATCAATTCTTTGGCGCTCAGCTTCCTTTATAGTCCAGCTCTCACATCCATACATGACTACTGGAAAAATCATAGCTCTGACTAGACGGACTTTTGTTGGCAAAGTAATGTTTCTGCTTTTTAATATGCTGTCTAAGTTGGTCATAGCTTTTCTTCCAAGAAGCAAGTGTCTTTTAATTTCATGGCTGCAGTCACCATCTGCAGTGATTTTGGAGTCCAAGAAAAGAAAGTCTCTCACTGTTTCCACCATTTCCCATCTCTTTGCCATGAAGAGATGGGAACGGATGCCATGATCTTAGTTTTCTGAATGTTGAGTTTTAAGCCAACTTTTTCACTCTCTTCTTTCATTTTCATCAAGAGGCACTTTATTTCCTCTTCCCTTTCTGCCATAAGGGTGGTGTCATCTGCATATCTGAGGTTATTGATATTTCTCCTGGCAATCTTGATTCCAGTTTGTGCTTCATCTAGCCTGGCATTTTCCATGATGTACTTTGCATATAAGTTAAATAAGCAGGGTAACAATACACAGCCTTAACGTACTTCTTTCCCAGTTTGGAACCAGTCCATTGTTCCATGTCAGGTTCTAACTGTTAATTCTTGACCTGCATACAGATTTCTCAGGAGGCAGGTAAGGTGTTCTGGTATTCCCATCTCTTTAAGAATTTTCCACAGTTTGTTGTGATCCACACAGTCAAAGGCTTTGGTATAGTCAATAAGGCAGAAGTATTTCTGCTTTCCCTCTTAGATGAGCAAAACCAGGGATACTTGCTCTCACCACTTCTAGTCAACATTGTACTAAAGGTTTTAGCCCATGCAATAAGGCAAGAAAAAAAGTAGGCATTCATGTTGGAAAGGAAGAAGTAAGACTCTTTATTCGAGACAACATGACAGGGACTTCCTTGGTGGTACAGTGGTTAAGAATCCTCCTGCCAATGCAGGGGACACAGGTTTGATCCTTGGTCTGGGAAGAGTCTACATTCTGTGGAGCAACTAAGCTCATGTGCCACAACCACTGGGCCTGTCTGCCTAGAGCCTGTGCTCTGCCACAAGAGAAGCCCCTGCAATGAGCAGCTGGTGCACATCAATGAGGAGCAGCCCCTGCTTGCTGCTACTAGAGAAAGCCTGTGTGCAACAACAAAGACCCAGTGCAACCAAAAATAAATAATGTATTAAAAAAGGTAACATGATAGCAAAAGCATGACCCAGAAAGAAATAATAAGAGACTAGACTTAAGGAAAATGAAAATTTTCCACTATATGAAAGACACTGTTAGGAGAATGAAAGTCACAGAGTGGGAGAAAAATATTTGCAAAGCATATAACTGATAAAGGAGTTGTATTCGGAGTATGTAAAGAACTCTTACAACTCAGCAGTAAGAAAACAACCAGTTTTTTTAAATTAGCGAGAGATTTGAATTGACGCTTCACCAGAGGAGGCATCTGAATGACAAATAGCACAAGAAAAGATGCTTAATGTTATTAGTCATCAAGGAGATGCAAATTAAAACCACAGTGAGAAACCACTACACCCTTACTAGAATGGCTTATAGAAAAAGGAAAAAGACTAACAATACTAAGTGTTGGTGAACACTTGGGACAACTGAAACTTCATAAACTGTTGGTGAAAATGTAAAATCAGACAACCACTTTGGAGAAATATTTGACAGCTTCTTATAAAACTAAACATACCATATTGTCCAGCAATTCACTCCTAGGTATTTACCCAAGAGAAATTAAAACATATGTCCACAAAAAGACACACTAGAATATTTATAGGAGTTTTGTTCATAAAGTTAAAAGCTAGAAATAGCCCAAATATCCACCAACAGATACATGGATAAACAAACTGTAGTATATTCATAGAATGGACTAATACTCTGCAGTAAAAAGGAAAAAACTACTGATAAATGCCACACAAGTGGATGACTCACACTGGCATTGTGCTGAGTCATAGAAGTTAAATACCAAAGACCACTATTACAGACTGAATTGTGTCCCCAAATTCATATGTTGAAGCCCTAACCAATGCGACTTTATTTGGAGACTGGGCCTTTAAAGAGGCAATTGAGGTTAAATGAGATCCTAATGGTGGTGGGGCCCTAATCCAATAGGACCGGTGTCCTTGTCAAAAGAAGAAGAGACATAAGAGATGCAGCCACAGAGAGAAAGGCCATGTCAGGACACAGAGAGAAGGTTATCTGAATGTCAGAGAGGCTTTAGAAGAAACCAAGCCTGTCAACACCTTGATCTTGGTCTTCCAGTCTCTAGAAGTATGAGAAAATAAATTTCTGTTGTTTTAATAGCCTCCCGGTATGCACTATTTTATGGCAGCCTTAGACAACTAATACAACTGTATATTGTATAACTCTATTTAGATGAAGTTTTAGAACAAGTAAAATTAAGCTGTAGTGACAGAAAGCAGATCCATGGTTGCCTGGGGCCTGTCCTGGGATAAGGAGATGGGTATTGACTGCAGAGTTGCACAAGTAAATTTCTGGATGTGAGGGAAGTATTCTATTTAACTGTGGTGGTGGTGGCGGTTCCCTGGCATATATATCAAAGCTTATCAAAATGTATGCTTAAAATTGGTGAATTTCATTCACAGAAATGATACCTCAGTAAAGTTGATTTAAGAGAAACAAAATATTATGTAAAAAGTATAGACAAGAATTCTGGAATGCAATGGAAGGGAGTTATGAAGTCCACCAATGCTTCATGGCTTTCATTTTGTTAATTTGGATTTTTAGAGTTGTGTCCTCAGTGAAGAAAGTTGTGGGTAGATTCAGCCCTACATACAAAGAGGGATGCAGACGGAGTGCTCCATGTTGAAGTCCTATAGAGTTATAAACATGTATTTCCTTTAATTTATTCAGGAAAAACAGCCAGCATTAAACATCAACCAACTATTACACCCGAAGGTATTTTGTACTTGAAAAATTCTTAATATAAAAATTTGTGAGTTTTTGTTTTCATTTGTTTGGGGCTTTTTTATTTCTGCTTTTTTCCTACCAAGTCCCCATTTCTATCATCAGCTGATGATGAAGTTTTGCTTAGCCTGGGGGCCAAATTGGACTGAGTGAAACATCAAAGCCCCTCCAGTGTGCTTGCCTCACAGAGACTGAAGATCCTCCCTATGGGTGCTGGAGTGTGCCTGTCCTAATTAGAGGGACAACTGTTAACCTTTCTAACACAGCAACTCTTGCTTTTCTCACCATAGAGAAGAAAAGAGAGAAGACTTGGATTGGATGATTTTAGAAGTGTTTGCCAGCTATATTATCCTGAGTCTTTATTAGATTCACGTTTCTCTCACTCAACTATAATGAGTTCTCTCTCTGTGCTTAATTCTATACAGTCAGGGCTTGGGAGACAGCAGAGAAGCAGACAGACATGGTTTGTGCCTTCATGCGGCTTGTATTCCAGTGGGAGTTCGGGGCTGCAAGCACTCCAAGTCGAACAGGCATAAATGATAAGGAATGTATTGACTTGATGCTTGGGAATCAGGCAGCAGACTGGGTTACAGGGGTACCCCTAGACTGTCTGTGCAGTGAAGCTGTCATTAAGATGGCCATCAGGGACAGTTCCCGCTTTCCTACCCTGGGAAGACAAAGTAAAAATCCAGGAGAGAGACGTTCTCTTCCCAAAGGGAGTGTGATGAAACAGACTGATGGGAAACTTGGCAAGAAACCTCTAGCCAATGTCTCCTTGTGCCTTATTTTATCTGATTCGTGTCACGTGCTCCCTCTGAACCAATCACTTTAACGGAGGTGGGATTTCCCATTAGACCAATCAGGCTTCTCCATGGAATTGGTTGCGATAGGAATGAAAGTGAAAGTGTTAGTCACTCGGTCCTGTTTGACTCTTCGCAACCCCATGCGCTGTAGCATACCAGGTTCCTCTGTCTATGAAATTCTCCAGGCAAGAATACTGGAGTAGATTGCCATTCCTGTCTCCAGGAGATCTTCCTTACCCAGGGATCTAACCGGGGTTTCCTGCACTGCAGACAGATTCTTTACTGTCTGAGCCACCAGGGAAGCCTAGGAATGAGCTGGGCATGTTTCAGAGACCAGAAATAAGAGACAATGCTTCATTCTAGTTGGGTTGTATTAACTCGAATATTCACTTAGTAAATCTCAACATTGGTTCAAGGCAGCTTATAATCCTTTGGTAACTTCTGGAAGCATTGACTTCAAATACTGGTTTCAACTATAATCTGTTTCAAGGGAGTCACCTTATACAAAACATATCAGAACTATTCAGAGGTTTCACTACGTGACTGTTGAGGGGCAGTTGGGAAAGACTGCTTTGGGGAGGCAACTCTAGAGCCAGCTGCTTGTGCACACAGCTTGGCTTTGAGTTTCTGTCTCTGGTATTTACTAGCTGGATAAGTCCCTTAAGCTCTTGGAGCCTCAGTTTCCGTTCCTGTAGAATGGGCACTATACCACCTTCTTTGTAGGATTTGTGAGAGGACTCAATGAGAATGTATGTGATGCCTGTTAGAACAGTGCCTGGCACATAGTGCTCAGTATTATTATTTACATGTGCAGAGCCAGTCTAATCCACCACATTACTAGGTACACTTGGGTTGTTTGGTTTTTGTTTTTTGCCTCACCAGGTCCTTGTTGCGGCATGTGGGATCTTTAGTTGCAGCCCTAGAACTCTTAGTCAAGGCAGGCGGGGTCTAGTTCCTTGCCAGGCATTGAACTGGGGCTCCCTGCATTGGGAGCAGAGTCTTAACCACTGGACCACCAGGGAAGTCCCACTTGGGTTGTTTTTGACCCACACCTTCATCTTCTCAGAATCTGATTTTAGGTCCCAGCTGATGAAGAATAGGAGTACCACTTACAGGCATTTGTCAAGGTTCTATCCTCCATCTCCTCTGCTTTTCTTGTGTGCTTCAAAACCTCCACTTTTCTGGAGGTGATAAAAAAAGCCTGATCAAAGGTTCTGAGGTCAGACTTCCTGGGTTCAAGTCCCTGCCTTACTACTTATTCACTGTGTGACCGTGGGCAAGATACTTAAATTCTCATCTATTAAGTGGGTGTAAAAGCAACATTTTTGTCACGAGGGTATTGTGAGAATGATAGCTGTGCGTCTGTGTGAAGGGCTCCCTGAGGGCCTGGCACATCATAAGAACTTGATATGTGTTGCCTCATTATTATCACTGTTTCATCTAGCAACTATGACTTCTGACACCATTCTTTTTTAAAAAATAATTTTTTTTTTTTTATGGCTGTGCAGGGTATTTGTTGCCACGTGGGCTTTTTCCTAGTTGCAGTGAGTGGTGGCTACTCTCGAGTTGTGGTGTATGGGCTTCTGATTGTGGCGGCATCTCCTGTTGCAGAGCACGGGGTCTAGAGCCTGGGCTCAATAGTTGAGGCACGAGGGCTTAGGTATCCCTCGGCAGGTGGGATCTTCCCAGATCAGGGGTTGAACCTTTGTCTCCTGCATTGGCAGGCAGATTCTCCACCCCTGAGCCACCAGGGAAGCCCTCTGACACCATTCTTGTTATCAGTTAGTCTCAGTCTCTCTCCTTAATTCTGCCTGCTTATTTCCACCTGCCTGCTGAATATTTTCTCACCAAGATCCAACCAAAACTTTATTCTCAACCTGTCCCTAAATCTAAAAATATACCATCGACTTCCTCGTTTCCCCAGATTTCCTCCTCTGCCTCTCTGCAGCCCTTCTTTTCATTAATATCAGCAACTATCGGAAACAAAAAGTCCTGTTTCGAGAATCTGAGCTATCAGAAAGCCTTGCTTCTCTTCCGCTTGCCGCAGATTCTCATAACTAGGGGGCGCTTCCACCCAGCTTCCAAGAAACGAGGCCAGAGCTGTGAAGTGAGCTGCCCAGGGTGACCAGCATGCGGGCAGCAGAAGGCCGCCTGCTTTTGTGGGGCCTGGCTCACTGTTCTCTGTGGCCGGGGAACCACTTCACCCCAGTTGTCCCAAGGACCCCTGGCAGGCTCACAGTCCCAGGCTTGGTGAGGCAAGGTTCTGTGTAGTTCTTGAAACAATTAAAATCAGATTTCATAAACCAAGTCTCCTGTTATTCTGAGCTGTGCACTGGGGAAGGGCGGGAGGTGGGGGGGTGGGCAGAGATAAGGAGGCTCACTCCTTGGAGAGTTTCCAAGCCTCGCGAGCAAAGGAGCACCCAAATTGAAGGATGTGAGCCTCTCTGAGTGTGCCTCTGTCAGTCACAGATGGGTACAAGAGATGTAGGGTCTGCAGGGGTTATGAGTGCTTTAGCCAGTGTTTTTCAATTTGAGAAATTTCATGGCATAGAATTTGAGGGTGTCCGCGGGAGCCCTCCGTGGCTCTTCTTGCAGTTCCATCTCTCTGAGCCTGAGCTCTGAGGGGTCTCAGGTACCAACTCTGTAGCTGACAGGCACTGAACGTGGGCCACATGCAGGCTCCAAGCAGGCTTCAGACACCAAAACAGCCGTCTACTTCCTCAGACTACTGAACTCAGAAAATTCTTGCCATTCCTGAGCTTGTAACAGAGACTCAGACCCAGTGACCTCTTTTTGTTCCCACAGGGGGCTGCAGCCCCTCTGCAAGTTTAAACCGTTCAAATGAGCTCCAGCTTCATTTGGTAGACACTGTCGGTGGAGGAACAGGGAGGGGAGGCAGAGCTGGGAGGAGTCCCCAGGGTGAAAAAGAGGATGGCCACGGTTTCCCCATTCTCCCTCCCGGCCATGGGAAGAAAACAAGTCCTGAAGTAAAACTGAACTTTAAAACCATTCTCTGTTCCTAGAGACAAAAAGTAGGATAGAGACTACCATGACCTGAGGGAGGGAGTTTTGGAGGAGAGGAGAAGTTACTGTTTAGTGTGTATAGAGTTTTTGCTGGGGATGATGAAAGTTTGGGGATGTAATGGTGAAGGTTACACAACATTGTGGATCTAATTTATTTGATCCACACATAACAAATGGTTAAAATAATAAATATTATGCTATGTATTCTACCACACACACAAACCCATGACAATAACTTAAAAAAAAAAAGCAAAACCTAGTTTTCTGCATTTCTTTTGAAACTGACTTCAAATAGACTGGCCTTCAAATCTGCAGCTGGATTCTTTGTCAGGAGATCATTATACTTTGCTTTAGGCTGGCGGTTCTAAAGAATTATGGATGACGGGAATGATTGAAACTGATTTATTTCTCAAGTGTTTGAGATTCCTTCATCCCAGTCCAATAACATCTATTCAGGAAGAGCTTGTCTTTAGCAAAGTCAGAAAAACAAAAGAAAATGCACAGGCCACCATCTAAAGATGGCCTGGTTTAAGAAAATCTCTTATGTGAAATCTCAGATTTGGAGAACAAATTGGTGGCTGATGATTTGCTTTACAAAAGACTGATTCACTTAACAAAAGAGTTTTCCTCAAAGGTTCCTTTAAGGAGAGAGCCCCCTGGTGCATTTAATGATATTATTAGATTAAAAAAAAATTATCCTGACCGTTCAAGGACATTGCACTGTAAATATGTGAATGCATTGTATTGTGTTGTAAGAGTGGAAATAAAGAAGTCAGGACTCTTTGACAAATGGACCGTTTTTTGGCCCAAAGTAACACAAGGAGGAAGCAAGATGAGTGTTCTTGGCCTAAAATCCTGGCAGCTTTCTGGGAAGGCTTTGGGAGTTTGTGATTTATTTCAGACCAGCTAAGCCCGGGGCCCACGATGTGTCCATTTTGAGAACTTAGGGTCCACGTTCTAACTCTGCTCACGCTGACCCCCGTCACCTGCCCTAATCACAAAGGCCCTCCGACGTGAGCTCAACTCTGTCCTGAGATGGCAGAAAAATATATCTGTAGCCAGAAAGTGGATTCTCTCCGGTGACGAAGAATGATCCTTATTTATGTCTGCATAGGTACATTCTGGGGCCCATAAAGGTTTAATTGTCCCTCTAACTAGTTTTTAAAAAAAACCCACAAAGAGGCTGCCAGCTTTCCCCAGAGTTTAAAACCAACTGAATGCGGTTCTGTGGAAACTGCTTTAAGTGTGTAACTCGCGCCGTGTCCTGGGGCACAAGGCACGCTTGTTTGGGGGAGTCGAAAGATGCAGCTCTTAGGAGGACTTTGAAAGTCAGTTTTTGTGGCTTTGGGCTGCTGCTGACCCTGGCTTACTCTAGAGAGAGAGAGAAGAGGCCTGCCTCTGGAAGTTACTTCCAAGGTGCCACTGCCCCCTGCTGCCACCTCCCAGTCCAGGGGGACACCCCCCTCCCTGTCACAGGACCCTAAATGTCCTCCCTCCTCTCTCTGATGTTGCCTTTGCTGGTTTAAAAGATTCACAGGACCCTAAGGACAGAGGAGACATAGAAAAAGAGGAAACATGTCTGTGAGACAAAAAAGAGAAAGGTGGGCACTGTTCACGAGCCCACTGGGACCAGAGAGACACTCTGCCTGACCCCAGCACCGCTGCCTCCCATTTGTGCCCGTGTGTTCATTTGACAGTTATCAGCGGGATACCGACTATGCGAGTGAAGTGCATCCAGTTCCTGCTCTCAGAGAACTCCAAGTGTCCCGGTGGAGTCCGACCATCCATCAGGGTTCATCACGCACAACCGTGTAAGGACAAACTGCAGTGACTGCTCTGCAGAAAAGGAACAGATGGTGACAGACGCTAACAGAGTTTGACATATATACACGTGTTTGCGGACATATATACACATATATATTGACATATATACAAATGTCTCTTTGCAAGACAATTATTAAGTTGACCTTAAAAATGCATTCCAGTATACAGTAGATGCAAATGTTGTTTGATTCCACTTATACGAGATACTTAGAATAGTCAAATTCATAGAGGCAGAAGGTCCATACATAGATGCCAGGGGCAAGGGGGTGGGGAGGGGGAATGGGGACTTGGTATTTAATGGTGACAGAGTTCCAGTTTAGGAAGGTGAAAAATACGCGAGATGGATGATGGTGAGGGTTGCACGATAATGCGCATGTGCTTATGGCCTCTGTATTATACACATAAATATGGTTAAATATGTTTTCTATTATGTGACTTTTACCACACTAAAAGAAAAAACAGAAGAAACTAATGGAGGGCCCTGGGAGGTTCTCTGAGGGAGTTAGGCCTTGTGAGCTAGACCTGAGGAGTGAGAGGGAGTGGGCAGGGTGAACAGAGGTCAAAGGAAGGGCGGTGTGTGTAAAGACCCTGGTGCAGGGGGGAGCAGGACTGGAGAAGGAGTGCCCAGCATGGCTGCCCTGTCTTCTCTTGGAACCCCTTCCCTGAAAAGGTCTGTGATGAGTTCCCATCCATCATGCTTCCATGTGAGCTTCGAAGGGCCTCATCCAGACTTGCCCCAGATCACCTCGACCCTTCTCACACTCCTCCTGGGTTCTGCGAAGAAAACACATTTGTCAAGAGACTAAAGCAAATAGTTTTGACGTGCGGTTCTGTACCATGAGGGAGGCTATAATGAAGTCGATCCCAGTTTACATGACTCCAAATGGTTCCATTTAAACGTCCCACCCTGTATTTACGTGTCCCTACCACTTTAGTTGACTGTTTATCTTCCAGTATACTCCATGCTACTTGGAGTCTGGGCCTCTAGTTAACATCATCCCTTACTATTTCCATTCCATGGCCTATCATTTACATTTTTCTTTAAGAAATGTAAATATTTATTTACCGTATTAGCTTTTACTCTTACTTAGCTCTATATATTATGGAGTAAACAGACTGTGATATGGGTTCTAGTCCTAAATTTTCTGTAAACTGGTGGTGACCTTAGCAGAGTCATTTAACCTCACTGAGCCTAAGATGCTTCTTTGTAAAATGAGGCGTGTTTTGTTTTTGTTATTTTGTTTTAGCTAGCAGATCCAATATTCAGTATTCCTCTTAAATTCTGTGGTCCTCTGCTTCTTACGGACATCCTCCTCTATACCACCCCTCTTTCAGAATGTCTTTGTGGTAGGATCAACTTTCTGTATAATTTGCTCTTGTGGGATAGTGTACCCAGGATTGTTTTTAATGAATGAGGATAGGTCATACTCTTGGGCTTGTGTTAAAGCACACATATGTGGGGAAGTAGTTGAGAAGTAAGAAGATTCTAGCTGCTGGCCTGAAATTCCCTTAGGTTACTTCTCAAACTGGGGTATCGGCACCCATAGGGGTACAAATGTGTGCCAGTAAATATAGGAAGCCCTTCCTCTGAACAAGAATTCTACTCAAAGATTTGCCAAGAGCAAATAGAGCAAATAGTGTTAAAACAAATATATGACATCTTAGTTTAAAACGGGACCCCTGGGGTGGACAGCTTTGGGCACACTGCAGTGTGAGAGCAAACAGGGCTTTACTTCTGTCCTTGGGTTGTGTGAGAAATACTTGCCTTACGGGTCTTTTGAAATATGTGCACTTTAATAGGGTAAAGGTGTTGAGTTACTCGGGAGGGGCACTCCCACCAAAGGACGGACATATATGGAAAATTCATTTTCACCCATTATGAGAGTTTAAAGAGGGGTCCTGAGGTTGAAGGGGAGCCAGGCTGAACAAGAAATGCATTTCTAAAGACCAAACTGGTTACACAATCTTGCTTAGGATTCTGGCTCATGTCTGGGTTTGAACTGATCCCAACATCTGGAAGGTCTCTCACCTTTTTCTGACCTCCAGTAGCAAATCTTCTATGTACTCCGTTCTGGGACTTACCATATCATTATATGTTAGTTATGTTTTCTTGTTCATACAGCTTCTCAGCCAGAGTCAGGTGGCATGAATTATTAAAAAATATATGATCAAAAGTCAAGACCTTGCTTGCCCTGTGACTTTGGGAAACGCCCTGAAATCTCTCTGATCCGCAGTTTGCTCATCTATTAAATGGTCCAATATAACAGCTGCCTTGCCTACTGAACAGATAGAATTGTGTGCAGAGAGTATGGATTTGCAATGTAAAAGCATTTTGTAGATCATTAAACAAAAATCAGTTATTATTAACTAAGACCCCAAAGGGAAGGAGAGTTTATCTCTCACATCATCTTTCTATTCTCAACTTCTAACTTTTGCCTAGTTGGTTCTGATAACTATTTAAGATAAGATCATGAAGCGCTGTCCCCACGCTGACCCTGAGAAAACTACAATTCTGTCATTCTCTCCCACCTCCATCCTTTCCTTTCTCTTCTGGCCAGTCTCCTCCCCCACCCCATGTGCTCCCCCACTGCTATTTCCTCCTACTGCCCTTCCCAATAACTTGGGTAAGAAGAGGATACTCAAAGGGGCTGCGTGATCTATATAAATGAACCGCTCAAGTACAGTAATTTCAGGCATCACTAGGGAGACTTTCATGGCAATACCATTTTTGAGGGAAGACAAACTGATGTCATTCTGAAAACTTTTCCCAGAAATAAAAATGCACAAAGAGAATTCTGAGGGAAAAATTTAAAAAAAAGAGAAATCAACAATCTACCCTATGTATCTCCCTGTAATAATGAATATTTTCATTGAACTCAGCTGAAATCATCCAACTTCCTCCCACTTCTCCAGGCTTTGGGGAGTAGGCCAGTCTGCTTCACAGTTGACATCCCTGAGGGAAATACCAGGAAAAGGTATGAGGAGGAAGGGGGTAGGTTTAGTATGTACTGGTTTGAGATACTCTGGCTAAACAGTAACTTTGCCAGGCCATTCCCCTCCTTTCTGCCTGGGCCTCAGAGCGAAGTGGATTTTCTTAAGCAGAAATGTTCTTGGATCTCTTCATAATTTTCCCCTTCAAAATGTAGGAGTTGTGCAAGAAAAATCCACATTCCACACTAACAAGGCAAGGGGTATAATGAGAACTCGGTTTCGTACAGGCAATACTTTCATCTTTTGTTTTATTTATTTATTTTCAAAGTAAGCTTTTGTGGTAAGAAATCAAGTCAGAGTAACCAAGAACGATGGGAGCATGTGGAGTGGAAAATTTCCGTTTCATACCCCGCCCCCCAAAGTGCAGGGACCTGGAGAAGAGGGGGAGGGGTCACCTCAGGTCCTCACATCACTTCAGGGGCAGCAGGAACCCAGAAGGGCCAGCGATCTGCTCCCTGGAGCCCAGGGATCCAACCCCAAGACCCACACGAGCCCCAGGTCACCGCCCTCCCAGCCCCCACGCCTGCTCTGACCAGCACCCGGCAGGGTTCTCGGCTTCCACACCTGGAGAACGGACGAAGGGCGCTCCTCTCGCAACGGGCCCGGGGCTAAGGAAACCACCCGCCTGGCTGCGGTCCTGTGTTTCTCAAGCTTTCTGAACAGGCTGAAGAAACGCAACAGTGCGCCTTCCCTTCCTAAGTCGTTCCAGGTGATCTTTTTCGCGGAGGGCGGGAAATGCCCGGCGGGGACGGGCCAGGTCGCCTGAGGCTGCGAGGCCTCGAGCCCTCGAGCTCTCGAGGACAGAGGCCCTCGGCCCGCGGCCTCCACTCGCCGCGGCGGCGGCACGTGCCCCGCCCCGTTGCCCCGGAGACGGGCGGGCGGGGGGTTTGTGCTCCAAGCCCGGCCTGTGCCACCTTGACGCGGGCGCGGGGGGTGAGCCCGGGCTTGGCCCTCCTGCCGGCACGCCGCCTCTCGGGCCCTGCCGGCCGCCGGCCCCCGCCGCCCCTCCTCGGTGGCACGGCCCGCGCTTAGCTGAGGGCCTCCGCCCCGCCGACGCCCGAGTGGCTGCGGGCCTCGGGTGAGGTGAGGGCCCCGGAGCTGCTGGCGGGGGCCCGGGGCGGGCGCTTCGGGCGGGGAAGGCCGCCCCGCTCTGGCCGCAGTGTCCCGCTTGTGGAGGCAGCTCTCCCTTCTCGGGTTCCCCTTCCTCCGGGCTCTTCTGCCCGCATCCCTCCTTGAAGCTGCCCTCTCAGCTCCCTCAGTGGGGTCCACGTCGGGCGCGACGGGCCGGGCCTCAGACCCCCTCACCCCCGCGGTAGTTGAGGAGCCCTCTTCCCCGCCGCCCACAGCGCCCCCGTTTACTTCCCCACCCAGATTCCATCAGCAGGATGACGGACGTGCAGGAAAACGTGCCCGGGAAGGACCCTGGCGACGCAGAGAGCAGACCCTGTAAACCCGAAAGCTCAGGACCGACCCGGGAAGACAAGAGCAGCCTCAAGGACCACCCTTCCCGTAGGTGCAGCCCCGCCGGTCTCGGCCCTGGGGGTGTGCTCAGTGAGGGTCGGGGACGAGGGAAGCGACCCGCGGCGCCACACTCCTCTCCCCCCTCTTTCCTTACCTCCAACCCCAGCCTCTTCCTTTCAGGCCAGAGGCACCCTATCTGCAGAGTTTGGGGTCCTGGAGAAAATACGTGAGCGTCTTTCTCGAATCAGTAGCCATTTCTCGAATCTGACAAGATTGAGGCTCAGTTCAGAGCCCTGTTTGTGTTCTGTTATTTTGAATTCGTAGGTGGAACATGGCAGACACCTGGGGTAGAGTTTAAAGACCGGAAATGATCCCAGAGGGGCCCCGTGTTCTCTCTGTGCTTTGGTGGACTGCGTTAGCAATGCTGCTCTGGCCTTATTCTTATAGAGGGCATGAGGAGATGAGGATGACAGAGGATGAGACGGTTGGATAGCATCACCGACTCAATGGACATGAGTCTGAGCAAACTCCAGGAGATAGTGAAGGACGGGGAAGCCTGGTGTCCGTGGGGTCGCAAAGAGTCTGACTCCACACTGAACAGCAGCAATAATACAATGTTCTTTTATGTTCCTGTTGGGGCACAAAGTCTCTTCCACTCTTTAGGTGTGATCTCACTGGGATTCATCCAGCATTTCTTTTATAATAATCACCAGATAATTGAAGTAGTCCATCTGAAGGCCTGCCCACGTGCTTTAACCACCTGAGTTAAATTCTTCAAATTCAGTCCCATTTCTTTCTCTTGTAGCCACAAGGGGTCGCTGCTGGTTAAGGAAAAGCAGCAAATTGGGTGCTTTGGAATCCTCCCTTGGCATAGGTACTTTTCAATAGATAAGAACATGATGTGAGGTGGCAAGTCACTTTTTTGGTAGTAACAGTTTAGGCTATTTAAGTTCTTGAGGAGGTTATTTAAATGAATCCATAGACAAGACAGCTCTAACCTGAATAACCAAATTCCTCTTTTTAAAAAATTTCGAAATTTTGTATATTAGGATGACTTGGTTAAGTTACTTATCAGGTTATTTTGAAAATGTCTTTGTCCTTGGGATCTGGATTTTAAAAATCTGTTTAGTTACTTTTTGTGTCTAATTTCTCTTTGAACCCTCCCCGTTCCTGAATTTTGCGGCTGTAGCAGTTGCATAGTGCTATGGTACTTCGGACAAGAGCCCAGTGTTGTCGTAGCAGGTTCTGAGCTCTGATTTGTTGAAGTTGGGAAGTATTTCTGTGTGTGTTTTCCTCAGTCCTCCAATAAACTGCTACAAGCAGCTCAATCTCCCTCTGAAGATTTTCTTAGTTCTGATTTTGTGCTCGGTGTATTAGCGGCAAGTCTGTTTGCATATTTGACTGTATTTTGTCATTTTGCCTGAAACTAAAGACTTTAAAGAGGCTGATGAAATAAAGGGACCTTCCTGTCGCCCAAGGTTAAGTTCACCTTTATGTTTGCCTAAACAGAAATCCCATCTGTGGCTTTTTGATAAATTTTACAGTCATCTTTTATCCTTAAATTTTATTTTGAAATATTTCAATTCTGTTAAAAAAAATAGAATGAATGCCCACATTGTTAATATTCTGCCATATTGTTTTTTTCTCTTATACATAGGTATTTTTTCTTGAAGTTATAGGGTCATGACTTGTAATAGTTCGTGTATCTTCTAAGAACAAAGGCATTCTCCTATGAAACCTTTTTTCTGAGATAATTTTATTTTTCCATTTTACATTTTTAAACCTTTTTACTTATAGAAAACAAACATACACAGAAATACAGAGCCTGGAATGATGAACCCCCATTTAGTCACCGCCCAATTTCAACAATTATCAACTAATGGTTAATCTTAGTGTTTTTATATCCCCTCCACATCTTAGAGCCAAATACTTTTCTGTGAACAAATTATGAAGCTTTATTGAAAGATTGTGAGAAGATGATTTATTGTGTATGACTCTTTTAATAACAAATAATCGTAACTACCATGTATGCCTGTTATATGAGAATGCTATCAACTAGGTCTGTACTGAGAACAGCGGTTCCCATATGCTAGTGCTCAGTTCAGTCGCTCAGTCGTGTCCGACTCTTTGCAACCCCATGAACCGCAGCACGCCAGGCCTCCCTGTCCATCACCAACTCCCGGAATATACCCAAACTCATGTCCGTTGAGTTGGTGATGCCATCCAACCATCTCATCCTCTGTCATCCCCTTCTCCTCCTGCCCTCAATCTTTCCAAGCATCAGGGTCTTTTCAAATGAGTCAGCTCTTCGCATCAGGTGGCCAAAGTATTGGAGTTTCAGCTTCAACATCAGTCCTTCCATTGAACACCCAGGACTGATCTCCTTTAGGATGGACTGGTTGGATTTGCTTGCAGTCCAATGGACTCTCAAGAGTCTTCTCTAACACCACAGTTCAAAAGCATCAATTCTTCAGCGCTCAGCTTTCTTTACAGTCCAACTCTCACATCCATACATGACCAGTGGAAAAACCATAGCCTTGACTAGACGGACCTTTGTTGGCAAAATAATGTTTCTACTTTTTAATGTGCTGTCTAGGTTGGTTATAACTTTCCTTCCAAGGAGTAAGTGTCTTTTAATTTCATGGATGCAGTCACTATCTGCAGTGATTTCAGAGCCCCCAAAAATAAAATCAGTCACTGTTTCCCCATCTATTTGCCATGAAATGATGGGACCGGATACTATGATCTTAGTTTTCTGAATGTTGACTTTTAAGCCAACTTTTTCACTCTCCTCTTTCACTTTCATCAAGAGGCTCTTTAGTTCTTCTTCACTTTCTGCCATAAGGGTGGTGTCATCTGCATATCTGAGGTTATTGATATTTCTCCTGGCAATCTTAATTCCAGCTTGTGCTTCATCCAGCCCAGCATTTCTCATGATGTACTCTGCATATAAGTTAAATAAGCAGGATGACAATATACAGCCTTGATGTACTCCTTTCCCAATTTGGAACCAGTCTGTTGTTCCATGTCCAGTTCTAACTGTTGCTTCCTGACCTGCATACAGATTTCTCAAGAGGCAGGTCAGGTGGTCTGGTATTCCCATCTCTTGAAGAATTTTCCACAGTTTATTGTGATCCACACAGTCAAAGGCTTTGGCATAGTCAATAAAGCAGAAATAGATGTTTTTCTGGAACTCTCTTGCTTTTTCGATGATCCAGTGGATGTTGGCAATTTGATCTCTGGTTCCTCTGCCTTTTCTAAAACCAGCTTGAACATCTGGAAGTTCATGGTTCACGTATTGCTGAAGCCTGGCTTGGAGAATTTTGAGCATTACTTTGCTAGCGTGTGAGATGAGTGCAACTGTGCAGTAGTTTGAGCATTCTTTGGCATTGCGTTTCTTTGGGATTGGAATGAAAACTGACCTTTTCCAGTCCTGTGGCTACTGCTGAGTTTTCCAAATTTGCTGGCATATTGAGTGCAGCACTTTCACAGCATCACCTTTTAGAATTTGAAATAGCTCAACTGGAATTCCATCACCTCCACTAGCTTTGTTTGTAGTGATGCTTCCTTTTGTGACAAAATTCCTAGCAAGATTTAGTGGAATGAAATAAAGATACTGTAATGAGTTTTTCCTAAAGCTAAAGTTGATTCATTTTAAGGACTAGTCTTTATTCTGACCCTTCCTGCTTTTTTGGAGGTTAAACTATTTTTCTTTTATGAAATGATGGTTTTGGTGGTGGTGGAGTGTTTTCTTTATTTGCTGTTTTCATACTGTCCATACTTGACAAAACAAAAAGTTGGCAAGTTATTGTCCCTTGCTCAAAATCATTTTGGAAATTTACTAGTCTGTGAAATCCGAAATTCTAGAAACTACTTTAGAAGACCGAGTGAAATTGACACCATTCAGTACTTCTGTGTGGAGAATTTAACGTCCATCAAAGACAGGAAGAGGAGAGTGTAGTCACAATACCCTTAGATAAATGTTTATTTTTGCAAATTACTTCTTTGCTGCTTTATTGTTTTACTTTGTAAGAGTTTCTTTTTTAATTTAATTTTTAAATTTTTTTGGCTGTGCCATGCAGAAAGCATCTTCATTGCCGTGTGCGGGCTCTTAGTTGCAGCATGTGGGATCTATCCCAGACCAGGGATGGAACTTGGGCCCCCTACTTTGGCAGCATGAAGTCTTAGCCACTGGACCACCAGGGAAACCCCAAGGAGAAAGGTTTTTAATCAGTTTCATCTTCTTTTTTTTTTTTTTTAAATAGTTTCTTTGTCCTCCCTTATCCCCACACTGAGCTACTAAGAGGCTCTGTCACACAGCCTTGAGTTCAGAAATAGTAATTGGCTAGAATGGTTGAAGGAGTGTGTTAGGTCACAGGGATGAATCTCAATTTGGAGCCTACTCACAGTGAGTCTCTGAATAAAATAGCAATTCAGGCTTGTCTGAGTTTACTGGTGTCCACCTTACTTTCTTTTTTTTCAGTTGGGATATAATTAACATAGAACATTAGTTTCAGGTGTACATCATACCTTCTTTCTGTTGCAGGCCTGAGAGATACAGTTAGTGATGTTTCCAAGCTGAGCAGCGAGATTGGGATGAGTTGTGATTTCCACATGGAAGAGAAGGTTTTGCCTCCTGGCAGGTACAGGTTCTTCTGATTTTCCCGTTTTATTCATCCTGCTAGGGGTATTTAGCACAAATGCCTTCTGACCAGACTTGAAGCATTTTTGTTTAAGAATACAATCAGAAACTGTGACTTTTATCTACAAAAAAAAAAAAAGAATACAATCAGTGTTTGAATCTAAGCCATAAGAGGTCTCAACAAGTTGAACAGAAAAGTAATAAATTATAATTATTAGTACCAGGGGGTCATGAAGCAAATGTTATTTTACCAGTGACTAAACCCAAGCAGTTATTGGGATGTTCACTTTGCGTGCATGCTAAGTAGAGCTTCAGCTGTATCTGACTCCTTTCGACCCTGTGGACTGTAGTCCACCAGGCTCCTCTTGTCCATGGGATTCTCCAGGCAAGAATACTGGAGGGAACTTTCAAAGTGAAGTTGCTTAGTCATGTGCAACTCTCTGTGATTCTATGGACTATAGCTACCAGGCTCCTCCATCCGTGAAATTTTCCAGCAAGAGTACTGGAGTGGGTTGCTATTTCCTTCTCCAGGGGATCGTCCCGACCTGGGGATCGAACCCAGGTCTCCCGCATTGCGGGCAGACACTTTACCCTCTGAGCTACCAGGGGACTTTAGGACCTCACTTAATAGTGAGAGTTGAGGTGGATTTCAGATCTTCTCTGACAGATGTGGAGGAATTAGCCTGTAGTAGCTGTCTACTGCTGCATGATAAATTAGCCTAAAACTTAGCAGCTAAAACAGTGTTCTCTCCCCATTTCTGTGGGTGGGGGATCTGGGCATGGCTTCACTGACAGCCTCTGGCAGGCTGTTGATGTCGTCCTGAACCGCCCTCAGCTCCTTGCCTCCTGGGCTCCTCCACGGAGCAGCTCACAACGTGACGCTACCTTCCCTCACCCAGCGTGAGAAAGCAGGTAGGTGGGTGAGAGACGGTGCCCACGACAGAAACCAGTCTTTTTGCCACCTAACCTCAGCAGAGATGTCTGTGGCTTCTGCTACATTTTGGTTGCTAAAAAGGAACCCTCAATCCAGGCAGGACTTGAGGGTACAGGATCACAGCAGAGTGTGAATTCTGGGGTCTAGATCTTTGGGGTCTTTTTATGGATATTGGCTGCCTACCGCATGACTCCTACTGCTCTTACGTGGGCACAGATTGAAGCAGGCACAGATAAAAAGATTAATTTTTATAATCGTGGTGTTTTCAACTGTCCCCTCACCCCCACCCTGCTTCATAAGTCAGCTTAATTTGTGGATCAGGATCAGAATGCTGTTGATAAACAGTGTTCCCCCCAACCCCCATCAAGCCTTATTTTTCATTCTTCTTAGTTATATTGACATTGCAATAAATAAGAACCATTGTAAGTATTAATATGACTTCCTAGTTTATTGGCAGTTCAGTGGGTAAATTCAGTGTCAGACTTTTACATTTTAAAACAGTTCTGATTTCCCACCAGTAGACAGATACACAGTGGCAGCTTGTGATTATTCAGTATCCTTAAATGCTTTTGTTATTTGTCAGCTTCAGGGGATGTTCTCTGCCCCAAGTTGCTGCCCTGGTTTTCATGCTCTGATCTGCTCTCACCAACAGATGGCCAGGCCAAGCTCAGCTTCTCTGGGAACAAGTTTTCACCAAAGCCCAGATCTTCTCTTGTCTCTCTCACTGCTTAGATATGTTTGTTGCTGTCAGGAGAGGAGAAAAAAAATGAGTAGAGGAAATGGAAGAGGGAGAAATGAAGCGGGGAGATAGTGCTGTTCAGAGCTGGGTTCTCAAGGTGGTGCAAAATTTACATCAGGAAAAAGGTTGAAATCAAGGGTGTTTTTTTTTTGTTTTCCACCGTTTACTCTTGATATCAAAACCAGTTCAACTCTTCTTACAAAACAAAAGCAAAATACCGTACACATATATCACATTTTTCTTCCTGTGGCTTTAGCCCATCCCCACCCCACCAAAAGAGACCAACAAAAATCCCCAGAGCTCAACAACAAAACCAACTCTACCTGACCACATTCACAAAAAATGACGCCAGGATACACTGCAAAACCGACAGAGGTGTCATCTGCTCTGTGTCCAAAGGTTTCTCCATCATGTCTTGTGCTAGTTGAGCAACCGTCATTGAACATGCTGTGTGTCAAATCCAAACATACCTTCAACATATGTCAGGTCTCAGGAGAGATGGTGGACATGGCAGAAACGGAAACTCTCCCTGCAGTACTTATCTTTTAAGTACTGTCAAAACAGCAACTCTTTCAAATCACAAGTTCACTTCTTTTCAACCTAGTCAGTCCTTATTTTATTTGGGCTGTGTTCTTCAGGCAACTGACTAGATTTCTCTTCAACGGAATGTTTGTGACTCACTTATCTCTCCCATAAAAATTTCAGGGAAGAAGTGTGCTTTACATGCAAAAGAGTATTCTAAAGAAACTCCTCCTAGCTTTAACACCTACCTAAATGCACAGGCTTCATACAAATGCATTTTTATTAGGCCTCTAGGAAGAGGTCTCCACAATGAATAGCACCCAAAAAAAGAAAAAGCATATTCAAGATAAAGGCTCTGGCAAATATTAGAGGAAACACAAAATCACTTTAAAGTGGCCAGCGGCAATAGATATAATGCATAAACCTGAATAAGTGAAGTTTGAAGTTACTCCTTATTGGCAGTTGACTTTACTTTGGTCTAATAGGATGATGTTAGCTACAGTTGTATTAATTGGGAAATCCCGTGTTTAGGCCATTCATTGGGCATTTATTGAGTCCTTATTATGTGACAGGAAAAATTGGTGAGTTCTGGGGATAGAGGTAGCTATAGCTATGAACAAATAAGGCACTGTCTTTGTAGGAGAGACAGCTGAATTACAGAAAGTGACTGCCAAGTTCACTCAGAGCTGTGTATAGAGTTTAATGAAAGTTCTCAGCTGCCTAAGAAACAGAAAGTTTGCCTGTGATGACTTGAGTCTTAGAGGTGGTCTGGGTGGGAAGGAATGCTCCTGGCAGAGGACACGGGTTGGAGGCACAGTGGTGTGAACTGAAGAAGTGTCTTGGTGTGGTTGAGCATGAAGTGTTATGAAGTAGGAGGAGAGAAGTTAGACAGGGAGGCAGAGCAGTATCAGGAGGGTTGTATGAGCCATTTGTGCTGCTGCTGCTGAGAAGCCCCTGATGGACTCTGAGCATGACCTCATAATCAGGATTGCACTTTAGAAAAGCCATTGAATTTAGGATGAATTTGTGGGGAACAGATCCAAAGGGGGAAAGACTGAAGGCTGAAGGACCAGTTAACGGCCCTTTGTAGTAGTCTAGGTGAGAGATGATTTCTGAGACATTTCAAAAACAATTTATGGAACTTGAAAGATGGATTGGATGAATGGGATGAGGAGAAAAGCCTTAAGACCAATTCCAGTGCACAATCAACTGTTAGATTGTAGTTGGCTACCGTTGCTGATTGAGATTGCTGTGTTAGGAGAAGCATTTTGATTTTTGTTTTATTCATCTTTTATTGTTTCTTTTTTGTTTTACAAGGAGCATGCATTACTAAGAAGGGATGTTTGATTCCAGAAAACCAATCACTATTGGCAATGACTAGGTACAGCCTCAGAATTTTCAAATGCTTCTTTTTCTTCTTATTAGCCTAAGTGTATTGGTCAGAGAAGTCATTTAAATATTCAGAGGAAATAAAAATTTCCTCTGAATGCTTTCAGAGGAAAGTGAATTCCTTTAAAAAAGTAACAGACAATTTTTTAGCATAGTTTAATTTTATGGAAAATAGTTCTTACATTCCCTCCTTTCTCTTACATACAATTTCCTCTATTTACATCTTGTATTAGTGTGGTTTATTTGTTACAATTGATGATCCAGTATTAATATATTATTATTAACTCAAGTTTACAGGAGTATTCACTTTTTGTGATACGTATGCTATAGGTTTTGAAAAATGTATAATGACATTTATTCACCATTTCTGTATCATACAATTTCACTGCTCTAAAATTCCCTGTGTTCTATCTATTCATCCTTCCCTCTCTCCCCCTGAAACCTTTGGCAACCACTGATGTTTTTACAGTCTCCGAAGGTTTTCTGGATTTCTTTAGGTGGAATCATACAGTGTGTAGCCTTTTCAGATTGTGTTCTTCCAACCAGCAGTGCACACTTAAGGGGCTTCCCTGGTGGCCCGGCTGTTAGAGCTCTGTGCCTCCAGTGTGGAAGAATATTCCATTGGTGTCCCTGGTGGCTCAGTGGAAAGAATCCTTCTGCCAATGCAGGACATGCAGGTTTGATCTCTGGGTCAGGAAACCCCCTGGAGAGGGAAATGGCAACCCACTCCAGTACTCTTGCCTGGGAAATCCCATGGACAGAGGAGCACAGCTGGCTATAGTCCACGGGGCCACAAGAGAGTCAGACTCTACTTAGCAACTAAATAAAAACAAATACTCCATTGTCTGGATATACCACAGTTTATTTATCCATCACCTACAGAATGACATCTTGATTGCTTCCAAGCTTTGGCAAAAAATAAAGCTACCCTAAATGTCCATGTTTAGGTTTCTGTGTGGATATAAGCTTTCAACTCGTTTGAGTAAGTCCCAGGGAGCACAATTGTTGGATTGTATGGAAAGAGTATGTTGAGTTTTGTAAGAAACTGTGGAACCATCTTCCAGAGTGATGGTCTTCCACCTTGCATTCCTACGAGCAGTGAATGAGACTTCCTGTTGCTCCCTGTCCTGTCAGCATTTGGTGTTGTCAGTGTTTTGGATTTTGGTCATTCTAATAGGTGTGTAGTGGTATCTCATTGTTACTTTAATTTACAATTCTCTAATGGTGACTTCAGCCATGAAATGGCCACCTCATGCGAAGGGTTGACTCATTGGAAAAGACCCTGATGCTGGGTAGGATTGGGGGCGGGAGGAGAAGGGGACGACATAGGATGAGATGGTTGGATGGCATCACCGACTCGATGAACATGGGTTTGGGTAGACTCCGGGAGTTGGTGATGGACAGAGAGGCCTGGCGTGCTGCAATTCATGGGGTCGCAAAGAGTCGGACACGACTGAGCGACTGAACTGAACTGACTTCTTGGCAGGAAAGCCATGTTAAACCTAGACAGTGTATTAAAAAGCAAAGACATCATTTGCCTACAAAGGTTTGTATAGTCAAGGTTTTGGTCTTTACAGTAGTCATGTTACAGATGTGAGAGTTGGATCATAAAGAAGGCAGAGCACTGAAGAATTGATGCATTTGAAGTGAGGGGCTGGAGAAGACTCTTGCGAGTCCCTTGGAGAGTAGGAGATCAAACCAGTCAATCCTAAGGGAAATCAACCCTGAATACTCATTGGAAGGACTTGATGCTGAAGCTACAATACTTTGGCCACCTGAAGTGAAGAGCCGACTCACTAAAAAGACCCTGATGCTGAGAAAAATTGAAGGCAGGAGGAGAAAAAGGTGACAGAAGATGAGATGATCGAATGGTATCACTGATTCAGTGAACATGAACTTGGGCCAGCTGAGAGATGGTGAGGGACAGGGAGGCCTGGCGTGCTGCAGTCCACGGGGTCTCCATCGGACATAACTTGGCGACTGAACAACAGTGAGACGCGAGGTTGAGTATGTGCTTATTTGCCATCTCTATATATACTTTGCTGAGGTGTCTGTTCAGACCTTTTCCTGTTTTAAAATTGGGTTGCTCTGTAATGACCTACATGAGAAAAGAATTTTAAAAAAGAGTGGATGTATGTAAATGTATAACTGACTCACTTTGCTGTATAGAAGAAACTAACACAATATTATAAATCAGCTATACTCTAGTAGATTAATTTGAAAAAAATAAAATTGGGTTATTTTCTTATTATTGAATTTTAAAAGTTCTTTGTATGTTTTGGATACTAGTTCTTCATCAGATATGTGCTTTGCAAAGATTGGAGCTTGTCTTTTCCTTCTCTTAATGACTTTCACGGAGCAATTTTTAATTTTAATGAAGTTCAATTTATCAGTTTTTTTTCTTTCATGGATCTTGCATTTGGTGGTGTATCTAAAAGGTCATTGCCAAACCCAAGGTCACATAGATTTCTTCTGTTCTAGAAGTTTTAGAGTTTGTTTTTTACATTGAGGTCTATGCTCTGTTTGTGGAAGGTATTGAATATAAAGTCTGTGTCTAGGTTCATTTTTCTTCATGTGCATGTCCAGTTGTTCTAGCACCGTTTGTTGAAAAGACTATCCTTTTTAATTGAATTGCCTTTGCTGCTGCTTTTTTTTTGCAAGGGGAAAAAAGACCGATATTCTGGCTTCCATGACTGGTTACATGGTAGTGCCATTGAGATTAGGAATACAGGAGGAACAGGTTTGGACGGGAAAAATAGTGAATTCAGTTTTAGATGTGCTGATTTGGAAGTATCTATAGTCAGATGTTGTCAAAGAAGGAAAATCCTTTTCTAGATTTAAGTCTATACGAAAATGAAAGATCACTTAGTTCATTGCTATATGTGTACGTAAAGGGAAACCAAGTCACATCTTTCCTGCGCTAAATGCAGAATCGGTGTTAACGTTCAGCCCGACCTCTGTTCAGGGTTCTTCCTGCTGCAGAGAGTGACTGCATCAGACCGTGAGGAGCCCTCCTGAGAGGTGGTGCCAGCGCCCTTGGCATCCAAGTCTAGAACGCCAGCTTGTTCAGCTCTGCCGCCTCCATACTTAGTTCCTGATCTTCCCTTGTCTGTATAATTTTTTTTTTTAATCAAATATTGTTTGAGGCTTAGTAGATAATGACCTTATGGCAGTTTTTGAGTAGAGAAAATAATTTGTTCATTTAACCCTCTTACAGTCTGGAAGGCAGTATCAAGGAGACCATGCACAGTGCCTTTTGGGATCATCTGAAAGAGCAACTATCAGCTACTCCGCCAGACTTCAGCTGTGCTCTTGAACTTCTAAAGGAAATTAAAGAGGTGAGTGACAAACCTTACCTTTGCACATATAAAGTTTCTGGACAGCCCCTGCTCACTGGAATGTCAGTGGCCAGCAAGTCCCAACTGAACATGGTCCATGAATCAGTCAGAGTCTATGATCAATAGACAGAAATCACTCAGTAATTTCAACAAAGAAGTTTTAATATAAAAATTATTATAACAGGGAATTGGCGAAATGGAGGCTTTGGGCTAGTAAGAAGCAGAGAAAACTGCTGGAATATAAGATAAAAGGAAAGTCCTGTCTCAGCCCTAGGGTAGGGGGAACACCCAAGGACTCAGTTACTCATTTGAGGGCACGGCTGTGCCAGGGGAGCTCTCTGGCCTGAGTGTGCTGCTGACCACCATGCATGGCAGGAGCTGGTTGCCAGAGTGGTCGCCTGTGCCCCAGGAGTCCAGTACTTGAGAAACCGCTCAGCTGCAGGAGCCAGCTGCCTGTAGAGCCACGTGGACTACAGGAGCCTGCCGTGAGAGCTTCCAAACCAGGAAAACTAATTAATAGTACCTTCTGACATATACCCCAATGTCCGTAGCAGCACTGTTTACAGTAGCCAAAACATGTAAACAACCTAAATGTCCATCAGCAGAGGAATGGGTAAAGAAGATGAGGAGTACATATACATAGTGGAATATTATTCAGCCATAAAAAAGAATGAAACCATGCTATTTGCCACAACATAGGGGGACCTAGAGATTATCGTACTAAAGTGAAGTCAGTCAGAAGGACAAATATGGTATCACTTATATGTGGAATCTAAAATGTGATACAAATGAATTTATTCACCAAACAGATTCAGACATAGAAAACAAACTTACGATTACTGAAGGGGAAAGGGGAAGGGGATAAATTAGGAGTTTGGGATTAGCAGATACAAACTGCTATGTGTAAAATAGATAACAAGGTCCTACTGTATTGCACATGAACTATATTCAATATCCTGATATAAATGATGTGTATGCTTGTGTGCTAAGTCACTTCAGTTGTGTGCAACTCTTTTCGACCCCATGGACTGTAGCCCGCCAGGCTCCTCTGTCCATGGGATTTCCCAGGCAAGAATCCTGGAGTGGGGTGCTGTGCCTTCCTCCAGGGCATCTTCCTGACCCAGGGACTGAACCCATGTGTCTTACATCTCTTGCATTGGCAGGCAGGTTCTTTACCACTAGCACCATCTGGGAAGCCCACCATAATGGAGAAGAATATGAAAAAGAATTGTATTATACATGTATCTGTAGTCTGAATCACTTTGCTGTACAATGAGAATTAACACAACATTGTAACACAACATTGTAAATCCAGAAAAAAAAGTGCAATCTACAGATGAAACAAAATTGTTCCATCTGGTAAAGGAAAAATATTTAAAGGACTTCATTTTCTCAGAGCAGAGAAGGGAAGAGTGGATTTGGAGAGGACTTGAGTGGCAAAAAATTGATAAATGTCACATTCCATTCCTTTGGTTACTCAGCTTCCATATATACCCTTCTACTTACATTCAAAATCCTGAAAATAATTCTGTTTTTACCTAATAAGACATGGCTATCCAGGGAATTCCCTGGTGGTCCAGTGGTTAGGACTTCTCATTTTCACTGCCAAGGGCCCAGGTTCAGTTTCTGGTTAGGTAACTAAGATCCCGCAAGTTGCAAGGCATGGCCAAAAAAAAAAAAGACAAAAGACATAGCTGTGTGTTTTACAAGTTATTATCCTTTTCTCCAAATGAGGAAACTCACAGTCCCAATGATTGTTATATCTGTTGCTCTCTGTATAATATTCCTCATCTTCAGTCACTGTCCCACTGAATATTCTGTTCAGTTCAGTCGCTCAGTCGTCTCCAACTATTTGTGACCCCATGGACTGCAGCACGCCAGGCCTCCTGTCCATCACCAACTCCCGGAACTCACTCAAACATGTCCATTGAGTAGGTGATGCCATCCAGCCATCTCATCCTCTGTTGTCCCTTTCTCATCCTGCTTTCAATCTTTCCCAGCATCAGGGTCTTTTCAGATTAGTCAGTTCTTCACGTCAGGTGGCCACAGTATTGGAGCTACAACATCAGTCTTTCCAGTGAATGTTCAGGACTGATCTCCTTTAGAATGGACTGGTTGGATCTCCTTGCAGTCCAAGGGACTCTCAAGAGCAACACCACAGTTCAAAAGCATCAATTCTTTGGCACTCAGCTTTCTTTATGGTCCAACTCTCACATCCATACATGACTACTAGAAAAACCATAGCTTTGACTAGATGGACCTTTGTTGGCAAAGTAATGTCTCTGCTTTTAATACGCTGTCTAGGTTGGTCATAGCTTATCTTCCAAGGAGCAAGCACCTTTTAATTTCATGACTGCAGTCACCATCTGCAGTGATTTTGGAGCCCAAGAAAATAAAGTCGGTCACTGTTTCCATTGCTTCCCCATCTGTTTGCCATGAAGGGATGGGATGAAGTGATGGGATCGGATGCTGTGATCTTCGTTTTTTAAGTGTTGAGTTTTAAGCCAGCTTTTCACTCTCCTCTTTCACTTTCATCAAGAGACTCTTTAGTTCCTCTTTGTTTTTTGACATAAGGGTGGTGTCATCTGCATATCTCAGGTTGATATTTCTCCCAGAAATCTTGATTCCAGCTTGTGCTTCATCCAGCCCGGCATTTCTCATAAGGTACTCTGCATATACAGTGAAATAAGCAGGATGACAATATACAGCCTTGACGTACTCCTTTCCCAATTTGGAACCAGTCTTGTTCCATGTCCAGTTCTAACTGTTGCTTCTTGACCTACATACAGGTTTCTCAGGAGGCAGGTAAGGTGTCTGGTATTCCCATCTCTTGAAGAATTTTCCACAGTTTGTTGTGATCCACATAGTCAAAGGCTTTAGTTTAGTCAATAAAGCAGAAATAGATGTTTTTCTGGAACTCTCTTGCTTTTTCGATGATCCAGTGGATGTTGGCAATTTGATCTCTGGTTCCTCTGCCTTTTCTAAATCCAGCTTAAACATCTGGAAGTTCTCGGTTCATGTACTGTTGAAGCCTCGCTTGGAGAATTTTGAGCATTACTTTGCTAGTGTATGAGATGGGTGCAATTGTTCAGTAGTTTGAACATTCTTTGGCATTGCCTTTCTTTGTATTGTAATGAAGGCTGACCTTTTCCAGTCCTGTGGCCACTGCTGAGTTTTCCAAATCTGCTGACATATTGAGTTATTTTGGCATATTGTTATGCTGGCATATTGAGAATATTCTGTTACCTATAGGCTAAACTGTAAAATTTAACTTCCAACAACCTATCTATAAAATAATAATGAGGGTCCTTAAAAATCTAAAAACAGAGCTACCATATGATCTAGCAATCCCACTTCTGGGCACATAGCCAGAGAAAACCATAATTCAAAAGATACATGTGCCCCAGTATTCATTGCAGCACTACTTACTATAGCTAAGACATGGAAGCACCCTAAATGTCCTTAGACAGGTGAATGGATAAAGAAGATATGGTACATATGCACAGTGGAGTATTACTCAGCCATAAAGAGAATGAAGTAATGCCATTTGCAGCAACATATACACACTATGGTGAATATAATCTGGGAGTTCCCTGGTGGTCCAGGGAGGCTGACACCGAGCTCCCAATGCAGGAGACCTGGGTTCGATTCCTGATCAGGGAACCAGTCCCATGTGCTGCATGCAACTAAGACCTGGCACAGCAAAATAAATTAATAAATATGAAAGAGTAAGATAATCAGTAAGGACTTACTGTAAAGCACAACAAACTACTCGATATTCTGTGATAACCTACATGGGAAAAGAATCTGAAAAAGATATATGTATATGTGTAACTGAAATCACTTTGCTGAACACCTGAAACTAACACAACACTGTAAATCAATTGTACTCCAATATAAAATAAAAATTAAAAGTAGTAATGGGAGAGAGAACAAAATGGTTAGCATATACAGACAAACCCATGCTTATAAGAAGCAGAGAGAAAGTGTATGGTTTTTGTTTCTGTAATTGTCACAGGGCTGTAGTTGGTATCTGTGGTTTTATTTTATATTCATTCCATATTTCCCTTGTCTTCAGGGGTTGGGGTTCTTTATCTGACAGAGTGACCCAAACCTTCTGCTCGGGCATTTTTCTTTTGTTGTTTGTATGCTGTGGTTTCCCCTTGACCTTTATTATTGGGTATGGAAATACCAAGAAGTACCTCAGAATCTTCTAGATTCTAGACACAGTCCTTCTTTCCCCCAGTGTGTAGCAACAACCCAGCTTCCTCTTGGCACGCAGGGTCAGTTATTTTGGTCCAGAGAGGAGCTCCTTTTTTACCTTGTTGGCTCAGTGATGTTGTTGTTGTTCAGTTGCTAGGTTGTGTCCAGCTCTTTGCAACCCCACGGACTGCAGCACACCAGGCTCCTCTGTCCTTCACTATCTCCTGGAGTTTGCTCAGATTCATGTCCACTGAGTTGGTGATGCTGTCTAACCATCTCATCCTCTGCCACCCACTTCTTTTGTCTTCAGTCTTTCCCAGTATCAGAGTCTTTTCCAGTGAGTCAGCTCTTTGCATCAGGTGGCCAAAGTATTGGAGCTTCAGCTTCAGCATCAGTCCTTCCAATGAATATTCAGGGTTGATTTCCTTTAGGATGGACTGGTTGGATCTCCTTGGAGTTCAAGGGACTCTCAAGAGTCTTCTCCAACACCACGGTTTGAAAGCATCAGTTCTTCAGTGCTCAGCCTTCTTTATAGTCCAACTCTCACATCCATACATGACTACTGGAAAAACCATAGCTTTGACTAGACAGACCTTTGTCAGCAAAGTGATGTCTCTGCTTTCTAATACTGTCTAGGGGGCTGTCTCACCTTCTAATTCAGTGGACCCAATGCAAGCATTCCTCCCAAATCAGCAGGGCCTGAAGCTGGCAGGATGGGAAACAAAAGTTCTGCAAGTAGGTTTTTAGATATAATAGTGAGAGCAACCAGTCCTACTTCCACCCCCTGATTCTGGGACCATGTCTTCTCACTTTAGGGAACAGCACTGCATAATAGTTTTGATTCAAAGCATATATTGCGTCTTGCAAGACAGAACTTCTTCATTTCAGGATATTATCTCTCAACTAATGCTATAACTGAGTCTTCAATAAGCCATTCTACTTTTCAGTTAAGATCAGTCAACTTTCCATGAGGGGTCATGTGGGTATGAACCCATTGCTGTACTTTCTTGGCTGTAAAAGGAGTTTGTTGATGAGATGCAATGCCGTGGGGCATGCCAGAACCCAGACAGTGGATAAGGCCTTCTGTGAGTACATGGGCATTGGTGCTAACAGAGGTAGGGAAGACAGCCTTATATTCAGAATGTGTCTGTTCCATTGAGGGTGAGTCTCTGTCCCCTCAATGAAGGAAGAGGTCCAAAAAGATCCTAAACAAATCATCTGCTACCAGGTGGCTGGCTGATCCTCCCTGGGGGAGCAATGCCATGTTACAGACTTAGTTGTTTGTGTTTTGGGAAATTTTTTTTATTGCAAACATAAAATTTTTGCCATTTTAATAATGTTAAGGGTTACAATTCAGTGGCATTTACAGTGTTATGCATATCCATTTCCAAAATGTTTTCATCTTCGCGAACAAAATTGAACTGTAACTCCACGTATACCTCTTCCTTCAATGCCTGGTAGCTTCTGTTTTATCTTTGGTCTCTGTAAATTTGACTGCTGTAAGTACCTCACATAAGTGGAATCATACAACATTTGTCCTTATGTATATGGCAAATTTTACTTAGCATAGTGTTTTCAAGGTTGATCCTTACTGCAGCATGGATCAGAGCTTCATCTCTTTTTGTGGCTAAAAATACTCCATTGTATGGATATACTACATTTTGTTTATCCATGCATCTGTTGTTGGACATTTGTGTTGTTTTCACATTTTTGCTATTGTGAATAGTGCTGCTGGGGGAACATTTGTGTACAAGTCTTTGTTTGAACATCTTTTTCCAGTCTTTGGAATATATACCCAGGAGTGGAATTGCAGAGTCATGTGATAATGCTATGTTTAATTTATTGAGAAACCACTAGACTGTTTTCCACGGTGGCTTACCATTTAACATTCCCACCAGAAATGTAGGAGGGTTCCTATTTCTCAACATTTTCACTTACTTTTCAGCATTTATTTTTCCTTTTTAAAAACATTAGACATCTTCCCCTGGTGCAGCCATGTCTGACGTGGAGTCTTGTGGTTTTGACTTGCATTTCCCTTGTGGCCAGTGGTGATGAACATCTCCCTGTGCTTGGCGTTGTCTTCTGCATTGTCTTTGGAGAAATGTTTACTCAGGTCCTTTGCCCATTTTAAAATTGAGTTGTCTTTTTCTTGTTGAGTTGTAAAAGTTCCTTAAACATTCTGCATCCTTGACCCTTGTCAGATAAATGATTTGCAGGTACTTTCTTCCATTCTGTGCGTAGTTTTTTCCCCCCACTTTTCTTGATCTGTCCCTTGATGTACAAATGTTTTAATTTTAATGAAGCCCAATTCATCTAGTCTGTGGTAACTTCTGCTTTTGGTGTCATATCTTGTGAAATCCAAAATTGTGAAGATTAGCTCCTGTTTTCTTCTGAGAATTTCAGAACTTAAGCGCTTATGTTTAGGTCTTCTACCCAATTTGAGTTACATTTTGTTTGGTGTAGGTGCCGTTCAGCTTCACTCTTCTGTATGTGGATCCAGTTTTCCCCAATACCATTTGTTGAAAAGACTGTCCTTTCCCCACTGAATGGCCTTGGCATTGTTTTCAAAACTCATTTGACCACCCGTCCAGGTTTCGCTTCTGGGCTCTGTACTTTAGTGTGCTTTGCGTGTCTCTCCTTACACCAGTATCTGCTTGGTCTCTTACGGGCCATTTTCTTCTGACGATAGGCGGCTGTGTGCATGTCCAGTCTTGTGCCTAGGTCGGTCAGACCATGCCTGATGGGAGGCTCAGGCCACATCTTACCCACTGTTCTGTGTTAAGGTGTTTGCTTTCTCCCAAGGGTCAAGAGCAAGCCAGAAACGACTTCTCCAAAGGCAAATAGTTATCCCCAGAAGAGGGCATAGATTTGCTCCAAATCCTAGAAGTCTGTGCTGTGCTGCTTCTGTCGGTACTTGCCCAGAGGGTGTGTATAGCATCTTCAACTTGCCAGGGACACTTCAGGTATCATCGAGTCTCCTGGATCGGGCTGGGCTTGCTGCAGAGCGTGAGTTTTGCTTGGTTCCACTTGAAACTGGCAGCCTTGTGAGTGACTCTAAATGAGTGTCACGGTAGCAGTCTTAAATGTGGCGTACATTGCCTTGAAAATCCACAAAGGTCGACAAGTGTTTTACCTTTTTTCACAATGGGTGGTTTGATGTGCAGCAGTTTACCTTTCGTCTCGGAGTGGATCACTTCACAAGCTCAGACCACTGAAACTCGAAGTAACTTCCCTGAGGTCGTGGGCTGCCCGTTCTTACAGGGATTATCTGCCAGGCTCTAGTTTGTATGTTTTTCTAAGACATTTTAAGTACTTGCTGCTTTCTGCTCATCAGATCCACTGGACGTGTGGCCATTTGAGTTCAAACCTCACTCATTGTGCAGATGTTGTATCAGTCAGGGTCCGGTCAGGCAAAAGAAACCACAGGGTGATTTGAACAAGGAGACGCTGCAGTGCTGCGGGAACTTGCTGGGAGGAGCGCCCGAGCCGGGAGGAGCGCCTCTTCCTCTTGCCGTCGCTGGGAGGAGCACCCGAGCCAGGAGGAGCGCCTCTTCCTCTTGCCGTGTCTCTGGGAGGAGCGCCCGAGCCAGGGAGGAGCACCCGAGTCAGGGAGGAGCGCCTCTTCCTCTTGCCGTGTCGCTGGGAGGAGCGCCCGAGCCAGGAGGAGCATCCGAGCCAGGAGGAGCATCCGAGCCAGGAGGAGCGACTCTTCCTCTTGCCGTGTCTCTTTAGCGCCCTCTGCCGGCAAAACGTAACGCTGTGCCAGCCCGGAAGGAAAACGCAAGGGCCCAGCGTGTGTTCCCAGAGTAGGCACCGATGGGCAGATTTGGAACTGAGGGGCTCCGGATGCATAACTGGCATAGTTTGTCATTTAAATGGACAGCGTGGAGCAAGTTTTACTTGTTCAAGATGAAGCTAAATAGTTGGGACCTTGCCGTGACAACACAGTATTCCATTCAGTTATTAATAACTAACCCTATTCCTCACCATCACTAATATCTGCATGTTACCGAGGCACAGACATGAGTAAGACAGTCTCTGTCCACAGGGAACTTGTATTTTTCTGTTAATAAGTTATTTCAAGGGACTTTTAACAGTTCCTGTGCTTATTTCATTCTTTGAAGTAAAATTTATACCTCAAAAATGCTTGCTTTGGTAAATTAAGAGTACCTCATCAGATTTCCCTGGTGGCGCAGTGGATAGGAGTCCACCTGCCAGTGCGGGGGACACAGGTTCAATCCCTGTTCCGGAAAAATCTCGCATGGTGCAGAGCAGCTAAGCCCATGTGCGGCAATTACTGAGCCCACGCTCTGTAGCCCGTATGCTGCAACTACTGAAGCCTGTGCGCCTAGAGCCTGTGCTCTGCAGCAGGAGAGGCCACTGCACTGAAGAGCAGCTGCCGCTTGACGAAGCCAGAGGAAGCCTGTGCAGAAGCAACAGAGACGCGGTGCAGCCAAAGATAAGTAAATAAATAAAAATTTAAAAAGATTTTTAAAGAGTACTTTAGCACCATGTGATGCTGTGTATTTTATATCTGTGTACCTTGCATTTCTTTTTGACCATACCCCTTGATTTTATTTATCTCTTTATCTCCATCTGTGTAGAAAATGATATATAGCAGTATATCATTGAGCCCCTAAACCCTTGAACTATCACTGGTCCCTAAACAAAAATAAATAATATTCTTTAGGAAATAGAGGGACTTCTTTTTTAAAAAAAATTTTTGGGTTATAGTTGATTTACAATATTGTGTTAATTTCTGCTGTACAACAAAATATTCAGTTATACATATAACCACTCTTTTTTAGATTATTTTTCCATATAGGTCATAGAGTATTGAGAAGAGTTCCCTGTGCTACAAAGTAGGTCCTTATTAGTTATCTATTTTATATATAATAGTATATATTGTGTATCCCAGTATCCCAATTTATACCTTTCCTCGCCCCCCTGCTTTCCACCCTGGTAACCATACGTTTGTTTTCTATATCTGTGGCTCTATTTCTGTTTTGTAAATAAATTCATTTATACCATTTTTTTTAGATTCCATATGTCAGTTCAGTTCATTTGCTCAGTCGTGTCCGACTCTTTGCAACCCCATGACTGCAGCACACCAGGCCTCCCTGTCCATCACCCACTCCGGAGTTTACTCAAACTTGTGTCCATGGAGTCAGTGGTGCCATCCAACCATCTCATCCTCTGTCATCCCCTTCTCCTCCCACCTTCAGTCTTTCCCAGCATCAAGGTCCTTTTTAATGAGTCAGTTCTTCCTATCAGGTGGCCAAAGTATTGGAGTTTCAGCTTCAGCATCAGTCCTTCCAGTGATATTCAGGACTGATTTCCTGTAGGATGGACTGGTTGGATCTCCTTGCAGTCCAAGGGACCCTCAAGAGTCTTCTCCAGCACCACAGTTCAAAAGCATCAATTCTTTGGCGCTCAGCTTTCTTTATAATCCAACTCTCACATCCATACGTGACTCCTGGAAAAACCATAGCTTTGACTAGATGGACCTTTGTTGGCAAAGTAATGTCTCTGCTTTTCAATATGCTGTCTAGGTTGGTCATAACTTCTCTTTCAAGGAGCAAGCGTCTTTTAATTTCATGGCTGCAATCACCATCTGCAGTGATTTTGGAGCCCCCCCAAAATAAAGTCTGACACTATTTCCTCTGTTTCCTCATCTCTTTCCCATGAAGTGATGGGACCAGATGCTATAATCTTAGTTTTCTGATGTTGAGTTTAAGCCAACTTTTTCACTCTTCTCTTTCACTTTCATCAAGAGGCTCTTTAGTTCCTCTTTGCTTTCTGCCATAAGGGTGGTGTCATCTGCATATCTGAGGTTATTGATATTTCTCCTGGCAGTCTTGATTCCAGCTTGTGCTTCATCCAGTCCAGCATTTCTCATGATATACTCTGCATAGAAGTTAAATAAGCAGGGTGACAATATACAGCCTTGACGTACTCCTTTACCAATTTGGAACCAAGTCTGTTGTTCCATATCCGGTTCTAACTGTTGCTTCTTAACCTGCCTACAGATTTCTCAGGAGGCAAGTAAGGTGTCTGATTCCCATCTCTTGAAGAATTTCCCACAGTTTATTGTGATCCACACAGTCAAAGGCTTTGGCATAGTCAATAAAGCAGAAGTTTTTCTGGAACTCTCTTGCTTTTTTGATGATCCAGCAGATGTTGGCAATTTGATCTCTGGTTCCTCTGCCTTTTTCTAAATCCAGCTTGAACATCTGGAAGTTCATAGTTCACGTACTATAAAAGCCTGGCATGGAGAATTTTGAGCATTACTTTACTAGCATGTGAGATGAGTGCAATTGTGCAGTAGTTTGAGCATTCTTTGGCATTGCCTTTCTTTTGCATTGGAATGAAAACTGACCTTTTCCAGTCCTGCGGCCACTGCTGAGTTTTCCAGATTTGCTGGCATATCGAGTGCAGCATTTTCACAGCATCATGTTTTAGGATTTGAAATAGCTTAACTGGAATTCCATTACCTCCAATAGCTTTGTTTGTAGTGATGCTTCCTAAGGCCCACTTGACTTCGCATTCCAGGATGTCTGGCTCTAGGTGAGTGATCACACCATCGTGGTTATCTGGGTCATGAAGATCTTTTTTGTACAGTTCTTCTGTGTATTTTTGTCACCTCTTCTTAATATCTTCTGCTTCTGTTAGGTCCATACCATTTCTGTCCTTTATTGAGCCCATCTTTGCATGAAATGTTCCCTTGGTATCTTAATTTTCTTGAAGAGATCTCGAGTCTTTCCCATTCTCTTGTTTTCCTCTGTTTCTTTGCGTTGATCACTGAGGCAGGCTTTCTTATCTCTCCTTGCTATTCTTTGGAACTCTGCATTCAAATGGGTATATTTTTCCTTTTCTCCTTTGCTTTTCACTTCTCTTCTTTTCATAGCTATTTGTAAGCCCTCCTCAGACAGCCATTTTGCCTTTTTGCATTTCTTTTTCTTGGAGATCATCTTGATCACTGTACAGTGTCACAAACCTCCATCCATAATTCTTCAGGCACTCGGATCAGATCTAATCCTTTGAATGTATATGTCACTTCCACTGTATAATCATAAGTGATTTGATTTAGGTCATACCTGAATGGTCTAGTGGTTTTCCCTACTTCCTTCAATTTAAGTCTGAATTTGGCAATAAGGAGTTCATGATCTGAGCCACAGTCAGCTCCCGGTCTTGTTTTTGCTGACTGTATAGAGCTTCTCCATCTTTGGCCACAAAGAATATAATCAGTCTGATTTCAGTATTGACCATCTGGTGATGTCCACGTGTAGAGTCTTCTCTTGTGTTGTTGGAAGAGGGTATTTGCTATGACTGACCAGTGTGTTCTCTTGGCAAAACTCTATTAGCCTTTGACCTGCTTCATTCTGTACTCCAAGGCCAAATTTGCCTGTTACTCCAGGTATTTCTTGACTTCCTACTTTTGCATTCTAGTCCCCTATAATGAAAAAGACTTTTTTGGATGTTAGTTCTAGAAGGTCTTGTAGGTCTTCATAGAACCATTCAACTTCAGCTTCTTCAGCATTACTGGTCGGGGCATAGACTTATATTACTGTTATAGTGAGTGGTTTGCCTTGGAAACGAACAGAGATCATTCTGTTGTTTATGAGATTGCATCCAAGTACTGCATTTCGAACTCTTTTGTTGACTGTGATGGCTACTCCATTTCTTCTAAGGGATTCTTGCCCACAGTAGTAGATATAATGGTCATCTGAGTTAAATTCACCCATTCCAGTCCATTTTAGTTCACTGATTCCTAAAATGTCCACGTTCAGTCTTGCCATCTCCTGTTTGACCACTTCTAATTTGCCTTGATTCATGGACCTAACATTCTGGGTTCCTATGCAATATTGCTCTTTACAGCATCGGACTTTACTTCCATCAGCAGTCACATCCACATCTGAGTATTGTTTTTGCTTTGGCTCCGTCTCTTCATTCTTTCTGGAGTTTCCATACATAAGTGATAATCATATATTTGTCTTTCTCTGTCTGACTTCACTCAATATGACAGTCTCTAGGTCCATCTATGCAGATGGCATTATTTCTTTCTTTTTTATGACTAATATTCCATTATATATGTATGACATCATCTTTATCTGTTCCTCTGTTGATGAACTTTAAATCGTTTCCACAGGTTGTTTCCAATAGTCCTGGCTGCTGTAAACAGTGTTGCAGTGAATATTGGAGTGCATGTATTATCTCAAATTATGGTATTCTCTGCATATATGCCCAGGAATGGGAATGCAGGAGCATATTTCAGCCCTATTTTTAGTTTTTTAAGGAACTTCCATACTGTTCTCCATAGTGGATGTACCAGTTTATATGCCCACCAACCATATAGGGGGTTTCCTTTTCTCCACACCTTCTCCAGCTTTTATTGTTTATAGATTTTTGATGACCATTCTGACCAGTGTGAGGTGATACCTCACTATAGTTCTGATTTGCATTTCTCTAATAATGAGTGATGTTGAGCATCTTTTCATGTGCTTTTTGTAAGGGACCTAACTTCTTGATCCTTAAAAGACACAGGCTGGGATGTCTCTGGCTGAAGGGATTGTCCATTAGAGAGAGTTGGGGGCTCTGAGCAGAAAGCATCTCATCCTCTGACTTTCTTTCGTGGGCAGATCCTGCTGTCACTGCTGTTGCCACGCCAGAACCGCCTAAGAAGTGAGATTGAAGAAGCCCTGGACATGGACCTCCTTAAGCAGGAAGCAGAACAAGGGGCCCTGAATGTCCCTCATCTCTCCAAGTACATTCTCAACATGATGACTCTGCTCTGTGCGCCGGTTCGTGATGAGGCAGTGCAGAAACTGGAGAACATCACAGACCCTGTTCGGTTACTGAGGTGTGAAGCTTGACCACTGGGCTGGGCATAGCTGGGTGGGACACTGGCTCACAGCCGCTGTCTTGGCTGGCTCTTCCCCACTGAAGACCTGACTGACTCCTCTTTTCCCTGGTCCATTAGCTTTTCTTTTCTGAAGATGGTCTTAGATTCATTTGGCCCCCTGTATACCATCCTACCATAGGTCACTGGAGTATATAATCCTTTTTTCCAAGGAACTCAGACACCCCTATGCCAGGTTTTCTCATTGCAGTTCATACAAGGTGAAGATAGAGATTGGAGACTATCCCTTTTTCAGAGCTATAGAAACCAAGACCCAGAAAGTTAAAAAAAAAAAAAAAGAAAAGTGAATTGTCCAAAAATAGCATCAGAAATAACATCAGCTGTAATCTTACTGCTTAGAGAGGTTTGTTGCTGATGTTTCCTTCTACTGACTCCTTTTTTTTCTTTTTTTTTCAAGAGGCATAGAATGAGTGGTGTGGAAAAATCCAAAGGCTGTAACATCCATAACATCCAGAGACTTGTTCCTAGTTCTGCCACTAATTCATTCTGGAACTTGGGTTTCAGAGGCAAGACTTAAAGCCCCTCCCACCTCTAGAATACAGTGATTTAATGATATCTTGTGTAGGTTCCCCCCACCCCACCCCCGCCACCACTGGAAAAGGTAAGGAAAAATCCTTTCATAGTGTAAATACTCCATTTTCTCCTGTGTCAGAGGGATCTTCCAGGTTCTGGGCCTGATGAAAATGGACATGGTGAACTACACTATCCAGAGCCTTCAGCCCCAACTGCAGGAACATTCCATCCAGTACGAACGAGCGAAATTTCAGGACCTTCTCAACAAGCAGCCCAGTATGTATATAAACTTGAGGGAAAGCAGGAGTATGACCTTGGGTTCTGACTTTATGATGTGAGAGGGAACTCTGCCTCTGTTTAGGAACAGCAAGTTTCTCGCTCAAACTAGGGGCAGCAGGAAGGCACAGTTATCTAAGCCAGAAAGACTGCCGGACCGAAGCATTTCCCTGCTGAGGGGGAGGGGATCTCGACCCGGGTCCGGAGCCGCAGGGGTGGTGCTGAGGGCGCCTCCGCTCTGCGCAGGCCTCCTGGATCACACCACGAGGTGGCTGACCCGCGCGGCCGCAGACCTGTCCGCGCCGCCTCCCAGCGGCCCCAACGCCGCCGACGCAGACGCCTCCAGCTCGGCCTGCTCCTCCCCCAGCGAGGCGGCCGACAGCCCGGAGCCCCTCAGCCCCACCATGGTGCTGTCCCAGGGCTTCCTGAACCTCCTCCTCTGGGATCCCGAAGACGACGAGTTCCCTGAGGTAGGAGGGGGCGCCCGGCCCTGTGGTGCGGGCCCCAGGGCCTGCCCGGGGCCTCCCCGCTGACGCCCGCCCCGCCGGCCTCCGCAGACCCTGCTGACGGACAGAGCGCGGCTGCAGGAGCTGGAGGCACAGCTGCGCCGGCTAACCCTCCTGGCCTCCGTCTTGCTGGTTTCCAGCAGCTTCTCTGGCAGCGTCCTGTTTGGCTCGCCTCAGTTTGTGGATAAGCTGAAACGCGTAACCAAAGCCCTGTTGGAGGAGTTCAAGTCCAGGTGAGCTGCAGAGGTCTATTTTAGACCGTAGGTGGAGTGAGGACACAGGCAGGTGAGGCAGGATGCCTCGCGTTCCCCAGCGAACCGCAGAAAGGCCCTGTGGTCTCATCCGCAGAGATGCAGGGTATCTTTCCATAAGTGCTCTTGAGGCTTCTTGTTTTTAAATTTTTATTGAGGTATAATTGATTTACAATGTTGTGTTAGTTTCAGGTGCACAGCAACGTGAGTCGGTCATGCATTTATCCACTCTTTTTTTAGATTCTTTCCCCACACGGGCCATTACAGAGTATTGAATACAGTTTACAGTTCCCTGTGCTATACAGTATGTCCTTATTAGTTATCTGTTTTATATGTAGTAGTGGATATACGCATCTATTTCAATCTTCCAATTTGGCCCCCCCCCCCTTGAGACTTCTAACAAAGAAAAATAAAGCTTTCTTCCAACTGGGCAGTATGGAGGATTGTTTACTACAAAATGATTCATTGTCTTGTTGCTACAGAGGAATCTTTCTCTAGTTGAGTGGGCTGGTCTTACCTAACTCCAGGAGTCAGTCCGTCACTCAGCAGTGTTGCTTGAGTGTCCACTGAGTGCAGGGCGACACACCAAAGGAAAGCGTGGGATCAGAAGGCCAGGTGTGTCATTGTAATTGGTGATAGTAGTACAGATGGCCACGGGAGATGTCCAAGAAAGTCTTAAAAGTGTACATATGTAAATTACACGGAGTTGACGCATACTGAGTGGATATGCAACCCCTGTCCAGAGTTGACTTTATAGTTTATCTTGTTTTCTAAGAATGTGGTATCATACAGAGAATACTATCTAGCTCGTGGCCACCCCCAGGTCCCAGCTCGCTCTCCTCCATGGTCTAGGTCTGAGGAGGAAGCTCTGCAGACTGTGAGCGAACAGGTGTCTCAGGAGATTCACCAGAGCCTCAAGAACATGGGCCTGACTGCTCTGAGCAGCGACAACACGGCCTCTCTGATAGGGCAGCTCCAGAACGTCGCCAGGAAGGAGAACTGTGTCCGCAGTGTCATTGGTGAGTGCCCATCGGGGCGAGAGGCCGATCCCGAACCCTGGACATTGCTCACCGAGCCATTTAACAATAAAAAGCATGATAACTGGGCAAGTCGCTGGGTAAGCTTTAGTTTTTGCAGAATGCTGGGTTGAAAAAATATCTCTTTTAAAGACTGCCTCTGTGAGGTTTCCCTGGTGATCCAGTGGTTAAGACCCCACGCTTCCACTGCAAGGGGCTCAGGTTTGATCCCTGGTCAGGGAAGTTCTGCATGCTGTGAGGTGCAACCAAAAATTTTTAAAAAGATAAAAAATAAAGGCTGACTCTTGGTTCTAAGGAGATTTGCACCAGCAATTCATGGCTTCTCAGTGTGGCATACGGTCCAACTTGGTTAAGTCATCCTTGACTTTTTGGGTCATTTCTGGCTACAGTCCAAGACATGTGACACCCACCCCCTGCCAACAAGAAACTGATGCTGAATTAGGTTGGGGGACATGTCCCCAAAGCAGGGATTTCCCCTCTCCCATGTGGAATTGGCAGCTGTGAACTTGACTTTGCTCTTAACCTCAGCCATCTGAAGGGTCAGTCGAAGATCCTCCTGTTGTGTCAGACACTAGGATCTATCTGATGGATACTTAAGGAATCTTTTGAATAGAAATGTACTAGCCCAGTAGTTTTGGGTCTTTGCTCTGTCCTTAGGAGCTGGGTCCCTTTCCAAACAAAACAGATGTCCTTATCTCTAGGTAAGTGGGTGGGTCAGTGCGTATCTCATTTAACTTTGCAGTTAGGAGTGCGGGGAGGGCCAGTGTTTCTCCCTGAAGGTTGTTTGCCTTCTCCCTTCTCACTGTCTTTCCCTGCTCACAGATCAGCGGATCCACTTGTTCCTCAAATGCTGTTTGGTTCTTGGTGTGCAGCGGTCTCTGCTCGACCTCCCTGGAGGCCTCACCCTCATCGAGGCAGAGCTGGCAGAACTGGGCCAGAAGTTTGTCAGCCTCACACGCCACAATCAGCAGGTGTTCGGCCCCTACTACACGGAGATCTTAAAGAGCCTCCTCCCCCCTGCTCAGGGGCTGGAGACAGAAGTGGCGTCTCTCTGATGGCTCCAGGCCCTGGCACCTTGGGCCCAGCAGAGAAGCCCACCATCTTCTTGGGGTGATGTCACCAAGCAGCAGGCCCTCTCCCCGTCTGCAGCCAGCACACCACACTGCAGTGACCAAGTTTGTAAACTCCAGCTGGCCCAAATGCATTCACTAATAAACTTCTGAACTGCAAGCAAACCCCATGCTTTGTGTGCTGCAGCGGTGGCCAGGCCCTGTGTCCTCAGCCACCCACTAGCCGAGCAGCCAGCAGGCCCCAGTTTTTCCTCCAGGTGCCGCCTTCAGCACACGCAGCGGAGAAGCCAAGACACCTGGTGCAGACACTGTTCTCTGAGGGTGAAGTTCTTTCTCTAAGGGCTCCAAGAACTCTGCGATTACCTAAAATGTGAGTGTATTTCTGGAATTCAGGAGTTCGTTATGTCTAATTCAGTTCAGATTTGGGCATGATTGAAAAAAATTATTGGAAATCTTATTTTCAGGACCAAATCCCCCTGAAGGTTTCATTCTTTAAAAAAAAAAAAAGTTTTATTTGGCTGTGTTGAGTTTTAGCTGTGGAATCTTTAGTTGTGGCATGTGGGATCTAGTTCCCTGACCAGAGATCAAACCTAGGCCCCCTGCTTTGGGAGCTGGGAGTCTTAGCCACCAGACCACCAGGACCGTTCCCCGGCTGAAGGTTTCAAATGACGCAGTAAGGGGCCGGGAGAAGTAAGCGCCTCGGCTCCCTCTGCTGGAGCAGGTCCTGAAGCAGGGTGCCAGCTGGGGCCAGGTGAGAGTGGGTGTTGACTGTTCGCAGTGTCCTGCTGAGCACATGTCTGATGATGGGTCTCCCTGCCCGGTATCCAGAGTCCAGCTTGGCCAGTTGGGTCAATGACTGGTTTGGTCAGGTTTATTCTTGGTCCTGTTCTCTAGCTGAGGGGTGGAGCGAGTCTCCTGTCCCTTCCTCTCTAAGCTTAGAAGCCCCCTGTTCTTCCCCGCAGAGGCCATGTGGGCATCCTGGGTGGATGAACCTCCTCCCTTCTCCCCGCTTCCAGGCTGGGACTCTCCCTGGCAGCTCTGCTGTTGGCATCACAAACAAGAGCTGTTCCAGGAAGGACTTGGGCGTGTTGAGGTCCAGCCCCTCATTTCCGGGCTGACTGTGGCTGGTTAGCCCTGACCTAGGATGGCTGAAATGAGGAATTGTTCCCCTCAGATTTGGCCCTTTTTTTGGCAGAGGACAAGAGAGAAAACGGGGATTCACTTATGTGTTCTCAAGGTAGTGTGAGGACAGCCAACATTCTCACTGTTTCAGGAGACAGAGGGAGCCGAATATAGCACACTTAGTCTTAGAAGAACATCCAAAGGGGGATTTGAGTTCCATTAGCCCAGAGTTTGGGCATGTGGGATCTAATTTCCTGATCATGGCTCGAACTGAGCCCCCTGTATTGGGAAGGTTAGCCCCTGGACCACCAGGAAAGTCCCTGATGGACGTTTTAGAGTAGAGCCTAGTTGGTGACAGAGCCAGGCCACCAACGGACCTTTGCTCTGACCAGAAAAGCTGGAGGTCCGGGGTCATTCAGTTTCCAGTCTTGTAGCTAGACAGCCTCAGGATGGGGAAGCCCAGGCACAGGGGTGTGTTTAAATAAACAGCAAGGTGTGCCTCGACAGCTGCTCTGATTTGCAACTGTTTGAATTTGTTAAAAATCCATATTTTGGAAGCCTCATTATCTTAGAGGCTGAAGTGCTCTGAAGGGGTTCCTGAGAAGAGGACTGTCTGATTGGTGGGTGCAGACAATGGGCTGACGAGAGAGCTGCTTTGTACTTCATAATTAAGATCTAGAATGATCGATTTCTTAGACATTTTGAGTTTATTTTCCTGTGCTTCCATGTGGAGGAGGCAGGGATCCTGACCTCAACAAGGAAGGATAGCTCCATTCAATCCTGCCCACAGTTTGAAGGACGCAGACTTCAGTTTCTCATTTCCCCTTCCCCAGCCCCTGGTGGCCACTAACCTGCTTTCTGTTTCAGTGGATTTCCTGAGTCCAGATAAGTGGAATCATAATATGAGGTCTTTTGTGACTGACTTCTTTCACTTAGTGTGTTTTTAAGAGTCATCATATTGTAGTGTATTTCAGAACTTAATTCCTTTTTATGGCTAAATACTACTCCATTATACAGATATATTGGGGGCTTCCCTGGTGGCTCAGATGGTATAGAATCTGCCTGCAATGCAGGAGAGCTGGGTTCAACCCCTGGGTTGGGTAGGTCCCCCGGAGAAGGAAATGCAACCCACTCCAGCCTGGAGAACTCCATGGACAGAGGAGCCTGGTGGGCTACAGTCTGTGGGGTCGAAAAGAGTTGGACATGACTGAGCGACTAACACTGTATAGATATACCAAATGTTTATCTGTTCAATGGATATTTGGGTTGTTTCACCTTCTGACTTTTGTGAACAGTGCTGCTGTGAATGCTTGTGTGCAAGTTTTTGTTTGGACACTTGTTTTCAATGCTTTTGAGGATATACCCATATATCCAAGAGTAGCATTGGTGGGTCACATGGTAATTCTATAGGTAATTATTTAGAAACTACTAAACTGTTTTCCACAGTGGCTGTGCCACTTTATATTCCCATGAGCAATGTATGAGGGTTTTAATTTCTCCACATTTTCACCAACACTTACTTTCTTTTTTCTTTCTTTTTTTAACTTACAGGCATCTTAGTGGGTGTGAAGTAGAATCTCACTTTGGCTTTGACATGCATTTCCCTAACGGCTAGTGATGTTGAGCATTTTTTCATATGATAATTGGGCGTTTGTATATCTTCTTTGGAGAAATGTCCATTTTAGTCATTTGCCCATATTTGAATTGGGTTGTTTTGTTATTGTTGAGTTGTAAGAATTCTTTATATATTTTGGATACTAGACCCTTGTCAGATATGTAATTTGAAAATATTTTCTTTCATTCTGTGTGTAGTCTTTTCACTTTCTTGACCATGTCCTTTGCACAGAATTTTTAAAAATGTGTTTGGCTGCCCCAGGTTTTAGTTGCAGCATGTGAGATCCAAGTCCCAGACCAGGGATTGAGTCTGGGCCCCCCGCACTGGGAGTGTAGAGTCTTAGCCACTGGACCACCAGTTTTAATTTTGATGAAGTCTAGTTTACCAGGTTTTCTTTTATGAATTGTGCTTTGGGTGTCAAGTCTAAGAACTGTTTGTCCAGGCCTGGTCCCAAAGATTTTCTCCTGTGTTTTTCTGCTAAAAGTTTTATAGTTTTATGTTTGAAGTTAATTTTTATGTAAGATGTGAGACTTTGGTTAAGATACTATTTTTTTCTTTTAACTATGGATATCCAGTTACTCCAGCTCATTTGTTGACAAGGCAGTCTTTTCCTACACTGAATTTCTTTTGCACCTTTGTTAAAAAAAAATTAGGCATTTTTGCACCAGTCTCTCTTCTGTTCCACTGATCTGTGTATTTTTCTCTCTGCCATACCACACAATATTGATTGCTATAGCTGTATAGTGAGTCTTGAAAATTGGGTAGCCTCATTCCTCAGACTTTATTCTTTGTCAAAGTTATTTTGGCTATTCTAATTCCTTTGCCTTCTATAGACTAGTCTTGCCTGTGTATATAAAAAACCATGCTGGGATTTTGACAGGTATTATGTTAACCTGTGTATCAATTTCTAAAGAATTGACATCTTTACTCTGTTGAATATTCCAGTCCACGAATAGTATCTATCTCTCCAGTTACTTAAATCTTGTTTGAATTCTTTCATTAGCATTGTGTAGTTTTCATCATAGAAGTCCTGAAGAAGTCTGTCTTATTAGATTTATGCCTAATAATTTTATTTTGTTGAGTGATTATAAGTGGTGTCTTATTTTTAACTGTGGTATCCACATGTTCATTTCTAGTATACATAAATACAACTGATTTTTTTGTTTGTTTTGGCTGCACCATCTATGGCTTGTAGGATCTTAGTTCCCTGACCAAGGATTGACTTTTTTTTTTAAACACTAATTATATAATTATTTAATGCTTAATGACCTCCATAGTGATTACATTTGTTGAGCAGTACATGACGTGCACTATATTTGATGAGAATTAAATATTACCTTTAATAAACATGTAACATAAAGCAAATAAACAATGTAAATGTGTAAAAGACATATCATTAATGCAATAGGATTTAGCAAAATAAATATGACAAATGGGGTAATTTCTTTTAATGGTTACTGGGACCTCCCTGATGGTCCAGTGGTCAAAACTCTGCACTTTCACTGGCAGAGGAAACTAAGATCCCACATGCCACATGGGATGGCCAAAATTTAAAAAAAAAATGAATCCAAGAGAAGACCTGAGAACTATTATCCTTATTTGACAGAAACTTAAGAGAAGTTGATTGACTTGCCCAAAGTTACATACGTACTGTAGCTGGTAAACTGCAGTCAGAGTTTGAACCCAGTTCTATTTATTTCCAAAGTTAATGAACTCTTTTAAGCTATCATACTATCTTTTTTTTTTAATAATAGATTGCATAAAAAACATTTAAAAAATGTGTTAGAAACAAAATGTGTAAGAAGTGGCCCTTCAGGAGATTTACAGGCTGGTGACTACAGATTTCACTTATCAAATTAGGAAAATGATACTTTGTATTCATAAGTATGCTTATATGCTTGTTCTTCTAAGTATGGTATTTGTGATAGTATGCTATTTACATACATCTGAGACTATCTTACATCCCTAGACACCCCAGAAACTGGTCCCATCCCTGCGCTACAGAAATGAACTGGATGATCAGCCTTTGAACCACTTTGCTGAACACCTGAAACTAACACAACATTGTAAATCAGCTATGCATTAGTCGCTCAGTCATGTCCAACTCTTTGTGACCCCATGGACTGTAGCTGGCTTCTCTGTCCATGAGATTCTCCAGGCAAGAATACTAGAGTGGGTTGCCATTTCCTTCTCCAAGGTTTGACTTTTGAACCCAAGCTCTCTATGTGAAACCCTAATCACTAGACTGCCAGGGCGCTCCCTTAACTCACTTATTCCAGCATTTTTTAGGGTAGGTTCCTTGGGATTTTCTACATAGACAATCATGTGATCTGGAAATAGGCACAGTTTTATTTCTTCCTTTCTGTTATGAATGCTTTTTATTTTCTTACCTTATTTGCACTGGTTAGAACTGTTATTTTAAGACTGGTAATAGTGGAGTCCTTTCCTTGTTCCCAGTCTTAGGGGGAAAACATTGTATTTCACCATTAAACACCACGTTGTAGGTTTCAAACATATTTATTTATTTATTTGGCTGTGCTGGGTCTTAGTTGTGGCGTGTGGGATCTAGTTCCATGACCAGGGATTGAACCCAGGGCCCCTGCACTGGAAGTATTGAGTCTCAGCCTCTGGACCACCAGGGAAATCCCCAATGTTGTAGATTTTTGTGGATGCTCTTCATCAGGTTGAAAATGTTCTCCTCTGTATTAGTTTTCTATTGCTACTGTAACAAAGTACTACAAGTTTAGTGCCTTGAGACAATGCACATCTATTATTCTATAGTTCTGAATGTGAGAAGTCCATAGTGGGTGTTATGGGCTAAAATGAAGGTGTAGGCAGAGCTGCATGAGGCTTAGGGATGTATGTTTCCTATGGCTGCTACAGCAGATGACTACAAATGGAGTGGCTTAACAAAAGCAGAAAGAAATACTCTTTCACAGTTCTGGAGGCCAGAAACCAGAGATCAGTCCGTCATGCTTAAAGAAGCGTGTTGGCAGGGCCACGTTCCCTTAGAGGCTCTAGAGGAGGATCCAAGCCTTGTCCCTTTCAGCTCCTAGCGGCTGCTAAATTCCTTTGCCTGTGGCTCCATGGTCACCTCAGGGTCACGTGGTCATCTTCTGTGTGTATCTGATCTCCCTGTGCCTCTCTCTTATAAGGGTATTTGTCATTGGATTTCGGGCCCACTAACATAATCCAGGATAATCTCCTATTTTAAGATCATTAACTTAATCACGTAGGTAATTGTTATGGATCGTGTCTCCCCCACCCCACCCCCAAGTCCCTACGTTGAGTCCTGATCCCCCTGTACCTCATTTGTGAACAGGGTCTCTGTGGGTGTACTTATTTAATGTGAGGTTAGACTGGAGTTGTGTGCACCTCGGATCCAGTCTGTCTGGTGTTCTTATGAAAAGACGTGTCACGTGAAGAGACACGTACAGAAGTACAGCAGTGTAAAGAATCAGGGAGAATGCCATCTGCTTCAGGCTACCAGAAGCTGGAAAAGACGCACGGGACAGATTCTCCTTCACAGCCCTTAGAGGAAACCAACTTGGCTGCCCCCTCGATTCCAGACTTAGAGACTTCAGGTAAAACAAATGTACTGTCTGTTTAAGCCCCAGTTTGTGGTGCTCTGTATGGCAGCCCTGGGAAACTAATATAGAAACATTTATAGGTTTCAGCATTAATAATAAGGACCTAATATCTTTGGGTGGCCATTATTTGGTCTCCCACCAAGAAAGAATCTATTTCCTTGACTTTTTCTAGTTCTAGAGACGGTGCACATTGCTTGGCTGGTAGCTGCTTCCTCCAGCTTCTAAGCAGTTGCTAAACCGTCATTTCCATCATATCTCCCCTCTCACTTTGACCCACCTCCCCCCTTTTTTTAATAGTCCTGGTGATTACACTGGGCTGTTCTAGATAATCCAGGATAACCTCCCCATCTCAAGACCCTTGATCTTGATCACATTAGCGAAGTATCTCCTGCCACATAAGGTAACATATTCACAAGTTCTGTTGATTAATTAGGATGTGGGCATCTTTGTTGTTGCTGAGCCACTCAGTCTTATCCAACTCTCTTGTGACTCCATGGACTGTAGTCTACCAGGCTCCTCTGTCCATGGAATTTCCTAGACAAGAATACTGGAGTGTGTTGCCATTTCCTTCTCCAGGAGATCTTCCTGACCAAGGGATTGAACCCGAGTCTCCTGCATTGGCAGGAGGATTCTTTACCACTGAACCACCAGAGAAGCCTGGGGACATCTTTAGGGATCTCTTGTTCACCCTCTATTTCCATTTTTATAAATCTTTTAAAAATCATGAATGGGTATTGAATTTTGTTAAATATTTTTCTGCATCAATTGATGTGATTTTTCTTCTTTACCTCATTAATATGCCTTATTGCATTGCTTGATCTTCAAATATTGATCAGCCTCACACCCCTGGAATGAACATTTGGTTATGATGTAAAATTCTTTTTATATGTATCTGAATTCTATTGGCTAATATTTTGTTACAGATTTTTTATGCCTCTGTTCATGAGAGTGGTTTTAGTGTATAGTTCTCTTTTTCTGTATCTCTCTTGTTGGTTTTGGAATCAGGGTAATATTAGCTCATAGAATGAATGAATTAGGAGCCATTCCTCCTCTTCTGTTTTCTGAAACAGGTTGTGTAGAATTGGTGTTAATTCTTCTTTAAACATTTGGTAGAATTCTTCAGTGAAATCATCTGGTCTTAGGTTTTTTTTAAAATTATGGATTCAGTTTTTAATGATGGATTAAAATTATTTGTTTCACATGGGGGAGTTGTGACTATATTTTTTGAGGAATTGGTCTGTGGTCTGAGTTGTTAAATTTATGTGTTTAGAGTTATGATAGTATTCGGTTATTATTCCTTCTGATGTCTGCAGGGTCTATAGCAACAGCCATTGTTTCATCCCTGATGTTGGTAGTCTTTTTTTTTTTCCCCTCCCTCTGTTAATTTCTGTTACAAAACTACAGATTTGTCAATTTTATTGATCATTTCATAAAACAAGCTCTTTGTTTCATTGATACTTCCCTATTTTCTGTTTTCATTTATTATTTCCTTCTTGCTTTGGGTTTATTTTGCTATTTTTTTTTTGAGGTTCTTGAGGGTAGAAGCATAGATTGTCAATTTAACACTTTTCCTTTTTCCCAGTGTATGCATTTACTGCTATGAATGTCCTTTTCAGCACTTCATTACCCTTCCCCACAAATTTAGATGTGTTGTATGTTCATATTCATTCAATTTAATGTTTATTTTGATTTCCCTGGAGATTTCTCTTTGACTCTTAGATTACTTAAATTGTGTTATTTCCAAGTGTTTGAGAATGTTCTGTTATCTTTCTGTTACTGATTTCTATTTTGATTCTGTTGTGTTTTAGGAACACACTCTTTATTATTTTAGTTCTTTTAAATATGTTGAGCTTTATTTTATGGCCCAGGATATGGTCTATCTTGGTATATGTTCCAAGAGCCCTTGAAAAAAGTTCTTCCTGCTGTTCTTGGTCTGAGTGCTCTGTACTGTCAGTGAGGTCCTGTTGGTTGATGGTGTGGTGTTCATACCCTTGCTGATTTTCTCTCTAGTTGTTCTACCAGTTGTTGACAGAGTTTCCAACTGAATTGAATCTTCAGCTCTATGTTTGTTGTATTAGTCTGCTCAGGCTGCTATAACAATGTGCCATAGAAATGTATTTCTCACAGTTCTCAAGGCTACAGAGTCCCACATCAAGGTCTGGCAGGGTCGTTTCCTGGTGAGGACCCTTCCTGATTTGTCGACGGTCACCTTCTTGCTGTGTTTTCACATGGCCTTTCCTTGGTGCCTGTGTGCATCTTTATGCTACCTTAGGGCTTCAGTTCTGTTCAGTTCGGTTGCTCAGTTGTGTCCGACTCTTTGCCCCATGAACCGCAGCACGCCAGGCCTCCCTGTCCATCACCAACTCCCAGAGTCCACCCAAACCCATGTCCATTGAGTCAATGATGCCATCCAACCATCTCATCCTCTGTCGTCCCTTTCTCCTCCTCCCCTCAATCTTCCCCAGCATCAGGGTCTTTTCAAATAAGTCAGCTCTTTGCATCAGGTGGCCAAAGTATTGGAGTTTCAGCTTCAACATCAGTCCTTCCAATGAACACCCAGGACTGATCTCCTTTAGGATGGACTGGTTGGATCTCCTTGCAGTTCAAGGGACTCTCAAGAGTCTTCTCCAACACCACGGTTCAAAAGCATCAATTCTTTGGCGCTCAGCTTTCTTTATAGTCCAACTCTCACATCCATACGTGACCACTGGAAAAACCATAGCCTTGACTAGACGGACCTTTGTGGGCAAAGTAATGTCTCTGCTTTTTAATATGCTGTCTAGGTTGGTCATAACTTTCCTTCCAAAGAGTAAGCATCTTTTAATTTCATTGCTGCAATCACCATCTGCAGTGATTTTGGAGCCCAGAAAAATAAAGTCAGCCACTGTTCCACTGTTTGCCCATCTATTTGCCATGAAGTGATGGGACTGGATGCCATGATCTTAGTTTTCTGAATGTTGAGCTTTAAGCCAACTTTTTCACTTTCATCAAGAGGCTCTTTAGTTCTTCTTCACTTTCTGCCATAAGGGTGGTATCATCTGCATATCTGAGGTAATTGATATTTCTCCCGGCAATCTTGATTCCAGCTCATGCTTCCTCCAGCCCAGCGTTTCTCATGATGTACTCTGCATATAAGTTAAATAAGCAGGGTGACAATATACAGTCTTGACGTACTCCTTTTCCTATTTGGAACCAGTCTGTTGTTCCATGTCCAGTTCTAACTGTTGCTTCCTGATCTGCATACAGGTTTCTCAAGAGGCAGGTCAGGTGGTCTGGTATTCCCGTCTCTTGAAGAATTTTCCACAGTTTATTGTGATCCACACAGTCAAAGGCTTTGGCATAGTCAATAAAGCAGAGGTAGATGTTTTTCTGGAACTCTCCTGCTTTTTTTGATGATCCAGTGGATGTTGGCAATTTGATCTCTGGTTCCTCTGCCTTTTCTAAAACCAGCTTGAACATCTGAAGTTCATGGTTCACGTATTGCTGAAGCCTGGCTTGGAGAATCTTAAGCATCGCTTTGCTAGCGTGTGAGATGAGTGCAATTGTGCGGTAGTTTGAGCATTCTTTGGCATTGCCTTTCTTTGGGATTGGAATGAAAACTGACCTTTTCCAGTCCTGTGGCTACTGCTGAGTTTTCCAAATTTGCTGGCATATTGAGTGCAGCACTTTCGCAGCGTCATCTTTCAGGGGTGGCCAAGAGGAGCTACCCCGGCCCGAGGTCAGGGGTGGCGCCTGAGGTCAGGGGCGATGGTCAAGAGGAGCTACCTCGAGTCTGAAGTCAGGAGCAGCGGCTGCACTTTGCTGGAGCAGCCGTGAAGAGAAACCTCGCGTCGAAGGTAAGAGAAACCCAGGTAAGACGGTAGGCACTGAGAGAGGGGATCAGGGGACAGACAGACTGAAACTACAGTCACGGACAACTAGCCAATCTGATCACATGGACCACAGCCTTGTCTAACTCAATGAAACTAAGCCATGCCTTGTGGGGCCACCCCAGACAGACGGGGCATGGTGGAGAAGTCGGACAGAATGTGGTCCACTGGAGAAGGGCATGGCAAACCACTTCAGTATTCTTGCCTTGAGAACCCCATGAACAGTATGAAAAAAGATAGAACACTGAAAGATGAACTCCCTAGGTCAGTAGGTGCCCAGTATGCTGCTGGAGATCAGTGGAGAAATAACTCCAGAAAGAATGAAGGGATGGAGCCAAAGCAAAAACAACCACCAGTTGTGAATGGGACAGGTGATAGAAGCAAGATTCGATGCTGTAAAGAGCAATAAGGCCTAGGAACCTGGAATGTTAGGTCCATGAATCAAGGCAAATTGGAAGTGGTCAAACAGCAGATGACAAGAGTGAACATTGACATTCTAGGTATCAGTGAACTAAGATGGACTAGAATGGGTGAATTTAACTCAGATGACCATTATATCTACTACTGTGGGCAGGAATCCCTTAGAAGAAATGGAGTAGCCATCATGGTCAACGAAAGAGTCCGAAAGGCAGTACTTGGATGCAATCTCAAAAACAACAGAATGATCTCTGTTCGTTTCCAAGGCAAACCATTCAATATCACGGTAATGTTAGGGCTTAAGTATGCCAATTAATTTTTTATTTTCTAGTTATTGTTTTCATTTTTCTGTTCTTTTTCCTATCTCCCTGTTTCTTGAAAACATTTAAAAATTCCACTTCTGTTTCTCTCTCTTTCTCTGTCTTCCTCTTCTTGTAAGGCCAGTAACCCTCCTGAATTAAGATCCCACCCTTACCACCTAACTTAAATTTAATTACCTCCTAAAACCCTTATTTCCAAATACAGCAAATTGGGAGTTAAGGCTTCAAAGTACAAATTTTGAAGGGACACAGTTCAGTCCATAGCATTTGTGAATTTGTCTGTTTCCCTTTTCAACTCAGTTTTTACTTCACATATTTTATTGCCATGTTGTTCAGTACACATACATTTAGGATTGATAGGTCTTAGTGCATTGACCTTTTATGATTATATAGTACCCTCTTCTCTCTTATGATTTTCTTTAGTCTTGAAACGTTGTTGCTGAGCCATGAAAGATGCCAGGATTCTCAGCCTCCAGGGGAGAAAAATTCAATCCAGGGGACTTCCCTGGTGGCTCAGATGGTAAAGTGTCTGCCTACAATGCGGGAGATCTGGGTTTGATCCCTGGGTCAGAAAGATCCCCTGCAGAAGGAAATGGCAACCCACTCCAGTATTCTTGCCTGGAAGATCCCATGGACGGAGGAGCGTGATAGGATACAGTCCATGGGGTCACAAAGAGTCGGACGCAACTGAGCGACTTCACTTTCACATAGCTCATTAACGTAGCTTAAGAAAAACATTTCCATAAGAAAAACCGCATTGGTTACCTCAAGGTTTGAGAAAAATCAAGTTTAGGTGGAACCAGGTGTCGTCATGGCAACACAGAAGTTTAAAAGAAACCTTTTCATTTTGTATAGAGAAGGGGAAAAAAAATCTGACACTTAGAGTTTCTTTCCTCCTGCCACTTAAGGGAGAGAGAAAAAATGTCTTGACACTTGCAGCCTATTTCCTCGGTTTGGAGACCGCTAGCCTTCCTGCCTGTTACCCTCTCAGTCTGAAGTCTACTTTATACCAACATAGCCACTGTTTTCTTTTGATTAATGTTTGTATCATGTATTTTCCTCCATCCTTTTTTGTTAACCTCCCTATAATATTGTTATTTGAAGTGGGTTTCTTATTTGGTTGGTTCATTTTAAAAAATCTCCAGTCTTTTAATTGATGTGTTTAGACCATTTAAATTTAGTGTAATTATGTTAGGGCTTAAGTCTGCCAATTAATTTTTTATTTTCTAGTTATTCTGTTTTCATTTTTTTGTTCTTTTTCCTATCTCCCTGTGAGTTTCTTGAAAACATTAAAAAATTCCATTTGTTTCTCTTATAGTGTTTGTGAGTTTATCTCCTTGAATAACTTTTTTAGTTATTTAAAAAGTTATTAATAACTTTTTTAGCTATTTAAAAAGTTATTAATAACTTTTTTAGCTCCAACTATTATATGTATATACATAACTGTCCATAGTCTATTGGTGTCATTGTTTCCCAGTTCAACTAAAGTATAGAAATCTTCTCGTTTTATATCTCCTCACCCTCATTTATAAAATTGTTTTAAATACGTTCTCTGCTTGCATTTAGAACATTAAACTGTGCTAGGGTTTTGCTTCAACCATCAAACATAATTTAGAAAACTCAGTAGGAGTGGGAAAGTCCATTGTGTTTACCCATATTTTTGCTTAATGTTTATCCTTCCTGATGTTTCAAGGTTCTTCTTTTTTTCCTTCTTCATTTCCTTTCTATTTAGAGAAGTTACACCATTCTTTTAGGGTAGATCTGCTGGTGAATAAGTTCCTCAGTTTTCCTTCATCTGAGAATGTCTTGATTTTTCTTCACTCCTGAGGGTTATTTTTGCAGGGTATAGAATTCTGGGCTCACAGTTCTTGCCTTTCAGCACTGGGAAAATATACTACTTCCTCCTGGGCTCCATAGTTCTGCTGACAAGTCAACCGTCATTCAAGTTATTTTAAGAATTTTTCTTTTGTCTTTCATATTCAGAAAGTTAATTGTGATGGCATGGATTTCTTTTTATCTGGTTTGGGGTGTGCTCAGCTTATTGATTCTGTAGGTTTATGAGAAGTTTTCAGCCATTATTGCGTGGAGGTCTCTTTCAGCCCCACCCACTTTCTCTCCTTCTGGGACTCCTGCTGACATATGTGTTTGATATTTTGTTAGGTCCCTGAAACTCCTTTTTTTTTTTTTTTTTTTTTTGAGTCTTACTTTCTCTGTTCTTCCAATTGGGTAATTTCTGTTGTTCTATTCTCTAGTTTGTGGATTCTTCTTGTTTATTCTGCTCTCAAGCCCACCCACTGAGATCTTTATTTTGGTTCCTGTTGTTAAGAGCAACCACCTAATTGCTGGGTTCCCAGCTAGGCCTCCTCTAACATCACCCCAGTGGGTGTTAGGGCACCTTGATACATGGTGAGGAGGGATGGCTGGGCTCAGCACTTGGCCTTTGCTGGCCTGTGGAAGGAGGGGCCAGCTTTTTTCTGTGATGCTTGGATGAATTAGAACAGTTCATCTCTAAAAGCTTTCTGTCTTGCCAGGCTGCCTTTTTTTGTTCTCTGAGAGCAGGCTTTTGTTTGGGCTTTGTACCCACTGGTGTATCTGCCAGGGTTTTAATTATACTTGCGAGAAAAATAGGGGAAAGTCCGTCTACTCGATCTTCCTGGAAGTGGAAGTTGATTTACTTTTGATAGCTGTTGTCAAGTTGTCCTTTGTTACATGTGGTACAAAGACTGTTCTCAGTTTTTTTAATCATGCATTTTGCTTTGCAGAAATGTTTTTTATATACTTGAATATATAAATCCTTAAGAAAGTGAACTCAGTTATGTAACATGTTTGGAAAGACTGTTCTCATACCAAGATTATGAAAAACTCTTTTTCTTCTAGCTTTGTTGGGTTTTGTTTTTGTTTTTGTTTTTTAACATTTAAACATGTGAACCATCTGGAATTAATTTTGGTATGCTGCTGCTGCTGCTGCTAAGTCGCTTCAGTCGTGTCTGACTCTGTGCGACCCCATAGACGGCAGCCCACCAGGCTCCCCCGTCGCTGGGATTCTCCAGGCAAGAACACTGGAGTGGGTTGCCATTTCCTTCTCCAGTGCATGAAAGGGAAAAGCGAAAGTGAAGTCGCTCAGTCGTGTCCGACTCGTAGCGACCCCATGGACTGTAGCCCACCAGGCTCCTCCGTCCACGGGATAAGTAGCAATATAAATCTCCCTGCACTGTTCCCACCACCCCCGTGGCTACCTGCTTGTCCCAGTTCCAGTTACTGAATGATAAATATTTTATGGTGTTAAGAAAATTCTTTAACTTGGTACATGCTTATTTATAACTGTTTGTAATAGCCAGTCCTGAGAAAAGCAGTCACAGAGCTTCAGAGGCTGTACTGGGCAGTGCAGTTGACTCCGTGGCTGCTGGTTGTGACGGCCAATGCTGTGAGCTGAAAAGGTCTGCTGGCCCGCCCACTGGGATTTGGGGGACCTGGACCCTCACGGGGTTGGAGGCCAGAGGCACCGAGGCCAACAAGAGGGCATCTAGACCAGCCCCCTGGTCACGGCACCTTCTGTCCTGACACCCCGCAGCCTGCGTGACTGGTCCACGCCACATCTGTGAAAGGAGGGACCAGCAAGGATGGGGAGCGGGGTATGTGGAGGCCTGGTCTGGGGTCCACAATGCAAGCAAGGGCATTGGAGGCAGTGCCTAATTCCTGGCCCCTGCTTCTGCCTCCAGGTCCCGAGGAGCAGGGGGTAGAGATGGGAGCGTGGACCAACGCATTGTGGGATGTGTCCCTCCACCCCTGCTGTGAGGCCGCCCCAGCACCCTCATGCCTCTCCCTTCAGTCCAGCTCTGGCTCCTCCTCGGTCAAGTGCAGTGTGGTCTGTGGCCTGGCAGGCCTGGGTGCCCGACACGAACTAGGACAGCTGGACCTCACTGGACTAGAGGGTTTCTAGGCTCTTTGGCTGGCCCTGGGTGGGCATTTTAACCTCTTTGAGCCTCAGTTTCCTCCTCTGTAGAGATGGCAATACCCAGGAAGAGGTGAGGGCTGACGGGATGGCTGTTGGCGGCGTCAGTGTTGTCTCTGTCTTTCCAACCGTCTCTTGACCAGCAGCCCAGGCACCAGCCGGCTGGGTGAGCACCACATCCCTCCCGTCTCCACAGCCCAGGATGTCTGGAGAGCCTCGTCATGTGGCCTTGGGCTGGTAGCTAGTTGTCTGTGTAAAACCTTGCCTCCACAATCTAATGCATTCCTGAAGGAGATTCCCCTTCCAGAGCTCTTGACTCCCACACGGCCTGATAACCCCGGCATTTAGTCACGTCTGTGGGTGACCAGCCCAGGCCCTGCTCGGTGTTCAGACCAGCCGCACCTGAGGAGGGGAAGGTGACCGCAGGGCCCTCACACCAGAGCAGCGTCAACGCTGACCAGCAGCCCTTCCTGTTGGCGAGTGCCGGGTGGAGCCGGTTCCCCAGACTGGTCCCAGCCTAGCAGAGCGGATCTTCATCACCACCCTGAGCCAGCGGCTGGCCTGTGCCCGTGCTTCTGCTGGAAAACAGGAAACGTTCTAACTCAGACTCCACAACATAAGGCTGGTTTCATGTCGCTTCTCATTTATTAACTCAGTCTAAGTTGTACAGTTACGAAAATAACAAAACCAAAGCCAAAAGCCCAGGAATATTTACACTCTCTCATGTAGTGAGGTCAGCCTATGCTGTCGCACAGGTCGGTTACGTTTGGTACCACAAGATGTTTGTAATTTAGACAAAATCGGACAGATTAACAACCATATGTACAGTAAAATAGAAGGGGAAGTCATTCAAGTATCAAAATACAGAGACAAAGATTAAATAACATTTTATTACAATTCAGTCCCATTGCCACACCATTAGCAACAACACTTTGTGAACTGCGTCTGATGGTCGTCCTGCAGGCCTGGGCCCCCAACACAGGCTGAGGGCAGACCGGTCTGCTCAGCCCCAGGCTTCTTGAGAGACTCCCTGGAGCTGCAGCTGGAGGCCCTGGAGGGGTGTGAGCATCGCAGAGGCAGAGCCTGTCTGGAAGGAAGCCCCGCTCATTCGGAGCAGCTGCGAGGAGGAGGACGGACAGAGAGCCCGCGGCCGGGCAGGTACTAACCCCTCTCAAGTCCCACCTGAAGGGCCTGCACGGTTCAGAACGGGGCTGCCTCGCATGCAGAAGCGAGGCTTCTCCATGTGAAGCCTGTCCTCAATGTTATAATATTTCTTTCTAGGGAAGGGAGAGTACCTGTCCCAGAGGAGGAGTAAAAAAGATCTAGCCCCTCCCTTTTTGACTACTGAGAAATAAACCAATCTCAAAACAAAATCCAGAGCAGATTAGCCAAGGCTTTCCAATATGAAAACACCCTGAATAAATAAAGATATAGCAGCTTCAAGAGGAGGAGACACCTACCTAGGACATAAAAACAAAAAACAGCTTGAGGAACTCATCGTAGTGTCTACAGTTTTCTTTGTGGATCCACTGCCCACCAGGAGGGGCCTACTTAGAGGAGACCGGACTTCCTCAGGAGGAAGGGGGCACAGCATGTGTGCTGTGGCTGGACTGCGTTCTCCCCACCCAGCTTGGGCTCCTTGTCCATCCCTGGAAGAAGGAGGGGCTGAATACTGCACAGTAGAACCGTCAGGCCCTGGGAGCAGCAGGACATGAAGTCAGACCCGATGTTGAGGTCCTTGTTTAGTACCGAACGGGCAGGCCCATCTGTCTCCATCCCAGAGTAAGGGCAATCCCCTGGGCCTGTGGTGGTGTGGACGGTGCAGGGAACCCACGGCCCCACCTCAGGTCGGCAGAACACCTGGTCCCGCTACCCCCCCACCCCCCACCCCGAGCTCCCAGCCGGGGGAGTGGGGTGCTGCCAAGGCCTTGGACATACTGACCCCAGGACCGACTGTACCGTGCCAGCAAAGTGGGGGGCCTGCTTAGGGAGGAAAGGCTCTGCTCTGGGAGCTGCTAGACACGCAGCTGACCTGGCCCAGCCGCAAGGAACGAGTCCCTGCCGTTCTACCGCCTCCAGGAGGAGCGACGCATCCAAAGGCGCAAAGCCAAGCAGGCCACCAGGATTGCTCAGGCAGCAGCACCGCGGGCAGCCAGCTGGCCCTGAAGGCCATGCTGGGGGTCAAACTGCTGTCACGCCCAGCCTTCTCTGCCCTCAGAGCCTGGGGTGAGCCCACAGCTGAAAGGACGACAGTCAAACTCATCAGTCGGGAAACCAAAGTGAGTCCTGATCACACACACCTGATTAGACAAATCACACACCGGCAGGCTGCCGCCTCAGCTGACCTACCCGTTAATGCCCAAGACGAACACAGCTGCTTCCTCTCCTTTCTGATCCAACTCAATGGCCCAAGGTCACTGAACAGCCCAGGGTGGCGCTCTGACCTCCGCGGCCCGGGACCTGCTCACCCTCGGCCCGGCGCCAGACCTCCACGCTTGGCCGCCGGGATGGACTGGAAGCCGCCGCAGCCGCGCTCGTCTCTGGGCGGGGACGAGAAGCCGCCCATGCGGTTCAGGAAGGAGCGGCGGCTGTCGAGCTGACTCGGTTCACCGGACGCCTCCTCTCGGAGCTGCCCAAGCGAGTGCGGCCCGCTACCCTCTGACCATATGGCCACTGGTCTAAAGATTGGCAGTTTAACCTAGGGGTTTGACCCAAGTGTTAAAAGTTAATTTTATAAAAAAATTTTTTCTATTAGAAAACGTTTTCTGGACAAGTCACTTCTAGGGCCTCTGGAGTCCCAGTCTCTGCTAGAGGCTGGAGGGCTGCTCGGCACCGGGGCAGGACTCCCTCCACGAGGCCTGGCGGCGGGCCCGGGCCCACAGCCAGGAGGAGTCCTGCGGGCGGAGGCGGGCCTGGGTCTCCAAGCTGCAGGGGAGGCAGCGGTGGCAGCGGTGGCGGCGGGAGCCTGCGCTCCGCACGGCTGTTTCTGCAGCACAGTCGGTTCCTCGGTGGCTCAGCTTGGCAGAAGCAAACACAACGAGGGAGGAACAGGTTAACCAAAGGGGCTGCACACAGTGGAGGAGACGGAGAGGAAACAGGGAGGCAGAACAGTAGGTCCCTCACGGCCTCCCCGAGCACCCTCCGTGGCTCAGGCGTCTGCTAGGAAGGCACGAGGGCAGGAGGCAGGAGACCCACCTCGGTTTGTCGGCTGGGTTTCGGCTCTAAAGCTCCCGGGTCGCACTCCGTGCTGTGCTTCCCCCCACGGAACTGGCTCTCCTCCCGCCACCTGAGCTACCCGCCCCCCCACCCCGTCCCCCAAGGGCGCCGGGCTTCCACAGCCTCCGCACCACCTTCCCCGCGGCTGACTGCCCGATCCCCACACCGTGGAGAAGCGTCAGCAAGCCCTGCCCGGCCCAGGTCCCTGTCCTTGAGCGGCGCCGTCCTTGGGGGAGAAGGTACAGGGCACTGACCCCCTCCTGCTGGTCCCGCAGGGCGGCCTTCCTCGTCGGCCCACCTGACACTGCCCGGCCAAGGCGTGAGGAGCCATCCCATTCCATGCAGCTCAAGACCCCCGAGACAGACTCCAGGCGCTCAGAGCCCCAGGCTTTGGAGCCAGGCACGCGCCCTAGGGCTCTCACAGAGCGGGCTGACCCCGTCCAGCTGCGCAGCAGGAAGACAGGCCGCAGGCCAGCGTGAGCAGAGAGCAGGGGCTCTGGCCCCACGCGGTCACAGTGGTTGGTTGTGTCGAGAGAGGTGTGGCGAGCTCTTGGCAGTGGCACCCCGTGTGACTCGGAAGCTGGAAGCGGAGCGGGCAGGGAGCCCAGCCCCGTCGGAGGGCGCGGCCCCCCTGGGGATCCAGCGTGCCCGCCCGCCAACGCCCTCCTGCTGCCCCTACCTCAAAGGCAACTCGCCCCCCGCCAAGCCGTCCTCGACCAAGGGGGGATTCACAGTGTCTGGTGGCGGGGGGTGAGCTGAGGTGAGCGGTGTCTAGAGCTGCCGGGAGGGGAGGCCGGGGCGGGGGTGGGGCCTCGGCCTCCGCAGGTGGAAGGAGAGCTGAGCAGAGCAGAGGCAGGCGGAAGGCACGTGAAACTAGTGCAGGCGGGGCGGGTGCTTAGAAGATAGTGGTCTCGTACTTGGTGCTGAGGCTCCGCTTAGAGTCAGGTTTGGGGTCCACCACCCAGGAGACGCTGGCGTGGGACTGGGCGTCGGAGTCCGTGTCAGGTGGTTCCAGCTGCCAAGGAGGAGGGGACAGGGTCAGAGGGGCCGCACTGGCATCCATGTCCCCGGGGGTGCCCTGTTCTCCACCAAAGAGCCGGCTCCCGGGGCGGGCTGCAGGAGGGCACCCGGGAGCGTCCCAGGAGGCTGTCTCCCGGGCCGTGGAAGTGCTCAGGTCCCTGGGCCTGCCCGAGCATCGGGCCCTCGGTCCAGGGCGGTTCTTGGCGCAGGAAGCGGGGAAGGGGTTTGGAAAACCCAAACCGTGGGGCCAGAGAGCTCCCCCGGGGCAAGACCACAGCGGGCACCCCTGACCTCTGGAGAGAGGACACACAGCAGGGAAACAGGCCACAGCACAGTGGGGGCGGTGCGGGGGCAGCTCAGGAAAGGGGCACGTGGGGTGGGGGGCGCCAGCGTCTCCAGGAGCTCACGGTCGCGCGGGGAGACTGACACACAGCAGGTGTAGAGACCTTGACTCCAGGACTAACAGACGGCAGCGGGAGGTAAGAAGGACGGTGGGTGGGGCGGGTGTGACAGTGACAACAGCGACTATCGGGGGACGGCGGCACCTGGGGCGCGGAGCAAAGCAGACAGACACCGGCGGGGTCACGGGGCCGCATCCTGCCGCCCGGAGCCGGAGGAGGCCCTCCACGCCCGCCCCTCCCCGAGCCCTGGGCCCTGGGGCCCACGCACCGCTGACTTCCTCACGCCCACCCGGGGCTTCGGCACCGGCTTGGAAGATCTGGTCTCGATCACCTCAGTGGCAGAGGCCCCCATCGGCCTGGACTTCTGGGCCTGCAGGGCCAGCTGGTAGGCCACCTCGAACGCCTGGCCCAGCGTCAGGATGATCTCGTAGGTCAGGTTCTGGGAGGAGGCAGGGCACAGGGTGAGAGGAGGGAGGGGGCAGCACCGCCCTGACGCCCCCCACCGGGACCCCGCACAGGCCGGGCAGCAGCGCACAGGTGTGGGGAACGGTTGCCCTGAAAGCAAAGTGTGTCCCGAGGAACAGTCTGAACAAAGCCCACATTTTGTCTACTCGTGGGTGATTTCACTCGAGAGGTGAGCCCTGGGGTCCCTGTGGCTTCAGGGCTTGGTGCCCAGAAGTGACAGGGAAGGTGAGCTGTAGGAACTGGGACGGACACCTTCGGGGGGATCTCCGCTTCAGAACAAGCCCTGAAATAGTTACACTCTGTCCTGCTGTGCAGGTGAGGAGCAGGGAGGGGAGTTTCCAGCTCACAAGCCAGCGAGTGTCAAAGCCGAGGCCGTGGCCGGGCCTAGAGCACCGACGGAGGTCCCGGGCGGGACCCTGAAGACCCAGGGGCAGCAGGGACCTGGCACAGGCCCCATCTCGGGGCTGCCTCCAGGGTCACACGTCCACCCACTGTGGGCAGGGCACGAGCACCTCTTGTCAGCCCAGCGGCGCCAGAGCAAGCCCAGCTGGGCTCTGGGGAAAGGAGACTCACTGTCCCGAAGAGGGAAGCGGGGGGCTTTCCAGGAAGACGCCCCGCAGGAGGGTCAGCCAACAGCCAGGGGAGCTGCAGCCCTGGCCCATGAACACACACGCGGCCAGAAGCAGGGAAACCGCTGTTGCTAGAACCCTGGCTGAGCCACTGTGCTCCTCTGTGCGTCAGGCTCAGTGCCGGACAGAGGGGCTGCGCTGGGCGTTCCCTCCTGAACAGACGAGGCTCAGTGCCCGCCAGCTGCCAGCACTCAATGCCCGGGCCGCGTGGCCTCCACCTACCACGTCCACCGTGCTGAAGACGTGGCAATAGTGGTGGCTGGTCTGCAGGTCCTTAGTGATGTAGGCAAAGGTACACAGGTCCTCTGGGTCCTGGGCTGCACAGGAAATGTTCCGGATCTCGTGCTCTGCGATGACATTCTGCGGGGAAAGCGGCTCTGGAATGCCCTGTCACCAGCACCACTTTTTGGTCCCAGCCCAGGGCGTCGGCCAAACGCCACTTCCTCGTCTGCTCTCGGGGGGAGGGGGTTGAGGGTGGCGCCTAATCTTGTCTGATTTAGGTTTGGGGTCTCCACCCCTGACCACAGCAGCTGAGGGAGTCAATGTTCACATCCAGCCCCCTCTGCCCTCCAGGGCCCAAGCGCAGGGCCTGGGGGTGTCCTGGGCCCACTAAGCGCATCACTTAGTGGCCTGTGAGCAGCTAAGTGGCCAGCGGAGCCCACGTTGAGGAAGATAAGCTGTCCCCTGGGCCCCAGGTAAGTGGGTGCATGAGAGACAGACGCTGGGCCGGGGGAACGGAGGTGGTAACAGGCTGGGATGCTCTGAGGAAGACGCCCAGCTGGCAGGGGCTGAGGGAGGGGACGGGGGACACACCTTGTTGGAGGCGTCAATGAACTTGACCCCTTTGTACGTGATGGACAGGATGATGGTGGGGATCTTCTTCATGTGCTCCGTGGATTTCTACAGCAAACGGGAGGCCCGTCAATGCCACTTTGCAGGGCAGGACCCTGCAGCCTCAGCTGGTGCCACCATTGGCTGCCTGCCATCCTAGCCGCCCCCAATACACCACTCCCCGTGACAACCTACCCGCATCTTGGCACAGGCGTCCTGTGTGGATTCTGTCCCCCGCAGATCTTTGATCAACATGGAGCCCAGATACTGTGGGAGCGAGCAGTGGGCACGTTTAGCTGTCCCGTGTCACCACGCCGGGACCACCCAGCTGATCTGGGCCCTCTCCCGTGACTCCCCTCCCCACAGTGCCGGGACGGCTGAAGAGCTGAGAATAGCATGAGGGCCCTGGGCTGGAGGTAGAGGTTACTCACGTTGGCTTCGTAACCGCAGGACTCGAAGATGAGTTTCTCTGGCTGGTGTTGCCAGCTCTGCACAGGGGCATAGGGGGCGGCTAGGCTGGGGGGCCGGAGTGTCAGCTTGGCCTCTCGGTGCTCTTCCTGCAGAACACGTGGGGCCACAGGTCAGCCTGCCGCTTGAGGGGCTCCCGAGCGCCCCGCCTGCCTCTGGCCCACCAGCCACCTCTGGGAGCTCCGGGGCAGAGGCAGACCAGCCCTTCAGATGGGTTGGGGTGGAGGCGAGGCCTGTCCAGGCTGAGAACAGGTGGGGAAGTGGGGACCTCAGCCGCCCATTGTGAGCAGCTCTGCATGGAAGGCTCTGTGGTGTCGGAGACGATCTGATCCTGGGGTAGTGGAGGGGCAGGGATGTCTTTGTGGCCATGGATGTGCTTTATAGGGGTCCTCGTGACAGGAGTGCGGGGGGGTGGGAGGCCACCGCGGGCCAGAGGATGGGGTCCTCAACTAGGGCACGGGTGGAAGCCATGGGGACAAGGGGAAATTCAGGGAGTATTTACGACTTCCACTCCCAGCAATATGCTAAGTCGATACAGTCACTAAGACTGCCAGACAACATGCGTTTGGAATCTTGTAAAATTCACAGTTGTGCTGGTGGGAAGGTGTGGGGACTCCCCAGAGGCCAGAACCAATACGAGTGCGTCACAAGAGGAGAAGTGGGTCAAAGACTTGGAGCGAAGGCTCGCCCTGTGGGGGACGAGGGCCACGCCGCAGCTGGGGGGCGGGACGAAGCCTGCGGCCTGTGCCAGGCAGCGGGGAGCCCTGTCCTGCTGGGAGGGGTGCAGGGACTCCGTCTGGGCCCCTCGCCCACCTGTGTTCTGAAGCGCTCCACCCGAGAGGGCACTGTGGGCTCCTGCAGGCTGTCGTGCAGCCTCCTGCCCGCGTCCCCAGGAGGCAGCAGCAGGTCAGCCGACCGCCCGGCGCAGGAGTCGTTCTGGCTCAGTGGGGATGATGTCTGTGAGAACAGGTCCTGGCACTGCAGGCGGGAAGAGCAGTGAGTCTGGGGACCGCCCAGCTGGTCCTCAGGCTGCCGGTATCAGGGCCCAGCCCCGGGGGGGGAATCGGTGAGAAAGGGCAGGAGCTGGGCATCAGCGCCCAGCACGGTCACAGCAGCCAGACTCCTCCAGCCAGAAAGCCCTGACAACCGGGCCCTGCAGGCGGGCAGCCAGTCCCGAGCACACCCTGCAGCTCGGAGCGCTCAGGGAGGAGGGGTGGTTGTAGGGCTGGGAAGCGCACTCCACCTTCTCAGAAAGAAAACTGCCTGCCACAGCTGAGTGCAGGTCCTGGGGATACGTGACTCACTCTAAGGGTCTCTGCTGAGAAGACACAGTGCTCCCGACCGGCACCCTTGTCTCCTCGGTTTCCATGTCTGAATGTCGGCGGAGCGTCTGGTCTCTGAATCAGCCTGGGCCCTGGCTTCCTCACGTGTGCAAGGGTGAAACGTGCCCACTTTGAGGCTGAGGCTCTAGCCCAGGGCCCACCCCACTGCCCACCAGCAGCCTCGAGGTCTGGGGAGAGGCATCCTGAACCACAGGCTCAATTTTCAGTCAGAATTACCTGCATTGAGCAGCAAAACATCTGTGAGGTTTTAAAAAAATCACACGATTTCCTTCAGAAGCTGAGGAAGGCCCAGCCCTGCCATGTTCCAGGGTTTGTCTCCGGCTCACGTCAGACCGCCCGAGGGGACTCCAATCCCCAGACAGCTGAACCTGACATTCAGACACGGCCCTAGCTATTTGGGATTCGGATATTTGTTTTCCTACCTTTCCCAACATTTGACCCCAACACTGGGAGGAGACGGATCAGCTGCTCCTTTCCTACAGAGATGACACTGTCTCTGAGAAATTCCTAAAGGGTTCTTTTCAATTCCTGACAACACCAAGCACACAGGCCTCCCTCTCCACCCAGCCCACTTACTCTCAGCTGGGAGAACCGTGGGGGCTTCTGGGGCGGCTCCTCGTAGGGTCTGTCTGCCAGGGAGGCGATGATGCGCTTGCGATGGCCGAGCAGGTGCACCTTCAGGACCTGGGTGGGGTGGGGCGGGGAGCGGTCAGGGGACAACCGGGCCCCCAGCCCCCCCATAGGGGCAGCCAGGCACACTCATGGTTCAGGACTGACGAGCCGGGCCTGAGCAGAACTGTACTCACATTGACAAGCTCCAGCTCCCAGAGGTTCTTCACAGTGTCAATGGAGCTGTAGCCACTCGACAGGAAGGAATGGACGTAGTCCTGAAGCCCTAGCGAGTCCAGCCAGGAGGGCACTGACGGGGGGCTGTTCCCGTCGTAGCCCAGCGCCTTCACCTGTGGAGCGAGGACAGGAGGCAAGGCTGACAAGGGCCCCGGGGACCCGGACCATACTGGAGGCTGGGGTAGGTGTGGGATGGTGTCTGAGGACCAACAAGGGGCCTGGTCCTCAGCATCCCCAAGTCCCTTGGCTCACACAGACTTCTCTGCCTCAGCTCTGGTCTCTGGCCTCACCTGGGAACCACCCGGGCACCCCAGGTCTGCCGTATCAGGGACCAGCTGAGGCAGGAAATCAGTGAGAAAGGCAGGTGCCCTGTCAGGTGAGGCTAGATGGGGAGGAGGGCCTGTGAGGCCCCTTCTGTGCCCAACATGGTCATGGACCTGGCGGGACAAGGAGATGATGTGCATCCGTGTGGCAGGCGGTGGCCTCCCTGCTGGGATGCTGTGCGTCCTCAGACCTTGGCAGTGAAGGGACCAGGGGACTCTGTGCCAGCAGAGCCGAGGAGAGGCTCAGGCCTACCGCCCACAGCTCCCCAGGCAAAGATCACTTCCTGTGCTGCCCTACACCCCGGGCCTCATGGGGAGGACCTGGCCTCTAGGTGATGGGCCAAGCCTGCAGGCACCAGGCTCCGTGCCAGGTGACCTGTTCCTGAGGCCGGACCAGGGTGCACTGTCCCTGGCGCTCTGCTGGCCTTGGAACGTGGCAAAGCGGTGAACAGGACACTGTGCTCCCCGAGGGGCTCCCAGGATGGGGGCAGACCCCGCTTGGTGACCCGCAAGCCCCCAAGCCCGCCCAGACCCTCGCCAAGCCCGAGGAGCTGTGGGTGGCACCTTGGGCAGGGACCGCGCGGCTTGGAGCAGCTTCCGCCTGTGCTGCGCATCACTGATGCCGATCTCCCGCAGGTCCTGATCTTCCATCACGTTAGGCCCCTGAGAGCAGAAAGGAGAACGTGAGGGCCTCCTGCATGAGGCCGTGAGGCCAGTCTGTTATGGCCCCTTGCCAAGTTCTTCTTCGCCACCAGCATCACGAGAGCATGAGCCCCGGGGCACCCTGTGAGGCCAGGCTGGGCTGCACGGGGCCTTGTATAAAACCTGCCCAGCTGCCCACCTGTCCTGAGCGGCTCCAGGGCACTGACCCGGGCCAGAGCAGGCAGCGCACAGGCCCTCGCCCACCGGAGCCCATGTGCATTTACCTGGGGGGCAGATCTGACAACTTCCCAAGGTGAAGTGAAAGTTGCTCAGTCATGTCCGACTCTTTGCAACTCCATGGACCCAGGTCTCCCACACTGCAGGAGGATTCTTTACTAGCTAAGCCGCAAGGGAAGCCTCCCCTACCCAAGGTGAAGAACAGGATTAACTTCCAGATTCCTTACAGACACGATTTTGTGATTTTAGGTTAAAACAGCCACCCTGGGTGGGTGTCAGGGGCAGGCACCCAAGGAGGAGAGGAGTCTCAAAGCAGAGACCTGCCTGGGAGAGGGGGGAAGGGCAGTCTCCCTGAAGGGCAGCAGAGGGAGACATGGAGGGTGGCTGGTGTTTGCCGCTTCCCTGCTGTGACAGGGACCATGAGCTTTCACGTGCACTTGCCCTCTTCAGGCTCACAACCCTGTGCTAGGTTCTGTTTGCATCCTCATTTTACAGAGAAGGAAACTGAGGCACACAGAGGTCAGAAACACACCCGAAGTCACACATCTCGTGGTGGAGCTAGGATCTGAGATGGTCTGACTGCACTCACCACTCCTAACCCCTATCATGCTGTCTTTAATTACTTACAGTGGTGTCACAAGATAGGGTTTTTTTCAGATTATGATACAAGAAAAGTCATGGGTTCTGCCTGTCTCTCAGCTACAGAGCCCCAGCCCCCAAGAGCAATGGTTCCCAGTTTCCTGAATATCCCTCCAGACCCCAGCTGGGCACCGACACACATGCACACTTTATTCCTGCGTAAATACGATTCTTGTACACACTGTTCAATACCTTATTCTTAACTACTTAGTATAAATAGGAGGTCACTCTGCATCAGTGTATGGAGACCTGTACTTTCTTTTAAAGCTGCATAATCATCCAGGTCATGGATGATTATAAATTTATTAAACTGTGAATATTATAAATTTTTACACCAGTTTCGTGTTGAAGGATGACTGCTTCCAATTTCTGCTTTTACAAGTGGTGCTGCACAACCCCCCTCTTTGTGCATCTTTCTATGGTATCAAGAAGAGAGACTGCTGCCAAACCATTCTCAAGAAAGAAGAACAAAGCTGGAGGTATCACTCCCTGTCTTCACACCATACCACAAAGTTGCAGTAATCAAAACAGTATGGCACTGGCACAAAAACAGACACATAGATGGATGGAACAGAATGGAGAGCCCAGAAATAAACCGACACTTACATGGTCACGTAATCTATGGCAAAGGAGGCAAGAAAATATAGTGGGGAAAAGATGGCCTCTTCAATAAATGGTGTTCAGAAAACTGGACAGCTACCTGCAAAATAATCAAACTGTTCCACTTTCTCATACTATATAAAAAATAAAATTAAAATGGATTAAAGATTCATTAAAGACTCAAATATAAGACCTGAAACCATAAAACTCCCAGAAGAAAACAGGGAATACACTCTTTGACATCATTCTTAGCCATATTTTTTAGATCTGTCTTCTCAAAGGAAACAAAAGCAAAAATAAACAAATTGGACTGTATCAAACTGAAAAACTTTCAGACAGTGAAAGAAACTATCAACAAAATGAAAGGGCAATCTACTGAATGGGAGAAGATATTTGCAAACAATGTATTAGATAAAGGTTGTTAATATCCAAAATATACAGAGAACTCAAATGATCAATATTTAAAAAACCAAATAACCTGATTGGAAAATTTTCTATTCAGATCCTCTACTCATTTTTTGAAGACATACAGATGACCGAAAAATACATGAAAAGATGCTCAACATCACTAATTGTTACGAAAACGCCAATTAAAACCACAATGAGATATTACTTTACACCTGTCAGAATGGCTATTATCAAAAAGACAACAAATAAGTACTGGCAAGGATGTGGAGAAAAGGGAAATCTCATGCACTGCTGGTGAGACTGTAAACTGGTGCATTAACAGATGAATACTGTGGTGCACACACACACAGAGGAATATTACTCAGCCAAAAAAAAAAAAAAGAATGGGACTTCCCTGGTGGTTCCGTGGTTAAAAGTATTTGCCTGCAAATGCAGGGCACACAAGTTTGCTCCCTGGTCTGGGAAGATGCCACACGCCGCAGGGCAACTAAGCCTGTGCGCCACCACTACTGAGCCTGTGCCCTGAGGGCCTTGACCCACAGCTACTGCAGCCTGGGTGCCCCACAGCCTGTACCCCACACGGAGAGAGTAGCTCCCTTTCCACAAGTGGGGAAAGCCTGTGCCCCACAACCACCAACCAGCACAGCCAAAATAAATGAAACCATACTTTAAAAAAAGAATGGTATCTTGGCATTTGTGACAGTGTGGATGGGGTCCAGAGTGCATTCTGCTGAAACAGACAAATACAGTATGATCTCACTTATATGTGGAATCTAAAAAATGAACAAGCAAACCAAAATGGAGAGAGACTCATAAAGCGAACAAACAGGTGGCTGCCAGAGGGGAATCAGGTGAGGTGGAGGGGAACGGGTAAAGCGGATTAAGAGGTACAGACCTCCAGTTACAAAACAAATAAGCCGTGGGATATAATGTACAGCCTAAGCAATATGGTCAATAATATTGTAATAACTTTGCATGGTGACAGATGGTTACTAGATCATTTCATAATATATCAGATGTCAAACCATTATTAGTACACCTGAAACTAATATAATATCACGTTAACTATATTTTGATTTTAAAATTTCAAAAAGGGTAAAAAAAAAAAAAGAACAGAAATTTCTTGAGCAAGGGTATGTGTGTTTAGAAGGCTGACAGACATCAGTACTCTTGACAGTGCTGCTGTTTAGAAATGGCTTCTCTTTGCGTGTCTTAACACAAGACGGGCCCACTCATAGGTGAGCTAGAGCATCTTTTCACATTTTAGCTGTCAAGTACATACACAGCACTTACGGCCCCCCTCCATGTGCAACATGCTTTGCACTTGCTGACTACTGAATAATGGGGACTACTGTCACCCCATTTTATAGCTCAGGAACCTGAGGCCCAGAAAGCACCAGTAACCTGTGGGGCAGAGTTCACCCCAGTGTTCATGTCTATGCAGCTCTGAGCTGGGCGCTGGGAGCAGCCATAGCTTCTTCTCTAGGAATTACTTTATCGTGCACTTGATGTGCAGGAATTCTTTACACAGTGAGGAAATCAACCCTTTAGCTATGAGGAGTCGGGTGTGTGTCTTCTCTGTTTGTCATTGTCTCTGAACCGTTATGCTGGCTTTGTTTAGGCAGAACCTATCTGCTTGCACCAGAACACACCCACTTTTCCCATGGAGCTTCTCTAAAGTTCCATCAGGCTTAGAAAATCCTTTCCGGGATTTTTAAAACAATTCTGCCAGAATTTTTTCCCTGTAACTTCACAGTTTCACTTTTTACAATCAAATCTTTAATCTACTTCAAATTTATTTTGACATAAGGTTTAAGGGTCCACTTAATATTTTTTTCCAGGCAGCACGCTATTTCTTGAATGAGCTATCTTTTCCCCACCAATCTGAAATGACTTCTGATGTGTCCTAAATTCCTGTTTCCAGGATTTTTTCTGGACTTTCTATTCTATTGAGGTGGATATTATTTATGCCCGCTTTAGAGAGAGAAAAGTTAGTAACTCGGGCCAGCTCATGCAGACCATTACCTGGTGGCTTCACCTATGTGCCCAAGCTGCAGTGACTGCTGGTGTGGGAGCCTTCTGAGAGCCTGCGCCTGGAGACAGAAATCTGGCCTCACAGAGGACAGGTCGTAAGCAAGACAGCTCTGAAGCTGACTACTCTGCTCGGGCTGCAGGGCACGCCCCTCTGCTGGGACCCTAGGGATCCCTGGGCCTGCACACAGTTCCCTGGGCCCTGGCACCACTCCAGGTCTGACCAGCTCCCAAGTCACCGCTGAATCCAAGAGTCACCACGCCGAGTTCCTGTCGTCACTCTGGGCCCAAGTCTAGGGTGTGCTGACGAGAAAGAGCAGAGAGGGGGCAGGCTTTCTGCTTGACGATGAGGACCCCTCAGCGAGGACCTGACAGTGAGCCTCCAAGAGGGCGGCACTGCAGCGACGTTCTGAAAGCCCACTGTGACCCGTGTTTCCTCAGACACCTTCACAAACTTTTAGGGTACCGCTAGTACTGAACTGAAGCCTGACCCCCAGGAAACCAGATCCAAGACCCCCAGGCAAGAGAATGGGGGTATACGCAGCTTTGAGGAGAAAGAGGCAGATGGAAACAAAATCCAAACAAAGGACGTGATGGAAAATCAGAGCCAAGAGCTGCCGGAGCACGTCCTGGGCACAGCACGGGGTCCTGAGCTCCTGAACCTATATCCTGTGGGATTAGTTTGTGTGGTGACTATCAGGCCCCCAAATCCTCCAAGACAGGAAACATTCTGGAAGTTACTCCACCCTCCTGGCTGAGGAAGAAACCTTTTCACAAGGAGGTTTATGGGGAAAAGGGACCTCCTACGTTATTTACCTCCTGCCACACTAATGCTGACCAAGAGCTGACTATATGCCAGTCCATGTTCCAAGTTCCCAGTGAGCGACCAGTTAGGGCGCTAACCGAGCAGGACAGCTCACTGGCCTAAGCATTTCAATGAACAGAGATTTCCTGAGATTTTAATAAAGTTTCCAAGTCTAAGTGAAATCTGAAGCAGAACTGCTGACGCTTGGCTTGGTTGGGTTCCGTCCCTAAGGGAGAGGGGCCAGGCGGGAGCGACGTCCCGGCGCCGCCTCCTGGAGAGATGTGTGCATGCAGTGTGCCAGCTTGCGGAAAGGCAGGCTGGGAGACGGCACACCTGGGCTCTGCCCCCCTTGCCCCACCACGGCCAGTGTCAGCCCTGGCAGGACTTGACCTCTGCTCCAACAAAGGCCTGTGAACTCTGACGGAAGAGGGCCAGCTGGGCAGAGCTGCACTAGACTGGATTCCTGGGGAGGGGTTTCGTCCCTCAGCAGTGGTTCCAGACTCTTCACTCGGCCCACCCCCTCCAGCCTAATTTCCATATTCTGTATGGCCTCTCTCTCTTCTCAGACAATCATTCAGCCATTTCTCCTGCCAGGAGTCATAAAAAAAAAAAACCCACAAAGGTTGAAACCTCCTCTCTTGGGGGAGAAAGAATGAGACCCAGCTCCTGTCCCCAGCCTGACAGGGCCTCCGGGGAAAAGCCTGGCAACGATGCTTCTCCCCCTCTGGTGGGAACAGCTGCTCCAGAAGGGTAAGTGTGCTGGGGTGAGGGGTAGGGGGGCTCGCCTTGATGCACACAGAATCCAGATGAAGACCTGAGGAGCAGATTTCTCAAATTAGCGGAAGGGAGGGTGGGAGGATGAGGGAAGAGCCAGCTGAGTGTGCTGAGCAGCTGACAGTCACCACTCCTGGCTGTATTGATCTGTGGGGCCTGCCTGAGCCGCTAAGAAGGCTCCTTAACACCTGAGCAGCTAGGTCAGAGACAACATCACTGGGGCCCCCGGCCTCCTCCAGAGCCGCTGAGCACCAAGGGGGTAGCTCAGTGCTTCCTTGGGCCCTGGCTGGTTCAATGTGATACTTATGCTCTCTCTGCCTTCCAGGATTTTGTAGATTTCCACTGGGCCCTGCTTCAATCTCTCCCTCATATTAAAGGAGAAAAATTTTTTTTCTAAGTAGAAAAGTTATATAAGTTTATTTTTGAAAATTCTGAAAATAAAAAAGTATAAAGAAAAATGTAAAAGCTGCTTATAAATCCACTACCTCTGGTGGGGGTGGGGGACTAAGCTTACCATTCGGGAGAAGTCTTTTCAGTGATGATATTTTGGCAAAACTGGGACTGTGGTCTATATATTATTTACTTAACCTGCTTTTTCACATGCTGACACACTTGTGCACACTTAACCATCCATCACGGACTCCCAACAACTGAATGCTCTCCAGTTCGTGTGCATCCCGTAATTTCACCCGCCACTGGACATCTTGGCTCCTCCTTTGCAGTTTTCTGCAGTCCCCAGGACGTGTTACTGGCCACAGCAACAGAGCTGTTGGGGGCACAGTCATCTGGGCGCAGGTCACTGAGCATGGAGCAGGACAGGACCTTGGTCTGAGCCAGGACCACCTTCCCGGGCTGGGGTTGAGTGACCACAGGCACGCGGGGGTGGGTGGGCTAGGCGGGAGAGGGGGAGAGCATACGCCTTCTCCAAACCATAGCCCCAGACCCAGGGAGCTCGGGGAGCAGAGGGCTGGCCCAGGGAGAGTGGGAAGGACCACTGGGAGAAGGAAGAGGAAGCAAAGAGGGGCAGGGCTCTGCTGCTCACCTCTGTGGCCTACAAGTCTGAATAACGATGGAAAATAGAAGCCGTGCTTCCTGAAGCATCATGCGTCGGCTCATCCAGGGGTCAAGGGCTTTCTGTGCTCTAGGCACTGAGCAAGGCAGCTGTGGTATAAAAGAGTAAGACCTGGGTTCCGGGCTTCCCTGGTGGTCCAAGTAGTTGGGGATCTGCTGTGCAGTTCTGGGGACACCAGTTTGATCCCTGGTCCAGGACTGAAGACCTCACACGCCGCCGAGCAACCAAACCTGTGCGCCACAGCTACTGAGGCCCACACACTGCAACTCGAGAGAAGCCTGCTCTCACTGCTACTAGAAAAAGCCTGCACGCTGCAACGAGACCCAGTGCAGCCAAAGGAGAACTGGGTTCAAATCCCTTACAAAGTCAGAACTTTATTAACAGGAACAAAGCCCCCTGCCCGTGCAGGTTAAGTAACAATCCCTGGTGCTGAGCGCTGACCTGCCGGCAGCAGCCAGCACTCCGCAGCTCTTCCTGTGCTCGCCTGTTCGCCGCTGCCTGGCCTCACCCACCCCTGCCTCCCTGGGCCGTGGTCACAGCACTTCCCAGGCTGACGCCGTCCCCAGCTCACGGGTGCCCTACAAACAGCTCGCCATCCTCGGCAGCAGGAGCAGCTCAGCCTTGACCCCCATCCCACCCTGCCCAGCCGTGTCCTCAGCTGGAGAGACAGAACGCCAAGGGTGACTGGGAGAACTAGTTCTAAGATGAGGACGAAGCACAAATGCTACCAGCTCCTAGATCCGGAGGCCAGAGGCCCTCTCCCCGGTCAGTCTCCGGGGACGGCTGTCAGGGATGGCTCTCCTCCCGGGTGGAAGGAAGCCACACCCCTGGTCTCCCAGGAAGGGAGAGAAGGGGCCCCCCTTCTCTCTGTACCAGGCGCAGTGTTCTCCTTCCCATCTGCTGCCCATCGCCCCTGAATGTCTGCCTTTCTGAGGCCTTATCTGAGGTCAAGATGCCATAGTCACTTCAAGTCACCAGTGCAGGCCCAGGTCAGTGAGAGTCAAGGGGCCTGGATCCAAGACCACCCAAAGCAGGCTTCACCTCACGTGTCTGAGGACAAAGCTGACCTTTGCTTCCGCCACCTTCCCACCTCACCTTCTCACACTCGGTCACGGCCAGTCTCAGTGGCTGCTCTGGGTCACCACAGCTAATGCTGTGCCGTCTTCAGAGCTTACGTGCAGAAGGAAGCAGTCAAATGAGATCCCGTGGGACAGGGATGGGGCGGGGGTACAGTGTGACCTGCCTGAAATCATGCAGGGGGCCTGGAGGAAACCCAGGTCTCCTGACTCCCAGCTGCTACTCAGCGCAGGTAATCAGGCCCCATGTTGTTGACTAAGCTTTCCCATCCAGTTTCCTCAACGGTGAGCTCAGCCAGCTGCCCGAGGCCCTGGAGCTTCCCTGAGGGTGGAGGTCCAGAGGGCTCTGGTGGGCCTCAAGCCAGTGCCAAGAGGTTCCCAGGGCCTGAGCCCCACCGGCTCCTCTCCCAGCCTTTTGTAGAATGGCCCTTGACACAGAGTGCGGACAGAATGGTCTGCCTGGCCCAGACAGCGCCTCGCACTGGCCAAGCCTGCTGGCTCCACCTTTGGGGAACGTGCTGACCTGTGTGGTCCAGTCACAGCATCTGCCTGGGAAAGAGGGGTGCAGGAGACCAGAGTGGGAGGCGAGGGTGCTGCTCTGGGCCCAGGAGACCTGGCTTCTAGTCACAGCTCAGCTGCTGCCTGAGGAGCAGCCTTGAGCAAGTGACACTCCCGGGGTCCTGGCTGTGCTGTCCACGGGGCCTGCGAGTCGCGAGACGGGCCTCAGGGACCCGAGGCAGAGCTGACGTCTGCCAGGGACACACGGGCCCTACTGCTTGGCCGGCGGCACTCCTGCACATGCGCCCTGGGGGGGTCGACTAACCGAAAACAGAGACGTGCTGAGATGCCAGACACAGCCCCCAGCGGCTGCTCACCCCGAGATCCTGGACCCCGAAGCTACAGGACAGGAGGTGTTCACCACTCCAATTCCATCCTAAGTGCAGTTGGTTAAATTAACAGACAGGAAAACAGCTCTCAAACTCCACTATAAAGGGGACGGGAGTCGGCCAGTGCAGCACAGGGGCACATGGAGCTGGATGCTAAGTAACTCCAGTCGCTGGCCCTCTGGGTAACTCCAGGGGGAGCAAGAGAGCGCATGTGCCGGGACGGGGCCCAAAGGGAGCCTGGTTCTGGTCTCAAGGCCTCTGCAGACAAGGAAGCAGCAACCCCTGGGACACCGAGGAGCTAAGTTCTTAAGTGACCACAGAACTGAGTTAGCCCAGGAGGCAGGATCCACACTTGTCTAAGAATATTCCTTCCAAAGGAGTAAGCTCCGGGAGTTGGTGATGGACACGGAGGCCTGGCGTGCTGCAGTACATGGTGTCGCAGAGTCGGACAGGACTGAGCGACTGAACTGAACTGAACTAATTCCTTCCAAAGCCCTAGCTCCACATCCCTCCAATGACCCAAGCGAGGAAACTCTCCTTCTCGGGCCCTACTACACACGGGGGCACAGAAACGCCCCTGAGCTGTAAGCTCCCTGAGCACTCTGCGGAGACGAGCCAGGCTGGTGGAGAGACGTCGAGGCGGGGAGGCAGCCTGACAGCAGGGCAGGGAGAGGCAAAGGCAGGGACGTCAGAGGGGGATGAGGAGCTGCGGGGGGAGCCTGGGCGGGAACCCAAGGGCACAGCCTGGCTTCCGGGGTGAACAGTGAGGCTGATCTGGGGGTACAGCAAGAAGGGAAGCTCGAGGGCCTGGGGACCTGGCTGGGAAGCTTCACAGAAGCCAGTGCAGAAGGAGCTCCTGGCCAAGCTCGTGCCTTGAGCACTCACAGGGCCTGGTCCTCTTCACCTGCCATCTCTCCCCTACACGTGGGGCCAGACAGGAAAACACGGGCAGAGGGGAGAAATAAACTGACGGGAGGCGCATGAGGCCTCCCCAGCGCTGCCCTGGAGAGGCACAGGCTTGCCGCTCAGCCTCCATTTCCAGCCCAGCCTGAGCTGCTGCCGGACTCCTTCCTGTTTTCCGCTTGTCCAAACCCCCAGCCTTGATCACCTGCCACGTGCCCTCTCCCCACTCTGCCACGCGGTCCAACGGGCACCTTGACTCCTCGGTGCCCTGCCTGGCAAAGGCATAACCACAGGATCCTGCCCCCTACATCCAGGGCTCAGAGGTTGTGGGGGCTCCCCAGAGCGTGGCTTTTGAGGCCCCTCAACATCAGGCCCAGCACCCCTCGCTGCCCTCTCTGGGCCCTGCCCGTCTCTGCTCCCTAGCTGGCCTCGAGCTCACCACAGACAGTGGGGGCCTCTCCCTAGAGTCTTTCCAGCTCCAGCAGCCTCTACAAACCCCCAGGACGGCACGGGGAATGTCGGGGTTCAAAGTCAGACAGCTCTGGGCGAGTGTCCCGGCTCTGCCACCCTCTGGGCCCCAGGGCCCTGTGTGTGACTTGACGGGCACCCGCCTCAGAGCTGGGCACCAGCTTGGTGCCCGGCAGGCGGTGAACCCTGGGTGAGCGAGGCGCCTGCTCCGCATTCGCCGCTGCTACTAGTGCTCTGTGTGTGCGTTCTCCCAGCTAGACCGTCAGATTCCTTAAGATGCCTACACCATCTGCTTATCTGACTTCAGATCCGTTCCTTGTAGGAAATGCAGAAAATCTATTTCACTCTCAAAAAGAAACCAAAGCCATAATCCCCCTGAGACAACGAACTCCCTGCACTTTGAGATGTTTCCTGTTTTGAAAATTAGATCATGTCGCACACGGAGTTTTGTGTCTCAATTTCTTCACTCAGCACTCCGGCGAATGTTTCTTCACATCAGACACTCTTGAGAACCTCTCTAAACATCCACCTGACCCCAGCGTGAGGAGCACCGCCGCTGACTCCACAACACTCCAGCGAGGGGAGGGCAGGCCGAGTCCCAGATATCGGACCTGCACCAGCCCGCTTGAGCTGCACACTCACCAACCACCAATTACCTTCTTTCCGTGCTGATTAAATACATTTCCTCCCTTCTCCTGAAAAAGCCCATTTCCTGTGGACAAGATTTGTGGTGAAACAAATGGAACTGGCTACGATACACAAGCCCGCGCGGTGGGCGGGCCGGCAGACATGTGAGCCGGATTTCCTGCCCCTGGCTCCAGGGTTGGGGTCAGCTAAGTCACCCTGGGAGCACCTGGCAGCCCCGGCTGCCCTGCTCCTGCCCTCTGCGGGCAAGAGAGTGTGAATCAAGTTCAAACTGCAGCGCTCACTCGTCCGGCTCAGGAGGAAGAGCCAAGAGAAAGGATGTTGAGCTTAGACAAGACAGGACCCAGGAGGCCGTGACAGAGGTCTTCCATTTTCTCACGGCCTAAGTGTGCTCTGCATGGCCCTCAAAAGTAAATCTGGACCCAGGGACAGAAGCCACAAGGAAACAGATTTCGCTCAACATAAAGAATGGTCTAAATCAGCCTGAGCGATGCAGAGCGTGAAGGGGCTGTGCCTTTTGCAAGTGGGAGGGCCCGTCACTGGGAAAAGGGCAGAGCTCATCTGGAAGGACCTCGGGCATAGAGGGGAGGATGAGACCATGTGGTGTTAAGGTGCCCTCTACCCTGAGAGGGAGCAGAGTGACTCCCGCAAATGCCCTAGACTCCTCCCACAACTCAGAGGACCCCGTCACAGGGAGATTCCACGGCAGCCCTTGGTCTCAGAGGTTCCTACGATATCTGGGAGCCACTTGTGCATCTTGTAGAAGAGTCTCCAGGGCATTTCACAATGAAGGCAAACATTTACAACCTACTGAAAACCAAACCACACAGGGACAATGCCACCAGGTGACGTGGTGTAAGTTATACCACATGCAATGACGGAATGTTTCTAAACAAAGCGCTCCCTTCTTACGTGTTCTCTTCCTCTCTTTTCCAGTTACTAAAACTTAATTAGCCTTGCAGCCGATCTGGCAACTTACATGCAATTACCCAGGATACTGTGCACGGCCACTCAGGGCCAGTGACATGCTAGACTGAGGTGCAGCCTGCCTTCCTGCTGGCCGCCCCTCCAGAACTGAGAAGACAGAGGGGAACGGCTCACACCCAGGGCAGCAGGAGGGGCCGGGAAGGCCCTGGAAGAACTGAGCTGCTGGCCTCCCTCAATGAGCACCCTTCCCAAACAGAACAGATGCGTTCCGACAGAGGCCCCGCATCGTGCGTGGATGTCTGGCCCAGGGCCAACTTCTTCCCCAGGTGCCCGCCCAGCTACTTTCCGGTGAGAGCTCAAGGAGGGGCAGAGAAGCAGTTTTAAAGGAGTCTTTATACTCAAGGAATGGGAACCATAGCCTTTCCAGACCAGCAGAAGGAGGGGTGAGAAGTCAGGATCTCAGCCTCTAAGATCCCCCAGCGCAGGAAGGGGACACCCACGGCCACCCTCCCTCACCCGTCTGACGGCCAATCTGAGGAAGGGTCATGCTCAGAGGCGGAAGGCCCCTCACCGGCCAGCACCGAGGCCTCAGTGCCCGCCCTCACTGGCTGAACGCCCACCTCCATTTTGGGTTTGCTGGCCTTCCCCAAGGAACTTGGTAAGTCAGGGATTAGGTTGTAAGAAGCATAAATATACTCAGTTCAACTTAAAAAAAAAAAAAGCTATTCTAAAACCTAGTATTTTTAAAAGCTGAAAAATAACTGGCCTGAAGTCGGCTTGGGAAGGGTGGTTTGCAGCAGCCTTTGCTGTCTGCCCTGGGACAGAGACAGCCTGGTGAGGTGAGCTGTCCCAGTCAGGGTCCCCCCGGGGTGCCTTGGGCCAGCTCCCTGAGTGGCCCACTACTTGGGAGGTGCCCAATGCCACCCCATCAGTGAGAACCCCACCGAGACCCACGCTGGACAGGAAAGGGCAGGGGGAGCCCTAGGTCCACTGACCACCACCCTCAATTACAGCGGCCGAGGGGGCTGGGTGGTCAGGGATCTGCTTCAGGGAGCGGAAGCACCTCAGTGTCCACTCGGGACTGTGCCCTGGAAATCGTGAGAGGCGGGACAGGCCCACAGGAAGCAAGGAACCTTAAACCAGCTCCCAACACAGTGTGGGCAAGAAGGCAACTTCAAGTATATAAAAGGCACCACTCCCACTCCCCTCAGCCACCAGTAAGACACAGGCCATGTGCGTGGCGGCGAAGCAGGACCCTTGGACCCGGAATGCCAGGCTCGTGTCCTACCCCACCAGTTCCCAGAGATGTGAGCGTGAACGAGACACTCGACTGCTCTGGATCTGGAAAACGAAGACAGTGATGTGAGCGCACATTCAGGGCTGCTGGGAGAGTCAATGAGCACCTCCCTGCACCCAGAGTGCTAACAGGACGCGTCAGCTCTGTCCCCACCATTGCGCTTGACGTCCGCCCTGGGACAGCTGGGACTGCCGAGGACCTGAGCCGAAGCCCCCGCCCGGCCCGGCCTGTGAGCACATCTGGGGAGGGCTTCCAGAGGAGGGTCGGGCATGGGCAGCCTGCTCACAGCTGCTTCTTGGACCTACACAGGGAGCCCTGGGTCTGGACCCAGGGTCCTGGGAGGCCCCTGCTCCTCAGAGAGGACATGGGTTTTTCTTTCTTTCTGAGCTGTTGTGCTTTGCAAGAAGAGAGTGCAAAGTTACGCCTCAGTAATGCAGCCAATCCTTCCCACCCCTACTCAGCCTCTCATCTGGGCCACCCATGAGGCCACTGACCCACTACCAAGCCTTCCTGCCGGGGACCTCCCGACTTCAGTGACCACAGGCTTGACAGTAAAGTTTTGGGGAATAAAGGGAACTTCTGGCGTCTGGCTAGGATCTGAGACCCGGGATCTGAGAGGGAGACCGGAGTGGACCAAGGGATGTGTCAGGGACACTATTTCTCCGATGTGAAGTTGCAAAGAGTTCTCCTGACAGGGTGTGCCCAGAGCAGAGCTGACAATGCGGGGCCACGCTGGCCACTACCGGGGTCTCAGCCGCAAGGCCCCTCTTCCCTGGGACACAGGTCTACGTACAGTTTGCATCTCCAGCGGGGCCTGGGGTGCGGGAGCGGCCTCCCCCAGGGCTGGGCACTCACCAGGAAGCGGACATCGTCAAAGCCGTTGAGAAGCAGCCTGCTCTCATACTGCTGCAGCCCCACGGCCTCCAGCCACTCCCCGACGCTCTGTTCCAGCGGCCGCGCACCTGACGAGAGAGGAATCGGCAGACGCTTGAAAAGGGAGAAACCATTGAGGCGGTAGCAGCGGCACTCGGAGGAAGACAGATGGCACTGCCACACCATCGTCATTACCACGAAGCAGCCGCACTCGGGCCCGGAGGCAGGCAAGCGCCGGGCCTGCGGCCCCTCCTCCGCGGGTGGTGCAAGGGCACCGGGCGGCCGTCGCCCACTCCCACGCCCCCCGGGGTCCGGCTGCCCGGGGGCCGGGAGAGCCGAGCCCCCAGGCTCTCCGGGTCGGCGCTCGTCTGCCTCCACGCAGGAATTTCACAAAGTCCGTCCCCACGGGCCCCAGAAGGGGCGGGGGACGAGGGACCAGTCCCACGACCTTGCAGCCTGGGCCGGTCAGGGGCGAGCACACCTCTTCATGCAGCGGAGGGACACAGGCACAGCGAGGACTCCGGGCCCGGCCCCGGGCAGCCAGCGCATGCAGCCCAAGCAGCAGGACCCCGGCCCGCGGAGAAAGGAGACTTTTACTTGTCTTCCCCCAGCAGTCCCGGAACAAGCAAACCATGGCCACCAGCCTTTCGTGCGCAGAGGCTCACGGCGGCGCGGGCCGGGTGGGCTCATGGGCCAGGGCTGGGGGCCGGGACCCCACTACACTCTGGCCACCAGCGAGCGGGGCGTCTCCCGGGCCAGGTCGCTGTCCGCGGGGCTGCCTTCCCGGGCGGGGCTGGGCGGCGGGGGCTGGGCGCTCATCTTCCTCTTCCGACGGTGGCTGTTCCCGTGACTAGCCTGCTCGGGTGGAAAGCAGGCGGGCAGATCCAGTTCTCGGCTAAAGAAGACAAAACCCAGCCCAACACAACAGAGAAAGGCAGCGGTCCTCTGTCATCTGTGTGGCTCGAGTCTATTTCCCGTTTGGCACTGCTCTCTCTCTGGCTGAGTGATAAAGACGGCAGCTGTCTTCCCAGCGTCTCCGGGGCTTGCCCCCCTCCTCTGAGGATGAGCATGAAAGGGAGGACCTCATTTGCTCTGAGCCTGCTAGTGCAGGGAGGAAAAAAGTTCAGCCCTTCCTGGAAGACCGTGGATGCTCTGAGCTGATCACCTTAACCCCATCTACTCCTCCGGTTCTCATGGGCAAGAAGAGATGAAAGAGGGAAAAAGGAAAAAGGAGAACCAACTACAAAAACGTCACCTCCGGAGAAATCTTGACGCGGTGAAAGTCATTCTGGTGTTCCCAGCACTTTCTGCCCCTGCGGGCAGGCCAAGTGGCTTGGTTTAGGTAGGAGACCCTGGTGACCCACTGTCCCAGGCTCCCCCCTCCTCTGCAGAACAGATGGTGGTCAGACCCCTGGTGGCCGGCCTCTCGATGTGCACGGTAGCAGCTCTGCGAGATGGCGAGTCTGGGGGCAGCCTGGGCCCCCTTGCCCCGGATCGGGGCCGTCTGCTCCAGGAACCTCAGCAGCGGGCTTCCGTGTGCCTGTGAAATCAAGTGTCCCCCGGCCGCGGATTCATTCCTGCTCGTAATCTCCTGGCCAGGCAGCCGTAGTCCCCGCCTGCTGCTGGTGGCTGTGTGCGCATCCAGAACCGCAGCAGAATGCTTTGTCTAAAGGCTCCTGGGCTCCACGCTGCCTGCTGCCGGCTCCACAGTCCAACGTCTGGCCCTCCCCCCCCCCCCCTTCCACGCTCAGGAAAATACATCAGGGATTGGACATCCGGGCAGAAGCTGCTGCTGCTGCTGCCACCAAGGGAAAAGGAGACAGCAGCAACCAGCACGGGAGCAAAAGGACGGATTCTCCAAGATTCTCCAGTATCTGCTGTTGGCCAGTGTGCACATGTGCGAAAGCCAGGGACGGCCAAACTTTACCTCCAGCTCCAGGGGCTGCAGACAGCTGAGAGGGGAGAGCAGGGAAGGAACGTCCTACAGTTTTGGCCCATAGTTTCTAGGACAGCCAGACAGGGGACATAGGAGTGACGCTGTCCTGAGGGCACAGCCTGTAGGTGAAGTCACACCCTGCCCCCCATCACTTCAGGAATGACTGTGCCTCTCTGCCAAGAAGATAAGCCACGAGGCATCACAAAAACAGATGACAAAATAAGGACGGGACAACTGAGAGTTCTCGGGTGAGTGCCCCAAACAACTTAGGAAGTGACTTCTCTCCAGGCCGTGAGAACCCAGCAGAGAAGCGCCAGGCCCACAGCAGGCTGGTCAAAATCAGGGGGAGGAGGACATGGCGCGGGGGCACCAAGGTCAAGCGGAAAGCGGGACCAAGCCCCCAGTACAGCCGCGGAGGCAAAACCAGTAACGTGTGCAGAGACCCAAACCCGAGGACCACATGTCACCCTCTAAGCACCTGCCCCCCAGCAGGCTGGCCCACTGCTCTCCCGGGGCACAGGGCCCCTGGAGCAGCCCGCATTTAACACCTACTCAACCACTGAAATGGCAGACTGCAGCAAAAGAAAGCCAAGTGTTTTCTTTCACTGGCTAGACAGCACAGGCCTTTGATGAAAGCAGCCAGAGTGGCCTGGGCCAGGGCAATCCCGCTCTCCCTGGACTCCTGACAGTGGGATGAGCTGTCAAACAGGACCGTCAGAGATACAGGTCACCAGCTCCAGCACCAGCCACTCAGGGGCCCACAGCCCAAAGTAAGAGTGAGATTCAAGCACCATCTTGGGGTCTCGGCTTTCAGGACACGATCCCCTGCAAAATCAGTCACGGCGGGCATCCCCCTGCTTAGCTAAGGGCTGCCTGCCTGTGAGTCTGCTCCTCCTCCCGGACAGCAACCCCTGAGCCCAGGTCTCCTCTCCTAGATCCAGAAACCAAGGACGGTTTGAAATCTGACGCTGACCATTCGAAATGAACAAGAAATCTACTTGGGGCTTAGCTGAAGGCTGGTGCTCCCCAAGGTCCTGGGGAAAGTTCCCCCCTGACACATCGGACAGAAGTTACGGGCAGGCCCGAGCCCCACTCCATCCTTCACAGTCCGGCCACCCCGCAGACACTGCAGCTGGGACTCTGCAGTGGGGGTGGATACACCCTCTGCTCAGGTGGCCACCTTTGTGTACTCACCCTCAACTTTGCTAAGCTGGGCTCTGGAGGATGCTACTCAGTGCTACTAAAAATACTGTGTGTTGGGACCCAGAAACCGAGGAGGGTAGCCGGACCATCTCTTGCCATTCACGTGGGTTCACGGGGGATGAGAACTGGAGAGTGGGGCCCACAGAGCAAGGAAAGGGCTCACTGTCACCAACTCCAAGAAGAAGGACTCTTCCAAAAGAATGTTGTGGAGAAGGGCTGTCGCGTCTCCTGATTCACCAAAGCCAAGAGGTAACAGCCTGCTTCTGCACCAGCCTCCTGAGCACACACAACTGATGCAAACTCCTCAGACACAGAGGGGCACAGGGAAGCGGAGAGCGGCTTCAACGGAACTGACCACAGCCGACCCAGCCCCGCTGCCCCTAGAGCACAGCTTTGAAAATGGCCACAGTGTCTGTCTCGGTCCTAAACATTATCCCCAATAAACACTTGCTCCTGGAAAAGCCTGCAAACTACAGTTAAGCTCCCCAGACTGTATGTAGGAAAGTGCCACGAAACAGAGCCACAAACTCTTAGCCAGAAGAGCCACCTGTGCAGACCTCCTGCCTACTCCATGACTCGTAAAGATGGACCCAACCCTATTGGGCCCTCTCTGCTAGAGCCCAGGGAAACAGCGCTGCTGAACGGAGGGTGGCTTGAGGAACCCAGTGGATTTCTCAATATGAGGAAGTAGTTGTTTCATGGACAAAAACAAGCATGACTTTACCTCAAGTATTTGTATGTATTACTTATCCTTAACAAATGAAAAGAGGTAAGTACTATTATCCAAATGGCGCAGATAGGAAACTGTGGGCTCAGAGGGAGTGAGCGCCTCACCCTGGACACACGCATCTACAATTAGGCTCTGAGACGAGGCCGAGGCTCCCACAAGGCCTGTGGCCTCAGTAGCAGCTTCCTCGCTGAGGTGCACACTTGCCCCGGTCGTCCACCAGACTTCCTGCCGGGGCCAGAGGCCCATGCAGGAACTGCCCATTCCACTCCGGGCTTACAGGTCAGTCTGGGTGGAGCCTCCCGACTGAACAAGGAAGCCACCCCTCAAGTGCAGAGGCACCCTGCCCTGATGACGGCAAGAGGCCAGCTCCTAAGCTGCTGTCCGCTCAGGTGCCCTGCTGGCAAGAGTACCTTCAGAGGCTTGAGCGGAGGGGTGTGAGAGGTGCTCTGAGAGGCACCGTAAGAATGTCACCTCACCTGAGCAAGCTGCGCAACCATAATTCTATCACCGAGGAAAACAGCTCAGTTGGGGCCTCCCTCGTGCCTTTGTTTCAAACAAAGGAAACAGAGGTAGAGCTCACCTGTAGGGCTTTGAAATGAAAAGAATATCCCAAGTAACAGTGCTCTGAAGTGAAAATGATGAGTAAATGGAAAAATGGAGAAACAGACACGAGGAGGGAGCAGCGAATCCAACCCTTCCAGGCGATGCAGGTGAACAGCCCACGCCAGGGCACTGCCGCCGTCACGGGTCAGGAGGGCCTGAGCCACGTTCCCCTGGAGAGGCAGCACCGGAGCCGCCAGGAGGCTGGGACCAACTCGAGGAGCACCCACAGTGAGCCAACCAGAGAAAGCCCACCTTTATGAAAATAATAGTGACAATCGTCCCCTTTTAAAATGGAGCTTCCTCACAGCCTAAAACGCCTCTGTCCACTTTCCCCTCCACTATGAAAAGGAGTCATGGCTCCTAAAATCACAGCTGGTGGGCGGTGTAGACACGAGCGTGACGTGGTCTGGGCTGACCTCTCTCACCCCTAAACGTCTGTCCTCTGGGTCAGAGAAACGTCTGAGCCAGAAGGGAGCGAGAGGGCTGCGTCCCGTGGGGCAAATGGCTGCGTGGTACGGTACCTGAGATCCTCTGCTGTTCCTGAGAAAAGTCGATCCCTTCTCCAATAGAGCTCATGATCTTCTCAATCTGAGATGGAAGAGAGAGGAACAAGACAGGCTGTGAGGCTCAAGTCAGACACTGCCAGCTCACCAGCAGCGTGCGCAGGGGCAGGCCTCCAGGACTCTTCCAGATGATGCCAAGGTCCAGCACCGACCTGCGAGGTTTCAGAGCTCACGCTCAGGTCAAGCAAGGCTATTCTCTGGCCCCAGCCCCCTAGGGTCTAAAGACGTGCTCTGAAGGGAGTGAGTGGGTAACAATTGGGGCTCAGCTGCTGGAAACGCCCAAGAGCCTCTCTTCTGAGGCAATTTATACATCACTTCCCCCACCCTCCAGCCTTTCCAGACCCAGTGGAGACCGGGTAGAGGGTGCACGAGCAGGCCAGGGCAGGCACCCTCCACTGCTCCTACTAGAATCTAAATTCCATGAGGACGGAGGCTGTGCCAGCTCTGTTCCAGGCTATACCCCCAGCACCTAGAGCAGGGCCTGACAATTCAGAATCACCTAACAGATAATTGCTACTACGTGACCACCAGCTCTGAGGTGTGGGGACATTTTCTAGAGCTCAGACCGGCAGAGCCCTGGAATGGGCATGTAACCCTGAATGGAGGAGCTTTTGCTCCCTGGAGGTGGGCGGTCCTGGACACAGCTCCGCAATGAGGGGAGAAGAGGGCAGACACTTGTCCTTCCCCTGGACCACAGCACACAGAGATGGTCTCTGAGCAGCCAGATGTCTCCGGCATCGCCCCCCATGTGGACCACCTGTCCCAGCCATCTGGCTTTGGTCACCTGGAGCCAGATCCAAGCCCCCTGCTCCGGGAAACCTGGCCAGGGGCAGGAGAAGGAGGAGCCCTGCCCCCCGCCGCTGCGGTGATAATGAGCTCATTCACTGCTCTTTTTTCTAAAGAAAGGAAAAAAGACCTTCTGTACCAGGGCGTGGATGCTTTTTCCTCTAAGTGCAAGTAAGGAGCCTTAGGTCTGACAGTCAGAAAAATAACAGCTCTCCAGTCAGCCTCCAGCTGGCAGACAAAGGCAGCACATCAGAGCCCGGCTGAACAGCACAGGATAAGCACCTCTACCTGGCAGCCAGAGCACAGGAAGGTCTTCTCCTCTACCACAGAAATGCCTGCTGGCTCAGGCAGGCCCGCAGCCCCCTGACTGCTTGTTAATGCACACACGAACTCCAGCCCCGAGCTCTGCGAAAGCAGAGGAAACACTTCTCACCGGGGCAGCAAACCTCATCGACCGGGCGGCCCAGAGGCTGGCATGGGAAGCAGGTCTGTCGTGCCCCTTCAAGAGAAGACCCTCCCCTCCAGCCCTCCCCAGAGCACCCCTTTCAAGTGCATTTGGCTTAAGACCTGGCTCTTGGTAGATGCTCAATAAAGTTAGCTTGCTCCCTACTTCCCCTCTGTTGTCCACAGAGCTCTGATCTAGTAAAGTTTTAAAACATATTTTTACTTATTTTTGTACAAGTAATAATTCGCATGATTCAAAATTCAAAAGATGCAAAAGGTTATCCAGAGAAAAGCCTCTTTCTGACCCCTGTCTCACAGCTGCCTATAGTTCTTCTCTCTGGAGGCAACCAGCATAACCGGCTTCTCAAGCATCTCTTAGGTCTATTTGCAAGTAAGCAATTATGTGAATGTACTCCACACCACCCCCATCACTGACAGAGCTGTTCCAAGTGTGCTGCTCTGCATCTCAGTTTTTTCACTTAGTAATACATTTTGGAACTCTTGCCACAGTTCAAAAAGAACACTTTTTTGTTTTTTAAACGGAAGAGGTATAGTCAGCCAGTGTTCACCAGTCTTTGGAGAGGAGGCACGTGTGTGGGGTTCCCAATCGTCTTTTTTTTTTTAATTTTAATTGGAGGCTAATTACTTTACAATATTGTGGTGGTTTTTGCCATACATTCACATGAATCAGCCATGGGTGTACATGTGTTCCCCATCCTGACCCTCCCTCCCACCTCCCTCCCCATCCCATCTCTTTCTAAACAGTGCTACAATGAATACTGCTCCACATACACCTTTGAACCCAAGTACAAGTATATCTGTAAGGTAATTCCTAGTTATTTCCTGAGAGTTCTTCCAGACACAGAATCTGGAATTAGCAGCAGGGACCTCACAGGTCATACAATCCCAACTCCCACACTTTAGATAATCGGACTAAAGACCTCACAGGGAAGGGGCCCTGGCTAACTCTCCCAGTCAGTTCACCCCATCTGCGGAAAGCACCAAGTTATGTAACATTTGTCTTTCTACAGATGTAAACTTTTTTCCCTAATGTCATCTCTTCTTCCATAGAAAAGGCTTAGGGATATGTGAAGACAGCTCTCATCTTCCAGACAAACTGCTCTCCTACTCCCAGGCCGCAAGGCCCAACCTGGCACTTAACAAGACAACGGTCATTATATTGCAGAAGCCTCAAACCTGAGCAAAGAGCAGGCACTCAATAGAGATCTGCTGGGGTGCCTCCTTTTTCCTTTTCTCCATTTATAGGAGAAAAGTAGGGTGCTAAGGTGAGGAAACTTCCTTACATGGGGGTGCTGGGCCCTTATCTCTGGAATGGCCCTACCAGCCGGGATCCCTGAGGGGGTGAATGTGGGAGAACTACCACAGTAAACACCAGGAGAGATGATCAAGAGTGTTTTATCTGCCATTCTACCCACCAGGCCCAGCTCATGGTGAAAGAGGCAACTGGTGAAAAAAGCAGTGTCCATTTAGTTAATGCCAACGACGAAAAGCTATTTTCCCAAGGCCACACAGTCAGGGTGGGAAAAGCTCAAGTGGAAGGTGACTCCAAAGTGTCTTCTGAAATAACGTCAAGTCACCTACGTTATATATTTCATGATCATCATACAATCAATCACCTAACACCAAAGCCCTGACTGGCCTGTAGAGTGAGTCAGTGTCTCCTGGTTGCCCAGTTCATGATATTTTGCCAAAGGACCTTTTGAAGTCGGAGTGAGCAGAGCTGAACACCTCTCTGCTCCGTTGCCTCCTGCAGGCCCCAGGGGTCGCCCTCAGGACAACTACAAGTGGCCAGGAAAAGTCCAGCCTCCCCAGCTGCTGGGCACTTCTGTCTGCAAGCGGGTGCTCAGGGTATTCTCAGAACCATGCCGTCCAACCTAGAAAGTGTGTTTTGTTTTCTGTGAACTGCGGTAGCTAAGGCCAGCTGAGAAGATTCTAGTTTATAGAGGATCTGAGAGTTCTCCAACAATTTGTAGCCCAGGAGCCCTTCCAGCCTTGGTGAAAGTGCAGGGCGAGGAGGGAAGTGGACATGACGTCTGTGCGGGCAGAGATTGGCACAGCCCTGCCCAGGCCCTCAGCCCAGGCTGTGGAGACTGGAGGAGCCAGACCTCGTCACCTCCCCCTGCCACAACCCCAGGGCCCTAGAACCAGCAAAGGGGGAATGTGGTCATTTCCAGACAAAGAGGGGCAGCCACAGAAGACAGATACCGCTCTGATCCTCACACTTCAGGTAGTTTAACTATTTAGGGTTGAGTTAAAAAACAATCTGATTAGGCTGTTTTCCCAGAAACACTCTGTACCTCAGGGGAATGTTGTAGGAAGACGCTGGTAGAATAGAACGGAACAGTTCAACATTCTTCGGTTTTTTTATTGCTTAGGATCTGTGACATTTTTGGAGAAAGGTGGGAAATGGCCATGATTTAATAGTGCACTTCATGTCAACTCTATAAAGAGCTCGTATTTGTATTTAGTAAAGCCTGAAAGTTATCACCATAATGGACTCAACTATTCAAAAAATGCTTGCAAATATTCCATTTTCAGCAAGTATTCAGGCTTTCTTTTTTTCCTCCTACCTGGGCTGTGAAAGAGGAGCGTGAAAAAGTTGGCTTAAAGCTCAACATTCAGAAAACTAAGATCATGGCATCTGGTCCCATCACTTCATGGGAAATAGATGGGGAAACAGTGAGAGACTTTATTTTTTTGGGCTCCAGAATCACTGCAGATGAGATGGTGATTGCAGCCATGAAATTAAAAGACGCTTACTCCTTGGAAGGAAAGGTATCGCCAACCAGCATATTAAAAAGCAGAGACATTACTTTACCAACAAAGGTCCATCTAGTCAAGGCTATGGTTTTTCCAGTGGTCATGCATGGATGTGAGAGTTGGATGGTGAAGAAAGCTGAGCACCAAAGAATTGATGCTTTTGAACTGTGGTGTTGGAGAAGACTCTTGAGAGTCCCTTGGACTGCAAGGAGATCCAACCAGTCCATCCTAAAGGAGGTCAGTCCTGAATGTTCATTGGAAGGACTGATGTTGAAGCTGAAACTCCAATACTTTCGCCACCTGATGCGAAGAGCTGACTCATTTGAAAAGACTCTGATGCTGGGAAGATTGAGGGCAGGAGAAGAAGGGGATGACAGAGGATGAGATGGTTGGATGGCATCACTGACTCAATGGACATGGGTTTGGGTGGGGTCCGGGAGTTGGTGTTGGACAAGGAGGCCTGGCGTGTTGCAGCTCATGGGGTCGCAAAGAGTTGGACACAACTGAGCGACTGAACTGAACCTGGGGGGTATATACTATGTTCTCTGTATGGCTGGAAACAACCAAAACCACACACTAGGGGCCCTGCTGCCAAGGCCCTCTCCTATCTGCTGGTTCAGAACACGGGACCCTGATGCCCACAGGCTGGCAACAGGAAGAGACATTCTATATATAGAGAGGTTCACTCTCCCGTCACCATCACCTGGCTGCCAGGAGCAGCTCAGATCACGCTAGGCTTTTCCATGGACACTGAGAGTGAGGGGAGGGAGAAGACAGCGCCTGGGGGGAGAAGTACTTCCCGGGCTTTGCTGGGTCTTCTATGCCCCAGAGGTGTGTTGGGCACAGGCACTCCAAGGAGGACCACAGCCTCGGGACAGCGTGGCTCCCTCCTAGGAGGTGGCACAGGTGAGAAGCAAGGGCGATGTGCAGGGGCTCCATGTGCAAAAACATCAGGGGAACAGGAATCAGTCTGGTCATAAGATGAGCCTCACCGAGAGCAGGAAGGCAAAGGGATCACCTTTCGTCCCCTTTTTGGGGCAAACGGGAACATGAAGGGAGGTGTTTCTGGAACTGAATTTGGCTCCTAATGTCAGACACGTCCCCCAAACCCCCACCCTCTTCTGTTGCCCAGGGAGCTGTCAGCTCCCGAGGACCCTCTCACGAGTGACAGCTCCTCAGGGCCCTCCTGTGAGATGGAAGACACAGTCCCACTGGGCCTGTACCACCGGGACCCTCTCTCTTGCTGCCCCGGAGACTGACTCCTTTATCGGCCTGGAGACGCCCCACGCTTGCACTGTGACTTCCCCACTACCTGTTTTATGGTGTGTCCCGGGGACACGAGAGGAACAATAAAGGTGAGCACCCCGGCTCAAATTGCTTCTTCTAGAGGCCACGCGGCGCCTTGCCCAGAGCTGGTACACGAAGGGACCCGGTGACAAACGAGTTACCACTTGTTAAATGCCCAGGCCAGCCTCGTCGCCTCACTAACACGGTAAGAGGGGAAAGGCCGCTGACACCTCTGGACCTCAGTCTGGATTCTCTAACTCCCCTCTGCATTTTTATCTTTTCCCCACCTCCCTGGGTTGCTGGCACAGGGACCTCACACCCCACGACTACCAGCTGGCCCCTTCCCTCAACAGTCCTGCCCAGCCTAGCTCACTGCCAAGTGGACTTGCCACCCCATTTCTCAGGTGAGGACACTGCAGCTCTGCCCACAGGTAGACGCCCAGCGCCCACCCCATCCCCCACCGATGGCACCACTCTGAGGGGCCGAGGCTGCTCTCTGCAGGAAGAACCAGGGGGCAGAGCCCCTCCTCAGGCCAGACGGCCCTGCTCGGACAGCGCCCCCCACCCCGCCCCATTCCCAGGAGCACAGGCGGAGTCCTCGCCTCCCTGGAGGTCCAAGCCCCTGCCACCAGGTGACCGATGATGCCAGAGGTGTCTCCTCCGCGGTGAGAGGCTCCCTGATGCCGATGTCGCTGCTGCCGCCTCCCAGTCCAGAGAGCACCTAAGAATTCATCACCATCTCTTGTCTTCCGCCCTCAACAGCAGACAGGGCTCCTCCACCCAGAGCGGGCTTTGATTCCCCACATTTGAAAAAGGGTCACCAACCAGGGTCTGAGTTATTTTTTCCCCTCTCCCCAGACTGAATCGCACCAGGCCTTGGAAAGACAAGGATGGAGTGAAGTAAATTATTTGTCCTGATTTTCTAACCTTGTCAACTGTGTTTAGGGGAGGGAGACAGGATTGGAGCAGGAGGGGAGCAGTGGCCGGCAGGGGATGAATGCGGGTCTGCGGGGGAGGGGGGGGGAGCTGTCCGTCCCCAGGCAGCTCCACGAACAATGAGTCACTTCTTCTCCTCGGAGCACAGCTAGTCTCAGGCTCATGGGGGGCGGGGGGGTGGGGGTGGCTTTGGACGTTTGCCATATTTATAGTATCCCCATCTGAATCCCTTTTACATTGTCACCTTCCTTCTCAATCTCACTTCTCCTTATGAGGATGAGAGACCACAGAGCTGTTACATTCCTGAAGTCCCTGTCCTTTGGTCTTGGACACAGGCTCAGATGAAAGCCCGTGTGTCTGCCCCAGGCTACACTTCCTGACCCCCGTCTAAGTCTCCACTGCCCCTTCCCCTTCTCGTTTTTATCCTTTACACACCTCTTGGGTGGCTGATACCCACCTTGCTCCCCAAAGTATCGCGCACCCCACAACTACCAGCTGGCCCTTTCCTTGACCAACGCTCGTGCCCCAGACCGGCCACTTGGCGGAAAGTAAAGGAGACTTGCCAAGTGACCTTCTCGTGCTAGGACAGCCTCCTCTACAAGCACTCTTTTAACTAAAAAGCCCCAAGAAACTGCTGGAAGCAGAAAAATAGGTGGGAGACCTAGATTCCAATTAACTTTATTATTACTGCCGCAGAACTCTGGGTTATGCGCCAAGTACGGGCTTTAATAAGTGGGACAAGACTGTAAAAGATTAATGAGGATTAGGTATTTGGGCTCCTGTCCAATTTACGCAATCTACTTTCTACCCAGGAGTAGGCTGGTCTCGGGGAGGAGTGAGGAGGAGGAAGCCACTCAGAGAGGGGCAGTTCTCTCAAACACTGGGAAACCTGTCTCTTGGTCCTTCTTTGGTTTTTTTTTTAACCACCAGCAACCTTCCCTCGTTGGTCCTGCTCTTCCACAGCTTGAATTCCACTGCAGTGTACTGCGCTGTGGGTCTGGCTACGGAATAAAGTGGCCCAAAGAAAACACCCTAGGCACCCACTCAGGACTGATTTCCTCAGCACTGCGGCCAGGGAGAGAAAGCGGTTCTTCTGTATCCATTGGCTCCTCAGACTCTGCAGGGGAACACTTGCCATGTAACATCCGAGGAGACAAATGTGGAATTTTGAGCACCAAATTATATACACTGAAGAAGTAAAAAAAAAAAAAAAAAATTATAATACAAATACACTACCAATATCCATCAGATGCCCTGAGACTTCCTACAGTCTGCCACTCCTAGTTATCTCTGTGAAATAGTTATCTCTGTGAAATAGAAGTTCGATGAAGTCGAGAGAACCCCCAAAATTCATTTTAAAGCACTAGGTAAAATCTTTCAGATAAGCCTTACACAAAAGAACACATACTGCACTGATTCCATTTATATAATGTTCTAGAAAAGGCAGGACGAATATCCGATATTAGGAAGAGCAGTTGCTGGTAGGGTAGGGAAGGGTAAAGATTGACTGGGCAGGGACATGAGGGAACTTCCTGGGGGTGATGGTAATATCCTGTATCTTGATAGGAATTTGGGTCACACAAATATATGTATTTATCAAAACTCAGGGAAAGGTGGACTCATGGTTTAAGTCTTTCATTTGCATTAACCCCCCCTCAAACTGATAAACAAATACCAAACTCTAGATAATGACATACATGTTAAAATGTTTAGTGATGACATGTACTGATGTCTGCAAGTTATTTTGAAATGCATCACAATATAACATCGATTTTTCAGTGGACTGAGGGCTTAACAGTATGAGATAAAGCAAGAACAGCAAAATCTAATTGCAATCTAGGCGTAGGTGGTGAATATACAGGCATTCACTCACTGTTCAAAAGTCTCTTTCAAGTTTTTTGTATGTTAGAAGTTTTTCAGAATAAAATAATGGGATAAAAATCTCTTTCAGGATCAAATCTTTTAGAGAATAGTAAATGGTAAGAACAACGCCGGTCTGAGTTTCCTCATTTGTAATGAGCTCTGCTCAACATGCTAATGAGCAGAAACATGCCCAACAGGCAAAGGAAACAAAGAGAAAGGAATGTGGGAACGCGACTGACTTCACCATTTTTCCGAGTCACAAAGCTTCGGGGTTAAGGGCTGTCAGCCCCGCTCCTCTGCAGTGTGGCAGTCTCTCTTCTGGAACTCAGGCTAACCCCAGTCTTGCCGGACTGAAAACTCAATCATCAGTGTTCCCAGGGATGAACAGGCCCTGGGAAATTGGTTCTTATTAATCAGACTCAAAAGACACTGATCCCTCCTTTGGTGGGCTGCTTTAGCATGATAAGCAGCACAATAGGATACTTGGCTAGTATCCTCTACTGCCCGAAATCAATCAAATGGGATCAAATCCACCCTCAGAATACTGCACGGGCAAGAAGTGTGGCCCATGCCAAGAGCTTGTTCAGTGACCCCCTTCCTACTTCAGGAGGTCATCCTGAAAATCAGGACAGGTGCTTACAGCAAGCAAGGTACCCTTCTCCTTGGAAAGTACTTAGATCAATGCTGTTAACACTCCAGCTTTCCAGGGTGGACAGGTTCCAGGGCTAGGTTCCCTCAGGGGGGTGCTGTGTCCTCCACGTTACCAGCTGGGGTGGGGATGTGGGCAGGGGGACTATAAGCCATCCCATTTAATGGTTTTAAATTTTAATATGTATATGTTTTTGTTTGCACTGGGTCTTTGTTGCTGTTCATGGGCGTTCTCTAGTTGCAGTAAGTGGGGGCTGTTCTCTAGTTGCAGTGCGCAGGCTTTTCACTGCGCTGGCTTCTCTTGTTTTGGAGCACCAGCTTTAGGCATGCGGGCTTCAGTAGTTGCAGCACACAGGCTTAGCTGCCCTGTGGCATGTGGATTCTTTCTGGACCAGGACAGGGGTTGAACCAGGGTCCCCTGTCTTGTAAGGCATCGTCTTCACCACTGGCCCACCAGGGAAGTCCCCTCCCATTTTAATGAAAAGCAAACCAAACATCAGAAAAGTTACATAACTTTTAGCTTAAATAACACAATCACAGAGCTAGAAATATGTGGGCAGTGCCTGATTATCTTTCTAATTCAACTTATTTAGGGCCTAGCTTCTACTCTAGGAAAACTCAAGAGTACAATTTTAAATATGTGGGACTGAGGACACTGGAACAAGAAACCTGAGTTCAAAATCCACTTTAGGGACTTCCCTGGTGGTGCAGTGGTTAAGATTCTGTGCCCCCGCTGCAAACGGCATGCGTTCAATTCCTGGTCAGGGAACTAGGATCCCCTATGCTGCCCAGTGAAGCCAAAAAAAAAAATCCACTTATTTAGTTGTGGAATCTTGGATAAGTCATTTAACATTTCTTTCAATTTCTCTTTCTATAAAATGTGAACAAAAAAATTTGTCATCATTCAGGCAATCACCATTACAGGCAAATTACTTGACTTCTCATCCTTACCCTTGTGGCTCAGCTGGTAAAGAATCCGCCTGCAAGGCAGGAGACCTGGGTTCGATCTCTGGGTTGAGAAGATCCCCTGGAGAAGAGAACGGCTACCCACTCCAGTAGTCTGGCCTGGAGAATTCCGTGGACTGTTCAGTCCATGGGGTCGCAAAGAGTCAGACACAACTGAGCGACTTTCACTTTCACTTTCTCGTTCTTAAGCCTCAGTTTCCTCAAAGGCAAAGTGGAGACCTCTTGAGGTTGCTATCAAGATCTGAGACAGCACATGAGGAGTCTTAATGAAGTGCTTGGTTCTCAAACAGAGCTGCAATGCGGAGTTAATCTACTGTGACACGAGTTTGAGCAAGCTCTGCACTGCCTGAAAGATGTGGGCTTCGCTGGATGACATCACCCTAGGAGGAAAGACAAGGTCCTCTTGGCTGCAAGCACAGATGGTGAGACCTGCTCCTTCTCCAAAGGCAGTGTCTGTCTGCCCTGGTTCCGGGGAGACTCGGGGCCTGCCATGTCCCGGGGCCCCGGCAGGAGGTACTAAAGAGCCTTCTTAAGTCCTTGGAAAAATAGGGTTGAGCCTAAGAGCCGTTTAGTTTTCACTCTGTAACCCACTTGAGCAGATGTCAGCCTCCCTCATGCAGAGAAACATCTGCAGTCCTTGTGAAACCACAGAGGCTGGTGGAGAGTCCACGCAGGCCCTTCCTCACCCACTTCAGCTTACAGAGCTTAGACGGTGTTTGCACATGTGAGTCACAGTCATCTGGTTCCAAAGGAAACAGAATTCCACCTAAAAACAAGTTAATCAAAACCCAGATTCCTTTGTTTAAAAAAAAAGGACTGACCAGCGGGAAAGGAGTTCTTCCTTCTGGCAGAAACTGTTTGGAACATGCTGCGTGAACAATAGATCACATCCTGGATGCTCAGCTGGAGGCTGCTTCTCCATTCAGGACAAAATGTTTCATGTGAGGGAGGTGACGCCTTTCTACCAGGCAAGAGACGGAGGACCAGGGACAATACTCAGCAGAGAAGAGAGAGGAGAGGGAGAAGAGGGAGGAGGGCTAGAGGCACCAACCCCTCACCTCAGAGAAATCTGGGGGAAACAGGTGGACGCGGGGAAACCACACAGTCACCTGTGATGAGCTGACACCTACCCTGCAAGTCTGTTAATGATTTTGCTTAACTATGGTTTTTCCAGTAGTCATGTATGGATGTGAGAGCTGGACCATAAAGAAGGCTGAACACTGAAGAATTCATACTTTCAAACTGTGTGCTGGACAAGACTCTTGAGAGTCCCTTGGACTGCAAGGAGATCAAATCAGTCAATTCTAAAGGAAATCAACTGTGAATACACACTGGAAAGACTGATACTGAAGCTGAAGCGCCAATACTTTGGCCACCTGATGCGAAGAGCCGACTCACTGGATAAGACCCTGATGCTGGGAAAGACTGAGGGCAGGAGGAGAAGGGGGCAACTGAGGATGAGATGGTTGGATAACATCACCGACAAAATGGACATGAATTTGAGCAAACTCTGGGAGATAGTGGAGGACAGAGGAGCCTGGTTTGCTGCAGTCCGTGGGGTCGCCAAGAGTCAGACACGACTTAGTGACTGAACACACACACAACTGAGCAACCAGTTAGCGACTCTAACTCGACCAATGCTGCCACACCCACAGGGGCAGGAGTCTCTCAAGCACATCCCGAGTCTTCTGCTTCCACTCGCTGAGGGTTCTGCTCATTAGGAACCAGTTGGGATCATTTCCAAAAATGTTTAAAATGGTTATGAGTGGATGGAAATAGGCAATTAAATTAAACGCTACAGAAATGATGAAACAAGTGCAAAAAGCTGTTTCAGTGATGACCAGGTAGATGTTTCCAAGAGACTAATTTTTTAAAATGTGCTCTTGAATTGTGTTGTTGGAGAAATAAACTGTAAAAATTTCTAAAAGGATTCTGTACTCAGAGTGCTTCACAAGTGGCTAAATGCTTGCCTTACTTTTGAGAAACTCAGTCTAAAAGTCTGAATCAATCCTCTATTGTAGATATGATCCATGTAATAAAGAGGACAGAGAATTCCAAATTAGCAGGTCCACACAGAAAGAAAAAGCCCCAGCTTCACAAAGACTAGCCTACACACCTATGTGTTGGGAGTTAAATTACAATGTCTATATTCTTTTTAAGATGATTTCCTCCTTTAACAGAGTTCTGTGTTTAACTAAACCACCCTCGTCCTGACTGGCCACACAGACACCCTCCCGGGTGGAGCTGGCAGCAGTGTGTGACAGACTCTAGCCTCTGCTGTCAATACCCTGAGCTCTGCACGTAGGAATTCTCAGACCACGGTCATTATCAAGTAAGCCCGGACTCCCACACAGAACCCTTCTCTGGCTGCTTCCTCCAAAAGGGCGTCTCTGCAGAGGGCTAGGAAACAGTCCCAGGTGACTGGAGCATACTTCCAGCCCTTCCTTTTTCTGCACTGAGGTTCCTGTTTGAGCAGCACCTTACCCACTGCCAGGGCCAGGGCCAAGCAGCCTGGGCTGTATGACTGCATCTGGTTACAGAGCAAAGTCCTGGGCTCTTACACACTACCAACTCAGAGGCCACCTCACACAAGTCAAACTTCCAGCTTCTACACATGGCATCGGGCACGTGATGAATGGGAACTGCCCTAGGCCCACCTGGATCTCCCGCCAGGAGCACAGAGACAGCAGGGCACTTTAACTGAGACGGGTCCCCTCATGTCCACCTGCTCCTCTTCCCTTCCCCCAGCAGACCATGGGACATGGAGGCAAAGCAACTAGAGTCCTCTAAGTCTCAGAGACATGTTCTAAAGTTCCAGGGCATCCAAGGTCATCCTAAGCAAAAGACGAGCTAGGAACTAGTCTGTGCCTCGCCCCAACCCCAATCCCAAAAGGCAGTGCAAAACAATCAGGAAAATATCATCTTATATCTCCTAAATATAATCAGGGAAGGTAAGACACATGGAAATCCTCTGTGGGAGTGATAGGTACATGGAGGATAACTATTGTGTGGGTGGGAAGCAGAGCTCTGGGCTGCAGACGACAGTGAACCTGAGATGCCTGACCCTGGCTGGAGGCTGATGTGGGGCCTACCTCTCAGCCCACTGTTCTCACCAACCCACGTCCTGCTCTCCCCAAGATCCCCACTGCGGGGCCCGGTCTCTGCCCCCTCTGCCGCCCCTGAATCTTCACCCTACTACTCCCTCCAGGTCCAGCTCAAGTCGCCTGGGCTCTTCCAGGCCATGTGGTCTAATAGAGCAAAGTATTCCGAATCAGAACAAGGCTTTATCCTTGGTCTGTGACTTTGGCAAAACACGTGAACCTACCTGAACCTTGTCTGTAAATGGAGAAACACCTGCTTCAAGGTACGAGACGGGGATTAGATGTGATAACAGAGGGAGGGTGCCTGGCACACGGCAGGCGTCTGACCAGCTTTGGTGCTCTGCCAGCACCCTTTCGGGACTGAATGCATCTGAGGTTTCTGTCTTCGGATCCTTGCAGCAGAGGCAGCCTGGCCGTCCTAACGCAAATGTGTCCATGTAAATATGGTCCGAGGAAGTTCCTGGTCCTTTGACATAAACCTACCACACCTCTTCCACTTCTTTGGTATTTCCCACGGGTGCTCCTAGCAAGTACTGAGCGCTGGGCGGGCTGGGTCAATACCCCATGGAAAACACACAAGGAGCTTTTAAAGTGGTTGCACCTTAACAGGTTCTTAGGAGTTTGTTCAGGACATATATCTTTCTTGCATCTGAGACTTTTCCTGAAGAGGAAATGAGAGGGGGAAGGTGACAGCTTTCCCTGCAGCCATGCGGCATCTTGCCTCCTAATCCCTCCACTGCATCCTCACTGCATCGCTGCATGTTCCTGCCGACATCCTCTTGCATCTCAGCCCCGTGCTGACCTCAACTACAAGGAGATGTGGCCATTTTTTCTTTAAAAAAAAAAAAAAACTGAAATATTTCTTAAATTCCAGACAGTATATTTTATAACACTGTAATTTCAACACTAATAATAAATGACCCATCCACAACCTCCCCACCTGGTTCAGGAAACAGAATACAGCCAATACAACACAGACCTCCCCAGGTCCTGGCCGCCCTTCCTTGCCCCTCTGAGGCCATGAGCCTCCTGCAGTAAATGCGGTCATCCTCCTGCTTTTCTTTATTGTTGGCCATCCATGTCTGTGCTCCTAAGGAACGTGAGTTCCTGTCGCTCTTTCCTGACCATGTGGACAGGAGCACAACTTGATGTCCCCAAAGGAACACTTCAGGTTCTGGGACCAGAGCTCAGGGACAGGGCTCCCTCTGGCTGGTGAGGAAATGGGAGGCCATGGAAAGGCCCACGCCCCCACTTCTCATCAGACTGGCAGGGTGAGGTCACATGCCTTCTGGGACTCCTGAGAAAACCCATGGGCAGCAGCATGAAACGACTGTGGATCAAATGCCATGTTCAAGTACACAACCACACCGGCCAACCAGAAAGAACACAGCCTTTCCCAAGCAGTCTCAGTGCGGACTGCCTGCCCCAGGAAAGCCCCGGGGACTTATACTCTTGGGCCTGTTGGCAAGGGAGTCTGGTGCGTTGTGATGACAGAGTACTGGACTTTCTTAGGAAGAACATGAAAGGCTGCACTTGGGAGAGGAAAGGTAGAAGAGACAGTCACGCTGCCTTCTCCACCCTGTGAAGCACTGGGAGACCCTGGGCCCCCCACCCTGCAAAGACCATCTCTCGCCTTGGCTCGCACCAGGACACCAGTCCCAACTGTTCCCCGAGTATTTATCAAGGCCAAGACTGTTCCCCTGGGGCTGGGGTGTGCGTCTAAGAGAGAGGGCCTTTGGAAAAGGAGTGGGAGCTACAGCCTCAAGACAACACCACGAGGGAGAGGTTGTCAGAGGAGCCAAAGAAAGACCGAGTGTATTCCTGCTAGTGTGAGACCCAGGGCAGCCACTACTTAAAAATATTTCTCTACCATTTCTATTGTTGGCTCTTTCTGCCAGTCTCTGTTTCCCATTCTCGTCTTGTTTGATAAGCAATAGCAATTTAAAAGGGGGCTGCGTGCTTATTTCAGAGGCAGCAAAACTGGGGAGACAACTTCCAACTTTGCCCTTCGCAGAGTTCTGGAATAAGAGGAAAGAGGGAGGAGACAGTGGGGGTCCTCGGAGAGGAGAAAGGATGGAGGGAAGGCTTGCTATGCCCCCAAGGGTCCCGGGTCAAAGGTCAGTGGTTCCAAGTTGGGCTTTCTAGCTCCACTGTTAACGAGTTACAGAACCTTGTCTAAGATTCTACCTCTTACAGAATCCAACGCTCGAGTGACAGATGAACTGAGAGAGAGAGAGTGCAAGTTCAGACTGAAGGAGTTTAGTACTCACGGCAACCGAGATCAACAAGATTTGTTTTTCTCAAGTATCTTTGAGCTCCGGCCCTGGGTCTGTGTGTGTGTGATTGTACACACATACATCAGAATCTCAAATATGCTCTTACACTGTTGAAAATAAACAGGGTGGCTTTAGTCAAAACTGTGAAGTATGAAACCTCTAACTTCCCTTTTTTCTTCTTACATTTTGCTTCCAGAAGTGAGAATAAGTAAGTACAGCTGGTTTAGGGATTAACAAACTCAGCCCTTGGGCCCTCACCACTGTGTTGGTGGCCACAGAGGCCAGGACGGCGGGGCCAAGTAAGGGGGGAAGCCACAGACTCAGCCAGCAGGGACCTCAGAGAGGATCCAGATGAACCTGTTTTGCAGGTAAGGAAACTGAGGCTCAGAGTTGTCCATTGACTTCACCAAGGCCATGAGAGAGGCCACACAAGGCTGATCCTTGCTTTCTGCCTCTCTGTTGAGACGCCCTACTGACCTGGCAGTTGAGCAGGTGGCAGAATATGGAGTAGCCCTTGGTGAATACACTTAAGCCTCCAGAGGGCTGAATCCTGAAAGAAAAAGACCTGACGCAAAAATAAGCTTCTCTACATCCCGGGACACTTGCCTCTTTTTTGGAAAATGGCTTCCGTGCAGAGCACCGTGTTGTCTTGCTTCAACAGGGAGACACGGGGCAGTGGTCCTTAAACTCAACAAATGTGTGGGCCATTTTCCCCTAAACTGGGACAATGGGAATATTACAAGGTTGCCTTTTCATCATGACACATAAGGACTTTAAAAATGAGCAAGATGGAAGTACGAGGGAGATCTTTGTGATGACAGAACAATTCTGCATCTTGACTATGGTGATAGCTATACGAACCTACACATAAAAAAACTGCATAGAATCACAACCCCCCCCCCAAACTGGTGAAATGAGAACAGGGTCTGTGGATTGTATCAAAGTCAATTTCCTGACTCTAATATTGTGCAAGAGTTATGTAATGCATTATACTATTGGCAGAAACTGGGTGACAAGTCCCAAATAAAGGATCTCTCTGTACTATTTCTGCAAATCCCTGTGAATCTATAATTATTTCAAAACAAAAAATATGAATAAAGGAAAAAAATCTTAACATGAAAATTTCCTTGTTTTATAAAAGGACACATGAAGTACAAACAAAGGATGAACATATTTAAAATAAAGGCAGTTGGCAAAAAAACTACCATCAGCACCACCATGACACTCCTTACTGTCCCTAATTTTCTCCTTTTATCATGGACCAGTCAAAACTGTGCTGAGGGCTATCTTAGTAAGAATGCAAGATTCCAGTCCTCCATCCTCACCCACCTAGCGAGCAAACTCACTGTGCCAACAGACCCACTTGAAGAGAGGCCTGGCATTCCCAGCCCGTTTGGCTTCAGACAGTTCTCTGCAGCCGTGAGAGACCAGAACACGGAAGTGGGACAGGATGGGATGCCGTCTGAGGCTGAGGGGAAAGGGCACCAGGGGGCAGGGGGAGTTTCTGGCGACAAACTGAAGTTCTCTTCTGCCTTCCACTCCTCTGACCAGCACCCAGAACCTTCTGTCTTCCCTCTTCCCCTCCACCAAAGCACAGAGACTCACCGTCTGCCATTTACAATCCCAGGATTTCATCATTTGCTCCACCTGCCCCACACTGGCTCAGACTCTGAGATCCAGGGTCTGTTCTCACAGCATATTCTCCTTTCCTCCTGCCGCCACCCTTGGCAGCTGTTTTCAGAGCCCTGAGGACTTGCCTGCCACATTCCCGGCAGCCCCAGGACCCCAGGATCGGGTCTGTCCAAGCACCACGGTGGGGGTTCTCACAGACTTTCAGGTTGGGGGAGAGGTGTAGCCAAGAGAGCCTGGGAAACCTTAGCCCCGGGCTACTGACAGGGTGGTATCAGCATTTATCACGTCTGTGCCCGACAAGTCTACAGTTTCCAACGACAAACCCCTGCAGCTCTCTGTGAGTTCCTTCTGGCCACCAGGGCCCCTGGGCCTGGACCCTGCTTGGACTGGAGGTGGGGCGGGGAGAGAATCATTGTCCTGCCCCTCCTCCCGCTCAGGGAGCAGCACGCACTCAGACTGAGGGGCTCCTTCCACCCGGGTTTCCTGGCAGGTCTGAGCCCAGGCCCAGGTAACAAACCCCTAGTAGTTCCCTTTCTTTCTCACACTCTTGCTTCCCAAGGAGTGCTTCCTAGGATCCCCTCCCAGATAAATTATTTGCATCTAGATACTGCTTTGGGGGAAAGCTGCCTAAAATAGATGGTCATGGGGAAGACCAACAGTGGAGAGATGAGAGCGGAATTCCCTCCATGAACGAGCATATCTCTGCGGGTGTCTGAAGGATGTAATTGGTGTAAGAAGGGAAACTGCCAACAGCGTGGCCACTATCAGATATGAGAAAGCTAATAAGGGGGAAAAAAATGATAAAAACTTGATTTGCCTGGGTAATACTCATTACAGCCACTTCTATAAACTGCTTTTCATTTGCCTAATTACCACATCACGGATATATTAAATGCGCCCGATAAAACTGGCGTTAAATTTTACTTGCTTTCTAGTGTTATGCATCCCTATGTTTAGTTCTCGTATGTTCATAACTGCGTGCTCCGTTCACTGTCTGTTCACAACTGGAGGAAACACGCCCGAGACTTACCTCCTAAAACAGAGGCTGTCAGACTTCAGCGTGCTGGATCGCCCGGAGAGCAGAGCCTGTTACAACCTTGGTTGCTGGGCTTCCTGCAGAGCAGCTAATTCACCAGGTCTGGGGAGGAGCTAAGAATTTGCATCCTAGCAAGTTCCCAGGTGAAGCTGCTGCTGCTGCTCTGTAATCATTCTTTGAGACTCACTGCCTTAAAGTGCAATAAGGGAAACAGCGAACTATAAGGTCAAACTTTTCAGTTGGCATCTGCAACATGAAAGACTGGTAGTCTCTTTCAAGAAAACAAATGGAATCTTCTAACACTCTAGATCAGTCACTCAACTAAAATCAGATTTGGTGTGCTGGTACCGTTACCAAAAAGGGTAAAATTGACTCTGTTGCTCAAACAAGTCCCAGGAGATCTGGGTTTGCTCCTTTGTTCAACCAGTGGGAATGCCCCCTCTGTGCCAAAGATGTTGCTAAGCAACAGAGGCTTGGGTACTGTCAAAGGTCTCATGAGACACTGGGTAGGTCACATTCTCTACGGGCCGAAGTCTACTAACCCGTAAAGGAGATAACTCATATTTACGGAACCTTCCAGCTCTGACATTTTACGATGAATCAAAGTAGTATTCCGGCTCAGAGCAAAAATATGCTGCCTGGCTGTGTGGGCAGTATGATGAGAAATGTGGATAAGATCCTAGCTGTTCCAACAGGGTGACTGTGAAAGAGTAGGTGACGCCCTGGCAGCAGTCCTGGCCCTGGTCAGTCCAATCTGAATCAACGAAGGCCCCCAGTTAAAGGTGCTGCCAAGGTAGGTCAGTGCTATGCCCAATACCAATCAAAGAATGTAAATACACCCAGCATGAAATGCACGTTCATAACTGGCACTCCCCTGATATATTATGACATTTAATCACTCCAACTGCTCAAGAGAGCGCTGGAGCCACTCGCCAGAATTAAGGATGCTATGCTAACCTCCTCAACTGGGATTTTAAATGAGCCTCGTACTAACAGCTTTCCTGCTCTGAATGCAAAGCAGGAAGCCGTGCAGAGAGGCGGGGCGGCCACCTGTGAAGGACAGCCGCTGGTGACACCGCTCTGTGTTCCTGAGAGGCCTGGCTTCCAAATAATCTCCTGATGTGTCCCAGGCGAGGCACTGACCTTCCAGATTTCACAGGGAACCTGTAGGAAACATTCTTGTTTTATGCTCCTTTACAGATAGAGAAACTCATACCCAGAGATGACCACAATTTGCTTGAAATCACCAAGGAACCAACTGTGGAACTGAGGAGGAGTGAGGCTGTCTGATTTCTGCCCAACCCAGGCTGGCAACATCCAATCAGCACGAGGCGAGGCACGAGGGTGAACAGAACTCAGTTAAAACAAACACCAGCCTGAAGACCCATATGACAAAGTGGCGTTAAGGTGAAAGAGGTGGAAAGAGAATCTGGCCATGGCAGGATCAAGGAGGGGCACCAAGGCACACTTACTCCCGCCAAGCCAACCCAGAAAAACACACAGTTCTTTTATAGACAAACAACTAACGTTTTCTTAGTCTCACATAAGGTATAAACCAAAGCATATTTAGGAAGCTGTTTTTGTTGAACACATAAAACTTAAGTAAAAACACTAAAGTGCATCATTAAGACCAACCCCTAGCCCCTACTTTCAGTCAGACCCTGCCCTGAAACTCTTCTTACACAAAATTCAGGAGCCAGACTCCCTTCAGAAAAGCTCCCTAAGACAGGCAGCGAGGTCCTTTAGCTGTGCCCCCTGCACTCAGAGCTGGCACCGAGTAAGTACCTGCTGGTATGGTGGACAGTGTCACCCCGCCTGGACAGCCGCAGACAGCGCAGCCGAGAGCAGGCTCCAGGGAGGCCAGCCAGCACCTCTGCACCCACTACTCATGGCGAGACGGTTCCTAAGCCAATGCCTGCCACCGACTCACAGGACAAAGAGCCCCATGGGCTTACAATCGCCATGTGAAGTGAGCTGCTTCCTTGATCTGTCCTAGTATACCACCTTTTAAGTGTCTGTATCTTCGTTTCATCTCGTTACGCTGGGATTTCAGGGCAAGGCTGTGCTCAGCCTATTTAGTCCTGAAGATTTCACAGGTGTTAATCATATTCTTGGCTCCGGCTTTGTTTCTTTGGACACGGAACCCTCACCCTTGGAGAGTTGACTGCCTCTAACCAAGGTGGCTTTGGATTTATGATGCTGTATTTCCTTTTGTAGCTCAAAACTGAGAAAATATAGACATAATTACCATATTACATAGAATTGAGCAAACAATGCAATGATACTAGCCCGAATAATGCTAAGCATACGAAGGCTTGGAAATGTATTTTAATTAATACCAGTTGGAAGCATTTGTCTAAATTAAATCAAGGAAAGGGCACAGTGGCAAACTTGGTTGAGGTACACAAATGCTCCCCAAAGCAGCTCTTGAGTGGTATGACTACAGAAGATATTCGGGGACCATCAAATGAGATTCACTCTTTCCACTGCTGGAAATGTTACGGGACAGGTGTACATCATTTTTCACAAGCCAGGCTGAGACCCAGCAAATGCTGCTCTGTGGGATGACTTGGGTGTGACCACCAGTGATGATGTCACATAAAGTTCTCAGTGACACAGGATGGAGCTCTCATCTAGGAACGGGGCCTGAAGAGGCTGCAATATCCAGCCTGCTCGGGTCCATCTGGGCAGCTGAAACCCTTCTGAGACATGCCTGCATCTCTACATGAGGACCACCAGACAAGTTCTTCACTGAGATCAGTCTCTGCTGCCATCCTCAAGGGTCCGGGAGATTTGACATTGAGATCTCTGTCAGTAGTGAAACAAATGCACCCATCACTGGGCTCTGGCCTTAGAAACTGGCAGTTCTCAAATGGCTGCCCAGGATGAAAACAGGCCGAACCTAATTGAACCTTCAGAAGAAATTCAGCCTAGAGAAACAGCATTATCTGGGCTGCAGCACGGCCAGACCTCTGGGTTAACCCAACAGGGGAAACTCATCAAGGACCTTCATTCTGGATCAGCGGCAATATTGTTGATTTTTTAAAAATGAGCTTTGGAAAATTCCCTTTTTCGACAAATCAGTTCGACCTGCACCACAAAATGTCAGAGATGCTAACACTTCCACTTTATCAAGTAAGTGCCTGTGAAGCCTTTAAACACACGGATGCAGCTGAGGATTCCTTCGGTTCTGCATTCACTCCACTGCAGCAAGTCCTTCTGGACACCTACAGGGATGGATGGAGCTACCTGGGCAGGAGCTGATATTTTAACTGAAATGGACCTGAAACATACCATATCCGGTTTGGTTCTTTTCTCCTCTCAATCTAATTGAAAAGACTGGGGACCAAGAACTGGCCAAACCTATTTCTAGTCTTTACTTCAATATATGATGTGCTAAATCGCTTCAATCACGTCTGACTCTTTGCGACCCTATGGACCGTAACCCACCAGGTTCCTCTGTCCGTGGGAGTCTCCAGGCCAGAATACTGGAGTGGGCTGCCATTAAAGCTGAAAGAGTTGTAACACCTACTGTGACATTTGCAAGGGGGGACTTTTACCTTCAAATTCTTTATAACTATTAACTACTTTATGTATGGGGGAAGGGGCAAGCAGTAAACGGAGTTAGCTTAAAACTGATATTGGCATTTAAATGTAAAATTCATTGCTTCCTCTCCAAATTAGAATGTTTTCATAAAGCATTTTTGGCTTAAAAAAAAATGGAGGGAAGGGAGCTAATCTATCAAATTAAGTGAGAAATCCATAAAACACTGGCAATAAACCTCTTCTGAAATCCATAAATTTCTATGCTTCCATCTATGAAGCAAATTATTCTGCATATTCTCTAGAATCCCTTGTTGTGATATAAAAGAGCTATTAATTATTACTGGAGAATGAGTAAGAAAATAAAATTCAAGATTGAAGGTGAAAAAAAAAAAGATTGAAGGGTGAGCTGGAGAAGGACTTAATTATTCTATCTCCCTCAGGAACAAAAAGAAAGCTCTGTCTGCTCAAGCCTGGCAAGGTCCTCAGCCATCCAAACCTTGAGTCCTTTCAAGGACTCAGGACCTCCGACATTCTTCCGAGGTCCTTAATCACTGACAGATTTCTAAGTGTCCCTTTTGTAAAATGAACTGTGATTACTATCCTTGAAATGTCTCTAAACTGGTTATGGAGACAGATCATGCACAAAAAGACAAGATCAGCAATGCCCAGCATGCCAAATTAGTGCCTGAGGAGAGAGTGCCCAGTGAGAGGCCTCTGCACTCCCAGGCTGCGAGGAGGCAGGTTCTGGGACCGACAGAGGTTTGCCCTCCTCTCCTTGACTGGCTCCTGTCCTCACTGATCTAAACTGAGCCCCGCTCCCACCTTCCACCTCTCACAGGACTTTCTTCAAGAGCACTTATCTTTGTTTGCACTTGTTTAATATAATCTCTCCCTTTTGACTGTAATCTCTCAATTCGGGCTGTATCTGTTTTGTTTACTACCTCACTTCTCTACTAAGCCCAGCACCTAGAACAATGAGCACACAGCAGCCTCTCAATAACTGTGTTGAATGAATGAATGAGCAAGCTTTTGGCATTTCAACAAGAAGAAATGAAGAAAGCCGTTCCAACAGGGACAAAGGTATAAACCAAAGTGTAGAGGAAAACAGTGAGTAAAGGAATTGACAGGAACCAGAAAAATGGAGTGCAAGATGAGACAGAAAGCCATGTGCAGAAGCTGGAATTGGGTTATTCTCTGCAGAACCATGAATCCAGGCTGAGAAGTTTTAACTTTGTGCTATAGCAATAGGGCATCGGGGAGGTTCTCAGACAGGGGAGATGATACAAAATATTTAGGAATATGTCAAAGCAGTCACAAATAACGTGGACTAGAGGAGAAGCCCAGGGGAAAGCAGAACACCAAGGTAGCGGCTGTCGAGCTGACACCAGGAAGGCAGGTGGGGATGGAGAGGAAGGGGGAGAGTCTGAGAGCAAAACCTTGGTGACTGACACAGGATGGGGAGGAGAGGAAGCACTAGGAGTCAAGGGCACATGAGGGCTTGAGACACCCTTTACAAAGCTAGGCATGGGGTCATTTATACCACACAGGCTTCCCCAAATCTCATCCGTTCTATTGCTTAAAAAAAAAACTGCTACAAAATCATCTCTACCTCTAAATTAAGGCCACAGTGGGAGTCCTACAGATGCTACACACTGCCTGAGAAGGCCTCAGAGACCAGGCAGCCCCTTGGCCTGTCAGGAAGAGAGCAGGTATAGTCACACCTCCGTGCCGGGGGGGGGGGGGGGGGGGCAGGGCAGGGGCGTGTGGGGGCGAGGGGAAAGATCTATGTTGATTTTGCCAAAAAGCACAACACAGGAGAGGCTGAACTCTGCCTCAGGCAACCAGGAGCCATCAGCCACTTCACAGCAGCTCTCTGTATGGCCTCCTGAGGGGGAAGAGTGGGCTCTGGAAGGGTCACACACACGGCCCTGGATTTGGGTTCACTGACAAATGGGTTCTTGGGATTTTTCAGGAGAGTAGGAGGTTCATCAAACTCCTTGATGAAGTGTTACTGGGTGGTATGTGACAAGTAAAACTCCATCAGAATATATAATGCAATCTGTGATGTTGTCCTCTGAGAGGTCATCTGAGAGGACCTGAAGACCTGAAGGCAGCTGGAGAAGAGCTGGGCAGAAGCACTGTGAGAACCACCACCTGAGCTGAGGGAGAAGGAGCTGGATTTCCTGGCAAGGAAATGAGCAGGTGTGAGGGTGGGAGGACAGAATCGCAGTGTCAAATATCTGCAGAACTGCTAAGCAGGACAGTGTGCAAGATCCAGAACTGATGGGGTGGAAGTCACAGATTCTAACCGGAAATGAGGAAGGAGTGTTCGCAATTTCACACAAGTAATGGCGGATGTGAGAGCAGGTCACTTCGGGTTTTCAAGCAAAAGCTTGATCACCACCTTAGGAAACATGGAAATGACTTTGTTCAGACTCCTTCTGATTTCTTGATTTAAGAATTTGCTAGAAATCATCTTATCAGTCTGTGAGTCACAAAAGAAAACCCCTTAACAGTCTTCTGTTTGGGACGTAAACAGAGGGAGGAGATGCTTTGAACTTTAATAGTGAAAAGAAAAACTCACGCATTTCCCCAGGATTCCCTCTCCCAAATTACTTTCCTTTATATACCTAGACAAAAAAAAAAAAAAATTTTTTTTCTGGAGTTGCGGAGAAAAGTAAAATAGGGCGGCAATAAATTGGGGTTAAATAAGAACTGAAAAGTAACTGCTAATTAATACCAAAATGAAAATTCAACTCACCTATATGCTATTAATAACTACAATCTCATTAAGACTTAGAAGCTCCAACTGGTCTCCCTCATTTAACAATACCAACATCTTAGGCAAGTCATTTCAGCTTGCAAACTTTAGTTTCCTCATTTGGAAAACTGAATCAAATAGTGGACAAGATCAAATAGTTGCTATAAAAATCACCAGAATGCTTGGTCTTGGCAGCCATTTTTTGGATTTGACACCAAAAGCAAAAGGCAACAGAAGCAAAAATAAACAAGTAGGATTGCATCAAATTAAAAAGCATCTGCACAAGCAAAGGAAATCAGTAACAAAATGAAAAGGTAACCAATGGAATGAGAGAAAACATTTGTAAACCACGTATCCAAATAAGGAGTTAATATCTAAAACATACAAGGAATTCAACTCAGTAGTAAAAGAAAAAAAATATATCAAATAATTTTAAAATGGGCAAAGGACCTAAGTAGACATTTTTCTAAATTAGACAATCAGGGCTTCCCTGGTGGTCCAGTGGTTTAGAATCTACCTTGCAATGCAGGGAACACCAGTTCAATCCCTGGTTCAAGATTCCACATGTCATGGGGCAACTAAGCCTGAGTGCCACAACTACTGAACCTAAGTGCCTAGAGTCCGGGCTGCACAACAAGAGAAGCTACTGCAAGGAGAAAACCACACACTGCAACGAGACAGTAGCCCCTGCTCACTGCAACCAGAAAAAGCCCGTGTGCAACAACAAAGACCCAGCATGGCCAAAAATAAGTAATTCAAAAATAAATAAAGAAAGAAGACAAACAAGTGGCCAACAGGTACATGAAAAGGTGCTCATCATTAAGCAACTTGGAAATGCAAATCACAACCACAATGCGCTGTCTCCTCACACCTGTCAGAACTGCTGTTCTCTTGGGTCCTACAAGCCAGCACAGAGCTATTCTCCCAGCAGCAGATCCCAGGACGGCACGCCCAGACGCACAACAGATACAAGGCACAGCCCTGGTTTTCTCTGGAGGGTCTGTTGAAAATAGCTCCAAAGCAGAAAGGAACTGGAACATTCATACAAACCGCATCACTTCCACTGAGTTTACAACGGCTTCCTGGTTGTTTAAATCAGGGCAGGCAAGAACAGACTGTCAGACAAATTGTCATTTGTAGGCTCCTAGTGAGCTGAGGCAGTTTTCCACCTGTCCAGATAGATAAACAGGCCGCTCTGAGTCATGGACAGGTGGGCCCCGTGGCGCGAAGACTGGCTTGTTTGAGCTCGTGAGCAGGACAGAGCGGAATGCCTAGGGTAGAGTCCTCAGCATCAGGGCCCTGCCCAGAATCTTCAGGCCACAGGCACTCGTCTTTCCCACTGGCTACTCCCCTGGGGGCACCAAAAAGGGACATCGCTGGGGAAGAAAGCAGGACAAAGCAAAGTAAAGGCGCCCCAGGCGGGTTGGGCAGTGTTCCACGCAGACACAAAGCAGAGACAGGATCACATCTCTGAGGGCGAGAGCACAACACTGGCGTCCAGAAAAGAGCTGTGTCATTGCTGAGGGTCACAGATTCCAAAGGAAGTCTAAGTGCAGCCCACGCTGTTTCCCTAGGGTCTGCTGCTGCTGCTAAGTTGCTTCAGTCGTGTCCAACTCTGTGCGACCCCACAGACGGCAGCCCACCAGGCTTCCCTGTCCCTGGGATTCTCCAGGCAAGAACACTGGAGTGGGTTGCCATTTCCTTCTCCGGTGCATGAAAGTGAAAGTGAAGTAACTCAGTTGTGTCCAACTCTTAGTGACCCCATGGACTGCAGCCTACCAGGCTCCTCCGTCCATGGGCTTTCTACATAAATAAAAAGCCTATACCACGAGTAGTAACATGTTCTGTAGAATATAAAAATATTTAACAAAAAACAGAAAACCCCTGGCAGAGAAGGCTGAGAATGAAAGGCTGTTAGCAAAGCCTCTCTTTGATTCTACCAGTAAACATAAGAATGAAGAGGAAAAAAAAAAAAGAGGAAAGAGAAAGAAAGTAAAAAGACAGGAAAGAGCACAGATACGAGAAAAGGAACAAACAGGTGAAAAAAAAAAAACAGAGAGAGAGAAAAATAAAGAAGCGGAACTTCCCTGGTGGTCCAGTGGCTAAGAATCTACCTGCCAATGCAGGGGACACGGGTTTGATCCCTCACTGGGAAACTAAGATCCCACGTGTTGCGGGGCAACTAAGCCCTTGAGCCACAACTACTGAGCCCTCACACCAGAGTCCATGCTCTGCAACGAGAGAGAGAAGCCACCAGAATAAGAAGCCCATGCACCGCAAGCAGACAGTAGCCCCTGCTCACTGTAACTAGAGAAAACCCACTCACAGCAACTAAGACCCAGGGAAGCCAAAAACAAGTGAGTAAATAAATAAAAGAAAATAAAGAAGCAGAATAAGTAAAAAGATAGGAAAAAGAGCAATGAGGAAATCTGGAGATGCAGGCAGGGGTGGCCACACTGATCTTCTCATCACTGGCCTACTGCAGAGCCAGGACCAGCTCTGGCTTATTCACAACGCACCAGGCCATGGAGATGCCCATATTTACACATATATTTAATCTAGACTAAGAAAATCACATGGATTTATCAGACAAAAAGGCCAAAATTGTTTACTTAGGACTCTATACCCTGTAGCTCAGATGGTAAAGAATCTGCCTGCAATGCAGGAGACCCGGGTTCGATCCCTGGGTCGGAAAGCTCCTCTGGAGAAGGGAATGGAAATCCACTCCAGTATTCTTGCCTGGAGACTCCCCATGGACAGAGGAACTTGGTGGGCCACAGTCCATGGGTCACAAAGAGTCAGACATGACGGAGCGACTAACACTACTACTACTATTCAATAAATGAGCTTATTTTTTAAATACGAAAACAAAAACACCCTCAATCCTACCAGACCACTTAAAACCAAAGGGAATGTAGAGGTTCTAGGATAAAAGCTGTGACTCCTGAATAAACCTAGAAGCAACGGAAATAGTCACTCCAGGCTCCAATCTGTCCCCAGAGGTAGGAGGGTCACATTCTTGTTTCGAGTGGGAGGGCTGTGCTCAGCAGAAAAGACTTGTTTACATAATAAAGAACAATACACACTGCAGAACAGTGGTGTGGGAAGTTCAGCCATGGTCAGCAATCTCTCGGTTTTAGATCTAAGGTATTTTCTTGCACATGTGACCCTCAAGGGTTAAAAGCAAGCAAAGCCTCTGTGGAGTTGAACCAATCAGCGTTTGTCTCGATGACATCATGCCTCCAACTGGACAGCCTGCTGGAAAAGCGTCTGGGACCTGGCCTGGGAAGATGCCCTCCTGGCTGCTGCCCCTTCACTCCACGTGGAGGGACTCAAGGTCCCCGCAGCTACCATTTCAGTCAAAACCAGGATGCTCTCCAAACCCCTGGCCAGAGATTACTGTTTGCGCAAAATGTATGCAAAGCATGTCCCTGTTCTTCACCCATCTCTCACTACTTTAATATTGATGAAAGCTGATTATAAAACACAGATTCATCACTTAAGCCTTTAGCTAAGTTCTAAATGACTCAAATGTTTATGCTAAGTAGACAAGCGGCCTTCTGTGGCTTTTCCTTTCCAGAGCTTCAATCGCATTCAAAGGCAGGTATGAGTGAGACCTATCTGATCCCTTAGGACTTTTTATACATTCAAACTACCATCTGACCAGACACGCATTGCTCCTGCCGTGTGTGTGCACTTGGCAGTGGGGTGACAGAGGGTTAAAATACATCTGGGGAACTGATGCAAGAGCACAACAGCCGAAATGTTGCCGACACCGCGGACCGTGTGGAAGGAGAACAGGTTTCCTCTCTAGAGTTGGAAGTGGGAAAGGCTTCCAGTTAAATGATGAATTTCTCCTGCTTCCCAGCACCCTGAATATCCACGCCTTCTGGTTCATCTGCAAATGAAGATTAATTTACAATTTACATGCAAGAGCCATGTTGACTGCTCCAGCACACAGCCATCTATGGTTGTTTATAGACTTGACCAAAGCCGTGCTAGAAACATCTGTATCACTCATGTCCCTGCAGGAAAAAGAAGGCACATTCGAACTGGGGAACCGAAGGAGCTAAATAAAGGGATTATTGGTACAGGTTTGCGTTGGGGATAGAGGGGAACAAGGATGGAGCCCCAGACCTGGAGGGTCTAGGGAAGGAATGTTACCCAAATGCACAGAGAACAGCTACTGAGACAGGGTCTCACAGGGCTGGGGGGGCTTCAGTAGAGCAACCCAGCCAATCCAAGATTTCCTTGGCCGAGTGATGCAGTTCACATGGGTTGGCCTCCGGGGGCACACAAGCAGGTAGAGAGGGTGGGGAACACATTGAAGGGCAGATGGAAGACGCCACGCACCGCGTCTAACAACCAGAGAACAGCTAGAAGAACAACAAACTAAACCCATGATGTAAGCAGAGACAGAATACTGTGCTTTTCAGAATGAGGACCTGAATCCAGATCTTACAGACACTGCCACAGCAAGCCATCCCCGATATGCAGCAATTAGGTAAGAAAAGCAAATTATAAATCAGCAAATGTACTAAGATCTCAAATTTGGATATATATCAAACATTAACAGAGACTAACTATATAGAGAGCTGAAGGTGATTTTCCCACTCCTTAACTATATATTTGACAGTTTTAGTTATGTTCAGCCTCCCAGTTTACCTTCTATGATGCTGCAAGGGATCGTTAAGACAAAGAAGGTGCTGATTTGACTGGAGAACACAGAAAGTGTCTACTGAAGCTGGGATTTAGAGAGCCTCTTAGGCTGAGCACTCTTAAAAGCAAAACTCTTATTAGTTCTTTGTTACTAGAAACACAACAGAAAATAGGGAGAATACAAGCATCACTAGTGGCCACTGTCTCAGAGGCTGCCCTTAACCAGGCTAACTTCTAAAATTCTCGGTCCAGGGCGATCAATAAGGCCCACAGTAACACTTGTGAGGAACAGGCTGTATGTGAAAACAGTGACTGTCCACTGCGCATGTTCCCAACCGTACATCATCCCCACACCCAGCCAATCAAGTGGCCACACAGGCCCAGACGCAGAAGGTACATCAGAACAATAAAGGGGAGAGAGGCTGCGGATTGCTCTCTAACCTCTTCCCTCTTAGGGAATCGGGCAGAAAAGCTCACTAATTTCTCAAAGAACAATGTGGGGTGCCTGCGCTCCTCTCCCAGGTGGGGCGGGCTCTTCCGTCTTGGGTGGGGCAGAGTCAGGCGGGAGGCTGAAGCACTTGAACTTTCCAGTCTCCACCGACCGTTCCCCCAAAGCTCGGCCTTTCTCAAGTTCTGAAGACACTCCAGGCCCCAGTTCTCTTCCTCCAAAGCTGCAGGCACAATAACAGTATTAATATCTATCGTTCCCTCAACGCTTTATGCCTACTGGGAACTGTGCTGAGGGCTGAAACATACCTAATTGGTAAAAAACACCTCTGAAACACAGATTTGACCGCCTCTGTTTCACAAATGAGGCTTCCTGGAGCCTCCCACATGGAGGTGAAGTGGATGGAGCCAGGTCTACTGACTCCGGAGCGGGGCCCACGTGCTGCCCTGTGCTGCCTTCCAGGATCAGCCCGGGCAACCCTGTCTGCGCTGGGATCGCAGCTGCCCTGCCCCAGAGGCTCCCTCTTCCTCCTGGCCCCCCTGGTGAAGAGCTGAGCTGGGCCCAAGCTCCTTCAGAGCAGCCTTCCTGACCCCTTGGAGAGTGAATGACGACAAATAAAATAAAATTGTCAAGCACAGGATACAGGGAAAGCAGCCTTCAGGCAGAGGTCAGGGTGGGTGGCAAGCAGCCATTACTTAATGCCCTGCTCTAGGGAAGTCTGCCAAGCCCCGAGTTTAGGGCCAAACAGGGTGGGAAACACTCCTCAAGTTTCCCTTTAGATAGAGATATCCCCAGAAACCAAGTATAATATGGCTCAAAACAATACTGAAGGGTTAAACGTAAAGCGCTCTGTTAATGTTTACTATGCAAGCACAGCTTCATCTTCTGAATGCTTTCCAACAAGACCTCAATTGCCTTTAGCTTTTTCAAACTTAAAATGTAACAGTGCTTCTGGTGGTTAGCCTCACCACAGCCCGGCCCAGGAGTCCCTGGGTTCCCTGTATCCACCAGCAATCTCTACCTGCCAAGACAGTATCAGTGCATGAACCTCCTCTCATTAGGATGTCAGGAGACCCAACAGGTAACTTCAATTAAGCCTGGCTGTGCCTCAGTGATTTTATGTTTCTTTTCCAAGAGGAAATGGTGGAGCCCATAACATTGCCTGGCAGTGCTGTACACCAACAGGGCCTGGACAGTCTGTGAAGAATCGTCCAGCACTGCTGACCTCTTGGGGTGGAGGAGATGCTCAGGGTGAGACATAAAGAAGGGGTGATTCATCAGGCTGGTACAGCAGCCCATGTGAAGAATTCTGAGACACTGCCGGGATACCAAATCACTCCCTCATTTCTCAGCCTCACGTTCAAAGTCCTCTCTCTCTCTGGTCCCAGTCTCACTTTCTGCCCTTACTTCTGCCTCTCCCTGTACAGACTCTGCACTCTACAGGAGCCACGTGACCTAAGCTCCCCCCAACCCTCCCTTGCTCACCTGCTCTCTCCACCTCGATGTCCTTTCTCCATCCCATGGCTCCAATCTGGTTCTAACCAGGACACCTGGCTCTTGAGTTCCATGTCCAACCCCACGTCTCTGTGAGCTTTCCTGAAGCCCCCTTTCCGCCCTCTCATACCCCTCGTCTCCGCCCACCCCACTCTCACTGATGTTCTTCTCTGTTGATTTCTCCCGCCACTTCAGAGAATATTGCCTCTTACTGTTAAGCTGCCTTATCCTATATGGGACTGTAAGTTAGAAAAACTCTGTTTTGAAAAACAAAGGTAGAGCACACATCCCTACAAACCCCTACTCTCCTGCATGTCACCTCTTGGGCACAAGCGCTCTTGAACACCAACTGCCTTTCCTTAAGTGGCCTGGCATCTATCACAGGCTCACCACCAAATCCTGGTTTGCTAAACAGTGAAGGTTTTCTCTGGCACAGGATGTTCCTGTCCCTGACTAAACAGAGTCCTAAACCTCATCTTATCTGGAGATGAGTGCTGGAGGAATTGGCCCCGCCCTGTTCCCATACTGGGAATGGGATTAGCTTTGGTTTACATAACTTTTACAGCTGCAACCCGGATGGGCTGGGTAGGGCATTTAGTCTACAGAATGTTCAAATGGACATGCCAGCTGCAGTGGTCCCCTCCTCTTCGAGAGCTAAATTCATCTCATGAAAATGTTCTGGGGAGACAGATCCAGTCCGCTTCAAAGTCAGCTTCCTCCCAGCTAAATGTCTGCGAGGGTAGTACTTGAACATTCCCTGCGTGTTTACCAAGCTTTGAGAAACACATTCTTCTGCCCAGGAAGACATGTCACAGGTCACTGCAAAATACTTGGGCACATATTTCTATTCTATAACAATGGCTCTGAAAGGAACCTGGACCTCAGACTCCAAATGTGTTCTCCTCACTAATCACTGTTTCCTGAACCACCTAGCCCTCTGCCCCACCAACCCAGGAATGTGGGATGGGCAGAAGGTTCTGCCTGGAGAGCATATGGTCTTCCTGGGAAAAACAGGAGAATCACACGCGTCAGGAAACAGAAAGTTCTCCTCTGGTCCCCTTTCAGCAGCTTCTCCCAGAGCCTTATCCCCCCCAGCCCTGCATCTCCCTTCTTCCTCCTGTAGGCTCACAGGAAGTCCTCTACTTCTCCGGCAGCATCTTCAGGGCAGGCCTGGCTCCCTCAGTGAGGCCGATGGGATCCAAATATTTCCAAACAGCATGTCACTTCTAGGAACGCTTCTCCCCCAGTCCTGCTCTGCTGGGCCTCCACCCTGCAGATTAACCATGAGTGGACCTGTCCTCTGCCATGCAGGCACGAAGACCCCTGTCCTGGCTCCAGGCACCTGCCCCATCCCAGCTGTCAGAAACACTCTGGTGGAAGTGCAAGTGAAGCTGGCAGTTGCGGCCCCTCCGCTGGTCCTGGGCGTCGGCACCCGGGCGAGCGCAGGGGGCTCAGCCAGCCTGGCTCTGTTCCCCGAGACAGCATGCAGCCTTACCTCGTCCCACTCGGAGGCGAAGGAGGGCGACTTCTCCAGCCTCTTCTTCCCAATGCTGCAGTTGGACAGGGACTCACTCCGGCTCCCCATCGTAGCGTCCTCCGTGGGGGAGCAGGTCAGGAGATCAGAGTCAGACTTGGACAAGCTGCGGCTGAGTTTGAGCTCAGCCTTGGGTCTGCTGGTGGGAGGGGCTCGGCTCCGGGCCCCGCTCGGGTCACCTTCCTCCTCGGCACCCCCAGGGCGTGGAGAGGCCGTGCGCGTTGAAGTTTTGGGGTGCGTCTGGCTGTGGGCTGGGGGCAGGCTTGCCGTGTGGCCCGCTCTCTTACTCTGGTCCAGCACGCGGGGCGGGGAGGCTCCGGACGCACGCCTGCCTGTCTGCTCCAGCTGCATCTCCTCGGGGCAGGCGCCCTGCACGGGGGACCCTGCTCGATGGTTCTGGCCAGGGGCAGGGAGCAGCTGGAGAGGGTCCTGCCCCGCCTCACACACCGGGGAGGAGCCGTGGAGGAGACCTGAGAACTGCTCTGGGACCTGCCCGTCCTGCCCCTCCGCAGAGTCCTGGCTCCGGCCGCCGCTGCTCTGCCTGTGGTCTTGGAGTGGACGGAGAGACAGAGAAATAACAAAATTAAACGCAGCAAAAACCAACAAAGTTCCAATGCAGCAAGCGCACGGCCGAGCAGAGGAATTCAGAAGCAAGGGAAAAGGGAGAGAAGCTGGATGGCTAGGGAGCAGGCAGAGGGAGAGAAGAGGAGAGAGGAAGTCAGAAAACACAGTTTCGTATTGTTCTTTTTGTCCAGTTTGTACCCAAAGTCAGAGCATTTATGAAATTCCAAACACTGGCCTGATTAATGCTATCTGGCAGCCTTCCTTGTTGTTAGATTTCTGTTAACATTAACGACCAGACCTTGCTATATAAGGCGACAGGAGGTGCTAACTATATCCTACAGAAAGGACACGAGTGAGGAGAGAACGAGTGAACACGGAGTGAAAGTGAGAGAGAGGGACAGAGCACACCAACAAGCAAGCAGGAGCGAGCGAGACGCACTCCTGGAACATCTGATACATTTCCATAAAGGCCAAAGTGTTATTTAGAGCCACCCGCCCTCCCTTCCTCTGGCAAGCAGCAATGGGGGGGCGGGGGGCGGGAATGGAAGTCATGATCCACAACCTGCAACTTCTGGAATTCCTTAACTGAAAGTGCAAAACAAACTAGCAGAGAAATAACTGCTTCCTTCCTCAGGTTTTGGTGGGGGAAGGCGATTCAGAGTTCCACGCCTCATCCTTCCTTCCTCAGGGAACACAGACTTTTTTTTTTTTTTTTTTGAGAATGTGCACATCTCACTCTTTGCAAAGCCTCCCAGCTGCTCCTATTTGTTTAAGTTTAACCTTAGCTGATCCACTGAAATCAAAAGGGTCTGATTTGTCAGTGCCAAGGGACATGTGCCGTGCTCCTGAGACAGCCCTAACATCCCGGAAACCTGACACTACCAGCTCGTGAGGCCAGCCACTACTGTATGCGTCCCCGAGAGACCAAATACCTCGGCCCTGAGGTAGCATAAATAATTGACCAAATCAGAGTCCAACATCAGTATCGCGCCAGGACACGGAGCAGGCTTTCCCTGCGCAAACTCAGGCCTGTTAGAGATTTTAACCCCCATCGGCAGGGCAGATAACAACCCTGTGCTGAGCACTAGTTCACACTCCACGGCTAATGTTCAACCTGACTTTCTCTGTAAGTGGAAATGTACGGCATCGACACCAAACGATTCCCTAGTCTGCACAAAGCTCCCCAAACTGTTCGTGAGATCGGGCGATCTTGGAACCCAAAGGGTCAAGCTCAACTATTTTTACAGATGAGAAATCTAAGGCCCTTAGGCCTCCGGTGGTTGCTCCGGAGAGGTGGGGGAGACCCAGGCGTCGGCACACCTGGCTCTGGTCCTGCCATCTGCTCTCTCACTGTGTGGCCTTGGCAGTGATCTCATCTTGCTGGGTTTCAAGATCTAACATAAGCAGGTTGCCTGCATGGTCCTTAAAACTCCCTTTTATGTTCTGATAGTGATGAGAAGGCACGTCTTCACCACACTGAGACGGCACACTTCCCCTCGGGGTTGGCAGAGCCCCACGGGAGGTCTCTCCTGGGCCTACCTGCACGCCCCCTCCCTCGTCAGTAGGCCTGCAGTCCCAAGGTCATCAGGTGAGGAGGGCTGTGCTTCACACACACAACCCTGCACTGCCCAAGCACGACGCCAGGGTCCCACATTGCTAGGTCTGCGTTTCAGGAAGGACCCTGGTAACCAGCTCTCCAAATGTTGAGCCTGTCACCCTGAGGTCTAAGCAGGGATATGGCTCCATGCACCCCACCCCACCCGAAGGACGGTTTGGTCTCTACAGCTGGCTTGGCTTTTGGCAGGTCTGCAGAGGCTGTAGAGGGGCGGCCAAGGAGCTCCACTTCACGGATCTGATGACTCACCCACAGGAGCCCAGAAGCATGAACTTTGGCATCTCCTTCCTCTACTCTTGACTGCTTTGGGACTTTCACACCCCAAACCCCAAAGGTCAAGTCCAGAGCACTGAATAAGCCCTGAACAGCCTGGATCATATCTCCAGCGAAGAAGTGCTGTGTACATAGAGTTCTGCATGGCTTCATTCAGGCCTCAGGAAGCCCTGACTTTCGGGGTATGAACACCACGTGAGTCAACTGCCAGTGTGTGTGAAGCTGCCCATGAGGTTGACGGTGGGGCCACATAACCATCTAATGGTGATTCGGGCCAACGGGACTAGGAGAGGTTGACAGTGGGAGTCAACCAGAGTGGAAACCTGGCCATCTCCAGGACCATATCCTAATGGCCAGCTTCCTCTAGAGCCTGGCCCAGAGAGCAGCGTCCCCCAGACCACATCTGCATGTGAAAGAAGGTGCTGGTAACAGGCTTCTCTTCTTTGGCACCAGCTTCTAGCTCCTTACTTAACAACTTTTTTGAGGAGATGGGAGTCCAACAACAAAAGAAAAACACCAGTCCAGAACTGGGAGCCAGCCAGGCTCACACTGCCTGGGTGGACCTTGGAACCCAGGCCACAGAGCATGTTCTGACTGCTGCTGGCATAGCCAACAATGAAGGCCCTGTCCAACAGCTGTGCACTCATGCCGGCCATCAATGCAGAAAGAGAGACAGATGCCAAGAGCTCCCTAACAGACAGATGCTGGAGGAAGGAAGTGGGCGGAAAAAGGAATGGAAACTTATGGCAGGAGGAAATATGTGAAGAGTAAGAATTTCTGAGGGTCATAATCCCATTAGAGAAACCACAGTCCACAAAGTAGAGAAAATCATGGGAAGGGATTCTTATGTGACACGACTCACCCAGGAATTCCTGAGGAAAGACATCTTGGCATCTGAAAAGCTTGTCAAGATCTAAGAACCTGAGGATCTCAACAAGCTGGCATTCTCTTTCCCATAAAATACTATATCCAAGGCTAAGCTAGATTTCCTGGCAAATCAATGAGTGGGAAAAGATCTACTCAACGGTCCCTTCCTTCAGTAAAGTCAGGATAATATCAGGTCTCTTAGGGACAAGGTGTTAACCATATAATACACCAATCAAAAGCCAGATCTCCCCCCAAGCCCCAACACCAAAAGCCAGCTCTTAAGCAAATTACTGAACTTCTTTGTGCCTGGCAATCTCATCTATAATTCTGGGATCTTAACAGTACTTATTTCATAGGATTGTCATGGGAATTTTATATGCGAAGCATTTAGACCATGCCTGGCACATGCCAGCTCCAAACAGATGTTAACACCTGTTCTTATTCATATTTGTTCACAGATGAGACCTACTACTTCTTTGTTCCTCACAGGTTGTCACAAGGATCGTCAACGTGTTGCTGACACGTTGTTGCACATGCCAAGTACAAACATCATCCTTGTAAGTCTCGACGCAGAAGGAGGTGACCGAAGGTAAGATAGTGAGAAGGCTGAAGTGAGAAGCAGGGCCCAGCACTGTCACTGTGATCACTCATTCCATCGATACACGTGTGCGAAAGGTCCATCTTCAGGGAGCACCCGAAGATATAAAGACGAAGACACGGCCTCTGCTCCGTCAGCCTATCAGCTGTTGGAAGAGACCAGCATATAAAGAAATGACTAGAATTCACAGCAAAGATTAAAGAAAAATATAAACCAAATGCACAGTACACTGAGCAGCAAGGAGTGCGTGATAACTTTGAACCAAGAGGCTTCTCAGAGGAGGTAGATTTTGAGCTGGACACTGAAGGAGAAGAAAGGCCTTGACAGGTCTAAGAAGAAGTGGAAATACATTACAATAATCAGAGACAGGACCTTTGTGCCCAGGGCTCATGGACTCCAGAAGAGAACCCTCAGGCCCAAGGCCTTCCTTTGACTGAGAATCACTGTGCTCCCGCCCTGGGAGCTCCACAGCTTCTCCATCCCTCGTCCTCCACTGCCCACGGCACTCCTCCTACCTGCCCTTCCAGGAGAGGAACAGAGGGAACAGGACATGGGGAAGGCTGTGTCCTCACTCTCCCCATACATCACGGCCCGCTGCTCCACTGAACAGCAGGACACACCAGCATGCTAATTCCCAGTCCCTTCAACTTTCCATTTTTATTCATTCTGGGTGTGCATTCTCCTTTTGCCCTGTGAGCTGCTGAAGCAAGGGGTCTTCTCTGCTGCATTTTAATTACTATGATGATCCACGGAGATTCTCAAGGGTTTTGAATAATAACACTTTAACATTTACAAATTTCCAGTCACCTCTGCCGGTTTAAATGAGGGCTGAAAAATGCAGCATGTGAGAGGACTTGCTATGTAAAATCAATCCTCAGGCTCAGAGGAGAAGGCTGGGGTACTCCACTTTCCTGGGCTGTTCTACTTTCTTTGTGCCCTTAGGATTAGAAGCTTCCAAACGCTTAGTCACAGTGGTGCGCATCAGAAACTGTGTGTCCAGGGAACTGCCAAGTACATGGATGCTTTTGGAGGGTCACCGTGGCTCCCTGGGAAAGAAGGCACTGAGTGGGCTATCCAGACATTTGCTGGAGACCATGATCTGACGAGACACACAGACCGAGAGCCCGCACTGTTCCATGGCAACCTGAAAAACAGAGCAAGAGCTGGACTGGGGTTCAGGAGGCCCAAGTTGGACCTGCAGCCCCGTGACTTTTTCTTTCTGGGTCTCTCTCAAAAATTAATGGCTGGGATGCATTCTCCAAGGCTTTGAGATTTAGTATGGTTTGAATCTGTGATTAGATGACCTAAGTTCCCTTCCAGCTCTGTGACATTAAAACATGAATAGTAGCAGGGCTTCAGGGGAAGTGATTTAACCTCATGGTTAAACAGGCTTTGGATTTGGCCACATTAGGGCTTAAGGGCCAGCTCTAACACCTAACTTTTTCTTCCTCATCTATTAAACAGGGATAAAAATAGCCTCTACTCGGAAGATTTGTCTGGAGATATGCAATGACCTAATCAGTGTAAATGAACCTAGCCCACGGCTGGCCCATAAGAAGCGTTCAGTTAATGGAAGCTGCCATCATTAGCATTTTTCATTTACAACGGTTTCCAAACTGTTCTTCATGCTAACACGGCGCCACGTCTGGTTTCCTTTTCCCCAGCTCAACAGAGAAGACTGGTTTCTTCTAAGTGGCCCTGTGAACCAGGCAGAATAAAACTCAAGTGCCAGGGCAGGTCTAGCCGTCTTGCAAGTTTAGTGCAGAGCTGTGTGTGACAGTACAGTGGAGAACACTCAGGTCAGGAACCGCCTCCTTCCAGGACAGCGCCCACAGGCCCAGCTCAGCTACGAGACTCAGGACTGTTCTACTAGGCTTGGTCCCGATCACCTGACATCTCCCCGTTTCCCTAAACTCTTCCTTAAGAGTCTGCTCACGGGCTGTTGTTGGACCTCCGGCCCCTCACACTTCCCTGTTCGGTATCACCAGCTCTGCCTGGATCAGTTTCCACTCGGCCATGATATTTAACCAGGCCTGATTTAATAGCACACTTGCCATCTCTGTTTCCCTTGATCTTCTGCCAGTTCCAATACTGGGTATTCACAACCATTTGCTTTCTCTTCTCCAGTTGCTGGAATGTTGAGCCCTGCTGAATACTCAAGAAACAACTGACTGAGTCCTCTACCAATTTAACTCAGCTGTCTTCCAACAGCTACCAAGTATTAGGTACTAGATCCTCTGTGCCAGACATTGTGCTAAGCATGTTCTCTTTTAATATTCACAACCATGAGGGAAGAATCTGTATCCCTACTTTACCTGCAGAAACTGAGGCTTAAAGAGGTTACACGGCTTCTTCAAGGCTGCCAGCCAAGAAGTGGGAGAGAAGGAATTCAAATGCAAGCCTCACTACCAGGCACAGTCATGCTTTTATTCACCTCATGAAAACTACGATTTTGCCGTAAGATCAATTCCTCGCCTCTTCCCTTGGTGCCTATACTCTTGGGAGGATAATTGCACCAATTTACTGAGATGATTTAGATCAAACCTCCTTAACTATTTTCAACATCATGTCAAAATCTGGGGATAATTTCATCTCTTCCCACTTGAGAAGTATATCTTCTCATCTAGGACTTACCAAAGGCCATCTCATTGCCCAATTATTTTTCTAGTCTTTATCCTTCTAGCTCTTACTATATTATTTGACACTGTTTACTAGTTGTCCCCACTCTCTCCTCCTTCCTTGGTCATGGGACTTTTTTTAGACTGGCTCACAGCCTCCCAGAATAAAGACTACATTTCTCATCTTCGTGGCTAAGTGTACCCACATGACCAAGCTCTGGCCCATGGGTTATTCGTGAGAGTGGTTTGTGCACCTTTTGAGGACCATCTTTAAAGTGCTCTTCTTCTCTCCCTGCTGGTCTGTGCTGATACCATAAACTTGGGCAGTTATCTTGAACTGTGAGACGGCAGAAGGACACTGGGTCCTTGACCCCCATGAACTGCCATACTAGCTCTAGACTTCTTACTTCTGGACCCTCTTATTTAAGACAGACAGTTATTTGGGGGTTTTTGGAAGTTCAGCCTGGCTTCTAAGACACTGCATAATCCTGGCTATCTTCCCATGTTTTTCCTCTCTGCCGCTAAATGTAAGTTCTATTCTTTACACCTTCAATCTCTCTAATTGTTCCCTCAGCAATTGATTTTCTCTTACGTTATCTATCACTTCAACATGGATGACTCATGAATCTGTATTTTAATCATTACATCTTTCTTGAACATCAGACCCACGTTTCCAAGAGTTTATGGAGTACTTTTAGCTGAATATTTTGGTAACTGAAACACCTCAAACTTAACATAATCCAGAATTGAACTTATTTCCTCAGATGTGCCCCTCCTTCAATCCTGTTTCTGTTAGTTGCACAATACTTCCCCAATGAACCAAGCTCAAAACCTCAGACTCATCCTCAATGCCTTCTCCTCCTCATTCATCCATATTTGGATGAATGTAAGATCCTGTTAATGCTACCTGTTCAAAACCTCTGCTATCCATGTTCTCCTTCCAGTCACTTCCTATTATCCCCCTAGTCTGAGCTCTAATTTCCTTTAAGAGATTCCTTGAGCTCTCTCGACTTCAAGGTATCCCTAACTCCAGTCTCTCCCAACCGCAATCTAAGATTATACAATTACACATACACTCAGCCCTCCATATCCATGGGTTCTGCATTGGTGGATTCAACCAGTCACAGATCGAAAATATCCAGGAAGAAAAAAAAATTCCAGAAAGTTCCAAAAAGCAAAATTTCAATTTACCATGGGCCATCAACTACTTACCAGTATTTACATTGTATCAGGAATCAGAAGTAATTCAGATGATTTAAAGTATCTGGGAAGCTACATGGAGCTTATATTCAAAAAACTATGCCATTTTATATAAGGGACTTGAGTGTCCAGGGATTCTGCTATGTGTGGGGGGAGGGGGGGGAGGGTATCCAGGAACGAATCCCCTGAGGACACGAGGAATAAAGACCGCCATCTGAGATGGAATATTCTATGACCAGTCCTTTGTTCCAACCACACTGGATTATTTACCGTTCTCCAAACATGCTATCGTCTCCCACCATCTTACTGTTATTGATGCCACGTCCTCTGCTTGGAAAGGCCTTCTTCTTCCTCACTTCTGCTCATCAAATAGAATTCTCTATTTTGGGGTTCAGCTCAAATGCACTTCCTTCATAAAGCCATCTCTGATCTCTTACACTGACATAATTTATCCCTTTTTGAACTCTGAAACTACTTTTATACCACTTTAACATATTTTGACCTTTTATGATTATTTTACATACATCTCATGTATACATATGTATATAAATGGCTGTCGATACATTCGGTGGAAGAAAATAGAGATGCATAGCTTACAAAGCTCGAACTTATTCCATAATGGAAAGGAAAGTAAACTGCTCCAACTCAGAAATATAAATTGAAAAGATACAATAGGGCTCCTCTGGTGAGAGAAGAGGAAGCTGCTGAAGATGAGGCTGAACTGTTAGACTCGCTCATTTACATTTTTTGCCTTTGGGAAAAGCACCCAAATTTACTCCTTATAATCTACCAAGAAAAGCTGGCCTGGACTTCCATGTTAAGATGGCTGACTGAATACAGGTACTTACTTACATCTTCTTCCCACAGTCTTACTAAACTAAAAGTGGGCCTTCTCCTAAAAGGTATGCAAATGAAAGCACACCTGACAAAACTCAATCCCAGGCTGCCAAAAGGAAAAGCCAAGCTTCACACTATAGAATTCCCCAAAGGCTCGGAAATTGGCAGCACTTTGGATGTGGGAGTAGACAGAAGCTAAAATAACATTTTTCCTCCCCTTCAAAAAGATTAAGGTCTTCACAAACTTCACACAGACCAACATGCACCGCTCTCAGGAGTAATGACTTAACTGCATCTTAAGACCTCAGAGGTGTAGCATGTGCCAAGGACTTCCCATGTATCACTGTCTTCTGATAACCGTGCATCACTGTCCTAAGCTAAGTAACCACTTCACCTGGACTGAAACACCATTAGTGGATGCTGCAGAAAAGCACCACAGAGAACAATGACTTTTAGAGGTCCTGGCTACTTTCCCATTTGCTAACAAACTTGTCCACAGTTTCTCTGAGCAGGAGCATGTCCCCAGTGTTCAGGGGGCAAAGAGTTCAACATTAGAGAGAAATAAGTGACTGTGCTAAATGAAACAGGAAGCATTGTTCTGTTATGCCAGTCCTGTATAAAGATTTCAGAAGACTTTTTCTACATTTGAAACAACTGAAATAACAGATGAATATCTAGTTGGATAAAACTGTCATAAAACCATCTGAGTCTAGTGCCTTTATTGGGGAAGGAGAATGGGCTTTCCACTTTGTGGATTCTATTAAAGTTTTCTCCTTCTGTCAGTTTTTGTCATTTCTACAGACACAACTGGCATTTCTGGAGATTCTTCACTATGAAGGTTTGTCCTGCATCCTTAGCATTCCTGGTCACTGGGCACCAAATGCCAGTGTGAACACCTCCTCAACTAGTCATCGTGATGAATCAATAACTCACCCAATCAATAACTCACCCAGTTGCTCCAGGAAGGGAGCAACTCTAGCCAAATAAAACTTATTCCTATTAATTCTCTTTCTATTAATTTTTAAAATCTCTGAATTTGTGGTTACATATATTTCTTACATTATTCCTAAACGCTGTGTTCCCCTTTTCTTGATCAGAAATGTTGAGATATTTTAAAAAACAGACAAGTTTTCATTCTAATTATCAAACCTATTGCTTTTTGCTTTGTTTTTAAATTTTCATTTCTGCTTTCCTTTTTTTCTTTCTGTGTTTAACTGAAGTGTAAATGCATACCATAAAGTAGGTGACCTGTTGTATCTGCTTTTATCTTTATTAATTGCTCTCTGAAACTTTCTCCTGCTTAAGTTTTAGTCTTTCTTGTTTTTAACAAATGAATTTAAGAAGAAAAACTTTACGCTGAGTACCACTTTGGCCAAATATTATCAGTGTTTAAACAAAATATTTCTACTACCATTAATTTCTAAGTTGGAAAATGATAGAAAAGAAAAAAGAAAAAAGATAGGCAACTCATAGACTAAACATATAATACTAATCAATAAGATAAGATGCTCAGTTTCACTGGACCAGGGAAATATCAAATTCAAAAGTCACTTTCTTTGCTTACTATGGGAAAAAACATTAAAAAGTGATAATATTCTGTGTTGGTAAAAGTATAGGGAAAAGAACACACTCATTCACCATTAAGGAAGGGCCAAGTGGCTCCACCAACAGATCTAGACATGCATCTACATTCTGACTTGCTAATTCTACTTTCTGTCAATGTCTTTTAGAGAAACACACTTATAAGCATTTAAGAATGTCTGTATGGAATGTTCACAGCAGCATAATTTATAACAGAGAAGTAATACTGAAGACAACTTAAACATCCATCAGTCAGTGAACAGAAAAATGAGTTATGGAAGGACTTCTCTGGTGGTCCAGTGGCTGGGACTCCGTGTTACTAACGTGGGGGCCCAGGCTGAGTCCCTGGTTGGCAAACTGGATCCCACACGCTGCAACTAGGACTTCCCATGTTGCAACTAAGACTCGGTACAGCCAAATATATACATATGATGAATTTCTAAATAAAATAAAACATTTTTTAAAATGAGTTATGGGCTGTTTAACAACAATTTTAAAATAATAAGGTAGACTTTTAGAACTGTGACAAAATTTATTTGTGATCTATGAACAAATTAAAAAAAAAGTTTGCAAAATAGTTTGTAAAATACGATCCTATTTTAGGTTAAAAACAAACAAAACAATTTCATATGATCACTTTTATATAAAGATAGCACATGGCCTGAAGTAAAAAACAACATACTTTCAAACTATGGTTATCTCTGGTAACTGTGAGTAGCAGAGAGGTGAGAAAAATCTGAGCATTTTATTTGTATTCACTTTTGTATTGTTTGAAATTTTTCTTTCCAGTGAGCTAAAATGAATGTAATTTTAAAATGTAATTAAAAATAACTCCTACCCACCCCTCACACTGTAGTTTCTAGTAGTATAAAGGAGGAGCTGAAAGCTCTGGTAGTCTCATTAACACGGCCTTTTTGAAAACTGATGGATTAATTCATAAAAGCTGCCTAAGATAATGACTTAAGTGGAAAAGCAGGCAAAATTTAGTATGTACTAATGCACGACATCATCTGCTGACTTGCCTCACTCTGACCAATCCTTGCAGGCATTTCTTCCAGGCTACTGAGAAATTGGCAGAGCCTATTTTCATATTTAATGTCACCACTCCTTTGTCTGAAAGCTCTGAGTGATCTAAGCAGCTTGCCTGGAGGCAGGCACACTTCTCATGCTGTGGTTCAATTAAATCTGCTTCCAGCACCGCCTACTCTCAACAGTTAGCCCAGTATTGCAGAGCTGGAAGAAACCAAAGCAAAGGAGCATGAGATATGAGGTCAGAAGTCCTCCTGGGTAGCTCTCTCTCAAACCTAGAGATTTCTTAACCTGAGGACAGAAATTTCCTATCAAGGTCACTTGGCCCCGTTTATGAAGTTCATCTGACTTTCCCCTTTCCTTCCTTTCAAAGGTTGAGTCAGCTGACCTTATAGTGGTTCCAGATCAGACCTTTGAAAGAAAGAATTAGAATCTCATTCCTCCATGATGCTGAAAATTCTTCCCTCACTAAGAACTTTCATGGGACTTTCCTGGTGGTCCAGTGGTTAAGAGTTTGTGATTCCAATGCAGAGGGTGCTTGTTTAATCCCTGATCAGGGAACTAAGATTCTACATGCTTTGCAGCCAAAAATTTTAAAAATAAATTTGAAAAATTAAAAACAAAACAAAACACCCTTTTCAAACAGAGCATTAAATTCTTTAAGGGTTAAATTTCAGTATGATTTATTACTAAACAACTAGAGCAGGTATCAGTGCTCCACCCACTCTGCAGCACTTCTCACAACAGCCAAGACATGGAAATAACCTAAATGTCCACGGCCAGATGAATGGATAAAGAAGATGTGGTATGTGTATACAATGGAATACTACTCAGCCATAAAAAAGAAAATAATACCATCTGCAGCAACATGGATGCAACTAAAGATGCTCATACTAAGTGAAGTAAGTCAGAAAGAGAAAGACAAATACCATACATCACTTAGGTTGTTGTTGTTTACTCACTAAGTCGTGTCCAACTCTTTTGTGACCCCACAGGCTATAGCCTGTCAGTCTCCTCTGTCCATGGGACTTTCCAGGCAAGAATCCTGGAGTGGGTTGCCATTTCCTTCTCCAGGGAATCTTTCCAACCCAGGGATTGAACCTGAGTCTCTGCATTGGCAGGAAGATTCTATCACTGAGCCACCAAGGGAAGCCCGCATTACTTATATGTGGAATCTAAAATATGGCACAAATGAATCTACGAAACAGAAAGAGATTCATGGACATACAGAACAGACTTATAGTTGCCAAGAGGGAGCAGGGGAGGCGAGGGATCGACTGGGAGTTTGGGGTAGATAGATGCAAACTACTACATTTAGAATGGATAAACAGCAAGGTCCTAATGTATACCTCAGGGAACTATACTCAATATCCTGTGATAAACCATAATATTCTTACATTAAAAAAGAATGCATATATGTGTATAACTGAGTCACTTTGCTTACAGCAAAGATTGATACAACATTGTAAATCAACTATACTTCAGTCAAAAAATGTGAAGAAAAAAAATAAATCCTAGGTCTAAATGTATACCAAAAGCTGTAACATTTCCAGAAGAAAATACAGGGAAAAAACATTACTGACTTTATCCATTAAAATTAAAAAAAAAAGGGTAAACTGAATTTTCTCAAAATCAAGAAACTTTTGTTCTTCAAAAGACACTGTTAAGGGGATAAAAAGACAAGTTACAGACTAGAAGAAAATAAGATATCTGATAAAGAATTTAAATCCAAAATATATAAAAAACCCTTACAACTCAATAATAAGAAACAACCTAACTTTTTTTAATGAGCAAAAGATCCAAACAGACCATTCATTAGATACAAGGATGCCAAAGAATCTCATTAATAGATGTTCAATACCATTAGTCATTAGGGAAATGTAAATTAAAACCAGAGTGAAATATCACTACATACCTATCTGAACGGCTAAAATTTCTAAAAACTGACAATATTAAATGTCAGGGAACATACACAGCAATTGTAACTCTGATGGGACGTAAAATGGTAGAACCATTCTGGAAAATGGTTTGGCATTTCCTTATAAACTTAAGCATATATTTATAAAGAACCAGCAGCTTCATTTCTAGTGTTTATCTCAGAGAAATGAAAACTATGTTCACAGAAATGCCTGTATGCAAATGTTTACAGTAGCTTTGTTTGCAACTGCCAAAGACTGAAAATGACTTAAATGGCCCTCAACTAGAGAATGGATAAATTGTGGTACATCCATTCATTTCATTTCAGAAATGAAAAGGAACAGATTACTAATACATGCAACAACAAGGATGAGTCCCAATGAATTATGGTAAGTAAAAGGGCCAGACTCGGAAGGGTACTAGAATATTGTGATTTATAGGAAATATATATTTGGTCATTCAGATGACCAAAGTATATTTCTCAGCTGTATTTGGCCTTTATTCATAGTTCCTGGCTCATATCTCCCAAAACAAAAGGAATTTTCTGATTAAGATATTAATGAAGGTGACTTCTGGATCCTATCCCAGGGTGGGGGAGGGTTGCCAGGGGAACCAATCAGGTGTTTAGAGGGTTGAACGTTTGGTCCCATCCCCTGATTTCCTGAGGAAGGGAGAAGGGGTCTGAGGTTGAATCAATGCCATTGGAGGATGATTCAGTTAATCATGACTGGGCCTGCCAGTCTCCATTAAATGAAGCCTCCATTAAATCCAAAAAAGACAGCTTTTCGATCGGTCCCACTTTTGCCAACAGCTTCCATGCTAGGGAAACCAGAACACTTCTGCCTGCCGCCAGGCCAGGCCCCAAGCTTGAGGAGGACAGAAGCTCTGCTCACCGGGGCCCTGCCCCGCATATCCCTTCATGTGGCTGCTGCTTTGTGTCCTTTAACATCCTTTTATGATAAATTGGTAATCTGGTGAGTATATGGGTTTTCCTTAGTTCTGTGAGGCCTGAGGCGTTTACTCTTTGATTTATAGCCAGTCATTCAGAAGTCCAGGTAACAACCCGGACTTGGAACTAGCATTCTGAGTTGGAGGGGGTCTTTGGAGCCTCCAATGTGTAGCCGGTTGGTCAGATGCACAGACCTGGGCTTATGATGGGCATCGGAAGTGGAGGGCAGTCTCATGGGACTGAGCCCTTTATGGTGGAATCTGATTCTACCCCTGGGTAGACAGTGTCAGAATCAAGCTGGAGTCTCAGAGACCCCAGTGACATTGGAGAATTGCTTATTGGTGTGGGGAAGCCTACATGCTTACACACACACACACACACACACACACAAACTGGGTCTGGGAACCTTTTGTAGGTATGCACTACAAGACTCCATTTATACAATGTTCTGGAAAAGGCAAAAATCATAGGGACAGACACTGGAGCCGAGACTGTAAAGGAGGGGCAGGACTGACCCCACAGAAGAACCTTCTGGTGAGGAAACCGTGCTTTATCTTAATTGTGGTGCAGCAGTCAAACAACTGTATTTGCCAAAACTCACAAAACTGTATACAAAAAAGCTGAATTTGACTGTTTCTGAATAACCTTTTTTTTTTAAAAAAAGCTCCAAATGGAAACCATAAAAACAAATCAAAACAAAACTACTATGAAAATAACCACAAACTTTACGCACTTAAGGAGAAACCTTTTACACAGGACTGTTAAAAATAAGGTCTGCAGTATCAGACACATCCACACACATTCTCTTAGCCACCGCGACCCTGACAGCCCTTGTAGAGGGTCCTTTCAAAGACACCACTGCATCCCCCGCTCTTACCTGCACCCTTGGCTGTCAGAGGATGGAAGGAGGCCTAACAGCACCTGTGAAGGGACCGAGGCTGGCGGGCCACAGGGAGCTGGGAGAGGCCGCGGGGGTGCCTTCACCTGCAGTGGGAACTGCACCCCCCTTCTTGTTCTTCCTTAGGAGACAGAGGCCGTCACAAATGCTCCAGTGGGGCACACTCACCCTGGTGGGGATGGCAAGCACACCGCCTGGCCGGTTGTCAGTCCTGCAGCCCTCACCCCTCACAGAGGAAGCTGGATTTCGCAGAGGCGACAAAAGTAGGCCAAGGCAACTGAGCACTCCAGTTACCGGGTGGCAGCCAATCCCGGGCCCCTCCCCAGGAGTGGCTCACTCTGAGGTCAGGCCTCAAAGCGGAGTCTGTGCCGTCAGCCTAAGCGGAGTCTGTGCCGTCAGCCTGAACCCAAGGGGAATGACTTGTTGGGCTTGTTTTTCCACTGCAGGAACTTGAGGGTTTGTGATTTGAGACCCCAAATCAATCTCGGCCACAAGGCTGCCAGCCTCCCCTCCCTCAGCACTCACCTAGTCTGACCTGACCTTTTCCTTGCTTCACGTGCTCAAAGGTGACAAGTCCACTCTAGCCCGGGGCATTGAAAATGAAAGGCCATAATACACCCACCACCCAGAATGCCCTGAGACCCAACTCCCCCAGCTAGAGGAACACCATCATCTCTTTCTGCCCTTTTGGAGCGGTTTCTGCCAGGAGAGGGGGTGGGGGCTCTACCTTTTGTCTTTCCATCCACAGACACCAGCTTCTTCGTCTCTGCTGTCAGCAGGAGCTCATAAGGGTGTTCATCCTCCTCCTTGGCTGCGCTCCCCTGAATCCAGGGTCTCATGGCCAAGACCTGAGAGAGAAAGCACGTACTTCTCAGGTGAGGGGCTAACACCCAGACAGGTTATGTCAAACAAATTTGAGTTTATCGGCTCCTTTTTCTTCAGAGAGGAAGAGAGGAGGGGAAGAGAAGGTATATAAGTCAAGCGTCACAGGGAATTACAACCACTCTCCTGGCTACACATCTGGGCCTCAAATCTCAATGGCCTTTGATTAAAACACTTCCCTTTTCTTCCCTCATTTCATCCTTCAAGATGCCATAAATAAAATCCAAGATCCTCCCCTCCCCCGCCTCGCCCCTCTCTGTGTGATCTCTTTTCTGTGGATAACACCTCCCGAGTGGTTTTCAGTCACCATGCATCATAAGACCTTCTCTCTCCGTGTTTCTTTTCTAATATTTAATACATTCACACAGTACCCCAAAGGCTGGAATCCTTCCCCTCTTCTCAAGAGGGGATCAAAATGATTTCTAACTAACCCTGACTGACATACATTTACTAGGAACAAAGCTGTCTGTAAATCTTCTATTTCTGTGAGCCCTTCTTCATAGGCCCCAGGGTTATAGATGAGGATTTTCCCAAAGCTAGCTTCCTACCACACTTAGGAGAACACAATCTAAATCAATTCTACCAATCTCTGTTCCGAAGAGAGGCAAGGATGAATTTCAGTGAAGAAAAAGCAGCTCTGTCTCCTGAGAAACCCCTAATCCAGGCAGCCAAGTGTCTCTAATGAAATGACTGGCCAGAGCTGGCCCCGATATCTGCCAACCGGCTTGAGGCAGCTGGGGGCCTGTGGCCACAGCCCGTCACGGTACTGGAGGAGCCAAGCGTCTCGACACAAGCCAGAAACACGACGGTTCATGCTACAGTCACACCAAGAGAGAGGATGGAGATACTTGCTATAGAGGATAATTCTGGCTCATCGGTCCTAAGAATCCAACGTGTTTCACAGGCAAATTAAATATAACACTGGCTATTATGAAAGCAAACCAAAGCACAAAACCTCTGATTGAGGAGTTTGGCTGGAACAAGGGATATATCATGAAGGAGGAGGTGAGAGGGGTTCATGAGTCCACCTCACAAACAAGGGGACCCTACACGTGAGGCATTCTGGCGCACCCAGAAACCTCCTTCTTTATTGACATGTCCCACGGCTCACTGGAAACAAATCACGTTTGTGATTCATCAGGATTTGGCTTCTTGGAGGCACAGCTCACAGCGTTACAGCCTAATGAGATAACAGATTCTAGCAGCTTCAGACTCAAGGAGAGACTGTAGCTCCTGTCTGCTAACAAGGGTGCCACTCCAAAGACAGTGACGGTTTCTCCAAAATTCTGCTGAGCGCAGCAGGGACCTCCACTTACTGAGGGCCGCCTGACAGCTAAAAACTACTTCAATACAAGGAGCCATTTGCCTATATTACTTATTCCCTTTGCCTCGTCATAAGAACACAATTAAGGGAACAAAGAAGGGCCATGAAGCAGTTCAGACAGCATCAACTTAACACCACAGGCTTCACAGACAGGCATTTGTGTTCTGCAACTTTATACACCCAGGGCCATCAATTAGGCAGAGCCCTGGAAATCTGATTCTGTGAGTGTTCTGCACCCAGAGTGTTCTCTCATACAGCCCCAGTCTTCTCTGCGAGGTATTTGACAGCCTGGGTGCCCAGCCTATAATATCCTTTCTTCCCAAGCAGGACAGGGCTGATGACTTCCATCTGGAAAATCAGACCCCTGGACCTGCATCCACTCCCTGCCTGGCTCCTGTGCAGGACAACCGGAAGCAGAGAGCCAGCAATGGCAGAGCTGGAGGGATCCGAACCATTCCAGCCACAGCTAGGGAGCACTTGGTTCCAGCTCATTCCTTCAGGAAATAAGAAAGCCCAGTTCCCAGAGAGGTCCAGGGACCTGCTCAAGGTTACACAGAAAGCTTCCAGCAGAGCCAGGGCCAAAAAATTCACCCTGCCTCCAGATTCTGGACTGAGTTGGCCTCTATTTTTTTCTGGGAAGTATGGTTTCTCCACTCAATTCAGAATCCTCTCCCCACTTCAGATGTCTAATGAGGGTCCCCTGCTCAGACCCACACAATCATAGGGTGATCTTTTCCTCTTGGTCCTGGCCTCTGCCAGCTATGGGAATCTCATGAAAAACCAATAAACTGCTTTTCTGCAAGTCTTCCCAGTTTCCACTCAAGAAGCCCTGTGTCACAGAGAATAAGGCAGTAACTGATTTTCAACAGAAAGGATTCCGCTTTTTACTAAATTACTCCTTAATCTTTTTTTCCCCTTTCTTCCAGGGCTTGCAATAAATCAAAAACAACAACAACAAAAAAACCCCACAAAAAACAAAAACGCATTCTCTGCTCTATGAAGAGTGACATTTTTGCTGCAGAGAAAAGCAACTACAGGTCGCCACCTAACTGTGACCATGGGATGGCCCACCAGGGTGTGGGCAGCTTTCTGGGAAGAGATATCACAACAGCTGCAGTGTCCCATGGACGTTCAGCACGTCTAAGCAGAGAGAAAACACCGGTCAGTCCAGTGCAGTTGGCAGCCCATTTGGTGGGGTGAAAACATCTGAATAGCTGAATACAAGTGTGTGTATATGTTTGATTTTTTTTAAGGCAGTTTCATGATCTGGTCGTCACTCTGATCAGCTTTCCTGGAGCCAGGCACACTCAGTTTCTCCTACAGGCTTCCGTGGGTCATCTGACACCTCAGGAATGGGAAACAAACACCAGGGCAGGGTGCTCGCCTCGCACGACATGAGGTTTGGGGTATAAGGTTTGAGTGTGTAAGAAGTGAAGGTGGTGAAGGCTAGAGTCCAAATTTTTTTTTTTAAGTCCACTTTTGGAGAAGATCTATCCAGTCAAACTACAGTGAACAGAATCTGTCTGGATCATTAAAAGGGCAATGACCCAGACCACATCATCTCTGTATTCGTGTACTTATAATCATTGCTTCGGAAGCAAAGCCAGGGTTCTCAGGGTCTTCCAAATGTTGACTATGGTGGTCCAACTGATCCAGAATTCCAGGCTATTGGAATATGTATCTCAGACACAGTCTCCAATTCAGGAGAGTTGTAGGGAGATTTCTCCTCCTCCTACTTCTTGATACAGTATAATTGCCAAACTGTATGCCCTAGAAAGTCCTCGGAGAAGAGAAAGTGCTGGTCATCCAGTATTTGTTTGAGTCTTCCCCTTATCCTTGGACATCAGAAATCTTACTCCAAGTCCTTATTAAGGAGGCGGCACAAGGCATTTACAGGGACCCAGCCCTGACTGGAGATGCTCTGTTATTGCTAGGTTTCTCCTTGTAAACAGGGAGTAACAAAGCAAATCTCTACATAAAAACATGCAGGGACTGACTACGTGCACGTGCATCTGCTGGCCTAGAGCCTGTAATTCTAGAGACCCCTTAATTGAGACATAATAATAAGTATTTTGTAATTAAGGGATAGAAAAAAATAAGGACAGAATTTGTACCTAGCATGGAAATCAGCCCCTACCTCCAACACTGACTTTTACATTCTTAAAAGGATTTCCTTGTATTTATACAAATTGTTAAACTGAAGTCATCCTTATGGCTACAGCTGTTTATATTAAATAAAAGAACCTGTCTCACTGGATGGTCCATGGCAGTAAAAAAAGTTAACTCTGACTTCTGGCAACTAAGTAATGAGATTTAATTGATTAATTTGTGTTAGCTGATTTTTAAGTTAAAGAATAATAGGGCATTGAATGAGCTACAAAACACTATTGAAATTATATAATATTTTGAATAAACAATAAATGTATTCTCTGAATGGTGGGAAGTGTTAAAGGAGCATTAGGAAGATGCAAGATTAAAGAAAATATGATTTTCTTCATATACCTAATTTAGAAGATTGAACTATTTGCCCATGACAACATTTCTTGGTTTAAAAAGTGAACTATTCTTTTCAAATAGCGTCCTTTGATGTCCCTTACCTATCCCCTGACTCCTATTTCTCCTCTAGTTGAGTTTTCATGACATTTTCCATGTTTGCCCTGGTATAAGATTCTTCATGTGAAATGAAGAGGGAAAATGGAAAAACAGAAATAAGACCTTTGGGTCAGAAGCAAAGCTTGCTACTCTGGGCCTACCTTGGTGGCTCAGTGGTAAAGAATCCGCCTGCCAATGCATGGGACACGGGTTCAATCCCTGGTCTGGGATGATCTCACATGCCACAGGCAACTGAGCCTGTGCTCTAGAGCCATGAGCCACTACTACTGAAGCCCATGCGCCTAGAATCCGTGCTCTGAAACAAGAGACATCACTACAAAGAGAAGCATGCCCACTGCAACTAGAGGGTAGTCCCTGCTTGCTGCAACTGGAGAAGGCCTGCGCACAGCAACAAAGATCCAGTGCAGTCAAAAATAAATAATTTTTTTAAAAAAAAGCTTGCTAATCTGACCGACCCAGTGTAGAAAACAGTGATTAGGGGGCATATGCTACACTTTGTATGAAAAGACAACACAGGTACAGAAGCCAAAAGAGAGACTGTTTAGCCTGATGGAGCCAGGAGAAAATGTGCATGTTTGGCTTTCCATGTGGCATGGTAGATCAATAAATGTCCTGCCTGCTAGGCAGCCCTAGTCAAATTCCTTGCTTAGTACTTTTGGGTGAGTTTGAAAGGTCTTGTTCTGGATTACTGATACACACAACAGAAATCTACTAATCCAAAGAGGTGAAAAGAAAATGAGATAGCAAAGTCTTCTTTAAGCACACAATGGATGCACTTAGCAAAAAATCATATTTCAGTGATGGGAATAAACCCTCAACCCTCTACCTCAGAAGCTGTCAAGGGAAAATACTTCTTATCTATGTGGTCTTCTTCCTCTTCATCAGGTGGTGGTTTTGCTGGAGGCGGAGGACGTTCCCTCTGTAGAAAAGAAAAATAAGTATTTTACTATCTCTTTTTTCAAGAACCTAACTTTTTTGGTTTACTCTTATCTTAGCCTTTGGGAATAAAAAAGAATAATGTACCGAATTCCCCTGACAGACTAAACTCAAGGTTTAGTATCTGAACAGATGGAGAACTCTACACACACACACACACACACACACAATTCAATTAGCATTACTTTGTTTTTTGATTTTTATAGCAGACATTACAAACACGTCTGTCATATCCTTGGCCACACTGAGAAATATCAGCGCTAAAAACACACAACTGCCTAATCAGAAAATGTCTTTCATGATACCAATACACAAACTCCATATAGGAAAACCAGTGGCTCAACTTCCAATCTGCTAGAGAAAAGGAAACAGTAAATCAAAAGAACCAACTTGTCAGAGTTCTAACAAACCAAAGTTATTACGGAAATAATGAGGAAAGCAATCTAGGGCAAAAACATTAGTTCCTGCTCAAAGTGAAAGTGCTAGTCGCTCAGTCGTGTCTGACTCTCTGCAACCACATGGACTGTAGCCCACCAGGCTCCTCTGTCCATGGAATTCTCCAGGCAAGAATACTGGAGAGGGTCGCATTCTTTTCTCCAGGGGATCTTCCTACTCCAGGGTTCAAACCCAGGTCTCCTGCATTATAGGCATATTCTTCACCATCTGAGCCATCAAACTTAACAGCTATTCCTATTAGCAGAGCTCAGAACTGGTCTCTTATCCTTGATCACTTCCTTCAGTGAGTACTATTATGTATCATTAGCATATGAAAATCCTATTTCATCTCAGCCCATTTAAAAAAAGGAAGAGTTGTCAGTTACCTGCCCTCACAGGGGTTGGCCAGCTTTTTCTTAAAGGGCTACACAGTAAATATTTTAGGCTTTGCGGTCAGCTCTGCCACGGGGACATCTAAGCAGCCATAGAGGATATGTAAATAAGTGGGTGTGGTTATGTTCCAAATACAACTTTATTCACAAATACAGACAGCTGTCTGTGGGCCTCAGTTCACCAATCTCTACCCTCAAGCAAGAAGCTCACTGAAGAGGGGATTATCAAGATCATGGTAGACAGTTTCAGGAACACACAGAACGGTCTGTGGTGAAAGAAAGCCAAAGAGAGTTCTGCCATTGTCCCTGCTGGACTCTCAGCATCTTCATATCCCAAAGTCCTGTTCATGCCTGAGAGCTCATGTTCCTACAGGGAAGGGAGCTGGCCTGCAGGCCCCTTCCTTGGCTTGTAGGTTAGCTCACTGTGTTGCTAGAACAAGAGTATTTCTAAATATCTCAGTGGAGGTGAATGTTGAATTAAGTGACAGCCTCCAAGAAACCTGCAAGCAAAGACACTTCTCCTGTTTTAGGAGCCACCACATTAGTTAGCACTCTGCATCCGTGATCCCCCTGTTAAACACACTTTACTGGCTGGTATTATAGCTTGATAATCTGGTCATTCCCACAGTCCCTGCCACCAGATGGGTGCTCAGGGGCCACAACTTCAATGTGGTCAAGCCAAGTAAAGCTATTTAGGTTGAATTTCCCACCAAGTCCACTTTCCCCACCCTTATTGCTCCAGAAGTACAGGGACAAATCTGGTCCCAGTGACACCTTGTAAGGAGGGGGACGGCAAATGGAGCAGGCCCATAATCTCACTAGTTTTCCAACCAAAGGACACAGTGACTGAGGAAAATCAGAATTAAGCATAATAAAAATGACTCATCCTAGATGCCTTTTCAAGGTGAGAGAAACCTAGAAAGAACAGTATGAAAGGTTTCTATGGAAGTGGTGATCACCAGGGACCCTGGAAGGAAAGAAAAGCATGAGTCTCTCTTTTCTACCATGAAAACTTTGGCCAAGGGGCCTGGGACTACAAAGCTGTCTCATACATAACTATCCGCTGTGTTTACAAGATGGGGAACAGTCCTTTGGCCACTGTTAATCATCAAGGGCCAGGAAGGCAGCACAGCCACAACATCCTCAAGTAAAACTGGCAAAGCAAGCACCCCAAGATGCATCAGTTTCTACTCAGCCAGGACCACAGGAGGCTAGAGTCCTAGAGTGGGATGAACAAAGAGCCCATGGAAGTCAGTGGCTAAGCCCACAGGAACTTGGTCATTCAAAGCAGACTTCAGCAACGCTGTGTTCTTCTTGCAAAGCCTCCAGCTCCCTCTAATGGGCATCACCGGTAAGTACCACAGATGGCAGCGTCTTCCTCTGCAGGTTGGACTGGCCTATTTGTACCTAACAGTGAAAGGAGTGAGAAAACAAACAAAAAAAACACTATCTCTGTCTGCAGAAGCACTGTGCCAGTGGTGCTTGGCATACATGCTTGCTTTCACCACCGACAAAAAGTTTATCACACTCCCTGATAACACCCACTCTGAAGATGCTGCCACAAGGTCGGCAGGCCTCTCCAAAATCCATACGGAAATGCTGGGACAGGGCAGGGCCAGAAGTCTAACAAAAGAGAACACCAAAACCATCTGGCCATTCCCAGGGCACTGATGAAAAGTCCGAGGATCACCAGGCAGCCAAAGGATCATCAAAATGGTCATAAGCCAGATTTTCACCAAAGGGAAGGGCCAGCCTCTCCAACAGGAAGCTGTAATATACACCTGAAAATATGGCCCAAGGTGGGACTATCACTGGAATCCTGTTAGAGCAATGCCTGTTTATGAGAAGCACAATGCTCAAAACCTCAAACTGCGGTGCTGCCAGTGCAGGGAGGAAGGGCCATGGGACCACTGATTCAGGCCTAGACTCACAGTAAAGCGCCAGGAGAGACAGCGAGGGTAAGGAGTCTGAAGAACAATGTTCAAGGCTAGAAAGAGAAGCAAGTACTAGAGAAAGAGCCAGTCAGATGGGAAGGTTGACCTTTTGAGGGAAAAATTCAGAGTTGTCCTCCTTCCACCATTTCAAAGCCTGGAGGGTTATAACTATGGGAAAAATGAGAATGCATATCCGCATCTGCTTAAGCCTTGCTACGACCCTGCTAAACACAGACTCTGTCCAAATCCAAGTGGATAACTTTTCAAGGGCAAATGGAAGGTCAACATGTACTCAGGGCAGAGAGGAAGTTATTTAGTGAGCTCTTTCATCAATACACAGCAAAGACAATACATACAAACAATACACAGCAAAGACAATACATACAAACAATACACAGCAAAGACCCCAAACACAGAAGCAGCACTGAGCCTAACACAAATAAAATGCTTCAATTTGCTCTAAGGACAACTGAGTAACAGAAAGATGCCAACGGGTTATACTGAAACTGAAAACTAAAATTATACCTCAACATGATCTGCATAGTTAGACCACACTAAGCAAGAGGGAGCAAGGCAGAGGGGGAGCCCCCAGGAGAACAGGGGGAGGCGGACTAGGTCTCTGAGACGCAGCTGGCACTGGGGCCACACTTCCCTTCCCCCACTCCCCAGCAGAGCAGAGGTGACAACGGAGCCCCGGCCACATACAGGCCTCACTCCAGCAGCTTTCCCTCCGGCCGCCTCAGCCTCCCTGCTCACAGAGTCCCGGTCGGACGAGCGTCCGCTGGCCGTGCTGTCCAAGGACTGGCAGGAGACAGCGTTGTACAGCGCCTCATAGGGACCCTCCTCTTCCGTGTGGGTGTTAAAATCGATGATCAGTTCAGTCACTGCTTTCTCCAGGTCACCTAAAGAGGGGTGGGAAGGCCAGAGAATCGGTGAGAGGAGGGCACAGTCTCGACTTCCCACCACGGCAACAAGCCAAAGCCCCTCTGGTCACCTGAACTTGACCAGCATTAACCCAGAGCAGGAAAATAAGTCATGGCTCTCTCCATGGACAAGACTAAATACAGAGTTTCACCTGCACTATATACTCTGAGAACTGAACAAATTTTCTCTAGTTCAATATGCAACATTTGACATCAATGAAGGACATCTCCCAAGACGGTTATGAATTCCAAAATACCTCAATATCATGACAGCATGAACTTAAACCAGAAAATATAGCAAAGTACCACTGAAAAAACTTCAGTAATTCCTTTAAGTTCTTAACAAGAACCTCCACATGCTCAAGCAAGACAGAGGATGGTGCAGTCTCTCTGAGATGGCGATGCTATGTGGCTGTGAAACTCACTTGCCAGGTAACTACAAACCTCAGGGTGCCTGGGATCCAAATGTGTGACTCTGTCTGCAAAGTAACCAGGGATCTGGTTATAGACGGGGGATCTCTGGGTCACTTGCAAAGAGTCAAAACTGTAACTGTAAAATCCTTGAAAGCTAAGAGCTTAGTGAACTACTAATCCCATTACCAGCAGATTATGAGGTCAAGAAAAAAAATGTGACCAGGGAGGGGAACAGGGACTCCACAGTAAAGACAGGCTGGGAAGCCTTGAGCCCTTGTATCTCTGCAGTCCTCTGAAAAATCTCTTTCCTTTTTTAGTATGTGGCTTTGCTCTGTTTCTCTGGCCTTCCCCATTGTGATTCGCATCTGGGGGAGGTGTCAGCCCGTGTTCTGTCTTTCTCATCCATTGGACCTAGGATCCAAAAGGGCTGCTCGATCAATCTGAAGAGGTGGATCCTGGCTAATGACGGAGAGGCTGGACTGCCCATGCTAGCACCCAGACCACATTTGTTGGACAAATGATACATTACTAAAACCTGCCATATATATAACTACCAACCAGATGACACTCATTAAATATTTACTGTGGGCCAGCTATATTCAAGGCACTACAGTGTATGTTGCGGGGGGGGGGGGGGTTTCACTGAGATTTGAGTTCATCCTGAGATCATCCTGTTTGTCACACATCCCAGGACAGCTCTCACGGAGCCAATTTTAAAAGTAGAGAATAAAGTATGAAAGAAGACATCCATAGTTAAGCCCTAAGCTTTGCCCAAGAAAGCTTCATACAGTAGCTGGAAAAAAATGAATTTGAATATGAACTTATTAAATACTCTCAACCCCAAATTATAATTTAAATGAAGCTTCTTCCATTCTGCCAAAGAACATTCAATATTCAACCTTTTCAAGCTGAGAACCCCCTGCAGGCAGAGAAGGGTGACTCACCCTGAGGCTTCTGGGATATCGAGTCCAGGTTGGAGATGAGGGGTGGCTGGGGTGTAAGGGTTTTATCTACCTCTTTTGCACTTCTTTTTCCAGTCATGTGATCTACATGGAAAGACAAAAAAAAAAAGCTGTACCAAATACCAATGTCTTGGTTCACCCAGCTGGTCCTCTGGTCGGCCAGGCAGGAAGATGGACCCATACCTTCAATAAGTGCCGCTATCTGCTGGCTCTTCTGAGACGGCAGCTCCCGGACGGTGTCCAGTGCAGTCAGTCCACGGTTATCCTTTATGTTGACATCAATTCCTAGAAAGGCACACCAGGTGGACCAGGGGAGTGAGGATTTTCAAGCGAGGGTCAAACTCCAGGACACCTAATGCTCCCAAGAGGCACAATCAAACATTTTCATCCAAAGCCATTTTATCCAGCTATTCAAGAACAATTCATACATTTGCAATCAACCAATGGAGACATAAACATTGGGTTCAAAGGCAACCGGCAAAAATTCCCCTCTGGAGATCCTCGGGGGGAGGGATCCCCACGCGGGCATGCTGTGTAGACAAGAGCGCTGCCAACCTCTCACCTGCAGCCAGCAGGATCTGCACCACATCGGTCTTGCCAAACAAAGCAGCCTCATGCAAAGCACTGCCCTTCTCCGTCTGGAAAGCAAACGAGAGCGCAGAGCAGGATGTCATCAGACAGTGACTCAGGTTTGGCGTGGCTTCACACGACAAACGGGACACAGACGAGAAGGGACGGGAAAATAAAAAAAACCACACAAAGTTCTCTGTCATTATCTTTCCCACTTTTCGGGTCTGGATTCCAAAACCACAATCGTGGCCCACACTTGGTGGAGGGTGTGTGATGCGCCACCAGGAGGCCACACACGAATCACTGCACAGTCACCCTCAGAGCCACGCACAGGTGACATTCCTCAAAACCCCACCTTCCTGGGGGGAAGGAATGATGAGAAGAAAAAGACAAGGGGGTGAAAATGCCATAACTTCCATTGTGGTCTGGTGGCTGCCAAGCCTAAGGAATGGCTGTCCGAGGGAGAAAGCTGCCAGCAAAGGGGAATGCTGTGTCCTGGTGGCAACACTAAGATGACGGGACTTTGGAGGTGCAAATGGTGGCAGCAGGAACACAGGCAGAAGAAGATAATGAAAGCTTTCTAATTTCAAGAGAGCGTCCGTAAGCACATCTTTTCAGGGTATAATGCCACGTATTACCCCTGAAAAGAAACGAAAAATAACAGACTCACTGGAAGAGTTTGTCTCTAAAGTTTCGTGTTACAATGAGTCAGCAGCTGGAAGCATCTGACAAGGTGATGTGCACCGTGCTAAACAGGAACACAGCCCGGCAGCACGGAGCTCGTGCCTTGTCCGACATGACTAGGTCCCCGGGCCTGAGAGGGCCACCCGCCCTGCTACCTGGTAGCTGCTGTCCATGCCGGCATCCAGGAGGACCTGCACCACGGCTTTGTGGCCGTTCCTCGCTGCCAGGTGCAGAGGCGTGTGCTTCTTAGTGTTGCAGCTCAGGAGGTTAGGGTGTGCGTTGAGGAGCATCTTCACCACCTCCAGCCTCCCGTAGAGTGCGGCCAGGTCCAGAGGCGTCTCGAACTTGTTGTTGCGCATGGTGGGGTCGGTCAGCTCCTCTAGGAGGACCTTCACCACCTCTGTGTGGCCGTACTGCGCTGCGCAGTGCAGGGCCGTCTCATTGTCGTTGTTCTAAAGAGTCAACAGGCGGGGGACCATCAGAGAGGCGACCAGCAAGCAGACGGGCACACACTGCGATCATTACATGTAAAACCACTGAAATCTAAATGAGAAAAATAGCAGCAATACTTGGGGACTAGTAGAACTACGTCAGAGTCCAGACAGACTCTGCTGCCAGCAAGGCCAACTGCTCTGATCAGCCTCAGTTACTGCCAGAGGGGAGCAATCGGCTCCTTAGCCTTTGCAGTCTCCTCTATGCCACGTGGACGTGTCTCCAGATGGCATGGAGGGCCATCCTTGGGAGCACGGCATGCCGTGGGGAGCAACCCTGGCACAAATGAACGCCCATGATATCACTGCCATTGACTCATTTTAAACTTCGACTGGTTTTACAATTTCTATTGAGCCAACCCCATGGTCCTGATTTTGGATCTGTTGACCATCCATTGCCTCACACACAAGCTTTTTGGAAAGAGCTTGTCATCTGCGTAGCTTCTTACATGCAAATCAATCGGCCAACAATGAAAGTAGCAGAGCACCCAAGATCACTTTCAACATATCAGCCAACAGCCACTGCCAAGGGACGGAGGTGCCTGAGCGCAGTCTCAGGGAAATGTAAGACCCGAAGGCTGCCCTGAGCCTGCTCCAGAATTCTGCCCCAACCACCGCATGCAGGATCTGCAGCTGTGCAGGGATGGATTTCTTAGGTAAGAAAGATACAATAAGACACTGGAATATTTTGTGTGAGAGGTGCAAAATATTCAAGATTGGAACACTGCCATTAATTCAAATTTACAGCCCCATGGTCCTCTGATGCCAATTTTGTTTCAGACTAAAGGCAGAACCTGAGATAAAACAGGACAAGTTTGTGCTTTATCAACCACCAGAAGCAAAATGTTAACCATTGCTCTTTCTTTTACTACTATTGACAATGTATAACTAGAGTAGATAGAGAGAAATTTCCATGACCTCTCCTTTTTTAGAGGCATGAACGAAAATGATAATTCTCTCACAGGATTTTGAGATTCCTGAATTTATCCAGGAGACTTCTGCCATTTGGGGGAAACAAAGCTTCCAGGGGTGTGTGTCCTTCAGATCAATATTATGCACCTTTCAGTGGTCAAAAGGTAAAAATTAAATGTTTCCACAATAGCTTTAAATCTATTAATATATTCCAAGTAATAAACTAAGAGTTACCCAAACATACATGCAATTCCATCTACTTTTGATCTGGCATTTGACTGCATCATTTTTTCCAGCTACACCAAGTGTATCAGAAAGATCCAGAGCTACTAGGAGCAGGGCCCCCAAAAGCCAGAATGACAGCAAAGAAATTTTTTAAAATGAAACAAGGACAGAAAGGGTGGTAGCAGGAGCCACATGCAAAGATAAATGCACACAGATAAACACAGGGAGCAGCCCCGAGCTCCAGCACAGCTCTAGGAGAGCGGCCGCTGAGAAGGTACAGGCAAGGCTTCTCTGGCCACAGAACACAGCCAGTCAGCGATGGTCTCCTGTGATACAGCTGCATCCAAGGGGCCAATCCCATGCCAACCCAGAAGTCTAGAGAGCAGGAGAAATGCTGGGCCAGAGGTAAATCCTTGGGGCTCCTGTGTCAAACACAGCATTCAGGCCACCCATGCGCCCATTTCCTATTAGGCTATGGCATGAATAAAACTTAGAGCTGTCACTTCACTTGCTAACGAGAAGCAAAGACAGCTACAGCAATGAAAACTCACAGGAGCTTCCTGTACAGGGATCCTGGGGCAGAGCTGCAACCTGAAGAAGTCTCCGTGTTTTATATCTCAAGATTAGCATGACAGCAAGGGCCAAAAAACTCAGCTTATTCTTATTAAAACTCCAGTCCAGAAAAACTCGTTTACTCTAAAGTAGACACTGCTGTCTCTTTTATATCCAAGTTGTCTCTCAACAACCAGAATAATCTGTAAAAAGTATGTCATTAGGGCCTGAAGAACCATAAAACACTGAACTATCTGGCAGAGGGGAAAAAAAGTGTTCTCTGGGTTTCTGAAGAACTAAAGCAGCTACCACAAAGCTGTCTCACTAAGGCACAGTCTTGATCCCGACCAGGCAAACTGTCTTGCCTTCTATGTTAAAAATGACCTAACCACAACTCTGCAGTTTATTTTCAGAGTGTAGGAAGCATCTTGTTTATGTTTCAGTCTTGCCAGAAATGGTCTGGTAATGACAGTACTCTTGAGTTTATGTCTGTGGTGACCACATAGCTTGACTATTGAACACAGGCCATACCGCTTCCCCTTAGAGCCTGACAATTTTCAGGGCAAGAAGTCACTAAGTTTTGGATTCATGGACCCACAAAAAGGGGTGGGGGGGGACTCCAAGGAGGGTACAGACTCCCAACCACCTGGAATCTTTCTTTTTCATACCTTTCAAGCCACACCTTGGGAGGACACCCCAAGAAATCTGGACTAAGCAAGGGGACTGAGATGAAATACCCAAATTTTCCCCAAAGGCTTTGCACAAACTCTCCATTCCTGTTTATCTTGAGGCCCACTTTCATTTTTTCCTTGCTAGGTCATTACTTAAAAAAATCCCAGTACCCTTTACACCTGGAGACCCCACTCAATGCATAAATCCATTACTTACGCGTTTTACACACATACACACACAATATAAGCAGCAGAAAACCATCTAGAAACATTTCCATGGCCTTTTCTCTCTGGGAACTATTCAAAACCATCACCTCTCAGTGCTCGGATCATAGTCTAACCGCACTCTTGTCCACTGACAGATCTGGGGCTACAGCTCTCAGGTCTCACAGTGGTACTGGCCCTGGAAGTACACCCACATTGTAACAAAAGGACCAAGCGAGTCTACAGAGGTTTAGAAGACAGAGGAAAAGTATGAAGACAAAGCCCAGCATGTGGACCACATGGAAGGGGAGTCAGACTTGTTCTGCAAAGCTCTTAAGGCACTACTCTGACCTACAGATGGAAGGTTTAGGAAAACAGACATCAACAAGCACAAAAACCCAAAATCAATGGAATCCAAAAGGAGGCTGCCAGGAGTATTTCTGTTTACTATGAAGCAAAACAAATAAGGCCCACTTTTTAGATGAGGAAAGAGGAATCCTGCTCTGGTGGAAAGTTAGCCTAGATCAGTGGTTCTTAAACAAGCTTTGTTTTAGAATTACATGGAAGCTTAAAGGGAACTAATACTGAGCCCCACCCCAGGACTGCCAAGGTAGCACCTTGAGGGTGCAGGCCAGGAAAACTATTATTAAACATGTTACCAACCTAGCAGACACCAAATTAACCAGGCAATCATTCCTTATGATCAAGAACAAAACAAACTGACATCATGTGCCCTGTGATGCGATGCACTAAAAAGGAAGGACAGAACATCACTCTTGTGGTGTTACTGCCAAGAATGTACAACCTGAACCTAAGCACGAGGAATTATCAGCCAAACTCGAAGTGAGGGACAGTCTACAAAACTACTAGCCTATGCGCTTCAAAAATGTCCATGTCATGAATGACTAGAAAAGGCTGAGGATAACTGTTACAGATTATGTAAGATCCTGGACTGTATCTTGGACCAGAAAAAGAAATCGCTCTAAAGGACATTATTGAGACACTTGGTGAAATCCAAGCATTGGTATTGTATCAATGCTGAATTTTCTGAATTTGATAATTGTATTCTGGTTATACCAAGTGAATGTCCTTATTCTTAGAGGAGATATATGCTGAAGAATTTGGGATTAAAGGGTCATGAAATCTATGACTTAATCTCAAATGGAAGCTGGAAGTGAAGTCGCTCAGTCATGTCCGACCCTTTACAACCCCATGGATTGTAGCCTACCAGGTTCCTCGGTCCATGGGATTTTCCAGGCAAGAATACTGGAGTGGGTTGCCATTTCCTTCTCCAGGAGAACTTCCCGACCCAGGGAATCTCAAATAGTTCATCATCAACTACAACAATTACATATGTTACACACATATATATATATGTACACACACACATACACACGAGAGCACAAGAGTGTGCACACGAGAAGATGGTGTAAGCACGCACAATGTCACAAAGTGTCAACAATTGGTGAATCTAGCAGAAGAGTATAATGCAGTTCACTGCATTATTCTTGCGACTTTTTGTACACTAGAAATTTTTGCAAAATAAAAAAATGTTATAAAAGCTCGCTGGTGATTCTGATGCAGCCAAGCTGATGAAATGCTAGAGACAACTGGTCTAGAGAACGTCTGGACCTCTTCCAGCTCTAAAACCATGGATTACTTTTAAGTGTCTGGAAAAAAACAGATCTTCCATAAAATTAATTTGACTACTGCTCATCTTATGCTATTTAAGTCAAAATTGTCTTAAAAGGGAGTAAGTAAACAATTTTAATAGTTTCACCTTCACTAAGGATGACATACATTTGGACTGGTTTATGTTGACTTGCCAAAACAGGAAAGGCTCTGTAGGGTGAAGAGGAAGATAAAAGCTCATGAAAACTACCTCTGCTCCCAGGAAAGGCATCTACAACTTCTTAATGTCTACAGGTGCCTGACAGGACTCAGCATACAAATGTACTTTAGCAAAAACAATTCTTAGACACATCAGGTCAATAAAAACCCACTGAGTCAGGAATAAAATCTAGGGAGATTAGAATCTTATCAGCCTGCATTCTTAGCACAACCCAAACAGCTTTATACTTTAATGGAGTTTACATGTTTGGCCTTTGAGGAGTGGGGTAGAGGCAAAGGGTAACACAGCTGGCCCTCCCATCCACGAGTTCTTCATTGGAGGAGTCAACCAACCATGGGTCAAAAATATTCAGGGCAGGGAGGGAGTCCAGAAAGTTCCAAAAAGCAAAACTTTAATTTTCCACTTGGCAACTAGTCTTTTTTCAGCTGCACCCCACAGCACATGGGATCTTTGTTCCCCAACTAGGGATCAACTCACACCCGTTGCATTGGAAAGGCAGAGTCTTAGCCACTGGACTGCTAGCAAAGTCCCCATGTGGCAACTATTTATACAGCACTTACAGCATATTATTGTATTACGTTGTACTCTTAGGTATTATAAGTAATCTAGAGAGGATTTAAGGTGTACAGGACAGAAGTAGGTTACAGGCAAACACTACATCATTTTATTATAAAGAATTTGAGTACAGTATCCTCACGGGTCCTAGAACCAATATCCTCATGAATACTGAGGGAAAACTATTTCTAAAGAGAGAAGTAAGTTCTTATTCCATTTAGACTAAGTTTCTTTTATGTGTGTAAAATCAAGGGATAGGAAAATCTGCTTTTAAGAACTGAAGCCTTACCCTTTAATCAGAGCTTTATAAGCTAACTAACCAACCACCAAGTGGGAAACAATCACTTCAAGGTGCCTCCCCACAAAAGGAAACCTTGAACAGACCAATGGAGCAATGTTGCATTAAGTGTCCCCCACTAGTAACAAAGAACAAATTCCAAAATGGCCTTTCAGAAATGCCACATGATGTATACCTCTTAAAATCAGAAACTCAAATACTACTACTGATATTTTTACTTCATGTACATGATCTTATTTGTACATATCTCCAATAATCCAGCCAATTAGATGGTAAACCCCATTTTATAGAAGAGGAAACTAAAGCTCAGAGAAATAAAGTAACTTGTTCAAGTCAACACCAGTAAGTGGCAGCACAGAATTCAAACTTGGATCTGACTTGAAAAGAAAGACCTTGATCAATGAGGGTTTTCCACTATGCCACACTACCTCCAAAAAAAAGAAGACAGAGTACCCTCCTCTCTTGAAGATTAGAAAACAGAATTGAAAGTGTGGGCAAAAACAAAAACTACCATGTTTCACCACCCCAGATCAAACTGCTTCTCCACCATTAGGGCCCAAGAGCTGAGGGCAATCTCCCGTAGAGCCTGCTGAGGTCCAGCCCATTGGGAGCTCATTTGCTAAATCAGTGTCTCTTAGTGAAAACCATGAAATATCTGCCTGCGTTTGGAAACATATAGAAAGACCTCACGTTTCCCTTCCCAGCGGCTGCTGAACTCAGAGCAAGTGAAAGGGACCTGATGTGAATAATGCAGTGACTCAATCAGGCTCCAGATTGTTGCCAAAAAGCAAACCTCATCTGAATGAAAACTTGAGTCAAACACAGCAGGTGAGAGCGCAGAGAAGAGAGGCTAACATCATCGCCCAACCCACCAGCTCTGCCTCCAGAAGCAGTAGAGGCCCAAGGCTGGATCTTCATCACTACACCAGCCCGTCATCTGTCCCAGCCTCAGGGAGGGAGGCTCAAGGCCAGTGCCCTGGTTGGCCTTGAAATTTCATTTCCTATTTCTGAGCTGTTCTCAGAGCCAAGAGTGTCCAAGCAGAGAGAGAAGCTATGGCTAGGGAGAAGAGACTAGATTTAGGCACAAACTCAAAGAAAAGTGAGGGAAACCACACCAGCAGCTTTTAAGGGTAAAATAGAGTCACCCATGCCCCTCTGCCACACCTTCACCATGAGCTACGGAAAATCAGGTTCCACCTCAAAAGAAATATAAAACGCAAACTTAAAAAAAAGTTAATCTAGGAAGTACAATTAAGTCATTTTCTGACATCTTTTAATTGCATTTTTCTTTTCTGAATTTAAATGATTTTAGAAATCACAGTAGTAAATTATGCCCACATATGGTCCCTTCTATTTCCCCATTTCTGCCACTTTTAAGCTTTTCAGACATTTCAGGAAAAACACCCAACCTTTCCAGAACTGGTATGGGTTTTAAAAACAAAAACAAAACCCACTGAAGCTGTGTTTTCCCATTCCCAGGCAAGCCAGAAGCAGATGGGCAGAAGCGGACAAACGTCAGGATGATGAAGACGAGTCTGAGAGGACAAGAGTGGAAGCTAGAGAGGACCAAGCGGAAAGTGCAGCTTGGAGAAATGATGCAGAGAAATCCTGGCAGCAAAGTACACACCTTGGCATTGATATAAGGGTCAAAGGGGCCGTACTTTTTGAGTTCTTTGATCTCAAGAGCATTCTATAAAAAGGAGAGGAAAAGAAAATGTGATGATAAAATGGATGAAATATATCAATGCAATGCACAGCCCTGAGGGGTCCCAACACTACACCAACTCAGATCTGTCCTCTGGGTGCCTCGAAAGGAAGTTAACGGAAAAAGACAACCTCCAGGTCATCTGTCATCACCCCTCTTACCCAAGCTTCCAACTGGAGCAACATGAATGGTTTTTAATAAATCAGTGAGGTACTTGTAACCACTGCCTAGATACATTAGTTTTCTTGTGCTCTCACAGAGGTTGTGCCCAGCCCCTGCCCACCCACCTGCCTGCCAGATATGCAAAGCACGGGGGCCGGGGTCCCACCTATCCAGACACTCCAGGCGGGAGGTGGCTGTGAGCAGGACAAGCTAGCATACTCCAGTGGCTCAAAAACCCAAGCAGCTGTGTTCCAAGGCAAAAGTGAGCAAAGACAGGATTAGGAATGGTGGCTGAAAATTTCTTCAATGAAGAGGACTTAGTGTGTGATTTTTCAACTTTGAGGGATATTGGTTAACAGCAAACCTCTTTAAAATATTTCCTCCAGGTAAGAGCAATCACCGTCATGTTAGCCGGGAGGAGTAACACTGCATTTAGGTTCTAAAGAGGCAGGCTTAAAGAGATGATTTTCCTTCCTAACATTATACAGCAAACGCCCTCATCGATGATCTTGAATATCTGTTGCTTACCTATCCATAAAATACAGCCTGCAGGGGGAAGGGAAGCTGATGAACAGCTACACACACTCTCTCTCCAAATGGAGAGGGCTGGGAGCACCGCAGCAGTCTTCTCGAACCGCTCAGTGACTCAGGAGCCTGCTCTGCTCTGAACAGCTCACTGAGAATGCACATGGTCCTGCTGCCGGAGGGACTTCAAGAACGGTTTCCTGCTGTTTTTGAGGAATAAGCCTGATCTAAATCCAGAGGCCACTGAACTACCTCCTCTCATCAACATCATTAGGAAAAGAATCCTAAGTTTATCGGGAAAGGGCAGCATCTCTCTCATTCTAGCAGCTACTTCAGTTCGGAGCAGGGAGGGAAAGAGGAGACTGGCTCGTCATCGAGAGAGGGCCCATCTCCTCTCAAATCGACACCAACTCAGACCCAAACTAGAGGGAGTTACACTTCATGAGAGGCTGGTCTAGAACTTCATAATTCAAACATAACGTTCCCAAAGGACTACATATGAAGAAGAGGAGGTACAGTCTAAGGGCACCTGAATCCATGGCCTGTGTATGGGGTTTCTGCTCAAAAGCTGCCTTTTTTATTTTTTAAGAATTCTCTCTGCTTTGTCAAAGAACGTGTTTGGTTTTCTTTTACTTTAAAAACCCCAGGTATTTGGAAATTAAATGTCTACTTTTAAATGATGGGTGTATCTAAGAAGCCATAAGAAGGAAAATTAGAAAATATTTTTAACAGAATAAGAATGAAAAGAAAATCTACCAGCATTTGTTGCAGGCAGCTGAAGCTGCTCAATGTAACGAAATACACTATGGAATCTTGAATAAGGTATGAAAACAAATAATGGACACTAGCATACAATTTTGTGAAAATGAACAAAATCTGTACTTTACTTAATAATACTGTATCACGTGTTAACTTAAGAATGGTCAGTCTTAAGTGAACATTAGAGGACACCATTGAAATGATCTTCATTCCACTGTGTCACCTCTGGCCTCCACTTATGTGTCTTTGTGAGTTCGTTTTTCAGCTACAGCATGCATTCTTCCACTTCTGAGAGTTCTGATGCATGCAAAACAGCATGGTCTCCACAGCCCTGACACACGCTGGACTGTTTTAGTTTGTCAGCTCAAGCTGCACTGCCACGTTGATGGCATGGATCCACCAATTTACAATGAACTCTGGGCAAGTGTGCAGGATGCGCATTATTTCCAGTCTTGTGCTCTGTTACAGCACTATTCCAAACCTGCATAATTCAAATGCATACAAGATACACCCTTGTTGGTACAAGGTCTCTCTGATTCACTAAAAGGAGTGGCATTGGGAAGAGGGGAATTACTCTTAGGCCAGGGAAGAGCTGCTTCCCTTAGATCTGAGCTGTGGGCCTGAGGTGGCTGCCAAGGTCTAGCTGGAACCGTGTGGAGAAAGCGTCCCTTCCTTCCAACCTGTTCATTGACTTTGGTGTGTGAGGGCCCTTGATGGATGAGCAACCGCACTATCTGGGCGTCTCCTTTCCAGGCCGCCAAGTGCAGAGGGTAACAGCCTTTAGAGTCAGCCACGTTGGTCAGCGCGTCGTTCCTCAGAAGAACCTCGACCACATCCCTAAAAGGCAAAAATCGATTGTGAGCTGCAGAACCCATGAGTCTTTCCTACCAACAGTTCTGCAGGTCTGTGTAGCATGAAGCCCTTTCACAGAGAGGAGCTCATCTGGCTCCCATCTCTACCTGAGCTTATCACCTGATTCTTCCTTTAACCCCCTGACTACTTGTACAGCTGTTGACAAGTGGCTGAGTCATCTTGAACCACACTCCACTGACTCTTCACCTCCTGGTTTAGCTATTTTCTAGATAATCCATTTATTTTCCATTATCTTGAAAAAGTCTGGTTTCCTTGTTTGTGATGTTGAAACAGCATTCAGGGACAGAATTTACATAAAAGTAGTCATGCAAAACAAATATCATTATTCACCACGTTATTCAAAGCATTTGGCGAGGTGGGAGCTGGAAATAAGACAGGCAGAGTAGACTTAGAGTGGTTGCAAACATAAATCTTAACCTTATGCAAACATAAACATAAACCTTCTGCAAGCAGAAGACACATATGGTATCACTTGATACATCCAGAAAGGAGGACTTGGCTTCCTTCTTGGTGACACCACTAATTAAGCAGATAAATATGTATAATTATCCCCATGCACATGAGGTCCAAGAAAATCCCCACTGTAAATAAAAACAGAATATAGAGGTGAACTTGGCTAACAAGCTATAGTCATTTAAGTCCAAGATCCACTTTAACTTCTGCTACCCCACTATTTAAGGGGGAGGGAGTCTCTACAGATTATCTGTTAGCTTTGTCTAAGATGGTTACAGAAAAGATCGCACTACAGAAAATGATGACATTCAACATATTTTAGGGCTTCCCTGATGGCTCAGCTGGTAAAGAATCCACTTGCAGTGCAGGAGACCCCGGTTTGATTCCTGGGTTGGGAAGATCCCCTGGAGAAGGGAATGGCTACCCACTCCAGTATTCTGACCTGGAGAATTCCATAGACTGTATAGACTGCAACCATGGGGTTGCAAAGAGTTGGTCAGAACTGAGCGACTTTCACTTCACTTTAGAAAAGCATATTGGTCATTTTGTTCTTGTCACTGTTTAGTCACTAAGTAATGTCTGACTCTTTCATGACTCTATGGACTGTAGCCACTGAGGCTCCTCTGTCCAGGGGATTTTCCAGGCAAGAATACTGGAGTGGGTTGCCATTTCCTCCTCTAGAGGAGGTTTCCGATTCAGGGATGGAACCCAAGTCTCCTGCATTGGCAGGTGGAATCTTTACCACTGAGCCACCAGGGAAGCCCATCGGAGTCACTCAGGCTGGGCCCAATACTGCGGAAGTGATACAGAATACCACAAGGTGGCAGGGCCCGGCTCCCTGCTCAGAAAAGTCTAAATGGTCCCAATAAACTGTCTTTTCTAAAAACTAAACTTCTACTGCTTATCTTCTCTAGTATTAGGCCTCAAGCTCTCGCCAGCGCCCTCTCTTCTGTTACCCTCTGGTTTTCATTCTTGCAGCAAATCTGCCCACCGCACCTGCACTCCCCCGCTGGGCCTGCCCCTGCTCTGGGCCTTCTCCTTCTCCTTCACTGAGGGGCAGGGCCCTCCTCAGGCCGCCAAACCACTGAAACCTGTGCCAAAGCACACCTCCAGGGAGGCTTCCACACAATCCCGTATGACAAATCCGAATAACTTCTCTATACGTAAGAGAATTAAATAGGCCATATTATTTGTGTATTTTTCCCTCAAGAATGGCTCTTGTTGTGTACAAGGCTACTTTCATGAGGAAAGAGTGGCAAGCAGAAAGATAAAGTAAACAGAAAGATTCTCACGACCACTTGATCTCTTTTCAGCTTATAAAGAGGCTGGTTACCTGGTAGATTATCCAGCCCCATTAACGATCTAGTGTCCTCGAATCTGAGCTTCTTATTCAGATCACTGTATGGCGCTGATCCATTTCAGAGGGGAAAAGAAGACGCTTTTAACGTAATTTTGGAGCAAGCGTTAGGGAACGAGGTTTAAAGTATACACTAAACAGAGACTCAGGAATTTTGGACAGACTAAATTTAGTTTTTCTCTGTTCTTCAGCATCCCTGCTTAGTACATCTTTAAAGGATGGAAAAAAAAGAAAAAAAAAAAAAAAGACAACCTAAGGTCTGAGTTCTGAAGAGTGGGGCAGGAATATAGCCCATTAATACTTACTTATGGCCATTCAAAGCAGCATGGTGTAGAGGTGTATACCCAGTGCTGTCAACACAGTTCACATTTGGCCCTCTCCAAATGCTATAGGAAAGAAAAAAAAAAAAACTGAAGTCACAAACCAAATCTGGAGACAGCTAGCTGCTTGGGAAAAAATTCTGTGTGGTGTTTAACCAAACAGGTTACTTCCATATGACTCCTGATATAGGACAGCAGCTATGTACTACAGAAGCACACAGCACTGAGGATACACCAATGGTTTCCTGAACAAGGAGTCAAGTCAAGACAACACTGTCATCAGTTCAGAGCTTGTTTTCCTGTATCCTTCTCCTCACTGGTAACTTCTTTATTCATTCAGTCTGAGACTCGTGCCTCCGAAAACCGTCAGGCTTGTAAGAAATGGCCTCTTTGAAAGGTCATCAAAAATATCGCTGAATCAAACCACTAGTCAGTTATAGGTACTGGGCACTCACCTCTAAGGCTGGTGACTGAAGGCTGGAGAGAGCGCAGCAGAGACCAGACAGATTATCAGGATCATTTGGCCACAAGGACCAAAATCAAAGAACCCATGTTCATAAAAGCACCCAGATACATGTGTTAAGATGCAAGGGACAATTTTGCCTTTCCTTTGTGAATATGTCTTATTGGTAATAAAAAGAATAACAACAGAATCTACAACAAGCACCTTATTTGAATCAAAAATACCATACTAAGAAGGTTGGATGCCACCTCATTTAATCCTTGAAGTCTTAATTCTGACTCCTGTTTCATACCTTACTACATCGGCTAGAAAACTTCTAATATTAAGTAGTAGAGGGCAGCCTTGTCTTGTCCTTGCTTTTGATGAGAATGCCTCTAATATTGACAGTTGGCCTGAGGTAGACACTCCATAACATGTAAAGGAAGTATCCTATTTTTTTTCCCTTTTAAAAATGTATTACAAATACTTTTTAAATGTTTTTACCTCTATGGATAAAATCATAGTTTTTCACAATGAACTAACTAAAATGTTATCAATAGCTTCCTTAATATTGAGTCATTCTTTCATTCCTGAAATAAACCTTATTTGGCACTTATCCACTAGGGTCATGTCAATGAATTCTACTTCAGAGCATTTTACTTAGGATTAGGATGTTCACACCTGCATTCATAAGTGAAGCTGGTATAAAGCTTTTTTTTTTTTTTTTTTGCTCTCATTATTGGGTATATCAGTGTTAGATTTAAGTCACAGATCACCTGGGCAGCTATCTACCTATTTCTATATTCAGGAATCACTGACATAGAGCACTAAAATGATAAAGAATTACCAGTAAAACCATCTGGGCTCAGAGACTTGACACACAGATGTTGGAAGCAGCATTATTTATAACAATAAAATATTAGAAACAGTCCAAAAGTCCATCAATAGAGAAATGATTATAATAATTAAGGTGTACACACATAGAATTATGTACCATTTATACTGCTATCTAGTAAGACAGAACAGAGATTACAATATAATGCTAAGGAGAAAAAAACAAACAACGTTGTAAACACTGCAGAGGAAAAATATATATGAGAGATTTATCAGGGTAGTGGGTTGGGTACACAAGCTCACTGCATCTCCTATCTAAAGTTGTGTGAAGTGAAACAATTTCTATCCTATACCACAGATACTTGATAGACATAAAATAGATTCAACCCAAGAAAATAAAAAAAGAAATGTTATCAAGTAACTGGCAACACTGAGGGATCCCTAAAAGGCAGAAACTAGAACTCCTAGATCTACAGAAACACAATGTAGAAGAATGCAAATGAAAATAATCACGTACTTCTTTTTGCCTATCAGCCTGACAAAAATAATGACATAAAACCCTTGTAAAGATCAGGGAAACAAACTCTTAAATTCAACTGGTATGAGTTTAAACTGGTGAATTCCTCCAGGAATATAATTTGGCAGCATCCACCAAAACCAAAAATAGGCATTCACTCTGGGCCAGCATTTCCACTTCCAGGCAACTATCCAACAGAAACACTTGTCCACGTGCACAAAGACACATCCGTGTACAGGACTCCTTCACTGTAGAGTAAGAACTACAGACTTAATGATCACCTATAGACGGGCACTTAAACATCAGGTACACCCATAAAATAAATTATTACTTAACAGTTAACAACAAAGGAAAGACAAGAAAACAAATTGGAGTATGTGTCCTGACAAGGAAAGATTTTGTGAGATGCACTGTTACTGTGAAGTGAAAAAAAGAAGTCATTATATAATATATAAAAGATGAGGCCTTATTTTATACGCAGACACACACACACACACACCCACCCATGGATGGCGATGCAGAGAGTGCTCACCAAGTGTGGACAGTAGTTACCTCTGGGGAAAGGAGGTATGTGTTGGGAGGCACTGCAGCATGGTAAAGGAGCACTTTCAGGTTCTACTCGGTATTCTACCACACTGTTTAGAACACAGTGATGAGAAGGCATTCATGTAGTGGTCTTTTTATAATATTTTTTAAATGATGGGAAGGAACCCATGTACAGGGAAAAGAAGAGCAAAAAATCAAAATAGCAACAATAAACGATTTTATATGTGTGACACGAGTCACTTTAATAAGTATATAGATATTTGGCTTAAAAGCTCAAGATAAATTTTAAGTGAAAAGAGAGGACATGTGTACTCCAATAGCAAAGTTATTCGTTCACTGTCAGTTAAGGAAGCTCATGACAAGGTCAGAAACGTGAGGGACTTCCTGGTGTCCTCATCCTCCATTAAGCTTGGATTCCTATAGCATCTTCCAAACAAAGAGTAAAAGCAATTATATCTCTTTGTCACATTTACAACTCATTTCCTAAACCAAAAATTATAAACCCATGCCTGACAATGAATAGAACGTTGGGAAGTGAAACAGATCTAGAAAATTTAGGAGGTAGACTTTTCGTATTTAGAGTCAATTTGCCCCACAAAACAAAACACGATCATTTTTCTATTACAAAATAGGTGACACTGAAATCCAAAAACAAATTATTTGCCCCAAATTACAAGCCAAATCAGTGGCTGATCCAAAACTCCCATTTAAGGCACTCTTGGTCTTTGGCCAAACAGGAACTTTTGTTGTGATCTAAGCAGACGACAAGATAAAGTGAAGATGTAGTCACACAAGGCCACGCACAATAGCAACGTGACTGGAATAAACAAGAGGGGCTGGGAGAGAGGAAATCCTCACATGGGCTAGAGCAGCTGGGACAGCAGATCTGTTGGCTCCTAGTATCATATTAGGAAGCTGCTACCTTTTCAACTTTCTCAATTCAGGTCCCAAAGTAACCTTAAAACTAAGGTTTAGGGACCTCCCTGGTGGTCCAATGGTTAAGAATCTGTGTTCCAATGAAGGGGATGTGGGTTCAATCTCTGGTCAGGGAACTAAGATCCCACATGCCACAGGGGTACTACACCCACACACTGTGCACATGCTGAAACAAAGACCCAGTGCAGCCAAAAAAAAACCAAAAAACAAAACAAACACCCCTGACATTTAGATGGCCCTTGCTTTTAACGACAAGGTAGAACTGAGCAATTCCTCTGTCATTTTCTAACTTTTCCCTCCATGTCTCTGGTTTAGAGGTGGTTAAGTCTAGGTATCCCATTCCAGCACTAAAACTATCTCAAAACAGTTAGAAAAGACAAGGCAGAGAGATAAGAAATTTCCTGCAAGAAGCTGCAGCTTTCCCAACTTGGTAAGACCTTTCCCCCTCCTTTTTCTCTAACTAGCATTTCCTCTAAATACCTATCTAGAAATCTGAAGGAATGGGGAATATATTAAATAAAACCTAAATGAGAATGGAGAACTGTCAGCTCTCTGTTCGGAATCTTAGCTTCAGACAGGATGGTAGTAACATCCCCCTCCACCCAAGTTTCTTCCTTTTTGGAAGCCCAAGAAAAGAGCTATTTACAATCTAGGTCTTCCTCTCTATCGCAGCTGTTCTACTAGGTTTTCTAAAGCAGTAAGTACGAAAGGGCCACTCACTAACAGACAAGTTCAGTTCAGTTCAGTCGCTCAGTCGTGTCCAACTCTTTGCGACCCCATGAATTGCAGCACGCCAGGCCTCCCTGTCCATCACCAACTCCCGGAGTCCACCCAAACCCATGTCCATCGAGTCGGTGATGCCATCCAACCATCTCATCCTCTATCGTCCCCTTCTCCTCCAGCCCCCAATCTTACCCAGCATTAGGGTCTTTTCCAATGAGTCAACCCTTCGCATGAGATGGCCAAAGTATTGGAGTTTCAGTTTCAACATCAGACCTTCCAATGAACACCCAGGATTGATCTCTTTTAGGATGGATTGATTGGATCTCCTTGCAGTCCAAGGGACTCTCGAGTCTTCTCCAACACCACAGTTCAAAAGCATCAATTCTGCGGCGCTCAGCTTTCTTCACCGTCCAACTCTCACATCCATACATGACCACTGGAAAAACCATAGCCTTGACTAGACAGACTTTTGTTGGCAAAGTAATGTCTCTGCTTTTAAATATGCTATCTAGGTTGGCCATAACCTTCCTTCCAAGGAGTAAGCGTCTTTTAATTTCATGGATGCAATCACCATCAGCAGTGATTTTGGAGCCCAAAAAAATAAAGTCTGACACTGTTTCCACTGTTTCCCCATCTATTTCCCATGAAGTGATGGGACCAGATGCCATGATCTTAGTTTTCTGAACATTGAGCTTTAAGCCAACTTTTTCACTCTCCTCTTTCAACTTCATCAAGAGGCTCTTTAGTTCTTCTTCACTTTCTGCCATAAGGGTGGTGTCATCCGCATATCTGAGGTTATTGATATTTCTCCCGGCAATCTTGATTCCAGCTTGTGTTTCTTCCAGCCGAGCGTTTCTCATGATGTACTCTGCATATAAGTTAAATAAGCAGGGTGACAATATACAGCCTTGACATACTCCTTTTCCTCTTTGGAACCAGTCTGTTGTTCCATGTCCAGTTCTAACTGTTGCTTCCTGATCTGCATACAGGTTTCTCAAGAGACAGGTCAGATGGTCTGGTATTCCCATCTCTTTCAGAATTTTCCACAGTTTATTGTGATCCACACAGTCAAAGGCTTTAGCATAGTCAAGAAAGCAGAAATAGATGTTTTTCTGGAACTCTCTTGCTTTTTCAATGATCCAGCGGATATTGGCAATTTGATCTCTGGTTCCTCTGCCTTTTCTAAAACCAGCTTGAACATCTGGAAGTTCACGGTTCACGTATTGCTGAAGCCTGGCTTGGAGAATTTTGAGCATTACTTTACTAGCATATGAGATGAGTGCAATTGTGTGGTAGTTTGAGCATTCTTTGGCATTGCCTTTCTTTGGGATTGGAACAAAGACTGACCTCTTCCAGTCCTGTGGCCACTGCTGAGTTTTCCAAATTTGCTGGCATATCGAGTGTAGCACTTTCACAGCATCACCTTTGAGGATTTGAAATAGCTCAACTGGAATTCCGTCACCTCCACTAGCTTTGTTCGTAGTGATGCTTTCTAAGGCCCACTTGACTTCACATTCCAGGATGTCTGGCTCTAGGTGAGTGATCACACCATCGTGATTATCTGGCTCGTGAAGATCTTTTTTGTACAGTTCTTCTGTGTATTCTTGCCACCTCTTCTTAGTATCTTCTGCTTCTGTTAGGTCCACACCATTTCTGTCCTTTATCGAGGCTATCTTTGCATGAAATGTTCCTTTGGTATCTCTAATTTTCTTGAAGAGATCTCTAGTCTTTCCCAATCTGTTGTTTTCCTCTATTTATTTGCACTGATTGCTGAGGAAGGCTTTCTTATCCTTGCTATTTCTTTCTCCTTGCTATTCTTTGGAACTCTGCATTGAGATGGGAATATCTTTCCTTTTCTCCTTTGCTTTTTGCTTCTCTTCTCTTCCCAGCTATCTGTAAGGCCTCCTCAGACAGCCATTTTGCTTTTTTGCATTTCTTTTCCATGGGGATTTTCTTGATCCCTGTCTCCTGTACAATGTCACGAATCTCTGTCCATAGTTCATCAGGCACTCTGTCTATCAGGTCTAGTCCCTTAAATCTATTTGTCACTTCCACTGTATACTCATAAGGGATTTGATCTAGGTCATACCTGAATGGTCTAGTGGTTTTCCTTACTTTCTTCAATTTAAGTCTGAATTTGGCAATAAGCAGTTCATGATCTGAGCCACAGTCTGCTCCCGGTCTTGTTTTTGCTGACTGTATAGAGCTTCTCCATCTTTAGCAGAACACAATGCACTAAGAGAACCAAGGGGGAAAAAACCCAAAAATCTAAAAATGGTGCAGGAGATCCCTAAACATCTAGTGCACTGTCACCACAGCATCTATCAGACTTGACCTTAAACCACAGGGAAAATTCTTTATGCTGTGCTTCAATACTACATATTGTAAGCCCTTTAAGGGAATCCTTCATGTTTCTAAGAGCACAGCAGTGTACAAGAACTGCCCAAGGGCCACCAGTTTGCAACTTCTAATATTGATTTTTCCTAACCTGCGACCCCAGTGTGACATGATCTCCATGCAATATAACAAATCTGGTATTTCATATCCATTAAAAATGGCCACAGTCTCTTGATGGGGCATGTAAAAATACCGCACTTGAGATGTTTTTTACATAAAACAGAGACAGAAAAACTATAAGCCGAAACCAAAGTGGCCAGACCACTTTCATCTGTGACTACTCTGTGGGATCAGGATCAGATGGTGTCCCGTTCAGTGGCTCCTAGCTGGCAGCAAGCTTGCTTCATGTGGTCCAGTCAGCTAACTGCTTACTTTACAGAGACAAGTAATGGTATCTCAGTGGGCTGGCAGGGTCCAGTCCAGTTCACCTGAGTCTATGCTCAGGCCCCATCTTGCATAGGCCCAAGTGCTACATGGTCTCCAGCCCAGAGGAGAGTGAGGAAGTCACACAAGTAAACAAATGACAACACAGGGCGTGACATTCTGGAAAGTATGCAAAGCGTAGCTGATGGGGAAATGGGAATGAGGGAGGCCTTGCAGAAAAGGAAGACACTTGAGCTGAGCCCTCAAAGCTTAGAAATCAGCCGGGCAGAAGGAACAACGAGGAGACAGCCAGCAGGTACTCTACTCAGGGCTCTATGGTGATCTACATGCAAGGGGATCCGAAAGAGGGGACGTGTGTGTATATATTATACACACACACACACACACACACACACACACACACACACACACACACACACACACACACACACACACACACACACACACATAACTGATTCACTTTGCTGTACGGTAGAAACTAACAGAAGATTTTAAAGCAACTATACTAAAAAAAAAATTAAAAAAAAAAAAGAGGAAACACTCAAATTCAAGGTCTCCTTAGTAGTCCTAGCAAACTGCAACAAATGCAATTATCAATACTTTTGAGCGGCTGGAGCACGATAGTGAATGTGTAGATGGACAGGTAGGCAAAGCCAAGTCATGAAGGCTCCTATGTGCCACTGGAAAGTTTCAAGCAGGGAACGATCAGATGTGTATTTTAGAAAAAACTTTCTGTTGACAGCTGAGAAGTGGGAACCTAGATGGGAACCTAATAAATCTGTTATTCACCACACTGTTGTGATGGTCTGAAATACACCACAATTGGGGAAAAAATCATTATGCTAAGCAGTTGCAGAGATGATGGAGATCAGACTAACTTCCAAGTTAGTGATTTGGGCATGAAGTGAGGACCTGAACAAAGGGCATGGGAGGGAAGATGGAGAAAAAAGAATAGATTCAACAGAAAAGAGAGGATCTGGTGACTAAATGGCGAGGAGGCAGTAAACAATTCAGTGGCTAATGAGAGAGCAAATTAAGGAGGAAAAGTAGTGTTGATTTGTTTTGTGATTGTGGTAGTGTGTGTTGGGGGCAGGCAGAGGGAGTTGTTTTGGGTTAGTTGAGGCTGAAATGAATTTGACTCCCACGTATACATGTCTAGTCAGTCAGTAGGTAGATATGATGGTCTAGGCTGCCCACTCCAGGATTCTTGGGCTTACCTAGTGGCTCAGATGGAAAAGAATCCATGTGCAATGTGGGGGACCTGGGTTCAATCCCTGGGTCAGGAAGATCCCCTGGAGGAGGGCACGGCAACCTACTCCAGTGTTCTTGCCTGGAGAATCCCCATGGACAGAGGAGCCTGGCGGGCTACAGTTCATGGAATCGCAAAGAGCCGGACACGACTGAGAGACCAGGCAGAGCGCGGCACAGGATGGTATGGAGCGCCACGGCCACGTGACCAGTTTAAATGACAACACTCAAACCCTGACACACCTATGTGCTGCCCTCGTTCAACCCTTACAACCATATTATGGCACAGGAAGTACCAGCACACTATTTCCATCTTATAGGTAAGAAAAGTGAAATCCAAACGCCTTACTGATTGTCATACAGCTAACTAATGTGGAATGGAAATAAAATCCCATGTCTGACTTCTCATGCATGTTCCTTCCAGTTTATTCAGGCTCTCGACCTTGGCTGTTGAGACAAAACAACTTGGACCATTACGCGTCTCCTCCTGAGTTAGTTCTCAGGAAGTCGAAGACTCTCTGAGCACCAAGTCAGGACAGGGCCTGCTCCATCACTGGTTCTTTGAAGAGGAAGCAATGGCAATGAACTTGAGGGGGAAGAGAGGTTCTCGGCAGCTCTCCATCAGGTCTTCATTAAATCATTAAGGTCTAAACAGGAGTTTGTCTCATCAGCCTTTTTCTGCCAAAGGCATTCACTGTTTCCCTCTTTTGGTCATCCTTGCAAAGGCGAACTTATCTCTGAACCTCAGCAAGGACTGGCAGTTTCCCAACACAATGAAACACTGTCCAAAGTCAGTCTAATTTTACAAAAACTTCATCTTACTCAAATGAATTTGACACATCCTTACTAAAATGCTTTCCACATACTTAATTGTTGAAAGAAGAGATAAAAAGGAAGCCACTCTCATTGTAAGAGAATTTGGTGATCTTTGGAGAAAGACAAAACTTACAGACATGAAACAATCATACAAAAAAACCCAAAACAATTCTAGTTAACTGGGAAGCACAGAATGTGTATTTTTATTTCTGCTCAATCCTCATTAAAAAGAGGGTAAAAACAAAAAGAATAAGAGAAAAATAACAGTGAACATAAAATGGCGGTGTTTTTAGAAGATGAAAAGTAGAGAAATTAGCAAAGCTGAAAGAATGAATCCCTGCAGCCAGAGGAGAGGTCAACTTATCAGGAAAGGCTCATGGATTAGAGGCCCCTGGTGGCACAGGAGCCCAGGGATGAGGAGGAGATGGAAATGAGGACTCCATACAAATTCTATACAAGGCAGTGTCAGGCCACCAGGTCCCCGGTCACATCTAGGGCAGCCAGAAGACTATCATTCCTGCACCCAGGCAAGAGTGCTTGGATGCTCAGTCGTGTCCAGCTCTTTGTGACCCATGGACTGTAGCCCACCAGGCTCCTCTGTCCATGGGATTCTCCAGGCAAGAATACTGGAGTGGGTAGCCATTCCCTTCTCCAGGGGACCTTCCCAACCCAGGGATCAAACCCAAGTCTCCTGCATTGCAGGCAGATTCTTTACCATCTGAACCACGAAGAAGCTTAAATAAAAATGACAACCAAGGATCCTGATAGATTTGAGGAAAGCAAACACGAAAAGAGAGAACACAAAACAAAATAAAGGGACTCAAAGGAACAGAAATAAGAAACCAAATAAAACCTCAACCAAAAAAACCTATTACCATACAAGAACAGGATTAGAAAAAATTACATCAGTGTAAAGCTTTTGGAAATTAAAAACATGATAGTAGAAATATAAATATAAACAAAGACCTTGATGATAAAGCTGTGTCAATCTTTCAGAAAGTGGAACCAAAAGAAGAGATGGGGAAATTCCAGAGAAAAGATAAGAAAATTAGAGAACCAAAAGTTCCAGAGAAAAGAAAGAGGAGAAAATTATCAAAGAAATAACTTAAGAAGTTTTCCTAGAACTGAAGAATGTGAACTTCCAGTTTAAATAGTCCATCCTATATTCAGTACAAAGAATAATTTTTATAAAGACCCATCCCCCCCAAGACACACTGTGAAATTTCTAAACACATGAGATAAAGACAATATACTTTCCAGAGAGAAAAAACAGTTTGCATACAAAGGATTGAGTGCATCAAATTTTCAATAATTTCAAGATTTTCACAAAGTCTTACGGCTTTCATTTCTGGAAGCTATAAGACAAAGAAGCAGTACTTTCAAAATTCAAAAGTGAAATGATTTCCAACCCAGAATTCTATAGCAGACCAAAAATCAGTGAAGTATAAAAAGAGAATAAAGATATTTTTAGACATGCAGAGTCTTAAATTTTACCTCCCACACACCCTTTTATCAGGAAGTGACTGGAGGATGTGTGCTACCAAATAAATGAGCAAATCAAGAAAGAGGAAGACAGGCATCCAGGAAACTGGACAAAAAAAGGCAAAGGGAATAAAGCATGGAGTGGAGTGGGCCTCAAGAATACCCAGCCATCCTGGAGGATGTGGGGCTTTGGGGATGCAAGAGAACATGAAACTGACGAGATTAACTGACATGTCTGCCTGGGACTTGGAAAAGAATACTTAAGAGATTTAAAATTTACGGCTGTAGTTTAGGAATTAAAAGTGACCTGGATAAGTACAGCTGAATCCCTTCATTGTTCACCTGAAATCATCAAAACATTGTTAAGCCGCTATACCCCAATATAAAAATAAGAAGTTTAAAAAAAAATTCCCTCTCAGCTCTGCCTTGGCTGCATCCCACACAGTTTGACAGCATTTTCATTTAGTTCAGTTATTTTTTTAATTTCCCTGAGACTTCTTAATTTAGAAGTGCGTGGTTTAGATTCTAAGCATTTGGAGATTTTCCTGTTGTCTAATATTACTGATTTGATGCTTTTGAACTGTGGTGTTGGAGAATACTCTTGAGAGTCCCTTGGACTGCAAGGAGATCCAATCAATCAATACTAAAAGAGATCAATCCTGGGTGTTCATTGGAAGGTCTGATGTTGAAGCTGAAACTCCAATACTTTGGCCACCTCATGCGAAGAGTTGACTCATTGGAAAAGACCCTAATGCCAGGTAGGATTGGGGGTGGGAGGAGAAGGGGACGACAGAGGATGAGATGGTTGGATGGCATCACCAACTCGATGCACATGGGTTTGGGTAGACTCCGGGAGTTGGTGATGGACAGGGAGGCCTGGCGTGCTGCAATTCATGGGGTCGCAAAGAGTCAGACACGACTGAGCGACTGAACTGAACTGAATGTTACTGATTTCTAGTTTGAGGCCACTGTGATCAGAAAACATATACCAACTTTTATCTTATGTAGCTTAGCATATGATCTATCTTGGTATATGTTCTATAGGCAATTGAAAAAAATAATATGTACTCTGCCATAGTTATATGGAATGTTTTATAAATGCCTACTAGAGCTTACTAAAAAAAAAAAAAAAAAAAGTGAGCTAAACATAGGAAACTCAGAAAACCACCAAGACAGGTAATATAAGAAAAAAAGAGACAGAGAGAGGATTGTAGTATACTAGTTGCTTTGGCAGGTGAATAATACTAATACCCATAATAATATAAACATTAGATACTGATGTAACTAAAAATTGTAATATATCTGAAGGATGAAGGGGGAGGCAGTGGACCTAGTGAGTGAAAGAAAGTTCAACCCTGCTCTTCCTTAACAAAGACAGATAAAAATTCTAAAATTTTGAAATCAAGAAAGCAGCAAAAGCATAGTAATCAAAAATACAGAGGAAACACCTGAAACTCAGAGCCAAGAGCTGGAAGTGGCTGCTTTCCCAAAAAAGAACTCAAGTAGACATAAATGGCCCCCTGTTAAGGATGGTGCAGAAACAATTCTGACACCACACATCAGGATGAACAAGTCCTTGTAAGCTGTGAAATGTATATTTCTGGTCACCTTGGCTTTTGAGGCCATGTGATTTGTGTTCCAAATGTGTGATGAAAGGCAGTGACTTTGAAGGGTTTATTCCCTTGCGAGAGAGAAACACAGTGGAAAGGCAATGCCCCATTTTAAACTTACAGGTGATACAACTCACACAAACAACTTGAAAGGATGTTCTTCTTGTTCCACACGGCCAGCAAGGAGCTCTCCCCTCTTCTGCCAAGGACAACAGTCTCCTGTTTCTAGTGAGTAACTGCACACAAGCCACACCATACCACACACACCGGCGAGCTCCTGGAGAGCAAGGGCTGTTAAAGACCTGATACATTCACTCCAGTGACTGCTAGTCTCAGTCACTGTACCCAGAAGGGGGAAAGGGAATGGAGGCAGGAGGAAGCACAGAGTCTCTGCATGGATGTGGATGTGAGCACCGCTGTGGGAGCGTTCTGCTCTAACTATGAAGAAGTCACGAGGAGTAATGTAAATATAACCACTTTTTTACAAGCCATATTTCCCTTGCCGTTTACGCAATTACTTTGGGGGCCCTTAATTTTTATTTGATTCAGTTTATTTTAGCCTGGCTTCTTAACACTCAAGCATTCCATTTCTGTTCCACAATTGCAAGAAAGGCACAGAAGTGCTGAACTGCATGAGAATGGTCTCCGGAGTTCAAAATCCTGATTCCTGCCACACTGCATCTTCTATGACAGTAGACTGTGCCACATTCCCAAGCAACAAGCACACAGGAAATATGCAAATATTTGTGGGGAAAGAAGGGGAAAGCCGCTGTGCTAGTCTAGGTTCCTTATAATAAACAAACCAAGCCGCTGCCCTAAACAACCTCAAAGGCACAGAAACAAAAAATTATAATGCAATGTTAAAGCGAAAGTGAAAGTCGCTCAGTTGTATCTGACTCTTTGCAACCCCGTGGACTATACAGTCCATGGAATTCTCCAGGCCAGAATACTGGAGTGGGTAGCCTTTCCCTCTTCCAGGGGATCTTCCCAAACCAGTGATATAACCCAGGTTTCCCGCATTTTGGGCAGATTCTTTACCAGCTGAGCCACAAGGGAAGCCCAAGAATACTGGAGCTGGTAGCCTATCCCTTCTCCAGCGGATCTTCCCAACCCAGGAAACAAACCAGGGTCTCACGCATTGCAGGTGGATTCTTTACCAACTGAGCTATGAGGGAAGCCCATAATGCGATGTAGTTCATGCTATAAAAGAACTGTACAGACGCTAAGGGAACACAGGGATCACCAGGATGAATAGCATCAGTCCTCAAGAAAAAAGGATGAAAAGGCTTTGCAACCAGGGAGAAGGGTATGTGATCACACTGCAGCCAAGGTGACCTTTTAAGGGCAAATGCTTCCTAGAAGGCCATGCCTCCACCTCCTTCCTCCCCAGGCCCCCAGTCCAGCCCACCTCTTCAGCACCTCTGCAGCACTGAGCAAAGGTCTCAAGAACTCCTTTTTTCCCCCTGCCCAAGCAGGATTCTTCATGAGCTACTTGTAGAGCTCCTTTTACTCTGCCTTGATGACAGTGAGCTCAGTTCAGAGCTCTACGTTTGTCCCTATTTGACTGCCTTTCTTACTAGACCCCAGGCAACTTCTGGGCAGATCAGAGTATGTTATGTTTACCACCATATCCTCATTGCCACGAAAGCACCGCACCAGGCACATGAGGAGCTCAGGAGTAAGAGAAATCTACACATAAAGGCAGGAGGGGGCCTACCTCCTCCAAGACAGCTATGGTAAATTACTTTAGATCACGGAGACTATTTCTAAGAACTCATATCCTCTATCTAGTTATTTCTTGAGTAAAAAATACTACACAAATATCTCTAAATACATGTACAGATTCATATTACTGTAAGGTAACATGTTACTCAGGAAGAAAAAGCAACGTTCCTTCTATTGTTTAGTGTGTGTACAGGGTTGAGGGGGAGTTGGAGAACGTGTGTGTGTGTGTACAGAAAAGCTTTTAAGAATAGTTTGTTCCTTGGCTTGTCAAAGTCCACTGGCTGAACTGAGCTGGGCAGGAAGGCAAGATGCCTTTGTCAGTCACTTTTGGGAGCAAAGATTTCTCCATCTCAGGGAAGTCATAAATCCTGGCTTTTATCTGTTGTCCCGGCATAATTATTAATAGCATCCTGGCCTGGACAATAAATTATATGGTCACTTTACTCCATCCAGACTTTGAGACCCTTTTCTTGAAATTTTGAGTCTAAAAGGCCTGAAAGTAACAGGCAGTATTAAATGTTTACTATGAGCCAAGTATACTTTCAGTGGATTAAACAACTCACTATTTACTTCCTATCAGAACCATATAAACGAACCCGAGGAAACTGGCAAGTATGGGGTGAATAACTTACCCACTGTCCCAGAGCTGGAATGGGTGACACTGGGTTTAACTCTAAAATCTTAACACTGTGCTATATACAACTTCTTGAAAACCACTCTCTTGGCTGTTTTTCTCATTCCTGAGTAAGACAAACTCCCCACAGTTCATACACTTTCATTTCCTCCCGGCTTTACATTGCTCGATCCTCATTCATTCTGCCTTACTCTTTTTTTCTCTGTAGGGGTATAGGAAACCAATAAAGAGTCTTGAGGGAGGTACTACATCCTAGATAGGAACCAGATCCCAGAGGGAAATGATTAGAGGCAGTTAACCAAAAGACTCCCATTAACATTTCCAGAAATCCAATTAGCTGACAAACCTTGTTACTTAGAGGTAACTATTGAAAGCATCATTATAATGAGAGCTACAAGCTGACTGAATTCATTTAATCTTAAAATATTTAAGATGATTATTTTGTTGTTTTGAGGAAATTAAAATGACCAAAAATTTTCAATATAGAAATTAATAATGCAAAAGTATAATATCATAGTAATCCAAGTATATGCCCCAACCAGTAACGCTGAAGAAGCTGAAGTTGAACGGTTCTATGAAGACCTACGAGACCTTCTAGAACTAACACCCAAAAAAGATGCCCTTTTCATTATAGGGCACTGGAATGCAAAAGTAGGAAGTCAAGAAACACCTGGCGTAACAAGCAAATTTGGCCTTGGAGTACAGAATGAAGCAGGGCAAAGGCTAATAGAGTTTTGTCAAGAGAACGCACTGGTCATAGCAAACACCCTCTTCCAACAACACAAGAGCAGACTCTACACATGGACATCACCAGATGGTCAACACCAAAATCAGATTGATTACATTCTTTGCAGCCAAAGATGGAGAAGCTCTATACAGTCAGCAAAAACAAGACCGGGAGCTGACTGTGGCTCAGATCATGAACTGCTTATTGCCAAATTCAGACTTAAATTGAAGAAAGTGGAGAAAACCACTAGACCATTGAGGTATGACCTAAATCAAATCCCTTATGAGTATACAGTAGAAGTGACAAAGAGATTTAATAAGGGACTAGATCTGATAGAGTGCCTGATGAACTATGGACAGACATTGTACAGGAGACAGGGATCAAGACAATCCCCATGGAAAAGAAATGCAAAAAAGCAAAATGGCTGTCTGAGGAGGCCTTACAGATAGCTGGGAAGAGAAGAGAAGCAAAAAGCAAAGGAGAAAAGGAAAGATATTCCCATCTCAATGCAGAGTTCCAAAGTATAGCAAGGAGAGATAAGAAAGCCTTCCTCAGCGATCAGTGCAAATAAATAGAGGAAAACAACAGATTGGGAAAGACTAGAGATCTCTTCAAGAAAATTAGAAATACCAAAGGAACATTTCATGCAAAGATAGGCTCGATAAACGACAGAAAAGGTGTGGACCTAACAGAAGCAGAAGATATTAAGAAGAGGTGGCAAGAATACACAGAAGAACTGTACAAAAAAGATCTTCATGACCCAGATAATCACGATGGTGTGATCACTCACCTAGAGCCAGACATCCTGGAATGTGAAGTCAAGTGGGCCTTAGAAAGCATCACTACGAACAAAGCTAGTGGAGGTGATGGAATTCCAGTTGAGCTATTTCAAATCCTCAAAGGTGATGCTGTGAAAGTGCTGCACTCGATATGTCAGCAAATTTGGAAAACTCAGCAGTGGCCACAGGACTGGAAAAGGTCAGTTTTCATTCCAATCCCAAAGAAAGGCAATGCCAAAGAATGCTCAAACTACCACACAATTGCACTCATCTCACATGCTAGTAAAGTAATGCTCAAAATTCTCCAAGCCAGGCTTCAGCAATACGTGAACCGTGAACTTCCAGATGTTCAAGCTGGTTTTAGAAAAGGCAGAGGAACCAGAGATCAAATTGCCAATATCCGCTGGATCATCAAAAAAGCAAGAGAGTTCCAGAAAAACATCTATTTCTGCTTTCTTGACTATGTCAAGGCCTTTGACTGTGTGGATCACAATAAATTGTGGAAAATTCTGAAAGAGATGGGAATACCAGACCATCTGACCTGTCTCTTGAGAAACCTGTATGCAGGTCAGGAAGCAACAGCTAGAATTGGACATGGAACAACAGACTGGTTCCAAAGAGGAAAAGGAGTATGTCAAGGCTGTATATTGTCACCCTGCTTATTTAACTTATATGCAGAGTACATCATGAGAAACGCAGGCTGGAAGAAACACAAGCTGGAATCAAGACTGCCGGGAGAAATATCAATAACCTCAGATATGCGGGTGACACCACCCTTATGGCAGAAAGTGAAGAAGAACTAAAGAGCCTCTTGATGAAAGTGAAAGAGGAGAGTGAAAAAGTTGGCTTAAAGCTCAACGTTCAGAAAACTAAGATCATGGCATCTGGTCCCATCACTTCATGGGAAATAGGTGGGGAAACAGTGGAAACAGTGTCAGACTTTATTTTTTGGGGCTCCAAAATCACTGCTGATGGTGATTGCAGCCATGAAATTAAAAGACGCTTACTCCTTGGAAGGAAGGTTATGGCCAACCTAGATAGCATATTTAAAAGCAGAGACATTACTTTGCCAACAAAAGTCCGTCTAGTCAAGGCTATGGTTTTTCCAGTAGTCATGTATGGATGTGAGAGTTGGACGGTGAAGAAAGCTGAGCGCCGCAGAATTGATGCTTTTGAGCTGTGGTGTTGGAGAAGACTCTTGAGAGTCCCTTGGACTGCAAGGAGATCCAATCAATCCATCCTAAAAGAGATCAATCCTGGGTGTTCATTGGAAGGACTGATGTTGAAGCTGAAACTCCAATACTTTGGCCACCTCATGTGAAGAGTTGACTCACCGGAAAAGGCCCTGATGCTGGGTGTGATTGGGGGCGGGAGGAGAAGGGGACGACAGAGGACGAGATGGGTGGATGGCATCACTGACTTGATGGACATGGGTTTGGGTAGACTCTGGGAGTTGGTGATGGACGGAGAGGCCTGGCGTGCTGCGATTCATGGGGTCACAATGAGTTGGACACGACTGAGTGACTGAAGTGAACTGATACATCTAATGTATACCTCAAATGAAATTTATTATCAGATTCTAGGTCCTACATACACCCACAAATATTTCCTAAATGTACCAAGCACCACAACAGGAACAGTGTTCTGAATGCTCCTGATTTTTAGGCTGAATGTCAAAGGTCTAAATTCTTTTTCACACAAGCAACTTACCCATGTGAGTGAATCCTGGACTTGACGTGTTGGGTCAGCTACAGGCTCTCTAGGAGATCATCGAAACTTATGTAAAACAGAGATGTCACTTGTCCTACCTCTACGCTGAGAGCTATTTTATGGAATAAATAGGATAATGCATGTGAAAAAAAATTGTAAATCGGAATCTATAGTTTGGCATCAATATCTAAAGTGAAGCAAAACATTCTAAAGAATGAGACCAGTGTGTATGTGCTGACGTGAAAAAACCTGTAAGATACATGAAGTGGGAAATGCACCTGCATAACAGTATGTAGATATGATGTCATTTAAGTAAGAACAGTGCATTTTTCTATGCCTGCACTAACATATGGAAGGCTATATACCAAACTGTTAAGACTGATTGGTTCTAGGGGTGAGGCATGTATTACTTTTGTAATAACACACACACACACAGACAAAGACTCTCTCCTTGACCAAACTTTGTTATGGTTCCTCTGAACGTTCTTTTCAATTAGGCCTTGATTTTGGTTCCCATCCTTTCTTTGACTTGACTAGCCCAGTTTTAGCAAGAATTCTGTTAAGTAAGTTTATCAAGAGTTCTCCCACCTTTGATATATGATGAAGTCCCCTATCCCGCCTCTTTGATGTCTAAGAAGTCCTTCACCTGCCTTTAGCAAGAATCCTGTTGGGTCAGTTTAGCAAGAATCCCCCTACTCTTTATGTCTCCTCTTAATAATTTTCCATCCACTGACTCAATTAATCCTCCTTTTTGCCAAAAATGCTTCTTGGTGTAGCTGAAGATGAGCCTCTCTCCCCTAAGGCAATACTCCTACTACAGTAGTCTCAAAGTCTTCCTTACTGTGTTACAAGTGTCAGAACAACTTTTTCTTTAACAATACACATACACCACTTTTTCTTTTTTAAACGAAGTCAGATCTATTCCAGAGAGATGGGCTTCCAGTTATAAGATTCTTACTTAAGAGAGTTCTTTTAAGAAGGGGTTCTGGAGTAAATTTATTTCTGGGTTTGGCCTCCTTTTTAAAAAACCTCCTGTGGTCTTTGATTTTTCCAGTCTCTGGAGGATGAAAATCAATTATTTCCATTTGCTTCTGAATGGAGCTCTTCAATCACAGAGGCTATGAATAAGCTTGCCCAAACAACTGCAGTACCAGTCCCCAGAGGAGGGTACCAAATAGGTCAGTGATTTCAAAGGCTGGGGGATTTTAGAAGACGTTATTGGAAACGTACAAAATGGCAACGTGCTGCTGGTTTAGGTGATGGTGAGATTAGGGAGATGAATGAGTCAACAGAGGGTTACCAAATCCCAGAGAGCCTACATTCTAAACCAGCTCACAAATTCATCCCCATCTCCCCATTTCCAAGGAATTCCCTGGCAGCTCAGATGGTAAATTATCCACCTACAATGCAGGAGACCCAGGTTTGATCCATGGATCAGGAAGATGCCCTGGAAAAGGGAAAGGTTACCCACTCTGGTATTCTTCCCTGGAGAATTCCATGGACAGAGGAGCCTGGAGGAGGGCTAGCAGGTCGCAAAGGGTAGGACACAACTGAGACTAACACTTTCACTTTCTTCATTTCCAAAGTCACTATGCCCAAAATAACCTCCCCAAAGATCTTCACTGCCTTAAGTCTCTCTATTGACAAAATCAAACACATAATCTTTCCTAAATGCAGCACCCCAACCTGCTCGGGAGCGAGCCTATGGCAAGACTTCTGAGTCAAATATCATCGTTTACTCTGAACCAAGAGAGCTATGATACAAGCTACCACCCCCTTCTCAGGATCACTGTATTAAGAAACTCTTCTTTGCTTTAGTTCTGCATAGCCAAGGCGACTTCTGCAAGCTGATTATTTCCTTTATAACAATTACATCCTGTTCTTGAAAGACACATGGCAATTATTTCCGAAAATAATACTTATATTTTGCTGCCTTAAGCTTTTTTGCTTAAACTAAATTTTAAAGTTATTTTTCCATAATTTAGTAGCACTATAACCACTTCCGTTAGTGAAAATAGATGAACAAGGCATATTACTTTGGAAAATTAAAAAAAAAAACCAAACACACATACAACAACAGAAAGTTGGTTTTAACTAAGTCCAGGTTTTCTCACTTTCTTTGTCCCTATTTGTAATGTTTAATTTAATTTCAGAGCCTGTCCCAGGGACTCTACTGAGGTCTGTATTTTAATCAGCCTCGCAAATCTGCTCTATTTGCCAAATTCCTTTTCTAGCGTTCCCAAAAGGCACTCAGTATCCTGTCCTTGGAGTCAGTCCAAAAATAAGCACTCATTTTGGATGACTAAGAACCTTGGCAAACACCTGGCTAAAAAAAAGCAAAGCCATGCTATGTGTAGCATTTACCAACTGAGGAATACGAGACTTGATCATGAAGGTTACAAAGAAAACATTTTCTGAGACTGGAAAGCTTTCCCATGAATAGATTTTTGCTTCACAAATTTTAAATGTACCTAAAAGTCAAGAGGCAGCCAAGTACAACAACCAAACCTCCATATGGGAAGAAATACAGCTTCATATATCAAAGAACAAGAGGAAAGTCATATCATCTGCTGATGGCCGAGAAAATGAAGAAGTCCAAGAAGTCTTCACTGAGTCTAACAGATGTTGTCTTTTAGTACAACAGCTACACAGAGAGTCTGCTATGAACTAAGTATTGTGCTAGACACCTAACATGTCTCCGCTCTATTTTTCATACTAAATAGTAAAATTAGAACTTGCATTTTAAAAACTTGAACATGCTCAGAGAGATGAAACTAAAGAGAGAGGTGAAGTCACTTGCCCAAGGACACACAGGGCGCCCGAGGAGCCAGCATGTGGACTTATTCTGCCTGACCTGTAAATCTATGTTACTCTGTTTTGTTGCTGTTGTTCAGTTGTTGTGTCCAACTCTTTGTGACCGCATGGACTGCAGCACACCAGTCTTCCCTGTCCTTCACCATCTCCCGGAGTTTGTCCAAACTCATGACCATTGAGTCCGTGATGCTATCTAACCATCTCATCCTCTGCCACCCTCTTGTCCTTTTGCCTTCAATCGTTCCCTGCATCAGGGTCTTTTCCACCCAGTTCTTCACATCAGGTGGCCAAAGTGTTGGAGCTTCAGCTTCAGTATCACTCCTTTCAATGAATACTCAAGACTCATTTCCTTTAGGATGGACTGGTTGGATCTCCTTGCAGTCCAAGGGACTCTCAAGGGTTTTCTCCAACACCACAGTTCAAAAGCATCAATTCTTGGGCGCTCAGCCTTCTTTATGCTCCAACTCTCACATCCATATATGACTACTGGAAAAACCATAGCTTTGATTACATGGACCTTTGTCAGCAAAGTGATGTCTCTACTTTTTAATATGCTGTCTAGGTTTTATATGTCTAGGTTTATATGCTGTCATAGCTTTTCTTCCAAGGAGCATCTTTTAATTTTATGGCTGCAGTCACCATTGACAATGATTTTGGAGCCCAAGAAATAAAGTATCACTGTTCCCACTTTTTCCCCATCTATTGTCATGAAGTGATGGGACTGGATACTGTGATCTTCATTTTTTGAACGTTGAGTTTTCAGCCAGCTTTTTCAGTCTCCTCTTTCACCTTCATCAAGAAGCTCTTTAGTTCTGCTTCACTTTCTGCCATTAGAGTGGTATCATCTGTGTAAGTGAGGTTGCTGATACTTCTCCCAGCAGAATTGATTCCAGTTTGTGATTCATCCAGCCTGGCATTTCACATGATGTACTCTGCATATAAGTTAAACAAGCAGGGTGACAATATACAGCCTTGATGTACTCCATTTCCAATTTTGAACCAGTCTGTTGTTTCATGTCCAGTTCTGTCGCTTCTTGACTTGTATACAGATTTTTCAGGAGATATGTAAAGTGGTCTGGTATTTCCATTTCTTTAAGAATTTTCCACAATTTGCTGTGATCCACATAAAGACTTTAGTGTAGTCAATGAAGCAGAAGTAGATATTTTTCTGGAATTCTCTTGCTTTTTTCTATGATCCAACAGATGTTGGCAATTTGATCTCTGGTTCCTCTGCTTTTTCTAAACCCAGCTTTTACATCTGGAAGTTCTCTGTTCATGTACTGCTAAAGCCTAGCTTAAAGGAGGAACATAATCTAACTAGCATGTGAAATGAGGACAACTGTATGGTAGTTTGAACATTCTTTGGCATTGCCCTTCTTTGAAACTAGAATGAAAACAGACCTTTTCAGTTCTGTTGAAAGCACTGCTGAGCTTTCCAAATTTGCTGATACGTTGAGTGTAGCTGAAACCTGGCTTGGAGAATCTTGAGCATTATTTTACTATCATGTGAGATGAGTGCAATTGTGCGGTAGTTTGAGCATTCTTTGGCATTGCCTTTCTTTGGGATTGGAACGAAAACTGACCTTTTCCAGTCCTGTGGCCACTGCTGAGTTTTCCAAATTTGCTGGCATATCGAGTGCAGCACTTCCACAGCATCACCTTTGAGGATTTGAAGTAGCTCAACTGGAATTCCATCACGTCCACTAGCTTTGTTCGTAGTGATGCTTTCTAAGGCCCACTTGACTTCACATTCCAGGATGTCTGGCTCTAGGTGAGTGATCACACCATCATGATTATCTGGGTCGTGAAGATCTTTTTTGTACAGTTCTTCTGTGTATTCTTGCCACCTCTTCTTAATATCTTCTGCTTCTGTTAGGTCCATACCATTTCTGTCCTTTATCGAGCCTATCTTTGCATGAAATGTTCCTTTGGTATCTCTAATTTTCTTGAAGAGATCTCTAGTCTTTCCCAATCTGTTGTTTTCCTCTATTTCTTTGCATTGATTGCTGAGGATTGTCACCCTGCTTATTTAACTTATATGCAGAGTACATCATGAGAAACGCTCGGCTGGAAGAAACACAAGCTGGAATCAAGATTGCCGGGAGAACTATCAATAACCTCAGATATGCGGATGACACCACCCTTATGGCAGAAAGTGAAGAGGAACTAAAGAGCCTCTTGATGAAGTTGAAAGAGGAGAGTGAAAAAGTTGGCTTGAAGCTCAACGTTCAGAAAACTTAAGATCATGGCATCTGGTCCCATCACTTCATGGGAAATAGATGGGGAAACAGTGGAGAAACAGTGTCAGACTTTATTTTTTGGGGCTCCAAAATCACTGCTGATGGTGATTGCATCCATGAAATTAAAAGATGCTTACTCCTTGGAAGGAAGGTTACGGCCAACCTAGATAGCATATTTAAAAGCAGAGACATTACTTTGCCAACAAAAGTCCGTCTAGTCAAGGCTATGGTTTTTCCAGTAGTCATGTATGGATGTGAGAGTTGGACGGTGAAGAAAGCTGAGCGCCGCAGAATTGATGCTTTTGAGCTGTGGTGTTGGAGAAGACTCGAGAGTCCCTTGGACTGCAAGGAGATCCAATCAATCCATCCTAAAAGAGATCAATCCTGGGTGTTCATTGGAAGGTCTGATGTTGAAGCTGAAACTCCAATACTTTGGCCACCTCATGTGAAGAGTTGACTCACCGGAAAAGGCCCTGATGCTGGGTGGGATTGGGGGCAGGAGGAGAAGGGGATGACAGAGGATGAGATGGTTGGATGGCATCACAGACTTGATGGACATGGGTTTGGGTAGACTCCGGGAGTTGGTGATGGACGGAGAGGCCTGGCGTGCTGCAATTCATGGGGTTGCAACGAGTCAGACACGACTGAGCCACTGAATTGAACTGAGTGTAGCACATTCACAGCATCATCTTTTAGGATTTTAAATAGCTCAGCTGGAACTCCATCACCTTCAGTAGCTTTGTTCGTAGCAATGCTTCTTCCTAAGGCCCACTTGACTTCATACTCCAGGACGTCTGGCTCTAGGTGAGTGGCCACACTATCGTGGTTATTCGGGTCATTAAGACCATTTTCATATAGTTCTTCTGTGTGTTCTTGTCACCTCTTCTTAACCTCTTCTGCCTCTGTTAGGTCCTTACCATTTCTGTCCTTTATTGTGCCGATTCTTGCATGAAATGTTCCCTTGATCTCTCCAATTTCCTTGAAGCTGAAGTAGACCAATTCTATGAAGACCTACAAGACCTTTCTAGAACTGACACCCAAAAAAGATGTCGTTTTCATCAGAGGGGACTGGAATGCAAAAGTAAAAAGTCAAGAGATACCTGGAGTAATAGGCAAGTTTGACCTTGGTGTACAAAAGGAAGCAGGGCAAAGGCTGACAGAGTTTTGTCTAGAGAACACACTGGTCATAGCAAACACCCTCTTCCAACAACACAAGAGATGACTCTAACCATGGATATCACTAGATGGTCAATAATGAAATCAGATTGATTATATTCTTTGCAGCTGAAGATGGAGAAGCTCAACATAGTCAGCAACAACAAGAACCAGAGAAGACTGTGGCTCTGAGCATTAGCTTCTTATTGCAAAATTCAGGCTTAAATAGAAGAAAGTAGGGAAAACCACTAGGTCATTCAGGTATGACCTAAAATCCCTTATGATTATATAGTGGAGGTAGTGAATAGATTCAAGGGATAAGATCTGGTAGACAGAGTACCTGAAGAACTATGGACGGAGGCTTGTAACAGTGTACCAGAGGTGGTGACCAAAACCATCCCAAAGAAAATGAAACTAAAGAAGGCAAAGTGGTTACTCTATTTACCACCTACCAAAATCAATAGTCTGATAGAGTTAAACGGTTAATATAACCATTCTGTTAATAATGAAAGCCTTAGAAAGTCTATGGACTCCAAAAATTTCTAACACTATCTCCGTGTTGACTCCTAATAATGTATGCCTTTGTGCACACACATGCTTAGCAATTACTGACTCAAAGCCAAGACTAATATGGCTCTAAACTGTAATATGAACTAAAAATACCACACTGTAAGCTGGTTCTTTGGAAACATCAACACAATTAATAAATGTCCAGCTGAGCTAACCAAGAAAAAGAGAGAGAGAAGATACAAATTACTACTACTAAAAATGAAAGAGAGGCCATCACTACAAATACCATGGACTTTAAAGGATAAAGGAATATTAGGAACAACTCTACGCCCACAAATTTGGAAAATTATATGAACTAATTTCTACCAAAATTCACACAAGAAGACATAGTGCATATGAATGGGACCATATTTATTAAAGAAACTGAATCAATAATTAATAACCTTACAAAACACAAAGCACCCAGTCCAAATGGTCATACTGGTGAACTCTACCACACATTGACGAAAAGAAACCAATTCTCTGCAATCTACTCCAGAAAACAGAACCAGCAGGAATACTTCTTAATTCATCCCATGAGGCCAAAATTAACATAATACTATACACTAATAACAAACTATCAGAAAGAGAAATTAAGAAAACAATCTCATTTACAATTGCATCAGAAAGAATAAAATATCTAGGAATAAATTTAACCAAAGAAGTGACTGTACACTGAAAGCTGTTTTAAAACTCAATAGCAAAAAACCCCAAAGAATCCAATTTAAAAACAGACAGACTTCCCTGGTGGTCCAAGGGCTAAGACCTCACTTTCACTGAGGGGGGGTGGGGGGATGTAGGGGGTGCCGAGGGGTGGCGTAGACCAAAAAGAAAAAAAAGACAGAAGCTCTGAACAGACATGTTTTCCAAAGAAGACATACAGATGGCCAACAGACAAATGGAAAGATGCTCAAATTACTAATCATGAGGGAAATGCAAATCAAAACCACAATGAGATACCACCTCATATCTGTCAGAATGGTTATTACCAAAAAGACAAAAAATATCAAATGTCAGCACAGATGCAGTGAAAAGGGAACCCTTGTGTAGTTCTGGTGAGAATGGAAACTGATGCCGCCACCATGGAAAACAGTACAGAGGTTCCTCAAAACTCACTGTGAAAAAAAAAAAAACAAAACTCACTGTGGTAATCATTTCACAATGCATGCAAATACCGAATTATCATGTGTACATATAAAACTAACACAGTATTGAATGTCAATTATATCTCAATTTAAAAACGAAGAAAGACAGACTTCTCTGCTGGTATACTGGCTAAGATTCCACACTCCCAATGCAGGCGGCTGGAGTCCAATCCCTAGTCAGGGAACTGGATCCCACATGTTGCAACTAAAGACAAAGAGCCTGAGTGCCACAACTAAGACCGGTGCAGCCAAAGAAGTAACATCAAAAAAGACAGAAAACGAAAAGTCAGCAATTCACAATGGGCAAAACATCTGAACAGACACCTTACCAAAGATTTACAGACAACAAAGAAGCATATGAAAAGTTGTTCGACATCATGTGTCATTAGGGAAGTGCAAATTAAAACAATGAGGAGTTCGTGTCTGTCATGCACGATCTGTCCATTCTCCTCGAGGGGCCCTTGGAATAAACCTTTCTCTGCTCCAAGTAAATAAAATAAAATAATAAAATAAAACAACAATGAAACACAAGTATGGACCCATTAGAATGGCTAAAATCCAAAACACAACACCAAGTGCTGGCAAGCATATGGAGCAATGAGACACACTGTTGGTAGGAACACAAAGTGAAAACAGCCAGTCTGAAATCTCACTTGGCAGCTTCCTTCAAAGCTAAATATAGGTAATTTACCACGTGATCCAATAATCAGTCCTAGGAATTTACTCATGAGCTGAAAACTGATGTCCACACAAACACCTGCATGTGAATGTCTATAGAAGCTTTACTCATAACTGCCAAAACTTGGAAGCAACCAAGATAACCCTCAGTAGGTGAATGAATAAACTGTGGTATATCCAGATAACGAAATATTATTCCGCAACAAGAGGAAATGAGCTAACAAGACAAAAAAGTTATGGAGGAACCTTAAACACGTATTACTAACTGAAAGAAAACAACTTGAAAAGGCTACACACTGTATGATTCCAACTATGGGACGTTCCATTAAACTAGAGCCAGTAGAAAGATCAGTCGCCAGGGGTTTAGGAGGTCTCCAGAAAGGGTGAACAGATGACATACAGACCATTTTTAGGTCAGTGAAACTATCTTGTATGATACTGTAATGGTGGATGCATAACACTACGTATTTGTCAAAACTCACAGAATTGTACAATATGAAGAGTGAACCCTAACAGATTTTCAGTTCAGTTCAGTTCAGTCACTCAGTCGTGTCCGACTCTTTGCGACCCCATGGACTGCAGTACGTCAGGCTTCCCTGTCCATCACCAACCCCCGGAGCTTACTCAAACTCAGGTCCACTGAGTCGGTGATGCCACCCAACCATCTCATCCTCTGTCGTCCCCGTCTTCTCTCGTCTTCAATCTTTCCCAGCATCAGGGGCTTTTCAAATGAGTCAGCTCTTCACATCAGGTGGCCAAAGTATTGGAGTTGAAGCTTCAGCATCAGTCCTTCCAGTGAATATTCAGGACTGATCTCCTTTAGGATGGACTGGTTGGATCTCCTTGCAGTCCAAGGGACTCTCACGAGTCTTCTCCAACACCACAGTTCAAAAGCATCAATTCTTCGGCGCTCAGCTTTCTTTGTAGTACAACTCTCACATCCATACATGACTACTGGAAAAACCAAAGCTTTGACTAGATGGACCTTTGTTGGTAAAGTAACATCTCTGTTTTTTAATATGCTGTCTAGGTTGGTCATAACTTTTCTTCCAAAGAGCAAGTGTCTTTTAATTTCACGGCTGCAGTCACCATCTGCAGTGATTTTGGAGCCCAAGAAAATAAAGTCTGTCACTGTTTCCATTGTTTCCCCACCTATTTGCCATGAAGTGATGGGACCAGATGCCATGATCTTAGTTTCAACAGATTTTAGTTAACAATAACATATCAATATTGGTTCCACTGGGGCTTCCCAGGTGGTGCTAACGGTAAAGAACCCACCTGCCAGTGCAGGTAGATGTAAGGGACATGGGTTTGATCCCTGGGTTGGGAAGATCTCCTGGAGGAGGGCACAACAACCCACTCCAATAATCTTGCCTAGAGAATTCCATGGACAGAGGAGCCTAGTGGGCTACAGTCCACAGGTTCGCAAAGAGTCAGACACGACCTAAGTGACTTAGGACACACACACACACGCACTGGTTCCATTACAACAAATGTACCACACAGTAAAGATGTTAATACCACAAACACATACACAGTGTTAATAACTGGGGAAACTGGAGGAGGGTGGGGTGAGCGAGAGAAGGAGCGTAGAACCGTCTGTACTTTCTGAGCATTTTTTTTTCCTATGAACCTAAACCTGCTCTAAAAAAATGAAGTCTATTAAAATATCCCCCACTCTCTAAAAATGAACACTCACGTCAGAAGCAATGATGTACAATGTATAATCCAAAACATGGGAAGAAAAGAATCAGTATCAGGATGAATCAACAAGGGTGGCACAATTTAAAAGCAAATCAGGATCCTAACTTTTCATCAGCTACCTGCAGGTTTCAGTTCTTAACTGAGGGATCGGTCTAAAACACATAGATGCAATTACACAAAATCAAAATATCTTGCCACGGAGAAACCGTAGAGATTACCTACCCCACTCACTCATGTTTTAGATTGAGAGCAGGAACCCCAAATGTTTCAGCTCCTGTCTTAGCCCCCAGAAGCCATCAGACGTCATCTCTGCTAAGTGACTAACCTCAAATCTAGACCAGAAACCCAGGAAGAGTGTTTGAGCTCTGGCCACCTCTAATGACAGTTCACAGCAAATCTCCAATTACTGTGTCATGCGCTGCTAAGTCACAAATGGTTCTAGAGAAAGCTGGTAGAGAAAAAAAAAATCTCCTTTGGAATTTAGTTCCTCAAAGTAATGAGAGATGGCCAAGTGTGGCCTAGTGCTCAGAAGACACCAAGATACTTTCACTGGAGGATGACGTGAAGAACTCCACCTGCTACCAAGCCACTCCCAAAGGACTATGAAGGGAAATGAAAGATAACAAGTTTCAAAAACTGAAACCAAAGTACTTAAAACCCCTCTGTATGCAAATCCCTCAAGGTTACAATCAGGACAATGTCACTTAGAATCTAATATAGTACTTTGTGGGCTACGGATATCATGAAGCTCTAATGTGCTGTACCTCTTTTAACAACCACAGCAGCTACACTGAGAACAGCTCCTGGCAGAGCCAGCTCTCAATTCCCTGACTCGGTACAGTGTGCTGTCAGTCCACTCCCCGCACAAGCTGGCCACATCCCCCCGAGGTGTCCCAGAGCAAGTGACACTCTGCAGCTCCATGACATCTCTGAAATGTCTTTAAAGAATGAGCAGCTGCCAATTTTAAAGACTGACTAAAGTTGTACTAAGAATGTCAGGAGTATTGAACATCTGAGGCCTTAACAGATTAAAGAAGAAAAATCATATGTTCATTCCTTTCACTAGTTAAAAAATATTTTACAATTTAACCCTCATTAATGATAAGAAAAAAACTTCAAATTAACTAATGTCAGTAATATATTAAATGGAAAACAAGTTGCAGATTATGTATCACCATGAAAACAAAATGGAATCAATTTATCTTAGTATGTTAAAAAAATCTGAAAAAATATACGTAAAACTGCTGGAAGGATTGAAGAAAGGAAGAGAAGCTATGGATTGTTATATTGTTTGACTTTTTCTGTCATAAGGATGTATTAGTCTAACAAATTTAAAATGGTATTTTTATTTTAGAAAAGATAGAATCAACAGCACTCCTAATCATGGCCCATTTAACTTTATATCACACATACAAAAAAAGGCCATCTACTAAGAATCATCAGGAAAAAAAGTATTTCTCAATTATACAGATCAGTGTAAATTAAATTCTCTCTCATTTCCATTTTTCCTCCAAATCCTCATCATGTGTGTTACATGTAGACTCCCACAGGTGACTCAAGGATAAAGGTCATACATACCAAGTACAATGCCCTGAATACTGTGCACGTGGATTCAATACATTTTTCAAGAGAAACAATGTGAAACAGCACATTCTAGGCTTCTTGGATCTGTGTTCAGGTCTGTGAACTACACTGGACAACTTAGAGTGCTCAGTGAGGTTAGGAATGTATAATTAATCTTTCCATTATCTTCCAAATTTATGGGCAGTTGTTTTCCAGAACTCACTATGTGGAATCGCAACCTGAGAGACAAAACGTACTCATCAGACGTGCAAAACACACTCTGTCCTTAAAAACCACATAGCTGCTTATCTTACGACTATTCCTGGCTCAAAAGACCAGTAGAAAGTGCCTGTGAAGTCAAGTCTGGAAATGACAGCATCAGTGGCCATCTAACCAGGACCCAGATGACTAATACTCATGAAGCTGCACCACTGAATTTCCTCCAAAGCCTGTTCAAGTGGCCTCAGCCACTGCCCACAAGGGCTGGGAGTAGCAGTCATGTATCTTAGACGAGCAAGATGTGACAAGACCACAGAAATAGAAAATGCTCCTGACTCTTTAAACTTGCTTTGCCTCATTTTTGCACTATTATCTACTTTGCAGATACTTCTTCTAAGCAGACCGGGGAAATCAGTAACAAACACCATGCATGCAATGAAAAGCATTCAGTATCCTTAGCATACTCCCCAATCTTTTTTTTTTTATTTCTGATTACTTGAAAGCAAATAGAAGCAGGCAACTAAATATTTCACCATTACACCATTTAGTGCATAATACTGTTAAGACAAAATGGACTAATTCTTTTTTTAAATTGTCTTTACCTTTATTAGTGAAACAAAAATCAGAGGAGAAAACAAATTTAAGTTTAAATTAAAACCTTAGATTTTCCCCCAAATTTAAGAAGAAAACTACTCTGCCTTCTAAAAAGTATGTAGTGGAATCAAGGGTATCTCAAGTTTAGCTCAAATGATTACTAAATGGCCCTGGGATATTCACTGATTTTTTTCCTCTGCAAACTGGACTAATTCTTTTATTTATCATTTTATTTTTAATTGGAGGATAATTGCTTTACAACATTGTTCTGGTTTCTTCCATATATCAACATGAATAAGCCATATGTACACATTTGTCCCCTCCCTCTTGGACCTCTCTCCCATTCCATCCCACCCCTCTAGGTTCCTGGACTAATCCTTGATGAAAATATTTATCAAATGCAACCTACAGGTCCATTGAACCAACAAGACTGGCAAGCAAATTCCACAAACATGATGAAATAGATACTAGGATTAAATTAAGTTTGTGGAGGAGATGTGTGAAATCACTCCACAAAGCTGCTGAAGAGACATCCATTCCCTTGCCTGCAGGAGGCATCATGCATTCTGATCTGTTCCACCCCAAGAAGCAATGGGCCTGCCCTGCAGGAAAAGGCTCCTGTGACGGCTCCTACTGAGTAGGCTCTGAACCTGTCTGCTCCAGATGCTAAAGTTTGGGAGCTTACTTGGCTGCGGCCACAATCCTCAAGCACCAATAAAACTGATACTTCTACCCACCTGTCTGGCTGTGAATGTCACTCTTCTTTCATTTGTCTCAGAAACAACTATATTGTACTTTGCTGTATTGTGCTTCAAAGACATCAGAATTTTTTCAAATTTTATTGAAGTATAGTTGATTTACAATGTTGTGGAGAGGTATTTTTTAATTGGTTCCATTATATCTCATTGGGCTTCCCCGATGGCTCAGTGGTAAAGAATTCACCTGCAATGCAGGAGACACAGGTTCAATCCCTGGGTTAGGAAGATCCCCTGAAGGATGAAGAGGCAACCCTCTCCAGTATTCTTGCCTGGAGAATCCCATGGACAGAGGAGCCTGGCTACATATAATCCAGAGGGGCACAAAGAGTCAGACACGACTAAGCACACACGCACACCTCCTAAGACCGACCTCCAACAGAACCTAAAATCAGTGCTCCTAGCCCTTATGTAGTCCACGATCAAATGTTTATAGGACAATAATTCTTAGGAGAACCAGTTTATAGTGCTGTAATTAGTTATGAGATGAGTTTCAAAGACACACTGGTGTGTCAGGCTCTTAAAAATTCAGAGGGAAAAAAAACACAGCAATACAGGAATAAGTCAGAAAACAAATAAAACTGAGTAAAAATTAAAATTCAAATATGATAAACCTCTGTCCACTGAAGGACAGGTGTCCGCACGCAGGTGGAACAAGACGGTTTGTGTCAGAGCAGGCCTTTACCACAGAACTATTTCATACCACTCCTCAAGGGGGAGGACAGCTCTCTATGGGGAAGATCCTGGAGACCTCCCCTGCCCCCAACTCTAAAAACACCTAACACCACTGATTTTTTTTTCCCAAGGCTCAGTTGAACAGGCCTAAAAGGATTGTGCCCAAACTGCTTGATGCCTGAAATCCTTCCAAGAAAAAGAAAAGCCTTTTAAACTGCAATTAGAAATAAATGGCTTAAAATGTGCTTTAAAATGGTTGATAAGTAATGCATTTGCTATGACTATATTTTGTCTAATTATGAATAAATGGCATCAGAGCCTTCCTGACTTCGACGGAGGGAAGAAGAGAACACAAGGTCAACAGGCGCCTTTCGTGAGAGAAGGGTCACTGCAGAGGGAGGCGCGGGCTGGTAGGAAGGAAGGACGGAGAACCATTATTTAAAACAATGATGTGCTAGGAAATTCAACAAGAAAGGGAAGTGTCTGTGACATATACTGGACCAAGTCCTAGAACAGGAAAGGCTCTAAGGTAACTGATTTAGTTCAAGCCCTAGGACTTTGTCCTAAGTTTCCCCACAACGGACATCATAAAGACTGTCACCAGATTAATTTTCCTAAAGCTGGAGTCTGATCATGGCTAGTCCACTCCAGAACCTTCAGTAGGAACCCTCATCCTTCAAACTGAGGTCAAAATGATTCAGTGAAGGATTGATGGCTTGTGTGATCCAGCTACAACTTATTAATACTTTTCCAATCTTATTTTCTTCTTCACTATAGTATATACCATTGCTTCAGCAAAACTTAGCTTTTCTCCAACTATGCACAGTCTCTTCCACTTCATTGCTTCCCTCTCCACCTCTCCTCCAGCCTGTCCCGTGGCTCAATTAACCTCCTTCAAAGCCTACGGCCCCAACTCTAGCTTCTCTCATCCTTCATCCACAAATTATAGGTTCAATCTTCGCCAATACCCTGTGAAGAACTGTAGGTACTTACTACCCCTAAATACCAGAAGAAGAAACCAAGTCTTTGTGAAACGAAGCATTGCAGTCTCCCCTTAGTTAGGAGGGATTCTTTCCAAGACCCCCCAGTGAACGCTTCCAGAAACCTCAGATTGTACCGACCCGCACGTGTACTGTGTTTGTTCCTACATGCACATACCTATAGTAGAGATTCACTGACAAATCAGGCACAGTAAGAGAACAGCCCAACTGATAGCATCACTGCTCTTGCACTTGGGGCCATCACTAAGTAAACAAGGGTTTATTGCGCAAGCAGTCTGATGCCGCCAACACTCGATCGGATAAACAAGGTGCCTTCTAAGTGACTAACAGGCAGGTAGCGTATACGGCGTGGATACGCTGACGAAGAGGTGATTCACATTCCAGGCAGGACGGAGCAGGATGGGGTAAGATTTCCTCACACTACCCAGAACAATGTGCTACTTAACACTTGGGAATTATTTACTTCTAGAATTTTCTACTTAACATTTTTGGACAGCAGACAACCGTGAGTAGCTGAAATCATAGAAAGCTTATCCTCAGATGAAGGGGGACCACATAACTTGTCCAGGGCTCCTATGATAATAACCACTAAACCAGGATCTCAAATCAGGCACTCTGACTCCAGAGCCCAAAGCCATAACCACTGTGCCTTTCAGGACTACATATCCAGAAGGACTCTCTTTTCTTCTCTCAACTTCCATCGTACTTTATCTGTTTATATGAGTTAATGACAAGAGAGTAAAAAAGTGATGCGATATTATGTATCCATATGCATTTTGCACATGTACGTGCAAAACATGTTGTATATACATATCTTTCGAGACTTTAAGGAACATGAGATCAAGGTCCATCTGTGTGAGATCCATTTTCGTATCTGCCTGGCATCCAGAAGAGTGCCCTGTTCATACTGGTAGGTACTGGGTACAATGTTTGATGAATACATGAAGCTACATCATCAGTCCTATGCTTTGTTTTCCAAATGAGCAGTTTCTTACAAAAGTTTGGCTTCCAAGGAATTTATTTATCCAGGTGTCGGGAGGGATATGCGTGCTCCGCTTAGGCTCAGTCGTGTCTGCCTCTCTGCGACCCCAGGGACGGCAGCCCGCCAGGCTCCTCTGTCCATGGGGTTCTCCAGGCAAGAACACCGGAGTGGGGTGCCATGCCCTCCTCCAGGATCCCATGAAGGAGGGAGGGATATATTTCACATCAATTGATAGCAACGAGCCCATTAGTCCTATACAAGTTGGGGATGGGGTGAATGAATAGTGAAGAAACTAAATCTCCTTAAGAGCTATTGCCTCTATTAAAATATATTAGAGACCTCTCATAGGAATTAGAAACCCTACGTTGGCTTGAAATTATGGTAGTACTTTGATCAGGAAGGAAACATATTCTTGGCACTGGGATAGTCTGACAATGGAAGCAAATGAACAGTTGAAGGCGGATGTGAATTTTTGTTCTCCTCAGCCTGGAAAGACTATAGAGAACTGGATGTCAAGGTAATGACCTCAATTACTATATCCCAAACCATCAACAACCTCAGATATGCAGATGACACCACCCTTATGGCAGAAAGTGAAGAAGAACTAAAGAGCCTCTTGATGAAGGTGAAATAGGAGAGTGAAACAGTTGGCTTAAAGCTCAACATTCAGAAAACTAATATCATGGCATCCGGTCCCATCACTTCATGGCAGATAGATGGGGAAACAGTGGAAACAGTGGCTGACTTTATTTTTCTGGGCGCCAAAATCACTGCAGATGGTGATTGCAGCCAAGAAATTAAAAGACGCTTACTCCTTGGAAGGAAGGTTATGGCCAACCTAGATAGCATATTAAAAAGCAGAGACATTACTTTGCCCACAAAGGTCCGTCTAGTAAAGGCTATGGTTTTTCCAGTGGTCATGTATGGATGTGAGAGTTGGACTATAAAGAAAGCTGAGCACTGGAGAATTGATGCTTTTGACCTGCAGTGTTGGAGAAGACTCTTCAGAGTCCCTTGGACTGCAAGAAGATCCAACCAGTCCATCCTAAAGGAGATCAGTCCTGGGTGTTCATTGGAAGGACTGATGTTGAAGCTTCAACTCCAATACTTTGGCCACCTGATGCGAAGAGCTGACTCATTGGAAAAGACCCTGATTCTGGGAAAGATTGAAGGCGGGAGGAGAGGGGGACAACAGAGGATGAGATGGTGGGATGGCATCGCCGACTCAATGGACATGAGTTTGGGTAAACTCAGGGAGTTGGTGATGGACAGGGAGGCCTGACGTGCTGCGGTTCATGGTGTCGCAAAGAGTAGGACACGACTGAGCGGCTGAACTGACTGAACTGAAACCATCAACAGCTGGAGGCCCTTCGCCAGCCTCCACTGACAAGCACAGACCTGTGTGCTCCCATCTGCTGCAAAGGCAACTGGGGCTCTTCAGAGGAAGGCACAGTTAGTGTCTTCTGCTCTTCAGTCTCCACCTCGATGGCAGCCTGCAGGCACCCCGGCCTGAGTCCCCCCTGGAGATAAGAGCTCACCAGCATGACCTGTGCTCTTTCAGTGCACCCGACAGGCCGAGGGCGCTGAGCGCTCTAAAACAAGCTCCTGAAGCCCCTCACCAGTTCATCACCACTTCACCAGGGTGTATTTTAAATAAACACCTTGCACCTTCTTTCTTTCAAGATTCTCCGTACACCGCTGGTGGCCAGAGACATTTGAGAAGTGTCAGTGATGCTTTTAATATTGAAATGCTGGTGTGTATTTAACCCAGCAGGGCTTTTAACAACATATATTAATTTAAAATGTTTATGTTTGCAGGATTTACTTTAAAGACAGTTGACAACTAAAGCCACAGGAAAGAGGAGCCCAAATAATAAAGAGTTCTCTTTCTCACATTCAGGTACAAATGACAAAGCCCAACAACGTCAGCAGGTACTGGTTCTGTCTCTAATAGTCATAGTTTTTAATACAAAGTAACCCAAAGGTAGTCTTGCTTCTGATTCAGAAGATGGGACATTAAAAAATGTAAACCAGTCCATCCCTACGCAGAGAAGCATGAAAATGGAGTCACGACCAAGGACAGATCCCCAAAGGTTTTCTTATATTAGAGCAAATGGGAACAGCCTCACATGGCCAATCTTCTAAGAAGGGAAATAGATAAAAGAATATGAGCAGCCTGATGTTTGAAATACCCAAAAGAAGACTGATTCACAGCAGTCTTATCAAATAAGATGGGGAGAAAGAAGAGGTGATGAGGCTGGGAGAAGAGAGGGGAAGAAGACTGTTTTAGCTGAGATGTGAACAGTATTTTCTTTAAATGCCTTAGCCAAGAGAAACAGGTTTCACATGTGTAAGAGCAAGGGAAGCTTGGCTCAGAGCCAACTTGTCACGAAGCCCAGTTTCCAACACTTACTAAGAGACCGAGTCACAAGGATGTTTTTTCTTGCATGAGGTTCCAGGGGAGGGGATGTAGGGAAGCCCTTTAAGCTACATGTAAATGCAAATGAGAAAATGAACAATAGCTAGACAGGGTCCTTGAGTAAGGCCAAAATAATGTACAGCTAGCCAAGCTCTAGGCAAGCTCCAAAGGCGTCAGTAAACTAAAAAAAAAAAAAGCAATTTCACCCAGTGTTGTAAGTATCCTGGGAGCTAAAATGAGGGCTTCTTTCCTCATCAACTCTGGAAAATGCTTCAATTTGTAAGGAGAGTAAAAGAAAAACCAAAGCTTTCAACTCTCTAACATAATTAGTTAGGGAGGTTCTTCCATTGTTTTCCCTTTCTTCAAGTCAGTTCCCTGAACACCATGGTATACTAGCCTAAGACCACAATTTCTGGAATAACAGTCATAAAATATTAGCTATTGGGTGCCTTAAAAAAACAATCTCCTCAAGTGAAACTAACGTTTAATTGCATTAACTTCCATCTACTAATAATGCGTTAGTATTTTTAAAAAGCATTAGCCATGAAAGCTCTTTTGGAAGATGTCAGTCAAAGCCACAAATGAGAAGGAAGAAACGAGACATTGGTATGACACCAAAGGAAGTCAAGTGTTTCAAGGAGGGGCGGCTGTTTCCAGAACACTTATACTGTTTCCCGTGTATAAATGCAAAAAGCTTTCTTCCCATCACTCTATGCATGACCCTTCTGCCAACTTTTGCATCTAAAACCTTTTTAAGCCTCCATTTCCAATAGCTGACTTCAAAAAAATCCATTTAACCAATGGCCTTTAGTCTGCAAAAGCAGTGATGGAATGATCAGTGACATAAATTTAAATTCCAGACGGTCAAACAAAATTTTCAAAGAGGAGCCACTCTTTTAACTCAATAATAAAAAAGATAAACAACACAACTCAAATATGGCCAAAGGACCTGGAAAGATAGCTCTCCAAAAAGATATACAAATGGCTAATAAGTAACATGAAAATTTAGTCAATAACATTAGTCATGAGGAAAATGCAAACAAAAAAATCACTTTACACCCAGTAAGATGGTTAAAATAAAACAGACAAGAACAAGCGTTAGCAAGGATGTGGAAAAATTGGCACCTTTATCCATTGCTGGTGGGATTGCAAAATGGTTCAGCCATGGAAAACAATTTGGCAGGTCCTCAAAAAGTTAAATTGGGTTAGCATATAACTCAGCAATTCACTCCAAGAGAAATGAAGGCATATGCCCACACAAAAAACTCGTATGCAAATGTTCATAATAGCCAAAACATGGTAACAATCTAACTTGTCACCAACTGAGGAATGAATGAATTAAAATGTGGCATACCATACAGTGGAATATTATTTAGCAATAAAAAGAAGTACTGATGGTTGCTATAATATAGATGAACCTCGAAAACATTATGTTAAGTACAAGAACCCAGTCACAAAAGGCCACATAATGCATGATTCTACTTATGTGAAATGTCCATAATAGGCAAATTCATGGAGACAGAAAGGAGATTAGTAGCTTACCTGGGGAGATCAAAGGAAAGTGAGAAATGAATGCTAATGTATATGGGGTTTCTTTTTGCAGTGATGAAAATGTTCTGAAATTAGACTGCAGTGATGTTTGTACAAACTACTAAACTATACAGTCTAAACAGGTGAATTTTATAGCATTTGAAATATATCTCAAAAAAACTTTAAAAAGAAAAAAAGAACCTATTATTTAACTGGTAATTTTGATCAGGTTAAAGATAAGAAGAAAATACACACACATCATGGCTTATGAATCTCTATCTTGACTGTTAAACCAGCAGAAGGCCAGGAATCAGGAGTCAGAAGCTCTGGAGATAGAAGAGATATGAGAGAGCATCATCTTATCTGTGGGAAAAAAACTAAGGTCAAAAGGGTGGAAATGACTCTCTCTAAGGCTGACCTGAGGTTAGAACTGAAGGCAAGGCCTTACCGGTGCCAGACCCTCCAGTCTCTCTCTGTATTGTAAAGTTTGTCAGAACTACCCCCAAGGTCACCCAGCTGGCTTATGGAGGCCTCACCTCTATAGCAGCCCAGGCTTTCTCCAGAGTCCAGAAAGTGCTTTGTTTTAAGGTAACCCTCCCTTGTATCTGCAAAATATATTCATTAAACTTTGAATATGGAAAAGGCCAGTCACACACTTATCAATCTTTTACTATTTTGTGCTTCTTACTTAATTATTTTCCTGTCCTGTATCTCTCTGGAAGTGTTCATAACAGAAAGAGATGTTCTTTATTAAGCCACCTGAATGTGGATTTTTCCCAGGCTTGAGCACAGATTACAGGAGACAGTCTTGGAAGAAAGAAAGGGGATTCACCAAGCTGGCTTCATCCTTTGCCCCACACTGATTGAAAGAAAAGGTACAGCTAGGACTCTTGGTGGTTCAGTGGTTAGGGCTCATGCTTCCACTGCAGGGGGCACAGATTTGACCCCTGATGGGGGAACTAAGATACCACACGCCCTTCAGCATAGAAAGAAAGAAAGAGGAAAAGGTACAGCACTTTCCTCCTCTAACCATTTTGAGTCACTCAGGTTTTTATAAGATTTAAATGTCCCTTAAGACTTGGTGGCTCCTTGAAATGATGCCATTTGCAGGGAGTTTAAAAAGTAGAAGGGGAGCTCTTCTATACCAAGATAAAACTTCCTTCTGAGAGCCCTCAAAACTAAGGCATAATGGTCCAAGACTGAAAACAGTCTTTGAGATTATCATAAAACCCTTCCCTCAATCAAAGTAATAAGGAAAAAGGGTCACTGTTGATGGGCAACTGATCAACTAGGAAGGGGACTCAGCTACATCTGGGACCACAATCAGGGGAATGAGGCAAAATGATACTCTGAAGGAGATATAACAATTCTAAATTTGCAAATTTGTGGCTAATTTCCAAAAGAGGAAACTGCACAAAGGTAGAGAAACTGCCTTCCTCAGAGACTAGCAGAGCAGGGAAGAAAACTAAAGGAAGTGGGAGAAACAAGTTACAGCCTTCACCCCACCCCCATCATCGCCAACAATCCCAAGGCAATTAGGTACGTAAAAGTCAGCATCCCTATTTTACAAAAGGAGTCTGGGATTTAGAAGAATGCAGCAGTCTGTGCAAAGATCAATATTATGAATATTCCAACAGACTGGGAGAGTTCAGGAATGATCCCTTCAGATGTGGAAACCAACTTCCTGTGCTGGAAACTACCCACTGATAGGCATAATAAGAAGACCAAAACCTTTCATTTAGTTAAAATTAGTCGTCTGAAATCCAAAGTGGGGAAGAAGGGTGGGGGAGACAGCTATCGATGAAAGATAACTAAAAAGAAACATCTCATTCATGAACTTCAAGAAGTCATACAGCAGGAAAATGGAGATTAAGCCAGAACTACAGGGGAAATAACAGAATAAAAGAGACAAAGCAGTTTTAGGGTTTGGGTCTCATAACTAAAAGGAACGGCTAACCACCATGATCTCTACAATAAAAAGAAAGATTAAATATTCCAAAAAGATAAAGAAACAAGACAAAATATTTAAATCAAAGTGCACATGCTCAGTCGTGTCCGACTCTTTGTGACGCTATGGACTGTAGCCCACCAGGCTCCTCTGTCCAAGGGATTCTCCAGGCAAGAATACTGGAGTGGGTTGCCATGCCCTCCTCCAGGGAATGTTCCCCACCCAGGGATCAATCCTCCATTACAGTCAGATTCTTTATCGCTGAGCCACTGGGGATGCCCTAAAGTAAAGCAGATGGCAAATACAATGATGAAAGACTGCCTAGTGACAATGAGAAAACAGAACTGTCCCACCAGGAGCGATAATCTGCATGGTAAGGCAAATCCAGAATCACTGTGGACAGTGACTGCAGCCATGAAATTAAAAGACGCCTGCTCCTTGGAAGAAAAGCTATGACAAACCTAGACAGAGTATTCAAAAGCAGAGACATTACTTTGCTGACAAAGGTCCGTATAGTCAGAGCTATGGTTGTTTCAGCAGTCATGTATGGATGTGTGCACCGAAGGCTGTGTGCTGAAGAATTGGTGCTTTCTAACTATGGTGTTGGAGAAGACTCTTGAGAGTCCCTTGGACTGCAAGGAGATCAAACCAAGCAATCCTAAAGGAAATCAACCCTGAATATTCATTAGAAGGACTAATGCTGAAGCTGAAGCTCCAATACTTTGGCTACCTGATGTGAAGAGCCAACTCACTGGAAAAGACCCTAGTGCTAGAAAAGAAGGCAGGAGGTGAAGGGGACCACAGAGGATGACATGGTTGGATGGCATCACCGACTCAACGGACAAGAGTTTGAGCAAGCTCCAGGAGATGGTGAAGGACAGGGAAGCCTGGTGTGCTGCAGTCCACGGGGCTGCAAAGAGTCAGACAAGACTGAGCGACTGAACAACACGGCAAGGCAAGTCACTCACAAATATATACATGTGTGTACAAAAACTAGAGAAAAACGGGACCTTTTCTCAGACAGATAGCTGTTACACAAGAAAATCAAACATGTGCAGAATACATTTATTCATCTATTACAATACTATCAAATCCCTACCATACAAGGTCCTTTTGTTTGGGAGAGTCAAAAGTACATGAAATTAGGCCAAAGAGGCCTAAATGAGACCACCGCCACCACAACAAAAAGAGTACTGGCTATACACAGGTGTTACAATATGTACTGAAGCATAAAAAATATTGAAAGCTGGATAGTACTAATGGTATTGAGTACTACACTCCAGATATTATTTTAAGTGATTAACTGTAGAATCTTTACAGAGAAAGGAATTATTATCTTCATTTTACAGAGGAGGCTTAATAACTAGTCCCAGAGACAACAGCTACTAAATTCTGGGCACTTTACAAAATCTGTCTCACTTCTTCATGATGAGTCTTATCTTCATTACACACATTCAGAAACTGAGGCTCAAAGAGGTTAAGCGACTTGCCCAAGGTTACACAGCTAATAAGTGGGTACAGCTAGTGTTCAGACCAGGTCTATAAGATTCAAAAAAGCATCTGTTCGCTCTGATGTTACCATGTGACATTCCTAAAACAAATTCTTGAGTAGAACTAAAAAGAGAGAACAGAAAATGCCGTGTTTAAAATGGTGGCTCCAGCCGAACGAAGGGAGCCAGTGAAACAAGGTGATTAGGAGCAGGGGCCCTAGAGCCAGCCTGCCAGGACTCCAGCTCCAGCCGTCAAACTCGGTGTGCGACTCTGGGCAAGCAGCCTAACCCTGCTGTCCCTCAGCTTCCTCACCTATAACATAAGGTTGACAACTGTACCTCCTCAGAGGGGTTGTTGTGAAGATTAAATGAGCCAGTATTTGGAAACCTGGAAAATATTGAACAGTGTCTGACACAAAGCAGTAGGGGAAGGTTGGGAAGGGTGGTAGGGGAGAAGGAAAGAAGGGGGGAAAAAAAACTGCTCAGGATAACTGAAACAAAGCAAACATGGGTAGGGGCTCCAGCCCAATCAACCCACCCTGCCGTTTTAATGCTTTTACTTGAGCCTTTGGGCTAAAACCGCGGCCAAGGGGAAGCCAGGGCTCCTCCTTACGGTAACACTGCAGCTGCCCTGTCACAGAGTGCTCCTGACAGAGTGATTCCAAGCACGAAAACCTGAGACCTTTCAGATGATCCTGGGACACCTGGGGCCCTAAAACGCTCCTCTCTTCTTCCACGGTGCTGCTTCCTTTGCACTCTCGAAAGCAATCACAACACTGGCAGTGCCTAACCGTGGTAGCTGAAAACTTTACAGGGATTTGAAATATCAGAAATACATGGTTTGTGAATGGAAGACAATATCCCCAACCTCCTTCCAAGTTCAGAGGGTCCTTAAAGAAAACACCACCTGATACTCCGAGAAGCCCGTGACTCGAGATGGTCCAGGGAAATTGGCAGTACAGTCGAGCAGGAGCCTCTAAGAAGTTCGGGGTCTGGGCCCTGCCTCCCCACTGCCAGTGTGGAGCTGGATGCTCAGAGAATGAATGGGGAACACGGCGGCCTCCCCTCTGGCTCCTGCATTCAAACTGCAGCCCAAGGGAAGCCATCTCAGCTTGGGGACCAAGCTGCTCTTGAAGCTCCTCTTGGGTGGAAGGGGTCATTACTTTCTTGTTTGTCACCAAACCATCCTCTAACCTGCTCCTCCTATCCTCTCTCCTCTCTCCCACCACTTTTTTGCACAGCCATTCAGACAGGACTGAACGGACAGGTCACCTTGCACCATCTCCCCTGTGTCTCCATCAGCCATCGAATCCTGAGTGTCACAGTGAGCCCTCACTCACTACCTGTGTCACCCCCTCTATTCCCACGGCCAGCACTCAGTCTCCACCCTAAAGAGGGGAACGATCAGAACAGCTTCCCAGCAGGCCTTCCGCCTTCTGTCACTCTCCTCACTGCAGGTCCCCGCTGACTCACTGGCCTGAGTTTCCAGTTGGGTCATCCCACAGCTCTGTCATCCCCTGGTGGCCTAAATGACCCTGGTGCTCCTCTACAAAAACCAACCCTTAGAGCTACGCTAAACCTCAGTGATCACTCCCACCTCTCATGCCCCAAATCACATATCCCAGCTGATTTCCCATCACCCTAACTAGTTTCCTTATAGCTTCCAGAACACATCAAGTCCCTTCCTACTTCTGTACTATTACACACATTTCTTTCCCTGACTCAAGCTGTCAGCCCTTTCAAGCCCCACCAAGGACGCCTCTCCTGACCACACCTCCCCTGACTTGCCCCCTCCTTCCCTGAGTGCCTCCAGCCCTGACATTCTGCACCACATCATCGCATGTACACCAAGGCTGCTGGACACTTCGTGTGTGCCAGGCACCCTTCCAAACGTTCTATGTTCATCTTCACAATAACTCGATGGAATCAATCTCATTTTACAAATGGACAAACTGAGGCACAAAATGTGGGCCCAGGGACGACAGCGGAAGTCCTGGAGTGAGGATTCAACTTGGCGCCAAATCCCACCCTCCTCACCACATTAATAATCACAGGCTGCCTCGCAGAGCGCTGTGGCGATGGTCACTCGGCAGCGGGGAGCCGCGCCTCTGCCCCTCAGCGCATCCTGAGAGCCACAAGTGAGTTCACGCCACATGGCTGAGGACAGGCAACAAGGCCAAGCTCTAGCAGGGACCAGTTCTGGTGTCTCGCAGGACCTTAGAGATGTCTTCTCCTTCTGCGAGACTGGGGGCACCTGGGTATGGAGGCGGCAAGGGAGCCTGCATGTCCTTTAAACTACCACCCGATTCACGAGAGGGGTGTTTCAATACAAAATTCACCTCGAGTACTGAGATGGGACACACTCTGTCTGCCTCTGCCTGCACTCTGCACCTCAAAGTCTACATCTTTGGAGTCCAGGATTCCATAGTGAGAAACACCTACTTTAAGGAATTCAAATAAGTTACATGACACAAATTAGAAGGGGTCACAGAACAATTCAAAAGGTTCCATTTTGGAAACTATGAATAAAATGATGATGTTTCCTTAGAGAAAGGGTCTTCGAATTCATCAACACTCCTCCATCCCCCTACTCAGCACATACAGAGACAGAGATCATTTCTCTCAAGTATTACTGGCCCCAAGAGAAATGACTCTAAGAGGCTGGAACATCATGTTTTCAGAGGGCTCTAGAAGGTTCTCTCATTGTCTTTCTCCCTTATTGTTAGTTGCTCAGTTGTGTCCAATTCTTCGCGACCCCATGGACTGCAGCCCACCAAGCTCATCTGTCTGTGGAACTCTCCAAGTAAGAATACTGGAGTGGGTAGCCATTCCCTTCTCCAGGGGATCTTCCCAACCCAGGGATCGAACCTGGGTCTCCTGCATTGTAGGCAGATTCTTTTTACTGAAAGGCATGGGTGGTCAAGGGAGGCTACGGGTGGTGCTCAAAGAAGTTTCCCAAGTACCACAGATAAGTTTCTCATGCTGCCAGCATCTAAGGAAGAAGGATTTGCCCCGGAAAGCCAGAGACTCCCTCACCTGTGTTCCCTGCAGGGTAGCACACCAGTGATTGGGAATGTCAAAGCTTCTTTACTGAAACGTGTGATCATCAGTGTGTGTGTGTATACACACACACACACACACACACACACACACTCTATAAACTACATAAACACAACCTTAGCTGTCTGTCACTTAAGCCTCCTTCCCGGTTTCTAAGCTATTAGTATTTCTCTTGAAAGGCTGTAAGGTTCCTACTCAGTCACCCCTGGGCCCACCAGCTTACCCTTCTGTCACAGAGCGAGTGAAGGCCTTTGCCCCAAGGCCCAATTACACGCTCATTATCCGGTCACAGACAGGAGCAAACAAGCCTCTTTCTTGGCACCCTCATAGTCATTTGTCATACAGGACTTCAGGGAAGCCATTCTGTGAGCAGAAACTAGAGGGAGAAAAATGTACTAAAAGAGGGTTTGTGAAAGGCCTCAAACAAATGGGTTCTATTAAAAAAAATAATCATTTACAGAAGACAGGAAAGAAGTCAAGAGTCTGCTAAGACAGTCAAGGCTTCTGAGAAAAAGAAAAGGATAATGTGAAACTATAACTAATACAGACTCTCCTCACCCCCCAAAAAAGAGAGAAATATATAAACCAGAATTGGTAACTGGTAAGTCGCTTCAGTCGTGTCCGACTCTGTACGACCCCATAGACGGCAGCCCACCAGGCTCCCCCGTCCCTGGGATTCTCCAGGCAAGAACACTGGAGTGGGTTGCCATTTCCTTCTCCAATGCATGAAAGTGAAAAGTGAAAGTGAAGTCGCTCAGTCGTATCCGACTCTTAGTGACCCCGTGGACTGCAGCCTACCAGGCTCCTCCGTCCATGGGATTTTCCAGGCAAGAGGACTGGAGTGGGTTGCCATTCCCTTCTCCAATAGACCAGAAAGGACCAAAGAATTAAGTCTCCTTGCAAATACATCTAAGAGAAAAACATGAGGACACCTGAAAGCCCAAAAGATACAAACATAATAGTAACTACTGAGCTGCCAATTTAAAAAATGTCTTCAGCTACAAAAAGGCAAAATAATATAATTAGGTAAATAAAAAAATAAAAATGATAGTAGAGGCAATTAAGACTTCTAAGATCAAATAATATTAATAAGTGTACTAACAGATTCATATGCTCTTGTCTCTCTAAACATTTTGCCTCCTCCACCTCCTTCATCATTTTAGAGATTTCCTTGAAATGGCAGGAACCACTCATTTGGAAATTCAAAAGTCACAGTGCCAATGGCTGCCAAACCACATAGAGAAACAGCAGTGCTGCAGAGAAACATGAAACTTAACAAATTATCCCCAAAGAATATCGCCTTTAAGAAAGGGTTAAAGGCTGAGAAAAATAGGAAACTGCACTTGAAGTTTTTTTGGAAGGCAACTCTACTCAGCACTGTAGCAGCTTTTTGGAGCACAAAATGTGTACAAATCTTACAACGCTTTTGTGAGGACCGCACAGAGTACTGAGGGCACAGGTCTCTGGATTATAAAGAAGAACAAGAAGCTGAAGCTTGAGGGAAGAAAAGCGAGAGGAAAGTGCATCTAAACACTAAACCCTGACCAGCTTCTATCAGACTTTATGAACCCGGCTGAGTGGTTCATATTAACACCCACAAATACAGGAGAAAAGAAAAATCTACACACCAAAAACCCCTCCATTCAATGCCAAGTACAAACAGATGCTTGGAGGCTGTGGGGCTGAGCCAGCATTTCCAGTGCATTCACTGTCCACCGAGTTGCCTTTTTAAAAAATTTCCTCAAGAAGAAGCCCCTGCCTCTGCAAAAGACCTTAGAAATTAAAAAAAAAAAAAAAGTGTAAACACACATAAACACAAAAACAAACAAACAGCATCCTTCAAAGAGCCTGCAGGCTCTTTGAGGACGCAGCTGCAAGGAGCAGTATGGAGTCCAATACCTGGCACAACCCAGGCGCTTAAATCGGGTCAAAGAGCTGAGCCACCTTCCTCCCCATCTGAATTCAAGAATCCTTTCCCAGGGCCCCAGAGGAAGAAAGGCACCTCTCCTCAGACTGTCTCCCCTATAATCTGCTCATTCCATTGTACTCACGATGTAGCTTGACGGTGTAAAAGTATGTAACTTAGTAGCTGTCTGAGCTTGGCCAAGTGGCTTAAACTCTTATTTCCTCACCAATAGAAGAGGAATTGACTCTGTCTCTCAGGGTTGTTGTGTGAATAAGATGTAACAAGAAACGTGCTTCCCCCAGTACCTGGACACAACTAGCATTCAACCTGTGCTGTTAACATTACGCCAGTATCTTTGGTTGCTTCCTTTCTATCAGGTTCTTCTATGGCCTTCAGATATGGTCAGAACACAGGAAAAAGGCTTCACTGGGTCCCATTTCTCCCAAAGCCATCCGATTTCAGTTCTTCCTATCCTTGCCAAACTCTGAAAAGTCAGTGTTCTACACCCACTGGCCTCACAACTGATTCCCTACTCACTCACTGCACAGCCCCTCAAGGCAACCATCAGCTTTTCACCTCCTTAATAGAACAGCAATGCCCACAGTCCCCAAATCCAATTTCTGTTTTCATTTTCCATGATCTCTGAAACATTGGACAGTTGATCAAACTCTCTCTTACATTTTCTGTTCCCTTGATCATCCTATCAGGCTTTCCAGACCTTCCTTCAGCTCTCGCTGGATCCTCTGGCTCCTCCCCTGGGCCCCGGGTGTGGGAACCCTGGGGGCTCAGGGCTCTGTGCTGTCTCTGCACATGCTTGGCCTCAACACCGCCTATCAGGATGAACCCCAGGGTTCCCAGGGAGCCTGGGCAGAGTCTTGCAAGGATGTGAAGGAAATCTTGCCAGGACAGATTTGATCCCCACAATATGCTGAAACGCAAAGCTAGGAATGCTGATCAAGGTGGGAAGGCAATGTTTGTAGCCAAAATAATGTGTGAAAAAAACAGCTTGAATTCACAGGCTGACAAAATGTCTGCATGTCTCGTGACATCTCCAGCCCTGACAGGTACAGTGTGACGATTAGGAACGTAGGCTCTGGAAGCACACCAAATCCTGACCTGTCCACTAACCAGCTCTCCAACCTCGGTCATGTTATAGTCTCTCTGCATGTCAGTTTTCTCATCTGTAAAATGGGGATAACAGTATCTAGTCACATGGCTTTGTGAGAATTCAATGTAAAGCATTAGCACGGCATTTAGAATATAGTAAGTACACAGGAAATCTTAGCTGATGCTGCCCTCTACTTTCTCTGTCCAGTCTCAGTCTAAAAAAATGTCAGTTAGGATGTCCTGGGACTTCCCTGGCAGCCCAGTGGTCAGGAACCCACACTTTCAGTGCAGGGGGCACAGGTTCAATCCAAGGATAGGGAACACAGTTCCCACTTGCCAAAAAAAATGGATGTTCCATCACTGACAAGAGGGAATAATCCACACAGGAAATAGAGTAAGGAATAATGCTTTGAATTATCTGCATATAATAAACCAAAGGAGGTATCAATTTATTCAGAGTCTCCCCCAAAACCTCTAATGTTCTTAACATTTGTTTAACAAAATAAAGTCTCTGCTAGCCACCAGCTGTTAACAACACTGAGTCCGCAAGTTTGACTAGACAGACCCACTGCCAAAAAGAACTTCAATACTTTGTGGCTCCGGTTACTGTGAACTCCAAACATCCGCTGTTTTAATAAAGAAGTCATTACCTACACCATCTTCTGATCAGAAAGCTTCAAGTTATACTTTCCTGAATATAAGTCACCAAACTGGTGCCTACATTAGAAAAAAAAAATAGTAACAACATTTTTTTTTAAACGTTAGCATTTCTGAAAGAGTCTCTCCCTGCTTCTGTTTCTTCACAGTTTTTATAGAATTTCAGAGCTGGAAGGAGCCGGTGATATTTCTAAAGCCAAGGCTTTCATCAGCAGCTAGGTTTGGAAACTGCTCTGAATCCTCAGCTTGGGTGAGGTGCTGATGACAAACCAGAAGAGAAGGCTCCTCTGGGGCCACCAAGTGTGCCAGGCCAGTTGCTCTGGAAACGGCTCAGCAGGTGGGTGACAATTAATCATATGAGAACATGCCAGTCCTTGGCTGGCTGTTTTTTTAAAATACACAAACAGAACATTTAAATGTGATGACGTTACAAAAGGTTGTATACTCTACTGATTCTCAGAGTGAAAAGCAGATGTTTTATTATTCTGATTCATTAGCTTTTCTTACTACTTTCAAGGCCAGTTCTAGTCCCAATAAAACTTAAGTTTCCAAGCCCACCTGTGTCTTATTGTTTAAAAAGCCATATTCAGAAGAGAGGTGGAACCTATTCTTTGACAGTTTTGACAGAGTCTCTACATAGACTATCCTTCAGATATGCTGTGTTAAGTTTTTTGTACCAATCACAGATCCAGGTGGCCTAGAGGTCATGACTAGTTCTATTTTTAACTTTAGGGCAAACTCAGAAATGAAACTATAAAAATAGATGTTTCTCTGCTCTCTCCTCCCCAGTGTTTCCAAGCTTGTTTTTGTCCATAATCCTTATGTGCCCGCATGACAGTCTTATTGTTTTGGGCCATTAAAATATTATAGTTGCACAATATGAGATCACAACCAATGCAGCATCTTCCCAACAGAAAGAATCAACCCCTTTAATGACTACTTTTGAGGTCTAATTGTACTACTCCTCAGAAAACAATTCAATATGAACTTGGGACGGTAGACGTGAGCAGGAAACCAGCCAACAAGTCCCCAGCAAGGCAGTGAACACAGGACAAAAATAGTAGGTGCCATGAAGCCAGGGAGGCCCAGGTTTAGAGTCCAATGCTGACTTCTACTAAGCTGAACGACTCTGAACACCTTACACAACTCTTAAATGGGTCTGTTTGCCACCCAACTCGGAGCTGAGGGTGAATTCAACCAGAACATATCTAAAGAGCCAACTGCAGTGCCTGGCACAAGGAGGCTTAATGAATGTCTTTTTTCATCTTTTTTAATCTCTAAATCATAGTGCATCTATAAAAACTGTCCTAGTGAGGGGAAAGGGAAACATTTGAAACTCTTGGCTCATGACAAAACAGGCAAGCAGACCCATTTATCAAAAAAAATCAGCAGCAGGGACTTCACTCATGGTCCAGTGGTTAAGAATTCGCCTGCCAATGCAGGGGGCATGGGTTTGATCCCTGGTCCAGGAACTAAGATCCCGCATACTTAGCCAATTAAGCCATGCGCCACAACTACTGAAGCCCGTGCGCCCTGGAGCCCCTGAGCAGCAATAAGAAGCCTCAGACTATGCCAAGTGCACCGAGAATATGCTAAGTGCACTAGTGGATTATCTCCCATAGTTCTCAGAGCAAAACTGCAAGACAACTTCTATTATTATTGCCATTTTAAAGGTGAAACAGAGGGGCTGAGAAACTTCCCCAAAGACATACCACTAGCAAGTGGAAGAGCTGGGATCTGAACCCACTGAACCTGAACCCAGAACCCAGGCACTTTACCACCACACTGACTGCCTTTTCTAAGATGAGGCCAGAGGCTGTCCAACATCAGAGCCTGGGAAGTTTTGTAGGTGCGGAGATGCGTGGTATAGCTCCAGATGCAAGTCAGCGCAGGGCTCAGGCTCTAGGGAATTGCAAATGGGCACTTCATATTTGTCAAATTAAGTAATTCTGAAGCTTCCCATGCAAAGCGAACAGTGGTGAGCAATGAGGAAAGAGCAATAAGCCAGGCTGCAAAGCTTCAAACACACATCAATGAGTTTGGGCTCAAGGACAAACCATGATCCTACCAAGGTGCTCCAAGCCAATATTCAGCTTTCTCTTAGAAATAGCAGTTTCCTGAGAGAACCCTCCCAAAAGACTAACTTCCAGCTTTTCCCATAAAGAACCAGAAACATTTTAGTTCACTAATCATAACTGATACTCATTCAAGATTAAGGTTTTTAAGGAGTATATAAAGTTCAAAATGTAACAGTAAGTTGTCGATTCACATTTAATGTTATAGTTACTCTGTTCTATAAAAAAAAAGGTGCTTTTTCATGCTTGCAATCAACTTTTTCCTTCAGCAAATCAGAAGGCAACAGAATACTTTTAATGACACTATAAAATTCAGTAAACAGATTTAGTGGCCCACTTTAAAGAGACCTTGAGACGATGAGCTAATAATGTGATGGCTTTTTGTAAAACTGATCCAGAGATACCTCTGTTGCCCTCTTCTCCTCACTGTGGTTCCCACACAGAAGCACAGAGGGACACTAAGGATGAACTTGTTGGCGGCCATGTTATCAACCCCACAGCTCCATCTGGTACAACAGATAAAAGCTCTTGTTTCATAAGCAGTACCATGTGCCGGGTGCTGTGCAAAACAAGTTATCCTCACAAAGGTCCCTGAGCTACAAGGTACTATTGTTATTATTCTGATTTTGGAATTAAGAACACGGACGCACAGAGAGTTTAAATAAATTATGGCTCAGCGAGTAAAGAATCCTCCTGCAATGCGGGAGACACAGGAGATGTGAGTTCAATTACTGGATCAGGAAGATCCCCTGGAGGAGGGCATGGCAACCCACTCCAGTATTCTGCCTGGAGGAGCCCACGGACTGAGGAGCCTGGTGGGTTCAGTCTAAAGGGTCGCAAAGAGTGAGATATGATTGAGCGACTAAGCACACACTGATAAGGTGAAAGCTGGCATTTGGACTTAGGCCAACTGGCTCCAAAATCTATGTGCATCCCCCAAGTCCCTCCTGCCTTCAAATGGCATCACCAAACCTGGTCCACATTGGCAAAGAATTCAATACCCTTTGACTCTCAACCAGAAGATGTTCCACACCCACAAACTCAAGGCTTTGATTTCAAGGATGGCTAAACTCAGCCTCTGGAAGGAACAAGTGGGGCAGGTTCTAAGGACAGGGCAGAGAGGGTGGAATGAAAAACAGGAAAAACATTTCTGGAGTGAGCCTGAGGCAGCAAAACCAAGGAGGGGGAAATATGCTGGGGGAGGGAGTTGATAGCAAGAAGACAGCCTCTTCCTCTCCCCGGGGACTGTCCAGTCTGGGAGTTCTGGAAGCTGCTTATCAGTGCCCACCCACAGCTGCCCCCTCATGAGCTGCTGTGAGCCTGGCCAGAGCAGAAACACCTAGAATTCCCTAAGCAGGGCGGCCATGGGGTGGGGGGGTGGGGAGGTAGTGCCTATCTGGGCCTGGGGCCTCCTGACATGAGGTGTGGAGAAGGAGGAGGACATAGCAGTCAGCAGTGGCTTCTGCAGGGACACAAGGGCCCGCCCCTCTAGCAAGCTGGGAGGAGACAGACCCTCCACTCTGAAAAAGATCTTTACCTACAAGATACCATAGGCATTTGTTGGTTGAAGGGACAGGAGTGAGCCAGGTCAGGCCCCTTCATTTGCATTTCTTATAAAAACTGACTTTCTAACACCAGGCTGAAACTAGCTACACAGCGGTTACAGGATTTCTGGTAGATACTTCGGAAAACTGGGGGTTCGGGGGAGTGGAAGGGGAAGACAAGGAGCTTGGCTGGATGTGAAGAGAAGTCACGGAAATGAAAAGGTGCAAAAAAAAAAAAAAATGACCATCATTGACATCTCAGTGTACCTCAAAGGAAACCCTTCTCTCCACAAACCACACAGGAAGAGCCTTTTAGCCCCGCCGGCTCCCAGTCCTCTGTCCCCAGAGTCTCTGGCCAGCAGCCGGGCAGCGGCAAGGCGGCCGGCAGGGCAGCAGGTGCCCGCAGCCCCTTACATGCCGCCCCGCCACGGCTCCCCCTGCTCCCCCTCTGCCAGGGCACACAGCACACCTGGAGGGCCCGCTGGGGCCAAATAAAGGACGGCTTTGTTCTGCCCTTGCCCCACCAGAAGTCACCCATAAGAGGGCCATCTGACCTGCTACTGCAGACGGCGCGGGAGGGCGGGGGGCACACCTCTAATGAGGGGCGGGCACACTGCAGGCAGCAGGAGCATGCCCCTGCCTGAGCCGACAGGGAGCAGCGCCTGTTTACAGGAGGTGCTTAATAAATGCTGAGTCAAAGACCAAGGTGGAGTATACTCGGTAACTTAAGAACGTTTTCCCAAACGCTGCAGTCCAGCAATGTGGGGGGTTTACTGCCTTTATTTTTATGCAGTGAATTCCCAGCTGAACCACGCAGAATTAACAAGACCTACACAGATGGGATGTGTGGAACACACTGAAACTTTTTTATTTTTAAGTTACTTGAGGGCAGAGCATATTTTCAGAGTCAAAAGGAAGACTTTTACAAGAGACCAAATGAGGAAAATTTTCTTTAAAATGAGACATCTGGCAAACCTGGCAATTCAGTTTTTATTTGTTGATGAAAATTTCTTGGACCTGTGTTCCTCTCTGAATCATTCTTCTTAAAATAGAGGCTTTAATAGAGAGCATTTTGTCTGATTTTTCTTCCATAGCAGGCTCCACTGAGCACACAGAGGAAGCAGCAGCCTCAATCCAAAGTAATTGCATTTTCATATTAATTAACATTTTAACTCCAATTCAGTAATATTTGTTGAAAAGTGTACTGTGGCGGAGATGCTGGTCTCACCCTTTTGTGAAGCTCCACGTTCAGATTTTCCTCAATGTGTTAACTAGTAAGAAGCAGACACGATGCTCTCAAAGGCTTCATACTGGCTGCAAGGAAAACAGTGTTGACCTGGAACCAGATAGTTTCTCTGAGAAGATGGGAACAGAGAGAACTAGCTCTGCCATAAGCAAGGAGCAGACACCCAAACAAAACAGAGCGGCTCAGAGACCAGGGCTTCAGGAACACGTCAGCCCACTGCAGAGCGACAACCAGCCACCCTTTCCTTTCACTTCAGTATTACATTCTCATCAATCAAGCTGAAGTAAAAAGGAAACTCTCTGGAAGGAAATCTTGGGAATATAAAAACCCAAACTGCTCTTTATTAACAACAACCAAAAAAACATGCCCAGGCCTGAAGTTCCAAGATGCTAACCAATACCAGATCTATGCTTATAGGAAGGGTGTCTGCATTTTCCCCCGCCGCCTACAGCACTAACTATGGAGACCCTGTCAGTCATCAGGTGTGTCTGAGTATCTACTAAGCTCCAGCACTGCTATAGGGACAGGGGACACGTGAGCAGAAAGACAGACGCGGCCTTGGCTTCATGGTAGGTGAGACAGACTTTGATGATCCCAGAAGTCATTTTACACAAATGTACCTGAAGACGGCATCACTGATGCAATGGACATGAACTTGGGCAAACCTCGGGAGATGCTGAGGGACATAGAGGCCTGGCATGCTGCCGTCCATGGGGTCGCAAAGAGGTGGACACGACTGGGCAACTAAACAACAACCTAAAGAGCTCGTTAATGTTTCCCACTACACACCATGAGAGCCCCAAATTCCCTTCTAGAGTAAACATCACTCCATTTAACAGCTGATAAAAATGAGATACATGAAGCTGTATGCCCAAGATCATACAACCTACAACCTCGGTTTGGTGAGGCCTCGAGTCCACAGCCTCCTACCACACCAGGTCACCTCTGCCCTCTTCCTGATGCTTCCAGAAGCCCCCAGTAAGACCCCAAGGGAGAAACAACTCTACAGCCATCCTCCTCCCACACTCAGAGCCTTCGGAAAGACCTATATTCAATAAACACTGTTCTGGGGTCCGTGGTGCAATATTTCAGTGTTCTCCTCACTTCACTCATGGGGAAATTTTCTTCCTTCAGAAATGGAAGAGTCAATAACACAGGGAGCCCAAAGGCCTTTTTCACTGAATAAACCTAAAATGACTATGGGGCCCTGGAAGATTTCTAGCTGCCCAAGAAAATGGGCCAGCACTTAACCTGAACTCTGTTTCCCGTCCTAGCCAACTCAATATTGTGTAACAGAATTTTCATAACCATACCATTTCCTCCCCAATCTTAGAAAAATCTTACTACCTCCCAAACCAACTTAAATACACATTGAACAGTGTCTTCCTGAAAACACTGTATAAATCAAATGGTGATGACTAAATCATTCTAGACCTACTACAGCGATTTACTAAGTGACAAATATTTTTGGTGAGCAAACTATGAGTCCTTAATTAATCCTGTTTAAACTCTGGTGTTTTTAATCACCAAATTTTCATAAAGTAGCACAGTCTCAGAGACAATTGTACGAATTTTGTAAGTGTCCAATTAAATTTCTTCAAGAAGATGCCATCCTTCCTGATTGATGAGTTTTAGATTCAAAGACTATTTTATGTAGCCTTTCCTAACTAGTGAATAGCTGGAGGTCAACAGACTGAGGCTCAGTTCAGCCTCTATTTTGACAGTTCCTCTCTCTGTGGCTACTTACTGTATTGTTGGTATATGAACCGTCTTTCTCCATTTTACAGGGGTGTTGAGGCCAAATGAAATGAAACAGGTAAATGCGAAAGGTATTATTTAAAGCTGAGATATCTGATCATGTTTCTGAACCCGGCTCCTACCACCAGGCCTACCACAGAGCAGAAACTCAGCAAATGTTCAAAGTAAGAGCAAAGTTCACTTCTGCAGAAGCAGACAGCATTCATCGAGTACAGGAAAGGAAACCTAATCTTAGGGAACCAAACGGTGGGTCAGATTAACCACAATAAAAATAGGCAACACACTCTCAGCCAGCAGGACCACAGTGAGGTTCTGCATCTCATCGTCAAAAACGGAACCAGCTATCCCTACGTGACAAAAGCAGGTCAAACACGTTACTCAGAGCAAATTCTCTTTCTCAATCCATCCAAAAATGTATTGTTTTCAATGATCCTCTAACCAAGATATCAAAGTATTCTTACTAGTATACCTCTTTCTAACCTAATCAACTTTGTAGCAGAATTCGGTATTAATCGTTCAAATGTCTATTAAATCCTTACCATGTGTCAGGTGAGAGCTTCTCATTGATTTCAATTCCTACTCTTCAATAAAATGTGTTGCCAGCTCCTCTCAGAGGTGAAGGGGGCTCCCCCAGTTCTGGTCAAATACCCAGTTTCAAGGTCTGGAGCCCCACCTCCCTGAAGGCCCCAGACTCTCAGAACACCTGGGATCAGGGAGAAACCACAGGAGCCGCTCTGAGGTTGAGATCGGTTGGAGAGAAAATCAGGCTGAGGACCACCCTCTCCCTCCCAGCGGCTCTGTGTTTAAGCACAGGGAACCAGAGCACGCCAGTCTACACAAGCGTCACTGGGAAACACTGCCGCTGATGCCGACTACAGATGCTGGGGAGCCGGAGATTAATAAACCAGAGACCGGAAACCTGATCAGGCCATGTAAAAATTAGTGCTAATTATAGTCAACGTGAATTGCTTACCTAATTACCATGCAGCACATCCATAAAGGTGTCAGATTAGCCCGAATGTCTGACTTCATCATGACAGTGAAGTGAGATCACACCTGGCTGACTTTCAGAAACTGTTGCTCAGGCGGCATGCTTTTTTTTACTCACAAATCAAAGCTGAATTGAACATCCTTGGGTGAATAAGAACTTGCATTGCTGTAAAAGCACTAACAGTCCCTGGGCACAACCTGAAAACTGGAACAGCAGAGATTCTGTGGGGACTCAGCACCACACAAAGATCCCAGGGGCAAGAACTAGATCTTGCATCTTATTATATGTGACTCCGCGGCCAAACTGCCACTTCTCTTCCACTCACTTGAACGAAGACCCTTCATCCCACATACCATCACCCTTCATTCTAGACTGTCAAGGGTTATTATAAAAGTAACAGGACATGCGGAGCTGGGGCCTGGCAGCTGACTGAATTTTGGCTGACTGGGGAGAAAAGCTATCTCTGCGTGTAAAGGGTGTGTGTTTCTTAATGACCATTCAGGGTTAGGACTCTCGACACTGCCAATCACAAAGCCCAGGGAGCGTGTTTGGCCCCTTCTAGAAGTTTCCAGGTCTGTGCACAAAGTCCTTGAACTTCACAAGATGCATTCTCACAGCTAAGGACCAGGACCGTGAGTGAGGAAGGGCGAGGCCCTGAGGGTTGAGCATCCTCGTGGCTATCCTGTGCACACTGAAGGAGTTCATTTCAGCATCTTGCAGGTCAAAGCAAAGATAGTGGTTAACTTGTACCTTTACAAAAACCTCAGAATCAAATCTACACAGCATTCCGCAAGATGTATGGGTGGGGTTTTCTGTACACATCTCAGTAAATAAACACCGTGAAAGGAGTTAGTCTTTTTCTCCTTTTCATATCACTAGTTTCCCCTCAGTTCAAGGTTCTTGGCCTTTGTCAAAATACCTATGTGGAGCTTTAGCTTCTACTGCAACAAAGGACAATTAAAACAAACCAGAAGGCTGATTTATCCGCAGAGTTTTAAAAACTTTTAATACAAAGCCTTCATCTACAAATGCCTATGCACACAGAAGTAAGTAATAGGGCTGTTCTAAAGCTAGCATTTCCCTTCTGCTGAAAAGGAAAAAAATATTCCACTTCGGTTATGACTTAGGAAATCCAGTTCTTCTAAAAAATCTCACTCTCACTTTCCATTGTGAAAATCCTATTCAGTCACAAGAGATTTCAACCTCTTGCTTATAAATCAACCAAGCCATTGCACCTCCTGAACGTCTTTCCAACCTGGCCCCTTCCGTGCCAACTGCTACAAGTTCTAATAAGCTTTACAGTGAGTAGTATTAGTCTTTCAGTCATGTCGTTCTCTTTGCGACCCCATGGACTGTAGCCCACCAGGCTCTGCTGTCCATGGAATTCTCCAGGCAAGAATACTGGAGTGGGCTGCCATTCCCTTCTCCAGGGGATCTTCCCAACCTAGGGATCCAACCCGAGTCTCCTATATTACAAGCGGATTCTTTACCGTCTGAGCCATCAGGGCATAGTTTTATACACATAGTAAATTTCTAACCCTCTGAGCCACTTCCCCAAAATCTGAAGTGATCTTTCAAAAGTGTAAACCCATCATTACTTTCAGTGTGAAATCCAAGTCCTGACCGTGGGTCTGATGGTCCAGCCCACCTCTCCCATTCCCAGCACTCCTTCCCACCAGGCGACCATCGGCAGTTTTCTCCAGCCTTTGCACACATGGTGCTCTCTCCCTCTCCAGCTTAGATGAGCCCTCACTTTCCCATTCTTCACCTGCACAACTCCCACTATCTCTAATACACCACTCAGACTTCACTTCAAGGAGGAGCACTTCCCTGACACACTTGGAGCACCACCCCCCCACCCGTCCCTTGGTTCCTCGTGACCCTCCAGCACCCCTGCTTCAGAGCACTCGTCACACCCTGTCCTGCTCTTTAGAAGATTAGAAGGCTGGGATGGAGACTGCCTTTCTCCCTAACTCCACTGGCTTACATGAGGCCTAGTACTCCTTAAATGAAGAAACTGCGTCATCCTTTGATTTCAAATCAACACAACTTCCTCTACTAGAGAGTTACGCGTATAATCTACTGGTAAAAACTACTAAGGTGACTTTTCATTAATGATGGAGATAATTATTATGGTGGACTTCCCTGGGGGTAAAAAATCCGCCTGCCAATGCAGGAGACGTGGGTTTGATCCCTGGGTCGGGAAGATCCCCTGGAGAAAGTAACAGCAACCCACCCCAATATTCTTGTCTGGAAAATTCCAATGACAGAGGGGCCTGGCGGGCTACCGTGGGGTCACAAAGAGTCGGGCACAACCTGGGGACTAAACAACAACAACAATTATTATGGTAAATGCCAGTTGAAGGCACAGAGAGTGGTGCAATGGGAAAAACACTGGGCAGTCAGTGAGGTATTAGATTGAATTTATACAAGAAGTAAGGTAAGCCCAGGTCTGTGGTTTTACAGGAGAATTTATGTAAGTCTGGGAATGTGTCGAGTGTAGTGTTTGGCACATGTAGACGCATCCCTGCTCCCAACCCACTGTACTTCATGGGCCTGGGTGTGTATGGTGGAGAAAAAGAAACACATTCCCAGCAAAACCTATGGTGATAAAGGTCAAAACAGTGGTTATCTCAAGGAGGGGCATTTTTGGCTGGGCGGGAACACTAGAGCCTTCTGGAGTGCTGGAAATGGTCTATGTCTTGATCTTGGTGATGACTACATAGATGTATACATAAGGAAAACACATTGCTCTTTACACTTAATATCCATGTATTCACTGGATGTAAATTATACTTCAAAAGATTTTGTAAGCTGATAAAGGAAGAACACTCTCCCCTATGCAGGAAGACAGCCCTAAAGGTGAGGTTTGACGTCAACGCATTTTGCACACTGAAAGCTCCTGGTCACCCACAGCTTATTCTTAGCCCCAGGCTGCAATATTATCATAAAAGGTCAGCAAATGCATTTGTACACCAGGCATGGGCAGCCAGCAGGATACATGTCTCACGCACATGCATCATGATGTCCCAAAGGTACAGAGAAGCTATACTACTTTATAAAACATTTATTTCAGAATGATACTAACTTCAGAGTCACTCTGTTATAACAGTTTCTCAATCAACAAATACTCAAAGTACAGCCACAATCCAGCTGGAGCTAAAACAATTTTCTGAAGCATTCTCTCTCACTCTCGCACTTCCTCAGTCTCTCATCCTTTCTCTCAGGTCTAAAGTCCATCAAGCCAGCATCCAGGCTGCTGCCCACCCACCTGATAGCCTCCGCTTCACTGACTCCACATGTAGCCCCCACTCCACCTGGACAGCTCAGCAGGCAGCTCTTCCCACTGCAGCTTCTCCACCTTTGCCCCTGGCTGATCCCTCTCCTCCCTACACCCGTCTCCTGGCGGCTATCTGAATCTCGGGCTTTCTTCAAGGGCAGAGCTCATGCCCCACTTCCTAGAGGTATACACGGCTGGGAGAAGGGTCTCCAGAACACCCTAGTCCATTACCATCTTCTCTCAACCTCCTCTAGCTCAGACCATCTACATCCATGGCTAAATGTCCAAGCACCTAAAAGGTGGCTGGACTTCCTTTGTATAAATATTACTATTGGCAGCTGTCATTACTATGTTTCAGCCACTGTTCTAAGTACTTTACATGCATTACTTCATTTAATCTTCAGTCTTATTATATGGAAGATACTGTTACTACAGATGAGGAAACTGAGGCAAAGAAGTTAAAGTTGTCTATTATTTCTCAATAGGTAGGTGGCAAAGGCAAGACTTGAATCCAGAGAACTTGACTCCAGAGCCACTATCTAATATAGCGCTTGTGTGTTTCCTTTTTATTTTGAAATAATTTTAGGCTCACAGAAGAACTTCAAAGATAGTACAGAGTTCCTGTGTATCTTTCACCCAGCTTCCGTTTATGTTATCATCTTACATAACCCTGGTACATTGATCCAAACTTAAGTAACACTGGTATAATACTATTAACTAAACTACAAGACTTCCCTGGTAGCACAGTGGATAAGAATCCACCTGCCAATCCAGGGAACATGGGTTCTATCCCTGGTCCAGGAAGATTCCACATGCTGCGGAGCAACTAAGTCCATAAGTCACAAATACTGAAGCCTGTGCACCTAGACGCAGTGCTCCACGAGAAGCCACTGCAACGAGAAGCCACTGCAGCGAGAAGCCCGCACACCATAGCTACAGAGTAGCCCCCGTTCTCCAAAACTAGGGAAAGCCCACGCAACAGCAAAGACCCAGCTCAGCCAGTAATACATAAAACTAAGCGACAGACTTGACTCAGGTTTCCCCAGGTATTTTTTCTTTTAGTTGAAATATAGTTGATTTACAATGTTTTTACACTTGTGGCCTTTTCCTGGCCCATTTTACATTTAGTAGCCATAATTCCTTAGTCTCTGGTCTATGACGGTTCCTCAGTCTTTCCTTATCTTTCACAACCCTGTCATTCTTAAAAAATACTAGTCAGGTATCTTTCGACTCTTCTTCAGTTAAAATTTGTCTTGTTTTCCCATAATTACACTGAGTGATGGATTTGGGGGAAAGAACGCAAGAGGTGAAGTGCCCTTCTCATCCCATCCTATCAGGGGGTAAGTGATATCAATATGACTGATAATGTTAACACTGACCTCTTGATTAAGGTGGTACATGCCAAGTTCTTCTACTGTAAAGTCTGTTTCCCCCCTCCACACTCTATTATTTGGAAACCAGCCTCTAAGTCCAGCCCAAATCCACGAAGAACAGAATTAAACTCCCTCCTAATAGTGGACGTGGGTTGAAATCATCGCAGTAATTAATAAATATTTTGGAAGATGCTTTAGGGTCATGCAAGTATTCTGTTTCTCCCTAAACTTTCACCCGTTAATGTTAGCTTCACTGGTAGATCTTGCCTATAGCAATTATTAGAAGTGGTGTGCTAATGTGGTGTGCTAATGGTGTGCTGTGGTGTGCTAATCGTGATTTTCTATTCCTCCCATTCCTTCTACATTTATTAACTGGAATTCTGAAAAGAAGAACTCTCTCTCCCATTTATTTATTTATTCAATCATTTATATCATAACTCATACATGTCTATTTTATTCTTTGGCTCATAGTCCATTACTACGGCTTTTGATTTTGTTGTTCAAATTGTTCCAGCTTCGGTCATTGAGAGCTCCTTCAGGTTGGCCTCTGTGTTCTCTTGACATACAGTCTTTTTTATTTTCCCTGCCCCAGTCCTGGAATCAACCATTTCTCCAAGGAGATCACAGGACCATTTTGTCACCACTCTAATCAAGTCAATTTCTTAGGAGAATTTGACAAAATTTTGTATTTCTAAGTATCTCCTACAACAGTATGCCTGACATACAGGAATGAATCTGTTTATGAAAGCTTCAAGGACAGAAAAAGCAGTAGCCCACTGGCACATTCACACAGATGAGGCAAAGACGGGCTTCCTCCTCTCCTGGCTCCCCCTGTGGGGTGTGGTACAGAAAAGGCTGCCCGAATCTAAAAAATGAACTTTATCTACACAACAGAAACAGACTCATAGACTTAAAGAACAAACTTATGGCTGCCAAGGGGGAAGGATGGGGGGAAGGGATAGTTAGGGAGTTTGGTTAGGCCATGCACACATTGCTATATTTACAATGGACAACCAACAAGGACCTGTCATATAGCACACGGAACTCTGCTCAAAGTGAGGTGGCAGCCCGGATGGGAGGGGAGTTTGGAGGACAACGGACGCATGTATGGCTAAGTCCCTTTGCTGTTCACCTGAAACTATCAAAACATTGTGAATCAGCTATACTTCAATACAAAATTAAAAGTTTAAAAATTAAAAAAAAAAAAAAAGGCTGCCCAGTTGCTGGCGCACAGTAAGAGTACAGTAAAGCAGTAGGTCCTTTCCCCAGTCTGTCTCTGCAGCTGCTTTAACATGTGCTGACACACCTTCCTTGGGACCTCTGCCAGGAAGCACCAGGAACACTGCCTTCTCCCAACCCCCGTCCACCCCGCCATGGATAGGAGACTGAGGGGTAAGAGAAGTAAACGCATCCCCAAGGGCGCACGGCGAGAGAACGGCTGAGGTGACTCTGGGCAGAGGGTCCCCGAGGGCCCTGCTCTCCCGTGCCCCTCCCCGGAGGCAGAGCGCACGCTGAAGGACGAAGGTTCCTGGCGACGACATTCCCTGAAGACTGATTTCTCTGTCGAACCTGTGTCCCTTTCCCTTCAGAGTTCAAGCATGGAGAGACTGACTAAAGGATAAAACTGAGAGAGCTATGTGCTTTCCAGACCCCAGGATTCTAGACAGACCTAGACAAGAACATAAGGCTTAATGTAAAGATTTTGTCTGGGTATCTACAGATCAAACACAAGGCTAACATCAAAATCAGTGAAGGAGGGGAAGACAAGACTTAGATTTTGTTCCACTCAAACCCAGATGGCCACACTGAACCCAAAGACCAATCCTAGCTTATTAGTATAAATACAAAGTGAGCAATGAAAAGCAAATTAAACACATTAAAACTAATGTGAATCGCAACCAAAATAATGTTAAAAAGCAGTAGGTTAAGCCCATGGGTGTCAAACTTTTACAAGTTCCAGTACCTGATAATGAGAAAACCTGATGCCAGCCAGATGCATGTGAAGTCAAGACACTGACTTCATCATTTAATCACCAGAAAGAAATGAGATAATACCTTGGGCATAGGAAGTGTTTAAAAACACACACACACACACACATATGGCAATAATGGTGATTATTACATTATTGTATAATATTCACATTTTTTCAGATATATAGTTGACTAAATAAATATTAAAGAGAGAGGTAAACAGAAATGATGGTCACTAAAGACAATGAGTCTAACAGATCATGATGGTTAAAGAAAAGATATCTGAAAAAAGACAGCGCTATCTGTGTGAAAAAACTTAAGATGGTTGAAAAAACTTAAGTAAAAGTACTGGATCCTGATTTTGTATACAGTCTTTCTTCAAGAAAGAAAAAACTGTTAAATTTGAAAAGGAAACACTAAACCCTTGATCATTCACTTTAAAACCTTTCTGAAAGTCTGCTTTGGGTCTGCTAAAGATGATGTAAGAGCTGCTGATAAGAGTGACTAGCAAGACAAAAAAGAAAAAAAAGTGACTAGCAAGAAAACTATTCTCCAGCAGAGGTCTTAAACATATAATTATGGAGAGAGCAAGAGATTAAAAAGTAACAAATCCGGAACCTCTGCCAATTTCAACACCTGAGGCATTTTCATTTGTAACAGATAAAAAGTAATCCAGTATTCTATTTACTGCTAAGTGCATAGGAACCATAGGTGTTTTCAGAGCTACTTAGCTAGAAATACTATCTTTTCCTTCTACCTCTACAACCTGGAGACTCAGACCTATTCTTGGCAGCCATGATCTCCACTTAAAATGGACTCTACAGGCCTTGAAAATGGAAAACCTTGGCCTTAGGCAAGTGACTTAAAACTTTCTTATCAGAAAAATCACCACTGATACCAATATCACAGGACTGTGAAGATTAAGCACCAAGGATTATGGAAGTAATATTACCTGTGCCATAACCCCAGGCTTCAAGCAACTATCAAAAATCATTTGACCCAACCAGATAACACTCTCTGAAAATCATTTTATGGACAAACTAATTATTGTTTGGGAATGTAAAATCTGGTCATCAGCTGCTAATAAAGGAGGGGAGGGAAAGAATTGTTTAAACACAAAAAAGCAGAACAGGTAGCCACAGTTAAAAATAATTTCAAATACACACGCCTCTAGTTTCTTGCTAATTGTTTAGATTTATGTCTCTTGCATACACTGTGGACTCAGTGGTACATGAGATATTCAGTGGTACTGATGTGTCCAAAACAAATCTTTATCACTTTAAAGTTTGGTGGGGAAAGGGAGGGTCCTGAATTTTCTCAGAGGTGAAATTCAGGAATCCATTAACCTGCTTGAGAGGAAGATGAGAATTTTCTAGAAGGAAAGTTTGAGGAAAGCAATATAGGAGAGTTTTTTCCTCTTCATGATTTGCAGGGCTTCCCCCGTATCTTCTAAACTAATACATTATTTGGTGTTAAGTTTGAAGACATTCCCTTCATCTAACTTTCTTACATTCCAAGGAAACTGCCAATGACTTTATAATAACCATCTCACTTTATGTAGTCAAAGTGCTCAAAGGATTTTGTGTTACACTCTTAATAAAAGGAAGAAATTGCCCCAGTTGCATGAAGACTAAAACTAAGGATTCCGCAGCCAATCTGCCTGGGCTGGGAACCAAGCCCCAGCACCTCCCAGTCACTATCGTGGGCAAGTTACTTGACGGCTCCATACTTTGGTTTCTTCATCAGCAAGATGGCAATATTTCCAGTGCCTTCCTCCAAGTGTTGTGATGAGGACAAAATGAGCTAATATTTGTAAAGTGCTTAAGAACTGTGGATGACAAAAAGGGGTTATCAGAGCAACTACTAAATTAAAATAAATAAATCCTTAATTAACCTTTTTTGGTAAAACTTTTCCTAAATAGAGTAAGGGGTGGTGTGAACAATATCCAAAGACACTCAAGTTCTCCAAGTGGTCAAACACAGTACTTTATCAAGCAACAGTCTGGAGAGTCAGACTTCTGGCAATGCCCTCCTCCATGTGGCCCTGAGTGGGTCACTTTAGCTTCTCCCTGCATCTCTGCTACTTCATCTGTGACAGCGGGATAATGACAATTATCCAGCAGATACGCTGTGAAGATAGACTGAGAAAATCGAGATGTGAAGTTCCAGACACAGGCAGAGCAAAGTATTAAAGGCTCAACAAACGAAACTCTCTCCCTGCATCGTGTACAACCCCCACCCCAGAGTCTACAGCTACAGCTCTGAGCTGCTGTGAATTAACTTGTGAGTGAACTACCTCAAGTCCTGCAATCTGGACTGGGCTTTCACTGGAGTTTTATCAGGGCTGTGGGGCAACCTGAAGAAGCAAGAATCAGACCAGTGGATGGAACCAGGATCCAAAATCAAGCTGGATCAGAAGAAAAGTAGGGAAGATGACACTAACAGTTATCACCAAAGCCAGTGCTGGGCTCCAGCAAAAAGCTAATGACAAACCCACAAAGTCTAAGAATCTTCCAGGTCAACAGTCCTAAAATGGTCTGTTTTGAAACCTCTTCTGGTCATCAGACTTCTCAGAAACAGGTCTATAATTCAAAAGAAAAAATAACTTGAGAAATGGATTGTTTAAAGGAGACTGAAAAGAAATCAGAATGAAGGCTTATTTCAGGTGAGAGGAAAACAAGGTCAACAAGTTGGTTCACTCAGACAAGAAGAGCTGGGGTACAGACAGAAACTCCCTTTAAGATGGGTTTTTCTGGAAACTCCCTGATGGTCAATGGTTAGGACTTGGCGGTCTCACTGCTGGGGCCTGGGTTCAATCCCTGGTTAAGGAACTAAGAGTCTAGGTAAGCTGCGAGGAGCAGCCAAAAAGAAGGGTCCTCCCAAGGTTACATAAAGCACCATCTCCAAATAAACTCACTTGTGTTTTCTAAATATCTGATATCTTAAGTAAAAGCACCACTGTTTCTATTTTTTCACAGGTGAGAAAAGCGAGTTTCCAATTTTTTTTAATTAATAAAATTTAAATCTCTGAGATTTTTAAGCTCTTGCTATGGCTGAAAAGAATCCCAATCAGAAGATCTGACTTTACACACACAAAGCTGAAAGGTACAAGATGAACAAAAGGAGGGACAATAACAAAAATTTTCTTTCTTAATCTTAGTAAGGACAAGCACTTATTAATGCCCTCCAAATTAATGTTACTAATCCAGTATCAGTGAATGTTCAATCAATGCTGATACTGGTACTATTATTCATGGGACATACCTTTGGAGCTGCTTTTCCAGGCACAGTAAAGGAAAAGACTGTTCTGCAGACACCACCTCGAGTCCTCACTTGGCCCCAGCGGAGGATGGACCCCATCCATGGAGGCAGAGCCACAGCTTCAGTCTCATGAGAATTACACGCCGCCTGACTCAAGTGTTAAACTCCTTGGCACTATGAAGCTCAAGTGTTTTAAGATAGATTTTCCTTTCTCAGTAAATGAAGTCCAATATATTTCTTCTCTTACTTCTGTTTTCATTTTTCATCTTAACTCATGACAATGCTCTTTAAAGAATCTGAGAGCCCAACATGAAAGGGCTGTGAAGCCAGTGTGAAGGAGCTGGATGCTGTCACTGCCTAATGGAGGCCAAGATCTCTTTGAAGTAGAACCCTGACTGTCCCAACAACTGTCAAAAAGAGAAACAAATAAGTGGTTCTATGTGCTGCTTTTATCACTTTTAAATTGAGGCTACATATGTGGCATTTGCCTGGCTGGTCAAGGGGGGAATCCGTGCCAAAGCAGAAGGATCCTGACCCAGACCTCCCACCCCAACTCCAAACATATAAAACCAAGGGATAAAATAAAAGAAACGTTTGCATATACAGTTCAGCTCCAAACCAAAAAAAAAGAATATATACAGATGGCAGTACAGGAACTCTAAATCAGACCTGTGAATGGGAGCTCTAAATGCAATAACTAAGAAATCAATGACGAGACCTGATTATTCAATGCTTATACTAAAAAAGTGAGACACCATGAAATATATTCAGAGTAACATGAGACTGAATAAATAACAACTCACCTTGACACAGTTAGATTCTTATCTAGAGTCACACCATAAAGCTGGTGGGAAAACACCACTCTTAGTGGGTCTTCCATAATTACGATCTGAAGAAATTTGGTTACTCAAGTCCCTAGAGAATCTTTTTAAGGCTTTCTAACTTATAGGGCCAAGTATGGCCAGTGGAAAACCTAAAAAAAAAAATTAAAAGTCAGCTGAACTAATCCAGACTCGAAGATAATAATGCTTGATTTGCAAGTGACCAGAAGAACCAGCACAACTGGGGGACTCTGAGTAGAAATAGCACTCAACTAAAAAACACAAATACACACAACAAAGACACCACTTCATTACAAACCAATTCAAGGGCCTTCCTTGGTAAGACTGTCAAAATCTAAATGTCTCAGAGCACATTTTAGAAAGGTTATTACTGAAGCACAAATATGCTTCAGTATATGTGCTTCAGTGCATTTGTAATGATTATTCACAAGAAACTCATTGGACACCTCTGAAGACTACTCGGAATACAACCTGATCTGAAAACGGGTAAATAAGGGGAAAGAACCAAGCATTTAATCCATCTTTCCTGCACGAACTGTACCTCAGGGTAACAAAGCAGTTAATAACATGAGGTTTCTCTGTAAAGTTTCTCTCCAGAAAGTATTCCAGTCAATAAATGAAGATGGTAACATAAAAATGAAAACATCACCACTTTGCAAATTCTAAATCAGGGCTATAGACCATGATTGTCAATGGCTGCCAACATCGCAAAAAAGGAAGTCTAAACAGAGGGACATACACGAAACCCGCTAGGAAGAAATTCTGCCAGAAAATCTGAACCTGAATCAGACCAAACAAGGATCTGGTTTCCAGCTCACAGGAAACACGGGGAACAGATGGAACACACTGAATGATACTCAGAGATGCAATCGGCAAAACCCAGGCTCTGGTAATCAGAAAAATGAATTTTTTGTAGAAAACTGACAAAAACAATTTTTTTCTTCAACAAGTAAACTGGAATGAAAAAAATGACAGAGATGAAACCCAAAGGTTTAAAGACAGTAATGAGACATTCCAACCAAATGCAATGCACAGACCTTGTTTGAATGCAGATTTGAACCAACCAACAATATAAAATAAAATATTTTCAGGAATTTCCTGGCATTCCACTAGTTAGCACTCTGCACTCACTGCCAAGGGCCTAGGTTCAATCCCTGGTTGGGGAACTAAGATCCCACGAGCCTCAAGTCAAAATAAATAAATAAGTTTCTGGACTTCCGTATGTCTGAAATGTCCCACAATTACAGCTAGAACAACAAATGGCAGAAACAAAATGGATTTTGTCTCATTCTGCTTGAAGCGTATTAATGGCCCTCTTCTAAATATTTTGCCTCTGAGAAAGGACCCAAGAGGCCCCAACCTGACTATTAAGAATTCTATGCCTGCACAAAGGTAACTTTCTAAACATAACTAGCATTTAGGAGCCATAGATCAGTACATTACTTTCCAATCAGAAGGACCCAGGAGATGTAAGGAGCCTAAGAATTACTATCAGTCCTCAAATTCAACTGCACATATGTGATTTTTGCAGTGGTTAAATACTCAAATTACATCTACTATCCTACTGAGAATATAAAATGTCATAAGCACGAGCATGCACAAAAACTTATCTGCAAGGATGTACCTCACAGTGTTATTCCAACAGCAGAAAACTAATAGCAAACTCATACCTAATGGCAGGGAAGGGATTAAATAAATTACAGTTCATACACACTATGGAATACAACTTACCCATTTCAAATGAAGTTGAGGGGACTAGAAAATGATGGTAAAATGTTCATGATATATTAAGGAGAAATCTGAGACAAAGTACGTACAGAACAACGTCTGTTTGGGGGGAAAAAAAGTGTGCATAGAAAAAAGACCAAAGTATGTTCATCAAAATTACAAGAGCTAATTTTTCTAGGTAGTAGAACTATAGAGGATTTTCTTCTTTATGCTTTTACTGTGGCTAGTAATTTTTCTGCAATAAAGGCAGAGGTCCATAATCCCTCATCTACAATTCAGAAAACCAAAAAGTTCTGAAAACACACTTTCAAAAATTAGTGGCAAATTTGTTTAGATGCAAAACTGACATGGAGCAGCTTCACAGTTATCCCATTTAGTGTGAATATTAACAGGTTTCACTGCAAAAATATAATGTTTCAGAGTGCTGCACCAGATTCCAGTAGGGGGTCAGTATCACCCTCCCACAACCCCAAAATTCTGGATTCTAACCCCAAGATTTCACACAAGTGATTGTGAGCCTATATCAGTTTGTAAATTTGCCACCATTACCTCATATTTGAAAATGCTGACAGCCTCTGCTATCAATTACTATAAATCTTTAAATGGAAACATAAAAAAAAAACCCACAGGATTATCATTCCAGATCTCTCCAAGGCGGTAACCATTGGGCTCCCAAAAAATGACTGTAGTAGCCCAGATTTACCAAGCCCTTGGCAAGTGCCAGGCATTATGTGTTTTAATATCTTAGCTCATGAGATGCTGCTTCAGAAAGTAGGTACTATCCTGGACCCATTGTATTAGGTTGGCCAAAAAGTTCATTTGAGTGTTTCAGTAACATCTTACAGAAAAACCCAAAGGAATCTTTTGGCCAACCCAATACACATGGAGACACAGATGCTCAGAGAGGTTAACTAATTTGCCTACCTCACAAGGCAGAGCTGGGTCTGAGCCTGACCCCACAGCTACCAGGCTGAAATTCTCAGCAGTTAAGTAAGTCAGAAGGCAGCTCTACTTCTTGGAACATCCTCACTGTTTTTAACAGTGGTAATAACATCACAAGTAAAGCAGAGACAACTGTTTTAAAAACTTTTTTGATTTGTAAACTAAACAAACTTGATCTACAAATTACTGAGAAAGGATAAATATGAAGCCATACCATATAATTTCTAGTACTACTACCACTAACTCTAACCTCACCAAAGTTATGTGAAGATGTTCTATGAATACAACAATATAATTTTCTATACCACAAAAAATCTCCCAGTAATCCTTTGGAAATCAGTGTGGGGAACATTTTCTGAGGGCTCTCCAAGACAGACCCAGTTCCTGCCCACAGGAGAGCCTGACATTTCCAAGAACAAACTCTCCACCATCTACTTTTGGGGTTTCCTTGGTGTCTCTGGGCTATAAAACCTAGTAATTTACTTTCCCTACTAAAGGCTAGGGTAGAAATAGCCTTAACTTCCTTTTGAAAACCAAAAGTCACAGCTGTTTGAGTGGACAAACCAAGGAGGGTGGGGTCCGGGGAAGAATCTTCTGAAGGGATTTTTCTGGCCAAAGACACAACTTTCACTGGGACCATAACCTCCCAGGACAAGTGAATATGCTGAAGCTGACTGGACACAAACCAAATTCTTCACAAGACCGTTTGACTGTTTTCGATCTCTAATTTTTGTAACTAAGACACTCAAAACTGAATTTCAACCAGAGAAGTAAGGAAAAGGGAGATCTCGGACTTACTAAACTTCCATTAAATCCTTTTTTTACTACCAGGAGACGCCTTACTCAGTTTAAGAATTAGGCATGCTTGAGATGTTTGTAACCACACTACAGTCATTCCCAGGCATGCCACCTTTTTTGTTTTGTTTTTTAACAGGGAAACCACGTTCTGCTTTAGAGAAAGCAAAAATGTACAGTAATTTCAAAGGAAAGGAAAAAGGGCTGCCATGTGAATAAAATTATACTTAAATAAGTATTTCAAGAAGTTTCTTAAAAACCTTTTTTTTTTTTCTATTTATGTTTAACTGAAGGATAACTGCTTTACAATGCTGTGTTGGTTTCTGCCGCATGACAATGTAAATCAGCCGTAAGTACACATATGTCCCCTCCCTCTTGAACCTCGCTCCTACCTACTCCCATCAAGGTGGTCACAGAGCGCCGGGCTGAGCTCCCTGTGTAAAAGTACATGCTCAGTTGCTAAGTCATGTCTGACTCTTTGCAATCCCATGGACTGTAGCCCACCAGGCCCCTCTGTCCATAGGATTTCCCAGGCAAGAATACTGGAGCGGGTTGCCATTTCCTTCTCCAGGGGATCTCCCTGACCCAGGGATAGAACCTGTGTTTCCTGTGTCTCCTCCATTGACAGGTGGATTCTTTACTGGCTGAGCCACCTGGAAAGTCCCCACTGTGCAAAAACTATTTTTTAATTAATTAAGAGGTTTAGTAGAATATCCAGAAAACTGCTATAGCAGTAAACAGTTGTGGAGTTTCTGTTATTTTGTTTTTGCATTCTCTTAGAAGAACAGGAACTTAGATCACACAAATCCATGAGTTCCTGCTTCTAAGCCTGCCCTTTCGACATCGTCACATGGTCAGCATTGCTCTCCTCCTCAGGATATTAAAATCATCTAGCTCAAAACAGGCATATTCAAAAGAAATCTGGCACAGAGGAGGGCAAAAGTAAAAGGGTCAGCACAAAAAAAACTGTCCTATCACTACAATTTCCAAGCTACAAATCCATTCTCAGGGGTGAATAAAGGGCCATTTCAATAGAATGGTTAGGGTATCACTTTTTTTTCAGTCTGAATTCCTTAAATAAATATCAAGAATCCTTTCTTAAAAGCAATAACTCTGTCATATCTTCTGACATTTGGGGAGAACCAAATCCCAGGCAAGAATACTGGAGTGGATTGCCATTTCCTTCTCCAGGGGATCTTCCTGACCCAGGGATCAAACCTGCATCTCCTGCTTGGCAGGCAGATTCTTAACTGCTGAGCCACCAGGGAAGCCAGAGGGTTACAATACGTAAAGCAATAAACTGTGAAATCCAGACAAGCAAAGTATGAGTGGATGCACTACCAGTCACTGCAGATAAGGGGTTCCAAAGTGGAAGCCTGAGAGATCTGTTTGTATTAGGGTCATTAGGGAGGGCTTTGAGAAGTTAAGACCTAAGCCCAAGCAGTATAAGAGAAAAGGGATGGGGTGAGAGAAGAGGCATTCTGTAGCTTAAGAATAAGCACAGAGCCTTTGTGGAATGGGGGTGGGGATGGGACTGCATCATAAACAGATGAGACAAACATACATGTCATCTGGAACATTTCTATCCACTGCAGCTGTAAGCTCTGATTCCCGCCAGCTTTCCTTGGTCACTCACAACAGCTGGACAAATGCAGGTTGCAATTGACAGTACTGGTGGGGTAGGACATGGCAGCTAATGCAAGGGCCAGATCTGAAGCTATGACTCCACGGCTCTCATTAAATAACCCAGGGTCCCTGAGATGGGGTGTGTAGGCATAGGAGATCTACCCGCTACTATTTCAAAACCTAAAAAAGGAGGACGTGCTGACCTAGGGATTATCTAAATGCATGGTTTCATTTTCTCAGAAGTCGTTCCCTAGGCTGAACCAGAGTCCTGTCTAATGAATGACACACCTAGTGTAACTAGTGTCTGCAGGTCCTCCCTGCCCGTAGGAGTCACAGGGACAACACGCCACGGCAGCTCTGAGGCCATCTACCACCTCGATAACAGACACAGGAGCAGGTCAGAAGGAGCAAGCTCTCTTATACAAGCCATCCACCCTTTACTATAGAAACTGGACATATTAGCATGAAGCCCAAAGTTAAAAAAAAAAAAAAAATCAACAAAGATTTTCTAGTCTTGCTTAACTATAGGGCGCTAAATTCTCAGCAAAATATCAAGAGTCCCTGAGTGAGAGAACTAAGAGTAACCTGACCTGTACTTGAAGGCAGGAGATATGTGAAAGTCTCTCACTTCAGCAGGATATACTGGGGAATAGGTATCTCTGGCACACAGACAAATGCTGTAGCCTTCAATGCACAAGAGACGGCACCTCCAAACCGGTACGGTCTTTCTCTCATCTCACAGACCTCAGGAGTGCAGAAATATCTAAGTAATCCAGGTAAAATTCCAAAACCGAATCGTGCATTCAAAGTACATTTATTGAACACCTGTGTCAGGCACTGATACAAGAATCAGAAAAATAAAGAAAGACTAAATCACTCTGAAAGATGGAAGTACAGCTAGCTATCCGTTATTTCCTTTTATCATACCCAACCACTTAAAGCTCTGGGCAGAAAGTTCTTCTAGTGACCCACTAGCACCAAACAAGTCTCCTTTGCCACCTCAGTGCCCCTCATAACGGTGGGCCCACCTGGAATGCTCTCACAGTGCTTCACCTACCCAAATCCTCATATTCCTCACATCAGCTGAAGTCCCCCTCCTCATCTCCGTCTCATCCCATCCCAAAGTAATGTCTCATTCTTTTGAACTACTAACAGTGAGTACCACCATCAGTTTATGTAGAAATGTGTCATTCCCTAATTAATACTTGCATTTATTCAACAAATCCTGAGTACTAATTATGTGACAGCACTGTCCTAGGGAGCTGTAGAAATTGCTGCAAATGGTACTGATTTTTGCCTCCCCAAAAGAACTCCCTGGGAGCATTCTTCTCTTACACTGCTTTTTAAAATCTTCCTGTATAGGCCTGGCTTTGTACTCAGTGCTTAATACCTAACAATTTAATAGAGCCTTAGGCTTCTTTGGTCCAAGCTCACTCAAACTGAAGTTACATAAACTAATGGGGAACAAAAGCAAACGAAGCCATTTCTAAGTGAACTTCCACTTCTTAAAAACCTCAAAAGAACAAGGAAGGAAAAGAAAACCGGCTATGAAAGTGCTGCTGAAACATCACATTTAACTCACACTGACAAAGCACCTCCAACTCCCCCTCAAAGCCACACAAAAAACGACCTTTTCCTCTCAATCCTTACAGCTCCAGATTCAAGTGTTTAACAACAGACCTTGGAAAAGTTTAAAGCACTCCTCAGTGTCCTAGACAAGTCTTTCTAACGCTTCATTTTTTGATGAACAAACCCCCTGATGAACCCCGCATCTGCCACTTAACAGACTAATCCAGCGAGGTTCACTACAAGGAACTGGAATTTCAGCTTCAAGCACAAGAGGGGCTCAAAGAAGAACACTTTGAACGTGATAAACCTAGAGACGATTTAATATAAACAACAAAAGCCACGTCCTGCAGAGCCTGGTGAAAGGTTCCAAGCTCCCCAAAGAATGGAATCGAGAGAATTTCCTCCAGGAGAACCGCGAGATTCTGCAAGGCGTGGGAGTTTCTGCAGGAGATGAGGGAGATTCAAAATATACATATTTTTACCCCTAAAGTGGCTTGTGAGATACAACAGCTGGCACCCGACGGTGAAGCCCGGGCTATGCCATGCGGCGGAGACTGCCACCTGGGCACTCCCACCATTCTTCGCAGCCGGGTCAGGACGAGAGACAAGGAGAACCCGACGCCGCGCGGACCCGCATCGGCGCCCCTCGCCCCTCGCGCCGTCTGCCCTCGCTCCGGAAAACCTAGCAAACCCAGCCCGCCAGGTTCTCCGGAGCCCCGATCTCTCCGGGGACCCAGGCGACGGGCGGTGGAAGGGGGGTCTCCAAGCAGCTACCCGGACCCGGAGCGTTACCCACCTGAGCAGACTGGACAGGGCATGGCTCGAGGAGCCAAGACCTCCGCCGCCGCCTCCAGAGCCGCCGCCGCCGCCGCTACCGCCTCCAGAGCCGCCGCCGCCGCCGCCGCCCCCGAAGCCTGAGGAGAGCCGCTTCCCGGACAGCAGCTTCTCCACGGCCGGGAGGTGTCCGGTGCGGGCCGCCTCCAGCAGCTCCTGCTCCTTCCCCATCCCCAGGGCCGCTGCCCCCCGGACCCCCTTCCCTGGGCCGCCGCCGAGCCCGTTCTGGCTCCCAAACTTTCCGTCTCCGGGCAACGCACCCCCCGAGCCGGCCGGGGACACCACCCCCCCCCCGCCTTGTCCCTCAGGGGCGCGTCACTTCCGGGATCCGGCGTCACGCGTCACCGCGCCCCCGCGCCCCGCCCCCGTGCCCACCTAGCTGGGCGGGGCCGCGCGGACCGGCGCAGGTGGCTGCGGTCTGCGCCGAGGGGACCCGGCTGCGCCCTGATAAGCCTTCCCGGCCAAGAGGGCTGCGTCGTGATGTCACCCGCTGTACAAGTGGAAGGTGACGAGCGCGGTCCACCTGTCCGGGCCCCCCGAAGCGCGCTCCTTCTCCAGAGGTTTTGGGAACTCGCAGGACAGGAAATACGGTAGTTCATCCAGGCAGTGTAGAAACAAAGAGAGAAGTGTGGTAACGCGCACCTACATTTGCAAGTCCATTCCCTTTGCACCACAAATATGTCATGGGTGTGGGAACCTAGTGACAAAGATGTGAATAAAATGCCCTCCTCCGCACGTCATGAGGAAAGAGAGGAGAATTTTAAAAGGGAAATAACCCCACTTCATGCTCCCAATCCTTGAAATAGCTCGTTAAAGCGAAACATTCAAAGGAAAGACTTCCCTCCCTTTAGGATTTGTTTCCTCTTTGTATTTTTTTTTTTTTACCGCCCTTCCCCTCGCCCCACCATGGAGGATCTTAGCTCCCCAATCGAACCTTTGCAGTGGAAACGCAGAGTTCTAACAACTGAACTGTCAGGGAAGCCCCTGTTTCCTTACTTTTGACGAATATTAACCAAACTGACATTAAAGGTCAGATTTGTAAAACCGACTCTGATCTTGAGTACTGGTGAATTGGGAAACATGCAATTCGGTAGAAACTGCCTGTTTTGTTTCTGGTACTAGGACTGTTTCTGGCTCGAAGTAGGTGCTCAGTAGTTGTGGAGATAGTAATCAAATTGGATAAATTCAGTTCAAGCTGTACAACTATTTTTTTAGGCGCTTGAGGAACAAAAGAGGAATTCTGACAATTCCATGTTAACACAAGCCTCTGCCCAACTGAACGCGTACAAGGTTGAGTTCCTGTCTGCGTTTGCCCGGGCGCTGCTTCCCACAAGGGCGAACAACGGATGGAGTTTTCTCCTGTCCTCAAACTTTCCTCTGAGGAAAGCAGATTTGGAAGGCGTTAACAGGTTGTGCTTTGAGAAGGACGGAAAGGAAAAAGGAGCCCTTCAGTAAACAACAAAGCCCTCCTTTACAAATGCTGGCTTCTCAAAGTGGAAAATCCACAAACTGATTTCCGTACCCTCAATTTTCCCTCTCCGCACCGCCACCAAATAAGTAAAACGAAGCCCTGCAACCCTCTGGGCGCGTCTCTAACTGACCCCTCGGAGCAGCGGTCTTGGTGATGTCATCACAGCGCGACGACCGGAAGTAAGCTGGGGGGCCGCGGGGCTGCGCGGCGTCCTGAGCTCGAGAGTCTGACAGCGGCGCGATCTCCTCTCCCGGGTTCTAGCCGCGATGGATAATGCCTGCGAATCGCCCGCGGAAAAAGGTGGAGAAACCGGGGAATCAGACGAGACGACGGCGGCTCCTGGGGGCCCCAGGGTTACTGATACCGACGGAATCCCGGAGGAAACGGACGGTGACGGGGAATTGAAAGAGGCCGCCGCTGAAGAAGGCGAGGTAGGGAGAGATGTGTCGATGAGGCCGCAGTAGCCTGTGTCACTGCCCGCCCGACAGGCTTCCTGTTTGGTCCCTCCCAAGCTAAGACAGTCGAGCTCACCATAACCCTTTAGATCTGCAGTCGCAGAGTTGGGGTAAGAAAGGAGAGGAAACCTTAGAGCCGTCTGAGTTCCAGAAACTCGGCCATTAGGTCAGTATTTTTAATCACTGCCCTTAGGCGTTAAAGCTGCTTCAAAGAGGGGACGTCCCTAGCGGTCCAGTCGTCAAGACTTCACCTTCCAACGCAGGCTGTGCGGATTTCATCCCTGGTGGGGGAGCGAAGATCCCATATGCCTCGCAGCCAAAAAACCAAAACATTAAACAGGAGCAATAATGTAACCAATTCAATGAATACTTTAAAAAGCCACTGCTAAGGGAATTTCAAATAGCCTCTTGGTTTTCCTGGTAAGGAAATTGGCGTCGATTCCAATCGACATTGAAACGGAGGGCAAGAGTTAGAACCCAGGATTTCTAGTACCTCTTTCACCTCAGTATGATTTCTGAGATATTGCTTAAGCATAACTTTATCATTATAGGCTGAGTCGTTAAAGGGAAACTTTGAGGTAGTAATTTAGTCATATTCTCCTCTTGGGACATTTAACTGCTACCAGCCACCTGGGTGCTAATGTCCAAGGGTTTCTATAGCACCAAACTGCTATCCCAAGTGTTCAGCAGTGTTGCTTCTCTGAGTATCAGTCAGAAGACCAGAATCTTAGAGCCTTAGGTAGGTTCTTCTAAAAATAGAGTCTTGAGGTCTTGAAACTGAAATTCCTGTTTGAATTTAAGTGTGAGCTCATGAGAGAAGACATTGGATTAAATGGAAACTGCCTTTCAGAGCATAAAGTTGCATCAAAATATATAAAATTAAGAACTTTAAGAAAATTGTGACAAAGCTACTTTAAGAAGGAACTTTAAAAACAGATCTCAAGGACAGAAAGCATTTGAGTAATAATTAGCTTAGTTCAGTAAAGAGCTCACTGTATAAAGAAATGTGCACCTAAAAGATAAAAAATTTTTGATGTTTCTGAAACACTTTTTAAAATGAATCATATACCAAACCACAAAGAAAAGCACAAATTCTTAAAAGTAAAAATCATAACATCATATTCTGTTAGTACAGTGCAATAGAACCTGAAATTAACAACACAGAATTTCTCCCACTCCCTCCAAAAAACTAACAACTGGACATTTTTAACTAATTTCTAAATAGCTTTGGATTAAAGAAATTAACATCAAATCCTATTGGATTTGACCAAAATTTTATTTAAAGAAAAATTCATTGTCTTACATATTTTTACAAACAGAGATACTGAAAATAAGCACCCACCTCAAGAAACCAGAAAAAGAACAAGATAAACCAGAATAATGTAAAAGCAAGGAGTTAACAGAGATAAAAATAGATATTAATGAGTTAGTGCTTTAAAAAAATGTAAGAAACAATAAAATTAAGACCTGCTTATTTGCAGTATTTATAGGCACTGATTTGGAGATCTTTAAGCTTTAAGAAAATTTAATGTTCAAGTTTAGACTAAGTAATTTTGAAAATTCAAGATAAATGGCTCATTTTTAAGGATAAGATCATAAAAAATTGAAGCACAAAAAGGTTAGAAAATTCGTATATATCAGTAACCAGAGAAGAAGTTGAAAAAGTTGTTAAAAGATTTAATGCCTTCACTCTCACCTACTTATCATATTCCCATATGAATTTAAATGTGAGTTCCTCTTTAAGGAAAAAAGAAGTCAAATCTCACTAATGAGGTTTATCATATCCTTAGATTCTATGTTGGAGGGGATGAAGTTTGGATTTTGAGGGGTTTTTTCTGTCTTTATTTAAACATATCATGTGAGTAAAACAATGTTAAATGTTTATGCAAAGAGAGATAAATAATAAGAGACACACATTCAAAAAATATTCAGTCTAGGGAATTCCAATGGTTAGGACTCTACACTCACTGCAAGGGGCCCAGGTTCAATCCCAGGTCAGGGAACCAAGATCCCACAAGCCACACGGCAAGGCCAAAAAAAAAAGTTCTCAGTCTAGTAATGGGAAATAAATATTTGCATGATACAGTAGAATTGAAAAGAAGAAAAGAGAAGCTCACTTAAAAGTTCCAGATTCAAAGAAACACTGTTTTGATGAGAAGGTGCCCTTTTTAAAATATTCTTTCCACATGGAATCATCATCGGTAAAGAAATCTATAGGTTTAGACATAGAAGAGCTGGCTGTATGGAGAGGAGTTTTCTTATATCCCCTCTAAAGATTGAGGTCAGTGACTTCCCTGGTGGTCCAGGGGTTGAAAATCTGCCTTGCAACCCAGGGGATGTGGGTTCCATCCCTGGTTGGGGAATTAACATCCCACATGTGTGGGAGCAACCAAGCCCACGTGCCACAGCTCCTGAAGCCTGCGTGCCCTGGAGCCCTTGCGCCACAACTGGAGAGTCCGCACCATGGCAAAAGATTCCGCAAGCCACAACTAAGACCAGAGGCAGCCAAATAAATAAAGAATGAGGTCAGAAGAGTGGGCTCAAGGGGAGTGTGGTTTTCATGATCCTTGGCATTGCCGTGCCCATGTAAACAGATATGAAACTAGGATCATAGGTAACCTGGAAAACTGGATTATTGAGCAACTTTTCTTCCCCAGCTGGGCTGTAAACTCCTTTAGTAGAGATAGGATATCTTATCTTTGATGGTACAGCCAATGCCTGGAACCAAAAAACTACAGAAATAAAAGAATTTGTTGTGTTGTAATGAGAACAATGTCTTCTTACCTTACTCAAATCTGTAAAGTAGGCCCTATATATAAAGGGTTTCTTTTGTCTTCTTAGCTCAAGAGTCAGGATATCGCAGATTTAACAGCAGTTGGAAGGGGAGACTCATTACTTACTCCTGCAGCCAAAAAACTGAAAATAGATACCAAAGAAAAGAAAGAGAAGAAGCAGAAAGTGGATGAAGATGAGATTCAAAAGATGCAGTAAGTCAGTTTTCTGATCTCTCCCTTTTCAAGGCTCTAAACTGACCACATAATTAATACATTTTTCTTGGCCTTAAAATTTTTTACTTTTTTAAACTCAAAAGAAACTAAGATAATTAATAAGTAAAAAGAAAACTATCACTTTTAGTTCAGTTCAGTTCAGTTGCTCAGTCATGTCCGACTCTTTGCAACCCCATGGACTGCAGCACGCCAGGCCTCCCTGTCCATCACAAACTCCTGGAGTTTACTCAAACTCAGTCCATTGAGTCGGTGATGCCATCCAACCATCTCAGCCTCTGTCGTCCCCTTCTCCTCCCACCTTCAATCTTTCCCAGTATCAGGGTCTTTTCAAATGAGACAGTTCTTTGCATCAGGTGGCCAAAGTATTGGGGTTTCAGCTTCAGCATCAGTCCTTCCAATGAATATTCAGGACTAATTTCCTTTAGGATGGACTGGTTGGATCTCCTTGTAGTCCAAGGGACTCCCAAGAGTCTTCTCCAACACCACAGTTCAAAAGCATCAGTTCTTCGGCACTCAGCTTTCTTTATAGTCCAACTCTCACATCCATACATGACTACTAGAAAAACCATAGCTTTAACTAGACGGGCCTTTGTTGGCAAAGTAATGTCTCTGCTTTTTAATATGCTCTCTAGGTTGGTCATAACTTTTCTTCCAAGGAGCAAGCGTTTTTTAATTTCATGGCTGCAGTCACCATCTGCAGTGATTTTGGAGCCCAAGAAAATAAAGTCTATCACTGTTTCCATTGTTTGCCATGAAGTGATGGGACCAGATGCCATGATCTTAGTTTTCTGAATGTTGAGCTTTAAGCCAACTTTTTCACTCTCCTCTTTCACTTTCATCAAGAGGCTCTTTAGTTGTTCTTTGCTTTCTGCCACAAGGGTGGTGATATCTGGATATTTGAGGTTATTGATGCTTCTCCTGTCAATCTTGATTTCAGCTTGTGCTTCATCCAGCCCAGCGTTTCTCGTGATGTACTCTGCATGTAAGTTAAATAAGCAGGGTGACAATAAACAGCCTTGACGTACTCCTTTCCCTGTTTGGAACCAGTCTGTTGTTCCATGTCCAGTTCTAACTGTTGCTTCCTGACCTGCATACAGATTTCTCAAGAAGCAGGTCAGGTGGTCTCGTATTCCCATCTCTTTTAAGAATTTTCCATAATTTGTGGTGATCCACCCAGTCAAAGGCTTTGCCGTAGTCAATAAAGAAAAATAGATGTTTTTCTGGAACTCTCTTGCTTTTTCGACAATCCAGCAAATGTTGGCAATTTGATCTCTGGTTCCTCTGCCTTTTCTAAAACCAGCTTGAACATCTGGAAGTTCACAGTTCACATACTGTTGAATCCTGGCTTGGAGAATTTTGAGCATTACTTTACTAGCGTGTGAGATGAGTGCAATTGTGCAGTAGTTTGAGCATTCTTTGGCATTGCCTTTCTTTGGGATTGGAATGAAAACTGACCTTTTCCAGTCCTGTGGCCACTGCTTAATTTTCCAAATTTGCTGGCATATTGAGTGCAGCACTTTCATAGCATCATCTTTTAGGATTTGAAAGTATCATTTTACCACCAGAATAAACACTGTTAACATTTTGATGTATATTCACCAAGATATTTTCTTTACGTATATTTATCTGTAAATAAAATTAATTTCAAAGATGTTAAATACTGTTTGTTACCTGTTTTCCACATTATATATGGTGAATGTTTTCCATGTCAGTAATTATACATCTAGGTCATAATTTTCTTCAAAATACAAATAGCTTCATTATGTTTTCTGATTGTAAAAATAGTATGAATTCACTGCAAATAATTCAGAAAATACAGAAAAATAGAAAAAATAATTACTTACAATCCCACCACCCAGAGTTTACCTAGGGCATATATTTGTGTATATACCTTTTCAGATATAGTTTAATGTTTGATATATATAAATATTTTCATGTCAGTAAATATGCCCGTAAATTGTCATTTTTAACAGCCACATTGTATTCTATTATGTGGATGAACTATAATATAATCTTATCTCTGCAGTTGTTTTGTTTTTCTTTTGGCATTATGATCAACATCTTTGAGCATATCTTTGCATACTTGTCCGTATACTTCCTAAAATAAACCCCCGGAAGTGTAATTGGTAGTTTAAACAATATGAACATTTTCAAAGGATTTTCATTTGTATTTTCAGATTCCCCAGAAAGATTGTTCCACCCACACTCTACCAGCATGTATGAATTTGTGTCTTCCCATCCTCACTAACACCATGCTTTTTAGTACTTCTTTATCTGTTTTTTGAAAAATGTTTATCATGTGAAATGTAGTGAGGTAGCATTATGGGGAGAGAGAGCCTACTGCTGAAAACATAATCTATATACTATGATTCAGTAACCCAACATTGTTATTTCTGTTCTTAGTGAAATAAGGAAGGAACTTATGTTTCACCTGTTGTCGAGTAATAGAAATACTTTCTCTCCATTCGTCATAAATACTAAGCCTAATACTGTTGGTCCCTTGAAAAATTAATTTTTTAAATGTCTGAGACTTGGTTTTATTGACATAATAATATGTATATCTTAAGTATTCGTTGTTGTAAGTGAACTTAATTACCTGAATCTTTGTCTAGAATCCTGGTTTCTTCTTTTTCTGAGGAGCAGCTGAACCGTTATGAAATGTATCGCCGGTCAGCTTTCCCTAAGGCAGCCATTAAAAGGGTAAGGATGGACTGTCACACTCATTTCCATGAGCCGTGAGAACTGAAGAGCTGTATCCATTGACATTTTGAAGTGAAGTGTTAGGCAAGTTGGTGGAACATTTAGGCAGGAAAATAAAAATACATGCCCCTCAATAATCTGACCAGTTGTAGTATTATATTCTCGACAAATAGGCCATCATAACACCTGAAACCTTGTTTTACTGGTGTCAGTTTCAGCATCAAGCCTTTAGTGAACTCTTTTAGTGTGGAGCTCTTTTGGGTGTTATGTTCCAAAGCCAGTCCTTTACTACCTTAATCACAGTCTTTTGTCCTTCTTTCCAGCTGATCCAGTCCATCACAGGCACCTCTGTGTCTCAGAATGTTGTTATTGCTATGTCTGGTATTTCCAAAGTTTTCGTCGGGGAGGTGGTAGAAGAAGGTGAGTGGTATTGGTCTAAATATTGGACTGAACCTGTGGTGGTCTTATTTCCAAGAATATATATGTTGAGGGACTTATGAGGTCCCAGTGGTAGTTTCCATTTACACTAGAAGTTGACCAAGGCGAGAGCCTTATATTCAGGAGAACATGTATTGAATATATTATTCCTTGAAAGTTTCAATACCAGGAGGTCTGGAAACACCTAGGAAATCGCCCTTCCTGATTCTTGTCCTCAGCCCAGGGTGACAGAAGTAGACTGTATTTTTCTCCAGTGGATTTTGTTCATTTCTGCTCCCAAAAGTAGATACAAAGAAAGTCATCACTGGGGCTGACCAGTGTGGTATGGTGAGTAGTTGTCCCTGATGTTATGATCCCCTGGGAACTGCTCCCTGTCCATCAAGTAAAGAACCTGGCTGCTACTCACTGCTAATTTCTAGCTGGAGAAGTATTTATTCTTTCAAAGAGAAGCTGTGTTTTAAACTGTTGCCTGTGATAAAGCCTGATGTGGGATATCATGCTAAAGCTAAATGATACATTTTATAGCATTCTCTGAAGAAGGGACAATATCTTGGTTTATTTCTTTAGCACTTTTAAGAGGAATTAATGAGAATTACAGGACTCGAAAGGATTGTGATGAGTAAGCTCTTGTGTGATAATGAAACTCTTCTCCTTGTCCTCTGTTTAGCACTGGATGTGTGTGAGAAGTGGGGAGAAATGCCACCGCTACAACCCAAACACATGAGGGAGGCTGTTCGGAGGTTAAAGTCAAAGGGGCAGATTCCCAACTCAAAGCACAAAAAAATCATCTTCTTCTAGACCAAAGTCTAGAAGGGCCTGGTACTGAAGGAAGAAGTCCTGCTTCCGGACTTCCTATTGCATGAGATTCTCTGCACTGGTGCTTTGGTATCTCAGTCCTCCAAGGATTCCATGATGATTTTAATGTCTTTCTCAAAACTGATAATTCATTACACCTAGAAGAAGGCATGCACCCTGATTCATACTTGCCTTGACTAAATATCGGGACCTCTGAGGGCGTCTGAGGCATTTAACTGTTACTGGCTAGTTGGAAGAAGAAAGGTTGTTGCGCCTTTAAGCATCTTCTGGACAGGAATGCTGCTTTCAGAAAGAAAACCTGTTCAAGACAGTTTGACGGTTTCACATTGAAGCCTGAAGTTGCTATGACTTAGGTTGTTTCTTTACATCTGGTTTTAAGTAAATGAAACAACCAGAAACTTGACCTGTGATACTCTACCATGAAGGACATGGTGACAGCAGAAGCAGTGGAACAGTTTGTCCCTGTAAATGTTTAAGATTCTTCTATGGATTTTGGTGAATGATTAATAAAACTGTTTTCCAACTTGCAGTGTGTGTTTTCTTTTCCTGTCTAGCTGGTTGGAATGGGGAGAAGTTTGCTGGTGTCCAAATAAAACTCGTCTTGGCTTTTTTGTGAAAATTGGAGCCCTCCCCATTCCTACTAGAACCATTAAGATTGTATCTCATAGGAGAATACTTAAAGCACTTAAAAATAATGTAAAAGCCCATGTGTTTCAATTCCTATAAACAGATATACCAGAACCAATACTGTTTAATAAGTTTAATTTGCTTTTTTCAGGTGGTTCACAGAACCAGTACACTCAAGGTTTGAGTAGATATTGCAACATTAAAAGTTCTCAATACTGACCAATATTCCAGTTCATTGGATACATTCTTCTTGTTTTCCTCAAGTAGAGGGGAATGGAGTGACTTTTTATTGACAGTGATTAGCAGTAATAAGGCTACTGTAATATAATTGGCAATGGGCAATCCCCAAGAGTTCTTTCCTCTCTATCATTCAGTGCCATAAGGAGAGGGGTTCTGAAGCTTTTCGCTTTTGAAGCTTTCCTGAGCATGTCAGTAAAGATTCCAATTCTGGTTAGCACCCTGAGTAGGGGAAACAGCTTAGACACACAAAGTTGGGCAAATCTGGATTTTAGTGTCTAGCATTAAAACTCATGGCTTAAAACATGTACTTAGCTAGTGGAGAACACACTTCAGTGGTGCATTCCACAAAGAAACGCTGTAAGACTCAGGCTAAATCTTGACCAAAAACTGCAGGGAAAACCAAATAAACAAAAATACATATTTCAACTCCAGAGGAAGCTTTTTAAGTGGTTATAGGAGCTATACCTATTGCAATTTGAGATACTGGATAAGGCTGAAATTTACAAATAAGGAAGAAAGTTCACATCCCAAGTGTAGCCACTTAGCAAAGCCTCACAGTTTAAGGTTATCTAATAAGAGTATTTCCCCCTGTATCTGTTGTAAGAGATGGAAAAAAATAATCCCCATTCAACAACAGCGATTATAGGTACGTACTCAGAAGTGAATGGGAATATTCCTACTCTAGCAGGAGGTGGGGAAGATTCCAGGGAAGGTTATAGTCCCTGAAAGGAGAGGACATCACAATCACCAGAATCTCTTGAAGCACAATAATGACTATGGTCAATCACAAAGCAACGACACAGCTCTTGCTGTTCTCACATAACCAGATGTCATCCTACTAGCTGTGTGGCAGTGCTGTTTCCATCATTTTGTGATATTACTATTAACTTTTTGAAGTTAAGGTAAATATTATATAAAGGAGGGAAAAAAAAAATTAAAGGTTAGGAATGGAAAGTTCGTGTATCGCTATGTTCAAACTACACCTTTCCACCACCCCCTAAACTAGCCTATGGGAAAACTGATGTAAGTGGATGAAATGGAAGAATTTCAGTTATGTGGTATGTGAGGGCTGGCTTAAGCCTTGTATATTCCAAACACAGGAACCATTCCTTTCAGAACCATGAAAAAGTGTACACAAAAGTTGAGGCCCATGGCAAAATGAGGGTCAGATAAAATACACAGCAAAAAGCAGCCATCATTAGACTAGAACCCATTCCTTCTAAGTCGAATAAACTAGCTTAATGATTCCAGTGAGTTAAAAACAGAATTTGAGATTGATAACCACCCCTGCAGCTTAGCTAAGAGAGATTTCAACCAGTCCACATGCACTAAAGCATATCTCCAGTAATTCCATGTAGACAGACCTAGACAGTCACAGGTAATACAAGGTGTAAACGCTTCACAGCTGACATGGTGACTGTGCGGTGGGGGAAGTCTCTTGGATAGTGGTGTTTCACTCCAGACATTTTCTTGAGGTATTATTATTTCGTGTTCACAGTCTTAAAGCTCCAAGGCAGAAATCGTCAGCAGTCCGAAGGAGCTGATGATACTATTTTTTTCCTTCCGTCCTTTTCATTTATCCTGAGGACTACCAACAAGGTCACATTTCTTCATTATGAAAGTTTTTCTTCCCCCAATGAATAGGAGTATGAAGTTATACAAGATGACTTTTACTAAAATTCCAAGGGATGCTGACCCTCTACCGTATTTCCTGAGGGAGGAACTTCAAGACAATGGCCAAAGCTGTCACATAAGGAAATTCAAATTCCAGGGCTACATTTGTCACATGGACAGGAGCGCCAGAGAGCCCAGAAACCTGAGTGAGCTCTGGTCATTAAAGGGGTGAGCCTCGGCGCTTGCCAGGTTTGTTTCTATTGCCACCTACCAAGCACACACTTCAAGTCAAAGTATCCCAGGCAATTCTTCGCATGGAGGGACCGGGAGGGCAGGAAAGCAGGGGAAGGGAAGAGACCAGAATGTAATTTTAGACCAATGCCGGTGAACCTAAGGTTGGATGATTCTATCTTCTGGCTACTGGCTCTCCCTCTGTCCCCTCTAAGAACATTAGACATGCCACACTGGAGAGGACAAGTGACCCTTTTGTTCATCATTCTGCCTTCGACAGAAGCACTTAAAGGGGAGTCTGTGGGGGGATGCAGTGGGTAACTCCACTGGGTATCACCAAATGACCCTCGTTTCCTAGAATTCCTTTTGGAAAGTCATCATGCAAGGATTCTTCTTAAACCTTCTGCACCCATACAGTTTCTTACAGCACCACTTCGTGAACAGAGAGCCCTAGGAGTTTCTTTTGCTACAAGAAGTGCTTGTAGGTGCTAAGGCTACAAGGGTCAGCCCTAGTATTTTGGGACCCGAAGCACATGTCCCAGATCTTGACTGAATATTTGACCTAACACTACCCTCAGCTTCCATCCTTTTCAGAACTGGAGCTCACATTTTAAAGATGTGTACCTCCACCCCATGATTTTTGCTGTTCTCTAGACCTTTTCTCCTTTCACCACATACTTTGTAAGTAAGGTCCCTAGAAGTGCACAGATCACTTAAGGCATTACCAAGGTCTTTTAGGAGATGCTGTTTTCTGTGTTGGCTCCACACACCCTATAGCAGCGCTCTGACCCTCCTCCCGTATGGCAATGCTTGGGTTTCTTTCCAGAGCTCACTGACTCAGTGGTTGCTGATCCCCCCCTAAGGGCGCTGCGTCACACTAACCTACAGAGACCCTCACCTGACACTCCTGAGGATTCACAGCCCGGTCTGTGAATCTTCTACAAATTTTTTTAATCTCCTCTAGTTTATCTTCACTGCCTGGAAGTAGCGACATTTGATTGCATTATAATATCCTACTTTCAGGTTATTTATAAAATTCTTAAATAAGGTTAAACCAAGCATCAACTGATAGGGAACTTACCCTGTTAACATTCTCTCAGAAAGATGTTTATTCTTAAGTCTCCCAGTTGTTTCCTAAGCATGAGAGGATATCCCCATAAACTCATAGTAATTGCTGTTTTTAAAATTGTCTTAGTGGGAAATCACAATAAAAAGTCTTTAAAAGTCTGAGCAAATTAGATCTTGTTCCTTCTTGAATGCGTATTTCTTTTTATAGTCAAAAAACTAGAATATACAAGTCAGGCATGATTCCCCATAAAGGAAACCATGTTATCTTTCCTCTAGTAGGTCATGTGTGATTAAGACTTTAGTGACACTACTAAACCATTATTTTACCATCTCGCCAATTCAAGGTGAGTTCGTTGATGAACTTCTGTCCAATCAACAGAGCTTGAAGTACAGCACAGAGCAGTATGGATCAAGATAGAGTGCTGGGGAGGAATTAGGTAGGAAAGAAAGAGGGGGAAATAGCTCTTTCAGCAGTCAGGGCAAAACCTAGCTAGGTTGAAGGGTTGTTTTTTTTTTTTTTACTTAAGTCAAAATAACATGATTTTAAAAGCCACAGTGATAGAGGCAGGTGAGAGGCAACTGGCTGAGATGTTTATGTTACCATATAAAACACATTTTCAGTTCCGACACCACCAAGGGCTAAGGAGATTGCTGGTAGGAAGTCATAGTGCTGAGAAAGCTGATGTGCTACGGACCCCAGGGAGACAGGAAAAAGCTGTGAGGGGCAGCTGTGGAAGAGAGACAGGACACGGCTGGCAATAGTGGGTTCAGAAGGAACCAAGCTCTCCAGCAATCCCCACCAAGCCATGACCTCAACCTAGCCCAGAGTGAATCGTTTCTTGATTTAAATTTCAAACAAACTGTGTTACAGAAGGGAGAGATGATACAAGTGAGCCGCTATTGTTGTTTACTTCCTACCACAGCATCACAATGATGACAGGCATCACAGAGAGGAAGCTTAACCCTGAACAATCTGATTGTAACATCAGCCAAGATGACAGGAGCTTAGTTTCCTTTCCAAACAAGGCAGAATCCATGTCTCACTTATTCCTGTGCCTCCCCTGGCTCCCGCCTTGCTGGCTACTTCCTGTTCCATTCTACCGCCGTGGCACTTCTCAGGTCCACTACAGAAAGCAAGCTCTGAGACACAGAACCTTTGGTGACTCTGTGGGTGACCGACAGAGGAGATGGGTACTCTGCCTTGTTCACATAGGTTGTGGAGCAAGCAAAGGTCTCTGCCATGAAATCAGCCGGTGAAATGATCCTACAGTGTTGAGAAGATTCCACCTAGTGTGCTGAGAGGCGAAAGGACAGGTGAGACGTGATGCCTGAGCCACACACAAAGTGGCCCCCAACTTCCTGGAACGTGGTCATGCTTTGCCCTGTCTTCCATCCAAGTCAGAACCGCTAGTAGAAAGGACACCACGAGGAGTGAGCTGCGCGTCCTCAGCCGACTTGTCCAGCACTGGACGGAGTCTGTCACAGGTGGTGCGACTGCTGGTGATCTCCTCCTCTCTCCTTGGCAAAGATGGCTGAGCCACTGCTGTCAGAGCTCAAAGAGGGGGTTATATTTCCTAATCTCTTCAAGAAGTTTTTCTTTATCCTGGTTGGCTTGAGCCAATGCTTGTTTAGTTTCTATAAGTTCCTTTCGAAGGGTAGGCAGTTCATTCACCTGAGGAACAACAAAGAATTCATGATGAATCAACAAGGTAACACATCTTGCAAAAACATTCAGTAAGGGAACAAGGAGGGAGAATTCAAGCAGCACAATCTGCAAGTTTCGTCAATGATCAAGAGAACCAGCAAGGTCTTTTCTCAGAGGCTAATCCCCTCTTCAGAGCTCATCAGCTGCAGGGTCAACAGCAGGTGGAAGATGTGAACAGCAGGCATTCATCTCTGAACAGCTCCTGACTTCCAACCTCTGTTCAGCACTTTCAGAAGCTGCTGCTAGGTTACAAGAGCCCAGACCGCCTAGCTGTACCAGCACAAGCAACCTTGTCAGCCCTCTGGGTTTTCCCCGCTTCTGTGATTACAGCCCGAAGGGTTTACAGGAAAGGTACTGTTCAGTTAGGGCCTTACCTGTGGACCAAAAGCCTCCTCGGTGGGCACCAAAAACACCTCTTCTTTGGGGGGCTGCCTCTTCTCACGTTTAGGTGCTTTGGCTGATGGTCTGTCTTGAGCAGCAGCTGGAAAAAAGTAAAGGTTCTGAATGACAAACTGCCAGCAAGACGTGGACTGTTCCTAGTTGTCACCTATTTCCTTACAGGAGCAAAAAGCTAGAGAAGCCGGGAGGCTGACGAGCCCAACTCACCGCCTATGTGGAATACACCGTCGTCACTCCGACTCAGCACAGCGTGCTCCACGGACAGAGTGATGGGTATGGGGCCTGGCGAGGTGGGGTAGATGGGGGGGACATCATCCTGCAGGAGAGAGAGAAGCTGAGTGAGGCCCCCAACCAACTCAGAGCAGCTTAGGTAACAAGCCATGCTTCCAGCCGTGGAGCTGGAAGCACTTTGCCGTCACTGTTTATCCATACAGTCTAGCGAGGCATGAGAGGCATAATGAGTCTCTCCCATTCTAGACACAGTGAGACTGAGGATCTGCTAACCTGTGGGTTTGCACAGTCATGCTGCATGCTGAAGGCCAGGGCAGGAGACAAGGCCCCCCTCACATGAACCTTGAACTTTTTGCTGGCACTTCATACTTAGGTACTACTGTAGTACTGAATGCTAACATGCCTTTCCTCACTTGGTCCTCCCCACATTTCACAGGGACATGAGAAGAAGTTAACAGCTGTCACTGTTAACAGGGTCAAGGGCCAAGAATTCCTTGCTTGACCAAGTATAGGGTAAACCCCAAAGTTCCTCTCACCTTTAGAGTGATCCTGGAGTTCAGGAGCTCAATCTGCATGGGAACCACCACTGGGATCTCCTCATCCTCCAAGAAGGGTCCCAGGCCACTGAGCACCGAAGTGCGCAGCTCAAGGTCACAGCCCTGAAGCAACAAATGCAGGAAGCCATTCTGTGTGGCCAGAGGTGAATGAACAGCCACACCAGGCCCCACCTCAAAGCGAAGGCCCACAGCTGGCTTGATGTGGCCAGTCTTCAAAGTGGAGGAGTCCTGAAAGCTTGTGCCTTTGCGAAGCAAGATATAAGGAAAATATATTAATTAATTACCAGCCAGTGATTTCTCTAAGCACGATAATATATAGTTAATATTCATAACCATCGTGATTATCTGGGTCGTGAAGATCTTTTTTGTACAGTTCTTCTGTGTATTCTTGCCACCTCTTCTTAATATGTTCTGCTTCTGTTAGGTCCACACCATTTCTGTCCTTTATTGAGCCCATTTTTGCATGAAATGTTCCCTTGGTTTCTCTAATTTTCTTGAAAAGATCTCTAGTCTTTCCTATTCTATTGTTTCCCTCTAGTTCTTTGCACTGATCCCTGAGGAAGGCTTTCTTATCTCGCCTTGCTATTCTTTGGAACTCTGCATTCAGATGGGAATATCTTTCCTTTTCTCCTTTACTTTTTGCTTCTCTTCTTTTCACAGCTATTTGTAAGGCCTCCTCAGACAGCCATTTTGCTTTTTTGCATTTCCTTTTCTTGGGGATGGTCTTGCTCCCTGTCTCCTGTACAATGTCACGAACATCCGCCCATAGTTGATCAGGCACTCTGTCTATCAGATCTGGTTCCTTAAATCTATTTCTTACTTCAACTGTATAATCATTAGGGATTTGATTTAGGTCATACTTGAATGGTCTAGTGGTTTTCTCTACTTTCTTCAATTTAAGTCTGAATTTGGCAATAAGGAGTTCATGATCTGAGCCACAGTCAGCTCCTGGTCTTGTTTCTGCTGACTGTATAGAGCTTCTCCATCTTCTGCTGCAAAGAATATAATCAATCTGATTTCGGTGGCCATCTGGTGATGTCCATGTGTAGAGTCTTCTCTTGTGTTGTTGGAAGAGGGTGTTTGCTATGACCAGTGCGTTCTCTTGGCAAAACTCTACTAGCCTTTGCCCTGCTTCATTCTGTATTCCAAGGCCAAATTTGCCTGTTACTCCAGGTGCTTCTTGACTTCCTACTTTTGCATTCTAGTCCCTATAATGAAAAGGACATCTTTTTTCATGATGGTATGATCACTAACCTAGAGTCAGACATCCTGGAATGTGAAGTCAAGTGGGTCTTAGGAAGCATCATTACGAACAAAGCTAGTGGAGGTGATGGAATTCCAGTTGAGCTATTTCAAATCCTAAAACATGATGTTATGAAAGTGTTACACTCAATATGCCGGCAAATTTTGAAAACTCAGCAGTGGTCACAGGACTGAAAAAGGTCAGTTTTCATTCCAATCCCAAAGAAAGGCAATGCCAAAGAATGCTCAAACTACCACACAATTGCCCTCATCTCACACGCTAGTAAAGTAATGCTCAAAATTCTCCAAGCTAGGCTTCAACAATACGTGAATACCATGAACTTCCGGATGTTCAAGCTGGATTTAGAAAAGGCAGAGGAACCAGAGATCAAATTGCCAACATCCGATGGATCATCAAAAAAGCAAGGGAGTTCCAGAAAAAACATCTATTTCTGCTTTATTGACTATGCCAAAGCCTTTGACTGTGTGGATCACAATAAACTGTGGAAAATTCTTCAAGAGATAGGAATACCAGACCACCTGACCTGCCTCTTGAGAAACCTGTATGCAGGTCAGGAAGCAACAGTTAGAACTGGACATGGAACAACAGACTGGTTCCAAATTGGGAAAGCAGTACGTCAAGGCTGTATATTGTCATCCTGCTTATTTAACTTATATGTGGAGTACATCATGAGAAACGCTGGGCTGGAGGAAGCACAAGCTGGAATCAAGATTGCTGAGAGAAATATCAATAAACTCCGATATGCAGATGACACCACCCTTATGGCAGAAAGTGAAGAGGAACTAAAGAGCCTCTTGAAAGTGAAAGAGGAAAGTAAAAAAGTTGCCTTCAAGCTCAACATTCAGAAAACTAAGATCATGGCATCTGGTCCCATCACTTCATGGCAAATAGATGGGGAAACAGTGGAAAAAGTGGCAGGCTTTATTTTTGGGGGCTTCAAAATCTGCAGATGGTGACTGCAGCCATGAAATTAAAAGACGCTTACTCCTTGCAAGAAAAGTTATGACCAACCTAGACAGCATATTAAAAAGCAGAGACATTACTTTGTCAACAAGGGTCCGTCTAGTCAAGGCTATGGTTTTTCCAGTAGTCATGTATGGATGTGAGAGTTGGACTATAAAGAAAGCTGAGCGCCGAAGAATTGATGCTTTTGAACTGTGGTGTTGGAGAAGACTCTTGAGAGTCCCTTGGACTGCAAGGAGATCCAACCAGTCCATCCTAAAGGAAATCAGTCCTGGGTGTTCATTGGAAGGACTGATGTTGAAGCTGAAACTCCTATTCTTTGGCCACCTGATGCAAAGAGCTGACTCATTGGAAAAGACCCTGATTCTGGGAAAGATTGAAGGTGGGAGGAGAAGGGGACGACAGAGGCTGAGATGGTTGGATGGCATCACCAATTCAATGGACTGAGTTTGAGTAAACTCCGGGAGTTGGTGATGGACAGGAAACATGGCATGCTGTAGTCCATGGGGCCACAAAGAGTTGGACACGACTGAGCGACTGAACTGAATATTCATAACAACCCTGTACCAGAAGTATTATTATTTTCCCATTTTACAGATGAAAGAACTAAGGCACAGAGAGTAACTTGCCAAAGTAACAAAGCTTGTGGACTTCTCTGGTGGTCCAGTGGTTCAGAGTCTGCCTGCCAAGGAAGGGGACATGAGTTCAATCCCTGTTCTGGGAAGATTCCACACGCCACAGGGCAACAAAGCCCTTGCACCACAACTACCGGAGCCCATGTTCTAGAGCCTGTGCTCTGCAACAACAGAGGCCACTGCAATAAGAAGCCCACACACTGCAACTAAAGAAAGCCCACATGCAGCAATGAAGACCCAGTGTAGCCAAAAATAAATAATTTTTTTAAAACCAACAAAGTAACACAGTTTGCAAGTAGCAAGGTAGGAGGTGCATGCAAGCTGCCTGACTGCAAAGACCATGGGCTTGGCCACTTTGCTCTAATGCCTCTCATGGTGGAAGGGATATTAAGGACCAATTAAAAAGCTGGTCTTGCTTAGAATCAGAGGCAGTGGGCTAATGGCCAAGGTGAAGCTAAAACAGAGGACCCTTGGGAGTTCCCTGGCAGTCTAGTAGTTAGATCTCAACTCTTTCACTGCTAGGACCCAGGTTCATCCCCTGGTTGAGGAATTGAGATCATACAAGCCATAAAGCACAGCCAAAAACAAATAAACAAACAGTAGACCCTCAACTCTGCTAAATTTGATCATCTCTTCCTTTCCCCAAGTCTTGATCTTCTCATCTTTCTCTCAGGAAGCCAAGCAGGATCTATGCTAATTTACTCAAAACTGCATGAAGAATAACCTCAGGTGCAGCCAAGGCTATGAAACAACATACATACCTATATAACTATAAATTGGTACAACCATTCTGGGAAAAAAAATGGGCATTATCTAGCAAAATTAAAGCTATACCTACCCTAATGACCTAGCAATTATTTCCTCAGGAATACAAAACCTGGAGAGACTCTCCAACATACATAACAGGAGACATATACAAGGATGGGCATGTCAAAACAATCCTATTTGAAACAGCAAAAAAACTGGAAACAAACCACATGTCTGTTCAGAATAGAATGAAGAAGTAAATAGAGTAATGAGTACAAGAGAGATTTTGGGGGTGATGGTGATGGTTGCAGAACTCTGTAAGCTCACTAATATTTATCAAAGTACACACAAAGAGTGAATTTCATAGTATGCATATTATACCTCATTAAAGCAGTTTTTTAAAAAGTCTACATTTCTACAATAGAATATTATAAAGTAGTGAAAATGAATGAATTATAGCTAACTCAACAACCTAGAAGAATTTGAAGAATATCATAGTACTTGAAAGGAGAAAATCACAAAAGAATATAGATGATAATTCCACTTAGAAAAACTCGAAAGCCTGCACAGCTAAATAATACACTGATAAAAAAAAAATGTGGAAGAATTGTAAAGCAAGAAAATGAAAAATACAAATTCAGGATAGTGATCCCCTATGATAGGTGAGAGGCAAGAGGAAGGTTCTGGAGAGGGGCTCCCAGGGCTCAGACTTAATGGTACTGTTCTATTTATTAAACTAGGTAGTGGGTACATGCATTCATTGTACTGTGATGATTTTATAACTTATATATATATATATTTTTTTACAAGCATTCTACTTTACAAGCATATCTACTCAACATTTAAAAATACAATTTTAAAAAAACGAAGCATGTAGATTAAGTCCAGATTTTTCCTGCCATCTTTTAAAGTATAAATGATAATTTACATCAAAGGACTGAATCAGAAGCTCCCTGATCAGACACAGCTTGATGTTAGCAGCCCCACAAACACAGAAGTGGACGCTGTCCTCTCATATGAGAGTAAGGAGCACCTGGGAGGTGAGGATGAAGACTAGCCTGCTGAGTACAAAGCCTCAGGGGGAGCTCTGGGAGGCTCCCTGTGAGGAGGAGGCTTCATTAGACTTCTTCCTCCCCCTAACGGCCACTGGAGAGAAGCACCAAGGACTTGGCACTAGGCTGGCTGCCCCTGGAGCACAGAACAGGAGTAACTAAAGCTCTGACTGTCCTCCTCCCCACCCCAGCTCAAATCCCACCAGCTCTCCTGGAATCCCACCATCCTCACCTGGGCACTGTCCGTGCAGGAACTGCCAGAGTCCCACGGTGCCCGGCTGCTGGAGGGTCAGCTTCTCTGCTTGCAGGGCCACAGTCAGGTCCTCACCACGTACCTCAATCCCCAAAGACACCTCATTCACCTTCAGGACCAGAACTGAGACCTGTAACGGGAGACTCGCTTAGCTGAGTCCCAAGCTTCCAGCTGAGAGCCCACCCTCTGCAAAGAAGAAAGTAGAACAGCTGACCAGGTGAAGATTGAGGTCTGCCCCACTGGGTGAGACCGAACTATTGGCCTCTGGTGACCCCTGGCCATAACTATCCACAACAGGGCTCCCTTGAACACCAGCACTGTCCACAGCATTGGGAAGAGATCCCGGTGGAAGAGATTCTGGACCAGACTCTGCAAAAGAAAGATAACAAGAGTTGAAAAGTCAAAAAATTCTACTCAAATCCAATCTCTAGTGACAACTATAAAAAAAATTTATGACATTCATGAGAAAACTGGAAATTTCAAGAGTAACTGGATACTTAATGAATTTAGGGAATTATTGTTAATTTTTTAAAGTGTGACAATGGTATTCGGTCATGTTGGAAAAAGTCTGTAAATGGAAGTAACCCAAATGTCTATGGACCGAAGAATGGTTAAACAAAATGTGGTATAAACGAAAAATAAATACTAGCCTTAAAAAGGAAGGAAATTCTGACACATGCTACATACAGCATAAATGAACCTCAGGTACACCATGTTAAATGAAATAAGCCAGTCATGTACAATTCCGTTTACATGAGGTACCTAAAGTGGTCAAATTCATAGAGACAGAAAGTAGAATGGAGGTTGCTAGGGGCTGGTGGAAGAGGGAATGAGGAGTTATTGTTTAATTTATAGACTTTCAGTTTTGCAAGATGAAAAGGTTCTAGAGATAGATAGTGGGTGATGGTTGTACAATGATCTGAAGGTACTTAATACCACTAAATTATAGTTAAAAATAGTTAAGATGGTACATTTTATGTTATGTACATTTTACTATAATTTTAAAAACTTTTAATTTGGTTAAAAATCTGTATTTTCTAGAGATGTGTAATGAAAATATTTATATATTTATGGGTAAAATGATATGGTTGGGATTTGCTTCAAAGTAATATGGGAAGAAGAGAAGAAGGCAGAAGAATAAATGAAATAAGAATTGCCATGACATCTGGTCCCATCACTTCATGGGAAATAGATGGGAAAACAGTGGAAACAGTGGCAGACTTTACTTTTCTGGGCTCTAAAATCACTGCAGATGGTGACTGCAGCCATGAAATTAAAAGATGCTTGCTCTTTGGAAGAAAAGTTATGACCAACCTGGACAGCATATTAAAAAGCATAGGCATTACTTTGCCAACAAAGGTCCGTCTAGTCAAAGCTATGGTTTTTCCATAGTCATGTGTAGATGTGAGAGTTGGACTATAAAGAAAGCTGAGCGCCGAAGAACTGATGCTTTTGAACTGCGGTGTTAGAGAAGACTCTTGAGAGTCCCTTGGACTGCAAGGAGATCCAACCAGTCTATCCTAAAGGAAATCAGTCCTGAATATTTATTGGAAGGACTGATGTTGAAGTTGAAACTCCAATACTTTGGCCACCTGATTCGAAGAACTGACTCACTGGAAAAGACCCTGATACTGGGAAAGATTGAAAGCGGGAGGAGAAGGGGACGACAGAGGCTGAGATGGTTGGATGGCATCACCGACTCAATGGACAAGAGTAAACTCCGGGAGTTGGTGATGCACAGGGAGGCCTGGTGTGCTGCAGTCCATGGGGTTGCAAAGAGTCTGACACGATTGAGTGACTGAACTGAACTGAACTGGGACAGTAGAGATTTTGTCGAAAATCTGTCATATGGCGGTTGTGATCATATTTGGAAATGGAAACCTTTCCAAATAAAAACAAAGTTAATTCAAAAAAAAAAAAAAAGAATTGCCATGAGTTCTTAATATCCCAAGCTAGGTAATGGGTATATGAAGGTTCATTATTTGATCCTATTTTTAAATATTTGGATTTTTCCACAAAAATTAATAATAATAACAAAACAAACACGGATATGCCATCCAGTTTAAGAAACAGTATATTCTCTTTTTATTTTATTTTCATTTAGATACTCTTAAGTGACGATTTTAGGCTTCCTTGGTTGCTCAGCAGTAAAGAATCCACCTGCAATGCAGGAGCCACAAGAGACATGAGTTTGATCCTTGGGTCAGGAAGATCCCCTGGAAGAGGGCATGGCAACCCACTCCAGTATTCTTGCCTAGAGAATCCCATGGACAGAGAGCCTGGCGGGCTACAGTCCATAGGGTTGCAAACAGTTGGACACAACTGAAGTGACCTGGCATGCATGCAAGGGACGATTTTAAAAGTTTTCATTTCGATAAGCTGAAAGAACTATTCTAACTCCTAGTGGGGTTTAATCTAACTCCTGAAAGTTACTCATTTTACTATAGACAAAAAGCTCCTAGTTATTTTCCAACAATGAAATACATAGTTAAGCAAAACATAGGCAACACACACACACACACCGTTGATACGGCCACAAAGTTAACCTACTGCCTTGGCTCCATGGCTCTAAGAATCGTGCTCTCCTCTTTGAGAGTTGTTTTGTGATAAGGGTCAAGTACCTATCAATAACCTAGAAGATGTGAGGGTAAATTCAGAGTCACAAATCCACTAAAATTTCACTCTTCTTTGGTTTTGATTAAGAAAACGTCTGCTTTATCAAAGCTCAGCTCCTTCTGCATCCTGCCAGTCTGAATACAGGCATCAGAAGAACCCTCCTGAGGCTCTGCAACTCTGCCTGGCTCGGCTTCCACCTACCAGGCTCCAAGAGCATCACGAAGCTCTCACTGCCATCACTGTCCACTGAAATCCGGTCTTCAGGGCCACTGTTATCCAATGAGATGCCATCAAATGACTGCTGGGATACTGTCCTCTTCATGGAGAAAAATCGGAGTCGGGCAGCACTCCCACTTACGGGGGCTGCCACCCCTTCATCTACCTTGGCCACAGGCTCCCTGTTTGAAAACAAAACAGAAACCACGAATGTGGCTTAGGAGGCACGTTGTTTCTTTCCCTTGCGATACCCATCCTTTTCAGCCCAGACAGTTATTGTAAACATAAACTCTGATGTCAACTATTACCTTCTGTAGAAGGGGGTCAGCACCATTTTTCAACTGCTGGGCCTTTCTGAATCCTCCTATTCCAGCATTTCAAACTGCATAGGCAGTTCTCCCATGTCAAATGTCAAGGTTATTCAGGATTATCCTATCTATAGCAGAGATCTACTACCTACAGCCCTGGTGCTTATGAGTTGTACCCAAAGCCATTCCTCAAGCATTTACTGAATAACTTCTGCATACCAAGCACCATACAAGACACAGGGCAGTGGCGGGCAGTGATGAATAAGACACCCCCTGTCCTCAAAGAATGTACCAGGAGAGAGGGGACTATTCACAAATAACATCATATGGTAGTAAGCCACACACTGTAAGAGGGACAGGGGTACAAGCCAAACGCTAGACAACACCAAAAAAGGGAAAGGATAAAGAGAAGGGGATCAAGATGGCTCTGAGGAAAGAGATGATGTGTGAGGTGGTCCTTGAAGGACTGTGAAGGAGACAGCACGGAGGGCCTTCTGCGGGGAAGAAACAACCTGAACAAAGTTGTGGCACCAGAAAACAAAATGTACCTTGGAGACAAGCAAGCAGCTCAGCTCAGCTGGAGCATAGGCTTTGCTGGGGGAGAGCAACAGAAGATAAAGTTAGAAGGTTTCTTTAAAGAAACTTGTAAAGACCTTTTGAGTCCACCTTCCTATGTCATAGGTGAAGAAACTGACTCGGTTTCAGCTAAAGGTAGGATTAAGAAGAACCCAAGTCTCCTAACTTCTTGCTAAGTGCTTTTTTCACTTAACCACATGAGTTTCAGCCAGATCATAGGAAACTCTGGATAAAAGACAATGCATGAAAGTGCTCTGAAAATTGTGACGTGTAGGAGACAGATGAGAAATCTCTGTACTGTCCACTCAATATTGCTATGAAGTTAAAACTGCTCTAGAAAATAGTCTATTAAAAAAAATGTGTCATATGGATATATCACAATAATTGATAATGCCACACTAAGAAGGTCAAACTCAACTCAGAATAAAGAAAAAGCCAGAAGGGTTTAGAATAGGGAAATAATGGGATTATACCTGTGTTTGAGGGAGTTTGACCTGCCTTTTTCTAATAAGCTAGACATGAAAAGACATCCAACAAAGAAATCAACTAATAGTTTACTAAAATACTCCACCTGTGGGAGCAGACTGAAAAAACTGATGTGAGACTCCCTAGAGCCCTATACTTAGTGTCACCTTCATAGGAGCATTAGTATCTAAAGGGGAATGCATTAAAAAGCAACTTCTCAGGCTTCATCTCAGACCTACTGGAAGAGGAACTCTGGGGATAGGGCTCAGCACTCTGTGTTTTAACAAGCCTCCAGATGATTCTGAAGTATGCCTAAGTTTAAAAGTATGGTCAAAACCTGACAAATGCCTGGAAGAGGCAGAGCTTGAATGAGCAGGAGAATGAGGCCACCCAAAAAAGAAAGAAAAAAAGAGCTGGTCTGGAATAAGGAATTTAGTTTTACACATGTGAGGTTCAAGGCACCCCGGAGATCCATGTGGAACTGTGTGCAGTAGATAGTTTTAAAGGAGCAGCAGGGGAGAGAAGGAAGTCAGGACTGAAAATAAGGACTCTTGCAGAAGTGAGGCGATAGACAAATAGCCAAGAGAAAAAGTACAGCTGACCCTTGAACAACACAGGCTTGAACTGCAAAGGTCCACTTATATGTACTCTTTTCTCAACAGTACATAATATAGTAGTACAGGGCTTCCCAGGTGGCTCAGTGGTAAAGAATCCACCTGCAATGCAGGAGATGCAGGTTCAATCCCTGAGTCAGGAAGATCTCCTGGAGAAGGAAATCTTGACCCACTCCAGTATACTTGCCTGGGAAATCCCATGGATAGAGGAGCCTGGCGGGCTATAGTCCATGGGGTCGCAAAGAGTTGGGCATGACTTACCGACTAAAGATGTACACACAGTACTACATGACCTACAGTTAGTTGAATCTATGGATGTGTTGAAACCACAGATACGCAGGAATCATTTTAGAGGTAAGGCCAACTAGAAGTTACATGCAGATTTTCAACTGCACAGAGATTCAGTGCCCCTAACTCCCATATTGTTCAAGAGTTAACAAAATGTATTCAAAAATGCAGAGTGACCTAAATCTGAAAGTTTGGCAAATTCATCAAGAACCTTAAAATGTTTGTAGTGTGTGACCCAATAATTCCACTTCCTAGGTTTTATTCTAAAGATTTAGATATGCTCGGCGCAGAAGCGAGACGGCTGCGATGGCTCGGCACAAAAGCGTGGCCGAGAGGAGCTAGGCCGGCCGGGGGCCGGGGGTGGCGGCCTACAGGGGCTACGCCAGGCCAGGGGCTGGGGGCCAGCGGCGGCGGTGAGAGGAATTACCCAAGGCCCAAGGTAAAAGAAACCCAAGTAAGACGGTAAGTGTTGCGAGAGGGCATCAGAGGGCAGACACACTGAAACTAAAATTACAGAAAACCAAGCTAATCTGATCACACGGACCACAGCCTTGTCTATCTCAATGAAACTAAGCCATGCTGTGTGGGGCCACCCAAGACGGATGGGTCATGGTGGAGAGGTCTGACAGAATGTGGTCCACTGGAGAAGGGCATGGCAAACCACTTCAGTATTCTTGCCTTGAGAACCCCATGAACAGTATGAAAAGGCAAAAAGATAGGACACTGAAAGATGAACTCCCCAGGTCAGTAGGTGCCCAATATGCTAGTGGAGAAATAACTCCAGAAAGAATGATGGGATGGAGCCAAAGCAAAAACGATACCCAACTGTGGATGTGACTGGTGATAGACACAAAGTCCGATGCTGTAAAGAGCAATATTGCATAGGAACCTGGAATGTTAGGTCGATGAATCAAGGCAAATTGGAAGTGGTCAAACAGGAGATGGCAAGAGTGAACATCGACATTCTAGGAATCAGTGAACTAAGATGGACTGGAATGGGTGAATTTAACTCAGATGACCATTATATCTACTACTGTGGGCAAGAATCCCTTAGAAGAAATGGAGTAGCCATCATGGTCAACAAAAGAGTCCAAAATGCAGTACTTGGATGCAATCTCAAAAATGATAGAATGATCTCTGTTCGTTTCCAAGGCAAACCATTCAATATCACGGTAATCCAAGTCTATGCCCCGACGGGTAACGCTGAAGAAGCTGAAGTTGAACGGCTCTATGAAGACCTACAAGACCTTCTAGAATTAACACCCAAAAAAGATGTCCTTTTCATTATAGGGGACTGGAATGCAAAAGTAGGAAGTCAAGAAACACCTGGCGTAACAGGCAAGTTTGGCCTTGGAGTACAGAAGGAAGCAGGGCAAAGGCTAATAAGAGTTTTGCCACGAGAACGCACTGGTAATAGCAAGCACCCTATTCCAACAACACAAGAGAAGACTTTACACATGGACATCACCATATGGTCAACACCAAAATCAGATTGATTATATTCTTTGCAGCCAAAGATGGAGAAGCTCTACACAGTCAGCAAAAACAAGACCGGGAGCAGACTGTGGCTCAGATCATGAATTGCTTATTGCCAAATTCAGACTTAAATTGAAGAGAGTAGGGAAAACCACTAGTCCATTCAGGTATGACCTAGATCAAATCCCTTATGAGTATACAGTGGAAGTGACAAATAGATTTAAGGGACTAGACCTGATAGACAGAGTGCCTGATGAACTATGGACAGAGATTCGTGACATTGTATAGGAGACAGGGATCAAGAAAATCCCCATGGAAAAGAAATGCAAAAAAGCAAAATGGCTGTCTGAGGAGGCCTTACAGATAGCTGGGAAGAGAAGAGAAGCGAAAAGCAAAGAAGAAAAGGAAAGATATTCCCATCTGAATGCAGAGTTCCAAAGAATAGCAAGGAGAGATAAGAAAGCCTTCCTCAGCGATCAGTGCAAAGAAATAGAGGAAAACAACAGATTGGGAAAGACTAGAGATCTCTTCAAGAAAATTAGAGATACCAAAGGAACATTTCATGCAAAGATAGGCTCGATAAAGGACAGAAATGGTATGGACCTAACAGAAGCAGAAGATATTAAGAAGAGGTGGCAAGAATACACAGAACAACTGTACAAAAAAGATCTTCACGAGCCAGATAATCACGATGGTGTGATCACTCACCTAGAGCCAGACATCCTGGAATGTGAAGTCAAGTGGGCCTTAGAAAGCATCATTACAAAGCTAGTGGAGGTGATGGAATTCCAGTTGAGCTATTTCAAATCCTCAAAGGTGATGCTGTGAAAGTGCTGCACTCGATATGCCAGCAAATTTGGAAAACTCAGCAGTGGCCACAGGACTGGAAAAGGTCAGTTTTCATTCCAATCCCAAAGAAAGGCAATGCCAAAGAATGCTCAAACTACCACACAATTGCACTCATCTCACACGCTAGTAAAGTAATGCTCAAAATTCTCCAAGCCAGGCTTCAGCAATACGTGAACCGTGAACTTCCAGATGTTCAAGCTGGTTTTAGAAAAGCCAGAGGAACCAGAGATCAAATTGCCAATATCCGCTGGGTCATCGAAAAAGCAAGAGAGTTCCAGAAAAACTCCTATTTCTGCTTTATTGACTATGCCAAAGCCTTTGACTGTGTGGATCACAATAAACTGTGGAAAATTCTTCAAGAGATGGGAATACCAGACCACCTGACCTGCCTCTTGAGAAACCTATATGCAGGTCAGGAAGCAACAGTTAGAACTGGACATGGAACAACAGACTGGTTCCAAATAGGAAAAGGAGTATGTCAAGGCTGTATATTGTCACCCTGCTTATTTAACTTATATGCAGAGTACATCATGAGAAACGCTGGGCTAGAAGAAACACAAGCTGGAATCAAGATTGCCAGGAGAAATATCAATAACCTCAGATATGCGGATGACACCACCCTTATGGCAGAAAGTGAAGAAGAACTAAAGAGCCTCTTGATGAAAGTGAAGGAGGAGAGTGAAAAAGTTGGCTTGAGGCTCAACGTTCAGAAAACTAAGATCATGGCATCTGGCCCCATCACTTCATGGGAAATAGATGGGGAAACAGTCGAAACAGTGTCAGACTTTATTTTTTTAGGCTCCAGAATCACTGCTGATGGTGACTGCAGCCATGAAATTAAAAGACGCTTACTCCTTGGAAGGAAGGTTATGGCCAACCTAGATAGCATATTTAAAAGCAGAGACATTACTTTGCCAACAAAAGTCCGTCTAGTCAAGGCTATGGTTTTTCCAGTGGTCATGTATGGATGTGAGAGTTGGACGGTGAAGAAAGCTGAGCGCCGCAGAATTGATGCTTTTGATCTGTGGTGTTGGAGAAGACTCTTGAGAGTCCCTTGGACTGCAAGGAGATCCAATCAATCCATCCTGAAAGAGATCAATCCTGGGTGTTCATTGGAAGGTCTGATGTTGAAGCTGATACTCCAATACTTTGGCCACCTCATGCGAAGGGTTGACTCATTGGAAAAGACCCTAATGCTGGGTGGGATTGGGGGCGGGAGGAGAAGGGGACGACAGAGGATGAGATGGTTGGATAGCATCACCGACTCGATGGACATGGGTTTGTGTAGACTCCGGGAGTTGGTGATGGACAGAGAGGCCTGGCAGGCTGCAATTCATGGGGTCGCAAAGAGTCGGACATGACTGAGCGACTGAAATGAACTGAATTGAGTCATGTTCACAAAAATAAGAACATTTAACACAGCATTGATTTCACTTGAGAAAAAAGTAGAACCAGACTAAATGACTCCCTCCAGCCTAGATTGTGAATTGGATGAATAAATTATGATACATCTATTTACAAGAATATAATAGAGCAATTTGCCAAAGAATTGATGCTTTTGAACTGTGGTGTTGGAGAAGACTCTTGAGAATCCCTTGGACTGCAAGGAGATCAAACCAATCCATCCTAAAGGAGATCTGTCCTGAATATTCATGGGAAGGACTGATGTTGAAGCTGAAGCGCCAATACTTTGGTCACCTGATGAGAAGAACTGACTCATTGGAAAGGACCCTGATGCTGGGAAAGATTGAGAGCAGGAGAAGAAGGGGACAACAGAGGATGAGATGGTTGGATGGCATCACCGACTCGAGGGACATGAGTTTGAGTAAGCTCCAGGAGTTGGTGAAGGACAGGGAAGCCTGGCGTGCTGCAGTCCATGGGGTCGCAAAGAGTCGGACACAACTGAGCAACTGAACAACAAAAATAGAGCAATTAAAAAGTACATATTCAGATACTTCATGAATGGGAATCTATTCACAATTAAAGTAAATAAAGATGGAAATTTTCTATATTCTATAGAAATAACATAATCCTATTTAAAAAATTTGTGTACTTCATATGTGTAAACACGTACAAGCATTCACATGGATACATAAATATATGTATAAAATCTGGAAGATCCAAAAGTCAATAGGGGCTATCTCTGGATAGTGTCAGGCTCTCCAGGTGGTGCTAGTGGTAAAGAACCTGCCTGCCAATGCAGAAGACATAAGAGACACGGGTTCGATCCCTGCGTTGGGAAGATCTCCTGAAGGAGGGCACGGCAACCACCTCCAGTATTCTTGCCTGGAGAATCCCATGGACAGAGGAGCCTGGCGGGTTGCATTCCAGTGGGTCGCAAAGAGTTGGACACGACTGCAGCAACCGAGCATTCCACGCACGCACTGGGTAGTGTCGTTACAGTGACCTTTATGTTTTCTTCTTTATTCTTTTATTTTCTATATTGTCGACAGAATGAACACAAACCATTCTGATAATTTTTCGTTGGGGTGGGCGTCATGCCACGTGGCATGCAGTATCTTCATTCCCCAACCACAGACTGAACCCAGGCCCTTGATGGTGGAAACATGGAGTCCTAATCACTGGACCGCCAGGAAAGATCCTGTTTTTATAATTAAAAAATAAAATGATGATAAAAGTGATCAGAATATGGACAGCCTAGTGCTGTGGAACAGTTACATTTATAGGATAAAAGGAAGAAGCGAGCAGCCTAGGAAAAAGATACCTACTTCAGAGAAGCGTGAGCAACTGCGCAGGGTCACAGACGCTCAGGACAGACTGACTGGGCTGACTGCATAGGGAGTCCTGGAGAAAGAGGACTGAGAAAAGGCCGCCGGCCTGGGCAGTGGGGAAGTCGGTGTTGGTGTTTGAACAAGTCTGTGTCACACACACCTTTTTTTTCTCCTTTCACCTCTCCTCTGTTCCCAACCCTCACTCATCTCCATTTGGAAAAGGCAGCACATTTGGTGACAGGGAGTCCAGGTTCTCAATCCTCACCCCAACACTCACAAGCTGTGTGATCATGAGTACGTTTCTTACCTCTCTGAGCTTCAGTTTCCTCATCTGTAAAATGGGTAGTGATATTAGTACCTTCCTTATAAGGTTCTTATAATAATTCATTGGGTTAATATTGTAATACTTAGGACAGCTTCTGACACATAGAAAGCAGTCAGTAAATGTTGCCTAGTATTATTATAAAATTTATCTTTTAAGGTTTCCTTCTCTTTCCTCATAGGCTATCTTGGCCAAGCAGATAGTAGCCCACCTGCAGGCTTTGCTTTGAGACCGATTTAAGAAAATCCTCTTAAACAAAAGCTCTAAAGTCACTGATCTTCTCAGCAAAGATTTCCCATAGTTCTCATTATCTTTTCTGAAAGCACAGACACTCATGGAAAAAAATCTATACCTTCCCTCTCTTCTGATTGCACATTTCTGTGTTTTCTGCTTACTCCCTACTGTAGCCCCAATGCCTAACATAGGGCCTCATGCACAGTAAGGGCTCAGAAAATATTGTTACATGAATGGATGAAATTCTCCGTTGTTACCCTGGCAGATATTGATAGGTGTACCAGAAAGAGCAAATCCAAAGCCCCAGCTTTTCGATGTATAAAAGACAGGATCCATGGGCTCTGGTCTCTGAAGTCGCCATTTCCTCAGCTATAAATTGGGCTACAAACATCTGCAGCAAACTCCTCAGGCTGTTGTGGGATTACGTCAAACAAAATATTACACAAGGGCCCACAGAAAAGAATAAAATATCATACTGGCATTATTATTCTGATACAGTATATCTGTATCAATAATAGGGAATCAGTGAAAGAGATAACTTGATGCTATGAAGCAATAAATGTTGACTTGAAAATTGCCCAAGACCAGACTAAGATACATGGAGGCATGTGAAAATTCATGGGATTCTGTTATTTTATTGCAATTCTGGGTTCGCCCCCTACCACAGAATTAGATGTAGTCCTGAAAATAAAATCTCTGACTGAAAGACCTATTAGCCTCTAAATACCTGAAAGTTCCTCTGCTGCTCTCCAGGCAGCTCTGAAAACTAAAGCCTTTGTCACATTAACTAGGCCATTTTACACACACTCCTGAGCTACAGGTGCTTCCCAGTCTACAAGTGCGCGTGCCAGGAGGCCTGAGCCCCGTGGCCAGAGCTAGAAGGAAAAGATGAGGTGACTGAGGGAAGCAGAGAACCACTCACTTGGCTGGGGGCAGAGACAGCATCTTGTGCATGGTGGAGGTCATTCGGTCTCTGCCCAGACTGAAGGCATCCCTGGTCAGGGACATAGCTTCCTTGGTGAGGTCCATGGTGGCATGCAGTGCCTCCTTGGTGGCATCCTTGGTCATGTGAATAGCACTTGATAATTCTCCCTCTATGTTCTTCAAGGGGATGAGCTCGCCTTGTCCATGCACAGCAGAATCCCTGCTCCCTGGGGGCTTCAACTCAGCTGGTGAGTCAGATGCCTGGGCTCTGCTCGGTCTCTTGGCCTGTAAGGAATCAACTGCCTCGTGGCCCTTCCCTGCCTCCTGCTGGGCAAGCGAACCTGCATCCTGTACTTCTCCGTTGCTGTGGAGAGGCAATGGCCTGTCCTGGGATGCATCCAGATGTTCAATGCCACCATCTTCTGGAAACTTCTCGGGGCTTGCTGGGCCCTGTTCTGAGGAGGCGTCAGACTTCAGCTCCCGGTCCTCTGAAGGAGACAGCTCTGAATCTATGAGGCTGGTAGTATCTGAACCCTCAGAGCCAGCCTCCTCAGCCCCAGGGGGAGGATGCATGAGCAGAGCCACCTCCGCGCTGGGGAAGAGGACGCCAATGCAGGCTGTCTGGTCCTGCAGGGGAGCCCCGGTCATGGCCTCGGTATCCTTCGTCAGCTGCTCCTGAAGACCCTGCAGCACCTCCTTCAGGCGGAGGAGAGCCAGGTACTGGTAGTGGTCGAGCCGCAGGCGGACGTGCGTGGGGGAGTGCACAAGCACGTGCACGCCCGCCGTGCCCTCCAGCTCCACTGGAGGCCCTGTGCCGTCCACACCGCCGCTGCCTGCTTTCAGGGTCTCCATGGCTTCCGGAAGGCCTGACAGGCTTTTCAAATCATGCTCAGTCTTTGACCTCTGATGGGACACAGTGTCAGGGGCAAGGGCCTCAGAATGGACAGGACTGCCAAAGCTGGCGGACGGTTTCAGCCTCCCTTCTGTGACCACACGGAGCTTTTGCGCCTGCGCTTGTTGCCAGCGGAGGGGTAGGCAGGCCCAAATGGACAAGGGGAAGGCGGCCACAAAATTCAAGGTGCGGCCTTTGAAGTTCTCTGTTCCCTCAAAGTCCAAGGAGATCTGGGTGAAGTGGATGGACCAGAGGTCCTGGGAAGCCTTAAGCCTCTGAGGAGGGTGGACACTAGACTGAGGGAGGCAGGATTCCATCTGGAAGGCGTGATCCATAAAAAACATGTGCAGAAGGCTGAAGCCGCCTGGTACCTTGGGAAACTGAACATAACTGGAATGAAAGAACTCAGTAGCAGCAAAACCCCGGAAGAGACTCTGGAGGTCTGGACAGCTACAGTGTGGAGCGTGACGTGTATTGGTGGCAGTCATGCCTGATGCACAGAGGACAAGGGCCTGGGGACGATGCAACACAGCCCGCTCTCTCCTCTCCAGCGGGAAGCTCACCTTCAGAGAGAAAATGAAACCCAGTTCAGAATGGCCAGCTGAGCATCTCTACAACCCACCATTAATACATGAGTGACAGACCATTTGGGTTGTAAAACTGCTTTCCTTCTTTCTATCCAATGGACAGAGCAGAACCTTCAATTACAGTGATGGTAGAGATGCAGCTGTGGCTGCCAATAGGGAACAGAAATCTCACTGTCTACCCTACCTTCAACCAGAAGGCATCCAGGCGGATGTCCAGGTGTTCATCCTTCTGGCTGGAAGCTTCCAGCTTGTAGATAGCTTTGAACTGCTCCAAGCTGCGGTACAAATCCAGGCAGAAGAGGTTTCCCCAGAGTAAGCTGACAGGATCCATAGTAAATGTGAGACCATTTAACTGAATGTAAAGATTGGGACAGGGAACTGGAAAGCAGAGAAAAAAGAATTGCCACAAATGGAGTAACAGCTTGTCTCTTACTTACCAGCTAATATTCATTTTATTATCAAGAGAGCAAAGGTATCAGACTTTGCTGGTGGTCCAGTGGTTAAGAGTCCTCCTGCCCAGGTAGGGGGACACGGGTTCCCGGGAGCCAGAAGATCCCACATGCCAGAGGGCAGCTAAGCCCGTGTGCCACCACTCCTGAGCCGTGCGCCGAGGACCTGCGCTCCACAACAGGGAGCCAACAAGGAGAAGTTATGCGCTGCAGCCAGAGAGCAGCCTCTGCTCGCCACTAGAGGAGGCCCCATGCAGCAACGAAGACCCAGCACAGCCAGAAATAAATAAATTAAAAAAGAGAGATAGCCAAGGAATCTTCAGGGCAGAGTTTTCAACAAAAGTGTGCCACACTAACTCAAATGCCTAAAACTCCTAACAAATAGACTAGGAGCAGAGACTCCAAGGCCGACGAATGTGAACAGGATGAGTTAGACAGGAAGAAATGACCAGGGCAGATGCTTACCTGGCAGGTCCTGATTATCAGGGAAGTAATACTCTGTGAACTCAATATGAATGGCAGAGACCTGAGTAGGGAGGTTGTGAAGCTTCCGACTGCAGGACAGGAGTGTCGATGGCTTCTTACTTGGCTGTCTAGCTGTTGAAACCTAGGCAACCACAAGTACCTGTTAGCATCTGTACCGCACCCTGAACAGAATTTCCTCAGTTTCCTCTGAGGTAGGATAAAGCCTCTATAATTCTTCCAGTGTCTGTCACGGAGAGTAGAGTGATTTTCACTCTGTGAGATGCCAGGCATTCTCACATCTGACAAACATGAACTATGAGTTCATCTTTTTCATGAAAGGTTTGTAGTGGGGCATTCAGAGGAATTATATCAGATCACTATATCAACCGTGGGCAAGAATCCCTTAGAAGAAATGGAGCAGCCCTCATAGTTAACAAGAGTCCGAAACACAGTACTTGGGTGCAATCTCAAAAACGACAGAATGATCTCTGTTTGTTTCCAAGGCAAACCATTCAGTATCACGGTAATCCAAGTCTATGCCCCAACCACTAATGCTGAAGAAGCTGAAGTTGAATGGTTCCATGAAGGCCTACAAGACCTTCTAGAACTGACACCAAAAATAGATGTCCTTTTCATCATAGAGCACTAGGATACAAAAGTAGGAAGTCAAGAAATACCTGGAGTAACAGGTAAGTTTGACCTTGGAGTACAGAATGAAGCAGGGCAAAGGCTAATAGAGTTTTGCCAAGAGAACGCACTGGTCATAGCAAACACCCTCTTCCAACAACACAAGAGAAGACTCTACACATGGACATCGCTAGATGGTCAACACCGAAATCAGATTGATTATATTCTTTGCAGCCAAAGATGGAGAAACTCTATACAGTCAGCAGAAACAAGACCAGGAGCTGACTGTAGCTCAAATCATGAACTCCTTATTGCAAAATTTAGACTTAAATTGAAGAATGCACGGAAAACCACTAGACCATTCAGGTATGACTTAAATCAAATCCCTGATGATTATACAGTGGAAGTAACAAATAGATTTAAGGGACTAGATCTGATAGACAGAGTACCTGAAGAACTATGGACAGAGGTTCATAAAACTGTACAAGAGGCAGTGATCAAAACCATCCCCAAGAAAAAGAAATGCAAAAAGGTAAAACAGTTGTCTGAGGAGGCCTTACAAATAGCTGAGAAAAGAAGAGAAGTGAAAGGCAAAGGAGAAAAGGAAAGATATATCCATCTGAATGCAGAGTTCCAAAGAATAGCAAGGAGAGATAAGAAAGCCTTCCTCAGCAATCAATGCAAAGAAATTGAGGAAAACAATAGAATGGGAAAGATTAGAGATCTCTTCAAGAAAATTAGAGATACCAAGGGAAGATTCCATGCAAAGATGGACACAATAAAGGACAGAAATGGTATGGACCTAACAGAAGCAGAGGATATTAAGAAGAGGTGACAAGAATACACAGAAAAACTATACAAAGAAAGATCTCAGTGACCCAGATAACTACGATGACGTGATCACTCACCTAGAACCAGACATCCTGGACTGCAAAGTGAAGCGGGCCTTAGGAAGCATCACGATGAACAAAGCTAGTGGAGGTGATGGAGTTCCAACTGATCTATTTCAAATCCTAAAAGATGATACTGTGCAAGTGCTGCACTCAATATGCCAGCAAATTTGGAAAACTCAGCAGTGGACAGGACTGGAAAAGGTTGGTTTTCATTCCAATCCCAAAGAAAGGCAATGCCAAAGAGTGTTCAAACTACCACACAATTATACTCATCTCACATGCTAGCAAAGTAATGCTCAAAATTCTCCAAGCTAGGCTTCTACAGTATGTGAACCGAGAACTTCCAGATGTTCAAGCTGGATTTAGATAATGCAGAGGAACCAGAGATCAAATTGCTAACATCCGTTGAATCATAGAAAAAGCAAGAGAATTCCAGAAAAACATCTACTTCTTCTTTATTGACTATGCTAAAGCCTTTGACTGTGTGGATCACAACAAACTGTGGAAAATTCTTCAAGAGATGGGAATACCAGACCACCTTACCTGCCTCCTGAGAAATCTGTATGCAGGTCAAGAAGCAATAGTTAGAACCAGATATGGAACAATGGACTGGTTCCTAATTGGGAAAGGAGTACATCAAGTCTGTATATTGTCACCTGGCTTATTTAACTTATATGCAGAGTACATCATGCAAAATGCTGGACTAGGTGAAGCACAAGCTGGAATCAAGATTTCAGGGAGAAATATCAATAACCTCAGATACGCAGATGATACCAGCCTTATGGCAGAAAGCGAAGAGGAACTAAAGCGCCTCTTGATGAAAGTGAAAGAAGAGAGTGAAAAAGCTGGCTTAAAACTCAACATTCGAAAAACTAAGATCAATACAAAAAGAAAAAAAAAAGAAAAAAGAAGAAGAAAAAAAAAAGAAAAATCAAAAGAAAAAAAAAAGATCATAGCATCTGGTCCCATCACTTTTCACTTCATGACAAAGAGATGGGGAAAAAATGGAAAAAGTGACAGACTATTTTCTTGGGCTCCAAAGTCACTGCAGATGGTGACTACAGCTATGACAAACCTACACAGCATATTAAAAAGCAGAGACATGAATGAATGAACTGCTTCCCCGCCTCTTTGCAGCCCTGTTTCCCCATATCATGAGCTCCTTACCTGGTGGATGTCCAAGTCATCCACCCTTATGACCAAACAGCTAGAGCGCAGGCGATTCCATGCTGGAGGCCGAAAGACTGTCTGCCGACCCTGAGAAGGGCTTCTTTCTAGGGGGTTCTTTCGAGGACTAGAGAAAGAATCTAAGTAAAAATAAGAAGGTGGGAAAGAGATTCAGATACACTCAATTCTCATTATTAACAGAATTCAGAAAGTAAAAACTCTAAGATCGTTAATGGTACGTGTAGAAAAGAGCTTGTCAACACTGGCAAGCTTCTGGAGGGAACTCAAAAATCATTTCTCCTTCAGACCAAGGCAACAGAGATGAATACTGAATAGAGATGCTAACAACTGCTCTTCCACACTGCAGCTCTGCCTGGAGAAAAACAGGACCCATAAATAAAAAAAGTCATGAATGTCTCTTGGTGCGATAAAATTAGCATAATTAGCCAGGCCAGTGCTTTATTGCCACTGGATACTCAAAGGCAAATGTCAAGCGACAAAGTTACGGGATTCCTCCAGCTCCTCATAACCCACCTGTTTTCCTCCGGAAGGAAGAGTCTACCCCCAGGTGCCAGGGTGGTTTCAGATCTGTCTCCTCATACCACTTCTCCATCTTACTCTGAAATTCTGTCACCAGCTTCTGGGCCCACTGGCCTCGGGTCTCCATGGCCTCACAGTGACGCACCCAATGTTTACAGCTATCACCTGTGCAATAAAGCAAAAAGATTTTAGTCTAAGATCATGATCCAATGTTTTAGTTTTTCTTTTCCATTAGTATAGTTTTCCATAGTTCAGAATCTGATCCCTCACCACCAATTCAAAATTCTCTAAGATAGGAAAAAATTATCTAGTGAGAACACTCAAGTTCCTCTGGACTCAGTATTCGATTTTTCCTAAGGCTCCCTAAAGGCCAGCAGCTGACTGCTGCATCTTTGACCATGGACCACTGGAGAGGCTCTAAAATTAGTGGAAGTAAGGGGCAGAGCACAGAATCAAATGCCACATCTCAGGCACTGCCTCCCCTCCTACTTCTCATCAATGATAAAGAGTAATCAACAGCAGATCCTGCAAGTTTGCAGAGGTGTCCTCTTGAAAAAAGACTATAGCCAACACCTCTCTGAGCCTGTGCTGCAATCCCAGGCAGCCTTCTGCTGGGCAGTCAGGGGTGAACTCAGGCATCAGTCTTCAATACCTCAGCCACACTAAAACTGCATGCATTCAGCATTCTCCTACCTGCCCAGTGGAAGGGGTAATAGTCAAATGCCATCTTGCGAAAGGTTAGCTGCATTGCACCACCCATGAGTCTGTTTGCAGAGACACCTACAACGACAAATAATGGTGAGAAGCAGCATAAGAAACAAAGAGGCCTAAACATCAATTGAAGCACTGAAAAGTCCTCCTGCAGGTCAGCTCCCAGGCCTGACTGATTCATAAGCGCAGCCAACAGGCTATGATGGCAGGTGATTTGCAAGGCTGAGGCTATCCTCTTTTGAACTGCAAAGGATATACTCTAAAAGTGTGTGTTTGTTGTTGTTGTTGTTGTTTTTAAAGAAAGCATATTTCACAGTCTCTGTAAATGGCTGCCAGATATCCAGAGAGACAAAAGAAGCAGCAAAACTCAGGATTCCAGAATTTCGATCTTAGGTCTCCCACAGGCACACCTGACAATGTTGACTCAGTGGTTCCCTCAAACCCAGCAATACCAGTACTGCTGCCTCTCAATACAACACCTAGAGAGGCATCAGCCAAACTCCCCAACAAACAGGGACCAATGTTATTTCCTTTCATACCTTGGCTAAAGCTGTAGTACCAGACAGTCATTACACACTGCACATACAAAGAATGATGGAACACAAAAACACTGCACTAACAAGGACAGTATAAACAGACAGAGGAGTGTACACAAATTGAAGTTTGTCTGCATTAAGTCAAATATTCTACTGTTTATCTTGAATTCAATTCTGACTAAATGAATGAACTTTCCATGTTTCTATTTAATCTCTTCAACTGGACTCTAAGCACCGTAAGAACAGGGACTATTCTCCATATGTGTGATGAAGAACACTTGTCCTGTTCTGCACTTCCCTTCTATCGCTTCCACCCTATTTCCAGGTAAAGGGAAATACTGTGGGACCTTCTAGCCGCCAATTGGTGCGCCTACAATCAGGGAGTCATTTCCATCCAATCTAGGTACCATCACCGCAAGTCCTGGACTATTCACCATCCTGCCAAGAGGTGTCCCTACACTAATGCTACTGCTGCTCAACCTTTATGTCATAATTAGTACCTCCTAGGAGCCTGTTTAGATGTTTTTTTCCTAACTGCCCCTTCTCCATGAAATTTAATACCACAGATATACTGTATATCATATGTACTAAAGCTTATTCCTTTCATTCAATGCAAGGCTAAGAAATACTGAACAATTTTTTTAAGTTAGAAGTTAAATTAAAAGATTTGGGACTTCCCTGGTGGTCCGGTGGTTAAGGCTCCGCACTGCCAGTGCAGGGGGCCTGGGCTCAGTCACTGGGTGGGGAAGATCCTGCAAGCCATGTGGACAAATAAATAAATAAATAATTTTTTTAAAAAAGTTAAATTAAAGATTTAAAGCTATTAATATTGAACTTAATTTTATATTTACTGAGTAACTTTTAGTGTAATTTATTTCTTATATAAATTATAATGTACAGAATCATGTATGCATTTTAGCAATTTATATATATGTGATAAATCACATAAGTGATATAATCAAATTTTTAGTTATTCAAAATTGTTTTTGAAATAAAAATTTTAAAATAATTTTACATTAACCTTTAACTTTCACTTTATATGAGAAAATAACTTTTAGCTTAATTTTGTTGTTGTTTGAGTCACTATGTTGTGTCTGACTCTTTGCTTAACTAGGTGCTAGATATTCATTCAGATGGTGTCAATATGTTTTCAACACAGTTAAATTACTGACTCGTTGAACAATTTGTGGAATTAAATAACAAAATATAAACTATTTTTATTTAATTCTCAAAGTTCAAATTACAAAAGTACTAAGCATTAATGGGAATTCCCTCACAGTCCAATGGTTAAGACTCTGCATTTCCATTGAAGGGGGCACAGGTTCAATTCCTGGTCAGGGAACTAAGATCTTGCACACCACATGGCACGGCCAAAAAATATATATATATACCCTAAGGATTAAATATAAACAACACTGATGAGGCAGCCAACAGTAGCCAAGAGGTATATACAAGCCACCTCTCATCATCTGACTTTGAGATCAAGGACTTTCAAGACTCAAAGTCCTCGAATCACAGCTATCTATTTGCCATAGTTTATAGCCCTAATCTTCCATGAACTCATTATCAACGTTGCTCATATGATACCCAAGAAAACCCAGTAAGAGAAATTAAATACTAAGGAATAAAATTTTGTGAAATAGAATTAAGCACTGTTATAGCTAAGATGTTTTTTCATCGCTACTCCTCACCAAAGAACCAATTTCCAATGTCCAGAACAGGCACGCATCAAGACAGAAAGCTCAGTGGTTGTTCAGAGCTGCAAAATGGGGACCGGCAGCTAGTGGGTAGAGTTTCTTTTAGGGATGACAAAAATGTTCTCAAATTAGATTGCAGTGATGATCATATAACCCTATGACTTAACTTTAAAACACTGAGTTGTATATTCTAAATGGGTGAATGGTATGGAATGTGGATTAAATATCCATAAATATTGCATGCGTGCTCAGTCATTTTTGACTCTTTGCAATCCTATGGACTCTAGTACTGCAGGCTCTTCTGTCTATTGAATGTTCCCAGCAAGAATATTGCAGCGAGTTGCCATTTCCTTCTCCAAGGTATCTTCCCAACCGAGGGATTAAACATTTATCTCCTGCATCTCCTGCATTGCAGGCAGATTTTTACCACTGAGCCACTGGAGAAGCCCATCAATAAATATATATCTGTTTAAAAGAAAAGAGTGAATTTTTACCCAGTGAGGGTGATAGCATCCCAGTTGAAAATGCATGACCTAGGCTACTGGAGGGAGAGTGTTTCACAGCCATGCTCCTATTGGATTTATTTGGAACTAAAAGAACAATCAACTATGCAGACTGAACATATTAAAATATGATCTAGAATCAAAAAATCGAAATCAAATATAATTACCAACTATCAACATACATAATTATAAACACATAATCATATGTGACACATAAATGGTAAATAGTGTATATAAATGACTAAAATTCTCCAGTGAGATGGTGGGAAGAAGATAGCCTACCCTGAAGAGAGATAAAGAAAGCTCTGGCTCACAGCCCTTATCCTGAGGAAAATAATTAAAGAGGCAGATGACACTCTTTTCCCCATCAACCACTCACCTCCTCCCAGAAGCCCGAAGGGTGAGCTGCTCCAATTTGATTTTAAGAAACAGTGCTGCCCCACCCCAAGCCACCCTGTCCTCAGTGGCCTACAAAGTTTCCAATAACATCACCTCCAATACCAAGAGATAGATAAGCGTGTTGTCAGAGGACCCAAATCCAGGCTATAATGTCCTTAAAGAAAAAGCTGACAGATATAGCCTTCAAGGAGTCCCTAGAGCAGCACAGTCCAAAAGAACTTTCTCTGATGATGGACATCTTTTCGGGTCCCTAGATTACTTGTAATGTGACTGGTGCAAATGAGGAACTGAATTTTTAACTTTATTTAATTTTGATTTTAATTTAAATAGCCACATGTCTCTATTTGCTACCATATTGGACAGAGAACTCTAGAGCAATGCTATTCAAGAGAAATGTAACATAAGCCACATAAATAATTTAAAATTTCCTAGTAGCTACATTAAAAAAGATTTTCTTTCAAAAAGTAAAATTACTTTTATTATTATACTTTAAGCCAATATACTCCAAATATTATTATTTAACATGCAATCAATATGAAAATAATTATCAAGGTATTCTGTGTCTTTTTTTGTACTTTATCTTCGAAATCCCACATGTATGTTACACTTGTGGGATTTGAATCAGCAGGACTTCCCTGGTGGTCCAGTGGTTAAGACTCCATGTTTCCAATGCAGGGGGCACGGGTTTGATTCCTGGTTGGAAAACTAAGAGATCCTTTAAGACAATTAGAGATACCAAGGGAATAGTTCATGCAAAAATGGGCTCAATAAAGGACAGAAATGGTATGGACCTAACAGAAGCAGAAGATATTAAGAAGAGGTGGCAAGAATACACAGAAGAACTGTACAAAAAAGATCTTCATGACCCAGATAATCACGATGGTGTGATCACTCACCTAGAGCCAGACATCCTGGAATGTGAAGTCAAGTGGGCCTTAGAAAGCATCACTACAAACAAAGCTAGTGGAGGTGATGGTATTCCAGTTGAGCTATTCAAATTCTGAAACATTATGCTGTGAAAGTGCTGCACTCAATATGCCAGCAAATTTGGAAAACTCAGCAGTGGCCATAGGACTGGAAAAGGTCAGTTTTCATTCCAATCCCAAAGAAAGGCAATGCCAAAGGATGCTCAAACTACTGCACAATTGCACTCATCTCACAGGCTAGCAAAGCAATGCTCAAAATTCTCCAAGCCAGGCTTCAGCAATATGTGAACCATGAACTTCCAGATGTTCAAGCTGGTTTTAGAAAAGGCAGAGGAACCAGAAATCAAATTGCCAACATCCGCTGGATCATCAAAAGAGCGGGAGAGTTCCAGAAAAACATCTACTTCTGCTTTATTGACTATGCCAAAGCCTTTGACTGTGTGCATCACAATAAACTGTGGGAAATTCTTCAAGAGATGAGAACCTGACCTGCCTCTTGAGAAACCTGTATGCAGGTCAGGAAGCAACAGTTAGAACTGGACATGGAACAACAGACTGGTTCCAAATAGGAAAACGAGTACGTCAAGACTGTATATTGTCATCCTGCTTATTTAACTTATATGCAGAGTACAGCATGAGAAACACTGGGCTGGATGAAGCACAAAGCTGGAATCAAGATTGCCAGGAGAAATATAAATAACCTCAGATATGCAGATGACACCACCCTTATGGCAGAAAGTGAAGAAGAACTAAAGAGCTTCTTGATGAAAGTGAAAGAGGAGAGTGAAAAAGTTGGCTTAAAGCTCAACATTCAGAAAACTAAGATCATGGCATCTGGTCCCATCACTTCATGGCAGATAGATGGGGAAACAGTGGAGATAGTGGCTGACTTTATTTTTCTGGGCTCCAAAATCACTGCAGATGGTGATTGCATCCATGAAATTAAAAGACGCTTACTCCTTGGAAGGAAAGTTATGACCAACCTAGATAGCATATTAAAAAGCAGAGATATTACTTTGCCAACAAAGGTCCGTCTAGTTAAGGCTCTGGTTTTTCCAGTAGTCATATATGGATGTGAGAGTTGGACTATAAAGAAAGCTTAGCACTGAAGAATTGATGCTTTTGAACTGTGGTGTTGGAGAAGACTCTTGAGAGTCCCTTGGACTGCAAGGAGATCCAACCAGTCCATCCTAAAGGAGATCAGCCCTGGGTGTTCATTGGAGGGACTGATGTTGAAGTTGAAACTCCAATACTTTGGCCTCCTGATGTGAAGAGCTGACTCATAGGAAAAGACCCTGATGCTGGGAAATATTGAAGGCAGGAGGAGAAGGGGACGACAGAGGAGATGGCTGGGTGGCATCATCGACTCAATGGACATGGGTTTGTGTGGACTCCGGGAGTTGGTGATGGACAGAGAGGCCTGGCATGCTGCGGTTCATGGGGTTGCAAAGAGTCGGACACGACTGAGCGATTGAACTGAACTGGGGAACTAAGATGCCACACGCTGTATGGCATGGCAAAATAAAACAAAACTTCACTCAATTTGGATCAGCCCATGTTTCAAGTGCCCATTAGTCAAATGTGGCTAGTGGCTGCCATATTGACCAGGACAACTCCCGACAATCTTAGAGCCCTTCCTGTAACACGGAGTTCTTCCTTCTCCTTTCTTCCCAAATCCAAGGGGAAGAATCAAAGTTACAAGAACTCCTTGTGTTCCTTGGCCTTTCACACAATCATATGCCATACCTGGGTATGGTTAGCTGGGCGTTTTCCGTCTTTCTCATCGAAAATGTCCCTAAAATCCACTGAGTAGATTAATTTAGCTTCATAAATAAATGGGGGCTTCAGGGAGGGCTAGCCATTCACGTCTTCGTGTGGATTATAGAACCCTGCTATGTGAAGAAGAGAGGGCTCCACATCCTCATCTAGCAAGAGGATGAAACTCTCCACAATGTATTTTTTTTTTTTCACAATGTATTTTTAATAAAGATTTCTGAAAGGAATCATAACAAAACAAAACTCCAAAGTCTTCATAGCAACACTTGGAAGAAATAACCAAACAAAATAATGATTGTTTTAGCAAAGAACTTTCAAAATGAGTGGGCAGCAAACCAAGTGAGTGGCAGAAGCCATCTTTACACCATCACTGCGCCTTTCAGCCCTTTCATCTGGGGGCGGAGAGAGGCCAAGTCCCTTCAGCACCAAGGCAGAGCAGCGCAGAGGCGATGGAGCTGGGTGGCCCAGGAATACAAGGCAGCTCGTTCCCCCAAGGAAGACGAGTCTAGGTCTCATTAAGAGGCAAACACAACTCCAGAGATGATAAGGCAGCAAGAGAACAAGCTACCACACGACGGCATCTAAACCCAGAGCTGGCAGCAAAGGGGAGCCAAGGGGGACCAAAGAGAATTGAAGGAACCAGCAGCAGAGAAATAATAATCCGAATATCGGCCTATGATTAAGGTCCTCCAAGTTTAGTATATTAACTCATTTGAGCCTTATAACAACCTGTGAGTAAGAAATGATTTAATTCAAGTTCACAAATGAAGAAACTCAGAGAGGTGAAGTGATTTCCCTAAGACTTATAAAGGAAAGAAATGAGTCAATTACTTTTTCTTTCTGAATAAATGTGTATGTGTATTTAATAACAATTGCTCTAGTGAATGAAAAAGTATGACAAGAACACACTGTAACCTCTCTGCTTGGGAAGAACACATTTATATATAAATTGACTCAAAGGTCTGAAAATTCTGAGGCTTCCTATCGCTGAATTTACCCTCTAGAAAGCTTATAACAGTGGTCAGCAATGCCCACTAGGAAGAAAAAAAAAGTATACACTGCTTGGGCTCTATCCCTGAGGATTCCAATTTAGTGAGGTCTGGGAAGAGGCCCAGCCCCTGTATTTTACTGTCTCACAGGTGGTTCTGTTGCACCCTAAAGGCTGACAAGCGGTAACAGAGAGCTGCCCCAGGAGTGCTGAGACCTGAGGAAGGTTGTGATATGGGAAGCCAACAAAGTATCCCAACAGAGTCTTGAAAAGAGCCTTCCATCCCCCAGAACTGCAGGCAGTGATGGGCCACCCACCCAGGCTCGGGCCTCGTGGGATACCTGGCTCTCGGGACTGGCTATCATCACAAACGTGCAGGTCCAGGCGCGAGATGAGCAGATGGTAGGAGGACTCTTTCACATCAAATTTCTCAAAGTACTGGCTGAGGCGGCTGCTGCTGCTGCTGCTGCCCTGGCTGCCACCAAACGCCTGGGCCCAGGACTGCTGGGCGCTGGGAGCAGGTGGGGTGATCTATGTGTGACAGAGAAAAACATGAAGGCCACACCCGGACAGCTTCCTTGCTGGCTTTCTTTAAGCTTTAGTTCAGCCTGAAGAAAATCACAATTTGACAAGATGCCCCTTCCCTCTCATAATCATTCTTTTTAATCATACATACTGTATTATACACTGAATAGTATCATCTCCTAAGTTTTCATTTTTATAGCCTTGAAGAATTTTACACTTTTTTCTTTATATGGTTGAACTTCATTTGCTTTTCTATGTGATAATTATAACAATTATATGTGGTATTACATTCATATAAATAAACACACATCTTTTTACTTCTAGCCCATTAAGTCTTTCCTAAGGTACAGTCATGCCTCTCATAATGGTATGCCTAGTAGCTCACATAGGTCTGTCCTATCTAAATAACCCAAAGAATCCAAAGCAGCCAAATTATAATTAATCTAGTAACTGTCCGAGTCCTGTTCTGACATTTGAACTGCTTTCTAAGCTTCCCTCCCACCCAGAACTTACCTGACTGATGCTAAAACACCTCCTCCAGGAAGTCTTCCCTAAGTGCCCTCTTTCAGCCCAGGATCCCTCTTCTTTGTGCTGTCACGGCACAGTGTTCACCTCTATTATAGCACTTATCATATCATATTGTAATAACTTGTTTATGGTCCATATTTTAAGACAGCAAGAGTTCCAGGGTCAGGAACAAGAGGTTTTCCAGTGGCCAGCACTGTACACCTAACTCACTAGAGGCACCAAATGAATAGAATAACTGGATAAAGGCACAGGCAGAGCCTATGCACATACAGAAGTGAATGACACATTCTCCCAAACAAGCGGAACAAAATCCAGGCTCCACCTATGCTGGTGTGAATGAGGTCTGGCCTGCCATCTCCCCACCACCACCGAGGGTCTCTGTTTCACCTCTAACCTGTACAGGTTCAGGGGCCAGGCTCTTTCTCTGCTGGGCGGCCTTCTCCATGGCCTCACTCAGCGACTCTGCATATTTCATCATAGCCTTGAGCTGCGAGTCCGTTAGCACCCAAAGCAGGTCATCCAACAGGAACATCAGCTTGGAGGCTATCACATTGCAATCTTTGGTCTGGAGGGGTCACAGAGAATACAGGCTTCCACATCTGGTACCATCCCAACTCCTTAAAGTGAGTACTGCCCAACCAATTTCAGAGATGGCTTTTCAATCCTCAATACAAGAAAGGAAAATATCAAGTACTTTGGAGAGTCAATTTCTTACCAAACTACAAAAGTTTTCTGTGATTAACAAAAAGCAGCAATAATCAACTGCATATGTCCCCATATACAGGTAAAAATCACTATTTCCAAAATTAAAATGATGGAAGTAGACATGTTCCCTCAATAGTAGATTCAGTGCAACACTGAACTGTAGGTCCTCCCCTTTCAAACGTCGTTTCAGGGACCAATAACACACAAAAAGGAGGAAACACCAACTCCAGAGCTATCTGGGAGAACAAAAGATGGATGTTTTTGTGAGGACAGAGAACACACTCACTCTTCTCTTGAGGGCTATCTGGATCCTGCCTTGGTTGGTAATAAGCCTCAATGGAGTGGTGACTGGGTCCTGATCACCATTGTCTGTTGCATCTGCCTCAATTCGAAGTGTTTGCCAAGTTATTTCTTTAAATGTTAAAACCTAGAAGGAAAAAAAGTAAAACCCCTTAATATTGTGGATGACATTAATCAAGAGGCAGGAAGTCCAAGGGGAAAAGAAGAGCAAGAGAGAGACCTCCACCATTCTTAGCTGGGATCCTACTCACAGAAGGCAGTGGATCACAAATTCTTAACTCAGGAAAAGTAACACTAGACAGCAGGGATTCTTGGGTTTCCAAGAATGGGGAAGCCTTTGACCCAAGACAAGAATATAGGCATTGGGAATTTGCTATACGACACAGGGAGTTCACACTGTGACAACCTAGAAGGGTAGGATGGGGTGGAAGGTAGAAGGGAGGTAAAAGGCGGGGACATATGTATACCTATGGCTGATTCACCTATGTGCAGAAACCAACACAATATTGTAAAGCTATTATTCCCCAATTAAAATAAATAAATTTTTAAAAAAGAATGAATCCTTTGAACCCTCCCATTCTCCCCCCTTGCAATGGCAGGGCTGTCACCTCTCCTCGGTGTGGGTCAGTGATGCGGGTGAGGCGGAGGTCACTCTGCTGCCAATTGGGGTTGACACTATAGCCCTGGAGCTGCCACAATTCAAAAGAAGCGTGGAAGGCCTTGGAGTGAATCTTGATGGCGATGGAGTTGACGATGATGAACATCCCCTCCACCACCTTCTCAGCAAAGCCATACTCACTACAACAAACGAGGTAGACCAATATTCAGGATCATGTGAGATTTTGTCATTCGCATACTCTTTTTTCTTTTTTGGTTGTGCCATGCCTTGCAGAATCCTAGTTTCCTAACAAGAGGTTTGAATACAGGCCCAGGCAGTTAAAATGCCATGTCCTAACCACTGGACCACCAGGGGATTCCCTATACATACTCTTTATAATGGAAGACTTAAGACAAGACTTTTAATAATGCCTTTAGATGCTAGAACTGTGGATGCTTTTTCTAAAGCTCTCTCCTCCCACTTCAGCTTTAGATTTTTTAAATTTCTAAAATTTTTATGATGATGCACTACTTTTTCGGATGAGATTTTTCTTTTTTAAGAATGGACTAAAAGAAAGAGTTGACCCGGAAAAAATCTCCTTCTGGTTAGAAAGAATAAGTTGAAAAAAATGTCTTCCAAGTCCACAAACTACCTGAATAAATATTTGACTATTGTCTGTGAGGAGAGATATTATCACTACAGAAAGGAAACAGTCGGTTTCAATAACGTCTTTAAAGACAGAACATGCACTGCGAAAGTGGTGAAAGAGGAAAGAAGTACAGCCAGGTGAGCATGAGGTTTATCCCTGTGAAATCTAGTCAAGAACACACCCACCTCTGCCTGTCAAATCCACCCCAGAGAGCACAGCTATACGTCACAGAGAGGCCAAAACAGCAGGTAGAGAAATGAAGGCCATCCTTAAAGTCCTTCTAGACATGGAAAACACAGACATTCGTGACATGCAGGTGAGACAGTTCTCATTATAACAGATAAAAAGGTCTGGGAATTACAAACGGAATACACACACATACATCTCACACACACACACACACACACACACACACACACACACACACACACACACACACACACACACACACACACACACACACACACACACACACACACACACACACACACACACACACACACACACACACACACACACCTCTCTGCAATTTATATCACAAAGGGCTAATATCTCTAATGTATAAAGAGTTTCACAGAACCAAAAAGAAAAAGACCAATAGCCCAATAAAAATGGGACAAAGCAGGGACAGTTCACAGAAAAATCAATGCAAATAGATATTAAACATAAAAAGATGTTCCACCTCACTCATATATCAAAACTGCACTGAGACTCATTTGATTCAGGACAAAAATGACAGCGAAGTAAGGAAAATTCAATAACGGTACATGGTCAGTTTGAGGCTACCTATAAAGAGAAAAAGCAATGTTGACCTTCATCTTGCATCAAACAAACAAAAAACCAGTTTCACGATTGACTGTAGATCTAAATGTGAAAGGTCAAACAATAAAGCTAGAAGAAAACATAGGAGAATATCTTCATGCCTTGAGATAGGAAAAGATTCCTTAAATAAGACACAAAAAGTACTAACCATAAAGGGAAATATAGATATATAGGACCACATTAGAATTAATAATTTCTGATCAATAAAAAATAACATTAGGAGTGACAGCAAATCCACACAGTAGGAGAAGATATGTGTAATACATGTATGTAACCAAGGACTTGTTTCCAGAATATAAAAAGAACTTCTACAAATTAAAGAGAAAAACACAAATAACCCCCAAAATAAATGGGAGAAAACATCAGTGCTTTATGAAAGAGGATATTTGAAAGTCTAATAACTCATCAAAAAATGCAAACTAAAATCATAATGTGACACAACTATTAGGTGGTTAGAATAAAAAGAGAGACAATACTAAGTGCTAACAAATGGAACGCTTATATACTGCTGGGGCAAAATTGGTGTAAGTTCTTTAGAAAACTGTTCAGCAGTACGAACTAAAGCAGAACGTATGCACAGCCTATGACCCTGCAACTCTACTATAGATACATACAAATCAGAAATGTGTACATATGTTCACCAAGAGGCATGTATAAGAATGTTGATAGCATTACTATTCTTTTTTCTTTAGTTAAAAATTAAATTTTTAACTTACCTATAGAAAAGATAATTCTTTGCAGGATACACGTACAAGGTTTTGACAAATGCATAAGTCATGTATTAACCACCACACTCATGACAAAGGACAGTCCCATGTAGCAACAGTATGCTAAATAGCCAGAAAGTAGAAACAAACCAAACGTTCATCTACAACAGAATAGATAATTGTGGCATGTGATGGAATATCATATAGTAATGAGGATGAATGAACAATAACTACATGTAATGACATGGATGACTTTCACAAACATCATGCTGAGCTAAAAGTATGTAGACACAAATGACAATGCATTGTATGATTCAGTTCACTTCAGTTCAGTCGCTCAGTTGTCTCCGACTCTTTGCAACCCCATGAATCACAGCACGCCAGGTCTCCCTGTCCATCACCAACACCTGGAGTTTACCCAAATCCATGTCCATTGAGTCAGTGATGCCACCCAACCATCTCATCCTCTGTTGTCCCCTTCTCCTCCTGCCCCCAATCCATCCCATCATCAGGGTCTTTTCCAGTGAGTCAGCTCTTCCCATCAGGTGGCCAAAGTATTGGAGTTTCAGCTTCAACATCAGTCCTTCCAATGAACACCCAGGACTGATCTCCTTTAGGATGGACTGGTTGGATCTCCTTGCAGTCCAAGGGACTCTCAAGAGTCTTCTCCAACACCACAGTTCAAAAGCATCAATTCTTCGGCGCTCAGCTTTCTTCACCGTCAAACTCTCACATCCATACATGACTACTGGAAAAACCATAGCCTTGACTAGATGGACCTTTGTTGGCAAAGTAATGTCTCTGCTTTTTAATATGCAATCTAGGTTGGTCATAACTTTCCTTCCAAGGAGTAAGCGTCTTTTAATTTCATGGCTGCAATCACCATCTGCAGTGATTTTGGAGCCCCCAAAAACAAAGTCTGACACTGTTTCCCCATCTATTTCCCATGAAGTGATGGGACCAGATGCCATGATCTTAGTTTTCTGAATGTTGAGCTTTAAGCCAACTTTTTCACTCTCCTCTTTCACTTTCATCAAGAGGCTTTTTAGTTCTTCTTCACATTCTGACATAAGGGTGGTGTCATCTGCATATCTGAGGTTATTTATATTTCTCCTGGCAATCTTGATTCTACCTTGTGCTTCTTCCAGCCGAGCATTTCTCATGATGTACTCTGCATGTAAGTTAAATAAGTAGGGTGACAATATATAGCCTTGACATATTCCTTTTCCTATTTGGAACCAGTCTGTTGTTCCATGTCCAGTTCTAACTGTTGCTTCCTGACCTGCATACAGGTTTCTCAAGAGGCACATTTATATAAATTTAAAAATAGGGAAACTAATGTATGGTATTAAATATCAGGATAAAGTTATCCCTGACTGTGGGTATGACTAGGAAGGGCACAGGAGGCTTTTGGGATTCTGCAAGTGGTCTATTTTTGATGTGTTAACTGTAAAGAATCACTAAGCTACACATTTATGATTTATGTACCTCAATCAGTTCAGTTCAGTTGCTCAGTTGTGTCCGACTCTTGGTCTGCAGCATTCCAGGCTTCCCTGTCCACGTACCTCAATATACTTCACCAAAAAAAACCACACAGAAATACCATGTGTCATCTTTAGATCAGGCAAAAATCCTAAAGTTTGTCAATACTGTCAATTGGCAAGTTTCCTGGACCTTTCAAGAGAGTTCCAGAAAAACATCTACTTCAGCTTTATTGACTATACTAAAGCCTTTGACGGTGTGGATCACAACAAACTGGAAAATTCTTAGAGAGATGGGAATATCAGACCATCTTACTTGCCTCCTGAGAAACCTGTATGCAGGTCAAGAAGCAACAGTTAGAACTAGACATAGAACAACAGAACAACAGACTGGTTCAAAATTGGGAAAGGAGTACCTCAAAGCTATGTATTGTCACCCTGCTTATTTAACTTATATGCAGAGTACATCATGCAAAATGCCAGACTAGATGAAGCACAAGCTGGAAACAAGATTGATGGGAAAAATATCAATAACTTCAGGTATGCAGATGACACCACCCTTATGGCAGAAAGTGAAGAGGAACTAAAGAGCCTCTTGATGAAGGTGAAAGAAGATACTGAAAAAGCTGGCTTAAAAGTCAACATTCAAAAAACTAAGATCATGGCATCTGGTTTCATCTCTTCAAGACAAAGAGATGGGGAAAAAATGGAAACAGTGAGAGACTTTATTTTCTTGGACTCCAAAATCACTGCAGATGGTGAGTACAACCATGAAATTAAAAGACAACTGCTCCTTGGGAAAAAAGCTATTACAAACCTAGACAGAGTATTAAAAAGCAGAGACATCACTTTGCCAACAAAGGTCTGTTTAGTCAAAGCTATGGTTTTTCTAGTAATCATGTACAGATATAAGAGTTGGACCATAAAGAAAGCTGAGAGCCGAAGAACTGATGCTTTCCAACTGTGATGTTGAAGAAGACTTTTGAGAGTCCCCTGGACTGCAAGGAGATCAAACCAGTCCATCCTAAAGGAGATCAGTCCTGAGTGTTCATTGGAAGGACTGATGTTGAATCTGAAACTCCAATACTTTGGCCACTTGATGCAAAGAGCTGACTCATTGGGAAAGACCCTGATGCTGGGAAAGACTGAAGGCAGGAGAAGAAGGGGATGACAGAGGATGAGATGGTTGGATGGCATCACCAACTCAATGGACATGAATTTGAATAAGCTCCAGGAGTTGGTGATGGACAGGAAAGCCTGGCGTGCTGAAGTCCATGAGGTCACAAAGAGTCAGATACGACCAAGAGACTGAACTGAACTAATTAATAGAGAACTGGGTATATAAAGTAGGACGCCTCCATAAAATATAGGGAGTATTTAGCAGTTGCAAAAAGGAATAAGAAGCATCTCCTTATATACATCTATGAAGTGATCTCCAGGATATACTTTTAAAAGGAAAAGGCAATGTGGAAAGTGTTTATGGTATGTTACGTTTTGTGTAAGAAATGGAGTAGGGACAATACAAACATACATACATATAACATACCTTGTGTTATAGTTTTAACTTTGGAACTGTGTAATTTTACATAGTTTAAAAACTAAATTAAAAACAATTTAAAAATAAAACAAATTGATGTAAAACTCTTAGAAGATAGCATAAGAGAAAACCTAGATGACACTGGGTATAGCAATTACATTTTAGATACAACACCAAAGGCATAATTCATGAAAGAAATAACAGCTACACTGGACTTCATTAAAGTTTCAAAATCTGCTATGTGAAAGACAATGTCAAGAGAATAAGATCACTCATAGATTAGGAGAATATATCTGCAAAAAGACACATCTGATAAAATGCTATTATCCAAAATATACAAAGAACTCTTAAAACTCAACAATAAGAAGACAAATAACCCAATTTAAAAATGGGCCAAAGACCTTCATAGATACCTTATGAAAGACGATATGCAGATGGCAAATAAGAATATGTCTTATAAGCTCTACATCATATGTTATCAGGGAAATGGAAATTACAACAACAGTGAGATTCCACTACACACCTATTAGAATGACCAAAATCCAAATTGCTGACAACACCAAATGCGGAGAATTCCATGGACAGAGAAGCCTAGCAGGCTATTGTCCATGGGGTCGCAAACAGTCAGACACGACTGAGCAACTTTCATTAATGACTAATCCAAATGCTGACAAGGACATAGAACAGCAGGAACTCTGATTCACTGCTAGTAGTAATGTAAAATGTTAAGTCACTTTGGAAGACAGTTCTGTGGTTTCCTCCAAAACTGAACATACTCTTACCATATGATCCAGCAATCATGCTCCTTTATATACACTCAAAGGAATTTAAAAGTTAAAGTCTGGAAACACAACTGCCATATGACCCAGCAATCCCACTGCTGGGCATACACACTGAGGAAACCAGAATTGAAAGAGACACGTGTACCCCAATGTTCATCGCAGCACTGTTTATAATAGCCAGGACAAGGAAGGAACCTAGATGTCCATCAGCAGATGAATGGATAAGGAAGCTGTGGTACACATACACAATGGAATATTACTCAGCTACTAAAAAGAAAACATTCGAATCAGTTCTAATGAGGTGGATGAAACTGGAGCCTATTATACAGGGTGAAGTAAGCCAGAAAGAAAAACACCAATATAGTATACTAACACATATATATGGAATTTAGAAAGACAGTAACAATAACCCTGTATGTGAGACAGCAAAAGAGATACAGATGCATAGAATAGTCTTTTGGACTCTGTGGGAGAGGGCGAGGGTGGGATGATTTCGGAGAATGGCATTGAATCACGTATATTATCATACGTGAAACAGATTGCCAGTCCAGCTTTGATACATGGGACAGGGTGCTCAGGGCTGGTGCACTGGGATGACCCAGGGGGGTGGGATGGGGAGGGAGGTAGGAGGGGGTTCAGGATGGGGAACACATGTACACCCGTGGCTGATTCATGGCAATGTATGGCAAAACCACTACAATATTGTAAAGTAATTAGCCTCCAATTAAAATGAATAAATTTATAAAAAAAAAAAGTTGAAGTCAACACATGGACATTTATAGCAGCTTTATTCATAATTGCCAAAATTTGGAAACAAACAACCAAGATGCTGTAACTATTAAATGGATAAACTGTGGTGCATTCAGACAATGAAATATTTTTCAGCACTAAAAAGAAATGAGCCACAGAGTCATAAAAAGACATGGAGGAAACTTAACTGCATATTTAACTGAAAGATGGCAATCTAAAGAGATGGAATCATCATGGAAAAAACTATGGAATAGTGAAAAGACCAGTGGTTGCCAGGGGTTGGGGCAGGGAAAGGATGACTAAGTTAAGCACAAAGGATTTTTAGGGCAGTGAAAATATACTGTATGATACTAGCAATCAATGCAAAGAAATAGAGGAAAACACAGAATGGGAAAGACTAGAGACCTCTTCAAGAAAATTAGAGATACCAATGGAACATTTCATGCAAAGATGGGCTCGATAAAGGACAGAAATGGTATGGACCTAACAGAAGCAGAAGATATTAAGAAGAGGTGGCAAGAATACACAGAAGAACTGTACAAAAAAGATCTTCACGACCCAGATAATCACGATGGTGTGATCACTCACCTAGAGCCAGACATCCTGGAATGTGAAGTCAAGTGGGCCTTAGAAAGCATCACTACGAACAAAGCTAGTGGAGGTGATGGAATTCCAGTTGAGCTATTTCAAATCCTGAAAGATGATGCTGTCAAAGTGCTACACTCAATATGCCAGCAAATTTTGAAAACTCAGCAGTGGCCACAGGACTGGAAAAGGTCAGTTTTCATTCCAATTCCAAAGAAAGGCAATGCCAAAGAATGCTCAAACTACCGCACAATTGCCCTCATCTCACACGCTAGTAAAGTAATGCTCAAAATTCTCCAAGCCAGGCTTCAGCAATACATGAACCATGAACTTCCAGATGTTCAAGCTGGTTTTAGAAAAGGCAGAGGAACCAGAGATCAAATTGCCAACATCCACTGGATCATCAAAAAAGCAAGAGAGTTCCAGAAAAACTCCTATTTCTGCTTTACTGACTATGCCAAAGCCTTTGACTGTGTGGATCACAATAAACTGTGGAAAATTCTTCAAGAGATGGGAATACCAGACCACCTGACCTGCCTCTTGAGAAACCTGTATGCAGGTCAGGAAGCAACAGTTAGAACTGGACATGGAACAACAGACTGGTTCCAAATAGGAAAAGGAGTATGTCAAGGCTGTATATTGTCACCCTGCTTATTTAACTTATATGCAGAGTACATCATGAGAAACGCTCGGCTGGAAGAAGCACAAGGTGGAATCAAGATTGCCAGGAGAAATATCAATAAACTCAGATATGCAGATGATACCACCCTTATGGCAGAAAGTGAAGAGGAACTAAAAAGCCTCTTGATGAAAGTGAAAGAGGAGAGTGAAAAAGTTGGCTTGAAGCTCAACATTCAGAAAACTAAGATCATGGCATCTGGCCCCATCACTTCACGGGAAATAGATGGGGCAACAGTGGAAATAGTGTCAGACTTTATTTTGGGGGGCTCCAAAATCACTGCAGATGGTGATTGCAGCCATGAAATTAAAAGACGCTTACTCCTTGGAAGGAAGGTTATGGCCAACCTAGATAGCATATTAAAAAGCAGAAACATTACTTTGCCAACAAAGGTCCATCTAGTCAAGGCTATGGTTTTTCTACTAGTCATGGATGGACGTGAGAATTGGACTGTGAAGAAGGCTGAGCACCGAAGAAATGATGCTTTTGAATTGTGCTGTTGGAGGAGACTCTTGAGAGTCCCTTGGACTGCAAGAAGATCCAACCAGTCCATCCTAAAGGAGATCAGTCCTGGGTTTTCATTGGAAGGACTGATGTTGAAGCTGAAACTCCAATACTTTGGCCACCTCATGCGAAGAGTTGACTCATAGGAAAAGACCCTGATGCTGGGAAAGATTGAGGGCAGGAGAAGAAGGGGACGACAGAGGATGAGATGGCTGGATGGCATCACCAACTCGATGGACGTGAGTTTGGGTAAACTCTGGGAGTTGGTGATGGACAGGGAGGCCTGGTGTGCTGCGATTCCTGGGGTCGCAAAGAGTCGGACACGACTGAGCGACTGAACTGAAGTATAACAGTGAATGTATGTCATTATACATTTGTCCAAACCTGTAGAATGTTCCACAAAGGGTGAACCTTAATGTAATGAACTTTGTGTGATTATGATGTGCCAATGTAAGTTCATCTATCATAATAAATACACCACTCTGGTTGGCAGATGGCCATAATGGGCAGGCTCTGCATGTGTTGAGAGCAGGGGGTATATTGGAAATCTCTGTTCCTTCCTCTTAGCACTACTGTTTACACCTAAAACTTCTTTAACAAATCCGTCCTAAAAAAATGAACTCCTCTGTATGTCAAGTTGGTACCCAACCATACAAAGAATGGTTTCAAGTAATTTTATTTATTTTTTTAAGATTTTTTTTCAATGTGGATCATTTTTTAAGTCTTTATTTTTGTTACATTGTTTTATGTTTTGGTGTTTTGGCTGTGAGGCATGAGGGATCTTAGCTCCCCCGCCAGGGGTCACACTCACACCCCCTGCGCTGGTACAGTAGTAATTGTAAAACACAGTATTTGACCATACATCTCTAATGGAATATATCATAAGGTTAAAGCAAACACACGGGAATTCCCCAGTGGTCCGGTGGTTAGGATTCTGCACTCTTAATGCTGAAGGCCCAGGTTCAATCCCTGGTTGGGGAACTGAGATCCCATAAGCCATGCAGTGTGGCCAAAAACAAAAACCACACACACACACACACACACAGAGCTCCTGCATTCAATAGTCTCACTGGGAGATATATTAGTTGTTATTTTTGAAACTATTGAAAAGTGAATTATTTATTATAAAATGTTGTTAGGAACCAAAATTTAGCATATGAACAGAAACGCAAATATTTCTGGGTCAAGATGGCACAGTAGGACGTGTGCTCATCTCTTCGTGTGAGGGCACCAAAATCACAGCCAGCTGTTGAGTAACCATCAACAGGAGCACACTGGAACCTACCAAAAGGATACCCCACATTCAAAGACAAGAGGCCACAGCGAGATGGCAGGAGGGGCACAATCATGATGAAATCAAATCCCATACCCTCTGGGTGGATGACCCACAAACTGGAGAACAATAACACCAAAGAAGTTCTCCCACTGCGGTGAAGGTTCTGAACCCCAGGTCAGGCTTCCCAGCCCGGGATCCAACAAAGGAACTGCCGATTCCCAGATTCCCCAGGGAATCTGACCTTGAAGGCCGGCCAGCAGGATTGGATTACAAGACTTCCCCAAGACTGGGGGAAACAAGAGACTCCAGTCTTGGAGGGCACAAACAAAATTTTCCACATACCAAGACTCAGAGGAAAGGAGTTAGTGTGGGAGGGTCTCCTGTGGAGGAGGCGTGGGTCAGGAGGGGCTCACCACAGGGATGGGGGCACCCAGCCTGGGAAGGTCCTCCTTGGGGCATACCCTCTTGGAGGTCGCCAGCACCCAACCACAGACCTAGAGGGTTGGGTCACCTTAGGCCAAAAAAGTACTAGGGAGGGAGCATAATCCCACCCATTAGCAGATAATTGGGTTAGAGCTTTACTGAGCAAGGCCGTACTCACCAGAGGAAGAGCCAGTTTCTCCCACCACCAATCCCTCCCCTCAGGAAGCTTACACAGGCCTCTTAGCCTCCTCCATCAGAGGGCAGACGCAAGCTAGAAGAGCCCCAGTCCCACAGCGACTAAAACACAAACCACATTACAGAAACTGAACCACCATGAAAAAGCAGACAGTTATGTCCCAAATGAAGGGACAAGATAAAACCCCAGAAAAACAACCAAATGAAGTGGAGATAGGCAACCTTCCAGAAAAAGAATTCAGAAAAATGATAGTGAAGATAATTCAAGATCTCAGAAAAAGAATGGAGGCAAAGATTGGGAAGATGCAAGAAATGTTGACCAAAGACTTAGAAGAACTGCCATATGACCCAGCAATCCCACTGCTGGGCATACACACCGAGGAAACCAGAACTGAAAGAGACACGTGTACCCCAATGTTCATCGCAGCACTGTTTACAATAGCCAGGACATGGAAGCAACCTAGATGTCCATCAGCAGACGAATGGATAAGAAAGCTGTGGTACATATACACAATGGAATATTACTCAGCCATTAAAAAGAATACATTTGAATCAGTTCTATTGAGATGGATGAAACTGGAACCCATTATACAGAGTGAAGTAAGCCAGAAAGAAAAACACCAATACAGTATACTAATGCATATATATGGTATTTGAAAGATGGTAACGATAACCCTATATGCGAGACAGAATAAGAGACACAGATGCATAGAACAGTCTTATGGACTCTGAGGAGAAGGTGAGAGTGGGACGTTCTGGGACAATAGCATTGAAACATGTATATTATCATATGTGAAACAGAACACCATTCCATGTTTGATGCATGAGACAAATGCTCAGGGCTGGGGCAATGGAATGACCCAGAGGGATGGGATGGGGAGGGAGGTGGGAGTGGGGTTCAGGATGGGGAACACATGTAAACCCATGGTTGATTCATGTCAATGTATGGCAAAAACTACTACAATATTGTAAAGTAATTAGCCCCCAACTAAAATAAATAAATTTATTAAAAAAAAAGACTAAAAAATAATAATAAAATAAACTGCACATATTTAAAGAGTACAATTGTATCAGTTTGGACATACTAATACATACAATCATGAAATCCCAAACATTTCTAGCATCCCCCAAAGTTTCCTTGTGTCCTTTTTTAACCGATTAATCCTATCCCCCAGAAACTGCTGATCTGCTTTCTCTGTATATAGATTAGTTTGTATTTTTCCATGGAATCATAAAATATTTAGGTTTTTTTGGGGGGGGGTGTGGCTTTCTTTCAGTATGGTTTTGAGATTCTTCAATATTGTGGGTATTAATATTTTTTTATTTATTACTGAGTAGTATTCTACTGTATGGATGATATATCACAGTTTGTTTATCCATTCTCTACTGGTGGATTTAGGTTGTTTCTGGGTTTTTGCTATATAAGAAAGTTCCTATTAAAATTCATGTACAAGGGAAAAAAAAAAGAACTAAAGAACAAACAGAGATGAATAATACACTAGAAGAAATCCACAGCAGAATAACTGGGACAGAAAAATGGATAGGGCTTCCCTCATAGCTCAGTTGGTAAAGAATCAGCCTTCAATGCAGGAGATCCCGGTTTGATTCCTGGGTCGGGAAGATCTGCTGGAGAAGGGATAGGCTACCCACTCCAGTATTCTTGGCCTTCCCTTATGGTTCAGCTGGTAAAGAATCTGCCCGCAGTGCGGGAGACCTGAGTTTGATCCCTGGGTTGGAAAGATCCCCTGGAGAAGGGAAAGGCTACCCACTCCAGTATTCTGGAGAATTCCATGGACTGTAAAGTCCATGGGGTCACAAAGAGTTGGACATGACTGAGTGATTTGAACTTTCACTTTCAAGAACGGATAAATGACCTGATAAATTTTCACCTGAATGGTGAAAATCACTGCTACAGAGCAGAATATAGAAAAAAGAATGAAAAGAAATGAAGGCAGCTTAAGAGACCTCTGGGACAACAATAAACACACTAACATTTGCATTGCAGGGGTCCCAGAAGGAGGAGAGAGAAAGGACCTGAGAAAATATTTGAAGGGGTAACAGCTGAAGATTTCCCAAACATGGGAAAGGAAATAGTCAACCAAGTCCAGGAGCACAGACAGTCCCAGGCAGGATGAACCCAAGGAGGAACACACTAGGACACACTGCAATCAAACTGACAAAAATTAAAGACAGAGCTGTGCTTAGTTGCTCGGTCGTGTCCAGCTCTTTGCGACCCCATGGACTGTAGCCCGTGAGGCTCCTCTGACCAAGGGGATTCTCCAGGCAAGAATACTGGAGTGGGTTGCCATGCCCTCCTCCAGGGGATCTTCCCAACCCAGGGATCGAACCCTGGTCTCCCACATTGCAGGCAGATTCTTTACATCTGAGCCACCAAGGAAGCCCTAAAAAATATTAAAAGCGACAAGGGAAAACGACAAGGAACATTCAAGGGAACTCCCTTCGGGCTGTAAGCTGATTTCTCAACAGAAACTCTACAAGCAAGAGTATGGCACGATATACTGAAAGTGGTGAAAGGGAATAACCTAAACCAAGAATACTTTATGGAGCAAGAAATCTCCTTCAGATTTGATGGAGAAATCAAAAGCTTTTCAGACAAGCAAAAGTTAAGAGAATTTAGTACCACCAAACCAGCTTTACAACAAATGCTAAAGGAACTTAGACAGGAAACAGGACAGGAAACAAGAGAAAATAAACCCAAAACAATTAAGAAAATGGTAATAGGATCATATATATGGATAATTACCTTACATGTAAATGGATTAAATGCCCTAATCAAAAGACATAGACAGGCTGAGCAGATGAAAACAGGTGGATGTATGCATTTTCACTTACCACATCACTCTGCTTGACCCTCCAAATTGTATATAATTATTTTATATTGTTAGGTTAATCATGTTGCCATTATGGCTTGCAATTGTAATCTTTTATTTTTTGTCTGGCTATTGATTACAAAAATTGATAAACATCTTTCACTACTGTGATTACTCACAATACCATTGTATCATGATTGGTTAACAGACAAATAATAGAATTCTATATCACCAAAACTACCATTTAATAGAAGATCCTGGAATACTTTTTAATATGCATATCAGAACTATCTTGGAAATACAAATGTCCAGGTATTGCTTTTTTTTTCACCAGAGCTCCAGATATGTTTCTAATGAGCAGCCACATTTAAAAACAACTGGACTATACGAGGAACTTTTACTTTAATCTAGTTTGTTTCACTTTTTCTATTTCATATTCAGTACTCCCATTTCATTTAGTTTGTTTTCCAATTTCTTCATCGCTCCTTTTTTTTTTATATTTTCTCAAGCCTTTATCAAGCATAGTAGAAAAGTTCTTGTATACCTTTATATACATAATATGTATAACATATATATTTTAGAAAACTTGTGAATTTTTCCCTAACTAAAAAATTTAAGACATTTTGATTCCACTTGTTTGACTTAGTATGAATAGAATGCTATTTTTCTCATCTAAAAAAACAGATACACAACAAGCAGCAAAGGTTACTGTGTAGCACAGGGAACTATAGTCAGTATCTTGTAATAACCTATAATGGAAAATAATTTCAAAAATAATATACGTGTATATGTGTAACTGAATCACCAAGAAAAAAAAAAGAATTCTACTTTTTGAAATTTAGCAACGTTTATCTTTTTGCCAGTTTTTCTAAATGTCCTATGGACATCTAATAATAAAATATGAGATATAAAAATTTAAATATATTTGTATAGGATATAAAATAATATAAATTAATATAAATAGAAATCTATTATATTTAAATTATTAATGGCATCATTCAAGATGCTCCTATTCTTATTTTTATGCACTTGATAAAATATTCTCAGAAAAATGTTAACATGTCTCACTATGATTATATATTTTTTCTTTCCCTTATATTTCTTCTGATTTTTGCTTTGTTTCTTTGTTGTTAGGTATCTAATGGTTTATGATGTCTATCTTCTTTGTCATTAAAAATATTCATCTTTGTTTCACTTAAAAATAAATAAATTTAATTTTAAAAATGCAAATAATAAATCTAAAAAGTAACTCAAAATCCTCTTTTTTCAATTTGAGAAATTCAAGATATTATCATGAATTATTTTTATCTTTCTTAAAAAATACTTTTTCCCTAAAACTGAAAAGGCTTTAAAGCAGTGACAACTCAATGAATACACTTCTGCCCAGACTGTCGTCTCTAACTAAACATTGATAACATTTCTCACTAAAAAGAACCAGGTTCCTGGGAGAAATGTCTGATTCCAGGTCTGAGGTAAGGATAAAAGAGAAGAGAATAAGAGAAGCCTGATTTGTTCTGTATAAAAACAGAAAGATTACTGGGATCTTGTCCAAAGGACACAGGTGATATTGAAAGGCTCTCATTGGCCAAAGAAGGGGACAATTGAACATCAAAAAGAATAATGACTGAAATGGTATCGTGTAAAGGTTTTGTGTACTGTCAAGCACACAACAGATATATCTTATAAGAAAATATAAACATAGGACGTAAAAAATGTAAATGTAAAAGCGCATAAAAAATGAAAAATGAATGTAAAATAGTAAATCAACCAGGAAATGTTCAACAGTTTGTTAAAAAGTTAAATCCTCACCTACCATTCCATCTACTATTCCGTTCCTAGGCATTTAGCCAAGAGAGATAAAAACACACAACCTCACAATAACTTGTATATGAATGTTTACAGCAGCATTATTTTCAATAGCCAAAAACTGGAAATAAAATGAACATTAACAAGTGAATAGATAACAAGCTGTGATCTGCTTACATGTGGCATATTACTCAGTAATGAAAGGAATGAACTGGGCTTCCCTGGTGGGTGAGTGCTAAGGAATCTGCCTGCCAGTGCAGGAGACAAGGGTTTGATTCCTGATCCGGGAAGATCCCACATGCCGCAGAGCACAGCAACAAAGACCCAGCACGGCCATAAACACTAAATAAATAAACTAAATAGAATAAATAAAAGGGATCAACTATCAATAAACTCAACAGCACGGATGAATCTCAAAATAATTATGCTGAATAAAAGAAGCCACTAAAAACTAATACATACTTCATGATTTCACTTAGAAAAAATTATAGAAAATGCAAACCCATCTATACTGACAGAAAGTCATTGTCTGGGGATGGAAGAGGAAAGGGCAGGGAGATCAACAATAGGTTTGAGGGAATGGATATGTTATTATCTTGATTGTGCTGATGGTTGCATGGACATATACATACTGCTAAATAAAGGTAAAGAATTCAGCATTTATCCTGACATTCCTGTACAAACTGTATTTCAAAGTAATCAAATATTAATAGTTGGTGAAAGAAAGTTCTCTATAAAGTTTTCTCTATAGAAAATCACAACTAATAAATGCAACAGGAAAAAAGAGCTATAAAATCTCCATAATGAAAAGTTTCTAATTTTTAATTAAAAGCTGATCTGGACCCATTGATACACTGGAAATAATAGGACCCAAAGAAACTAACCTCTGTCCTGAAGCGAGGGCAATGGGAGACTGTCCATTGGGCGGCCGAGGCTCCTCACAGGTCTTCATCTCCACCTCTACCTTATCCAGGCACTGAAATAAAAGCCATGGAGACCTAAGCATCTGCACAGAGCCCCACACAGCACAGACTGTCTTATCTGTCTCTGAGCTCCAACACCCAGTTGAGTGCTGTGCCCACAGTGGACCAACAATAAATGTTTGTCGAATGAATGAACAAACAAACTAAAATACAAAGAGAGGCCTCATCGTCACCCTTCCATTTCTATTAGCAGCAGAACTCCATGACAAGCATGGGATTAGCTCACAGCAGAAAATGAAAACATAAGTCCGAGTTATAGAGATATTACTATTCCTGGGGATTCCAGTCCTTGGGATATATGTGTGTGTGTGTATATATGTATATATATACACACACACACATATATATATATCGGTTCCCAAAGGGCTTTTAGCTGAGAATCACCCAACAGTCAACGTGAATAAATTTCTAATTTTTCCTCCAATAGGAATCCAAAGGAAATGTAAAGACAGAAACTGGACAGCAAAACTTGTCATAAAAAACAAAATTCAAAGCAAAACCAACTCGGGACTTGTGTCTCACTGCTACTTGCTCTACTGCACAGCAGTTCTAGAAAAAACCCAGACAACAGTCACCCCGTCTCACAGAGGAGCTCACAAGCCAGATGGAAAGCACCCACACTCCCAGAAGGGACAGCCTATCTAACTCCTCCCCATCTTCTCTCAGCTCCTTTAAAACCTTACCCCCGCCTTCCCCATTTAATTACTTGCAATCAAGAAAGGGCATTACCAAGCAAATTGGGTGTGTCTTCAACTTTGTCCACTGGATCTGAAAGAGGAAAGCAAAGACTCAGGGCTATGGGAGGCACCCCTCACGAGGGCGGGCCTGCTGGCCAAAGAGAGCAGCAGCCCTCTGACCAGATTCTCACCCGGATCGAGGCCCTGTTGCAGTAGACCCGAGTGATGGCTAGCCAGGTGGGGAGCTCCAGCACGTTCTGTAGAACCTCTTCATCCAGCTCCAGGTTGGTCAGCTGGCCCTCCCCTTTCAGGGTGCTCAAATTGATTTTGTCCGGGGAAAGATTCTTAGTGAATCTGAAAAGAGTGATGGTAAGCAGCTATTATTTCCATGGAAATCTGCCAATGAGCATTATAACCAAATAACACATTTCAATATGGAGAAATGAAAAAGTTAAAGAACAAATGTGGACTAACAACCACACTATCTCCAGACAGTGTAAGATGTTAGGTGAGACATATTCTGTCACAATCGCATCATCTTTCTACTCTAGAACCTACAATAACAATTCTGGAGAAACGGTTATAGCAGCAGCAATACAGCCTTTGATATAATTCCCATATAAAACCAGAAAAACTAGATAGCAACTTAAAAGCTCATGGTTTAGTTGATAAGTTGTGTCTGACTCTTTTTGCAACCCCATGGACTGCAGCCTGCCAGGCTCTTCTGTCCATAGAGTTTTCCAGGCAAGAATACTGGAGTGGGTTGCCATTTCCTTCTCCAGGGGATCTTCCTAACCCAGGGATCAAACTTGGGTCTCCGGGACTGCAGGCATTCTTTACCAACTGAGCCACCAAGGAAGCCCTTGAATAACATTAAAAACAAAACTATAAGATAACTATAAACCCCCATATACAAGCAGGAGAGGAAAAAACATTAACAGCCACAAGACATGAGTGCTACAAGCAGTTGTGCAGATCAACAAAGAGGAAAACAACAGGGCATCAGAGAAATCAGACAACAGAAGGACCCCAAGATGACCAAGTACTCAATGAAGAGTAATGTGGACCAATTTGAGAATAGCGACAGAAACTGGAGGAGTTTTGGGCAAGCGGCCTAAAAGAGCTGAAGCAATCCAACCCTATAAATTATTGGAATTCACCAAGGCTCCTTTCTAAGATGGGCCCCCACACTGAGAAAAACTGCTGGGAGAGTAATCCAAACTGAGCAAGACAGAAATGAAGAAAACAGATAGTCCAAATAAAAGTTGGGCAGGGTGGGGGGGACGGTAACGGACCAGGATGTATCAGAAAGCAAGCCATTATATTTTTAAATACTACTCGAAACAACAAAAGAGGGAATTCTATGAGGTTAAACAGATGAAAAGTAACAGATTAATTACTGGCTTGTTAAGTAGGGTAAAGCAAAACCCCAGATCCTTACATATACCTTTACTGATGTGAAAAAAGAACACAACCACTTACGGCCTTGCCAAAGGGACTGAACCTGAATGTCATCCCGCTACTGGTCCTGTTGCTCATTTGCAGGAAATACAAAGGTAAACTGCTGAACTGTACCCTTAGCGTGCAATCAGCAGAATTCAGGCCGTGGGAAACTCTACAGGTCAAGGGGCCTGGACATAAACAATTCACACAGGCCTGTGCTCTCACTGTTTCACACTGTATCGCTTCTCATCCTGCTGACGACCCCAACTGTAGTGCCGATCCTGTTCCCGATGCCAATTTTCTTGCTGTTCACACTGCTCGCTGAACCCAGGGTAGCCAAGGCACAAGCTAAGAGGCTGGAAGAAGACTCAAGGAGCTGTAGGAACTGCAGACACGTTTATTCTCTCCTGAGTGGCATGGCAGCCATAACACAGCCTCTCTCCTGGCTGATGCAGCAGCCGTCGCAGCAGCTATAACATAACCATAACGTAGCCATAAAGTAACTTCATATAACATAACTATGATGCCGCTCCAATGTAGAACCAATGCAGCGGCAGCCAGGGATTTCACGGTGAAGCTCACACAGGCTACTGCATAAAGTAGCCTGTGACCAAGTGAATACCTCGTGACATGCATGCACAGTGCCATGAGTGATCTCAGCTGTTACACAGCCATGCAAAGTCATTGTTTACAGCACATGGGGTGAGAGGGTGTGAGAGCGTGGGGCCAGAGAGCCTGACTGGTGCCATCTTGTTAATATCCCCACACACACTGTCTCCAGCCCTTGCTCCTATGCTCTTGCCACCCACCCCTCTTCCTGGAGCACCTTCATCATGATTTGCCATTGAAGACTCAACTCTGACTTCTCACTGAGACTTGCTTTCCTTCAACTCGTGTTAAACTCATACCTTCTACATCCCTAGAATTTAGGTCATCATCAGAGAGGGTCTTGGGTGTTCTCTAATTTTCCCATATGTAACCACTGCTACGCAATGAGATGTTAAGCCCCGTGAGGTCAGGGGCTGAGTGTTACCTGACAGAATACCAGCATTCCTGCATACCCTGTAGCCAACTGCCCTGCTGACTGACTGCTCCCAGCTCCCTCCTCTCATCTGCTGGCTGGATCGATTTAAGGCCAGGTCCTCAAAGGGTAACCCTGGCTCCTGTATGACAAGCTGCCTGACGAATCTCACCTGTGTGAGTTCTCACTGCTGTTGCCACTCACAGACCCTCTCTTCTCCCTAATAATGAATTCCACTTCTGCTTCCATCTGTAACTACACTTAGCCCCTGCACATACTAGATGCTAACAGTTGAATTTATGGAGTTATATGTTGTTTACTAACTTTTTCTTCCACACAAATCCTTTCCTTTTTACGAAGCTGTGTTTCAGTGCTTTTGGTTTCCCTTGAACCCTAAAATCATGACGGGCAAGAGTTTTCTCTCTACATTTTCTTCTATGGTGACTAACATGGTACTAAGTAAAAGGGCTCTGTAACAATTTTTTAAATGATAGTAAAAAAAAAAATAGAAGTTTAAAAACATACAGTACTGTATGATATTGAGAGACACATAGAAATGCACTGGCATGATAACAACAAATTCTGGAAAGTGCTTGACTGTGGGACATGGGGAAGTGTCCACAGGAAGTGTCACCTGTAGGGTCAATGATTATTTCTCCAGTTGGGAGGTAAGTGCATGGCTCTTCATTATATTACTCTTTTTACCTTTCTGCATGGCAAATATTTCACAATAAATCCACCTAACATTTCTATCAGTGACCTACTGTACATACGTACTGTTGGGAGAGCTACTCCCCCATGGGTCTCTCACATTACCAACTGAGCTCATGTCTTGTTGGGTAAGAAAAACACAAAATGCATGACCCTGACCACTCCTTACCCAAGCCACTTCTCAGGGCTGTGTTAGGAAAGAGCAGCTTTGAGGGATGAAGCAATGTTCCTCTCCAGTACAATGAACGGGCTTGCTTACTAGGTACTGTGAAAGCAATGGATTCCCCAAATTCAGTGTTCCACCCCTATAGCACATACAGGCATCCATCTGGGCCCATTCATGGGCCCATTCATACCACGCCTGGGGGACCTGCGGGGGCACGAGGGGAACTAGCGCAGACCTACGCTTACACTGCTTACAGGGCCATGACCAGTAAAGTCCTTTCTCTCTGACCCAAGAGTCTTGAGCTCTGCCGGCAACCATGAACCGTGGTAGGCTATTAGCATCCAAACAGGGTGAAATAAAATCCTAGACCTTTACACATACTTTCACAGATTTTAATTCATAAAAAAATTTTCATCAACACTTACTGAGTATGAATCTATATTAAAATAAGTTTTCTATAATGGCTCCTATTCTCTGAAAACTAACTTGCCACAGAGGGAAAGAGAATTCTTTTCCTATAAAGCATGGCCATCTACACGGAAACAGGACTGGGTATGAAAGAGAAAAAGAGAACGACTTAAAAATACTTTTAGTACGTAAAACAACAACTGAAAGTAAAGGAAGATATACAGCACAAACCCCCCGGGGAACCAAGAGGAAACACAGTCTTGAAGGATGGAAAGAAAAGCAGAAAACAGAACTCAACATTATTTACATAGAATCACTAGGTACCAGGTGGCTTTCTTTTTCAAGCCCCTTTTGTAGTTAAATAAGATATTACAATTATTTCCTTCCAGCACCCTTCCTTTACTCTTAAGTATTCAAGGAAGCCACCTCAGCTTAAAATGGGGGTGGGACATCCTTCAGAAGAACTAACCTTAAAGATAATTTCTGAAGACATAAAATTAATTTTGAGGGCTGTGTGTCTCCTTTCTCCTCTGCACAGACTTGGATAAGACCCCACCTCCTCACCTCAGTGAAGAATCATGGTAGGAGTGAGACAGGATAAGGATCCCTTTAATATACAGGAGCAGGGAGGAAAGGCTGAGAATCACTAAGAGAAGCTAATTTTGCATCTGATAAAAAGCCATTTTCAAGAAAAGAAAGTGATAGGAACTTTTTGAAGTATGTTTCTCTCTGAAAAAAGAGGAACATACTTCAAATAGAATGAAACAAACACAGACAAGAATAAGTTATGCTGCTTATTAGCACTGACATTTTCAGAGTGACTATACTAAACAGGTACCATATACCTATGCAAAACCTAATCTTATTTGTGTGCTCAGCTGCTCAGTCATGTTTGACTCTTTGTGACTCCATGACTGTAGCCCGCCAGGCTCCTGTGTCCACGGAATTTTCCAGGCAAGAGTACTGGGGTGGGTTGCCATTTCCTACTCCCGGGGCTCTTCCCGACCCAGGGATCGAACTCCTGTCTCTGGTGTTTCTGCACTGGTAGGCAGATTCTTTACCACCAAAGCACCTGGGAAGCCCAACCTTATTTACAGCTCCATAAAAAATAAATGTCATTTTTCATTTTTTCAAGCCTTAAAACATTTTATTAAAGTACATTTTCCTTTGTACCAACCACTCTGAAAATGAACATTATCTCAATTAGTCTTCGCAATACCCCATATGAAATATGCATCATTATCCCCATTTTAAAGAAAAAGAACATGAGGTTCAGATATGAAGTCATTTGCCCAAGGTGAACAGGGCAGGAAGAGGCAGAGCGTGAACCCAGCTCTGCTCACCGGACTTTCTTCTACTTACATCTTCGCTTAGTAATATATTCCTTCAAAACACATCTGGCACAGAATAAATTTATAAGCCATCTCAGAAATGGTTAGAGGACATCCTTTCCCTTTTTACAAACTACCATGGCTGTTTAGCTGCTTAACCTGTATAAGAAGAAAAATCTGTTTTTTGTGGGGGGAGAGGGGGATAAAATTACAGTGTACCTCCATCAGAGACCTTTCTGCACTTCACCAACTCAATCAGATTAATAAAATCTTTCTTAAGTATGCCCAGAGCTAAGTCACCAGCATTCTAGCAGTAATGCCCAGTCTCTACCAAGACACTGACAAGGGACCACAGAGGTTACTGTGCCATCAGCTCTGTGATCAAATATGCAAGTAAGTAAGTAATCATGAAAAACTGAACAAACAAAATGACCAAGAGTTCTTTAATTATGCTCTAAGGGCTGCTGACAGTACAGGCAGGTTTGCTGGACCACCATGGGCTGTTCTCCCATAATAGTAATAATGATATACATTTGTTTTGTTTTTTATTTATCAATTAACTTTTAGGAGACAACAAAAAAATAGATATTACCTTACTGCTTCTCAAAAATGCAGTAAAAATTTCTCAACTGATTTTGCATGTATTTTATCATAATAACAAAGAATAGGTAAAAAGGTGATCCATGGGTCCAGTCATTGTTAGAGAGGTTTGTGGAAGTCTGCTCAACCAAGCAAACCACTGACCTGAGATCTAATCTGAAACTATCCAACAATTTTTGGCACAAATTTCATTCAGCATTTGTGTTCCTTATCCAGAATGATATCACTGAGTCCAAGGGTGACTAAAAAGGCTAATGGAAGCCTGTTATTCATTGTACTTCAAGAATGTGGGAAAACATTTTCTGGCCATCTGTTACTGTTACAAAGCATAGAAGCTAAGATGAAATCAAGATGGAAAAACAGACTTGGATCAAATTTCATTTCTCCCAGAGCACTGCAATTTGAAGAGACAGCAGACAAAAAGCTCCCAGACATCTTTGTGAAAATGGACCACAATGTTGGGAAGTGACAATTCTTAGATTTGGAGAGTCACAGAATTTCAGAGCTAGAAAGGCATCTTAAATACTATCTTAGTCCAAGCCTATAATTTGCCAAAAAAAAAAAAATACCCTGCAGTATCTATTTAAAATGTACTGTTTTTAAGTATATTCACATAGATGCAAAAACATAAGCTTAATCAATTTTAGAACATTTTCACTACCTCCCCAAAGAAAAACAAAAACAAAAACAACGCTGCAGCTATCATTCCTAATCTCCCCTTGCCTCCCAAAGCTAGACAACCGTCATTCTATTTTCTGTCTCTATAAATCTGCCTATTCTGGACACTGAATATAAATGGAATCGTATAACATGTGGTCTCTTGTGATTAGCTTCTTTCACTTAGTATATTGTTTCCAAAGTTCATCCATGTTGTAACATGAATCAGCACTTTGTTCTTTTTTTTTTAAATATAGCCAAGAATATTCCATTGTATGAATATATCACATTTTGTTTCTCCAGTATCAGTTGATAGACATACGGGTTATTTCCACTTATCAAATATTATGAATAATGCTACTATGAAAACGCAAGTACAAGTTTTTGTGTGGACTTACAATTTTATTTCTTTTAGATATACACTTAGGAGAATTGCTGGTTCAAATGGTAACTGGTTTCCTTTTTAAGGAACTGCTACATTGTTTTTCAAAGTGGCTTCACAATTTTGAAATCCTATCAGCAGTATTTGAGAGTTCTAACTTCCCCAGATCCTCATCATCACTTGTTATTATCTTTTTTTTATTATAGCCATCCTAGTAGCCATTGTGGTTCTGATTTGCATTTCCTTGATGGTCTCATGATGTTGAATATCTTTTCATGTGTTTCTGGCAATTTGTGTATCTTAAATATCTATTCAGACACTTTGCCCATTTTTAACTTGGTTACTTGTTCTTTTATTTAGTTGTCAGCCATTATTTCTTCAGAGAAAATTTGTCTTGTTTTAGTTATCTACTGCAGCATAATAAATCACTTAGTGTTATAAAACAGAAAGCATTTTATTAAGTTCACATATTCTGCACACTAGAAATCTATTCATGAAATAACTGGGATTGCTTTTCTCTGATTCACCTTGGAAGAGATGAAAGGCTGGGAGCTGGGACCATCTGGAGGCCTCTTCACTCACATGGATGGGCCCTGAGCTGGAATGTCTCAAAGGCTGGGCTCAGCCAGGACGGTTGACTGCATACCTACATGCAGTTGCTCCATGTAGCTTGGATATCACTTTCACCTCTATTCAGTTGATTATAAGTAAGCCACTAGGGTCAAGAGAAAAACATGTAAGGTGATAGATATCGTTGCAATCAAGCCAGATATCTTATTCTCTCTCCTGTCCTTCTAGGACTCCAACTGTTGTTTTAGTCACTAAGTCGTGTCCCAGTCTTTTTGTGACCCCATGGACTGTAGACCGCAGGCTCCTCTGTCCATGGCTTTTTCCATACTGGAGTGGGTTGCCATTTCCTTCTCCAGTGGATCTTCCTGACCCAGGGGTAGAACCATGTCTCCTGCATTAGCAGGTGAATTCTTTACCACTGAGCCACTGGGGAAGCCCCATGATATTTAACCTCTCATGAAAAGAGAAAACTCTTTTCAGATCTCACCAAGATCTTATTTTTCACCCATCAGAACAACTGGGGAGCCCCTGGACTCCAAGTACATATATTTGAATATTGTTCCATAGTCAACGAGGCTCTGTTTTTGTTTTTCAATCCTTTCTGTTCTTTAGAGTAGATAATTTCTATTCCTCTATTTTCAAGTTCACTGACCATTTCTTTAGCCACCTCCAACCTGCTGCTGAGAATAAACTTTTCAGATATTGTACTTTTAAGTCCTAGATTTTACATTTGTTTTTGTTTTTTTTTTATATTATCCATTTCTCTGGGGAGAGTCTCCATTTGTTCATTTATTACTACCAAGTTTGCTTTAAAGTCCTTATGTGGTAATTTCAACATCTGAGTCATCTTAGGATAATTTCTATTGACTGCCATTCTCTGGACAATGAGTCACAGAGGCATTCAGTTATTATTGTGTACTGGACATTATGGAGATTCTGGATTCTGCCAATTTCCCTCCAAAGAATTTTGTTTTATTGGGCAATCAACTCGGGCTAGATTCATACTCCAAACTCTGTCCTTCCTGTAGTGGACAGAAGCTGAATTTCAGCTCAATTCTTTCAGCTTTCAACCACCGCCTTTTCCAAGCTCCATGGAGTCTTCCCCCACGCATGTCAAGGATTAAAGCAGATTTTAGGGCTTCTCCTTCTTTGTTCCCTTCTCTCTAAGATGTATCCTTTCATTTTCCAGTCTCTCTTATAGCCCTGAATTCCATCCTCTGGCTCCCCAAGTAAGACTGTAAGACTAGACTTTTGCTTGAGTGCTAACCATCACCCACCATGCAAACTGGAGAGTGTCCTCAGGCAAAAATCTATAGAAATGAGAATCTTACCCAGTGTGATCCCTATCTTTCAAGTTTCCTGTCAGTTTCTGCCTCATTTTGTCAACTCTGCAAGGTCTTCGAGTAGTTGCTTTTTATATACTACCTTGAGTTCATAACTGTTACAAGAGGGAGGCTTTGGTCGATGTAAGATACTCCTATGGTGTTAGAAGTAGCTTTCCTGCTAGCTCTCATTATGTTCTCCCCAAGAGGCAACCATGAGGTGAGTCACCAAAAGTGCATATGACTGGATGTGCACAGACAGACCCTCTCAGAGCAGGGCGGCAAAGAGTGATAGACAAGTTACCTTCTTGGTCTGCTGGTGAAGTGCTTGTCACAAAGCTGTAAGCAATATTAAAAAAGTATAAGGAAAAACAAGTTTCCGCTATACAGAAGTAATATGTATATAGACAGTAGCTGGGCTTTCTTAGAGACTAAACAACAACAATAGATAGTAGTTATAATATGCAAATAGACAATTACTATATGTATATATATATTCTACTAAAATTGCTTCTTTCTTCAGTGAATACCTTGGGCATTTTATAATGTCAGATTTTTTAATGTTTTTTTAATAATTAGAGAGTGAATCTATAAACAATACCTCTGTATAGATGCACTACAATTTAATAAAGTCCCTACTGATTTATATTCATTTCATTAAATAGCCTTTTTCACTTGATTCCTTCTGTAGGATGAATTCATAGAAGTGAAACTGCAGAGTCTACATTTTGACAGATATTGCCAAATTTCCTATCACAGACATGATACTGATTCATACTCTCAACAAATACAACCAATAGTCCAAATCTTCCCATACCAAGGGTAGCTTGGTCATTTGAAGCACTCCTATTTACCCTAATCCCCATCCCAGAATTCTGGACATTCTAGAGAGGCTCTCCTTCCTTAATTCCCAACAACAGTCCTGATGAACATTCTAATTCCCTCCTCTAAGCCTGGAGCCTTGCTAGTCTTGTTTACCTGAAACACTAATAACTGGATCTGGTTTGATCCACTTTTCATCTAGAATTGAATACTTGTAAATTGGCCTACTGGGGCTTCCCTAGCGGCTCAGATGGTAAAGAATTTGCTGGCAATGCAGAAGACCTGGGTTTGAATCCTGGGTTGGGAAGATCCCCTGGAGAAGGTAATGGTAACCCCCTTCAGTATTCTTGCCTGGAGAATCCCATGGAGAGACGTGTCTAGTGGGCTTCAGTCCATGGGGTCGCAAGAGTCGAATATGATTGAGTGACTAACACAATGACAAACTGGCCCACTAGCAAAGCAAGACATGTTACCTATTGATTCCTCATCTAACTGACTGTTAACATATTTGACCACCACCTAGAATATGGCTGCAATTTCTTATTCATCGTCTTTTCTATATATCTTTAAAAAAAAAAAGCTTTTTTTAGGCCATTATGCACACGCAGGATTGCAGTTCCCCAATGAGGGATCAAACTCACATCCCCTGCATTGAAAGTATGCAGTCTTAACCACTGGACCATCATGGAAGTTCCAACATACCCTTTAACTGATCATTCTTGAATTAAGACTGAGATGGGGAGATCTTCATCAACTGTAACTCAGAGACAGCTGCCCTCTGCCCTCTCAATTCTTCAACCACTCAGTTCCCATAGACACTGGGTCCCAGGTTCTTTCCCCTACACTGGTCTTGAAGATATTACACCTCATGACTCAAGTCTTGGCATGTCTCACTTTGTTAGAAACATTTGTCATCCTAACATATTCCCCTTAATTTCCTTTACTTCCATGTCATGACAATTTTCAAATTTAAATCAAGAGTAAGAATTGATGAATACTGTATTTCTAATTTCAAAACCTACACAGGCTCTTGGTTTAACCAGAGTGAAAGTGTACTTGCTAATGCTCAGAAAAGGAAGGCCTATTCCACTAACGGGCATTGCTGGTTATTCACTATTGAATGAGAACAGATATTTCTTTGTGGAAAAGCCTTAAACAGCTATTTAGAGAAGTGTAGCAGGCAGATTATCTAAATTTTTAAAACTGCCCAAGGAGAAACTAAGGAAAAAGGAAAATCATACCATACACTGAGGGTGCCCTTACTTTTTAAGCACAACTGGCCCTAATTTTGACCAAAACATATGCTTATTTTAACAGGCATAGACTACTCAAAGTTCTTTCTTTCACATCTGATGGTGGAAGAAAAGCCCTGTCAAAACCTTTGAGTAGTTTCCCCTACAGGGATCATTTAATAAACAAACACCTAAGATAGCTTCCCAGGTGGTGTGAGTGGTAAAGAATCCGCCTGCCAATGCAGGAGATGCAAGAGATGTGGGTTTGATCCCTGGGTGGGGAAGATCCCCTGGAGTAGGAAATGGAAGCTCACTGTAGTATTCTTGCCTGGAAAACCCCATGGATGGAGGAGCCTGTTGGGCTACAATCCAGGAGTCACAAAGAGTTGGACATGACGGAATGGCTGAATGCACACGCACGCACACGCACACACACGCACACACACATCACCACACCTAAGATAGCAGCACATTCAACTAAGATTTAGTAGGTTCAAACCAAATAAAGTAACTGTGGAAGACACAATGAAGAGTTTAAAAAACAAACAAAGGTCTCTAGAAAGGACTATGAGCTCCTCAAGAGCTGGAACTGTATCATTTAGATCTCTGTCTAACTCAAAACCCAGATAAGGATGTTCAATTAATGTCTACTGATATTAACAAGAAGCAAATAAATGACAACTGCCAAATAAGTGGCATGAACTAAGGGGTATATCCAACAATCTATCCATATTCTTTCACACATTGCAAATCAACTATATGTCTGATTATCCAAACATGTTAAACCAGGTTTAACAGTGTCATCTGTAAACACAAAAATAAATATAAGCTGTGAAGCTGAGGTTAGAAGGTACACGCTTCCCATCTGCAATAATTATTAAGTGCCAGGTTTTTTAAAAGTAGAGAGGGAAAGACAGAGATTAAGTACATTCTGAAAGCTTATCTAAAAGCTGTTATAATAAAATATGGTATCAGAAAATATAAAAGAAAGAAGATATTTCTCTGAGAACAAAAATTATTTTTAAAGTAATAGCTAACATTTAATTGCTTACTCTATTCCAGGCACTGTCCTAAGCACTATCTTATACATTTTTAATTAATTTCTCACAATGACCCCATGACATAAAAGACAGCCACTGTCTCCAATTTATACATGAGGAAACCTAAGTGTGGAAAGGTTAAATAATTTGTCCAAGGTCACAGAGCTAGCGAGCTAGGATTCAAGATCAGGCAGACTGGCTCAAAAACTTGCAGTCTTGCCTACACTAAACCATCTCTGCGACTTTAAACCAAGTCAAGAGGTATAGAAGTTTGGAGAAGAGAAACTCCAGGTGCCTCAGACCCAGGTCAATGGCAACAGAGAACAAGATGAGCCCTGTCCAGATGCTTTGGCATAGTAGTCAGGCCTCTATGACCTAGCCAATATCCTTCTAGCTGTATTCCTTTAACCCACACTGCATGATTCAGAATCACATGTAGTCTCCTAAAACCACCTGTTGCTTCTCAGCCTCTGCCTGGCATCACCCTTCTGCCCCTGACTGTCTGTGCCCTGCTGGCTCCACGGATGCTTCTGAAGGCTTTACTGGGCCCAAGGTTTACAGGTCTATTTAACTCCATTGGCAGGTAAGTCTCTGAGCAGGAATCTTGTCTCATTTGTCTCTGAGTTCCTGTATGCTTGGCATACAATGCAGATGATCAAAAAGTTTCTGGGAAGAATTAATGAATAAATGGTTTCAGAATCAGAGTCCTCAAAGACAGCCCAGGGTCTGGGGCTAGCCAAAGGGGAGACCAGGCTCCATATCTAAGAGTGGCTGAGGCACCACCTGCAGCTGAATATCCAACTTTCTTGCAACAAACCTTCCTCACAGAGGCAGAGGAACTTCTCTTGAGGGTTCCGAGGACCTAGGAGCCACAGCCAACTCCACCTGCAAGGAAGGGATATCCTTCAATACACTGCCAGGCCTCTCCTTTCGTATCAACCTCTGTCGAGACATTTCCTCAAATGAAATGAGTTCCTGAACACTGCAGCCCCTTCTTTCACACAGGTTTGAAAGAGAAAAAAACAGATTTCAAAAAAAAAAAGAGAGCGAGGAGAAAGAAAGAGAAAGAAAGAAAAACAGATTTCTCTTAGAAAAGGGAAATGTATATTTTCAGCTCTGCCTGGGAAAGCACTACGCCAGATGGCAGGAGGAAGTTCAGCTAGAATGAACCGAGCCATCCCTAGCTGGACTGTCCACATCTCAGAACTCCTCGACTTTCAACTGACTCATAAACTGCTGCCCGGACCCCTGCCCCATCCTCACTGCCATGGCAACAGAAACCGGTTTTGGAAAATAAAAAACACACTTGGAGCTTCCAGAGTGTCTGCGGGCTGAGGAGCTATGAAAGTAAGAGCGGCTTAGCGGAGCTGACCCTGTAGGACATACCATGAACTGGCGGTGATCTAACTAGAATAGCATTCCTGCTCCCAAATATGTTCTCTATTCCTCCCCCTGACTTAGCTGAAGTCATATATCCTAAAGAGCAGGGAATTCTGGTGACAGAGCAAGGGGAGCAGAGAATACAGGCCTGGGGGTAGCAGGGTAAGGCAGCAGAGGACGGAGGGAAGAATCGGGCCAGCGGGTGCATGACAGAGGGGCCTCGGGAAGTGGGGAAGAGACAGAAAGGAGAGAGGAGAGCGTGGATCAAGAGCAAACCAGCTGTTTCACATTTCGGCCTAAGTTGGCGCTTCTCAGCCCTGACGGACTCAACTCTACGAGTGGTCTTGCCAAGAGTGACAACCTTCTCTAAAATAATGTTTAAAACAATCTTTCCCAAACGTAGTTGCAGTCCTGGAACGTTCACTGTAGTTTAAAGCTGCGCGGGGAATTCCCTGGTGGTCCCTTCCTTCCACTGGTTAGGTCAGGACTCCATGCTTCCCTCTACTGCAGAGGGCATGGATTTGACTTTTGATGACGGAGGAACTAAGTTCCCACAAACTGCATGGAGCAGCCAAAAAAAAAAAAGTTATGCAGTACTTTGTGTTTACATGTAGGCTTATATAATCTAAACAAGTAATTCACCTCTGTAAGCATCTAACATTCAGAAGTCAAAAAGGACAAAGGACAAGGAGTTCCCTGGTGGCCTAGTGGTTAGAATTCTGGGCTTTCACTGCTATGCCTGGGGTTCAATCCCTGGTCAGGGAACTGAGATGGAGTAAACCGTTTGTTGTGGCCAAAAATATATAAATAAATAAATAAAAAGACAAAGGATAATCCTTCTTTGTGTGAAACGATTCCGCATACTGCATGACATCAGCATCTCCAGCCCACTCATTGAATGGTCATATCCCTCAGTCAGAACCGGGAAAAAAGGCCTTAGGCCTTGCTGAGATACAATGATCTCAATGATCTAAAGATCTTACTCCAAACTTTTTCTTCTCCTTCTTCTCTCCTCCCCCTTCACATGGTTCCCAAACAACCAAGACCCAGATCTCCATCTAGTGAAGTTATATTATATATAATTAACACACTGTGGCTTTTGTGGGATGAGAACCTATTCAACAGTTATAACACTATTTCTACTACTGAACCACACACTCCAAATTTCAAACTTAGAAATAAATTTTGAGAATATAACACTTCCATCAGTCAGAGACTTAAATACACTGACCTCTCACCATCAAAGTGCTCATTCTTTAAATGATAAGTTGACATCTAAGCTATATATCTCCAAGGCACTATAAAGACTCAGTATCCATGTAAAATGATCATTGCTGTTGGCAAATAAAATAACATCAATCCAACATAATTTATGATACATCTAGTCCTCATTCTGTGGCAAGAAGGTACAAACTACCTATCCTTTACCTAGACTGCTAATATGTATTATTCTTACACTTTAGTTTTTCCCTTTACTATAGATATTGATTGATTGATTTTCCACTGCTTATACATATTGGGAAATGTTCCTTAGCATCCATAATCAGCATCAGTAGCACTTTCTTCATCACACAAAGATAAAAGGTCCCTTAGTGACACTGAGTGAACTGGATTCCCTTGCCCTTCTGCTCCCCTACCCCTACCCTGCCCCAGTCTGAGGTTCCCTGAGTTACAACCATGCATTCTCACGCCATATACCTTCTCCTGCACCCACTTCACACACTCAAAACATCCTCAGACCCTCTGGTTTTCAAAGCAGTCAAGGGACATAATCCCCGCCACATGAAGGTCACCCCCAAGTAATCACAGATAATTAAGCTGCCCAAAAAAAAGAACCTTTTTTCCCCCCAGTGATTCATGTCATACTTACAGATTATTTTCCAACCAGGTTTTGTATTAGGTGCAGATAACTAAATGGCCTCTATTTTTTTCTTGCACTCTGAAAATATAGTATATAATTGTGCTATATTCTTAAACTCCAGATAAGTAAATTCTCTAAGGACCCAACCCAGTATATACATCTCAGGTATTTCACCTATTCTGAGACCAAAGTTTACCTTGTAGTATGCCTTGGCAAGAAAAAAGTGACAAACAGGACCAGTCCTAGTTTCCTTCTCTTTTTAAGCAATGATACAGAGCATTCATCTCTACTTCTCTGCATTAAAATGTTAAGAAACATAATTCTTAAATGTTGAAAGAATTATTCATTTGGATAAGTTAGACACTGTTAGTGATCTCTCTCGAACAACTTTAATAAGTAGTAATAGTCACTGTTCACTGAATACTTTTTCAGTACCAGGCACTTTTATACATGATTTCTAATCCTCAAGACAAGTGTGCATTATTATCCCCTATTTTACAGATAAGGAAACCAAAGCTTCAAGAAACTAAAAGACTTGCCAAACACCAGCTTACAAGTAGCAGAGTCAGAATGCACAGCCACCTTTTAGAATTCAAAGTCCGGGTTCTTTCTACTACAATAACATGCTGCTCAATCAGCTTTTCAAAGCAGCTGATTTCATTATTTGTGAACCATACATTAAGCTTTTTATGTCAGATACATATGACCACATCCCTTTGAAATTCGTATTGCTTATAAACGCTGCTTTTTTTAAGACACAAGACAACCACTTTAGGGTAAAAGAGAATCACCTTTGGAAAGGTATAAAGATACTAATAAAAAAAACTATTAAATTCAAATGTTAGTTCCTTTTTTTTAATTTTTATTTATTTATTTTTTTTAGTTTCTTTAGTAAAGATAAAAATCTATGCCAGGGCTTTCACTGCTGAGGCCTGAGTTTAACAGCTGGTCGGGGACCTGAGATCCCACAAGCCACGTGGCACATTTTTAAAAAAATAAAAGCTATGCCAATGGGGTACTAAACTTATAGAACAGAAAGAAATTATTTAATATCCAGGCTAGTCTGAATGCCAAATATTTAACAAAAATTCAAACACCTAAAGAACAATCCCTCTTTTCTCTTAAGGTAAATGACTATACTTTGACAGGGAGCAAAGCATCACGTCCATTCCAAGTAAGAAATGTTATGGGTTAATGGTTACAAATTACCCTAATTATTTCCACAGAACCTGCCCAATTGGAACATTTCTTCAAAAAGATCTTATGTTTCCAAGGTTCTGACATTTGCTTGTGACTAAAATTCACAAACAAATCAGAATTTGAAAATTAAACAAAGGCACAAATAAAGGGGCCATCTGGTTTATCACAGATGAAGTAAAAATATTTCAAAACATACCCACCAGAATGGCTAAAATGAAAAAGATGAAAAATACCAAGTGTTAGCAAGGATGGAAAACAACCAGGATTCTTATACACTTTCAGGGGAAGTGCAAACTGGTACAGCCAGTTAGGAAAACTGCTTAGCAATATCTATTAAAATTTAACATACACATATCCTGTGACCCAGAAATTCCACTCTTAGGTATATCCACAACAGACACACTTATTCACCAAAGGATATGTACTAGACTCTTCCTAATAGCACTATTCAGCACAGCTCTGAACTGAGAAACTATACAAATGTCCATCAACAGAAAAATGTACAAATAAATTTAAGTATATTCATATAATAGAATAATAGCAATGAAAACAGAAAATCTACAAATTGATACAACAGAGATTAACCTCACAAAAACAATGCTGAGCTAAAGAAGCCAGGAATGAAAGTATACATTCTGTGATTCCATTTATATAAAGTACAAATAAAGACAAAACTAATCTTTGCTGTTAGAAGTCAGGACAGTGGCTACCCCTTGGTAGAGGTAATGATGGGGGAGACTCAGGGAGCTCCTTGGTGCTGGCTAATATTCTCCTCCTTCACATGGTGCTGGTTGTTCAATCTGAAATCCTCAGATGAGATGCATCAGAGCAGTAGAGAGATGAAGGAGCCTGGCTCTGGAATGGGAGTGACTGTGTTAGGATCTCAGTCCCACCACTTACTGATATAGGGCAAGTTATTTAACTTCTCCGTGTCTCATTTATTTCTTCATCTATTAAATGGGCCTGATATCTCCTTCACAAGGTTAGGCTGAGGATTAAATCATCATAAGACTTATAAAGTGCTTATTCTCACAATTGGCTATTACTATTAACTATTTGCTAGGTCAATAAAAGTGCTTCTTCAGAAGCAAGATAAGATGAGGAAGAAAACAAAAGATGTATATGATTGTACTATTACCAGAAAATGTACAAAATAATTATTCAGGAAATGAAGATGATAATAAGTAAGGCCTAATCCAAAGGAGTGTGACTCAGAAACCGAGGCAAGCCCTACCCACACAAACCTTTACCTAAACAGGCCCTGGCCAGGCAGTCAGCCTCTGAGTGGGCAACTCCAGCAGTCCACCGGGGACTGGCCATGGGATCTCTCCAGGATGAGGGCACTGATCAGAATCTAAGAAAGCTGAGCTCACAGTCAGGTTCTCTTGTTCTCTGAAAGGACCCCGAACTCTTCTATGTCTCTGATTTCACCTAACGCTTATGTTTTTTAAAACACCTATCATGTTATCAGCCATGTCTCTGTCACTTGGAGTCACATTTCCTGCGGCCATTTAGAGTAAATAATTAAGACTTCCGCTGGCTTTCTAAAAGAACCAGTTGAGTGAGTCACAGTCACCTATACCATGGACGTGTCCCTAACTTCTCTGGCTATGTTATGATAGCTACTCTTCATTAAACTCTACTTTCATGCCAGGCACTATAGTAAATACTTTATCCCCAATTTCTCAAAAAATTCTGCTAGGCATGTAGTATTCTCTCTTACTCTCATCTTTTACAGATAAGAAAACTAAGGCTCAGAAAGGCTGCCCTGTATTATTAAGTGGCAGAGTAGGAAGGTGAATCTAGCTTGTCTGGCCCCAGAGAAAACTCCCTTTCCATGAGCCATAGTCCTTCGATTTACAATCCATCATATTTCTTCCTATTTGTACAACAAAAGGTCATTAGCTAAGGGGATCTAAAACAAGAATCATCTAATTGAGTGAAAAATCAATTTGGAGTATTTTTTAAATTATTGTTTTTGTTCTAAGTAAAAATCTCCTCCTGGGTTTATTTAAATAAACACGGAACATAGGAGCTACGTGTATTATACAGCGGTCATCCAAACCATAGGTGAAAGCCCTCAAAAGAGAATTGTGCTTCTTCCCTGTTGAATCCCCAGCACCCAGCTCAGTGCCTGGCCTAGAGTAGGATCTGGAACATCACCTCCTTCAAATTTTGTTTACCAAATAGTCTACTGATAAGTAGGGTGCATTCCAACAAGACACTTTAATATGCAAAACTTCATGAGCAAAATGAAACATAATATAGGAGTCACTGGGATATCCTTCCTGCTGTAGGATACTCCTCCAGGGCAAGCAGCACTGTCTTCATCAGCAACAAGCAATTATTAAACACCTACAAATATTTATTTAATATAGTAACCCAGTATCCCAACTCTCCTCTCTCTTTCCTCATCAGGTTTGGCAAGCCACAGAAACTGTAGTTCCCCTCCAAGCAGGCCAGCCTCTGAATGTGTAGTAGAGACCATACATACAATACACACATACAAATGTCACCTGTGATTAAGGAAGTTTTTCCGAGTTAAATCAACAAGAAGGCCTCAGGAGTTTGACCTTTCCCCCAGTCAGACCTACACCCTAGCAAAAAAGGCAGCCCTGAATAACCGTCCACCCTACTCCTCAGTCAGCCACACAACCCTGAGGAAACAAGAAATTTCTACCAATGTCTAACACCTATTCCTGCTGCTGCTGCTGCTGCTGCTGCTAAGTCGCTTCAGTCGTGTCCGACTCTGTGCGACCCCATAGACGGCAGCCCACCAGGCTCCGCCATCCCTGGGATTCTCCAGGCAAGAATACTGGAGTGGGTTGCCATTTCCTTCTCCAGTGCATGAAAGGGAAAAGCGAAAGCGAAGTCGCTCAGTCGTGTCCGACTCCTAGCGACCCCATGGACTGTAGCCTACCAGGCTCCTCCGTCCATGGGATTTTCCAGGCAAGAGTACTGGAGTGGGGTGCCATTGCCTTCTTCGACACCTATTTCTACTTCATCTAAAAGAGATACTTTGTTCACTAAGGAGTCACTGAATATGTCAGCATATACTATTAAAATTTTTCTTTAAAAATTCTATCTTCTTTAGCCCCCAATTAAAATAAATAAATTTATATTTTAAAAAATTCTATCTTCTTAGAGCGCAGAAAATGAGTGTACCATATTACAGCAGAAGTGTACCAGAATCAGGAAGCAGAAGTGTACCAGAAATGTACCAGAGGTGTACCAGAATTAGGAAGCCAGGTTCTATTTCTCTACCCATTTTTTAGCCACTCCATGGGGCTTGCAGGGTCCTAGTTTCCTGACTGGGGGTTGAACCCACGTCCTTGGCAGTGAAAGCACAGAGTCCTAACCACTGGATCGCCGGGGAACTCCATCTATTTCTCTACTGTATCTTCCACAGCAACTTAAACAAGTCACTTATCCTTCTAGGCTTTTGCTTCCTCAGTCATAAAACGAGGTGCTGAACTAGGGGTTATTCAGGGCATTCATTCAAGATGCCTTAAGAGGTTAAGGCATGTGTTTTAAGGGATTCTTAACTTTCCCCACCATGGGAACTTACATAAAAAATTATCTGTTTGCATATGTGGTTTTTCTGGAAAAGTCTACGGCTTATATCAAACCGTCACACAAGTTGTGGCCTCCCAAATAACCATATTGCGTGCTTTATTGAACACTTCCTACGCACCAGGCACTGCACTAAGCCCTTGTATATTAACTCATGTAACCCTCACAATAACCCTTTGAGTTAGATACTACTGTTATCCTCATTTTATAGTTAAAGAAAGTAAACCAAAATCAGCCTGACCTCTTAAACACAATGCTATGTTAGGTAAGATCATCTCTAAACCCAAAGATTGTCTGATTCTGTGTTCATTCAAATTAATGGTTTCCCTTTAAATTTTCTGCCTCATTTCACAATCATTAGTGGTACACATGTCTTTACACAGAGCAAGCAAATTCAAGGCACACCCAAATGAATGTTACCTGAGAAAGAATATACTAGGGAATTAACCCAAGTAGAGGATCCAAAGGCACTTTCCAGCTCCAGCTTCTAATCCGCTTTTACTTTAAAACATGGTGTGGTTATTAGCCAAGACATGAATCTGAATCTAATTACTAATTAAAGTCTAAAATCAAGTAACAGTAATTGGCCAAAGTGTCTGCCAGAAGAGAGGACGCAGTGCTAGCGACAGTGTCTCACACAGCACTCACCAAGGCAACGAGAAGACCAGAAAAAGAAAGGAGAACAAGGCCTGGGGTCCCATGGTGACTGGCACCCCCCCTACTCCCTCCTCCTCAAAACCACTGACCACTGCGGAGCCAAGGGCTGGATCACCCTCCACGTGAGAGACAACAGCTGTCTAAAGGTATCGCTAAGCCCTTCCCGGAATAAGGAGTGAAAACGAAGTGAAAGGCTAGCTTCTGATTTTTCTGGACACAAGTTCTGACAAGCTGCAATCCTAACTCAGGGATCAGCAGTCACCCAGTTACAAGCCAACAGTTTTGCGCGCCACCCAGCTCGGGTCCAAATGACTTGGCGGACGTAACATTGCTTATCTGATCGCTGCAAAGCAGAAGTGGGCGTCGTTAGTTCTTTTCACAGGCTGTCCAAATATCCCCCATATCTTAAAGGGAAGGCTGTTGAAACTTTATGCTCAACTCTCATGCCCTTTCTCCATTTAGCCTGTGTTAAATGAGAAGAGAAGCCAGGGAGGGGAAAAGGAGATTCGAGGAACGGCCAGAGTGCAAGGATTACATCTTTTTCAAGAGTGATGCAACAGGGTCAGCCAGACGACGAAGAGAAGGAGCTGGGAACTTCTGGGAGGGAGAAAACCAGTATCGCGGGTGGGAATCTGAGCGGAGGATGGGTTCTGAAGGACTGGGGGACGAGGTCACTTATAAGTGAGTGGCTGGGGATGAAGGGTCTAGTCCGGAGCAGAAGGAGGAAGACGAAGACCAGGAGCGGGCAAGTGGGCGGGTAAAGAGGCGGGCAGACGGCCCCGAGGGAGGGGCAGCAGCGCGGAGAAGACGCCGCGGGGCGGGCAGGAAAGAGTGGGAACCGCGGGGGCCACCGGGGGCCACCGGGGGCCGGGCAGAGGGCCTGGGGCGGGGCGGGGGACATGCAAGGGGGAACGGGGTGACCTGCCCGGCGGTGTGGGAACTGAGGTGCGCGCGGCCGGTCAGGAGATCCTTGGGTCGGGAGGGCCGGGGGCTCTTCCGATGGGAAGCAGGGCCTGGGCACCCGCGCCGGGGCAGGGGCGCCGGGCCCCCAGGGCCCAGGGCCAGGGCAGAGCAGCGCGGTGACAACGGTCGCGGCCCCCGAAGCGGGCTGTCCAGCTCGAGCTGAGGTGGGGATCGCCGCCGAGTCCCGGCCCCGGGGCTGAAGAGAGGGAGGCCGGCCCGGAGTACGGCTTTTAGGGAGGAGGATCGAAGGGGACGAGGAAGGGCCCGGGACGGCCGGGGCCGGCGCTGGCGCTCTCACCGGGACAGGTGCTTCAGGATCTGCTTCTTAATGAGCCCGGCCATGCCGGAGCCGCGGCCCGCGCGGAAGGCGGGCGGGCGGCTGTGGCCTCCTCAGCCGCGAGGGAGACGCGCGGCCCCTCACCTCGCCGCGGCGCGGGGACCGGATGCCGCCGCCGCTGCCGCCACCATGGCGCTCTCCCGCCCCTGCCCTGGCGCCGGGAGCTCCGCCACGATCCCACCCACCCGCGCGGCGACGCGGAGACCTCGCGCCGCCAGCCGGGCTCCGCCGCGGCCCGAGGCGCGCGCGCAGCGGGAGGAGGGGCGCGCGCGCGGCGGGAGGAGGGGCGCGCGCGCGCGCGGCGGGAGGAGGGGGGCGCGCGCGGCGGCGGGAGGAGGCGGGGCGGACGGACTCCAGGCTCGCTCTCAGCCGAGCGAGATCTGAAAGGCTTCGCCTGTCAGCTGCCGGAGTTTCACACCTCGGCTGTCGCCTTGAAGAATCGAGGAAAGGCGGCGTTGTCTCTAATTTTTTTTTTTTTTGCAGGAATTCACTAGATAATTGCACACCTCGCGGTCCACCTCTCGCATTCATTTCACTCACACATTCACTCATTAGCTGAGCACCAACTAACTGTACTCCAGGAATCGAGCTGGGGAGTGAAAAGGAGTTTCAAGGACCTCGCAGGCTCACAGTACTACGGCACTCTGCTGCCTTGCGCTGAAGGCTGAGAGGGAGACGCCTCGTCATTCTCTTTCAGCCTCCATCCAGTTAGCCAGCGGGTAGATGCTTACTCAGCCCGTACGCGGTGCACTGTAGAGGCCGCCATTCCCAAATGCCGGGGGCAGCAGCAAAGGAGGCGGTAACTTTAAATGACCGAGGACTTCAGAGGTCGCCTTTTTTTTTTTTACGAAGAAGGAAACTGAAGCCCAGGGAAACAGCTGAAAGAGCTTATTTAAGGTCACAGCTACCTACTGAGAGACAAAAGGCTAGAACCCAAGTGTTCTCTCCTACTTCCACCCTATTTCACCCGTACACCTAGATTCTGGCAAAGGTGAGAAGGTGAGTTTTCCGGACTTAAACCTTCAAGCAAAAAATCTGAGCAAAACACTGTCTGAGCCAGGCTTATAGGAAATCTGGCTACCAGTTAACTTTAAGTTTATTCGTTCATAAACAGATAGTACATGAACATAACGCAAAAGTCAAGATGTCTCCTCCCTCCCTTGTTCCTCAGCCATTCAGTTCTCTTTCCCTAACAACTGTTACCTGATTCCAGAGATGGTCTGAGTATATGGTGAAGCATATAAATGTTAGGTTTTTAATATAGACAATGCATTCCTATGCCTCTTAGTCAGAGTAAGTTATATTTCCCAGAAGCACCCCCCACCCCCACTACCTTTTTAAAAGGAACATATCCTCCTCAGCCTGGGTTCTCTACTATCCATTTCTTTCCATCAGGACTGCATAATCTATCATTTCTCCATCTGCCCTCCTCTCACCAGAATACATACTAGGGACCAATAGATCCCACAGAAGAAATTTCTTGCCAGGGATATTGATCATAATCCCTCCTTCTAATTTGGCTGTCAGATGCAGGGGCCTCTGGGCAATTTCTTGCATTTCATGTTCCTTTTCCTAGAGAATCCTAGCAGCTGACTGGATATCTGACATCAGCGATGTAAAAGAAAACTCACCTCAAGGTCAAAGATTCATCATCCTTGCTGGATGATTCACCATGCCTGATGAATGAGTTATTTTTCACTGAAAGCAAAAACTTATGCTCTAAAAGAAACACATGGAACAGACGAGTTCCTGCTCTCACCAATAGTACACTTTCCCTGCAATGCTAAGAATGCAAAGCATATAAAAGCAAAATAGATTTGGGGCGAATCCATATTTTTTCTTTAAGGTTAATCCTTTCAAGATGATTGTAGATTAACATTCAGTTGTAAGAAATAATAGCGATCCCTGTATACTTTACACAGTTCCCCCAATGGTTTGTTGTTGTTGTTCAGTCGCTCAGTCGTGTCCTACTCTTTGCGACCCCATACACTGCAGCATGCCAGGCTTCCTTGTCCGTCACCATCTTCTGGAGCTTGCTAAAATTCATGTCCATCGAGTTGGTGATGCCATCCAACCATTTCATCCTCTCTCATCCCCTTCTCCTCCTGCCTTCAATCTTTCCCAACATCAGGGTCTTTTCCAATGAGTCAGCTCTTCGCATCAGGTGGCCAAATTACTGGAGCTTCAGCATCAGTCCTCCCAATGAATATTCAGGACTGATTTCCTTTAGGATGGACTAGTTTGATCTCCTTGCAGTCCAAGGGACTCTCAAGAGTCTTCTCCAACACCACAGTTTGAAAGCATCAGTTCTTCGGTGTTCAGCCTTCTTTATGCTCCAACTCTCACATCCATACATGACCACTGGAAAAACGATAGCTTTAACTAGACGGACCTTTGTTGGCAAAGTAATGTCTCTGCTTTTTAATACTCTGTATAGTTTGGTCATAGCTTTCCTTCCAAGGAGCAAGCGTCTTTTAATTTCATGGATGCAGTCACCATCTACAGTGCTTTTGGAGTCCAAGCAAATAAAGTCTGCCACTGTTTCCATTGTTTCCCCATCTATTCGCCATGAAGTGATGGGACTAGATGCCATGATCTTAGTTTTTTCAATGCTGAGTTTTAAGCCAGCTTTTCATTCTCCTCTTTTAACTTCATCAAGAGGTTCTTTAGTTCTTCATTTTCTGCCATAAGGGTGGTGTCATCTGCTTATCTGAGGTATTGATATTTCCCCCGGCAATCTTGATTCCAGCTTATGCTTCATCTAGCCCAGTGTTTCTCATGGTGTACTCTGGATATAAGTTAAATAAGCAGGGTGACAACATACAGCCTTGACGTACTTCTTTCCCAGTTTTGAACAAGTCTTGTTGTTCCTTGCCCCAATGGTAACATCTTGCAAAATTTTAGTACCATATCACAACCAGGACGTTGACATTGATATGTTCAATGAACAAAACATTTCTTCCTGATATGAATGCCTTTTATTTCCTTTTCTTGCCTTATAGTGTGGGCTACCAATCCTGGCACTTTGTTTAATAAGACTGGTGAGAGCAGACATCCTTTCTTTGTTCCTAAAGCATTCATTCAGTCTTTTACCAATAAGTATAATATTAACTGTAGATTTTTTTGTAGGTGCTCTTCCCAATTTAATGAAGTTCTCCTCTATTCCTATTTTGCCTGAGGGTCTTTATCAAGAGTAAGTGCTTAACTTTTTTCAAAGCCTTTTTCTTCTCAAATGCTATGCAATTTTTTTTTAGCCTGTTAACATGATGCATTACCTTGACTGATTTTTCAAATACTGAACCAGCCTGCATCCCTAGAGTAAAGCTCATTTGGACATGGTGTATTATTACTTTTAAATATTGCTGCACTCTTTTTGCTAACATTTGCTTAAGAATCTGTGTATATTTGCTTAAGAATTTGTGTATATTTTCTTGATGGCTAATGATTGAGCATCTTCTTATGTGCTTACAGGCCATTTGCATAACTTCTTTGGAGAAATGTCTATCCAGATACCTTGTCCATTTTTTAATAGGGTTATTTGTCTTTTTATTACAAATGCAATCATCCTTTTTATATTCTAGATTACAAGTCCCTATCAGATATATTATTTGCAAAACTTTTTCCTATTGTCATTTCATTTTCCTGATTATAATCTTTGAAACAAAATTTTTAATTTTGATATCATTTATCTTTTTTATTCATTTATTGCTGTGTTTTTGGTGTTGTATTAAGAAATCACTGCATAATCCAAGGTCATGATTTACATGTATGTTTTCATATAAAATTTGTGTAGTTTTAGCTCTTACATTTACTTGAAATGACCCATTTCAAGATAATTTTTGTATATGGGGACCAACTGCATTATTTTGCATGTGAACATCTAGTTGTCTTAGCATCATTTATTGAAAAGAAATTTTTAATAAATTTCTTTTCATTATTGAAAAGAATATTCTTTCCCCATTGAATTATCTTGGTGAAAATAAACTGCCATGCACCAGGAACTAATATCAGTTGTATGTCAGTTACACTTCAAAAACAAACTAAAAGAAAAAGAAATCTGATTTGTGGTTACCAGAGGTGGGGAGGAGAGGGAGTGGGGAATTGCATGAAGGCAGTCAAAGGTACAAGCTTCCAGTTACAAGATAAGTACTAGGGGTGAAATACACAATATGATTAAAATCATTAACACTGCTGTAAGTTTTATATAAAAGGTAACAGTAAATCCTGTGTTCTCATCACAAGAAAAATTTTTTTTTCTTTTTTTTGGGGCTGGGGTGGGTCATCACTGCAGTGATGGGCTTTCTCTAGTTGCAGCACACAGGCTTAGTTGCCCTGTGGCATGTGGGATCTTAGTTTCCCAACCAGGGATTGAATCTACGCCCCCTGTATTGGAAGGTGGATTTTTAACCACTGGACCACCAGGGAATTCCCCCCCAAATTTTTTCTATTTCTTGAATTTTTTGTCTGTATGAGATGATGGATGTTCACTAAACTTACTACAGTCATGATTTCAAAATTAAGTCAAATCATTATGCTTTATACTGTAAACTTACACAGTGCTGTATGTCAATTATATCACAAAACTGGAAGTAAAATAATAACAAAAGAAAATTAGTTGCCAATGAAAGTATGGATCAATTTTTGAAATCTTAATTCTATTTCATTCATCTATATGTCTAATCTTATGCCAGTAACACAGTGTCTTGATTAGTGTAGTTCTGTAGTTAAGTTTTGAAGTAAGACATTTATTTATAGTGGTTTTGAGTGTACAGCTTTTATAAATTTTAGTTGTTTGGTTTTTAATTGTTTCTCTAGCTATTACATTATTTATGCATACCTTTTCACAGTCTACTGGTACATTTAGCAGTCTAGTGAAGTATAGAAATCTTACCTTTTATGTTCCTTTTTTCTCTGGGAGATCTAGTTGTCTTGATTATTTCCTCTATGTACATTTATAGCTGCATTAATCAGTACTATGATTTTTGCATCAACCATCAAACATAATTTAGAAAATTCAGGAAAAGGACAATCTCTTGTACTTACCTGTATTTTTGCTTACCATATTTTTCCGTCCTGATGATATTCATTCATTTATTGTTTTTCTGTTTGGAGAACTTCTAGTCATTCTTTTACAGTATATCTGCTGGCAACAAAGTCTCTTAGTTTTCTCCCACTGGAGAACATCTTTATTTCCCATTCACCCCTGAAACATTATTTTCACAGGGTATAGAATTCTGGACTGATAGTTATTTTCTTTCAGCACTTGAAAACTGTTTGCCACTTCCTTCTGGCGTCCATGGTTTCTGATGATAAGTCCGCTGTCCTTCAAATTGTTTCCCCTCAAAAGTAAGGTGTCATTTTTCTCCGGCTGTTTTCAAACTTTTTTGTTTTCAGTTTTCATAAGTTTAACTATGTAGATTTCTTTGAGTTATCCTGATTGAGTTTTACTCAGCTTCTTGAAAATGTGGGTTTAGGTCTCTTGCAAGCCCTTGGGAAGTTTTCAACCATTATTTGTTGCAGTACCTTTTTTAGCTCATTCCTTTTTTCCTCTCCTGGAAATCTGATAACATGAATATTAGATCTTTAGGGACTCACAGGTCCTTAAAATTCAGTTCATTTTTTAAGTCTATTTCCTGTTGTTCAGATTGGGTATTTTTTATTGTTCTATCTTCAAGTTCTCTGATTATTTCTGATTACTGTTTCTTGTTGAGACCATTCATGAATTTTTTTACTTATTTGGGGGTTCCAAAATTTCCATTTGGTTCTTTTTATCTTTTTGCTCACTAGAGCATTTTCATGATGCCTGCTCTAAAATCATTGTCTAATAATTCTAGGAGTGCTATCAGCTTACTGTTGACAGGTATTAATTGCATTTGAAATGTAGTTTGAGATCTTCCTTGATCTTGGTACAATGAGTGATCTTAGATAGAAATCTGGATAGTTTCATATTATGTTCTGAGATTCTGGATCTTATTTAAACGCTCTGTTCTGCTAACTTATCCTTGCAACACAGAAGTGGGGAGGTACTCTCTTGTTACTATCAGGTAGAAATAGAAGTCCAGGTTGCCCAGTTAGCCTCCTTGGACACCCAAGGAAAGAGTTCGTCATTACTGGGCTAAAGTGAAAGTTCTGGCTCTTCAGCAAGCTTCAGCTAATACTTCTCTAGCTGGGAAGTGGCAGAGTGCCCTGTTACTGCTCCCCACAAGGCTTCCCCTGACATGGGGGTATGACAGTCTCATCACCACTGGACATTGATAAAAGTCCTTAAAAGTTCTGACTCAGCATCTTCTGACATCTCAGTCAAGAGGGGCAATGCCCTGTTACTGCCAGATGGGAATGATAATCCAAGCTCCTTTCTCACCATCCTGGCAGGAGTTTGGGGCACTTCATTATAACCTCACAAGGGTGGAAGTCTAACTCCCCACTTGGTCTTTGTGCCATGGGTTGGGGTAGGGTGAGTTTCTATGGTGCTTGGCTGGAATAGAGTGGTTATTGTCTAACAGTTTTCTGTCTTGCTAAGCTACCTCTTTTCTGTTTGGCTACAGGAAGCAGACTTTTCATGGAGTGTATTTTTGCCTGTTGCCCATTGGAGTTTCCTGGTTCCAACTTCTTCAGCTCCAAGTCTGGCACTTCTGAGGCAAACAGAAAATCCGGAGAGCTCATTCTGTTGCTCTCTGGGTCACAGTTCCCTAGCAGGTCAGCCTTCTTCTCTCTGCGTTTCAGAGTTTCTTATGCTTGTCTGTTGTTTTCTTTTTCATTTTTTTTTTCTTTTTTGGCTCCACTGGGTCTTTGTTGTAGCACACGGGCTCTTCACTGCAGCAAGCAGTCTTTTCCTAGCTGTGGTATGTGGGGGCTTCTCTAGTTCTGAGGCTCTAGAGCATGCAGGCTGAGGAGCGGTAGCACAAGGGCTCACTAGTTAGGGTGTGTGGGCTTAACTGCTCTCAGCATGTGGGATTTTAGCTCGCCAAACAGCTATCGAACCCACATCCCCTACATTGGAAGGCAGATTCTTAACCACTGGACCACCGGCGAAGTCCCTCTTATGCTTGCTTTTTATGTATATAATGTGCAGGGCTTTAGTTGTACTCAGTAGGAATAGAGAAATGTACACCTATTCTATATTTCTGGAAGCAGAAGTCCATATATTTTTAAAAAATTTTTTTATTTTGAAATAATTATAGATTCACAGGAAGTCATTAAGATAATACAGAGAAGCCCCATGTACCCTTCACCCACTTTCCTACAATGGTTATATCTTACACAACTACAGTTCAATATAAAACCTAGGAAACTGATACCAGGGATGCATGTGTATAATTGTCATTCATGATGTGTAGCCTTGTGTAACCACTACCACAATAAAATACAAGATTATTTCATCACCACAAAGCTCTCCCTCATGATACCCCTTTACAGTCACTCCCTGCTGCCCCATCTCCACTCCCAACACCATCCCTAACCCTTTGCAACTACTGATTTGTTCTTCATCTCAATAATTTTTGTTATTTATACTGATGGAATCATGCAGTAGATGCCCCTATCAGACTGGCTTTTTTCACTCAGCATACTGCCTTTGAGATACATCCAAATTGTTATATCAAAGTTCATTTTTATTGCTGAGCCACATTCCACAACCCATACATTTTAAAAATACCTAGGCAATCACTGTATTTCAGAGACAGTAGCTTTCCTCACCTGCCTGGCAGGATAGCCACATCTCTAAATTCATGATTGGGGATCTTCCCTGGTGGTGGTGCAAGGAACACAGGGTCGATCCCTGGTCAGGGAACTAATATCCCCCATGCCTAAGCTTACGTGGTCTGCAGCCTGTGCACCGCAACTACTGAGCCTGTGTGCTGCAACTAGCAAGCATGTGCACCACAATGAAAGATCCCACTAAGATGCTGCAACTAAGACCTGATGCAGCCAAATAAACAAATAAATTAAAATATTGTTTAAAAGTTAAGTCATGATTAGGGAGTTCCCTGGTGTTCTAGTAGTTAGGATTAGCTCTTTCACTGCTGTGGCCTGGGTTCATTCCTTGTTCGGGAAACTGAGACTTCATAAGCCATGCAGCACAGTCAAAAGAAAAAAAAAATCATTCTTTTGTACATAGTGTGCTTTGTATGGGACAAAAAAGGACATACACAATGGCCAAAGAAAAATAACACTATACAAACAAGGAAAGTAGTTTTATAGAAAACTTAAGAACAAAAGGGTTGAATAGCAGGTATCGCTGTCTATAAAGATTCTTGAGAGTAGTTTCTAGTTTGTGGTAGTTATAACTTAAAAACAAGTTGAGGTGTGACTGATATAGAACACATATTATTTAAAGTATATAATTTTTAAAGTTTTGACATGCATATACACCTGTAACTGGAGAAGGAAATGGCAACCCACTCCAGTAGGCTTGCCTGGGAAATCCCATGGACAGAAGAGCCTGGCGGACTACAGTCCAAGGGTTCACAACCATCAGACATGACTTAGTGACTAAACAACATGAAAATCCCAGTGTTCCCAAATATTAACTTTTACACTCAGCATCTGCATAGATTTACTTAAAATACTTGGTTGCCTTATGACCATCGGAATTCTTTCATGCCCACCGGTCTTTAGTTTGCTTCCTGATATTTGTGGCTTGCCTCAGCAATTCCCAACTTACTGTGACATTAGAACATTATTTCAGTGGGTTAATTCTACTTTATTAAAATTTAATGGGGGTAAATAGCATACTTACTTCATACATTATTGGGCTTCTCTTGTGGCTCAGCTGGTAAAGAACCCGCCACCAATGCAGGAGACCTGGGTTTGATCCCTGGGTTGGGAAGATCCCCTGGAGAAGGGAAAGGCTACCCACTCCAGTATTCTGGCCTGGAGAATTCCATGGACTGTATAGTCCATGGGGTCGCAAAGAGTTGGACACGACTGAGTGACTTTCACTATACACCTGTAAAGTCATCACCATGATCGAGATAATAAAATGTCCATCACTGACAACAGTTTTAGCTATTTGCAGCTGTTCCTGCAAAAGAATAAGCAGACTCTGCTTCAGGGTCTCGGTATTTACCGGAAAGCCTGTGCCCTAAATATCTGCACGGCTTTCTACCACCACTCCCTTCATGTCTTTCCCACAGACTCCATCCCTTGCCTGCCATTCCCTATGCCCCTTACCTATGCCCCTTTTTCTTCATGGCACATACCACCTAACATTGGTATTTCTGTTTACTGTCTGACTCCCCGTTTAGAATGTAGCTCCAAAAGAGGAAGGACTTTCTTTTACCATTGTGTTCCCACCACTGAGAACAGTGTCCAAACTCAGGGCAATATTAGAGTGGCACACCCTCGGCAGGCTTTTCCAGCAGGAGTGCAATTTGCGGGCGGGGCGGAGAAGCGGAGGGAAGGGAGACCGTGCTGCGCACTGTGACATGTGGGATCTTAGCCTCCTGACCAGGGGTCAAACCCACGCCCCTTGTACTGGAAGCACAGAGTCTTAACCACTGGACTGCTAGGGAAGTCGCCTAAGCCCGTCAATACTACTTTCCTCTGAGAGGATCTCTTTTTATCAGTCAGGTGGGTTCAGCTGCACATGACAGAAAACTCAAGATAATGCGTGACTTCAATATTTACTTCTCTTTGACGTAAAAGAAGTCTAAGGTAGGCAGAACAGGGCAGCTCTTCAATCATTTAGGGACCTATGCTCCTTTTACCTTGCTAACACCATCTTTAGTTGCCAACTCATGGTCCAAGATATTGCTTGCATTTCAGGCAAACATCATATCCACATTCTTGTCAGTAGAAAAGGACAGGAAAAAAGGCATGTTCTCTCTTGCCACATGGCCTCACCTAGTTACAAGCTATGAGGAATGTGCTCCTCATTGCAGATGGCCATGCATCCAGATAAAAATTCAATGTTCTCTTGTTAAGGACAGTAAGAGGGACCAGGGTGAGCAATCAGTAATGTCTAAGTGCCACCCTAGGCTCTACTGTTTTTCTTCTTTTTGACCTCTTTACATGCTTTTCTCAAGCAGAGGCCCGAGACTTAAACAGGGTGAAGAGGAGGGAAATACAGCATTTGAATGTAGAGGTAAAATTCTTTGTCCTACCTTTTACTTCTATATTCTTTCAACAACCATCCCCCAAAAGTGGATGTGATGTACGGGCAAAGAGGAGGCGGGCAGGATTAAGAGACTTGTTTCTAAGGGTCACTGTGAAAGCTAAGTACTTACAAAGGGCTTTGAGATCTTGGCCTCCTGTGCTGAATTCAAAGTCTCATCATTAGATAAGGACATAAGTCATCTTATGGGCTTTTCTTAATTGACAGCCAGGGAAAGATACTTACTCAAAATGAACAAGTATGGAGAAACTGGACAATCACCTGGTAGATGATCAAAATTACTATCATCAACAAGGGGGGATGCCTGTGTGCCTGCCTACAGATATGATATTCCAGGGATGCAACTGAGGATGTGTACCCAAATGCAATCATAAGGAAACATCAGGCAAACCCAAAAAGAGGAGTGCAGAACATTCTATTCAACAAAAGGTGGTCATAAAAGACAAAGAGAGGCTGAGGAACTGTTCTAGATTAAAAGGAGACTAAAGAGATGTGACCCAAAAAAAGTACATGATTCCAGAAAGGATTCTGTACAGGAAAGGGGAAAAAAATACAAGGGCAAATATGAAACATGGTTGATAGATTAAATTATTGACTCAAGGTTGATAACTAAAACCACAGTGTATAAGACTATTTATTCCTAGGAAATACACACTTAAGTATTTATGGTAAAGGGCATGATATAAACAATTTACTCTCTAATGGTTTCAAATAAAAGAATGTGTGTGTGTATATATATGTGTGTATATTATATATACATACACAGAGAGAGAGAGAGAGAGCGAGCGCGTGCATGCACGCGCAGAGGGCAAATAATAAAGTGAATGAGGTGAAATGCTAACAACTAACAAAAGGTGATGGGTGATGCTGGTCAAAGAGTATATTAATGCTGTTTGTGTAGTTCAACTTTTCTGTAAGTGTGAAATCTACCACCCTGACCCTTAAGGATTTCCCAAGTGGATCAGCGGTAAAGAATCTGCAGGAGACAAGGATTCAATCCCTGGGTCGGGAAGATCCCCTAGAGGAAGAAATGGCAACCCACTCCACTATTCTTGCCTGGAGAATCCCATGGACAGAGGAGCCTTGTGGGTTACAGTCTATGGGGTCGCAAAGAGTGGGACATGACTGAGCAACTGAGCACACACCTTGACCCTTAAAGAGCAAGAACAATAAGCAACATAGTTTATTTTATTCCTGCACTTGTCTGATGAACTATTCTAGATGCTGTATTTGATCCTGTGCCAGAAAGACTAACCTTTATGTTTTTAACTAGGAGATAAAGAAACGTCTTCAATTAGTTAATGTTTATTAAGGTTTTCATATAAACAATATACTGGGCAAGTCTTCGGGACACTTCTGTCATGGAAACCTAAGGTCAGCCAGGCTTTTTCCTTCTGTTCACCTAATGAAAGAAACCATCTGACTGAAGTTATGTAAATGGGACACACACTTAATCACCACTGGACTTTTTCCATACAGGATGACCAAGTTAGCCTGCAGCTCTATGCAAGGATCTCATTTCTCAGGCAGCCTGAAATTAACGGGCCTGGCATTCTGACAAACCATGAAAGCCAGACAGCAGACATGATGACAGCTTGGACTTAAAACTGCCCTCCTCATAGCTTTGGATCTGCCCATAGAGAAGGAAGCAAGTATGTTATCCCACATTGACCCTAATTTCTTCAGTTCTTGATATCTAGTAGATTTTGGTTTGCACTTATAGAGATGCTCACATTACAGCTGACTCATATTTTAGAATTAAAACCAGATGTCTAAAGGCATAAAGCAATAGCAGTAAGTTTAAGCCTCTTACAAAGGAAACATCTGATAACCATTTATTATAATAATAGTTTGCCCTAGAAGGAGTTAATAAAATTTTTAAAAAACCTCCTTTTCTAAAACCTAAAAAACCTCATTTTATTTAAAAAAAAAAAATTAAAAAAAAAAAGAATTATTTATTCCCACTTTGTGTTCACTGTTAAAACTTCTAAGTCATCATATTATTTTCCTGAAACTTTGTAAAGCACTTTTTTCAAAGACTCTATAGAAATGTTTCTAGACTGGATATTCAACCCTAAAAACATACTGTGGAAAAATCTTCCTTTTAGGAAAACCTGCGTTGTTCCTAGTATCTGAGACTATTTTAAAAAACCTAAATAGATACCTACGGGCTTCCTGTGTATCCACAGGCTCTTTATCCTGCACCTGACAGAGCCAGCCAAACCAGAAACTTGCTGAGTCACATGTAAGCTCAACTGGCATGGTTCTCCCTAACAAACCCTTAAGTCTGCAGAAGATTTTAAAAACAAATGTAAGCTATAAAAGACACACAAACTATCAATTTCTGAGACTTAAGTCCTCCTTAAAAAGATGTGACAATAAAAAACTAAAAAGCAACAAGTATTCCTGGCAAAAGCTCAGACTAAGAAGCTGACTTTGCTTCTATGGAGGCTGAGCATAAAGATCATCTCACTGTAAGAATCTAATCTCTTGTTTACCTAGATATGGTGGTTTATTTGCCTAAATTAGCCTCTCTTCAAAATATTCACAAGTTTCCAAGACAAAAAGCAATCAACGTATCGTCATTTAAATTTCTAGCTACAAATCTTTTAAAAATTATAAACACACACGCGTATATAGTTGTGTTCTTGAGTAGAACAGATCCTAAGACAGAGCTTGCCAAACCCACTGAATAATCAAAATTTCTTAAGGAGCTTTCTCATAATACAAATTTCCAAAGCCCTAAACTAGATATGTAGAATCAAAATCTGGATTTTTTTTTAAATCTTTATTGAATTTGTTACAATATTTCTTCAGTTTTATGTTTTGATGTTTTGGCTGCAAGGCATGTGGATCTTAGCTCCCTGACCAGGGATTGAACCTGCGCCCCTGCACTGGAAGGGGAAGTCCACTGGCCACCAGGGAAGTCCCCAAATCTGGAATCTTTACTTCGGGAAAGGTCTTCCATAATTCTGATCACAGGCCAGTTCGTAAACTGTTGGTTTAGGGCACCATCTGCCATAGGATCACACTTAACAATAACCTCAGATGGCAAAGGTGGCTTGTTTTGTTTTTTTAATAGAGAATGATTCAAAATCCAACAGACACAAAAAAGCGGCAAACCTTTCTTGTTCATCCCTGTCCCCTAGCCATTCTTTTCCTTTTTACAGTCAACCAGTATTTCCAGTTGCTGAACTGTCCTTCCAGGGATCCTTTAAGCACACACAGGCATATACAGGTATTTCCTTTACAAAAGGACAGCAGCAAACAAGACATTGTTGTGTGAACAAACCAAGATTCGGGACAATGTGTATCTTGGAAATCTTTCCCCATCAGTTCAGAACTTCCTTATTCTGTTTCAACATGCATCGTATGTGCCACGATGTGGATGTAACATCTTTGATCAGTCCCCTCTCACTGGACACCTATGTGATTTCCAGTTTTTTGCTATAATCTTGTACACATGTCATTTCATACAAGTCTATCTATAGGATAAATCTGTTCCCTGGACTTGGAAAAGCTAAGTCAAAGGACACAAGTACTGTAATTCTGAGTGATACTGCCAAACTGTCCTCCCCAGAGGTTATAACAGTGTCTACTCCCACTTGTAATATGAAACAGGAGTTTAGATTTTACACTAAGCTGAACAGTGGCAATGGTTTACTTTCTAGATGCCTCCCCGAAAATATCCTCCTTTTATAGCCTGGTGACATAACAAATGACATTCTCAAGATAACTTCTTCACCATGAAAATCTGCCTAATTTTTCTATTACTAATAGAGAATTTTCTATATGAAGCGCAAGAAAAAGAGGAGCTGAGTGAAAGGTGAAGCTGAGGTTAAGGCAATTCTTGGCAAGCTGACATGCACTCTCTGTGAAGCCCTTTCCCCTACTTCAGCATGAAAGAAGTTTATGCTTCTTTTAAATTAAAATTGTCCACTTACTACACAAAGTATTATTAATGTGAAAAATTAACCAGGTGCTCTTTATTATTTTAATCGCCAAAAGCTCTACAAGTGTTGGATTTACCAGTTTTTGCACAAGCGAACTTTACTAAATAAAGACAAGGCACCCACAGGGACCCATTCTACAGCTAAGGGAAAACAACGTCAGGCAGAGGGCATGCTGAAGGGAGAATGAGCTACAGAAAGACAACAGGAATCTGTCGTAATACAAAAAGAACACAGAAGGGAGAAAAAAGGGAACACATTTTTAACTAAAAGAGTTGACAATTTTATTTTAACACTTCACAATACAAATGAAAATTGTTTTTTCTGTCCCACTATTTCCCTCCAAAACTATTCTCTCTGATAGAAGGGGGAACAAGTTTTCCTTGCCATGCAGTTAGAAAACATCCCGAGTCACAGCACCATGATCTCCTATTGAAGCACAAGTAATGTAAAACTGACATAAAGAGGCTCCCCAATCCCCTTATCTGTCTGGTCGGGTCATTCCTGGCCGGGTGGGCACCATCATGGGACGGGCAGGAGGTCTCATCATTGGGGGCCCGGGCATCATTGGCATGTGGCCTCCCATAGGCGGCCTCATTCCAGGAGCTGCAGGCAAAACAAAAAAGAAAAAAAGAGAGTCAAAAATACTACTTAGGAGAGCTTGATGGGACTTCATTTAAAGACAAAAAAGTAGCCCCCCCTGCAAAATGCTGGAAAAAAGACATACTTGACAGAAGAAATGCAACAAATCATCACATCTGTAAATTACTTAGACATTCTCAAACAAAAAACAAAAAGGTCAACACAAGAACCATATGGGAATCATGATCTAATGATAGTAAGGGGGAAACTATTAATAGATTATTTTCCAGAAATCACCAGGGACCAGTTCCCTAAATTGACCTTTTTTCTCACTCAGGGAAATTCACAGCTAAGTCACATGTTACTCAGTCAGCTCTTTTAATCACTTCTATGCACCATATAACCAGGAGCTAGTTCATGAATGTACACAGGCACAGAGGACAATCTTACCACTAAGCGTTTGTTCGGAGTTGTAGGAAAGGTGAGCAGGAGGCCCATGCTGAGAACCTGTTAGTAACCATACTTAGCTCAAGTCAAGAAAAATAATAGGCAATAATGTGATTTATAACAATTAGCACACACACACAAATCTGATTTTTCTAATGCATTTCAGAAACTATAAATGAATTTTTTAAGTGTCCCATTAATATAATCAGCCAAATAAATGAGCCAGGGAAGGGAGGGCAAGCAGACAGGTGAGGGTTGGGGAGGAATACAGGCAGCTTCATGGGACTGGTAATGTTCCACTTTCTCAGCTGGGTGTTGGGTTCACGATATTAATTATATTGTTATGCCTCATAATTTTCATGTTACGTAGCTTCTTTTTAAATATCAGATTTTACCTAATTATTTATTTTCAACTAAATCATTTTGATTAAAGGCTTATAATGGTTCAAGAGAAAACTATATTTAAAGTTGAATATAGCCTTATCACAAAAAGCAAAACACAAATATATGCAAAAACACAAAATCCAACAGGTACAAAATTTATCTTAAGATAAATTTCAGCAGAAACAGAAAATATTAAACTTCTCAATATCTTATTAAAACTCCCTCCATAACATAACCTGTATTCAGCATTTTCTTACAAGAAACTGATCTAGACCAAAGACTAAAAATGAGGCCCCTGAAAACTTGTTTTCTTTGGTCACCATAGTGTATTAAACTTTCATTAGTTGTCAGCACTGGCAACTAATATGTCTTGTAACTAGTAAGTATTCCTTTTTACATCATTTTATTGTGGAAATGTTCAAGCATATACAAGCAGAGTAAAAAGAATATAATGAACATCCATGTACCCATCAACCAGCTTCAACAATTATCCACCCGCAGTCAACTTTGTTTTATCTTATCCCCACCCATTCTTACCCCTGCCCACTCCCCAACTACTCGATTATTTTCAATGAAATCCCATAACTTTATTATTTTATCCTGGTTAAAAATAACAACAAAATACTCAGGCAAACTGGCAACATCAAGCCTGTATTCTCAAATGTCAAGCACACGTTGACATTGAGTTCTAGAAGCTTTCTTTACATGAGTCAAAGCACTTCCCAATTCACATCCCTAACCCCTCTAGGAATCTGAATTTGTGACCCCGATTTAAGAATGTAAAAGACATCTGAATCACTTAGACTGTGTTCTGGATTTACAAGCCAGTAAGGCAGGAATTTTCCTTTTCTAAACGTCCCCCCCCAAATGACACCCACATCAAGCATACTGATCGCTTCTGACCAGGAAACTACTATATTGTCTTACCAGTTGGGGTGTAGGCTTATGTCAGTTGTATGTACTCTAATTAAATAATTTATTCTGCAAACCAATGAAATATGAATACAGAAAAAGAACTGTTTCTGTAAAAACTATGCTGATTACTAAGAAAGACTCAGGCAAATCATCCCCCCAATGTACTCACAAATTTGGTAGGTGAGAAGATCATAAAAAATAGGAACTAAATTGCCTCACAAGGTCCCAACTACTTCAAAGAAAAATGAAACTAAAGTTGGTAAAGGATGAATTATGAGTGTGGCTTAACTGGTTTATGCAAGAAAAATATGGTGTTCCAGTCAGTAGATTCATTCTCAAAGCCAAGGCCCTGACCGCGTATCAGAAAACTACAAATCAATGTACATTTATGTTAAAATCAAATGTTCGAGTTATAAGTTTTTTTTTCCCCTTCTGAATAAAAAACTACCAGGCCTAAGACCTTTTCCATAAATATTAATTAACACAGTTAACCTGAAAGATTAAATTAGCAGCAGGGGGGCAGTTCTGCTCCAAACCAAACCTGAGGAAAGCAGCAGCCTAAGTGTGTGTCTACCCCTCTCCTCACTATAAGCAGCCACGAGTCAGGAGGGGGCAAGGAGACAGGAGGGTCAGAGGAGAAGGCAAAAGAGGCAGTCTTACGTTCCTTTCAGTTGCACAAGGTCTTTGGATACCATCCAATTACACTGAGAAACCAAGTACTTCTTTTTACTATTATAGATTCACCAACTGTAATTTGTTGCAGTACATTTAGACAGCTAATTAAGAATTCTATTTAAATTGAAAGCTAGAACACAATGGAGCATCTAAGAAGGAAAGAGACCCAAACTTACCAGGTCCCACTGGCATCATCCCAGGAGGAGGGGGGCCCATCATCGGCATCATGGGAGGGCCCCCCATGTGAGGTGCAGGCATCATCCCAGGGCGAGGAGGACCCGCTGAAAATAAAAAATGGGCCTCAGACTGATATATTCTTGTATATTAACAATTTCTCTTTTTAATGAAATAGGGCTTCATGATCTGGCCCAAATTCTGCAATAATTCTATAACTTTTTATGATTTGTTTTATAATAGCAGATTGACAAAAATCAGCTGGCTACAAAACTTTAATTACTTTATGACTAAAAACAAGCCTGCCCAGACAGAAGTGTAAAGTGAAGATAAGTTTCCCAAGTTAAATTCCAACAGTTTTAAATTTTAAACTCTATCCTGTTAAAAAAAAAAAAAACAAAAAAACACTGATGATCTTAAGCTACAAGTATCTAATTTCAATTTCAGGTCTTTTTTTTTTTAATCAAAACCTAGTTTTAAGAGAGTCTTTGGAAACATGATAATGTATATCCAGAGATATTCCTGACAGTATCATATACAACAGCAACAATCTGGAACAACTTACATATCCAACAATAAGAAAATGGTGAGGTTAATTATGTACATTCATACCACTGCCTATTCTACTATTAAAAATAATGGAGTTGAGTGCCAGCCAGTCGGGACAGACTGGGAAGAGTGATGACCTTAAGCTGCTGTGAGCCTGATCAGGTCCCAGGATGGCAAGATTCCAAGAAGGGACTGGTGGGTCATTAGTGGTCTAGCCTACTTCTCTGTGTTTATATTCATGATTACTCACAGGACTGAATTTAGGTCTCTGAGTTCAATTTCAATCTGAACCCCTACAGGAGGGACAAAGAACTTAGGCCTAGTTATTCCATCTCCACTTGTCTGTTCTGCAGAAACAACAAACCTTCCCAAACAGAAGAGTCCTTTGACCTACTCCTAACTATGCAATTTTTGTCTTTCTCAAGGTATATATATTGGTGTTAGATGGGTTACAAATTTGGGAGAGAGACTGAGGAGTTTATCAGCTATTTCAGTCCTCCAGTATTACATTCACAGCAGTAAATAATTTAATACCTTAGCAATACCTCTTTATACATCAGCTCATAATCACAGGTACATTTGGAGCTTTCCACTGGATCTGTCTCAGACCCACTTGAGACCTAGTAATAGTGCAATGAGTGTAACTCTAAAGAGATTTCAGAAATTATACCACTGAAGCTGTCATCTATTACTGTCTATATATTCACCAATGCAACGGACATGAACTTGGGCAAACTCCGGGAGATGGTGAGGGACAGGGAAGCCTGGTTTGCTGCAGTCCGCAGGGTCACAAAGGATCGGACATGACCGGGTGACTGAACAACAACAACAGCAACATTCATCTGATGAGCATTTGAAAGCCTACTGTGAGATAACCTAACAAAATCAAGGATAATCTTCCCAGTTACACCTATTAAGGTAAAAACTTTATAAACTTACGGAGACTTGGGGGAGGTGGGATCATTGCCCCTGCAGGAGGAGGAGCAGAGAATGGAGTAGGAGGTATCTTTCCTTGTTGAAATGCAGCAGCTTTGGAGAGAGTAAGCAAAAACAACAGTGAATAAGAATTCAACAACCCATTTAATTACTAAAATAACCACTTTCTTTTCAATCTTTAATGGTCCCATTATTTCACGCTAAAAATCTTTCATCTAACATTACAACACCATGGTCAAAATCAACTTTAAGTACTCACCAGCTAAAGGTGAGTAAAGATGAGTAAATTCATCTGTGCTCAGTCACAAAATGTAATGAAAAATTTTTTTCCCGGATGAGATAATTTCTGAGATTTGCCCCTTAATAATCCAGGAAGGGAAAAGAAGTAGATGAAGGTATCTGGTGGCCCTCAACAAGGGGCAATTTTGTCCCTGTAGGGACACCAGGCAGTGCATGGAGATATTGGGAACTGCTACAGGCATCTAGTGGGTATAGGTCAGAGTTGCTGCTGAACAGCCTACAGCGCATGAACAGCCCCTGACAAAGAATTATCAGGCCCCAAATATCAAAAGTGTTAAGTTAGAGAACTTTGGTATAAACAAGACAATGCTGCAGCTGAATGATTCAGGCATGGCAGTCACAGGAAGTTCTTTCTTTAAAGTTCTCCTTCTACTGAGCTTAAAATTTTTCATGACAGTCTTGCTTAAAACAAAACACACCATGATCAAAGTCCACCTTTGCCTGCCAGCTGTGGGTACGATGAACAACTAGAAAAGGCCATGTTTCAGATATATTAGGATGATCAAACATAAAAACACAGTATCTCTTTCTGGCAGTGCCTTGTACCTTACCACCTCAAACAACAAAAATGTTCTAATTAAACAAAATGAGTATAGCATGTAAGGCAAGAGTCCAAAACATACCCAGACTATTCTGTTATATCAGTTACTTCCTTTGTGACCAGTTATCTTTGTCAGGACAGGAAGAATAAGTCTCCCAAACTCTTCAAAGAGAACTACAAACTCACCTCCACCTTTTCCTACTGTAACAGGAAAACCAATCTAAACATTACGAATCACAATAAAGGAGGTTATAAATTTGCTACAAAGTCTGGTCCACATGAAGAGAAACATTAGACTACTCATTCTTCTCCACCCAACTTCCTAGTCTAACCAATATCTGATTGCTCTGACCTCAAAAATTATTAATGTTTTCCTATATCCCCAAGAAACCAGCGACCTTCCACTTCTTTCATTCAGCACATCAGAATGACCCTATTTATCATTCAGAATGAGCTGCTTCTCTGAAAAACAACAGAGACACAGGGACGAGAAAGAATGGGACCATTCTACCCCACCAGAACAGGAGACTGCAACATACTTGTTTTGTCAATCAGGCTCTGAGCTTGCTCTTCCATCCATTTCTGATAGTAGTCTTTCACATTCTCTTTGTGCTTCCTACCACTGCAGTGTGTCTTTCTCACAGATGGCTGTAAAACAAAAAGGTAGTTATCAGTCAAAGAAAAATATAATCCGAAACCAGAAATTCTCTGAAGTCTTACCTTTTTGTAGGTAGCCTCACTACCTTTAGCAGCTTTAGCTGCATGCCAAAGCATCACTAAAAACATTTTCCAGCTATGTACTGTGGTAATTTACCTACTCTATTTATTATCTAAACCAGGGGTCAGAAAACTATGGGCCATGAGCCAGCCACCTGATTTTGTGGAAAAGAAGTACTGAAACACAGAGGTGTTCGTTTGTTTATGGATAGTCTACGTCTTCTCTCTACAACAGCAGAGTTGAGTAACTGCAACAAAGACTGTATGGCCCACAAACATAAAATAATTACAATCTGACATGTGAAGAAAAAGTTTGCAATCCACTAATCTAAAACACAGCATCATTTTAGTGCCCTTTCTTAGGTTATTCTATGCAAAAACAATATAGCTTACATACATTTAAATAACAGTTTATGGAAATATGGTCTTTTAAAGGACCACAGGTCTAGAATACAGACTCTATGTGAATCCCTCACAGACCTTTAGCTCATCTAACAGTTTTATTGAAATAAAACTGACATAAGATAAACTTCACACACTTAATCATTTGTTTTAAGTTAACATTTATTTAACTTTTACTACATGTCAGACACCATGCTTCGTACTTTACAAGTAGTGCCTCAATCTCCGCAAGACCACATGTGCCCAGTACAGAGAAATACTAATCAGAAAGAATGAATTGCTGATATATGCAAGACAGACAAATCTCAAAACCATGCTGAGCAAAAGAAATCAAACATACAGAGTATGTAAGCCTCCATTCATATAAAGTTTAAAATCAGTAATAAAGATCTTTAGTCATAAAAGCCAGATCAGTCAGGGTCAGGGTGCACAGGGACTCACGACAAAAAAGCACAGGAGAACCTTCCGGAGTGATGGAAATGTTCTATGTCTTGATGCATACAGCAAGCTGTAATCATCTGACAAATCATCAAACTGTACACTTAAAATATATGCATTTAACTGAATATATGTAATTCAATAAAGTTGATTTGATTTTTAAAATAGAGGTTATCATCCTCTATTTATGCCTAAAGATGTGTCTCAAAACACATGGTAAGTAGCAAACCAAGGCCTGGAATCCAGATCTCATTCACATGTACCTCATGACTGCCTCGGAGAAGGCAATGGCACCCCACTCCAGTACTCTTGCCTGGAAAATCCCATGGACGGAGGAGCCTGGTAGGCTGCAGTCCATGGGGTCGCTAAGAGTCGGACACGACTGAGCGACTTCACTTTCACTTTTCCCTTTCATGCACTGGAGAAGGAAATGGCAACCCACTCCAGTGTTCTTGCCTGGAGAATCCTAGGGACGGCGGAGCCTGGTGGGCTGCCATCTAATGGGGTTGCACAGAGTCGGACACGACTGAAGTGACTTAGCAGCATGACTGCCTTCCTCCCTCCTACCTCTCTTCACATGATTGCTTCAGCCGTAGCAGATATGACTACTGTCATGTGAGCAGAAACTGTGTGTATCTCAGAAACTGGTGTATATCTCAAAATATTAATACCATTCCCTGCCTTCCAGTCACTGCTTACACTAATACCACAATGATGCCTTAAGCCTAATAACAAAATCATGCCTAACAACAAGCAAAAAGAGCACTGAACCTTCTATACATTTCAAAGTCTACCACAGGGACTGCTTCAGTCACCGTGGAAACTTATTTTCACAAGGTATCTTGTTAGAAAACAGTATTATAGAGATTCCTGACATGTCTTATAAAGAGATATTTATTATAAAGAGAGACTTTTCCAATCTCTGAATTCTAGCATTAGCAAGCAGAGTGAGTATATGACAAAATAGCACTGGAGAAGGGTGGAAAGGCGTAGCCTCCCACACAAACTTCAGAAAATTACGACGAAGGGTTTGACCTAGAGAGGGGGTTAGGGACACAAAAACAAAAAAGACCGAGCTCTGTAGGCAAGCTACTACTAATACCAAATGACTGAGAGGTCTCCTCCAATCTGTAATAATATAATATTTACAACTATTATTTCTTTAGGAGGAAGAAATACATATTCCACAAATCTATTAATGCTGAATTACAGCTGACCATATGTTAGAATTCCAAATGAACTGACAACAGAGAAATCAGTTAACTTCTTGCAGCTACTGTTCATGATGACATCACGATTGAATTCTGGTTTAATCAGGTCTCTGATTAAAACAGTTGAGAGCTGCAGTTCTCAAGGTGTGGCTCACAGACACTATTCAGAGGGCAAGACAGACCAGTGAGTTTTAATGTTAAGAGCACTTGACATGGTTTAGATTCCACACTGCAACTATCTGTTGAGTTTTGGTGCAGTAATACAAGAATATTAAAGAATATCCACAAATGTCTCAAAACGATATTAAAGTACTCCTGGATCCTACATACATGTGAGGTTGGATTCTTCATATACTTCAACCAAAACGAAGTGTGACAGATTTAGATTTAAAGTAGAAGACAATTAAGTCAGATGTTACAGAAGAGTCCAAAAAGGTTAAAATGCCATTCTCCACACTAAATATTTTGTTTTGGAAAATAGCTGTTTTTCACTTTTAAAGTATTATTTCTGTTATCATTACCTTAAATGAATTAATATTTTTAAGTAACTTCAAATACAGAAAATTTTAATGGAGAAAAATCATTTAACCTACCATCCAGTAATTTCTAAGAGTGTAAAGGGACCATGAAACAAAAAATTTGAGAGCTGCTGGCATAGAAGCTTTGGAGTTAGACTGCTTGGCTCATCTTCCACCTCTACACAATTTAATGGTTTCGTAACATCCAGTTATTTATCCACACTACCTCAGTTTCCCTCTCTGTAAAATGGGAGATAATACTAACTTCACAGGATTATCATGAGCATTAAACAAAATGATACTGTAAAGCATTTGGAACACTGCCTGACACACAATATTCGATCTTAGTTGTTGCTACTATTATCTGTTAATTATTTTTTAATCAAAATGCTCTTCTCAAAATGTAGGCATTTCCTTCCAATTTAGTCTGTCAAACATTTGAGACCCTTGACACAAACAAATATTAGAACCTCAGGACATTTTCCTAGAGTTTTTACTTGTCACAGACTTTTTTCTTCATCTTTAAACTTGCTAAAGCTTTTACTATGTTGGGTCTCCACTGAAAACACTGACTGATGGAAGATCAATTTTAAATTATAAATCCAGCTTCAGGAAGGGTGGAAAAACGAACACCCCAAGTAGCTTCTTCAAGCAGTAGCCCTCAAACCTTAGCGAGATGAAAAGCAGAAATTACAAAATTTTTTTTAAATCTAATTTATCGCATACAAGGCTTTGCTTAGGTTTCCTTTTATTAAAAAAAAAAGGTAACAGTTTTATTGAGCTATAATTCACAGGCCATACAATTTACAAATAAATTTAAAGTTGCAAAATAATGGCGATATTTCCCTTCAGTTGTACAATTATCTATTTTATACATAGTAGTTTAAAACTCTTAAACCCTTACCTTACCTTGCCTCTCCCCACTTCTCTCTCCTTACTGGTAACCACTACTTTTTCTCTTTATCAGTGAGTCTGTTTGTTTTGTTATATTCATCTGTTTTGCTTTATTTTTTTTGCTTCCACGTATAAGTGATAACAGAGAGTATGTTTCTTTGACAACCTTATTTCACTAAGCATAATACTCTCTAAGTCCATCCACGTTGTTGCAAATGGCAGGCATAGGGTTTTTGAAACTGAAAAGAAACACTACTTACAGAATCATGGGTCAGGTATGTGTCGCAGTAGTCACAATAAAATCTGTAAAAAGGAGCGGGGTAGAGAAAAAAGGAGAAGATGACAAGTTAATAGATGCCCATCCAAGCTGCTGTTCACTGAAGGCGAAATATAAAATAAATTAAAACACGTATTCACAATATGAAGACATCAAACAAAACGTCCTGACACAAGTCAAGCTTTTAGGCTGCCTCTGCGGATTCGACCCCCGCACTCCTAAAGGAGTAACGAGAAATCCGGGTCATCCTTCTTCCCCTGAGCCGCTCGCTCCCCCAAAGGCTACCGGAGCCAGAACCCGCTCTGCGTTCTCCCGCAGGGAGACCATTAGTAACCGTGGCCGCGAACACCCAAGTACAGGCCCCCACTCACTTAGGCATGTTGCTCCACAGGCCGTTAGCAACTCCGTTCCGCGCCGCCTGGAAGTGACGCGCTCAGTCAGCGCCGACGCAGCGGAAATGACGAGTCAAACACGCCTTCAGAAATCCAATCCCAGTCAGCCAATCCTCCAGCTGCGTTGCGCAGGCGGTAATCGCGTCGTGGGCTGGGGGGGCTTGTCCTGCTCGTCTCTTCTCCTAGATGCGGGCGGTAAGGGGGTTACCGAGAGTCGCGGCGAGGTTCAGAAGTCGATCTCGAAGCCGAGATTCTCGACCCTCCCGGAAGTATGTTCACCCTGGTATAAACGCTGAGAAGACAGCAGTGAACAAAACAAGCAAAGATCCTTGCCCTCGTGGAGTTGATATTCGAGTTGGGGAAGACCATAAAGTTAGTAGGTAGTGGGTTAGATGGGGTCAAGTTGCAATACAGTAAGGGAGGGAGGGAATGAAGCATGAAAGAGTCTAATTTGGAATAAGACAGAGAAAGCTTCCTGACAAAGTGACAACTGAGAAATGATAGGTTTCTTAAAGCAAGAAATCCAGGCGCAAGCCAGTTTACATACCGTCTGTTTGTGAACTCATTAACCCCTGGAGGAGGTAGAATCCCCAGTTTCAAATCCGGTCGCTGCTTCTTAGCTATGCTGCATATGCTACTTATAATGCAGTAGCATATAAGTAACTTATTATACTTCCTGAACCTCAGTTTCCTCATCTGCAAAATATGGATAATAGTTCTTACTTGTGGAGTCAGGATGAATTAGATGTGGAAATTTTGTACAGAATTCACTACAATGTGCATACTAAGCCCTCCACAAATGAAAGTTATCTTTACATAGGAGGAAACTATTACACGTCACTTGTCCAGTGTTACAACTCTTTTAGAAATTGTCTAGCAGGTTTTTCTGGTATGCACCGGAAAACCGAAAAAAAAAAAGTCCCTTGTCCAGGGAGTTCCCTGGTGGCCTAGTGGTTGGGATTCTGGGCTTTCGTTGCCATGGCCCAGGTTCAAGTCCTGGTAGGAGAACTGAGCCAAGCATCTGGCAAAAAAAAAAAAGCTTGTCCATAGGTATAACCTGTGCTAGTATCAAGGCCAAACTTTCTGCCTGGTGTATCAGACTCAGAAATGACCAGACCCTTCTTTCAGAAAAGGGAAATAGTGTTAGGAATTGGAAGGAGAAGCTCTTGCTTCTTTTGCTCCATATTCATCAATGGTGCAGTTGCAACCAAAATAATAATAATTGGTGCTTTATTTGAAAGTTGACTATGTCCTAGGTGCTTTTGTTGACTGAAAAAAAAAGCACAGCCTTAAAGTTGAGAGTTATGTTTTATTTATTGGACAAAATTCAGAGCTTAAACCCAGAAGACAGCCTCTGAGGGACTGCTTGAAAGAGGTAAGGGAGAAGCCAGAATATATAGGAGTTTTGCAAAGAAAAAGAAATCGAAAGTAATTAAAGAAAACCAGACATCTCAAGTTAATGAATTTATCACTTTTCTATGTATGGGAAGAGGCAAGAGTCTGGACATATTGAAATTATTCCTCTAATATGCATCTTAACTATCTAGGGCCAGTACCCTGCCTTTCTCCACCCTGAACCCACTCAGTGTGCACACTGAGAGTGCCTGCAGTGGCTGCTGGCTTGATGGTACAACATTTTTTGTTTGCTAATGTGGCAAGCAACATTTTCATTCACAGTTTAAATGCATTACTTATTTAATCTATTCAACAACACTGTTATTCATATTTCAGACGAGGAAACTGAGCTTTAACAAGGTTAAATATACCACAAAAATTATTTTCTGTTCTTAAAAGTTAACTGCTCCATGAAGTTGTCAGGCTTTCACCACCCCTAGTACAGTGCTTCATTTTACCGTCATTTGTATGGAACAATCAACTATTATATGTTTCCTGATCAGAGGCTAACATTAATAGACACCATCAACTATAATATAGTTTTACCAAAAATACTTAACCTGGATCTAATAAAGTATGTAGTAGGATAGGCAAGAGGATCTAAAGGAAAGCAAAAGGCAGTGAACAGATTCAGAAGGTGGTACATTCTATATAGAACAACTGGCCTTTTTAAGTTAAAAAAAAAAAAAGTGTCTTTCTACATTAAAATATTTTTGAGAGATATAGCAGCCAAATGTAGTGTAGCCAAATGTAGTGTGTGGTCCAGGGTTAGATCTTAGTTTGGACAAACCAGCTATAAAGAATATTTTGGGGAAACTATCTGGGCCTTAATGTTACAGTGCTACTAACGCACCTTCATCCAGACAGCCTGAGTTGATTATTCTTGAAGGGAAAGATCTGTGAGTTATGTTTTGATTTTTTTCCTCCTTCCTGTCTGTCATGATCCTGGGCCAGTTTTACCCTCAAATCCATTCCTGATCTTCCTCAGCTTTTTCCAGTATGGCAGCGGGGGGCTGACCACACAAGGAAAGGCTACATGTCCTGGACTCCTGTGCTGATTGGGCACCACACTGAGTTGCTGGGCCCCTTTAATGGTAGACACTTCTGGAGATTGGATGGATCAAGGAAGAAGCCAGAGTATCCCCACCCTCATCCTGCCCCAGACTAAAGGATCCATCCCCACCCCCAAACCTCAAGCTCTCTCCTCCTATCTCTCTGGCTCCAACTTTCAGCAGGTGATCCCAGCCCCATGGTGACACCATGACCTTCTTCTGCCTCTCAGTTTAAGGCTGGCAGTAACTGCTTGCTATTGCTCATCTTTGGGTTACTCCACTGTTCTCTGTTTCACTTTTTATCCCTGCCAACATCTACATAAACTAATTCTCAGTTTTAAATACTTAGAGTTGAGACTTCCATGGTGTTCCAGTGGTTAAGAATCCACCTTCCAATGCAGAAGGCACAGGTTCGATCCCTGGTTGGGGAACTAAGATTCCACATGCAGGGAAGCCTGCATGCCACAGCTGGAGAGCTCGAGTGCCACAGCTCCTGAGCCCCTGTGCTCTAGAACTCGCACACCGAAACTGAGACCCGACACAGCAAACAAGTCAGTATCCAAAAGATAAGTACTTAGAGTGATCTCTTTCAGAACTCAGAGGATGACCTAACTGTGGAGTCCTATCCCAAGATCACAGGTTCAAGGCCTTGTACCAAAGCCACAGATATGGACCCCACCTCCAAGGTCATTTACGGAACTGCCCGAACCCCACTCGAACCATTGCTAAAAGCACCCTTAATCCTTAATAGCCAGCTCCTTGACCCCATATTAGGCAAAAATGCCTATCCCAGTACTCACCCTATGGCACCCTAACCTAATGCCACCCTTCCAGTCGGAATTTTCTTTGTCTTGAGACTATAAAAATGGACTACCAACCCAAGAAAAGCATCGACTCTCCCTTGAGCAGGCCCACTGTTCTAACAGTGTCCCTTCGACTCTCCCTGGTCTGTCAGGAGGTCAGCCCGCTGCGCTCAAAGTACCCACGTTGTCTCCACTCTGCTCTCAATAAGCTCACTCCTTTCTGAAATACTCTGTGTCTGGAAATTCTTTTCCAGCTATCAACTCTTAGTTCCAAGGGGTATCTCCCTCACAGCTTGCCTATGGCCCTATCATCTTGTAAAGGATTGCTCTTCACAGTTTTCCTCTGTGTGCCACGGGCAACAAAGAGAGCTTATTTGTTACCCTCATTCCCCTAGATCTTTGGTGAAAATCCCAAGTGAGCTTGAAATGCCCTAGAACTCTTTCTGGGATATTCTAAAAACTCACAATGTTTGCAATCTACTTTACAATGCATCCATGTTTTTCAGTTTTTCTTAAGGTTATTTTACACTTAAAATGAATTTTACTTATTTAATTTTGAATAGGTAACCATATGAAAGTTAAAGTTAGTCCCTCAGTTGTGTCTGACTCTTTGCAATTCCATGGACTGTAACCTGCCACGCTCCTCTATCCATGGAATTCTCCAAGCAAGAGTACTGGAGTGGGTTCCCATTCCCTTCTCCAGGGGATCTTCCTGACCCAGGAATTGAACCTGCATTGCAGGCCAATTCTTTGCCATTTGAGTCACCATATGGTGCAAAATTAGAAAACCACAGAAGAGTATACTCCCCAGGCACATCCCTCTTACCAGTTTCTTGCATGTCCTTCCAGAGACAGACTATGCATGTGCAATCATAAAATATGTTTCCTGTTTCTATTTTTAAAATGCACAATATTTCATTGTGAAGAGGACATGGCAATTCACTCCAATATTCTTACCTGGAGAATCACATGGACAGAGGGCTGCAAAGAGTTGAACACGAATGAAGTGACTGAGCACAGATGTAGTATTTCATTGCATGAATGTATCTCAATTTATTAAATCCTCTATTGAGGAACATTTTGTTTTCTTGGGCTCCAAAATCACTGCAGTGACTGCAGCCACGAAATTAAAAGACACTTCCTCCTTGGAAGGAAAGTTGTGACAAACCTAGATAGCATATTAAAAAGCAGACATCACTTTGCCAACAAAAGTCCATATAGTCAAAGCTATGGTTTTTCCAGTGATCATGTACGGATGTGAGAACTGGACCATAAAGAAGGCTGAGCGCCGAAGAATGGATGCTTTCGAATTGCAGTGCAGGAGAAGACTCTTGAGAGTCCCTTGGACTGCAGGGAGATCAAACCAGTCAATCCTAAAGGAAACCAACCCTGAATATGCATTGGAAAGACTGATGCTGAAGCTGAAGCTCCAATACTTTGGCCACCTGATGCGAAGAGCTGTCTCACTGGAAACGACCCTGATGCTGGGAGAGATTGTGGGCAATAGGTAAAGGGGGGGCAGGAGAGGATGAGATGGTTAAATAGTGTCATCAACTCAATGGACATGAATTTGAGCAAACTCCAGGAGATAGTGAAGGACAGAGGAACCTGGCATACTGCAGTCCTTGAGGTCACAAAGAGTCAGATGTAACTTCGTGACTGAACAACAACAACAAATTGATGAGCATAAATTGTTTCCTGTCTGGCTATTACAGGATGCTGCCATACATGGTTAAATGCCACATATCCAAATATATTTGTAGGATAAATTTCTCGAACTGGAATTACTGGGTTAAGGAGCTTTGCTTTTATAAGTTTGAACTAGGAAAGCCCACATGCTAGAGCCTGTGCTCTACAGCAAGAGTAGCCACCAGGATGAGAAGCCTACAGACCATAACGAAGGGTAGCACCCACTTGCCACAACTAGAGAAAGCCCATATGCAGCAGCCAAGACCCAGCACAGTCACAAATAAAGAAAGAACAGTGCCACTCACACTTCAGGAAGCGACGGAGGAAGATTCAAGAGTTGGGGAAATACTCTTCAAAGAAGTACGAGGAAGCATTCTGGGCCAAGAACGGTATGTACAGCTGCCACTGTTAGTCATATCTAGGCCAGTTTGCAAAGCCCACATCAAAGAAAATGCCAGTTTAAGGTGGCAATTTCCACTTTCACTACCAGAGGACTAGAGTCATTAGTGCCTTAGCAACCTATACCTCCCCTCCCCACTCTCCCACTCCCCATGCTAAGGCATTACAGTAGGTAATACTCACTTATTCAGTATTTATTCAAGAAACATTTAGTGAGCACTCACTTGATGTTCAGGTCTGTATTGTCCACTATCAATGAGGAAATAAATAACACACAGTGCCACCATCAAGTTTAAAGTAGGAGCTAAGACTTCAACAGATAATTACAGCATTATAAGGTGTAAGAATATTCATGAAGAAGTAGTATGGTGTAGTGGTAATGAACAAAGCTTCTAAATCCAAATTGCTTATTGCTTTGACTCTGGGGAAGTTGCTTGACCTTTCTTTGTCTCCACTTCCTCATCTGTAAAATGGGGACAGTAATAGTACCTACTTCATAGGGTTGTGGCTGTGAGGAGTGAATGAGATAATTTTCGTAAAGCACCGAGTACATGGTAAGCCTACAGCAATTGATCGATAGTATTGGCACTGACAGTAATGAGAAAGGGTACTAAAACTTCAGAGCTCGTGAATTCCACATCCAGAAATCCTTCCAGGCCACTTCTGAGCCACATAAGAGATGACCTGTGGAACTCAGAGGTATTTTCCCTCTCCCTCCAGTAAGAGACTTCAACCTTACCTCACAACCCTCACTGGCTGCTGAGTCTTCTACTAGGCACTCTTCACAACCTGCAATTCTTTGTTCCACTGCCAGAACTCAGGGCCCCGAAGTGCAGGGGAAGGACTGAATCCTGAGGTGGACTTGCCTGTGCACTTTGAGCTGTACGTCCTTGGATGCCTCGCTGGGGAAGGTCTACCATTGTGACCTTGCCCCTTAACTTCTCTTTGAACTGAGACCTCATTATGGTTAAGTGGACTCAGAAAGCTACAACTTGATTTCTTTTTTAGAATAGGAAAGTAGGATTTATTGGTGGGCATGAGTAAGGAGGGGACCAGCACCAAGGCGCTCAGGAGTGCAGGGCCCCCCATCTGTCCAGGGGCCCATGATTAGAGATGTATTTGACCCCACAGCCATCTGGGATGAGCCACTTTCCTGCCATGTTTTCAAATTCATCCCCATTAAATTTAGTAAGTCCCCACTTCTTAGAGATTCGGGTCTTCTGGCAGTCAGGGAATTTGAACTTGGCCTGTGGAGATCAAACCAGTCATTCCTAAAGGAAATCAGTCCTGAATATTCATTGGAAGGACTGATGCTGAAGCTGAAACTCCAATACTTTGGCCACCTGATGTGAAGAACTGACTCTTTGGAAAAGACCCTGATGCTGGGAAAGATGGAAGACAGGAGGAGAAGGGGACAACAGAGGATGAGATGGTTGGATGGCATCACTGACGCAATGTGAGGAGGAAACAGACAAAGCTGGACTCCATCTTAGGCCAGGCTGCGAACATTAGGCTACATGCGTGGTCACCCTCCCAGTGGACTCCGAACTTTGTGCCCAGTGTCTATGGAAATGGCATACCAATGGAAAACCAGACCCCCCCGGATAAAAGAGCCTCAGGACTTGTACGTGGACTCTCTGTCACCTAAAAACATATGCTAATTATCTCTGTAACAGAACAAAGTCGTAAATTCTATTATGTTTATCGGGATATGACCACAGGCCTATTGATAAATGTCCACTGTTTAACTATCTAGGCTTATGACACGTGAATCATGGGTTAACTTTGATCGTATCTCTCTTTTACCTTGTCCAGACTAGATTCAAGGAATTTGGGGAGGTGGATTTGAGCAAATACACTTAGGGTATATAAGGTTTTCACAAAAACTGGTTGGGGTCCTTGGCTAAGAGGAGACTCTGCCTTGGGCCCGCCGGTGTAATAAACTGCACTCCACTATCTGCATTGTCCTTCTGAGTGAGTCTGTTTCCTGGAACATGTGGCCACAACAATGGACATGAGATTGAACAAGCTCTGGGAGTTGGTGATGGAAAGGGAGGCCTGGCGTGCTGCAGTGCATGGGGTGGCAAAGAGACATGACTGAGCGACTGAACTGACTGTGGAGGGCGTCAGTAACACGCTTCTTGTTCTGCAGCTTGGTGGGATGGACATTATGATTTGGCCAATGTGGACCATGGACACTGTGCCCTAAGCTTTCCAAGGCACCACACATACCTGCCTAGGGCCTGATTGCAGACGGCAGCCAATCATGAATGGCAATCCATATGGACAACAGGCTACATACACTACCAAAGAGGCTGCTGTTTGCAGCCATTGCACGCCAGGACCCCAAGGAGAAAAGAGCACAGTCAGCTTAATTGGCTGCAATAAAACTTGATCTTTTATTTGGAAACAACAGCAGAACATAGGGCCCCAGTTATGGAAGTTCACAGCAGGCTCCCCAGACGGATGTAAAAACAACTGGTGGGAGGGGCACCTGTTGTGGGAGGGAGGTGAGATCTGGGGACCTCACCCTATCTTTAGCTTACTCCACCCTGAAAATGAAATTGTTGCAGGAAGGGGGACCCTTTCCAGGGCCCAAAAGGGGGCTCTTGTCTAACACTGGGAAATGAATTGTCCAAGGGGACACACGTGCTGACAAAGAGACTTGACTGGAAAGGGGCACCCGAGTGGAGAGCAAGAGGGCATGGGAACCCAGAGGACTGTCCTGCCACGCGGCTCGCAGTCTCGGGTTTTGTGGTGCTGGGATTGGTTTCCAGGTCTCCTCTGGCCGGTGGCTCTGACTCAGGGTCCTTCCTGGTGGTGCACACATTGCTCAGCCAGGGTGGATGCCAACAAGAAGGATGCTGGGAGGTGGGAGGACACGTGGCATCTCCTTTTGACCTTTCCCAAATTCTTCTGGCTGGTGGTGGCTTGTTAGTTCCATGTTCCTTACAGGGACCTTCTATCATAAAATAACTAACACTAATGGTTACTACGGTACCTGGGCACAGTGGGCAGTTTTAGTCAGTGTGTTTCCCCTAACAAAATCAACTGGGAGGCAAGCAATCTCCTGCTTTCCAAGGCCGATTAGTGGAGACAAGGTTTTTGCCACCTATCCTGGGCAAGTGAGAACAACACTAGGACGACAGTGAGGGTGCCCACCTGCCACCTACGGGATCCGTCTGTTGTCATCTGGCGGAGTGAGACAGAAATAATTACTTACTAATTCTTACTAATAATTACTAATTGTCTTGCTTCCCTCACAATAAACAAAGGTCATTTCTGGGAATAGAAAAGCCCAAAGTCTTAGGGCCCAAGAGACATGTTATTTTTTTGAAACTCTTCATTAATTGAAGGCTGTCGGACCAATGAGCCATGGTATCAGGACGGAGCTGGGTCGGGCTCTAACCACCAAGGCAGAAGAACGGGTTTGGCTGGGTCGTTCTGAGTAGCTCCTTATTAAAATGGGGTTATTACTCACTCATGGAATGTCCTCCCTCAGACAAATATGGTATTTCCCCTGTGAGCCCATTTTATTAGCACAGGAAGCCTTCATTCTGACCCTAGGGGTGCCAAACTGGAAAACTGGAAACAGAGACTTAAGTGGCCTCTTTGTGGCTTAATATCCCAGCAGAACCTAAGGTCGTGGTTCAGAGTATCACACACACACACACACACTCACTCACTCACTCACTCACTCACTCACTCCATTCTGCCACCCCTGGGCTTGTTTTTAGAGACTTGGCTTTTACTGGAGAAAGGGGAAGCTAATATTTACTAAGCACCTAGACTCTGTCATCACTAAACACTGTGCTTCCATTATATTCTCTGATGCGATCTGATTTTGAAGATTTTTGGTATTAAGGAAACTGATACCCAAAGAGGTGATGTTTTCCAAACAAAACACCTTTTTATTTTTTTATTTTTTATTTTAAATTATTTATTTATTTGACTGCACCAGGTCTTATTGAAGCATATGGGATCTAGTTCCCTGACCAGGGATTGAACCCAGGGCCCCTGCATTGGGAGCACAGAGTCTTAGCCACTGGACCACCAGGGAAGTCCCCAAAACACCTTTTTAATACATGGCAAAGACAGGGTGTGAATTCTGATAGTCAGAGTCCACTGCTTCCGTTCTTTCCATTGAGCACACTGCCTGTGTGTGCTGATTTATTCAAATAAGTACTGCAAAGCATCAAGTATGTCAAACCCCCAGCTAGAAGGCCTTCCACATAAAAGGGACAGCTCCACTAAAAGGTGAACCTTATTGTGTGTAATTTATACTTCAGTAAACCTGATTTTTAAAAAGGTATTGAATATAATATATAAAAAGCTCCTATAGAACAATCATTAGATGACCGTCAACTCAATAGAAAAGTACAAATAGAAACTAAATATCCTTTAAACATAAGAAAAAATACTCATCCTCATTCATAATAAAATTAATTCAGGGCTTCCCTGGTGGCTCCGTAGTAAAGAATTCTCCTGCCAATGCGGGAGCCATGGGTTCAATATCTCTGGGAAGATCCCACATGCTGCGGAGCAACTAAGCCCATGTATCATAACTCCCGAGCCAGTGCTGTAGAGCCTGGGAACCACAGCTGCTGAAGCCCATGCACCCTAGAGTCTGTGCTCCACAACAAGAGAAACCACTGCCATGAGAAGCCAGTGCACCATAGCTAGACAGTGGCCCCTGTTCACTGCAGGCAGAGAAAAGCCCACGCAGCAATGAAGACCGAGCACAACCCAAAAGAAAGAAAGAAAGAAAAAGTTATAGAAACCTAATCCACTGGAGGAAGGAATGGCAAACCACCCCAGTATACTTGCCATGAGAACCTCATGAACTGTATAAAAGGACAAAAAGATATGACACCAAAAGATGAGTCCCCCAGGTCTGAAGGTGTCCGATAAGCTAGTGGGGAAGAGCAGAGCAGAACTACTAACAGTCCCAGAAAGAACGAAGGGCTGGATCAGAGGAAATGACTCTCAGCTGTGGATGTGTTGGGTGATACAAGCAAAATCCGATGCTGCAAAGAACAGTATTGCATAGGAACCTGGACTGTTAGGTCCGTGAATCAAGGTAAATTGGACATGGTCAAACAGGAGATGGTAAGAATAAACATTGACATCTTAGGAATCAGTGAATTAAAATGGATGGGAACGGGCGAATTTAATTCTACTGTTAAATGTATTTAATATCTACGACGGTGGGCAAGAATCCCATAGAAGAAATGGAGTAACCCTCATAATCAACAAAAAGAGTCTGGAATGCAGTACTTGGGTGCAACCTCAGAAATGACACGATGATCTTGGTTCATTTCCAAGGCAAGCCATTCAACATCACGGTAATCCAAGTCTATGCCCCTACCACCAATGCTGAAGAAACTTAAGTTAATCAGTTCTATGAAGACCTAGAAGACCTCCTAGAACTAACACCAAAAAAGGATGTTCTATTCATCATTGGGGATTGAAATGCAAAAGTAGGAAGTCAAGAGATATCTGGAGGAACAGGCCAAGTTTGGCCTTGGCAAACAAAATGAAGCAGGGCAAAGACTGACTGAATTCTGCCAAGAGAATGCACTGGTCATAGCAAATACACTTTTTCAACAACACAAGAGATGACTTTACACATGGACATTACCAAATGGCCAATACCAAAATCAAATTGATTACATTCTTTGTAGCCAAAGATGGAGAAGCTGTATACAATCAGGAAAAACAAGACCTGGAGCTGACTGTGGCTCAGATCATCAGCTTCTCATAGCAAAATTCAGGATTAAACTAAAGAAAGCAGGGAAAACCATTAGGCCAGTCAGGTATGACTTAAATCAAATCCTCTATGAATATTCAGTGGAGGTGATGAATACATTCAAGGGATTAGAACTTGTAAACAGTGTGCCTGAAGAACTATGGATGGAGGTCCATAATATTGTAAAGGAAACAGCGAACAAAACCATCCCAAAGAAAAAGAAAAGCAAGAAGGCAAAGTGGTCATCTGAGGAGACCTTACAAATAGCTAAAGAAAGAAGAGAAGTGAAAAGCAAGGGAGAAAGGGAAAGGTGTATCCAACTAAATGCAGATTTCCAAAAAACAGCACAGAGAGACAAAAAGGCCTTCTTCAATTAACAATGTATAATACTAGAAGAAAAGAATAGAAGGGGAAAGACTAGAGATCTCTTCAGGAAAATTGGAGATATCAAGGGAACATTTTGCCCAAAGATGGGCACAATAAAGGACATAAATGGTAGAGACTTAGTTGATGCTGAAGAGACCAAGAAGATATGGCAACAATACATGGAAGAACTGTATAAAAAAGATCCAGATGAACCGTATGACTCCAACGGTGTGGTCACCCACCCAGAGCCAGACTTTGGGGAGAGCGAAGTCAAGTGGGCCTTAGGAAGCACTGCTGTTAATAAAGCTAGTGAATGTGATGGAATTCCAGTAGAACTATTAAAAACCCTAAAGGATGATGCCATCAAGGTGTTACATTCAATATGTCAACAAATCTGCAAGACCCAGCAGTGGCCACAGGACTGAAAAAGGTCAATCCTCATCCCAATTTCCAAGAAAGGTAGTATTAAAGAATGTGCTAACTGTCAGACAATTGCACTCATCTCGCATGCTAGTAAGGTCATGCTTAAAATCTTGCATGCTAGGCTTCAGCAGCATGCGAACCAAGAACTTCCAGATGTCCAAGCTGAATTTAGAAAAGGAAGAGGAACTAGAAATTGAATTGCCAACGTTCGCTGGATCATAGAGAAAGCTAGAGAATTCCAAAAAAGCATCTACCTCTGTTTCATTGAATACACCAAATATTTTTACTTTGTGGAACATAATAAACTGTGGAAAGGTCTTAAAGAGATGAGAATATAAGACCATCTTACCTGTCTTCTGAGAAATCTGTATGTGGGTCAAGAAGCAACAGTTAGAACCCTGCATGGAACAACTGATTGGTTCAAGACTGAGAAAGGAGTACAACAGGGCTGTCTGCTGTCATCATGTTTGTTGAATCTGCACGCTGAGCACATCATGAGAAATGCTGGGCTGGATGAGTTACAAGTTGGAATCAAGATAAGTGGGAGAAACATCAACAACCTCAGATATGCGGATGATACCACTCTAATGGCAGAAAGCGAAGAGAAGCTAAAGAGCCTCTTGATGAGGGTGAAGGAAGAGAGTGAAAGGGCCAGCTTAAAATTGAATATTAAAAAACTAAGATCATGGCATCCAGCCCTGTTACTTCATCGCAAATAGAAAGAGAAAAGGTGGAAGTAGTGACAGATTTCCTTTTCTTGGGCTTTGAAATCAGTGTGGATGGTGACTACAGCCATGAAATCAGAAGATGTTTGCTTCTTGGCAGGAAAGCTTTAACAAACCTAGATAGTGTGATGAAAAGCAGAGATATTACTCTGCCGACAAATGTCCATATAGTAAAGGCTATGGTTTTCCCAGTTGTCACATACGGTTGTGAGAGCTGGACCATAAAGAAGGCGGTCTTGAAGAATTGATGCCTTCGAACTGTGGTGCTGGAGAAGACTCCTGAGGGTGCCTTGGACAGCAAGGAGATCAAATCAGTCAATTTTAAGGGAAATCAACCCTGAATACTCATTGGAAGGACTGGTGCTGAAGTTGAAACTCCAGTATTTTGGTCATCTGATGCAAATAGCTGACTCACTGGAAAAGTCCCTGGTGCTGGGAAAGACTGAGGGCAGAAGGAGAAGAGGGTGTCAGAAGATGAGATGGCATCACCAATGCAATGGACATGAACTTGGGCAAACTTTGGGAGATGGTGAAGGACAGTGAAGCCTGGAGTCCTGCAATCCATGGGCTTGCAGAGTCGGACAAGACTGGGCAACTGAACATCAACAACAAAATTATATAAAAATTTTTTTAAATTAATTCAAATCAAGTGTCACTCTGATACCTTTTATTACTTGTTGATTTGTAAAAATCCAAGTGATGGAAAACTCTTAGCTTAGGCATGAATATGGATAAATAGGAACTATCATACCTTGTGCTGTGCTTAGTCACTCAATCGTGTCTGACTCTTTGTGACCCCATGGATTGTAGCCCGCCCAGCTCCTCTGTCCTTTGGGATTTTCCAGACAAGAATACTGAACTGGGTTGCCATGCCCTCCTAAAGGGGTCTTCCGAACCAGTATATATAAATTGGAACAATAGCTACTGAGGGCAATTTTGCAGTGTCCACCATAATCCCATATGTATATACTCTTTAATACAGCATGGGAATTTATCCAACAGTTATAGGTACAGGTGTGCAAAAGGATGTATACACACGGTTTTTCATTAAAGCAGTATTTGAAAGAAAGGGCAAAAATCTGAAAAGTTAGATGTCCATCAACAAGGCCCTGGTTAGATAAATTGTTGGACATCATAGTGGAATACTATGCAGCTATAGAAAAGAATGAGAAGTATCTTCGTGTGATATGAAAAGAAGTGATATGGAAAACTCTCCAAGACATATTATTGTTTGAAAAAACCAAGATACTGAACCGTGTTTATAATAGGTAGCATTTCTATAAAACAGGAGAGAGATCATATGTATTTATATTATCTTGTAAATGCATTTTAAAAATCTCTTAAAGGAGATGCAAGAAACTAGTAAGAGTGGTTATCTGTTGTGAAAGGTAAAGGTGGAAAAGATAATTTCACTATATTTTTCACAATTTTGAAGTTTGAAACTTAACGAATTTTTTAAATTAAATATGATTTTTAAAAAGAAAAGAAAATAATGTAGTGGGAGAACCACACCACATGTACTGGCTGCCCTGTGGGATCATCTCCAGAACCACGCCCTAGAAACTGCTTTCTTCAGCAGATTCTTCATTTGAAGAAGTGACTCAGATAACATGCAGCCTCCAGAACTGGCTCACCAATGAACTCACTCCCCTAAATCCTCACAATTGTGAGAAGGGGTGGATCTGCTCAGATCTCAAAGTGATTCAGTCTGGTTGACTCTAACCTAGGCTCCATCCTCTAACCTAAACTCCGTAATCGACACGTGAAGCTCATTCAACTTGAGAAAAGAACTTTTAGTCCTGAGATTTTAGTCCTAAGAAATCCTCTTCTTCCTTACCCCTTGGAAGTCCTTTAAAATCCTTGATTTGCTCACCAAAGAAATCTGTTTGGCAACTGACCTTGTGAGTTTAAAGAAGGAAAGAAATGTATTCATTTGATTCCAGCACTAATTTAAAGTACCTGAGATTCACAACCTAGAAATAGGCAGAGATTTTCTTCAGACACAAAAAACAAATAGCCTGGGACTTCCTTGGTGGCGCAGTGGGTAAGAGTCAGCCTGCCAACGCAGGGGACATAGATTTGATCCGTGGTCCAGGAAGATTCCACCTCCCATGGGGCAACTAACCCCGTGTGCCACAACTTCTGAGCCCACGTTCTGCAGCCTGCACCCCCAGCTACTGAGCCTGAGAGCTGCAAGGACCGAAGCCCTTGCACCGGGAGCCTGTGCTCTGCAACAAGAGAAGCCACTGCAGTGAGAAGCCTGCGCACTGCAGTGAAGAGTCGCCCCTGTTTGCCGCAACTAGAGAAAGCCCTCGCGCAGCAACAAAGATCCAGTGCCACTAAAAATAATTAATTAAAGAAAAGAAAACAAACATCCATTTAAAAACTGGATAGGAAATTCCCTGGAGGTCCAGTGGAGACTTGGCTCTCACTGCCAAGGGCCTGTGTTCAATCCCTGACTAGAGAAATAAACTCCCACATGCCTTGGGGTGTGGCCACAACATGGATAGACTTCATCAGAATTTAAAACTTCTGCTCTTGATAAGACATAGTTAAGAAAATGAATAGGAAATCCGTAGACTAGGAGGATATATTCATAAAATCTTTATTTCACAAATGACTAGTATCAAGAATGTATTTTAAAACTCTTACATGAATGGAGAGAGTAACATGGAAACTTACATTACCATTTGTAGAGTAGAGAGCCAATGGTAATTTGCTGTGTGTCTCAGGGAGCTCAAACAGGGCCTCTGTATCAACCCAGAGGGCTGGAATGAGGAGGGAGATGGGAGGGAGGTTCAAGAGGGAGAGAATATATGTATACCTATGGCTGATTCATGTTGAGGTTTGACAGAAAACAAAATTCTGTAAAGCAATTATCCTTCAATTAAAAAATAAAAAAAAAACTCTTACAGATCAATAAGAAAAATACCAACAATTTTTTAATGAGCAAAAAACTTGGACACTTACAAAAGAAAATATACAAAATGCTGATAATCTCTTTAAAAAGTGCTCAAAAATTTACTCATTAGAGAAATGCAATTTAAAACTATGAGATACCATCAAAACCCCACTATAATGGTTAAAATTAAAAAGACTGAGAATACCAAATGTTGGCTAGGATAGAGTGACTAGAACTCTTATATATTTCTGGCTGGAGTGAGAAATGGTACAACTTGGTGGCAACCCACTTCAGTGTTCTTGCCTGGAGAATCCCAGGGACGGCGGAGCCTGGTGGGCTGCCGTCTATGGGGTCGCACAGAGTCGGACACGACTGAAGCGACTTAGCAGCAGCAGCAGCAGCACTCTGGAAGAATATTCAGTGGTTTCTTATAAGCATACATCTACTCTATGACCCAAGAATTCCAATCCTAAACAATCACTCAAGAGAAATGAAACCTATGTCCATACAAAGACTTGACCAAGAGTATTCAAAGAAGTTTTAATTCTTAATAATCTCAAGTTGAAAACAACCCAAACATCCATCCCAGTAGAGTAGTTAAATTCATACCATGGAAAGTTAGTCAATAATAAAAAGGAACTAACTACTGAAATACACAACAATGTAAATGAACTTCACAGATACAAACTTTATGTTGAGCCAAAGAAACCAGACCCAACAGAGTGTGCGGTTTGTTTCAATTATAGGAAGATCTAGAACAGGCAAAACTAATTTACGGTGGTTAAAATGAAAAGTGTGGTTGTGTCTGGAGATGTCAGATCGTTAAGGCAATGGAAATGTTCTATATTTTGATAGGAGTGCAAGTTGCATAAATGTATGTATTTGTCAAAATTCATCAAATTTTGCACTTCAGGTTTGTGTGTCTCATTGTCCCACTTCCCCAAAAAAAACCCTATAAATAAATATTGACCTACACTTGGTAGATTAGGCTCCAGTAGCATAAATATATCGGAGAAGGCAATGGCACCCCACTCCAGTACTCTTGCCTGGAAAATCCCATGGACAGAGGAGCCTGGTAGGCTACAGTCCATGGGGTTGCTAGGAGTCAGACACGACTGAGTGACTTCGCTTTCACTTTTCCCTTTCATGCACTGGAGAAGGAAATGGCAATCCACTCCAGTACTCTTGCCTGGAGAATCCCAGGGACAGCGGAGCCTGGTGGGCTGCCGTCTATGGGGTCGCACAGAGTCGGACACGACTGAAGCGACTTAGCAGCAGCAGCAGCAACATAAATATATGGGCTTCCCTGGTGGCTCAGATGGTAAAGAATCAGCCTGCAATGCAGGAGACCTGGGTTTGATCCCTGGGTTGGGAAGATGCCCTGGAGAAGGGAATGGCTAACCCACTCCAGTATTCTTGCCTGAAAAAAACCCACGATGGGGGAGCCAGACAGGCTACAGTCCATGGGGTCACAAGGAGTCAGACATGACTGAGTGACTAAGCATCGCACAGCACTACATATATATATATGTATAATATGTTATATATAATATATGAAGGTAGTGGGAGCCATTTATATCACAGTTGGACAAAGGGAATTACAAAAATGGAGAGAGAGAACATTCCATGTGAAGGTGGATTAGATTTGGAGATATCAGTATGAACTCACAGTTTCAAATAAACGTCCTGACTTTGTCCACTGAGAAAGCCTAGAGAAGGAATGACATACCAGTTGTTACAAGCACACATAGCAACCAGACCTTTGGTTCCAAATACCATTCTCCAACATGGGGCACCAGGATTTCTCCGTTAACAGACTTCTGCAAAGAATGCATAAGATAAACCTAAAATACCTTTATGTGCCAGAAAGTGAGAAAGTGTTCAAAGAACATTGGGGATTTATCAAAAGATTTTATCAAATCTATCAAAATTACCAAAAAATTATCAAATCTATCTGATTTTTATCAAATTTTATCGAAAGAACACAGAAGCCAACCTTCAAGACTGCCCACTGGCTAAACTGAGAACAATCTGAGCATCAGAAATCTCTCTTTTATTAGTATTACTTTAAGGGACTTCCCTGGTGTGGTTCGGTCCCTGGGTAAGGAAGATCCTCTGGAGAGGAGAATGGGAACCCATTCCAGTATTCTTGCCTGGAAAATCCCATGGATAGAGGAGCCTGACAAGCTACAGTCCATGGGGTCACAAGAGTAGGACACGACTTAGCGACTAAATCACATCCAGCGGTTAAGAATCCGCCTTCCAACGCAGGGGGTGGTGGTTCGATCCCTGATCTCACACACCATGGGGCAACTAAACCCTCGAGCCGCAACTGCTCCCAGCTCTGGCTCTGCCATACTAACTATGTCCTAACTATGAAAACTTGGGCAGTTTATTTAAAATCCTAGATTTCCTCATTCATCAAAAAGAGACAACCCTACCACATAGGGCTGTTGTAGGCACACAATGGATGCATCGTGTGCAGCATAGTGCCTGGTACATAGTAAACCATAAATGCTTATTGTTCATAGCAATTAACTTCCCATGTCTCTTATCATGCCAGTGGTGGAGATTATTCATGCCAAACCTTTCCATGTGCTGACCATTTGCCCTTTGCTCTCTGCCCTTAGTGTAACTAGATTTGTTCCCTCAGAAAGATCAAGGCCTTGGAGCCAGGCCCAGTAGGCAGGATGTAACATGAAGAGCAATGGGTTACAAAGTGTCGTTTTGCAAAATATACCTCAGGGCAGAGGCCTGGGGCAGTGCTGGCACCCTGAGCCCCTTGGGACTGCCCTGAGCCCCCCAGAAATGACTCTCTCATAACAACAGGTGCTGGTACACTTCCAACAAAGCTGGCTAAGAAGTCTATTCTCTACTCTGGAATTCAGAGGGAGAAGAAGTGGTGTCCAGGGGAGGTCAGATATAACAGCTGTCCATAGCTCACAACTGTTGCCACACTCAAGGCCACAGTACTTTAAGGTGGTCCAACTAAGGCCTGTCCAAAGAGGCCCAGCTAGGGGACGCTCCGGGCCTCCTGGTGACCTGGAAAACAGAACACTGGGACTATGAACAGGTGTAGGGTGGGCTCCTCCGAAGAATCACACAGGACCGTTTCTTTTCTGCTCAAAAGAAACAGTCTGGAAGTGGACATCTGGCCCCCAAATTTGGGACCTGCCGCTTGCATAGACTGACTCCATTTCCTACACGCAACCACATCATCCTTTGTCCCACCAGCACAGAGGGCGGTTTCATCTTCCAGTCTGTGACCAGTCAGGAAATCTAGCAAGTTTAGTTCACAATGTAATTCATGATGGTGTAGGGAAATTTATCTTCTTTTGGGTTAGTAAATGTCTAAATTCTCTTGGTTTTGACAAACTAGTAGATTTGAAACCCAGTAAAAACTCAAGACGCCAGATCAAAATTTGAACCCACTTGAAACAGATGGCAACTTTTACTGAAGCCTTCCGTCCACCTTGCAACTTTCGTTCTTTCTTGTGAGAAGTCATCCCAGCATTTCTGGTGGTGATGCGTAAGCCCTGGACTTCTCTGTGGCTCAACTCATGGTTGGTGGACTCAGAGCTCCTCTCTTCTCCATGCCAGACCAAAGTCCAATCAGCCTGCAACCAGGATCAATGTTAGTCTCTGCATAATTGTGCTGTTTGCTGACTAACTCCCGAACTCTGAACTTTACCTGTGTTAATCTACAGTCCGGGTCCATTTCCCCATTATGTTAGTCATCTCTATGACTTGGCTCCTTTCTGCTGATAACTGTCAGATCTTGGGATATCCTACTTTCTTACCACTTATCATCCTTCAGTGGCCCCAGAATTTCTGTAATAGTTGTTCTTAGACGTAGCAGTCTCTTTCAAAGGTGGTTGGGCAAGTCTCCGTTCTTGTGCAATTCTAGGGGCATCCCTTACTCTATATTTCACATAAACGATATTTCTTCAGAGGGATGAAACTCAAGGACCCTGATATTAGGAAATTGCTGGGAAGTCACATTTCCCTAGAACTCTTTCTTGTTATGTGTGTGTGCTAAGTTGCTTCAATGGCACCCAACTTTTTACTACCTTCAGGACTGTAGCCCACCAGGCTCCTCTGTCCATGGGATTCTCCAGGCAAGAATACTGAGGTGGGTTGCCCCCTTCCAGGGAATCTTCCCGACCCAGGGATTGAACCCACGTCTCCTGCAGCTCCTGCACTGCAGGTGGATTCTTTACCACTGAGCCACTGGGGAAGCCTAAACTGAGTGTTTATTTGGAGAGGTTGATGAGTGACGAGGATAAAATTCTCCCCAAGTCACCTCTTGGTGCTGCCACTACCACCCATGACCAGATAGGAAAATAAATGTGGGAAGAAAATTTGAAATCAAAGGTTGTGGTAGAAGTTTGCATTACCACCAACGGTTTCAGAAGGGTCATAAAGTGACAATGCAGAAGTGAGATTTAAGTGAAAACAGGAACGGTAAGAAGTGAATTCCCTGGTGGTGGTCCAGCAGTTAGAACTTGGTGTTTCACGCGGAGGGCCAGGGGTTCAGTCCCTGGTTGGGGAACTAAGATCCCACAGGTCATGCAGCTCAGCAAAAAAAAAAAAGTAAGGAAAAAAGGGAAACAATTCGCCAGAAGCAAACCTACCTGTAAAGACTCTTAATCCTCTCTGTTGGTTAGGAGGATGGCTCATGAAACTGTCAGTTAAAAGGCTTTTCTGGAAGAAGGCATCATGGGACCATAAGTCAGGTGACTCGAACTTCTAAATCCTACAACTTCCAGTTACTGAACCCTGTGGGAATTGCTTCCTTTTCCTGGGGGTCTCCTGATCTGGAGAAGAGGATCAGTGACCAGCCCACCTCACAGGTTGTTGTGAAGCTCAAGGCTCAGGTAAGATAACGATGTGAGAGTGTAGTGAAGGGTTTGGTTTGTTTCATATTGTAAGTTTCAGTTTACCTAAAAACTTCTAGGGTTCTTGGAATTTCCTTTAGAAAGTTTAGGGAACCTGACAATCATTTCAAATACAACTTGTTTTTGTAAACTCCCCTTCTTCCCAGATATAGCTGTGTCCAGAGTGACCTTAAAGTCCCCTTTTATAATGCAAATAACCCTTGGGGTATTTCCAGGTAGCACTTTGAAGGGAAAACAAAGTGTTAGTCGCTCAGTCATGTCTGACTCTTTGCGACCACATGGACAGTAGCCCGCCAGGCTCCTCTGCCATGGGATTCTCCAGGCAAGAACACTGGAGTGGGTAGCCATTCCCTTCTCCCGGGGATCTTCCCAATCCAGGGATCAAACCTGGGTCTCCTGCATGGCAGGCAGATTCTTTACCTTCTGAGCCACCAGGGAAGCCCAATTGTCCATAAATGCTTCAGCTCAGCGCAGGATTGAAACGTGGGATGTTTTCCTAGAAAGAAGGCAGGGTCACTTAGAGGTTCAGAGATCCGATAGCAGATGAGCTGCAGGGAAAATCCAGGCAGAGCTGGCCATCCTTCAACAATTTCGTTAAATGTGCTGATTCCTATCGAAAGGGTTGAAATCATTTATTTTTCTCTCCGTAATATGCCTCTATTTGTAAATGTACACATATAAATTATATTTAGTTCAGTCCCTTAACGGGCAAACCACAGATGGCTAGATTGAAGTTGGAATCTGAGGTTTGCCAAGGGGGCAGTGGCGGTTAGTGCTATGTCAGCCCCTAGTTCATTCATGAGAAATAAAATATGAAAGGACAAGGAAGATATTGAATGTTTTCAGGAGAAAAGTTCAGAGTTGTCCTTCATTGTCCTTCTCTACTGGAGAGTAAGCCTGGCCTTCCTTTTTTTTTTGGCCACGCCTCTTGCAACACGCAGGATCTCAGTTCTCTGACAAGGGATGGAATCTGTGCCCCTATGCAGTGGAAGGGTAGAGGCTTAACCGCTGGACCACCAGGGAAGTCCCTGGTCATCTTTTATGGGCTGCTTTTTCAAGTTCTTAATATTTACCATCTAAACACTGGATGAATAGCTTTCTTCTTGTTGCTCTGATAATTTGGTAGGGTTTTTTTTTGGCTGTGACATGTTGTTCAGTTACTCAGTCATGTCTGACTCTTTGTAACCCAATGGACTGCAGCACGCCAGGCTTCCCTGTCCTTCACCATCTCCTGGAATTTGCTCAAGCTCATGTCCATTGAGTCAGTGATGCCATCCAACCATCTTGTATTCTGTCGTCCATCCCCTTCTCCTCCCACCTTCAATCTTTCCCAACATCAGGATCTTTTCCAGTGAGTCAGTTCTTCACATTAGGTGGCCAAAATATTAGAGCTTCAGCTTCAGCATCAGTCCTTCCAATGAATATTCAGGGTTGATTTCTTTTAGGATTGATTGGTTTGATCTCCTTGCTGTCCAAGGGACTCTCAAGAGTGTTCTCCAGCACCACAGTTTGAAGGCATTTATTCATGGCTGCATCATGCCACTCACCAAATCTTGTTTCCCTGACCAGGGATCGAACAAATGCCCCTGCAGTGAAAGCACAGAGTCCTAACCACTGCACCGCCAGGGAAGCCCCATGACACTTTATACACATATATATATGTATGTATAGATGTATAAAGTATCATATATATATATATATGTTGTTGTTGTTTAGTTGTTAAGTCACGTTCAACTCTTTTGCGACCCCAGGGACTGTAGCCCACCAGGCTCCTCTGTCCTTGGGATTTCCCAAGCAAGAATACTGGACTACCACTTCTTCTCTAGGGTATCTTCCCAATCCAGAAATCAAGCCTGCGTCTCTTGCATTGCAGGAGCTGGCTCAGTGGTAAAGAATCCTCCTGCAACTCAGGAGTCACAGGGGATGTGGGTTTGACCCCTGGGTCAGGAAGATCTTCTAGAGGAGGGCATGGCAACCCACTCCAGTATTCTTGGCTGAAGAATCCCGTGGACGGAGGAGCTTGGTGGGCTCTTTTTGTGGAGCACAGGCTCTACGGCAAGTGGGCTTCCGCACTTGTGGCGCCTGGGCTTAGCTGCTCTGTGGCACGTGGGATCTTCTTGGATCAGGGATGAAACCTGTGTCCTGCATTAGCAGACAGATTCTTTATCACTGAGCCACCAGGGAAGCCCTAAATTTATACTTTATATAAATATCAGTTTCTTTTGATCGAGACTCTTTTGAGAAATCTGCCATAGTGTTAGGATTTTAGACTCCAGTCTGCTCCGAGTTCCATGGCCATAGGAAAGTCACTCCAACTCTCTCTGCCCTTGAATGCTGAATGTCTGAGGATAACAGAGACTGTTGCCATATGTCTTTTCCTTCTTAAGTGTTTTGACTGACGCACTTGTCATCCAACTGACCTCTTAGGTCAGAGTAAACAAAAACCCTTGGGGAACTGTCCCATGGAAGGGTAATCATATCCCTGAAGCAGAATGAGTGTAGAGGGGAGGGACATCACAGCTTTGCTTATAATCGACTATGGTTCTGTGACCCTAAGGGACTTCCCTGGAGAAGAGCTAAGAAATGAAACTTTGCTTTTTATCAGAAGGAAGGTAGTTTAGAGAGTTAAGGACTTTTAGGGGGAAATCACTGCTATGTTTAATTCTCAAAAACTTGGGATAACGAACCACAAAGTTAAAAAAAGCACCATAAGAGGTAAAAGCAAGAAGCACTGGAAAGATTTGTCACTTAGAGAGTGGCACAGAGGAAATACCATCAATTGAGTTACATTCAGAGATATCTTCATGAATTACTGAGTGACAGTTAAAAGTCTGATTTGGAAAGTAAGGGTTAGAAATCTGAATTTTGGTCGTTTCTTGTGTGTTTGCCACATTACTCTGAACTAATGCTCTCTCCAAGCCTGTGTCCTCATCTATAAAATGAGGACCTTGTAAGCCTGTCGAGATGATTAGGCAAAACTCTTGGCCTGGCTTAGCTGTGATAAGCACTTTTGCAATTTAGAAAAATCAAGAGAAAAGTCACATTCCGTAAAGTTTACCATTTTAAAGTGTAAAATTCAGTGGCTTTTTCATGTATTCACAAGATCGTGCAACTAGAACTTTTTCATCACCCCAAAAGGAACCCTGTGCACATTAGCACTCACTCTCCATTACCTCTTCCTCCCAACCTCTGGCAACCTCTAATCTACTTTATTTTTATTTTATTTATTTATATTTTTTGATCAAACCATGGGATCTTAGTTCCCTGACCAGGAATCAAACTGGTATGCCCTGCAGTGGCAGTGTGGAGTCCTAACCACTCGACCACCAGGGACTCCCTAATCTACTTTATGTTCCTATAGATTTGCACAGCACAGTCCCCCCGCCACAGATTTGCCTATGCTGGATATTTCATATAAATGAAATCTACACTGTGCGATCTTTTGTGACTGGCTTCTTTCATTCAATAATATCAAATACGTCATTGTTATTGCCATTGCTCCTGTCTCCGATGACACAAATAGCAGAACGAATGACATAATGGATACGGATCCTCTTTGTGAAGCAGAAATTGCTCTGGAAATGCAAAAATGGATTTATCCCTTGGGGTGTTCACTCTTTCGTGGGAATGGTGAGCTGCCCACAGGAACTTGCTTGAAGGAAATGAAATTGTAGAATTCAGAAACATGATAGGACTGAAAACATCCTCTATTATTAAAAAGTGCATTACCCATTTGAAAAATGTTCCGCGGGCTTTTCTCCCAAAGCTTTTCACTTTCTCAGTTAAGCAAAGCTTGCTACCACTCATTCAACTTGTCAGTTTCCCCAGCCCTTTGAGCCACCTCTGCCTGAGTGCAGAACACGGAGGCAGGGCTGCAGAGGCTCTCAGGAGGCGGCATCAGCCATCACTCACAAGCTCAGCCATGCACCATGGCCTTTGACCAGCCCCAGAGAGTTGGTGGAGGCTATCAACAGGTCTGGAGGCAGATGATATGCCTGATTTCTATCTACTCTTAACGTTGATCTTGTGTAACACAAGAGAGTTGGGAGTTATTTTTTATTTGAATTATGTGAGATTATGACCCATTTGGGAATTTCCCCACTCGAATGGGCCTGCTCAAATGCAGATAATAATTTAGCAACAATCAGAATTCATGAGATTATTAGCTAGACTCTAATGAAAAGCCCTCTTCACTCATAGAACTAATTATTCTGTTTTATGTTGCCTTCTGGAGAATTTCTTGGAGACTTGAGGCCTCAGAAGAGTCTTCTCAGGGACTTCCCTGTTGGTCCACTGATTAAGAATCTGCCTCCCAACGCAGGGAACACAGGCTCAGTCCCTGGTCCATGAGCTAAGATCCCACACACCACAGGGCAGCTAAGCCTGGGCGACTACAACTACTGAGCCCAAGCTACCACTTCTGAACCCCATGCGCCCTAGAGCCTGTGCTCCTCAACAAGTGAAGCCACCACAGTGAGAGTAGCCCTGCTTGCCGCAGCTAGGGAAGAGTGTGTGCACAGCATCTGCAGAGCCTGTGGACAGGCACAGCAAAAGACGCAGCACACCTAGCACACGCAAAGGTAAAATGAATAATGTTTTAAAATGTCGATGACCTTTTAAAAAAAAACAAATCCTCTAAGAACTTACTATTTGATTTATCGTCTTCATTCCAGGTCCCAGGTAACGTGGCCTTTACTCTAGTGTTACCACTGTGTGCTGACGCTGTATAGTCTCTAGGTCTGGGCAGGACGCTCTGGCTTTTGCCATGTGACCTGGTGGGAAATCGACGCATTTCCTCTTAGTAGTAAAAGAAGGTCAGGAAAGAGTGTTGAACTGCTTTTTCACTGACCTGTGTGATGTGGATTTACCTCTCTGCTTGGTCCCATCTCCCTTTTATTAAAGAAAAAGAAAATGAAGTGTTTCAAGAGGCAGTAGGGTTTGGTTGCTAAAAGATGAGACTCTGAAACCAGACTCCCTTCAAATCCCAGGATCGCCATATTGTTACCAAATATGTAGCATCTGGCAAGTTTCTAATCTCTGTGCCTTAGTTTTCTCATCTATAAAAAGGGGGTAATCATACTATAGATTGGCCAAAAAAGTTCGTTTGGGTTTTTCTTTTTGGTCAAACCAATAATTATCTTGTAGGGTTGTTGAAATGCTTAAGTTAGCTGCTACAGGTAAAGAACCTAACAATATCACTACCTGTGACATAGTAAGCATTATACCAATGTTTTCTGCTTGTATACATACGTACATACAAGTATAAAGAAAAATATAATGAACATCCTAGTCCTTACACAAAAATTCTAACACTATACCATACTTGCTTTAGATATATTTAAAGAAGTAAAATATTACAGAAACAATTACACACACAGACACCTGGGTATCCCTCCCCTATTTATATTTCTTTCTTTTTCTTTCTTGAGATAACTATTATCCTAAATTTACTACTTATTACTTTCTAAAGTTGATATATATGAATCCATAAAAAGTATACACTATTGTTTCACATGTTTGTAAACCTTATAAAAATGATATTATATTGTATGGATCGTTCTGCCACTACTTTTTCCACTTGGCTTCATGGTTTTGAGATTTAGCTGTGTTGCTACATATGGCTAGTTCAGTCAATTTAATTGCTGTAGGTGTTTGATTTCATGACTGTATCGCAAGTGGTCAATTCATTTTCCTGAGATTGCTTCCAGATTTTTGCTGTCACAAGCATTGTTGCAAAGAATATTATTGCATTTTTGTACCACACATGCAAGAATCTTCTAGGGCACGTACCTAGAAATGGACTTGCTGGAACATAGAGGAACTCACCTCTTCAGCTTTCCTAGACATAGCCCTTGGTGGTGCCAAGTGGTTGTCCCAGTTTCACTTTCCCAGGACAGAATGAGCAGTCCTCTGGTTCCACGCCCTCAGCAATACTCATTAAGCTTGTCAGTTTCTTCATCCATAAAAGGGAAAACCATACCTATGATAATACATCCAAAAGGTCTTCTGTAAGTACAGAGACTACCTTGTGAGATGTTACTGATAACCCACTATGTGTTGGACATCATGCCTAATGCCTCATTTACCTTGTCTTATTTAGGTCTCTTACTGACCATGAGGGAGGTGCTAGAGTACAAGGTTTATTTATTTAGGAATAGCATGAAATCAACTCTCGGTCGTGGTGTTGAATTTCTGGTAGAATGCCTTCTAGGCGTGAACAATCTGGAGAAATTATGTGTCTGGACACTTTTGTTTTTTTCTAAAATTAAGTGGTATAGATTATGAATCATAGAAGATTTTCATGTCAATTTTTAATGTAAAGAATGACGTAAGGTTTTCATGTAAATTGAGGGGGAAAATGTCTCCCACATTCCAGTGACTGTACTTTACACACTATTGTCACTGTTAACCCTCCAGTTTTTTCCCAGTGAGTGCTTTGTATTGTTTCAAGGAGAGTTTGTAGCCACTTTAGAGCTTGAAGTCATGGCAACACCGTGGATGAGAATTTACCCATAATGCGATTTCTAAATGCCATTTATGCTAAGTGTCGTATATAAGTTAATTCCTGTCTTTTAAAAAATTGCAATGTATTTCAAACACCAGAAAATTCAATTTTGTCTTTTAAAGTATACAGTTCTTTCTTTTCAGATGAGGAATTAAGAATGGAAACATTCTTTTATGTCCATGAAAATTACAGAGGTCTAATGCCAGTTCAATGTCTAGTACTACGTTAATAGTAAGAGTGAGTAGGCAGGTATAGCTAAAACAAATTGCCTCTTAAGTTGATAATACTGAAGCCGGGTGACATATACATGGTAGGTCATTATATTATTCTGCCTTCTTTTGTTATATGTTTCATAACTTCCATAATAAAAAGTAAAAAGCAGTTTAAAAAAAAGGTCTACCTTTATGCTTTAATAACCAATCTTTGCATACCTGAATTCGTGTCTCTTATGTGAAAATCAAGACTTAGTAATATACTACTGCATAAAACATTGTATAGTTTACAAAACATCTCCACATTTTATCCCACAACTACGCTCTGAGGTAGACAGAGAAGGTATTGCCATCTCCATTTTATTTTATTTATTTTTTGACCTCGAGGATTTTGGTGAATGTTAGTTTTTTGACCAGGGATCAAACCTAGGCCCTCAGCATGGAGTCCTAACCACTGGACTTCCAGGAAATACCCCCAACCATCTCTATTTTAGAGAAAACAGTAGATCTGGGACTTCACCCCATTCCTCAGACATGGAATTCAGTGGCCTCCCCACTTTTATTCAAAATGAATACAGCCTTAGGGTAGGGGGCTAAGGGATACAAAACATTATGTATAAAATAAATAAGCAACAAGGATATATTGTATCAGTTCAGTTCAGTTCAGTCACTCAGTCGTGTCTGACTCTTCGCGACCCCATGAATCGCAGCACGCCAGGCCTCCCTGTCCATCACCAACTCCCTGAGTCCACCCAAACTCATGTCCATCCAGTCAGTGATGCCATCCAGCCATCCCATCCTCTGTCGTCCCCTTCTCCTCCTGCCCCCAATCCTTCCCAGCATCAGGGTCTTTTCCAATGAGTCAACTCTTCGCATGAGGTGGCCAAAGTATTGAAACTTCAACTTCAGCATCAGTCCTTCCAATGAGCACCCAGGACTGGTCTCCTTTAGAATGGACTGGTTGGATCTCCTTGCATCCAAGGGACTCTCAAGAGTCTTCTCCAACACCACAGTTCAAAAGCATCAATTCTTCGGTGCTCAGCTTTCTTCACCGTCCAACTCTCACATCCATACATGACCACTGGAAAAACCATAGCCTTGGCTATACGGACCTTTGTTGTCAAAGTAACGTCTCTGCTTTTTAATATGCTATCTAGTTTGGTCATAACTTTCCTTCCAAGGATTAAGCATCTTTTAATTTCATGGCTGCAATCACCATCTGCAGTGATTTTGGAGCCCAAAAATATAAAGTCGGACACTGTTTCCACCGTTTCCCCATCTATTTGCCATGAAGTGATGGGGCCAGATGCCATGATCTTAGTTTTCTGAATGTTGAGCTTTAAGCCAACTTTTTCACTCTCCTCTTTCACTTTCATCAAGAGGCTTTTTAGTTCCTTTTCACTTTCTGTCATAGGGTGGTGTCATCTGCATATCTGAGGTTATTGATATATATATTGTATAGCACATGGAAATATAACCATTATTTTATATAACTTTAAATGTAGCATAATCTATAAAATTACTGAATTACTAGGTTATACTAATACAACATTGTAAATAAATAACAAAAGAAATACAGACTTATTGCTTTTTTCTGATTATAAAAATAACGTGTATTATTTTAAAACAATTTAGAAACATTACAAAGAAGAAAAAAGTATGTGACCTGTGACCATTACCAACCAAAGAAAATTTCTAACATTTTTTAAATTTTACCCTTTCAAATTTTTTGTTTGCAAAAATGGTAAGATGTTTTGTAATCTTTCTTAAACAATGATATACTATAAACATGTTTCTATGTCAGTAAGTATGCATCTGCATCTATCACATGGCACTATGGTAACTTATTTAACAATCTCCTGCTGCGACACATTTAAATGGTTTCAATTTTTTATTGTTATGAACAATGGGAAAGTAAACATTCTTATACATAGTTCTTGGCTTACTCTTCAAATTATTTCGTTTAGATACATGACTAGAATTGGAAAATAGGAATCAGAGCATTTAGAAAGATTTTTACGTACATGCCTGACAATTTCAGAAAGGTTGTATGGATTTACATTCTCAATCATCCAGTGTTTTTGTTTGTTTGCTTCTTCATTAATCTATAACTGTTTTTCGTGAGACAGATGTAATTCAGACATACTAGTGAAAATGTAGAGGTTAATTTGTTAACCTATGATCAAGTTAAACTATTGAGCAAACCATTAATGAACAATTCATTGTGTTTGTTTAAAGTAATAATCGTCAAGCTTTAGTACGTAAGAATCACCTGGTGATTCCTGGGCTCCATCCCACACAATGACTCAAATTCCAGAGGTCTGGAAAGATTGAAGACCAAAAAAAAAGGGCAGGAGAGGATGAGATGGTCAGACAGCATCACTGATTCACTGCGCGTGAACCTGAGCAAACTCTGGGAGACTGTGAAGGACAGGGAAGCCTGGTGTGCTGCAGTCCATAGGGCTGCAAAGAGTCGGACCCAGCTTAGTCACCGAACAACAGAAACTAGCAACTGACGTTTTTAACATGAACTCCCTTCCCTCAGGTGCCTCTAATGTAGGTAGTCTAGGGAATTAGAGAAACACTGGTTTAAGAATATACACAGGTGGAGATTGAGAGTTTGCTGCTTACAGGCCCTACTACCTTTTGGGGATGTGCAGTCTGGTAAGAAATGGAATATTCACTTGCTCTTTCTTCTCTTGGCCTCATCTGTATCATTCACTCAGCCTCTATCTCTCCTTCTGTCACACGCAGGCATATTTCTGTAGAAAAAAACAAGTATTTTGGATTTGTGGAGATGCCTTTATTATAGGCTGCCATAAGTGGTTACAGACAAGTATTTGATTTATTCAGGTTCCTCTACAGGGCTTTCAGTTTGTTTCACGCTGTCCTGTTTTGCAAGCAGCAGCCTCTGACGTTCCTAATAAGCTGAGCATCTGAGTCACTTTTCTGAAGAAGCTGAGATGGTTTTTAAAGTGGTCTCAGAGGTTCTGTGGTAGGAAGACAGACTGAAGGTGAACGAGGCAGTCAAATTCTATTACACCTCTGAGGCAGGGAGCCCTGGAGTCCTTCTTGGCCTTTTGAAATCCAAACTAGGTTTTCCAGAATCTACCATTCCAAGAATGGCTCCCCTCTGCCTCATTCAGGAAACAGCTTTTATTTTTCTCCTTGAAAGTCTAACTTTGCCACAAAGTCTCCTTTCTCACGGAACCGCTCAGCTTTACGCGTGTGGTGGCGGGGCGAGGCCTTTAGACACGTGAGCCACACAGACAGGTCTGCTCATGAGAAATGTGTGAGGAGATCAGGGCCTCACTGGCCTCACGCAGGACATGTTCCTTTGCATGTGGCTGTCTTTGCTCAATATAATATTTTCAAGACTCATCCGTGGTGTTGTATGTATCAATAGCTCATTGCTTTTGGTTGCTAAGTAGTATTCCACTGAGTGGCTATATTACACTTTGTTTATCCTTTTTCCTGCTGATGAGCATCTAGGTTGTTTCCATTATTTGACTACTACAAATAAAACTACTATGAGGGCTTCCCTGGTGGTCCACAGGTGAAGAATCCTCCTTGCAATGCAAGGGACACCTGCTTGATCCCTGGTCTGGGAAGATCCCACATGCTGTGGAGCAACTAAGCCCGTGCATCCCAGCTGAGCCAGTGCTCTAGAACCTGCAAACCGCAGCTACTGAAGCCCGCCCACCTAGAGCCTGTACTCCACCACTAGAGAAGCCACTGCAGTGAGAAGCCTGGACACCGCCCTGAAGAGTAGCTCTCGCTCACCGCAACTAGAGAAAGCCTGCTTACAGCAATTAAGACCCACCACAGCCGATAAAATAAATAAATAGATAAATCTTAAAAAAAAAACCTGCTATGAACATTCATGTACAAGTATTTGTATGGACATAAACTTTCATTTCTTTGGGCTAAGTACATCGGGGTGGGATGGCTGGATTTTGTGGCAAGTATATGCTTCATTTCTCTTTTTTTCCCCTTTGGCCACACTTCATGGCTTGCGGGATCTTAGTTCCCTGACCAGGGATTGAACCCATGTCCCCTGCAGTGGAAGCATGGAGTCTTAACCACTAGATAGCCAGGGAAGTCCTCATGCTTAACTTTTTAAGAAATGGGGCAGTTAAAAAAGAAATTCTCGCTTTTAGTTGTCAAGTGCATATCCTATCTCAGTAATTCCAGCTTCTTGTCCCTGTGGTCTAGTTGGAAAGAATATTGTCTTAAGAGTCAGAAGTCTGGGGTTTGGCCTGAGCAGCTTAGTTCTAGACTTGGATTTTGAAAAAAGGAATCTTTTAGCTTCTTGGAGCTTCAGTTCCCTAATCTTTAAATTGGAGTTAATTTTTCCTTTTTTTTTTTTGACTGCATTGTGAGGCTTATGGGAATTTAGTTCCCCGACCAGGGATTGAACCCTGGGCCTTCCACAATGAGAGCACAGAGTCCTAATCACTGGACTGCCAGAGCATCCCCAATAATTTCTATAACGATAAAAAAATTCGAAGTAGTTTCAGAATCCATCAACAGGAAACTGGTCAAGTAAAATAAATTCCTAAATTAGAATACTATATAGCCAGCGGCATGGGGGAGTTTGGGATGAGCAGATGCAAACCGGTGTATATATATCTATGGTTGTGCTGGGTCTTCAATGCTGTGCACAGGTTTTCTCTAGTTGTGGTGAGCAGGGACTACTCTTTGTTGCAGCGCGTGGAATTCTCACTGTGGTGGTTTCTCTCGTTTCGGAGCACAGGCTCTAGGCACCTGGGCTTCAGTAGTTGCAGCATGTGGGCTCAGTAGTTGTGGCACATGGGCTTAGCTGCCCTGTGGCGTGTGGAATCTTCCTGGCTCAGGGATTGAGCCTGTGTTCAAGACTCTGAGCTCCCAATGCAGGGAACCCGGGTTAGATCCCCGGAGGGGACTAGAGTCCACATGCTGCGACTGAGAACCGGTGCAGCTAAATACATAAATATGGACAATACAACCTGATGCCTGTGTTATTTCTGAGAATGAGATAAGAGAATGTGTTGAAAAACTATAAGGTGTTATTATATAAACGTAAGATATTGTATTAATATTGATCAGTTTAGTTCAGTCGCTCAATCGTGTCCGACTCTTTGCGACCCCATGGACTGCAGCATGCCAGGCTTCCCTGTCCATCGCCAACTCCTAGAGTTTACCCAAACTCATGTCCATTGAGTCGGTGATGCCATCCAACCATCTCATCCTCTGTCGTCCGCTTCTCCTCCAGCCTTCAATCTTTCCCAGCATTAGGGTCTTTTCCAATGAGTCGGTTTTTCACAACAGGTGGCCAAAGTATTGGAGTTTCAGCTTTAGCATCAGTCCTTCCGATGAATATTCAGGACTGATTTCCTTTAGGATGGACTGGTTGGATCTCCTTGCAGTCCAAGGGACACTCAAAAGTCTTCTCTAACACCACAGTTCAAAAGTATCGATTCTTCGATGCTCAGCTTTCTTTCTTAATTAATCAAATTATCAAAGTAAAAGAAATAAGAGAAAGCAATGACAGCTCCATAGAAACACGATCAATTTGAACATGAGGAAGAGGTAAACTCCATAGAAATGAAAGAAATCTGGAGTGACTAAAAAGCCACAGTTTTCTTTGAGCTTTGGGCTTCAATTCTGGCTTTGTCAATATCCCGGTCTCCCTGAACAAATTATTTAAACCATCTCTCTCCATTTCCTTATCTGCAAAATGGTAATAACAATAGTACTGATCTCATTTTGTCCTGAGAACTAAATAGTCAAAGCATTTAAGGTGATGGGCATTTGGCAGCTTGTAGGGGTTCATTATGTATTTGTTCTCCTTTTCCTCCTTTTCTGTCTTACCTCTGCCTAGGTGCAGATAGCAAGATCCTTTACATATTGTGACCCAGTTGGAAGAAGTGTGAAAAGAATGATTATAATGAACAAGAGGAGTTGTGAGTGTTTTTTTTAACAAGGGGGAGAGGTAAGAAATCGGTGTGTTCTTAGAAGATGCTTTGGCTCAGATAAACTAAAGGGGCCAAGAAAAGAAGAAGAAAGAAGAAAAGACTGTACTATTTCTGGATGTATCTAGGTCAAGGGAACAAGGGACATGAAATAAAGACAGGTTTTCTTTTCCATTGTCCCATTCACCACATTAGGAAAAAAAAGAGACCCAGGGCATCAGATGCTCTGTCCAGAAGAAAAAATAGCATAACAGGTTGGCACCTTCTGTTTTTGTACCTCTTGAGTAGGAGCATAACAGGGTAGAGGAACTGGAAAACTCCCAAATGGGAGGGATCTGGTCCTTTGCCATCATGCTCTGGATGGATGTTGAAAGCAGAGTTACTGCCCACCGCAGCAGGCTGCTCTTCCACCTCACCTGTTCACTTCCCAGAAAGAATGTTCCCTCTAAGACACACAGAGTGCAAATCAAAACAGAAATCAGGTATCACCTCATACCCATAAGATGGCTACTATCAAAAACCAGAAAATAACCAGTGTTAGCAAGGATACGGAGACACTGAAACACCTGTGCCCTGTTGGTGAAATTATTTTTTTAAAGATTTTTGTAGCAAATAATTTTTTATTCATTTATCTTAGTTAAATTTATTTTTGGCTGCACTGCGTCTTCGTTGCAGCGCACAGGTTTTCTCTAGCAGCAGTGAGTGGAGGCTACTCTCTAGCTGCAGTGCTGAGGCTTTTCACTGCAGCGGCTTCTCTTGTTGCCGAGCAGGAGATTTAGGCCTGGTGCTCAGTAGTTGTGGCCCACAGGCTTGGGTGAAACATGGTAGTGAAAAAACAAAGTAAGGACTTTGTCCATCCCTGCCCACATGTTTCTTTTGGAACAGTTTTCTTACTGGTGGACACTGGGGCTACTTTCAGCCTTTTAACTTTTCGTTATTATATGTATTATAATGCCTCTATGAAAAGTTCATTTATAAACCTAGGATTTGGGGGTCAGAGTGTATGAATATTTATTTCAAAGGTTCTTCATACCAATTATCTAAATTCACATCTACTCACCTTTAGGAAAAAATATATCAATTTCCATTCCCGGAAGCAGTGATATTTGAGAGTACCCATTTCCCTACAATCTTGCCAACAACAGCTATTACATATTTTTCAAAGCTTTGCCACTCTGATTAGGCAAATGTGATGCCTTATTGTTGTTTTAACCCATGTCTTTATCTGTGAGTGGTATACATCTTTCAGTGTTTGTTGGTTAACTCAATATTCCTTCTTTTGTGAACTGTCCGTTTGTGTCCTCATTTTTCTTTTTTTTCCGCTGCTGTGGTGTTCCCATTATATTTAAGAGTAGGATGTCCATTTCTAAATAGAAATCAAATATTCACTTTATTCTTCTTTTTCTCCTCCATTTTGAAATGACTTGATCCTTTCTTTGACTTCATCCAGGAGATAATGTATTTTTTTTAAAAGGGGAGCATATATTTTTTAGTTTTTATTGAATTTGTCACACTATTGCTTCCGTTTTATGTTCTGGGTTTCCTGGCCCTGAGGCATGTGGAATATTAGCTCCCTGACCAGGGATCAAACTGGCAGGCCCTGCCCTGGAAGGCAAAGTCTCGACCACTCAACCTCCAGGGAAGTCCTGAGATAATGTATTTTGAATGGAGCTTGGAGAATTCCATGGAATCTAAGGGAAGCTGAACAACTAGGATGACTCAGGATGACAGAAACCACTTTCTCCCATGCCTTCAGGCCTCTTATCTTTGCCTCTCTCTGTTTTATGGTCCACTTACTATAGATGGGCATCATCTCTTTTTCATGAGTCCCCCCCAAAGGTCCAGAGAAGGCAATGGCACCCCACTCCAGTACTCTTGCCTAAAAATCCCATGGACGGAGGAGCCTGGTAGGCTAGTCCATGGGGTCGCTAAGAGTCGGACACGACTGTGCGACTTCACTTTCACTTTTCCCTTTCATGCACTGGAGAAGGCAATGGCAACCCACTCCAGTGTTCTTGCCTGGAGAATCCCAGGGACAGTGGAGCCTGGTGGGCTGCCGTCTATGGGGTCGCACAGAGTCGGACACGACTGAAGCGACTTAGCAGCAGCAGCAGCAGCAGCAGCCCCAAAGTTCGTCTCTTTTTGTGTATTTCTATTATTCACTTTCAAGCACACAGCTTAGGTCTTGTCAACTGAAAAAAAAAAAAGCACAATGTGAGAGTTGTGAGTTAAGCTTTATTTGGCCCAGGAGACAGCATTTCAGATAGCTCTGAGAAACTGCTCCAAAGAGGTAGAGGGAAGGCGAGTGTTACATATGATCTTAGTGAAGGGGGGTGCATGAAGTTAAGCACACATTTTTGGCAGAGGCTTGCTGCTAGTCACGAGGAGCAGATGTCACCATAATGATTTTAGTGCTTTCCTAGACATGAGGGAATGCAAGACTTGGGCTCATAAAATCTTCTCTTGAGAAGGTCTAACAATCGGAAGATCAGTTCTGCCAGTTTTCCCCAGAGGACAGAGGACCTCATTTCTGATCTCCCCCCTGAACTCCTTTCAGCAGATGTTGAAGCTCAGCAGCCGCTGATCTAACCCTTGTAGAGGTAGATGGCAAGTGCCAGTTTTCAGTTGGCAGCCTGTTCCACCAACTCATGCATCAGTTGTGCATGCTCAACTGTGTCAGCTCAGTTGTGTCCTACTCTTTGTGATTCTGTGGACTATAGCCCGCCAGGCTCCTCTGTTCATGGGATTTCCCAGGCAAGAATACTGGAGTGGGTTGCCATTGCCTCCTCCAGGGGATCTTCCCGACCTAGGAATCAAACCCAAGTCTCGTGCATACCCTGCATTGGCAGGTGGATTTTTTTTTTTACCACTGAGCCACCTGGTGAGCCCTTTCCACCAACTCGCTGAGTTCCAATTTCAAATTTCTGATAGAGAGAATCTGATTGGCTGATCCTGGTCTGGTGTCTCCCTCTTGTCCCATCGATGAGGTGTGAGGGCTAAGAGACATGGTTATCTGGGGAAGAAACAGCTGCTGGGGGCCAGCAAGAATGTTGCTAATGGTTTGTAGAGAAAGGAGGTCATCACAGTTTTGATGCACACCCAACAGCTTTCTATTACAAGTTGCTACTGTCACATGATGTATTCTAATATCAATTTGGACTCCGTTTATTCTCTGAATCGGTTATGTTACCAAAAGCTCAGCCTCTCTGTACACCGGGGCTGAATCTCAGAGACAGTTTTGGATGAAGTAGAAAAGGATAACTTTATTACTGGGTCTGGCAAAGGGAGACACCCCAGGCTTCTGCCTTGAAAAACTATGTATACCAACCTGGGACAATCTGTTGAAGGGTTTTCTGACAAGATTAGGGTGTGAGCAGGGTTTGCACCCCGGAGAAGGAAATGGCAACCCACTCCAGTATTTCTTGCCTGGAAAATCCCTTGGATGGAGGAGTCTGGCAGGCTACAGTCTATGGGGTTGAAAAGAGTCAGACAGGACTGAGTCACTTCACTTCACTAATCTTGTCTCAGGGGGGCCTCCTAATCTTGCCTCTCTAATCACTTTAATCTTGCCTCAGGTGGTTTCTTGGCCACCCCTCCCTTGACCAGCTCCTCCCTTGAATCCACCCTTTGGAATTCAGGGAAGGTCAGGGAGGCTAAGGGTCTGACAAGACTGAGCGACTTCACTTTCACTTTTCACTTTCATGCATTGGAGAAGGCAATGGCAACCCACTCCAGTGTTCTTGCCTGGAGAATCCCAGTGACGGGGGAGCCTGGTGGGCTGCCGTCTATGGGGTCACACAGAGTCGGACACGACTGAAGCGACTTAGCAGCAGCAGCAGCAGCATGGAGGCTGAAGTCTTGACTACAAGGAGTAGAGGACAGAAACAACTCCTTACCTGGGAGCCCCCCAGGGCCCTGCTTGGTTTCTTGTGTTGTGGCATAATCTAGCCACTTGCTGGCCCTGGCAATTCTGAATCTCAAGAACTTGGAGACCTGGAGGCAATCTACGCTGCTCTGGTAAAATTGTTAGGGGAATCACTGACTGAAACTGCCTGCCCTGACCAGGCATGACAGTAACCACTTGTATGGGTTATCTTACAATAGAAGGTCCTGCTAAGGAATGCAGAGCTAACAAGCTACCACCAACCGAATGAATTCAGGAAAAGTCAAAAGGAGAAAAATATACCAGTCTATATTTCTACCAACCTCCCAGAATTCTTCTTGCTGGAATCCATCTTGGCTGAAAGATGCTCAAGTCACCAGGTAGGATCCAGAATCAGAATGATTGGCTAGAGACAACCCAGAAAAAAACTCTATTACCATAAACCTGAGACTGCTACAGAGCAGTGCTCCTGAGTTTTCTAACCCTCCTGTTGTCTGTGCCCAATGCTGCTGCTGAGTTGCTTCAGTCGTGTTCGACTCTGTGTGACCCCTGGTGGGTGGCAGCCCACCAGGCTCCGCCATCCCTGGGATTCTCCAAGCAAGAATACTGGAGTGGGCTGCCATTTCCTTCTCCAGTGCATGAACAGGAAAAGTGAAAGTGAAGTCGCTCAGTCACGTCCGACTCTTAGCGACCTCAGGGACTGTAGCCTACCAGGCTCCTCCGTCCATGGGATTTTCCAGGCAAGAGTACTGGAGTGGGGTGCCATTGCCTTCTCCGGTCTGTGCCCAATAGCCTCTCCCCAATAAAATCTTTTGCTTTGTCAGTATCTATGTCTCCTTTCCTGGTGGCTCAGTTGGTAAAGAATCGAGCCTGGGTTTGATCCCTGGGTTGGGAACATCCCCTGGAGGAGGTCATGGCAATTCACTCCAGTATTCTTGCCTGGGGATTCTCCATGGACTGAGGAGCCTGGCAGGTTACAGTCCACGGGGTCACAAAGAGTCAGACATGACCGAGCGACTAAACACAGCACAGCACATGTCTTTTTGGATAATTTATTTTCAAGTATTAGACAAGAAACCCTGAAACTAGGACTTCCTTGGTGGTCCAGTGGTTAAGAGTCTGCCTGCCAACGCAGGGGAGAAGGGTTCGATCCCTAGTCCCACATGCTGAAGGGCAACTAAGCCCATGTGCCACAATTGCTGGACCTGCGTGCCTAGAACCTATGCTCTGCAGCAAGAGAAGCCATCACAATTTAAAGCCTGCACACCACAACGAAGAGTAGCTCCCACTGGCTGCAGCTAGAGAAAGTGCACAGACAGCAACAAAGACCCAACGAAGCCAAAAATAAATATTGAAAAAAAAAAAGAAAGAAACCCTGAAATTGACCTGGTCTGGGGATCTGGGATTAGTCTAAATTTTTTACATAAGATCACCAGCCCAGGAAATTTAGAAAGTGGCAGGTCTTGGGCTTATTCCAGGCAGTGACATATTCAAGCATAGCCCCTGACATGGTCCTGAGATGGTACCTACAAGCCCCTTTGGAATAATGCGTCTCAGTTTTCCTTTCTTAGGGTGGCTCAGCAATTTATCCTTTTGCCTCTCAACCAGCCCTTCTTCAGGCCCTCTTCCTAACAGAACAAAACAAAGCTGCACAGCCATCAGGGCAGGACCAGAGATGTTTTTATATAACCACTCAGACTCAAGTGGAGATTCACATGTCTGAGAATCTCCTGATTGGGTAACACCTCATTTCCTTCATTTCATATCCCACCCTACAAAAGAACCTTTCCATGGGGGGATGGGTTGAGCTGGTTCTTCATATCTAATATGCCAGCCACCTTGGCCAGTGCACATAGTGGTTAGGGATAAGACAATGTTTATTGGGCATCACTGTCCCAAGAACTGTAGATGATTAGCATCCCTGGTCTTCAGGGAATTAATGTTCAGGGTACCACCTCCAATCTCATGAGAACCAGAAATGTCCCCATAAAGTTTCAGAATTCACTTCAGGCGTAGTTACACTGCTTTGAGATAGCTCCCATCATGAACTGAAGTTCTGAGCCATTTGGGTCTCTTATTTGCAAGGATTTTTTGTATTATGTGGACTGTTTAGGTATGAGCTGAGACCCTAGTGCTGACTGAAATTGGCAAAGAACTTTTAATTCCTTTGGGTCAGCATTCTAATAGAATCATCAGATTTCAATAACATTTTCTTCTTCAGATCCTTGGTCAACACAACTTTAATCCATGAATGTGCAAGTTAAAACAGTTACTGGAAAAGTGTATATATTTTGAATTATTTTGTAATTTAAGGCCACATTGAACTCAAAAGGAAGCTGTAGCAGGATATAGTGGATAGAGTGCTAGACTGAGAATTTGTGTAATTACTAGCTGTGCGATTTCTGGTTAATCAATTCTTTCAGCTTCAATTCCTTTGCCTGTAGACAGTCTCAGTTTCTTTCAGCTCTAAAGTTGGGCTTTTCATAATCTTTCTGTGTTCTTGTTCCATCATCCATAAGATTCGGACAGTTGGAGAAAAAAAATCTTTGGAGAAAGGGTGGTCCCTTATTAAGAAAAGAGAAAGGACACATACTTCATATTGTAACAAAGGACAAGTAAGAGAAGTGAAGTAGAAGAGGGACCAGGTGAAGAAGTAATCCCTGTCTACTTACTATCTAACCCCACAGTCACCTCCTCAAGTTTATGGTCACAATACTAGTTATCATTTCTTAAGTGCTTCTTATGGAGCAGGCAGGGTACTGAGTTTATATAGTTAACGCTTTAATCTTTACAACAAACCAATCTGGACAAGCACCATGATTACTGATAACTGGCAGAATGAGAATTTTTCCCAAACGTGTGGGACCTCAGAAGCTTTTAAAGCCTTTTAGTCTGGGACAGAAGAAAATAGAATCTTTTTCCCTTTCCAAAATCTCATAGCACCGCAGATGCTACTGGTCTCTTATTCTAGTTGTCTCCTTGTTGAAATTGCTATGGGAAACATAGGATTGAAAGATAGTTTCTAGTTTTGCGGCTCTGTATTTTCGGACAAGGCATACAAACTCTCTGGATCTTACTTTACGAGAGCCACTTAAAGGCAGGAGATCATTTCTTATTCATCTTCCCCTATGGGAATGTAGGAGTGTCGGGCAAACGTGGTGAAAGAAGGAATGAAGGGAGGTAGACAAGGTAGTCCTTATGGCTCCTTTCTTATTCTTTAGTTTTGAAATGGGGCCTTGATCAGGTACTATACGTACTATATGCACAGTAACACTTTGCCTTCTAAAAACGAAACAAGGCAGGTCACATTCTCATGACTTAAATTTTGAGAGGCTTGGTTTTGACGGAGCGGGTGGAAGATTATATGCGGTGTTCGCATGGACCTGTGATTGCCGTTTGCACTGAGGCCTCCTTTACTTTCCGGAGACTGGCGACTATCATTGCATAACAAATCAGCACCGGTGCCACCAAGTGTGTGGCCGGCAACCAACGATTCAGGGAATTATCCCTCTGCGAAAGCAGCTCGAGAAACTTACGCAAACAAGCCCTTCCAGAGCGAGGGGCAAAGCCCTGGCTGCGAAGAAGAATGGGTCTTGCGTGCGATCTGGTACTTGGATCTCGTCCTGGTTTCTTCTTTCCCGACTTCAGTTTCCTCACCTCCAAAATGCTCGCGTGGTCGTAGACTAAGAGCCCCCAGCTTCCCCCACCCACTCAAGCCCGAGGGTTTAACTCCTCCTCCTCAGGGTAGGGGCGGGGCGAGGAAAAGGTCAGGCCGGGAGTCACCTCCCCACGCCGCCCGGCCTTCCCCTTCCTCCTTCTTTCCGCCCGCCCCCTCGCCCCACCGCGGTGAGGTCACGCGGGGGACGTCACGGGGTTGTGACGCCACTGAGGGCGGGCCTCCGAGAGAGGAAGGGGCGGGGCCTAGGCGGGCGACGCTTGCGCAGTGGGCGCGGCGCGGGAGGAGGCAGAGGCGGCGGCGCAGCTAGAGGCGGCGGCGGCGGAGGAGGCGGCGGCGCCGGGGGGGGTGGGAGGGGGGGGAGCGCGAGAGCGAGTGAGCGACTGAGAGAGTTTACCCCGATGAGGCGGTGAGAGGCCCGGGGCCTACCTCAGCGGAGCGGGCTCGCGGCGCCAGCTAGCAGCGGGCCCCCTCCCGGTCCCCGGGCCCGGCGGCGCGGCGGCTGCTTGGTTGTGAGGAGGCGGAGAAGCGAGTGTCCGGCCCCAGCCATGGAGGGTATGGACGTGGACCTGGACCCCGAGCTGATGCAGAAGTTCAGCTGCCTGGGCACCACGGACAAGGACGTGCTCATCTCCGAGTTTCAGCGGTTGCTCGGCTTCCAGCTCAACCCGGCCGGCTGCGCCTTCTTCCTGGACATGACCAACTGGTGAGCCGGCTCCGCCGCCGCGCCAGCCCCTGGCAGCGGCCTCGGGGCCCCGAGGGGAAGGGAAGGGACACGCGAGCTCGGCGGCAGGGCGGGCCGGGCGGGCTCTGAGGGACACCCCTCTCCAGGGGCGGGGAGGGCGTATGGGGAGCCCCAGGGGCTTGGGAGGAATTAGGGGCCCGAGCAGGGCTAGAGGGGGACATAGGAGGAGAGTTGGGGGGCCACGGAGGGCATGATAGGCGGAAGGGAGGTGGGGGGGCTGGTGCTGAGGTTCTGAGGAGTGTTATTAGCGGCCGAGGAACGTGGGAAGAGGAGGGAAAGGGCTTGAGCATCGAGGAACGGGGTCCACCTGGGAAGAAGGGGGCCGTGGCGTTGGCTACAAGTAAAGCGGAAAATCCGAATTTGCGGAGTGGAAAAAAAAAGCTTTGGGGTATGGAGTTAGGGGCTGAAGATGACGAGGATTGAGAGGAAACTCCGGGGGAGAATTGGGTGCTGTGGGCAGAACCTGGCGCACGGGTGAGACTTGGGAGTTAAGAACTGAGAACAGATCATTTGTGTGCGTCTCTCTCAAAGTGTGTGTCTCCATTCGAGAACAGACAGGAAAAGGGGGAAAACTTTACAGGGGAGGACAAGTGAGTAGGTAAGAAAGAGGACTTTCCGTAGAGCTGTGCCAGGGAGGGGGTGGGACCTACTAATGGAGGACCGTGCTAGACGCGGGGGGCAGGATCTGGGGAAAACCTGAGGAAAAGTGAAGGAGAGATTATCCTGCGGGAGGGAACTTTTCTGACGGGATTGGAGCTCTGGGCTCCAGAGTGCGGGAAGGGAGAGGGTCTTATCTCAGAGGCACTTAAGGGAAAAAAAATGCTGGATTGTTAAGACGTTTGGGAAAATGGAGAACTTGACTTGTTGGCTTGGAGTCTTCCTGTAGAAGACTGATTTGGGACAGAAGGCCATGATAACTTAGACTACAGGAGTGTTTCTTGGTTTTGGGTGGAGCACTTGCTATTTCTGATAAGCAGGGTTTCCCCTTGTCCTCCGAGGAGGGGTTGTCGAGTTCACTCAAGGTGAGTGATGAAGTGGAGACCATTAGACTTCTTTTGAAAGGATTTCAGGTGAAGCAGCTCATCTTTCTTTGGTCAGAAAGCCCTGAGATGATTGCCCTTTGCTCTCTGTGTTGGGCACTCAGTCCCCTGGCATGTGGAATCTTGTTTCTTTTGGCATCACTTATAGAGCCAGGCTCCCCTTTATTCTGTGTCTACTGGATGCCTCAAGCAATGCCAGGAAAAGAGTCTGTAAGCTTTGTCTTTATCCCCTTTCTCATCCAGCCCTATCCTGAGTGGTGCTCATCTTATAAAGGAGAGTTTTGTAGCTGTGGTGGTTCCAAAGGGGATGTGTGAATATTTTTGTGTGTAACATCATTGGTGGTTCCTGTTGTTTTATCTTTAAAGTTGATATAGTAAGAGTGGGGTTGAGTTCCTAGATGTTTAGAAGCATTTCTGATCCCCACCTTTATGTCCAACAAGGACTACAGCTTGCAGTAGTTTTTTGAGCACCAGCCTGTGTTTGATAGAGGGTGACAGGGGTTATTGAAAACAGTGAGCAGAGGTATTACCCCAGCGAAGTTTGGAAGTGAAGCTCTATCTTGAGGAGGGTTGTGCTCCTGCCTGCCTGCTTCCCACCCCCAGATCCTTTTCTTCCTTGTTTACACTAGTTCAGCAGAGGAAACTTGGCATATTGTTGCTGCCAGTCTGATAGAAATCATTTCTGCCTACTCTCTTGTGAGTTGTACCATTTAAATCCTGCCCTAATAAGTTTTTAGTTTTTTAGAGTCAGTATTTATTAGTCCAGTTATTATGGCTACAAAAGCAATGTAACGAATTTTATATGCTTGAGGTATATGTGTGTAACATCTAAGATTGTTTTTAAGTGTTGTGAAAGGTGAGGCTCAGTGTGGATAAGAAAAAAAAATATGGTTGCTTTATAAAAATTTTACTTGAATTTTAGATAAAAATTATTAATCTCAGGGACAGAGTAGCATGTGTTCTGAGAAGATGTTATCTCTGTGTAATACAAGGTGTGATACATTCCTGAGCAAAGGAGTGAGCCTTTAAAAATGTATTCTGGTTTTAAAGCAGTTAGAAGTCAGTAGCTTCTTAAGAATCCAGACTATTAAGTGATAACTCAGCTGTAAGTACATTACCTATTTTTTTGACTGTAGAAGTCATATGTTATTTATTTTCTTTGATTATAAAGTGAAAAAATTGTGAACGGAAGGAAGTAAGGCTTGTTATTCTTTTTCCAATGAAAGCAGTTAGCTTCATAATCAGTGTTGTGTTTTGATTCTATTGTTGACCTGGCTAAATTTGTCTTGTTAGATTTTTGTTTTAAACAAATACTAATTATAATTAATAAAGTCTAGCTAAAATACATACATGAATGCATACTTGGTCAAAGTATTTGTGTGAAATATCTAAAGTCTAGAAATGTATTGTTTTTAAGCGTCATTTAATGTCTGACTTTGAAAACTTTTGAGATAGTCCTGATACAGGTTGCCAAAACTTCTCTCAAATTGCTGTGGTTAACCTGTTGAGTTTGAGATGATTAACCTTACTGTGACTTCCTAAGTGCCTGTTTTGGGTTGTAATAAATAACCGCCATTCAGTTGTCTAGTGATGGTTTAAAAAAATCTGGTAAAATAAAAATAATAGTTTTAAAATGAAGGCCATGAGTCTTCTAAAATGAAACCCTATTTGGAAAGACTGTGTGTTTGTTTTCAAAAGTAAGAATTTATTTTCTGTTGTTGTTAACCAGCAACTTTTTAAGAAACTGTTGAAAACTGACAAAATTGAGTGTTTTGGCCTCATAAATTACCTACCCTGTAAACAGATTTTTTTTTTTTTTAGTCTTCAGTTGGATGTGCATTATGTAGGTATTTCTATTTAATTTAAAACCCAGTATTATTTCAGTTTTGTACTGTTTATACCTGAGCTGGCAGCTATGTTGCCAGAGATTGGTGGAACTGCCTCTTAACAAAAGTAGTCAATTTTCAGTTTTTGAGTATATAAAGTACATAAATGGTATTGTGAAGGAACCCAGTATCTGAAGCCAAACTGAGATGATTTGTATATTAGAATAACTTTCTATAGGTGGAATGTCTTCTAAAGACACTATTAGGCTGTGAGTATAGAACTTGGAATTCTGAAACTGGAATCTGGCTTAAGATTCTCTGGTTCATTCCAGTTTTTCCTGCAAGATTGCATTTAACTCTTCCAAGATAGCTTTTTTTTTTTTTTTATAATTTTTTTTGATAGCTTATTCTTGAATCCTCAAGGGCAGAGATTTGCATGGTACCTTATTGTAGTGTTTAATTACCTCTCTAGTTAGAAGTATGTCAAAACTGAATCTTTCTTACTGTAATTTAAGCTTTTTTCATTTGTTTGTGTCCTCCTTGGAGATGAATATCTAATAAACACCTTCCTTAAAAGATCAGAAAGCTTCTATTAATACAAATCACTAGAAGTTTTCAACCATACATAATTTAAGAACATTCAATTTAATGGTTTCTCATCCTTTAATGTAATCTGATAGATTTCTTTTTTCCCCAACAAAAGCCAACAAGATTGAGAGCAGAGTTTAATTGTGGTATGATACGCATAACATAAAATTTACCATTTTTAATCAGTTTTAAATGTACAGTTTAGTGCAACATAAGATTTTAAATTCAGTTGTGTTCCAAGTCATTTGACTCTGTTATGTTTTCAAGGTGCGTTATTCTTTAGCGTTTGTGACAAGAGGCGAATAACACTACTAGTTTTTTTTAGAGGACATTAATGTGGAAGTTATTTCTCATTATGCGTGCATGCTAAGTCGCTTCAGTTGTTTTCAACTCTTTGCAACCCCATGGACTGTAGCCCACTGGGCTTGTCTGTCCATAGGATTCTCCAGGCAAGAATACTGAAGTGGGTTGCCATTTCCTTCTCCAGGGTATCTTCCCTACCCAGGAATCGAACCTGCGTCTCTCGTGTCTCCTGCATTGGCAGGCAGGCTCTTTACCACTAGGGCCACCTGAGAAAGGCCTATTTCTTATTATAGAGATAAGTTAATTATCTTTGACAAGCATATAGACAGTGTTGGTTGTTCTGTCCCTCCTATTCATTAGGCTGACCCTCCCTGGTGGCCAGTGGTAGACTCCACCTGCCAATGCAGGAGATGTGGGTTTCATCCCTGGGTCAGGAGGATCCCCTGGAGAAGGAAAGGGCAACCTGCTCCAGTATTCTTGCCTGGAAAATCCCACGGACCTGAAGAAGCCTGGCAGACTACAGTCTGTAGGGTCGTACAAGAGCAGGACATGACTTAGCAACTAAGCAACAGCATTCATCAGGCCAGTGCTTTACAGTTTGGGTGTTACAACATCCTAGGTTGCCTACAGGTATCTTCAGGAAGCAGTGTTTGTTTTTTGGAAGACTGCATGCACCCATTATGGATGGAACAGATGTTTTTTTAGAAAAATAACTCGGGGGAAAAACATTTTTGTTAAATAATGTCCTGTAGACTTTCAACTTTGTCAGAGGTACTCTTCTGGGTAACATGAAGGTATAACCGCTGTGCAGTGAAGTGGAATCAGAACCTAGAGGTGAAAATCAGCTGTACTTCTCTGATCTCACAATGCCTCCCCTGCCTGATCGAGATCCGTTTCTCGGTCACATGTACGCTAAACGAGTTTCTGATCCACTCGCTGGTGTATAAGTATGAATCTAGACGTCCCTTTATGACAGATTAAAACGTGTTAATAATGGTTTCCTTTAAAAATGTGTGCCAAGCAGCAGCTTTAGGAATGGAGTAGGAAGGTTTGCATAACAGAGAGTGTTGTCCACGCTGTTGCATTTTTAAGAAGGTTGGAAGTTCTTGCTTTGGACTTTCTTCCCCACTTATTTATTTATTTATTTTTTGGTCTTTTTTGAGTGGCACACAAAGGTTGGGACTCTGGGTGTAATATAAAATAGTTTACAAATGGTGCATCCGACTCCTTTTAGTTTTAAAAGGAGGATGGTAAAAACTACATTGTTGTCCGGTACTGTTCAATTGCTGTGAGACTTGCATTTCTGATATATAAAGTCAGAACTAATCTCCATTATAGCTAGGGTGGGTGGAGGTGTTTCTTTACCACCTCTCATCTTCCAACTCCCCACCGCAATTTGTTTAGCACTTAACAGCAAAAACTTAACCTGACAGTACTTATTTATTTATTGGCCACACGACTTGTGGGATCTTAGCGCCCTGACCAGGGATTGAATCTGGGTGCCGAGTCCTGACCACTGGACTACCAAAGAATTCCCTCAACCAGACAGTATTTAAACAAATGTATTTTGGATGGACCCCTGGTAGATAGTGTAATACAAAGCAGGAGACAGCCTCTATCATCATTTGCACTCTAGTAGGGAAAGAACATGCCTGAAACTAAGAGAGAAAAAGCTTGGAAATAATAAGGAAGAAGCATTCATATATTGATGCTGAATTAACTGAGGAAAGCTTCAGAACTGGTAGGGATGGACTGAATCAGACAGAACCGGTGATTCACAAATCTTGACGGCTTACTATGGGCTGGTTGCTTTTTTAGAAAGTTTGACATGGTTGGGGGATTTGAATTGATGGAGAAGTTGTGTCATGTTAGGTTTCCTGAGTAAAACCAGGAAGGAGCAAGTGGAACAGAGCTGTCTGAATGATTGGCTTGGCAAGCATGTGGTTAATGGGATCAGAAGTGAACAAGAGTTGGAGCTTATTTTTATTTTTGCTTTGGAATATTGTTGATTTTTTAAAAATTGCGGTGAAATTGACTTAAAATTGGATCATGGTAAAGTGAACAATTCAAGTGGCATTTAGCGTATTCATGATGTACAGCCATACCTTTATCTAGCTGAAACATTTTCATCACTCCAGAAGGAAACCCCACACCCACTAAGAAGTTGTTTCCTATTCCTTTCTCCACCCAGCCTCTGGCAGTCTGAATTCTTCCTCTATGGATGTACCTATTCTGGATATTTCATATAAATGGAATCATAAAATATTTTTCCTTTTTGTGTGTGGCTTCTTTCAGACTCCATCTGTGTTGTGTCTAATATCCATCAGGACTTCATTCTTCTAATGGCTGTGTGGCTTCCCTTATGGCTCAGTCGGTAAAGAATCTCCCTGAATACAGGAGACCTGGGTTTGATTCCTGGATTGGGAAGATCCCTTGGAGAAGGAAATGGCAACCGACTCCAGTATTCTTGCCTGGAGAATCCCATGGACAGAGGAGCCTGGCAGGGTTGTTGCAAGAGTCAAACACGACTTAGTGACCAAACCACTAATGGCTGTGTAATATTCCGTTGTATGTGTATAACGCAGTTTGTCCATTCATCTGTTGGTGGACATTTTGAGCTATTTCCACCTTTTGGCTATTGTGAATAGTACTGCTATGAGTATGAGTTTTGATGTATTTGTTTGAGTACTTGTTTTCACTTCTTTGGATATATACATAGTTGAATTGCTGAATGATATGGAAATTCTATGTTTAACTTTTTGAGGAGCCACCAAACTATTTTCCACAGTGGCTGAGTCATTTATTAGGTTGGTGAAAAAGTAATTGCAATTTCAGACTGTCTAGACTCACATTTTTATTAATCAAAATAGAAACCATTACAATCAACACATTGTTGCCAATGAGAAATAAGTTTATTTATAAGTTTGTAACAATCCGAGCTTCAGAATTCAGTGAACTCTTGGAAAGCATTTTCTGCCTCCTGCTGGTTGTGGAAGCATTTTCCCTGTAACAAGTTGTTGAGATGCTTGAAATGGTAGTAGGTTGGTGAGAGGTCAGATAATGAATGAGGCAGAACTTCAGTAGCCCAGTTCATTCAACTTTTGAAGCGTTGGTTGTGTGACCTGCGGTCAGGCGTTGTCATGAAGAAGAGTTGGGCCCTTTCTGTTGACCTAAGACTGGCTGTAGGTGTTGCAGTTTTCAGTACATCTCATCCATTTGCTAAGCACACGTCTCTACTTCTCAAATGTAACGGTTTCGCCCGGATTCAGAAAGCTGTAGTGGATCAGATTGGCAGCAGACCACCAAACAGTGACCATGACCTTTTTTGGTGCAAGTTTGGCTTTGGAGCTTCTTTTCTCTCCAAGCATGAGCCAATCATCACCAGTTGTATATAATCCACTTAAAAAATTTTTTTATTTATGTATTTTTTTTGCCTGTGCTGGGTCTTCATTGCTGTGTTGGCTTTTCTCTCGTTGTGGCGGGCAGGGGGCTACTCTCTACTTGTGATGCAGGGGCTTTTCATTGCAGTGGCTCCTCTTGTTGGGGAGCATGGACTCTGGGGTGCACAGGCTTCATTGTCACGGCACATGGGCTCAGTGGTTGTGGTGCACGGGCTTAGTTGCTCCCTGACATGTGTGGCATCTTCCTGGACCAGGGATCGAACCTGTGTCTCCTGCTTTTGCAGGTGGATTCTTTACCACTGAGCCACCAGGGAAGCCCTAGAAATCACTTTTCATCGCATGTCACAATCTGAGAAATGGTTCATTGTTGCATAGAATATGAGAAGACACTTCAAAACACTGAATTTTTTATTTGGGGCAGCTCAAGAGGCACCCACTTACCCAGCTTTTTCACCTTTTCAATTTGCTTCAAATGCAAATGACCATAGAATGTTCCACAGCAACTTCTGTAGTTGTAAGAGAATGAGCTTTGATCTCTCAGTTGGTCATTGTCAACTTCTGATGGCTGGCCGTTATGCTCCTCATCTTCAAGGCTCTTGTCTCCTTTGCAAAACTTCTTGAACCACCACTGCACTGTATGTTCGTTAGCAGTTCCTGGGCCACATGCATTGTTGATGTTGCGAGTTGTCTCCACTGTTTTATGACCCATATTGAACTTGAATAAGAAAATCGCTTCACTTTGCTTTTTGTCTAACATCATTTCCGTAGTCTAAAATAAATGTAAAATAAACAGCAAGTCATTAGCAAGAAAAGTGAAGCGAGAAATGTGCATTAAACATAACCACATTTATTTAAGAATGTATTCTAATATCAAACATCAAAATTCAACAGAGCAAAACCACAGTTACTTTTGCAGCAATCTGATACATTCCCCTAGCAAGGTTGAGGGTCTGTACCAATTTTTGTACAAACTTGCTAACACATGTATGCCATTTTTATATTAAAGTGAGTCTGAAGTGGTACCTCACAGTGAGATTGATTTGCATTTCTCTGATTACTAATCATATTGAATGTCTTCTTATATGTTTGTTGGCCATTTGTATATCTTTATTGGTGAAATGTCTATTCAAGTCCTTTGCTGGTTTTCTAACTGGACTGTCTTTTTATTGTTTGGTATAAGAGTTCTTTATATATTCTGGATATATTAGACCCTTATCGTATATGATTTGCAAATATTTTCTCCAGTTCTGTGGATTGGTTTTAAAATTTTCTTGTTAATGTCCTTTGGTGCATAAATGTTTTTAATTTTAACGAGGTCAAGTTTAATTTTTTGTTGCTGCTTGCGCTTTTGGTGTTACAGCTAATTCATTGCCTAGCCAAGATCGTGAATATTTACCTCTGTTTTCTTCTAAGAATCTTACGGTTTCAGTTCTTATATTTAGGTCACTGATCTATTTTTAGTTAATTTTTGCGTTTTGTTGAGGTAGGAGTCCATCTTTATTCTGTAGTTTAATTTTGTCATATCATATGCTCTGGAACTGGCTACTCATTGACTCTGCACTAAATATATCCTTTAATTTTATTTAGTATGTTCTTTACTATCTTTGCCCACCACTGAAAATTGGGCAAGAAAAGTGGGCATGGTTTTCTATTGGGGGAAAAAACTTATGCATGTTCTATCGGCACCCAAAACTAAATGTACGTTGAAAAGGTCAGTCCCCTCTAGCCCACCCCCAGTCTTTCAACTTTTTCTGACCTTTCTCTGTTCTGTTAACAGCTCCAGTGGTCTTCCAGACAGAAGCCTTGAACTGAGTTATTTCCCATGCCCTCTCCTTCCTGAACACCCCAGATCATTTGCCAAATCCAGTTCGTTTCCATTCTGCAGTGCACCTCCCAACCGTCTTTTTTCCATTCTCCTTGCCATCACTTTAGTTGATAGATTATATTATCACTTTAACAGGGTAACATTGGAATAGTCTCCAAACTGGTGTTTTGCACCAGGCTCTCCTCCTTCCAGTCCATTTTGTGGACATCCCACTACTAGGTCAGTCTTTCTGAATCACAGCTTTGATCAGGGCTCTTCCTTTCTCAGAAACCTTTGTGCTTGGTTGCCAACCAGGTAAAGAGCAGAGAGCCTTGAGCTTGACTTTCAGGCGTCTCCTTAGAGTGATGCAGTCGGCGTGTCTCTTGTGATGGATATTCCGCTTCTCTCTGCCCCTTTCAAGCTGGCCGGCTGCTCATTTGCCATACATGCTTTGGCTTTTCCAACTTTTAACTTTTTTTTCTACCTAGAATGCTATTATTTCCTCTTTATACCTCATGAAATCCCTTTTTTTTTTAAATTGAGACATTAATTCTTGGTAGTTCTGTCTTCTCTGAACTCCACTCTTGCCTTTTTAATAACATCATATGCGATTCTTTGCAACACATGGATATCATATATAATGCATACCCTGGAGAGGAACATGTCCCCTAACAGCCTTTGTTTCTCCCTAAGCATCTGATGCAATGCTGTGTATATGTAGGTGCTCAATAAATACTTGTTAAAGTACTAATAAATACTTGCCTGAAGGTAGGTGAGAGTAAATATTTTGTTTTTATGGAAGTCTTGAAGTCTAGTGCTGTTAGAAGAAACAAGTTCTAAAAACTAAGCTTCCTTTCAGGCTTTTTTGTTTGTAGGTTTAATTTGGGCATACATGACAGGAAAACAAATTAAAATTTAAGTAGCCACAAAAATATTGTTTCTGGAAGAAATCTGAACCCTCTACAGGTTGGTTCCACTATATTATATATCTGCCTTTCTAGGCATGTCTCCTTGTACTAAATATCCTTTGTAATCAGTTTATGAGCGAATGTATTATTCAAAATTAGGTAACATTTGTAGTTATATAGATGTGAATGGGGAAAGTATTTTGTAAACTTTCTAGTTCTCTTAGATCTTTGCCATTATATGTATATTTTCAAAGTTTTTATTTTTAGCTGTGCTTGTTCTTCATTGCAGTGTGCACCGAGCCTCTCATTGTAGTGGCTTCTCTTGTTGCAGCTTGAGGGCTCTAGGGCGTGCGTTTCAGGAGTTGCGGTTCCTGGGTTCTAGAGCACAGGCTCAGTACTTAGAGGCATACGGGTCTAGTTGCTCCACGCACGTGGGATCTTCCTGGACCAGGGATCGAACCCATGGCTCCTGCATTCACAGGCAGGTTCTTCACTGAGCCACCAGGGAAGCCCTTGCATTATGTTTTATTGAGGAAAAACTTAAAAAGCAGTATAAGCAGGTAGTAAGCACTGTGCTAGTGGTGGTTTAGTCGCTAAGTCATGTCCGACTCGTGTGACCCCATGGACTGTAGCCTGCCAGGGTCCTCTGTCCATGGATTCTCCAGGCAAGAATCCTGGAGTGGGTTGCCATTTCCTCCTCCAAGTAAGTAGTGTAGAAGGGTCTAAACAGGAATTGCAAACTAAAATGCTTATGGACATGAACGATTGAAGTGTATGTGAGTAGAAAGCACTTGCCTTTTGTAAAGGAGATGTGTGATACTTAAGCCAAACTTTGCCATTGGAAGAGGCCTCATGTTCTTCGATTTTTCCAGTTTTTCAAGAGAAGCCAGAAATTCAGATTTTTATGGGAAATGTCCTCATTTTCAAATGTTGGCAACCATTTTAAGTATCTTTAAAACACTGTGAGGGCCAAATAAAGCATGTCTGTAGGTGGGATATGGTCCTTGCACCGCTCATTTGCAACCTCTGGATAAATAGTGAAAAGCAAAATCCCCTCTCCTTTCTAGATATAGCCATTACTATTTCTTCTGCACCCTTTAGAAAATTTTCTTGTCTATAGACTTTTGTACATATACACAGGTAGTTTTTTTATGCATATGTGTATATGTGTTGTTTAGTCACTAAGTTGTTTTTGACTATTTTGCAACCCCATGGACTGTAGCCCACCAGTCTTCTCTTCCATGAGATTTCCCAGGCAAGAATACTGGAGTGGGTCGCCATTTCCTTCTCCAGGGAATCTTTTTCACCCAGGGATCAAACTGCGTCTCCTGCATTGGCAGGCAGATTCTTTACCACTGATCCACCAGGGAAATTCATATATGTGTATAGACATATAAAAAATTAAATGTGTATAAAAATTTTTAATAGTGGTATTGCTATTTGAATAATTCTTCCTATCCAGAGTAGTGAGTACCATATCTCTTACACCTCTTTAGCTTCAGTGGGTACTGAATTAGCTGTCAAGGTACTTGGATAGGCTGATCAAATAGATACACTTTTTTAATTGACAGTGCAATGGTAAAACTAATACATTGTAAATCAACTATACTTCAATAAGAAAAAACATACAGTAAAAACCATACAAAAAGCAACAACAACAAAAAAACCCCATGCAGTGGTGGATTTGGTCTCTTCAAATATAGTAAAATTCCTTTACTGTATTAACAGATTCTCATCTAGTGATTCCATGTTAAACCTTTGTTTTGATGTATTAAGAGCAAAATATGTAAGTAAACCATCTAGTAGTGCGCTTAACTGAATTTACTCATGAGGTATTGGCAGAGAACACACTTCATAATTTGAACTTTTAAGGGACCCAAAACAGAAGATTGAAACTCACCGAAGAGGTTTAACTCTTTTTTAAAAATTTTATTGTTTATTTTACCTTTGGCTGCACTGGGTCTTCGTTGCTGCGCCCGGGCTTTCTCTAGTCTGGGCGTGCGGGCTTTTTGGGGTGACTTCTCTTGTTGCAGAGCACGGGTTCTCGGGCGCGAGGGCCTCAGGAGTTTTGACTCGCAGGCTCTAGAGCACAGACTCAGCAGCTATGGGACATGGGCTTTGTTGTTCTGCAGCACGTGGAATCTTCCCAGATCAAACCGCCTTGGCAGGTGGATTCTCAACCACCAGGGAAGTCTGAGACTTAACTCTTTATTAAGCCACCTTGTGCAAATTACACTAATACATTTTTTGCTTGGTGGAAGGGTAATTGATTTTGTAAGTGATTTTCTAATGATTTGTTGAAGTAAATGTATGAGAGGAGTAGCAGTTTATGCCAAATATGAAACTCAGCCCCATTGAATTTACTGTGTACTGGGTTTGAAAAGACTCACTTTAAAAATGAACGGTTGTGTTTTCTTAAAATGTTTGAGCCTTGAGTCTGCAGTGTGTTTCCAGGAGTTTGAACTTGACTTATTGTGTTTGAGGTCAGTGATTCATAGCCTATTGTGCAGCAACAGCTTACTAATGATTGATTGAATGTTACAATCATGTGCTTCTAAATGCTTTTCAGTGTTTTATCTTCTAAAGTAAATTTTGCTTTTTAATTAAAAAAATACTTTGATAACTGGCTTTAAGTAGTGGAAATCATTCAGTTCAGTTCAGTCACTCAGTCGTGTCTGACTCTTTGCGACCCCATGAATCGCAGCACGCCAGGCCTCCCTGTCCATCACCAACTCCCGGAGTTTACTCAAACTCTTGTCCATCGAGTCGGTGATGCCATCCAGCCATCTCATCCTCTGTCATCCCCTTCTCCTCCTGCCCCCAATCCTTCCCAGCATCAGGGTCTTTTCCAGTGAGTCAGCTCTTTGCATGAGGTGGCCAAAGTATTGGAACTTCAACTTCAGCATCAGTCCTTCCAATGAACACCCAGGACTGATCTCCTTTATGATGGACTGGTTGGATCTCCTTGCATCCAAGGGACTCTCAAGTGTCTTCTCCAACACCACAGTTCAAAAGCATCAATTCTTTGGTGCTCAGCTTTCTTCACAGTCCATCTCTCACATCCATACATTACCACTGGAAAAACCATAGCCTTGACTAGACGGACCTTTGTTGGCCAAGTAATGTCTCTGCTTTTTAATATGCTATCTAGGTTGGTCATAACTTTCCTTCCAAGGAGTAAGCGTCTTTTAATTTCATGGCTACAATCACCATCTGCAGTGATGTTGGAGCCTCCCAAAATAAAGTCTGCTAGTGTTTCCACTGTTTCCCCATCTATTTGCCATGAAGTGATGGGACCAGATGCCATGATCTTAGTTTTCTGAATGTTGAGCTCTAAGCCAACAGTGGAAATCATTAGCTGATGGATAGAGTTTGCATACAACTATAACTGGGAACTGCTGCCTTTTTCTTTCAAAATGTAATAATAATAATTTTATTATGGCATAAATCTTGTTACATATAAGCTAGAAAGTACCAAAAAGAAAAAAAATAAGCCATACTTACAGGACTCAGAAATAAACAGTTTTAGCCTTTTGATCTATATCCTTCTGCTGTGTTTGTACCTGTGTTTGCGTTACAGAAGTGGAGTATTTGTTATATTCTGGATATTGTTTTAAGTGATTAAGCTTAATGTATAGTTTAATGTTCATAAAAATTCTAAGAGGTAAATACTGTTACCCTCATTTTACAGAAAAGAATTAGAGACTGAATAAGGTTAAAGAGGTTAGCTAAAGTTATGTGGGTAATAAATGGTAGGATTAAAATATAAGCAGCCTGGGACCAGACTCGGTGCTCCTGATTGTTGTGTTTTACACACTGTACAGGTTCCTAGGATTGCCATAACAAATTACCACAAACTAGATGGCTTAAAACAAATTTATTCTCTTACTCTGGAGGCTGGAAGTCTGAATTCAGGGCATCACCAGGGTCATGCCCCCTTGAAAGGTTCTTAGGGAAGAAGAAGTCTTCCTTACCTTCTCTTAGCTCCTGACAGCTCCTGGCGTTTCTTGGTATTCCTTGGCTGGTAGTTGCCTCACTCCCGTTTCTGTCTCAGTAGTCTCATGACCTTTTTCCACCTGTGTGTATGTACTGTGTGTGGGTGTGGGTGTAGGGTAGGGCCGGAAGGGGAGGATGTGTCTCCTAAAAAGGACACCAGCCAGTTGGATTTAGGGTCCAACCTAATTATGGGGTTTCCCAGGTGGCACAGCTGTAAAGAATTTGCCTGCCAATGTAAAAGACGCAGGTTTGATCCCTGGGTCCGGAAGATCCCCCGGAGAAGGAAATGGCAACCCACTCCGGTATTCTTACCTGGGAAATCCCGTGGACAGAGGAGCCTGGCAGGCTATAGTCCATGGGGTCACAGAGGAGTCAGACACAACTTGGCAACTAAGCAAGAAAATCTATTATGACTACATCTACAAAGACTGTTTCCAAGAAGATTATGGTTCTGAGAGTCTGGGAGGGATACCCTTCAACCCATATGCACACTGTTTGTAATCTGTTTTCGCTTAAAACATCTCTTATTATGGGACTTCCCTCATGGTCCAGTGGCTAAGAATCGCCTTGCAGTGCAGGGGATGGAGGTTCAATCTGTGGTTGGTGAACTAAGATCACTCATGCCACAGGGCAACCAAGCCCATTTGCCCAACTACTGAGCCTGCATACTGCAACTAAGACACAGCACAGCCAAATAAATAAACAAAAAAAACCAATCAAACAACAGCAACAACAAAAAAAGTCTTGTGACCATTTCTCCATCTTAATAAGATTCTACACTTTTTTTACTGTTGTTTTTTTTTTTAATGTGATCATTTTTAACATCTTTATTGAATTTGTCTCAATATTGCCTCTGTTTTGGGTTTTTGGCCCCAAGGCATGTGGAATCTTAGCTCCCCAACCAGGGACTGAACCCACACCCCTGCTTTGGAAGACAAAGTCTTAACCATTGGACTGCCAGAGAAGCCCTTACACTTTTATTTTTAAAGACTTTACAATATTCCTTTACCTGTATATAGAAACTTGCCCCTGCTCAATGCTTTAAAAGAAACTTTGACGTGTTATTAGTGCAGACTTTAGGCCAAGCTGTTTCAGGTCCATCATCCACCTCAGTTGTCAAGATTTTTTAACTGGGAGAGCAGGATATATTGGTGTACCATCTCATATATAGAGGTCTTATCCCCGTCATGCTTTAAAATACACACACACAGAGGGAATCACACTGTACATAACTGTTCTTAAGTTAGCTTAACTTCACCATGTGTACCATCTTTTTTTTTAATGGATGCATGGTATTCAGTTGTGGCTGACCATATTTTGTTTAGCTACTTTCTTACTGATGGACAGGTACTTGGTTTTATAAAGCTACTCTGGTATTAGGTATCTTGATAAAAACTTGTGGATGCAGTCCTCTAAGTGGGATTGCTGGGGCTAGGTGTATGGGCAATTTAAATTTTGATAGCTAGTATCAAATTCACTTCAAGAGTATTGTACCAATATTTATTTTTACTATATACAAGGAGTGCTTGTTTTGCCACCCTCTTAGCAATGGAAGAATAATATTTTACGTACTGCTGGTCTGATAGGATAAGTATATATTCTTGTTAACTTGTATTGCTGTGATTCTGAGTGAGGTGGGGCATCTTTCTTTATCCTACTGGCCGTTTGTATTTTCCCCCCAACTTTATTGAAGCCATTTATATTCTTCTGTGACTTTTGTGTGTGAGTTTTCTCTCCACCTCTATCAGATTGTCACTGTTTTTTTTTTAATTGATTTGTGTGAGCCATTTGCATATTCAGGAAGTTCAGTTCAGTTCATTCGCTCAGTCGTGTCCGACTCTTTGTAACCCCATGAATCGCAGCACGCCAGGCCTCCCTGTCCATCACCAACTTCCGGAGTTTACCCAAAGCCATGTCCATCAAGTCAGTGATGCCATCCAACCATCTCATCCTCTGTCGTCCCCTTCTCCTCCTGCCCCCAATCCTTCCCAGCATTAGGGTCTTTTCCAATGAGTCAACTCTTCGCATGAGGTGGCCAAAGTATTGGAGTTTCAGCTTCAACATCAGTCCTTCCAATGAACACCCAGGACTGATCTCCTTTAGGATGGACTGGTTGGATCTCCTTGCAGTCCAAGGGACTCTCAAGAGTCTTCTCCAACACCACAGTTCAAAAGCATCAATTCTTCGGCGCTCAGCTTTCTTCACCATCGAATTCTCACATCCATACATGACCACTGGAAAACCCATAGCCTTGTCTAGGCAGACCTTTATTGGCAAAGTAATGTCTCTGCTTTTAAATATGCTATCTAGGTTGGTTGGTCATAACCTTCCTTTCAAGGAGTAAGCATCTTTTAATTTCATGACTGCAGTCACCATCAGCAGTGATTTTGGAGCCCCCAAAAATAAAGTCTGACACTGTTTCCCCATCTATTTCCCATGAAGTGATGGGGCCAGATGCCATGATCTTAGTTTTCTGAATGTTGAGCTTTAAGCCAACTTTTTCACTCTGCTCTTTCACTTTCATCAAGAGGCTCTTTAGTTCTTCTTCACTTTCTGCCATAAGGGTGGTGTCATCTGCATATCTGAGGCTATTGATATTTCTCCCGGCAATCTTAATTCCAGCTTGTGCTTCTTCCAGCCTAGCGTTTCTCATGATGTACTCTGCTGCTGCTAAGCTAAGTCGCTTCAGTCGTGTCCGACTTTGTGTGACCCCATAGACGGCAGCCCACCAGGCTCTGCCGTCCCTAGGATTCTCCAGGCAAGAATTCTGGAGTGGGTTGCCATTTCCTTCTTCAGTGCATGAAAGGGAAAAGTGAAAGTGAAGTTGCTCAGTCGTGTCCGACTCTCAGCGACCCCATAGACTGTAGCCTACCAGGCTTCTCCATCCATGGGATTTTCCAGGCAAGAGTACTGGAGTGGGGTGCCATTGCCTTCTCCGGATGTACTCTGCATATAAGTTAAATAAGCAGGGTGACAATATACAGCCTTGACGTACTCCTTTTCCTATTTGGAACCAGTCTGTTGTTCCATGTCCAGTTCTAACTGTTGCTTCCTGACCTGCATACAGGTTTCTCAAGAGACAGGTCAGATGGTCTGGTATTCCCATCTCTTGCAGAATTTTCCACAGTTTATTGTGATCCACACAGTCAAAGGCTTTGGCATAGTCAATAAAGCAGAGATAGATGTTTTTCTGGAACTCTCTTGCTTTTTCAATGATCCATTGGATGTTGGCAATTTGATCTCTGGTTCCTCTGCCTTTTCTAAAACCAGCTTGAACATCTGGAAGTTCACGGTTCATGTATTGCTGAAGCCTGGCTTGGAGAATTTTGAGCATTACTTTACTAGCGTGTGAGATGAGTGCCATTGTGCGGTAGTTTGAGCATTCTTTGGCACATTGCCTTTCAGGAAAATAGCTTATTAAATGCTTGCCTTTCCTCCATTTTGTCTTTTAACAGTGTTTATAATTTTTTAAAACCATGTAGCAGGTTTTTTTGGTGAATTTTTATGACATTGAATCCAACAGTCTTTTCCTTTTTGATTTCTGCTTTTGATTTCATGTTTAGAAATTCTTCCCCCACCTAATTGTTATAATTATTCACATCTGTTTTCTTTATGATTGCATAATTTACTTATAAATCTTCTATACAGCTGAAATTTATTGGACAGTGTGCTGGGGTTGATATCTAACATGTTTTTCAGATGATTAGTCAGTTTTCCCATTCATTGTGAAATTCACATCTTGCCTCAGTGATTTGAAGGGCTGTGCTTGTATGTATATTTGGGCTTGGTTTTGAGCTGCTTCTTCTGTTGCATTGGTGTGTATGTCTCATTCCCCAAAGGCAGTCTTTTTAAATTCTTTCAACTGAATTTTGGGTTTTTACCACTCTTGATTTTTTTATGTTTTGACCATTATCTGTTGACTTTTATAGGGAGATGAGAATGTTACTTTGTGAGAGCCAATGTGGTGAAGAGCAAAGTTCAAAGCTTCTACTGTTTACTATCTGTGTGACCTTTGGCAAGTTATTTTATTCTCTCTGTGCCTTGGTTCCTTATATGTAAAGGATAATATCAGTTTATATCTGAGGATTGGATAAACTAATATGTGTAAAGATTTAGAGCTGTACCCAGCACATGGTTATTTTTAGTTACATTAATCCTCTCTGATGCTCCCATTTTAATTATTTAAGTCAGTTTTCAGTGTTTATGTTTTTTTTTAACTATTAAAAATCCTCATTGACACTTGAGCCATTAGTGTGCTGGGATTCCTTTTCCTCTTCTGCACAATCTTTTGCTGCCATATGTGGAAAAATTGTCTTAATTTTTTGGTTTGCTCAGTCTTAGTTTTAAAATGCTTTATTTATTAAGTTCAGGTGTACAGCTTAGTTCAACATCTATACAACATCTGTATACAGGATATACAGAAAATTCTATTTTTTTCTGTATAGGGATCAGATTTTTAAAAGCTAAGTTTTCCTGAAACTCTTTAGCAATTACAGATCTCGTCTCAGTAGGTTGAGACACTTTAGGTGTTCTCTATCAGTTTTATCTTTGTGAAGAAGTCTCTTGCAGAGTGTTTGACCTACTGGACCGGTAGAACTCTTGGTCTGCTGCATATTCTCCCCCACTTTGTCGGAACCTCAGTTTCCTGGACCCCGTTTTTAAACTTCCTATATAGAGTGTAGAGGAGATAAAATTTGACTTTCATATTCTGAAAACTATTTTACTCTGATGTTTAGTTAACACCCCAGGATTGTTTAGGTAGCAATTTGAAGATTAGAAATATTTTTCTCAGACTTTTGAAAGCATTTTTCCTTTATCTTGTGTTTTTCAGTGAAAATGTTGAAATGTGATGCTGTCCTGGTGCTTTGTTCTTCGAATTCTGCGTTTTCCCTCTTTGGAAGCTTTTGGTAGCTTAGCTGTGTCCCCAGTGTCCTGAAACTTGACAGGGATGCGTTTTAGCCTGTGTTCTCTTACGTCGGGCTTAGTTTTGGGGAGCCCTTTTAGTGTGGAAACTATTCTCTCTTGGAATATCTCTTACTTTTTCTTCTTCCAGTTTTATTGAGATTCGGTTAACACGTTGTTGTTGAGTTGCTAAGTCGTATCTGACTCTTTGCAATCCCATGTACTGTATGTAGCCCACCAGGCTCCTCCATCCATGGGATTTCTCAGGGAAGAATACTGGAGTGGGTTGCCATTTCCTTCTCCAGGGGCTCTTCCTGACCAGGCAGATCGAACTCGCGTCTCCTGTGTCTCCTGCATTGGTAGGCGGATTCTTTTACCACTGAGCCACCCGGAAAGCCCTTGGCTGACATACAGCATGGTATAAATTTAAGGTTTACAGCATAATAACTTCACTACATACATCATAAAATGATTATCACAGTAAGGTTAGTAAACATCCATCATCTCATGTAGATACAAAATTGAAATAGAAAAAAAATTTTTTCACGTGAGATAGCTCTTAGAATTTGCTCTCGTGTATAACATGTGGCAAGTGTTGATTATATTTATCATGTTGTCATTACATCCCTGGTACTTATTTATCATATATCTGGAAGTTTGTAGTTTTGACTGCCTTACTGCAGTTCCCCCCTCTGCCTCTGGTAACCAGAAATCTGATCTTTTTTAGTGAGTTATGTTTTTGAAGTATGATTGACCTACACAGCAACACTGTTAGTTCCTGTCATACAACATACTGATTTGATATGTCAATATATTTTAAAATGATCACCACAATAAGTCTGTTAAGTCTAGTTACAGTATGTCACTGTACAAAGATAGTTACTCTTTATATTCCTCACGCTGTACATTTCCATAACTGTGACTCATTTATTTTGCACCTGGAAATTCCTCTTAATCTCCCTCACCTATTTCTTTCCTCCCCTTAGCTGCTTCTCTCTTGCAACCACCTGTTTGTTCTCTCTGTATTTCTGTTTCTGTTTTGTTCTGTTTGTTCATTTGTTTTTCTTAGATCTTAGAAATTTTCTTAATTAATTCTTTGATTTCCTTCTCTTTATTTTCTCTGTTTTCTTTCTTTAGATTGCCTAGTTTTCAGATACTGGATTTTTTGGTCTGGTCTTCTGTCTTACCTTTTTCTTTTTTTCCTTTCTTGACAAAATTTTTGCTCTGCTTTCTGAGATCTCCTGAGAGTTGTTTTCTTCAAGTTGCCTTTTCTGTTTACTTGTTTTAGGGTTTTGTTTTTTTTTTTTTAATATTACTTTTTACCTTAAGTACTTGTTTCTTAGCTATCTACTTTTATTTAAGAGTAGGACACAAAAATGAATTGAAAGTTGTCAGCGAGGCTGTAGGGTTTGTTAACTGAGGGCTTAACAGCTCCACCCATTTCCTCCAGGGTGGGGCAGTCACCAGCTCCACAGTGTTTAGACTGAATTGGGGATCTGAGGTCTAATGCATAGTTTGGGCAAATAAATGCATAACTTCTGTTTTTATCCATGTCTTCACCTTCACTTGTAAGGTACTTGGTGCTCTTAATTTCTCAACCTTTTGGGGAATCCTCATTTTTAGTTGGATTGCTTTTCTACTTGTTCTCACTGCTGAGCCAGGAGGAGTCATCTTTTTCAGGTCAGCTAAGTCATTTACCACTTTTCTGCCTGCTTTCTAGTGACCCAGATGTTGCCTCCTCACTTGTTTATTTTGTCCTTGTGATTTTTCTGACTTTTCCCTCCCATTTTTCTTCATTCAGGCTGCTATAACAAAAATACAGACTGTGAGCTGGGAAGTCCAAGATCAGCGTGCCAAAAGATTGGATGTCTGGTGAGGGTCCTGGCTTACAGATGACTTTTCACAGTAACCTCATGTGATGGAAGGGGCGCGGGAGCCCTCTAGGATGTCTTTATAAGGACACTGATTCCTTCCTCTGAGAGGGGTTTACCCTCATGACTTAATCACCTCCCAAAGGCTCCATGTCCTATTACCATCATAGTTAGGATTTCACAGTGAATTGGGGCGGGGGCAGGGACACAAGCATTCATTCAATCTATAGCACAGTACTTAAATTTTAGGAGGCTTTTGGAAGAGAGCTGAGGCTAAAGTATGAAATTTTTAATTGGAAGCTGAAAGGAAGTATTGGATTTGCATCTAAAAATTTTTAATTTTTTTTTTCTTAACGATTCATGTGATTGGATATGATATAAAATTTCGGTATACTAGTTGAATAACTGATCAGGTAATGTGTATTTAGATAGCTTTCATTCACTAAAATGAGTCTGCTTTTATCTGAAGAATAAAGAACAAACTACAAATGGTTATCACTGACTGTGAGATTATATAGTTGTTTATTTTCTTTTTTATGCTTTAATTCTTTTTCACATTAATTCGCAGATTTTCTGTAATGAAAATGTATTGTGTAATTAGGAAAAACAATACCTAAAAGTAGAGAAAAAATTTTAATCACATTCTCAGATAAAAATTGGACCTTGGTCCACAGTGTGTGTGTGTGTGTGTGTGTGTGTGTGTTTTAGCTACTGCTATTTTGAATTTACTTATAAACAGTGGTTTCCATATTTGTTTTAGTTTTGGCTGCACTGGCTCTCCGTTGCTGCATGTGGGCTTTCTCTAGCTGTGGCGCTAGGGCTTCTCGTTGTGGGTCATGAGCCGGAGGGTTATGTGGCCTTAGTAGTTGTGGCCCCCAGGCTTAGTTGCCCCGTGGGATGTAGGATTTTCCCTGACCGGGAATCAAACCCCTGCCCTGGCAGGTGGAATTCTTAACCACTGGGAATCTGTGTTCTTCTTTTATTTAATCCTAATCTTTTCAGAGTTGTACTCTGTCCTTTTACTTCCTTTAGGAAATCTGCAGTTAGAAACTAATTTTGGATAAGTGTGTGCTTTGCAGAGTTCATTCTGATCTATCCCTCAGCTTTTTATTTTGAAGACTTTCAGAACTACAGAAGAATTAAAAAAACTAGCACAGTATACCTGTGTAATTGCTATTTTACCATGTCTACTTTATTTTTACAGTATCTTTATTGAATATAACTTAACATATCATAAATTAACCCATTTAAAATAGATAATTAGTTTTTAGTAAGTTTACAGAACTGAGCAACCATCACTGCAATCCAGTTGTGTAATATTTTCATTATTCCAATAAAACTTCGTCTACATGTTTATAATTCATCCCCCTTCCTACTCCCAGCCTCAGGCAAACACTACTTTTTTTTCTGTCTCTGAATTGTTGCTTTTTCTTTACTTTTCATATGAACAGAATCATACAATAAGTGCTCTTTTGTATGTGGCTCCTTTCACTTAGTGTTGTATGGTGTTTATCCATGTTTTAGCATGTACCAGTATTTTTATTTATTTTCCATTGTACTGATATATACCACATTTTGATTATCCATTTACCAGTTGATGGACCTTTGGATCTTCTCTGCTTTTTGGCTATTATGAATAAAACTGCTCTGAGCATTCATTTGCAAGACTTTGTATGTATGTTTTAATTGCCTCTGGGTAGATAACCTAGGAATTAACTGCCATTTTTTTTATTGTAAAGTTATGTTTAACTTTTTAAGAAACTCCCAAGTATCTTTTTCCAAAGTAACTGTCATTTTACATTCCCACCAGCAATGTATGAGAGCTCTCTCTCTGGAGTTTATACTACTTTGCCCCCTTGAACGGAGAAGGCAATGGCAACCCACTCCAGTGTTCTTGCCTGGAGAATCCCAGGGACAGGGGAGCCTGGTGGGCTGCCGTCTATAGGGTCGCACAGAGTCAGACACGACTGAAGCGACTTAGCAGCAGCAGCAGCAGCAGCAGCAGTCCCCTTGAACCATTTGCGATAAATTGCAGTCATTGCAACATTTCACGCCTTAGTCCTTCAGTATTTATTTTCTAAAAACAAGGGCCTCATACTACTATCTGCAATGTCATTGTCACTCCAGAGAGTTTAGCCTGGAAATACTAGTGTTATTCAAATACAGTTCATATCTAGATTTTCCTATTTGTTCCCCAAATGCCCTTTAAAACAATCCAGAATCTTGTCAGGCATCTCGTGTTGTATTAGGTTGTCATGTCTTTAATCTGGACCAGTCCCTCGCCTTGACCATTTGCATGTCTTATGACAGTGAGCTTTTGGTGGTGTTTTTTGGGGGCTGCGCTGGGTCTCTGTTGTTTCTGTGGGCTTTCTCCCGTCGCGCCGAGCAGGGGCTGCTCTTTGCGGTGGTGCTCAGGCTTCTCCTAGTGTGAGCCACTCCTGTTGCAGAGCGCAGGCTCTCGAGTGCGGCTCTGTAGTTATGATGCTGGGGCTTAGTTACTCCCCAGCAAGTGGAGTCTTTCCGGCCCAGAGATGGAACCCATGTCCTCTTCGTCGGCAGGCGGTTTCTTATCTCCTGCGCCACCGAGGAAGCCCAGCGCTGGCGTTTGCTGAGAGTCCAGGCCAGTTGTCCTCGCGAGTGTCCCGTATTGTTGGTTAATCTGTTTCTTCATGGCCAAATTAAGGTTAATAAACATTCTGTTGTTAGAAATAATAACAGATGATTCTGTGTCTTCTGTGACATCTGCCGTTTGTTCCATTATTGTGCTAAGTGTCAGTATTTAGTTATTTAAGACAGTGTGTATCTGTTACTGTCCTTTGTAACTAGTAAGTAATCTGTGAGAGACTGTGAGAATATCCCTTTTCCCAGCAATCTTTAGTATCCATTGATGATCCTTGCTTGGGTTGTTTACTGCCAGGTGATTGCAATAACATAAATTTTCTGAATCTTCAATTCTGTTGTTCCTTCTGTGTGTATTGATTGGCAGTCTTTTCTGAAGATACAGCTAATTTTTTTTTTTTAACATGGTCGATGAGGCCTTTCAGAAATTTATTGGGAAATGCAGTCTAAACCTTGTTTCAGAGGTTTGAAGGAAAAGATTGCCTTTTTTGTTTAAATTACTTTATTTTTATTGAAGGATAATTGCTTTACAGAATTTTGTTTTCTCCTGTGAAACCTCAGCATGAATCAGCCATAGGTATACATATATCCCCTCCCTTTTGAACATCCCTCCCCATCCCACTTCTCTAGGTTGATACAGAGCCCCAGTTTGAGTTTCCTGAGCCATACAGCAAATTCCTGTTGACTATTTTACATATGGTAATATAAGTTTCCATGTTATTCTTTCCAAACAACTCACCTTCTCCTCCCGTCTCCCTATGTCCATAAGTCTATTCTCTATGTCTGTTTCTCCACTGTTGCCCTGTAAATAAATTCTTCAGTACCATTTTTCTAGATTCCGTTATATGTGCGTTAGAATATGATATTTATCTTTCTCTTTCTGACTTACTTCACTCTGTATAATAGGTTCTAGGTTCATCCACCTCATTAGAACTGACTCAAATGCTTTCCTTTTTATGGCTAAGTAATATTCCATTGTGTATATGTACTACAGCTTCTTTATGCGTTCATCTATTAATGAACATCTAGGTTGTTTCCATGTTCTAGCTATTGTAAATAGTGCTACGGTGAACAATGGGATACATGTGTCTTTTTCAATTTTGGTTTCCTCAGGGTATATGCCTAGGAGTGGAATTGCTGCATCATATGGTGGTTTTATTCCTGGTTTTTAAAGGAATCTCCATACTGTTTTCCATAGTGGTTGTATCAATTTACATTCCCACCAACAGTGCAAGAACGTTCCTTTTTCTCCACACCCTTTCTAGCATTTATTGTTTGTAGAGTTTTTGATGATGGGCATTCTGGCCGGTGGGGGGTGATATCTCATTGTAGTTTTGATTTGCGTTTCTCTAGTAATGAGTGATGTTGAGCATCTTTTCATGTGTTTGTTAGCCATCTGTATGTCTTCTTTGGAGAAATGTCTGTTTAGGTTTTTTTTCCCCACCTTTTGATTGGATTGTTTGTTTTTCTGGTATTGAGTTGTATGAGCTGCTTATATATTTTGGAAATTAATCCTTTGTCAGTTGTTTCATTTGCTATTATTTTCTCCCATGCTGAGGGTTGTCTTGTCACCTTGCTTATAGTTTCCTTTGCTGTGCAAAAGTTTTAAGTTTAATCAGGTCCCACTTGTTTACTTTTGTTTTTATTTCTGTCACTGTAGGAGGTGGATCATAGAGGATCTTGCTTTGATTTATGTCATTGAGGGTTCTGCCTATGTTTTCCTCCAAGAGTTTTATAGTTTCTGGTCTTACATTTAGGTCTTTAATCCATTTTGAGTTTATCTTTGTGTATGGTGTTAGGAAGTGTTCTAATTTCGTTTTATATGTAGCTCTCCAGTTTTCCCAGCACCGTTTGTTGAAGAGACTGTCTTTGCCCCAGTGTATATTCTTGCCTCCTTTGTCAAAAATAAGGTACCCATAGATGCATGGGTTTATTTCTGGGCTTCCTATCTTATTCCATTGGTCTATATTTCTGTTTTTGTGCCAGTACCATACCGTCTTGATGTCTGCAGCTTTGTAGTATAATCTGAAGCCAGGAAGGTTGATTCTTCCAGCTCCATTTTTCTTTCTCAAGACTGCTTTGGCTATTCAAGGTCTTTTGTGTTTCCATATGAATTGTGAACTTTTTTGTTCTACTTCTGTGAAAAAATACCATTGGTAATTTGATAGGGATCGCATTGAATCTGTAGATTGCATTTGGCAGTATAGTCATTTTCACAATATTGATTCTTTCTCCCCAGGAACATGGATATTTTTAAATGGGACTTAACCAGAGTTATGAAGAATTTTATGGTGAATGAAGCAGATTTTGGTTACTTATCTTAATAGCGTGGCTGCTGCTAAGTCGCTTCAGTCCTGTCTGACTCTGTGCGACCCCATAGACGGCAGCCCACCGGGCTCCCCCGTCCCCGGGATTCTCCAGGCAAGAACACTGGAGTGGGTTGCCATTTCCTTCTCCAATGCATGAAAGTGAAGTTGCTCAGTCGTGTCTGACTCTTAGCGACCCCATGGACTGCAGCCTACCAGGCTCCTCCGTCCATGGGGTTTTCCAGGCGAGAGTACTGAAGTGGGGTGCCATTGCCTTCTCCGTAATAGCGTGGAGCTGAACATACTTACCTTGACCTCAGCTATAGAGGATCCAAAGAAGCAGTACTAGAGAGAGAGATCTCCTTGACCTTTGTGAAGCTTGAAATACATATACTTCTTCATTGTGTTTGCATTGATTGGGGATGTTTGCTTTTCTGTCTTTGACAGACCACTCTTTTTAAGGAAAAATCAGAGCAAGTTACAGAAAGTTTTTTCTTGAGTTTTTGTTAGTTTTTCTTTGTGAACCAAATTAGTTCCCCCCTCCCCACCCCATGTTTCTTTGGATAGTTTTGTGATTTTTGTTTGTTTTTTTTGGTAGTAATTTAACTGCTGGTAATTATGTAGTATCATGCAAAGTAGCTATGTTTAAGAATCCTCTTCTTCTGTAACATAAAAGAAATGCCATAGTTGGATGAGCCACCCAAACCTGGCTGTTCTCATGTGCAGATGGTTGCCCAGACATGAGAACATTAAGAATATTTGAGACTGTTGTAAGGACTTTTACAGGAAATATTCTTTACATGTTGTCTTCCTTGTTTGTTCTCAGTGGGTTGTTACTACTAAAGATGACACCAATTTGTGACATTTTATACTGTTGTTTTATTAGTTTAAAAAGGAAAAAGGGGCCTGGTCCTGTCAGATTTGTGAGCTGTGACAAAATCTACCTTTTCCCAAGTTCTGTCCGATTTAATTTAGTCTTCCAGCTCTAAGTATGTAGCTTTTTAAGGTACCTATCCCACATGTACCAGAGAACAGCCAAATATAGCCACAGAGTGTTTGGAGATGTGTTGGCTGCAGGATGAGCAGAGTAGGCATTAAGGCCATGAGACATTATTTGGTGGTGATAACATTGCATTGGCATTGTTAATCATATTACATAGGACTTGGTCAAGTTTTATTAAGATTCATAAGGTACAGTCATTTTTGGAGGTGAATAGGCTGAGGCTTACTGTTGTATTCTCCAAAGATGTTTGGTCAGTGTGGTTTCTTGTAGCACACCATCAGGAAATCTCTAGGCAGGACATATAGCTGTGGAGCCTTTTAGTCAAAGGTATAGGTAAAAGACTTCCTTGTAGTTCATATGGTAAAGAATCTGCCTGCAATTCAGGAGACCTGGGTTCAATCCCTCGGTCAGGAAAATCCTCTGGAGAAGGGAATGGCAACCCACTCCTGTATTCTTGCTTGGAGGTTGCCATGGACAGAGGAGCCTGGTGGGTTACAGACCATGGGGTCTCAGAGTCGGGAGCAACTGAGCAACTAAGTGCACGTGCGCGCGCACACACACACACGTAAAAGATGTGTGATTTCTTTTCAAAGGCTCTTCATTTCTTTTTCTCTGTATGCAGAAACAACAGCTAGATTTGAGAGTGGAATGTTGGTTTAAAATTTGACTTTCTGGCACTTTTTAAAAAATAATAAAAGTTGTATCTTTTAGACACATTTCTGACTAGATTGTAGGGTAAGCCACATTTTAACCATTACTGGCCTATTCTAAGTTCCTTGTGAGGTAAACACACTTCTGAAAACCATACTTAATTACAGATTTACCTGATCATTCTGTAACTGCTGCTTTAAATTGTGTCCCAGAGAAAGTTTCATGAACAACAATAAACCACAAATGTTTTGTTTATGAAAATAGTTTTGTCTGAATCATGTTTTCTGTTTGTCATTCTGGGACTTTTTTGGGTATCATACACTTTCGTGTCTACTTTGGGCATGTCTCCTCTGCTCTAGTATCTTCAAAATTTCAGTTAGCACTGAACCTAGTGATTGTTTACCTTTTTAGGAAGTATCCACGACAGTTACATAGCAGAGGTGGGGGACAGAGCAAGAAAAATAGGAGTTATTTCTAAATGTGCATCTTTAATGGGTAATTGAGTTCTTGAGAGCACAGTTATGATGAAGGAAATGACTCAGCGAAAAATAGCACCTTTTTATTTGTAACCTTTCTTCATTTTTTTTTATATTCATAGTTTTCTTGTATGATATACATTTTCAAACACATGTTAACAGTAAAGTAGCAAAACTAATGCAGCAAATAACCACTGTATTAATTTTTTACTGTGTTTTGTTAATGAATTACCACAAATTTAGTGGTTTTAAAAAAACACCCATTTATAATTTCACAGTTATGGAGTTCAGAAATGCAAAATGAGTCTCACTGAGCTAAAATTAAGGTGTATCAGGGATGTGTTCTTGCTGGAGAATTCAAATTCATTTCTTTGCCTTTTACCACTTCCAGGGGCCACATACCGCCTGGTGGCTTATGGCCTCATTTCTCCATTTTCAAAGCCAGCATGTCATGTGGCTCCTTCTCACACTGCTTTCTCTCTGGTTCTCTCTTTCAGTTCCCTCTTCTGCTCTTAAGGAAGTGATTACATTGAGTTCACCTGGATAATCCAGGATAATGTTCCTATGTCCAGGTCACCTGATTAGCATTCTTAATTCTCCTGTGCCATTAACATATGTGCACACTGCGGGCATTCGGACTTTATTGGGGTGATGAAAATGTTCTGAAACATGACGGTTGTTTTATAGTTCAGTAACTTTACTAAAAATCATTGAATTGTGCAGCTGAAATGAGTATTTTATGCTGCCTAAGTTGTGCTTCAAAAGAGTTGTTTTCATAACCTTTTTATGCTCTCCTTTCCTTATAGGAATAAGTCCAAATTTCTTAATGAAACACGTTGGTTTCATCCTCATTAACAATTTTAAAAATTGTGGTAAAATACATGTGACATAGAATTTATCATCTTAATGATTTTTAAGTGTAGTTCAGTAGTGTTAAGAATGTTGTACAGTTAATCTCCAGAACTTTTTTATCTTGCAAAATGGGAACTCTGTACCCATGAAACAATAACTCCTTATTTCCCCCTTCCCTTTGCCCCTGTCAGTCAGCATTCTACTTTCCCTTTCTATTAATTTGACTACTCTAGATACTTCATATTTGTGACTACCATTAATATAGTGTATGTCTTTTTTGGTGACAGCTTATCTCTAAGCATAATATCCTCAATGTTTATCCATGTTTCAGCATGGGACAGTTTTTCCTTTTTAATGTTGAGTAATATTTCACTATATGTATGTACCACATTTTCATAGACATGTGCTTCTGTCTTTTGGCTATCGTGAATAATGCTGCTATGAACATGAATGTGCACATTTCTTCTTGTAACTCTGCTTTCAGGCTGGGGCAGCTTAAAGTAAGAGAACAATGAAGTTTGCCAAATTGATTGCCTCTTCCCTTCACGAGTGATTTGTCTGTAGCATGCAGTGCTGTTTGACAACATTGTGCCCACAGTAGAACTTCTTTCAAAATTGGGAATCAGTCCTCTCAAACGCTGCCATTACTTTATCAAGTAAGTTTATGTAATAATCTAAGTCCTTTGTTGTCATTTCAGCAGACTCTGTAGCATCTTCACTGGGAGTAGATTCCATTTCAGGAGCCACTTTCTTTGCTCATCCTTAAGAGCCTCACTGGTTCAAGTTTTACCCCGAAATTGCAGCATTTGAGTTACATCTTAAGGCTCCATTTCTCGTTCTCTTGCTACATCCACCACATCCCAGTTACTTCCTCCACTGAAGTCTTGAACCCCTCCAAAGTCATCCATGAGGGTTGCAATCAGATTCTTCCAAACTCCTGTAAATGATGGAGTTTGACTTCCTCCCATGAATCACAAATGTTCTCAATGGCATCTAGAACAGTGAATCCTTTCCAAAATGTTTTCAGTTGCCTTTGACCATATTCACCAGAGGAATCACTATCTATGGCAGCTATAGCCTCATAAAATGTATTTCTTAGAGAATAAGACTTGAAAATGGAAATGACTCCTTGATCCATGGCTACAGAGGGGTGTTGTGTTAGAAGGCATGAAAACGACGTTAATCTCGTTGCAAGTCTCCATCCGAGCTCTTGGGTGACCAGGAGCATTGTCAGTCTTTTCTGAGCAGATCTCAACAGTAAACCATGTTGTAAACAGATGTTCAGCCATCCAAGCTTTGTTGTTGCTTTACAGAGCACAGGCAGAGTAGGTTTAGCAAAACTCTTAAGGGCACTAGGGTATTTGGAGTGGTACATAAACATCAACCCCCACTTAAAGCCACCAGCTGCATTGGCCCCTGAAAGAGTCAGCTTCTCATTTTGAAGCCAAGCATTGACTTCTCTGCAGCCACTAAAGCCCTAGATGGCATCTGCTTCCATTATAAGGCTGTTTTGTCTGCATTGAAAATCTAGCCACTTTCATCAATTTTCTTATCTAGATCTTCTGGATAACTTGCTGCAGCTTCTGCATTAGCACTTGCTCCCTCCTGGACCTTGCACTTTTATATTAAATGGAGATCACATCTTTCCTTAAACTTCAGCCTCCGCTAGCTTTAGCATTTTCCTGCAGCTTCTTGACTTCTGTCAGTCTTCAGAGAGCTGAAGAGAGTTAGGGCCTTGCTCTGGGTTATGTTTTGGCTTTAGGGAATGTTGTGGCTGATTTCATCTTCTATCTACACCACTCTTAACTTTCTCCACATCAGCAATAAGGCTGTGTCACTTTCTTATGATTTGTGCATTCACTGGAATGCTCTTTTCATTTTGTTGAAAAACTTTCCCTTTGCTTTCACAGTGTGGCTGTTTGCTGCAAGGTGCTTAACTTCTGGCTGTCTTGTATTTTGACATGCTTTCCTCACTAAGCTTAATCGTTTCGAGCTTTTAAAGTAAGAGATGTGTGACTCTTCCTTTCATTTGAACACTTAGAGGCCACAATCTAATTTCAACATTGTATCTCAGAATAAGGAGACCCAAGGAGAAGGGAGAGAGATGGGGGAATGACTGGTTGGTGGAGTGGTCAAAACACACACACTTACCAATTAACTTGACAGTCTTATGTGGGCACAGTTCATGTTACAATAGAAATATCATAGATCACTGATATCAGATCACCATAACAAAGATAGCAATGGAAGAGTTCAAAATATTGGAAGACTTACCGAAACGTGATACGGAGACACAAAGTGAGGAAATGCTGTTGGGAAAATGTACTGATAGACTTGCTTGCTACAGACTTTTTTTGAGGGGGTGTGAAATAGAAAAGAATAGCTTTATTGCTTTGCCAGGTGAAGGGGTACACAGTAGGGTTCTGACTTGAAAACTATGTGTCCCGGTGAGAATTTGATGAACAGTTTTATAGCCACTGTTCAGGGGTGGGGTTGCTGATACAGGGCCTGCACTCTAGTCTGGCCTCAGGTAATCTGATGGGTTTCTGTGGTTCCTTTAAGCTGGCCTCGGCTAGTCTTTTTCAAGAGCTTCTCTGTTCCTGGCCTCAGGTGGTCTTGTCTGGAATGAAGAATGCTGACATGCCAACTTCATCCATTTGCTGGCAGTTTCAGCTTTAGGACTTAATGAAGCTCAGGTTCTTGATGTCTTGTGGCAGAAAGAATTCAGTGAGAGGCAAAGTGATAGGTAAGAAGTGGATTTATTTAGAGAGAAACACACTCCACAGACAGAGGGTAGGCCCTCTCAGAAGGTGAGGATAGCCACCACAAACTTGTAGTTTGTAAAAAGGCCACTCTAGGGACTTCCCTGGCGGTCCAGTGGTGAAGAGTACGCCTGCCAATGCAGGGGACATGGTTTTGGTCCCTGGTCTAGGACGATTCCACAGGCTTTGGGGTAACCAAGTCCATGCGCCACAACTGCTGAGCCTGTTCCCCAGAACCTGCAAGCCACAACTCCTGAAACCCGCACACTGGAGAGCCCCCCAGGTACCACAAGAGGAGCCCATGCACTGCAGCCAGAGAAAGCAGCGACGAAGAGTCACAGTCTTTAAAGAAAAAAAAGCAATTATATCTGTAAAGCACAATAAATGAAGCATATTAAAATGAGATATGCCAATTCTTCCAGTGTAAAATTATGAGGGGAAAATCTGGTAAAAGGAAAGGAAAAATACAGTTGACTTTTTAATAACGCGAGGGGTTAGGGGTGCAGACCTGTCTTGCAGTGGAAAATCTGTGTACAGCGTATATAATTTGACTCTCCACATCAGCTTTTCCCAAGCTGTGGATTCTACCAGTCTCGAATCATGTAGTATTTACTATTGAAAAAAAAAATCTGACTATAGTGAACTCTACTCAGTTTACCTCATGTTGTTCAAGGGTCAACAGTATATAGGTCACTAGTGTATTCTGTTCAAACAAATATTTATTGAGCACCTTCTATATGCCAGGCAGTGTTCTCAATCTGGGGGTACAAGCACGAAAAATTCCAAGTGTGCACTATCTTCTGTAGGGCAGGAACAGTAAAATACTGTCAGTAGGTCTCATGGTCACCTGTTGACTCATTTCATTGGCAGAGAACTAAAAGCCTTGGTCTGCCTTCCCCCAAGAAAGATTCCACGTGTCTGATATTTTTCTTGCACCCTTGAGAGGACCACAGGAGATACAGGGGCAGGGTGGGAGATAGGCCCTTTATGAGGGCCGTGCTGCTTTAGCTTTCCTCTTGCAGTGAGATGCTACTTGGCGGCCTCGGGCTGGATGAGGAGTAGAATAATTACAGGCATCTCATAATAGAGCTCCTTTAAAAACTTAAGTTCATTTCTTACCCATTTCATATTCAAACATTCCCTTTGATAAATGACCAGTTCAGTTCAGTCGCTCAGTCGTGTCCAACTCTTTGTGACCCCATGAACCACAGCTCGCCAGGCCTCCCTGTCCATCACCAACTCCCGGAGTCCACCCAAACCCATGTCCATCGAGTCGGTGATGCCATCCAGCCATCTCATCCTCTGTGGTCCCCTTCTCCTCCTGCCCTCAATCTTTCCCAACATCAGGGTCTTTTCAAATGAGTGAGATCTTTGCATCAGGTGGCCAAAGTATTGGAGTTTCAGCTTCAACATCAGTCCTTCCAATGAATGTTCAGGGTTGCTTTCCTTTCGGATGGACTGGTTGGATCTCCTTGCAGTCCAAGGGACTCTCAAGAGTCTTTTCCAACACCACAGTTCAAAAGCATCAATTCATTGCTGCTCAGCTTTCTTTATAGTCCAGCTCTCACATCCATACATGACTACTGGAAACACCATAGCCCTGACTCGACTGACCGTTGTTGGCAAAGTAATGTTTCTCCTTTTTAATATGCTGTCTAGATTGGTCATAGCTTTCCTTCCAAGGAGTAAGTGTCTTTTAATTTCATGGCTGCAATCACCAACTGCAGTGATTTTGGAGCCCAGAAAAATAAAGTCAGCCACTGTTTCCACTGTTTCCCCATCTATCTGCCATGAAGTGATGGGACCGGATGCCATGATCTTAGTTTTCTGAATGTTGAGCTTTAAGCAACTTTTTCACTCTGCTCTTTCACTTTCATCAAGAGGCTCTTTAGTTCTTCTTCACTTTCTGCCATAAGGGTGGTGTCATCTGCATATCTGAGGTTATTGATATTTCTTCCGGCAATCTTGATTCCAGCTTGTGCTTCATCTAGCCCGGCATTTCTCATGATGTACTCTGCATGCAAGTTAAATAAGCAGGGTGACAATATACAGCCTTGATGTACTCCTTTTCCTATGTGGAACCAGTCTGTTGTTCCATGTCCAGTTCTAACTGTTGCTTCCTGATCTGCATGCAGGTTTCTCAAGAGGCAGGTCAGATGGTCTGGTATTCCTATCTGTTCCAGAATTTTGCATAGTTTATTGTGATCCACACAGTCAAAGGCTTTGGCATAGTCAATAAAGCAGGAATAGATGTTTTTCTGGAACTCTCTTGCTTTTTCGATGATCCAGCGGATATTGGCAATTTGATCTCTGGTTCCTCTGCCTTTTGTAAAACCAGCTTGAACATCTGGAAGTTCACGGTTCATGTATTGCTGAAGCCTGGCTTGGAGAATCTTAAGCATTACTTGACTAGCATGTGAGGTGAGCGCAATTGTGCGGTAGTTTGAGCATTCTTTGGCATTGCCTTTCTTTGGGATTGGAATGAAAACTGACCTTTTCCAGTCCTATGGCCACTGCTGAGTTTTCCAAATTTGCTGACATATTGAGTGCAGCACTTTCACAGCATTATCTTTCAGGATTTGAAATAGCTCAACTGGAATTCCATCACCTCCACTAGCTTTGTTCTTAGTGATACTTCCTGAGGCCCACTTGACTTCACATTCCAGCATGTTTGGCTCTAGGTGAGTGATCACACCATTGTGATTATCTGGGTCATGAAGATCTTTTTTGTACAGTTCTTCTGTGTATTCTTGCCACCTCTTCTTAATATCTTCTGCTTCTGTTAGGTCCCTACCATTTCTGTCCTTCATTGAGCCCATCTTTGCATGAAATGTTCCCTTGGTATCCCTAATTTTCTTGAAGAGATCTCTAGTGTTCCCCATTCTATTGTTTTCCTCTATTTTTTGCATTGATCTCTGAGGAAGGCTTTCTTATCTCTCCTTGCTGTCTTTGGAACTCTGCATTCAAATGGGTATATCTTTCCTTTTCTCCTTTGCTTTTCACTTCCCTTCTTTTCACAGCTATTTGTAAGGCCTCCTCAGACAGCCATTTTGCTGTTTTGCATTTCTTTTTCTTGAGGATGGTCTTGATTCCTGTCTCCTGTACACTGTCACAAACCTCCATCCATAGTTCATCAGGTACTCTGTCTATCAGATCTAGTCCCTTAAATCTATTTCTCACTTCCACTGTATAGTCAAAAGGGATTTGATTTAGGTCATACCTGAATGGTCTAGTGGTTTTCTCCACTTTCTTCAATTTAAGTCTAAATTTGGCAATAAGGAGTTCATGATCTGAGCCACAGTCAGCTCCTGGTCTTGTTTTTACTGACTGTATAGAGCTTCTCCATCTTTGGTTGCAAAGAATATAATCAGTCTGATCTCGATGTCGACCATCTGGTGATGTCCACGTGTAGAGTCTTCTCTTGTGTTGTTGGAAGAGGGTGTTTGCTATGACCAGTGCATTCTCTTGGCAGAACTCTATTAGCCTTTGCCCTGCTTCCTTCTGTACTCCAAGGCCGAATTTGCCTGTTACTCCAGGTGTTTCTTGACTTCCTACTTTTGCATTCCAGTCCCTTATAATGAAAAGGACATCTTTTTTGGGTGTTAGTTCTAGAAGGTCTTGTAGGTCTTCATAGAACTGTTCAACTTCAGCTTCTTCAGTGTTACTGGTCGGGGCATAGACTTCAATTACTGTGATATTGAATGATTTTCCTTGGAAACAAACAGATCATTCTGTCGTTTTTGAGATTGCATCCAAGTACTGCATTTCGAACTCTTTTGTTGACTATGATGGCTACTCCATTTCTTCTAAGGAATTCCTGCCCACAGTAGTAGACATAATGGTCATCTGAGTTAAATTCACCCATTCCAGTCCATCTTAGTTCACTGATTCCTAAAATGTCGATGTTCACTCTTGCCATCTCTTGTTTGACCACTTCCATTTTGCCTTGATTCATGGACCTAACATTCCAGGTTCCTATGCAATATTGCTCTTTATAGCATTGGACCTTGCTTCTACCAGTCCCATCCACAACTGGGTGTTGATTTTGCTTTGTCTCCATCTCTTCATTCTTTCTGGAGTTATTTCTCCACTGATTTCCAGTAGCATATTGGGCACCTACCGACCTGGGGAGTTCATCTTTCAGTGTCCTATCTTTTTGCCTTTTCATACTGTTCATGGGGTTCTCAAGGCAAGAATACTGAAGTGGTTTGCCATTCCCTTCTCCAGTGGACCACATTCTGTCAGACCACTCCACCATGACCCGTCTGTCTTGGGCGGCCCCATATTGCATGGCTTAGTTTCATTGAGTTAGACAAGGCTGTGGTCCATGTGATCAGATTGGCTAGTTGTCTGTGATTGTAGTTTCAGCCTGTCTGCCCTCTGATCCCCTCTCTCAGTGCCTACTGTCTTACTTGGGTTTCTCTTACCTTGGACATGGGGTCTCTCTTCACGGCTGCTCCAGCAAAGCATAGCCGCTGCCCCTTATCTCGGACGTGAGGTAGCTCCTCTTGGCCGCTGCCCCGACCTCCGACATGGGGTAGCTCCTCCTGGCCGTGCTCATGCGCCGTTGCAGTAATAATATAACCAACTCTGGTAATAATATAATTAGATTTTAGTCTCCTGAGATTGCTAAAGAGAATTGCTAGGATTGGGTTAGGTCCCTTAGCTCTACTTATGACTTCAGGTTAAAGGTTTCTATTTAGGGCACGGATGCATAATTCTGGATTTTGAGCTTTCTCTAATCTGTGGAATGTCACTCCCTTTAAAATTTCCCCTCTCCCCAGTTGTTTCTTTCAGATATGCTTTATAATTAAAGGAGGAGATGGCAGGTTGGGGGACCCTGGGAGAAGTTTTGAAAGGGGCTATCTATATTGTATTCATCAGGGTCTCACAGTTTTATTGATACAGAGAATTCTTGCCCTGAAATTCAGCATAAATCTCTTAATTACCTGACCATTAGTGGTTTCAGATCTCTGACTTTAGGCAGAAAGTTACATTCTTACCTTGTATGTCATACCTTCCTTTGGAAGGCCAGACAGGATTGTCTTGAACTTTACTCAAGTTTGCACAGTGTTCTGTGGGCAGTTTCCTTTTATTGTCCAAGCTCCTAAGACTTCATCTAGCTTTGGAGTATGTGTGGAGTGTAACCAGTCACTTTGCGACATACAAGGACTGCTGTCTTGCTAAGCCAAGACGGAGAGGAGCCCATTTCTTCCTACCTCACCTTGACTTTGTTATATATTGTAGATTTTTAGCTTTTGCAGTACTTCAGTCTTGTATCAGTTAGGACTTTACTGGAGAGAATGGAACTCTGTATTAAACTAGTCTGAATAAAAATGAGAATTAATAATGATACAAAAGTATCTTAGAACCTAACTTAGGAATTCTTTTAGGCTTCAGAAACAACCAGAACCAGAGACTTGAATGTTGTCAGACCTCTTTTTCTGGCTGTTTGTAAGTTTGTGGTGTTCTTGTGACTCATATATCTGTGTGCCTTTGTAGATTCTCTCCCTGTATCTGAAATGCCCCTTCACCCCTTTCTTCAGGTGGTTAAACAGTTCATTGGGGGTACCATTTTGATGTTACCTAGCTGATAGTGCTTTCCCTAAAGCCCTAAGTCAGAGAAAGGTATTTTCTGTACTTTTGTAGTGCTTGGTTAGGTTTCTTCTCTGACATTTACTTCATTGAACTGTGATTATTTGTTCCCACCTCTTTTTCTTTTTTAATATTACCTTTTTTCCCTTTAAACTTTGTGCTGAGTCTCCCTTGAGGCATGCAGGCTCCTTGCTGTGGGGTTTTCTCTAGTTGTGGCCTGCTCAGGCTTCTCTGCTTGCAGCTCGCAGACTTCTCTTGTGATGCACAGCTCTAGAGTGCATGGACTCAGTTGTGACATGCAGGCTCTCTAGTTGTGGTGTTTGGGATCTTAGTTCCCCAGCCAGGAATTGAACCTGTGTCCCCTGCTTTGGAAAATGGATTCTTAACCACTGGACCTCCAAGGAAGTCCCCCAAATCTTTCTTAATAGACTTTGTGTTCCTTGGTAGAAAAAACTTTGTCTTATTTATCTACATTTCTAGTACCTGGAATCATGAATGAGTGAAAATTTAAGGAAAAGAAGTATAAGAGAAGTAAATACTGTATATAGTTATTGATTGGCAGTTAGGGAAACGTTTTTATGCTGATAATTTAGTTTGATTCTAAGCATAAATGTTGTTGGTTCTTTCAGTCCTAGAAACTGCATTTGGGAACAGGGTGTATCTTCTAGTGTGATCAGAGCAGAAGCACACTGTCCTTGAGTTATGCTGAGGGGCAGCGCGTGGCTCAGCTTGTTCTCCCACTCGGTTTCCAAGGTCTGAGCTTTCCCGGTCATTGCACTTGCCACCTAAGTGTCACTAGAGGCTGGCTAGGATCACACATAGGGCGGAATCCCGCTCACACCCAAGAGTCTGTCCAACTTTTTGTTCTATTAAAAATATTTGATCTTCTTTAAGACATGGGGCTGGTACAACTGAATAACCACAAGCAAAAGAAATTAGGCCCTCTGCCTCACTCTTTATACAAAAATTAAATAAAAAAATGAGTCAGTGACCTAAATAAAAGTGAAACAATAAATGTTAGAAGAGACATAGGCATAAATCTTCATGACCTTGAATTTGCTACTGATTCTTAGATTTGACATCAGAGTCACGTGCAACAAAAGAAACACTAGATCAATTAGACTGCAATAACAGAAAAAACTTCGTTTTGCATCAGAAGACATTATCAAGAAGGTGAAGACAGTCAGCATAATGGGAGAAAATATTTGTAAATCTTATATCTGATAAGGTTCTAGTATCCAGAATATATAAAGAACTCGTACAACTGCACAATAGAAAGACAAGCAACCTAGTCACAAAAATGAACAAAGGATTTGAATAGATGTTATTTCCAAAGAAAATGTACAAATAGCCAACAAGTACATGAAAAGTTGTTTATTGATCATTAAGAAAATGAAAATCAGAACCACAGGCAGATACCACTTCACACCCACTAGTGTTAGTCGCTTAGTCATGTCCGACTGTGACCCCCTGGACTGTAGCCCACCAGGCTTCTCTGTCCATGAAATTCTCCAGTCACGAATTCTGGAGTGGGTAGCCATTCCCTTCTCCAGGGAAATCTTCCTGACCTAGGGATTGAACTCGGGTGTCCTACATTGCAGGCAGATTCTTTACTGTCTGAGTCACCAGGGAATCACCCTAGGATGGCTCTAATAATAGAAAAAAGAAGTCATGGTGAGGATGTAGAAAAATAGAAACACTTATACATTGTTGAGAAAAATACAAAACGGTTCAGTTGATGTGAAAAACAATATGGTGGTTTTTCACAAAGTTAAACAGAATTACGTGTGACCCAGGAGTTCTGCTCTTAGGTGTATATCTGAAGAAATGAATACATATGCCCACCCCGACGTTTGTGTATGAATGTTTATAGCAGTAGTAATAATCAAAAGGTAGAAACAATCCAAATGCCCATCAGCAAATGAATGGATAGTCAAAATGTAGTATATACATATAATGGAATATTGTTAGGATAAATATATTTATTTATCCTAACAATAAATAAATAAATATATAAATATAAATAAATATATTTTATATATTTATAAATAAATATATTTATTTATATTTAAAGGGATAAATATATTTATCCCTTTACTTAAAGGGATAAATACTGATCAATATGCTACCATTTGGGATAAATCTCAAAAATATTATGCTAAATGGAAGAAGCCATACATAGAAGGTTACACATATTGTATCATTCCTTTTATTTATATGCTGCTGCTGCTAAGTCGCTTCAGTCGTGTCCGACTCTGTGCGACCCCATAGACAGCAGTCCACCAGGCTCCCCCGTCCCTGGGATTCTCCAGGCAAGAACACTGGAGTGGGTTGCCATTTCCTTCTCCAAAGCATGAAAGTGAAAAGTGAAAGTGAAGTCGCTCAGTCGTGTCCGACTCAGCGACTCCATGGACTGAAGCCTACCAGGCTCCTCCATCCATGGGATTTTCAAGGCAAAAGAGTACTGGAGTGGGGTGCCATTGCCTTCTCCTTTTATTTATATAAATTATCCAAAATAGACAAATTCATAGAGACAGAAAACAGATTTGTAGTTGTCAGGAGATGGAGAGGAAGGAATAATGAGGAATGATTACTTAATGGGTATGTGGTGTTCATCTCAAATGATTTAAAAGTTTGAAAGTAGAGGTAGTTGCACATCCCTGTGAATAAAGTAAATACCATTGAATTATATCTTATCCTTTAAAGTATGTAGCCCGAAACTAGATACTTATAATCTGTAACAGTGCCACTGCCTTGGGTTTTCATGCAGAATGCTAGTTTCTTACTTTCTCTTTGGAAAAGGTGTAACTGCTGATGTTAAAGGACCAGTTCTAAAAAGTTTTAGACTTAATGGGCCAATAAATAGCCAGGAAAAGAAGAATGAAGAAACGATCTTGGACTTGGCGAGGGCTCTAAGAAGTGGGTAAACAGTGGTGTGAACTTTGCTGCTCCTCTTAATGAAATCTTTCCCTAGTTCTTTCTTCCTGTCTTCACTTATTAAATAGTATCATCTGTTAGTTAATTTTTAGGTTTGAAAATATTTGAGCCTTCTTTAGTTCAGCTTCTGTTCCCTACCTACATTCATCTTTGTGTTAATAAAATTCTCAGTTTCTTTGAAGGCCTTAACATTCTTGAGAGGCACATTTTTTGCCCCTCATTTTGGTCTTCCACTCTAGAGGCCTTTTGAGTTGATGTTGGAAAGCCCTGGTAAGAACTGCCACCTGTTTTGCTGACCCTTTTTCTAGTCAGGTTTTCTCAGTCATTCGAGAGAGTGAGGTCTTCCAGTTTCTGCTAGGCCTGTGCCTTGGGAGCAGGGTCATTGACACTCCACAGGTAAGAGAGACTTCTTGAAGTTCTGAGTAAGTATTGCTTGAAGCCTGAAGATGCTGTTCATGTTTAACTGGATCGATTCATTATTCTGATTTCCCAATTTATGTCCAGATTATATGGATAGTTTTCTTTTTTTTTTCTTATAAGTAATTTGAATCCTTTTTAGTTTCTTGTTCAGAAAGGAAAAGAAAAGATATCTAATTTTATTTTGCTGAGAATCTGAGCTAATACTTGGACTTCTGGCATTCCTTCTTAAATTCTGATTTCCTAGTTTTCTTAACTGTTTTCTTTTACTCCTGTATTTTGGGGATGATGTTCCTGATGTATATTCAGTATATTGATGATTTTTCTTCATAAGACTGTTAATCAGACTTATGTTTGTATAAATAGTACAAAAATAAATCTTCTGTGTTTGTGAATATATACACAATTAGACATTTGACCACTTTCAAAAATCTGGCTTAGTGAGATGTTATAATTAGCTCATTTATAGAATTCATGATGGTACTTAGTATGTTCTTAAGAAAATCAGGTGTTCAGAGCACTAGTAGATAATTGGAAAATTCTGGGTAAGTTAAAAGATATATGCTTTTCAATAGATGTGTGTAAGTTATTTACTTGTCGGTGTGTCTGTTGCCTCATCTATAAAATGAAGGTTGGACAGGATCGCTTCTGAGTTACAGAATTGTGTTTCATCAGAAAACACATATCAGCATCACCAGATTCTTCTACTCCAAATCAGGTTGACCTGATTATCAGTGCAGTTGACACTGTGTTGTGCACCAAACCCATTTTGTTACCCCAAGATGGAAAACCTGCCTTGGGCTGATAAGCGTCAGTGTGAGAGGTAGTTGCAGTTACCCTTGTTTGAGTGCCCCTGGTTAGCTGCAGGCTGCTAGGTTTATCATGGGGAGGACCTTGCCTGTTATGGGTGTCTTTTCTGTCCGAGGCTGAGTGCCTTGCACATGGATAAATGTCCATTAATTAAATGTCTGCCAACCTAAGGCATTGGCATTTACACACATTGCCTCATGCAGTCTTCACAGCCCACCTTGTAACACCAACCTTGTAATATAAAATATAAGCCAAACTTACCATAAAAAACTCAGTTTTGTACATGAGTAAACTGACACAGATGATTAGCCACTTGTTCAAAGCCCCACAGCCGGGGGTTAGGAGCTTCCTCTAAATAAAGCCATTTAAAATTTTACCTTTTTATAATGAAATGAGACCTAGTAAAAAACTTACAAGCTTTTCCACAGGAAGGAAGACATAAATAAATGGAAAAGACAGCCGATGGACTGGGAGAAAATATTTGCAAACAATGTACTGACAAAGGCTTAATTTCCAAAATACACAAAGAGCGCATACAACTCAATAACAAAAAAAAACCCAACCCAATGAAAAAATGAGCAGACTGTCTAAATAGACATTTCTTCAAAGAAGACAAACAGATGGCTGGTAAGCACATGAAAAGATTCTCAGTATTGCTAATTATTAGAGAAATGCAAATGAAAACTACAGTGAGGAATCACCCTCACACCAGTCAGGCCATCATTAAAAAGTCTACAAATAACAAGTGCTGGAGAGGGTGTGGAAAAAAGCGTACCCTTCTACACTGATGCTGGGAATGTAAATTAGTGTAAGCACTATGGAAAACAGTATGGAGATTCCTTAAAAAACTAAACATAGAGTTGCCATATGATCCAACAGTTCTGCTTCTGTGCTTATATCGGGAGAAAACTAATGAGATACATGCATCCCCGTGTTCACCGCAGCACTATTCACAATAGCCACAATATGGAAGCAGCCTAACTATACATCAACAGATGGATGGATAACAAAGATGTTGTACATATATACAATGGAATGCTACTCAATCATGAAAAGAATGAAATAATACCACTTTCAGCAACATGGATGCACCTAGAGATTATCATACTGATCAAAGTAAGTCAGAAAGGCAAATAACATATGATATTACCTATATGTGGAACCTAAAACATGATCCAAATGAATTTATTTACAAAGCAGGCTCACAGACATAGAGAGCAAGCTTATTGTTGCTGAAGGACAAAAGGGGGTGCAGAGAATGTGAGTTTAGGAGTTTGGGATTAGCAGCTACAGACCACCAGGTGAGCAACAAGGCCCCACTGTACAGCGCAGGGAACTATATTCAATATCCTGTGATAAACTATAATGGAAAAGAATATGAGAATGTATTTGGATCACTTTGCCATACATCAGAAACTAACACCACATTGTAAAGCAACTATCAGTTCAGTTCAGTTGCTTAGTCGCGTCTGACTCTTTGAAACCCCATGGACTGCAGCACACCAGACTTCCTGCCACCAGCTCCCAGAGTTTACTCAAACTAACACCCATAGAGTCGGTGATGCCATCCAGCCATCTCATCTTCTGTCGTCCCCTTCTCCTCCCGCCTTTAATCTTTCCCAGCATTAGGGTCTTTTCTAATGAATCAGTTCTTTCCTTCAGGTGGCCAAAGTATTGGAGCTTCAGCTTCAGCATCGGTCCTTCCAGTGAATATTCAGGATTGATTTCCTTTAGGATTGGCTGGTTGGATCTCCTTGCAATCCAAGGGACTCGCAAGAGTTTTCTTCAACACCACAGTTTAAAAGCATCAATTCTTCAGCACTCAGCTTTCTTTATGGTCCAACTCTCATGTCCATACATAACTACTGGAAAAACCATAACTTTGACTAGATAGACCTTTGTCAGCAAAGTAATGTTTCTGCTTTTTAATATGCTGTCTAGGTTGGCCATATCAATAAAAATAAAGTAAAATAAAAATTTACCATCTTAACCATTTTAAAGTGCATAGTTCTGTGGCATAAAGTATATTCACAATGTTATGTAATCATCACCATCATCCATCTTCTTCGCCTGTGCCTTTTTTTGCCTTGTTACACTGTTCTCCTTCATTCTTTAGGCACTTTTAACTTTGAAATCAGAGTAAAAACTTTCCTTGAGCAAAGACACTGAAGGAACCTGGAGGTTTAAACTTTCAGGCTGATCTAAATACTGAGTGGTGTCCACGTTTCTTTCCCATCTCCTCAGCCATCTCTGTTTGATGTGGAGTTTCTTATTGCCCGGTAGTAGTTGAGTTTGCTGTTTTAAACAGGAGTACATGCTATTATGTTTGCTTATTCTCACACTGAATTGGAGCTGTTTAAGTCTATTCCTCCTGTTCCTTGGCCCAGGGAGGCAGTGATCTAAATGGTCTAAGCACTAAGGGGGCTGTGTACCTGCCCCGCGGGTTAGAGAACTGCCAGGCTAATGTCTTCTTTTTCCGCCTTGTACTTGGGAAATGATTATGCTTTGTCATCCTTCGCTCCTTTCTGCCAGGAGACTAGTTCACTACTTTCAGTTTCACTTTGGGGTTTAAAAATGTTTCTTAATCTTTCTCTGGCTGAGTTCTCTGGATAGTATAGGTACAAGTAAGCAGTTTTGTTGGCTTGGCTGTGGGTTAAGTAGGAATGTGTGAAAAGCGGTTTGGGGGGGGCGGTGGATCTGCCTAAGTAGAGTAACTGGACTTTTCCACTTGTTGGTGTTGTTGCTGTGCTGGTCTCAAAGTCCTGTCTGATAGCAGGCACAGCCAAGTGGTGAAATATGACACAGGCTGAAGATGAGAATTGGCAGTTGTCCTGAGTGCACAAATAGTTTCTTCCCTCCCAAGCATATTTTACAGCTAAGTGAACAGAAAACAAGTCAGGCTGTTTGCCTGAGACCTTTGGCCAAAAAAAAATTATGAAAAGGTGGGCACTTTTATTTAAAAAGTTTTCAGAAGAACAAAATACAAATTCAGCCTCTTTTTCTTTGCCTTGTTTTATGTCCAATCTCTCAAAATAAGGCTGGTGGCAGATGCACTCCCGAGTCTGCTGGTGAGCGGTGGGATCCGGCCTCGCTGAGGTGGACCAGCCACATGGTCTTCACTTTAGATAAGCACCAACTGGACAAGGAAGTTGCTGGAAAGACTGAAGCCCAAGCCTTCCTACTGAATGGTCGAATAGACAGGCACAGTTTGGACCCTCGCCCAACTCTGCTCCATGTAAATTTTATCTGTCACACACGTGACAGGCCGGCATTTGGTGGTAGTGTAATTCCGGTCATGACTCACTAATACTACAGGCCACCATTGCGTGGGGCTTGACCTGAGGTAGCTGCTCTAAATATAGCCTTCCTTTCTGGCAGCTGCAAACACCTGGAAGAGTCGGCAGGCCCTCAGCAGAAAAGTATTTGCTGTTAATAGCATGTGTGTTGAACAGTTGTGTACTGTCAGACCTTATTTCATGCTATGTTTACGCATAATTAAAAACAACCCACTGGATCCATTGGTTTATGGTTGGGTTATATTTGGAAAAATGCTCTTTGTGTTGTTTTCCCTTGGGGACTGGGGATGATGTCACTAGTTTGAGAAAGACCATAAGAGAAGCAGTTAATGTAATTACCAACAATTTCTTTAATGAACACAGCTTACTTAAACCCCTTAGTGGCCTTTGGTTTCTGGCACTGATGAACCAAGCTGTCAGTTGTGTGATTCTGTTCAGTTAGGGACTCTGGTTTGTATGCTTGGTAGTTCCTTCTGACATAAGGAAGTTTCTTCTGACATAAGGAAGTTTATAAGTAATTAAAAAGAAAACCAACATTTACAAAATTGTGCTTCTAAAAAGAAGCTACACATGGCTCGTGAAAGTGTAAAAGATCCTTGTGTGCTCAGTCGCTCAGTTGTGTCTGACTCTTTGCGACTCCATGGACTGTAGCCAGGCTTCTCTGTCTATGAAATTTTCCAGGCAAGAATACTAGAGCAAGTTGCCATTTTCTGCCCCAAGGGATCTTCCTGACCCAGGAGTCGAACCTGCATCTCTTACCCCTCCTGCATTGGCAGACAGACTCTTTATCACTGCGCCACCTGGGAAGCCCCAAAAGATATTTAACCTCTCATGAAAAGAGAAAACCATTTTCAGACCTCACCAAGATCTTATTTTTCATTCATCAGATTGACAAAAATACAAAATGTTAGAGATGTATTGTTAATGAATGAATGGGGAAATAGACGCTCCATACATTCATGGTGAGAGCATTCACAAAGTGTGTAACTTTTTATTGAAGGAAGTTTAGATATATCTATTAAAGCCACAAATAATACCTGTGTGTGTGTATGTGTATGGAAAAGAAGAGATAAGATAGGTATTCTTCATCATAGGAAGCTTTTTAAAAAGTTTCTTTATTATTTTTGGTTGTGCCAGGTCTTTGTTACTGTTCCAGCTTTTCTCCAGTTGCAGAGAATGAGGGCCACTCTTGCGTTGTGGTGTGTGGGCTTCTCATTTCAGTGGCCTATGTTGTTGCAGAGCACAGGCCCTAGAGTGTGGGATCAAACCTTGTGCAACACAGGCGCCCTGCGGCACGTGGGAGCTTCCTGGATGTCCCTTGCGTTGGCAGGCAGATTCTTAACCACTGGACCACCACGGAAATCCCCATTGTATTAAATTTTTTGAACCAAGTATCGCCTTTTTAAAAAATGAGAATTTTCTTTAATGGAGCTTCTTTCAAGTTTAGTCACAGCTACAGAGGAGCTATCTTTTAATTGACTTTCTTACCCATACTTGCTGTCCTTATGGGTAAAAGGGAGATTTCCTCACATTGTTGCTGATGGTGCTAATAATGCTTACTTTCTATGTGGGTACCTTGCAAAGAAAGTGTTGCACAAGTTTGTTGGTCCTTGTGTTTTTTCCTGTTGTTCCTAAGCCAGAATCAACGACTCTGAAGATTAACATACTAGGAGCCATCTATATACCGTCCTTATACAGGTTCTATAACATAACCTAAGAAAACAGGCCTTTTTCTTTTGTTTGACAATTAGATTAATATGCTCTGGAGAGGACTGAAGTCGTTTGCCTTTTCTTTTTATTTGTAGGAACCTACAAGCAGCAATTGGCGCATATTATGACTTTGAGAGCCCAAACATCAGTGTACCCTCCATGTCCTTTGTTGAAGATGTCACCATAGGAGAAGGGGAGTCGATACCTCCTGATACTCAGTTTATAAAAACGTGGCGGATCCAAAATTCTGGTAAATGTATAAAGAGCAATCTTCCCTGCCCAGTTTTCTTTTTCTTAGCAGTTTAAAGAAACAAGGAAATGTTTTAGCTTAAATTACGTGATTGTGTAACTCTTGAGTTTTTCCTTATACATGATGTAGCATTTTCTTGTACTGGTATGATGACCCAAACACCAATAAAATATTCCCTAGATTAGGAAGAATTTCAGTCTTGACATTTAAACACAATTCAATATTCTTTTGATACCAGGAGCTAGGCATGTGTGTGGTGGTGGTATTGTCTCCGCAAGTATAGCTCTACTCCATCACTTTATTTCTGCTCTGATTAATCTTCCAGTTATTTTCAGCATGCTAGAGGAGGTACATCCTTGAAAAGAACAAGGTAGCTAGAGTTGTGAGCATCTGCTCTTTTGAAAGCTCATTTCTTTGCAACCACAAGGATTATTCTATCTAAAATTTTCATTGAGCTATCTGAGCTGTTATCATCACTTTGAAAAATAGGGTAAGAAGTGTACCAGTTTGCTCAGAATAGAAAAGATGGAAAGATTGAGAAGTTGCTTTTTTAAAGAATCATTGTTTTGACTTACTGCTGACTTAAGAAAAATCCAGCATGTTAATTATGTTCTTTGAAAATAATATCTGATAACTTGTTGCATTCTTTTCAAATGACTTTTTAAATTTGAATGAGTTTATTAGTGTGTCTTGTTCCATCCAGTAACAATTTATGCTGACTAGGTGAGGATGTTTTAACTTCCTTATTATTGAGTGTTTACAAAAGAAATTCTGAGAGATGGAAAGTTTTCTAAAACTACAAAAGGAGTACTTAGCTAAAATTTGTTGGTGTAGGGGATCCCTGTCTAGCATGGTAATCTGATGTGAAATCATAGAAAACTCTTGGGACTCAAACCTGTAAAGGTAACCTTTTGTTGGACACTGTTTACTTCTCAGTCCTTTATACTTCAGTTCTTTATGATGGGGAGAGACTGGCTAAGCTAGCCTTTTATATCGTAATTAATATACCGAACTGTTATTCTTAGTTTGTCTGGCTTATTTGGAAATAACTTTAGCTTGGATGAAGGTTTGGTGTGTCTCCGAGCAAAAACACATAATCTGGATTGACCCATTGTTGTAGGTGACTGGGACATCAGTGACTTTGTAAAATTTTCATTAGCTTCTTTCCCCCTTTGATTGTAACAGTGTGGTGCGTTGTAAGTTTGAGAGGCACATGGTAATACAGGAAAATAGCCATGTTTTCTATTTTTCTTGAAATTCTTGTTACACGTTTGATTATTTTATGTTCCTAATTTCTGTCTCACCTTCTTAATGTTGCCCGCTTTTAAAAACGTTAAAACAGTTTCTTCACATCAGCTTTTATTCATCATGTTTCTTCTCTGACTCACTAAAATCTGTGTTCAAAAATGCTTTTGAAACCTAGCCATGAATTTTTAAAATGAGTGATGTTTGTTTAGAAAGTATAACTTATTAAAAGTTTTGTTTATTTAAAATAATTAATCCAGGACCTTGGTTACTTAATAGTGAAAACACTGGAAATGGTCTGGCTTTCCATGGGTTCTTTATAGTGTTCTTCAATATTGAAAGTTGTTAGAGTACTGTTAAATGTTTTAAATACCGTCTTGTTTTAGAATAATCATTTTATATTTCAGAAAGCCTCTTTGAAATACCTTCTTACTCACTAGACAGTTCCTTGGGTTAATGGGAGATTGGAAGGGATTGATATAAAATGGGTAGAATGTCAAATCAGAACCCTAAAGAGCCTTTCACCTTGACTTGAAGAAAAATTTGTTTGGTGAGACTGGCTCTTTTTCCTCCTACTTTTTGCATAATAACAAACAGTCTCTGGGTCTGCAGCCTTTCTTCCTGTAAAGGACATTTTTGTTCCTGTACAACTCTTGAAAAATTGGTCAACAGTTGCTAGAAAGGTACTTCAAGCAAATGGGTTTTTTCTTCCTCTGGAAGTTGTTATACCAGTTGTAAAATAGTTTTGTTTGTAGACTAAATGCTTTCCATTCGATTAAGAAGAAACTGGCCTGCCATAGTCAAGTGACAGATATGTTATTAGAGATACAAGAAAGGCAGGCACGTGAGCTGGTTCTTCGGCGTCATCCTAATCTGGCTTGAGTTCTTTGTGCAAATGGAGTGGTAACACGGGAGTAGTGTAGGCTGGAACTGCCCTGGTGGTCCAGCGGTTAAGACTCCGTGCAGGAGGCATGGGTTCAGTCCCTGGTCAGGAAACTAAGATCTCACATCCTGCGTAGTGAGGCCAAAAAAAGAGAGGAAGAAGTAGAGTAGGTCTTAGCTCTTTCTCCTCTGGCTCTCATTCATAACCTTCCCTAAGAGATAAGTTCCCCCTAAAAGAGTTTCATAAGTAATTCTCATGGTGCTTCTCTGCTGTCATGTTTCAGGCATACTGGACATTCAAGTTTACAAAAGGTGAGATCGATAGGAACTGCACAGAGCTGTGCCAGCACCTTCCCCAAGGAAGATAAATGTCAATACATTGTTTAAAGTTAAATGCCTGATATGAAAGTCCTTAGATTGATATCATAGAAAAAGAGAAGTGAGACGTGTAATGACATGGATGCAGAATCCCAGAATCCACACTTTTGGTACTACGTAAGTTTCAGAAGTTTGGGGAAACTTGCCAAGGATACTTTATAGTTTACGTTTAAAATGAAAATTTGAAACTGTCCCTCTTAAGACAAAAGTAGACAGTTCTCTTTTGCCAGTACTTAAAGCTTCTCGGTTTATTACAGCCACGAGCTGCTGCCCCGCTGTGATGAGTGTTACACTGAGCATATTATGATAACTCGTACGTTTCTGTGACTTTAATGAAGTAGTTGTGATTGTCATATGAGAGAGTGACTTCAAAGTCATCTATATTTTCTAAACTACATAGAAGTGAATATAAAAGAAGAGTTGACAGGGGAGGAAGGGAAACTTGAGAAAGAACAATTATTCCCTCCATTTTTCTTCAACTTAATAGCGTTACATTTCTTACGTTCCAGTCACTTTATCAGGTACAGGAAAGAAAATGGTACCCAGGTCAATGAAGATCTGTATTCGCCTGTAGCTTAATTTGAAATGCATTCTGTAAACTATGAGGGGTTAAAAAACAGAAGGGGGTCTTCATTGAGGTTTGTCTTTTGTCTTGCTCTTTGTCTGTTCCTTCTGTCCCCAAGCTAAATCTCAGACTTTCTGGAACTGGTGGACTTTTGTTTTTGCCATACTCACTATCATCTCAAAGTTGCCATATGATAGATTTTTTTGTCTTGTTTTGACTTTTTATTTTTTAATAAAATTCTATTCCATAATAACTGGAGAACCACAACCTTTGTGTACTTGTGATACTTAACTTGGAAAGTCGTAAAACGTAGACTAGTCTCTCTTTTCTTCTAGAAGCATCTATCTACCCCACAGTAAGCCAGTTTGTAACAGACTTAATTTGAAGCCCCATTATGTTATACTTCTCAAATCCAGATTTTTCTGGTATGCTTAGCTTGGTAGGTCAAGCAGCCATCAGTATTTCCCTTCCTTCTGTATCAAGAACCAGTATCAGTGATCTTTTCAACTGACTTAACAGTTGGGGTTGTAAGAACTGTATGTCATTGTAAACTGTTGGCAGCTCTCAGAAGACAAGTGATTGGTTCTTCATTTTATAGCCTAGTAACACTCTAGAGCTGATGGTGCATAACTCTTCCAGTTTTTTCTTCAAGAAGCTCTCCAAGTACCACATCAGTAGGGTCTGACATAGAAAAAGATAGGACCGTAGCCACATAATTTTTAATAGTGTCACATCTTACCAAGTCTCCTGGGAACAGAGCAGTACTCCCTCTTTCGCACGGATGAGAGATGCAACTGTCTCAGCTGCTTGTGCTTGTCTGATCAGGGCAGCCAAGTATTTTCCATACCCAGGCGGTCTTGGTTTTCATTTTCTTTAAAGTTCAAAAACATTCTTGGATTTTCATATAAACAGACATTGTCTTGTTTGATATGTGTGTCTGTCTGTGTGTGTGTGTGCATGCACGTGTGCATATGTGTCTTTTAAAGAATAATTGTGGATTCACCCCTACAGTAGTAATTTAATTTTTCTTTTGGATCTTGATCTTTAAAGAGACCAACATTTTCCAAGGTACTTCACGTCAGCCGCTACTATTCTTGACCTAAAACAAATATGCTTTTGCTAGGCCATAGGCCCCAGAAATGAAAAAAAGAATTTGCATGTATTACCAGTGTATCATCCACAAGCAGTTGCCCTGTAAAGTGTTAATTTAAGAGGACACTTTGCTGGCAGATATTTTTTAAAAATCATAAAAAACATAGCAACCACTGCTCCATCTGCTACCCCTAAATACCATGAACCACAGCAGGCACTGTTCATTATGAGGCTGAGATCTCAGCAGTAGAGTGTTAGTTGCTTTTCCTGTCCGGTTCTCTTTTTCAGTAGTAAGCCATCAAGTTTCTAAACTGGCCTGGCACTTCAAGAACAAGGGACTGAGGAATCCTAGAGTACTGTTAGATGAATTTTCAACATGCTGCGAGTCCTGCCGTGTCCAGCTTTTCATAGTGATTTATGTTTATAATGAATGTAAAAAAGATACAGAGAGGTTTCTGTGTATAGTAAAAAGGAGTGTGTTGGAGAGACTTCACAGGAAATGTCACATCTAGTCACTGTATGTGGCTATCTGTGACTGGTCAGAAGTCAATATATTGATTTCTCATGTGAGTTAGTTACATGAATATAGGTGCACAGGAATGGGAACCAAATAAGAACTTCGCCACTTCCAAAGGCGGGCAAGACATTCCTGCCAAAGCTATTTCTCTGTCTTGCCATTCCTGTTCTTTCTACCAGTACCTCGGCTAGTGTCATCACCCCTGAGACCATGGGTCAGTGTACTGTTATCAGGGCCTACTGTTCATATTTTCCCCACTACTGTTTGAACCTGAAAATGAAGCTTTCACTTGACTCCTCTGTCTTTATTTGCAGTCTTTTGACCCTCAATCTTTTCATTGTTAGGGACTCCAGAAGAAAAAGCAGGGGAAAAGTAGTTTTAAAATGAAAGTAATACAGAAATTACTCTTCATGAGTTTCATCCTCTTTCCTCAATGGAAAAACTGGGGACAGTCAAGCATGTGTTTACTTTGAATGTCAGTTTAAAAGTTCAAGTGCAAATGGGCTTGTTTCTTAGTAGAGAAAGCAGCCCTCCAGAGATGTGGGGCTGAGCTTCGTTTCCAGGGCTCCTTTCAGACTTCATTCCTAGGTTCTATCGATTAGTGTGATGCGTAGCCTTCCCTGGGGCACCCAGAACACAACTTCTTGAGAAACTGCCTTGTGTTTGTCGTGTGTGCTTTCTCTTAGGGACAGACCATTGGTCAGAGGTTGTTGACTCTGATTCTCCCTCATCCGTGTACAGCTCAGGCATATGGGTAGGTGCATGTCTGTGTGAGAGACAGAGAGGCACCTTCTACAGTTTTGTAATGAACTGCACCCAGCATAGGACCACTGACTGCCTAACGTTTTTCTCTTCTGCTTGAACTCAGGGGCAGAGGCCTGGCCTCCGGGGGTCTGTCTTAAGTATGTCGGGGGAGACCAGTTCGGACATGTGAACATGGTGATGGTGAGACCGCTAGAGCCCCAGGAGGTCGCGGACGTCAGCGTCCAGATGCGCAGCCCCAGCAGGGCGGGGATGTATCAGGGGCAGTGGCGGATGTGCACTGCTACAGGACTCTACTATGGAGGTAAGTACGGCCCTGGGCCGCCCGGGGCGAGGGGTTCCGGTAACAGCTCGGCTTCTCCAGCGCTGCTCACAGAGCTTGCCAAATTACAGAGCAGGGGGTGCTCTCTCTTCCAGCCCCATGCGGGTAAATGATGTGAATTTAATAACTGACTCAGTCTAGTGTTCTCCTATTTCCGCTGGAATTTAGTTAACATTTAGTGAAGTGTATGAGATACATCTTGCAATCTAAACAATGACTTAGTAGCGCTGCTGTTTTTATAATATAATCTAGTCGGTGCTCTAAGAATACTGAAGGCAGTTTTTGTTCTCACAGTCTCTAGATACAAGTTGTATTAAAAAAAGGTATAATGCACAAAATGTGCTTATGTCTCTGATGACCTGTCAAAATACTGAAACCTCTCACTCCTCTCTATTGCCACACTTTGTGGACAGAGTGATTTCCATTCATTGTCTCTTGTTTCCATATCCCTTTATTCTTCAATCCGGTCAGTCCTATACCCACTTCGATGATGTTTGTTAGCAACTACCAAGTTTCCAAATTCAGTAGCCACTTTCCAGTCTTCACACTAACTGACCATTTGGCACCAAACTCTGAATGGTTTCTGAAATGTCTGCCTTCTTAGTCACACATGATCCCTTTCTTGTTTTTCCTCTGAATGTTCTTTCTCTGTCTAGCCTCATCTTTGCCCTGGGACTACAGGCATACCTTGATTTATTGCTGTTCACTTGATTGTGCTTTACAGATAATTTTGTTTTTTACAAATTGAAGATTTGTGACAGCCTTTTGTTGAGCAGGTCTGCTGCTGGCGCCATTTTTTCAACAGCACTTGTTCACTTTGCGTCTCTGTGTCACATTTTGGTAAATCTACCAGTATTTCAGACTTTAATTTTTATTATATCTGTTACGGTGATCTGTACTGAGCGATCTATGTTGTTTCTGTTGTAACTTTTGGGGTACCATGAGCTGTACCCACAGAAGACTGTGAACTTAATTGGTAAATGCATGTGTTTTGACCACCAACCAGCCATTCTCCCCATCTCTCTCCCTTCTCCTTGGGCCTCTGTATTCCCTGCGATAAAACAATGTTGAAATTAGATTGGTTGATAACCCTTCAATGGCCTCTAAGTGTTTTAAGTGACAGGAAGAGTCACATATTTCCCACTTTAAATCAAAAGCTAGAAATGATTAAGCTTAGTGAGGAAGGCATATCAAAAGATGAGACCAGATGAAAACTAGGTCGCTTTCACCACACAGCTAAGGTTTGAGAGCAAAGAAAGTCCCTCAAGGAAAGGAAAGGTGCTTCTCCAGTGAACACGTGAATCATGGGAAAGTGACAGAGCCTTACTGCTGATGCAGAGAGAGTTTAAGTGGGCTGATGGAAGAGGAAATCAGCCACAGCATTCCCTTAAGCTAAAACCTAACCCAGAGCAAGGCCCTAACTCTCTTCAACTCTGAAGACTGAGAGAGGTGAGGGAGTTGCAGAAGAAAATGCTAAAGCTAGTGGAGGTTCGTTCTTGAAGTTTAAGGAAGGAAGTGATCTCTGTAACATAAAAATGCAAGGTGAAGGAGCAAGAGCCAATGTAGAAGCAGCAAGTTTTCCAGAAGATCTAGCTAAGATAGTTCACCAAAGTGGCTGCCCTGAACAGCAGATTTTCAGTGTAGACAAAATACTAATATTGTTAGAAGATGCCATCTAAGACTTTCATAGCTAAGGAGAAGATGGCAGTGCCTGGCTTCAAAGGACAGGCTTTCTTGCTAGGAGCTAATGCATCTGGTGGCTTTATGTTGAAGCCAGTGTTCACTTACCATTCTGAAACCCTAAGGTCCTTAAAAATTATGCTAAATCTATCCTGTCTCTGCTCTTTAAATGAAACAGCGAAGCCTGGATGATTGTACATCTGTTTACAACATAGTTCACTGAATATTTCAAGCGTATTATTAAGACTTACTGCTCAGAGAAAAGGATTCCTTTCAAAATGTTACTACTCATTGACAGTGATCTTGGTCACCCAAGAGCTCTGAGGGAAATGTACAAGATTTTCACATCTACTAACACAGCATCCATTCTGTAGTCATAGATCAAGGAGTCATTTCTACTTTCAAGTTTTATTCTTTAAGAAATACATTTTTGTGAGTCTATAGTTGCCATAGATAGTGAATCCCTCTGATGCACCTGGGTAAAGTAAATCCTTCTGGAGAAGATTAAGAACATTAAGAACATTTGTGATTCATGGGAGGTCAGGTATCAACATGATCAAGATTTTGGAAGAGTCAATTGCAACATTCATGGATGACTTTGGAGGGGTTTAAGAATTCATTGGAGGAAGTAACTGTAGGTGTAGTGGGTGTAACAAGAGTACCAGAAGGGGAGCTTAAAGATATGACTGAATATGCAAGTTCAGCGTAAAACTTGAACTGATAAGGAGTTACTTCTTAAGGATGAAGAAAGAAAGCAGCTTCTGAGATGGAATCTACTCCTGGTGAAGGTGCTGCGAAGGTTGTTGAAAGAATTTAGAATATTACATAAACTTAGTTGATAAAGCAATGGCAGGGTTTGAGAGGACTGAGTCCCAATTTTGAAAGAAGTCCTACTGTTGGGAAAATGCTGTCAAAACAGCCTTTCCTGCCATAGAGAAATTGTTCATGAAAGGAAGTCAGTCAATGCAGCAGACTTCATTTTTCTCCATAACATTTATATGCACTGGGAAACAAAAAAATTCATGTGACTCACTTTATGGCAGTAGTCACTGTATTGCATTGGTCTGGGACCGAAGCAGCTTTGTCTCCAAGGTGTGCCTGTACTAGATGGTGAACTGGGTGCTGTTCATTCTCAGTGACCTCATCCACCCAGATGGCTTCAGCTGTCACCAGTACAGCATATATGGCAGTGCTCAAAGTCATGTCTGTGGGGCAGACTCTTTGAAGCTTCAAACCTTTATTGAAGTGCTTATGGACAGAACCCCTGGATATTTTATAGAGTTTTGAATTTTAATATCTCCTAGGCAAAACTTATTCTGCGTATGGGAACCCAACTGAGATGATCAGGCCAGAAGCTTGAGTCATTTTTTGTCCTGTCTTTTCCTTAAATCACCAATTCCTATTTGTTTCTCTATATCCCATGTCCTAGAGATCCAGAGAAAAATAAATAAAAATCGCTCCTGTCCTCAGGGAGCTCTTATCTGGACACATAGCCAGTGGGACCTTTGGAGTTACTTCAAGAAGTCCTGGAATTAATTTTCTCATATATATTTTTGCAGCCAGTGGAAACTTGAAATATTTTTCTGCCTGAAAAAAATGTTATAAAGTGTATCTCATAGTGTCATTTTTTGTGAAATCTTTCCTTTCTGAAAACCTTTGTGCCTTCTGTAATAGAGCCAAAGTCCTGGGCATCGGGCTTAAAGCTCTTCACCATCTGGTCTGACTTCATTTTCACTTTCATCCTCAGTCACCTCTTTACTCACACATCCAGTCCCCAGAGACACCACGTGGTTTCTCTTCTCCATGCCCTTGCTTGTGTTCCCGTTGCCTGCAATGCCTTTTTGCTTGACGACAAACCCCTGCTCATCCTCAGGGCCCTGGTGAAGTCACCTTTCCTCCTTTCCTCTTCCTGCTCTCCCTACCACCCCAAGGAAATTCGTATATTATGTACACGCTTGTTGTTACAATTAACATATCATGTTTTAGGTGTTTGTTTATCCTTTTCTCCTACTAAATAGTAAACTGTTGACTAAAGAGTCAGCATCATGTAACAGTCATGTGTCAGCGTGCAGAGAGTGTCTCTTCCTTTTTGGACTCTGTTTTCAGGCCGCCACTGCTGAGAGTCTTCCTGCTTGCACAGGCGGAAGCCGTTTCCCCATGCTGAGTTCGGTTTCCTATAAGCTTCCCTCTCCCTCCTTTGCTTCTCTTTGGCACTGTACCTCTTTCTGCCCAGTTAATTTGGTGAATGTCTAATATCACTTTTAAAACTTAAGATGATACATGTCTTGTGTATCTTTGTATATCTTGAGAAAGCTGAGCCCATTGGAGAGTGGCTACTCAGTAAATTTTTAAATGCATGTCAGTGTTTTTAAGGGAGGAGGAAGACAACATACATGACTTTTTAAAAAAAATTTCTTTGATGCAGAGATACTGCTTCCTAGTGTTCTCCCTTGTTTGAGAGCTCTAGTCTTATTTTGTGTGTGTGTGTGTGTGTGTGTTAATGTTAAATTAAAAATAATTATCACTATATGGGACATTAAAATTTATACTGATAACATCTCTCCCAAATTCGGTAAGTAGATAGAGTGTAAATATATTAGCTCTGAAGGCAGTAAAAAATGTAAAGCCTTTCTTGGTCATATAGTCTGTGAGTTGTTTTTCAGGACTTTGAAATCTTATACCTTCATGGGATCTTAATAATTGATCTGAATCCATGGTTTTCAAGCATTTTTCTTAATTAAGGGAACCCTTTCTTTGATAAATGTATGTGAATGCCTCCTCCAAAAAAGAAAAGATAAAAATGAAACTGACTTTTTTGAATTGGGAGTCTCCTTAGCCTATGTCACCTGCTTTCTGAGATAATCTCCATTGCCATGGGGAGTATAGTTTGCAAACTGGTCATCTAGTCTAATAAAGAATTTAATTCCATTTACAAGCTACCATATTCCAATGAATTCTTTTTACTGTTAATTATAAAACACATAATGATAGCAGAACTGTTAAATGACTGGCAGAAAGTGAAATATACATAATATGCATAAAGCCGCAACTGTGGACACGTGGGGAAAAAACAAGGTGCCATGTTAACCTTGGCAAGATTGGCTCTTTGAGGTTTTCTGCTCTCTTAACTTGCTAGTGCCCTGAGTTTAGTGTAGTGCTAGGAGTTTGGAATGTGGGACTACGTTTCCTGGGCACAAACTTGGATAAGTTAGGTAACTTCTCTTTGCCTCATTCTGTTTTAAGAACAAAGCTTGTTTGTTTGCTTGTTTTTGTTTTTGGTTGGGTGGTCTTTTCTGTAGTCTTTAGATGGTCTTTTCTAGAAGGAATCCATTCTCCTTATTTTTGTAGTAATACTTACGTTGTTTGAACTCATTTCTCTTCCTAAAAGGAACTTTTGCTTATATTTAACAGTTTGCAGAGTGGGTCTTCTTTCACTTTAGAATGATTGTACTGTTTCAGTCTCTCAACAGGATTGTGCTGTTGGCATGTCATTTGGACAGTTCTTCATTATGTGAGGCATCTATGTAAGACCCTTGTCCCTCTCTGAATAAATACCTGTAGCTTCCCGTGTTCGTCTTGACAGCCACCCTTCCTCTCTCACCGCACACATTTCTAACTCCCTTGATTGAGTACCACTAAGTATTTGATTCTTGGCAGATTTATTTTCAGGCCCAAATATCTTATCTTCTTCCTGCAGACTTTTGCTTCTTAGATAAAAGCAACCTGTTATCTAATGCCTACTTTACGTCAGGCATTGTATTGGGCTTTTTCATATAAATTATCTCAGGGAAGTATTAGCTGTACTTTATGGATGGGGAAACTGAAGACCAGAGATAAGTAATGATTTCTTTCGGTAAGAGTTATGAATTAGCTGTAAATTATAGTTATAAATCATCTGAAGTAGTTTCACGATTTTTTTGCCATTGGACATACAGGGTTCACAGGGAAACTTTGGCTCCCGGGTGTTGGAACTTGGCAGAGTTTAGGGAGACTGGGGTAAATGGTCCCCAAGTTCTCTCCGTTTCCAGAGTGAGTGAAATGAGGGTTAGATTGAGATCAGCAGGGTGACTCTTAGGTAGGAAGTGTTTCCCAAGGAGTTCCTGCTTGTCAGTGGGACACTTGACTCTTGGGAAGGATTAAGGAGCGTGAGTGCTCATCCCCATTTTAGCCTTGATACAAACATGCCTCCCCTCTTTCAAAGTTCCACAAGAGAGCTGTACCCCTGCACTTGATGGTTCCTTCTAAAACAGAGTGGTTTTAGTTGTCAAGTAGGCGCTGCGGTCATGTGATACTACGGTGATCAAGTGCTAATGAAGGTTTCTCCCACTTGAAATAACTCTTCCTATTAAAAGCTTCACACAGCTCTTTAGGAACAATTCACATGTAGATAAAATACTTAAACATTATTCATTTAGTTTTCTCAGAGGTTAAAAATGAAACTTCTCTTATTAAGCTCCCAAATCATATTACGTAATATAGACCCACAGTTAGGAAGCTTGATGGGTGCCCGTCTGTAATCACACTGTTTGTTTCTTAATCCCTTTGTAATTTCTCCCAGCTTCTCCAGTTTACAGTGTCCACCTTAACCAGGTAGTGCAGGGTTGCTGCTCCTCATTCTTCTGCAGTGTTTTAACTGATCATGTTGTAAAAGAAGTTCTGGTTTCATAGACTTTCCCTAGACTCTACACCGGTGTCTTCTGTTAGTGTTTGGATGCTGTCCTACTTGGCACTTACACCAGTTCTCTGGCCCTGTTACTTACTGACCCCACCTTTAGAGTGTCTCTCTTACGTTGCACTCAGAAAGCCTGTTTCATTTACTTCTGGATCATCCTCAATAGGATGCTCGCTGTTTCAATTCTGATTTCTAGATCCCTTCAGTATCAGAAATATGAGTAGTCATGAAACATATTTCTTTTCCGATAAATGGTAGCCTAAGCTGATTGTGATTTGTATGGGAAATGTTTTCAGAAGGGACATTTCAATTTGTAAATGAGATCTGAAATCCTTAAATACCTTTACATTCTAAGGTCTGTATTAAGTTTCAAAGGTGATGGGCTGGGGAGTGGAAAGGAGGGAATATATATATATATATATATTTATGGTTGATTTTCGTTGTTGTTTGGCAGAAACCAACATGACATTGTTGGTTTACAATATGATAATTGTAAAGCAATTGTAAAGCAATTATCCTTCAATTAAAAATTTAAAAACTGAAAGGTGATGGGCTATTTCAGCTTCAGAGATGCTTCAGCTCCTGGTTTGTATGAGCCACATGGTTGTACTGACACCAAGTGGTCACTATTGTTTGACGATTGTGTCCAGGAGTCGTTCCCCTGGAGTCAAAGGTGTTGAGAAGGTTAATTTCTAAAATGTAGACATGTGGGTCCTGAACCTCTATGAAGTATGGAAAATCGAGAGACGAGATGAAGCAGGGATATATCTTTAAAATGTAGTAAATAAGATATTTGTATGTCCAGGTATGAAGTGTCAAATGTTTTAACTATAAGAATTTGGTAGAAGAACAAAAATATAATTTGAAGGCAGCATCTGCTTTTCTTACTGGAGCCAGAGCCCTTCATAATAGAAACATCTTTGATCTGGAACATTAGGTTCCAGGGATTCAGAATTTGGGGATAGACAGTTCATTAAAAAAACTTTAACCAAATATATTTAGTTATATTTATTGTTATACTTATTGTTAAAAAGAAAATAATCCCCAAACCACTGACCATTTAAGAAGTAAAAACTTCGGCATAATTTGCTTTTTTAAAAAAACTATAATCCTTAACTTTTTTGTTTGCATGCATTGGTAAGGGCTATAGCTGACTGACTCTAGTTTTAAAAAGTGTTTAGTTAGAGAGTATATCCCTATCATAGTAAAACATATACCCATAAAACTTCCTGCACTTCTTTGAGTCTTACATAATTTTAATATGTATTATTGGTTTAATGACTACTTTTCTTGGAAGGAGAAGGGAAGAGCCATTATATTAAATGAACATATTTGATCATATTGGTTTTGGAAACATTAAAAATGAGGCAACAAGTAAGACTTACAGTGGAGGAGATATGTACATTTCTCCATCACAAAAAAATGTTTATATATATGCTAAAATTGTTTCAGACAAGCAATTTCTACTGAATTTTTGTGTGATGGGAATTTTTAATAAGTGTCATTGTGTACACTTGCTACTGAATCAGACTAGAGCATATCTCTTAAAAATGAGGAAGCAGACATAATTGCTTCTTGCTCAAATCATGGTGAATGCCTAATTTATCAGTACAGTAGCACTCATCCCCTCTACCCCCTTTGGGGGATATATTTCAAGACCACCTAGTCGATGCCTGAATCCATGGATAGTGCCGACCTCGTATATATATTTTTTTCCTATACATACATACCTGTGACAAAGTTTATAAGTTAGGTACAATAAGAAATTATATAATAACTGTGACAAAGTTTATAAGTTAGGTACAATAAGAAATTATAATAAATAATAAAATAGATCAATTATAGCAGTATGCTGTAATAAGAGTTATGTGAATATGGTCTTCCTCCTTTCCCCCTCCCCCTCGCAGTACCTTACTGTTTGTACTCGCCCTTCTTGTGATGATGTGAGATGAGAAAATGCCTACAAGGGGACCATTTGATTTGAGTGATCCTGGATCATCAAGCCATGTCGATGTGATGTGAGTGGTTGGATGTCAAGAGCAAGCAGTGTTGATGGCTGGGGGTTCTGGGTGGGATGGGACAGGAAGGCGTGAGGTTTCCTCCTGCCACTTAGAAATGGTGTGCAGTTTAAAACTTATAAATTGTGTATTTCTGGACTTTTCCCACTTAGTATTTTCAAATTGAGGTTGGCTTTGGGTAACTCAGCCTGCAGAAAGCAAAACTGAAAGTGGGGGATCTACATAACTACTGAAAAATCTGTTGTTTTTTTTTTTTTTAAGCAGACTGGTGATTAGGACCTAAAATAATTGAAGGATAGAGCTGTTAAGCTTTATCTGATATCTTAATTTCTGTGATGCAGTTTATATTCCTCAGTTATGGCTCATGATACAGTTTTTTTATTTTTAACCCCCCCTATTAGTCTTGTAGTTAAAGGTAGGAATATTTGAAGAGGATATCTTCTTACTGAAAAGCAAATTCCATTCTGTTCTTTTCATGATGGTTTGAGACTAGCCACACAGTGCTCTAATGAGTTTTTGCTTGGAATGACAGAGATACATTTCACTTAGAAATTAGTTCATTCTATAATCTTTACCTTGAAAAAAAACAATCCCCCTTTAAAAACTACTTAATTTTTCTTCTCTTTAACTTTAAACAGCTCATAGTTTCCTTTCTTTACAAAGAGAATGTCACTATTGGACATTTGGCTCTAAGGTAGGAGTGCTTTGTTGTTGTTCAGTAGCTCAGTCGTGTCCGGCTCTTTGAGACCCCATGGACTGCAGCGCTGCAGGTTTCCCTGTCTTTCACCATCTCTGGGAGTTTGCTCAAACTCATATCCATCCAACCATCTCATCCTCTGTCATCCTATTCTCCTGCCTTCAATCTTTCCCAGCATCAGGGTCTTTTCAAATGAGTCAGTTCTTCACATCAGGTGGCCAGAGTATTGGAGTTTCAGCTTCAACATCAGTCCTTCCAGTGAACACCCAGGACTGATCTCCTTTAGGATGGACTGGTTGGATCTCCTTGCAGTCCAAGGGACTCTCAAGAGTCTTCTCCAACACCACAGTTCAAAAGCATCAATTCTTCGGCACTCAGCTTTTTTCACCGTCCAACTCTCACATCCATATATGACCACTGGAAAAACCATAGCCTTGACTAGACAGACCTTTGTTGGCAAAGTAATGTCTCTGCTTTTAAATATGCTATCTAGGTTGGTCATAACCTTCCTTCCAAGGAGTAAGCGTCTTTTAATTTCATGGCTGCAGTCACCATCAGCAGTGATTTTGGAGCCCCCAAAAATAAAGTCTGACACTGTTTCCGCATCTATTTCCCATGAAGTGATGGGACCAGCTGCCAAGATCTTAGTTTTCTGAATGTTGAGCTTTAAGCCAACTTTTTCACTCTCCTCTTTCACTTTCATCAAGAGGCTCTTTAGTTCTTCTTCGCTTTCTGCCATAAGGGGTGGTATCATCTGCATATCTGAGGTTATTGATATTTCTCCCGGCAATCTTGATTCCAGCTTGTGTTTCTTCCAGCCCAGCATTTCTCATGATGTACTTTGCATATAAGTTAAATAAGCAGGGTGACAATATACAGCCTTGATGTACTCCTTTTCCTGTTTGGAACCAGTCTGTTGTTCCATGTCCAGTCCTAACTGTTGCTTCCTGACCTGCATACAGGTTTCTCAAGAGACAGGTCAGATGGTCTGGTATTCCCATCTCTTTCAGAATTTTCCACAATTTATTGTGATCCACACAGTTAAAGGCTTTGGTATAGTCAATAAAGCAGAAATAGATGTTTTTCTGGAACTCTCTTGCTTTTTTGATGATCCAGTGGATATTGGCAATTTGATCTCTGGTTCCTCTGCCTTTTGTAAAACCAGCTTGAACATCTGGAAGTTCACGGTTCACGTATTGCTGAAGCCTGGCTTGGAGAATTTTGAGCATTACTTTGCTAGCGTGTGAGATGAGTGCAATTGTGCGATAGTTTGAGCATTCTTTTGGCATTGCCTTTCTTTGGGATTGGAATGAAAACTGACCTTTTCCAGTCCTGTGGCCACTGCTGAGTGTTCCAGATTTGCTGGCATATTGAGGCAGCACTTTCACAGTATTGTCTTTCATGATTTGAAATAGCTCAACTGGAACTCCATCACTTCCACTAGTTTTGTTCATAGTGATGCTTTCTAAGGCCCACTTGACTTCACATTCCAGGATGTATGGCTCTAGGTGAGTGATCACACCATCGTGATTGTCTGGGTCGTGACACTTACATCAAGAGACTCTTTAATTCCTCTTGACTTCCTGCCGTAAGAGTGGTGTCATCTGCATATCTGAAAGTGAAAGTTGCTCAGTTGTGTCCGACTCTTTGTGACCCCATGGACTATACAGTCCATGGAATTCTCCAGGCCAGAATACTGGAGTGGGTAGCCTTTCCCTTTTCCAGGGGATCTTCCCAACTCAGAGATCGAACCTAGGTCTCCCACATTTCGTATCTGAGGTTATTGCTATTTCTCCCAGCAATCTTGATTCCAGCTTGTGCTTCATCCAGTCCAGCATTTCACACGATGTACTCTGTATGTAAGTTGAATAAACAGGGTGACAATATACAGCCTTGATGTACTCCTTTCCCAGTTTTGAACCAGTCTGTTGTTCCATGTCCAGTTCTGACTGTTGCTTCTGTGGTTTCATTCAAAGGAGTGCTTTGAGCCTCTGGGTTTTGCTTTGTGTAGTAGTCAGTGCCCTTCCAGTTTCCTCTTACAATTAAGGATTTTGCTTATACTTTGTTTTGAAATCATCTTGAAAGTAATTGAATTCTCGAGTGGGTCAGGCTTTGGCTTAGCAGCCACTTCAGTTTTGTCCTTTAGTTTCACAGTTGTCTTGTAGTTAGAAATCAGAAGTGATTAGGAAAGCAGACCTTATCTGACCTAAGTCTTACTAAGACTTTAAGGAACACTTAATAATACATTTTATTTACTTAACTCAATATAGCCAAAATTTTATCATTTCAACATGTGGCTCTAGCCGCATTTCAGCTACTCAGTAGCTACATGTGGCTAGTTGCCTGTAGCTATATAAACTCGGATAGTTGTACCAGTATTTTTTTTTCCCCTGTAGCAAATTGTACAGAATTGGTGGTCATCTTATTCTTAAAAATTTGCTGGTGAAACCTTCTGGGCCTCAAGGGATCTTTTTTGAAGGTTTAAAATTACTAACTCAGTTTATTTTTGTAATTATAAATCTGTTCAGGTTATCTTTCATCTTGGATGATGTTGGGTAATTCCAAGGAATTGGTCCTTTTCACTGCATTGTTGGATTTATGTTGTGTAGAGTTCTTTATACTATTCTTTATTAAATCATTTTAATGCTTTCTGTGCATGTAGTGATCATCCTCTCATTCTGTATATTTTGTGTCTCCTCTCTTTTTTTCTTTGATAATCTTGGTAATTTTAAAGAATTTGATAATTTTAAGAAAATAGCTTTTGGTTTCATTGATTTTTCTCTATTCTTTTGTTTTCAGTTGGATAGGTTTCTGCTTTTTTAATGTTTCCCTCCCTCTGCTTGACTTGTGTTTATCTTTACTCTTTTTGTAATGTCTTAAGATGCAAGCTCAAGACTGGGTGGCTTCTAAACAACCGAAATTTATTTCTTACATTTCTGTAGGCTGGGAAGCCTAAAATAGAGGTGCTGACAGAGTCAGTGTCTGGCAAGGGCTAGTTCCCTACTTCATGATACTGCCGCCTTCTCACTGTGTCCTCTTTGTGTATGCTAGTCGCTCAGTCGTGTCCGACTCTTTGCGATCCCATAGACTGTAGCTCACCAGGCTTCTCTGTCCATGCAGTTCTCCAGGCAGGAATACTGGAGTGGGTAGCCATTTCCTTCTCCAGGGGATCTTCCCGACCCAGAGATTGAACCCTGGTCCCCCACATTGCAGGCAGATTCTTTACTGTCTGAGCCACCAGGGAAGCCCTGTATCCTCTCTGGGATCTTTTAGAATAAGGATGCTGATCCCATTCATGCAGGCTCTACCCTCATGACTTAACACCTCTCAAAGACCCAACTTCAAAATACCCTTATATTTGGTATTATATGAATATTTCAAAGTGAGAATTTGGGGGGAAGGGAAGATACAAGTATTTAGTCTATAACAAGTATAAATTTCCCTTGGAGTACTGCTTATAGCTGCATACCATACTTTTGAGATACTGTATTTTCATTCAGTTCAAAGTATTTTCTAATTTCCCTTGACTTCCTATTTGACCCTTTTAACCTACCTATATCATTATATTTGAAGTTTCTTAGAGATAGCGTATAATTAGGCTATTTTCCCCCATTCTGACAATCTTTGTCTTCTAATTGATAAGAGAATTCACATTTACTATAATTGTTGATATATTTGAATTTAGTTCAACCATTTTATTATTTGAAAACTTTTAAATCAGTTACATCACTAAACTTATAATGTATTTGTTCTTAAAAGAAATATATGACCTAGAAGATACAGAAAATATAAACCAAAAAGAGCATTTATTCTGAAGTACAGATATGGACACTGTTTATGTATCCAAATATTAAAAGCATAAAAATTTTTGCTTTTCAGGTTTGGCATTGTGCTACAAATAATCATGTAACCTACTTTTTTGCTACTCACTAATATTTTAGAACCTTTCCCCTTATTATTAACCAAAATATTATAATAGATCATTCTTTTTCAGTTGAGATAAAATTCACGTAACAAGTTAACCACTTAAAGTGAACAGTTCATTGGCATTTAGTACATTCACAGAATTGTGTAACCATCATCTATTTAGTTCCAACACATTTTTATCACCCCAAAAGGAAACTCTGTACCTGTTAAACGTTCATAAAACTCCTGGTGTGCACTAATGTACTTTTTTTTCTCTGTGAGTTGATAATTCTTTTGTTGTGTTGGGGCAGGGTACATAAATAGTGATCAAACAATAAACTGTATTAAACAGCCATTTGGAAAACAGAATCTGGGCTGCTTACTAAGAAAGAGTAGCCATAACTTATTTGGTTCACTTATAGTTAAATTCTTAAATATTCTTTTTTTATTGAAGATGGATAGATAGTTATAGCATGAATAGTGCTATAAAGTAAACCACATTCTGGGCCATAAAACACCTTAACAAATTAAAAAGAGTAGAAATTATACAATGTATCCTCTCAGGCTACAATGGAATTAAACTAGAAAGCAACAAAAGAAAGCTAGTGGGAAAATCCCCACACTTCTAACTGACACGTGGATCAAAGAAGAAATCTCAAGAGAAATCTAAATACTTTGAACTAAATGAAAATGAAAGTAACACCTATCAAAATTGTGAAAAGCAGCAAAAGCAGTACTTAAAGCAAAATTCACAACACTGAATACCTGTGTTAGAAAAAGAAAAACCTAAAATCTATAATCAAAGCTTTCAGTTTAGGAAACTAAAAAAATAAGAGCAAGTTAAATCAGAAGTAAAATGTAAATCAGAGCAGAAAATCAATAGAGAAAATCAACAAAACCCAACACAGTTTTTTGGAAAAAGATAAAGTCAGGAACCTCTGGCCACGCTAAGAAAAAAAAGGAAGAGAACACAAATTACTAAAGTCAGAAGTGAAACAGCATCACTACAGATCCCACAGACATTTAAAGGATGATTAAGGAATATTAATGAGCAACTCATGTTGGTAACAAACATAGGTAATGCCCACAAATTTGATAGATCGATTTACATGTAGTAGATCAGTTTCTTGATGCGTACAATCTACCAGTCACACAAGAAGAAATAAACCATCTGTATTTCTGTAGAGAAATTGAAGCACGAGTTACTGACCTTAGAAAATAGAGAGCACCAGGCTTAGATGAGTTCACTAGTGAACTCTACCAGACATTTAAAGAAGAAATTACACTACTACTCTGGGATCTCTTCCAGAAGAATGAAGCAGAAAGAATACTTCCTGACTCATTCAACAGGGCAGCATTATCCTAATGCCAAACCAGACGGTACAAGGAAAGAAAATCATAGACCATTATCTCTCATGAATATAGATGTAAAAATCATCAACAAAATATTAGCATATCAAAGCCAACAATGTATAAAAAGAATACTAGCACTACGTCCAAATGAAATTTATCCCAGATATTCAAGGCTGGTTCAACATTCAAACAATCAATTAATATAATTAACTATATCAACAGGATAAGAAGAAAAGTCAATATGTTCATATCAATAGATACAGAAAAATCATTTGCTAAAATTCAGTACCTATTTGTGATTGAACTCTCAGCAAACTAGGAAGAGAGAAGGGGCTGTCTCTCTGCTTGGTTTAGAATATTTACAAAACTAAAATATTCTTACCATATTTACAGCAGTTTTATTCATAATTGCCAAAACTTGGAAGCAGTCCAAATGTCCTTCAGGAGGTGAATGGACAAATAAACTTTGGTACATCTAGATAGTGCAATACTATCCAGCACAAAAAAGAAATGAGCCCTCAGTTCATGAAAAGATACAGAAGAACCTTAAGTGCATGTTACTAAATGAAAAATCTGGTCTGAAAAGGCACAATTCCAACTATATTAGCGTACTAGAAAAGGCACAACTGTGGAAACAGTGGTTGCCAATGGCTAGGTGAAGGAGGGATGAATAGGCAGAGCACAGAGGGCAGTGAAACTGTTCTATGTGATATTATAGTGATAGAGACATGTCATTATACATTTATCAAACCCCACAGAATGTGCAACACCAAGAGTGAACCCTAGCTATGGACTTGGGATGGTAATAATGCATCTGTGTAGGTTCATCAGCTGTAACAGATACAACACTTCATGGCATACTGATGGTAAAAGAGATGGTGGGTATGTGGAGCAGAGTATATTATCTTCTCAGTTTTGTGGTGAACCTGCATCTACTTTTAAAAATAATACAATCTGTTTAAAATGCTTCTTTTCAATAATAATAATAAGAAACATTAGGAAATAATACCATTCTAGGTCAAATGGTGTCTGAAGGGGCTTCCCCAGAGATGCAGTAATTTAACTAAAAAGATTCAGATTGGTGACAGCGTATCACGTTCCCAGATTGTAATAAATAAGCATAAACTATGGTTGAGCTTGACAAGTGCAGTTTGACATCAGTTGAAGGTTCTGTGTGTGCAAAGAGTGGGAGATAGATTGGAGATGATGGTCGTTTGAAAGAGATGAGTAGCAGACTGTTGTGGTCCAGACTGAAAGGCCCAATGTGCTGCACTGCATCTCAGTTGCGAGACAGTAGTGAGGGTGGCTCCCTCTGTAGGGTTAGGAAGCCTCAGCGGCCTTGAGTACGCCCTAAGACCCCAAGTTTGTGGTTGCTACTACTTCAGTATAGGGATGATAATCATTTGTTCTCTCAAAGCTCTGTGCCCAGATTCAAGCCAGGAAAATATTTTGGCCTGTTAAGGGGCTGGAGTGGAAATGAAGAGGAAGGGGTACTTGGGAACAACAAAAAGTTAATGCAAAATGATAGTTTAAATGCCAGTTTAATTCTGTGTGCTTCATGCCAGTTGCATATGTTTGACTCTTAATGTGCTATAGTTTTGATTCCCTTTGTACTTTTGATTATACTTTGAGATTTAAATTAGTAATTTAAGTTGCTTAAACGTATTTTCAGGCTGTATTGGTTTTCTGCAGTTGCACTATCATCCATTCAATTATATTATTGAGCTATAAAAGTTTAAATTATTAGAATGTTAATATTTTCATCTTTTTTGCCAGGAATAGTTGTGTCCATGAGTTCTTCTCTTTACTGGTTGGTGGAACACTCAGAACTGACTGGGGAGGGAGGAAGGGGGAGGTAGGGGGAAGTGCTGCATGTGGTTACGGATGAGCACTAGTCCAGGAGTTAAAAGATCTGACCTCTGGTCTTGATGCTGCCATGTAATATATTACTGATTGACCCTGAGCTACTAATTCAAAGTTACTAGACCTCAGGGTTTTGTTTGTTTTAATTATGGTGAAATAAATACACATAACAATTTACCATCTTAACCATTTTTAAGTATACAGGTCAGTGGCATTAAGCGCTTTCACATTGTTATACAACCGTCAGTACCATCTATCTCCAGAACTCTTGCAAAAGTGAAACTCTGTACCTGTTAAATATTAACTCCTCCTTTCCTTCTCCCTCCAGCCCCTGACGACCACCATTCCACTTCCTGTCTCTCTAGGTACCTCATATAAGTGGTATCACAATTTTTGTCCTTTTGTGACTGGCTATATATTTCAGTTCATCTTAAAGGTTCATCCAAGTTTTAAAGTGGTTCAGAATTTCCCAGTTTTATAAGGCTGAATAATATTCCATTGTATGTATATTCCACACTTTAAAATTTATCCATTGATGTACACTTGGATTGCTTCTCCCTTTTGGTATTGTGAATAATGCTGCTATGAAAACAGGTATACAAATCCCACTTCGAAACCCTGCCTTTAGTTCTTTTAGGTATATACCTAGAAGTGAGGGTTGCTGGACCATGTGGCAATTGTATTTTTAATTTTTTGAGGAAATTCCATACTGTTTTCCATAGTGGCTATACCATTCTACTCTCCCCAGGGTACAAGAGTTCCAGTCTTTCCACATGCTTGTCCAGGCTCACTATTTTCTGTTTGTTTTTTTTTTTGACAGTAGCCATCCTAACGAGTATGAGACAGTAGCGCATTATAGCTATAATTTGTAGCTCTCTAATGATGGATGACACTGAGCATCTTTACCTGTGCTTTTTAGTCCTTCAGCATGTCTGTTCAGAAGTCCTTTTGCACGTTCTACCCCCTAGCATGAACACTTTTACATAACTGAGGGAAAATAAGTCACATATTTTGAAGGTGAATCCATTGAGATTAGTTAGTAAGTTTTTAAAAGATTTCTGTAGTCAGTTGACTATTCCATTCACTTTAAAATATAATTGAAAAGGTGTTTTTTTTTTTAACATACATTGTTTCTGTGGTAAGGTAGATGTCCTGGGTGACCCATTCAAGGAAGTTCACTTAGTCCAACATAATGAAGCCTGTATCCTTCAGATACTGTTGGAAACAGCATATTAAGGCTGTATTTTTGGATCAGACAATGCGGGTTTGAGCATATGCAGCAAGAGCAAGAACCCTGGCCTGATTTTCCTGGATGGCTCCAGTACAGCTGCTGGTGACCCATCTTTCCTTCTCAGATGCAGTCAGGCAACAGGCCCTGGGCCCATTTTAAACTCAGGTTATGAGTTTTATTTTGTAGGAGTTCTTTATATATTGGATTGGCCAGTGTATAAAGTAAGTATTTTCTCCATTCCATGGTTTGCCTTTGCACTCTATTGATTGTGTCGTTAGATCCACAAACATTTTAATGGTTTTTTTCCCTGGATCATTGTTTGTTTATTTTTAATTAAACAAACATGAATAGTTTTACTGATAAAAGGTACAATTCACAAAGAAGATAGACATCATAAAACATTAGACACCTAACAACAAAGAAACAGAGATATATAAAGCAAAAATAAGAAATATAAGGGAAAAATATATATATATATATAATCATAGACATGTTAACCTTTCTCTGAGAATATTTTATCAAGTGCAGAAAAAATAAGAATAGGAGCATCTTGAATGATATCATTAATAATTTAAATATAATAGATTTCTATTTATATTAGTTTTTATTAATCTTATGTCCTATACACATGTATTTAAATTTTTGTGTCTCATACATTGTTACTGGATGTCCATAGGACATTTAGATAAACTTGCAAAAAGATAAACATTACTAAATTTCAAAAAGTAGAAACTTTTTTTTGTGAGTCAGTTATTTATATACACATATATTATTTTGAAATTATTTTCCTTTATAGGTTATTATAAGATATTGACTATAGTTCCCTGTCCTATACAGTAACCTTTGTTGCTTGTTGCGTATCTATTTTTTTAAATTAGAAATCTAGCATTCTATTTATACTAAGTCAAACAAGTGAAATCAAAATGTCTTTAATTTTTTAGTTAGGCAAAAATTCATAAGTTTTCTAAAATACATATACATATTGCCTATATATTTGTATGCAAGAGCTTTTCTACTATAAAGGCTTGAGAAATAACATCAAAAAAAAAGAGATGGAGAAATTGGAAAACATAAACTAAATGAAATGGGAGCTCTGAATATGAAATAGAAAAGTGAAACAAACTAGATAAAAAAGTAAAAGTTCCTCATGTAGTCCAGTTGTTTTTAAACATGGCTGCTCTTTAGGAACATATCTGGAACTCTGGTGAAAAAAAAAAGCAATACCTGGACATTTGTATTTTTCAAAAAATTCCAAGATAATTCTGATATGCATCTGGATTTTAAAAAGTCATTCCAGAGTTTTCTATTAAACAGTAGTTTTGCTAATATAGAATTCTGTTATTTTTCTTCTGAGCAATCATGATACAATGGTATTGTGAGTAATAGTTACATAATCGCAATAGTGAGAGGTGTTTATCAGTTTTCACAGTCAGTAGCCAGACAAAAAATAAAAGATAATTACAATTGCAAGTCACAATGATAACATGATTAATCTAACAATATAAAATAATTACATACAATTTGGGGGGTCAAGCAGAGTGATGTGGTAAGTGGAAGTGCATACATCCACCTGCATACATCTGCTCGGCCTGTCTGTGTCTTTTGGTTGGTGCATTTAATCCATTTATATTTAAGGTAATTATCAATATGTATGATCCTATTATCATTTTCTTAATGGTTTTGGGTTTATTTTCTGTAGGTAGGTCTTTTACTCTTGTTTCCTGCCTAGCGAAGTTCCTTTAGCATTTGTTGTAAAACTGGTTTGGTGGCGCTAAATTCTCTTAACTTTTGCTTGTCTAGAAAGCTTTTGATTTCTCCATCAAATCTGAAAGACAGTCTTGCTCCATAGAGTATTCTTGGTTGTAGGTTCTTTCCTTTCATCACTTTTAATATATCATGCCATTCCCTTCTGGCTTGTAGAGTTTCTGTTGAGAAATGGGCTGATAGCCTGAAGGGAGTTCTCTTGAATGTTATTTGTCGTTTTCCCTTGTCGCTTTTAATATTTTTTAGGGCTTCCCTGGTGGCTCAGATGTAGAGAATCCGCCTGCAATGTGGGAGACCTGGGTTTGATCCCTGGGTTGGGAAGATCCCCTGGAGGAGGGCATGGCAACCCACTCCAGTATTCTTGCCTGGAGAATCCCCATGGTCAGAGGGGCCTCACGGGCTACAGTCCATGGGGTCGCAAAGAGCTGGACACGATCGAGCGACTGAGCACAGCTCTGTCTTTAATTTTTGTCAGTTTGATTGCAATGTGTCCCAGTGTGTTCCTCCTTGGGTTCATCCTGCCTGGGACTGTCTGTGCTTCTGGACTTGGTTGACTATTTCCTTTCCCACGTTTGGGAAGTTTTCAGCTGTTATCTCTTCAAATATTTTCTCAGGTCCTTTTTCTTTCTCATCTCTTTCTGGGACCCCTACAGTGTGAATGTTGGTGTGTTTAATATAGTCCCAGAGGTCTCTTAGGCTGTCTTCATTTCTTTTCCTTCTTTTTTCTCATTCGGTTCTGCAGCAGTGATTTCCAGGAAAACAGACTCCAGTCTTGCAGGGCGCAAACAAAACCTTGTGTGCACCAAGACTCAGAGGGAAGGAGTGACCCCAAAGGAGACTGAAGCAAAACCACCTGCTAGTGTTGGAGGGTTTCCTGTGGAGGAGGTGTGGATTGGCAGGGGCTTACCACAGGGATGGGGCTCCAGCCTGGAAGGTCCCCCTTGGAGGTCACCATCAACCAGAGGGTTGGGTCACCTCAGGCCAAAAAATACCAGGGAGGGAGCACAACCCCACTCATCAGCAGATAGTTGGAGTAAAGCTTTACTGAGCAAGGCCCTGCCCACCAGAGCAAGACCCAGTTTCTCTCGCTACCAGTCCTTCACAGGCCTCTTAGCCTCCTCCATCAGAGGGCAGACAGAAGAAGCAAGAAGAACCACAGTCCCACAGTGACTAAAACAAAAACCACATTACAGAAAGTCAGTCAGCATGTTAAAGCAGAAAGTTGTGTCTCAGATGAAGGGACAAGATAAAACCCCAGAAAAACAACTGAATGAAGTGGAGATAGGCCACCTTCTAGAAAAAGTATTCAGAATAATGATAGTGGAAATGATTTTGGATCTTGGATAAAGAATGGAGGCAAAGATTGAGAAGATGCAAGAAATGTTTACCAAAGACCTAGAAGAACTAAAGAACAAACAGAGATGAATAATATGATAGAAGGATCCATAGCAGAGTAACTGAGGCAGAAGAATGGATAAATGACCTGAAGGATAAATGTATTAATTTTGATGTAGTCCAATTTGTCTTTTTTCTTTGGTGCTTTTGGAGTCAAATCCAAGAAATTGTTTCCAGATCCAGTGTCGTGACTCTTTTCTTCTAAGAGGTTTATGTCTAGATCTTTGATCCATTTAATTTTTGTATATGGTGTAAGGTAAGGATCCAAATTAATCATTTTGCATGTGGATATCCAGTTTTCCCACCACCGTTTGTTGAAAATATTTCCCTTTGCCATTGAGTGCTTCGTATTCTTGTAAAAAAAAAAATCATTGGACCTACAACGTGAGAGTTAATTTCTGAGCTCTTCACTCTCTCCCGTGATCCGTATGCCTCTTTGTAAACACCGTGCGGTTTGGGTTACTGTTATTTTTTGTAATAAAGGTTTGAGATCAAGGGATGTGATGCCGCCATTCTGCTTTTTCAAAATTGTTTGACTTTTAGTGACGCTGAGATCAGTGAATGGGTTCAAGTGGTAACAGCCTGATCCCTGCAGAGGTCCTCCCCATCAACCGGCCTTTTGCCTAATGTTTTTGTTCATTGATTATTGCCTGAATCAGTTCAAATAGGGATTAGAGAATGGCAATTTTTTCTCCACATTTATCAGCTGGAGTAGTTCTGGGGGAGGGAAACTTTGTTTTGTCAATAATGATTTATTTTCCTGAAATTCAGTTTTACAAATAAGGCTAGATTAAATGCTTAATTTACCTTTAATTGCAGTTCTTTAGAGTAAGGGTTTATTGCTCTGTTTACTTTGGTGAAACTAATGAACGAGAAGCATTAAAGATTATATATCCTTTTTATAGGTATCATAAACTCTTAGATTTTATACAAGAAATCTGTTTTACTGTTATTGTTAGAGTCTTCTACTACAGTTAGATGTCACTAATCATCAGACATTATTCTTAGCATTGACTCTATCTTCCAACAAAGTAACACAGTAAACATTTTTTTTAATGTCACAGTGCTAAGTACTTCTGGATACATAATTTAAAAAAAATTTTTTTATATTTATTGAGCACTCATACCCTATGTCAATCACCATCCTGGGAAATTTACTTAATTTCTGATTCTTGTCCTCCTTTGACCTAGTGGGTTTTTTTTCCCCTTGATTATGTATTTGTTTTTATCTTTTTTTTCCCTTGAGTATGTAAAACATTTCTATCATCCTAAGCCTCAGTTTAGAAATGATATATTTACAGAGATCTCCCTTCCATTCTGTCCCTTTCAGTTAGTCCATTGCTCCTCCTATAGGTGCTCACTTTTATTTATTCATTTATGGATTGTCCATTTAGTTTTGTCTTGCAGACACCAGCAGATGTATGTAAATGTGTCCCTTATCTTACAAAGAAGTGTTATAACTATAGATACTGATCGACATCTTACTTTTTTTTTCACTTAAGAATTATATTCTAGAGATTAGTGTAGAAATCTTCATTCCTTTTTATGGCTGTGGTGTATTCTCTTTGGTAAATATGTCTTCATTTTTCTAGCTTAGTGTTCATTGATGGACATCTGAGTTATTTAAAACATCTTCCAATATAAAATAAAAATCCTTTGGAGACATAATATTGGCACACATAATTGTTTTACATGCCTTGAAAAAGTACGTATAGATTGGATTGATTAAAAAAATTTTTGCTGTTGCATACATTAATAATGTACTATTAATTTTTCTCTAGCTTCTTCCCCATTTCTCTTCTCTCTTTCACATTCCTGATAGTGTCAGAAATGGATATTCCCTCCTGTTTGCCTAGTCTGTTGAATTCTTTCCATTCAGGCTTCTGTCCCTCCCGCTCCACTAAAACTGCTGCTCTTTTCAAAATCACCAGTGACCTACATGATGCCACATCCAGTGCTTTGTTCTCAGTTCTCAACTTACTTGATTTGTTAGCTGCACTGGATCCAATTAATAATTCTGTTCTCCTTGAAATACTTTTGTCACTAGGCTTCTTGAGTACCAAATACTCCTGGTTTTCCTTTATTCTTTGGCTTCCTCCTTCTCTTTTCTTTTTTTCTGACCTCCTGAATTCACTCCTCTTTCCTTTTGTTACCAGCTGGTGGTAGGCCTACTTCAGGGGAGGGTAGTTGTACAAGAGAAGACTGGTAGGAAGGGGTGGAATCTCTGTGCTTCTAGGAGTTGAGGCTGGGAGTGGGAGGAGAGGAGGGCATCTGGGTTCAGAGATCACCTGAAATGAGCCTGTAGTCTGACAAAAGCATATTGACTGACATGTGGTGAAAGAAGGCACTCCAGGGGAACTGTGGGGTGCCATGTGTGAGAGCGGGTGGGGGTCAGCAGCTTCTGTAAGCTTGGGTTCCTGCTGAAGGAGTCAGAAAAGGCTCTTGGGAAGTGGGGTCAGTTTTGGATTGGCTGCTGTTTCTGAAGTAGGACTAGAGGGGAGGATTAGTTAGGGTTTGGGTGATGTTGTGGGGAAGGGCAGTTTGGCAGTTGGATAGCCTCAGTGATAATAGATGGCTGTAACAAAGCTACTCTTGGGGTGTCATTGGTAAGAAAGCAGTAGCCACTGAAAGAGAGTCAGTACATTTTACAGCTGCTGAATGACCTTGCGAGAAACAGTGTCTCCTGTTACCTTTGTGTCTGCCTTTCTCTGTGTCTATCCTCCCAGCCCAGTTAATGGCAGTTTTCCCCCCATTCTGAGCCAGTTTTCGTCTTTTGTCTCAGACCTGTTTATGTTTTTACTCTCATTTTGTGGCACTGATTTTACTGGGTTTGGGAAGTAGGAATCCTTATTTCCTAAGACCTAAAGTAAATAAATAAGTGATTAAATGATGACTAAAACCTGCTCTCACCCCTCACTTGCCATATTATGGCAGAAGCTCGTGATTATTAAATAGGGAATGATTTGAAAAAACTGTGAAAATGAATCGTCTCTTTGTTGTTGCCATTTCTGCTTTTCTTTCTGAGCCTCTCTCCCTATTCCAGGCACTGAATACCCCTCACTGTCTCGTCTCATCCAGGCTTCCAATGCACTGTCCTGGGCTTCTCTTTCTTCTCCCCCTTGTGTACTTATGCCTGTTGGCTAATCTGATGATGAGGTTAGTGCAGCTTAATATGTTCCTTATGGAGACATTTTCATTTTAAAAGGAAATTCCTTACCTCACACCAGTCAGAATGGCCATCATCAAAAAAAAATCTACAAATAATAAATGCTGGAGAGGATGTGGGGAAAAGGGAACCCTCCTGCACTGTTGATGGGAATGTAAATTGATACAGCCATTATGGAGAACAGTATGGAGATTCCTTAAAAAACTAGGAATAAAACTACCATGTGATCCAACAATCCCACTCCTGGGCATATACCCTGAGAAAACCATAATTGAAACAGATACATGTACCCCAGTGTTCATTGCAGCACTATTTACAGTAGTTAGGACATGGAAGCAACTTAGATGTCAATCAACAGATGAATGGGTAAAGAAGCTGTGGTATGTATATACAATGGAATATTGCTCAACCATGAAAAGGAACACATTTGAGTCAGTGCTAATGAAGTGGATGGACCTAAGGGCTATTACAAAAAGTGAAGTAAGTTAGAAAGAGAAAAACAAATATTGTATATTAATGCATATATGTGGAATCTAGGAAGATGGTACTGAAAGGTTACTGCTACGAGCTGTGAAGGATGCTGGGATTCCTGGCCTCCAGAGGGGAGGAATTTGATCTGGAGCCAGTGACAAGGCTTGATCACTCAGAGCTTTGTGTGTAGCAAAGTTTTATTAAAGTATAAAAGAGATAGTGAAAGCTGACATAGACATCAGAAGGAGACAGAAAGAGTACCCCCTTGCTAGTTTTTAGCAAGCTGTTATATACCTGTTAGCAAGCTGCTAATTAGAGGAAGGAAATACCTCAAAACTGAGAGAGTTGCACCAGACCCCTCACCCACAGCATGCATTTTGAGGTAGCATTGGCACCAGGTGAATCATCCCCGGCCATAAAACAGTTGACATGAATCTTGAAGAAAGGCAGATTTTCAAGCAGATACATAGTTCATTAACAGAGCTTCAGTTCAGTTCAGTTGCTCAGTTGTGTCCGACTCTTTGCGACCCCATGGACTGCAGCACGCCAGGCCTCCCTGTCCATCACCAACTCCTGGAGCTTACTCAAACTCATGTCCAGTGAGTCGGTGATGCCATCCAACCGTCTCATCCTCTGTCGTCCCCTTCTCCTCCCTTAAGGAAGATATTTCCATGAGAAAAATGCATTGGTTAGCTCAAGATTTGAGATAAAGTTAAGTTCAGGTGGAACCAGGTGCCTTGACAACGCAGGATTAGAAGAGAAAAGAAAAAAAAACATCTGCCACTTGCAGTTTATTTCCTTCTGCTGCTTGGGGACTGTTAACGAACCTGTTTGCAGGGCAGCAGTGGATACGCAGACATAGAGATCAGACTTAGGGACAAAGGGAAGTGGGAGGAGAGGGTGGGATGAACTGAGAGAGCAGCGTGGAAGCAGATACACTACCATGTGTAAAATAGAAAGCCGGTGGGAATGTGCTGTATGATTCAAGGAACTCAGACCTGGAGAGCTGGGATGGGGTGGGAGGTGGGAGGGAGGTTCAAGAGGGAGAGAACATGCGTATACCTGTGGCTGGCTCTGGTTGATGTATGGCAGAAACTAACACAGTATTGTAAAGCAGTTATCTTCCCATTAAAAGTAAATTTTAAAAAAAGGAAATTCCTGAGAAAATATGAAACTAAGGGATACGTTTTTACTACACAGTGTGGCAAGATGGAGGGGAGTGCGGATGGGGAGGGAGGCAGAGTTGAGTAGAGGCAGCCCTGTAGCAGTCACTCTGCTGTAGATGGCGCCTAGGCCCCAGAAATCAAGAGCTGCCTGTAAGGAGTGAATGAGCTGGAGCCTGGCTCTCCCTTCTTCCCCCGTAGACGCTAAGGTAGATGTTGTGTTAATAGTGAAAGTATTCTAAGTGCCTGGGCAGGTGTCACGGTAGCAAAGTGTATGTGGAGTAAAGAGTATGGAAATACAGACTGGAGGTTGAGGCTGAGCAGAGACAGAGATGTTGAGACCTGCTGTAACGCCGACCTTTGCACTACCTACTAGAGGCATGTTTCAGGCCGCCAGACTACCAGTGCGCAGACTCTCCCTTCCAAACCTTTTCGCTGAAGCCAGGCAGCACACACCCAGCTTTCCTACTCTGGAAATGAAATATGAGCCCCCATGGCTTGTAGCCCAGCAGCTGACTAGAGCCTGTTTACCTCTATGGACCCAAGTTGTTTCTTAATCCTCAGGGGAAATATGGGGTTCCTACAGTGCTTCGAAGATGAGTTGAGCTTTAGGAAGGATTTGAATTTGCAGCCTCCAAATCCAAATCTAGGAATGGCTAAAACCAGCCTGTGTCTCCTGGTGCTATCTCACAGCTCTTGGGGACGAGCCCAAGGCAGTTGTTCTAGAGCTCAGAAGACTATGAGATTTCAGTCCTAACCACAGTTGGAATTACTTTGAGGTGTCCTTATATACTGGATCTTTGAAAGTGGTATTTTCTGAAGCCTCCAACCAACCCTTTCCCCTTGGGAACCCAGACCAAGTAGACCCTATTAATGCAGCAGTTTATCACTTGCTTTCCATGGCTTCCATTTGCATTTGTGTGGGGCACAAATGGAACTAGGCTCTGCAATTAGGCAGTTTCAGCCCAGTATCCACATCAAGCTGGTTCATTTGTGCAGTCCTTGCTGTTCCCATTTGAAGACCATAATGCCCTTACTGCACTGCTGAGAAGGGCTTGACCCAGAACGGTGAGATCTCCCTGCAGGTAGGAGTGACTCCATGTCCAGTTGATGAGGTGGTCTTTTTGAGGCCTCTGAAGGACTGAGTGAGTGATGGCCCCTCCTGCCTGCCCTGCTACAGCTTTGTTCTACACCCTGTGGATCAAAGTACTCTCCTTTGTAGTCACTTCACTACGGAGAGAACTGTTAGTGTTGGCTTTGTTACAACTTTACCTCTTAATGTCTGAAAATACACTTTTAAATTACTATACTAATTTATTCCTTTTAGTAAACTTGTAATAATTTTTAGATTTACAGTAAAGTTTCAGAGATGAACAGAGTTCCCACATACCCAGTTTGCCCCATTGTTAGCATCTTACATAATCATAGCACTCTTGCTAGTATGAAGGCATCAGTGTCGGTACCTTACTATGAACTCAACTCCAGACTTTGTATTTCATCATTTTTTCCTACCTTTCTGTTTCAGAAATCCTTCTGTTCCAGAAACTAGAGTCCTACATTACGCTTAGTGGTCATGTGTCCCAGTCTCCTCTGGTCTGTGACAGTTTCTGTCTTTCCATGTTTTTCCTATCCCCTGATAGTTTCAAGGAATGCTTGCAAGTATCCGTTATATAAACTGTTCTTTATAATGTCCACCATTCTGAGCTTATCTGATGTTTTCCACATGATTGGACTGATGTTACAGGTTTAGGAAAGAATACTAGGAAAGTGAAGTGCCCTGAAGTGCCCTACGGGTGAGGTGGGAGCACTTGATATTTGCATAACATCTCTGATGAAACTAACCTTGGTCACTTCTTTAAGTAGTTTGTTTGCCAGTTTCTCCACCATAAAGTTAATCCTTTTCTCTTTCCCTACTCTATCACTAAGATAGAGTGGGTTGGGGAGGGTGTATAGAATTAAGTTGCACCTCTTGGAAGGGAGAATATCTTTATATATTTTATATATATATATATATATGTATATTATTTGGAATTCTTTTGTAAGGAAGTTTGTCTCTTCTCCCTCGTTTGTTTATAGAACTATGAACTCATGTATATTTATTTTATAATTGGAGTTACAATGCAGTGCTCCATTATTTTGTTGCCCAAGTTGTTCCAGCTCCAGAGAGAGCTCTTTCAGATGACTCCTGTATCCCTGTAACATGCCCCATCCTTTTGTGTTTTGAGCACTTCCTTACTTTCTGGTGCAACAACATGTTACAGGCTTTTCTTAAATTTTCCATGCCCCAACCCTAGAATTAGCCATTTCTCCAAGAAGCCCTTGTTTGTTTGTTTTTTTTTTATTAGAGAATAGTATTTAGAAACCACTGGGCACTAGGTGTGTTCACTGCTACTGGGGTGTCATTACTTCTAGGTCCCATTAGTAGTTAGAGCTAGATAGTATATGTATACCTACTACCCCTTGTATGCAGACACATATATATATTAGGATAATGGTGAGTTTATATTGATGTGTCTGACTTTAATCCAGTACAACAGGGGTTTAGAATGCCTTCTTTGCTTGCTCTACTGTAACATCCTTCTTCCATAATGAAAACCCTTGCACCCACTATCCATTTACTTATATTCAGCCTAGTATGCCTGTTCCTGTACTAGAAATATATTGTAACCTATATTCCCACAAGAAACAAGTTTATCAGTTCTAATATTGTACTGATTTTTTAACTATTTCTATTTTAGTGGACAAATCATAGGTGTTTGTTTACTTTTATTATGATGTGATTTAAATGTTTTTCATATTCTTTAATCTGGGATGTGTTTGTATGTCAGCATGATTGGTTAAGATGATGGATTTTGCCTCCAAGTTTAATGTTTCCATTTTACTCTACACTTCTGATAGTCTAAACTTAAGAGTTAAAAGGTTATGTTCTCTCTTCAGTAATTTATTACATATTTCTACAAAAGGAAGTATAGACTTATTAAAAGTTTATACTTATTATTAAAAGTTTTATTATATGTAAAAGAGACAAGTTGAAGGACATAAGATTTGCAGCACCTTCTCTCCCCAAAGTTCTGGCTCAGGTGCTTTTTAAAAAATTAGCTTAAGATAAGACATCTAAACTTAGTTTCTCCCTTTGCTCACTAAGTCTTGACTGTGTAGGCTTGATACTTGGTTTTATTTTCTTGGCTACTTTTCTAGGACATCCTGTTGACTTGTTCTTGTTATTGGTGCCAAAGATCATATGCCTGTCAGTAAAGATATTATGGACCTGGGAAATGGGACTGACTTAACTAAAGGTTTCATTCCCTAGACACTTGGTTCCCAAATTCCTGTGGGGAAGAAAGAAGTGTGGGTTTAAAAGCTATACTAAGAGCTGGAAGTTCTTGATCATCATCGTGGTCAACTTCTAACTTGAAGTCTGACCTTGGGCCATCACGTCTTACCTCCAGACCACAAATCCTTCATCTAGGAAGTGAAACAGTTCCATTAGATAACTCCTAAAGTTCCTTACAGCTGTGGTTTTATCATCAGAGACAATGAAATACCTGGTATACGGCCATGCCATCCTGAATGCACCGGTTCTCTTCTGATCTCAGAAGCTAAGCAGGGTCGGGCCTGCTTAGTACTTGAATGAGAGATAGTGAAATACCTGGCTGGCAGTTTTAATCTCAGTAGTTAAGGTGCTCTGGCAAGAATTGAAAATGGTCAACCTCTTTGAAATAGCTTATTGGGCCATTCTTTATCATCCTTTTAATTTGTTTGATTAAAAAACCCACACATACTCTGTGTGGGATGAACACATTCTGAAATGTGAGGTCTATAGGTAGAATGAGGAGGGCTCAGATGGTACCATGTAGAAGACATAGTGTACTCTTCAGAACAATCCATCATGGTAGTAACTTTGGAGAATCAGAACTGGGCTGTTTATTATTTGGTGTTTATAAATCAGGGACTCCTTAAGTGACATTCCTTTTACAGCTATTATGTAGAATCTGTGAACAGTACAGAAAAATAGCCAAGGTGAAGAGAGTATGATGGTTTAAGTATGATTAAGGCTCAGTGAGTTGTATTAAAGAAGCTTTAGTTCTTAAAGCATTAGTCTTGTACTGCTAATAGCCTTCAGAAAAGTGTTCTTTCTCATAAGCATTGAGTTTCCTGAGCAGAGAGAATGAAACATACGACCTATAGCCGAGTATGCTATCCATACCATGTACTTACAAGAGGATTTTGGTAAACAGATGGGTGGAAGACAAAAGTAGGAATTAATGTACTGTAAGACAAGGCATGTTGCTTGGAAAAAATGAATAATACGGTGAAGGAATGTTGCCTTTGGTTAGAAAGTGTAAAATAAGAGAGCACAGAATGAGTCTCCCTCAGGCTGCTGCCATTGAATTGTTCTTTAAAACCCACATCGTATCAATTTATGAGATTGAACCTTGTATGAAAGTATTGAATGATAGTCCTCTGACTCACCATTCCTGGCTCCTGTTCCACATTTCTAAATTAAGTGGTACTCTGCCTGTCTTTGTGTACAGTGTTAAATCAGCGAGTTGAACTTTTATGATATAGTTTATGTAAAGATTCACACTTGCTTTAACAGTGTGTCTGGAATGGATGCCCATTCCTCTGATCCATACTAGTGTTACTAGCAGCGTTAGCTTCCTCTTCACCATAGGTAAAAAGAGTTGCTCATTATAGAAGTGAACAGTAGATGTCACTGCATCTCCACTTACTATGGCTCTGGCTCAGTTTATTTGGATACAACGAAGTTCTTAATACAGCTTCCAAATCACTAACCTTAAATCAAGTATTTATGGCTATCTGACAGTTAAGATCCCCTTCCTCAGATATAGAATTGAAAATTGAGAACAAACATAACCCAGGGGAGTTTTCTTCAATTTCCTTTTTAGTGTATTTGTTCTAGGCTTACATATTATTATATAGTAGTCCTCCGCTTATCTGGGGGGGTATATTCTGAGACCCCTAGTGTGGATGCTGAAGCCACAGACACCACGAGCCCTATATACACTGTTTTCCCTGTACATACCCAACTGTGATAAAGCCTGATTTACACATTATTCACATTAAGAGATTGTCAACAATAATATATTTGAACAGTTAAGACAATATACTGTAATAGGTTATGTGAATGTAATCTCTCTCAAAATAGCTTATTGTCCAAATTCAACACCGTTTCCATCTTAGCGAAGCACTGATCACCCGCTGTGGCTCTCACTTTTGCAGTTTAAAGTGTGACAGCAAAACTAGCATGAGTCTCTTTTCTCCTTCACAGTTCATGATTAGAAGATTTGTTACCGTGAGTCTTAGCAACCTCAGTGTATGGTTTTTCTTTTCTTTCCTTATTCAGTTGAAAACTTTTCACCTTTTCAGTTGACGCATGTTATGACTTCTGTTTGGCATATCTGAATTGGCTAGCATCAATACTCTTGCGCTTTGGGGCCATTATTAAGTACCATAAGGGTTACTTGAGTACAAGTACTTGCTGACAAGGAAAGGAAAATAAAGATCTGAATTATCACCAAAAGTCCTACAATGGATCTTTCAAAACAAACCTGTTATGGTTTGAGTGTAGATGGTAGGGTTTCCATATCTGACAGAAAGGCGAAGTTGGTGTTAACTTGAATTATTTTAGAAAGCCTCGGGGATACTGAATTTGATATCTTTTGAACATGTTGTTGAGTTGCTCAGTCGTGTCCGACTCTTTGCAACCCCATGGACTGCAACACACCAGTCTTCCCTGTCCTTCACCATCTCCTGGACTTTGCCCAAATTCATGTCCATTGAATCAGTGATGCCATCCAACTGTCTTATCCTCCGTCGTCCCCTTCTCCTCCTGCCTTCAGTCTTTCCCAGCATCAGGGTCTTTTCCAGTGATTCAGCTCTTCACATCAGGTGACCAAAGTGTTGGAGCTTCAGCTTCAGCATCAGTCCTTTCAATGAATATTCAGGGTTGATTTCCTTTATCATTGACTGATTTGATCTCTTTGCTGTCCAAGGGACTCTCAAGAGTCTTCTCCAGCACCACAGTTTGAAAGCATCAATTCTGCAGCTCTCAGCCTTCTTTATGAACCAACTCATAGATGGTGAAAATAGCCATGGTGATATCTGTTCTCATATGTCAGGGTTAGTGCTGGTTTTCTCCTGGTATAACTATTAATAGTTACCTTGTTTACTCTGAGTTGTCCTAGTTTGGATAATACTTGGTCACTCTAAATTGCCCAAAGAGAGGGAGGTGATTAATAAGTTGCAGTTCTAATAATTATAGGCACTTTTTTTTTTTTAAATAAACTCAAGAGTTATGCCTGCCCTGAGTTTTCTGAGTTAAATATCTACAAAATAAAGCAAAACCCACGAGCTTGTAATTCTGGAAATATTGCTTTTGGGTTTGTATATATTGATCATTGTTCTCTGGGGTAATGATTTTCAAATATGGTTATGCATCAAAATCAACTAGGGACCTTTTTACAGATAGTTTCATGGTCTCAACCACAGACCTCTACTGATTTTGTACCAGAGTTTGAACTTGACATTACTAAAAATGTAGAACTGCATGCAATGCAAATGTAGTAAATCACTCTGTCAGTAAGCTTCTAAACTAGCATGTAGAGGAACATTTCTTTGTGTGGTTTGGATGGTATTTGGGGTTCTCTGTGGTGGCTGCTTTGAGCCTTGAGGGTATGCTGGGCGTTGACATGAGTTGCCTTTTTGTTTCAGATGTCATCTGGGTCATTCTCAGTGTGGAAGTGGGTGGACTTTTAGGAGTCACGCAGCAGCTGTCATCTTTTGAAACGGAGTTCAACACACAGCCACATCGCAAGGTAGAAGGAAACTTCAACCCGTTTGCCTCTCCCCAAAAGAACCGACAATCAGATGAAAACAACTTAAAAGACCCTGGGGGTTCCGAGTTCGACTCGATCAGCAAAAACACATGGGCTCCTGCTCCTGACCAAACCGAGCAAGACGAGAATAGACCCTCACAGAACTCTGTAAATGTGTCCCCCAGCAGTCCCGCAGACAGCTTATCAGTAGTGACTCACAGTAAGGTAGGTGCCCTCGGAGAAGAGGAGAAGGGGTAGGTGGTGGGCGTTGGGATTTGTGATACCCCTTCTGGCAAACCTAGAAGCTAGAATGTTCTTTAAGACTGCTTAGGTCTCCTGCCAATGCAATAGCACAAAAACCTACCCCTTCTCCCCTCCCCCCCTCCCCCATCTCCAGGTCCTATGGGTGTTAACTACTCCATCCACATTTTATAAATACTGCTGTCTCTCTGCTCTGGTTTGGGTGTTGAAAGAACAGAGTTCTTTACCTTTAGCATTTAAAAAAAAAAAGTCAGAATATCACCAGGCGCTCTTCCAGGGTAAATGGGCACTAAGCGTAGAGCCATGGCACACCTTTGGAAGCGGTTCCTCCTCTGTTTTTTTTGGTTTTGGGTGGAGTGTTTTTCCTGAAGAAAAAGACAGACTCAACTATTTATCCTACATGCTGTTGGGCTTCCACTTTATTTACCTAGTTTCCAAGTCTTAATTGTCTTTTCAGTCCTTTATGGCCCAATCTGCCTCCTCACCCACAACCCAGAGTGGCCCAGGTGATATTTTGACTTTTCATGTGTGCAGAATAAGTGAGAGAATTGTTTGTTGAGTTAACCGTAATTTTAAATATTCTGATTGTTCTAAGACTGTCTTCTAGGTGTTTGATCTCTTGATGTGCTTCTCTATGCTTGCTGATTACACAGTGCCTTCCATACTCTGCTAAGGGTGATGACGGTTCCTGCTTGGTTTTGGTTGGTTGAATAAAGCCCTGCTGCTGAGAGCTAACTGTTGTAGGTGATTTGTGGGGCAGGGCCTGTGAGCACTGCTGTTCCTTCTTTGATTAGCAGTGTGATGCATTAGGCTTAGCCTCCCACTTAGGGAATCGTGTAACTGTTAAGTCTTTGCTTGCTTCATGCTGGCATTCACCCTCAATATTTTAAAAATAAAATTGATCCTTATTTGAGGGACAACTTGCTCTGTTCTAAGAATGGCATTTTTCTGATCAGTGCTTTATATGTGGTCTAGATCCACAGGCAAATTAAGAAAAGAAACTTGGTGATGTGAACTCTTTCTCCACATGGTCTAGTAAGAGGGACTTCATTCAGTAGAAGTGTAACAAGATTGATTTATTAGTTTGATGGTCATTATAAAGGATTGTGTGGAATCATGTTAGTTGTACAGGATATAAGAAGTAAATAGGGGAGGCGGTGGCTTATATTTGAGGAAAGTCTTTGCGTCTTAACACTCTAACGAAAGATTTTTCCTCTAAGTTCCTATTGCTCCAGATATCTCTTCCTTAAATTTAACCTTTCAGGGTATGGCTGTTCCAGGTGGTACAGGCCCTAGGGTAAGCATGCCCTGTTAGAAGGAGAACTTTGAAGCACTTGAGTGTGATGTGAAGATGAGAGTTGCAGGAAGCAGAACCTGTTGCTCCAGTGCTTTCTGTAATGGAGGCCCCTCCCCCAGTTGAGCTCCGTGGCTCGGCCGGCCGTCACTATAGCTTGAAAGGGCTGCTGCTCCTGGCCAGAGTGCCGCGCTTGTTTTCCTGGGCTGTGAACTTGTTAATTGTTTTTTGCTCCTTTATGGCTTTAGGGACTGTTGCCTTTTAAGTCTGTCATTGCCCTGGCCTGGGTGGAGGTTGGGGCTTGTTTCATAAACTCTGTAGGATCATTTAGAAATAGCATTTGCAAGAACCACAGAGAAAAGTTTCTCATTGCAGATGATATCCAAGACTGTTGCATTGAGAATGTGGCACTTGGACCCCAAAGAGAAATCAGAGCCTCCTTTTCTTCTTAAGTGAATCAGAATCTTATTCAGAAAGCACTTGTGTGAGCACTAGCAAGTCCTCCGATAGCATTTCTGGCTGAAATGGAGTCAGCTCTGCCTCTGAGGACTCCTTAGAAATGGGGTAGAGTATAGACAGTCACCAGTAAGGATTTATCAGCACATCTCGGCACTAATGTACAAATCAGTGTACATTATTGAATACGGAGAACCAGCTAGCAGTTCTCGGTACAGTGGGGGAGATGAAACACGCATGCCATTCAGTCCAAATGAAGCGTGAACTTGGTCAGCAGAGCAACGTACAGTCAAAATGTATGATTTGTGTGCATGGTTGGGAGTTAGTTAAGAAGGCAGAGATAAAGGAGAGATGGAGCTGATGTAAAAGCACAGATTTAGAAAGACAGGCAGGATGATGATAGAGCAGGTGCAGTGCTGAGGGCAGAACACTGAGTAAGGGGTGTGTGGTCAGGAATTATGAGTAGGGGAGACATTCAGTTAGTCGCGATGTGTTCCTTTAGATGAAAAAATTTGGATGGAATAATTACAAATGGCTCTGAAAAGAATTGAGACTATAGTTAAATGGATACCTTCAAGCAAGAATCATTCATAATTCTAAGCACTTGTGTTTGGGCTTCCCTGGTGGCTCAGAGGGTAAAGCATCTGCCTGCAATGTGGGAGACCTGGGTTCGACCCCTGGGTGGGGAAGATCCCCTGGAGAAGGAAATGGCAACCCACTCCAGTATTCTTGCCTGGAAAACCCCATGGATGGAGAAGCCTGGTGGGCTACAGTCCATGGAGTCACAAAGAGTCGGACACGACTGAGCAACTTCAGTTTAAGAATATAGATTTATTTATTGATAAAGCAAGACTGCTTAAGGTTCTGAAGGGGTGTACTTGACCAAGTGATGAGATCAAGTAGAGACTAGAGTTATTTTTTAACCATTCCTGTGTGCCAGGTATGGTACCAAGTACTTTACATATATCATCTCATATTTTGATAAGAAAACAAAAGCTCTGAGGGGCTGACTTGCCCCAGTATCACACAGCTAGTGAGGGACAGAGCTGGGATTCCAGTCCAGGTGCCACATTACTGAAGGTATTAGTAGGTGACCCTGGGCTTTGCTTAGATCTTCCTTTGTTTTGTTTTTACTGTGATCAAAAGCATTAACTGAGTGATGACTAGTATCATCAAGGTGTGAAAGACACAAAAGTTGAAGTAAGAAACTCTAATGTAAACTGGGGGTTGCCTGTGGCATTTTTGGAGGGAGAGGGGAAGAGTTCCTCTATTTACTGTCTTTACAGTAGTGATTTCTTTTTTTAGTTGATAAAAATAAAAACTTTTTAAACTCTCAGGGTGCACCAACCATGTGGTGTTAATCATAAATAGTCCCCTTTTATTTATGAGTGAGTGGAAAGACTGAGATCGCCCCCTAGAAATCTAGAGTTAGAGCAGGGGTATTCAGTTCACTGCAGGTGCCATCTTTATTGGATAGGTTGGCGGAGGACCTGGAGCCCTGGTATCAGGGATCACTGAGTTGGCAATAGATTTGATTTACTCTAAAGAAATTCCCTGCCTGTCCTGAAGGCTGGAGAGAGCATGATGCTCTGGGAAGCCCATGACCACAGTTTTAGGAGACCGGTCCAGTTTCCTGCTGCTTCCATAGTTACAGTTTAACTTGCTAAGGTTGGTAGGATGAGATGAAAAGATTGCTCCATGCACCTTCTGTGAGGGCTGGGTAGATAACAATGGCACATCTGTCAGTGCCAGGAGCTGGACACCCCGGGAGCCCTTCCCCTGCCTCCCTTGAGTGATCCCAAGCTCTCTGGACCCAGCGCTCTGTGCTGTGGGCAGGTAGTCAGGGAGCTCTGAGTGGGAACGTCTGTCCTAGCTCCACCCCTCAACATCCCGAGGGCCTGGGCCCGCCCTGTGTGAGAACTGTCAGAGGGAGTCAGAAAGGTGAGTAAGTATGTGCTGACCTGCTCCAGGGATTCATAAATCTGACTGCTTTTGTTAAAAATTGGCTGGCCTCATTGTCAGCTCAGTTGTGGCTGACCTGTCCCAGATGAACAGTCAGACCAAGTATGGGTGAAGGTTAGGTGCTGTTTTAATGAACCCTTTTATTTGATTCACTCAAGGGCCTGTGAGGACAAACAGTCACACTGTTGACTCAAGGCTAGTCTTGCCATGAGTTCTAACGGTGACTCATCCCTGGAGGCCGGGATAGCTTCTATTTGGACAGTGTTAGATAGTAGCAGAAAACAATCTATAGAGGTGTGGAACAAGAAAATAAGTCCTGTTGAAATTAGATACTTCTTTTTCTTACTTGTCAGTAATTTTTTAAATTTTTCAATGTTTTTTAAGAAGGCCTTACAGAGGAGTAAGATACAAACCAAATGGTCTTATTCAGGGTAGCTGGAAATATGAGTATGACTGGCCAAAACCAAGGGCCTGCTCTTCAGGACAGCCCAAATGCTTGCTTCCTTACTCTTATCAATTGAGTAATGATTTACATTGGAGGAGCTGAAAAGAATCTCAAATTCATTTATTCATTTTGTTGCTTGGACTATACCTCTTATTTTGTATTGGTTCTTTTTTTTTTTTTTAATGTTTGGAGCTGCTGTTTGTCATATACTCCTCCTTTAAACTGATTACAGCCTGAACCACTGTTATTACTTCCGCCAAGTGCTGGTTCAGAAGGAGAAACATGTTATTATCTTTGGGGGAGGTTCCTCGTGCTCTTCGAGCGTCAGCCACTGCCGAGTGCCATCTGCCCTGCCTGCCCACAATTTCCACCTGCTCCTCTTTCTCTCTCTCTCGACAATCACCCTTTAGTATATCTTGGATCTGGAGCTGAAAAAGTTAGTCTGCTTTTATTATATCAGAAATCACCTTTCTTCTAACCTACAGCGAGGAAGAGCTCATTTCTCTTTGCTTAGGTGAGGGTTTAGACACGTAGGCAGAGGATGAGATGGTTGGATGGCGTCACTGACTCAGTGGACATGAATCTGAGAAAACGCCAGGAGATAGTGAAGGACAGGGAGGCCTGGCGTGCTGCAGTCTGTGGGGTTGTAAAGAGTCAGACACAGCTTAGCCACTGAACAACAGCAGGAGGTTATAGGCAGAAGTTTAGAAAAGGCAAATCTTCTGCTTTATGGGCCTGAGGGTGTAATGGCTTGTGGATCTTATTACCTACTTTGAAGTAGCCAGTCCAGTCAGTGTAACATAATAATAATAAATGATTTAATGGAACTGGGCCCAATATTTGCTCAGTTCAGAGGGCACCGAATTTGACCCACAGGCTGGTGGTTGGTGCCCTTAGCTGGGCTGCCGGCGCTGGAGGGCAGCACGTCCTTCCCGCCGCCTCGTGCTCAGGTGTGGCCCCTTTCCCTGAGAGGTTTAAAGATGGTGCAAGGAAGCTGGAAGGAAAACTGCGTCACTTGATGCTCTGTCCAGCTGTATTCTCCTCTGTCGAGGGACAGCTAGCAGAAGCATGCACCCGCCCCCTCTCCTGTGGGGGCCAGTGGGAGTGTGGTAATCAGTTATATAAACTCATGGAGCACTTACTCTGTGCCAGGCACTGTGTGGAGGACTTAAATTATCAATGTACATAGTATAAGGAGCCAAGTAGTTCTACAAAGTTTCTTATAAAAAACACCAGTCACCTCCCTGCCTCCCGGCCCCCAGAGGCAGAGGCAGCAGCCTGACATCTGTTTCTTTTAGTCCACACAGCAGGGACATGATACAGGCTCTGTCATTATCCCTGTTTATAGCTGCTGAGACTTAAGGTACACAGGTTCCATAACCTGCCCAAGGTCGTACAGCTCGAAAGTGGTAAAACCAGGATATGAACAAAACCAGTTCTTTTTGACTCCTGAGTCTGCTTTCTTGACCATCTACTGCCTTGCTTCCTAGTTACAAATAGTATTCAAGTACATATTTTTATTGGCTGAGCTTCAGCTGTGGGCTTGGAATAAATAGCATGCTTTCTGTGGTACACTGCTACATTTCAAATGAGAATCAAGCCAATTATTGACCAGATATTATGTGACTTCTCTACTGCTAAACCCTCCTCTCTCCACAAAGCTGCTATCTCTGGCAGCTACAGAAATCAGCCTCTCTCTCCAGCATGAATAAAGGGAAATGATTCCCTGGAACCTTGTGGTCACTTGGGTATAGATGTTTGGTGACACTAAAATTTCATTTAACTCACTTTTGTGACAGCAACACCTTGTCTGTATTCCTTGACTGTGGCCAGAAGATACAGTCTCTGGAGGTTTTTTCATTTTCCTGTAATGAATCTAAAATCTCCCCTTGAACATACTATTTTAAAGCTAGAACATGCTTAGGGCTGTCTTACTCCCTTTAAAGCCAGATTTTGTTTCTGCAAATGCTATCTGGACAATAAATATTTTACAGTTAGTATGAGCCCTGAAGTGGAAGTTTACGTGGTTTGTTCAAGACCAAAGTGGGTAAGAGAAGGTAGAAGGAAGGGAAGTTGTGGGATGAAAACCAGATCGTAGAAGGATTTGTGGATCTTTGTGAAGCTTGGGCTTTTGCCCTGAGGAGCAGAGGTTGGAACCATTAAAGGATTTTGAGCAGAAGGGTAATGTGATCTGACTTCATGTAGTGAAAGATCATGCTCTGACACTCATGTGGAGAGTAAAGGACAAGGATAGAAGCAGGGGACCAGTGGGGAAGTTAGTGCAATCATGTGGATAAAGAGAATGGGCACTTTGTGCCAGAGTGGTAGCCAGATAGGTTGGAGCAGTGATCTGTGTCTGGGTCTGCTTTATTAGCTAGAACGAACAGGATTTGCTAATGAGTTGGAAGCATGATGTAAGGGGGAATAAACAATGACAACAAGGTTTTGGCCTGAGCAACTGAAAGGGTGGAATTGCTGCCCATGGAGAGAGGAAAGGCTGTGGGAGAGATGGGGAGAGACCAGGAATTCCATTTGGAATACATTGGAGATTTCCATAAACATCCAAATGGAGGTATCAGGGAGGCTGTTGTGGATCCAAATTGGTAGTATGGTTTAGGAGAAAGGGTTTGGTGGAGATACATATTTGGGAGTCATTTCATATGGATGATAGCTGACACTGTGAGCCTGGCTGCAGTCCACAAAATGATGAGTCTGTGTTGAGCAGGGTTCTCTCAGCCAGCCGAATAAAACTATTGGCACTTTAGGTCAGATGAGTCTTCTTTTGTTGCAGGGAGGTGCAGGTCTTATGCACTGTAAGATGTTCAGTAACACCCCTGGCCTTTACCCACTGGAAGCCAATAGCACCTCCCTGGCCCCAAGTGTAAGGAAGTTGTCACTGACTTGCTCACATTCACTTGCTCAAATGACTTGCTCAAATTGGGGGTAGGCAGTGGGCTGGAACTCAGGGAACGCAGTTTGAGTCTTATGTTCTAGACTACATTATGCTGAGGCCTGCTGGCAGGAAGGAAAGTTTGTTTGCTGTTCTCTGAAGGTAGTCTCTACACTTATGTCAGGTGGTAGAGACCTTCTTGTTCATCTTCAGGAGCACAAAAGAATTCGTGGCCAAGGAGAAAGCAGTGCCCAGCAGCTGAGGAAGCCAACCCAGTTTGCTGGCAGATTAGCACATTTTATACAGAAGAGGTTTGCTAGGAAACTCTGGTTGAATGATATTAAGATGACTCCCGTCTGAGAACCCAGAGGAACCCGTAACGTCTTCCCAGTCTTTCTGGTGTTTGCATTGGCATGGGTCATATGTGCATTTTAAAAATAAATTAAGCAAACACCATGAGCCTTAGAAAATGTCTTTTGTTGTTTGTAACATTACTATCTGAAAATAAAAAGTTATCTCCAGGAACTCCCTTTTGTACCTCAACAGCTTCAAAGCTGAACGTTCAGCTCCATCTTCTGTGCTTTGGGGCTCTGAGCATTGTTTTAGCCTGAGCTGACACTGGGCAGTCTTGTAACTGAAACAGAGCTAGTATTCCCATATTTTTACTTCAGTCGTAAGGATATATTCTTTTCCCTATACTCCGAATTTAGCATTTTAGTATCTGATGAAAATTCTCAGAGTAGGACTGTCTCAATTCACAGGTTCAAACAGGTAGTTCTGATTCAGAAACGTGAGGACGTGTGTCGTGCAGGGGTTCTCAGCCAAACCTGCTCTGACTCCAGCAGGACCATGCCCAGTGTGAGAGCCGGGCGGCTGTACATCAGGGGCCATGCGGGCTCCCTTAGAGCTCTGCTCAGGGGGACCCTGGTTGAAACTGTGGGCATTCACGTGCAGAAGCCTGACTGTCCAAGTGCTTGGGCTTTTTGCCATAATTTCACCACCTAAGGGCAAGTCAAAACTAACAGGGGGCTTTGGTATTATTTAGTCAATAAGGGACATGTCCTCAGTTGCTCAGCCTGTGCTAATCCTTCCTAATCTTCAAAGAATTTACTGTCTGATTACATAGATGTGACTAGCTCATAGGAAAGAATGAGACCAGTAAAGATGGAGTATATTGAGTTTTAAGTGCTCTTGAATTTGAAGGAAGGAGAAGGCGAGGTTTGGGAGTAGCCAGGAAACTGGTACCTTGATGAATGATAGTTTCATCCTGAAACTTCCGTGGTGGTCCAGTGGTCAGGACTCTGTACTTGCATTGCAGGGCCTGAGTTCCATCCCTGGTCAGGGAACTGAGATCCCACAGGCCGTGCAGCATGACCCCCCCACCCCCCCCCAAAAAAAAGAAAGTAGAATGATAGATTCAAACTGATTTGGAGGAAAAAGGAACCACATGCAGGAAGGCCCAGAGGCATTCACAGGCAGCGTTCATGGGACACCAGCCAGCCTGACTGCTGCGTGAGGTGTGCTTAAAGAGGGTGGGGTGAATTTTGGAGGACAACCTTTGAAAGCCAAGCAAAGGAGAGTTCACGTTTAATGTGAAAGGAAACTAGAGTGCCCGCAATGCTTTTGAGCAGGGAAGTGGCAAGATGAAGCCAAGTATGGCTGAAGGAGAGAAAGTTTATTCTCCCTCGGTCAGTCAGTGTTGGCCAGGGTAGGGGAGGTGATGCTGTGAATCCACCGTGAGAGAGACGGGGGGAGTACTGGGGCTTGAATGGAGACTGCGAGCGGAGGTGGGGCCCGCAGCCGCACCCCGTGCCTCAGGGCCCCCGCAGGGTGGTGCCCGTGGCCGCGTGGCGGGGAACTTGGGTGAGCTGTCCCTCCTTTGAGGTGTCCTCCCCAGTGAGACTCGTATCACTTCTTGCTTCCTTTCTAGGAATCTCCTGTGCCCTAGGAGATGGCCATGAGAGAGCTCTGTCTGCCAGCATGTCACCTGGATTCTAGCACACTTGCCAGTACATGAGATCTTGGGGGTTAGAATTTCAAATAGTAAATAGCCTTTTCTGAAGTCTTTAATGAAAGGGGAAGTTGAACTTAGCCAATATCCTTCATCCCCTTACTGTAGGATTTTCAGTAATACAGTTTCATTCGCAGTGATGTTTGAGTTTTGTTCTTTGTGGTGATTTTCTTGATCTGTCGGGAGGTAGGCGAAGGCTCTGAAAGCTTGGTCCTAGGGAGCTTGGTAGGAGGGGCGAGTGAATGACAGAGGAAGATGGAGGGAGTGGGTGGGTGGGTAGAGGGAGGATAGAAGAGGTCCCCAGCAGGATTGTAGAAATTAGTTAAGAGCAACAGAAAAACTGTCTTATCGAGGTAAGTATAAAAAATGCTTTATAGGGCTTTTAAAACACCGTGCTTAAAACTGAGTTAAGCTTTTAAGCACAACTTTGACACAGAAGGCTGTGAACTGAGCCTGTCCCATGAACAGTGCATAAAAGTACATTTGTTTTCTTTTCTTTGGCTGATTCTCACACTTAACTTCAGCCACTGCATCAAATACATGAAATTTTGAGGACTGGCACGTGAACACAGCTTGAACACCAAGGTGAAAGCGTCCATGGGAGTTCCCGGTGCCGGGCTGGCCCTGCTGTCAGCACTTCTCAAGGGAGAGGCCTTGCTCCATGTGCTCCTGAGAGGAGAGTCCTCACTGCGCTGCCCGTTGCTGCGGTACAGACTTGACTTCTAATTAATGAGAGACGAATAGGTTCCATCAGGGCTTGATCAGTCCCTGGCCCTCACCAGCCAAGCCAGCCCCGTGACAGGGCCTCACCACAGCAGATCTGCAGTGCAGGATCGGAACAGAACTTAGTACTAAACCGTGTATTCGTCTGTGTTTGCATTCAGGGCACATAAGCAATACAAAAGAAGTGCGAGGTGGGCAAAGCGTTGACTGGGGCTGGCCCAGGGAGAGAGAGGAGGAGCGCCCAGTGGTGGTATCTGATGCTGCCATCAGGACACACCGTGAGAGCATGCTATTTCACAGCCATGCAGCAGACACTCTTGCCTTTTTATTAACCAGCACGAACTTTTTTATTTATTTAAATCAAATCACAAACAAAGACAGGTATGTGAAAGTTTTGTGTTGTGATGCTTTATCTAAACGAGCTTTCATATAGAAAGAGTAACCCCAAAAGCCCTCATAAGACATCCTTGTTTCATTAGGAATTTTAATCTTTTTTTCTCCCCTGGAAGGTTAAACAGATGGCTCGACAATGCCGAGTATTCCACAGTTCATTCATTCATTTTACTGACACCTGGGTCTTCACTGTATGCAAAGCACAAATAAGTGGCAGAAACAGGTTCTGCCATCTTGAAAGGGCGACTTTCTCTTCTAATAGCACGATCTTCCTACTGGTAAACATTAATAAGTATTCTAGCTGAAACAAAACTAGTTTCCTGGGATTTTTTTGTACTCCTTTTTGGAAAAGTTATTTTGATTTCTGTGTAATTTTAGGAAGAATTTAAAGATATTGTAGGTGCCCATTCACATAAAATCAGTGGAAACCAAATCACTGGCTTTATCAACCATTGTGAAAAACAAATCATATAGTTTTATTTTTAGTTTTGCTTTGAGCCCAGGCCCACAAGTACTAGATCTTAAATTGTCCTTTCAGAAGATTGTGATGAATGAAACTGAGCTTGTCTGTTTATGTCTACAAGTGTTCTCTTTTAAAAATATTTTAGGAGGTTAGCCAAGTTATGGCTCACAATGGTTATTACCTTTCAGAAGCACAGTCAAGGACCTGGCGCAGCTACTGGAATCCTCCAGCTGGCCTGAGGCCAGAGTCTCTTCCCAGACGCCCACAAGCAGAGAGGCCCCTCCATCTTAGCTGGCCAGTGTGGGCCTCGAGCGTTTTAAGGGGACTCACCTGCCCCGTTGCCAGTAGAGTTGAGGTCCCAGGGCTCACAGCTGTGACAGTGTCCATCGAAAAGCTTAGGGAAGCCTGAGGCAAACAGGCAGCACCTCAACCCCTGTGGACCTAAAGGCCGCCACTCCTTCGTCAGGACGCTTTCTGGTCCCTTAGCAGATGTGGGGCCTCTCCTAAGGCCCCATTTGAAAAGCCATTTCTTGAAAAGAAAATTGAAAAGCCATTTCTGCGCAAGTTGGTCCTGGGGGTTTTAGACAGACCTGGAGAGTCAGAGAGAGGAGTTCTGCTCTGGGTTTTGTCACTCACACTCTCTGTTGGTATGCCTAAATCCAGCCTTGCTGCCAGGGATGTGGTAAGAGATCCTCACAGAGAGGAGGGTAGCCTTCTGCATCAAACTCATTGAGCTTTGTAATTACGCTGTGATGACCTCCTTTTCTGCTTGTTGGAGTTTAACTCTGGGCTCTGTGGTACCATCTGATGCATCCATCCCTTGATCTGTTTTCCTTATCAGTGGCACAGCGGCTGTAGAAGAGATGTCAGGGATGCCAGACTAATGAAAATATTTGGCATTTGCTTTTCCCAGGGGTAACAGTTGAAGAGCCGCTAGGTCTCAGGAAAGAGTGGACACTTACCTGTATTGCCAAGTCCTACTTTTAGACTGACGTTGGAGACATTAGCCACCAGAACCTGTTACACGGGGTCTTGGAACTCCAGTGAAACCTGAAATATGGATGAGCCTCTTGTTTTGAATATACTTCCATCCCACTCTTAGGAAAGGCACTTCCTGCTTGGCTTCCTGCCGTCGGACACGCTGGACAAGCTGTTCTTGGAATCTCCGCCAGGCTTCTCCTCTGTGACTGGTGTTGCATTGCTGTGTTCTGTGATCCATTTGTGATGCCTGTAATCCTGCATGTGGGGAGTCTAGATGGTCAAGTAGTTTCGAAATAGACTCAGCTCCCTCTCTCTTCCTTGAAGCGATAGTAGTTAATCTTGGGGGAAGGAAGATAGAGCTTGTTCTACAAGCCACGTTATTGTACCAATTAAACAACAACTGCAATATGCCATTCTCTGGATGAAAGGGAATTAGGTGGCATTTTTCTTTCCAAAAAGCACACAGCACCTCAGTCAGTAAATAGGGGGTCAACGATAATTCTTAATCTAAGCTAGTTAAATACCACACTGCATAGTCTAAGAACCAGAGTGTTCAGGTGGAAATCTGGAAATGCCTGTATCTATACTCCTCTCTATGCCAATTGCTTTGGATCCATTCACTTTATCTGTATTTGGGAATGCACGACCACTCCTTGGCAAAGTCATCAACTCCCTTCTCCAAACATTCCAGACAAGTCACAAGGCTAGTGCTTGCTTTATAAAGGCCCACATGAAGTGTGTGAAGCTTCCGTCTGGAAAGTGGTCTAATTCATGGTAAAGGGGAAAAAAAATTCATAGAAGACAAAAGCATGTTTGTTTTTCAGGGCTTCTTTTCTCTGTGCGTGTTTTCCTGCACGAAGCCCTTTGAGCACTGTGTTGGTTCTAAGTCTTACAGGGATCTAAGCCTTTGTCGCTCTCCTTGGATTGTTGTTTGTGAGTGAACGTTGTCAGGAAGTAGTGAGAGCAGTGTGTTTTAAGCTGCTTTAATTTCCACCTCTGGGGCGTGTGACCCTCCAGCCAGGCCCCACACCATGGGGTCTGAGAGACCTTTGCTCATATTGCCCACACTTGACCAAGTGGATGGGTCTGTGGCCACCGAGGTAGTGACAGCCTCCTGGCAGCACAGTGAACTGGGGGCTGGCAGACCTGGCATTTTAACCACCACCGCTCCGCTCACCAGCTCTGTGCTCTCAGTCAAGTTACTACCTCACTTCTGTGAGCTTGGAGAGCATGCTTACCCCAGTTTATCTGTGTGAGAATTCAGGAGAACATTTTCACCTGCTCCAGCAGCACCCAGCACATAACTGATGCTGTATCATTGTTGGCCTGTCTATCCCCCATTTTCACCTCTTTGGCAATACCACCAAGCAGCTCGAGACCTGTATCTGATCTCTCGAGGCTTTTTATGGGGGAGGAAATAAAAAGACAAAAAGCAATTTCAGTGTTTTCCACTGGGGGGAAAAAAAAGCTGAAAACGTGAATTTCATGTTCCCTATTCTTGGCAGCTTTGACCTCTGGTCTAAATAAGCATGATCAAAGGGCTTTTTTTTTTTTTTTCTTAAAACACTGTTTTTCAGCCTCTTGAGTTAGGTACTTTGAGTCAGCTCCTAGAACCTTAAATCTGTAAGTTTAAAGGAGCAGTCAGAGATCCTTTGAGGGGAAGGGACTTTACTCAGGGCCACTTGGAGAGCTAAGTGCAAAGCCAGGAGCAGAACCCAGATCTCCTCCCGCTCCTGTGGAACCCGCGGCCCACTGCCTCGGGAACGAGTGCGAGCTGTGCTAACCGCCCCCAGGAAGCCCACCCTCTCTGGGACCTAGGAGGCTGTGACCAGATGGGTGCATAACCCGGATGCATGTGTCCCCAAGTTGGGTGGCTGTTTAAAAACTTGGTATAGGGGACTTCCCCAGTAGTCAAGTGGTTAAGGCTCCACCTTTCAATGCAGGGAGCACAGGTTCAATCCCTGGTCGGGGAACTGAGATCCCACATGCCACACCGTGTGAACAAAAACAACAAGAAAAGCCTGGCTTGGAAAGGCCAGCATTCTTGTGACTTGACAGGGTCTGGTGCTGCAGGTTGCAGTCTGAGAAGTACCTGTCTTCTTTCAGTTATTAATTCAGTGGTACTTACTGGGTGCCGATAAGTACTGCTCAGGGACAGGTGTGCTAGAAAGATGGCAGCAAACAAAAAGAGATTCTGTTCTAATCATTGGGATCCATGCAATTTTTTACATTTTTTTCCAAAGGAAAGTGTCATTTTTTAAAGAAAACCAGATTCTAGCCATCCACGTCTTTAACAAGCTAATGGTCCAAGGGCCCTGCTGCTTCTGAGTCAGCTTGGGGTGTTGGACCTTTTTGTGAGGCTAGTTCCCAGTTACCTTTGCCCGCCCAGGTCTTGGAATTGACCGCGTCTTTTCAAGGCGCACGCTTCAAGGAGCGGTGGAGCGAGGAGGCACGGGACGTCCTCCAGTGAATTCATGCAGCCGCTTTTGGTGTTGGCACCTCTTGGTGTCTCATTCTTAACATAAGGGAAAAGTGAGACTGTGGTGCTTTCTCCACCAGCCAAGCAGCAGAGAAAATGCCTTTGGGGATTTGGAACAAACCTTATCATCATGTGGCCAGGGAGAGGCAATGTGAAGAGAACAAAGATCAGACTTGACCTTGAATCTACCTACGTGACTTTGAACAAATCTCCTCATGTGTGCAGTCAGATGGGCATCGGTCAGACGGGTATAATAGCACTCACCTGGCCTTTGGGGTGAACGGTAAAGACAATGTGCGCCAAGCCCCTGCTGCTGTGCCTGCCCTAGGTGCCTGTGGGACGGCTGCTGTTCCTACTCCGGTGTGTGTGTTGTTGATGTTTGTGTGTGCTGTCAGCCCACAGTAGCCTGCATCTGAGGTTAAGGTGCGGAAAGTGGTGTCCAAGGATCTTTAGCAGAGATGTAAGGTGTTGTCAAGACGGAAGGAAGACTTTGTGACCTGGGTGGAGGGAAGTTGGTACCAGTCGATGTAGAAGTTGAGAGATGAGTCTGCCCACCAGCCTCAGCTCTCGTGGATGATGTATTTGAGGGGGGACACTCGGCACCTTGCCCTGTGCGCGTCTGTGGCCTCCTGAGGGTTTGCGTGGCAGAGTCAGCCCTCGAGCCGTGTTTGTGCCTCGGGGCTTCCTCCTGGCTCACTGGGAACTGTGGGTTCTGTTACTTGGGTTGGTTGTCTCGTTGTCCCTGCTGTGTCTGCCACCACTGACTGTGTTCACTCTCTTCCAGGGGCTCCACGGGCCTTACCCCTTCGGCCAGTCTTAAACGGGTGTCAGCAAGAAGAAAAAGTAACAAAAGACAGAAGGCTTGACTCTGGGGGGGGCGGGCAGGGGGTTCCTCTGGATTGCAGACCACATCGCATGGACCCCTGGCTCTGATCCCCGTCCTGGAAGAAGAGGAAGACGCAGCAAAGACTAGTTTTGAGTAAACTCAGTGTGCATGTGTGAATGCCGAGTCGCAGGAGTGGTGTTGAGGCTACCAAGAAGAGATCCGTGAGCCACTTTGGGCTTTGTTTATTAGGTGTCAGTCTAACAAGTAATTAGGTTGCTCGGGAAGGAAAAGAAAAAAATGTTTAAATGGGGGAAAAAAGCCATCTTTTTAAACAAAAATTATTTTGCCTACAGACAGGTTGTAGTTTTGAGCACATGTTAATTTTTTTCCCCTCTTTCCCCACTTTTTTTTTTTACTATTTTTTTTTTTTTTTTTTTTAGATAAGGGATAACATGCTGTTTATAGAATAGCTGCTTGCTCTGGAAGCGATTCAGGTTAAAAGCTGGTGTGGCCTGCTCGGGGACCGTGGGGGTCCGCGCCGCAGGAGGACGCCCGCCGCGCCTCCTGACTCCTCGAGTCTCTGACCCCGTTTGTTTTTAATGGCATCAGCCAGTGTATTACCACGCTTTTCCTCCTCTTTTCTCTTTAATCTGTTGATTTACACCTTTGACATTTGTATTCGTCAACCCTGTGGCTTGTTACCACCAGAACCTCTCCGAAGACCAGACTTCCCTGTGCGGCCAGCAGTGGAAGCCTGGAGGACAGAGCGCAGGTGACGAAGCTTCTGAGGCCGAGAGGTGTCCGCCTGCACACGTGTGTAACAGCTCAGATCCCTTCCCTTCCCAGCCCCGTCACGCTCACTGCTCGGCTCTCTGGGAGTCTTCGCATACGGCGGCTCCCCATTCACTCTGGGAGCGGTGCCTCTGTGCTGCGTGCGTGCGTGTGCACCATGTGCAGCAGGCGGGTGTGAGGTGCCCGTGCTTCTCTGTTGTCACACAGCTCCCTCCCCCGTGTCTCCCTGCCCTCGTCCTGTGTGGTGTCCGCAGCCTGTGAGCAGAGGCTGGGCTGTTCAGGTATGAAAACGTAGCCCCAGGTGGGGGACTTGCCACAGGGAAGGGCCACACTTACTGACCGCGTGATCTTGGAGACCACGTTTTGCTGGGAATGAAAGGACCCTCGCCCCAAGCAAGATGCTTAGTGACTGGGAGGAGGTGGGCTCGGGGCAGCCCAGCGGAGCCCGGGCGGACGGGCCGGCTGCTCACGGGAACGGGTGGCCCCACGGGTGCCCTGTGGGTTCTGAGCAGGCTGGGATGTGGACGCCTCCATGGGGGGCTTGAACCAGGCCAGAACAGCTGTCTGCCAAAGATACAAGAATATGCAAAGGCCCTCTTCTCTTCTAAGCCCCTCCTTCCCTGAGTCTTGGCTGGTTTGATCGCCGGGATATGGATCTAGGGTGCGGTTGCTGGGTCACCTGCCTGTTGCCACACCGTCCCCCTCCCCGGGGGTGTGAACCGGCAGGGCGACCAGGTCGATGAGCAGCTGCCAGGGGTCATATAGCCTGGGTGTGGGTGAGGGTCTGCCTGCCTATCTGTCTCTGTCTGGGTGTCTGAGTTCCGAACATGTGTGTGGTTTGTGCCTCCTCATCCTCTTCTGAGACTGTTTTTTTTTAAAAGCTTGACTGTGAGAGAAAAACTTGTATGAAATTCCCCCAATGCCTCCCCACCTCCCCCCAGATAAAAGGGGGAGTAAACTCTGGTCCACTGGAGAAACCCCGAGGGAGGGTGGAGCCGGGCACTGGGAGGGTGGTGCAGCTGGGGCTGGACCAGGGCTCACACGGGGCATCTACTCTCTATGCACACAAAGAGCACCCCATTCCCAGCAGAGTAGAGGGGAGTCTCTGCCCGGTGCCCAGGCCACCACAAGCCCGAGCCAGGGGTTCACGGTGGCTTTTTGTTTGAGGGCCCTATTAGGTCCAGACTGCCGCCACTGTTGGTGCCAGCCTCCCTGGACACTGCTGCCCTGGAGCACACCCCCGCCCAGCCCCCTCCTCGCTTGCTGGCATCGCATCTTCAGCTGCCCACACGGGATCGCAGGAGGCTTTACATCCCCTGGTTCCCGACCTCCTGATCTACCCCACACCAGCCGCCCCTTCCCCTCTTCCCAGGGGGAGCTGCCTGCCGTTTGTTACTCAGCGTTGACTTCACAGGTCACTGTCAGTGGGTCTGGCCCTGCCTGGGGCTCCTGCTCCTCCTCTTGCTTCTAGGTAATCTCACCTGGCAAGGTAATTGTCCCAAGCATGTTGGCTTCCCTCCCAAGAACAAAACCATTTCTGTACACGTCTTCAGAGAGGTGGGCTCCTTGCCGAGACCAGAGCAAGCGCAAGCTGTGGAGTAGGGGCGGGAGGAGCCCGAGGTTGCCCCGGGACCTGGAGGCCCTTGTACCATCATCTGTCTCCTCTCCCTGATTTGAGTTCCGAGCAAGTCCTGGAGTCCCTCTTCTCCCGTCCTGGTGGGGCACCAGAGGCTACCCGCTCAGTTCCTCTTGGACTCTGTACCAAATGGGCGGCAGCCGCCGTCCTTCAGGACCTGAGTCCAGCGGGGGAGGCAGAGGGGCTCAGGCTTGCGAGGAACCTCTCTGTGTGCATGGAGTGAGGTGTGTGTGGGTGTGTGTGCACGTGTGCATGCTTTTTTTCTTTTTGCCATGGGGACAGTTGAATTTGGGGCATTTTTCTACAAGAAACAAGCCTTCTCTCTCCGATCAAGGACTGGCCATAAACTTTAGTCCGTCAAAGGCACTTGTAGCCAGAAAAGAACCTCACCAGGACAGCTGGTGTGGCCCCAGGGTGCCAAGGAGGGAGGAGGGCGTAAGCATAAACACCTCCCCAAATCGAACGTGAGCCCCGGCAGGAGAGGGTGGTGGGGTTGCCAGGCCCGGGAGGTGCAAGCCGATTCCCCACCCCACCCCGCCCTGCCTTTTCTGTTTCCCTGGGTGAATGCTGGAGCGGCTTAGCTGCTGCCTCGTCCTGGACACTGGCTTGTAGCAAGCTGTGTGGGTGTTCATGGTGGGGCCTCATGGTGCCTGGGAGGAGATGAAGATGAGGAGGTTTTTCCTTACTGTATAAATGAATATTTGTATGATTAAATTAACACACACCAAAAAAAAAAAAAGAAAAAACCCTATTTTCATGTGTGTCAGTGATTTTATTGCTTCCTGAAGTCCCTCTGTAACCTGCTCCGTGACCCTGTAATGGGACCAGAAACTCCTCCCAGTGGCCTTTAGGTTCCCAGGGCCCCTACCGTGCATCTGTTAGGCACTGCTCCATCCCCAGCACAGATGTACCGGTTAGTGTGGACCGGCGGCGGGCACTGTGTGGACACGTGCTGCGTGTCAGGCCTGGCGCATGGGTGTTAACACTGAGCACCACAGCCTCTCCTACTGGAGAAGCAGACAAGGGTGAGTTGGGACTGGACTTATAAGAGAAGGAACATTTTCCCTGATGTGTTTCCTTAGTGGTTCTGGTTGATTTCAGATTAGATACATTTTTGCAGACTGATCTGGGAGCCTGAGAACCATTTAGGGCCCACACTCCAGGCAGTTGACTAGCAAATCTGAATCCTACCCGCCATGTACTTTTGTGAGACAGACTTATGACCTTGGCCAGGAGATGGTGAGCCAGGTTTCAAGGTCGGTAGCATGAAAGAAACTTCATTGACAAATACATTAGCAAATGGTGGGTTCACTAGATCCATGCTTTGAGGACTTTTGGGAACTCAGAACTCAGCTTTGTCCTCAGCCACATCATTCTGTGTGTGTTGAAGGGAAAATGAGATCAGAGGGGGAGGAGAGTTTCTTGTCACCCAGTCTGGGACCCAGCACATAGGCTCCCAGATGCTGGTGTTTTCACTTAATGGCAGGCCCTAGGTTGGGCCTTCACCCTGTCTAGCAGAGCTGAGTGTTCTAAATGGTGGCCCTGGCGCTGAGCCAGAGTCTAGGATGTTAGGTATGGGAGGGGGATTCCCCAGCCATTGCCCTGCAGGCAGTTCAGTGAGGGAACCTGTGGCCACAGATTACACGAGACAGGCGCCACAGAAGAACTGATCTCGGCCACAGGGTCTCTGTACAGCGTGACCCGGGGCCCAGCATGACGGAGACCGGCCCAGAGACCCCTGGGTGAGCACCTTGCCGCCGCCCCAGTCCTGTCAGTGCACCCGCATCCTGCTTCCTCCCAGATACCCACGGCTGTTTGTTTTCTGCAGAAGAAGGGCCCCCACCCTGTCACCTGGGTCTTCTGGCAGCTCAGACCCACTCCCAGGCCTTCCCCCAACACCTCCGCCGTTGGACAGTTATTTGCTTGGCAGAATCTGTTTGTCTTTGGGGCTGTAACCTGTCAAGAAGTCACCAGGCCCTGGGAGAAAGAAGCAGATTTGATGGTAGCTCCTGGCCAGGGCCATTCCCACGGGGGCTAGGTGACAGGGAGGGGGCACTCAGCTGAGCTTTTGTCTGGGGGTGCGGTGGGGGAGGTTGCAGTGGTGTGGGCCCAGCCCTCCAGGCAGAGCAAACAGGTCCTCTCGGCCACCTCCCTGTCCCAGCTCAGGTTGTACTGGGCGCCTCCCACCCTGTTCTTGGGAAGGGCCCTCCTTTACCTGCTTCCTCTGACCTGACCACTTTCCCAGACACCACCTGGTGTCCAACCCTGTCTGGCGGCCGAGAGAACAGGCTCCAAGGGCACTCATGGCCACCCTTTATTTCAAAATGGGAGTAGAGCATGGAGCCTGAGAAGGAAGTGGCAGCCCACTCCAGTATTCTTGCCCAGAGACTCCCATGGACAGAGGAGCCGGCAGGTTGCAGTCCATGGGGTTGCAAGAGTCGGACACAACTTAGCAACTAAACCACCACCACCACCACCACCAGAGCAGGGAGCGGGCAAGGCTCCTTGAGAAGGGAGAGGGTGTGTGAGTTTGGGAGTCAAGAGTGTTCAGAGAATGGATTCTGACAAGCTAGCGTGACTGACATATGGGTCTCTTATACCTCCTCTGTAAAATGGAGATGTATTGGTTTAGAAAGCAGGACTTGGGTGGAACTCACAGGTATTTTAAAATATTCTGAGATTCTGTGATCTGGAACAGTGCTTCTCAAACCTGACTGTGTTAAAAATGCAAATTCTGATTTAGTAGATCCTGGGAAAGAGGGCAAGATTCCACCATTCTAACAAACACCCTAGTGAATGGACTCAGCTAGTCCTCTGACTGCACTTCGCATGAGGATAGTAGGTGATGATCTGAAGGGGTTCACCCCCTGCCCCACCGGCCACCTGGGCTATGAGACCGAGCCACATCTAGCCAGGGCTGTGTTGTCCAGACCCATGAGAATTTGAGGGAGCTGGAATCATTTAGAATGGTAATGTTCAATCTGGGCCATGGTTCCCCAGCATTTCCCAGGGTTTATCCAAGGCTGTGATTTCTGACTTAAATATTATTTCTAGCATTATGTTTTTCCATCACAAACAATAAATGTCTGAGTGTCCACCATAATTGTGGTGCTGTTGGCTGACCAACTCCTATTAAACTGTTTATGTGGATGACCTCATTTAACCCTTACAACCTTCCACAAGAAGCAGACCACCTGGCGCTCAGTTTGTGAACAGGTAACCCTGGAGTGTTCCGACTCCCCGGGAGACCGGTGTGAAGGCTGGGAGCATGGTGTAAGCAACCTTGACTTAGTCCAGGGGTGTCCAGGGGGCTCCTCTGAGGATGCTGAGGGTGCAGAGATGGCGGATGGACACACAGCCCGCAGTTCAGCGGCGAGGTTGGGGCAGGAAGCATGGTGTTGGGAGAGTCATCAGAGATCATTTAAAGCCTCAGGACCAGATGAGGTCATCAAAGGAGTGGCAGTGGACTTGACCCCATGGGTCACATGCTCCCTCTGCAGTGATCTCTGACCAAGGAGACTTCCTACTCCAGTGGCTAACACTCTTGTGCTCCCAGTGCAGAGGGCAAGGGTTCAGTCCCTGGTCAGGGGACTAGATCCTGCCTGCTGCAGTGAAGACCTGGCATAGCCAAATATATTTTAAAGAAGACTGCCCCCCACCCGCCCCCGACTCGTATTCTCACGGCCGTAGTGCACCTCTCTACTGTCCGATCCCCATCCTGTCCCTGACCCCTGTGTCCCTGCGGATGTTTATAGAGTCACTGAGGGACTGGATGGAACCAGGTGGCTGGCGCCTGGGGGAATGAGATGGGAGCCCCAGGAGCTTGTAGCTGAGTTCCTGTGGCCCAAATCCCTAGGGCCCCAGAGCCAACTTCTAGGAATTCCTCCAGCTGAGCTGTGGGAAAGGGAGAAGTCTCAGAGAGGAGTGGGGCTGTGTGCCTGGGGCCCAAGGAGCAAGGCCCTGTGGTGCCACGCTCACCTACCCCGGGCCCACCAGCCCTGGCCAACAGCCAAGACGGCTGGGCCGTCATTGCTTGAGGGCTCTGAGCAGCCAAGGCCCCCACACACAGAGGGCAGTGGGACAGGAAGGGTTGGGGTCGGGGGGCAGTGGAGAGAGGGGACTCCACTGAGCTGTGAGGGCTGTCTCTGAGCCCTGAGCTGAGAGAGAGGCGGGAAGGGGTGGGGGGGTGTGGAGGGCAGGAGCAGTCCCTGGGGGTGCTGGGAGTGCAGCCACTTTGGAGCTGGTGCGGGTGGGCCCGTGGCCCAAGCCTTGTCTGGAAAAGATGGGGCCTGCCTCCCACGCCAATAGCTTTTCCAAATCCCCACACCTCCAGGGCAAATGTCACCTCAGCTCTCGCCACCAAGCTTGGCTTTAAATCTGGGCCCTGCTCTTTCTCTGCTCTGTGACTGCTCAAGTGTATGTCAGCCCTCGGAACCTCACCTGTCCTAACCTGTAACCGAGAACAGTTCTTGTTTTCCAGAGGGATCATGAGAATCAAAACCCTTCGTAAAAGTTTAGCATTGCATACCCAGCGCAGGTGAGTGTCCAGTATGTGGTGGCCACTGTTATATTTTTGTGACCCTCCAGATGGAGGTCCAGCTCCTGAGGAGAAGGGGACTGGACCCATTTGGGAGGTGGAGTCCAAGAAATCCACAGCCTGCTCAGGAGTCTCTCCCAGGACCACAGCAGATCCTTGCGCTGAGGGTATGCCTTGGTCTGGGTGGGAGTTGGGAAGCAGGGAAGGACTGTTCTGGAAGAGGGTCCAGTTCCCTCTAAGAATAGACTCGAGGGGGAGGAGGCGGTCCTCAGAGGCTCTCTATGCGTGTTGAGTGAGGCAACGACCACGTGTGTAGGAGACACTGCCTCATGCAGGACTGGCCTGACTTCTGGAGGCGGACACTGCTTAGTCTAGCGCAGACCCCAGACTGCGGGGGCTCCTGGAGAGGGGTCGGCGAGTCACAGGTGCACTCGAGGTTGAGAACGACAGCCCAGAAGCCTATGGGAACTGGTTCGACCACTGCGGTTTACCAATTCCAAGGGCGGAGCACTGGGGCTCACACGTTTGCTTCCAGGTGCCTGCAAGGACCTGTATCGGGGCCAGGGACGCAGGCCAGGCCACAGGTGAGCACCAAGGTAGCATTGGCATCCCACCCTCGTGGCATTTCCTGCTGTCAAAGGCACCCGGACCCCCTGAACATCTCCAGCTCTTGCATGCTTCTGTCTTCACTTACCTCTCTCTTCCCCCACATCCTGGCTTCCTGGCAGGTTGAGCATGCTTTAACCAGGAACCACAAGGGTATAGGCTTGGGGCTGGGGCAGTTGTTACCAAGATAGGTCAAGAGGGCTGTCTGTGTGTGTGTGTGTGTGTTGAGCCTCTGCCAGGCCCCCTGATGTGGGTCCTCCAGGGCTGCTAAAGACATGTCCCTGAAGGGGAGACGGGCGGAGTGGGCGCGGGTGGGGAGTGGCTGAGTGTCCTGTGAGAGGAACCCGCGCAGGAGGGTCTCAGAGAGCCAGCCCTCCCTCAAGCGCCTTGGGTTGGGAACAGTGACCATTCAGTGCATCCCCAAACGTGAGACCACAAAGGGCCCTAGAGGCCAGCGAGAAAGGGCCTTCTTTCCCCAGGGTCCCACGGTCAGTGTCGGCCGCACCAGCTGCCTCCAGGACACCTGAGCCAGTGGGGGAGCCAAGGTCCCCCAGGGAAGAGAGGGGATCTGAGGTTGGGAAGCAGGAAGTGACTCCGGCTGGCTCCAGTCCCCAAGCCAGGCATCCAGGCTGGGGGTGTCCAGTGGGGCCAGTCGTGGTGGTGGTTGAGCCCCAGGGGAGGCAGCCTTGGCTCTGGGGACTCATTTGCATGGACCGAAGTGGAATTTGCATCTTTGAGAAGTTCCAGCTGTGGGAAGGGAGTGGGCGCCAGGAGCTCTTAGCCAGGCCTTCTGTCTTCCTGCCTCCCTCTGGATGGGGTGGGTGTGGGGGAGCAGGCCCTGTGCCAGCCAGCCGCCAGCCTCACCCAGGGTGAGGAGCTCAGCTGAGTCCCAGTGCCCTCGGCCCTGTCCTGTGTGGAACACGGGTTCAGAGGAGCAGAGCCGTCTGCGTAGCTGCACACGCATGCCCTCACTCACCGCATGTGATCCAACATACATGTGCAGCTCTGTGCACCACTCACACGCAGGAACGTGTCTTCACACAACATCTGTGCCCTCCACGTACTGACACAGGTGCAGGGACACGACCTTAGTTCATACACAGACACCATCACACCCTCGGGGTCACGTCCTCTCACACCAGCAGGTACCCAATCAAAGTTCACACCTGTTTCCCACATTCATCCTCGGTAATAGTTGATGGTTTTTACGTTTTCCCTCTAAGTCAGGCATGTTTGAAGTTCTATTCCATCCTCACAAGTAAGGACTGTTTTTTCTTTGTCACTGGTGTATTCTGTACATACAGTAGAAAGAACATGAAACTCGATGGGTTTGGCTTGAACCCTTTTTTTTTCGCTGTAATTTTTTGGCTGCACCGGATCTTCGTTGCTGTGCACAGGCTTTTCTCCAGGTGCGGTGCCGGGGCCTCTCGTTGCGGAGCCCAGGTTTTCGGGCACTCGGGCTTCCGCAGCTCTGGCGCAGAGGCACAGTAGTTGCAGTTCTTGGGCTCCAAGGGCTCAGCAGTTGTGGTGCATGAGCTTAGTTGCCCCAAAGCATGTGGGATCTTCCCAGACCAGGGATCATAAACCCGCGTCCCCTGCATTGCAAGACGATTCTGTACCACTGGACCACTGGGGAAAGTCCAGTGAACTCTTTCTTAAGTGCATGAATCATAACCATCATCCCACTCAAGATCTAGAACATGTCCACTCCCCCCAGCAGGCTCACATGTGTGCCTTGTCAATCAACAGCCCACGCAAGAGAAGCCAATGTCCTGTTAAAGTAAGTATCATTATTGTTCCCATTTAAGAGATGAGAAAACTGAGGCTCAGGCTCCTGGTCACATACTAAGCAGTGGCCAGAGTGGAGGCTCTGACCTCAGACCACCACACCACATAGATGGCTGTTCTTACACAGTGCACACCTCACACTGATAGAAGGCCGTGGTCATAAGAGGGGTGGATGAGCCTATTTTGTTTTTTCCATGAGGAAAGCAGCAGAGACAATCTAAGCTTTGTTTTCAGTCTGCCCTTAAAAGGGCACAACTTGGTTCAGGAAGGATCAGAGGATCAGTGAACTCTGTGAGCTCAGAGCTGCTGCTCCTTCCCTGGGGCACCATGTATCCACAGGGCGGAAGATGCATTTGAGGACACTTCTGCCCCGCAAGAAGCCACCTGAGCACTTACTTCGGGCCTTCCATCAGAGGAGCACTCGTGGCAAAGCTTGATATTCATTCATTCATTCATCCATTCATTCATTCATTCTGTTAATAGGTATGTAGTGAGAGTGCTTACCTACCCTGTGCCCAGCCCTGTCCTAAGTACTGAGGATGCATCAGTGAAATCAACACAGTATGCCTGCATCATGGAGCTGACAGTGAAATATATGGCGTTTGGGATAGGAGAAAGGGAGAGAGGGGGGAGTACAGCTTTTTTTGGCTATACCATGCAGCACATGGCATCTTAGTTCGCTGACCAGGGATTGAACCTGTGTCCCCCTGCAGTGGAAGGGCAGTCCTAAACCACCGGACCACCAGGGAAATCCTGAAGTGCAGCTGTAAACAGGCGGTCAGGGCGGTCCCCGTGGAGAAGGTGAGGCTTAAGGAAGGATACGAAGCAGCTTTGCGGCCATCTAGAAGAGCATTCCAGGCAAGGAGAATGGCCAAAACAAAGGAAAATAACGGCACCCTTTTAGATGCCAGTTGTGGGTCCTGCGAAGTGCAGACTGGCATCTGAACCCCTCGCCCACCAGGGCAGTGTGACTTTGGTGGGCCCACTCTTCCTCTCTGGGCCTCGTCTCTTCCCCACAGGAGGCGAGGCTTAGACAATGAGCTGCCCTGTCCACCTGCTCACTCCGTCCTCACGGACCTGCCCTAGCCAGTGGAGGGGCATCTCCGCCCACCCAAGTTCTGCCCCAGGGCCTGGCCACCCGACTCCAGGGCTGGCCATAGACTCCGGTCCGGGACCAGACCGCTCTAGATGCAGGGGCCAGGGGTGGCAGTCCGGGAGGCACTGGCAGAGTTCCAGACGTTAGAGCATTTCCAAACACTGCCTGTGTGTGTTTGGGCGAATGGGGTGGAGCTACTGGGGATTTGTGTGTGCCCTGGGTGTCATGTCCCAAACATATGCCATAGGTTTATCTGCATATTTATTGTTGAAGGCAACAGTGGATGAGTCTAGGGTCCCTCCAGACTCCACCCTCCCTGGATACCCCCAGGCCTGGCCTATCTCTGGAGGATCTCTCTCCTGGGGACCCCCTGACCTCCTCCCAAGATTGGCTTCATGTCTTGGTCCTGTTCTCCCTTCCTTCAACAACTTTAGCTTCTCAAAATCCTCCTTAAGGGAAATGCTTACCCAAGACCCCCTAGACAAAGAAGGAAATGGCAAAGAAGGAGACATTGACAGGCCCTATTGAGTCATTTAGGAATTGCAACCAGCTGTAAGTAACAGACCTGAACGGCCGTGGCTTGAACAAGATAGGGATTTATTTCTGTCTGCTTAAGTGGAAAGTCTGAAGGGCTGGCTTCTAGCCTCAAGGCCTCCTTATTGTCAGTTGTAGCCACCACAGCTCCAGCTATCACATTCCAGTTCCAGGCAGAAAGGAGGAAAGATGGACTCAGTCCCGTTTTAAAGGAACTGTCCTGGAATCCCTACCCAAGAACTTAATTTATATCCCACTGGCCAAAATTTGGTTAACTTCCTTCTGTCTCCAAGTAATGCTGGCATGATTTCATCCAAGATAATTGGGTTTCCATTAGCAAGAAAGAAGAGAATGGATACTGGGGAGACAGCGAACAATTTCTCCTCTGTATGTGCCCTGAACTTGTCCACCTCTACACTGAAAAACCTCGTGCTGGGACTTCCCTAGAGGTCCAGTGGCTAAGACTCCGCACTCCAAAGGCAGGGGGCCTGGGTTCAATCTCTGATCAGAGAATTACATCCCACATGCCAACTAACAGCATCCTGCAACTGAAGATCTGGCATGCTGCAGCAATGATCGAAGCTCCCGACTGCCGCAACTAAGACCCAGCACAGCCAAATACATACACACATGCACACATACATGCTGTTGCCTCTTCCTGCGAAGTCTTCTACCCTCACCGCACAGTCATCTGTTCTCTGGTAAGGAGCACACAGTACGTTTTCTGAACTTATTGGGGTTGCCACGACAGAAAGCTCCCAGGGCTCACTCCAGTGAAAGGGAGAGGGTGGAGTTAATTCTAAGAACAAAGAACACCAGCCCTGGCATCCATCACGAGGGAGGGGCAAGGCCTCCCCACCCCCTGCTTGGCAGGGGTCAGAGCAGTGGATAAGCCAGGCCAGTCCCTGCCTCCAAGGAGCTGACATTCTGAGGGGGAGAGACAGTCATCTACAGACCAAAACCTAATGAAGGACTTGCCTGGTGGTCCAGTGGGTGACTCCACGCTTCCAATGCAGGGGGCCTGGATTCAACCCCTGGGCGGGGAACTAGATCCCGAATGCCACGCAGCTGAGAGTCTGCATGCCGCAACTAAGACCCACCCAGCGCAATCAAATTAAATAATTAAATATTACAAAAAAGAAGATCAATTCAGACTGCCCTAAGTACTGAGAAATAAATCAGAGAAAGGGGGTAGGTAGAGAGTAACCAGGTGGTTGGGGAGCACCAGGCACGCACTAGTAAGCGTGTTGAAAGGAGCCCTCAGGAAAGTGGCCCCGATCCCAAAGGCTGTAGACCCTTGAGGGGCAGTGGATGAACATGGCTCCAGATGAAAAGCCCCAGGGCAGGTGTCAGGGGCTGGGACTCCCAGCCCAGACGGGCTGACCCAAGCCTGGAGATGAGACCAAAAATCTCACAGGGGAGTGTGGGGTGGGAGGTCCTGCACAGTACCAAAGCTGTTTAGAAAAGCTAGTGGAGGGCTTCCCTGGTGTCCAGTGACTGAGATTCCTCCTGCCAGTGCAGGGGACGCGGGTTCCATCCCTGGTCTGGGAAGTTTCCACATGCCTGGGAACAGCTAATGAAGCCTGTGAGCTCTGAGCCTATGCTCCGCAACAAGAGAAGGCACCAGGATGAGAAGTCCTCCTCACACAACTAGAGAAAGCCGGTGCACAGCAACGAAGACCCAGGGCAGCCAAAAAATTAAATAAGTAAAACTAAAAAAAAACACTGCTGGATCCAGACACCTAGCAATTGCTGAAGGTCCAAGGCCGTGGTCCCCATGGGTTCCCCTGAGTGGCCCTCCCTAGCAGACCAGGTCTTAGATGTGTGGCTGAATGGACTCTAGGGGGCCCCAGACCCACACACACCAGGCAGACCTCCTGGCAGCCCAGTGGGCTTGGAGGGAGCCAGCCTACCCCCAAACCAGCCAGGTAAGAGAAGCAGCTTTCGGCACTGTGGGCAGATAACGCTGGGCCCTGAGCGCTCTTCTCCCAAGAAGGAGCAAGCTCAGGGTGCTAGGGGAGTAGGAGACCAGCTGGCTCCCCAAGTCCCTTCCTGAAAACGCTGCTACCCCTGACCTTGTCTCACATTACATCTCTGAGGCCCTTAGGAAGACAGAAGAAACTTCTCACTAAGGAGCTAGGGGTGGACCCCACTTAGGGGCGATGCCGTTACTGAGTCACAGGACACTGTTTCAGTTCAGTTCAGTCACTCAGTCGTGTCTGACTCTTTGCGATCCCATGGACTGCAGCACGCCAGGCCTCCCTGTCCATCACCAATCCCCAAAGCTTACTCAAACTCATGTCCATGGATGCGGTGATGCCATCCAACCATCTCATCCTCTGTTGTCCCTTTCTCCTCCTGCCTTAAATCTTTCCCAGCATCAGGGTCTTTTCAAATGAGTCAGCTCTTCGCATCACGTGACCAAAGTATTGGCATTTCAGCTTCAACATCAGTCCTTCCAATGAACACCCAGGACTGATCTCCTTTAGGATGGACTGGTTGGATCTCCTTGCAGTCCAAAGGACCCTCGAGAGTCTTCTCCAACAGCACAATTCAAAAGCATCAATTCTTTGTTGCTCAGCTTCCTTTATAGTCCAACTCTCCCATCCGTACATGACCACTGGAAAAACTATAGCCTTGACTAGATGGACCTTTGCTGGCAAAGTAATGTCTCTGCTTTTAATATGCTGTCTAGGTTGGTCATAACTTTTCTTCCAAGGAGTCAGCATCTTTTAATTTCATGGCTGCAATCACCATCTGCAGTGATTTTGGAGCCCAAAAAAATAAAGTCAGCCACTGTTTCCACTGTTTCCCCATCTATTTGCCATGAAGTGATGGGACCAGATGCCATGATCTTAATTTTCTGAATGTTGAGCTTGAAGCCAGCTGTTTCACTCTCCTATTTCACCTTCATCAAGAGGCTCTTTAGTTCTTCTTCACTTTCTGCCATAAGGGTGATTTCATCTGCATATCTGAGGTTATTGATATTTCTCCCGGCAATCTTGATTCCAGCTTATGCTTCCTCCAGCCCAGTGTTTCTCATGATGTACTCTGCATATAAGTTAAATAAGCAGGGTGACAATATACAGCCTTGACATACTCCTGTTCCTATTTGGAACCAGTCTGTTGTTCCATGTCTAGTTCTAACTGTTGCTTCCTGACCTGCATACAGGTTTCTCAAGAGGCAGATTAGGTGGTCTGGTATTCTCATCTCTTTCAGAATTTTCCACAGTTTATTGTGATCCACACAGTCAAAGGCTTTGGCATAGTCAATAAAGCAGAAATAAATGTTTTTCTGGAACTCTCTTGCTTTTTCAGTGATCCATCGGATATTGGCAATTTGATCTCTGGTTCCTCTGCCTTTTCTAAAACCAGCTTGAATATTTGGAATTCATGGTTCACGTATTGCTGAAGCCTGGCTTGGAGAATCTTAAGCATTACTTTACTAGCGTGTGAAATGAGTGCAATTGTGCGGTAGTTTGAGCATTCTTTGGCATTGCCTTTTTTTGAGATTGGAATGAAAACTGACCTTTTCCAGTCCTGTGGCCACTGCTGAGTTTTCCAAATTTGCTAGCATATTGAGTGCAGCACTTTCACAGTATCATCTTTCAGGATTTGAAATAGCTCAACTGGAATTCCATCACCTCCACTAGCTTTGTTCGTAGTGATGTTTCCTAAGGCCCATTTGACTTCACATTCCAGGATGTCTGGCTCTAGGCGAGTGATCACACCATCGTGATTATCTGGGTCATGAAAATCTTTTTTGTACAGTTCTTCTGTGTATTCTTGCCACCTCTTCTTAATATCTTCTGCTTCTGTTAGGTCCATACCATTTCTGTCCTTTTTCGAGCCCATCTTTGCATGAAATGTTCCCTCGGTATCTCTAATTTTCTTGAAGAGATCTCTAGTCTTTCCCATTCTGTTGTTTTCCTGTATTTCTTTGCATTGATCACTGAGGAAGGCTTTCTTATCTCACCTTGCTATTCTTTGGAACTCTGCATTCAAATGGGTATATCTTTCCTTTTCTCCTTTGCTTTTCACTTCCCTTCTTTTCACAGCTATTTGTAAGGCCTCCTCAGACTGTCATTTTGCCAAGGAGTAAACGTCTTTTAATTTCATGGCTGCAGTCACCATCTGCAGTGATTTTGGAGCCCCCCAAAATAAAGACACTATGTTTATGGTGTCTTTTCTCCCACAGGGGCTCCTTGGAGCCTTCATGGACCCCCTACAAGAATGTTATCTGCCCCCTCCACCTCCATTTGACGCAGTAGCACACTGAGGCTCAGAGAGGAGACGGACTTGCCGAAACTCCCCAGAGGGAAAGGGGCAAGGATGGAGGTGGGAGGGCCTGAGCTACATCCTGCTGTCAAGAGTTTTAGATGTCGAGATAGGGCTTTACCCTGTGGGGTCAGCCACTGGAAACCGATGTTCATCCCAGGGACTGCTGTCCTCACACGCAAATGCTGTCTCACCCGTTTCTCCCATTGATTGGCCCAGAAGGTGTATTGTATATCCATTTGAAGGTACAGGAAAGGGAACGCTGAGGAGGTGGAGATCCTGGCCCAAGGCTTCAGGACATCTGGGCCACGTGGTCCCAGGCCTGCCCACGGTGCTGAGAGGCAGGTAGATGGGTGAGCCATGGGCTCCGTGTCACTCACACCCGGCCAGGTGTGATTTGGGGCAGTTCACTGATCCGCTGGGGCTCAGTGTCCCCTACCTGTGAAATGGGGCAAGTTCCTGCTTCACAAGATCTTCTGCAGACGGTGCCCGGCTTGTGCCCACTGGAGGCTCCCACCCTCCTCATGGGGCCAGGCAACAGCTGGGGGGCAGCTCCTCACTGGGGCCCGGTGCCCCCTCCCCGCCCTGGCCCACGGCCAGCGAGGCCCGCCCGAGCCACATCGTCCAGATGGTACCATAAAGCCATCCCGAACCTGGGCTGCCCAGGAACAAACAGCCCTTCCCGGCCCCTCCCAAGAGGCCCCACCCCACTGGATTCCTCACCAGGAAGACACCTCGTCGGGGTGAGGGCAGCCACTCAGGGCCAGCTGCCGGCTGTTTGTTTTGTTTTTCCTGAGAAAGGGGAGGGAAAGCCAACCTGGAAGACTGAGGCCAGGGCAGGGAAGTGTAAGAAGGAGGACCCCTGAGACCGGCCCCTCCCGTCTCCTCCTCACCCTCCTTCCCCCCTGTTCTCTGCTCCTTCTCCCCCTGCTCAAGAGAGACCCACTTCCACTCTGCTGTGTGACCTCGGGCATGTCTCTGACACTCTCTGAGCTCTAGTTCCTCCATCAGTGAAGCAGCCCCCTCCCTGGGCTGGTTCTGGAGGCTGAAGGATGCTTCAGGGGGCCTCTAGCGAAGGGCAGCCCTGGCCCCTCGTGTTGCGTGCAGCGATTCAGAGTCGGGGAAGGGTAAGCCTTCCCTGGATGGACAGAGACTGGAAGCTTGGAGAGCTAAAGGTCCCAGGCCAGGCAAGGAGGGCCCATGTCCCCTCCTCCTGGCCCCCCAGGAACTCGTCCCTTCAGGTTGATACCCCCAGAGGGTCCTGCTGGACAGAGCTCAGGCCTCAGTTTTCCCATCTGTGCAATGGGAGGGACAGGGTTAGTGTGGGAGTAGGGAGGTGGGCTAGGGTGGGGTCGTATCTCAAATGGATCAGGCACCTATATGGGGAGACCAGTGCCTCAACCCTAACCCCTTGGTCACCAGGACTCAGGCTTTCTTCTTTGAAATTTTGATCACCTCCCTGCTCAGCTTCTCTTGGGCACAGAGAGTTTGTCCTGTACGGTGAAATCCTTAATTACAGATTGCCTGTCCGCTATTGTTTTCCTTTCTTTCACGTGTGCTGGGAGGGTTGGAGCACAGTGGTTCTCGGGCCAGGCCGCCAGGGTGCAGCCCCCACTCTGCACTTGCTGCTGTGTTACCAGGAGGTAGCGTGGCCTCCTCTCTGTCTCAGTTACCTTATCTGTAAAATGGGCTTGATGGTAGAAGTGCCCATCTTATAGTTTCCATATTCAGCTTGGACATTAAATGCATAAACTGCTGGGAACCTACAGGGTCTATGCCTGGTCTCAGACTTAATATTCTCCTCCACCTGGTCTCAGAGGGCCCACTCATGCCCACCACCAGCCCCTGCGTGTGCAAAGGCCAAGCCATGGGAAGACGGCCCCAGGCAGTGCACGGCCGCCATGCAGGTGAGTGAAGGCCTGGTGGTTGGAGGACAAGTCAGTGGTGGACTCTGCCGGGCCCTGATCGCCTACGCTAGGAGGTGTGGAGATCTGGGCCCCTCATTCTGCCCACTCACCTCCCCTTGATGGGGCCTTGGCTGCCCCCTGGCCTTCTCTGGGTCTCAGTCTCCTCATCTGTAAACAGGAAATAAGAGCTTCCTCTCAGGGGTGTGTGGAGATGAAACGAGACGGCATGCATGAAGTGCCTGCCGGGCACTGTGAGTGTTGCTGAGGATGCTGACGGGGAGTGAGCTCAGTGAGGGGGCCCCGGGGCCCCTCCCACAATTGCGGGGGGAGGGACAAGGAGGGCCCCCAGGTGGCGCTGGTGGTAAAGAACCCACCTGCCAAGGCAGGAGACATCAGAGACTTGGGTTCGATCCTTGGGTTGGGAAGATCCCCTGGAGGAGGGCATGGCAACCCCCTCCAGTATTTTTACCTGGAGAAGCCCACGGACAGAGGAGCCTGGTGGGCTATCGTCCACGGGGTCCCAAAGAGTCGGACATGACTGAAGCGACTTAGCACAGCACAGCACTAGGAGGGCCCACAGGGACCTAGTCAGCTTTCAGAAGACCAGGCTGGGGCCCAGAGAGGGAAAGGAACTTGTGGAGGTCACACAGCAAGTCAGACAGAGGTGGGACTGCAACCGGATCTCGAGTCCCCTGCCCCAGGCCCTTGACCTGCCCACCCTGAGGAGGACGAAGAGGGGGTCTCCAGCCTCTGCTCCCCTCCGACCCCCAGGCTTCCCATCCACTCCTACCTCCAATGCTCTAAGACGCCTGGTTAGGTAGACCCTTGCTCTAAACAGCTCTGCTACTGCCCAGCTGTGGGCAGGTCGCCTCAGTTTATCTATCTCTGAAATGGGGGTAAGATGAGGACTGTGCACAAGATAGTCTTGGGTACCCATCAGGTGAGCCCCCTCCCCCCACACACACACACACACGATACCTGCCACCCTCCATGTGCCAGAGAGGCTAATTCTCATCTCAGCCCGAGAGGTCTGCGTTGAGGCCCGGGAGGTAGGCGGACTCGCCTGAGGTCACAACGCTCGTCTGTCCTCCGGGTCACTCAAGCATCTGCTCATGCAAGAGAGCAGAGCACAGGGTCCCCTCGGAAAGTTCCGCACCTTCCTCCCCCTCCTCTCCAAGTCTTGCCCGTCCCCGCGGCCTGACTCCCAGCCTCATCCTCCCGCCCCTGGACTCCTCCTTGTCTGCCCGTCTGGGCGGCTGGCCTGGGTTCCCTGAGGGCACGGCGCTCAGCTGGCACAGTTAGGACTGAGTAAGAAGCAGTGAGTGAGTGTGGTGGCGGGGCCGGGGGGGTGGGGGGAGCAAGGGGGTGAGCCTGGACTCAGGGTGAAGGTTTCTGTGTGACACCCGAGATACTGGGCGAGTCCACTTCCTGCAGCTGCTGCCAATTGCGTCCAAGACTGGGCGCGGGGATCCTAGTTTCCCCGACGTGACGCAGAAGCAGCATCCGGTGGCCAAAGGGGCAAGGGTCACCAGTTGGGGGTAGGGCGGTTTCTGGGGGCCCCCAAGCTGCCGAGCCCAGCAAAGGGTGCACGTAGCAAGATGCCCACTAAGGTGGAGGGAGGGTCTGGACAGAACGACCTGGGGACTGACTGTCCCGGGGACTGACTGACTCCGGGACCCCTTGACTATCCCGGCCCATGTACAGGCCAGATGGACCAGTGATCGGACCCCAGGCTTGGCTGGCTTTGCATGCTGCCTGTGTCTTACTAGATGTGTGTCCGTGAACAAGGTAATTACCCTCTCCAGGCCTTGGTTTTCTCATCTTCAAATGGAGGTATGATACCTACCCCACAAGGTTAAGATGAGAATTAAGTGACACTATGTAGAAAAGGCATCGGTTCCCACTGCCTGTACCATGAAAAGCTTCCGCAAGTGCAAAAAGTAACATTACCGTATTTGTTAGTCACAGGCACAGAGACTACCAGACCGAATTGAAGCCACACAGCAGGCAGAGCCAAGGAGGGACCAAGACTCCCGCTCTGTAACTTTAGCAAGAGGCAGCAAAGCGCGGGCTGCTCGAGGCCCTGGAGTCAGGCTAGTGGCTTGCAGGTTAGCCCTGCCACTCACAAGCTCTGAGACCTGAGGCAACTTCCTAAACCTCTTGGTCTCGTGTTCTCCACTGGTCCCCGTAGGGTTGCTGGAAGGAGTTAATTTGCGTCAAGTGCTTGGAAGAGTGCCTTTATGGAGTACCAAAAAATAGTTCAGACAGTGCTGTGTGACCCTGAGCAAGTCCCTTCCCTCTCTGGGCCTCTGCTTCACCCCTGTAAAATGCATCATCAGATTAGTTCAGCCGGAGGTTCCTTCCTTCACACTTTGATGTCCGTAATTCTGGGGAGTGGAGGCACAGTCCCCAGAACCCTGCTCCCACTGTTGCGGTCCTCACACCCCGGAGGGCAGGACCCCTCTGCAGCCCCTGTCTCTGCGCTTCTCCTCTCCCCTCTTCCAGGAGAGACAAAGGTGCCAGAGGAGAGGGGCAGTGTTGGCAGTGAAGGAGCAGGGAGGCGGTCCAGGCTGGGGCAGTGGGAGGGCATATACCCCTCCGACCAGCCCTCTATGCGGTTCCCACTGCCCTCTGTGCCCCGGGGGTGGGCAGGCCCCTGCTCCCCTCTGACCGGGGCGGGGTGCCCACAGAGGCAAGGCTGGCTTGCCCCCTCCATCAGGAGGGAGGAACCCCCAGTGAAGTCCCCTCCTTGGCTCGGCAGAGTCAGGCAGGCCTTGCCCAAGAATGAAGACAGCGGAGCTCAGGAACCAAGCCCTGACAGCTGGGGACCTCAAGCCGGGGGACCCCCGACTCTCTGCGCCTGTCCTGGGGTCTGAGCGGAGAGTGGGCTATGTCTCGGGCCCTCCTGGGCCTGGTGACACAGAGGTCACAACCCAGGGAGGCGAGAGCTCAAAGTCTCCAGGGGCCTGCTGCGGTGGGCCCGCGGCCCGCCTCTCCTGCAGCCCTCGCCACCTGATGGGCCTGGAGTGGCTGCAGGGAGGGGTGCCTCTGACTGCAGCCCCAGCGTGCGGTGGGAGCGACTGGAAACCCCGGACCAGGAAGCAAATGCTATTCTCCATCAGCCCTCCCCTGACCCTCCTTCTTCCCACACCTGTAGCCATTGTTTCCAAGGAAATTAGGCCTCACAACCAGGAGGAGGGAGCCTAGCCTTCCACCCTCCCCACACCCTCTGCCCTCCCCAGGGACATTCCCAGGCCTCCCTCAGCCCAGCCCCCATTTCCTTCCCACTCTCTGGCTGGTGCCCCCAGCTGCCCATCAGTCCATCTTTCCATCCATCCATCCCTTTATTCCACGCATAGCTTTTTGCTAGACACTGCACTCGAGGCCAAGGATGCCAAGAAAATGTGACAAAGCTTCTGTCTCTATGGACTCCCTGCTCAAGGCAGGAGACAGAGAAGCAGAGGGACCGTTTGATAAGGTGAGATTTATATCCCGATCCCAGGGCCCCTGACACTGGCAGGATCGGGGAAGACTTCTCAGAGGAGCTGATACCCGTGCTGGATTCTGTGATTAAGTATGAGGGCACATGGAGAAGTCTGGAAGCGAGTCTGTCACCCCCCGAGCGCAGGGCCTGTTACACTCACTGTTGGTCTCTAGTGTCCGGAACAGCGTAACGTGCAACCAGTGCTCAGTGTGTGTGTGTGTGTTAGTTGCTTAGTCGTGTCCGACTCTTTGCAACCCCACAGGCCGCAGCCCACCAGGCCCCTCTGTCCATGGGATTCTCCAGGCAAGAACACTGGAGTGGGTTGCCATTTCCTTCTCCAAAAGGAACTATAGAAAGAAAGAAAGTGATGTCGCTCAGTCATGTCCGACTCCCTGCGACCCCATGGACTGTAGCCCACTAGACTCCTCCATCCACGGAATTCTCCAGGCAGGAGTACTGGAGTGGGGTGCCATTTCCTTCTCCGGGGCTCAGTAGGTGTTGGAACAAGTCACAGTGTTTGGGGATAGCGTCCCACAGCTCTTGGAGCTGAAGCGGCCACTGTGCCTGTGAGCAGAAGCATCGTGGGTGCTAGGGGACAGGACCATGTGGTGCCTCCGGGGCCCCAGAGACCCCACACACTTGCTCTGAGGGCAGTAGGGGGCCATGGGGGCCGGAAGGGCCCAGGGACACCCGGCTCACCCCCTGTTCCCTTCCCCGATCTAATCCTCTGACCAGCCCTGTTGCAGCCGCCCTTTCCCTCAGCCAAGTCTGTATCATCTGGTGATTTGTGGAAATAAGCACGTGTTAATCACCTACTGCGTGCCACAAGTTTTGTTGGGAGCTGGAAATGAATTGAACAGTCCTGCCCACACATTACCCACAGTCCAGGACTGAGACTCTTTATAAGTATAGTTGTGTTAGTTTCTGGTATACAGCAGAGTGATTCAGTTTTACATATATATATATATATGTTCTTTTTCATATTCTTTTCATATTCTTTTCTGGCTTATTACAGAATACTGACTATAGTCCCCTGTGCTATAAAGTAGGACTTTGTTGTGTATCTGTTTTATATGTAGTAGTTTACATCTTCTAATCCAAAACTCCTAATTTGTCCTTCCCGCACCCCCTTTCCTCTTTGGTTACCAGAAATTACCATAGAATTCACAGTTCAATGTCTGCGAGGCTGTTTTTGTTCCATAAATAAGGTCATCTGTTACATATTTTAGATTCTACATACAAGTGGTATTATATATTTATCTCTCTTTCTGATTTACTTCACTCAGTATGATAATCCCTAGGTCCATCCATGTTGCTGCAAATGGCATTATTTCATTCTTTTTATGGTGAATAAATAGAAAAGGAAATGGCAACCCACTCCAGTATTCTTGCCTGGTGGATTCCATGGACAGAGGAGCCTGGCAGGCTACAGACTATGGGGTTGCAAAGGGTCGGACATGGCTGAGCTCACAGGACAGGACATGGTGAGTAATATTCCACTGTGTATACGTGTCTTCTGTACCCATTCCTCTGTCGATGCATATTTGGGCTGCTTCCGTGTCCTGGCTGTTGTCAACAGTGCTGCAGTGAACACAGGGGTGCAGCTATCTCTTTGAATCGGAGTTTTCTTGGCATATATACCCAGGAGTGGGATTGTTGGGTCATATGGCAACTCTGTTTCTAGGAGGATGGAGCCTCTTAATCTGGGGTTCATGGAGGGGCTCCAGGGGAGTCTGTGAGCCCCTGGAATTGCGTGTGTATTCTCAAGTAGAGTCTCAAGAGTGACCAGCTCCCCACACAGGTCAAGACCCACGTGTGTATGGAAGAAGGTCGCTTCCCCAGCATTGCATCTGGACTCTGCTGAGAGAGGTCAGGCCTCAGTACCTTCCAATCTTAACCTAACCCTGACTCTGCCCAGGACCCCAAACCCTCCCAACCCTACATCAAGGAGCTGGCCATTCCCGGCAGCAGGCGAGGGCACCGAGCACTTCCTGCCTGGTGGTGAGGTTGCCCGGCAGGGGTGTGCCACCCACAGTCCCGGCCCCTAGAGCAGCTTCAGCTGTATCAGCTTAGGATGGTTCTGGGAACTCTGCAGCTGCCACTGTATCTGGGAAGTCACCATGGGGGAGGGGCAGGACTCAGGGTCAGGGCCTGGGCAGCAGGATCTGAGGGTCAGATCCACACTCGGGGGCTCCCTGAGTGCGGCAGCTGGCACAGGGGCATCTTTCAGCACCAAGTCCTGCCTCACCTCCTTCCCCCCTTCCCCTTCAGCTCTCAGAAATGCTGTTTTTCTCTCCATCTCCCTTCCCCCCTTTGAGCATCTTCATTCATTCATTCACTTGTTCATTTCCTTCATTTATTCTTGGGCACCCAGAAGGAGGATCAGAGAATGGCTGGAAGCATCAGGCTCTTGCGTCACCAAGCTGGGCTGAAGGGGGCCCTCGGGGGGCAGGGGGCGGGGAAAGGAGGCCAGCAGAGAGCGTGGGGCCAGCCAGGGTCCTCCCCACGGCTCCCCCAGATGTCAGAGGTGGGGCCCTGTAGGGTGATGGGGGCTGAGCCCATGGCTGTGGCCCCCTGAGCTGAGCTACAGAACATGGCAGGGGTGGTGTGGGGGTTGGGTGGAAACTCGTCATCAGGGGCTCTGGAGCCCAGAACAGGAAGTCAGCTGGAAAAATGTACCCAATGAATCTCCAGCATCAGTGGACAGGGTCTACTGAATCCTCAGTTGTGCCTCAATTTCCTCATCTGTAAAATGGGGACACGTTGGGGTCAAAAGTCTAGGAAGGGGACTTCCCTGGTGATCCAGAGGTTAAGAATCCACCTGTCAATGAAGGGGACATGGATTCAGTCCCTGGTCTGGAAAGATCCCACATGACATGGGGCAACTGAACTGGTGCACCACGGCTGCTGTGCCCACACTCCAGAGCCCATGAGCCACAGCCACTGAAGCCCACGTGTCCCAGAGCCCACTCTCCACAAGAGAAGCCACCGCAATGAGAAGCCTGCGCGTCCCAAGCCCCCGCTCACCACAGCCAGAGAAAGCCTGTGCACAGCAGAGAAGACGCAGAGCAGCCAAAAATAAAATATAAAAATAAATACATAAAATTGAAAAAAAATTTAAGTATAGGAGGATTAATGTGAGAAATACGTGAATTAATTCAGTAGCATGGCTGGTAATAACCTTGACCCGGGGTTAGCAATTGGGTCCCTGTGTTCATTATGTGATTAATAACCAAGGGGGCCTCTGGTGAGTGTGGGTCATGAACTCAGGATTATGGTCAGTCCAGTTAACAAGGGTCCCAAACACAGCCTCTCAAGTGCTTGACACCTGCTCTGTGCTCCCTAACCCTGGCCACAATACAGATGAGAGAGACAGAGGTCCCCACTGGGAGAACCTTCCACTGTCGACAGGTCCTGGCTGTGTGCCAGGCACTCACACGTTCTCTCGTTTGCTCCTTACAACATCCCTTTGAAGAAGAAATTCTTGCATCCCTTTCAGTGAGAAGAGAAACCGAGGCTGGGCAGGAAACTGACTTGCCCAAGGTCACACACACAGCCAGAAGCAGCAGAGCTGGGACTTAAACTTAGTTTCCAGGCTCTGCTCCTCCCAGATGCTTCTGCAGCTCCATAAAAACGGTGCCCGAGGGTCTCTGGATGCTGCCCCCACCACCCCAGGGCCCTGAACCTGCTCAGCTCCGTTTTCTCATCATTTCCTTAGAGCCTGTCGGGCTGCAGGAGCGCGAGTGTGTGTCCAGAGAGAGCGTCAAGGGTAGAGGGGCTCCTCCTGGACGGACTCACCCTCCAGGTCAGGCTGTTGGTGGACCTGGACATCCAGGGGCCGATGGAGAGCACAGGGCTGGCGAGGGAGCCGGAGGACCCGGGCACCGGGCTGCCGTCCCCACCACGACGCCATCCACACACACCCTGCAGCCTTCCACCCGGGCCGAGCCCTGACCCTCCGCCTCAAACTCCACCTGGCGGGCCCCTTGTCTACAAAAGGCAGAGTCAGGCGGCTGTCAACACTGCACTTCCATGCTCAGCCCACCCCCCAAACTGTCCAGCAATGGCCTACTGTCCTGCCCAGGGCCCTGGCACAGCCCCAGGCCACGGGAATGCGAGGAAAGGTCCTGGCTGGGCTCGAACTCCTGCTGGCTCTGCTGCCATTGTGCTGTGTGACCTTCGGCATTTCATCGCCCTCTCTGAGCCTCAGTAAAAAGGGATCTCGGAGGACTGGCTGATATCTCTCCTCCTCCTGGTTCTGCCCTCCTGTGGGATTCTAACCCCAGGGAGAGAGTTGGAATCCTTCGGGTCTTGATTCAAACATCACCTTCTCAGACTCTGCCGGACCCCTCACCCCCTTCACACACACACTTAAAATTGCCCAACACTTCCCATTCTACACCCTTGCTTCGTTTTTGCCCCACTGCAGGGGTCATCACCTGCCGACACACTCTCTTACCTACTTATTTGTGTTTATTTACTGTCTCCCCAGCTCCAGTGTCAGCTCCGTGGGGGAGTGAGGTTGGTGTGTCCCTTCCGCGGGCAGCAGGTGCTCAGCAAATAACATTTGCCGAGGGTGTGACAGGGGGCGGGGGGGTCGGCGTGTAACAGGCACCCGCGGCTGGGGAGGGGGTGAGGGAGTGGGTGCTGCAGGTGTGGGGTGCCCGGTCAGGGCAGGATGGGAGGGGGCACCTTTCGGCCTGGGCGGTGCCCGCGGGGCGGTGACGGGGGTCTGAGTCCTTGCGGGGCGGGGGGCCCTTCCCAGGACGTGCCCCCATCCTGTCCTCTGGGCAGAAGGAACCGCGGAAGGAAGGCAGCCTCCCGGTTCCCCCTGCCCCACGCTGCCCCGCTCGGAAAGCACGGCCCTGATAAGGTGGGTAAATTTCAAAGGGGCTGATAGCAGGCCCGGGGCGCTGCCAGCGGCCTCCCCGACTTCCCACCCAGCCCCCAGGACGGCCTGCGAGCAAAACAGGTTCGATTGTGCTCTTATCTGGCTCTGCGGTTTGGTCGGCCCGCGGCCCCGCACTAATGGGGGAAAGGCAGCGACTCGCGGGCGCGGGAGTGACGCGGGCCGCCGCCCCCACCCCCCACGACGGCGCGGGGGCCGGGCCTGGCTTGGGCTCCCGGCTCCCGGCCTCCGCGCCCTCCGCCTGCCTCAGTTTCCTCCCTGCGGTTTAACCCGGGCCGCGGGTGGGAGACGTGCTGCCTCCCAGGGCGGTGGGGAAACTGCCGTGAGTTAAGCACGCAGGGAACCGGGGTAAGTGCTGGGCAGGAAGGCCTGGGAAGCGAGGATCCGAGGCTCCCAGGCGGACGTCTAGTCCGCCCTGCGCCCCGGCCTCATCCCCCTCCTCTCCCTGCCCTCTGCTCCAGCCCACACAGCCTCCAGCTTTGCCTCCGCCTGGAATGCCTACAGGTAACTGGGGCTCACGTCTTCACCTTGCCCCCTGCGTCCCACCCAGCACCCACCACGAGCTGTTTTTCATGGCCCTCATCAGCCCCTGGCGTGCTATGTAATTCACTCCTTTGTAACTTTCCCTGTTGACCGCCTGTCTTTCTCCTCTAGAATGTAAACCAACCAAAGTTCTCTACTGTGTCCCAGGGAGCCCTGCCTGGCCCACAGTAGGCCTGCAGTCCATGTGTGTGCAGTGAATAGATTCAGATGGCAGAGATCCAGCCCGGGGCCAGGTTGTATCTTGGGTCATCATCCTGCTCTACCATCGCGGGGGCCTGGCAGGGGAGAAGTGGATGTTTCATGTTTATATATGTATGTCTGTGTGTCCTCCGTGTGTGTGTGTCCTCGCTGACCCCCTGGGAGGCCTGCAAGGTTCCCCAGGCTTGGAGCCCATCTCTGGCAGGAGCCCTGTGTGACTTGGTTCCCAGGGAAGCTCTTGAGAGCTATGCTGGGCCCTGGGGTGGAGTGAGGCTTCCTTAGATGCGTCCCAGGTGTGAATGGGTGATGGGGTGGATGGATGAGGCTGTAGACAAGAGTGTGTTGGGGGGTGGGCACCAGAGACCTTAGATACAGGGAAGACTGGTCCCTCTGCTCAGCCTCCTTTTAGGGGGAAATGTCTGGGGGGGAGGAGGGATGGCAGTGGTGAGGAAAAGCCTTTGGCATCTCCTGTCGATTTTTCCCAGAGTGGAGAGGATCATGCATACAGTAGGTATTCGTGAAACCAGTGAACCATAGATGGCTAGCCTTGGGAGAGATGCTGGAGGTCACCTGGGCCCTCCGAGGCCACCAGGCCTTGAACTCCTCCAGGACAGACTGTGCCCGGCCACCCTGCCCCTAGTGCCCGTACAGGGCCTGCCACAGAGTAGGTGCTCAGGGAATGCCTGCTGGCCTGCCCAGAGCACCGTGTCACGGCCCAGGGACCTTGCGTGCTCCAGGTGGTGGGAATCCTTGGATATGTGGGCCTGAGGACACAGCACCCCCGCAGCTGACCCCGGTCTATTCCTAGTCCCCTTGCCCACCATCCAGCAGCAGCACATGTCCTGGGAAGAGAATGCCGACAGACGCAGCCCAGATTCTGCCTCTGCCACTTGCCGGCCTTGACTTTGGAGCTTGTGAGAAGGTCAGTGAAGCCCCTAGGTGCTTCTCGGTGAGATGAAATAGCACACGTCCCCTTACATAAGCACGCTGGGGATCTGGGCTCAGATGCTGCCCTACTGTGTGTCCTTAAGCCTGTTCCTTAGCCTCTCTGGTCTCAGGGGCTTCCTCTGGACCGCACAGGCTGGGTGGTCTCCAGGTCCCACAAACCAGGCTTCCTGCCCACCCAGCCCTCACTGGGTGACACCATCCGAGTGACCAACCCCAGACTCTGCAGCAAGGGAGCCCCTCCCCAAGCCATTTCCCTTCTCATAGCTGGAGCCTGGGTCAGGGCAGGGCCTGGTGTCAGCCAGGCGGGGGAGGGCAAGGACCCACTGGCAGCCCTGTCTCTCTGTGGCTGACACGGGTCCCCGCTCTGTCCTCACTGTCACTCCCAGGCTGCAGCTCCTAGGAGAGTGGGACCCAAGGACATGGGAGCAGCAGTCTATTGACCACCTGACCAACAGACAAAGACAGATTGGCCTTTCCAAAGTACATCCACTTCCTTTCTCAATTTTTCATCACTCATCACAAGGCCCCACCAGCAGGATCAGCAGGGCAGGTATTATTTCCATTTCACAGGTGAGGTGATGAAGGTCCAGAGGGGGCCAGGGGCTGGCAGCGCCAAGCCAAGCCCTGGGCCCTGCCTCTCATCCACGCTCTTGACTCTCTGATGGGCTTGGATGCAGGGAGGAAAGCTCTGGAGGCAGCTGCTCCAGAAATCACCGTCTGTGTTGAGTCTGAGGCTGCTCGAGCTGGGCGAAGTCGCTGCCCTCAAGGAGTTAGAGTCTTGGGAAGGAAAGAAACACTGGAAAATGGAGCTCAAAGAATTGGGACGTATGGGGTCTGCACGGGCTGGAGGGGACATGAGAAAACTCTGGAGTAGAGAGCTCTTGAGCTGGGGCTCAAAAGATGAGGATTCTTTCAAATGAAGTAGAAGAAACTCAACTCCATTTGAACAACAGAAAAAGGGCTTTCCTGGTTCATCCAGGTGTTCCGGGGCAATGGCTCCACCAGGCTCCTTCTCTGGCTGTCAGAGCTCACAGCCCGAGGGGGTGACAGCTCCCAGTGTACATGCTCAAGCCTGAGAAACCCCAGTGGCTGGAGAGAATGTTATCTCAGTAGGTCAGAGAAAAGTTCCAGGATGGAGTGGGTGTGTGTTGGACCCCAGGTCGGCAGCAGGTGGATGTGGGAGAGGCATTGCCCATAGTGGATGGGTGGGGAAGAACAGGAGGGGGCAGATTTCGCCCCCTGAGGGGCTGGCCTGAGGGGGACTGAAGGGGAGACCAGCCTTGGGGAGCTGTGGGCAGGAGACGGAAACTCTAGTAGGCCCAGTGAGCTGTGCCAAGGATCTGGGACTTGACCCCAAGAGAGTAAGGTGGCTAGTAAGAGGGTAATATCAGACATAAGGTGATCTAGGAAACTTCAGATATGAGCTTATATCTGATTCCCATCTAAGACCTTGGGCAAGACATTGTAACATCTGGGCCTCAGTTTCTTCACCTGGAAAATGGGCACAGTAACTTATCTGGAAGGGCTGCTATGGGGAATAAGACATGGCTTTGTGGTTGGTCATCAGCAAGCCCCTGGGACAGGGCATTGAGGTTTGCAGAGCACTTTCACCACCTTATCTCACCCCTCACCACAACTCTAGGCTTCCCTGGTGGTTCAGATGGTAAAGAAACCGCCTGCAGTGCAGAAGACCTCGGTTCAGTTCCTGCACTGGGAAGATTCCCTGGAGAAGGAACCTTTTAGTTTTATTGTCCAGTCTGGTTTTCTTGCCTGGAGAATTCCATGGACAGAGGAGCCTGGAGGGCTACAGTCCATAGGGTCGCAAAGAGTTGGACACGACTGAGTGACTAACACTAACTAAGTAATACCACAGCTCTGAGAGTTCCTCAGAGAGGGGGAGGGGGAGGGGGAGTTCGGTAGGTTCCAGCCAAAGTCACAAAGGTGGAAGGTGACAGAACTAGGGTATGTATTTGGCTCAAACCCTGAGCTGGTGTCACAAGACCATGCTGGTGGGGTATGTGTTACCCGGAGTCCCTTATTTAGCCCTCCCTTCCCCTAGAGCCCACAGGCAGGTTTGCCCCAGGCGAGCACCAAATCTGCCTTGAACCCACCTCTGGCATCCACCCAAGCAGCCTCTTAGCACTGTAGTCCATGTGAACCCCAGCTGAGTGGATGGAGGGTCCTCTCCTTACTACCTCTGAGATCTTTCCAGCCTCCAAAGGCAGCTTTGTTTCCTTATTTAAGGCCTGGGTGGGTATAATCACTGTCCATTCTCAGCACATCTTAGTCTGGTCCATCCACTCAGGCCCACCATTCCTGGAGACACCTATGAAGTGCTCCTTTGGGTCCTGGCAAAGCTGTACCAGCATTCAAGGAGCAGCCTTCCCAAGGTCAAGGTTTTCTGTGGTATGACCAGTTCCCTTCTCAATGCCATCCAGCAGTGAAATGTCTTCTCTGGCTGCAAGAGTATTCTGTCTTCATCTATCTACCCATCTTCTGGTCTGTCTCATATAGAATCAGGCTTGGCTTTGAGTAATAAAGACACCACTTAACAAAAATCAAAGGTCTGTTTCTCTCATAAAAGTCCTGAGGCATGCAATCCAAAGCCAGTATGGAGGTTTTATGCAGTCCTCAAAGACCTAAGCTGCTTCCAGCTCACTGCTCCACCATTTTGTTTTCATGGTCCAAAATGGCAGCCAAGATTCCAGCTATCACAGCTGCATCCCAGGCAGTAACACAGAGGAAGGATAAAGAAGAAGGAGGTAAATCATACATGCTAGTTTACTTTTTTTCTTGATAGTTTACTTTTAAGAAAGATTCATAGCAAATGACACGTGACACCGCTACTTGGTCAGTCACGTCTAGCTGCAAGGGAGTCTGAGATCGTCTTAATTCCAGGTAGCCAAGTTCCCAGGTAAAGTAGGGGTTTGTTTACTGAGGAAAAGAGAGTGGACATTGGGGGTAACTATCTATGACACCCCATCCATTCAATAAGCATTTATTGGATACTCCCTGTACTTACCCACGTTACAGTATTTATAATGTGATTAATACCTTAGCATCTCATGAGTGATAAACTGTGCCTGGCACTTAGTAAGTGCTCAGTGGCCCTTACTATTAGTGCTGATATAAGCACAAGCTTCTGGGAGAATGGAGAGAGGATCCCGCCTGGGAATGTTGGAGGTCTTTCTCTTTTTCTTGGTTCTGGAAGGCTAGGATGGTTGACTGCAGTTGTTTTGGAAACTCATGTTACCTCGCCAATCTCCATTCCATCCTACCTCAACCTTCTCAGGGAAATGACTCTGATAATTCCTCCTTACCAAGGTGGCCGTGATAGTTAACAGCTGAGTACAGGCTCTCCAGGGTGAAAAGTGCAACCATATGGAAGAGAATTCTGGCATCAGTTACGGTGAGGGGGCTAGTTCTAAAGACCCTGGACTCGTCCTGAAGCCCTAGAAAATTCATACTGTAGGTTGTCACACAATTGTGACTGTAGTCACACAATTACTTCTGAAATGGGAAAATAACAATACTCTAAAAAATGCCTCCATCTGACAGCGTGGGGGTTGCAGATGCCAGGTGCCCTTCCAAGGTGATTCAGAGCAAGAGGCCCTGGAGGGCAGGGCAGCCCTCAACCCACCTGGCAGGATAAGGAAGCTGAGAGCTCGGCTGCGTGGCCTTGCTTGGTCTCTCGGAGGTGGAGGAGCTCAGGTGAGTGCTGGGGCTGGAGCTTCTGTGCCTCCCCCCACGGGGACTGTGGAGAGCCAGCTGCTGCTGGCCTGGGAAAGTGAGCTACCTGTCCTTCCTGAGCACCAGGGTATGACAGGCCTGCGCCAGGCCCTGTGGGGCACACAGGGCATAGGATGGGCGGGCCTATGAGCCTCGGGTCTCTTTCCCCAAAGCTCTCTCCATCCCTGACCTGGGGAGCCAGACAGCGCCTCCTCCAGGAAGCCCTTGTTGACTTCCTTTGCCAGATGCCCACCATCAGTGTTCTGCCACATCCCTCCACTGGGCTTTTTCCAATGCTACCTGCTCATCTGTTCCCTGCCCTCAGCTGACCCTACTCCATATAACCCCTGTACCTTGCGCCTAAGATGAACTCGGTAACAATATATCAACTAATGAATGAGTGAGTGAGTGAATGCATGAATGAGTGACTGAATGAGTTCTCAGGCTGCCAAGGGGTGGTTCCCCCAGCGAGGAGGGGGAGGCCTGCAAGGGTTAACCAGGAGTCTGTCTGTGGTCTGAGGTAAGCAGGGAGCGTATTTGTTCAGGTAAATAAGGAAGGATTACTTATAATGGGAAATCAGGCCCCGGCCAACTCTTCATCTCATGCTGCCTAACTTCCTCCCAGCACATTCCTGCACTCCTCCCGTGTCCGCACTGCCCCGCAGACCTGGTCCCCCGAGCCCACCGCAGCCTCCCTTGTAAGCCCCCCTGGCGGAGTCTCGCCACGGTGCCAGCACGTGGCTCTGAGCTGGGGGCAGGGGGGCTCCCTACGGGGCGCGCAGCCCCGAGACCTCAGAGAGCCGCCCGTCAAGGGTGGCCAGGCCCCCGGCGGCCCACCCGAGTGCCACCTCCGCCCTCGGTCCTGCTGGCCCCTGGCACCATCGGCGCCCCAGATGCCTGGCTGAGACCCAGCAGTGGTCCCAGCTGCCCGTGCCCCCACCTGGCACCCAAGGTTGGCACCGCCGCGGACAACTCCTTGGGCACCAGGCAGCTAACGGGTAAGTCTGGTGGGGGGCAGTGCCCTGCCATGGGGGCTTTCCCCTGCCAGCTCTGGCAGGTGGTGGGTGGTGGAGGGAGCTTTCAACGCCAGGCTGCCGGGTGTTGAAGACCCTGATCTGGGTCCTTCACCCTCAGAAGCCCCCGATCCCTGTGCATGCTGCCTGCCCGGTCTGCCCCCAATGGGCTGACCCCAGAGCCTGGTTGAGGCCCCGGCCTGGAGAGGGCAGCCTGGGGTGCCCCATGTCTGTGATGAGCCCACCCTGCCCAGCCTGAGGGAAGGCGGCTCTGCAGGTGCAGAGCCTCGGCCCCGAGACCTGGCTGGTTCTGCTTGGCTAGTGAAACACAAGCACCCTTTCTGTGGCTGCCAGCGCAGCTGCTCTGCCAGGGGCAGGGTCCCTCAGAGCCTGGTCACGAGTGGGCAGGGGCCTGCTGGAGCCTGGAGGCTCCGGGTCAGGGCCAGGGTCCAGGGTTGGAGCAGGGGCTATGGTCCCAGAGCCCAGGGGCTTGGGTTGGGGGTGGGTGGGCGTGGTGAGCACGGGAACCAGGGGATCTGCGTGATTGCCTTGGGTCCCCGGGGAGGCACAGCGCCTCTGGGCACGTGGGGAAAACAGTGCGGGTGAGGGCAGGGGGGCCTGGAGGTGCCCCTTTCTAGGACTTGCCAGGTGCCTCCAGTGGGGAGGGAAGGAACTGGGTGGTGGGATGACAGCGTGGAGGGCTGAAGGGTCTCGGTGGCTGGAGCCGCCCCGGAGCTGGACAAGGCGTGTGCATGTGGGGCGGGGGCAGCACCCTGAGCTAGTCCCGGGCCCCTCTCCCCTCCAGCTGGGCCTGCCCAGCAGCCCGCACCCAGGCCTCTAGCAGGCTATCCCCTGCCTGACAGCCAGGACCTTTCTGCTCCTCTTTAGCCAGGGCTGGGACTTGGCCTCACTTCCTGCCCCTACCTCCCCAATAAACAGCTTCACGGGCTGCCCCAGGCCCCAGGTGGCAGGCAGGAGATTACCCATCAGACGGGGTGCCCAGGCCAGGGCTCAGCTCAGCCAGCCAGTCCGCTCACCCCCGTCCACCGCAGGGAAGGCTGGAGCCAGGGACCCCCCCCCAGCTGCTCAGAGCTCCCCCAAAATTCAGATTTCAGAGCTCCCGGGAGGTTGGGGTGTGGAGGAGATGGTCTCTCATGGGGTCAGGGACCACCTGCCCCTTTGAGAGCCTAATAGGCACCATGAGGGGCCCAGAGCTGAAAACTCAGCCCCTGCTGGACTTGATATTGTGTTACTGATTATAAAACACTTTGGCAGATGCCGTGTCACTTGGTTGCCACAAGCCCCTGGATTACACAAAACTCCTCTTGTCAACTGAGCCTGAGGAAATAGGGTGAAACTCAGTAGGTGCTCAATCAATGCTCAGAAAGTGACACTGGCAGTGAGTGGAAGGACCAGGAGAACCCACTTCCTGCCATGGAGGTGATTGCAGCCATAATGGGAATAACCCTGCAACAAACTAGAGCACAGCCGTGTGCTGACCGACTTGGTGCAGCTTGAGTGTAACTGGGGACAAGGCCCCCTGGTGGAGGGCAAGAAGGGGCAGGTCAGAACCCGCAAGGTGTGACCTCAGGCAAGTCACTCTGCCTCCTTGCGCTTGCAGCTCCTTGTCTGTGAAATGAGAAGGTTAGACAAGGTGGCCTCAGTGAAAGGAAGCTTCATGGAAGAGGCAACCTGGAGTGGGGTTTTGAAGGCTGTGTAGGAGTTGGTGGAGGCAGGCTGGCTGGCGGGATTTGCCTCTTTGCGAAACTTGTGTGCTTTCCCAGTCTGGTCTCCTAGGCTGAGGTCAGGGCGGGTGGGGGCCTCTGGCCCGGGTTCCTCCTAGAGGCCAGGGAGGAGTGAGTGAAGCCAGCAGCTGCCCTGGACCGGGCTATAGGGCAGGCTGACCTTGGGGCAAGGTCCAGGGCTCTCCCATCACCGTTTTCAACTCTCCCCCAGACTCCACCCTTTGGCCCTGCCCCTCCGTCCAGCATCACCACCTGCTTGTTCCTTTGTTCCCCTCACTTCACCCTATTACCTTTCCCTCCCTCTTCTCCAGCGCTGTCCCCTCACCTGCTCCCACTCCACCTTCATGCTTGCTCAGCCCATTGTAATTCACAAGGAATTTCCATCCACAGCCCCCCTCAATCTCCACAACCCCTGTAAGACCTGCTCTTAACAGCCCATTCAACAGACATTCAGCTGAGTTTCTTGCCCCACTGCCAGAGCTAGGGTTGGGGCTCAAAACAGTGTGGGACCCTCCCCTGCCCCCACCCCGCCCCCACCGTGCACCCCCAGCCAAGAGAGTGGCCTGTCAGGTGGAACAACTCTTCCCAAAGCAAACTTTGCACAAGCTGAGTTGCCCTGGGCCCTTCCTGACATTTAATGCCAGGCTCCTTCCCCTGCCTCGTTTGCATGTTCCCAGTCCAGGAGGTGCCCCCTGCCAGATTCTCCTCTCCCACCTCTCAGGGCCTCCAGACTCCTTCAGGTCACTCCTCCTAGCCCAGGGGCTGGAGGGGGACTCTGCGGGAGAGAGATGGGCCAGAGCCCTGCCTGGGCTGTGGGAAGGACTGATGAGGTCTGTCCAGGACCGCCAGAATCCAATGGGCGCTTGCTTTTCGCTCCAGCTCTGGGGTTGAGGAGAGGGAGTCTGGGGGTGACTGCCTGGGTTAGGGTCCCAGCAGCCAGACTCGGTGGCAGGGTGGGGCCCAGGTCTCTGCTCTCAGGGCAGCGAGTTGGCCTGAGGGTTGCTGGGACCAGTGCTTCCTGCCTCTGATGTCCAACCCAAGTCAGCCTGGCAGGCACGATGGAGGTCATGGGGTCTCAGACTCCAGACAGTGTCTGGGCCAGAAGAGCTCTGGGAGCTGACTTACCTCCTGGGAGACCAGAGGAGGAGACTGAGGCCAAGGAGACCAGGGGCTGCCCAGGGCCTCAGATATGGTGGAAACAAAGCAGATTATGAATCCCCATCTCCAGATCTGAGGCCTCGAGTTCTTTCCAGGCCTCCCACCCCTTTGGAGCAAACTCAAATACAGGGGTGAGCTTGGGGCTGAAGGGGGTCCCTGTACCTGCAGGCTTCAGGCATCCATGCCACCCAGACCCCCCAATGCGACTTTCGTGGGGCTGGCCCCACAGATAGCCCGAGCAAGGCAGCAGGGGTGACCCTAGAACTCGGAGGGTGCCAAGACTTCAGCAGGAAAGAGGGCAGAGCTCAGCCTTGACTCCCAGTCCCTGCCCGGTTACCATGGACACATGTCCCCAGGCACTCACCACCCCTTGCCTGTCAGGTGGGAATAATCCTGGCTGCCCCAGGAGACCATGGGGGAGCCCAAGCAGTGTATTGATTTGGCCTTCACCTTGTCCCTGGAAGGGCTGGGAGTGTGTGTCAGTGAGGCGGGACAGGGGGGCAGGAAGTGGATGCCTGTGATCCCCACGTGCGGGAGCAAATGGGAGGTGATGCTGGTATGTACTCACGCCTCGGGCTCCTGGCTGCCCACAGGAACGGTGGGCAACGCAGAAAGCAAAGTCGCTCTTTGCGACCCCATGGACTGTAGCCTACAAGGTTCCTCCATCCATGGAATTTTCCAGGCAAGAATACTGGAGTGGGTTGCCATCTCCTTCTCCAGGGGATCTTCCCGACCCAGGGATCGAACCTGGGTCTCCCGCATTGCAAGCAGACACTTTTACCATCTGAGCTGACCACAATTCCTTGATGTCCCTTGACTCTCTTTGTTTCCTGCCCCCCATCCTCCTGCTGCTTGGCCCTGACCCCACTCCCAAGTCTCCCTGGGCCTGTGGGCTGGCTCCCCAACTTAAATCTCCCCAAGTTGAACTTTTGCTCCTGCTAGTTGCTTCCAGCTCATTCCTTTCTTTTTATGTTGGCTGAGCTGTGCAGTGTGCAGTATCTTAGTTCCCTGACCAGTGATCGAACCTGTGCCATCAGCAGTGAAAGCCTGGAATCCTAGCCACTGAATCACCAGCAAAGTCCCTGGATCTAGCTAGTTTGAAGAGTGGTCTCGGAGGGCAGGGGAGCTGCATTTTCCTGGGAGTGTAGCAGCTGTCCCGGGAGCAGTGAGGGGGCTGGACGGGGGCAGTGGGCAGGGCGGGAAGGGCCTGTCTAGGGGAGCAGGAAGGCTGAGGTCAGAGGCAGGGAGGCTTCAGACGGCAACAGGCAGGCCCTGGGCGCTGACCTGGGCAGGCCCGGCTTCTCTCCAAGGTGCTGACCAGCTGACTGGGGGCTGAGGGGACAGGCCCACGTGGCCCCTGGTCACTCTGTGTGGCTCCCAGGGGCCGCACCCCCGAAGCCCCCTGATCAGACCCATTCATGGGGACCCAGATGTTCGGATGGACGGTGGGAAGGGCCGACAGCGGTGGGGAAGCCAGAGGTGGTCTGCCCCAGGTGCCAGAGCCAGGAGACTCTGGGCGGAGTGGCAGGCCTGTCACACCTTGCCCCGGCCCCTCCCCTCTCCTCACAGGGCCTGCAGTCCTGGGTCCTGGGCAGACTAAGGTGGTGTCTCAAGATTGAGATGGGGGCGCGGGCATACTTACCACCCCCGCCCCCAACAACCCCACTGGGGGTAAGATCTGAGCATGATGTGAAAGACAGGCTCCACCCTCATGACCACCCAGGGCCTCAGTAAAGACCTCCTGGTGACTCCCTGGGGCTGTCTGAGCATCTTTCTAATGTCCGGGTGGCCCCGAGAGGCAGGAAACAGCTGCTGTAAATCTCTAACTTTGGGTTCCCCTGCCCCCTCTCCCCTCTCTGTCTTCCTGGGGGACCACGAGATATGGAGAGAAGGGGCCGAGGTGGTAATCCTTCTGGCTGCAGCCCCGTGAGTCTGCCCTGTCTCTGGCCTCGGCCTCCACCAGCTGTTACCAAACTTCTTTGTCTGGAGTCAGAGCCAGTGCCTCTTGGGCAGGAGGGAACCAGTACACGCTGAGCCTTAATCCAGAAAAGATCAGCTCGAGGTTTGGGCACTGCAGGCATTGCTCAGGAGACGGGCAGCCCCTCGGGCCTGGGCTGTCGGGAGGGACCGGGAGCTGGCAGAGCCCGGGTTCGTCTCAGGGCCCTCGGGTGCAGTGACCCAGGCTCTGCTGTGTGACCACGGACACCTCCCAGCCATTCTCTGAGCCTTATTTTCTCAGTGTCCCTGTGCGGAGACCATCACCCACGAATGTACTCATGGCTGAACCACACAGATGGGGAGAGCTGAAAAGTCAGAGGAGGGAGCGGCTGAGGAGGACTTTGGGCTCAACTGTGATGAGAAGGAAGGAGCATCGTGGGCAGGGGGACAACGAAAACAAGAGAAAATAGCCATGTCACACCCACAGCTCAGGGTCCGAGGGAGAAACACCGCTCCCATCAGAGCCTGGATATGTGCTTTGCTCCAGACCCTGCCCCTAACCAGTGAATAAATCCACTTCTCACTCTGGGCTCTGAGCTCTAACGTTCAGAGGTGGGCACCAGCCCCTGGGATCAGGCAGGGCAGGTGGTGGGGAGCTGTGGGAGGTTCTAGAGCCCAGGGCTGCCCGATGAAGAGGTGTTGGAGGGAAGCGAGCTTGACCGTGCTGTGGAGTGAGAGGACAGGAGGCAGGAATGGACTCTGGAGGACCAAGCTGACCAGTCAGGAGGTGGTCAGGGCCCTGGGGAGATGGGACCAGCCAGAGCAGGAGCCTCAGAGGGCACGTGGTACAAGAGCAGAGACCGCCCATGGCCAGCTGGGGCCCTCAGGCAAGCTGCACAACCTCTCGGAGGACTACTGTCCACATCCACAAAACAGGGTGCCTGAGTCCCTGTGGGTAGTAAAAGGGTGACGGGTACACATGCTCTGGCCACAGTAGGTACTCAGCGCGCGTTCTCTGCCCTCCCGAGTCCAGCCCTAGAGCCTGGAGAAGATGTCAGAGTTGCAGGCTGGGCACACCAGCCCCTGGCTCATTGAACTGTAAACCCAGGTGTCCTGGGCTGGGCTGAGCCTTCCACACTGCGTCCCACCTGCAGGTGATGGGCTCTTTCCTCCTGCCGCACAGTTAATCATTAACTTCTTTTTCACCAGGGAGGTGTTGGAGCTGGGACCAAGCCTTGGTTGAGAGCAGGTTCCTTGGCATTTAGGAGCAAGGTGACGGGGGGCTGGAATGTGGGGTGTGGAGGAGAAGGTGGGAGATCTCTGCTGGTGAAGGATCCCTGGGCCAGGAGCCAGAAGACCTGCATCTGAGTCGTTCACTTCTCTGCGCCGTAAGCACAGGGATGAGCGCTAAGGCTCTCTCGGGAAGGGGGTGAAGGCAAGGGCTTCCGAAGTCGCTTGACCAATGTGTCAGGGATATGTCGTCATGTCCTCTCCCGGCAGATGCTGCCCCCCACCCTAGCCATTCATCGTTACTGACCCCTCGCGCCACCATGCCCCTATGCTACCTGTGACCGAGGCCAAGCAAACAGGAGGGCCGCGAGGGAGGCAATTTCTACTGCCTGTTGGAAAAGATTCCGTCTCCCTGGCGCATGGCCCAAGGTGTTGGCAGGGACTGTCCTAACGTGGCAGGTCGGGGAGTTCTGGGGACGTGGATGGGGCGGGAGGCAGGCAGGGGGTGATGAGGGAAGGGTGGGGTTGAGGGGGCTCTCCAGGGGTGGGGCTCCCCGGGGGGTAGGGTGTGGGCACAGGCCAGGGTAGGGACCCAGGGCAGAGCGGGCTGTTGGCTCTGCCTGGGTAAATAATATGGGCCCACAGCACACACGTGTATTTGCACAGAAGGACTTGAAATGATTCCAGGCCTGCCCTCTGTCCCCCACAATCCTGGCCCCCCCATCCCTGCCCACCCCACCCCACCCCGAACTTTCCTTCCTTGTCACTTAAAGGAACTTGAAAGGGAGACTTGAAATGAAAGGGAACACCTTTCTTTCTTGCTGGCATTCTCTGTGCCACAGGAAGAGCAGAGCTGCCAAGTCAGGTTGGGCAGGTTGGGTACTGCACAAGGGTAAGGAGCAAGGGGGAGCTGAAGTTCCAGTTGGGCTCCACTCACCAAGCCGCACTACCCAGAGAGGAAAGGGCATTATTTTCTGAGTTGTGTGCAGTTGCACTAGCTGCAGCCCTAGGTATAGAAGCCAGAACCTTCCAAACGGGGCTCTTCCTCTACCCCATCTGCACACTGCAGCTGAGCAGTTCTACCAGCTTCTAGTAAAGCCTCCCCCTCATACTTGCCAGGTGCCTTCAAAGCAGCGGTTCTCCAACTTGAACCCCCATCACAATCAAAGGGTCTCTTGAAACTCATTGCTGGGAATTCCCTGGCAATCCAGTGGTGAGGACTCTGGACTTCTACTGTAGGGGGTACAGGTTCAATCCCTGGTCAAGGAACTAAGTTTCCACAAGCGTGAGGTGTGGCCAGAAAAAAGAAAAGAAATGCCTTGCTGGGCCTTCCTTCCCACCCCTGAGCTTCTGATTCAGCAGCTCTGATGTGGGCCTGAACATTCGAGTTCCTCATGGGTTCCTAGGTGGTGCTGATGCTGCTGATCCGGGCACATTTTGAGAACATTGTTAAAATAGAAATACCCTCAAGAAAGGACACATATGAACTTGCCCTTATCAGGTTTATCTGCTCCTTTCCGCCTTTGAGGATGACCCACTGTGTGACGGGGAGCATGTGTTTGTTGGTCATCTCCCACATCTGTCCTGATGTATTCTTGACTGTCAAGCCACGGAAGTATCCCAGGGACCCCAGTTCTTTGGTGTACGTACGCCTTGCAGGTCCCCTGCCTTACCCAGACCTCCAATATGGGGCTCAGAGAAAAGGGTCCGGGGGTGGGGGGCAGCAGAGCCTGGGGACCGATGGGGAGGAAGGCCTCTAGTTCTTGGCGTTGAGGCCAAACGGTGCCCCCTGGGTGGCCTTGGTGGGTCCAGGGAGAGTGGGGGTGACTTGCCAGGGCCTCATTTGTCCCCGTGGGCCTGGGCCTTCTCTCCAGCCCCTGCAGCCGTGGGGAAACTGGGCTGTGCAGGTCCGCAGAAACGTGCACGTGGGCACCTCCCACCTGGGGAGCTGCGAGTTCCTCCAAGGCGCGAGGGGAGAGGAGAGGGCCTCGGGAGCTGGGAGAGGCCGCGGCAGCACCTTCTAGGGCAGGACGAGGCAGGGCGCTTACCAGGAGCCTGGCCCGGAGTGGGGCTGGGGCCGGGCACACCTGTACCTGTGCTGCTGGGTGGCCGCCTCAGCAGCGCTGGGCTGGGAATTTATCCATATCCCCACACGACCCTGTGGGGCTTCCCTGGTGGCTCAGTGGTAAAGAATCCGCCTGCAATGCAGGAGACCAGGGTTCGATCTCTGGGTCAAGAATACTCCAGTATTCTTGCCTAGAGAATCCCATGGACAGAGGAGCCTGGCGAGCTGCGTGCGGTCCATGGGGTCGCAAAGAGTCAGACTAAGCTCACAAAACCAGCCCTGTGGGAGGGGCAGGGGGCCACCTCCCTGATCTGGGAGGGGCTTCTCCCCTGCCACACCCTCACTTGCTCCTTTCTGTCTTCACCTGGGAGATCTTTGTGACCTTTTCCCTTCCCTGCCCTCTTCAAGGGCAAAACAAAAGCAAACAAGCTTTGCTCCAGCAGAAAAGATTAGGAATCTGCCTGCAATGCAGGAGACCTAGGTTCGATTCCTGGGTCGGGAAGATCCCCTGGAGAAGGAAATGGCAACCCACTCCAATATTCTTGCCTGGAGAATCCCATGGACAGAGGAGCCTGGTGGGCTACAGTCCATAGGATTGCAAAGAATCAGACATGACTTAGCAACTGAACCACCACCACCACCGTAGAAGGAGCTTCCTCAACCGGACAGCAGACTGGGATCTGGGCGGGGGGGCCGGCCGCCTTGTCCAGGCCTCAGTTTGCTCATCTGTGAAATGGAACTAATTGTGCCTTCCTTTGTGAGGACTGAATGAGATCGGGCACCTCAGGAGATTGTTTTAAACAGGTTACTTGTGTAAAAATATGCTGCTCCCAGCACCCCGGCTTCCCTGGGGAGTGAGGGAGCTGTCTATTTGCAGCTCTGCGTCCCCTCCCAGCCACAGGGCCCGTCTGCCCAGCCCCGTCTTAGCTGCCCAGTGACCCGGAAGCCCCGGCTCTCTCCCAGGCCCAGCCGCTGCCCACTTGGCTCCGCATCTCCCTAACCAGCTTAGCGGCCCCCACGGGGACAGGGAAGCAACTGGGGCCTGACGCTCCCTCCTCTCTTGTTTCTGTAGACACAGCCGCCAGTCCTAGCAGCATGGGCAGTGCCAGCCCGGGCCTGAGCCCCGGGCCCCCCGGCCGCCTCCTGCTGCCCCCGGACAGCGCGCTGCGGGCAGGCCTGGAAAAGGCGGCCACGGGGGTGACGGGGCCCGAGCGGCGGGACTGGAGCCCCAGCCCACCCGCCACCCCTGAGCAGGGCCTGCCCACCTTCTACCTCTCCTACTTTGACATGCTGTACCCTGAGGACAGCAGCTGGGCGGCCAAGGGCCCTGGGGCCAGCGCGCGGGAGGAGCCGCCCGACGAGCCGGAGCAGTGCCCAGTCATTGACAGCCAAGCCCCGGGGGTCAGCCTGGACCTGGCTCCAGGCGGGCTGACCCTGGAGGAGCACTCGCTGGAGCAGGTGCAGTCCATGGTGGTGGGCGAGGTGCTCAAGGACATCGAGACGGCCTGCAAGCTGCTCAACATCACGGCAGGTGAGCCCCTCCTCTGCCCGTGGAGGCCACCGGGAGGGGCAAGGGTGCCACCTGGCGCACCGTGGTCACCCCCAGAGATGCTGATGCTTCTCCACGTGCAGCCAGCCCTTAACACAGCAGCGGCGAGCCTGGGAGGCAAGGTTCTCAGCCTCTCTGCACCCCGACCATGCCAGCCTGGTGTCCCCACGTGGCAGGCACCGGGTGAATGAATACGAGCTCTGCAGCATCTGACCTCCTCCTGCTCTCACTCGGCAGACCGTGGTCCCCTGATCTGTTCTGCTCCAGACTCTCCTGCCTCTTTGCCGTCCCCACAGCACTCACACCTCAGGGCCTTTGCACTTGCTAGTTCCTCAACCCGAGTGCTCTTCCCTCAAATATCTACTTGGCTCACCCCTCACCTCCTTCAGGTCTTGACTCAGATGGCACCATCTCCATGAGGCCTTTCCTGACCCTTCTATTGAAACTGCTGCCCAGACTCCCATCTCTTAGTCCTCCAACCTGCTCTGTTTCTCTCATGGTTCCTACCGTCTGATATGCTGCATGTTTATCTTGGTCCCCGACTGTCTCCCTCACTGGAATGTACATGCCCCAAGGCCAGGGATTTTCACTTATTTCCTTCACTGCTACATCACTAGCTTCTGCTTCCCCCTTGGCTCAGCGGTAAAGAATCCGCCTACCAATTCAGGAGACCATGGTTCGATCCCTGGATCGAGAAGATCCCCTGGAGGAAGGCAAGGCAACCCCACTCCAGTATTCTTGCCTGGAGAATCCCCATGGGTAGAGCAGCCTGGCAGGTTACAGTCCATGGGGTCGCCAAGAATTGGACACGACTGAAGCAACTGAGCACGCATGCACACACATCCCTAGCTCCTGGGATGGTACCTTGTACTTAATAGAGGCTCAACACACAATCACTTAATATGTCCATGTCCCTTATATGGGGGATTCAGTGTGCACACAGCAGAAAGGCTCCTCTGTTCATGAAGTTGACGTTACAGTGACGAAACAGGTCATAGATAAATAGGTCAATGTGTCTCTGGTCCCGTGGGGGTGCGGGCTCTGAGGAGGAGAGCCATCGGGAGGTGAGGCGCGTGTGTGTCTGGGGCCTGGAGGGTGTGGTTGTGGAGCTGATGCTGCTGGTTGAGAGGCTGCTGGCGCCCCCCCTCCCTGGTCCTGCCAGCGCCTCTCCAGCTTTGGGCACGTCTGATGCATGTCCTTGGCCTTCGGGCCCTGGCGTCTGAGTCTCTCACACAGGAAAGATCCTAAGGCATCCCTCAGACCCGACTCCTCCTCCCCAGAGTCATCCGGGCCCAGCCTCTGCCCCCCAATAGTCTCAGCTGGGGCCCCCCCTTGAGGCAGCCCCTGCTCAGGCCCCCACCCCCAGTGACTCAACGCCGCAGCCAGCCCCCACCCCAGAGGTTTTCCCACGGTGCCTCCCGCCCCGGGCTGGGAGGGCCCTGCCCTGTGAACAATAGGGACAGAAACAAATGGCTTTGACCCTGGGGAGGAAAATGGGTTTATTAAGTGGGGGCAGGTTGGTCTGCAGGTCACCCCCTTAGAGCATGGCATTCACTTGGAGGCCCCATTGTGTCTGTGCCCACAGCTGGGCCCCCGCCCAAGCGCCCTGCTGTGTTCACCCCAGGGCGGCTCCCCAGGGAGACGACTGGAGCCCAGCCAGGGACGCCCTCTGGGCCTCAGTCCCGTGAGCACCCCCTGCCCTGCCCTTTGCCCATTCCATGCATTCACGCCCTGACAGCCAGCCCTTTGTCAGGTGCTGGATGAGGGGATGGAGCCCCCCACCCCGTGTCCTAGTTTCCTCCTCGGTAAGACATGCTGTGAGGTAGCGGGAGGGGCCCATCGCTGGTTGGGTTTTTCTCTGGTCCTTTGAGGGTTTTGGGCAGGTGAGAGGAATCTGGGAAAGAAAGAAGCTGGGGTGTCTCTGGTATAGTATCACTGTCCCCTCCAGGGCTGGGGCTCCCCAAAGGGCCCTTTGGAGGGGCTACAGGGGCGTGGGAAGAGCTGAGGTCCAGGTGAGATGGAGGTACAGAAGCTCCAGGCTACCCTGCCCTGAGCCGTGTTTGCTTTTGGGGCCCTGGATCCTTCCCCTCTTCCCCTCTCTTCTTGAGTAACTCCCCCCCACAGAGCCCCTCAAGCTTCTGTCTGGCCTGGAGGCCGTTCCAGGAGAGCATAATTTCCCCCGGGGGCTCCATCAGGGCAGAGGGGGCCCCCTGGGGGCAGTGCCTTCAAGCAGATTCCGAGGCTGAAAGAGTGTCTCTCTCTCAGACCCTGTGGACTGGAGCCCTGGCAACGTGCAGAAGTGGCTCCTGTGGACCGAGCACCAGTACCGACTGCCCCCCGTGGGCAAAGCCTTCCAGGAGCTGGGGGGCAAGGAGCTGTGTGCCATGTCAGAGGAGCAGTTCCGCCAGCGCTCGCCCCTTGGCGGGGATGTGCTGCATGCCCATCTGGACATCTGGAAATCAGGTGGGTGGAGCACCCCCCACCCCACCCCCAGGCTCCAGGCCCGGGACATCAGGGGAGAAGTAAGGCCAGGATGCCTGCCTGCGAGTTACAGGGGAAGCAGCGCCTTGTCCCAGTCTGGGTTCCATTCTGAATCCCGGCCCCACTGACCGCTGCCTCCCTGGATCCTGGGTGAGCCCTCCAGCCCCGACCCCGTGCCTGCCCTGGTCAATGCAGGACAGAGCACGTGGCAAGTTAAAAGTACAAGTTAGACTGTGAAGACGCAGGACATTGGATGCTGCGAAGTCCTCCTTCCTTGTCCTTGTAAAAATTTTGTGTTTGTTTTGTGTTGTACTTCATTAAAGCAGAAATAAGGCAGTAAATGTACAGAATTTTTTGCAAAAGCAAACAGTTGTGAACCACGGTATACCTTGGGGGGTACCCCTCTCCCCTCCCTCCCCTGGCCCTCCAACCCCCTCCCTTGAGGCAAACACTGTTGCCAGTTTCTCGGGCACCTTGCCAAGGGAGGTCTATGCATATACAAGCAAGAGTAAGTGTGACTTCTACCCTTTCCTAACACGAAGCGTATGCGTGTCACGCTGTTCTATATTGTTCTATCTTGGACCTTGTTCCCCTTCGTTGTTTGCATAGCGGACCTATTTTTAATCTTTTTTTTTTTTTTCGCGTGACTGCATGGCTTTTGGGATCTCAGTTCCCCAACCAGGGATTGAACCCAGGCCCTTGGCAGCAAAAGCACAGAGCTCTAACCACTGGACTGCCAGGAAATTTCCTTTTTTTAAATGTATTTGTTTTTATTAATTTTTGTTGTTGTTGTTGCCCTAGGTTGTCACTGCTGCCAGTGGGCTTTCTCTAGCTGTGGCGAGCGGGGCTCCTCTTCGTGGCAGAGCCCGGGCTCTAGGGCACGCAGGCTCAGTAACTGTGAGGCAGGAGTTTAGCTGCCCTGCAGGGCATGGGATCTTCCCAAACCAGGGATCAAACCTGTGTCCCCTGCTCCCTGAGTCAAGGCCCTGCCCCTTGGGGCCCCAGATGAATGAGGGGACAGGTCCCACTCTCGTGGCCCGATCAGAGACCAGTGTCCAGCCCCCAGCCCAGGCCTCTTGCCGGGGGCTGGCAAGAGCAGTGGATGGGGTGAGGCTGAGAGCTGGATGGTGGTGTGGGCAGAAGGTGGCTGCCTCCGCCTCCCACTGCTTTTTCTGGGGAGGGAGGCAGGTGGGGAGCCGGAGGGGATGGAGGGGTGCACAGAGCTGGCAGCTGGAGGGCAGGGAGTGTTTTTGTTATGCTGGGTTCTGAGCGGGATGCGCACCATGCAGACCTCATCACCACGCATCCATGCAAGACCTGTGAGGGGGTGTCCTGGGCCCGTTTCACAGGTGACCAGCAGGGCTCAACATGCACTCTCCTCTCTGAACCAGGGGCCGCACGCAGAAGGCCCCTCTCAGCTGCCAAATCCTAAACTTTCTTCCAGGAAGCAGCTCTGTAAGCAGCTTGTCTCCCAGACTGGCAGGAGGGAGAGAGCCACCAGGTGGGGGTGGGGGTGGGGGTTCTGTGACCCCACAGTTCCACCCAAACAGCCTCCTCCTCCCTTGGGGGGTGTCTCTCTGGGGTCCCAACTTCCTCTCCTTGCCCTGCAGCTGCCTGGATGAAAGAGAGGACATCCCCAGGGGCGATTCACTTCTGCGGTGAGTCAGGCAGGGCAGGGAGGCGGGTGGCCAGAGCTCCGGGTCTGGGGGGTCATGAGGTGGCGGCCACTGAGGACTGGGGCTCCCCGCTCACCACCACCCCCTCTCCACCAACTGTGCAGCCTCGACCAGCGAGGAGAGCTGGACGGACAGCGAGGCAGACTCATCCTGCTCGGGGCAGCCCATCCACCTCTGGCAGTTTCTCAAGGAGCTGCTGCTGAAGCCGCAAAGCTACGGCCGCTTCATCCGGTGGCTCAACAAGGAGAAGGGTGAGTGGCGTTGAGGGCAGGACGGGAGGCTGCAAGATGGGGGGGAGCTGTGGTCCTGCCCGGCGCTGTGCAGGGGCTGCAGCCACCCCTACCTTTGCTTTGAATGCCACACACGCACTCTCACTGGACCAGCCCAGGGTCTGTGCCACCTGTGTCCACACCTGTCCCCCGCCAGGCTCTGCCTGCTGAGGGTCCCCAGCGGCCGCGTGCCCGGGACGTAGCAGGGCCGCACAACTCCACTGAGAATGGGACAGGGTCTCTACCCTCAAAACATCAGCGCTGCACTGAGGAAGCCGGTGGTGTCCCGTGAGAAATACAGAGCAAACCACACAGGCAATGTTAGATTTTCAAGTAGCCACAGTTTAAAATGCTTAAAAACAGGTCAATTTAATTTTAATAATACATCTATCTAATCCAATAATCTCAACATATAATCACTATAAAATTATTAATGAGATGTTTTACTAAGTCTTTCAAATCTGGTGTGTATTTCACGCTTACACTGCATCTCAATTCAGAGTGGCTACTTTTCAAGGACTCACAGGCACAGGCGGCTGGTGGTGACTGCTCTGGGCAGCACAGGGCTGGATGGTGCGCGCGTGTGTTTTGAAAAAGGCCCAGAGCCGAGAAACCTGGGTTCTAGGTCCCATTCTGCTGTTAGTAGCTATGGGTACCCAGACTCCAGTCTTTGTATTTGTGAAACAGACTAGATTCAGTCATCCAACAAACCTTCGTTGAGCACTTCCTCTGGTTCCACACTTGCTCAGCCAATGTTTATGGAGGATTATAGTGTCCTTCAGCTGTGGAAAGGATTCAGCGACACCCCATCCTCTAGGGACCTGCAGTCTTGTAGGAAAACCAGCAGTGAAATAAGCTGGTGTGCGGAACGCACCTGGCTGCGATGGGACCAGCTGTGCCCGGGTTGGGAGGACCTCAGAGAGGAGCGACTCTGGGGCTGAGTGCGGAGCTCGGGGAGGGCAAGGGCATAGGAAAGGTGGGGACGTTCCTGCACGAGGTGTGGTGATCCTGTGTGTGTATTTGAGACAGAGTGAGCCGGTCCCCCAGGGAGACCATCCCACGATGGAGGACAGGGAGATGAGGGAGGGCGGGGTGATCTGGGAAACCTGCCTGGAGAGGGTGTGCTGACCTGGGTTTTGCCAGGCGCTTTAGACGGAGAACTGGGGATGTTAGTGAGTAATAGCCCCTTTCCCCGGGCCCTGCTCCAAGGACTTTCTGTAACCACTCGACAAGACGGTGGTCACCACAAACACCTCTAACTGACCGGAAAAGGGGGGTCTCAGCTTCTAAAGCTGGAAAACGGCCGAGCCAGGATTCCAACCCAGGTGGGCTTGGTTCCCAGTCCACTCTTTCCACCATCTCTTACCAGAAAGGGCTGTGTGGGCCGAAGTGGCTGCGAATCCCACAGAGGTCTCACAGGCTGGGGAAATGCACAGATGATCTTGCGAAACGAGCCGCGTCCGCAGCCCGGAGCCCCACTGGGCTTCATTGTGGGCTGTTTAGGAGCTGGGGCTGGCAAGGGCCAGGCCTTAAAGGCCCCAAGTCACCCACCGCAGGCTCACCCTGCACCCAGGAGGTCTGTGAGTCCACAGTAGGATTTCCCACTTCCCGGGCCCTATGCCATACCTCCCCACACGTTGATTTAACCCTCAGCACAGCCGTGGGAGATGGTCTTGTGGCCCCACAGCCTGGCCCGACTCCAGGGTGACCCCAGCTCCCCTGACTCTGCGAGGCTGATCTGCTGGTCTTGGTCTCTCTCCCTCCTGCTCCGCTGGCTCTCCCTGGGCCCCCTGCTGCCCCAGGCATCTTCAAAATCGAGGACTCCGCGCAGGTGGCCCGGCTTTGGGGCATCCGCAAGAACCGCCCCGCCATGAACTACGACAAGCTGAGCCGCTCCATCCGCCAGTATTATAAGAAGGGCATCATCCGCAAGCCCGACATCTCCCAGCGTCTGGTCTACCAGTTCGTGCACCCCATCTGAGCGCAGCTGCCGGGTCCCGGGCCTGAAACTTGCCCTCGCCAGACCTCCCTCCTGCCTGCCCTGCCTCAGCCACACCCAGAGCTGGGAAAGAGGGCAATCTGCTGGCATCCAGTTCAAGGTCAGGGAGGGATGGCCCACTGCTCCCAGAGACGTCAGTGAGCTCTCTGGGAAGAGAGCCCCAGGGTGGGGGGTGCTTCGTCCTTGGGCCTGACGCTCCACGGCCAGTCCACTGGAGGACAGACGGAGGCAGGGCTGTCCTCGGTGTTCACGGCTCCCCGGGGAAGGCCCCCCACTCCATTGCAGCCTCTGACCCCAGACAGAGCCAACAGAATGGCAGTGACTTGGCCAAGGCCACTTGCCCTCCAGTGCCCTCTGTTGCCCGTCCGGCACTGTGCCTGGCATGGTGCCAGGAGACATCTGGACCCCCCCCCACCAGAGTTGGGAAGCCAGGGGTGCCCTGGGGACAGATAATAAAGATCCTAGAGAACTGATGTGGTCCCAGTGTCTGCAGTGAGTGGGAAGCACAGCCCGGAGGCCATCCATACTCAAGTCGTTGTGGTCACAGGGGCCTAGGGTGGTCAAGGGAGCCTTCCTAGGGGAGGCGGCATTGAGCCGAGCCTAACAGGAAAGGGACAGCTGATGGGTAGAAGCAGTGGGAGAAAGGCAGTGAGTCCTCAAGGCCCATGAGGGGCTGGAGGGGCCCTCGTCTCCCCTGGCCTGGTGTGGGCTGGAAGCGGGGGAAGGAGGGGGGGTTGGAAGCGGGGTGGGCTGGAGCTGAGGAGGGTCTCCCGTGGGACTGGAGAGGTGGTGGCACCCTTCTGTCCTTGTGCTCGGTCGGGGGTCAGGACTTGCCCCCTGGAGGGGCCGAGGGCTGCCCTTCCTGCGAAGGGACCCACAGCCTGGCCACTGCTGGGCCAACCCAGGGCTCTGGGATGGGCAGCCGTGCCGTGGGAGAGGGGGGCCTTCAGCCCTCCTTGTGGGACACCAGCCCTGCAGAGAACAGGGGAAGAGAGGCTGGCTTGTGGGCAGTTCCCCTCGAGGCCTCAGTGGTGCTGATGTGAGCCCTGTGAGTGGTGCGTCAGCGGCCAGAGATCGTGATGAGGGGGGCGGGTCCGAGTGTGTGTTTGTGAGCTGGGGGAGATGGAACCCTCTCTCCTGGGCAAAACCACTCAGCTTCCTCACACACACCCCGCCCCGTTTATTCGTCCAGCTCAGGTGTCCTGAGGGCCGACTAGGTGGCCAGGTGCTTCAACTGCTTTTTTGCCATTTTTTTTTACTGTTGTTCAGCCGCTCAGTCGTGTCTGACTCTTGGCGACCCCATGGACTACAGCACGCCAGGCTTCCCTGACCTCCACCGTCTCCCAGAGTCGGTTCAAACTCATGTCCATCAAGTCGGTGATGCCATCCAGCCATCTCATCCTCTGTCGTCCCCTTCTCCTCTCACCTTCAATCTTTCCCAGCATCAGGGTCTTTTCCAGTGAGTCAGCTCTTCACATCAAGTGGCCAAAGTACTGGAGCTTCAGCTTCAGCGTCAGTCCTTCCAATGAATGTTCAGGGTTGATTTCCTTTAGGATGGACTGGCTGGATCTCCTTGTAGTCCAGGGGACTCGCAACAGAAACTGTGAGGTTACCCCACCTGCAACTTTGCAGCTGAGGAAACTGAGGCTGAGAGCAGCTGAGCGCTCGCTCACAGTCACACGGCCGATCAGCGGCAGAACCAGGGACGGAGCCCACAAGGACAGGGCTCTCTCCGCCCCTCCTTGCCCCCTGCTCCTTCAGTGCCCTCACCTCTGTAACTCTTAGCTTCCCTGGAGACGGGGAGCCAGCCATCAGCACCTAGACCACTGAGGGTTAAATGCTGCCCTGTACTGCACCTTGTGCCCTCAGCAATTTTATTGTCTCCAGAACGTTTACTCCTGGCAGTGAGCAAACAGCACCTTGGCATGTCAGCTGGGACTGCATCTGAGGAGGCAGGGGTGGGGGGGCCTGCCCCAGGCCGGTGCCTAGCTGGGCCCCTGCTGTCTGCCCACCCCTGGGGAAGGGGCGGGCTGGGACCCCGGGCCAGAACCCAGCTCGGCTTTGCTGAACTGGTTTTGTCTGCAGCCTGCCGGCCCCCCTGCTGCCCCCACCGGAGTCCCTGGAGCCACCTGCTCTCAGATCCCTAGCAGGGCCTGGAGCGCCTCTGATCGCAGGCTGGGACTGGAGGCAGGTGGGGGAAGGGGATCAGGGCGAGGACTGGGGAGCTGGAGCTGCTCCAGAATGGCACCCGGCGCTGCGGGGGGCGGGGCGCGGGGGCCGCTCCCTGCTGGGTGGATCTGCCACGAGGCACAGAGGCACACACGTCCCTGGCAGGCACACACCCATCCGGTGACACCCGGTGTGCTGGCAGCAAACTCCAGAAGCCTCTTCCTCCTGCACACACACTGCCCGTCAGAGCCCCATCTAGCCTAGGCCCTCCTCCCTGACCTTCTTCAGGGGAGCCCGCCTCCAGGGCTCCGCAGGGAACAGCCTGTCCAAATAAGATGAGGTCAACTCGTGCCTTTATCTGAAGAGTCCTCTGTTCGACTAAAACCAGGGCCATGTCCCTGGAGGTGGATCTGGGGATGAAGAATATGGGAGAGTAGCAGATAGCGTCCCCAGGTCAAAGGAGCATGCCCTGAGGCTGGGGGAAAGCAGTGGGGGGCGACAGGGCCATAGTGTATTTGCCTTGAATGATGGTTTTGTCAGGCCCTGCCAGGCTGTCAGGGCCAGAAGGGCCTCAGAGAGACATCTAACCAGATGGGGGGTTAAGGCCCAGGAGGGTGACTAGGACACAGTGAACTGACAGTCCTGGGACGCCTGCCTGCCCCAGAGTGATTCTAGGTGATTGGGGGAGGCTGGAGCAGGGGCTGGGACGGAGTTAGGGGCCCAGAGCCCCAGTCCAGCCCCCGGAGAGGTCCCACCCAGAAATGCTGTCCGAGGTCAGGCAGGAAGGTGTGGCGTGACCTGATGTTACACCACAGAGAGCCTGGGACTGTGGACAGCCACGAGCCACAGGCCTCCGCAGTCACTTTTAGAATTTCGCTTTAAAAATTGAAACTACTTGGCAGTCAAATTCACCCTTGAACCCTAAGTCTGGGACCCCAGATGCCCCAGCTCTCCTGGCCAGTGCTCATCACCAGGTATCCAGGACCCTAGAGACTCAGAGAGCATCTGGGGTGAGCTTCCCTGCATAGATGGGACCCGGGGCCCCCTGCCCTTGGTGGCCCCCCTGGGACAGCACCCTGGGGCACCGCCTCCCCAACCGACTCCAGCTGTAGAGGACTCATGAGAGCCTGAGACACACACAAGACTCAAGATGACACGTGTCCAGCCAGGTTGACACAGTTCTGGATTTTATCCACAGTTGTACAATCACAACTTATATATATATATATTTGTATTTATATACCTTTAAATTACACAATCATGTACAAAACAGGTGCATTGCTGAGACCACAGCACTTCTCGGAGTTTCACAAGTGTTGGACTAATGGAGTCAGGAAGCCTGGGGTGGCGGGCAGCGGGGCAGCCACGGCTCCTCGCAGAGCCAGGCCACAGAAATGGTGCTTAACTGGGGACAAAACACAGTACTCGCCGCCGAGCCCTGAGCCCTGCGGGGCGGCCCGCGCAGCATCAAGGGGGTGGGCGGCGGGGGCTACAAGAGGCAGTGGGTGTGGACACCCACACTCGGTGTTGAGTGCCCAATGCCAGCACTGACAGCTTGGGCTCGGGGGACTTTGGGTGGGAGACCCTCCTTCCCTGGGGTCCTGAGGGGCCTGGAGATGAGAGACAGGGGTCCCCAGTGGGCCTGTGGAGGTGGTTGCTCAGAAGGAAAGGGGTTTTGAGGCCCTGCCCTGGAGCCGGCAGCTGGAGTGTGGAGGGGAACGGGCCTGGGGTCCAGCCAGGGCCACAGCCCCACCCAGGTGCCGGGAAGTCGCGGGCACAAAGAGGCCAGCCCAGGCCCCAGGGTGCAAACAGGTGGGCTTCCTGCCTTGCAAGGACAGAGGCCCCCTGCCCCAATTCCTGCCTGGGGGAGAAGCTGAAGAGGCTTCAACTGGGGAGTTTGGAGGCCTGAGGGCTTCTGAAATCTTGCTTCAGACTCTCAGGGGCCTGGGTCACAACTCAGGCTGCAGCAGAGATCCAGAGAGCAGTGACAAGAAGAGGGGTGCTGGGGTCCTCAAACCCCCAAAGTCCCCTGGCCCCGAGGGAGGCCTGCCCCCGCGCCTCTGCCAGGGTCCTCTGTGCCTACAGGACCAGGCACAGGGCCTGGAGGCTGGGGTCTGTAACCCCCTGAGTGGGCTCTGGGCAAACGCAGCAGGGAGCAAAAGAAGACCAAGGATGGCAGAGGGGCCGGGGGTCATGCTGTTGTTACCTGGGGGCCGGGGCGGCCAAGCACCGCCAGGGCAGAGCGCGTGGGGTGTCCGCAGGCCAGAGGCTCAGCGGGAGCATCAGCCGTGAGCAGCGACCTCACCTGCTGCTGCAGGGAGTCTCAGGGCTTCCCGTCGTTCCCCGGCCTGGGGGTCCTGGCCTGCCCGGGGCGGCTTCCCGCTCTATGGGCGAGGCTGGTTGGGACCTGGTACAAACACCTGGTAGTCCAGCACGGCCTCCCTTCACCCACCTCAGCAGACACTGCTGCCCTCGGGAGGCTCTCGGCCCCCTCCCACCCACGGGAGTCCTTTCACTGAGACCCAGGCCTGCAGAGATGGGGGCTGCCAGCGGGAGGGGCTGCGAGGGGCCAGGGCTGGAGTTGGGGGAGAGGGGGGACAAGGGAGAAAGACCCCGTGACTGCGCTGTTCCTGAGGCCAGGGCTCCTGCAGACCCAGGCCTCTCCCCGCCGGCCGCAGGCTTTCCCCCGCCTGGTCCTCCGCAGAGTCTCCCTGGGCAGGCCAGAGCAGGGGCGCGGAGGAAGGAGGCGAGGCCGGTTTAGCCTGGTGGATCTACAGTTTTCAGCGGACTTGGAGGGAGGTGAGAGAGAGGGAGGGTGGGAGGGCGGGCAAGATGCCCTCCTCCCCAGGAAATGGGAGGAGGCTGCTACTGTTGCTGGCTTTGCCCTGGGCTTTGGGGCCCCTTCCCCGCTGCCTGAGAGCAGGATGGGGCCTCTGCTAGTAACTGGGGGCGGGGGGGTGTCTGGCTCTGGGGAAGAGAATGGGCCCAACCTGCCGACAGCCGGAAGAAAGGGCCCCAGTGGGGTCCGAGCCCTTCCCCTGAGCCCATCCCCATTCACCCCTCCTCCCACGCCACAGTGACACTGTCCCCAACTCCAGTTCACCCCTCTTCTTGTCTTGAGGAGTCTAAGGATCCCGGAAACCTCTATGGGAGAAGAGGGGGGTGACCATCCCTCCTCTAGCCCCACCAGCCCTCAGGGACGAGGCTAGGAGAAGGGCACTCCCCCAGGCAGAGTGGAAGACTAAAGGGGTGGCCCCCTGCTCGGGGGTCTTCAGAAGAGGCCTCTGAGAGTAGGTGGTGGGAGGGGAGCAGGGTGGGGCAGGAGGCAGAGGGCAAGAAAGCCAGGCTGGGAGACTTGGGGCAGGCGCTGGCAGCCTGGTGGAGGGGGGGAGGCTGGGGGCACCGAGGATGGAAGGGTCCAGGAGACACCCCTCGGGGCGCAGGAGACTCTTTGGTGGGATCTGAAGAGCAGATGTGATGATGTCACTGTTGGGCTAAGTCTTAAAACCCTCACCTGCCCTGGGGCCATCACCCCCAAGTCCCACCACCCTGGCCTCCAGGCGGCCCTGCAAATGCTCCGTCTCTTTATATTTTTTGTTTTGTTCTGTTTTGACTTTTAAAAAAATAAAAGCTTGATCGGAAAATATGTCTGGAACTCTATGGCGGGGGTGGGGGGCAGGGGGTGGGGGGCGGGAGGCGGCAGGGAGGGGGGCGGCGGGTGAGGAGCGAGGGCTGGGGGCAGGGCCACTAGACGGCCTCCACGTAGTTGGCGGGGTAGAGGCCCAGCTGCCCGCTGTCCAGCCGCCCGCGGCACCAACCCTGCTCGTCCTCCTCGCCCAGCTTGGTGAGCTCGTCTCCTAGGGAGGGAGGGAACATGGAGGACCTGACTGAGCGGAGCCGGAGTGGGACCGCCGCCCCCACCTGCCGCGGAAGCCCTCTGATTAGGCTGGGCGACCCCAACGCCCCCTTCCCCGCATTACTGCCCGAGTGCCCGCCCCGGGGGACCAGCCCCACCCACACCTCGACACCCACGTGCGGCCCAGCCACCAGCTAATCTGGTCTCAGCTACCCCTCGCTGGGAGACCCAGGCCGCCTCCAGCTTCACTTCCCTGGTCCCATCCCTCTCTCTGGGCCCCCCTGCCTGCGGTCTCCCCACTAGTCCGCGTTCCGCCCCTCCCCCCACCCTATTCTCAGGTCCAGGTCCCACCCCCGGCACCCCACTGCCATCCTTAGAGGCTCGCCAGTTCAGATCTTGCCCCCCGGGGCACGGGTCACCCCCGGGTCTTTCCCCCTGGGCACGGGGCACCCCCTGGTCTTTCCCCCTGGGCACGGGTCACCCCCGGGTCTCGGTCCCCGGGGCAGGGGGCACTCCCGGGGGTCTTTCCCCCGGGGGCACGGATCACCCCCAGGTCCCGGCCCCGCCCACCGGGCCCACCCCTTACCGGCCTTGAAGCTGAGCTCGTCCTGCTCCTGGCCGTCGTAGTCGTAGAGCGCCCGCACGCGCACTCCCTTGGCGTCGTCGTCGAAGGGGTTGGAGCCTCCGTTGGCCTCATTGCCCCCAAACGGGTTCCCGCTCTCATCGTCGGACCACTCGGTGGCATAAGTCTGGCCCCTGTCGTAGCTGCTAACACTGAGGCACAGGGAGAGGACCCGGCCTGAGCGGCCCCTCCCCTGGTCCCTAGGGCTGACCCCCTCCCAACCAGGGCGCTGACCCCAAATCCCACGGAAGCCGGAAGCCGGAGCAGGCCTTGTAAGGGGGAGCCCTCACTGACAGCTCTTTAAACAGATGGGAAGCAGGACTATTAGCATGACTCAGCTCTTGAGTGAGAGGGTGCTGGAGGAGACCCCAGAGAACATCTGACCCCCCATCTGAGAGGGGCAGTACAACCCAGCGACTAACAGTGAGGATTCTAGTAGGAGGAGCATCATGTTGTTAATTAATGTGCAGCACAATAAATCAACACTGATGTATGTTATCTATGAACGTTAAGACAGTAAATCCTGAGCTCTCACCACCAGGAAAACAATTCTTTTCTAATTCCTTAACCTTGAATCTATAGATGATGGATGTTTTACTCAATTTATGGTGGTAATCATTTCCTGGCTATAAGTCATGATGTCTATAAGTCACATCATTATTCTGTACACCTTAAACTTAGTGCTGTATGTCAATCATATCTCATTAAAACTGGAAGAAAAAAAAAGCAAGAGATGAACCCAAGCTCATTTTTAGTCACTAAGTCATGTCCAACTCTTTTGCAGCACCGTGTACTATAGCCCACCAGGTTCCTCTGTCCAGGGGATTTCCCAGGCAAGAATACTGGAGTGGGTTGCCATTTCCTTCTCCAGGGGACCTTCCCCACCCAGGGATTGAACCTGAGGCTCCTGCATTGGCAGGTGGATTCTTTACCACTGAGCCACCAGGGAAGCCCTATATATATATGTATGTAATGAGTGAGGATTCTGGAGCCAGACCTCTTGGGCAACATATCTTGCCTCTGAGGCTTACTAAACCAGCTGTGTGACCTTGGGCAAGTCACTTACCCTCTCTGGGTATCGGTTTCTCTATCTGTAAAATGGGAATATTGACATACTCCTCAGAGTGCTGGGAGACTTCAATGAGATAATTTACCAAAAATGCTTAGCACAGCGCCTCGCACACAGTAGGTGCTCTCACAGACTGGCTACCACTATCTCTGAGAGGAGCACGAGGTTGTCCTGATTTAACCATTTCTTGTCCCCTAAGGTAAAACTCAGTGGCCCAGTGTGGGGGCCCCCCAGGCCCCCAGGAGGCTCCATAGGAGGCACTCACCTGCCACGGTCCCCAGCCTGAGATGTGGACTCCACCATGCCAGCAGCATTGGTCAGCGCTACCCCCTCTGCCTTCTTGGGCTGTTTCTCCTTCTTGGCGGCGGTGTGAGGAAGATCTGGGTTCCACTCCTGGGGGGCACCAGGGGAGCAGTCAGGCTGGGAGGCTGCCCCCTGAGGCTCCTTCTAACAGTTTTGGATCCTTTTACCCCATCCCCACACATCCTCACCTCAAACTGGGGCCAGTTCATGGGCATGCCAGGGCCACTGGTGCTGCGGAACCATCTGAGGTCGTCCTGGGCATCGGCCCCCCGGATGGCCTGCTCCAGCTCCCGGTACACTTGGACGTAGCTGTGCATAGGGGAAGTGGGGAGGTTCAGGGCAAGATGCACCCCAGCCTCGGTGAGGGCCGAAGCTGGTCCAGAGGACCAGGGTGCTGGGAGCCAGGAATCAGGTGCCTTTTGAAGACCGATCTCTGAGTGGGCAGCTCCAGGCATGCCCTATGGGCACCCTTCTCCATCCCCATCTTAGCTGCTCACCCATCCATCCAAGCACCTTTCCTGAGGATCTGGCGTGCGTCAGTGCATACCCAGGCAGCCACCGGCCCCTGCAGCCCTTCCCTCCCCTTCCTGCCACAGGAATGAGGGCCCGGGAAGCCCTGCCACCCCCACCCCTGCCCCCCGCCCTGCCACCCCCAGCTACCTGCTGCTCTCGGCCAGGTTGAGATGACGTTTGATGTCCAGCAGCACCTCCTTGAGGAAGACCAGCCGCTTTTCCTCGAACTGCTGGCACTGCTCAAACACCTGCTCCATGCCCTCCATGTACTGGGGCGTGGTCTTGCCCACGTCATCCAGCACCTTCTCATACTTCTCCTGCATCTACGGGCACCAGGGCAAAGCGGGAGTGAGACCCAGGCCTGCAGCTCCCAGCCGCCACCCACTCCAAGGGGCCCCGAGACCCCGGCCCAGCCAGCACCTTCTGCACGTCCTGCTTGCACTTGTCCACTTTGTCCTGCAGCTTCTTCTGCTGCTCGGGTGTCACTGACTGCTCCGTCTTGCTATTCATTTCCCGGGTCACAGCCAGCTTCTCCTCTTTGCAGGCCAGATGGTAGGCCTTCTTGGCTGCCTCTAGCTGTGGTGAGGGAGGCGAGGGGGCAGGGCGCCTACTTGTATGTAGGAGCCAACAAGATCACTGTCCACCTGTTCCACCTGTCCACTCCACCGGGGGCTGAGAGCATACGCTCTTAAAAGGCAGAAGCGGTGCAGGCCCCAGCTCCAGGTATTCGGGGGCAGTGCCCACCCACCTGCGCATGTGACCCTGCACTGCCGGCCCCTATGGACACCCTTCCGTTAGGCCCTGCAGTGCCAGCCCCATCTGTGGATGCTTCTTCCTGGCAGGCAGTGCTTCTCCCCTGTGGGCACAATCCCGGGGGCAGCGCACTGCCCACAGCGTCTGTAGATGCCCTCTCTTGGCTCAGTCTGCCCCCCTGAGCCCTGCCGCCCAGCCTCGCCCCTTCCGTGGCAGCCGCCCGCCCACCAGGCACCTCCTTCATCTTCTTGGCCCAGGGCTTCTGGGCCTTGCGGAAGCCATCCTCAGCCTCCTTGGTCTCCTTGAAGCCGCCCATGATCTGCTTGTGGTAGGCATCCTTCTGCCAGTTCTTGACCTTCTCCAGGTCCTCGTTCAGCAGGCTGTTCTTCACCTCCTGGTGCAGCTCGCTCACCTTGTCAGCCTCCGTCATAATGGCACCCCAGGCCCGCTCCAAGCTGCCATACTGTGGGCCTGAGGAAACGGCCGGAAGGTCACCAGGTCCCTGTCACCCCCTGCCCAGAGGCCCCCCTTCACAGCTCCTTTCTCTGAGGCTTTCCCCATACTCCCCATGGTAGCAGAAATGCCCTCCTCTGCTCTCCCTATAGTTTTATCCATCCTCCAGGGCCCAAGAACAGCCACTGCCTCCAGGAAGCCTTCTCTGAATACTCTATCCTCACATAGCTCGGCCAGCAGCCCTTATGAATTCTTCTTATATGTAGCATCTGCCTCTGGGCCTGCTCCCTATCTCCCGCATTAGTTTGTGAGCCCCACGGGGAACAACGTGGACCCCATGAGTTCTCACAGGCCAGCTCTTGGTGCTCCAGGAATGTAGACAGAAATGTAAAAGTGAAGAACCAACTGGTGACGTAACAGGAAGCCACAGGAACCAGACAACCCACAGGATCTGGACCAGGGCAAACAATAGCTATCATAAAATTTGCATATGGGCCACATTAAAAGCCCTGAATTTGATAGTTGAACTATGATTATCTAAACAAATGTCCTTATTCTTTAGCGATTACATAAACAAATGTTCTTATTCTTGAGCAATAAGGTGAAGGATTTAGGGTGAAGGGGCATGTCTCCAACTTAAATGGCTCAGAAAAGACATGCCTATAAATAAAGGGTGTGAAAAAACAAACCTGATAAAATATGAGCTGGTGAGTCTGGGTGAAAGGTAGATAATTCTCTGTACTATTCTAGAAATTTTTCTCTAAGCTTAAATTATTTCAAAATAAAAAGTTTTGTAAGTTCCCTGGTGACCTCGTGGTTAGGATTCCAGGCTTTCACTGCCCCATGGACCCGGGGTTCAATCCCTGATCAAGGAACTGAGATCCTGCAAGCTCTGTGGTGCAACCAAAAAAAAAAAGTCTTTTTTCCCCCTCTAAATTCAATCCAAAATTGCAGAAAGTAGAGTTGATCAGGGACAGGGAGGCCTGGGTAGTTTGGGAGGGGAAGAATGCACGGGAGGGACGGGCGCTGGCAAAGGCCCAGTGATGGGAGGAGGTTGCAGAAGCATCCAGGGGCGGGGTGCTCCCAGGACTGGGCAGTGGAGGGCTGGTTAATGCCTGGGCAGTGTGCCCAGGCCGGGCACGGAGGGGAGAGGGGGCACCTTTCTCGAGGAGCTGGCGCCAGCGCTTGGCCCAGTCGGTGAGCTGCTGCGCATAGGCCTTCTCGATCTTGGCGCGCTCCTGCACGCAGCTCATCAGGTCGTTGCACAGCCGGTGCCCATCATCGATGCGCTTCACCGTCCGCTTGTAGTTCCCCACCTGGCGGCGGAGCAGCGAGCACGACTCCCGCGGGCCCCCCGCGTCCCCGGCCTGGCCGCCCGTCCGCCCGCCCTGGCCGCCGCGTCCTGCAGGGGGCGCCCGCCAGGCCTCCCGGGCCGCCCCGCTCTAATGCCCTGGGGGCCGAGCCCTCTCACTTTGGGAGGCTCGGATATCCCGTCTCACACCCCACCGTCTGGACTCTCTCCTTCGTCCCGCTTTAAACAGAATTTCCTCGCTGTCACCAAGTGTGGAAGAATATTTATAATTTGGACTTGGACTCAGATGAATTATTCATTCTGTTCTTGCCGTGCTAAATCTATTATATTTATATAGAGTCATATAAGCGTTGAGTTGAGCTGCAGCTTCTTGACATAATATTATGTTTTGTAGACATCTCATTAAACACTTATTAATTTAGGTTTGGCAGTTTGCGGTGCTTTGGGTTTTGGAAGCCAATGGAAAATGTCTTTCTGGGTCTCAGATATTTTGGGAGGCTCCAGCAATGCTGGCTTGGCTCCGCCTCTTGGTTGCGGGGTCCCCGGAGCTCACAACACGTTGGCACCAGTGCTCCACCCCCTGCCCACGGCACAGGGTTGCGGGGCACAGCTGTGAAACCCCAAGAAACTGTAAAGCGCTGCACTTGCCCTTGTGAACTGCTAGGAGTCTGAGCCAGGGCCCCCAGGGCAGGGTCAGGAGGGCCCTGCTCCACACTGTGAATCCACAGGATCTCTGCAGGGGCAGCAGTGGTCTGTAGGAACCACTTCATGGCAACCACCACCTGCTGAACATGGAGGGCTCCAGAGGGGCCCCAAGGGCTGAGGGCAAGGGCTGAGGTCGTGGGTGGCTAGGAGCCTGGGGCTCCACACAGCCAGGCTGTCAGGTGCCCGGGACCCGCAAAGCACCTAAGACTCACCTCCCAGAAGCTGTCAGTGGTCTCCTCCGCAGCTAGCGAGGCCTCGTCGTAAGAGCCAGACATGGTGCGGCCGTGGTGCGGTGGACAGGTGGGCAGTGGCGGTCAGCACGCGGGCTGCTCACGCGCTAGGAGGGCAGGAGAGAGACCCCTGGAGATGAGGGAAGTGTCCCAGGTGCCCCATTCCAGGCCCAGGGCCCCAGCGGGCTACGGGGACTCCACAGACATGAACCTTGAGTTGGCTGGGGGCTTCCTGTCTACAGACTGGCCCCTCGTCCCTAGGGTAACCTAGTATCCATCCTGTGGCACCCCATGTGCCCACTCCCCAGCTGCTCCTCCACGAGCCCTTCACTCCATATCCTTCCCCTTCTCCCCTTCCCCCAAGTCCGTCCTCCAGCTCCAGTGTGGGCACCTCCTCTCAGAAGACTGCCCCCCCCCCCAGAACCATGCTGTCCCCAACTGGTTTTGTGCTCCCGGGCTCTTAGAGATAAAACCTAGGGCCACATAATTGCATATTTGCTTTACATGAGTCTGCGGTTTGCTTCATAGACACACACAGCCCCTCAAAGCCAGAAACCACATCTATTATTGTGCATGTCCAGCACACCCTCCCCAGGACTGGACACCCTGCCCAAATGAACCCCAGAAGTCTTCTCAATCTGCCCCCTTGGCACCGCCCACCTGGCACAGCTGAATCCTTGCACCGGGCCCAACAGACCCACCTCAGCTCCCCTTCCCCGCCCTGCCTTGCCATCCTCAATCAATGCAGAACCCCTGGTCTCAGCCCCTAGAATCTCCCTGAACCCCCACCCGGCGCCTGGACCTAAGCCTGTAGGGAAGCTGGTAGCAGGCCACCTCCCCACTCGTGCCCAGGCTCAGTGCCTCCTCAGTCCTCTGAGCTGAGGGGCTCTTGGAAATGCCCTTCTGGCTGCCCGGGTGCCCAGTCTCAAAGCCTCCATTAGCCACTTACGTGTCTGCTAAGAGTCCTGGACATGTGGCTTCGGGCCCACAGGTCAGACCATTGCAATCTGTGCAGGCACGGGGGTGGCTCCGCGTGCCCTGGATCTGTCGGCAGGCATCACAGCTCTCCAATCTAGGCCGCGTGTTGCCCCCGGGCTGGGGCAGGCGCTGCCTGTCTCCCACCCCCACCGCTACCAAGCATGGCTCAGTTGTCAGCAGACAGGACACAGAGAGCCAGGGGCCCGGTCTTCAAAGGGGCAGTGAGTCCAGGACAGGCCTGACCCTGAAATGGAGCAGGACCCTCTGATCCTTGACCCCCATGTCCCCAGCCTGCCTCTGTCTGTGGAAAAACTTCAGTCAACGAATCAGTTTAATCAGAGAAACGAGAAAATGCAGAAACAAAACTAAAAGTCTACAAGACTAAACAAGTCCGACCAGACTAAGTAATGATCATTTAGTCTTTAAGCATAGTCCAAGTCATATAGCTCCTCCTCAAGGGCTACAGATAACACTCTGAGCCACATCCTGTGAGCTGTCTTATAGACACTTACTGTAGCCATGACCTACGCTGCTGCAATTCCAAGAGTTGGCCTCGAAGAAATGGGAATAACCTGACCCTGGAACTGGAGATTAGCTGTACTTAAAACAATCAAGATGACACTGATCAGACCACCACATGACCAACTTCAGGATGACTGTCAGAGCCGACTGTGTTGTTTCTGCAAGTAGCCCCCTCCCTGCACCTATAAAAGCTCTTCCCCACTGATTGTCGGCCGTGAGGAGTCAGCCTTTGGACAGGAGTCTGCCCTCCCTGACAGTTTGCTGGCCTCTGAAATACGGCAAACTCTCCTTTCCACCAACCTTGCCTCTTGACTGTCTTGAGAGCAGCAAGCAGCCAGACCCCTACATTTGATAACAGTTTTTGGCCCCCAGCGTGGGGCCGCTGCACTCTCACAGTATCTGGCTCCCATGACCACACATTGCGGTGGCTGTGAGGAGCCCGCTGCTTGCGGCTAGCTGGCCCCAGGAGGGGGGTTTGGGGGGACATTCCTAGCAGCTGCCAAAACCATTTGTTTCGGGGATCTGCCCTATTTGTCCCCTGCTCGGCACTGGCTGCCAATGTACGTTTTTCCTTGGTGGAACAGAAACAGGCATCTAGACCAGCTGACAAGCTCCAAGACTGAGTAAGTCCACCAGTATGCACCCAGGCAAACTTCTCTTTTCAGCTCGAAGTGCTATTTGGACATTTTGCCAATTGGTTCTGACATGTGTCTGAAGCTGAGGACAATTTGTGTTGGGAAAGGATTTATTTGGGACTCCATGTCATCCTCTTGGAAGATTTGTGACAGTTCTGTCTTCTGGTGTGTGAGTGCACATTCCATGTGTGTGAACAGAAAAGTTTTAGCAATGAGGTTACTAAAAGAAAAAGATAAAGTTTTTTGTTCATTTTAATTTGTATTTTTAGGAAAAAGATAAATTTTTTGGCCACACCGTGTGGCATGTGGGATCCCAGTTCCCCAAAGAGGAATCAAACCTGTGGCCCCTGTAGTGGAAGCACAGAGTCTCAACCACTGGACCACTAGTAAAGTCTCAAAATTGTTCAAGAGATGGGAATCCCAGACCACCTTACCTGCCTCCTGTGAAACCTGCATGCAGGTCAGGAAGCAACAGTTAGAACTGGACATGGAACAACAGTCTGGTTCCAACTTGGAAAAGGAGTACGTCAAGGCTGTATATTGTCACCCTGCTTACTTAACTTTTATGCAGAGGCCATCATGAGAAACGCTGGGCTGGATGAAGCACAAGCTGGAATCAAGATTGCCAGGAGAAATATCAACAACCTCAGATATGCAGATGACACCACCCTTATGGCAGAAAGCGAAGAGGAACTAAAGAGCCTCTTGATGAAAGTGAAAGAGAAGAGTGAAAAAGTTGCTTAAAACTCAACATTCAGAAAACAAAGATCATGGCATCTGGTCCTATCACTCCATGGCAAATAGATGGGGAAACAATGGAAACAGTGGCAGACTTTATTTTTCCGGGCTCCAAAATCACTGCAGATGGTGACTGCAGCCATGAAATTAAAAGACGCTTACTCCTTGGAAAGAAAGTTATGACCAACCTAGACAGCATATTGAAAAGCAGAGACATTATTTTCCTGACAAAGTTCCCTCTAATCAAAGCTGTGGTTTTTCCAGTAGTCATGTATGGATATAAGAGTTGGACCATAAAGAAAGCTGAGCACTGAAGATTTGATGCTTTTGAACTGTGGTGTTGGAGAAGACTCTTGAGAGTCCCTTGGACTGCAAGGAGATCAAACCCGTCAATCCTAAAGGAAATCAGTCCTGAATATTCATTGGAAGGACTGATGCTAAAGCTGAAACTCCAATACTCTGGCCACCTGATGCAAAGAACTGACTCCTTGGAAAATACCCTGATGCTGGGAAAGACTGAAGGCAGGAGGAGATGGGGACGACAGAGGATGAGATGGTTGGATGGCATCACCCACTCAATGGACATGAGTTTGAGCAAGCTCCGGGAGTTGGTGATGGACAGGGAGGCCTGGAGAGCTGCAGTACATGGGGTCGCAAAGAATGAGACTGAGAGTCAGACTGAGAGACTGAACTGAACTGAAAGTCTCAAAGATAATTTTTTAAACAATATATGACAATAGTATTCTTTAGACTCCGGAGAAAATTGGTTGAGATGAAACTCTTCTGAAATTTCAAAAGAATTTTGAAATTATTCTTGTTCTTTTTGCATATGTAGTTAGAGGAAGCTAGCTTGATAAAATACTGTTTTCAGAATTCTGACAAAATTCTGAGAGAACAAAAACACGACTGCGAGAAAACTTGAAGTTAACTCTCATTATGTCCTTGAAATACAAACAAAGCCCACTTTGCCTGAGACTTCAGCCTTGGGTTAATTTGCAGAACTTCAAAAGATGTTGGGTTTATTAAACATGCATCTTGTACCATATTAAAGAGAAATTAGGTTACAAGAAAAATGTAAGTTGTTAGAGGTTATGGAATATGTTCTTAAGTTTGCCAATCAGTAAATGCTGGTATAACAGTTCAATTACTTGTTTCTTGGCTTTGTTAAGGTTTTTATGGGTTAAAAATTGAAATACGTAATGAAAGCTACTAAAAATGAAGCATTTCAGTCTGTAAAGCAAATAGGATATCTGTTGTCAATAAGAAAAAGTATAAAGAATGCAGATATTTTTGTTGAAGAAAAAATTATGATAATAGTTTTGTCCTAGAGCTAGTTGTTTCCAGATGGAGAAAAATAAGGGATGAATCATATGGATACAAAAAATGATGAAAGATTTGCAGAAAAAAGTGGAGGGGGGACTTTGAGAAAAGAATTTTGTATGGTGTCAGGAGTGATTTAAGATTAGATTGGATTTAAATGAATCTTTGTTATTAATAGTAAGCTGGCATAAGACTAGAATTTGGCTTTTGTTCTCCCCAAAATTTTCCTAGAATATCGAGCTGCTTTGGATAACAGACTTCAAGTTTCTTTCTCTAGCTAACTTTGAGTATTTCAAAGGGCTCTTAGACCCTCAGAAGAAATAGTGAAGTAACTAGGATTTGGCACGCTTAGTTGCTCAGTCATGTTCAATTCTTTGCAACCGCATAGAATGTAGCCCACTAGGCTCCTCTGTCCATGGGATTTTTCAGACAAGAACCCAAGAATGTCCATGGGTTGCCATTTCCTCCTCCAGGGGATCTTTCTGATCCAGGGATCGAACCCATGTCTCCTGTGTCTCCTGCACTGCATGAATATTCTTTACCCGCTGAGCTATCAGGGACGCTCTAACTAGGATTATTTGGTAAGTTAAATAATATGGACAACATTTAATAACTTTCAGATCATATTGCTGAACTAGGTAAGAAATTTAAAGAATTCTAATGGAAAGCTGGGATTCCTGGATGGCTCAGTGGTAAAGAATCCACCTGCCAATGCAGGAGACACAGGTTCAATCCCTGAGTCAGGAAGATTCCCTGGAGTAGGAAATGGCAAACCACCCCAGTATTCTCACTGGGACAGAGGACAGAGGAGCCTGGTGGGCTACAGTCTGTGGGGTTGCAGAGAGTTGGACGCTACTGAGCACGCACAATGGAAAGCTGTTGTTTTGCTTCAAAACATATTTTTGACCCCAATGTTCACGATGGAAAAAAATTGTCTAGTGACAAGTTATCATAGAGAACAATTACTTACGATGTGTATCACTGTTGGCTTTAAGTTCAAACTACCACACAATTGCACTCATTTCACATGCTAGCAAAGTAATGCTCAAAATCCTTCAAGCTAGACTTCAACAGTATGTGAACCAAGAACTTCCATATGTTCAAGCTAGATTTAGAAAAGGCAGAAGAACCAGAAATCAAATTGCCAACATCCATTGTATCATAGAAAAAGCTAGAAAATTCCATAAAAACATCTACTTCTGCTTCATTGACTAGGCTAAAGCCTTTGACTGTGTAGAATCACAACAAACTGGAAAATTCTTACAGATGGGAATACCAGACCACCTTACCTGACTCCTGTGAAACCTGTATACAGGTCAAGAAGCAACAGTTAGAAATGGACATGGAACAATGGACTGGTTCAAAATTGGGAAAGGAGTACATCAAAGCTACATATTGTCACCCTGCTTATTTAACTTATATGCAGAGTACATCATGAGAAATGCCGGACTGGATGAAGCACAAGCTGGAATCAAGATTTCCAGGAAAAATATCAGTAACCTCAGAGTTGCAGATGACACTACCCTAATGGCAGAAAGCAAAGAGGAATTAAAGAGCTTCTTGATGAAGGTGAAAGAGAGTAAAAAAGCTGGCTTAAAACTCAACACTCAAAAAATGAAAATCATGGCATCTGATCCCATCACTTCATAGCAAATAGATAGGGAAACAATGGAAACAGTGAGAGACTATTTTTGGGGGGCTTCAAATTCACTGCAGATGGTGACTGCAGCCATTAAATTAAAAGACACTTGCTCCTTGGAAGAAAAGCCATCACAAACTTAGACAGTGTATTAAAAAGCAGAGATATCACTTTGCCTACGAAGGTCCATCTAGTCAAAGCTATGGTTTTTCCAGGAGTCATGTACAGATGTGAGAGTTGGACAATAAAAAAGACTGAGTGCCGAAGAATTGATGCCTTCAAACGGTGGTGCAGAAGACTCTTGAGAGTCCTTTGGACAGCAAGGAGTTCAAACCAGTCAATCCTAAAGGAAATCAACCCTCAATATTTATTGGAAGGGCTGATATTGAAGCTGAAGCTTCAGTACTTTGGCCACCTGATGTGAAGAGCAGACTCACTGGACAAGACCCTGATGCTGGGAAAAACTGAAGGCAGGAGGAGAAGGAGATGACAGAGGATGAGATGGTTGGATGGCATTATCGACTCAATGGACATGAGTTTGAGCAAACTCCGGGAGATGGTGAGGGACGGAGGCCTGGAATATGGCAGTTCATGGGGTTGCAAAGAGTCAGACATGACTGAGTGACTGAACAACAAAATAAAACTAAAAGCATATGTACAATGCTTGTGTTACTGCTGAGTGTTAGTGCTGAAATGTATAGCCTATCAAATGTTTCCCCGTCAGCACACCTCTGTTCTTGTTTGTTAGATCTGATCAGTTTTTCCCCATCACGGGGAACTAGGCCAACATATAAACAAAAAGTAGGCCTGGCACTGAGGCACCTGAAAGGACCCAGTGCAGACAATGGAGCCACAGCTGGCAATGCTGGAAAAATATATTGACTATCAATGCTTTCTATGGAAAGATTTGTAATTAAAGGGGGAAACATACATTGTATATCTTATAAACAAACATTGTATATATGCTTGATATACAAACAAACATTGTATATCTGCTTTAACCATTAAGGGGAAAACAACACATTCAGAGAATAATACAAGATGCACTTTGATTATTATCCTCATTGTAATATGTCTACTGATTTTCAAATGTTTGTCCAGGTATTATGACAGAGTAATCAAAGAGAGAGGTAATGTTTTCACAATACAAAATGTTCATGCTAAGTTTGGAAGTTGAGATTATTTCCAACTTTGTGTCCATTCCCAAAATTATGGAGGACTATGCCCCACTTTGGGCTTCCCTGATGGCTCAGATGGTAAAGAATCTGCCTGCAATGCAGGAGACCCTGAGTCAAGAAGATCCCCTGAAGAAGGGAACGGCTACCCACTCCAGTATCCTTGTCTGGAGAATCCCATGGACAGAGGAGCCTGGCAGGCTACAGTCCATGGGGTTGCAGAGTGGGACATGATGGAGCAACTGGTCCTTTCACTTTCACACATGCCCCACTTCAGTAGAAAGTCTCCACAGCAGTTGTCGGCCCATTCCCTCAAAGCTTTGGGGAAAACTGGAACAGAAATGGAACTAAAAGAGTTCTTCTGCCAAGTCTGTGATTAACCTCTTTGTCCAAAACTTTATTCTCTTTCTTCTTCTGTACCTGTCCCTCCTCAAAACTGAGGAGTATCAAGGCAAAGGGGCTACTGAAATGGAGCAGAACCCTATGGTCTTTGTCCCCCATGTCCTCAGCCTGCCTTTTGTCTTTGGAAAAACGTTAACCAATGAGTAAGTTTCATCAGAGAAATGTGAAAATGCAGAAACAACGGAAAACAGTCAACAAGACGAAATAATAGTGGTTAAGTCATTAAACATAGTCAAGGACCATTAGTTCCTCCTCAAGGACTATAGATAACATTCTGAGCCATATCCTGTGAGCGGTCTTATCAAAGACACTTACAGATAAAACTCCCACCAGGTGGGAAGAAGTTAACTCCGTGATGACTGACTGTAGCCATGATGTGAGCCGCCACAGTTCCAAGAGCTGGCCTCAAAGGAAGGGGCACCAACCGACCCTGAGACCGAAGATGAGCTGTACTATAACAATCAAGATGCTCTGTGTCAGAAAACAAACAATCCAACCAAAAAATGGGCAGCAGATATTTCTCCAAAGAAAACATACAGATGCCCCAAAAGAACACAAAAAGATGTTCTACATCACTAATTATCAGACAAATGCAAACCAAAACCACAATGAGGTATCATCTCACACTGGTCAGAGTGGACATTATCAAAAAGTCTACAAACAATAAATGCTGGAGAGGGTGTGGAGAAAAGGGAACCTTCCTACACTGTTGGTGGGAATTGGTATAACCATTATAGAGTATAGTATGGAGGGTCCTCAAAAAAGCTAAAACCAGAACTACTATATGGCCCAGCAATCCCACTTCTGGGCATCAGTTCAGTTCAGTTCAGTCGCTCAGTCGTGCCCGACTCTTTGCGACCCCATGAATCGCAGCACGCCAGGCCTCCCTGTCCATCATCAACTCCCAGAGTTTACCCAAACTCACGTCCATCAAGTCGTATATCCAAAGAAAACCATACTTCAAACAGATACACGCACCCCAATGTTCATTGCAGCACTACATACAATAGTCAGGACATGTAAGCAAACTAAATGTCCATTGACAGATGAATGGATAAAGAAGATGTGGTGCATATACACAACGGAATACTACTCAGCCATCAAAATAGGGAAATAATGCCATTTGCAGCAACATGGATGGACCCAGAGATTATCTTACTATGTAAGTCAGACAGAGAGAGAAAAATATATAACTCATATGTGGGATCTAATTTTTAAAAAATGATACAAATGAACTTATTTATAAAACAGAAGCAGACTCACAGATTTCTAAAATAAACTGAAGATTACCAAAGGGGTAACATGAGAGGGAAGGATAAATTAGGGGCTTGGGATTAACATACACATGCTACTATATATAAAATAGATAACCAGATTCTGGCAATCCAGTGGTTAAGAGTCCACTTGCCAATGCAGGGGACACGGATTGGAACCCCGGTCCAGGAAGACTCCACATGTGTGTAGCAACTAAGTCTGTGTCCCACGCCTGTGGAGCCTGGGTGCCACAAGGAGGGTAGTGCCCGCTCGCCACGACTAGAGAAAAGCCCACCTGCAGAAATGAAGACCCAGCACAGCCGACAAATAGAATCAAATTTTAAAAAATAAAATAAAAATACATTGTTTATTTAAAAAAAAATAACCAACAAGGACCTACCATAGAGCATAGGAAACTATACTCAATATTCTGCAGTAGGAGTGAAGAATCTGAAAAAGAATATATGTATGTGTATAACTGGATCACTGTGTCGCACACCTGAAACTAGCACAACACAACAGTAAATCAACTAGACTCCAACAGAAAAATCAAAAAAAGAAAAAAAACAAGATGACGCTGGTAAGACCACCGAACGACCAGTTTCTATAAACGCTCTTCCCCCCCTGACTGTCTGTCAGTGGCAGGGAGTCAGCCTTGGGACAAGCGTCTGCCCTCCTACCGAGGTTGCCAGCCTCCAAAGTAAAGCAAACTTTCTGCCAACCTTGCCTCTCTAGTGGCTTTAGGGTGGCAAGCAGCCGGACCCCCACTTTTGGTAACAACCCTATCAGCAGCTGTGAACCTCGGGCAGGGAACACCTCAGACACTGTGAGCCTTGGCCGGTGAGGACGCGGGCAGGGGGAGGCTAGTCTCTAGGCTTCAGCGCAGGGTGGCCCTCCCCTTCCGGGGCCTCAGCCTCCCCATCTGTCCAGAGCCTGCTGCTCTTTTCCCAGTAACCACCCAGTATTGCCTCCCTACTCCTCGCAGGCACTAAATATATCTTGTTCCTTTCACCTTGGCAAAGCCTCAGACACACTTTCCCACACTCATGCACAGTAGCGGTGGGTGGGCGGGAAGGCAGCTGAATTCATCAAGGGACAAAGAAATGAGTCTGAACTTTTTTCTTCTTAATTTGGCACTTTTCACTTAGAAAGCAGTACTTGCTTCATAAAGAACATTTTGAATTTAGCTTTTGGAGAAGTAAAGGGCAGGGATGTTTAATGAAGAACCCTCAACCGGGGTAGGTAAATAAGCATTCTGGGGTCGGAGCCCACCTAGAACCCTTGGAGTCACTGAGCTCTGCTCTTTGGGATCCCAGCGGGTACAGCCATCAGCAGCTGGAGGTGCGGACAGGGACGGGGTGGGGGGTAGGGACATCCCGTTACAGGAACGGTTGGACTCACCCCTGGTGGTAGGGAAGGGACTCAATACAACCTTGTTGGAGGGAAATGCATCACCCCTAGGAATTTACCTTCCAGCTAGCTAGGTGAACTGATGCCACCCAATTCTGTTTACTGCAGCCCTGCTTGTAGGAACCAAAGGCTGGAAACAACCCAAATGCCTGGCCACAGGGGACCAGTTAAGTAAATTACGAAGCATTCAACAGAATGCTCTGGTCTTGAATGGAAAGAACCCCCCAAGCCATGTCACTAAAGCAAAAGGAGCCAGTTTCAGCACCGTGTGCCTGGATGCTTCCATTTTTATGGGGGGAAATACAGCAGTGGAGCGTATTTTTGGAAAGCTGAGTAATGGTGGCTGCCTTCGGGGAACTGGGTGGCTGAGGGATGGGAGGGGCATTTTCACCATGGGTCTTCTAGTGCCTTTTAGGTTTTGCCTCGCATAAACTGCATATTCTTTTTAAAAAGCCTTCAGCCTTGCAAGGGAGGTGCAGACAGAGAGAACAGACTTGTGGACACAGGAGGGGAAGGAGAGGGTGAGACGAATGGAGAGAGTAGCATGGAAACATATACACTACAAATGTAAAATAGATAGCCAGTGAGAATTTGCTGTATGACTCAGGGAGCTCAAACCGGCAGGATGGGGTGGGAAGGAGGCTCAGGAGGGAGGGGACATATTTATATACCTATGGCTGATTCATGTTGACGTATGGCAGAAACCAACACAATACTGTAAAGCAATTATCCTACCATTAAAAAAAAAAAAGCCTCCAGGCTCCAGCTGTTGGAGGAGAGCTGAGTAAGCTGGGAGCCAGGATGAGGTTGTACTCGAAGCGTGGAGGGAGGGGCAGCAGTCAAGACTTGGCAGGTCAGGCTAGGAGGGAACGCATGAGAGCAGAGGCCACTCTCCAGCCTGTCCAATCCAGGGAGGGTGGAACTGGCTGTGGTCCCACCCTGGGTGCAGGCCGGGTCTCCTGGCTCCCGGCCGAGGTAGAATGTGCAGTGGAGATAGCTCTAGCCTTGGGGTCCCTGCTCTGCCACCAAGTTGCTGTGTGATGCCAGGCAATTCACATGGCCTTGCTGGGCCTTGCTGGCAAATGGGAGCGATGCAACCAGACTGAAGGATCAAATGAGACAGAGGAGAGGGTCCCGCCCACTCTCACCCCAGGATGGACCTGCAGAGGCGGCCCAGGAGGCCAGGCAGGCAGCATCGGGACGGGGAAGTGGGAGGAGGTGTGGGAGCCCCCAGCACCGCGTGGCCAGACACACCACCCCAACTTGCCCCTGCCTCCTCCAATCGGCCTCACACCCCCACCCAGGGTGCAGGCGGGCGGCCTCACTCTGGCAAACGCCGGGGCCTCCCTGAACGGCGGTCAGGGGCTGCCATCACTCAGCACAGCATCTCTCAGGTCAGGAAGCCGGTGTGGCTGGAATCCGCTGCTCCTGGAATCCGCTGCTCCCGGTGGGTGAGCCCCATCCATGCTTAGCGCTCCTCAGCCCATCAAACAGGCACAGCGCCCATCTAAGCTTCCTCACTGTGGCTGTAAAGCTGTGAGGCCCAGAAAGCCCTTTATCCCTAATAACAACAGTTGGTATTTATGGAGCACAGACTTGGGGCCAAGGCCTGTTCGCACATCTTGATGGCTCTAACCCCCACCGCAGCCCTGTAACGCGGGGGCCGTTGTCATCCCCACTGCCCACGGTGCAGACGAGCACCCAGGGGCTGAGACCCGACTGAAGGAGCCTGCCAACTGTCACTACTGATTTGCCACCTCTGTTGCTGGAATGGGGGTGGGGGTCCCTTTTCCGGGTGGACCCTCTCTGTTTGCAATGCAGGAGACCTGGGTTTGATCCCTGGGTCGAGAAGATCCCCTGAAGAAGGGAAGGGCAAACCACTCCAGGATTCTTGCCTGGAGAATCCCACTGACAGAGGAGCCTGAAGGGCTACAGTCCATGGGGTCACAAAGAGTCGGACACAACTGAGCAACTAACACCAACACTAACCTCTCTGTGGAGCCAGGGAAGGTGCTGGGCCTTTCCGGCCCGCAAGGATGGTGCAGCCCTTGGCACCGGTGCGGCATTTGATAAAAGGGCAATAAGCTCTTTTTTAAAAACACAGGCCCCTGTGAAAATCTGAAGTTTCAATGTTGCCCTTGACCTTGCCTTTAGAGAGAAAGGAGCCCCAGGGTGAAAGGTGTCCTTTCTCAGGCCCCAAGCTCACCGCTAGCTGCCTTTAAAAGACCTTGAGGGCAGAGGCTGTGGTCACGTTCCCTCAACCCCTGACTTGGAGAAGCCACAGAAGAGTTAGACATGAGCCTCAGTGGGTGGAGGAGGGAGGTCAGGCACCGTGTGGCCTCCCACGGCTTTAGCCACTAATAACCACAGGCCCCGGAGTCACCCAGCTCCCCTTTCTCCTCCCACCCTCTACCCAACCCATCAGCAGGTCCTGAGCTTTGTTCTCAGCCACCCTGGTCCCTGAGCCCCCACCTCCCTACAGTAGCCTCTTCACTGGTCCTCCTGCCTCTGACCTTGTTTGTCTCTCCCCAACCCTAGTCTGTTCCCCAGGCAGCAGCCACAAGGAAACTGGTAAAAGCTAAATCTGATTCTTCCAGTGCACTACTTATGTTCCTCCCACAGCTCCCCATTTCTGCTGAGGAGTCCAGTTCCTTGCCAGGAGGCCCTGCATGACCGTGACCTGCTGGCCCTCCCCTTGCCCCTCTGGCCTCGCCTCCTATCATTCTTTATCTCCTCCAGCTCTACTGACTTCCTTGCTGTTCTAACCCCAGGGCCTTTGCACCTGCTAGGAATGGTTCCCCACCCCAACCCCCAGATTTCCAGTTCTGCTCAAATGTCCTGACCTCCCCCTATTTCAATTCTCAACTCTTTTTCCAGCCTGGCTCTCCTTCCTCCCTTTCCTCCTCACGTTTGCAATCTCCATGCGACAGGGTCTCAACACAGTACTCACCATGTTTACTGTCTTCCTCTCCCACTTAGAACATCAGCTCTGTAAGCCTAGCGATTTTGTCTGACTCTGCTGTCTTTTATCAACATCCAGAGCAGTGCCTGGCACATAGTAAGTGCACAATACTTATTTATTGAATGAATGAAAAAAATGTCAACCTTCTGGAACATTCAGTAAAGAGCAGAAACACTGAATTCTGTACTCTATAGAGTCAAACACAGTCACCCACACGCAGTCAATGTCCAATAAATGTTGATGAAGACACAGCCAAGAGCCAGCATCCTCCCAGAAGAGTGGGGGCCCCAGGTTCCTCCTGTCCTCTGTCCCTGGGCCCCCTTCCTTTCCTCCTGGTCCACCCTCAGGGTCCAGTTCCACACTCTCTTCCTCCTTGACTCCCTGTGATGGTTCTGCCCTTGGGGTGGTGCCCTCCCTCCTTAGGGACCCAACGTACAGACAGAATAAGTGTCAATAGCCTCAGGCTGTCACCCCCTGCTCCACTCGCCCTTCATATCAACCTCAACCATTTCTGAGTACCTACTGTGTGCCAATCTCTTCAATGCACTCTATTTCTAATCTTCATAACAGCCAATTAAATATATATATGAATCATAACAAACCAAAAATATATACAATGGAGTATTATTCAGCTATAAAAAAAATGATGCATTTGAGTCAGTTCTAATGAGGTGGACGAAACTGGAGCTTATTATACAGAGTGAAGTAAGCCAGAAAGAGAAACACCAATACAGTATATTAACACATATATATGGAATTTAGAAAGACAGTAACGACCACCTCATATGCAAGACAGCAAAAGAGACACTGTTTTAAAGAAGAGACTTTAAGACTCTATGGGAGAAGGCGAGGGTGGGACAATATGAGAGAATACCAGTGACTCATGTATATTACCATACGTGAAACAGATGACCAGGGCAAGTTTGATGCATGAAGCAGGGCACCCAAAGCTGGTGCTCTGGGACAACCCAGAGGTGGGAGGGGGGCTCAGGATGGGGGACACATGTACACCCGTGGCTGATTCATGTCGATGTATGGCAAAGCCACCATAATATGGTAAAGAAATTAGCCTCCAATTAAAATTAATTAATTAATTTTTAAAAAATTTAAAAAAAAAAACACATTGAAATAGGTGGTGACTTCTCTGAGACTCAAAGAGGTTAAATAACACGTCCAAGGTCACATAGCAGGGAAGAGGCAGGGTCAGATGCAGACCCAGGGGTGAGTCCCTCCCCTGCCCCTCCCTGCCCGGGTGCTTGGTCCAGAGTCACTCCACGGATGTCACCCCGGCCCTCCTGGCCTAAGGGACCAGCTCAGCTCAAACCTGGGCGGGGCCACGGGAAGCCAGAACTGCGTGCCCTCACCCAGGGTGGCCCTCAGCTTCCACAAACCTTCCCACCGCTCCCCAGTCCTCAGGTCACCCAGACATGGACGAGTTCACTGTGCCTGGCCTGGGGCCACATAAGGACCCTCACCAGCAGGAAGGGTCCAGGTCAGCTGGAACACGCTGTCTTCCCAGCCCTCCCTGTGACGTCACCCCCAAGCTGACTCGGGATTTCGTTCACACCCTCCCTGCTGCCTGGGGTGCACGCTGCCCTCCTCCCCAAGGATCGCCTGTCCCCAAAACTGCCCTCCTTCCCTCCAAGGGCCAGCTCAGTGCCCCCAAGACGCCCACCTCACCCCACACCCTGGTGCGGCTCCTCGGCACCCCCGCCAGCAACCACGCCTCGCTGTCTCCGGAGGCAGCCTGCTCTCCCCCAGGTCAGCACTGAGAGCAGGTCGGTTACGGGCCCTGCCGCGGGGCCGGACGGGGCGACTGGGTTCAAATCCCGGCTTTGCCACTTTTTGGGTTGTGTGACTCTGGCAAATGGCTTCAACGCTCTGTGCCTCAGTTTCCTCATCTGCAAAATGGAGGTGATGCTACCCCCAACCCCATGGAGGTAGTGTGAGTTCACCGTTATTATTACTGTGGGTATTATTACCTGCACTTCCCAGAGCTTCAGAGCTTTCAAACCAGGAGGCCATCCGGGTGACCTCCCCGGTGTTAGTCACCTGCCAGGCTCCTCTGTCCATGGGGATTCTCCAGGCCAGAATACTGGAGTGGCTTGCCTTTCCCTTCTCCAGGGGATCTTCCGCACCCAGAGTCGGAACTCAAGTCTCTCGCATCGCAGGCGGATTCTTTACCCCCTGAGCCCCCAGGGCAGCACCTCCCTGGATGCCCTGTCTCCTTCTCCCCTGTGTGGACTAGCATCCCCGCAGGCTTTTGCTGAGGACTGAACTGTGTCCCCCTCAAATTTATATGGTGATGCTGTATCCCCGTGACTGCATTTGGAGACAGGCTTTCAGGAAGTGATTAAAGTTAAATGAGTTCAGGGGTGAGGTCCTAATCCAACAGGATCGGTGTCCACATTAAGAGGAGGAAGGGAGGGCCGCGCCCTCTCCCCAGGCTCCAGCAGAGGGGAGGCCAGGTGAGGACACAACAGGAAGGCCGGAAGACAGGTCTCACCAGGGCCCTGGCAGGCCCTCGATACCGGAATTCCAGCCTCCAGACTGCGAGAAATCAGTGTCTGCTGTTTAAACCGCCCAGTCTGTGGTGGTCTGTTACAGCACCCCAGCTAAGACCGCTTTCTGTGAGACGGCTGGGCTTCATCTAGAGCCCCCGGTCTCCAGGTGCCCTGGAGAGAGAAGGTCCCAGACCGGGCTTTGTCTTGCCTTCTTCTCTTTGGATCTGAAAAACAAGACTACCCAACCTCCATCTCCTGTGAGGTAGGTGCCCTGGACAGTCCCCAGAGGGCCCTGCCTACAGAAACTATAAACCCCAAGGTGGGGAGGCAAGAGAGGGATGGAAGCAAATGGGGAGACTGAGCGAGGCAGACTCCCGAGAGACACGGAGCTGAAGGAAATGGGTGGGCCCATCCCAGGGGGAAAGGGTGGAAGGGACCCACCCCAGCCGCCCGTGGCTGGCCCCCCTCCCCTCCTCCCAGCTACTCCTCGGACCCCAGACTTCAGCTCCTCACCTTCCCTAGTCTTTCCCCTCTTCCTCCAGCCCCACCAGGCCCCAGGCCCTCCATTCTGCTCCGCACTCCCCCGCTCCCAGGCGGAGCGGGTGGGGTGACATCTCATTAGGCCCACCCATCTCTAGGGAGCCTCTAGGCCTGTTCTGGATGCTGCAGGCTCAGCAGGGAAGAAGACCAGGCTTCCCGCACAGAGCCTACACTCCAGCACTGGCAGGAAACTAAGTAGTGGATAAACATCACTCATTAGATGATTAAGGTTAACAACAGTTAAAGAAAATCAAGCCGGGAAGAGGGAAGTTGGGGCAGCCTCAAGTAACGACCAGCTGTCCTGGTGGACACACCCTCTGGCTCGCCGGCTTCCTGGGGGCTCACCTGGGGCATGTCCTACACTGCTTCTCTGAGGGGCCCGATGGATAGAGCCGCAGCTGCCCACAGCAGGAACCTGCTTAAAATCAAGAACGCTTCCTGCCTTACCTCCACACACTCAGTGTTTCCAGGGACCACCTCCCAGTGAACCACTGTAATCACAGCCCCGTCTCAGGCTCCACAGACGGGGTGGGAGCTGGTGGGAAGACAGGGCCCCGTCCTCTCTGCTGTGGGTACGTTTCCTAGAGACCACTCATCCCACAGGCGGACGCTCTGTCCTGACAAGGTGTGTCCTGTCCCGAGCCTCCGCATCTCCTGTCTCCTGGAGGGGCAGGAACCAGGTCTGCCTGCCCTGTGGGCGATACTCCTGGGGCGTGCACTGCAGGTTTTCCCGAAGGCACAGAACTCTGAGCAGGAAGGAGGGGGCCCCCCATCCTGAGCAGCACTGGGGGTGGGGGGCACGCAGCTCGCTCTCCGCCCCTTCCTGGCGGAGGAGAGCTCTCCTGGCCACGGCTAGGGCAGAGAAAGGCAAGAAGCACGCACTCAGTCCTTGAATGACATCTGTCCCACTCGATGCCCTGGGGCCACTGCCCAGTCCGGTGGGGAGGTGGACATTGCATCCCTTCCCCTGTGAGGCTGAAACCCACCTCCCCGTTACCACACAGATGCAGGGGGGGCCAGCCACTGAGCCAAAGACTCCTGGCTTTAATTGCAGCCCTGATCCTTTCAGCGCAGCTCTGTGCTACAGCGTCAGCAAGCCGGAAACCCCCGTGCCTCGAGGAGCTGACACGCTAAAGGGCCGGCAAGACAAGAAACTGGTCGAAAAAGTAAATGATCAAGTGTGTCAAAGGTGACAAAGGCTCTGGGGAAGAGAAGAGCAGCAGAGGGAACAGGGAGGGATGGTGGGGCTGAGGAGTGGTTCTGTTTACAGAGTCTGGTCGGAGAAGGCTGTTCTCAGAAGGTGGCATTTGAGCAGAGTCCTGAAGGAGGTAAGGGAGGGCGCCATGCAGATATCTGGAGGAAGAGCGTTCAGGCCACGGGAAGAGCCGGTGCAAAGGCCCTGGGGCGAAGCACAGCTGCCAGGATTGAGGAACAAGGGGGCCGTGTGGCTGGAGCAGGGGGAGTGAGGGGGAAGGCTGAAGTCAGGGAGGCTGACTGGGAGGTGATGCAGACACGTGGCAGCTTGTAGGTCAGAGAGGGGCCCATGACATCCCCCCCCATCGAGTGAGACAGGAGCCACTGCAGGGTATGAGAAGAGGTGGGGTGTGACCTGACAGGTTTCAAAAGATCCCTGGCTGCTGGGGGAGGTGAGAGGGGGAGTGTACTACAGGGGGCACCTGCTGGCAGACAGCTGCAGCCCCCAACCCCCCTCCAGTGATGGAAGATGGGGACTTGGAGCAAGGCGGTAATGCTGGAAGCTGGTGAGAGGTGCTTGGAGTTGGGGGATACTGACTTTGGGGCCAAGAGGATTTGCTGCTGGTTTGGATGTGGAAGCGAGGGGTCAAGGTGGTGCCGGGGTTTGGGCCTGAGCACCTGGCGGGGGGGGGGGGGGGCGGTGGGCGGTGCTGCTTCCTGAGATGGGGAGCACAGCAGGAGGACCAATTTAAGGAAGCCCTGGAGCTCAGCTTTGGAGCCCCAAGAGCCAAGTGGTGACGCTCCTTCCTCTCCCCAGACCTCCTACACCAGGGGCAAACGGGGAGAGCCAGCCCGGGCCAAGCTGCTCTAGTCCCGGGGCCTCTGGCGCTCCTGCAGCCGCCCTGCAGCCCCCTCCGATGCAGGTAAGGCTGCGGGGTGTGGAGCCCGGGCGCCCTGGGCTATGAGCCCACTGCTGGGGCTTCCATTCTGGTGCCATGACTGCCCCAGAGTCTGGCGGCAACAGAGTAGGAGAGAGAGCAAGCAAACAGAGCCCAGGATGCGCGGGACAGAGAAAATAGTGGAGAAGGGGACTGTGGCCTAGAGAAGGCCAAACAGGAGCGGAGTTCTGGGGAAGGGTCGGCTCTTTCCAGCTTCTGCCAAGAGTCTGCCCTCTAGGCTCACCGGCCCCTGTTCTGGTGGGCATGGGATGGAGGCTGGCCGGGTGGGAGGAGGTGATGCAGCTCAGACCAGGCCCCAGGCCCCGGTGGGAAGGAGAGTGCCAGGGCTTGGAGACAAGGGGGTGGTGCACACGGGTTACTGGGCTGCTGGCTTCTAAGCAATCTCCCCACCCAGTTCCTGCCACCCCCAGGCCCACCCTCTCACCTGGGCCCTTAACCCTGAAGTAGGAGACCTCTGTACCTATACTCAGCAAGTGCAACTACGGTTTGCAAAAATGAATGAACAGAGCCATGTCAGCTTCTCAGCGCACATCCCCTGACCCCATCACCTTGGCCCTGTTCCAGGTTCTCTGGCCCCCGAGTGCCCAGGGAAGGGGGAGCTCCCATGTGGTGCCGAGACCCAGCCAAGGAGCCAGCCCAGCTCTCAGGGGCTGCTGGGGATGGAGGGCAGGTGGGAGAACGGGGCAGACCCTTCAGCCCCCTAGGCAGGCTGGAGGTTGACACACCACCCCCTGCCCCCTTGGGCTGGGATCTCCCCCAACGCTCGCTGAGGCCCTTCAGCTGTGGCCCAGGGCCCCTGGGGCCGATTCTCCGCGCCCACTGCTCTCCCGCAGGTCCTCCTGACCGTTCTGTGCCCACAGCCAGGCAGTGCCGCCCAGCTCCTCCCCAGGCCCAGCCCCACCCCCTCCCGGGCAGCAGCAGAGGCGCCTCTGCAGTGTCCCAGCTCCCCCAGCAGCGTCTGAGTCCATCCCAGGAGCCACGCTGCAGAGGGACAGAGAGGGGAAGGGAGGGACTCGGGCACCCCACCCCATCGGGGAGGACCCCACCAAGCATGGAGACCCGGGGCCTGCTAATGGGCCAGGTGGGACAGGGCCCTTTGGGAGATCTGGGGGAAATGGGTCTACAGGGAGAGCAAGGAGGGGAAGGGCCTGAGCTTGGGGGAGAAGAGAGAGGTCTCCTCCCTGACCCGGGGTCTAAGCCCAGGCCCTGAGACCACGGGGGGCCAGCAGGGAGGCTGCTGGTGTAGGGGTAGGAGGTGGGCCTGCTGGTTTCCGATGGCCAGGACCCAGGACTGCCCTGAGTGGGGGTGGGGGGCATCCTCACCCCCCCCACGCCCACCGCCAAGCCTCAGCCTGGGGAGCAGCAGCACCACGGGCTCCTGGAAGCTCTGGCCCCCTGGGCCCACTCTGCGAGGGAAGGGGCACTTCTCTGGTAAGGACCTGTGGCAGGGGTGCAGAAAGGGGCGGAAGCGCAGAGCGGAGGCAGTAACGGGGACAGTCATCCTGATGGGGAGGACCCAGCTTCTGCAGAGGGCCTCTGGGGACGCAGGCTGCTCCCCATCAGGTCCACTGGCCCCAGGGCTTGCTGCCGAGTCCTGCCGGTGGGAAGGCTGGAGCGGACGCCGGCCCTAGTCTCCGGACAGCCTCTTCCGGCTGTCGCCACCGAGATGCCTACCTGGGCCCGTCTGGGCACCAAGCCCGGGGCACGGAGGCGCGCGCGGCCCCCGCTGAGCCAGGCCAAGGCCGGAGTTGCCGGCTGCCCTCCTCCTGCTCCGCGGCGGCGGGCGGGGAGAGGGCCTGGCGCCCGGGCCGGGGGCTCTGTCCTCTTGGCTTCCCTCCACCACTCGCTCGCACACGCGGCGGCTCCAGGGCTGCAGACGCCGGCTCCCCGCCGCCCGCCGCCACCTCCTCCCCGTCCCTCCTCCCGCCCCGCCCCCTTCTCCCACCGCCCACCTCCGTCTGCTCGTTTCCATGGCAACTGGGCTATGCTGGCTCAGACAGCCTCCCTCCCGCGGACACCAGGGGACGCCCGCCTCCTGCGCGGCGCCCGCTCCCCCGGGCGGGCACGCGCACGCTTCACCTTCCCGGGCTCCGGCAGCCACGCCCCACGGCGGGGCGGGGCGGGGCGGGGCGGGGACCGGGGTCCCCAAGACCCTACCTCCCAAAATGCCTTCAAGACTCTGGAAGCTGCGTCTTTCCACATGCTTCCCTCAGGTCCTTAAAATGTTACCAAGTGTCGCTCTGCAAAACATTTCTACTTGCTTAATCATTTATTCTCATTCAGTCACTCCTCAATTTCAAACTTGATTTTTGTGGGTCAGGCCAAGTGTGAGATGCTCCTCTACGATCTCATTCCAAGAGATTCCATACCCAATTTACAGATTGGAAACTGAGGCCCATAGTAGTAAAACAATCTGTCTGGGCATCCTGGGCTCCTTATTGGCAGCCAGGCCTTGTGATTCTAATTCTGGTGCTGCTCCCACAGGCCAGAGCTGTCCCACACACCCCACTTCAAACATGTACTACACATGTATGACCCATCCACACCAATACTTGTCCATGCACATGTGCATGCCAATGACACACTTACATATACAAACACTCATTACATGTATTTGCACATGTGCATTTCCACAAGTCTGTGTATTTACCTATACATGTACAGATAACACACACATACATATAACTGTAACACTAATATCAGTGTACACATATCTTTGACATGTGTACACACATCTACATGAATCTAGAACATACAATGCACAAACTCTTCCCCCACAAAATCACAGCTGTGCGCACAAGCCCCCAACCCTGGCCTCATGGGAGGGGACTGGTGACACAAGTGAGTGTCCCAACCAGGGGACTGAACGATGAGCCCCTTCCTAGGAGAGGGTCTGTCTGCTCCTCGGGACACTAGTCTGCCTACTGTGTCTCTGTCTGCTGCTGGAGGGCCTGGAGGGGACTGTGGGAAGGTCGGGAGATGGGTCCACCTCCCCCACTCTCTCTCCCTCATTCTGAAAGTCCTCTGCCTGGTCCAGACTAGATACTGCCTACAGCCCCTCAGCCTAGGGGGCTCACAGATATCCGCCCACCCCCTAGGTGTTGTCCAGTCCTGGTACCCGGAATTAAGACAGGATTGAACAAAATAGACCCCCTTCCCCAAAGAGAATTCCAGACTTCAGAGAGCCCTGCCACCCGCCAAGAGGGATAACATCCAGTGGGGGCCAGGGGAGGGGGTCTTTAGGTCAAGCAGGAAAAGGGGCCCAGGACACACAGTGTTCCCCATAGGATGCGCTACCCTCAGCCCAGGACTGCCTCAGAAAGCCCTCAGGCAGGGTCACTGCATGCCCTGTGCCCCAGGGCAATACTCAGGGATCCCACACAGCCCAGAGAGGGCACACACGATCAGAAAGAAGCGGAGGCCCACCAAATATTAAGTCAAAAAGTGCCTGCTAATACAATGACAGCCTCTTCCATAGTTCATCCTGTCTAAAACCCTCTCCGTCATAAGACTGCTGCCAATTAAACCAAGACATGCTATTAATACAAATCGTATGAACCATCCTAATATCAGTGATGTCAAATGTGAGGGGGAAATCATCTTGGAACAGATGAAATGGGGCACTTCACTCATTCACCGGATACTGACTAGGCACCCACTATGTGCCAGAGGTTCTACACGCTGGGACGCAGGCCACGGGCAAAACAAAGTCTCTGCCCTCAGGGGTGATGAGCTGGACCCTTGTTCTCTTGCAGCATCTCTGTGAGGCTCCAGGACTGATGAGGAAACAGGCTCTGAGTGGTTGAGCAATTTGCCCAAGAGGACAGGCAGAAAATGCCTGGGCTGGGATTTGAACTCCCTGCCTGCCAAGCTTATCCCATGGATTCCATTAGGAAAGATCTGATTGCGAAACATGGTGAGAAGGATGCTTCTCATCCTTAGATCAAGGCAGGACAGGGTCATATGTACTCGAAGTCAAATAGTGGGCATGAGTGAGGATCCCCCCAAATGACCTCAGAGGTGACTTCCAACCTGGCGTCCTTGGGCCAGAAGCCTGATGCTGGGTGTCCCCAGACCTGGAGGTCCTCAATAGTCACTGAGGTCACACCCAGGCCAAAAGTGTGGGGATGGCTGGTGCCCGAGAGCAGAGGCTCCCGGGAGAGCTAGGGGGTGGGGAGGGATTGAGTTCTCAGGCCCTGTAAGCAGAGCCCCCGACCTGCCTGCCAGCCCCCAGCCTCGGATAATCTTTCTCCTAAACAGCCAGCTCCAACCAGGGATATCAAAGACAGCTGCCCCCCCGCCCACCTCCATCAGCCTGATCCGGCCCCATCTGCTGTTGGGAGGGTCCCCAAGAGAGGTTCATGAGGGAAGAAGACAACAAGATTAGACAGAATTAGTTTTTGTCAAAGTTGACATTAATAAGAGACTCCCTAAACCAGCAAATGGTGATTGCAGCCATGAAATTAAAAGACGCTTACTCCTTGGCAGGAAGGTTATGACCAACCTAGATAGCATATTAAAAAGCAGAGACATTACTTTGCCAACAAAGGTCCGTCTAGTCAAGGCTATGGTTTTTCCAGTGGTCATGTATGGATGTGAGAATTCGATGGTGAAGAAAGCTGAGCGCCGAAGAATTGATGCTTTTGAACTGTGGTGTTGGAGAAGACTCTTGAGAGTCCCTTGGACTGCAAGGAGATCTAACCAGTCCATCCTAAAGGAGATCAGTCCTGGGTGTTCATTGGAAGGACTGATGTTGAAGCTGAAACTCCAATACTTTGGCCACCTCATGCGAAGAGTTGACTCACTGGAAAAATCCCTAATGCTGGGAAGGATTGGGGGCAGGAGGAGAAGGGGACGACAGAGGATGAGATGGCTTGATGGCATCACCAACTCGATGCACATGGGTTTGGGTAAACTCCGGGAGTTGGTGATGGACAGGGAGGCCTGGCGTGCTGCGATTCATGGGGTCGCAAAGAGTCGGACACGACTGAGTGACTGAACTGAAAAACCAGCAAAATTACCAGTAACAGGTTACACCAAGTCAGCCTGTGCCCTTTGAAACTACTCCATCTTTATCTCCTACCTTCCTTGGCTCCTTCTTCCCAAGTGGACCCCCATTCAGGGGAAAATTGTCCTCTGCCAATTTTTCTGTCTTTCGGTGTTTTTTTTTTTGGCCTGTGGGATCTTAGTTCCCCAACCAGGGTTCGAACCTGAACTCCCTGCAGTAGAAGAATGGAGTCTTAACCACTGGACTGCTGGGGAAGTCTCCTCTGCCAGTTCTGTGGCAACTTTCCTCTGCATGTTATTTGAGCTAGAAAAACATCAAGGAGTTGTCATCTGCAGCCTCCACTCCTATACTTGTAGGCCCCAGACAGGCCCAGGGACACTCCCTAATCCACACACACACACCCGTGTACACACACACACACACACACACACACACCCTATGCCCGACCTCCTGGACCTTAATACTTAATAGTGTTCCAGTCCCGCAGGCTGGATCAGTCTACAAATAAGGAGGGGGCCTCGCCCAGGCCACAGGGCAGCTGCTCTCTGGCCCCCAAAGAAGCCAATTCGTTTTGTCACCGCCTCCTTCTCCAACCCAAAGCGCATCATCGTCCCCACCCCCCACCCCATTCCGGCAGTAATCCTCCATGTTCCCCAGTGCTGTGCAAACGCAATCACGGCTCATTAACTGCTGCTTTGCATCTCATTTGCATAATGCCCTCATGACTGTCAAAGTACCAGAATCCTCCCCAAGGCCCTGCCCCTGACGGAGATAGAAACCTGGACAAGACTCTGCTGAGGGTCAGTGGGGGGGACCAGACAGGTGGGGACGGGGAGGATCAGAGGGAGAAAATCAACAGCTGCTTCAAGGTTCAGACCCTGAAAGCCCCCAGAGGAGGGGCAGTTCAAACTTACAGAGAGTGTGCTAAGGCCAGGCACCATGCACTGTGCTTTACACACATCACCACTTGCTTTCCACAATGAACAGGTGTGAAAACCAGTTCAGAGCAGTAACGGCCTCACTATTCAAAGCCTGGGTCTGAGAACCTACAGCTTGGGCATCCCCTGGAGCTGGGAGGACAGCCAGCCTCTCAGGTCCCACCCCGGACCTCCAGATCAGAGTCTGCATTGTCACAAGGTCCCATGAGACCAGAGTCGTGGGGCCTTGGCCTGTGAAACAGCTTGAAGACGACGCTGGTGTCAGATCTGAGGCATCTGCCCAAATCCCATGTTAGTGTCTTTAATATGTTTAACAAACGTTTCCGGAGCACCTACTATATGCAGCACAGCTCTAGGCAGTGGGACACAGCACAGAACCATGGGATAACCCCATGGATGTTTCATGCCAAAGCGGGAGACACACAATAAATACAGTAAAAGTTCAAGTGGCTCTGGGTACCGTCAAGAAAAGTAATGTGGGTAAAGGAATAGAGGATGAGTGGGGGCCATTTTAGAATCCTTCTCTCTCTTTTTTTTTTAATACTTGACTTTTAACTTAATTTTTTAATTTTTTATTTAATTTTTTTATTTTTTGGCCGTGCCGTATGGCATATGGGGTCTTCGTTCCCTGACCGGGGCTCAAACCCACGCCCCCTGCAGGGGAAGAGTGGAGTTTCAACCACTGTACCACCAGGGAAGTCCTGAGAATCCCTCTTTGAAGAGGTAACATCTGAACAAAGACCTATGTAAATGGGTAAGGGAGGTATGTGATGATTTGGGGGAAGAGTGTTTCTGTCAGAGGGAACAGCACGCTCACTTTGTCCTGATGTGGGAGGGGACCGGGCACACTGAAGGGATGGGTGGACGGGTGGGTGGGCAGGTGCAGGAACAGAGAACAGGCAGGGGCTAGATCCTGTAGGGCCTTGTGGACCCTGGTGAGGATGGAGCTGGATTTTATTCTAAGCAAGAAAGGAAGCCACTGGTATTTTTGAGCAAGGGTGGGGAAGAGATCTGGTTAATGTTTTCAAAAAATCACTGTGACTTTGATGTGGAAACTGACTAGAAGGAGGCAACGGCTGAAAGGAAGAGAGCAGTTGAGAGGCTTTTGCAATATTCATTCCCAACAGGAATGAGTGTTTGTGGCCACTGAAACCTATGACCCAGAGCACTTGTAGCAGCTTTGCTCATAATAGCTCTGAACTGGAAGCAACCCAAATGCCTATCCTCAGAGGCGCTGATCAATAAGTCATGGGGTATTGTATGTAGTTGAGATCATTTGCTTTTTCACTGTTGTCTAGGACTCCACAGTGCAAATTCTACTGTGCGGTTTGCTCGCACAGTTGAATACTATACAGCAATGAAAAACATCCAGCTACACACAACGACATGGAAAACATCTCAAGACATTATGATGAGCAAGAGAAGCCAAACTTAACGGAGCATACTGAACAGATTCTATTTATATGAAGCTCAAGAACAGGCAAATCTAGATTTCTGGTTCCTGGGCAAGATGGAGTAAATGTACTTGTCCCTCTTCCTTCTGCAAAGTCCAGCTAAAAGTCCTGGACATAAACAAATACAAGAAGACTCTAAAAGGGGAGAAAGAAGACAGGCTGACTAGAGACCTCAGAACCCAAAGAATGACAGGGCAGTGAGTTCTCTGGGTTTTCTTTTCACCCGATATATCCCAGGTGTGTGACTGGAGAAGTCAGCAACCCAGAAAGACCAACGAGTATGGACAGTAACAGCCCTAAAAAAAGCCTCCTCTCTTTAGCCAAAGGACTAGGAGAGGTGCAGTTTAGCAAGATAAAAACCTTTAAAACAAGAAATGCCAAACGCTATGGGAAAAAACTGCAGCCCCAGCCCTACCCACCCCCATGAGCAGGGATCAAGTGGGGAGCCTTGCCTGGCAGTAACCAGCGCCCCAGCCCCTGAGACAGGCTGGGATCCGGGACCCTTTGTTGCAGTGCTGCAATGCTTGCACCTGGACACATCTCTCCTTGACCAACAAAATACAATGACACTGCATGGGACTTGGGGCAAATTCTGGACCCAAAAGATACAAAGAGACCAAAAATCCCACCTGTGACTTTTGAAGAGCCTGAAGCAAAAACAGGATGTTGGGAGCAAAAGCAGTTACTATGCATGCTCCCTGCACACACCACCACCTAAGGGGTGGGCAAAACACCTAAGCGACCCCTCTGGCCAGACCCCTGGACACACCCCCACCTTCACCCCATGTAAGGAACAAGCTCGCCGCCCTCAGGGAGCAAACAAGCAAGTGAACCTGTTGTTTGTTCTTGCCCCCCACCTCTCTGCTGCAGCAGAGGTGCCCAATAAAGCCTTGTCTGAATTTCTTGTCTGGTCGCTAGTCGATTTCTACTGATTGGGGAAGGTCAAGAACCCTGGTCATTAACACCCCACCACCAGGGTGTGGGTTGGCTAGGTTGGCTGGGTGGTTCATTTCCATATGCCTCAGCTGGGGCTGGAATGTCCAAAGCAGCTTCTTCATTCACAGGACTGAGGTGCCGGGGTGGCCGGCAGCTGGCTGAGTACTTGTCCCTCCCCCTCGCCCCCTCCCCTCCCTGCCCTTATCCGCACGTGGTCTCTCCAGCCGAGTACCTGGCCCTACTTACGTGGCAGCTCAGGGTTCCAAGAGCATACAGTCCAAAAGGACAAGTTCCTATGTGGGCATGTGTCATGTCCGACTCTTTGTGACCCCACGGACTGTAGCCCGCCAGGCTCCCCTGGCCATCGAACTTTCCAGGCAAGAATACTGGAGTGAGTTGCTGTTTCCTACTCCAGGGAATATTCCCGACCCAGGGATTGAATCCCAGTCTCTTGCATCTCCTGCACTGGCAGGCAGATTCTTTACCACTGAGCCACCTGGGAAGTCCTCCAAGGTGTGAGCATTTAGGTCTCAAGCCTCTGCTTCCATCATGCTGGCCAACATCTCACTGGCCAAAGCAAGTCAATGGCCAAGCCCAGAGTCCATGCAGGGAAGTTGGCGAGGGTTATACCAGGGTGTGAGTAACAAGAGCTGGGGTTTCCAGATGAGGGTAGGGAGCACGTGGGTACCAGGATAGGTCTATGATGGGACCCAAGACTTTGCTTTTTTTTTATGACCTTCTTTCCAAGTAGCTCCCCACTGTGATACAGTCAGCCCAGGGACCACACCTGGAGACTGCTCCCAGCCTGTAATGCCTGTTCCATGACACTGTGATCAAAGAGGCTTTTACATCTCCCTAACGTCTGGGCAGCGATCAAAGGGAATGCCACAGTCACAATCACTGTTCTAGGGGGCAGACAACCCAGGGCAGACAGACACACACACTGGGACACAGGAAGGCTGTTCAGATACTGGCCTCTCCCATCAATCTGAGGCTCCAGCTTTTAGTGCTGACTTGGTCCTGTTCCAGCCCAGAGACCTGACCTGAGTCTCCCTTCTCTTCTTAAAAGTGAGGAGGTTGGACTGTATTAGCAATATGTAACCTCTGCACCATTCAGGGACCTTTTACATATTTTTTGACCAAGGAAGCCCCCATTTTGAAAGATTTTTATCTATCAAACAGACTGCACATGTTTTTCAATCGGAAAACAAATTGACTTCTTACTCAATTATCAGGTCGAGTTTCTGACGAGCATGGTACAATCAACATTTCCACGCTGAACTGAGAAAATTCTCACCAAAAGCAAAGAGCTCTGAAGTATCGGATGGGCTGCGTTGCCTCAGCTGGGAAATCCTCAACATGGTGACAGCTTTTTGCAACATTCAAAACAACTGACCGCAGGAATCCCTGACAGTTTAGTAGTTAGGACTCCGCGCTTTCACTGGCAAGGGCCCGGGTTTGATCCCAGATTGAGGGAACTAAGATCCCACAAGACTCACAGCAAGGCCAAAAAAAGAACCCCAAAATAACCAAGCCTCAGGACTTCCCTTGTGGTCCAGCGGTTAAGAATCCGCCTTCCCATGAAGGGGACGTGGGTTCCATCCCTGGTTAGGAAAGCAGATCCGAAGTGCCACAGGGTAACTAGGCCCACATGTGGCAACTAGAGAAAGCTCGCACACCACCATGAAGACCCAGCACAGCCAAGATAATAATAATTTTTTTAAAAAAGAAATATGTTTAAAAAAAAATAACCAAGCCTCCCTCTGGAATCTGGGGCTGGGGCCGGAGTGCCAGCTGAGATCAGCTGGACAGGGAGCCCTCTAAGTAAGAACCCATCCAACTCCAACAGGCTGTGTGCTCAGTACCTCTCGGAGCCGCCACGAGCCAGCACACTGCTGAGCACCACGGGGACAGCTCAGGGCATCTAAGGTAACACGGCTCATGACAGCGGCCGCTGGTGTCATTTGACTATTCAAATTTCAGTTAAATGGAATTAAATACATTTGAAAATTCTATTCCTAAAAAAACAAAATAATAATCAATTCCTCAGCTGTATTAGGCACATCTCATGTGCTGTGCATGTGGCTAACAGCCACCGCTTTAGTACAGAAACTGATCACCGCACCACTGGAGAAAATTCAGACAGAGCTAGAAGGTCTGGTTCACACAAAATCAGGTGTGTCCGGTGTCACACACTTCACTGGGGCCCCCCAAAAACAAGTTCTCTACACATTACAGTCTACTTGCTCCCCTGCTCCTATGACACAATGGAACAGAAAAAAAAATTGGCTCCAAAGTACTGCAAAAATCACACTCAGGGATGCAGCCAACCTGTAAAATCATGTGCTACTTTTAGACAGGGATGATTAATCTCCTGACAAAACTGCATTACCAATAATATTTGGAGTAAACCACCAAGTGTGATCTCTGTCAACATCCCTCCGCCAGGATTCCCCACCTCCCCACCACAAAAGGAAGAGAAGACGGGCTGGGTGTCTGTTCACCCTGACATACGGAAACCTCTCTGACCCTGCCAGCCAGCCCCATACTTGGCATTCTGTAGTATCTCTCTATCTCTGAAGAACGGGCTTCTCCACGAGGGGGTGGGGTGGGAAAGATGGAGGCGATGTCTGGTTTATTGTGAAAGTAATTTCCAGGAGCAGACACTGTGGGTTGTCTAACCAACAGCCATTTCTCTTTGGCTCTTGCTGTCCTGATTACCAGAGAAGGCAATGGCACCCCACTCCAGTACTCTTGCCTGGAAAATCCCATGGACAGAGGAGCCTGGTAGGCTGTAGTCCATGGGTCGCTAAGAGTCGGACATGACTGAGCGACTTCACTTTCACTTTTCCCGTTCATGCACTGGAGAAGGAAATGGCAACCCACTCCAGTATTCTTGCCTGGAGAATCCCAGGGATGGCGGAGCCTGGTGGGCTGCCGTCTATGGGGTCGCACAGAGTCGGACACGACTGAAGCGACTTAGCAGCAGCAGCAGCAGCAGCAGCAGCAGTCCTGATTACATAACAAGTGACTCAGAAGAAGCTGATGGTCGGTCTAAGGCAAGGGCCCTCACCTTTGACACTACATTTGGGGCTGGATCGTTCTTTGTTGGGGGGCTGTCCTATACATTGTAGATGCTGGGTAAAATCCCTGGCCTCTACCCAATAGATGTCAGTAGCGTCTACACCGCCCACTCTCCCCACTCCCTTCACTCCCCCACCCCACCCCCAGCCATTATAACAACCAAAAACCTCTGCAGACATTGCTGAATGTCCCCTGGAAAGCAAAATCAACCCAGACTGAGAACCACTGGTCCAAGATATAAACTCTAAGCCAGTGGTTCTCAAACTTGAACATTCATCAGAATCACCTGAAAGACTTGTTAAAACACACATCTCTGGGCCTCACCCCTAAAGTTTCTTTCTGATTCAATATGTCCGTGGTGGGGCTCTACTGAGTGTTCAGGTGAGGCTGATGCTCCTGGTCTAGGGACCCCACTTTAAGAACCACTGGTCTGGGACTTCCCTGGTGGTCCAGTAGTTAAGACTTCACTTTCCAGTGCTGAGAGTGTGGGTTCGATCCCTGGTCAGTGAGCTAAAATCCCACATGCCTCGTGGCCAAAAAACCAAAACATAAGACAGAATACTATAAGAGATTCCATAAATCTGTCCACACCAAAATGGTCCACACCAAAAAAAAAAAAAAAAATCTTAAAAGGAAAAATAACTCCCCACTCCCCGCCTTCCCTCCAGACCCTGGCAACCACCATTTTACCTTCTACGTCTATCAATTTGCCTAGTCTGGGCACCTCATATTAAGTGGAATCTCCAATACTCGTCCGTTTGTGCCTAGCTTCTTTCACTCAGCATGATTTCAATGTTCATCCATGATGCAGCATGTATGAGAATTTCATTCCCTTTTTCTGTTTGTTTGGCTGTGCGGGGTCTTGTTGAAAGTTCAGGCTTCTGCAGTTGCAGAGAGTGGGGGCTACTCTTCCTTGCAGTGTGCAGGCTTCTCGTGGTGGTAGCTTCTCTTGCTGCAGAGCACAGGCTCCAGGAGCATGGGCTTCAGTAATTGCAGCATGCAGGCTCAGTAGTTGTGGCACATGCGCTTAGTTACCCCGCAGCATGTGGAATCTTCCCGGATCAGGGATCAAACCCATGTCCCGATGCATTGGCAGGCAGATTCTCATCCACTGTACCAACAAGAAGTCCTTCATTCCTTTTTAAGGCTGAATAATTTTTTGTCACATGGCTTTACCACATTTTGTCTATACATTCATCCACTAATGGACACTCAGGTTGTTTTCACCTTTTGGCTACGGTTAATAATGCTGCTATGAACACTGGTGCTTCACTATCTGTTTCAGTTCCTGCTTTCAATTCCTTTGAGTAGAGACCTAGAAGTGGGAATTTTTTTTATCATATTCTGTGTTTAATTTTTGATGAACCATCAAATTGTTTTTCTCAGCAGCTGTACCATTTTACATTTCCATCAGCAATGTAGAAGAGTTCCAACTTCTCCACATCCTCACCAACACTTGTTATTTTCTGCTTTTTTTGATAATGGCCATCCTAATGAGTATGGAGTGGTATCTCATTGTAGTTTTGATTTGCATTTCCCTAATGATTAATTGGGAAATTATTGAACATCTTTTCATGTGCTTATTAGCCATCTGCATATCTCCTTTGGAGAAATGTCTATTCAAGCCCTTTGCTTATTTTTTAAATTGGTTGTTTGGTTCTTTGTTGTTGAGTTGTAGGAGTTCTCCATACATTCTGAATATTAATCCCTGATCAGATATATCATTTGCAAATATTTTCTCTCAGGCTGTATGTTGTCTTTTCACTTTCTTGGTAGAGCTTTAAATTTTGATGAAGACCAATACCGCCCTGGTAGCTTAGCTGGTAAAGAATCTGCTTGCAATGCAGGAGACCCGGCTTTGATCCCTGGGTTCGGAAGATCCTCTGGAGAAGGACATGGCAACCCACTCCAGTATTCTTGCCTGGAGAATCCCAAGGACAGTCCATGGGATTGCAAAGGGTCGAACTGAGTGACTAACACTTTTTCAATTTATGTATTTATTTTTTCTTTGGTTGCCTGTGCTTTTGGTATCATATCCAAGCAATCATTGCCAAATCCCATGTCATGAAGACTTCCCCCTACATTTTCTTTCAAGACTTTTATCACTTTAGTTCTTACATTTATTCCTTTGGTCCATTTTTGTACATATTGTAAGGTAAGGGTCCAACTTTATTCTTTTGCTTGCGGATGTCCAATTTTCTTACCTAGGACACTTTTAAAACTCAAGTCCAGCCTCAGTCTAGACTCTCTGTGGTGGGGCCCAGGTATCAGCAATCCCAAGGTCCTCAGGTGGTCCCCACGGGCATCGCAGGCTGAGAGCCACTGTCCTACTGCACTTCTTAGTCCTTCTTAGTCCCAGGTCATTTCCTGTTGGTCTGTCTTCCCACTTTCTAGCACAAGGCATGGCCCATGAGGTATTCAACAGGGTTTATGCTGGGCCTGATGTGGGAGATCACAGTCTTGGAACTTCTCAGACACATGGGTTCCATGCCCAGGGCTGTGACAGGTACATCTGAGGAGATGAAGCAGAATCAGCTGGAGGCTCAGCCCCAGGGAGTGTGGGTGGCCTCGGGAGAGGTTAGAGAGTCTGATGGTAACTGACTGCTCGACGGTGCAGGACAGGCTGTCCAGGCTACGAAATCAGAGAAGTCTGGCTGCTGCAGGGAGGGCTGCTGGGGACAGGGCTGGGAGGGCCAAGGAGGAAAGGGCGCTTGGAGGAGGAAAAGCTTGAGCAGAGGTGCACAGGTGAGTGCATATGGAGCAAATGGGGGAGCCTCGCTGGAGAAGCCTCCCAAGGAGCATAGAAGGGGCAACCATGGGGGAATTCCCTGGTGGTCCAGTGGTTAGGACTCCACACATTCACTGCCAAGAGCACAGGTTCAGTCCCTGGTCGGGGAACTAAGAGTCTGCAAGCTACCTGGTGTGGCGCAAAAATTTTTAAAAATAACAAAGAAAATTTTTAAAAAGGAGTAAGCTTAGCAGCTGGGAAAGATTGAAGGCAGAAGGAGAAGGGGACGACAGAGGATGAGATGGTTTGATGGCATCACCGACTCGATAGACATGAGTTTGAGCAAGCTCTGGGAGTTGGTGATGGACAGGGAGGCCTAGCGTGCTGCAGTCCATGGGGTCGCTAAGAATCAGACATGCCTGAACAGCTGAACAACAACAACAACAAAAAAGCTTAGCAGAAGCCGGTGGCTATTAAAAACACATCTGCTTTCCATTACATTCACTCATCTTCAAATGGGGATAAGGGCAGCACCACCCTCACACAGCAGCTGAGGGGGAAAGAAAGGCCCCTGGAACCATACCTGACACAGAGGAAGCGCTCAGTCATGTCAGAATCCATTGCCACAACTGTCTTTAATCTCAAAAATAACACTAAGAGACATCTACCATTGTCTCCATTTTTTTAAAAAGAGGAAAACTGGGGGTCAGAGAGGTGAAGTGAGCAGCCCAACGTCACACAGCAGGAATAAGCCACAATTCAAACTCTATTCTGACTCTAAAGCCCATGCACAAATCTTCCATAAGCCTGGGGGGCCAAAGGCTAGATTCCTGGGATCCAGATCTAAGAGGGCCTCCCAAGGCCACTGTGCCTGGCCCCAACTCTTTTGTTCTGCAGAGAAAGACAACCAGAGAAGGGAGGTGACTGCACAAAGCCCCACAGCATGTCAGGGCAGAGGGATCTGGGGCTGAAGCTTCTAGATAAACCGAGGGGCAGAACGGGTCGCTGAGGCCACCAACAGTCACTGCTCAGCAGGTCAGCGAGTACCACGTGCCCTGGTCCCAGCCAGCTCAGCGGGAGAGCACTGGGGAGCTGGAGCACCACCCAGGGGGGAAGGCTGCCACCTCCTGCCTCTCCCCTCGAGCTGGCAAAGATCACCCGGAGTGGCTCTCAGCCCCCAACCCCTCAGTGAGGGCCCAGAGCCCAGAAACCCCCTGACAGGCCCCTACTGCAGCCTCCTACCCACCACAGGGAGGAAACCAGGTAATTATAGATGACCTTTGCAGGGAGCAGAATGTAAACTGGAATCCATTTGTCTGAGCAGTCTTCATCATTACCACAGCAATTATTCACAACAAGCCACTGTGACCAAGGCTTCAGCGCAGGTGCTGAGCCCCCAACGGGCTCTGGCCCCTGTCATCCCCCTCCCAGGCTGTCCTTTGTCCCACAGCATAATCTCCTGCATCTGCACAACCCACTGCCTCTCCACTCTCCAGGTACAACTGCAGAGTTGGGGAGCAGTCAATCATCAACCCAGGTTTGGGAAATGTTAAGGGGTACAGTAAAGAATTCCTGAATATTTCCTGTTCATTCCCTCATTGCCAACTTTTCCAACAACTCACAGCTCCTTTTCCCCCCAACATCTAAATAACCACTGGAAGAGTTAAGGGATGAGATGTGAGTCATTCACACTTTAGTATAAATAAGTTTACTCAATCAGCTTTCTGCCTGATGCCTAGCTGAGATCCTGCCCATTTTGGGGTTGGGTGGGAATTAGGAGTGTTGATAGAAGAGGAAAGAGAAGAAAGCAGGAAGAGGGAGGGGGAAGAGGTGCTCCTAAGAGAGGTGTTAAGAGTAAGGGACTTTGAACTAGCCAAATGGCTTGAATGGTACATCTCATAATAAGAACTGGAGAGAGGCTTGAACTTGCAGTAACTGACACTCATGCCAGAATCCAGACAGTAATGAACCAGTGTTTGCCTGAATTCCATGGGCCATATCAAGCACAGCAAAGAGACCTGCCTATACAGCACTCAGCTGGGTATCGGTCTGAATCCTCACTACTCAAAGTGTGGTCCATGGGCCAGCAGCACTGGCATCAACTGGGAGTTGATGAGAAATGCAGAATTTGGGCCCATAAGGCCTCCTAATTCAGAATCTTCGAGCAAGGTCCCCAGAAGACTGCTGAGCCCATCAAGGTTGGAAAAGTTAGACCCAGAGAGTCCCTGGAATACCTGCTTCTAAGAGTACTTTGATGGGCAACAGGATGGGGGCAGAGGTGCTGAGGTGCTGGTCCTGAGTTGCTTTCTAAAGGAAGGGAGGAGCCACAGGCCAGTGAAACTAAGAAGTAAATGGGGGCCCTGGACGTGGAATCCACCACTGGGTTGATGGTCACTTGGCACTAACTTGCTGCATGACCTTGAACAAGTGACTGGCCTTGATTTCCCCTTCTGTCCTGGGGAGCTGATACTATGTTCTCTTGCTGTCTTTTGGGGCAGCAGTGAAGCCCAGAGGAGTTCAGAGGAGAAGCATTTTGGAAACCGTGAAACACTGGACAGAGTGCATCCCTGTGGCTGCTTCCGTTTGTCCTCATGAGAGTCACAGAAGGTGGCCTCATGGGCAGCAAAGTGAACCTGTTTGCTTCCACAGCCCTTTGGAGCTGGTCTCTCAGGCTGAAAGGAAATGGCTAAACCAAGTCACACGAGGATGTTACTATCTGATAACTTTTTAATGTATCTGCCAAGATTTGGTTTTGCCAAAGACCCTTGGAAATGGATATCAGGTACAGTCAAGCAGGGGTGGTCCCAGGGCTCCCCAAATCTCACACCCACCAACATACCATGGAGCAGCGGTTTCCCACCCTGACTGCACGAAAGAATCACTGATGTTTCTGGTAAAGCTATGAATTTATATACCATAAAATACTTCCATAAAAACAACACTATGTTCATTTGAAAAAATAAAACAACAACAAAAGACTATACACCCAGGCAAGGAACAAGATTTTAAAAATAAAAGTCTAAGAAAGGAAAAAAAAAAAGAAAGAATCACTGATGCCTGGACCACCAGAATGGCTAAAATAAAAGGACAGACAATATCAAGTGTTGATGAGGCTACAGAGCAACCAGAACTCTGGAATACTGCTGGTGGGGCTACAAAACAGTGCAGCCACTTTGGAAAACTATTTGGCAACATCTACTAAAGTTCACCAACCCTGCCACGCTTGAGTGGACATCCAACAGTAAGGAGTGCTCATGGCCACCAAACGGCATGTACAGAAGGGACTTCCCTGGAGGTCTAGTGATTGAGACTCAGTACTTCCACTGTAAGAGAGGGAGTTCCAGTTCGTTAGATCCAAAAAAATAAAAGGGGGGGAGGCATGTACATGCATGCATAAGGCAGTGGGGTTCACACGAGCCCCCAAACAGCCCAAATGCCCACCAGTACGTAAAAAACTAAATAAACTGTGTGCTGGGCTGTGCGCTACACCAGCCAGAAGCCCTGCCTCAGGACACAGGTGTCCCCGAGCTGCGGGGAATATTTACTGCTGACAAGTCTGAGTCCTTCCCCAAGAACTGTCCTCCACCTCACAGCCCCCTCACAGGGGAAGCTCACGTCCAACAGCTGGTTCACACAGGCCTGGATCTCTGGATCTTTCATGCAGGACAGTCCGGACGTGCCATCTCCGCCTTAGCACTCCTCAGGGGATCGAGTGAAGCCAGTGTTAAAAGTGCACCATCAGGGACTTCCCTGGTGGTCCAGTGGTTAAGATTCCGCACTTTCAATGCAGGGGGTACGGGTTCAAACCCTGATTGGGGGAACTAAGACCCCAAGTGGTGAGACCAAAAAAAAAATAAAGTACAAACCTAGGAACACTTAAAAAAGAAAAAGTGTACCATCAGTTCAACCCCTCCTTCTCCCTGCCCTGTTCTGCTTCCCTTGCCTGGTACAAGGAGAACAGGACCCTTAGACCCTCCTGCACAAAAATCATTTCTGAGCCTGTCTCCCCAGGAACCCATCCTGAATCAGCATCAGGAGCAGCGGCTCTCAGAAGCAGCCCCTGAACCCGGGGATGGAGCTGGGTCACCCACTGCTGGCCAGCGGTGAGGACCACAGCTGGGGCGGCACTGGCCACCGGCTACACAGCAGTGAAGGTGTGAAACCTTTTCCAGGTTGGACGGGAGGGGAGGACACTGCGGGGTTGGGCAGTCTCTCCAGAGTCTGACACTGGGGGTGGGGGGTGATTAGTGATAAAGCCCACAGAATGGGCCGGCTGTTGCTGGGGCTCTTGTGCACTGGAGAAAGACGATTCTAAAAGGCTGAGAGTGATTAATCACTAATTTAAGGCCAAGTGTGGAAGCCAAGGGCCTCCTTAGGTGCATAGAAATCCTCCTCTCCTGCAGCTGCAGGGTAGGGGAAAGCTAAGGAGCAGGCACGGAGCTTAACTATAAGCAGAGCAGAATGTCAGGGAAGGCGGAAGTCTCAGCCCAGGATGAGTCTTCAGCTCCAAGGTCAGGTCCTGCTCAGGAAAGAGCAGGACCTGGAAGTGACCCCTCGGAGTCCAGAATGCGCCCTGCTGAAGGATGACGCTGGGATCCTGCCTTAGAACTAGCTCGTTCCTCGCCTGACCACCAGAGCAATAGCTAAGGTAAGTCACACCTCAGCCGGCTGCCCGAGGGAGCCCAGTGCTGGCAGAACCAGAACACAGCAGATGCCATGGGGGGGCTGGCGCTGGGTCAAGGGGGCGGGGCGTAGAGTACGATAAGGGAGAGTTAATCCCACACACACACACTGACAAGGACCCTGAAAGATGGTGTTAGCACGGTGCTTGGAGAAAGCAGTATCACAGGGACCTCCCTGGTGGTCCAGCCGTTAGGACTCAGTGCTGTCCCTGCCAAGGGCCCCAGGTTCAACCCCTGGTCAGGGAACTAAGATTCCAAAAGCTGCATGGCTCAGCCAAAAGAGAGTGGTATCCTGGCACAAGAAGTAGAAATGCCCAGGCTGCAGACAGTGGAAGAGAAGTCAAAAGGTTCAGAGATGCGAGCACGTTGGGTGAATACGGCGTGTCAGGCTGGAGAACCCACCAGGGGTCCGTCTTCTGCAGAGCAGCCTGACGGGATCTCTGTCTGCCAAAGCCGTAGGAGAGTGCTGGCTGCAGGGTGGGGGGCCGCGGCAGCCTGACAAGCTCAGGGGTGTGTCCTCTGAGGACCTGAGACCAAGGGCCGCTGGGACAGAACTGGGCGCCCTGACGCAATGAAGGTGAGAGGGTCCCCAAATAAGAGGCCAGGTGACAGCACTGACTGGTCAGAACAAGGTGGGTGGTGTTATCACAGCTCTTGGGCAGGTCAGAGGGCAGCTGGGAGGGCCTGACCCACAGAGCTTTGGAAATGGGAGATGGTTACCAGAACCAGGCGTCTCAAGGGGCAGCCAGGACCCGGCCTACTCTCTGCAACCAAAAGAAACCAAGGCGTGATGACCCCCGGGTTGCACCCCAATAAAACGTCATGATCTCTTGCCCAGTTTCCAGACTTGAGCAAGGTTTCAGGTCCAGCTGATGGAAGGAGAGGCCAGGTGCCTGGGAGCAAGTGCCCTGCGGCCCCAGAACAAGCATATACGGTAATGCTCCCACCAGACCCTCCCCAGAGGGGCTGACACAGCCATTAATTAGGGAAAGAGAACGGGGCAAAGAGGAATCCACAAATACCCAGGCATCTCAAGGACTATTAGACACAGAGGCCCCGACAGTCATCACAGCCCCCCGTTAGAATAGGACCATGTGGAAACCATGAGATAAATGGATTCCTGGCCCAGGTCTGGCTCCCAGGGTGTCCCATAGGTCCACCCCAGGTACCTCGGTATGATGTGGGCGCAGTCACCTCCCTGTCTGTCTGGTGTGTGCCCTGCAGGTGAAAGGCTGCCCTAGGCAGGGAGGCCAGGGGAGCGGGATGTAGACACATCCTGAGATCCAGGCCACCCTGTGAACACCCAGAGTGTCCTCAGAATCCACCAGACCCCGCTCAAAATCCCGGTCACTTGCCCCTCAGCGGCAGGTGAGAGTTGGGCCCATTTCCTCATCTGCTCCACACAGAGAACCGCGGCGAAGAGCAGGGCTTCACACACTCTGTTGATGATGCTGAGAAAACAGGAGCCTAAAGAGTCCACATGGTCCCACCTCCTGCCTGCTCCCCACCCCCAGGCTCCGCCTCCCTCCCGCTTGACACCAGCTCCCGACCCCCGGCTCCCCAGACCCCCGGCTCCCCAACTGCGTCACCCCAACAAACAGTTCTCTCCCTCCCCCACGTGACCCGCTTTTCCCTCCATGTGGGACCTTTCCCATATGGAGAAAAGGCAGTGTTTCTGTCACTAAAAAAAAAAGTCCCATGCTGCAAGCATGCTGCCCTCAGCTCCTGCCTGCTCGGCTTGCTCCCCGGCTTGTAGAAGACACCCACTCCCTCCTGAAGCCCCTCCAGTCCGGCTCTGGCCCCCCCAACCCCGGCCAAAGCCCCCAGTCCCTGCCCCCCTCCTCCCTGTGCCCAGCCCCGCCCCGTCATCAGCCCTGACACACGCGGCCCCTTGCTTCTCTGACACCACGCACCCCACCCCCCGCCGTCACTCCTTGGTCTCTCCAATCTCTGTGCCTGCACACCCAGTCCAGGCCTGGGGTCCCTCCTCTTCCCCACCTACACCCACTCTTGAGGGGCGTTCATCCAGCCTGTGGCTTTAACACCTCACTCCAACTTCCAGCCCCAGCTCTGCCACTGAATTCCAGCCTGTAAACCCAACCACCTCCTCAATGGCCCCCCCCACCACCGGTTTGGATGTTAAACAGGTAGGTAGACATGTCCCAGCAGAACTCTCGATGGCTCTGCTCTCTTCTCCATCTCAGAAAAGGACACCTCTGTTCACCCACATGCTCCAACCAAAGGCCTACATTCCCCTCACCCCTAGATCCCACTGGTTCTCCCCTCACCACACCCAGAATCCAGACACCCTGCACCCCTGCCATGGGCGGTGGGTTCACACCACAGTCTCTCTCACCTGGAAGACGTGTAATTTCCTAAAAGGTCTCCCTGCTTCCATCCTTGCCCCTTCAGTCCGTTTAAAATAAAATTTCAGCCATCTTAAAGTAAAATTTTGATGTGCCCCACCCCTGCTGAAACCCCCTAGTGACTCATGTTTCACTGAGAACACGCTGCCTGGGACCTCCAGGCCAACATGCAGGGTCCCACCCTGTCTGTCTTTACCTCCAACCTCTCCCCCCACCCCTCGCTCCCCTCCTGGCAGTTTGTCCTTGCTGCGTCCCTGACACAAATTGGGCTCTTGGCTGCCTCAGGGCCCTTGCCTCTGCTGCTGGACAGCTCTTCCCATGATGTCCACAGGCTTGTTTCCTGCTTCGTTCAGGTCTCTGATCAATGTCCCTGACCCCCGCCTCATCTAAAACAGCCATCACTCCCTAGTCCCTACCCCTGTTCCATTTTTCCACTGTAACACTTATCACTTCCTGATGTTACTTTTTTAAATTAATAGGCTATTTTTTGGAGTAGTTTCAGGTTCAGGAAGAACTGAGCAGAAAATAGAATTCCCACATAGCACCCTTCCCCTCTGACACACACACCTATACTCCCCTACCCTCAACATCCCTCATCAGTGTGGTTCATTTGGTGCAATCAATGAATCAACACTGACACATTATCATCAACCAAAATCCATCATTTGCACTAGGGTTCACTCTTGTTGTACAGTCTATGGATTTTGGCAAATGTATAATGGCATGTAACTACCACTTTAATCTCATATAGACTAGTTTCATTACCTTAAAAATCCCTGTGCTCCATCTATTAGTCCTTTTCTCTCTCCAAACCCCTGGCAACCATGACCTTTTTACTGTCTCTCTAGTTTTGCCTTCTCCAGAATGTCATATAGTTGCAATTACATCGTACGTAGCCTGTTCAGATTGGCTTCTTTCATTTAGTAATATGTCTTTTAAGGTTCCTCCATGTCTTTCATGGTTTGATAGCTCATTTCTTTTCATCATGGAATAACACTCCATTGTCTGGGTGTACCACAGTTTGTTTATTCATTCATTTGTTGCAGGTCATCCTGGTTGCTTCTAGGTTTTGGCAATTAAATTCCTTAATATTCACAATACACAGTAGCAAGCTAAAGGCACGGATGAGTCCTGCAATAAAGAAAACTCTTTCCCTTGGTTGAATTTGCTTTTTCCCAAATTGAGGCTTTCAAACTGTGGTGTTGGAGAAGACTCTTGAGAGTCCCTTGGACTGCAAAGAGATCAAACCAGTCAATCCTAAAGGAAGTCAATCCTGAAAATGCATTGGCAGGATTGATGTTGAAGCTGAAGCTCCAATACTTTGGCCACCTGATGGGAAAAGCTGACTCATTGGAAAAGACCCTGATGCTGGGAAAGACAGAAGGCTGGAGGAGAAGGAGATTACAGAGGATGAGATGGTTGGATGGCATCATCAACTCAATGGACATGAGTTTGAGGAAACTCCAAGAGATAGAATGTGAAGGACAGGGAGGCCTGGCGTGCTGTCCGTGGGGTCCAAAGAGTTGGACACAACTGAGTGACTGAACAATAACAATAACGTGTCCAAGTGCAGCTTCCCAGCTCCTGGAGCTCACCCCAGGAGGACCCCTCGGGGCTAGAGCAGCCAAGAAGGGTTTTCCTTGAAGGAGAGAACTGAGAGCAACAAAACAGTGGGAGGTACCCAGGTAAAGCGAACAGTTGAGTTTGGGGGTTTGGAGGATGTGGACTGGGCTGGAATGAAGACCCCAAGAGAAGCTAAGGGAACGAAACTAGGGTGCTGACTCTGGTGGCCCACAGCCGCCCAGCAGCTGGGTGTCCCTGGGCAGGCCACCTCCCTCCTGTGTCTCAGTACCACTGTAAGATGAGGCCCTATTCCCTAGAGCTGCAGAGGCTAGAAGTGGGTCCTTAGGTTGGTTTCTAGAACTCAAACAGCCTAATGCTTCCAACACACAGACTGAGTCTCTAAAGACCATTCCCTATTAAATGGGTCCACAGGGAAAAGACAACCCATAGAAATAGGGAAAAAATATTTGCAAATCATCTATATGATGAGGGTCCAGTATCTGAATACATAAAAATCTCTAAAAACTCAACAATAAAAGGAAAATTTACCCAATTTAAAAATGGGCAAGGGCATGAAAAGACATTTCTCCAAAGAAGATACAAAAGTCCAATAAGCACAGGAAAAGATGTTCAGTATTATCAGTCATTAGAGAATGTAAATCAGGCCCACATTAAGGTGTTACTTCCCATGCACTAGGGTGGCTATGATTAAAAAAAAAAAGGACAATAACAAGTGTTGGTAAAAATGAAGAGTAACTGGAATTTTCATACATTGCAAGAAGGGAATGTATATGTCTAGAAACATTCTGGAAGTTCCTCAAAAAGTTAAATATATAGTTACCATATGATCCAACAATTCCATTCCTAAGTATATATCCATGAAAAATGAAAACATGTCTATATAAAAATGTCTACATAAAAGCTTGTACGTAAATGTTCATAGAAGCATTATTAATAATAACCAAACAGTGAAAACAACTTAAATGTCCATCAATGACTAAATGTATAAACAAAAAATGTAACCCACACAATGAGATATTATGCAGTCACAAAAAGGAATAGAGTACTGTTCAGTTCAGTTCAGTTCAGTCGCTCATTCGTGTCCGACTCTCTGCGACCCCATGGACTGCAGCACACCAGGCCTCCCTGTCCATCACCAACTCCCGGAGTTTGCTCAAACCCATGTCCATCGAGTTGGTGATGCCATCCAACCATCTCATCCTCTGTCATCCTCTTCTCCTCCTGCCTTCAATCTTTCCCAGCATCAGGGTCTTTTCAAATGAGCCAGTTCTTCGCATCAGGTGGCCAAATTATTGGAGTTGAAGCTTCAGCATCAGTCCTTTCAATGAACACCCAGGACTGATCTCCTTTAGGATGGACTGGTTGGATCTCCTTGCAGTCCAAGGGACTCTCAAGAGTCTTTTCCAACACCACAGTTCAAAAGCATCAATTCTTCGGCACTCAGCTTTCTTTATAGTCCAACTCTCACATCCATACATGATTACATATACTGTTGCTGCTGCTGCTGCTGCTGCTAAGTCGCCTCAGTCGTGTCCGACTCTGTGCAACCCCATAGACGGCAGCCCACCAGGCTCCCCCATCCCTGGGATTCTCCAGGCAAGAACACTGGAGTAGGTTGCCATTTCCTTCTCCAATGCATGAAAGTGAAACGTGAAAGGGAAGTCGCTCAGTCGTGAACGACTCTTAGCGACCCCATGGACTGCAGCCTACCAGGCTCCTCTGTCCATGGGATTTTCCAGGCAAGAGTACTGGAGTGGGGTGCCATTGCCTTCCCCGACATATACTGTTACACGTTACATATAACATGGATGAACCTTATAAACATTGTGCCAAGTTAAAGGAGCCAGACACAAAAGATATAATTCACTTATATGAAATATCCAGAATAGGCAAATTGATAGAGACAGAGACAAGATGGGTGGTTGCCAGTAGCTTGAGGAAGGGGGAATTGAGCAGTGAGTGCTAATGGGTTTCTTTTCAGAGAGATGAAGATATTCTGGAGTTAGTGGTGGTGATTGTGATAGCGGTGATTAGAAGCAGTGATTCACAACTTTGTGAATGTGCTAAAGCTGCTGAATTATACATTTTAAGAAGGTGAAAATTATGGTGTATGAATTATATCTCAAATTTGTAAATGTATATCTATGTATTGGGTTGGCCAAAAAGTTCGTTCAGGTTCTTCTGTAAGATGTTATGGAAAAACTTGAATAAGCTTTTTGGCCAACCCAATATAATTGTATGTATATCTCCATGTGTAATGTGTTTTCCGGCTCCTCAGAGATGCAGTCAGTCATTTCTCCAGATCTCTGAGCCCCTCCCACGCTTCCTCGGACCCCCTGACTGCCCCACCCACAGGCTGCGCTGCTCAGCTGAGCTGGGCAGTGATGGCCGGAGTGCTGTGGCCCCACAGGGAGAGCTGTGTTCCCAGCAGCGGCTGGGAGGCGGGAGAGCCCTGAGAGCCAAGGCCATCCCACCTCTGCTGCAAGTTAACCTCAGCTTTCCATCACATTTTTCTCCCCCACCGGATGGTGAGTTTTCTAATTTGATCATTTTGTTTGCCAGACTTATATAAACAAAATTTCCTCTTCACCTATTTTGTTATTCTGAAATCTGGCATATATAGTAGGAATAAAGGCTTGATTCCTTCCCTTGATCTTTTTCTAGAGAAATGAGTTGGTGCTCTAGCAACCTCCAAAGGTGACCAATAAGTATTTTTTCTAGTTTTAAAATGTTTAAGTATATAAAATAGGTTATACATTTTAACAAATATAAAACCAACAGTTCAGTTCAGTCACTCCGTTGTGTCTGACTCTTTGCGACCCCATGGACTGCAGCACACCAGGCCTCCCTGTCCATCACCAACTCCCGGAGTTTACTCAAACTCATGTCCATTGAGTCGGTGATGCCATCTAGTCATCTCATCCTCTGTTGTCCCCTTCTCCTCCTGCCCCCAATCCTTCCCAGCATTAGGGTCTTTTCCAATGAGTCAACTCTTCTCATGAGGTGGCCAAAGTATTGGAGTTTCAGCTTCAACATCAGTCCTTCCAATGAACACCCAGGACTGATCTCCTTTAGGATGGACTGGTTGGATCTCTTTGCTGTCCAAGAGTGTTCTCCATCACCACAGTTCAAAACCATCAAATTCTTTGGTGCTCAGCTTTCTTTATAGTCCAACTCTCACATCCATACATGACTACTGGAAAACCATAGCTTTGACTAGACGGGCCTTTGTTGGCAAAGCAATGTCTCTACTTTTTTAATATGCTTTTAAATATGCTAATAACTTTATAGAAGAAAAGTTATAAAGCCAATGGCCACCATTAATATAAAGTCACCACCATCTAGGTCAAAAATAGAAAATTGCCAGGGCTCCAAAAGACCCCCACGGACACTTCCCCACCACAAGCCCTTCTTGTGGGTTTGTGGGAGAGCCTGGCGGGACCGACCATTCTAAATAAGTGGGGTTATTAGCTGCTTTGTTTTGGGTTTGACCACAAAGTATGCATCCAAAACCAAATCTGTCTCTTCTCGAATTTTAATTAATGGAATGATGTATTATTTTGTGCCTGTCTTTTTTGTTTTGTTTTCAAAATCAACGTTTTCTTTTCACCATGCAACTAGATTATTCTTTGCAGCAGTAGTCCTTTAGTTTTTTTTTTTATCTTTGCACAGTGTTCTGATATGTGACTATATCGTAATTTACTTATCCAGTTTACTGTTTGCAGACATCAATGTTGTTTTCTTGTGAAAAATGATGCTTGGAACATTCTCATCCATGTCTTGGGCTAAACATATGCGTGTGTTCTGCAGGGTGTATTCCCAGGAGCAGAACTGCTGGATCACCAGGGATGTTTACTAGCATTACTAGATAATGCAGCTCACAAGCAGTGTGTGCTGGAGCCCAGGCTGCCTGTTCTTGCAGATAGTTGGTTATTAGCAGACTTTTCTGTTGTTCGGAGTTTGTATTTTTTTTTAACATTTTGATCATCATCATGGACTTTTATAAATTTGATGAGTCCCAGTCCTTCAGTCATTCTCAGTGATGCTCAGATTGTCCTCTCTTTGGCCAGTGGGAACCTCCTGAAGTTGACTCTGGCATCATTCATACGGTTTTGGAAGTGTCCTTGCTTCCTGGAATGATGTTTTCCGGCTCCTCAGAGCTGCAATCAGTCATTTCTCCAAAGAGCTAGAGGAGCAGGGGGCAGGCAACTCAGACCTCTGGAGCTGATGCAGGCTGGGGTGCCTACCCCCAGTCTACTGTTCCAAGGCAGTCTAGGGGGGTCCCTCCCCACCCTTACCCTCCTCGGGTGGAAATGTTGTGACTTGATTTCTCCCTGCTGAGCCTGTCTTGGCCTTGTGTGGGGAAGCGTGAGGAGGGAAGGAAGCCCGCTCTGATCTGCTCCCCGCCTCCTACTCTGTCCAGGGGCACCTGAGCCAGCTTTGCAGCTTACTAGGGCCAGCTGGTGCGAGGGCAGAGGGGCCCCCAATGCCCAGGCCCAGCTGGGGCTGCCGGAAGGTCCCACCCAGCCAGCTGGGGCCAGTGACAAAAGTGGTGGGAAGGGGTGCGGAGGCAGGGATCCTGGCCCCTGGAGGGTGGGGAGGCCTCCCATCAGAAGCGCCCCACCTGGGGCAGGGCCAAGTGGGGCAGGCGATATGGCAGCTGGTCACCCAACACCCGGTGAGCAGGCGGTGGTGGCAGCCTGGTGTCTGATGGAGCTGCTGATAGAGGTGACACCAGATATCCTGCTGCGGGCAGGGGGGGGGCGGCCAGGGCAGGGGAGGCAGGAGCGGAGAGAGCCCTGCTCAGGGGGCGGTTTGCAAACCAGCTCATGGAAGGACCTGGGCTTGGAGCCTTAGGCCCCTGCGCAGCCTCAGCTTACCCACCTAAAAATGGGGTGCTGGGAAGGTGAGGGGAGCTCATCAGCACAATGAGCCTGGCATGGTGCCCAGCACATAGTAAGTGCTCAACAAACATCACAGGGCTGCCGAGGGCTCAGCAGGGCTCAGCAGGGTGGGGGTCAGCTAAATGCAGGAAGAGGCACAGAGCGAAATCTCCAGGGGGCAAGGACAGGGTGGGTTTCATTCACCACTGAATGGTTGGTGCCCCGTTCAATCTGGGCTTACAGCGCTCAATATGTACTTGTTGAATGAATACGTGAGAGTAAAACAGTGAACAGTAGCCACTAAGACACTTTGTCAACTAATCAGGGCATCCCAGGTAAGAATCCGAAATCGAATCTGAGGTCTACTCCGATGGCTGTGCAACCCCAGGCAAGTCATCCCCACCCCAACCTCAGCTTCCTTACTTATCAAAACAGCAATAATGGTAACTAATAAATACCTTCCTCATCAGCTTATGGCAGGGCTCAAAGCAGAAACTGGATGTGAAGGGGAAGGTGGTGCTGTCAGCGCCCTTATCAGACGGGGTTCCCGCCCCTGAGCCACTGCAGGTGGCTCACAGACGCCCCTTCTGAGAGTTTGTTATTTTTTATTGTAGTTGATTTACAATATCAGTTTCAGGTATGCAGCATAGGGTTTCAGTATTTTCACAATTTACACTCCTTTAAAAGATATATCAAGATAATGGCTGTAATTCCCTGTGGTATATATATACTATATACAGTATATCCTTGTTGCTTATTCATTTTATACATAGCAATCTTTATCTCTTAAGCCCGCGCCCCTCTCTTGCCCCGCCCCTGTCCCACACAAACTGATATACACACACACATATACTCTCACACTCATTTGGTAACCACTAGTTTGTCCTCTGTACCTGTGAATCTTTTTCTGTTTTCCTTATATCTTTGTCTGTTTTCCACATATAAGTGATTTTATACAGTATTTGTCTTTCTGACTTTATTTCACAAACCGCAATATTCTCTGAGTTCATCCATGTGGCTGCAAATGGCAGAATTTATTCTCTTCTATGGCTGAGTGATACTCCAGTGTGTCTGTGTGTGTGTGTGTGTGTGTGTGCATACGTGTGTGTTGATACACCACATCTCCTTTAGCCATCTGTTGCTGGGCACCTGGGTTGCTTCCATATTTTGGCTATGGCAAGTAATGCTGCTATGAAAACTGGGGTGCCTGTGGCTTTTTGAATTGGTGTTTGGACCGCTGCTTTAGGTGGGCAGCCTCACCTAGGGGTGTCTTGGAGGTTACGTTCTCCCCTAGGCCTGAGAAGAGGCTCCAAAGGCCTGGGCCCTTGCCTCAGAGGAGGACAGCCCTGCTCCCACTGCAGGGCTCCCGATGGGACCGGAGCTGGACTCAGCTGAAAGCACTTTTCCCAGGCTCCTTCCCGACCCCATCAGAGGCCCTTTGTCTCTCCCTCCTGTGCGCATGCCTGCAGGAAATCATGGTCCAGGAATCTCCTTCTTAGGTTCAGCTTCCAGGGAATCTGACCTAAGACAGGAAGTATTTTGTAAACTCTGAAATGCCCCACACAAGTACAGGGTTGTTTTGCTTTCCAGAAAATGCTGGAAGGAGATGAGCTGACAGGCAGGGAATCTAAGTGGCAGAGGAGGTCTGCTCCTTGGGCAGAGTCGCACTGCCCTGCTCTCAGGGGACTCACAGGAAGATAGGGGAGACAGCCCAGAAACAACGAGACTAATACGAGGGATGCCTGAGTGCTATGAAGGAAAACAGAGCAAGGTCGGGGGTGGAGAAGGACAGGGGCTGTTTTAGATGTGGTGCTCTGGGAAGGCCTCTCTGAGGAGGTGACATGGGCAGAGATGTGAACATCATGAGCCATGTGGACCTCTGCGGCCAGGCAAAGGGAAGGGCAGTGCAAAGGCCCTGAGGCAGGAGGATATCTGATATGCCCAGGAAATGGCCAGGAGCCCAGCGAAGAGGGGAAGGCATGAGATGAGGTCAGCAGGACCTGACAGCCAAATCACACAGGGCCTTGTAGGCCGCTACAGGAGGACTTGAGATTTTATTCCAAATAAGAAGGAGCCATTAAAGTTTTCAGCAGAGGAGGAAGATGATCTCATTTAGGTTTTAAAAGGATCTCTTTGGCTGCTGGGGCAAGGGGGATGCAGGGAGCCAGGGAGAGGCTGCTGCAGTCATCGGGGAGAGCGATGGTGGGGCTCAGAGATGGGGCAGCCGTGTAGGTGGGAGAAGTTGTGGGACTCTGGGGATCTTGACGACAAACCCTGGTGACCGCACGAGGAGGGGTCAGAAGACAGATGAACTCAACTACCAAGTTACAGAGGGGACTGCGGAACATGTTACGCTACACCATAGGGATGCAATCCACAAAATCCACACTGCGGGAAATCCTACAAGACAAATAACCCAGCTTCTCCAACAGATAAATTGCCAACGAGAAAGAAAAGATGGAGGGGGGAAGTATGGATTAAAAGAGACTAAGACTTATCAACCAATCACAATGTGTGTGGATCTTATTTGGATCTTGCATCAAACTAGATGTGGGGGAAAAAAAAAAGACACATCTGTGACAACCAGGAATGTGAATGTTGAGTGGACATTTGATGATATAAAGAAAATGATTTCTTCTTAAGTGTGATGATGGTATTATGATTATGTTAGGAAAAATCCTTATCTTTTAGAGACACATCTTGATATGTTTGTGATGAAATCACGCCTGGGATTTGGTTTGAATTATTATGGGGGAGGGGTATAGAACTGAAACATGAGTTTGGCCATGAGTTGACAGCATTTGAAGCTGATTGTTAGGGACAATGACGGTTCATTATACTATTCTACTTTTGGAAATGCTTATATTTTTCCTTGATAAAAAGTTTAAAAAGAAAAGGGAGGAAAATCAAGTCCAAGGGGAAGTGCTGAACAGCATAAGGCCCTTCCATACACGTCAGACCTGAACCTCAGCGGGGGCGTCCCAAAGCCCAGCCCTTGGCCCTGCCCCGCTTCGGCTGCCTTTCTGCTCTGGAGGCCAGTCAAGGCTGGACCCAGGCCGGTGAGGGATAGAATGTGCGGCCCAGAGAAAGCTCAGGTGGGACAGGGTGGGGCTGGGAAGGCTGGGCCTCTGCCAGACCCTGCAAGGAGCAGGGAGAGTGCTGGGCCACCTGTCCTGGCCAGTCCCATGAGGCCGATCATCTAAACAGTCCAGCACCTGGGTCTCCTACCAGCCTCATCTCCTACTTCTTCCTCTGGGTTCCTGAACTGATTTCCTCCCCTGCCCCTGTGCCCACCTCTCTGAATCTGCCATCCTTCCCTTCCAGGTCTGCTTCTAGAGAAGACTATCCACAATCAATCACCCCCAGCCTTTGGGAGCACTCGCTTCACTGGGAGGTCATCTCCCTGCATCCAGACTGCACAGGTGTGAATCCTGCCTCCGCCACTCACTTGCCAGTGTGACCGCAGGCAAGTCACTTGACCTCAGTTTCCACATCTGTAAAATGGGATGACCTCATAAGGTTACTAAGAAGACTAAATGAGTTAATAGATGTGGACAAACAGAACAGCGCCTTGCCTATGTCAGAGGACCTCAGACCCCCTCAGGACTCCTGGCACTGTTCTGCAGGGCCTGCCTCACTTCTCTATGCCCTCCTGACACCACAGTTACCTCCTCTCCCATCCCAGCAGGTTTCTTTTTTTTAAATTTCCGTTTTTTATTTATTTCTGTCACGCTGCATAGCATGCTGGACCTTAAGTTTCCCAACCAGGCTGTGCCCCTGCAGTGAGTGGAAGCCCATATTCTCAGCCAGCGGACCACCAGTGAAGTGCTCAGCAGATTTTGTCCACCCCAGGATTGGGAGGAGGAAGGAGAGGAGACACAAGCCCATGAGGAGACCAGTTGGAAACCAGTCACTCGTGAAAGCAACCTAGATGTCCATTGACAGATGAGTGGGTAAAGAAGTTGTGATACACATATACAATGGAATATTACTCAGCTATAAAAAGGAATGCATTTGAGTCAATTCTAATGAGGTGGATGAACCTAGAGCCTATTACACAGTAAGTCAGAAAGAGAAAAACAAATGTCATATATTAACACATATATATGGAATCTAGAAAGATGATACTGAAGAACCTATTTGCAGGGCAGCAATGGAGGCACAGACACAGGGAACAGACTTGTGGACACAGTGGGGGAAGGAGAGGGTAGGACAAATGGAGAGAGGAGCGTGAAAACATATACATTGCTGCCGCTGCTGCTAAGTCGCTTCAGTCGTGTCCGACTCGGTGCGACCCCACAGACGGCAGCCCACCAGGCTCCTCCGTCCCTGGGATTCGCCAGGCAAGAACACTGGAGTGGGCTGCCATTGCTTTCTCCAGTGCATGAAAGTGAAAAGTGAAAGTGAAGTCGCTCAGTCGTGTCCGACTCTTAGCGAGCCCATGGACTGCAGCCCGCCAGGCTCTGGAGTGGGTTGCCATTGCCTTCTCCAAACATGTACATTACCACATGGGAAATAGATAGCCAGTGAGGATATGCTGTATGACTCAGGGAACTCAAACCGGTGCTCTATAGCAACCTAGAGGTGTGGGAAGAGGTGGGAAGTGGAAAGGAGGTTCAAGAGGGAGAGGACATATGTATACCTATGGCTGATTCTTGCTGATGTATGGCAGAAACCAACACAATGTTGTAAAACAACTATCTTTCAAGTAAAAATAAATAAATTTAAAAAAATGAAGCCAGTTATGAATAAAAACTCTTCAAACCAAAAGTAAGCAGCATCTGACTCCAATGGCATCAAATTTGCATTGGAGGGGAGTGTAATTTAAACGCTCATTTTTTTGAGACTTCTAAGAAAAATTCCAGGTATTATGAAGTGGAGTTTATGTTTTGTAAATTATGTTTTGTAGGAGTAATGATGTTTGTGGTATAAACATAAACAGCACAGGGTGCTAAAAAGCAAACATTGCCCCTCTTGCCTGGCACTTGATCTCTTAATACTTGCCCAAGAGATAAACCATCAGGTGTGCAGCTTTGGGGACATTTTTATGCAAATGTGCACACAACATACATATTTATATTTGTATTTCTTTTTGGCCTAGTCGCATGGCTTTTGGGATCATCTAAAGGTGCCCCCCGGCAGTGGAAGCGCTGAGTCCTAACCGCTGGACCATCAGCAAAGTCCCCATATGCATGTTTTGAATGGATCACACTACACATGTTGTTCTACAAAGTCATTTGCTTTGACTTGCCAATACAGTCTGACCATCTTTCCACCCTAATATTAAGCTCTGCCCAGTTCTTTTCTCCGGGTCTTCAGCACCTAAAACAGCGCCCAGCACACAGAAGACATTCAGTCCACATTCACTGACCAAATGAAAGAACAAACAGCTACCTAAAATCACAGCATCTCATCAGGTCCTAATTATGTCACCAGCCCTCCTGATGGACATTTAGCTTTGCCACATGGACCGTTTCACCCAGCTCTGCGTGCCAAGAAGGCGCCTATAGGAGAAGCCCTGGGGCATGGAACCGCCCCATTAAAACCTCACCCATGTATTGTATTGTACGAACAGTTTATTGAATCACAGTATATTTCAACAACAGTTTCTGAAACATAGCAAGCTCTCAGCAAGTACTTGCTGTTAGTATTTATAAACACACAAATATTTCCATATTTCCTAATTTATACCTTCTCTTTCCTAGAACTGTGTATTTGCATTTCTCTTCTTTTCTTAATTTTTTTTTTTAATTTGCTGCAGCAGGCCTTGGTTGTGTCACGTGAGATCTCTCGCCGCGGTGCTCAGACTCTCTCGTGAGGCACATGGCTCAGTGGTTACGGCACGTGTGCTTAGCTGCCCCGCTGCGTGTAGGGTCTCAGTTCCCTGACCAGGGATAGAACTCGAGTTCCCTGCACTGCAAGATGGATTTCTCACCACTGGGCCACCAGGAAAGTCTCTCTCTTCTTATTTTAATGTGAAAAATTCTAGAACTATGTGTATTTGAAAGGATAAACTCTGGCTTTCAAAAAAAAACTTGTAGCTATTGCCAAAAGAGGTCGAGCCAACCTCAGCTGATGGGAGAGTTCCAATTTCCCACACCCTCTGCCACCTAAGAGCTTTCTGATGATGAAGACTTTTATTTCTCAAATGGATTATTCTTCTTTAGTGACTCCACCTTTGATCATCAAATCTTCTGAATAAATAATAGGATGCATCATTTTATTTCTAACAGCACTAGGGAACCAGAATTCACAAATGGAGAATTACTTTCTAGACAGCGAACAGAAACAAATGCAAACATTTTCTTCAATGGACATCTTAAGTTTTTCAAACTGTCAACTTCAAACAAGTGTCCCTCAACACAAAACAAGAGAAAACTAGGAGCTCCCTCCCCGCCTCTCTCCCCTTCTCTCCCCCAACACCTCAGCCCAGTCTAGGGTACCCAGATTTAACAAATGAAAATACAGGACACTACGTTAAATCTGACGTTCAGATAAACAACATACAAAATTTTTAGTACAGGTATGTCCCATGCAATATTTGGGACATACATATACCAAAAAACAAACAAACCAAAGCCTACCAAATGTGTTGTTTCATCTGAAAGTCAGATTTAACTGGGCATCCTAGAGTTTATGTGGCAAGCAGACCACAGCCCCCACCCAGAGTTTAAAGATCAAGTGATTTTTAAATAGGAGCCAAGACCCTCTGTGCCCTCCCAGTCTTTAGTCAACCTGCTACCCCAAGCTCGAGATCTCCACAGGCATCCACCTCACCCTCTCACAGAAATGCTCCCCACCCAGATGCCCCAACCACTTCGCTGGGGTTAGAGTCTCTGTCCCCCCAGAACCATCTGGGTCCAGGTTCCTGCTGGTGTTCTCCCTTCAGCCGTCTCCCACCTTCCCACCCATCCTTTCTGTCGGCTGGCAGTCCCTTCCGGATGGTGGCTGCTTCAGAGCCGCCTGCCCAAGGGCACGTCCTGAGCCATACCCAGTGTCAGAGGGATGCAGAGGTCCTCAGGTCCAACTATTCCACAGCACCTCTGAAGGGCTCCTCCAGCCCCAGAGTGCCTGAGCCATGGGGGGGCTCTCTGCTGGGCCTGCATCAGAGCTCCACTTTTAAGTCTATTTTTTATTCATTTATTGTGGCTGTGCCACACAGCATGCGGGATCCATCTTAGTTCCTGGACCAGGGATCGAACCCATGCCCCCTGCAGCCCACTGCAGTGGACGCGGGGAGTCCCAACCACTGGACCACTGGCGAATTCCCAGAGTTCCGCTTCTCTCCCCACTCGCCCTGCTCCCTTCCCCTGCCATGCACAGGCCGGGGCATCGTTCCCCTGCCTGCCCCACCAGACCCGTCCCCACCTTCCCACCCTGGTCCACAGGCCCCTGACCGGAAACCAGCCACTAAGTGTCCACAGTGGGTCGGTCTGGGGCTGGCTAATATATTTTTTTTTAATTTGGGCTTTCCAGTACATTCTAGATTTTTCCACACAGGTACATATTACTTCAGTAATACAATCATAAAAATAATAATAAAAGCTTTTTTTTCCTTTAAGAAAAATGTAAAACCAACCCAGCAGCCCTCCTCCTCTCTGACCTGCCCACTCTTCCCCCATCCCTCCCACCTGCTTCCCCAGGGAGGTCTCCCCGCAAATCAGCAAACTCCCACCCCAAATGCCTCCGCAGTCCTGCCAGACCCACAGGCGGTTTCACTTCTCCACCAAAGGCTTTCCACCACCAGCTCGTCCTTGCTGGGGGGCTATATGCAAATTCTGGAGGGGTCCTTCGTGCTGGTTGGTAGGAGGAGGCTAAGTCCTGAGATTGGAGAGAAAGTGTATGAGGGGAAACAGCATTTGCTAACTCTGCTGGGGTCCTCTGGGCCAGGCGCCGGGGGCAATGGGAACAGAATGCAGACCCTGCCTCTGAGGACTCTGCAGCTGGTGGCGTGGGGGCAATGGAAAGCTGGAGAGGACACTGTGTGAGGTGAAGTGAGCCAGGTGTGGGGAGGAGGAATTCGTGGAAGCTTCTGGAAGAAGGAAAAGTCTCAGCAGATCCCTGAGGGTGAGAAGGACCTGGTAGGGAGGAAGGAGGGGGCCCGGCTCTAGGCAGGGGATCAGTCTGTGCAAAGGCTTGCAGGTGAGAGGAGGGTGGTTTATTTGAGGAACTGAAAGCAGTTCAGAGCAGCTGGAGGGCAGAGGAGGCGGGGCTGAGGAGAGAGAGGAAGCCGAGTCTCAGGGAGGGCAGCGGGGCCACGTGAGGGAGACTGCGCCCTGTCCTCCAACAAATGGGGAGCCGCTGAAGGACGCAGAGCAGGGCAGGGACAGACTCAGGTGGGCATCCTATAAACATCTCCCCCTGCCACACAGCAGGAGCTCAAAGAGTTTTCATCCCGAGCCTCTGAAACCATCACAGTCCCACCTAATCAAGAACACACTATCTGCCACGTGGGGACTTTAGCCACAGAGTGCCTAAAACCTGTGTCTCCATGGAGATGAGCCCCAGCTCCAAGGTCCACACCCTTCCTGCTCTTGCGTTAGGGAATACGTTAGGGAATAACGGGCTCTGGAGCCTTGGTTCAAATCCAAGCTCCTCCAGTTTCAAACCGTGTAACCTTGGACAGATGACCTCTCGGTGCCTCAGTCTCCTCATATGTAAAATGGGGATAATAATAGTATCCACCTCACCGGGCTGATGTGAAGATTGAGTGACTCAATACACAAAAGTGGCTGCCTCCTGGCTCACGGCAGATGCTGTGCACTGTTGGTTTCTACTGTTTTTTCTGCATGCCTCCCTGGGCCAACCACTTGCAGGCACTAACCAAACCATCCTCCAAATCCTCCCCCAGCCCTGAAGCATCACACCTTTCCTTTCTCCATCACTTGGGGTGGGACAGAGCCAGAGGGGATTGAGGACAACCACACTGACCTGGACCTGGGGCCTCGCCCCAGCTCCCTCGAGCACAGGGGATAGAACACTGGACTTGGAGCCAGGAACCGTGTGCCGACCTGGCCTCCGCCGCTGACCCTCAGACTCCCTGCTCTGTGAGATGAGGACAAGGACATCTTGCTGCTCTCTTATCAGCATGGCTGTCAAAGGAGCAATGAGGGCTGGAGATGCCCTGAGAATGTCCATGTCACAGGCACAGCCTTCTGGCTGAGCCAGAACTCTTGCTGGCAGCCTCCCCTCCTGGCCTACACTGGCTCCTCCACACAATCGTAAGATCTGTTCAGAGCTCACTGTGAGGACCCCAGAGGCTGAGGATGGCCTGCCTCGGGCCTTCCCAGATGTCCTGATGCTGACCAGGACTCTTCTAAGGGCTGGGACAGAGACAGAGAGCCTGGGGTGGGCTCAGCACCCTAGGAGGCAAGTGCCAACCCAGAGGCCTGAGGCAAGTCAGACCTTCACCAGAGCCTTCCAGCAAGGAAGCCTGGACCAGCCAGGGACTCAAGCCTGGAGTCCATAAGACCCTCTGGAGCATTAGGACCCCAGTGTCTATCTAAATGCCATAGCTGCTCATCACCTCTAGGCCAAGGAAGGACCTGAATGGGAGAGTCTGTTTTCGGTAGCTCTTTGGTCCTGGGGGATGGGAGAAGAGCCCAAGATGGGGCTCACCCCTCTCCTTCAGGGTGCCAGCTATTTCTCAGAGTTCAAGTTGATTCATTCACTCATTCCACAGACTTGTACTTGGTGCCAGACCCGGGTCAGGTGCAGCAGTGATGACAGATGAATCACACAGACTCCTGTCCTAAGGCACTTCCAGTCTATGGGCCACGGCTGAGGCATAAATAATCAAGGCACAAGGCAGGCTAGGCTGGAGAAGGCAGGGCAGGCGGCACGGACCTCACCTGGGGTAGCAAGAAGCTACTCGGAGCGGGGTTCGTGAGAGGCTTATGGACCTGTGATGGGAAGGCCGGGTGGGTGAGAGAGAGACCCTCCAACACCATTGACAGACAGTTCTGTTTGCATCCCCGCCAGGCCAGAGCCAGGACAACGTGAGTTATTTATGGTTGTGCCCAGAGAAAAGCGGCCACATGTGTCACTGCACGTGGCGCGCAGAGCTGGGCAGCAGAGGGTGGGGGGCGGCTGGGGCTTGAAGCTGGGTCTGGCCAAGCTCTGTGGCTTGCCACTGTGTCCCTCACACCCTGATGACCTTTTAAGCCTTTCAAGGCCTCCGGTAAGGCAAAACTAAGGAGAAGAGAGAATTCTAACGGGCAGCAAGTGGCCTTGGGGGAGGCAGGGAGCAGGGCCAGACAGACCTTGGCCTCTGCAGTCTGTGTGGGCCATTCATTTATCCTCACCTTCTCCTCCTCTCCCCCTTCCCATCTTAGCAGTGGGGAAATCGGGCAGACAAGACAGAAGAAAATATCTTTCACTGTAAACCAGACAGGACCTAGGGCGGGCATCGGCTGCTGTATTTCTCCCCAGCCCACTCTGGTCCACAAACAGCCTACGCACCAAGCTGGCATCAGCCTACCCACCCTGTTGGGACCGGAACAAGCCAGGCCAGAGCCTCGGATGGGACCTGGGGCCTGGGTCTCACCTTCCCAAGGCACCTATTTCCTGCGTTCCCTCCTCCGCCCGCCCCCCACGGGGTAAAGGCCTCCGCCAGGTCCATCTCCCAGGGGGCCCAGCTCAGGGACATCCTGACACTGCCCCGGGTGACGCTCAAGAACCCCGGCGCTTGCAAAGCACCCGCGGTCGCGCACTCACCTCTCTGCAGGTAGCTGTCCGATCCTCCCCCCTGTCCGCCGCTGCGCCCGCCGCCAGCACGCACCCCTAGACTGGAGCGCTCCCTCCCTACCCCGTATCCAAGGGCCAGACCCCCTACCTGGGGGCAGGTGCGCCCGGCACCATCGGCGGCGCCGCGGGGCCAAGCGGGGCGTCTAGGGGGCCCGGCCTCAAGCCCGGTGGACTTCCCGGGGGGGCAAGAGAGGCTGCGCCGCCGCGTCCCTCCGGACCTCGCCCGGGGCTGCGGGAAGGAGGAAGGTCAGAGCCGAGGAGGAGGGGAGGCGGCGGGCGGAGGCGCGCAGATGGGCGCAGATTAGCGAGGCATTTTTAGCGAGCCAATGGCGGCGCGGCGCCGGGCGGAGCGGTGGCTGCGCAGGTGGAGACGCCGCGCTGCTGAGGCGGCAGCTGCCGGCTTAGGAGGTTCGGGGGCGAGCAGCACTCCCAGCGCCCCGGCCGGCGCCCTGCTCCTCCTCCTAGGGGGTGCCCCGCGGCGCCCGGGCCGAGGGATCTGTCTGCGGCGGGCGGGCGCCGAGGGCGTCTCCCGTGCGCCCTCGTCCCCGGCCCCGGCCCCCTGCAGGAACCCCGTGGACCCCGGGGTGTCGCTCCCCTCCCCCTCTCCGCCCTTGCCTCACTTTTTTAGGACGTTTCCTCCCGCCGCGTTTGTTTCTGGCCTCCCGGAATCCTGCGTCTTCTGGGACGTGCGGGGGCGTGTGCGGTGGGTAGGTCTGGAGTCTGGGGGTGGAGGGGTGCTCTGGAGTGAGAACCCCTCCTTCCCCAGCACCGCCCCATAACGCCCGCACCCCGCACCAGCTTCTCCCAGAAATGCCCAAACTGGCCCCATGGGGAAGTCACCCAGGCCACCTCCTGGGGGCTCTCTGAGCAGCTCGTTGGGACCCCCGATGCACTCCTCCTGTCTCAAACCCTGCTCGCTTCCTGAAACCTAGACATTGCGCGGGGCGCTGGGGCAGCTCTCTTCACTGCAGGCCTGTAAGCAGCTGTCTTGGATTTATAAGCAGGGTTTATTCAACGCCTCTCTACTGAGAACCCACTACATGCGGGGCACTGATGAGCGGCTGGACTGCAGCAGAGTACAAAACAGACCAAATTGGGGTGGAGGGATAAATTGGGAGACTGGGATGGACACATGCACACCACGATATATAAAATAGAGAGCTAATGAACATCCACTGCATAGCACACAGAAGTCTACTCAATACTTTCTAATGACCTATATGGGAATAGAGTATGTATGTCTATGTAATGGGAATATGTATATATATGGCTGATTCACTTTGCTGTACAGCAGAAACTAACACACTGTTGTAAATCAACTGCTGCTGCTGCTGCTGCTAAGTCGCTTCAGTCGTATCCGACTCTGTGCGACCCCATAGACGGCAGCCCACCAGGCTCCCCCGTCCCTGGGTTCTCCAGGCAAGAACACTGGAGTGGGTTGCCATTTCCTTCTCCAATGCATGAAAGTGAAAAGTGAAAGTGAAGTCGCTCAGCCGTGTCCGACTCTTCACGACCCCGTGGACTGCAGCCTACCAGGCTCCCCTGTCCATGGGATTTTCCAGGCAAGATTACTGGAGTGGGTTGCCATTGCCTTCTCCGTGTAAATCAACTATACTCCAATAAAAATTAATTCAAAATAACTTACTGCTAAAAAAATGCTAACCGTAAAAAAAAAACACACAAATAGACAAAATCTCTGGTACTCATGTTGCGAGGGACAACAGATGTTAACCATAATAAATAGTATATAGAGTACGCTTTAGGGACTTCCTTGGTCATCCAGTGGTTAAGAATCTGACTTCCAATTGATGGGGGTTCAATCCCTGGTTGGGGAACTAAGATCCACTTGCCACAGGGCAACTCAGTCTGCATGCCACAACTAGAGAAGCCAGTGCCACAACTAAGACTCAATGCAGCCAAATAAATAAATATTTAAGATAAAATGAAATAAAGTCCTTTAAAAATAAAGTGATACGCACAAAGTAGAAAAATAAAGCTGGAGAAAGGGAAAGAAAGTGAGGGGGGTCAAGGCGAGAATAGGTCCCAGCCATTTGTGGGGCGTGGGCATGACTGAATTTGATGGTAAGCCCCTCAGGTAAGCATGCAGACTCTAGTTTGCCGCAGACCTCACCAATCCCTGATGTTGGCACCTGAACTCGTCACACATTTGTATTTCCTGCCCTCCCTCACCTTCCCCCATCTCCAGACGCACTGAAATTCATGACCCCAGTGACCCAGGGGAACGCCCAAGTGCGGTGCCTATTCATTCAAAAAGAATTCTCTGACCACTTATCACACATAAGGTGTTAGAGCCTAAAGGAACTCAACATCTGGTTGGAAGTCCAGTTGACAGTACCTACCCCGAGGATGAACAGGACAGCCAGGTGAGTGGACAATGTTCCAGAGGTCAGATAGCTCTGGGTTAAAGGAATCCAGGAAGCTTCCTGGAGGAGGCAGCATTCCAATGAGGTGCTGAACCACAGCTAGAATTCTGAACAACAGCTGGAACAATCAGATGGGACAGGAGCCAAGGAAGGATTACTAGGAGAGGCTCACAAAACCAGAGGACTTTTGGCAGGTGTCTGGACCTGGGGTCCTGAAACATTCCTGGACACCTTCCATGCCAGGGATGTGCTGATGTCTGGAGCTGACAAAGTGCCCCTCCCATCTCCACCCCAGCAGTTCCTGGTCCCCAGCTGCCCTCACCTCAACCTGGAATTTTCCCTTGCTCCAGGAAGAGGCATGATGAGCATATAGGGGGAAAAATACACTTTCCTCAATCGCTTGTTTGCTGGGTAAAGATAGGCATATCACTTAACCTGTGTTTCAGCCTCCTCATCTTAATAGCTGTGTGATAAGTTACTTAACTGGTCTGTGGCTTGGTTCCTTCATTTGGAAAATGCAACAACGGCAGCTCCTACGTCAAGGGTTGTATATTACACAAGACAATCCAGGTGAACTGCTTAGCATGTAAGTACTTAGATATTTTTATTTTCTTTATTGTAATTACACTTGTCTCACTGGTCAAACTGGAATTCAATATTGGAATTGGATATTCAATATCCAGTTGTAATTGGAATTCGATAAAGAATGTGAAGCACCTCGCATAAACACCTAGAACCAAACAGTTGTGTAATAATTCATGTCTATTATATTGTCTCTAACTACACGCACCCTCAAATCTCTCCCTTTTGGTTTCCTCCAGTGCTGTGAAATTCCTGTTAGACAGAACTTTCAAAATGTGAGAGGCTAATTCCCCAAGAGGGTCTTAAAGTGCAACCAGGATGGAAAGACTAGAACATCTGCCCCTCCCCTACTGTACACGTGTCATCAGGGGATCTGGTATAGATGGAGCCCAGAAGGGATACGTTTTGAAAAGGCAGTGAAGTCCGGAGCATGGAACACTCAATGTCCCTTGGCAGCTGGGCATTTGGTGGAGGATGGCAAGAGTGGGAGGGGCACTGGCATTCAGGAGAGGTGCCCTCAGAGAGGCTGGAGGGTCACAGAAGCTAAACCAGCTTGGAGCAGTCATGGGAAGGGTCATGGAGGGGGAGACCTGATCAGGCAGATTATGGGGGGTGAGGAGCGACTGGGGAGAGGGGATGACAGACCAGATGAGCTGGACTTACTCCATTTGAAGTTAAAGTATGCATTAAATGAAGACCTTGGCAGCCCCAAGCCCTGAAAAAAATGAGAGTGGAAAACACACACACACATATACACACACGTGCACGAACACACACACACTACATCTCTTGCTCACGTGTAATCCAAAATAAAATGTTATTTTGGAAACTGACACAGAACTTCCATGCTTCCTAAAATTAAACTAGCTTCCTTCTAGATTTTCTGATTGCAAAACTTAGGTTCGTCAAAGTTAAACTAACCTCCCCCTCATCTTCCTCTCTTATTGTTTTGTGCCCCATCCAGAGACTAAGACTTTCTCCCATTTTCTAGTTCTTTTCTGTTTTCTTTTTCTTTTTTTGTTTTGGTTCGGCTGTAAGACTCGCAGGATCTTAGTTTCCTGACAAGGGCCCTCAGCAATGAGAGCCCAGAGTTATAACCACTGGACCAGCAGGGAATTCCCTCTTTTCACTTTTCAAAGTGCTTTTTCTAAAGTGCTTTTCTCTGATCTTCCCCCAAACTTGCTATTTTCAGTCTCATTAGTTCTGATCCACCTGGGATTCCATGGGACCTTCATTTCCCACCCAGAGCCCCAAACCATCCCTCAGAGGCTTCCTCTGCTAGACTCTTCATTTGGAGCAAGGAGGCAGGCATGGTCCACTGGAGAGGTGTTTTGCAAGCAAAACAGAAAGGATATGTAGACAGGAAGGCTGACCAGCACTGAACATGAATGTGGAAATCAATGAATGAGCAAACTGGTGGTTAATAGCACATATTTAGCCTGGAAGAGATGGAGGCAAGTGAGGAGGATTTGAGTTCCCTTTTGTTCTGTCCGTTATGGAAGGCTTCCAGGAGGAGGTGATGTTTTGAGGCGTTCCTCTGTCCGCACCACATCTCTGGTTAGAAAGGAAGGGCAGAAAGTGTGTCCCAATTTTGGCAGAGCAGGACTCTGAAGCCCAGAGAGGAAACATGACTTGTTCAAGGTCACACAGAACATCAGTGACAGAGCTGGGCTAAAAACAGATATGACTTCTGGTCAGATGCTGTGGTCACCAGATTCCTCTACTTCCCCCACAGATCTGCATGGAGCTGGGGCCCCATGGATCGGGGAAAGTGATTGGCCCAGTAGCCCCAGGGTGTTTTATTTTCTGAGCTGCCTCCCAACCATAGACACAGAGGTGAGCAGGACACCCCCAAGGGACAAAAATCCTCCCCGCCTTATCTTCCCACCAGCTAGTTTCACACTTGCAAACTGATTCCATCACCTGCCTGGCGGACAGAGACTGTTGTCAGCTGTCTTAAATCCAGAGACCAGGGTGTCAGGAGTCTTGGAATTGTGGCTTTCTATGTCCATGACTCATGCTAGGAGAGTTAAAAACGCCCTGAAGACATATGATCTTGACAAGACACTCCATCTTAGGAGCTGCCCAGTGTTAGACCTTCTCTCAAGGGTGAGTATGTGCCTCACCCTTAGTATGTGTCTATGTTCACACACATCAGTTCAGTTCAGTCGCTCAGTTGTGTCCGACTCTTTGCGACCCCATGAATTGCAGCACACCAGGCCTCTCTGTCCATCACCAACTCCCAGAGTCTACCCAAACCCATGTCCATCGAGTTGGTGATGCCATCCAACCATCTCATCCTCTGTCATCCCCTTCTCCTCCCGCCCCCAATCCTACCCAGCATTAGGGTCTTTTCCAATGAGTCAACCCTTCGCATGAGGTGGCCAAAGTATTGCAGTTTCAGCTTCAACATCAGACCTTCCAATGTACACCCAGGATTGATCTCTTTTAGAATGGATTGATTGGATCTCCTTGCAGTCCAAGGGACTCTCAAGAGTCTTCTCCAACACCACAGTTCAAAAGCATCAATTCTTTGGCGCTCAGCTTTCTTCACCGTCCAACTCTCACATCCATACATGACCACTGGAAAAACCATAGCCTTGACTAGACGGACTTTTGTTGGCAAAGTAATGTCTCTGCTTTTAAATATGCTATCTAGGTTGGCCATAACCTTCCTTCCAAGGAGTAAGCGTCTTTTAATTTCATGGCTGCAGTCACCATCAGCAGTGATTCTGGAGCCCAAAAAAATAAAGTCTGACACTGTTTCCACTATTTCCCCATCTATTTCCCATGGAGTGATGGGGCCAGATGCCATGATCTCAGTTTTCTGAACGTTGAGCTTTAAGCCAACTTTTTCACTCTCCTCCTTCACCTTCATCAAGAGGCTCTTTAGTTCTTCTTCACTTTCTGCCATGAGGGTGGCATCATCCGCATATCTGAGGTTATTGATATTTCTCCCGGCAATCTTGATTCCAGCTTGTGTTTCTTCCAGCCCAGCGTTTCTCATGATGTACTCTGCATATAAGTTAAATAAGCAGGGTGACAATATACAGCCTTGACGGACTCCTTTTCCTATTTGGACCAGTCTGTTGTTCCATGTCCAGTTCGAACTGTTGCTTCCTGACCTGCATACAGGTTTCTCAAGAGACAGGTCAGATGGTCTGGTATTCCCATCTCTTTCAGAATTTTCCACAGTTTATTGTGATCCACACAGTCAAAGGCTTTGGCATAGTCAATAAAGCAGAAATAGATGTTTTTCTGGAACTCTCTTGCTTTTTCGATGATCCAGCGGATATTGGCAATTTGATCTCTGGTTCCTCTGCCTTTTCTAAAACCAGCTTGAACATCTGGAAGTTCACGGTTCATGTATTGCTGAAGCCTGGCTTGGAGAATTTTGAGCATTACTTTACTAGCATGTGAGATGAGTGCAATTGTGTGGTAGTTTGAGCATTCTTTGGCATTGCTTTTCTTTGGAATTGGAACGAAAACTGACCTTTTCCAGTCCTGTGGCCACTGCTGAGTTTTCCAAATTTGCTGGCATATCGAGTGCAGCACTTTCACAACATCACCTTTGAGGATTTGAAATACATATGTAATGGCAAACTCAGAGTACATTTCTTGGACCAAGCACTTCTAAGCACCTTACACACATCATATATAAACTACCAGTGGTAGGTACAATTACTAACCCCATTTACCAACAAGGAAACTAAAGCCCAGAGAGGCTAGATAGTTTGCCCAAGGTCACACAGCTGGTAAGTAGTGAAGCTGAGATTCAAACCCAGGCAAAGTGGTTTCAAAAGGCAGGCTCATAATCACTCAGCTAGGAAAGAAGCAAACTGTAACTGAGTGTCTTACTATGCACAGGAGTATTTTACATGATCTTAGTACTGTTATCTCATTTTACCAATGAGGAAACTGATGCTCAGTGGGCCCTTTGGTGAGGCAGCTCTAAGTATGAAAAGGAAGGACGTTTGAGATGATCCTTAGGAAATCTGCTCTGGAAGGGACCTCAGGATCTGCACACCATTGCCACCTAGTGGCATTATACCTTAAATGCAGGCAGAATACCTAAGCAAGCGCTGGGTGCCAAGTTCAACATCATTGAGAAAATCTTTTCTGGAGTAAATGGTGTTAAGACAAAATCATTTCTCGAGCAATTTTCTATAGCATGTGGTAAAAAAATTTTCCTAGTCTCTCCTTTTGTTCTGATGACCTGGTGGTATCATCAGCACCATTTCTGGTCATGCTGACCACATGCCCTCTGCCGCTAAGCTGCTGTTCTTCAGTCACTAAATCATGTCTGACTCTTTGTGACCCCATGGACTGCAGCGTGCCAGGCTTCCTTGTCCTTCACCATCTCCCCAAGTGTGGTCAAACTCATGTCCATTGAGTCGGTGACGTCATCCAACCCTCTCTTCCTCTGTCAGCTCCTTCTCCTGTGTTACAGGTGTACAATATAGTGATTCACAACTGTTTAAAGTTATAGTCCATTTATAGCTATTATAAAGTGTTGGTCATGTTGTACAATATATCCTTGTAGCTTATTTTATACGTAATAGTTTATACCCATAATCCCCTCCCCCTATATTGCCTCTCCCTTCTGTACTCTTTTGATAGTGTCATTTGGTGCACAAAAGTTTTAAATTTTTATTCATTTATTTGGCTGTACTGCACAGCTTGTGGGATCTCAGTTCCCCAAACAGGGACTGAACCTGGGTCTCACAGAAGTGAAAACACAAAGTCCTAACCACTGGACTGCCAGGGAATTCCCAAAAGTTTTTAATTTTGATGAAATCCAATGTTCCTTTTTTCTCTCTTCCATTGCCTGTTTTTGGTGTCGTAGCCAAGAAATAATCGCCAAATCCAAGGTCATGAAAATTATCCCCTGTGCTTTCTTCTGAGAGTTTTCTAGTTTTAGCTCCTATGTTTAGGGCTTTGATGCATTTTGAGTTAACCTTTGTACATGGTGTTAGGTAGAGGTCCAACTTCATTCTTTGGTGTGTGGATATCCAGTGTTCCCTCACCATTTGTTAAAGAGACTGTCCTTTCTCCACTGTGCGGTCTTGGTACCCTTGTCTGAAATCATTTGATTGTGTTCATTTCTGGGCTCTCTACCCTGTTCCATTTGGCTCTATGTCTTTATGCCAGTGGGCTTCTTAGGTGGTGCTCGTGGTAAAGAACCTGCCTGCCTATGCAGGAGACCTAAAGAGACGGGGATCTGCTCCCTGGGTCGGGAAGGTCCCCTGGAGGAGGGCATGGCGACCCACTCCAGTATTCTTGCCCGGAGAAACCCCTGGACAGAGGAACCTGGCGGGCTACAGCCTGTAGGGTTGTAAAGAGGAAGACATGACTGAAGCAACTTAGCACACACACACACACACTTTGTGCCAATACTGTGCCATCTTGGTTACTGTTACGTCATAGTATGTTTTGAAATCACGAAGTGGGATCTCCAGCTTTGTTCTCCTTTTTCAAGATTTCTTTGTCTGTTTGGGATCACTCGAGATTTCATATGAATTTTATGATGAGTTTTTCTGTTTCTGTAAAAACACAGTTGGGCCCTTAATAGAGATTGCACTGGATCTGGTTTTCATGAAGTGCCTTTTCTTACCTCTTTGAGGCTCCCTCTCCAGGATAAGCCTGCACATCTTTGGGCGCAGGCAGTTCTGAGCCCTCACCCCAATTCTGCCATGGGCTGACTGTGTGAGAGGAGGTCTGAACTTCAGTGGATCCCCCAAGGATCAGCAATTCCCATCTGAAAAATGGGCCAAACAGGGTCACTTCGTTGTGTTGTTAGAAGGATGAGCAATACTATGAGGACAGAGTTGGGCCTCCACAAACAGTGGGTGGAGGCACCTCCGCCTCCTGAAGGGAAGGATTTTTCTCCTGGAAACTTGAGGTCTGGTCTGGGAAGGAGAGTGTGGCACTTCCTGCAAAAAAGAGTCCCTCTTCCTTCTCTCCGCTCTGCCTCTGGGGTCCTGTTCCCCGATGGCCGAAGCTGCAGCGGCTCAGAGGGGTGGGAAGCTGGGCAGGACACAGAGTTGCTGAGGCCCATCTGTCCCCTTCACCCCACTTTGTCCCCTGCGCCCCACATACAATGGAGCGAGTCAAGGAAGGAGCTGAGGACCCCTGGCCCTGGGCCTGGCCCCCAGGGACCGAGGCCCCCGTGACTGTGGCCTGGGAGGCAGCTCCTCCTGACGCTGGCGCTGCACCGAAGACAGAGCTTAGGCTGGGCACCTCCCTGGCCTCAGTTCCATTCAGGCAAAGGGGGCACTTGATTTGGATAACCATGATATATACATGGATCAGAAGCTTTGTGATTATTAACTAACTGAATCCTCACAACACTCCTGTGAATCCCATTAGGCAGGTGAGAAGACCAAGGTACAGAGAGAGCAAGGTGCTTTTCCAGGGTTGCTTTGTTGCCTCTCAGTTTGAGTTCAAGCCTGTTTTCTTTTTTTTTAATATATATTTATTTTTATTTATTTGGCTGCACCAGATCTTGGTTGTGGGAACTTTAGTTGCAGCACGCAGGATCTAGTTCCCTCACCAGGAATCAAACTCTAACCCCCTGCGCTGGGAGCTTGGAGGCTTAGCCACTGGACCATGAGGGAAGTTCCCTTCAGAGCCAGTTTTCTTAAGCATGACCTCTAAGACAAGAATATCACTGAGCTTAAGAATTATTTGAGGATTTGTTTAAAAGGTAGCTTCTTGAGGCTCTTCTGTAGGGATTAAGATTCTGGAGATCTGGCAAAGCCCAGGAATCTGCCCCCCCCCCTTTTTTTTAATGTTTGTATTTCCAAATGGAAATTAGCTCCCTCTAAAGAAGAGAGAAAAAAAAAGTTGTGGTAAAAAAACACACACAACATTAAATTTACCATCTTCATTAAGTGTTAAGTTCAGTACCGTTAAGTATATTTACATCGTTGTGCAGTAAATCTCGAGAACTCTTCCATCTTGCAAAACTGAAGCTCTGTACCTGTGCATGCGTGCTCAGTCGTGTCCGACTCTTTTGCGACCCCATGGGCTATAGCCTGCCAGGCTCCTCTGTCCATGGGATTCTCCAGGCAAGAATACTGGAGTGGGTTGGGTTGCCATTTCCTTCTCCAGGGGATCTTCCCAACCCAGGGATCAAACCCAAGTCTCCTGCAATGGCAGGTGGGTTCTTTACCAACTGCGCTCCCTGGGAAGCCCTTGGCAACCACCATTGTATTTTCTGTTTCTATAATTTTGACAACTCCAGATACTTCCTATAAGAGGAATCATACAGTATTTGTCCTTTTGTGACTGGCCTAATGTCCTTGAGGTTCGTCTGTGCTGTGGCACATGACAGAATTTCCTTCTTTTTAAAACTGTGTGATATCCCATCACATACATACTTACCACTTTTTCTTTAGCCATTCATCCACTGATGAACATATGGGTTGCTTCTACTTCTTGGCTATTGTGAATAATACTGGAATGAACATGGGTGTACAAACGTCTCTTTGAGAGCCTGCTTTCAATTATTTTGGGTATATGCCCAAGAATAGGCTTGCTAAATCATAGGGTAGTTCTATTTTTAATATTTCGAGAGACCTCCATACTGTTTTTCCACAGCGGCTGTCCCATTTTACATCATCACCAACAATGCACCAGGGTTCCCATTACTTCACACACATTGTTTTCTGTTATTTTTCTTCAAATAATAACCATCCTAATGGGTGTCAGGTGGTATCTCATGGTGAAAGCACATACCTCACATAGGGACTTGAACCCAGCCAGAACTCGGACTGGGACTTGAACTCATGATCTTTTAATTAGAATCACTCACCTGATGTCTGGACTGACTGAGGCTCAGGTTCTTTGTGTCTCAGTGCAGAAGGAACTCAGCAAGAGGCAAAGTGATAGGCAAAAGTAGATTTATTAGTATAAGACTCTCACGAGAGATGCAAGCAGGCAGGCTAGGGAGCTCTGGTCCAAGGATTATGTGGGCTGCAATTTTATAGTAAAAGGAATGTAGGGGAGGGGGGAAAGACTACCTCTGTTGAGTAGATGTCAGGCCTACATAGGGCTTGCCAGGTGGCCCTAGTGGTAAAGAACCTGCCTGCCGATGCAGCAGACATAAGAGATGTGGGTTTGACCCCTGGGTCTGGAAGATCCCCTGGAGGAGAGTATGGCAACCCACTCCAGTATTTTTGCCTGGAGAATGTCATGGACAAAGGCACATGGCAGGCTACACAGGGTTGCAAAGAATCGTGCATGACTGAAGCAACTTAACACCCATGCACACAGGCTCATATCACTATCTCCTCCTTCGTGTTGGGCAGGAGAGTGTCTGACCTTATGAGGTCAAACTAGGATTACTATAGCGCTTATTCAAATCAGTAGAAGGGTGGTGACATTTTTCTTTCACCTAATGGGACTTACCTAGTGGCTTAGTGGTAAAAAATCTGGTTGCAAATGCAGGAGACACCAATTTGATCCCTGGGTTGGGAAGATCCCCTGGAGAAGGGAATGGCAATGCTTGCCTGGAAAATCCCACAGACAGAGGAGCCTGACAGGCCCCAGTTCATGGGGTCCCAAAAGAATTGGAAACAACTTTGAGACTAAAGAATAAAAAATATGTGCTCAGTTGCTCAGTTGCGTCTGACTCTTTGCAACTATAGACCATCAGACTCCTCTGTCCGCGGGATTCTCCAGGCAAGAGTATTGGAGTGGGTTGCCAAGCCCTCCTCCAGGGGATCTTCCCAACCCAGGGTTCGAACCCAGGTCTGCCACATTGCAGGAGGATTCTTTACTGTCTGAGCCATCAGGGAAGTCACCTGGGAAGCCCTAAACAACAACAAATGGCCTGGGGCATATCTTGGGCTTTTATTTATGGCTTTATATTATAGTTAAGCAAGCCTGCTTCATTCCACAACATTCCTGTAGCTTTCTTTAAGAGACCATTAACTCACAGTGGTCTCCCGAAGTTCCCTAGGTTTCCCTCTTAGTCCCCTACTGGGACTTCTACAGCTACCTGTATTCTATCCCTTTCATTGGTCGTTTTGATTTGGAAGCTGACATTTTGTAAAGCTTCCCACGTGATTCCCTGGTGGCACCTGGGTTACACTGTGAGAATCAGAGCTGTAAGCTGTTTCCCTGTTCAAAACAACTCAATGACACCTAGTCGGGGGGGGTGGGGGGGGCAGGGAACAAACCCCACGAGATGACATGCACAGGGGGCATGGAGGCTCCACAGTTCACGGGGCTCATCCGCGCTCATCTTTGCACCCTCAGATCCTCCTGACACGGGCAAGGCTATCTGGGGAGTTCTGGCAAGCGGAACTCCCTGTTTCTACTTCTTAAGGATGAGAAACGAAGCCTGTGGAATTTGCCTGGAGGCAGAAAGTCAAATCTTCACCTTGAAGGCAAGGGAGACAGCTGGAACGGCTCTCAATTTGCTGACATCCACTTCTATCGCTGAGGACGTGGACCTCATACGGCATGAGGCTGGCGGGCACTCCCAGTCAGCCACAGAAAAAACGCTGAGGCATCAGAGGGGAATGTGCCCTGCCTTCTGTCCATCACGATGTCAGGGCTCCAGGCTGGCTTGTTTGCACACTCAGCCAGGAGGCTCAGCCCCACGCGGGGAGAGGAGCAAGGTGGGAACAAAATCCTGACTGTTGGAGTGGCCCTTACAGGTCGCTGAATCATCTGCCTTCCCCTTCAGCTGTCCCAGCCCTGCAGACCGCAAGAGGCTATTCTGCCAGGCGGCCTGGGCAAGGGAGGGGGCCCAGCGTAGATGCTCCAAGGCCAGTGAAATGGGCCCGAAGAGCTACAATGCCACCCAGGAGCGTTAGCCGCAGGGGTGATCTGTGTCTTCTTCCTGCTCCATCTGGCCCTCCCTGGCAGGCTCGATTTACCACTGGCAGGGCCATATGTCCTACCAGCCCACCAGGGCCTGCAAATGACAGGGGCAGGGTGGAAAGATGAAAAAGCTAATTCCTTTTCTTTCCACAGCTCCAACCCTGAGGGCAAAGGAGGGCACCACCCATCCACCTGTGCCCTGCAGCCCCAGGTGGAAACTCTAAATACTGGGTGGAGTTCCGCAGAGTCAACACTGGAATTCCTTCCTGAGACTGGAGGCCACTCGCCCGTCCCCACCCCCCACCCCCCCACCCCCCCAACCTAGACAGCATATTGAAAAGCAGAGACATTACTTTGTCAACAAAGGTCCATCAGTCAAGTCTATGGTTTTTCCATAGTCATGTGTGGATGTGAGAGTTGGACTATAAAGAAAGCTGAGTGCTGAAGAATTGATGTTTTTGAACTGGGGTGTTGGAGAAGACTCTTGAGGGTCTCTTGGACTGCAAGGAGCTCCAACAAGTCCATCCTAAAGGAAATCAGTCCTGAATGTTCATTGGAAGGACTGATGTTGAAACTGAAACTCCAATTCTTTAGCCACCTGATGCGAAGAGCTGACTCATTTGAAAAGACCCTGATGCTGGGAAAGATTGAAGGCAGGAGGAAAAGGGGACGACAGAGGATGAGATGGTTGGATGGCATCACGAACTCAATGGACATGAGTTTGCATAGACTCCGGAAGTTGGTGATGGACAGGGAGGCCTGATGTGCTGCTGTCCGTGGGGTTGCAAAGAGTCGGACACGACTGAGTGACTGAACTGAGCTAATAGGTTCTTGCTGGTGGTACTTTAGTCGCTGAGTTGTGGCTGACTCTTTGTGACCCCATGGACTGTAGCCCGCCAGGCTCCTCCATCTATGGGAGAATACTAGAGTGGGTTGCCATTCCCTTCTCCATGGGATCTTCACAACCTAGGGATCAAACCAGCATCTCCTGCATTACAGGCAGATTCTTTACGGACTGAGCCACCAGGGAAGCCCATAAGTTCATAATGCTATTAAAAATTAATTTGATCCTCTTGATAGGGAAGCTATTTATTATCTTGGAAATTGGTAAATAAAATAAATCAATTAAGCATTTATCCTGTCTTCCCTATATGACCTGTGCCACTGGGTAACCAAATAAAGATGAGAGGAAGCATTGCTTTAAAAAACCATTTCAACCAATAAGTGAAATAATACAATCATCATTTTGCTACCCTCTGTGAATTAACCGGTACAAGTATTGAGCAGCCGTGACTGCTAGCATCACAAAAACAGAGGCAGCCAGACATGATGTGCCCACTGAGGGAAGACCACACTGCCACCTGCAATGTTGCCGAAAGGATCCAACCAGAGCCCAGTCAGCACTCTGGGTCCAGCTGCCAGTTTGCCAGAAATGCAGGTGACGAAGGAGCAGATTGAACTGCACTGTGTGTGCAGTCAGCAAAATCTAGACTGAGGGAGACTCCACAGGTCAAACAGCCCAGGTATTCCAACAAATTCATTGTAAAGGTGGGGCATGGAGAGAATGGTCAGCACACCCCTTCCTGACTCCTCAATGAGTTATACCCTTATGTAATCCCTTCCCCCTGAGTGTAGGTATAACCTGCAACTTGCAGGTCATTGAATATGGCAAAGGTGATGGGATGGCACCCCCATAACCATGTTGTGTTATCTAAAACTCCATCTTAGCAGATGGAAGGGGAGACTCCTCTATTGGTCATTTATTTATTTATTTTAAAAAGATATTTGTGTACTTGACTCTGCTGGTGGGTCTTACTTGTGACGTGTGGGCTCTTAGTTGTGGCATGCAGGATCTAGGTCCCTGACTGGGGATCGATCCTGGGCCCGCTGCATTGGGAGCATGGACTTTAAACTGCTGGACCACTAGGGAAAGTCCTTCCCCTATTAGCCTTAAATAAAAAAACAGCCAGGCTGTGAACAACCTATGGAGAGGGCCACGTGACAAGAAATTTAGGGTAGCTTCTAGAATTCAAAGGCCATCTCCTGCAATGGCCAGGAAATATCTGGGGCTCACAGTTTTGCAGCTGCAAGGAAATGAGTTCTGCCAACAACCAAAATGATCTTAGAAGTAGATTCTTCCCTAGTCGAGCCTCCAGACAAAAATGCAGCCTGACAACATGTTAATTGCAGCTGTGAGTGTGTCTCTGAGTGGAGTCCCTCAGAGTGAGTCTCTGAGTGGAGGGTCAGAGGTGCCCAGGCCAGCTCAGTGGTGCCCAGGCCTCTGACCTATGGAAGCTTAGAGATAATACATGTGTGTTGTTTTCACCCGCTTCATTTGTGATAAAATGTTACACAGCTTAGAAAAAGTAGGAACTTCCCTGGTGATCCAGTGGCTAGGACTCTGTGCTCCCAACACAGGGGGCCCAGGTTTGATTCCTGGTCAGGGAACTAGGTCTCACATGCCACAGCTGTGAGTTCGAGTGCTGCAGCCAAAGATGCCATGTACTGCAACTAAGACATGGCACAGCCAAATAAATAATTAATAAAAAATAAATATCTTTTAAAATTTATTTTTTAAAATGATGGTATATTTTATGGTGTATATATTTTGCCAAAACTTAAAGTTTAAATGGGCAAAAGATTTGAAAAGAGCTTTCAGCAAAGATACAAAAATATCAAGCCACAAACCTTAAACATATACAGTGTTTGTCAATCATACCTCATTCAGAGGAAAGTTTTTTTTTTCTATTTAAAATAATACTTGTTGATATTTGGCAGAAACCAACACAACGCTGTAAAGCAATTATCCTTCAGTTAAATAAGTTTTTTTAAAAAAGCTAAAAAAAATAAAGTAATACTGATAAGTAACTTTTCTTGAGCATCTGCCCTGTGCAAAAACACAGCTCCAAAAGCATCATTTATACAAACTCTTTTAGTCTTTCCCACAACTCTACCATGTTAGTACCACTATTATTTTCAGCAAAGAGAGGATGAAACCAAGGCACAGGGAAGCTAAGAGATTCGCCCAAGACCTCACTGCTACAAAGTGGCAGAGGCTGCACCAGGTGTTGTAGCTTTGGAGTCTGTGCTCTCAGTTGCAGAGGTAAAGAAGCTCAGATGGGCCATGGGGAGGAACCTGTGGCTGCCCTGCTGGTCCTGATGGACTGTGCTGAGGAAGGAGGTCCAGCAGGAAGAGGATATTGATTTTACTTTTGGGGTTTTTTTGGCCATATGGCGCAGCATGCAGAACTTCCCCGACCAAGGATTGAAACTGTGCCCCCTGCATTGGAAGCGCAGAGTCTTAACCGCTGGACCACCAGGGAAGTCCAGGAAGAGGATACTGAGACAGGCATTTCCAAACCAAAATGCATCACAAGCTTCATTCGTTTTCTTCAGAAATCTTTACCAAGCCTCTCCTGCATGTCACGCGCTGTCCCAGGCTGCTGGGGCTCCAGCCGCGAGCACCTCAGGCAGAAATCCCTGCCCTCATGGAGCTGAGATTCCAAACCTTCCCATGCTTCTGCTTTTCCAGCTGTAAAATGGACACTCAAAGACTGTGAAAAATAAAACAAGGGAGCATAAGAAATGCTCAGAGGTTTACAGGTGACAATGGATAAACCAGACCTTGACAGCAGCATGGATCACCTCCGCAGGCCGCAGAGGCAGCAGGCTGTCAACAGGTGGCATTCCCTGAACTCTGTGGGCTGTTCTTACCTCCACATTGGTCATTATAAAATAATGCAGAAAATATAATCACGGCAGCTTCAGTCAAGTGAGGTCAGAGGAGCTGCCCCAACAATGACAGGCAAAGAGGTGGCAGCCACCGAGGGAGAGGTTTGCCCGGGTGGAGGGGAGGGTTGGGCTCCACTTAGAGGAGAAATCACACCCTCAGCCTCATGGCAACAGATGTGGGTGACGTGTGTGTGTGTCCAGAAATGTGTCAGCAGCCATCTAGTCCCAGATCACAAACTCACACATGCCGTGGGAGCTATAAATGAAAACTCACAGCACAGATGGCTCTTTTGAGGAGGTTTCTTCTGGAGTGGGAGGTGCCATGCTACAAGATTAGGAAGCTATTCTAGGTGGTGTCTGTTGAGGATGTCTGGTTTACTGTTGTCACAGCCAGGGCCTCACCGTCCTGGTGCCTGGGCCCTGAGAGGGTGCCCTCCACCCAGTTTCCAGAGCCACAGAAATAGAGGCCACCATGCTTCCCAGGCGGTTCAGGTGGTAAAGAATCTTCCTGCAGTGCAGGAGACCCGGGTTCGATCCCTGGGTCGGGAAGATCTCCTGGAGAAGGAAATGGCAACCCACTCCAAAATTCTTGCCTGGGAAATCCAATGGACATAGGAGCCTGGTGGGCTACAGTCCATGGGGTCGCAAGAGTTGGACGCTACTGAAGCGATTTAGTATACTAACCACAGAGGGAACTGCTTCCCAGGACTCCCTCTCTCCCCTCTGACCCAGGAGATTTTATTCAAGGCTCTGGAATCTCAAAAGGAAAAGAACAGCAACTAGAAAATCTCTACAAGCCATGGTTTATTATTTTCCAGTCTGGGGGAACTCCAGGGGGCCCGGGGCACCCAGACCCTGACTTCCACCTCTTGCAGCAGCCCTCAGGATTTTAGAGCTTCCTCAGAGTCGGCGGATCTCAACATTGGTGGCTTTAAAACTGTTGCTGCCCAGGGACCAGGAAACATGTCTAAGAATATTCTTAGCAGCTTTATTTATAAACACTGGAAACCACTTTGATGTCCGTCAACTGGTAAATGGATGAACAAGTCATGTTCAGATGACAGTGATGGGGATTCTCACAGACCTGATGATGGAGGGGACAAGGAGCCAGACACGAACCAAAACGTTGTATGGTGACATCAGTCAGAACCGCGTGCACCTGGGAGTGGGCGTGGGGTGTTGACCAGAAAAGGAGACGTCTGGGGGCAGTGGTCGTGTTCTCTGTATTAATCTGGATGGCAGTTAACATGGATTTACACACACATGTATAAATACATGGAGTTGTAACTTAAGATTTGTACACTGTACTGTTAAGTATGTGCTGTGTATGTGCTTTGTTGCTCAGTCGTGTCCAACTCTGCGACCCCATGGACGGTAGCCTGCCAGGCACCTCTGTCCCTGGGGCTTCTCCAGGCAAGAACACTGGCGTGGGTTGCCATGCCCTCCTCCAGGCGATCTTCCCAACCCAGGGATTAAACCCAGGTCTCTGCATTGCAGGTGGATTCTTTTACCATCTGAGCTGTGAGGGAAGCCCACTGTGAAGTATAGCACACATGAAGAAAAATTAAGGAGCAAAATACTAATGCCTTCCCCCTCACCCCTCGACTGAGTGTCTGACTTAACAGACCTGGGGTGTGGCCTGGGCAAACAGATTTTTGAAAGCCTCTCAAAGCATTCTAAGAGGCTGCAGTGTGTGATAAGTCGCTCCAGTTGTGTCCGACCTTACGGCCTGTAGCCCACCAGGCTCCTCTGTCCATGAGATTCTCCAGGCAAGAATACAGGGCTGGGGTGGGGGAAGCCAGAGCCTCTCACTGCTCTGAATCCAGCGCTCTGGCTTCCTGCTCCCAGCCTCGGCCCCAGCGGGAAGACCCCAATGCAGAGGGCAGCCCGAGATGGCAGGAAGGCTTTAGGCTCTGCAGAGAGTCCAGTCCCACTGAGATGGAGCAAGACCCTATGGTCCTTGTCCTCCATGTCCTCTGCCTGCCTTGTCTGTGGGAAAACTTGAACCAAAGAACAAGTTTAATCAGAGAAGTGAGCAAATGCAGAAACAAAGGGAAAGAGTCAAAGGAGAGCAAATGGTAACAGTTTAGTCATTAAGCGTAACTCCTTCTCCAGGGCTATAGATAACATTCTGAGCCACATCCTGTGAGCTGTCTTATAGATGCTGAAACCCCCACCAGGCGGACACGTTAGCTACATGAGGACCAGACCATAGCCACGACCTGAGCTGCCACAGTTCTGAGAACTGGCCTTGAAGAAATGGAAACACACCGCCCCTGGAACTGAAGATTAACTACTTAAAACAATCAAGACGACCAATTTTAAGATGACAGAGCTGACTGTTTCTGCAAGTAGTCCCCTCCCTCAGCCTATAAAAGCTATTGCCCACTGATTGCCGGGGGGGCAGGGGGATGGCGTGGCTGGAGTTGGCCTTTGGACAGGTGCCCAGTTACCCATCCAGAATAAAGCAAACTTTCCTTTCTACCAGCCTGGCCTCTTTAATGGCTTTTAAGTGGCCTTGAGTGGCAAGCAAGCAGGGCCTGCTTTTGGTTACACCATCACTTCCTACCTCTGTGTCCTGTGACCTTGGACAAGAAGCATGTATTTCTCTCAGCCTGGTTTTGGGGGGGTTTTGTGTGTGCGTGTGTCTTTAACATGGGGCAAGTGACAGGTCTATATCCTCACGCACAATACAGCACAGGAGAGGGAAAAATGGCGTGGGTCTTGATAAAGGTGATCTCGGTCTTTCCCGGGAGCTCAGCTGGTAAAGAATCTGCCTGCAAAGCAGGAGACCCCAGTTTGATTCCTAGGTCGGGAAGAACCCCTGGAGAAGGGATAGGCTACCCACTCCAGTATTCATGGGCTTCCCTGGTGGCTCAGATGATAAAGAATCTGCCTGCAATACGGGAGACCTGGCTTCAATCCCTGGGTTGAGAAGAGCCCCTGGAGGAGGGCGTGCCAACCCACTCCAGTATTCTGGAGAATCACCATAGACAGAGGAACCTGGTGGGCTACAGCCCATGGGATCGCAAAGAGTCAGACATGACTGAGCGACTAAGTACACACACACAAAGGTAATCTCTTTAAAATATTCATCTGATCCTGTCCTGACTGCCTGAAACCTTTCTGCAGCTCTTCACTGCACTTGGAAGAAAGTCCTACCTCCTTCCTGAGGCCACTATGGCTGTCCAGGTTCACCATGCTCACCATGTGGCCATGCTGGCTGCCTTGCAGTTCAAGCCCTCCTCTGAAACAGGGCTTTTCACTGGGTGTTCCTCCTGGCTTTTCTCGACCCAAGTTCTGGGTCACCATGCCCTGATCCCCTCTTCATAGTGCCCATTACATAACAGAGGTATTTGTTGCCTGGTGGATCGGAGTATGTCTCTGCCCCCATTCCTGCCCCATCACCTGACCCAGGACCAGGCGCTCAGCGCCTTACTGCTGAATGAAATTCAGTAAACTCAAGGATCCGCTGTCATCTGAGAAATCTTCTCTGAGTGTCAGAGGGTATTGTTATTTGTCCTCCTTCCTGACTCACTAAACTCTCATTTTCTCTGCTTACCATGAGGTTGCTGTTTTTTCCTGAAACGTTTATTAAGTACCCCAGTCATGTTAGAGACACTGTGCTAACTGCTGGAGAGGATGCAGAGAGGAGCGAGGCATGGCCCCTGCCCCTGAGAAGGCTGCATCCAGGGATGCAGACACCATGGGAACAAGCGTTAGTGGGGAGGTGCTTTTGGGGTTCCTCCACATCCTCTTCTCACTCCTCATCCCCTCCAGGCGATCTCAGAACCTCACAGGGTCTTAGATGGTTCCCTGACCTAGTCTAACCCAGCTCTCTCTCACAGGACAAATTCTGAGCTCTGTATCTAAAATAATCCTGGATTTTTTTCACCAATGTGTCTCACAGGGACAAATGCAACAAAATCTAAAACTGAACCCATCTCTCATAAACAACTTAGTGAGATTCCAGATAAAAGAAGCATAGCTTGTTGAGGAAATGATGCTGAGAGACCAGCTAACCCTTTGGAGGGAAAATTTTTATATTAGAAGATAAAAGATATGGGTGGTGGCACTCCGTGGTGTCTGACTGTAGCCCACTGCTCCTCTGTCCATGGGGTCTCCCAGGCAAGAATACCCAAGTGGGTTGCCGTTTACTTCTCCAGGGGATCTTCCTGACCCAGGGATTGAACCCACGTCTCCTACATTGGCAGGCATATTTGAAACCGTTCACCTCAGACTGAGACGTGAACCCAGACAAAACCCACAGTCTTCCAACGGAGATCACAACACCTGGTTTCAGGACCTAATGAAACTCAGATTTTTGATGTCTCATCTCAGAAAGAATTCAGTGAGAGACAGAGTGACAGGTGAGAAGTGGATTTATTCAGAAAGAAACACACTCCACAGAGTGCGGGCCATCTCAGAGGGTGAGTGTGGCCTCAAAATGTGGTGTGGCTAGCTTTTATGGGTTGGGTAATTTCATAGGCTAATGAGTAGGAGGTTTATTCCAACTATTTTGGGGAAGAGGCAGAGATTTCCAGGAAGTGAGTCACTGCCCACCTTTTCATCTTTGATGGTCGGCCTTGGACAGAAGAGCTGGGTGGTTTACAGTCCATGGAGTTGCAAGAGTTGGACACAATTTAGCAACTAAACCACAACCTTAGAACTGTAATGGAGCCTCTGGGTTTCATTTAGCTTGCTGATATGTTACAATATGTGCCTTGGTAGTTCAGAGAGTGTAGAATCTACCTGCAATGCGGGAGACCTGGGTTCAGTCCCTGAGTCGGGAAGATCTCCTGGAGAAGGAAATGGCAATCCACTTTAGTGTTCTTGCCTAGAGAATTCCAGGGACAGCAGAGCCTGCATCCATGGGATCATTAAGAGTCAGACACAACTGAGCGACAACACTTTAACTATGCTACAATGAGCGTATACTGAGGATCAAGGTTTAGTTGAAGTTGACTTGTCTGCCATCTTGGAAAGGGCAATGCCAAAAAATGTTCAAACTACCATACAACTGTGCTCATTTCACCTGCTAGCAAGGTAATGCTCAAAATTCTTCAAGATAGCCATCAACAGTATGTGAAATGAGAACTCCTAGATGTAAAAGCTGGATTTAGAAAAGGCTGAGGAACCAAAGGTGAACTTGCCAACATCCATTGAATCATAGAAAAAGCAAGAAAATTCCAGAAAAAATCTACTTCTGCTTCATTGACTAGGTTAAAGCCTTTGACTGTGTTGGTCACAACAGACTGTGAAATACCAGAACACCTTACCTATCTCCTGAGAAATCTCTATGCAGGTCAAGAAGCAACAGTTACAACCAGACTTGGAATAACAGACTGGTTCAAAATTGGGAAAAGAGTACATCAAGGCTGTATATTGTCATCCTGCTTATTTAACTTATATGCAGAGTACATCATACGAAATGCTGGGCTGGATGACTCACAAGCTGGAATCAAGATTGCCAGGAGAAATATCAATAACCTCAGATATGCAGATGTCACCACCCTAATGGCAGAAAGTGAAGAGGAACTAAAGAGCCTCTTGATGAAGATGAAAGAGGAAAGTGAAAAAGTTGGCTTAAAACTCAACATTCAAAAAATGAAGACCATGGCATCCAGTCCCATCACTTCATGACAAATAGATGGGGGAAAAATGGAAACAGTGGCAGACTTTATTTTCTTGGGCTCCAAAATCACTGCAGATATTGACTGCAGCCATGAAATTAAAAGGCACTCGCTCCTTAGAAAAAAAGCTATCACCAACTTAGTGTATTAAAAAGCAAAGACATCACTTTGCTGACAAAGGTCCATCTAGTCAAAGCTATGGTTTTTCCAGTAGTCATGTATGGATGTGAGAGTTGGACCATAAAGAAGGCTGAGAGCCAAAGAATTGATGCTTTCGAACTGTGGTGTTGGAGAAGACTCTCAAGAATCCCTTGGACAAGAAGGAGATCAAACCAATCGATCCTAAATGAAATCAGTCCTGAATATTCACTGGAAGGACTGATGCTGAAGCTGAAGCTCCGATACTTTGGCCACTTGATGCGAAGAGCTGACTCATTGGAAAAGACTGATTCTGAGAAAGATTGAGGACAGGAGAAGGGGTGACAGAGGGTGAGATGCTTGGATGGCATCACTGACTCAATGGACATGAGTTTGAGCAAACTCTGGGAGATAGTGAAGGACAGGGAAGCCTGGCGTGCTGCAGTCCGTGAGGTCACAAAGAGTTGGATGTGACTTAGCAACTGAACAGCAGCAAAGACTTTTAAATGAACTGGGAGTCATTGGAGGATTTTAAGCCGAGGAGTGACCTGGTCTGATGTAGTAGCAGGATCACTCTAGCTCTGGTAAGGGAAGAGACCTGTGAGGCTGTATTTCAGTAAAATGCATTCCAGTGCTGCTGCTGGGAAGCGAGCCATCACCTCTGTCTCTTCCTGCTGGCTGGAAGATCAGCTGGTTACAAGATCTTCTCTTTATCTCTGATGTTCTGCATCTTCATTATGACAGGTTTAGGCATGGATCTGTTTTTATTTATCCAACTTGAGATTTGAAGATAGCAGTACATCTGAAGTGTGCTGTCTTCCAAGAATTCTGGAGGATTAAGATAGGGTCTCTTTCCCATGTTCTGTATCATTTCCTTACGTGATTTCACATAGACCTATATTAGACTTTCCCTCTTGATCCTTCCCACCTCAAATCCTTTCTCCCATCTATTCCATCTATTTATTTTTTCCCATTATATATTTTTATTTTATTAAAAAAATTGTATTGGGAATTCCTTGGTGATTCAGGTGGTCAAGATTCTACTGCAGGGGGCACTGGTTTGATCCCTGGTCAAGGGAGTCCTCATGCCCTGCCCCATGACCCCCCAAATTTTATTGAAATATAGTTGATTTACAATATCGTGTCAGTTTCAAGGGCATGGCAGTGATTCAGTTATATATTCCTTTTCAGATTCTTTTCCTGTATAGGTTAATTACATAATACTGAGCAGAGTTTCCTGTGCCATATACAGCAGGTCCTTGCTGTTTACCTATTTTATACATAGTGGTGTGTATATGTTAACTCCAGACTCCTAATTTATCCCTGCCTGCCCTCACTTATCCTGTCTCTTTTAATCTCTGGACAACATGGTGAATGCTTTTTTGTTTTTGTTTTTGTTTTACTTCTGTCTTCTGTTTCATGATTTTTCTATTCAAGTGTATCAAATCTGTTGTTTAGTTTTTAAAATTAACTTTCAAATCTCAATCATTTTAGTTTTTATTGCTAGGAATTCTATGGTATTCTTTTCCAAATGTGCTTGACCAATCCTTAGATTATGTTGTTCTTTGTCCGTATGTTCAAGATTTAAAAAAAAAAATTCTGTAAACATGTTATGAATCTTATTTTTTCTTTAATTGTTATAAAATATACATAACATTGGAGAAGGCAATGGCACCCCACTCCAGTACTCTTGGCCTGGAAAATCCCATGGATGGAGGAGCCTGGTAGGCTGCAGTCCATAGGGTTGCTAAGAGTCGGACACGACTGAGCGACTTCACTTTCACTTTTCACTTTCATGCATTGGAGAAGGAACTGGCAACCCACTCCAGTGTTCTTGCCTGGAGAATCCCAGGGATGGCGGAGCCTGGTGGGCTGCTATCTATGGGGTCGCACAGAGTCGGACACAACTGAGGTGACTTAGCAGTAGCAGCAGCATACATAACATTGGAAAAGGAAATGACAACCCACTCCAGTATTCTTGCCCGGGAAATCCCATGGACAGAGGAGCCTGGCGGGCTACAGTCCATGGGGTTGAAAGCACTGGACACAACTTAGCAACTAAACCAATACCACAAAGATACATAACATAAAATGTACCATCTTAACCATTTTAAGTATACAATTTAGTAGTGTTAAGTAATTCACATTGTTGTTCAACCAATCTCCAGAATTCTTTCCATCTTGCAAATTTATTTTTAAACTGTGAAACCACAGAAACACTTGAAGAAACTATAGGTGAATATTTATATGATGTTGAAATATGGAGTGGCTTTTTAGGCATTGTACCAGAGCCTGAAACTGTAAAATTTGAATACAAAAGAAAGTGTGAAACTTCTTTAAAATACCATGAAAACTGAGACAAACTAAAAAAACTGGGAGAAATTCTTGAAAACTATGTGAGAAAGGGTTAATAGCTTTAATACATAAAGAATAATTTCAAATCAATAAGAAAATGTTAATAACTGCTGACGGGAATATAACTGATAATGCCTTCGAGAAGGCAACGTGGCATGTGTCAAAAACCTAAAAATGTGTGCTAACATCGTAACTCAACAATGACACTGCCAGGGCTTTGTCCTAAAAAAACTATCTGACAAGTGTGCAAATAAGTGTGTGGCATCATTAGTTATAACACTGAAGGATTAATGTATATATATCCAATCATAGAGTGTTGATTAAATCACCCATTAGTGGACTACCACCTACCACTCATTAAAACTGTAGGTATTAATTACCTTGAAGAGAGATTCATGATATAGCTGTAAATGAAAAAAAAAAAAAAAGGTTTCCAAACATCATACCACAGCATAAGTACAAATCATCCCATTTTTGTTAAAAAATACATTTCCTACTACCCACGTTTGATCCCTGGGTCCGGAAAATGCCCTGGAGAAGGGAATGACAACCCGTTCTAGCGTTCTTGCCTGGACAACCCCATGGACAGAGGAGCCTGGGGGCTACAGTCCATGGGGTCGCAAACAGCCGGACTCGACTGAGCTGGGCAACGAACACTTCTCTTTCACTTCATACCAAAACGTTAATAGCGACTCATCGGTTGATGGAATTCTATTTTTTGGTTGCTGTTCAGTCGCTAACTCGAGTCCGACTCTCTGCGACTCCATGGACTGTGTTTTTTATTCTTTCACTGTTGGTATTGCCGTCACTGAAACGGAGAAAATAAAGACGTAGCGTGTTTCTGAAGGACCCGTCCAGGCATGAAGGTGATCATTTCTTGGTAAAGCACGCCGGCCACACTCCCGCGCTCCATCAGGCGAGCCGGGGCTCGCGGCCACCGGGCCGCCAGTCTCTCAGGCACCGCCGAGGCCGCCTCAGGCAGCTCGCGGGTCCTGACGAGGGGCGGGGCCCGGCAGCCCGGAAGAGGCCTCGCGCCGCGCATGCCCCTTCCTTTCCAGCGCCGGCCCCGGACGCAGCAGCCGTCGCGGTGAGTCCCTCCGGCGCCGCGGTGCCATCGGCCCCCATCCTGGCCCTGTCGCCGCCGCCGCCGTCGCGCCTCCCCGGGGTTAGGGTGGCGGGGCCCTCTCCCGCTCCCCGCACGTCCGTTTCCGAGCAGGCAGGGCCCAGAGGCGCATTTCTTGAGGGGGGAACAGTGGGGCCCTGGCAGGCGAAGATTGGTGTCCGGATGGAGGAGGGAAAGATGAAGCCTTAGCGTGGCGGGGACCGTTCGGGACTGGGGAGACTGCGTCTCTCCCGCACGGTTTTTTCTTTTTTTCGGGGCAGAACCCTCATTCCAACCTGCCTCCCTGCTCGGCCATGGAGCTCTGGTGTAGGAGAAGAGGGGTGGGCTGTGAGGGCCTCAGCCTTTTGCTCTGGGATAAGAAGCTCGTCACAAATCGACAGGCTTTCTTCTGGGCCCTTCTCGCGCGCCGGAAGGCACCGCCGCGCGCGTTCCGCCGTAGGTACAGTTGCTGATACGCCCCCAACACTCCTAGGGTGTAGGGTCTGAGGGGCTTCCCTGATAGCTCAGTTGGTAAAGAATCCGCCTGCAGTGCAGGAGACCCCGGTTCGATTCCTGGGTCGGGAAGATCCGCTGCGGACGGGATAGGCTACCCATTGCAGTATTCTTGGGCTTCCCTGGTGGCTCAGCTGGTAAAGATTCCGCCCGCAATGCGGGAGACCTGGGTTGGGAAGATCTCCTGGAGAAGGGAAAGGCTACCCACTCCAGTGTTTGGCCTGGAGAATTCCATGGACTATATAGTCCATGGGGTCTCAAAGAGTCGGTCGCGACTGAACGACTTTCACTATAAGGGTCTGACCCCCGCCCCGTTTATCCCTGTGTAGGGAGAGGGAAAATCAGGGGCGAGAATGTCCCCCCAGCCCCACCCTCGTTTTATCTTAACGTCCTGGCAACTTCTCACATGAATCGTGTCTTTGAGGGTGGAGGAGGGAACTAGTGACTGTTAGGTGGTTTGAATTCCTGTTTGCTGCATGTTTTTCACGGTATGTTTGAGGCTTCACCCGTTGGATAGTGACTGGTGTGTGTTCAGACTTCAGGGGGTGATGAACTGGGTTATGGCCTCTGGCCACAGTGCTCCAAAGTGCTCTTGCTAATTTCTTCCTTCTTGCAGATGTTGATGCCCAAGAAGAACCGGATTGCCATTTATGAACTCCTTTTTAAGGAGGGGGTGATGGTGGCCAAGAAGGATGTCCACATGCCCAAGCACCCGGAGCTGGCAGACAAGAATGTGCCCAATCTTCATGTCATGAAAGCCATGCAGGTAGCCACGGCTCTGCTGGAGTGGGGTGCAGGTGGAAGGGGGCTTTTCCACTGGTTTTCAAGGCAAATTCCAAGGCGAGAGCAGGACTCCCAGCGCTCCTTGCTACCTTAAAGGGCCTTGAGGTAGATACACGGTGAAAACTTGTCTGCTGTGCAGTTTAGCTTCCCGTTTGCACTGCCTTCCTATCTTCAAGCGTCTAGTTCTGTCTTAATGGTGGTTTTTTGTCTTACAGTCTCTCAAATCACGAGGCTACGTGAAGGAACAGTTTGCCTGGAGACACTTCTACTGGTACCTCACCAACGAGGGCATCCAGTATCTCCGCGATTACCTCCACCTGCCCCCTGAGATCGTTCCCGCCACCCTGCGCCGCAGCCGTCCTGAGACTGGCCGGCCACGGCCCAAAGGTATAGTGCTCACATAATGTCTGCAAGGACATCCTCTGAAGTTCTTTCTCGGGGGGGGAGAGGTGAAATGGTGGGGTTTTGTGTGGGCAAGGAGGTGGTCTTATTAATACACCACCATTGGAATCAACTTTTTTTTTTTAAACAAAAATACAGGAGAACAAAGCCATACTTGAACTTGTTTAAGTTTGAATTCTTAAAGATGACTATAGCAGGGCGACTGCTTTGAAATTTGGCATGAACCGTGCCACTTTTTTCCATGAGTGCAGGTTATCTTTTCCTAGATTACTCTGGTTTTGTTAGCTTTTCCTCCAGGAGTTAGTGTTGTTCTTTGCTTTGTACACATAAGCACATCTCTTGCCTGGATAGAATTCAGTTTCATCTCAAGCATATACAACCTTCAGTTTTCAGGCGAGCTGTGTGCTCCCTCTGGTTTCGTAGATGCTGCTTACAACCAGCAAAAACGGCCTTGGACTACAGACTTGTAGATGTATTTGTCGTCTTAGAAGTCCCTGTTTGCAGCAGGCCCCACTTGTTTGCTCTCGAGGTTTATCTGCATGAGCTCCACAGACCTCCACAGGATCCAGGATGGGTGAAAGAGTGGAATCAGCTTTGGGGTACTCTGGCATGCAAGATCTAAGTCAAGTCCTAGAACGTTGAATGGAATTGGACACAGGTCTTTAGGCCATCCCGAGAAGTGGCATTAAACACAGGCCAGATAGATGTGGTAGGGTGTGGAGAGTTCAAGTAGACCAAGGATAAACCCCCAAGATGTCCAGAGCAAAGCTGTTTACCATATGTGAAAGGAATGAAGAGTTTTCTAGAGTTTCTTGGCAATGGGAGGAAAATAGTCAAAAGCCAAATAGGACAGAACGGATGTAGAGAGAGAGTATGTGTGTATATATATATACACGTATATAGCAGTGTGAAAGGAGCCTCTGGAGAAGGAAAAGGCAACCCACTCCAGTATTCTCGCCTGGAGAATCCTGTGGACAGAGGAGCCTGGTGGGCTGCCATCTATGGGGTTGCACCGAGTTGGACACGACTGAAGCGACTTACCATGCATGCATGGATTGAAGAAGGAAATGGCAACCCACTCCAGTATTCTTGCCTGGAGAATCCCAGGGATGGAGGAGCCTGGTGGGCTGCCGTCTGTGGGGTCGCACAGTCGGACATGACTGAAGCAACTTAGCAGCAGCAGCAAGGAGCCTGTTTCCAGGGAGTTAGCTTCTGACTTGAGATCATTGCTGGCTCACAGTTGGCATTTGTCAAGTTTATGGTTCCCTTATTTTCTTTTTTTAAAAAAACAAAAACCTGTAAACTAGATAATTTTGTGGAGTAACAAGGTAGAATGCTAAATTAACCTTCCCGTGTCAGAATGTTAAGGTAGCTTTTTAAATATGTTTCACAGCCTAGTGAGGGATATAAGGCAAAGCCTGAGCGGAAGTAAAGGATTCTTGGTGGCTTCTATTGATACACTTCCATTAGAGGTGAGCTTTGCCGCTTATGGTGACTCCTTTCCTGGTTGCACTAGAAGTTTTCTATTTCAGAGATGGGTCAAGTTCAAAATTGTGGCTATTCAAGTGTTTGTAGAAATGACTGGGTTTCTTTATTTACCAGATATTTGGGAAATCGATTTATGTTGAGAAATAAAACAGGAGAAAGCAGACCTTTTGCAGGTGTGGTGGTTTAGTTGCTAAGTCGTGTCCGACTTGTGCAACCCCAATGGACTGTAGCCTGCCAGACTCCCCTGTCCATGGGATTCTCCAGGCAAGAATACTGGAGTGAGTTGCCATGTATAACATTTTAATAAGATGTGCATTTTCCTAGAACTTTGAGGGGTCAGGATGTCAATGATGGCAAGTATCTAGCTGACAGTTCTGGGTGTAGGAGTTCCTGTCCCATTAACCCATCATAACCAAGTTTTTGCAAAAATGAAAGTGGAGAGCAGTTTTAAATTTTCATGGCCTGAAAGGAACAGAGTTCCCATGTTGCCATGTTCATACTGTGGTTTAACCTGTGCAGGTCTGGAGGGAGAGCGACCTGCAAGACTCACACGAGGGGAAGCCGACAGAGACACCTACAGACGAAGCGCCGTGCCCCGTGAGTATCAGCGTGTGTATCTGGTGTTGGGGTGGGATCTCGGGATTCTCCCCTGCCTGGGGCTCGGCCCTTGAAGATGCCAAGGTGACAGCGAAGATCCTTGGGTTCATCTCAGATGATCCCATCTGGAGCCCATTGTATGTCTTGCCTTATGCAGAGGTGGGGGTTAGGAGGGAAGCCCTCTGAGCTGGGGACACAAAACACTTTAGACCTTTAACTAGACCAAAACTGAAAACTTTCAGGAAAGCAACCTGCTTTTCTTTGTTTTGTGTTCCTGTGTTGTAAGTTACTTGAGGGCAGGGCCCACTCCGGTCATGTTTGTTTCTTTTTATTGCAAAAATAATGCAAAATCTTGTTTTTAAATAGCAGGTATGTGCATTGATGGGAACCACAGATGTCTATTTATTCAGTACATACATTCTGAGTGCCTGTGGTTTATGCCAGACAGGATTCTAGGAGCTGTAGGGGGTAGTAGTGTACCTAAAAAGACAAGGTGCTTTTCTCTCATTGAACTTGCATTTTGGTATTAGATGAATAAACAAAAATAAGTGTATAATCATGTCCATGGTGGGTGCTACAGGGAAAAATTAAAGCAGGGGAGTAGGTATTGAAATTTCTAGTAGGATTTGCAGGAAAAGACCTGTCAAAGTGAAATAGAAGCAAACATCTGGAGGTAGTGAGGCTACTGGGGGAAAGTCTGGCTTGTCTAAACAGAAGATGGCAGGAGTGTTAGGTGAGGATGTCTTGTAGTTGCAGGCCCTGGTAGGACTTGAGGTTTGACTCTGAAATAAGATGGGGAGCCATTCAGCTTGTTTTAAAGAGACTCTCCTTGTTGCAGTAGTAGTAATTTGTGATATAAACACAAGGTATAAAAGGGAATTTATACTTTTACTACTCCTGGCTGAAATGCAAGAGACCTGGGGAAGATCCCCTGGAGAAGGAAATGGCAACCCACTCCAGTATTCTGACCCGGAGAATTCCATGGACAGAGGAGCCTGGCAGACTACAGTCCATGGGGTCGCAGAGTCAGACACAATTGAATGACTTTCATTTCACTCTTGTCTCCTACTTGTGGTACCTGATTCTTCAGATGTGAAATACTGATAGAAATGAGCAGTTGGATTAAATACTCCCAAGAAAGAGACAGGCTTCAGCAGATAGGCTCTCGGTTCAGAGAAAGTTCGTGGTTGCTCTTATTAGAAGTCACGGTACACTGGAAATGGGTCAGAGGATGTGATAGTTGGTCCTGAAGTTGAGGGTGGGGAAGTGAGCATTTCAGGGAGAGATGGATATGATCAAGGTATGAAGGGAAGGTAACAGTTGCTCACTCGTTGTGGGGGTGCTGCTGAGTAGGCAGTATCCTGTAGTGAGTGTGGTCTGACTTGGGCCTAAGGTAGTGTCGATTTGGATAGGAATTACTGATGTAGCCCCGCCACTGCTACCACCCTGCCCCTCAAATGTGGATTGTGAATTTTCATAGAAAGTTTCTGCTAAGTCGCTTCAGTCGTGTCCGACTCTGTGCGACCCCATAGACGGCAGCCCATCAGGCTCCGCCGTCCCTGGGATTCTCCAGGCAAGAATACTGGAGTGGATTGCCATTTCCTTCTCCAGTGCATGAAAGGGAAAAGTGAAAGTGAAGTTGCTCAGTCGTGTCCGACTCTTAGCGACCCCATGGACTGTAGCCTACCAGGCTCCTCCGTCCATGGGATTTTCCAGGCAAGGGTACTGGAGTGGGGTGCCATTGCCTTCTCCGATAGAAAGTTTATGTGTATATTAAATTTTTTTAAAATTCCAGTGTATTTTAAAATGTTACCTTATTTTTTTTTAAATTGTTTATTTATGGTTGTGCTGGGTCTTCATTGCTGTGTGGACTTTTCTCTTGTTGCGGCTACTCTCTAGTCGGGTGCAATGGCTTCTTGTTGTGGAACATGGTCTCCCGAGCACAGGCTTAGTAGTTGTGGCTCATGGGCTAAGTTGTTCCGAGGTATGTGGGTTCTTCCTGGCTTAGGGATTGAACCCGTGTGTCCTGCATTGGCAGGTGAATTCTCTATCACTGAGCCACCAAGGAAGCCCTAAACTGTTACTTCAATATGTGTGTTAGTGAGATACTTTGCATTCTCTGAAGTCTTGAAGTCTCATGGGTGGTGGCTGCTGTATAGGGCAGAGTGTACTAGATCTTTTGTCTTGTTTGCCACTTCTCCTTGGTGATAAGAAAGTTGCTTTTTGTTTCTGTGGGCCCTTTACCTCTTAGTTCTCCCTTCACCTAGCTCCCTCTGTGAGCTGGGTGTTGGTCTGAAGCATGGAAGTAACTCAGTGATAGGAAGTACCATATAGAAAGGGCACATAGTCCAGACTTTGTGGTCAAGGCAGCCTTCCTGGAGGAGGCAATAGTTTGGGCTGTGAGTATAGAAAGATGTCTTGCTCAGGAGAAGGCGGGAGCAAAGGTGGCTCAGAAGATGTTTCCTCACTGCAGGGTGTAATTTGCTCGCACTTTGTCCTTTGCTGACATGACTTTTCTTGCAAGATGGGCTTGGGTGGCTTGTCTGCCCTTCTGTAGTAGATCAGGCCATATGAGGAATCTAAATCTGTGTTTCTCGTTCCAGCTGGTGCCGACAAGAAAGCCGAGGCGGGGGCTGGGTCAGCAACTGAATTCCAGTTTGTAAGTGTCCCCTTTTTGCTCTCAACCCTTTGGATCTGTGTCTTCAGGGATGTCCCAACCACAAATTCCAAACAGGTTTCTACATTCAGGCACAGCCTGCAGACTTCTATAAAGAAAGAAATTACTGAAACAGGTCTCACAAATCAGCACTCCATGAGGCACAGTGGTATTTTCTAGTTCAGTAATGATCAGCATTACCCCCCTGGGTTAGTTTCGTGAACTAAGCTGAGACCTGGACACTGGAGATTGAGCAGGCTCTAGACCCCAGTTCCTCATCTGTAAAATAGAGCTGGTGGTCATACCTATCTCAAGCTGATTGTGAGATTAATTAATCCAAGTAAAGTGTTCAGCCCCGGCATGGTGTATCACTGTCAAGACAGCTGCTGCCCCCGAACAGCTCTTGACGGGACACGATTGTTCTGAGGTCTCCTTTGTGAAAAAGTGTATGTGGCAGACACAGGATCATGTCCTGTTGCTAGGTGCTTCCATGTGTGTATATGGGCACGCTCCAGAGTGGGTGTCCTTACTCCCAGTTTACAAAGGTGACCCCAGAATCTAAGAGGCAAGGCTGGATCCCCTGAGCCCTTACATTTGGGAGCCTCTCCAGTGATGATGAGACCTGGTGCCGGCACACCACTGATGCTGATGTGTACTTTCTTTTGCAGAGAGGCGGATTTGGTCGTGGACGTGGTCAGCCACCTCAGTAAAGTTGAAAGGGGTTGTTCTGTGTTGAATAAACCTGTAAACAGAAAAAACTAATCTTGTGTGCCCTGTTGTGTTTGCATTATGTAGCCTAAACAGGAATGGTTCAGGTTTAAGGGTTAGAGTGTAAGTGGGGCAGGACCGGATTGGTTTTGGGAGTTATCATTTTCCAGGGTGACATCACTTGTTGCTGTGAGAGCTGTAGTGCTTGGCTTTGACCCAGGCCCTCTCTGTTCCAGCACTTACTCCCGGTAGAGTCCTGCCCAGTGCGGTCACCATTCTGGGAGGTGGTGGGAGAAGTTTGTTGGTGGTGACCAGCATAAGACAACATGAGTGAGGCCAGATGTCACCTTTTCCCGTTTTGACCACACTACCTGGCTTGCAGGAAATTCATTCCCCCACCAGGGAATGAACCCAGGCCCAGGGCAGTGAAAGTGCAGAGTCCTCTAGCCACAAAGTGCCATCTTGTCAGCATCCAGAGAGGATTGATGGGACAGTTGCTGTGCTCCTGCACTACAGACTCCACATGCCTGGCACAGCACCAGGAAGCAGGCCATGAAAGTGCAGCTCCTTGAGAGCCCAGGGGCATAGGCTTGCAGGCAAGTTTGTTGGGTGAGATGCCAGCTTCATTTTGCAGATCAAATAAGGACTGCTGATGGGTAGAATCGGCACTTCTGCACAGGGGTCAGCTTTTGAGGAGCAACTCTGGCTCAGCCAGCAGGCCCACCAAGGTAAGGAAAGCCAGCAAGACTAGAAGTGGCTTTTAAAAGGGGTATGGGAACTTGGGGATCATTTGTGGGGTACTGTAGCTTTATATGGAGAGGGAGAGTAATAGCCAGGTGAAACTGGTAACAAAAATCCTCAACTGTATAAGTGGTTTTGCGCTGCTACTGCTAAGTCACTGCAGTCGTGTCCGACTCTGCGACCCCATAGACGGCAGCACTCCAGGCTCCCCTGTCCCTGGGATTCTCCAGGCAAGAACACTGGAGTGGGTTGCCAGTTCCTTCTCCAATGCACGAAAGTGAAAAGGAAAAGTGAAGTCGCTCAGTTGTGTCCGACTGTTAGGAACCCCACGGACTGAAGCCTGCCAGGCTTCTCCATCCATGGGATTTTCCAGGCAAAAGAGTACTGGAGTGGGGTGCCATTGTCTTCCCCGGTTTTGCGCTGGTAACCACAAAACCATATTGGTTCACCTGTTGGCTAAAGTTCCAATACTTAGGCCACCTGATGCCAAGAACTGACTCATTGGAAAAGACCCTGATGCTCTGAAAGACTGAAGGCAGGAGAAGGGGACGACAGGATGAGATGGTTTGGATGGCATCACTGACTCGATGGACATGAGTTTGAGTAAGCTCCGGGAGTTGGTGATGGACAGGAAAGCCTGGTGTGCTGCATTCCATGGGGTTGCAAAGAGCTGGACACTGAGCGACTGAACTAAAAACTGAACCACCTATTTCAGTCTTGACAGGCTGTTGTAATTTAGACCACAAGGTGGCAGCCGACAGCAATCCTGAGTGTGCACTTGGTCCTGGGAGGTGAACTTTGTATTCCGAACCACCAATGAGTAGGCGCTTGCCTTGGCAGAGAGGCAGTGTTGGGGGAAGCTGTTTCAGAGCTGCCTCGGCTGCCTTGCCAAAGATTGCTTTTTATCCAATTTTTCTGCTGGCTCGAGCAATGTCAAGTGGTTGCCTGTGTTTGCACGCCTTGTGATTGTTTAACCTGGATTCTGCTGTGAAATGTTAGTTCTCAGCTTTACTGTTTCCCACCAAGGCCAGCAAGGGAGCAGATGGGTTTCCTCTATAGCCTTGGTGATTTTCTGGCCCTAAAATGTCACTTTCTCAGCTAGGGCTCTTTGCCAACCCTTTCCCTCGTGATTTAAATTTGTTCCAGAATGTGTTCTCCAAGATCACCCATGCACTCTGGGAAAACCCGAGGCATCTACAGGGTAGAGTCAGATACTACAGATAAAAATACACAGTTGAAAGTGGTTCTTGCTGCCTGCCAATCTCCCTCCTCCCTCCCCCTATGTTGGGAAATTGAATGACCCCTGCCTATCAATAATCACTGATTAGCTGCTTGGGGATCGATGCTCACAGATGCTCTGGGAAGGCTTGAAAGGCTTGAAATTCTTCAAGGACCTCACTGTTGAGTTAGGAAAGCAAAACCAAAGCTCTACATTGAGACCGTAAAACCAAATACTGTATAGGTGGCAAATCGTTAGTCCAGACTGAAAAGGAATGGAGGGCAGAGGCAGTGGTGAGTGAGTGATGGCTGAAGTGACCCAGAGGTGCATATGTACGGTGAGGGGGCTGGTGGTGAGACCAATCAGGATTGGAGAACAAAAATGTTAGGTGGTGCCAGGTTATGAAACGTCAAAATTTAAGGTTTTGGAGACTTCCCTGGTGGTCCAGTGGCTAAAACTCAGTGCTCAACGCTGGTCAGGGGACTCGATCCCACATGCTACAACTAAATAATAAAAATTAAGGTTTTTAAAAAATAAGTTTGGGGAAAACAAATATTTGTTGTTACAAGTGCCTGAGAAGGTCACTTGGGGTGGATGGAGTACAAGGGGTGCAGGCCCTCCCGGGCACATCCATCACTGGGTGAAAGCTTTGGAGAAGATTGAGCCTTTCTTCCAGGGTTGGTTCTGAGGCCCATGAAAGCCTGGCATCTACCCACCAGCCCCATATTTGGCTCACCAGCTAATCCCCACCACCGCTACCACCAAAACAGGCTCCAGAGGAATTTTAAGGGATTTTTGAAGCTGACAGCTGAAGGCACATTTTCCTAATACAAACTTCCCTATATGGACACAAATCCCCTTTCCCTGAAAAATACAGTCCCTTTACAGGGAGTGCCAGTAACAGCTTTAAGCATCTGTGTTTCTCTAGAAGTCCAAACTTTGGTTTGATTAATAAATGGACCTTCGAGAAGCAGCTGCCACATGCCTATGTTAGATGCTGGGAGACGAAGATGTTTTTGAGAAGGATACATCCTTTGGCCCTGAAGATATGAGGGCCCACCTGGACCCTCCCTACATGAGTGCCTGGCCTGGGCCTCCAGCAGGGCAGTGTGGGCCCTAGGAATTCCCCAACTCTGCCCTTGTCTCCAGAAGCCAGGCCTGCTAAGTGAGGACTAAGAGACGAGAGGCACACCTGTGCCCAGACTGTCTCTAAGCTTTGGAAACGCAGCCTGGAGTAGCCCCACAGCGATGCAGGCTCACAGGCTCCTCCTTGTTTGCCTCAGAATGCACTCATCAGTTCTTAAGGCCTGGGAGAAAGGAGTCTCACTGAGAGCACTACTAGAGCAATTGTTTCAAAGCCCATAGATGGAGACCTGGCTTAATCTGTCCTGGGACCTGGTCTGCCTGTTTCCAATGAACATAAAGTACTCTTGGCTCTCAGAGGATGGATCAGTGACTTTTTAGATTGGGCTTTCAGGACAAAGTCTCAGGAGATTATTCAGTGGTCTCCTGGCAGTAGGTGATGAGGCTGGGTTTGGAGGCAGGACTGCAAGACACCCTACAGCCCCAGCCCTTTCTCCTCGTTTCGTGCTGCTGTGAACCTCCGCCAGAACCAGGGCAATGCCCTAAGAGGGTCCTTGCCTGTAGCTTTGCTCTGATTTCAACTACTCTCCCCACCCTTAGTTCAGTTCAGTCGCTCAGTCGTGTCCGACTCTGCGACCCCATGAACCGCAGCACACCAGGCCTCCCTGTCCATCATCAACTCCTGGAGTTTACCCAAACTCATGTCCATTGAGTCAGTGATGCCATCCAACCATCTCATCCTCTGTCGTCCCCTTCTCCTCCTGCCCTCAATCTTTCCCAGCATCAGGGTCTTTTCAAATGAGTCAGCTCTTCGCATCAGATGGCCAAAGTATTGGAGTTTCAGCTTCAGCATCAGTCCTTCCAATGAACACCCAGGACTGATCTCCTTTAGGATGGACTGGCTGGATCTTCTTGCAGTCCAAGGGACTCTAAAGAGTCTTCTCCAACACCACAGTTCAAAAGCATCAATTCTTCGGTGCTCAGCTTTCTTCACCGTCCAACTCTCACATCCATACATGACCACTGGAAAAACCATAGCCTTAACTAGACAGACCTTTGTTGACAAAGTAACGTCTCTGCTTTTCAATATGCTGTCTAGGTTGGTCCTAACTTTCCTTCCAAGGAGTAAGCGTCTTTTAATTTCATGGCTGCAGTCACCATCTGCAGTGATTTTGGAGCCCAGAAAAATAAAGTTAGCCACTGTTTCCCCATCTATTTGCCATGAAGTGATGGGACCAGATGCCATGATCTTAGTTTTCTGAATGTTGAGCTTTAAGCCAACTTTTTCACTCTCCTCTTTCACTTTCATCAAGAGGATCTTTAGTTCTTCTTCACTTTCTGCCATAAGGGTGGTGTCATCTGCATATCTGAGGTTATTGATATTTCTCCCGGCAATCTTGTGCTTCCTCCAGCCCGGTGTTTCTCATGATATACTCTGCATATAAGTTAAATAAGCAGGGTGACAATATACAGCCTTGACATACTCCTTTTCCTATTTGGAACTAGTCTGTTGTTCCATGTCCAGTTCTAACTGTTGCTTCCTGACCTGCATACAGGTTTCTCAAGAGGCAGGTCAGGTGGTCTGGTATTCCCATCTCTTTCAGAATTTTCCATAGTTTATTGTGATCCACACCCTAGTCACAGTTAGTTTTGAGAGACACATGTAAACAAAGGTACTCTTCATCTTAAAATCCTTCCAAAGTTCCATGTTGCTTTCCAGAGCCTTCTAGAATCTAGGCAATGGCAGGCTCTATCCATGGCCTAACAGGTTCATCTGTTGACCAAAACAAAGCTCCAAATTCCAGAATCCAGATAGACTGACGCCCTTTCTCAACTTCAGGCTTTTTTGCTTGTGGTATTCCATGTGGGGGGAAATTCTCCCACCCCTGTCCACTCAGGGGTCTTGTTCCTTCTTCAGATTAAATTATGTCCTCTGAGAAGTCTTTCCTGATAGAACCCACCCCACTACAAAGTCCAGTTGGGGGTTTCTCCTGGTATGCCCCGGGTGCTGAACTTCTCCAGGCTGGGTGGGAAGCTGCTCGGATGGACCATTTTCTCTGTGACACAACCTTGTCCAGGGTCGTAGCCCAGGGTCTCATACAGAGTAGTAGCTACTTTGTAATTGTTTGCTGCTAATTGTTTGCTGCATGAATGAGGTCCTGGCAGGAGTGGTCTCCAAAGAGCTATCCCCTTCTGTAGAAAGGACACTGGTGAAAAAAAATTATCTCTGCGGAAGGGACTTCCTGGCTGTCCAGTAGTTAAGGCTCCACGCTTCTAATACAGGGGGCTCGGGTTCAGTCCCTGATTGGGGAACTAAGATCCCACATTCCTGCTGTGTGTGTGTTAGTCGCTCAGTCGTGTCCGACTCTTTGCGACCCCATGCACTGTAGCCCTCCAGGCTCCTCTGTCCATGGAATTCTCCAGGCAAGAATACTGGAGTGGGTTGCCATTTCCTTATCTTGCTGTGTGGTGCAGCCAAAAAAAAAAAAAAGTCTCTGCAGGAGCCTAGATTGGGAAGGCAAAAGCGACTGTGACATTGATGCATCTGACCATGGGGGGACTGCCCGCTCTGAGGAGGTAGGCCTAGAGATATAAACCAAGTGGCCCAGGGGCTGTGGCTGGAATTGAACTGGTGGCTTCTGGGGATGAGGGGAGCGAACATTATCAAGAGGAAGGCCTCCCACCGTGGGCCACTGTGACCCTCCGAGCTCAATCAAACAGTTTAAACTAAAGTAGCATGAGACTGGCCTAGGCAGGGATCCACAGAGGAACCAGAGAAGCAGCCTGGGGCTCCCTCCCCCAAGGCTAGGAGTTTGTATTCTTTCTATTCCTTTTTCTCCTTATTTTTGGTTACACTGAGTGGCATGTGGGGTCTTAGTTTATCAACCAGGGGTGGAACCAGCACGCCCTGCATTGGAAGGTGAAGTCTTAACCATTGGACTGCCAGGGATGTCCCTATTTTTCGTCTTTCTTTTTTTTTCAGCTTTATTGAGGTATAATTGACATAAAGTACATATACAGGCAGACCTTGGAGATATAGTGGGTTCAGTTTCAGACCTCTGCAGTAAAGTGAATATTACAGTAAAATGAGTCACACAAATTTTTTTATTTCCCGGTGCGTATAAGTTATGATGTGCTGTTTGTGTAACAACATTATGTCTGAAAAACAATATACATATCTTAATTTAAAAATGCTTTATTGCTGAGAAATGTTAACTACCATCTGAGCCTTCAGTGAGCCATAGTAGTCACATCAAAGATCACAGACCAGCATAACAAATAATAATGAAAATCCTGAAATATTGCAAGAATTAACAAAATATAACAGAGATATGAAGTGAGCAAATGCTATTGGAAAATGGTAGATGACAGATGATCTTATTCGCAAAACAGAAATAGGGACACAGACATAGAGAATAAGTGTATGGACACTGAGGGAGGAAAGGGAGAGGTTTGGATGAGTTGGAAGATTGGGATTGATGTATATATACTACTGATATTATGTATAAAATAACTAATGAGAACCTATTGTAAAGCACAGGGAACTCAGTGCTCTGTGGTGACCTAAGTGGGAAGGAAATCTGAAAAAGAATGGTTATATGTATACATACAGCTGATTTACTCTGCTGTACAATGGAAACTAACACAACTATTGTAAAGCAACTAGACTCCAATAAAAGTGAATTTTAAAAAATGGCACTGTGACTTCCCTGGTGGTCCAGTGGCTAAGAGGTGGCGCCCCCAATGCAGGGGCCCGGGTTCAATCCTCGGACAGGGAACTAGACCCCACATGCCACAACTAAGTGCATAACTAAGACCTGCTGCAGCCAAATAAATATTAAAAAAAAATAAAAATTTAAAAATGGCAGAGATAGACTTGCTTGATGCAGAGTTGCCACCAACCTTCAAATTATAAAAAAAAAACAACAACTCAGTATCTGTAAAGGGGTATAAATGAGATATACCTTTATTTAGAGTGTACAGTCTGATAAATTTTGACACATGTATAAGCCCATGAAATCAAAATAATGACTGGTAATCCCTCACCCCATCCCCAGACTTTGTGCTTGATCTGCTTTCTGTCAATATAGGTTAGTTTGCATTTTCTAGAGTTTTATAAAGATGGGATTATACAGTATGCACTTTGTTATAAGCTGGCTCCTTAGCCACATTGAGATTCATCACAGTCATTGCCTGTATCAAGTTCCTTTTTGCTGCAAAGTAGTATTCCATTGTAGGGATACAGCACCATTTTTAATCCATTTACCTATTAGTGGGCATTTGGGAATTGTGACTAATGCTACAGTGAACATTCATGTTCATTTGTGAGGACACGTAATTTTACATCTCTTCGGATACATACCTAGGGATGGAGTTGCTAGATCATATAGAAACTTGTAACATTTTGTGGAATGGCTAACCTGTTTTCCCAAGTGGCTGCACCATTTTACATTTCCCACTGGTAGCATATGACTGAATTGCTTTCATCTTCACCAAAACTTGGGCTGTTCGGTCTTTTTATTTTAGCCACTCTAATAGGTGTGAAAGTTGGGATTTTATCCTGTAGATTGATAGTAGTTAACAACGTAATGGTGAGGATTGATGTAGCCAGGAGTGCTAGATGCTTGGCAAATATTAATGCTTGAAACCCCACTGCAGGAAATTGTAAACTGAATCTAGGTCTGTGCAGTGACCACACTGGGGCACTGAGTGGTTATGGGTAAACCACTCAGTCAATAGTGACCACAATACACATTCAGCTTGCTAACGGGAAAGGGAGGGGGCAAAAATCCATCATTTGATTGCTCAGTTTTAGAAAGGGAAACTAGGACAGAATGAGGGCATTAGTGGGGGGAGAAATGAAAGGAATTGTTGAAAAAGTTACAGCCCATAGAAAGCCTGGAGCCCATTTCTATTAAAAGTGCTTTATTGGAAGCCCGTGATAAATGCATGGCACAAATCCAAAAGAACAGCCACTTAAAAAAAATAAGCCCTGCATGGTTTACTGACATATCAAAGAGGCCATTGTGAGGAGAAGGGCATCTTTAAAAATACATATTAGAGGAAAAATAATAAATAAAAATACATATTAAATGGGAGAGGATCCCCAAGCTGAGGGAATTAAGAGACCTCAAAATGGAGCAAAATTTGTAAAAGTCACAAAACAAATGGTATTAAAAATTTCTGAAGAGTACCAGCAGGAAATGTCAAAGTACATTGTTCTAGTTTATTTGAGTGCATGAGAGGCAGGAGGTCAGTTTGAGAATCTAGGGTCACCAGCTCATTAATATGCCAAGAGTGTACAGGAAGGGAGGGTGGGGAGAGGGGCGCACAGTCAAATGACTCTGACATCTTTGCCGTCATCACACAGAGATTTCCCTTTCCATTAAAATTTTAAAAATATGGAAAATTTCAAAGATAAACACAAAAGTGTAATAAGCTACCATATACCCACCACCAAGCTTCAAAAGTCAACAATCTGCCACACTTGTTACATTGATCCCTATACCCACTTACCCCTAACTTGGTAATTTTTTAGTCAAGTTTACATGCAGTAAAATTCACCCTTTTCAGGGATACAGTTCTGAGTTTTGATAAACATAGGCATGTAACCAGGCTTCCCGGCTAGCTCTGCGGGTAATGAATCTGCCTGCAATGCAGGAGACCCCAGTTCAATTCCTGGGTCGTGAAGTTCCCCTGAAGAAGGGAAAACAGAGTCGGACACGACTGACGCGACTTAGCAGCAGCAGCAGCTTGCTGCCCCTGTGTGGTCAACACTTTCTTCACAATTGAATCTTCCCCAGAATGTCAGGAAACTGGAACCAGAGCACTTCCCTGGTGGTCCAGTGGCTAAGACTTCATGCTCCCAATGCAGAGGGCCTGGGTTCAACCCCTGGTCAGGGAACTAGATCCCACAGGCTGCAACTAAGACCTGGTGCAGTCATATAAATATACATATGTCCTCCTTTGTGTCTGACTTATTTTGCTCAGCATATGGCTCTGAGATTCATCCATGATGTTGCCTGTATAGGTAGCTTATTCCTTTCTATTGCTGAGTAGTATTCGACTGTGTACTACAATTTATTCATTTTTATTTTCTATATTGAGGCATTTGGGGACCAACTGACAATGTAATATACAAATCCTAACTCTACCCTTTTGGCAAATGGATACAACCACGTAACTCACTTGCCTGAGAAAGAGAAAATCAGCCCCTGACATCCAGGAAATGGCCTGACCCTTACAAGCAGGCTTTGGCATGTTGGAAGTTGCCTGGTGCTCAGAGTGAGGCCAAGTCACTCTCCTGTTGGATATAAACAATGTCATCAAACATCAGCATCAGAGAAGGTGACACTGTGACTCAAAGTCAAAAAACTTTATAATCTTGTCTGTGGTGGAGGTGGTTTAGTCGCTAAGTCGTGTCCGACTCTTGCGACCCCATGGACTGTAGTCTGCCAGGCTCCTCTGTCCATGGGATTTTCCAGACAAGAATACTGAAGTGGGTTGCCATCCTTCTCCAGGGGATCTTCCCGACCCAGGAATCGAACCTGGGTCTCCTGCATTGTAGGCAGATTCTTTACCAACTGAGCTATGACAGAAACCCTTATAATCTTGTCTAAGCACAGAAAAAAACAAGTTCACAGTAAACCAGTAAATATAAAACACACCTCTCTCCCAGCTGATATGAAAGTCTGCTTCTCTACCAGTTATGACTTTAGCCATGTTCATTCCTCCCTCCTTCTAGGAACGATTTTTTAAGATACTCAATCATAGAATTACCCTGCTTCCTGACAGCAACCAACCCAGAACAAAGCCCTGTTTCTTTAAAACCTGCCCCAAATCACCTAACCTAAGTCGTTTTTAACACCTGAGATACCCTATGCTCCTCCCTGGTATGTGTTCTCCATCATAGCAAGAAGCAAAAATCCCAACTTGTTCAACTGCTGGTATAGGCTTGGTTTTTGCCTGGAGGGCACTGACAACCCTATCAAGATGTAGAACTTTTCACTTTCCCATAAAATTCTCTTATGTCTCTTTTTAGTTAATCCACCTCCCCACCCCTTCCCACACCACCCCCGAATGCCCCTGCATCACAGATGGACATCTGTGTTGTTTGGCTGTTATGAATTAAAGCTGCTGTGAACATTTTGTACAAGTCTTTTTGTGGACATATGTTTTCATTTTTTGCCAGGTGTATTCATTTCCTATTGCTGCTATAAATCCACACATATTTAGGGGTCTAAATACAAATTTAGGGACTTCCCTGGTGGTCCAGGGGTTAAGAATCCATGCTCCCAAAGTAGGGGAGGATCCCTGGTCAGGGAACTAAGATTCCATATGCCACAGGGCATAGCCAAAAAAAGAAAAACAACAACACAAATTTATTGTTAACATCTTAACTGTTCCAGGGGTCAGAAGTCCTAAATGGGTCAGCAGAGTTGTTCCTCTAGCTGCTTTGGGGACAATCTCTTTTCTTGTTTTCTCTAGCTTCTGGAGGCCACTTGCATTCTATGGCCTGTCCAATATCTTAAAACCAGAATCTTTAAATCTCTCTCCCTCTGACCTCTACTGGTGTCATCACATCATTTTCTCTGTCTATGATTCTCCTGTCTCCTTCCTTCCTTTCTAAGGACACTTTTGATTACTTTGGACCCACCCAGATAATGCAGGCTAATATCCCCATCTTGAGATCATTAATCACATCTGGAGGGTCCCCTTTTCTATGTAAGGTAAGTTATTCATGGGTTCTGGGGATTACAATGTGGGCATGACTTTGGGATTGTTTTGAATATACAGATCAAGTTGGGGAGGATTAACTTCTTAACACTCTCAAATCTTTCCATCAATTAATACGGTTTATCTCTCCATTTATTTAGATCTTCTTCAGTCTCTCTCAACAATGTTTAGTGCAAAATGTTTTGTTAAATTTATTCCTAAGGATTCTTATGGTATTTTAAATGGAATTGTATTTTAATTTGATTTTCTCATTGTTTTCTCCTGGGATATTAAAAATCACTGATTTTTAACCTTTTAAATTAAAACATAATGAACACACAATAAAATGCACAGATTTTAGATATTCAGTTCAATGAGTTTTGACAATTGCATACTCCTGTCTAATTGCTGCCTAAAACAGGACATAAAACATTTTTATACACCCAGGATGTTTTTTCTGCCCTTTTCCAGACAATTCCTTCCTCAGCCCTCCTACAACCACTGTCAGATTTCTATCATCACAGATTAGTTTGGTCTGTATTTATATTTTATAGAAATGGATATATATATATAATATACACTCTTTTTTTTTGGCCATACTGCATGGCTTGTGGGATCCTGATTTTCCAACCAGGGATCAAAACCTGTGCCCCCTGCAGTGAAAGCCCGGAGTCCTAACCACTGGACTGACTGCCAAGGAGTTCCCAACATACACTTTTTAAAATGAGTAGCTTCTTTCACTTATAATGTTTTTGGAATTCATCCATATTGTTGCATGTGTCAGCAATCTGTATTATGATTGAGTAGTATTGAATTGGACAAATATACCATCATTTATCTATTTTCCTTATGACATGTGAGCTACTTCCAGTTTGGGGTTATTACGAATAAGGCTGCCATAAACATTCGGAGAAGGCAATGGCAATCCACTCCAGTACTCTTGCCTGGAAAATCCCATGGACAGAGAAGCCTTGTAGGTTGCAGTCCATGGGGTCACTAGGAGTCGGACACGACTGAGCAACTTCACTTTCACTTTTCACTTTCATGCACTGAAGAAGGAAATGGCAACCCACTCCAGTATTCTTGCCTGGAGAATCCCAGGGACGGGGGAGCCTGGTGAGCTGCCGTCTATGGGGTCGCACAGAGTCGGACACGACTGAAGCGACTTAGCAGCAGCAAACATTCTTATGTAAGTTTTTGTGGACATTTATCTTCACTTCTGTTGAGTAAATGCCTAGGAATGGAATTGCTGGGTCATAGGCTAGGTCTAACTTAGTAAGAATTTGCTAAAATTTTCTTCAGAGTGGTGTTTCATTGTACAATCGGCACACAACCATTGTATCAGAGTTTCAGTTGTTCACATCCTAGCCAACATTTAGTGTTTCAAGTCTTTTTGATTTTATTCATTCTAATGAGTGTGACATTGTAACTCATTGTAGTTTTAATTTATAGTTACCTAATAACAATGATCTTAAGCAGTGTTTCTGTGTGTTCCTTGAGCATTTTTGGGTCTTATTTTGTGAAGTATCTGTTCAATTACAGGTTCCATTTTTAAAAATTGGAGTGTTTGGGACTTCCCTCATGGTCCCGTGGTTAAGAATCTGCCTTCTAATGCAGGAGACGTGGGTTTGATTCCTGGTCAGGTTCAAACCCTGGTCAGGGAACTAAGATCCCTCGTGCTATGGGGCAACTAAGCTGCATGCCACAAACTACTGAGCCTACACACCACAATGAGAAGCCCACATGCTATCTGAGGCACCCACATAAATAAATATTTAAAAAATAAATTAGAGACATAATGGCAGAGGATGAAGCTAGAAAGACAATCAAAATGACCAGGATTTGGGGAATTCTGTCACATGAAGATTAACTACAACTAACTGAAATTCCATATCTTCTGTGTCCAGGGCTTAGTGAAATGCCAATAACATTACAGGCATACCTCAGAGATACTGCTGGTTCAGTTCCAGGCCATGCAATAAAGCAAATATTGCAATAAAGCAATTTTGCAAGATTGTAAATATTGCAAAAGTCACAGGAACTTTTGTTTTCCTAGGGCAAATGTTTATACTATACTATAATCTATTAAGTGTGCAATAGCATTATGTCTAAAAAACAATGCACATACCTTAATTTAAAGGTACTTCATGGGCTTCCCTGGTGGTCCAGTGGTTAAGAATCCACCTTGCAATGCAAGGGACATCGACCAGGTTCGATCCCTCCTCCAGGAAGATCCCACATGCCACAGGGTAACTAAGCCCATGAGCCACAACTACTGAGCCCAAGCTCTAGAGCCTGTGCTGTGCAACAAGAAAAAGTGAAAGTCGCTCAGTCTTGTCCGACTCTTTGCGACCCCAAGGACTATACAGTCCATGGCATTCTCTAGGCCAGAATACTGGAGTGAGTAGCCATTCTCTTCTCCAGGGGATCTTCCCAGCCCAAGGATCAAACCCAGGTCTCCCACACTGCGGGCATATTCTTTACCATCTGAGCCACCAGGGAAGCACTGTGCTCTGCAACAAGAGAAGCCACTGCAATAAGAAGTCCAGACACCACAGCAAGAGAGTAGCCCCTGCTCACTACAACTAGAGAAAGCCTGTGAACAGCAATGAAGACCCTGCTGCTGCTGCTAAGTTGCTTCAGTCGTGTCCGACTCTGTGCGACCCCATAGATGGCAGCCCACCAGGCTCCCCCGTCCCTGGGATTCTCCAGGCAAGAGTACTGGAGTGGGTTGCCATTTCCTTCTCCAGGGCATGAAAGTGAAAAGTGAAAGTGGAGTCGCTCAGTCGTGTCTGACTCAGTGACTCCATGGACTGCAGCCTGCCAGGCTCCTCCGTTCATGGGATTTTCCAGGCAAGAGTACTGGAGTGGGGTGCCATTGCCTTCTCCAAATGAAGACCCAGTGCAACCAAAAAAAAGAAAAACCTCATTAATAAAAAATGCAAACCATCATCTGAGCTTTCAGCAAGTTATTGATAGTAACTTCAAAGATCACTGATCATAGTATAATGAAAAGCTTGCAGTATTTTAAGAATTACCAAAATGTGACATAGAGACAAGTGAGCAAATACTGTTGGAAAAAAGTTGCTCAATGCAGGATTGCCACAGTCCATCAATTTGTAAAAAGACAAAAACAAAGTAAAATAAATCGAGGTATGTCTGTAGTTACAATGTATTGTGTGACTACTATGTGCCAGGTGTCAAATGCATTTATTTCTATTTTAGAGGGGTACAAATTATGTAAGTGAAGTCCAACATAGGTTTGTTTGGCTTCAAATCATTATCTTTTTTGACTATGCTAAATACACACAAATTCAAAAAAAAAAGGGGGGTAGTAATAAGCAATTCACAAACAAATCTCGCACAGGATTTTCAGAACCTCCGGGGCATCCACATGGACTACTTTCGGTGTGGGCTATTAAGAACTTTCACAAGTCATACTCCTTTTACCTTGCTGGAGGGCATCTGGCTGTATGTCTTTCCCTGGAGAATCTATTTGACATCCACGGTATATCCTCCTCTTTTACTGCCCAAATGATGATGCCTTATGATTTGCACACTGTCTTTCTCACCCTTTTCTGGCCCTCCTGTATCCCTAAAGAGGAAGCATTTGCTTTTTTGCATGATAAAGAAATGTAAGATAAAACATCCGTCCTTTCAATGACCCAGCCCACAGACTGTCAGAGATCCTGGATATCAATGCAATGTGCATCACCTTCTGCCCCGTTTGTGTGCAGTGCTTAATCCCAGGCATTACGGGTTGCACTCTCCATTGCGTTTAATTGCATCCTACTTTTTACTTCTAGACCTTCCCTCTCACCCGCTCCCTAATGGATGGGCAAGGCCAAGGACCAGGCGGCGTGATCTTGGGCAAATTCTCGCTTCCGCCTCTTTAGCGAAGCGGAGCAGCCCAGCACCCGCACCCTTTTCCCCTCCGCTTCCTCCCAGATTGGCTCCCCGTCCCCGCCCCTACGCTACTAGCGTAGCGGCCGCGTCGAGTCGCGGCGCCCTCTCATCCCAGACGCTCGTTTACGCCGCGCGGACTGGGAGGGCGCAATTCCCGAACGCGGCCGGCGCTGCGAGCGCGCGGCCGTCCCGCAGGCCGGCGCGGCCTTACGCCGCTGACGCAGCGCGCCCAAGATGGCGGCGCGGTCGTCGTCGGGGGTGGCGGCGACAGAGGGGGAGGCGGCCGCGGTGGCGGCGGCGACGGCAGCCGTGACGGCGGCGGCGGAGCGGGGCCTCGGCCGGGGGGAATGAGGCGGCCGCGGCGAGTCAGCGGCGGAGCCGTGTAGCGGAGTAGCGGCTCCCCCTCCCTGCTTCCCTTGGCCGAGCCGGGGGCGCGCGCGCGCGCGTGGCCGTCTGGAGCGGGCTCCCCACCCTCGACTCCCGAGACCCGCGCCGCACCCCCCAACCCGGGCCCGGAGGATGATGAAGCTCAAGTCGAACCAGACCCGCACCTATGACGGCGACGGCTACAAGAAGCGGGCCGCGTGCCTGTGTTTCCGCAGCGAGAGTGAGGAGGAGGTGAGGCGTGGGGTTGGCAGGGGGTCGTCTCCGGGGTCGGTAGTCACCTCGGACTGAGGCGCGGGGCTGGCGGGGCGCGGCCCGGACCCGGCCGCTCGGTTCGGCCCGAGTGAAGTTCCGACGGAATTTCCTGAGGCGAGAGCGAGGGGGAAAGGGACGAGGACGGTGGGCGGAGGGGAAGTGGGGTCGGAGGTTCGGGCCGACGGGGACGGCAGCTCGCGGCCAAGGCACTCGCGAGCGGGCCTCCTGTCACTGAGGAGAGAGGGGCGGCTGGCAGAAGGCGGTGGCCGGGGTGAGCGCGCGGCGTTCGGGCCGGGCCTGCGGCTTGGGGTCCGGGGAGGGCAGCCCCGCGCTTGTGTCAGGCCAGCCCAGCACATGTGTGTGTGTGTGTGTGTAGGGGCCTCCGTGCACGCGGCGCGGGGCCAGCCCTTTGTGGAGGAGAAAGCATCCACTTCATTGGCAGGTCCGGGGTTTGCCCGAGGGATTATGTACGTCTGGGAGCCCGAGGCGGTGGGGGGAGTCTTAGGAAGATTTAGGGCGTTGTGCAAAAGCCAAAGCCAGTTGTTTATTTTCCACTGCGCTGGGTAGCCCATATGGTGTAAGCCTGAGAAGAAAGGACAATTTGATAAGATAATCTTTGTGGGTTGAAAATTTTTTCATTTTAATTGGGAAAGCCAAAATCGGTCTTTTAAGATTCTTTGCCCCGACATTCCTCCATTGCCTTAGGAAGATCTTTAGGATTAAATTTGCTTGCAAAATAGAAATGCTTAGAATCAGTTTCTTTTTGCATAGGGTACTTAAAAAAAATCTCTGAACTCCTCAAAGCCGTTTCTCTGGTGATAAAGGGAATTCAGAGAAGGCAAATGTTTTTTCTAAATACTCAGAATAGCCGCTTTGGAAATTCATAAGATGCCTGTGGGAACGTGTTCCTCTCGTGTGTATGGTGGTAAAATGGCAGTTAAACTGGAAACAATGAAGGACAGTGAAATTCAATATGCTGTATTCCAGCATTCAGCAGTGGGCTATCGTGGCAGGACTGCAAGTACAGTACATCGTGTTGAAATGGAGAGAAAAGAACTTGACCCGTTAGTTATGAAAAGAAGCTGTGATGAAAGACAGATGGGTTGCCAGAAGTTGCTGTCCAAAGATATTTAGGAGGAAGTGGGAATTTAATGCCTGGGAAAAAAAAAGTTAATAAAAGCACTGTAATTGTACTGTTGAGAGATTTTGTGTCTTCGCTTTCAGCGAAACAGTAGGAAACTAGATTTGGAAATGTATACTTTGTGTCCAAGAATATATTGTAAAAGTCCTCAAAACAGATGCATTGTAATAGCTGCTAGGCAATGCCTTGCCGTAAATTGTGTACTGTTTTGGAACACATACTTGCATAAAAGAAAATGACTGGTGATGTTTACTGCCCCAGAGGCTTTGTTCTCTCTATTATCATGTCGTATTATGGGAAATCAGATGGGATCACAGGCTGTTAATTGGAGGGAAAACTAATTAGCATAATAGCATGTCTTACTGCAGTAATATGGTTAAATCTGTGGGAACCCCAATTATAAGTAGAAGGGTATATAATTGTATGAATGATGCAAGACTTTACATGTTAAATAAATCATACTAGGAACTGTGAACATGTGAATATTTTGGATAAATTGGAAACCCTTTATGGATCATAAGCAAAGTAATGAAGACTTGATTTTCTGTTTTCTGTTGAAGGTTTATTATGTACCAGTACAAGCAGCATTGATGTTAAAACATTTGACTGATCATAAAGTTTCCTCTACAGAATTTCTCTTTGAACATTGGTTAATGAGCAGAAGATTCATGCAACTCTTTAATTACAGATTCAGTAGATAATATAGCTAAAGCCTAGGAAGAATAAAATTAATGAAATGGGTGTATTTTAGATTTGTTTAAACTAATATGTGTTAAGAGCCTACTATATCGGTGCAGCATTCTGTAACATGGGATTTAAAGATAAACATCCCTCCTTGTCCCAAAAAGTTGAGTGGTTTTTGATTGGAACCCTTAATTGGGAGGGATTTTGGACCACAGAATAATCTCTAGGGTGCCATTCAATTCTCAGATTATATAATTGTGTTGGAAGGGAAGTAATTTGTTAGTTCCAGGAGAACTTTTATGTTCTCAGTAGTAGTGCCAGAAACTGGAAGCATTAGTTGCCACGCATTGTGGGAATGTGAAATTCAAACTCAATAGGACATTCAACCCAATTTTATTTTTTAATGAGCACTAATGGCTTTAATCAAGATAGAATAATTTTCAGAATACTATCAATATTAGCATTAAAACAATAATAATGTAAGTATGAATAGGACTCTGATTTATAAATTTAGTTAACCAGTGTCAGGAAACATAGTTACAATGTAAAGAAAAAGAGATGGAAAATATTAGCAGATAATAGACCATGAGTCAAACCTTCTAGCATTCCATTTTTCCAGCCCCAGAAAATTTTATTTATAGGCCAGCAGTGATAGCAGCTGAGATACTGATCCAGGTTGGGGTGTGTGAACATATTCAGCAAGTTTACTGAGCAGCTTTATTGAGCACTCATCAAATGTCAGGTTCTGTGATACAGTTACAAAGGAGACAGGCAGGCAGGAAGTCTTAGAGGGGCAGACTCAACAGCATGATGAAAATGAGTTCTCTTTCCTTCAAATCTCTGTCTGCTTTACCTGTTGATAAACAAGCATCAGTAGCAGGAAAATCCCCCTCCTTAGATGTTTTACTAATTATGGTGACGTTTCGATAAATAAAACCTTGAGGTTTAGGCATTCGTGATAATTAACATTTCTTACAGTGAAGCTGATGTACAATGGACAGTCTTTTGCTCTGCTTTAACCACTTGATACACTGAGTGCTTGCTTCTACTCTGTGAGCTGCTGGTCCTGACAGGTTCCAGACCATGTGGCCTCCCAACCAGCTGTATTGATCCCTGTATTTGTTTATGTTTTTTGTAATATATTCATTGTATTTGTCTCTATATCTGTATATATTTGTTGTACTACACTGGAAATTGTAATTGTGCAGTGTAATTAAATATGACGTCAGTTGGTGAAATTTGAGTTCAAAAAGAATGGTTTTGTGAAAATATTTCAAATGCTTTGGAATGATCCAGTAATTTCAGGTTACTAAAAAAAGTTGCTGCTCGATTAATATGGATTAGCAAACTAAAAAAGATGGAGAGGAAGTCTTAAAAGTCTAGAAGGACTCTGCATATAGATCACTTCATGAATGTTTTCAAGTTTCTGTTTTTCTTCTTAAAATCTAGAGCTGAAAAATACAGGTCACACATGGTGGGCATAGTATTTGAAAGACAACTTGCATTTCAACCGTAGACCCACAGTCAAGATCGTGGACTGACTACATCGTGACTGACAAAGATTAGCAAATAAATATACTTTATTTATTTGTTTACTTACTTATTTAAACTGTGGAGCATGGTGGATTCTCAGTTCCCTGACCTGGGATGGAACCTGTGCCCCCTGAAGTGGGAGCATGGAGTTCTAACCACTGGACTGCCAGAAAGCTTCTGCATTTGTATTTTTAATCTGCCATATCTTCCAATTAATATTTTATCATAAGCAGTACAGAAGACTGAAACATATTTCTTGAGTAAGATTTTATTACACTAAATTGGGTATTATGACATTCATCTTTGTCACGGTATTCACCTTGGGCCTTCCTAAAGCACTTCCAGTGAAATCTTCTCTCTTACTTCCATTCCTTTCCTTCTTTGGAGCCTCTGTGATTACAGAAAGTGAGAGATACTAGGGGTGGGCTTGCTTGTACTCTGCCCTTCCTGGCCTGGGGTAGGGGAGTGTGACACAGGCGTTAGACAGTTGAAATATCTAGCAATGTGAAATACTCTCCTGGAAAGGCTAGTGATACTGACTATACATGGGGTGACATCATAGTGCTTGGGAAAGTTGAAGTTGCTCCTCAGGGGTCTTTTTTACTGAGGCAGAAAGGTAAATACTCACGGGATCATCTCAGATTTTCTTGTGCATTAGAACTGTTTTTATTTAAAAAAAATATCTTTTTAAAAATAACAAAACTGTCCTTAAAGGTCTTAGTTTTGCTTGTTGAGCTTTTCTGTCAGGAGCCCTGCCTCTCTTGGCATGGGGTTCCTGGTTCTCATTTCCTCAGATCCTTGAGCTCACTAGGTTGGGTGAGGGGATGGGATGACTGACATTGAAGACCCTCAGTGAGTGGAGACTCTGGTAGCCTGAGTGTTTGTCAGTAAAAATGCCCCCAGGGGAGCAGGTGAAAGGACCTTCCCCAGGCTCCAGAGTGGGGAGTAAGGCTCAGGTGGCACTCCCAGGGGTGGTAACCACGGCGAAGAGCTTCTAGTGGAGCCCAGGCCGGTCGGGGGGTCCTTTTGTAGCATATCTCGGGGGTCGTACAGTATTACATTGCTCTAGAGTCACCACGAGTGTGTGGATCCAGCTGACTGGATATTTCTGATCTTTGTTTTTCTACATCTTTCCTGAGGTTTTGTGTGTGTGAGAGAGAGAGAGAGTGTGTGTGCATGCATGTGCACACACACACACACGTGCACGTCCACCCCCATACTCTTTCCCTGTGCCTGCCTAGTAAATACAGGTTAGTCAGTTAGATGTTTCTCCCGTTACCTCTCTTTCTACCTACTTCCCAAGTTGTGGATTCTAGTCTGAAATTGTACTACGATCTTCATTATTCTTTTCTACTTCTTGCCCTAATCTTTTGCTTTTGGTGAGTCTCATTTTTCAGTGAATAGAGTGTTGTGTATCTACTTTAGTAGAAATAATAGTAGAAATAGCAAAAGGCAAGGCTCTTGTTCAAGAACACATTGGTTTATTTACTCCTTCACACTTTTTTTTTTCTGCACTGCGCTGCTTACTTGATCTTTGTTCTCCAACCAGGGATTGAACCCCTGCCTCTTGCTGTGGAAGCACAGCATCCTAACCACAGGACTGCCAGGGAATTCCCTCCACTACACTATTTTGGCCTAACCCCGTATTGCCTCTTGCCTGGCTTATGACTTGATCCTCCTGACTGGTCTCCCTGCTTGTGCCCCTACCCCTCTAGTCTTCCCTGCTACAGTGGTCGAGTGATTCTTCTGACACAGAAGTCAGATTCTGTCACTCCTCTGCTCCAGTGGTGGTCTGTCTCAGCAAATCAAAGTCTTGACCCACGCTCTGGTGACCTGGTCCCCCGCCATAGCTCTGACCTCATGTCTGAGCACCCTCCCTCTCTCTCACCCTACTCTTCCAGCCCTCTAGCTCCGGTGCTGATTCTCCCCCTTGGTATCTGCATGGCTCTCTCCTTCACCTGAGGTCTTTGTTAAATTTATCAGGCAGATCTGTAATGATCACCCTGTATAAGATAACACCAGTCCATTGTGCATCTGTCAACGCTTTTTTTCTTGGCAGCACGTATCACCATCGAGACATATTGTGTATTCATTCTGTGTATTGTCTGTTCCTCTCACCTGAATGCAGGCTGGTCCCTGAGGATAGGAATGTACGTCTCTTTTTTTTATCTTTTCTATTCACTCCTCTGTCCTCAGTGCTTAGAATAGTAGTAGATGCTCAGTATTATTTGTTGACTGTGTGAATGAATGAGAGTGAACATGTAGTCCGTGCTTTCAGGAAGCTTGCAGTCTAGTGGAGGAACTAAAAATAACCAAAATACACCAAACGCTAGTGTCTACCAGTAAAGTGTTGATAGATAGGTCTCAGAGAAGTCTCTCAGCTCTTTTTTTATTTCCAGTCTTAGTGACAAGGTGTCTGATAATCCTGAGTATCAGCTCATAGAAGGTGTGTGTGTATGTGGTTGTAAATCCTTTCAGAATCTCTTTGGATGGTTCTATCATAGGACATCTAGGATTTCTTCCGGATGTTGAACTTGAAAGTCTCTGCCATCTCACAGGATTTGTGTTGGGTACTTGATACGGTGTACTGATCCCCAACCCTAGTGATGCCTAGCGAAAACCTGAGGGAAAAGGATTTTCATTTTGCTGATAGCCTGGGAAGTTTTATTAACAATTAAATAAACACACCAACAAACTATAATCAAGTAGTGATGCTGTTTTAATGACTTGTCGATAGTGGTTCATTATCAACAATGTATGTCAAATTTGGATTCTAAAGTTTTGTTAATATTAAAGTAGTTAATTTGAAGATAGAGATTAATAGGGATGCTCATAAAATTTTCCTGTCATCATCACTTTTTTCTTTATGTAAGTCAGAGTAATAGAAACAAGGTGTAAAGTTTAGGGGTGCTGAATCTAAAGGATTTGGTTGATGGTGGTTAACATGAAACAGAACAAAGGAACCATGATGGGCAAAAAAAGATAATATATGGATAAAAGAAGAATAAGGAATTGAATTTGGAAATAAAGTTCAAAGTTAACATTTAGTAATAAAACATATACATCTGAATTTCTGAGTAAAATCCTCTCAACACTCACGAAAACTTGAATCCATTTTGAGAATTTTTGTGTTGAGGTAACATAGATCCTCAAGAGTGTTCAGTCTTTTTCCCAGCCTTTTTGATGCCTTTTCTTCCTAACCTTTTCAATAGGAAGAGGTGTTCATTTTTTTTTTTTAATTAATTCATTAACCTTTGGTTGCACTGGGTCTTCGCTGCTGCGGGCGGGCTTTCTCTAGTTACAGAGCGGGGGCTACTCTTCTTTCAGGTGGGCGGGCTTCTCGTTGCGGTGGCATCTCATGTTGCAGGTGGGCTCTAGATGCACGGGCTTTAGTAGTTGAGGCTCTTGGGCTTAGTTGCTCCGTGGCATGTGGAATCTTCCCAGACCAGGGATTGACCCCATGTCCCTGCATTGGCAGGCAGATTCTTATCCACTGTTCCACCAGGGAAATCCAAGTGTTCTTTCTTAGATTTATTCATTCATTTATTCATTTGTCCTACAAACTTTTATTGAGTGCCTACTTCCAGGTTGAATACTGTTCATGAACAAGGCAGAAGGGAAGCCATGCTTTTGTGAAGCATCTGATGTAAATGCCAGTAAATCAGCAAAAATACCAGTGTATTTAAGTATTGTACAGGTAGAGATAAAATACTGTAGTCTCTTCAAGAGATAAGTCTGAAAGGATGTGAAGTAGAGACCCTAAAGTTTCTTTACACTCTTTTTAGGGTAACTTACTCAGAAAGACTATCTTGAATATGCACACAGTACAAAATTCAAAAGGTGCAAAGGATATGGAGTGAAAGGTAAATCTCTTTCCCACCCATCTTCTCTGGCCACCCTGTTTCTCACTCTTGATTCTTCTTTCAGAGGTTTTCTGTGTGCACGCGCGCGCGCGCGTGTGTGTGTGTGTGTGTGTGTGTAGCAGGCTGTTGCACACCAGTCAGGTAGTTCGCTTATGCAAGTTAGTACTGCAGTGTGTTACAAGTAAAAGGTTGGAGGACATTGTTTTGTTTAATAGAGCAAAAGCTCGCCAGTTTTTCCTAGAAATGTATTTGAACCCAGGCCACTAGAATACCTATGATTTTTGAATACTTATCTAGTTTTATTGAGGTTTAAATGCCAGGGGTCCTTCTCGAGTGGGGAACTTCTAGGAATGGAGTGGTTGTGTGTGTGTGTGTTTGTGTGTGTGTGTGAGATCAGTTCTTTCGAGAGGGGGATGTGTTGTCAGTGGGCTGTGTGTGTCAGGAGAGTGCTGTCATATGAAGCTACTTGCCTTCAAGCTTCTTAAAAGCAGCTCAGCAGTCGTCTGAGTCAGAGTGTATTTTCTGGTTTCTAAATTCTCATTCTTCAGACTACTCAGAGTTGACCTTTTAAGCCATAGTATCTTCTTCCCAGGATGGTGTATGGTAGGCAGCTGTTCACTTTAGCCATGTGCCTTTGTCCCTAGCTGTGGAGTGGGGAGGAAGTAGAATTCTGAGTGGAGTTGTGGCTTTTCAGCTCCTCCTGAGATAGACTGTGAGATAATAGAAAATATATACTGATCTCTGTCCCTGGTTCCTGGCATAAAGCTCCTTAAACTCTTCTAATTTCCAAAGTGACAAGAACACTAGGAGTGTCTCTTGTTCTAATATTGGTCCTTGACCTCTGTTCCTGACACAGGGCTCCTGAAACTCTTGTAATTTCCTGTATGATAGGAGTGTCTTTTTCTAATGGGGCAACCCTGGGTGGGCTCCTGAATGGTTCTTGGATGAGGACTGGTCACCAGAAAGACAAAGCCATGATTCGAAGCTTGAAATTTTCAGCAGCCACCCCCAACCCCCACCCTGACTTCTCTTGAGAAGGGAGAGAATCTGAAAATGAAGTTAAATGTTTGATCATGCTTATATAGTGAAGCCTCTGTGGGGTTTAGAGAACGTGCAGTGGGCAGACACATCCACAGGGGAGGGGGTGCTCCCAGATTCCATGGGAGCAGAGCCTCCTGCACCCAGGACCCTTCCTGACTGGACAGGAGCTCTCTTCACCAGGCTGTTCACCCGTGTCCTTTCATAAACCGGCAAATGTGAGGAAGTGTTTGCCTGAGGTCTGTGAGGAACCCAAGGAGAGGGGTCATTGGAACATCTGATCTGTAGCTGGTTGGTCAGAAGCACAGGTTATAACCTGTGCTGGGGACCGCCATCTGAAGGGGGACAGGGACAGTCTCGTAGGACTGAGCCCGTGACCTGTGGGATCTCCAGGTGGACACTTTCTCTGGGAAGATAGTGGCAGAATTGAGTTAAATTGTGGGACACCCAGCTGGTGTTGCAGAGACTTGGCTTGGTGTGGAAAACCCCACCCACATTTGCTGATCAGAGGCCTTCTGTGTGAGCAGTAGAGACTCACAGGGAAGAAGCGCACAGTAGGGAAGAACTGGGTTTTTCCCTACTCAGGAAGAAAGAAAACTGTTTTTTCCCTTCTCACAGACCAGGCCTTAAACCTCTCTCTGTGTAACACTCCCTCACAGGGAGAACTGGGTGTAGGAAGGTTTGACTGAAAAAGGTCATTGCCCGTGTAACCTCCTGATTTAATTTGAAATAGAAACAGATTACTAGAATAAAACACCCATATTCAAATGTGAGCACCAGAAGTATTTGCAAAACAAACATGAAGGGGTTTTTAAAATTTCTTTTTGACATCTTACTGTTTAAGTTGTGTTCTGCCACTGCTTTCTTAGTGCAGTTAACCAAAAGGGGGCTGTTTCTGTGAATCTGGTTACGTATCTGAGGCACAGTAAAAGCGTGTTTTTTGGTGTGCTTTGTCCAAATACACTTAATAAAACAAATTATAGGCAGTGTGGGATGTTTTTTAACCCCTTTTATTTTTTTTATTTTTTTATTTTTTAAAGTTTTTTTTTCACTATTTATTTATTTGCGTCAAGTCTTAGTTGCAGCATGTGGGATCTAGTTCCCTGACCAGGGGTTGAACATGGATCCCCTGCATCGGAAGCACAGAGTTCTAGCCACTGGACCACCAGGGAAGTCCCTTAACCCCCTTTAAAATGGGAAATTAGTAACTCAAGCGTCATAATGCATTATCTTATGTTGTGGTATTTTGTGAGCACTTCCAAAAGGAGATAGAGTGAATTTCTACTCCATGTAAAAAACTTCTACAAAAAGAATAAAAATTTAAAGCAAGTGGAAGCAAAATGTTATAAAGAGAAGAAGAAAAGAGTATTATAAACATAAAAAAGAAATGATCCCTTAGGTAGACTTTCTTTGTATATAGGTCAACAAAGTTGATCTCTTTGTTCATAAAAGAGTAAAGAAAAAAAGTCCTTTTAAAGAACTGCCTAGAAGTCTGTTATTTAACACTTTTCTCATTTGCTTTATGAGAGCAGCTTAGCAATGATGAACAGAAATGGATAGGAACTCAAACACACCGTGCTGCTACTTCTATAAAAAGGAAGGGTGGTGATCTTTCTTTGAATATTTAAGAATCTTAGTAAAATATGCCATAAGAAAAGTTATATGCTTTTGTAAAACACTTTTTATAATGAATACCATGAGCTAATATATTTTTAACAATTGGAACTTTTGATTATTTGCTTGTTTACTAAATGACTTGTTTACTAGACTTATATTCAGTCATTATTTACTGAGTGTGGTGAGCCCTGACTCAGGGTTTTTACACTTATCACTGCAATGGTGATTTCTTCCCTGGAGATTTTGTAGTTTGGATAGACTGTGTTTAATAATACTTAATAATAGTAAGATGAAACCTTTAGATTTTATTGGTAAAATGAGTTAGTCTCTGTATGTAGTAACTATATTTCTGTGGTAATTTCATTGGTTTGACAACTGTTCAATAAGGAACTAACTTGGTATCATCTTTCAGCTAGGCACTCACGAGTGACTTTTTCTTTCAAAAAGGATTTTTTTTTTTTAGTACAGAAGTAATTGTGGTATCTGTAAAGAATACTTCAAACTGAGGGGTTTAAGCTGTGTAGAATAACACAGTAGGGGAGAGAGAAGGTGGTATGATTTGAGAGTGTAGCATTGAAACATATACATTACCATATGTAAAGTAGATAGCCAGTGGGAATTTGCTGTATGAAGAGGGGAGTCCAAAGCTCTGTGACAACCTAGAGGGGTGGGTTGGGGAGGGAGGTGGGAAGGAAGTTTAAGAGGGAGGGAATGTATGTATACCTGTGGCTGATTCATGTTGATGTATGGCAGAAATCATCACAATATTGTAAAGCAATTATCCTCCAATTAAAAAATAAAGAGATGTGTAGAATGCAGAATCTGAGCTCTTGAGGAGCTTTAAATTGTTGCAAGATGCAGATTAGAGTGTAAAATTAGAGAAGCGATGGAGAAGAATTTGAAGGAGACTGTGAAAATGAGGTGGAATATTAGGGACAGTTGTTTGTGGTGTGTGACACCACACCTGAATGTCTTGGTTGGATTTGGGTAGCCGATGAAAATATTCCAGGTGGGAGACGTTGGGCCAGGTAGGTCATGGAAGGTCATGCCTGGATGTATAGCCCTTGAAAGCCTGTTTGTCCTGAAATGTTTTGAGGACCACAGACTCTTGACTCATGGCTGTGTTTGGGCTGCAAGATGATTAAGAATTTAAAAAATATTGGTATCCAACATACTAATATTGAAAATTTTCAAATAAGGAATCTGGTCTTTATCTCTGTGATACCAGGGCCCAGGGTCAGCTCCCATTTATTGTGGTGGCTAAGATGTTCTTGCCTTTTGAAGGTAGAGTTAAGGGGAATGTTTCTTATACCCTTGTAAATTTCTTTCACAAATGGAAAGATAGACGAGAAAAAAGGGTTCCATGTTACAAGAAAAATGGGAGAGTGCCTATTTCTTTGTGGACATGAAAATGTTATTACCTCTTTACTTTGGAAACATGATGTGTCTCTGTCAGAATGATCTGATGGACTTCACACACTTAGGTGCTGCCCAGGCCCCTGGGGTGGCATTTGAGTTTTGATGGCTGAGGTGGTGAAGAGCTTGGGCCCTGGAGTCAGTCAGGGAGGGAGCCCTGGCTCTTACACTCACTAGTCTCTGATCTTGAGCAAATTACTTTACACCTCATTTTCTCCTATTTCATTGTACCGTGGGAAGGTTAAGTGAAATTATTTATTATATATAACACTTAGTCCAGGGACTGGCACAAGTCAATATTCAGTGTCAGCTGTGTAAATATATAACCCAGAAAAAGGCAATTTCTAGTTCATTGCAACTTGAGGTTGGAGAAAATTGTAGTAAGAAGGTGGTTTGGGGACATTTCTGAACCTCAGTTGTTTGCTTATTAATTCAGCTGTTGAGCTGTAGGCACTGTGCTGTGTTCCGTGAATAAGGCCCCGACTTTCATGTTGTTTACAGTCTGGCATGGAGTTAGATAACTAAGCCAGGAATTACAGTCCAGTGTGATATTAAAACAGTGTAGCTCTGTGACCCCATGGTTTAACCTTTTGTGGCAGTTCTGGTGTTAGGAAGGTACCAGACCGGGCAGACAGTGCTTGGTGATGGCCCTGTAACGGCCCATCATCTCTCCTTCCCTCAGGTCATCCCTTATGGAGCAGCTGCCACTGACAAGGCAGAAGGAAACGAAGAGAAGCCTTCCTCTGCATAAAGATAGTTCTTACCTCTGCCTCTCTCCCTGTTCTGCCCCCACCCCAGTCTGTGCTGGGAAAAAGAAAATTAAGAGGGGAGACCAACCCAACCAGTGTCTGAGGGAGGAAAAAGGATATTTTTCTTCTTCATTCCCATGGACTTGAAAACAAAAAAAGTCAACAGAGACCCGTACCAGTTTTGAACTTGGGGCTGCCACTGGAACCAGAAAAATCCTTCAAGATCTGACTTTTATTTTTTATTTCATGATGTAAGTACTATGTACCATTAAAAATTACTACTTTATTGCATATTGAGGAAATTTATTTTAAATGCATAAAAGAAAACTAATGAGGCAACTTATATTTATTTAAAAAATAATCCCTGTGAATTGCTCTGCTTTGATGCTAAAACTTTTTTTTTTTTTTTTTTTAAGTAGAAATACAGTGCTGTGGGAGAAAGAGTAAGGGAGGTGAATTCTTGGGTTTGAGAAGGTGTGTGGTTTGGAAGGACTTGGCAGAGGACTTGATCAGGGGACTTGGGGAGAGTATGCTGTGGTTGGACTGAGCAGAAGCGGCCAAGGGCCGTTGAGGCAACAGTGTTCACAGTAGAGCGTCTGGAGAAGAACTTGGGATTGTGGTGCAGGGATTCGGAGTATCCTGGAGGATTGATTTTTCAGGCAGAAAATCAGAGTATGGATTAATATTTGTGTTGTTCTGTGAATAATTTTGGAAGTGGGTTTCTGTGGAGAGAGGGGTAGGTGTTTATTATTTTTAGGATCTCTGGCCAACTCCTCCTTCCTCAGAGCATTCTCCTTTCTGGAGAAAGCCCCTCGTGGAGAGGAGGAGGAGGCCACTCAGCAGCCCAGTGTGGGCCAGTGTGCCCTCTCCCTTCTCTGCTGGGCCCGTGTGGGTGCAGGACTCAGGCACCGCGTGTCAGCCGCTCAGCCCGTGGGGCTGGGTTCTGAGGAGGCTGCTGCGGGAGGAGAGGAGTGGAGTAGCTGTCCGCGTTGTTGGCCAGGCCGTGCCTCTTGCTGCCAGCCCTGGAGTGCCGGGAGTGTGGGCCCATCTTCCAAGCCTGGCCCTGTGGTCCCTGTCACTCCAGTTTTCTGCCCCTTTGATATTTCTTCCAGTACATTTCTTTTGGCTACGGATAGCCCGACTCGGTGTCTGTCCTAGTAACCCAAGAACCCTGTCTAATACACCTCCTGGGTCATTTTTTATGTTAACCTTACTAATCCAGTGCTCTGGAAGAGACGTCTATGTGTTTGACTCAGAATTTGGATTTATTTTTCTAGGAGAGCTTTTTCATTTTATTTATGGAGAAGATTTTAACATCCCCGCCCTTTTTTTGTGTGTGTGGTAAAAATTTTTTCATGCTAAAGTTTGTAAAATTTATTTTAAGTGGCCAAAAAATAATCTAGTCAAATTAGAGCAAATGTAACTAACACTGATCTGAACTGATATTTTTATGAAATGCTTACCAGCTTCATCATACCCTCCTACCCTTGATGCCTATGGTTTCTTTTTTTAGAATTAACCTAAAGAATATTTGAGAATGTGTGAATTTTTATATTTTAAACCTTGTGGGTGTCAAGGACCAGATAAAAACTGAATTTTAAAAATGAAAGCTTATGAAAACTGTAGGATGCTTCTTAAAATGCACATTGTAGTCTTCACGTTCTGTCTTGGTTAACAAGAATTTATTGTGTCTTTATACAAAGTATTCTAGGTGCAGGAATGATTTTTAAAACTGTGGACATGTTCCCTGGTCTCCAAGAACATGCTTTTCTAAACTGATGAATTAAATTTCTTTTAGCCATGTCAGTACAGTTGAACAAATGGCTGCTGTGTATTCTGTGTGGAATCAGATAGAAAAACCGAAAAGGCAGAACTTAAAGTACTTGGAGCAAATAGGAAAAAATGTAGGGACTTTCCTGGCAGTCCACCTGCAAGAATCTGCCTGCAATGCAGGAGACCTTGGTTTGATTCCTCGGTCAGGAAGATCTGCTGGAGGAGGGATAGGCTACCCACTCCAGTATTCTTGGGCTTCCATTGTGGCTCAGCTGGTAAAGAGTCCGCCTGCAATGCGGGAGACCTGGGTTCAATCCCTGGGTTGGGAAGATCCCCTGGAGAAGGGAAAGGCTACCCACTCTAGTATTCTGGCCTGGAGAATTCCACGGACCTACAGTCCATGGGGTTGCAGAGTTGAACATGACTGAGCAACTTTCATTTTCACTTTTCCTGATGGTCCAGTGGTTAGTACTCGGCACTTTCACTGCCGGGACCCAGGTTCAATCCCTGATTGGGAAACTAAGATTCCACCAAGCCGTGGGGGTATGGCCAAAATAAAAAAAAAAAACCCAGGCTATGCTTTGCAAGTACCTCAGGTTGGAAGCAAAATACTGAAAGAGTCAATCTTGGGTTTTAAGAAATGGATGGAATTTAGATAGATAGGAAGGCAGGGAAGGGGTATGTTAGGAGAAGGGGGCCCACCATGATTGGGGGTCGGAATGAGCTTGTTGTGTGCCTGAGATGGAGTGCCTGAACCTCGTGTGGGACTAGTAGTGAGGAAGGGGGCATTGAGGGTGTGGAAGCTTGACTTCAGACGATTAGGACTTTGGTTTGGGGACTTTGAGGAACCATAATTGTCCTTCATAGAGTTGTTGTGGAAAGTCTTGAGATTGGAATGCTGGACTTTTCACCAAAAGGTTGTTGGGAGCATGCTTCTCTCTCCTAGAATTGAGAGCCATGGCAGCAGGCAATGAAGTGAAGGAATAAAGTAAGAGGTGTTGCAGTCAAAGGAATGGACAGATTTAATGATGGTATGTTAAAGATGGATGGTGTTTTGGTTAAAAGTCACTTTTAAATTTTTATCTGGGTGACAGGAAAAATGGAAATTTAGAAGAGAATTTGTTTTTGGAGAGAAGATGGAACTTTGGTGTTTGTCATGTCAGATCTGAAGTAATGCGGTGAACTGATGCCGTGGGATTAGAGGTGGAATGAGAAGTCAGGACTGTGGGTAGAGAGCTGAGTGTTAGGGACTCAGATGGGGAGAATGGAGAGCCAGCGTGAGAGAAGATGCACAGAGAGAAAAGCTAAGGGCAGGCCTGAGCTCAGGGCCTCCTGCAGCCAGAGAGGCAGCAGGACATTTCAGAAGGGGACGGTAGGCAACAGCGGCAGGCCTGGAGCAGTCAGAGTGAACGTGAGACGGGGTGAACAGTGTCTGTAGAAAGCGGTTCCAGTAAAACAGTGAGGTGAGACTTGTAGATTTGGTTGATTAGGACAGGTTTTAGAAAAGAAATGTACTTTCTTCTGAGATTGGAGGTTGGATAAAAGACAAAAACCTGGAGCCTGAATTGTACTGGTGGGAATTTGAGGAAACTCCTTCCGGATGACCCCATCCTTCTGAGAAAGAGAAGTGAAGTGTTTTTACTGAAAGTGGTCTGGTGATAGGAATTTGAGAGGCAAGAAGAAATCTGGAAGAGTTGGTGTGGTTTGGTTTTGATTGAAATGATAGTTTTTAAGGTTGGGGGTTGAATGGTATGTATCCTTCCAAATAGTTGGTGGGCCTAACTGTGTATAGCACACCACAGAGGATAAACTGTGAGCAGGAGAGACGCTTGTAGAGCTCTGGTAATTTATAATCTAGTGGGCTCAAAAGAGGATAAAATATATGGTGTTTGGTTTGTGCATTTCCTTATCCCTTTTCAAAGAGGAGCTAGAGAGGGGAAAGGGAACAGTGGAGATGTTCCAAGATTGGGGACTGATTTGGGAGTATATTGTATAGGATCAGAAGAGTCGGAAGCTGACTTAAGAGTCAGTCTTATCATCTGTAAAATGGGAATAAACAGTGCCTAATTCCTGTAGTTGTTGTGAAACCTAAGTGAAGAAAGATAAAGTGCCCCGTAGGTCCATTTTGAGCATTCAGGACTAAGGCCAGAACCACTGAAGGAATCACAGTGATCAACATATAGTTGTGTTGTAAAAGAACCTTGTCCAGAATGCTTTAGGAACAGAGGAGTGACTATTGCTGAATTGGGAAGTTGGAAATAATGGGAAAGAAGTAAATCTCGTTGTTGAAGGGTGAGTAGAAGTTTTCTGTCACTACTTTAATACAAATTGTGCAGGCATTAAAAAAAGACTCTGATTGTAACAGCCTAACACAACTGTGTAAGGATAGACTTCAGTGTGTAATGTGATCCAAAAATACAGGAGCTGGGAAAGAAAGTACTTAATCCATAAATGGAGCTGTAAGGGTTTACTTTGAAAGGGTTTTATATGGAAAGAGGTAGGACCTAAGGTTGTATTAGTTAGGTGAAAAAGTAATGGTGGTTTCAGATTGTGAATTTTAAAGTCATTATAACTAGGCTCAAATACATCTTTTTTAGTTAAAATAGGAACTATTACAATCAACACATTTTGACAACAAGAAATAAATTTGTTTATTCCTGTAGTGTAAAAATCCATGCCTCAGGATTTGACAGACTCTTGGAAAGCATTTGCTGCCTCCTGCTGGTTGTGGGAGTGTTTTGCCTGCAAAAAGTTGAGATTCTTGAAGAAGAGGAAATTGGTTGGTGAGACGTCAGGTGAATATGACAGTTGAGGCAGAACTTAGTACTCCAGTTCGTTCACCTTTGAAGTATTGCGTGTATGACGTGTGGCGGGTGTTGCTGTGAGAAGAATTGGGCCCATTCTGTTGACCGTTGCCGGCTGCAGGTGCTGCATCTCCTTCATTTGCTGAGCATAATTCCCAGATGTAATGGTTTTGCCAGGATTCAGAAGGCTGTAGTGGATCAGATGGGCAGCAGACCACCAGACAGTGACCATGACCATTTTTTGGTGCAAGTTGGGCTTTGGGAGGTGCTTTGGAGCTTCTTCTCAGTCCAACTAACCACTGACTCATTGCTGGTTGTCTTATAAAATCCACTTTCAATGCATGTCACAATCCAATGGAGAAATGGTTCCTTGTCGGATCAAATAAGAGATGACAACACTTCAGAATGACGATTGTTTAAATGTTTGGTCAGGTCATGAGGCACTCACTAATCAGATTTTTTCACCTTTCCGATTTGCTTCAAATGCTGAATGACCGTAGAATGGTTGATGTTCAGTTCTTCGGCAACTTCCCATGTAGTCATGAGAGGATCAGCTTTGATGATGCTCTCAATTGGTGGTTGTCAGCCTCTGATGGCTGGCCACTAGGCTCCTCATCTTCAAGGTGCTCGTCTCCTTGGTGAAACTTCTTGGACCACCTCTGCACTGTACGTTCATTAGCAGTCCCTGGGCCAAATGCATGGGTTGATGTTGCACGTTGTTCCCACTGCTTTACGACCCATCTTGAATTTGAATTAAAAAATCGCTCAAATTTGCTTTTTGACTAACATCATTTCTATAGTCTAAAATAAATATAAAATAAATAGCAAGTAATATCATTAGCAAAAAAAATAAAATGAGAAATGTGCATTAAAATGATGTATAACATAGACACATTTATTTAAGAATGTATTACAATATCAAACGGCCAAGTTCAGCAATGCAAAATTGCAATGAACTTTTGCACCAACCAAGCAGAATCTTTAAATTTGTGGACATAGAGGTAACCTAAGACATGGTCTATCCAGTCACTTCAGGGAGATAAGGGGCCTGAAACCAGAAGGGTGTTCATATCTGTCTACTGTGTTATTTGTGGTAAAATAATGTACAGAGGTAGAAAGATCCACAGAAGGAGTTAAATGGGTGGAATGGAGAAATTTGAATAAAAATAAGTTTTTAAAACTGACTCCTCACACCAGCATTCAAATCAAAACAAAGCAGGTGAAATGAGAGGTTGTAATACAGTTATAGGAGCATAATCTGTACCAAATTCAGCAGCATCTATTGCTCATTGTCACCCTTAGCTGCAACTGATCACGCATCCTGGAGCTAGCACATGTGTGTTGTGGGAAGAATCTGAATTTATCAGAAACATAGATATTTTGGGCAAATTCTGAATACCAAAACCAAATATTTTTGAAGGCAGTTTTATTAGGTTTCTTCCATTATAAAGATATTTCACTTTCACCATAGCAAATGTGGGAAAAACATCACCTGTTTTGAACCCAGTAGGTTATAATTAGAGTCTAATGTGTTTCTCAAAGTTTATCTTCCATGGTACCGGCATGTTGCTTTACACATAGTAGGCCTACAGTTGTTGTGAGGATAAATACCATTCAACTGCCAAATAATTTCCTCTAAAAGATAAGGAGGAAGTTATTTTCTGTTAGTCATTATGGTTTTTAGTTTTTATAACATTATAACTTATTTAAATACAATTTTGTAATCTGTTTTTCCCTGTCTAATAAACATTTTTAATAATCTGAACTCTGTATACACATTTTAATGTCTGTGTACCCATTGAGGGGATGGAAAAGTTACTTAAATGTTGCACTGTTGTTGTAAATAACATGTTAGATCATAAAAGAAGGTAGTGTTGGCAACCCCAATGATTGGGTTATCTTTCTCCAGTCTCATGAACACACATTTTTTTTTAGAATATGGCAACTAACCATTTTAAAGGATGACCACCCTCCATTTACCACCTCTTCCCCCAGTGCTCATTAATGGGAAGCAAATATGAGATTTAGTGAAAAGAGTGGTGGTATTTTACAAATCCCTTTAATGTCTAGATAAATTGGAGATAGCTGGGTTTTCATTACTGCTTCTGTGTTCAGAATCTTTCAGTATTTTGTTTTGAAGTATCTGAAGAAAATTGAGTCTCACATCGAGTATGTAGTGGGTTATTTTGCAGAATGTTCCTTCACTTGGGTCTGATGGTGGCTTTCCCTGATTAGATTGAGGGCGTGCATCTTTGGCAGTAATATCACAGGAGTGATGTGCCCTTGTCATTGCAGCATATCAAAGGCTCCATGATGTCCCTGGGTCTTATTACTGGTGGACATCAGTGTTGATGTCATTGATGACCTGATAATGGTGAGGTCTTTCTGGTTTCGCCACTGTAACATAGTTATACTTGTTTTTTCTTGTAATGAGAACTTTTAAGATTTACTCTCAGAAACTTTCAAGTATATAATAGAATATTGTTAACTGTAGTCAACATCCTGTACGTGACATCCCTGGAACTTACTTCTCTTGAAATGGAAAGTTTATGGGGTTCCCTCATAGCCTCGTGGTTAGAATTCCAGGCTTTCATTGCCGTGGCCCGGGTTCAGTTACAGATAGGGGAATTGAGATCCCACAAGCCATGTGGCGTGGCCAAAAAACCCCCTAAAACAAAAAACTGAAAATGTGTGCCTTTTGGCCGTAGTCACACTCCACCCCCACCTCTGTCAGCCACCAGTCTGTTCTGTTTTTAGGAGCTCAGTTTTTTAGATGTCACATATAAGTGGGGTCATACAGTACTTGTCTCAGACTTATTTCACAAAGCATAATTCCCTTAAGCTCCGTCAGCGTTACAAAGAGCGGGGTCTCCTTTTTATGGCTGAGTTATGCTCCTGTGCATCTGCTCATGGACTCTTAGGTTGGTTCTGTGTCTTGGCCATTGTAGATGATGCTGCATTGAGCACAGGTGTGCAGCTATCTCTTCAAGATAGTGATTTTGGTTACTTGGGATAAATACCCAGAAGTGAGATTGGGAGATCATATGGTAGTTTTATTTTTAATTTTTTGAGGACCCTTCATACTGTTTTCCTTAGTGGCTAAACCATTTATATTCCCACCAACAGTGCACAGATTCCCCTTATCTCCACATCCAGTACTTGTTATCTCTTGTCTGTTTAATGACAGCCATTCTAACAGATCTGAACTGATATCTCATTGTGATTTTGATTTGCATTTTCCTGATTAGTGACATTTATTGATGATTAGCACCTTTTCCTGTACCTGTTGGCTGTTTGGATGTCATCTTGAAAAAAAATGTCTCTTTTGCTCATTTTTAAAATCAGATTTTTTATTGCTGTTGAGTTGTATGAGTTCTTTATGTATGTTAGATATTACCGCTTATCAGATACATGATTTACAAATATTTTCTCCCATTGAATAGATTGCCTTTTCATTTTATTGATTTCCTTTGCTGAGCAGAAGCTTTTTAGTTTGATATAGTTCCATTTGCTTATTTTTGCATTTGTTGCCTTTGCTTTTGATATCAGATTTAAAAACTCATCACTACGATCAAGGCCAAGGAGCCATCCTCTGTGTTTTCTTCGAGGAGTTTTATGGTTTCAGATTTTTAATCTGTTTTGAGTTGATTTTCATGTATGGGATAAGATGGTGTCTCAGGTTTATTCTTTTGCATGTGGCTGTCCAGTTTTCCCAGTACCATTTATTGAAGAGACTGTCCTTTCCCCATTGTATGTTCTTGGCTCCTTTGTCATAAATTAATTGGCCATAAATGCATGGGTTTATTTCTGGACTTTCTTTCATGTTGATCTGTGTCTCTTTTGATGCCTGTAACATACTGTTTTGATCACTGTAGCTTTGTAATATAGTTTGAAAATGGAAGCTTGATCCCTTCAGTTTTGTTCTTCTTTCTCAAGATTGCTTTGGCTATTTGGAGTCTTATGTGGTTTCATGTACATTTTAGGATTGTTGCTTTCTATTTCTGTGAAAAATGCCATTGGAATTTTAATAGACATTGCATTGAACCTGTAGATTGCTTGGGTAGAATGGACATTTTAGCAGTGTTCTTCTAATCCATGAACATGGGATAACAATCCACTTATTTGGGTCTTCTGCAGTTTCTTACAGTTTTCCGTGTCCAGATCTTTCCCCTCCTTAGTTAAATTTATTCCTCGGTATTTTATTCTTTTTGATGCAATTGTAAATGGTGTTTCTGATTGTTGTACAATTGTAAGAAATGCAGCTGATTTTTATATATTGATTTTGTACTTTACAATTTTACTGAATTTGTTTAACTTTGGTGGTGTTTTTAGAGTTCTGTAACTGTATAGAACTTTTATATAGTGTTTATAGTGTTTAGAATGCAAATAGTCACAGTTTTACTTTCTGAGATGGATACCTTTTATTTCTTTTTCTTGCTTAATTGCCTTAAAGACTTCCAGTAGAATCTTGAATACAAGTAAGTGAGAGTAGGTATTCTGTTCTTAGAAGATAAGCTTTCAATTTTTTTGGCATTCAGTATGATGTTAGCCGTGGGTTTGTCATATATGCCTTTATTATGTTGAGGTACATTCCCTCTATACCCACTTCATTGAGAGTTTTTATCATAAATAGATGTTGAATTTCATCAAGTGTGTTTTCTGCATCTATTGAGATGATTATATAAATTTTTATGCTTCATTTTGTTAATGTGGTATATCACATTGATATGCAGATGTTGTGCTATCCTTGCATCCTTGGAATAAACCCCACTTGATCATGGTGTGTAAAATACTATTTTTTTAAAAAAAAAACTTTGAATGATTAGTCCTCAGTAATAATACTAGAAAATGTCTTGTTGCGTAAGACACAATAAGATAAATAATTAATATCTATCAAGCCATCGTATTTTTGTTTCTTATTTCAGTTTCATCCAGTTTTCTCGTCATAGACTTCTCTTTCATGAATCAGACAACTCCCTGCTATGGTCAGTTTCATCTTTTTCAGTGTCTTTAGACATGAATGGTACAGCTGTGGTTTGAGAAATTGAGTCTTCTAACCTTCCTTTTTTAAGGAAGCAATTAATTCTTAAATCTAAAAAAGTTATTATAGATACATTTTCTCTGCTTTGGAATAAAATGTTGCAGGCATAAAGTGTTAAAATAGCAGTTTTAGATAAAATTTTAAAATTTATAAAAGTTTAAAAATTTTAAAAACGTTGCAGAATAAAACAACAAAATGTACTGCTTGTGTTTTTGTGTAGGCATAAGCAAAGCTTCTGAATTTGAAATTAATGATTATGTTAGACAATATTCACTTTATAGGAATTATAGTATGTGTCAGTGATGAGAGCTGGTAAGAGTGGAGAACTGAGATTAAACTGAGCTAATCTCTGAAAACGGTATTTCTACCCTTAACCTGTTATCTTCGAAAATTCCAGGTAACACAAGACTATACGAGCACACTTTCCGTTAGTTGTCAGAGTGATGGCATCTTTGCCAATGATGTAGCCGCTGGAAAACTCCACTGTGTACACGTGAGAGAATAAGTGTGGGAAAGGCAGATACCATCCTAGTGTTAATATGAAAACAGTAATGGCTCCTCAGAGGCCTGTGGCCCTTCCAGAGTCTTTGAGAACTGCAGCTGTCAGTGATTTTAAGTGTAGGCTGATGTGACGCTCCGGTGGGTTCAGGAAGGGCATTGTTATTAGTCGGGTGCTTTTTTAGCCAAGTGTTGTGTTGGGAGCTTTACAAGATACAATATCATTTAATCATGCCTTTGTAAGGACTTTGGCCATGAAGTATGAGGACTTGGATCTGGAGTCAGATGGAAAGTTACTGGAGGGTTTTGAGCAGAGGAAGGATATGGTCTGAGTTTAAAGGGGTGCCCCTTGTTCCTGTGTTGGGAGTTGCTTTATGTGGGCAAAGCGGCAGTGACAGGAGCAGGGAGACCAGTTTGGAGCTGTTGCTTTAATTTAAGCTCAGGATTGCTTAGATCAGGATGCGGGCAGTGGAGGTGGTATGAGGTCACAATTGGATTATATTTGAAAGTGAGATTTTGTTAATTGGTTGAGTGTGAGATGTGAGTTGGGTCAAGGATGGCTCTAAGGTTTTTGACCAGAGTAACTGGAAAGGTGGAGGTGCCATTTCTTGAGACGGAGAAGATTACTGAAGGAGCAGGTTTGGGATGGGGAGATCAGCTTGACATAGAAATTGGTGTTCAGAGGAGAAGTATGGGTTGGAGATACAAATTTAGAAGTTGTCAGCGTATCTCCTGTGTTTTAAGTCCCAACACTGGGCAGGATCACAAAGAGAGTGAGTGTAGGTATAGAAGAGAAGACACCTTAGGACCAAGTCCAGCAGCACTTCATGGTTTAGAGGTGAGGAGTTACGGAAAGAGTAGCAAGCAAGGGAGCAAGAAGATGAGAAGCATATGTGTTCTGAAAGCCAAGAAAGATTGATTCAGTGCAGAGCCGATGTTACCATGACAGGGCGACTGATGAGTCGGATGGGATGAAGATTGAGAGTTGACTTTGGAGGCCGTTAATTGGTGACCTTGATAAGGGAATGAAGTTCTGTTTATGGTGGGTTCAAGGGGAGAGTGGGTAAAGAATAGACAATTTTATTGAATAATTTTGCTATAAAGAGGAGCAGTAGATAGATGGGGGATGTAGAGTCAAGGGAGGGTTTTGTTTTATTTTTTCTTAAGGGAGAAATTAAAGCATGTTTTATGCTGATGGAAATGATCTTATCTGGGAGAGAAGTAAAATATGACGCAGGAAAGAATGGGGAGAATTGTTGAAGCCGTGTCCTTAAGTAGTGCACAGAGAAGATCTCATGCACAGATGAAGGGGCTGGAGTGCAGACATTGCCCCTGTAGACTAGGAGGAGAGGCAGGGCCTGTGGGCATGGATGGTGGTAGGTAGGTGAACGTAGAGATGGAAACCCATGGATGTTCTATATTCTCAGCAAAACACATCAAGAGATTGAGGGTTGTGTAGTTAAGGGTAACACACAACGTCAGGTGTAGTTGTGAAATGGCAAAGCAGCTGCAAAGGGACAGTCTGGGCTAATGTAACACAGCAGCAAATTAGGCTGCTTGTGAATTTCACATCTGGTTATCTCAAGTGGATTTTAGGGTTAATCATTACAGAGCTTCCATGAAGGAGATATACTCACATTTCTTTAAGTTTATTTAAATTTTATAACATCTTATCCTCCATGTCAAGGAACATCTTTAAAGTACTGTCTGATTAGGGTGTGATGTTTTATATGTGCTGGAATGATTAGGTTTCACAACAGGTTTTACCTTAGAATTATCCTTGTTTTAATGGTCATATTATACCTTACAGGTTTTTTTTTTTTAAGTAATGTATAAAGGTATTAGAAAATTCTATTAACAGGAAATCTAAAGGGTAAAAGCATACCAGTTGATTACATTCTATACCAGTTGATTACATCAAGTGTTTTATATGCTAATACCACTAATGAAATCAGCAACCATCAATTATATAAAATGTTTTGTAACTTTGATATACAATGCAAATCGTAAAAACAAAGACGAAATAATTTCTTTCTTTTTTTTGGCTGAGCTGTGCAGCTTGTAGAATCTCAGTTCCTGATCAGGAATTGAACCTGAGTCACAGCAGTGAAAGCCGTGAATACTAACCACTAGAACACCAGGGAATACCCTCAAATGATTGATAAATAAGGAAGAAATGCACACAAATTCATACTCACATTTTTGTCAAGCCATCCATCCCTGTAAGTGTTTAAGGACTTTGCCTAATACATGATTTTTTTAACACATTTGAAATTATGTTAATTAATATTTACTCTTTTGAATGAAACCCAAATTTATCTCCATTATTTAAGTGTATAATCAATGCAAAAGCCTTCCAACAGTTAGGAGAAGCAATAAAATAAGACGGAAACCAATTCTGCATCATTACACTTTTGCAGTTCTTTCTTTGCCCTCGATCCTCAGCATGCCGTACATATATCATCATGTTTTTTTTTATGTTTACAAATGATGCTGTAGACTTGTGTTTTTGTTTTTAATTTTATTGGAGTATAGTTGCTTTACAGTGTTGTGTTTCAGTTGTCAGTAGACTGGTCTTATTTCACGTGTAAGTTTGGAAAGACGACACGTAGCTGATGACCCTTTTCTCACTCTTAGGTGGAGAGTTTCCTGCATGGCCGAGTCAGGATTTGTGGGGCTTGTCTTGGTGGGTGTCGCCTCTTACAGGGAGGACAGTGACTGTGCTCGGAAGGAGCTGCCTAGCCCTGCTGGAGTGATCAGACCGATAGCTTCTGTTGCGGTTGCTTCCCTGCCTGTCCCAGCTCTGCATTCTTGTAGGTTGAGTTCTAGTGTCCTTAACGTGTTCCTTTTGCATCCTGGATTTATGAAGGAACTTTTCGGTAATGATAATTGTCTTGATTGTGCACAGGAAGATCACAGCCCATTTTACAGAATTGGCACTGCATTTTGGACTAATAATTCTGAAGATGGCTGGGGTTAAAGCTCAGACTTTACCAGAAAAGCCTCATGTATAAGCAAAGCTTTTCCCTGGGAGTACAGAAGAACTGGAAGGTGTCATCTAATTCCACTTATAGGCCATATGCTGACAGATAAAGAAGTAGATGACTGATTAAAAAAAAGAAAGTCTGTACACATTTTAAGATATTGGTAGGCAAATTATACAATGAATTTGACACCAAGGTCTGTAGCAAAGGAAAGTTAGCTGTATGGAATGATAGACATGAAAGCCTTCTCAAGGGCTCTGATACTTGAGGCTAGTGTAGACACACTGAATGACTTATTTAAACATTTGGTCAGTGTCACCATGCATATGATTGACAGTACAGGGTACCACCTTAAGTCTTCTGGTAACTACCAGGTAAAGAGCCACAGAAGAGGGATTACTTAATAAGTGGTCTGGTATATGTAGGCAGGTTGCTCACATGCAATAAACACCAGAATGGGGCTAATGGTAGCAGGGGAATTAGTTAAATACAAGGGCAAACATCTGACACCAGTGACAGTCGGCAAATAAACACTGTAATAGGCTATCAAGTCTTTCCTTAAAGATGGGCTCCATCTGTCTAAAATTGAATTGCATCCTTTCCTACAGGTAGAGAATGATCTAGTTTTCAGAAAGTCTCCCCTCTAGCCCTGGTTTTGTAATTAGCAAATGATAAAGTAGTCTTAAGAACTTGCCTTACTAGATTAAAAAACAATTCCTGTTAAATCTTTTCTTTAGTTGAACTTGGCAGTTTCAGTGCCCTTATTCAGCTTTTGAGTAGGTAGTCTTATTCTTATGATTTTAGTAATTAATTTATGAAGAATAGTTACAGCAAAGAAATTCCTTAAAAGGAATTTTAAAATTTGTTTACTTTCCCGCTCTGGTGTTAGTGGCCAATTTTATGTTTAAAAATATTATTTAAAAGTATAGTAGGACCTCTTTTTTTTTTTTCTAAAGAAGAACCTTCTTAATTCAGGCTTATCTGCCAGTAATGATGCCAGTTATCAGTTTGAACAACATACCAGGGGGCTTTCTTGATTCACAGGTACATATTTATACAGCATTAGAGTATTTCCTTGTCGGGGCGGGGGGGGGGGGTCCTCACTGTTTGGCTTTACCTGACAAGAGTGATCTGTAGTTAACACAGATTATTTTCATATGAATAAGTGCTTGAGGGTGTTCACTGTTTTTGTTTTTTTTTTTAACTTACTGTTGATTTACTTAGCAGGGCATAGAATAAAAGTGAATTTTTTACTTGGGTCCTCAGTTATAAACTTGTATTAATGATGTCTGAATAATTCATGAAGCCTGTGCCAAGTGCTTCATGTGCTTTTTTGTTTAGAAGATATTTTGATAAATTTAGTTTCCTTGCTGGCCGTTTGTTTCTTAGGGTCTTAATGATGTTGTTCTAAGAAATACTGAATGAATGTTTGAGATGTCACTCTCTAGTTACATGAATTGTTACACTGAATGATAAACAAAGTCATTTAAATCAGATTTAATTTCTAGCTTCTGCTTTATGCCTGTCACCGAGAAGTTTTGATAAAATAAAAAGATAAGCTCTTTTAATGTCAATTTACCGCATAATACAAAGTGAATGGCCCTGTGATGATGCCCGGAATACATTGCAGAAGGAGTGTTCATGGTGATCACAAGAGAAGCAGAATGGAGCGAAGTCCTGGGGCCCCTGCTGAGGCGTCTGTATCAGAAATCCACTTGCCTGCCATCTGGAGCAGGAACTGAAAGGAAGTTCCTGGGATCTGGCAGGGAATTTATCCCTAAGTGTCTTCCAGTCCTTTGATGTTGATTTGGGGGAGGGAGGAGGAGAAGCAACCATTAAAAAAGAGTGAGACAGGACCAAGGTGTGGATTTATGCGGTTATTTTTGGTTGGTAATCATGATACTTCCATCACAGGAATGTTGAGTACTCCAATATCTCAAAGGAAAGACTCTCTAAAAGGGAGTAAATAAGAATGATTTCTCTGTAGCAACTTGCAGGATACTGAGACTAAAATAACAAACAATTTTCTTTTTAATTTATAATGTGTTTTATTATAAGAATTTGAAAACAATTCCCTTGGTAGTCTTAGATAGTAATCATTCAACAACCACTTTTAAAATGCTGGCTCTCTGCCAGGTCCTGTACAGAATGCTTAGTGTTCACTTGATAAGCAGAAATATGGACTCCACTCTAATGAAGTTTAGCCACATAGTTAGCCACATTCAGAAGTGTTTGATCACAGACTTGGTGTCATTGTCAGGAAAAGAACATCAGTTAACGGGCACCATTAGACACAAGACCTTGATATGGGGATGGTGGGCAGGGGTGTCTTAGGAAGTTTGCCCTGATCTTTGCGTCGGAGTTGATGAGGGCATTCCAGATTGAGGGAACAGCATGTGTGAACACTCTGTAGTGAGAGGGAGCATAAAGCAGTTAAGAACGAAATTAGGCCAGTGCTGCAGAGGTGCAGAGTACAAGCATGAAGTGAGGTCGGTGGGGCCAGATCATGGAATCTTGGTCAGCCATGGTCTGTCTTTTTTTTTTTTTTTTTAGGTTGTTAGTTATTTTTTAACTTTATTGTGGAAAATTTCAAATATCCACAGAAGAGAGACACTTGGTGCACTCATCTAGCTTTCATCAGTACTGGGTCAGTCCTGTTTCATCTGTAGATTCACCTGTCTGATTATTGTTGTAATTTTAAGAGTAATGGAAGGCATTTTGAAGGGGTTTAATAAGAGCTTTATTTTTTTGGGCTCCAAAATCACTGCTGATGGTGATTGCAGCCATGAAATTAAAAGACACTTACTCCTTGGAAGGAAAGTTATGACCAACCTAGATAGCATATTAAAAAGCAGAGACAGACTTTGCCAACAAAGGTCCGCATGGTCAAGGCTATGGTTTTTCCAGTGGTCATGTATGGATGTGAGAGTTGGACTATAAAGAAAGCTGAGCACCAAAGAATTGATGCTTTTGAACTGTGGTGTTGGAGAAGACTCTTGAGAGTCCCTTGGACTGCAAGGAGATCCAACCAGTCCATCCTAAAGGAGATCAGTCCTGGGTGTTCATTGGAAGGACTGATGTTGAAGTTGAAACTCCAGTACTTTGGCCACCTGATGCGAAGAGCTGACTCATTGGAAAAGACCCTGATGCTGGGAAGGATTGGGGGTGGGAGGAGAAGGGGACGACAGAGGATGAGATGGTTGGATGGCATCACCGACTCGATGGACATGAGTTTGGGTGGACTCCGGAAGTCGGTGATGGACAGGGAGGCCTGACGTGCTGTGATTCATGGGGTCGCAAAGAGTCAGACACGACTGAGCGACTGAACTGAACTGAATAAGAGCAGGGGTAGGTGGGAAGCTTGACTAGATTTTGTTTTAAAAGATAATTTGGACTACAGAAGAGTGAGCAGGTTGGATGGGGAGAGTACATGTGTTGGGAGATGAGTTAGGCAGGTACTATAGTACTGTCCAAGTAAATGCCCAGAGTCAACTTAGAGGAGCTGAGAAAGGTAGATAGAGTTCAGAGATGTAGAGAGGGAGACCCCAGACCTGTAACAGATCAGATACGAGTGGTGATGGAAACAGAGAAGATGGCTCTGGTGACTTCCAGGTTTCTGACTTGAACCTAGGATGACTGAAGGATCCTGAACTGGAAGGCTGGTTGGTGGCACCACAGTGTGCAGACCACATGGGAAGAAGGAAGGCCACCAGTTTTACTATCCTACCAGCTCCACAGACTTTGTGCCTTTCTCCAGGTTAAATGACAGCATGGCTTCTCACCCTGAGGCCAAAGAACTAAGCTGAATTTGAAATGTACTCTCTTATCCCTTCTTCAGAGCAAAGGTTTTAGTCATGTTTGGGTTAAAAGAATGTCCTGAAGATGTCTTGTACAGTGGTACCAAGAAGGCAGCAAAGTCTGTCCTAATGGCTGGCACAGGCAGTGAGAAACATTTTCTTTGGACTTTGGGTAACACTTGCCATGTTCTTGGAGGAGTCACCAATTCTTTTAACCAGAAAAAAAATATAATTCTTTCTAAATATTGTTTTGGGGCCTTATTCAATCATTATTTCTTTTTAATCTTGCAGGTAAAAGACTTACAATAAACCGTCTCTAGGAAATCTTGGATTTGTCTCTGAAATAATGCGTATTATGTATCTTAGCACAGGCGCGTGAGTTAGTCCCTCCAGGAATAAGTCAGGATTAGTCTCCTATCTTTGGATTCTCTACCAGCTAGCTGCTTGATGCTGCTTACACTTCCCGAGAAGACCCTCTGGGCCTCTGCCCAATTCATGGCTAGCTGTAATCGTCTTTAGAAATTTAAAGAATCTCTTTACCATTCTGAGGTGGCATGTGATAAATATTTTAATTAAAAAGATGAATCCCTTTAGATAAGTTTATTGGTTTTTCCCGGGTCTTCCCTGGCTCTCTCTCACATCACTCTCTGAGTCGCATGCTGCCACACCAGGCCCTGTCACCTTCTCCCAGCACCTCTTGCTGTCTGATGTTACCATGTTTTTCCCCTTTACGTGGCTCCCTCCCTTAACACAGAGCCCGTGAGAGCAGCCGTCTCCTCTGTCTTGCTCACAGTGTGGCCCAGGGTCTGGACAGGAGTCTGACACATACACATTCTCAAGAGAGAGTTTTTTCATGAATCAATGAATGTCAATATGTATTTCTACCTTTCTTTCATTTACCAGATAATTCACATAGTTTTAAATAATTGCCTAAGAAAAGCATGATTTGTCAACAAATAAATTGTTTGGTACCAGTGCATATTAAAATGCACAATGAGATGTGCATTTTGGTTTACAGAATAGACAAAAGTTGCTTATATGGCATGATGTTTGGAATAATTTTTAAAAACTACTAGTTTATTTCATTATTTTAGAGTAATTTTATTTCTAAGTGATGTAAGTCAGTAGATTTCAGGATACTTTCTGCAAGTGTCTTTCAGTATATAACATTGAAGATATGAGTAACCTTTAATTCTCACTAATAAAAAGTTAAGATGGAACTTGATTTATTATTTTTTTATTATCATTCATCATTATATTTTTATTTTTGCTATTAGCTTTTTTGGGAGGCAGTCATGATAGTTTACTTCTGAATATTTTAAATATAATGAAAGCAAATATAACAGTTTTGTTTTCAAAACTCTCTTGAGGTATCAACCATTAAAAGATAGAGGTTTTGTAAAAAAAAAACCAAAACAGTGGTTTATTGAGTACTTAGAGCGTTTACACCTTCAACATTAATTTGAATATTAGCTTTTGAAGTATGGGGACAACATGTTACATACAGATTTTCATCAGTTGAGTGCAGTGTGCAAATCTGATAGAAATAATTTTTACAACTTCTCTCTCTGTGACTGCTCTGTGTCCTTGTTGCCTTGTGTGGGCTTTCTCCAGCTGCAGCGAGTGGGGCCGCTCTCGACTTACGCTGCATGGGCACCTCTTGTTGCGGAGCGTGGACTCCGGAGCGCAGGCTCAGTGGTGTGGCGCACGGGCTTGGTTGCCCTGTGTCATGCGGAATCTTCCTGGACCAGAGATCAAACCCGTGTCCTCTGCATTGGCAGGTGGATTCTTAACCACTGGACCACCAGGGAAGTCCAGGTAGAAATAATTTTGAAATAAATTTGCAGAGGTATACTTATGTTCCTTGTAAACTTACATTTTTGTACTGGCATTCCTTCTCTACCCTGTATTCAACTAATGATCTATTATAGGGTGTGACATGATAATCATTTCTGTTAATGGATAGGCTCTCAGAGAATGGGTAGGATTTACATATTGACTTTTTGTTACTTAGATTTATACACTGTCAGCAATTTTGATATTGTTATTAATAAAAATACATATTTAAAAATAATAAGTACTTGTGTTTTTAAAAGCTGCTACAGAAGGGAAAGAACAGGTTAAACTCCTTCTGTTGGCAATATTGAAAATTATGCAGGAGTTTTTTCAGTGCTGGAGAACAAGGCCTGAGCTTCTGGGTGAGAGCAAAACCTTAGTTCATTTAAATTCAGTTATATTTGCAATGACGGACAATAAAGACAACTTGAGAGCTATAACAGTTTCCTGTGCCAGTCTTGTTTTCTGAGTTTTTACAGTCATCTAAACTTGTTAATTGATGTCCAACAGAAATAGATAAAATCAGCCTTGGTAATATAGTAATTTGACAGCAGTAGGGAATAGCAGCAGAGAAATTTGTGACCTGAAACAAGGTGTGGTCAAGTTTAGTCTTTCTTGAGAACTTGACTCCATCTGGTTAGTTAGCAAATGGATCCTTGTGTAGCTTCCCAAGGATGAAGCTGGAAAGATACGTTGGGAGACAGGAGTCTCTGCCATGTTTCCCTTCTTCCTGCTTTCTCTGGGCTGCCACCCCATTACCCCCACCTGCAAATCAAGCAGGGAGTGTGAAGCAAGTTCCTTTTGCCTGGAGGCGTGGGTGCAGGGTGAGTGAAGGTGAATGTGACAGCTGTAACTATCAAGATGGGTTGTAGGGTTCCATCCAGTGCAGCGGCAGAATCGGTGCTGGTCTTTGACTGCATTATTTTTTTCCTTTGTGAGGGTGATTATGGGATAGGGATCATTTTACTGGCCTTTCAAGAGACTGATAGCTAGACTATTTTGAACTGGACACGTGAAAGTTATAAATGTGCAATTACTAAAAATATGTGCTGGTCAGAATGCTCACCTCGTCATGTTTAATGCATCTATTTTGGGCCCACTTCCCACTGCCAAGACTCCCTAATCTCCCACAACTGCTGAGTTTGCTGCTTACCCTTATGTGATGAGCCTGCTTCCCTCTGTCCCTCCTTTTAATGGGCTAGGATAAAACTTCAGTTCTTTATCAGTGCTGCGAGTGAATGAGGAGTTATGTCTGCCCTTTGTCTTTTTATTTCCCTTTGCCTATTTGTCACTTTCGCAAAGATAACTTGCATAGCTACCTTTCCCTAATGGAAGTGACTTAATGCCAGTACTTGTTAGCTTGCAAAGGGGCCCAGGTAACCCCTTCCCCTTCTTGAGGTGAGTGTGTGGATCTGGAAGACTCGGGGCTAGGCTGCCTAGGCATCAAATGAACCTTGGCACGCCTGCTGCTATGTAATGCAGGCTCACAGACCATAAACCAGTTATAAACATCTGTTGGCTTTTGGTTACCCAAAAGAGTGAAGAGAGAGATGATATTTTTGCTGATTTTGAGTGTTGTGATTGTTCCTGTGTATACTGAGCTTGTTTTGCAAACTTAAACCACTTGCTCTAGAATAGAAGCTGCGGTGAGTGTAGTTTGCCCTTTATTCAGCTGCAGACTGCCGGACTTTCATGAATGTAAGCTAATGGTGGATAGCATTATAGCAGTCAGATGGAGTTGGGTGTGAAGGAAAGAACATGGTTTTAGAGTCATATCTGTAGTTCATGTCTGAGTTACCCTCTTGAAATCACAGTTCGTTGAAGTGTAAAATAGAAATATGTCCACTAACATCATCTCATTCCTTGGGTCATTGTGAGATGTAAGTTAGATTATATTTGCGTGCATAACGCTTGAGACATTCTGAATTACAATAGACATATTTGTTATGACTGTTACTAATAATTCTGTGAGTTCAGGTTGAGCTTTAACTGGTCCTATAAAGGAATCCAGCAATAGCATTTTATTTTATTTATTTATTTTTTTAATAAATTTATTTATTTTAGTTGGGGGCTAATTACTTTGCAATATTGTAGTAGTTTTTGCCATACATTGACATGAATCAGCCATGGGTTTACATGTGTTCCCCTTCCTGGACCCCCCCCCCACCTCCCTCCCCATCCCATCCCTCTGGGTCATCCCATTGCCCCAGCCCTGAGCATTTGTCTCATGCATCGAACATGGAATGGTGTTCTGTTTCACATATGATAATATACATGTTTCAATGCTATTGTCCCAGAACGTCCCACCCTCACCTTCTCTCTCAAAGTCCATAAGACTGTTCTATGCATCTGTGTCTCTTATTCTGTCTTGCATATAGGGTTATCGTTACCATCTTTCAAATTCCATATATATGCATTAGTATACTGTATTGGTGTTTTTCTTTCTGGCTTACTTCACTCTGTATAATGGGCTCCAGTTTCATCCATCTCAATAGAACCGATTCAAATGTATTTTTTTTAATGGCTGAGTAATATTGTGTATATGTACCACAGCTTCCTTATCCATTCGTCTGCTGATGGACATCTAGGTTGCTTCCATGTCCTGGCTATTGTAAACAGTGCTGTGATGAACACTGGGGTACACGCGTCTCTTTCAATTCTGGTTTCCTCGGTGTGTATGCCCAGCAGTGGGATTGCTGGGTCATATGGCAGTTCTATTCCCAGTTTTTTAAGGAATCTCCACACTGTTCTCCATAGTGGCTGTACTAGTTTGCATTCCCACCAACAGTGTAAGAGGGTTCCCTTTTCTCCACACCCTCTCCAGCATTTATTGCTTGTAGACTTTTGGATAGCAGCCATTCTGACTGGTGTGAAATGATACCTCATTGTGGTTTTGATTTGCATTTCTCTAATAATGAGTGATGTTGAGCATCTTTTCATGTGTTTGTTAGCCATCTGTATGTCTTCTTTGGAGAAATGTCTGTTTAGTTCTTTGGCCCATTTTTTGATTGGGTCGTTTATTTTTCTGGAATTGAGCTGCAGGAGTTGCTTGTATATTTTTGAGATTAATTGTTTGTCTGTCAGCAATAGCATTTTAAAATATATCTAATACCTTAAAAAATATTTTAATACTGATTTTTTTGGCGCAGGGGCGGGGTGAGGGGGAATGTACTGTCAGGGCGGTACCGACATACTATACAGCACGTTGGATCTTAGTTCCCTGACCAGGGATCAAACCTGTGCCCCCTACAGTGAAAGTGTGGAGTGTTGACCACTGGACCGCCAGGGAAGTCTTTAATACTTTTTCTAATAGACTTTATTTTTAAAGCAGTTTTAGATTCACAGCAAAGTCAAATGGAAAGTACAGAGTACCCGTACACCCTCTGCCCCCACATACTTACAACCTTGTGTTCAAAAGTTTTCAGCTCCTTTGGGTAGACACAAAGGAGCATGATTGGTGAAGCCTTTGGTAAGAGTATGCTAAGTTTTTTAAGAAACCACCAAACTGTCTTCCAAAGTGGCTGCACAGTTTGCATCCCACCAGCATTGAATGAGAATTCCTGTTTTCACTTGCCATTCTCACCAGCCTTTGGTGTTTTCAGTGTTCTGGATTTTGGCTATTCTGATAGGTGGGTCATGGTATCTCGTTTTTTTTTTTTTAATTTGCAATTCCCTAATGACAGATGAGGTTGAGCATCTTTCATATGTTTTACTTGTTATCTGTGTATCTTTTTTGGTGAGGTGACTGTTCAGGTCTTTTACACATTTTTTAATTAGGTTGCTCTTTTTCTTATTTTAAGAGTTCTTTGTATATTTTGTATAGGTTCTTTATCAAATACGTCTTTTGCAGATGTTATCTCCCAGTCTGTGCCTTGTCTTGTCATTCTCTTGATACCCAGTACTTTTTTACTTACTCTCTGGGAGAAAGAGTGTAGTTAGTTGAGGTTTTTCTTGTGGGGAGGGGGCGGGAATGAGTTTACTATTTCCCATTCTTATTGGTCAGGTGTTCTGTCTTCCTTCAGAAGTTAGGTAATTATTAAGACATTCTTAAAACTAGTTTGCCACCTCATACACACTTTAAAAAATGGAAAACAGCAAATGTTAATGAGGATGTGGAGAAATTGGATACCTGTATATTGTTGATGGGAATGTAAAAATAGTTCAGTCACTATGGAAACAGTTTGGTAGTTTTTGAAAGCTAAACAAAATTACGTTTGACCCTGCAATTCCACTGCTAGTATATACCCAAAACGACTGAAAACAGGTTCTCAAATATTTGTTACATGGATGTTCAACACTATTCACGATAGCCAAAGGTAGAAACAACCAAATGTCCATCAATGAATGGATAATTCAGTAGTAGTATATGCATACAATGGACTGTTACTAACCATAGAAAGGAATGAAGTACTGATACTTGCTACATTGAGGATGAACCTCAGAATCATGCTAAGTAAATGAAGCCAGACCTCTGATCACATATTGTATGATTCCATTTATATGAAATGTGCAAAATAGACAAATCCATAGATGCAGAAAGCAGATTGATGGTTAACCGAAGCTGCAGGTCTGGGGTCTGGGATGAAGAGTAACTTGTTAATGCTTCAGTTCAGTTCAGTCACTCAGTCGTGTCTGACTCTGCGACCCCATAGACTGCAGCACGCTAGGCCTTCCTATCCATCACTAACTCCTGGAGCTTGCTCAAACTCATGTCCATCAAGTTGGTGATGTTAATGTTATGTTGTTAATGCTTATGAGGTTTTAGTTTGGGGTGACAAGAATGCTTTGGAGCTAGAGGTCATGGTTTCACAACATTGTAAATGTACCAAATGCCACCTAATTGTTCACTTTAAAATGGTTAATATTGTTACGTGTACTTCAGTTTTTTAAAAACTAGTTTTCAGACTGTAGTAATTTGTTAAAGTTTTTTCTTAAAAATTTTCCTTTTAGAGTTGTCTGTTTTAAATAGCAAATGAATTATAATTCATTATGACTTAATGAATAAAAAGACTTTGTTTTCTACATACTTCATTGGGTGGGTGTTGGGAGGCCATTTCATTCTTCAAATGCTTTGAAGTCTAACCGAGAGACAAATTTAGGATCAGATTGTTAAAGTAAAAGCTTTAGAGGCACTGTAGAAATGTGGCCCAAATAATTGTTCAGGAATGATGATTTTCCAAAGTTGGGCAGAGTAATTTTTGACTTGGCCTTTTTTTGAAGGTTGAAAAAAGGAATGTCAAGATTAATTTATAATTTTGATTTTCTTTGTATTTAAGAGAATTCTTTAGATTTAAGAGAACTTTCATTAAAAATATATGGAACAGAGACTTCCCTCGTGGTCCAGCGGTTAAGACTCTGAGCTTCTACTGCAGGGGGCATGGGTTCAATCCCTGGTTGGGGAACTGAGATCCCGAATGTGACAAAAAAAAATAATTCTTTTTAATTAAAAAAATATGTAAAACAGATAAGTTAAAAATTAAGAAAAATCTCTGACCTCGTCTTTCGGGAAGAGAGAGGCTGGAGAGTGAGTTCAGTTACCAACAGCCAGTGATTTACTCCATCATGCCTATGTAATGAAGCCTCTGTAAACACCCCAAAAGAGAGGGTTTGGAAAACTTCCGGACTGTCGTGGAAGCTTGTGCCCTTTTCCCATAGCTTACCCTATGCTGTCTCTTTCATCTGGCTGTCCCTGAGTTATATCCTTTTATAATAAATCAGTAGTCTAGTAAGTAAAAAAAAAAAAGATCTCTGGAAGAGATGTTCTAAGAATGGGCAGTTGGCTGCTAAATCTAGCTCTTTTATGGGTTAGCTAAAAGAAAAAAAAGAGGAGAAGATGGTAGGAGTAATAGCTTTTTAACGACTGATAAAAGAATACATATAAGTTCATACAGAAATAGACTTTTCCTGATACTACATTTTAAGATGCATTTATAGAACAAATTATCATCTGTAGGAAATTTGAGTGTATAATGACAATGCCTTTAAATGTGGTTTGTAGAAGATTCAGAGTTGTTCTTCATTTGGTCCTTTTATAATGTTTAAGGAGCTCTTAAGTTAAATTTATTTTTGAGTAGGTAGTATATTTACATGGTTCAAAATTCAAAAGGCATCAGTGGGATACAGTGAAACTCACTCTTCTATACTTATGCCCTCAGGTACTCAGTTTCTTTCCTCATAAGACAACCTGTGTTATCAGTTTCTTATGACTTACAGTAGATGCTTGATTATGTAAGATTTATTTATACTCATTTCCTGTAGATTTATAGTAATTAAAACATCTTGGGTCTGTAATGAACCCCTTCTCTCCACATTTACTTCTGTTTATTCTGAGTTTTAGAGCATTGGATTGTCTTCAAGTAAAGGACTCTTAGCTGAAAATTTCAGTCTTAATGAAGTTGCTGCCTCGTTTTCCTCTGTGATTTCTAGTGATAGCTCCCTGATCTTCCTAAATAAAGTGTAACTTGTAGTAAAATGAAAGTTTAGCAGTTAAATTTAGTTGAGTTAGGAACATAAAACTTTGTGAAATATAGTACGTGAAATTATGTAAAACTGTTTTCCTTTTAAAAATTATCTTTCCATCTTAACTCTTGTATAGTTAAATGTTTGTTTTGTTCCTGGTGCACCATGTATATCTGGTCCGTTTTTTTGTTCTCATTTTTGTAAGAATGTTAAGTTAGGATTCACACATATGTAGTCACAGTTGCAAAAGAACAGTTGTTGCAACCTGCGTGCCCCTGCTTACTGCTCTTCTGGCCCCGCTGTAAGGCGTGTCTTTCCTGTCCATCTGTTCACGTCTCTATCTGGGCAGTATAGTTTAGCTGGGCAAGATACGGCCATGAAATGAACCATCACGGTTTACAATAATTAGTGTAAAGTAAAAATTTCTTTTTTGTTTTTAAAAATAATTTCTTCTTAGCCCTGTAATTGTGTTTATGTGTGGAATTAATATTATTTTAGTAGTAACCAACTGGTAAAAATTTGATTTTTTAAAAAATAGTAAGCAATAAACATGCATGCTCACTTAGTCATGTCCAACTCTTGTGTGACCCCATGGGCTATAGCCTGCCAGGCTCTTCTGTCCATGGGATTCTCCAGGCAAGAATACTGGAGTGGATTGCCATTCCCTTCTCCAGAGAATCTTCTTGACCTAGGGATTGAACTTGCATTTCCTGCATATCCTGCATCAGTAGGTGGATTCTTTACCACTGAGCCACTTAGGAAGCCCAAGCAATAGGATAGAGTTATATCAATAACAGGAAGGAATTACCTTTAGAAATGGGCAGGATTTGTGCAAAGAAAATAAAAGTGTTATTGAGAAGATTTGAATAAATAGTCTTAAGTAGGAAGGTTCAGTACCATAAGATGTAAATTCTTGGTGAGTAATCTATAAATTTAACTTGATTTTTGTAGAAATTACAAGCAGCTTTCTTTAACCCACAAGAGCAATTTCTAAAGTTCAAATGGATAAGGAAACATAGACGAATAGCCACTAAAATTCTGAAAAAGAAAAGTGAAGGTTGAGAGTGGTGATGTCTAGTCCATTTAAACCGTATTGCGAGGTTATAATAGTTAAATAGAATGCTGGGACTTCCCTGATGGTTCATGGCTAAGACCAGAGCTCCCAGCACAGGGGGACCCACGTCAGGGAAAGTGCAAGTTGCTCAGTCGTGTCTGACTCTTTGTGACCCCATGGACTGTAGCCCACCAGGCTCCTCTGTCCATGGAATTCTCCAGGCCAGAATACCGGAGTGGGTTGCTATGCCCTTTTACAGAGGATCTTCCCAACCGAGGGATCAAACCCAAGTCTCTCCTGTATTGCAGGTCAGGGAACTGGATCCTGTATGCTGAAAGTATAAGATCCCATGTGCTACAATGAAGATTAAAGATCTCATGTGCCCCAACTAAGACCTGGTGCAGCCAAATTAAAGAATATATGTATATAAAACTGTTGAACTGGATCATGAGTAGACAGACAAATCAACAGAACAGATGGATGTAGGAACAACCAGTCATCTAGAAAAATATAAAATTGGATTCTTCACTATCAGGATAATTTCCATTATAGATAGGAAGTATACACATTTAAAAGACCATAAATTGCTAGAAGAAAGTATGAGATAATTTCATTACAATCTTGGACTGGGCTAGGACCTTTTAATTATGCTATCTAATTCAAGTCATAAAAGGAACAATTTGAAGGAACTATGTATGTGGAAAGCTACACCTTGTTCAGGAGTAGAAGACATTACAGTTCTCCCCAGGTTAATCTGTTAGATTGTATGTTCCACAAGAGCAGGGTCTTTGTTTTGCTCAGTGCTCTACTCACAGTGCCTCAGTGATTGGCACTGAGTAGGTACTAAGTGAATATTGAATGAAAGTGGATGAATGTATGAATTCTACCTGTGTATTCACATATGGAAAATGGTTCAGGTATAGGGCTATTTATTGTAGCATTTAAAAAATAATTTTATTTATTTTTGACTGTGCTGGGTATTCGTTGCTGCACCGGCTTTTCTTTAGTTGTGGCAAGTAGGGGTTATGTGGTGCATGGGCTTCTCATTGTGGTGGCTTCTCTTTTTGAGGAGCACTGGTTCTCGGGCGCGTGGACTTCCGTAGTTGCGGCTCCAGGCTCTAGAACACAGGCTCAATAGTTGTGGTGCATGGGCTCAATTACTCTGCAGCATGTGGGATAGTCCCAGATCAGGATCCAAGACCCGTGTCTCTTGCATTGGCAGGTGAATACTTTACCACTGAACCCACCAGGGAAGCCCTGTAGCATTGTTTGAACAGCAGAAACTGGAAATGCCTGAAATGTCTATCAAGAGAGCTGGTTAAATAAATTATGGTACATCTGTATACTGTAAAATTCTCCAGTGGCTCTTGTGGGATATCATTTACATGAAGGACCAGAACAAACAAAACTATCTGTGATAGTATAATTCACAATAGTGACTGTCTTTGAGTCAGGGATATAAACAGGAAAGAGGCACATGGAAATTTCTGGGGAGATAGAAACATGTATCTGAGGTGTTCTGAGGTGTGTCGGTTCAAGTCTTATATAAGCAGAGTTATCATACTGTACCCTGATGATCTGTACATTCCAGTGTGCATGAATTGTATGTCTTACAACAGTACACACAGTGTAAATGATCAAAATGACAGAAATAAACGAATTTGACTGTCTATCAATTTAGTGGCATCATTTTACAGAAAATAAATCTTTCATGTGACTTTAAAACAGTATTTTGATCAACCATATCTAGTGGGATCTATCCTTAGGCTAAGAAGAAGTACAGAGAAATCTTAAATTGTACTTAGTAGTTTTGTGGTTAATAGTACTGTTAATTTGAAACTCTTATAGGACAACTCAAATAGATAATTATCTTATTATTTTCAGCATAAAACACAAAAGCATAAAATACAAGAAGTTAAAAAGGTTGTGCTAAGTCACTTCAGTCGTGTCCGACTCTTTGCGACCCCATGAACTGGGGCCTACCAGGCCCCTCTGTCCGTGGGATTTCCCAGACAAGGATACTGAAGTGGGTTGCCATTTCCTCCACAAGGGAACTTCCTGACCCAGAGATTAAACCCATGTCTCTTAGGTTTCCTGCATTGGCAGGTGGGTTTTTTACCACTAGCACCACCTGGGAAGCCCTTTAAAAAGCTTCAGTTCAGTTCAGTCTCTCAGTCGTGTCCGACTCTTTGCGACCCCATGAATTGCAGCATGCCAGCCCTCTCTATCCATCACCAACTCCCGGAGTCTACCCAAACCCATGTCCATCGAGTTGGTGATGCCATCCAACCATCTCATCCTGTGTCGTCCCCTTCTCCGGCCCCCAGTCCTACCCAGCATTAGGGTCATTTCCAATGAGTCAACCCTTCACATGAGGTGGCCAAAGTATTGCAGTTTCAGCTTCAACATCAGACCTTCCAATGAACACCCAGGATTGATCTCCTTTAGGATGGATTGATTGGATCTCCTTGCAGTCCAAGGGACTCTCAAGAGTCTTCTCCAACACCACAGTTCAAAAGCATCAATTCTTCGGCGCTCAGCTTTCTTCACCGTCTAACTCTCACATCCATACATGACCACTGGAAAAACCATAGCCTTGACTAGACGGACTTTTGTTGGCAAAGTAATGTCTCTGCTTTTAAATATGCTATCTAGGTTGGCCATAACCTTCCTTCCAAGGAGTAAGCGTCTTTTAATTTCATGGCTGCATTCACCATCAGCAGTGATTCTGGAGCCCAAAAAAATAAAGTCTGACACTGTTTCCACTGTTTCCCCATCTATTTCCCATGGAGTGATGGGACCAGATGCCATGATCTTAGTTTTCTGAACGTTGAGCTTTAAGCCAACTTTTTCACTCTCCTCTTTCACCTTCATCAAGAGTCTCTTTAGTTCTTCTTCACTTTCTGCCATAAGGGTGGTGTCATCCGCATATCTGAGGTTATTGATATTTCTCCCGACAATCTTGATTCCAGCTTGTGTTTCTTCCAGCCCAGCGTTTCTCATGATGTACATTTTGAAGCCGCCCAAAATTAAAGCTTAGTAGGCTTTAATTTTGGGCGGCTTCAAAATTTATTTATTTTTTTCTAATAATACATATTTCCTGTCTGTTATTGAAAAGCCTAAGGAACAATGACAACACAGTGGCAGTCATTACTCAAATCAAGGTCTCTAAATATCATTTCCCACTAAAAGGAACCAAGGCTTCTTAGAGAAATAGCTGAGTTCAAATCTGGAAAAAGAAATACTTAACATGAGCCTGAGATATCTTTCAATGACAAAAAGCAAGAAAACTAAGATTAAAGATTTATATCAAAAAGATATGAGATAAAATTTGTAAAACATTACTGGTAGAATCTTGGTGGTGGGCACATGAGTGGTTACTGTATAATTCTTTAAACTGAGTTACATGTTTGAAAACTTTTATAATGAAGTACTAAATGCTATTTTGCCCCTCCTACTGTCTTGCTGGGGCTTCTCCTTTGCCCTTGGATGCCAAGTATCTTTTTTTTGGTGAGATCCAACATTCTCCTGTCGATGGTTGTTCAGCAGCTAGTTGCGGATCTTGGTGTTCTCGCAGGAGAAGATGAGCGCCGTCCTACTCTGCCATCTTAAGTACGTGTAAGGCCAAACTGTAGGGAGGGAACACAGCCCCACCCATCAGCAGAAAATTAGGTTAAAGATTTACTGATCATGGCCTTGCCCACCAGAGCAGAGCAAGACCCAGTTTTAGTCACAACCAGTGTTTCCCACAGGTAGGCTTCCATAAGCCTCTTATCCTCATCCATCAGAGGGCAGACAGAATGAAAGCCACAATCACAGAAAACTAGCCAAATTGATCACATGGATCACAGCCTTGACTGACTCAATGAAACTATGAGCCATGCAGTGTAGGGCCACCCAAGATGGACCAGTTATGGTAGAGAGTTCTGACAAAACATGGTCCACCTGAGAAGGGAATGGCAAACCACTTCAGTATTCTTGCCTTAAGAGCCCTATGAACAGTATGAAAAAGCAAATGGATATGACACTGAAAGATGAACTCCCCAGGTCAGTAGGTGCCCAATATGCTACCTCCAGAAGAAATGAAGAGGCTGAGGCAAAGTGGAAACAATGCCCAGTTGTAGATGTGTCTGGTGGTGAAAGTAAAGTCTGATGCTGTGAAGAACAGTATTACATAGGAACCTACAACGTTAGGTCCATGAATCAAGATAAATTTGGAAGTGGCCAAACAGGAGATGGCAAGAGTGAACATCAGCATTTTAGGAATCAGTGAACTTAAATGGATTGGAATGGGTGACTTTAACTCAGATAACCATTATATCTACTACTGTGGATTCCTTAGAAGAATTCCTTAGAAGAAATGGATTAGACCTCATAGCCAACAAAAGGGTCCAAAATGCAGTACTTGGGTGTAATCTCAAAAACAACAGAATGATCTCATTTGTTTCCAAGGCAAACCATTCAGTATCTCAAGTCATCCAAGTCTATGCCCCAACCACTAATGCTGAAGAAGCTGAAGCTGAACGGTTCTGTGAAAACCTACAAGACCTTCTAGAACTAACACCCAAAAACGATGTCCTCTTCATTATGGGGACTGGAATGCAAAAGTAGGAAGTCAAGAGCTACCTGGAGTAACAGGCAAATTTGGCCTTGCGTTACAAAACAAAGCAGGTCAAAGGCTAACAGATTTTGCCAAGAGAATGCACTGGTCATCACAAACAACCGCTTCCAACAACACAAGAGAAGACTCTACACGTGGTCAGCACTGAAATCAGATTGATTATATTCTTTGCAGCCAAAGATGGAGAAGCTCTATACAGTCAGCAAAAACAAAACTGGGAGCTGACTGTGGCTCAGATCATGAACTCCTTATTGCCAAATTCAGACTTAAATTGAGGAAAGTAGGGAAAACCACTAGACCATTCAGGTTTGACCTAAATCAAATCCCTTACAATTATACAGTGAAAGTGACAAATATATTCGAGGATTTAGATCTGATAGAGTGCCTGAAGTATTTGAACGGAGGTTTGTGACATTTTACAGGAGGCAGTAATCAAGACCATCCCCAAGAAAAAGAAAGGCAAAATGGTTGTCTGAGGAGGCCTTATAAATAGCTATGAAAAGAAGAGAAGCTAAAGGCGAAGGAGAAAAGGAAAGATATACCCATTTGAATGCAGACTTCCAAAGAATAGCAAGGAGAGATAAGAAAGCCTTCCTCAGAGATTAATGCCAAGAAATAGAGGAAAACAATAGAATGGGAAAGACTAGAGATCTCTTAAAGAAAATCAGAGCTATCAAGGGAACATTTCATGCAGATATGGACACAGTAAAGGACAGAAATGGACCTAACAGAAGCGGAAGATATTAAGAAGAACTATACAAAAAAGATCTTCATGACCCAGGTAGCCACAATGGTGTGATCACTCACCTAGAGCCAGACATCCTGGAATGTGAAGTCAAGTGGGCCTTAGAAAGCATCACTATGAACAAAGCTAGTGGAGGTGATGGAATTCCAGCTGAACTATTTCAAATCCTAAAAGATGATGCTATGAAAGTGCTGCACGCAATATGCCAGCAAATTTGGAAAACTCAGCAGTGTCCACAGGACTGGAAAAGGTCAGTTTTCATTCCAATCCCAAAGAAGGACAATGCCAAAGAATGTTCATACTGCTGCACAATTGTATACATCTTGCCTGCTAGCAATGTAATGCTCAAAATTCTCCAAGTCAGGCTTCAACAGTATGTGAACCAAGAACTTCCAGGTGTTCAAGCTGGCTTTAGAAAAGGCAGAGGAACCAGAGATCAAACTGCCAACATCCATTGGATCATAGAAAAAGCAAGAGAATTCCAGAAAAACATCTGCTTCATTGATGCTAAAGCCTTTGACTGTGTGGATCACAACAAACTGTGGAATGTTCTTAAAGAGATGGGAATACCAGACCACCTTACCGGTCGCCTGAGAAACCTGTATGCAGGTCAGGAAGCAACAGTTAGAACTGGACATGGAACAACAGACTGGTTCCAAATTGGGAAAGGAGTACGTCAAGGCTATATATTGTCACCCAGCTCATTTAACTTGTATGCAGAGTACATCATGCAAAATGCTGGGTTGGATGAAGCACAAGTTGGAATCAAGATTTCAGGGAGAAATATCAATAACCTCAGATATGTAGATGACACCACCCTTATGGCAGAAAGCGAAGAGGAACTAAAGAGCCTCTTGATGAAGGTGAAAGAGGAAAGTGAAAAAGTTGGCTTAAAACTCAACATTCAAAAAATGAAGACCATGGCATCCGGTCCCGTCACTTCGTGACAAATAGATGGGGGAAAAATGGAAACAGTAGCCGACTTTATTTTCTTGGGCTCCAGAATCACTGCATATGGTGACTGCAGCCATGAAATTAAAAGACACTTGCTCCTTGGAATAAAATCTATGACCAACCTAGACAGCATATTAAAAAGCAGAGACATTATTTTCCTGACAAAGGTCCCTCTAATCAAAGCTATGGTTTTTCCAGTAGTCGTGTGTGGATGTGAGAGTTGGACTATAAAGAAGGCTGAATGCCGAAGAATTGATGTTTTTGAACTGTGGTGTTGGAGAAGACTCTTGAGACTCCCTTGGACTTCAAGGAGATCAAACCAGTCGATCCTAATGGAAATCAGTCCTAAATATTCATTGGAAGGACTGACGCTGAAGCTGTAGCTTCAATACTTCAGCCATCTGCTGCAAAGAGCCGACTCATTAGAAAAGACCTGACTCATTAGCAAAGACCCTGATGCTGGGAAAGATTGAGTGCAGGACGAGAAGGGGAAAACAGAGGATGAAATGGTTGGATGGCATCACTGACTCAATGGACATGAGTTTGAGCAAACTCTGGGGGATGGTGAAGGACAGGGAAGCCTGGCATGCTGCAGTCTATGGGGTTGCAAAGAATGGGACACAACTGAGCAGCTTAACAACAACAGTGATGAAGAAGTGGCGATAAAAGGGGACAGGAACCACTCTGGAGTAGCTCTTGCTAGTTAAAGATGAGAGCATCGATATTTTAATGACTGCAGTTGATTGAAACACATGAATTGAAAAAGTTCTAGTTAATGATGCAACAATAACAGTGTTTGGGGTTTTTTGGGGGACAGTATCTTGTTATTCTGAAAATTAGTAAATGAGAAAAAAATCAAGCATTTACTTTGCTTTTCCTATATTTCAGTTCAGTTCAGTCCCTCAGTCGTGTCCGACTCTTTGCGACCCCATGAATTGCAGCACGCCAGGCTTCTCTGTCCATCACCAACTCGCGGAGTCTACCCAGACCCATGTCCATCGAGTCAGTGATGCCATCCAACCATCTCATCCTCTGTCGTCCCCTTCTCCTCCCGCCCCCAATCCTACCCAGCATTAGGTCTTTTCCAATGAGTCAACCCTTCGCATGAGGTGGCCAAAGTATTGCAGTTTCAGCTTCAACATCAGACCTTCCAATGAACACCCAGGATTGATCTCCTTTAGGATGGGTTGATTGGATCTCCTTGCAGTCCAAGGGACTCTCAAGAGTCTTCTCCACCACCACAGTTCAAAAGCATCAATTCTTCGGCGCTCAGCTTTCTTCACCGTCCAACTCTCACATCCATACATGACCACTGGAAAAACCATGGCCTTGACTAGACGGACTTTTGTTGGCAAAGTAATGTCTCTGCTTTTAAATATGCTATCTAGGTTGGCCATAACCTTCCTTCCAAGGAGTAAGCGTCTTTTAATTTCATGGCTGCAGTCACCATCAGCAGTGATTCTGGAGCCCCAAAAAATAAAGTCTGACACTGTTTCCACTGTTTCCCCATCTATTTCCCATGAAGTGATCCTATATTTACCTTTCCTATATTTGCCTGTAATCAAACAGTTGATAAAGTATCTTATGTGTAGAATTTCAGCTAATCAATATATATAGAAGGGGCAATACAATTAGAAAATTGCCACTTGCATTCCCTAAGGAGATCATAGATACAGATGACTGTCATTAATAGATGCTAACACCATTAAATGAAAGGCTAGTGGTGAGCTCTGTAATGGATAAATCATTTGACAACACTTTTAAAACCACAGTTTCACCCTCTCATCACTAAAAGTAATGTCACATCTTGTGTAACTCACAATATAGGAAGTATTGAGCACTTCAGCAAAGTTTCCTTGCCAAAATACCAAATCTAAAACTGACCAAGCTTCAAGATCTAATGACCTGGGGCAGGACATATGGGGTCTAGAGGAGCAGGTTGAAGGTTACCATACCACAAGGGATGGCGCTAGCAAGTGTTGAAATGTGGGAAAAGTACAGAATGAATGATCTGTTTACTTCAACAAATAAATGGCTTGAAAACAAAGGGCCAGAGAGGGAACTGCTTTACTTCAGTGGAGTTCAGTCTTTCAGTCATGTCCGACTCTTTGTGACCCCGTGAACCACATGAATTACGAATTATATATAAGTTTATCCTTTTTGTGAAATAAAATTTCACTTAAACTAAGTTTCAGATACACATTACATATAGCTCAATAATAAATTTCTAGCTATGAGACTACCTCTTCAATTATTTCAGAAGTCTTTCTGTTGTGTGTATGGTCAGGGCATAAGATCAGTTCAGTTCAGTTCAGTCACTCAGTCGTGTCCGACTCTTTGCGACCCCATGAATTGCAGCATGCCAGGCCTCCCTGTCCATCACCAACTGCCGGAGTCTACCCAAACCCATGTCCACTGAGTCAGTGATGCCATCCAACCATCTCATCCTCTGTCGTCCCCTTCTCCTCTTGCCTTCAATCTTTCCCAGCATCAGGGTCTTTTCAGATGAGTCATCTCTTTGTATCAGGTGGCCAAAGTATTGGAGTTTCAGCTTCAACATCAGTCCTTCTAATGAACACCCAGGACTGATCTGCTTTACGATGGACTGGTTGGATCTCCTTGCAGTCCAAGGGACTCTCAAGAGTCTTCTCCAACACCACAGTTCAAAAGCATCAATTCTTCGGCGCTCAGCTTTCTTTATAGTCCAACTCTCATATCCATATACGATTACTGGAAAAACCATAGCCCTGGCTAGAAAGACCTTTGTGGACAAAGTAATGTCTCTGCTTTTTCATATGCTGTCTAGGTTGGTCATAACTCTCCTTCCAAGGAGTAAGTGTCTTTTAATTTCATGGCTGGACTGCTTTAGACTAAGGCTTAAGTCATATCAACCAAATGCAGTGTATGAACCTAGTTTGGGTCTTCATTTAAATAAGCCAGTTGTAAAATAGATTTTTGAAGCAATTGGAAATAGTTGAACACGACCTGTTCATTTGATGATTATAGTTAATTTTGCTGGATATAATAGTGATGTTGTGGTATATTTTTTTAAAACTCTACATCTTCCATACTTGGTACTTACCATCATGACCTGGAAACTCTCCTAGCCTTTGCATCAGTTCTCAAGCTTTTTTTTTTTTTTAATTTCAGAATCCTTTTACACTCTTAAGCATTACTGAAGATCCCCCCCCAAAAGCTTTTGTTTGTGTAAATTTTATCATTAGTATTTATTATATTGCTTCCCAGGTGGCAGCTCAGGGTGAAGAATCCACCTGCCAATTCAGGAGACCCAGATTCTATCCCTGGGGTCAGGAAGAGCCCTTGGAGAAGGAAATGGAAACCCATTCATTATTCTTTCCTGGAAAGTCCCATGGACAGAGTAGCCTGGTGGGCTACAGTCCATGGGGTTGCAAAGAGTTGGACATGATTGAGTGACTAAGCACACAAACAGTGAATATTTGGAAGTTCATTGTATTTTTTCTCTACTTTGTGTATGTTTGGAATTTTCTAAAATAAGTTTTTAAAAATACCACGTGGTCATTAAAAAAAAGGAGGCTCTTTGGTATGTAGTAATGAAATGATCTCCATGGTTTTTGTGAAAAAAGGTGGAACTGTGGTGATGAGTTACTATTTGTGTTAATAAAGAGGGAAGAAAATATTCAAGAAAGTTTCATTAAGAAGCAATTTGGAGACAGAGGTAGGAGAGAAGGCCAGAGATGAAAGAGAAGACTTGCTTTTTAATGGTCTGTTCTCTTGTACTTTTTTTTTTAGCTTGTGCAGTGTGTATCGTTGAAAAAAAGTGGAATTAGAAACTACAATTTTAGACACACAACTGTGTACATTTAGAATAATAGAATGTTAATGCTGGAAGGGGTTTAGGAATTAATTGAACTACTACTTTTTTTTTTTTTTTACTACTTCATTTTAAAACTGAGAAAGGTAAAGTATAGCTTTTTTTTTTCCCAGTTGTGTGGCTGATTGGTATAAGGCATACCTGTGATCCGTGTCTCCTTACTGTCCTCCTCTAAAAAGTAGGCAGCATACAACTGTGGTTTAAACTTCGGCTTTTTATATTAGGTGGAAATTTGATTAATATGTTGACTTTACTTTGGGGACATAATACCTGCTTTTTTACACTGTATTCATGTAGTCCTGAGACTGTGTGTGGGAAAATAATGTAGTTTATGGATGTCAGGAATGCTGTTCCTGTGGCTTTATTTATTTTTAATGAACTCAAGAAACTCAAGCATTCTAAATATTTCATTCACTCCATTTGGCTGTCAGAAATTTCCTTGGGAATAATGCTTGGCATTCTTCTTGTCCAATTATAAGTCTGAAATGCCTGTTCTAAAATATTCAAGCTGTACACAAGGCTTTAACGTGAAACGCCTCCTCCTCAGTATCGCCGAGTGTACTGTACAGAGGCTGCCATTGTTTCTCGGGTGAATGCTTTCAAATCAACGTTTAAGTTGAGGTTTTAGAAGTTCCTATAGTATAGAGAGAGTGTAGGAAGCTTAACTTTTCCTGTAATATCTCAGACTGTTTCTCCCTTTCCTACCTGCTTCTCTTCCGTATTTGTCTCTCTTGAAAATGAGTATCGATTTCCACCTACTGACCTCAGTTAGAAGTCATAGCCTCTGCATCCCTTTCACAGCACCCTAATTTCTGGTTAGCTACTAGTTGTCAAAGCTGTCTCTTAAAAATGACTTGTATCAGTCTCTTCTTCTCCCGGCATCTTGGTTACATCCAGCTCCCTTATCCTCTCTCTAACTGAACTTATCTCCACCCCCACCCATCATTCATTCAGCTTCCAGATTCAAGCTTCTGAAACACAAGTGAGATTGCCATCTCCCTCCTCAAAAGCCAAGGAGGAGTCCCAGTTGCATTCAGTTATCGTAACTCTTTTATGCACTTCCTGTATGAGCTTTTTATACTAGTCTCAGTTAATTTATCAGCTTCCTCTGTTGCCCTCTTCCTCCTTCCCATCTTGCACCCTTCACCATGTTAAACTGCTTGAATTTCTCAGCATTCTCTGGCTGTAATATTACTGTTTCCTGAATATGTGGCTGTGTGATTGCAGTGCCGCTTGCCTGGAACCTGCTCCTTTCTGGGCTCAGTAAATTTTTCCTCTAGGTTCAGCTCAAATGTTCCCTCTTGAGAAGTATTCTGGGATCCTCTCAGAATCTTCTTTCCCTCATAATAGTCCTTACCAACATGATGCTGTGGCTGCTTGGGCCCTTTGTTAGATCAAGCGTTGGCAGACTTTTTCCATAAAGGACTAAGATAGTAAATATTTTTGGCTTTGTGGGTCATGTGATCTCTTTGAGGACTACTCAGTCATCTGGCAGTCAGAGTCAGGCATATACACTGGTTTGAATCCTGACTCAGTACTCACCCTTTCTGTACCCCTCACCACATCACCAAATCATGTAAAGCTTGGTTTCCTCATCACTAAAATGGTAAAAATTACATAATGCCTGACTGTATGATGGTTTGAAAATTAGGGATAGTATATTAAAAGTAGAATCTAAAATGGCAGCACCTAGCACAAAATGGGCACTGAATAAACACTACCTGCTATTGTTTTTATTTATTCCCCCTAGTGTTAGTCTCCCTTCGCCCCCTGCAGCTTGTTCAATATTTCTAAGAGTTATGGGGAGGAGTTAAGGTTTACAGGAACAACTCAAATCATTCTGGTAGGTTATGTTCATACAATGTGATCCAGCAACTTTAAGTCTTCTTTATATAACCTACAAATACAGCCAAGTTAACTGCGTTTCTTTAGTCATCTTTTTCAAAATTATAAAAAGTCATTGAATACCAGGTAATATACAGTACAGTGTGTTGACATTTGGACATTCATTTGGAAAGGCAGGGCAGGACACTCAATCACTTAGAACTCTAGCAGTATACTCTATACCTGGGACGCATACTAAGGAGTGATACCTGTTCTTAAAATTCCTTGTTCCTCCCAAAGTAAAAATTGCATAATATCTGTTCATAGCACAGTCCTTGTACTTGGCAGGGAATTTCCTCTTTTGTTAAATAAGCACCCTGGTTAGCTAGAAAATGAAGGGATTTTGTAAACTGACTGTTTCTGTTTATTTGTTCTTCCTTTTAAGCAGTATTTTGAGCTGTGCAGGGAAAAAAAAATGAGCTCAGGGGTAAATGACTTTAAAACTCAAGGAACTGAAACTACTAGTGCTTGGCCTTGTGATAATTTAGTGACTTAATTTGAACAAGTTATTTCACCTCATACTCAGCTTTACTCATCTTTTAAACATTTTATCGGTCCTTGTGTCCAAGAACTTGTGTAGCTGTTCTTTAAAACATTCTGTAAAAAATAGTAAATTTATCTGGAATCCAAACAAGTGCAGATAATACTATTATGTTGATCTTATTTTTATGAAGGGACACATGAATGGTTAGAATGGGCTTGACTGTAGAAGTATGTCACGGATTTGATAGGGTGCAGCCCTTGTGCCATCTGGGCGACCAGCAGAGCTGTCTGGTGGTAATGACATTATTGAGGGGCTGTCAAATGCCAGGGGCATCACATTGTAGGAAATTATATTATGTTGAGGCATCTGGTCCCATCACTTCATGGGAAATAGATGGGGAAACAGTGTCAGACTTTATTTTTGGGGGCTCTAAAATCACTGCAAATGGTGATTGCAGCCTTGAAATTGAAAGACGTTTACTCATTGGAAGGAAAATTATGACTAACCTAGATAGCATATTAAAAAGCAGAGACATTACTTTGCCAACAAAGGTCCGTCTAGTCAAGGCTATGGTTTTTCCAGTAGTCATATATGGATGTGAGAGTTGAACTGTGAAGAAAGCTGAGCACCAAAGAATTGATGCTTTTGAACTGTGGTGTTGGAGAAGACTCTTGAGAGTCCCTTGGACTGCAGGAAGATCCAACCAGTCCATCCTAAAGGAGATCACTCCTGGTGTTCATTGGTAAGACTGATGTTGAAGCTGAAACTCCAATACTTTGGCCACCTGATGTGAAGAGTTGACTTATTGGAAAAGACCCTGATGCTGGGAAGGATTGAGAGCAGGAGGAGAAGGGGGCGACAGAGGATGAGGTGGCTGGATGGCATCACTGACTCAGTGGACATGGGTTTGGGTAGACTCCGGGAGTTGGTGATGGACAGGGAGGCCTGGCGTGCTGCAATTCATGGGGTCGCAAAGAGTCGGACACGACTGAGTGACTGAACTGAACTGAAGTGCATTATTGCCTGCAGTATTCTGGAAATTAGTAATATGTCTAAAATGTATAGCTTGCCAGTCAGGATTTTCCATGTTGTAGATTATCACCATAGATAATTGATTTTTTTAAGAAAATTTTTTCCAGGGAATTCTCTGGCAGTCCAGTAATGGTTAGGATTCCGCTTTCACGGAGCATATAGAGTGCTTTTTCCATTGTTGAAGACCCGGGTTTTATTCCTGGTTGGGGATCTAAGATCCCACAAGCCATACAATGTGCCCCCCCCAAAAAAAGTTTCCAGAACTTTAACATGGAATAGGATTTAGAAAAGACAGAGGAACCAGAAATCAAATTGCCAACATCCGTTGGATCATTGAAAAAGCACGAGAGTTCCAGAAAAAATCTACTTCTGCTTTATTGATTATGCCAAAGCCTTTGACTGTGTGGATCAGAACAAACTATGGAAAATTCTTAAAAGAGATGAGAATACCAGACCACCTTACCTGCATCCTGAGAAATCTGTATGCAGGTCAAAAAGCAACAGTTAGAACTGGACATGGAGTAACAGACTGGTTTCAATTTGGAAAAGGAGTACATCAAGGCTGTATGTATATTGTCACCCTGCTTATTTAACTTATATGCAGAGTACATTATGTGAAATGCCAGACTGGATGAAGCACAAGCTGGAATCACGATTGCAGGGAGAGAGATCGATAACCTCAGATATGCAGACGACACCACCCTTATGGCAGAAAGCAAAGAAGAACTAAAGAGCTAATGATGAAAGTGAAAGAGGAGAGTGAAAAAGTTGACTTAAAACTCAACATTCAGAAAACCAAGATCATGGCATCCGGTCCCATCACTTCATGGCAAATAGATGGAGAAACAATGGAAACAGTGGCTGACTTTATTTTCGGGGTCTCCAAAATCACTGCAGATGTTGACTGCAGCCATGAAATTAAAAGATGCTTGCTCCTTGGAAGAAGAGTTATGACCAACCTAGGCAGCATATTAAAAAACAGAAACATTACTTTCATAACAAAGGTCCATCTAGTTGAGGCTATGGTTTTTCCAGTAGTCATGTATGGATGTAAGAGTTGGACTATAAAGAAAGCTGAGAGCCGAAGAATTGCTTTCGAACTGTGGTGTTGGAGAAGACTCTTGAGAGTCCCTTGGACTGCAAGGAGATCCAACCAGTCCATCCTAAAGGAAATCAGTCCTGAATATTCATTGGAAGGACTGATGCTGAAGCTGAAACTCCAATACTTTGGCCACCTGACGCGAAGAAGTGACTCATTTGAAAAGATCCTGATGCTGGGAAAGATTGAAGGCAAGAGGCGAAGGGGACGACAGGATGAGATGGTTGGATGGCATCACCAACTCAATACACATGAGTTTGAGTAAGCTCTGGGAGTTGGTGATGGACAGGGAGGCCTGGTGTGCTGCAGTCCGTGGGGTCACAAAGAGTCGGACACGACTAAGCGTCTGAACTGAAGTGAACCTAGAACAAATCTACCGCTACTGTGCTATTGGCTGTGGGAATGGAAACTTAGCAGAGACCAAAGGGAGAGGACAGATAGATAGAGGGAATATGGATAGCTTCTCCAGCTAGAGCTGCCTGGTATTAGTCTCATTCTGGCTGGAAAAGACTGAGAACATTGTTTCTCAAATCTCTCTTTCCCTCTTTTTTAGCTCCAGTCCAGCATTTATATGATTATCTTCTAGAATTATCCATTAGATATCTCATTGAACCCTCAAATTCATGATCAGAGGACAGTTTCCTTGTGGTTCCCTCCTCCACCCACCATTTCACATTCTCTAGGAGGGCAGCTCCCCCACTGACCTGCCCCACACCCTGTCATGGGCCTGGACATGGCCTCTTCCTTCTGTATTTCTGGAAATGTGTCACTTCCTTCCAACTCCCACTTTGATCCTCCTCCTTTCTCAGCCTGAATTAACTGCAGAAGTGAATTCTCTTACCAGGTTTGCCCATATCCAGCCCAAGTCAGAGTGATCTTTCTAAAACCCAAATTGGGTTATGTCATTTCCTTATTCTAACAACCTCAGTGACTTACTCATTGCCTTCAGGTTTCAGTCCAGACTCTTTATAAGTAGACCCCTGCCTTTTTGTTCAACCTCTCTAACCTCATCTATATGCTCTCTGCGTTCCTTTTTTAAAAGCAGTTGTTTGTTCCTTAGTTACTGGTCCATTCTTTCATTTGTCCATCAAACGTTTTTTGGCCACCTGTATATATGGGTCAGGGGCTGTACTTAAGGATTGGTTGTGAGGCAATCAACTGTACCGGTCCTTAGACCTTTCACTGACCTTTCATACCATTAATCAGGATAGACTAGATTATGTTGCCTGTCAGCCATGGGCTTTCAAAGGCTCTGCTCCACACAGGAACTCTCTTCTGTTCAAGGGGCTCAGGCTTGTATCTACACCAATTCGAACTCACCACATTCTTGGACAATGTGACAGAGGAGGAGAGAGACTGCATTGGCTTCTCCCTGTCTCAGCCCAAAAGCGACACATGTCTCTTCTGCTCATATTTCATTACGCAAAACTAGTCAAATGGTCCCACCTAACAGCAAAGGGAGGCTGGATACTGTAGGCAAGAGCATGAAATATTTACTGAGCATTATGGTGTGTAGTCACTGAAATATAATCGGTCACCTGACTGCTTGTTGACTTTAAATTTCTCAAGAGCTGGGGCTGTATCTGCCTTGCTTTGTATCCTAAGCACAGGGCCATATGGTAGGCTTCTGGTGGTTTTTGTTGTTGTTGAATGAGTGTCCTTTTTTTCACAAATTTGTTTATTTTATTTATTTATTTTTGGTTCTGCTGGGTCTTGGTTGCTGCACAAGTTTTTCTCTAGTTGCCGAGTGTGGGCTTCTCGTTGCAGTTCTTGTTGTGGAGCAGGGGGTCTGGGGCTGCATAGCTGTGGATCCTGGGCTCTCGAGCACAGCCTCAGTAGTTGTGGTGCCCGGGCTTAGTGGCTCCGCGGGATGTGGGATCTTTCCAGATTGGGGATCGAACCCATGTCTCCTGCGTTGGCAGGTGGATCCTTTACCACTGAGCCACCAGGGAAGCCCCAAGTGTCCTTCTTGAACTTGAATTCAACTCAAATGACTTCCTTTAAGAAACTTCCCTTTACCACCCCCTACCATCTCCCTGCAACCTGACTTTTCAGTGTGATTGTGATTTTCTCTGCATACCTCAACCAAAGCACTCCTCTCACTGTATTATATTCTTTTGGAAATTTGTATTAAGCAATTTAAAACTTAAGAGGTAAAACATTACTGTTTTAGCTGCAGCCCTTTATGTAAATCTCTCCAGATTAGATTTATCATTCCCACCCATCTCTATATTTTTTCACTGCACACTTGTCCGTAATCAACACAATGATTTTTTTCTGTGTCCTTGAGGATACTAAGTTGTCATGAATCTAAGAATTCATATATGGGTGGGTGTGTTCTGTGGGTTTGTTTATCCATTTCTGCCTGAGTATCACTGGTCTCCATGCAGAGAGCTTCACAGAAGGCCTGGCGCTTGGTTGGCCAGTCCCCCACTTTGATCCGCCTCAGAATTGCCGAGTTCCAATCTGCATCTCCAGTTCCTGGCTCCTTACAGTGTTTAATGAATATTTGTTGAATAAATGATGATTTTTTTTCCTTCGAGCATCATTTTCAGATCTTTTAGGAGCTTTGCCATTTAATTTCTTTTTAGATAATTTATTTAAAAGTCAAGCTTCAGAATAAGAATTTACTGAGCAAAACACCACTTGTAAGGCAGGAAGGAGTAAAGTCTCTGGTGAAAATAAAGAATATTTTGTTTTCAGTTTTTGCAATAAATTTTCAATGGGTTGTCAAGGAAACTTTCTGAGGAGAAGAACTATTTGCTGGTAATAGTGTTTGCTTTGAAGTATGACTACAAAGTAACGCGGCTGGCTTCTCCAGCTTCAGTGTTGTATGTAGTCTTACCTCATAGAGTCGTGCTTTGAATGTAAAAAGCAATCACACTGGCTAGATTTACTAGCTAATATTTCATGTTGATTGATATTTAGAAATTAAATTATACTCTATGGTACAGTTACTTTTTCATTGCTTAACTTTGAAATGTCCCTATAAAGTTCTTTCATTCGACTGAAACCTAATTGGATGGCCCTAGTCAGCCTTAGAAGTGAATGATTAGGTTTAGAATGGCTGGTAAACACTTTGCCAAGAAGTGGGAGAAGTGTAGGAAGAAAGACTACATGTTGTTATTTATATACCAAATCAGTGAAGGATTAACCCATTTTTCTACTTTTCCTTCTGGAATCTCCCTTGCAGATTAAATAGATACGACATTATCTAAAGAGTCTTTGGAGGACTTTTTTTTTTTTTAACTTTTGTCTTGAATTAATAAATGTGATTATATTTGGGTTTATTTTTTTAATCAGAAGATTTTCAAAATGTATGATTGGCCACAGTTTTTGAGGAGAATGGATATGGCAGTGACCCCCTTTTTCTTTTATGGGAATGATTTGATACAATAATGAAACCAAGGATAACCTTCTGGAAGGCCACTCCTCTGGAGTGTAGACTCTGAACAAGGTAGTGGTGGCACTATCTAAGCTTTAAAAACTTGCTGTGATTTTAAAGCTAGTTTTATTTTATTGAGCTGAAGTTCACATAGCATTAGCCATTCTAAAGTGAATAAGTCGGTAGCATTTAGCAACTACCACTTCTATCTAGTTTCAAAACACTGTCATCATTCCAAAGTAAAACCCTGTACCCATTAAGCAGTTATTCCCTATTCTTCCCTTCCTTCAGTCCCTGGCTTCCACCAGTCTCCTCTCTGTCTCTGTGTATCTACCTATTCTGCATATTTTATATGAATGGAATTATACATTATGTGACTTTTTTTTGAGTTTGGCTTTCACTTAACCATAATGTTGTCAAGGTTCATCCACTGTAACATTTATCAGAATGTTATTCCTCTTTATGACTGAAAACTAATCCTTTTATGTACATGCCACATTTTGTTTATCCACTCATGCATTGATGGACGTTTGAGTTATTTCTACTGTTTGGTTATTATGAATAATACTGCCATGAGCATTTGTGTGAGGGTTAGAGTGCCTGTTTTCAGTTCTTTGGGTATGGTATATACCTGGGATCGGAATTGCTAGATCAGATGGTAATTTCATGTTTAACTTTTGGAGGAACCGCCTGTTTTCCGTAGTGCCTAAACTGTTTTACATTCCTACCAGCAGTGTATGAAGATTCCAGTTTCTCTGCATCCTTGTCAGTACTTGTTACTTTAAAAATTATAACCGTTCTAGTAGGTGTAAAGTGGTATCCCATGATGGGTTTACTTTGTACTTCTTTAGTGACTAATGATGTTGATCACATCTTTTCATGTGCTTGTTGGCTCTTTGTATATCTTCTTTGGAGAAATGCTGTTGGTCATTTTTTCCTTGGGTTGTACGAGTTGCTTATATATTTTGGATACCGGACCTTATCAGATAATTTCCAAGAATTTTCTCCCATTCTGTAGATCATCTTTTCACATTCTTGATAATGTCCTTTGATGCACAGAAGATTGTGATTTTGATGAAGTCTAACTTATCCATTTTTTGTTTTGTTTCTCAGGTTTTTGTTGTCATGTCTTAAGAATTTGGCCTGTCTTAAGCAAATCCAGGATCATTAAGCTTTACCTCTGTTTATAGATTTAGCTCTTAGGTTTAGGTTGCTGGTCCATTTGGAGTTAATTTTTGTATACGATGTGAAGTAGGAGTCCAGTGAGGACTCTTATTTAAAAGCATAATTTCGTGAAACTGCCACATTGTCCTTCCTTCCTTCCTCCCTCTTCCATCTTCCTGTCCTCCCACCCTCCCATCCTACTTTCTTCTTGTTTTGGCCGTGCTGCAAGGCTTGCAGCATCTTAGTTACCTGACCAGGGACTGAACCTGAGCCCTAACCACTGGGAAACCAGGGAATTCCCTTACGTTGTACTTTTAACATCCCTTGATTAAACATACATACACACCAACCAAGAACTATTATGGATTTTCTGTTCTTTTTTTGGCTGTTCCTTGTGGCTCTTGGGATCTTAATTCCCCAACTAGGGATCGAACCTGCGCTCCCTGCAGCGGAAGTGCAGAGTCTTAACCACTGGACTGCCAGAGAAGTCCCAATTTTATATTATTTTAAGTTATTCCGTGTTGTATTAATCAAAGCAGAGTTTATATACATTTAAAAAAATAGTGCTTGTAAATTTAAGACCATTTTCTCAGTCCACACGCTGTATAGTGGTGACTGTATATGGATTCATGGATTTCCCTCTTGTAGCTTGTGATCCCCTCTCAGTCTGCAGATCGTAGATTTCGTAGAGGAGCATCAGGAGAATCTTATCATGACAGGAAGAAAGGGATTAAAGATGAAGAAAGAAGTAGTTTCCAAGGGCTGATGGTTGCAGAGAGCTTAAATGGGAGAGAGGAAGTGACTGGAGGAAAGTTAACTGGCACTCAGTCATGGGACCCATGAGGGCCAGAGAGGAAGGAGTGATTTCTTTCAGGCAACAAAGATGACTGCAGAGTAGAAGTTCAGTGCTGGGGCATGGAAGGGTAGATAGGGAATATGGTTTGGAATAGGGCCTGAGGCTCAGAAGACATCAGAAAGTGATTGTTTAGGGAGCAGTTGAGGATTCCTTTAGTTATGGAAATAATGCCAACCCAACTCCATCTCCAAATGAAGAGTAAAGCTAACTTTGTTTAACATCTGTCCTAGAGAGGGTTAAGAAAAAGGAACTAGGGAAGTTCTAGATTTTATTTTAACCATGACTAGAATTCTGGTTAAGTTTGAATTAGTAACCTGTGTTCTATATCAATATTTTGTGTTTGTTTGGGTTTTTTTCACTTCTTTTTTTAAAAATTAATTTTATTGAAGTATAGTTGATATACATTGTTGTGTTAGTTTCTGGTGTACAGCAAAGTGACTCAGTTATACATATGTATATTCTTTTCCATTATGGTTTATCACAGAACGTTGAATATAGTTTCCTGTGCTATACAGTAGGACCTTGTTGTTTATCCACCCTATATATAATAGTTTGCATTTGCTAATACCAAACTCCTAATCCTTCCCTCCAACACTGATGACCCCCCCACCCCGCCCCGCAACCACAAGTCAATTTTTTATGTCTGTGAGTCTGTTTCTGATAGATTCATTTTTGTCATATTTTAGATTCCACATACAAGTGATAGCATATGGTATTTGTCTTCCTTTCTCCATACTTCACTTAGTATGATAATCTTTGGGTCCATCCATGTCACACAAATGACATTATTTCATTCTTTTTTAGGACTGAATAATATTCCACTGTATGCATGTATATGTACACACACCCTACGTCTTCTTTATCCATTCATGTGTTGACGGACATTTAGGCTGCTTCTGTGTCTTGGCTAATGTAAATAATGCTGCTGTGAACACAAGGGTGCAGGGATCTTTTTGAAGTATAGTTTTGTCTGAGTATATGCCCAAGAGTGGGATTGCTGCATTATAACATGGCAGCAGTACTTTTCGTCTTTTAAGGAGCCTCCATACTGTTTTCCCTAGTGGCTGCCCTAATTTACATTCCCACCAGTCATGTAGGAGAGTTCCCTTTTCTCGACATCCTCTTCAGCATTTATTTATTTATTATTAAATTTTTTTTGGTTGCACTAGGTGTTTTTGCTGCGCACAGTCTTTCTCTAGTTGCAGAGCGTGGGGGCTACTCTCTAGTTGTGGTGTGCGGACTTCTCATTGCAGTGACTTCTCTTGGTGCGGGGCACATGGTCTGGAGCGCAAGGGCTTCAACAGCTGTGGCCGCATGGGTTTAGTTGCTCTTTGGCACGTAGGGTCTTCCTGGATCAGGGATCAAACCCAGGTCTCTTTACCACTGAGCCAGCAAGGAAGCCCTATTTGTAGACTTTTTAGTGATGGCCATTAAGTGTCATTTCTTGATAAAAAGTTTCCTAGTAAAAGAATGCCAGTTTTACCTCAGCTGAAAGCATGAGAACAAGAAATCTTGCTAGTCCTCATGTTGGTTGGTGGGAGAATTAGGTTGTCAGCGCATGCTTAGAGCTTAGGGTTATGTGTAGTATCGGCCTGTGGCCATCAGATGGGGCGGGAGCTGGGAGACACAGGAGTGAGAACCTTGGAGGGAAAGTTGGGCTGTGGGGCCAGGGCCAGCTCTCCACAGTGCTCACAAGCTCATCAGTGCGTCAGTGACAGTCTCTGTTTTGTGTTGCTTTGTTTTGAGTGTTTCTGTCAGTTGCATGTTCAAAGGGCTAAAGAGAAAGGAACAAAGGAAAGGATCGACAGGACAAGTGACTGAGAATCTGAGGGGTCCACCTAATGGCCATTGGTTCAGATGCCCTTCTGCTGTTAAGACAGATTGTCTGCTTTTTCAAACAGAGATGGAAGCTACCTTACAAGTGATTCGGAGAGGTATCAAGAAAGAATGGGTCCTAGGTACTTTTATTTGTGTGGCGTTTAAACTCTGAGTTTGGTTGCGTGTGGCTTTCCGAGTTTTAACAGCCCGTGTGACCTCTGACTTTCAGGTGCTCCTTGTGAGCAGCAGCCGCCATCCAGACCGGTGGATCGTCCCTGGAGGGGGCATGGAGCCCGAGGAGGAGCCGGGCGTGGCCGCAGTCCGAGAAGTCTGTGAGGAGGTAGGCGCTGAGAACGGGTGTGGCTGTACCGTGCATCACCACTCACTGTGTGAACAGACGCAGGGTCACAGAGGGAAGGCGCTTAGCACTCACCACATGCCTCCTTGATCAGAGGGTGATGAGGTTGTGACATGGTGGTATTTACCAGACTCTCTGCAAGGGGCGATCCTAGTAGTGACTGTGTGTGATTACACCGGACAGCTCTTTCTGATCCTAGTAGTGACTGTGTGATTACACCGGACAGCTCTTTCTGATGGCCCTTGGGGCCCTGCCTGCTCTACCTCTGTTACCTGTGGTGGAAGATTGAGAATCAGATAGTTCATCAGCTCTAAGAAACAAGAGAAGTAGGCAGTATTGATACAAGCAACTTATCCTCGTTAGCCTTTGCTTGAGGCGAAGGTAGCGTTCGTTCTCCTTTGCTCCCTGGGTCCTGGCAGTAGAGCAGTGGCTAAAGCAGAAGTTCAGTTTGCCAGAAGCTGTTAAAGGTGCAACTTGAGAGACAATAGTATCTTGTTTTTTATTTGGTCACATGATACTCACCCTATATGTATTGAGTTCTTGGGCCATGCCCAGTGTATCTTACTGGATACTTGAGAATTAACAGTAAGAAGTGAGATCTTGGTGCTCTTACTTAAAGGGCTTACAGTTTTGTTGGGGAAACTGAGAAACAAATTACAGTTCAAAACCAGGAGGAAGGAACTAATGTTTCTCCATAGCCTCTGTGGCAACACCACACCCTGCTTATGTTATCTCGTCTAGGAGTCTGACTCAGTAATGTAAGTTTTACCAGCCCCATTTACTTGCCTTAGCCACATAGTGCTTTTTATAGGTCCATTTCTTTGTTCCAAAAGGGACTTAAGACTGATTCTAAGAACATATAAAATAGAGCTTAGAAAAGGTCTGAGTTCTGCAGTTCTTTTGGGTCCAGCCCTTGCTGAAGTCTTCTTAGACTAATTTCACTTTAGAATACCCAAGGAATTCTTTCCTTGCTCTGAAGTCCTGCAGAGTTATGTTGGCTCGTGACACTATTATTTTATCATATATCTGAGTATCTATAACTATATTGTAACCTCTGAGGACTAAGATTATGTTTCCTATTTTAAATCCTCCCTTCTTGTGCCTAGTACACAGCTGGGTGAATCGAAAGTAATTAATACAAGCTTCTATGACAAATGGAACATAAAACTCCTGAAGAAATACCCCAGTTGGAAATTACCAGAGTTCTTTCTGGAAGATCTCAAAGGTTTGACTATTCAAATAAGTGTGGTAGGGCCAGCTGGTGGACCTGAGCTACATAATTTTGATTTCAATCCAGTTGGCTCCAGTGGGTTCCGAGACACCCAAGGCAAAAGTGATGTTTGACAGAGTTATTGCAGCTCTGTAGATTCACAGGTTGTTGGAAGACCTGAAGTAGACTGATGGTTCTAGAATAGAGAGGAGGGAAAAAATTCTGAGACCTTGGGCAAACCTTGCTACTTGGTTTTAGAAGTTGTAGGGAGACAAGTTGACAGCTTTACCTCTGTAGAGCGCATTTGGATTTGGCATCTTTCTCAGGAAAGCTTGTATCAGTTGCTACTATGGTTGTTTTGTTTTTGAGTACCACGGTTGAAATGTCCCTCGGTTATACAAGTGCAACTAAGGTGTGGAAAACTAGATGATTGCAAAAGAAAATGCAGTGAGGGAGTTGGAAAGAATATACAGTTACCCTTTTGTTTCCTGGAAATTGCATACCAGCCTTCAGTAGGTAAAGGAGGGAGAGAGTGGAGAATAAAGTGGAGTTGGGACACTAGAAGGTAAACGGTGTAGCACAGATAATTAAACTACATTTTTCATACATTCCTCACTTACCTACCTCCTGTCTTGAAGGGAATCCCAAGCTCGAAATTAAACCCTGCCTGCTGTTCTCAGCCCTGAAGAGTCCTGCTTGACCTTGAGCACATTTTCCCCCTCCAGGCAAAAGAGTTGTACCATATACCCTGTTCTTTACTCCAGCATTATTGAGAGGATACAGAATAAACGTGTTAGTTGCTCAGTTGTGTCCTACTCTTTGTGACACCAAGGACTGTAGCCCGCCAGGCTCCTCTGTCCATGGAATTCTCCAGGCAAGAACACTGGAGTGGGTAGCTATTCCCTTCTCCAGGGGACCTTCCTGATACAGGGATTGAACCCAGGTCTCTTGCGTTGCAGGCAAATTCTTTACCATCTGAGCCACCAGGGAAGCCCATGAACAAAATAAAGTACCAAATAAATCAAATACTCGTACAAACAACATAAATTAGAGAAATGTGTCATTACAGAGACAAACATTTCAGTGGCTTACATCAAAATAAAATGGAGGGGCTGACTTTTCCAATTCTGTCTGCTAACAGAGAATAAAACTTGGAATCAGTGAGGATGTAGGTAGATGTTTTTGATTGTTCTTGAAGGGTCATTTTGTAAGCAGAAATCACTATTCAGGGATTTATTTAGTTTTCAAAATGTCATGACTTTGTAAAAGCAAACATTCAAAAACTTAATTCTTTCCTAATGCTTATAAATCTGATTGCTGTATTATAAGCATAGGAGATTTTACTAGTCATTTTTAAGGAGCCTTTGGATAATACCTAGGCCAGTTCATTGAAGACTTTCAGATGTTTCAGATTGCATTTATAAATTTAATTAACTGGATTGCTTTTTAAAGAACTTCAGTTGTCTGACTTTAAAAAAATGAAAATCTTCTGAGGCTCCTCATCAGTAAAGTCCTGTGAATGTCATGTATTAAATTTACAGCTAAGATGAGTCTTAAATAGTGCCGCAGTGCAGAGATCCCCAACCTCTGGGATGTATGTAATGCCTGATAATCTGAGGTGGAGCTGATGTAATAATAATAGAAATGAAATGTATAATAAATGAAATGTTCTTAAATCATCCCAACCCGCCTCCCCCCCCATTCCCCTACTTCTGGTTCAAGGAAAAATTGTCTTCCATGAAAGCAGTCCCTGATGCCAAAAAGGTTGGGGGCCACTGCCGTAGTGTACATAAATTTACTAAGATTTTCAACTTAAAATTACCAGTCAGAAATAAGGTATTCAATTATACTTTCAAAATTGAGGTTGCCATCTAATAAGCCAAATTATTTTAAACATTATAAAATCATAAAATATGTCTGGCCTCCTTCACCTTTCCTGTTAAATGAGGCCAGGACTCAGAGTGTCCTGTAAGGAAAAGCTGGTGCAGTTACTGTAGCTCAGTCAAGACTGTCACTTCACTGGACTTCCCTGGTGGTTCAGTGGTGAAGACACTGCAGGGGGCATGGGTTTGATCCCTGATCAGGAAACTAGGATTCCACATGCCACTCAGTGTGGACCAAAAAAAAAGGACTGTAATTAAACAAAGATGAATGGTCATCATGCAGTCCACCATTGAGTGAGCCATCTGAAGTATCCGGCACACCAGGCTAATTTTGTGCTTCACCCTGAAGGTCTCTTCCTCCATGCAGTCTTTGTGATTCCTTGTTCTCCCTGTGTGTTTCCATTGCAGTGTATTTCTAGCATCTTTTTTTTTTTTTTGCCTCACTGTGCAGCATGTGGGATCTTAGTTCCCTGACCAGGGATCAAACCTGTGCCCCCTGCATTGGAAGACAGAGTCTTAATCGCTGGGCCACCAGGGAAGACCCTATCCAGCATCAGCATTATCATGTTTTATTCATATCACTTGTCTAGTTGTCTTCTGTGCTAGATTTTACATTCTGTGTAGCCAGATACTATTCCTTTTCAGTCACTGTTTAATCCCCAGTGCTTAACACATAACAAGTGCTTAAGAAAGGAAGTGCTACAGTTTTGGGGGTGACCATTAGAGCAGCCACATAAATGTGGTTGAGGTAGGCCCTTTTGGATTGCCAGGAGTATTTACAGGTCCCTCGGTTAACTGAGGGAGAAGAATATGACAGTCAGACTGTGCAGAGCTGGAAACTTAGGTCATGCTGCCCAGGCAGGCCTTCTCACAGAGGCTGGGTGGACGGCGGGGACGCCGTGCAGCTCTCGAGCCTGGCCACCATCCCTCTCCTGCACTGTGGAGGCACTGCCTTTCTAAGCTCTTCTCAGCCTTGGCTTCTGCTTACCACTTTCTGTTTGGTGCTTTTCCTCCCTTGTGTATCACTAACCTGTCTGTTGACTCACTCTGTGTATCTCATACTCAGCTTTCCTGAGAAGAGGACTTGACTGGTTACCGTCTTCAGGCATAGTTGCCAGGTCACATCCATTTCTAGCCATTTGAAGATGTCTGATTTCTTATTCCTCTAACTGAGCTCAGAATGGCAAGGTCATGTGCTTTAAAAGCATGGCTGCTGCTGCTGCTGCTAAGTCGCTTCAGTTGCGTTCGACTCTGTGCGACCCCATAGACGGCAGCCCACCAGGCTCTGCCATCCCTGGGATTCTCCAGGCAAGAACACTGGAGTGGGTTGCCATTTCCTTCTCCAGTGCATGAAAGTGAAAAGTGAAAGTGAAGTCGCTCAGTCGTGTCCGACTCTTAGTGACCCCTTGGACTGCAGCCTACCAGGCTCCTCCATCCATGGAATTTTCCAGGCAAGAGTACTGGAGTGGGTTGCCATTGCCTTCTCCGAAAAGCATGACAGCCTGTACTTAAGTACTGCCTGCAGCAACTGTACCAGTGGTTCTGTGTGTGTAATAAAAATACATTTATTAACACAGGGAAATATTTGCTGCAAATTCCCTAGTGATTGAAGTAGGTTATGAATCAGTGTTTATGATAGAAAACCATTTAGTGAATAAATATGTGTCTACTTGTATAGAAAGAACAATAACATTGCAGGTGCCAAGCTCTGTTTAAGCCTTTTGCATTTGTTGCCTCATTTCTTTACCATACCTGATGAGGTAGTAACTGTTATCATCTACATTTTATAGGTGAGAAAAAAGTGAGATTGAGTAATTTGTGCAAACTGACTGTGCCCAGCTAGATGTGCTCAAGGTGAAATTTGAATCCAGAACATCTAGTCTTAGCACCCATACTCTTAATGCCTTGAAAGAATGTCCACCAGATGTTCACAATGGTTATCATTGGGTTAGCTCTTAGATTATCAAGTTTTCTGCATTAAACATATATTTGTTCCTAGAAAAATTTTCTGAATAAACGTGAATGTAACGAGGTTATTAAGTCAGTCTTAGGTACGGTAAAACTCAACCTGCTCTGAAACTTGGTTCAACCCAGCTTAAAATTTTTAGCATGTTGTCTGAATCTCAGAAACAGATAAATCTGTAGCACTTGAATCATTAGAAATCATCACATTTAAAGGACCGAACTCTTCCCTTTTGGAAACTTGCCTTCATTTTTCAGTTGTTTTCAAAGTCCTGCTAGAGTGATCCCTCAAAAGGTTGGAAGGACGAGGCTTTCTCCCAGGACTGGCCACGGGCCTTTGGTCATAGTGCATCTCTAGCAGAGGCTTGTGTAGCCAGCCATGTGATGCTCTCTCTGGAATAAAAAGGAAAAGAAGTTCTTTGTGTGGTTTTCAGAGCTATTCTTTCTTGTTAATTCAATGGGAAAGGTAAAACTGCTGGCTGACAGGGAAGAAAGAGAAGCTGGATCTGAAACTGTTCTGTCTCTGTGCAGCTGTTAAATGTCCATCTCTTTCACCCATTGTCACCTCAGCCAAACCAAGAGTGTTATCACAAAGATATAGAACATCTGAAAACAGAAACGAAAAAATTATGTGCATAGGTGCAGCTGTATTCTCTTCAAGGGTGACAAAGATGGGTACCTTCTGCCTTTAAAGAAATGTAGCCCGTGATAACGGAGAGTGTGATCAAATGCCATTTCCTTCTATCTGCTGCCTCATGTCTGGGCAAGGCCCATATCCATCTCCATTTCTAGCATATAATCTATAAAGTTTCTGTAGATAGCCTGATAATTAACCTTTGGCACAGACCTAGCTTTAAAAAAAATAAAACTTGTTCTCCAACTTCCTCACCTGTATCCTTACATCACACTTCTCTTCTGTACCTTCAGGCTCTGACCATCTGTTGTTTTGCCGCATAAACTCACCATCTTAGAAACTTTTTAGGGTCAGTGATGTCACTTTAAACTCACTTGTGCCTGCTGCCCTTCTTCAGGTTCTTGTTTTTGTCTGTGCTGCATGTGCAGCTTGTGATACCTTAGTTCCCCAGCCAGGGATTGAACCCATACCTCCCGCACTGAATGTATGGTTTTAACCCCTGGATCGCCAGGATAGAATTCCCTCAAATTTTTGATACACTGTCTTATGTAAACATTTCACAGCATATTTGATTTAATTCACCTTCATTTAAGATAGTTTTTTGAACATCTAGATGCCTTAATATGGTATCAAGGATCATGGTTGCAAAGCTGTTTCTTGATTATCTCAGCCTTACTTAAGTCAACCCATCCAGAATTTATCATAATCCTTCTTGATCTCGTTTTATTTTCAGATAAAAACATGGAAAATGAAATAATGACTTTTATTTTAAAAATCTATGTCTTTTTATCCTAATTCCTGTACTATGTGTTCCTTGCCCTTGCAAAAAGAAAGGTTGTATGCTCTTATGTATGTAACATAGAAACCAGAAGGCTTCCTATGGTATCTCAGAACTGTTTGATAGAGAAGCAGTGTTTCATGTCTCTTGTTATATACAAGTAGAACATTTGAAAAGCCTGTGACTACTGGGGAATAATTTGAAACACTGTTTTTTCAACTTTTATTAGCTCATAGTGTTTGTGGAGTGGAGAGAAAAATACAGGCTCTGTATGACTGTGCTGTTTTCTCATCTTTACTTTTTGGCTCCAACCTAAACAGTTGTGAATGAAAGTGGGCATATGGTATCACAGAATCTATTAGGGAAATAACATTATTTTTAAAAAAAATGTCAGAACTTTAACCATAAAATATATATCATAACATATTGAGAATATTTTCAGTCATTTCAGCATGGTAAATAAAACAGGGTAAAGGGATCTCTAGTTCATAAGCCCGTAGGGAAGCAGACAGGTGGTTGGCAGTGGGTATAGCTGATAAAGTGGGGAGAGCCTACCCTAGGCCAGAGGTGGCTTCTCTCAGGCCCAGCCAGTAGTTTTCATGTGGCGATTAAGACCCAGTGTGACTCTGCTATTGTCAGAGAAGCATGAAAACTGGATTCTTATGTGAGATCTCCTGATCTTTCAGTGTAGACAACTAATTTTTAAAAATTGTTTTTAAAATGTTAATCAAATAATATATGCATAGTAGATTAAAACAGCAGTAGTAGTACTAAAAGGCTCATGATGGAAAACAACCAAAAGACATGTTCTTAATTAGGTATATGATCTGTGTTACAGATTTTTACTTTATTTTGAACTGTAAACTGTAAGCCTCCAAACTTTTGGAAGAAAATAGTTTTATTTTTAGTCTCCTACATGATGAAGGACCTGGAGAAGGAAATGGCAACCCACTCCAGTAATCTTACCTGGAAAATCCCATGGACAGAGGAGCCTGGCAGGCTACAGTCCATGGGGTCGCAAAAGAGTTGTACATGACTGAGCAACTAAACAACAGGAACAACAACATGATGAATGAAGGCAAATAAAGGTTTTTAACCTTGAGAATATTGTATTGTTTACTAGAAGTGTCAACACGAGAAACTATATCCAGATGTAAGTTACTGTAAATCTCAAGAGCGGTCACAAACCAACTCTGTTTATTTGTTGAAAACCAGGCTTTATTTAGATAGCATTTTCTGAATTTCTATTACTTAATTTTTCAGGAACTTAAAATCACATGAATATGAATTATTAACAGTAACGTTCTGTGTGCTGTGCTTAGTCGCTCAGTCATGTCTGACTCTTTGCAACCCGATGGACTGTAGCCTGCCAGGCTCCTCTGTCCATGGGGTTCTCCAGGCGAGAACACTAGAGTGGGTTGTCATGCCCTCCTCCAGGAGATCTTCCCAACCCAGGGATCAAACCCAGGTCTCCCACATGGCAAGCAGATTCTTTACCATCTGAGCCACCAGGGAAGCCCAAGAATACTGGAGTGGGTAACCTGTCTCTTCTCCAGGGGAACCTCCCAATAATAATGTATGGCTATGTGCTGTGTGCACTAAGTCACCTCAGTCGTTTCTGACTGTTTGTGACCCTGTAGACTGTAGCCCACCAGGCTCCTCTGACCATGGGATTCTCCAGGCAAGAATACTGGAGTGGGTTGCCATGCCCTTCTCCAGTGTATGGCTATGTGCACCTATAGATTTATCTTTAAAATTGATTTAAGGGAATTCCCAGGCAGTCCAGTGGTTCAGATTCCACAATTCTACTTCAGGGGGCCCAGGTTCAATCCCTGGTCTGGGAGCTAGGATCCCACAAGCCATGTGGCCAAAAATAAATAAATAGATTAAAAAATAGGCAAAAGAACTTTCTATATGGTTGAAATTTTTCAAAATAAAAAGTTGGGAAGAAAGTAGATGTATATATATCATTTGCCAACTATACTCAGAAGCTTCAGGAGAAAACCATGAAGTACAACAATATGATGGATGTCACTTTCCCCAAGAAAATATATGTTTTTATAAGTACTACCATGTCTTTGTTTTTACTTTGTAAGAAGGTAGTTATTTTTAGCTTCTTTGGTCAAAGCATTATAAAATGTAAGAATCATGTCTATTAATGCATTGTATATAATTATCTTATTCTTATAATTTATTCTTCTCCAAGAATTTAGTGGGAAATGTGGTTCAGTGATAAAACATTTCAGGGAAGCCTTTGTTCACCTAACATGTGCATACGTGTTTGTGTGTGGGAACATATTTATTCTGCCCTCCTAGAAAATCATACACACAAAAATATAGCGAAAGAAGTTAAGAGCTTTTCCTTAGAAAATATCATTTAGAATATATAAAACGAACAGAGAAAACATACCATGTCTTAGATGGAAGCTGGGGTGAGGCCGTTTTATGTTAGAGGGCAGATTGAATCCCGCAGATCTCTGGCAAAGGTCCTCAAGTAAATCCGTATTGAATCTCCTGTTTCTGGCAGCTGAGAACTTAGAAAGGGCCTTTCCTCTCAGTTACAGTTCAGGGATGAAAGGAGACCTTGGCATAGACGCCGCCTCCAGTGAGGGGCTTGGCTGAGGCAGCTGTGATAATCCCTCTGCTCAGCTTTTGCTCTGTGCTCACATGACCCCAGAGCAAGGAAGGCCTCTCTCTCCTTTCAGGGGAGGGCACCTCTCTGCTCCCAGGCAGCTAAGAGATGCTAAATGGCTACTCCTAGGTTACTTCCATCATGATTTCTGGAGTCAGCCTTAAAACGGTTGAGAATTTTTAGTGACTGTCAGTTTGGCGTTTGTAAAGCTGTTTAATAGATATTCTTGACTTTATGAAAATTGATTCAAAATGTTATTACATATTTTTGTTAGTGACTGTGTTAGTTTAAATACACAGATGCTTTTGACTAGGAATTTCCATTAGAATGATTTGTAGACATTTTAATCTTAAGAACAGAAACAGTAATCTGAACCGGACTCTTGTTATGGGGGCTTTTAAGTGTGCCCTCTAGCATTCTGTGGTGCTATTAGTGTAGCCAGTTTACTTGATTTAGTAGTTGAGCTTGGTGACCACTTCAGCTTCCCGTTTTTCTAATTTTAAAAGTAATACATGTTCCTAGCAGAATGAAAAACCTGTAAGTACAAAAATGATAGTATGTTGCTTCAGTTCTGTGGCTGATTTTTTTTCTCCAACTGTTTAATTATGAAATCTTACAACATGTAAGTATAATTTTAAAATAGTGAAACAGTGTATTCCTTCTTCTAGATATAATATCTGTTGACTTGTTGCATATCTGCCTTATCTCTCTGTGTTTATATCCATACCCTTTTTTTGACTATGCCATTTGGAAATAAGTTGTAGCTGTCATGGCACATTACCTCAAAATTCTGTTCTTTATTTAGCATGCATCTCTTTAAGGCCAGTCCCTTACATTACTACATACCACTGTTGCACCTGAGAATTCATAATAATTCCATAATGTCATCTAATATTTATTCCATATTCGAATGTCCCCAGTTATCATGAAATGTCTATAGTACCTGTTTGTTTTCTCACACATTGCAGTTGGTGGTATGCCTTTTCAGGCTCTATGCTATGATAGAGATATATTTATACCATAAATAGAATCATGCACTAAGCCTTTCCACATGGTGACTTTTTAACAGTCTAGGAACATTGTCTAATAGAATGTCTCACATTCTGGTTTTGTTTGATCATTTCTTTCAGGTGTCTTTTAATTTATTTCCTTTTCTTCTGTATTTCCAACAACTTAGTCTAGAGCAGTGTTATCTGGTAAAATTTTCTGAAGTGATCCATATCTGCAGTGTTTGGTGTGGTAGCCACTAGCCATATATGCCTATGTAAACCAATAAAAATTAAAATTCAAATCCTTAGTCACACGCACATTTCAAGTTCAGTAGCTACATGTGGATCGTGGCCACCATGTTGAATAGCATACATCTAGAGGCTTGATGAAATTGAGGAGAAGCATTTTTGACAAGTTGCCACATCGGTGATGTCATGTGCTTCCTAATACTTACGTCAGGAGGCACATCATATCAGGCTGCCTTGCCATTAATGATAAAATGTTTGATCAGGTAATAATTGACAGTTTGTTGTAGAAGTAGATTTCTCCTTATGCAACAAAACTGGTAAAGTAATCTGTTGAACAATTCTTCCAGGCTATATGAATGTCCTCTGTCTCCCAACAGCCCAGCAATCTTTCAGCTAATAGTTTTAGCATCTACTGCTGAACCGTACCAAATCAGATATTATAGCAGAGACTGAAGAACAGTGGTTTTCTAATTCTTTTGTTCCTAAGATGAAATTCTTCTTTAAAGGAAAGTTCTCTTCTTCCTCCCTCCCCCCTTTTACCTTATTTTAAATAACTCCACTGAACTAATGGATTTTCCTATTTTTTTCCATTATATTAGAAGCAGTTACCATCTTTATTCTCTTTGCTTTAATTATCCCAAATTTGACCAGTGTGTACCCTTTTAGGAAGCCTCCTGTGTACTTTTGACATGGCCCTTTCATTGTTTGAGTACTTCTTGCCCTGTAATGCAATAAGGTATTCCAAGCTCACCTTTTTGTTGTTGTTTGGGGGACTTTTAAATTCTGTTTTGTTTTTATTCTTCCACCCTTACCTTGAATTTTCCTGTCCCAGACTTGTCAGCCATTTCTCCAGAGAATTCCCTTTTAGTGGAGAATGTTCTTTAGAAACCAAGGTTACAGTGCTGGGTGCGTTCACTGCTACTAGTTTGTCATTGCTGCTAGGCTCTTTTCAGTTCAGTTCAGTTTAGTCACTCAGTCGTGTCCGACTCTGTGACCACATGGATCGCAGCACTCCAGGCCTCCCTGTACATCACCAACTCCCGGAGTTTACCCAAACCCATGTCCATCGAGTCAGTGATGCCACCCAACCATCTCATCCTCTGTCGTCCCCTTCTCCTCCTGCCGCCAATCCTTCCCAGCATTAGGGTCTTTCCCAATAAGTCAATTCTTCGCATGAAGTGGCCAAAGTATTGGCGTTTCAGCTTCAACATCAGTCCTTCCGATGAACACCCAGGACTGATCTCCTTTAGGATGGACTGGTTGGATCTCCTTGCTGTCCAAGGGACTCTCAAGAGTCTTCTCCAACACCACAGTTCAAAAGCATCAATTCTTCGGCACTCAGCTTTCTTTATAGTCCAACTCTCACATCCATACATGACTACTGGAAAAACCATAGCCTTGACTAGACGGACCTTTGTTGGCAAAGTAATGTCTCTGTTTTTAAATATGCTATCTAGGTTGGTCATAACCTTCCTTCCAAAGAGTAAGCATCTTTTAATTTCATGGCTGCAATCACCATCAGCAGTGATTTTGGAGCCCCAAAAATAAAGTCAGCCACTGTTTCCCCATCTATTTCCCATGAAGTGATGGGACCAGATGCTGTGATCTTAGTTTTCTGAACGTTGAGCTTTAAGCCAACTTTTTCACTCTCCTCCTTCACTTTCATCAAGAGGCTCTTTAGTTCTTCTTCACTCTCTGCCATAAGGGTGGTGTCATCTGCATATCTGAGGTTATTGATATTCCTCCCGGCAATCTTGATTCCATCTTGTGTTTCTTCCAGCCCAGCGTTTCTCATGATGTACTCTGCATATAAGTTAAATAAGCAGGGTGGCAATATACAGCCTTGACATACTCCTTTTCCTATTTGGAACCAGTCTGTTGTTCCATGTCCATTTCTAACCGTTGCTTCCTGGCCTGCATACAGGTTTCTCAAGAGACACGTCAGATGGTCTGGTATTCCCATCTCTTTCAGAATTGTCCACAGTTTATTGTGATCCACACGGTCAAAGGCTTTGGCATAGTCAATAAAGCAGAAATAGATGTTTTTCTGGAACTCTCTTGCTTTTTCGATGATCCATCGGATGTTCGCAATTTGATCTCTGGTTCCTCTGCCTTTTCTAAAACCAGCTTGAACATCTGGAAGTTCATGGTTCACGTATTGCTGAAGCCTGGCTTGGAGAATTTTGAGCATTACTTTACTAGTGTGTGAGATGAGTGCAATTGTGCAGTAGTTCGAGCATTCTTTGGCATTGCCTTTCTTTGGGATCGGAATGAAAACTGACCTTTTCCAGTCCTGTGGCCACTGCTGAGTTTTCCAGATTTGCTGGCATATCGAGTGCATCACTTTCACAGCATCATCTTTGAGGATTTGAAATAGCTCAACTGGAATTCCATCACTTCCACTAGCTTTGTTCGTAGTGATGCTTTCTAAGGCCCACTTGACTTCACATTCCAAGATGTGTGGCTCTAGGTGAGTGAGCACACCATTGTGATTATCTGGGTCATGAAGATCTTTTTTGTATAGTTCTTCTGTGTATTCTTGCCACCTCTTCTTAATATCTTCTGCTTCTGTTAGGTCCATACCATTTCTGTCCTTTATCAAGACCATCTTTGCATGAAATGTTCCCTTGGTATCTCTAATGTTCTTGAAGAGATCTCTAGTCTTTCCCAATCTGTTGTTTTCCTCTATTTCTTTGCATTGATCGCTGAGGAAGGCTTTCTTATCTCTCCTTGCTATTCTTTGAAACTCTGCATTCAGATGGGAATATCTTTTTCTCCTTTGCTTTTCACTTCTCTTCTTTTCCAAGCTATTTGTAAGGCCTCCTCAGACAGCCATTTTGCTTTTTGCATTTCTTTTCCATGGGAGTGGTCTTGATCCCTGTCTCCTGTACAATGTCACGAACCTCTGTCCATAGTTCATCAGGCACTCTGTCTATCAGATCTAGTCCCTTAAATCTATTTGTCACTTCCACTGTATAATCATAAGGGATTTGATTTAGGTCATACCTGAATGGTCTAGTGGTTTTCCCTACTTTCTTCAATTTAAGTCTGAATGTGGCAATAAGGAGTTCATGATCTGAGCCACAGTCTGCTCCCGGTCTTGTTTTTGCTGACTGTATAGGCTCTTTTAGTAGACAGTAATAAAAAAACATATTTAAAAAGAAAAATCATAATTTCCATTTCAAATTTAACAACTTTTTTCTTAACTTCTTTTATATTTGTGTATCTTTTCCCTTTAAGATACTATTTCTTAACAGCATTCTGATAACATTGCAGTTGGTTTCTAATAACATTATTTGCTGTATCATATTATAAATGATGTAACTGTTAGTTGCATTATTGATATTATCAGGAGAAGCTTTATAGAGACTGAGAATGTATTCTAAGCTGTTTAGTGTGAACCTTCTGGTTTCAGGAAGAGTACTGGTATGGGTAGAATAGAATAGCTCTTGGTACAATTTGGATTATTTAGGGATTGACTCTGTGTTGATTTGATTTGGTGGTAAATGAATGACAAGACCATATTAAAGAGGAAGTAATTGGCACCAGCAAGAGAATGTTGCTTATTTTTTCTTTGTAAACCTAGATTATAGTTTGATTTATAGTGGACCTAATATACTTTTTCTTTACCCTTTTTGGGAGAACCACTTTCAGACATAGAAGTAGTAAAATGAATTAAGAAACATAACCTAAGACTGGGTAGGGAGGTTTTCACGTTGCTTCTGTGCAATCTTTGGCCTGTAGGTGCCCCTTATTGTGTGGGTCAGTGTAGGCATTATATGGGTGGCCCCGTATATGGACAGGTAACCATTTTCTAACTCTCTTTGTACATTTGCAAATGACCGCTTAAATCAGAGTGGTTCTCAACCTTGCCAGACTCAACACTTCCTTTCTATACTACTTGTAGTAGATAAGTATTTTCCTACTTGTGTGTGTGTGTGTATCTCCTCTATTAATGTTCATAGACTAGAAAGGAGCTGAATTCTAGGCTCAAATAGTTAAAATGAGATTTCCCATGCATGTAATTGTGTGGTAAGACTTGGAAAAGTCTGGTGGGGCAGCTCTTGGGCACGACCAGCCTTCCTCCTACAGGGGGTCTAGCTCTCCTGCTTCCTTCCTGTCGGTGCCCCTGTGCTCTTCCATCCTGTGACAAGCAAAACCACCCTTATCCATCTCCGTAGTGCCCCTGGGGGCCGTTACCTTGTGGAGAAACTCTTATTTTGAATGGTCTGGAAGTTCTTTTGTCCCTGCCACCCCCAGATGCTAGTTACTTACTCATCCTTAATTGGTAACTGTTGGTCAAGCTCTCACTATTGGTCTGGTTAGGTTTGAGATTGGTGTCCTGAACACCACAGATGGAGTAAAGGGAAAAAGCAGACTGTGAACATAGCAGGATGGCAGAGGGCCTGGACAGCCTGGTAGAGAGGCATTCGAAATTGAGGAGGTTATAGGACCTGGGTACCTTGGTGAGTGTGGAGTGCGGCTCAGCGACCTGTGAAGTCCTGGAACAGAGAGGCGAAGAAACTGACTGTTGCTCTTCCCTGGGCTTTCCCACTTCTCAGTGGGGAGGAAATGATAATGAGCGGGGGGGAAAATACATCTAGCTGGTCATCAAAGAAATGCAAATTAAAATAAGCCCGAAAAAAAATTAAAATAACCCAGTATCTTGATCTTATCAAATTAGCCAAGATTTTAAAAATTTATTCTATTGATGATGATTAAGGAATAGGCAGTATGTTTTCAGAGTCTTACAAATGTCTCTCTGTACTATTTGGAAACTGTACACCAGTCATTCCAGCTGCTTTCCACTTCAGGACATGACACAGATCTGACAGTGCATATGGTTCCCTCCAGCTGGAGAACCTGCCCTGTCCCCTGGCTGCCTGAGCACATCTCTGAGTTTTCTGCTCAGCTACTACATGTTATGAATGCTTTCATGACTTTTATAAATGTTTTTTCCATCATCCCATTATAATATAAGTTTTAAGTATATTCCCCCCATATAGTCTCAATGTGGACATTTTGAAAAACAGAAAAATAAAAAGAACAAAATTTTAAATGTTCATATTCCCTGTTAGTAACATTTTGGTACATTTCCTGTCAGCTTTCCTACTTGATTATAGGCTTCTCAATGGTATCCTCAAATATCAGACATGACAGTGAACTGGAAAGTTTAAAATATTTTTTTAATTAAAAAAAAAAAGGTTTTCTAACTTTTCTCTTCGCTGTCATTTTTGGTTATCCCAGCCCTTCTTCCTCTTCTCTTACCACAGGCTTGGAAGCCTTGACCAAGTCTTAGAGCTTGCTGTGCCTCTTGGTGAATATCTGAGCCCAACATGTTGACTTCTAAGTATATGTAAAGAAATGCTTATTCACGGGCTCAAAGGAGCGAGTACTAAAGGTTCATTGTAGCCTTTTATATAATAGCAAAAACTGGAAACAGTCTAAATGTCCATCAGTAGGAGAATGATTATATCAGTCACGGCAGTTTGTATTATGTATTATCCAGCAGCAGTTTAAAAAAGATAAAAGGAAATCTGTATATCCCAACTTGGAAGCTCCTTTGAGACACTTAGTTGAATGAAATTTTAGTTACTTTGGGGTGGGGATTTCCCTGACGGTCCAGTGGTTGGGACTCCATGCTTCCACTGCAGGAAGCATGGTTTGATCCCTGGTCAGGAAGTCCTGCATGCTGCATCAAATAAAGTCATGGAGAGGGGATGATCATATAAGAAAATAAATAACTGTTGGGGAAGGAAGTTGGACTAGGGGGAAGCCCCTGGAAATTTTCTTTTATCTAACTCTTGTTTTTTTGTTTTTTGTTTTTTTAATTTTAGTTTTTTACAACCCTAGAGTCTGGGAAGAAATGTGAAGAGATCAAGTAGTTGTAAAAGTCAGTATTTAAAGTACTTAATGGCATAGCCATGATCCCCCAAGGAATTCTAAGGGAATATATTTGGGTTCAGAAAGATTAAAGTTAGAACTGCTAAAATTTTGTTCTGTAATTGTCTTCTCCTTGAGTCCAAGGAAATGAAAGCAAAGCCATCTCTGGGGGGCAGATGGCAAGGCTTCAGTTACATTTTTTGTTTTTATTTTCACTTTTGATGCAAGCTTATTTTTAGCTTTGAAATGATCTTGGCATTCGAAGAAATTTTTTTTTTAATTTAAATTAGAATGATGGTGAAGATAATGTTATTGGGACAAGGGATGGTTCACATGGAGGTCATCAAGACCATTTACTGTTTCCACATGACTCAATTAATCCTTAAAGAAGTATGACTAGAAGTAATCCATGAAGAATCATTAAATGAGCTAATCTCCTTGAGAGTATTGCAACTGGGTAGATTTATGTGAACTCTTTTATTGGTGATGCTGACACAGTTGTGTATTTGGAAACTGTTACATTGCTGCTTCACAAAATCTAAAACAATAATCATGTTATCTCATAGTGTCCTTGAGATATGAATTCAGACAAAGCGCAACAGAGATGACTTGTCCATGGTGTCTGGCGCCTCAGCAGGAAGAATCAAAGACTAGAAACAGAACACTATTGGGAAAAAAGCTTAAATAACTTTTTCTATTAGGCTTCCAGGACTCCGCTCTTTTCTGACTTTTGTCCTTCATCTGAGTGTCTGCTGGTCCTCCCTGAAAGTTGAATGTCCTGAAGTTCGGTTCTTCCTTTTCTTGCTTTGTCTCTCATTTACTTCTTGTTGATCTTATCCAGTCTCAACGATTTAAATACAGTAGGCGAGTGATTGGGTTAGTGGGTGGGTAGGTTGGTAGGTGGATGAATGACCCATTTATCCCTAACCATTAAGCTCTCCTTAATCTGCCTACTTGGCATTTCCATTGGGATGTCCAGTAGGCATAGGAAACTTAAGATATATAAAACTAAACCTGTGAGCCAGTTATCTTCTCCATCTCAGTAAATGTCCACTTCATCTCCTTCCAGTTGCTTAACTCAAAAGACTAAGAGTCATCCTTGATTTCTTTTTCTCACACCCAATATTTAGTTCATTAGTCAATTCTGTTGGCCCTGCCTTCAAAATACATATATACAGAATCCAGCCACTTCTCAGCCATCTCTCTCTCTACCACCTTGGTCCAAGCCACCATCACTTCTCTCACCTCAGTTCCTCTGCTCCCTTCTGTACTCTTACCCCTGTAAGTGTATTTTCAGCACAGCGTACAAAATGATGCTGTTTTAAAAACCTGGTCAGATGATGTCACTTGAAGGTCTTTTAAGCTGAAGCCTTAGAGTGGCCTGTGGCCTGGCTCCTCTGGCACTTCACCTCCACTCCTCGCTCTTGCCCACTTGCTTCACCCCTCGCCACAGCACCCTTGCTGCTCCTCTAGCAGCAGACTTGCTGCTCCCTCTGCCTAATCACCATATACACATGCACAGTCTTAGACAATGAATCGAGAGGAGAGAGATCCATCCTCCTGGTTTTTCCCTTCCCAATGGTTTATATAGTAATTGCCTTTTATTGGTGAAGAAATGCCATAGTATTAGAAGATGGGAGAGTAACAGTTTCAAAATCAGCTATAATGTGTTTGTATTTAACCAGCAGGTCTATACATTTATATCTGTGCCAAATGAAATATTTTTCCCATCAGTCTCCCTGCCATAATGCTCATTTAGAGCTCTTCCATACTAAACAGTCCTGTCCTTTAGATGAAGTGGCAGTTATTCATTTCATTTGGCTTGATTTTTCTTCTTATTTACTCTATTTTGGGGTTGAGGAGTGACTTGAGGGCATAAGTGGGCAGACTAGGATGCCATCTGAACAGCCTCTTTCATCACTCAAGAGGTAAAGGGCTCTGTGGCAGGCCCCAGAACAGATACGGTTTGGGTTTCAAAGTAAGTCATAAAATCACTGAAAAGGGCTGAGCTTTTGAAGTGGTTTTTTAGAATGGGGAGTAAGGCAGTTAAAGAAGGGAAGAGTATTATTTTCAACCAAGAGTTCCTCCATGACATACTTTCACTGAGATTTACGAGAGCTGAAAGAAAGATGATCAACTATTTATGGCTGTGTGACCAGCAAAGTTCTGGGTGCGAAACTGAATGAGGACCTCGCTGAGAACGTCTGTAAGTAGCAAGTGTGCCTGTCTATGTAGGGACTATGATATTAAGTGGAATTTATTTTTATAAGGTTATAGAATCACATTGTTGAAAAGAACATCAAGAGGTTATCTGGTTTAAATACGCACTTTTGGTGAAACAGAGGTAACTAAGCCTTTACACCTTTCAAGCCTTCATTTTTTTTTTTAATGTGTTTTTGAAAGATACTAACTCTTGTAACTTTATCTAAAAGATACTGACTCTTGTACTTTATCTAAATTTACCTTTAATGCCATCCAACAATGTATTAACTACTACACACCTATTAGAATGGCTAAAATTTAGAAATGCGTGCCATTTCAACAGTAGATTAAGAGAAAGAAATGCAGTTGTGCTTTCTTGCTGCTTTCAAATAAACTGTTCATCTCTGTGGAGTCAGTTAAATATATGTAGTTTTAAATGTTTCAGGAAGAGCAAGATCCCCTTTATAGTGATACTTGGTAACATGAAGTTTCTTTGTCATTTCAAACTGAAATTGCCAGGTCTACCTTTAAAATAAAACGTAGGTTACTGTTAAGAAAATTGAGGTGTCAGGCAAAAGATCACTTAAAATTGCTAGACCAGCTTTTCGTAACTCTCTCCTTTTTCAAGCCAGTCCTTCACACTGGTTTTTTCCCCCCAAGATTCTCAGGTAGTTTAGAGGGCAGATTTATGTAAAACATCTCAGTTATTGTAAAACAAAAAATAACTTAAGATTCCATTTATCTTGCCTGCCCTCCAAAAGGTGTCCTAATTTATTCTCTCAGCAGCAGAGATGAAGAGGGCATTAGTATGGTTGGTGGGTGCACGGACTGTGGAGTCAAAGACACTTACGTCCAAATCCTGGTGCTGCTGCTTAACTGCATGGCATTGGCAGATTATTTATCAGTTTCTTTTCTGGAACATAGGAAGCATGATAATACCTGCTTCATAGGTAGACATTTAAGTAAGAACTCAAATACTAGGTCTTATTATTATTACTGGAGAAGATGAGTGATTTGATCTGAATCACACAGAAGAGCATGACCTGACCACTCAGAAGTGTTGAATTCCAAAGCCCGTGCGCCTGCCAACCATATTGAATCCCTCATCTCTTCCCCTCCCTCTCCCGATGCTCTCACTGGGAGGATGCTGGTGAGGTAATTGAACTATACAAGCATTTTAGGTTGCTTTAAATATATATTTAGGAAAGAAACTTGATTTATATTTTTGGCATTGGGTTTGTTGTTGCTTTCAAAAAATGCTCACCTGATTGAAACCATGCTGCCGCCACCACCTTATGGAGTTTTCTGTGTTTTTTGAGGTGTCAGATCAAAGCGGAAAGGGGGATGTTTTATTTTTCAATTTTATTTATTACTTTTAAATTTTATATATTTATTGGCTGTGCTGGGTCTTCATTGCTGAACGTGAACTTTCACTGAGGTGCTCAGGCTTCTTATTATGGGGTTCTTCTTGTGGAGCTTGGGCTCAGTAGTTTTGGCTTATGGGCTTAGTGGCCCCAAGGCATACAGAATCTTCTCAGACTAGGGATCAAATGTGTGTCCCCTGCATTAGGCAGATTCTTAACCTCTGGACCACCAGGGAAGTCCCTCCACTATTTTATTACAATGTATTGCCACAGAAAGAATTTTATTGTAAAATCCATATTCCAATCCCAAAGAAAGGCAGTGCCCCAAAGAATGCTCAAACTACTGCACAACTGCACTGTTTTTTTTCATCTCACACTCTAGTAAAATAATGCTCAAAATTCTCCAGGCGAAGCTTCAGCAATACATGAACCCTGAACTTCCAGATGTTCAAGCTGGTTTTAGAAAAGGCAGAGGAACCAGAGATCAAATTGCCAATATCCACTGGATCATCGAAAAAGCAAGAGAGTCCCAGAAAAACATCTATTTCTGTTTTATTGACTGTGTCAAAGATCTGTCTAGTCAAGGCTATGGTTTTTCCAGTAGTCATGTATAGATGTGAGAGTTGGACTATAAAGAAAGCTGAGTGCTAAAGAATTGATGCTTTTGAACTGTGGTGTTGGAAAAGACTCTTGAGAGTTACTGGACTGCAAGGAGATCCAACCCAGTCCATCCAAAAGGAGATCAGGCCGAGTGTTCACTGGAAGGACTGATATTGAAGCTGAAACTCCAATACTTTGGCCACTTGATGTGCAGAACTGATTCATTTGAAAAGACCCTGATGCTGGGAAAGATTGAAGGTGGGAGGAAAAGGAGAGGACAGAGGATGAGATGGTTGGATGGCATCACTGACTCAATGGACATGAGTTCGGGTAAACTCCGGGAGTTGGTGATGGACAGGGAGGCCTGGCATGCTGCGGTCCACGGGGTTGCAAAGAGTCGGACACGACTGAGTGACTGAACTGAACTGATATACTCACTACAAGATGCTACTTGGATGCAATCTCAAAAACGACAGAATGATCTCTGTTCGTTTCCAAGGCAAACCATTCAATATCACAGTAATCCAAGTCTATGCCCCGACCAGTAATGCTGAAGAAGCTGAACGGTTCTATGAAGACCTACAAGACCTTCTAGAACTAACACCCAAAAAAGATGTCCTCTTCATCATAGGGGACTGGAATGCAAAAGTACGAAGTCAAGAGCTACCTGGGGTAACAGGCAGATTTGACCTTGGAGTACAAAACGAAGCAGGTCAAAGGCTAACAGATTTTGCCAAGAGAAAACACTGGTCATAGCAAGCACCCTTTTCCAACAACACAAGAGAAGACTCTATGTGGACATCACCAGATGGTCAATACTGAAATCAGATTGATTATATTCTTTGCAGCCAAAGATGGAGAAGCTCTATACAGTCAACAAAAACAAGACCAGGAGCTGACTGTGGCTCAGATCATGAATTTCTTATTGCCAAATTCAGACTTAAATTGAAGAAAGTAGGGAAAACCACTAGACCATTCAGGTATGACCTAAATCAAATCCCTTACAATTATACAGTGGAAGTGACAAATAGATTCAAGGGACTAGATCTGATAGACAGAGTGCCTGAAGAACTATGGATGGAGGTTTGTGACATTGTACAGGAGACAGGGATCAAGACCATCCCCAAGAAAAAGAAATGCACAAAGGCAAAATGGCTGTCTGAGGAGGGCTTACAAATAGCTATGAAAAGAAGAGAAGCTAAAGGCAAAGGAGAAAAGGAAAGATATACCCATTTGAATGCAGAGTTCCAAAGAATAGCAAGGAGCGAGAAGAAAGCCTTCCTCAGCAATCAGTGCAAAGAAATAGAGGAAAACAATAGAATGGGAAAGACTAGAGACCTCTTCAAGAAAATTAGAGATACCAAGGGAACATTTCATGCAAAGATGAGCACAATAAAGGACAGAAATGGTATGGACCTAACAGAAGCAGAAGCTATTAAGAAGAGGTGGCAAGAATACCCAGAAGAACTATACAAAAAAGATCTTCACGACCCAGATAATCACGATTGCCGGAGTCCAGCTCCAGCTGGTCCAGGGGTTCCCTCAGGAAGGACGGCATCGGCAATGCGAAATAAGAAGACACAGCGAATCTTGGCGTCTCCAAGTGTCTCCTAACTTTATTGTTTTTAAGTCAGCTTTTATATTTTTAGTGGTACATAGAAACAAATGTAAAGTATAGAGTCATACCAATTCAGCTTAATGGGCAAACCAATTCAGCTTAATGGGCCAGCAGTTTTGACCCTCATCGAAACCGTTTGCGTGTCTTTAGTTACAAAAAGCCTCATTTTGTTTACATCATCTTCTGGCTTGGGGGCCTGCTAACATCTCCTGACTCTCCATTGACAAGGGTTGATAGGTCAGAACATTTTTGCATCAGGCGCAGCAGGAAAGAATTCATCAATAGAAAGTTTTAAGATAAAACCTGTTTTCAGCAATTTATTCTACGCCTTGAGCTTAACAGAAAAGAATGTGGTTCCATAAAGTCATAGAACAGCAAGCTGAAGGTCAGCTCTAAGTAAGAATCATCAGTTAAATCAACAATTGTCTTATTATTTGTATTAAAGCTAAACTTTTATTTATATAAATTTCTAACTATTATGCTTTCATTATATAGGCTAAATACGTTAAGAGTAAAAACATAGTGAGTAAATATAGACTAAGTAACAGTTTCATAAAGCAATATTTTTTATATTTCCTAACAGGCCTTTTTTCCTACGAAGGGTTCTGTGCCCATTGGGGCTTTCTGTGCGGAGCTCTCAATGCTGTTTTATTGTTAAGGAGCAGTCATGCACACACGATGGTGTGCTCACTCACCTAGAGCCAGACATCCTGGAATGTGAAGTCAAGTGGGCCTTAGGAAGCATCGCTATGAACAAAGCTAGTGGAGGTGATGGAATTCCAGCTGAGCTATTTCAGATCCTAAAAGATGATGCTATGCAAGTGCTGCACTCAATATGCCAGCAAATTTGAAAAACTCAGCAGTGGCCACAGAACTGGAAAAGGTCAGTTTTCATTGCAGTCCCAAAGAAGGGCAATGCCGAAGAATGCTCAAAGTACCGCACAATTGTACTCATCTCACACGCTAGCAACGTATGCTCAAAAATCTCCAAGCCAGACTTCAACAGTACATGAACCATGAACTTTCAGGTGTTCAAGCTGGTTTTGGAAAAGGCAGAGGAAGCAGAGATCAAGCTGCCAACATCTATCTACTGGATCATCGAAAAAGCAAGAGAGTTTCAGAAAAACATCTACTTTTGCTTTATTGATTAAGCTAAAGCCTTTGACTGTGTGGATCACAACAAACCAGAAAATTCTTTTAGAGATGGGAATACGAGACCACCTGACCTGTCTCGAGAAATCTGTATGCAGGTCAAGAAGCAACAGTTAGAACTGGACATGGAACAACAGACTGGTTCCAAATAGGAAAAGGAGTACGTCAAGGCTGTATATTGTCACCTTACTTATTTAACTTACATGCAGAGTACGTCATGAGAAATGTCGGGCTGAATGAAGCACAAGCTGGAATCAAGATTGCCAAGAGAAATATCAATAACCTCAGATACGCAGATGACACCACCCTTGTGGCAGAAAGTGAAGAGGAACTAAAGATCCTCTTGATAAAAGTGAAAGAGGAGAGTGAAAAAGTTGACTTAAAACTCAACATTCAGAAAACTAAGATCATGGCATCCGGTCCCATCACTTCATGGCAAATAGATGGGGAAACAATGGAAACAGTGGCTGACTTTATTTTGGGGGGCTCCAGAATCACTGCAGATGGTGACTGCAGCCATGAAATTAAAAGATGCTTGCTCTTTGAAGGAAAAGCTATGACCAACCTAGACAGCATATTAGAAAGCAGAGACATTACTTTGCCAACAAAGTGCCAACAAAAACCATAGTCAAAGCTATGGTTTTTCCAGTGGTCATGTATGGATGTAAGAGTTGGACCATAAATAAAGCTAAACACTGAAGAATTGATGCTTTTGAACTGTGGTATTGGAGAAGATTCTTGAGAGCCCCTTGGACTGCAAGGAGATCCAACCAGTCAATCCTAAAGGAAATCAGTCCTGAATGTTCATTGGAAGGACTGATGTTGAAGTTGAAACTCCAATACTTTAGCCACCTGATGAGAAGAACTGACTCACTGGAAAAGACCCTGATGCTGGAAAGATTGAAGGCGAGAGGAGAAGGGGACAACAGAGGATAAGATGGTTGGATGGCATCACCAACAGGATGAGTTTGAGTAGGCTTCTGGAGTTGGTGATGGACAGGGAAGCCTGGTGTGCTGCAGTCCATGGGGTCGCAAAGAGTTGGACACGATAGAGCGACTGAACTGACTGACCAGTAGCACCATACTATACTTGCTTTATCACATAACTTACCTCTGTTATTGAAACCTTAACAAATAACCAGTGTAAAACAACAAAATGTCATTTACATTTGCATCACCTAAAGATAGCCTTTGTTAACATTTTAATAATTTTCATACATGCTTATACATCTATAAATATGTGTTTATCTTTTTAAAAATGATATTGGAGTTTACCCATTTCAGTAGCTCATTATATTGTGGACTTTTTTTGTGATAATAGATATACATGTGAGTAATTACTGCAAGACAATATATAACACATGTGAGCATTTAGTTTGATTCTAATTTTTCATTATTCTGGGCTGTATTCCAGTACTTCCAATAAAATGTTGAAGAGGGATGGTGGGAGGGAGCATCCTTTCCTTGTTGCTGATCTTAGTGGGAAGACTTTTAGTTTCTCACCACTCATTTTGATATTAAGTGTAGAGTTTTTTGGATGTTCTTTATCAAGTTTTGTCAAGTTCATTTACTTAGAGATTTTTTAATCATAAATAGATGAACTTTCGGAGAAGGCAATGGCACCCCACTCCAGTACTCTTGCCTGGAAAATCCCACGGACGGCGGAGCCTGGTAGGCTGCGGTCCATGGGGTCGCTGAGAGTCAGACATGACTGAGTGACTTCACTTTCACTTTTCACTTTCACGCATTGGAGAAGGAAATGGCAACCCACTCCAATGTTCTTGCCTGGAGAATCCCAGGGACGGTGGAGCCTGGTGGGCTGCCGTCTATGGGGTCGCACAGAGTCGGCCACGACTGAAGTGACTTAGCAGCAGCAGCAGATGAACTTTTCCATGTGGTTTTTCTGCATCTATTGATAAGACTACGTGATTTTTCTTCCTTTAGCCTGTTGATGTGGTAGATTACAGTAATTGATTTTTGTATGGAACAAGCCTTGCGTACATGAGGTAAATCCCACTTGCTTGTGGTGTGTACTTTTTTTAAACATACATTGTTAGATATCACTTCTAATATTTAGAGGATTTTTATTACACCTGTGTTCATGAGCGATATTGCCTATACTTTTCTTGTAATGTCTTTGGTTTTGTTATTAGGGTAGTGATGACTTCATAGAATGAGTTTGGAAGTATTTTCGCTGTTTCTATCTTCTGGAAGAGAATTGATACGATTTCTTCCTTAAATGTTTGGTAGAATTCATCAGTGTATCCATCTGGGCCTGATGCTTTCTGTGTTGAAAAGTTACTAATTATTCAGTTTCTCTTATAGGCATAGGTAGGTTGTCTGTTGTGTGAGTTTTGGCAGATTGTGTCTTACAAGGAATTAGTCTATTTCATGTAGGTTATTGAATTGTGGATATAGTATTTCTTGATTTATTCCTTTATTATCCTTTTGATGTCCATGGGATTTGTAGTGATGTCCTCAACTTAATTTTTGATATTAGTAATTTGTCTTCTTTTTCCTTGGTTACCCCTGTTAGAAACTTGTTGATTGTATTGATCTTTCCAAAGAATGAGCTTTGGAAAAACAAACAGTTTTGTTTTTTTCTCCATTGATCTTCTGTTTTAAAATTCATTGATTTCTGCTCTAATTTTGTTGCTTATTTTCTTTTGCTTTCGTTGGATTTTATTTGCTCTTCATTTTCTAGTTCCTAAAGTGAAAGCTTTCCAGGTGGCTTAGAGGGTAAAGCCTCTGCCCACAATGCGGGAGACGTGGGTTTGATCCCTGGGTCAGAAAGATCCCCAGGAGAAGGAAATGGCAACCCACTCCAGTATTCTTGCCTGGAGAATCCCATGGATGGAGGAGCCTGGTAGGCTATAGTCCACGGGGTGGCAAAGAGTTGGACACGACTGAGCAACTTCACGTTCTAGTTCCTAAAGTGAAAGCTTAGTTTATTGGTTTTAGATCTAATACACACATTCAGTGCTATAAAGTACCCTTTATGCCTACTCTTGTTGCATCCCACAAATTTTTATAAGTTGTGTGTTTATGTTCATTTAATTCAGAGTTTTTAAAAATTTCCTTGTGATTTCTTCTTTGACCTGTGTGTTACTTAGAATTGTATTGTTGAATCTGCAAGCATTTTGGATTTTCCAACAGTCTTTCCTGTTACTGATTTCTCATATAATCCTATTGTGATCTGAAAGCATACATTGTATAATTTACATACTTTTTAATTTGTTAAGTTGTCAATTATGGCCCATAATGTTGTCTATCTTGGTAATGTACTGTGTTAAATTTAGAAGAATGTATTCTGCAATTATTGGATTAAGTGGTCTGTAAGTATCAATTATATCTGGTTGCTCCTCTGTCTGCTGATCTGTCCATTTCTGGAAGAGGAGTATTGAAGTCTCCCAACAGTAATAATGGATTCATCTACTTCTTGCAGTACTGTCAGTTTCTGCCTTGCATATTTTGATGCTTTGTGTTAGATGCATGTACTTTAAGGATCGTTCTGCCCTCTTCTTGAAGAATTGACTCCTTTATCATTACATAAATAATTTTCCTTGCTCTGAAGTCTGCTGTCTCTGAAATTAGTATAGCTACTTATATTTTCATTTGATTTGTGTTAACATAGTATGTGGTCTTTCTTCATCCATTTACTTTTAATCTGTATTTGTGTTTATATTTAAAGTGGGTTTCTTGGAGACAGCATACTGTTTTTTGGTCTGCCCTGATAGCCTGTCTTTTAATTGATATGTTTAGGGCATTGATGTTTAAAGTGATTATTGATACACGTGAACTAACAGCTGCTATGTTTGATACTGTTTTCTATTTGTTGCCCTTATTCTCTTTGTTTATCTCTTTGTTGTCCACTCTTTTTCTGCCTTTTCTGGTTCCAGTTGAGCACTTAATAATAAATTATTCCATTTTCTCTCCTTCCTAGCATAACAGTTATGCTTCTTTTTTAGTGATTGCCCTAGAGCTTGTAATACACCACTAATCCAAGTCCAGTTTCTTTTCTTCCTTTTTTTTTTTTTTAATTTGGCTCACTAGGTCTTTGTCGTGGTGCGTGGAGTTCTTTTGTTGCAGGCCATGGAGTCTAGAGCTCATGGGCTCGGGAGTTGCAGCACACGGGCTCTCTGGTGGTGGCGCATGGGCCTGGTTGCTCTGCAGCATGTGGGATCTTAGTTCCCTGACCAGGGATCAAACCCGGTGTCCCCCGCATTGGAACGCGGGTTCTTAACCACTGGACCACCAGGGAAGCCCCCCAAGTCCACTTGCAGATGGCGCTGTCCCACTGCTGGCGTTGGGCGAGCGCCTGGAAGAGGCCTCCTACCCCATCCCCCTGCCGTTGCTGTCCCCCAGCTCGCTTACCTGGTTGCGTGTGCCTACATAGTTGAGTACACTGTTGCTGTTACTGTTTTTAACAATCTGTTAGCTCAACTGAGTAAGAAAAATAAAGATTTTATTTTGCTCATTCTGTCTCTAATATTCTTCCTTTCTTTATGTTGATCAGAGTTTCTGACCTCTGTCATTTTCCTTCTTGCCAAAGAACTCCTTTTAACATTTCTTTTAAGGCAGGCCTCCTATTGGCAACAAATTCAACTTTGGTTTGTTTGAGAAACCTTTTATTTCACCTTCACTTTAAAGAATACCATACCTAGGTTGATGGTATTTTTCCCTTTCAACATGTTAAATATTTCACTCCTTTCTCGTCGTTTGTGTGGTTTTTGAGAAGTTGAAATAATTCTTAATTTTGTTCCTCTATAGGTAAGCTGTTTCCCATTCTCCTTCAGCTTCTTTTGAGACTTTCTCTCCTTTGATTTTCTACAGTTTGTATATAATATGTCCAGCTAGGTATAGCTTTTTGTATACTTGTTTCAGTTTTCTGGTTCTCTGGTTTTGTGTCTGACATTAATTTTGGGAAATTCTCAGTCCTTATTGCTTCACATATTGCTTTTGTTCCTTTATCTTTCTTCTGGTATTCCCATTATAAGAGTTATATGCTTTATAGTTGTCCCACAGTTCTTGGATATTCTTTCTGTTCTGTGTGCTTTTTTCCCCAGTATTTTTTCTCTTTGCATTTTAGTTTTGAAAATTTCAAATGACAAATCCTCAAGTTCAAGGTTTCTTTTCTCAGCCATGTCTAGTCTGCTAATGAGCCCATCAGTAATGTTCTTCCTTTCTATTGACAGTGTGTTTGATCTAGAGCATTATTTTTTTATTCATTCTTATAATTTCTGCCTCTCTGCTTGTATTGCCCATTGTTTCTTACTTTTTCCATTAGAATCTTTGGCATATTAATCATGGTTGTTGTTGTTGTTGTTTTAATAAATTTATTTATTTTAGTTGGGGGCTAATTACTTTACAATATTGTAGTAGTTTTTGCCATACATTGACATGAATCAGCCCTGGGTTTACATGTGTTCCCCATCCTGAACCCCCCTCCCACCTCCCTCCCCATCCCATCCCTCTGGGTCATCCCATTGCCCCAGCCCTGAGCATTTGTCTCGTGCATTGAACATGGAATGGTGTTCTGTTTCACATATGATAATATACATGTTTCAATGCTATTGTCAGTCATGGTTGTTTTTTCATGGCCTGATAATTTTAGCTTCCCTGCCATATCTAAGCCTGCTTCTAATGCTTTTATGTGTCTTCAAAATGTTTTTTCCGTTTAGTAAGAGTAATTTTTTGTTGAAAGCTGAGCATGATGACTGGATACAAGGAACTGTAGTCATGGGCCTTCAGTAGTACATGTGAGATGTGCATTCTGCAGTCCTGTGATTAGGCCTCGGTCTTCCAGTGAGCCTGTGTCCCCGGGCTATGAACTTCACAAGTGCTTCTCAGTAGTTCCAGCTCCTTGTCCCCCACTCCCTCTTAAGATGAGAGAGGATGGATGAAGGAACTGGAATTGAGTATTTCACTTCTCCCAGGTTGGATAGACTCTGATAAAACCCCAATAGGTTATGTAAAATAGTTTCTCCAGCAAGCAATCTTTGTTTAAGAAGAACAGAATGTTATGGAGTATTTAAAATTGGCTATTTTTCTCCTCTCCAGAAGCAGGAGTGAATTTTTTTCCAGTATTCAGTATGAAAACTGGGTGCAGCTCCTGGAGTTAAAACCACACATGCGTGGCCGCCCCCCACCCCAAAGGAGTTCAGGCTTGTCCTCGCACCTTCCGTGGTCCATCAGCTACAGTTCAGCTTTCTCCCACTCGACCCCGAACTCCTTCCCTTGGTGGTCTCTGCTCTCCTAAGTTGAGATTCTCGGATCTGTCTCTGATTTGAGGGCAGTGACTTGCCCTGTGGCTTCACTTTTCTAATAAACCTAAGAAGAGTTTGTTCAGCTTTTTATTTGTTGTTATGACAGCATGAGACCTTCTAGGCTCCTTATATATGCTGGACCAGAAACTAGAAGTCTCCTTTACTTTTAAATAACACATTTGAACAGATACTTATTTTTCTAACCAAACAAAACAGTCTACTCAACACACACATACCCCAGTCTAAAATGTATATCTTCTTACTGCCTAATTCTCATTTGTTTCAGTTTGTAACTTTATGTATAGATTATCATTATTGATAAGATACTGTTCTTAAAAATATAAAAAGTTATCATCTGTTATATTGATAACAGTCGTATCAAGAATATTTACATTTAAGACCAGTAATTTTTATTGCTTTCATTAATCACAGCAATATTTTCCCTTTCTCTCCCCACCCCATCATAAATGTGTTCTTTCTTGTGTCCTTTTTTCTCATGTGTTATTGGTTGACTGATTACTTATTGGCCAATGACAGTGCTCCAGAGCATGCTTTGAAACCTGGTTTCTTGTCTACCTCTGCCCTTGCAAAGACCAAGAGAGCAAACTTGGACTTCCAAAAAATGAAAGCATCATTTGTTACTATAACACCTACCAAATGTTTCAATTCAATCTTTTACCTTTGGTGGTGAGTTATAATGAAGACTATAGGCAACCATTGGGTAATTATTTATAAGAAAAGTACAAGAGTGATTATGATTACATAGTTGAAAAAAATTTTTTCTTCACACATGAATGGTTAAGAAATTATTAGACTCCTTGAATAATCCTTTTCCTCAAGACTCTCAACTTCAGGTGTTGGGTGTTATAGAGGAAAAGTCTAGTATCACAAAAATATTCCCCCCATGTAAACACTTGAAAACTTTCCTCCTTATTGTTGGAACTCAGAAATATCTCCTATTTGGTGAGCCCTTTTGGTAAGAAGTGGGTTTATTTATAATTTATATTAAACACTAGCAGCTTTTTAAAAGAATAACTTTTTAATCAAATCACTTTTTAATCAAGGAATTGATATTTTATTTATTATTTATTTTTTAGGCTTACTAGGAGAGCCTGATGTAAAGTTTAGCTCTCTTACTGCTAATAACTACTCCTAAATTATCCTTCAACCACTGTTTTTAAAAATTGGAATTTAAAAAAATATATATCTTTTTACTTAATTTCTCTGTTTACATTGTCACACATAATTGAATGCTACTCATTGATGAATAGTTAATTCAGTGGTTTGATGTAGAGATTAGAATCTGCCAAGTTAGAGAACATTGCACTGTATTTGAGCAGGTCTGTGTTGGAACCTCAGTGGAGACTCAGTTACTGGGATAGGAGCCAGTTGCCTTCTGCTAAATGAATTAATTCCAGATGACTCTTCCAAAACAGTTGTATTTGCTTTCCCATCCAGCTCCACATTCCAGGAAAGGATTTTTAGTCATTAGGAAGTATGTACCGTTGACTCCAATACAATTCACAGTGGCTCCAGCAAATACTAAATGCAATCCTTGCCTCTAGAGACTCTGCAGTCTTTAAACTACGAACAGCCACTGGACCTGGACAGGTCTGACTTATCTGACTAAAGTGCCACTTAACAGCTTCCTCTTGATTCAGTGAACTTAACAAATGCAAACTGCCTAATGCAGAAGAAGTAAATTTGAAGATTCTACGTTACTACATAGGAAGTAAATTTAAAGATTCTAACTCCTATCCAAGAGACCCCATGTGGCTCAGTATTAAAGATAAATTTCCAGGTTAAATCACAATAAATGTAACTTAATATTAATAGACACATACTACAATTAAAAAGAAAATAGAACTTAACCATATGTTGTTTTCAAACATAGTGATACTGAATGACTAAGAATCAGCTCAGTTCAGTTCAGTTGCTCAGTCGTGTCCGACTCTTTGCGACCCCATGAACTGCAGCACGCCAGGCCTCCCTGTCCATCACCAACTCCCGGAGTCCACCCGAACTCATGTCCATGCAGTCGGTGATGCCATCCAACCATCTCATCCTCTGTCGTCCCCTTCTCTTCCTGCCCTCAATCTTTCCCAGCATCAGGGTCTTTTCCAATGAGTCAGCTCTTCGCATCAGGTGACCAAAGGATTGGAGTTTCAGTTTCAACATCAGTCCTTCCAGTGAACACCCAGGACTGATCTCCTTTAGGATAGACTAAGAATGAAGGGCTGGAAAAAGGTATATTAGGCAAATACTAACCAAAAGAAAACTGGGATAGTAATTGTAGTATCATGCAAAATAGAATTTAGGTGAAAAACATTAAAGGGACAAGAGGAACCTTTAAAAATAAAAGGAACAATTTATCAAGACAAGAGAGCGATCATGAACTTGTGTGCATCTGGCAAACTTCATCTGCATAAAGCAGAATTGACAGAGTTGTGAGGAAAAGCTGACAAATCTATAGCCATATTGAAGACTTTAAAACATCTCCTTTAGAAACTGATAGAAAAAGTGACCAAAAAAAGGATTGAGTAGCACAGTTAACAAGGTTGATCAAATGCCACATATTGAGGAGTAACCTTGTATTTGACAAAGAGTGTGTAAGTTTTTAGGCACACATGAAAGATTATTTTTTAAAAAAAACACTTTTTATGTTAAGCCATAAAAAAAATATTGAAAATCCCACATCAATAATATAGACTGTATATACTGTGACACACTGCAGTAAAATTAGAAATCAACAGAGCCAGCTTAACAGAGAGAAACATTTGGAAACAGAAAAAAGAAAAAGTTCTAAACAATCCTTGAGTTAAAGCACAAATCACAGTTCAAAACTAGTAAGCAAATAGAGCTAGACAGTTATGAAAGTACCTCCTACCATTACTTACAGGATGCAACTCATTCACTTTGAGCCCTAGATGATTTTATTAGGAAAAAAAATAGACATTAAATAAGCTAACCAGTCAGTTCAAAAAACTAGCAGAAAAATAACAGGGTACTCTCAAAGCAAAAGGATGAAAATAACAAGGAAAAGGGCAGAAATTAGTAGGGGAAAAGAAAAATGATCAACAGAACCAAAAGTGGGTCATTTTTATTTATCTAATAAAATAGACAAACCTCTCACTGAACCCATAAAGGATACAAGAGAGAAGACAACAAATATATAAGGAATAAAAAAGAAAATAACCACAGATATAACAGAGACTTAAATTAAGAGAATGCCATGAAAAGCTGCAAATAAAAAATTTTGAAAACCTTGATAAAAATTTTCTAGGGAAAAAAGCTCAAATTTACTTAAGAAAAATTAGAAAGCCTATATGTAGATCATTAATGCTTATAGAAATTAAGTGGTACTTACCCCCTCTCTCCAACAGAAAGATCACAAGATTAGACTAGATGGGATTTTACCAAAATTTCCAAAAATATATATTCTTATCTTGAACTGTTCTAGAGAAAGGATAACTACACACCTCTTGTAAGGTCAGTATAATTTTATTTCAGCAAGCAGCACACTTTCTCTATAAAGGGCCAGATAATAACTAGGTATAGAAGCCATATGGTCTCTCTCACAAATATGACTCTGTTGTTACAATGTGAACACTCTCATAGACAGCACTTAAATGAATTAGCATGGCTATGTTCCAGTAAAACTTAATTTACAGAAACCAGTGGTAGGACAGATTTGGCCCATGGGCCATAGTTTGCTATGGTCTGAGCCCTAATCTTGATACTTAAAAAGAGAAAGAAGAGTCAGTTCTCACCTATGAACATGGATGCAAAAATCCTAAGTGAAATAACTGCAGATAGAATCTAATGCTTTGTCAAAGTATCACACAACTGGGTTATCCCAAGAGTACATGGATAGTTCAATCTTGGAAAATATGTTTATGTAATTTATTTCATTGAGATTAAAATAGATAAAATCATACCAGTCAATGAAGAAAAATTGCTTATTAAAATTCAGTACCCTTTCATCTTAAAAGCTGTAAGCGAACATAAAAGGAATTTCCTTAACTTGATAGAGTATCTAATAAAACCTCCAGCAAACATATTTTTGAAATTTTCAAAGCATCCCCCATGGCAGACAGGAATAAGACAATTACGATTGCTATCATGGTGCCATTTATTATTGAACAGTGGTCCTAGCCACTGCAGTAAGACAAAAATAAAGAGTCAAAAGGAAGAAGCAAATTACCATTATTTGCAGATGGTCTGATCATTAATTATGAAAAACCAAAGAAACACAACAGAAACTAGTAGAACTAATAAAAACATTTTTAACAGTTTCAAGACAGGAGAAGGAAATGGCAACCCATTGCAGTATTTTTGCCTGGAAAATTCCTTGGACAGAAGAGCCTGGTGGGTTGCAGTCCGTAGGGTCACATGACTGAGCACATATGCATGAGGGGGCTGGAGGGAGATGGGCTGGTAGCAGTGAGCAGGTAGAACCAAAACCAAAGATCGATATGCAGAAACCAGCAGTGTTCTTTAAACAAGTGGTAATCAACTGGAAAATATGTAACTTGTAAAGATATGTATTATTCACAATAGCAACAGAAATATACTAAAACTGAAATACCTTGCTAATAGAGTGCAGGATCTTTACAATAAAAATAATAAATCTTCGTTAAAGGATTTTAAAAGACAAATAAATGGATAGAGATGGTCTATTCTTGAATGAAGAAACTAAATATTGTAAAGTTTGTGTTTTTCTCAAATTAATCCAAAAATAAATATCTCCCAGGAATTTTTCAAAAGATCTGAGAAACTGATTTTTGAAATTTATGTAGAAGAATAAAGTTACAACTACCTGAATGTTTGTTTCATTATTTTCTTTACTTTTTTGATATTTGAAGTGTTTCATTTAAAAAGCAAAATTAAAAAATGGGTTGAAATTTCACTGGACTTATACTGGCTTCTCATCTACTTCATCTGTCTTCACTGTGTTTCTTTTCTTCTGTACTTGCTAAGTCTGGTGGATACCAGAAAGGTATATGTATTGAAGACCATGTATTTTTGTTCATAGGTTTCCTCATGCAGACATTTGCATTAGATTTGTTGCCCTGAACTCCTTTTAGGCCTGGGCTTATTGCTTTTGATAGAGGAAGATTTTATACTACAGCTCCCTGAGAGTTCGGAATTTTTCATTGGGAATATGCAGTTTTCCTCAGAGAGCTGCCTTTGAAATCAAGGGGAGTAGCAGAAAGCTTTCAGATACAGGTTCCAGCACACCTGACTAAAAGTGGCTTTAACAGCAACAGTTATTTTCCTGATGTAAGAGGTCTCGGGGTTGGCCATTACCCTGTTGCTCCAGCAGCTCAGGGATCAGGACTTTGGTTCACTTCTCATTGATTTTCTAGGCCTTTCCCTTACAATCACAAGATGACGGTTGCAGCTCCAAGTTTCAGATCCCCACCTGACAAGCAGGGAGGTAAAGGGTTTCTTTTTGTACAGCTCTTCTTATCATGATGGGATATCTTTCCCAGAAGCCTCTGAGAAACATTCCTTTCAGGAACCATTGACCCAGAATTGGGTCACACACGGTACCCCTAAACCGGTCACTGCAGAGGGCAGCAGACCTCCCTTTGTGGTTCAGGTGTGCCAGAGCTCTCACCTGAACAGAATCTGGGTCTTCCTGGTAGCAGGGAGGAAGGGAGAATGCTTGTGGGCTAGATAGCCATCTGTCTGCCACAGAGTCCTCCTGAGTGTGAAAAATTGGTTTCAGAAGGTGATGGTCCACTTTATGCCCATCCAAACTAAGCACGAAGCCAGGGATCTTTGTGGTGGGCCACCATTTTAGGGGAGGTTCAAAGGCCCATCGAGGGAAGCTTCTCAATGGCTCCATGGTAAAGAATCCACCTGCAGCGCAGGAGACACAGGAGACGCCAGTTCAATCCCTGGGTCCGGAAGGTCCCGGGAGGAGGAAGTGGCAGCCCACTCCAGTATTCTTGCCTGGAGGGCTGCAGTCCCTGGGGTCACGAAGAGTCGGACAGGACTGAGTGTGCACATGCAGAATGTACACTTCAAAGGCCCAGCACGTCAGTTCCTCTGCCTGGGCCTCAAGTACACCCCCTGGAGACTGAGGGAAGGACAAGACACTGGAGTGTCCCTTGTCATTCCAGCCCTTTCCAATAAGTATTTCCAATCCCAGTAAAACGCTGCCAAAGGAAAAAGACATTTGTATTCTTTTCCTTTTTAAAAAGTAGGCTGTTGCTCAATTAATTTATGTTAACTAGACTTCCAGTGTTAGAATTGATATTGTATACTTTGAAGTTCAAGAGACCACTCACCTGCATGTGGTTGAATAATGAAGGGCAGAGGCTACTTTATTTGGAATTCTTACTACTGGCTAAGATAGGCTTTTAAATAAAGACTTCTCTGGATTAGGGGCTTTTGACAGTACCGATTGAAATTGTAACTGCTTTCATATGATTATGAGAAAAACAGGCTATACCAGCACTGTGACTGGACCAAGCTTACATATACCCTGAATCAAGTCTTATCCCCAAATGTCTGAGCCAAATATCTGTCAGATGTGATCCTGACACCTATCCTGACCTGCGTGCAAGAATCATGTGAGAGATAAAAATATCTCTGTCCAGTTGCTCGTGGCAGCATTTGAGAGAGAACTAGGATATGAAAGTGGGACTGTGGAAGGTTGTGAAAAAGTAAAATGGTTACAGTAAACACTGTCTCAAAGAACTTTTGCCTCTGAGGAATCTTCTTACTAGCACTGTGGTTTTAAAGAACCAGAATCCTGTTGTTACAAAAGAAGAGCCTCCTCTTGAGAAAACTGCTAAAGCCAAATTTTAAAAACTGTGATAAATATAGGAACATTTCTTTGCTTTTACTGTAGATAATACTGTAGATATGGTAGAATCACCTTAGATACAATTCCCCCAAGTAGATCTCCCGAGTATTAGAGTAAAACTTGAAAGAAACATTTAAGGAACAAATAAAACTGTTGTTGATTTTGAAGTAATTAATTAGACTAATTAGAAGTGAAAATATGTGCCACTGAATTTCAGTGTACAGATGACAGCATTATTTGATTTACGTTAGACTGTAAAAATGCATCTATTTCATTAAGAAAAAAATGCTTTTATATTTTTCCCAACTGCTGCTAACACAGAGTAAATCATAGAAACATGTTGGTGTTGGATGCAGAAATTACTATAATTAAAAGTTTTAAATAAATTATATGTATTGTCATAATATTAAGATGATTTATGCCCTTAAAATTTGGGGAGTATTTCCTTTTCTGTACTTTGTTTTTGTTAAGAAGTATAAATAGTTGAACAGTGACTGCTGAAGAGAACTCTTTTCCACTTTGCAGAAGAGAAATGTGAATGATGTTCTGTGAACCTCTAGGAATCGTCCTTGTGCTGCCCTCTCTCCCAGCCTGCCTTGGGCCTCCCTCTCCCGAAGCCTGGCAGCTCTGCTCCCGAGCCCCGTCACTGTGGCAGAAGCACAGGTGACACCTCTCAGGAGTGGATCTGAGTGTGTCTGGGTGGACCCGAGACCAGCGCTGGCGTTCCAGATGAGCATAGCCTGCCAGCTCGTCCCACTTGTTCAGGCAGCTTCATTGGTTAATTCATGCAGTCCAGCCTAGCTAGTCTTAGCTGGCTGTGGAGTGCAGTTATTTCTGAAAATGTAGAAAAGCAATTTAAATAAGAAAAGGTACACGTTTGCATTCAAGTAGACCAAAAGCCACATGGGGAAAAGAATGGAGAAAGAAACAAGCATGTTGGCAAGAGAAAGGAAAATAATTCATTGACAGATAATTAGCAAAAATTAATTTCAAAATATAGCTCACCCAGGAATCTAGGCCTTTAAATTGGCTTCTATTGTTTCTATTATTAAATATCTCTAAAGAACTTTTGGAGAATTTATTTAAAATTTTTGTTCATTCTGTACAAACATACTGAGCACCTGCTGTCTTTAGAAAGTATATTTGCCTTATTTTTTTTAATGTATTGTACAAAATAACCTGGCAGTTATAGTAAAAAACATGTTACTGCATCCCCCATGCATTTCCAAAAAGCTAAAAAGACACAGCCTGACCCAAAAGCAAAGTGGATGCCTCCATAGACGAGAAACAGAGCGGAAGTGCAGAGGAGCGGAGGAAAGGTGCAGCCTGCGTGGCCCTGGGTGGCTGGCGGTTGAAGCCTTGGAGTAGGGGGAGGTCGGGTGCCTGATGGAGAGGACACCAGGAGCCGACACATAGCAGGATATGGGCCCAGGTAGGGAGAGGACACAGCCACCGCGCACAGTACCGGATGGGGCTGTTTCTGCAGTGTTCCCTGTGTGCCCTTGGAGAAGGAGCCCTAAATAGTCGCTCTGGAGAGCCTCTGACAGCAGCATCACAAATAAGCCCTTCACCAGTTGGAACGTGAATTATTTATTAACTTCAGATGCAATGAATGCTATAGCATGACCTGATAAAGAACTTAAATATGTTCAGGATACTCAAAATAAAGGAATAACTTCTATTTTGAAAGAACAAAAAAAACCTTGGAAACAAAGGCGTCCCTAATGGAAACAAGTAGCTATTCATAGATATGAAAAATATCAAATAAAAAATGGACTAGAAATGGATAACTTTATCCAGGATATGGTTGAAAAGTAAATTAGTAAATTGGAATATATTGAAAAGTTCACCTATAATGCATCAGAAAGACACAGATCTTAAAAAAAAAAAAAAAAACAAAAGACTGATGGGATAAACATTGTATTTACTACAGAAGCCTAACCACTGTGTAACCACTGTTGCCCTCTCCCCCTCATTCTCTATCACATGCTCTGTGCATTCCTGTCATAAAACTGGTGACTTAGCAGAATTACCAGACTATGTTTTTGTTGACTTACCGCGTTACTGTGCTCCTGCTGGGTACTGAGCTCTGTTTTGGGCATACAGTGTACAGACAGCCAAGAACAAGTCAGATAAGGGTCTTATTCTCATGCAACTTGAGTTCTAGCCTATTCATCACTGTGCCTCTGGCATCTGCACCACTGTCTGGCTCAGATTAGGCATTCTGTTTATATTGGTGAATGAAGGGGTAAATGACCGAAGTAATTCCTACCTCAGAATATCTTTGGTATGGCTGTGGCCTTGATTGTCTTGCTCTGTTTGGCCAGTTTTGCAGTGGTGAGAGACCTGGAGAGGAGAGGAGGACTTTCTCCCCAGAGCATATCCCGCTCTTTCCAGTCTGTGACACGGAGAACACGCTGTTACGACTCCCACAGACCTGGAGTCCACCTGAGCTGTGTCCTCTTGCTTTTTACTTCTGTTTTACAATTTACTTCTGTTTTATAAATTAGTTGAGAAGATTCAGAATGAGACCAGCAGTGTAAGCAATGTCAGTACACAAATTTTTCTTTTTTCTTTTTCAGGCTGGAGTAAAAGGGACATTGGGAAGATTAGTTGGAATTTTTGAGGTAAGTCTGTTAAAATCTTTGGTGCAATTGGTATTATATTAATAACCACATATATCTTGACCTTAGACTGTTCAGACTTCTGTAATAAAGATATCAGAAATAGGGTGGCTTATAAACAATAGAAATTGATTCCTAGGAAGTCCAAGATAAAGGTGCAGGCAGATTCAGCGTCTGGTGAGGACCCCCTTCCTGGTTCATAGACAGCTGTTTCTCTGTGTTCTCGCATGGCAGAGAAAGGACCAAACATCTCTAGGGTCTCTTTTATAAGAACACTAATTCCATTCATAAGGGTCATCTGTCATAACCCAGTAACCTTCCACTGTCCCCACTTCCTGATACCATTACCTTGGGGGTTAGGATTTCAACATGAAATTGGGGTGGGGTTAGCGGGGACATAAACACTGTCCATTGCTGTCTTTTTTTTTTTTTTTTAATTTTCTTTTGGCCATGTGAGATCTTAGTTCCCCAATCAGGGATCGAGCCTGTACCCCCTGCACTGGGAGTTCAGAGTCTTAACCACTGGGCCGCCACAGAAGTCCCCATCGCAGTCTTCATCTGGGAAAGATGCCATCTTTGTGTCACCAAGTTTTCAAAACAGTGCAGCACTGGGAGAGAATACCGTGCTCCCTTTTTAAAAATCCCATTAATCTCCTCCGTACAGGTAGAATTATTTGTAAGAATTGTTTTTCCCATCTCTACCTCTCTTCTTCTCCTCCCAAGATGTGAGAAGGGGTAGATAAGTGAGGAGGAGACAGGAGAAATAGGAAATGAGCAGCTGCAGCAGAAGAGACCAACAAGCACTTAGGCTGGAGTAGGGATTTGGAGAAAGTCAGAAATCAGGGGATAAAGATGAGCGGGGCTAATAGGAGGGGCCATGTGTGAGGTAATCAGCTTGCTTGCGTGAATGGGTCCCCCACCCATCACAGTCTCTTATCTTTCTTCTGTGCTAGCTAGTTAAATGTGCTTCATACCTTTTTCTCAAGAGGTCCCTGATCCTTTTCTCAGTATTTTTGAGAAGTTGCTCTTTGGGGAAGAAGAAGGAAAAACCAGGGTAAAGCCTTGGCTTTGGAAGCCCAGCCAAAGAGCTCACCCTCTGATTCAAGCGCGGCATGTTTTAAGTAGGCCAGCTGGCGCTATTCCATATCTGATTGTCGGACGACAAAAGTAAAAGGAGTCCTTGGATCTGAGCTCTCTGGACATATGCACTAGAGTCTGTTTCATTTATGTAATCTCAGCTCTCTAAGGAAAAACTCTCTGTCCCTCTCTTTTTGCCCTTCAGAACCAGGAAAGGAAGCACAGAACGTATGTCTATGTGCTCATTGTCACAGAAGTGCTGGAAGACTGGGAAGACTCAGTCAGCATCGGTAAGTTGTCCCCAGATGGCCTCCCAAGAGCTCTCACGACCAGCCTTGGCCACACTGCAGCTCTTCACCCAGAACCACAGACAAGAGCCTGATAAAGAAAAGAAATAACAGGAGGATGTGTTTAAATAAGCATGTCTGTTTTTGAACTTGTGAAAAGTACTGTTATATTTTTAAATGTTTAAAAGGAAGCTGAAGTTGGATGCATAGTCAACAATTAGAGACAAGGCCCGTAAAAAATAAAACCAGAATTGGATTTTTCTAAAACCAAATTGGATCCTCCCAAGCAGATATTAATCGTGGTCTCTGCATTCCTAGGCCTGCTGCTGCCACAGACCCCCAGTGAGAGCAGGGCTGCACTTGTTCTTGCAATGCTTATTCATATTGTTGGAGAAAACTGTGATTTCAGTGGTGGGAGCCCTCCCTCCAGTGCTGTGCAGTAGGTGCAGAGTGGTGGGAGTAACTGGGCACTCCCTGTACATTCATGTTATCCTTGAGGTGTACTCACCTTTCTCCTAAGGAGCCATTTTCAGAGATCCCAGATCAGTTGTATGTATATATATCTTTTGACCTAAAAAGTGAGGTGATTTAATGATTGGCTCATGGTTTTAATCTTTGAGTGCTTAAGGAAAAGCATAGAAAAACATAAAAATAATTTAATTTCTGTTATAAATTTGACAAATAGAATTTACTTATCAGAATCTCTCGATTGTTAGTATGTGCTTCGCCATCGTGCCTCTCAGCACTGGTCTGGACATTGTATGGCCTTTCAGGTTTTGGTTGCTTTGTATCTGATAAGAATGCAGTAAGCTGAAGTATAAATAAATTTGGTGAGGGGGTATTAAAAATAGACTCCTTGATAGCTGATGCTGGGGCCAGAGATGAGTGTGGTGTGGCAGGCGCTGTCCTCAGACTACTCTGTTGGGTCGGAGTTGTACACTTGTGATACTGATTTTTAAGGGCCCATTGCTCTGTTATTTGGAGAAGGCAATGGCACCCCTCTCCGGTACTCTTGCCTGGAAAATCCCATGGACGGAGGAGCCTGGTGGGCTGCCGTCTATGGGGTCGCACAGAGTCAGACACGACTGAAGTGACTTAGCAGCAGCAGCTCTGTTATTGACTATGCCAAAGCCTTTGACTGTGTGGATCACAATAAACTGTGGAAAATTCTGAAAGAGATGGAAATACCAGACCACCTGACCTGCCTCTTGAGAAACCTGTATGCAAGTCAGGAAGCAACAGTTAGAACTGGACATGGAACAACAGACTGGTTCCAAATAGCAAAAGGAGTACGTCAAGGCTGTATATTGTCACCCTGCTTATTTAACTTATATGTAGAGTACATCATGAGAAATGCTGGGCTGGAGGAAGCACAGGCTGGAATCAAGATTGCCGGGAGAAATATCAATAACCTCAAATATGCAGATGACACTACCCTTATGGCAGAAAATGAAGAAGAACTAAAGATCCTCTTGATGAAAGTGAAAGAGGAGAGTGAAAATGTTGCCTTAAAGCTAAACATTCAGAAAACTAAGATCATGGCATCCGGTCCCATCACTTCATGGCAAATAGGTGGGGAAACAGTGGAAACAGTGACAGACTTTATTTTGGGGGGCTCCAAAATCACTGCAGATGGTGACTGCAGCCATGAAATTAAAAGACACTTACTCCTTGGAAGGAAAGTTATGACCAACTTGGACAGCATATTAAAAAGCAGAGACATTATTTTGTCAACAAAGGTCTGTCTAGTCAAGGCTATGGTTTTTCCAGTGGTCATGTATGGATGTGAGAGTTGGACTATAAAGAAAGCTGAGCGCCGAAGAATTGATGCTTTTGAACTGTGGTGTTGGAGAAGACTCTTGAGAGTCCCTTGGACTGCAAGGAGATCCAACCAGTCCATCCTACACGAGATCAGTCCTGGATGTTCATTGGAAGGAATGATGTTGAAGCTGAAACTCCAATACTTTGGCCACCTGATGTGAAGAGCTGACTCATTTGAAAAGACCCTGATGCTGGGAAAGATTGAGGGTGAGAGGAGAAGGGGACGACAGAGGATGAGATGGTTGGATGGCATCACCAACTGAAAGGACATGAGTTTGGGTAAACTCTGGGAGTTGTTGATGAACAGGGACGCCTGGCATGCTGTTGTTCATGGGGTTGCAAAGAGTTGGACACGACTGAGTGACTGAACTGAACTGATTGCTCTGTTAACATCCAAACAAGCCTGTCACCTGTACTCCTATTGCTGAGAATTGACCATAATGAAACTATCTAAAATATGGGAAATAAGCCTGTTAGCCTTTCTTCACATAAGCCATTTTCAGGTGAAAAATTGGGTCTTAAAATATACAGGTCAGTGAATGACAAGTGATCCAAGGTCCATTCATCAGATGGAATGTTAGGCAGCTGTTAAACACGTACTTAAGAAAGCTGTGTACCACAGAGAAGTGCTTATGAGATTGTGTAGGTGAATGAAAACAGGATATAGAATTATGTGTATACTAATTAAGGCTACATCAGAATAGGAATTTGAAGTGAAAACAAGGATGAGGTACTGGTTTTCGCCTCAAGAATTGGCCGTGACAGACCGTTCACAGTGCGGGCAGGAGTGTGGTGAGACTGCCATGCCAGCACCGAAGCAGCACTGGGGATCAGCACGTCCTTCCTGGATGGCTGTTTGGCAGTGCATATCACTAGCCATATAAGGTTCAGATTTTTAAAATTGTAGCATTCTTTATAGTAATTAAAATAGCAGGCTATTGATGTCCAGTGGCGGAGAAATAGTTAAGTGAATGACGTTACACCCATGCTAGACAGTGTAACACAACTACTACATGTGATACTGAGAAGAATGCTTAAGAAGCAGTGTGAAGTGGAAAAGAAGCAACAACAACAGACAGTAATAATGCATTGTCTTACAGCATGTACTTTGTGCCAGGTATTGTTCAAATGCTTGACGTATTAGCCCTCACAACAGACTTGTGAGATAAGTACTGTTTATTGTCTCTGTTATATAGATGAGGAAAGAGGGGCACAGAGAGGTTCAGTAACTTGCCCAGGCCTATGTAGCTTATTAGAGCCTTTGATGTGACTGGAGCCCAGCAGATTAGCATCAGTGTCCGTGTTCCCAACAATAGCGCTTTATCAGGGCCTCCAAGGAATTCGAAGCACCTTAAAGCATGATCCCAATTATAATGGTTCAGATAGCTGTCTTTTTCAAATAAAGTGAAAGATATGCAAATGCACTAAGGTATTAAGAGTAGTTACTTCTAGTTTGTAAGGTTACAGGTAATTATCTTGTTGTTTGTGATTTCTTCTGTTTTTCCCAGTTTTAATCAATAATCTTTTGTTAGCTTTGTCAGAGAAAAAATAATAAAGGATTTTAAAACATGGATTTGAAAAAAATGTTGAAATACACTGAAAAGTTAATAGTGATTGTGTTGAGATTATATTTTCCTTGTTTTAAGAAAATATTTTCTTTACTGTAGATACATCGCTCTTTTTATTTATTTTTGGCTGCGCTGGGTCTTCACTACTGCGCCCAGGCTTTCTCTGGTTGCAGCTAGCGGGGGCTCCTCTTCGTTGCTGTGCTTGGGCGTCTCACTGCGGTGTCTTCTCTTGTGGAGCGCAGGCTCCAGGCACTCGGGCTCAGTAGTCGTGGCTCACAGGCTTAGTTGCTTTGCAGCACGTGGAATCTTCTGGACCAGGGATCAAACCTGTATTCCCTGCGTTGGGAGGCAATTCTTATCCTTTGTACTACCAGGGAAGTCCACTCTTTGTTTTTTTTCTCCAACTATCCCTTTCAACATCTTTTTTTTTTTTTTTTCAGTTAATTTATATTTGGCTGTGTCGGGTCTTGGTTGCATCACGTGGGATCTTTATTGTGGCATACAGGCGATCTAGTTGTGGTGCTTGGGGTTAGTTGCTCCTCAGCGTGTGGGATCTTAGTTCCTCTGTCAGGGATCAAACTTGTGTCCCTTGCATTGCAAGGTGGGTTCTTAACCAGTAGACCATCACGGAAATCCCAGATAGATCACTCTTAGACAGGATTTTAAAAATAAATACCTGGTTACAGGTCCGCCATCCTGGTAATTCTGGAAGCTGCATCAGCTTCATGTCTATTTTTGCAGGAGATAGGAATGCTGGCTGGGCTTCAGGCACGTATGTATCAGCCACGGAAGGCCAGAGGCCCAGGAGCTGGAGAAGAAACCACTAGCAGTGGTTCTTTCTAGAGTGCAAGTTTCACACCATTACTCTCAGTTCTTCAGTTTCCAGATTTCTTACCTATTTTCTGCATTAGGCATTTGTATAGTATTTGACGCATACAGAGTGTGCTTCCATCACCCTTGTTAGAAAAGAGGAAAAATACGTTTATTAAATGTTGATAACCATCGTGGTAATTTTGTTCTGTGTAGAAATATCAGTCAGAGATAGAGAAAATGAACACTGAATATTCACGGGAAGGACTGGAGTTGAAGCTGAAGCTCCAATACTTTGGCCACCTGACAGTGGTGCTGGTGAGTGGTGGTGGTTTGGTCGCTAAGTCGGGTCTGACTCTTGTGACCCCATGGACTGTAGCTCGCCAGGCTCCTCTGTCCATGGGATTTTCCCGGCAGGAATACTGGAGTGGATTGCCATTTCCTTCTCCAGGGGATCTTCCTGACCCAGGGAATGATCTCGGGTCTCCTACATTGCAAGCAGATTCTTTACTGACTGAGCTATGAGGGAGGTCACCTGATGGGAAGAGCTAACTCACTGGAAATGACCCTGCTGCTGGGAAAGATTGAAGGCACTAGGAGAAGGGAGCAACAGGATGAGATATGGTTGGATGGCATCACTGACTTAATGGACATGAGTTTGAGCAAGCTCCAGGAAATAGTGCAGTACAGAGAAGCCTGGCATGCTGCAGTCCATGGGGTCACAAAGAGTTGTACACGACTTAGCACCTGAACAAAAACAACAACAGAAACATCAAATCACTGTGTTGTGTCCCTGGAACTCATATACCATGTTGTGGGTCCTTGATGCTGCTGCTGCTGCTGCTGCTAAGTCGCTTCAGTCGTGTCCGACTCTGGGCAACCCCATAGACGGCAGCCCACCAGGCTCTGCTGTCCCTGGGATTCTCCAGGCAAGAATACTGGAGTGGATTGCCATTTCCTTCTCCAGTGCGTGAAAAGAAAAAGTGAAAGTGAAGTCACTCAGTCGTGTCTGACTCTTAGCGACCCCATGGACTGTAGCCTACCAGGCTCCTCCATCCATGGGATTTGCCAGGCAAGAGTACTGGAATGGGGTGCCATTGCCTTCTCTGGTGTCCTTGATACTTCAGCTTAAAAAAGGAAAGAAGGACTTCGCTGGTGGTCTAGCAGTTAAGAATCTGCCTGCCAGTGCAGGCACCATGGGTTTGATCCCTGGTCCAGGAAGATTCCACATGCCTTGGAACAACTAAGCCCATGCGGCACGACTACCGAAGCTTGCACGCCCTAGAGCCCCTGCAGCAAGAGAACCAGCCACAACGAGAAACCTGCACGCTGCAGTAGAGGATTGCCCCCACTGTCTGCAACTAGAGACAGCCCTCGTGCAGCAACGAGACCCAGTGCAACCATAAATAAATAAATAACTTTTTAAAAAGAAAAGAAACACATTCATGACAATGATTTCTGTGGGTTTTTTCCTGCATTTTCTCAAAAGTTACAGGGTCAGAAACCTGCTGCTGCTTCCCTTTTGTACTAACTTCTTTTACTCTCTGCCTCCACAGGAAGGAAGCGGGAATGGTTTAAAATAGAAGATGCCATAAAAGTGCTGCAGTATCACAAACCGGTGCAGGCGTCGTATTTTGAAACGTTGAGGCAAGGCTACTCAGCCAACAACGGCACCCCGCTTGTGGCCCCCACATACTCAGTGTCTGCTCAGAGCTCCATGCCGGGCATCAGATGACTGAAGATTTCCTGTAAGAGAAGCGAAAATTGGAAACGAGACTGAAGTGCAGGTCTTCCCTCTCACCCTTGCTCTTTCACCTCTCCTCACAGGCCTCCTCTTTCAAATAAGGCATGACAGGCAGCAGAGAAAGGGTTTATTGATAATGTTGCTATTTGGTGTTAAGTGATGGGGCTTTTTCTTCTCTTTTTATTGAGGGGGTGGGGGTTGGGTATGTAATTGGTAAGTACTTTTGTGCATGATCTGTCTCTCCCTTTTCACACCCCTACAACTCGAAAGAGGCAAATAGCCTTCCCTCTGCCTTGGATTCTGAAGTGTTCTTGTTTGTCTCATCCCAGCCCTGGCCAGATTTTTTTTTTTTTTTTTTAATTAAAAGATACCCAATATGAGATGAAACCTTTCAAGAATTTGTCCCCATGATGTACTGTTCAGTAGGTTGGTCACTTTCACTGCAGGATGCATTTATCTACACATTATATAGTGGACATATAATATGTAAATAAATGACTTTTAGAAGAGGCATTTGTTTTAATTTTTCAAGGTTTTGTTTTTCAAATTTGGGGTGTTTCTAAAGTGGAGAGCCTCATAATTCATTTGCTTTTTCATTTTTGATGCTAGTGGCTAGGTGAGTTTCCCCGCCCTCTCCTTTCCCCAGTTGCCGGTGTAGTTACGTAGGGTCTGGGAAGGGTTTGGCTACTTCATAGTGCTCCCAGGACTCATGCCTTCTCTTCTCGAAGCTGTGTTTCCACGCCAAGAAAGAAATAAGAAGAAACCTATTTTCTGTTTTATTACCAAGCCAGGAGCAAATGGCCTCAGCTCAGATCTGGAGAAACAATGCTAGAAATTGAATTCCTCCCTACGTGTTGACAATAGGGATTTGAACTGGATTCTTGGGATTACTATCAAAAAAACTGGAGCGTCAAGCACTGTTTCTCTCCTGCTGGTTTGGAGTTTTTTCCATAATGCTACTTACCACCGACCGCGGCCTCTCTCCCTGTGCGTCCATGCCTTACACCGCGCTGAGCTGGACATTGTCCTTGTGCCCTGGAGCACCCAGCTGTGCTTGGCAGGTGCAGCTGCACAGTCCTGTCCCGTTCTGGGTAACCATGTTACGTTCCTGAAAAGTACACAGGAGGAAAATTCAGATGTTTGCTTGTCTTTGTAATGTTATAGCACTTGTAATTGCAGCATGGAGCATGCTCAGAAATATTAAATTTATCTCCCACCGGGATGTGGAAGGTCCATCGTCTGCTGAGAAGTGGTACAGGAGAATGCTTAATCATTTACTAGAACGGCTACATAATGCATTGGCTCACTGCAGACTGTCCTGTTGGTTTTTGATACAGGTTGGATGCTGGCTTCATTTGCCAGTTGTGTTTAGTAGACAAGTGCGCAGAAAAGGGTCTAGAGACTGGGGGTGGAGCGGGGGGACCCTGATCAATCCCTGGCTTTGGGACAGGAGTTTGTTGCTAAACTGTTAGTGGCATCTCCTTTGTCAAAACACAGCCGAGATGTGAAATTAAAATCGTAGTTCTCTTTATTTAAAAAATCTAATAAACAATCAAACTTTGAAAAACTTTTGCTCTTCCCTCCCGCTAAAAGAAATGTGTGTATCTGGTAGGCCTGGTCATTTAATGTCCAACGTTTTGGGGAACGTCAGTTGAACTTTAATTTGCTATCAATTCTCGGTTTGCATCTTCTCTCCCAGTCTTAAAACACAGAGCCAAAAAGTGGGGCTGGCAGTCTCCTTAGCACCACTCTACCTCTGGGAGAAGAATCCTGTCCCCACGGAAGGGTCCCAGTGGATAGAAAGCACCGTGGGATTTGAGTCTAAATGCCAACTCACTGTCCCTGTGTTCTACTGAAACAAACACACTGCTGCTTATCACCTGATTTAGAGCGTTCTGGGGTTCTGTCCAAATAAATAAAGGGGACTGTAAAATAAATTCAGCTAAGCACTAAATGGAATCCCCAAAACACAGTCTTCCAAATAAATTCTGCCTTTATGATACAGAAAGTGCTTTGCAGGAAAACAGTCAGTACTACTGAAATAGGAACTGCAGTGTTCGTGTTAATAATAATTTGTGCGTTTTTAGTGATCTGAAGTTTTCACTGGGCTGGTGTAATAATACACTACCCTACAAAATCCAGTTTGGATTGTTGTTGGTGTCTTTGGGTCAGGAACATGAACTGTGCCAAGAAGTATTTTTCAGTCATGAATGGATCCCATTAATGCAGTTAACTGGAGAGATTGTGCTGCTGCTTCCTCAACAGACAAAAGGAGGCTTTGTCCAACACCAGAACTGTTGAAGCTGGTGCTTTTGTCTGTTGCACTGGGATTCTGATGATCGGGGCTTGGTGTTTTTCCCTCCCTGGCACCGTCAGTACCACAGCTGTCTCCTGATGTGCAGTTACAGCCCTGTTGTGATAGATTACTTAGGCGCATGGTCGCAGTAGCCTTTCTGTCTCCCCCAAAGAAAACAGAAAACAGAGAACACCAGGTTTACCTTACTTGCAGAATGTTCCACCGACACCAATTTGCCATTAATTCTGCAAGTACTCACCTTCAGGCTTGGCAGAAACAGGTTCCTTCCTGTGTTCAGGGCAGATATAAAGTCTCTTTCTTATAGTGAACGTAAATGTCTTGAGTCTGGCTGTTACTGGAGTGTCCATTGGAGTCCACCATACTCAGGATGGAGAAAGATAGTGATAGAATTTTTAAAATTTAAATTTGTTCATAATTTGAAGCCCTTGGGGAAACATCAGTGAAATCATGACTTTTTTTTTTGGACCAGGACTGTGTGTGTGTAAGAGAGAAAGAGAAGGACTACCAGGGGTCAGCTATGTTGGGTTTTTTGTAGCCTCTAGGACAGTGCAGCCCATGAAACAGAAGTCTTCATTTTTCTCGCAGCAAACATCACAGAATGGAAAAGCTGCGGGATTGACTGTTGTTTTTACAAATGTCTGCTGCCCTATCTGCCCTGGAGTGAAGAGGGCTCCCGCACTGCCGGGTCTGAGCTGAGGCCATCTGGAGGGGTCAGAGGTGGGGGAGTATCACCTGATGGAGGCTCAGCAAGGCCTGGGAGGTGGCTTGGCCACAGGGCTTCCGCCCTCTGCATTGTGAGAGCTACGGAAAGGGAGGCCCTAGAGTCCTTGCTGCCGGCAGCCTCGGGTGAGTAGAGAGACTGCCCTCAGAGTGTTTGCTGGTTTTTTACACTTGTTGCTACATAGTAAAGTTGCTTCATGGCAGAGAAATAGTTTCTGTTTCGATGTTAGGAGTCAGCCCATGTAAAGTCTCTCAGACTCACTTAGAAGAAGTCACCTTGAATTCTAGAAGGAAAAGCTCCTCACAAAACCAGGCTTCCTGTTCCCCTTTCTCTTCTCCACGTACAGTGCTCGTTGGAGGCTGCTTCTACACCTCCTCAGCCAGAGGGGTCTTCCACTGAACCTGGGTGTGCATTTCATACGTAACGTATTTGTCATTCCCACCCAGTGCTGTATTAACACCTCTGTTCATCTCCCCACCTGATCTTTTTTTCTTAAACAGCTTAGCCTGAGCCATATTTTGTTTGTTTAGTTTAGTTTACAAAAAGGATTTAATAACCACAATGTGATTTTTGCCACAACTGTATGATTTTTTAATATTTCTGAAGTGTTCTTTAAGCCCATCCTAGTTAACAGTGGATTAAGAACTAGAAGAAATAACCTGGAGAAATCTCCACATTGGGGTAAATTTTTGCTTAGAGAGAAACAAGAGTTAGATAGTGTAGCTTCATCTTGACCCCAAATACAGGCACATCCACATCTTTTCAAAAAATAGGGGACATGCAGGACAGTCAGCTCAAGCAGTTCTAGGGAGAGGAGATTGTTGGGGATTCAGTGATGCAGGTGGCTCCTCGGGTTCTTGTTCTTGAAGACTAAAAGAGGTCAGTCCTGAGGCTGTGCGGTGCATACTGCCCAGTTGGGGTGGGGGCTGTTCCCTTCAGAGCCCTGATGGGTTGGAGCCTACTTCCACAAGGCTGTGCAGCCTTTGACCTTAGTGGTCCCAGCCTTGCTCCATCAGGGCACCCCCTTCACCTGTCACAGAGTCCACACCATCCCCAAGAGCTGTGTTTTCCGTGTCACTTTAGATGTCACCTAAAGCAGTGAGACATTTTAGATTTTCAAGTAAATTGTGAATTGCTAAACACTGCAATCTTTAGACTATACTACATCCTGTGAGGTCATCACAAGTCCTGGGAACACGGAGATTTTAAGCAGACTCTCTTTGGGAGGCCAGGAGCCTTCCACTTCTGCCTCTGAAAGGGCAGCTTCACACTCTAACAATGTATTTGCATTAGCTTGATAACCTTTCAGGTCAGGATGGGGAATGCCTAGTCAGGCCATCTGAAAAAATGATACCTCTCACCTTCAGATTAATCCAATTGTCCGCCTAATCCCCTTAAAAATTAATAAATACAGAAAAAAAGAATCCCATTTGGTGTTGATTCTGCTTGAGCTGAGGCCAGCAGTCACATGATTTGATTTCATGTGTGTCTCTGCAGCATGAAGCTTTCGGAGTGAAAAGTGTGTCCCTCCCCTAAAGCTTTGTTTATCGTGGTGATTTGTGAGCCTGAGCTTGTCTTAAGAGAATGAGACTGTCCACCTGGCAAGGGGAGCACACAGGAAAGCCGCCTTGACTCAGAACTGAGCACCCCAGGAGGGCCTGTGCAGAAGAGGGAAGTGCTTTTGGCTGAAAAAGCAAGGTTAATATCTCGGAGGTGGCGAGTCACTGCTTCTGTTCCTCTTATTGGGTGGTTAGTTAAATAGGTTTCCTTCGGTTTACATTCCCAGTTCTTAACCCCAAAGAGGGGCCAATAGAACAGCAAAAAAGGCATTTAACCCCCTGGAGATAGGCTTTAAAAGATACAGAGGCAGCGGTCTTGTCATTTTCCAGGTTCATCTCCATTTCAATGTGCTACCCATCCTCCCACCCCTACTGCCACCAGGCCAGAGGTGAAGATTCTATTAATCCTTGAGTTGGGGAACATATATTCTGGTCTGGAACACTTACCTACTAACTGGCTCACCATCTGTGAACTGTGTTATCTGTGCGATGAACCTTTCAGGGAACTTTCCAACAATACAGTAACATCGGTCTTCTGGGCTTGAGGTCCCAGGCAGGCATTAAGATCAAAACCTTAAGGCTTTGGAACTCCTCAGGAAAAAAGCAAGAAAGCAAGATGCCCCAGTCCTGATGCTGGGCCTTGAGACTGGACTCCCCCGTCTGTAGAGTGGGGTAAGTGGCTCACCTTTAGGAAGTCATTTCTCCAGTGAGGTTGACTGTAGGTTCCTGCGGGAAGTGATACCAACATGAGCCTGGCCTTCTGAACACCCTTGTGCTAATTTGAGCAGCAGTAGATCCATGTACCCTCTTACACCTCATTTTTGTCCCGTTGGGTAGAAAACAGCATTTCAGGGTTAAGGCTTGGTCTTGCATAACAGATATGACTTATGCCAGGGAAGGTACAGGCTGACTGTGGAGACGCCCAGAACCAGAACAGATAGGCCTGCTCCACCTAGGGTCACTACAGGGGCCTGGCTGATGTTAGGGTCTTGGGGAGCTTCCAGAGCTCTGAGGGGAGGCCAGACTTTGAGGGCCTTCTCTTGGCCAGCAGGCAGCTTGTGCTCCTCCCGAGGATGAGAAGGATACGGAAGGGAGCGGCAGTTGTCTAAGCCATGTGCACAGACACGGACTTGCCCTTCGGCCTCCACCCACATGACTGAGAGCATTTTTTGCTCAGAACCCAAAGGGACTTTCTCCAAAATCCTCCGTTAGCCGGATCCTCTGCTGCTCGGTTAGCCTCTGAGAACCTCCCCCTGTCACTCACCTGTTCATGGACATAGGTGTGCTGCCCAGGGCACAGATGCACAGGGTTATTCAGGGCCCAGCATCTGCATAGTGTTGCATTTCGTAGTTAGAAAAACAGTTGGTCCACTCTGTTGTAAAAGGGACACAGTGTGGGGTGCAGGTTTATACATGTCAGGTCTGCTTTTATTGTTTCATAGTCTGAAAACATTCAAACTGGTTTATAATTGAACAAAAAGTTGGTGGTTAGAATAGGTACAATGTCAGTGCCTCTGTCTTAAGAAAGATAACTACCAGTTTGCCATGTGTTTAAGGAGGTAGTAGCATTTAAGGATGTTGTCCCAGAAAAGCAGGCATCTCTGGCCACCCATTAGTAGCATCTTTATACTTGCTTTTGTATAAAGAGCCCAGTCTTTAGTTCAGGGACCTTTCTCACATCCTGCCCATTGGCCCTGGCAGGGGATGGGCTCTGAGGAAGCAGTGAGGCCCCAGCCCTGTTCTCTGAGCCGCAGAGCGTGATTTCAAGCAGCATAAGGCTTATTTGAGGGTTTTCCTAACATGCTCACCTCCACTCCACTCTTGCTCCCCTTTCGTTGCAAGTGTGCAGTCTAGGTCCAGGTCCAGGTGCTGTCTCCCTTCGGCCAAGTTCAACAGGTATTTCCAGGGAACCCTTTGGATGGAAGCAAAGTAGCCAAGATGTAGCCTAGTTTAACTTCTTCTGAAGGACAAAGTGTTTGTCCCTCCCCAGTCATGCTTCTGTATGTTTTGTCTGAAGCTTAAATGACCAAGGCTCCAGAACTGAGACAGAGAGCCAGGGACCCACACACCCAAACCAGACTGTTCTGACCCCACCAGAAGTCTGCTTTTGTCCCCTTCCATCAGGACCACACAGTAAAGCAGAAAACTTAGCCTTCCTGGTGATCACCAGTCCCTCAGTGGACATTCTGCAGAGTGAGACGGGGTCACCTGTTGAGGAGTGTGCTGAGTATTTGTAGAAGGGGGTAGAGAGTGGAAGGACCAATGAGCTGAGCCCTCACATCCTGGGGAGAGGTGGCAGAATAATCTCGAACGAGTTCAACAGAACTAGGGAATCCAAGGAAAGGCGCCTGTTTGGGAGGAGAGGTTGGTTATAGTCCCTTAACCTCCAGGGACCTGGTGCTGCGTTGTGGAACTGGGCTTTGGGAGTATTGCCCTTACCGCAATCCCAGTGCGCTCTGAGACCTAGGAGCTCCCGACCCACAGGGGCATGGTCTTGTTTTCCATTTTTTTTCATTTCCGAAACAACCTTGCTTAGTATTGTACAGAAAATCACGTTTTCCTCTCTACCCGCTCAGAGCTACCAGGCCAGACATGGCCTCCTCCCAGTCTCTGCACAGCGTTCGTGAGGAAGGCTGTCTCAGTGCTCTCAGGGGCCGAGGGGAGGGGGACAGTCCAGAGGAGGTGGAAGGAAACTGAGTTTGCCTGCTTCCCTTTCTCTCCGAGGCCGTTCTTCGGCTTCCTTCACACCTATTTCCTGTGGGCGCAAGCAGCTGTGGAGGAGGGCTGAAAAGAAAGTCCAGGTTTGGGTCCGAGACAGGTACTCTGAGATTCAAGTCCCACTTCCCCCCTTTAATAACCAGCCAGCCGTGTGTAACCGTCCCCCTACTAAAGTATCCCCCGTGTAATGCCGGCAGCAGAGGACAGCAAAGCCCTCCCCATAGTCTAGATGGAGCCCTGGTATTACCCCTAAAATCCCACCCCATCCCACTCTGTTTGTAAAAACAAATGCTTTAACCTGTGAGTGTGCTGTTCCTTTCTATGTGTTAATCAGTTTTTTTCCACTTGAACTGTGTGGGAGGGAAGGGCATTGGAATTGTAGGTTGTAATATTGTGCCAATCAATAAAAACCAGTATTTCACACACATCCCTGCTTAATGTCTGGTCTCTTCTTTCTGGAAGTTTTCCTCAAGTCCTCACCAGTCTCATTTTTATTCCCCCTCCCCTCTCTGCTGGATTCTTGAGAGTTGCCCCAGAGATCAGAGGTAGCCCCGTGAAAGATTTGCTGTTAAGGGAATTCAAGTGAGGAATGAAGTGAAGCCTGGGCAGGCAGAGAGAGTCAGTGCCAGGGAGTCCCCGGCAGGTGCCGTGAGGGGCGTGAGGGAACAGAGATGAGCCAGACCCAGAGGTGCTCTCCTGTGTGGAAGCAGGAGTTGGGTGTGGTGGAGTCTGGAAGGGCTGAAACAGCGTTTTGAAGATGCATGCTGGTCGAACTTGCAGAGAACAGGGTATCGCCAGGGAGAGAGCAACATGAAAAGACAAAGGCCCCCAGGCCCTAGGCTAAAGACTGATGATGGGCATTAGGGGGCCGTAATAAAAAATAAAGCATGACGAGACCAAATTAGGGAAAACCCCCAAAAGCAGGTCTAGGAGTTTGGCTGCAGACATGTGAAGTGCTCTTGAGCAGGGCAGTCATGTAGAACCAGCCATGTTTGAAGAGGCAGCAGGAGAAGTTGGAAAGGAGCTGCCCGGAAGCTTGTGAAAATGCCAGGCCATGCAGACTCGGGGGGTGGGCCTGGGGATGGAGAAAGGGCTGGAGAAGCAAGAACAAGCAGTGTATCACCATCAGATAAACCCATTTATCTACCAAGGGCAGCTGGCCTCTCTGGAACTCTGGTAGCATCACCACTGGCCAAGGTTTGTAAGCCAAGAAACCTGATGTCTGTGTACCCAGAGAGTCTCTACCAGGACAAGACTCACATGAATCTAACTCATAAGAGACTGAGGTGTAGGTGCCTGGACGCCAGTTGGCTAAGTGTCAAAGTTACCTGAGTGCACCAGCTATCTGTGTGGGTAGCCAGTAATTTGGTTGCTGAACAATTGTAGTCTGATGACTTCATTCAACCACAGGGCAGATTTCCTAACAAATGGTCAGGGTACCCTTTCCTCCTCAGATTCTGATTCTGCAGGCCTTCTTTATCCTATGATTATCACCCTTCCTTCCCCTATCAAAGGAGTCTCTGTTTTGCCAGATTTAGTGTGTGCAATGAGGGTATGAACTATGAACTCTGATGCAAGCGATATATGCAAGAAACCACCAAATGGCCACCTCTACTTGGGATCTGGAGAAACTCTCCACTTGCCCACGTCAGATGTTTTTCTTTCTTTTTTATTTGGCTGCAACAGGTCTTAGTTGTGACATAATGGAATCTTGGTTGTGGCAAGTGGGCTTGTGCATTGCCCTGCAGTATGTGGGATCTTAGTTCCCTGACCAGGGATCAAACCTGGGTACCCTGCATTGGGAGGTGGATTCTTAACTAGTGGGCCACCAGGGAAGTCCCATGATGGGCCATTCTAAAGGTGACCTGTCCCCATCACATTCACTGCTTGTGGACTGTTCTTCATTTTCAGGGTAAATACAAACTTTGGGATTATTTTACTCCAGCCCAGTCTCCTAATAGCCTGCAGGAAAGAGGGCAAGCAAGAGAGAAATCTCAGGAGGCCCCCAAACTTTGAGCATGAGTAACAAGGGGAAATTAGCCCAAAGAACATGAACGCAGGTCTGACATTGCTGGAACCAGCACTGGGGATTGCACTGCCCAATGCATCACACTTTTATGCCCTTCGTTACTGTGAGGTAGCAGCTTTGACCATCCAAGCCAGATCGAGTTGGCAGAATTCCTACCCAAACCCCAGTCAGGCTAGCTCCCATTCTTTTTGGAAACGCTGGTAATTGTGCCCAACAAACTCTGTTGTTATAAGCCATGGAAGTGTTTGCTTTCTGGTTTCAGACACATTTGAGATGTGAAAGGTTTATTTTATCTCCTTGGTCTTGTGACACCCAGCTAACGAGATACCTCAGCATCTGCGGATGCAGCCATGAGGCTCCATGTTCTGTGGCCTGAATACCAGCAACGTGCTCAACCCAGGACACGCAGTCCTCACGGAAACGGTGGCTTGGGTGACAGATGGCATGTAGTGGAAGAGGTGACAGCCTAGGGAGGTAAGCAGTTGGGGGTAGGGTAAGAGGGGCTGATGGAGAGAGCTTGGGCAGGAGGACCACGGAAGCACGGGATGAGTGAGAGATTCAGAAGAGAGAGACGAGAGGGAAGGTTGTTGGCTATGACAGAAGGTGTGAGCGTTGGAATTAGACCAGGGGGAGACCTCAGTTCAGCTGTTGACAAGCTCTGTGACCTTGGATAAGTTACCGTTCCCATTTTTTCCTGTTCACTGGGGGAGAAATCTCCTTTGTGGGGTCGTCATAAGCATTAAATAAGTGAAGGAGTGGGGACTTCTCTGGTGGCCCAGTAGCTAGGACTCCATGCTCCCAATGTAGGGTGCATGGGTTCGATCCCTGCTCAGGGAACTAAGATCCCATATGCCACAACTAAGACGAGGTACAGCCACATAAGTTCATTAAATAAATAAAAAGGATTAGGAAATAAGTGAAGGAGTGTATGTGACACCAGAGTTGATATGTGATGGTTAGATAGTGGCTGAAAGTGAACACCTGTTTGGGAAATGCCAAAGGCTGTGCTGAGTTCACTAAATAAGACATAATCACGGTGCAAAGTGACAAATGCAATAGAAGGCAGAGAGAGTGACTAACTCCATCCCAAAAGAGCCACGATCTGAGAGGATTCATGAGGGGTGAAGGAATTCTCACCAAAAGGACAGCATGTGCAAGGACACGGCGCTAGGGTAACAGCGAATTTTCTGGGGCTGGAACGTGATAGCGGTGGTGGGGAGGGAGGAGGGGAGGCAGAGGGAGCCATGGGAGAGATCAGCTGGGGTCAGGTGGCTTGGCTGACGGTTTGAACTTTCCTCCACATGACTGGGAAGCCAACAAAGGTTTTAAAACAGCAGTGACCGCGTGGGGTTGGGCATTTGGGGAAGGTGACACTACTCTCTACTGATGCTCCTGGGTTGTGTCCCAGGCCTTCGTGCCAGGTGATGTGTTCACTGCTGTACGTTTCGTCTTTGCTGCCCTTGCAAGTAGGAGCTTTGACCACCACCTGTGTATGGGAAAGGGAACGGAGGCCTAGGGACGGTTGTTTTTTTTTTTTAACTTTTTATTTTGTGTTGGGGTATAGCCGATTAACAGTGATAGTTTCAGGTGAACAGCAAAGTAACTCAGCCATGCATACACATGTACCGATTCTCCCCAAACTCCCCTCCCATCCAGGCTGCCCCAAAGCGTTGAGTAGAGTTGCATGTGCCCTACAGTAGATCCTTGTCGGTCACTTATTTTAAATACAGCAGTATGTACCTGTCCATTCCCAACTCCTCCCCCCATCCATCCCCCTGGCAACCGTAAGTTCATTCTCTAAGTCTGTGAGTCTGTTTCTGTTTTGTGAGTAAGTTCGTTTGAATCATTTCTTTTTAGGTTCCACATATAAAGGATGTCATTCAATATTTCTCCGTCTCTGACTTACTTCACTCAGTCTGACAACCTCTAGGTCCATGCATGTTGCTACATTCTTTATAATGACTGAATGATATCCATTGTGTATGTGTTCCACATCTTCTGTACCCATTCCCCTGCCGATGGACATGGAGGTTGCTTCCATGTCTTGTCTGTTGTAAACAGTGCTGTGACGACCTCAGGGTGCCTGTATCCCTTCAGATCCTGTTCTTCTCCGGGTATATGCCCAGGAGTGGGACTGCAGGGTCATATATGGTAGCTCTCTCTTTTTAGGCAAACTGCTGTTTAAAAGAACTGGACAAACTAATTCTAAAAATCACAATGTAAAGTGCCAAGGATGTCTAAGAGGTTTTGAAAAACTACAAGGATAAACAGAACTATAGGGAAGCCCTGTGTTCTATCACTATCAAGACTTAATATAAAGATATAGTAACTGAAACAATGTGATAAATGGAAATAACCAGACAAAGAAGTAAATTAGGAAACTCAATAGACCTATATGTATATATGGGAATATAGTGAGAGCCAGAGAAAACATGCATCTCAGTAGGAAAAGGATTGGTCCTTCAGTAAATGGTGTTGGAATAATTGGCTAACCAAGTGGGAAAAAAACAAATTTAGATCTTCTACCTCACACCATACAATGAAAATAAACTCACAAATGTGTCAGTCAGTTCAGTCGCTCAGTTGTATCTGACTTTTTGCAACCCCGTGGACTGAAGCACTCCAGGCTTCCCTGTCCATCACCAACTCCAAGAGCTTGCTCAAACTCACGTCCATCAAGTTGGTGATACCATCCAGCCGTCTCATCCTCTATCGTCCCCTTCTGCTCCTGCCTTCAATCTTTCCCAGCATCAGGGTGTTTTCCAGTGAATCAGTCCTTTGCATCAGGTGGGAGTATTGGAGGTTCAGCTTTAGCATCAGTCCTTCCAATGAATGTTTAGGACTGATTTCCTTTAGGATTGATGGGTTTGATTTCCTTGAAGTCCAAGGGACTCTCAAGAGTCTTTTCCAACACCGAAGTTCAAAAGTATCAATTCTTTGGTACCCAGCTTTCTTCACAGTCCAACTCTCACATCCATACATGACCACTGGAAAAACCATAGCCTTGACGAGACAGAGCTTTGTTGGCAAAGTAATGCCTCTGCTTTTAAATATGCTGTCTAGGTTTGTCATAGCTTTTCTTCCAAGGAGCAGGCGTCTCTTAATTTTATGGCTTTACACAAATGTGTAAAATGAGTCAAAGCTTTTAGGAGAAAATACAGAAGCCAAGTAATATATACAAGGTCACACAAGTAATAAATGGAATGACTGTAGTTAAACCCAAGGGGTCTGATTCCAGAACCTGCCTTCTCACCCACTCAGCAGCACTTTTCTCCTGGTCACTTTAGTGTGTAAGTTGGATCGGAGCTAGGAGAAACTGCAGTCAGGAAGTGGTGAATGAAGTTGCATCTGAGGACTTCTTGTGGAATCACCATCACTCAGCCAACAGGTTGGGCACTGATAGTACGCCAGTACACAGCCAAGTGTCTGTGTGACAGAGACCATCAGGAGCTCAACGAACATGTATTGAGAGCAAGTGTATGGGTAGTCATAACACTTGGGTAGGTGAGAAAAGGTTAAAAATAAGGCAACAGTGGTGAATCACTGTTGGGGTGCGGTGGGGTGGAAGGATATTAGGGAATCATCTAGTCTAATCTTCTCACTTTACAGGTTGGGAATTAGACACAGTGGGAAGGGACTTTTCACCAGTATTGGAGTCTGGAACCCTAAGCAGAGAATACACATCTCTGGCCATGCTGTAAAGAACCAGCTGGTCCAGCTCTGTGGACACGAAAATATCTTTGTTTTTTTAAATGATTATCCCACTCTGGACACCAAACACTGTCCAGCTGGTGCCAAGTCTAACCCCCTATCCATCACTGCCTCACTCATTCATTCACCATTATTTGTTTAGTCTTTCTTGTGTCCATCTCCTCCCACTGCAGCCCCCCTACAGAATCCCAATCTTGAATTCACCCCTCTGATGCAAGAGCTGAGCCTGCCCAAAGAAAACTATGTCCCGTGGGTCACTGTGGGTTCATGCGTCCCCTCTAGAAAGCCTGCAGTGCCACCTGTCAATGGCTAGTGACTGCCACATTGACAAGTGCAAAGGCCACTTATTTTCTCCCTGACTTCACTCCCTGCTCCACCCCCCACCCCAGTGTCCTGGCTACACTGCTGGTTCTCCTCCCAGCCACAGCTTTCAGAGTAAAGTTCTAATACCCTGGAGTGTAAGTCACTCAGTCGCGTCTGACTGTCTGTGACACCATGGACTGTGGCCGACTCTTTACCAACTGAGCTACCAGGGAAGCCAGTACCTTAGAGTACCCAAAATGTTTTGTGATTTAGCCCCTGCCCACTTCTCCTGACTCATTTCTGCCACCTGCCTTGCCCTTTTTCTCCCCTGGCCTCATAGAACTTTCTGCAGTTCTCCAAACGCACCGTTTATCACCGCACTGTTGCAGAATTCACACGTGTTGTGCTACCCCCAGTTCCCTCTACTCCCCTCATCTCTCAGCCCAGTATCCTGTGAACTTTCCCAGACTGAGGGAAGGAGCTCATGGAGGACTCACTGGTCACTTCCAGCAGGCTTCCAGACAGGCAAGCAAGGCCAAGATAGGTTGAAACTAGAGAAAGGCCGTCGTGGGTGTTTGCAGTTTGGAGGTGGAGTTGAGGCTAATTTGTTTTACTTGGAGGGAACTTGATCTGAGAAAACTGAGTGGACCAATTATAACAACTAATATTATTTGATGAGTGCTTTCCAGTATACCAAGTACTCTCCCACCAGTTGAGACAGTTCCTTGATCGCCTACTGCTTGTACAGGGCTAAGGGCCAGGGCCCTGACCTTCACATCTACCCTGAGAGGCAGGTACTTTGATCCCTGACTCGCTGTTGATGGAGCTGAAGCCTGGAGGCTAGAGGCCAGGGGAAAGCAGGTCGGGTGTAGGTCAGACCTGGAGGGAGGCAAGTGCCTTAAGGTCAGGTTTCTGGTGCTGCCAGGGGGTGACCAGCAGGAACCCAGAAGTGGAGGGAGTCCCACAATGTCTGCGGCGGGGTCTATGGGATCTCTCTCTGCCTCTGCCCCGTGGACCTTGGGGTGAGGCTGCTCCACTGGGCAGTGTCTCAGAAGCTTGTCTTCCACTCCTGGAGCAGCCCCCTGCTGTACCCTCCCAAAAGAGGCCCATGGGTCTCTGGAAGCAGTGGAAGAACAGCTGAAGCAAAGGTATGGAGGTCGGAAAACAGAGAAGATACACGCAGAACACCAGGTTAACTACACAGAAATAAGTGAGCCAGTGTAAGAAAGAGCCAGGGGACTTCCCTTGTGGTTCAGTGGCTAAGACTCCACGCCCCTGACGCAAGGGCCTGGTTTCAATCCCTGGTCAAGGTACTAGGTTCCACGTGCTGCAACTGAGAGTTCTCATGCTGCAACTAAAGATGCTGCATGCTGCAAATAAGACCCAGCACCACCAGATAAATAATTTTTTAAAAATAACCAGTCAGATTGTTTTGTAGTCCTTTACATTTATGGAGCAGGTTATTATTTACCTAATGTTTACCGTCCCCCCTTTTTTTGGACCTTGCCATGCATGGCTTGTGGGATCTTATTTTCCCTGACCAGGGATTGAGCCTGGGCCGTCGGCAATCAAAGTGCAGAGACCTAACCACTGGACTGCCAGGGCATTCCCCCATAAATGTCATTTCTTTCAGTCAACAATAAGCTTATTTATGAGGTGGGTATTACTAGTTACATTTTGGAGTCAAAGACTCTGAGATTCCAAGGTGTTGAGTGACTTAGTTGAAGCCACAAGAGTGGCTAGTAGTGGGGTCAGGGCAGTTGGGGCCAGCCTGGCAAGGTTAAACCTGGGCAACATGATGGTGGCCAATAAGATTCTGCTACAGTCTTGGTTCCTTTTTCTTTGTATGTTTCCCCCTTCCCAATCCCTGGGCATTGGCCCATCAAGTCACCTCTCATTAACTCATTTATAAAATAAACATGCACTGATCCATATTTATTGAGGGGTTCTTTTATTTTTTATTTATTTGGCCATGCCAGGTCTTAGTTGCGGCATGTGGGATCTAGTTCCCCTACAAGGGGTGGAACCTGGGCCCGCTGCATTGGGAGCACAGAGTCTTAGCCATTGGACCACCAGAGAAGTCCCTGTTGAGGCATTCTTTACTCTTCATATTTTTAAAACTGTATTGAGCTATAATTGACATAAAATAAGCTGCAAATAAAGTGTATAATTTAATATGTCTTAACATATGTGTTCAAATGAAACTATGATAACCAAGGTAATAGATCTATCCTTCACTCCCCAGCTTTCTTTGTGCCTCTTTGTGATCCCTCTCGCCCAACTCTCGCACTTTCCAATCTGCTTTCTGTCACTATGGTTTGTGTTTGCTAGAGTTTCGTATAGTAGAATTATGCATCAGAATCTGTATATATTGCAAGCTATGAATTCAAGTTGGTAATTTTTGCATACAGATATCCAGCTGTTCCAGCACCATTTGCTGAAAAGGCTATCCTTCTATTTGTAGATGGCTGTGTTTTTGTTTTTTGCTTTGGCCACGCAGTGTGTAACGTGGGATCTTGGTTCCCCCACCAGGGATCAAACTTGTGCCCATTGCACTGGGCGTGCCAAGTCCTAGCTACTGGACTGCTAGGGAAGTCGTGGTGTTTTTGCTCTTGTGGCTGCACTGGGTCTTCGTTGCTCTGCATGGGGTTCCTCTAGTTGAGTGGGGCCTGCTTGTTGTGGAGCATGGGCTCTAGGCACGTGGGCTCAGTAGCTGCAGGCGTGGGCTCTGGAGCCGGGCAGTCGTGGTGCACGGGCTTAGCTGCTCTGCAGCATGTGGGATCTTCTTGGGCCAGGAATCGAACCGGTATCCCCTGCATTGCAAGGCAGATTCTTAACCACTGGACCACCAGAGAAGTGCCTGGTTGTGTTTTTATCATGAAAGGATGTTGATTTTTTTTTTTCGTCACATGCTTTTTTGCATCTATTGAATTGATTATGTGATTGTTTTCCTTTGTCCTATTAATGTGCTATATGACATTGATTTTCCTATAGTTGAAACCCCCCTTGCCTTCCTAGGATAAATCCCATTTGGTCATTGTATGTAATCTTTTTTAATGTGCCATTGGATTTGGTCTGCTAGTAATTTATTGAAGATTTTTGTACCTATGTTCATTAGGAATATTGGTCTATAGTTTTTTTATGGAATCTTCTCTGACTTTGGTATCAGTATAATGTTGTCCTCACAGAAACTATTCCCCTACTCTAGTTTTTGGAAGAGTTGGAATGAGATTGATGTTAATCCTTCTTCAAATGTTTGGTAGAATTGGCAAATGAGGACATCTAGTCCTGATTTTTCTTTGTCAGGATGTTTTTGATTACTGATCCAATCTTCTTACTTATTATAGGTCTGTTGAGAATTTCTACTTATTCTTGAATCAGTTTTAATAATTTAGGAATTTTTGAATTTCATCCAGATTACCTTGTTTGCATATAATAGTTTATAGTGTTCCCTTATAATCCTTTTCATTTCTGCTTTCATTTCTGATTTTAGTTATTTTCATCTTGTATTTTTTTTAGTCTAACTAACGTCTTGTCAATTTTGTTATATTTTCAAAGAACTAACTTGATTTTGTCAATTCTCTGTTGTTCCCCACCTCCCATATTTATTTGTGCTGTATCTTATTTTCTTCCTTCCTTTAATTTGCTCTTCCTTTTCTGGTTCCTTAAGATTTAAAGGCAGGTTGTTGATCTGAGATCTTCTATTAATATAAGCATTTACAACTATAAATTTCCCACTGCATACTGCTTTTACTGTATCTCGTAAGTTTTGGTATCTCTTCATTTGTCTCAAAGTATTTTCTAATTTCCTTAATGATTTCTTCTTTAATCCATTGGTTTTTTAATGAGTGTGTTGTTTACTATCTGCATATTTGCTAATTTTCCAGTTTTCCTTCTGTTACTGATTTCTAAATTCAATCCACTGCATTCAGAGAACATACTTTGTATGATTTCAATTCTTTTAAATTTATTCAGTTCTTTTATTGCCTTACATCTATATTAATGAGATATTGATCTGTAGTTTTGTGTGTTTGTCTGGCTTTGGTAAGTGAACTGAAGTGAAGTGAAAGTCGCTCAGTTGTGTCTGACTCTTTGCGACCCCATGGACTATACAGTCCATGGAATTCTCTAAGCGGGAATACTGGAGTGGGTAGCCTTTCCCTTCTCCAGGGGATCTTCCCAACCCAGGGATCAAACCCAGGTCTCCCACATTGCAGGCAGATTCTTTACCAGCTGAGCCACAAGGGGGCTTTGGTAAGAGGGCAGTGCTAAGTTATAATGAGTTAGGAACTGTTCCCTTTTATTCACGTTTTTGGAAGAGTTTGAGAAGGATTGATGTTGATTCTCCTTTAGATTTTTGGTATAATTCATCAGTGAAGCCATCAGGTCCTGAGTCTTTCTTTGTTAGGTTTTAAAATTTCTTAGAATTTGTTTTGTGGCCTAACATATGATCTCTCCATACAAAGCTCATGTGTACTTGAGAACAATGCGTATTCTTTGGAAGAAGTATTCTGTATGTATGTCTGTGAGGTCTAGTTGATTTATAGTGGCTTTTTTTTAATTCAGTTAGTTTTATTTTTGGCGACACTGGGTCTTTGTTGCTGTGTGGGGGCTTTTCTGTGGTTACGGCGAGCGAGGCGGGGCTCCCCTCTAGCTGCTCCGTGTGGGCTTCTTGTTGCAGAGCATGGACTCTAGGCACACAGGTCTCAGTAGTTGTGGCTCAAGGGCTCTAGAGTGTGTGCGTCCACTAGCTGTGACACACAGGCTTAGCTGCTCCGAGACATGTGGGATCTTCCTGTTCCAGGGATCAAACCAGTATCCACTGCATTGCAAGGAGGATGCTTAACCTCTGGACCACCAAAGAAGCCCTATAATGTTTTCAAGCACTCTGTTTCCTAATTGATTTTCTGTGTAGGATCAGTTCAGTCAGTTCAGTCGCTCAGTCGTGTCTGACTCTTTGCAACCCCATGGACTGCAGCACACCAGGCCTCTCAGTCCATCACCAACTCCCAGAGTTTACTCAAACTCATGTCCATTGAGTCGGTGATGCCATCCAACCATCTCATCCTCTGTTATCCCCTTCTCCTCCCACCTTCAATCTTTCCCAGTGTCAGGGTCTTTTCCAGTGAGTCAGTTCTTCCCATCAGGTGGCCAAAGTATTGGAGTTTCAGCTTCAGCATCAGTCCTTCCAATGAACATCCAGGACTGATCTCCTTTAGGATGGACTGGTTGGATCTCCTTGCTGTCCAAGGGACTCTCAAGAGTCTTCTCCAACACCACAGTTCAAAAGCATCAATTCTGCGGCACTCAGCTTTCTTTATAGTCTAACTCTCACATCCATACATGACTACTGGAAAAACCGTAGCCTTGACTAGATGGACCTTTGTTGGCAAAGTAATGTCTCTGCTTTATAATATGCTGTCTAGATTGGTCATAACTTTTCTTCCAAGGAGTAAGCGTCTTTTAATTTCATGGCTGCAATCACCATCTGCAGTGATTTTGGAGCCCCCAAAAATAAAGTCTGACACTGTTTCCACTGTTTCCCCATCTACTTGCCATGAAGTGATGGGACCGGATGCCATGATCTTAGTTTTCTGAACATTGAGGTTTAAGCCAACTTTTTCACTCTCCTCTTTCACTTTCATCAAGAGCCTCTTTAGTTCTTCACTTTCTGCCATAAGGGTGGTGTCATCTGCATATCTGAGGTTATTGATATTTCTCCCGGCAATCTTGATTCCAGCTTATGCTTCTTCCAGCCCAGAATTTCTCATGATGTACTTTGCATATAAGTTAAATAAGCAGGGTGACAATATACAGCCTTGACGTACTCCTTTTCCTATTTGGAACCAGTCTGTTGTTCCATGTCCAGTTCTAACTGTTGCTTCTTGACTTGCATACAGGTTTCTCAAGAGGCTGGTCAGGTGGTTTGGTATTCTCATCTCTTTCAGAATTTTCCACAGTTTATTGTAATCCACACAGTCAAAGGCTTTGGCATAGTCCATAAAACAGAAATAGATGTTTTTCTGGAACTCTCTTGCTTTCTCGATGATCCAGCAGATGTTGGCAATTTGATCTCTGGTTCCTCTGCCTTTTCTAAAACCAGCTTGAACATCTGGAAGTTCACGATTCACGTATTGCTGAAGCCTGGCTTGGAGAATTTTGAGGATTACTTTGCTAGCGTGTGAGATGAGTGAAATTGTGCGGTAGTTTGAGCATTCTTTGGTGTTGCCTTTCTTTGGGATTGGAATGAAAACTGACCTTTTCCAGTCCTGTGGCCACTGCTGAGTTTTCCAAATTTGCTAGCATATTGTATGCAGCACTTTCACAGCATTGTCTTTTAGGATTTGAAATAGCTCAACTGGAATTCTATCACCTCCACTAGCTTTGTTCATAGTGATGCTTCCTAAGGCCCACTTGACTTCACATTCCAGGATGTCTGGCTTTAGGTGAGTGATCACACCATTGTGATTATCTGGGTCATGAAGATCTTTTTCTATAGTTCTTCTGCATATTCTTGCCAGCTCTTCTTAATATCTTCTGCTTCTGTTAGGTCCATACCATTTCTGTCCTTTATTGAGCCCATCTTTGCATGAAATATTCCCTTGGTATCTCTGATTTTCTTGAAGAAATCTCTAGTCTTTCCCATGCTACTGTTTTCCTCCATTTCTTTGCACTGATCACTGAGGAAAGGTTTCTTATCTCTTCTTGCTATTCTTTGGAACTCTGCATTCAAATGGGTATATCTTTCCTTTTCTCCTTTGCTTTTCGCTTCTCTTCTTTTCACAGCTATTTGTAAGCCCTCCTCAGACAGCCATTTTGCTTTTTCGCATTTCTTTTTCTTGGAGATGGTCTTGATCCCTGTCTCCTGTATAATGTCTCGAACCTCCGTCTATAGTTCCATCAGGCACTCTATCAGATCTAGTCACTTAAATCTATTTCTCACTTCCACTGTATAATCTTAAGGGATTTGATTTAGATCATACCTGAATGGTCTAGTGATTTTCCCTACTTTCTTCAATTTAAGTCTGAATTTGGCAATAAGGAATCCATGATCTGAGCCACAGTCAGGTCCCGGTCCAGTTTTTGCTGACTGTATAGGATATTCTTTCCATTATTGACTTTAAGGTATTGAAGTCTCCAACTATTAGTGTAGAGCTGTCTGTTTCTTCCTTCAATTCTGTCAATGTTTGCTTCATGTATCTTGGGACTCTGTTGTTGGTGTATGTGCGCATGCTAAGTTGCTTCAGTCGTGTCTGACTCTGCAAACCTGTGGACTGTAGCCCACCAGGCTCCTCTGTACATGGGATTCTCCAGACAAGAATACTGGAGTGGGTTGCCATGCCCTCCAGGAGATCTTCCTGACACAGGAATCGAACCCATGTCTCTTATGTCTCCTGCACTGGCAGGCAGGTTCTTTACCACTGGTGCCACCTGCGGAGCCCTGTTCGGTGTATACATAACTGTTAAAGCTTCTTCATGAATTGACCTTGGTATCAATATAAAATGTCCTCCTTTGTCTCTAGTAACAGCTTTTGACTTAAAATCTATTTTGTGATATGAGTATAGCTACCCTAGGTCTCTTCTGATTATTCTTTACATAGAATATCTTTCCATTCTTTCACTTTCAACTTATTTGTGTCTTTGGGTCTAAAGTAAGTCTCTTGACAGCAGAATATACTTGGATCCTTTCCCACCTCTTTTCATTCCAATCCCAAAGAAAGGCAACACCAAAGAATGTTCAAACTACCGCACAATTGTACTCATTTCACATGCTAGCAAATCAATGCTCAAAATACTACCGCACAATTGTATTCATTTCACATGCTAGCAAATTAATGCTCAAAATTCTCCAAACCAGGCTTCAAAAGTACGTGAACTGAGAACTTCCAGATGTTCAAGCTGGATTTAGAAAAAGGCAGAGGAACCAGAGATCAAATTGCCAACATCCATTGGATCATAGAAAAAGCAAAAGAATTCCAGAAAAAAACATCTTCTGCTTCATTGACTGCACCAAAGCCTTTGACTGTAGTTCACAACAAACTGGAAAAATCCTTCAAGAGGTGAGGAATACCAGACCACCTGACCTGCATCCTGAGAAATCTGTATGCAGGTCAAGAAGCAACAGTTAGAACCGGATATGGAACAATGAATTGGTTCCCAGATAGGGAAAGGAGTACTTCAAGGCTGTATATTGTTACCCTGCTGCCAGACTGGATGAAGCACAAGTTGGAATCAAGATTTCAGGGAGAAATATCGATTACCTCAGATATGCAAATGACAACACCCTGATGGCAGAAAGTGAAGAGGAACGAAAGAGCCTCTTGATGAAAGTGAAAGAGAGTGAAAAAGTTGGCTTAAAGCTCAACATTCAGAAAACTAAGATCATGGTGTCTGGTCCATCCCTTCATGGCAAATAGATGGGGAAACAATGGAAACAGTGACAGACTTTATTTTCTTGGGCTCCAAAATCACTGCAGATGGTGACTGCAGCCATGAAATTGAAAGATGTTTGCTCCTTGGAAGAAAAGCTATGACCAACCTAGACAGCATATGAAAAAGCAGAGACTTGACTTTACTGACAAAGGTTCATGTAGTCAAAGGGATTTTTTTTCCAGTAGTATATGTGGATGTGAAATTGGGACCATAAGAAAAGCTGAGCACCAAAGAATTGATGCTTTTGAACTGCAGTGTTGGAGAAGACTCTCGAGAGTCTCTTGGACTGCAAGGAGATCCAACCAGTCCATCCTAAAGGAAATCAGTCCTGAATAGTCATTGGAACGACTGATGCTGAAGCTGAAGCTCCAGTACTTTGGCCACCTGATGCCACTGACTCATTGGGAAAGACCCTGATGCTGGGAAAGATTGAGAAGGCAGGAGGAGAAAGGGATGAGATGGCTGGATGGCATCACTGACCCAATGGACATGAGTTTGAGCAAGCTCCGGGAGTTGGTGATGGACAGGGAAGATTGGCGTGCTGCAGTCCATGGGGCGCAAAGAGTCAGACACAACTGAGTGACTGAACTGAGCTGAATGATTACTGATGTTGAACATCTTTTCATGTACTTACTTGGCCATTTGCATATCTTCTTTGGGGAAATGTTTATTCAAATCTTGCTAGATCATTTAAAAATCCATTCTGCTTTTTTTAGTGTGTGATAAAATATACATAAAATTTACCATTTTAATAATTTGAAACATATAATTGAGTGGCATAAATTCATTCATAAATTGTGCACTATCACCAATCTCTGTCTTTTAATTAGTGAGTTTATTCTATTTCCATTTAAAGTGACTACTGATATTGAGGGACTTACTTCTGCCATAGTACTGTTTTCTATATTGTCATTTTTTTTGTTCCTCAGTTCTCCGAGTACTGCTTTCTTTTGGGTTTGATTTTTCTCCTAGTATGTACTATTTTGATTTCCTCTTCATTTCCTTTTCTATGTATTCCCTACCTATTTTTTATTGGTTACCATGGTGATTACAATTAACATCCTAAGATTAAGAGTTGATTTATCATCAGAAACCATGAAGGCCAGAAACCAGTAGAATGATATGTTTAAAGAACTGACAGGAAAACAAAAAATCCTGTCAAGCAGTAATTCTATATCCATAAAAACTGTTAAGGAGAAGTTCAGACATTCCCGGATGAACAAAAGCTACTGTTGTTAGTAGACCTGCCCTACAGGAAATGCTGTGCGAATGTGCTCAGCTGTTCAGTCGCGTCTGACTCTTTTCGACCCTGTGGACTATAGCCCACCAGGCACCTCTGTCCATGGGATTCTCAACGCAAGAATGCTGGAGTGGGTTACTGTTTCCTCCTCCAGGGGATCTTGCTGTCCCAGGGACTGAACTGGCATCTCCTGCATTGGCGGGCGGAAAGTTCACTGATAAAGGTAATAAAGTAAAGGTGACAAAGTAAAATAAAAGCTAGTATTACTGTATTTTGGGTATGTAACTCCTCTTTAATTCTTATATGGTTTAAAAGATAGATGCATAAAACCATAATTATGAGTGTGTTAATATGCATGCAATATATAAAGATGTATTTGTAACAATACCAACTTAAAGGGGGACGTGGAATTGAATAGGAGGAGTTAGTGTATGCCATTGAAGTTAAGATGGTATAAATTCAACCTGAAGTGCCATACATTTATCTGTCTCTTAAGTGTGCTTTGATAATTTGTCTTTGTTTCTATGTATTTTCTATTTCAACTAAGTTATTGAATTTATTTGCAAAATGTTGTTCCTAATATTCCCTTATTATTCTTTTATGATCTGTAGAATCTGTTGTGATGTAGAATCTTTCATTCCTAATACTGGTGATTTGTATTTTCTTTTTTCCTGACCTGTCTGGCTAGAGGTTTATCAATTTTGTTGATTTTCTCAAGAAGCAGCTTTTGGTTTCTTCGATTCTCTGTTTTTCTGTTTTCTGTTTCATGGATTTCTGCACTGATCTTTGTTATTTTCTTCTGTATACTTTGTTTTCAGGTGGAAGCTGGGGTCATTGACATCTTTCTTTTTTTTAATAGATATTTATTTAGTGCTATAAATTTCTCTAATAGAGGTGTCCCACAAATTCTGACACGTTGCATTTCCATTCAGCTCAAAATAGTTCCCAATTATTCTTTGATCCAGAGGTGTGTTATTCACTGTCTAAATATTTATGAATTTTCATAGGATCTTTTTGTTAATGATTTCTAATATAATTCCACTGTGATCAGAAAACATATCTTGTATGACTTGAATCCTTTTTATCGAGACTTGTTTTATGAAGTGCTGATATTCTATAAATGTCAAGGTGGTTGATAGTGTTGTTCCAGTTTAATTCTGGCTAATTATTTATCTGCTTGTTTTATCAGTTATTCAGAGTAGTATTGAAATCTTTGACTAAACCTGTGATCGTTCTTTCTTACACTTGTATCCATTTTTGTTTCATGTATTTTGAAGCTGTCTTCTTGGGCACGTGAACATTTAGAATTGGTCTGTCCTCAATTAATCATGTCATTAATTCAAACTGACCTCTTTTTTAATCTCTGGTAATATTTTCTGCCTGCAATCAAATTTATCCGATTTTATTACAGCCCTCCCAGCTTTCTTTTGACAAGCATAAACAAGGCATATCTTTTCCCATCTTTTCACTTTTACCCTGTTAGAGTCTTTGTAGTCAAAGTACATTTCTTATGAGCAGCGTATAATTTGGTCTTACTTTTTTTTATCCATTCTGACAATCTCAGCCTTTTAATTGGGTTTTTCATTTTATTATTTTTTGGCCATGCATGGCATGCAGGATATTAGTTCCTTGACCAGGGGTTGAACTCATGTCCCCTGGGGTGGAAGTGGGGAGTTTTAATCACTGGATCACCAGGGAAGTCCCTTAACTGGGCTGTTTAGACCATTTACCTTTACTGTGATTGACAGAGTGCGGTTTCAGTTTATCATCCTATTTGTTTTCTGGTTCTTTCATCTGTTCTTTGTTACCCTTTCCTCTTTTTCTGCCTTCTTTTGGATTACTTGAGAATTTTCAATTGTATTTTATCTGTTTTGTTGGCTTATTAACTCTGTTATTTTATGGTTTATATTATATGGATTTAACCTACCACAGTTCATCTCATCACAGGAACAAACCAGGCCTCAAACACAATCCCAGAGCAGTTGCCAGCACAGAGCTGTCCAGGAAGAGGGCCCACCCATCAGGGCCCATTCTGCTTTCCCCTTGCTGATCACACCAAGGGCCTTGGGAAGTCATCACACCACTCAGAACCTCAGCTTGCTCCTTTGTAAACTGACGTCATCCCACCTGCCCTGCCTACCTTGGAATGGTGTTCTGTTCTAGGAATAAAGACCCCATGCCTTTCCACACACTAGCCTAGCTAATGCAACCACTAGGCCTGCTCCTAGGACCACTAGACTCTCAAGATGTGTGGTTGGAAATACTGAGAATGGGAACAAAGTTTGAGTATGTGGGCAGCCAAGGGCCCTTGGGTTCTAAAACCTACTGCTTGATCCCTACTTCCCTGTAAGGTGGGGGAGGCCCTGCCTGGGGAGGTGCCTCCTCCCTCTGCCCTCCTAACAGAAGCCTGATGGGCGGTCTCCCTACTCTCCAGACCCAAAACCCAGAGAATACCAGGAAATCTGCCTGGAGGTTCCAGACCCAAGCTTTTCTCTCATTCCTTTCCCTTTATCTGATTCTCCATCACAGTCAGATGGTGGTATCTGGAGGCAAGAGGCGAGCTTCCACCTGTCTTCTGGCTCCTAATTGGGTCATCTCTGCACCAGATCTGCTCTCATCGAACCACTTCTGGAAGGACTTGAGAAGACTGAGGCCTGACCAGACCAAGTGGCTCAACCACATCTGGGCCATTGGCTGTCCCTGGCAAGAACAGGGTGACCCAGGAAAATCCCTGGCAGTCCAGTGGTTAGGACTCTGTGCTTCCACAGCCGGCGGCACGGGTTCCATCACTGGTGGAGGAACTAAGACCCCGTGTGCATCCTCTGACTGTCAAAAAAAGAATAGGGTGAGGCACACCACCCTTGTATCTTCAGGAGCACCTGAGGACCCAGGAGGATCTCAACCTGGTTCAGCTGCCACAACCTTTTATGTTCTTGGGTGTTTTCCATTACCTGCCAATCTGGAGTTTTCCCAGTTGCATGTGATTCTGATGAGGGAGAGGTAACTGTAGGTTTACCTACAGTTGTAAGAAATAACGGAGATAGAGCCCTTCTACACTTGGCCTAGCTTCCGCCAATGCTAACTTTTGCAAAACTCTAACATCACCATTAGGATACTGACATTGTTAAAATCCACCGATCTTACTCAAATTTCCCCAGTTAAGTGTGTGACATTTTAATGATCAGATCATGGAAGCTTCGACCCAACCTTAACCTACTTGGCAAACCTATTGTGACGCAGAGGGACTTCACCCCACTGGTCCGTTTTTTTATGCCCCAGAAAACCAGAAAGAGGTTAACAGGGAAATCTAAAATTCAGGGCATGCTATGTGCTAGGCTCCTCGTGCCATCGTTTGCTGCCTGCAGCAGCCTGTTTTACCAATACGAAGAGTAAGTAAGGCGCAGGGACAAAGGGTGGCTGGGCTCGAGGTCCGAGGCAGGGCAGGGGCTACCCTAGGCCCGCCTACACACTCCGAGCACAGCACAGACGGGCAGTCCCGCTGCGAGGAGACCTAGAGGGCTCCACAGACATTAACGGAGGCCCCAAGAGGCCGGCGCTGCACGTTAGAGTGGGACCCGGCTCCGACCAGCAGGGCGAAGGGCGCGCGCGCCAAGCCCCGGCCCCGCACGCGAGCTCCGGCGCGCGACCGACCCGGGGGCGCCCCGCGGGACGCCGGGAAGCCGCGCGCCCCGCCCCGCGCCGCCGCGCAGCCCGCGGCTGCCCCCTGCCGCCGCGGCGTGGGCGCTGCAGCCCCGGCTGTCTCCGCCTCCGAATTGGCGGCTCCGGTAGTCTCCGGCCTGCTGCCTGCGGCCATCGGATTGGCTGCACCCCGATACCGCGGCCCCGCCCGTTTCCCCGGGTCCTTTGATCACGCGCCTGCTGGCTCTTCCGGGGCCCGGGAGCCAAACGAGGGCGTTCCTTTCCGGGCTGCAGCGGCGGGAGGTAAGGCATGGCCGGGTTGCATGGGCTGCAGAGCGCCGGTACAGGTCCACGCCTCGGGGTGTTGGGATTCCAGGATACTCGGGTCGCTCTGCGCCCCCCTCACGCTCTCGTCCCCCGGCCTGAGCTTCCCAGCGCCGTGGGAACTACCTCCCGCTCTCCCTTGCTGGTCCGCATCCTAGGGACGGCCTGTCACCCTCCCTACCTCGGAATGTCCCCTCGACCACGGGACAGGCGTGCGACTGGTCGAGTCCGGAGCCCCCATGGGCACCGAGACAGGCGCTCAGCCCTTAACCTCCGATGGAAACCCAGGCAAAGCGGGGTCACGGACCTCGGGGCATCTGCATGCAGCCACCCATGAGGAGTCTCCTTGCATCTGTCATGGGAACTGACCCTCTCTACTTCCGCCTGTCATCCCAGGCCAGGAGGGGAGGGACCCGGGCGGAGCCCCGAGTGAGGACCAGGGGGAGGTGACATCACCTCGCAGATGCAACCCAGCCCTGCCCACTGGTGTCCACCCTGGCACAAGACCAATGGGGGGAGACGGTGCCCATGTTCTGTGTCTGGAGTGACACCAGGGACAATGAAGGCCTGGGACCTATAGCCTGAAGTATGAGCACTGGACCAGGATTGAGGGGGGTCCTCCAGATGCTCCTGCCTCACCCCTTGACTGCAGTGAGGACCCCGTATTTTAACCTAATCTCTCCATTTTGCTTCACTGGATAGCTTCTGGCAGCTCAGTGCTCCAGGAGGAGGGGGCGGGAGCTGGGGACGTCCACCTAAGCTTCCCTCAGTAACTGGTATCTGCAAATGTTTGGCCAGCACCAGCACCTGAGTGAGAGCCCCACCCTGGGCAGCACTCGGGCCCTGGGTCTGGCCTCCCCTTGGTGCCCTTTACCTCCAGGATTTGCTGGGAGTCACGGGAGGGTTCAGCCCAGCACAATGACCTGGAAGACCCCCTCCCTCCCCTTTCCAGGACCTGACCTTAGTTTTCATGTATTATTACTATCAGGGAGGGATCCGGAGCCTGGCTGTCACCCTGGGTGGAATTGACAACCTCCTTCCTCCTCTTTGGCTTCCCTCATAGCTCAGTTGGTAAAGAATCCACCTGAATGCGGGAGACCTGGGTTCAATCCCTGAGTTGGGAAGATCCCCTGGAGAAGGGAAAGGCTACCCACTCCAGTATTCTGGCCTGGAGAATTCCATGGACTGTATAGTCCATGGGGTCGCAAAGAATCGGACATGACTGAGCGACTTTCACCTTCACTTTCACTTTCCTCCTCTTCAGGGAGCCCAGGGGAGGCGCCCTCCCGAGGCAGTACTGCCCATGCTGACTACCCGGCCCTCCAGCTGCCGATGTCATGAGTAACACCACAGTGCCCAATGCCCCGCAGGCCAACAGCGACTCCATGGTGGGCTATGTGTTGGGGCCTTTCTTCCTCATCACCCTGGTCGGGGTGGTGGTGGCCGTGGTAAGGAGCCTCCACACACATACACACACCCCCACACTCTTGCTAAGGCAGGGCCAAGTGGGCCTGGACCAGCCTGTACACAGCATCTCACTGTCCTGCTGTCATGGGAGAGGGTGTGGAGGTGGGTCCCTGTCCCCCATGGGCCGTCCTGGGCTCAGCCGCCTCCGCAGTGCTGTGTCTCTGTTACAGGTGATGTATATCCAGAAGAGAAAACGGTGAGTGCCACCTCCCCTGCATTCTGCTTCAGAGTTCTTCCCATAGGATCTGAGATCCCAGCATCCACGTCAGATGCCCCTCAAGCCATTCTTAGACAAACCTGCAATTCCCTGCACGCCACGGTTAGGTTTTTTCCTATCCAGACATGTGTCCTTAGAGCTCTAGTATACCCTGAAAGGTACCCGCTGGAGGTGCCCCTGTCAGGGGAAACGGCGGAGTCAGGTGTCTGCACAGAGGTGTGGGGTGCTGTGGCTGAGCACATCTGTGCCCCCCAGGGTGGACCGGCTTCGCCATCACCTGCTCCCCATGTACAGCTACGACCCTGCCGAGGAGCTGCACGAGGCCGAGCAGGAGCTGCTCTCGGACGTGGGGGACCCTAAGGTGAGCACTCTGGGGAGACAGAGAACCAGCAGGGGTGGGCCTGCTCTCCTCACAGCCCTGAAGCCGGAAACTGCTTCCGCCCTCACCCTTCCCCATCTCGGCCGTGGCCAGTCAGGTGCCTCCCTCCAAGCTGTGCTGTGGCCTGGTCTCCCCTGCTACAGGTGGTCCACGGCTGGCAGAGTGGCTACCAGCACAAGCGGATGCCCTTGCTGGATGTGAAGACATGACCTGAGCCCCCTGCCTGCCCCCCAACTCCACCTTCAGAACCATGGGGTCCTGATCAGCCAGGGCCCCGCAGCCTGCTGCTCCTCCAGCATCCTTCCCTCCACCCTGGCTCCTAAGGCCCGCAGAGCCACCAGCCTCCACCTCCTCACTCCCTCCTAGGCCTTCAGCCCTTTGTGGGATGAGCCTACCTACCACCCACTCCCAGGAACTAATGAGAATGTTTCTTCCTGGGGTGAAAGGGTGGCTGGGATTACCAGGTGGGGCTTTGCCCTTCCATGGGCACCTTTCTTTAGCCCTCCCAGGCTTAGCTTTGGAGCTGTTCCCATGGTGACAGGGACTAATGTATATTCAGTATATATATTTTGTAAATAAAATGTTTTGTGGCTAGGGGTGTAGTTGATTTCTTCAAGAGGGGCTTAAGTTACCTTCCCTGGAGTCAGTGAAGTCGCTCAGTCATGTCCGACTCTTTGTGACCCCATGCTCCTCCGTCCATGGAATTTTCTAGGCAAGAGTACTGGAGTGGGGTGCCATTTCCTTCTCTAGAGGATCTTCCAGACCCAGGGATCAAACCTGGGTCTCCCGCATTGCAGGGAGACACTTTACCCTCTGAGCCACCAGGGAAATCCTAACTCAAGTGCTTTTTCTTCTTCACCCGCTCACTAGATCGAGCCTTGGTTTCTACCCTTCCCTATTCCAGGCACCCACCACAGAAAAGACTCAGTCCAGAAAAGGATATTTTTTTATTCAAGTAACTGCAAATAGGAAACCAGAGGGGAGCCCCAGGCTGGGACAAATAATGGCTACCTCCTCCCTGACGGAACAGGTGGAGAAGGTGGCCCCTACACCTGACAGTCAACAAACACAGGCCCCCCCCTCCCTCTGCTGCAGCATCCTAGGGGCAGGACCCCACCTTCCCTGGGACTGGGGGAGTCGGTACCCAGCCTGCTTTGCTCCAGGCCCCTTCCCCTAAGAGCTTCTTGGAGGAGGGGGACGTGGGCAGAACAGGAGGCAATGAGGATGGACATTTGGCGCTGGTAGCAGCAGCAATGACGGATGTCTAAGAATGAAACATTTAACAAAAAACAACACAACTGTCCAGAGGTAGTTTGTGAACAGAGGAAAGATGGAACCAGAACCTTGGGGGTTGGGGAGGCGCAGAAGGGTGGGAGTGGGCAAGACTAGCTCCTTGTTATTAGTGCCCCGAGGGAAGGAAGGAGGGGAAACTGAGGCCTGGAGCTGAAGCAGACAGGGACGGGGAGTGGCTCCAGCTCGCCGCAAGTGGCTGCTGCAGGGAGCCAAGGCCTCCTGGGCCTCACCTGGATAAAAGGGACTCTTTCCATCATTGCAACGGGATTCCACGGTGAGGGCAAGGTGGGCTGGAGCCTGCCTAGAGCTGGGAGGGGGCTTACATTCCTACTTTCCTTCCTGAGCCCCCAAGAGGGTGGCCCCACCTAGTGTGGGGACTAGGCAAGGTGGGAAGAAGGGGTGTGAGCCACCCCCGGTGAGACACAGGTCAGTCGGGGGGTGGTGGGGGGCATCTTGGGGCGGTCACCCCTCTCCAGTGGCCGCACCTGCTGCCACTACAGTGAAGTGGGGTGTGTCCGAATGAGAGGATGAGATGGGGCTTGGGCCCCTTTTAAGGCCAGGGGAGCCCTCCCAGGCCCCTTAATGAGAAGCCAGAGGGGAGAGGCAGAGGGGATCCCCAAACCGAGAGCCCAGCCTGCAAGGCCCCCACCAGCAGGGAGCAGGGGTGCGGCAGCGCCGGAGCGGCTAAGTGGAGTCAGCTTTGTCCGGGAGGGCGGGTGTGGCGGGTGGGTGAGGGGCCGCTGGGACCTGAAATCAAAGGCCCAGGGACCCTGCGGCGGCTGGTGTGTGGTGTAGTGTGGCGGTGGGCGCACGTGGGGGGTGGGGAGGGCCTGGGGGGCGGGGGCGGCGGGAGCAGAGCGGAGCTGTCCAGTCCCAGAAGGAAACTGCTCCTCGGGAGGGAGCGGGCGGCGCCGTCACTGCTCCTCCTCTGAGGACTCCTGCGAGATGCCCTCCTCTTCCTCCTTCTCCTGCGGGGCAGGCAGGGCCATCAGGAGAATGCCAGGCCCGAATGCCAGGCCCGCCCCCTCCTCTGCTGCCGCCCCCAGAGGCCAAGCTCGCCCCCACCCCCCGCTGCATGCCCGGCCCCTCCAGAAGGGGGATGAGTCAGGGCTGAGTGTGTGGGTGACTCAGCAACCTCCACGGCCCAGTTTCATTCATAAAAAAGGAAGAATTTAAAGGGAGGGGAAAAAAAAAACCACACACACGCTGCTCTCACACACAGCCAGGCCCCTCAGCCCCCAGGCCCACGGGGGCAGGGGGCTCCTGGCAGAGCACAGGGCACCCCCGGGCTCAAGTTGCCGAGGAAGTGACTGGTTCTGGGCTGGGAGACAGCAGCCAGGGAGAGGAGAGGGGGAGGACAGGGGTGGCTGGAGGCTGCATGAGCCCCCTCCCCGGGGGGTGCCGGGGAGCCAGGTGGGAACCAGGCGGCCTCAGCGGCCCGCAGGGGCAGCTGCTGGGTGGTGGAGGGGCCACGGCCGCGGGCTGACCCCAGGCCAGGGCGGGGAGCGAGGGGAAGTGTGCGCCGGCCGGGGCTCACTCACTGGGCGGGAATGTCGGGACACCACACAGGGCCCCCGTGCCAGGCACAAACTCCAAAACAACCCGTTTCCTGTTACTCACTCTTGGGGCCCTGCCAGCACCCCAAGCCCCCCTCAGCCGGTGGTGGCTCAGCTCACACAGCTCGAGGAACGAGCCGCAGGGAGGACAGGTTGCGGGGAGGACAGGGGGGGAGGACAGGGTGGGAGGGCCCCAACTGCAGCGGCGCCCCGGAAGATCTCTGGGCTCAGCCTGCCGGCCGCCGCTCCCAGCTGTCTGGGGGTGGTGCCCCCCTGTGAGGAGCAGTGTCCACGGGGCATCAACCCTCAGCTCCCACCCACAGGGCTCTGACCCACCCCCTCCCCGAGCTGAGCTCCTCTAGTGCTGCTGCTTAAACCTCCCTTCTTCACTGCAATGGGCGGGGGGGTGGGAACGCTACCCTAAGACCTCAAGGGTCACCCTACAAGTTCTGTGAACCAGAAGCAGGGGAAGGAAAGATAGGGACCACCCCCAGTAAGGCAAGGCAGGGCATATGGCCTGGTTTGTTCCCGGGCCCCCGCACTTCTCATGGACACAGCTCTTCAGAAGCCCTGGGCTGAGTGCCAGGAGTCCAGGGGCCCTGGACAAACCCCTTCCCCTCCCCAGGCCTGGGTAAAAACGTGAAGTTGCACCATTGCTGGCCCTGCAGGTCAGGGAGAGCCGTCTCCCTCTGTGGGCGCATGGGATGGAGCATCACTCACTCCTAACAGTCTCCCCAGAAGAGCCGAGCTGCCTCTGCCCCAATCACCTACCAGTTTTTTGGGTCTGCCCCTTGGTTTTCTCCCTGGAGTTGTGGTGGTTTTCTAGACGGTCAGAGAAAAGATCCAGTAAGTCAAAAATGTCCTTCATGGAGCCCACCCAATGCCCAGTGCCCCGGATGGTGAGGCAGAGCAGGGAGGGGAGGACCCACCTCACTGCAGCCTGGGATGCCCACCCCGCAGGCCCACCCGAGTCCAGCTGGTGATGACTGGCCAGCCACACCGCCCCCCACCCCAACATACACACACGGCCCCCCACTCCTCCTCCACCCATGACTCAAGAGGATATGAGTCGTGTCTTAGAAAAAATAAAATAAAAAACAAAACAACTTCTCTGAAAGGCTGATGCCACTATGAATCTGGCCCCCCTCCTTCTTCCTGCAGGAGCCAGGGGACCTCCCGCAGAGAAGGTGACAGTCTCAGCCCAGGGCGGAGCTGCCCCCTTGCTCCTCCCTCCCAGCTTGCCTCTCCAGAGCAGGAAACCTGCTGGACACCTGACTTCCCCACTCTCCTGGGCAGGCCAAGGCCCAGAAATGAGACCTCAGTCACTGCCCCCCTCGCCTCCATTGGCATAGGCCCGTCACCACCCACATGCCAGAAGCAGGTGCAGAGAATGAGGACAGACCAGACTCCCCATGGCTGCTGTCAGGGCCGAGGGCCCCCCACAAACCTCACCCGGGTCTTGGCGGCACCCTTGTTTTTGCTCCCCTTCGGTCGGCCCCGAGGTCTCTTAGGTGTTGGCACTTCGCTGGGCTCCTTCTGCAAAGACAGATGGGACAGTCAGAGACGCGGAAGCCACCTGTCCCACCCCTTTCAGGACGGAGCCCTCTGCCCTAGCCCAGCAGTGGTCTGCCTGCCCCCGCTCCGGAATCCACAGGAACCATGGCAGGGAACCCTTGGGATTCAGGTTCTCCATCTGACTTTCTTTTGCAAAGCCTTTTCCCTAGCTTCTCTGTGACAGCAAAATGACACGACACCAGAAGGCCTCTGGGAAGGGCGTTGTGGGGGCAGAAAGACACGCGGCCACTCTGTCCACACCCCAGCTCAGCCTCTGAGCAGCTCTCAGATCTTGGGCCAGACACTTAACGAAGACAGGACAAATCTCCAGCACTGGGCTGTGATCACTGCCCACCCCACCCCCACCTCCGCCAGAAGGCAGGGATGCAGAAGAGGGGAAAGGATGCCCCCTTCCCCTAGAGGGAGCCCCCAGCTCTACCTGCAAACCAGACTCCCTCCAGGTTACCTCCTACGGAGGAGTTATGTCCACATCTTGGAACCCCAGAGACCCCGGCCATTTGGGCCACTGAAATTTTAATAAACCTGAGATCGAATAAAAAGCTGCTACATAATGTGCAGAAGCCAGGCAGTAAAGGCACATAAGCAGTGGTTTCCCAGGGCGGCTGCCCATGGGCTGTTCATCGCCCAGTAACCCCACACCCCTTCTCTGACACCCCTCACCCACAAGCCCACAGGTGGCAGGGGGAGGCCAAAGGAATCGGACTAAGGGGGTGACTTCTCCACACGTGAACAGGGCTCTGAAAGAGGCAGAGGAATTCCACCGCCTGTGAGACTCCTCACCGCTCCTGAAGAGCGAGTACCAACATCCCTAGTGGGGGCGGGGAGGTGCCTGGGGCCTGGTGGACAAGGATCAACTTCAGTTCCTTTCCCCTTCTCTCCCTCAGCAAGGGGAAGGAACGGGGCTTCACCCACAGCTGCGCCCTCATGTGGGGACAGCTGCCTCTCCACCAGGTGGCCCACACAGCCTGACTGGCCAAGCTCCCTGGGGTGCCCAGAACCAGGGCTCTGAGTCACTCTGCCACCAACTCCCCAACATCTTAAGCTTTCTGGGCTTTTACAGAACCAGGCAAAGCCCAATGCAGGGTCACTGAAGGAAGCCCATGAACAGGTGCTGGCCCAAAACTATTATTGCCCCAGGATGAAGAACTATAGAAACGGACAGTAAGTATTAAGTAAATTAACAGAGTACTATCATTCATGCTGCTGGGCTTACATATGTAAACGTTCATGTTTCTATAATTCATCTTTGTTGTTGTTTGGTCGCCAAGTCACATCCAACTCTTTTACGACTCCACGGACTGTAGCCGGCCAGGCTCCTCTGTCCATGGGATTTCCCGGGCAAGAATACTGGAGTGGGGTGCCATTTCCTCCTCCAGGGGATCTTCCTGACCCAGGGATCGAACCCGCGTCTCCTGCTTGGCAGGCAGATTCTTTTACTACTGAGCCACCACACTTCAATACGCTGGTCTACAATGGACTGGAAATACAGGGTGAATGGTTTACCAGTGTAAGCTCTGGCCTACATGACTACAGGCTCACTCGGGGCTTGAACATCCTGGCTCAGGTTCAGCACTCCCTTGGGCCACACTTCTCTCCTGGGGTCTCGGGCACCAGGGACGCGTGTGTGGGGAGAACACAGATTTATAAGAATGATGCCGCACCCTGCCAGTCCTGTTTTCACCTGCCAAGATGCCTGGCACCTCCCTAGCCCAAAGAGGTAAACCGAGGCGCAGGTTTGGACACCCACCTGACTCCCTACCAGCGCCGTCCCGGGACTCACCGGAGGCTGCTTGCGGGGCCGGCCCCGCCCTCGCTTCTCCGCACCGTCCTTCTCCTGCTTGGAGGCCAGGGGCTGGCTGGACTTCGAGCTCGACTCGCTCATCTTCCCGTCAGCACAGCAGGTGAGGAGTGACGGCTGGGATGCTGGGAGGCGGGAAAAGTGTTTCAGATAAAACTTCTTGCGTTAGCCACCTCCAAACCCTCACCACTCCCGCCCGCTGGAGAAACGCCCGCCCGGCAGGAAACTGCCTGCTCCCAGGGATCCCCAGGACTCCCACCCTGGCCTAGGGTTGTCTGCCCAGCCCAGCGCAGGGTGGGGCTAGGCCGTTGGCCCTAATCAGCACCTTATCTCCTGCTCAGAAAGGCTCTTTGTCACCCTGCCACCCCCACTCTTGGCCGGGCTCAAGAGCGCAGCCAGCCCAGACCTGGCCGTGGGTGAGGCCACCCTGGCTAAGGTGTGGGTGAGATGGTCCTGCTGCCAGGGCCCTCCCCTCCACGATGCTGCCCCCTTCTCTTTTAAAAGCAAGCCGAGCCTGGGTAGCTCGCAGGGAACAAGAGAGGAGAGGTAAGCAGGGAACAAGCCCTGCACATCCATCTGGCAGCCATGCCATCAGTCCCTGGCCCACGCTGTCCACAGCACTGCCCAGGGCCCCACCAGCTCTTTCCGCTTCTTTCTCCCTGGGTTAAACCTGGGAGGGTCAAAGACGCGGACAATTTGGGAAATGGCGGCTAAAACCGAAGTGGGTGAGGTGCAGGGAGAAAAAGAAACCACCCAAAGCTGAAAGGGGAATCTCCTCTTCCCCCTAGCCTGCTCCCACCCACCTGGAGTCGGCGGGGATCCTTCTCTTTGATGCCTCCTGACACGAGGGGCAGGGACTTCTCCAACTGAGAGGGAGAAGATGCTAGCTGACCCCCTGAAGCCCTAGAAGCGCTGATCCTCAAAGCGCCCTGGTCCTTTTCTAGCATATTCCCTCTTCTTAAGAGGACTGTTTGGATTTAATCAGTCCTACAAACATAGAATCACGTAAAACCGCCCTCTGCAAGGGGCACCTGCACCTGTATTTGGAAGTCTCTTCCGGAGGCTGAGCAAGGGCAGCAAGGGGCCCCCACCCCTATCCTCCCAGTTATTACCCCCAAGTTACAGACAGATGTGTCCTGGGAGGCTGCCCTTGGCGAAGGGTGGGCCCAAGTGGCTCCACTTCCAGAAAAGCCCTTCAACCTATAAAATGGGGGTAATGATGCTCCACCTGTCTCGCCTACCTCTGCAGACTGCAGCAAGAATCAAACCAGGTAAAAGTTAAAACACTTAAACAACTGAAAGGTTCATTCCAATCAAAATGAGAACTAGAACATTTGAAAATGACTCTCCCTTTTCAGATTCAGACTATTTCCAATTTTAACCCAAAGAGAGGAAAGACTGGTTTTTTTTGCAAACTTGTGATTGTTAAGAGGGGCCTGAGGCCCCTGATCCTCAAGTATTGAAATGCTCCAGACGGCGAGATCGTCTGGTAATTATTCCATTTCATAATATTTCAGACTTGAAGACCCTTTTAAACAAGGTGGTTGGTGATTTATCCTGCTCCATCATTAGTGGCTTGGCCTGCTCTGTAATTACAGGCAGTGATTAGAATCTTACATTACACCACAGATCCCCCTTCAAAACTAAACATCAAAATTAATCAGCTAAATGAGCGCTGACCTCACATGAGGTTTGCTGGAGGCCCCCTCCGAGAGGGGGTTCTAGTTGGGCGAACCAGCCTCTAATCCCAGAAGGCCCAACCCAGCCCAGCCTGTCTGGGGACCCTGTTGAGTGCGTCTGGTGTTTCCCCCACTTCTTGCTGCTGGGGACCCTTGAATCTGCTCACCCCCACCCCAGATCCAGGCCTCCATGAACTGAATTAAGGCCTGAGGCCCTCTTTGGTGAGACCAACAAATGCTTGTCTCTTCCACCTGTTTCTGAACATCAGGGAGGCCTGGCTTGGTGAAGCCACGTTTGAGGCCCAACTTCAATTCAATCGTCGGTAATAAGCCCTTTCGGGCCTCAGACTTGTCTCCTCCACACAATGTGGGTTCCACAAACGCTAAGGCAATCCGTGGCCATGACTCTAGGAAATCACCATGGGGCTGCCTCGTTTCCCCCAAACAAGTAGCCTAGAGGAAGGGTTGCTGAGGTGCCCAAGGTCACAGAGCAAGTTGGAGTGGGTTCCTAGCGACCCTTCTCGCCCGCCAATTTCCTTACCCGCCTGGCAGCTGGTAAAGCCACTGTCGCCCCTACTCCAGACCCGGGCCCAGGGTGACTCTGCAAGTGTCTGCGCCCGGCCGTTGCAGGTCGGCCGGAGGGACGAGGGGCCGGAGCGCGCGGGGGGAGGGGCGCAGGCCGCGGGTGCAGGCGCGGGAAACCGGTGCACCCCGACCGCATGCACCGCCACGAGGGTGCACCCAGCCCCACTTCCTGCCAGAGGGGGCACCCAAGCCCGCCTTGGGGCAGGAAACCTGGCGCGCGCGGGGGAGAGGAAAAAAGCCGCCTCCCTCCGCGCCCTCCCCGCAAAATAAAAGCCCCAGTTTAAAAAAAAAAATGAAACGGGGAGTCAAAGGGACTAGTTCCAACAGAGCCCAGCAAAGCAGAGAAACCAGTTTGTGGGGGCGGAGGGCAGGCCGGGCCCCAGGGGCTAAAGAGGCGCAGGCCGGGCCAGAGGTGGGGTCGGGGTGAAGCCCCAAACCCAGGCCAGGGAGTCGGCCTCGGCTGCGGAGCGAGCGCCGGGATAAAAGGCCGAGCCCGGAGTTCTGGCCGAATTGCGGGGTTCCCGCCCACCACCCCCCACTTAGAGAACTTCCCCAGGCTGCGGGGCCGCCCGGCCCCCGGCTCTCCCGCCGCGCCCCAGCCTGCCCCTCTCCCCGCCCCCACGGCACAGGCCCGGGCTCGGGCTCGGGCTCGGGCGGGAGCGGCGGCCGCGCGAGGTGCACCGAGAGCCGCCGGGTGCACGACTCGCGCTCGCCGCAGCCGCGCGCCCCCTCCCCCACCGCGCGCTTCTCCCGGGTCCCCGCCCCCCGCACGGCGCCCGCGGCGCGGGGGCAGGGGTGCGGGCGCCCTCCCCGCGCCGCCGGGCCCCGCCGCCCGCCGCCCGCGCCGCGCGGCCCTCCCCCGCCGGCGGCTCGCGCAGCCCCGGCCTGGGAATAAAGCCGGAGGCGCGCGCTGCAGCCCCGGGGCGGCTTGCAGGAGGGGGCGGCGTGCGGCCGCGGCGCGGGCGCCCCCCTCTGCCGCCGGCCCCGGGACGGACTCACCGCGAGCTCGGCTGCCGGCCTGCGGTGCGCGCTCCGAGCTGCCGGGAGCGACGGTGCTGGGCGCTGAGGACCGGCCTGGCTCCGCCGCCGCCGCCGCCGCCGCCGCTGGTAGCAAATGCGGATCTGAAACCGGGAGAGAGAGCAGAAGCGCTCAGAGGCCGCCGCCGCCGCCGCGTGCTCGCCGCCCTGGCCCCCGCGGGGTATTTATATGTCACATCCAGGCCGAGGGGGGTGGGGGCACAAAAATATTCCACCTCCCCCGAAGGATGGCGAGGGGCAGGAAGCTAGGCACGGCCCGTGCGCGGCCTCAATAAATAAATAATTTATTTAAATGATAGATATTAAAAAAAAAAAAAAGGAGCCACCGGAGGGGCCGCGAACTCACGCCTTCTTGGAGCCGCGCCAGGGCCAGAAATAGCCCGGGCTCGGAGTCCCAATTAGAGGAGCGCAGCCCCGGCTCAGGGGAGCTTAAAAAGAGCGACCCAGGGGCACGGGGGACGGGCCCGCCCGCGCCAGCCGTGTCACCGGGGGGCGGGGCCATGCAAATGAGCCTGGGGATTTAAAAGGGCGGCCGCCTGCCGCCGCCGTGCGGGTGGGTGCTGACGACGGCGAGGGCCGTGCGGAGACGGGCGTCTGGGGGCGGGCGCGCAGGGGGGGCCGGGCCGGGGACCAGAAGCCGCGGCCCCCTCCCCGCGGTCCTGGGCCGGCAGACGTGGGGAGCTGTTGAGAGGGGTCGCCAAGAAGCCCTTCGCAGGCGGTGGGCGTCCGCATTGCGTGGAGTGGGCCCGCGGGAGAGACGCCTCTGGGGCCTTCCGGGCGTGTTAGGCCTGGCGCCCGCGGGCGCGTGAATGTGCGCGGGCGCCGGTGCCTGCGGGGGTCTGCGCGGCCGCCGGTTGGAGAGTCCCGCGGCCTACCCGCCGCCCCCTTCGCCTAGATAACGCGGCTTCTTAGAGTTTCCCCTGGGCGGACAGGTGTCAGTTTGTGCATTTCGGTGCCAGCCCGTGTGTGGCTGACTGGTGAAATGCAAGGTCTTGTGAAACTCGAACGTGAAACTTGTGAGCTCCAGAGTTGAGATTTAATGGGTCCGAGTGAACCATAATCAAGGTGCGGCCTTCACGCGAGGCAAACGATTGGCTCCTCTTCAGGTAAACCTGAAGGGAGGGCTCATTCCTTTTAAGTGACCCGGATGGTGTTGTGGAGACCAACGGTCCCACTGGCTGCCCTGGCCCCTTTCGCTGGGGCTTTTTATTTTTTTAAAATAAAGCGTGAGCCGGTGGTCGCCTGGAAGCACTCTGAGGGCAAGGAGTGAGTCTGCGCACGCTGTACCCGCCACGCCTGGCGCCACAAAGACATTGCGCGAACGAGGAGGCAGCCCAAGCGGGAAGATGGCGGGGAGGGCGCGCCCTGCAGGCCGGGCCCGGGGTCTTCTTGGGCGCACCTCCCCGCCCCTGGTGCCCGAGGCGGCCTTTCCCAGCTGCCTGTGATGCAGGGACTCGCAGTGCGGCCCAGTGACACACGGCTGTGACTCATGTTTCTCGGTGCTCCCCTTCCTCCCGGGTCGGCGGAGGCCCCTGCTCAGCCCCTTCTTCAGGGGGTGATCCGGCACGGGAGGGTGGGGGAGGGTGGGGGAGGGTGGGGGAGGGTGGGGGGGGTGGGGGGACGCCTGGAAAACCCTGAGCCCAGAGTGGGGGCGGGGTGGGGAACCGGAGGGGCCGGGCCTCCTAGTTTCAGGAATGTCTCAGGAGTGTTTCCGGTGGGGGTGGGGGGCAGGGCCGGGCTGGGGGCAGCACGTGCTCGGCCGGGTGGGGGCGGGGACGCCAGGGCGGGAAGGCGCGGGGCCAATGGAGTGGGCTCAGGGAGGAGGGCGCGGGCCCGGGCGGGGAGCGGGCCGGGAGGCCGCCCTCCGCGCGCCCGTCCCCCGCCCCGCGCCCAGGTGGAAGGCTGGTCCTGAGAAGTCCCCGGGCTGCCCCGGGAGGGGAGAGGAAGTCACCGAAGGGCGGCTGAGGGAGAGGAGGGTGGAGGGGGAAGGCGAGGGCGAGGCTGGGGGAGGGGCGGCCTGCCCCTTTGTGTGGAGCGGGGGTGGGGGTGGGGCGGGGTGGAAGGCGTGCCGCTCCTTCCGTCTTTGTGCCTGGCTCGCCAAGCCAGCGCTTAGTAGGCCGTGAGTCCATTTGGCTGGAGGGCCTTGAGTTGCCAGTTCGAGAACTTCTGCGGCGTTGAGTGGAAGAGCGAGCCTCCAGCCCTTACCTTACCCGCCTGGGTCACAGGTCCCTGCCGGCCACCCGGGCGCCCACGCCTCGGCCTGGGAGAGCTCCCCCAGAGCCGGTATGCCCCGACCCATAGGCAGCCCAGGCTTCTAGGCCCGAGCTCCCAGGCTAGCCACCTTTCCAGGCCCCTCCGCTCGGCGCCGCTAACCTCTCCCTGGCCTGGGCGGCCAGTGGTGGCCCCTGAGAGGGAGGGAGGTGGGGAAAAGGAAGAGAGCCTTCCGCCTCGTCAGGGCTGTGGGAAAACTTGGCCAACTTTTTGGCCCACTTCTAAACGAGCTGACTTGATCTTATTTTTCCTACTCTTATTTCCTCCTCATCCTGACTTCACCGACTTGTTACCTTGTATTATGTCTGTGTGTTTTTATAAGTCACCTCAAACCCTCTGAAAGGAGGCAGGCATAAATAAATACGTAGGCAAATATAGTAGTTTGTTCCTCTCCGGGATTACCCACACCCTTGAAATCCAAATAACTCTACCCACTGACCCCCACCTCCATTCTTTATGGATTGCACATGCGCCAAATTGACTTCCTTTCTTTCCTCTTTCAATAAGTAGTTATTAAGCAGAAGGATGAATGACAAGAATAAAGATGAATAAGACAAGTCGTAGTCCTTGCCCCAGCGAGTTTCCTGTGCAGAAACATCTAGAGGAACACAATCCCAGAGGTGCTGTGAGGAGAAAGCATTCAGTCATTCATTCCATATTTATTGAAGGCGTACTGTGCACCAGGAACTAGTCCAAACTCTTAGGGTAGAACAATGAACAAAAAATGTTCCCTGCATTCTTGAAACTTGAATTAGGGGGTTAGGTGCTTAAAGAGACACTTAGCAGGTGCAACAGGAGGAAGGATGGGAGCTGAGGGGTTAGGGGGTAGGTGCCAGGGAAGCCTGGAGGAGATGGGCTTGTGCAGGCTTTGATGGGATTTGGTAGGTGGGGGGCCAGGGGGAGCAGGCTGGGAGAGGGGGCTATTCTAGGCCTGGGGCATCCACCTCTTTGGTCAAGGCCTGAAGTAGGCGTCCCAAGGGAATTGGTCATACCAGAACCAGTCTTCCCCACAGGAAGCATTTTCTTACCATCCGACTTAGATTATACAGTTTTCACAAGGACAACCCAATGAACTTCAGTGAACCCAACAAAAATGTCCAGGGAATGGGGAATTCGGGTCAACTTTATTTTTTGGGACAGCTGAAGGTTAAGCTCATTTTCATTTGGGCTGTTGAAATTCTTCCTAACAAATGTTCTTTCCTTGCCTTACTAGTAGCAGGGCCTGGTGATCTCTCAGTTGCGGCTTGGAAATGCAGAGGTTTTGGTAGGTTGGGGTTTCTCTCAGTATTCTCTGGGTATTCATGGCTTAGTTCATCTCTGCAGTCAATATATTTCTGGAGAAGGGAAAGGCCACCCACTCTTCTGGCCTGGAGAATTCCATGGACCGTCGTATAGTCCATGGGGTTGCAAAGAGTCAGACACAACTGAGCGACTTTCACTTTACCTCTTGCTTCTGAGTCAACAGCAGCTCTTAGGAGAGTAGAGGAAAAGACAGTTGTGATCATTCCATTTAGTGACTGGGTCAGTGGAGATTTTCCAAAAGGCATGGGGATGAGATGTGATGTGATGATGACATGTATGTTCAGCCCTCCAAGGAAGATAGATGGGAGGAGGTGGGCAGAGGACGAACAGGAATTACTATTGTTCAAACCAGGATACTTTTTAAAGTAAACCTTTTCCTGATGAAAACTACATACAGAAAATGCACAAATTCTTTATTCAGTCAATACATTTTAATAAAGTGAGCACCCTTGTGTCCCCAGCACCCGAATAAAGAAACAGAAATCTCCAGCTCCTCGTCACAGTCCCAACTTCTATTAGAATCCTTTGGTTTCACCTTCCAGGTGTATTGTATGGAAGAAATCATGTTAGGTATTCCTGGTTTCCTTTACTCAACAATATGTCTGAGATTCATTCACGTCATTGCACACGTAGCTGCAGAAAGTTCATTATCACTGCTGCTAAGTTACATGATGTGAATGTACCACAGTCTAGATATCCACTCTTGCTGAAGGACATCTGGATAGTTTCTGGTTTGGGGCTATTACAAGTAGTGCTATTGCGAATGTTCTAGCGTATGTCTTGGTGAGTATATGTGCAAACTTCTGTTGGGTCCACACCTAAGAGAGGAATTCCTGGATCATAGGATATGTATGCTCAGCTATTAGAGACAAGCAGAGCACTTAAGAGCAAAAGGAGGTACTATTAATAGTTGTGACTAGACTGGGGGCGTGAACCTAACCTGGCCGCTTATAGCTGGGGTTGACCTCGACCATATCAACAGGATTGGCCTGGGTAACCCTGATATCGGGTCACCCTAGTGCACAGTGACCACTCTCCTGGAGAGTCACCCAGCTAGTAGTACATCTGGTCATCTGGCAGGATCCGGCCTCCAGGCCCTGCTGACCACAAGCTCTGCTGCCAGGAAGCCTGGCAGGCCCAGAGTGGGAGGAGGGCCTTTTCTGCTTCCAGCTTTCAAGGGAAAAACTCTCCAATGAATAGGAGGGCCCAGGAGACAGGCACCTCTCTGCCCCCTGTCCTGAGCCAGCAGGCCACCCTGCATGGCCCCAGGACACCATGAACTTCATCAGCTGCCTATTTCAGGGCCAGAGCCCAGGGAAGCCCAGCTCCTCTCCAGCCTTGGGAAAAACCCTAAGGAAAAGGGGGAGCTGATGAGAACATACTAAACGTTTATGTTCTCTCAGAGCCCTCAACCCCCTACCAGCCCAGTAATGCTAGTGCCCCCATTCTCCAGGTGTTAAAACCAAGTCTGGGGGAGGTTAAATAGCTTGGAACTCCACCACTTGCCTCTCCACTGCTTTTTCTCCCACACTGAATAGGCTTGCTACTTTCTCTCAGCCTGGGCAGGTAGGAGATGTGGTCTTGAACAAGGTAGCTCCATTCCCTGTCCTCAAGGAGTTTACTTTGAATAAGTTGGGGAGACAGACAAGTACATGGCTTCATCAGTGTGGTACCCGCTGTGAGGGGGAACACAGGACAGGGGCCCAGAGTGTGGGTGGAGCATTCCAGGAGGCCTTGGAACCAGGTGTGGGAGGGAGAAGGGCATCTGATATAAGATGGGCTTCGGGCTCTGACATATATAGTGAACTGGCATTGGGCATCCCTTCCCACACTCCTTTGAAACTACAGTTTGGGATGTGAATTAGCTTCCCCTTTGAAAGAGTGAAATTGGAAAGGAGGAAGCAAGGGGAGGGGAGTCTTGCTGTGTGGGTTGTGGAGATGCAGGGTTTTCAGCTTCGCATCCGGCATCCAGCCACCAGCTTTGTGAGGTCAAAGGCAGGGGTAGTGGCAGAGGGGCCTTCTGCCCTGGAACAGAACTCAGCCATTCAGGTGGGGCCTCCTGATTTTCCTACCCCCATCCCCCAATCAGGACAGAGGCAGGCAGTTCAGTTTGTATTGTTCTAGGAGACTCAGCGGAGAGCTGGCTCCTCCAGTTTTTCCAATGATTTTGTAAACACCTAATTCCCAGCATTAAATATTAAATCTTTCTGCCTAAAATGTAAGGCATGTCCCTCCTCTGCTCAAATCCTCCAGGGGCTCCTGTCTAACACAGTGAAAACAAAGTCCTCACTAAGGCCCTGCAATCTGTTGCCTGCATCCACACCCCTGTGCCTCTCATCTCCTATCTGTGGTTCTGTTTCAACCACATGAGCCTCCTCAATTGTTCCCCAGACCTGCCAGGCATGAGGTCACCTCAGGACCTTTGCACTTGCCACTCCCTCCGTCTGACACACTCTTCTACTAGACATTCTCAAGGCCTGACCTCTCAGTGCCTCAGGTCTCAGGTTCAATATCACCTGTCCATGCTATTTAAAATTGCACATCTCCCCCAGCAACCCCTCACCCACTTTACCATGTTTTTTTCTCCCATTTTTTCTCCCTTGTAACACCAGTTTCTAACATGCTATCTAATTAACTTTTCTATTGAACTGTTATCAATAAAAGTGCTATGTATTGCATTTACTGTCAGTTCTCCCCACTGCAAGGCCAGCACCATGAAGGCAGGGAATTTTATCTTTTGTGTTCACTGGGTATCCCCAGGGCCTACCTCAGTATTCAAGTTCAAAAACTGTTGAATGAAGAATGATTAGAGGCCAAACCACAGGCCAGCAGTTCAGGAATCTGTCCTCAAACTTCAAAGCAAAGAAGAGGACAAGGAACCCAGCAAGTCATCATGGGAGTGATACAGTGGCCCACAGGGAATGAGACAGGGCTTCTCCACCTTACGGAGATACCTGGTTTTTGTCTGAGTAGGTTAATGTTGCTGTATCATCATCACGTGATCTGAGCCCAGACTCATTTCTACTGGGCATTACCTTCGGATTTTATAGTTTGCCACCAATCGTGGGAAATTTTCTTTTTTTTCCTCTTTGGTCTCAGGTTTAGTCAGGAGCTGGCAGCTACCTGACAACCATCTTGGCCTTGTGGCTGGGCAGACTGGCTGGGTTGCTTGTTGGTGACTGGGCAGTGGTGGCAGCTCAGCGGCCTGGGCTCTGGGAGAGGGTAAGGTGTACCTTACCTGGAACAAAATAGTTTCCCTTTGGTCTAAGGTACTTTCTGAGAATATCCACTACAGCCAGCTCTACAGGTAAAATACCACCAAACATTCTGCCACCTCCCACTCAGGAATGACTGAAAACACAGACTTTAAAGTCATGCAGCCTGTGAAAGCCCTGTGCACATGAGCCGGTGGAAGGAAGTGGGAGAGCAGCAAGGGCAGGCCTGACTCCCTTCTCTGTGGGCTGGACAAGTCTCTGAGGCCCTGGAATGGGTTTGTCTCCACCCCCCACCCCACCTCCCACCGCCGCGGGGGGCTGGATGTCCTCTTCAGCTCCTCAACCAGCTGTGGACCTGGGAACTCACATCCTATGGCCTCAGCCACCTGTTCCCGCCCGTGGAATTCCAGAATCCCGCTTCTGGAATAGACTCTAAGGTTTCAGGAGTCTCCAGTGGTCTTTGACTTGTTTCTCTTGTCTCTATTTCTTGCTTGCTTTTCAGGTGGGGAAGTGTTCCGGGCCCGGGAGGGGAACACTGACCCCTGGATCTTCAAAAGTGACTGTTCTCCATAACTCGCTGTGGGGAGGCGCCCTCCCGCGGGAAGTCTGGGGTTGAAGGAGTCCTGCCGGGTTCATTCCGCCTCTGCGGGGGGGTGGAGGGGTGACGCTGCTGAGTGGGGAGATGTGCCCAGGGAGACACAGTGCTTTGTCCCCTCCGGGCCACTCTGAACCCTCACCCCCAACTTTTCTTGGAGTTGAGAGTGTGGCCCTGGGGTGGGGGGGGTCTCCATACTGGGCATGCCCAGGAGGGGCTGCTGCCTGCCTGAACCATAAGCGAATGGGACGCTGCGCGGGACTCACAGACCCGCGGGCCAAGGGTCTGAGTCGACCTGGAAAGGAAAGCAGGGTGGAGGTCGAAGGGCGGGGGCCCGGGCCGAGGAGGAGGTGGGCTGGGGTGGGGGGAGGAGCCAACCCCAGCCCCGGGATTCGTTGGGATCCTCCAGGGCTTTGTTTGGTTCTCCTGCGCCCCGCGAAGCTCGCCCCAGGCCCAAGGGGGCCTTGGCGGGGAAGAAGTTGGGTGAATGGACAGATGAATGAGAGCGAAAGGGGCCGCGGGCGGGGCGGAGCACGCGGGGTGGGGGAGGGGCGGCGGCCACTGGCGGGAGACTCGGAGGAGGGAGCCAGCAGGCTGGCCGGGCCTGCCGGTCTAGGATCCGGCACGGAGGCGGCGGGGAGGGGCCGAGCGGCCGCCCACCCCGACAGCCTGCCTTAGTCCCCGTTCCTCTCTGCACACGGTCTCCATCCAGGTCTCTCCACCTGGCGAGCCCTGGGGGCCGTAGGTCCTCCGAGGCCTAGTCCTCGCTGTGAATTGGTGGCCAGCTTCTTTTGCTTCCTTTCTTTATTACTTCCCAGCCACTAGAGGTCAGCGGCCTTGCCCTGCAGGACTTGAATTATCTGAGTGGCCCCGAGGGGGTGGGCATCTTCCCTCTGTTGGCAAACCCAGGCTTGAACCCTCCCTCACTCCCCTCCCCCCACTGTCGCCTTATCTCTGAGGCCTGGATGGTGGGACTGGCTCCTGGGATCAGGGCGGCAGGGATAAGTCTCTAGGCCTAGAGAAGTGAGCCCCTGAGCAGAGAAAACCTAAAGGCCTGCCTTGCTGGTAGCTGCCAGGGACTCCTGCCGAAAGCAGTGGAGCCCAGTGTGGGCAGTGCCAGGCAGGAGCTGCTGACAGCCAGGTTTCTGGGTCACCATCCAGGGTGCCCTGCCAGTTCCCAGGCTTTGGGGGTGGAGTGGCGTGAGGGCAGGTCTGCATCCGGAGCCCAGACCCTACTGCCTCCTTCCGGCACTTCTGGGCCCTGCTCCCATCCCCTGCTTCCAGCCCCACTGGGGCCTCAGCAGCCCTAGAGGTCCCCAGGGAGGGGCTGATTGTTGATCCTCAAGCTCCCTTTGGGCCTGGGGGTCTGCTCTCTTGGAGGAAGGGTATAAAGGTGATCCAGGACCCCTCCCGCCCACTCTCCACCCCTGTTCCCTGGGCTCTGTCCACAGTGCCTATGCATCCCCCTTTCTGGCAGTTTTGCTTTTCGTCAGACTTTGGCGGCAGGATGGCTTTCGTGGGCAGAAATCCTTCTAGTTTCTAAAGAAGGAAGTCATCTTCTCAGTATGGTAAGGTTGGCACCTGGTGCCCCACCATCTGGGCACTACCCTGGTTCAGGTTAAGGTGGTGGCTTGGTTCCCTGGAAGTCTTACAATACTTTACTCTCAAGAACTCAAGTACCCATCACAGAGTGAAATTGAGGTTGAAAGAGATTTCTGTGGCAAGGGGTAGAAATGGATAAAAGATGGAAGGTCTGGGGGTGGGGGGTGGGGGGTGGGGGGCTAGGAGGTCTTTGTAGCCATTAGGTGTTGGGAATGGAGGGGATGTGACTGGGATTGGGAGGCTCTGTGCTGGCCACTGTTACAGACGGCTGAGGGAGGCGGGGGACAAAAGTAATCTAAAGAATGTACATTACTCCAGTCCACACAGGAGGAATCATGTCCCCGTTTCATAGGTAAGGAAACAGGCCCATCCATGAGGTCAGGAGACTTGCCAAGGCCAGTGCAGAGCCAGGATTCAGAATATCTGCTATCTCACTTTTCTGAATCCTGCTCCACCCCGCCGGGCTCTCCCTGCTACCCTGCTCTACTTTTAAAACATTGAAAGGCCTTATCTGACATCTCGATTCTGCTGCCCACCATGTTACCAGTTGATACAGGTGGCAGCTGAGCACTTGATATATGATGAGTCCGAATTCAGATGTGATGGAAATATTATGAAGTCGTCACTGGCTTTCCAAGCCTAAGTATTTTTTAAAATGTAGAAATAGTAGTATTCTGTATATGGTAATATTTGGGTGTATTGGCTTAAAGGAAATCTATCATTAAAATTAATTTCATATGTTTCTTTTTACCATTGTAGTATCTTGCATTGTATGTGTGCCTCTCATTCTGTTTCTGTTGGACTGTGCTGGGCTAGATCATTTACTTATTTATTGTCTTCCTACCTCCCCAGAATGTCAGTTCTTGGAAGGCAGGAGTCCACATATTTTTGCTCACTGTTTTGTTCAGGGTTGTATTTCAGGTTTTCAGAGCCTGGCACTGGTTTTCTTTTTATTACAGGTGTTCAATAAGTATTTGTTTAATTGAATGGAACCGATCTAATTCCAGGTCAGTCTTGGAGGGTTAGTAGGGGAGCCTAAGGGAGGGGATCTTTCATCCTTGCAGGACCCCCCAGATTGCCCACCTCCCGTCTCCTTCTGCCACCCCAAGGGCTTCCACAAAAGGATCTGGTCGAGCCCGAAGGGGTCCTTCTTGACCCCGTGCCTCCCACTGCGTGTGGACAAATGAGTCTGGGGTCTGGCAGCAGACCAGCGGTGCTGGAAGCTAGGAGAGGGTCTGCCCAGTGGAGTAAACAGACCGAAAGGGCCCCTGGGACCCTAGATGCAGAGTCCCAGCCCGGAGCCGCGGGCCGGGCCCTCCCCTCGGTGGGCTGGGGGTGTGCGTGTTGTCGTCTGCGGAGAGGGTGTGTGGGTGTGTACAAACCGGGCTCACACAAGGTCACTGTGTCAGAGGCGCGTTCCGAACACTTTCTCTTTCCCCGGGATTCGACTGCGGCTCCGAAAGCCCCTTCCGTAGGGACTTCCCTCTGCGCCTGACTCACGCTGCCTCATGCGTGTGACTCAGGCCGGGCGCCGCGCCAGCCGCGCTCTCCCCGCCCCTCCCGCCGGCCCGGCCCCCGCGCCTGCCGCAGGGGCGGGCGGAGCGCCGGCGGCGGCAGCGCGGTGCGTCGGGGGCAGGGCCCGCCCGGAGAGCGGGGGACTGAGGCTCGGGCAGAGGTGGGGCGGAGGGACACTGAGGTGCGTCTGGAGGGGATGGTGGTGCAGAAACTAAGCTGGGGAAATGGGTGAGAGTCAGACTCCGCTGTAGGAGAGGCTGCCGGAGGGAGACCGAATAAATGGGAGGAGAGAGAGAGAAAGTGGAGAAGGTCAGAGACAGGATAGAGAGCGCCGAAAGCCTTCCCGTGGCCCAGGCCGACCGAAGGTGGGAGCATGGACAAGTGAGAGGAAGGGAGGGGAAAAGGAAGGGAGGGGAAAAGGGAGGGACCCAGAAGCGGTGGGAGCTGCCGCCCCGGGTCCTGGTAACCACCTGGGGGCCAGCGGCCTGTCCTGGGTGGCTGGGCCGAGGGACCACAGCCTTAGAGCCTCACTCTTCTCTCCCAGCCCCGCCTTCCCAGCTCTGTGCCAGCAGGCACGTTACTTCCTGTCTCTGGGCCTCCATCTTCTCATCCGCAAAATGGGAGGCGGTAGTGGAGCATAATCCTGCCTGTTACTCTCCTTCATCCACCCCTGCTCCGACCAGCCCAGTGCCTCGGAGGCTGACCGCTTGACCCTTGTCCCTGGGCCCCCTCCTCAGTTGGCTTTCTGTTAGGCAGTGCCCACTAGCAGGAGATGGAGAAGAAGAGAAGTTGGGGGTCCTTCTTCCTCTTCTTTGTCCCTGGTCTGGCTGCCCCTGTGTCTCTGAATAACCACAGCTCCAGGAAGTAGCATCTAGCCTTGCCCTTTCAGCCTTGGGAAGCGTAGGAATTCCTGCCATTGCTGGTCCCAGTGCCACATCCCCCTTCTCTGATCCCTTTCACCCGACAGCACCCTTGTAAAGAGCCCCTCTGCTGAAGTCTTGAAGCCCTTGGGTTGGGGTCCCCTTTCCTGCCAGGGCCCCAGCTACAGCATTGGAGGGTGAGCACTCAGTGAAGCCGCACCGTGCTTACTGTGCTTAGTCGCTTAGTTGTGTCGGACTCTCTGCGACCCCATGGACTGCAGCCCACCAGGCTCCTCTGTCCGTGGGATTCTCCAGGCGAGAATACTGGAGTGGGTTGCCATGCCCTCCGCCAGGGATCTTCCCAACCCAGGGGTCAAACCCAGGTCTCCTGCATTGCAGGCAGATTCTTTACCTTGTGAGCCACCAGGGAAGCCCCCAGTAAATCATAGCTCTTACCTTTTTCTGTTCCTTCCACAGTGGGGGCAGCCAGAGATGATAACCCTCAACAGAGTGGTGTGTGTGTGTGTGTGAGAGAGAGAGAGAGATTCACTCAGGCATGTCCAGGTCTTTTCAACCCCATGGACCGTAGCCCACCAGGCTCCACTGTCCATGGGATTCTCCAGACAAGAATACAGCAGTGGTTGCCATTCCTCTCTCCAGGGATCTTCCCAACCCAGGGGTTGAACCCAGGCCTCCCACATTGCAGACAGATTCTTTACCGTCTGAGCCACAGGGGAAGCAGAGTGATACACCCAATATTAAAAAACACTCAGCAAGAGGGAGGGGATATATGTATACATATAGCTGATTCACTTCATTGTACAGCAGAAACACAAATTTGTAAAGCAATTACACTGTAGTAATAAAATTTTTAAAAACTAAAAGAAAAAAATAGCACTCAGGGGACTTCTCTGGTGGTCCAGCAGTTAAGACTCTGTGCTTCCCCTGCAGGGGGCATGGGTTTGAGCCCTGGTCGGGGAACTATTATAATAGGATTTCACATACCTGAGGTGCGGCCAAAAGGTGAAAAAAAAAGCACTCAGATACCTCTTAGCTCTTTAAATCATCACCGTGAGTCTGTGAAACAGGGGTGAGGTTATTAGCTTCATTTAGGTGAGAAACATGCAGTTCATGCATTTAAGAAGCAACACAATGGAATAAGACTAGTGGCAGTGAGCTGTTTCCCATGGATGATAGACCAGGTTAGGGAGGGGGCAGCTATCCATAACAATAACAACAGTAGTAGCTAAGAGGTAGTAATACTTACCAAACCCCAGGTACAGTTGATGTACTCTTAATGAACTCATAATCCTTGCAGCAACCCTATGAGGTAGCTGCCTTCCTTACTGCCATTTTACTGTTGTGGTAATTGAGGCACAGAGAGGTTAAGTAACTTTCCATAGGTCACACAGCAGAGCTAGGCTGGAACACAGTCTGGTTCCAGATCCCCACTCTAAACTTCTTCTAGGTACCCCCTTGGTGAGGGGTAGGCTGGGCAAGCACACCTGCATTCCAGGCTGAGAAGACAACATGGGCAGGGCATTGGCGGGGAAAGAGCTTTTGTTGTGGGTTCTGGAAATAACCAGCCAAGTTGTAGTGCTTGGGGTAGAAGGAAGCAGTGAAATTTGACAATGGAGGGAGTGAATTGGAGCTAATTTGGGGAATCCACCTGTCAGCCTGGGGCATGGACTTTATTCTGAAGGTACTAGGGAGCCATGGAGGATTTTGAGCAGGGATGGTACAGGTGGGCATTTTAGAAAGGATTATTTTAAAATGCAAGGGAGATACTGTTTTTCTCCTGTCAAATGGCAGTGAGCTTTAAAGTGATAATTCCCGAAGTTGGCAATGTTTCAGAGCATTGAGTGCTCACAGGTGTAGCTGATGGGAAGCAGTTGGCTTGACCTTCCTGGAAAGCAGCTGAGCCCTACATATGCTTGAGGAGGGTTCAGCCCTTTGACCTGCTAATTCTATTTCTAGGAGTCTCACTCTGACATAATTAGAAAAGAGTGTTAGAGATTTATGTCCCAGAATCTGAAATTCATTCCATCGTTGATAATAATAGTAATAATAAAAGGAAACAATATAAATGTCCAACAGGAGGGAATTGCTAAAATAAATTAAGAATGAAGTATCACCGAATGTTTTATAGTCATTAATATAAATTTTTGAAGAGAGTAAGCACATCAGAAATGCTACAGATTTCTAGAACTCTTAGAAATAATAGCTGAGTTCATTGTGGCTGCAGGGTACAAGATTAATACACAAAAATCGATCGTATTTCTATATGCTAGCAGTGAACAACTGGAAACAAAAAGACAGTAAATACTATTTATAATGGCTCCAAAAAGAAAAAACAACAATAAAGAAATACTTGGGTATAAATCTAACAAAACATATGCAGGATGTCTATGCTGAAAACTGTAAAATGTTGATGACATAAATCAAAGATGATCTAAATACACGGAGAAACATACTGTGTTCATGGATTGGAAGATTCAGCAGAGTAAGGATGTCATTTCTGCCCAAACTAATATTTGCTGTAACAAAGTACTACAAACTGGGTAGCTTAAAACAATGGAAATTTATTGTCTCACAGCCCTGGAAGCTGGAGGTCTAAAATCAAGGTGTCAAGGGGATCATGCTGTCTTTGAAGCCTCCAGGGGAGGATCTTTCCCTGCAATCCTGAGTGTCCCTCAGCTGGCAGCTGCAGCACTTAAACATCTGCCTCTGTGGTCAACATAGTGTTCACCCTGTGTCTGTCTCTCTTATGGGGGCCTCAGACTGAGGACTCACCCTCCTCCACTGTGACCTCATCTTAATTATTTACATCTACAATGATTGTATCCAAATGAATTCACATTCTGAGATGATGTGTTGGGCTCCAGTTAGGACTTCAGTAGATCTTTTTGGAGGACACAATTCATAAAACTGATCTATAGACTTAACACAGTTCCCATCAGATCCCAGCAGGAATTCTTATAGATACAGACAAGCTGATTCTAAAGTTTACATGGAAAGGCCAAGAAACTAGAATAGCTAGAAACAATTCTGAAAAAGAATGAAGTTGGAGGAACAACATGATCTGATTTTAGGACAGAACAGGGCTTGCAGCATTAACCGAGAGTGTAGTGTGGTCAGAGGAGAGGACGCAGAGATCAGTAAAACAGAATAGAGAGCCCAGAAATAGATCCACGCAAATACAGCCAGTGGATTTTGACAAAGGTGCAGAGCAATTCACTGGAGAAAGGACAATCTTTTCAACAAATGGTGCTGGAACAGCTGGAGTTTTATATGAGAGAAAAGGGAATCTTGTCCTAAACTTCACACAGTATACTAAAATCAACTTAGAATGAGTTATAGATCTAAATCTGAAACTATAAAATGTCTAGAAGAAAACAGGAGAAAATCTTCATGACCTGGGATTAGTCAATGAGTTCCTAAAGCATGTCACTAAAACCGAAATCCATGAACGAAAAAAACTGATAAATTGGACTTTATCAGCTTATCAAAAGTGTCTGTAAAAGACACTGTTAAAAAGAACGAAAAGACAAAATTATTAAAGAGAACTAAAAGACAAGTTACAGGCTGAGAGACAATATCTGTAAATCATATTTGATGAAAGACGTATTCAAAATTCATTAAACACTCTTAGAACCGAACAGTAAGAACACAACCAATCAGTTTTAAACAGGCTAAAGATCTGAACAGACACTTCACCCGAGGGGGTATACAGATGGCAAATAAGCACACACAAAGATACTTAATGTCATTGAGAGGGTAACAGGTAGGAAGGCCAAGAGGTCCCCAAGTGGCAGGAGGAAATAAACTGCCAGTGACAGACATTCTTTTCCTTCTCTACACAAAATTAAAAGAGGCTTCTTTTAATTCTGTGTTGACAAAACCAGTTCTGCCTAAGACTAACCTTTATTTTTTCTTTTCTCAAACCTTGGACTGATAATGGCTCAACAAACCAGTATTTATGTTCATTGTTTTATGGCTGGGGATGATACACCTGTGCCACCCTATCTCAAAAATGCATAAGGTGGGAGAGGGGCCTGGTGAAACTCACTCAGCCTTGAGGTGTCTCTCTTATCTGATTAATAAGCTTGCTAACAAGACATAAAACACCTTGCTAAAAGCTAGCAAGGGGGCACTCTTCCTGTCCCCTTCAGATGTCTATGTCAGAAGCTTTCCCTATCTCTATTATATTTTAATAAAACTTTGCTGCATAAAGGCTCCAAGTGGTCAAGTCTCGTCTCTAGCTCCAGATCAAATTCTTCTCCTCTGGAGACCATGAATCCCGGTGTAGCACATGCCCAGCATAGCACAAGTCTCACAGCAGCAACCTTTCATCATTAGCCATTGGGTAGGTGCAAATTGAAACATCAATGACCCAGCAATTCCACTTCTAGATACTTACCCAGGACAAACAAAAACTTACATTCACACAAACACCTATACAAGAATGTTGAGGACTTCCCTGGTGGTCCAGTGGTTAAGAATCCACCTGCCAACGCAGGGGAAATGAGTTGGATCCCTGGTCCAGGAAGATTCCACATGCCAAGGGGCAACTAAGCCTGTGTACCACAACAACTGAGCCCATGCGCCTAGAGCCCAAGCCCCGCATCAAGAAAAGCCACCGCCATGAGAAGTCTGTGCACCGCAACTAGAGAGGAGCCCCCTCTAGCCACAATTAGAGAACACCCACAAGCAGCAACGAAGAACCAGTGCAGCCAAAAATAAATAAATTAAATTAAAAAAAAAAAAGAATGTTGATAGCAGCTGTATTCATAATCACCCAAAACGGGAAGCAACCCAAATTGGGAGAGTGGCTACATGAGCTATGGTTCATTTAGGGAACCCAGCAGTAAGAAGGAACAAAGTCTTGCTATACATAATAACGTGGGTGAAACCAATTTATGTGATGTTCTAGAAAAGACAAAACAATGGTGATGAGAATAGATCAGTGGTTCCCAGGCTAGGGTTGGGGAAAGGTGTGCCTACTTAGGGATGGCAAGAGGGAGTGTATTGGGGATGATGGCGCTGCTCTGAATCCTGATTGTGGTGGTGACATGCGTCTGTACATCTGAGATTCATAGACACGTGCACCAAAAGAGGTCTTTGTTTGAAAAGATAATTTGAAAAACTATATCTAGACGGATATTTTATATGATGATTTTTATGTGGTAAAGCAAGTATAGTACACTGTCAGTGGGAGAATCTGGGTGGTGGGTATGGGTTTTTGCTGAACAATTCATCTAGCTTTGCTGTCTGTTTGAAAATTTTCATAATACAATCTTGGAAAAAACTATATTCAGAGTGATCCTAAGTTTGTTTTTAGAATGTGTCTACCTATCTGTCTATCTCACATATACAAATATAGGAAAAAGATTGACGGCGTCATTTCAAACTATTAATGAGGATCTTTCTGAAGAGTAAAATCGTGAGTGATTAAACTGGTCTTTAGTTATTGGAAATTCCCTGGTGGTCCAGTGGTTGGGAGTAGAGTCTTTCATTGCCGGGAGCCTGGGTTCGATCCCTGGTCAGGGAACTAAGATCCCACAAGCTGCACAGTGTAGCCAAAAAAAATTTTTTTTAATTGTCTGTATAGTTCTGAGCACATACTGTTTTATTCAGGGAGAGTATAGACTATATTTATTTTAAATGCTTTTTTTTCAATTATGTGTGCAACTCTGACTTATTGTAAAGTTCAAATGGTACAGAAATATGTAACCCCACAGGGAAAGTCCCTCATACTCACTCCCAGCACTGCTAACATTCTGTGTATATCCAAAAGGCTAAATCTTAAATTCAAGTTCATTTTTTTCAGATTATGTCATCTTTAAAAAAATAAGCAACTCTATGGTTGCCAGGGAGAAGGGTAGGGGGAAGGGATAGTTAGGGAGTTTGGGATGGACAGTTACACACTGCTATATTTAAAATGGATAACAACAAGGACCTTCTATAGCACATGGAACTCTGCTCAATGTTATGTGGCAGCCTGGATGGGAGAGGAGTTTAAGGGAGAACGTGTACATGTGTATGTATCTTTGAGTCCCTTTGCTGTTCACCTGAAACTATCACAACATTATCAATCAGCTATACCTCAATAGAAAATAAAAAGTGACACTTCCAAAGTCGCCCAGTGGCTAAGAATCCTCCTGCCAATGCAGGGGACAGGGGTTCAATCCCTGGCGCAGGAAGATTCCACAAGTCAAAGATTAACTAAGTCTGTGGGCCATAATTACTGAGCCTGAGTGGTGCAACTACTGAGCCCACGCCTAGAGCCTGTGCTCCACAACAAGAGAAGCCACCACAATGAGATGTTCACGCATCACAATCCCCCGCCTGAGCACAGCAACGAAGACCCAGCGCAGCCAAAATAAATAAATACTTTTTAAAAGTCATAGTAAAACCTTATTACTAGGCGGCAGGGTGGAGAGTGCTGCAGAGACTGCTGGTTGTCTCACATGCCTGATCTCCCCTTCTTCCTTAGGATTAAACTTTTATGTTTTTAGCAGAGCACATGGTTACCCTCAGAAGAGACTGTTTCCTTGTTTTCCTTGCTAGATGTGATCAATAGAAAATAAGCAAAATGTCTTTAAAGAGAAGGGATGTTTTCTTTGTCTCCAATTACTCCTTTCTAATGACTGGAATGTGGACATGATGGCTGGAGCACAGCAGCTATTTTAGACCATGAATGAAAGCCACACACTGAGGAGCAACCAGGTAGAAAGAGGCCGGGTTCCTGGCACTGCGGTGCTCCATGCTAGCTTTCCACGACCTGCACTGGACTTCCTGAGTGTGAGAGAGAAATGGGCTTCTGTCTAGGAGAATTCACTGGTATCTTTTTTAATTGAATTGTAATTGACAAACAATATTATGTTAGTTTCAGGTGTACTACATAGTGATTCACTATTTTCATATATTATAATTACCACTGTAAGTCTAGTTACCATTTGTCATCATACAGAGTTATCACAGTATTACTGACTGTATTCCCCATGTTGTACATTACATCTCAGTGATTTATTTTATAGCTAGAAATTTGTACCTTTTAATCCCCTTCACCTGTTTCACCTGTGTGCCTAACTTACCTCCCATCCATTGGTATTGGGATTTTGTTATTTGCAGCCTTATACGCACAAGACAGGAGAATCAGGGAGGAGAATTTCTAGTTATTGAAGGGAGAGACAATGAGGACCTGAAGCATGGTGGGAAGTGGATTTAAGAGACATTTGTCAGACTTCCCTGGTGGTCCAATGGATAAGAATCTGCCTGCCAATGCAGGGGACATGGGTTGGACCCTGGTCAGAGAAGATCCCACATGCTTTGGAGCCACTAAGCCTGTGTGCCACAACTACTGAAGCTACTGTTGTGCTCAGCAACAAGAGAAGCCACTGCAATGAGAAGCCTATGCACCGCAACAAAGTGTAGCCCTCACTCACCGCAACTAGAGCAAGCCATACAGAGAAAGCCCATGCAGTGAAGACCCAGCGCAGCCAAAAATTTTTTTAAATTAAAAAAAATTTTTTTTTAAAGATACTCATCTAGGACATGCCCAAGTTCATGTGGCAAATTTTGGGATGGTGAGGGACAGGGAAGCCTGGCGTGCTGCAGTCCACGGGGTCACAAAGAGTTGGACATGACTTGGCAACTGAACAGCAATAACTGGGACATGCCAAGTTCCCATGCCTGAGAGAGGGAGCATTTAAAGGAGGCTGGACTGCACTGATCTAGAGTTGAGCAGAAAAGTGTAGCTGGAGGAAACTTAGAGAGATGAAGATGCCCAAGTCACACGGTTGGGAGGACCCTGAGCAGAGTGTGTACTAGTTATCTATGGGTGAGTGAAAAGCCACTCCATAGCTTAACAAGAGGGAGACGGGGGTCTGGGAGCTGGGTGGTTCTAGCTTGGGGTCTGTCTCCTTTGAGACTGCAGTTAAGTCACTGACCAGGGCTGCCGTCCCCTGAGGGCTTGATGGGGCTGGCAGAGCCATTTCCAAAGTGGCTGGCCCGTGCTGAGGGTCTGCCCAGTGCCTACCCTGTGTGGGAATATGACCTGAACAAAGATCACTTTTCGGGGTGGGAGAGAGAGGCAGTGTGACAGAGTGGTGGTCTCTGCTAAGTTCCAGCAAGGGCAGAGGGTATGAATAAGAGACATGCTGTCTCGAGGCTTATGGCCGTAGCAAGAGCTCATTACACCTTCGCTCCTGGAGGGTCTGGGGCCAGAAAAACTGCGATTCAAGTCCCAGCTCCGCCACCTAGTAGCTGTGGTCCCTAGAGTCCTCAGCCCTCAAATGGGACACTGATACCCTACAGAGGATTGTCATGAGGACTGGAGCTAAAGCCCGGCACATCATAATTGCTCAAATAAAGCTTTACGATGGCTAATTTCACTGCTCAGAATTCTCCCAGGGCTCGCCCATGCCACAGCACCAAAGCCGCTCAGAGCCTCTTCCATCAAGCCTTGCCAGCTGAGTTTCAGCCCCACCCCCAGGGTCTGGCCTCTGTCTTCCTTCACCCCTGACACCCCGTGCCTCCACATGCCACCACCCTGCCCAGCCCTTTCCTTCTGTTCATCTCCCTGTTTCTTCCTTCCTCAAGTCTTTCCTGGCAGAAGCTCCCAGACGGGCCTCGCCCTCCCCTGTGCTTTGCAGGGCACACCCCCTGCCTTGATCCCTGTGCCTGACATTATGCTGGGCACAGCCTGGGTGGGGAAAGATCCGCACTGCAACAGTTTCGTGAGAGGGGTGGCCAACTCAGCTGAGATGGAGGGTGTCCAGGGGGCCGACTGATGGGAAGCAGGGGGGACCAGGGGGTGGGCAGTGGGGAGGATGCTCTGAGCTGAGAGGGCTGCCACCTCCAGGAGGTCAGGCCCCTGTGGGTGGCGGTTGTGGCTTTATCATTTGCACACTCTAGGTGCTAAGAGTCGCTTTTAGACTTAACTGGAAGGAGCACCATCTGAGGACTTGAAAGGTGATAAAATCCCTGTTTCCCCCAAACACCTTCTATCAGTTTGTTCAAGGTACCTGAGAGCTTCCCACTAGAGTCATGTTTGACTTGAAAGGCAGTGACTCCAGGAGCTCCCGCTGAAATCTGCATCCTGCGTGTTCCGTGGGCGGGCAACAGAGTGGCCCATGAGTCCTGGTGAACCAATCTGACAGACCATCTGTCACCCGCACCCTTGAGCTACACTGTGAAACCACCGAATGTGTCACCCCAATTTGCTCTTCCTCATGGCTCCCCCTAATGCCCAAGTCACCCCCTGGTGGTCTGGACTCCCTCTGAGTAACCCCATCGCCCAAGGTTGTACAGGGGCCTTCATCAAAGCTTCCTCTGAGACCAGGCTCAGATCCTTGCTGGTCTTCCCTTGGTGAGGAATGTGAGGTAGACTAAGCTCCCAGGGGAGCCTGCAGGGGAGGTGGCCCCTGCCTCCCTCCCTCTCCCCATGGGAGGGTCCCTCCCTCGAGCCTTTTCCACGGAGTGTAGGAGCAGCTGTGCTGGGGCGGAGTGAGATGGCATCACACAGTCGCAGAGCTCAGGGCTGGCAGGGACCCCAGTGAGCCACCTGGTCCAGTCCTCTGTTGGTAGGCAGGCAAGGTACTGCTCTCCATGGTTTTAGATACAGAGAACTCCTAACAGCTATTTCACCCCATCCGCTGTTCTCCATGGTTTTAGATACAGAGAACTCCTAACTGAACTATTTCACCCCATCCACTGGATCTGGCCAGCTCTGTCTCTCATGGGGAAGCACTTTCCATCTGTGTTTTTGCACAGGACAATCTCACAACACTTCTAAGAGGGAGAGGTGTACCGTGCTGGAGCAAGATTCAGGATGCCTTAACCTGACACCTCCTTCAAATGGCTTCAACAATGAGGACATTTTTGCTGTCAGTAACAAGGTGACCAAAGGTGAAGTGGTTCCAGTGCTGGCTAACTGAGTGGCTCAGCAGTGTCACCCACCACAGAGGTTGGTTTCAACCTTCATCTCTCTGCCATTGCCAACGGGTTGGCCATGTTTTTCCTCATTGTCACAAGATGGCTGCCTATCACCAAGCATCATGTCTAGACATGACAAATGTACAGTCAAAGAAGAGAACTTTCCTGGAAGGTGCCAACAATTACTCTTTGTATCTCAGTGGCCATAATTACACCATTGCTCATTCAAAATCCAATATTAGTGCAACGTTGGGAGACAGTTCACGGGCCACTCGTGTTTCTTCACAGCTCTCAAAGATGCTTATGTAGTGAACAGCCTTTAAAAACAGAGCTTCCTCCAGATCAAAGGGCAGATTTGTTTAGTTCCTACTGAAAAAATTCAGGTTCCTTAAGCTCAGGGTTCCTCTCAGTAACACAGGTCATGCAGTCACACAACCACACCTTGCTGCAAAGGAGGCTGGGAAATGTAGTCTTTAGCCAGATAGTCAAGTGCTCAGCTGAAATTTCCATTTCTGCGGAAGAAGGGAGAATAGATACTGGGCAGTTGGCAGACTCTGCCATAGTGACTCCAATAAACTGAAGTTCTTTTAGGAAATTGGGAGGAAAGTGCTGGAGAAGTGATAATACTAGCATTGTAAGTGATGTCTTGGTCCTATTTTACAAACGAGGAATTGAGCTCCCATAAGGGAGGTGTCAGCACCTTCAGGGGTTCCCATCCTTTTCCTCCCTCTGCATCTGTACAGATCAGGTTAGGGTGGGGGCCTTCTCTTTCTTCTCAGTCACTCAGTTCCCCTGGCTTCCATAATCCTCTCCTTCCTGCTGTTTGTCTCTGGTCTTTCTGTCTCCTCCTCCACCTTCTCCTCTTCCCAGCCCATCATGGCCGAGTTCCCAGGCTCAGCTTTCTCATTTGTGCATGCGTGTGTCCACCTGGCCCATGGCATTAAATAGTGGCTCCTCGCCAAGACACTCTCACTCTGTCTGCATTTTGGACTGCTCTTTGTGATTTCTTTTTTTTTTTAATTATTTATTTGGCCGCTTTCTCATTGCAGTGCACAGGCTTAGCTGCCCCACGGCATATGGGATCTCAGTTCCTAAACCAGGGATCGAACCTGTGTCCCCTGCATTGGAAGGCAGATTCTTAACCACTGGACCTCCAGGGACATACAAGTGCTTTGGACTTGTTTATCCAACTGCCCGCCAACACTCCCATTTGAGAGTCTTGCAGGCACCTCCAACATCACAATCCAAAACTGAACTCATGACGTCACCCACAGGCTTGCTTCTCTTACATTCTGGCCAATCTCAGTAACTGTCCTGCACGCCAGCCAGCACTCTTGGCTTCTTTGCGACCTTCTTCTACTTCTTCTGCACACATTCCCCCTGCAATAACCATGCCTGGATCATTGCTGGAGCCTCCTCCTGCCGCCCTCAAGACACCTCGGCTCATTCTAGCCATTTCTTACATCTTGAAACGGAGGTGTATACTCACACCATTCTCGTTCTTAAAAACTTCAGTGGCTCACCATTGCTTTTAGGATAAAGACCAAAATTGTTTTCTAGTGAGGAGGAGGTTCTTGCCCCTCCCCCAATATCCATTATTTTCTTCTTTAGAAAGACAACTCTCTATTTGTAGCTGGGCACTTAAATCCTGGTCAGTTGGATGCAGATAGGTGTTGTGTTGTGTTGTGTTTTTATGTGGAGGTGGGGTGGAGCTTTCCTTGCTTTTCCTCATTTCTGCTGACAAGAATGCAGACGTGACACTCAGGCAGCCATCTTGGGAGGCAGCCATCTTGGGCCATGAGGAGGAAGCCCCTGCAGAGTTCGGTGGAGCAAGGAGACAGAATGGGCTTGGTCACTGACACTGATGCACACATCTGCTTGCCTTTGGACTTTTCTTATGGGAAACAGAAATAAACTGTGATCTAGTTTGTTACTACTTCTGCATTTTCTCACAGTCCAACCAAATTCCACCCTAATCACATGACTCCTGCTGCCTCTGGAGTCTCAGCTTGTGGTCCTTATTTGTGCTCATTCCACTGGAGCCACAATATTACTCTTGAGTTACTCTTACATCCCAAGCTCAGCCCTGACTCAGGGCCTTTGCATGTGCTGTCCTCTGCTTGGAGCACCTTTTTCCTGCCTTCCTACCTAGAGTATTCAATACCCAGGGAAAACAGTTATTTTTTTTAAAAAATACTCCTCCTCTACACATTGCTTTCAATAATAATCATGAGTCACCATAGTAATAGTAACCAATAAAATATACAGTGAAAAATTTTTTATTGAATTTCATATATATAATCATTATGGTAAAAAATAAAGTAAAACAAATACTATGGTGAAAAAAGAAATGGGTGGAGCCAGGTCTTGGTGCCAGAATAGTGGCTTCCAGGAGAGCTCATGCTGATGAATATTCCCCAGTACCTCTGCCACTGGTGTCCTTGTCCCCACAGTGAGCCACAGCTGTCCGCCCCCACTCCTCAGGAGACCCTTCAAGACCAGCAAATGCTACTGAACGAATGTGCCTGAGCCAGGGAACAGCTGAAGCACTGAATGCAGTTCATGGGTTCACTGCAGAAGAAATTTGAGAAATGCCCCCAAAATGTGGCCAAGACAACCATTCTAGAAGCTCAGATCACCATTAACCCAGATCGGATCAAAGAAACATTGCCATCTTCCCTAGCTACTACCAAGTCTTCTCCATCTGACCCCATGATCACTTCCAGAGCCAATCAGGTCCAGTGTCATTCCGTTATCTACACCACACTTTTCACGAGTGATTGCCAGCACACCGGAGAGAGAGAAACTGGTTGATTAAGGGTGTATTCATTCATTCACATATATGCACCATCAAAAGGCTCCTGAGAAAGAAGTATCAATTATTCCTAAAAATGTATATGCATTTTTACCTTTAGATAACAAAAATATATTCAGATGGTAGACTACTAGAATTTTGGATTTTCCCCTTAAAATTATGACTTTGTAGAGCTTTGAGGGTTATTTGTTGAGTTGATGTTTATAATTTCCCTTATTGTTTTTCCTCTAGGATTCTTTGTATGTAAGTTAAGGATATCATATATGTAAAAAATGTATAAATATGACTTACTAAGCAAAGGTATACCTTTAAATGTGAATACAGTTTTCTTTGCTTTTTTATTTCAAATATGCCTTATTGTGTAACAATTGTAAACATTTGATGAAGAACATTTCTAGCAATCTTAAAGTAACTGGAAATTGCTATCTGTGATAATTTTAATGCTGTTTAACAACTCAGGAAATGGTACTTCCTTAGAATTTAATATCATTTTCGTTGCTGGAGAGGCAAACTTTGCAATTAGAAATATGTCTTAGTTTGAGTTGATTGTTTTGGTACTGAATATTTGTAAGACATTCTTCAAAAATGCAGCTATTTTTGGCACATTTAAGGAAATAATCTAAAATATTTTGTGTAATTCACAGCCTTATGGTACTTTAACATGACAAATGTTGAAAAGTATATTTATTAAAATGATTAAACACACAAAAAAGAAAAGAGTCAAAGATTAATATTTTTAAATTATGTTACATACATTTTTTTTGACAAAAGAGAAAAATGCATGCTTACGTCGATGGCAGTAATGAATAACGTTATACTTTCTGTTTTCCAGCCTTCTGCACGTCTGTCAATGACTTTGTCAAAATTATCTTTGCATATGTTTAAGAAATATCTTAGGCAGATTTGTTAATTTATCTTTGATCATAACTGACCAATAAATATTTTTATTTGGAAATTTTTTTCTTGAATGAAGAAACAGATGCACAAATAGGGAAAGCCTTAACCATAAGGATAAATTTGGCAGAAATTTTGAAAAAATCCATTTCACAATAAATGGGAACCACAGTCCAGTTGACACACATTTCTTCAGGACTGATTCTAGCAGCTTTCAAATATCTTCTCAGTTGAAAAATTTTCGATAAATAAAAAGCCCAAATGATCACATAGAACTAGGCTATCTATGTTTATTTCAAACCCACAGTTTAAATGAAGGACAGTACAACAGGTATTCCAGACACAGCTTTCCTCCGAAGTGAATACGAACCATTCTGAGTCCACATGACCGTGGGTAGCTGGGTTCCCGTGTGTTGGGCATGGTGCTGAACAACTGGGAATTCTCCCGAGTAACTTCCAAATGGAATACAATGCTCCTTAAAGGATAAGTTATAAAAATGTGCTAATTTGAAACTTACACATATATTATGAAAAGTCAACAGCAACTGAAGCAATGGTTGAGGTCTTAAACCACAAGAAGAATTTTGGGGGAGGGTATCGCTTAGAATTGCTGGTACTCAGTGATAATGAAAAGCAGAGGGACTTTTAGTGGTTTCTGATTGTTTTACAGTTTGTTACTGAGGATACCCCGTCTTGCTTACATCAGGGCACATGCTCCTTCTGCCCCACCCTCAGCACGCCCTCCTTGCTACCAACTCCGCATATGTCCCCTGAGGCTCTTACCTTGATGACAGGTGTATCTGTGTCGTGACTTCTTTGTCGTCTTTCCCCCACTGACGTGTCTGCTCTCTGTGGTGGTCACTGCTCTGCTCACGCTGTGCACCCCAGCTCCCAGCAGAGTATCCAGCACCTACTAGGTCCACAGTATGTATCTGCTGAACAAGTGTAGGTGAAGAACTTGGCACACAGTATGCACTCACTAAAGGGGAGCTGTCATCACTGTTATCTGCAGCATGTTTATAGTCTGGAATGTAAGGAACATTGGAATGCCTCCACATTTAAATCAGCAAAATGCTGCCTGAATTTTGAAGCATGAATTTTTATCTTCCCCAAAGATCATTCCTGAAGGTCAGTAGTCTCATCTCGTTCATCTCTGGGGTCCCTTGAGCCCCAACAGAGGACCTGGCACAAAATGGGGGCCAGTAAATATTCGATAACCAGAGTTTACTGAGCATCCATTACCCACCAGGAATTTTCTTTCGCGTACATGGTTCCTCCAGGGTGAGTATGAGCACATTCATTTTACAGATGAGGAAAGTGAAACCCAGAAAGACTCGATGACTTGCCCAAGATAGATCACAGAATCTGTCAGTGTAGACAGCTTTTTATTTTTTTTTGGTCTGCCCCAGGGCATGGCATGTTACTGAGGATATCCCTCTTGGGGTTTCAGTTCCCAGATCAGAGATGGAACCCAAGTCCCCTGCATTGAAAGTGAGGAGTCGTAACCACTGGACCACCAGGGAAGCCCTCAGATGAGCTTTAATCCAGGTCTGCAGGGTTCCAAAGCCCCTCAGATCTTTCCAGGACTCCATGCTGCTCTCCCATGTGGGGTGTTGGGGAGATGACTCCAGTTCAGGGTGGGACTGGGTGGGGCTGGGGGTGGGGAGCCTGTCCTTGGGCCCCAGTTTCCTTAGGCTGGAGGAACCTGGGCTTGCGGTTAGGCACGTGTCAGGCTCCTGGGCTGACGCAGAGTGGTCAGCACCTGTGCACTTGCATGGGGTTGAAGCGCCCAGGTGTGGAGGGGGAGGCCTGGGGTTGGGGGTGTCAGACATGAGTTTCAGGGCAGGCAAGCTGCCGCCACCAAGAGCCGTGCAGTCTGCAAGGCACAGAACCTCTCCAGGCGGCGGAGAACGCCTTGTGACGAGAGCATCCTCATGCGGATGAGAGACAGTGACGGGGGCTGGCACAGGAGGTGCTCTGCCAGCGGCAACTTCTATTCCTCCTTCAAGTTCTCTTCCCGGCCGCTCCCTCTTGCAGTCCGGGAGGAGCACAGTTCACTGCGGGGGGCCTTGCAGGGAGGGGGCGCTGCACAGCCGCAGGGCACCTCCAGGACCCCGATGATGCTACCGCGGTCCAGCCTCCAGGTCGCGCTGGATGCAAGCGCTCCCGAGGCTCCTTCCAGAAGGATGTCGCGGCGGCCGCACCGCTGCGCTGATCGCTCTCCGGGCAGCCGCCCACAGCCTGCTCCCCTGTGAACCAGGGCCCCGCGCGGGCAGGGGCCTGTGCGGGGCCGGGCCTGCGGCCGCGGGCGGCTGAAAAGAGGAGGCTGGATGGGGGGCCCGGGCGGTCTGGGTCTGGCTGTCTCGGGCGGTGACCGGGCGCCGCCACGCGGTTGTGCCGGGCCTTGCCGCGCCTGCTCCGAAAGGGGCTGCGGGCGAGGGCGCGGGGGCTGGGGGCTGGGCCAGTTTGGACCCCTGGGCTGTGACGGTGCGACGACCCTCCCGCCCTTGTTCCTGTCTTTGGAGGGAAAACCAAGACTTGAGGGACCCTGAGGCCTAGGGCAGCGGGAAAGGCGGGGAAGGACGTGCCGAGAGGGACCCGTCCAGGGAGGTCGGAATGAAGGTGAGGACACCTCCCGAAGCTCAGGAAGAGAAAACCCCTCCAGTCTCCACACCGCGGCTTTCTTTACGCCGCCCGAGTCCCGCGGCCGTTCCAGATGTTCACCCGTGGTCAGAAGTGCCCATAGCATCATCCCCTCTCTCCTGATTATCGAGGACAGACGGCGCCAGCTGACAGTCGGGGGGACCTGCAACCTGAGTGCCTGTCGAAGAGAGGAGCTCCTCGGGCCAGCCCTGCTCACCCTGGGGCCTCCGGCTTCCGGGCAGCTCACCTGTGAGCCGTGCGGTGTCTGTCCATCTCCCTGAGACCTCTCCGGGCCAGTCAACAAGGGCAGCAGACAGCGGCATGGGGGACTCTGGGCCCCTCGGGATCCCCCGGGAGGCCCCAGGACCCTCATGATGGGAGGGGCCGCCATGTGGGATGTGAATCCAATAAGAGTATGCGGAGGGCAGGGGAGAGGGGGTGTGGCAAGGAAGTAGGTGTTTCAGCAGGAAACCAGAAGCAGGTGACCTCCAGGGATCCAGGCGGTGCCAACAAGGCCTATGGTCAGGTGGGGGCGGGGGGGCGGCTGAGGCCTCGGGACACTTCGCTGGGGTGGGGTGGGAGAGGGGTGTATCAGGGAGATAGAAGTCCAGGCAGGGATGCAAACAGTTACCTTTCACTGCCATTCAGCCCCCTCCCTGGCATCACTACACTATCATAGCACTCTTTTTGTTTTGCTCTAATTGCACGTAGTGCTTCCCTGGTGGCTCAGTCAGTAAAGAGTCTGTGTGCAATGCAGTAGACCCAGGTTCAATTCCTGGGTCAGGAAGATCCCCTGGAGAAGGGAATGGCAACCCACTCCAGTACTCTTGCCTGGAGAACCCCCATGGACAGAGGAGCCTGGTGGACTACAGTCCGTGGGGTCCCAAAGTGTTGGACACAACTGAGCAACTAACACACACATAACACACATTTAAAACTATTTGAAGCACACAGAAAAGTGCAGAAAATGATATAACAATTACCTATAACCCTCCGACAAGTTTATTTTGTTTGAAATATTTTATTTTTTTCAAAATATATATAATTTTTTTTCACCCTTGGCCTCCCTCTTTCTCCCTTCCCGGAAGTCTTTTTTCACTCCTGAACACATTTTAAAGTTTTTACCTAATAGCTATCTATCCATAAATAATAAATGGTATATTTTGTGTTCTAAAATTTTACATAAATGGTATCATAACATTAAATATCATTTTGCAAATTGCTCTATCTCAACATTATGCTTTTGAGATCTATCAGGGCTGATCTATGCAGATCTAATCCACTCATTGTAACCTCTGCATGTCTTTTATCTGCCAACGACAATTTATCACCCCTCCTGCTAAGAATAATATTTCATGATTATGATCCATAGGCACACAGAACTTTCTTGAACATGTCTCCTTGGACATGATCAGAAGAGTTTCTCGGCAGTTGTCAGCCAGAATGGAAATTCTGGGTCATAATGTTTACACATCTTCAGCTTTACTAAGTACTGTCAAATCTTTCTCTAAAGTGGTAGCACCGATTCACAGTCCCACGAACAAACCATACAAACAACTCAAGTTTCAGGTGTTCTGTTGAGGCCTATTACTTCTTGCCAATCTGTTGAATGTGAAATGGTTTTCCATTCTTGTTTGAATTTGCATTTCCCTACTTGTGAGACTAAACAGCTTCTCTTGGCCACGGGCAGCTGCTCTTCTTTAAAAGGTCAGTTTATCTTTTTCTTCCTAATTGTTGGTTGCACTGATTGCAAACACTGTCACAGCATTTTGGCTGTCTGATCCTGGACAGGGATTGAGGACTAATGCTGGGATGGATTAGTGATGTCTGCCACAGGTGTTTGGGCAGCCCCGGGGCTTTGTTAAGGCTACAATACTGGGGTTGCAGTAGGGAGGCCCAGTAATAAGACTGGGGCCAGTGAGGAAACTCCATGACAGGCACAAAGTTCAGTAATGAGGCCACAGCAGGTCTAGGCAAGTCAGGTCAGCAGGTGAGACCTGGTCCCCAAATTAGACCTCTGAAAATTGTTCTGAGAGGCCTCTGAGAAGCCCAGGGGGGGGTTGGCCCTGCTTGGATTTCTCTAGTTGAATTGTGGAATTATGTGTATCGCTAGTGAGGGACACTGCAGGAGACGGTCATTACATGCTGTGTGTTCAGCACCCACCTGGGCCCAGGTTCAATCCCTGGTGGCCGTGGCCACCTGGGACCTGTCGGACAAGAGGAAAAATGCAAACTCATGTGGCTCACAGAGCTTCGAGTACTAAATTCTTCTCTCTGACAAAAGCTCTCGTCTCTTCTGCCGAAACCTGTGAAATGGTGACCAGGTAGCTTGTTAGCTTTCAAGTAAGGCAAAACCTGGGACTCTTCACAGCCTTTCCCAGGGTCCTTATTAATACCATCTGTAGTGGCCCTTTGACATGTCTTGTGGCTGCTACAGCATTAAAAATAGTTTAAAATTGTGGCTAAAAAAATAATCCATGTTTTCTATGATAGGGTTTGTTTGAGTCTTCTCACACCTTCACCATTTAGTTTGCTCGCTATTCCTTCAGGCGTTTCAGACTTAACTTCTGTGATCTTTTGCCTTCCGCCTGAAGCTCGTCTTCTAGTGCAGGACTGATAGTGGTATGCACCTCCAGCTTTGTTTTATTTGCAACTTGTAAATAATTATAAACTATAACACATGTATTGAAAAGTGTGTAAGACACAAATAAATGGAATGAAGGACTTCCCTGGAGATGCGATGGTTAAGACTGAGCTTTCAGGGCAGAGGGCATGATCTCTGGTCTGGGAATGAAGACCCTGCATGCCACACTTCGTGATCAAAAATTAAAAATAAAAATGGACAGAGTTATTATGAAATGGACGCTAGACCCCCAAACCATTCCTTTTTCAATTATGCCTCAGGAACTATCCTTTTATGTTAATTACATCCTTGCTTCTTTTTTAATTCTACCTATATCTTTTTCAAATTCTTAATTTCCCCGTCAGTACTATTTGCCAGGTAATTTGAATATAGCTTGAGCTCACTAATTTTCTCTTCTACTGTGTCTAATGCGCCTTCATAAGGTTTTTAATTTTTCAAGAAATTTTTTATTTCTTGAATCCTATTTTATTTATTTTTGGCTGTGTGGATGGTGGGAACTTAGTTCCCTGACCAGGGATCAAAACTGTGTCCTCTGCAGTGAAAGTGCAGAGTCCTAGTCACTGGATGGCCAGGGAATTCTCTTGAATTCTATTTTAAAATCTATCTGTTCATTCTTAATAGCCTTTTGTTGAGTGGTTTCTTTATGACTGCACCTTTTATTTAAGTATTTCATAAATATATGTTCTATATTTTGTATCTGAAACCCTCCAATCTTCTGTCCTTAGGGATTTAAACCTGCAGTTCATTTTTTCCGCTGCCTCACAGACACAGGGGCTGCCTCCTATGTGCTGGCGATCTCTGTGTGTTCACTGGTTAAAATCGGTAGGAGTCTTGTGGGCCTTGGGTGGGTCTTGGGGAAGCAGTACTGCAGGCAGCCTTTGCTTTTCCACTTCTGCTTGTATCAGAAGCACCGCTGAGCTGAAGTAACTTCATCTCACCTTGAATGAGGGCCCCCAAGACTGCCCTTTCCCCATTTGGCCTGGCTTGAGCGTCAATTTCCCAGGGCATGTGTGTGTGCTAAGTCGGTTCAGTCGTGTCCGACTCTTTGTGACCCCCTGGACTGTAGCCCGCCAGGCTCCTCTGTCCATGGGATTCTCCAGGCAAGAGTACTGGAGTGGGTTGTCCTGCCCTCCTCCAGGGGATCCTCCCAAACCAGGGATTGAACCTTCATCTCTTGTGTCCCGGCATTGGCAGGCAGGCTCTTCCCTAGCACCACCCGGAAAGTCCTCAGTGTCCCAGTAATGGAGGGGAATGTATCAGCTGCTACTGCCCCAGCCCTGCCAGGCCCCTTCCAGGATGGGCTCTCCTTGGGGACATCCTGTATCTTTTGTCAGATCAGCCACATCACAAGTAAATATGTTTTTCAGAGTTTGTCTGCTCTCCTCAGGCATGATGCCTTAATTCCTGAAGCAGGAGACCATTTATATTTTCTAATCATTTCCTTCCTACTTAAGCCATCTTGCTTGGGTTCAGTTGCTTGCAGTAAAGACCAAATGTGAGGGTGGGGGTGTGTGTGGAAAGGGGGGCTGGGATCTCATTTCCCGGCTAGGCTGATCTCCCCGATGGCCACCAGAGCAGGGGAGAGGAGAGGAGGGAAGGTGGGGCGGGGGCATCAGGGGCCTCACTTGAGGGTTAATGGCAAATAGATGGGGAAACAATGAGACAGTGACAGACTTTATTTTTTGGGCTCCAAAATCACTGCAGATGGTGACTGTAGCCATGAAATTAAAAGTCGCTTGCTCCTTGGAAGAAAAGCTATGACCAATCTAGGCAGCATGTTAAAAAGCACAGACGTTACTTTGCCAACAAAGGTCCATCTAGTCAAGGCTATGGTTTTTCCAGTGGTCATGTATGGATGAGAGAGTTGGACTATAAAGACAGCCAAGCACCGAAGAATTGATGCTTTTGAACTGTGGTGTTGGAGAAGACTCTTGAGAGTCCCTTGGACTGCAAGGAGATCCTACCAGTCCATCCTAAAGGAGATCAGTCCTGAATATTCATTGGAAGGACTGATGCTGAAGCTGAAGCTCCTATACTTTGGCCACCTGATGCGAAGAACTGACTCATTAGAAAACACCCTGATGCTGGGAAAGATTGAAGGCAGGAGAAGGGGACAACAGAGGATGAGATGGTTGGATGGCATCACCAACTCAATGGACATGAGTTTGAGCAAGCTCCTGGAGTTGGTGATGGACAGGGAGGCCTGGCGTGCTGCAGTCCATGGGGTCGAAAGAGTTGGACATAACTGAGTGACTGAACTGAATTGAACTAGGGGTTCCCAGGGGAAGGGCTGGCTACTGGGCAAGGGACCTCAGCAATAGCAAAGGTGGGGTGGACCCTGGGGAGGGCGCTGAGGGGTGGTGGGATGGGTGGAGTCGCACAGGGCGCTGAACAGGCAGCGGACCCCGCCTGCCCACTGCCCACCCCGTGCGACGTCATTCGCAGCTGACACCCCAGGGAGGTGACGCGGGCAGCTCATCTCTGCCTCCCTCCTGCAGCCTGCTTGGCAGGGACGAGAGGTTAATGAGCAGGGAGCGACCCCTGTGAGGTGAGCTCCAGTTGGCTCTGGGCTTGTTTGTACCTGAACACCGCCAGGAAGCTGAGATGGTGGGAAGGAATGGGCAGGAGGGACAAAAGCTGGATTTGGGGGAGAGAAACAGAACGACTTGCGATAGAGCCGCCCCGAACTGAGCCGTCCTGGGGCCCAGGGACTAGTGCAGCCTCCTGGCAGGCACCCACTCAGTGCCCCGGTGGCCTGCTCCAGGGGCCCCTGGAGTGAGTGGCCCTGCTGTTGCCAGGCACGGTGTGGCCACCGCTGGTTTCCGGGGGAGGGGGCTCTCCCGGGTTGTCAGTCCCAGCCAGGGGCCAGTAGACTGAACCCCCACTGTCTAGGGAGCAGGCTCAGGCCAGGATCTGCTGACAACACAGGGCCCTGGAGGCCCAGAGGAGTGAAGTCCCTGGACGTTGGGCGCAGGCTGAGACCCCGGCTGGGGCTGTGAGACATGGCGGGGCTCCTGGTGTCCCTGAGCCCAGGCCTGGCTGTGGGCTTGGTCAGGGGGCAGCGGTAGGTGGGCCGCCTTGGGCCCTGCTGCCCCAAGAGGACAAAGCTGGAAGGACTAGGACCCAGCCTGGTCTGGGACCAGCTGACAGTGGGTTAGAGTGAAGGGGGTCCCAGACCTGGTTTCCTCGTTTCCAGCTCTTTGGTTGGGGCGGTTCCCTTACCACTGAGTTTGTAAGGAAGGCCTTTAGTTTAAGCCTCCAGTTTGCTGAGTGAACGAAGGTGGGCCCAGGTGTGTCCACCTGGTGGAAAATGCTTCCAAACGTAACCTTTCGGAGCCTCAGCTCCCTCCCCTGTAAAGGGGGTGATGCTATTTACCTGGAGGGGTCGTCGTGAGGGATCCGCAGGGCCCGGCCGCAGCAGGTGCTCGGTCAATGGCCGGTGGTTATTCCAGCTCCCTTCACGCCTGCCCGGGCCCCAGCGCGCTTAGGAAGGGGAAGCAGGTGCAAAGGAGAAATGCACAAAAGGGGTGTCGGCGCGCCCTCTGCTGGCCAACATCGGCCAGCGGCCGAGCTGGAAACGAAGGCCAGAAGAGGGGCCGCGCCGCCAGGGCCCCGCGTGGGGGCCGGCGGAGGACAGGGCTGCCCGGTGCGCTGTCCTGAGACCCCCTCACGGAGAGGAGGGGGCAGCTTCCGTTCCTGGAGATAACTGTGTGCATCTGCGTCGGCGGGGACACCCAGCCCCCAAACCTGATCCTGAGGGTCTCCTGGCTGCCAGCACTCACTGCGCTGTGGCTGGAGGGAGGGGCATCTGCGCAGGCCTGGAGCTCCCGGTCCCCTGTCTCAGGCCCACGGCTTCCCTCTCAGGTCGCTTCCTGCCCCGCGGGCCAAACGCTGCCAGCGCCACGTGAGGAGCAAAGTTTACCCTCAGCCTCTCGCTCCGTTCTTGGCAGCCAAGTGAGAGATTTTGGTTGCTGCCCAATGGCCACTTTTCAGAGAGCTCAAGTGACCGGGCCAAAGCCAGCTTTGTGGGGGAGTCCGGGATATCCGGTCCCGGTTCCAGCGTCACCTCTCACGGAGACCTGCCCCTGCGCCCACCGCCCGCTAACCACCCTGGTCTTGAACCCTCCTGAGTCCCTCCTCCCAGGTGCTCAGTTTGGCTTTGCCCTCTTTGCTCTGCAAAGGTGAAGACCTGGGCTGGAAGGAACAGAGCCCCCTTCAGCGGGAACAAAGGGGCACTGTGGTGAGCAGCAGGGAGGGACCTGGCCAGGCTGCAGAAAGCCTCATTTTCTTCCTCGCATCTGTGGCTGGGGGATTTTCCTTCTCACTCAGGCCAGGGGCAGTTTGTGATTTTTCTAAAAAAAAAAAATTTTTTTTTTTTTTTGCCATGGCACATAGCATGTGGGATCCTAGCTCCCCAACCAGGGGGGAACCTGTACCCCTGCACTGGAAGCATGGAGCTTTAACCACTGACGTCCTCCGGTTTGTGATTTTCCATCCAGGCACATTGTCATCTCTCTTTTTCTCTTGTGCAAGATCCTGGGGGGAAAAACCATCCAGCTGGGTGTGCACGCTGCTGTGTGGGGCAGGGGTGAGGCGCAGCAGCCCCGGAGCACCCACCACCATAGGCTTCTCTGAGACCTGGAGCTGCCTGCCTCGCTGTCTGTCTGGGCAACTCCCCCCTTCCTCCAGCTTCCAGCTCCCAGCTTCCCTGACTTACTGGGGTCAAGCCTGGTTCTTTTCCTCCAGGGCCCCTAGGTATTCTTGAGTTCACCCTGTGCAGTGGTCAAGGTCGACTTGGAACCCCCTTCTCTAGGAATTCCCCCCATAACGTATATAGCAACCATATTCTTGTATGGCCTCAGGTCCTTGGCCATGGCTGATCGGATGAGGAGGAGTCATGTGATTGGGATGGGGCCAATTGTGTTACCACAACCCTGGCCAGAGCCAACTGGATCAAGGAAAAGAGAATTAATCCCTTCCCTGCAGATTTTTCGAAAATGGGATCCAAGGAGTAGTGGCCAATTCTTTTCTCATGTGGAAAGCAGCATGATTTCAAATTCAGAGACTCTGGAGGCCCTGGAGGTAGAACATTTGTGCTTTTTCCCCCTCATCCCTGAATGATAGCCTCCTGATTTTTTGGGGGATGCTCCCTCCTCCCTGTGGTCTGATAGGGTGGACAGACAAAGGGGTGGGCCCATCAACTGGGCTGGACCAGTGGGATTCTCTCCTTGGATTTGGACCTTGTGCAGAAGCTCGCAGGGAGGTGAGATGGTTGAGGCTCGGCTTCCACAGCAAGTCCCGGAAGACGAAGATCGCTGAAGCTCCACTTCCTCTCTTGTCCTCCCTGAGACCTGGTTAGTATTTGGTGTTAGTCGCTCAGTCGTGTCTGAGACTTTGCGACCTGGTTAGTCAAGTGTGTTTTTTCCCAGTTCTATAAGCTGGGCGTTTCCAGTAAAGTCTGCCTCTCTTTCTGTTCTCCAATGCCCCCAGCCCACCATGTGCCTACTGGAAATTCTAGAAAGTTGCAAGGTTGGAAGAATAGTGCAGTGAAATTCTTACTGCCTTCACTTAGGTTCACATATTTCGCCACTTTGTTCACATACATCCTCAAACTTTTTTCTTTTTCTTTTCTTTTTGTCTGCATCATGCAGCCTGCCGGGTCTTAGTTCTCCAATGAGGGATGGAACCTGTGCCCCCTGCAGTGAAAGTGTGGACCCCTAACCACTAGCCCCATTTCTTGATTGGAGGAATGTCTAGGAGTTTGGGGGAATATTTTAAAAACTAACACACAAGCACATAATCCACTTCCCTGGTTCTTTTCCTCTAGGTCTCCCTCGTGGTCCAGTGGTTAAGAATTCGCCTTCCAGCACTGGAGATGCAGGTTTGAATCCTGGTGAGGGGACTAAGATCCCACATGCCACAGGGCAACTAACTCTGAGCACCACAATTACTGAGCCCAAATGCTCTAAAGGCCATGCGTCACAACTAGAGAGAAGCCTGCATGCCCCAACTAAGACCCGGCATAGCCAAATAAATAAATTAATGAGTTAAAAAACACACAAACAGAAAAAGCTAACACACAACCCCATAAATTCAGTGCTGACACAATGTTGTTCAGTCGCTTAGTTGTGTCCAGCTCTTTGCGACCCCATGGACTGCAGCATACCAGGCCTCCCTGTCCATCACCAACCCCCAGAGCTTGCTCAAAGTCATGTCCATTGAGTTGGTGATGCTATCCAACCATCTCATCCTCTGCCATCCCCTTCTCCTCCCACCTTCAATCTTTCCCAGCATCAGGGTCTTTTCTAATGAGTCATCTCTTTGCATCAGGTGGCTGAAGTATAGGAGCTTCAGCTTCAGCATCAGTCCTTCCAATGAATTTTCAGGATTGATTTCCTTTAGGATTGACACAGACACAATAATATTATCTAAAACACAGTCAACACTTAAACTTGTCCCAGTGATGTCCTTGATACCTATTTAAACAAATCCAGGATTCAATCCAAGTTATACACTGCATTTAATTGTCATGATTCTTCAGTATCCTAGAACAATCCCCCTGAATGTTGTCTTTCAGGACATTGCCATCTTTAATGGAATCCAGTTGTCTTGCAGAATATCCTACAATTCATATTTGCCTGGTAGTGTCTGCATGATTTCTTTCAACATTTTTGGCAAGAATACTACTGAGATGGCATTGTATACTTTCTGCAGCACATTTGGGCCACATATCATTAAATCAAAAGACATATAAACTCTCTCCCCAGAAAACATGTCATTCATTGATTTATTAAAAGCTTCACCGCTCTACCAATAGAACAGGGTGCTCTAGATCTAAGAACTCTAATAAGTCACCCAAACCTCTCATCCTATCCACCAACGCCTATTATTGCTGGTCAAGGGAAACAGAAGATAGTTCAAAATAAATTAAAAAAATCAGACAATGTACATTCAAAGAAAAAAAAAAGGAAGATAAGAATCAAAACATTTCAGCTGATGAAGATTCTCCTCCAGAAGAACACTACCAGGCAGAGGAAAAGTTGAACACAACACTCCAAACTGCACTAAATATTCTTAAACAAGCTTTTGTAGGTATGAAAAAAAACCACTGTAAATCAGAAATTTTAAGATATCATACAGAAATGGACCTAAAAATGAGAAACGGGAAATGAGAGTTAGCAAAAATCAAGAAAGAAATAGAAGAAAAAGTCAACATCATCTCACAAGCAAAGATTAAATTGCAATGTACTCAACTGAAAATATCATGAGAGGCATTCACATCATAAAAGGAATGAAAAAAATCCAAGAGAACAAAAAATCAATATCAAAGTAAAAATGTGTCAGAGAGAAAGAGATGGTTAAAGATAAGCAAAGAGGGACTTCCCTGGTGGTCCAGGGGCTAAGCCTCTGCACTCCCAATGCAGCGGGGCCTGGGTTCAATCCCTGGTCAGAGAGCTAGAGCCCATGCACGCTGCAATGAAGAGCAAAGATCTCACGTGCTGCAACTTAGAACCAACACAGCCACATAAATAAATATTTTTTAAAAAGATAAGTAACGATGATCCAATATACCCATAATTGGAGTGCCCAGAGACCAAAAAAACAAAAGAATAGAGAAGAACTGAGATCACACAAAAGTGTAACTTTCCACAGAAAAAAGAAACTTTCCAGGAATAAACAATATGAACATGAAAGGCCCTATCAAGTACGTAGAAAAACTGTCCTGGAACGGTCAACTCTGGAAAATTTTGATAAACCTAGGAAAAATAGAAGGGTGTCCTGGTCATGCTGATGGTGGGGGTGGGGCAGGGGGCATGGTAATGTTTACTCTCCCTGTTGTTCTGAATGGCTTTGGGAGGATGTGTGGAGAGATTTGGATTTTGGCAGCTGCCGTTATCTTAAGGGAACCTGGAACCCAGCTTGCGTCCTTTTGATGACCTGGCAGAGACCACTGGGAAGTTACACGTGAGTTGTCAATTCAGTTCCTGTTACTTTTTAAAAATGTTTTGCTTCAGTCGGGCAGAGTCATCTTGTTGCTTGCAACCAAAGGTTCCCAGCTGTAGCATCACGTTTCCTGCCTTCTGGATGAGCTGGGTGGCAGAGAGAAGCAGATGTGAGCTGGAGAGAAAGGTGAAGGAGCTTTGGAGCCCTCATTTCAACCCACTCAGAATTCTGTGTATTTATTGAAATTTTTGCTGCAGAAAAAACTGACTCTGACAGAATGAACACAGCCATATTGTTAGTGTCCAGATAAAAGGGGGAACATACAAACCCGAGAGGCCTCTCACACTCCTTTAGGTCGCTGCCCCCTCAAGGGCAGCCAATATTGACTTCTGTCACTACAGGTTACTGTGACCTGTTCTTATACTCTGCGTGAATGGAATCACAGAGTCACCCAACATGTATATTTGGTCTGGTTTCTTTTGCTCAGTATGACATCTGTGCATTTCATCCATGTTGTTGTAGATTTAGGATTCATTTTGGAGGTGGAACAGACAGGACTTGCGGATTCATTTGTCCAGTGCCCTTGGACAAAGCATATCACCCTTTTGAACTCAGTCCTCTCATCTGTCAAATGGGACCGAAATGCTAATTTACAGCTGTTAGTGATTCGCTTTCCTCACTGAGCTCCTTCAAAGGGTCTGGAATAGAGCAAAGGTCCCAGGAGCCTTCTCCCTCCTCTCGTCTGAAAGAGTGTAGCTGGGATGTCGGTGGGAAGGTAAGTTGGTGGAGCCACTGTGGCAAATAGTCTCAGGATTCCTCAGAAAACTAAAAATAGAGTTACCATATGATCCAGCAATCCCACTCCTGGGCATATATCCAGACAAAACTATAATTCAAATAGATACATGCACCCCTCTGTTTATAGCAGCAACCCTCATAATAGCCAAAACATGGAAACAACCGAAGTGTCTGCCGACAGAGGAATGGATAAAGCAGATGTGGCACATATATGCAATGGAATACTATTCAGCCATAAAAGGAAGGAAATAATGGCATTTGCAGCAACATGGATGCAACTACAGACTATCATACTAAGTATGTCAGAAAGAGAAAAACAAATACCATGTGATATCACTTATATGTGGAATCTAAAATATGACACCGATGGACTTGTATACAAGACAGACACAGAATTAGGGACATGGAGAACAGATTGGTGGTTTCCAAGGGGGAGGGATTTGGGGGAGGGCTGGGTGGGGGTGGGGTCAGCAGATGTAAGCTTTATATGCAGAATGGATAAACAGTAAGTCCTACTGTATAATAACACAAGGAACTGTATTCAGTATCCTGTGATAAACCATAATGGAAAAGAATGTATATATAAAAAGAATGTATATGTGTGTGTGTGTGTGAGTGTGTATAACTGAATCACTTCATTGTACAGCAGTAATTAACACAGCATTGTAAATCAACTATACTTCAATTAAGAAAAAAAGTCTAGCTGTGGCTGCCAGCACTGAGGCTCGGTGGGGTCCCAGTGGGCACTGCCCTCCCCCCCACCCTCCCCCACTGCACTTTCCACCCTCCCCCACTGCACTTTCCAATTTGGAAAAAGCTCTTTCCCTGGGTTTCCCGCTCGTCCCATCTCTCTGCTCTGTCCTCAGTCCCCAGCCCGTGGGCGGAGGCGGCTGTACTCTCAGTAAACATGCTGGCCCAGTGCCGATGCCTGTTGGGGCTGACTTTCAGTTGAGGAAGCCTCAGTTTGCACAGGCTTGTCTAGGGAGCTGAATGCTTGCTCAGCTCCAGGAGTCTCTGTGATGAGCAGCCCTGTACCTCTCAGGGCTGTGATGAGGGTGACAGGGTGACCCCGGGACAGAGCCCTCCGACCCTGCACCTGTCATGCCGGCCCCGCGGGATCTGATGCAGCTGCAAGATGCATCCCCGGGTGACCGCCCCTGGTGGTCCCACAGGTTCTAGTTTGACTGGTTTGAGGTGCGGAGTTTTGAAAGCTCCCTAGGTGACTCTTAATGAGCTATGAAGTTGGCGACCAGGGCCAGGCGCACAGTAGGAGCACAAAAATGTTGACCTGGGGAGAGAAGCCAGAGCTGGTTGGGAAGGCTGGAGGGGGCGGCTTCAGCTGCAGGGTTCTCCTCACTGCAGCCCACCCCCTTCACTCGGCCTTCCTTGAACCCGGGAATCTAGGACACCCCTCACCTGATACCTCCTGTCCCTCTGCACTTGGGAGAAGTGCCTCCCCCACCCCTCTCTGCCTTCAGCGCAGGTGAGCCCCGCCGCCTCAGGAATCCGAATCCGAGGCGGCGGTGGCCCAGCCAGGAGGGAGCCCCGAAATAGACCTCATCCCCCACCGCCCCCGCTGCCTCCTCCCAGGATCTGTTCCAGCGAAAAACAGCCCTCTAGATCCGAGTGTTTCTCCAGGCGTCGGAGCGCGGAGGGCTCCGAGTCCTGGGCAGCGTAGAACCGGGCCCGGGTCGGGCTCAGACGCGCGGACCCTCCCGGGCCGGGCCGGCGCGCAGTGCGGGCGCTCGGCCACCCGGCGGCGCTGCTGGTCCGCGATGGGAGCCGCGTGGCGGCGGAGGCTCCGCGCGCGCCGGTTCGGGAGGGGGCCGGCGCCCGGCCTCTCAGAGAGCAGGCCCCTCAGGACCCTTCGCGGCCCGGGGGCGTCCCTGTATTTCGGGGGTGGGGCGTGGCCGACGGGGTTCCTCATCCTGAGGAGGTCGGGGCGGGGTTGCTGGCGCTCCACCCCCCTGGGATAGAAACCGGGCCACCATCTCCATTCTCCGCATTCTTTCATTTTTTTTGGTCTCACATTTCCCACGTGCTTCCTGAGGACTGAACTTTGGGAGGAGGGGCCGGGGGAGGTCAGGACCGTCAATCCATCTAACTAGTCATTCGGCTGGGTGTCCCTCTCGCTGGTACCCGAGTCTCTAAACCAACTTGCTGTTCAGTCGCTCAGTCGAGTCCGACTCTTTGCAACCCCATGGGAGGCAGCACGCCAGGCTTCCCTGTCTTTCACCATCTCCAGGAGTTTGCTCAAACTCATGTCCATCCAACCATCTCATCCTCTGTCATCCCCTTCTCCTCCTGCCTTCTATCTTTCCCAGCATCAGGGTCTTTTCCAATGAGTCAGCTCTTTGCACTAGGTGGCCAAAGTATTGGAGCTTCAGCTTCAGCATAATTCCTTCCAATGAATATTCTGGGTTGATTTCCTTTAGGATTGACTGGTTTGATCTCCTTGCTGTCCAAGGGACTCTCAAGAGTCTTCTCCAACACCACAGACTGAAGCAATGGGAGCTGGGAAGAAGACCCTCCCCCCGCCAGTCTGGGGAACTGGGTGTCCTGGAATTCTGGACCCGGGGTGACGGTGAAGCTGGGCCTTGAAGGTCAAGGAGGGGTTTCTGGGTGAGAAGAGTAGGTGATTCAGCCACAGAGCTGAGAGGGACCTTGGAGGACGCAGGGTCTCTGGCTGGAGGGAGCCAGGAGCTGCATACATGATCTCCCCTGGCCATCCACTGGGACCACCCTGGTGGGGAGGCCTCCTCCTGATCAGTGAGGAAATGAGGCTGCAGAGGTCAAGGGGCTGACCGTGGCCCCTCTGGTGGTGAGTGTTCAGTTGGGGATGAATGCAGGTGTATTAGGCTCAAGTGGAGAAAGAACTGGACTTTAACCACAGAGCACGTTAACCGGGTGCGGGGGCTGGGGTCGGGCCTCCCAGGGGGTGTCAGTGGTGGAGAACCCTCCTGCCAGCGCAGGAGACGCAGGAGACGTAAGAAATGCAGGTTTGCTCCCTCGATCGCGGAGATCCCCTGGAGGAGGACACGGCAACCCACTCCAGTATTCTTGCCTGGAGAATCCCACAGACAGAGGAGCCTGGCGGGCTATGGCCATAGGGTCCCAAAGAGTTGGACACGACTGAAGGGACTTAGCGTGCACGCGCGCACAGGCCAGGTCAGCCCTGGTCAGCTCGCGGTCCTCAACACCCCGACACCGGCCTCCTGGGAACACAGTGGGCCTCTCCTGCTCCCGGCTTCCACTCTGCGCCCCGGAGGTTTCTCCTCCTCTGCTCTCCTCCCTACTCACCTCCTGCTCTTGGAGGGGTCTGTCTGCCATCAGCTGTGACCTCTGCAGTTGTGGGCAAAGTCTTTGCCCCTGGGAAGGCAATTCAGGCCCTGCCAGCAGGTTGGGGACGCTGGGTGGGGTGGAGCCAATGCTTCAGGAGCCCTGCTCCTCCTGTAACCACCATGCGCTGGGGCCAGAGAAACCGTGGGCCGAGCGACCTTGGGCTCGGAGCTGGGGCCGTGCAGAACGGGGGCCAGGGGCAGGGGTCAGACTGAGCGCTGAAGTGATGTTGCTGTGCAACCCTGGCCTGTGGCTCCCCCTCTCTGGGCCTCAGTTCCTCATCTGTACCCTCATGGGCTGGTACAGGTCTCTGAGGTGGGGAGGGCGGGGTGCCCCAGGTCTGGGATGTGGGTGGGTGGGGGGCAGGTGGAGTGGGGCAGGAGGCCCTGGTCCTCTGGGCTGGGCGTGGCCCATCCTCCATCTGGCCCTCTCCCACCTTTCTCCTGCTGGTCCTCCGTGTCTCCAGGTGTGGGGGGCCTCATATCCCACTCCAGCCGGTTGGAGTTCTATTAATATTTCAGTTGGATGAATTAAAGATTCTTTCTCCCCTCCTCCTTCTGATGTCCCAGGAGGGAATTAAAAGCACATCCGATCCAATCAAATGCCATTACAATGCAGCCCATAAGAGTAGGAGCTGGTGGGTGGGTGAGGGCTTTTCCTTCTTGGCACCCCTTCGTCCCCCTTGGGGTGTCTAGGTGATGGTTGGTCTTCGTGGGTACAGGAGGCAAGAGCAAGCTGAGGTGGAGGAAGGTGAGGGGTGGCTAGCTAACTATTGCTGCCTTAGAGGGAGCAGAGCCCCTGAGTGTGTGGCTCAGCTTTCCTGGATAAGTGAGGCTGTGGGGATGGGCAGGGCAGTGACCTGACCATGACTCCCCCCCGCCCCCCGCCGCCATGCAGTATTTTCTGGGTCAGCCCCGCTGCCCTGACTCTGCGTGAGGGGTGCTGTGGGCAGCCGGCTGTGAGGATGAAAGCCCTGGAGACAGCAGGGCTTGGGGATCCACCCTCCTTGAGGCGCCACTAACAGAAGGGCCTGGGAGTCCTTTCCAGCTTTCTGTCCTGTTCGCTGTCTGACTCCACCTTAGGAAGCAAACGCTGGGCCTTCCTTCCCTGCTGCCCAGGGGGTCCCTGAGGAGGAGGGCCGAGGCTGGGGTGTGTGTGTGTTGTGGGGGGCGGTTGATGGAGGGGCCTGCCAGGGATTCCCAGCCCTGCCGTCAGTCGGCCAGCTGGGCGGTGGGGCCTTTGCCCCAACCCAAGGACCTGGGGCCTGTTTGGAGGACAAGCTAAAGCTTCGATCATAGGGATCGCTTAGACCTGAAAAGTTCTTCTCAGCCCCATCCTTTCCTTTCATCCCGGAAGAGCCCCGAGTGGCCGCAGCATCATGGTCCATATTTGCTGGAGGAGGGAGCAGAGGCTCAAAGGAGGGGCGCGTCATAGGACACGTGCCCTCTAGCACAGGTGCTGGGAACAGTGTTTGAGGCGGGGCTGCTCTGTGTGTGATGATCAAGGAGGTGTGGTGGGCTAGAGGGAAGGGATTGGGAGGATGTGGGGAAGGCAGGGCGCAGAGAGGGGTGCAGCCAGGAGGAGAGGCATCCCCCTTCCGGGCTGCCTGCCCCCCACCCCCCTGCCCTGTTCCCTCCCCCGCTTCCTGCCAGCCTCCTCTCTAGGTCTGCTGGGTGGCAGCCCCTCCTGCCCTGGCCCCTGGCTGCTCTCCTGACGCTCAGAGCCCCGCCATCAGGGGGAGGTGCAGGCCAGCCACAGGCCCAGGGCGGGGCGGGAGGGGCTTTTCAACGTTAATTGTATTTTGACATCCTGGCTGTGACATTCATCCTAATGACACTGGGCTCACAGCTGACAGCCCCCGGAGGACGCGTGGAGCGAGAGGGATGATAAGTAGTTTTAAATTGCAGCCTGGCAAAGAGGCCGGAAAATCCAGAGTCTTAAGAAAAAGGAGGCAGAGGGAGGAGGAGGAGAGAGTGAAAATCAAGGAGGAGGGAACTCCTGCGATGGTCCAGTGGCTAAGACTCCACGCTCCCTAAGCAGGGGGCCTGGGTTTGGTCACTGGGCGGTCAGGAAGCTAGATCTAGAATGCCACAGCTAAGACTGAAGATCCTGCGTGCCACATCTAAGACCCAGCATGGCCAAACAAATAAAAAAATAAAGATTAAAAAATCTAGGAGGAGGAAGCGTCCTTCTCTCTGGGGCGGGGATCAATCATTCGTTTAACAAGTGCACATTTACTGGGGACCCACTGCATGCTTGGCACAGGCTCAGCCCATGGAGGGTCAGGTGCCCAGTCAGGCTGTGTACCCCATTCCTCCACAACCTGGGTGCTCAGCCCTTCCAAAGCCTAATCCTCTTTCAGGGTCTAAGAGATGCCTCCTCTGGGGCCCTGAGCCCCAGGCCTCCCTTCCCGGGCACTGAAGAGCTTGGGGCGGCCGCAGAGCACCCCCCTGCTCTTCCTTTTCCATGTCTCCTCTCTCTGTGGCTGACTGTCCCCTCAGTCCTCACCTGCCAGGTCAGGTCCCCTGCGCTGGGGTTTAGCAGAACCGTGTTCAGAACCTGCTCTCTGCTCCCTCTGGTCTCTTTCCTCTTTCCATATGTCCGGGTCGGGGGTGGTGGGTGGGAGGGTGTAGACAGAGCTGTGCTGCGGACCTTGGAGAGTCTTTGGTCCAAATGGGATGATTCCAGCTGCATAGGTCCCGGGGGGCTGGGTGGTTTTGGAATTGAGAGAGATAATATGGCACAAATATGATGTAGTGTGCAACATCCCCAGGGGGCCTGGGGTAGGACCCCCAAAACAAATATGCTGGCCCGGGTGCCCGAGGTAAAAGAGACTCTCCCACCAAGGCAGCAAGAGAGGGAACAATGACTCAATTTCACATCAGGTTTTGCAGCCAAATGAGTATGCTGAAAATTTATGGACAAACTGCTTTACAGAGCCTGTGGGATTTTGGAATTGTGGAAAGGGTTAGCTTTAGCCAGCTCATTAGTCCAAGTCAAAGACCTGAGAAAGTTCCAGGGGGTGTGGGAAGATTCCTGAGGTTGGACCCATCCCAGCCTCAAGGGTTGGGCGTGGTCACTCCCCGGCCTGTCCGGGAGCCTGGCCTGGGGGAATTTCCAGGTACCCCATGCCCTTGAGACTCAGTATCTCTGTGGGGCAGAGGGGGAGGGCTGGGCTGGCCTGGAGGCACAGCAGGGATTTCTTACCCCAAGATACTTGACCCAGGGCCTCCCCTCTGACCCCAGCTCTCCTCAACCCCGTTGAGCCTGCAGGGTGACTCAGGACTCTCTGCAGAGCCTGGGGCTGGGCCTTCTCTTGCAGTCAGCTCTTCATCCTGAAAATGACCTACCAGGGCACAGTGATTGTTTAAATAACACCCGCCCCCCCAGCAGGGACATCTCCATCTCATGGCCTGGTTGTGGGGAAACCAAGATTGAAATCCGTCAGACACGGTGGGTGAGGTGATGGCTCAGTCCACTCCACAGGAGATCATTTCTCAGGTGTTCCAGGCCTGCCAGTCTCTCCACAGACCCCTGCACCCTCAAGCTCACTTTGATCTATTTCAACAAATTCTAAACTTCAGGATTTTCCAAGACAATTGTTCTCTTAAAAAAGTTTTTTTTGGGGGGGGACATACTATACAGCATGTGGGGTCTCCGTTGCCTGATCAGGGATCAAATGTGCACTCTCTGCATTGGCAGGCAGAGTCTTAACCACTGATCACCCGGGAAGTCCCAAGATTCTTCTGAAATGGAGAGGTCCTAGAGCAGCTTGGTGAGTTTGAGTTGCCAACCCAGTGGGTGGGAAAAGGCAGTCAAGGTGTTTTCCCTTGCCTGGGAGGCCAGAGTGAGAGCAGGAAGAACGAGTCTGCTGCAGCAGGAGGGAGTGAGGTCAGACCTCGGGAAGAACTTCCAGGGCATAATGTGCAGAACTTTGTGTGATTCTTTCCTCTAGGACTACCTTCCCCTTTCTCTCCCCTCTAAGCTGCCTGTCCTTCGTGCTGAGATGGTGTCTCCTCTTCCCTAGGGAGGCCTGTGCATGCAGGACTGGTGGATTAGAATGCCCCCCACCCCCACCAAGGACCCCACCAGTGTGAGTCAGGTCAGCTTTCTTTAGAGGTTTCAGAATAAGACCCAACACCAAATCCCAGCATCTTAGAGAGACCGTGGCCCAGCGCGTCATGTCACTGATGAGGAAACCAATGCCCAGAGAGGTTGGGCAGCTCCCCCAGGTCACATAGCCTTAGCACGGGGAACCTGCCCTCCTGCTTTCAGCCCTGTGCCCCGCTCCCAGTTAGAGCACAGCTCTGAGGAATGGGATGACTCGCTGAAGAGCAGTTTGGAATTCACGCCCTCGTGGCTGGCCCAGGCCAGGGCCTTGCCACGCGATTTGAGGTCACTTGTACTCACCCTTCTCCTGGCTCTGTAGTTCCTTTTTCTCCAGAAAGGAGATCCCACATGACATTCCTAGAGGTATGCATGATGGTTTCTGTATGTGTGTCTGAGGGTCTGTCTGTGTGTCTGTGTCACTTTGTGGCAGGGGTGTGTCTGTGTGTTTGTGTGTGTGAGTCTGTGTGTCTCTGTGTGTCTGTAGTTATGATACGTCAAGTCAGCCATGAGGCAGCATGAAGGTGGTGTCCCCGCTGGACCAGGCTGGGGGTCCCAGGTGAGGGCTGGCTGGCTGACCACATGCGGTGGGGCTGGAGACCTGGAAGCCTGCGATGGCCCAGGACAGCTGCCCGGAGCGCTAGGCCTCAGGCTGGGAAACTTCAAACTGGACGAGTCCACAAACTCAGCCATCTGCCAGCCAACAGCGTTTCTTTTTTTAACCCCTGAAAAATATAGCCTGCCCAGCCTTCCGCGACACAGCTGGTGGGGGGTTGGGGGTGGGATAATTATGACCGGAGTCCAGGCAACGCTGAGGGCCAGGGGGTGGGGAGACCGACTGAGTTCCTTTGGTTCTCAATAAACCACGGCCCATTTATGTTCAGTTTCATTCATTCATTCATTCAACAAAAGGATATTGAGAACTATATTCTATGTTAACAATGGCAGTGGCTTCCATTTCTGGGCACCTAAATACAGGACTGGGTGCCCTGCATCCACTGTTTTATTCTTTCTTCATGATGGCCTTGCCAGTAGGGCCTGGGCGCTGGCCTTTGTGGACCTTGAAAGGAATCAGAAAAATAACTCCCATCTTTTCTGCAGACTTAGGCTCAAGACAGGATGTGTCATGTGTCAAGCCCAAAGCAGGTTGAACTTGAACCTCCCAGCACCCCTCCCTGGGTGCAGAGCATCCCAGCAGTCCTGCTGTGAGGCCAGCATTGTGGTCCTTGTTGTACAGGTAGGAAACTGAGGGAGCCTGGGCAGGAGGACCCAGCTACGCCTGGGGCTCGGTTGGAACCCATGCAGGCTGTTCCCATGGTTGTGGCCTCTCCTGGGGTGACTTGAGTTTCCTCCAACCCCAGAGCAGTGTACACTTGGCTGGGCAGAGCTGCCGGACAGTACAAGCTGTGGTGGCCTTAGCTCATTTGTGCCTCTGAAATGCGTCAGGCCGAGGTGCATGTGGCCATGGGTGCAGGCTTCAAGGGCAGCTTGCGGCGCTGTTCTCTGTGTATTTCTGGGACTGGGAATGGGGCAAAAAAAAAGGCATGAATGAGTCCATGATCTTGGCCCTTCCATCAGAGACTTCAGTCTGACTGGGTAAATGAGACATGTATTTAGGGCTATCACATGCGAGATTTACAAAGACAGTTCATGCTTTGCCAACATGTATTCATTCACCAGACATTCATTGAGCTTTCTCTATGGGCCAGGCACAGTGCCAGGCCCTGGATGAACCATGGTGAGCAAGATGTGGTTCTGGCCGGGTGGTGTCTGGAATTCTGGAGGAGGGGGTGCCTGAGTGGGTCTTTGGGGAGACACAGGGGTATTGGATGGGGAGCAGGGAGGGAGAAAGAGCAGACCCGTGGGGCAGAGTCAGGCCCTCCCAGACATTCCCCTGATCTAGAAGAAGAAATCAGCTGTGGAAATGAGGGGTGGGGCTGTGGGGGCACCGAGTCCCCCAGGTCTGGGCACGCTGGAGCCCAGTGGCACCACGCAGGTCAGCCAGAATGACTGAGGCACCGACATCGGGGAGGGAGGAGGCTGGTCAGCTGCTCCCCGCTCTGCATGCACCCCCAGCTCCCCGGCACTGTGCTTAGCACCCTCCCTGGGACAAGGACAGTCACACACGTCACAGCTCTAATTGAAGACACTTCTGCAGTCTGGGACGAGATGCTCTTGCAATCCTAAGAGGCTGCAAGGCTCCCTCCTGCTCTTCCTCCCCTGCCTGTCTCTAAGGCCAGCCTTCTCCTGGCATTTTTCACAGCCCCCCCACCACCCGGGGCCGAGGGGTTGGAGGGGTGGGTGGAGCGGAAGGAGAACTAGGGCTCCAGCTTCTCCCTGCCTGAGGGCTTCTTCCCCAGGCTCCCTCCTGCCGGCTGGCCGGCCCACCTGTTACACTTTGCAGGCCAGTGCTGGACAGAGACCAGTGGGCTGTGGGCCACGGGGTTCTCCTAGGCTGGTGGAGTTCTGGGGTGGGGCCGGCCTCAGTAGGAAGGCGCCCCTGAAGGCTGTGTGACCAGAGTCAAATGGAATCCCCGCCCCCTCCCGTCCTGTGTCATTTGCTCAAACCAGGAGCAGTGGGGTGTGCAAATGAACATGCCACTTGGGGGCACACGCCACGTGTGTGGTGCAGATGCTTGAGAAGCTGGCCCAAGGTGGGGGGTCTCAGTGATGCTCTCAGGGGGTGGGAGTGGGGAGCAGTGTGACCCCGTGGCATCAGTGTGTTTGTTGTACTTCTCAGGGAGTGTGTCAGGAGGCTCTGTTCCTTGACCCTCGACCTTTGGGGTCAGGAGGGGTCCCTGCCAGGTCCTCCGAGTCGAGGTGCAGACATCCGCCCCTGGGGGGAGGCGGGAGAAGGGGGCTTCCAGGAGAGGGCGCCAGTGGGGCGAGGTGGGAGAGGGAGCAGAAGGAGGGGCGGGTGCTGAGGGGCGGCAGGGCGCGAGGTAAGCCCCAGCCTTGCGGCGGAGAGGTGCGCGGTCGGGGGTGGGCCCCAGGCAGCTCTCTCTTTAAAAGGCCGGCGGAAGCCGCGCACTCGGTCCCCACTGCCGCGCAAACTTGGCGGGCCGGGCCCGCGCCTTCCCCAGCGCGGCCGCGGCCGTGGGCGCGGGGCTGAGCCGCCGCGGCCCCCTCGGCCCTCGAGCTCCCGGAGCCCGCCCCTCTCGCGTCTTCCTTGCTCTCCGGTCTCCCGCTCCCTCTCTCGCTCGCTCGCTCGCTCGCTCTCCAGCGCGCTCTCTCGCTCGCTCTCCTTTTTCTCCTGCTGCCGTGCGGCTGCCGCGGCGCCGCCGGGCGCCCGCATCTCGGCCGGCGGCGCTCGCGGCTCGGCTCCCGCTCCACTGCCTTCCCAGCGCGAAGCCCTCGGCCGGACGCCGCTCCCGGAGCCGCTCCCTCTCTCCCTCGCGCTCGGACGCCGGGCTCCGCGGCGGACGGAGCCGAGCTGCCCGCCGCTCCCTAGCTCGCCGGCTCGCTCTCGCCGGAGAAGCAGCCGCCCGCCGCGCGCTCGGAGGCAGCCCGGGCCGGGCGGCCGCCAGCTCCTCCGCTCTGCGTCCCGGACTCCGGGCGGCTCCTCGCCGGGCTCGGTTCGCAGCGTCAGAGCCGCCCGCCGCGGCCCGGGCTCCGGCCACCGCAAGCCGCCAGCCTCCAGCCGCCGCCTCCCTGCGCCCCCGAACGCTCGCCCGCGCGCGGTGAGTTGTGGCCCGCGGGGAACGGGCGGAGGGGACTGCGCCCTCCGGCCTCGGGGGCGCGAGCTGCGGCGGGGACTCCGGGGCTCCGGGAGGTGGCCTCTGGCTGGCTCCCGCGTTCGGCGCTGCCCAGAGAAGGGCCGGTGGACCGGAGCTCTCGGGGCTGGAGGACGCGGGACCCAGGTTAGAGGGTCTCCCCTCGGGGCAGGGACGGGGAGCGGGGCAACGGCTCTTCCGCGGGTCCGGGGGAAAGTAGCCCTGAGCCTGGGGTTGTGTCGGGTTTCCCCGGCTGGGGGGTCGAGCCCGCGCTCAGGTGGGGACGGTGGCGTCAGTGCGCCCCCTCTGTGGAGAGGCAGGGCCGGCGGGGGCGCGGGCCGTTCTGTTCCCCGGTCCCCGCGGTCTCCGGGCGGGAGGGCAGCGCCAGCCGTGCGAGCTCCTTCCCGCGGGCCGGCCCCCGGTGCCCGCTGGCGCTCGGCGGAGGCGGGATGGGACGGCACCCCAGGGTCTGGGGTCTCCCCAGGGCCCCGGGACTTCAGGGTCAGGTGCTTCTCAGACACCCGGGACCGACCCTCTCTCGGACACTGATGAACCTTTGCTTCTACGCGACCGCCCGGCGGGCAGCCGGCCGAGTTGTGTGTGTGTGTGTGTGTGTGTGTGTGTGTGTGTTGGGGGGTCCCCTCCGGGGTCGGGTCGAGTGTGTGTGTGTGTGTGTTGGGGGGGTCCCCTCCGGGTCGGGCCGAATGTGTGTGTGTGTTGGGGGGTCTCTTCCGGGGTCGGGCCGAGTGTGTGTGTGTGTGTTGGGGGGTCCCCTCCGGGGTCGGGCTTCCCGGTCGCCCTGGAGCTGGAGGCGTCCCCTCCCCGCGCGGGGGCGGGGCTGGAGGTGGAGGCCCGACAGCGCGAGGCGCCCCCGCACCGGGGCGGTCTGAGGCTGTTTGTGCTGAAATGGGGCGGCAGTGGCGGCGCAGGGAGTCCTGAGGCCCAACCTGGGAGCGCCCCTCCCCCAGGCCGCGAGTGACACCCCTGCCTTCAGACTTTCGGCCCTTGTTGAGGAGGCTCCTTGTTTCTTTCCGCACTCTGGCCACCCTCCTTGCCCTGGTGCGGGAGAAAGCTGCTTTGCGGGACTGCGCCGGGCTCGCCTAACGGGGTGCCCCGAGCCACGTGTCTGTTGGAGCCTTGGTGAGTCTGTCTGCTCCTCTGTCAGTCTGGCAGAAAGCCCGATGATGGTGGAGGGAGGATCGTGTGTATTTGTGATCCTCATATTCCTCCCCACTCCATTCCAGGGTGAGGGTGCAGGCTGAGGGCTGCCGGGGAGGGGAGGGGGGGCAGCTCTGTACCTACGGGTCTCCATACAGGGCACCCCATTCCCACAGCCTCCCTTCGCTTGGCCAGCTCATGGTGGAAGTGAGGAATATTCTAGTCCCCACCTCCCCTTCCCTAGGAGACGCCCTGGTCCCCACTTTCTCCGTGGCTCCACTTGGGGTCCTGGGCGTCATGCTCTGGGTGGGCGCCTCTGCTCTTCAAAGCCTCAGGGCCTGAGGTGGGGGGAGAACTTCCATGAGAAGGTGAGGACTTGCAGGAGCTTTTCTAGGGCCTCTCCTGATGTTGCAGAGAAGTCCCACAGAACAGTCTGGAGGCCCCTGGGTGTGGTCACCCGCCGGTCAGGGCAGGGGCTTATTTCCTCTCCTGGGCAGGCCCTGGGGCTAGTGGCAAGGAGGCTACAGTGGGGAGTAGGGATCAGAGTCCCTGCCCCTGCCCTGGGCCGGAGGAGGACCGCTTCCCGGAGGGCCTTCCCAGTGCCTCGAGTCCTGGCTTTGGGGTGGGTGGAACCTTTGGTGATGGTGCCTCTGAGCCTCTGCCCACCCACCTGTGAATTTGGTGACCGCGGCCTTCATCTCCCCCCAACTTCTGTCATTCTAGCCCTCAGTCTCCCCGTAGCTGTCAACACCTTCACCCCTGTCAGGGACAAAAATATCAAAAAGTTCTCCTCTTCTGAGGTCTGAGTCGCTTCTAGGGCTCCCCTCCCAGGGGCATTTGGTTTTCAAGAGTCCAGAGGAGGAAGGCAGTGCTTAACCCACTGGAGTGCTCTACCGGTGGTGGATTTCTAGGAGAGCGGTGAATGGGGTGTTCGAGGGGGGCTTGCAGTACATCCCGTAAAACAGGGCCTGAGCTGGCCAAGGGGGAGGAGGGCGCGTGCCAGGGGTTGTGCTAGTCTCTTGGCCTCTACTCCCACCTGCCTCCTCCTCTCGCCTTCCTCTGTGTGGCTTCCTCCTCTCAGAGGCTGGGTATCTCCAGGAGGGAGCCTTGGCAAGCAAGCCTGTGAGAGAGCAGTGTGCTGGCCGGGAGGGTCAGGGGGCAGCCCCCACCTGCTTCCTGAGGGGTCCTCTGCCCAGCTTATGGGGTGCTCGGACACACGCAGACCCGCCCCGCTGCAGGGGGACAGCTGGCAGGAAACGGTGGGACCAGGACCAGCCTTTATAAAGGCTTCTGAGCTTTATAATTACAGCCCCTAGACATATCCTCTTCCCCAGATCAGTGTGGAGCCAGCAGCCCCTAATTACCACCCACCCCAAGACATCTGCCCACCCCGGCTGTCCTCCTCTGCTCAGCCTAGCACCCCATTTTCCAGTGGGCAGGCCCCGCTGGCAGCCTGGGCAGCTGGGCCCGCCGGCCGCCGGCTGGAAGGTTATCTCACTCCTGCAGAGTGCGGCTGCCTGTGCCACCCGGAGGAGGCGTGGGGGCGCTGGCATCTGGGCGCTGGCCCAGCTCGCTGGGGCTGGCGGAGCTGCCAACGGCCTAGGCTGACCTGAGGGAGGAGGCCGGGGGGCTTCCCCTGGTGGGCAGCGGGCCCGAGCGGAGGGCACCAGCTTCCAGTGTCTCCTGCCCCCGCCCCCCCCCCCCCCAGCTCCCCCAGCCTGGTGCTGGCTCCTGGAAAGAGCAGGGAGGTCCACTCTGCCCTAGTTAGCAGGGGACTATCAAAAATTAATTTCGAGATCTCACTGCCTTTTGGCCTTGGCTCCTGGGCACTCTGCTTCTTTCCCTGCTGTGCAGCTTCTGGCTTCCCTCTGTCTTCTGCCAAACCCCGGGCTGCAGCTCTGCTTTCCCAATGCACTTCCTTCTCCCCACCAGGCCTGGAGTCAAGCTCTGGTCTTCTGTCTCGAGCCCACCCCTCTCTTTCCTGCCAGAGCCTTATAGGAAGGCTTAGGAACTTAGGGACTTGCTCAGGGAAGGACGCAGCCCGCACCCCCCAGCCGCCAGCCCGCAGGCCTGTCTGAGTTTCTGTTGGCTTCTTCGGAAAAAACGAGCACCAGAAGAATAGTGAAAATCACCCTTTAAATTAAAGCTGATGACTCCCTTCGAAATGTTTTATTAGCAGGCTCACCATTGAGCAATCTCATGGCAGCAGCGAGGCATAAATATATGTGTACACACATATATTAAATAAATTGGGGAATGTGGTGCATAATGACATTATCTGGACCCCATTCAATTAAGGCAGATATTATCTGTGGTAACTGGGAAATGCCAGCCTATGATGACAGTCGGGCCATTCTGGGCCTAGCCTGGCTGACGGGCAGGAGCCTCCCTCTTCTCCTGGAGAAAGCCTCGGCCACCTGGGGGCTCTGATGTCACCCCCAGAGAACTCAGCTGGCTGCTCATCCCAGGCTGGGCCACCCGCGTGGGGATCAGGAGGTTTGGGTCCTGCCCCGTCCCCCACACTCAACCCGCCCAGCCGCCACCTTGTCCCTCAGGGGGACAGAAACTAGCCTGTGGACCTGCTTCCTGGCTGGGCCGTGACTTCTAGTAAACACATTTCATCACTACTGGGTTATTTTTAGATTTGGATATAGAAATAAAGACTGGGGACTTGACCTGGATTCTGACGTTTCTGGCGGGTGATCACTGCTCAGATGTCATGGCCCCTTCTTCGTGCCCGGCCTCAGGGTGGCTTAGGATGGGAAGTCTCCCCCACAACTGTGGTTCTGCTCGTGGCTGTGCAAGGCAGGAGGAGTTGGATGTGGACTCACCAAGCTCGTGGGCCCCAGCTTCCCAGGACAGTGCTGGGGTTCAGGAGCAGGGACAGGAAGGAGGAGGAGAGAGGAAGAAACAGCTTTAGCTGGAAGCCCTCGATAGCAACAGCTGCAAACAAAGCCACTTGCTCCTTTGGGCGCTGGGCTAGAAAGCTGCATGGTCCTGGCAAGAGGAGGTGGGGTGAGTTGAGGTGGGAAGGAGAGGTCTGAGGGCTTGCATGGAGGTGGGGGCCACTGCAGTAGGAGACACTGAGCCAGCAGGAGCTGGTGGTTAGCCCCTCTGCCCTGGGAGAGGGGGACGGCCAAGGCTGGGCATTTTCTGGGGCCTCCCAGGGTGGTCCAGTGGTTAAGACTCTGCATTTTTAAAGCAGGAGGTGCAGGTTCGATTCCTGGTCGGGAAACTGAGATCCCACATGCTGCACAGCATAGCCAAAAATATTTTCTAAAAAAGATTGGGCATATTCTGGGCTGAACTGGTGGTCCCCAGTGCCAAAGAGATATGCTTGCTTAGCCCTCCAGCTGATGCGAACCGCTGTGGCCTTAGCAGGGGGCTGGCGTGGAGCCTCTGGTTTCTCGTGTCCCGAGTCCCTGCCTGCTGTGCTCAAAGTGGGCCCTGCTTCCTGCATCCATACCGTGGCCCACCAGGCCTTGCTTGGTTTTGTGCTTGGAGCCCCCCGACCTCCTCTCCTGCTTCTCTCCCTTCCTACTGCCCTCCAGTCATACTGACCTCCTTGCTGTTCCTTGAACAATGATTGCTAATTGTATGCCCACCTCAGGGCCTTTGCACTTGCTGTACTCTACGTGGGATCCTTTTCTCCCAGAAACATGACTCATGCCCTTCCTGTTTTTAATCTCCACTCGAATGCCACCTCCTCTGAGAAGCCTTCCCTGACTATCTTTTCCTTCACAAAGCCCCCGCCCCGCCATCCCCTTTCTTCTCACCTGCTTTGTGTCTCTTCCAAAGCCCTTGGTCCCCATCTGTGTGTAGATGTATCTGTTGTCTCTCCTGCACCGCCCCTGGGATGTGGGCTTCCCAGGGCAGGAGTCTGTATCTGTTGTCACTCCCAGCATTTCCCCGGTTCCCAGAGCAGAGTCAGGCACACAGCGGGAACTCAGTACACACTCGGATGGCACGTCGTGTAACTGAAGGGTCAGGGATTATGTTTCACGCCCGATCATATAAGCGAGTTGCAAGAATTCAGTGCAAGGTCTGAGCCCGCTCTGTGGACCTGGAGTGCTGCTGCCGCCCCCGCCCCCTGCCCTGGGTCCTCAGTGGTGAGGGTGACGCTACGCTGGCTCAGGGCAGGGACCTCCCTTTGGTTGTTGATGGAGAATTGCCTGTGTTCTGAGCCTTGAGCCAGGCCCTGGGGATGCAGAGATGAGGGTGATGCTGTCCACGTGGCCCCAGACGGGCTCCCAGGCTCATCAGTGCCAGATAACCGCGTACAGAGAGAGGTTTTACGGCATTAATCGTGGAGGAAAAGGGCCCCCGCCCCACTGTGGCCTCCTTCTTGCTCTTAGAACATGGCTCAGGCTGGGCGAGTGCCTGCGAGCAGGGCTACCCTTTCTATTCATCTAGAAATAGATCACCTGGGAGAGGAGGGTGGGCAGGGCCCAGGGATCATCAGTTCATGTCCCCACACCCTGGTGGGGGACGCCAGGCGTGGTGCAGGCCGGGGTGCAGAGACATCAAGGTGAGGATGACATGGTCCCCCCAGATGTGGTCCAGGTGGGGAGAGGGTTGTGCTGCTGGGGTTTGAGGATGCTAACAGAGCATCCCCCTCTCCCAGGGACACAAACAGGTGGAGGTTTGTTGCTGGTGCCGCTGGGGTGGAACGGACTTCTGATGACCTGCTCCCTGGGTCTAGGCGTTGTTCATTTGAGAGGAGACTGTCTGGCAAACCTCACCTCTGCCCAGCTATTGCAGCTCCCCGGGGAGACAGGAGAGAGGGGGGCCTCAGAGGTGGCCTGCAGTGCAGTGTTTTGGGCCGGACACCCTGGAGGTGGGGCTGCAGGTGGTGGAGGAAGGAGGGGGAGGCCTCAGGTTCCCTGGAGGTGGGGCTGCGGGTGGTGGAGGAAGGAGGGGGAGGCCTCAGGTTCTCTCGCGGTTGCCCCAGCCCCTCCTTCCATGGAAATGTGAGATGTGGGTGACAAGGCATCTAAACTTCAAACCCAATCCCACATATCCATTCACAGCCCCTGAGTTCTCCAGGCACCTGGGCTGGGCCAGGCACTGCAGAGATCAAGGTGAATACAGCCCAGGCAGGTGCTGGAGGGAACTGGGGCAATCGGAGAGCGAGTGGCCGCCGCAGGTCCGGAGGTTCAGGAAGGTGAAGAGGGGGCACTGGGGGCCCAGGGGAGCCTGCGGGACCCTCTCTGGACCTTGCTCTCCTGGCTCTCCGAACTCAACGCTGGGGGCTGGTCTGCTGGCCTGCAGACCAGAAGCCTGAGCGTGTCGGGGAGGAGCGGGGAGGGAGGAAGATGCTCCCCACCCCTGGGAGCCAAGTGCAGGGCCCTTCCCTGCGCTGCTGTCCTTTATTTCATGTTTGGGAGAAGTCTGTTTCTTCTTTTGCTTCGGGAGAAGCAGAAGCAGCTTGGTGAAAACCAAATTGGAGTTGAGTAAATCGCAGCAGCTCTTTGGTTGTCGGTTTGAGGTTTGTGGTTCTTTCTGGCCCAGGCCCTGGCTGGAGATGGACTGAGGCTAGGCAGGAGAAAAGCCTGGAGTCCTGCTTGCTGAGGTCTGGAAGAGGTGGGGGTGGCCAGTTCCTCAGATGTCTGAGAGACCCTCGGGTTGTGGGGTGGCTGGGCTGGAGTGGGGTAGACTACAACCATCTGCCGAGCACCCCCCACGCCCCTTTCACTGGAGAGAATGTTCTGGAAAATGCCCACTGGCCAGAGAACTATTGCTTTACCCTGCGCCCCTCCTCCCTCCCTGCCTGGTTCTGTCCTCCCTGCAGAATCCAGCAGGTGCCACAGAAGGAGGTGCTCCAGCGGTTGGGGAGGGGGAGTGAGACTGAGCCCCCAGAGGAGGCTCACCTGGGGGTGGGCGGTGCACCTGCCCATCCTGGTGATTTCACCTGGGAGGACCCTCCCAGCTGCCCCAGAGGTGAGCTTTCCTGGCTGTTTTGGACCTGGTTAGGGGGGTGGTCTGAGGGCTCCCCCCTCCCCTGCGGAGGGAAGCGCCTGGCCCTGGGGGGGAGGGCGGATCAGCCTGGCTCCCCGCCCACCCGGCCTCTGTTCTGGCTCCTTTCACTCAGGTATTTTTACTTTTCCCTGGTGCCTGTTATGCAGGATCAAAGGAAGGAGGGCAGGCTGACAGGCGATGGTGTGCCGGGTCTTGGAAAAGCTCAGAAAAGGCAGGCCTGGTGGGACAGAGGGCCTGCTGCAGGCGGCCTGGGGCTTCTGACCAGCCGGGCGCCGGGCCTGGGGCCTCAACTCTCATCTCGCAAGGATTTGCCTTTCTCCTCACTGAGGCCTCCATTCCGCGTGTGCCTCCTTTCTCCTGCCTGTGGGGTGTGTGTGTGTGTCTATTTGCTTATGTTTGGGCTCTGCTCAGCCCAGAAGTGCTCGGGTTTCAAGAAGAAGCCAGTGTTGATCCCTCATGAAGGATCTGGAAGCCTGAGAAGGCCCGACCGGCAGAAGATGTTGTGCACTGGATCTTGCAGCCTGAATCTGCCCTGCTGCAGCCTCGTTCACTGCCTGTCCCTATGCCCCAAATCCCTCTATTGAAATTAAAGAAAACCACCCCTGACCTCCCAGGATGCCAGAACTGAGAGACCCTCTGGCAGGCCAGCGTGGTGGGGCGGTCAGGGCTGGATGCTACACAAGCTCTGTGTCTCTGGGCTGTGTCACCACGTGAGGCTTGGTGCCTCAGCTTCAGCATCTGCAATGGGGATAAAAGTCCCACCTGCTCAAAGGGATGTGTTACCTGAGACGATGTAGGCAGAGTGCTTGCCCAGTGCCTGGCGTACGGTGCTGTGTTGTCCTTTGCTGTTATTTCTCCGTGGGGCACCCTTGGCGTTTGGACAAGACCGTGTTTCATTGTGGGCTGTCCCGCCCACGTTCCTGCCTAGATGCAGGCTAGTAGGTGACTCCCTCCCTTCATGGTGATGACTGAAATGCCCCCACAGGGCCAGGATGGCCTCTGGACTGCGTCTTTCTCCAGCCTGTCCATTTTACAGATGTTGAAACTGAGGACTCCCTGGGGGACAAGCATGGCCTCCAGCAGGGCAGCAGTAGGACTGTAGGGTGGTCCGGGACTCCTGCTCTTTCTCGTCTGAATTGCCTAGAACCGGCCTTGGCAGCCAGCACCCCACACCACCCCTCACTCCTCCGAGCCTCCTGGGAGAGACCTCAGATTACTGACACAGAGGTGTGAGTGCTCTTGAGGGGTCCACACACGTGTAGCTCCCCCTCACCTGTACATTAACAGCTCTTCAGCCCTCCCCAAAGCGCTGACCCCCAGCCCTAGATCACTGGGTCCCGGCTTCCTGCTGGCCTCCCCAGGCGCTCTCGGCGTGACCAGTGCTGGATTTGAGTCCTCACTCGCCTTGAGTGGAGAGTCACCTGGTCCCTCCGGGTGACCGCTTCACCGGCAGAAGGCTGCTGAGGAGAATTACGAGCCGTCCTCTTGGCCTCTGAGGAGCTAATGGAGGGGGCAGCATTTGGATGAGGGGTGAGATGTGAGGTGAGCGTCCAGAAGGCGCTCACTGGAGAAGCCCAGGAGCCAAGGCTGGATCCTGGGGCACGGGCCCCCCACGCCCCCCTGCCCCTTCCAGAGACCTGGAAGCCTCTGGGGGGTATGGTGGCTCTGAGCCCTCCCACTTAGTCTTCTTGGAGGGACCAGGTCTCCAGAGAAGCCTCCCAACCCAAACACAAGCTCCTTCACATGGTCAGGGAGACCGAGGCACAGATCGGGAGAGTGGCTGCTGGTCTTCATTTGACGGGTGCACAGGGAAGGGGGCCTTGAGGTCGCCCCCCTCGGACCCGCCCTGACTCCGCTTTCAGCCTGTCTCCCTGGGGCCTCCTAAGTCGAGGGGAGGGAAATTGCTGGCACTGAGGGAAGGCTGGGCCCGGGGAAGGAAGCCCTGGGGAAATTAGCCCAGATTAGCAATGAGAATGAGGAAGAGCTGGTGTTCTCTCCTCTCCCCTCACAGATAAATATTTAATCACAACAACAATAATAATGACGGTCATCATAATAATGTGCACTAGCTCAGGCCAGAACCTGAGCCCGCTCTCCGAGGAAGTGGCAAAGAGAGAAGGAGCAAAGAGAAATGGAGAGATAAAGACCCCTGAGGTGGGGCGGGGCACCCAGCAAGGGCAAAGGAGCCCCCGCTGGGTTGACCCTCTGGTGGGGTAGCAGGGTGGCTGGGGTGGAAATGGAGGGTCCACCCGGCCCTCCCCAACTCCGCCAGCCCCACCTTCTCTTGGCCTTCAGACCGATTGGCTCCCAGCCTGACTTCTTCTGAGGCCCTGTTTTCTTTCCTCATCTCCGAGTCCTCAAGGAGCCTAAGTGTGTCTGGTTCCAGAACTGGGGTCCGGGCATTGGGTTCCAGGCGGCGTTCTGCTGTTCACCCCCTCTGTGACGTGGGGCAAGTGCTCTCCTGCTCTGGGCCTCAGTGTCCTCATCTCTGAAATGGGTTGTGTCCAGTGGGGCCGGTTCTTGCCCGCTTGCTCCTTCCTGTGGGTGACTTTTGAGAGGAGACCCCTCTTCTTCCTGAGCCTCCAGGGGTTCCCTGGGGAGTGCATTCTCTGAGGCCTCTGGTCTGACAGCAGTGGGCACCAGGAACCTTCAGACATGACCCAGTTTCTGCCTTAAGTTCTCTCATTTGCACCAAAGTCGAGTGGCAGCGGAGAGGAAGCCAAATTCAGGAGGTCTGTGGCATCTTTGACCACAACCTCCAGCATCTCCTGCTCCCAGGCTCCTGATGAGAGATGCGATTAGCTAATGTCTTCTCAGACTTCTCTGATTCTCTCTCTCTCTTTCTCAGGTTGGTAAAAGGAGAGCACTGGAGCTGTTTTCTCCTTGATGCCAAGATCTGCCCAGCTAGGAGCACTCTCCACCTTTCACCGTCATCCACCGAGAACAGGCCTGTGGGGACCAAGACCAGAGCTTTGCTGCACCCCAGCTACTCCCTGCTGTCTGAGTGCAGCCTGTTCTGCAACTGAGCGTCGCCGGAGCCGAGGAGCACCAGCATGGTTCTGCCCGTTGGCTGCCCTCAGCCACCCTGCTGCTGAAGCTGCCCTGAAGAGACTGGTGGGGGCCGCTGTGCCCATGCTTGTCCCAGCCGTGGGGCCTGGGGCCCGCCAAGGCTAGGAGCCTGCCGTTCATGGGTCTCTAGGGATTTCCGAGATGCCTGGGAAGAGGAGCTGGGGCTGGTGGTGGGCCCAGCTGCCCCTTTGCCTGTTCCTCAGCCTTTCCGGGCCCTGGGTGACTTCCTCCCTGGGGAAGCCCAAAGGCCACCCCCACATGAATTCCATCCGCATAGATGGGGACATCACTCTGGGAGGCCTGTTCCCAGTGCACGGCCGGGGCTCGGAGGGCAAGGCCTGCGGAGAACTCAAGAAGGAGAAGGGCATCCACCGGCTGGAGGCCATGCTGTTTGCTCTGGATCGCATCAACAATGACCCGGACCTGCTGCCCAACATCACGCTGGGCGCCCGCATTCTGGACACCTGCTCCAGGGACACCCATGCCCTGGAGCAGTCGCTGACCTTTGTGCAGGCGCTCATCGAGAAGGACGGCACGGAGGTCCGCTGTGGCAGTGGCGGCCCGCCCATCATCACCAAACCGGAGCGCGTGGTGGGCGTCATTGGTGCTTCCGGGAGTTCCGTCTCCATCATGGTGGCCAACATCCTTCGCCTCTTCAAGGTTAGTGCCTGCTCAGCTCCTTTCTCCTCTTCTCTTCCCGAATCCCAGGGAGAAAGTGTGTTCCCCCCCCCCAATACCCACAGTGGTGTGTGAGAATTTGGGGCTGACCTGAGTGTGGTCAGAGAGAAGGTCCCAGCTCCGTGGTGCTGACCGTGGTGCTGAAACAGCACCTGCTGCAGGCAGCTTTTTGATCAACTCTGCTCCTCTGCGGGGAATTCTGAACCAGGAGGGAAACGAAGTGCTGGTGAACAACAGGAAGGAGGAGGAGATGGGCGGACAGAGATATAAAAAAGACCCAGACAGATGGATGGACAGAAATATAGGTAGACAGAAAGGTACACAGGTTAAAAGATAGACATAGACTGGAAATGTGGATGTTGGAGATTGCCAGGGAGAAAAAGTAAGACTTTTGTTTTGACATTGTTTTCCAATAATTGCAGTTCCCAAGAAAGATCTGTTTTTTTCTTCTGGGTAGTTGAGAAAGCCCCGTGTGGCCCTCCCGCTCCACCTCAGGATTATAGTTAGAAAGTGTGTCCTGGTTTTTTTGCATGAGGCATTAGCTCCTCAGCTCACAGCGACTGGAACTGTGGACGAGAAGGCCTGGAGGAGCGGGTGGTCCCTGTCTCTGGTGCCCTGGGTCCCCAACGGAGCTTCCCCGGCTCATTATTTTTCTTCTGCCCCTCTTCCTCGCACACCTTTCTCGCTTCTGGAGTCCCTCCCTGCCCCCTCTCTGCCGCCCCCCTTCCTCTCTTCCTGGGGCAGGAGCTGCTGATTTGCAATTCAATTGGAGCCAAGTGCTTCGCTAAGCTGCTAAAACAACTGAAAGCTACCGGGTAGAGAGAAAAACATTACAAGCATTTTACCAATAATTATATGCCCGCTCCTCTCTGGGAGCCTCCTCGTTTGCTCTGTGTGTGTGTGAGAGAGAGAGAGAGAGACAGAGAGAGAGAGTGAGACAAAGAGAGAGAGACAGAGAGAGAGAGAAAGAGAGGGAAAGAGGACAGGGTGAGGGAGGAGGAAGGGAGGCGCAAAGGGAGCCTCTGTGTCCCTCCTCCACCCTCATGTTAGATTCTTGGCCTCTGGAGTTGGCTCATTGTCTCCTCAAAGTCTCCAGAGTTAGGGAGTTGACAGAAAGGCTGCTTGGCCTCATTGCAGGGTGGGAAGTGCTGAGTCTGGAACCCTCTCTCCTGGGCCTTTTCTGGAACCCATTTGCCCAGTCCCATGATGCATTAGTATTTGGGGGCATTTCTGGGGAGGCCGGGGTAAAAGTGGGGGTGAATGGTGTGAGTGTCCCCGTGTTGGCTGTCCTGTCTAATGGGGCGGGGTTGGAACTTTGCCATGGGCTGGTCTGGGCCACGGGTGCTGTGCAGCCCTTGACTTTGGGCCTTCTTCCTAGAGTGCTGGTTTTGCTTAATGATCCGGATGAAAACACTATTTTAATTTTAAAAACAAATGCATCATGAAGGATGCAAAATCACGATGCAGTAGGAGACTTGAAGGAAACTTTGCCTTGGCAGTGGACAGTTTGAACAACCCCTGGGGAGCAGTGTTGCCCGTGGTCATTTGTTGGTGGAGAGGGGTGGGGAATGGGAACCTGGTCCAGCCCCTCTGCCCAATTCTGTAGTGGGGAGGACAGACCCGGGGGGGGGGGGCAGGGCCCTGTGGTCCCAGCCCTGGGCCTACTGATGGTTTGGGCCAGCTGAGTCATCATTTCAGCCTGCCTACCGTGGGGTTGGGAGGGGAGATGACCTGGGCCAGCAGATGTCATGGAGCAGAGTTCTGCCTATCTGAGGGGGCATGACCCCCCTGCCTATGAGAAGGCCAGACCACAGGCGGGGCTGCTGCAGTGTCCTCTTCTGAGCTTTTTACTAAACACCTTGGTGACTCTGGGTGTTTTAGAATGTGTTTTATAAGGACTTCCCTGGTGGTCCAGTGGCTAAGACTCTGAGTTCTCTATGCAGGGGGCCTGAGTTTCATCCCTGGTCAGGGAACTAGATCCCATATGCTACAACTAAGAGTTCACAAGTTGAAACTGAAGATCCTGCATGCTGCAAAGACGATGGAAGATTCCATGTGCCGCAACCCAAACCTGGCGCAGCCAAATGAAATAAAAGATAAAAATAAATATTAAAAAGCGTTTTGTAAAAATGTTAAAACAACGTGATCAGGCCCTTGGAGCTAGGACATTGGTGAGGGTCCCTCCCCACCGTCTCCCGGAGGGGAGCCAGTATCCACTTTGTAGGGAGATGGGAGAGACCAAAGGAGCTGAGAGGTGTCACTGGACAAAGGCTCTAAGAAGGGCTGCTGTCAGCATCAGGCCTGGAAATGGGTTCTGGGAGGTCCCCTGCGGGAGTGGGCTGCGGCTTCTGAGCTGACCCCTCTCAGAATGGAAAGGTCTCGGTGAGGAGGCCTGGGGCCAAAGGGCCTCACCTGCCGAGGGACCTCGGGTGTTCGTTTTCCCTGGCCCACATGGTCACACATGAGTGTGACTGTGGCCTTGGTTTTCTCTGTACCTCCTGAGATCACAGGGAGATGAGCGGGTGGGGGTGGGAGTCAGGAGACCCCCAGGCTCACAGAGAATGAGATGGGACTGGGAGGGAGAGGCTTGGAGACGGGAGAAGGAAGGGGGTGGAACAGAAGGGGGCTCTTGGGAAAGGAAAGTGGGGGAGTGGTGGGGGGGGATGGCTAGAGAGCCAGAAGGAGACAGCTGGCTGTGGTCTGAAGTCCCTGGGTCCCTTTTAACAGCGTTAATGTTCCAGGCTGGCGACAAGAGGGCTCCTCAATAATTAAACTGATAGAAATGAGAGGCTGGGCGAGAAACTGAAAAGCCATTTACAGAGGCAAAAAGATTGAACTCTGGGGAGGGGGGTCAGGAGCAGAGCCTCAAGCAGGAAAGGGTGAGGGAGGGGCCTCTCGGGGCTGGGGAAGCTGCGGGCTCGGGTGTCCGTTTCAGAGGGCAGCACCGTGCCCAGCCAGCTCCGCCAAGGCTGTTAGTGGGGCCTGCTGGGACCTCCCCGAGGCTGTAGTTACAGCTCTCTCCTTCCTCCACCAGGTAGGCTTCTGGTGCACAGCTCAGAGAGGGTGATTTCCTGCTGGGAGAATGCTAATGGGGTTCCATCAAGGCCAGGATATGAACAAAACTCACACCTGCCAAAGCTTGGAAGGGCAACCTCCGTCCGACGGCAGTGGACACGGAGCCCTGATTGAGTGACAGGCCAGGGCTGGGGGTCAGGTCCCAGACCGCCTGTGCAGAGCCACAGGGTTGGACGTGGGCCTCAAACCTAGGCCTTCATTCGGGATCAGAAGCCCTGACGTTGGGGAGTTGTGGGTCTGACATCTTGTATCCTTTACCCTCCTATTCCCACCCCCTCCTTCATCTTCATTTTGGCTCCATTCTCTTAGGACAGGGAATATTGACGGAGGTAAGGAATACATTTTAGAGGAGAGCCTAACCCAGAGGAAGTGGCTTGTGTGGTATAATGTTGTGGGGACAGCCCAGGTTCTGAAAGCAGTCAGGTCTGGGTTTGAATCTCTGTGCCACCAGAGTTACCTCACCATGTCCACCACACCTAATCACTGTATCAGTCATTTACACCATAGTATGAACTAGCCAATCTGGTCTTTTCCTGAAAGGAATATTTCTGTGGGTAGAAAGAACATAGGAAGTGCCCTGGAAGAAAGCAGTTTTCAAATCCTTGCCCTATAAGAGCTCAGAAGGATCCAGAAATAATTGCACTGAGTCCCTCATTTTTGAAGTGGAGAAAAACAAACAAACCGAGGCTTGAAGATGGGAATATGAGCTAGCATGGTGATTAAGAAATTGGACACTGGAGGGACTTCCCCGGTGGTCCAGTGGCTAAGACTCTGCACCCCTCATGTGGGAGCCCCGGTTTGATCCCTGGTTGTGGCCCTAGATACTGAGTGCTGCAACTAAGATCTAGCATAGCCAAATAAGTGAATAAATTTAAGAAAAAGAATTTGGACACTGGGACCAGACAACTTTTGCTACCTTGGCAAATCATTTAGCCTGTTTTTGCCTCAATTTCCTCCTTTGTAAAATTGGGGTGATAGTGGTCTCCTCTTCCAGGTGTGGGAATTAAGGGTTAATGTCTAGAAAAGCCTTGCCTGGTTGGTACCTGGCACACAGTCAGCCCGCAGGAAATGTCACTGCACAGCTTGTAGCCGGACTTTAAGTCAGCATGAGGGACTCCATCGATGTGGAAGAGGCTGGACCGGGTGGGCAGGGACAGACGGTGACCTTTGAGGCTGGTCCTGGAGAGGCCCCACCATCTGCCAGGCCTCGTGCAGTGTGGAGACTGAGTGGCCAACTTAACTTGCAGATAATGAAGGTTTTCTGCTGTCACCACAGGGGGGCCTGAGCACTAGGGATGGGCTGGAGTGGAGGGAGGGCAGGAAGGGGCCGGCAGGAGAGAGGGTGGAGGGGATGCCAGCCAGCAGGTGGGGGCAGGTGCCCGGCTTCCTAGGAGAGGCCGGGCCAGGATCACTGACGCGAGTCGTTGGCTCTCTGTGTGCCTCGACAGCCTGGCCTGCAAGGGCCTGTCCCTCTTGGGGATGGAAGTGCTGTGAGGGTTTGGGGTGCTTGGGCTTCCCAGGTGGCACAGTGGTAAAGAATCTACTCACCGACATAGGAGACGTGGGTTCAACCCCTGAGTTGGGAAGATCCCTTGGAGGAGGAAATGGCAACCCACTCCAGTATTCTTGCCTGGAAAATCCCCGGACCGAGGAGCCCGGTGGGCTACAGTGCATGGGGTCGCGAAAGAGTCGGACACGACTGAGATACAACACAACAGTGTGTTAGAGAAAGCGACCTGCCTGGTACTTGGCTGAGCAGGTCAGCCAAGGGGAAACGTGGCTCAGCTGATACCGATGTTCTGCTGAGGACGCGGCTTTTGTGTTTTCAAAATGTTTTCAGTGCACAAGCAGGAGTAACTTTGGACAGGGCCCACCCCCTCTCCCATGGCCTGCCTGTCTGCTGTGAAGACAGCTTCATCTTTCTGGGGCCCAGGCAGAAACCCTGATGGCGTGTTGACCTCCTTCTGTTTGCTTGTCAGCACACCCTGCGGGCTCTCCTTTTGAACGTGTCCTGGGGACTCCCCGCCACCGTGGCCTGTGCTCTCTCCCCTGGACCCTGCTGAAACCTCTCTCTCCTTTCCCTGCTTCCAAACAGGTCTTTCCACAGCCAAACCTTTGCTCAGTGGCCAGAATGATCTTCCTCAAGGTCAAATCCAGCCAGCTCACCCCCCAGCTACACTTTTTCTTGGCTTTGTGTTGCTCTTTGATTAAAAGGCAAACTCCCACACTGCTGGCCACTCTGAGAGACCTGTGATACCTGGTGCCCTGACCACATCTTTTAGCCTCTCCTGGGTGCACTCTGCACCAGTCCTACTGATTTCTTTATGTTCCTTCAAAACACCATGCTGTTTTCCCACCACAGGGCCTTTGCACCTGCTTTCCCCTCTACAGCGGGACATTGGAATGTCCTCCTCCTACTCTGATGCTGGATCCTTCTTCTTCAACCTAAAGTTTAAATGGACTGTCTTCATAGGAACACCCTCCACTCCCCATTTATTCTATCTTATTTTCACATCTTCCCCTTCATGACCCTCACCAGTTTGTAGTCATGTCCGTATTTCTTTGTTTTTTTGTTTCTCTTGGCTTCTCCTCTGGCCTGCTGCCTGTTTTTGTATGACCCATGAGCTGAGCATGGTTTCCGTGTTTCAAATGGTTGAAAAAAAAAAATAAAAGCAATATGTCATGACACAAGAAAATTATGTGAAATTCAAATTTCAGTGTCCGTAAAGTTTTATGGACGCATAGCCGTGCCTGTTGATGTACGCAATGTCTAGGACTGCTCTCAAGCTACACCCTCGGAACTGAGTAGATGCGACAGATGCCATCAGCTGAGCCCTGCTGGCCTGTAAGCAGCACCTGTGGACCCCAGTGGAGGCCAGGCCCGTGGGGGGCCCTCGGGAAATCTTAGCTGAATGGACTCATGGAGAGCAGGGCACATGCAGCCCCCAGGTCTCGCCAGACTCTGCGATGACAGCAGGGTGGCCCGGGCTGCAGAGCCTGCATGAGCCTCTGGCTGTGGGGGTGAGTGCAGCTGAGCTCACCTTGCCGTGGGGTCCAGTCACTGCCCACCCTTGCCTACCAGTGCCCACCACTATGGTGACCCCTGGGCCACCTAGATGTGTTTGTTATTGTTCAGTCACTCAGTTGTGTCCGACTCTTTGCGACCCCATGGACCGCAGCACGCCAGGCCTCCCTGTCCTTCACCAACTCCCGGAGCTTGCTCAAACTCATGTCCATCGTGTCAGTGATGCCATCCAACCATCTCATCCTCTGCCATCCCCTTCTCCTCCTGCCTTCAGTCTTTTCCAGCATCAGGGGCTTTTCCACCCTCCAAATACCTCCAGCTCCTCTATGGAATCCCTTTCACTTAAGGTTTTGTTCCCTGTTAAAAGGCACCTCCATGTTCTACTGTTGGCTGTTATTAGAGATTTGTCCCAAGAAGTCTCGTTCAGCAAATGTGTGAGGAGTGAATGAGGGGTTCTCCTGAAGAGGTTGTTGGGGTACCGTAATCCCAGCATACACACGGCACATTTCCTGCATCAGGATGTGCCCCAGTCCTCACAGCACGTACCCAGGGTAGGCCTGTGGTGGAGGTCTGAGGCACAGAGAAACTAAGCGGCTTCCCCGAGGTCACCCGTCTGGTCAGTGGGGGAGCTGGGAGAGGAGCCCCCGCGGCTGCATCTTTTTACCACTTTTACCTTTTTACCGCTCTGCTCTCCTTTCTCTTGGCCATCAGGTAGGCTGGGTGAGACCTGGCCCCATGCTCTCTGTGCAGCCTTTGCTGAGCCTCAGTCTATGCGTCTGTAAAGGAGTCTGCCAGTCCTCCTCTGGCAGCAGGGATCCTGTGGACAAAGCCTTTAGCAGGTGCTTAGGGGGTGCTGGTGTTCCCAGAGCAGGTGGGACGACACTGAGGGGTGAGACGTGGAGGCGGGGTGGGAAGTGGTATTGCTGAGGGTGACCGTCAGGGGTTGTTCCCCTGGGGAAGGACCAGCCCTCCCACTGCTGTTACAGACTCTCCTTCCCCCAAACCCTAGGTGTCCCTTTGTGGTGGGAGTCTGGGGAGGGGGCCTCAAGACCCAGGCTCAGGCCCAGGCCTGAACCGAGCCGGGGGGCTGGGTGAGGAAGGGAAACGTGGCCCCGGGGAGCGGGTTAGTTCCGCCAGTTCTCTCGCCCCGTGGCGGGGGCGGGGGGGGGGTCACTGCGGTCCAAGGTGCGTTGCCCTGGTAGCGCTCGAGCACAGGACTCCTGGGCCTCCAGCTGGTGAGGAGCCCGGGGCCCGGTCTGCATCTGCAGACCTGTTGGGAGGCTCGGCAGGCTGCTGGACAGACGCTCTGAGCCCTGCTCAGTGTCCAGGATTCCTGTCCTGTCTGGCTTCTCCAGGGAGCTCTCCCGCCCACCCCGCAGTCCTCTGGAGCCCACTTCCTCCCCGGTGCGCCCTTGAGTTGCAAAACCTGTCTGAATACAGGAAGTTTGGGGGTGGAAGCAGGACGGTTTCAGCCTGGTCACTGGACCAGCAAACAGGCTCATTACAAGGACTAGAAAGGAGGAGGTGGGGGCTTTTCAGGGCATCTGGGTCGACTTCCTGGAGATGGGCTGGAAGGCGGTGAGTGACTCTGTGGAGGGGCTGAACCTGGGGACACTCGAGTTGATGACCGCCGGTTTCTGGCTCCCTGCTCCTGACCTGGACCTTGGTTGACCCACGTGTGAGAGTCCATTCACTGGGGACTTCCCTGGTGGTCCAGGGTCAAAGACTCCTTGCTCCCAATGCAGGGGGCCTGGGATGATCCCTGGGCAGAGAACTAGATCCCACATGCCACAACTACAGATTCCTCATGCCACGACTGAAAAAAAAGATTCTGCATGCCCCAGCGAAGAGTGAAGATCCTGAGTGCTGCAGCTAAGACCTGGCATGGCTAAATAAATAAATAATGCATATTTTTTAAAAAAGAATCCATTCATTCACTCATTCATTCATTGACTCACTCACTGAATCTGTACTGAACATCTCCTCTGGGCCTCGCTCTGCTGGTCTCCATCTGGCTGCACGTTGGAATCAGCCGGGGAGTGTGAAATACCCGGGTATCCGAGCCTCACTGGAGGAATTCACATTTAATTGATTTGAGGTGGGGCCTGGGCTCCCCAGCTGATGCTCATGTGCAACCCAGGTGGAGAACCACCACGCTAAGCAACTTGATCCACCAGGAAACAAAGCAGATGAGGTCTGGCCCTTGAGGGTTTCCATGTTTGAAGGGAAGGCAGGCAGTGAACAGGTAAAACACGTACATGTGTAACTGTCATAGGGGAGCAGTTCCCTGCAGGACAAAGCCAGGAAGTGGCTAGAGAGCCATGGCGGGTGGGAGTGCCCATTGAGAGAGGATGGCTGGAGGTGAACTTTTTTTTTCTTTAAACTTTTTATTTTGTATTGGGGTATAGCTGATTAACAATGTTGTGATAGTTTCAGATGAACGGCAAAGAGATTCAGTCATTCTCCCCAAACCCTCCCTCCCATCCAAGCTGCCACATATCATTAAGCAGAGTTCCATGTGCTATACAGTAGGTCCTTGTTGGTTATCCATTTTAAATATAGCAGTGTGTACATGAGGAGGTGGACTTTTTGAAGAGGGAACATTTGTGCATACACTGGAGTGAAGAGGGTTGTCCTCTGGCTATCTGGAGAAAGAGTGGTGCAGGGAACAGCAAGTGCAAAGGCCCTGGGGCCAGATGTGCTTTGTTGTTGACCCAGGAGCTCAAGCAGGAGGACCCAGTGAGCCAGGGGGCACGGAGGGGAGGACCAAGGGGTCTCCAAAACCCACATCCTGTTTCTTCTATTTACAAAGGGTATTGTGGGAGGCGGGGCACCAGGATTTTGGTGACGACCTTGGCAAGTTACTGGTTTTCTCAGGAATTCAGTTCCCTTACCTGTAAAATAGGAAGGTGGTTCCTGACCAGTCCTTGTGAAGCTGCAGAGGCGATGAGGAGGAGACCTAAGGACAGGGCCCTCTGTGTGAGAGGTATGTCTTCCCTGGGGCTCTCCCTGGCTGGCCTCTGGCCACCCACTGCCAAGTCCCCGGCACCTCTTCCAACTTCTCCCCCTTCATTTCCCTGCTCTCCCCACCCACCCCCTGCTGGCCTGAGGGGGAACAGAGCTGGAGACTAGAGGGAGGAGGTGGGGACCCTCAGGGGAAGTAGCAGTGGTTAAAGCCTGTGCCTGGGCCGGATGGCCTGGTTCATACTCCTGCCCTGCCATTCATTACGTGAGAGGCCCCTCTTTGTGCATCAGTTTCCTTGTCTCTAAGGTGGAGACCCTTGTTGCCCCCACCTCATAGGGCCTTGTGAGGGCTACACAAGGAATACACAGAAAGTGTTCAGGGAGGTGCCTGGCACGGAGACTCTGGATACTAGCTGAGTCTCTGGTCATGAGGGGCAGCCCACAGCAACGGCCTTAGAGGGAGCCACACAGTAGGTCCCTCAGATCCTGGCCCCCAGATCACTCAGCCTCTCTGGACCTCACCATCCATCTGTAAAATGGGTAGAGTCACTACCTTTCAGGGTGCACATGTTGAGTGATAAGAACAGGCAGCTGAAAGCATGGTGGGCGCATAGTAGGGTCAATAATTTTGTTCTCTTCTGCTGTCAGCATCCAAGGGGCCTTTGGTGGGTGTGTGGTCTGAGCCACAGCAGGGTGGGGGCTCCGTGGGGTGGAGGGGTGGGTCACTGGCTTTTGGCTGAGGAATGACTGGTGAGTGCACCCAGGTCTCCCCACGAGATGGTCCTGGGGTCCTCCCGATTCCCACACTGTTAGGTGAGGGGGATGGTAGGGCGTCTCTGGCTCCTCCCTTGTGGGAGGGCGGAGGGTCCCCTTACCAGAAGCCTTCCACGGCTCAGGGGCCTGCGTCCTGGGCCTGGCTCTGCTGCTGACTCACTGTGTGACCTTGGGTGGCTGGCTGCCCTCTGTGAGCCGAGGGCGTGTGATTAAGTGGGCTCCGACCCTGGTCCCTTACCTGGAGCCTTCCCTGCAGGTGCCCTCAGCTTACTCCCCAGGGTCCAGGCTGCCACCCTGGGCCTTCCTGGATCGTGGGCCAGGCTTTCCAAAACCCACCTCTGTGACTATGCCTGGACCTGGGCCCTCCTCCTCAAATGCCCTTCTTGAGGTCTGATGGGCAGAGTCGGACACCTCCAAGCCCTGACTCAACATTCAAGACTTTCCTGATTCCCCCAAGGGCTGAAATCCTGGGGTACACGGGGGGATCTCTCGTGTGGCACTTGTGGTCTCCCCGAAGTTCACCAGCATGTTGAGGGCAGGATTAGGGTGGTTCTCTCTTGGTCATCCCCTCATCCCCAGCGCCTGGCCTGAAGAGAGACAGACAGACAGACAAATTACGGAGTCTGCCATTCTTGGGACCAGGTGTTGGGGAACTGACCCTGCCCCAGGGGCAGGGGCGGGGCTCACAGGGCTGGGGGTTAAATCTGCCACACTTCACCCTTCCTATCCTGGAATGAACTGTGTGCTTTTGTTCCCCCCAGTTTATTAAACTAGCATTTTTATGACTGAGACATGTTGGAAATGAAAAGAAGGCAAATTCTACTTTATATTCCCATTGACCTTTACGCTTGCCCCTGGCTCAGAGGCCCTGGGCTGGGCGGCATGCAGGCCCCGTGGTCGCCGGGAAAGGAGCAGGGGCGCCCTTAGTCTGAGGCCCTCTCCCTGTCCCTGTGTGCGGCTCTCTGCCTCATTCTGTCTGTCCTTCTGTTTTCCTCCCATGTCCTCCTCCTCTCCCTCCGGGTCCCTTCTGGACTCTCTTTGGCTCTGTCTGGCTCTCTAACCAGGGGACCTGGGGCGGCCTCCTTCCGGGCCGTGTGGGTCAGGCAGGAGCTGGAAGCGGCTGCCAAGCCCACCTCCTGGCCGCGCGCCCCCCAGCCTTGCGCCCACCCTGGACGCCCGCCCACCTCACGCCGGACCCACGCAGGCGCCCCTCCCCTGACGCAGAGCGCCCCCGACAGAGCTCCAGAAAGTCCCTTGGAAGTAGGCCTGGCCACGGTCAGGGTTCCACTTCGCCCGCCTGCGGCGACTAGGGCTGCCTCGGCGTCCTTCCCAGGGCTGTGCGGAGACCAGGCCAGGCACAGGCGTGTGGGCCTGCTTCCGAAGGGGAATATCCCGGCTCGGCCACAGACCGCTCTGTGACCTTTGGCAGGGCACATAACCTCTCCGAGCCTAGTTTCCGGTCTGTGCGATGAGTTGGAAGGCTGTAGGGCGGCCAGCACGGGGCCTTGTACCCAGAGGTGCTGGAAGGACGGTAGCCGTTGGGAGGGTGCCCTGTGCGCATGCGTGAGGCGGAGGCCGGCGGCTCTCCCAGCCCCTCCCCCTCCCCTCCCCTCCCCCCTCCCCCCCTCCCTGGGCTAGGCCTTCTCCCTGCGGTGCCAAGAAGGGCCCCAGGGTGCTCTGCTCAGCGCCGTCCCAGCGCAGGGGCAGTGATAGGGCCACAAGGCCAGGACCCAGGGAGGTGTAAACCATCACAGCTGAGCTGTATGGAGGGCGGGAGCCCTGTGAGCCCCACCCCCGCCCGGGGCAGAGCGAGGAGGGCCCCGACGGTCCTCCGCGCCTCCTGTCAGGGCTGCGGAGTCAAGACAGGCGACCTCGTCCTCTGTGCCCCCCACACCCCGGCCTGTGGCAGGACTGAGGGGCGATAAGGGTGCCTGCGGTCAGTGCCTTCCCCCCGCTAGGCCGAGCAGCGCCCCCGCTCCGGAGTCAGGTCCTGGAAGCTGCCGGAGTATCCAGGGTGGTCCCTCCCTCAGAGGGGCAGGAAGATGGCAATGCTTAACCCTTAGGAGTGAATTCAAGGTGGGAGATTTGAGGTTTAGGCTTGGGCGGTGGGGCTCTGAGGGATGTGGCTTTCTGGGTTAGCTCAGTTCAGAGAGGAGACCTGCGGAAAGTGGGGTGCAGGGAAGTGGGGTGCCCCCAGCTCTCACAAAGAGCCCCGTTTATTTCATTAAACATGAATGGCATCCTTCATGTGGGTCTGACAGGAAGGGATTTCCTTCTTTCACCAGGCATCATATATTTTAATAATGTACTCTTTCAAGCATATGGGAAATTATAGAGAATAAAATAAGGAACTGCCCCTGGCTTGGTCAAATATTGATATTTTACTCTAATTGTGTCAAAACGTTTCTTTTTAAGAAAGAAAACATTGCAAATATAATCAGAGGCCCCACGCTTACGCCTCCTCCCACTCCTCTTCTTTCTCCTCAGAGATAGCCCCCAACCTTCTCCTGGATGAGTTGTTCTTAATTCCTTTAATTCCTGTGCACTTGAAAAAATATATATATACACATGTGTGCTTAGTCACTCAGTCGTGTCTGACTCTACAGCCCATGGACTGTAGCCCACAGGCTCCTTTGTCTGTGGGGATTCTCCAGGCCCGAATATTGGAGTGGGTAGCCTTTCCCTTCTCCAGGGGATCTTCCCAACCCAGAGGTTGAACCCACGTCTCCCGCTTTGCAGGCAGATTCTTTACCGTCTGAGCCATCAGGGAAACCCATGAATACTAGAGTGGGTAGCCTATCCCTTCTCCAGGGGATCTTCCCAACCCAGGAATCGAACCAGGGTCTCCTGCATTGCAGGCAGATTCTTGACCAGCTGAGCCACCAGGGAAGCCCATATATACGTATGTGAAGTGAAGTGAAGTTGCTCAGTCACATCCCACTCTTTGCAACCCCATGGACTGTAGCCTACCAGGCTCCTCCATCCATGGGATTTTCCAGGCAAGAGTACTGGAGTGGGTTGCCATTTCCTTCTCCAGGGGATCTTCCCGACCCAGGGATCGTGACCCAGGGATCGAACCCGGATCTCCGGCATTATAGGCAGATGCTTTACAGTCTGAGCTACCAGGGAAGCCCATATATATATATATATATATATCTCTCCATAAATGATACTTGGTTCTGTTTTGCATGTGGTAAGGATGATGGATACAGGATCATACTGTGTGTGTTCTGTGGGTGAGTAATGTCACACTGCTCCACGGTTTACCTGTTTTTAAAAATGTTTATTTGGCTGTGTCCTGCAGGGTCTTTTGTTGAGGCACACGGACTCTCTAGTTGTGGTTCAAGGGCTCTAGAGCACACAGGCTCAGTCGCCCCTGACATGTGGGGTCTTAGTTCTCTGACCGGGGATCGAACCTGCGTCCCCTGCATTGGAAGACAGATTCTTAACCACTGGACCACCAGGGAAGACCCTCTGAGGTTTGCTTTGTTCTCCTTTGCCCCGTAGCTCTCCACTGTGACAGTGCCCACTGTCTGTTCCGTGTGGTCACCTCGGCAAGTTCCCTGATGGTCTCTCTGTGTGACTGTCTTTGCCAGTGTCTCCTTGTGCTCTTGGAGAGTTTCTCGTGGGTCTCACCCAGGAGCGGAATTACAGATTCATGGGTAACGCGCTGTCACATTGCTCCCCACATTCTGTGCCAGGACACTGGTTTCCTTACCTGTCTCACCACTGGGATCCCCAGGGCCTTGTTAGCACAGGTGTTCCCAGGGTGCCTGGGCCTGAGCCAGCCCTGTTAGGAGACACTCAGGGTGTGGAGTCTTAGTTTATCAAGTCCCTGGGGGCTTCCTGGACCTGCATTTAGAGCTGCCCTTCCTGGGTCTGCCGTATTCTCACTGTGTGACTTTGGGCCAGTTGCTGGATCTCTCTGAGCTGGGGTACCCTCATGTATAAAATGGGGGTGACGGTGACGGTGAGGAATCAGTCAGGCTGGCCCTTTCCCCCTAGGGTGCAGCCTGTGGTGTTTCCAGGGTGGCCGCAGCCCGGCTGGGCTCCGGCTTCATCCAGAGGAGGAGTGTCCCCTCTGATGCCACCTGTGAAGTCATGCTTGGATTCATTGTTTTGCTCAGCAAACATCAGCCCTCCCCCCTGCTTTGTGCAGACTGTGCCATGCTCTAGAAACACGAAGTCTGGGCAGAGAACCCTGAGCTTGGGAGTTAAATGGGCAATGACTCAATGACAGACTCAAGTGCTCTAATGGGGGCGGGCTAGGTCCCCTGAGGGTGGGTGAGAGGGGCCCCTTGACTGGCCTGGGGGGAGGAATCAGGGAAGGCTTCCTGTAGGAGGACAACTAGCTGAGGCGCACCAGCCAGGACTCAATTAGCTAGGTTGAGGGGCGTGCTCGTGGGCAGGGGAGGGCATTCCAAACAGAGGCATCTGTGTCCAGAGACCTGGTGGTGAGACTGAGAGGTGGGGCGGGGGAGCCCGGCGTGCCTGTCGGGGGTCGGCTGTCCTGCCCCCCTGGGCTGCGGGGCTGGGGCCTGACCAGGCATCTGCCTTCCCTGCAGGGGCCACTCTTGACTGCGGGGTTGGGGGGGGCGGCCCTTGGTCGCAGCTGGAAGGGGTTTATGGGAAGCCTGAAGTGTGAGGAAATGTTAAGTGCCTTCTAAGTACTTTGATTATTTTAAATTGCTTAAGTGGTTTCTAAGAAAGTCCTAAGTACCCTGGTGACACAGACACAAAATCAATTAGGAGAGCACACCACACTCACGGCAGCGGGGTTGGGGGGGAAGATCCCCTCCCCGGCCTCCCCCCTCCCCTGGGCCTGGACCCAGACCCCTCCTCTCTCCTCCCAGCACCAGACCAGGGACCCCCGCCCCCCAGTGCTGGGCTCCCCTGACTTTGAGTCCTGGCCTCTTTCCCAAGCATCTCAGGTGGGGTGAGCAGGGTGGAGGAGGGGAGAGGGGGTGCAGGGGGTCCTGAGAGGGTCTCCTGTAAAGATGCTTCTCTCTCCTGAGTGAGGCTTTGTCTGGCTGTGGGGCACCTGAAGCACCCTCGGGGTGGCCTCCTTGTCAGCGAGTGCATCACTGTGTGAGCGCGTCCAGTCTCCCCTCGGTGCCCAAGCTGGACCCCAGCCCCGGCCTCTCCCGGGGGCCCCACCCCTCCCTGTGAGCCTCCCAGAGAGCGCTCAGCCTGGGCGTGGCTGCCCTGTCAGCCTGTTCCGGGCACCGTTCACCAACGTGCGGGGTGTGTGTGCACACACATGTTCTCCCCTCCATTTTCACGCCCCCACAGCCCCCACTGGGTGAGCTCATGGCGTGTGGCTCCCAGGACTGACTGCCTGCTTCCCGTCTCCTCAAGCCTGACCCTTGGTAGTCTCTGATCTTGTACTTTTATTAAACAGCCTCGATGGGGGACTTCGTGATTGGCCCCTTCGCACATCTCTGTAGGGGGATTCCTGCTAACGAGTGCTGGGCCAGAGGGCAAGTGTGTGTGTAACTTCTTGCACTCTTGTCAGCAAGGGGTGAGGGCTGGACTCAGCTGTGCCCGTGGCCAGGAGCGTGGCCCCAGAGGCGGCCCTGTGGCCGGTTCTGACTTGGCATCCACACAGCCTCGGGTAGCAGGTTGTGGGAGGCAGGGCCGAGCTGGACCCTGGCCCCCAGCTCAGGAGCTGCCCAGAGGAGCCAGTGGGCTTGTGTCACGTGGGCTTGTGTGGCTGGGTGGGGGCGTGAGGTTTCTGAGCCACCTCCTCGGCCATGTCTGTGCACGTCCAGTGGACCCTCTTTACCAGGAGACGTGGCGGGGAAGGCTGGGGTGCCGGGTGGTGGGGTGCAGGAGGGGGAAGGGCCCTCCTGAATTGGAGCAGTTATCCTGGGAGTGACAGGTGCGCAGGTGCTCTCTGGGGGGGGCGGGTGGAAAGGTGGACGTGGCAGGTGGAGCGTAGGAGGCAGAACCACGTGTCCTCTGAGATACTGTGGGCGTAGGACTCAGGGGTGGGGAGAGGGGCCCAGCTGGACTGCAGGCCTGAGGCTGGGGGACTGTGGCTTCACTTGATTCCTGCTCAGGATAAAAACCCCCAAAGCCCAGGAAATTCAGCTCTGGGATTGCAATCCAGTGTGGTGGCTGAGGGAGGGGGTGGGCAGGGGGCCAGGCCGACAGGGAGGGGAGATGACCTCACTGGCACCATTTGCTGTGGACATGAGGGATGCATGGGGAAGGAGGCAGGAGCCCTGGGCTCCCAGGGTGGCATTGCTTTGGCAGCCGGTCTTGTCCACCTTGACTCCAGCGCCTGCCACTGCCAGTCCACTTCTCCTGGGTCCCTCCCTGATTCCCCCACCATGTACAATCTGCTAGCCTCTGCTTCTGATGTTCCCTCAGCCCCTGAAGAATGCTCTGTCCATCTTTTCTTTACATTAAAAAAAAATGAGGTATAACTTATACACAGTAAAGTACAAACATCAGGACACTAGTTGATGAGCGTCTATAAATGTATTAATGCACACCTGTATGGCATCAAGATACAGAAAGATTCAGGACATTTTCAGTTCTCTAGAATATTCCTCTGAGCCCCTCCCAGTCCACATCCCTTTCTCCCCAAGGCTAATCAATAGCCTGATTTCTAACAGCGTAGATTAGTTTTGCTTGGTTTTGGGCTTCACACAACCAGAATCATACAGTCAGTCTTTTGTTTGTGGCTTCTTTCACTCACATTATCTGTGAGATTCCCCCACATAGTTGGACATTTTTGGTGATTTTCTCTTCTTCATTACTCTGTACTATTCCACTGTGTTGGAACTATCACAAACAGTAGTTCGTTTTTACAACAGTTCAACATTCATTTACCCATTCTGCTCCTGCTGGGCGTCTGGGCTGAAGCCAGTGTTTGGCTATCAGGAATAAAACTCTCTTGAACATTTGTGTATATGTCTTTGAGTGGACGTAAGTGTTCATTTATATTTATAAATGTTGGTATATATGACTGCTGACTCTTTGGCTACATGAATGATTAGATTTAGGAGGAACTGCCAAACATTTCCCCAAAGAGATGATACCTTCTGGCTACATTTTATTTTGCTTTGGAAATTCCACCTTTGCTTCGAAGGTCTGTCTCAAATGCCAACTCTCTCGACATCCCGATGGATAACAGCGCTGGTCACTCGGGTGTCAGCTCTGAAGACCTCTTCTTCTCTGTTCTATCTGTAGGGCCTGGAACCTCATAGGTGCTTCATAAAATGAATAGTTGAATTTATGTGCCTGGCCCTGTGTCCAGAATTTCACATAGGTTATCTGATGTAAGTCGCTGGCTGGGAAGTCAGTAGTACTGGCCCTGTTCTACAGGTGAGGAAACAGGCTTGTCCAGAAAGGAGGGGATGCCCGCGGCGCTGTCTGTCCCGGAAGCCTCTGCTCATTCCACAGCTCTTGGCGGCATGTGTTTGGAATTTCTTGCTCTTTTTCAGCTCGCCCACTTTGATTTCACTTGGCCTCATATTCTAGTCTGGGGGTTGTTGAATTAAATCTCGTGGATGACCTAGTTAGCTTGTGACCCAGCCAGCTCCTGAAGGATCTGTCAGCTTTTTCTCTATCCTGAGTCTGTGCCCTAGAATCAGGGCTTTCCAGGTTGGGATGGGGTGGGAAGGCCAAAGAAACCCACCCGTATGAAGTTAAAGCCCTCTTCTGGCATGGCCAACATTTGTACCTTGTCAAAATTCCTTTCCATTGATTGTGACAATCCCTGAGACCACAGGCTGGCCACCGTCACTCACATTTTCCAAGTGAAATAACTGGAGCCCAGGGAGGTGATGTGACCTGCTTAGAGTTGTCATGGAGCCTGGGGTGAGGGCCTTGGCCTTGCAGGCAGGCATGTGCTGTAGAGGGCCTTGGCCTTCCAGGCATGTGCTGTAGTGTTGTAGGGGTGGTCTGAGAGCTGATGGAGAATGGGTGTTTGGCTGAGAATCCAGCAAGGCTTGTCACAGGGCCACTTTGGGGAGCTGGAAAGGCTCTTTCAGGTCATTGATTTACTAAGTGCTCCTTTAGAGCCCCGAAAGCTCTGCTGGGTGTTTCAGGGGCAGATCCCCAGAGGAGTCTGGAGGCCACTGTCCGTGGTCCTGAAATTGGACTTGGCTGTTGGGGAGCAGAGGAGGGCGGTCAAGCTGGCCTTGGGGGCGCTGTGGTGTCCCAGGAGGGGTTATCCTGCCAGTTTTGGTGGGAGGTGGGCATGTGGCTGGGCAGACGGTGCGGGTGCCTTGATATTTTAATTGAATCCTGTAGACACGGTTACTCTCTCTGCTGTGCTAACAATGTACAGAATAAATAATTCAGTGGTGGCTGTGTTGTGCCTGCTGTTCCCACCCGTGGGGGTGGCCACACGTATGCCCAACATGCAAGCTGCTGGCCCATCCAAGTGGGCCAGGAGCTGCTATTATGGGCTGGTGGCTGGGCCAGAGGTGGCATCTTGCCATTTTAACAGGGCCCTGGTCACCTCTCAACCCCTGAGAATCGGTTTCCTCCCAGGCAACTCCTGAGGAGAGGCGAGTGGAATGCGGGGCCAGCTGCTCCTATGTGCTGCAGTTAAGTGGCACTTAAAGGTCCGTTTGTCCTCAGAGCAGCCTGAAATGGCAGCAACCTGGAGGAAAAGCCCCTCTTAATGGGCATTCTCCCTGGGCTGTGTTTGAACGGATTCCATTGGATTCAGCAAATATTTATGGAGCTCTAAGTTTGTGCAAGATACTGGAGCAGGTGGTGGGGATGGAAGAGAGTGCCAGTGAATAAATCTGGGTCCTTCCTGGATGGGGTGGTATGACATGCCTCTGATTTGTCACAGCTCAAGTGGGAGGAGTGGGAGGGCTGTGGTGGAGGTGCAGGTGAAGGTGTGGGGGGTGCTCAGAGGAGGGAGAAGTCAGTTCTGACAGGGCATGCATAGGTGGCTGCCTGGAGGAGGTGTCCTGCAGGCAGAGAGGGAGCCATGGTGGTGCTCCAGTGGAAAGGGCAGGTATGGCTGGAACTTCAGGTGTGTCTGGTATGGATGCAGCAGGGCTTGTGACCCGGGAGAGGGTCACTGGAGAGAGTTGGGAAGGATTAGGGGCTGAGGCCAAGAGTGTGGACTTGATCCAGTAGAATGGTGCCTTGGTCCAGTATGGGGTTAAAATATTCCTTTGGGTGTGGAGTGGAGGGTTGGTTGCAGGTTAAGACCTGAGGCGGAGAGACAGGTTAGGAGATCAATGGAACATTTCAGACTGGAGGTTATGGTGGCCTTAAACGTAGTGTTATTCATTCACTGATTCATTCCTTCGTTTACCAATCAGTGAGTCATATGTTAGACTAGGTTAGGAATAGAGAAGGGAACAAAAACACATGTGATCCTTGCCCACATGGAGCTGACCTTCTAGCAGGAGAGAAAGACAGTAAACAAGCCACAACTCACGTGGCGACAGGTGCCGTGGAGGAAAGCTGCAGAGGGCCAGAGGTTTCGAGAGTGACGGGGGAGGCGAAGGACTCTTCTGTATACAGTGGTCAGTGAAGGGGCCTTTGAATCTAGACCGAGGCAAGTGAGGAAGGGAGCCAGGAGCCTGGCTGGTGTCGGAGTGAAGGGCATGGCCGGAGTCAGGGCCCTGACGCTGGAGCAGTCATGGTCCATCTGAGGAATGAGGAGACTGCTCGGAAAGGAGGAGAGTACTGCTGAGCTGGGTCGGCAGGAGCCCTGGGTCCCGGGACAGAGAGTGACTGTCCACTCCAGGGGCATGAGTGGCCTTTGGAGGGTCTTAAGCAGAAAGTGATGGGATCAGATTTATGGCTTCGGAGGCTTCCGTGTGTGGACTGGACATGTCGCTGGAGACAGGCACGGAGGAGTTTGTGTGCAATAACCCTCCCTCCCTTTCTCCCTTCCTGCCAGGGACAATCAGCCCCCAGTCCCCCTCCCCAGAAGGCCCCCAAGGGGGCTACCCGGAGGCCTGGCAATTCCACAGAGCCCTGTTCTTCCTGCCCCCTACCCCACACCCTTGGTCCCCAAACCTGAGCCACCATAGCTGGGACCCCCAGCCTGCCTGGATGGACCTGGTCCAGGGCCCTCTCTGAGCCCCGGGCACCATGCATTGAGCATCATGGCAAATGTCTCCCTCATAGAGCTGGTGTGAGGTTTAAGTGGGAGAATGTCTGTGGGAGCTGTAGAGGGAAGGCCGTGATTATTACAGGTTTCAGAGCTGGAGGGCAGAGCAAAAGGGGATGGTCCAGGAGGCCCCGAGAGTAGTTATTTAGGAACCTGTGACTCCAGCCCTGGCTGGAACATACGTGAGTTCAAAGCCTGCAGGGAAGAGGTGTTTAAGGAAGCGGATGCTGGACCCACTGCTGAGGAGGTGGAGGGTGCGGGGTGCACCCTGGCCCTGAGGGTGAGGCAGTGACCCCTGATGCCTGTGCCCTAAGCTGAGGACTGAGTCCCATCCTCGCAGAAGTTACTTTCTCAGTTTCCCCTGTACTCTGAGTGCCCTCCAGGCCCTTCCCACCAAGAGGTGGGAGCCAGGAGGGTGTTTCCTTCTGCAGCCTGCTGTGGGCATCGGGAGGGGCAGAGTGGTCCCTCCAGTCAGGCCTGAGCTGACTGGGGGCTGGGGACTTCCCAGTTTCTCTGTGGGGTGGAAGATGGGGAGCGTGAGCAACCCCCCAAAAATGAAGACACTCCGATGCACACAGTAGGCTCCGTCCCTCCTTGGGATGGTGGTTGAGTTGACTGTCGCTCATATTTTTGGCCCCTGGAGGAGGGCATGGCAACCCACTCCAGTGTTCTTGCCTGGAGAATCCCCATGGACAGAGGAGCCTGGCGGGCTACAGTCCGTGGGGTTGCAAAGAGTCAGACATGACTGAGCAACTTAAGTACCCAGCACAAGTTTTTGGTAGAGAGCTGGCAGTGAGGCCCAGACTGGGAGTGCATTCATCACAGGGTTTCTTGTGGGGAAAGCCCTCCAACTGCCGTGGGGAATCGCGGACCTGCTGAGGTCCTCCAGGCGCCGCTGATAGAGCTGTGTGCAGGGAGACACTGCCTCCCTGGGGTGGGGGGAGAGGACTAAAAGAAAGGGCCCGTTTAATTTAATTCTGTGTTTTATTGCTCGTTGGATAAATAACCTTCATTAAGATGGAAGGTGGAGGATGGACCGGGAAGTTTGATTAATTTCGAGCTGGTTTCTCATTTGTTAATTTTCTCCCAGTTCAGCAGGATTATTAAAACAAATTACAGACACTGCTCTCTCCTCCCTGGGCTGGAGGGGAGCTTGGTTCACAGCGGGGATCCTGCCCCCCTTTTCTACTATAGTTATTTGGGTACAATTTGGGGTGAGGGACAAGGCCTTCTCCATCTCAAGGTCTCTAGACAAGGGCCTCGTTTCCTGTTGGGGGTCTTCGTGTCCCTCAGCCTCATGGAAGAGCTGGATATGGAGGGAATGGCAGGAGGTGCTATCCAGGGCACCCCTCCTCCAGCAGGGCCTCCTGGGGTGAGGCACAGACCTGCCGAGTCCAGCCCCCACCCATGGTATTCAGGGGAGCAGGGCAGGTCTGATGGCGGTTGGACATACAGCCTCTGGGTGCCCCCTGCTGGTGCCCAGTCCTTTGGTCCCCCTCCACCCCCACTGACCCTGTCTAGGCCCCTTAGGCCTTGCCCACCTTGAGCTCTGGCCCTGCCAGACTGGATCTCCCATTGGCTGGATCGGCCCGCAGAGAAATTGCCCCTTGCTGGGTGGTAACGGGAGACAGTGGTCAGCTCTTCCCTGCTCACTGTGGGCAGTTGAGAATTCCGGCTGCTTGATGGGCGGCTGAGCAGGTGGTGATGTATGGGGTTATGTTATGAACATTCTTTTGTGCTCCCCAAAATGTACAGTTAAGGCTGCCCCTGCCAGTCCTGATTACACTGGAGTGTGAGTGTGTATGTACGTGCACACACATTCAGGTTTATTTATCACCATGAGCCACTGTCAGCGTGTGTGTGCTTGTGTGTCCAGGATGTGTGTGTGTGAGCGACTCAGGGTGTGCCCGTGTGAGCTTGTGCTCCTGAGCATGGAGCGGGTGTGTCAGGGACCCTCAGGTAGACTGAGTGTGCGTGGCTGGCTCGGAGCATGCCGTGTGTCTCTAGGTGTATCTGTGTGTGACTCAGGTGTATTGATACTTCTGTGCGTGTCGTGTGTGTGCACCGCTGTGTACCTGGTGTATGTGGGGTGGACTGGGGTGAGCGCCTCTGTGTGTGTGTGTGTGTGCACATGAGCGGGCCCTTGGGTTTGGGTGGACTGACTGAGCCTCCCCGTCCCTGGCAGGCCTGTGGGTGTGCGCGAGTCTGTGTGTGCTCCCTCCTTCCTGCCCCTGCTCCCATCAGCTGATACTCTGCAGCGTGAGGCTGGATTATCTGGACTGTCCACCTGGCCCCCGCCGCCCTGGGGGTGACCGAGGGGAGACCTGTCTCCGCTTACCGTCTTGTGGCCTGGGGACCACAAGAGTCCCCTGGAGAGAGGCTGCTCCAGGCTCGCTCCTGAGCCTCCACTCCCTGAGCGCGGCCTGGAGGGCCACCCAGCCGTCTCAGCTGCAGGCCTGAGCTGGAGGAAGGTGCGGGTGCAGGAGAGCTGCCAGGCAGGGCAGATGGCCCTCCAGCTGGGGCCAGGGTGGGCGCCAGCCTGACCTCTGACTCCTGAGCTGAGGAGCGGGTGAGATGCCTCTGTCCCCGTGACTCACAGGTGGTGGGGGCTGCCAGCACCTCACTTCAGACGCCTCCTGCTCCGAGAGGAGTTATGTTAAGATGGTGAGAAGGGCCGAGGGTCAGGGGACAAGGAGGGGGTGGGGCTGCTTCAGGTGAGCTGTTCCGTGACAGCCTGTCTGAGAAGGTGATATTTGATCAGAGATGTGAAGGAGTGAATGGGTGCGCCCTGTGTGTGAGAGGGGTGGGAGCCAGCAGGAAGGCGGGTGCAGCAGGTGCAAAGGCCCTGAGGCCAGACCACGCTGGGGCTCAGGGACTGTTCGGGGAGATCATTGTGGCCGGAGGGAAGTGAGTCAGGGGAGGGGGTTGGTAAGAGCTGAAGTCGGCGAGGCCACAGGTGTGGAGGAGGTGCGTGGGGGACTTTATGAATTAGGTGCCTGTGCCCTGCTGGCCCCTAGGAAAGGCCTGGATGCACTGGAGGCAGGATCCCTTTTCGGGCTGTGCTCCCAGCGGGACCTGCTGGGGCCTGGCTTCATGAGCACTTCCCTGGTGGCCCCGTGGCTAAGACTCCACACTCCCAATGCAGGGGCCAGGGTTCGATCCTTGGTCGGGGAGCTAGATCCTGTGTGTGTTAGTGACTCAGTTTTGTCCAACTCTTTGTGGCATCATGAACTGTGGCCCCACAGGCTCCTCCGTCCATGGGATTCTCCAGGTAAGAATATTGGAGTGGGTTGCCATTTCCTACTCCAGGGGATCTTCCCAACCCAGGGATTGAACCCAGGTCTCCTGCATTGCAGACAGATTGTTTACCATCTGAGCCACCAGGGAAGCCCCAGATTCTGCATGCCGCAACTAAGAGTTCACGTGCCGCAGTGAGGATCAAAGATGCCACGTACCACAACTAAGACCCAGTGCAGCCAAATAGATGAGTAAGTCCATATTAATAAAAAGTGGGCAGACCTTTGCCGACTCTCTGGAGATTCTGGGGCAGGGGCCCAGGTTGTGGACGTGGTGGGAGGGACCAAGATCCACTCCCGGCTTCCCTCTCAGAGAGAAGTGTCAGCTCAAATCACCAGTTGCTGGAGACTGGACGCATGGACTGGGACAGGGGCGCCTGTGGGCATGTCCTGCCTGTCTCCTCATGGTCTGGACAGGCCCCAGACGTGCTGGTGGCTCTTGCCGTGGGCTCGGAGGGAGGCTGGGCAGCAGAGTGGAAGGATTCTCACCTCTGGCATCAGTGGACCTGGGTTTCCATCAGTAGCTGAGGAATTGAGGCCAACGACTTCTTTCCCGTCTGCAGGTCATTGCCTATAAAATGCAGAGAGTGATGTCCCCTTGGAAGGGGTGTTGTCAGGAGTAAAGGAGCGAGGCTGAAAGGCACAGTCGCAGGTCAGAACCCAGAGCAGACCTGGGATGAGCATGGTGGGCGGTTTTCCTGAGAGGTGCCCTTGGGATGGGGGAGAGGTTAGGAGGGAAGTTCTGGGGCCAGTGCGTCCGTGAGCTGGCCCCTTGCTGGCTGCCTGGGGCCCGCCCCCTGGGGGTGCTGGGGGACAGCCGAGAGCAGGTCCTCAGTGCTGGGCAGGGCCCTGCTGTCCCCACCCTGTCCTGGTACCAGGCACTCTGGGAGCAGGAAGGATGTGATCCCTGAGTGGAATCAGACGTTTGCAGGTTTCTGCAGTAGATGGAGCGTCTGGGGAGAGATTCCTCCCCCGCCCCAATCATACCTTGGGCCCTTCTAGGGTGAGGCTGAATTTCTGGACGAGCATCACAGAGGCAGCACAATGGAGCTGAGGGTGTCAGAGGTGAATCAGTCCCTCCTTGTTTCCCCGGGGAGGTGGCAGAGCGCAGTGGCAGAGGCAGCCTGGCGATGGTTCAGATGCAGGTCTTCGGGCAAGTGATTCAACTCCTCTGGGCCTCAGTTCCCTCACCTGTACAATAGGCTGAATGCTACCCTGGTGACAGGTGTCTGGTGAGGAAAATGAGAGCCGAGACTAGAGCCTGGCACACAGGAGGCACTCACTCAATGTTAGGTATTACTGAGATTGTTATTTCACGATTTTTAGGTGAGAAACCCGGGGCATAGGATGGCAGAGGGTCTGGTTTGAGGTTACATGGTGCCTTAGTGACAGGCCAGAACTCAGGCTCTTCCATCAGGCCAGCTTCCAGAGCAGCAGAGGGTGCTGGCAATATGGCTGAGAGTTGGGGTGGCCTCCCCTCTGCCCTGGGCTGAATCCCTGGCCCCTCCTCACTCTGCTGTGTCACTGGGGCAGATGTAGAACCCCTAGAGCCTGGGTACCTTGAAGGAATGGGCTTGGCCCAGAGGGCAAGCAGGCAGCTGGCCCTGGAGGACTTGGTTGCCTGGGTCCCAGGTCCGGACTCTTCCTCTGGTCTTGGCTGGACTCAGAGTTTAGGGGAGGGAGGGAGGGAAACACTTGGAGCTGGAGGGCTTTTCGGGGAAGTATTGTACGTCTCTCTATCTTCACATACACCTGCAGGACAGGCCACCCTCACCTCTCCCCCGGATGAGGGCAGGAAACCTCCCTCTGTACTTGGCGGTTCCCGTCTTAACCTTGGATCTGTTTTTGGTACAGCTGTGCCTCATGCTGTGTTCTCCCATCCTCTTTGTGTTTTTGCCTTTCCTTGAACCAGCCATGGGCTCCTGGCCACAGGGCCTTTGCACCTGCCTCATCTTCTGTCTGGGTTGTTTTTCTTTCTTCCTCTGGGTGTTGCCTACCTCTTCTTCGGGTGTCACCTCATGCCTCCTCCTCAGGGGGCCCTCCTTGGGTGCCCTAGCCAGATTCAGGGCCTTATTCCAGGTTCTCACGGGCCCCAGACCTTTTGCCAGCACATCTCAGAGGCTGGATGTGTTGCTATGCGTATCCAGTTAGAGACCACCTCTCCTGCAGGACTCCTTTCTGGGAGGACAGGGGTTGGTCTGCATTTGCTCACTGTGGCCTCTCCGCTTCCTACCCTGGGGTTGGGCACAGAGTGAGTGCTCAGTAAATATATTCTGAATGAATGTGCAAAGGGATGAGAGGCCCGTATCACCTCCGTCCTTGCCGGGGCCCAGGAAAGATGGAGGTGGAGGTGGAGATGGGACTTCCACAGCAAACGTCCCCCAAGAGGGGCCCCTGGGGTGGCATAGCCTCCTTCCTGAGGGAGCTGGTGAGAGATGGGTCAGCGCCAGGGGCCCCCAGAGCCTGAGGACAGCAGCGGGGGGTGGGTGGGGTGGGCAGCAGAAATGGGGGGATACTTGGAGGTAGGTGGCGCTCTGCAGGCTGGGTTCTCAGCAGCTGGCTCTGCCCCAGGGCCTGATGGGGAGGCAGTGCTGGGTCTGTGCTGGGGACAGACAGCAGGGAGCAGGGAGAGGTGATGCTCTGTGAGTGGCTGCTGCTGGCCTGCCTGTGGTCTTGGCTGAATGGCCGCACTTGGCCGGCCCCTTCCCTGCTCTGCCTGGTACTCAGGCCCCCTTGCTCCAGTGGGACCTTCTCCCTGCCAGCCTGGCGGTGGCCGGGCTATGACATAAATTACCTGGAGCGATGGCGCTGTGACTTTTATTGGCTCGCATGTTCAATAACGTTCACACCTCCCATTATATCATATTATATTAATACAGAGCCCTATATTCCATGCAGCGCAGCACATTAACCTGACTTGGTAGAACACTGGGCAGACACCGTGGTTAACTTCTCCCCCCTGGCGACTCCCCCATCACTGGGTGCCAGAAGGGTCCTCCCAGATGCTCCAGAGGCATCCTGTTCGCGAGGTTGTCCCGGCCCTGCCCCTGACTCCCGCAGCTTGGGGGGTTGCTCAGCGGGTTCTGTGGACCAGGCTTCTGGATGTCACCCCCACATTATGGAAGCCCTGCCCTCTGCCCTTACCTTGCAAGCCCAAGGGGTCATTAAACCTCCATGGAACAGATGTGGAAACTGAGACTCAGAGATGGGAGGTGTTGGGATCTAGAGATGTGACGAGGAAAGGCCCAGAGCGAGGACTCTTGGCTCCCTGTCCTGGCTGCTTCCCAGGGGCGTGGGGACGGTGTGAGCAGAGGGCAGGAGGCTGGCAACGAAAGCGGAGTGCGTGCCAGGGGCGAGAGAACCCACATGCTAGAGTCAGACAGACTCGAGTTCAAATCGCACTTTGCCACTTGCTGTGTGATTTTCTTTCATTTTTGGCTGCACTGGGTCTTCATTGCAGCATGCGATTTCCTTGTTGCGGCACACGGGCTTTCTCTCCTTGCAGAGCATGGGCTTAGTCGCTCCCTGGCATGTGGGATCTTAGTTCCCTGACCAGGGATTGAAGCCCGTGTCCTCTGCATCGGAAGGCGGATTCTTAACCACAGAACCACCAGGGAAGTCCTCTTGCTGTGTGATTTTGTCTCCGTATTTCCTTGGGCCCCAGTTGTCTCATCTGAAAAATGGAGGTAATGATAGCCTTTGCTTCATGGGGTTGTGGTGTGCACAGTAAATGAGAAAGTCTCTGTGGGGTGCTTGGTGTGGAATGGGTGCTCCTGAAATGGTAGCCCCTGGGCCTGTTTGGATTCCACTCACACCTGTGCAGCCTCCGCCCGCTGCTGCCCTGCCCGGCGTGCAGGACTCCCGGTTCTGGCCCAGTTGTTCCAGGTGTCAGGTCCCTGCTGAGCCTCACCCTCAGCTTGGCCCCCGGGGTACAGCAGCACCTTGGGCTGGTCCCAAGCGCCAGCCCCTTGGTCACGTGGGCATGGCCTGGTGCCCAGTGCTGCCCAGCTCCCTGGCTCACAGGCAGCCTCGTGGCACAGAGAGAGCCCCGCTTGGCTGTCAGGTGGGCCAGGGTGGGATGTGGCCAGTGACCCTGGGCACAGGCCTCGGCTCTGAGCCGTGGCCTCTCATGTCAATCAGGGCGAAGGTTTCCTCTCTCTGGGTGTGGGGAGAACCGACAGGAGTGTCTGTGTCAGTAGCTGCTGCACCGTCTAACTCAGATGCATAATAGTGGCTTCCGGCAGCTTGGATACTTGTGTCTGTTTCATGTCTTTCATGTTTCAGGCTTTCATGTCTGTTCACTCATGTGAGCCCCACAAGGAGGTTGACAGAGGCCAAGGTCTCACCGCTGTGCCCACTTGACAGATGAGGAAACTGAGGCTCACAGGGGCGGTGACTGGCCTGTGGTCATGCAGTGAGGTGGTGGGTAGAGGGTGAGGCGGCCTGCTTCTCACCTCTGGAAGCCTGGGCCTTGGACCCTTCTAGGCGAAGGGGGTGTAGGTGCTGTGACCCCACGGAGCTCCCCCTCAGTCCCCACCCCTGTTCCCCGGCCTCTGGGCTCCTCTGTCCCTCCGCCTCCCCCCACATATGGCTCTCGACAAGGTTACAGAGTCAGCATGTAAGACCTGCAGAAGTGAGTGTAATTTATTGATCTACATTTCGCTTATGAAATAGGACAAGTGCTGATTTGAGGATCTTGTTTGCTCTCGCCCTTGCGCCGCCCGCTGCCCCGCCCGCTCCCTGGGTGCTCTTATCTGCGGCAATTCCTCCGAGCCTGCATCAGAACCCGCTTCTTTGTCAGCCCTTTGAGGCTCTCCACTCCACGCCCTCTATTCTTCTCCAGCCTCCACGCCTTATTGGCCTCCCCCCCCTTTTTCCTGGGCTCCTAAGAAAACATATAATGTTTAAAAGGGTGAGACAAGGGACTGAATAAAGCGCTTTCTGGGGAAATATTTGTTCAAAGGCCTGTTGCCTGCATCTGTCTGGTTCTCTCCTGGAAAATGTAATTCAGAGCAGGCCTGGGAATTAGTCCAAGTGTCCTCTTGCTTTCCTGATAAGAGGCTGGGTGGGTCCTGGGGAGGGGAGACAGGCGGGTGTGGGATGGACCCCCGCGTGATTGCCTTCTCGGATATCAGTGTGAAATCAGGGGGACAGGACACAGCAGGCCCCGGGAGATGCCGGAGCTGAGCCCTGGGGTGGGAGGAGGGAGACCTCAGCTCTGTGAGCAGGGTGCTGCTGTGGAGCGGCCCCTTTCTGCAGAGCAGTGCCCTTCAGTTGCTCAGAAGAGGCACTGGACCACGTGAGAGTCAGAACTTGGCTGTGTCTCTGTGACCTTGGCAAGGCCCTGAGGTTCTGAGCCTCGGTTTCCTCACTCATCTAGGGTGCTCAGGGGTCTGCTGAGCTTGTCCTCAGGTTGGTGTGGAGGGAGTGAAGTGTTCCCTGTGTTCAATGGGCCCGATGATGTGCCAGGCGTCCAAGGACACAGTAGGGAATAAAGAAGGGCCCCTGGATTCACGGAGCTGACTTTTTAGGGGGAGATGGATAATAACTGAAATAAGGGACTTCCCTGGTAGTCCAGTGGCTAAGACTTTGTGCTCCCAATGCAGGGGACCCAGGTTCGATCCCTGGTCAGGGAACTAGCTCCCGCATGCCACAACTAAACATCCCACATGCCACAGTGAAGATGGAAGATCCTCCGTGCTGGAACTGAGACCCGCACAGCCAAATACATAAATAAAATACTTAAAAATAAATGAAATAAGCAAGTAAGTATAGAGCATGTTAGAGAGTGCTCATCATCTTGGGGGAAACCAAGCCGGGCTTCCCTGGTAGCTCAGCTGGTAAAGAATCTGCCTGCACCCTGGTTCTATTCCTGGGTTGGGAAGATCCCCTGGAGAAGGGATAGGCTACCCACTCTAGTATTCATGGGTTTCCCTTGTGGCTCAGACGGTAAAGAATCCGCCCACAATGCAGGAGACCTGGGTTCATATCCCTGGGTTGGGAAGATCCCCTGGAGAAGGAAATGACAACCTACTCCAGTTTTCTTGCCTGGAGAAGTCCATGGACAGAGGAGCCTGGCAGGCTACCTGTAGTCCATGGGGTCGCAAAGAGTCGGATGCGACTTTCACTTTTTCAAGCAGGGGAGGTGGAGATAGGGTGCAGGGGAGGGGAAAGCCAGATTGGTGTTAAATAGGGGGGGTCTGAGAAGGTGATGTCTGAGTAACCTTGAAGGGAAAGATGTGAGCGAGTGGGCCACATGCCTATCTGGGGGGATTGCGGCCAGGCAGTGGGAACGGCCAGTGCAAAGGCTGTGAGGCAGAGTGTGCCTGGCGTGTTCAAGGGAACAGCAAGGAGGCCAGGGTGGCTGCGGCCGTGTGAGCCAGGCCGAGGTAGGAGGCCCGGATGGGAGCTAGGGATGGAGTCAGAGGTAATGTGTTGAAAATGCTTTGTTCAAATGCCAAGTGTTGTTGATCATTTTGACAGCTGGCCCTAGGCTGAGCTGTAAAGGGCATTTTATTAGTACCCGGTAGGGGCTCCCTGAAGAAGGCTGCTGTGTGAATTTCGCAGGAAGAAGGGAGGGCTGTGATGTCTCCTGTCTTCCGCCACCTTAAACATTTCAGTCCTTCCGGCTGCAAGATGATACGAACTCTTTCCAAGCTATTTCCCTATTATGGTGCCTGCAGGAAAAAGAGACCCATTGTGACTGTGGTGCCATGCTGCAGGGGTGGGAGGTGGGTGAGGGGCCCTGACCTGGCCAGTGGGGTCCTGGTGACAGTGGAGGGACCTGCACATGCTGGCTGTGTCTGGGGTCTCCAGGGGGGGATGTCAGGGGCCGTGAACCCACTCTTTGACAGCCACGGGTGGGGTTGGTGATCCTAATTAAAAGCTTGGATCCAAAAGGCTTGATGAGGGAATTTCTAATTAAATAAATTTCATCTCATCTGGGAAACAGTGGTTTGCATATGATAAGCATGAAATTAATAATTACATTTAGAAATTAGCTGTTGCGCAAAGCCAAGCCATTTACACAACCCTCAGGGGCCCCTGGCCCCGACCCCTGCCCAATCCTTTGTAATGGAGACGGATGGATTGCTTCAGCCCACGTTGTGACATGTGACGTGTGACGGTGTGACGGTCCGGAGTGGGGGCGGTGGCTGAGCAGAGGCGAAGCGGGGCTGGTCCTCCCTTCTGTGGCCACCGGCAATGCGGGGAGCCCTCCGAGTCCCTGGAGGCTGCCGCCGTCACCATCAAATTCTTTGTGTGTGCACATGTGTGTGTAGGCCCACTTGTGAAGCGGGGAGGCTGAGGTTTCACCTGACAGTAAAATGGGCTCTGGAGCTTGTCCCTCTGGGTTTAAATCATGGCTGTGTGTCCTGGAGCAAGTTCCTTGACCTTTCTGTACCCAAGTGTAGGGGAAATGAGGAGAAGAAGGGAGCCTCCTTCACACGGGTATCATAAGGATAAAGGTGTTAGTCCTATAAGACCCCTTGGCACAGTTCTTGGCACACAGTAAGCACTCAATAAATGCTCATCCTCAGGAAGATGATGATTACGTGTGTGTGTGTGTGTGTGTGAATTTAATTCAGTTCAGCCCAAGCCAGCCTGTGATGGGCGTGAACATGACGTATCCCGGCTTTTGAGGTAGAGAAAAATAAAGCTCATCCCTTGGTCTCGGGAAGCTAGCGCTTGTGCCCCTGTGTCCATCAGCATCAGGAGGAGACGCTGCAAGAACAAACAGCCCCTGCATCTCTGCGGCTTTAAACATGTAGACTGAATATACTTGCCATGTTATGTGTCCATGTGGCTTGGCTGGGTGCTCTGCCCATCTCTTCAGGGACCAGGCTGGCTGGGAACGCTACCAGTCATGGTAGCAGGGGGAACACATACCCTGTAGGGTCTCACACTGGTGATGAGACGCCCTGACTCTGAATTGATACCATTTCCTGCTCGCAGCTCAGGGGCCAGAACACGTCAGGTGGCTCCGGCCAAGCATGAGGGGCGCGTTGTTGGATTTGCCAGGTGCCGGGGAGTGAGGGGGTGGACGTGTCTCTAAGGACTGGCACCCTCGTTAGTCATGTGTGGACTCACTGAGCACAGTCTCTCTCACTAAAATGTCAGCTCCACGAAGGCAGGGATTGGGCTCTGTGGGTTCGCCCCAGGGTCAAACATTCTGCAAAGCGCTTAGTAGGTGCTCAGGGAAGCACTGAGTCAGTCCCATCGCTCAGTCGTGTCCCACTCTTTGTGACTCCATGGACTGCAGCACGCCAGGCCTCCCTGTCCATCACCAGCTCCTGGAGTTTACACAAACTCGTGTCCATCGGGTCGATAATGCCTTCCAATCATCTCATTCTCTGTCATTTCCTTCTCCTCCTGCCTTCAATCTTTCCCAGCATCAGGGTCTTTTCCACAGCCTTGTCTCACTCAATGAAACCATGAGCCATGCCGTGCAGGGCCACCCAAGGTGGACAGGTCATGGTGGAGAGTTCTGACAAATCGTGGTCCACTGGAGAAGGGAATGGCAAACCACCTCAGTATTCTTGCCTTGAGAACCCCATGAACAGTATGAAAAAGTACCGAGTAAGTGAATTCATAATGGAATCAACAGAGTTTCTGGGGATGGGCTGGGGTCCTCTGGGGGGAGGGGAGACTGGTGGCCCTGGAGCAGCCCAGGTGAAGGGGCCACGTGGTATTGTGGGCAGAGTTCACTGCCATGTGGTATGTGGGATCTTAGTTCTCCGACCAGGGATTGAATCCTCGTCCCCTGCATTGGAAGCCTGGAATCTTAACCACTGGACTGCCAGGGAAGTCCCAGATCTCACTGTCTTTTAGCATAGCACTTGCTGCCTTGGAGACTGATGTCTACTTCTCAGTCAAGGAGGGGAAAGGCTGCCAGCCTGAGGGGCCTGTGTGACCCCGGCAGAGGTGACCACTCTGTGTCCAGGCCTGGGGCGAGGGCAGAGAGGGGAGCAGAAGGCCGAGTCCCGGAGCACCGTGCTGGTTGATGGATTGCCTTGGGGCACAGGGCGGCGGGCCCCCAGTGACCCGACGCTCGACGCGTGGGGGTCCGGAGCCAGTGGTGGGGCTGTGTCTGCAGGGGAGTGAGGTCTGATTAATGAGGGCGCCCTGAAGTGAGTCCCCCAGGCTGGCCTGGCCTGGGTTCCCTCAGGGTCTGTGGGGCAGCGGCTGGTGGCCCCCAGCTGGCCCAGTGGGTGGGGGGTGGAAGGTGGTCGTTTAGGGGGAAGGCCCCAGTCTATGGCCTGGGACAAGGCCCAGTGGAGGGGGCAGACCCTGGCCCTTCCGCAGACCACCCCTCCCCCAACGGCCTCCCCCACTTTCCAGGCTCTGGAAGCCTGCTTCTCTGCTCCTGAACCCTGGGGCCCCTCTCGGAGACGGGCCGGTCAGGACTGAAGGCAGGTGCCCCTCTGTGTGCCCCCGCTGCGCCCCTCTGCCGTCCCCCAATTCCGCCCCCTAACCACCCTCCCCGGGCACCCTGAACGCCCCCTGCCTCCCCTCTCTGTGTGCCCCGTTTCTCCTCCTCAATCCGTCTGCACCCTTGACCCACCCTGCCAGCCTCCACGCTCTCCTTGGGGTCCACAGTCTTACTCTTCCCCCCGCCCCACCCCGTGAATCCCCGTGGCCTCTGACCCAGCCCGGAGCTTCAGCCTGGAGGCATCTCACTCTGGGGAGCTCCTTTCTGGCTCCTCCGGTGGCTGGAGCTCTGAAGGTGAGTTATTTAAATCCATGTCCTCTGCACCTGGCTGAGAGGAGGTGGTGGCCGATCCGTGAGGGTGTGGGGGGTGCCCGCTGTGTGCTCGGCTCTCAGTGAGACGCCCTCTGCCCCCAGGCTCCAGGGAGGGGGAGGCAGACAAGGGCATCTCTGCTCCTCCCGGTGCTGGCTCCGCAGCAAAGGCCTCAGGGAGGGTGCGCGGCTCAGCTGGCGAGGGAGGTCAGGGTGGAAGCCGGGCCCCGAGCCTTTGGAAGCTGGCCTTCCCTCTCGCCGGCTCTCTGAACCACACTTTCCTGCCTGAGCAGCTTTCATGTACCCAGAGTCCTGGCTGCCTTTTTATCTGTGAAGGAAACAGCTGATGCTGAGAGCCGGGCAGTGGAGGCACCGTGCAGCCAAGATCAGAAGGGCAGGGAGCAGGCGGCCGCCCCGGGGTCTGACCGGCCTCATGCAGCGTCTCCCTCATCCCAAGTGAGAGGCACGGTGGCCAGGCAGGTGGGGGTCCCCAGGTCGACCTGGGTCCTGGCCTGGACTGTGCTGGCGGCCAGAGGGGGCTGCAGCCCCCATCAGTGGCTGCCCGGCCTGGCTTGTGGGCGGAACAGAAAGAGGAGAGTCAGCTGGGAGGGTGGGCAGGGCCCCAGGCCAGGAGCTGGGTATGGGGACTTCCTCGGCGGTCCAGTGGCTGAGACCTCAGAGGAGTCTTAGGATTTGATGCCAAAGGCCCGGGTTCAGTCCTTGGGGAACTCGATTCCACACGCCGCAAGTAAGAGTTCACACGCAGCGTGGAGATCCCACATGCTGTGACGAAGGCCCAGTGCAGCCAAATAAAAAAAAAAAGCAGCTGGGTCTGCATCTTCTTTCTGATTTCTCCTGATGGCTCTGCTGCTCATTGGGCACTTTTTCCTCTCTGTGCCTCAGTTTCCTCACTTAAAAAATGGGCACAATGGTCCTAGTCTTGCTTCCCTGTAATAATATCTAGCATTTGCCGAGGGCCCCTGTGTGCCAGGCACAGTTTTCAGCCCTGTGTGTGTTCTCTCCAGCGTGGTCCTCTCTGTTGTTATTTGGGCCACTTTTTAGGGGTGGGGAGGCTGCTTGCTTGTCTAAGGTGGCACAGCTGGGTGGCAGAGCTCGGTAGCACAGCTCTGGGCAGGTTGGCTCCAGAGAGAGAGGTCTGAGGCCAGGGCTAGGGAGGCAGAGGGAGGGAGAGGGGCACTGATGCAGATACACTCAGGGGAGGAGGGCTGGGGTTCCTGGGAGGTGGCCCTGGGTTCCATGGTGATGGCCCCCGGACCTCCCGCTGCGTCACTCAGGCTTCCCCAGATCAGAGTGGGGCACTGACTGCTCTGAACAAAGCGCTGGCCTTGACAGGGCCCCAGCCTGCAGAGGCCATGGGGCCTGGGTCCCTGGTGGGCTCTGAGATGCTGGGCAGCCTGTTCACCCCCTCGTCCTCCTTGGGATGGGAGGGGGCTCTGGCAGGGACCTACCACTCTCAGGGGGTCCTCAGGCGATGCTGGTTTGGGAGCCAGTGGCCGCGTCTGAGCGGTTGGCACCTGGGCACCGCTCACATCCTGGCTGGGGCTGCCATGCCCGGGTGGGTGTGTGGGGCTGCTGGCTGGGCCTGGGGCAAGCTCAGAAGCGATTCAGGTTCCAGCACACAGACACGCATGCCTGTACCTGGTCCCTCACATGTGCACACAAATACACACATGTTCCCTCTGCCTGAAAAGCCCTCCTTCACTTACGTGGCCCCTCCTTCACCACCTTGGGGTCCTGACTCAGTGTCGCCCTGCCAGAGGGGCACCTCCGGCCCTTCTCCCTCACACCCCCTACATGCCCTGCTTTCCTCTTCCTCCTGGCCCCCTGGCCCCGTCTCCCCGCTCTGCATCATCTGCCCCCATCCACACGGGGAGCCCCACGGGGCAGTGTTCACCACCCACCCACCCCTGCTCTCGGAGCTGGGCCTGGCGGGCTGTTGGTGCTCAGTGACTTGGTAGGAGGAATAAACCAATGAGGGTGCTGTGTGTGGTGTGCTCAGGGCATATGCTCCAGCACATGCTCACACGCGCACAGACACACACACATGCGCATGCTTGACATTCATCTTTATTGTTGCTCAAGCCCGGAAACAGCCTTTGGCTTCCCCGTGTGGCAGGGACCTCCTTGTCACTCCAGAAGCCAGAGAGAGGGAGAGCAAAGGGGAGTGTTTATTCAAGTGCTGCCCCCTTCAGTCCTTCAGCCCGTCTGTACTTTCATAAGGGTGAGACTTGGCTGGGTGCCAGCTGCAGACACACTGTGTGCCACTCCTGGTCGTCCCACCTGCCTCCTCCCCCTGAAGGGCGACCCCCAGATGCAGTGAGTGTGGGGTTTGCGGGTGGGATGAGCCCAGTTCCCTTGGCATCTCCCCAGTGACCTTGCCCAGCACAAGGGGGGAGCCTCAGTATACTTGTTCAATTGTTGGTCAGGCATCCTAACACCCGGGAGGTTGTGCTCGGTGCCCCAGAGTAGCCCGAGTGCCCACAGAGCTTGGCGCTGTGGGAGGTCTGAGCAGGCTGTCTGGAGGATGAGGGCTCCTGAGGGGCTGCCTGGAGGAGGTGACACAAGCTGGGCCTTGCTGCGCTAGGAAGATTTGGATGTGGGGAGATGAGGTCATGGGCTTTGTGGGCAGAGGAAGACAGGCAGAGAGGAGGGAGAAACAGGCGGACAAATGGCCCCAGGGTAGGACAGCCGTGGTTGTCAGCTGCTGCTGAAATCTGGCTTCTTGCTGACTCTTGCCCCAGGAGGGTGAGACAGGAGCGTGTGGCGTCCCCAGTGCCTAGGACAGTGCTCAATACACAGTAGGTGCACAGGGTGTTAGGTGAGAGGAGGAGGGAGGCAGGGAGAGGGGAGCGCTGGTGGTGGGGTGGGAGTGGCTGTCATGAAGGAGAGGAATGTGCTCAGCTGCAGGGCAGGGCTTCCCGGGTGGTGCTAACAGAACCTGCCTGCCAGTGCAGGAGACTTGAGATGTGATCCCTGGGTCAGGAAGATCCCCTAGAGAAGGGCGTGGAAATCCACTCCAGCATTCCTGCCTGGGGAATCCCATGGACAGAGGAGCCTGGTGGGCTACTGTCCACGGGTCGCAAAGAGTTGGATGCGACCAAAGCGACTTTGCACACACCGGCTGCAGGGCAGTGAGAGCTGGGGAGACGCCAGAAGCCCACTGGGCCAAATTGTCACCGGCCCCTGCCTATGCGGTGCTCCTTGCCTTTGCCACCCAACTCCAGGCTTGGGGTGGGGATGAGAGGGAGGGGGCTTGGAGGGCCAGCCAGTCCCAGGAGGTCTCCCCATTAAGCACAGCAGTAACTCTGTGACCTCAGAGAGAGAGAGAGCTGGGGGTGGGGGGAGGCCCTGGGGACAGTCCAGGGGTGAGAAACAGTCAGAGAGGGAGCTGTCCCGAGGAAGGGCAAGGGGACAGACGACCGCCCTCATCAGCGCCGACCCTCGAGTGCTGACTGCCCGCCAGGCGCTGCCCTGAGTTTCTCCCGTGAATTCCCGCATGTGCCCCTTACAGCCTCAAGAGAAAGGGATTGGAATTATTTCCATTTTGCAGCTGAGGAAACTGAGGTCCAGAGAGGTGAAGTTACCTGCACCCAGGTTTCACACACCTGGGATTTGCACCTGAGCACTTTAGCTCCCAAATTACTGCTTGAACCCATCCTCCTGGGAACCTCAGGAGGGTCTGCAGCCGAGGGAGGGAGTCTGCGAGAGAGGGCAGAGGCGACCACGTGTAAGAGGATGCTTATCCCCTGGACCCCGGTTGGGTCACTGTCTCTACCCCATTTTCTCAGTGCAGGCTCCCTATTCCAGGCTTGTAGGAGGGTCACAGGCAGAGCAGGGGCCCTTCCTGGGCTCCTGAAATCAGGGGCCCTGAGCCTTCGTGCAGGCTGGTACACACACCCTGCGGGGACCCCACACTTGGTCCTCCGCCCTTTATGGGAAGCGGTGTGTGTGCAGGGGCAGGGCCGGGGCTCCCTAGGGGAGGCTCCGAGTCCTGGCACCTGGACAGCTATCTGCACACCCGCTGGCCTGGCCCAAGCCGAGTGCCCAGCCAGGGGAGAGAGGGGAGCAGGTTGCAAGCGGGACTGAGCCTCCTAAGAGCGGCTCTGGCCTGTTCTGTCAGTAGCCCCCTGACCTCCTGGCCCTCCTCTGGGCTGGCGCTGTTGACTCCAGCCCCGGGGCCCTGTGTTGGGAGAAGACATCAAAAGCAGGAGACAAGCTGCTTCTAATTAGGAGGCAAGTGCGTTTCTGGGTGTGTGATCAGGGCCGGCAGAGGTGAGCTGGCAAACAAACAGTGCCGTCCTCTCTCGGGGACCTGCTGTGATGGCCCCGCGTCTCTGCTATCAGCTCCAGATTCAGGGCGCGTCTCTTCAGAGCGATGACCCTGGGGGTGATGTTTATTTTGTTCTGTTTTATTGTCCAAAAATTTTCAATGTGGCCACTTCAGACGCGCACAAAAGTACAACAGGGCAGCGCGCCTTCATCACATCCATGTCACCGGACAGCCGTCGGCTCTGGGCCAGCGTTATTTCTTCTTCCACACGTTCCTGCCTCGGTTCTTTTGAAGGAAATCCCAGGCTTCATCACATCATGTCATCCCTAAGTGTTTTAGTACATGCCCCTGAAACAGTGGGTCTCAACTGGGGACAGTTCTGCCCCCAGCATATTTGGCAATGTCTCGAGACATTTCTGGTTGTTACTGGGGGAGGATGAGCTACTGGCATCAGTGGGTAGGGGACAGGGGTGCTGCTCAACACCCTACTGTGCACAGGACAGCCTCCCAACAAAGAAAGCATCGCAGCCCCTTCCCTCCACAAGCGTTAATAGTGCTGAGACCGAGAAACCACGCTAAGAGCTAGGGACTCTTAAAAACCAACCAAGCAACCACAACTATAACGCCATCGTCAGACCTTAAAAATGACGATACTTTTTGAATTAATCATCAAGTGTCCAGCCAGAGTCCGCCTTGCAGGGGGTGCTGCGTCCATGCTAAGTGCTCTCTAGGGCTGCGAGGACTGGGCTAGTTTTCAGACTCTGCTGACTCAGGCAGGCAGAGGGACCCATGTGCTCTGGAACATTCCCGTGGGGTTTGCTTTCTAAACACGTGCTGTATTTGCATGGTTCCACACGGAAAATTGAAGTAGGAGATGGCAACCCATTTCAATATCCTTGCCTGGAAAATCCTGTGGACAGAGGAGCCTGGTGGGCTGCGGTCCACGGGGGTCACAAAGAGTCGGACATGACTGAGCAACCGACCAACAACATGGAAAAAACGCAGAGCGTGTAAGGTGGAGTGTCCCCTCCAGCCCTGCCCCCGGTCCCTGCTCTCTCCAGGGAGGCAGTGCTGCCCTGCGGAGTTTCAGGGCAGTTTGAGGATGTTCTGCCATGGAAGCTGGGCCCCCACTGTCCCTGGGGATGGGCACCCCTAGGCAGAGGCCAGGTGGGCAAACCTATGTGCAGGGGCCTCCCTGAGTCCTCCTGTTCTCGAATGTTCCCACCCCCAGTTGCCATGTGGACTAAAGTTCTGGCCATGAGGTTTTTCCAGCCAGGATTGAGTCTTCATGATTCCCTCGGGGGATCAGTCTTGGATGTGACATCCGCCCAGAGCGGTATGCCCACCCTTTCATCCTGTCACTGTGGCCAGCTGAAGGCAGAGCAGAGGGTACACAGGAAGGGTACGCGCTGGTGTGGACCAAGCCAGGGAGTGGACAGCGGGGGCCACTGGCAGGCCCTGGGAGCTGGGGGCAGGTGAGGACCCTGCGAGGAGGGCACAGGGCAGTGAGCAGAGGCAGAGGGGGGCCCGGGAGAGTCCACGCAGCCCCTTCCAGCCCCTGTGGACGCTGGATGTCCGCCATGGAGGAAGGGCGGCTTTGGGCCTCTGTGTCCCACCTTTGCCTAGGGGGCCAGGTGGGAAGCCTGGAGGCAGGAAGGTGCCCTGTGACTGGGGGGAGCTCGGCGAGGACCACGAGGCCCGGAATCTGCTGGAGTGGCTGTGGCCCTGGGCAGGCCCTGCCCCTGGGGGGTCTGGGTCCCAGGCTGTGGAGAGAGGCCCCACTCCCTCTGGCCTTCAGGGAGTCCATCCTGGGGTGGGGAAGGGGCAGGGGGAGCTGGAACTGGGCTCTGTGCCCTCTGAGCTGGGCAGGAGGAAGGAGCCGGGGCCCAGAGGGAGCTGTGAGGACATAGGAGCTTCCTGGGGGGCAGGGGGTGGACCGGAGAAGCTTCAGGTCCCTCATCCCCACTCCATCCCCGGGCCAACGCTCACCCATCCGGGGTTGCTCCCCAGCCGGGATCTCCCAGCTCTTTATGTCAGCTGAGGCCCCTAGAGGGACCCGTGGTGTGTGTGTGTGTGTGTGTGTGTGTGTGTGTGTACGCATGTGTGTGCTATCCATGATGGCTCTGGGGTGTGTATGTGTGGGTGACGAGGGCCCACCAGCCCCAGGACTCGGTTGAGGCAAATTGGGAGACTTTCTGGAGGAGGAGGGCTTGATGCTTACCAGCCACTCCCTTCTCACCCCGGTGCCAGCCACACTCCTGCTGGGAGTTGGGGGGAGGTCTGGGGAGACACAGGATCTGGGGAGCTGACCGGTGGGGGGGGCAGGCATCGAGACCCTGAGCAGAGCCGGGGGGGCCAGGGCTGACCAACAGCTGGCCCAGCTCTCAGCCGCAGTTTCCTCCTCTGTCGGGTGGGGCTGGGACCTGCTCATCCCACATCAAGACGGCTCCCCTGGGTCGAGAGGAGGCCATGCCCGTGGGAAGGGCCAGGATGGTCCCCAGGTGATGGGCGGGAGGCCAGTTGGGGTGTAGGGGCTGACACTGGCCCGGCAGGGTGGGGTGCCAGCCGCCCCCATCAGCGGCCCCTCTTACTCCCCAGATCCCCCAGATCAGCTACGCCTCCACAGCCCCCGACCTGAGTGACAACAGCCGCTACGACTTCTTCTCCCGCGTGGTCCCCTCGGACACGTACCAGGCCCAGGCCATGGTGGACATCGTGCGCGCCCTCAAGTGGAACTACGTGTCCACGCTGGCCTCGGAGGGCAGCTACGGTGAGAGCGGCGTGGAGGCCTTCATGCAGAAGTCCCGAGAGGACGGTGAGTCTGCCCGCGGGGTCCCGCTCAGGGCCGGGGCGGGGTGTCTCCGCGGGGGCCGCTCCCCGGTCCTGTCGTGGGCTCTCCTCCTGCCCCGGGGCCCCCCTCATGGGCCTGAGCCTGTGGCCTCGTGGGCGGGCGGCTGGGTGGCTCCTGGAGGCGGCGGGTGGGCGCGAATGGCTCCTGCAGACACGGCCAGGCAGATGGAGGAACCGTCCATATTCCGGGCACGAGAGCCGATGGAACAGCCCCTGTTCTTGGGCAGAGAGGAGGGGAAGGAGGTGGGCATGGAGGGGGCCTTTTCACGGGGGTCTCAGGGACCCCGGAGCCAGGGCCGTCCTGGGAGCAAGGGTTTGTTTGTCGGACTGAGAACTCAAGACTCCTTAGAACTGAGCCATCCGCGGGGCTGAGTGGCGGGGGTTGCGGGTGGGGCCGTGTGGCCTCAGCGCCGTGTGCGCCCCGTGGGTGGGATTTGGGGGGAGGATGGGACAGTGGCTTGCTCCCCTCGGATCCTCCCGACTCACCGCCAGTCCCCCTTCCCCCACGGAGCTCCCTGCGCTCCCAAATTGCTGTCCTCAAAGTGATAACGGTTTTAGTTATCAGCGAGTAATGAGAGGCTAAGATGAGGCTTAGCTCCACGGCAGGCCGGCACTTGGGCCTCTGACCGGGCCTTTCTGATGGCCCTGCGGGGAGGGCAGCCGTGTGGGACAGAGGTGGGGGGTGCGTCCAGGGCGGCAGACTGGCCCCTGGGTTGGGGGCTCCCGCTGGGTTGGCTGACTCAGGGCAGCGGGCTGGAAGGACGGCTCCCATAGTGCGTGGGGCGTGGAGGGAAGCAGGGAGCCCCTCCCTTCATGGCCCCCCCTCCCCGCAGAGGGAGCCCCTCCGCCTCCTCTCCCAAGGCCCTGTCTCTAAATAGCTCGCTGTGGAGCCCTCGACCTTGGGGATGGCGTCTATATATTTATACCGGATAACCCCGGGACTCTAATTGCTTCTCCTAAGGACCACAGAGCGTCCAGAGGCAGGCGTCGGTAACACCCTGCGGGTATAATCCTGCTATAAATCTCAGATAAGCCCCTTTAATTGTACAGCCGAAGCCTCGAGGGTGGTTGTAACCTGGCGGAGAGGGCGGCAGGGTGGTGGAAGTGGGGCAGGGCTGACGGATGGCTGTGGCTCCAGGATCCCTCCGCCCCGCCGCCCTCCGCTCCAGCAGCTGGGCCCCCGCGGAAGGAAGCACGGCTGGACAGAGCCCACTCCCGTCTGCAGGCAGGCCGGGCAGCGTCAGCCCCCAGACCCTCCCGCTGAGGGCCCGCCATTCCTTGGTTCCTTTGCTCAGACTTGGGCTCCTCCCCAGCAGGCTCCTCTCCTCCTTGATGGCTTAAATCCTTTCCCGAACAAGCTCATCCCATGGGCTGTTTCAGCTGCAGCCTCGGTCAGATTTGGGGACAGAGGTGCTGGACGGGAGTGGGATGGAGATCCAGAATCTTGGTGTCCAGCGGTACCGGGAAGACAACCCAGACTCACATGGCCCTCCTTCTGCCCCTGGCACGTGCTCAGCCCCCGTTTACACCCGGTGTCCTGAGTCACCCACCCTACCTGGTGAAGTAGGTATCCCCGTTGTACCCGGGAGGAAGCTGAGGCGCAGAGAGACCACATAATAACTGGCAACAGGTCACAGAGCAAGTCAGAGGTGGAGAAGGGATGTGAACCCAGGCGAGCTGGCTCCAGGACTACAGGTTTTAGCTGTTTCCTAGTTTTGTCACTCTGTCTTCTGCCCATTTCCCAGCTGCATAAACTGAGACCTGTGTGGATCAGCCCTGTGCAGAGCATGGGGGTATGACAGTTAGGCACACACACACACACACACACACACACACGCATGCACACACACCCCTTCGGCCTGGAGGGACACATGCTGTTGTGGGAGAGGCTTGGGATTGGGGTGAGGTCTGGGCATGGGGTTTTGGCTGAAGCTAAGGCTATTGTCTGAAGTTTCTGTGAGCATCTAATCAAGCGCTGAGTATTTTCTAGAAAATAGAAAGTCTGCTCAAGATGTTTTAGAGGACTTCTAGAAAAATAAGAGCTCAGGGCCACAGCTGCACCCTTACAGCGCCCCTGCCCTCTGCACTCCATCCCATCACCAAAGGTCCGGCTTCCCACCGAGCAGGACCTCCCGTGTCCACAGACCCCCGCAGCCCCAGTGGGTCTCCCTGCCCTGCCTGCCAAATGAAATTTGATTTGGAGAACTGTCTTTAGCGAGTGAAAAGAAAAGGGGAGAAAAAGCCGCGCTTCAGCAGCCCAAATTGAAATCAGAATTGAGCATCCAGTAGAAAGGGGCCGCTGTACCTTGTAGCCTAATCCCTGTGAAAGATTAAAGATGTCTTTGGCTGTATATTGTATTGATTTGTCCTCTGAAGTATAAATCATCTTTGAGTTGCTCAGAGGTGCGCCAGGGGGTGGGGTGGTGGGGCGGGGTGGTGGGGCGGGCTGAGGGTGCACGTCAGAGCCCTGGTGAGAGCTGGGCCAGCAAGCCCTGAGCGCCGACCGTGTGCTGGGCTCTGGGTCCTGCAGGGAGCATAATTATGCCCATTTTATAGATGAGGAAACTGAGGCCAGAGAGGGTAGGCGGCTCTCCCAAGACCACAAAACCAGAATGTGGAGGAGCTGGGTTTGGAACCAGCTCTGCCCTCTGGGTGCGGTGCTCCTGAGCACCCAGCCCTGATGGGGCCTTTGGCAGGGGCCTTAGAGAAAGCCCCGATGTTGCACCTCCTGGTCCCCATGAACAGCGCCCTCCTACCCCAATCACTGTGTCGTGTGAATTCCGCCCTGAGCCAGCCAGTGGCCCTAGACTGAAGTCTGCCCTGTGGCAGGCACACTCATTGCGCGAATCCTGGTGACAACCTTGTGGACCTGATGGTTTATCCTCTTTTACAGGTGAGGACACCGAGGCTCAGACAGGTGAGCTGGCTTGCCTAGGCTCATATAGCGAGGTGCTGGAGCAACTTGGAGCCAGGCTGTCAGATCCGGTGCCCCCGCCCCAGGCTATCCATCTTCCCCACACGGCGGTAGCAGCATGGGGTTAGGAGAGTGGCCGTAACAGACAGACCTGGGCTCCAACTAGGCCACTCACTGGCCACACGAGCCTTGGAAAGGCGCTCAGCCTCTCTTGGTTTTGGTTTCCTCATCTGCAAAATGGGATAAAACTTGTTGTTATCAAAATGAAATGTGCTCCTGGCCCATGGAGGTGGGCACTCAGGAACTCACATTGGAGGGTTGTTATAATTAGGGGTCCTCCCTGGTGCCGGGCATTCTGGGGGAGGCCTGGGAGTGTTGGAAGGCCTGAGGGGTCATGCTAGGCCCTGTGCGGGGCTGCAGGCCGTGTCCAGGGACAGGACGAGGGACAAGACCACAGGAGCCCAGGCCAGCCTGGTTCTTGAAGGAGAGCTGGTCTGGTGGTGAGCAGGCAGTGGAGCAAGCCCTAAAGGCAGCCAGGGCAGGACGTGTGTGTGTGTGTGTGTGCGCGCGCACTAGGTGATTCCCTAGGCTTGTGCCCGGCAGGCCTGCCCTGATAGCAGGGCCTGTGGCAGGTCACGGGCACGTACGTGCCTGTGTGGGGTGTGGGTGCATGCCCCCTCTGTGTGAGGGGCGCTGCCTTCTTGCTGCAGGGCTCCCCCCTCTCTGCCAGCTGGAGGCTGCCCGAGGGTGAGTTGAGTGGCAACAACCAGTCTTGGGATGAGGTATGCAGAGACCACGTGAGTCAGCCCTGGAGGGGGATGCAGGCTAGAGGTGGTGGCAGGTGGGGCCCCACCCTCGGTGCCTCCCACCACTGTCTGGGTGCTCCCAGGGGCTGGGCTCTGGAGTGTAAACTTCTATACACCCCAGCTTTTCTGCATCTGCAGGGGCCTGTGTGAGCCTGTTTACTTGTGCTGGAGCTCCATTTCACAGATAAGGACAACCGAGGCTCAGGAAAGTCCAGGAGACTGTCTAAGGTCACAGGGCAGTTGAGTGTCAGAGCCCAGGGCTCCTGTGTGGGTGACTGGTGAAGGGGTGATTAGTAGGTAACATGTATGAAGCCCCCCTGTGAACCAGACCCTGTTTTATGGGCTTCATAACTCATTTATCTTTCAGGACAATTCCGCTGTATGGAGGGCCATACTGAGGCTCAGAGAGGTTAAGTAACTCTCCTGAGGCTACACAGCTGGCAGGTAGCAGGAGGGGAATTTGAATCCAGCCAGGCCTCCCCATCTCTGGTGCGTGTGACAGTGAGGACACAGGTCAGCTCTCGGCAGGGGCCTCTCCGTGGGGTCCCCTGGGGAGTCTGGTACTCCAGCGAGTGATTCCAGCTCCCTGGGCACATCTAGGCCTGTGCTCCTAGGGTGGGAAGGAGATGGCCTTCCTGAGTGTGGCAGGAAGAGGCGTGGGGGCCTTAGGAGAATGCCTTGTCCCTCGCACGGTGGAAAATTCTAAAGCTTCCTCTCCCTGCTGTGTGCCCGCATCCCCTATTGGTATTCCGGAGATGCGGGTGCATCAAGCTGTTGCTGGTCTGACCTCCAGCTCCAACTCCCCGGGTGGAGCGTTGGACCTGCATTTAGATGGCCCCTGTCCGCGTGGCTGGCTGGCAGGGCTGGCTGCTGGAGGCCCAAGGCTGGGGCACCTCTTCCCTCTGGCTCTGCAGCAGAGGCTCTCTAGACTCTCTGGCTATAAACGGAGGCTCTGAGGGGCTAAGGGAAGATCTCGGCCACCTGGAAAGAGCTGTGCTGCCTGGGGGTGGGGTGACCTGGCGCTGTTCATTTTTCTGGGAGAGCAGAGAGGAGAGGTTTGCCCCAGGGCACCCCTAGGACCCAGAACCCCCAAAGGGGAGTCCACTGGAAGTGCCTGCTCCCCTTTCTGCTGCCCCCCTGGCCTTGTCTCCTTCCGCTCTACTTCCAGTCTCTGCTGCAGTCACACCAGCCTCCTCACAGCTCCTCTGACACTCCAGGCACATGCCGACCTCAGGGCCTTTGCACTGGCTGTTCCCTCGGCCCGGAAAGCTCTGTCCCCGGCTGTCTAGGCGGCCTCCTCCTCAGGGCATTTGGCTGCCTTCTCAGCTGTGCCCGCTTCAGAGGGGCCTCTCTGTGTCCCACTGTGTCCCCAGCTCAAAACCCTCTATTCCCTGTTTCCGGCTCTGTTTTTCTTTTTTAAAAGACTCGTTCTTTGTCTTCTTTCTTTCTTTTTTTCATTTGCCTGTGTTGGGTCTTAGTCCCGGCACACAGGATCTTCACTGTGTCATGGGAGATCTTTAGTTGCAAAGCATGGATTCTGATTTTGGCTCACGGACTTAGCTGCCCTGCAGCATGTGGGATCCTGGTTCCCTGACCAGGGATTGAACCCACATCCCTGGCATTGCAAGCCAGACTCTCAACCACTGGACCACCAGGAAGTCCCCTGTTTTTCTTTATAGCACTTGACAAGGACACGTTTATTTTTTTATGGTCCGTGACAGCAGAGCTTTCGTTTGTTTTTTTTTTGCCTGTTTTGTTCTCTGGTGCCTCCCCAGCCTCTAACACTGTCCCTGGCACATAGTATTCACTCAGTAAATGTTGGTGGGATGGGTAATTGATCATGAAATTCAGCCAGCTACTCACTTCGTAAGCCCTTCTTCCTAGCCAGGCCTGAAAGGTTGCTCTCCCAGTCCACAGAAAGGCAGACTGAGGCTGACAGAACACAGGCTTCTGGGGTCAGGCTGCTCTGGGACCCTCTCCTCCCCTCTGAGCTCCGGCTGCCCCCAACCCTATCCTGACCCACCAAGGACAGAAATCCTTCCCACTGCAGCGCCTGCCTTGGGATGCTTCATCGTGGCATGCTGCCTGCCCCAGAGGGCAAGAATGGGAAGAGACAGCCTTCCAGAGCCTGCTTGAGTCTCCCCGCTGGCCTGGACTTCATGGATACATTTCACAGCCGCTGGGTACTCAGCCCCTGTGCGAGGAGAGGAGAGCAGCTGTGGGCCCTGCCGGCTCCCAAGGGACGTGGGAAGAGCAGTGCCCAGTCAGACCTGGCACCTTGCCCTCCTGCAGGAGGGGCTGGGGAGAGTCTGGTTGAATAAGTGAGTGAAGGGATGTGATGATTCGTGTGTGGAGGTGAGATAAATTCCAGGGCCGCAGGGCGCCCCGCCCAGCAGGGCCTGGAGGAGGGGCACACTTGGATAAGTGGGGAGGAAGGAGGGGGCGTGCCAGGTGGGGGAACAGCGTGAGCACGGGCCTGGAGGAGGAGGGAGCAGGCAGATGGGACCCCAGTGAGGGGCCTGGCCTGGTCCTAGTGGCCGTGGAACATGGACCCATGTGAGGCGGAGCTGAGCAGTTTCTTTCAGGCCAACCCTGCCTTTAACAATTTTTTGGCCCTTGGAGTTGGTGTGTCCACCTGCTGTGTCCAAGTTCCTTAGGGCCCTGAGGAGTCTTCTCTGCCCTTCGCGGTGGCTCTGAGCCAAGGCCCCTCCTCCCTGCAGGCTTGCTGACCCACGGAGGCCTGTGATCTTCCCCTGGGGTTGGCCTCCTGGGAACCCCAGTCACCCCTGCCCCAGTGCCTGCTGAATTTCCCCTCTTCCTCTCCTACTTGGCTGGGCCCCTTGAGGCCGGGGAAGGGTAGGACCCCTCCCTCCTTGGCTGCGGGCCCCTGGCCCTCCCTCGTACATGGCGAGGCCTCAGCAGACGTTTGCAGGGTGAACAGATGAGCAGCCCTGTGCTCTTGGACAGGTCGCTGCCCTTCCGGGGCCTCCGCCTCTCATCTGTAACAGGAGCGGCGCGTCAGCTCACCTGCAGGGTTCAGCTCTGACAGCCAGCAGGCTGGGTGCCCCTAGTCCGAGGCCTCTGGCTCCAGGCATCCTTGTAAGTGAAGGCTCATCATGGGGGTGCTTTGGGCTTGGTCTTTTGGTTCAGGGATGATTGGGGCCAATTGCACGGAGACAGAGCCTGGAGCGTGTGACCTTCGCACCCTCAGTCAGGTGAAATGTGGTTGAGATTAGCTGAGGTTGGGGGGAAGCTGGAGGCAGGGAGGGGTCCTGCCACTGGCTTTTTGGGTTGGTGCATATGATGGCTGGTAGCAGCTTCCTGGGGTGAGAGCTCTGGGCCTTGCCGCCCAGGGACCTACAACTGGGGCCCAGCATCCCCTGCCCACTGACCATGCATTTTCCAAGGATGTGGGAGGGGGGCGGGCCCTTCTTTGGAGCCAGTTCCCACCATTCTAGCTTATCGACCAGGTTGCCCCACACCTGAAACCAATTGCATCTTCTGCCCGTCACCATACTGTGGGTGGAAATTAAGTGGACCTGGCTTGGGCACCCCGCTCTGAGCCACGTGGCCTCCCCTGTGCCAGCTCTGTCTCCTGGCCTCCTGGGAGATTGGCAAGGTGCTGGCACCAGTGTGACTGCTCTGTGATGGCCACGTCAGTCTCTGTCCTGCTGTGAGGATGAACGCTGAGCTGCCTGGCCTGCTGTGGGGACTTCGCCTGTCCACTTTAATTTCTCTGCCCTCTGGCCTTTGGTGCAGTGCTGGCACCTCTTGATTTTGTGAGTCCTGTGGGTTGGGTGTCACCAAGCCACCTCTCCTCTCTCTCTGACTCATCTCTGATGTTCACTTTGACTTATCACGATGGGGACATGCTCCCATCCGAGTTCACCTCTAAGCTTGATGGGATTGGCAGGAGAAAGGAGATGGTAGATGCCAAGCCCTTTTCGCTCCGAGTTTGCACCCCTTCCCTCTTGAACAGTTCAGTTCAGTTCAGTCGCTCAGTCATGTCCGACTCTTTGCGACCCATGGACTACAGCACACCAGGCCTCCCTGTCCATCGACAGGAAGCAGCTTTTTCTTTCCCTGGCCTTTTCCGTGGAACGTTTGAAGATTTCTTCTGGGTCTAACGTTTCCCTGTGCTGGTTGCAGCCCCTTTGTGACTTTGGCTTTCTTCATGCCGTCTGCCCTGGATGGTGCGGTAGGGTGGGGGCCTTAAGGGCCACCTTGAACAGTTACTTAGGGGCTCTGGGCCTCAGTTTCCACCTCATTCAATGGGAAAATTAATAGTGCTTCCCTTCTAGGTTGCCATGAGCATTTCATGAGTTAGTCCATGTAAAGCACTAGCTCAGTCAGGGCCCTGCACTGAGCGCTGAGCTGCTGGAGGTGTCACTGTCATGATTATTCATCAGAGAGTGGATTGTGGATCGGGTCCCAGTTCTAGTCCTGGCTCTGCCTTTGGGTGGCTGTGTAGCCCTGGGCTGGTTACTTTCCCTCTCTGAGCCTCTCAGCTGCATCCCCAGTGTGAAGAAGAAGTGTCAGGAGACTCCCGGGATCCGGGTCTTCGTGTGCCTTGCCCACCTCTCTTGGTTTTTCTGTCTCACCACGTGGATGTCTGGGTGCCACCAGTTTGGCCTCTGGCTTCCGCTCTGCCTGTGTTCTTGGGCCCAGACCTGAGCCCACAGAGGCCACACACGCAACCCCTGTTTCCTCAGCTCCTTTGGCCTCTTTGGTTGTGTTACCTCTGAGGCTTTTGACGAAGGAATCTCTCAGCCTGGTCTGAACCCCATTGTCTTTGAGTTCATTTCCTGCCCTTGCTTCCTCCTCCTCCCCTTCTCTGAGCCTCTGCACTGGGAGCTCACTGGGTTCTGTCCTCCCAGGCTCCTGTGTTTAGGGATCCCTTCTGACTTCTTCCCTTTGTTAAAGAGCAGGTGGCAAAGGCATTGACTTTTCCCTGCACCCCGCCAGTTTGGGCCTTGACTTCCAGAAAGCCCTCTTGACCTCCTTGCTGACTACTGAGTTTGAGCCTGTTTTCCTCTCTGAGGTCCCAGTACTCCCAGCCCCCTACTCTGGGCTTCTTAGGGATGTCATCAAAGCAAGCCCCAGCCCCATTTCCCTGCAGCCCCGGGACACTGTGAGCTTGTGGTTCCCTTCCCTCCTGTCCCGAAGCTCCTTCTTCAAGGGCTGCTGAGTGTCCCAGGAGGGCTCTGGTCTCAGCGTCACCCTCCATTCTTGTGTGGCCTTGGAGGAGTCACTGCCTCTCCCTGAGGTTCCAGTTCTTCATGAGACCAGGCAGGGGCTGTGCACCTTCTTCAGTGGGTGCGTGCACGTCGTGGACACACGGAGGGATGTCTGCAGTTATTTCTTCCCCTTGTTACCCTGTGTCATCCACCCGGCCCTCTTCCCAGAGCCTCTGAGCCCCAGTCTCTGCCTCCTGCTCCAGCCCCTCAGCCAGTGCAGCCCGGCCCATGTGAAGCCTCCTGGACCTCCTTGTGTTTTAAGATGCAATTTTCCAGGGAGCATTTCATTAACCACACCCACTGCAGCTGCCGTGCCCTGGCCCCAGCCCCCACACAGGTGCCCTGAGAATTGTCCCCGTTTTACTGAGGAAGTGGCCATGGCCCAGGCTGCCTGCGAGCTGGCCTTCACAGCATGTCAGAGGCAGAGCTTTGCATTCAGGTCTGTGTGACTCCAGAGCCCTAGGGAAGGGAAGAGGGTGAGGCCCTCCTTTTGATGGATGTCTTTCATCCAGCTTCTCCTGGGAAGCGCTGCTGGGTCAGTCAGATGGACGGACCTCGGAGGATGACCCCCCCTCAACACACACAGGCCAGAGGTTCCCTCAGGACCAGGGAAGGGGGGGAGCAGTTTCTGTGACACAGAATGTGAATGTGATGGAAGTTACTGAGTCACGAGTGGTTGTGGATGAGCCTGCGAGGGGCTCTGTCTAAAAGTGGGCATGGCAGGGCCTGGAGGTCAGGAGGAATGCATCCCCTGATGATCACCTTTTTAGTGATGGCTTTCCTCAGGCTCCTGGGGTTTTCAAAGACTCAGAAGAAGGGAGTCCAGGCCTCCAGATCATAGAGCCTGCTCTGTGGGGATGTGACTAGTGAGGAGGGCATTGGGGGCACTTCTTCACCCCTTTCACCCCTCACTCCTATACAATAATTTATTCACTTGCTGGAAAGATATTTATTGAGCCCCTACTGTGTGCAGGCATTGAGCCAGGTCATGGGGAGATACAGCAGTGAACTAAAAAGATGAGGATCCCTGATCTTGTGAGCCCACGTTTGGGGAGAGGGATACAGGCAACTTATCGTTAACAAGTGAAGACTTCACCGTATGATAGACTTTCAGATAAGAACCGATGGGCATTGCCATGAAGAAGAAGAAAGCCGCAGAAGTAGACAGAGCAGGCAGGAAGGGGAGACTGTCATATGGGTGTCAAGGAAGGCTTTTCTGCAGAGGCGAACTTTGGGCAGAGCCCTAAATACAGTGATGGAGTGAGCCACGCAGAGATGTGTGGGAAGAGTGCCCCAGGCAGGGCTATTGATGAGTGCAAAGGCCTTGAGAGCCTTCCTGGGACTTGGAGGGTAGCCAAGAGGCAAGAGCAGAGCGAGTGAGGGGCAGAGAAGTGGAAGAGGAAGGGAAGATCATGGGGGGAGTCTTCTGGCCTCTCTGGGGACTTTGGCTTTTGATTTGAGTGAGACGGGAGCTGTGGGAGGCTTGTGAACAGAGAAGAGATGTGGATGGGCTTGGGTTTACTAGGATCCCTCCGGCCATTATATAGGGAAGAGACTGTGGGCTTGAGGCAAGAAGGCCAGTGAGGAGGCTACTGCTGTCCTCCAGGCGAGATGTGATGATGACCAAGGGAGTGGGAGTGGTGAGAAGGGACAGGTCTGGGGTATGTGGTGAAGCACTAGCCCGCACGTCTTGCTCCCAGGTTGTGTGTGGGCAGAGGGGAGTAGAGTGGCCCAGGTGCCCCTGGCTTCAGCACCACGGACAGCGCCAGCACCAGACACGTTGGCGGGGGAGGGGGGCGGGGGTTCCCTGGTTGGCTCGGGTCCCCAAGAATGGCCAATCCCTGCATGCTAATCAGAGCCTCATATGTAAAGTGCTGGTCCCTTCCCCTCAGTTTTGTTATAAATGTCTCTTTTAGCCAAATATGTTTATTTCTGGGCACTGCTGTGAATCCTTTTTGTGATGAGGCAGGTCTGAATGCAGTTATATAGCTGGGATGAGGTTTGGAAGCAGTTGTTTCCAAAAATCTTTGCATCTGGCCAAATTGTTGTTGTACAGGGTGGGGAGTGGGGCGTGGGGGGGGGTGCAGAATGGGAACTGTGAGAAGGGGGAAGGGGAGCTTCCTTGAAGAGTGGATGGTAAGAGGAGAGTCTTGAAGAACCGTGGGCCTGCCCCAGAGGAGCAGCAAGGTGCTCTGGGTAGGGGAGCTGAGTGACTAAACTTGGTTCTTCATGATGCCTTCCTCTGAGAGTGAGGAGGGGGCTGCATTCTTGACAATAAGGCAGATGTGCTGACCCTCAGGCCCACCATGGACTTGCCGTGGATTAGCCATCAGAAAGGCCAACAAAGGGCTGGAAGGGTGAGGGGGTGCCTCTGCAGCCTCAGACCCCAAGGGTGAGCACTTGGCCTTTTGCTGGTTGGCTGCTCCCCAGCCCCTTGTGACCACCCTCCCTGTTCTCCCTGACTCACATGGTGCATTACATCTGTGCCCCATTTTGCTGTAGACAGAGTGATCATATGGATATTCTACGCAAATTCTCATTTTTAATGAGCCAGAAGGAAAGCTAACAACCATCTTGCAGATGTCTTGGGGCTCAAGGGAGGCCTTGGGATGGGGGGAAGAAGCAGGACAAAGTGACAAGTGAGAGGAGAGAGGAGGGAGGGAGGGGGAAGGGGGTGGAGCGGGGTGGGGGGAACGCAGCAGGGGCCGTGGGTGGCGGGAGGGGAGGGGATCAGGCCCTGTTTCCCATCTCTCGAAACTGCTCTGCCTGAAACAGGCTCAGAGAGAGGTGGCAACTCGCCAGACACCCCAGAAACTGGGAGAGAGAGACACACACAAAGGCAGGGGAGAGGGAACAGACAGGTTGGAGAAAGGGAAGGTGGAGACAGCCGGGACGAGGCTCTGGCTTACGGGGCTTGGTTTCCTCATCTGTATAATGGTCACAGAGCCTAAGTCGTGGGCTGATTGGGAGGAGCTAATGAGAGAACAGGTGCAGACATTGCATGACCGAAGAGTGCTGCCGGAATCCGCGGGCCATGGAGTCATGTGTGAGAGGGGGAGGAGGGGGCAGGGCACTGGGTGGGGAGACAGGGAAAGGAGGGCAGAGGGGCAGGAGCTGGAGATGGGGTACGAGGCCTTCTGCACAATAGGCCAGCTCCTAGTTAGTCCATTTACTCATTTGTACATTCATTCATTCATTCTTCAGCATCTGTGGTCTAATTCATAGATGGAAGTCAGCTCCCTGAGGGCAGGATTCTGGTCTGTCCTATCCATGGCTGTCCCCACAGCATCCAGGGCAGCACTGGGCACTGAGAGGACCTTAGTAAATCATTGCTGAATCAAAGTATGCTCTGTGTCCAGCAGTGGCCACTCCCTGGAGGCATCTAGTCCAATAAATTCCCTTCCCTGTGCTAAGTGCAGTACCTGAGTTATTGGGATGGTTACGAGCACCCAGCAGAGAAGGAGCCTGGGGACACCTACGAAGACTTCCTGGAGGAGGAGACCTGAGCTGAATCTTCAAGAACTGACAGGAGCTGACTTGAAGGAGTCGGGGACGGGGCACAGGAGACTGGAGCCTGAGAGGTCAGCTGGCTTCTGCCTCAGGGGAGGCTGGACCTGCCCTGGGGCATGGAGCCAGCCTGGAGAGGGGCTGGCGCAGCATCTCTGTGGCTGCCTTGAGCAGATCACGAGCCTCTCTGGGCTCTGGTTTAGGTTTAAAAAGGACCTCTCAACTGCGGGCAGTCCCACCCGGGCCAGAGTGCCTGGGGTGCATTTAAATGTCAGTGCAAATATCACAGTGGCTCAAGTCCCCTCTCATACTTAGTGCCCAGAGTCCCAGGATGTCCCTTTGTATTGCAACACGGGACCATCTCTTACTATGAAAAATGTCTAGCCCCAAACGCCTATTGAGAAAAATCAGTAGCCTGTCAGGTCCTCTGCCCCAGCTCTGGTGTTCCACAGAGAGGGCAAGATCAGCCAAGCAGCCCTCCTCATGTCCCCCCCTCAGATGCCCTCCTGAGACCCACTTAGCGCTGCTCCCGGGATCCAGGCTTGGAGTCCCCTTTCCATCGCAGATCTGGCCAAGCAGGCTCGCAGGCTATGGGGCCCCAAGCTTTTCCCCAACATCATAGGGAGAGCCTGGGACAGGTTTTCAGGGGGTGGAGTGAGCACTTCTCCAGCTCAGGGCCACATCTGGGCCTCTGCCCCTGACCTTTGTCCATCAGCTCTTGCTAACCCGAGTCACAGGCTGCTCAGAGCCTAAGGAAAGCCTCCGATGGTCCACAGGGCCTGGCTGGTGTCTGCTCTGTCCTCGCCACAGCCCTCCACCACGGCCCGTCTCGGGAGCACACTCACACCCACTGTCTCTGTCCTTCTTCCCAGTTGAGGGGTAAGCAGCCCTGTTTTCTGGCTGAGGAAGCTGGAGCCTCACCCCCGGTACATCCAGAGCTGAGGCTGGGCTCAGCCCCCCGTTCCTTCCACATCCTGCTGTTCTGCCATCAGAAGGGTTGGCTTGAAGAGCCTGAGTCAGGCTCCTGTCTGGGAGGGGGCGAGGGCTGGTGTGGGAAGGTCCGGGAGGACTTCATTACCCAGTGCCTGCTTGGGGCACATTGGGAGGGCCCGAGCCCGCCGCCGGCAGGGAGACATGCTTGGCCTGCCTGGGTAATTACATCTCAACATTTCATTTTGCCTGTCAGTTTCCACTTCCTGGGGATGTGGGCTCCTAAATATTTCATCCCAGTCTGCAGCCTCCTGTTTCTCTCCCACCAAACCGCAGACCCGGCTACTGGGCTAGAGCTGGCCAGAGGTCATCTTCTCCATGCCCCTGCCTCTCAACAGGTGTCTCCACCACCAGCCCAGAGCCAGCTCCTGTTCCCAAGGGGCCTGGGGTGAAGAGGCCAGGCAGACAGCATTGCCAGGATCTAGAGTCGGTTCAACCAACACTGAACACCTGCTGTGCTGGAAACCAGAGAGTGAGGAAAGAGAAGCAGAGTCTGCCCTTGAAGGGGTTTATGGGCTGGTGGAGAAAGCGGTCAACAGTGTTACAAGAGCAAATGTTTATTGAGTAGTTATGTGCCAGGCACTGCTACATATATTAATTCAGTTGTTCTTCATGCTTTATTACGAGGAGACGAAGCCCAGAGAGGTGAGTAACTTGTCCAGAGTCCCACAGCTAAGAAGTAGCAGAGCAGGATCTGAACTCGGGCAACCTGGCTGCAGCCCTCATGCCTTAAAGCGCAGGAGTTACTAAACCAGCAGCCTAGGCAGAGGATGGCAGGTTCCAGCGGAGAGGGGTGTGATGAGAGCCTGGGTGGGCAGGGGCACATCCCCACTGCGGGAGGATCTGGGGTGTGTCGTGGGGGAGAGGTGGAGACATGGAGCCCCGAGGCGGGGCTGGGCAGGTGGGAAAGCAGGAGGGGCTTTTCCTGCAGGGGGACCAGCAAAGGCTCCGGGATAGGAACGTTAGAGTTGCGATGGAGAAACTGGTCTCGCTGTGGAGTGTGGAGCTGTGAGGCCAAGAAACAGGCTGAAAAACTGCTCTGTGACCCCACCCTCTAGGTGTGCCGCTGGAGCTGGGGGTCTTGTTCTGAAAGGGGTTTTTCAGCAGAGGACTCTGGACTAACGCTCAGCAGTGCTGGGTCTGACTGTGACCAGCCCGACTTGCCATGTGAGCCTTGGGCAGACTCCTTTCCCTCTGGGGACCTCCCGGTGGTCCAGTGGCTACGACTCCATGCTCACAAACTAGGGGGACCCGGGTTTGATCCCTGGTCAGGGAGCTAGATCCTGCGTGCCACAACTGAGACTTATCACCGCCAAATACATAAATATTAAAAAGTTAATTATTATTGTATTAAACAAGAAACATGCCCGGGATGGCCCCTGAAAGTAGAGGAAGGTGGGCCCTAGGGGGCTGGGTTGGGGCAGGGGTCTCCCGGCTGGTGGGCTGGAGCGAGTTGGGCAGGAACCAGACACCTCTCTGTGCCTTCCCCCACAGCCCCCTCCCTCCAGCACCTGCCTCCAAACACCTTCGCTTCCTCCTCTCTCTCTCTCTTTCTTCTCCCAGCTTTTCTCGCTTCAAAGGTGTTTTGCTTAAATGGGTTTGTGTTAAGATATTAGGTCGATCACTCAGCAAATTTCCCTCTGCTCAGAGCTGCGCGCCATGAATAATGCAGCTCCAAGCAGCCCTCGATGCCCAGCCACCTCCCAGGGAGGGGGCGGCAGCGCTCAGCTCCAGGGCTCTGAGCCCCACAGCTGCCCTGGCTGGTCCCCCCCGCAGCCTGCCTCTTCCCTGTCCCCAAAATATCCTCCCAGGGGCCGGGCTGTCCACGGGTGATCCCTTTAATCCTCACAACACCCCTGCCGCGACTGGAGGGTGGCGAGCAGGCTGTCCCATTTTACAGATGTGGATGTGGAGGTTCAGAGGGGCTGGGCGACTAGGCTCTCATCATCATGTAGGGGCCAGACGTGGGACGAGGGCCCGTCTGCGCCCAGCCTCGGCCCCCCGCGTCACAGCAGGCCGGCTCTCTGATGGCGGTGTCCCTGCACCTGCAGGTCCAGCCCGAGTCTCCCCAGGGGCAGGTGGGTGTGAGTGGATGGCCTCGTTGCAGAGAGTAGATATGGATTTTGCCCAGAGGAGGGCACTGAGGTGGCCAGGTGAGTAGTTGCTGGATGACAGAGGTGCTGTCCCCCTCCACCCAGGGGCCACCCCAGCCCCCGCCAGCATCCCCCAGCTGGGTCCCTGAGCACCGGTAGCAAAGGTGAGGTGTTGATGGTGCTAAGGGTTGGCCGGTGGCTCCAAAGAGGTGTGGGCAGCTGACCCGTGTGTTTGGGTCTGCGGCTGTGTATAGGGTGTGACTTGTGGAGGTTAGGTGTGGTGAGTGTGGTTGTGTGAGGCGGTGTGGTTACTGTGAGCTTGTGTTGCTGTGATCTTGTGTGGGGTGGCAGTGATGTGTGGTTTGTGACTTTATGAGGGTGAGTGTTACCAGCTGAGAGTGTTCGGGAAAGGAGGGGTGTGTGTCCTGCCTCGGACAGTCCCTGGGCCTCTAGGCTCAGGCCGAAGGTTCTGCCCAGCAGGTTCTGTCCCTGGAGACAGTGCTCAGTGTCGCCTGGTGCCTCTGGCCCCCAGAGCATCCTCACAGCCCTGGGTCCTGACCTGAGGTCCTGACGAGGTCCCTGCCCCTCTGCCTTTGCAGCCCCACCCCCACTAGGACTCGCTTGCTCCCCAGAGGCTTTGGCTCCGGGAGGCTGACCCAGGCTTTCACAAATACCGTTGCATTTGACCCTCACTCTAGCCCCACCAGGTGGAGTTTTTTTTAAGTCCTGTCCTATTTTACTGATGGTTAGCCTGATGCTCAGAGAGGCTAAGTAACTTGTCCAAAGTCACACAGCCAAGGTCTTCCCTGGTGGTCCAGTGGCTAAGAAGCTGCCCTCCAGTGCAGGGGACACGGGTTTGATCCCTGGTTGGGAAACCAAGATCCCACATGCCTTGGTGCGTCTATGTCCACACACCGCAACTACTGAGCCTGTGCGCCGCAGTAAAGACCCAGCATAGCTGAAAAACAAGCAAAACCCAAAAAGAACAAAGTCACACAGCCAGGAAGCCGTGGAGTGGACATCTTCCCTTTTGTCTCACAATGGCGAGGAAGAGGAAGCTGAGAGCAGATGCGAGATCCACACTTTGTGCAAACCTTTGGTGGGGTGCATCATGGGGACCCTGCGGGTGGGGAAGCAGGATGACTGTGTCCCCTTCATTGTCCCTTGCTACCCGGGTCTTCCTGGCTCCAGCCAACTCTCTCCCAGTGAGCCCACTGCGTCCCCTCGGGCTGGAGTTGCCCTGCCCCCTTGGTCTTCTCTAGTAGTCCAGCTGTCTTTGGCCCTGGGCCTTTGGGGCCCTGCCAGTTTGCACAGCTATCTTACACTTTTCCACTTGATCTTTTGCACGTGCATTTCTTGAGCACTCATAACAAGGAGTTTGCATCCAGGTGGAAAGGTAAATTCCCAGCAGAAGGCAGGACTGAGAGAGAAGTCCCAGTGTGCATGACGCCCACATGGGCTTGGAACTTGCCAGCGCGTCCTACAGGGCAGGCCCTGTTGCTGGATGACCTTTGCAGCCCAGAGCCTGGCACAAAGTGGCTGCCCAGTGCCAGTAGACACGTAGACATCCGGGCACTCCGTGTGACCAGGTGGTGCTCAGAGGGGAGGTCACAGTGGGCTGCAGGGTTCAGGGAGGTTCCTAGAGGAACTGGGCAGGTTTAAGCAGGTGGCCACTTCAGATTCCTACAGCGCCTCCACCCCCATGCCAGTGCCAGCAGCTCCTGCCCCGCCGGCCCTCCCATCTCTGTAGTCGGGTGCTCGGTGGCCCATTCATGTGGCAAGCGTGGGTCACGGCCTGTTGCGAGCAAGCTCAGCATGTGTGCTGGGCACCGTGAGGGCCTGAGCAGAGACAGACTGGGAGGAGATAAGATAAGCAAGGGAGGCAGACTGAGGGGCGGCCTCTGCAGAGGAAGCCCTGATGTGGTGGGTTTTTACTGGGACCAGACCTGAGGGGGAGATGTGGGCCTTGCATGCACACGCATGCACTCACGCACACTGTGGGAGCCGTGTGTGAGAGGAAGGAGGCTGGAGTGGACACTGGATGGTGGGGAGAGGGCTGGGAGTGGGAGCAGAAAGGGGCGCTGGCAGTGAGCCAGGCTCACCCCCCCACCCCTGCCCCGGAGAGCCCTCGAGCCCTCACTGGAGCCAGAGCCGGCCCTCGCTGCCCGCCCCCAGCCCCAGCCCCCCAGACGGCCCCAGGGTAGGGGGCTTCTCCAGGGCCTGCATGTCTCCCCGACCTCAGATGCCCTTCTAGCCACAGCTCCGCTGCCTGGAATCTGCTGCAAGGCTCCGTTTCCTTAGACCAGGGCTTCGTTCCCCGTTGAAAGCAAAGGTAACACGATGTTGGTCACTGACGACTCTGAACAGCTCCCTCTCCTGAGAGCAGGTGTGGGGAGAGGGCTTGACTTTGGAGAGGGCGGGGGAGAAGAGAGGATGGGGGGGCGAAGAACTCCGTGTGTGTGTGTGTGTGTGTGTGTGTGTGTGTGTGTGTGTGTGTGTCTGTATGAGAGTGTGAGCCCATATAGTCCAGGGTCTCCCCCAGCCTCCCTCCTGCCTTTCCCTTTACCTCTCTCTCTACCAGGAACCCAGGGAAGCTGGAGAGGGGACCCCCTCCTTGGGTTGTTTAACAACCTCCATTTTCTCTGTGTTGTAATTTGCTGCCTTCACATTTTGCCTTAATGTAGATTTTTTCCACTTGATTTCCTAGCGTTGGTCTCTCATTGTTTTTCTCCACTTTTAAATTTGAAAGGCCAGAAAAAGAATGGGAAAGACAAGGGAAAGACAGAGAGAGGAGGCAAACCCAGTGTCCCTGGGCTCCTGTGCTGTTCAGCTGCGGGAATTTCTCAACTCTCTGGAGGGGGATTTTTCCCCAGCCTAGTCTGGAGCCCAGAGCCCGGGGTGCTGTTTAGGATGAGGGAGCAGCCTGGGTTGCAGAATGGCACCCCGGGCTCTGGGTGCCAGAGCAGGAGGGCACAGGTGCTGAGTCCCCCGGAATCTGTGGACATGATGCGTATCTCGGTCACCTCGCTGCCCACTGCCTATGGGCTGGCTGCTTAGCTGCTTCCTGGCAAGGGCGGGCCTCCTGGTGAGGGAGATAAGGAAGGAAGAGGGGGCGGTGAGAGGATTCCCAAGTCTGGAGGATGTGATGGACGGCTCTGGAGAGGCACAGGGGAGCCCAGGTCCTCAGCTGCCCCATACCTGGGGTGAACCTGGGCAGAAGCAGGCCACTCTGGGGGGAGGCCCTTTCTTTCTGCCTTCTCTGCGCCACCAGGGTAGTCCACAAGTTGGCGGGCCCTGAAGGCAGGGGGTCTGGGGGCTTCTTGGAGCGAGTAGGGAGGACTTATTCAGATGGGTGGTGTAGAGAGAGCCCTATCCTGTCGGGGGCAGGGAGGTGCCTAGAAAAGAAGGAAGCTGAGCCCAGTGAGTCAGTAATTAGACTTTGTATAGCCCATGTCCACTGGGGCATTAGGAGTGCAGTTGGAGGCAGACACTAACACACATATACCAGCTGGACCCAAAGAATACCAGGAAAGGTCACCAGACCACAAATAGAAAGGGCACAGAGACCACAAAATACAACAGGAAACCCGTATCAAGTTTCACTAGTGGAACTTCCATGTCACGTTCAAGTCAGGGCAGGTGTGTGGAGCCTGGCGGACGTGCAGGGTTCCAGCGCCAGGGGAGGGCTGGCCAGGGAAGAGCCTGTCCTCGGGCGGAGGCAGGGTTTCAGAACCAGGAGGCCGGCAGTGGGAGGGCGGCCCCATGCGCCTTCCCTCCAGTCCTGTGGAGGCCACCGGCCCGGGGGTGGCCCGGTGGCCCTGTGTCGTGGATGAACAGAGAGGCTCGGGGCGGCACATATGGGGACCAGGATGCCTTCACTGTCACTTGTGTCTGCACGTTTGGTCTGGCTTGGGTCCTGAGGTGCACTACATGTTGCTGTATTTGCTTCTGATTATTTCCAAGAAATAAAACAGGGGTCATGCCTGGGAGCCCTCCTCTGGAGCCCTCAGTCTTGTTCCATCCCTGCCTTCCTTGAGGTGCCCACACCTTGCAGGGGCTGAGTTCCCTTCTTGACTTAGTCATTCAGCAAGCATTTATGGAGCACTTAGTGTGTGCCAGGCACTGGGGAGATTGCAGTGCGTACAACAGGGAAAATCTCCTGCCTTCTTGCAGCTTTTGCTCATATCTATGTGTGTGTCCATATATAAGACATTGTATTATATGTGGCCTTTAATTTCCACATGAAAGGGACAGAGAGTGGTGCACTTTGCTTTATCAGTCCACTTTGTATTTTCAGGGTTTTGTCATGCTGATACATGAGAGCTGTTTTATGTATCTTAGCTACATAATATTCCGTTCTTCTGTTGGAAAGTATTTAGGTGGTTTCCATGTTTTCGCTGTTTCAAACAGTGCCGCAGTGATCATCTTTGGTTGTATTTCCTTGCACCCGTGTGTGAGTTTCTCTGGGAAGAATGTGGAAGGGGACATGCTGGCTTGTAGGGCTCTAGGCTCCCTGGCTTAGTCTGCCTTCAGTCTCCTCGCTCCCCTAGTGCTTGGGCCGGGAGCTCTCCAAGGTCCTGACTGCCCCCTTGAGCCCAGAAGCTGCTGGCATGAGCTTGTGGCTTCCTGCCCCTGACCCTGCGTGGAGGCACTGGCTGGGGGGACAGTGGAGCTTGCAGCTGGCACGGGGCAACCGGTGCCTGCCTCGGGGCTGGGGCTGTGTGTGGGGTGAGGGGCTTGCCAAGGATGACCCAGAAGGGCCTAAGTGGGCCATGGGGAGCACCAGAGTCCTCCATACCCCCCTTCTTAGGATCCTGTTCCTGGAGCCTGGGAGAGGTGAAAGGTTGCAGCCTCTGTGCAGAGATAGGGCTTGGGTGCATTCCTTGCTGCTTGGGTTTAATTTGATTACCTTTGCTCTCAGTACAGACTCACGGATTCTTATTTTATCCAAAGAGAGAGACCATGGGACAAAGGAGTGGGGGTGCAAAAAAGTGCCCCCACCCTGGTAGAGGGGTTTGGAGAGGACTTCCAAGGGATGTGCTAGCCATGGTCCCCACAGTGATGGGGCTTCAGAAGCAGGGGCTGGACACAGGAGGGAACCTTGGGGAAGTCACTTAACCACTCTGTGCCTCAGCGTCCTCATCTCTAAATTGGAACTGTGCTGGACTTCCCTCGCAGTCCAGTTGGCAGTTGGCGTGGGACTTGGGGTCTTCCCAGAAGTGGGGATGGGCTGCAGGGTATGGGGTTAACAGAGACCCAGTGACTGGAGCCTTCCCTTTCTCTGCCCAAGGGAGGCTCTCGACAGAGACCTGGATTACAGGCCCACCAACCAGCTATGTGACCTCCATCAGGCTACTTAGCACCTCTGAGCCTCAGTTTCTGCATCTGTAAGATGGGGCCATTAGCACCTGCCCCAGACACTCAATGAGTGCCAGGCATGCAGTGGGTGCTCAGTAAAAGTGGGTCTCGTTTGGGCCACCGCAGTCCTCTCTGGCTGTGGCAGGGGACAGGAGCTCTATGGAGCCGGATACTGTGCTACTTACTCCTGGAAGCTTGTGTCACCCTGGGAGAGCCTTGGTCTTGTGCTGCGGTCCCCTGAGCAGCCAAACTGACAATCAGGCAGTGACACCAAGGGGCCCGGAGGGTGCTTGGTTCCTGCTTGTGGGACCAGTGACACCACTGGGTACTTACCCCAGGGCAGGCCCTGCGCCCAGAGATGTACATGGGGCCCAGGTGTCCCCTGACCTGGTTGTGGCCGGTCGTGACACACTGGACTGGGTGAAAGGGTGACTTCTGGAGCCAGATGGCCCGCATTGAAACCCTACTCTGCCTGACTGTGTGACCTTGGGGAAGTCACTTAGCCGCTCTGTGCCTCAGCATCCTCATCTCTAAATTGGAACTGTGCTGGACTTCCCTCGCACCCCAGTGGTTAAGACCCTGTGCTTCCAATGCAGGGGATGTAGATTTGCTTCCTGGTTGGGAAAATAAGATCTCATACACTACATGGTGTGGTCAAAAAAAAAAATTAAGCTGGAGTTTTGCTGATGATACTGACTTCAGACGGGTGAATTTATGCAAAATGTGCAGTGTAATATTCAAAGGCACTAGACACTATAAACATTCACTGTTACTGAGCTCTATTTGAAACCCCCCAGACTCCCCTCAAGTCCCCCCACTCTTGCGGTTGTAAGAACATTGCTCCCCGCTTAGACTCTCTCTCATCTTGAGTACCTTGTGATTTGTTGACTGGGCAGTGATCACCTGAGTCTTCTTTCATTAGCTAAACGAAGCCTGCAGTATGTACCCCAGGGAGGGGAGCACCACCCAGAAATATGACTTATTGTTATTGAGAACAATTAACTCCCATTCTGTGCCTCCCTCCCCTCTGCCCTCTGGCCCCCTCCTCCCTCCTGGAGCCAGGTGGCTCGTCCTAACCCCCTGTCCAGCCTCCTCCTCTTGTCCATCTGTCTCCCCAGATGGGGGGGAGAAATGTAGCAATTGGCCCACTTTCTAACTGGAAAGGAACCATATGGAGGATTTAGCTGGAAGCTGAGTGTCTGCCCAGCCACTGTTAGGGCAGGGCCAGCGCTGGGGGCAGGAGACTGGCTTCCCCCGGTTCTCTTTGTGAGCTGGGACTGGGGGGCCCCAGTCCTGCCCCCAGACCCCCCTTCCCTCCCCCAAGAGCCCCTGTAGCCACGTTCTTCTTCTGTGCTTGGCGCCTCTGTGGGCATCCTAGGAGGACTGGAGGTTCTTGTTCTGCCTGCAAGTGGCAGAAAGTAAAGGAGGTGGGTGCTGGTCAGGGTGGGGGACAGAGGCCATGGCTGCCTCACCTGCTACACAGAACCAGGGGGTCCATTTCCTGGCGACGTGAGAGTGAGCCTATATCAGGTGGCTCTGGGCCTTGCAGCCCCCTTCTAGAGTGAGTACCTTGTTTCTTCAGCATGCCCCCTCCCCAACCCCGGCTGCTCGGGCCTCCTCCCACTAAAACTCAGCCACTCAGCTCAGGATCACCGCCTTTGGGCAGCCTTCCCTGATTGCCATCTATGCCCTTCCCTGGGCGGAGCTGATGCTGGCCCCTCTTCCTCTGGGTAAAATAGGTGGGTGCTGTCTCCCCACACTGGGAACCCTTGCAGCCCATCCTCCTCACAGAGGTGCATGGCGTCTGCTCAGAGGGCTCAGGTGACCCCAGCCTGGACTGAGAGGACATACAGAGGCTCGGGGGTGCCCAAGGGTGGCAGCCAGGTGCCCGGCCAAGGTGGGTAGTTTGGCTGCGACCCAATAGGATCCTGTGTGAGATGGAGCTGGGCTGAGACCCTTGAGTGGGACCCACAGGAAGGCAATGGTCTCAGATAAAGGATCTGCCTTCATCAAGAATACTCCCTCAGCCTTTTCCATCAACAGAGCCCTGACTCTGCCACCAGAGGTGCTGGATGTCTTATTCCCTGGGGTCCCCCACTCTGTATCCCAGTGGGGAAAAGGACTGTGTGGCTTTGGGCAAATCACTTCTCTTTTCTGAGCCTCAGTTTCCTCATCTGTCAAACGCGGTTGATACGAGAAACGGGTCCACAAGTGCTTTTGCAGCAGGAGATGAGGGGAGATTGAGATAACACGAATGATGCCGACCCCTCCGCCAGCCCTGGAGAGACGCAGCTGAGGCTGGGGACTGGCTGGCTGAGGTGGAGAGTGCTCCCAGGGTCTCTGTGAGCCACACGGCCTGGCTGCGAATCCTGGGGTGTGTTGACTGCATCCTGGTGGCGCCTGCAGGCTTGGGGGCATCTTGTCCTGGAATGAGCTTGAGAGGCAGGCAGGCCTTGGGTCCCCTCCCCCAGGATCCAGCCAGGTAGGCAGTGGCCAGAGAGAAAGGAATGACAGGAGAGCCCCTAAAGACCTTCCAATCCCAATCAGCTCCTCCAGGCCCTCCGCCAAAGCAGTCCCTTAAGAATGGCCTTCCTGGGCTCTTCTAAGCTCCCTGCTGGGAATTTGGCCATAAATAAGATGGAGGGGGGCTGGGTGTCATCGCACCCTGTTGGGTCAGGGTGGAAGCTGGAGAGCCTACATACTGAGTGGCCTGCGAGTGCCCAGAAGAGAGCTTAAGAATGCCCACGTATGGGCAGTAGCTGGGTTTACAGCATCACTGCCTTAGATGTGCGGGCACAAGTCAGCAACCCTGCATGCTGCCCTCACGAAGGGGCCTGATGGTGAACATGGGGCCCGGGATCAAGAGCCCTGGTAGGTGTGTGTGGATGTGGGTACCAGAGTCTCTAATGGCCCAAGGGGGGCAATTGGTTTTCATTCTCAGCATTGCTCCTCCGAAAAGTCTTATGAAGTAGTTTCATCAAAAAAGAACCAATATTTACTAAGCACTTACTGGGTGGCAGATGTTACTATATATGCACGAACTCACTTAGCTTTGTAACAACCCTATGAAATAGGTGGTATTATTATCTTTATAGATGATGTATTTGAGACAACAGAGAAGTTCAGTAACTAACCTGACATCACACAGCAGTAAGCAGCAGAACTGAGATCTGAACCCAGGCAGTCTAGCTTTAAGGCCGATACTATATTGCTTCTTGCTAGCAGCCTATTTTATAAAGAGGGGCGCAGAGAACTTAAGTAACGCGTCCAGGGTCACCCAGCTTTGTGGAGCCAACACTTGCCCTGTGGCTGTTCTGACTGCACAGCCCATGCCAGATCGGGACCTGGGAGCAAGGCAGGCCAGGGGACCGTGAGTAGCCCCCAGGGGGAGACCCTGTCCGCCCCAGGCCGACTGGTGCCCTTCCTGCAGGGGGCGTGTGCATCGCCCAGTCCGTCAAGATACCTCGGGAGCCCAAGCCTGGGGAGTTCGACAAGATCATCCGGCGGCTCCTGGAGACATCAAACGCCAGGGCGGTCATCATCTTTGCCAACGAGGATGACATCAGGTGAGGACAGGTAGCAGTGGGCCGGGGCTGGGGTGCCAGGGAGCCCTGCTGGTCAAGCCTGACCCGCCCTGGGGTCCAGAGAGGTGGGGTGAGCCAATGAGGGGGTTGTGGCTTTGGAGGCCTTAATGACCTTCCAGAACATTCCCCTCCATCCCCGCCAGCACCCAGCAATATCTCCTGGGAGAGAATCTGTTTTGCTGCAATTCAGGGGGAATTGCAGACCCCTCTGGCTGAGGCACAGGCTCCCTTCCTTTCCCCCTCCCTGTGTCCTACATCCATCTACCAACTCAGGATGGTTAGCAGGTCCTTTTACAGAGGGGCTAAGGCCGTGGGCCCAGGGTCAGAGCCCCTAGGTGGGAATCTTGCTTTCCCTCCGACTAGCTGTGTGACCTCAGGCAAGTTTCTCAGTCTCTCTGGGCTTCTTTTCTGCTTAAAAATAAATGGAGCTAATAAAGGCTGCTTGATAGTGTTGCTGGAGCACTGTGTGCAGGAATGTGCATAAAGGAAGGAGCAGAGGCTGGCAGGAGGTAGGGTTGGCCGTCTCTCAGCCCCTCCCTCCTCCCTTCTGTGAGCTCAGGGTAGTGGGAAGAGGCCTGGGCTGTGGTTCTAGTCCTGATCTGGGCACACACTCATGTGGGCAGTATCATTCCCTCCCTGGACCTCAGTCTCCACATTTGCAGAGTGGGGACAGGTGGACTCCAGGTGCCAGAACCATGTGGTACAGAAACCCTGGAGCAGTCTGCCCCCTGAGTCACAGGTCAGAGTCTCAGGTGCCCTTAAAAGATGACCCCTGAGCACCCTTCTTAATGTGCTTCTCTTCTTCCTGCTCTTTCTCTCCCTACCACCTCTTTAAGACTGGATGTCACGGCCAAGATGGACCAGCCTCCTTGATTCCCTAGACTGAGCGGGAGACACAGCCCCTGCTGAGAATCTGGTTGGGGAGGCACGCCCTGTGTTTACAGAGGAGACGTGGTCTCCCCAGATCGCCTCCCTCAGACAGCTGGCCCACCTGCCCACCTGCCCAGCCCAGCTTGCCCGGTCCACCCTGCCTCCATGCGGCCCCCTCCCCATTGCTCACCAGCATCCACTCTTCTTTCCAACACTCTTTCCTACTTGGAAAGACCTCATCCTGGACTCCTGAATTGCAGCAAAACAGATTCTCTCCCAGGAGATATTGCTGGGTGCTGGCGGGGATGGAGGGGAATGTTCTGGAAGGTCATTAAGGCCTCCAAAGCCACAAGCGCCAGCTCTAATGGGTGTTTCTCAGGCAGCAAAGCCCCAGGGTGCGGGAGTCCTCAGGGTCCGCCTGGCACCTCTGAGCTGCTCCTGGTCTCCACAAAGCTTTCAGGGTCCCTAAACTCTGGCCCTGGGTGGCCCTGTGTGGCCCTGTTGCTGCAGGTCAGCTGGCACGCGGGGCAGGAGGAGCTCCTTCTGAGCTCTTCGCCTCCCTCCAGTCACAGTCCCCGCCCCTGGCCCCCACTCCCGTGTCAGAGCCCAGCACTACTCAGGGCCCCCCCCCCCATCCAGGGACACACCCTACTCGCAGCCTCCTGAGCGGCTCTGATGGACCCACACGTGGGGAGGGGAGATGAGGGCGCCTGGCCGAGGGTCCCAGAGAAGGGTCGCCTGGGGGGCGGGGGGAGGCCTTAGACTGAGTCCCTGAGCAGCTGGGAGGGGTATGTGGTGGTGGTGGGGCTTTCTGGAAATCCACATGCGTTTTCAGAAGCAAAGAGAGGTAAAAATAAACCCAGGTGACTTTGCAGAGATGGAGCCTTGGGAGCTCTGGTCATCTCTGGCTGGCCGGATGCAGGCGGGTATTAATAGGGCTGCGGTGTGGGTTCTGAGAGCAGCCTTGCCTACAATTAGGGGGCCCTGTGGGGGCCGCAGCAGCCTTGGGGGCCTAGGAATGTCGAGAGTCAGGAGATGGTGAGGAGGGCAGATGTGGGCTCTGGGGTGAGGAAACACGTTTCTCCCTGGCAGCCCAAGGCTTCCTGCCCCAGCTGGCCACCTCCTGCACAGGTCTGGCAGTCGCCCCAAGCCCCAAGGCAGTCTGTCCTGGCCTTGTCCGTGGGATGGGCTGGCCAGTTTCTAGTATCCTGGCCTCTCACTTGCTGTGTGATCTTGGGCAAGTTGCTTGCCTCCTCTCTGCTCCCATCTGTCCCCATGGAATGAGATACCTGGGGGGAGTTCTGCCCAGTCCTTCCTGTTTTTCTCCTTCTAGAAGATGTCTCTGAGGGGGCCACTTAGTTCAAGCATCCATTAGCACTGACTGAGTGCTGTTGTGGGCTCGACCCTGCGCGGGGCTCCAGGGCCCCTGACTTGACTAGGACCACTGTCACTGTGGCCTGGGTGGTGGTGGGGAGCCCCTGGCTGCCCGCACCCTTTCATCCATCCACGAGGGCAGTGGGGGGTGGTTCTTTGAAGCACCTGGACCTTCGGCACAGAAGGAGGTGGGGTGCAGAGGGGGACAGGTGTTGGTGTGTGTGTGTGTGTGACAGTGGTTATAAATGTGACAAAGGGCCAGGGAGTGTGGGTCTGGGAGCCTCAGAGGACAGAGCTTGGGCAGATGTATTTCTGGGGACCTGAGTCAGACACGGGGCAGGTCCAACCAGAGGGAAACAGGCATGGCCTCGACGGGGACAGAGGTAGCCCCAGGAGTGGGAGTGGGTCTGGGAGACCACATGGGGCCTGTAGGCGGCTGTGAGCCCAGGGCACAGGCAGGTATAGGGGTGCAGTGTGGGTGAAGGGCAGCCGTGGGCCTATAGGCAGGTGTGGGTCAGGGCAGCAGGGAACCGGGGGCCTGGGGGTCCAGGCGTGGGTGCTGGGGTGGCTATGGGGCCCTGGGCTCCTGTGGTCGGGACGGGGGATCCAGGCACAGGCTGCGAGGGGGACAGGAATGAGCCTGGGGGAAGGGCAGGGGTGGCCAGGGTCGGGGAGCCCCTGGGCAGACATGGCTGGGCTGGGCTGGTGCGTGTCCCCACAGGCGTGTGCTGGAGGCGGCACGGAAGGCCAACCAGACCGGCCACTTCTTCTGGATGGGCTCGGACAGCTGGGGCTCCAAGATCGCCCCTGTGCTGCACCTGGAGGAGGTGGCCGAGGGCGCCGTCACCATCCTCCCCAAGAGGATGTCCGTGCGAGGTAGGCCCGGCAGCCGCAACGGCGCGCCCACCACCCTCCCCGGCTCCGTGCGCCCTGCTGCCAGCGTCACCCTGATGGGTCCTTCTTATCGTCCCCCTCACCGTCCCTCTCCGGCTCCTCGTCTTCCCGCACCCTGTCTCTCTTCATCCTTGGCTCCCAGCTTCTCTGTGCTCGGGCTCTGGGCTGGGAGGCCTTCCTGGCCACACTCGTCCCGGCGGGGTTAGAAGCCACGCTCGGGGTCTTTCTTTCTTCCATCTCAGATATTCCTGGGTGTTGAGGGTGGTGGCAAGTACAGGAGGCTCATTTATCAAGACTTCTCCTTCACCCCCATATACTCTCATCCCTTCTCCCCTCTGGGACAGAAGAAGTGAGACCCCTGCCCCACTGGGAGCGTGTCCTCTGCTAGAAGGGCCCTGGGAGCTGCCAGCAGGCTACCAGAAAAGGGTGCCAGGTTGGGGGCAGGGGCCTCCCTGCAGAGTCCTGGTGGGCCCTGAGCGGGCTGGGGGTGGGGGTGGGCCTTCCCTGCCTGGCATCCCTTCCTCCTGGGACAGAACTCAGTCACCCTGGGCAGGACAGATTGCTCTGGCTGGAGCCTCACTGTGAGTGAGGCGCGAAGTTCCTGTTAAAACGGCCCGGTTTGGCAGGGACCTCACTGTCCTCCCCACGGTGGAGGCAGGCTCCCAGGGGCTCCTCCCCTGCTCTCGCTGAGGTCAGCAGACATCAGCATTGATGGAGCTGGGAAGCCCACAGACATCTACCTCCACCAAACTTTCCAAGAGACCGAGGTCTGAGTAGGGGAGGGACATGGGTCACATGGCCATGTCCTCTATTCACCCTGAGGCAGAAGGAACACAGGTGCCAGAAGTTTCCACACTGCCCCTCTCAGCTTCAAGCCATAATAAACACAAAATAACAGAAACTATGGGTCTTGGTACCCACAAATGCCAGGCCCCATACAGACATCTCATTTAGTCTTTCCAGCAACCCCACATTTAGTAAGTGAATACATTAAGGCTCAGAGAGGTTAAGTGACATTTGGTGGCAGTAAGTCACACATACTTGCTATTCAGTGGCAGAACTAGGATCTGAACCCAGGACTTGCGAGACAAATCCCCTTTTTCTCTGGGGCACCAGAGAAACCACAAAAGCAGTGGTTCTCAGCAGGAGGTGATTTTGGTCCCCAGGGACATGTGGCACTGTTTGGAGACATTTTTAGTTGTCATGATCAGGGAGTGGTGCTTCTAGTGGGTGGAGGCCAGGGATGCCGCTCAACATCCTGCAATGCCCAGGACAGCCTCCCCCCACCCCGCACCGGCCCCCCACCACCAGCACAGAGTGAACTGGCCCAGTGTCAGTAGTGTCAAGGTTGAGAAACTCAGCATTCGACCAGTGCCAGCACCTCCCTGACAGCTCCAACAGACAGTCACTGAGCCTCCACTGGGCCCTGCCACCAGCAGGAACTCGTTGCTGGGTGAACTTTTAGGCTTTTGGGTCTGTTCCCAGCAGCTCGGGCAACTGTGAACGTGACACGGAATGGTCATGGTGCAGAAGGCTGGGGGAGGAGAAAAGGGCTTATTCACCCACCTGCCTGCCACCCTGGGCCCGGGTTTTCCGGGATTAGAGCAGAGTTGATAAGTCCTCTGGAGCATTCGGAGAAGGAGGCTGCCTCAGTGAGCGATGGGGAAGTTGTGGACTGGAAGGAGAACGATTCAGGCCCCTGTCTTGCTGTGTGACCTGGGCCAGTCCCTACACTCTCTGGTTCCGTCTCCTCTTCAGAACCAGAGCTCACGTACTCTCAGGACTGGGTGCCGACCCCCCGGCCCCACCAGCCTCTCTGCTCTCATCTCAGGACCTCCAGGTGGTTCCTTCTCCGAGAAGCCCCATATTAGCATTTCGGTAGTTAAGAAGCAGCGCAAACACCCTCATCCTGTACTTCTTCCGTAAAGGCAGCCGCTGTTCGATGACAGAGGCTCCCCCTGGAACTGAACCCAGCTCTTTTCACCAGGAAGAAAATGAAACGGCTCACGTTTCCCCCCCGGGTCCTGGATCAGAGGGTGCGCTCTTCCTCCCCACCTTGTCCGCCCGCGCCTCGTCTAAGCGTCTAAGCTGCGGGAAGAGCGAAGGGCTGGGGGCGGGTGGAAAGAGGGGCGCTGGGTCCTGACATCCTGGTTCCCCGCCAGGCTTCGACCGCTACTTCTCCAGCCGCACGCTGGACAACAACCGGCGCAACATATGGTTTGCCGAGTTCTGGGAGGACAATTTCCACTGCAAGCTCAGCCGCCACGCGCTCAAGAAAGGCAGCCACGTCAAGAAGTGCACCAGTGAGCACGCGCGGGGTGGGGGGGGCAGGGGCGGGGCCAGGTGGGCGGGGCCAGGGCCAGGGGCCGGGGGCGGGGCCAGGAGGAGGAGGCGGGGCCGGGGCGGGATTAGGAGGCGGAGCCAGGAGCGGGGCCGGAGGTGCAGGGTTAGGAGGGCGGGGCCTGGAGGGGGGGTCAGGGGCGGTGCCGGAAAGGGGCCAGGAGGGGCGGGGTCTGGGGCGGGGCCGGGGCGGGGCCGGGACCGATTCCAGGTCCGGTGGGTGGGCTCTCTCAAGCCCCCAGCCGTCGGTGGCGCTGCTTGTAGGGGAAGGGGCTCCTGGATTTGGGCAGAGCCGCTCTCTGGCTGACCGTCTTGGGCCTCATCCAGACGTCCCTCTGGCGAGCCCACAGAGCTGACTGGCCCCAGCTGCCGCGTGCACCCTGCCACTCACTGGTCTGAGCGTCTCTAACTCCTTGAGGGTCCCGCAGTCACTCCTCAGACATCAGTTTGACTCCCAGCGCCTGGCCTTTTTCTAAGCATCGTGGATATATCAGGGAATGAAAGCCAAAAAGCTCTTGGCGTTTTTATTCTAATGGAGAGGCAGACAATAAACAAGATTAAAAAAGTAAACTATAGACTATGTCAGAAGGAAGATGTGCAGTAGAAACAAAATAGGTAAGAGTCTGGCTTCGCTGCAAGGTAACCTTTCAGCAGAGTCCTGAAAAGGACAGGGGATGAGCCACGGGAGGATGGGACGACGGCTCTGTTTTACATACAGATCGGAAACAGAGGTTCAGAGAAGGGAAGTAAAGAGACCTGAGTTCCCACAGGTGGAAGGCAGTAGAGCAAGATGTGGATCCAGGTCTGAGCTCTCAGTCCTCGGCCCCCTACTGTAGCTGCCTTGGCGTGTCCACATTAGATATGGTTGGATGTGGGTCCTTGTGAGTTCTTGGTCTGGACAACTCTGCAGCAGGACCTGGTGTCAGGGACCTTGGGAGGGCTCTGGGTACCCCTCAACCTGAACTAGCTGTGCCCTCTCGGGGCCTTGACTTTCTCATCTGAAAGATGGGATAGATGATGAGCCAGCTCAGAGGGTGTCTGGGGATGCAGGTGAGAAGGCTGATGGGAGGCACTTTGTAAGATGGTGGCTCTCAACCCTGGCTGTGCATCAGCATCACCTGGAGCTTTAAAAACTCTCCCAGGCCAGAATGGCTGTCATCAAAGATCTACAGACAGTAAATGCTGGAGAGGGTGTGGAGAAAAGGGAACCCTTTTGCACTGTTGGTGGGAATGTAAGTTGATACAGCCACTATGGAGAACAGTATGGAGATTCCTTAAAAACAAAAACAAAAACAAAAAACTAGGAATGAAACTACTATATGACCCAGCAATCCCCCTACTGGGCATATACCCTGAGAAAACCACAGTTCAAAAAGACGCATGTACCCCAGTGTTCATTGAGGCACTATTTACAATAGTCAGGACATTGAGGCAACCTAGATGTTCATCAACAGATGAATGGATAAAGAAATTATGGTACATATGTAAAGTGGAATATTACTCAGCCATAAAAAGAACAAATTTGAGTCAGTTCTAGTGAGATGGATGAACCTAGAGCATGTTATTCAGAGTAGAGTAAGTCAGAAAAACAAATATCATACATTAACACATATATATGGAATATAGAAGAATGGTACTGATGAACCTATTTGCAGGGCAGGAATAGAGATGCAAACATAGAGAACAGACTTGTGGACACAGCAGGGGAAGGAGAGGGTGGGACAAATTGAGAGTAGCATTGAAACATATACATTATCATATGTAAAATAGATAGCTAGTGGCAAGTTGCTGTATAACACAGGGAGCTCAACCCAGTGCTCTGTGACAACCTAGAGGGGTGGAGTGCAGGGTGGGAGGGAGGTTCAAGAGGCAGGGGATATATGTATACTTATGGTTGATTCACGTTGTATTGGCAGAAACCAACACAACATTGTAAAGCAATGATCCTCCAATTAAAAAAAAACAAACCTCTACCAGGGCCTCACCCCCAGACCCACTAAGCAGAACTTTGGGGATGGATTGTTTTTCAAGCTCTCCCAGTGTGTATTTAGGGCTGGAAATATCTGGCAAGAGCAGCTTTGTTCACATCCAATCACTTGGGGTTCTTTTCAAATGCTGGTGCTTGGCTTCTAGCCCCAGACATTCTGATGGAATTGGTCCTGTGTGCCACCATATATCCCCTGCCTCTTGAACCTCCCTCCCTCCCACCCTGCACTCCACCCCTCTAGGTTGTCACAGAGCACTGGGTTGACCAGGGCATTGGGATTTTTTAAAAGATGCACCAGGTGGTTTACTGTGCAGCCAAGTAGGGGAACCACTGGCTTGGAAGGAGAAGTGGGTGATAGGAGGGGGAGTGGCGTGCGCCCCAGGTGAGGGGAAGGCTTGAGCAAAGCATGAGAGCCTGGAGTGAACTCAGGGTGGCTAGGAAGGACTGAAGGACAGCATATTCCAGCTGACCTGGATCCTTCCTGCTGCCTCGGAAGCCCCAGCAGAGGCTGGTAAGGGTCTTTGTGTGGCCCCAGGCCAGGCACAGTGAACTCACCCATGTCTGGGTGACGTGAGGGGTGGGGTAGTTGTGGGAAATGTTTGTGGAAGCTGAGACCACCCTGGATGGGGGGTTGCAGCCCTGGCTTCCCATGGCCTCGCCCAGGTTTGAGCTGAGCTGGTCCCTTGGAAGAACACCTTAGGCCAGGAGGGTCAGGGTAACACCCGTGGACTATGGGCTTGGGACTCAGCACCTGTCCGTGCGTCAGGGACTGGGTCTGACTCTGCTTCCTTCTGGCTCTGTGACCTGGAACAAGTTATTTAACCTGTCTGAGTCCCAGAGAGGGCAGGGAAGCCACCACCCATCTCAACTGGTTGTTGGGAGGATAGGTGATGTGTTTGAAGGGTATGAAGAAGCTGGCTGAAAAATGATGCATATGGTAAGTGCTCATAAAATGGTGATTGTTGGGGACTTCCCTGGTGGTCCAGTGGTTAGGACTCTGCGTTACCAATGCAGGGGGCGAGGACTTGATCCCTGGTATGGGAACTAAGACCCTCTATGCCTCAGGTGGAGCCAAAAAAAATAAATAAAATAGCCTACTTCCAAACTTTCTTTAAAAAAAAAATGGTGGTAGTTGTTGATAGAGAGGAAAGGGGAGAGATGGGATTTAGATGCAATTGGGTAATATAACAGCTCAAGTCTGTCGTAGGATTCTGTTAGCTGTAGGATCCCCGATGACAGAGGACAGCATCATAATTGTTGCACCCATTTTACAGAAGAGAACATTGAGGTGACCGGTGAACATTGCAGTGCTAGAGAATTGGCAGAACTGGATTGGTACCCAGGCAGTTTGGGTCTCCTGCCCGCCTCTCCCACCGCTTTCCCTTCCATGGTCTGAGCCCCTCTCTCTCTGGCCCTCGGCCAGTCCTGTGTTCTCCACCTGCCTCACTCTCTCTCCTAAGCCTAGCTTCCTATCCACCTCTCCCAGGATGCTGGCTGTCCACGCTGGTGGCGTTGGGTGGGTCCCCTCTAGTCCCCTCAATGCTAACGGTTTTGATAGTCGGCCTCTGCCTGTCTCAGTCCCACGGGCCCTGCTGCCCTGCCCACGGTCTCCCTGGGAGCTCCTGTGTTCCCCTGCCCTGTGCTCTGCCAAGTCCACGCCTTCCCGCCCCAGGACAAGAACGGGCCTGGTGACCTTCCGAGAGGGTGAGAAGGACCATCTCATGCTGGGGTCTTACACTTGGAGAGATCTGATTCATCCTTCAGGATCTGAAGGTGTTAAATTGAATTCCCCTCCAGACTAGGATTTGACAGCCAGTTGTTTCTTTGGGAGGAAACTGGATGCGGAGGTAAGGCGGCCATCAAGGGTGTGATACCAAGCAGGTCACCTCCACCAACAGCTGGAGCTTTACTCCCCTGGGGTCTCTGGGGACAGGAGGAAGCACGACTGCCAGTCATTCCACTGGAGGTGTGAGGACCCGGGGTGTGTGCACACCAACTCTCGTCAACTGTTTTTTTAAAACTTGATCAATTTTAAATTATTTTTTGGCTTGTCACCATGTGACTTGTGGGCTCTTAGTTCCCCAACCAGAGATTGAACTTGAACCTGGGCCCTGGCAGTGAAAGTGCCAAGTCCTAAGCACCGGACCTGCCAAGGCATTCCCTCCTGTCAATCATTTTAAAAAAATTGATTATTTAATATTTTTTTGGCTGCACTGAGTGACTTGGGGGAATCTTAGTACTCCAACCAGGGACTGAACCTGGGCCCCAGCAGCAAAAGTGCCGAGTCCTAATCTGGCAGGGGAGCCCCTCCTGTCAGTCATTGCTGGCTCTCCCTGGAGGATGTTAATTCTTCAATGCCTCATCCAAATGGCAAAGGGGGCTTCTGTGGCCGGAGAGCCTCGGAAGAGCAGCAGATACTGGCAGTTGGAGATTGGGCTGTGTGTGTGTTAGACGCTTAGTAGTGTCCGACTCTTTGCAACCCCATGGACTGTAGCCCACCAGGCTCCTCTAGTCCATGGGGATTCTCCAGGCAAGAATACTGGAGTGGGTTGCTATTTCCTTCTCCAGGAGATTGGGCTAGTGTGTCTCAAAATGGCAAGGGGTCGTGGGCACCCATTCGTTCTCAAACGCACAGCTGTGAGAGTCGCCTTTAGCTGGGTGTGAATCCTAGTGCTGCCACTTTCCTAGCTGTGTGACCTTGGGCAGGTCACCTCTTGAGGCCTCAGTTTCCTCATCTGTATAATGGGAATTGTACTACCCACTCCCATCCCTTGATCCCCATCCCGAGCAGAGCTGCCTCGCTCACGGTTTCCTGGTGAAGGAGGGGGAAGTGGTCTGCAGGAAGTGTGGGAAGGTGGCCTGTGGCCTGCCCCAAACCTGAGCGAGACAGGGGTCACTGAGCGGGCGTCTCTGCAGCTGTCGGCCTGTGGGAGGGCCGCGCCTGCCTCCCTCCTCTTCCTCTGCCCCCGCCCCGGGAGCCTGCAGAACAGGATTTGGGGATTAAAGCTGTAAACAAGGCAGATGTGGCATCTGTCTTCTTGACAGCTCTGCCAGCCAGGTGATGGCTGAGCGGAGGAAGGTCTGGCTTATGAGGAGATAGGAGAATTTACTGCCTGCTGCTCCTAGCGGCTGGGAGCTATGAGAGGGAGGGCGGCTGCGTGGCCGCTGGGGATGTGTGGGGAGATGCCGATCACCCAGCCTGTGTTAGCAGCAGTAACAATAGTAACAGCTGATATTTATATAGCATGTGTTACATGTCAATTTCTGTTCTAATTTTTTGCATTTACTCTTCACAGCAACCCATTTTACAGATGAGGAAAGTGAAAGTGAAAAGTGAAAATGTAGCCGCTCAGTTGTGTCCGCCTCTGTGACCCCATGGACTATAGCCCGCCAGGGTCCTCTGTCCATGGGATTCTCTAGGCAAGAATACTGGAGTGGATTGCCATTCCCTTCTCCAGGGGATCTTTCCAACCCAGCTATCGAACCTGGGCCTCCCACACTGCAGACAGATTCTTCACCATTTGAGCCACAGTGGAAGCAAAGGAAAACTGAGGTGCAGAGAGGCTAAAGATTTTCCCAAGATCATTCAGCAGTAAAGAGCAGAGCTGGGATTTGAACCCTGGCCATCTGGCTCCAGGGATGTCCTGCCTCAGGCCAGCTGATGTCCCATCCCCGGGGCCCTCCTAGCTATTCCAGCCTGGCTTTGACAGTTCTTTTCACCTATACACTCCTAAGGGAGCTGGGGAGAGGAAGGAAGACCCACATTTGGGATTACCTACTATGCGCCAGGCTGTGTCAAGCACTAGGGGAGCTCACGTTTGCTGGAGCCATCAGCCACATGGTGGCCAGAGGGGTCCTGAGCCCTTCCCCTCACTGCTGTTTCTTACTCGTTCAACTGGCATTTACTCAGGCTGGCTGTGTCCCCAGCCCTGTGCTGGGCTCTGGGAGGGGAACAGACCGGCCCCGCGGAGCTCCCCCTGCAGGTGGGAGACTGTGTGACCTTGTGGACAAGATGGTACATGATGGTGTGGTCCCAGTAGTCAGAGCCGAGGGCCTTCGGAGAGCTTAATCCTGAGACAGGAGAAGACAGATCCAGGAGGCCTCCTCCTGGAGAGAAGTTGAGAGTGCTGGGAGACCAGGGATGTGGCACTTTTAAATCAGGAGGTCCGAAGTCCTCACTGAGAAAGTGACTGGGAAAGAACGTGCCAGGCAGAAGGTACAGCATGTGCAAAGGCCCTGAGGTAGGCTCAGGCCTGGCAGATCGGGGGAGCAGTGAGGAGGCCCACGCGGCTAAAACAGAGAGCAACAGGTAGCAGCTGAGGTCCGAGGGGTAGGGTGGGGTGACACAGGGTGTGTGTGGGGCCTGGTTGGCCATTAGTAAGGATTTAGTCATTATTAACACAGAATGAGACAAAGCCATGGCAGGGTTTGAAAAGGGATTAACGCGATAAGATTTATGTAATAATGGGCTCATTCTGGCTGCCTTCTGGAGCAGAGCCAGAGATGAGTTAGGGGCTGTAGGCTGGGGTGGGAGGTGATGGGAACCTGGAGCAGGTGGTGGCCATGGAGATGGTGAGGAATCTGATTCTTTATCAGTTTTGCAGTGTGGCTGCAGAATTTGCTAAAGGATTTGCGGTGAGAGAAAGATGACAAAATTAAGGAGGACTCTGAGGTGGGGGGGAGCATGGAGAGTCAGGCTGAGTCATGGGAAGATTCCTTGGAGAGGTGGGTGCAAAACCCAGGCTGAAGTTGGTCAGGAAGAAAATGGAGGAGAGAAATTGATGACGAGTAAGTGAGTAAGGACCGCTCTTCTGAGAAGTTTTGTTGTAAACAGAGAGAGAGAGATGCTAGCTGGGGAAAAAGTGGGGTCAGAAGAGGGTTTTGTTTGTTTAAATGGGAGAAATTAGAGCATATTTGTATGTTGCCAGCAAAGATCCAGCAGAGGAAAAGCTAGAAGCTGCTGGCAGGAGAGGGAGCATGGCTGGGTGATGGGGGAGAAGGGACATCCACGTGAGGGGCTGGCTGTGACTGTGGCCCCTTCCCTGGAGAGCTTTTGGGCTGGGGGTGGGCTGGGGTCTCAGAAGCAGTGAGGGGCAGAGAAGGGCCTTCCCTGGGAGCTGGCCTGTTCAGGTGCCAAGTGTGGCCTCGGCTACACATGTCACTCTATTCTAATGGTCCCTGGTGCTACCCTCATTTCAGACAAGTCAACTGAAGCCCAGAGATATTATGCAACTCAGCACGTAAGAGGCTGTTGGAGTGGAGAGGGGGACAGTGTTTCGAGCTGCTCCCTCTGGCGGGACATCCACATCCTATTTCTCGAACTTGGGTCTGTGGACATCTGGGGGTACATTCTTTGTTTGTTTGCTTTTTAAAAGTCATTTATTTGGTGGTGCTGGGTCTTAGTTGTGGTAGGTGGGGTCCTTTAGTTGCAGCACGTGGGATCCAGTTCCCCGACCGAGGATAGAACCTGGGCCCCTCCACTGGGAGCTCTGAGTCTTGACCACTGGACCACCAGGGAAGACCCTGGGGAGACATTCTTGAGGTCAGACTCTCAGGGACCCAGGAGTTCCTTGACGATTCCCAAACTTTGCATTTTCATTCAATGGCCATCCAGAAGTAATCTTTACTGATTGTGAAGACAGCTTCTCTGCTCCTGTGATTATTTGCAGTTGGAAGCCAATGTCACTGCCAGGATTTCAGCTTCTGATGTCTTTTCACCCTGGGATCTTCCTGGGACAGAACCACCTTCCCTCAGAAGGGGACTGGGGCTGGCTCAAGGTCGGGGAGCCCTGAGCTGTACCACCCGTGAGAGCCCAAAGGGGAGCACCTCCCTCCCCCTTCACTTCCCTGCCCCCGAGGTGCTGATCGTTAAGGGCCCTCGCCAGTAACCCTGTGAGGCCCTGGGGCTAGCTCAGGGTTCCCCGGGACGAGAGCTGACACAGAGCTGAGGCCAGGTTTGGGAGAACAGACCTGGGGTGGAAGGGACCAGGCTGAGTTGTTTAGAGGTCCCCTAACCAGAAAGTCCCTTTGACAGCAAGGAGATCAAACCAGCCAATCTTAAGGGAGATCAACCTTGAATATTCACTGGAAGGACTGATGCTGAAACTGAAATTCCAGTATTTTGGTCATCTGATTACAACAGACAACTCATTGGGAAAACCCCTGATGCTGGGAAAGATTGAGAGCAGAAGGAGAGGAGGTTGTCAGGATGAGATGTTTGGACAGCATCACCGATGCAATGAACATGAAGTTGGGCAAACTCTGGGAGATGGTGAGGGACAGGAAGGCCTTGCGTGCTGCAGTCCGTGGGGCTGCAAAGAGTTGGGCATGATTGGGCGACTGAACAACAACAACCGGGAAAGCAGGTGGCTTGATGGAGGTTGAAAATTCAAGTGGAGGGGCTGGCAGACACGGTGGGGTGGGTGGGGCTGAAGAACAGGACGAGGACGGGGAGGCTGCCATGTGACTTGGGGGCGTCAAGCAGCCCCGGGTGATGGAGTAGGACATGGGGGTGGGATTTGGGGACCCTAAGAAAAACCTGTGCGTTCCAGGGAGGTGGCTCAACCACAGGTGGAGTCAGGAAAGGGGGGCAGTGACCAGAAAGGACAGGTGTCAGCTTCCTCCCCTACCCCTGTATCAGTGGGCAAGCTGACCTGAGCCCTGTCCGTGCGGTGGGCACCCCATGCTCGTCTTGTGAGGGGGGCGGGGAGAGTCAGCACATGCCAGGCTGCATGCAGAGGGGCAGCCAGGCTGGGTGCAGGCCTCAGGCAGTGGGGAGTTATCCCTTGGGCGAGTGTTAGGGAAGAGAGGAAAGAGAAGCTTAGAGAACAGTACGTACATGGTATGATGTTGTGTGTCTTATTGATACATCTGTGCCTCCTTGAATCCTATCAGCAGCCCCACAAAGCAAACATAATTACCCTGGATTTTCATCTAGGGATGTAAGTGTTGCTTAATCCGGTCATAGGCCTGGTCCAGGGCAGAGCCACGCACCAGCTCTCCCTAGGGGGATCCTGGGACCCTCCTCTCCTGCTCCCTGGAAGTTTGCCCTACGGATGAAAACCGGTGTGGATATTGGCCTGTCTGTATGTAGATGCCAGTTTACAGATCTGTGGATACGTGCGGCATGCCCACACACCTATGTCAGTTACCTGCGTGCACGTGAACCTGGGGTGCGGACCCTGAGCTGTCCCCCCGGCGGCCCCCCAGCACCACTTTGCCCATGGGATGAACGCCCTGGGAGCAGCCTTCAGCCTTCAGCTGGCAGGGGTGGGCTGTGTGTTCCCTCAGATGGGCCGCCCTGAGGCCTCGGCCCGCCGGTCTCTGGAGCCCCCCGTGGGCGAGCCTCACACCTGGCATCAGTGCCTTCCCTGCTCGTCTCACTTCCTTACCCCTGACGCGTGCTTTCAGCGTCACCTCCAGATAAAAGGCCTGTGCTCACATCCTTGTCAGGACCTGTTTGTGGGGCTTCTCCGCCCGGCAGTGAATCTGAATAACCACCCGCGTGTACAAGTGCTATGCTAATTGTGTAGCTGTGTGTATAGAACATGTGTTTATGTGGCCACTTGTGTTTCCATATGTTTGGACATGCATGTGTGTATAGAGATGTGTATAAATGCAGGCACTTTTGTGTTGTGATTCTACATGTGCAGATGTGAAAATATGTGAGTGTATATGTGGTTGATTTTCCATACCTTTCTGTGAGGAAAGTGTGTGTGTGTGTGTGTGTGTGTGTGTGTGTGTGTGTGTGTGTATACACGTGAGCCTAGAACTCAGGAGGAACGTGGCTGGGTGGGGTGAGTTTTGAGGAGGTGAAGGGGGAGACCGGAAGGAGCTATGATTATTTCAACCTTGAAAACTCACTTCAATTGCAATTTACAACCTGCAGACAAAGGCTGCAGTCGCCGTAGTAACAGCAGCTGCGGGGGTTTTGACAGGGGAAAATCCTTTCACTGATGGTTCCAGGACTGGCTGTCACCCGTGGCCGAGCCAAATGCATCTCTGGCTTACTGCGCCTCGGGACACAATTAGGACATCTTCAAACTGTTGCTGCTGTCATTGCTGCCACGTGTCCGGAATTGATCTCCTCCAGGAGCTCTCGGAAATCTGTGTCTTGCTTCCTCCCAGAACTGCGATTCCTCTGCCTTGGCCTGGGGGTCCCTCCCTCCAACGAGAGGGGTTTCTCTGACCCTGGCTTCCCTCCACGGCCCCCTGCCTCCTCTAGCCCTGCAGACGGAGATGCTTAGCTCCTGGTTAGTCCTGGCCAGACGCCCCAGAGAAGAGGAAGGAGGCAAATCAGGGTGGATGGAGGGAGAAGAAGGAGGGGACAGTTCAGGGTGGCAGAAACTCTGGGAGCAGGAGAGATCTAGGTTCCAATCCCAGCCACTCACCGGCCAGGCCCATCCACAGGTGTGTAGGAGCACCTGCCGGTGGTCAGGATTCCGCAAGCCTCGGTACTGCACACGACTACCTGCGAACCTCCTCCTCCGAGAGGGCGGCTGGTCCGGTCTGCCTCTCAGAGGCTCAGGGCAAAGGAAGCATCGGCCACGCTGCAGGGTTATTTGCTGGAGTCAAGGGTGTACAGAGAGCCTCACTGGTTACGGGCGCAGCTTCCAACATTCAGGACAGCGTGTCTTGACCTTGTTTAGCTTGTGTTTGTGACCCCTGCCCCCTCCCCCAAAGGGAGCACACTGAGGCTGTGTCATTGCTGCTTCTTGTGGGGCTTAGGGGAGGAGCCTTGTGTGTGTGACACGGAGTGTGTGTAGGGGGCAGACTCAAGGCCTGCTACTCCCTTAGAAATAAAGACCCTTTGCAGGGCGCCTCACTGCCCTATTACCTCATTGGTCATTGGGGGCAGACTTGAGACAAAAGTCAACCATGTGAAAGTGTGTTGGGGAATCTCCAGAAACTGACGGCTGGCCCTGTGGCAACTCTGGGGGCATGGATCCTGAGGGGCTGTGCTCCAGGGCCGCTGACAGCCCACAGGACCCCGGAGCCAGGCAGAGGTGGGCCCCCCTGGTGAGGGGCTCCCGTGAGGTCTGCACTCCATGTGTGACCCCAGTGAGATCACGTGGTCCTGGACCCGCGTGGCCCAGGGATGCATACTTCAGCTGGACTGCTAAGGGGGACCCCTGGGACGCTGGAAGCAGAGAGGCCAAGGGCAGCTCTGTCAGGGTGCCTTGCCCGACGTGTCCTTGGCCTGGGGAGAGCCCTGCCCCCTCTCTGCAGTGGCCGCAGCCGCCCCCTCGATCCCGGGTAATAATTCAGTCTCTCACCCATATGAAATGAGGGCATGATGGGAGCTTTGGGGGCGTGGAACAGCGGGATGCAGACAGAGGACAGGACCTGTGGGCTGGGGGTGAGGGAGGGGCCGGCAGCTGGGGCTTTCCTCACAACCCTGCCCCAGCCTCTTCTGTCACCCTCTGGGAGCAAGACTGTCTCTTGAGCTTCTCTCCTGACTACCAGAACCTGTGATCAGAAGCCTTGAACAGGAGGGCAGGCTGCTGAGGCTGGAGAACCTGCCTCTCCCGTCCATTCACCTGTTGTGCCATGGCTGAGAGACAGCTTTGCCTGTTGGCAAAGCTCTGCCTTCCCAGGAGCTCCGAGGCAGGCGGGGCTTGGACCTCTCTCTGCCCTCGTGTTTAACACGCTTCTGCATCACTTGGCAAGCACCGGGCCTCTCTGTGACCTGTCGTGAATGTAAACCCGTTTATCCTCACGGGGGCCCTATCCCGACCCTATGAGCTAAGTACCATCAGCATCCTCACCTTGCAGTCTAGGAAACGGAAGCCCACAGGCTGAGGTGGCAGGCCCAGGGTCATAGCTAGATGATGTGTTAGAGCTGGGGTCCCGCCCAGACAGTCTGCTGCGAGTGCAGCGCGGTGCGTAGCCAAGGGCTCAGCCTTGAAGACCACCCCGTCTCCAGCCCCAAGGCCATGCTGCAGAAGCTGTGGTATGTCTGGAGCCAGCAGTTCCCCCAGAGCCAACTGTCCAGTCTGGGGACTGGGGGCCTCTGATCTGTGACCCTGAGGTTAGGGTACTGGAATCAGGTTCTGACCTTGGTCACAGTGTCTTGGTGGCCAACATAGGGATATGAGATGTGCCACCAGCTCCATGGGAGCCCTGGGCAGCAGGGCACAGTGACCATGAATTAGCTAAAAGTAGAGGAACTTAGGGGTGATCTGTGGATCCCTGAGGCCTCAACCTGGCTCCCACATGACACCCGTTGAAGTCCCAGGCCCGTGGGATGCCACTCACCCTGCTGGCCGCTGGGGAATTACCTCTGTCAGGTGTGGCCCGGGCTCTCTAGCAGGGAGGCATGGGTGTGTGTCTGTGTGTGTTTAAGGGTTAATTTCATCGTCCTGGCGGTCGAGGGAGGAGGCTGCCAGGCAGGCTGTGTGCAGGGCTGTGGGCTTGGGAGTGGAAGCTGGGGTCCCCAGAACTCTGCCCATCCTCCCCCTTCCTCTCCTCTGCCATCCCCCTGTCCTCAGCTCAGAGCTCCTGCCCCTCCACCACGCTCCTGCCCTCCCACTTTCCTGCCCTCCCCACTGCGATCCGCCTCTTACAGTCACTGAGGTGTACAGGCTGGGGGCTGGGGCACCTGGTCACATCCAGCTCTGCGTGGTCCTGGAATGCCAGGGCGCTTTTCTGTGCCTCAGTGTTTTCATCTCTATAGAAATGAATAGGGATCATTACCTCATAGCATTGCTGTGATTATCTGATGACTTACATACATAAAGAGCTTAGAACAGCACCTGACACAGAGTACATGCTCTTTAGAAGTTATTCTCCATCATCATTATGACCCAGGCCTGGGGCTCCTCCTCCTCCAGAAGGTCTTGCCGGCCTGCTCTAGCCCCACGGCCTCTGTAGCCCAGCTTAGAAACCCTCTCTTCTGAGCACTTAGGCACCGTAATTGTGTGGTTTGCTCAGCTCCTCTGTGCCACGTGTTTCCTGTAGCTCATCTCATATACAGAAGTTCTGTGGGGCAAGAGGATGATCTTTTTACTGACAAGACATCGAGACCTCAGGCAGCCAGAGAGTTTGTATAGGACCCAGAGCAGGGGGCTTGGGTGTGTGCAGAGCCCAGGGGGTGAGGATGGGAGGCCATGGTGCCCTAGGGAGCCACTGCTGTTTGCAGTGAGGAGGCAGTGCAGGGGGTTCCCCATGTTGCAAAGCTCACTCACCCTGGCTAAGGAGGGGGTCACTGACAAGGGGGAGGGTTGGGGGGGGTCACTGACAAGGGGGAGGGGGGTCACTGACAAGGGGGAGGGTTGGGGGGGTCACTGACAAGGGGGAGGGGGTGGGTGGGGTCAGGGGGAGGGGGGTCACTGACAAGGGGGAGGGGTGGGTGGCGATGATGGTGACTTCTGATGTCTGGGGCATCTGGAAGCCACTGAGGGCATTGGATCCTGAAGCCTGAGGGACCTGCGGCCAGTCCCTCACCCTCTCTGGGCCTCAGTTTCCCCCCCTCACCCTGTGGTGGGGCAGCAGCCCCTGGCTGGTGGTTGCCCATGGCTGAGTTGCTGTAGGGCATCTCTGCCCTCATCCACAGATGCAGTTTCTACCCTGGCGACTTCCCAGCTCACACAGGGTCCAGCTGTACAGTCGCGAGGGCAGTGGGCCTTTCAGGACCATGTCCCAGGCGCCCCCATGAGATCGTCGCCTGGGGTGATGAAGCTAACCCTGGGCCTGGGGCTGGGAGACCCGGGTGAATCCCAGGGGGGCCGCTGTGGTTCCTGCCGCGTTCCCATCTGTGAGCGCTCATGGGCCTCGTGGGCACTCCCGCCCTGAACGTTTTCGTTGCAGACCGGGAGCGCATCGGGCAGGACTCAGCATATGAGCAGGAGGGGAAGGTGCAATTTGTGATCGACGCTGTGTACGCCATGGGCCACGCGCTTCACGCCATGCACCGAGACCTGTGTCCGGGCCGCGTGGGGCTCTGCCCGCGCATGGACCCCGTAGACGGGACCCAGCTGCTCAAGTACATCCGCAATGTCAATTTCTCAGGTGGGGGCACCACCCAACCCCGGGGAAAGGGTCCCGGGGCTCCATTGGGTGGGAGTGGGGGAACCTCTTCAGATGCTTCCAGGGAGTAAAACCTCCTGAGACGTTCCATGCAGAGGTGTTGCCGCCCAGGGCTCACGCTCCACCCTGTCTCTGGGCAAAGGCTCAGCAAACAGTGTGTGACCCCCATGGGCCCCCTCAGGCATTGCGGGGAACCCTGTGACTTTCAATGAGAATGGAGACGCACCTGGGCGCTACGACATCTACCAGTACCAGCTGCGTAACGGCTCGGCTGAGTACAAGGTCATCGGCTCCTGGACGGACCACCTGCACCTCCGAGTAAGTGCCCGGAGGGAGGGCAGGGCGGGGTGGGCGGGGGAGAGGGCACCCGGCCCTGGGAGGGGAGCCCTGACGCCTGGGTTTGGTGCTGCCGAGTTGGGGCTTCTGTCAGAGGGCCCTGAGCCCCCAAACTCCGGAACAGAAGAGCAGGGCAGCTGCGCTCCCACTCTCCCTGCCCCTGTCCTCCCCGGGGCCCTCCTGCCTGCTCCCCTCGCAGGGCAAACCCTGTGGACAGATGAATTCATACTGGGGTGCGGGGGCTCAGAGTCTTGGGGGTGGGGAGTGGGGATGGGGAGGAAAGGTGAGGAGGGAGAGGGCTGTGTCTGGACAGAGGATGACAAAGCTCACAGTCGTGCAGTGGGGTTCTGCCGGTGGGTAGCTGTTTGAGAATGACTCCATCAAACCACACGGGAAGGCCATCATTTTTCTCGGTGGCGTGAAGGAGCTTCTCCTGGGTCCCCTAGCCATGCTGTTCGAAGTCATGGCTGTCCCAGGGACTCGGGACTCCCAGGGACTCCCTCCTGCTCTCGATGTCCCCGGCTATGAATAATGCCATGTTTTGGGGATAAAAGGGACCTGTGGTTGGTCCCCCGAGGAGGTGCCTGTGGACTGGTCCCCTTGCAGGGTGGAGGGTGAGCTGTGCACGGGGTGGGCACAGCGTGACTTCGAGCTGGACCGGACAGGCTCAGGAGGCCCAGATTCTGGGAGAGTCTCCCCACGTCCCTGCTGTTCCCTCCTGTAAGCATCTCTTCTGGCCGCAAGCACTGGAGCTTTTCAGGGCACTCTCTGCCCATGATCTCGTTTATCCCCAACAATCTTCCAAATCAGAAGGAACATCCCAGGAAACCCAGCCCTAGGGATGTTCCAAAGGCCACACAGCGTGGCGGGGATAGAGCCCATTCCTACAGTGATGCTCCCTGGGTTGCTGGGTGGGTCGGAGCAAGGTGGGCAGTGTGGGACCCAGCCCGGATGGAGGCCTGTCTCATTCAGATCCAGCATAGCGGGGAGGGGCAGGGCCTCCAATCACTGGCAGGCAGCTCATCCTTACAGACCACCCGCTGTGACGGCTCCTATTCTCAGCAAGTTACCTTACTGTGGGGATGCCAGCCCTGCAGGGCTGGCACTGTTATCATCCCATTCTGCAGGTGTGGTAAGTGAAGGCAGGCTTGGGGGGTGGGACAAATAACAGTCCCCTCCCAGGAATACAAGCCCCTCCACCAGCATGGAGCTGGGGGAAGGGAGGAGGTGGTGCAGGACTGGTCCTCAACCGCCACACCTGCCCTGTCCCTCCCGAGGGCTCTCGCTCCAGTGGCCAGACCTCACTGCTGCTTGTAGACTCCACCATGATTCACTGGCCCCACCTTGGGCCAGCCCTGGGCTGGGGGCTGCAGACAGCAGGAAAGTAACTCAAAGGCGCTGTCTTCCTGGGGCTGATGCTTTGGAGAAGCAGACAGAGCTTCCAAGTGGAAGCCACCGTAAGTCACAGAGGGCCCTGGTGGGTTTGTATCTGCTATCTTTGGATCAGGCAGGACAACAAAGGCTCAGAGAGGCTGAGGTGTTTGCTGAAGGCTGCATAGCCAGCTAGCAACAGAACTGTGACCCCAACATTTGACCTCATTCGCTGCTCTTTCCACTGGAGCCACAGTTTCCCAGAAGACCCCCATCCCCCTGGACCCCTGGGCCCCGCTGCACCGTCACAGGTCTGGTGCCCAGAGATTGTCCTGCCCCCTTGTTCCTGCAGGATGGTAGTTGGCCCTGGTCACTGCTGTGCTCTTTGGCTTCTAGGGGGACGGTCATGCCCAGAGCCATAAGGCAAGCTCCCTCCTTGAGATTTTTGTCCCCATCCACCATGAAGCCATCTTTGGATGCTCCACCCTGCCTACTCCAGCCCGCCTCACTCACCCTTTTTCTCAGCTCTAAAACCCTCCCTTCAGCCCCAAACCTTCTCCTGGAGTGAGCTCCCAGCACAAAGGGCCTGCTGTTCTCTCAGCATGAAAGTGAAAGTGTTCGTCGTTCAGTCGTGTCCGACTCTGTGACCCTGTGGACTGTAGCCCTCCAGGCTCCTCAGTCCATGGGATTCTCCAGGCAAGAATGCTGGATTGGGTTGCTGTGCCCTCATCCGGGGGTCTTCCCAACCGAGGGATCGAACCCAGGTCTCCTGCATTGCAGACAGATACTTTACCTTCTGAGCCACAGGGGAAGCCCCAAAGCCATGCTCTAAGCATGACCCTTCCTAAGAGCTGATGCTTGGAATATGCTCCCAAGTGTGGCCAGGCTGCCTTTGCCCAGAGCCTGGAGCTCTTGGGGGCTCTCACTTACTTCCCAGAACTTCGTGACACACTCAGTAGGGCATGCCAGCTTCTGGGGCTCCTTTGCTTGCAGCCACTGTGTCTTCAGAGGCATGTAACAGAACACACTCATTCAAAGCAAGACGCAAAGGAACACTCACCCCTGGGCACACATTGCAGGTTCTCTGATCGAACCTTTGTTCATTGTTCTCTGCTGAACCTGACTCCTGTGCCACCCGGAGGAGGCCCTGGGGGCTGAGCCATCGGGCAGTGCGTCTCCCCTTTGTGTGTGCACACCAGTCACCTGTGGGGTTTTGTTAAAACTCAAATTCTGGGACTTCCCCAGCTGTCCAGTGGTTAAGATTTCACTTTCCAACGCAGGGGATGAGGGTGCAGTCCCTGGTCAGGGAGCTAAGATCCTGCATGCCTCACGGCCAAAAAAACCAGGACATGAAACAACAGAAGCAACTGTAACAAATTCAATAAAGACTTTACAAATGGTCCACATTAAAAAAAAAACAACACCTCAGATTCTGAGTCAGTAGGTCTCGGGTGGCCAAACATTTACATTTCCAACCAGCTCCGGGGTGACGCTGATGCGGCTGGTCGGGGGACCACCGTGAGGAGCGAGGCCTCTCAGGGCTGGGAGTCCAGGCTGTGGGCTCTCTGCGCTCTCCCCTGTGACTCTAGGTTGTCACTGCTGGTCTCTGTATGACCCTTGGGGGTTTTGTATTGGAGCAGGATCCCCAACAGGTCATCTGGGTCTGAATCGTGCCCGGGAGCTTATCTAAACGCAGCTGTTGGATTCGGTTGATCCTGGCAGGGCCAGCCGGGCAGCTGGATTTTAGCCATCCGATGGAGCGATTCAGATGCGAGGTTCCAGGGTGCCAGCCAGGGGGGCGGTCCAGGGCCCTGGGCGGCGTGTCCTGAGGCCGGCTCCCCTGCGCTGTCGTTGACAGATAGAGCGGATGCTCTGGCCGGGGAGCGGCCAGCAGCTGCCCCGCTCCGTCTGCAGCCTGCCCTGCCAGCCGGGCGAGCGGAAGAAGACAGTGAAGGGCATGCCCTGCTGCTGGCACTGCGAGCCCTGCACGGGGTACCAGTACCAGGTGGACCGCTACACCTGCAAGACTTGTCCCTACGACATGCGGCCCACGGAGAACCGCACGGGCTGCCGGCCCATCCCCATCATCAAGCTTGAGTGGGACTCGCCCTGGGCCGTGCTGCCCCTCTTCCTGGCCGTGGCGGGCATCGCCGCCACGCTCTTTGTGGTGGTCACCTTCGTGCGCTACAACGACACGCCCATCGTCAAGGCCTCGGGCCGCGAGCTGAGCTACGTGCTGCTGGCGGGCATCTTCCTGTGCTACGCCACCACCTTCCTCATGATCGCCGAGCCCGACTTGGGTACCTGCTCTCTGCGTAGGATCTTCCTGGGGCTCGGCATGAGCATCAGCTACGCGGCCCTGCTCACCAAGACCAACCGCATCTACCGCATCTTCGAGCAGGGCAAGCGGTCGGTCAGCACCCCGCGCTTCATCAGCCCCGCCTCGCAGCTGGCCATCACCTTCAGCCTCATCTCCCTGCAGCTGCTGGGCATCTGCGTGTGGTTCGTGGTGGACCCGTCCCACTCGGTGGTGGACTTCCAGGACCAGCGGACACTGGACCCCCGCTTCGCCAGGGGGGTGCTCAAGTGTGACATCTCGGACCTGTCCCTCATCTGCCTGCTGGGCTACAGCATGCTGCTCATGGTCACGTGCACCGTGTACGCCATCAAGACGCGCGGCGTGCCCGAGACCTTCAACGAGGCCAAGCCCATTGGCTTCACCATGTACACCACCTGCATCGTCTGGCTCGCCTTCATCCCCATCTTCTTTGGCACCTCTCAGTCGGCCGACAAGGTGAGTCACGGGGCAGGCCGGGGGGCGGGGGGCGAGCCGGGGGGCGAGCCGGGGGCAGCCTCCCGGGGCTGGCCAGCCCCTCTGGACCCCCGCTCAGTTTCCTCTCCAGCTTTTGCGTCTCTCTTGCCTCCCGCCCTTCTCTTCTCCTGTCCCCTCCCTTTTCTCTCTGCGCCCCCCACCCCTTCTCGTCTCTGTCCCTCCTGCTCCTTCCCACCCTCTCTCCACTCTCCACTTCCCCGTCTCTTCATCCCTGCCTCTCCTGCCCCGTCCTTTTCTCCTCCCCACCTCATTCCCGTCTTCCTCTCTCCTCCCTGCCCCACTGGAATGCTGCCTGCTCTTTCATTCTTCATTTTCTTTCTTTTTTTTTTCTCTGGCCGTGCCACGTGGCTTATGGGATTTTAGTTCCCTGACCGGGGATTGAACCCAGGCCCTTGGCAGTGAGATTGTGGAGTTCTGACCATTGGACGCTCAGGGGATTCACACTCTTTTTTAGGCTCTCCCTTTCCTCTTTCCCTGCTCAGCCCTTCTTCCTTTCTGTCCACGCCTCTCTTCTTCCCCTTCTCTCCGCCCTCCTTGCTGCCCTTGAGGAGCCCCAGGGGTCCCTGGGGTGGGTGGTGTAAGGGGCACTTGCTCCCTCCCTTTCCAGCCCCAAAGCCACCCCGAAGCCGGGATTGGGAGGCCTGGCAGCGTCAGCTCAGGGCCCTCGCTCCTACTGCTGGAGCTGCGAAGGGCCGCCGTCTGCTGCCTCTGCCAGGCCTGAGGTTCAGACACACACACCCCAAGGGCCCTGTGGACTCTGCCCACATCACAGCCCCAGTGCTGCCTGGGTTCTGGGGTTTTATCTTGGAGGACTGAGAGTCACTGAAGTCAGAGGCCAGAGATGGGGCGGATCGGGGGGACCGAGGACCCGAGCTCCATGTCTGACTGTGGGCTCCTGGGCAAGCCAGCTGGCCTCCACCTCAGCATCTTCATCGTAGAGTGGGCCATGACCCCCACCCTGCAGTCCTCACAGGTGCTGTAATAATCACTCAGCACGAGGGGTGTAGGAGCCACTCGCCTGTTGTAAGGACGCTGGGGCTGGGAAGTCGGGGGGAGGGTGGAGGGGACAAGGTCGTGGGGAAACGGTGCAGATGGCCTAGGACCCAGAGGCCCAAGCATGCTGGCTTTTCCAGGGAGTGAGAAGGGAGCCGCTGGGGGGCGGGAGGGCCGTGGTGGGATGTAGGACCCCTCTGGGGGCTGGGTGAGCCCTGCAGAGGGCGAGCGGGAAGCAGGGCGGTGTGACGGTGCCCGCAGGAGGTGAGGAGCGGGGGGCGCCGGCCGCGTCCGGGGGGCTTGGGGGCTGGGATGCTGGTGGAGTGTGCGTGAGTGAGAAGCACAGAGGGGGTCCAGGTATTGGTGTGAGCAGTGGGAAGGGAGGAGCGTCTACACTCGGGGGCAGGGTTGGGGAGGCAGCGAAGGCGCCTCTGGGGCAGAGACGGGGAATTCCTGCGGACGGGCTGAGTTTAGGAGGCCCGTGAGACAGCCCGGCGCAGCGGCACTGGGCAGTGGTTGACTCAGTGTTTGACTGTGTGAGTCTGGGGTTCAGGGGCGAGGGCCAGGCTCGACCTGCACCCGGGGAAGTCCCCATCCTGTGGACAGCATTTAAAGGGTGAGCCTGAATTTGAGTTCCGAGGGAGGCTGGGCCCCAGTGAGGCTGTGGTCAGAGCCACCATGGCTGGTTGCTTGTCATGTGCCAGGCACTTGGCGTGGTGGTCAGCAGGTGCCACACAACAGGCCAGGGTACCTTCACCACCCATGTTTACAGATGAGGCGGAGGAAGCTGGAGCGACTTGTCTAAGGTCACCCAGCCGGCAGGAAGCACGGCTGCACGTGAAGGTGCTCTAGCTCAGGAGCCCCTCCCCACCCCTGCAGCTCTGCGGCAGCTCCCCGACCCTGGGCCTCCCTCGGGATGTGCCCTCCTTTTTTCCAGCAGCTCCTTGAAGGCAGGAGCCGCACCCTCTGCCCTGCGTCCCTTGGGCCTGGTGCAGGGAGGCCTGTGGCCCTTCTTCTAACAGTGGCCCTGGGGGCTGGGGGTTCTGAGACGCAGACCCTGAAGCTGGCAGTGAGCACCCCGAGGCCCAGGACCAGGCCTGGCTCCTGGCCATCCCGCATACTTGAGCCAAAGCCGCTGCCGCTGAGGAACAGCTCACACTGTGGGCCGGGTCTGGATCTCCCCCGCCTCCAGGCCTGCAGGAGGCCCCCCCGACTACGGGCAGGTGCAGGCAGAGGCCCCCGAGCTCTGCAGCGCCCAGGGAGAACGTGGAGCCAGCAGGGGAGGCCGCCCACACCCCAGGAAGCTGGCAGCTTGAGAAATTACCCTCAACAATCCCAGGAGGCCCCTTCCCTCACCTCCCTGGGGAGTAAGGCACGCAGCTGGGAGGCTGATGCAGGGTGGTCTGGGCCCCGACTCTGCCTTCCTGTAACTCCCCGCGTGTTCCTGTCCTCCTCCTGGTCCCGGCCCCTCCACCACCCAGCCCTCTCTCAGCACCCCGGGCCAGCCCGAAGGCCTCTGACTTCTTCCTTTGTAGGAGGCGCCCCTCAGTACTGATTGTGAAGAGGAGCCCCTGAGATGATCTCCTCTGAGGCCCAGAGAGGGACAGGGACCTGCCCAGGGTCACACAGCAGGCTGGCCCACGCCAACGTGTGGCCGTGACACCCAGGTCTGCCCCTGATGGCATCGATGTGGGATACGCCCCCTCCTCCTCTGAGCTTTTGAATGAGGCTGGGGACATGAGCGCTGAAGTCCATCCAGCTCAGAACACCAGGCTTCTCAGAGGCTCAGGCAACCTGGGTTTGGATCTGTGCTGTGTCACGTCTCAGCTACAAATGGCCCCAATGAAAGCTGCAGGTCCGGCTGCTGGGCACCGGGTGTGTGCGCGTGTGTGTGTGTTTGTGTGCACGCACACGTGTAGATGGAGCGGAGTGGAGTGAGGCTACTATGGGGACTTGTGTTATGGGTATATGGGTACAGAAATGTGTATGTTCAGAAGTGTGTTTGTATAGTGTGTATGTATATATGCACTTCTGTACCCATAACACAGCTCCCACAGTCCCCCACTCCACTGTGCCCCCTGCCTTTTTGTGCACATTGAGCGGTGAATGGCAGTGTGTGTGTGTGTGTGTGTGTATGCTCACAGATTGAGTGGGGATGAGCAGGTGTATGTACCGAGGGTTCGTGGCTGTATGAATGTGTCTGAGTGTGCAGATAAAGTGTGCATGGTCACTGGTATGTGTGCAGGTGCAGGTGTGTGTTTAGGTGTGTGTACAGATTATGTGAGTACATTGTGTGTGTACACGGGTGTGTACCCAGGTACATGAAGGAGTGTGTGTGTGAGAGCCCAGGTGTATCTGAGTCAGGAATGTGTGGCTGTGAGTTCAGATGTGTGAATGAATGCGAAGTCGTTTGGGAACATGGGTGTGGATCTGTGAGTCTCTGTGTGTCCAGTAGTGTGCGCACTCACAGATGCTTGGCTGCGCCCATCCCCCAGGCTACTGGTGTTGCTCTGGTGAGCAGGCGGCCGGGTTTCCGGAGCTCACCTCCACAGCCATGCGCCGTTCCCCTGAGCTGACTGGGGTGTGGTCTCTTCAACTGGTGGGGTTACTGCTCCAGCCAGGTCAGGGTGGCCCTTAGAGGCCGGCCAGGTGGCCAGGTGGTGGGGAAGCTCATTTGTCTGGTTCATAGATTCTGGCAATCTCAGGACCCACCAGGGTCCAAAGTGGGAGGAACTCCCCGGAGCCTGCCACCAGGCTGAGGGCAAAACCAGGAAACTCACCGTCCACCTCCACAGCGGCTCCTGTCCACACCCTTTGCCCCACCCCAGGTGACTCCTGTCCTCCCCCATCAGACCCGGCTCCGACAGCCTCGTTCACTCCGGGAGCAGGGACCTGGGAGGCCGGTGCAGGGTTCCTTGCAGAGGATCGAGAGGAGCAAGGGCCTGACCAAAGTCGAAGAGGGGAGCAGGAAGGGGGGCAGCTTGGGCTGGGGGCTGGGTGGAGGGGAGAGAAGGTGCCAGAACATCCTGGAAGCCTCCTCTCACTCTGCCTGCCTTGGAGACCTGCATCTGTGCCGGGCCCCAGCCCTGCAGGCTAGAGGTTCAGAGGACCGCTGCTTTTCTGATAGGGTTAACACGCCACTGCCTCCTGGTGACCATGTTTTACCTTCACCTGGGGGGCTCCCCATCGATGCTGGAGCCAGGGTGGGGTGCCAACCCCACTTTTGTGCACAGGGCCGGCCACCCCCAGCCTGGGGATGGCTAGAGGAGCCCCCAGAGGAGGGACTCCAACAGATAGGGGCAGCTTTGTTCAAGTTTGGTCTCTTTCTACCCCTTCTTGTATTTTGTGTGCCCAAAGGCTCCTAGGCTGAAAACCCTGAGGCCTGTGTGCAGGGCTGGCTCCATAGTTTTTAAGGCCTGGTGCCAAATGAGAATGAAGGCCTCTTGTTCAAAAATTACTCGGAACTCAAGGTGTTAAACCGAGTGACATGCCCATGGAGCAAGCTCTGCCTGTGTTGGTGGAGAACCCAGCATCCCTCAGTGGGTCAGGGCGGAGTGGAGTCTGGAACCCAGTCCCTGGACCCCCACACAGTACTGTGTCCACTGCAGGCCTCACTCCACCCAGAGAGGGGTCCTTGAGCCCTGTCCCACCAACCTCGTTTCGGCCCAACCGTACCTCCCCCCATCACCAAGGTGGGGGCAAATGACCTAAGATGAATCTACCCTGGAAATACACCCAAGAATCAATCCCCAGTGTGAAAGAAGAGACACCCCTGCCCTTAGGGATCCCCAAATCTAATGACAGAGGTATGCCTTGTCCCCAGGGAACCCCCAGGCAATGGTGAAGACCCAGATAACATGCCTGTTCTCGCTGAATTCAGACCTCTACTATCTTCTACAAGGGTCTGTTATGATACTCTGGAGCCTGGACCCCTCCACCCTGGGGCCCCAATGCCATCTCAGGGGTGGGAGAGGTGGCTGGCACCCTCCACTGGCTTGTCAAGACCTTTCTCGTCCGCATGCTAGGGGGCAGTGCTTGCCCCTGGGTGAGAGTGTGGGTTGTGTGTGAGGACAGAGGCATGTGTGCTCACTGGGGAACAGGCTCTTATTTCCCTGGGTCTGTGACACCTTCTGAATGGTGGCCTCTCCGCACTCCCAGCCTCCTCCCTGCACCCTTTCAGTGCTGTAAGTTTCACGTGGCCTCATAGTCTGTGCTTGGGTGTCCTCATGGTTTGGGTGAAGTTGGTGCTATCATCCCATTGTGCTGATGAGAACATTGAGGGCTGGAGAGGGGATGAGGCTTCCCCAGGGTCACACAGCTCTCTCCTCTCAGACCCTCCAGCTTCTCCAGCCTCCTTCCAAAGGCAAGAACCCCAGGGAAGGGTGGCTGAGGTGAAGTCCTTTAGATTCAGGTCATGAGGTATTTATGGAGAGGGGCAGGGGATGGGGAGAATATGAGAACAAGAGGACCTGGCCCCTCCCTTCAGGAGACTTTCCAATGAGGCCCCTGTGACCTCAGAACTCAAGTCTAGACCCGGGTCCCCCACTGCTGGGCTGGGTGCAAGGAGTGAAGGCTGTCTTGGGGGATTGGCTAGGATCTGGGAGTCAGGGAGGGCTTCCTGGAGGAGGTGGTACATTAATCAGGCCCCAGGGGAGGGATCCCAGGCTCAGAAACAGCAGATATAGGAGGCAGAGGGCATTTTCAGCTTTTCGATACCCAGACCTGGGGGCCACAGCCCGGGCTTCCCCTGGCCCCCCCCTGGCTGAGGGGGCCAGAGAAGCTGCTGAGACCTGGAGGCCCAGGAGGGAAGGAGGGGGTGAGGAGCGGATCCCAGGCTGGGGCAGTGGGAATAGTCGGGCCCTGCCTGGAAGGCCCCACTATTGAAGAATGGATTACCCGACACCCAGATTAATGGGCTTTCATTTTGCTAAACATCTGTCACTGTTAGTGCTGGCGAGTGAGCGTGAAATGAGCTTTGACTGGGCTGCCATCAGTGGATCACGACGGGTGCCATGGCTCCTGTGCCAGCCGCCTGCTCTGTACAGAGTGGCGGGGGGATGGGGACAGTCACTGACTGAGGGTCCTGGCCACGGCACTGTTCCATAGCCACTGGGAGCTACTACAAGGCACCCGCTGATGTTCACCTCACTCCCAGCTCTGTGCAGGGGGCTGCTTCAGGGGAACGTCAGCTGTCCCCCGAGAGCCCTGCCCTTGGGCGTCTACCAAATAGCACATAACAGTGCTACACTTGTGTGCACCGACCACATACCAGATATTATTTTACATGGCTTTGCCATTTATTAAGTCATTTCAAACTCACAACAACCCTATGAGGTAAGGACTAGAACTCTCATGCCCGAGCAAACTGAGGCCCAAAGGATGTGGCTTGTCCAAGATCACGTAGTGACAGTGGTGGAGCCAGGCTGAATCCAAGCTATATACCATGGCTCCCTTTCGCCCGAAACCACCAAGACACAGGGCGGAGTCCCCAGCTGTGTCTGTCTGAGGGTTGGGCTTCGGACAGGGCCCCCCGCGAGCCCCGGGCAGAGCGCGCCCTGACGCCGCCCCCGGCCCGCCCCCAGCTGTACATCCAGACGACGACGCTGACGGTCTCGGTGAGTCTGAGCGCCTCGGTGTCCCTGGGGATGCTCTACATGCCCAAGGTCTACATCATCCTCTTCCACCCGGAGCAGAACGTGCCCAAGCGCAAGCGCAGCCTCAAAGCCGTCGTCACCGCCGCCACCATGTCCAACAAGTTCACGCAGAAAGGCAGCTTCCGGCCCAACGGCGAGGCCAAGTCCGAGCTCTGCGAGAACCTGGAAGCCCCCGGTGAGTGCCGGCCCCGTCCCTCTTCCGCTAGGCCAGCCCGGGCCCCGCCCCTCTCCTCTGGACCAGCCCAGGCCCCGCCCCTCTCCCGCTGGACCAGCCCAGGCCCCGCCCCTCTCCCGCTGGACCAGCCTGGGCCCCGCCTTCTTCCTGGAGCAGGTCCGCGCTTCACTGCTTCCAACCAAGTTTGGTCCAGTGGGGTCACTGGGAGAGCCCCGAGGCCAACTTGCGAGGTTCCCACCCAGAGGAGAGCCTTGAGGCACCAGCTTAGCCCGCTCTGCCCTGCCCCGTCCTGGGAGGGGGACCCTTGTCTCTCCCTTCCAGGGAACTAGGCCCACCTAGGAAGAGGCTGTGGGGGGTCTGGTTCAGGCAGTGTGACCTGAGACTCTGGGATTTCTCCACCTTGGCGTCCACATCCGGGCCTGTGCCCTTTCAGTCTCCCTGGGGAGGGGAGCACTGTCTGGAAGGTCACTGCTCTCTGGCCCTCTGGTGCCAGAGCAGTTGAAATCCCTCAGCTTGGCTTTGTCCAGCTGCCCCAAGGCAGGGTCCTGAGAGAGTGGGACTCAGGACAGGGTCCTGGGATGGGTAAGTGAGGCCTTGGATGGGGAGCAGGGCCTGAAGAGTGGTTCTCAGGGGGATGTCCAAGGAGAGAGAGGTAGGGCATGTGAGAGACAGGTTGGGCCTCCAGGGACCAGTAACAGTGGTGACCATTTCTTGAACCCTGACTGTGGGCCACATCTGCCAGGAACCAGTTTCCATCTTCACAGCAACCTTGAAAGCAGTGCTTTTTAATTATTTGAGGTTATAGATGAGGAAGGGCTTCCCTGGTGGCTCAGATGGTAAAGAATCCGCCTACAATGCAGGAGACCCAGGTTCGATCCCTGGGTGGGGAAGATCCCCTGGAGAAGGAAATGGCAACCCACTCCAGTATTCTGGCCTGGGAAATCCCATGGAGAGAGGAGCCTGGAGGGCTACAGCCCATGGGATCACAAAAGAGCTGGACACAACTGAGTGATTAAACAACAGATGAGAAAAGGAAGGTTCAGATAGGCAAGGGACTCCCCGGGACCACATGGCAGCAGGTGATGTCCCGCTGCCTCTATGTAGAGACCGAGTCCTCTGGCCCGTGGGCTGGGACTGTATGGGCCTCACTTTTGACTGCTCCTGGGTGGACAGGGTGGAGGGGAACTGCAGACCTTAACTCCCTCCCTGGACCCCCTGTAAATGTCCGAATGGTTAAAATAGCAGCCCCTCCTGCCCCCCCCCCCCGAAAGTCTTGGAGAGGCTTCCGTTGGTGGCAGAAGAGACGAAGAGCCCCTTTCCCAGGAGAGTTTCAGATCCTGGTGGCCCCTTGGGTCAGCACTCTGCTTCCTCCCTCTAGTCCTGGGGAAAAGGCCGCAAGTGGACACTATGGGGAGCAGCAGGAGGGAGATGGCGAGCACAAGCTCCAGAGAGGGGCCCCTTTGTCACCCACCAAGAGATCAGGAGAAACAGGAGACCTCCCTAGCAGGTCTTTGGGCTGGGATAGCCCCTCCTACAGGCTCCCCGCCCTGGGGCTCTGGCTGAAGCATCTTCCGTTATCAGTCATTCCCACCTGTAGAAACAGTATCAGCCGTAGAAAGGAGGAAAGTCCCTCCCCACATTCAAACAGGACTTTTCAATTCCCAGAGATCTCTCCCCTTTGAGTGTCTTCATAGCAGTTCTGTGAGGCCTGGATTGGGCTGGATCCCCCTCTGAGGCCCAGAGAGGGTGAGTGATTCTCCTGAGGTCACACAGCAAGCTAGTGACTACCTAGCCCCACTCAGTGTTTTTCTCCTGACTCTGACTCCGTCTGGCTTCCCGTCTCTCTGTGCAGAGCCGAGTACCTGGCTTCCAGCACGTCCCTCCTTTGCTTGACACTCCTGATAACTCTTGGCCACACCCTCCACCAAATGACATTTTATTCTCTACTCTTCTTTCCAGGGCACCAACTTCCCTGTACCTACACACAGCCTGGGGCTCCCTTCAGATGCCACGTGGACCCTCTGCCTGTGATGGGAAGGGGCGGTGTCCTCATGGGCCTTCCCACCTCTGGTCTTTCGTGTCCACTCAGATGTGCAGAAACCCCCAGTGTAGCCCCTAACTAGGTCCTTCTGTCCTGAGCAGGGACCCCTCGCTGCTTCCCAGCCCACACTCCTGACTTCCTTTTCCTCCTTCCCAGGGAGACTCACCCTTCTTGGGTCCCATCCCCTCAGGCCCCGCTTTGCTCCAGGGCTCATGAGAGCAAGTGGTATCAGCCTGCTCAGACCCCTGTGTCTAACAGGAGAGGGCACCCTGACCCTGGAGGGTGGCGTGCGTAGTGCTGTGACAGGCCAGAGGGAACCCCATGGGTAGGACTGATGGCATCTCGTTGATACTGTTGCCTGCACAAGGCTGGCACCTGAGGACTGGGGACAAGGAGGGGTCCCTGTGTGGGCCAGGCAAGGAAGACTCAGCTTTCCCAGCCTCCTGCTTCCCAAGAGGGCAGGGTGAGAGCTGGTCCTCCCCACGGCCCCCTGCACTGAGACCCGGAGGCCGGCACCCTCGCCCCCACCTTCTCAGCTCGGGGGCAACAGCAGCCATGGAGGCGCTGGGCAGGAGCTGGATGATTAATTCTGGGAACAGCCAGATTGTGAGGGTGTGAGCCGGAGGAGTGGGGAGGTGTCATTCCGTGGAGCAGGGACATTTTTCACTCTGTCACTGGCAGGCCACGTATCTTTAAACAAACAACAGAATAAATAATTCAGGGGCCCGATTGCAGGCAGATTAGGCGAGAAAACACGGGGACGACAAATGGGGGCTGACAGCCTGTGCCGCCACCGCCCAGCTAATTGTTGGCTGAGGCTGCGGGACTGAAAGCCAGCGGCCGGGCGTCGGCAGCTAGGGACGGGCTGGGGCCCTTGGTCCACAACCCCCCGCCCCTCCCCCACCACGCCAATGCTGCCTCTGGAGTGTCGCTAGCCCCATCCTGTCCTCACTGATATCTTAGCCCGGCCCCTTCACCTACCATTTTTCAGGATTTAGGGAGTATTTCTATCTATCCAGTTTCTGAGAGCAGGCAGACAAGGGTTTATGATCACCCCATTTTACAGATGAAAGAGTTGAGGTTCTGAGAGGTTCAATTTGTTAGAAAATCCACGTGGCAGGGGCAGAGATCCCCTACACCAGTGAGGGCAGGGCTGGACCTCAAGTGTCCTGACTCATGGCCAGAGCTCTTCCTTTTGAGCCTCAGCTCCTGGGGGCCGTGGGTAGAATCATTGCTCCCATTTTCCAGATGGTCAGACTGAGGCTCCGTTGAAGGACTCTGGGGCTGCTGGCTTATAGCGGAGGGCTGAAGGTGCTTCCAGGTCCTGAAACCCACGGATTGGGTTTTCTTAGAGGAGGCAGCTCTGGTCTTGGAGGGAGAGGAGGGGCCCAGCTGTCCCTCCCTTCCCCCCCCCCACTTTCTCTGTCCCTGCTGCTCTCCCCGCGCCCCCATTGCCACCACCTTGGGTTCCGTGTCCCTGCAGTCAGTGGCAACCTTGCTGTTGAGCTTTTCCTTCACCTCTGAGCCAGGAGCTGCTGATGGGTTTACAGGTTTGGAAATTCAGTTTTATCAGTTCACCCAAGGGGTGATGGAGCCCTAGGGAATTGATTCTCAGTAGCTTGTCCCGCAGACATGAGACTCACAGTCAGCGGCCGGCTCTTTTTCTGAGGTTGGGGGAGAGAGTGGGTGGAGAGGTGGGGGCAGCTGAAGGGAAGGAAGTCTCAGCAAAAAGGGCTGCTCCTCTCCTGCTGTAGGCCCGGAGACCTCGCAGGGCAGGGGAGGAACTGCCTGAGGTCACATCGTGCTCCTTCTCCACCCTTGGTCCTCCAGCCTCGCGGAGGGACGTAGGCCGTTTTAGAAATGAAGGTGGGTGTCCCTCACACACTGTGCGGTGCTGTGCTGGGTTCTTAATGCTGTCCTGGGTGTCGTGGACACCACTGCCTTCCAGTAGCACCTGTCCAGGTGGCACCTAAAACCTGAAATTCCCTGCCCCTGCCCAGTGATGGTTAATCTTCTGCTTGGATATTTCTGCTGACAGGGACTGGTTCAGCTCACCTACCTCACAAGGCCACGTACTCCACTCTCAGCCCGGGTCAGGAGAGAGTTCTTCCTTTAGCCTCCCCACTGGTCCCCTGGTGTCCCCCCTGCACACCCCATCCTGGCAACTTTGCTTCTTTCCACACCCGAGGGACCCTCTGAGAGAGGGTCGCAGCAGTCCCGCCTGTATGAGTGAGCTTCCGGTCACGCTGCTATGACAAAGAGGCCCCAGGACAGAGCGGCTCAAATCAGATTTGTTTCTCTCTGATCTTGTAGTGCATGGCGGGTAGGAGCAGAGACCTGGGTTCCTTCCGTCTGTCTTTCCGGTGGGTCCTAGAGGGTTGTCATCGTCCTCATGGCTGGGGCTACTCGACCTCAACGTCTCTTCTGGCCACAGAAGGGAAAAGAGAGGAAGTAGGGAGGAAACAATCTATTTTTTTTTTTCCCAAAGAATGAGCTTGATCATTTTATGGTAACAAATAATTCTGCCAAATCTCAGTGGTTTAAAACATAAAGGTCCATTTCCCACTCCTTGTGCGTGGGAACAGTCTATTTGCATCAGATGGTATGGACACTGCGCACAGCCCTTGACACTTGTCATTAGCAGGAATGTGGTCACACGAGACCACTCTGGGCTGCAAGGGAGTCTGGGAAATATGGTCCTAAACTTGGCAGTGAAAACTGGGAGACAGACGGCTGGGGGTGGTCACGGTGCCGCCCACCATCCTGCTGTCTTCCACACCACCTTATCCAGGCAGACACCCCTGGTTGTGCCTGGTAGATGCTCCCCGCTGTTGTGAGCTGTCAGGGTCCTGACGGAGTCAAGGCAATTATATGGCCAAGGGCACCGTGATGTCCCCCGTCTAGTCTACTCTCTTGGCGCCACAGACCAGCCTCCCTGACTCGCCCTGGGCTGTCTGCAGGCCGTGGAGGGAGACCCTGAACCCCAGGATTCGGGCTGGGCTCCTCACCCCTCTGGCCTCAGCTCCTCAGTGTTCCAAGGGGGTGATGCTTACCTGGCCTCTTCCCGAGGCTGCCGTGAGGTGTGAACTCCAGCGGGGTGGTGGTGGAGGCACTTGGGATGCCCGGTGTTGGGGTCGGGGGAGCTGGCATGGTCCCCTGGCCATGGGTAGGGGGAGGGGAGACACCCAGAGAGGCAACCCTGGCCCCCGTGGTGGGTGAGCGGGAGCCGGAGTGACGCATGCAGATAAGAGGGGCTCAGGGCTGGGATGAGACAGGACACAGGGTGGGGGTGGGGGGGTGGGGAACGAGGCTGCACGAGCATGAGGGGCCCCGAGGACTTCCATCTCCCCGGGCGTGGGAGTAGGGCCGAGTCAGGCACACGGCCCAGTGCCCAGCCCCCTGAGACCCCTCTCTGGTTCCGTTATCTCCTCTATCTGAATTTCTACTCATTCCCCCAAGGCGGTGTGTCTGTGTATATTCTTTACTTGTGCGTTTCCAAAGTGTGTGTTGCATGTCTGAAGAGCTCTCCTCTGGTCACACTCGAAGACTGTATCATATCACAGATAAAAACGATCCTCTTAAAGCCTGGTGGGATCAGGAGGACGCAGGGACTCCGTGGGGTAGGGGGTGGGGGGTGACACCCACAGAGGGATGGGGTCAGCAGGGAGAGCTCCAAGGACGGGTCCACCTAGGGGGACAAGGTGAAGACGGATGGGCCCGCCAGGCTGGCAGCCCGGGTGTGGGGGTGGGCGGGATGGGTCTGGGGGAAGTGCTCAGTGGGCAGGGTGGGGCCTGCGCCCCTCTGGGGGTGCTGATGCCCTGGGCAGGGCCATGCCTGTGGAAGGGGCGTCGGATGAAGACAGCCCCTGACTCCTCACTCCCCGGTCTCTCTCCTTCCAGCACTGGCCACCAAACAGACCTATGTCACCTACACCAACCATGCCATCTAGATCGGCCACCGGAGCCACCCAGGAGGAGGACGGAGACCCTTGTGGATGGTGCGTCGGGCCAGGGCCACGCCCAGGGGCCCAGCCGATGTCCTACCCGCCTGTGGGCGCCCGCGGACGTGGCTTGGTGCTGAGGACAGTGGGGACCCCGGCGGTCACTGCTGGGTTGCCTGGACAAGCCGGGCCGGTGCCAGGAGGAGGCTGGGGGGCTGGGGAAGCCTGCGCCCTGGACCACGGCCCCTTCCAGCCCCAAACCACCGAGGCTCAGGTTGGGAGGCACCCCCCGGCGCTGGCTTTCTCCCTCGTCTCTGCCTGTCCTGTTGGTGACTCTCAGTCTGCCTCCATCCCGGCCTTGAGTTCTCCTCTCTCTCCGCATCGCCTTTTCTCCCCGCGTCTGTGTGCGCTCTGCTCTTTCTGTATCTCCTCTCTCTCTGTCTCGGCCTTTCCTCTGCCGTCTCCAGCGCTCTCCCGTCTTTTCTCCTGTGCTCCGCCCATCTCTCCTCTGTGCATTTTTGTTTCCTGTCCTCAGCCCCCTCCTTGCCTTCATTTCCCTCCCCCTGCCATCTCTTGCCAATTCTTCGCCAAATCCTACATGTCGCTAAAGAGAAGGAAAGGAAAAAAAAAATCAAAACACAAAAAAAAGCCAAAACAAAAATCTCGAGTGTGTTGCCAAGTGCTGCGTCCTCCTGGTGGCCTCTGTGTGCGTCCCCGTGGCCCGCAGCCTGCCCGCCTGCCCCCCGCCCGTCTGCGTGTGTCCTGCCCGCCTGCCCGCCTGCCCGCCTGCCCCTCCTGCCGATGACACGGAGTTCAGTGCCTGGGTGTCTGGTGATGGTTATTGACGACAATGTGTAGCGCATGATTGTTTTTATACCAAGAACATTTCTAATAAAAATAAACACATGGTTTTGCACCCCGGCTCCACATCCACTGAGGGGCCTGCAGTTGGACCCCCGGCTCAGCTGGAAGCTGGAGGGCCTGCAGTTAGGGGGAAGGAGGAACTGAGTGACAGGGATGCGGGGCTGGAGGGCCATGGAGGCTGCTTCCTGGGTTGGCCTCAGGTGGGGTCTTGGAGAGAGTCCCTGGGCAGGGAGGAGCTGACCATAACCTGATCCGCTCCTTCCCTCCCAGCCAGGAAACTCTCCTCTTGAGACACTGGGTCCAGGGTTCCTAGCACCCAGAGCCCTCCCCTCCTGCCCGTCCTGGCTCCAGGTCACAGGCGCTGGGATGACGTGTGACTGTCCTGGAGATGAGTGTGTGGCACGTGGCCAGGTGGACCAGGTGCATGGCACAGGTGTATATGTGTGTCTCCCCCCAACCCTGTGCGTCTGTCTGTCTTGTCTGTGTGTGTGTGTGTGTGTGTGCACTCCTGTACCCCCATAGGCACGCTTATTTGTCTTGCGGGAGTGTCTGTCTGCTTAGGCTCCAGTGGGTGTGTGTCCGCATCACACCCATGTCACGAGGATGCTGTCCCCAGCAAGCGGGAGCGTGTGTTCACAGCAGCTGGCGTCCGTGGCAGGTTGGGAGGTGGGGAGCGAGCCGCTCAAGGGCTGGGCCCTGCAGGGGTAAATTACAGAGCCTGCGACACAGCAGGGGCCCCAGGCAGCAGCTGCCTGAGCCGCCCCTTCCTGCCTGCCCCCTGCCGCCTCCTCTGATACCTGTCGGGGCGCTGGAGGGGCCCGGGTGGGGGCTTGTGGGGCCAAGTGTGGAGCAGGTGTGGGCGTGTGTGAGAGGTGAGGTGGGGCGTTCAGTCACACATCAGGCCCCTCTGTCTGCCTGGGGGGCTACTGCTGGGGGCCGGGCTGTGCTTGGGAGTCTGTTCTCCTGGGGGGTCCATGTGAGACTGTGCGTGTGTATAGCACCTACTATGTGCTCAATAGATATGTGTGGAAAGGAGGGAGAGGGGGAAGGAGGTCTCACACCAATCATCTTGCTTTCGCAGGGTGGTCCCTGAGACTGCCACCCGGAATACATTCTACTCAGTGCCTAGTGTAATCAGGTAAAACTAGGCTATCAGTCCAAGAGTGCCTTCCAGAAGCTTCTAGGCAGTGCATGTAGGGGTGGAGTGAGGGAGCTGGATGTGAAAGGGGGGGTGCCAGCTCCCTGACTGCACCGCCTTCTTGGGGACCTTGTCCCCTCAGTGGTCTGGGTTCCTCTACGGTGATTGCCGGGCTGGGTCTGGACAGAGGGCCTGGCCTGGAACCCAGGGGCTTGACACTCAGCCCGGGACTTCCCCAGGTGCCCCCCATATCTGTGGAGCCCCCTTCTAGGTTCCTGGGAGAGTCATGTTCCTTCCAAGGCGAGTGCTGCCCGCTCTGTCCCCCTAGCACTCAGGAGAGGGCAGTGGGGCCCAAGGGCAGTTCAAGGCCTCCCAGAGGGAGGAGGGGGCTGAGGCTCAGAGGCGGGTGGGCTCTGCGTGGGGCTTAGGCCGGCCTGCCTGGGGCTCTAGAAATGCTGATGATCCAAAGAAACATGGCAATGTGGGTGAGTGGGTTAAGTGGGGAAGCCTTGGGTGGGGTGTACATTCCCAGCGGCGGGGTCTGGTGTACAGAGGAGAGGTGAGTAGGCTCCGTGGTCCAGAGATGAGGAGGAAGGACCCGCTCCCAGCAGGACTTTTGGAAGGCAGGCCTGCTGCAGCTCTGTGGGATGGTGGGCATCCCAGGGGCCCATCACGATGGAGGCCTAGGCCCGAGGCTGAGGCTGGGGTCCCACAGGTGCATGCAGATGGGACCTGCCCTGACACACATGGTGGGTGAGACCTTCCCGGGCCAGCTGGCTGCTCATCTTTGCTCTCCCTCCCTTATCACTTCCCCAGGCTCAAGGGACACCCAAGAAATGTGGACAGATATTTGTATCTTCAGAATTTTCTATTTCAATAAGATAGGGGGATTGGCAGTGTCCTTGACCCCCTAGAGACCTTTGCTCTCCTCTGTGCTCAGCCCTTCCCTAGGGCCTCAGCGTCTGAGAGGCCCTGGGGTGAGGTCAGAGGCAGCCCCCGCCCTGCCCAGGGCTGGGCAAGATAACAGGATTACCTAGTGGAGATTCTACCCCCACCAGAACTTTAGACCATGGAGATGGTGGATGGTCGTTCAGAGGGACTCTATCTGAGGTCCCGTGGGTGGGGCTGGCACAGGTCTGCTTTACAAGCTCCCCAGGGGATCAGGGACAGCTCAGAGGGCCAGGTAAATCAGTGTTCCCTCAGCAGAATCTTAAATCAGCGTCAGTATCTCTGAGAACTTGTCAGAAAATCAAATTATGGGGGACTTCCCTGGTGGTCCAGTGGCTAAGACTCCGTGCTCCCAATGCAGGGGGCATGGGTTCGATCCCTGGTCGGGGAACTAAGATCCCACCTGCTGCGTGGCATGGCCATGGGCAAAAAAAAGGAGGAAATCAAATTATGGGTTTCTCCCCACCCCAGGCTGGCTGGACCAGAAGCTCTGGGGGTAGGATCCTTAAGTCCATTTACAAGCCCTAGAGTTCACTCCAGTGCAAGGCCAAGCTACCTAACACTAGCTGTGTGTTAAAAGGCCAACATGCGGTATTGAAATATGTTTATGTGGGGCAGATGGAGGGTGGAGTTCAGACCTAAGGTTTCTGGGGTCTCAGGGAGTTCCTGGGCTGCTGGACTTTCAGTGCTAAAGCCAAGACAGTCTGGGGAAAACTAGACAAATCTGGTAAGAACCCTTTCCTTATTCATTCAACAGATATTAAGTAACTACTATGTATTATGTGGGCTTCCCTGGTGGCTCAGACAGTAAAGAATCTGCCTACAATGGGGGAGACCTGGGTTTGATCCCTGAGTTGGGAAGATCCCCTGGAGGAGGGCATGGGAACCCACTCCAGTATTCTTGCCTGGAGAATATCATGGACAGAGGAGCCTGGGGGGCTACAGTCCACGGGGTCATAAAGAGTCAGACACGACTGAAGTGACTTAGTATGCATGGACCAATAAAGACCAAAAAGTCTTTATTGACCAACCTAGACAGCATATTAAAAAGCAGAGACATGTCTTTGCCGACAAAGGTCTGTCTAGTCAAAGCTATGGTTTTTCCAGTAGTCATGTATGGATGTGAGAGTTGGACCATAAAGTAAGCTGAGCATTGAAGAATTGATACTTTCGAACTGTGGTGTTGGAGAAGACTCTTGAGAGTCCTTTGGACTGCAAGGAGATCCAACCAGCCCATCCTAAAGGAAATCAGTCCTGAATATTCATTGGAAGGACTGATGCTGAAGCTGAAACTACAATACTTTGGCCACCTGATGCGAAGAGCTGATTCATTTGAAAAGACCCTGATGCTGGGAAAGATTGAAGGTGGGAGAAGAGGACAACAGAGGATGAGATGGTTGGATGCCATCACCGACTCAATGGACATAAGTTTGAGCAAGCTCTGGAAGTTGGTGATGGACAGGGAAGCCTGGCTTGCTGCAGTCCATGGGGTTGCAGCGTCAGACATGACTGAGTGACTGAACTGACTGAATTGAGTTTGTTACAGTGTTGTTTGTGTTTTTTTGGGCCATGAGGCACGTGGGATCTTAGTTTCCTGACCAGGGATCAAACCCGCACCCCCCACATCAGGAAGAAAACTCTTAACCACTGGACCCCCAGGGAAGTCCTGTGGGTCCTTTTCTGTTTTCGGTGCCCTGCCCCCAGCCTGGGGTTTCCATCCAGCCACTGACCATTGAGGGGAGACTGAGGGGCTGTCCGTGGCATGAGAGCCCCACCCCCACCCCTGTGCCTGCCCTGCCCTGCCCCGATGCCCCACAGGCCTTGGCCCTGGCACTCTGAGCTTCCCAGGGTTTGGACCTCTCTGCAGACACCCCAGGGCTGAATGGTGCACAGTGCCAAAATCTCACTTCAGTTGGCAAAAGCAGCAATTAGCATCTAATGAGGCTTCTTGCTTTATTTTTAGGTAACCTCCAGGGCCCTGCCTGTGTAATTCAGCCCGCCATTGCTTGGCAGATAATTAAAGCATGTCACCATAATTTGCCTTTTTTTTTTTATAAAGCCCATAATTATGTTTTTATCGTGAGTGAGGGGGAAAAGAGGAGGGAAAGAAAACAAAGAGATGAAGTTGGGGCAGGAAATGGGACTTGGCTCCCTCGGTCAGGACCCTCTGCTCCATCAGCAGGACTAGGAGCCCTATCCTCAGGGCAGGTCCCCTAGGGGCCCCCCTAACTTCATGGTCTGCCCTGACTACTCTGCCCAAGACTCCCCGCTTGTTGGCTGCACACACCCCCACTTCTGGAGTCCTCCTCTTTCAGGTTAGGTTTGGGGAAGGGGAGCTTCCTATTCTTCCACTTCTTTCCTTATAAAACCAGTCCCAGTATTCCAGAAAAACTGGGGGTTTCCAGCAGGCAGAAAGGGCGTGGAGCTGAAACCAGAGTGACCCTGAGTTGACAATTTTTGGGGGCTGCTCTGGGTCTTCATTGCTGCACGCGTGGGCTCTTTCTGTGTGATCAGTCGTGTCCGCCTCTTTGTAACCCCATGGACTGTAGCCCACCAGGCTCCTCTGTCTATGGAATTTTCCAGGCAAGAATACTGGAGTGGGCTGCCATTTCCTACTCCAGGGGATGTTCCCGACCCAGGGATTGAACCTGCGTCTCTTGCATCTCCTGCATTGGCAGGCAGATTCTTTACCACAGCGCCACCTGGGAAGCCCCTTAATTCCCTAACCAGATATCAAACCTGTGTGTCCCTTGCATTGAAAAGCGGATTCTTAACCACTTGGACCACCAGAGTAATCCCGAGTTGATGATTCTTGAGCTGTGCTCAGGCATCTGAGAGTTCATGATACTATTCTCCTGCTACGTATGTTTGAAAATTTCCTTAATAAATCAACAAAACTCCTTCCCCAGAAAGGGGTCGACCAGCCAAGCTGGGCACCTGGTTCTCTTTCCGGAACTTGTGGCTTGGTGTTCTCTCTAGCTCTGAGCTCTTTATACTCCATTTACTGCACTTTAGTCATTATTTTGGTGCCAGTGAGTGGTGGGGGGTGATCCTTTCTAGGCATCTGAAATCAGACTCTGGAGCCTGCAGGCCATGCTGGGAACAGGCTGCTCAGGTCGTTTCAGGGAGGCCCCTGTCCCCAAGTGTCTTCCAGCCTGTCATCTGTGCTACCTCCAAGTCTACCGCTAAAGCCTCAGGCTTCTGGGTCAAAGCACGTTCTCCCCAAACACGGCAATGATCGCTCATCATATAGGAGTCATGTTTCAAAACATCAGCTGCTCTGAAGGTGTGGAATGCGGACAGGTAGGTTTTGAAAGGACTTCCCCAATTACCCTCAGTCAAGTAGCAAGCATTGCCTCCGCTGCTTTATCTCGGACATCATTCTAACGTGCCTGTGGCCTGTTCCTTGTCTTCATCCTCCCGCCAGAAGGTCAGCCCCACCAGGGGAGGGGTTTTTTGTTAGCTTGATCACAAATCACAAATGTCAGTTTAAGCTGAATCTAGTACAGTCCCTGACACACAGCATATAATGAGTATTGTTGAATGAGTGGACTGGGGTAGGGGGTTGGACCGGAGACCCAGAGGGACCTGTTTAGCTGAGTCGCCACCTGCACAGCCTCACCCCCACCCCCGGCACTGACTTCTGTCACCGACTCTCTGCCCAAAGTCCAACGGCTCATTTCCTCGTTGCAGCTTCCCGGGGTCTTCCCTGGAGGCCCGAGGGGAGCATGGATGTAGCGTTCTGGTCAGTGGATAGGGGATTGGCCCCCATCTGCCCTATTACCCACCCCCCGACCCCAGGGTGATGGGCAGCTTGAATTTGGAACCTGGAGACCTGGGTTCTAAGTACAGGCTTGGCTGCTAACTCGATGTGTACCACTGGGCGAGTTGCTTTCCCTCTCTGGGCCTCAGTTTCTTCATTCATTAACGGAAGTACTGAGCTCTGAGCCCTCAGAGCCTGGGTAGGCAGCCAGCATTCCAGCGGTACAGAAAGGAGAGGCAACTGCAAAGAAGAGTCTTTTGGGGCTGGTTGCTATGGCAACTGTGCACACACTAAGGGTGGGGGAGGGGCTTGAGTATGCAAATCAGGCCCTTGGTTGGCATCCCCAGCCCCTGGCGGGCCTGTGTGTGATTGGAGGAAGAGGTTTTATTGGTGTTGGGGGGCAGTGGAAGGGGATGGAGAAATGATGGGGGTGGCTGGGGAGCCGGGCACCAGTCCTGGGTGGGCCTGCCCGCCCTGCCCTCTGTCACAGGGTGGGAGATGGACTCACTGGTGAAGTAGGTATAGAACTGATGTCTAAGTGGGGCAGGACCCCAGCAACCATCCACTCTGCTCCCCCACGCATACAGTGGCTGAGGAGGAAACTGAGGCCTGGAGAGTCAAGAGGTTTGTCGAGATTTGAAAGGCCCCAGAAAGACCCTCCCCACCAGCATCCTGGTCAACCTAGGAAGTTAGGGGAGGTGTGGTTTTCCGAGAGCCCCGTAAACCATCTGTTCCTTCTGAGCTTGTACTTGGGAAAGTTGGGGCGGGGGGTGGGGTGCTAAGCTCAGAGGGCAGGGGCAGTCTGTGCACACCTTCCAGGGAGGTGGACAGCTGTGCCCAGCCCTGGCAGGGGCAGGGGGTGAACACAGGCCTACAGGAGAGGGGTCTGGAGCTAGAATCCTGGCTTCGGCCTCTGTGACGCAGGTGCCCAAGTCACTCAGCTCTCCCAACTTTAGGGTCTGCACCTGTGAAATGGAGAGAATGTCTCCTGAAGGTGGTTTCAGGACGACAAAAGCATCGGGAAAGCACGGGCCGTCAGGAGGGGACACGGGCCCCCGCCCGGGAGCCTGGGCTGCCTCGCCCTCCAGGACTACACGCCCTCCTCTCCTTCTCCGCCCACCCGCCCACCCTCCTCTGGGGCTTCCTTTCTTCCACCCGCTCCTCAAATGCTAGGGCTCCAGGCCGGGGTCCATGCGCTGCTTTCTTCTTCCTCCTCCTCAGCACTTTCCCAACACGCCGCATCCTCCCCTGCACACCCCAGCCGCCCTTGCAGTTGGGTCGAGGCCACGTGACCAGTTCTGGTCAATGAACTGTGGGCAGCAACTGTGCCTGTCGCTTCCGGAAGCTCACAGGTGTACCTCCCCCGGGCCTTCCTTCTCTTGCTGCGGCAACCTTACAAGTTGCGGGTTGAGATGGTGGCAGGTAAGATGGAGGTCACCTAGGTCTCTGAATCACTGGTTGGGGGAGAGCCTCTGCCGTCCCATGGTGAACTTTGTATGCACAGGAGATAAATCTCCTTTTTTTGCTAGGATGCTGGGATATCAAGATTGGTTTCTTTCCCTTTTTTTGGGGTGGGGGGCCATGCCGTGTGTGAGTTTCCCAACTGGGGATCGAACCTGTGCCCCCTGCATTGGAAGCATGGAGTCTTAACCACTAGACTCCCAGAGAAGCCCCAAGAGTGCTTTCTAAGTTATAGCTTTTCCTATCCTGCCTAATAGATCATCAGATAGATGCCAAATGTATCTCTCTTTTAGCTTCCAAACCTCCTTCTGAGCACCCCATGCAGCCCTACAGGGGTCTCTCTTTGTGAGTGGTCCACAGTGGGGCTCACAGTCTTCTCCTAAACGTGGTCTGCTTCCTTGCTCCCCATTTTGGTGATCAGCAGCCGGCACCTTCCCCTAGACTTCCCCTTCCCACCTTTCATCTGTGGCTGAGTTCTCACCGCCCTCTCTGCCCTCTCCTCCATGCCCGCTGCCACCTCTGGACCTCACTTCCTCACCACCTGTCACCCCTGGCTGGCGAGCACAGTCTCCCAGCTTTCCGCCTTTATCTTTGTTCTTTAAAGATGTTGCTCCCTGTCTTCTGGTTCCTGTTGTTTTCAAGGAGAATGAGCCATCATCCTTTCTTTGTCCCTTTGTATATAATGTCACTTTCTTCTGGCTGCTTTTACTTTTTCCCTTTATCACTGGTTTTAAGCTATTTGATTATGACGTGCCCCGATGTGGTTTTCTTTGCATTTCTTGTGCTTGCATTTTGTTGAAATTCCTGGATCTGTACGTTAATAGTCTTTGTGTTTTTTTTTTTGAAAGATTTTGGTCATTATTTCTTCAGAACTGTTTCTGTCCTCCTTGCATCTTCTCTCTTGGGGGACTTCTATTACATGTATGTGAGACCTTGTTCCAATAACTCAGGGATGCTCTATTCTTTCTTTTTTTCCAATCTTTTTTCTCTTTGTGTTTCATTTTGTATAGTTTCTATTTTTTTAACTTAAAATTATTTATTTAAGTAAAATTGAAACTTACAACATTTTTTAGTTTCAGGCATACAACATAGTGAGTTGATATTTTTAAACATTACAAAATGATCACCATGATATCTCTAGTTACCATCTGTCACCATACAAAGTTATTATAACATTATTAACTACACTCTGTATGCTGTGTATTGCACCCCTATGGCTTAGTTATTCTATTACTGGAAGTTTGTACCTCTTAATCTTCCTCACCTATTTCACTCATCCCCTGATCCCTCTCCACCAATCACCAGTTTGTTCTCTGTATCTGTGAGTGTGGTTCTGTTATGTGCAATCATTTGTTTTATATTTTTAGATTCCACATACATGTGAAATCATACAGTATTTGTCTTTCTGTCTGACTTTTCTTATTTAGTTTAATACACTCTAGGTCCATCCACTTGTCTCAGATGGCAAGAGGTCATTCCTTTTTATGGCTAAGTAATATTCCATTATATATATACCACATCTTCTTTATCCATTCATCCTTCGATGGGCACTTTAGTTGCTTCTAAGTCTTGGCTTTAGTACACAATACAGCAATGATATATGGGTGCATATATATTTTCATATTAATGTTTTTTTTTTTTCCTTTGGAAAAATACCCAGAAGTGGAATTACTAGATTGTATGGTAGCTCTATTTTTAATTTTTTGAGGAACTTCCATACTGTTTTCCATAGTGGTTGCACCAGTTGGCATATACACCAATAGTACATGAGGGTTCCCTTTTCTCTCTCTGCTTTTACAAGTGTCTCTTGTTTGGGACTCTGTGATTCCTACACCTGGATGTCTGTTTCCTTCTCCAGGCTAGGGAAGTTTTCAGCTATTATTTCTTTGAATAAATTCTTTGCCGCTTTCTTACTCTTTGCTCCTTCTGGGACCCCCATAATTCAAATGTTAGTATACTTCATGTTGTCCCAGAGGTCTCCTAAGCTATCCTCATTGAAAAAAGTGTTAGTCGATCAGTCGTTTCTGACTCTTTGTGACTCCATGGACTGTAGCCCACCAGGTTCCTCTGACCATGGGATTTCCCAGGCAAGAACACTCAGTCGTTTCTGACTCTTTGTGACTCCATGGACTGTAGCCCACCAGGTTCCTCTGACCATGGGATTTCCCAGGCAAGAACACTGAAGTGGGTTGCCATTCCCTTCTCCAGAGGATCTTCCCAACCCAGGGATCGAACCTGGGTCTCCTGCACTGCAGGCAGATTCTTTACCATCTGAGCCATTCCTTCAAATGTATTTTTTATTTCAGTTATTGTATTCTTCACCTCTGTTTGGTTCTACTTTATATTTTTTAACTCTTTGTTAGGGTTCTCATTGTATTCATCCATTCTTCTCCCGAGTTCTTTGAGCATCTTTATTTATTTATTGGCCGTGCTGTGTGGCATGTGGGATCTTAGTTCCCTGACCAGGGACTGAACCTGTGTCCCCTGCAGTGGAAGTGTGAAGCCCTAACTCCTGGACCACCCGAGAAGTCCCTTTTGAGCATCTTTGTAATGATTACCTTGAACTCTTTATCAGGTGAATTGCTTATCTCCCCTTTGCTTAGTTCTTCTAGGATTTTGTCTTGTTCCTTCATTTGGAACATATTCCTCTGTTTCCTCATTTTGCCTAGTTTTCTGTTTCTGTAGTAGGTAGGTCAGTTACACTTCCTAATCTTGGAAAAGTGGCTTTATATAGGAAATGTCCAATGAGGCCCAGCAGCATACCTCCCCTCTGGTCACCAGACCTATATGCTCAAGGGGTGCCGCCTATGTGGACCTTCTCTTGTGGCAGAGCTGGTTTTGTGGGTGCACAAGTAGGTGGGGCTGATCCCTGGCCTGGTTGACTGCTGCCTGCTGGTGGGCAGGGCCAGGTCCTGGAGCTGGGCCGGCCCACTGATGGGGTGGGGTGGGCGGGGCCAGGTCTTGGAGCTGGGCCGGCCCATTGATGGGGGCGGGGCCAGGTCCTGGAGCTGGGCCGACCCATTGATGGGGTGGGGTGGCGTGGGGTGGGGTGGCGTGGGGTGGGGTGGCGTGGGCGGGGCCAGGCCCTGGAGCTGGGCCAGCCCACTGACGGGGTGGGGTGGGTCGGCGGGTCCCAGTGTGGCTGTCTCTTTGGTTCAGGGGGGCCTAGAACTAGCGATGGCCAGCTGGTTGGTAGGTAAACTCCTGGCACTAATAGATTAGATGGAAGACTCCAAAATGGTGCTTGCCAGCACCAGTGCCCTTGAGCTAGAACAAGCCCCCCCCAAATGACTTGTACAGTTATAAGAGCTAGTTGAATATCCTTGTCTACTAATTCTGTCATTGTGTCATTTTGTGGTTTCAACCGATTGATTCATTTTCTTATTATGCATCGCATTTTCCTCTGTCTTTGTATACCTGGTAATTTCTCATTGGATGCCAGATATTGTGAATTTTACCTCCTAGGGTGCTGGTGATTTTTGTATACATAGAAATATTCTTGAGGTTTGTCCAGAATGTGGTTAAGTTACTTGGAAACGGTTCAATCTTTTTGTCTTGCCTTTAGGCTTTGTTAAACAAGACCAGAGCAGCATTCAGTCAGAGACCCCAAGTGGAGATCATCCAGGACCTGGCAGCATGCAGCCAGAGGGCCACTGGGAAGCTTTAAGCAGGATGGGGCCCCGCTAATGACCTCTGGATGTTTGTGTGTCCAGGGCTCAGACCGCAGACTCCCTTACTTCTCTGGCTGTACCCTCTCCCTAGAGGGTTGTTTTGTGGCTTTGACTCCCTGACGTGCGTCTCCAGCTTTCTGCTCTTGCACCTGAACTTGACTTGTGTGGCCCCCTCCCCAGTCCCCAGTTTTGCTAGGAGAGGGAAGGGAAAAGTTTTCCGTGACCCTCTTAGGACCCTGGCTGTGTCTGACAATTAAGGTGACAGATTCCCAGGAGAAAAGTATACACATTTAATTCACATAAGTTTTACATGATGACGCAGGAGCCTTCATAAGGAGCAAAAAACTGAAGAGACAGTTAGACCTGAGTGTTTTGTGCTAGGTTTGATGAAGAGTAGCCAGTTGCATAGAAATATGACAGGTTAGAGTGAAAGGTAAGTGTAATTAACTAGGGGAACTTGGCAAGGCCCATTTCTTAGATTCCATCTTGTCATCATTTTGTCTTTGGAGATGAGGAAGCTCCTTTCCTCCGGGTGACTTTCCTGCTTCTGCTATTTTTAAACACACTCAGCTTAAAATATTTACTATCCAAGGTGCCAAATTTTGGGGGTAGCACATTCTGAACTCCATCACCAGGCAGCTCCACCTTAGCGTGTACAGATCCAGACGTTTGACCACCCCCTAACCTGCCCTCTCTCCTCTCAATAAGAGGCCCCACCAGCCTCATGGTCAGAAACCATGGGATCAACTTTGATCCCTAATTGCCACCCTGCATCCAGTGTGTCAGCCAGTCCTTGGTGACTGGCCTGTAGGAGTTTCAAAATCCAACTGCTTCTTCCCACCTGGTGCAAACCACCATTATCCTTATGAACCTGCACAGCTCAGATGGGACTCGAACCCAGCCAAAAACCAGACTTGAACTCACAGGCTGGGACATGGACCTACTGTCTTTTGAGATTGCACACCTGGTCTCAGGAGGTTAATGGTTAACTTAATGACGCTCAGGTTCTTTACATCTCAGCGCAGAAGGAATTCAGCGAGAGGCAAAGGGATAGGTAAGTGGATTTATTTAGAGAGATACACATCCCATAGACAGAAAGCAGTCCATCTCGGAAGGTGAGAGCGGCTTTGGGAGAAACATGCTCCGTAGACAGAACGTGCACCATCTTAGAAGGCAGGAGGCCCTGAAATACGGTGTGCTTAGTTTTTATGGGCTGGGTATTTGCATAGGCTAATGAGTGGGAGGATTATTCCAACTATTTCAAGGAAGGGGTGGGGACTTCCAGGAATTGGGCCACTGCCTACATTTTGGTCTTTTATGGTCGGCCTTGGAACTGTCCTGGTGCTTGCGGGCGTTTAGCTAATTGTGTTACAATCAGTGTATAATGAGGCTCAAGGTCTACCGGAAGGCGAATCTTCCGCCATCTTGGACCTCATTGGTTCTAACTAGTTTATGTTGTATCTGTGATGGCTATGTCATTCTTAAAGAGTTGTGCCCTGGCCCCCTTCCCTCCTACTTCACTTAACCTGGGTTATTTAGAACCCCCCTCCTGCCCCCACTCCCTCATATAGGTCTGATGCTTCAGCCAAAGGGACCTTGTGAACATGTAAATTACAATCTTTCAGGTCCCTGCTTTAAACCCTCCAGGTTTCCCATCAGATCTCTAGCCAAGGCCTGTGAGTCTCAATGGGGCAGCCCTCTGATGTTTGTCCAGTCCTCTTTCCTTCCTTTCTTTCCCTTTCTCTTCCCAATCCTCTCTCCCCTCCCCCAATTCTGGCTCACTTGCTTTCAATGAAAGTGGCCTTCCCAGAGAGGCATTTCCTGACCGCTCCTCAAACAGAAACCCCCATTTGCAACCCTGCCGTCTCTCCAGCCACTGACTCACCTCATTTTCCTTCACAGATCTTACACCCCCTCCCCTTCCCATCCCATAGTATATTGATCATGTCTGTCCCAGAACAAAAGTGCCGAGTGGGCTGGGGCTTTATTTTCTACTAAATTTCAAATGCTTCAAACAGTGCACATGGAGTTATCCTACAAATATTTATTGGAAAAAAAAAATGGAGTGAATGACCTTGGAATTCCAGGGGCCGCTTGGGTCACAAAGACCTTGCCTTGCTGTTTCCAGGGTGAGGCAAGTTGGGGTGGCAGCAGTTTGGGTTTCCACAGGTGGAGAACTAAGGCTTTGGAACAGGCTGCCTTGGCTTTTTCTCCATCTCAGGCTGGGCCCTGTAGTTACAAACAAGCAAAAATCCGCCCTATTTGTTCTTGGAGGAAACTGTAAAGTCACTACAAATTGGAGCACAGATGCTGCAGTTTGCAAGGTTAAGTGTGCTATTTAGTTATGGAGATCAGGAGCTCCTCTAGCCTGGCTGTGCCCTTGAAGCTTTAGAGAAATGTTTTTTCTAAATGTGCATTTAGATCAAAGCTGTGGCTGTCCTAACATGCTGTCATGTAGAAGCTGAATGACCCAGAAGCCAGGAAATATGCGTACACTTAGTATGATTGCCTTGCCAGACCTGGAAGCAGGGCCTCATCCATTCATTCAACTAGTCAACACTGAGCACCTCCTGTAGGCCCAGCTCTGGATTCCAGAGTGGACAAGCCTGATGCAGATTCCAAGGGATGGGATGCATATTCTTGCTGCAGGAATGGCTTGAGTCTTGGGTTGAAGGGAGGAAATGACATTCTTTTTGAGGTTGTGGGTGAGGGTGATGAGAGATCTGGAGATTTGGGGGGGAGGGAAGCTGTGGAACAGTAACTGCTGCTGGTGGGGACATTATCATACCCTCTCAGGGCTCTTTCAGTTGTCTCCCAAACCCTCAGTAACATTCTTGGTGTTTCCAGGTGCGCCCTGGTGCAGGGCGAAGGAGTGAAACAGAGAAGGTAAGAGGTGAGCGGGAGCAGCAAGCAGTAGAGAGGTGGACGCAGGCGGGAGTGACAAGCGGATATCCCGAGGCATCTCCACGACAGAGCACCCAGAGGTGCTCTATAAGAGACAATGATTTTTTAAGACACAATTATTTTTTAAATGCATGTCTGTGTTTGCAGAATGAATGAATGTGAGGAAAATCTTTAGGCTATCAAACAAAAAGAGGGTGCTGGAAGCCTGAGTGTTAGAAAGCCCTGAAGCTTTGGGGAGACCTCAGGTCCTTTGCACATACATTTCCATGACCAAGATCAGAGTTTCTCAATAGTAGCACTGTTGACATTTTGGGCCAGATTATTTTGGGTTGCGGAGGGGCTGTCCTGTGCATTGTAGGATATTTGGCAGCAACCTTGGCCTCTACCCACTAGATGCCAAAGCAACTCCCTTCCCCAGTTGTGACAACCAGAAATGTCTCCTGGGGGACACAGTTGTCCAGGCCCAGAAATAAAGGCCTAGAGGCTTGGGTGTTGAAGGCTCCATGAGGAAGAAAGAGATAGGTTGTGAGCACTCATGGTAGGGAGTCATTGCTGCTGCTGCTGCTGCTGCTGCTGAGTTGCTTCAGTCGTGTCCGACTCTGTGCGACCCCATAGATGGCAGCCCACCAGGCTCCCCCGTCCCTGGGATTCTCCAGGCAAGAATACTGGAGTGGGTTGCCATTTCCTTCTCCAATGCATGAAAATGGAAAGTGAAAGTGAAGTCGCTCAGTTGTGTATGACTCCTAACGACCCCATGGACTGCAGCCTACCAGGCTCCTCTGTCCATGGGATTTTCCAGGCAAGAGTACTGGAGTGGGTTGCCATTGCCTTCTCTGAGGGAGTCATAATTGAGACCTCTATAGAAACAAAACAAAACATAAAACAGGGCTCTCAAAGCTACACCTCTTCTGAAAGAATAGAGAAAAAAATTCACCAGTGGCAAAGAGAAATGATAAGAACTTTGTCTATTTCAGCTTGTGTTCTAGGTAGAAAGAAAAGCCTTTACGTTTATAACCACAGGCCGGCCCACACAGAGGTTTAGGGGAAACATTTGTATGTTCAAGGAAACTTCAAGTAGTGAAATTAACTCCAAATGTGTTGGTAGCCCGGGAGGCACCTGGCTAAAGCAAAGGCAAAAGCAAATTCTCTTGGGAAGGACACACTCCTGCTGTGCAGGTTTTGTATGGGTAGAACCCAGCAAAGCTTGAATCTGCAATACAAAATTACAAAGTACATGAGGAAAAAAACTGCTCATGAGTGAGTCAGTAAAACAACAAATGGCCAAATTAGACCTTCAAGATTTAAGATACTGGAATGGTCAGATCCAGAATATTAAAAAAAAATAATTGTTTAAACTATTTAGAGAAATAAAAATGTGGCCAGGAAAAGCAGGCAAATATGAAAGTGAACACATAGACTCAGAAATGAAAATGATAATGTTGAAATGTAAAACCTAATGGACAGGTTAAATAGCAGATTAAATACAATTGAAGAGATAGTTAGCGAACTGGAAAATGGATGTGAAGAAATCATTAGCCATAACAGCACAGAGAGAAAAATATGAACAAGAGGGAAAAAAAGACATGGGATATAGAATAAGGAATTTAACAAATGCCATCCAGGAATTCCAGAGGAGATAATTGAGGGGATTGAGCAAGGTAACACTTAATAATGTTGATTAGGAATTTTCCAGAAACTGTTAAAAAGATAAATCCTGGGAAGGAAGCATGAAGAATTCAAGCAGAGTAAGTAAAGAGAAACCCAGACCTAGAAACACTGTAGCAAAACTGTAGAAATCCACAGAGACCTAAAAAGAAGCTGGAGAGAAAAAAAAAAATCATATAACAAATGACTCCAGGATAAAACTGTGAAACATGAACACTTGTCCTTGGGAACCCCAGAAATTACCTAGGGAAAAGGTAACTCAGGAGAAATCCTGACTACTGCATGAGCGGGTTGAGCCTCAGACTGTTTCTGGTAAATATTAAAAGAAATATGACCTTAGTGTTCTCTCAAGCCGAGCGGTGGTTTCACAGCCCAGTGCGTTGTGTAGGGGTGGAGTGGACATACTCAGTACTCTCTGGACAGTCCATAGACTGTGAGAGGTTACTTTTTCCTGTAGCGGGCAGAGAGCAATCTTTGGAACACTTTCTGGACACCGTCTGGGGGGTGGGCAGTGAACATGAGGCAGTGTGAGAATTAGTGGGCCTGGAGTGGGCTCTGGGGGCAATAGAGATGGCCAAGGAACTATCTCCGGACCTCCCACCCTGTGTGCGGCCACTGCCTTCATCTGGAGGATGTGAGGGGCCACTTTTCCAATCCACAAAGGCTTCCTGGAGGAGGTGATGGGCTGCAAGAGGAAGCTGAGAATGGTAGTTTGGGGGAAAGGAGAGGCGGGTCTGAGTGTGTGCAGTGGGGAGGGAGATAGATGTGGAGAGGGCTGCGGGGACTCCTGGGAACTGCCTCTATTTCTAGCTAAGTGCACCCACTTCACACACACACCTCATACACACACATCCCCTTTTCCATTCTTGCTATTAATTTCTCACCAAACAAGCTTCATTAATCGTCTAATAACCAGATTAATTAAGGACGCTGAAAGTAAACAGCAAGAAGGTAATTTGCTCCTGATTACTGCTGTAATTGCGGGAGGATGAATTCATTTGCATATGCAAGGAAGCCTCCACTCACAGCAAGGACAACGGAGAGAAGTAAAGGGGTATCTGACCCGCATCCCTCCGTCCCTCCCTTCTACTTCCTGACCCCACCAGCCCCCTCCTCACCTCTTTTGAATGCTAATGGAGAGGCCGGCTGTGTTCCCCACCTGCAGCAGGCAATCCTTCCTTGCTCCCCAAGGCCCGGGACCCAGGCCTGCTCCTGCAGCTCCTTCCCCTCCCCGAGATGTGGGTCTCACAAAACAGGGATGGGGAATTCTAGCCAGCCTGGGCCCTTCCTGAGTGATACTGGCAACACACCTGCCCCGCATTGATTTTCTCACCTGTGAAATGGGTTCGCAATCTGCTCTCCGTAGCCCTTAGGAGGACTCAAGTAAGGAAGAGCTAGCAGGGAAATTTTTATGCATTCTAAAGCGCTGGGCCAAAGCTTGCTGGGCCTTATTTTTCGCCTGAGCCTGGCATCTGCTGAAGGTGAATTTTCAAAGGCCCCTCAGAATCCTGCCTCATCCAGGAAGACTTCCAGGATTGTGCCCTTCACGAGAAGTGGCTTCCCTCTGGGGCCCGCAATTTACTCTTTTCTGCAGAAGAGCTGCCCCTTGTCTCCCGCTAGAACCCCTTATCCTGGGGGTTGGGCAGAGGTAACAGCCGCTGGGTACCTCCTCCCTTCCCCCTCGCCAAGACTTAAGCTCCGGCTTGAGGGGTGGGTACCTCGTTCTGGGGTGCCCCCTGCCCCCCAGGGCCTCAGACGCCAAATTGTTTTCTGCCGGTGGCCTCCATCTCTCCTGAACTCAATTTGCGTTTTCAAAGCAGCTAATAGACGCATTAAAAAATCCATTTTCACTCTGGATTGAATCTGACTGAAGCGAGATCAATGCTCAGCGGCTGCTCTCCTCCCCCACCGTCTCCCCCCTTTCCCACCCTGCTCACGTTGCCATGGTGACCGCGGAAGGCACCGCGCCCCGACTCCGACGGATCTGCGGGGGGCGGGGGGGGGTGCCCTCTACTCCCAACACCCTTCCAGCGCCTCCCCGCTCGCCCCTTCCCGGCAGTCGCGGTCAGCTTGGCTACTTGGGTCTGAATCCTGTCTCCGCCATTCAGTACTGTGTGGTCTTGGGCAGGTTAGTTAACATCTCTGTGCCTCGGTTATCTCATCTGTAAAGTGGGGCTAATAATTGTACTGACCTCAGAGCCCTGTAGAGAAGGAAATGGCAACCCACTCCAGTACTCTTGCCTGGAAAATCCCATGGATGGAGGAGCCTGGTGGGCTGCAGTCCATGGGGTCACTGAGAGTCGGACATGACTGAGCGACTTCCCTTTCACTTTTCACTTTCATGCACTGGAGAAGGAAATGGCAACCCACTCCAGTGTTCTTGCCTGGAGAATCCCAGGGACGGGGGAGCCTGGAGGGCTGCCGTTTATGGGGTCGCACAGAGTCGGACACGACTGAAGCGACTTAGCAGCAGCAGCAGCAGAGCACTGTCCTGGGGATTAAATGATTCAAGCGTACAGGGGTGGCATGCAAGGAGTGGCACACAGGGTGTCCTCCAGAAGCGTCAGCTCTTATGTCCCAAGCCTTCTGCCGCAGTCTCTGTGGAGGGGGAGGCCTCCCCAAGCCTGTCTCTCCTTTTCACTCCGAGAGCAGCCCCAGCCCAGGAGCTCCTGGGCCCTCCAGATCTCCCTGCCAGAAGCAGGGGCAGGGCAGACCTTGCTTATGTTTTCCTTCTGTGCTCCAGCCTTTGTGAAACAGGACACCTGTGCAGGCAGGGAGGTGACCTCTCATCACCATTCCCTGACTGCTCTCTGGCCTGACTGCCATCCTCTGGCCCCAGTGCCCCTTGGTTTTGCCCTCAAGCCCTCCGGCTGCCTCTGAAGCCTCTTGCCTTTGCTCTGGTCTCCAGAGAGATCCTTAGCGGACACGGGGTGGGGTGGGGAATAATTGGCCTGGACTGGCTTTTGGATGAAGCAGACTCTGAAGCTGAAGAGACCTGGGGGCCCAGGCTACACCCCTCCTGCCAGCAGCTCCTCATTAGCGTGCACCTTTAGTTCTGTGTGGCTTGGCCCAGCAACGCAACAGTGCAGTATCCCTCTGCAGAAAACATGGGCTTTGAAGTCACAGGAAGCTGTTCAGTTCTCAGGGTCTCCCCAAGCTGGCTGGAGCTCCCAGGCCCTCTCAACAGGAAGGTCTGCCTCTTACACACACACACACACACACACACACACACACACACACACACACACACACACACACACACACACACACACACACACACACACACACACACACACACACACACACACACACACACACACACACACACACACACACACACACACACACACCCATAAGACCAGCCCCTCTCACCAAAAGCGGGGAGTCCCCTCCCCCAATTATCTCCTTTCTCAGCCTCCTACCCACCTCTGGTGCCCAACATGGGGCCAGGCTTGTTGGAGGCACAGAGAAAATCCTTTCTCCACTGAATTGCACTGGTGTCTTTGTCCTGAATCAATTGACCATGTATGGGTGGGTCTATTTTTGGGTTTTTTCTGTTCTCATCTGTTGGTCTGTTTTTTACCCTGAAACCATTATCACAGTGTCTTAATTGCTGTAGCTGTATAGAAAGTTTTAAGTCCTCCATCTTTGCTGTTCTTCATAATCTGCATGCATGCTCACACTCAGTCGTGTCCAACTCTTTGCAACCCCATGAACTGTAGCCCTCCAGGCTCCTCTGGCCATGGAGTTTTTCAGGAAAGAATACTGGCGTGGGTTGCCATTTCCTTCTCTAGGGAATCTTCCCGATCCAAGGATCGAACCCACGTCTCTTGGGTCTCCTGCATCGGCAGGCGGACTCTTTTACCACTGTGCCACCTGGGAAGCCATCTTGACTATTTTGGGTCTTTTGCATTTTCATATATATTTTAGAATAGGCTTGTCAATTTCCACAAAAAACTTGCTGGAACTTTGACTGGGATTGTGCTGAATCTACAGATCATTTTGGGGAGAACTGACACTATCAATATTGAGTCATCTAGTCCAGGAACACGGTGTAGCTCTCCATTTACGAATGTCTTCCTTAATTTCTCTCGGCATCCTGCTTTCTGTTTTAAACCCCACTGCCTTCTGGCACTTGGTGGAAATTAACTTCCGTCCCTGTGACTGCTGTTGCTTGAAGGGAGTTTGTTGTCTTGTTGCAGCTCTTCAGAGAGAAACCCAGGGACGGACAAGGTCCTGGGAGAGGGAGAGGGGCAGATAGAGAGATCTAAGGAGGGAAGGGGGCACCTGGGACCCCAGCCTCAGTCCTGATCCCTGAACACCCCTCTGCCCTGTGGGAAGTCTCCAAGCTCAGCAATTTCCCGAGCACTTCATTTCAGTTTTCCTATCTGTGAAATGGGAGTGTTGTCTCAGTGTGAGACAGCAGATGTGAGGAGTGAAGATTATGTATTGCAGGGCACTTATTAGGTGCTTGAGAAATATTGGTGTTTGTTTCTGCCGTCAAGGGAAGACCGATGCCACCAACGTGGACAGAGAACTGGAAAGGACCAGGCTCATGACCACCTCCCTCCAGTGGTGCTTTTTTTTCCTTTTAAGGACAAACTGAGAGTGTGCCTTAGTAATCAAAGAGATGGAAAAAGAACGATGATACGTGTGCAGTAAGTTTGACTAGACAGTGGACGAGGCCTGGTTCAAGTAGCTTGCAGACTTTTTGTTTATTTGGCTGAGTAATAGCTATGGTATGTGGGATCTTTGATCCTTTAGTGGGGGCTTGAGGCTTCTATTGAACTCAGGCCCCCTGTGTTGGGAGTGTAGCTTCTTAGCCACTGGACACCAGGGAAGTCCTGATGCTAACTTTTTACTCCTCTTGTTACCACTAGACTGTTTATTCTTTCAATTCACTTGCATTCCTTCCTTCCTTCCATCCATCCATCCATCCATCCAGTCTCTGGTATGCGTGGTGAAGTCCTTGGGCCTAGAAAAGAAAACAGCGGTCTCAAAGGCCCTTGCTGAGTCATCTAATTTTGGGGAAAACAAAACTTTAAGTCCTGCCCTGATGCTCCGGGCTGGTTGCATCTATGTGGGACTTATCACCCCCTGCCCAAAACCTCCCACCCCCTGTTCAACTACAAATGCCACTTCAACTAAAGATTACCCAAAATGTCCCGGCTGACTAATGTTTCCCTTATCGCTTCCACAAACCTCCCTTTAAATATGAAGCCTCCCTGATCCCTCGTGCGCTCAGCCTGGTCGATAGGCCGACTGTCGCCCCTCCTTGCCTGAGTAAAGGTAACCTACCTCCGTTGAGGTCGTCTCTCCTTTTCTGCCTCGGCTCAGCTCAGCTCGAACTATACCTTACATTCTTGGTGCCGAAACCTGAAACCCGGGAGAGGGGGAGGCACTCATGTCTGTCTGTCTCTCTCTCTCTCTCTCTCTCTCTCTCTCTCTCTCTCTCTCTCTCTCTCTCTCTCTCTCTCTCTCTCTCTCTCCCTCTCACTGTTTTCCCTTTCCCTTTTCCTGGAGTCTGGGAGCGTGAACACCCGCTGAGCTCACTTTCTGCTAGGGCTCATAAGTTCCCCTCGGGGATGCCTAGTGCCTTCGTGAGCGGTGCAAGCCTTGTGCTAAGGCTTTATTGGTGGTTTGCGTACCCCAGGCCTCGGCTCTACCCCCTTTCCCTCTCTCTGACGACCTCCGGAACAGGGAACTCTTGCCATTCGACTGCTCGACATACAACCCTCCACTCAAGCCAGGCCCCTAGATTAAGGTAAGATCCGGAGTGTTCTAGAGGCGCCCTAGAACCCAGTCCTCTCCGGGTCCCGGGGACCCCTGGCCTAAGGCCCCTCTGTAGGCGACGGTGGGAGACGCTCCACCTCGACACAGAACTCTCTTCTCATAACTCCTATCATGACTACGGGTGACAACTCGAGCTCCCAATAGGAGTTTGCCTTTCATTTATGGGGTCTGGCCAGTCGGCCCCAAAAGATTCCCCCCGACCTGTGTTCTCAAAAATCTCAAACCACTCTCACTCACTGAACTCAAAGCTAACTGCTTAAAACAACTCTGTACACAGATCTGGCCTCAATACCAATTGGACAATCAAGACCGCTGGCCTGAAGCCGGCACATTTGACTTTAACAGTCTTCAAAATCTCACCAGCTTCCTTAAACAGAATGGCAAGTGGTTGGAGGTCCCATATGCCCAAGCCTTTTGGGCCCTTCGGAGCAGGTCCTCCCTATGCCAGGCCTGCTCCACCTACGAGGTCCTTCTATGCACCTTGCCTCCCAAGCAAAAGGGCTCTTTTTCCTCAACTAATGCCGATGGTGACCTTCCGCACCCTGGGAGTTCAACCCCGTGGACGAGGCCCCTCCCTACCTGCCACCCCGCCAACCCTCTCCTTCCCCCTCATCCAACTCACCTGCTGACTCTGAAACCTCTCCTGACTCCCCCTTGACCCCACTACCCCATCTCCCCCTCCCCCCATCCCTCCCCCCCTGCCACAGGGTCACATACCCAACACGTTTCCCTGGGAGAGATGGCAGGACCAGAGGGCCCCACCCGAGTCCATGTGCCATTTTCATGGTCAGACATGAGCCAGATAGAAGAAAAGTTAGGATCATTTTATGAAAGTCCTATCAGATACAGAAGAGAATTCCTGATACTCTCCCAGGCCTATAACCTCACATGGAGTGACGTGTATTATATCCTAAATGCCACTCTCACCCCAGATGAGAAAGACCGTATCTGGCAAGTGGCAAAAGCCCATGCTGATCACTTCCATAACTGAGACCGGGATATCCCAGTTGCTGATGAGGTGGTGCCTCAATTAGATCCCCACTGGACGTACCAGCCCAGTGACCCAGGTATCGGGAGACTCAATCATATTCCTTCTAGAAGGAATGCAGAAAAATACTCATATCAATGTCAGTTATGATAAAATCAGGGAAATCACCCAAGGGGCAGACGAAAATCCAGCCTTATTCTTGGCACACCTCACAGAGGCAGTCCAGAAGTCTACCAACCTAGATGTCACCACCCCTGCTGGGTTACTCTACCCCCGTGTTCAATTCATCAGCCAGTCCGCCCCTGACATTAGACGCAAGCTTCGACAACTAGAGAAGGGCCCTGAGACCCTCCAAAAAGACCTTCTAGAAGTAGCCTTCAAGGTGTTCAATAATAGAGAAGAGGAGGTTAAGAGAGAAAAACACCGTGAGAGGAAAGCTAAATATGCCTTGTTGATGGCAGCAATTAAGGGAAGAGATCAGCCTGGGACAAGTCATCCCAGACCAGGGCTTAAGAGTCCCCGGGATCCTGCTTCTGATGCAACCATTCGGGACACTGGGCAAAGGCATGCCCGAACCCACGGCCCCCCCCCAAAAATTGTGCCCAACCTGTGGTCAGTGGGGACACTGGAAGATGGACTGTCCCCAGGGACACCCTGGCACCCCTGAGGAGGTCCCCACCTCCCAGACCTGGAGAGTGGAATGTCCACAGGGACGCCCTGGTGCCCCTGGGGAGATCCCCACTTCTCCCCGGAACCCCAGCCCAACACTATGAGAGTTGCTCCAATGATGGGGCCTGGGTTCCAGCCCTCTGGCCTGTGTCCTGGACACAAGCTCGGAACTTAGGGTAGATGGGGTAGTGGCTGGGAGAAAGACTTCCTTTATAGTAGACACTGGAGCCGCTTTCTCTCTCTTAACTTCCTACTCTGGCCCAACTCAAGACTCAGAACTCACAATCAAGGGGGTCTCTGGAGTTCCCTTAAGGCCAAAACTCAGTCCCCCATTAGTCTGTCAATTTGGAAAATCGACCCTCATACACTCATTCCTCATAAGGCCTCGGTGCCTGATGGCACTCCAAGGGAGAGATTTGTTATCCAAACTGGGGGTCTTTATTACCATACCCCCCGATACAGTCTCTATATTCTGCATGCAGATGGCACCTGGACCACCTATCTCTCACCCCTGACTTTCTCTTGGATCTACCTGCCTTAGACCCCCAAGTCTGGGACACTGATCACCCATCCATAGCCAAACATCATCCCCCAGTCCACATTACCCAAGGCCCAAGTAATACAGACAGGTGTCACCTACCTGGGGCTCTCCATATCCCAACAACAGAGAACTATTCCCCCAGATGGAATCCAGGCCTTAATTAACTGTCCACTTCCAAAAACAGAAAAGAAACTCCTGTCTAACCTCGGCCTCCTAAACTTTTTCCGTATCTGGATCCCTTACTTCTCCCTCATTGCAAAGCTGCTCTGTGAGGCCACTAAAGGATGTCTGGATGAGCCCCTCTTTAACCCCTCCTCTCTGGCCAGTCCTATTCGCCAGCTCACCCAGAGCCTCCTCCGAGTGCCAACTCTCCAGCTGCCAGATCACACCAGACCATTCTTTCTCTTTGCCATTCCAACCAAGGACAGGCCCTGGGGCTTCTATGTCAGCGGGCTGGAGACACCTGGGCTCCCATAGCCTATCTGTCAAAACAGCTTGAAATGGTGACCAAGGGGTGGCCTCCCTGCATACAGGCCATGGTTACTATCGCAGCCCTCGTACCTGAAGCAAATAAACTCTCTAGGCATGCCCCTTTAACAGTCTGTTCTCCACACACCTTCCGAGACTTACTATCACATTGGGCTTTCCTCTCCCTTCCCCCTTCCAGGGTGCAGGTCCTACATGCCTTTCTCCTCGACCGTCAGCTCTTGTTCTCCCCCTGCTCTCCCCTTAACCCCGCCAGCTTATTACCCACGTCCTCTACAACAGACTCCCTCCTGCATTGCTGCAGCCTAACAGTAGATCTTACCCCAAACCCCTTCCAACATTTAACAGAGCAGCCCAGCCTAGACCCAGACACCCCACACTGGTTCATTGATGGCAGCTCTCAAAAATCCCCACCCTTTGCAGCAGGATATGCCATCATCCAGGGGACCTTCATCACAATCACGGGACCCAGACAATTGACGCTTCACCTCTGCCACCTCACACCACCTCCCAACAGGCAGAACCGATAGCTCTCACCAGAGCTTTGACTCTGGCTAAAAATCTAAGGATTAACATCCACACAGACTCCAAATATGCCTATTACTTCACTCAAACATCCTAATATGGAGAGAAAGAGGTTTCCGAACCCAAAAGGGATCCCCCATCATTAATTCAGACCTGATCCACAAACTTCTAGAGGCAGCACTCTAACCAAACAAAGCCTCCATCCTCCACTGTGCTGCTGCTGCTGCTGCTGCTAAGTCGCTTCAGTCGTGTCCGACTCTGTGCGACCCCATAGACGGCAGCCCACCAGGCTCCGCCGTCCCTAGGATTCTCCAGGCAAGAATACTGGAGTGGGTTGCCATTTCCTTCTCCAGTGCATGAAAGGGAAAAGTGAAAGTGAAGTCGCTTAGTCGTGTCCAACTCTTAGCGACCCCATGGACTGTAGCCTACCAGGCTCCTCCGTCCATGGGATTTTCCAGGCAAGAGTACTGGAGTGGGGTGCCACTGCCTTCTCCATCCTCCACTGTAGGCGACATCAAAAGAGAAGTCTCATATCAGCCTGCAACAATGCCGCAGACCAGAAGGCAAAGGAGATAGCCCTGTCCCATCCCTCCCTCCAGTCCCCTGTCATCTTAGCTCTGACTCCACCCGGCCCTCCCACCACCAGAGAAATCCTCTCTTATCTACACTCACTCTTTCATCCCTCCTCCAAAACACTCCAACAGTTCTTCTGTAACCACTTCCCCATATCCACTGCAGACCAACAATATTTAGATAACCTTACCTGCTCCTGTCAGACTTGTCAACGTATTAATCCCAATTCCAACCTTAAACATCCTTTCCAATCCATCAAATGTGAGGCAGCCTCCCAGCACAGGATTGGCAGATAGACTTGACTCATATGTCCCTGGAGAGTCAGATACCTCCTGGCACTTGTGGACACCTTTTCGGGATGGGTAGAAGCATTTCCCACTACAAACAAAAGAGCCCACTGCTGCTGCTGCTGCTGCTAAGTCGCTTCAGTCGTGTCCGACTCTGTGCGACCCCATAGACAGCAGCCCACCAGGCTCCCCCGTCCCTGGGATTCTCCAGGCAAGAATACTGGAGTGGGTTGCCATTTCCTTCTCCAGTGCATGAAAGGGAAAAGTGAAAGTGAAGTCGCTCAGTCGTGTACGACTCTTAGCGACCCCATGGACTGCAGCCCACCAGGCTCCTCTGTCCATGGGATTTTCCAGGCAAGAGTACTGGAGTGGGGTGCCATTGCCTTCTCCACACCACGGCCCAAATCCTCTTCGCAGAAATTATCCCCAGGTTTGGCCTGCCTTCATCCCTGCAGTCTGATAAGGGCCTGGAATTTACGTCCAAGGTCACCCAACAACTTGTCCAATTCTTGCAGATACCCTGGACATTTCACATTCCATGTCGCCCCCAGTCCTCAGGAAAGGTAGAAAGGATGAAGAGAATAATCAAAGAAACGCTTACCAAACTACCCCTCGAGGTACATCTGGATTGGACTAAACTTTTGCCAATTGTTCTCCTCAAAGTACAGGCTTTGCCCAGAAAGCCCATGGAGCTGAGCCCCTTTGAGGTGATGTACGGAAGGCCCATGCTCCCTCCTGGACTCCCCCCTGAACCTCCTCCCATACCAAGCTCCCTACACTCCCCTCTGCTGGCGGAACTCCGCGATGCCCTCTGGAAATACATCAACCACAACTTGCCCGCCCCTGACCCCCAAGCCCCATTGCCCCAAAGTGGCAGGGACCATTCAAAATCATCCTCCTTACCCCAACCGCAGCTAAACTCGAGAAGGACACCTCCTGGGTACACGTCTCTCGCCTAAACGGGTCACCTCTGATCCTGCGCTGCCCTCCTTAACTGACCCCTATCAGGTGTCCCTCACAGGACCTACCTCCTAAAAAATCACCCGGCGACAACCTCTGTCGACCATCCAAGAAGACACTGAATGACCTGGACACTCTTCAACCAACAACTGTTCCCGACCCAACAACCACAAGACCTCTGGACCAGCGCCCCGACAGAAACCTCCTTCAAAGACCTGACTACACTGGTGTCTCAACTGTGGCTTCGGGGAATCTTCTATAACCTGTCTCCAGACAAAATTGATTTCTTCACTCTCATTCTCTACATCATTCTACGTCCTTATGAACATGCTTCCTTTTCAGATTCAAGCTACCACAAAACTCGAGGCCTTCCGCCCCTCGCCCTGACTGGCCTCTCCCCGTCTAACTATGACTGCACCCTTGACCTTCGTCCTTGCTATAAGCCTAGTAGCTGTCTCCCCTCAGGACTGGTCCCCTATCCTTCGTCTCTTCGTTGGTATCGCCTACGTTGTTAGCTGTGTTCTACTCCTAGGGTGCTATTTCCTCCGCACTGCCTAACTAACAGCCCCACGACGCCGACATTTATTCCTCGGTTCATTCCTCATGTTATAATACGGCTCTAAGACCATGCATCATGAACCTCGGCGGGGGGCGGAGGGGGGAGTCCAAATCCCTACTCACTGTTAAACTACAAAAGAGGGAGTTTCCTGAGCACCTGCCAGAAGCCAAATGGAAGAAACATGTGTTTCTATCCCATTACCCACTGCTGGTACTCAGACGGGGGCGGGGTACTAGATCAAAATCGGAAAAAGAAACAAGAACAAGTCATAAAGAACATACTTTCCCGGTTACAGGCGACCCCCGAGCCTTATAAACGCCTAGCCCTCCTTTCCCAATTACGGCCTCTCCTAAAACCTCCCTCTGGCAACCAACACCTTACCCGCCTTCTCAACTCTTCCTTCCAATTCTTCCAGTACACACAACACACATCCCAGTGTTGGATATGCATGGCACTGTCTCCCTCACTGCGCAAAGCAATTCCTTTACCCTCAACCTGGCTGTCACAGGGCAACTATACCTCCCCTCCCAACAAAAAACTACACAACTCATTGGGCCAGTCTCTGGCAATGTCCTTCTCTCAGCCTCCTCAAACCTAACCTGTATCAACTACTCTAGTCCCAACTACACTGCTCTTACAAACTCCGCTCCCTCCTTCTGTTCCACTTGGGTTCTCTGGAACAGCACAAATAATTGCACCAACCCAGGAATCTTCATTCTCTGTGGGACCTACGCATATTCATGTCTCCCCCTGGAAACCCCTGGACCTTGAATCTTGGTCTTCCTGACCCCGGGTCTAACATTCCTCAAAGAGGTAGAACAAATAGTCTACCCCCAAGGGGAACTTTCGCACAGGAAAAGATGAGCCGTCATAGCCCGCCTCCTGATTGGGACTGGCATAGCAGCAGCCCTAGGCACCGGGATTGGGGGCATCTCGATCTCGGCCCATTTCTACTACAAGCTGTCCCGAGAACTTAATGAGGATACGGAGCAGGTAGTGGAGTCCTTCGTTTCGGTCCAAAGACAAATTAACTCATTAGCTTCTGTGGCCCTACAAAATAGGCGAGCCTTGGACCTTCTCACCTCGGAAAAGGGAGGGACCTGCAATTTCCTAGGAGAGGACAGCTGCTACTTTGTTAATGAAATGGGCATAGTCCAGGGCAGAGTCAAAGAACTTAGAGACAGAATCCAACACCACAGAAAAGAGTTACAAACGCCACAAAAAAGAGTTACAAAACCTTTCAGTTCAGTTCAGCTGCTCAGTCCTGCCCGACTCTTTGCGACCCCATGAATCACAACACTCCAGGCCTCCCTGTCCATCACCAACTCCTGGAGTTTATCCAAACTCATGTCCATCGAGTCGGTGATGCCATCCAGCCATCTCATCGTCTACAGTCCCCCAAACCCATTCTAACTGGCCCTCCCTTGGTTGCTCCCTTTCTTGGGACCATTGGTACTTACCATTTTATTCCTCTTATTTGGACCCGGTCGCTTCAATCTCTTTCAAAGGTTTCTCCAAGAACGAATTTGGGCCATCTCTCGAGACCAGGTCAAGACCATTCTTCTTTTTGAGAGCCTCACCCCAACTTCAGGAAAAGGAGACCCTGGGCCCTAGGACGATCCTCCGTTCCAGACCCCAGAACCGTCGCCCCCATCCAGCAGGAAGTAGCCAGAGAGATATGGCATCCTTTTTCCCATTTTTTATGATTTCAGGGCCTGGAATGAAGGAGTCCTTGGGCCTAGAAAAGAAAACAATGGTTTCAAAGGCCCTTGCTGAGTCATCTAACTTCGGGGAAAACAAAACTTTAAGTCCTGCCCTGATGCTCTGGGCTGGTTGCCTGTACCTGGGTCTTATCACCTTCTGCCCGGAAACCTCCCACCCCCTGTTCAACTACAAATGCCATCTCAACTAAAGATTACCCAAAACGTCCCTTATCGCTTCCACAAACCTCCCTTTAAATATGAAGCCTCCCTGATCCCTTGTGTGCTCAGCCTGGCTGTTAGTTAGGCTGACTCTCACCCCTCCTTGCCTGAATAAAGGTAACCTACCTGCGTTGAGGTCGTCTCTCCTTTTCTGCCTTGGCCTGAACTATACCTTACACATGGTCCCTCTAACCTTGAACTTCCTTGGCTGTTGAGGGTCAGATGCCTACTGGCTGAGCCCTGGGCTCTGCCATTCAACTCAGCTTGTCTGCCGAGGGGGCCTGGTGCTCCCAAACCAGGGTGTGCTGGCCAACCCAGGCTTGTCTCCACTCCCACCTGCAGGCCTCTGGGTTTGGCCTGAAGTGCTAAAAGGAACTAACTAAACCCTTGGCAACTCTTGCCTTGTTTCGTAATCACTGACTTTGTGCTGACAAAAGCAGTTTATTCCAGATTATTCTTAAAGGGGGCAAACCCTTTTCCTACCGAACATTTTAAATACAATTACATGGAAGAGAGTGATTTTAAAATACACTTCACTAAGGACTTCCCTTTTTACTTAAAAAACACTTTTATAGCACTTGTTACAGGCTAAGAACCTTACAGACATGATCTCATTTAGACCTCACACTCACCCTGTTGTTACCACCCCCATTTTTTAGTGAGAGGCGCCCACAGGGTAATCAACCTGCTGGCGGGCAGCTAGTGGGGGACAGAGCCAGGATTCAAGCCCAGGCCACCTAGCTCCACAGCCTTGGGGTTCAACCCTAGCGCCAGTGGCCCCCTTGGAGACCTCACCCTTGGGCAGCTGGCCTCAGAGTGGATCCCACCCTGTGACTCTCTACTGGGCCTTTAGTCACAAGCTCCAGGCCCTCTGTAGGAACGAGACTTTCCCCAGTCTGGTTTCTGGCCCACCAGATCCAAGCTGGGGAGCCCCATAACAGGCAGTTAGGTATTATGGCATTTGGCTTTGAGTGAAAAAATCAGGGGACTTGGCAGGCAAAGAAGGCAATGCTCTTGATTCCTGGCACAAAGCAGTTTATGTGCCTACCTATTAACTAGGGCTGGCAGGCGGGGCTGGCGGAGAGTCCAGGGCTGTGGGGTGGGGGGCGCTCAATCAGAGGAGGTCCCAGGGCAGCCTGCTTGATTCACTCCCTTTGAACCTAGTTCAGCACTGTCCTTCTCCCGAGCTGCTGGAGAGGGTGAGAAGGAGTGAGAGACCCAGGCGGACTCAGGATTCAGGATGCACATCGGGTGCTAACTAGACTCCTACCTCACGGCCTTTGCATTTGCTGTCCCTTCTGTCTGGACCACCCTTGCCCCAGATACCCATATGGCTCACCCTTTCACTCCCTTCTAGTCTCTGCTTAAAGGTCACTTCCTCAGAGAGGAGCTGCCCTAGCCTCCCTATTTAGAATAAGACACATGCCCCAGGTCTCTAGCCTCTGGCGTTGCTTTTTCTTCATAAATGCCATGAGAACATTATATGCTTCGGTTGCTTCTTTGTTAATTGTCTCTTTCCCTCTAGACTATGAGCTCCACGAGGGCAGGGACTGTCACCCCTTCTTCATTACTGTATCCTCGGTGCCTTGAACACGTCTGACATAGTGTATGCTCAGCGGACACTTGTGGCGTGGTTGACTGCTGAGTGCTGGGAGGCGGCTGTGCCACCCTGTGTCTCTGTGCCCACATATCCTCGGCTGTGTGAAGGGGAGGTGGTGGCTGTTCTCCTATCTGATGGGGGAGTGTGCGTAGTTGTCAGGATAGGTTGGGTCATGCTGCAGTAACAAACAAGCCCAGAACCTCAGTGCTGAACTCTGATTTTCCTGGATCTTGCCTGCATCTCATCTTTCATGATGTTTCAGGTGTCTTTCACCTCTCTGCATTCTAAGGAAATGCTGAGAGAGGCTAATGGGGTGGTAACGTGCCACTGGTCTTTTCAGTGAGTCCCATCAGATCTAACCTCCTCCCTCCACAAAGTGCACCGTCTTCTTAGAACCTTCCTGCCACCTCTGGGCCTTAAGGAGCCCAGCTGGTTCCTTCCCAGTAACTCTCTCTGTAGGTTGTGAGTTCTTGAATTTGTCCCTGATCATCCCATCTTCCCAAATCTGACTTCTAGAAACTGAATCCAACCATTTGTTCTACTTGAGTCTTTGCACCTGGGCTTCTGACAGCTGTGTTCTCTTTTATAGGAGGCACAGAGACAGACGTTTTCACCAACAGGTGCAAATGCATGTTGATGATGAATACTTATCAGTGAACTTAGGGCCTGATTGGAAAGACAGGCCACTTCCCCCACCCCCGAGACACACTCACACACTCACACTCTCTCACAAACACACACACACACACACACACACGCAGCACACAGGGATAGGTTGGGGTGGAGCAGAGTGGGAGTACAGAGAAGACGCTTCTCACTCTGGGGCAGGGGTTCAGGTAGGGCTTCCTGGAGGAGGTGGTACCTGGGCTGAAGCTCAGAGGTTGCAGCTGTGAGCCTGGTGAAGGGCAGGAAGCTGCAGAATGAGGAGGGGAGGGAGGGAGAGGCAGAGAGACTGGGGCTTGGAGCTGTGGCCCTGGCGACCCGAGGATTGAAGGATTGAGCGAGGCTTCTCTGCGAACCTGCTGGGGGAAAATCAATACCTAGTCGCGTCCCCAGGCTCAGCATCTGAGCACCATGTTCAGAAACTCCAGAACAAAGCAGGCTTCTCAAACCTCACTGAGGGAGCAGGAGGCTGCCACGACCCCCGCGGAGGGGAATTAGCAATGCCTTTCAAAATTAAAAATGGCTTTCCCTCCAATCTCGAATGCCACATTTCCCTGCGGGACCGGGGTGGCTCTGTCTTCTTCAGCCTCGGATGGGGTGGACGCCCTCCGCAGTAACTGTCCTCGCTTGCTTGCCTGCCCGCAGGGCGTCAAGTCCCCAGTCTCCCTCCCTCTGTGGCCTCCTGTCTGTCTGCTTCTTCCTCCTCCACCCTGCGGCCACCCCAGCCACCCCGTTTCCTGACGGCACCTCTCACTCCCACCCGTACCCTTGACCCGGACCCATCCATTCCCCACCTGCCAGAGCCCTGCTCCCCATTCAAGCCCCCCCAAGCCATTCCCTCCCTGCAGCCTCCGGTCAGAGCCTCGCCTCTGGAATGCTCACCAGGAGGGCCGACTAGAAAAAGTGGCAAGGAAGTGCATGGGCTGAGAGCCTAGAAGAGGGAAGTTCCCTGGCGCTCCAGTGGCTAAGACGCCACACTCCCAGGGCAGGGCGCCCGGGTTCGATTCCTGGTCAAGGAACTATTAATAGATTCCACATGCTGCAACTAAGACCCGGTGCAAATAAATAAAGAACCTGAAAGAAAGGTCTGGACCAAGAGGACCAACGGACCACGGAGAGCGCAGGGGGGTACCTCCCAGCCCTGTCTGTCCTCATGTTTGGGGGAGCAGGGGAAAGGGGTGAAGGAGAGGGGCTGGAGCTACTGGGAAGGAGTCAGCTGGGCCCCATAAGGCCTGGAGGTGGCAGGAAGGTTCTAAGAAGATGGTGCACTTTGTGGAGGGAGGAGGTTAAATCTGACAGGACCCACTGAGCAGGTGGGGTGTGGATCAGAGCAGCGGGGAAGCTAGTGGGATGCTGAGGTGATGAGGGGAAGTCCCTAGAGCGGACTTCTTTGATTGCCTGGGCCAGCTCCAGTGGCTCCCAGGGGTGGGGATTTTTGATCAAGGGATTTCTCCCAATCAAGGAGCAGGTTAGCACTGTGTATGCAGCTTGTTAACACTCAGATGACTGTCGGGTTTCCCAGGTGGCTCAGTGGTAAAGAACCCGCCTGCCAATGCAGGAGACGTAAGAGACTTGGGTTTGATCCCTGGGTGGGGAAGATTCCCTGGAGGAGGTCATGGCAACCTGCTCCAGTATTCTTGCCTGGAGAATCCCATGGAAAGGAGCCTGGTGGGCTATGGTCTGTAGGGTCACACAGAGTTGGACACGACTGAGTGACTTAGCGCGCAGGCATAGACCGCAGTCAGTGGGACACACAGAAGCTGCCAGGAGGATTCGGGTGGCTAGAGGAAGGGATGGAGGCCAAGGAGGCTTTTTTGGGCCATGTTGCACAGCTTGGGTTGCAGGATCTTAGTTCCCCAATCAGGGATTGAACCCATGCCACCTACAGTGAAAGCACGGAGTCCTAACCACTGGACCCCCAGAGAATTCCCCCAAGGAGCCTTCTTAACAAACATTTTATTATAAAGCTTTTCAAGTGTGTACGGAAAGGGTGAAAGAATTCGATGGAGAACGCCCATCTATCCACCACGTAAATTCTGCAATTAATGTCTCCCTAGGTTGACTTTATCTCACATCTTTCTGCTCACCCAACCATCTTATTTTTAGCTGCATTTCCGAGTTGCAAACTTCAGTATACTTCACCCCTTACACTTGTGCTTGAGCATCGTTAACAAGAGCTCAGTATTTGTTTACAGTTTTTTTGTGTGTCTTTGTTAGCAATGTTTAGAGAGAATATTTACATAAAGTGAAACTCACAAATCTTAAGTGGATCATTCCTTGAGCTCTGAGAAATGTATGCACCTGTGTAATCCAGTCTCTATCAAGATAAAGAACATTACATCGCCCTAGAAAGTTCGCTCGTGCCTGGCCCAGAGAATCTCCAGAGACTCTTCACCGTAGGTCTCGTGTATGACTGATGTTCACCATTCTCTGTTTCTCCCTGGGGCACGTGGCTGCCCAGGAGAAGGCTACGTTCCCCAATCTTTCTTGTAAATTGGTGTGGTTATGTGATGAAGTTCTGGCCTGTGGAGTGTGAATAGAAACATCATGAGGCAGCTTCTAAAAAAACCTTCCTTATGGGACTTCCCCGGTGGTCCATTGGTTAAGACTCCACCTTCCAATGCAGGGGACTCTGGTTCCATCCCCGGTCAGGGAAGTAAGGTCCCACATGCCTTAAAATTAAAACAAAACAAAAAACCTCCCTCAAAAGACAGCTGCTGTGTCCTTGGCCCCTTGCTTGGTCTTCTCCACCTCCTTCCTGTTGCCTGGAACAGAGCTATCATGGCTACCATGTGGACCACGGAGGAGGGGACACACCCAGGATGCTGGAGCTGAGAGCTGGAAGGAGCCTGGGTCCCTGAACTCTCCTGGATTGCTTGCTTCCTTTGACTTCCACTCAAGAAAGAAACGCCTACCTTGTTTCAGCCACAGTCAAATGACAATCTCTGTTACAGTCAAACCTAGTCTTAAATGGCAAGCTTTTGTGCCTTTTAAATGTTGTATTGTGCATTTATTTTCTATTAAAAAAAAATCACAGGGACTTCCCTGGTGGTCCAGTGGCAAAGACTCTGTGCCTCCAATGCAGGGGGCTGGGGTTTGATCCCTGGTCAGGGAACTAGATTCCACATGCTGCAACTAAGACCCAGCACAGCTAAATAAATAAATATATATATTTTTAAAAGTAAATCAGAATACAAGACTAAGCAGAAAGTATTAAACAGAGATTGTGCTGTGACCAGTCCCTCACCCCGGCAGAGGGGTGATGCAGCTGCGGCTGGCTCTATTAGTTGCTACCGAGAATGGATGCTGTGGCAGAGGCCCAAATTAAAAGGGGCTTAAAAAGGTAGAAATGTATTTCTCTGTGTGTGAAATCCTGAACCAAGCCAATACTGGGCATTTGCGGCCAGCTCCCCCTTGCCGGGTATTCCACATCACGTAGGATGGCACAGGGCTTCGCACCTGAGGTGGCCACAGGGTGCTGGCACCTTCCAGGAGGCACAGGTCCCCCTCTGGTCCACATCCTGGGAAACCCTCCGGGCAGGGGCCTCTCCCGCCCGAAGCAGACCCTTCTGCATGTGGGCGCCTCCAGCACCCCACCTCTCAGGACCAGCTCCCCACCTGCGCTTGCGGGCTGGCTCCAGGCTGCCTCCTCCAACCCCAGACAACTCTCCCAGGCCTCCAGGGCCCTTGTCCTAGGGCTGCGGGGATGTGGGGGGACGTCTCCTTATCTGGTCCCCCAGCAGGCTATCGACTGGACTCCTGCCCTCCTCCTGCCATTTGGTGACGCTGACACATCGAACCTTAATCTTCCCAGGCCAGCCGCACTCGGAGCTATTGGATGCCGCGGATGCTGCCCCTGCAGACATCCCTGCGGTCCCCAGCTGTCACTGTCCCCCTGCCCCTCACTCCCCGGCCTAGCTGGAGCAGCCTGAACCTCGGCTAATGGCTTTCATGCCGGGGCCACGAGAGGGGCTGCCTGTCTGGCAAAACCAGCCCTTAAAAATCACTCTTGGGGGACTTGCCTGGTGGTCCAGTGGCTAGGGCTCCATGCTTCCAGGGCCGGGGGCCTGGGTTTGGTCCCCGGTCGGGGAACTTGATTCCACATGCCACAGCTAGGAGTTCACATGCCACAGCTAAGGACCCTATAGCCCACAAGGAAGACCGAAGATCCTGCGTGCTGCGACTACGACCCTGTGCGGCCAAATAAATACATATTTCAAAGGATTGCTCTTGGAACTGGGGACTGTCATCAGACAGGCTGGGACACAGCGACACGACAGAACCCCCCTCTGCTGTGCTGTGACCCTCCCGGCCGTCTGCTGTTCAGGGCAGGGCCTCCTCAGGGCCTGCATCCCCAGGGCCTGCGTGTTGATGGATAGACACCCCTTGGAGGGACCCAAAGGGGAAAGGGGGTGTCATGGAGGCTCCTTAGGGTGGAGTGGGGAGGAGGCCCAGGAGGTGAAAACACAGGCTGTGTGGTCATAGGGGACAGGACAGAACAGAGCTCTGAAGAAGCTGGAGTGGCAAGAAATTGGGGCAGAGAGGGGGGCAGTTTCCGAGCAGGGCAGAGGGCCCTGGCAGCCTTGAGGAGGTGACCCTGGGTGGCATGCCACCCAGCAGCAGGGGCCACAACACCGGGGCTCCCGTGTGAGCCTCTGTTTAGCAGGGGGTCTCCCGTCCTGGTGGGCAGCCGACGCCCTCACTTGCCTTCTCCACCACCCCAGGCTCCTCCCGTCCCTCCGCCGTGACAGCACGCAGGGTGGGGCAGGGGCGGCAGTGGGTGATGGGGACGCAGGGCCTGAATTACAGACAAACCTGTCTGCCCCCCGCGCCGCCTTCGGGCAGGGGGCAATTCGGAGAGCAAACTCTAGGCTGTTTACCCAGTGGAGCAGCTCCGGGAGCTTATTTACTCTGCAGTTCTGGGAGGGGGACAAAATGAGCACGAGGCCTCGAGGGGCCTCAGCAAACAGAGGAGAGGCGTGTGTGTGTTAACTGATTCTGTGGCGGGCTCGGCACCTCCCGAAGCGGTTGTCTCGCACGGCGGGTCTGGGGAGCCTGGGCAGCACCAGAGGGAAATGCGGAGTCAGGGAGGCTGGGCCACCGTCCCCCAGCCCACTCTGGAGGAGGAGACTGCGGTCCAGAGAGGGACGGTCACTCCTCTGAGGTCACACAGCACAGCCAGGGCTGTACCTGTCCATGCGGCTCAGGTCCCAGGATGGGGAGGAGGAGCATGGGGAAGAGGCATTTCTGGGTGAGGGGCCAGGACTGCTTAGCCTCTGGGCACTGCCGTGGGAGCCCTGGGCCCTCCTCCTGATGCTGTGCTGGCTCTGGTGTCCAGGACCCTCGCAGCCGTGGGCTCAAGCCCCAGACAAGCCCCTAAGTTCTCCACGTCTCTGTTTCTCTGACTGCTGCATAAGGATGAGAAGATTCGCCCACCGTCTTGAGGGGAGCCCGGTAGGTTCCCATGGCCGGATGGGGTTTTATAGAATTCCAAGAGCCAACAGAAACGTGGAATGTAATCATTTCCCAGCCTGTTTTGGGAGTTCTCTTCTGAACAGAGAGGTCCAGCTGTGCCTGAGTCCCCTTACCTCTGAAATGGGTACGATGCAAAAAGTACCCACCTCTAAGGCTGCTCTGAGGGTGATGAGTCAGCCCTGGGAAGGTTCCCGGAGAGCGCTCAGCACCGCTGAGTGTGACTATGCACCATCTCTGTGCTGAGGACCCAGGGACAAGGTGATACAGCTTCTACCTTCAGGGGCTCAGTCCTCAAGGTGTGATCCCAAGACCCTTTCAGGGGGCTGAGAGGTCCAAATTGTTTTCGTAGTAGTATGAAGACATGTTGTTCACTGTTTTCACTGCGTTGATATTTGCAACTGATGGTGCAAAAGCTATAGTGCCTAAAAACGTTGGTGCCTTCGCACAGACCTGGGTGGTGGTATCAGACCAGGCCAGCATCAGGGCGTCCTTCCCCAGCAAGCATGGCCAGAAGGAAGAAGCTAAAGCCAGTTTCACTGAGTGTCCTTGATGAGCCAATAAAAATCATTAGCTTTATTAAACCTGTGTCCCTGAGTATACACCTTTTTAACATTCTGTGTGATAGAATGGGAAGCACATAGAAAGCGTTGCTGCTGTACCCTGAAGTACAGTAGCCCCCAGTGGATGCCTGAAAGCACAGATAGTGCTGAACCCTGTATACACATAGTATGTTTCTTTCTTTCTTTTTTTAAAAAGGTATTTATTTATTTGGCTGTGTCTGGCCTTAGTTGTGGTGTACAAGCTTAGTTGCCCTGTGGCATGTGGAATCTTCCCATATCAGGGATCAAACCCTCATCCCCTGCATTCCGAGGCAGATTCTTTACCACTTGGCCACCAGGGAAGCCCCTCGTTCTCCATTGTTTAAGTTATGAAAGAATGATAACACTTTAGAGGAGACTTGGTAAATAAAGAACAAAGTCACATCGAGTTCCACTGTATATTACAATGAGTTTTTTAAATAGATAAATAATTTTTAGTTGGAGTCTCAATATCAGACTCTTTCTAATTAATAGAATGGGGACTTCCCTGGCGGTCCAGTGGCTAAGACTGTGTGCTCCCAATACCCAGGGCCTGGGTTCGATCCAGAGAAACCAAGATCCCACATGTCTCAACATGAGTTTGCATGCTGCAACTAAGATGCAGCACAGCCAAATAAATAAAATTATATATTTAAAAAAATTAATAGAATGAGTAGGCAGAAAAGTAGAAGGATATAGTAGACCTGAAAAGCACTATGAAGCAACTCAACATAATTAAGATTTATACAATTTTCACACAGCAGCAAGATACAAATTCTATTCAAATTCCCATAGACTCTAAATTGGGAGACTCTAGAACATATCCAGGGACATAAAACAAGGTGCAAAAGTTTCATGGTCTAAAGATATTGAAATCATTCAAAGTTTGTTCTCTTACTGTGGAATTTGTTAGAAATTCAAAGATATTTGAAAATAATCCACACATTTTCAAGTGCAATGTGACATTTGCCAAGAGAGATCTTTGACTTAGCCACTGAAAACCTCAATAGAGTTTAAAGACTGAAAAAACATAGTATATTTTTTCCTGTACAAACATACATATGATCAAGTTTATAAATTAGGCGCAGTAAGAGATGAGCAATAGTAATAAAATACAGCACATTATAAATGTGCTGTAATGTAAGTTATGTAAATACGGTCTGTCTCTTTCCAAATATCTTCGGGTGCAGACGTAATGCCTCTCCCATCTCAGCGTGCACTGTGGCTATAACTTGTATAGTTGGAGGTGCGACAGCAAAACTAGCATGAGGTTCTTTTTCCTTCATCACAACTTCACAGAACAAAGGTTCATTCTCATTGTGGATCTTAGCAACCTCAGCGTATGATTTTTTTCTTTCCTGATCCAGTTGAGAGGTTTCACCTTCTCACTTTTTAAAAAATATTATTTTTATTTATTTGGCTGTATCGGATCTTGTGGCAAGTGGGATCTTTAGTTCCCCGACCAGGGATTAAACCCAGGCCCCTGCTCTGGGAAGGAGTTAGCCACTGGGCCACGAAGGAAGCCCCTTACCTTTTCACTTTAAGGAAGCACTTTATGGCTGCTTTTTGATGTACCGAGTTGCCAGCATCACTGCCCTTGTGCTTTGGGGCCATTATTAAGTAAAATAAGGGTGACTTGAATACAAGTTCAAGGTGACTGATACCTTGACAGTCAATCTGGTAACTGAGAGGGCTACTAGGTGACTAACAGTGCAGAATGCTGGACAAAGGGATGATTTATGACCCAGCTGGAGGGAGTGGGATGGTGAGAGATTTCATCACACTGCTCAAAATGGTGAGCAATTTAAACTTACAAATTGTTATTTCTGTAATTTTCCATTTAATATTTTTGGACCGCAGTTGACTGTGGATAACTGAAACCCAGAAAAGCGAAACTGCGGATAAGGCAAGACTGTTGTATGGTAATTGTCTCAGAGAATAGCGCTTACTTGATTGAGTGGAAAGCTGATTCAGCCATCTTTTTCATGGATCACCAATTTTAAGAAAAAGAAAAAGTCTTGCTGTAGACAAATAGTAGTTTTTTAGTCTCTGGTATTTGACACACATGTACTTGAAAATGAATGAAGGGAACTTGTCACTTCAAGGAAAACAACTGACAGTCTTTTTTGCCAATGATAAAGTTCGAACTTTCAAGCAAAAATTTTGGATTTTGGACAACTTTTATCTACTACTATGAGGTTCCCAATGCTTCAAGACTTTTTATTTTCAAATAAATTTCAAATGATGAATGCATGATGTTACAAAATCATCTATGGGTCACAGATTCATTCAAAGTGCAAGATAGACCAATGGATTCAAATATAATAGAATTAGCCAATAGAAAATTTCAGATTCCAGAATCTACCACATGTCAAGGTTTGGTGTAGTATCAGAGAAGAATGCCCACAACAATGGGAAAGGCTACTAGAATTCTCTCCTTTTCCACTCCATGTCTAGAGGAGGCCAGATTTTCTTTATCTACTTCAACCAAAACAACATATTGCAGGAGGCTGAACGTGGAAGACGATACGAGGGGACCCAGCTGTCATCTATTAAGCCAGACATTTAAAAAGATCTGCAAAAATGTAAAACACGGCCACTCTTCTTTTATTTTGTCTTATCTTTTGCAAAAATATATTTCTTTGATTAGCGTGTGCTGAGTTTATGGGGGGAAACCCATATATTGAAATGAGTGTCAGAACTGTAATTTGGCACAGAATAGACAGTGGGTGGGCAACTAGCTCTGATGAGCACAGACATCTTCTCTTGGAGAACTCCTCTTTTCCTGCAGGCTCCTCCATGCCAATGCCTCCTAAATTGGTTTGAACCACCCGCTTCTGTCCTGATCAGTCATTCCAACTGCCTGGTCCGGTTTCACCTTTAGATTTGGTCCCAAGCTCAACGAATCAAGAAAAGCTTCTCTTTTTAAAAAAAAAATTATTTTTATTTATTTGGCTGTGCCGAATCACAGCACGTGGGATCTTTATTTGCAACATGTGAACGCTTTGTTGCAGCACGTGGGATCTAGTTCCCCAACCAGGGATCGAACCAGAGCCCCCTGCTTTGGGAGCACTGAGCCTTAGCCACTGGACCACCAGGGAAGTCCTGAAATAATTCTCTTTGTACTTCAACAATCCCGCGGTTCCTTTGGTTATGCAGATAGGAAATAGCGGCCCCCATCTCTGTCCACCACACCCAATGCCATCGACGCCCTCCCAGGGCAGCCAGCTCTGGTCCTGACTCTCCTGCTGCCCCATCCGAGCTCCTCTAGCCTCCCTCCACTCTGCCCAGGACCAGATGGGTCTAGGACACCCGCCTATCTGCTTGTGGTGCTTCTTGATGCTCTGGGCTCCCGTGACCCGGCACAGCCCACTCTTCTGGCCTCTCATCCCATTCTGTATCCTGACCTTCCACATCTTCACACCCCCCAGGGACACAGGCTCACATCTGTTGACGCGCCTGCTCACACACACATACACGTGTGCCCCCAAATACCCTGCTCTGCTCTCGCACGGGCGGGCCACTCTCCATCCCCATTCCGGGAACACCTCCTATATCTTCCTTGCCTTTGTATCTTTACCCATGTTGTGCCCACCACCAGCATGCCCTTTCTGCTCGAGTCCTAGTTCATGTATTTCGGTTCCAAACTGTTAAAAAGAAACAATAGGCTTCAAATGGAGTCACTTATGCTAAGTTCCATTAAGACTACAATAAAACCAACTTGATTGTGGTTACAGCCTCTCCCAGGAGTAGAATTTTAAGCCAATTAGTCTGGAAATTCCTGATCAACATTAGTGAGGTAATCTGTTTGATAAGCCCCCTCCCCCCAGCCCCCCTGCTCCAACCTCTGCCTTCCCTTAGGGGAAGGGGATCTTGCCTTTGCTCAGGGCACCAAGCGTATCCCACCGGCTCCATGCCACCCCTTCACTCATCCTCAGTACCTGCCGCTCTGCGGGAGCTGAGTTTTGAGCCCTGCTGGTTCCACCCGATCCTCTTACAGAGGACGCCGAGGCCCAGAGATCTCAGCCGAGGTCCGCTGCCTCACCTATGGAGGCCTGGCCCAGGACCCCTGACCCTCAGTGGAGACCTGCCAGCTCCCTGCTCTCCTTTCCCTCCCACCCCAGGGCTTGCTGATGGCTGGGGCTCTCTACCTCGGGAATGTGGCCCCCTTCCCCTCTTCCCAGCCGGCTCAGGACAGAATCCAGTAAATAACATGCTGCCCATCGATCGGAGGTCACTCAGGCCAGGGCCGATCGATGGCCCCAGACAGCTGGGCAGGCGGGTAATGAAGTGCCCTCTCCTTGGTGGGGGCTAGCCTGGCCCTGGGCTTTAATCCCCTCACCTCCTTGACAAGGCTCCAGCTCTGTGACAGGAGGGAAGACAGATGAGGCTCTGAGGCTGGTGTGGGGGTGTGGGGCCCTGGGATGGGTGGGGGTGAAGCTCCCCGCGAGCCTGGGCCCGCTTCCCTCCTCTTCAGCGGCCCCCTCCGCAGGCACACTTCCCTTGGGGAAGTCAAAGAGGAAAGCCTACTCCCCAGCCCCACCGCTGCCTACACTGCAAGGCATATTCCACACCGTGGACCTGACCTGTGGGTGTGAGGCTGTCTGCAATTCTAAAATGAAGGTGGGGGATTTCCTCGGCAGTACAGTGGTAGAGACTTCACCTTGCAATGCAGGGGATGCAAGTTCGATCCCTGGTTGGGGAGCTCAGATCCCATACGCCACAAGGCAAGTAAACCTGGATACCACAACTAGAGAGACCATGTGCTGCAACTGCAGAGCCTGAGGACCACATCTAGTCTGTGTGCGATGAAAGAGCCTGCGAGTTGCAACTAAGGCCTGACACAGCCAAATAAAGATATGCTTAAAAAAATACAATGAGTGTGCGTTGAAGGCTGCGAGTACATGGGAGACAGTACATGCCAGATCAGTGTCACCTTATTCAGTCTTCCCAGCAGTCAGTCTTGATAAATATTAGGCCCATTCTACAGGAAGCAGGCTCAGAGAGGAAGAGATGTTTAACAATTAGAGCTGATCCATCATGGACCAGACTGGACCAGGCAGCCTCAGAATATGGTGAGTTCTCCATCGCTTTAGGCACTCAAGCAGAGACTGGAGGACTAGCTGTTGGGCCACTATGGAGGAATGACTGCAGGAGGATTTTGGGCCCCATAGCCCTGGGGTTCTTCCCAACTCTGAGCCCGTTTGACTCTTTGGGAATCAAGGAATGTGCTGGATTCTGGGGGGCAGGGCCCTGGCCCCAAGAGGAGAGATCACTAAGTGAGATGTGGCTGTGAAGGCCGTGGCTTCCACACCAAGTCTGCAGACCCCTGGGGTACTCTGGAGGCACTGAAGAGTCCACAAATGTTTGACTCAAGTTCATTTTCAATACCATTTTTATGATAAGACAGTAATTCAAAACAAATATAGGCTGGCAATTATGTTACCCAACTTTTAACCCATGCAAAATCACCAGAAAGGTTGCTTTGAGTGAATCTGGGACTTTAAGATGCTCCTGCATCTGTATTTAACTGAAAAGCATTTCAAGGAGGGATAATAAAGAAACCAAACCCTCTTTAACTTGCAATTACTTATCTGTATGAATAAGTAATAATGTACAACAGAAAGAAAATGTGGAAACAGGTTGGTGGCTTAGGATAGAAACCATCACTGATAATCCCTTATTTTTATCTTATATTCAACCAAACAGCCTTATTCTCATCTTATCTAATCTTACTGTAATTGTTCTCTGTCACTACAATCAGAATATGGCATCCACATGAGCATATCAAACACATTTGTATTAACAAAATAAGACTTTTATCTGTTTTGCACATGGTGACTCTACTTAGATTTCCTTTGAGAAAAGAACTCTGCTTTGAAAATAGCAGAGTGTCACCATAGCAAAGTGACCAGGCTGCCACCCTTGCCAAGCAAGGTGGGATGAGGGTTTGTAGCCCCTGATTCTCCTGACACACAGGCCACAGCCTCAGTGAGCCTGGCCCTTTGGCACTCTCGGTGGACACCTGACTCTTAGCCCCAAGCCCATGGCTAGTGGCTGGGGAGGAGACTGACCTGTCCACCATGAATGCAGGGAGGCATGGAGACAGGGTGCTGCTTGACCTACAACCTTTCCTGGGAGGGAGGGCTAGGACAGAGGCAGTGGGGGTGGAGAAAGCTCTGTCACCCACAGAGAAAGCTGAGTGCTTCTTCCTGCCATAGTGGGCAAGTGTGAGCAGAAAAGATGCTCTGAGCAGAAGCCACAGGAGGGTTTTCGAACGGTGGTGAGAGTTTGAGTTGGTGAAGGCAGAACAGAACAGCAACTTAGAGATGGAGCAAGTGAAGGCGAAGCTGTTGGACCGAGCGGGCAGCATCAGGGTAGGGTGTCTAGGCTGACGCGCTGGCTGGGAGGAAGCCTGCGGGGTTGGGGTAAGGATGGAGAAGCAGGGGACAGCAGGTTCCAGGGAGCCAGTGCTTTGCCAGGTGATGGAGACGTTGCGGGGGCTCAGGCAGGGGTGGCGTGGGAGCTGTGGGAGGCCAGGGCCCAGAGGGGCTGACAGCCACGTGTTTCCTATGCCCACCTCGCCTCCTCCAACAGAGCCATCGTTTCATCCGGGCTCACCCCGCCCACCTCCCCACTTCTAATCTCGTTTAGCACGGCAATTAAATTTTAAAGGCTCATCAGCACAGTCCCTCGCAGGCCAGGTTCTTCCCAGATAGAATTATTTAATAGACTGGATGGCAACTCTGCAGGCTCCGGCAGGGACTGCAGACCCACTGAGGCAGAAAATTAATACACACGGCTGCCGCCTCCGGCCGCCCTCTGGTGGTTGGGCCTGGCCTGCCTCTGCTCACTCTCCCCTGCCATGCAGGGGCCAGCAGGGAAGTTATCCTGGGCAGGGGACCGCAGGGTTTGTGGGAGGAGGGACGGGAAAGCCTCAGGAACTTGGCAGATCATCTCTGGGTACTGGAGCCGTTCTGGAAGCCCCATCTGCCACTTATTAGCTGAGCAGCGTGGGACAGGTTACTTAACCTCCCTGGCCTCTGTCCACTCATCTGTGTAATGGGGTCACAGCAGGGCTCATGGAGTGATGTATGTAAAACATTCAGCACGATAACCAGCCTAAAGCTTCTTCCTTTTCCCTCAAATAATCACCGTTGCTCTGCTGAGGTCCGGTCACCTGGCTAGGTGTAGGGGCCAGTGGGAAGCAATGACCACACTAGTAACCGGGTGGCTCTTCACTTAAGCTAAGGGCTCACAGGTCTGTGGGCAGACTGGAATTTGGTCCAGTGGCATCAGGAAATGAGGCCCCCATATCCAACACCATGCATGGGGATCTCACTCATTGTATATCCTTGGATAGGTCACTTAAGCCTCTTGGGCCTCAATTTCCTCACCTGTAAAATGGGCACTGGTACCAACTTCGTGGAGTACTGTTGTCAGACTTGGTGAGTTGACAAGGCTGAGCACCTGGCACAGCAGTAGGTACCCTGGTGATTCTGTTCGTCCCACCTACAAGGTGCCAGGTGGCCCCCACATGGGGAACCCCCAGGGGTGAAGGGGGGGCCGGGAGAGGGGGAGGCACATTCCTGAGGAAATGTGTAGTGTGCTTCTGGGGGACAAGGGCCTGACCTGAATCCCAAGCTTGCGTCTAGGGGCAGTGGCTCACCCTCTGGTTGCCTCTCCATCTTATTATACATCCAACCTCCCTCCTTGATGGGTGGTGGGTGAGGTGTGATGAGGAGGGTGAGAGGGAGCCGAATTGTATGTGGGGGAGTCCTGATCCGGGGTCCTCCTCATATTTATCTAACAATTATGGATTGACCACCTCCTGTGGTTCAGGCACTGCTCTTCGTGCTGCGGACACAGCAGTGTTTGCAGGTCCTCAAGGGGCTGATGTTGAACAAAGGCTTCGGTGATGATCAGCACCATGGACAGCAAGGTGTGGGGGTGGGGGTGACATTAAAGGTGCAGGAGGGGGTTGCTGCTTTCCACGTGGGGCCATTCCAGAGGGCAGAGCCCTGAAGGAGGTAAGGGAGCCTTGTGGAGATCTGGGGGAAGGGCATCCAGCAGTGGGAACAGCCAGTGCCAAGGCCGGAGGTTGGTCTGTCTGAGCAGGAAAGAGGCTGAGAAAGTGGAAGTGCAGTGCTTAGGGGAGACGGGGGTGGAGACAGAGATGGAGAAGACAGAAGCGGGGGCACTCACTGGGGAGGCCTGGGGAGCAGGGGAGGGGTCTGAGTAGGAGAGGCACAGGCCCTGGCAAGGTTTTGCCAGGTTTCTGTAGCTTCTGAGGGCAGTGGAGAGGGCAGGCCAAGAGGCCAGCGGCCAGTGAGGAGGCCACGTGGAGTGCAGTGGTGGGAGGTGATGCGGCTTGGACGAGGGTGGGGACTGTGGAGGTGAGAGCAGGGCTGGGATTCTGCGCGCGCGCGCGCGCACACACACACACACACACACACACACACACACACACACACACACATTTGGATTGAGATACAGGTGATGTACAACTTGATGTGTTTTGAGAGTAGAACTGACCGGAAGCACAGACCCAGGGTTGAGTTGGAGGGTGGGTTGAGCGGGGGGCAGAGTGTCTGTGTCCCTCTTGCCTCTCACCCCAGGCCTCCCATCCCTTCCTTGGTGCCTTGACTCCCTACCGGATGACTGGCCCCTCTGCCCCCTCCAGGAACCTTCTAGGGCCTTCTGGAAGCAGCCTGTGGTCTGGGAGACTCTCCTACTGGGGTCTTTCCGTTCTTCATTGCCCACCCCAGGCCCTGCCCCCCGGCCCCCAGTGGACACCCAGGGCTCTGAAGCCTTGGAGGGGCCGGGAGGAAGGCTCGGGTGTCGGAAGCTCTTTAAGGCTGGGCGGGGGCTGGGCATAAAGGAAGAGGCGCCCCCCGCCTGCGGGGCCCTCACAGTCTCCTGACCCCCACCCTTCAGTGGGGTGCCCCATCCGGAGTGTCCACAGCCTGGACGCCGCCCCCGGCCCCGCGTCCACAGCCTGGCTCCCGACCTCAGGCTGGGAGGGAGGTGGGGCTGCGGCCGCCCTGAAATCCGGCCCATCGCCTCCGTGCTCTGTCTGCCGTTTCCTGGGCTCTCCCGCGCCCCGGACGGTTACGTGGAGAGAAATCAGCCTTGTTTTCCTTCTTCCTCACAAGGAAGAAATGAAAAGATTTCCAGATTGCTTTCAAACAGGGGGCTTCTCGAGCCCACGAGGGGGCCTTTCAGAGGCCGCCCCCCTCCCCGGCCACGTGGGCCCCCACCTGGAGGGAAGAGGGAGGTGGGGCAGCGCCCCCACGAGATCCCAAGACCACCAGAGGCGTCCGGTGTCTCGCTGAAATGCCGATTCCTCCCCTGCCCCCAGCCTCCTGGGTTACATGCTCTGTATCTGCATTCATCAGCATCTCCCCCACCCCAACCCCCGCTGTGTTTGAAGATCATTGGTGAGGGGTGTGTTCTGAGGTTTACTTCACAATCTGCATTTTAAACTCATGGTCCTTGGGGTCCTTGACAAGTTCTGGGGGGAATTGGAGGAAAGAAGGGGAGGGTGAATCAGGTAGACTGGGGAGGAGCCATTCACCAGTTTGGGGGTGCTTGGGAAGAGGTTAGAGTGGGCCTCTCCACGCCCTCCCTTCCTGCAACTCACAACTGCTGGCTGCAGAGAAGCAGAAGGAAGCCTCCAGGCAAGGGTACCCAGCATGGGCAAAGGCCCTGAGGCAGGAGTTATCTTCAAAGAACTGAGGAAGGGCTGGTGTGCCAGAGAGAGGAAGGTGCCGAGTGAAGGGTTGCTGGTGGGAAAGGAGGCTGGCAGATGGGCTGCAGACCCTGTCTATGAGGAGCCTGGCTTTTGTCCAAAACCACTGGGAAGCCATGAAAGATTTTCAGCAGATTAATGACAGGGTCAAATTAAAACATTGAAAAGAAGATTAATGTACCATAAAGAATGGACTTGGGGTGGGGGGTGTACTGTTCTATGAGTTTTCATTCATATTATATTTTGGTAACCACCACCACAGTTAGGATTCTGAACAATTCCATCGGTTCCTAAAGTCCCTTATGTTGACCCTTTGTCATCACCCATCTTCTGTTCCTACCCCCTGAAACCACTGATCTGTTCTCCATTGCTGTAGTTTTGCCTTTTTCAGAATATCATAGAAATGGAATCTACATATGTAACCTTTTGAGATTGGTTTCTGTCACTTGGCAAAATGCCTTTGAGCTTACCCAAGTTGTTGAATCAAGAGTCTCTCTCTTTTCTTAAAAAAAAATAATTTATTATTTTGTTTGTGGTTATGTCGGGTCTTGGCTGCTGCACAAGGGCTTTCTCCAGCTGTGTCAGGTGGGAGCTATTCTTTGTCTCTGTGCACGGAATCTAGGCGCGGGGACTTGAGTAGCTGCCGCATGCAGGCTCAGTAGCTGTGGCACACCGTCTCCGTTGCTCTGTGGTGTATGGAATCTTCCCGGACTGGGGATTAAACCCATGTCCCCTGAATTGGTAGGCGGGTTCTTATTCACTGTACCACCAGGGAAGTCCTCAACAGTCTCTCTTTATTGCTGAGTAGTATTCAATTGGATAGTAGTATTCAATCTCTAGTGTTTAGCGATTTACCAGTTAACTTTTTCATTATTAACTTTTAATTTAATCCTGTTATGATCAGGGAACATACTTTGTATAACTTCAATTTTTAAAATGTTAAGGTCTGTTTTATGACCCAGGATATGGTCTGTATTGGTGAATGTTCTATATGCACTTGAAAAGAATGTGTATTCTGTTGTCAACAGGTAGAGTGTTGTATAGATGTTAATGAGATTCAGTTTGTTAAGGATATTGTTCAGTTCTATATCCTTACTTATCTACTTCTTCTATCAATTGCTGAAAGAAGAGTGTTGAAATTTCCAACTATAATTGTAGGTCTTTATTTCTCCGCTCACTTCTATCAGTTTTTGCTTCATGCATTTTGAAGCTCTGCTGCTAGTACATACACTTTCAGATGTATAAAATGTCCCTCTTTGTTCTTGGTAATTTTACTTACTCTGAAACCTACCTTGTCTGTTATTAACATAGCCACTCTAGCTTTCTTTGATTACTGTACGCAAGGTATATCTTTTCCCAACCTTTTACTATTACATTGTAAAGTGGATTTCTTTGTAGGCAAAAAATTATTGTCTTGTTAGTTTTTATATTCATTCCAATAATTCTGATTTTTTAATTGGTAAGTCTATACCATTTATGTTTAATGTAATTACTGATATGCTTGGATTAGAACTTCCATTTTATGATTCAATTTCCATTTGTAACTTCTGTTATCCGTTACAGTTCTGTTTCCTCCTTTCTGTTTTTTTTTGGGGGGTGGGTTATTTGACTATTTTTCTGTATTAAGTTTTTTAATTTATATTTTATTAAAGTATAGTTGAATTATGGTGTTGCTTGTTTTACTTTAGGAAGTCTGAGTAGATTCTAAACTATTAAGTTTTCAATAGCTTCTTGAGACAATACAAACTGCCTCCTTGGTCTATCAAAGAATCTGTCTAGATTCTCATTTTTTGGACATCTCAGAGAAGCACAAGCTACCACTGGAAAACATGCTGTTTTGTTTTACTGTCTGCATGCTATTGAGGAACTGGATTTCCCAGAGCTGGGAGGAAGGTGCTCTCCTTAAAAGAACTATGTGAACTTCCTCCAGACTTTGGTATCCATTTTGCAGATCTTGACTTCAACACGTTGTGAAGATTTTCCACAGGGACCTTTGCCCTGGGAATTAGGGATCTAGTGTCTGCTCTGTCCTTGATTTCTGAAAGTGAAAGTCGCTCAGTTGTGTCCGAGTCTCTGAGACCCCTTCGACTATACAGTCCATGGAATTCTCCAGGCCACAATACTGGAGTGGGTAGCCGTTCCCTTCTCCAGGGGATCTTCCCAACCCAGAGATCAAACCCAGGTCTCCCACATTGCAGGTGGATTCTTTACCAGCTGAGCCACAAGGGAAGCCCAAGAATACTGGAGTGGGTAGCCTCTTCCATCTCCAGTGGATCTTCTCGGCCCAGGAATCAAATCGGGGTCTCCTGCATTGCAGGTGGATTCTTTACCAACTGAGCTATCAGGGAAGCCCTTTGGATTTCTGGGGACTCTATAAAAATTTCTTAATCCATTTCCATCCTTACAGAATCATACTACATTGACCACATTTTTTCTACTCCAATGATGATGAATCTTTTCCTCTCAGAGATATGAAGTTAAGAACTTTTTCATTTTTATAGAAGTACAGTAAAAACTACTATATTCAGCATTCTCTCAACAGAAGCACCATTAGCCAGCATTTCTTCAATCTATCACACTCTAAGTTAATTGAATCAGAGCCAAAAGAGCCCTTAGAGATAGATCATTTAGTCTAGCTCCTCGCTTTATAGACGAGGAAACTGCAGTGGAGAGAAGTGAAGCGCTTTGCCCCAATCCAACAACAAGGCATGAGTGAGACTGGATCAGATCTCCATGTCCCTGGCACTCAGCCCTGTGTCCTTTCCGGGTCCTGGGTTAATGTTTATGTGCCTCTAAGATGCTTTATGGGTGACTCTGAAGCATCCTGTCTTTACAAAATGCTGAATTCAGTCTTAGTACTGCTTGTATTGTTATATTATAATCCTTGCCAATAGTGATGCCAAATGTGATGTATATTACCTACAATAACTTGGCTCATTGGAATATTTGGTTAAATGGAACATTTCATTTTCCAGGCATGCCTGGTATACAGTAGGCATTGAATATAATATTAGCAGATTTAAGTTGTTGCTAGTAACTGAATTTTCTGTGCTTTTAATTTTTTTTGAACTGAGAAGTGTTTTCCCCCGGTGTTTTATTTATTTTCTTTTATTTTATTGAAGTATAGTTGATTTATAGTGTTGTGTTAATTTCTGCTGTAGAGAAAAGTGATTCAGTTATGTATACATTCTTTTTAATATCCTTTCCACTATAGTTTATCACAGGATATTGACTATAGCTCCCTGTGTTATACAGTAGGACCTTGTTGTTTAGCCACTGTATATATAGTAGTTTGTATCTGCTTATCCCAAACTCCTACAGCATCCCTCTCTGTACTTTCAATTTTTTGATATTTATTTTTTTATTTATAAAAACTGAGCCATAATTAACATATAACATCATATTAGTTTCAGGTATACAGCGTATTAATTTGATATTTGTATCTATTACAAAATGATCACCTAATAAATCTAGTTAACATCCATCACTTATACCTAGTTCCAAACTTTTTTTTTTCTTGTGATGAGAACTTTTAAGATCTATTCTCTTGGTAGCTTTCAAATATACAATATAGTATTATTAACTATAGTCACCGTGCTGTACATTACATACACCTTTTTAAAAAGAGGTGAGTCTAGTAATTATGATGTACATACTTAGCTTCACTGGCTACTTAGCAAAGTGTGTTTGAATACGATCATCAGGCCATAGTGCGGGAATGCAGGGAGATCATTCAGGATTAGGATTGCCAGTTTTTTCAAATAAAAATACAAGATGATCCTTGAAACCATCTTGAAATGTTTCAAAGATTTCATGAAATTTTAACATTTTAACTAGAAAAGGATATGTTTAAAAACTGCAGGCTGGAGAATTCCCTGGCAGTCCAGTCCTTAGGATTCAGCATGCTCACCACTGTGGCCCAGGTTTGACCCCTGGTTGGGGAACTGAGATCCTGAAAGCTACATGGTGCGGCAAACACACACACACACACACACACACACACACACACATACACACAGAGCAATAAACAAGCACAATCCCTTCCCCACCAAACAGGCTGTCAAGTTAAGCTTGAATCTCAAATAAACAATGAATAATTGTTTAGTATGTCTCATGCAGTATTTGGGATATGCTTATATTTTTAAAAAATCATTGTTTATCCAAAACTCAAATTTAATTGGACATTCTGTGTTTGATCCAGTAACCCTAGTTTGATGGCAATTTTGAGTGCCCAGGACTAGCTTAATGATGATGAAATGGGTACAAGCAGACAATTCAGAAAAGGTTTAAGAAGCAATATCTAGAGGATTTGTGGTAGTTTGGACATGGGGGAGGGGAGAGAGGAGCAAGGCTGATCCCAGGTTGGCGTGGGACCTGTGCCCTTCTTGGATGGAAACTGGTAACTGCGCTGAGATGGGGAACCCAGGAGAAGGAGTGGGTAGAGGCTGTGGCGGGATGTTTGGATGTACTGATTTCCCGTGTTTTTGACACATCTAAGTGCAGGTGAAAGACAGTGGTTGGCTATCTGGTGTGTGCTTGGGGGAGAGGTCTGGGTTGGACACACACAGATGCAGGTATCTGGGGGCCCTGGCAGACCCCCCAGGAAGACAGCATGCCGTGTGAGGACCGGAAGACCCAGGGTCCCGCCTGAGGAGGTCCTGCACCTGGAGAAGGAGGACCTGGGCGGGGTGAGGGGTGGGGAGCCTGAGAAGAAGCATCCAGGGAGGGAGGAGGGAAACCAGAGAGTGTGTCTCAAGGTGTAGGGAGTGGGCAGTGGTGCCAGACACACCAGCACCAGAGGTGGAGCCAGATGAGCTCTGGAAGCCAGAGGGAAGTGGAGTTGAAGGATGTTTCAACCTTCTTTCTGCTGGGAGGGACCTGAGCCTGTTTAGATGTAAATGGTCCAGAAAATGATCATAGTTTGGCCTCAGGTCAAACAACGGTCAAACACAGGCCACCCATCAACAGAAAATGGGATTAAAGATTTACCAAGCATGGCCCAGCCCTTCAAAACAAGACCCAGTTTCCCCCTCAGTCAGTCTCTCCCATCAGGAAGCTTCCATAAGCCTCTTACCCTTCTCCATCAGAGGGCAGACAGAATGAAAACCACAGTCACGGAAAACTAACGAAACTGATCACATGGACCACAGCCTTGTCTAACTCAATGAAACTATGAGCCATGCCGTGTAGGGCCACCCAAGACGGACGGGTCATGGTGGAGAGTTCTGACAAAAGGTGGCCCACTGGAGAAGGGAATGGCAAACCACTTCAGTATTCTTGTCTTGAGAACCCTGTGAACAGTATGAAAAGGTAAAAAGATAGGACACCGAAAGATGAACTCCCCAGGTCGGTAGGTGCCCAATATGCTACTGGAGATCAGTGGAGAAATAACTCCAGAAAGAATGAAGAGACGGAGCCAAAGCAAAAACATCCACCCAGTTGTGGATGTGACTGGTGATGGAAGTAAAGTCCAATGCTGTAAAGAGCAGTATTGCATAGGAACCTCAAAGGTTAGGTCCATGAATCAAGGTAAATTGGAAGCGGTCAAGCAGGAGATGACAAGAGCGAACATTGACAATTTAGGAATCAGTGAACTAAGATGGATTGGAACGGGTGAATTTAACTCATATGACCATTATATCTACTAATTGTGGGCAGAATCCCTTAGAAGAAATGGAGTAGCCATCATAGTCAACAAAAGAGTCTGAAATGCAGTACTTGGATGAAATCTCAAAAATGACAGAATGATCTCTGTTGTTTCCAAGGCAAACCATTCAATATCTCAGTAATCCAAGTCTATGCCCTGACCAGTGATGGTGAAGAAGCTGAAGTTGAGAGGTTCTATGAAGACCTACAAGACCTTCTAGAACTAGCACCCAAAAGAGTTGTCCTTTTCATTATAGGGGACTGGAATGCAAAAGTAGGAAGTCAAGAGATACCTGGAGTAACAGGCAAATTTGGCCTTGGAGTACAGAATGAAGCAGGGCAAAGGCTAACAGAATTTTGCCAAGAGAACGCAGTGGTCATAGCAAACACCCTCTTCCAACAACACAAGAGACGACTCTACACATGGACATCACCAGATGGTCAATACTGAAATCAGGTTGATTATGTTCTTTGCAGCCAAAGATGGAGAAGCTCTATACAGTCAGCAAAAACAAGACCCGACCGTGGCTCAGATCATGAACTCCTTATTGCCAAATTCAGACTGAAATTGAAGTGGGGAAACCACTAGACCATTCAGGTATGACCTAAATCAAATCCCTTATGATTATAGAGTGAAAGTGACACATAGATTCAAGAGATTAGATCTGATAGACAGAGTGCCTGAAGAACTATGGACAGAGGTTTGTGACATTGTACAGGAGGCAGTGATCAAGACCATCCCCAAGGAAAGGAAATGCAAAAAGGCAAAATGGTTGTCTGAGGAGGACTTACAAATAGCTGAGAAAAAAAGTGAAAGGCAAAGGAGAAAAGGAAAGATATACCCACTTGAATGCAGAGCTCCAAAGAATAGCAAGGAGAGATAAAGCCTTCCTCAGTGATCAATGCAAAGAAATAGAGGAAAACAATAGAATGGGAAAGACTAGAGATCTCTTCAAGAAAATTAGAGATACCAAGGGAACATTGCATGCAAAGATGGACACAATAAAGGACAGAAATCGTATGGACCTAACAGAAGCAGAAGATATTAAGAAGAGGTGGCATTCGATGCATGATACAGGGTGCTCGGGGCTGGTGCACCGGGATGACCCAGAGGGATGGGATGGGGAGGGAGGTGGGAGGGGGGTTCTGGAAGGGGAAAACTTGTGCACCCATGGTGGATTCATGTCAATGTATGGCAAAGCAAATACAATATTGTAAAGTTAAAAAATAGGTAGATAAACTAATTTTAAAAAAAAAGAGGTGGCAAGAATACACAGAAGAATTATACAAAAAAGATCTTAATGGCCCAGATAACCACGATGGTGTGATCACTCACCTAGAGCCAGACATCCTCGAATGTGAAGTCAAGTGGACCTTAGGAAGCATCACTATGAACAAAGCTAGTGGAGGTGATCGAATTCCAGTTGAGCTATTTCAAATCCTAAAAGATGATGCTGCGAAAGTGCTGCACTCAATATGCCAGCAAATCTGGAAAACTCAGCAGTGGCCACAGGACTGGAAAAGATCTGTTTTCATTCCAATCCCAAAGAAAGACAATGCTAAAGAATGTTCAAAGTACCGCACAGTTGCACTCTTCTACTCATTTGCATGCTAGCAAAGTAATGCTCAAAATTCTCCAAGCCAGGCTTCAACAGTACTTGAACCATGAATTTCCAGAGGTTCAAGCTTCCTTTAGAAAAGGCAGAGGAACCAGAGATCAAATTGCCAACATCTGTTGGATCATTGAAAAAGCAAGAGAGTTCCAGGAAAACATCTACTTCTGCTTTATTGACTGTGGCAAAGCCTTTGACTGTGTGGATCACAACAAACTGTGGAAAATTCTTCAAGAGATGGGAATACCAGACCACCTTACCTGCCTCCTGAGAAATCTGTATGCAGGTCAAGAAGCAACAGTTAGAACTGGACATGGAACAACAGACTGGTTCCAAACTGGGAAAGGAGTACATCAAGGCTGTATATTGTCACCCTGCTTATTTTACTTATATGCAGAGTACATCATGTGAAACGCTGGGCTGGATGAAGCACGAGCTGGAATCAAGATTGCCGGGAGAAATATCAATAACCTAAGATATGCAGATGACACCACCCTTATGGCAGAAAGGGGAGAGGAAATAAAGAGCCTCTTGATGAAAGTGAAAGAGGAAAGTGAAAAAGTTTTAAAACTCAACATTCAGAAAACTAAGATCATGGCATCCAGTCCCATCACTTCATGGCAGATAGAAGGGGAAACAATGGAAACAGTGAGAGACTTTATTATTTTGGGCTCCCAAATCACTGCAGATGGTGACTGCAGCCATGAAATTAAAAGACACTTGCTCCTTGGAAGAAAAGCTATGACCGACCTAGACAGCATATTAAAAAGCAGAGACATTACTTTGTCAACAAAGGTCCATCTAGTCAAAGCTATGGTTTTTCCAGTAGTCATGTATGGATGTGAGAGTTGGACTGTAAAGAAAGCTGAACATCGAAGAACTGATGCTTTTGAACTGTGGTGTTGGAGAAGACTCTTGAGAGTCCCTTGGACTGCAAGGAGATCCAGCCAGTCCATTCTAAAGGAAACAGTCCTGAATATTCATCGGAAGGACTGATGCTGAAGCTGAAACTCCAAAACTTTGGCCACCTGATGCCAAGAAATGACTCATTGGAAAAGACCCCAATGCTGGGAAAGATTGAAGGCAGGAGAAGGGGACGACAGAGGATGAGATGGTTGGATGGCATCACCGACACAATGGACATGAGTTTGAGTAAGCTCCAGGAGTTGGTGATGGATAGCGAAGCCTGGCTTGCTGCAGTCCATGGGATTGCAATGAGTCGGACTGAACTGAACTGATCCAGAAAAGAGGAAATACATCAGGTTGTGGAGAGAGCAGCGGCTGGATTGGGGAAGATTCTCCAGGAGGTGGGGATCGGGGAACAGGTGTGACTTGTGGAGCCAGGAGGAGGGGCCCCTCCTGCATTATGTAAGGACAGGGACTGGCTTAATTTGGGTTCCCTGAAAGCAGAGCCTGAGAGTAAAGACTTGGTGCAAGTTAAACTCCACGTTTAACTTGAGACAAGTTTATTTGGGAAGCATCCCAGAAAAATATGACTGAGTGGAGGGGATGAGAGAAAGAAGGGGGAACAGCTAAGTGGGGCCGGTGGCACTGAGCCGGTGGCTGCTCCAGGCAGCTGGAGGTCAGTTTTGCACGGTGCCTCTCAGCCTCGTCCATCAGAAGGACATTCATCTGCCTGCTCCCACCTTCTGTGATGAGGCTTCCCATGGGGGCGTTGACCCCAGCCCTTCAGTCTGCGGGCCTGCCTGCGGCCTGAGTCCCACCCTTGCCCCTCCCCACCCCCAGCACAGAGAGTGGGCGAGCCCCGAGGTGGGACGCTCCGTGTGGACCGGTGTGTACACAGCTGGAATCCCAGGAGGACTGACGGAATGTGGAGAGGGGCACTCAGAGCGCTAGTCCGGGGATGGGGGCAGGAGGAGAGCCGGCAGGGGTAGGGGGTCCCCGGGTGCTTCCTTCTGGTGGCTTCCCTGGCTTGGGGGTAGGAGGAAGGCGGTGCGGTGCTGAGGGCTGAAGGAGGTGGTGGGAAGATCAAAGGGGCAGAAGGCAGAGGTCGTGGAAGGATGGACCCGTTCACTGCCTGGGAGGAGCCAGAGCGGGTGGTTGCGGAGGGAACCTCGGGGCTGGGCGGGGCTTTCACTGCGGTCTGTAAGGATTTGGTCCGCTTCCTCCCTGACCTTCATCTGCCTTCATCCGCCCCCTCACTCACCCTGTCCCGGCCTCGCTGGCGTCCTCACTGTCCCTGGGACCCAGGAAGCATTCCTGCCTTTCCCCGGCCCTGTTCCTTCTATTTGGAACTTCACCGCGCCCCCACCCCCGCAGGGCTCCCTCCTCACGGCCTCCAGACCTCTGCCCACTGGTCCCCTGACCAGAGGGGCCCTCCTGATGACCCCACCTGAGATCTAGGGCAGCAGTGTCGCCGTCACTCTCTTTCCTTGCCCTGCTCCACCATCGGACATTATCACACGTTCTCATTAGTCCCCAAACTTGTCATCCCCTCCTGCCCATAGCACTCCCCAAGGCCAGGGCTTGCGTCTGGTTGGTCCTGGCTGCATCGCAGATGCCTGCTCAGTGCCCAGCACGTGTGCCGAATGAATGAGCCAGCAGACCAAGGTCCAGAGAAGGAAGTGATTTTGGTGCCCCCAGGGGTCAGCACACACCCCACCCTGCTGCCCCAGCAGGCTTTGTGCTGGATGCCAAGGAGATCAGGAGGAGGCAGACAAGTGCGCAATCCGAGCCACCACCCTGGAAGAGGCCCTCGGGGCTGCAGGGCACGGGGGAAGGCTTCCTGGAGGAGGTGGCACCTGAGTTCTAAAGATGACAGGGCTTAACTGGATGAAACATGGGGGACGGAGCACTCCAGCAGCGTAAACAGTGTGTGTAGAGACATATAGCATGAAACAGGCTCTTTCTGGAAATTAAAACAAATGGCAGTGGGGAGGAGGGACCATGAGGCACTGCTCGGCATGATTTTTAGATACACAGGCAGGGGCTGGATCAGGAAGGGGTCTGTGCACTGGGCCACAGAAGCTTGGAATTTATAACTTAAGCTTCAAGGAGCTCCTGAAGTGTTATAAGCAGGTGAGGGACATGATCGGATTTGTAATTGAGAAAGATCTCAGTGGCAGTCTCACAGAGGGGAATGGGGGTTAGGAGCTATCAAGTCAGCCATGCAGGCTGAGATGGGAATCTGAGACCAGGAGGTGGTCGCGGGAAGAGGTGCTTGGGAGGCTCCGTGGCGGGCTGGTTGGGGGAGGCGTCCGGGGTCCGTCTGAGGGCATGCCTGCTAGAACCAGGGGAGGGAGGTGAGTGCGCTCAGGTCTGCGGTGGCTCAGGTCTGCGGTGGCGAGAGCAGGAGCCTCCTCTCAGGCAGCCTGGGTGAAGAGCGGTCCTGGCTGCATAGTCAGTGGGCCCAGTGTTGGTGGGGCCCCTTGATTTTTCAAGTCAGGGGTTCCTTGTTGAAAAATCATTAAGAATTTCAAGACTGCAAGGGCAGAGCGATAAATGAAGCATGGGGCCCTGTGTGACATGTACAAGGGACACACTTGTGAAGCCAGCCGGGGAAGTGGGAGATTTGGCTTACAGAATCCAGCAGAAGATTCAAAGTCCAGGAGGTCTGGGGTTCTACCCGGCCTGGAGACGGCCAGCATTGCGAAACGGAACCGCTCATGGAACTCCAGCCACCAGGTTTTTTTTGCCAGAGAGAAAAGTATGAAACTTCACAGCAGACATAGGGGAGGGCCTGTCTGGCTAGGATGGCTCTTGGATGGTTTGGAGCTGACATTGAGATGCACAGAGCCTGGTCTTATGCTGCCCTGGGCACCTGAAAGGTCATCCCACTGGCAGCCCATTCGTGCTCAGATCCCCTCTGCAGCAGGCACGGGTTTGGCCCTTTGAGCCAAGACTGTGCTGAAGGAGAGGGGTGAATGTCCCCCCTGCCATCCAGACCATGCAGAGGGCAACCCCTCCCCCTCACCCAGCTGATGTGCCAGAGGCTGGCATGGCACCCCATCTTCTCAGAGGCTCCAGATCCTCCCAAACCGTCACATTCACCCCATCCCCATACAGCCTCCTCTGTGCTGCTTTTCAGCCCTGTCCTTCTGCTGAAGGAGCTCACTCTTCACCATCCGAGTGACAGAAAAGCCAACTCAAAGGGGCTTAGCCAATATGAATTTTTATTATTTCTATTTATTAAATACCAATATTTCCAGGCATATGTGCAGGCATATTTTTAAGAAGCTTACAAATAATAACTCACTTTAATTCTCATAACAACCCTATGAGGCAAGTATTATTATTATTATATTGCAAATGAGGAGGCCGAAGCAATTTGCTTAAGGTCATAAGCATGCTTAACAAAATGTCAAGAGGCTGGGTAGATACAGAGTAGGTACAATGGCTTAATACATTATCCTTACTTCATTTTTGTTCATCATTCCACTGTTATTCTCAGAGTATCTGCCAAGTTTCCCCTCATGGTCACAAAGTGGCTGCCACATCACATACTCATACCACAATAACCAAAAGCAGGCAAGAAGGGCTCCTATCCTAGGATATGGGACTCTTTTTTTTATCAGGGAGTAAAATCTTTTTCAGAATCTTTCCTGAAAACTTCTTTATATAACTTATTGGCCAAAACTGGGCCACATGCCCACCTTTAAACCAATCACTGGCTAAAGAGACAAAATGGGCTTGCTGTGATTGGCTTTGGCAATCATGGGTGGCCCTGGGGGAGGAGACTTCTTTCCTTGAGTCCCCACACAGGAAGATGGGGGCATGTCTGTTGGGTGGGTGACTATCACAGCTCAGCTTCTCAAAGGGTCAAATCCTTTTATTTCCTACATTTCTGAAGCCATTAGGGAACTCAAACAAGTGTTTAACAGAGTCTAAAATGGCTTCTTCCCAGGCATGAATGACTATGGCGTATCTTGGGGGAGATTAAATCAGAGCGGTTGGCTGCAGCAGCAGGTTTCTCAGTGAGGAAAGAGCAGACAAATGGTTAGGAAGGGAGGCTGCAGGAGATTAGGGAGGACTCGTCCTGGGAGCCCAAGGAGCCTGGGACTCTGTTTTGGGCAATGGGGAACCGATGAGTGATTCGGAGTACGAGAGGGTGGGGTGTGGTGTCCGCAGTCTGAGCAGTAGGAATGGAGGTGAGGGGTCCATCTCCCCTCCTCAGGCTCCTGTCTGGTTGCAGTCATGCTCTCATCTGCCCTTCCCACCCAAAGGAGATCACCTCCTCAGCCCCACCTCCTGTTCCCACCTCGTCCCCCTGCAGACCTGGAAAGAGCCCCGCCGCTGTACTCCCACCCACTCCTCACTCCTGCACAGTGTGGCTTCTGAGCCCGCCTTGTCCCAGGGGTCTCAGGAAGCCCACCAAGGAGCTCACAGTGTGAGGGAGCCCTTGAGGAAATCAAGATGAAGATCAAACTTCATTTCTGCAGTGTGTGGGGGGGTGGCGGGCTGCTGGTGACCTCCTAGAAGGACGGGAAGGCTCGTCTCAGGGCACTTGGTGCCCAGGGAACCCTGACACCCGCCTGCCCCATCTGACCCCGCTCTCTCCAGGACTCCGCTGCCATCACTGAGCATGTGTGTCTCTGCCCCTGGCCCCTCCTGCTTCTCACACCCCTGCTTGGGCTGCTTTTCCTCTGCCTGCCCCTTAAATGTTGGGGCTCCTCAGAGTCCACCCCCTCTCCGCTCCGTCTACACCTTCCCACCCGTGTCCCCCGTGGCCAGAATTCCCAGCTCTGGACCAGCGTGTCCCAGCCTTCCTCCTGCGCTCCGGACTCCAGTCTGCACCTGCCTCTGGACGCCTCCGCCTGGGCATCAACCCAACAGACCGGCTTAGAGTCATCACCTCCTCCTTGTTCTGCTCTTCCACCAGTGGCTTGTTTCCTCAACCAGCCAGGCAAGCAGGAGATTTGGGGTCAGTTTTTATTTCCTCCCCCATCAGGTTTTTTTTTAGAGCTAAGCCTTGCGGCATTCAGGATCTTAGTTCCCTGATCGGGGATTGAACCCGTCCGTGCCTCCTGCAGTGAAAGTGTGGAGTTTTAACCACTGGACTGCTGGGGAGGTCCCTGCACCTAAACAGACTGATGAGCCTAGTGAACTACTCAGCATTGTCTTTCAAATCTATTTGCAATTCCACAGCCTGCAGCCACCACCCTGCTTCAAGCCTTTAATCATCTTTTGCTTAGATCACTCCTAAAGCCTCCCTGCTAGCCTCTATTTCCAGCCCTCCTGGTGTTAATCGAGTCCTCCTAGATTAATCTAGTTAGCTAGTTAATCTAGTTCTGGAAGGGCCTTCAAGAAGATGCCCGTGCCAACTGCAGAACTGGCCCGCCTGGGGAGCTGTAATCTCTGCTCCATCATGACAGTGGGGGATCCCCAGGTCACCGTCAGAACCGTGAGTTTGAGAACACATCCCGTTTCCTGGGGCTGCGATCAGGGGTCAGGAAGCTGGGGTAAGGATGGTGCCGTATCCACTCAGTGGTCCCTCCAGGAAATGGGACACTGGATGCTGCGTAACTGATGCAGAACCTACTCAGTGTCTTCTCGCCCTGCTTGCCAGGGGGGGACAGACGAGGGGAAGACAGCCCCACCTCACTGTGCTTTCCAGATGGGGGCAACTGCTTTCACCTGGCAGAACCAAATTCATATTCCAAAACTCAGCTGCAAGGGAGTCTGGAAATGGAGTGTCAGCCTGCCAGGCCCCACAATATTTGGTGGGCACATCAGACAGGAGAGAAAGGAGGCTGAGGGCCAGTCTGTGGCCCTGTTCTAATCTACCCTACCTTTTGCACCTGAGGAATGTTCTGAAATTCAGGTCAGGTAACATCACTTCCTATGCTAGCCTAACCCCTCCAGAGACTCCCACTATGCCCAGAAGGAAGTCTCCTCTTTCTGTCCTGAGAGCGTGACCACAGCTACTCATGGATCTGGTGGGGGCCATGTTGCCTCCTTACCATGGCCCTGCACAGCCGGGGGCTGGAATCTCGTCTCTGACTGGTCAACTGCCCGCATTCTTGGAGACTCAGCCCCACGCCCCCCACCCGGCAGATCTGCACTTTCCTTAGCCTGTCCCACGGCACCTTCAGTGTACCTTGGGTGTAGCACCTTCTAAATGATAGTGGGTGGGTTATACGTCTCTACCACCCTCCTCTGTGGGGTCCTCACACATGGGGAATGTGTCTGATTAGTCATCATATTCACAGAACTCGTGCGGGCACACACAGTAATCATGGCGCCAAGCGTTAAGGGTTTTTTATGTATCAACTCATCTGATCGTCCTAACAACCCTCTGAGAGCGCATGGCAGGGACTGCACCGGCCCGTCACGGTCCCCTCGCCCCTCCCTGGGTGCACGACCTGACCTCATCTCCCAGCCTCCCTCGCAGCCACGTGTGTCCGTGTAACCCCGTCTCACCCACGTGCACCGAGTGGGCGTCAGGGCTCTAGGGAAGGCAGCCTTGCTCCCCCCACGCTCCCCAGTCGGGAGCACCAGGGCGATGGCAGAGCCCCCTGGGGCAGCTGGAGCAACAAGAGGGAAAGCGCCTAGGCCTTTGGAGCCTCTGTACTGCAGGGACCCGTCTGCTGGCAAATGAGAAGTACACCGTTGCTGGATCTGAGCCATTGCGTTTTGGGTCCATCAGGGCAGGTTAGCCCGTCCTGACTGAGGCAGTGGAGGCAATGATTATGGCCCATGTGAAGGTCCCCATTCTAGAAGTGGGGAAACGGCAGCCTGGGGCGTTGGATAACTGGGCTGGGGTCACGCCGCTGGTAAGTGGAGTGCCAGAGTGAGACCAGGCTCTGATGGAGCTGGAAGCAGAGAGGGGGCAGCTGGGAGGCTGGTAGCCGAGGGGCTTGGGGGAGAGGCTGGGAAAAGGGAGGGGTCAGAACGGGAAGTGGGACCTGAGCTCTCAGTATCACCTATGGGAAACAGCAGAAGGAAGAAACGGGGCCTGAGAAGGAGGTGCTGGAGTGATCGGCAGCTAGCGGGCAGGGCGGCTGCTGGTGTGTGTGGTTTACAGAGAGGATGGTGTGGAGCCCAGGAGGACCTTGGGTGCAGCAGTCAGTGCGGCAGGGGGGTCAGTGCAGATCTGAACCTCACTTATAGAGCCCTTGCAAAGGTTTAGGACTCCAAGGAACCTTGGCATCATCTGGCCCACCCGCTTCCGAAGAGGAAGCCAGTTGGGAGGGGTTAAGTGGCTTGCTCAAAATCAGTGTGTTTTTTTTTTTAACTGCAGAAGATGGCTTGTGTGGCACATGCTTAGCTCCAGACTCACATCTGGAGCCCAGGAGAGCCAGGGCGCCCCCACCTGCCCCCGGCTCATCCTGGCGTCACTGTGCTATTCTTTTAACTATCGCGCTCATAGAGAAATACTGCCAGCATGTTAAAGACTGCGTTAATTAATTAACCAGGCACTTCATTGAGAGTCAATGGTGTAATTGTTGTTCGTGGTGGATAAATACTAATTGAATATTAAGAACATATTTGTGCAGAAGGAGCTGCTTCCGATGAGCCGTGCCCTTTGTCAGCCAGCTGTTTGGACTCGTTCTGGAAGCTGAGTCATTAGCTGGGAGCGCCCTGGCATGTGGGCGCTGCTGCTCTGAGAAGGAAGGCAGGCAGCCTGTGAAGGACTGGCTCCTGGGCAGTAAAAGGCAGGCACAGGGGGCACCTCCACAGACAGACTCAGAAAATAAGAGTTGTATTAAGCAGATGAAAAATATGTATCAAGCTTTTTTAAAAATTGAAGTATAATTGATTTATAATGTTAGTTTCAGGTGTACAGTGAAGTGATTCATTTATATATATATTCTTTTTCAGATTCTTTTTTCCTTATAGGTTATAACAAAATATTGAATATAGTTTCCTATGCTATACAGTAGGTCCTTGTTGGTCATCTGTTTTATAAATAGCAGTGTGTATATGTTAACCCCTACCCCCTAATTTATCTCTCCCACCTATTAAGCTTTAACTGAAGCAATTCTAGGTGTGATTTTAGGCATTGGAAAATAACTTCCTCTCTTTCAAATCCTTCAAACGGATGCTTTAATCCCTGTCAGTGAGGAAGATAGGGTGGGGCCTGTCAGCTCCATTTTACAGGTGGGAAAACTGAGGGTCTGTGAGGCAAGGTGACTTCCTCAGGATCATGATGCGACAGAATCCTGGTCTCTGCCCTTTCAGCTGCTCCATATCGCCCCTGTGGCAGGTGCCTCAGGCTTCCAGACCCCTGAGAAGCTGAGGGGAGATGACTGTCTTCCCTTGGTTCTTGGGGTCCCCAAGTCTCAGGACTGCTAGGGCCCCAGCAGTTAGGGCCCTCGGCAGCCTTCCAGCTCTTGTGACTGGCTCAGCCCTGACAAGGCTGCGTGAGGAGTGTGGGCTCTAAAGCCAGAATTCTTGGCTCCAGAGCTCAGCTCCGAATCTTGGGCAAATCTTGAACAAATTTCTTCAACTCTCTGTATCTCAGTCTGCAAATGATAAAGTGGAGATAAAATAGGCCTTACCTCTTAAGCCGTGAATGGCCATACTGTGCCTTTCCATAGATTAAGAAAAGCTTCCCTTTCCCTTCCAAGGGTTATAGGTATATGCCAGTTATGCTGCTTGGGGAGATCATGGTCTGCTCTCTTGGCCAGATGCCTTTGTTTAGTGAACAACCTTCCCAACTGTACATGGCAGCCCTGCCTACAGAGTTGTCATGAGAATAAACAAAACATCACACAGTAAGCGCCTAATGGTGTTAGAATCTTCTAGTTTTCTGACCCTACCTCCTTGAGAAGTGGGCATGACTTTGCTGCCACCCATGCCCTGCCGACAGCCTCACTCAGAGAGACTAAGTGGATGTTGACACGTGAACCGAGAACCGGAGAGGAGACAGCTCCTGTCACCGCACTGAAGGCAGCAGAGGGTCTGCAGAGCCTGATGAGAGAGCGTCTCCCCAAAGCCCTGGCCCCGGGGCCCTTGGAGCAGCTGTGGGAGGACCACTCCCTTCACTCCGGTTCTAGCATTAGTCCCTGGTCTCCGGGATTGCCACTCACAGCTGTGCGGAGCTCAGAAGCAGCCCAGAGACAAAGATTCTAATCCCATTGCACCCAAGTTGAACTGGGAGGTGATCCCAGGACGCCCTGGAAGGGGGGTGGGGAGGGAGACAGGAAGGAAGGGCTGCGATGTGGATCGCGGGGGCTCTGGGGACCCCTGGGAGAGACCAGAGCTCCGCACAAGGTGGGGCTGCCATGGGGCTGCTGCTGGGGGGCAGTGCTGAAGCCAGCCATCACTCCTGGGCCAGGAGGGCCCCTTCCTGTGAAAGAATTCCTAGTAGAGGCCCTGAGGCCTTGGTCCTCAGGACAGTCCTTGCTGTGCATCAGGCACTGTTGTATTAGGTCACCCCCCTGTTGCAGGGGGACGTGAGGGTCAGAGGGGTGGAGTGACTTTCCTAACATCACAGAGTTAGTGAGCAACAGAGTCACAGGCTCGCTGTTCTGTGTGAGCCGCACTGTTGGAAACCCACCAGGCACGAAGGGGTCTACAGGGAGCAGCCCTCGCCTTGTCCCATAGCCTCCCAGCGCCCCCACTCTGGATGGATCTGGGTCTGTCTCCACAGGGGGAGGGAGGTTCCCCTTCACATTGACTCAGCTCCCGGGCTGTGGGAGGGAGGTTCCAGCCTTGGGCAGTTGCCCAGGGCCCTCCTTTGCCTCCTGTTCAAACCTCAGCCCTGCCCACTGCGGTCTGAGGCCATTCTTATCAGTCAGATCTGTGAGAACCCTGGCAGCTCCCATCACCCGCCCCAGGGGCTGTCCGGGCCAGACCAGGGCCCCGCCAGCAGACTAGAGGACACCCTTCATAGCGTGGAAACTCCAGGCTGCCTGGAGCTGCCTGTCCTTAAGGACCAAACCTTCCTGCCCGCTTTCCAAGTCTGATGGGCAGAGCAGCGCTTCTGGGAGCACCCAGTGTGACTGGGGAGATGTAGCCCCAGGCCTGGGGGCACCTCTGTCTCCTCTGGCTTCTTGACAAGGCAGCAGGGTCTGAAGAAGCCTGTGTGGACACTCAGAGATGCCAGCAGAAGCCAGGAACCTGGGTGGGCGCCGGGGTGGGCGCGAGAGGAAGGCTTGGTGCTCTCCCTTCCCCGAGTCCTGGAGGCCCAGGCAGAGCCTTGCTGGGAGAGTGAGGCCAGCGTGGTGAGAGCCAGGGGCCTCCAGTATCTCTCCCCAGAATCTTTGTCAGCGCTGGTACTTCGGCCCCTCCAAGAGCGGGTGGGGCGGGGGTCTAAAGGAGGTTACCCCCAGGGAGGCCCCCGAGGCTAGTAAGCGCGCGTTTGGGTGGGATAAACTGACAGATCTGGGGGTGACGTCAGGGAAAGGTGCATTGGTAGGTGTTTTCGAGGTGCCCAAGCCATCGCCTGATGGCTCGGGGTGCGGGTCTGCGAGCAGCCGGGAGATGCCTGGGAAAGGCTGGAACTCCCAAGGCGCTGGCCCCAGATGTGCTGGGCTACGCCCCCAGTACCGCTGCCTCCACGTCTCAGACCCTGTCATCGGCCCCCGCCTCACCCCAGCAAGACTCCCCTGGGAAGCTGATGACATCAGAAGTGCTCCAGGAAGCCGCCCGCCCCTAGGGCGACAGACGGGACTATTTATACGGAGGAAACGCAGCCCTGTCACTCTCCGGCTCCACGTTGCCTTCTGCTGCCCCTGCTTCCCCCGCTCGCGCGGAGCTGCTGCGCCTATATTAGGAGTTCGGCAGATGGAAGGGGCGGGACCCTCCCCGGCACCGGGCTGGGCTCTCTGCACGTGCAGCCCTGCCCTGAGCCATCAGGGACCTGGCCCACCCTCCCTGGGCTGCCTGAACCTCCCTGGGACCATAGCGGGTATGGACTCCGTGTAGACTGATTCTAGGGGGCGAACTGGAGGGACCCACAGAGAGGGTAGGCTAGTAGACAGAAGATGAGTGGAGGAGACAGACTGTTGAGACGGGGGCGGGGGAGGGAGGGGCGGACCAAGGAGCAGGGAGGAGGGGTAAGATCTGAAAGGAGGGTGTAGGGCAGGAGAAAGAGGAGTCTGGGGTCTGAGGGGCCCCCAGCCTCTACAGTGACCATGTGAAAATCAGGAAAAGGCGCCCTCTGCAGGTTGATGAATTAGCAAAAGGTGTAAAAAAAGGTGTCCATGCTTGAAAAAAAAGATCCCCTTTTTCCCAGAGGATTGGGCCCCCGGGCCAGGTCACCCAGCTTGGGGAGTAGGACGTGGGCCTCATGGCAGCGCCCCCGTGACCTGCACAGCTGTACCTGGCAGCCTGCTCCTGGACTCGGAGCTGGGGGCTGCTTTGGGGACACCCCAATGCTCTGCTCCCAGCAGCTGGGTTCTGCCTACCCAAGAGGCAATCCGTTTAACCACTTTGGCAAGTAGACGAAGAGTTCTTGCCGTCTCCCAACTGAGGGCTCCAGGCTCACCAGGGAGCCCAGAGCACGTGGCCCCGGTTAGGCAGAGAGCCAGCAGGTCTCCCGTGGCAAGCCCCAGCCCCGTCTCTGATGGGGTGACAGCCCAGACCTCCAGCCCCACTTCTGGCATCAGCGGCTGCTCCCCTCTCCCGGAAGCCCTGGAGACCAGCACCTGGCTCAGCATCCCAAGCTCACCTGGGTCCTCTCCTCTGTCGTCCGCTGCTTCATACACCAGCAAGTAGGGCCTCTCACCATGCTGGGTGACCGAGGGGGGGAGGTCCTGCAGCTTTGATCCCCAATTGTGTTCTGTGGCTTTGGCACTTGGGAGGTGTCAGGTACTGAGGTGCAATTTATATTTTAATAAAGAAAGTTGTACTTCAGTTATTTGCATTTAAATAAGGGGCTGCTTCCTCCCTCCCTTCCTCCCTTGCTGGTGGTGGCACCTTTGGGAGAAGAAGGCTCCCCAGGCCTTTGGTTTCTGGCACCTCCTCTTTAGCCAGCTTGGGGGGGGGGTGATGGGAACAGCAGGGATCCTCTCCCATGCCCTCGCTCAGGCACGCTCTCTGCAGAGAGAGAGTGCATATACACATGTGTGTACACACCTCACGCCACCGGACACATGCACGAACACCCAAGTTCACGCACATACACGTATGTACATGCCACATGCACATGCAAGCACATACATGCTGGCCCATGCATGAAGACATGCATGCACCACACACTTACTGTACACACACACACACGCATAAGCTTTCACAAACACTTACCACTGAAAATGTCAAGATGTCCTCACGCCTTACGCTGTAACCCCAGGTACCGTAAACCAGCCCTCAGAGACTTACACCTGTCCAGCAAGACCCATGAACCTATCCCATCTGAAGAAGCTTCCTGGGTCCTAACTCTGGACCCTGGAAAGCAGGAGGGTCCAGAGGCCTGGTGGCCATATCTGGCAGAGGAGGATTGGTGAGTGGGGGCCTCCTGGCCCAGCATCACCCCAGGGTCCCTAGGAACCCCCTCCTCACCCCAGCTTTGCCGCAAGCATCTTTGACTCTGAGGATGCAGCTGTGCTGGCAGCTTCCTTCTTTCATCAGCTCAGTGTGTGCCTCCCAGGGAGGTTGCCAGCTTGCTTTTCCTGGCTGGCGCTCTGTCTCCTGCAGCAGCCGCCAGCTCTTGCGTCCCCTCCAACGTCCCAGTCCCCAAACTCACAGTTTCTTCAAGACAAGCATTCTCTTTCTTTGCCACGTGAGCCGTCCTCTGGTCCCCGCCTCCGGCAGTGCTGCAGGACAAGCACAGATTTTTTCATCTCCAGGACCAGGCTTGACTCCTAGTGTGGGCTCTGCTTCCTCATTCCAGTGAGGACAGCTGCACTTATTCCTGGACTTGCAAGGTCAGACAAGTCCCAGAGTCAGATGCTCAGCAAGCAGTCAGGGTTCTATTAATGAAGGCTGGCATCACTGCAGACCCCCCTGAATGCACACAGTCCCCCTCTCTGGGCATAGTGATGGGGCCCCAGGACAACCTCAGAACTCACATGAGTCTAAACGAATGCCCCCTCACTCAGTCCAGTATAAGAGCTGTGGGAAGAGACACACACCCCCACACAGCAGCAAAGACTTGGATTCTATGTGACCTTGTCCCTCAAAGCCTCGAACTCCCCATCAGTAAAATGGGCATAATGACATCGACCCACTTCCCTTAAAGGACATAAAGGGGTGCTAATGAACAAAAGTGTGCTTTCACGCTAGGGAGGGATTTGATTTAAATCATACCTGAATGGTCTAGTGTTTTTCCCTACTTTCTTCCATGTAAGTCTGAATTTGGCAATAAGGAGTTCATGATCTGAGCCACAGTCAGCTCCTGGTCTTGTTTTTGCTGACTGTACAGAGCTTCTCCATCTTTGGCTGCGAAGAATACAGTCAATCTGATTTCAGTATCGACCATCTGGTGATGTCCATGTGTGAAGTGGTCTCTTGTGTTGTTGGAAGAGGGTGTTTGATATGACCAGTGTGTTCTCTAGGCAAAACCCTGTTATCCTTTGCCCTGCTTCTTTTAGTACTCCAAGGCCAAACTTGCCTGTTACTCCAGGTATCTCTTGAGTTCCAAATTTTGCTTTCCAGTCTCCTATAGTGAAAAGGACATCTTTTTTGGGTGTTAGTTCTAGAAGGCCTTGTAGGTCATCATACAATCGTTCAACTTCAGCTTCTTTGGCATTACTGGTCAGGGCATAGACTTGGATTGCTGTGATATTGAATGATTTGCCTTGGAAGTGAACAGAGATCATTCTGTCATTTTTGAGATTGCACCCAAGTACTCTTGGGACTCTTGTTGACTATGAAGGCTACTCCATCTCTTCTAAGGGATTCTTGCTCATAGGAGTAGATGTAATGGTCATCTGAATTAAATTCCTCCTTTCCAGTCCATTAACTGATTCCTAAAATGTCGACGTTCACTCTTGCCATCTCCTTGGTCCCTCAGGGGACCAAATTTACTTCCAATTTACCTTGATTCATGGACCTAACATTCCAGGTTCCTATGCAATATTGCTCTTACAGCAGCAGACTTTACTTCCATCACCAGTCACATCCACAACTGGGTGTTGTTTTTGCTTTGGCTCCGTCTCTTTATTCTTTCTGGAGTTATTTCTCCACTGATCTCCAGTAGCATATGGGGCACCTACTGACTTGGGGAGTTCATCTTGCAGTGTCCTCTCTTTTTTCCTTTTCATACTGTTCACAGGATTCTCAAGGCATGAATACTGAAGTGGTTTGCCATTCCCTTCTCCAGTGGGCCACCTTTTGTCAGAACTCTCCACCATGACCCGTCCGTCTTGGGTGGCCCTACACGGCATGGCTCATAGGTTCATTGAGTTAGACAAGGCTGTGGTCCATGTGATCAGACTGGTTAGTTTTCTGTGATCATGGTTTTCATTCCATCTGCCCTCTGATGGATAAGGATAAAACGCTTGTGGAAGTTTCTGGATGGGACTGACTGTGGGGGAATCTTGTTCTGATGGGCAGGTCCATGCTCAGTAAATCTTTAATCCAATTGTCTGTTGATGGGCAGGGCTATGTTCCCTCCCTGTCGTTTGGCCTGAAGCCAAACTGTGGTAGGGGTAACGGCAACCTCCTTCAAAAGGACTTACGCCGGCACTGCTGCACTTAGTGCCCTGACCCTGCAGCAGGCCACTGTCGACAGATGCCTCTGCCGGAGACCCCTGGACACTCACAGGCAAGTCTGGCTCACTCCCCTGTGGGGTCACTGCTCCTTTCTCCTGGGTCCTGGTGCACACAAGGTTTTGTTGTGCCCTCCACGAGTCTGTTTCCCCAGACATATGGAAGTTGTGTAATCAAATCCCAAAGTTAAATTCTCTGGGGTTTCTCAGTTCCCTTGCTGGATTCCCAGGTTGGGAAATCTGTTGTGGGTCCTAGAACTTTTGTAACAGTGCGAGACCCTCTTTGGTATAATTGTTTTTCAGTTTGTGGGTTGTCATTCAGTGGCTCTATGGTGGGGCTAATGGCGACCTCCTCCAAGAGAACTTATGCCACACGTCATCCTGGTGCACACAAGGTTTTGTTTGAGCCTTCTGAGTGTCTCTGGCGGGTATGGGGTTTGATTCTAAATGTGATTTCGCCCCTCCTACCATCCTGTTGGGACTTCTCCTTTGCCCTTGGATGTGGGATATCTTTTCTTGGTGGGATCCAACATTCTCCTGTGGATGGTTGTTCAGCAGCGAGTTGCAGTTTTGGAGTTCTCACAGGACATGAGTGCACGTCCTACTCCATCATCTTATGGATACTCTGGACCATTCAGGTATGACCTAAATCAAATCCCTTAGGATTATACAGTGGAAGTGACATCTAGACTCAAGGGATTAGATCTGATAGACAGAGTGCCTGAAGAACTGTGGACAGAGGTTCGTGATATTGTACAGGAGGCAGTGATCAAAACCATCCCCAAGAAAAAGAAATGCCAAAAGGCAAAATGGTTGTCTGAGGAGGGCTTACAAATAGCTGAGAAAAGAAGAGAAGTGAAAGGCAAAGGAGAAAAGGAAAGATATACCCATTTGAATGCAGAGTTCCAAAGAATAGCAAGGAGAGATAAGAAAGCCTTCTTCAGTGATCAATGCAAAGAAATAGAGGGAAACAATAGAATGGGAAAGACTAGAGATCGCTTCAAGAAAATTAGAGATACCAAGGGAACATTTCATGCAAAGACGGGCACAATAAAAGACAGAAATGGTATGGACCTAACAGAAGCAGAAGATATTAAGAAAAAGTGACAAGAATACACAGAAGAACTGTACAAAAAAGATCTTAATGGCCCAGATAACCACAATGGTGTGATCATTCACCTAGAGCCAGACATCCTGGAATGTGAAGTCAAGCGGGCCTTAGAAAGCATCACTACGAACAAAGTTAGTGGAGGTGATGGAATTCCGTCTGAGCTATTTAAAACCCTAATGTTGTTAAAGTGCTGCACTCTAATGTCAGCAAATTTGGAAAAGTCAGCAGTGGCCACAGGACTGGAAAAGGTTAGTTTTCATTCCAATCCCAAAGAAAAGCAATGTCAAAGAATGCTCAAACTACTGCACAATTGCACTCATCTCACACGCCAGCAAAGTAATGCTCAAAATTCTCCAAGCTAGACTTCAACAGTACGTGAACCAAGAACTTTCAGATGTTCAAGCTGCATTTAGAAAAGGCAGAGGAACCAGAGATCAAATTGCCAACAGCCGTTGGATCACAGAAAGCAAGAGAATTCCAGAAAAACACTTACTTCTGCTTCATTGACTACGGCAAAGCTTTTGACTGTGTGGATCACAACAAACTGTGGAAAATTCTTAAAGAGATGGGAATACCAGACCACCTTACCTGCCTCCTGAGAAGTTTGTATGCAGGTCAAGAAGCAACAGTTAGAACCAAACATGGAACAACGGACTGGCTCCAAATTGGGAAAGGAGTACATCAAGGCTGTATATGGTCACCCTGCTTATTTAACTTATATGTAGAGTACATCATGCAAAATGCTGGGCTAGATGAAGCTCAAGCTGGAATCAAGATTGCTGGGAGAAATATCAATAACCTCAGATATGCAGATGACACCACCCTTATGGCAGAAGGGAGGAGGAACTAAAGAGCCTCTTGATGAAAGTGAAAGAGGAGAGTGAAAAAGTTGGTTTAAAACTCAACATTCATAAAACTAAGATCATGGCATCCGGTCCCATCACTTCATGGCAAATAGATGGGGAAATAATGGAAACAGTGAGAGACTATATTTTCTTGGGCTTCCAAATCACTGCAGATAGTGACTACAGCCATGAAATTAAAAGGTGCTTGCTCCTTGGAAGAAAAGCTATGACAAACCTAGACAACATATTAAAAAGCAGACACATTACTTTGCCGACAAAGGTCCATCTAGTCAAAGCTATGGTTTTTCCAGTAGTTGTGAACGGATGTGCAAGTTGGAACATAAAGAAAGCTGAGCACTTAAGAATTGATGCTTTTGAACTGTGGTGTTGGAGAAGACTCTTGAGAGTTCCCTGGACTACAAGGAGATCCAATCAGTCAATCCTAAAGGAAATCAGTCCTAAATATTCATTGAAAGGACTGATGTTAGGAAGCTGAAGCTCCAATACTTTGGCCACCTGATGCGAAGAACTGACTCATTGGAAAAGACCCTGATGCTAGGAAGGATTGAAGGCCGGAAGAAAAGGGGACAACAGAGGTTGAGATGGTTGGATGGCATCACCGACTCAATGGACATGAGTTTGAGCAAGCTCCGGGAGTTGGTGATGAACAGGGAAGCCTGGTGTGCTGCAGTCCATGGGGTCGCAAAGAGTCGGACACTACTGAGCGATTGAACTGAACTGAACTGATGCTAGGGAGGCTGTAAGGCCTGCGGGAAAGGGGACTGGTCATCCGAGGGCCCCAGTCGCCATGTTCCTGCTCCACCCAGGGGTGCCCAGACACCATCATGGCCCTCACAGCCAACCCCAGGAAGCCAGTGGTACCGTTCCATTTACAGATGAACCACTCCGAAGCCAGATCTTTCCACTACCTTAGACCACTAGCACGTCCTAGCAGCGGGTGGAACTTGAGCTGAGCTGAGAGGGAGTGATGGTGACAGATCGTGTGGACATTTGGGTGGAGAGCAGAGGGCCTGTCCAGGGTGAGGTCCCGAGGCAGGGGGGCGCTGGCCTGTTTAGGGCCGCGGGAGCTGCTGTCAGGCACAGCTCTGTCCTCTGCGTGCTTGTGAGGCTGATTGCCACCGCTCCCTTGTCCTTGTTCACACTGTGCCATGACAAAGGCTGTCGTTTTCCGTGTGTGTGGTGATGGGCAAGAGGTCGGGACCCAGGGACTCAGGCAAGAGGCCAGCCTGGGCTCCCTGAGTGGGCAGGATGAGGGTGCTGACCCTGCGGAGGCTGGCTTTGGGCAGGTAGATGGGGAAACTCAGACTGCGGGGCAGAGAGGCCACCGCAGTTTGTCCCAGGTCCTCAGGAACCCCTTCCTCACGGTTTGTCCCATCTGCCTTCCTGGCACTGCCACCCTCATAAATGCCCTCAGCCTCACAAGTTAGGGTCTTGGTGGATTCCCCACATAGGGGCAGGATTCAGACTTCATCCACACCCCCTACACAAGCGTGTCTGCACGGGCAGGACCTTCAGCCCTGCCGCAATGGACACCCTCTGTCCAGTCCCGGCCAGTGGCCCAGCCCTACTAGCCTGTCAGGTGCGGCTCTGCATCTCCTTAGAATGCCTGGGACCCCTGAGAGGCGAGAGCTCTGTGGGATACTTACGCCTTCCTGGCTGGGGAGCCAGATCCTTGGGCAAAAGCCTAGAACTGGAGCAGGAATGGCGTTCACCAAAATATCCCATAATTTATGGAGCATTCACCATGCACCAGGCCAGGCACCAAGCACACAATTTTATCTTCACAGCTATATAAGGAGGTATGATTGACCCCATCTTACAGAAGAGGAAACTGAAGCTCTGCCCATTTCCATGATACACCCAGGGCTCCATGTTGAGCACAGCATGGAGCTGGGTTCACCCAAGGCAGTTTGGTTCAGGTTCGGTCTCACCACTAAGCCTTACTCACTTCTGTGCTGGCTCTTTCCCTCGCCCGCTCCCCCCTCCCCTCCACACCCTCGTCTCTTCCACTTTTATTTTGTGTCCTGCTTTGTGTCAGGCCCTCTCTGCACAGAGCTTCCATGTAGAGCAGAGGCTCCTCACTGATACGACTCCATGGACCCCTCTGGTGTCTGGGAAAGGCGACAGACCCCTTTCTCAGAATAACAGTTGTAAATCCACGCAATGAAGTTTCTAAGATTCAAAGAAAACCAATTACATTAAAATACAGTTATTAAAATATTAAGAAAAAATTGCGATGGAGTAATACATGTGCTCCTTTATTAATGCACTAAATAATAAGATAGAGCAGTGGGTCTAATAAAACCACCATCATTTTGAAGTAAGGTTGAGCATAAATGATATTTCAAGATTTCTGCCGCAATTATAAGACAATTTGAAATGATCTGCACTTTCCACTTGTGACAGAGCCACGGGGTCTGAGATGACTACCATGGTTCTCTGTTGACATACACAAGGAAAGGAGGTGGTCAATTTTAACTGAAGATGAGTGAAAATAAAGATGTGATTTTTTTTTTTTTTGCAATCCACATGGACAGACCCCCAGAATTCTATACAGGGGTCCTTGGGGATCTGCAGACACCAGGCCTCTCCCAGTAGCAGGAGACACACTGGAAATAGATAAAATAGCCAGAGGAGTGAAATGCAGGGAAGACAAATGAGGAGGAGGTGGGAGAAGGAGCCGAGTCACTGGGGGGCCACCTGCAGGAAGTGAGGGAGGGAGCCTGGGGGTACCTGGGGGAAGATGGATGGCAGGAAAGGGGAGGCCAGGGCAGGGTGTGGAGAGGAGCAGGTATGCCTGAGTGGGGCGAGCATGGTGGCCACGGAGTTGCAGAGTTTCCAGCCACGCTGAAAATTTGGATGCATTCTAGGGAAGGCAGGGCGGTGGGACCACAGAAACCAGAGAGGGTGGCTCCAGGTGCGTGTGGGGGACCTGATGTGGGCCGGGGGGACCCGGGAGGGGTTGACTGCACTCTTCCAGGCTCACCCAGAATGGCAGTGGCGGGGCGAGGGGGGGAGAAGTGGCTGGATTTGGGGCACATTTTTAAGGTAAACCAGTAGGATTTCTGAGTTGATGGTATGAAAGTGAAAGCGAAAGTTGCTCAGTCATCTTTGCAACCCCATGGACTATACATTCCATGGGATTCTCCAGGCCAGAATACTGGAGTGGGTAGCCTTTCTGTTCTCCAAGGGATCTTTCCAACCCAGGAATTGAACCCAGGTCTCTCACATTGCAAGTGGATTCTTTACCCACTGAGCCATGAGAGAAGCCCAAGAACACTGGAGTGAGTAGCCTATCCCTTCTGCAGGGCATCTTGCCGACCCAGGAATCGAACTGGGGTCTCCTGCCTTGCAGGCGGATTCTTTACCAACTGAGCTATCAGGGAAGCTGGTATAGGATGAGAAAAAGAGAGGTGCTCAGGACCTCACCCAGCACCCTGGTGCCCCCATCAGTGGCTCTGGGGCTTTGGCCCTGCTGCTCCAGACGTGATGGTGAAGCTCTGGTTCTGCCACCTGTTCCCAGCCTGATAAGATGCCCTGAGGAAGCTGTGGCAGGGACAACCGGCGGGGAGCACCCGATAGGGGCCAAAGGGTAAAGTCATCTCTTGGTGACTTTTTCAGCTTTTTCAAAGCTGATGCTCCCTCCTTCCCATCAATCGGTATTGCCTTTTACGTGAAACTTCTGGGGACACCTTCCTGCTGCTTCTACATGGGACTGGCTTCGCTAAATTACTTGCATTGCCAACACCCAGGCTTCCCTCAAGAGACTCCTTACCTGCTCCATCAACACGGATGTCCTCTGTTCATTCTCACTCCCCAGGCAACCCCCACACAACACTTCCCCTCCCCCAGGGTCATTTCCAAAGACAGCTACAAGGCTGGGAGGCTTTGTCTCATGCTGAAGACCAAGCCACCCTTAGTAGATGCAGCAGGGTTGGGGGCAGGGGCGGAATTGCTGACTGCATGAACAAGGTGGGTAGAGGTGAGGAGAGAAAGACGTTCTCAGGCCCCCCTGGGTCTGTTCTTTCTTGTTTACCTTGAAGCCTCAGAACGTCAGATGCACCCGCGGTCCCGGGTGAGGGCGGGAGTCAGTCCCGGGTCCAGATGCTGAGGCCTGGCCGCTGGTTTGGATTGTCCATGCCCTGCCCCCAAACAAGCCGAGCAGCAGGAGACTGGCTACATCACTCCTTGTCCATGTCTGTTTGTCTGTCTGTGCTCATACCCTGCCTCTCAGCCTCTTTGTGTCCCTCATGGACCATCTTTTGGGGCCATTTGATTCTCTGGTGGAACTAGGTCTGTGCCCATTTTTTTTGCCTTCCAGCCTCTACCAGCAAGGCCATGAGGTGGCACTTCATATTCCCAGCTCCCTCCGAGGGGTCGTACCCCAGGGAAGTTCTCTTTGGGATGCCCAGGGGGTCCCAAAGATTCCTGAAGCTTCCATCTGGGGTTGTCAAACTCTGGCCTGTGGGCCACATCTGTCCTGCCACTGCTTTCTAGGTGGTCTCAGAGGTAAAAGTGGTTTTTACAGTGTTTTAAGTGAGTGCAAAAGAATCAAGAGAAGAAAATTTTGTGATGTGTGAAAAATGACTTGAAATGAACATTTCATTGTCTGTAAAGAAAGTTTTATTGGTGCAGGCCCTCAATCAGTGGCTTACGTATGGTCTACGCTGTTTTGCACCACATCAGCAGTGTCGAGTAGTCGTGACCCAGGCAGTATGGGGCCTTGTTGTTGTTGTTCAGTTGCTCAGTCGTGTCCAACTCTTTGCAGCCCCATGGACTGCAGCACGCCAGGCTTCCCTGTCCATCACAATCTCCTGGAGCTTGCTCAAACTCACGTCCATCGAGTTGGTGATGCCATCCAACCATCTCATCCTCTGTCGTCCCCTTCTCCTCCCACCTGCAATCTTTCCCTGCATCAGGGTCTTTTCAAATGAGTCAGTTCTTGAGTCAGGTGGCCAAAGTATTGGAGCTTCAGCTTCCCAGCATCAGTCCTTCCAATGAATCTTCAGGGTTGATTTCCTTTAGGATTGAGTGGTTTGATCTCCTTGCAGTCCAAGGGGCTCTCAAGAGTCTTCTGCAACACTGCAGTTCCAAAGCATCAATTCTTCGGCTCTCAGCCTTCTTTATGGTCCAACTCTCACATCCATACATGACTACTGGGAAAACTATGCTTTGACTATGTGGAGCTTTGTTGGCAAAGTAATGTCTCTGCTTTTTAATATGTTGCCTAGGTTGGTCATAGCTTTTCTTCCAAGGAGCAAGCATCTTTTAATTTCATGGCTGTAATCACTGTCTTCAGTGATTTTGGAGCTCAAGAAGATAAAGCGCAAAACTCAAATGTTTACTATTGGCCCTTTCTTGAAAACTTGCCCCCGCCCATGGTCTGTGGGTTTGGCCCTGGAGTCTAGCCCCTGACTGGCTGAGAGGGATGAGGTTACACAAGCAGGCTCCTTCTCCCCTCACTCCAGGTGTGTCTTCTCCACCTTTAACTCTAACTTCCTGCTGTGGTTGGTTGGAAGATGGCCCAGGAGCAGCTTGGGCAGCATCTGGCCCTCGTGGGCCTCACTGGTGCCAGCGTCTTTCGGAGGCTCACACAGTGATCCCCTATTCGCCCTCAGGAGGTGAGGCCACTCCCTGGCACATGTGTCATGTTTTGCCCCAGAGAAGACGAGCTTTGAGGACGGCAGTGGGGCAGAGTCACACTGGCATCTCTTAGAGGCTCCTTGGCCTTGGCTCCAGGAGAAGACCTGTCAGGTTTGGCCACTGCCTGGTCAAGCCGGCGGAGGAAGAGGAAGAAAGGTGTGGGCTGAAGGGCCCAAAGAGCCCTGCGCAGGTGGTCCCTAGGGCTTTGGGCAGCTGGCGCCCCCCCCCTTTCCCGGGACTGTGGTCTATTGGGTCACAAGGATAGACTTGCAGCCCCATCCCCACCCCTCCCAGGTCAGAGGCTGGGCACGGCCTGTGGGCACTCTCCCCTGACATCTCTCTACCGCCCCCCAGGCACCCATCACCCCTAACCACTGGCCCCCAGGGCAGGCAACCCAGGAGCTGGCAGAGCTGGTCCTGGCTGGGGCATCGAATCCTCCCTGCTTACCACCCACCGTGGCTTTATTAATTGTTTATATTGGAGTCTGTTAATTGGCAATAACCAGCGTGCTGAAGTGTCTTTTAATCACCCCCCTCTCAGGGCCCTAAGGCTGTGAAGGATTGGAGGATTCAATAAAGTGAGAAGAAATTAGCACCCCATCCTCTTCATTAGCACAGGTAGATAAACTGCCAACAGCTGTCTCACAAATCAAGCTGGAAAGAGAAGTGGCCCCTCAGGAACTGCCGCGGCTGAGGTGAGACGCCGGCCGGACCACGCTGGGTGTTGCACACCCACCCCCACCTCCGTGCGTGCACACACATAGAGGTGTGCACAGGTGTGTACACTCCCAGGCTCACCTCCTGTGCTGGCCTGGCGTGCACCCATTTATTCAATAGGCATTTCTTCAGCACTAATTATATGCCAGGTGCAGGGTTCCCTGGCATGTGACAATAATCTGTCGCAGCCTTTGAGGAAACTGCAGTTCAGCAGGAAGACAGCCCAGAGCAGGCCTCCCTCTGGACTCTGGAGCTACATGCTCTATCCGGCTTCCCACTGGACGTATCTGCTTGGGGAGTGCATCTGCACCCCGCCTGCCATACATCCTATACTGAACGCATCTCTCCCCACCCCCAACCGTAGTCTGCTGGCCCCTCCACCACCTTCCCTCCTCCTCCTCTCCCCCACCCCATCCTCCAAGCCCCGCCTTGGCAGGTCCACCATATTCTTGCTTCCCTTTACCTCCGCCTTCCCAGGCCACCACTGCAGCGCTTGACCCGTTAGAGCCCTCACCCTCTCCCCCAACCTCCAGGCTCCCCTCTCCCCACCCAACCGTGGCCCAGCTGCTGGGAGCTCCTTCTAAACACATGTTTGTTTGGGACAGACTCTCTCTTGGGTCTCTAATTCTCAGGGAGGGTGCGGTGGTCTGGCGGGACTGCTCCGAATGCCTGGTGGAGGGTGTCTTAAACAGGAGAGTCCATGGTTCCAGCCTTCTGCAGAGGGAGATGGAAAGCTTTTGCCATCTTGGAGGTGCCTTCAGGGGTGCACTTCCCGAGAGAACATGTCATCCTGCCCACTGAGACTTAGATTTGGCTGAGCTTTGCTGGGCCCCTGGGAGATAGGAAGGTCAGGATGACCGACAGATGCCCTCCTGTGAGGGGAAAATGTAAGGGCTGCCCCGAAGACCACAAAGGGTACAGCACCTGCCCTCCCAAGAGGCTTTCTCAGCCAAGGTGGTGATCCTTGTTACAGGCAGAGGAGGGTAAATGTGCCTATCCCTCACTCCACGACTTTAATTTCTGGAAATCTCGCTTCTGGATGAAAAACCGTAAAATGAAAAAATATTTTCATTAATTTTAATGAAAAAAAAGGACGGTATATTCAATCCCTTGCCAAGACAATTTCTCACAGATAGAAAGACACAGCCACTGAACAAGGGAAACAGGTTTATGTAAGGAGTAAACAATGACTTGGAATTAAATACTGTGGCTCGTAACTAAAATGTAATGTGGTAACGATTTCTTTGTCCCCTTTGGGAGACAAGCAGTGTTTTGGGGCTGGGTGGGGTGGGGCTTATAGAGTTACAGCAGAGAAAAAAACACTTCTGGGCAAAGTGAAGGCTTCCCAGAGAACACTTTCCAAGAGACGAGCCGGCTTCACAGACAACAGGAAATGGCCCCCCAGCCCCGCACTGCCTGGTGCATGACAACAAGCAAAACATTGGCCCAGGACTCAGACGTGTCCCCAAGGACCATCTCTGCTTGAGATGAGACGAGACGGCAGAGTCCAGTAAACAAGCTGAATATGACTTTATTGAAAGCTGTAATGCAGAAATATAACTTTGAAAAGTGTGTTTAGTTAGTTGGCTTTGGGGTGAAATTTTTTTTTTTTATAATAAAAAGGCAGGGGTGTTGTCATGAAAAGTGGTGTAACTTCCAAGGCAGGGCAAAAAGTCTTCAAGCGCGGAACCTGAACCCAGGCCCTGTGGTGCCCAGGTTCCCAGACTTGTTGGTGGATATTCAGGAGAAATAGCTGATGTTGAAGCTCTGAGGTTTTCCCCGCTGCCCTCCACCAGGGGCTATGGTTCCCTTCCCCTCCTCGCAGATAGCAGAGGCCTCAGAGAAGGAAAAACCCCAGGGACATGATGTCTGGGAGTTTATAAGATTCAAGCCAAAATATGATTCTACAATGAAATCTGATTCCCCTTCCCTCCCCTTGTGCCCTGTGTGAAGCCTGCTGCTTACAGGGCTCAGCATCCATTGCCCCCACTTTTATGGCAGTGAAGACCCCATTTCCTTTGGAGCCACCCCCCCCCGCCCCCCCAGCTCTTGGTCGTGTTGCTTGGATAGGATTGGCTTCCTTCAGCCCCTGGATGTCTGCTGCCAACCAGTGAAGAGCCCCAGACATGGGCATTGGTCCGCAGATGGGCGTGTGACCCAGTTCAGGCCGATCAGACACAGGATGCTGGAGGATTCTGGGAAAGGAGCTCCTCTGCTTTCCTACGAGGGTCCCGCAGAGCTGTGCTCACTGCCGCTAGACTTGAAGGAGGAAGCGGAGAAGCAGCAGGAATGCTGGCAGCCATCCTGAGGGAGCCAGAGAGGGCGATGTTAGGATAAGGTTAACACCGTGGAAAGCAGAAAGGAGAGGCAGGAACACGGTCTCTGGTGAGATCACTGAGCTGCTGGATTCAGCCTCACCTGAAGCAGTTAACTTTGGCTTTTTAAAAATTATGTGAGCCTTTCTACTGTCTCAGGGTTTTCTGTGGCAACTAAAATACTCCTTTCTGATACTACTGGTCTCAGCTCCCTAGAGTATCAAAGGTCACACCCATGTGGGACAAGGTTACTGAAGATGGAGGCTGCTGGGCATGTCCCAGGGGGACCGATGGCATCTGGTTCATGAGGGACATCTCAGGCTGCTAACTGCTTGGTGACTCAAAGTCAGATATTCAGTCTCTCTACAGCCCGTGGCAAAGAGCCATTTCCTCAAAGGAGAAGAGTTACTTGCTCAAAAGCTCTAGAGACTTTCCTGGGGCTTTCCCACTGGGGCTTGCTGCAGGTGAGCCCCATGCAGCATCATGCCCTGCCCTGGATGTTCTGGGCACCTCTGGCCCAGGGCTGAGGGCAGAGAGGCTTGCAGCACAGCTGGGCCCCTGCGGAGCCTCTGCTGCTTGGGGCCCCTCAAAGCTGGGCACCTTCGATTTCCTTAGAAAAGAATCTCCAGGCTGTTTCCAAAATCCAAAGTCCACCAAGCATTCTGCCTCCTGTTTAGAGACAGGGGGTTCAGGTGGCAGAAGATTCTCTTTCACTTTGAAGAGCGCATTCCAGAGGTCTCAGATCATGGACCTGCAGGATCCTTGCTGAGGCCCTGAATTATAGCCCAGTTTCTGTCACTTGTGCGTTTTACTGAGATATCCGGGACACTGTGACTTCTTTCTGGTCCCATCCTGTCTGCGTTTTGCTGCCGATGCAGAGGATAAACCCATTGGTAGGGTGATGTCCAGGGGATGGGGAGGTGGTCCAAGGCTGCAAGAGGAACTCTAAAGCCAGCATTCTTGAGGCAGGGCAGTAACCTTTTACTATTGTCCTGGTCAGATGCAAGCAAACGGCTTCTGATGTTTTCTGTTTATCCCGTGGAGTACATTCCACTTTCCAGATTAGTAACTGGATGCCAAGGGCCGGGGCTGGACAAAGTTGCTCTACCAGAGAGACTGCATCTGGAAGAGCAGCTGCAAACCAAGCTACCACCCACTTGAGTTTACAATGCGCCATTGTCGCTGGCAAAGAGCTGGCTGTTTTTCACACTAGCTGGTCTGTGTGATAGCATGTGGGGTGTGACCAGGCCATCACAGCCTCACCTTTCTGGTGTCGGAGGGGGATGCCCAGCTTTGTGGGGTCCTCGGGCTTGCAGCGTTGCTCTGGTTTCCTCTATTTGTAGGCAGGGAGAGCATAAATGGCTTCCCCCGGGCCTTTCCTACTGTAACCAGAAGGCCCTCGTCTTCCGGTCGGGAAGCTGAGGTGGGCCTTGATTTCCTCTCAGGAACTTGGGAAGTAACTCCTAGAGGAGGCTGAGGTCTCACTGACCTGGTGTGTGGTGAATTCAGGTGAGAACTGCCTTCTTCCTGAGCTGTTGCAGGACCACTCTGACCTCCAGGCCACGTGGCACACCTGTCCCCAGGACTCAGAGTGGGCCAGACACTCACCTGCTCATCCCCTCCCCTTCTCCGTGCTCAGTGACCCAGGCAAACAGCAGTGGCTTTCCTTGGGGGACGTTCAGTGGAAGATGCATCATGTCTTCTGTGCCATGGCAACAGCCCCTTGTTCAAAAATACTGCCCACCCCTTTATTTGAGGGTCTCTGGGTCCAAACCAGCCCTGGACTGAGATCTCTGTCCCAGTTACAGGGGATGGAGGGAACCCACAATGCAGAGGATTCGGGTTGTAGACTCAGGTGAGTTCTCAGTGGGCTGCTCTCTCATTTTACCCCGAGAGACCCCTTATCAATTTCCCCGAGTCCAGGGATCTAGAACTCTGTATGGAACAACTGATTGGTTCAAGATTGAGAAAGGAGTACAACAGGGCCGCCTGCTGTCACCATGTTTGTTTAATCTATACGCTGAGCATGTCATGAGAAATGCCGGGCTGGATGAGATACAAGCTGAAATCAAGAGAGGCAGGAGAAACATAACAACCTCAGATATGTGGGTGATACCACTCTAATGGCAGAAAGCGAAGAAGAACTAAAGAGCCTCTAGATGAGGGTGAAGGAGGAGAGTGAAAGAGCTGGCTTAAAACTAAATATTAAAAAAACTAAGATCATGGCATCTGGCCCCATTGCTTCATGGCAAATATTGCAGGGGGAATAGGTGGAAGTCATGACAGATTTCCTCTTCTTGGGCTCTAAAATCACTGTGGATGGTGACTGCAGCCATGAAATCAGAAGATGTTTGTTTCTTGGCAGGAAAGCTATGACAAACCTAGACAGTGCGTTGAAAAGCAGAGACATTACTCTGCTGACAAAGGTCCATATAGTCAAGGCTCTGGTCTTCCCAGTGGTCACATATGGTTGTGAGTGAAAGTCACTCAGTCGTGTTGTGAGTCGAGTCACTCAGACTCTTTGCGATTCCCATGGCCTATACAGTCCATGGAATTCTCCAGGCCAGAATACTGGAGTGGGTAGCCTCTCCCTTCTCCAACGGATCTGTCCGACCCAGAAATTAAACCAGGGTCTCCTGCATGGCAGGCAGATTCTTTACTAACTGAGCTATCAGTGGAACGGTTGTGAGAGCTGGACCATAAAGAAGGCAGAGCACTAAAGAACTAATGCCTTTGAACTGTGGTGCTGGAGAAGACTTCTGAGAGTCCCTTGACAGTAAGATCAAACCAGTCAATCTTAAGGGAAATCAACCCTGAATGCTTTTTGGAAGGACTGATGCTGAAGTTGAAACTCCAGTATTTTGGTCATCTGATGCGTACAGCTGACTCATTAGAAAAGTCCCTGCTGCTGGGAAAGATTGAAGGCAGAAGAAGAGGGTGTCAGAGGATGAGATGGCTGGGAGGCATCACCAATGCAATGGACATGGACTTGGGCAAACTTCGGGAGTTGATGAGGGACAGGGAGGCCTGGCATGGGGTCACAAAGAATCAGACATGACTTGGTGACTAAGCAACACCACACTTCCCAGGCTGCACCCATCCCAGCTGGGCCTGGTGGGGGTACCAGGCAGCCACCCCCACTCCCCACCCTGATCCTATCGAGGGCGACTTTGGCTCCAGGACTTCCTGGTAGCCTTCCTGAAACTTTCTCAGTACCACGTGGCTGTCTGGGACTCTTCCCTCTGTCCTTTTCAGGGATCAGGCTGCATAGTGATCTGATGACCCTTCCACCTACTCTGCCTTCCCAATATTATCCTTTGCAGGCGTTTTTTTTTTTTTGTAAATTAATTTATTTATTTTAATTGGAGGCTAATTACTTTACAATATTGTAGTGGTTTTTGCCATACATTGACATGAATCAGCCATGGGTGTACATGTGTCCCCCATCCTGAACCCCCTCCCACCTCCCTCCCCATCCCATCCCTCAGGGTCATCCCAGTGCACCAGCCCTGAGCACCCTGTCTCATGCATCGAACCTGGGCTGGCAATCTATTTCACATATGATAATATACATGATTCAATGCTATTCTCTCAAATCATCTCTCCCTCGCCTTCTCCCACAGAGTCTGAAAGTCTGTTCTTTACATCTGTGCCTCTTTTGCTCTCTCGCATATAGGGTCATCGTTACCATCTTTCTAAATTCCATATATATGCATTATTATACTGTATTGGTGTTTTTTTTTCTGACGTCACTCTGTATAATAGGCTCCAGTTTCATCCACCTCATTAGAACTGATTCAAATGCATTCTTTTTAATAGCTGAGTAGTATTCCATTATGTATATGTACCACAGCTTTCTTATCAATTCATCTGCCGATGGACACCTAGGTTGCTTCCATGTCCTGGCTATTATAAACAGTGCTGCGATGAACATTGGGGTACATGTGTCTCTTTCAATCCCATCTTGGTGTCTGCTTCCCGGAGGAACTTGAACTCCCACTTTTTATATCTTAAGTTGCATAAGAGGTTTCCAGATGTTTGTTGCATTATTCATTACGCCTTTTGTATATCTGAAATATGTCACTAAATTTTTTATTATAAAAGACAAGACTTCATCTCACTGATAGCATCCACAAGGGGAGTAGGAAGAGGGAGTGACCTGGAATTTGTACCCTCTGATAGATCCATTCAGTGTTCTTGGCTGGTTGTTTTGCCTTCCTTCCCCCAATTATGCCAGGGATTTTGGAGGGTTTTTTAGCCAATTAGTGCAGATCATCATTTAGTTCAGATTCGCATTAGTGATTTCTGCAAATGTCCGAACATCTGCCAACTGTCTGCAAGAGCACCTTGAATGCCAGATTTCTGGTGATGGCGCCCCTATCCGTAAGCGCAGTCCTGTCCCCACTGGTGTCCCTCCCACTAGATCCAGGCACTCTCAGAATCCTCCCCACGTGTCTTCCTCATACCTTAGGAATATAAATTAGTGCATCCCTGCAGTCCTTTTTGAGCCTAACTCTTCTCTTCCCCTGCTTCTTCATCATCTCATCTGGACCACAAGGAGTCTGGACTCTTGACTATTCAGGGAGAAAGCGTGAGAGGTGGAGCAGGAGGGAATTCAAGGGTGAGGAGGTGGTGAGCTGCTTAGGCTCAGGGTCCCGGTAATCCCCCCAGGTACCACCACTCAAATGGGACACTCGTGTTTCCTGACCACTGACCTCCCGCTCACAGAAGGGACCAAGTGAGGTTGTGAATTCTACTGACACTGTAATTCAGGAACTTCAAAATCAATCTCAAAGTTCAGTCTTCAGCAGTTTCCAACTCTGTAGCAATATGCAATAAAAGATTCTTTTATATAATGGCCCTGAATTTTATTCTGTGCCTTGAGGCGAACATTTTGATTTGAGCCTGTCATTTTCTTGCTTTAAATTATCCAATGTTAGGAACAGCCGTCCAGCTGAAGGTCCCAGCTTTCCTCATCCTTTATAAATTGGCCCACAGCAGCTGCTGGAGTCTCTCACATTCAGTTGGCACTTGGTCCCAGGTGACCGGAATGTGTGGCATGATTACCTGTTCACCACCGCATACCGTTGGTAACCTCTTTTCTGTTGAATAATATGAACCAGAGTCGTTCTGATTTTGGGCCCATGGAGCTAAGAAAACCAATTTCAGGTAGCTCACGTATCCCTAAGGTTTAATGTCATAAATTCCACTCATGGTACTAATTTTTGAAATCAGGATTCTTCGGGTGCAAGTACAAAAAACTGACTCTGATGAAAGAGTGAAACAAGAACAGGGGATTTATTGAAGAGGCAGTGAAGCAGGGCACAGAATAGGAGGAAAAGCTAGACACTGAGCCTCAAGAGGGACAGGACCCCAGCAGCTCTGGGCATCCAGGTAATGTGGGCACTCCCTCCAGGGCACTGTTACAGGGTGCCTCAGCCCTTACCACCTTCCACCCCTGTGTGTCTCCACTAGAGATGCAGACCCTTGAGGGAGGCTCTAATTGAGCCAAACTGGGTCGTGGACCTAACCGCGTGGTGGGGGACATGGGGGTGGGGATTGGTCATCTCCCAGAAGCAGCAGGGGCCCAGGGAAACTGAGGCCCCCCCTCCCCAAGGGAAAGATGCCGGGCAGAGGAAACCAGCGTGTGGATCCCACACACCACTCCCTTTCAGTTCTGAGCCTTTTCACTTTCCCTTCTCCCTGGAAGGCTCTACTCTCCTGGAGGCCTTGGCATAGAGGTCATTTCCTCTAGGGAGCTGCTGGGAGCTTCCCTGCTTGGAATAAGAGCCCCTCCTAAGTGATTCCACAGCCCTTGTCTCCCTGTATTGTCATTGTCTGTTTATTTGTTTTTCTTTCTCATGAGATTGTGAGCTCAGTGATAGGAGAGAGTGTTTGCCTTGCTTACAGTTATTAACCCCCAAATGTACACAATTCATGGCACACAGTAGGTCCTCAATAGCTATTTGTTACATGAGTAAAGGATGAAGACCTTCCTCTCTCACTAACTTGCTATGACCTCAGGGAAGCCCCTTCCCTCTGGGCTTTCATTTCTTATTCTTAAAATGCAGAGTAGCAGCAGGTCTTGTTCAAGGATGGTTTGAGGACAAGAGATCGAAATTCACTTAAGCAAGCTCAACAAAGAGGGGTATTATGAGGGATCAAGGATGTCTTGCAGAACATGAGGGCTTCACCAGGAGCTGGAAAATGTCAGGAATCAGCACAATTTCATCTGCTCCCTCCCTGGGGCCAGGTACCTGCCTCTCCCTGGGCTCCAGGCTCTTGCTTCCATCTCTGTTTGTGGATGATGTAGTCTCTTCAGCCCATGCGTCTCAAGCCCTTGTAGTTCTTGCATCATGGGGTTGGCTTCCCTGGGAGACAGCTCTGAGATGGAGTTTATTCTGGAAGATGTTTAGTTCGGAAGGTTCTCAAGATCAACACCTGTGGAAGGATGCAGAGGTGGAAAGAGGGAAAGGTCAGATTGGGACACCATCCTCCAAATGTCCTCAGCAGATCTCACAGAAAGCTCTGGACCTGGATGAGGAGAGGACTGGACTTTTAACACACCTCACCCACCCATCTCCAACTAGTCACTGGAGTGGGCTGCCTAGGAAAGAGGGCATGACCTCTGAGAGGGCTCTCTTCTGCTGAGGCTGTCGTTGAAGGGGTGGCAGCTGAGAGATGTCTCCTATCAGCGGCACTTCCAGCCGCTGAGAAATACACCCTCTATTCCTAAAGAGGGATGCGGGTAGTGCACCACAGTGTTCTCTACCTGAGACCGAGCCCCGGGCTGGGTTCAGCTACTTGAGCGGGAATCTGATGGCCCCAGCTCTTGGTCAGGTGTCCACTTTACAGCCAATGAGCTGTGCCCGGGCAGCTGCCAAGTGACATGGCATAAATGGCCCTTCAGTTTTGGAGGGGAGGGGACCCCCAAAGAGTGTATATCGCGAAGAGCCTCCAAAATGTCCTCTACAAACTCAGGGCAGGTAGGACAAGACTGCTAAGCTTCGGGGCTCTGGAGCCAAACTGTTGTGTTTGAACCTTATTAGCTAGGAGTACTTTCAGCAGTGAGGAACAGATGATGGTAGAGGGGCTTAAACAAAGGAGGGGTTTCTTTGGCTCTTCCAAGAGCTGGGAGAAGGTAGCCCTGAGCTGGGACAGTAGCTCGAGGATGTCACAGGGACCTGGCGTCCTTTGATTTTCCATTCCATCACATTTAGCACGTGAGTTTCTCTTTGGGCTTACAACATGACTGCTGAGCCTCTGGTCATAATGTCTGTGTCCCCCTTAAATACCCAGAAGGAAAAGGGGCCCCCAGAGAGGAGTGGGGAAAAGAGGGGGGTGAAGAATTCTCCTTTAGCTGGGCTTTTTCTTTGCAAATAGGTGCTCCAAAGACTTTTGCCTCTTGTTCACTGGCTAAAATTATGTCATGGGGCTACGCCTCGCAGCCAGGGAGGCTGGGAAGGTGAGCATTTCAGCTTTCCAGCCATAAAGGAAGGAAGAGAAAGGGAGCTTGATGGTAGCTTTTGGACAGTGCACCCATTGTGTGAGCCACATCCACGTGCTGCCTCTGTGGCCTTGGGGAAGCCACTTAACCTCTCCAGCCTCCGTGTCTCCACTGAGAAAAGGGAGCAAATTATAGTATCTACATCATTAGATGAGTTCATGGAATCAGCACCTGATGCACGGGGAACTCCCAGTAGATGGTAGCCAGTATTGTCATTGCTGTGATCACCTAGGATTCTGATGGTGGAGTCCAAGGCATTTTGGTGGAAGGGACTATGGAAGGTGCCTGTCATGCCCCACCCTGTGGGGTTCTGCCTTGGAAAGCACAGCTCACTGGAGTGTGCGTGATGTGAAATCTGGAGTGGCGAGTGGGGTGAGGATCTGGTTTCAATTAGAAATGTTTGGGGTCAGGGTGCAGCTAGGGTGAGTGTGTCCCCATCTCCTGGGGCCTTCAGATAGCCTTCAGGTTGGGGGTTGGAACAGCTCAGTGGAGGGCGAGGTAGGTGGCATGTGACAGGCTGGCTGGGCCCCCTCTGGCTGGCACAGGTTCATTTGAATGAGCGAAATTTGGCTCTGGGGCCCCAATGCTTCATTTCTCTTCTTCAATGTTGGGGAATCAAATCAAATTGATTGCGAGCAACTCTAATAAATTGATTCAACCTAGTGAACGAAAAAGGCAAAAGAGTGGGCGGGGGAAGGCAAAATACGTATTGCTTCCAGTCATGATGCCAATGGTTAATCTCAGCTTCGTAACCCCGTCCTGGTGGTGGCTTGAGTAATTAAGTGGAGTGAGTGCTGGATAACTGACACTTCCTCCCCATGTTGGCTTATTCACGGGGGAACCAATGGCCCGTGGAGTCGAAGCCCTGTTTTCCTTCCCTTGGGGCCTGGGCTGGCATGTGGGCCAGGCATCCGGGTGGGCTTGGGGCATGCATGCATCCCCCAACACCTGCAGACCTGCACACCTGACACCTTGGGGCATGCATGCACCCCGTCCAGGAGGAAGCCCTTGGGCAGCGCACATTCTCCCAGGTGGGTCCACCCCAACCCCTACCCGAACCAGTTGAGAAGTTGGTCTGGCCCCTTTCCCCCCACCCTCAGCCTCGGTTTCCCCATCAGTAATATGGGCTTTGGAACAGGCCTTGGAGGGCCTCAAGATGACTGGTGGAAAGGAAGCTCTTTGAACTGCCCAGGCCTTGATCAGGCTTGCGTGGGCTTGCTTTCAATGCCCTACTCCCTCTAACCCCACCTCTCCCAGAAAAAGGCCCGGTTCCTGGTGACCTGGCTGTACATGTCCTGCTGTCTCCTCCCAGAGGACCTGCATCTTGACCCTTTCTCTTCCTTAGGTCCCTTTCATAGGCTCCAGACAGAGTGGTTCAGAGACCAGCTTTGGGGCCCCACTGCCTGTGTGACCTTGGGCGAGTTACCTAACCTCCTCACTTTCCCCATATACCCTGGAGCATAACAGTTGGTCCCTGGGTTGTTGTGAGGAGCCAGTGAGTGTGTCAAGCACACAGAACTGCACCTGACCTACAGTGAGGACAGGTAAGTATTAGCACTCTCTGGAGCAGCCGCAGGGTGCTGGTAGAGCTGAGGGGGTCCCCTAGGTCAGGCTGGGCATCTCATCTGGGAGGCATACTGCAAGCACCCGGAAACTGATTCCACATTAACAGCCACACCAAGGCCTGCTCCTGACTACTGAAATGAGGATCTCCGGGTGTGAGTAGGCCATCAGAATTTCTAGAAGTCCCCGTGCATGCTAAGTCCCTTCAGTCATGCCTGACTCTGTGTGACCCCATGGACTGTAGCCTGCCAGGCTTCTCTCTCCATGGGATTCTCCAGGCAAAAATACTGGAGTGGGCTGCCATTTCCTCCTTCAGGGGATCTTCCGGACCCAGGAATCAAACCCACGTCTCCCATGTCTCCTGCATTAGCAGGCAGATTATTTACCACTAGCACTGCCTGGGAAGCCCAAAATTCCAGGTGATTTTATCCAGTGTGCGGCAAGCCTGGGACCCACCAGGCTGGACAATTACAGGGAGGACAGTCCATCCGGGTGACAAGCGCAGTCCAAATGAACAGAGGTGGTCTCGGAGAACCAGCCAAGCATGACTGCTGGAAGGCTTCCTGGAGGAGGGGACAGGAGAGGGGAGGGAGGAGGGTGGGAGGGGCTCTGAAGCCCAGGGGCAGTGCGGTGCCCCTCCACTGGCTGCTCCACCCTCAGGGCTCCCCGCCTGCCTCTGCTCTCCCCCCTTCTGTCTCCTGGGGCCCCTGAACTCCAGCTGGCACCTGCCTCCTTAATAAAGGCAGATTGCTGCTCCACTCGTCCCCAGGACTCTTGACGGGGCCATTAATATTCCAGGGAAGATTAACTCCCCCTCTGCTCCCTCCCCTGCAGTCGCTGGGCCCCTCTGACTGATGAGGGCCTGGGGCTCAGACAGAGATGTTGCTGGAACCCAGGCAGGGGGCTGCCTGAGATGACCTCTGGAACTTAGGTGCTGTCCTGCCTCTCCAGCCCCTTCCAGGTTTCAGCTGAGAGGTGGGGGAGAGATGGTGTGAGAGAGGCTGTGTAGAGCTGCCTGCAGTCCCGGAACTCTGGATGGAACCTCAGGGCAGGCGTTTTATTTGGTTCAGAGAATGCACATGCTGTCCCCACAGTCACATGGCAGGAGCGGGACCCAGAACCCCTGACTTTTGGCTGAGAGGCCTTCACATGTATCAGACCCAAGGGCCTGGGCGGGTGGACAGCACCCCTTCTTCCTCCCCAGAGGCCTTTTGTGACAAGAATGGTGTCCTCTACGGGCTGCTGGCAGGGCGGGCCTTCATGAGCCTTGCCTGCTCCTGCCTCACTGGACGGCCTCCACCTGGGCCTGCTGGGGAGTGAGCGGGGATGTGGGCTGCCTGACAGTGGCCCGGTGACTCTGAAGGTGGCAGAGGAGCTCCAGGGAGAAAGTGGGAGGCAGCAGAAAAGGGACCCCAATGCCCCAAAGCTAATGTAAAGACACATGCTTCCTTCGAATCCCAGGTATTCTCTGCCAGCCTCCAGCTCCCAACCATGTACAGGCACATAGACCCACTTCACACCCTGCACCTACCACACAGCACACACCACACACCCCCACACATATACACACACCCACACACCACGTACACGCTCAGGAGCGCACAGAACTCCTCCATTCCCTGGCTTTTGGTTAGCACGTACACACTGCTGCTGGTGCCCAAGCCACGTCTCTGGTCCAGCCCCCTCCAAGCTCCAGACTCCTACCTCTGTGACACCACACCTCCCGGTATTTGCACCCTGGGTAGTCCCTTGCCCTTGAACTTGGGCTGGCCCCAACCACATGGCAGAAGCGATGCCATATGGCTTTCAAGGCTGGAGCACGAGAAGACTCGAGTCTCCTGCCTAGTATCCTGGGGTGCTCACTCCTGGGACATTCCTTGGAATCCCGCCTCCATTCTGGGAGAGGCCCTGGTGGCACCCTCAATTCAGCTCCCAGCCCTCACCGCCTGCCCACTGTATGAGGGAGGCACTTTGGACACCCAGCCCTGTTGCACTTTCAGATGACTCCTTGCTCCAGCCACCATCTGACTGAAACTCCATGGGTGATCCTAAGTTAGCAATGCTCGGTAAGCCCAGAAAAACCGTGGGAGGTCAATTGAAGTTTTAAGCTACTAAGTTTTGGATGCTTGGCCATAGATCATCAAACACAGGATAAGCCCAAGAGAGACTTAAGTCAGACTTGGTGGACTCTGGGGGAATCCTGGCTATGCCACTTCTGCAGGTTGTCTTGTGGGGTCACCGTCAAGGGTAAAGTGGGGCTTCTCCTGAAAGGAATCGACAATCGCTCCTCCTGGGCACAAATGGATTTGGGCAGAGGAAAGGAGAGCATGGGCTAAGTTTTAGACCTGGGATGTTATGGGTAGATTCAGCTGCAGATAACAGAAAATCCGCAAATAGCAGTTGTTCACAATGTAATTTGTTTCTCTTATTTGCATGATGATCAGAGGTAGACAGTTGAGGCTGATGTGGCACTCTAGAATAAGTGGCCCGGGCTCCAGGGTGTTGCTTTGCAGATTTTGGGAATATCTTTCCTATTGTATTCTGTATTCTATTTACCATAGTATACAACATAAAGGATGCTCCCTGAAGTTGGGCAATGTAGATACTGCCAAACTTTCTTCTTTCTTGTTAATTGTGTGTGATTTCCAGTCCCAAGTTCTCCACAACATCATGATCCAACGTTGCTGCTGGAGTGCCAGACATTGCACCTGCATTCCAACTGTCGGGAAGGAAGAATGATGGCAGTCACACCTTTTTCGCTATAGACACTTGGAAATAACACTACCCACTTATACCCCCATTAGCAAGACTTAGTCATATGACCACATCCAACAGCAAGTAAGGTTGGGAAATGTTATTGTGGATGGGTACACACCCTGCTGCACATCCCAGCTGTCAGTCCTCTCCCACGTGTTCAGCCCAAACTGGACAGCTGGAGACATGCTGGACTCCTCCATCTCACCCCCAGCCACCCTAATCCCATCACCAATGCATTCCTCCACCCACTTAGCATTCTCTACCTCTGCCTCCATCAGCCTCTTGTAATCTCATGTGGCAGTCACCTCTGAATGACTTGTCCCCTCCTCTTGTCTTCCCCTTCACTGCATTGCCACCAGAGCCTCCCACCCTGGCCAACTTTGGAGTCCTCCAGCTCTTTCTCACTGCCTCCTAGGTAGATAAGAGTTGCAGCTGCCTTCCTCACTTCAGCTGCACTGAACTGTTGGAAAGAATCCCCCTCACTACACACCAGCTGCACATCTGGCCCCTTCCAGCAGTTTCTCGACACGACACGTTATTGCCAGTGCTCAGAACCTCCTGTGACAGGGTAAAGTTACAGCAGAGGAGCCTGAGGTTCGAGGAGGTTAGGACACATGCCCAACATCCCAGAGGCTGAGCTGGATTTGAACCCAAGTTGGCCTCACTCCAAAGTCGGTGCCATCTCCTCCAGCTGTGCCCTAAGTGGCCTACCTCCAGCGTGTCACATACAGCCCTGTTCTCTTGTGTTTCCCACACCCTCAGCATACACACCATCCTACCCTTGGGGCCTCATTCCATGACAGATACATTTTCATATTCTCGAGGGTGGCTCAACATAAAGAATCTCGCCCGCTTCCCTAAGGCTCCTCTGGCCCCCACACGTGCTGCCAGGCCCTGTCTGCACTGCAGCTGTACGCTCCCTCCTTCTCGCAAGGCCAGCTCTGTCTCATCTGTGAGGTCTCAGCTTCAGTGGCACTTCCCTACAGAATGTAAAATGGTGACACTTTGGAAAACAGTGTGGCAGTTTTTAAAAAGGTTAAATGTGCCACATGGCCCAGCAATTCCACTCCTAGGAAGCTACCTGAGAAATGGAAACACACATCCACACGAAGACTAGCTGTGAAGTGTTTATAGCTGCTTCATTCATAAGAGACCCCAGCTGGAAGCAACCAAAGCGTCCATCACCTGTGGAATAAGCGAACACAATAGGGTCTGTCCATACAGTTGAGTACTAAGCACAATAAAAAGGCGTGAACTACTGCTACATGCTACATCATGGACCTTCAAAACACGCCAAGTGAAAGAAGCCAGACATATGAGATCATATATCATGATTCCATTTATATAAAATTTCCAGAAAAGGCAAATCTAAAGGAACAGAAAGTTGATTAGTGGTTATTCCAGTTAGTGGAACAGGACTAACTGTATATAGGATTAAAGAATCTTATCAGGTGGATGAAGGTGTTTCATAACTGGATTACACTGATGGTTGCATGACATTGTCAATTTACTAAATACCACTGACTTGCACATTTGAATTATAATATATAACTCAGAAAAGCTGTAAAATAAGATATCTTAAAAAGTCACTTCTCCAGAACAGCCTTCGCTAACACCTGTTCCCCAGTAGTCTTTGCCGTGTCTCATGGCCCATACTGTGTCTCCCTCATGGGCCTGTGTCACGTGGGAACTCTCCGTTTGTGGGGTGATGTGCTTCCTGTAGACTTTCTTCTCTAGAATGGAGCCTGCATAGGGAAGGGCTGAGTCCATTTTAAAATAATTGAGATATAATTTATACACCATAAACCTACTCATATAAAGCATAAAATAGTTTATTGGATTAGTATATTCACAGATAAGTTCAATCATCACCCATCAGTTTTTTAAATTTGGCCATGCGGCATGTGGGGTCTCAGTCCCCTGACCGGGAACTAAACCTATGCCCCTTGTACTGTAAATGCAGTCTTAACCGCTGGATCACCAGGGAAGTCCCCCACATCAAGTCAATTTTATAACACCTCATAAAGCCCCATACCCTTCAGTTATTTCCTAACCCTCTACTCAGACCCCTCCCCTGCAAGTCACTAATCTAGTTTGTCTTTATAGATTTCCCTACTCTGGACATTTCATATAGACAAATCACAATATGTGGTATTTTGTGTTTGACTTGCCTCACTTAACACGGTGCTTTTAAGGTTCATCCATGTTGTAGCATGCAATAGTACTTCAGTCCTTTTTATGGCTGAATGTGATTCCATTCTATGGATACTACATTTTGTTTATCCATTCATTAGACATTTTTTTCCCCACCTTTTGGGTAGTGTGAGTAATGATGCTATAAATATTCATATACAAGTTTTTATGTGGACGTATGTTTTCATTTCTTTTATATACCTAGGAGTGAAACTGCTGGCTCACATGGTGACTATGTTTAGCTCTTTATGCTCGACTGCTTTCCAAAGTAGCTGTACCATTTCATGTTCCCAGAACAAATGTCTGAGGGTTTAGTCTCTCCACATCCTCACCAACACTTGTTATCAGATTTTTAGATGATAACTCTCCTAGTGGGTGTGACATGATATCTTACTGTGGTTTTGGTTTGCATTTCTTGATGACTAAGGATGTCAAGTGCCTTTTTATGTGTTTATTAGCGATTATACATCTTCCTTGGGAAAATTTCTATTCAGATCTTTTATCCACTTTTAAATTGGTTTGTCTCTTTTAATTAATGTGTTATAAGAGTTCTAAAAGAATGTTTGCTGTGCCAAGTCTTCCTTGCTGTGCATGGGTTTTGTCTAACTAGGGCAAGCAGGGGTTACTGTCTAGTTGCAGTGTGTGGGCTTCTCACTGTGGGGGCTTCTCTCGTTGCAGAGCACAGGCTCCAGGGTGCATGGGCTCAGCAGTCGTGGTGCACTGGCTCAGTTGTTCCAAGGCGCTGGGGTCCTCCCGGACCAGCAATTGAACCCACATCCCCCGCATTGGCAGGCAGACGCCTAACCACTGGCCCACCAGGGAAATCCTGTACGAGTTCTTTATTCTAGATACAGTCCTTTCTGGAGATCTGACTTGCAAATATTTCGCCCTATTCTAGTGCTTGTCTTCTCATCTTCTTGATAGTGTCTTCTGAAGCACACAAGTTTTACATTTTTCATGAAGTCCAATTAATTTTTTCTTTTGTTACTTGTGCTTTTGGTGTCACACCTAAGAATCCATTGTCAAATCTGACATTATGAAGATCTATCCCCAGGTTCCCTTCGGAGAATTTTATAGTTTTAGCTTTTATGTTTTGTTCTTTGTTCCATTTCACGTTACTGACGTTACTCAATGATGTTGGATAAGGGCCAAACTTCATTTTTCGCATATGGCTCTCCAGTTGTCCCACCATCATTTGTTGAAAATACTATTCTTTCCCCCCAGTGAATGGTCCTTTTACCCCTGTTGGAATCACTTGACCATGGACACATGATTTTACTTCTGGACTCTCAATTCTTTTCCATTGATCACATGTGTATCCTTAAGTCACACTGTTTCAGAGTTTGTTGCTTTTCTTCACTACGTTTCCTGGAATACAGTGGATCAAATATCTGTGGGATGTTCAAAGCCCAGCAATCAAATACCACCAGGAACACACCTGTAATAAAACATTTAGGCTTATTTAGTTTGCTGCAGCAAAGAAGAACATACCTACCAAAGATTCCCCAGAGTGTCTGGAAAGAAGAGTTCTGAGAGGAGCGTCTTAGGGGGTTTGGGTTGGTGCTCAGTGATTTGGAGAAGAAGCTGGGAAAGCATAGGCTAATCTGGGGCTGGCACTGCCTAGAAGGGAGGCTGTTTATGGCTGGGGTCTTAGTTTTTATCTGGGAGGTGGGAGAGTTAAAATAGGAAGACAGCTGTCCCTCTAAGAGGCTGGCCCCCATGACCTTTTCTGGGTGCTCCTTGATCATGGTCTTGGTTCTTTTGGGAACTTCTTGTCTAATGGTCAGTAGGGCTGTTTTTGACTTTCTGGAAGTAAACAAAGAGTCCCTGCTGAGGAAGAACTAGATAGCAGGCCAAGACCGACCCTGCCTATCCTATGACACCCACTCTGACGTTTGCTTTAGGGGCCAACCAAAGGACAAAATGTGGGGATAGCAGGAGGTACCCTCAGTGTGTGATGGCCAGAGCCTGGGCCACTGACTTACCGTGTTGCTTGGCCAGTTATTCTGCCTCCTTGGGCCTCAGTTTCCTTATCTGTGATATAAGGAGATCAGACGAGACAGTGCCTGGGCCACCTCCTAGTTCCTTACCCATGATCTAGTTGTATTCCTGGGCTATTTCAGAGAGAGGGAAATCTCTGCTGATAAACTTCCCTATTTCACCAGTGCCCCCACACGAGCACATGTGCATGCGTGCACACACACACACACACACACACACACACACACACACACACATATTCTGACTCATCTGGCCCCAAGTCCCTAATCCAGTCTTTTAGCTCAGCATCTCCCAGACATTTGGATTTGATACCCTGGCAAAATTTTCCAAAAACACCTATTTTGAGGATCCACATATGGTTGCCAATATTTTATTCTGTCAAATAGGACATTAAAAATCACAAGTACTACCACCTGTTGCAAGCCCTGTGTCATAAAAGAAAGAATAATAAAGGATAAATTAAAATATAGGATAATACTCTCAAATTGCCCACGTTCTCCTCATTCTTGGATGACAGAGAAAACTGATGGAATGAACAATTCTGGTCCTCATCTGGGTTTGGGAATGGCTGCTTTGTCTTATAATGGCTTTAGCTTTCATTAAAATGCAGATACTGTGGGAGAGCCATCCTCAATAGTCCATAAAGCAGTGATGGGTTCTAGGAAGGGGGTGGGAGGTTGGCAGGTGAAAGTGGGGCTGGGAAGTCCTCAGGTGGGCTTTGAACACCAGGTCTCTGGCAGGTCCAGTGACCTGAGAGGGAAGGACCAGCACCCATGTCCCCAGGCACATCTCAAAGGCCTCTCTAAATATGAGGCTGTAAATACTATCCTGGGAGAAGGGATTGGGAACTGGTTCTAATCAAATGAAAGCAGAACTAGACAGTCTCCTTGACCATGAAGCTGAGCACTCTTAATGCCTCCTCAGTTGCCACCTACTACTTCCAGTCATTTCCACCTCCAATGTTCGCCCAAAGCCTGTGAGAAATACTCTGTGCTCTGTGTGTGTGTGATTCCAGCAACTGCCGTGTTTTTTGTGGAAGACTGTAGGAAGTGGCGAGTAAATAGTCCACCCCCAGAACAGTGTTGTGCTACTTTTTTTTAACTCTTGTGTCACAGGATAATACATGGTACCCATGGGTTCACTCTGGACTGTGAGGAACTGCATCCAACGAGGGGATTCCTGCCATACCCCAGGTCCATTCTCCCAGCGCCAAATGTGCACTGTGCTACTGTTCCTTTAAAAAGTACACCCATGTTGTCAGAGGGGGCCAATCAGCAGGTGGGAGAGGAGCTACTTGGGGGCCTGACCACCAATCACAGCAGTAAAGAGCCTGTGGGAAGCCCCAAAAGTGACAGCCTCCTGAGGGAGCCTGGGCAAACCTGCTTAAAGGGAGAGTGTCCCAGATGGGTTGCTTGGGTGCTATCAAACTCCAGAGTCCCTGAACTGACCAATGCATTCTCAGAGTGACTGCTGTCCCCACCTTCTCACAAGATGATAATTTGCTGGGAAAGACGAGTGATTTATCTGTCTAATTGGGCTTTTATTTGCATTTTAAATCACGCTCTTTTGCTAAACTAATGGACCCCCTATTTATAGATGACTCCAACACAAAGTGACTACTAATTACTACAATTAATATCACGTTAAGGGCTTGCCAGCCAACTTCACAGCAACTTGTATCGCCTACTCATTTTCAATTAAGGCACATTGACAGGGAGAATACGTGGTTATTAAGAGCGGGCCCTGGGGTGTAATTACTGCTCACAAGGTCATTAAGTGACTCCCCTGCAGAGCTGGCACCTTGGAGCCTGGGGACTGGGGGCCTAGATCAGTGTCCCACCCAGGGCCTGGGAAGCCTCAGGGCCCCCAGGTCGCTGGCAGACGGGGGCCTGGCTCTGAGCTGTCTGGAGGTGGAGCAGCTGACATCTGATGGCTTAGGGCTGGGATGGGAGAGCCAGGCAAGGAGGCTGGAGGGGATGAGCTGCCCTCTCTTGAAGACAGCAGTTTGTGGCAGCCCCCAGGGAGCCGGCAGAACTACAGTCCTCCTGGTGCAGCCTTCAGCAAGTGTCTGTGAAAGCGTCCCTGGGGACAGGCAGGAAGTTGGCAGCTGGGCCGCAGGGGTGAGGGGAGGAGAGGCCAGGAAGAAGACAGCTGCCTAGCACTGTGTGGGGGCAGGCCAGGGAGCCTGGGAGGGTGTGTGAGCTCTGTGCCCCATATGCTGGGGAAGAGTCCCTTCTGACTATGAGGAGGTGAGGGAACGCCGTGGCAGAACAGGAAAAGGATTGGCAGGGGTGGGTGCCGGTGGCAGAAGAGTGGGCACCTCAAGGGGGTGCTCTGTAGCTGACTGTCCCCCAATTCCTCTCTACACAGCGGCCATGGCTGATCTGCCAGGGTTAAGGTACAGTGGGAAGGCTCTGGGGCCCGGTCTCCACTTTCCCAGGGGCTAAACCCAGGCCAAGCAACCTGTGCACTCAGGGCCAAGACCCATGGCTGGGCTGGGGACCTGCGACAGGAAGCCCTGGCGGGGGTATGCTGGAGTTGCCCGAGAGCCAACGCGGGCAGGCAGGGGTGGGGGGCTCGCCGCATTCAGCTTTCAGGGATTTATTCAAGGTTTAGCATTGACATGGTGGAGGATTTAGATCAGGGAAATCTGCAGACACTGCAGCTTGGAGAACTGGTTGTTAGATATTTACCAGCAAACTGCTGGTGGGGTGCCCTGGGCACTGGGGTGGTGCAAGGCCTTCTTCGAGTTACGTCCTCAGCACTCGGCCCCGTGTACATGTAGTGTACACAGCACTGCCCTGTGTGTTTCCTCAGCTGAGTTCAACGAGGCCCCGCTGCCCTGACAGACCCTCCCCAGGCTCTGTCCTTCTTGCCCGCTCCACCCCCGCTGCCTCGCTCCTGGGCACCCCTGCCCTTTCTAAATCGTCTCTCACAGCTTCCCATCCCTCCCCTGCTCGCCTCATCAGTGACAGAGTCGGTGGAGGGCAGGGAGGCGCGCAGGGGCCACGTCAGGATTAGGTTGGCCTGCACAGAAACGGTGCTGGCTTACATAAAAGAGGCATTTTTCCTCTCACCTTCATGTGGGCTGGTGGTCCTGGCCTGGGTCTGGGTGGTGCCGTGGCCGTCTGGCGCCAGTCTCACAACGTGCTTTCTGCCAAGTGGTCAGAGGTAGCAGCCGTGGCTTGTCTGCCTTCAGGCAGGGCAGGAGCACACTTGTCCGTTTGAGGAACTTCCTGACACCCAGGCCCGGCAATTGTCCCAGGGTGGCTGTGGGACATGGTGTGTCAGGATGATGGACGTTGGTGAGGAGGGCAAGGGCTCCTGACTACAGCTGCTGCTGGCTCACGCCCCACCATCGCTGCTGCTGGGGGATGCACAGAAGCGGCTCAGAATCCAGGAGTCTGGGGAGCCCAGACCGGCCACCAAGCCTCTCCCTGCTTCCAGGCCCGGGACTCAGCATTCCCACCTTGGAGCTGGGCGGCCTCTTCCAACAGCACAGGTATGCACAGCTGAGACGTGGCAGGGGCTGGCCGCACGGTCTCCAGGGCGCTCCCGTGGTGGGGCAGGGAGATCTGGAAAGAACCATGGGCCTTAGATGGAGAAACGGAGCGTGGGAGGGTGGCATGTGGCAAGGTCAGGGATGATATCAAGGGCATTTCAGACTGATGAGCAGCAGAGGTCATAGAGGGGTAGGGGGTGTCTGGAGCGAGGCTGGCAGTTAGGTGGGACCAGAAGCGCGGCGGGGGGCGGGAGCTGGGTGGACCAGGGAGGTTAGGGAGCCCACGTGAAGGCTCAGAGTTGCAAGAGCACCTGTTTTGTGTCAAGCATTTTGCTTAGAGTTGGAAATGCTCAGTCGTGTTTTTACCCCTCACGGAGCTCCTCTGAGAGACGTGCTCTCCGCATTTCACAGTGGAGGCTAGCGAGGCCCTGAGGGGTTAGGAAGAGCTGCCAAACCGGGGGTGCAGGGGCTGCCGCTTACCCACTGCCAAGAAGTCTTGGGCTCAAGGGCAGGGAAGTATCGGGAGGGCTATGGAGAGCCCAGAGGGCTGGCCTTAGCCCTGGGAGTTGCGTCCCAGCCCGTCCTCACGCACTCAGGCACCACCCTTCAGCTGCCGCCCCCACCTCCTGTTAACTGTGGGCAGGCTCCCTGGGGCTCCCACTGCCCTTTGGCCTCCCCCAACCGCCAGCAGGTAAAACCTGTGCCCCCCGTGTACCTCCTCCTCTCACCTCCTGGCTCAACTCAGGGTTCGGAAAGCTGTCAGAAGTGTAGGCTGCCAGGGCTGCGCCTCCATCCCTGGGTCCTGTCCTGTGCTCCTTGGAGTGGTCTAGAACTGGGAGGGGTGTGGGTGGGGAACAGGATGTCGCTGCCCACCAGTGGGGAGAGAGCATACAGTAGACACTAAATTAATGCTAATCAATGCTCTTCCCCATCAAAACACAAAGAGCTTTGTGAGAATTTCTGGTTATTCATAAAAATCTGTGAATATCTTCTTTTATGAGAGTTTAAGCAAATGAAAGATTAATTTTTCCCCAAATTTCATGCGCTAGTGAAGCTGAATATGTTTAGATATGTGGTTTTGAGGTCCAAAGAGAGATTTTGAGTGTCATGCTGGAGCAGACCCAAGTGCCTGTGCTTTGGAAGGGAGGAGATGGTGTAGGTCACCTCTTCCCGGGCTGGGTGTGGTGGTCACACCCCCTGCCAAGTCCACTTGGCCTCTCCCACTTGCTGATTCTGCTCCACCAGAAAGTGGCCCACATCCACTCCACCCCTGGGTCCTTCCTCTTCCCTTGATCTGGGATCCTGACCTCACTCTGGTCCTCTCTGCCTCTGGCTCCTGGGCCTGCCTCATGGCATTGTCTTGGCCAAACCCTCATGTCCATCAAGTCCTTCCTCTTCCCTTGATCTGGGATCCTGACCTCACTCTGGTCCTCTCTGCCTCTGGCTCCTGGGCCTGCCTCATGGCATTGTCTTGGCCAAACCCTCATGTCCATCAAGTCAGCTCATCAGCACCTGTCCTGCCAGGCCCCTCCCCCTGAGCAGCTGGGCACTGCTGAGACCAACCACATGTCCCAACAGGTCAGGCGTGCTCCTAGTTAAGCCTCTAGCTAGCACCTAGGCAGAGTCTAGATAGTGCCCTCTGGTCCTCAGAGCCTTCCCACTTTACAGATGAATGAGCAGCAGAGGAGAGGACCCTGACCTCCCTTCCACGTCGCCCCCTTCACCCTCTCCTTCCTGAGGCTTCGCCTTCCCAGCAGGAGTACAACCCTCGCTCCTGTGAGGACCTTAGACACAGGGGCCATGCTGGGGCCTGGCTGTCGTCCTCCCGGGGACCCTGCAGCAGCTGAGGGATGCTCCCTGTTTCCTCTGCCCAGACTGCTCCCAACCCCACCCCCACCCCACACCCCACGCGGCCCCCTCCTCCTCAAGGGCCAGGGAGGCTCTGACCCCAGGAAGAGCGGCTGTCTGCCTCCTCTGCCTGGCCCTGCTGTGCTTTGGTTTAGCTCTTTCGATGCACACGTAGCCGTCAGACATAACAACAGCTTACAGTGGATAGTGCTGGTATTCGTGGCCTCCAGGGAGAAAATTTCACGCCAGCACCCGAAAGACATGGGTCTCTGTCACTCAGAGCTTTGTGTAACAAAGTTTTATGGAAAATGATAGAGAAAGCCGTCAGCAAAAGGCACTGGAAGCGGGTAGGAGAGTACCCACCCTCACAAGTTTAAGCAGGGCCTTTAGACTTCTCAACTGGCTGCTGCGAAAGAAATACCTCAAGGTTGGAAGAGCTCCCCCAGACCCTTTCCCAAGGCATAAATCCTAAGATAACGTCAGCACAGGTGAGCCAGAGAGAACAGGTTCTGGGCACCGTCTCTGGGCTGGATATACTGTTGCTGTATTAGGGGTACATGTCTCGAGAAACAAGTTCCCAGGCAAGATATGTTACAATTACAACCATTAACATAGTAAGACATTGTCTCCCTGTGCAATTATCAGCTCCGGACCTAAAGCAAGGTCAGTTCTCGGGCAAGATACATTGTTGTATAAGGGCTTAAGGAAAGCATGAGCAAGAATGTTCACCTCCTCCTTCAAGGGACCTGGGCTCCCTGCCTAAGTTGGTTCTCTCAATAATATTCGTTTTGTCCCTGATCCTCCCAGCTGGACCCTCAGGTCTAGGCAGATAGGGGCTTGCCTGTCTTATTCATAGATGGGTCCTTGAATGTGACCCATATGTTCAGAGAATGAATATGAGAAAATGTTTCCTATCATTGTTTATACCAGTGAGGAACCTAAAGCAGCTCGCCCCCTCCCCGGCTTCGGCCCTGGGCACCCCGTTTTCCGTCCTGGGCTCCTTTTCTGTCTCCATCTATGTTTGGCCCGAGAGGTCCTTGTCTCTCCTGGTTCACTTCAGCCCATGGAGCCCATCGTCTGTCGTGGGGCAGCTGTGTCCCCTCCTTCCCACATTTGCGCTCATGGGCTGGGTTCTTAACAAGCCCCTCAGGCTTGTTCCAGAGGAAAGGGGGCTGCCCGCTGGCAAACGTGCTCTCGAGCCTGGGCAGCAGGGACGTCTCAGGACAGGCTCTGCCCAGCGGCAGTGCTCAGCTTCACTTTGCCGTCTGTTGACTAATCCCACTCCTTCCTCCCCTCTTGGCATCTGAGTCATTGGGACTGGACTTCACAGGCTCTACCCCCGCAAACCTTGCAAAGAGCCAAAGGCCCCTCATTTTCTGGAAGACAGAACTTGCTGGGCAGACTCACAGTAGTGCCACTCAGGATGGACCCCAGATCACCGCCTCCACCTGGCTCTAAGGGAGCTTAGTGGTGGGAATTTGCTGGAGTCCCCCTGAGGGTTAAGTCACAGCATGGGAAGCTCCTTTGCCTCCCCAACCAGAGTGAGTGTGTCTGTGATGAGTCAGAGCTGTGGCAGGTGGGATCTCCTGCAAAGCCCACTTCAGGGCCCCAGGCCTCCAGAGACAGGTGGGAGCCGCTCGCTCTCTACAAATCCCCTGATCAACCAAGAGGCCCAAAGAGGCTGCTGTTCCCCTCCCCACCTGCTGCCCCTCACTACCCTCAAAGCCTCTCCACCAGAGTTTCCCCACATGGAGCCAGGAGCCAGAAGGCCATGTGGACCGACCAAGTTTGGGATGGGAGCAGGCAGGGCGAGCCGAGGGGGACCTCCTGGATGTCCAGGCCCACCGTCAGGGCTGAAAGGTGGCCAGAGGAAGCAAAGACTGCTTTTCACACCTCCTTCTTCCTCCTCCTGTTGCCTGGCTGCCAGCGACACAGTGCTTTTGTGCCTGGAGACAGCCTCGCACTAGGCGGGTGCCAGGAGGGCCGCAGGGCCCAGGCCGGAACGCTGCCAGGCTCTGGGACCGGATGCCCGTCCCTCTCGTCTCGCTCTTGGCATGCTTGCCCCCAGCCTTCTCCACCAGACACGGCCTTTCCCGCTTCAGGAAAGGGGGGCCGCTCCCCCCGTGTCCCCTCCCACGCTGAGGGCCAGCTCCCCAAGCAGCCATGTTCCTGGGCGGGCAACCACCTGCAAGTCCTATGGGCCCCCTCCTCACTCTAAGCCTGAGGGCTCTGTCTCCGGAGTCCCTCTCCTTCCCCTCAGTTCCCTGAGCTCAGGCCTCTGTCACCCCTGCCTTTCTAACATCAGTTGTCTGTCCTTTGCCCCCCAGCCTGGCTGGAGCCCCCTGCAGGTCTAGGGCTCTTCTCCAGCCCACACTGAACCCCACCTCTGCCCCAGGGCCCCTGGTCTGGCCCGGCCTCCTCTCCAGCTGAATTCCTTCGGGTTTCTTGGCTGTGTCCTTTGCCACCCTCACTTGCTCCTGTCCATCTTGAGATCTTAGCTCGGGCACCTCTGCCTCCTGGAAGCTCTCCCTGCCCTTCGCCCTCCACACTGGGCTTTCCAGGGCCCGGGCTGCCCCGCCCTGCACCTCACTGCATCACGCCGCCTGCTCCATGCTGGCAGAGGCCACATCCATCTTGCTTTCTGCCAGTCAACACTTTAGGGGCCAGTGGGAAAGCTGGTGAAGCCACGATCCTGCCCTCAATGTGAGGACCCATGTGAGATGGAGGATGAGAGGGAGGCAGCTATGCCAGGGCACAGCTGGCTGGGGTGCTAGCCTGCACCCCAAGGCCCTACCTCAGTGACAGAACAGAACAGAAGGATGTCTCATGAGCGGATTCCAGCTGATGAGCTGTAAACTGAAGGCACTAGACCTAAAAGGGCCCAGTCTGCCCATCAGGCCTTTTGTCCCTCTGCTCTGGGCCTGGTACCTAGAGGAGCATCAGCATCTTGTAACCATGAGGATGGAGGTGACCCACAAAAGTTGGCAGAAAGATGGACAACATCCTGATGGCCTGGGCCCCAAGCCTGCCAGTGTCCACACTTCCTCTCCCAGTGGACACAGGGGCTGTGCCTGGGCCACTGGCCAAGAGCCTTGGGGAGACTCCTCTGCCCCTCTCAATGTCCTGGCTGCCCACTGGGGCCCGAAGTCACCTCTTCTCCCCGTCACTGTGCCATCCCCTCCACAGGAGACCCCACTCCAGGCTTGCTCCTGGGCTGAGTGCCCAGTTGGAGAACTCCCAGGCTCTTATAGCCTTTTATAATTTTATGCTTTAACCCTCCATCCGAGCTGAGGTTTCCCTGGTCCTGCTAGCCCCTGGAGGAGGGAGTTGATATGTGATCTGATCTCCAACTCTGGTGCATCTGGCTCCCCTGCCTATTGGGGTCGTGGCTGTGAGAAACCCCCATTACTTGTCCCCCTACCCCTGGGGGTTCACTAGGAGGCCCTGAGAAGGTATTTCATTGACCCAACCCCTGCAGATTACCTGGACATTGAGGCTGGGCCTGGGGAGGGGCAGTCAGGCCCACCTCTCTGACCCAAGACCCAGATGGGCATGTTTGGCATGCCCGCTATGGACCCGGGGCCCGGGGCCCGGGACGGTCTTGCAAGACTCGGGACTCGCAGCCCACAGCCATTTGTGGGCCCGGCCAGTATCAGCACTTCACTCTGTTCCTCAACACTAACAACCATGTAAATGTCTTGAAAAGCGCCAGGGATGCTGGCGGCCACGGCGGTCTCTTGGAGGTAGAAGGACCACGTCCCTGATGACCTTGGCTGATGGGGCAGAGCCGTCACTTGTCACCAACACAAGGAAAACGAAATTTCTTTATTTGGTCTACAGCTTTAAAAAAAACCTGGGCAAACGCCCAATCTGACAGTTTAGTCCCTTTCAACGTCAGAGAGTCTCCCAGGCCCAGATGCGGCTTCTCTGTCCCCAGGGAGGGGCTCTTTGCTTTCCTGGGTGCAGGCTTGTGGCTCCTCCTGGCCATCTGAGCCAACTGTAGCCTCCACGTGGTCCAGCCCACCATCCATGCTGGAGCAACCCCTGCCTGAGCACCTCTACAGCCAAACAGCTTCTGGGTCCTGCCTATCGCACATACAGACCAGGGCAGATCAAGAAAACAGACTCAGTGACCCCCTCAGCCTGCAGGAGAGATGGCCCAGGGGCAGGGCTGTGCCCAGGTGACCACGGGGCTGCCCGCCTTTGCTTTTGGCTTCTTCAGCTGGTAACGTGCACCCTGCTCTGGGGCTGAGCCCTGGAGAGGGCCTTTTCTCTCCCTCCTTCTCTTTCCCAGAGTGCCCTGGGCAGGCAGTGTTGGCTTTGCACCTTTCCTTTACTGCCTGGACCTCACTTAAGTAAAAATTCCATAGTCCAGCTCATTGGACCTGGCCCTCCGCATACTACTGAGGGTGATTAAGGAGGTTAGACACTCTTCTTTCAGATTCCAAACCCAGTGTGTTAACTCCTGGAAAGATGGCTTATGCACTGCTCAGAACCAGAAGCTAGTGATTACTTCCTTGGCTTCTTTCACTGTTCCTGGGACAAATCAGAACAGGAAAAAGTGGAACACTCCCACATTTCATCCTTAGCTGCAGTGTTGGTCCATCCCTCTATCTGAGTTTTACTCCTGGATTTGCTCCTTGGCTCCTACGTGGGTTTTTTTTTTTGCATGAAAACTGGCTAGTTCACCACAGTAGCTGATATCCCCCTAGTCCCATAAGACCCCAAAGCCCCATTCTGCTCCAAAACCACGCTCATCCCAGTTCTTGTATATATTTTTTTCCCCAAGAAGTTGAGGCTAGCAGGATGCAAGTTCTCTGTAGAGGCCAAAGCATCTCTGGCCATCCAGACCAAGTTCAAGGCCAGGCCATGATCCGGAGGAGCCTGGCTCCATGGACTTCACCTGACACAGAGCCCTGCCATCCGTTCCTCTCCACCCCTCCAAGCTGTTCATCCAGGGGCAGGGCTTTCATCCCCTTCCTGACTCTACCGTGCTCTCTGCCAACAGGGGGCCCAGAGATGCCACTGTCGCTCCTGCGCTTTCCCCCATCAGGATCCCAGGTGCTGCAGACAAGTTTCTGCTGTGGCAGCCCTTTGGGGCTAACTGGCAGCCCTCCATCCCCTTGGCTTTAATTACTCTAACTTCCTCAGCATACATATCCTCAGAAACCAGAACCGCAGTGATGTAAACCTCAGAATTTCTAATAACTGATCCTTACAAAATGGCATTTCCCCAAACCTTGGCAACCAGATACCCCAACTTGGATTTCATTACCCCTCACTTATGAGCCAGACTACCAGGCAGGATCAATCCCCAAGGGGGTCCCCTCATTTGAAGGCCTTCCATGTGGACATTCCTGCTGAAAAATCCCCTCCCCCTAGACCATCCATGGAGGGTTGCTTGAGACCCTTTACTAGGTCTTCTCTGATCGATGGGGGTCCAGGGGTTGCCAGGGAGGCTCGGAAACGGATACACAGACCTGCCGTGGCTCCACTGGTCTCAGGTGGTGTGTGCCAGTTCCCACCATCTGGGACAGTGGTCCTCCTTCCTGTGCCGCTACCACCGGGTGACTTTGGCCCCCTGACTTCCTGCCACCTGTGAATTCACAGTGTCCAGAATGAACTAGATAGATCTCAGCTGATCTTAAGGAGAAAAGAAAATCCTAACATGTAGGAAAGTGAAGACAGAGCCTGGAACTCCAGGGAACACGAGAAGGAGGTGGGGCGGTGCTTTCCCAGCCACTGACCTTCCTGCTGGTCAGGGACACGCTCCATGATCATCGTTTCTGAGATTTCTCAGACATCTTATGTCGTTGCTGCCCCACTGTTGTTAGCAGAGAGGCATTTGAAATGGACTTGTTGAGACTTCCCTGGCGGTGCAGTGGCTGGGACTCTGCATTCCCGATGCAGGGGGCCTGGGTTTGATCCCTGATCTGGAAGTTGGATCCCACATAGTACAACTAAGAGTTCCTGTGCCGCAACTAAAGATCCCACGGGCCACAACTAGGACCCAGGCAGTCAAACATCTGTTGATACTGTTTGTAAAAATAGAAAATAGATCTGTTGCCTTCCATGCTTGACTGGAGGTGACGAGGAAGCAGGGAGCTGGAGCACCCATGGGTGGCCACTAGCAACGGCAGGGAGAGGAGCCTCAGAAGGTAGGGTAGGTGGTTGCAGCTGTGAAGGGAAGAGGGGGCCACACCAAGACCCTGAGGCCCAGGCAAGACAGGGACCCCCAGGGATTAGACACAAGATCAGGAAGCAAGTTGGGGCTTAATTGGCAAGAGCCCCGTTACAAACACAGGGGTCAGGGAAGTAGGGTGGGGAGTTGAAGGTGACACGGGGAAGGAAGTAGGTTTGGAGGGTGCTGGGTCCACAGGGAGGAGATGCCCAGTGGGCACCTTGCTCTGTGGGGACAGTGGTGTGGGAGGCCCCAGAAGCTCATCAGATAAGATGCCCGAGGGAAGAGGGTGGAGCACAAAGCCAGGCTCATCCTCCACCCCCTACGCTCAGATGCCAAACCCCAGAGGTTCCTCCAAGATTCAGAGTCCTGAGTGTTCTTTGGTGACACTCTGGGAAGCTTACAGACCTTCCATTAAGGGTGAGGGGTTCAGGCAAGGCCAGACAGACCAAGAAGACACAGATGAGGAGAGTGGCAGTCTGCCACCCCTACCCCTGCTCTTCATATAGTTTTGTCCAGCAGACACATTTGTATGAACCATGCTCCAGCCCCAAATATCCCCATCTAGACTGGTATTCAGCTTGAGCTTCCGCTTTCCAAACTCAGATGTTGTCTCTCTTAGAAGATTGGAACTCCCTAGCCAGTATAGAAAGGGGGAAGGAACCCCTCAGAAGAGAGGAAAAAGGCATCATCAACCTATTCTAGAACCTACCTTCAGTTAAGTTCTCGAGTCCCTCTCTGAGCTTCCCTGCCCCATCCCTGCCTCCGCTGATACTCCCTGAACTTTAAGGGGCCCCAGGGGCCTTAAAGGAGGAAATCTCAAGGAACCTTCTCTTCCTTCGGCTTCTCATTGTGCTGGCCAGGCTGGGGGCTCAGGTACAGCACAGACAGTGTAGCCAGCTGGAGAAGAGAGCGGGACTGGCTCCGCATGCTAAGGCTGGAAGAGGCCCCGGGTAAAGCCTCCATCCGGGACACCCACAAGCCGGGGGCGGGGCGGGGTGTGGCCGTGAGACAGTCCGGCCCTTCCTGGGCGCAGCAGCAGGTCCTCCCCTCTGCCAGCTGTGGGACTGGCTGGTGTCTCCTAAGGACGGGGACACTCCACAGGCTGGCTGCTCCCAGGGCCGCCCCCTCCGCCAGGCGGCCTGGGATGGGGGCACACTCCTTCCCCGCCCTCAGAGAGCCCCCGAGACTGTTGGATCCCATACCTGAGCAGGTTCCTCTCCCAGAGTCCAGGCTCAAATGAAGCTGGAATTGCATTCCATTCCACAAATCTCTCAGCATGCCATCTGTCAGCCAACGCTGGCTGGCCCTGGCCCAGAACACGCTCTCTACCAGCACCTGGCAGCCCCCTCCCTGGCTGGGCCAGCTCCCCTGGATTGTGTGCTGGATTAAGAGTCAGGGAGCGTTGATCTGACCCCCGTCCCACCCAAGACCTGCGTCTGTCCCCCTGTTGTCACCCACCCATTCATCCATTCAACAAATACTCATTGAGCCCCCGTCGGGGTCAGGCCCCATTCTAGAAGCTGAGGGTATGGCTGCAGCCAAGAATGACCAGACCCTGCCTGCCTGGAGTGTAGCTCTCTCCAGGGAGGAGAGACAGACAACCAACAAGCAAACAGAGATGGACAAGATAAATCCAGATAAGGATAAGTGCTATGAGGAAAACAGGACCAGCAGGGTGACAAGGATGGCCTTGCGGGGAGGAAGGCCGGTGGAGCCGGGGGGCATCAGAGAGGATCTTCCTGAGGGGGATAGCTAAGGGGAGTCGGAGGGATGAGTACCCCTCTTGTTCAGTTCAATTCAGCCTGTATTCGCTGGGCACCCTGTGCGCCCTGGGGCTGTGCCCTGTTTCATGTCGTCCTGGAGGTTTGGCTGTGGACCTCAGCTCTGGGCCCTGGGAGGGACCTTATTCCTTTCCCTCCCTGTACCCCAGACCCTATCATATCACTACCCTTCACAGCCCCAGCTCTGAGCTGACCTGGCTGGGAGAGGACTAAGTAAGTGCCCCCGACATCCCATACACAAAGTAGCAGTTCCCAAGCCCAGTCCGCCCACTCAGACAATGTCTGGCTTAGAAAACCCTGGCATCTGTCCCTTCAGACCAGTTCTTGAGTCTACTTCCTCCCCAAGTAGGCATTCCCTTTTTGGTCCCCTTGCCCTCTGCCTCACCCCATCTTCAGGTCATCTGAACCTCTCCTACATTCCCTGGGTCCCGAGAGGGTCCTGAGCAGCAGGTCTAGCTTCTTCATTGCCCTTGGAGAACCCCTTTCCCACCCCGCACTGAGACGTCATCAGTTGTTGGAGCCAATGTCATTGTACCTCCAGCTAGCGCCCAGGTGGACCCAGCACCATTTAGTGCCGAGTTATCAGCACCCCTACACACAGGCAAGCAAGCACACAGGCCAACTTCCCTCAAAATTCTTTATCCCCCAGGGTGAGGGGTGAAGGGCTTTAAAAGAAATACAGGGTCAGGCCTCCCCTCAAGGAGTTTATTATCTTGCTAGATAAAAGAATGCCCAAGGAACTCTTAAAAGATTAAAACAGAGCTGAGACATCAGTGGAGTATAATGAAGTACTAAATGAAATAAGAGATGCAGACAATAAAAGCCGTCTGCAGTCAGCGGACTGAGGGATGGTGATGAGCTGGAATGGAGCAGGAAATCTTCCTGGAGGAGAAGGGCCCCAGGCAGGCTGGAGGCAGAGTGATGAAGTGAGGGGCGGGGTGGGACGCAGTTGGCATCTAGATACCGAAAAAATCAAGAAAGCCAAACCCAAACAAAAAAAACCACCACATTCTTTAGACACACTACAGAATGAGTCCTGGGGCTGGGACAGAGATGCACCCTTTTCTTTGGAGGGCTGTTTCCTTGTTGCTTTTCTGAAGCCATGTGGAGGATGGGCTGAGAGTTGGGCCCAAGCAGCCCTCCACTTTTTGTGCCCAAGAGGACACACCCGCTGAGGGCCAAACTCTGGAGAGAGTCAGCTTGCGGGAGACGAAGAAGCAGGTGGGGAAAGCCTATAGGGGAAAGCAGGCGGGGAGGGACTGCGGTCATTTGGCTTTGAGGTTGTGCAGGGTGGGGAGAGGCAGGCCACGTGGCGCTGGGCCACCTCCATGCCCGAGGAAGAGGCTGACCGTGGACTCTGTCATGGGCTCAGGCGGAGGGGTAGGGAAGGCAGGAGCAGGGGCCACCGCCAAAGACAAGCCCTCCAAAGGAGCTGCGAGGCCGAGGCCACCCTGCCCTGGGCAGCACACGTGCGTGCGGCTGCCCCAGAGCCATTTCCATCAGCTCGCTGACCACTGGCTTGTGTGTGAGCCACCACATCCCAGACTCCCTTCTCTGCTCCCAGGGCTCGGAACACCCATCCTCCCGAGCCACTTCATGTCCACAGAGCGTCTCACCCTGACGTGAACCTCATACCTCTTCTCTCTCCATAGGTTAGGGTCTTCTCCTGCTGCCTCTCTCTGCTTCATCCTGTCTCCTCAGCCCCTTCATTCACTTGCCCCTGAATTCTAGAACCTTCCAGCTCTAGATCAATCCACGCACGGCAAGTGCTCACCGCCGCCCCTCTGACCGGGTTATTTACTCCAAGCCGGATTCACCATCTCATCCTCCCCCTTCTCCTCTAGGCTGGCTCAATTCACTTTCAACACCAGCTTCCCCAGCCCACCATCTTCCTGTTCAAGTCCTCTAACAGAGGGCACAAGACATGGCAGGGCTTCTGAGCCTGAACGCATGGGTTGAATGAATGGTTCTAAGATGCTAGTGGTGAGACTCAAATGCAATCAGGGTAGTTTTTCAACTAAAATAGAGCAAATGTCAATCGGCATCAACCTGTATGAGATTCTAACTGGTACCTACCCCGTGACAGGCAGCGATCAGGAGGGAATGTAAAGAGATTTGAAGAAAATCGGGGCAACGAAGAAATGTGCCCACGTAATCTGACAACTGACAGGCCCGGGAAGTGGCAGAAAAGGACAGACAAAGCATGTAACTGTTTCTACACGCACCTCACAAGTGGAGAAATAGGACGGTGCAGAAAAAGGATGGTGCAGCCTTCCCCAAACTGGGTGGAAGAGACCAGGAGGAAGCTGACCCATGGCCACGGCACTGACTGACCAGAAATTCGACAGGATGCAGGAAGATAGGAGCTGCACCCCCGGGCTGGTTCATCGGCCCACCCTACAGTACACGGGCAAGCCACCAGTTGTGACGGAGCTGCAATGAATGCAATAACTAAATCTCCTTTCACTAATTGCCCTGAGGTGTCCCCAGAGCTTTCTAGAACTTTCTCTCTTCCAGTTGCACCATTTTCTGGATGATGGATTGGTTCCATGTGTTCTCATCAGTCAGTTGCCATTTCACTACTTAAGATAAAACTCCCCTCTGTTGGCTCCAACTGCTGATTTCTCTTCAGGACGAAACACTGAAGTGAGGCTCACTTGGTTAAGACGAATGCCTCCCCCGACCAGAGTTTTCTCATCCCATAAAAAAAGGAAATAGGCTGGGTTCGTTCTCCAAGGCGACAGACCCTGGAGCAGGAGGGGTCCTTGGGTCATCGTTGTCTCTTCACAACACCTGATAGCGTTTAAGGCGGTGTGGTGGCAGAAAGGAAGCCCAGATACACCCCGACGTGTCCTCTGTTTAAGGAAGAACTTTGATCAAACATGGCTAATAGTAAGCCAAAAAAGAGCAAAACCCCACTGGAAGCCTTGGAGACTACTAGAAAACAGGAAAAAACTCAAAAAACCAATTCCCCCACCACCACCTCGCCACAAGTCTTGCAGAAATAACAAAAAGTCCAGACCCATCCATGACCAGATGCCACCGGCAACTGAACACAAGGCTGCCATGAGCAGAAAGAGGGTCTGGGAGCTGGGAGCCCCTGACAAGGGCCCTCACAAACCTCAAAAGCAGGAACTAAAGAATAAGTGGGGTTGCAGATGGAGTCCATCAGCAAAAGGATGATGGCGGGATGCATAGCACCGCGGACACACACATCTTGCAAACTAGTGACAGACGTCTATCCAATCTGCCAGGGACACGCAGAGATGAAGGAGAAGGGCTCTTGTGGCCTCCCAGTCAGCTCCAGGGATCACAGAGAGGAGAGACGCTTCTGTCCCCCTTGCCAGAACCTGGGCAAAGCCCTGGTTATGATTGTCCACACAAGTGCCGTGAAAAAGCAAAAGATCTTAAAGAAGCACTGCCGTGCACAGGGACTGTCACCATCGTTAGTGTAATGCTGTGGTGCAACTCTCACATTCCCTTTTCTCTGGGCCAGACATCATCAGACTAAAGAATGCTTGCCCAGCAATTCTAGCAGGGCTGTTGAGAGTCTCTTGGGCACATTCAGGCAAATTAGAAAAAGGCACCCCCTCTGGGTGGGTCCAGGGCAGCTGGGCCCTGCGTAGCCTGCTGGGAAGGTTTGCCCCATCTGTCGGGCCATACCTGGGGGTGCTGCCACAGGGGGCATGACCCCAAGGCCTGGAAGATTCCAGAGGGGAAATGGCCTCTAGTATCCATGATGTGGTTAGTCATCTGGAACATCTTTCACGACCGCTGGGCAGGGGGAGCAGACAGAGGCAGCCAGGTCTTCAACTGGCACGGCACCGGCATAGGAAGAATGGTTGCCGTATTGATTGTACAGTTTCCAGCCCTAAGGAGGCCCAACATCTGCTGGAGGTGACCTCAGAAGTGACCGGCCTTGTAGCCCAAAGACACTGCTTCATGTAGTCTCTCTTGCTCTCTTTTTTAAAGTGAACTTTTTATTGAAGTAGAACATATACACAGAAAAATGTCCACATCATAAATGTATAGGCTGATGCTCTCACTCAGCGAACGGCCCTGTGAACTAGCTTGAGGTCAGCTAATAGGGCAACGACAGCTACTCATTCCCATGGGAAACCCCTCTCCCCAAGGGAAACCACTTTCCTGAAGTCTAACCCCGCTGGTTACTTTCACCTGTTTCTTGAACTTTACGGAAGTGATTGCAAATAGTCACTAGTCTTCTATGTCTGACCTCTTTTGCTCAACAGGTATATGTTTTGGGGATGTATCCACGCTGTTACATGGAATTGTATAGCATCCCATTGTAGAAATATACCACAATTTATTTATCCATTATACTGTTGATGGGCATTTGGGCCGCTTTTCTTTTTAATCGCTCTTTTTCCTTATTACAAAGATAAATAGCATAAAAATATCCCCATTTTCAATCTTGTAGAGAGGCCCCAGGTCCTGGAGTCCCCTGGGCATCCCAGGATCTGGGTTTCATTCCCTTCCTTCGATGTGTAGACCCTCTGTCACCAACATTCACACCTTTGGGCTCTTGCCCACCTGTCTCAGCCTCCTTTCAGTCCCCCAACCTGGAAATAGTCCCCACCACACCCACTTCCCTCCCAAGGCCTCCAGGAGTAGGAGTGGTGGTGGGGGGTGGGAGGTGAAGCCTTCCAGTGCCCAAGACCCCCTCTCTGGCCCACTCAGGACTCAGTCTTCCCCCTCAATACGGAAACTCAGCTTCTCCCCCTCTGAGGGTGCCTTCCTCCCAGCTGCTAACTGGCAGCCCCTTCCTTCCCCGCACCCACTGCACAAGCAGCTTCAGTGAGGTCCACAGGATATGGCACAGCCCTTCAAAAGGCAACCTCTGATGGCATTTGGTAGTGTCTCCTGTGCTCCCTCTGCTGACACGCTTCCCGTGACTTCCTGGTTCTCTCTCCATCCCCATCTCTGCCCTTTCCTAAACTTCCCCACTGTTCTCTCCCCGGGCCTGCCCCTGAAGTGTCAACTTTCCCCTAAGTTGTGGGTTCATTTCCTTTTCTGGACCTCTCCTCTCAGCACCCCCAACTATGGGACCACCTCCCATCTCTGGTGCCCCTCTCTTCCCTCACCCCCCACCCGCGAGATCAGGCTTCGAGTCCGGCCATTCCATCTGGAGTCCCCAGAAGAGCCTCAGCATCTCAGGGAGATGCCTTTTGAATAAAAAGCATGTTCCAGTTCAGCTTTTACATTTGGAGATGAAGCCATTCATTGTTTTCACAAGCTAACAAGACAGATTATTTTCACAATCCTAACCATGCAGAGCCCAGCAAAACCTGGCGGGTGGGCTGCCGAGTGACAGCAGCCGTGGCGCCCGGCAGTGCAGGGTGAGAGGCCCCCTCCCTCCCCGAGAGGGCATCAGAAAGCCTGGCTGGGCGCCGGGCTTGTGTGTTCATTGAAAGGGAACGTGGGTTTAAGAAGCTGAGAAGATGCAGTGGAGAGGAGAGCTCAACCATCCTGCTCTCTACCCTGATGACGGAGGGGGGTTTGGGACATGCTTCAGGGAGAAATAGAAGACCTAAAAGCGGGGGCGCACGCAGCTCTGCTGGGGAGGGCAGCTGGGCCAGGGCATTGGCCTCCCTCCTCCGGCCAGCACCCACTCTCTGCAAACTTCATTCCCTCCTGATCATGGCACCTTCCCCTGGACCGCAGCACTGGGAGACGTGGCTGTAGTCCATTCACCCCGCCTCCTGTGATGAGGCCGAGGAGCCTCAGAGGGGTGGGAGCGTGGCTCTGGAGAAGACCATGAGGAGGAGGAGTGGGGTGATGACGCGTCGCCTTCACTGAGTCACACAATGAGGATGGCGGACCGTCACTGACACTGCCATCGAGACCAGGAAGTAAAACCAGGAGGACCCAGTGACATTCCCGGAGCCTCCCGCCTCCTCCTTACCCATCCTGTCTAGTCTGAAACAGTCACCGGTCACTCGCTTCCCCAGGAGGAGCTGTGAGCCAGGGTGGGGAGAACCAGGGCAAGGCGGGGGTAGCCAGATCGCCACTCCCCTCCCTCTGGGATAACACACGTGGGCCCAAGCGAGAAGGCCAGAGGGTCTGGAGAGGTAGGTGGGAAAAGATGAGATAGGCAGGCCCTTGGGAATTGAGTTTGAGGAGGAAGAAATCTGAGACAGAAAGAAGATGTTTCAATACTTGCACAGGTAAGAGGAACTTCGGTGGGCCCTGTCTTCTGTAAGTAGTGGGGGGAGGGGCAGGAGATGGAGAAGAAAAAGAGAATAATTAAATTCCCAGCTGCAGGACGGGGAGGGGCTGCGGAGCCACAGCTCAGGGGCAGGGGAGTGAGCGGCAGACCTGAATTTCAAGGCAGACAGAATTATGGCCTCCCGGGTGGCCTTGAGGTAAGGACAAGGGTCTGGGCACCCGACCACAAGACGCTGATGAAAAGGTGGAAAGCAGAATAGAACCTCCTCTGAGCCTGACACAGAGCAGACGGCTCCCACACGTAAGGCTTGGTTCACTTGACCTCAAGCAACAGGTTACAACGCCTTTTCTAAGAGAAGGGTGCCAGGAAGCTCAAGGGGCTCAAAAAAGAGGGCTGAACTAGGCTGTGCGTGGTGTCTTCCAGTCTCCAAGGATATGTCTCAGCGGGATTGTAAATCAAGTTTCCAAATCCTAGAAAACTGATTAAGACCAGGACCCCTCCTTGGGGCTGAGAACCCATTTAGCAAAGCAGGTACTTTCAGGAAGAGTTTTCTAAGCTGAAAAGAAACTTAAAGTAGGATTTAGATACAGAGAGAGCATTAAAGAGCTCCATAAAAGTTATGGGGAGGGCTCAGGGAGCCCCGCTCTGGGGCCACCAGTCAGTCTTGGCAGGGCTGGGTGTGGCAGGCATTCCAGGCCCCCGCGGAGTGTGCATGGCATTGTCGCCTAGGAGGTCTTCCTGGGTGTGGGGAGGAAAAGGCAAGGGAAGAGCTTTGGCCTATAAGAAACCAGAGTGGTTTCCAAGCAGCCGTTGGCCTGATGGTCAAGCAGAAAGCAGAGTTCAAGAGAGCAAGGCTTGGGGGACGTGGGGTGGTGGGGCAGGGGTGGGTGGTCCCACAAGAGAGTGAGGGACACCCCCACTCTTCCTTGTGCCCCGAGGGGAGACCCGATGCCAGTTGGAGGCCTTTCTGAGAACTGTAATGGCACAGCTCCTGCCAGGGCACACGTGGGGCTGCAGTGCAGAGAGGAGGAGAGAGGTGCCTGGAGGGGCTGCTTCCCAGCACCGTGCCCCCGCAAAGGGTCCTCCAGCAGGTTTACCTGCAGGTGGAGATGAGGATGTGTCCTTGTCCTACGCTACCCACCCCAGAAGCAGATCTGTTTGCAGCACCTCTTTCCACGCTTCTACCTGGGACCGTCTTCTAAGCAGCTTCAACTTTTTTGGCCTTTCCTGTTCTTCTCCCCTAGCTGCTGCACACACATGGTCATGTGCAGGTGGGAAGGCAGGCCAAGTCCTCTGCCTGTCCCTCTATACCCTGGGCCGACAAGTGTCCCTGCCCCGGGGCTCCAGCTTTTGGTCCTCACTTCTGCCGCCTTCTCTTCCCTTCCTGCCCATCTCAGCTATTGCAGTGTTCCTTCCCCAGAAGCTGCAGTTGCTGAGACAAGAACCAGGAGAAAGAAGAGTGGCCTGACCACCTGCTGGTAGGCGGATGAGGCCCCAGGCCTCGCTGGCCCCCCAAAGACTTTGAGGGCAAAAGGAGACTTCTGTCCACCTGGAGTTCAGCTTCCCTCCCGCCTTCAGCTGGCAACTCCAGCTCTTCTAGAAAGACCATTCCAGACTCAGAGTGGCCCTCCTCCAAGAGGCCTGCAGGGGAAGCCGAAGTCCCTATCATCCTGCCAGGAATCTTCATCTGGAGCCTTAAAAAGCCCAACTTGATAGTGTTGTGCAGACGGGCAGGTCACCAGTGCCTGGGGGGAGCCCTACATCCACTCACCAGGAAAGGGGATGAAGACCAGGATGTTCAAGTCAAATGACAAGTTCAGTGGTGTAGCAAGTGGGACAGAGTGACAGCAGGTGATCCTAGAAAGTGGAGCTCGACCTGGAAGGTGACATAGAGGGAGCACGCCAGGGTGTTCAGGTGGAAGGAAAGGCGCCCTCAAGATCCCTGCAGGGAACCCAGGTCATCACCACCCACCTCTCACCAGGCCTTTCTGCACCCCTGGCCCCACTGAGGCCCCCAGACCTCTTCTTCCCATCCCCCTGCCCCCTGTGGCTTCAAGGTGGCCCGAATAACAGGAAGAAGCCATCAGAGGGAGCTCTGGAAACCCTCAAGACGTGGTTGAACCAGATAGGCCTGGAGTCACCCTGCTTGTGTGAGTGTCCCCCACCCGTTGCTCTCAGGAGCATCTTGGTTGTCCCTCCACGTCTCACTTCCGCACAATGGCCAAGGGCCAGAATCCAGAGCTGAAGTCGCAGGGAAGAGTGTTGTTCACCATCCCGGGTGTGGAGGAAGATCTTGCCTCTCCCCACGTGTCAGCCCCCAGGTGCCCTCTGTAAGGCCCGGGGCGTGGGCAAAGGTGGCTGCGATGGGGTTGTGAGGGGGTGGTGTGCAACGAGGAAGCCATGAAACACGCAGGCTCCCACCACCCCCTCATCTGGAGCCTGCCAGCCCCTGCCAGTGCTCCTCTTCCAACAGACCAAGGCTGCTCTTCTTCTCGTCCATCCCAAGTCCACCAGCGTGCCCCGCCCCCACCAGCTCCTTGCCCCATCGTCCTGGCCATTCTAAGTCCTTCCTTGGTGATGCTTCCTCTTCCTCTTGGAAACCCCACCCCCGCCTCACCACATCCCACCCCACCACCACCTGACCCTCTTCTTCCCATCTTCATCTATCAGCAGTCCCAGGGCCTCCCGAGTCCACCCCTCCTCCCCACCCCGAGGCTTGAAGGGGTGCCTGACACATAGTAGGTAATCAATAAATATTTGTTGAATGAATGAATTGAAGCTCTGGACTCAGGTTTCATCTTTGCCCCTATACCACCCCCCAGGATTCCCTTAAGAATCCACCTGCAATGCAGGAGACCCCAGTTTTCAATTCCTGGGTTGGAAAGATCCCCTGGAGAAGGGAAAGCCTACTCACTCCAGTGTTCTTGGGCTCCCCTGGTGGCTCAGCTGGTAAAGAATCTGCCTGCAAAGTGGGAGACCTGGGTTCAACCTCTGGGTTGGGAAGATCCCCTGGAGAAGGGAACAGCTACTCCTGGGTTCTGACCTATATTATATAGACTATATATATAGTCCATGGGGTCTCAAACAGTCGGATACGACTGAGCAACTTTTGCTTTCATACTGCCCCCACCTCGACAATTTCAACAACTCCTGAGGGACTTGGTCCTCACTCTTATCCACTTGGGCAACCCATCCCCAAAGCCACACCTTGAGCCCAGACATCCCTTAAGGGGCCATCCTGGGTCTCTACAGCCCTTCTCTCCAGGGCTCATCTCTACAGCTGCTCTTCCCAGCTCCCAGGTCTCCTGTTCTTGCTGTCTCTCTACCTGGGAGTCAGTCCATCGAAAGCCCTCCCCCACCCTTCCCTGTGGGCCAGTCCCTAGCCTGGGAACCATGTGAAATTCCATTTTCTCTGGTCTTGCACTTGGGCTCCAACGAGAGAAAAACACAGAACTGCCAGGTTGTCCCATCACAGAGGTGTAATCCACCAGGCAGCTGGGCCCCCCTCCACCGCCAGTGAGCAGTCCATTCACGAACACTTTTTCCCAGACCTTTACCCTCAGAACATTGTCCCCAGCCCTAGCCATGTCCATTTCCATGACATAGCCACTCAGTTCCCTGATAAGAACCGGGGTCATCAACTCTGAACTCCCTTCCCTGGCCCTCCCACCTCAGGTTACCCACTCCAATCCCCTCCCCCACCCCCAAAACACCTCTCACCCTTTTAGGATAATCCCTCCGCCTGGGCTCTTGGGTTCACCTCCAGCCGAGTCTCCCTCTCCCCAATGTCGTGAGAAATTATGTCTGATCTCACCTCCCTCTCTTCTTCCCACCAACTTGCCACCACCCTCCAATTAGCTCTAAGACCTTCCCTTCACCACACCTCTTAACTAGCAATCTCTTTGAAAAAGGCCACTCTCTAGAAAACTTCTGGAAAGATCTTCGCAGTCTGTAGATGTCTTGCCCACTCCATCCCCACCCCGTCTCCTCCACTCAGGCCATTGGCCTTTGCTCCCTAGAGGCGAATGAATCTGAGCTCCCCTAGTGCAAGATTTCCTCATCCTTCCACATCCTACAACCTTTCCTTTTCCTTTTTGTCACAGAATACATATGTATTCAAATCATACCCCAGGAGAGTCAAATAGTGTGACTCCCCTCTGAGCCCACCCTGAGTCCCGTTCTCCAGAGGAAAGTGCTAGAGGATGTATGGGTCCTTCCAGACTTTGTTCTAAGCACAAACACGTGCAGTTTCATATACACAAATAGAAATTTGTTGTAAAAACAGAAATGGGCTCCAGGTGCACACCCTGAATGAACAGAACACACAGATTCTCAATGAACGGACTGTGGATTTCCTAGTCAGTGATGCACCTCCATCACTCTTGGTGAAGCTGCCTTGTACCTTGTCCTATGGAGGTACTGTGGATTTAATGACGTTTTTAACATGGAAACAACTGTTCCTGCATGTAGATCCTCACAAAGTTATTCAAGTATTTCTGTTGGAGAGAGTCCCCACAGTGGAACTGCTTTTTATGCTTCAAACGGCCCAGCAAACAGCTTGTCCCAGGTTCCCTGTCCACCCACCTGCAGCACACGGGGTGGAGTTGCGGGGGGGGGGGCTGGCTTTTGCAGCAAAGGCCCTGCCTCCCACTTCCACCTTCAAAGTCTGTGTGGATGGATTACTTCTTACCTCCTCCTTCTCAAGCCTCCTTCTACCACTTCACACTAGGCCATCCTCCTCTGCCAGCCTCTTGAAAGTTTCCTGACTTTTCCCTGTGTTTTCTGAGTGGCTTCTTATATCATCCTTATGCTAGTGGGCCTCAGATGGGTCTTTTTTAAAACCCCTCCCTGCAGCCTCCAGACCCACTTCTTTCCAGGTGCCTCCAGGAACTGCACAGCCAAGCCATTCAAGTGAGCTGCCCAATGAACGAGGGTTGCCCAGGTGAGTGTGAGGAAGAGGAGAGCCCAGGTGGCCCCTTCCATTCATGCATTCTACAAATATTTATTGAGTACCTACTAAGTGCCAGGGCTTGGCAAAAGAGGCAGGGGGCAATGGTAAGCCGAACCGGGCAAGGCCAGTCTTGGAGCGGAGAGAGACATTAATCAAATAATCACACAAGTGAGTGTGTAATTTCAAAGTGTGCTAAATGCCACAAGGAAGTGGCTCGTGGAGATGTCCCTGACAGCCGCCGGGTTCAAGGGGCCCGGGAAGAGGCCCCTCAAGGGAGGACACTGGAACTGAGATCTGAATGATGGGCAGGCTTTGAGCAGATGAGGCAGGTGGGGGACGAGCTCTCCATACTGGAACAGAAGGCCTGGCCAGAGGGGAGTAAGACCCACTCCAGTGACCTCAAAGAGAGGACAGAGTCTGATATTTACCTGAGGGCACAGGAAGCCTTGCGGGTAGAGAGGCAGGCAGTGGGCTAAATCAGATGTGAGTTTTGTGAGATTCCTGCTCTTGACCTTGCCTGCATTTCTAGCCACAGGAAATAACAGAAAAACATTTGTTCCCCCTGCTTTGCCTTCTCAGACCACAGGACCTCGGATTCAGGATGAACTGATCAGGGAGCAATAGGAAGCAGGGCCTTCGTCTTGCCTTTCAGCGGTTATCGTGGTTCCAGCCCTATACTCTGCCTTTGCAGATGCCACCTGTCCCCTTGACCAGATGCTCTAAATCCTCCCACAAATCACTGGGGACAGAGAGTTAGCATCTGAGCCACAGTGAGGGTGGGCAGGCTGGGGTGGCTTTTGACCAATCAATCTACTCTTCTGTTCTGCCAAGCCCACCTCTGACCACCAGAACCTGCTCGTCCCATCTCTGGGGATCTGTGCCAGGCCATGCTCTCTCCCTGGTATATATTTTTTATTCACCGGTATATATTCTGCTCTTGGAATCTGAGCACCTCTCAATAGAGGCTGAGAAACGCTGATCCCTGCAGAGTAAAGAAAGTTGCTTAACTTGGCCATGGGTCCCATTATCCATCCAACTTAAATCTCTCCAAATGGTGGTCTGACCATGGGCCACTCAGGGTCTTCCAGGGGCACCATCCTAAACAACAGAATGGGGGCATGGGCCTGGAGCCCCCCACCCCAGCCACCTCTTGGCCTCTTGGCCTTTTTGTCCAAGAACCACCCATTATCTACCCCGACAGGCCAAGAGATGCCTTCCTTGTCTCCATAGGTCTCTATCCTTGAGAGATCAGTCCTCCTCCCCCACACCTCCACTGAATTTTGAAATACATCAGGCGGCCGTTCTCCCTTTCACAGCACCTGGGCAATCCTGATTTGATGCCTCAGCCCCCTTCAACTAGCACAAGAAATGCCAAGGCCCAGCCAAACCCACCTCCCTGGCCATCCCATCCCCTTGTCTGCGGCCCTCTCAGGCCCCTGGTGTGAGGACTGAAAGGTTCTTTAAGAAGTAGGCCCCCCCAGTCCACAGCAGCCCTGCGTGCGTTAGTCAGCCTCCTGTGACACATCACTTGAGTTCACCCTTAAGCTGTCCACACTGATTACCACCACTAACCCGTGCCTTCAGAGTCAAAGGCAGCGGCTAAGAGCTGGGTCTCTAACTTTGACCTGAGAGTAAAGAGGGGAATCCCCGAGAGGGATGCAACTGTCTGGGAGACAACCCTCCTTTCTGGATTTTGGTTCTGAAAGTGTGGAAATAAGAGCCGGTTCCATTCCATTTCAAAGACCTCCAATGAGAAGGCAAATACCTACTGCAATAACAGTACTAAGAAATTTAGGGACAAAAATGGAGCTGAGAGCCCTTGAGGAGTCTGAAGCTTTCAGGAATTAAGCGCTCAGTTAATTCGCAGAGCAAAAAGATGTGTGGGTCATTTCTGGAGTCCTTTCTGGCAGCCACGTGGCTCTCACCTGAATTCTCCCACCTGCACTTTGGGCCCCCAGCCAGGGGTTGCTGCTTCCTGGGTCAAAATGGGCTGAAGTGCTAGTGGCGACAAGCCTTTGACCTCGCTTCACCCACAGAACCTTGTGAATACTCTTCTCCCCACCAGGGTAGCACCTGCTGATGGGTGCAGGGCCCAGGCCACTTCCAGCAGCTCCTGTAGTCCAGACCTCAAAAACACTTCCAATATTTGATGGAGAGTAGACATCAAAGGGTGGAAGTACTTTTCCTGGACATCTTGTCCATCCCCAGCTGTTCTCAGGGAGCTGCACACTACTCAGAGAAGGTAGGATGGACTTGCTTCCTCCCACACACTGACCAGGACTGGTGGGAGCAGTGCCCCCTCCTACTCCATGGAAACGGGAACTGGGCTGCCCGGCCCAGAGAAGTCAGCACCCACCCCTGCCGAGAAATGTAAATACAAGGCCTCTGAGGGGCTCCCCAGAAGCCCTGCTCCTTCCAAAGTTGAAAGCAATGATGATCTGCAAAAGAAATTGTTGAGAAACTGCTGAGAAAGTTTCTCCAAAGGAAACTGAGACAAAGTGTCTCCAAAGGAAACTGACAAAGTTTCTCCAAAGGATGCTGCTAAGAAAAGGAGCCAAGGGACTTAGAACACCAGGAAAACCAAATGGAAAGGGAGACCAAAGGGTCTTCTTCGGGGTTGGTCTCAGATCTTCCGATCGCTGACCGCTGACTTCTGCCCATTATCGAAGGTGTGTGTGTGTGTCTCTCTGAGGGCCCACGTAAGGAGGACTTGGGCCTCCAGGCTGCATTCGGGACATGATATTTTCCAGGCCCCAGTGAACGCCTGAGCAAACAGTTGTGTGCTCGCTGGCGGGGTCAGGCGCTTGTGGAACGGGGTAGGTGGGGCCAGGGGCTGCCTTTCACAACTTACAGTTCTAGGACTTCACAGACACCCTTATCGTGGCTGTGGGCAGCCGCCAGCTGTGCTGGGGCAGCTATCCCTAGGGGCTTTTCTGGGCTACAGGTATGCAGGCAGTGTCAAGGAGGCAGAGTCAAGCTGCCTGCCTGCTGGGGGCGGGGGGTGCCCGCGCCTTGTGACTGAGCGAAGAAGAAGGGAGGCAGTGCCGTCACAGCACTTTGTCCTCCACGTGCGGGGTGCGGGTTTTAGCATGCATTTCTGGGCAAAAAGGTACCTCAAAGTGTGCTTTTTAAGCTGCCATCCCCTCTTCACAAGCCTTCTAATTAATGTCTACCATGTGAATTATTTACTGGGAACCGATGTTAGCGGTTTAAGAGTGTTGAGTGAAAATCAACTAATCAATTCATCAATAAGATCAATTGCTAATCAATTTATTTGAACAGGTTTACAAACTTACTACAAACTGAACTGGAGATTTCCATGGCCCTGGAAGCCCTGCTCCCACCAACCTGCACTGTATTTCCAGCTCACTGTCCCCGCCCCCTCCAGGTACTGCCTGATCATTCACTTTCCCCATCCCCGCCAAGGAGTCTACTCTTACTGGGATTCTAATTTGATCTGAAGAAAGAATTGTCGTCTTTCTCCAACCCGAGAAGATGAATCTCAGGCTAGGTCGTTAAAACATGCATCAAGAAGTAGCCTGAAAACCCAAATGAACAGGGCTGCAGAGTTACAGAACCCCACGTGTACCTCCCCAAAGGGCTCTTTTCATGCAGGCAGTCGGTGCGCTTGACCCCCCAGCCCTAAATCCACAGCAAACTCAGGGGTGGGCTGGCTAAGTGCTGGGGAAGCTTAAAGCATTTGGGGGTCAGAGTGTGGGCGATAAATGATCCAAAGAGGCAAAGGCCCTGTTCTCCCCCAAGAACGTACAGTCCAGGAGGTGGTCAAGTCTGCATCTCAGGTTTTCCTGCCCAATCAGGGTGAAGGAAGGAAAGGTGAGTTCTCCTCAGTGACCTGCTCTTCCCTGACCTCTGCCTGCCCCTAGTTTGTAGGGTGACCCTGGATCTGGAATCACTCCTGGCAGGTGAGAGACTGAGGTGTTTTGGAAGTCCACAGAGATTCCCAGGTCCACTACAGCCCCACTGCATCCGCCAGCAGCTGCCCTCTGGCCTCAGTGGCTCTGCAGTGGCAGAGAAACAGTCTAAAAGGCAGATGCAGAAGGCAGGAGCAGGTAAATCCTGGCCGAATGAGCCCTTCTACACTGTGACTAATCTTCCCATCTCCCCAGCACCAATCCCACCTAGAGCCATGGTCCAGAATTCTCTGATGGGTCCATAGTCTAAGGTTTTGTAGTCTCAGGGTGAGAGCATCTCCTCCTATGAGTCCACCTTTACTTGAGAGGCCTGAGCGAGGAGGGGCCCCAGAGAAGGGTAGCTTTACTTCTATCCAGACCCCCAGGGGTAATCACTGTCTTGGGACTATGTTTTGAGGTGAATTTCTGTCTCGTATTTGTGGCTAATGTTTGTCTGTGGGCCCCACTGTAAATATTAGAGACACGTATCCAGGGAAGGAGGAAGACTCTGCAGTAACAGGAGATGTGGGGGCCAAGGGAGGGATGGATGGATGTCTTGGGCGCAGAGGACATACGAGGACCACAAAAACAAAGGTCATCATTTCAAATAGCTGACACCCAGGTTCCATTTGACCTCATGCACAGGTAAGGAGCCTTTTTTGCTTCCCCAAACGGGGATGGATTTGTGATCCTGGAGCTGAGGAGAGAAATGGTCATCCCCACTTCTTCCCAGGCAGAGCTGTGAGGGGCTAGAGGGCTGGGGGCTCTGCCTCTGGCTGAAGTCTAGAAGGAATCATGACTATGACCCCAGATGTGACAATCTCCCTTGGCCTTGTCTAGTTTTTGATTAGTTGTCACTCTTGCCACATGCAGGGGTCCCTGTGAGACAAGCTCCTGCTCCCAGCCCCCAACATAGATCCCGACAGGGACCACTGTCCAGAATTCTCTGATAATTCTCAGTTTTTTGGGGGTGGTCTAATCTTGCTTCTTATCTGCCTCTGTAAAACCACTGTCCCTGTGGGGGCCTGGGCCCTGAGGGATGGGGCTACACTGAGCCAGGAGAACCCTCTGCAGTCCCCACATCCGCATGGTGAATTCTGCAGAGCAGGTAAGGTAGTTTGTCTCAGAAGAAGGTCTAGAAAGCACACAGGTTAACATGATCTCTATATAAGGCTTGTCATGACACTGGGGCCCTGCCGCTGTGATCCACGTCTGAGAAGCTCCCACTTCATAGCTTTTAAAGCCCTTGCAGCACACATGAGTCCCTATGTTCCTGGAGCAGCAAGCTGTCTCAGGACATTTCGGGGATGGCCTTGTGGGGGCTGCGTTCCCTGGACTTTGGGGGACCAAAGGTTCTGCCACACCAATGAAAAGACAAAGCAGAGAAGAGCACAGCATCCAGGGGAGAATGGCCTGCCACCCCTGGAGAGGGGCCACCTCCAGAGAGCACAGTGGGGTGGACACTGAAGCTGGAGTTTCCTTCACTTCCTTCCTAGCTCTGAGATTCCGCCCAATGTCAGGACCACTTGTCACCCCTCTCAAAGACATTTCCCTTTCAATCCTGATTGCTTTGGGCCGGGCAGGTGGGCCCAGGGCTTCCTTGGCTCCTGTCTATAGGAAGCTAGCCCAGGCCGATTGGGCAGACAAGAATATGTAATCTCTCTGCAGTTTTTAGGGACCAGGAAGGTACCTTGGGGCAAGGGGGATTTACTGCCAAGGCTCGTTGATAACCCAGTGTCCACCCAGAAATCCTTCACAGTCCAGCAGGAAGGGAACTTCCTACTGGTTCTTACATTCCTAAAAGGCACATCCAAGTTATTTACAAGTGTGAGCGAATGAGGCCCACTCAGGCTCCTTCTCCAGTAGTTAAATCTCATACTGAGCCAACTCCTCGGATACATCACGTGATTTCAATCAGCTCCCCAGTGCCTCCCCATCTGGCTGCTGATGTGGATCTTACACATGGGCCTACGGTTTGGGCCTTCAAGATACTGTAAGGATGCATTGCCAATAGCAACCAGGTGCCAGCTCAGTGCTGGGGCTGCAGGGGCCCAGAGGTCAATGAGGCCATCAGGGAATCTCTCTCAAGTTGGAAAATCAGGTATTGACTACAAGGGGACAGCGTCACCTCGGTGACCTTGTATGTTTCCACAGAAGCCACACAGGCAAAGTCTTGAACCATAGCTAAGCTGAGTCCTAGCCTGACGCCTTGTGATCCTCCCAGAACCAGGGGATGGAAGCCTACTTCAAAAGACCACCCCCACGCCCCTCACTTTCTCCCCAGGGAGGCTGTTGTGAGGCAGTTTCTTATCACCTCTGGGTTCTAGCCAAAAGAGAGAATATTGGGGTGAAAAGAGCTCCTTTTCAGAGGCTTGTGATGAAAAAACTAAGATGCAAACACTCATGTCTGGGTCAGACTCAAAGATTTTCCTGCACTCTGGTTTAATCTGTGAAAGAAAGATTATTTCTCTGAGGCACTTAATAGGGAACCTGCTAAGGCCCAAACTTCCCCTCTTTCTCCATTTCGCTGACAAACAAGATTCCATGGTCAGAAAATGTTCTCTGAAAGGATAGCTGAGGACTTAGCAAAAAGCTAAGGAGATGGCTGGTGCTGGGTGACCTGGAGCACTGCCCCACCCTCTTCCCTGCAAGCCCTCCCCCAAGCCTTCTACACCACAACACCCTCCCTGGGCTTCATGCAATATAAACCTTGGAGTTTGCCCGTGTTGTTAGCTGATTGAAGTTCTTGGCATTTCCACCTTTCCCACCCCCAGGGCCCCTCTGTTGGAGCTGCCACTGACTTCTGCTCTGTAAGCGCTCGCTCCAGCCCTTTCCCTGAATATGGGCTCCTCCCTGCCTCTTCCTCAAGCCCTCCATGCCAGCATTTCTTCAAGATGCCCACGGCTGCCCCTGCAGAGCAAGCTCACTTCACAGGAATCAAGTGGTAGGCTGGGTCATACAGACGCTTAAGAGCAATTTTAAAAGTGATATAGAGTTGGCAGGTCCCGGCCCCCTAGCTCCGGTACAATGTTACGAACACTGCTTGCCTTTCTTTGAGCCCCAGATCCTGCACCTGTGTGGTGAGCAGCCTCCACCCCAACAACATACGCCATCTAGCTTGATGCCTCCCCTCCACTCAGAAGCCCGTAAGCCCCGGCTTTAGTCCTAGCACCACCCTTCGCCCGCTTTGGGACCAGGCAGTGACCAAGAACAGAGGCTCCCGGCAGCAGCAGGACCGAGAGCCCGCAAGTCGCCGAGGACACAGCCGATGGGTGGGGTCCCCTTTGTGGGGACCGCCAGCCGAGAAGCGTGGGCGCCTCTCCTCCCGCCGCCCAGCCTTCAAGGAAGACCCCGCGCCCCACTCCCACTTCCTCCCGCGTCCCGTCCTCGGGCCCGTCTGCTAGTCAAGACCCGCTTTCGCCCCCTGGAAGCTCTGCGTGGCTCTGCCGCGCGGCGGGACTGAGGAAGTTGAGGGCGACAGTTACTCCGGGGCGGGGTGAGGAGGGAGCGGACCTCGACGCCCCGCCCCTGCCCGCCTCCAACGGCCAGAACCGCCTAGAGCTCCCCCGCCCGGGGGTGGAGCCGGCAGCGCCCCGCCTCTCACCCCGTCCCCGCCCCGCCCAGCGCCCCGCCCAGTGCCGCACTCCCCGGCCTGCCCCGCGCCCGGCCCCGCCCAGCGCCCCTCCCCCCGCCTGCCCCTCCCCCCGCCTCTGGCTGCGATTCCCCTGTTTCCCACGGCTGGGTCTGTACGGATCTCTGCCTATCTGGACTCCTGGGCCCGGGGCTGAGGACCAACTGAGAGGGTTTCCTGAGACATCCCTGATTTCAAATATCCTGTCCCGTCGTCAGAGTTAGCTGTTCTCCCTGCGCTTTGGAGAACTGCGCCTTTCATGCACTTTTAAAGGACTTCAGATCAAGCTCCATAGAAGCGGTTGAGCGCCGCTGAGGAAGGGTCCCAGCTAACCCAGATACCTTGATCCACCAGATTTGTCCCTGGGTCAGAAACGTCTGGGGCAGGGGGCATGCGGGCCGGGGAAGGGGGCTGTAGAGGCCGGCCCAAGTCTTTGGCCTTGAGAAGGAATGGACAGTGCCAAGGCCGAGGCCGTGGAGTGAGCAGAAGAGAAGTTGGGGTCTGCCCCAGCCCTGCTCTTTGCACCTCGCCCAGTTAGACTGAGAACCCTGCCCAGAAATTTGGGGCACCTTCCAGCCCCGCTCCTCTCTGAACCCTCTCTCGTACGTATCTCCCCATCCACCCTGAAGTCAGAGATCTCCTTAGCTCCCTCGAGGGACAAAAAGACGCGGACCTTGGCGTTTCTCCACCGGCCCCCTCCTCCCTCAGGGAGCGGGCAGACTGCATTTCCCTCCATGTTGTTACAGACAGAGCCTCGGAGAGTGCGCTGCCCACCCCCCCAGCACCCCCTCCCTCTCCGGCCTTCTTCCTCACTTATCTCTTCTTCCTCAGCTGAGGAGATAGAGCAGCTGAGTGAAAAGACAGAAAGTAATTTCCTTTCCGTCTAACCGCTTCTAATAGGAACCTGGAGGAAACGGGATTTAATAAACTGAAAGTGGTCACAACCAACCTCTGCCATACTTTCCCAAACCCCACCCCCCTCCATCATTTGTAATTACTGAAGACCTTTTACAAAATGTAAAGCAAATTGACTGCGGCAATTGAGGCAAACTAAAGATGGCTCTGAGATTATACCATTGTCAGTGTAGACCCATTAAAACAAAGTTTATAACTATCCGATGTTTTCATTGACGACTCCAATCCATCCACCTGCAGTAATCTCCTTCCTCCCCTCCCACCGAATCCATCTGCGACAGTTACTACTCTCATAGAAAGTCATGGTAAATTGCGAGGGAGTGTACCCCAAAAAAGGGAAGGAAGGAGAAATCCATTTTTAGTTAGAGCTTGGACTTTAAAGTAGCAAGAGTTAGAGGGACTTACCTTTAAAATGCAGAAATGCAGATGTGTGTTGTGATGGTCTGAAGGGGGGAGAGACAAAGAGATACAGAGAAAAGGTGGGAAGTTTTCTCCAGGGATTGTGGTGATTAAGTGATCGTGGTCCCTCTGCACAGAAACCAGAAGGGCAGGGCCCCAGGAAAGAGGAGGTCTCAGACTAGGATGGAAGTGCATTGCTCTTGTGTGTGGTTGAGTTAAGCGAGTGGGTTTGAATGGAGCTGCAACGGGGAAATCGGCTGGGGTTTGAGAGGGGGAAATTCACAGCCTCCTAGATTCTTTCCTTGAAAGAGTCCATTTCAGATCACCTGAAGTCAAGGCTCTTGACTCCCTTATGTCACTTAAGGGAGTGTCCTCAGGGATCTTGGTAATGATAGAAAGGGGGAGATGCCTGGTGGGAGGGCTTAGCCAAGTATTAGTACTGGATAACCAGGCTTGCGGGGGGGGGGGGGGGGTGTCCAGATGACAAGGCCCCAGCAGGAGCACTTCAGAATGCAGGGAGCATTTGCAGTATACCAGGATTCCCTCCAAAGCCCTCTGTCGGCTTCCTGGAGGGTCGGGGTCAGGAAAGCTCATGTAGAGGGGCAGCTTTGTTTCCTGGCTGGTATACACTTGGCATTAAAAATAGAGGACAAGGAGCTTCCGTGGTGCTTCAGGAAGGGAATCAGAAGCTATAAACTAGAGACCAGAACTGATGGGATCTTTGAAGAGCCTGTATCTTAACACTTCTGAATGTTTCTATTTTGGTCAACACTTTTATTTTAAAAACTCTGTAGACAGACCTTGAAAGTGAAAGTGAAAATCGCTCAGTCTGACTCTGCGATCCCATGGACTCTCTATAGTCCATGGAATTCTCCAGGCCAGAATACAGGGGTGGGTAGCCTTTCCCTTCTCTAGGGGATCTTCCTAACCCAGGGATCGCACCCAGGTCTCCCGCATTGCAGGCGGATTCTTTACCAGCTGAGCCATAAGGGAAGCCCAAAATGTACAGCAAGGAAATGGGGAGCAGAGAGACCGTCTCGTCCTTCTGGCCGCTAGTCTTTGAGCAGAGTTTGATTCCTCTCAAAATGGGAGACTGAACCTTGAGGGCTCACTGTATAAAGAAAGCTGGGTTGGAGGAACTGGGCAGCAATGGGTGGTCTGTTCTGTTGATATCACTGGTGGCCAGCCACTGATCACAATGGAGAAACCTAGGAACAGAGGATTTTGCAAAGAGGTCTGGGCACCAGGAGTGACAAGGGAAGGAACGAGGGGGTCAGAGCAAGTGAGAAGCAAGGTTGTGATGGAGTGAAGTTCAATCTCTCCCTTCTTTGATTTGTTCTGTGAATTTGCAAGACTGTTGGCTCCTCAGGAGTTGCAGCTTGGTCTTAATTTCCATTCCTGGTAACCCTCAGCCAGGTGCCTGCCCCACTAAGTTAAATTTTACTTAAAACATTAAATTTGCCTTCAGCGGTCTATTTGCAAGCTCATTCTTCCAGATCTCAGCTTATTCTTTTTTTTCCAGTCATTTTAAAGGGATTCTCTCAGACTCTCTGTTAGCTGTGGGAATTGGTCTCACAGTCCTTGCAACTTCCTTCCAGAATTCTCAGGAAACGGAGCTCAATGCCTTGTGAGCTGCTTAATTCTCTTCAGGATTAGCATTGTCTCATAATATGCATGTTTGTCCTCTGAGAGTGGGCAAAGTGCTCTGCATGTGAAAGATGGTATGTAAAATTCCACAAAATGGCTTTTATGATAATAATTATTCTCTGCTAAACCCAGAAGGGTTAAATCAAGGCAGGTAGCTGGAAGGGGAGGTCCAAATCAGAGAACCAGAGTTTTACTAGAAGTTTACACCTGGGCTCATAGCATGGCAACAGGAAACTGGCCTCCTGAGTTGGGGGCTGACTGGGGCAAAGACTTGCCAAGACCTCTGACACGTTACCCCAATCTCTCTCCTGGCCCCCACCACACCACAGGCATGCTGTCTGTCTAGAAGCTGCATCCCTGGGGTGGCTCAAACCTCAGACTCCACAAGCACTGGAGCCACCTGGGCCTGCTTTCTGTTAATCATTCAGATTGCTCTTTCCTAGCCGCAGCCTTGCCTCAGGGTGGCCATTAAGAACGTTACTTCCTAATTTAAGCTCAAAATACAGTTCTGTGGGGGTTTAAACACAGAGGCATCTGTACTCATATCTTGATAAATTGTAAAATATCCCCCCCATGTCTCCCTGTCTCACTCCTCCCGCTTCCTTGTTACCATTGCAAGTCTGGCACATAGTCTTTCAAAGAAAAAATAGAATTAAAAAAAGGAAGAAAAGAAGAAAATGAAAAACTTATTCTTCCTAATGTTCCCTAACGTTTAAACACACACACATACACATGCACAATTATACACTTAGTATTTTTTCAGGGAAATGGTATCCTTAAGGATCAACATACGATCCTAAGTCATATGTTGGCATGATTTTGTTGCCTACCCTTGAAGTGGGAATATGAATTTATTTGAACAGACTTTGAACGTGACCCTGAGAAGAACTGCTCTGGCATTTGACTGGTCGGAGTGTGGAATAGAGGGCTCTCTGTAGCCCTGTGACTCACTCCAGAAATTGTACCTGCTGTTTTGTGGGGGTTAGGGAGTTACTTTTTATAAACAAAAATCCAGAGAGCAGTTTCAACATTTATAAGTGTATCAACAAGGTTGAATACAAATTGTACCAAACTTGCCATCACTCGGGACACTCTCTGAGATGCAGCTGAGCCAGGAAGAACCCGTTCCAAAGCACCCTGGTCTCCTTTTCCCATAGCCTGACTTCCCTCCCCTCTCCTCTCCTCTCTGAGCTAGATGATGGGGTAAAGCCTGGAGCCTGTCTGGTACAACCCTTTTATTTCACAGATGAGGAAACTGAGGCCCAGAGAGGGATTGCCCTTGCCCAATACTGTGTCCTTGACACTTTTCTCTTCTGCCTTCACTCTCTGTACTTTCCAGTGTGAATGACACCAGCCTCACCTCTCTCTGGTGCCATGCCACTCTCTTTTATTTGGCATGGTAAAAAAAGCAGGTCTCTTTCCCTCCTCTCGAGCCCCACTGCCCATCACCCCACCACTGTGAGTACTGCACTACTGGTCCCCACCTGTACCCTTCCATTCATCACAAACTCAGCACATGCTGCTCTCTTACCAACTCGTATCCACAAAATCACAGCACGAGACGGTCATGCCAGCAAAATGGATCAAGAAAATAGTGCTTGATAATTTACTGTAAGAATCACCTCAAACAAAAATTCTCTTCTGTTGGGATGGAGACAAGAGAGACACGTAGCCGCTGTTCTGCCTCCCCTATAATCAGGATGTAAAAAACTCAGTAAACATGTCACAGCAAAGGCTCATATCATTCAAATCTTCCCTAATCCACTGCCATCATTTGAAGAGCCAGCATTTCGTTAAAAACTGTAGTGTTGTCCGTGACACTGACAGTGTATTAATTTGTCGTGTGAACCTGTCGCTTTGCAAACGCTTGGTGTCCGGCGTGTGAGCAGTGAGCTTTGTTGAGGTATAGCTTGGCCACAACTGGAAAGAACTCAGGAAAGTATGTGCTTTGTCCCCTTGACTTACAGATGAGGAAACTGGCCCCCAGCGAGAGGGAGGGACTTGCCTAGGGCCACTAACCTATGGTAGAACCAGGACCAGTTCCACAAAGTCAAATACAAAGTCAGGATCCGTGTCCACGTCAGCCCACTGCCAGCCCAGCTTCTGACAATGGTAGAAATGCAGGATGTTGACTATAGAAAAGAGATGGTAGAGGTCTTCGTAACCTTTTCTTCTAAATACAAAAGGGCTGGGCCATCTGCATTGAGAGGAAGCTGAAGAGTTTTTCACCGCAAGACAGCCACCTGAGTTAAAGAGACCCAGGTTCACCGCAAGACAGCCACGTGAGTTAAAGAGACCCAGGTCCCAGCAGGACAGCCTCTCTTTTATGGAAGCGGGCTTGACCAGTGCTAGTGCATGCGTGGAATCGGAGTTACTTTCCTCTGGCTCATCTAGACTACTCTAGGGCAGGCAGTAGGTGGTCCAACTTTGATGTCACCGGTAGCAGCCAATGCCAACGATTCCCTGGCCAACTAATAGGTTGTCACAGAAGCCCCCCAGTTGCTGGGTCAGTTGCCAGGAATTTGAAGTGTCGACAGAGAAAGATAAAGACTAGGAAACTGTTTCTAACACCATTGGCCCAGAGCAGAGAGTAAATCGCTAGCAACGACCTGGAAGAGGCTATAAAATCAGAATAAAACAGGATGATAATTCATGATGCACAATAAAAAGAGCAGGGGAAGCTGAGGAGCCAGTGATGGTTAGTTTCCCTCCACGCCCCAGTTCTTTAACCGTGCTGAGCATTTCCTGCCCAGCCTGGTGCCCCTGCATTTTGGAGAGCCCCTGTGTCCCTCACCCACAGCATCCAATCCCACCCGCAGGGCTCCCAAATCCTGACAATGAAACTCGGTGAGGGCCTTCTACGCAGACCTCCCAGGACTAGCTCAAGGTCATGCAGCTAGTCAGTGGCAAATCCAAGGCCTGGACCCCAGACTACCTATTTCAAGATCAAAGTCTTTCTCAAATCCACCCCATTTTCCTTGCCAGGAACAGAAAACTTGAATTTCAAGATCTAAGTGAAAGCTCTTCTCCATATCCGATGTTCTCCACCCCCCGCCCCGAAAGCCCTGGGAGGCCAGAGCTCAGATGGGGCGGGGAAGGTGGGTACGCACTCTTAACTGGCCATTGAGCCTCGTGGTGGACCGGGGCAGCCCCAGGGGGAGGCCAGCTCACCTCACTGACGGCAGATCCTATGGGAGACAAGGGGGACAGCCTGCCTCTCTGCCTTGCCCGCCTCCCCCACCCCTCCGTGGATTTGGGTCACCTGCAAGCCGTTGAGCCTGTGGGGCGCCTGGGCTGCCCCTGTTCCTAGAGTCTCCGTGGGCTCCCCACAAGGGCTAGCCAGGGGCCCCAAGGGGCTCAGGCATTCCTCTCCCCATTTAGCACTGGTTGTGAATTGTTCCGAGTATTCTGATAAGTGGGGACATCCCTTGTCCCGCGCAGCAACCAGCCACAGAGCCCCTTCCCGGTGGGTTTGCAAGGTGGAGGGAAGGTAACTGGCAGCAGAGAGGGTGCTGGCCCCCCTCTCATCCTGGTGACTCTTTCTGGGGGTGATTTTGGAGACTCACCTTGGGACCAGTCCTTTGCAGCTGGGTTAGAGGTGGGGTGGGCAGGAGGGCAAAGGGCTGAAGACAAGAACTCTGGGGCTAGAATCTAGCCCCGGCTGGACCACTAATCCATCACGTGACATCTCTTCAGTCACCTCTCAGAGACCCACTTGCCTTGTCTTGCCCATCTCAAAGTACCCTTGGAAAGCTCCCAGGAGATAACGGATGTGATGGGACTTTGTAAATCTCCAAGCCCTGGGGTTCTAGGGTGCAGTAACTATCACTGGCTGAGCAAAGAGGTCACCAACAGGCCCGCCCCAGCCACCATGAGTCTTGAGGCCATTTATGGTCAGTCCCCAGACTTGTTGCTCTCGCCATACCGGCCACATCGGGGACCTGCACCTTCTTGTGTATCTCCCACCAAGGCAAGCCTAAAACTTAGGGAAAGCAAATACAACTGAACATCAGGCCACTGTGGAGAATCTGAGGGTCACTGATGCTGAGTATCCCCCTGAGACCTCCTTCCCCCATATAATCCTTTCTTTTTACTCATCCTTTTTCCCATGATCACTCAGAGGAGGGAGGAGGACATCAGCTTTGAGCCTTGCTGTCCACCCAGCCTCCCTACCTTAAGCTCAAATTGTCCTGATGCCCACTCGTTCTTAAGAATGGGAGTCTCCAAGGACCCCCTGCCTCCCCAGTGAGGGGTCTAATGGCTCTCGTTGAGGCTGTTCAGCCCAGCAGCTGCCCAGAGGCCCATCCCAGAATTCCTGAAGACTATCTGGGTACCAGACTTGGGCAACAACAGCTGTGCTAATAATCTATCTCAAGAATTTCAGACTCTTCTGCCTGGCGGGTCCCCCTTATTTAACCGGGTGAACCCTTGAATCAGTTGACATTTAAGGGCACAATTCTGTGTTAACCCAGAGCGCAGAAATTTCCAAAGTGATTTTTCACAGGTGCAATTGCCACCACCAGGGCCTTGGCCCGTAGCCTCCCCTTGCTCTGCAGACACACAAGCGCCCCTCGTGCTGAACTCGTGAGTCTCCAACTCTGCCCTGCTGGTCTCCAAGAATTGCTTCCCTTTTCTCTCGCTTACTCTTCAACCACCACCCCCCGCCACCCTGCTCCCTCACAGAACTTCAGTTCCTTGAGTAGGTTGACATAAACAAGGTGACAGTTATAAAGGAATCAAGTTTTAAAGTAATTGTACTCAAGGAATTTGAGGACCAGGGGAATTTCCCAGAGGAATGAAAATTAGCAGTATGGTGACCTCTTTGGAAAAGCTCTGCTGTGTTTAATAAACCCTTGTTCACCAGGCCTGCCAGCTTCTGTTTCCATTCAAAATCATGATCAGAGGATGCATGAGGGGGAATCCCCCTAAACCCAATTATCCTCCTCCACGGAGGATGCATGCTGTAAGAAACCCCCAAACCTTTTCTCCTTGGCCTGGGCATATTTTTCCAAATTCTCCAAGGGAAAGGACAGGGTTTCTGTGGCTGAATCCAGAAATGAACTCCCTGGCTTTCCCTGCCATCTGGTTATTTGGCGTCCTAACAAGCTGCCTGTTCAACACTTCCCATCCTCTGAAGCTCTGCAAACAGGACTATCTGGGGCCCTCCAGGTGCTGCTCCTGGCAGTGTGGGCAGCGGGGGGGACGCCCCTCCAGGTAGATACCTTTGGAGATGGGTTGTGGGCGCTTCAAGCCACAGGTGGTTCCCATCACTCATCTCCATGTAAACTGCTGGCCTCCTGCTCAAAGCCAAGGAGCTCCAACTGGTTCCTTTTCTGCCTGATTGCCGCCTGGGCTGCTCTGAGTCAGCAAAGGTGGAGCCTGGCTGTTTGCTGGGCACTTGCAGCACCAGGGCACAGCGTGCTCGGCTGCGAGTGGGTGTGGGGCTGGTCCCAGTCTCTGTCCTCATGGAGCTTACAATCTGGTAAGGGACACAAGACAAGGATGGCCCCAGGAGGGGAATGGCTCAAAATCACACACAGAGGGCCTGCGGGGACCCAGCCCAGCAGGCTCTGCAGACCCTTCTCCCCAGACCTAGAATAGAGGCAAGCTTGCCTCTGGGCTGGGTCTCAAGCAGCACGGGTTCCTCATTAGTGGGGTCTGAGATCATAAGTCTTTCTCTCTTCGTTGACAAGACAGGTGAGGCGCTTACTAGATGGAGTTGGCTGTTCCCCAGGCAGAGTTGTCTGACTGTCTCCCAGAGCCCACTCAGCCCTCTGGCCTCCACAACCTCCCTCTGCTTATGTTCGGCCTGACAATTCTATTGATGCATTGATCCCTGCTGGGCTTGAGGAGCCTTCCCACCGAACATACTAACGGCTCAGTCTGGGGTCCCCCAGGGGCAGGCTCTGGTGGAAGGTGGAGGGGAGTGGACTGTGGCCTCCTATCTGGGGCTGGGGTGGGGCTGGGATTGGAATTGGGTTGGAGATTTTGGTGGGAAGCAGAGTGATTACTTAGAGGGATGAAAGCGGGCAAAGGAGATTCCTTTGTACATCAGACTGTGGCTGTTCTGAGGGGAAAAGGGGACGCAGGGTGGCATGGGGACGCAGGGCCACCTGGTGTCTTTCTGCCCTACCCCGAAACTGAGTGCACACGCATCCATCTTGCTATCTGCTTAGGGAGGCTTGTTTTTTCCTTGCTCATCATCCATGGTGAAGAGGAGGCTTAACATAACATGGGAATGTGCTTTAAAACTTGTAGAATGCCAGAGGAATGACTAGGATCCCTTGTTGCCATCCCCCCGGGGACCTGTGAGGTGTTTAGCTGAGCGTGGTCTTGAGCACATGGGTCTCTCGGTGAGACCCAGTCAGGCTGGCAGCCACAGGTTCGCAAACTGTTCAGACAGGATGCACTGCCTCAGTTCCCCAACTGACCAAGCATTTCCACAACCCTTTCCTTCTAGCTGCCAGGGTTGCCTCCTACCCTCCATCTGGTGGAATTTGGAGTCATCCTGGCAAATCTCTCATTTGTGCAGAAATCCCAAATAGGCATCGAATGAAAGGCAACATTCAGGCTGAGGGCAGAGCGAAGAAAAGGGAGCTGCTTCTTGGTCTTTGTCTTTGCTCCCTTGAAACCTTCCCTTTCTTTGGCTTATTCCAGCTTTAGACCCCTGCTCGCATGGCCCCAGGCTTTCCACTCAAGGGGACCTCAGCTGGCCTCAGGTGGGAAGGTGTGAGACATTCCTTGGTCCTTATGTGTAATAGAGGGAGGCGATGCGTGGTTGGGCACATTCATGTGCACAACCCAGCAAGGTATTAGGAGACTGTGGGTCAGGAAATGCACATTCTCATCTTAGTGGGGTGGGAAGGAGGCATGGTCTAGATCCTACTTCCAACTCTGCCATCAATGAGTGGGTGTGCAGTTACTGATTGCATCCACGTCTTGGTTTCCTTCATGGTTGGATTCCAGAGCTTTCCCTGAGTCTCTTCTTTGGTTCCAACAGTTTAGGCTGTAAATACAGTGGGATTCAGCCATTAACTTTCAAGTCAGTTCCATAAAGAATCATCTAGATGGAATTATCCACGGAGGCCCCACCTTAGCCCGCAAGTGGTCAGGGTCAGAAAGAAATCTGAGTTCACCTACACTGCCTCATCCTCTCCACCAGAGTCCCTCTCCGATGACTGTACACACCCACGACAGAGTTCGGTTCACCAACAGATACGATCACTGTGACCTCCTTCTGGTCTACACCTAGCTTCATAGCTACACCTAGCTTCATTTTTATATAGCATGCACTGGCATCCACTGGGCACATCTTCACACATTGTACCCCCCAACCCCTCCTCCATGAGGAATGTCATTAGGATAACCCAGTCCAGTCACCCGGGAAGGAGACCGCCCTAGTTGGCACCACTGCAAAGCCTCATATCTGGGTGTTAATTTCTCTGAATACTTACTTCTTGGTGGGTCTAGTGTAAAGCTGTAGGAGAAAACCCAAGGGAGGTGCTTCTGATCAGCAAGAAGGCAGGAAAGCCACCCACCCCCTTACTTATCCCCCTGCCTACCACCTACCCTGGCACCTGAGCCGCCGCTTTCTGGGCCTGGCCCATAACCCATCTGGGCCTCTCACACCCCACCTCATCCCACCTCATGTTAAACTCCTCATCAGGAGGGAAGCCCTTTTTAGACATAAATATTGTCACCACAGAGGTGAATAGGACTAAGATTTCTGTAAAGGACAGATCTGAAAACAATTTAAAATGAGAGCATGTGATGCGGTTTCTTAGGGGAACACAGAGTGTTCTGTAGACAAGAAGAAGCCAGTGGGTTCCTGGAGGAGCTCACGGAGAGGTGATGCTTGAGCTGGGTCAGAGCAGTGGGGTGATCAGGGGGTGTCCAGGGACGGGCTCAGCAAGGCTCTCTCCTCCGTCTGGGAGCCGTCAGCAGAGAGCACCAAGGGGGAGCGGGAGCCCACGAGGAGGCTGGAAGAGAGCAGCCACTCTGGCCAGGGAGACGGATGTGCCTGGAGCTCAGCACAGTGTGGAGCGTGACAGTGACCAGTATGTGAGCCAGCGTGAGTGCGGAGCAGACGGGGAGCAATCAGGTCCCCTGGGAGGCCAGCAGGGCTTCACAAGATGCTTCACGGAGCTAGGCTGCCGCCCAAGTATGGCCTGGCCAGAGGGGTCGGCCAGTGTGGGAGAGGGGCAGGGCGTGGACCATCGAGTTTGCTATTTAGATGACTGTGAGGTTCTCCCTGCAGCCCTTTTTCCTTTCTTGGTGTCCTGAAGTCACAAGATTCCCCTGCAGTAGGCCGGGGATCAGCAGTATGGGATGACAGAGGTAGGGAGGGCAGGCTTCCATGAGCTCAGGGTGGGCCACCACCCCAGAGGAGATGACAGTATTGGGGGGGGGTGGCTGGGAGAGACTGGATATGAGAGGGCAAACTGGCCCTGCGGGGGTGGGGCGGGGGCAGGGAGGTTGAAGGAGTACGCTTCCAGTCCGGGTAGGAGGGATAGAAATGATAAGTACTCACAAGAGTAAGCAGAAAGTGGGTTTCCTTCCTGCTCTGCGTCCCGGGACCTGATGTAGAGAATATCACAGTGATCGTGTTTAGGAGCAGCAGGGAACTCAGTCTAGAGGCCCCGGCCTGGCCCCACCTGCTCCTACGGTAGGGACTTCTCCCTGTTGTCTTTGCCTCTGCAGGGAGGCCAGAACACCAGCCCTTTCCAGTGGTCCCCCGTGTGGGCACTGACAGCCCCGCCCCAGGGCTTCCTCCTGCCCCTCCCAGCCATCCCCTGCCCCAGGGGAGGTGTCCCAGCGTCCCAGTGCAGCAGAGTCCATTCTCTTGAGGTTCTTCTTCTGACCCTGCGTGTGGTCATGGTGCAGGCTGGGGAGGGGGCTAGTCCATTCCACGAACGGCCGTTAGCCACATGGCAGCTTCCTCTCCACGCTGCCCCTCCCTGGGGAGGACTAGAGTTGGGGCACGGCTTCTGGTGACAGAGGCTGTATCCATGGCTGAAAGCCACCCTGGAGAGGGCCCTGCTGCCTGGGCCCCTGGCGCTGACGTGAGGTCAGCAGAAGAGCCTGCCCTCCTGTTCTCTCTGCTTTCCGGCCTCCCCGGCCATCTGTTTGAAGAGCTTTTTTCTCTAATGGGTAACAAGCCAGGTGGGCGGCTCCTATCCCACGGAGGTGAGAGAGACCCAGTGTTTCCTTCAGTGTTTCCTTGTTCAGCAAAAATTTAGAAGTTATGTTGTCCCGCACGTGGGCATGGAGTTCTCGGTCACCCCCGGACTCCCTGCCTGACTGTCCCCCATCCCAGCAGTGGGAAAAAGGCGACCTGCTAATTATCTTTTCAGTCTCCCACTGAAGCCCTAAAAGCAATTCTCAGAGCTTCTCCCTGCATCCTGGCTCGGGTGAAACGATCCCATACGTGTCCCCTGATGGTCGGCCTGCTCGGGCCGGCTGCTCGGGTTCTGGTATCTTGGTCCTGGTTTTGATGCCTCGCATCCACCTCCTGCCTCAACCCCTCTGGCCTTTCCGGAAGCCAGGGGGAGTCGCAGGGGAAGCCCGACAGATGCACAGGAAGCTGTGAGTGATGTCGAGTAGGGTGGGGATTGGGGGCCTCAGGCGGAAGTCCCCCCTTCACCTCTGGATGACCACGCACCCGACTCCTCCCCAGAGATTCTTTTCACTTACGACTCCCTCCTGCTATCTTAGCGCCTCCCAGATCAGCCTTCTGAGATGCAGAATCCCTTTGCCCTACATTCTCTCTTCACCCCACCCCCAAACGTGCCCCCACTGACTGCCCTTAGGTCAGCTGGGACAGGGCATGGTACACACAACTATGACTCTCTCTGGGGCCGCGTGGTTGTCTTTACAAGAACCATGAGCATGGCACAGCAGCCACTGGGAGGTCTATTCAGCTTTGATTGACATGACCAGTGTCTTGCTGAGCCCTCACCACAGGCCAGGGACTGTCCTGGGCTTAGGCCCTGCGAGGTCTGGGGGCCCAGCCCGGCCTCTGCCTTTCTTTCTCCGCCCCACTCCTCTCTGAAGTCCGGCAGACGCTTCTCTAACAGACAGGAGACGGGGGAGTCTGCAGCACCCAGAGAACCCCGCCCCCCACCACCTGATACAGTCAAGGACATGGATGTCCTGGGACAGGGCACCACCACGGGTGCCCGGCCTGGTGCTGGCTGTGGCCTCTGTCTTCTTTTCAGGGAAGTGTCCATCAGCTTTCTGCCCCAGCTTGGAGGGATAAAAGGGAAGCCCTGATCCCTGATTCTGCAATTCTTCTGCCCTTGCATCTTGTCCTTTCCTCCCACCCGCCCTCCCCAGGCCTCGCCAGACGGCACCCCGTCTCAGCTAACGCGGGTGGGTGTGGTGGGGAGGGCAGGCAAGGACCGGGGGCCCTGGGTCCCCTCTTCCTTGCTGGCTGAGGAGCCTCGAGCCAGCCCTGGCCCCCGGGGAAGTCAGACGGGCTGCCTCCGTCCTGATTCAGACTGCTGCTGTCGCTCAGGGCCTTCTCTGTCTCTGTGTGTTAATAACGGCTTTGAGCTCTAAAGGAGGGTCCCTAAAACGGGACACCTCCCACACAGATGCTTCCAAAAGACAGCTGCGCGAGAGAGACAGAGAGACGGGGTCTTCCTGCCCTCAGGTCACTGGGACTGTAAGCGGAAATGCTTCCCCCGGGAGGCAGTCTCTTCCTTTCAGGGGTCTGGCTTTGGCCTACCGAATGCCCTGCAACTTGCTACGTTTCTGTGCTTCTCTTCGAAGTTACCTTGCTCTTTCTGTGCTCTGCTCCCCGAAGCTGCCCCTGTCCTTAACCTGAGGCAGAAGGGTCCCCTGTCTGCCCCCAGCACCCTGTCCTTCTTACCGCCCCAGCTCAGCCACACCCACTGTGCTCAGGATTGACCAACAGGGTGAGATGGAGAAGAACGAGATGAGGCCGCACCTTGACGACCCCCACAGTGCCGGAGTCCTGCTCCAGTTGGTCCAGGGGTACCCAAGGGATGAACGGCGTCGGCGAAAAGAAAGAAAGGAAAGAAAGACACAGAGTCTTGTGAAGGTTCAGAGATGAAGATTCTTTATTGCTCTGAGTCTCTACTTATGTAGCTCATGTTTTAGGTCAGTCACCTTTGTAAGGATTCTTTGGCAATAGTTTCCCATTCAGATGATTTATCTCTTGATTCTAAGACGGAAATGTTCTTTCCTGGTCTTTTGTTGCATTTCGGTTACATTTTTACCCCGAAACCTATTCTTATTTGACTAAAAACATGATCCGTGATGTCATAAATCATATTGTTCTGTCTCCTTCAGCAAACACAGCGTCTTGCTTCAGGGAATAAGCACTATAGCGGGATTTAAGGTCAAGAGTCTTTCATAGTACAGCCATTGTCTGTGGGGGTCTGTTTACCATCTACCCACATATTACAACACTATTTGTGGCGAAAACAAATCTTTTACAGTCTACCCTGAAACCACCTGCAGTATGACTCATATATTTCCTTTTGTCTGTGTTCGGGTTCGGGGGGGGTGGGGCACAAATATCTCTAACATCCCAATCTTTATGAGAAAAGGCAATTGGGTTAGTTTCTGCAATTTTTCTTAATACATGATCCAAGTTTTCAGTCATCAATAATAATCTCCTCATGAGGCCAAATCACAATAGGCTTAGGGCTTGTTCTTTAAATGAACATGGCCTTACTCCCTGGCTGAGTGTTAGGGACCCATCAGCCAGGGGCCTCAGTAGGTTTAATCATTTGGGGAATATTTCTTTGGGACAGAGGATCATTTTTCTTTCCCCTAAACTCTCGTGAAATCACTACAGAAGCCAGTTTAAATCCTGCCAACAAGGAAAGAAACACAGCTAGCCACAACAAAGGCATAGAAACAGGAAGGAGTGAAGGTTCTGATTCTGGAGAGAAACCGCTTTGCAGTTTTCTTCTTGAGTGGTGCCGTGACTTTGTCATCCGGCAGTAGATCCAGAACGGCTCCCAACACCACAGCGCGGGGGAGGCCCAGGCCTGGGCTCCTGTCCTGGACGGCCGGGTCCGCACCACAGGAAACTCTGTAGAAGCACAGGCACCCGAACCACCTCCCAGAGCTTCCAGCCAGCAAGTCTGGAGAGCGCTTTGTTGGGCTTGGGGGCAAGAAGCAGGGGCCTCACTTAGACAAGAGAAAGCTCTCCTCTTTATCCCACTGACAGTCTCCAAATCGGAGCAGGGGAGGAAAAAGAGGTGCAAAAACTGTGGTTGGAAACAGCTGTCTATAACAGTTATCAAACTTTTGAAAAAACAAGAAGCAACAAAGAAATAAAAGCAGGAGATAATTAAGTACATCATTGTACACACCACTTGTTAATTAAGATTTTACTCTGAGAACCTGACAGAATCTGCTTACAAGGTGAGAGCGTGCGGGCAAGCGGCATATGGCAAGCCATCTGCAATGCGAACGCACTGTCAGAACTTCCCTGCCCCGCAAAGAGCAGGAGATGCTAAATGTGGTTTTCTGGAGTGAAGCGATTTATCTTCATTCTCTGCAGAAGAGGAGTTGACGTCTGGAAGGGAGGATGAAAGAAGGGCAGGAAGGGGTGCGGGGTGGGGAGGAGGTGGTTTGCTGTGACACCACGTCCTCCACGCAGATCACACGTCTCAGTACCGTGTGCTCCAGGCTAGGTGTGTTTTGGGGACCCCTTGGATTGTTAACCTGTCTGAGAGCCAGTCCTTAAAGGTGCATGACACGCCCAGGAGAGGAGGCACAGCTGAGGACTCTGATCAGCTCCTCTCCTGTGTGCTGGGGGTGCAGGGGGATTGCAGGTCTGTGGAAGGTCCTGAGAAAGGTGGATGGGTGGGGGCATCGAGAGTCCCCTTATTTCTCGACCATCAGCCCTCTGCCTGCCATTTCACCATTAGAGTTTCTGCTCTCAGAAGTCCTTCCCCTCCTCAAACCTTGTTCCTCAGCTGAGATCAATTAGCTACCCAGCCCTGCCCTGGGTTGATGTAAGACCTGATAAGGTGATGCAAACAGGGTGAGGTTTACCTATGAATGGAATTATCATTAAATAAGTCAGCCTGGAGTCCTGCAAGCTCACACCTCTGCTTTCAGTTAACCCCTGACGGCAGAGTCCCGAGCACAGCAGGCCCAGGGCTGTGGACCCAGCCACCCCCTCCCCCAGCCCCCTTCATTCTAAGGGCTTTCCCAGTTCTGCTGCTTGGCTCTTAAGAGCCTGCGCAGGCTGCTGAAGGAGGGCAATGTGGGAGACGGGTTCTTGTGGGTTAATGGGTAACTGGAGACAGGCTTGGTGGGAACAGAGCAGGGCCAGCGTGTGGACACAGCCCTGCCAGGCCCCCAGCCCACGATGCCAACTCGGACTCTCTCCCCAGCCCCTCCGTACTCGGAATACATCACCCTCACCCCACCCCAACCCCACGGTCTCGTGTGCCCCCGGGGCCCTGTCGAGGTGTGGTCACATAGCACAAAGCATGGTGACCTGTGTGTGGAAGTCCCCAGCCTTCCCCCACGGACCCCCTAGTTCGGAATTGCTCTCTGCCCAGATTCAGGCCAGAACCCTAGCCTTTTGCTTCTATACCCTAAAGTTGTGTGCATGTTGCGCGGGGGACCCTCCACCTCTGTCGGTGAGCATCCATCCACTGCATACTTGTGAGAGACTTTCCCTCCCTACACGTACTCCAGCAAAGCCCCTGTTGGGCTGTGGAGATGAGGCTGCTTTGCTTCCGGGCTCACCTCACCTGCCATCTCTAGCTGCCATTCCCGCAGGGCCCACTGCCCTTGTGCTCCACGGTGGGCTCACGGTCCCCTTCCTGCCACTGCTCTGGCCCTTTCACCAGTAGTTCATTCTCCCACACAGGGAGCCCCTGCTTCCATCACACGAGAAGGACCCTGTGTAGACCCCAGTCGGCTCCCTAGAGGGTAGGGCCGTGCCGGGTGGTCATGACCGGATGGAACAGACACCAAGCTCTGCAAAGCTGTCCGGGCCTTTGCTTCTGGGGCACTTGGGCACAGACCTTCTCATTCTTTTCTTCCCTGAGGAGGTGGCCAGCAGCAAAGATGGGGGAAGCAGGGGGGCACGGGGCAGCTGGGCTGACACATCCATTGGTCGGGCCCTTCCCTTCTTTGAAAGTAGATGACAGTGTTGATCCCAGGAAAGACACAGGTCCCTTGAAGACAAAAACCCTTCACACTCCCTGTCTCTATGGATTTATTACTCTCTGCATCTTATTAACAAAGGAAACCCCATCACAGAAACAGAGTCTTGCGGCAGGGAATCTCAGAGGCAGTGAAGTCTGCACCCCCTTGCTTTTATAGATAAGGAGAATCAGGCCCTCTGGGCAGGGTGACTTGCCCAAGATCACCGAGGTGACAGAAGAACTCCCTGCCCTGAGACCCCAGTGCAGCAGTGCAGGGCCTGGCCAGTGCGCACCAGGCAGATGGAGAAGGTGGCTTCAGTAAGGAGGGGGCAAGCGAGGAAAAGTGGAAAGGCCACTTGGTGGGCGTCATCGGGAAGGTGGTTCTTCAGGACAGAACAGAAGGGTGTCCCAGGGACGGGCAACAGTTGCTGTGTTTCTGAGAATGAACCCCTGTTTGTATCACTAAGGGCCAGAGCTCCCATAACTTTTTCTGACCAGCTGGGATATCTTGGGAGAATAAAGGTGGAACTGGGGCTTGGGGTGGGATAGGAAGTGAGGACCAGAGACACGAGCCAGGAGGGAAGATCGTGTTCAGGCCCAGATCCAGACAGCAGTCTGTGGCCCAGGACAGTTGAGAGCCATCTGGGCACCCTCTGGGTTGGGTAGGGTCTGCCCAGCCGCAGGGTTACCCTGAGTCAGCACAGATCTTGGCTGAAGCAAACAGGGCATTCACAGAAGGGCCTAAGGAACCATGGGTCCTTGTTGTCTCTGGAAACTTGGCACCTCTGGGCAGGAGAGGTGAGGATGCCCAGCAGGGGAAAGGAGCCCTTCTGCTGGCTTTAAATTGAGGGCGGGGGTGGTTGGAGAGGTGAGGATGGCCTTGGGGGTTGGTCAGGAAGGGTGGGGCTGCTTTCTGGGAACATGCCCCTCCGACCCCGAGCAAGGGAGGAAGGGGTCGACCAGGCCCTTGCTCCAGGTATGGGACCCTCTCTCTCCTCCTGCCTCACCCCTGCAGACAGTTTCAGAGGCCCTCCACAGAGGACGGGGTGCCTGGGGTGGCAAAGAGTAACACAGACTCCACTGGCCCACCCAGCACCCCATTTCCTCCCCATCCCCCCAGCCCCACAGTCCCCCAGGGACATCTCTGTAGCTGGCCCTAGGATCGCTGGAAGGCTCCGAGAGCTGGCCAGAATCCCCTTTTGAGCCTTCAAGGTCCTGTGGGGGCCAGCCTACAGAGAGATCGCCCTCCCCCAGGAGTTCCAGGGGGCCAGGCCCCTCTCCTTAGGGCCAGCACCCCCTAGACTCCTCTTCCTGTACTTGCCCCAGAGGTCCTCCAAGCCAGGCCTGATGGGTGGGGAGTTCTGTCCCTGGCAGGGTCCCCTGGCTGTCCCATGGGTCTCCTCTGCTCAGCCGATGGGGAAGGCCCAGGTGGGATCCCAGGGTCTGGTCCCCAAGACCTCGGCCGAGCACCCCCAGCCTGGCCAGTCCTCCCAGTTTCCTCTTCCTCTTCCAGATGGCTGCTTTGTCAGGGCAGCCCCGGAAGACAGAAGCACCCGTGTGGCCTCCCTGCTCCCTCTGAGCCTCCAAAAGCCTGCGGATCCTTGCTGGCTAAGGCCCTGTCTCGCATCTCTGACTCCCGCACTACCTCCTGCCTCTGCTGAAGCTACGGTACCACTTCTCTGCCCTTTTTCATGGGGCAAGGAATTCTTGTTCAGGGCCTCCCTCTCCCAGGCCCTCCTTATTTGCAGCTACTTGTCATGGAAAATCTGGGCAGGTGGGAAGCAAGGGGAAGGGAGGTGCACGCGTGCTCCGTCACTTCAGTCGAGTCCAGCTCTGTGCGAACCCATGGACTGCAGCCTGCCAGGCTCCTCTGTCCATGGGATTGTCCAGGCAAGAATACTGGAGTGGGTTGCCAGTCCCTTCTCCAGGGGATCTTCCCCACCCCGAGTCTCTTATGTCTCCTGCCGTGGCAGGCAGGTTCTTTACCACTAGCACCACCTGGGAAGCCGAGGGGAAAGGATGGTATGGGGCAAAGGAGGTGAAGCTTTAAACAGTGCAGCCATTGAGAAGAGAATTCTCAGGTGAATATACCGAGCTGACCCCTGGAGATAAACAGCCTATGGGAGGTAGAGTGAATCTCCGGAGATCTTGCTCGGGAATCATATGAATTGGTCATCCTGGGTATAGCACTCAAACGCACAGCTCTACAGTATGAACATTTGTATTCCTTCTTTATTATAAGGAACACAGTTTCAAAGAGATTTCAAACTTCCCTCCTTGCCCTCCATGCATGAAGGGAGGATATGTTGATGCCTTGTTTTTGGTGGATCCCCGAAAACAACGTGCGCGTGGATGAGTCCTGTCACCTTCTGCTTGTCCATTGCTTTTTATCAGGTCTTGATTCTTTGGTCATCTTCTGAGAAAATTCCCAGAAAGGGACCCAGGCAATCATCTTACCCATCCCCCTACCTCTGGTTTGACCCCAACTCACTCCCTCAACCACCCAAAACAAAGGAGGAATAATCTCATGCTCAAAGCTTTTCACAGCTGAGACTCATGTATTCCCAGCCCTCCCTCCCCTGATGTCTATAGGAAGGCATGCTCTCCACCTATCCATCCATCCATCCTTCCTTCCATCCATCCTTCCATCCATCCATCCTTCCATCCTTCCATCCATCCACCCATCCATCCATCCATCCATCCATCCATCCATCCTTCCATCCATTCTTTCATCTATCCCACAGCATGGAACTTGGAATTTCCAAGAGAGTCCTAGTTGAATATAATTTCATTTTTTAAGGGAAGGTGATATTTCAACAAACCCCTTATGGGCTTGATCTTTCTCAAACCTTTGTGTGAGTGACCTCACAAAGGCTACAGGTATAATGGCTGCTTCCAAAGGCATCGCGACCAAGGAAGGGCACAGCCCAGTGTGCCTGTGAATTGGGAAGACAGTGCTGCGTCCAGGTCATGGGTGGGGCTCGTGGTGGTCCAGACAGACCCATCTTGTCGCCAGGAACCGGGGCTAGGTTTCCAGCCTCAGAAAAAGGGGACCTTCAATGGCTCAGAAGAGACTGGGCCTGGGATGCTGGTTCATGGGCTGTAATCTCACAAAGGGCCAGTTCCTAAAGAACAAATGCCAATTATTTATTTACACTGAGTATATAACTGTCACAGGGACCAGAGCCTCATGTTGGACCCATCAGCACACTCCCTCAGAGAATAGTCGCTGTGAGAAGGTAAATTATAACTGAAACTCTGGGGCAGAATCAGCCTGGAGGCGAGGCCCTTAGACGTGCATTTGTATAGTTCTCTACTGAGAAAATGTCAGCATTAAACAAAATAGCTATGGAGGGGCTTCAGCCATCAGACAGAGGGAGGCCCGTGGCCCCAGTGTGGGAGTTTGCGCTACTTCTTAGCTTCTCAGCCTCTTCTGAAGCATGGGGGCCCCTCTCCCCCTATGAAGCAGAAAGTTTGCCTCCTTTTACAGAAAGGCAAACTACCAGATACTCGCTTTTCATGCTCCTTTGCAGCTTGGCTATGGGGTGAGCCCCAAGCCCAGCAGTGGTGCACAGCACCCCAGGCTTTGATAGACGCTGGGGGTGGAGAAGCCTCCATTCTGGGGACAGTGGTGACCAGGCCATTCCAGTTTCTAAGACCAGCTGTTCTTCCAAGAGCCTCCAGCAGCCCCCAGCCTCCAGACTTGTCTGTCTGCTCTGCAAACCACAGGGGCCAGGGCCTTGCGGGTGACAGTGGTGGCCTCTGGACCAGCTCCAGGGAGGAATTTCAGACGTTGTTCCTAGTCAACTGCCTTGCAGAGTCCTGAGCTGCCCGGTGTCTTTTTAATAAGTTCCATTTCTGCTCACATCCACCGCTGTCCTTCTCTGCGACCTGCTGATAAGAAGCCTGCCTGATAGATGACTCCCTGGCTCTGCCCCCTGTCAGCCATCCAGTCACACTGCTGGCATGGCACACCTGGGACGAGTCCCGAGCTCCCGGGGCCACCTTGCTTGTCCTGCCATCATCCCAGGAGCTGCGGGGAGCCACGAAGGCCACATGTTTGCCAGAGACCCATCCCTCCCGGCCTGGCGTGATGGCAAGAATAGACTTGGTGGAGATGGTGGGTCGGAAAGGTGAGTAAACGGGTCGAGAGGAAAGGGGATGGTTTTCTGCAGAAAAGACATTAAACTAATCCTTGCTATTTGGACAGTAGAGCTGGGAACTGACTCAGGAGTGAGGACATGGCCCCTGTGCCAATATGTCATTCCCGACCCCAGCCCCTGGCTCTGAGCTGACAGCAATGGGGAAAACAGAAGAACGAGCACTTGGCAACAATTAATTGCTGAGATGCAAAGAAAAATTGTTTTGAATATTAGAATTATAGATATAAAGCTATTAGGAACATGATTCAGAGTTTATGAAAACATTATTTATATTGATTTATTCCCAGAGCCATCAAGACTCCTTGAAAATAATTAAAGTTGACATTTCCATTGCTGAAGCTAAATGTTGATATCATGTAATGAAAATTATATGCTTGGGATGGGCTGCGCGTCTCGAAAGCATTAAAACAAATACCAGCATCGGGGGAATCTCGGTCTACCCTGCCGTCTTATTATGCACCCAGCCACCCATGGACAGGCCTCTGAGGCTCTTCACCCACCGGCCCCTGGCCCAGCCCCCAGCCGTCAGTCACCCCAGGGGCTCCCAGAAATGACGAGTGGGGTGAGAAGCACACCCAGGGCCTCGAGCAAGGAAGGGGCTCGGTCAGAGCCTTGAGCAGGGGTGGGGGGGGGGCCAGGGTGCAGCTGGCACCAGCTCAGCAGGTCCTGGGTGGTGGCCAAGCAGGCCCTGAAGGAGGGAAAGAAGGTTAAGGAAGAGAAGAGAGGGAGCGTGGGGCCAGGAAGTGGGCAGTGAGGACGGCAGGGAGGCTGCAGGAAAGGGAGGGCGGGGAGGTCTTGTGTGACCTCCAGGCTGGCAGCTGAGTGCCAGTCTCCACCTCTCTTGCACCCCCCGTGGCCACTGGGGTCTTCATCTGCTGATGGCGGTATGAGCCAGTGGTGGTCTCTCAGGAGCCACGGCCAGCGTCTTCGCCTTATCCTCCAGGAGCCACTGTGCTGTTCTCCGCCCTCCTCTTTCCACCAGCCGAGCAGGGCAGCTGGCCTCTCGTGTCCACCTTTACCAAACCCGAGAGTGGGGGGTGCCCTAAGATGATGGATTTCACACAGCAACATGGGGACCCTTTGGTGAGTAGTGAAATCACTTTCATGGGCTGTGACCAGCATTACCACACACACACACACACACACACACACACACACACACAGCGGAATATACCAGTGGATATGGCACACACACACACACACACACACACACACACACAGCGGAATATACCAGTGGATATGGCACACAGTGAAGAGCAAGTTTCTATGAAACTTTATGTGCATGCATATATGGGTCCTGTGTATTTTTTTTTTCCAAAACAATGTGAAGCTGTTTGATACTCTAGGATTTTGTCCAGATTTTAATGTTTCTGTATGAATGTGGGTGAACTTCTATTTTGATTCTAGGATGTGTTCCTGGGGGTTAGGATGGGGAGGGGAGGGGGTTAGAATCAGTTTAAACTACACACACTCTCCCACACACTCAACCACACTCAGACACACCTACATGGACACACGACAGATCAGCAGAGACTCAGTATTCATGGTCTGTCTGCACAGCCGCCTCAGGAAAAGTTAGTCAAAGGCACCAGCCAGTCACCTGGGTTCTGGGCTCACTAAAAGCCCACAGGCCTGTCGATTTGTTCTCATTGGTAATTTCCATATATAGGCAAGTGCCGCAGCAGGAGCTCCGTGTTGCTGCCAGAACCCCTGGCTCTAGAGGCTCTTCCCCCAGAGGGCTTTGGGGTTGACTGAACTCAATTGTGTGCAAGAGTGCGTGCATGCATTCATTTTTTGCAACTCACTTTCCTGAATCATCTGTGTCCCATGCTCCGTGTTAAGAGTTGGCAATTTTGAGACGTCGGAGCTGAGTCCCAGCCTTGAAGATGTCAGAACTGAGTCCCAGCCTTGAACTGCCTCCTCTGATGGGAGACGGAGCCAGGTCACCACGACAACGCAGGGTCCTGTGGGCTCTGGCAGCCGTGAGCGCCAAGGAGGGGCGGGCGGGCGCCAGGACAGTCCTGCAAAGGACAGCACCCACACAGAAAGGCGCAGAAGGCTCAGAGGCCCCGAGGGTGAGGACGCCTGGCTGGCAGAGGCCTCGGGCGTCAGGGCAGATGTGAAGTTCTTGGAAAAGCTGGGCAGCCCCGAGGGTGGGGGGCGGGGAGGAGGCTCCAGACAGAGCGGGGGCTCCCCAGCGTTTAGGGGGAGGCTCAGGTCAGGTCTGAGGAGAATAGCTATCTGTTAGATGCCCAGACTGCGGTCAAGTCACTGCCCTGACGTTTTAGAGGGGAAACTGCAGGAGTGAAGGCGCCCCTCCTCTAGGGGGATGAGGCTCCAGGGAGGGAAAAGACCCACCGGCCCGGGGAGAGGTGTACCCCCTCAGATCCTAGTCTCTCCCTCGAGCCTCCTTACCTCCAAGTACTGAGGCCTGTCCTTCCCTACCCGCCCCCCAACTCAGACCCAAGAATCCTGGATGGGGCCACAGGCGGCCCACAGTCTGGGCGGGGGGACGGGCTGAAGGAGGGGAGCGGGGCTCAGTGGTGTGGAGACAGCACGGGTTGCCTAAAGGACCTTTCCCCTCAGATTCTGGGCCCCTCCCTTTACCCATCACCCCCCCACCCCCCATCCTTGCCCCACAGAAAGAAAGGCCCAGAGAGGGGAGACCCTAGGGAGTGGCCCTTAGGCGTCCATGGGGAACCCTGGCTCTTCCCCTCAGCTTGTCACCTCCCTCTTTCTCTCCAGAGCCTCCACTCTCTTTGGGGGATCCTAGGGTTCTGGGGGGCACATGCTACCCTGGGGCTAGACCACATGGCCTGGGCTGAGCCAACTGAATGCCCTCTGCGTATCTATCCAGTGCCGCTGGAATGCAGCTTAGGACACTGGCTGTTCTTTCTCACTTTCTTTCCTACATAAATGACCTTGAAGCACACAGACCCTAGAGTTTCTGGAAGACATCTGGGCAAATATTGAGTGGTATCAGCCTTGGAAGCCTAACTGTGGAGGGCAGGGGAGCCGTGGAAAGGAGCCTGCCTGTGGGCCCTCCACAGTCCAGGAGAGGCTCCCTGGTCCCGTGGGCTTCATTCCCAGTTTTCCACCCACTGGATGCATGACCCTAGGCAACTCAGAAGAGATGCTAATGATGGAATTTAATACACAGGTGTGAGGCTGAAAGGCCCCAATGCAAGCGCCTACCACTGCCTGGGGCACACAGAATGGGAGCTACGAGCCTCTTGTGCCTGGCTCTGCTCGGCAGGCTTTTCCGGCACTCATGGGGAGTCTCATACACCAGGCAATCACTCTGGTCGAACTTTAAAAGATGAGTTGGGGGGAAATGAGTAGGAACTAAGAGAGGTGGCAAAGGCCTGAGAAGTATAAGGTCACGTGATTATGGGAAGCCATGAGCAGCTCATTACTGGATTCCAGGAGAAACCCAGCAGCAGCAGGTAATGGAGCAGAGCCGCCCCTCGTGTGTGACGATGTGCTTGGAGGGGAGACCGTTCTCTGAGCCAAGGATCACAGACCCAAATGTCAAAAATCAAACGTGAGAGCTAACGGAGGGGAGCAGGGCGTGTGCGAGAGAAGAGCAGAGAAAGTCCAGGGGCGCTGAAGGGCAATAGGGGGTGGTGAGGACTGCGGCCAGCTTGAGGGCACAGGCTGTCGTGGGAGCCTCCCCACTTGGCCCCTTTGCACGGTTGCCTGCAGAGATTTGGACTCACTGGGGCCACATCTGGTTTTGTTTAAGTAAAGCCAGAACCCCAGATTCATGTGTGAAATCTCCTGATTTTAAAAGATAATGAATTTAAAATTTCTCAGAAATAATGGGGAAGCCAGTGCCAAGAAAGTCCTGATAAATCATGACTGCAGGTTGTGTTTAACCCACAGGCCACAAGTTTGAGGCTCTGGTGTGGGCGGTGGAGGCACCCTGATCAGGATAGCAGCACCTACTCTTTGTCTTTCATAACAGGGACTCTGGCATCTGTGGGAATAACTGATTTAAGGGCAGCTGCCTGGTGGCTGAGAGGGTGGGGAAGATGCTGGAACACTCCAGATGGGGATAATAAGGACAGGGGTAAGGAAATGGATCTGAATTTGAGGAAGGTGTAAAAAGTACAATCAGCTGGGCCGGGGGGCCCACACCTCCCTCTCCAGCCCACAGGATCCTGCATCCTCCGTGAGCCCTGGTTTGGGTACCATTCCCCTGGCACCTGACCTGCCAGGTCATCTATGGCTCACAGGTGTGGGTGCACTGAGCAGAGTGCAGTGACTGGAGGGCAAGGGCTGTGCTTTCCTCCCTGCTTCTAGGGACCCTGGTGAAAGGTTGTTTGCTGAATCACGAAAAGACGCCGGGATTCTTGGCCTCTGGATGAGAAGAATTCAATCCGGGGCCAGAGACGAGGCTTGATTGCTCAGAGCTTTTGTGTAATAAAGTTTTATTAAAGTATAAAGGAGACAGAGAAAGCTTCTGACATAGACATCAGAAGGGGGCAGAAAGAGTATCCCCTTGCTAGTGTTAGCAGTGGAGTTATATACTCTAAGATAACAGGATTAGCCAGAGGTTTAATCCAGAGACTGTCCTCCAGGCAGGATACATTATTGTTATAATCCTTGTAAAGACAGACCTACTCCCATAATTTACATTTTAAGATAACAGAATTAGAGTCCAGAGACTGTCTTCAGGCAGGATACATTATTGTCATATAATCTTTGTAAAGACAGACCTACTCCCATAATTTACATTTTAAGATAACAGAATTAGCAGAAAGTTTAATCCAGAGACTGTCCTCAGGTGGGATACATTATTGTTATATAATCCTGAGGAATGTAGAGAGAAAAGAAAAAAAAGTTTGTCCTTTCTTCCTCCTTGAGAATTCCAGAACCGTCTCTCCTTGGGGACCCCTAGACTTCTTATCAACCTGCCTAGGAAATGACTCACCGACACACCCCACACAGCACCAGGCCCCTGGTGGACCCTCTCCAAACATTAACTCCCTTGGCATCAACTGCGATAAACCTATCCCAAGAGAGCCATGCTGTCAGCCAGTCAAACACGCAGGCACAGACCACCTCCTCTGTGCCAGGCTCTGGGACAGCCAGGAACGTGTCATCTTGGCCAGGTAAGTGGCTCGGTCACCCCGCCCTCCTGGAGCAGTGCAGGAGAGGTGGGCAAGGAGCAGATGATTTGTCAAACCCAGGAGAAAGAGATGGCAATCGGCGCTGGGGAAACAAAGCAGGTATGGTGGGGATTAAGATGGCATGACCAGGGATGCAGGGAGGCCCTCCTGAGAAGGTGACATGAAGGCACCAAGTGGGGGGAACACTGGGCAGGGAGAAGGTTCCACCCTCAAGAGGCAGAGGTGGGATGTAGTTGGTGTGGCTGGACCAGAGTGAGTGAGGCAGGGGAGGCAGGAGGTGAACCAGAGGGCTGAGGGTGGAGAAGGTCTTGGGGACCCCATGGGCCAGCGGGAGATCTTGGACTCAGTGCAGACTGGAGGAACCGCAGTGGTTAGAGCAGAGGAATGGCATGGTGCAACTTGGGGCTAACAAGATGCTGCACGCTCCAGCTGCTGCATGGAGCGTGGGGTAAGGGCAGGAGCAGCGAGGCCAGGCTGTTTGCCATCCATCTGGAGGAGCAGGGAGCATCCAGACCAGAGGGGGAAGGTGTGGAGGTGGCGAGACCTGGCTTGTCTCTGGAGGTGGGGCTGGCAGCCAGTTGATGGACTGGGTGTGGGGTGTGAGAGAGGAATTGGAGGACAGCTCCCAGGATGGGGTCTGACCGGAAGGATGGGGCTGCCATCCAGCGAGAGATGAAGCTTCAGGAGGAGCAGGTGGGGTTTTTTTTCTTGTGGGGGAGGGGGTTGCAGATTGGACAGCAACACAGATATGATAGTTGCCGGCAGCAACAGAGCACAGCACATGCATGAGGCTCCGGGGGCCCTGGCACTCTGAAGGCATAATCTCATTTAATCCGACAACCCAGGGAGGGAGGTGCCGCTTTTGCACTGACTGGACAGTTGGTTAAGCTATGACTCTGCATTCATTCTGCTCCTTCTCTCCTCCCTGTGCCCTCTCCCCACAACAAACCGAGACAAAATATGCGCAGCCAGGTAATGAAGGCAGAGAACAGAAACTGCTTGAAGGGGCTTTTCTTCCCTTTTGTCAGAGCCTGAGCTCGAAGACGAGCCAGTGAATGGTGGGGCTTGGAAAGGGGAGGCAGAGCCTCTGGCCAGGCTGTGGAGGAGCTCCGAGGGGCTCTCTGCCTCCTCCAGAGCCCTGAGCAGCAGAGCACAGTTCAAAGAAACGAGTGCCCCCGTGTCTTAGTGGAGACAGCAGATTCTTGAACGACCTTGATGGGGAGCCCAAGCATCACTGAGAAGTTCCCTCCCAGAACAGCAAGACTGGGTGTTCAGGTCAGATTATTCTGGTGATAAATGACAGAAAACCTGGCCAGTGTCGCTTATACCCAGTTGTGTGCATGAAGCTGGTCTGCAGGGACTTGCAGGAGCCAATTACGTGCCTCCCTTCCACATTCAATGTCATCCACATTCAATGTCATCCAGCTGGTAGTGTGAATCAGCTACAGTGAGAGTATTTACACTGTGGGAATTGGCAAACACCACACATCAGCACCTTCCTCCCGAATGCAGGTTGCTAAACGTTGACTAGCTCATTTCTGCTGAACCCTTTTCCTCAGAGTGTATTGTGACTTTTACTGGCTGACACCACTGGGACACCCAGGGCTAGGGCTGACTGCAGGCCACCCAAATGTCACCCCTCGGGCTCAGACTTTCTCTCCTTGTCATGTACCTCCCAGGGTGGCAAACCGGAGCTGGGGTCTAGCTTCAGATCCTCTTTGAGAGACCCCAAAGGAGAAGGCACAAGTTTCTCTGTGCCACCACCCCCCCAAGTCCCAGCAGAAGCCCCATATTAACTGACCCTCGTGGGTCCCACAGGCCGCACGCTCACCCTGAATCAACGACAGTGACCAGGAAGAAGAAGATGCTGGTGGGCCCGGCCCGGCTCAGGAGTCGTGTGTGAGACAGGCAAAGGGCTGCTTCCTCAGCAGCAAGCCCAGGGGCTCTTGGTGGAGGAACGGGTAACGGATTTTGGGCAGGCAACCACCAACGGGGTCTCCCACACCTGCCCAAGTGACTGGTCCAAGGTCACTCCGCTGGCTGGGGATTCGTGTCGCCAGGACCCGGGCTCCTGCCCTCGTCCTGCCGTGTCATCCTCAGGGTCGGCTAGGACGGCTGAAACCCTGAGCCGTCACCCTCCCATCTGGACAGCCAAAGTCAGACTCCAGGGCCCAAGGCTCTGCCCTGGAGCTTTTCCTTGTCCGGTGAAACCTCCCTGGGAGCGCCCATGGCTTCCTTCACACCCCATTGGCCAGGGCTGGTCACATGGCCTCCCCTGCACCAATCACTGTCCACCTGTGGGGCTGGCGCTTTAAAACCCACCCAGCATTGGAGAGGGTGATGGACAGGGAGGCCTGGCGCGTGCTGCAGTCCATGGGGCCGCAAAGAGTCGGACACGCCTGAGCGACTGACCTGAAGTTGGAGGTTGGCCAGACAGGAGGAGGGGACAGGGGCCAGCAGAATCTGCCAGGGGAGAGAGATTGCAACGGGGTCAGCCACCCCGAGATAGGAAATCCACGAAGACGCATCTGCATTAAGCCTCGCAAAGAGCGAGCGTCAAGCCTGGTTCCCGGGGCTGCCCACAGGGCCACCACTGCTCCTGGTTTGCCCAGACACCCCGGTTTAGGCCTGCTGTCCCAGTGTAATTCTGATTGCACCCCCTCCCCCTCTTGGAGGGGTCCTGGGCTGGTAGAGGGCAGCCCCTAGAGTCCTGGCAAGACTTGGGCAAAGGAGGGCTGAGGTATCGCCAGGCCGGAACCCACGGCAGAAGGTGGAGTTTTCCAGAGGCCCCTTCACCAGGCTCCCAACCAGGCTGCGGACAGGAACACAGGGTTTGGGGTGGGATTTCCCCATCCTGCTCTGGGAGCCCAGCAGAGGTTCCTTTATTGTGAACTGAGGCCCTCGGCCACAGCTTGGCTGAAATCTCCCCTAGACAGTTGGGAACTATGCCCTGGTCCCTTAAGCCTCATTCCTGAGAATGAAGCATACAGTTCCAGCCTTCAGGCCGGGTGGGATGCCTCAGCCAGGACAAGGCTGGAGACAGGGAACGCTGGTGGCATAAACATACTGCTGCCCCCGGCTCTTTGTTGGGGGCATTAGGAAAGCTTTGGGGGAGCACCGAGCAGCAGAGAAGCCTGAGACCATCAGGGAGTGTTTCCCAGCTGTACATTGCCACCCCTGAGTGGGAGAGTCAGTCCATGTTTTGCAACCAGCCTTTTTTTAGGGGTGGGGGATAGAGAAAGGAAAGAGAACACAAAATATCAGAGGATAACTTACAGTAAGAGAAAACATGGGTTCATAAAATTTTGTGTCCGTTCACAAACTTTTGTCTCAGGTTTTGTAGATATATATATTGTATATGTTTTGTCCTGATATGAAATGTATTTCAAAAAAATTTGCTATCTCAGTAAAACTGGAAAAACTTTAAAACAAACCCAAAAAAGTTTAGAAAACAGTAGCTCAGTGCAACCTTAAACAGAGAGGCAAAATGATCTGCCCAAGGTCACACGGCAAACCGGTATGAGAACCATATTGTGGTTTTCTAGCCACCCATAGACTCAGTGGCTGATTTTTGGAGCAGCTGCTGTATGCCAGGCACTGTGCTAGATGCTGGGAGAGGGCTGCTTGGATGACGAAGACATAGGAGCCGTTTTAATGCAGAGCTGTGTTGGGAGCCCAAAGGAGACATCCGGGCCAATCCCCAGGCAGGGACCAGGAGTGGAGAAGAGAAAGGGTGGGGGCCAGGAAAGAGTCCCTAGAAGAGGGGCCTGCGTGGTCAGCTGTGCCTTTGTTCAGAGTGCGGAAAAAGCTGTCCGGAGGCCCTTTTCTAGAGGGCATAGCTCCAACAGGGACGGGGTGCGATGTACCTTTATGGGGGCTGCTGAGATGCTCCTCTGAGCCTGGACATCATTTAGGGGTTCACTGCATACTCTACAAGGCTCTGCCCTCCCACACACCTCTCTGGCTCCAGCAGAGGAGGGGATCCCACAACAGCCAACAACTCCGGGCTGGTGTGGGCCCTCCGCCAGGCTGGGAGAAGATGTCGGGTGAAGCATCCTGCCTGGCCTGACCTCTGGCTCCTTCAGGCCCCTGTGCTCCCTCTTGTCCTCGTTCTGGGCCTCTGAGCTGCCCAGCCCGCCCAGGCCCCGCCAGCCTGGGTGCTCCAGAGGACAAGGATGGGGCTACAGAAGCAGGGAGGTGAGTCATAAATGCTGAGTGGGTGGGACCAGGCCTGGAGGCATCCATGCCTCCCTGCACCCCCAGCTCCTCACTCCTAGGCCAGACCCCCTTCCCAGGCACCTTACGGGTAGGCAGGGTGGACTGGGTCAGGATTCACACTCCGTGGAGGGGTGTCTCTGCTTTCTCTCATGGTCCCAGTGGAGACAGTTTTGGGCTTGGGGCAAGGCATGGGGGAGGTCAGAAGCCAAATTAATGCAAAAGGCACCAGACTGGGCTTCCTAGTCTGCCAGCAGCAAGCTGTGAGGTTGAGGGCCAGCAGTTCCCTCACGCTGGCCCCTGGGGCCCAGCCACAATAGAAGAAAGGTACCAAAGATCCCCACCAGCCCCAGAGGCTGAAGGCCCGCCTCTAGCTTAGCCTAGCTTAGCCTCTTCCTCTGAAGTCCTAAGCATCTCACCGGCAACCCACTAGCTTGCCGCAAATAGTTGTCTCTAGGCTGAGAACCCAAGTGCTCGAACCCAAGCCCACCCAACCTGGGGTCCACTTAGCAACCCAGCAGCCGCTGTCTCCTGGGAAGCCCTGTCCGGGTGGGCAGGTCGTGGAGGAGCCGGGGACAGGGTGCTTGTGGACTGCTGTGGAAGCTCCGCCGTGCTCATGTGAGTTCTGGCCTCCAGGGACAGAGGGATCCTTCACAAAGCTAGAGCCACCTGTGGATTATTCCCTCATCCTCTCGTCCTAAGACAGAGCCACGCGCGGACTTCCCTGGTGGTCCAGTGGCTAAGACTCCTGCTTCCGATGCCGGGGGCGGGGGTTTAGTCCCTGGTCGGGGAACTGGATCCCACATGCCGCAACTAAGAGTTGGCTTTCTACAACTAAAGATCCTGCAACTAAGACCCGCGCAGCTGAATAAGCAAGAGCCAACCCTGAGGGCCCCCCAACCGGGGGGTGTTCCCAGGTGCTACCTCTCACCCAGAAGAAACTGCTACTCCGCTCCGACCCCCAGCTCTGGCCCGGGCCCCGGGGGGACTTGGCCGAGCTCACTGGGGGACCCTGAGCCTCTCCTGCACCATCTCTAGTCCTGGCAGCACTTCTGGACCCGGTGGCCTGCTCTGACATGGCCCGGGCCGTGTAACCTGGAGGTGCGGCAGGGATCAAGACCTCGGCCTGCCGCGGGAGGCACTAGCCTTGGGGAGGGACTGACCATGGGCTCAGTATGCTCCCAGCCAGACTCGAGCAGGCAATCGCACAGCACTGGCCACTGTGGGCTGGAGAGGCAGGTGTGAGGGCCGCCGTGTGACATTTGCCCGACTGTCACACACACTGTCTCTCTCTCTCTCACACACACACACAGACGGTTGCAAGGGGTAAGAGTAGGTATCAGATGCCCTTGAGATCTGCCCCCACCCCCACCCTGCAGCACTTGTCCTCGGCAATTCCAGGGCACCCTGAGGGAGGGCTTGGTAGGAGCAGAGGGAAGGGATGACTCAAGCCTTGTCTTGAAAGCCAGTGTCACGCCCACAACCCGGGCATCCTCCGTGTCCTCTACCACCTCCTGAGCCCTCAGAACGTCCCATTCATCCACCTGAACGAACACCTCCTTTGCTGCTCCCTAACGAAGCCGTGCAGGTGAGGGCAGCCTGCCCCGTCCCTGTGTACACCCTGTACCCCTTGAGCCACTCCTGTGTGTTCTGACCTGCGCAGGGTGCTGGGGCAGGAGTCACCCTTGGGAATGCCAGGGCCCAGGGCCCCAGAGCAGACCTGCCTCTTGGGGAGGGTTGCTTAGGGCTCTCTTGGCCCAGGCTCAGCCAGGGGGCAGTCTGCAGCCGGGCCTGTCCTGCTCTGCACCCCATACAGCGCAGCCCTAGCCCCAGAGGACCCTCCCCTCACACACAGAGCCACGGCACCCCAGCCTGCCCCGGGGGTGCCTTAGATGGAGGTGGGGGACCAGGAGGGACATGCCAGCACACGATACAACCAGCCTAGGGTGGGGGTGGGTGCCAGGGAGGGAGAGGAGGATGTCCTGGGGAGGGCCTGCCACTCCTCCCTCCCCTCCCACCTGGGCTACGGCCACTTCCGTTTATATAGTCTTCCTAGACTCTACCTGGAGAAGCCAATGGCACCCCACTCCAGTACTCTTGCCTGGAAAATCCCATGGACGGAGGAGCCTGGTGGGCTGCAGTCCATGGGGTGGCTAAAGAGTCGGATACAACTGAGCAACTTCACTTTCACTTTTCACTTTCATGCATTGGAGAAGGAAATGGCAACCCACTCCAGTGTTCTTGCCTAGAGAATCCCAGGGACGGGGGAGCCTGGTGGGCTGCCGTCTGTGGGGTCGCACAGAGTCGGACACGACTGAAGCGACTTAGCAGCAGCAGCAGCAGCAGACTCTACCAGCAACCTTCATATATAGGAACTTAGTCCCAAAGTGAGGACACGTGGAGGTGGGGCGTGGTGGACAGGCATCCACCCTCAGGCCTCCTGCCTGGGACTTCATCCCCATCTTCACCACTGTCCTTTCTTTGGGCCACTCTCTAACCTTCTCAGGACCTCAGTCTCATCACCTGTAAAATGGGTACTTTGGGCTTGGTCATCTCTAGGGCCCCTTCCCTCTGGGTGAGCTGCATCCTGCCAGCCCCTGGCCGGGATTCCCTTTGGCCGCTAGCCAGCTGTGCTGCCTCAGGCAGGATTTTAGCCTCTCTGGGCTCGTTTGCTCCTTTGCACACCGGGCTCAAAGCCATTGTTCTGCTGACCTCAGAGCTTGTGGTGGGGATCAAACGTTATCAAGGATAGGAATGTAACTCTTTTAAAAAATTTTTTATTAAAGTATAGTTGATTTACAATGTGTTAATGTATGCTGTACAGTAAAGTGCTTCAGTTATGAATATATACACATTGTCTTTTATATTTTTTCCATTATGGTTTATTTCAGGGTATTATAATTTTCTGTGCTATACAGTAGTAGTTTGTTGTTTATCCATCCTATATATAATAGTTTGCATCTGCTAATCCCCAATTCCAATACTTCCCTCTGCAGCCCTCCTTCCCCTGTCAACCACGAGTCTGTTTGTTCTCTGTGAGTCTGGTTCTGTTTTGTAGGTAGGTTTATTTATGTCATATTTAAGATCCAACGTATGGAGGTGATATCACATGGTATTTATATTTCTCTTTCTGATTTAGTTCACGTAATATGATAAACTCTAGTTCCATCCACGTTGCTGCAAATGGCATTATTTCCTTCTCTTTGTTTTCCAGCCACACCACATGGCACGGGGAATCCTAGTTCCCCAACCAGGGACCAAACCTGCATCCCCGGCAGTGGAAGGTCAGATTCTTAACCACCGGACCATCAGGGAAGTCCCTGGTTCATTCTTTTTTATGACTGAATAGTATTCCATTGTGGGGAATCCCAGGTGGCTTAGTGGTAAAGAATCCACCTGCCAACGCAGGAGACGCGGGCTCAATCCCTGGATTGGGAAGATCGCCTAGAGAAGGAAATGGCAACCCACTCCCGTATTCTTGCCTGTGAAATCCCATGGACAGAGGATCCTGGCGGGCTACAGTCCATGGAGCCACAGAAAGTCAGACATGACTGAGGGATTGAGCAGACATATACACACACAGTATTCCATTGTATATACAGACACATCTTCTTTGTCCATTCCTCTGTCAATCGACATTTAGGTGGTTTCCGTGTCTTGGCTGTGTGGATGGTACTGCTATGAACATAGGGGTGAGGTGTCTTCGAATTATAGTTTTGTTCAGGTATATGCCCGGGAGTGGGATTGCAGGATCACTGTCAGCTCTATTTTAGTTTCTGAGGAGTCTCCATAGTGTTTTTCATATTGGCTGCACTAACTTACTTACATTCCCACCAAAAGTATAGGAGGGTTTCTTTTCCTCCACAAAGAATGGGAATGTGCTTTGAAACCATGAAACCCGCTACAGATGTGCGGTAGTGGGATTGCCTGATTCTGGGGTCTCCAGGTGCCAGCCAGGCTCTGTTTTGTTTGGCTGGCCAGCTGTCATCTCGTATTTGGATGCCATGAGGCAGAGCACAGACGGTCCGGTATGCGCCAGGCCTCCCCTCCGCCTACTCTCTCAGAGTAGCCAGCAGCATCATAGCCTGCCTTTGTCGTGTTAAAAACAAGTCCTCACTCCCAACTGGAAGCTTCTGGGGTCCTGTGGGTACCTCCCAACAGGAAGATCATACGCCTGCAACACATGGTTTGTGGACAGCCCGGGCCTCGACCTCCAACCCCTGCCCCCAGACCCCCCAGCCTCCTGGGCCCAAGGGCAGGAAGGGGCCCACAGTTACTGCCTCCAGTCATAGCTTATGACAAACGACTCCCACAGGTTCTGAAATGACCACATCGTTTTCCCTTTTTCCGGTTAGAAATTTGTCAAGTCTCCTCCAGCCTGGCCCCCATCTCCACCCCCCTCCATCTACACCCTGCCTGTGCTCCTCAGACCTTAAAGAATATTTAACCACCTGTTAAATGATTTATCCCATTGAGGCTGCAGAGCTCAGGGCATATCACAGGCCTCCTGGAGAATTAACTAGAGCCATAAATCAAAGCGACATTTGAGAAATTTCCAGCCGCCCCAGACAGTAGGCAGTGGCTCAGGCCCAGACAGGGGAAATGGCATTTAGATGGGGGGAAAATGGCATTTAGGATGGAGAGGCAAGAGTGCCAGTGGGGAGCGGCCTCCAGGCTGGCTCTAGAGGAGACGGTGGGCCGAGGACGTTCCGCTCCCACAGGGCTCTGTGGGCGCCGCGGGCACATCCCCTTGGCTCTTTGTGTCAAATGCAGGCAGCAACTTAACCCATCACACGTCCAGAGCCTGCAAAGGGCTTTCCCACCTGTTGTGTCATCTGATTTCAGAACAGCCCAGGGAGACTGGCATGGGAATGAGGGCAGTTAGCCTAATGGTGGGGTTCTGGGCAGCAGCCGTCCTGCGGGGCAGTCCTGACTTCGGCAGCCCAAGAGGAACAAGTGTGATGGGATGCAGGGACCAGACAGCGGAGCGGCTTGGGTTGAAGGCTGGTGGCAAGTGAGGCTTGTTCAGATTCTCATCCAGGGTCCAAGGGCAACGGAGGGAAGGAAGGTCAGAGAAGCTGATCGTGAACTGAGCCAGTTCAGTCATGTCCGACTCTGCGGCCCCATGGACTGAGCACGCCAGGCTTCCCTGTCCTTCACCAACTCCTGGCGCTTACTCAAACTCATGTCCATCAAGCAGGTGATGCCATCGAACCATCTCATCCTCTGTAGTCTCCTTCTCCTCCTGCCTTCAATCTTTCCCAGCATCAGGGTGTTTTCCAGTGAGTCAGTTCTTAGCATCAGGTGGCCATAGTACTGGAGTTTCAGCTTCAGCATCAGTCTTTCCAGTGAATATTCAGGGTTGATTTGCTTTAGGATTGACTGGTTTGATCTCCTTGCAGTCCAAGGGACTCTCAAGAGTCTTCTCCAACACATAAACGCCAACTATGTGCTAAACCCAGGGCCAAGTTGCAGAGATGAACCCCTCAAATCTCACAATAATCTAAGGAGGAAGGAAGGGAGGGAGTTCTTTAAATCCCGTTTTATAGATGGGTAAACTGAAGTTAGCAAGAATCAGGGCTAAGGATTGAACCCAGATTGGTCAGACTTCAAATTAGGTGATTTTTCTCCCCCACTATGAGGTCTTCTAAAAAATATAATATAAAATATACCGGTCATGATGGTCCAGTGGCTAAGAATCTGCTTTGCAGTGCAGGGGACGTGCGATTCAGGAGCAAAGATCCCATGTGCCTCAGAGCCACTAAGGCCATGTGGGGCAACTACTAAAGCCTGAGTGCCCCAGAGCCCTCACACCACAAGGAGTCTGCACGCACAATTACCGAGGCTGCATGCTGCAACTAACGCTGACACAGCCAAATAAATAAATGTATGCATACTTTTTAAAAATAATAAAATTTAAAACATGTAAAAATTTTAAAAATGTACCATCACTTGACTGTGCCTGGCCCTCCACCTGGCCTGTGTTATCACCTAGAGTCCTTACAACAACCCTAGTGGTTGGGTTCCTTACTCTCTCCATTTTACAAATGGGGGAAGCTGAGGCCCTGAAGCTCCCAGCGCTAAGACCCCCAGCCAGTCTGACCCCAGAGCCCTCAGTCCAGCAGACACACTGCACAGACGACCGCCTGGGTTTGGAGGCTCCATGTGGGAGGCTTGGCAGTAACTTCCCGGCGTGAACAAGCCAACTGGCCCATCAGGCCCTGTCTTGGATGGAGCGGAGGGAATCCCACAGGGAGAGGGGCTCAAGCCAGATGCTCAAAGGCCAGGCTGGAGCCAGCAGAGTGCTGAGTACGGAGGCTGCAAGGACTCTCTGGGGGTTCCCTGGGCCACCCCGGTGCCAGAGGTCTTGGCAGCTGGCCTTAGTGGGCTCCGGGCACCCAGCCATCAACGGCTCCAAGGCAGAGGGGCGGGGCGAGGCGTGGGCTCATCTCTATCCAGGCGGGCGGCCTCAGGGAGGCGTCTGCACCCTGGTGTCCTCTGCAGTGGGGAGGACTTACCCTGAGCCGTTGTCTCTTCCAGCCCTGGAGAGTGAAGGCTGGGTGGGCAGGCCCTCAACTGCTGGGGCCAGAGCCGGCAAGGCACTTGACCATGGTCACTGGGGCTCAGAGAGACTGAGTAACTCACTCGAGATCAACTGTTGGTGTAAAGTAGAGCTCGGAGGAGCCCACGCCTGCTGCAGATATGGGAGCAGCGTCAAGCTGTCACAGGGTGCTGAGAACTCTATCCAGATACCCTGGCGTCATCACTGCAGGCAGCGGGCCCCTGGCCTCCCCTTGCTCAGCCCGGCTCATCACCCCTGCCCTCACCCCCACCACAACACAGCCCTTCCCCAGCCACCCCTTCCCAGGGTGAAACTCAGCCAAGTGTCCAAAGAGACCAGCGCCCCGCCATGCCTGCCCAGGGCACAGCCCGGGGAAAAAGGATGCAAGACCCCAGCAGTGGGGAGAAGAGCAGAGGACGTCCCTGACCCCCCCGCACCCCCGCGTGGGCCTCATGCTGCCCTCTTACCGGCCCCTCCCCCTCCGAGCCCCCCCCCCCCCCCCGAGCCATCCCCTGAACCACCCTCTCCCCTCCCCCACCAGATCCTTCCCATTCTGTCTTCTGTTTCTCAGGGCAGATCTCAGGGACCCGAACTCTGAGGCGACAGGGACAAATGACGCCGAGCTCCGCATCCCCAGCAGAGAGAACGCTCCCTCTGCCGAGGCCCGGGCCTGCTGCCCGCTGCCAGCTTGCTCACTCCTCCAGGACCGGCTCCAGCCACCTCCTGGTCCACAGGCCACAGGCCACAGGCCGGGTGGGCTTCGTGGGTTTGGGGAGGCCCACTTGTCTGAGGGAGCATGCAGTCCGTTCCAGGGCCACAGCAGGGCCACTTGGCTGGAGTGGGGAGAGGGCTGGGCCCCAGAGAGTGGACCCTTAGAGCTGCCACCCTGAGTGACAATATCAAAACACCCCCGGAGGATGTAAACAATTCAGGAGCTTGCAGACAAGGGGAGGGGAAGCTCCTTTGCACATGTGCCCCGTCATCTGTCTCCAACAGGAGACCGGCAAGTCTGAAGCCTTGTGTAAAAGGGGGCCTGGGGGTTGGGGGGTAGGCATGATACACCCCAGACCTTGGACTCAAGGCCAGAGAGAAAGGCCCTGCGCCTCTTCATGGCTCTGTGGGTGGCGGCCCAGGGTTGCCTGCCCCCAAAAGTGGCTGACAGGCTCTGACACAGCTCAGCAGGCCTCTGCGTAACCCGCCCTTGCTGTTCGCTGTCAGGGGCTGGGGAGGGGCAATGGGCGGCCCCTCCCTCCCTCACGTCGGTGGGGGGGGGGGTCCGAGGCCCTGTGGCTGGAAGCTGCTCCACTGGAGAGGCTGGAAAGGTGGGAGTTATCCACTGAGCACTTCTGGGTTCGAGCCACACAATCTGAGTCGGATGCCAGTAAGTTCCCATTCGACAGCTCCCACTGTTGTGACTCCGTGGCCCTGGGAGGGGCCGGGGGAGCAGAGAGCTGCTGGGAGTGGTTGAGGGGCATCTCCCGCGCTCCTCCTCACAAGATTTAGAGGGAGCTCCAGTTCCCTCTTTGCAGCGTCAGGGCTCAGGAACGGAGACAAAGGATCTCATGAGGACAAACTTCTGTTCTTTAGGGGTTTTATTTAAGGGGGCCGATCTCCGGAGGAGCCAGCCCTGGAGACCTCATGTTGACCAAATGAGCTAACAGCCTGAACCCCTGTGTCCCCATCTGTACAATGGGGCCTACAGGTACCCCAAGATGCTGAGCCTTAGGACTGGATGAAGACCAGTGGCTTGTTGTAGGAGCTCCCTGGGCTTAGTTCCCGCCTCTGTCTCCACTGCATCTCTGGGGAGTCACCCCTGGGCAACCCTTCTCTCCCCCACCTGCCTCTGTAGCCAGTAAACCCCTCAGGGTCACCCACTGACTTATTGAGTCTGGCCTGAGGGGTGCCTTGTTGATGTAAACAGTGGTGGGGGGTGAAGATGGATACCCTGCGTCCTCAAGGATAACCTGGAGGCAAAGAGTGAAAGTGCTCAGCCTGTCTGCCTCTGGAACATCCTGGTGGACCAGGCAGATGCGGCTGGCAAGGCCCCAGGGCCTGGGCAGAAATGCCCAAAGCTCAGGGTAAGCCTGAAAGTGAAAGAAAGAGGAGGACCGAGGGGCACAGGACCTGGCAGAGGAGCCAAGGAAGCAGAGACCCCAGCTGGGAGCCTGCTGTGCTTGGGGCCCAGAGTGGGGAGCAGACAGTGGTCCCCAGACAGGCAGAGGGGGTTCCCACCAGAAGACAAACGGCCAGATGGCAGAGAGAAGGCACCGGCTGCAGCATCCACTGGGAAAATTAATTAAGCCTTCAATTAGCGCAGGCCTGCCCCTGTCGGCTCCAAGGGGCACCCAGGGCCCAGGCTGCTCTGCCCAAGCCAGGAGTTAATAACTCAGCCTCTAAGTGAACTCAGCAGAGCCAGTTGGAAGCACCCACCCTCTGTGTGCCTGCCTGCCTGCCTGCCTGCCAGGGCTCCAGGCAGGAGGGAGCGGTGGGCATGCCTCTTTGAATCCCCTTCGCCACCACGAGTCAACAGGTCACCTCATAGGCCAGCTGGAGGTGAGACAGCATGGTGGATCCTCTTACCGCTGGGACCCGGGTGTCCTGCTACAACTCCCAGAAAGGAAGGAACCAGAGCCCCAGCACGTCAGGGCAGGGAGGCCCCAAGAGGTTTCACTGCAACATTCCCTGTGTCCGATAAGGTGTGAGGTACTGGAAACAAAGATGAAGGAGTCCAGCCCTTCAGGACCTTCCAGGACCTCACGGCCTGCCGGAGGGGCAGGGCTGCAGAGTAAACAGACATGAAACTGACCCGCTCCAGACCACCCTCGGCCAGGGCTGCCAGCAGCAGCAGCCTCCGAGAGGTGTCCGGGGAGAGGTCTCAGCAAGCCTCGCAGGTGGCCAGGTGAACACATGGTCCCACCCTTTCTTTTACAGGTGAACCTCCTAAGGCCCAGAGAGGGCAGGCAACTGGCCCAAGGTCACACAGCGACTCCAGGGCAGGACCAGAACCCACCACGGAGGCTGTAAAGAGTTTGCCTCCCCCCGTCGCACACAGCAAACTGAGGCTCAGAGGACGCTGAATGGAGCCCTCCTGGTACCCACGTCCAATCCTGAGAAAGGCTGGCCCTCCCAGGGTCATGCCTGGGAGCCCACTCACTGTCTTTTCTACTGAGAGCAGCCACTCCCTCAGGTGCACAGGTGCTTCCTGCCCTTTCCCACCTCCCCATCTCCTGCTCACACCAGAAGCAATCCCCCAGCACCTTGGGCCAACAGGGCAGGTCACCAAGAACAGCCAAACTCCACTGACCCTCCCAGCACCAGCCAGGGCCAGGTGTAGAGCCTGCTGCTCAGAGTCACCCAGGGAGCTGGTCAAAATGCAGACTCCTAGGTCCCTCTTGGGACCTGATAAATCAGACTCTCTGGAAATGGGGCAAGGAATTAGAGCTTTACCATAAAACCTACAGGGTTTTTTTTTTTTTTTCATAAATGTTATTAGTGGGTACATAAATACAGAAAAGCATACAAACCATAAGTGAATTACTCAACACATTCTCACAAATTGCACACCCGTTTAATCTACCCGAGATCAAGAAACAGAACACCAATAGCCCCACAGAAACCCTCTCCTGGGACTTCCCTGGCAGGCCAGTGATTAAGGCTTTGCACTTCCAACGCAAGGGGTGAGAGTTTGATCCCTGGCCAGGGAACTAAGATCCCACATACCACGTGGTGCAGCCAAAAAAAAAAGAAACCCCCTCCTGCCCCCTTCCCACCAACCTCCCCAGAGGGTGCCGCTACCCTGACTTCTAACCGCGTAGACCAGTCTTGCCTGCTTTTGAACTTCACGTGCTCACATGTACGGAATTCTACATACGCTTGGGTCTGCTTTTCCTGCCCGACATTGTTTGCGAGGCTCGCTGAAATTGTTACATGCAGTGGTGGTTTATTTCCTCTCACTGCCGAGTAGCGTTCCAGCCTATGATTATACCATAATTTTTCTGCGTTCTGCTGGTGGTGGGCATCATTGTTTCCTAACTTCAGGATAGTAAAAGACGATTGCTATGAAAATTCTACTGCGTGTATCTCTGTGGACATTTGTATGCGTTTCCAGAGGGAACGCATCTACGAGTAGAACATTGCATCCTAGAGTTTGCTTGTGAGCACATGCAACAGATACCTCAAATGATTTTCCAAAGGAGCTGTACTGAGTTAGACCCCACCTGCCTGTCTGGGAGTTTTGGTTCATCACATCCTCCCCAACAGCTGGTATATGTCTCTCTTCATTTGAGCCATTCTAGTGGGTGTGTAGTGGGCTCATTTTATGCTGCCGCTTGGACTTCCGTGATGACTAATGATGTTGAGCACATTTTCTTCTGTTTATTGACCATTTAAGCATCCTCTTTGCAAAGTGCCTGTTCAGATCTTGTGCCAATTTTTTAATCGGATTGTCTGTCTTTTCCTTATCAATTTATAGGAGTTCTACATACATCTGGAATTCCAGTCCTTTGTTGGAGATGTGTGTTGTAAATATCTTCTCAACTTGGCTTCTTGCCTTTCTACTCTTCAGTTCAGTTGCTCAGTCGTGTCTGACTCTTTGCGACCTCATGAACCGCAGCACGCCAGGCCTCCCTGTCCATCACCAACTCCCGGAGTCCACCCAAACCCATGTCTGTTGAGTTGGTGATGCCATCCAACCATCTCATCCTCTGTCGTCCCCTTCTCCTTCTGCCTCAATCTTTCCCAGCGTCAGGGTCTTTTCAAATGAGTCAGCTCTTCACATCAGGTAGCCTAAGTATTAGAGTTTCAGCTTCAGCATCAGTCCTTCCAATGAATATTCAGGATTGATTTCCTTTAGGACGGACTGGTTGGATCTCCTTGCAGTCCAAGGGACTCTCAAGAGTCTTCTCCAACACCACAGTTCAAAAGCATCAATTCTTCTGCACTCAGCTCTCTTTATAGCCCAACTCTCACATCCATACATGACCACTGGAAAAACCACAGCCTTGACTAGACGGACTTTTGTTGACAAAGTAATGTCTCTGCTTTTCAATATGCTGTCTAGGCTGGTCATAACTTTCTTTCCAAGGAGTAAGCATCTTTTAATTTCATGGCTGCAATCACCATCTACAGTGATTTTGGAGCCCAGAAAAATAAAGTCAGCCACTGTTTCCCCATCTATTTGCCACGAAGTGATGGGACTGGATGCCATGATCTTAGTTTTCTGAATGTTGAGCTTTAAGCCAACTTTTTCACTCTCCTCTTTTACTTTCATCAAGAGGCTCTTTAGTTCTTCTTCACTTTCTGCCATAAGAGTGGTGTCATCTGCATATCTGAAGTTATTGATATTTCTCCTGGCATCTTGATTCCAGTTTGTGCTTCCTCCAGCCCAGCGTTTCTCATGATGTACTCTGCATATAAGTTAAATAAGCAGGGTGACAATATATAGCCTTGACGTACTCCTTTTCCTATTTGGAACCAGTCTGCTGTTCCATGTCCAGTTCTAACTGTTGCTTCCTGACCTGCATACAGGTTTCTCAAGAGGCAGGTCAGGTGGTCTGGTATTCCCATCTCTTTCAGAATTTTCCACAGTTTATTGTGATTCACACAGTCAAAGGCTTTGGCATAGTCAATAAAGTAGAAATAGATGTTTTTCTGGAACTCTCTTGCTTTTTTGATGATCCATCGGATGTTGGCAATTTATCTCTGGTTCCTCTGCCTTTTCTAAAACCAGCTTGAACATCTGGAAGTTCACAGTTCATGTATTGCTGAAGCCTGGCTTGGAGAATTTTAAGCATTACTTTACTAGTATGTGAGATGAGTGCAATTGTGTGGTAGTTGGAGCATTCTTTGACATTGCCTTTCTTTGGGATTGGAATGAAAGCTGAACTTTTCCAATCCTGTGGCCACTGCTGAGTTTTCCAAATTTGCTGGCATATTGAGTGCAGCACTTTAACAGCATCATCTTTCAGGATTTGAAACAGCTCAACTGGAATTCCGTCACCTCCACTAGCTTTGTTCGTAGTGATGCTTTCTAAGGCCCACTTCACTTCACATTCGAGGATGTCTGGCTCTAGGTGAGTGATCACACCATCGTGATTATCTGGGTCGTGAAGATCTTTTTTGTACAGTTCTTCTGTGTATGCTTGCCACCTCTTCTTAATATCTTCTGCTTCTGTTAGGTCCCTACCATTTCTGTCCTTTATTGAGCCCATCTTTTAATAATATCTAATTTTTTAAATTGAGGTATAATTGCTTTACTGCATTGCATTAGTTTCCGTTGTACAGCAAAGTTAATCAGCTATCTGTATACATACATCCCCTCCCTCTTGGACCTTCATCCAACCCTCCCCATCCTACCCATCTGTGATACATATACACAGTGGAATATTACTTAGCCATAAAAAGGAATGAAAGTGGGTCATTTTTACAGATGTGGATGGACTTAGAGTCTGTCACACAGAGTGAAGTAAGTCAGAAAGAGAAAAACAAATATCATATATTAACCCATATATGTGGAATCAAGAAAAATGATATTTTTTGATGAACAGAGTTTTTCATTTGAATATAATCTGAATTATCCTTGGAGTTTTTTTTTTTTTTTTGGAGGGGGAGGGTTCCATTTCTTGTATCCTGTGACAAGGTAATTTTATACACATGGAAGTTTGAGGTGTGTGAGTGGAACTCTCCTAGATGGATGACTGTCCTTGTTATTGCTAACCCCCACTTCCTTTCTCAGCCAGAGACAGAATTTGCTTAATCATGCCAGCTACACTTACTGAGTATTTACCCTGTTTTCAAGCACTTTATTTTTTATTTATTTTTTATTATGGAGTGATCCTGCATCTAGGTGCCTATGTTGTGCCCTGTGGCAAAAAACCTTGTTACTGTGAGCTGTTCACACTGTCTGGGGTATACCCAAGCAAGCACCTGAACTTAAATGGCAGATTTAAGGTAGTCTGCGAATACACCTTATTGAAAGTTAATAAGCTCGTGAAGCCCAAGGCTGGGAGCCAGTTCCAATGGAGTGCACCTTAACTGTTCAAGGCCACAGCTGGTTTCTCATCTCCCCTCCCAGCAGACGGCCAACCACACTAGGTCAAATGAACCTGCGCATCTCACAGATCCCCACAGAAGGGACACTCGGACTCACAGGAAAGCCACAAGAAATAAGCAGAGACTGCAGGGCCCCCGACGTCTTTCCCAGGACCCACAACCCTGTCCCTGCTGCCCAGGGCGGCCGTGTTGCTCATGGCGGTTCAAAGGCAGCGCTCAAGCACTTTACGTGTTGTGGGACACACAGCATCTGCTGTACCATGTGTGCTAAGAGCCACTCCTGAGACAGAAGGGCCATGGAGTGTAGCACCAGGGTGACCCCAGCACCCTAGCCACAGATGATTGGATGGGAGTGGACACGTATCAGGCTGAGCCTCCAAGGCTCTCTCCAGGGAGAGAATTTGTTTGAGGGGCAGTCCTCTCGTCCAGACCCCTGCAAGGAAGAGATGACAGGAACTGAGACTGCCATGAGAGCTGCCGATGGGCACAGCCGGCCACCGACCCCTGGAAGCCATCAACACGGTCTGCAGAGGAAGCAGATGTGCAGACAGGAGCAGGGATGAAGGGTGGAGTGTACACACTGCCAAGGTCACCACTCACCTCCTGGGTCTCGCCCTCCTGCTGCACTCCCACCGGGGGAACCAGAAGACACTCGGCATCTTTCCAATAAGTCCCCCTTTCTGTTTAACGTGAATCATGTCTTGCAACCTAGAGATGATTATCACCTTGAATCCTCAGAGCACTGGGTTCTTCCTTTTTTAGAAATGAAGAAACTGAGACTTGAAAGATGGCATTTAAGTGCTTTTTCCAAAACCTGGCTGCCACTAAAAAACCAGAGCCCGGACTCTAGCCTCATCTGTACAGCTCAAGTTCAGTTCAGTCACTCAGTCATGTCCGACTCTTTGTAACCTCATGGACTGCAGCACACCAGGCTTCCTGTCCTTCACCAACTCCCGAAGCTTACACAAACGCATGTCCATCAAGCAGGTGATGCCATCCAACCATCTCATCCTCTGTTGTCCCCTTCTCCTCCTGCCTTCAATCTTTCCCAATCTTGTCCAATGAGTCAGTTCTTCGCAGTAGGTGGCCAAAGTATTGGAGTTTCAGCTTCAGCATCAGTCCTTCCAATGAATGTTCAGGACTGATTTCCGTTAGGATTGACTGGCTGTATCTCTTTGCAGTGCAAGGCACTCTGAAGAGTCTTCTCCAACACCATAGTTCAAAAGCGTCAGTTCTTTGGTGCTCAGCTTTCTTTATAGTCCAACTGTCAAATTCATACATGACTACTGGAAAAACCATACCTTTGACTAGATAGACCTTTGTTGGCAAAGTAATGTCTCTGCTTTTTAATATGCTGCCTAGGTTGGTCATAGCTTTTCTTCCAAGGAGCAAGCGTCTTTTAATTTCATGGGTGCAGTCACCATCTGCAGTAATTTGGGAGCCAAAAAAATAAAGTCTCTCACCGTTTCCATTATTCCCCATCTATTTGCCATGAAGTGATGGGACCAGATGCCATGATGTTAGTTTTCTGAATGTTGAGTTTTAAGCCAATTTTTTAATTCTCACTTTCATCAAGAGGCTCTTTAGTTCTTCTTTGCTTTCTGCCATAAGGGTGGTGTCATCTGCATATCTGAGATTATTGATATTTCTCCCAGCAGTCTTGATTCCAGCTTGTGCTTCCTCTAGCCCAGCGTTTTCTCATGATGTACTCTGCATATAAGTTAAATAAGCAGGGTGACAATATGCAGCCTTGATGTACCCCTTTCCCGATTTGGAACCAGTCTGTTGTTCAATGTCAGGTTCTAACTGTTGCTTCCTGACCTGCATACAGATTTCTCAGGAGGCAGGTAAGATGGTCTGGTATTCCCATCTCTCTAAGAATTTTCCACAGTTTGTTGTGATCCACACTGTCAAAGGCTTTGGCGTAGTCAATAAAGCAGAATTAGATGTTTTTCTGGAACTCTCTTACTTTTTCAATGATCCAACGGCTGTTGGCAATTTGATCTCTGGTTCCTCTGCCTTTTCTGAGGCTCAAAGCTCGCTCTAAATAAGAAACGCTCTATAGCACAGAGCCATGCATGCTGGGCCTGAGATCAAGGTTTCCCAAAGTGTGTTCTGTAGAACCTACTGCTCAGGAAATGAGTTACTGGGGCAAAAAAGAAAGAAAAAAAAGGATTTTGGTTTCCTGATCAAACTTTGGGGACAGTGGGCCAAACATACATTGAACAAGCTACTCTTTACTTCAGGGCACTGCAGAGCCTTTGCTAGAAGGAAACATACCGGAAATTTATAGAATGCAGAGTTTCTGTAACAAATTTGACCACGGAGCCTCTTTTTGCAAAAGGCATTTAATGAGATTCATGTTTTCTGGAAAATGATGCAAGGATCAAATTTCTCCTCCCCACCCTGGGATCCCCCTGGAAGGGCATGTCCTGGGCAAATAATTGGAAATGTCCATCCCACTGGCTATGTGACCCCGAGTTAGTACATTGAGGGAAGGGGTCTGTTTTCTAAATCTGCTTCCTAAGGGTTTGATTAACCTGAAGCCGATCCCCTGGGACTTATGCGCGCTGGATGTATCAGTTGTAAATGAATTTCGGAATCTTTCAAGTGACTGAAGGGCCTCACGATGCCTGGCCAGGACTCCAGGTCCCACTGGGCCACCAGCATCTTCCCAGCAGGAATGGGGCTCACGAGGGGAAAAAGAGAAAAGATGAGGAAAGTAAAAGGACCCAAGAAAGACGGGAGGACCAGGGAGGAAGGACACAGTCCCTCAAACGCGTTGATCTGCGAGGGGGCACACCAGGCTCCAGAAACCAGCAAGAGGGTGCGCGCCTGGGCGCTGGCGTCAGTGGGCAGCGGTGACCACCCCTAGGCCAGAAGGGCCAGAAGGGAAGAGCGCCCCAGACGCCCAGGAAAGGGTGGGCGTAGGAGGAGCTTGCAAGCCCTGGGGCTGTCCGCTACGAACGCCCCTCCCTATTATAGTTCTCTTGCTCTTTGAGCTCCTGAAAACCAATCAGGCCAGCGGGGCAGGATGCCCACTGGTGCGCACAGCACTGGGCACGTGGAGAGGGTGTCGGCTGAGGGGTGGACCAGCCAGCCTGCGCAGCGGAGGGAGGATTGAGAGAAGCCTGTGGGAAGCGGAGGAACCAGACGGGAGATGAAAACCCGGCCCCAGCAAAACGCGGGGCCTTGAAACGAACAGGAGAGGAGAGAGGGCGGGCGGGTGGAAGCAGCTTGGCTCTGCCCCTCCTGGAAGCACTGGCTTGTTGCCAGGATCCAAACTCCCGATCTCTGTATCATAACAGCCCACTCTGGGAGGCAGATACCTGAGAGCGTGGGGGAGGGCGGGGTGGGGGTGCTGAGGGAAGCGCTCAGCTCAGCCCCCTCCCCACCCAGCCGGCCCCCATGTAGCCGGTGGGCGGACGGATCTCGGCTGAGATCAGCTCAGCAGACCCGCCTCAGATGTGCATCGTCCTCCCTCTATACAAGCCATGAGTGCCTGAAAGGTTGGGAGCATAAATCAATGCCAGGCGGGAAAACCCTCGGTGAAATTCAACAGGAAAATGCATCGCTGAGGATCCTGGAGTGAGCTCCTCTCCACCGAGAACAGTTGTCCCCTGTTCGGTTTTTGTCTGAAAGCAGATGCTCAGACATTGGAGCGGCTGAAAGTGGGCCAACTCTGTCTGTACGATTTTCACCCCGGAACGTTCTAGCCCCACCGAGATGGGTGACGGCCCCCTCTGCCTCCCAGGCCCCCGGGTTCGGGAAGCTAGCGAGCACTCCCATCTCTCTCTCGCTCACTCTCTCTCTCTCTCTCTGCTTCGCCCCTGCAAGTCTCAGTCCCTCTGAGAAGAAGTGCCTCTCCCCATTCTGCAGAGAGGTAAACTGATGGGTCAGCACAGAGACACCCCTCAGGCCTGCCAGGCACGCAGCCCTGCCATCAGCGAGGGCCTAGTCAGGATCACCTGCAGCCTCCCAGGACCTGGCTGGCCGGGGACACGGGGAGAGTCACCTTCCTGGTTCACTCCAAGCACAGCAGCACCAGGCTGTCTCGGCAAGATGAAGCCAGGAACACTGTGACCAAGCTGGGAAAGTGATACGTGAGGCTGGGAAACCCATCATGGAAGGAGGCAGCGGCTGTAGATCAAAGCCTGCCCTCTCTGCCTCTACATCATCATTAGCAGAGGGCAGAGGTGGGGGGAGGCTGGGGGGCAGCCAGGAGCAGAGCTGGAGGAGAGATGTTTGGATTCACAGAGTAGAGCTGAGTGCCCCAGAGGTACCCAGTAGAGGTGAGGGGGGCAGCTCCAAAGCCTCTGAGTCCAGGGTGTGGCAGGTGTCACAAGAGGGGCTCAAGGCCCAAGCCGCTTGCTGAGGAAGGCTTCCTGGAGGAGGAGGCATTGGAACTGAGTCCTGATATCCAGACCCTGCTTAAGTAGGCAGACCCCTAACTAGGGAAGTCTTCACCTTTGGAGGCTTAACAGAAAGACAAGACACTACCTGAAGTCTTGAACCCAGAGACCCATCATGTGGTGCTCATTAATGAGATTTATGGATGGGCAATTAGGGAAGGCTTCCTGGAGGAGGTGAGCCTAAGCAGAGCTTTAAAGGAAGAGTGTGGAGAGAGACTGACACCTGGCAGACCCACCACCTCTATGTCCTTCTCAGCTGCTGTCTCAGTTTGAGGTTGTATACACCTCTCTAATTGTTCAATTAATGTCCGCCATCCATGGACTGTGGGCTGTTTTGCTCATCATTGTTCCATAGTGAATGCTCCGTTAGTGTTTTCAGAATGGATGAATGAGTGAATAAATGAATAGCCCTAAGTCTCATGGTGGCTTGAGGGTGGAGTTGGTCTGGCCTGTGGTGGGGCGGAAGGCAGCAGAAGGCCCTGGAGATGTCTAAGCATAATGGAGCCAGTATGGTTGAGCTGGGCAAGGGCCAGTTTGGGACAGGACGACAACAAGCACGGTGTTCACTGTACTTATTTCAGGAGGAGGAGGAGACACCTGGGCAGAGAACGGGGGGGGGGGGGGGGGGGAGGGGGAGGCGAGGTTAGGACTGAATATGGAGCAGGTCATCTGGAGCTGTGGAGTAGCTGAGCTTGCAGGAGGCAGGCTTGGAGGGAAAAGGGCCCAGGATGCAGCCAAACCTCCCACCATCAGCACCCCAACTCAGTGGCCCCTCTCCCGAGCCCAGTTTCCTCTGGGAGCCACTGTGCCTGCCTCCTGTCTCCCCCCACCCCCGCCTCCTTGGTCTGATTGCACGGAGTGATTTGTGGCCCTGACAAGTTGAATTGTGGGTAAAGCGTCTGTCCAAATGGGGTGCAAATTGGAACTGCGGCTCCAGCCAGCAGGCCATTCATCATGGGGGAAAGGCTCCGTCAGCACCTCACTGTCCCAGCCTGGCCCTCTCTGCGCTGCCTGGGGTGCAGGAGCCGCCTCCTCTCTCCACTTTGGGTTTAGGAGGACAGTGGGGGGGGGGGGCTGGGCTGGGGGCTGGGTTGCGGGAAGAGACAGGGAAGAGGAGAACTTGGATCCCCATTCCCCAGGGGGTTACATTTACAGGGTCTGCTCTGGGCTTCTCTGTAGCATGTTTATGCTGGTGAAGGGGACATCAGTCTCCCCAGGGGTGGCTACATATACCCATGGGGAAACTGAGGCACGGCACACTCAGGTTACAGCCTCAAACTTACAGCCTCAAAGCTCGATATCAGCAGAAACTGGGGCTGAAAATCTGCTGCTGGGATACCTGGAATGCTTAAACAAAGCAGTCATGTCCTGCCACGTGGAAAAATTCAAAAGCAAATAAACATTGCATCTGGCCAAAATCCTAGATCCTGGCAGTGACACTGCAGTGACTCCATTATGGACCAGTGAGGTGAAGGAGACAGACGCTGCCTGGTGCTCAGACCCTGCCTCAAGAGACTGACTGTCTGTGAGGGAAGCAGTGTGTTCGGGACAGATGTGTCTGCTGGGCACCCACCTGCAGCCCCTGCCAAGCCTCTGAGGTGCGGTACCCACGCCCCCATCCATGTGGCTCAGCGCTTAGCCGTGGCTGCTTAGACCAGAGGTGGTCACCGGAGCCACAGGCTGTCTTCTCATAAGCTGATCACTGACCTTGACTTGGAGCCTGCCTGGAAAAGATCAGCTAAACCAACCAGATTGGAGGAATTTGGGATTGGGACTCTGAGCAGCCCGATCGGACAGCAGGGTGAGCCAAGCTGAATGGCCACATGTGACCTCAGGACTCTTCTTTCTCAGGGACCCAAGCCTTGCTTGGTTTCCCTCTGCCTTTCCCCGACCAAGTTCTTAGTCCAGAAAACTGTGTGGTGGGGGAGGGGTGGGAATCGTGTTGTGTGTCATCCACCTGCCCCGCAGCTCCTGAGCTGTCAACCACGAGTCATTTCAGGTTCCCTATGAGGGCTGCAATTTCGAAACTCACAAGTCGGGCCAGGACTGCTTGTTTCTCTCTTTACGCTGAGTCATCCCTTCCCCGAGACAACAGTTGTCCTGCCTACTGAATGGGTGACAGCCAAGGTCAGGATGGGGGTTACCAGAGAATATAGATGAACGTTTTGACGTGTCATCCTGCCACGCGGGGCCACGTGTGGCCAGGGACCCCCAACACTGACGCATCAGGATGGGGGAAAGTGCCTCCTTTGTGCCTCCTTCTGGGGGGCGGGTGTATGTGGTGTGGGGGTTGAGGTAGGCATTTCTGCAGATTCTACTCTCGATTTCACTTTTTCTTGGCCTTTCCTAGTTATTGTGGTCTTGGGGCCCCTGGTGACCTGCTAGCTTCATGCTAAAAGTCCCAACTGTTAGCAGAAAGTGCATCTGTGTCTGTTTCAATCAGGGTCCAGTGTGGGGAACAGAAGCAGGGTTGGGGTTTTAAGCAAAGAGGAAATTAGTACAGGCAATCAGGTGCTTACAAAGCCAGGGGAAGTGCTGTAGAAGTCAGCTCCCGGCTGGGCATCCAGAAGTGATAGGACTACATTGCTGAACCGGCCCGTCAGGAAGGTGAGGAATGCAGAGGGCTGCAGCTGCCATCCTGGGATCTGGAAGCTGCCATCAGCATCCTGCCTGTGTCTGGGTTCCCACAGAGCTGGTGACAGGACACAGGACTTCAGCTGAAGGAAATACGCCGTCAGCAAGCAGCCAAAGACCAGGACGCCGGTTGCATTGCACGTCCGCCTTCCAAGCCTCATACAGGTGCATCCATTTAGCAGGGCCTGACTCATGAGCCAAAGCCTTAGGTGCACAGGAGTCTGGGAAAGAGTCTGTCTTTAGCTTTGTAGCCTCCACAGCACCAGAAGGAAGAGAATACCCATCGCATCCAAGCATGGATCTCAGAGCCTAATCCCAGATTCCGCAGAGACCCCAAAGGCTGACTTGACCCACCTTCTACAGCCAGTGGGGGCTGACTGCCCTTGGTTGAGGCCTGGCTCCTGAAGAAGCTATGTAAACACAGGAGGGTTTATCTATCCATGGAGGGCAGAGGACTGGAGAGCAAGGTACATGTCTATGAGTGTATGTGTGTGTATTCACACACGCACACACCTATCTGGGGAAGAGGCTGCTGCTGCTGCTAAGTCGCCTCAGTCGTGTCCGACTCTGTGCGACCCCATAGACGGCAGCCCACCAGGCTCCCCCGTCCCTGGGATTCTCCAGGCAAGAACATTGGAGTGGGTTGCCATTTCCTTCTCCGCTGGGGAAGAGGAGTAGGGGGCCTTTAGAGGCGGGAGATGCAGCCCGGCTCCGCCCACATTTTCACTGGGCCTCAGATAACTGGAGCAGCCAGGACAGTTAAAATTGGGGGGCAAAGTCAGAGGCAGGGGGGGATCTCAGGAATTCCAGGGTCTCCCTCCGGCCCTCCCGAGTCATTGTAAGCCAAAGTCTTTATCTCTCCCTGACCTGTGTTTGGTTGGGGGGGGCTCAGCATCTCCAATTCAAAAACCATGCCACCCAGAGCACCCCTTTCTTCCAAATACAGTTGTGATACAAAGCTCTCCAGTTCCCAGAGGGGGAGCCTTTGCTGAATGGGGCACACCAGTGACAGTGGCCGGCTCTCTGCAGGGCCCCAGCCGCGGGCGGGACGACAGATGCCAAATCCAGGAGCGACGAGGCCTGGTGTCTGCGGCCTCCTCTGCCGAAGCCCTGGGTGGAGTGGCTCTCTGCCCTGCGCTTAGGGAACAGTTCTGCTACCACTGCTCACTGTTCCCTGCGAAGATGAAGGGGCCGCAGCTCCGGAGGAGGGAGGACGCACTGCGGGCTGCTGGAGGGGAGGACGGGCCATCCCGGAGGGCCACTTGCCGCGAAGCCGCCTCCCCTCCGGGCAGGCTCCCGCTCACCTCCGCCAGCCCCTGGTCCGGGTCCTCCCAGAGGAGCGGCTCAGGTGTCCCAGATGGAAGAGCCACCCCCTGCCCTGCCCCCAAGCTGCTTCCTCCTACTTCCTCCTCCCAACTGCCGGGTCAGTGCCACGGGGGCCCCCGGGTCTCCAGTCTCTGAGGCCTGCGCCTCTGTGTCCTGGGGTGTCCTCCAGACGTGGCCCCTCCTCTCCTCTGCCCTCATCCTCACACGCCCACTCCCCCTCAGCTCCCTCTCTCCCGTCCCCCTTAAAGCCCTGTCTGGGTGCCCTGACTCCCCTACTCTGACATCCCTGGGGCCCTGTGATTTCTAAACAGAGCCCCGTTGCCTCAGCCTGACATCGGGCTGTCTGCAGCCCACCCTCAACAAACCTGTTCTCAGGCCGTCTCACACACAGCCTCTACCTTCTTGCCAAACAGGATCGCTTCCTTCCTTCTCGTTGTTGTTCAGTCCCTCAGTCGTGTCCAACTCTTTGTGACCGCATGGAGTGCAGCACACCAGGCTTCCCTGCCCTCACTATTTCCCAGAGTTTACTCAAACTATGTCCACTGAATCGGTGATGCCATCCAATCGTCTCATCCTCTGTCGTCCCCTTCTCCTCCCGCCTTCAATCTTTCTCAGCATCAGGGTCTTTCCCAATGAGTCGGCTCTTCGCATCAGGTGGCCAAAGTATTGGAGTTTCAGCTTCAACATCAGTCCTTCCAATGAATATTCAGGACTGATTTCCTTTAGGATGGACTGGTTGGATCTCCTTGCAGCCCAAGGGACTCTCAAGAGTCTTCTCCAGCACCACAGTCCGAAAGCATCAATTCTAGAATAGTGGTTAAAACTTGGGCACTTACTTCCTGGGTTCAAATCCTGCCTCCACACTTCTCAGCTGTGAGAACTTGGGAAGCCGCTTCATCTCTTTGTGTCTCAGTTTCCTCATCTGGAAAAATGGCAGTAACAACAGCACATCTATGTCATGCGGAGACATAAGTCATAAATGAGTTAGTACCTGCAAAATGCTGAGAACAGTATCTGGAGCATATAAGGACTCAGCAGAAGTGGATGGCTATTATCCTTCTTCAATTCTGAGCCTTTGCTCAGGCTGTATCTCTATGGAGAATACCCATCAAAGCCCCTTCCATCCTTGAAGGACATGCAGTTTGCTTGCCCAGCATCCCATTCTTGGAGGACCTGCCCTTCCTCCCTCCCAGAGTGATACCACTGTGTCTGTGTAGTTAGGTGGGGCTGGCTGGCCCTACTCTCCAGCTACAGGGTTAGGAGTGTTACTGAGGCCTGACCAACTGGAGGTCCTCTGTGCTCTGGCCACAGTGATCAGTTTAGGAATGGGTGTGTGAATCCTTCTGGCCAATTGGAGTCCTCCCCTGAGATCCTCTGGGATCCTGAGCTGTAGGGATAGTGTAGTAGGCTGAAAAAGTCTTCGTTCAGGACTTCCCTGGTGGTCCAGGGGCTCAGACTTCATGCTCCCAATGCAGGGGGCCCAGGTTCCACGCATGGTTGGGGAACTGGACCCCACGTGCCTCAACTATAGATCCCACATGCCACAACTAAGACCCCACATGGCCAAATAAATTTTCAAAAGCCTCCCTTCCAAAGATATAATTATTTGCTAATACCCAGAGCCTGTAAACCTTACCCTTATATGCCAAAAGGGTGACTGTTACCTAAAGATGCCAAAGGGAATGATTAAGTTAAGGGTCTTAAGAAGAAAAGCTTATCTTAGATTATCCAGGTAGGTCTTAAATGCCATCACAAGTATCCTTGTAAGAGAAATTAGACACATACAGAGGAGAGATTCAACAGAGAAAGGAGAAGATGATGTGCAAACCTAGCCAAGATGCGGCCACAAGCCGAGAAATGCCAACAGGCCACAGAAGCCGAGAAGACAAGGAATGGATTCTTTCCCAGAGCCTCGGGAGGGAGGGAGCACAGCCCTGCAGGCCTTGGATTTTGGACTTCTGGCCTCCAAAACTGCGAAAGGTTGCATTTCTGCTGTCTGAAGCCACCATGTTTGGTGTCATTTGTTACAGTGGCCCTAGGAAGCTAGACTGGGAGCCTCTAGATGCTGGAGGCCAACCTGGGCCATGGGGAGAGGGGCTGCCTGTGATGACCCCGAGTCAGAGGAAAGCAGAGGTGAAGATGGAGAGAGGAGGACTAGTCCCTGAGAACCGTGGGTCATCCCTAAAGGCTGCCTTCTTTCCTCAGCCCCTTTAGCAACACAAGCCAATGAATGTCCCTAATTAAGCCAGTTTGAACTGGTCTGTCCCTTGCAACCAAAGAGTTCTGGCTAACATTCCACCCAACAATTATCAAGAGCCTTAAAACATAGCTCAAATCGTTGACCCAGCTCTCCTCCCTAAGGAAACAATCTGAATAAGGACCCTCACTGCTGCATGAAAAAATAGGGGGAACAAACCTACATAGGTAACCATAGGATACAGCTTCATAAATTATGACACATCCCCATGGAGGGGTATTATGCAGCTATTAAAAATCATGTGTTCATGCTCATTATAAAATGTTAGGTGAACAGCAGGACATTAAAAAAATATAGAGACACAAAACACACATATACATACACTTATATATTTATACATATAAACAGGAGGATCCCCATTTCATTTTTATTTTGCTTTAGATCATTTTAAGAGGTAAAGATTACGCATGCAGCTGAAATCCTGTGTGTACTTCTCCCCAGTTCCTTATATAAACCCCTTCCCTCTGTCATTCAAAGCTGATATCATTCCCGTGCATGATTTTAAACATTTACTACCCAAGAATGTATCCGTAAGTAATACATAATATATGTACATGTTCTTACATGTTAATAAATAGTATGAGACTCTCTGCAACCTGCTTTTTTATCCAAAGAATAATATGTTGGTGCACTAATCCATCTTGATAATGTGTAACATTAATTTTAACTGCTGGCAAGAATTCTATTTCTGAGTATCCCATGCTGCATTTATCCTTTCTCTGGTTAATAAATGCCGAGATTATTGACAACATTTTTTTCCTATAAAATGCTGCCACTCTCCAGTCTCTTTGCGCACACGTGAGATTGTCTCCAGGACGTACGTGCGGAGGAGGGTGGCAGTGGGCTCATCTTCATCTGCACACGGCGCCGCTGAGTGGCGGTACCAGGATCGAGGGAAGAGTTCCCGTTCCCACATCCCTGATGGAGAACCATTTTCATTTTCGTCAATCCAGCGGGTAGGAAATTGTATCTCACCGTGGTTTCGGTGCGCCGTCCCTGTTTACGGGGCTGTCCATCATCGTTTCACGTGCGTCCAATTCAGTTTCCTCTTCTGTTAAATCCCTTTACCTGCGTTTGCCTTTTGAATAAAAAGTATATCAGCATGAACTACACCCCAATGTCAACAGTGGTTGGACACTTATTCTGAGGGAATGTCCCTGCCTGCCATCCCCCTACTCTAGGAAACACCACCCCGCCCAACCCCCTGTCTTCACCCTCCCACCGGCTAGCACCACGTGGACCAATGGGAGCCGCCAGCCTCGTCCCTGATCCTGCCCTGTGATTGGCCAAGACTTGGGCACTGTGACCCAAATCAGACCAATCAGAGCCCTTCCCTGGGATTTCCGGAACTGGAGCTGGGGGAGAGCGCCCCACCCCTCCCTCAACCCTGAAATTCGAGGGTGTGAGATCCAGCCTCACCGAGACGAGGAGGCTGAGACCAAGAGAGCCGCCTGCTGAGTAAGGGTGGAGTAGGGTCCGCCAGGCATATGTAAGATGCCTCAGCCCTCCGGTCACTTCCAGGACCCCCGCCTCCGGCCCTGGGGGACAGGCTCCAGTCAGCGGCCCTGCATGTGTACCCAGGAAGTGCGCTCACAGGTAAGTCATGCCCACACGTAAGACTTGGCTGCAACTTCCAAGTGTTCTGTTAATACGATGGGCACATCTGTTACTATATGTCATCAGAAATTTAACACATTGTCATTGTTTAATCTTCCTTATCTTTCAAGGTGAGGCACAAACATCTCTCTTCCGTGAAGGTTTTCTGATCCTGCAACCAAGAGCCGGGACCGGCTGCCATCAGCTGCTGAGGGCTGTCCTGGAGTGCGTGGAGGCGCCGGCCCAGGACGGGGTCTGGTGGAGATGGGGAGGGGAGGGACAGACAGAGGGGAAGGTCTGTTAGGGAAGTGGGGGCCCGAGTGGGCCTCTGATCTCCACTGAATGGCAAGAATTTAGCAGTTGAGGCCCAACCAGAAACCTGCCCCTGCAGCCTGGGGTTGCCAGCCTTCTGCAGGGCACCAGCCAGGCTCCGACCCACCTGAGGTGAGGGAAGACCGTGCAGACTGTGGCCTTTAGCTTGAAGGGTAGGGAGAAGCCTGCTCCAAGGGCCGGGGGGTCTGCACAGGACCTGGGCCCGCTGACCTATAGGGAGATGCTTGCCAAGGTGACCCTGGACCCCGGCCCCTGACACCATGAATCTTGACTTTCCCCTTCTCACTGAATCTAGCAGCTTAAAATGAGAAGCGTGTTCCAGTAGATGTGTCTTATGGGAAAACTTCAGCCAAATCAATTAATGATAAAACCCTTGAGCAAACACAGCTACTTTTATCATTTTAGAATGTGGTGATTTGAGCAGCAAAAGAAATTAAATTAAAAACGCAGAGACTTGGGGTCAGAACCCCAGCCACTCTCATTGGTTTTTAATCTCCTGTTAAACAATATATCTTCTGATGGCTTTTGTCAGCTTATTCAATGTAATAACCCAGGACACGTGGCCCACTGACCCGCCTCATTCCCTCCACGTGGCTGAGGGGGAAGGATGCAGCTGGCAGCCAGTCAACTAACAAGCTTAAAGTGGGAATGGGCGGGTGGGCCAGAGTCAGGGGAAATGCCAGGGGCCGCACAGGACCCTGGAGATGGACGTCCCCAGGGCTGTGATGGCAGAGGGCAGGGCTGTGATGGCAGAGGGCAGGGCCGTGAGGTGCCCTGGGGCCGACTCACGTTACAGATTGGGTACCTGAACCCCAGAAAGCAAATGTTTTCCTGAGTCACACTGAGTCAAGATTGGAACTCAGATGTCCAGACACCCGACCCATAGCTCGTTCTGTTGGACAATTGTACAGGTCACCAGGAAAGGGATGGGGCTTGGCCCAGGGACTGCGGGCCCCAGCTCTCTGTCTTCTCTTGGGACGTTTTCAGTGGGGCTAATTGAGCTCAGTCTGGGAGATAGTTAGGTTCCATCTTTGGGGAGATCCTGGCCTGATGAGACAGGCGGTTCCCATGGTTGGGAACGTCAGTCTGATGACGGAGGCACAACTCTGACCTCAGGAGGCGCCCAGTCTGAGGGCGACACAGGCAAATCCAGACAGCCAAGCCTGCAAGTAAATCATTTTGGGAAGAACACCCCGTGACAAGACAGAGTGGGCTGGAATTTCTGTTGGCTTCACCACGGAAGGCTTCTAGGAGGAGGCTGAGCCATCAAGAGAAAAAGCTGGTCTCTCATAACTGTTCTCCAATAAAAGTTGGGGGAAAAGAAAGAAGCTGATCTCAAGACAGCTTAGACAGAAAATCTGAGGCAAGAGAGAGGCTGGAGCTGGTGAGGGAGATGACACATGCAGTGAGCTGCCTCTGTGAGTTGTCTGTACCCACACGTAGGCACACTGATAAACACACAGGCCTGTTTGCACACACTCACGCCTACTTACACAGACTCCTCCATGTACACTCATAAACACATGCTTGCGTGCCAGGTATGAACACACAGGAGCTTTCTCCTACCTCCATGTGTACACACAGATACGCCCACATGCATTTATGTACACATACCCATACACGTGATCATATATAGACCTACACACGGGCCACCCCCTAGCTTTGTACATAGCTAAGATGTGCCCTGTTGTGCACACAGATGGGGGGCCTGCACTACCCCAAGCCACACTTGGGGTCCCCCAGCAGCTAGATCACCTGCCAGACGTCCCTGAGCCCCGCTGCCTGGGCTCCGTCGGCATCCCTGGACCCCTGCCATGGTCCGTGGATCTGCAGCCTCTCCTCTGGGTTGGTGGATGGGCAGGGAGCTGAGACTGACCTGTAGGAGAGAGACTCTTAGGGAGCCCCCTAGCACCACCCATGGCCTAGAGGACCCACAGGCTAGGAAGGGCTCAGAGTGGAACTCTCTGGTTCCCTCTCATTTACCTAAGGTCTCTGTGACAGGGGCCTCAGAGATGGAGATATGTATGTAGACTTCTGGTGGTCACCTCACCCCCAGGAAGCGAAGGAAGCAGGCCTGGGCAGAGTGAGAAGCTGGGTTGTAACACAGTCATGGCCAAGGTCTCAGCCACCCCCTGGGAGCTGTGGAGCGGGGCTGGCCTCGCAGGTGGTCCCACATGGTGTTAGGCAGAGCATCCCATGCCTTTACTAGTCATGGATGTGGGCTGCCTCCAGAAAATAAGGTAACCTTGAGGGAGGAGGTACCCTTCAGCTGAGAACATGCACAAGGAAAAGAGGTTCACCTTGGAGCAAGCAGCTGCCCACGCTCCCCAGCTGGAGAACGGGCACTGGGGACCTTGGGGGTGTGGGGAGCACAGTGATGTCCTCCATTGTCTGCAGAGGATGAGACATCCACTCCATCACTACTGCAGTCTCCCTCCAGTCTCTGCTGCTGCAGTTGGATGCTCCTCTCGGGAGTTTTTCTGGGCCCAGCTCCCTTGTCTGTCCCTCCTACGTCATCCCATCTCCCTGGACTGGTGTTGACAGCTCCAGGTTGCAGGCTCCTCAGGAAGCAGGGGACAAGGCTCCCTCCAGCGCCTTCCTCTCCCCGCGGAATACAGGGGGCTGAGTAACCCGGCAGGGCTGAGGGCAGTCCCCTCCCACATGCTAGTGACTCAGTTCAGTGGGACCCGGGCTGAGGCCACCCATTTTTTTTGCCTGGGCTCACGAGGCAGCAGCGTGGGCTTGTGCCTTTATTATTCAGCAGGCTCTGTGGGAGGCAAATTGTTTCCCGCTTTTGGCTGGCAGGACCCCCTTCTGCACTTCCCAGTCTCCTCTCACACGCGCAGCCTTAGCAAGAGTGGGAGCCGAAAGCCTGTGGATCCAAGACAAACCTTCCACCCCTTCCTTTCCAGGGAGGATGTGAGCCAGACAGGGGCAAGTTCGGAGAGGAAGGGGATACACCCAGACTCCACCCAGACTAGGACTGTATTTCATCTAAGATGCACATTTGTTTTCACATTTTAATAACGCCGAAACTGGGATATGTCTAACAGTCGATGCCTTACCCGGGTTTAATCAGCAATTTTTTTCCCCCTTCCTGGTACCTAACCTAATGGTTACATTTTCACTGAACAGTATCTTAGGTTTGATGCAGCTGAGAGGCGACGCCCCATCTCTACTGGAGATGGGGGAGGGGAGGGGACTAGAGCCAGGCCACCTCTCAGCACCTGCATCAGCTTTTCAGGGCACAACTTCAGGATCTAGACCCTCTCAAGGCCTCCTGCAGGCAGATGAAGAGCAAAACCACGTTCCAGAGCCTAATAGAAAATTATTTTTAGAGACTCGGGGCTGAGATTTGCTTCCAGGGCCCCACAGACCTCATCTGCCGACGGCCACAAGCCTCCTCTGAAGCCTAAATAAAAGTAGCTGGAAGCAGATTCAGCTGCCTCGCAGCTGGGAGGATGTCAGAGATGTAAAAGTGGGTGCAGACATTCCAGGGAAGAGGGCTTGGGGCTCTCTTTTTAAATCCAGGCCTTTTAAAGTGGTGACAGGCCTGGCAGTGTCTCCAGGTAAGAAGATCAACCCTGCGGGGGGCCAGATGTTAAAAAGCCTGGGAACCAAGAAAGAGAATGGTACTAGGAGAGGGGAGGATGGGGTGGGGGGCCGGGGCAGGGTAGCTTAGGGCAGCCAGGAGGCCCCAGAGGCAGGCTCCCTGGGGGAGCCTTGGTAGACTCCCAGATGGCCATCTGAGTAGACCCCTGGGGAAGCAGGTGGCAGATGGGTGACTGGTACCCACACCTTGACAAGCAGCAGAGACTGCAGGTAGGGGTGGGGGTGGGGACAGAGGTGAGCCAGGCCCAAAGGGAGACACCAGGCGCTGAGGAGGCCGGAGGGCTGTTGGGCAGCGTGTGCTCCCTCCTTGCCCTCTGACCCGGGCCGGAAGCCCCTCGCAAGGAGCGCTGGGAAGTGTAGTTCTCAGGAGTCAGGGCAAGCTTTGGCTGTGCCCAGCCCTGCCTGGCTCCCTAGCCCAGGCCAGCCCGCAAGCTTTCACTCACTCCACCAACATGTACTGAGCACCCACCGCAGGCCAGACACTGAGGCGGGCGCTGGGGATTCAAGCAAACAGGTGAAAATCCGCATTCTCAAGAAGTCTACGTTAGAAATGTTATCTCTAGCCAGGAGAAACATAATAAAATAAACATATAGAATGCCAGTGGTAAGTGCCATGAAGAAAGAAAATGGGGTTGGGGTGGGATAGGAGTGCAGCTTTCTGTAGTGTGGGCAGGGAAGCCCCTCTGAAAAGATTTGACTGGAGCCCACATGAAACGAGGGAGTAGCCAGGAGGGTATCTGCAAGCCGTGTGCTTCAGGTTCAACAAGCAGTGGGTGCAAAGGCCCTGGGGCAGGAGTGAGGCTGGGATGGTCAAGAACTACAGGAAGACCGGTGGCCAGAGTGGAGGGAGTTGAGGAGAGAGGAGGGGGAGGCCAGGGCAGGGAGAGGTAGCATCAGAGACTTTCTGGGCAAGTCTTTTTGGGTCACAGGAAGGACTCTGGCTCACACTATGAGTGACATGGGGAACCTGTAGAGGGTTAAGCAGAAGGGTGGGATCTGACTTTCACTTTAGCAGGAGAACAGACTGTAAGGGGCCAAGGGGCTCTGGAGGCTTGGAGACCCACTAAGAGTCTCATGCAAACTTCCAAGCAAAAATGACGGAGGTTGGATTTGGGTATATTTAGAAGGCAGAGCTGACAAGATTTGCTGACAGGCTGGATTCAGAGGTGTTCCAGTTCCCTATTGCTACATAACAAACCACCCCCAATACTTGGTAACTTCAAACCACTGCAGTCATTTATTTTGCTCGTGAGTCTGCAGTTTGGCAGGGTTCAACAAGAAAGCCTCTGCCTGTGACATCGGCCACGCCGGCCTGACGGGAGGCGCTGGCGCCACTGCCAAGGTGAGCCAGTCTCGGCAAGTGTGTGCGGACGGACGTGGCTGCGAGCTTAGCCTGGGCTGTTGGCCCCAGGTCTTGGTTCCTCTTCACACCTCCCTCTTTTGGGGCTTCTTATGACACAATAGCTGGGTAGCAAGAGCAGGTGTTCCAGGAGACCAAGGATCCTTGTGATCAAGGATCAAGTCTCAGAAAGTAATTCCAAAGCCTCCTTTGGTGAAGTGAGTCATCAGACCCAGCCCTGACTCAGGGGAGGGAGATTAGATGCCTCCTTCATCTTTCAGTGGCAGGAGGAACACTGAGCCATCATTCATTGATCAGGAGAGAAAGTCAGGGAGACTCCAGGATTTGGGGGCTGGGCCCCTTACCTCTGGATGGAGGATGTCATTACATCCCAGTTATCTTACCCCCCAGATAATTGAGCCTCCAGAGACCCTGAGGCAGCCCGCCAAGCTCCTGCCCAGTGCTTCCCGCTCTGGACTCTGGTGGGAACTCTGATATGCTTTCCCTGATGATGAAGAGGGACAGGGGGTGGGGATGGGGGGAAGGGGTAAGGGGTGATACGGTGGCTGTGAGCATGCCTGGGATGGCTGAGGGGTCTATATATCCAAGGCTGGTGGGATGTAGACCCTCCCCTGAAAACACTCCGGCACAAACGCTCATGCACCCATGACTCTCCTGGGCAATATTGTTAAAATGCTGAAACATACGAAAGGCCCCAGGCTGGAGGAGAGTGGGCTGGGCATGGGGGGTACATTGTGAGACTCTGCCCTTCTAACCAGCTCCCAGGTGCCCCCACTGCTGTGGGTCCACAGAGCCAGGGTCAGGTCGAGCCAGACCTGTGGCTTCCTAGGTGGACCCTGCAACCCTGACAACCCCTCCCAAGGGCCCATCGCCCACCCCCGCCCCATGCTGCAGACAAGCGAACAGGAGCCCCAGGCCCTGAGCACCTGCAGTGTCACGAACCACCCAGGGGGATGAGCTGTGTGACCTTGGGCAAGTTCCTTCCGTCTCTGTTTGCTGTCGGCAAAACCAGGGGAGGCCTGGAAAGTGGGAGAGAGAAGAAAGGGTTGGGAGGGGGGAGGAAGGGACAGGGAGGAGGGGAAGGGAAGGATGGACAAGGAGGAGGGGAGGGCAGAGTGGAAGGGGGCAGCAGTTAAGGGACTTTGAAGACAAAGGGGTCTAGCTGAGAAAACAAGAGTGTCGAGGGAAGTGACGGCCTGCGGGAAGGGGGTGGTGGACGTGGGTTTAAGACAGGTGGGCGGGGGCAGGAAGCGGCAGCGCCAAGGGGCCCGTGGTCTCTCTCATCTCATCCCAAGCTCTCAGGCGCTGGGGAGAAATGAGATTCTAGCTGCAACTCTTCTGGGAAACATCTGCCTTTTCATTTATGAGGAAAAAGTAGGAAAATGACCGGGGGAGGCGCCGCTACTGTTTTTTTAAGCAACGCAGCAAAAATGTCACCGTTGGGAGCGTAAAGCCCATCAAGATGGTTAAGTAATAGCCTGGCCACCTTCATCAGGCTTAGCTGTCCACCAGCCTCCCGTTCCCCGGGCCATATTTCACCCCAGGGCCCTGCAGGCCAGACTTGCCTGTAAGCCTGTAATGAGCTGCAGGACGGATATAAAACCCCCACCTCCATCTCACCCTCAAGCCACGCCCTTCTGATGCTCAACCCAGAGCTCTGGAGGCCTGGACCGCCCCACCCCAGTTTCATAACACGACTCCCAGAAGGGCAACAGCACAGGACTATTCCCAAACCCCTTCCTGGATCTCCAGGCCAGTGCCTTGCTCTAGCTTTCACAGTCCACTCAGGGACCTAAGGGGACCAGAGTTGTCCTTGAGATCAGGGGATGACCGTTTGGGGGCCTCCTTGAAGAAAAGAAAAGTGATATCTGTGCCTTCCTGGGGTCCAACCCCCAGATGGAAATGCTCTCTGGATCTGTGCTGGGTAAGGCTAGCAGTGGGGAGAGAAAGGAGACAAAGGAATGACGTCAGTATCCTGCCAAGGGTGGAGGTTGGCACCACAGTCCTCTAAAAGGGGCCAAGGCAGGGAGAGCTCAGCGTTTGCACAGGTACAGGGAGGGCTATGTGCTGGGGCTGCCAGCTCAGGTTGGGGGCTGGGCCCACCCATACCCCCTGCATGGGGGTGGGGTGAGAGGAGCAGCCCCTGCTGCACCTCAGGTCACACTGTACCTTGGCCTGGGGTGCCCTCTCCCTCCGGTGCAATTGTGAGTTTCCTCACCTTTCAAGGTCCAGCCCAGAATGCCACCTCCTCCAGGAAGCCCACCCTGAATTCTCCACCATGCCGACTCCCACCTTCCCAACCTGTCTGAAGCCAGCTTGTGAGGGGAATCCCGTCCAGGGAAGAAATCCCACAGGGCCCTGAGCTGCAGGGTCTGCTGTGTTTCTCCGAATACATCAGAAGCCCCTTCAGGGCGGAGCCTGGCACTCACCCTGGCTCAGGCGTGACAGGAGGGTCCCCTGGCCCCCTGGCTCTGTGCTGCAAGAGATGCTCCCATCCCACCCACCTTGCCTGTTCTCTTCCTCTCCACAGCCCTTCTCCCCCACACTCTGTCTACACGGTTCTTTGTTTATTATCTGTTTCTCCAGACTAGAATGTAAACTCCATCAGGACAGCTGTTTTTGCCCAATTTCTTCATGGCTGTATCCATAGCCTATCTGCAATAGTACCTGGCACATAATAGGTACTAAAGAAATGTTTGTTACGTCCCTTTCTTTCCCAAGAGTTGAATTTACGGGCCGAAGTTTTTCTTTGACTCGATCCACGCACGCGCTGACGTGAGCGATGGCGGGCAGTGTCCGTCCACACTGGGATCGCGCAGGGAAGGGGGTGAGCCCTCTTACGTCACTTTCTCTTGAAAATCCAAAAACTGATGTCATTTCCCCATAAAATTCCCTGTGTCTGGACCGCAAGCCCTCAAGAGAGCTCAGAGCACAGATTTCTGTCGTCGCCGTTCATGTATCAGTATTTGCGAGGGCACGTTTGGACGGCGTGTAGAGGGCAACTGCCTTTTTGAGATGAGGGGAGTGTGGCGATCTGCCACGGGTCACACAGCAAGTCAGTGGCCCGGGCAGAGCTCCGCCCCCAACCCCAGCCTGGACCCCCCGGGGCTGGGGAGGATGCTGGTCATCAGCCCACCCACTCTCCTCCGCCCCCCGCTGAGGCTGAAGGAGGCAAAAGACAGGCCCTTAGCTAACCTGGGGTTTTGCTCCAAACTCCTGCGAGGGAGGCTGCATCTGCCCCCCTCCACCCCTGCGGGGACCAGCGGCCCCAGCGCCCCTGCAGCAGGCTCTCAGGCTGGGACTCCAGCTGTTCTCCCCTGCAGACAAGAGGGCACCTCCCACAAGCCCGTGTGGCTGGAAGGGGCACCCTCTCTCAGAACGTCCGTCTTGGCAAGAGTGCTCCCCGCCCTTCGCAGGCTCCCGCTGGGGATGTTGATCTGGAGAGGGAAGGGAAAGAGGGATTTCTTTTTATTTATCCGCTTCGGTATGGTGAGGGATATTTAAAAGCCCATGGGGTGATTTTTAAAGTTTTTAAGGAAAGACAAGTGATCCGTGCATGGTGCAAATGGCAATTATCTAGTCAACCTAACAAACATTAATTATGCCCCTACTGTGTGCAGGGCAAAATCTTAAAGAATAAGACCCAGAATCCCATTCTCTGGACAGGGGTGAGTCAGACGAAGAATGGGACAGAACACCCCTAAGAAGGAAGGTCCTCACTGGAGGTCTTGGCAGGCACAGTGGGGGCATAGGTGGCAATGAATCCCACCCAAGGCAGCAAGGACACTACCAGAGGGAAGGTGGCATTTTTGCCCAGCCTTGAAAGACCCAGCCAAGCGGACCCTCTTGAACAGAGCCTGAAAAAAAGGTACTTGAGTGTTTAGGGAACTGGACCAAACGCCTGGGGTGCCAGGAGGCCTCCAGGATGGTGGGTGGAAGCCATTGGAGGCGAGGCAGGAAAAACTGATGGGGGTGGGTGGGTGCAGAAGTCCCCGTCTATGGAGCCAAGTGGCTGTGACTTTGCAGACAGACCTCCAGCTGAAGTAGAAAGGTGATTGCCTCAGCTACTTCAGAAGGACATCTCAGAGGTAGGTGGGTTGAGTGGGAAGGAGGCAGAAAAGAGAGGCTGGAGACCAGAGAAGGGTGATGGGGTTCTGGGCTGGGGGATAGTGAGCGTGTGGACACAGAGAAGGGGCCTTGTGGATGCCCGGCCTTGGGAAGAGAGAGCAGGGAGGAGCAGACCCGCTCTGAGGTTCCAGCTTGGACGCGGGGCTGCAGTGGCTCCACGTGTGTCCTGTGACCCTGCCCTATCTCCCCACAGCCAACTGGTCCACGTCCAGGCCCGTGATCCAGCTGATGGGGGCAGGAGCACCTGGGGTGAGGTGGGTGGGGAATGGAGACTTGCTCCAGAATATTCCTTTGCAAAATATGTATAGTTAAGGGCTCAGCCTTGATACCCTCCCCTTCCTTTCCCAGCACAGGGGGCCCTCAGCACGGTATTCACTGAAAAGGAGGGCAGAAAGGGCTGGCGCTATCAGGGAGGGCTTCCTGGAGAGAGAGTTGACTTCAGATGGGCAGAGGGGAGGGCAGAGCCATGGCAGGAGCACAGGGCCAGGCAGGTCCTTACTCCCGTCCCCCTCCACCCTCTCAGGAGAGGGGCCCAGGTCCTGCCCCTGTGGAGGGGCTCCGGCCACCCTGCCCCTTTGCTCCCAGGGCTGGTGCTCTCAGAGGGCAGTTCTGGCAGAGTCTGGCCTCCCTGCAGTGACAGAAAGGAGCCGAGGGAGCAGCCATTGGCCTCAGGTCAAACTTCCAGTTAGCGGCCCTGCAGGGCCTCAAATCCAGGCCTCTTTCCCCTGGGGAGGTGATCAGGCCAAATCTCGCAGCGCAGCCCGTGTGGGACACCAGGACAGGCCTGGGAACACTGACTCAGGGCCCAGAGCTGGGAGGCTCAGCTGACCTGATGCAAAGCCCCCCAGACACCCTTCCAGCTTCAGCTGCAGGCCCCTTGAGGCCAGGAGAGGACGCTGGGCCTGGGGCGTGGGGGTCAGGAGACCTCAGGAACCTCAGCCCCATTTCTAGCCCTCATTCTAGCGACCACCCACCTGGCCTGGGGTCCTCCGAGCCTTCTGTCCAGAGCATCAGCCACAAGCTGCCAGGTGGTGAGTGAGGGGGAGCGGGGTCCCCGCTGGCCTGGAGCCAAGACCTCTCCCCCTCTCCCTGGCGGCGGGGGCCTGAGTGGAAGCGACAGTGTGACAGGCACCCGCGCCCAGACCTGCAGACCAATCCGTCGGCGTCCGGTGGAGGCAGGCGTGCAGTAGGGTGTGGATCAGTGCCCCCCAAATGGGGATGAACCCCAGCCTGGTGACCTGTCTGGGCTGGGCAGCAGCAGGTAGCACTGCCGGCTCCTCTGTACGAAACCCTTCTCTCCCCAACCACACCCTCCATCCTTCTTTCTCCCACCAACCCTGCCTCCGCCCCCTACCCCACCCCACACCTCTTGGCCTTCTTTCTCCCTCTCCCTCCGACCTGTCTCTCCCCGCTTGCCTGCCCCTCCCTCCTCCTCCCTGGAGGTTATTCCTGTGGGTTAACCCTCACCCTCCTCCTCTGTCCTCTTTTTAAACACCCCTGGGGAAGTTCTCAGGGACTATCAGCCATTGCCTTTGATGACAGAAAGAGACCTTGGCAGGGCAGGCCCTGGCAAGAGGAAAGTGAAAACACGACAGGGGTGGACAGCTGCAGAACACCCCCATCCTCAGTGTGCGGGGGGAGGGCCAGGGGACTCCCACTGACCCCTTTGGGCCCCACTCCGTGAATTGCAGCAACAAGAGGAGACAAGATGGAGAAAGGAGAAGCTGCAGAGCTGAGAGCCGTCAGCACGGCCCGCAGGGAGGAGTCGGGTGGGCAGAGAGAGAGCTGGACTGACCTCAACTCTCAGTCCCAAGAGCAAGTGAGCCAGCGCCCAGAGCCCCGTCCTGGTGGGGGCGGGACCTAGGCGATCCACCTTCCTCCCTGAACCTGGAAGAGTCTCATCTCGCCTGCCTAATGCGATGCAGCAGGTGGAATCGGGTCACGGGTGCAAAGGTCGCCCCCGCTCCCAGGCCACGCACGGCAGCCACGTGCAGCAGGGCCTTAGCAGGGTCTGGCCAGTGCCCCTCCCACTGCACCTCCAAGCAGCCCTGAGCCCCCTGAGTTTCCAGTCTCCTGGGGAACCTTGGGTCACGTTACCCTCACCCCTGTCTGTCCCCCAAGGCCCATCCTTAGCCCAAGCACCCCAGTCCCCAGGAAGCTGTCAGATTCCGTCAGAGGTTTCCTGCATCGCAGGACAGCCAAGCACAGCCTACAGGGAACCTAACATTCCCCATGCTTGTGCTACCATGCTGATGCTATTGTGGTAAATAGACTCCAAATGCATCCAAAGTGTACCTTAATCCATGGTGAGTTTCATCCTTGTGAATTTCCCACGCGGTGACTGGGTAACCAAAAATACAGTTGAAAGTTTTTGTTTTCAAAGTGGTGCTGCTGGTTTTTCTCTTTTCAAACTTTTGTATTATGGAGAATTTTTAAAATACACAAAAGTGCAAAGAATCTAATGAAAGCCCAGGTGCCCATCCTCCAGATCAACTCAGTCTTTGCATCCACACCCCAGCCATGCCCCCTCCCCTCTTGTTGTGAAGAGAATCCCAGCTATAGTATCATTTCATCTGTCAGCATTTCAGTGTATATCTCTAGATGTACTTCACTTGTAAACAAAATCATAATGCTGCACTTAACCATAATTCTTTCATATCCCAGTCCGTGTTCAAAACTGCTGGAAGTGTTCTATGTCAGACATGGATCCTTATCCTTGAAAAGTCAGGTGGCCACGGCCTTCATGTCTTCCTGTCACTGGACTGTAACTGGGCCTTGTTCTCCATCGCTTCCCTCCTCCAACAACCTGAGGCCAGAAACCAGGTCAAAACCCTCTTCTCTCCCCAAACCCACAGGGGAGAAGCAGGTCAGGACCACCACTGAGGGCTCCACGGTGGATGCTCCTTAAACACGTGTTCAGTTGCCCTGAATTGCACTTCTGTGCTGGAACACAGCTCAGGGAGACAGTGACAAGCAGAGGGCAACCCACCTCTTAGCAGGAGCAGGCCCACCAGGAAAGGATCCAGGTCCAGACATGGGGTCGGGGGACAGAGTCCGTTTCCCTCTTGCTGTCCAGAATAGAGTTGCATCCCCAGCCACTCTCCTACAGGGGGGCGTCACCCACTTAACCTCTCCCCAACTCCCTCAGGCCCTGTGAGAAGCTGTTCCAAAGTATCCTACTCTCTACTCTGCATCTAAAGGCCACCTCCTCCAGGGAGCCCTCCAGGAGCCCACCTACCATTAAAAGCCCAGCAGCCTTTGTCCTCTCGTCCTCCAGACTGTCCCACTCTTTACTGTGGATCACTCACTGCAAGCTCCTGAAGGATGGGGGCCGTGCCTTGTCTCTCCCACCTCCCCCACCGCAAGCTCTCGGCAACTACTTCCAGCTGAACAAGGAGCAGCCATTTCCACCCTGAGATATTTCTTCTCCATCCCACCCTTACTGATTCTCTCCACCCCTTTGGCCATGTTCTTGCTTTTTAAACCAGGCTTCTCACCCACAAATCTGTTTATGTCACAAGCTGTAATTAAGCACCACTGTGTGCCCAGGGCAGGGCCAGACCCTCAGGACTTAGAGAAAGGAGGCGGCGAGGTCAGTGGAGTGCAGGGCAGAGGACAGTGTCACACACCTCAGTTGGCACGACTGCCTGCAGCTTCTCCAAGCCCTCCATGTGTTTGGAGGCTCAAGATCCCCAGGAGGCCAGAATGTGCCACACACCCAGGCATTTGCAACTCAAAAGTCAGACATTCAGGCCTGCCCTTGGCAGAGATGACACTTAAATTGCAAAAACATTTTCATATCCACATCTCATTAAACCTCAGACAATGCAGAGCAGGGTTCGACAGGGTTAACAAGTCTAGCTGTTGGTGGATGAAAGGAAGACACAGAGAGGTTGTGCCTTGCCCAAGGGGCACACAGCAATGCAGGGAGGGAGAGAACCTGGGTGGAAACCCAGCTGTCCACACCTTTCCGTGGCTCGCACAGCCGGCCTGCAGGGACCGCCACACTGACCGTAGACCTGGCCCCACAGCCCCCGCGCTTGGTCTGGTCCCTCCCACAGTCACCGGGAAAAGCCTTCCTCCCTCCTGTCTTTGGTATCAGAGAGTTGGGAGGGGCGTCCAAAACCCTGCTCTTTGGCCTTCTTTCCCCCAACTCCTTATGTTACAGTTGAAGTAACTGAGCCAAAATAGGGAAATGCCTCAGCCTTGATTGAACACCTTCCACATACACCAGATTCCTTACCCCCACCATCTAATTAACGCTCACACCGCCGCAGCAAGGCTGACCTTAGGAGCCCCATGGTTCACATGAAAAGGCATTTTAAACAAGCTGAGCCCCAGTATTTCTGCAATCTCAATGGCCAGAATTGGGAACGAACTTCTGTGTCAAAGCTGTCAGCAATGCTCTGATCCATGTTGTGGAAAGAGAGCTCTTTTGCTCTGTGGGAAAATAATTTAGCAGGTTTTGGTGTAAAAGTGCAGCCAAACTGCTCTTCTTGACAAGAAAGGATGGAGCTGATGAGAAGCAGTATGGCGTTTCTCCCCGTCTCTCTCTCCCTCCCCTATCCCTCCCTCTTTCCTCTCCCCGTCTCCCTCCCCGTTGTCCCTCACTCTGTCCGCCTCTCTCTCTGTGTCCCTTCCCTCGCCCCCTCTTTCCCCACCAGGCCAGCCGTGGTCAGGGCCCGGGCCCTGGATCACAGGGCTATGGCCAAAGACACTCTCATTAAGGGTATGAGCGGGCCCCAGGGCATCAAGTCCAGCTAAGGTGAGAGCTGCCCAGAGGGGGAGGGCTTGGGGAGGCATCCACAGAGGCACAGGGCCTTCAGACCCCAGAATCAGGGCACCTGCTAACCCATTTTACTTTACTGCTGGCTAAGCCCCCAAGGAAATCTTGCTTAAACTCTGCAGCTTAGTCTTAGCCAGGCTTTGCAAATTATGGAAATTAGGATCCTGTCAGAGCTTGGAGGGGTGGAGTTTGGGGAGGAGGGAACTAGCCTGAAAATGCCCACAGTGGGGAGGTGGCGGGTAGAGCCCAGGAGCAGGCACCATTTGGTTAATTAGGGGGGGGATCTGCCATGGTGGGTGTGCAGGACACTTTGGAGAGGGTTCTGGAGAGGGTTGGGCTTCCTGAGCACAGGGGAAGGAGCTCAGAGCATCACGTGGGCATAGAAGAAGCCCAGTCCCTGCAGGTTCCCCATAAGAGTGAGACTCTGGTTCCTGCAAGGCTCCCCAAAGCCCCTGCTCCCCCTGAAATAGAGAGATGAAATAAGAAGGCAGCTCTCCTGGCTCAGTGCTCCCCATTCCTCATTGAAATCAGCTCCCACTCTGAGCCAAGTGAGTGGCTGGCCAAGTTCCCCTGGGCCCCTATCTCCTTGCCTCTCGATCAGAGGCTCCTCTACCAGTGAAGGGATCCCAGGTTCTTAGCAGGGCAGCAGCCTGCCCTGACACGTGTCTGCCTTCCACATCAGCTCTGATTGACTTTCTACTTCCCTGCTTGTCCAAGCAATAATTAGGATCCCCTTTTCCATATTAAGCAGCGGCTGTCATCACCACTTCACGGTTCTCCTAATCACATTTCTCCTCCTTCTCTTTATCCTGGGGGCAGGCTCCTGACAAGTCTGCTCTTTCCACTTCCCTGCACAGAGAGGCTGAAGGACGTTGGAGAGGGAGGCTGGGGTGGCTATTTTAGAATATGACAAGGCCGGTGGTGACTTCCAAGGTGGACCTGTCCAAGATGCAACAGAAAATCACATCCAGTCTCAGCAGGGAAACTAGTAGAGACCCCCATGATGCCGTGGCCCCCAACTCACCTGTCCCTGATGCCTGAATCCCCTCCTTAGAGATGTAACCCTTTGAAAAGGCCATGTTATTAATATAAACGTTTCTGGAGGCAGACTAGTTAAACTGCCCATGATTTCCAGTAGACACCTTCGCTGGTCCCTGCCCGCCCTCTCCTGCTCAGCTCTATCCCAGCGGCTACTCCTAGAAAACTACATTTCCCAGGCTCCTCGTCTGCTGGCTTCCTGTCAGGTTCGGCCAATGAAAGCCTCTGGCTAGAGACTGGTGGGCGGAGGTGAGGAGCACTTGTCTCTCTGACTGTGGCCACGTCTCTGCTGTGGCCTCAGCTTCCCCAGTTTGTCCCCTCCACAGTTCCAGTTCCAGCCTTGGGCAGCCCTTTCCCCACATTCCCAGCTCCTACCTGATCCCCCCAGATCCTAGGCTGGTACCATCACCTCTTTCCCTTGTACCTCCTCCTAGGCTGGGGCAGATTCCTGCGATCAGCAATCTCTGGGCTGTTTCCCCATCTCCTGTTTTAGCTCTACCAGCACCTCTGTAACCAGTTCTGCATATTCTGTCTCCTCTATTGAAACTACCTGGCAAAAGTTCTCTTTTTTTTTTTACGTGGACCACAGCTTGCACAGCAGCTCACGCTTAAAATGTGCAAGCTGTATGGGTGTCAGTCCCTCAGCTGTGTCTGACCCTTTGTGATCCCACGGACTATAGCCTGACAGGCTCCTCTGCCCATGGAATTCTCTAGGCAAGAATACTGGAGGGGGCTGCCATTTCCTTCTCCAGGGAATCTTCCCGACCCAGGGATCTAACCCAGGTCTCCTGCAGGCAGTCTTGTGCATTGCAGGCAGATTCTTTACCGACTGAGCCACCAAATGTTCAACATGGAACCAGTAACTCCACCTCCCCAGACGTTTATCTCTTCCTTCCTCAGTCTTATCCAGCTCTGTAAATACCTCCACTGCCCACACAGCACAGCACCCAAGTCAGAAAGCTGAACGCCCTCCTTGATTCTTTTGTCCACACATACAGTTTATTACCAAGTCCTTTTGCAAAGTATGTATCCTGAACCCTTGGTTTCCATCAACACCATCATCTCTCACCTGGCCTGGAGCCTCTGAACTCTTGTCCAGGCTTCTTTTCTTTCCGCTTCACCATCTACTCTCTAAATGGGCTTTTAGAAACGAAATGCAGATCCTGTCTCCCGGCCCCCTGCCTAAAACCTCTCAGGGGACCTCGTTTGAATCCAGACTCCTGTCCAGGCTCAATCAGGATGTGTCCATTCATATATAACATCACCTGTTTCTGGCAAAAGCATAAGGGAAAAAAAAAAAGCCTCTGCTGGAAGATACCTGGGCCCTCAGAATTGACGACAGGAGATTCTAAGTTTGGAAAATGGGCACAAAGCCCCTTTTGGCAGCACAGCCAGATCAGAACATCCCCAAGTCTGCTGGGCAACACATCCCCCAACACTGCCCAGAGAGAGCCTGACTGTCCTCCCAGCTTTGGGAGTCCTACTTGAGACTCAAAGTCTAAAGCGGGAGGGAGGTGTCAGCCAAACCCGCTCAAGTGTCATACCCTAGTCAAGAGAGAAAGAATCTAGCTGTCGGCCTTTTGTTGCTCAGCTCCCCCGCCCCTTAAAAAGGAGAGGATGAATGCTGGGCAGACAAAGCATGATAGAGACCCACAGGTGGCCTTCAGGCACTGCGTGATCCAGCTTCTGCTTCTTCCTCATCCCCAGCTTATCCACCCCTCACCACTGCCCCTCTGGGGCTCACTCCACACCATGCTGAGCTTCACTTTCTAGAACACAGTCAAACTCCTTCTCTCCGTGTTCCCTTTCAGGGCTGCCCCTCACAGAGGAGTGGTGACTCGTGACCCCAGCTGCCCTGAGGCCCTCGTACCTCCCAGTTCCCCCGCTGGAGGGGTGAAGGAGCTCATCCCATGTCCAGCAGGTGCCCAGGCCGTGCTCCAGTCCATTGTGTGGCCCTCATCCAGCCTCGGGGGCAGCACGTTTCTTCTGAGTCAGGAGTGTTGCCAGGGCTGCTTAGGGCCTCCCTTCTGGAAGGGAGCACCCTTGGGTGCCTGCCGAACCCTCCTCCAGGCCCAGCATCTTCTCCCAGAGGCCAGGCCCATCCGCGGTGGGCACGGGCATCCAGTCCCTCCAGTCCCTTCTCCCCAGACACACCTCCCTCCTCCTCCCCCCGCCTCCCCCCACCTCTTCACCACCAACAGCTGCAGAATCTCACAGCCCGGAGCATAAGAGATAGGTGCTTGTCTTTGGTTTTATTCTTTTAAGAGGAACAACAATGAAAGAGATAAACCCTAGGAAATCAAGTGGGGGAAGAAACTCAGCCCTGCATTCCGGGGAAATGTTAAATCAGCGAATTGAAATACTGGAGATGAAAGTGGGACTGCAGGGTGGAGCCTGTCACACCCGTGCCTACAGTGACAGTGTGGAGACGGTGGGGGACGCAGGCTCTGCCTGACGTCAGCGCCCCCATTCTGCACTCTCCTGAGCTCCCTCCCCGATGCCCCTCCCCACCACCGCATCCTGTTTTAGTCCCCTACACCCCTCATCATTTAGGAGAGTGCACCCTAATGGTGATGTGATATGGTTTTATAAGAAATACATCTTTGCCTCTCCCACCCCCAACTCCTAAAACCCTTGAAATCCCGTAAATGATAAGAGCAAGGGGAGCATTGTTTGTTATAATATTTGGTCTTTTGTCCTCTGTTCCTGAACAGCCCCCTGCCTGAGCCAGAAAGGTGAAGAGTCTTGTTATTCGTAACAAGTCGCTTTCAACCAACCTGAGTTTATGTTAATGAAGTGACTTTTGGAAACCCTTAAGCATGGGGGTTGGTTGCCAGGGGAACCAACCACATGATTTGAGGGTTGGCACTTTCTGCCCCTCCCCGTCCCCCCACTCCAGGGAGGCAAGAGGGAGGGGCTGGAGATGGAGTTCAATCGCCAGGGCCAATGATTTAATCAATCATACCTGTGTAATGAAGGCTTCATAAAAAATCAAAAGGACAGGATTTCGAGAGCTTTTGGGTTGGTGAACGCCAAGAGTGGTACACGCTGTTCCATGGGGACAGAAGCTTCCAGACCTCACCCTGTGTGTGTTTATCCGGTTGTTCATCTGTATCCTTAGACACAGAATCGTTGGAAAAAATGCAGGTGGTGCCGAGATGGACTCAGCAAGAGATTGTGGCCTCCTTGGCTTTCTATAAATCACTCCTTTCAAGACCCTGTGGGTGGAAAGTGGCCCTCCTGCCCTTCTCTGTCCTAGGGAGAGTTCGGCCCTCAAGGAAGTGGACTGCATTCCTGTTTCCAAGGCACTGAACCCATAGTCCTCTAGTCATTGACTATGACTATGGATCTACTGGACACAGGAGGATTTCAAGTGGCTTAAGTTCTCAGGGGAAAGAAAAGTGGAGAAAGCGATGTGTGACATCTGTGGAGAGGGACCCAGCCGATGGAGCTACTCACTGCTAGGCTGTGAGGTGGGGTGTGGGGGAGGGAACAGAGAACCCCTGGGGAAGGGGGCAGAAATGCAGAGCAGCAGCCAGAGAGGCGGAGCAGTACTGCCCGCTGGGTACCTTCAGGGCACCCCTCCATAGAACCCGAGCTGGGACCAGGCCCGGAGCCGTCATGCAGGACCTCCAGGCAGCAGCTTATGAGATGGAGGGAAGGGCCTGCTGCCCACACCATGCAGTTACCATCACACCCGGAATGTTTAAACCTCTAATGAGCCGTCTCGTCCCCACACAGCATCTGCCCGTGTGGTTCTGTGGGAGCCTGGCCTCACTAAGCAGCTGAGAGTCATTTAGGACCAAGTGGGAGCATTCTCTTTGGCACGGTGCAGAACCTGTTGTGATGAGCATTGAGGGGAAATGATGAAGGGACAAACTGGACCTCCAGCGTGGGCCTGACCAGGCCAGAGGCTGGGGGAATGAGCCGGGCGTGGCTGCCAGGCCGGCTCTTCTTTTCAGGGCCCCTCTCCCTTGGACCCCACCCACAACAGGAAGGTTGTTGCAGAGTCTGCCCACACTCCTCTCCTCATCCTTCCAAATCTCTTATTCTCCCAGCTCCCGTCAGGGCTATTCAACCTCACTTTGCTGCTGAGTACCCTTGAATGAGGGGTAATCATTCCAGAGACACAGCAGGCAATGTTTTTCTGCCCTTAGAAGAAAAGGAAAATATGGCCAAGTCCATTCGTTTAAACTATTCAGCCCTCCAAGTTGCAAAGCTGCTTGTAGGAGTGCCCTTCCAAAGCTGGGGTGGCCAGGGAGCCTGGTTAACTGAAGCTGCCTGGGCCTTCAGTACCACGGACAGCGCCCAGCTCGGTGCCACCACCATCCAGATTGGAGGACGGGCAGCCGGTGATGCTGGGCCTAAGAAAACCCCGTTCCTGAGGCCCAGGAAGTTTGTCCTTTTCACTGCCGCTTGAGGGGACATCGGATAAGGAATGTCACCGCCGGGGCCCAGATGCCCGGTAATCAACCATTTTCAGTGCCCTGCATGGAAAGGCAATTAAAACAAGAATTAAAAAGCCATAGCATCATTTAAGATCCAATAACACGGCTGGCCTGAAATGTGTCCTCAGTCTCTGGGGAGTGTGGAGGTGGTGTGTGGGGAGGTGTGGAGGACAGAGAGCGGTAGTGATGAGAGAAAAGAGTTGGAAAGGGAGAAAACAGTGGTATGGTAATGGAGAAGGTTTTTGAGCCTCACATGCCTCTCCACCAAGTAGCCAGAGTCTGCTCACCCCACTCCCATCCCACCCTGCCTGGGAAGCCCTCCTGAAGGAAGTCCCCTCCCCTGGAGCCCTCTAGCCTACTTCCCTCTCATGGTGCTCAGCTTTGATTCCTGGCTGTGTGCCCCTTCTCAGCCAGAGCATGTGCTTCTGTGGGGATGGACTGTAATTACATCATCAGTCCACAGTCTTGCCCCCCCATCCCCTCCCAGCAAGTCCATCCCTACACTAAGAATAAGAAAGACCAGAATCCTCGCGAGCCTGTGTGTTAAAACACAAAGCGAGTCTGGCCGTTTCCCCTTTTTGTTTTCAGTAACTTAAAAGGGTCCATGCCCATCCCTTCATGTCAAAGTTCTGAGTTTGCTCTTCACTCCAAAGAGACCCAGAGAATCTCCAATCTACTGAGATGACGTTAACCCTTTTCACATCAAATAAAGCCCTCCTGCAGGTAATCTTCCTGTCACAAGCTGACTGCCTTGATGTGACTTGGAAGTGAGTGGGGATACTTGGTTCCTTTCATTTTTCCTGCTCCTTAGTAAAATCCTAAACCGGGAGGATTCGAGTCTGATAGCAGCTGTTCTTGCAGTTTATGCCTCCTGTCCCTTGGGAGCTAACTCGTGTCTATTTTAAATAAATTCCCTCTTTTTTCTCTCCTTTTTACAAAGAACAACTGCAAATCTTCTCTGAAGACGGCTTTCCTTTGGAGTGGAATTCACTTCTGACAGTCAAACATTCATGAGACAGGCCCTGGGTAAATAATGATTAAATGGATTATCTCTGTGATTGGGTCTTGTCTGAGACCTGGGGGTATTCCTTCAAAGTCCTGCAGTGTTTTGGGCTGCAGTTTCCCGATAACTTTGTTGCTCTTTCAAGAAAAATAATATTCCAGGGAGTGGAAAAGGAAAAGAGAGATGAATGCTGCCAGGGGTGATGAGGGTGAGCTCTAACAGCCCTGTCTCCAGGCTGCTCTGGGCAGTTCGTCCTTGGTTTAGGTCTAGGTGAGAGTCGCTAAGGGCTTCCCTGGTGGCTCAGTGGTAAAGAATCCACGTGTGAATGCAGGAGACATGGGTTCAATCCCTGGGTCAGGAAGATCCCCTGGAGAAGGAAATGGCAACCTGCTCTGGTATTCTTGTCTGGGAAATCCCATGGACAGAGGAACCTGGGGGACTTCAGTCCATTGGGTTGCAAGAGTCAGCATGACTGAGCAACTAAACAATGACAATAGAGAAGTTAGGGCCTGCCAGTATCTAAACTGCTCTCTCCAAGTTCATTTTCTTGCCAGTGTCCTGAACCCTTTGTTTTGAACACAAGCGTGCCTCTGTCTCACCCTGATATCCCGACTGGGATTCTAGGGCCTGCCCATTGGCACATCCTTCACTTTGATGTGGTGCACCATAGTCTACAAGGGTTCAGGACCTGAGACCATGCTCATTGTCGGGGGAGACCGGGTCTCTGCTCAGCCGGACATCCATGAAGAGCCCAGAGCTGTGAATAAAGAGGCCTCTAACAGTGAAACAATGCCCCCTGAATTCCTGAGTGAATTCACCCTCCTACACACTTGCCCAGACCCCCCTGGCCACCTAGCCCGAACACTGGACCGACCACAGAGAAAACAGAATTCCACCACCCTCCTTTCCCTGCCATTGCAGAGCGGGCTGGTAAGAAGATGCCTGCCTGACCGCCACAACTGTCAACGGCAGAGGCTGCATGTGGCCCGCCCCTCCCATTAACAGCTCTTGGCAGCCCCCCAAATCCAAAGAGCATCAACCCAGCAGATGTGGGGGAGTCAACGACTAAGGGTCACTGATGCAATGGAAGAGAAGAAGTTTGGACAGCTAGTGCCTTTTACCTGAATCTACCCTGGATTAGGCTGACATTTGGAATGACTTTGGCTCCCTTCCACATGGCATAAAACCTATACCAAGACTTCTTCTTAAACATGAGAGCACAAACTTTCCTCAACCACCGACTTCCCTAATCATTTATGAAAATGTGTCAGCTGTCCTTGCCTCCTTGTTCTAGCGCTCCGTGCCCTGGGATCAGGGATCTGGGAGCTGCCTGCCTGGAAGGGGTTGAAGAGAAAGGACACGCTTCAGCTTACGAGAGGCCAATCTTTCCTTAAAATGAATATGTCACTTGCGAAGTCATCTGCTTTCTCTTCACACATATCCATCATCCCCATGAAAATTTAAATACATATAGTTAAAATTCAGTAAAAACGTGACCCGGTGTCACCAAGCTCAATTTGCAGAAGGCACAGATTCCATGGCCGCCCAGGTCACAGACCCAGCTCTTAGCTAAACCTGCACCGTCCCTGGAAGGAAAGTTATGTGACCTCTTCTTAGAGTTTTACAGCAGCAGCTTTCGTGATAAACCCCCATAAATAGAAAGGGAACCCAGAAGCAAGTTGGTGACTGCAACATTTCTAGGAGTATATTAACCACCTGGGGATGTATTGACCAGGAAGTCGGCAGGAATGCTGTTGTAAAACTCAGCCGAGTCCCCAGGTTCTGTTCACACTGTCAATAGTCCATGAGGCTGAACTGAATAGAATAGCATTTTATCGGATTGTTTCGGGTCCAAGTTGTGGGCATCCTGTGGACTCCACGGGAGACCAGAGATATGGGAATGTTCATTCAAGTAGCAGATATAACACACAAAGAAGAAACTCAACAAATCAGAAGTTAATTCAGGGTCTACCCTCTGCATGTTCATGTTTTCCTCTCCATCGGCACTATTTCTCTACCAGGGGTTCTTGGGCTGCGGTGATGTCTGCTGTGTATCATTTCTCAATGAATCATTTGGATGTTCTGAAAAAGGACCCTGAGCCATAGAAGGAAAAGCATAAAAATACCCCCACAGGTCACCAAAGCCCGTGTCTCCTGGGCCAGGGCACAGTCATTGCCTAAAATACATCTCTCAGTGCTTTGCTTGCCCTAGTTTTAAATGCCATGCCCGTTAGCTAGGATTTTTGCCCATGAGCCCAGTCACACAGCTCCAGCTCCGTGGGGGAACATCAAGGGCTTGGAACTGAAGGGGGAGCAACAGCTATCCTTCCCCTCAATCACAGCTCCCACACTTGAGAAGCCAGGTTCTTTGCCTGTCCTTGGCCTTGGCAGGGTAAGCAGGGCACGTTTAATTCTTACCACTGTCCTGGGCATCTGACCTTAGGAAACCTTTCATTTTACCTTTTGATGCTGTAAGCTTTGGCCCTCTCATCAATCCCGGGCTATTTCTGCTCACCTGAACTCCGCCATCCTCTAGACGGCATCCTCTGCCTCTTTGAGGGCATTGTTTGAGCCGCACACCTCCCCCGATGGGCCCCCAGGTGCAATTTCCTTCTCTGCCAGCCCCTCCCTGCCACCCATATCTTCTGTGCTGTGTCCTCGGGGCCTTGATGACACACGTCCAGCAGCTCACCTGCCCGTTTCCAGCTTGTAGTTCTAACCTCCCGACGTCTCCTTGCATCAGGTCTCTGTGCGACTGATGTTTACTCCCTCTCCCAATTTAGTCTCAGCTGCAGATTTAATTAACATGCTGTTGCCTCCCTGTTCCAGGCCATTAATGAAGATGTGATGGCAAGGAGCCGGCAAACAATATTTTCAAGGTCATGAGGAGGGAGCGCTACGCTGCTAATACCTCTGCCCAACATGGGGGAATGAGGCAGTCAAGTGCCCACATACGGTTTGAGTCATTTCCTCTGGGTTTTGGGAACTTCCTTTCTCTGACTCGGGTTAGGTTTTCACGCCTCCCCTCAGCCTGGCCCGCTGCACATCCGGGGCAATTCCCATTTGGAGAATGAAGAACATCGGATTATGCCTTCGTTTTATTTTTGCCCAGTTTCTAGCAGGAGAAACAGCCACTAATCGCACCTTTGGAGGGAGAGACGGTATACATGATAAAGACAAAGGAGTCGTTATCAGGCTTGTTAGCCAGCCACCTCTCCATCCTTGAAGCATAACTGTGACAGGGGAAATACACACTGAGGTCAAGGCATCTGACAGCAAGGGGAGCCCAGGTGTTCCCGCTGAGTCGGTTCCTAAAGGGCTGACATTCAAGATCTACAGCCTGGACAAGAGGTCCCTTCATCCTTGCAGACGCTGGTGCTAACCTTGTTTATCACCCCCTCGCAGACCGTGAGCCCCCTCCCACGCCCCCTTCCACGCCACCTCTGCATTACAAGGAGTAGCCCTTTATGAACCCCCACTTGTCTTCCTTCCACACCAAACTGCAGATATCACGGCGTAACCCTGCAAATTGCTTGGATCAGAAGCACTGAATCACAGGAGCGATTCAGGATAATGCTATTTACGCCCAGAAAATTGATCCCGGGTTATTTACTGTTTCCAGCACTTCCCTTCTCCCCATCTCTCACTGCAGGCCTGTCTCCGGTTCCCAGACTCCTAATCATTTCTCAGACAGAGTGTCTTGAAGGTGTCCCTGGACCGGAGCCCAGACTGGCCCAGCAGAGTGTGAAGGGGTGGGGGAAACAGCTTCACATTTCCCCCCGTGCTTGGCAGACAGGCTTAGCTCCCACCACCACCCCAGCTGCAGTCCTTCTGGGGTCCAGATCTGGCCTCCCCAAACCTAAGAACACAAGAGAACCACATATATGTGTCCGTGTCAGTCGACTGGGACTGCATCAGGGTCAGATGACTTGCCAGAGGGATGGGTTACGGAGAGCCACAGGTTTGGAGAATGTGTGCCTGACCTCTGCTATGGCCTGCCCCAGCTGTAAACATTCACGTGCTCGCCAGTCAAACACTGAGAGGTGAAAAGGCACAGTGGATTCTGAAGTCAGACTCCTGAGTTTGAATTCTGGTCCTGCTGTTTCAATAGTTGCATAATGTTGGGCCAGCTGTTTAACCTCAGTTTTCCCACTTATAAAATGGAATAATAGCCACACCAGCTTCATAGAATTGTTGAGAGACCACCTAAAAACTAACACATGTGATGTCTGGCTGATATTTATTACGTATCAAACACCTTTCACACTCCAGATACTGTTAAGGTCTAGGGGTCAGCAAACTTTTCCTGTAAGGTCCAGATAATGACTATTTTTGGCCTTGTGGGTGATAATATCTCTGTCACACCTATTCGACCCTGCGGCAAAGCAGCCCCAAAGTAGCCATAGACTATAAACAGAGAAGGAGTATGGCTGTGTTCCAATAAAACTTTATTTATAGACACGGAAAAGTGAATTTCCTATCAATTTACCTGCCACTAAATATTATTCTCCTTTTGATTTTTTAAATTATTAAAAATGTAAACCTACTCTTAGCTCACAGGTTATATAAAATTAGAGGGCACGCTGGATTTGACCCATATTGGCTGGCCCCTGGTTGAGGCACTGGAGATGCAGATGCTGACATGTCTCACAGGAGCTTGGGGAGGGTTCCTTCTCAGCCCTCAGGTCTCTAACTTTGTCTTCAAAGTACCTCTTGGGTGGATGAACCTAGAGCCTATTATACAACACGAAGTAAGTCAGAAAGAGAACAACAAATATCGTATATTAACACATATATATGGAATCTAGAAAGATGGTACTGATGAACCTATTTGAAGGACAGCAGTGGAGATACAGACATAGAGAACAGCCCTGTGGACGCGGCGGTGGGGGACGGGTAGGAGAGGGAGGGACAGACGGAGACAGTAGCGTGGAAACATGTACATTCAGTTCAGTTCAGTTCAGTTTAGTTCATTTCAGTTGCTCAGTCGTGTCCAACTCTTTGCGACCCCATGGACTGCAGCACGCCAGGCTTCCCTGTCCTTCACCAACTCCCAGAGCCTACTCAAACTCATGTCCCTCGAGTCGGTGATGCCATCCAACCATCTCATCCTCTGTCGTCCCCTTCTCCTCCCGCTTTCAATCTTTCCCAGCATCAGGGTCTTTTCCAATGAGTCAGTTCCTCTCATCAGGTGGCCAAAGTATTGGAGTTTCAGCCTTAGCATCAGTCCTTCCAATGAATATTCAGGACTGATCTCCTTTAGGATGGACTGGTTGGATCTCCTTGCAGTCCAAGGGACTCTCAAGAGTCTTCTCCAACACCACAGTTCAAAAGCATCAATTCTTCGGGGCTCAGCTTTCTTTATAGGCCATTACCATATGTAAAATAGATAGCCAGTGGGAATTTGCTGTATGACTCAGGGAACTCAAACCAGGGCTCTGTGACAACCTAGAGGGGTGGGATGGGGTGGGAGGTGGGACAGAGGTTCAAGAGGAAGGGGACATATGTATACCTATAGCTGATTCATATTAATGTATGGCAGAAACCAACACAATATTGTAAAGCAATTATCCTTCAATTAAAAATAAATAAAAATTTTTAAAAAGTCCCCCTTGAAACAGGGGCGGTGAGACTCTGATCAGGTTAAGAAATGGCAGTTCAGTTCCAAGCCCTAGCATTCTGCGCTCTAATTCCTCTGAGATAAATCTCGGACTCCAGACACCCAGTGCACAAGTGTGCCACCCACGCCGCATGGTAGAGGGAGGTGTAACCTCACATCAGGAATAGAACACAGAGACCCAGCTGGTGGGAAGCCCTGCTGAATGGGGAGTTTAGAAGATATCTGGGTTGGCAAACATCTGCTTTTCCCAGAGGGCAAAAGCCGGAGCCGACTGAAGAAGGATAGGATGGGGCTCCTGGTGGAGAAGCAGTCCCCTTCCAGATGTTTGGGGCAGCCTCTCCGGAAGTCACTAATGACCAGTGAGGTTCACCTAGGGAACGGCCTCTGCCCGCCAAAATCTCAGGACTTCACCCTGGTCTGCCCAGCCACCTCTCCACTGGCCCCCCCACCCTGCCTCTCCCTGCTCCAGCACCTACACCCCAACACTGAGTGCTCCTCCACCACCACACGTCTGTCATATGTCCTCCAGGACGACAGGGGGGGCCCCCAACTTCCTCCCCCATTAAATCTAAATCCTTCTGTTGGTATCTAAGGCCCCATCCTCAGGTCCGAGCCTGACCCTCTTCCAACCACAGTGGACCTTCTGAGACACCCCCATCCTGCCATCCTCGGCACCTGTGCGCCCTGCATCCCAGAAACCCCCACTCCCTCCTTCTGCCACACCTGGCCACGTCCAGCCTTGACCTTTGTATGAAGAAATCCTGCCTTAGAGTTGCAGAAGAGATATTTAATTGTCCTCAGTGTCCTTTTCTGTAAAATGGGGTAAGGGCTTCCCTGGTGGCCCAGTGGTAAAGAATCCTCCTGTAAATGCAGGAGACGCGGGTTCAATCCCTGGGCCAGAAAGATCCCCTCAAGAAGGTAACGGCAACCCACTCCAGTATTCTTGCCTGGGAAATCCCAAGGACAGAGGAGTCTGGTGGGCTTCAGTCCGGAGGGTCACGAAAGAATTGGACACAACTGAGCAACTAAACAACAAAAGCAACACGGGGCAAACAAGAGCAGCAGCCTCACGGTGTTGCTGAGGTGTTGTTAGAACACAGGCATCGCGCGCTCCCTGAGGGCTGCCGGAGGTGCCACCACGTTCAGGAACCGGCGTGGGCAGCCTTGTCCGGCTCCAGAACGCGTTTCCCTCTTCCCTCTTTGAGTCTTTCAAGCTACCACTTGATAATACATGGGCTTCCCTGGTGGCTCAGACTGGAAAGAATCTGCCTGCAATGCAGGGGAGCCCGGTTCAATCTCTGGGTCAGGAAGACTTCCTGGAGAACGGAATGGCTACCCACTCCAGGGTTCTTGCCTGGAGAAATCCATGGACAGAGGAGCCTGGCGGGCTACAGTCCATGCTGTTGCAGAGTCGGACACGACTGAGCAGCTAACACTTTCTAACATACTTTGATGACACAATTACCACAAAAGATTTCCTGGATAGGTGCCCCTACCCCACCCCCCACCCCCATTTAGGCCACAAACCTTTTGTATGCATTATGCCCTCCCTGGCCCTCCACGGAGACTCTGGACCTCCACGGCCCTGGATCTGGACTGTCATTTTCTTTTCACAAATCTGCTGAAATGCTGCCACACACTCTGGCATCTTTTCTTTCATGAGGGGCTTCAGGGGAAAAGCTGAAGACAAGTTATCTCCTTAGTACAGCACTCTGACAGGCTGACAGAGAATCTGATCACTGGAGTTGCCTGGAGACTCTCAGCAACATTATATATTTAAGTAATGAAAAAAAGAAAGTGCTTTCATTAAAATGACCCTCTGAGTGGCAGGTGAGTTCTAAGTGGACAGGAGGGTGCCATCCTGGGCGGGGCTGGCCCCCACCACACCCTGACTGCCCCTGGAGCAAAAGGCCTTCCGGGAAAGGCCTACATGCCCAAGCCCTGCCCACTGTTTCTATGAGTCCCAGGAATCCAGACTCCTCACCCAGAGCACCCAAAGTTCTGGCCAAAGGTTAATGGACTCTAAGGGGAGGGCAGGGGGTATATAAGGGCCCATTGGACCAGCCAGACCCCAGCAGACAAGCAGAGAGAGCTGCACCCTGCCCACTTAGCCCGCGAGTGCCCTGTGAGTAGTCAGAGACGGGGCTGGGGGTGGTCAGCCTGAGCCCAAAGATGGGGTGTGAGCGGAGCCCGCTGAGTCCAGAGCTCTCTGGGGTGAGCCCACTGTTCCTGCGGCACTCTGTAGCTTTTCCGTACCTTCCTGAGCTTCAGACCGAGCGCCCCAAGCTGGGTTTCCAGAGCGGAGATAAAGCCGCACGCAGCAGGCAGGGCTGGAGGGTGGAGCGGGGGAGGCGGGGATACGAATCCCGGCAAAAGAGAAGGTGCCCGGAGACCTGGCCATCAACTGCAGGCCGGGAACCCAACCCAGGGCCCGGCACGGATGCAGGGTCGTCCCGCCCGGCGTGGAGCCCGGGCTCTGGAAAGCTAACCAAAGAGCCGGGACCTTCGGGGAGAGACGGCGTGGCTGGACAAGACCAGCGGGAAGAAGAGACCGCCGCACCCTTGGCGAAAGCGCTTGAGCCCCAGCCGCAGGGATGGAAAAAGGCAAAGTCAGCAGCTCATCCTACAGTGAAAAAGCTCTCGCTCCCACCCTGAGTGCGCAGAACGCAAACGAACGTAGATGACATGCCGGCTGCCAGTTGGATCACGAAAGTGAGCAGCAATTGGATGTTTGCCCTTTTTATTTAACGTTTTTATTGACTCTTATGGAGTGAATTAAATGCGAACACCGGAATGGAAAGGGATCTGTAGCCTCTCCACGAAGGAAATGAAGCACAAGCCGTGTGATACAGCGGGTTCCTCCGCGAGGGTTTGGGGGCCCAGAGACTCTGCAGCAGGGGGAGGGGGTCTGCGACTTGAAGCCCTCCTCCTCACCCATGCCCTGTCCCCTCAACAGAGCGTGGGGCCTCGGCTTCTGAGAGGCGGTCTTCAGCGGGTGGGTGGTCCTTCCCACTCCCCCAGAATGGCAGGCGTTGGCCGTCTGAGCCCTCGAGTTCTCGCTCTTGGAGTTTAGCGACACGGGGAGACCATGTAGGACGGGGCGGGAAGAGAGCAGGAAGGCAGGGGGACCTTCGGATGACCGAGGAGACGGGTCCTGGTGGAAGGCAAGGTGCAAGCTCGCAACCTTGGAAGATTCTATCGAAAGGGAGTGTCGAAGTCCGACCCAAACGGAAGCTCAGGGGCCAGTCTGGAGTAGGACCCTCTCCTCCCAATGGAATCCAGTCCGCCCAAGGGCTATGGGAACCCGAGTTGACCCCCAGAAGCTCCATATCTGAACCCTGTAATCCCCCACCCCTGCTGCAGCAGAGGCTGCCCCCGGCCTCCCTCCCCCCTCCGGAGTCCTGTCCCCTGCAGTCCCCATCTCCCTCTTCTGTGGCCAGAGGCCACGTGCACCAGGCCTCAGAAGGGCCAGCCTCTAGCCCCTACTGATTTCAAATGGGTCCCTTCACCTCCGCAGGTCTCCTCCCCTCCCCGGGTCACACCTGCTCCCAGGCGGGTGTGAGGAGTGTGTGGAGACAGGCTGAAATGGGACGCCTTGTGCTAGTGTAAGGAATCAGCCAGGCTGGCGCCCCGCAGGCCACGCCCCCGGCCACAGCACCATTCTGACCCCGCCCCTTTCTCAGCTCTGCACGCTGGTGGTCCCAACGCCCACCTGTTCCCTGGCCGTCTTGGTCCCGCCAGCCATTCCCGACACACCCACTTCTGGGATGTGGACCGGCCACACGCTCTTATGCTGGCACCTTGCCAGCACTGGTGGCACTGGGTATGGGGGGGGCGGTGTTACAGGAAAGAGGTTGTTTCTGGATGGCGGCCAGCAGGCAGCTAGACTTGCTGGAGCTGGGGAGGCGCTTGTTTCAGAGCCAGTGCTGGCTGGAGGGGCAGGACCCTGCCCTGCTCTTCTGTGCTGCTCCAAGCTGAAGTTTTCCATCCGGCTCTGCTCCGCCTGGGCAGAGGGTCTCCACCCCTTCCTCTCTAGACCTGGGGTCTTGGCCTGGTACCACCAGGCAGGACCGGATGGGCCTGGATCCACCCCTCTTATCCTAAATGGCTCAGGGAGCAGGCAGGGCTCTCTGGATCTTGGGGCTTGCTTCTGCTGATAATCTAAGAGTTTTGTATCTGCAATATGGGGTTGCTCCTGCTTCATTAGCCCAGCTGACCCCAGAAGACCTCCCCAGTAACAAAGGGAAGGGCCAACAAGTGGAATGATACTTTTCCGGTGTGGGCAGGGGGCAGGGCGGCCTCTCTCGGGAGCTTGGGGTAGAGAAGGGGCTCTGAGCTCCTCTGATACAGCCCCACACCAGGCCCAAATCCAGAGAGGGTAAGCAGCTTGCTCAAGGTCACACAGCCCCAGGTGGGGCATGGACCAGAGCTGAGGGCTCCTGCCTCCGATGCAGTGGTCTGGCCCTGAGCCCTACACCGGGTGACAGGGGCTCCCTGTCATTGTCCAGCTCCAGAATGCTGTCCCACAAGGCCACGGCTGTCCTGCTGATAGTGCACGCAGCTGCCATGCTGGCCTCCCAGACGGAAGCCTTTGTTCCCATCTTCACCTATGGTGAAGTCCAGAGAATGCAGGTAAGATATTCCCAGGCTGCCCGCCTCCCCAGTGTGGCCAAGGTGACCCACAAGCCTGCTCAACAACAAGCATCCCTTCCGTAAACCCACGTTTCATCAGATATGCCAGAGATACTGAGGTGAGCGTGAAGGACTCCAGATAACCCAGGGTCCAACCATCCCCCCAGCACCTTGGCTCCTTCACCAGTACCACAAAGGTGTCAGTGGCTTCCACAGGTGACATCTTTTCCTACCCCTGCCCATCCTTTCGGGGGAAGTCTTCAATTAACAAGCCAATAAGTATTTGCAGACCATCTCTGCAGCACAGAGGGCCACCCCGGGTGAGAGGTCGGACACACAAGGAAATCTCAGAACCTCCCATCCTCAAGGAGCTGGCTCGGGAGCCAAGGCATCAACATGAAAAATTCACTCATGATAGAAAACAAAGCTGGGAGATGTCACAAGACAGGACGTGATTAATTGTCCAGAAGTGATGCTGACAGTATGCACCGAGTTCAGGGGAGCAGAAAACACGGTAGGCTGGTGAAGAAGAGGGGAACCTGCTCTGGGGGACCCGACAGAGAAGGGTGGAGGGACAGGTGGGCACAAATGATCGAGCGGGAAAGAAGGTGCCTTTCCAGGGACTGGCGGCCAAAGCCTCCTTCCCTTTAGAGCCCAGAAGAAAACAGGGCAGGCTTAGTGGAACCTAGGCAGTGGGGCCTGTGGAAAACTGGGCTGCTGGACCCGCCTCCCTGGGCCTTTTACCTTAGATGTCACGGAGTTCTGAGTGCCTTTCCACCTTTGTCTCTCCATCTCTTTTCTTTTTATTGGCCGTGCTGCACAGCTTGTCGGAGAAGGCAATGCCAACCCACTCCAGTACTCTTGCCTGGAAAATCCCATGGACGGAGAAGCCTGGTAGGCTGCAGTCCATGGGGTCGCTAGGAGTTGGACACGACTGAGTGACTTCCCTTTCACTTTTCACTTTCATGCATTGGAGAAGGAAATGGCAACCCACTCCAGTGTTCTTGCCTGGAGAATCCCAGGGACGGGGGAGCCTGGTGGGCTGCCGTCTATGGGGTCGCACAGAGCTGGACATGACTGAAGCGACTTAGCAGCAGCAGCACGGCTTGTGGAACCTTAGTTCCCTGACCAGGGATTGAACCCAGGCCCTCGGCAATGACAGGGCAGAGTCCTAACCACTGGACCACCAGGGAATTCCCTGTTTCTCTTAATTTGTTTTTTTTCTAGATTTTTTTTATGTGGACCATTTTCAAAGTTTTTATTGATTTGTTACAACATTGTTTTATGGGCCACAAGGCATGTGGGATCTTAGCTTCCTGACCAGGAATCGAACCTATACCGCCTGCATTGGAAGGTGAAGTTTAACCACTGGACCACTAGAAATGTCCCCGCCCGCCCACCCCACCCCCAACACCGGCCCAGTGACTTTTTCAGTGAGATGAAGGGATGGGACTTTTGTGTCCCATGTGTCTGAGACCAAGGCTCCAACAGGGACCCATACACAAGTCAGTGCTCTGAGGGGTCACACGGTCCTGAGGTGCAGCCTCTGCATCGACAAGCTCTGTCCGGGCAGGCATCCTTTACAGGGGCCAGGCTGGACCCAGCTCCCCTTCAGAGGAGGAGAAAACACAGCGGGCTGCAAAGAGATGCAGCAGATTCCCTAAACCTGCCTCCTCCCACCTACCACTCGGTTCCCTCGCGGAAAAGATGACCAGCTGTCCCAGAATCACCACTGCTCGGGGCAGGCCCAGAGCTGAACCCCCAGAACGTTCTCAGAGAAACCAAAGAAGCGGGCTGTGTCTGACCTCAGTGCCCGGGGGCCTGGCAAGCGGGATGCCCGGCAAGATGAGAGGCTGGACAGGAACAGCCAAACTCGGTGCTACACGAACTGGCAAAATGGCAGTGAGAGGGTGCTTGGCATTTATCTGCTCTGTGGTTTCCTCCTCGTAATTGCCAGGCACCGGGATTTTTATGAAGAAGCTGCAAACTCCTTTTTCCATAATTCATCTCCTTGTCTTGCGTCTTATAAATCACCTCCCAGGGACTCCAGTTTCTGGGCCACCCCATGGCGCCCTCACAGGCTGGGCCGTCTTGCCATCTTTTTTTTATAGGCTCTTTGCTATGAAAAACACATTTTCATACTTAATATGCAGGAAGGGCGGCCATTATTTTTAACATCTTAACTTAATTAACATTAACAACCTGGGTATAATGTTTGAACTACAAAGGAAGGATTCCTCTTTGGGTTGACTTGGTGGTGGGCAAATCCGAGGACTGTGTGAAGTCATCGGGTGTCTGAGACACCTTGGGAGAGAGGTGCCTGGGAAAGGGAGTTCTTTTGGCCTGGGGGGGAGGGTCAGGCCCCTTAGCACTCCGAATAGAAACCCCAAAGGGCTATGAGTGGTTGAGAGAGGGTGAGTTTTACACGATTTTGTGCTTGGCCCATAGGAAAAGGAGAGGTACAAGGGGCAAAAGAAATCTCTGAGTGTACAGCAGAGGTCAGAGGAGGTGGGTCCTGTGGACCCCGAGGTGCCCTGGGAAGAAACACAGGAAGTTACCAAGGGGAGCAGAAGACACGGGGCGGGGGTAGGGGGTGCAGAGAAACCCAGTGGGGGATGGTCCCCTGGGCATCACAGAATGTTCTGTGAACTAGACACTCAGGTGACCAGCTCCATCATGATGAGACAAGAAATCATTTCAGGCACCAAATAAAGAGGCAGGCTAGGCGGTGGGGCTGGCGGGGGAGGGGAGGGGAGGCCTCTCCCCCATTCTCTCCCCAGGGAGAGGAGGTGGCACCTGATTTGAAACTTGGAAGGTAAGAAGGGGCCACCCATGCAAACAGCTAGAGCAAGAACATCCTGGAAGAAGGAAGAGCAAGTGCAGAGGCCCCGCTCTGAGGCCCTAGAGGCCCAGGAGGGTCTGAGGGGCAAAGAGGCCAGCAGGGCCTGGGAGGCTGGGCAAGATGCCTGGGAGGCTGCTGACGGTTCCAAGCTGGAGTGGGTACCTCTTGCCCCCTCTCCTTCCACCAGAACCATGAGATCCATTCTGGGTCATCCAGTCCAGCCTCTTCGTTTTAAAGTAAGAAAAGACGGTTCCCACAGCACGGGGCCGGCACGCAGGGCTGGAAGCCTGAGTCTGCAAAGCCACCCCTAAGGCTGTCCCCCAGGCCTCCTGAGCCCATTTCCCACCCCCAGTGAGCTGGGTAGGAGGGGCAGGAGTGGGCCTGGGACTCCTCCACTACGGCTCTCCAGGTCAAGGGGTCTGCGAGTCTGCCCGCTGGCTTGTGCAGCAAGACCACAGAACTGGGAAGCTCTGGGGGTGCTGGTGAGATCAGCTGGCTCCCCCTGGCTCTGACCCACCCCCACCCCTCTGGGTGGAGAGCCTCCAGACAGCTCCTCCACCCAAGGGTGGCCTAGGGGTCCCCGCATGGACCCTGGCACCAGGCCCCCTGGGTGCACCTCTCCCTCTGCTACTGGGAGCCTTGTATGGCCCTGAGCAAGTGACTCAACTGCTGTTTGTCCTCAGTTTCCTCATCTGCAGAATGGGAACTCTAATAGCCTCTACCTCATGGGATTATTGAGAGGCGGACACCTGGCACCTAATAAGACTCCCACGTGTTAGCTATTATCATTCAGGAGAAGGGGAAGGGCATTTGCTTCTCCAGACTCCCCATCAGGGGAGGCGAGCTGATCCTCCCTCCTGCCTCCGGGCTGGTCTCAGGTTCCGGCCCCAGGTGAGGTTGAGGGGAGGGGCCAGAATTCCCAGCAGACCCCTCCCACCCACGCCAGGATGGGGAGGAGTGGGGGGCGGTGGTCCTCGCAGTCCAGCCCGCCACCTGTAGGCACCCAGGGATTAACGGCTTGCGCTCCCTTCTTGTGAACGCTGCCTTATTTCACAGCTGACTGCTCCTGTGGGAATTGGAATGAGGATGAACTCCAGGCAGCTGGAAAAGTGCCAGGCCACCCTGGAAGGGCTGCTGCGGGAGGGTGCTGCCATCCTCCCGGAACGGTACTGGGTACGGGGTACGGGGCGGGCGGGCGTCTCCGGGTTGATCTCCTGCAGCGCAGCCCAGCAGGATTTCAGGGGGCTGTCATTTGTTTTTCTGCTTTGCCCTTGAGAACCAGAAGCTGTCTTCTCCTGCAAGCACCCCCACCCCACCCCATCTCCGAGGGAAGCCTAGTCACGCGGGGCGGGGGGGCGCGGGGGGGCGCGGGGGGGCGCGGGGAAGGGGCGGTGGTGTACGCGGAGGCGGGGCTCAAACAGCCGTCGCAGGCGGGGAGCCCCATTCCCCAGCCAGGGGCATCTCCAGGCCCCAGACCCCTTCCCCTAACGGCTGCCTGGCAGGGGATTACGAGTGACAACGGCCTCAAGCCTCCCCCTGCAGAGATCCATTCCTTCCCTCCCCAGACGCCCCCGAAGCTGGGTGGTGACTCTGAAGGAAATCCTGGGGCAGACTGGCCACAAAAACCTGCAATTTCCACCCCCCCCCATTCATTCTGCCAACCGAAGTCTTCAGCCCCATTTGGCATTGCCTGAGTCAAGGTCAGCCTGAGTCACTGGTGCAAAGCTAGGTCTTATCTGACAAACAACTACTAATTTCTTCTCCTAGTCCCCAGGAAGAGAGGAGAGGGAGGAGGAAGTGTTGTTTGGGGGCAAGGAGGTTAAATTCCTAGCCCCAGGCAACACAGAAAGCTGGAGGCAAACCTGGCCAGACCTCCCCTCCTTCCTCAGACCTGCAGACAGATTCACAAGGTGGTTTCATAAACAGATCTGCTGACCCTTCTGAGCAGCAAACCTCCTTTGCTTTTCTCCAGCAGCCCAGTGACAGGCCACTCAGGGGAGAAGGTGGACAGAACTTGGATCCCCCCCCCCCCAGAGAGGCCCCAGAAATGTGCACGGCTCGTCCACTGGATTTGGAAGGAAAACACCCTTTCCCAAACAAATCCCCTGCCAGCAAATAAATCATGAAATATACAGAAATGACTCTTTTATTTACTATTTTAGTTTTTTTACAAAGGTCAGATTCTGGTCATGCCATAAAGGGGGAAATAAAGCTCAGAGAGGGTTTGGCCATAAATGGTGCATATATTAGTAAAGCGTGTGCCTATGATCAAATATTGGGACCCATGGAATAAGATTTGCATGGGCTCTTCTGTTCTACATGAGGAAAGTGAGGCCAGAGAAATAGCATTTTTTGCCCACATGCTGAGCCAGTGGCAGAACAAGCACTGGAACTCAGGTCTCCTGCATACTTGTCCATTTTCTGTTTACTGACTTGAGGTCTAATGGACCAAAGCGTTTTAAGGCCTCTGCACTCAACCCCTTGCTGGGTAACTTCTAGCCAGCCCTTGAACCTCAATGAGCCTTTTCGAAAGCAAGGTGGTAATATCTGCCTTGAGATATGGGGGACGGGGACACCAGCAAAAAGCAAATTACTATTATTATTATCATCACGTGACTACACGCTCCAGCATCTGCGGCAGAATTACACAGCCAACCCACTTATTTCTGCCTTCTAAACAAAACTGTATGGGAAATTTCACTGTAATTTAATTTTACCTTAATGGATGTTCATTTATTTATAAACTGGGGCCATATAGGAAGCACAGCTCCTTCCATCCATAGGTTACCAGCAATTAAACAGTGCCCACACGGAATTTCCACCCGCCCCAGCCACTTTAAGGGCTTAGCCCTGGATTAGTAGCTGAAGGAAGACAGAACTCCAGCCCTAAAAAGGACCCTCGTTTGGGGTGCTCTGCACGCTCTCCCCCCAACCTTACATAGGACCCAGAGCCTGCACTATGCAGGCTCACACAGTTTCCGATGCACGTACTGATCAACCCAAGCACAGCTGCGAGATCCCGGGAAATACTGCCAAGACAGCCGCTAATAAATGGGGAGAGAGGGCTGCAGCAGGGCACGTCGGAGGGTGCGGAGGAAAAGACACAGGAATCTCGCTCTAAAGCGTGGGATTGCAGGAACCGGATCCAGGACCCCTCCTCGCCCTTCCCAGCTCCCTTAAGTTCCTCCGTTTGTCAGTAACGCACTCCGAGAAGCAGAGAAACAAAAGGCTCGCTTTCTCGCCGTCTCAGTTTCACGCCTTCCCCTCGCCCTCTGCTGGGGTCCGCCCAGACAGTGAGCCCACCTTGCCCCGTCACCAGCAGGGGGCGCCCATTTCTGGGACCAGGGTCCCCGCACCCTCTGGGGGATTTTATCGAAGCTCCTGAGGGTTGTACAGCAGTATTGAAACGTTTGCCACGGAGGGAAATGAGACTCCTAGGAGATTTCACCCCAGATGGTCTGCATCCTTTTTTTCTGCCGCGGGGCACGCGGGATTTAATTTCCCCGCCAGGGTTGGAGCCCCCCACCCTGCGACGGCCAGGGAAGTCCCGGTCTGCATCTTTTTCAGTGGGAATTGCTTCAGCAAGCACAGCACCTGGGAAGTGCAAGGGTGCTGTCCGTCCCGCTGGAAGCTCCGCGCCGCAGCCGGCTTGTCCCCCAGGCTCACCCGGCGGCCTTTGCTGTGCTTCCCGGTAATGAGCCAGAACTGGGCCTCAGCCACCGCCTGCTTCTGTATGCACGGCGCCCTGGCCACCTCTTTAGAAGTGTCGGCGCCTTTCTTGTTCGGTTTTCCTCCTCCTGCCAGTGTTCGATTTCTCGCCATCGGCTCAAATAATTCTTTTTCTCCAATAAGCGCCTCCATTTCCAGGAGAGCGGACTCAGTTGCTTACGGGACAGGCACAGTCTTGGAAGGAATTAAAACTGGAGGATAGAGGGGTAGCTTGGGGAGGTTCTGAGCTGAGCCAAGGACAAAAGGATCATGTTTCCACAAAACAGAAGTAAAGAGAGACCCACTCCTGGTTAAAGCTAGAGGATGTCTAGAGCAGGACCTAGCAGCATCAGACAGGGGAAGTGCCCAGAGGAACCAGGAGGGCAAAGGTGCCCCTTCTCCCCGCATCCCGGTGAGGTTATCCAGCAAAACCTGCAAGAATCTCTCCAGTTACCTGGCAATTACAGAGAGTTACAGATTACCCGTTTGCATCTGAAATGTACTTGTACACTTAGGACCACAGGTAATTCATAGGGCGACCTGAGCCTAGATTCACAAGACAGAGATGATGAGGCATTTTCTCAGTAACCACATCGGTGTGATTTTATAATTACTGCACTACGTGGATCTGCCACGAAATTGAACAGTTAAAAGCAAAGAGTAATTGCTTGATATCTGTACTCTATAATTTAGTATAATCTAATCATGGACAAAGCCCAAAAGAAAATGTTCTGAAAGCATTACATTTTTCTTCATACACAATTCATTATTGACATCGGAGAATGTATTTCATGCCACTAAAGGAGCTCTTACTCACAGATATCAAAGTGTAAAAGTGTCCAGAAGAGTGGGAGTTTTGTTCAGTTTTCAGCTGATGTTGAAAAGCAGGTGACGTAATTGCTCACTAATCCCTTTCTGATGCTTCTTTGTGACTCTATTTGCCCCTTCATTGACCTAGAGAGATAGGTTAAGATAAGGTAGCAAGATGTTGGACAGACCCAGGGCCATCCCAGTCCAAATCTGAGCTGAAAATCACACCCACATCGTCTGTTTCCAGCTGTACTTTCCCAGGGCCCCCACCCCAGTGTGATGCCACCCATGCTGTGGTTCAAAGGAAGCCCAGAATAGCCAAGAGGGATCCTGGGGCTGGGGACAAGGTGGGTCAAGGGCAAGTCCATGGTCCCAGCGCATCCTTAAGGACCTGATAAATGTGTGTAGGGCTTTTTGCAGGAGGAGAAGGAGAAAGGAACCCACTAAAAGATTTATGGCTGTTATTATTACAAGGCTCTGCCAAGGCAGAGAGAGGTCAGCAGAAGGGCAAGCAGTATGGCAGCTCCCCGGGAGTTCAGAGCGTCCTCAGAGCAGCCCCTCATCTCCACTAAATGTGTGGATGTGGTTACAAAGTAGATTTAGACATTGGAGCTTGTTTTCCCACTTTTGCCTTTAATAAATCAGGACGACGGACCACAGCCTCAGCGGCTTGAGCTGCTCGCCTTATTCAAAAAAACCCACAACAAAGTGATGAGAAAGGAGGGCACGCAGGACAGCATTGACTTGGCAGTGTTGCCCTCTTCTTGGAAATGTGTGTTCCCATACAGGCCCAGCAGCAGAACCGGAAGAGACACAGAAGGGTGGATCCGAGAAGGCCTGCAGGGGCCTCAAGGGCGGCTCGAGACTCGACCCAGGCAGTGGTGCCAAAGAAGCACGGAGACCAAGTGGTGGAAGCAGGGGGACGGCCAGCGGAGGAAAGCAGACCAAACTGACTTCACTGAAGCCGGTAAAGCGCGTTGAGGGTGGAGAATGTTGAGGGAGGACCCTGAAGGGTTATCAGTTGAGGGAGGGGGTGGACTCGAGTGGGGAGTTCAGGAGGAGAATGCAGAGGCCCAAGACCTGGAGGAACATTGACCTTTAAGATTTTTACTTCTTTTTTCATGAGTTTTTTTTTTTCCTGATTGAATTTTTCAGATTCTGAGGCTTCTTCTTGGGGATGGGAGGGAAGGAAGCTTGATCAGCAAATATGCTCTAAGTGGTGGCACATGACCCCAAAGTCCTGCTAGACCCAGGCGGGTAGAGGTGGATCAGTGTGGGGGTGGGAGTGGGGGAACTGCTGCAAAGATGCTGGGTTCTAGGCTGGAGGGAAGACAGGGTCAAGGTGGGGCTGGAGGAGGGCTGTGGGTCACTTGGCCCTGGGTATATGTAGCAGCAGCCAAGACCCCGAACACAAGAAGGATGACAGAGCCCAGACTGGGGACCACCCCTGGGGATGGCTCCATTTCAGTGTCTTTTTAAATCTCCCCAAGATCCACTGTGTGGAAATAGACCATAACTCTGCAAAACACTGTAATGTTAAGTTTGTTTAAGCACCAGTTTCAAGCCCTCTTAGAATACACAGGGCCAGTATTGATGCTGAAAGGCTCATTCTTTATATATTGAACTGCACAGCTGCAAGGAGAGGCACAAATGTTACCAACTCATTTGTCATGCAAACAGTGCTTCAGAAAGAAAGAAAATACTATTATGTGGTATGTGTGTTAGGCAATCACTATATCAAATTCCTGGCATTCTGTGCAAACACAGGCAGAGGAGAGGAAAACAACACTTGGGGAGAGAAATCACACCACATGGGAGCAGCTGAGCGGGGGGCGATGGCGGAGCTAACTCAGCAGCCTGACCAAGTGGAGGCTGTCATTTCCCCCCAGTGTGACCAGTGATAAATGTCCCACGATAGAGCAAGTGGTGGGAATGCAAACCCTGGGGCCCAGGGTGGGGACAAGGTGGGGGTGGGCAATGGGACTGTAGTGAAGGAAGGGAGACTGGGGGAAGGGGAGAACTGAACTGGAGGCATGGAAAGGGAATGGAACTTATGAGGCTGCCAATAAGCGTTAGGAAAAGGTAGTTGGTGATCCATGTGGAAGGAATACAAAGAGGGAGAGGGAGGTGCGAGGAAGACCGCGAACCACAGTGTTACTTCCACTTGTTGTTACCCGCCATGCTTTCCTTCAGGGTTTCTCTGCTAAGAGCTTCATATAATCAAACAGCTTGCCAGGTGGAAGTTTCCACACAGCACTGATGCTGCAAACAAATGGGTTATGTACAAACACTATGACACATGTGTCTGAGTGTGCATGTTAAGTTGCTTCAGTCGTGTCTGACTCTTTGTGACCCTATGGACAGTAGCCCATCAGGCTCCTCTGTCTGAGATTCTCTAGGCAAGAATACTGGAGTGGGTTGCCATGCCCTCCTCCAGGGGATATTCCCAGCCTCCAGATGGAACCCTCATCTCTTGGGTCTCCTGCATTGGCAGGCTCGTTCTTTACCACTAGAGCCACCTGGGAAGCCCAGGGTCCTGAGCACCTTATACAAATTGCCTCTTCTAATCCTCACAGCAACCCTATGAGGTTTACTAGCCAACAGGCTAGAAATGTTAATTGGATATGATCACACATCTATTGCTGGAGCTGGGACTTGAGAACCCCCTACCTAAATCCACAGGCGACATAAGCCTACATCTCTGGAGACTTCCCCTGCTAAGTCACTTCAGTCGTGTCCGACTCTGTGCGACTCCATAGACGGCAGCCCACCAGGCTCCGCTGTCCCTGGGATTCTCCAGGCAAGGACACTGAAGTGGGTTGCCATTTCCTTCTCCAATGCATGAAAGTGAAGTTTCTCAGTCATGTCCAACTCTTCGCGATCCCATGGACTGCAGCCTACCAGGAGACTTCCCCTACCCAAGTTAAAGTGTTAGTTGTTCAGTCATGTCCAACTCTTTGGGACCCCATGGACTCTGTCCATGGGATTCTCCAGGCAAGAATACTGGAGTGGGTAGCCATTCCCTTCTCCAGGAGATCTTCCCAACCCAGGGAGCGAACCCAGGTCTCCTACATTGCAGGCAGATTCTCTACCATCAGAACCACCAGGGAAGCCCCTCACCCTCCCTATCACTCCTTATCAAAATCTCACTATCTGACCACACAGCCTCCTCCTGCTGGCCTGAACTGCCCCTCAGAGCCCTGGGGCATGTGCCTCTTCTGCCCTCATGATGGGATGTGGTGTCATGATGGGATGGCAGGAGCTCCTTTTGGGCTAACATCTGGCTGAGAGCAGGGCCTGCACCTCCTTGGGGCTCGATGTCAGTGACTGAAAAGCCAGGAAAACACAGAGGCCAGCCAACCATGACCTTAGGTTGTACTGGGTCCCAGAGCATGCCTGGGGTCTACTCCATGACCCAAACAAAGCCCTCCCCAAGCACAGAGAGCAGCAGAGGATTCTGTCTCCCCACTCTCCGTAGGGCTCCTCTTTCACCATTGTTGGCCAAAAAAATGCATAACCTAAAAGTTGAAAATTATACTTTATTAGGTGGATGTTCTTAGGACTGTAAGCCCAGGAGACAGCCTCTCAGATAACCCCGAGGAAACTGTTCAGAAGAGGAAGAGGGGAAGCCACGATATGAGTTTTTGCAACAATACCAGGTAGTCGTGACAAACGATTACTGTCAATAAAAGAAAATCAGATATCTCAAAGTAAGAGATTTAGCACTTTTCTATGTTTGGGAAGATATAAGGAAGTAAGCTCACTGAAATCATTCCTTTGATATGCACCTCAGTTGTCTGGAGCTAGTATCCTGTGTTTTCTCATCCAAAGTTTCCTCAAGCTGCACCATGAGGGTGGCTGCAGTTTGATGACTGCTAGATGGTGGGCATGCCTTGCTTCCACCCTGCGTTCCCTCAGGGCTCACCAGTGGGGATGGCTGTAACGTGGTGGCTAGATCCTTCGCTTACTCATATGGCAGGCAATGTTTTGTCACCATTAAGCAATTCAACATGACTTTATAGAGTGCCTACCATGCCTCCCTTGAAGGGCTTCCCTCTTAGTTCAGTCGGTAAAGAATCTGCCTGCAATGCAGGAGACGTGGGTTCGATTCCTGGGTCAGGAAGATCCCCTGGAGAAGGAAATGGCAATTCACTTCAGTATTTTTGCCTGGAGAATCCCATGGACAGATGGGAGGCTACAGTCCATGGGGTCGCAAGAGTTGGACACGGCTTAGCTACTAAACTACCACCACCATGCCTCCACACAACCAAAGGGTGAAGGATTCAGAGAAAAGACCACTTGGTCTTACAGGAAGAAGGAGTGAGCAAGATGGGAAAGAGAAAAGGAAACCAAAAACAATACCCGCCCCCCCTCAAAAAAGCCCTCAGACCTCTCCAACATGGTGGCCCTGGGAGGCCGAGTCTGACCTCACCATCATGGCCACATGTCGGCCGTCACAGACCTCCCAATATGGCGGCCCCCACTGACCTTCCCGTCATGGCGCGGAGCCCCGCCCGCTCCGCCGCGGCCGCGGGCGGGAACAGTTCCGGGTGCGGCGCGCGCCGCGGGGCGGCGTCCTGGCCATGGCCGGCCTGTCAGACCTGGAGCTGCGGCGGGAGCTGCAGGCCCTGGGCTTCCAGCCGGGACCCATCACCGACACCACCCGGGACGTCTACCGCAACAAGCTGCGCCGCCTGCGCGGCGAGGCCCGGCTGCGCAGCGAGGAGCGGCCGCGGGAGGCGGCCCGGGCTCGGGGCGAGGAGGCCCGGCTGCGCGAGGAGGCGCCGCTGCGCGCCCGGCCCGCCGCGGCCTCCCCGCGGGCGGAACCCTGGCTCTCCCCGCCGGCCTCGGGCCCAGCCTACGCGACGCCCGGGGCCTACGGCGACTGCGGAGCCCCCGCGGCCTCCTGGTCCGGGAGCCGCGGCCTCGCCCGCCCCGCGCCGCTTAGACGCCGCGCCTCGGCCCGGGGCAGCTCCGAGGAGGACGAGGACGGCCGGCCGTTCGACAGGACCGCGCCGGGCGCCAGCCCCAGGCTCCGGCGCTGGTGGGCCGCGTCTCCGGCCTCGGCACGGCCGCCCTCCGCCCTCCTCGGCCCCGACCCGCGCCCGGGCCTGCGGGCGACGAGAGCCGGCCCAGCGGCCTCGGCGCGCGCCCGGCCCGAGGCGGGACGACGGCTGGAGCGCTGCCTGTCCCGGCTCCTGCTCTGGGCCAGCCTGGGGCTGCTGCTCGTCTTCCTGGGCATCCTCTGGGTGAAGATAGGCAAGCCCTCGGCGCCGCAGGAGGCGGAGGACAACAGTACGTCCCGGGCCGGCGCAGGGGAGGGCGCTGGGCGCGCGGGTGTCCCCGGAACGACCCCCGGGCCTCTCAGCGCCAGGCCGCACGTCCCGGGCCTGTTAGATAGCTCTGGCCACCTTTTTCCCTCCAGACTTAAGACTTTCCTTCCTCCAGCTGTGAGATTCCTGAATCTGCAATCATTTCTGTCTTCACTTCCTCCTATTCTTATTTTCGGACCTAGCCCTTCCTACTAATCTCCCTTTCCACCACGTGCTAGAAGCAGTCTTTCCCTAGTCACTTTTACTTTTCCCTCTCTAGAGAAAGCCCTCTAACACAACCCTCTAAAGGCCCACCCCCACTCCTTTTGAGTTCTGCCCTCCCTTTTGATTCCTTGCTCCTTCACATGCTAGTGCCCCAGGTCACCCGCTCAAAGATAGTTCTGATTGGGGTCCCAGCTTTGCAGCACCAAAAAGGCCATATCCTCCTTCTTTGGCCCACAGGACCCACTGTATGTCAAAAGGAGATTATACTAGTCCTGCCTCAGACAAGTGTGCAAGAGCCTTTAAAGAGTTTAAACTGATGTAAATGGTGGCATTTATCACTGTTTCCAGCACCTTCATGGAATGTGTAAAGAGAGGGTCCTGTGACTCAAGGATATTCCCATCATGCCTCTGTCCACAGTTAGTTCTGTGCTGAGACCTGGCAGAATGAGATCTGCCAGATACATTATGTTAACGAATAGTTAAGGATCTGTGTGTTTTCTAAAAGGGAAATTAGCTTCTTCCAGAATTCTCTAGGCTCTAGGCTAATAAGAAACAGCAGGGTGATCATTTCTTTATAAATTTAAGTATAAAGTGACCCTTGAGTTCACCAGCTTTTAGTAGTCTTGACAAAGAATGAATGTGATTAATACTATTCCCAGCCTTGAGCCCAGGCCACATCTTTCCATGCCTAGCATGAACAGCCAGAATTCAGGGAAAAGCTAAATTATGTCTTAGCTGTTGCAGCGGATGGCTATTTGGGTGTATGAGGAAGTCCATGGGCGCGGGGATCCCAGACTTATGCACACACTCAGATAATTTCTTGACTATGAGAGCAGGTTATCCACTTGCTAGAGAAATTAAGTAGACCCATGAGTGTCATGGTAACTGTACTGGCTCTAACTGTAACTACATTGGTGATGTCAAAACACAGTATATTGTCATACTTATTGCTGAGATGCTTTAAGACAACAGCTCTTGGATAAATACTGGGAATTTACCCAGAATTCCCCTCCCATGATAGTATTAATCATGTTTAACATAACATTGTTTACAGTTTACAGAACCACCATATATGTTGTCTTGTTTGACAAGGAGTTTAAGTTAAGCTAGGAAGGCCTTAGTGATCCCATGTTATGATGAAGAAACAGGTTCAGAGTGGTTAAGTGAGTAGTTACCCAATATCCTGTGGCTATCATTTTTCCCTGAGATTAGAAAACAAGTGTCCTAATTCTTAACCCAGGACTGCGAACCCCTTTACATTTTACTGTCTACATTTTTTAAATGTTTCATTTAGATGATATCTTTCTAATCCCCACCTTTATGTTGGTAATGCTTTACTTCCTCTGAATTTTGAGAATGATCCCTTTCTGTACCCTTTTCCAAAACCCACACTTTTAATTTCCTCTGTTTCTTTTCTTGGTCTCAGTGAAATTATTGCCAGTGGACTGTGAGACAAAAACAGATGAGGTGAGTTTGAGTTTTTCTAGCTTTCGCTATTCCTCCCAAGGACGGTAGCCTCCATCAGGAGGTAGACTTGCCCAGAAAAAGATCATAAAAGGGTCATTTTCAGGAGTGCTTCCTGTAACGTACCAGAATCATATCGTGTTCTGTGATGTACGTGTCAGACTCAATTGTGGCAGTAAAGGGGTACTTGAAACAGAATTTGAGCTCCCAGGATCCAACCCCTGACTTGTAGGAGCTCTCCCATCAATTGAGCATCGAGGGCTTTGATCTTCTGCCTGAGTCTATCTGGGGGGATGCAGTGGGTGGTGGTTGAGGGACCTCTAGAACTCCCTGGCTTTAGGAGGAAGGGCGGGCAGCTTTTTAAGCACCAGGAGGCCAGGTTCTCAATTCCACATTCTTAGGTTGTTCCTCTCTGGCTCTGAAAATGCTGTTCTGATTTGAAACATCATCAAGGGGTTGTTTTAAACACATCTGAAGTGGAGTTAGTTCTCTTAGTCTATAGATTGGTTTTGTGACACTTTAATGTTCCTTACAAATAATACTTGGGGAAGGTGAGCTGCCCTGTCCATTTACGAGTCATGAAAACAGCATTAGCAAGGAGCTGGGACGCACCAGAACAGGTAGTAGTCTGGGGAAGATAGAGGCTGTAAATTTTCAGGTCATAAATCCTGCCAGGCAGAGCCTTGTGCTGCCAGAGGGGGCATGACTTAGTAGTCTAATTATTAAGTGTGCAACTCCAGGCCTCCCCCAGCCCTCAGGGCACATCTCTGGCAGTTGGGGGCAGGGGGAGGTGGCCGGGAAAGAAACCACACACACTCATCCCCAGGCCCACGTTACCCACGTTAATGAAGTGGCATCCTGATGCAGACAAGCGGTTTTATTTCTCTTCGGCTTCTGCTGTGTCATATTTGAGGGTGTGTTTATTACCAGTATTTATTGCTTTCATCCACCAGACATCTTGGCTTCCCTACTGTTTTGTAAAAACAGACTCATAATAAGTCTAATCTGCCTTCTATCGTAAAAACTGCAGTTGATGATTAAAGGAAGTGGCCCAGAAACACGGCCATAAGGGGAAACTAGACTTTTGAAGACAGAAAACAAAAACGGGAACAAAACTTTCATTTCTCGGAGACTTCTCTGGCGATTCTAGTTTCATCTGTCATCTGTTTAGAAACGGGTTCCCTGGCTTCTGCTTCTTGGTCCTGCACACCTGTGAGTGTGTCAGACCCACGGCGGAGGGCAGATTCCCTCCGGGGTCGTCCCCAGTGGGGGATGCACTCATCCCCGCTGTGTGAGCCGTCAGGCACCGTCCATTCCTTGCTAAAGACGTGCCCAGCCTGGCCAGGCAGGTCCCAGACCAGGACTCGCGGGCTCCCTCCAGGCTCAGTGCTGGGCTCTGCTGCCCTGAGCTTTTGTGGGGGCACGCTTGGCCTTCGGGGAGGATGTGCACGGGAACAGGCGGCTCAGGGGGTACTTCTCAGCTTGAGTGACTTGTTGAAAGCCTCACACTTTCTGTGGCTCAAGCTCACCCAAAACCCAGAGGGGCATTTGGGTTTTAGAGACAGGTGTTTTTCCCTGTCTCAGCTCTCTGCAGGTCTTGTCATCGTTTCTGCTTTTGTCTTGTGGGAACCCTGGGGATGGGCTGGCAGTGGGTGTGTTATCTTAATCAGGCTGTCGCATTGTCTGGTACCTTCTGTCCTTTCAGCCCTGCTTTGCTAAATGTCTGTGAGTTCGGAACAGTATTAATTGCTCCTGGTTTTTTTCCCCTATTGTGACAATGATAGATGTTTAGTGTAGCAAGTTCGAAAAATGGGACAATAATCACCCTTGGTTCTGCCACCTAGAGATAATCACCATTAATGTTTGGGGAGCTTCTCCTCCTACCTTCTCTCTCTGTGTATGTATGTGTTTATAGAATTGGAATCTCTGCATATTCAGTTATATTTGAAAGTTATCAGCTTTGCCGATATCATTAAATCGTCTTTAAAAAGTAGTTGGGGTTTCTGACTCTGCTAATAGGCATGTGAGTTGTTTTGGACATTTATAGTCTTGTGCATAGATCTTGGTTACATCATTTGGTACCTTGTTAAGACATCAGGGCCTTTAGGCCACATGAGGGGACAAAGCTTGGCCTCTGAGACTATTCAAAACCAAATTAGATCGGGGCAGCACATGAGCCCCGAGAAGGAAAACAATCTTGGTTTCTTCTCTAGCTGCAGAGCCAGGTCTGGAACCCAGACCTCCGCCTTCTGGTCCGGGCTGTGCCCGGTTGCGGGAGGGGTGGTGCGCGCTGGCTACACTCCCATGCGGCTCCACCACTTATGAGCTGTGGGGTCTTAGTGGCCACTTCTGGTCTCTAAACCTTGGGCCACTCACCTGAGAAACTGGGGTGCAGGGAGGGGTGTGTTAAGGATTCAGGGTTCACATACAGACCACTCAGCACAGCACCCAGCCTGTCATCCACTCTCAAAGAAAAGCAGCCTTTTTTAAATGTTCCAAATGCAGCAAGTCGAGCTGGACGGTGTCCCTGCTGTCACAGGTGCTGCAGGAGCAGGTGAGCGGGCGTGCCTCTCCTCACACAGGTGACATTTTCCTCCCGATAGGTTAGATTCCTCTAAATTTTCCATTTCTAGAAGAATCTAAGATTAAACATTTGCAGCAGAGTAGATAATCCACAGGCAGACTGTAGATACTTGACTCTCCAAACACTTGACGGGAGTGGCCCAGGGGGAGACCGGACCGCATCGTGCAGCATTGGCTTTGCCCTCCGTGGAGACGAGGTGCCGCGTTGCCCACGATTGCCCCCTGCACTCCACGGCTGATGGCCTCTATCCCAGCAGGAACCCAGGGGCCGGGGCCTGAGAGCCTCCAGAATGTCAGACCCTTGGTTGTTAACTGTGTCTGTTGTCAGTCTACCTCTGCTTTCATGGTGTTCTTTTCAGTCAGTTAACCTGGTATTTATCAACCCTACCCCTGGGCCCACCTCTTGGCAGAATTTGCTGTCTTTGTTGTTTTAAGGTATGAGGTTGTCCTTGCAGCTGAGCTCTTGACAGTGTGGCTGAGGTGAAAGCAGACAGGCAGGCCCCTCACCCACCCCTCTTGCTGACCGTGTGTCCTATGCCCTTCCAGTTCTGTCAGGCCAAGCAGAAGGCGGCCTTGCTGGAGCTGCTGCACGAGCTGTACAACTTCCTGGCCATCCAGGCGGGTGAGTAGGTTTCCCAAGGACCGAGCCTCCTCGTCAGCGGGCTGTGGGCCGAGGCCGAGATGCTGTGGGTGTCTCCCAGAAGCCACGTCTCACCTTCCCCACGTCCCCCATAGGCACATCCCGTTTAAGCCTTGCATTTGAGCAAAACATAGATTCTTGAAGGTCCCAGGGGTCCTGGCACACGTGTAGGCCTTTCAGCAGGTGCACCATGTTCTCTGGGACGCCCTCCACCTCATGTTCTGGGGGTCCATCTTGCATTGGAAGGGACCAGGCCTCAGGCCATCTCAGAGTCCAGGACTCCCAACCTGGACAGCCTCCCTGTACCAGGTGGTTGGCCCGGCCAGGTGCAGAGGCTTCTGCAGGCAGCACGTGGTCTGGGTGGTGGACCGAGCACCTTCAGGCCCGTCCCACCCTCCAGGGTCCTGGTGTCCCGGATCCCAGTGTCCCCCCTGGCTGTGGGATGCTGGACAAGTCCCTGACATCTCAGGGCCTCAGTCTCCCCGTTTGACTGAGTGATCGTAGGTCTATCTTTTCTTAACTAAATGAAAGCCAAGTGCTGTTCTCTAGAGGAGAGCCTTCTCAACCCCCTGCCAAGACACCCCTTGGAAACGCCTCCGTCTGGAATCTCCGCCGCTGTTTCCATTGGTAAACATGTTCCTTGAGGCCTGAGGTTGCCCTGCATTATACTGTGTCCCCTCCTGATACCCAGGAGGCTCTCAGAACCATTGATGACATGGGTGACTGCCCGGCGTGTGCCTGTGTTAAGGGTCCTCATCACAAAAATCGGACATCAGTCTGCGGGAGGTTCAGGGGCGCCACTCACCTGCAGGGCCAGCCCTTGTCTAAGGTTGTCGCTGGGAGGTCGAGGTTGAGTGGACCTGGACTCGGCCCTGAGCCCTCAGGGCCAAGCCTGTGGGCCTCAGCTCCACACCTCCTCCCTCCTGACTACGGGGGGAATGGGGCTGGTCATGGGGGCCTCTGTGAGCTCCCTGGAGGAGAGGCGGGGTTGGGGCTCACAGCATCATAGTCAGTTATGGCCCAGGTGTTTGGCATATAGACTCTGGCTGGAGGACCTGTTTGAAACCTTTGTGACCCGGTTGTGGTCCAGGGACAGCAGCGTCAGTGTCACCCAGGAGGCTGTGGGAAATGTAGCATCTCGGGCTCATCTCAGACCCACTGCATCAAAGGCTGAGGTGTGCTGAGGCCCCCAGGAGAGAGCATTGAGAAGCTCCACTCTCAAACTATGGATCCTAGTAGGCAGTTCCCCCCTCCCATCCTCCATATGCGGTCCTGGCTCTTGTCATCAAGGGGCCTGGTACCCGCTGTCTTCTGAGGGTTTGCCTCTCACTGAGACAGGCTGCAGAGGAGTGCAGGCTCTGTTTGGCCATACGCCGTCCCCTACCCCCTGTTGGAGGTCAGCTATGGACAGGGCACTGAGCTGGCCTTTGCAGGATACAAGGTGACTCAAGGATCCTGTCCACAGGCTGCCCGTGGTCCAGTAGAAGAGACAGGCCACCCACCCCGCTGACCACGGGGTGATATAAAATGCTGGTGGATGGGAACCAAGAGGCTAGAAGTTCTGGGAGGCACAGTGCCTTTTATAGCTGGAGTGGTCAGGAAAGTGTCATAGGGAAGGGGGCCTCTGTGCCAGGCCGTGAAGCCCAGGTGGGATTAGATATGTATTTGTTGGGGAAAGGCAGGGCCAAAGAGGCAGGAAATTACAGAGTCGGGTATGGAAGCAGTTAGCTGCATGAAGAAGGAGAAACGGGGAATGTGAGTGAGGCTCACCCGGTCAGCCACGGTTGCCAGGCCAGGCCGTCGGGGCGCCGTCCTGCAGGCAGGGAAGGCCAGGGAGGCTTGGAGCAGGGGAGTGTCGGACAGAGCCGGGTGCAGGAAGGCAGCGCTTTGAGTGGAGAGTGTCGTCTAAGCAGGATCATTTCAAAGCTTTGTTGACCAAACATGGATGAGAAAGGGGAGAGGAGGAAACCGGGAGGCCTTGGCAGTGGTCCCTGCAGCTTGAGCAGGGCAGGGCAGCCTGGGGCTGGGCGGGACCATGGGAGAAGCCAGCTGAGTCTCGGGGGGCCCGGAAGGACGAGGCCAGCTTTGAAGTAGGAAGATCTGGCTGCTGGGGGCGAGGAGCAGGCTTCAATTCATTTTCAGGAGTTTTGTGATATTATCTTCAGCCACTCTGTCCCCAGCACACAGATGCATACAGACTGGCCATCTGAAGCCCAGGCTGTGCCAGGCTGAGGGCAGTCAGGCTGGTGAGGGGTTAAGGCCCAGCCTCTGCTCCCACGGGGTCTCGTGGTAAAGCAGCTGCCGGCGGGTGAGCCACGGTGGGTGATCGGGAGCTAAGGGCTGTGGCGGGGCCCCAGGGCCAGCCGATTTGGCTAAATGAGTCCCCCATGGCTGGGGCCTTTTCAGAGGGGGTGGTCCGTGGGCCGGGCCTGGAAGCCTGGGCAGGACGATGGGCGAGGCTCCCAGCTCCACCCTGAGTGGGAGCCGGCTGCCCAGGGTGCTCGGCAGAGGGCTTTGGAGCCCCGTGCCGGGGTCCAGCGCGCAGACCCCCTTCTTCCTTGCACATTCCTCCCCAGGGACCCTCAAAACCTGGCATTCTAGGTCGCCAGCCTGTGTCATGAGTCAGAAACCCCGCAGTGCAGCGGCCTCCCTGCCTTTCTTGTTCCCAGACTACGTTTATTTATAGTCCCATCCCAGTACCTTCCAGAGCTGTCTGTCTGATCCTTTTAGGGATCAATTGCAAACAGACCTTGGTATTGGGCAGCTTTTTAGTCATTTAATGCAAATCGCTGCACTGCTTTGCAGGTCAGGTTTTAATGATCTGGCATCCATCCAAGCTGAGTGGCTTTTGATCTTGCTGCACACTGAAGATGCCCCACAGCTGTCAGGGCCGGCGGGCCACACGCTCCCCGTCAGAGCTGATGGCTTGATTCTTGCTGCCGTGTTCAGTCGGTTGCCGGGTGAATTTTTTTCACCTCATCTTTGTGTTTGAATGTGTGTTTTTTCCCCTCCTAGGTAATTTTGAATGTGGAAATCCAGAGAAGCTAAAGAGCAAATGCATTCCTGTCATGGAAGCCCAGGAATATATAGCAGTAAGTCGGCTGCCGTGCACGTCCATTCCCTGGAGGCCCTGGTGCTTCTGTATTGATCTTTCAAGCCCTGCGTTTTGTTTTGTTTTTTTTTCTTCGTTTTGTGTTTGCTTTTTGGCTTGTTTGCTTTCCCTTTAAAAAAAATATCTTTTTTTTTTTTTTAACGCAGTTGTGTGTTCGGCTCCCTGAAGTTAAGGCATCAGGGAGGTGACTAGACCCAGGGTGAGCTGAACCAGGGCCCAGCCTGCAGGCAGCTTGCTCCTGACCCGCTGCCCCCAGCCAGCTGACCGGGCCGCTGCCCTGCCCCTTCCCCGAGCGGCCCTGTGACTTGCTCCTCTTCTGGCTTATTTTCCCCTTCTCAGCAGCTTATTTAAGACATTTCACCTGCCATTTCACTTCCCCCTCAGGATTACCGTCCAGGTTGCTCCGGGTCCTTTTGGTTTTCGATGTGGCCTCAGGATGACAGAATTACAGATTTTTGGAACTGGCAGAAACCCAAGGGGTCACCTCGTCCAGTTTTCGTTTCACCTGGACGCCCCAAGAGGGGAGGGCCTTTGCCCAAGGCCACACAGCCCGCTCTGGCTGCAGGGAGGGCCCCCACCCCCACGTCTTCTTTCACGTCCCTCCAGATGAGCCGCCTGCTCTCTGGCCTGGCACCGCCATCCTTGAGGAGATTGCATTCCCCCGGCTGCCGCAGACCTGCCCGGTTTTCCCGTGGGCACCTCCACATCTCCTCCTCCAGTTACAGCCCCTTCTCTGGGATCATCTGCCCCAGATCGGCATCCCGCCAGTTTGCTGTGCATTTAGCAGAGCGGGGCTTGGGGGCACGCACAGGACACGGAGGGGGCTTCCGCGACCCAGCAGGACCAGTGCGATCCCGCTGCTCTGCCCAGACGGAGCGCTAATCTCCCCACCCCTCCCACAGAACTTGACCAGCAGCTCCTCCACCAAGTTTGAAGCCGCACTGACCTGGATACTGAGCAGTAACAAGGACGTGGGCATCTGGTGAGTGAGGCCCTGTCCTTGCCCAGCGGCTCTGGCGTCTGGGGCCCGGAGGTGGAGACCGAGTCTCCCAGCTGAGTCGTCAAGGGCCGGGCCTGAAGCTGGGCAGCGGAGGGAGACGTGTCAGCAGTGCCGCAGGAGGAGCAGTTTAAGATGAGATGCGAAAACCCAGGTGTCAGGGTGACTGCCTGGCAGTCCAGCTGCACCTGTTTCAAGTCCCTCAGGCTGTGCCCCTTTCGGTCTCTGGCCCCCATGGTTTGCTGGAGGAGGCATTTTTCTGCTCTGCCTTTCCTTGGTGCTAGTTTTCATTTGTAGATGAGGCGATTCTGTATGTTGGTGTCACTCAGGATGGAAACTGTAAATGGAGAGACCGGGTTTTATTCCAGCTGGGCGGTTGGCCTGTTTCTGTCCCTGGCGAGCGCGGTTTGCAGGAACAGTGCACTCTTCACCCTCCTGGAAGACCCCCGTCTGGCGCCTCAGCCCAGGGGTGGGGGCACCGCCACTTGCAGACACGGAGTCCCCTGCTGGGGAGACCGTGCCTCGTCACCCCCTCCCACCCCTCAGGGTTTGTCAGGTCTCCCTTCACGTTACAGCTGCTGATATTAAAGCACACTCTGGGGTTTTGTTCTCTTCCTCTCTAATCCACTCAAATTACTAATTCCATCAGCAGTGCAGCCAGCAGAAGCCCCTCGGGCAGCTGAGCCTGAAGCTTGATAACTGGATGCATGGCAATATTAGAATTCCTTGGCTTTAAAAAAAAATAATAAAGCTTCTCTGAGTGGCTGAGTGATTTTCCCTAGTGTTAGAAAAGGCAAAGAATACGGATTTTTATCCTCAGCAGCACACGCTGAAGCTGCCAACACAGGAATGATGACACCGCCTTTTCCTGTTGGAGGGTGCAGCCTGGCTGGAGCCCAGCCCCCACGACCAGCATTAGAAACAGGTCCTGGGACTTTGCTGTACAGTAGCAATTGACGCGACATTGTAAATCAACTATACTTCAATGTAAAAAAATTTTCTTAAAAAGAAGTGGGTCATGAGAAATCCTGATAGTTCAAGCACCAGCCATTCCACTGTGCAGTCCGGAGCAGGGGCTGGTCGCCTCCTAGAAGAAGGATGGGGGTCAGTGGCATCTCCCAGGGTCCCGATGGCCCCCCTCGCTGGGGCTGGGGTCCGGCCTCTGGGAGCCGGGCCTGTTCGTGCTCCGAGGCCTCGTGGCGCCCCGAGGCCTCGTGGCGCTCCGTGGCCTCTGCACTTAAACAGCTGACATGCCTCCTCGTTGCCAAGAAGAAGCACCCCCTCCCAGATGGTTTCAGTCCCTCGCCGTGCCTCGCAAAGCCAGCGATTCCTTAAACGTTTCCATTTCTCTGTGCTGGGAGGTGGGAATCCAATTTATAGTTTAATCTTCCGCATGCTGAGAGGGGTTGTCAACGACCCAACAGAGGGGGGCGTCACTTTAGCGGCAGGGGTTCAAGCCTGCTGCCACCATTAAAGCTTTATTCTTTCTAAGTAGCCAACGTGGGAAATTTCTGGAAAGAGTGCAGCCAGGGTACCAAGTCTATTTTATCAGCAAGTGGAGGCTTCCCAGCCCCTCCTTCCTCCTCTTTCTGCTGAAAGTGAGGCTTATATGGCGGCTCCTCCAGGCTTTTGAACCTGTTTATAGCCCTGTGTCCTGTCTCAGGTTGAAAGGGGAAGACCCGTCTGAGCTGGTGACCACGGTGGACAAGGTGGTCTGCCTGGAGTCCTCGCGCCCTCGCATGGGTGTTGGCTGCCGCCTGAGCCGCGCTCTGCTCACAGCTGTCACCAACCTGCTCATCTTCTTCTGGTGTAAGTCCTGCCGACCTGTCCCCCTGCCCCACCCACGGCGCCTCCTGGCAGCCCAGCTCAGCCACACTTCGGAGCATGGGAGACAAGGTCTAGAAACCCAGGCCCGCAGAGTTCATTTCTGCCCAGTGAACCTGAGGTCTGTCTAGTGAAACAGGAGATGATCCAGTCCACCACTGCCCTGGTCAGCTTTCCTTTGGAGACCCGGCAGCTGGTGCACAAAGATTAACTAGAAAATCTTGATTTGGGGTGGGGGCCATTAGCATCCCGAAGGGGCACCCGGCCTGGGCTGGAGTTGGGCACCGTCCTTCCCAGAGCTCCCGAGTGCAGGCCGCACGGCGGGGAAGACGCAGCCGGAGCTTGGCCTGATTTTACTCCCTGAACAATGTAAGCACCTGCTGGGGAGCTGCAGGCGCCTGATGAAAGCGAGCCAGGCCCAGGGCGCTCAGCAGCAAAGGGGAGTCTCCCCACATCAGGGGCTGCCTTTGAGCAGAGACCTTGGGGTGTCTCTGAAGGCGGAAGGCCATGTCACAGAAGCCGCCTGACTCGGCAGAGAGAGCCGGCTTACAAATCACAGGCCATCTGGGCGTGCACACGGCTCCCTTCCCGCACAGGCAGGAACAGACATCATTATCAGCAGCAGCATCTCAAATACAAAGGGCCTGGCATGTATATATGTATGAATTGCAAGTTCTGGTTCACAAGGGAGAGGATGAAAGCCCCGGAATGAGGCTGGGAGGAGGACGAGAGACGCCTTTCTGGTGACAGCCGGAGGGAGGAAGATGACCGCTTAACAGCTTGTCCCCCCCTCCCCACCCCGCATGTCCCATCCTCCATTTCCTGCTTGCTAGCCCAGGTCTGACACAGTAGGGACGCCACCCCCTCAGCCTCCAGCACAGCCACCCGCCCTGTGAGAGCCGGTGGGCTCCTGTCCGGGAAAGCGACGGGCTGGATTCACTGTGGTTTGTCCCCTCCCAGGCTTGGCCTTCCTGTGGGGGCTCCTGATCCTCCTGAAGTACCGGTGGCGGAAGTTGGAAGAGGAGGAGCAGGCCATGTATGAGATGGTGAAGAAAATCATAGGTGCGTGGTCCCCAGGGAGAGGGCTGCTGGAGCCCCCCCCAGGGGCCTCACCCTAAACAGCACCCTCTGTCCCACAGACGTGGTCCAGGACCACTACGTGGACTGGGAGCAGGACATGGAGCGCTACCCGTACGTGGGCATCCTGCACGTGCGTGACACCCTAATCCCGCCGCAGAGCCGGTGAGTTCCCCGGTCGGACCTCGCTAAGTGCCACGGGAGGAGGCCGGGACCTCGGGCCAGTCATGCAGGGCGGGGGCGGTTTAGCCCCGGGGTTCCAGGTTGAGGCTCCATCCCCTCCTCTGCCCCCCGCCATCACTCATTACGGCAGAATGCGGACAAGCAGTACAGAGGCGTGGGCCCGCTGCTCTGTGGAGACAGCAGCACCGTCAGCATTGATACTGATGGGGTGCTCTGGACGGCGAGTCCTCGGTCTCCTCTCCCCGCTGAGTGAGAAGGGGGGAGGACCCTTCTGCAGGGAAGGACCTGATGGGCTCCACAAATGGAGGTCAGGGACAGAACGGTCAGGTCTCTGGTTCCACCGCTCTGGGACTGTCCTGCTCCTGCCCTCAGTGGATGTTGTCAGCTGGCGGAAGGTCCTCGTGGGCACAGAGTGGTGGCCGACAGGCAGAGCGGCGCTGGCCCTGTAGCCGGTGGAGGGGAGGTGGGCCCCCTGCTGCGCTCCTGAGCGAGGGAAAGCATCCGCAGAAGCCTCTGGGGACACCCTGAGGTTCCACCAGCCAGTGACTCATCCCTCCTTGAACCAATTTCGAGGAAAAGGAGGTTGTTTTTCACACGTCTTTAGCCATGATGCACAGTCAGAAACACGTCTCACCTAAGATAACACAGTCCAGCTCCCATACACGAATGCACACGCCTCTACTTGGAAACAGTTTCACAGCAGTGAATGGGCTCAGCTTCCCAGGCACACGGCTCGTGGGAGGAGTTGGCAGGCCACTGTCATGTGCAACTCCAGGACCTCTGTCCATGTGGCCTGCAAATGCTGGATGGATCCCTGACAAAACCAGAGGTGGGGTAGAATCGGGGGACAGAGTCCCAGGAGGTGGCCAGCAGGGCGGACCGACCGCAGTGTGGGCTCAGACTGGGCCGAGTTCTCCTCTCAGGTGGTGCTAAGCAGTCACCCTCGCTGGGCGCTTGCTCTGAACTGGGTACTGCTCTGAGCCCTCCATGGGGACAGCTCTCTCGCTCCATCCTCAGCATGGTCCTGGGGGGGTGGACAGTGAGGACCCCACTTTACAGATGAGAACGCCGAGGCACAAAGACATTCGGGAACCTGCTCGGAGACCGTGGGCTGGTGCCCTTTTTGTGTTCCAGGGCTGGGCTCTGTGATTGCCAGTCCAGGAGGAGCTGGGGGAGCAAAGCTTGTAAAGGCCCCTTTCCGATGTGAAGATGCTGAGGCGCACTCAGGTCCACCCCAGCCCCGGGATGGTGACAGGCAGGAGCTTCAGGCAGCCTGACACAGTGTAGGATAACCAGTTATCCTAGCTATTGGACCCCCACACGAGGCCACCGCAGCCTTCCAGCTCTCAGGGGAGGCCAAGCCCTTGGCTCATGGGGACACATCAGCTCCTGTCAGCCCTGCGTGGGCACGCTGCCCTGTGGAGAGGGCCTGCTTGTGGGCGGTTGAGGGAGATCTGAAGAGCTTGTTCATCACCTGGTAATGGGCAGCCTGGGAAGGGACTGTGTGAGGCCACTGTCCCTCCCCGCTCAGGAGCCCGCCGTGAAGGTCTTAGTCCCCAGGGCGGTGTGGCCAGGGCCAGACCAGTCAAGTGAGGACTGCTGGACAGCCCTGGGGTTTGGACCTGACCCCCTGGGAAGAAAGCCCCGAGACCCCGCTCTGCCTCTTGACGCAGGCCACCTCCGGAGCTTCCCTCCGTTTACACTCCTCGCTGAACGCCCTGCTCCACACACCTCCCCATATTCACTGCATGCTTGGGGTGCTGGGGAGTGGTCTGCAGTCAGACCTGAGGCCGGGTCTCACCAAAGGGTAGACATCAAAGCAGCCCTCCCCCACCACCCTGGGATCTTCCTGTCTGGTCTAGAGGAGCAAAGAGGAAACAGGAGGCTGTCTGAGGGGGTGCAGGGCCCCGGGGACCCCGAAGAGCAGGGACTCTGGTCACTGCAAAGATGGCCCGACCTGGTGGCTCTGTTTCCACAGGCAGCTCCAGCGTCCAGGCCTCCCCCGCTAGAGGCTTAGTTTAGCCCCATCCCCTGAAGTGCTGTGGAGTCTGGACTCAACAGCCCAGTGGTCACTCTCTAATTAGCCCGCACGAGACATTAAAATGCAGCCCACACAAGGAGGGCAGCGGGCCTACCGCAGTATCAAGTCCTAGCAAGAGTCTCCCCACTTGGACACCTCTGGTGGGGGGGCTGCAGCCCCTTTCAGCTCCTTCTAATTGAATGCTTTTGGAGCAGAGAAGGTTGAGAAAGCATTTCTCTGGGCTCATGAAATTTCTCTCCTCTGCAAGAGTCCTGTTAGCACCTGACCACTCTTCCCGCAGATAGATAAATTCTGGTTGCGCTCCCAGCTTTGGTACAGAGTGCATCCACAGCCCACCTCCCTTGGCAGCCCTGGGCCTGCTGGCCTCCTGAGCTTCCCCTCCCCCTCTCTGCAGGAGGCGCATGAAGCGGGTGTGGGACCGGGCGGTGGAGTTCCTGGCCTCCAATGAATCCCGGATCCAGACAGAGTCCCACCGTGTGGCCGGGGAAGATATGCTGGTGTGGAGATGGACTAAGCCCTCTTCCTTCTCTGACTCAGAGCGATAAACCCTGGGCAGGGGTCAGAACCTAATCAGCCTGTCCCAGGCCAGTCCCCTCCGGGACGCGAGAAGGCCATGCCCTGCCGGTGCTGAATTCACACTTGCCTTGACTCACCCGCCTCCTGACCTTGGTTCCAAAGGTGTGAGACTCTGCAGAGACTAGACAGGCTCCATGGGAAAACATGACTGTCCTCAGAGGGCAAGGGGAGGAGCCAGGGGGCAGCTGCCTCTGCATCTGGCCATCCTCTCTGCCCAGTGTTGCTGGCAGAAAGAGGAGAGGAGTTGGTTTTTCATGAAGAAATAGAAGTGCAGAGGCCATGAGCCCCTGCAGAGCAAGTGTGCGCCCAGTGGGCCCACCGCGCCCCTGGGAGGTGGTTTGGGGTGGCGGGCTGGGGCGGCAGGGCTTGGGGAGCAGCTTGCTCATGTGCCTTTGGGGAGCCCAGGAGTGAGGGAGAAAGCCTCCTCTAGCTGGGTGGGGCCTGTGATCCTGAGGGGAAGGGGCTGGAAGTTAGAACTAAGTACCCTAGAGAACTGTTTAGACACAGCCTGGGTGCACGCCGGCTCTGGCTGGGGGGCCTGAGCAGCTGGGGTGACCTCCCGGAAGGAACCCCGCAGAGAGGCGAGTCGGGCTGCCGCCAAGTGGGCGGCCCCGCGCGAGGCAGCACCCCGACGCGGACCCGCGGAGCCTGGAACTCCCGGTGGGTGAGGATCGCTGGGTTGACGGTGACCACCCCGCCTCCCCACCCCGGGGCGATTTCCGGAACCTTGGCCGCAGGTCCGGGCGCGGGGTGAGGCCGCCCCAGCGCCCCGCCCTCTCCGCCAGCAGAGCGCCTCCAAACCCTCGGGGGGCCTGATGAGCTCAGGGCCGGGGCCCCTCCCGCCGAGCCGCATCTCCGCGTGCTCTGGTCCGCGGCGGGTAGGGGAGGGGGCGAGCCGAGGAGACGGAACAGCTGCCTCCAAAAGGCATTAAGCACTTCTCTCGGGTCTTACTGGTATTTTTTGTTTCCATAATAAAGCGCCAGTCTCCCTCATTTGAGCAATACTCTCTCATTTCCTCTGATGTCTGGGGTGATGGGCGGGCCTGGAATCCCAGCGTCTGCCCCGTGGCAAAGCAGGTCTCATAAGCAGGCTCCAGCCAGAAGAAACTGCAGCAGGCTTCACTATCAGGGCTGAAACTGTTGGATAAATAAATACTTATTAAAAATGGATGTGGTTCTCGTCCGTGGTTCTTTCCCTCTCCCCTCAAAGCAATGTGTAAGGAGAGGCAACGTGCAGGGTTATTAAGCGCTGGCCAGGGAGACATGGTCTACAAGAGAAGGCGGAGCGGCCTCAGGCAAACCACATACCTTGGAGCCTCTGTTTCCCCTTTATAACATGGTGTGATGACGCTGCCCTGCAGGCTGAACTCAAAAGATGTGTGCCTGGGCTCTGGGTAGTAAGGAGCGGGGACCACTTTCTCCTGCCCCACTTCTGCCTGCCTCGAGGCCCCAGAGGCTCCCAGAGGTGCTGGGCACCTGCCCTAGGGTGGGGAGAAAGAGCCGGGTGAGGTTGGACAGGGTGTCTCGGCCACTGATGGTGACTCCCAGGGAGGCAGGAGGTGGGCGTTGATGGCAAACTTTCTCTTTGGGGCTGGTCACTGGGGAGAACAACCCGGGATGTGTGGGAGTCCCCCCAGTGGAGTCAGGGTCGCTGGGAGGGCTTTAGGGGTCCTGCCGCTCGCTACCAGCATTGCCTGTACCCTGGGGGCACAGCAGGTGAGCTGCTGGCAGTGGGGTCAGCGCCACGTGCAGTGGGCCTTCCTAAGTCAGCCTGGGAGGAAGGCTGCTCCACTGCCCTGCCAGCCCGGCCACACGGGCGCAATTGGCAGGTTAGCACCATCCTGCCAGCCTCCCATCAGCTGAAACTCGGTGGGTAAACTGATAGTCAAGGACCCAGAAATACAACCTAGGAAAAAACAAACCCATCTTCCCTTTTCTGGTTTTCAGTGCAAGATTTTCCCCACTGCCGGGTTTTGTCTTAAGTTGAGACAGGAGCTAACGTGAGGTTCTATTTCTGTGAAGCTGTTTGGAGAGCAGGAGCAAGATCAAAATAAAAGAAATAACAAAAGGCCCCCGCCGCCCAGCCCCTTCCTTTATGGTGGAGAGCGCTGGCACAAAGGCCCCAGCCAAGCGAGCTAGCGACGACGTCCTCAGTCCTGCAGGCAGCTCCACTCAGCTCTACAGCCTTTCTGGGCTTTGAAGGGCCGAGCCCCGGCCCCCCACCGTTTTAGCAGCAGCACAAGGCGGTGGGATTTGCCTGAGGAAGGAGTCTGAGGGCATCTTGGGTGGGGGCCCACTGTTGAGAAGTTCCCACTGCTCTGCGGGGTCCCTTCCCTTTCTCTCCAGGCCGCAGCCCTGTCCTACCGGGTGATGGACGGCCCTCTCGGGCTCGGGGGGTGCCAGTAAAGAAGCCTGAGGACTGAGGGAAGGAGAGGGGTACCCCACAAATCTCGCCCGTGGACATCCACCCAGGAGCTCCAGGCCACCTTCCAGAGTCTCTACTTGGGAAAAAGGTAAACACAGCCATTTGTCACTGACTTACCATAAGAACTGCGGTAGCAGCTGTTCCCCCTTAATTAATACACCATTGACTTTGAGCCTCAAAAAAAAAAACCCCTTTTGTTAAGACAGGTGTGTGGACTCAAATCCATTATCCTGTCGGCCTCCACCAAAGCGGGGATCAGGGGAGCAGTTACTCAGGAAGTCAGCCCAACGTCTCCAAGTAGCGCCTCTTGGGCAGCCGGGTCATCTCTGCACTCCCATCCCAGAGCAAGCTTGAGAGAAAAGGGTCTGGGCAGAGGGTCCCCAGGAGAAGGGCGGGGGGTGAGGGGTGAGTGAGTGAGGGGCTGGTGCTGTTTCCAGGGGGTGGAGGTGGGGACCCAGCCTTCTCAGGACCAACTGGGGCTAATCAGTGTATCCTTGTAGCAGAGGAAGTTCTTTTAAAAGACATGATAAAATTAGTCAACACATGATAGCTTCGTGATGCGCTTATGATGCCCCCAGGCGGTGGGTGCCGTTGTTACCCCCTCCTGGGGGATGGGGGGGGACTGAGGCTCGGAGAGGTCGGGAAGGTAACGGAGCCAGGGTTTGAACCTAAACAGCCTGCCTCTCTTTTCCTCTCCAAAGAAGGGGAACCTGTGCTCAGATCTGTTGTGTTGCTGAGGGTTTGCCAGAACGGAATGGAACCACCTCGTTCCAGACAAGAAACCAGGACCTCGCAGGGACCCTGGAGGCTCCCCCACCCCCCTGCTGCTCCCTCCCCTGGGGCCACACACCTTGCAGCCCTCCCAGGCCCACTGCTGCCTCTGAGCCTCTGTGCTTGCCGCTCCCGACCCTGACCCTGATCTCCAGACTGCCATCCCCACGGGGAACTGTGGCCGCACCCCCACCCTGCCCTCTCTAGGCCCAGCCCTCCTGCCTCTCTCTCAACACCAGAAGTGCACATTTCGCTTCCTCACGCACCTCCCTGCTACAGGTTACCAGCCAGTTCCCTGGCTCCCTGAAGGGCCCATAGCCCCTCCCCAGGGAAACACTGGCCACAGAGGGAATCGGGCTGGAGTCTCAGAGGCAGGGTGGGGCTCTCAAGCAGAGAAGCAGAGAGGGAACCAGCTTCCCCAGGCAGGAGGGGGTCTGTTTGCTGGATTTCCTCCTGTGGGACCGAGCTCCAAGGACCTGCCAGCCCACAGCATCAAAGGACAGAAGGTGCAGACGGCCCAGTCTCCCTACCTTCTGCCAGACACTAAAGCAGACCAGCCCTCAGTTCAGTTCAGTCACTCAGTCGTGTTCGACTCTTTGCGACCCCATGAACCGCAGCACGCCAGGCCTCCCTGTCCATCACCAACTCCCGGAGTTTACCCAGACTCGTGTCCATTGAGTCGGTGATGCCATCCAACCATCTCATCCTCTGTCGTCCCCATCTCCTCCTGCCTTCAATCTTTCATCAGGGTCTTTTCAAATGAGTCAGCTCTTCGCATCAGGTGGCCAAAATATTGGAGTTTCAGCTTCAACATCAGTCCTTCCAATGAATATTCAGGACTGATTTCCTTTAGGATGGACTGGTTGGATCTCCTTGCAGTCCAAGGGACTCTCAAGAGTCTTCTCCAACACCACTGTTCAAAAGCATCCATTCTTTGGCGCTCAGCTTTCTTTATGGTCCAACTCTCACATCCGTGCATGACCAGCCCTAGGATTTGCGTAAGATGCTCATGGGGATGTCCGTCTTTCAGAGTGGAGCTTCTCTGCAGCCCGGTGAGCAGGCGCTTGGAGCAGATTTCATGTGTTTTCTTTTTTTCTGCCCCACTCTGTGGCATATGGGATCTTAATTCCCCAACCAGGGATCGAACTCACGCCCCCTGCTTTGGAAACATGGAATCTCAACCACTGGACTGCCAGAGAAGTCCACTTCATGTGTTTTCTGAAGAAAGGGATGAGATGTTTCCTCCTGCCAAGAGCGTAGGCCAGTCCCTGGCTGAGGCCCCAGTAACATCACAGACAATCCTCTCAACATCGCAGGGGCAAGGTGAGACTCCAGCCAAACCAGGGAGATGCTGCCCAGCGCCAGGACTTGGGATCAGGCTGCCCTGCCAGGTGGGCGGGCAAGAATGGCCCGGAGCAGGGTCTCGGGAGCCAGGAATTGCTGAGCAGGCTCTAAGAAGAAAGGATAGGAGAGGTATCACTGGTGATTACAGCCCAGTTTCTAAGCTGCTTCTGTTTAGTAAGGAAGACAGGGGAAAGTACAGTAATTTTCTTCAATGAAAACAGGCAACAGAATTCCCTTTGCCTCATTCCCCTTGCAATTAAGCCCTTCTCTGCAAATGAAATGATTTGGTTTTCGTGGGGACTAATTTAAGCACACTGGAAGGGCCGCTGAACTTTTTGATTGCAAACACCAGCACGTGCAAAACAGAATTCCAAGCAGTGATGCCAGGCTGGTGAGGCTGCACTGTGTGGAACTGGGGAGTCCCTGGGGTGAATGTGGGGTGAGCCCTGGGTTAGCAGTCCAGCTCTACTCCTAAACCCACACCCTTCTGTGTGGCTGACACCCCTCTGCTCTCCAGCCTCCATCCCCACATCCCCAGTGAGGAGGCTGGACCAGAACCCCAGGGGCAAATTCAGAAGCTTCTGGCACATCAGTGACAGCCTTGGGTTAAAGATGCCACAGGTTCTCTGCCACTTCCTCTGTTTCATGGAAGAACATTCCACACTGGACCCAGAAAACACACATCCAAGTGGTTATTTCTTCTTCCTTGAATCTGGGTTGGCCCTGGGTCAGCTTTGACCAATGGAATGTGGCCAGAGGGGCATGGGCTAATTTTGACCAGAGGCATTGGAGCCCTTGTCACTTCCGCTTTCACCCTCTTGGGCCTGGAGCCACCACATAAAGAGGCGCAGCTGCTTACTGGAAAGACCTTGTGGGGAGACAGATGCCCGCCAGCCCCAGCTGGTGCAGCATCCCAGCTGGTGCCCCAGTGCCAGGTGAGCAGAGATCAGCCATCCCCATCCAGCAGTGGCCAAATCACAGGATCAGGAGTAAATGCTTGGTGTTGTCTTAAGCTACTAAGTCTGTTGTTTTCACTTTTTAAATTTTTTGGCTGTGCCGTGCAGCATACGGGGATCTTAGTTCCCAACCAAACATCAGATCTGTGCCCGTTACAGCGGAACGGTGGAGTCTCAACCCCTGGACTGCCAGGGAAGTCCCTGTGTTATTATTATAACTTCTTCATTTGAAATCATTTGACTCACAAAGAGTTACAAAACCAGTACCACAATTTCTCCTGTACCCTTCAACCCAGCTCCTCCAGCGACCCCACAGAATCGTGTACCCTGTCCAAACTAGGAAACTGACCTTTAGAGAGTCACCATTCACTCAGCCACAGGCCTTATTTAGGTCTCACCAGTCTGACATGCACTGTGTGTGTATGTGTTTCTGTGAAATTTTATCACACAAAACCACTACATTTTGGGTGGTCTGTTGCTTGTGACAGAACAGGTACAGGTATGGACAAGGTCCCCAGGAGTGTGTGTTGTAGCTGGAAGTGACAAAAACAAGCTCAGACAAATTTGGGCACCAGGTGTGTGCAGGCGCTCACAGAAGCCAGTCCCTGGAGAGGCAAGGGTGAGGGGGCCCCGGAGCTCCATCCAGGCTCAGGGGGAGCACCAGGGCCTGGCTGCGGCCACATGTTCTCAGAGGGCTCCCCCACCTGGTGGCCGCTCTGGGACATCAGAGGGAAGGAGAGATGAGAAGGGCTCAGACGGACGTGAGTGGGGCCCACCTCCTGGCCAGCGACTGGGGATGGAGCCCGGGGCCTCCCCTGGGCCAGAGGACACCCCCACACGCAGCTCTGGAGATAGGAGGCGGGAGGTGTGTGCTCAGTCGCTCAGTCGTGTCCGACTCTTTGCGACCCTGTGAACTGTAGCCTGCCAGGCTCCTCTGTCCACAGGATTCTCCAGGCAGGACGTGGGAGGAGGGCCTCTCAAAGGAAGGGGTGGCACGCCAAGGCGGGAAGAGAAAAGACAAGACAGGCACCGAGGAGCAGAAATGAGAGATGAGGACCACATCCTGGGCACACGGACGGCGGAGAGGAAAGGGTAAGCGCAGCTGACGCTGGACCCAGAGAGCCAGCATCCAAGTGGTATGGTGGGAACTCAGGCCGCTCTGAGGGACAGGGTCGGCTAGTGGGCAGAAGAATCACTGAGGTCATTTGCCAAAATTCCCGCCACAAGAAAAGATCACACTTCCCTACTCTCTTTGAAAATTGGGCCTGACCGTGGGCTTCCCTTGTGGCTCAGCTGGTAAAGAAGCCGCCTGCAGCACAGGAGACCTGGGTTTGATCCCTGGGTTGGGAAGATCCCCTGGAGAAGGGAATGGTTCCCCACTCCAGTATTCTGGCTTGGAGAATTCCAGGGACTGTATAGTCCATGGGGTCACAAAGAGTCGGACACGACTGAGCGACTTTCACTTTCACTTTCATGTAACTTGCATTAGCCAATGACATGAAACTGACAATGGTGCTGGGAGGCAGAGGCTTTGAGAGCTGGTGCGGGTCTGCTGTACTTCCTCAGCTGTGGTTCAATGCTGCTGCCAAACCCTGAGTCCTGGAGAAACAACAGCTTAGGCTGGATCTCGGGCAGACCCACGGTGTGATAGTGTAAGAAATCGCTGTTGGCATCAGCCACCGGGAATCGGGGGGTGTCTGTTACTAGCATCAGCTGAAGACTACACATAACTAACTTTTGCCACCTTTCTGGAGGGAAGAACAAGAAGCTGGTGTCACAGTAGGGAAGGAGGAGGAAACTGCCTGGTCCCTCTACCCCGCCAATCCAACATCCAGTGCCTGGAGGCTGGGAATGGACTAGAAGATTCTGGAAGGTCGGTCTAGGCCCTGGGGTTTTTTTTCATTCTGCCAAAGTGGTGTCTGACAGGCCTCTACAGTGAGGATCTGGATCTTTCTGAGCTGGCTACCCCTGCTATGCAATTACTGCAAAGACGAAGTCTGGGGTCCCCTGAAGAGAAGGATCAGAGGGCCGCTGCCCAGCAGGTGCAGGGGAGAAGGAGTCCTCACCCCAGGCAGTCGGGCTGGCTCCATGCTGGTAGCCATCATCACAATCTGGAGGAGGGGGGAGGCACTGCATGTTTAGCAGGGGACGCAGGGAGGGCTGCTCAGCCATCCAGGAGAGCCAAGACCTTGGTGGAAGAGGCTGGCAGGGCACAGGCAGGTCAGAGGTTGATAGAACAATGGCCAGGGGAGGTGAGAAGGTGCAGAGGTCCCCAGAGTGTCCCATCCTCCCATATGCACAGCAATGTCTGCCGAGTGCCAGGTCCTTGGTGGGGGCACAGGTGCCCAGGGTCCCCCCCGCCCCCAGGATCTTGAAGGTGGCTGATGGGGCACAGACAGAGAGAAGAGTGTGTGTGTGCATGCGTACGTGTGTGTGTGTGTGTAGACACGCGCTTATTCACAACTGTGCTCCAGCCACCCAGTTGGGGGAGAAGGCTTCGTCTGAGACACACCCGCTCTATGTACTTTATCAAATTTGCAGATGCCACACGGGTGGGGGGAATGATGACAAATATGCCAGATGACAAAGCTGGGATCTAAAGGGAAGTTGACAGGCCAGAGCGATGGGGTGGATCTAACAAGATGAAACTTAACAGGGACAAACGTGTTTATTTCTGTTTTATTGATTTATTTGTGCCCTGCCTTCATGTGTGGAGGAATGGGTGAGGAACAGCAACTCACAGGAGGAAGACAATGAGATGCCAGTACTTGGGGCCCCAGGCCTGACTGCGCAGAACTGGGGACACAGAGGGGGCCGGGGCTAAGTTCCAGCAGGGCTTTGGGACCACGGGCTGATGGTCAGGTCTATGGGAGGCAATGGAGAAGTCGACAGTGGCTGTGTCAGTAAAGGTATACCACCCAGGTTTGAGGTTAGCGGGACTGGGAGTCTGAGCACGTGAGTCTGAAGCCTGGTTTGGTCAGGCCATCCTGTTGGGCAGGTACCTTTTAGGCAGCTCAAGCCTGATTGCCCTCTTCTCTGTCCAGCTGGTAATCAGGTCCCCATGCCCGTCTCCCCTTTCCTGTGGCCAGGGCACCCCCAGGCAGCCTCTCCCTTTAAACACATCCCAGCAAGAGGCAGACCCTCCAAAGGGGTGGGGGGGTGCGGACGTGGGTGGATTACTCCAAGAACTCTCTCCACCCTCCACCCCAAAGCTAACACAGTCCAGCTCACAGTTCTGGCAGCTCAGCTGAGGACTGGGAGTGGGATGTCGTACTCCTGTCTGGTGGGAACCTCTCATTTTCTCTGAGGGATCTCTTACTGGCCCCCTCTCTTGGGTTTTGCTGAGAGAAGGTTCAGCAGGAATATGGTCCCTTGCTCCAAACATCATAAGGGAAGGGTTAGGCTAGTTCTGATGACCCATGAGGGGCAGGGCTGGGCCTGTGAGCAGAAACTTCAAGGAGACAAACCTTGGCTCTGTAGGAGAAGGAAGGCCCTTGATATTTTGAGCCTTGAACTGCCTTGGTAGATAATGAGCCCCCCATCACTGGAGGTATGTAAGCAGAGGCTACATGGGCACACAACAGATATGCTAGCGTGGAATAGATGGATGGAACTAGAAGAGTCTGAAGGTTTTGCCCTTTACTGAGATGGCGTGACGCTAGGCAAGCTCTTTTTTTTTCAATTTTTTTTTCATTTTGTTTTGTTTGTTTTAGGCCAGCTCTTGGTTAAAGCTTGACCAAGAATTTTGACCCATGAGAACCCTGAATAGGGCCCCTCTCCCCCACCCCTTACCCCCTCCCTTCTTCTATTCGAAGATACCTGGGGAAGAGGGTCCCTTCCGCACCCCTTGGCTGTCTCAGGAGGACTTTCTGGGTCAACTCAGGAGGAGATGATCCATCTGCAGTGTCTGGGGGAGAAGGTGTGCGTTTATGTGGGGTAGTGGCCCCTGGCAGAGAAGTAAGAACGTGCTGGAGAGGGGAGCTAAGCAGATGGTGAACGGGGATGGGCACACCCCTAGTTGGCAAGGGCCTGGGCTCTGGATCAGAAGCCCAGATTCTGTGACTTCCTGGCCGTGTGACACACTTAGGTGACACACTTCCTCTGGACCTCAGGTTTCCCATCTATCAGTATATAATGGAGATGACACAGGCACCAACTCCACAAGTGATGAAGGTTCGCTGACATGTACGTAGACAGTGCTGGTACGTAGACAATATTGATAATGATGAGGATGATGAAAATGTGTAAACAGATGGAATTAACCAGTGTTCAGATATCAGTTCATCACAAACGACTTGTCTCAGAAGCTGAAGCGTTTCTGCCTGGAGCAGGCTGCTGCCTGGGGGTGATGAGCTCCCTGTCCCGGGAAGTATTCAAGCCCTGTGACTTGATGCCTGGGCAGGGAGGGGAGGCCTTCAGGGGCCTGTGAGGATGGCCAGCAGGGGTCAGCAGCACAGCAGGAGGGAGGGGAGGCACCCGCAACCTCCCCGCTGGCTGTGGGGACAGCAGGGACCGCTGAGTCAGGAGTCCTTGCCTCTGGCCCAGGCTGAGGCTTGTCCTGCAGGGCAGTCCTGGTACCAGCGGGCCGGGTGGTGGTGGAGGGGGAAGGAAAGCTCGGAGGCTTCAGATGAGGAGTCCCGTGGCTGGACACACAGTGGGCTTTAGGGGGCTCTGGGCAGACTGGGGAGACCAGAACAGTGACGCTGGCACTCCAGGAGCCCACGCTCCAGGCCCAGCCCCCCAGAAGGGTCACTCAGGTGGCCAGAGATGGGCTCAGCTGACCCGACCAGCAGCTCTGATCTCCAGGTGGGGCTGGCATCCCACTCCCCCCTGGTACTGGGCCCTCCTCCAGCTCTGCTGGGGGCCTCCCAGGGCCAGGAGCCTGAGGAGGAGGAGAGCAGGTCCAGGGAGGGGCAGGGACTCAGCCGTGTCCCCAGGGGTGGTCCTTCTCCCGTCCTGTCCTCCAGGACTGACGAGGGGGCAGGCGATTGCGCTGCGTTGAGAGTCAGTACCGAGTCGGGGGACGATACAGCCGCTGCAGCCTGAGTGGGTACACAGAGCCCCTGGGTGGGCCCCTGGGGGCTGAGGGTGGGTGAGGGGTTCATCCCTTCCCGGGGCCCCTCTGAGGCCTCCCCCGCAGAGAAGGCGCTTGCCGCCCCCGACGGAGCGAGGGGAGCTAGCCCGGGTGTCATCGCCGTCGGCCGGACTCAGGGTGGTCGTGCTGCCCTCTGCCCGGCCCCCATCGCTTGGGAGGGGGTGCAGGTCACTCCTGGCCCCCCGGAATGCCTCCCACCTCCCTCTGGGGGGGGTGTGCCAGGGCTGGGCGGGAGGGAAAGGGGCGGGCTGAAGGCAAGCAGAGGGTCCGTGCGCCCACCCTAACCCTAACCCTCCCTGCCGGGGGCCCATTCTGGAGCCAGAGGAAGCTGATGACCCCCCACACACCCACCCCAGGGAGCGCTGTGGCGCCCGTTGGGAGAGGGCCCTGGCCAACAGCGTCCAGGAGGGAGCCTGGGGCTTCAGAATGGCACCAGGGACGCAGGGAAACTTCCCTGACAAAACCAACCGAAGCCAAAACAAACAGGACCTCTCCTGAGAGACAAAGGCCTGAAATCCCACCATTAAAAATTCATTCCTTTAGCTTAACACTTTGTCCTTTTTAAACATACAAGCCCATCAGAGCCTCACCTCCGAGTAGGTTTGTCCAAGGAAGGAAGAGAACGCTTCCTGGAGGAGAAACACGTGAGGAGGCTGAGCAGCTGAGCACAGGGCCGAGCAGGAGCGGATTTCCCGGGATCCCCCCCCCCCCCCCCCCCCCCCCCCCCGGCTTCACGGACACCTGCTGGGGAGGGAGGCGCATCTCCCAGGGTGGCCCCCGGGGTCGGGGAGTGAGACTGGACGGAACAGACCACAGCCTTCCAACCAGACGCCAGGCACACGTGCGCAGGCACGCACACCCGCAGGCTCGTGTACACTCCTGTGCACACAGCTGTGCGTGCTTCGTGCACACGTGTCCCTCCCCAACACACACACATACCACTGCACTCACCCTCCGGCTCCTGCACGCCTCCACCGCCTCCCCATGCCTCCCCAGGGTGCGCGGAGCTGCATCCCCCAGGAGTTGCTTTTCTGATTTAGGGTCACTGCTTCCAGCCAGCGAATATTTTTGGAGAATCTGCCAGAAGCTGCTGAAGGGCCCTGTGACATCTGAGAGGTGGAGCAATGAACCCATTAGCGAGGATTAGCTTCTCACACTGACATCTGCCTGGGACCTCCCGTGAGCTGGCCCTCTGCTTCCACAGCCGCCCACCCGCCCGGGTCCACCTGCCGGCCTCTGCTGAGCCGGAGGTGGGGGTGCGGGGGTGGGAGTGGGGGGCCCGCCTTGGTGCATTAGGTCTTTATGCTGGGGGCCTCTTCCTTCCCTTTCCTTTTCTCTTTTTAAATGGTGGCAAAATATCCTCCTCTCCTTTTTAAGTAAGTTTAACTTTTATAGTCACACGTGGACACAATTTTAAGAATCAAGCAGTATTTCACACGGCTGATGCAGAAACCTGCCCCTGCCCGCCCCCAGGCCAGCTTTCACCTCCTTTGGTCATTTTCTCCTGCTCTTGGGTGTCTCTTTTCTACCTGACGTACAGATACTACAAATTCATGATTTTTCTATTTTAGGTTTTATCTACTGATTTCTTACTGTCGATTAGAATTTTACATCCCATTAAGATTCAAGTACTCCATCACCCATTTCCCCTCCCCCTCCCAACCTCTAAACGTCTACTACCATTTTTATGAAATCAGCATCTCAGGTGTACATTCCTGCTACAGCATGTCGATATGATTGAATCTGAATCATACAGTGTCTCCGGATTAGATTTTCTCTCTGAGAAAACTCTTTGTTTCCTAAAGTTAATCAAGTTGCCTTTTGAGGCTTTTTGTTTATTTGTTCCTTCAAATTTCTGTGTTCCCGTCATCAATCTACGCCAGAGCCTCTGACCAGACTTTAAACCTTCTCTCGGGGAAATTCCCTGAAGGTCCAGTGGTTAGGACTCAGCGCTCTCACTGCCAGGGCCTGGCTTCAATCCCTGGTCAGAGAACTAAGACCTTGCAAACTGAGCGGCTCAGCAAAAACAGCAACAACAACGAAAAACCCTCCTCTCGAGGTGGTCACTTCCCTTTGGTAATCTGACCAGTTCTGCGGGCGGGACTCTCCCTACAGAACCTTGGGGTCCTAGGCCTCCCCTGCACCGCCTTCCAACTCCGGACCCTGGCTTGCCGGGCCCAGGCTTGCTTGTTTTCTTGGTTGCTATCCTCACGTTGGTGGAAGTCATCCTTTAAGACCGCCTTTCCAGACTTGGCCTTGAGACTGGGCCTCTCGGCACTCTCTCTTGTCTGTCTGTGGGAACCCCGACCTGCAGGCAGTGCCTGGGTCTAGAAGCAGCGCGCTGCCAGCGCCCGGAGCCTGGTCACTCTGGGCTTTCAGCCCATTCTCCTGCATCAGGAGGACAAGCTGCCTCGTTTCAGAGGCCTCCCTGCTTGTTCCTTGTTGAATCCCTTGATGGTGGGCCCTCCCCAAAGTGAGGATAGCTAGCTGTCAGTTGCCTCTCCCAAAGCTGAGTCTCCCTTGCAGCCCTCTCCTGGCTCATCCTGTCCTTGTAGCGCCTCTTTTTGCCCGCTTTGCCATCATTTAGTGGGGATTGTGGACCAGTGTTCACTCCACCGTGTGGACCAACTGCAAGGGCATTATTGATTCATTTTTGTAAAGTCCCAAAACCCAGCACAACGCTGGTACGTGGAAGGTGCCGCCTGGATAAACAAATGAGTGAAAGGCAAAAGGACAGGATCTTCTGCCTTCAAAAACCTCACAGCACAGTTGGGCGGAGGATGCAGGCTGCGGGGAAGAGGAAGCCGATAGACAGATCCGTGCCTCAGCGCTCAGAGTGGGCCGGATCGTGCACGCGGTCGTACAGCCCACAGGCCATGGAAATTCGGGGCAGCTGCGGCAAGTATGTCACCTGCCCCAGCGGGGAGGACAGAGGAGCCGTGACAGGAGGCTGGAGGGAGTGGTCGCCCAAGGCCATCTGGGCAGCCAAGCTCCAGGCACAGGCAGGGCAGCCAGGAGGTCCAACTCGAGGCCGACAGCCCGGCCCTGCCCCACGGCTGGGCCCCACCGCAGCCTGGGTGCACGGAGAGGATGGGTGCCCCCCACGTGAGAGGTGAGCGTGGTGCCAGAGTGGGAGTGTCAGATAAAATGCAGGAAACCCAGGGACCCCTGAGGTCTAGACCCAGCCCCCAGCCCTGCCCTGGCCCCCCAGGCAGCTGGACCGCCCTTCCTGGCATGGATCAAGCTGGGGCCACTGTGGCTGCCCCACTGCTGGGGAGGGTGAACTGACTACTCACATCTCAGGCCTAATTATCTTTCTTTCTTGTTTAATATTTCTTTTTATTTACTTATTTGGCTTTGCCGCATCTTACCTGTGGCATGTGGGATCTACTTCCCTGGCCAGGGATTGAACCCAGGGCTCCTGAATGGGGAGCATGGAGTCTGGGCCGCTGAACCACCAGAAGTCCCCCAAGGCTAATTTTCTCTGCTTCCTTAGGAGGGCTGGAAAGGTCACGAGCAAAGGCCAGAGGGCCAGAGCTCTGGAGGTGAGCTGGCCAGGCCTATGAGGGCCTCCCCCCACCTTGGAACTTGGGGTCCAGGCTTCTGCCCTCGTCTTGCTCAGAGGGGCAGGCAGCAGGTGGCCAACCAGGCTGAAATAGGGCAAGTGGTGAGGAAGAGAAAGCCTGCAGAGGTCCGCGGGACCATCATGGTCAGGTCCTCACTGCACCTCCTCTCATCGCTGCTGCAGCAGCCCTCACACATCAGGCCCCCCAGAATCTCAGAGCTTCTCAATCCAGGGCAAGGAGTCAGCTTCCTTCTCTGTGAAATCCGGGCATAAAAGAGCACTTCCCTCACAGGGTGATCAGAGGATTAACCCAAGCTGATAACAACTAGTAGTTAGAACAGTGCCCCGCACTTGACAAGGGCTTTATCAGTGTCTGTTGGCATTCTGTGCCAAATGTCATGATTTGAACCCCCCTGTTCTTGCCACCAGGCCCAGGCCTCGCCCCTGCCCTCCCGGATCCTCCAAGGCCCCTCGCCGCCTGTAGCAGCCTCCAGGGCCTTTCTGGGGCAGAGAAAGGGGCCTGGGGAGCAGCTGCCGAAAGAACAGACTCCCCGATCACCAGCCTGCAGGGGCCCTGCTGGCCTGGGGTGGGCCGCCCAGGGACGAGGCGGGGGCGGGCCGAGGATGGATGGCCGCCCAGCCCAATGTGCCCAGCTCAGCAGAAACCACGGGCGACGGTAATGGGCTGCCGGGCCCCAGCTGCAACCAGCTTCATTTTCTGCCACAATTAAACCATCGCCCACGTTTGCTCACGCTCACTTATTCAATTACCTTCACGGCCCTGAAGGGCTAGTGGAGAAACAGCCATAAATAATGTGCATCAGCCTCCCCCGGCTGTCACCCCTGTCCATCACTCTTACAGGCCCAGGCCGGCCCTTCCTGCCAGCACCAGACCATCACCCCCAGAGCCCCAGTTCCCCAAGTCAATCCTCCCCTGCTCCCACCACCCACAGCTGGCCTGAGAGTGGGCCTTTACCTGGTTCTACCCGCTCAGCTGGGGTCCCCAGGAGGCCACCCCCTCTGCGGGTCTCCAGCTCCTCATCTGTGAAATGACAGAAAAATTATGTTAGCTCTGAAGGGTGGCCCTTGCCAGGAACTGTGGTCCTGGCTTCATAGTCAAAATGCAGCACCTCTCAAACTGGGGAGAGACGAGGGGTCCTCTCTCCACTGTCCACCCGCCCCGCACTCCAGCCACTCTGAAGGTTTCTGGGAACTCCACGCTCTCCGAGGCCTCTGGACTTCCATGGATGCTCTTCCCCTTGCGGTTCCCTCCATTCTCTTCTCTGCCCAGAACGCCTATGTGCCCTTCAAGGTCCAGCTTGGATGCCTTGAAGCTCGCGCCCATGGCAAGCCGATTAACCTCGCCCTCCTTACACTCCCCAGCACTTCACTCATGCCTCAGTGGTACCCACATGTCCTGCATTGGGGGGACAGGCTCAGATTCAAATATTCTGGGATGCTGTCCCCATATAACCATTTCAGGGCATGAAGCTGAACTCAGAGTTGGAAAATGTGGTCGCTATGGTTCCCCTCCCCAACTGAGGCCCATTCACATGAGGCCTTGCTGGCATTTATAACAATAACAGCCAACATCTGGGATACCTTGTGTCAAACACTGTGCTAAACGTTTTTTATTTGTACAACGTCATCAAAACGTCACAATAGCCCTAAGAAAATTGTGCCCACTTCACAGATGAGCAAACTGAGGCTCGGTGAGGTTGAGATGCTCATCCCAGGTCACATGACCAGGAAATGGCAGAGCTAAGACTTGAACCCAGGTGTGTGCACCTCACCATCCACACTCTCCACCAGCCCCCATCCCCTGCAGCACAGGCTGCAGGTTCAAGTCTGGCTCTTCCACTGACCGCCCTGTGACTCTGGGCAAGACCTTTCATCTCTTTGCAGCCTTGCTTTGTCTCTCCTCCACTGTAAAATGAAAAGATTATAGCTGGTGGCCTCTGAGGGCCCCTCCAGCTCGGATGTTCTGAGATTTCACTTCTTTCTGGAAAGCGTTGCTCTGACCAGCAGAACAACGAAGTTGTGAAACCTAAAGGCACAAATGGTGGGTTCACCCTCTGGGGGGCTGCTCTGGGACAGCCCCTCCCCACGCCCCTCCTCTCATGCCCAGAAGGCCGGCAGCAGCCTGTCCCCTCCAGGAGGGCCACCCTCCACTCTACAAACAGTGGCAGAGTCTCCGGGGCTCAGGGCAGGGCAGGCGCCTTCCTCTGGTGGCCTTTGATGTCGGCCTCTGGGGAGACTTCCTGCGAGTGAAGGCCAGAGGAGTCAGACCCCAGAGTCCTGACATGTAACTGGAATCTCGGTCCTCGTCACACACTGGCTCTTTCTTGGATTGACAGCCCATGAGAATCCACCCTCCTGAGTGCTGTCCGGGGAAGCAGTCCTCGCTGAGGCCTGGCCACATGTGAGCTGGGGACATAACCAGCCCCGTGTCGCGTGCCCTGCCTGTGTCCCCGTGTGGGGACCTGGCCACACCTCCCTCCTGCCTCCTCCCCAGCCCAGACCTGGCCTGGGGGAGTGGGGGGTCACTCAGGCATCTGGCCCCTCCTCGATAGGGGGGTATCCTTGCACCACCGGGTGTGACCGTGGGGCTGCCTGGTGAATAAGCTAGCAGCTGAGAGCGGGGCCCCATGTTCGAACCCCAGCTCTACCAGGTCACGCAGCCTCTCTGGGCCTCCGTGTCTCAGCTGTGACTGAGGGTATAATGGCCCCAACTCCGCCCTGGATGTGAGAGTCAGATGAGGGAATGTGTGCGTGTGAAGAGCAGGTGCCCCCGACAGCTTGCTGCTGGGGGGTGGCCACGCTGGGGGCTCCCTAGCATCTCCCCCACCCCTGACTCAGCGTTCTCGCCTCCCCCTGATGTTCATTCCGGGACTGGCGGGTGATATTCCTGCAGCGACCTTGTCAATGGAGCCCAGCCGACTGCCAGAGGGTTTAGCATCTGCCCTGACGGGTGCAGTCTCCTCAAAGTTTTGGGTTCCCTGGGGGGGCGGGTGGAGGCTGAGGAAGGTCAGTCAAGGTCCCTGCAGCCCCATAGGTCATAGCTCATCAGCCATTTGGTAATCCCAGAGAAGCCCAGGCCACCCGTGATGCCGAGTCCGGGATGGGATCCAGGCTACAAGTTCCTTTCCAGGTGGGGTCAGGGTGGGAGGCGAGGCAGTCTGCCCAGTGCAGACCCAATTCGGGGGCAGATGCCAGCTGCCCAGCTTCCCAAGACTGTGAGAAGCTGCCAGCGACCAGCGCCATCTTTCAGCATGTGGTTCATCCCGGGCTTTCTAGGGAGGGAGCTGCAGCTGATGGACAAGGCGGCCAAATACCAGAGGGCTTGGGCGGCTCGGGGAGAGTCTGGGAGACCTGGGGAGGCAGGCGAGCGAGAGCCACATGCCAGCCTCAAAGGAAGCCCAGGAGCGCTGTGTCCGGAACCTTCCTCTGTGGCTCCCTTTGGGGCACCTGGGGCCTATGTGGGGTCCCTCAGGGCCCAAGTCTCTGGGCAAAATCTATTCCCCTGCCCTCCGCAGAGAACCCAGTGCCAAAGGCCGGCTAATCAGGACATTCCTGTTGAGCCCAGACTGTCCCCCACTCAACTTGCTCACACACCCACACCTGGATCACACCTGCTCCCATCAAAATGCACATTCACACACTTGTACTCACACATACACACAGATACACGCACGCACACACACATGTGTACACTCACATACGGCCTGAACACAGCAGAATGAGAACAAAAAGTATCAGCAGAAACAGAAAAGGGAACAAGAGAATGTGAGAGAAAAAGAAAAACCTGAGACAGAAAAAGCTAAGACTAGGAATTCCCTCATGGCCCAGTAGCTAGGACTCCATCCTTTCACTGCAGAGCCGGGGTTCAATCCCTGGTCGAGGAACTAAGATCCTGCAAGCCCACAGCACAGCAAAGAAAGAAAAAATGAGGGAGTGAATAAAAAGCTACAAAATGAGGGAGTGAATAAAAAGCTAAGACAGCCCAAGCCCTAACTGACAGGAAGAGAAAGAGAGAGACAGAAAGAGACTGTGGAGGGACTCACAGACTGAGGGTGCTTCCTCTATGAGCCTCGATGTTCCTGCCTGTATAATGGGGCTCCTCACACAGAGGGGGAGTGTTGGAGGAAGCGGTCTGCACTCTTGTCCTGGAGGACACCACACCACCAGGGAGGGGGAAGGGAAGGAAGGAGAGGGTGGGATACCCAGCTGGGGCCCGTGCAGGGGCAGAGGAGGGGCTTTTTCTGGAAACTGGATGGGTTGGCAGGATCCGTGGCACTGTGATGTTTACCCTGTGGGAGGAGTGATGACATGGCCTGGAATACCGAGGGTTGTTGTCTCCAGAGCAAGAAAACTGGGTCATGGGGAGAGCTGCTAAGGAGGGCTGTCACAATGACCCCTGAGGACCCCATGCCCAGGGCCAGGAAAAGGCCCTGAAGGCTCATGACTCCACACACCCCCAGCTGTGAGAGCCAGAGCTGAGACAGGAAGAGGCTGGGAGGGGAAGCCAGAGACTCAGAATGAGTTCACCCATTCACTCATTCATCAAACATGTATACCGGGAGACTGGCACTGAGCTACATGCTGGGGACATACTGTCAAACAAAATGAGCCAAGTCACTGTCCTCGAGGAAGGAGAACATGCAGGAGCAAATAATCACACAAGTACGAAAAGTACTAGTTGGTGGCCCACATCAGAGAGGTCAGAGAGGGCTTCTTGGTGAAGGTGATGTTTGCGCTGGCCTCTGAAGGGTGAAGAGGAGTCAACTAGGCAGAGAGATGAAGGAAGGGCATCCCAGGTAGAAGGGACAGCTGGTACCAAGGCCCCATGCAAGGTGTGGCTGGACCACAGAGTTGAACTGGGGCAGGGAGAGGCATTTGGACTTTTTTCTTAGGACCGGGAGTCACTGAAGAGTATTAAGCAGGTAAGTGACGTGACCCAAATTGTTCTAAAATGTCAGTCTGGGGAGGATGGCTTGAGGGAGGACAGCCTGAAGAGCTATAGAACCATCATGCGGAAAACAGCAGGGTGGCATATAGAACCATCATGCGGAAAACAGCAGGGTGGCGGCCGTGGAGATGGAGCAGAGGTCACCAGTCTGGGACATGAAATCCACAAGACATGGAGCTGGATGAACTGCTGGGCCAGGCAGCGGGGAAGGGGCGGGGGAGGGGCATCCTGAAAAGGTCAGGGGAGGCTGTGGGCAGATGGGTGAAGGGGAGCAAGCCAGGGAGGGACCAGCCCTCCCCTCTGAGGTGAGGATGGGCCCCAGATAGTTGCAGTGTGCCTACGGCAGTAGTGTTAGTCGTTCTGTTCTATGCGACTCTTTGCCATCCCAGGGACTGTAGCCTGCCAGACTCCTCTGTCCATGGGATTCTCCAGGCGAGAATACTGGAGTGTTTCCCTTCTCCAGGGGATCTTCACGACCCAGGGATCGAACCCGGGTCTCCTGCATCACAGGGAGACTTTTTACCATCTGAGCCACCGGGAAGCCCGGAACATACTTATAAGCCCAGGCACTTTCTACCCCCAAATGGTGGCTGCTAAGAACTAGACTGGAATGTTCGGTGCACAGAAGAGCTCGGGTGCTGGTCAGGGCTGATTTCCTGGAGGAGAGACAGGAACCAGGCCCGGCGTCACAGGGTCCCGACCGTGGGTGTGGAAAGAGGCGGGAGCAGGCATCTTGCAGGCAAGGCCAAGCTTCGGGAAAGTGACCACGGAGAGAACTTGGCTGCAGCCAGGAAACAGAAATAGAGCGGCCTCCGATTGCATAACAGAAAGGACCACATCATGGGTGCTTTTGGTTACTGCTGTGTCTTAGATCACATCCTAGGTGCTCAAAAATGTTGTTCAATTAATGAGTGAATGAGAAGTCAGTGTGGCATCTTGCTCTTTACAACAACAAAGCAAAAACAGAAGCCACTGGAAGGTGAACTGACCCTCCTGAGGCCCTGGGTTCCCCCAGAATCGGCCCCTCAGGGCCATGGTGGGCCCTCCCCTCCACCCCTCTAGGGGCCCCCCTGCTCAGCGTGTGTTGGCTCCGAGGTTCCCAAACAGCAATCTGAGCCCAGCCAGGAAGGAAACAGGAATGAGGGAGGGCTGTAAGGAAAGGAGGTAATGGCCAGGTAACCAGACCCCAGCCTTTTAGCTGGACCTGCTTTCCCCGCTGAAATGCAATTCGTCAGCCTGGGCTGGGGAGCAAAGGGCAGGGGTGCCTGGGATTCTCACTCTGCTTTAAACCAGGCCTCAGGGCGCTCCAGGAATCCCTGTCCAGGGAGGGGAGGACCCGCGGGGGCATCTAGAAAAGAGCTCATCGGCAAGAAGGGCAGCTGGGTTGGTCGGGGGGGACCCCAAGCCCCCTCTTTCTGCCAATAACACATCTGTTGAGCTGCACATGCTGCGCCAGGCCCCAGAGTGGCCGCGGCAGGCACTGAGTGGACAGGGACCAAGAACGCCTCTAGGAGGAGGATCAGGAGATCTGGGTTCTAGCCCTGCCTCATCCCCCGGCCCCCCTGCCCTGAGTGAGCAGTGAGGGAGACTGTCTGGAAGAGGGGCTCCATGGACACAGGGAAATGCAGGAGCGGCACAGGGGAAAGCCAGGTGCCTGGTGCTGCAGCAACAGCTCTGCGAGGGGTGGAGGGGCTTGTCAGACCAGGAGGTGGAGGAGGGGGCCCTGGGGAACCAGGACCCGGGGGATGTGGCCCAGAGTGAGAGAGAGGCAGGACCCGCCAAGAGGGAAGCTGGCAGAGGGGACTGGGCAGAGCCTCAGCGGACCAAGCGCTCACACACAGAGAAGGGATGGGCCCGGGTCAGGGCGAGTGGACCGCTCGGCACCCAGAGGCACTGTGGCCAGAAGTGCAGGCTGGCTGCCGTCACCTGAAGGGCGGACTTCAGACCTTTCCTGATACCTGGTCCAGCGTCACTCAGACCCGAAGTCTGCCGCTTGCTGAGTCCCTGTCCTTTGCTCCCGCCCCCAGACCTTGTCCAGCCTGCCTCCTCATCATCTAAGGAACCCACCCGCTGCTTCCACCGCGCGCCCGCTCTCCCTGCCAGGCCAGGACGCACCTGGAGGACAGCAGCTGCGACCTCAGCACCTGCCTGTCCACCTGTGATCCAGGCCTCCCCAAAGCAGGCCAGAGTGAGCCCTCTACACACACAGCGAGCCCGGCTCGCTCTGGCAGGAAGCCCTTGAGAGCCTCCCAAGAAGCTGAGGACAGAGGATTGTAAGGCATCCCTCCCCACCCCACCCCACCCCTCTGAGCACTCACCTCGCCACACTCCCCCACACCAAACCCGATGACCCTCCTTCTCCTTCAGATCTCCTTCTCCTTAGGTCACCTCCTCCAGGATACCTTCCCTGCTTCCCCCAGCCTGGTGACAGCACGCAGCGCCCCCCGGCCCCCCGCCGCCAAGCCCCTGTCCTCTCACCAAACACTTATCCTGGAACTGCCCTATGACTTACCGAAGCCCCTGACTGTAATCCCCTGACAACAGGCCCTGTTCTGGCAGGTTCCTGGCTCAGCCTAGCGAAGTACCCAGTACCCACGAGGGCCTCGAAAACACCTGAAGCACTGATTGTCCTCAAGCTGACTGTTGAATGAATGTCTTGCCCAAGACTGTCCTTCCCTCTGGCAGCCGCTGCTCAGGGCAAACTGGCAGTGACATTGTCGGGACTGGGGTGGAGGTGGGGAGGCGAGGGGAAGGGAGAACATGACCCCTACGCCAGCCTGACCCCATAAACAGGGAATCAAAAGCTAACCGGGGGCCTGAGGCACTTGGCCCTCGGTGCCCAGGGCCTGACATCCATCCAGACCCCTCCTCCCCTTCCTCCTCTCCCTCCCAGACCCTCTGGCCCTGCCCCAGAGCAGCCCGACACCAGCTGACAGCTGCCCAGCCAGCCAGCCCCTGCCAGCCCTCCCCCAAGGGTCAGGTGACCCCCCCGCCCCAGACCTCTGCAGTCCAGCCCTGCGGGCAGACCTGAGTCTGGGCAGACCTCTCCACCAGTGCTACTGTGGATGCTGACTTCTCCACACGGGCACTGGGAAGGGCCTTTGCCCAGCACGATGGTCGGCGGTCACTGACGAGGAAGACCCCTTTCCGCTGGACCCCTGTCTCCTGCATAGCCCCGTGGTCCCGCCAGGGGTGCGGCTCCGGTGAGTGCTGCCGCGGGAAATAAGTGTGGGCAGGGGGGCCTCCAATGGTGCCAGGGCGGGGGGAGAGGCCTGTTCACACGGTGGGACTCAGGGGTGGACCCCCCCGACTAGAGGTCAGCCCCACCGACCCCGTGGGGCCACCAGTGTGTCTGTGTGTGTCTGTGCTGGGGGCATGGGGGCTGTTGGCACAGCTCAGCAGCATAGAAATTCTGTCACTGGCTCCTCTCCCCTTGCCCTCCCCTCCCCCAGGAGTCACCCCCCTCCCCCTCCTATGTTGTTCTGGAATCTGGGCTCCTGAAGGTGGCAGGGCTGGGCTTCGGGGACGCTGTGAGGGCAGGCACAGGGGCTGGAGCCAATCTTCCAGCCCTCGCTGGGTTTAACCCTTCACGCTGGGGCAGCTGTCCCAGGAGCTTTGGGCAGCAAGGGCCCCGGGAACGGCTCGTCTCGTCCCAGCAGCCGGGAGGGGCCCTGGGACCGGCTGACATCAGCACCTACAGGCAGGGGCCAGGCCTGGGCACCTCCGTGGAGCAGGGGTGGGATGGAGTGCGGCCACGGAAGTCTGTCACCGCCAGGCTCCGCCTCCCCTGCCCCGGGCAGGGGCAGTCTTTAGGGGCCCTTTCCCCATGGCCTCTCCTGGGGCCACCCCCAGGGAACTTGAGACTTGAATCTGAGTCTGCCACGGGCCTCAGGCTCTCTGGGGGCCTTGAAAACATTCAGGGTGGGTCCCTCCCGGGAGATTTGGCTCCCACCAGGAAAAAGTCGGGTTTTTCAGAGCTACTGGTTTATTTTTTAGCCTTTTTACTATGAAAAACTTTAAGCCTACAAGAAAAAAATAGAAGGAATGACACAATGAACATTTGCATGTTCTGCGGCTGGATTTACCCAGTTTGTCTGAATTTTGCCACATTTGCTTCATTGTATTCTCTAACGCTAAGATATTTTGAAGTAATCTATGGACGTCATAGCATTTCTCCTCAAAGCACCTCAGTTCAGGTCCTTATGTAACCCCAGTGCTTTACCCCACTGACGATACTATTGGCTCCCCAAGGATGGCTACGTCCAGGCCACGTCCCAGTTTCCCCAGTTGCTCCTAAATGGTGTTCAATGCTTTGTTTAGACGAGGGTCCAGTGGGGCGGGGGGAGGACCCCGCTTTCAATCTGGTAGCATCTCAGCCAACCCCCATGCTCCCCGCCCCCGTTTCCCCCCAGCACAGTGACCGGCTGAACTGAAAGGCCAGCTGCCCCACAGGAGGGTAAGAACAGGGCTGGCTCAGCAGCTCAGTCCAGAGAGGGAGACTGAGGCCCGGAGGGGAAGGGGCGGGGAGTCTAGGCAGACCCAGGGCTCCGGGCCCCACTGCGCCGCGTCCAGGCATCCTCGCCCCCTCGTGCCCCCACAAAGTCAGCTTCTTATCAGGGATCTGAGAAACCCCTCTTCTGCAAAGGGGCCCCCGGGGGTCCTCCCAGTGCTCTGCCCCAGGACACCCTGGGGGCGTCAGGCCAGGCTGAGCACCCCCCCGCCCCCACCCCGCCGTGGTCGACAGCCTGCTCCTGCGTCCTCCAGCTCCAAGCACAGCGCCCAAGATGTCCTCCCCACGTGGTTGCTGTCTTGTTCATCAGCAGCCACCGGGGAACAGCAATCAACTTTATGAGCATCAAGCACCAGCTTGTTTAGGGAGCAGGTGGGGGAGGCCGGCCCGGCTGGCAGACGAAGGGGGCATGGGGTCTGCCCATCCCGGGGGAAGGAGCCAGTGGGGTGTAGATGCTGAAGACACTTCTGCTCTGCTCAGCCAGACCCTTCAGCGCCCCCGCCCCACCTCCTCGGCGGGCCCCCATCTCTGGTTTTGAGGCCCTTCCCCTGTGAGTTGAGCCAGGCACCCCGTTCCTCAGCAGCACGCCTCACCGGCCCTTCAGGCTGTCCCAGCTGTCTGCGGACAGGCCGAGCAAACTCAGGGCCGTTGGAGAAGGGCCCCTAGTCGCTGGGCCAAGGCGCTTGCTGGTCCGAGCGCCTCCTCTCTGGGTGGTTCTGGCCCGTCTGCTGCTGCCCTCTGCTGGGCAAAGCCTCACCCTTCACACTTGTCCAGCTCAGCTCCACAGCCTGAAGGACGGTGACCACACACGCACACACGTCGGCTTGTTCCACCCCCACTGTTGTGTTTTGACCTTAAAAAACGTATCTCTTGTTAGAGTCCTAAAGATTCCATAGTAACCAACGACAAGACCATCTATCTCTGGCTCGTAAGGCGGGTGGCTGGTCGTGTGACTTAGAGAAAGGTGTGGGGAAGGGTGTCAGAGGCGGGAAAACGTGGTCTGGATGTCTAGCGATATCCAGGACCCTGGGAGGAAGGTCCAAGGTCCCTCCAAGCTTCTCCAGTATCCAAGCTTCCCGGGGGAGTGGTCCCCAGGAAACAAGCCTGCCTGGGAGGGGCTGTAGGCGAGGTGCCCAGGGTGCCCGGGGGATGGAGGGGTCGAGGTCCCGAGGTGCTGTCACGAGGTCCGGCTCCATTGCGGTTGGGAAGACAGAAGCCCTCCCCGCTCCACCCCTCCCCACCCCCGCTGGCCCCAGCAGCCCTTCCAGGAGCGCTGGGCTCTTGAGTCATCTCTGCCCCATGCGTCTCCCGCCCTGACAGCAAGCTCAGAACATCGTCGCTGCTGCTACGGACATTTGTCAGGGGCTGAAGGGCTTCTAAACTAATAATAGCTGTATTAAAATCGCATTAGGTCCTCAAGCTGGAGGAACGTTGGGAGATTTTAAATGTTAAGAGAAAAGGAGACGGGGAAGAATATCTTCCCTCAAAGGATAACATCGGCTCAGAAATAAGTCAGGAAAATGAAGTATTGCTCTGTGACTCTGGAAATCAAGCCTTCCCCAGGAAATAGATGCTCTCCAAAGCCACATCTTTCAGCCACAACTGACAAGGTGATGTGTGACATCCCCAGCAGTCGGTATTGATCCCACCAGACTGGGACCGTGCAGACCGTGGGGCTCGCCACCCCACAGCCCTTGAGTCATTTCTAGAATGGATTTAAAAACTTGGATTTTTTTTTCTCCCCAGAAAATAATCTTGTGCCTTCCAAGCTCAGGTGGCCCCAGATGATACACAGCCCTCTGCCATGTGAGCAACTCCAAAATTCTCCTGCCCATTCCAACCTAAGTGGTTTTAAATGGTTTTTGGGTCCTCTCATCTCTAATAGATTAAAAAATGCTCCCTTGGGCATCACAGAGACATTGAGTGGTACTTGTACCAAACCTCTGGCTCCAACCGGCCTGTGAAATATACCTTAGAGCTTCAGAGGCAAGAGGGCAGGCCATAAACCATGCTGCTTCTGAGTCTGCTGCCCGACACGTTTTATTTTGCAGTTTTCTTTTGCCACAAGCTGTTTCTTAATTATCTTCTCCCCAGAATGCACCTCTCCCCCTTAGATCTACTGAGATGTGGTCCTGAAAGTGTTCATACCTTGGTGTTCTCAGGCAACCCCCTCCTTCCTAGACTGATTGGGGGGTCAGACCTCCTCTGCCCAGACCCCAGCAGCACCCACCTCTGCCTCCCTGCTCAGCCCTGCCTCTGGTCCTGTCTCCCTGCCTGTCCTTCCCTTCCTTGCTGCTCCCTGCACACACGCACCCTAAAACAGGCTTTCCTCAAGCTCCTGGCCCAGCCTCCATCTCCTCGGTCTCACACCCCTGCCTGGGTCCCTCAGCAGCATCTCTTCTGACCTTTCTAACTAGGACTCATTTTTCAACCTAATTTGTTCCCTAGGAATCCCTCTGCAATATTCATTAGACTTTTAGTATCTGTTGATTGAGAAAATAGATGATGATAAAAACTACTAGGAACTTAATAACGCCTTTAAATGAATTTGTATTTTGGTAAACACTGAAGCATTTAGATACATTTGAAAAATGATCACAAGCTGTGGATTTTGCTTTTCTCATCTGCAGATAATGCTGCTGGTGCTGATGGTGTGGCTTTGGGTCAGGGCTTGAGTGGCCCATGGATGGGAGTCTTCCACCCTTGGCACTGTGAATCCACACTGCCCGGCTCCTTGTGGAACCCTGCCCCCGGGGATGGCACCCCCGCCGCCCGGCCAAGTGCGGGCTCCCAGCAGCCTCCCGCTGCTGATGTGGGCAGCTGAGGCTCACAGCACAGAGAGGGTCTCGGATAGGAGCCTGGGCCCCACTCGGGTCTCAGGATTCCCAGAGTGAGCCAGAGTGGCCCCCCTCCCTTAGAAGGGAGACCACGTGGTGGGGCAGAGTGGCATCAGCTTTAAAAGGAGACAGATTCACTGAGGCTGAATTCCAGCACCGGTGCTCACTCTCTGGACCCTGGGAAAGCTCTTCCACTTGTCTCCATCTGAAAATTATTCTGAGAAACAGAGGGGGACGTGGTAAGGCCAGTGGTCTGCAGTGGATGCTTCACAGGAGTGGCTACAACATACAGGATGTATTCAAGCCTGAGGCTGCTCCATACTGGGTATCTGGCTGTAAGCTGGTGAATTAGTCAGGACGGACTAGGTTGTGCTGTGTGACAAAAACATCCCCAAACCTCAGTGCCTAATATAACCCAGATTGCTTTCTCTGTCATGCACAGTCACTCAGGAAGTGACCGTGCTTCCCAAATCACCCTGGCCAGGCAAAGTGTATGCAGGGCACTGCTTACTCTAAATGCTCCTCCCAGAAGTGGCATCTGTCACTCCCATCCACGTGACGTTAGCCAAAGCAAATCATGCTTGGCCAACGTGCCTTCAGAGGACAAGGGAAGTGCAGTCATACCATATTCCTGCAGGAAAAAAAAAACAGACTATTTGTGAACAGTCTTGACAATAACCACAGTCAACCAGCTAGTTTCCAGATACAAGGAGCTGACAGCCTCTGATAAGATCGAGTTCATGACCCATTTAGACCAAGTTGAACCGTTACAAGTTTATTTTGCGGTTTCACCTGCCATCTTCCCTAAAAAGGGAGAGACAAGTTCTAAACGTGGAATACCTTCTGTAATTTTTAATGAACTGCAGTGTAGCCTGTGGGGAGAGGTTGTGTGTGTGTGCACTAAAGTCACTTCAGTCGTGTCTGACTCTTTGTGACCCAGTGGACCGTAGCCCGCCAAGCTCCTCTGTCTATGGGATTCTCCAGGCAAGAATCCTGGAGTGGGTTGCCATTCCCTCCTCCAGGGGTTCTTCCCAACTCAGGGATCAAACTCGTGTCTCTTACATCTCCTGCCTTGGCAGGCAGGTTCTTTACCACTGGCGCCACCTGGGAAGCCTGTGGGGAAAGTTATGTACACGACAAAGTCTCCCAGGAAGAGGAACTAACATGCGCTGACTCGCGGTGACGAGCCCTGAGCCACAACGCCCTCTTCCACCTCAGCTCGATGGGTGTCCTCTGTACCTGTGTCTGGCTTCACTGCTGCTGTCATCTGTCACCACCCCGGGAGCCGAATACAACGGCAGGCCCTGCTGTCCGTGACCCTCTTTTCAGACCAGGAAGTGTCTCGCCACCCAGCGCGGGCTGGCCGTCACTCAGGCCTCCGCAGTGACACCCAGCTCCATGGCCGCGCCCCATTAGAGAAATTCGCCCCTTGAGTCCTCCTGGAGTGAGTCCTGGAGTCATTTCATTCAGGACACGACCCAGCGACGGGGCAGGAGGACACAGGGATCTGGGGCCGTTTATCCGCTGTTCCCAGGGCCGGGGCTCTAATCTCCACAGGCTGGGGGTGCCTCGCCCTCCCCCCACCCCCCTCCTTCATCTTCCCTCAGCCTCTCCCTTCCCAGGGAGCACTAAGGACCGACTCTGGGCCGGAGGTCTGGGCTGCTGTCTGGGGAGAGGGCCCTGTGTCTCCCCGCAAAGCACTTAAGGGAGCCCCTCGGTGTGTCAGAGGGGCCGTGAGGTCCTGCCTCAGCGAGCACCTCGCCTGCCCTCCCAGCACCCAGGCTGAGTCACAGGAGTGGGTCCCGGGCACCACCCACGTGCTGACAAAGCCCCAGCGCTGAGGATGCCGGGAAACGGGCTCTACTAACGGGCCTGTGCGCTCCATCATCTGTGGGTGGTAAACCAAGGCTCGCTTCACCCCAGGGGTCTCAGCTAGCTGGTGGGGGTGCCTGGGGCAGACCCGTGCTCTCGGGCCAGAGGCACTGCTCAAGGTCAAGGCTCTGGCCACTGACTGAAGTGCCTGAGAAAGCTCTGTCAGCCTGAATTCTTCACTTGGACTTGGCAGGAGGGATGGGGGAAATGGAGGCCTTCTCTAGCTCGGTCCCACAGCAACCGATAGAAACCTCAGCCTCTTTGGGAATCCAAAGTCAGCGTCAGCACCTGGGGAAGCCACAGAGTGGCTCCCTGGGCGGCAGCAAACCCACTTGCCCTGCTGCAGGAGCCCAGGGGACTAAGCCACTGCCCCTCCGTCCCCCCACCGCCGGTGCCCCTCCGTTCCCCCCCACGCGCCCCTCTGTCCCCCCCCCACCCCGCCGCGCCCCTCTGTCCCACCCCCGACCCCGCCGCTCCCCCCCATCCTCCCGGCACCCCTTCCCACAATCTGCGTCAGAACTGCAGGCCACATGGCAGGAGCCGGAGAACCCTTAGACATCCCCCAAGCCACACCCTAAGGTGACCCTTAAGCAGAAGGGCCTCAGTTTCCCTGAGCTTCAAGTCCAGCGGTTTTAAAAAGCTGCCGCCAAGCCTGGGGGCAGGAGGGTTTGCGTTGCTGTGTGGGGGCCATCTTGGAGGGATTTCTGGCTGATCCAGGCTCCCTGAGGAGGTTCGGCCAGGGCCCCTGAGAACATCTGACCGTGGAGGTGGCAGTGACGGGATGGGGAGGCTCTGGGACGACAGTGCCTCTCAGATCCAGCTGACGCTCCCTCAGCCCCACGCAGGCCAGTACCAAGGCCCAGCTCCAGGGGGCCTCACCTGACCCCTCATGCTGGTTTCTGCAGACGCCCTGGACCCCAGCCACCACTGGGACGCGCACTCACTGTAGCAGGTGGGGGAGGGCTGGCCAAAGGGTATCAGGGAGAAACCAGGCCTGGGGGACAAGAAGACCCGAGTGCCTGTGTCATCACAGCTAGTGACTTGGGAGTGACTTTGGCCAAGTCCCAGGCTCCCTGGGGCTCAACTTCCTGACTCCGCAGGACGGCGGGTGAGCATGCTCTGGGCTGGTGTGCCTGCGTTCAAATCCCTGGTCTCCCCCTAGTAGCTGGGCACACACAGGCAAGTTACTGAACCTCTCTGTGCCTCATTTTCCTCACCTATAAAGGGCTGATACTACTAAGACCCTCATCAAGCAGTTGTGAGACTCACATGGGAGAATGTACCTAAAACACCTGGAACATTGCCTGTGTTGTGCTTGTTACCATTTATTGTTATCATTTCCTCCCACAACACACTGCAAGGTAACATCTATGTCCTTAGGGCTCCTCCGGGAGACAGGGGGTGAGGGGAGAGAAGGGTGAGGGGCTGCCCTGTGTGGCTGCACAAGGGCCTGCTGGGAATGCCACCTGGGTTCCCTGGGCAGAGCTGGGCTCGCAGAGTTGAGTGTGCACCTGGCCAGCGCTGGGCCCTGGGGAGACTGTGCAGGCCGGGGCCTCGGCTCCTTCTGGGAGAGGCTGTAAATAAACTTCACGAGCAGGCTGTCCCTCTGCCTTCCAGCAGCACCTCTGCCTCCCTGACCTGGGGACAGGTCAGCTGGCAAAGGCTGGCACCCAAGTGAGCCCAGTGAGAGGACAGGCGTCGGGCCACCTTGGTTTTTCTCTTCCTTCCTCCTTTCTGCCTCGGCCGAGTTTGCAGGGAGGATTAGGTTTGCCAAGCAACTGCGACATCTTACCCGATAACCAGACTGAAAGAATCAACCCATTCCTGATTCTACTCACATTTACATGCCTCCCGACTTCTCTCAGCTCCTGGGACAGATCCCAAGGAGGACTCACCTCGGGTGGTGGTGGTGGGCAGGGGGGGTCCTCAGAGCAGGGCTGGGGAAATCCCTCACCATCAGGCCCCAGTCCTTCCCACCCTAAGGCCTTGCCCCAGCACCCCCAAACTCTCTAGCTGTGCTTTAGTCGTGCATCCGGCATAGCAATTGGACAGAACAGGCAGAAGACAGCCCCTTTCCCTTCTGAGGGGACTCTATGGCCTGCCGAGCAGAAACCAATTCAGGAACATGTCGTGGAGGGGTGTGAACAGGCCAGGCAGAGGCTTTCAATGCCTCCTGGCGCTGGAGGTCCAAGTGGATGGTGGGACTTCTCTGAGCTGGGGGCCTGAACAAAGTGATAGGTACTGCTGCATGTGGAGGCAGCCAGCCATGCCCATGGTCTGGACCGAAGGTCAGTTAAGAGGGTTGATCATGCCCAGCACTGCCCGGCCTGGTTGCATCCTCGGCCGGGAGTCTAGCAGAGGAGAGTATTAATAACTCCATGGTGACAGCACCACCGCAGGACTGTCCTCTCGAACAGGACAAATGCGGCCACAAGAGCTTCCCCTGACAGTGTCTCCTTGGCTCTCTACTGAGACAAAATCAGGATATCTTTATATTTTAAAAATATATTTATTTGGCTGTGCTGGCTCTCTCAGTTGCAGCACGTGGGGTCTTCAGTTGCATCATGTGAACTCTGTTGCCGCGTGTGGGATCTAGTTCCCTGACCAGGGGTCGAACCTGGGCCCCCCTGCACTGGGAGCTCAGAGTCCTAACCGCTGGACCACCAGCGAAGTCCCAAAGTCAGGATGTCTTTAGGGGCCAAGTTTCCAGCGTTTGTCTGAGGTCTGGCAAGCCGGACCTCATAGAGGGTGACAGGCAAGCAGACGGTGGGGGACCCAATCAGGAGCCTAACTTCTGCCTCTGTTCCTGGCCTGAGGCAGGCCCCAGCAAGCCCAGGCTTTTCTCATTTGCAAGCATCCGTGATAAAGCTGTCCTTCCCAGGGCTGGTAAGAAAATCTGATCCCCGGAGCAATAATGCTAGAAATAATCATGATAGATCACATTTATTGAACACTTAGCTCCAGGCACTGGGCTAATGTTTTCAGAGCCTTTATATCTCAGTTCTACCCCTAACTCCGCGAGGTGGGTATCGTTGTTACCTTATTCCATAGATGGGGAAACTGAGGCCCAGAGAGGTTTGGTAACTTCCCCAGGTCACACAGCAATGATGTTGTGGGGCCCAGATGGTGCCCAGCTTATGTATATGCTATATCAAAACAAAGCGTTCCCGCACCCCTCCAGCCCCTGCAGGATGGTGAGTCCCCACCGGCAGGGACTCTCTTCTCATTGGGGCTGGGACCAAAGTGTCCAAAGGGGAAGGCCAGCCGTGGGACAGGAGCAGTTCGGACATGCTCGCTACACTCTGAAAGCTTGTAACCTTAGGGACTGTCTTTTGGAGTTTTTGTTTGCTTGTTTTTTTAATGTTTTAATATTTAAATTCAAAAGGCACTTGTAAATAGTATTTAGTGAAGTCTCCCTCTCAGCCCTGCTCCCCCAAGGCGGAAACTATTAGCAGTTGCTTGTAACAGATGATTCCAAAAGAAATCAATGCCTGTTTACAGTCTTGTCTAACACCTAGGGGTGTGGCTGGGGACTTCAGATGCCTCCTCCACACACACAGTCTCCCTCACATCCCTTCCCTTTCTCCTCTGTTTTCCAGGGATCCCCCACTGCCGAGAGCCCTCAGCCAGGAAGACCCTTGTGCTCTAACCACAGGAAAGGCCTAGAAAAGGAAAGTTGAGGACTGCTAACACCCCACCTTCTGTCCAGAAGCTGCGACCTCAGCCCCAGACCCTCCCTCCTCTTGTGGACGGCAGGGAGCCACCCCGCCCTCCTACACTGGAGCATGGTGGTGCAGGACAGCGTGGACGCCCCCGATGTGCCGCTGGAACCCTTCCTGCACCAGGTCGGGGGGCACCTGAGCGTGATGAAGTATGATGAGCACACGGTGTGCAAGCCCCTCATCTCCCAGGAGCAGAGGTTCTACGAGTCCCTGCCGCTGGCCATGAAGCGCTTCACCCCGCAGTACAAAGGTGAGTGTCCAGGCAGCCCCCTGCAGTCGGTGCCCCCCCAAGGGGCCAGGCCTCTCCGTACGCACCCACTGCCTCCTCAAGCACCATGGTGTGTTGAAGGGTTGCCACAGAGACCTGCTCCTCTGCACAGCCGCTGGCCTTCACCGCCCCCATTCTCTGAACTCTTCCAGCCCCCAGGCCTGGAGTATAATGCCATTTGGCATCCTCTGTAAATTAGCTCAAGCCACCAGTCTTTGCGGGATTGAGAATGGGGCCCCACCCCACCTTGACGGGGCTTTCTGGTCTGTGCCTTAGGTGCGCCGTGCCCAGGTCCTGACTGGTTGGTACACACAGGGCGGGTGGAGACCTCCCTTGAGTGACCCAGGTGGATGGTGGGAGCCTTGGGTCTGGGACAGGTTATGGAGGAGCCGGTTCCCAGTGTGTTTGGGCAACCAGAATCCCCATTGTCATCCAGGGGCAAAGCCGGGGTGCAGGCTGCTCCCCCAGTGTGTGTTCCGGATCTGAGCACAAGGTCTGGGGAGAGAAGGCTGCGTGGGGAGGACTGCTGCTTCCGGCCCCCAGGGGGGAGGGGTGGGCACTCCATGCGCCCGCTGGCATACATGGGGCAGGCTGTTGTGTCCACCCCCAGTCTTTGGTAAAAGTGGCTTGCAGGGCTCAGGGCATGACTCTGCCAGTCGCCACCCCACAAAGTAAGGAATGCTCGGAGAAAAGACCTCCTTTAAAGGATTTTAGACCTGTGATCTCAACTTTCTGCCCTTGTTGTACAAGCATCTGTAGTGAAAGCGATGATAACATTCAGACAAGTCACTTAAAAACTTACCTGTATTTCAAAGATGGAGAAAACTGGGGAGCATGGGACCCATCTGTTGGTTTGCCAAAAAAGTCATTGTGGTTTTTCCACATCACCTTACTGCTGCTGCTGCTGCTAAGTCACTTCAGTCGTGTCCAACTCTGTGCGACCCCATAGACGGCAGCCCACCAGGCTCCTCTGTCCCTGGGATTCTCCAGGCAAGAACACTGGAGTGGGTTGCCATTTCCTTCTCCAATGCATGAAAGTGAAAAGTGAAAGTGAAGTCACTTGGTCGTGTCCGACTCTTAGACCCCATGGACTGCAGCCCACCAGGCTCCCCCGTCCATGGGATTCTCCAGGCAAGAGTACTGGAGTGGGCTGCCATTGCCTTCTCCATATCACCTTATAGAAGAACCCAAACGAATATTTTGGGCAACCCAATACACTGGCATTTCTCGTAAGTATGATCTGGGGTCAAGCAATTTTACCAGAATCACTGATGTGTGTGTGTGTGTGTGTGTGTGTGTGTGTGTGTGTAAATGCAGGCTCCCAGGCCCCATTCCTGACCTGTGAATCGGAATCCCTGGGTCAGAGCCCAGGAATCTGTATTCAGCATCCAGATTCAGACCCACTGAGAGGGGCCCAAGGCCTTGAGCCCTGGGCACTGCTTCAGTCGTGGGCAGCCAGGACCTCCTGAGAGTCTGAGACAAGACACACAAGAGCCGGGGTGACGGCTGGTGCACAGCTTCCCCGGGGCCCTCCGGGGCTGCTGACCAGCGCTGCCCATCAGCCGTGGGCCGCCACCCATCTTGTCAGAGCACCCGCTGGAGTTAACATCTGTCCCTTCACGAGAGAACTCAAGCCAGCAAAGGGGCGGCTGGATCTCAGGAGGGGTGCCCTCCTGCTCGCAGCAGTCCCCACTGGTCCCACGCAGCTCTGGAGCTGAGACCGGCTCCCAAGGCAACCCCAGGCACAGCATGGAAGTGGAAGGGCAACCACATCCTAGGGCCCTCCTCGCTCCCTGTCTGCCTGCGCTGTCTTCCAGGGTTGGGGTGGGCCATGTTAGGACAGCCCCACTCTGGGGAGCCTCGGGCACTGGTCAGCTGTCCAGACCCCTCCTCTGCCTCGCGTCCCTCTCAGCTTGGGCCCATCCTGGTACCCTCCCCCTCCCCGTCTCGGAGCCCCACTAACTCCGTAGATTAATTTGAGTCCTCACTTCATGTGTCATCTCTGCCCGGGGGCCTCACTCAGGAGACAATGGTTGCAAACAAGTCGGAGGGGCCAGGTCGGGGAGACCCAGGACGTCCATCAGGGGAGACCACGCAGCCGGGCTGCCGGGTGAAGGTGCGGCGGAGCCCACCGGCTGGCCTGACACCCAAACGCGAGGCTTGGACGAAGGAGGAACGCTGATCCCCTCGTCCGCCACACCACGGGCCGCCCGGCGCCAGGGTGCAGGCGCCGCCCGAGGAAACACACATCTGAGGAGACACTAGAAAAAGGCCCAGAAGTGGGGCCTGTGTGCCCTCAGACCCTTGGGGCAGGAGGGAAGAAGTTCGGGTCTGGGCATGGGAGAGGGTCCCTTGAAGGGCCTCGGGCTGTGCAGGCTTCTTCCTTCCCCCGATAGGAAAAGTAACGCCAAGGCTCCCCTGGCAGTCCAGTGGTTAAGACGCCACACTTCTACTGCAAGGGGCCGTGGACTCAACCCCTAGTTGGGGACTAAGATCCCAAAGACGGCTCAATGCAGCCCCCCCACCAAAAAAAATCAAGAAAAGTACTATTGGTCAACCTTTAGCGTTTACTCAGTGCCGAACAGCCTAAAAGTTTTTCTGTGATTGACTTGTTCAACCCTGACAACACTCTAAGAAAGGTACTCCCATTGTCCCCACTTCATGGGGGAAGAAACAGGCCCAGAGAGGTCACCCAACTTGCCTCAGGCCACACAGCCAGTAGAACAGAGCCAAGATTCAAGTCTGGCTCCTGAGTGTGGCCTCTCAGCCCCCAGCCCAGATCCTCCAGTGACAATCCCTGGAGAGCCAACTCCTCAGACGCCAGTGCTTGGAGCCGTCCAGCCCAGCAAGGGAGGGGAAGTGACTTGCCCAGGGTCACTTAGCTAGTGACTTGAATGCCCACAAGGCCGCTGCAGGGGTCTCCCTTTCCATCCTGATGGGAACAGCCCGGAAAGAGGGGCCGTTGCTGACGTGGCCGCCACACACCCCGGAGCCCACCCTCTTCCATCTCACGCCTGCACGCTGATGGCTTTGGGGTACCGGGCAGGCACTGCGTTCCCCAGGGCAGCCTCCCGGGGCCCGGAGCGTGCCTGGACTTCTCAGGCATGAGAGCGTCTTGAAACTGTGTCCCTCTTCCCCTCGGCTTCGGGTGAGCGAGGACACGCTCCTAGGTCCAGCTGGTTAATGGATGAGCCATATTCATATTACAGACGTCGGCGAATTAATGTCCTCATGAGCTTAAAAATAAATCCATGACAGAATATTCACGGAAGCTGCTCGGCCAAATCGGAATTGCTGAGATGCTCTGGGTGTGTCAGGGAGCACTCCTGTCTGCCCAGCTGACACGGTCACAGTCTAGGTGCTTGGGGGGCTGGTGAGCAAGCAGATGGGGCTGGGGTCTCCCACCCACCTGGCTGGGCAGGGGCAGCCATGTATTGGGAGCCCGTGGGTGTCTGAAACAGCCAAGATGAACTGGAGGCCAGTCTGGGGCCAACAAGGCTCTTGACAAAGGAATGATCCAAACCTCAGGGAGTCTGAATCCCACTGAGTGGCTGCTCTTGTCAAGGACAGGCAACTCGAGATTGCAAGGTCACTGTGAGCTCTGGGGCTCCCCTGGTGGCTCAGATGGTAAAGAATCTGCCTGCAGTGCAGCGGGCCTGGGTTCAATCCCTGGGTTGGAAAGATCCCCTGGAGAAGGGTATGGCAACCCACTCCGGTATTCTGGTCCGGGAAATCCCATGGACAGAGGAGCCTGGCGGCCTACAGTCCATGGGGTCGCACAGAGTTGGACATGACTGAGCGACTAGTACAACACTCTGTGCAATGGGCCCAGGTTTCAGAGGGAAGGGCTGGGCTGAGCTGAGAGAGGGAAGGAAGAGAGAGACACGGGCCAGGCAGAGGTGCGCAGGGAGATGGAGCGAGAAGGCAGAGACAGGAGTCTGGCTGGGTCACGCTGACGACACGACAAATAGAAATGACTTTTGGGTTTTACTGATTTGGCATTATTTGCACCTCTGCTAACCTCCATCTATTTCGACACTCAGAGCAGATGAGATCAGGCAAGAGCTGGAGAAGCAGGTGAAGGTCACATTTCTTGTCCCTCCAGGGAGGCCCCGTGGGCCCAGGGCTCCCCAGGAACTTGGTTTCTGGCAGGCCTGTCACCTTAGCCTCACAAATGAGAGAGGCCGGGGGGCCGCCGGCCAGGAACTTGAGCTTTGTGAGATCTGAAAGGGCCTTGCCTTTGGCCGGCACACCTTCCTGCCTCCCCGAGCAGCCAGGAGGCTCCAAGCTCCCCAAGAACCAGCACAGAGGGGCTGGGGCTTCCCCTTTCCTGGCACCTGGAGGGTGGGCTCTGGGGCCTGGGCCGGGGGGCTCCTTCCTGGGACGAGCACAGCAAGGTCAAGGCTGGAAATGAAGCATCATGTCCTGGGCTTCTCGGTGCTCCCAGGCTTGACACTGATTGGCTCTCGTGAGGTGGTGGCTCTGTGGCCTGTTTGCTCCTGCGGAACAGAATGACCAGCCAAATGTGACTGGGGACACAGCAGGAGTGTCCTCATCAGCCACGCTCGGGTAAGCACAGCGTGACCACCCTGACTCTCCCGAGAGATCCTGGGCTCCGTGTGGCAGCCTGTTCCTTCTCCCACATTCACGGCTGGCACAGCCTTCACCCCTTACCGACCATGTGACCTGAGGCAAGTTGTTCAATCTCTCTGAGCCTCAGAGACCACAGTCAACGCCTTGCAGGCTTAGCAGTAGACACTAACTTAGCAGTAAGCAAAGCACACATAACACTGGCACATAGTAGGTGTAAAAGACCAGGCAGCGGTTATTACTTCTGTGCTGTGTCCCCAGCCACCACCAGCCCCCTACTCTCACCAGCAAGAACAGCGTCGGTGGGCTCCATCTCAGGAGGCAGGCTGCCATCCAGGTGGATGACAGAATGCCACGTTCAAGGGCGCTGTGACCGTTAGCATCTCAATTACTCCACGGGATACTAGGGCCTGGGATGAGCTAAGGAAGAGCAGAATTTTTAAGGAACTGGAGGGAAACAAAGGTCACCGTCAGGCCGCAGAATTAGGGCTCCGGGAACCGAGATGACAGGCCTGGCCCAGGGAGACCGCTGAGCTAGGCGCGGATGGGCCTGGAGGGCGACTTGCAAAATGACAGAGCAGTCCTGAAAAGGAGCCTCTGCGCTGAGCAGCCCAGAAGGGCCCGGCAGGACCGTGTGCAGGGAAAGCAGCCGCTGAGGCGGCTGGTTCAGCAGAAATGACCACTGAAAGGCTGAGAAGGCGACCAAGTGCCTGGGGGAGGTAATAAACACCCGGGGGATGCGATCACAGGCAACCCTCCCGCCTGTCAGGGTCCCAGCAGGAAACGAGTGGCACCTGCCAGGGGGTTAAATAAAGAGTATTCTTCAAGGGTCTATCGGCAGAACTGCACACAGGATGAAGGGGACAACTGGGGGGGCTTTCCCGATGGCCCAGTTGTTGAGACTGTGCTTCCACTACAAGGGGCGCAGGCTCAGCTCCTGGTTGGGGAAGTAAGATCCCGCATGCCACGTGGCCAACAAAAAAGAGATGAGGGGGAACAATGAGGGATGGTGAGGCAGCCAGGGACCAGCAGGATGGGAAAGCTAAAGCACCCCTGGGCCTGAAAGGCCAAGTGAGGGCATGGTGGAGCTGACCTGGCAAGAAGGAGGCCACAGAGCCACGGGCAGAGCCACGGGCAGCAGGGAGGGAACCCGAGGGTTGAAGGTCCCAACCTTTCTCCTCCTCTCCCCCCATCTATCACTAGCCCAACTAGCAGGCGAGGAAGCCACCGGTACAGGCCAGAGTCAGCCCCTCGGGCACAAAGCAGGGTGGAGAGAGATGGAGAGCAGGTTGGTAGGTGAAAGAGCAAAGAGAGGTCCTCGCAGCACCAGCTGCAGGGAGAAGGGGGAAGCAAGGACTTCACAGAGAGCCAGTTTTCATAAAACCACTCATGTGACAGTCTCCTGGGCCGTGACCATGTGTACCTTCCATCTTCACCAGAACTCTGGCAAGGCTGGGCACCCACTAGATGCCAAGCCCCACGGAGGGAGGCGTGGACCCTGCCATCAGAGCAAGAAGTCCGCAGGGGATGACCACAGAGCCATGAATGTGGGGCCAGAGCCTATGACCTGGCCTGGCCAACGTCCCAAAGGAGAAACCCGGCTAGTGCATGGGTTCCTGGGGTGTCCGCACATCCTCTGCTATCACAGCCAGTGTCCAGAGGAGGAGGCCATGCTTGCATCATAAACACCAGGGGCTAGGGAGTTCCGTGGCAGTCCAGCATTTAGAACTGCAGGTTCAATCCTTGGTTGGGGGGCTGAGGTCCCACAAGCCTTGTGACGTGGCCAAACAAACACTGGTGGTTAGGAGGTACCATTGGAAAAAATCTCACATGCCTTCTATTTTCTATCAAAGAACCACGTTCTGCCCATAATCCTCATGGGCTGTGCATGACATGTCTCAGTGTGAAAGCCAGGGATGCGGGAAGGATGAGGAAGGGGCAGCCCGGGCGGCAGGAGGCTGTTAGAGGAAGGCTTCTTGGAAGAAGCTGCTCAGGTAACGATTACGTGGAGGAGAAGCCAAGGGTGATGAAGGAGGCAGAATGAGATATGCCCCCCCCCAACTTCCCTCACTGCTACTCAGAGGTGGGGCTCTTCTCTGCAGAGGACCAGCTCAGACCCCCCAAGGCTGGGCCCGAATGGGGTGCCATGGGGTGCCTGGGTGATGTGGGCTGCACCCAGAGGATCAGCAATGCAAGGATGAAATAAATGCACGCAGCTGCCCTGTTTCAAGCATGAAGGGGTGGGGAGAGGCCGCAAAGCAGGGGCTGTGCCAGCATCAGCCCAAGGCCATTTCTGGCAGGCTCCACGGCTCTGGCTCGTTCTGGAGCAGGATCTGTTTCAGGCCAGTCCCCGGAGCGCTTTCTAGAGAGAGGAGCCGGGGAAGGGGGCAGGTTGACCACTGCCATTAAACTGTGGTCCGAAAGGACATCGCACCATGTCCACCCCTCCCCCTCTGCAGGCACCATCACCGTGCACCTCCGGAAGGACAGCCGTGGCCGTCTCAGCCTGGTTGCCAACCCCCTGACTGAGAACAGGGGGCCCTTCACGGTCTCCACGGAGTCGGCAGCGGTGGCCATATGGCAGAGCCTCCAGCAGACCCCTGGCGGTGGCACCCTCCCGCTCGCCCAGTGGCAGCACCCCCAGCTGGCACACTCGCTCACAGAGAGGTGAGGCCACGTGGCAGGATGCCAGAAGCCCAGAAGCCAGGCTGTGCGTCCCGAGCTGGGACCAGCACTGTTCATGCCCGTGCCAAGGCCAACGGCTCCCCTTTGGGGCCAGAGCAGAGAAAATGAGAAATTCAGACGAGGGCTCTGTCTAGCAGAACCCATGTGACCAAAGAAGGGAATTTCCGGAGGGAGGATTTCAATGCATTTCTTCTCGAAAGGGGATATGCATGCCGAGTCCTATACAGAGAAGGCATTCAGTGTGTATTTGTTTAATTAAATATCTATTTCACTGAGACTATGGAGTGTATCTGGAGGGGGGATGTGCGCAGAGCAGAAGCCCCAGAATAGTTGACATAAAGGAAAAGTGTGGCTAATGCCTCTCGGAAATGCTCTTCCTTAGCAGTCGAGATGGGGTGAGGAGAGAGGTCAACCAAGTGCCTAGGGGGCCCTGGAGACGCAGGCGGCTCAGGGCACCAGAGGTCCTTGGAGAGGTCTCCGAAACCTCTCACGGTGTTAGCTGACCTTTCTCGGAAGAAAAGGATCCCTGGGGAATTTTAAATATTTATGGGAAACAAAAGGGAGCTAATACAACGAAAGTACCTCCCTTCCCCAAGGAGCGCAGCAGATCTAATTAAGCCCCCTGGCTTGGCGTCAGGAAGTGGTGTGTATTATCTCCCTGCTGCAGACGGGGGAGCCGAGATGTAGAGGGCAGGAGAGAGGGTGGACCGTGCATCTGTGGTTCTCACCCCGGAGGCCACAGGAACAGCCTAACCCCCAGCTTCCTGATCCCAGGCGGGGTCGTCCCGTCTATACTGTGTGAGTTATTCTGGACTTTAGAGAGACCCTGCAAGGCCAGCAGCCTGGCCTGGCCTGGGGCCTGGGGCCTGAGCGGGGCAGGGGGGCACTCCGAGGTCCTGGGGGGCATCCTGGAGGGTAGGCAGGAGCAGTCCACAGCCTGGTCCAGCCAAGAGAGCCCTGCTAGCCACGGGGGTCCTGACCGCCTTGTGCTCCCCTCACCCACAGCCCGGCCACGGCGCTCCTGAGGTCCGAGCTCCACCTCAAGGCCCAAGTTCCCTCGCTGGTGGAAGACGCGAATGGGAACCTGACGGAGAAGGGAAGCTTTAACCCGTGGGGCCTCCACTGCCACCAGGCCCACCTGAGTCGCCTGTGTGCCGAGTACCCGGAGAACAAGCGGCACCGTATCCTCGCCCACTGCCCACCCGCCCGCCCACCATGCACGGTGCTGTGGGGGAGGTGGGGGCAAGGAGGGGGTGACCGAGACAAACGTGTCGAGGCAGGGCCAAGGGAGAGGTGGGTCGGGGGAGAGACAGCTCTCCAAGCAGGGCCCTGGAGGAGAGCTGTGCTGTGCTTAGTCGCTCAGTCATGTCCAGCTCTTCGTAACCCTTTGGGTCGCAGCCCGCCAGTCTCCTCCGTCCAGGGGGATTTTCAGGCACGAATATATCCTCCTCCAGAGTGTCTTCCTGACCCTGGGATCAAACCTGCATCTCCTGTGTCCCCTGCATTGCAGGCAGATTCTTGACCTGCTGAACCACCAGGAAAGCAAAGAGAAGTCAGAGGCTGGGGAAGGCAGATGGTGAGGGGGTGGTGAACTGAGTGTCTCTGTTGGGTCACTGGTCATGTCTCTGCCTTCTGGGGCGTGCGGACGGGCAGGGCTGGGGTCTCTGCTGGCGGTTAGGAAATATGATTGCCGCACTGAGGCGGGGCCGGGGGGACTCATTGAGCGGGTGGGTCCCCACACCTCAACCTCCTTTTTATGCTCCCAATCCTCCCCACAGCCGTCACGGAGCTGATGGGTGAGAATGTAACATGGCCCCTCTCTTAGGGAGAGACCTGCCGGGTGGACCCTTAGGAGAGGTACTCCCCTGTCCCCCTCAGCTTGCCACAAACTCAGTGAGCATATTCAGGCTTGGAAGGACCCCTGTGTCACCCCTGAGCTCCATCCCACAAGCTGGTGGCTGGTTTTGCCATATTTACTAAGACATCTGCAATCTGCATCCCTAAGAAGCTTTTTGCAGGATAATTATTCGGCTGAAATTAACATTCCTGCAACTCATCTCTGAAGCTAACATCAAGGCCCTTCTCCCAGAAGGTACTGGCCCATTCAGTGACTGAGGTTTTAGCCTTCTGATTTTCTGCCATAAAATGTAAATTGGGCATGGCCTGCCAGGGATTTCACGCCTGCATTTAAATTTCAACCTCAGAGCAAAAAGGGAGAGGAAAAGAAGCTCACATCCTAATAAACTCTCCCTAAAAAAATGGACGTATGAGAGCAGCCTGCAAAGTCAATGCCTTGAATTCTTCATAGTGACATAGGCTGGTCTGTAGTAAAAGAAATGTGGGTGAAGGGCTGGGGTTCAGTGGGGGGAGTCTCCAGCCGGCTTCAGAGGCCCGCTGACCACCTCCTGCGGGGCAGTGGCCTTTGTGTCCCAGGAAGCCTTCCTTAATGCCGGCGCGACCAGGGTTCCTGTTGCTGGAAAACGTCGTGTCACAGTACAAGCATCCCTGCATCTTAGACCTGAAGATGGGGACCCGGCAGCACGGAGACGATGCCTCGGAGGAGAAGAAGGCCCGCCACATGAGGAAGTGTGCGCAGAGTACCTCGGCCCGTCTGGGCATGCGCATCTGCGGCATGCAGGTAGGTGGGGGCGGTGGGGGGTGGGCAACCATGGGACTAGGCATCCCGGGAGGTCCGCTGGAGGCAGGGTGTCCCCCAACCAGACACCGTTGCCTTCACTTTGTAGGAGCAACAGAGGCAGTGGCCAGGCACCTCTTTCCCCAAGGAAACACATCTCCTGATCCAGGACATGCTGGGTTTTTTTTTAAAGAGCACCTTTCAGTACAGTGGTGTCAAAATCCCACCATTTGGGGAGGAATGTAAATTGGAGTAACCATGATGGAAAATGGTACAGAGGTTCCTCAAAAACTAAAAGTAGAGCTGCCATATGAGTCAGCAATCCCACTCCTGGGGATGCACCCAGACAAAACAGTAATTCGAAAAGATGCATGCACTGCTATGTTCATAGCAGCACTATTTACAATAGCCAAGATATGAAAACAACCTAAATGTCCATTGACAGATAAGTGGATAAAGAAAATGTGGAACATATATACAATGCAATACTACTAAGCCATAAAAAGGAATGAAATAATGCCACTTGCAGATGTATGGGTGGACCTAGAGATTATCATACTAGGCAAAGTAAGTCAGAAAGAGAAAGACAAATATTATGTAATATCACTTATATGTGGAATCTAAAATATGACACAAATGAACTCATGAAACAGAAATGGACTCATACAGAGAACAGACTTGTGATTCCCAAGGTGGGTAGCGGTGGGAAAAGAAAGGATTGGGAGTTTGGGATTAGCAGATGCAAACTGTTATATATAGAATGATAAACAACAAGGTCCTACTGTACAGCACAAGGAACTATATTCAACATCCTGTGATAAAGCATAATGGAAAAGAATAGGAAAAAGAATCTCTATATATAACTGAATCACTTTGCTAAACAGAAGAAATCAACACAACATTGTAAATCAATAAATTTTCAAATAAAACTTAAAAAAATTTTTTAATTAAAAAAAAAAAATTTTAAAACTACCAGTTTTAAACTCATCTCAGGGTCTCTGGTAGCTGGAACTTTCCGCCCTGGCCACGTGAGTCCTGCCCATGTTGAGAGCAGACCTTTGATGACCGCGTGTGAGCAGGGCTGGGAGACAGCTGAGGGAAAGCTTCCCTGTGTGCTCCGTGGGGTCCTCATTCTCTCGAATGATGAAGCTGAACCCTCTCCTTCTCAGATGCTGGGAGGCAGTCAGCTTTTCAAATCCATATTAGCCATTCCTCTTCTTACTCTGCCTTTTCTGCTGCTTCTTACTGCCTGTTCTGGTTAATAAAGTGGTAAGGTCGTAAGCTGCAAAGCCCAGCAAAGGAATGGCTAACTTCTTATTGCCCAGACTCCATGCTTCATTTTTGCTGCTCTGATGTGGCCTGTGGCTGGGGCTGCAGGAGAACAGGGGGAAATAAACTTTCTCTACTGGTTCCCTCTTAGAATCTATCTACTCAAAGCAAAACCAGACATGGATTTGATGGTAAACACTATTGCTTTCCTTAATTGAAACTGCCACCCCTTGAAACTGGAAGTCGAGTCTATAAATTTGAGGCACAGATGTCCCTAGGAAAGCTTGGAATGTAGTTCTCGAGAGGATGGAGTGTGATGCGTTGTGGTGTAAATGGAATTTCTCTCTGGACCTCAAACCTTCTGAAATTGATCTGATTTATTTGGAAAGAGAGGCCTATCCTGTGTTTAGGACAGGCCAATTTAGCAGCTGATCTTCAGCCCTCCACAAGCAACACCAAGTCTATCGTATCTTTCTGATTATTTTTTCCTCTCGTGTTTTCTGTAAAGATACCATGTAATCTGAAGGCAGGGAAGACTTGAGAAACTGTCATGGCCAGGTACAGGCAGCCCTTCCCAGGTGTCCCAGGTGGAGGGGTGCCAAGTCCACCCTCTGGCCATGCCAGCCACTGACCTCTGTCCTGCCTCTGCCATCTGAGTGAGATGGGAGCGGCTGCCACTCTCTCCCCTTCAGCATCTCTCCTCCATCTGCTTCGTTCTGGTGGCCAAGACGTGACAGGGGACCAGGGAGGAGCTGGTGCCAAGGAGAGGCGCCACCAGCCCGCAGAGCCCGCCCCATCCAGGCTCCCCTCAACGTCACCCACCACCTGAAAACTCCAGGCACACCTGATCTAGCCTGTCTTTCCATCTTCAACAATTCACCCCACTCCATCCCTGGAGCCATTCCAGTTTCCTCGGAATCTGCAGAGAGAGGACTTCATAAACTTTGTTGGGGGAAATTTTAATTTACTTGGCTTCCCAAGGCCATTGGCTGTGATTTCAGATTCCCACTAAAGCTTTCTGGCTTGGGTTTGCTAATGTTTGAAGAGGGCCAGAAGCCAGGACTTAAATCATGATTTGGCGGTTGACATTGGAAATTCACAAGAAAGGAGATCCAAACCTTTTCCTCACGGGCAGAGGGTCACCTCTGTAGGATGAAGGATCTTTGGACCTTGGATTTGTATTAACAGCTTGCACAGACAACACTTTTAAGTGTAAAATTTACACTGGTGCTTGGTGAAAGATTGTTCTTGCCAGTCACGGCAGCCATTCCTGCTCGGCATCTCTAGAAATGTGTTTCTGTATTAAGTTTGCTTGTGATGCTGCCTCTGTAGCAGATGTGATTTTTTTTTTTAAGTTTGCAACTCTTAACATTTTCTATCTTCTTTTTCGTGTAAGGTTTATCAAACCGATAAGAAGCACTTTCTCTGCAAAGACAAGTACTATGGAAGAAAGCTCTCAGTGGAGGGCTTCAGGCAAGCGCTTTATCAGTTCCTGCATGATGGCACCCGCTTCCAGACCGAGCTGCTGGAGCCCATCCAGCACCAGCTCCGGGCCCTCCTCTCAGTCATCAGGAGCCAGAGTTCATACCGGTTCTATTCTAGCTCTCTCCTCATCATCTATGATGGGCAGGAGACTCCACAGACGCCCCACGGCAGCAACGTCATCAAAGTTGACATCCGGATGATTGACTTTGCTCACACAACATACAAAGGCTCCTGGAATGAACACACCACCTACGATGGACCAGATCCAGGCTATATCTTTGGCCTGGAAAACCTCATCCAGATCCTGCAAGGTATTCATGAGGGACAATGAGACTTGTTGGGCCCATCTGGACTTTTCCAGAGAAGAGCTCTCCAAGGGGACCTATTGGTAGTCTAGACACCCCTGAGATGTGTCTGTAATAATTATATCTATGTTCAAAAGCCATCTCTCTACGTGACAGGCTATACTAACGGCTGCTAAGGACACCAGCTCTGGAGGTAATGCACGTACTCTGGCATCTTGTGCTCATGCTGGCCCTCACAGGCTGCACGTGAGGATGAAAAGGTGCCTTTCTGGAGTAAGGAAAGCTGCAGAGGAGTTAGGGGCCAGCGTCACAGAGAGATTTCGCAGCACTTGTGCTGAAGGACACTTTCTTGTTGTCATGCTGCACTCTCACAAGCTGTGAGGGAAAAAAAAAAACTTACTTGAAGAAGCCTAGAAGAATGAGTTCCCGAGTTTATGGTTTTCTGCTTGCGTGGGCTGTTGGCTCCCAGGGCAGACAGAGGCTAGTAATTTCTCTTACCTTCCTCAGAGCTGTAGGTGGGGCAGGGAGACGTGAGACAGAGCTTCCATCGCGCCAGCTCTGACCCCAGGTTCCAAATGGACAAGGACAACCCCAGACACAGCACTGGCAAACCAAGACTCCAGCTTCCCCATTTTTGCCCATGGAAGGGCAGGTTCTACGGGAAGTGATGATTCTGCCAGATTCTGACCATGAAATGCAGCTTCCAGTGGGGGTGGACCGCGCAGAAGGAAGATGTGAACTTACACTCTCTGCTTTCTATTTATTTATTGGGGGTGGGGGTGGGGGAGTCAGAAGAGATTTCCCGGAGGACCCAGGAAACCAGGTGCGATGTTTACAAGACGGGTGGACAGTGTAAATACGGAACCGAGAGCAAACGGTTCTAATTAATTCCTTCTCCTGCAGTGTAGAAACCTATTACAATGCCCTCGAGTCAAGCACTGAGATATGTTACCCAATTAGGGAAATAAATTTGTTAATAAAACTGCTGAGGTCACCAGTGATTATTTGATGTGCCTTATTACCCTTTCTGTTTGTTGATTCTGATCATCACACTGTACGGTATTTCCAATTTATGGGTGACTATACCACCACAAGAACAGTACAGCGATTTCCTGCAGTCCTTCAGGGAACCTGGGTGAGAAATTATGGCTAATAAAATAATGTACGTGTATCACAAGGCAGGCACCAGACCTGAGTAAGTAGTCTCTTCATGTGAACTTTACACAATGCAAAAGGAAACAATTTTTGTATTCTCATAGCTAATCAACTTTCAAAAATCCACGCAGCCTCTCCGCCCCTCCCACAAAGAAAAAAAAAAAATCCACACCAGCAGAAAGAAAGAGTGCCTGGATAATAAACACTTCTTTACATTTTAGTTTACATTGTATAGATTTCCAAGCAAGGTAGCTTGCCTGATTATCTTTGGCCTCCACAAAGTTGTGACTGAGGTTCATGCCTTGCATCCTTGGTGAGAAAATTGAGTCAAACCACAGTAACAGATTTGATTTTCTTGGGCTCCAAAATCACTGTGGATGGGGACTGCAGCCATGAAATTAAAAGATGCTTGCTCCTTGGAAGAAAAGCTATGACAAACCTAGACAGCGTATTAAAAAGCAGAGAGATTACTTTGCCTGCAAAGGTCTATATAGTCAAAGTTATGGCTTTTCCAGTAGACGTGTATGAATGTGAGAGTTGGACCATAAAGAAGGCTGAGCACCAAAGAACTGATGCTTTCAAACTGTGGTGCTTGAGAGTCCCTTGGACAGCAAGGAGATCAAACCAGTCAATCCTACAGGAAATCAACCCTGAATATTTATTGGAAGGACTGATGCTGAAGCTGAAGTTGCAATACTCTGGCCACCTGATATGAAGAACTGACTCATTGGAAAAGACCCTGACGCTGGGAAAGATTGAGGGCAAGAGGAGAAGGGAGCAACAGAGGATAAGATGGTTGGATGGCATCACCGACTCAATGGACATGAGTTTGAGTAAATTCCGGAAGTTGGTGATGGACAGCGAGGCCTGGCATGCTGCAGTCCGTGGGGTCGAAAAGAGTCGGACACAACTGAGTGACTGAACAACAAATGCTGTGTGGCAAAAAGAAGTCAGCTGAAAACGAAGTATTTCCTAATGATGAAAGGGAGCCCAAAATACTGCTTTTTCTGGGCCACTTCCTTGGTTGAGAAATTAGTACTGCATCAACCAAGTCCAAAACTCCCTGGCTGAGCTTCTGATTCCTGTCCCCATTCTCAGCCTTGGGTGCTCTGGGAGCTGCCTGAGGGTGAGGTGGGAATGTCAGCTGGAATCTGAGTCTTTTTTTTCTTTTTGGTATTTATTGATTTATTCGCTGCGTCAGGCCTTAGTCACAGCACCTGGGATTTTTGTTGCATTGTGTGGGTGCTCTAGTTGTGGCACGTGGGCTTAGTTGCTCCTAGGCATGTGAGATCTTAGTTCCCCGACCAGGGATCCAACCTATGTCCCCTGCATTGCAAGTTGGATTCTTAACCACTGGACCACCAGGGAAGTCCCTGGAATCTAAGTCTTTTAGGGCTGGCTGCCCACGTGGCTAACTACGCTGCAGCTGGTCTCCATGGTGGCTCTGTCTTCCTGCCAATGTGATGTCCTGCTACCTCTTTATCCCACGGTCCCTTTCACGGTGGCCTTCTTCCTCCTTTGCAACTCTTCCAAGGTCCAGCCCAAATGATTCGCTCCTCCTCCTGAACACGTCACCAACAAAAGTGCAGTTTGCTGCAAGGGGCTAAGTTGGCCACCATTCTAGACTGTTCTTCCTAGACTCCTGGACTCAGAGGGGCAACTGCGGTCTGAACCTCGTTCCAGGCTTTGCAGATTCAGCAACTCAGCTGAATGAGTCCACTCAAGTATTGCAAATCTGGGAAGGGGGAGAACAGAAAGATGCGGAGAGGAGAAGGAGATGGGCATATGTGTATTTGCTCTCCAATCTGTGTTTACTGAAAAAGGGCCAAAGGGTGAGGGAGCCCCAGGTACCTAGCAATCTGCAAGTGCATGCCTGTCCTGCTCGGCTGTGTCCTGCTGATCTCTTTGCTAAGTGCTATGGACGATCCAGCTCTTGGGAGCTAGATTCTAGTTGAGGAGGCAAGAAAAACACAAATGAACTGATCGCAAACCACGTAGGACATACCCAATGATACAGTGAATTAACCCGTGTGGTACAGATGATCAATCCTGTAATAAAGTTGAACGATTTGCGGAGAGTGGTGTTGTCACAGAAACCTTTGGAGAAGGTGGGACTTCGTCTGGGCCCTGAAGGATGACAGGAGTGGGAACGGGCTGGGGCATTGGTGGGGATGGGGAGTAGAGGGAGGAGAAGGTCCAGCGGGCTGGTGAGTCTGTGGACAGACCAGCCCATTCTGAGTGGGGTTTTGTGGCTGGGAGTAGAGATGAAGTAGAGAGATGGAGTGAGCCCAGAGGGTGGAGACCCCTGGAAATCTGGCCGAGTAGCTCATTCATTTGTGTGTGAGGTCATTCATCTGTCCTCGCCTTCCATTCATTCATCCAACAGATATTTTCCAAGTGCCTGGTACAAGCCCCACGGTGCTAGAGCCTTGTAGGAAACCAGGAAGTGTGAGGATGGCGATGCTATTCATAAGAACCTTTTGATTTAATGAGAGACTGAAGATCCTCATATGAAAAGATCACTGGTGCTTCAGTGGGGGATGGGGGCCCTCGGCTCAGCTGCCCAGAGGGTTACACAGGACAGGAGAGGCAGTGAGGACTCCCTGCCACGTGGGGTGATCACAGAGGTGGTGCTGGAGCTGTGCCTTAGAAGGGAGGCAGGACTGAAAGATGAGGAAGAAGGATGAGTGTTCCAGGACAAGGAGCGACAGCCACAGGAACGGGGAATCAAGCGTTCTGCTCAGGGCACAGCCCTGTGCCAGCCGTAGGAGATTAAGATGGGGCACCAGGGGAGATTAAGACGGAAATGAAGAAACCCCACAACGTGAGTGCTAGAAAGGGCCTTTGAACCTTCTGCCTCTCTGCTCAATCTTGCCTAGGTCACCGTAAGAGCCTCTCTTACACAGAGTGAGGAGCTCTCCTTTTATTAAAAATATATTTATGTCCTTCCTTGGCTGTGTTGGGTCTTAGTTCTGGCTCACAGGATCTTCAGGATCTTTGTTGCATCATGCAGGATTTTCCGTTGCCAGGCATGGGCTCAGTAGTTGCTCCTCGAGGGTTTAGTTGCTCCGTGACATGTGGGATCTTAGCTCCTCTACCACGGATTGAAATCATGTCCCTTGCATCGCAAGGCAGGTTCTTAACCACTAGCCGCATTCTCTTCTTCTTTTTAAATATTTATTATTTATTTGCACTGGGTCTTAGTTTGAGCATGTGGGTTCTCTAGTTGCAGCATGTAAACTCTTCGTTGGCGGCATCTGGGATCTAGTTCCCTGAGCAGGAAACGAACCTGGGCCTCCTTTATTGGAAGCTGGGAGTCTTAGCCCCCCCACCACCAGGGAAGTCTTGCTCTCTTCTTTTTGAACTGAGAAACACAGAGGTATTAGTCAAGGAAGGCCGTTTACAAACAATGTTCCAATCCGCCTGAGTTGGCAGACAGCCTCTGCTCCACACAGTCATCGCAGGACCCAGGCTGCTTCCATTCTGTGACACCACTTCAACCACAGGCCGGAAAGCCAGCCGACAGCACAGAGAAAGCACACTCACATCCCCAGGGCAAGAACCCATCCTGTGGCCCCACCCAGATGCCCAGGGCGGGGGAGGCAGGGGGCAGGAGGAGAGTCATTTAATTGTATGCGTAGAAGGAGCAAGTGGATTTGATGGGACCCTAGCCAGTCTCTACTGTAACCTCTTTCTCCATGATCCTCCCATCAAATTGACACCTCACCTATGGAGGGAGAAACAAGAGGCATAAACAGTAAGTGGGGGGCATGTGGGGACAGCAGGGGACTGGCAGCGTCAGGGCTGTGATTCCAATCCAGCTCCTTCCTCCAGCCGGCTCCTCACATAACGAGTGTGCCAGAGCACTGGCGGATGGGCTTAGCGTCTCCATGACCTCGGTTTCCTCATCTGCCCCACGGGGCCTCTGACTTGGTCCTCAAGACAGATGATGTGGAAAAGCACCTGCTCCTGATCGCGCTGCCCCTGCTAACTGGGGTGGCAGGCACAAGGGCAGCCCGGGCCACAGTCAGCCAGCCCCACCTCCGCCCACCAACGTCCCCCGTGTGATGGAAGAGGAAGCTCACAGAGTGTTATTACAGCTTTTCCATAATGCAATGTCATCAGGGAGGCCCAGGCCTCTGGGCAGCACCCTGGCAGCCCCATTACTCTTCCCAGATGCTCAGCGCCTTTCAGACTGTGCTGGAGAGGGCAGGAGGCACTCTAATAAAACACACAGCAAGGCGAGACCACTCATCAGCAGCTCTTCAGGATGATCTGAACTTCGGACTTTTGATTTAAATCTGCATCCTCTGTGGCCAAAAACATAAAACAGAAGATGAGGGAAAGAACAAAAATGAAAGCGTGGTTGCCAGGAATTCAAGAGGAAGGGAGGAAGACAAGCAGCTCTTGGAAGCTGCCCGGTCGGGAGCTGGCCAGGCAGGCTGGCTTGCACCGGGGCTGGGTCCTTCCCACCAGACCTCACTCAGAATCCTCCTTTCTGTCACCAAGCTGCCCTGAAATGGGACAGGAGTCTTGAGAGCTCATCCAGGAACAAAAGTCAGACATCTCCCTGGGCTGATTTGCCCCTCACCTGTCTCCTTAAAACCTCTAAAGAGGGAGTGGGGACTGGTGGGCTGGGAGACCTGGGTCTATTCTGATGTCCTTTCTCCTCAGATTCCTTTGGTAAGAGATGACTACTCACCAGGCCCTGTTGTCCAAGAGTGAGTTTTGCCCCTTGGAGGCCAAAGGGAAGCAAAAGTGAGGGTGTTGCTACTTTGGCTGGAGACCAAGGAGGGCCTCTCTGAGGTGACGTTGACTAGAGAGCAGAGTGAAGCAGGGAGGCAGGTCCCTGGGGCAGATGGCCAGGGACCTCAACAGAGCCAAGGGGTCTGGATATTCGGCTGCAACTTAAGACCCTAGCCCCTCCCAGCACACCTCCAATACCTACATAGCTTGAAAAATAATAAGGTCATCTCCAGAAAAAGGCAGCAATTTGCTGCCAGCATAACTTCCAGGGGCATCACATGACGAGGTTCCCCAGTGCAAGCCCAGACCAGCTCTTTGTGCTAACGTATCTGGGTATTGCAGCCAATCATTTCCTCCAGTTGAAGAAGCTGAAAGAAGAAAAACCAGGCAATTGTGCCCCACAATACAGCTAAGCATTTAATTCACTTTTAATGTTTACATTATTAACAGCAGCATTACAAAACGATATTTTTACTTTCAACCGATTTCAATGTGCGATTCGATGTCTCAATGACTGGGATCATTATGACTTGAAAACCTGCTCTCCTCCCCCCGATCATGCCTCGTTTCTATAAAGAGCTGGGAGGGCTCCACGAGGCCCAAATACCCATTCTAAATGGATTGGGAGGTGCAGCCCTGCTGGGGGTTTTCAAGGAGCCAGGGGAGGCTGCATTCAGTGTGGAATGAGTGACAACCAGCAGGTGGGTGTTGAAATGGTCATCAGCTCCCTGAAGGGCTGGCACTGCCAAGCCACATTCCAGACAGTGCCTATTAATGTGCCCAGAATGGTGCCCGCTGACTGACAGGGCAGTGTGCCCAGACTCTGGCTGCAAACACCCATAGGCATGGGGGGCGGGGGTGACAAGGTGAAACAAGGCCAGAGAGGCCCCAAGTTCCCCCTGGGAAACCACAGAACATACGGAAACACACCTTGCACACTGTTCACAGCAGCGACACCGCCCGGAGGCCTGAGCAGGCACCTGAAGGACGAGCGAGGGCACGGACTCCGGGCTCAGCCAGCTCGGGCTCGAGTCCAGGCTCTGCCACTGCCCCACCTGGCAACCTTGGCAAGTCCTTGTCCTTTCTGTGCCCCAGTTTCCAGTTCTGTAAAATGGGGATAAAAGTGGAACCCACCATGAGAACTAAATAAGTCAATAGGAAGGCCTTTAGAACAGTGCCGAGCACACAGAAAATACTCAGTTCATGTCAATCTAGCATGCTAATTCCCATTTTAAGATGAAGAGCCGAAGCTCAGAGTGGTTAAATAGCCACCCCAGGTTGGCTGCTCCGAAGGAAGGCCTTTGCCTTTGCTGCCCCTCTACCTGGGAGTCGTTTTGCCCCTTGTAAGACTCAGTCTCTCAAACACAAGCCCCTCCAGGTCACCCAGACCTCTGCCCCAGTCACTGTGGACCCAGCACCCTGACTTGACCCTTCCCTTCCCTAGCATTTATCACATCTGAGATTATCTTGTTCATTTATGAAAGGACTGAATACATAGAAAACACTACTCGTTTTATTATTGTAGTTATTGTGTGTCTGCTTGATTGTTGTCTGTTTCCTCCCACTTAATTGTAAAACCCATGGGTCTGTAACTGAAAGTAGGGTCCAGCTGTTCACCACTCAAGAGCCATTAAAGAGGCCAAGGTGGTGGCAAGTTTGCTTTGTTTTGGATGCCAGCATCAGGGGTCGGGGAGGGTGAGGGCAGATGCCTGTCCAAAGACCAACCCCACCCCGTCCCCAACTGACAGCCAGCCAGTGGGCAAGAGCGTTGATAGGCTGAGGGGGGCTACACGCAGAATCACACGGCCAGCGCTGACAGTCGTCTGGAGACGGGTCGTCAGTGGTCTCATCAGCGCCATCTTGATTGACTACAATGAATCTTCAGTTCTATGGTCGGCGTGTTCCCATTTCCTGGAGGCCAGTTCTCAGAACTGTGGCCACTAAATTCATGGCTACAGTCTGGTCATCATGTAGGTAACTTCCTCCATCTGGTGGGGGTTTCAGTGTCTATAAAACAGCTCACAGATATAGGTCAAAACATTACCTATTGCTCTTGAAGAGGAACTAAAGCTACTTGACTTTGCTTAATGACTACATTATTATTGGCTTCTCAGGTGGCCAAAGTATTGGAGCTTCAGCTTCAGCATCAGTCCTTCCAATGAATATTCAGGGTTGATTTCCTTTAGGATGGACTGGTTTAATCTTGCTGTCTAAGGGACTCTCAAGAGTCTTCTCCAACACCACAGTTTGAAAGCATCAATTCTTCTGCGCTCAGCTTTCTTTATAGTCCAACTCTCACATCCATACATGACTACTGGAAAAACCATAGCCTTGACTAGACGGACCTTTGTTGGCAATGTAATGTCTCCGCTTTTTAATATGCTGTCTAGGTTGGTCATAACTTTTCTTCCAAGGAGTAAGCGTCTTTTAATTTCATGGCTGCAGTTACCATCTGCAGTGATTTTGGAGCCCAAAAATTCACTGTGTCCATTGTTTCCCCATCTATTTGCCGTGAAGTGATGGGACTAGATGACATGATCTTCGTGCCTCAAGTTGGGTGAAAACCTTTTTACTCTTTCAGAGGGAACTCAGTCCCTGCGTCCCAGGACAGCTGTTGGCTGGCCAAGTGTTCTTCAAAAGCCACAGCCGTGTAGGGCCTCAGGCAGAATGACAAGGTCTCGGGGCACCCAACACAGCCCTAGGTGCCTGGAGCTTCATATTGATAGTAAATAGATATAACCCCACTCTTTGAACCTCGGGGCAGCCATCAAAACTATGTGGTTATGTTACCCTTGTCCAAGGTCACTGCACAACGGGCCAACAAATCAAGAGATGAGTTGTTGGGGGAAGGAACAGTGACTTTATTTGGAAAACCAGCAGACCAAGAAGATGGTGAACTAATGTCCCAAAGAATCATCTTCCCCGAGTTAGAATTCAGGCTTCTTTTATACCACAATGGAATGGGATGTGGTTGGTTGCTGCAAACTTCTTGGTGCCAGAATCCTTTGTTCTTGAAGCTGTCCACAAAGGTCTTGTCACAATGTTCCTATAAACCTCCAACAAGACAAATGTTTTTCTCTGTTCTGCAACTTTTTAATCTTTATATGAATGAAAAAGTGTTATACCTTTAAAGATAGCCTTGACAATGGACTATCCTATATATTTCAGGCTACAGGCAATACTCCACTTGTAGCAAAAATAATACAGTAAGTCCCCTACATACGAATGTTCAAGTTGTGAACCCCGTTCACATGTCCAATCACATACGTTAGTCCATGTGTCTGGCATACATTGTCACATGCGTGCATCCTCTACAAGTGCTTGTGCTTTTGTGAACCTTACAGTGCAGCACTATACAGACTGCAGCAGTGTGGTATCTTTATTTCAAGCCCAGGGTGTGAGTGACTGAAACTGCAGCATGCCCTCCCACGAAATTAAAAGATTTCATGCTCCTTGGAAGAGCTCCTTGGAAGAAAAGCTATGACAAACCTAGACAGTATATTAAAAAGCAGAGACATTACTCTGCTGACAAGAGTCCATATAGTCAAAGTTATGGTTTTTCCAGTAGTCATATATGGATGTGAGAGTTGGACCATAAAAAAGGCTGAGCACCAACGAATTGATGCTTGCAAACTGGGGTGCTGGAAAAGACTCTTGAGAGTCCCTTGGACTGCAAGGAGATCCAACCAGTTAGTCCTAAAGGAAATGAACCCTGAATACTCATTGGAAGGACTGATGCTGAAGCTGAAGCTCCAATACTTTGGCCACCTGATGGGAAGAACTGACTCACTGGAAAAAAACTGATGCTGGGAAATATTGAAGGCAGGAGGAGAAAGAGACGACAGAGGTTGAGATGGTTGGATGGCATCATCAACTCAATGGAAATGAGTCTGAGCAAACTCCGGAAGACAGTGAGGGACAGGGAAACCTGGAGTGCTGCAGTCCATGGGGTTGGAAAGAGTAGGACACGACTGAGTGACTGAACAACAGGCCCATCTCCTATTGCTGACGATCCTTCAGCTGTACCATCTTCCACCCCTTCTCCCTCCTCCAGTCAGTAACTCTTCCTGCCAGCCCCTGTATGCCAGCTGTTGTACTGTACTACTGTACTTTTCAAGGTACTGTACTGTTAAGATTTAAAATGCTTTCTTTGTGTTTGTTTTTTAACATATTAGTTGTGTGAAAAGTATTATAAACCTATTATAGTACAGTGCTACATAGCCTACTGTGTTAGTTGGGTACCTAGGCCATTTTGTTGGACTTATGAATGCACTCTCGGAATGGAATGAGGTCATCTGTAGGAGACTTACTGCAGCTACAAAGGTTAAAGTAACAGAAATAGATTCAATAAGGAGTCAGATTTGTTCTTCCCTATTACAAATACAGCTGATGGTGAGGATGGAGCCAGGAGGGAATGTTGGGCTGGAAATGTGTTGGGAGTGCCTTTGATGCCTCGTTTTCCACTCCCACTGAACTCACCTCAAGCATCACACACCCCGGGTCCCCAAAGGTTCTCATTCACAGGTCTTCACCCCTAATGACTTCAGCTCAGAGATGTTCCCTGTTAAAACCACCCACTGCTCTTTCCTTCTTCCTCTTCATTTCTCTCCCATTCCTTCCCCAGGCCTGGCTCTTGCTACGGAGGGAATGTCCCTCCATTCCTACATATCCAAATCCTAAACATCCTCAAGGCCCAGTCCAAACGCTATATCCTTCCAGAGCAATCCTTGATCTTTCTCCCACTAATGTCCTGAACAACTAGAAATACTATTTCTTTCTACAAACTCCTAGTATTCTCTAACACTTCAATTAAAGCCCTTGTCCCTTTTAACTTTGTGTTTTGGTTACGTATTCACTTCCTGACTCGGGGCAGGCGTCTCCCGGACTCATCTCTAAAATTAGGCAAGGTGAGAAGGAAGAGATTTAGGGGAAGCCAAGCGTCATGTGCACATGCGTGCATGCTTACTCAGTCGTGCCTAACTCTTCTGCGACCCCATGGACTGTAGCCCGCCAGGCTCCTCTGTCCATGAGATTCTCCAGGTAAGACTACTGGAGCCGGTGGCCATTTCCTCTTTCTGGGGATCTTCGCCACCCAGGGCTTGAACTCACCTCTCCGGCATCTGCTGAACTGGCAGCCAGAATCTTTATCACTGAGCTACCTGGGAAGCCCAAATGCAGGACAGTAAAAATGTAAAAGGAGGTTCAGGTTTCCTTAAGGAAAATCTGAAAGAGGGTGGGTATCTTTTGAAGAAAAAAAAAAAATCAGGACATGACATGCAGCTGGAGATGTAGAGGAGACGGTTTGGTAAGACAAGTTTTTCGAATTGAATCAACCCAGCTGATGTTGCTCAAGCAGGGAAAAGTGGCAGGCTTGGGGAGGGGGCCATCAGAAGGCTACCAATAGGAGCTGGGGGAAAGGGACGAGGGCTGAGGAACACTCAAGGAGTCGTGGCAGAGAACCACGTGGTAGCGACAAGTACAGGGGCTGCGAGAAGGGCGAGGAGAGGGAGTGCTGTGCGGGCTTCGAGCCACCTGTGCCTGCCACGTGGTTAAGTCCAAACACATCTTCCTCGAACAACAACCTGTATTTACATGCAAAAATAATCAGTTATGCAAATTAGCAGAGGTCTCAGAGGAAGATTGTTTTAGTCTGGAGCTTGTGCAGTCACTGCAAAAGAGGAGCAGAATTGTCCCTAGGATATTCCACGCGTGACTTGCCCCTGGGAGCTAGGCTAGTTCCTGGAGGAGGAAGACTGAATTAACCTGCAGAAGCAAGCGAGCGGCGGCCCTCCCCTCGGAGCGGCAAGCGCGCCGCCCAGCGGCGCATGCTCGCTCGTCCCTCCCGGCCCGCCTCTTCGGGAAGCTGGCGACGCCTAGTGCGCAAGCGCCGTCTGTCCGCGCCGACTCCTCCCTCAGGGGCGGAGTCAAGCGGGGCCTAACATGGCGGCCAGCCGCTACCGGCGGTTTCTTAAGCTCTGTGAGGAATGGCCAGTGGACGAGACCAAACGGGGCCGGGACTTGGGCGCTTATCTGCGGCAGCGGGTAGCACAGGCCTTTCGGGAGGGAGAAAACACCCAGGTGACTAGGCTGTGGGGCCCGCCTGTGGCGGGAGGCGGTCGGGGCGAGGGGAGAGGAGGACGAGGCGGGGCGGGGCCCCGAGCGGGCGGCGGCGGGCCTGCGCATGCGCGCGCCTTTGCTGCCCGGCCGCACGTGCGCGGGACCCTGCTAACGCCGCGAGGCCCCGCGGAGAGCGGGGACGCTGGCCTGTGCTCGGCGCCTGCACCCGGCTGCACTTTGCAGGCTCGTAAAGAAGCTTTTAAAAATCCCGTAGCCTGGGACCGTTCGGCCTTACTGAATCAAAGTCTCTAGGGCCTCTGTTTCTAAAAGCTCTCTATGACTCAGGGTGCAGCCAGGTTGAGTCCCACAGCACCAGTCTTAGGCGGTGACAGTCATAGGCTTGTTGCTCCCCGACACGATGCCAGTACCTCGGAGTGTTGTTCAGTGACTGAGCTGATGTCCAAGGACCTCCGCAGGACGCCCGCTAAGTCTTGGTGTGTCTCCTGGGCCCCCGTAACCCGTGCTGCAGGTTTGAGCCCTCACGCTGTGCCCCTGTGTGTGAGTAGTGGACCTGTGTTCTTGCTCTCCTCCAGGTCAGTGCTGCGGCTCCGGGATTTTTTCATTCACAAAGCACATGCTTATGGAGCACCCGTCATGCGTCAGGAACTGTGCCAGGTGCTGGGGAGACAGCAGTTAATTAGATGAGGTCCCGCCCACATGAAATTTGTTTACGTCCTAGTTCAGGACACAGTAAGCAAGTAGACATAGGAACAGTCTAGATAAGTACTGTGATGGGTCTGAGATAGAGTACCATGGTAAAAGGGTAATGTTAGGTATGATAGATAAAGCCTTACTGAGGAGCTGAGACATAGATGAGGCCTAAGGGAAGAGGATGAGCCAACAGTGAACACGCCCGGTGTTCTTTCAGGTGGTGCAAAGGTCCTGAGGCAAGAAGCAAAAAGAAAGCCCAAGTGGCTGAAGGGTTAGTGAGTGAAATGGCATTTGCTAAGAGGTGTGAGTCAGAAGAAGACAAAAGCCAGGCATCATAGGGTCTTCTAGGCAGGCTCTGGTTAAGAGTTGGATTTTATCATAAATACAAGAGAGAAGCTATTCTGGAGGCTTAGTCAGCGGGCTGTTGTAACCTAATGTACTCTCTCTTTTTTTTTTTAAGACCACTCTGGTTGTATGAGTGAATGGATTATAGGGAGGCAGGAATAGGAACAGCTGGAGAGGAGGCTCCTCTAGTAGCCCAGGCAGGAAATGGTGGTGGCTTGGATATAAGATGACAGCACAGGAGATGGAAGTGGCCAGATTGGGGTTGCAATGTGAAGGTTCTATCAGCAGGACTTTCTGATGTATTAGATGTAGGGTAAAGGGGAAGAGGGGAGCCTGGCAGGCTGCTGTCTCTGGGGTCGCACAGAGTCGGACACGACTGAAGCGACTTAGCAGCAGCAGCAAAGGGGAAGAGGAACCAAGGCTACATTGTTTTGGCCTGAGCTACTGGGTGCAGGGTTGTGCCCTTTATTGAGCTGAGGAAGAAGCAAGATAAGGAGCAGGTGGGGTATGGGAAGAGCATCCTGAATTTGGTGTTAGACGTGTTTAACTTGAGCTGCGAAGTTGATTTACTTCCAGGTGCAAATGTCAAGTTGACAGTGGGCTATTTGAGCCTGGGACTCAGGCAAGAGGTCAGATACATGAGATGTGATATGTACGTACACACACATCCTGAAGGAATGACTTTTTTGAAATTTGGCCACAACCTGTCAAAGCAGGAACGTTGCTTTTTTTCAACTTAGCCCAGCCCAGAGCCAAGCCAGCCTGCCTGACGGAACAAGAACAGTATGCCCAGTGGCATCATAGAAACCGAGTGCCGACTGGGTGGTGGGCGTTGACGGGATGTCTGGTTCAGGGCTTTGGGAATGGGGTGAGGGCCTCACAACAGTGAGGGCCTTCACACTTGTTGCTGGCCCAGAGTATAAAGATCTTGAAGGCAGGAGTCATAACTATTACCAACTCTGCAAATCCCATAGTCTTTCTAGGGCTCTGCTCCCTGTGTATTTTCAGTGTGAGCTTCCTGAGAATAGAGACGGTGCTATTTTTATCTTTCTCCCCAGAGCGTCTAGCATAGCTCCTGGCACATAGAAGACACTCAGTAAGTGAATGAATGGGTAAATAAATTATAATTATGGCTCATGAGACAAAAATCATTTGAATATAGCTGTAGATGTAGCAGATCTAGATGGAGAGAAGTAGTGAAGAGCGAGAAGGGAGTATTTCTGTGTCCTGAGAGGTGAGAATTAATTTGAGGGCTCACTCTGTGGGAAACTGCAGGAATGGCAGAAGAGGGACAGAACCTGGTCCTTATCACCAGGGAGGTTACGGTTGGGCAGGCACGTGACTTAACTGATGAAATTCGAGTGGTGAAACCAGCCAGCAGAGGGTTTGACCCTGGGAAGGTGAGAGTATGGCATTCACCTACTTGACTGTTAGAGTAAGGGGAGCCAGAAAAGGAGGATTGAGCTTTCTCTTTTGGAGTTGTCATCCCTTGTCATCACTTAGGGAGATGGTTCTGAAGAGTAGAAGGCCCACACAGATTTGAGTCACGGCTGCAGATGCGGCTCATGGCTCAGTTGATGGTTCCCGAGCAGCTGATGAATGCGTCCCTGGCAGAGTGAACCAGTGCATCACGATGGCAGCAGGCACATTACTCAGGACCACTGTCGTGGTCCCTCATCCTTATGTCGCCTGAGAATGCTCTCAGGCTTAGTAAATCTTTGTGGTAATTTTTAGAAAGAGTAGTCCCTTGCTGGAATTGAGAACAGCGTTGAGTCACTCCCACTGACAGCCCCGGATCATTTGTAAAGACCTTGAGAAAGAAAGGTCAGCCAGGGGCAGGCATTCGACCCAGTCAGCTGACCGGTGTGGCTCTCCCCCTTGGTTTTTCCGATTGCCAGAAAGACAGGACTGGAGGGGGAGGCAGCTCTCCCACCGCGTGTTTGTTCCCGTCGAGGGAGGGACAGGCAGGCCCGCTCTCGGCCTCGTGGCTCCCTGCATCTGGACAGTAACGCTGAGCGCACACATGGCACACTTGTGTGCGTGAGCTCATTTAGTCTAATCCTCAGTGCAACTGAGGTGAGGTCACCGCTGCCATTCTCACTTTGCAAAGAAATGAAATCAGAAAAGTAACTCATTTGGAGTTCCCTGGGAGTTAAGCGGCGGGACAAGGGAGCATGGTCTCCTTTGTGCCAGATCTTTCCTCAGCTCCTATTCCTCCCAAGTCTATTCCTCCCAAGTTGTTTCTTCTTGTTAGAAAGGAGTCTTGTTCCCTGAACTTCAAGCCCTCCCTTCCCCTCGTTTCCTGCTCAGAACCTCTTTGGCCCAATGACAGTTTGGGCAAAGAATGGAACATCTCTCTGTTTACCCACCTGCTTTTCTTTCGCCCAACCCCTCCCTCCCCAGCGCGGACGGGGAAAGACCGTCCTCAGGTGGAATGCGAGCACGGGAAAGCCGGAACCCTAGAAAGCAAATTCACCCTTCAGACCCGAAACCAGAGCCCCAAAATGGCTGCCTCCATTTATCCCCCTGCAGCTGCCCCCTGGGGAATCTGGTGGTCCCCTCCACCCTCAGCCCACCAAGAGGGAGGGATTGGTGGGAAGAGAGAACACACTTAACACCTCTTTCATCCTCTGTTCTATTGTGCAGTTTTTTAAGGTGAGTGTTTATGGATTTTGCCTCCTTTCAATCCAGTTTCCTTAAGAGAGTGCATGTTCCCTGCAGCACCAAGAGATTAATAAAAGAAGCACAACACGGGGGAAGGTGGCAAAACAACAGTAATTGTTGACTTAAGTACAAGGGAAGGCGCCAGCCCTTCTAATGAGTTCATTAGGTGCACAGGCGGCTTCCTGGCAGCGCCCACTTAACTAGAATGGGGCTCAGCTCAGAGGAGCCACCCAGGAAGGGGCTCACCCACCAGGGGGTTCTTCTATTAAATATCCAAGTTGAAATAATAGCAGCCCCGTTTGAAAGGAGTTGAAGTTTTTTGGGGGTGGCGGTAATGTAGGGGATGCATCCACCTCCTCAGAGGGGAACTGAAAGGTTTTCTCTCCTGTTGTCTCAGTCATCAGTCAAGGCCTGGGTCTGCGGCTCCGTGGAGACTGCTGGCAGGTGCCGCCATCCAGCGTCACCCACCGTGTGGCTCCTCTGTAGTTACTGAGGAATGAGCTGAGGGCGGATGGTGCCATTTTTTAGTTGTAAGATTGAGCCCACTGCAAAGCAGCCCCTGTGAAGAGAATCAAGGCTGAGAGGGAATGCAGGTATCTCCGTCTCTTTCTCTGCCCTAGTTCTGGATGGAGCTGAAGGGGAGTTAAGGTAGTGTTTAGACCAAGGCATGGCAGTTTTCTAGGCATGTTCATGTCTAGGCACCTCCTGGAGATCTAGATTGTCCACCACTGTCAGTGGGTCCCCCTTAGAGATCTGAGGTCTGCCTGTTGCCTCCTGGACCAGTGCAGCTTGGTGAGGCTTCACTCTTCTCTGATCGCCTGTGTCCCCCCCGTACCGGACCCCAGCACCTGCTCCAGCCCAGCGAAGGCCTCGCCCCACTGCCTCCTGAACTGGCCTTAGTGTAGTCAGTTCTTTTTTGTCAAGTATAGTTGATGCACAGTGCTGTGTTTGTTTCAGGTATATAGCAAAGTGATTCAGTTATACATATAAATGTTCTGTTTCAGATTCCCTTCCCTTATGAGTTGTTACGAGATACTGAACATCGTTCCCTGTGCTGTGTAGTCTGTCCTTGTTGTTTATCTGTTTTAGGTACAGTACTGTGTATCTGTTAATCCCAAACTAATCTGTCCCTCCCCTGCTTCCCCTTTGGTAACCATAAGATTGTTTTCTGTGTAGATGAGTCTGTTTTAGTTTTGTAAATAAGTTCATTTGTATCATTGTTTAGATTCCACAGATAAGTGATATTTGTCTTTCTGTGACTGACTTCACTTAGGGTGGTAATCTCTAAGCCCATCCATGACGCTGCAAATGGCATTATTTCATTCTTTCTTTATAATATTCCAGTGTACGTGTGTCCTACGTCGTCTTTATCCACTCCTTTGTTGATGGGTGTTTAGGGTGCTTCCATGTCTTGGCTGCTGTGAATAATGCTGCTGTGAACGTTGGGGTGCCCGTATCTTTTCTAATGAAGAGTTCTAGTCTTTTCCAGGTATATGCCCAGGAGTGGGATTGCTGAATCGTATGGCAAGTCTTATTTTTAGTTTTTAGAAACTCTCTGCTGTTCTCCATAGTGGCTAACCCAGTTTCCCTTCCCACCAGCAGTGAAGGAGGGCTCCCTTTGCTCCACACCCTCTCCGGCATTTGTTATTTGTAGGCTTTTTGATGATTGCCATTCTGACTCTTGTGAGGTAATACCTTATTTTAGTTTTGATTTGCATTTCTCTAATAATTAATGATGTTGAGCATCTTTTCATGTGCCTGTTGGCCATCTGTATTACTTCTTTGGAGAAATGTCTATTTAGTCTTTTGCCCATTTTTCAGTTGGGTTGTATGTTTTTTTATTGTTGAGTTGTATGAGCTGTTCTGTATACTTTAGAAATTAAGTCCTTGCTGGTTGCGTTGTTTGCTCGTATTTTCTCCCAGTCCACAGGTTGTCTTTTCATTCTGTTATAGTTTCCTTTGCTTTGCAAAAGCTTGTAAGTTAGATTAGGTCCTGTTTGTTTATTTTTTCTTTTGCCTGTGTCTCTTCTAGGAGTTATATAGTATCATGTCTTAGGTTTAACTTTTTAAGCCATTTTGAGTTTTCTTGTTGCATGTGGTATGGGGAAGTATTCTAACATCATTGATTTACATGAGGCTGTGCAGCTTTCCCAACACCACTTACTAAAGAGAGAATGTCTTTTCTTCATTGTATATTGTTGCCTCCTTTGTAGAAGAGTAATTGATCCCAGGGGGTTGGGGAGGGGGGTTTATTTCTGGGCTCTCCACTTTGTTCCACTGATGTATATGTCAGATTTTATGCCAATACCATACTATTTTGATTACTGTAGCTTTGTGGTATTATCTGAAGGCAGGGAGGGTTATGCCTCCAGCTTTGTTCTTTTTCCCCAGGATTGCTTTGGCAATTTTTTGGTTTAAGATAAATTTTAGGATTATTTGTTCCAGTTTTGTGAAAAATATCATGGGTAATTTGATGGGGGTCACATTAAATCTGTAGATTGCTTTGGAGAATATGGCCATTTTAACAATTTTAATTCTTCCAATGCAAGAGCATGGGATATATTTCCATTTCTTTGAATCATTTTCAGTTTCCTCTGACAATGTTTTATAGTTCTCAGCGTGTAAGTCTTTCACTTCCTTGGCCAGGTTTATTCCTAGGATGTTTTTTGGGTTTTTTGATGAGATTTTAAAAGGGTTTTTTTTTTTAACTTTCTGATGTTTCATTGTTAGTGTAGAGAAATGCAGCTGACGTCTGTGCGTTAAATCTTGTACCCTGCTTTGTTGTTGTCATTTAGTCACTAAGTCGTGTCTGACTCTTTTGCAACCCGGTGGACTAGCCTGCCAGGCTACTCTTCCATGGGATTTCCCAGCAAGAATAATGGAATGGGTTGCCATTTCCTTCTCCAGGGGATCTTCCCAACCTAAGGGTTAAACCCATGGCTCCTGCATTGGCAGACGGGTTCTCTAGCCCTGAGCTACCTGGGAAGCCCTACCTTGCTAATTTCATTTATCTGCTCTAGAAGTTTCTGTGTTGAACCTTTATGGTTTCTGTATGGGGGATCATATCTTCTTCATACAGTGACAGTTTTACTGCTTCCCTTCTGATTTGGAGACCTTTTATTTTTCTTGTCTGATTGCTGTGACTAGGACTTCTAGTATTATGTTGAATAGAAGTGGTGAGAGTGGGCATCCTTGTCTTGTTCCAGATTTTAGTGAGAAGGCTTTCAGCTTTTCACTGTTGAGTATTACATTCGTTGTGGTTTGTCATCAGTAAACTTTGATTATATTGAAATATGTTCCCTCTATACCTGCTTTGATAGGAGTTTTTAATCATGAATGGACATTGAATTTTATCAAATGCTTTTTCTGTATCTATTGAAAGGATCATGTGATTTTTGTCTTTTGTTTATGGGGTGTATCACACTGATTTGCCTATGTTGAGCCATTCTTACTAACTTTGGATGAGTCCAACCTGATGATGGTGTATGATCCTATTTATGTGTTGTTGGATTTGGTTTGCTAGTATTTTTTTTTAATTAACTAATTATTTATTTGTTTTTGGCTGCGTGGGGTCCTCCTTGCTGTGCATGGGCTTTCTCTGGTTTTGGTGAGCAGGGGCTGTGCGGGGTCCTCCTTGCTGCGCACGGGCTTTCTCTGGTTTTGGTGAGCAGGGAGTGCTCTCTAGTTGTGGTATGTGGGCTTCTCATTGCACTGGCTCTTCTTGTTGAGAAGCGCAGGCTCTAGAGCGTGTGAGCTTCCATAGTTGCGGTACACGGACTCTAAAGCATGTGGGCTTCTGTAGGTGTGGCGCCCAAGGTTAGTCGTCCCGTAGCATGCGGAATCTTCCCAGACCAGGGATTGAACCTGTGTCCCCTGCATTGGCAGGCAAATTCTCAACCACGAGACCACCAGGGAAGTCCTGCTGGTATTCTGTTGAGAATTTTTACATCTATATTTATCAAAGATGTTGGCCTATAATTTTCTTTTTTGGTAGTGGCTTTGGTTTTAGTATCAGAGAGGTGGTGGCTTCATAGAATGACTTTGGGAGTGTTCCCTCTTCAGTCTCTTGGAAGAATTTGAGAAGGATCAGTATAAGTTCTTCTGTGTATGTTTGGTAGTATTCCCTAGCGAAGCCATCTGGCCCTGGACTTTTGTTTGCAGGGAGCTTTTTATATTACAGATTCTATTTCACTTCTAGTGATCAGTCTGTTCAAATTCTCTGTTTCTTCTTGGGAATTCCCTGGTGGTCCGGTGGTTAGGACTCGGAGCTTTCACTGTCATGACCCAGGTTCAATCCCTGGTCAGGGAACTAAGATCCCACAAGCCACACAGTGCAACCAAAAAACAAAACAAATCACCTGTCTCTTGATTCAGTTTTGGTGGGCTGTGTGTTTCTAGAAACATCCATTTCTTCTAGATTGTCCAATTTGTTGGCAGATAATTGTTCATGGTATCCTCTTATGGCTTCTTATATCTATGATGTCAGTTGTTATTTCTCCTCTTTCATTTCTTACTTTGTTTGGGTCCCCTCTCTTTTCTTCTTGGTGAGCGTAGCCAGAGGTTTTCAATTTCTTTTCTTCTGACTTTAGGTTTGTGTGTTCTTCTTTTTCTAATTCTTTTAAGTGGTATGTTAGATTAATTGATATTTTTCTTGGTTTTTTGAGAAATGCCTTCATCACTGTGAACTTTCCACCAAAAATTGCTTTTGCCACATCCCATAGATTTTGTCTGGTTGCATTTTCATTGTCATTTTTCTTAAGGTATTTTTTAATTTCCTCTTTGACTTCGTCATTGGCCCATTGGTTGTTCGGTCTCCTGTTGTTTAGTCTCCATGTAATCTTTATTTTTCCCCCCGTTTCTCTTTCTATGGTTGATTTCTTGTTTCATGCTACTATTGTCAGAAAAAATGCTTGGAATAATTTCTGTCCTCTTAAGTTTGTTGAGATTCTTTTATGTCCTAGTAAGTCATCGATCCTAAAAAATGTTCCATGTGCACTTGAATGTGTATTCTGATTTTTTGGATGTACTGTTCTGAAAATATCAGTTAAGTCTGACTGTTCTCTTATGTCATTTAGTATCTCTGTTGCCTTATTGATTTTCTGTTTGGGAGATCTGTCCATTTATGTCAGTCAGTTAGTTCAGTTGCTCAATCGTGTCCAACTCTTTGCGACCCTGTGGATGCCAGGCTTCCCTGTCCATCACCAACTCGAAGAGCTTGCTCAAACTCATGTCCATCAAATTGGTGATGCCATCTAACCATCTAACCATCTCATCCTCTGTCGTCCCCTTCTCCTCCTGCCCTCAATCCTTCCCAGCATCAGGGTCTTTTCCAATGAGTCAGTTCTTTGCATCAGGTGGCCAAAGTATTGGAGCTTCAGCTTCAGCATTAGTCCTTCCAATGAGTATTCAGGGTTGATTTCCTTTAGGATTGGCTGGTTGGATCTCCAAGGGGCTCTCAAGAGTCTTCTCCAACACCACAGTTCGAAAGCATCAGTTCTTCGGCGCTCAGCTTTCTTTATAGTCCAACTCTCACATCCATACATGACCACTGGAAAAACCATAGCTTTGACTAGATGGACCTTTGTTGGCAAAGGAATGTCTTTGCTTTTTAATATGCTGTCTAGGTTGATCATAGCTTTTCTTCCAAGGAGCAAGTGTCTTTTAATTTTATGGCTTCAGCTACCATCTGCTGGAGAAGGCAATGGCAACCCACTCCAGTACTCTTGCCTGGAAAATCCAATGGACGGAGGAGCCTGGTAGGCTACAGTCCCTGGGGTCACAAAGAGTTGGACACGACTGAACAACTTCACTTCACTCACTTCATACTTTATCACTGGAGAAGGAAATAGCAACCCACTCCAGTATTCTTGCCTGGAGCATCCCATGGACAGAGGAGCCTGGTGGGCCATGGTCCATGGGGTCACAGAGAGTTGGACACAACTGAAGTGACTGAGCACACACGTACACACCATCGGCAGTGATTTTGGAGCCCAAAAACATAAAGTCTCTCACTATTTCCATTATTTCCTCATCTATTTGCCATGAAGTGATGGGACCAGATGCCATGATCTTCATTTTCTAAATGTTGAGTTTTAAACCAACTTTTTCACTCTCCTCTCACTTTCATCAAGGGGCTTTTCAGTTCTTCCTCACTTCCTGGCACAAGGGTGGTGTCATCTGCACATCTGATGTTATTGATACTTCTCCCAGCAATCTTGATTCCAGCTTGTGCTTCATCCAGCCCGGCATTTCGAATAATATACTCTGCATATAAGTTAAATAAGCAGGGTGACAATGTACAGCCTTGATGTACTCCTTTCCCAATTTGGAACCAGTTCTGTCGTTCCATGTCCAGTTCTAACTGTTGCTTCTTAACCTGCATACAGATTTCTCTGTATGAGACAGGAGGCAGGTAAGGTGGTCTGGTATTCCCATCTCTTGAAGAATTTTCCACAGTTTGTTGTGATCCACACAGTCAAAGGCTTTGACATAGTCATTAAGGCAGAAGTAGATATTTTTCTGGAACTCTCTTGCTCTTTTGATGATCCAACAGATGTTGGTGATTTGATCTCTGGCTCCTCTGCCTTTTCTCAAACCAGCTTGAACATCTGGAAGTTCACAGTTCACGTACTGTTGAAGCCTGACTTGGAGAATTTTAAGCATTACTTTGCTAGCGTGTGAGATGAGTGCAATTGTGCAGTAGTTTGAACCTTCTTTGCCACTGCCTTTCTTTGGGATTGGAATGAAAACTGACCTTTTCCAGTCCTGTGGCCACTGCTGAGTTTTCCAAATTTGCTGGCATATTGTATGCAGCACTTTAACAGCATCATCTTTTAGGATTTGAAAAAGCTCAACTGGAATTCCATCATCTCCACTAGCTTTGTTCGTAGTGATGCTTCCTAAGGCCCACTTGACTTCACATTCCAGGATGTCTGGCTCTGGGTGAGTGATCACACCATCGTGGTTATCTGGGTTGTGAAGATCTTTTTTGTGCACTTCTTCTGTGTATTCTTGCCACCTCTTCTTAGTATCTTCTGCTTCTATTAGGTCCATACCATTTCTGTCCTTTATTATGCCCATCTTTGCATGAAATGTTCCCTTGGTATCTCTAATTTTCTTAAAGAGATCTCGAGTCTTTCTCATTCTATTGTTTTCCTGTATTGCTTTGCTTTGATTGCTGAGGAAGGCTTTCTTATCTCTCCTTGCTATTCTTTGGAACTCTGCATTCAAATGGGAATATCTTTCCTTTTCTCCTTTGCTTTTCACTTCTCTTCTTTTCTCAGCTATTTGTAAGGCCTCCTCAGACAACCATTTTGCCTTTTTGCATTTCTTTTTCTTGGGAATGGTCTTGATCACTGCCTCCTGTACAATGTCACAAACATCTGTCCATAGTTCTTCAGGCACCCTATCAGATCTAATCCCTTGAATCTATTTGTCATTTCCACTGTATAATCATAAGGGATTTGATTTAGGTCATACCTGAATAGTCTAGTGGTTTTCCCTACTTTCTTCAATTTAAGTCTGAATTTTGCAATAAGAAGTTCATGATCTGAGCCGCAGTCAGCTCCTGGCCTTGTTTTTGCTGACTGTATAGAGCTTCTCCATCTTTGACTACAAAGAATATAATCAATCTGATTTCAGTATTGACCATCTGGTGATGTCCATGTGTAGAGTCTTCTCTTGTGAGGATTTGCTATGACCAATGCGTTCTCTTGGCAAAACTCTGTTAGCCTTTGCCCTGCTTCATTCTGTACTCCAAGGCCAAATTTGCCTGTTACTCCAAGTCCTACTTTTGCATTCCAGTGCCCTATAATGAAAAGGACATCGTTTTGGGGTGTTAGTTCTAGAAGGTCTTGTAGGTCTTCATAGAACCGTTCAACTTCAGCTTCTTCAGCATTACTGGTTGATGTCAGAGGGGTGTTAAAATCTCTTGTTAGTATTGTATTCCCATCAGTTTTTCCCTTTATGTCTATTAGAATTTGTTTTATTTGTTTAGGTGCTCCTATATTGGGTTCATATATATTACTAAGTATATCTTCTTGTATCGATCCTTTTATCATTATATAGTGTCCCTCTGTATCTTTCTTTATAGCCTTTGTTTTAAAGTCTATTTTGTCTGATAGGATACTGTGATCCCCACTTTCTTGTCATTTCTGTTTGCGTGAAATAGTTTTTTCCATCCTCTCACTTTCAGTCTGTGGTTATCCTTCACCCTAAAGTGGGTCTTCAGCATGTGGTAGGCTCTTGTTTTATTATCCAGTCTCCCATTCTATGTCTTTTCATCAGAGCGTTTAGTCCATTGACATTTAAGGTAATTATCAATAGGTATGTGTTTATTGCCATTCTAAACCTAGTTTTCCAGTTGATTTTATATTTCTTCTTTGTTCCTTTCTTTTTGTTTTTCCTTTTGTGGTTTGATGGTATCTGCTTGCTTTATACCAGTAGTCGTATAAGCTCAAGCACATTAAAAACAAAAGATGCATATTTTCTTATTCCACTCTCCCAAGTAAGAATGATGTAATTTTAATGTGCTGTTTTACATTTTCATGTTTATCCTTTTGTTGTTCATTGTGGTTATAATTGCTTTCACAAATTATTTTTCTGTTTTTTTAATGTATGTTTTGGTTTATTTAAGTGATCTACAATCACTGTGCTTTTTCTGTTGTGATTTTCCCTTTCCTGTAGGTTCTTGCTTCTCTTCTATTCAGAGAAGACCTTTCAATACTCTTCTCAGGATAGGTCTAAGTATCGGTGTATTCTTTTAGTTTTTGCTTGTCTGAGAGATCTAGTATCTCTCCTTTTATTGTAAATAATCATCTTGCTGGGTAGAGTGCCCTAGGTTGCAGGTTTCTGCCTTTCAGGACTTTGACTATATCTTGCTGTTCCCTTCTGGCCGCCGAGTTTCTAGAGAGGAATCAGCTGATACACTCATGGGGGTCCCCTTGTAACTTACTCTCTTGTTTTTCTCTTGCTGCCCTAAAGAGTCCTCTTTTTATCTTTAACTTTTGCCATTTTAATCATCATACGTCTTGGTGTAGGTCTGTTCGGGTTCATCTTGTTTGGAACCTCTGTTCTTCCTGTACTTCGATATCTGTTTCCTTCTTCAGGTTTGGCAAGTTTTCAGCCATAATTTCTCTAAGTATATTTTTGATCCCCTTTCTTGTTTTTCTGAAATCCTGATTATACATAGATTGGCACTCTTTGTATCCCATAGGTCTTATATGTTGCTTTCATTTTTTTTTTTTAATTTGTCTTTCTGTCTGCCGTTGTAACTGAATATTTCCATTATTTTGTCTTGTTGACTAAAAAGATGTACAACGTGAGAGTTGCAAGTTACGTTTTATTTGGGGCAAAATGAGGACAGCAGTCCGGGAGACAGCACCTCAGATAGCTCTGAGAGACTGCTGCAAAGAGGCAGTGGGGAAGGTCAATATAGAAGATCTTGGTGAAGGGGGAGTTCAATGCAATTAAGTGCTTTCTTTACAAAAGGTTTTCTGCTAGTTATAAGGAACTGATGTCACCAGGAAGGGATTTAGTGCTTTTCTAGATATGAAGAGATGCAAGGGTTGGGATCCTGAAATCAGTTCCTGCAAACACCTTACTATCTAAAGACCTGTTCCACCAGTTGCCCTGGAGCACAGAGTGCCTCACTCTCCACCCTGAATTCCCCTCAGGGCATGTTGAAGGTCAGCAGCTGTAGCAGCCCGGGGTTCTCCACAGAGGCAGATGCCAGATGCCTGTGTTGTTGTTCAGTTGCTAGCAAATGCTCTTGGCAAATGCCAATTTGTAGTTGACAGTCTTCCAGATCACTTATTCATTCTTCTGCATTACTTAGTTTGCTATTTATTGCCTTTAGCTTAGTTTTTGTCTCGGCAGTTGAGTTCTCTGATTTTGATCGCCTCTTCTTTATGTCTGTTGTTCAGTCACTCAGTCCTGTCCAACTCTTTGTGACCCCTTGAGCTGTAGCACGCCAGGCTTCCCTGTCCTTCACCGTCTCCCTGAGTTTGCTCAAACTCATGTCCACTGAGTCAGTGATACCATCTAACCATCTCATCCTCTGTGGTCCCCTTCTCCTCTTGGCCTCAATCTTTCCCAGCATCAGGTTCTTTTCCAGTGAGTCAGCTCTTCGCATCAGGTGGCCAGGGTATTGCAACTTCAGCTTCAGCATCAGTCCTTCCAATAAATAATTCAGGGTTGATTTCCTTACTGTCCATGGGACTCTCAAGAGTCTTCTCCAGCACCACAATTCGAAAGGATCAATTCTTCAGCGCTCAACTTTCTTTATAGTCCAGCTCTCAAATCCGTACATGACCACTGGAAAAAGCATAGCTTTGACTATACCAACCTTTGTTGGCAAAGTGATGTCTCTGCTTTTTAATACGCTGTCAAGGTTTGTCATAGCTTTTCTTCCAAGGAGCAAGTGTCTTTTAATTTTGTGGCGGCAGTCCCCGTCCACGGTGATTTTGGAGCCCAAGAAAATAAAATCTGCCACTGTCTCTCTTACAGGAAGGGGGACCCCTTCCAGGGCCTGAAGTGGGCTCTTGTCTAACACTCGGAAATGAGTTGTCCGAGGAGACACCTGAGCTGACCGAACGAGAGACTTGATCGGGAAGGGGTGCCCGGGCAGAGCGGTGGGGAAAGGGGGCCCAGGAGGACTGTGCACTGGCTCGCAGTCTCGGGTGTCATGGTGACGGGGTTAGTTTCCGGGTTGTCTTCAGCCAGTCAGTCTGACTCAGAGTCCTTCCTGGTGGTGCATGCCTGTTCAGCCGAGATGGATGCCAGAGAGGACGATTCTGGAAGGTGGTTGGACACGTGGTGTCCCTTTTTGACCTTTCCCGAACTCTCCCTGTTGGTGGTGGTTTGTTAGTTCCGTGTTCCTTACCAGGACCTCGTGTCATAAAGCTGTGGTGCCTGGCCAGAGTGGGCGGCTTGAGTCAGTGTGCTTCCCCTAACATTTCTACCTTTTCCCCACCTATTTGCCATGAAGACTGGATGCCATAATCTTAGTTTTTTGAATGTTGAGTTTTAAGCTAGCTTTTTCACTCTCTTCTTTCCCCCTCATCACGAGGCTTTTTAGTTCCTCTTCACTGTCTGCCATTAGAGCGGTGTCATCTGCATATCTAACTGTGTATGTTAGCCCCTCAGTCGTGTCTGATTCTTTGTGACCCTGGGGACCAGACTGTAGCCTGCCAGGCTGCCCTGTCCAAGTAGTTCTCCAGGCAAGAATACTGGAGTGGGTTGCCATTTTATCTGAGGTTAGTTCCTAGTTCCTTGTTACAGTTATCTGCATTTCATTCCTCACAGTGTGCTGGCCCATCTCCCCCTGACGGCAGTGTGACTGATGTTGTGACCACAGCCTGCCCTGGATGCTGGGCAGGGCCTCCTTTGCTCTGTGGCTGTCACAGCCCTGTTAGGGGCAGGGTCTAATCCCCAGTTGGAGTAGAAGCCCCAGATCCAGTTGTAAGCTGTGGTGTGAGGTCGGTGGGACTGGCGTGCTCCCACTGGAAAAGGAGCTGCTGTGTATTCCTCCCCGGGAGTTGTCTCCCTGGACATGTGTTCTGTGACGCCTGCTGTCACCTGTTGTGCATGCCCTCAAAGGACACTGGTGTCGGCACTGCCCTTGGCCCCCCGTCTGCTGTGGGAATATCAGTAATCAGCTCAGATTTCAGCCCCGCTTCCGTGTATGCATGCCCACAACGTTTGTTATTGCTGGCACCAGACCTGCCTCAGCGAGGGGAGTGCCAGTAGTCAGCTCAGATGTCCCCTAGATGCTGCTGCCGGCATGAATCTGCTGGTCACTCGCCTGCCAGGAAGCAGCTCAGAGTTCAGCCCCGCCTCCGCGTGTGGGCGGTCCACTGGCACTTGCACCCTCCCGGAGCTCATGGGGCAAAGCCATGCCCACTCTGCCACCCTGAGAACAAGGTTGCTGTGGAGGCACTGCCACCCCCCCCCCACGTTGAAGGGGTGGCTTCTGTGGAAGACCTAGGCTCTATCCTGACATGCACCCCACCCCCCACCCCCACGCCCCCAGCAGTTGCAGCTCAGACCAACTGCAGGCCCTTCAGGCTGTCTCTGCACAGCCCGGGTGAGTCCTCTGAAGGCCCAGTTCCAGCCCCAGCCATTCTCCACACCAGCAGGCGTGTGTCTTGGGTGGCTGGGAAGTGCTTCAAGGTAGCCTGCGCTGTCTTGCTCGCCTTCCTCTGTCCTGCCTTCCACAGGCCGGCCGCTGCACTCTCCTCTGAGGCCCCTGTCTTCCTGGTGGACCTTCCAGTCAGTGAAGGGGCTTCCCGGAGTAAGGGAACCTTTTCCCTTTGAAATGAAAGCTTCCTCCTGTCCTGATTCCTTTTATTTTTTTTTCTTTCATCCTATCCAGTTATGTGGTGGTCGTTCTTACAGCTTTGGTTATACGAGATCTTCTGCCAGCGTTCAGTGGGTATTCTGTGAAACTGTTCCACAGGGAGATATTTTTGATGTGTTTGTGGGAGGAGATGAGCTCAACATCCTTCTATTCTGCCATCTTGATCTCTGCCCCCAGTGTTTTTTTTTTTTTTTTTTGCCTGTGCTGAGTCTTTGTTGCCACACACGGTTTTCTGTAGTTGCAGCAAACCCAGGCTGCTCTCTATGCGCAGGGCACAGGCTCCTCATTGTGGCGTCTTCTCTTTGTGCCGAGCATGGGCTCTAGGGCATGTGGTCTTCAGGAGTCATGGCACGTGGTCTCCAGGAGTCGTGGCGCGTGGTCTCCAGGAGTCGTGGCGCATGGGCTCAGGAGTCGTGGCATGTGGTCTTCAGAAGTCGTGGCGCGTGGTCTTCAGAAGTCGTGGCACATGGGCTCAGGGGTCGTGGCGCGTGGGCTCAGGGGTCGTGGCGCATGGTCTTCAGGAGTCGTGGCGCATGGGCTCAGGAGTCGTGGCGCGTGGTCTTCAGGAGTCGTGGCGCGTGGTCTTCAGGCGTCGTGGTGCGTGGGCTCAGGAGTCGTGGTGCGTGGGCTCGGGTCGTGGCGCGTGGGCTCAGGGGTCATGGTGCGTAGTCTTCAGGCATCGTGGCGCGTGGTCTTCAGGAGTCGTGCATGGGCTCAGGCGTCGTGGCGCGTGGTCTTCAGGAGTCGTGGCGCGTGGGCTCAGGGGTCGTGGCGCGTGGTCTTCAGGGGTTGTGGCGCGTGGGCTCAGGGGTCGTGGTGCGTGGTCTTCAGGCGTCGTGGCGCGTGGTGTTCAGGGGTCGTGGCACGTGGGCTTAGGGCTTGTGGTGCGTGGGCTCAGGAGTTGCAATTCTCAGGCTGTGGAGCACAGGCTCAATAGTGTGGTGAACAGGCTCAGTCTCTCTCTGGTATATGGGATCTTCCCAGATCAGAGTTCGAACCTGTGTCTCTTGCATTGGCAGGTGGAAGAGCCACCAGGGAAGCCCCCTCAGTGGTTCTTAACCTTTGAGAACCTAGTGCCCTGTGGATGAAAGCACAGACACAGGGCTTGTTGAGAATCTGGTGGCTTCCCAGGCCTTGAAGCACTCCTTGGTGCCCCTTAAGACCCTGGACCATCCTTGTCCCCATGGTTTTTCGTGCCTCTTCCTCCCAGTCCTTCTGATCCCCATTCCACCGAGTCCAGCTCTGAAGTCTGTACTCTTCAAAGTGAGGGTCTCTGACTGTATCAGTCACTGCGGTGAAACCCAAACCTTCCCTGCCGCACCGGCCGTGGGAACCAGGCCTCGTCACTAGCTTCTGCCTCTGATCTCCTGTAACTCTGGCACTCAGTTACACTCTGTCCTGGTCACTTTTTATTTTTAATGTGTGTGTATCTTGTCTCACCTTGATCGTCAACTTCTCTGGAGCCGAGGCTGGGTCTTTATGACAGCCGCCTAGCAGAGCACTCTACATAGTAGGTGCTCAAGAAAGATTTTCAACTGAACTCAAGGGAATAGACTCCCATAACGGAATGAACTCATTTCAGAAGTTCATTACCAAGTCATGAAAACCTTTTTTCATAGATCCCCCTGGACTGAATCCAGCCCTACCTTAATTAGCAAAGCAATCTGCAGCACCCTTTCCCAAAGTGCTTATGCATCCCTTTGTGTGACTAGAATAGGGGCCGCTGTACCAATCGCTGTCACCACCCAAAATTCAATTTTGAAAATTGAAATCAGTGCCTGCGGCAACGATGTAGATTTGTATGTGTAAAAGTTTAATATGGTAAAGAGAAATTTACTGACGACTGAGCAGGGGAAATGCAAAAGGAGCGAAAACAGAGCCATAAAGGACACTTTGTCAGTTGAACATCTATTTTACTCGCATTCAGGGAGCAGAGCTGGGTTTTTCATGATATCTCTTGCTGCCTTTTTCACACCCAGTGCTGCTATTAGTCCTAAAATGTCTGTAATCTCATTAGGTATGAATGCAAAATCAGGTAATTTAAAGCTTGTATATGAGAATGTTTCTTAAAGTGCACAGTACACTTCATCAGGGAAAACTGTATTTCAGAATTCAGTGTTTGTGCTGGAATCTGTGAATAAAGTGTAGGATATAGATATGTGGTAAGGCTTCCAGAATTAGAGAATTATTTCTATTGATGTACTTTTAAGTAGTAAATAAGACTATTTTGTAATTGCTGAGCTTGGGTTGGGTGTGACTAGGAACCCAGAATTGGCCATGGCTCCATCTCTGCTTAGGCAGCAATAACTGGCCAGAAATGGCCACACCTCAGCTCCTATCACTTCCACTGAGCTACCTTTACAGCCTTGTATAGACATCTTCTGACCTCAGATGGGAAATTGAGTGGCAAGTTCATTTTTTGGTGATTGGTCATTTAGAGGTGATTCTCAGATTATTCAGTGAGCTCCAGACTTTACGGAAAGTATCTGGGAGACTGTCCCTTTAATACTGAAAGACTTTTGAAAGGTCGAGGGAACCCAGAGGGTCACCTTGTTGTTTGAATGGTGTACTGCAGGGTGACCCCTTCCTCTCTCTGTCCCTCCCCTCTGCCCTCCTGCCCTGTCAGAGGTGGGAAGCGCTGGGCAGCAAGGGGACACCCTGCCCCCCGCCCAGGGTACAGAGGAGGTGGCTGAGCAGGCCTGCAGCCTGCCGTCACCGTCACACTCAGGAGGGGCAGGAGGGGACTCCTGTTGGCGAGACCCCCAAGGGCGAGGGTCTGGTGGGGGCTTGGACTGGTGAGGACGCAGCGTGCTGGCGGTCTGTGCCCGGTGGGGGAGCCGGGGCGGGGTGCTGACCAGAGGCAGCGCTGTGAGAGCTGGGGTGGGACAGTGGTCAATGGTGTAGGAGGGGAAGGTCAGGACGCGGGGCCTGCAGGTGGAGGACAGGTTCTGCAGGCGGCCGCTCTCTTGGCAGAGATGGGGGCGGTGTGTGATCTCCGCTGGGGTGACCGCGGCGCACTTGGGGCCCACTGAGAGCCATCAGGGTCAGGACTGGAGGTTCGAGTAGGGCCGGAGCAAAGCTTCGGTAGTCACGTCCACCTCCAGCCACACCCCGCAGTCACAGCAGCAACACTGATCCACTGCTGTGTCCTCACTGCTGGCCCCTAAGCGTGGGCACAAGCCGGCCCCGTGCCTGGAGGAGCCCCGTCCCTTGGGGACTACTGCCTGCCCTCGCCAGGACCCTAGGGGGGTCTTCCTGGCTCCGCTAGTGGCATCAGGGGCCCTCCACACACCCTCACTCCGCTTTCCCGGGGTCAGCCTGAAGTCTTCTCTCTTTCGCCCGGTAGGTAGTGCAGTGAAGGCCAGTTTTTACTGTAACTGTTTACTACTGATAGTAACCACCTTCATTAGCGTCCTAGGCCCTGAATTCAGAGCAGTCCAGGCCTTACCTCACTTATTCTCACATCACCCTCAGAAACAGGGAATATCGTTATCTTTTCTTTTAAAAGAAAGGTTAATTTGGCCAGTATGCTTCAAAAATGTCAGTACAGGAAAAACAAAGGCCGAGGTGTCCTGGCTGCAACAGAAAGAAATGTGGCAGGTAGTGCTGGAGGCAAGCCTGGGCCTAAAGTACTTTTTTCCTACAGGATTTTTACTGAGACAGTTGACAGAGTTGGAATATAGACGCTGGGATAGATAGAAGTGTTGGGTCAACGTTGAATGTCCTGAATTTGCTCATGGGTCTGTGGTTATATGTCATCATATAATATCATCATAATGACATAATGTCATATAATGACATCATAAAATGTCATTATTCTCAGGAAATTAAGTGTCAGGAGAGAGAGGGTGATTTGCCCGATACCGCAGAGCTCGTAAGTGATGGGATCCAGACACGGTGGTTTGATCCCGCTGCTGCCCACAGCCACACACACCTGCTCCAGCATGGGCTGGGCATACCGGATTTCTCTTCGGTTTGGAAGCGAACACATCCATCCGATGACCTTGTGACAGTCCACACAGTAGTCGCTAGAAGTCTGGCTGGTATCACTCTCTTTTTCCTTTTGCACCTCGTGCCTTCAGTCCATCTGCCGTCTGGTTAGCTCCGAGTTTTGCATGCCCTGCCAAAGACAGAACGTTCAAAATGCTCTTCCTGCAAAGTGCCTGCTGCAGATTCTTTTCCAGCTGGACATTCTCTGAAAGCACCGCCTCAAGGAATCAGAACTCAGTCACCAGCCTCCTGTTTTTCCATCCATTCTTTCTTTTCAGCCCTTTAACCCCGATCCATTCAAATAGTGCCTTTTGTTATTATTCAGCAAACACTGGCTGCCTCCTCAGCCCCTCACCTCTTCTCTGGTGAGGTGGCCACCTGGGCGGTCTGCTGATAAGGGGCCTGAACGGGGGAATGGAGCGAGGAGAACTCGGTGACAGATTGTCTTTTTTGTCCACTGTAAAGTGGGGACATTATCTGACGTGCACACAGAGACAGAAGCAGAGCTGCCTTTTTTAAAACACTTAACTACTGATTTATTTATGCTCTTTCTTCTTCGAGAAAGAATTTAAGTTGGAAAAATCCATCATTTGAATTCTGGGAGAAAACATTGAAGAGAAAGTTTCTTTCTGGGGAGCTTTCAGATTTCTTGGCAGAATAATACAAGGAACTGTAGCTAAATAATGGCAAGGGCAGAAGGAAGGGAAAACTAGGAAGAGGCATGAAAGGGGAAAACCCGTTTCTCCTCCGTGTGTAGCCCTTCCTCCCTGGAATTCCCAGTGGGGCCATCTTCCTCCTCTCTGTCTGCAAGGCATCCCTCTGCGAGCCGGGCCCTGTCCTTCCTCACAGCGCCTAACTGACTCTCCCTCTCGGTTCTCCTCAGTTCACCTGTCTCATCCTAAAACACTGCTTTCTTCATGTTTTTTTCCTTATAAAATTCAACAGCTTCCTCCTCACCACAGATGAAAGTTCAGATGCTTTTTTTTTTTTTGCCTTTCATAAGAGGATCTGTGTTTTGAAGGTTTAACTCACAAAGCTCTTTTTCTTTCCCCTGCACGCTCAGGCCCTCTGCCAAGTGGCCTGGTCCGGGGCATAGGCAGCCCCTGCCTCCTCTGCCCCGTGCACACCGCCCCCTCCACCGGGAAGGCCCGCTGCACTCTCCCCAACTCCCGTGCATTCTTCAGAACCCTGTTTAGTCCCACTGCCACCACCTGCTGACCACTTGGGCACACGGGAACTCGCCGCCTCTGGCTTCTTGCGGCCTGCACTGCCCGCGGCCCGCACTGCCCTCAGCGCTCCTGCCAACATTGTATTTTTACTGCAGTACCTCCCACCTTGGTGGCTTGCTGATTCACACATCACAGGTGCCCCACAAGTGTTGATTTGCCGATTGAGTTTTTCTGCAGGTTGGGGGGTTGCTGAGGTGGAATCGTTATTCCAAAAAGGAGATTTCTAGCAGGACCTGTGGTCAGAGAAGCCAGCGCAGAGCTGCAGGCCTGCTTCCTGTGAAAGCGTGACTTAGATGGGGTCCTTCCTCAAGGTGCAGGGTGCAGGCCGGTGTGGGGGCAGGGCTCGTTTGCTCACTTTCTGGGGGGTTCTTTGTTTTTCAGGTTGCAGAGCCTGAGGCCTGTGATCAGATGTACGAGAGCTTGGCACGGCTCCATTCAAACTACTACAAACACAAGGTGAGTGGGCCACCGTCTTTTCTGTTCCCAGCCCTCTGACTGGAGACAGCCAATACAAGTGAGTGAAATCTGATTCTATGTTTTGTATAGAATTGTGGTTTTGCTACTTTCGAATGTAACCAGTAATTTCAGCCAAGCCAACTAAGGCACTTGGTAGAGGCTTTTAGGTCACCTACATGAAAGCTGTTTGTAATTTTGAAGAAAAGCCACGTTTTGTATGGCAGGGCGTGCTTCTGGGTGTGTCTGACAGCTTTTGGCTCTCACACAGATTTTCCCACCCTCCTGACAGAGCTGGTTGGTCTTCTCCACACTGGTGACAAAGTTGAGGTGACTGGGAAGTCCTGTCAGAAAACGCTGGGCCTCTCCTCAGCTCTGACAAGTCTGCTGTCAAATTCCACTAAGTGTGTTTCTTCCCCAGGCTTGAAAAATGTGCTCAGTAACTCCACAAATACGCACAGCCGAAGGCCTAGTCCGCCTGAAAAGGGGATTTCTCCTAAATCCTCATGACCCAGAGTATGGTCCATGAGCAGCAGCATGGCACTGCCTGGGGGCTGGTTAGAAACGCTCAGGTGCCTGGCCCGGCCCCTCCCGACCCCAGCCTGGGGCTCCAGAGGCTCAGGCGGGTGCCCGCCCTGGAGCCGCGTGCCCGCCCCAGAGCTGCCCGCTCCAGACGGAGCTGGTGTGGCCTGCAGGTGGCGCTGCTCCCCTCCCTCTGGCCTCTGGACACCCAGGGCCTGTGAACTGCCCTTGAGAGCTCGCTTCTCTCCACAATGGTCTGGGCCATGGGTGTGCTGTGGAACTAATCTCTCCCATCCCTCCCTCTCTGCCTCTGTGACCAGTACCCTCGCCCCAGAGACACAAGCTTCAGCGGCCTGTCCCTGGAAGAGTACAAGCTGATCCTGTCCACAGGTATGGAAAGCGCAGCTCCTGCTGCTTCTGGTTGGTTTGCAAATGGGTTTTTGAGTGCCCAAGGGGAATCATCTAATAAGACAGCTTTGCTTGATGGAAAGTCTTGTGGACTAGCCTACAGGAAATTCTGAAGCTACAGGCCTCATGTTTTTTGGTCATAGAATATGGAGAAGGTCAAAGGCATTATTTAAAAAAAGCGAATTTATCTTCAGAGCCTTTAAATTCAAGACTGGGCAGCAGGGAACAGGGGAATATGTATTTGCCAAATGGAAGTAGTTGAAATCAGGATGGAAGGAAAATAATTTTATTTTTATGGTCCTAAGAGGGCTTTATAAACAATGAGGGTTTTAATTAAAACAAAAAGCCATTCAGTGGACGTGTACAGAGACATGGGCTTCGGGTTAGATATGGGTTTAACTAGGTTTGTTTTGGAGTCCTTGACAGACTCTGATTAACAAGAAAGGAAATACCCTGCCTCGCCCAGCCCCTCCTTCTTCCCCATCTCTATTGTCACTGGAGGGGCACGTGGCGGGTGGTGGCGGGTGGTGGCAGGGGGAGCCTGGGTTGAAACAGGCAGGTTCTGGAAAATTACTATTTTTATTGCCAAGGACACCACATATAAAAATAGGCTAACCTTTTCTGGGAGGGCATGGCCCTGAAACATTTGCCTTCTGGTACTCTAGAAATTTCTGTTTCCTATTTCTCTGGTATCCTTCAGCCACTAAGGTTTCCAGAAAACTCTTAGCCTTCTGAACAGATTAAAACCTGGTGGTGTCATCTGCCATTGTGTGAAAAACTGGGGTAAAGATACTTTGGCCAGGCAGAATCACTTTATTGGCAATTTTATATATATCCAAATGAATATACCCCCATGTCCCCAGGCCCATGTAATTACAAGCTTCAATGCACAGTGTCATTGTGAGGACCCCAAAGAGTTTAAGCAAACTTTGAACTTGGAATCAGAATGGAAAGGAGTTCTAGAGGCTCAGCCTCTGCCCTTTGCTAACCCTCAGGACGCTGGGTTGGGGGAGAACAGGGACACCAAGAGGGGGAGACGCAAGACCTCCCACCACTGGCCTGTGCCGCAGCTTGTTCTGGGACGGCGGGGAGCTCAGCCTTAGGAAATTGGCTAATAATTAGCTTTCACAGCAAGCCTCATCTTTTTGTTGTGACTCTGCGGAATGAGTTTACCGAATGTTTGCTTTGACAGGGTAGGAGAACACCTTGTACTGTTCGTAGTGAGGGTTTGAGGGCCTGGCGAGTCTGAACTGTGGCTGCAGTCTTGGTCCTAAGTGTGTCCACCCTGGTGTGGGGTCCCGGGAGTCTCTGAAGGAGCCTCGGGGCTTGTCGGGACAGGGAGCCCACGGCATCTCGTTTTGTGCCCCACAAGGCAACCTGGACTTCTGGAAAAGTCGGGGTAGGATGCTGGGCTCATGGCTGGGGTAGAGTGCAGGTCCTAATTTAGTCAAGAGTCCACTGACAATAATTGTAATAATGTAAGTTACGTTTTTGTTCAGAACAGCTATTCTTTTTCTTCATAAGTTTCATTAAGAGATGGAAATCCAGGCTATGAAAATTAATGTGAAAATCTAAATTTAAAATAGAAGTAAAATTAGGTATCATAGAACTTTAGCCCTGGAGAGACTTTAGACCAGTGGTTCTCAACCAGGATGAGATTTTGCCCCGCCGGTAAACTCTGGCAGCGTCTGGAGACCATGTTAGTTGTCATGGGAAGGGGCAGGCGGGAAGGGGCAGTTTGCTGCTGTTGTCCGGTGGGTCATGGCTGAGATGCTGCCACAGTGCCGGGTCTGCCCCGCAACAAAGAGCTTCCTGGCCCTAAACCTCGCTGGTGCTGAGACTGAGAAACCCTGCCCTGGTTGCTTTGGGGTGGGGAGGAGGGGTGGATGTATGTTTTTAAATGAAGGCCCGACTGGCTCCTGCTGCCTTCACATCTGTGAAGATGGCTACCTTTTCTTGAATGTGGGCCAGGTGCCAAGTACATCACCTCCATTATTTCCTTTAAAGGTCCCAACTTTTGGGGTTTCCCTGGTGGCTCAGCTGGTAAAGAATCCGCCTGCAATGCCGGAGACCTGGGTTTGATCCCTGGGTTGGGAAGATCCCCTGGAGAAGGGAATGGCTACCCACTCCAGTATTCTGGCCTGGAGAATTCCAGGGACTGTCCATGTGGTCACAAAGAGTCGGACACGACTGAGTGACTTTTCACTTTCACTGGTGGCTCAATGGTAAAGAATCCTGTCAGTGCAGAAGCAATGCAGGAGACACGGGTTCTCCCTGATCTTGGAAAATCCCCCGTGCCTTAGAGCAACTAAGCCCATGAGCCACAACTGTGAGCCTGTGCTCCAGAGCCCATGAGCCCTAGAGCTGGCGCTCCACTACAAGAGAAGCCGCCCCAATGGGAAGCCTGCACACTGCCACTAGAGAAAAGGCCGCACAGCACAAAGACCCAGCACAGCCAGAAATAAATAACATTATTACAAAATACAGCTCACAACTTTTGAGGCAGGTGTTTATGTCTCCACTTCTTAGATAAGGAACCTGAGGCTCAGAGATGAGGAACCTGATTGCTTGAGGGGACCCAGTGTGGAAATGGTGGGTGGGGACGGGGGCCCGGGCCCAGCTGCCTCCTGGAGTTGAGGGTGTCCGCTCATCCTCGTAGTGTGGGTGGACCTAAGTGCCTGGGTCAAACCCCAGTTTTGCCGCTTCCTGCCATGCAGACTGCTCAGGTTCCCTTACCCCACTCTTTCTCAAGCCCCCACATCTGTACGACGGAGACAGGCCTCTGTGGCTCAGGTTGAGTTTTGTGATGAGCCTCAGGGCGCGTGGGTTGCGAAGCTGACACAGCAGCACTGTGTCCTGGCTCACGTGGAGTGGAGCGGGCACTGCTTGGATGCCGCATGGTGACGTGAGCAGAGGCCGCTATCAGGACGCGGTCTCGGGCACACCAGGGCTCATCCACACTCACGTTATTTGTCTGTTACCCGGCTTGGCTCGCTTCTCAGGAGTTGGAGCTGCGCGTCCTTTTCTCTGAAGAGAGGCATGCCTGTACGGCGAAAGCCCTTGGGGCCAGCTTGTGTGATTGTTTTACACTTCACCATTTTTTTGTTGTCTTCTCCTTTTGCAGATACGTTGGATGAGTTTAAGGAGATAAATAAAGGCATGTGGAAGAAGCTGCAGAAGAAGTTTGCCCCCGGGAACCCCGAGGAAAAGCACAAAGCCTGGGTGCGGGCCTTATCGCGCCCGCGCACCTAAGCGTGGAGCCGTGTTATGTTGCCATCAATAAAACGCCCTGGTTTCCCCGTCCTCCTGGTTCAGGACTCTCGTCTGCCCTTCACAAAAAGGAAGCCTTTGTTTCTCTAAAGAAAGCTGCGGCCTGAGAAGGGATGCAGGTTGAGCATCCGCCCGCCCACTGGTCAGGCTCGGGCGTCCCTGGGAGAGGAAGCGCGGGTCTGCGTCTGGGCCTGAGAGGGGAAGGTGACTGGGCCTCTGGGCAAGGTGCTTCCTGCGCAGCCACAGGGGCCCCACCTGCCAGCGGGGGTCTGCCTGGCTCCTGGCAAGATCTCGGGCTCCCTTTTGTTGTAGGCGCTCCTGGGGGAGAGCCAAACATAGCGGTAAGCACCGAAGAAGGCATCCTGTCCCGTCAACAGAAAGCGGTGGCGCGCTGTGGCTGAGGGCTCAGCCCTCCGCCCCTGCCTCGCGGAACAGCCGCGTCCCAGATCTGCCCGAGGGGCAGGGTAGAGCGGCCGGCGGGCCGGCTGGGGCCTTGGCTCGAGTCGGCCCAACGCTGGGGGCGGCCACATGGCAGGCCCCGGCGGGGACAGCCGCAGGTCACCTCGTTACTCCACAGCCTCAGCGCTCACCCGCGGACGGTCACGGTCCCACTTGAGCTTTCTTGTCAAGAGCAGAGCTGAGAGGAGGGGTTGGCAGGGTTGACAGCACCCCTTGTTGGGAGAAGTGGAAGTGGGTTCTCAACCTCCTCTGTACCTGGCCTCCTGTGTTTTGGATAAAATAAAATACAGAGGATGATGACAGAAACCAGTTACACTGCGGTGCATTCTGTCCCGGAATCACTGAGACAGGACGGCACTCAGCTTCCCCAAAGAGTGCATGGTGAGGCCAGGCCAGCAGGCAGGGCTCAGGCTGCCCTCTGCCAGCACCATGTTCCCACCGGCCCCCAAGGAGCACAGGAGCCGGCATCCTTTTCTAATGGACTAAATTTATTAATTTATTTAAGGCAATTAACATATTAGTTTTCGGGCTAAAGGATTTGTAAAACATTACACCAAAAGGAGAAAACAGGCAGTGGAAACCAGCCCCTCCTGACACGCCCAGCCCAGTCCCCTGGGCGTGTGGCTGTCCCCAGGAGGAGCAAGGCTCCATGCTGCAGCCTCCCGTCCTCCTGAGCTGTGCCCGAGAGGCTGGCCCGGGCTCGGACACTGAGGTCTGTGCACGGTCTACAGCAGGTCTGGGGCCCAGGGGAGGGGCGCAGCCCTGGGAAGGGCCGAGCCGGCACCATGAATAAGTTAAATAACAAAGCCCTAAAATCACTAGCAACAGCATCACTGCGCCCCGCCAGAGGCGGCAGCGACCAAAATGTAGTGCTTGGAGTACAGAGACCCCACTCCTGATCACCCACCAGGAGGAATATGAAGCAATGTCAGTAACTGCTTTAAGGGACAAAGCAACAGTCCTGTGCGAGGACTGACTTCCTCTAAGGCACTAAGGTAAGCGAGTCCCAGCGAGTTTCTGGGTCTTTTAGGGGCTCGGTCTGGGTAGGGCTGTCCGCTCTGTAGCTTCCCCTCCAGGCTGGCCTGGGGGGTCTGGCCGAGTGGGTGCCGGTGGTTGGGTGGGCACCCAGCCTCAGCGCTCCAGTGTTGCTGTGGCCGGCGGGCCTCCCGTGGTGGCTCAGCGGCTCATGCAGTTCTGCACATCCACGAAGCCCAGCCGCTGCCTGCGTTTCCTCTGCTCCGTCATCTGGGTTTAAACAGATGCCAGCGGTCGGGTCAGGCCGCCCAGAGCCCACCCTCCCCGCGGCCCCAGCTGCTGTTCGGTCCTGGCAGTGGGTCAAGGGCCCCCAGGGTGCAGCAGGGCTGTCAGCCCCAAACCCTGGTCCTCAGCGCCTCACAAACCACTGATTTGGTGCAGCTGGGAGAGCGCTCCATCTATTAGAGGGGCCGCCTGACTGTTTAGTCAGTCACTGCCAGATGGCGCAGAGGACACTCTGGGCAAGAGTGGGTGCTGAGAAGCGGAAGGAGGCCCTAACTTCCTCATCACCCGTCAGCGCCTGGGCCAGCGTCTAGCAGCTGCAGGTTGAGGGTGAGGGGCCGCGAGCAAGGGAGGCCCCACACCTGCACGAGGTCACGCTCGGCCCTGCCCGTCTGCCCTTCAGGGGCGTGGGGGTCGGGGCCATCTCATCTCCCCTCCATCCAGCTCTCCACAGGGACCCGTCTGCCACCCCAGACCCAAGAGGAGGACCAGCAGGAAGGGGGCAGAGGAAGCAGAAAGGCCCCAACACCCTCCCCGCCCCCAGGCAGGCAGGCTGGGACCTCAGCCCCAGCGGGGGCTGCCAGCGGGGGCCAGGACGTGGGGGGCACACCTGCTCCTTGAGCTCGTTGAGCTGGGCGGTGAGGTGGGACACCAGCTTCATGGTGGCGCTGAGCCTGTCCTGGAGGATGCGGATCTCGTTCTGCTCCCCCTCCCCCTCGCTGCTCACCAGTGACATGGCCCGCATCCGGGGAAACCAGTCCAGGTTCTTGTTCTGAAATACATCCCCCCCTGGGGTGAACGCGCGGGCCCAGCCCAGGAAGGCCTCTAGAAAAGCAGTCATGTGGGGGAAGCCTGCTGCCACACCCGTGGCCGAATTACTCCCCAGGGACGTGTCATGGGACAATCTGACTTGACCCGCGTCCCCCCCCGGGGCCAGAGTGACCCTGTGCAGGCAGGGAGCGCAGCGCTGAGACAGGCCGACTTCCGTCAGCCTGTGTCTCCTGCTGTAGCGCTGGGATCCTCTGTTCACTCCTCTCACCCTGCGAGGCGGAGGACGGGCCTCTGTACTCAGACCCGTCTCTCCTTCCTTCCTTCCTCCCGCCCCGCCCCGCAAGCGGGCCCCACACCCCAGGAAGGAGAGAGTCAGACAGATGGCACGTTGAGGGGGCGGGCTCTGCCGGGGGCAGTGGCGTCTGACACTCGGGCGAAGCCACACTTCCCGAGACTGAGGCAGAGTGAGGGGGGTACCTGTTGCAAGCTGAATTCTCAGGCTGACATGCCTGCACTCAAGACCAGTCCCAATACAGACCCAAAAGACGTACAGAACCCCCTCCCGAGTTGTTCTTTCCTTTTAGAGGCTGCAAACTCTCTGCTGTGTGGGCTCCCCACGTGGCACCAGTGGTAAAGAACCCACCTGCCAATACAGGAGACATAAAGAGACGTGGGTTTGATCCCTGGGTTGGGAAGATCTCCTGGAGGAGGGCATGGCAACCCCCTCCAGTATTCTTGCCTGGAGCATCCCATGGGCAGAGGAGCCTGGGGGGCTGCAGTCCATGGGGGTCACAAAGACTCGGACACGACTGAAATGACTGAGCGCGCACGCTCTGCGGTGCAGCAATCTGAAGGTGCTCCACCTCTGACAGGCCCGGTGGGCTTCCTCTACCCTCCAGACCGCTTACTCCCTCACTCACTACTACACTGGACGGTAGTGATGGTGGCTGTCTCGAGTCTGACAGTATGAAGTTCATCCAGGCGCCCTCTCGGCCTGTGACCACCCAGGCTTCAGGAAGCCGCCCTCTCTCTCTCTCGCCCCCGATAGAAAAGACCCCACAGAAAGGGCCACAGAGCAGTCGCCACAAGCAAGGTCGCCTGGCACCGGGCATCCACGGGCCCAGACACCACCTGCATCCTCGGGGGTCTTTTTCCAGAGGCACCCCCCCCTGCAGCACAGCGGGGCTTGGGGGGGCTCCGGCGTAGCCAGCTCCAGCTGCTCCCCGCCCCCTGCTGCCTCTGAACGAGGGTCCACAGCCGTCCCACCCTGCCCCTCACCCCCCAGGCCCTCACCTTGATCATCTGGGCCACGTAGCTCTCCGGCCCCGTGTAGTCCGTTTTGTTCTTCACGCGGACCAGCACGATGAAGTACAGATAGTTCCACATATTGTGCTCAAACTTGATGTGCTCCTCAAACGATACGGTCTTGTTGTCAAACTTGTCTCTCTCCAGACCTGGGGAGGCGGGGGTGGGTGGCAGTGAAGGCGGGCTCCCCGCCCCCGAGCCCCGGTGGGCGGGCAGGGCCTCCTGACACAGCGGGGGCACTGTTTGCAGCGGGGGCACTGTTCTCAGGCTGCAAGTGCTGATGAGGGCAGGTGACAGCCTGCTCTGAGCTACTGAGGTTGCTTCCATTTAAAGCAGCAGCCCCTGCCCTGCCACAGCGCCATGGGGACCCTGCAGACGCTGGGACCCTAGGGCTGGGGGAGTGGGAAGGGCTTGACGAGGGGCCTGGTCCCACGGGGGACCCTGCTCCTTCACCCACAGGGGCCGTGAGAGGACCTGCCCTTCGTACGGGTTGGTGGGGGGAGAAAGGCCCCAGACTGAGGCCAGAGGGTCAAGGCCACCGACCAGGCTCGTTTTCTCCTCTGAGACCCAGAATTTAAAGGAAGGGTTTCGAGGCTCCTTCCTGCTCCCTTGATGACTCCACACTCGGGCAGGGCTCTGTTCCCCCCAGTTCTGGGATAAGCGAACAGTCACCAAGCCACCAGCCCAGCGCAGGGCTCCCTGGGGCCACAGGACCGAGGAAGGGTGGACTGAGGCTTCTGACAGCCATGGCCTCCCGGCGGGAGCCCAGCCTCACCGCAGATGAAGCACGTGGTCTTGAGAATCTCTTCCTTCTTCTGCTTCTCGCTGCGCAAGTCAGCAAAGGTGTCGATGATCACCCCAAAGATAAGGTTCAGCACGATGATGATGACGATGAAGAAGAACAGAAGGTCATAGACCACTCGGGCGGGGAAGAGAGACTCCTGCAGGAAGGAGGCAGGGAGGCTGGGCCCAGCAGCTCCCAGAAGGGCATGAAGGCCCCGAAAACCTCACTGCACAGAGCCAGAATCACCGCTAGAGGCCACGTGCGTGGACGGGAAGAGGCCCTCGAGGAGGAGGCTGGCATGGGGGGCCAGGCCTCGGCTGTGCCCACCCCTGACTGCTAGGGAGGGAACAAGTGGCCCTGAACTCCTCTGCTGCCCTCACAACACACGATCTCACTCATTCTAGGGGACCCCTGGCCAAGGAGCAGCTTCTCACCCTCGTGCCACTGGGGACCGACTATCATCCTGGGAACGCCTGGCTGCCTGCACACGCTGCGCCAAACCCTGAGGCCTCTTCCGAACGGGGAGGCTCGGCTTCCCCGCCCAGCCACCCTGGCTGCAGGCCGGGGCCCGCCCGCTGTCTGACTCACGGCTTTCCCAGCCTGAGAAACCTGGGTGCCAAGGTCTTCCCTCAGAGCATCCACCGTGAGCTGGCAGACTCATCTGGGCTGACGGGGCCGGGAGGTGGCACAGCTACCCCGTACCCGCCCTGAAGCAGGGGGTGCACAGTGGGGTGGGGATGTGAAGGGGGGGACTCGCTCCCCTGAACATGGAGGGGGACGGGGCTGCTCTGCTGGCCGCGACCTGGGGGAGGGGCTGGGGCACTCACGTCTTTGGAGGGCTTGCGGAGGATGTCCCCCACGCCACCGCCGTTGCGCAGCCCGTGGTTCATGACGGTGACAATGCACATGAGCAGGGTGTCACAGGCCCGCTCCGTGCTGTCCGGCTCCTCGTCCTCTACAAGTGGAGCGCGTGCTCAGACCCCGGCCAGGCCAGCTGCTTCCACCCCACTGCACCCGACTCCTGAGACACACTGCCCTCACCTGCCAGGACCTCAGGCACGGAGACTCCTGAGACACAGTCCACGTTGTCCCCACTGCATGTGTTCACAAATGTGGCAGCTCCATGTGGCATCCCCAGGGGGTTGGCTGGAGGGGACAGGGTCAAGGTCAGCAGGTCCAAGGACCTGGCCTCATCATGTCCCTAGTTCTGACCCCAGCATCACCTCCTCCAGGAAGCCTGCCCTGATGCTACCACCTCCCCACTGTCGGGCTATAGTGAAGGGTCTATGTGTACCTGCCCCTGCCGGGCTGCGCTCCAAGGGCAGGGAAGGGGCTCTGCACCCCCAGCCCTGGCACACGGGCAGCTCCTACAAGTACTAAGTTTAACTGAACCACAGGGTCTGCAAACCAGAGTGACAAGCCTCTCCCACCCCTAAGTCTGTCCCAGGGAAGAGGGAAGCACGCTGGTGAGTTAAGACCCCACCCAGAACCCAAGAAGAGAAACGGGGGGCCTGGCAGGATAAGCGCTCTGCTTGTGCAGGCCTCTCGTCCCTACACCCCACCCAGGAGAGGTGCCCCGGACCTCTGGAGTGGTTGCCGGGCAGCCGGTCCACCTCAAGGATGAAGTCATCCTTGAGGAAGAGGAAGCCAACGATGGAGAAGAGGTAGACCAGGATGAGGGCCAGTAGGGCGGTCAGCAGGATGGAGCGGCCGTTGCGGGTCACACTCTTGATGACGTTGAACAGTGTCTCTTCGCGGTAGATGAGGTCAAAGAGCTGCAGGGCAGAAATGAGGACACCACTGGACCCACAGGCTGCCTGCTTCCCACTGGGTCCCACGTCTCCCCCAGAGAGGTCTGCGCTTAGGTGGGTGGAGCCAGGCCCACGGGCCCATTGGGAGAGACATCTCTGGGGAGCCTGGAGTCCTAAAGTCCAAGAAGGAGGGGTCCCGGGGAAAGCATGGGGGCGGAATGAGCAGCATGCATCAAGCACGGCTGGAGGAAGACGGCCAGCTCTCACGGCGCGCTCACTGCCTGTGAGGACACTCTACGAGGCTGTCATGCAGCAGCTCACTTCATCCTCACAACTACTGGAGAGCAGGTGCTGTTAATGATCCATTTTACAGATGGGGAAACTAATGCACGGGCAGTTAAGAAACCTGCCCAAGGTTACACAGCTAGGAGGGGCCACACTGGGATGCAAACCCCAATGGTCTGGCTCCAGAGTCCAGGCTTGAACCCCCACTGTACAGGGGAGATGGGACTATGAGGAGCCATCAGGGTTTTGAAGGCCAGGCTGGGTCCAGCAGACGAGGACACTGGAAATCCTCCCCTCCCAGCCCAGCAGCAAGAGGCCTGGTGCTGGGGAAGCGTCAGCCGCCTCTCCTCCCTGCCCAGCCCCAGCCCCACCCCCACCCACGGCTCACCAGGATGCTGTAGAAGAGCTCATGGGCGAAGAGGCCCAAGACACTCGTCAGGATGTAGCCCACGTGGTATAGGAACTCCATGTCCATGACCATGGCCTTATAGCCCCGGATGAAGGTGCCACGGTTGCCCACGAAGCTCACCACGAACACGATCTTGTTGGTCAGCTGTAGGCAAGTGCAGGGCATGGGGGTCAGTGCCCTATCTCCCACCCTGAACCACCACTCCTGGGGCCAGGTCCAGAGCAGGGGCCAGGTCTTCAGGAGAGTGGGTCTGAGCTGGTCTTGCTCAGCATGGCAGACATGGCATTAATGAAAATGCTCCCTGAAATGCTTCTGGGAGTAAAATAGAGAAGGCCTCTTGGGGATCCCAGCTCCAGGAAGAAGTGAAAAGTGAAAGTGTGAGTTGCTCAGCTGTGTCCGACTCTTTGCAACCCCATAGACTGTAGACCACCGCCAGCTCCTCTGTTCATGGGATTCTCCAGGCAAGAATACTGGAGTGGATGGCCATTCCCTTCTCCAGGGGAGTTTCCCAACCGACAGATCGAACCCAGGTTTCCTGCATTGCAGGTGGATTCTTTATCATTTGAGCCACCAGAAAAAAAGATGCAAGAAAAGGAAAACAGGTCAGAGAAGAACACCCTTGGCCTTTACAATGATTAAGTTAGGAAAAGGTACCCCCCACTTGCTTGAGGCACTTTACTTCTGTCAGCAAACTATCCTAGCACATAAATCTTTGATTTATGGTACACCGGGTACCAAGCAGCCCTGAAGCTGGTGCTGCAAAGTGGCTCCTGGCTGGCTGGCTCTGACTGTCTGCTTCCCTGTGTTGTCCAGGAGGATGGAGGAGACAGAGTGGTCCCAGCTTCAGGTCTGTAATGATCCCGGCGCAGGGACCGAGAGATGGGGCAGAGCAGTGGCCAGTGGGAGGCAGCAGGCCCGCTTCAGGTCCGACTGAGTGATGAACCCTGAGGGGTGGGGGGTGGGGGCCTCCGGCACTCACATTGAGGGCACCCAGGATGTTGAGCGTGGGCCCAATGCCCAGGTAGTAGATGGAGCGCAGGATGAGCGCCACGATGAGGGGGCGGATGCTGTAGCGCTTGGTGAACAGGGCCGCGATGGAGAAGCAGATGAGGATCCAGAAGAGCAGCGAGATGAGCGGGGAGCCCAGCACGCCTGGGGGCCCGGGAGCAGAGACAGGGCGGCTCGCTCAAGCCCACCCACCCCACAGACCCCAAGAAGCCACCCCTTTCCGGGAGCCTTCCCTAGACATTGGTCACCTGGCTGCAGGGCTCCACCCATCACACCTGCATCTGGAGGAGGTGCTCTCCAGCTGCTGCTACCAAACCAGTCTCTGCCTTACATGTGTGTGCACTGTCTACAGAGGGCACGGGCCCTGTCTGCCCCCCTGACGAGGTGCAGAACCCAGAGGGCACTGCTCCCCACGCGGCACCCAGTCCCCCTGGAGCCTGGCTGGCCCCAAGGCCCTGCTCACATCAGGGGGGGGGGCATGGAAGGCTCAGGGCCCCCCCGCCTGCCAGCCCTGTGTCCTCACCTGTGGACGCACCCTCCACATAAGGGTAGAAGAAGGCAATGATGATGTTGATAAAAACGGCCAGGTTGAAGGAGATGCTGCCCCAGAGGGTCATGCGGCGGGAGAACCAGTAGATCAGTGGCATGCCTGGGAGAGGCGGGGGTAGGGAAGGGGGTCCTTGGTTAATATCACCTGCCCTCCCTATGAGGGGGACCATCAGCCTCAAGCCGCAATTCAGGAGGAAAACATGATCGGGGCCCTCCTTTGGGGGGGGGCCCTCACCAGTAGGTGAGGGGGGCGTCAGGGGCATCAGTGAGCAGCTCCAGCCCAGTTCATCCCGCCCGCCCGCCCGCCCGGGGGTTCTCACTGCGGAGCTTGCGCTGCCACTCCATCTCGTTGTGCAGGAAGGAGGACTGGTCGAAGAAGTCGCTCACTTTGCTGCCCTGCTCATCCTGCTCTGTGGTAGTGAAGAGCCGGTGCTTGGTCTCCTCCGTCAAGAACTGGCAGATGCCGGGCACGGGGAACACGATCTGCTCCATGCTGCGGTCCTGCCGCACGATCTGGACGGATACGGTGCCTGGTCAGCCCCGAGCCTCGGCCCTGCCCTCACCACGACCCCACCCTCGCCGAGGCCCCGCCCTCACCACGGCCCCGCCCCCAATGAGGCCCCTCCCTCATCAACAGCCCCGCCCCTGCTGAGGCCCCGCCCTCATTGAGGCCCCAGTCCTCATCACGGCCCCGCCCTCATCACAGCCCAGGCCCCACCTCTATCTGGGACGTGTGATTCTCGTAGTAGGCCAGCGGGTCCTCCTCCTGCTCCTGCACCGGTGCTGAGGACTTGAGCATCTGTGACAGCTGCTTGTTGTTGAGGCTGAGCTGGGGTGGGGGTGCCCGGGTCAGGCCTGGCAGCCCCCGCCTCCGGGACTGAGCCCTGCCCTGAGCTACACCGCAGTGAGTGACCCCCCCTAGCTAGACCTGACCCAGCCCTAAAGGGGAGACAGTCCTGCGGGACAGTCAGGGCCCTCCACAACCCTGCCCAGGTGCACCCGGAGGTCCTGCTCTAGGCTTCCAGACCCGGCCCAGAACCAGGCCGCAGCCTTGTCCCCCCTCTGCTGTTTCGGTTACATCCGGACCAGGGCTGCTCCCACGGGTTCTCAGCCAGCTCCCCTTCCCTCCCCCCCTCCCCGGCCCCCATCCCAGATTCTAGCCAGGCTCTGAGGTCTCAGCTATGCCCAGCCCCACCAATAGGTCATAGCCCTGCCCTCAATTCCTACCCTCACCCCCAGATACTATCCCATCCAATCTCCCGCCTAGCCCCGCCCGGGCGCAGCATTAGCCACGCCCCACGCCCAGCCCTGTGCTCTGGGCCCCCCACCATGGAAGAGATGCCCTCGGCCTCCTCCTCTTGGATGCGCTTCACAGGCTTCAGCAGGTGCTGCAGCTGCTTGTTGTGCCTGGAGAGCTGGGAGGGCAGCAGAGTCACGGGGAGTGGTCGAGGGGCGGGTCCACCCGCCAGGGGTCGTGAGGTCGGGCTGGTACCTGCAGCGCCAGAATGTAGATGTTGTGGCCCACTTCCCGGGGGCTCACGTCTGAGTTCTCACGCTCCTCTTCCTGCAGGTAGGCCTTCTTGATGACGTCCACCTGGCGGGGCAGAGACTGATGAGTGCCCTCTTCCTGGGGTGCAGGGAGGGCTGGGCCCTGACCGCCAGCCCAGCACACCCACCTGGGCCACGGCCCCACCTGACCGCCAGCCCAGCCTCACCAGCTCCTGGGGCCGCAGGCTGATGAGGATGCGCTCGGCGTTTTCACTGTCGTGCCGGCTCTCCATCAGAGCCAGGAGCAGCTTGGAGGCATTGTCCTGGGGTGGGGAGACAGGCCACAGTCTGAGGGCCCCCAACCCCTTCACTGACTACTCTGTAACAGTCTCTTTGCCCACAAGTCTCATGGCCTTCTTGTTCCCCACTGACCCCCAGGGTTTGCTAAGGGTGCTGTGTATCCAGTCCTCCTTCCCCCACTCTGTGGCAAGAACACCCACGCCCATACAGCAGACATGGACACGGAGGCCCTCGGATAAACCCAGGGCATGTCCGCTTCTAGAGCAAGTGTACATATGGCACATTTGCACACACGTGCTCTCGTGTGCACAATAAGCATGCATGTATCACACACCTGCACGTCCCCCATGCTTACACACATGACACCCACACGGCACACAAATACAGAACGCTAACTTCACACACAGCAGCACGCACACCTATGCGAGCTCACGTGGGCTGCCCCGGGCCCCACCTTGAGTTGCAGCACCAGGTCCATCCGGTACTTGCATAGGGGGCTGATGTCATTGAGAATCAGCGCGGTGATGATGTCTATGCCGTTGGACTCGTGGGTCACGATGCAGGTCTGGCGGCAGGCAGGGGTGAGGATGACACGGGGCCCTGGGCCTCTCAGAACCCGTGGCAGCTCCAAGGGCTTGGGACTGCCCCCTGCCCGGCCTGCCCCGTTCTCCCCCGCGTCCGCGCAACCGCACGCGGCTCCCACAGCTCACCTGGTTCTCGTGGCAGGGGCCCTGGCAGTACTCGGTGAGGGTCTCCAGGGTCTGGATGACGAGGCCCACGTTGTCCTCGTTGATGTAAAGCCCCAGCAGCCCCAGGCCGCCCGTGGTGCTGCCACACATGATGTCCAGGAACTGCAGGGTCTCGCACACCAGGTTGTAGTTTGTTTTATTGTTCTGGCAGCGCAGGAAGTTCTGCAGAGTATGGGGAGGGGTGCGCACAGCGCCGCTGCAGCGTGGAGGGAGGGCCCGCCTTGGGACCACGATCATGCGGGCGATCATGCAGGCGGCCGGGATGGGGGCTTCGCCGGCCTCGGAGCCACATGCCGTAGTGCCCAGGCCTGACGCGGGGGGGCGCAGAGTAGGGGCAGGTTTCCGGAGGTGGGGTGGGGCGTGAGGTGGGCGGGGCACAGGGAAGGGCGGGGCTGATGGGAAAGGGGCGGGGCGTGAGGTGGGAGGGGCGCAGGGAGGGACAGGGGCAGGGTGGGGTGAAGGGAGGGGTGGGGCGGGGCCTGGGTGGGCGGGGCGGGGCCTGGGTGGGCGGGGCGGGGCTTCACCTGCAGGTCCCTGTTGTGGTTCTCGCACAGCAGCTGAAGAAAGCGCAGTATGGGCTGCATGATGAGCACGGACGTGCCCATCTCGTTGCTCTGCACGCGTTCGCCCACCTCGTGGCCCCGGCGCAGGCTGGGGCCCAACGCATAGCGGGATGAGGAGCTGGGCATCGAGAAGGAGGCCACGCGGCCTGCGGGGTGAGGCCTGGTGAGGCTGGGGCTGCTGGGAGCGCTCAGACCTTCGCTTTCACCCTCCGTTCCCACGCTCACAACTCGGCCCGCCCACCTTGCCTCCCGCCCCAGTCTGCATCCCCGGCCCGTCAGTCACCCTCTTGAGCCTGACCTTTGGAGGTGGGATCTGCCTGCTCACGGTCCTCACGCGGCTGGCTGCCCAGGTCGCTCATGTTGACGGCCACCGTGGACTTGGTCTCCTGCTGGGCCCGCTTCATGCGGTCGTGCAGCACCTTGAAGAAGCGCTCTGACTTCTTATCGCTCGTCATCAGGTTGTAGAAGGATTTCTGGGGTGAACAGGAAGATGGAGGGGCAGGGCGCCTCAGCACTGGGCCTGGGTGAGATCCCGGGAGGCTCCCTCCTGTGCTACGGGATCAAGGTGGGGGAGACAGAGACGCCCCGGTGCCCTGTGCCTGAGGCCAGGCTGGGGACAGTCGAGACCAGCAGAGGTAGAGGGGGAAGGGCCAGTGACCACCATGCAGGAGGCCTGCACGAGCTTCCTACCCACTGGCACCTGCTCTGGCCCCCCATCAGTTCCCCACACAGCAGCCAGAGGGGTCCCCCTGAAGTCCAAGTCATGTCCCTTCTCTGCTCAAAATCCTGCAGCTACCCTATCTCCCCAGAGGCAGGCCCAGGCCCACGGGGGCCACGAGGCCATGTGATGACCTACCGCCTCCCTGAGCCCAGCGCCTACCACCCCTCCCTCACCCCCTCCAGCCACAGGAGCTACTTCCCCTTCACAGCTTCCGCAGCCTGCTCTGCCCCCTGCACCCTGCCCCACTTCTCCACGTGCTCACTTCCAGGTCCTCATTCAAACGTTCCCCTCCCATGGGCCTTCCCAATGACTCCTCCTAAGATTCCCCTGGCCTGGCACTCCCGAAACCCCTTCCTGCATTATCACCATCTAGCGTGCTCTCCATATTACATAGGGACTGCAGTGAGGGACTGCTGTCTCCACTAGGATACAAGAACTAAGGCAACATAGGTTCTGGCTCTTTTGTTCTAGAGCCTAGAAAACAGCCAGCACACAGAAGGCACTCACTCAACACAGACTTATCGGAAGAATGAATGAACGAATAAATGAACAGAGATAAGACCATCAGAGAGGGCTTTTGGAGAAAGCAAGTTTTTAGTTGGATACCAAAGGCTAAGGAGCATGTGGGAGGGCAGGGAAGGAGGCCTGAGCAGAGGCTGAGAGGCAAGAATGGTGGACGTAATTGAGGCGGAGATGGTGGGCAAAAGGCCCAGGCCGGGATGGAGCAGGGCAGGGGTGTAGGATGGAGAAGGGCCACGTGACTTAGAGCAAACACGAGAGGCAGAGCCGCCCACGAGTAGTTGGACTCACACTGCCCCCTGGGGCTGGATGCCTGCCCACAGGGCCTCAGTAACTGGCACACTGTCCTCTGCCTGGGCAAGGGGGGACAGCACCCAATGAGGAGAGCCCCCTGCAACCCTGCCCCGCACACCTGGATCTCGGTGTTCCCGCCGTCCAGCAGGCGGATGGCCAGGCCGATGCTCTCCTGGAAGATCTTCTCGTTCTTGGTGCTGGTGATGAGGTCACACACCAGCTTGGTGGCCCCCTCCTTGTCCAGCCGGCACTGGGTGGCTGCGATCACCGACCAGTCTTGGTCCAGGCCTGGAGGCGGGGAACTCGCTTAGGGAGGAGCGTGGAGGGAGGGGAAGCAAGGGCCTGGGGCGAACTGTCTCCCCAGAGGCCTGGCAGGGGGGACACAGGACTGACCGGTGCCCATGGGGTCTGGGAGGTCCCCCCTCGAGCTGGACTTCCGGTTCTGGAGGTAGTTTTGCAGCAGCATCTTGCGCAGCTGGTTGCCCTGCAGGGAAAGGAGCGAGGCCCATGGTGGCCCGTCTCACCCTTTACCATCCAGCCCGGTGGTCCTGGCCCTGAGCCCCTTGTGGCCAGGCCCGTCCGGCGCCCAGCCCCCCGGGGCACTCACTCGGTCCCCGTACTTGGTCTTCTTCAGCAGCATCTGCTGCAGCGTCCTCAGCACCTTGACGCACAGCTTCTCCTCCGACTCCATGAGGTCCTTGGTGTGCTGGATCAGCCTGACCGGAGCGGAGGGGGCCGTGCTCAGGGCCATCCCTTACCACTGCGCGGCCACCGCCCCCGACCCTGCAGGCCTTCCCCACCCGGGCCGCTGCGCCCCTGTGCCCTCGGCCCTGAGCCAGCGTCGCACTCACTTGGACAGGAAGCCCCCGCTCTCGCAGCGCTGGTGGGCCTCACTGCCCTCCAGGAAGAGCAGCTCAGGCCAGTGCAGGACGTCCACCAGCACGGACAGCTCGGCCTGCACCAGGGGCCTCAGCCGCTCCTCCAGGGCAGTGATGATGTCCTGGGGTGGGCAAGGCAGGGTCACCGCTGGGCAAGCTGCAGGCCGCCCAGGCCCAAGAGATGACCAGGGCGTGACCGCCATTCCCCTCACCCCAGCACCAAAGGGCCGCACAGACTGACTGCCCTCGTCTGACGGCCCTGGGCCCGCAGAGCTGCCCGGCACAGCGCGGGACGCCTGGGTGCTCGGAGCCCCCTGGTACACCCTGGCTTTTCCCCCAGCCCCTCCTCTAGCTCTGTGCGGACCTGGGCAAACCCCTCGCCCTCTCTGGGTCTCCATCTTCTGCCACAGGAGGACAGTAACCCACCACACCCCGTCAGGAAGCCAGTGAGACAGTGTGTGACAGAAACAGGAAGGTGCTATCTTGAGCGAGAGGTGTCCCAGCCCCCCTTGATGAGCGCCAACCCTGCAATGGTGCCCCTGCCCCTGGCGGCACCCAGGAGGGAACAAGCTAGCCAGCTCCCTCAGAGGGGTGGGGTGTGGACAGTCCAGAAAGGACGCAGCCCGAGCACAGGCCCTTCCAGAAGCAGCCCTGCCGCAGCTCCCCCCCACCTGCAGCTTCTCGATGATGTTCTTGTAGTCCCACTGGTTGGCGGTGGGCATGACGCGGGGGAAGGCCCGCGTGGCTGTCTTGTAGTTGGAGGCATTCCGCTGGGCCGCAGCCACACAGCTGGCGCCACTGCTGAGCAGCGAGCTGATGTGGGCATCCAGGTCCATGGGCAGCGAAATGGCCCGGCCCTTGGCTGAGGGGAGAGTGGTCGGAGCGCTGGAGGGCTGGCGTGGGCTCAGCCAGACGGGCCAGGCTCAAGGGGGCAGGGCTGAGGGTGCTGGGGGCCCCACTTGGACTGAGGTGCCCTCTTCCCTTTTGAGGATAAAAAGAGGGAGTTCCTGCCTCTTTGCTTCCACCCTGGCTCCATGCGGACCCCTCCCCTCCACTCTACCCACTTCCCTAACAATCTACAGCCTCCCTCCTGCCTGAGACCATTTGTAAGCCCAAAAAACTCTGCTTGGGGATATCCCCCAGCACTCTCCTCTAGCGAAATGACTCAGAGCAGAAAACAGCTTCTCTGGATTGCCAGATGCCAGTGAGACACTGGGAAGGCCTTACTGAGCACCACCTAGGAGCAGCTGATGGATGAACTTGGGGATAAGGTATTTACTGGGAGGGCAGGCCTCCCCGGGGCGGAGGCAGGGGAGGGGAGGGGTGGTGAAGGCTGCCCAGCGCCCCGGGACACTCACCCACCATGGCGAGGGTCCGGATGCAGGCCTCCACGGAGCCCTTGTGCTGCTGCTGCAGCCACGGACACTCGAGCAGCCGCATGGTGGACTGCAGCAGCTGCACCACGATCGTCTGGTGCGTCTGCAAGAGGCAGTGTGCCTGCTGCTGCAGCCTGGCCCGCCCTCCTCCCTGGGCAGCCCTGCACCCCGGGACCAGGCTCACCGAGTCTGGGTGTAGGCAGAGGGACAGGACCGCCAATAGCCACCATGGGCCTTTGTGCCAGTTGGAAAAAGGCACTCCCTTTCCTCTCAGCAGTGCACAACCTGCCCAACTGTACATGGCAGCCCTGTGAGAACTCCCCACGGTCCAGGCCTGGGGCTTATAACTCTATTGCTGACCCTTTCCTTCTTTTAAAAAAATTTCCAATAAATTAAATGCTAAGAAAAGGGGAAATGTTTACATGGTTCAAAAAAACGTTATAAAAAGGAACACTTCGGGAATTCCCTGGCAGTCCAGTGGTTAGGACTCCATGCTTTCACTGCTCATGGCCAGGCTTTGATCCCTGATCAGAGAACTAAGATCCCACAGACCACATGGCACAACCGAAATAAATAATAAAATAAAAATTAAAAAGGAATACTTCAGGAAGTCTTGCCCCCACCCTTGATCCATTCATCCCCACTCTCCCATCCTCTGCCCTGTAGCTGGTAAGGACAGGGAAAACTTGATACATATCACTCGAGTCCCAGAGGGGTCCCAGGGCCCAAACCCATGTGTCAAACAAGCCCATCCTGGCTAGGAGAGCGGGACCCAGTGCTTTCTTGCTGCTCTAAAGACACACTATCCCTACTCCACCCTCAGCCCCTCCACCTACAGGCAGCCCTCTGATTGGTTTCCTGCTTGTCCTTCTGGTGTTTCTTTATGAATTAGGTAGCAGGCTCTTTCCTCAAGGGGCTCTGGTGCTGTGACCCGGCTCGAGGTCTGAGGATTGACTGGGGGCTTTGACTCTCAGAGATTTAAGTCCAACACCTGTTCACAGCCTAGAGCTCTTCTGCAGACAAGCAAGGCCAACTTGGAAGATTCTTCGCATCTGACTCCCCTGCTTCAGCTCTGCCAGGTATGGCAGCATATTACTTACTATGGAAAGCATCACACCTTGTCTCTGGTGCATAAGGGCTGCCATGGGTCCCTGGCCACCCCGGGACCCAAGTGAATCTAGAAATTCCTGATCTGCGGTAGTTCCCACTGTAATTCCCGACCCACAGAAACTGTGAGATGATAAATGTTTGTGGTTTGGGGGTAATTTGTTACACAGCATTGATAACTAATGCATGTGCCTATCCTTCTGCTGCATCTTCACGCACTACTGTGAATATATACATTCTGACTTTCCTCCTCCCAACTCCGAAGCTGCCAGCAGCAGGTGCTCACCTGCAGGGAGGTGCTATTCTCAGAGAACGGGGAGCTGAAGAAGGCACTGATGGTGTCCAGCACAACGGTCAGCACGTATTTCTCCAGGGTGGGGTCAGCCAGGCGCTTCTCACGCTTACTGCAAACCTGGGGTAGGAGAGACCGATGCCTGGGGACCTCTCCACTCACGCCCCACGACGAAGGCGGCCGGGTCCCCCTCCACGGGCCATCTGCGGCCCCACACTCCCACAGGCACTCACTCGAGCCATGTCCAGGGTGAAATTCTCAAAGAGGGTCCAGATGTGGTTGCTGGTGTAGATCTCCTTCATCTCCACTTCCGTGTCCACGTAGCAGTGGTTCACGAAATTCACATAGGCCATTTTCACCTGGGCAGGCAGGGCTGGGAGGTCAGGGCGCCAGCAGCACCCACCACCCAACCCCCAGCCCCGGCCAGGCTCTCCCTCTCCATGCTTCTGCCCGACCTCCCCTGGCTCCTCTGCCAGCCTCCCCTCCACCTCCCCGCCTCCCAGCCCCGTCCCTTGCCCCCCTGAGCAGGACCAAGGGGCTGCCCCGGCCCGGCTCCCCCGTGCTTGCGTCCCCATTGCCGCCCCCCGTCCCCCGCGTCTCCACGTGGACACTGGCCCCACCTCGGTGATGCAGTCCTCGTGTGTCACCACAGACACCACATCCTCCAGGGGCAGCAGGGACGTGCACTTGATCTCGGTGTACACATTCTTGCCCTCGGCGCAGGCAGCCAGCAGGTCCACCAGGGAGATGTGGTACATGAGGGGGCTGTGGTCCTCCACGCCGTCGCGGGCGGCCTTCATCATGTCCAGCAGGTGGGCCAGCGAGGCCTTGTCGTTGTAGAACACGACCACGTCGTCACCTGCGTTGGTCAGCTGTGGGCGGGAAGAGGGCGCATCGGGCCCCTCGGTCCAGCAGGCCCCAGGAAAGGACCAGGGCTCGGAGCCTGGCCTGCACCCAACACGCAGGAAACCCTCCCCTGCCTGAGTATCTGGGGTTTCCTGGCCCTCAGGGCCCTAGGCTGGTATCTCAGACCTTCTGCCATCAGCTGGGACATCAAACCCCAGAGCTAAGAACTAGGAAGGACCTCCTTCCTCTCCTAAGGAAAGAAATCCCACTTGGGCTTGTCTCAGAGGCGCCTCCTCCAGGAAGCCCTTTACAAGCCTGATTCATGCTGTCCTCCCGCTGTAATTTAAACCCCCCAGGAGCACATGCTGCGTCCCTCTCATGTCAGCAGTTCTGTTCTTCACAGTAATATAACAGTAGCAGTCAGTAATGAACACCACATGGCACTCCCAGACCCCATGGCTCACCGAGTAAGTTCCTTTGGTGTTTGCTCCTTTCTCTCCCTGCCCCTCCCCAGGCTGTAAGATGCTCCAGGGCAGAGAGCATGTCTGTTCCAGATTTAGGCTCAGCCCTTCAGTCTTCATTTCTTTACTGAGAACTTACATATGCCAGACACCAGGGCCCTGGCAATGCGCACAAAGCTATGACCCGCCCCCACTGCAGCTCCTGCCCGCGGAGCTCATACTGGAGTGGTTTCCCCCAGGGGTACACGACAGCTGGCATGCAACAGGTGCTTCATGATTTGTAAATCAACAACGACAAACGACCAATGAAGGAATGAGTGTCTGAGTTCTCTCAGGCCTCTGACCTGCATTCTACCAGGCACCTAAGTTCTCGCAGGCCCAGCTCTGTTAGGCCGCAGCCCACGTTCTGCTCCACCAGCCTCAGTGTCCCCAGTCCTGTCCCTGTGGCCCCCGCTGCAGCCCGGCGCCCCGGGGCCCCTCTGTGACCCGCCCACCGCCGGAGCACCCCCGCGCACCCTCACCTCGGTCATGATCATGTCCTGGCACTTCTTGACGTACTTGCCCTCGGCCTTGATGACGGTGTGCAGGAAGTCCAGGTACTGCACGTGGCGCCCGTGCGTGGCCAGCAGGTGCACAAAGTGCTGCAGGACGGGCTCCCCGATCTCGGAGCAGAGCTGGTAGTTGTTCAGGAAGATGTGCTGCATGGTCTCCGCCTCCAGCAGCTGCGGGCGGGCGGGGTGGCCGTCAGAGAGGGGGTCTGGGGGTCCCGCCCCGCCCGCCGCCCCACCCCCGCGCCCTCACCCCCGGTGTGAGGAAGAGCTGCAGGTGCTTGTGCAGCAGGGCCTGGTTGCCGGGGTTCCCCGCGCAGAACTTCTGCAGGAACTGGTGTGTGTAGCGCAGGATCTCCATCATCTTGGCATCACCCTGGACGCGGAGAGGAGGGGAGAGGGTGCCCAGGCCAGGCCCGGTGTGGGGGTGGGTCAGGGCTCAGCACTGGGACCCCAAGGTGGCCAGGTTCAAGGCGGGTCAGGAGATGGAGATGTGGGAGGAACTGAGGGTCAGAGGCTGAGATGAGGCTGGAGTCAGGGGGCAAGGCTAAGGGGTCAGGTGACCACTGAGGGGGTGTCAGAGTCAAGAGCTGGGGCGGATCAAGATCAGTGAGTCATAGGAAGGGGTCGGTGGTTGAGATGAGGCTGAGTTTGGAGTTAGGGGCCAGGATGGCCTTGGGGACAATCAGGGTAAGACTAGGGTGAAAACTCAAAAGTCGGGGGTCAAGGAGAGGCTGGGGTCAACGTAGGTCAGAGTAATGAAGCTGAAGGTCAAAGGTTAAAATGAAGCTGAGAGTGGGCTTCCCTGGTGACTCACTGGTAAGGAATCCACCTGCCCATGCAGGAGACACAGGTCGGATCCTTGATCAGGAAGATCCCACACGCCGTGGAGCAACTAAGCCCGTGCTCCAAAACTACTGAGCCTGTGTTCTAGCACCCGGGAGCCGCAACTACTGAGCCCTGTGCTGCAGCTACCGAAGCCAGAGCACCCCAGAGCCCGCGTGCCACACCTGGAGAAGCCGCCACAATGAGGCCCGAGGAGCACTACTAGAGAGTAGCCCCCACTCGAGACAGCCAGAGAAAAGCCCATGTAGCAATGAAGACCCAGCATAGCCACATAAATGAAAAAAATGTTGTTTTAAATGAAGCTGGAGTATGAGGATTAGCGCAGAGAGGGAAATAGAAGCTAGGGTCAAGGTCATGAACCAGGGTGAGGCTGGAGTCAATTCAAGGTCCAAGTGGATCAGGATGAGGGGTGGAAGGTCAAAGGTCAAGAAAACTAAGACGGATTCAAGGGTCTCAGTATGTGGGGTGGGCCAAGGTAAAAAGGTCAGGGTGAGGCAGGTCAGGTCGGCATCAGGGGTCAGTGTGTGGTTTGGGTTGGGTCCTGCTTCAGGGTGCAGCTGCCATGGGGAGTCAGAGGGCAGAGGTCAGGCTCACCTTGTCGTAGGGGATCTGCAGCAGGTCCAGCATGACCTTGTGGGCGTCCATGTTCTTGAGCAGCCGCTGCTGTTTCTTCCTCATCTGCTCCCCCACACCACACATCTTGTTCAGCCGCTCCAGGATCTGGGAGGGGGGGTAAGGGTGAGCCCAGAGCCCCTGCCCACTTCCTCAGGCTTCCCCGGGGCCAACCACAACAGAGCCGCAGCTCCCACGGGGCCAGGAAGAGGGAAGGCAGCCGCGGCCACCAAACCCGATCATTGCGACAAGTCCAGGAGCATGGAAAAGCCGATTCCACTCGCAAAAGTCAACAGAACAACTTGACTGTGAAGTGGAATTTCACTAAACTCCTTCAGCTTTAAAATAATTCCATCTGAACCTTGGCAGGGCTGGGTTTAACACTTGGGGAACGCTGGAGGATTTCCTGCAAGCCAGCTGGAGAGGGGGCGGGAGAGGCAGCATGGGGCCTCCCGGGCAGGGGCCCGCAGACCCACCACCAGCACCCAGCCACTCACGCCCTTGACGATCTGGTAGTTCTCGCTGCTCTTCTCCCCAGGCGGGTGCAGAAAGCCCTCCTCGTCTGTGGGCCGCTGGGGGAACGGGGGAGCGGGGTCAGCCAGGCCCGGCCCCCCGGAGCCCTGCCCTGGCCCCCACACCCCACGCACCTCCTTCTTGTCTTTAGCGGGGCCGGCCTCCACCTCCTCGCCCTTGCTGGTGCCCTTCTTGTCCACCCACAGCTCTGACTTCTCCACCATGGTCCGCAGTCGGTCCAGCTCAGACTTGATCACCTTGTAGTTCTCCACGTCCTGGGCCGAGATCAGCAGCTGCACCTGAAGGTCGACCGCGAGTGTGTCTGGTGAGATGGGCACCCCCAGGTCCATGGCCTCGTAGAAATGCCCAGCACCTGTCCTGTCCAGGCCTCTCTGCTCCTGGCATCTCCTCTCTACCCCTGCTCCTCTCCACCGAGCCAGATCTCACTTGGTGTTTATGGCTCTGCTCTAAGTCCACCGCCTCCAGGAAGCTTTCCCTGATTGGCCATAGACTCCCCTGCATCCCTGGTCATGAGCTATCTCATCACCTGGCTTCAGTCACTCACTGGCTCATGTCACATGCTGCTGTGGCCTATCACCTGTTCACACAGAACAAAAGGGCAGAGCAAAGCATGCTGACATCATTGAGGGCTAGGACCTGACCCCTGACTCCATCTCCACCTCACTTGCTCTGGGTCAGTGAAGGGAGGAAAGCTCCCCCAGGCCTCAATTTCCCCCATCTGTAAAGCGGGAAAGAGAGTCGAAACCCTGCTGTCAGGCTGCTTGGAGAATTCCGTGAATGCAAGCCCAGTGCTCAGTGCCTGGTACCCAGCACACCTGTTAAACGCCAGTTCCCTCTCACTGGGAGCTGTCAAGACTGCGTGGCAGCACAGTGACAGAGCCAGTCCCCTTGGTAAGAGGTGACTTTGTGCCAGGCATGATGCAAAATAGCAAAGGTGCCCATGATAGAGTTTGCAATCTATAATATGCTGTTTGCCTCATAAGACATGACATAAGGCCTGCAGTCAGGCTGAGAGGAGATCAAAGTTGCCAAGACTCAAGGTGCTGTCACCTGCAAGGAGCTCAGCAAGGCCAAACCCCAGGGATGCATTGCAAGCTGCCCCATCCTTGTTTCCGCCCACTCAGCACTGTGCGTGGCCAGGGCTGGGTGACCCTCTGGCCCCCAGGAAGCCCCTTCAGGCCTTCCTCCCCGAGGGCTGGGTGCTCCATCGGGGGAGGGGGAGCACCTCCCCGAGGGCTGGGTGCTCCATTGGGGGAGGGGGGAGCACCTCCCCGAGGGCTGGGTGCTCCATCGGGGCAGGGGGAGCACCTCCCCGAGGGCTGGGTCCTCCACTGGGGGAGGGAGGAGCACCTTCCCGAGGGCTGGGTGCTCCATCGGGGGAGAGGAAGCACCTCCCCGAGGGCTGGGTGCTCCATCGGGGAGGGGGGAGCACCTCCCTGAGAGCTGGGTGCTCCATCGGGGAGGGGGGAGCACCTCCCCGAGGGCTGGGTGCTCCATCGGGGAGGGGGGCACACCTGCTTGAAGGTGTGCATGGCCTCCTGGCGCTGGCTGAAGTGCTTGAAGAGCAGCTGAAGGGCCCCCGAGACCAGCGGGGCATAGTCATGCATGGTGAGGTGGATGAGCACGCGCAGCAGCATGCGGCCGCCCTCGTCATCCACCTCCAGCATGCTGCTGGTCTTCCTGCAGGGAGGGAGGGGGGTGTGACAGTCAGTGCCTCCTGGGGCCCGGGGATACGCAGGCTCCCTGCCACCTGCCAGATCGCCAGGGCACTGTGTCCCCCTGTGGACTTTGCAAACAGCCACCACCCTGAGCACCTCACGGATCCCCGTGTCCCCTGAGGTCCACACGATGCCCCGCGGGGACGCAGCTGAGGCCAGGACTCCTCACAGAGGACCCACAGACTCCCTCAAGGGATTCACAGAAAGAGGCTCAGGCCACGAACAGAGGTGGGGGGAAAGCTCATCTTTCTTTTCACCAACGTCTCACCAAAATGTAGTATTTCCTTCAGTGAGAAAAATGAGCAGTACCTGTGACTTTCTCACCAATAAAAAAATCACAGATGTTTTCCCATCACTTCAGAGTTGTTACAGAAATTGCAAAATATCATTTACATTCATCACTTCAAAGGAATGATACTAATTACAACCCCAGTGGGGATTATTATTTCATGTATTAATAAAGAAGCACATATATAACTGTCACTTCAAATCTGTTTTCTCCAATATTTTGATAACTGCATCCCAATGCCACTGATTTCCTTTGTAATAATAATCCTATGTGCATTACATTATGAATTTTAAAACGCTGCTCTAGGAATTCCCTGGTGGTCCAGTGGTTAGGACTCAGTGCTTTCACTGCAGAGGGCCTGAGTTCAATCACTGGTGGCAGAACTAAGATCCTGTAAGCTGCGCAGAGTGCCAAAAATTAAAAAAAAAAACACCTCCATCCTGGGAAGGGAGCCAAAGGCTTCATCAGACACCAAGGGTATGGCACAGAAATAGTTAAGAGCCCCCAGCTCCTGGAGTGACGCCCACCCCCCTGAAGAGCAGCCTGGCCCCCCTGCTGTGGACACAGGGACGCACCTCCAGCTACTGGGCCAGGTCCTGACACATACACAGAGGCACAAACTGCCCTGAGTGGAGGCAGGGGGATGGCCAGAATGACACTGGGCCCCAAGGAGCCCCACTATCACTGGATTTAGGCAGGCAAGGGAGAGTCAGAGCACAAAGCCAGGGGACCTCCACCCCAGGGCCCAGTAACGGTCTGCAGGAAGATTAACTGAGGCGTGAAGGGTCTCCAGCCTGTAACCTCATCACCCCCCAAACCCCACCCACACCGCCCGCCTCACCGCCGGCCTCACCCCACTCCAAACATGGCCTCCGCCTGCTCCCCAATGCGGTCCAGGTTCATGTTGGCGGCTGTGGGGAGTAAGAGGCAGATGGAGGCTGGAGGCTGTCCGCACGCAGGAATGACGGGGAGCACAGGGAGAGGGCGCAGGGTGACGCCCAGACCACCCATCCCCAACACTGGCCGGGCGGCTGCCCCTCGGCCTGCCCCTCCTGCGGGTGGAGGTGGAACCGCCCAGGGCAGGGACCAGTGGGGCGGCCCACGGCCCCGCAGGTGTGAGCGGAGTCCTGCCTGGGGGAGCCGGTCTGGCTCAGCCTCTCACTGACAATGGTCATGGGCAAGCCCCTGCCTCCCGTGGGCCTCAGTTTCCCCATTTAGGAACTGGAGGGGACGACCCCTGCCCTGCTCCCTCTCTGGGGTGAGTAAGTGGGACAATGGAGAGGAAAGGCCCTTACAGCCTGGGAAACGAGGGCAGGACAGGGGCGCTGGCCAGAGGTGGCCCCAGACTGCAGCCCCTCGGGGTGCATCGAGTCAGGCAGCCTCAGCCTGAAGTTGGGGTGAAGGGGGAGTGGGGGCTCACTGGTGGAGTCGAAGGCAGGGGCTGTGCCATCGGCCCCGCTGTCCTGCATGGGAAACACCTCCACGAACTCCTTCTTGAAGACGGACAGCAGGTAGGAGATGCGGTAATCCAGGCGGACATTGAGGATGAACTGGAGAAGGGGGGGAGGATGGGGGAGGACAGGTCTGAGGCCACCCTCGCGGCAGGAGGAGTGAGGGGCCACCCCAGATGAGCCCCAGGGCTGGGGAGGCCCAGCACGGATGTTCAGGACTCTGTGGGACATCACAACCAAGGCTGCAAGACTCCTCTCCCCGGGGAATGCAAGCTGGTGCAGCCGCCGTGGAGGACAGTCTGGAGGTTCCTCAGAAAGCTAAAACTAGAGCTGCCGTATGATCCAGCAATCCCATTCCTAGGCATGTACCCGGACAAAACTGTAATCCAAAAGGATACAGGCACCTCTATGTTCACAGCAGCACTATTCACAATAGCCAAGACAAGGAAGCAACCTAAATGTCCATCAACAGAGGAATGGATAAAGAAAACGGTGTGTGTGTGTGTGTGTGTGTGTGCGCGCGCGCGCGCGCGCGCGCGTGTGTGTGTGTGTGTGATGGAATACTACTCAGCCATAAAAAAGAATGAACCAATGCATGTGTGTGATGGAATACTACTCAGCCATAAAAAAGAATGAAACAATGCCATTTGCAGCAACATGGATGGATTTAGACAGAAATTCTACTAAATTCTAGTACTTCATACTAAATGAAGTAACTCAAGCACACAAATACCATATAATACCACTTATATGCAGAAACTAAAATACCACAAAGGAACCTACCTATGAAACAGAAATAGACTCACAGACAGAACAGACTTGCATTTGCCAGGGGGACGGGCAGTAGGGGAGGGAGGGAGTGGGAGTTTGGGGTTGGCAGATTTTATTATATGTAATATAATACTATATATAATATATATAAATAATATGTTATATAATATATGTAGATAATATATGGCAAACTATTATATATAGAATGGATAAACAACAAGGTCCTACTGTATTGCATACGGAACTACATTTACTATCTTGTGATAAGCCATAATTGGAAAATATATAAAAAGAATATATATACATACATATAACTGAATCATTTTGCTGCACAGCAAAAATTAATAACAATATTATAAATCAACTATGCTTCAATAAAACATATAATAAACAAAGACTCCTCCTCCTAGGGAGGTCCCTGGCTCCTGCCCCACTGGTGGGGGATGGTACCTCCTCTCAGAACAAGGCAGACACATCCCCCTATCCCAGCACACTCAGTCGCTCTTTCCCAGGCTGGACATGGACAGGGATAGGAAGGAAGCTCCCCAGATCCAGAGGCCGACTGTGGTCCTCCCATCCCACTCTGTCAGACAGACCCTGGGGCTCCCAGGGGCCGGAGGGAACCACGGAATGTAGGGGGAACAGGTGAGACCACTGTGGGCTGGGGCTGAGGATACAAGAGTTTTCAGACACCTTTGACTGCCTCTGTCCTGTGTCAAGGGGCACAGAGCCTCCGGCCAAGCCCAGGACTCAGATCTGATAGCCCCCAGCCCCCAGAAGGAGTCAGAAGCCCCCTCTTCTGACTATTCTAAACAGAGCCTGCCCAGACGGGGTCCCCAGGAAGGTCACATCACCCTTCCCACCCTCTGGTGGCAGCACAGCAAAAGCGAAGGTCCTTCTCCCTCCTCAGGACCCGTCAGCCCCTTCCCCAAGTGCTGCTGGGGGTCTCAGACCAAGAAGGCCAACTGTGTCCATCCCACGAGGAAATGGGCTCTCAAACCTCTAGCTCTGCTTCAAAGTCTGTGTGACTGCAGGGAAGTTCTTCCCCCACTTCCCTTCCCTCATCTGTATGACGAGGGGACACAGCCAGACCTCGGTGCACACCAGGACCACCAGGAGGGCCTCTCACCACACAGACTGCGGGCCTCACCTCCAGCATCTCTCATCCATAAATCTCAGGCAGGGCCCAAGGACCTGCATTTCTAAGTCCCCAGGTGAGGCTGATGCTGCCGGCTAGCGGACCACACTTTGAGAATCACTGGGCTAAACAGGTCCTTGTGGAGCCTCCCAGCACGAGATGCTATGCCTTGAGGGGGCTCACCTCACCAACCCACCCAGACCTGCTGCCTGCCCCCGGCCCTCTTCCCAACGCGCCCTGCCACCTGCAGTATTTCCAGGATCTTCAGCTTGGTCTCCATCACCACAATGTCTTCATTCTCCTCAAACTTGCTCCTGTCCAGCGGCTCAGGGGCACCGGCGCCGGCAGACAAGCTGGGGCCACCAAAGACAGACTGCTTGCGGTTCAGCACCATGGTGGACATCATGTGCCCCACGCCCTGGATGGACCGCCTCACATTCTTGCCTGTGGGGTGGGGAGCAGCAAGGGGGTCACGGAGGGTGTACGACAGGAGCACCTGGTCTACCTCTGTCTCCGTCAGCTGCAGGGCAAAGCCACCCTAAGGCAGGGGCAGGGCTAACCTAGGAAGACTTCCTGGGGGAGGTGAGCTTTCCCAAATCTGAGAAATGGAGGGAGGGCTGGGCAAAGGTGAACAGTGTGGGGAGATCAGTGAGAAGCCTCCAGTGGAAAATCACAAGAGCTGTTCCAGAGCACGAGGGTTCAAGGGACAATGTGTGGACAGCACTAAAGCCCGGGGTCAGTCTCCGTGCACTTTTTGTTTAGATGAGTTTATGCCTCCCTAACAGTAAGGCTGTGTCTCCTCTAAGATGGCTGTTCCTGAATAACAGGGTGCATCTCCCCATCTGACCGGGAGCTCCCCAGGCAGGGCCTCATTATCTCCCTCAAGACCAGGATGTGTTGGAAGGCAACTCGCCCAGACCCCAGGGTCTCCACAGCGCTTGCTCAGAGAAGGGGTCTCTCCGGTCCAGCCAAGGCTGGAGGACACAAGGACCCAAGACGCCCCCTGGCAGCAGAACCAGGAGGCAGGATGCCCAGGAGGGTGAATGGGAGAGGACTTCCATTGCTAAGGGGAGGCCAAGGAGCGCTAGGGAGCGAAGTCTCACTGCCTGGGTCCTCGTAGGCTTGCAGCATGGCCGGGGAGGCCTGCACGCAGTCGATGATGCCCAGCAGCGTGCGTGTGAGCCGCAGCAGCTCGCTGAAGCTGTAGAAGCCAAAGTAGATGAGGTTGTGTGCCAGGCTGACCACCTGCGGAGAGGGGGCGGGACCGAGGCGACATGAGCCCAAAGCAGTGAAGGGTGGGACCTCGCAAGGGGCGTGGTCTCGTGGGGGCGGGGCCTGCTCACGCAAGCCGGGCTCAGCAGGTACAATCTACAGTCCCGTCGCTAGGATGTCAGGGCTGTGTGGACATGGGCCCGAGGGTCCCAGATCAGCGCCGCCTGACCCCAGAGAGTTACCGAGGAAGACCGGCCTGCAAAGGAGGCTAGCGCGGGGAGGACTGGGCAGCAATGCAGGAAGCAGGGGGTGGAGGCTCCTGTCTGCGACCCAGCCCTGCACTGACGGAGTGAGTGGACCAGGAAGAGGCAGCCCTCTGCAGGGAGTCAGGAGAGAAGCCTCCCTCCTGGGGAGTCCCAGCAGTCTACACGGTCTCCCCACCCTGACAGGGACGCTGAGGGAAGTTAGGTCAAGGATCGCACCGCCCACCCCAGGGGTGGCCGAGCATCCCGCCGAGCCCCAGCCCACCTCGAAGGTGAGCTTGTTCTTCTCCTCGTTGGCGAAGGGCACGGCCTCGCTGACCACATTGTTGAGGTAGTCCTCCACGAACTCCATGGTGCTGGCGAACTTGTTCTTCTTGTCGTCTCGGGAGGCGTTGAGGTTGGAATCATAGCTGGAGGAGGTGGAGGTGGCCAGGCGTGAGGGTCCCCGGGGTCCTCCCACTCCAGCCGGGCCCTGCCCACCCTCCTCCACCCAGCTCACTCCTTGATGGTGATGGCCGTGGGGATCTCAGTCCAGAGGCGGGCGAACTTGACGGGTGTGACCAGCTCCTGGGGGTCGCGGTCCACGTGTACGTGGAGCATCAGGTGGCAGAAAGAGGCGCGCAGGTCAAAGGGCAGCATCTCGTCCGCCATGCACAGGAAGATGAGGTCGACGCCCAGCTGCTGGGAGATTTCGTCGATGGCCAGGTACTGCCGGTCCAGGCACATGCGGGCGAAGAGCTTCAGCTGGTACCTGCGGGGCAAGGAGGACGGTGAGGACGTGGCAGGTGGGCTCTCCAGGGCTTCTAGCACAGGCCCGGGCCTGCTAAAGACAGGTGCATGCTGCGTGCATGCTACCCAGGTGGCACTAATGGTAAAGAACCCACTTGCCAATGCAAGAGATACAAAGAGACGAGGGTTCAATCCCTGGGTCGGGAAGATCCCCTGGAGAAGAGCATGGCAACCCACTCAAGTACTCTTGCCTGGAGAATCCCATGGACAGAGGGGCCTGGTGGGCTATAGGCTATAAGGTCACAAAGAGTTGGGCACGACTGAAAGTGACTTAGCACGCGTGCACACCTGTCCCCCCAACTTTACAATGTGGGTGATGACAGGCCCTACCTCTCAGGGTTGTTGTGAGGCTGAAATGAGTGATCAGATGAATGTTTTGACGAGTGCTGGGGACAGTGAGCGTCTGATGAGTGTTACCTAGCGTTCTTATTTTTTAAATATGGATGTTGGGAGACAGGTGTGGGTTTCTTTCAGGCCACTGTGCCGAGCCTGTCCTCAGGCCACCCAGCCAACCTGACTTGGCCTCCCGGGTGCAGGAGGAGGCAGGAGCACCTGCAGCAGCCGCTGGGGCTCGTCCCAGGGCAGGGCCTGGCCGAGGCCGGCTGGGGGCACCCCGGGCACCTGTAGTAGCTGAGCACGTTCTCGTCGTGGGCGTTGCCGGCCCGCGCCTCCTGAGCCAGCTGCCGGACGCTCTTCTCATGGTGCTCGTTGTTCTTGTCGGTCCACGTGAGCCACACTTCCTCTTCTGAGTACTCGATGCTCAGGTACTCGTGGGACTGCGCCATCTCCTTCACGGGCCGAAGCCTGTGGATGCGTGGCACCATCAATCGGAGCAGGGCCCAGAGCCCTCACCCCCAAGCACCGCAGCCACGCCGGCCTCCCCTCCCGGAGCTGTGCTGAGGGCCGGCCAGCTCCCAGGCGGTCAGGACCCCAGACAGACCACGAGCTTCGGGAAGGCCGGGGCCTCGGCTCCCTCTCCTCTGTGGTCCCACCCTCCCCCACACTGTGCCAGGCACTGAGCTGGGTGCACAGCAGGCGCTGGGTGTCTGCGGAGAGCAGGGTGCCTGTTCCAGCCTGAAGCCGGCCAGCGCCCTGGTGCTAAGGCGGCTGGGGAGCTGGGCAGGGGGGAGCCCTGGGAAGACTGAACCGCAAGTGGGAGACATGCAGCCAGCTCACTCAGTCTGGATGAGAATGTCACTGTTCTTGGGGTCCAGCACACACTTGCAGATGAGCTCCTGGGTGACGGGGATGGCGATATGATTGGACACACACAGGTCGGACAGATAGTCCAGGAACCTGGGGATGTGACAGCAGGGAGGAGCTCAGAGGGGGCAAAGCCCACCCTGCTCCCCCCAGCTGGCAGCACCAGCTCCCTGGCGCTTGCAGTTTACTGCTCCTGCTCCCTTCCCAAAGCTTGGAGCTGGGGGTGTGGACTCCCCCAGGAGAGGGACAACCCGGGAGCATCACCCTGGGGCTAACTGCCAAGGGGCAGAGAAAAGGAGGCCCAGGGGAAGAGTGATATTCAAAATATTTCACTGCCTCACAGCGGGCACTGACTCGCCTGCTGGGAAAGGTTCTGGGGGCCTCCTGCTGGACCGGGAGTCAACCCTGTTACTGCTAAACTGGGCCAAATTTGGGAGGGGACTCGGGGAGGGGCTGGGGACACCAGGGCCTCAAAGAGCAGGCAGTTTACTGACAAGTGCAGAAGGAGTTCAAGATTTGACAGCCAGCGTCAGTGGCTCTCTTCCCCGGGCAGCGCTGGGAGGGGGCGGGGTGGTGGGGTGGGACCGGCGAGGGGGGCCCACCTGGGCTCCCGATTCTTCCGCACCAGGCTGACAAAGGTCTCCACCTCCGTTTTGGTGATGTGCTTCTCCAGGAGCTTGCGGTTGTTGTGCAGCAGGGCAGTGATGGTGTCTTCGGCCAGGATGTCATAGCCAATCTGGGACTGCATCATCCCAAACTGCTTGGCGATGTGCTCCTAGGGACAGCCAGGCTAGGGGTCACAGGGGGCCTGCTCTGCTCCAGAACGCTGCCTCCTGGGCCCCCAGACCCTAGGAAGCTTAAGGGGTCCAGGAGAGGACACCAGCCCCAGGCAGAGGCGGGTTTATGTAACATACTTATTTAGCTCCCATCTAGCTCTGTGCCAGAGTGAAACCCCCACGATGGAGGGACCCTGTCTGATTGGTGGGGCCCGGTGAAAATGAAATAGCAGACTCTTCCCGGAAATAAACCCACATACCTATGGTCAATTAATCTGCAGCAAAGGAAGCAAGAATATACAACAAAAAGTCTCTTCAGCAAGTGGTGTTGGGAAAGCTGGACAGCCATATGTAAATCAATGACCTTAGAACACACCATCTCATCAAAAATAAGCTCAAAATGGCTTAAAGACTTTAATGTAAGACACAACACCATAAAATTCCTAGAAGAAATCACAGGCAAAACATTCTCTGACATAAACTGCACTAGTGTTTCCTTAAGTCAGTCTCCAAAGGCAATAGAAATAAAAACAAAAATAAACAAATGGGACCTAATCAAACTTACAAACTTTTGCACAGCAAAGGAAATCATAAACAAAACTAAAAGACAACCTACAGAATGGGAGAAAATGTTTGCAAACGATGTGCCTGACAAGGGCTTAACTTCCCAAATATACAAATATCTTACACAACTCAACAACAAAAAAATGAACCCAATCGAAAAATGGACAGAGCTACCCAAATAGACAATTCTCTAAAGAAATACAAATGACCAATAGGCACATGAAAAGATGCTCAATATCACTAATCGTTAGAGAAATGCAAATCAAAACTATTAATACAATGAGGTACCTCCTCACACCAGTCAGAATGGCCATCATTAAAAAGTCTACAAACAGCAGATGCTGGAGAGGGTATGGAGAAAAGGGAACTCTCCTACACTGTAGGTGGAAATGTAAGTTGGTGCAGCCACTATGGAAAATAGTTCAGAGGTTCCTCAGAAAACTAAAATAGAATTACCATATGATCCAGGAATCCTACTGCTGGGCACATATTCAGACAAAATTATGATTTAAAAAGATACGTTCACCCCATGTTCACAGCAGTGCTATTTACAACAGCCAAGACCTGCTGCTGCTGCTGCTGAATCGCTTCAGGCGTGTCCAACTCTGTGCGACCCCACAGACGGCAGCCCACCAGGCTCCTCCGTTCCTGGGATTCTCCAGGCAAGAACATTGGCATGGGTTGCCATCTCCTTCCCTAGGGAATCTTTCAAACCCAGGGATCGAACCCATATCTCCTGCATTGGCAGGCAGATTCTTTACCACTGAGCCACCATGGAAACCCCACAGTGGAATACTATTCAGCCATAAAAAAGAACAAAATAACACCATTTTCAGCAACATGAATGCAACTAGAAATTATCATACTAAGGGAGATTAAGAAGAGAAAGACAAATTCCATATGATATTACTTATATGTGGAATCTAAAATATGACACAAATGAGCTTATCCATGAAACAGAAACAAGCTCACAGAGAACAGACTGGTGGTTGCCAAGGGGGAGGGGAGGGGCTGGGAGAGGGGTGGAGTGGATGTTGGGGTTAGTAGATGTAAGCTTTCATATATAGAATGGATAAACAATAAGATCCTAATGGATAGCACAGAGAGCTCTGTTCAATATCCTATGACAAAGCAAATGGAAAAGAATACTAAAGAAAAGAATGTGTATATATGTATAACTGAAACACAGATGTACAACTAATTTAAAACATTATAAATCAACTATTCTTCAATGAATTAAACTAGAGGTAATATTTTAAAAAAAAGAAAAGAAAAGAAGTAGCAGGACTCTTATTCAAAAATTAAGAATTTCAAGACAGCCACCGTGGAACGTTAAACCCAGTGTGAGGTCCCTCAAAGGACGGAGCCAGGCTGTGTGCTGTGAGGACCGGCCTACAATCCGGTCCCCTTGAGAGAGCGCCGGGCACACCGGGGTGCGCCTTGGGGGAGCACGTGCGGGTGAAGGAAAGCAGGAGCACGGGAGCCGGCCGGGGGCAGCAGCCCACCTGGTTCTTGCGGTAGTCCTCCTGGGAGTGGCGCAGCACGCGGTAGCACAGGCGGAACATGTGCTGGTAGGGCGCGTTCTTCTGGTCCGACAGCTCCTCCAGCCGCACCAGGGGGCCCTCGCCCCCCTTTTCACGGAACGGGGCCTTCAGAATGCCGAAGATCTAGGGAGCACGGAGAGTTGGGAAGAAGCCCCACATCTGCCCACACCCCTCATCACCTTCAGCCTCACGCTGACCCTGCCCGGAGGCCACCCTGACATTAACCCCTAGCTGGTTCTAAGCTGGACATGGCCCCAGCCCACCCCTCACCTGCTCCCCTCTCCCAGCTGGAGTCCCCCGGACGCTGGCCTTGGCCAGCCCCTCCCCAACGCAAATCCTAATCTCAACTCAGGTCCCAGGCCTGGCTCAGCCTCAGCGAGAAGAGCTGAGGGTGGCCGAGCTCAGGGGTCTGAGGCTAAGAAAAAAGGCAGGCCAAAGCAGTGCGGCCAGAGCTCAAGAGATCAGACGCAGGCCTGCCTTGTCCAAAAACAAGTTTAACTCAGGGACTGGGTGTGGGTGAAAAACTGTAATAGAACAGAAACCAAAGAGCCAGAATCACACGGAATGAGAAAATCTTAGTCGGATCCTGATTCCCCCCCTAAAAAGGAGCTTTAAAGGGGCATCTGGGCAAAGGTACAGAAAGTTGATCTGGATGGGGTATTCTTGCTAGTTTTCTTAGGTGTGGTAATGAGACTCTGCTTATAGAGAACAATGCTTGCATCCTTAGGAGATGCACACACTGAAACGTTTATAGGTGAGATGCCCCCTCTTTTGAGATGCGTGGACACAGGGGTGATGTGGAGATGTAGAGTTATAGAAAGCCAGACTGGCAAAGTGGTAACGAATGCGTGTTCACTGTACTGTTCTTTCAAAATTTGCTCAACATTTGAAATTTTTCATAATAAAAATCTGGAAAAAAAGATCTGTTTAAAGCACAAGTTCTCAATCTGACATCTGCATGAAAATCCTGGCCCTACTGCTTCATAGCTGTGGACTCCGTCAAGTGACTCCAACCTCTGTATGCCTCGAGGGTAAAATGGGGATAATCATTAATAAGACTTCCCCCGGGTTGGGAGGATTAAATGAGGTGATTCATGCAGGGCACTAAGGGTGGAGCCTGGCACATGGTTAAGAGTGCAATAAATACTTATTTTAAGAGGTGAGGAGATCAACCACACCTCAAATTTTTTAAAAAATAATAATAATTTTTTTTAAATGTTTAAAGAAGTGATGAGAAAACAGCAGGGAGACCACAGCTCAGCTGGAGACGTGAAAAGGCAAGCTCATGTCAAAAAGATGTCCTGGGGGGCTTCCCTGGTGGCTTGGTGGTAAAGAGTCTGCCTACCAATGCAGGAGACACGGGTATGATCCCTGATCTGGGAAGACCCCACATGCTGTGGAGCAGCTAAGCCCGTGCGCCGCAACCATTGAGCCTGTGCTCTAGAGCCCAGGAGCTGCAACCACTGAGGCCCGCACGCCCCAGAGCCCGTGCTCCGCGACAAGGGAAGCCAGCCCGAGGAGAAGCCCATGCACAGCAGCAAAGACCCAGCACCACCAAAAACAAAGAGAATACACACATATATTAAAAAAAAAAAAAAAAAAAAAGACGTCCTGCTCACTGGCCACCGGCCCTCCCCAAGCCCGCCCAGCCCCACGCGTGCTCGGCCACCTGTTTGAGGATGTTCTGCTCTCTCATCAGCTTCTGCCGCTCGCGGTTGGGCTTGGCGACCATGATGTCCAGCACGTTCTGCCCATTGTTGGGGACATCACTGACGAAAAACACCAGGTCCTCCAGCAGCTGGATAACAAACCTTCACAAAGGGACACCAGGCAAGAGGAGTGTGAAGGGCTGAGCCTGGGCACCCCGAGGACCCCCTGACATGCCCCTGGGGGCCACCAGCCCTTCCCCACATGCCAGCCCTGCCATCACAGCACACAGCCTGACACCTGCCTTTCACTTCTCTCCCAGTCTCACCCTGAGCTGCTGTCCACGCACACCCCTGCCCCCATCCACCCTGGATTCCAAAGTGCCCTCTAGACAGAGAATCCCAGGACACTCCAACCTGGAGAAAAACCAGCAGGGCACACGTGGGTACAAAGGGCTCTGCATTTCCATCCTGCCTGCCACTGACTAGCTGTGTGACCACGGTCAAGTCTCTGAACCTCTCTGCGCCTCAATCCCACCATGGGTGAAACAGGGGGAATGAAGACTCCCGCACAGAGCTGGTTCTTACAGAGTATGTGAGCAGTGAGCCTGCAGCCCAAAGTCAGCCAGCGCCCGGCAGGTCCCCGCCCGTCACCCCGCCACCCTGTCCGGCTTCTGCTTTGACGCCTTCGTCCATGAGATGTCGACCCCAGGAGGACGAAGGCTCTTGGGGAACCCCTGGAACCCTGTCCCTACGGCCCACCTGCGGTCATTCTGGCTGATGAAGCCCTCATGCAGCTTCTCCACGGCGCTGGCCAGCATGGAGCTGGCGTCGTTGGCGAAGTCCAGGTCTCGGATCTCGGACACAGGAACCGACACGATGGCAAAGGCTTCCTTGTCCTCCTTGGTGGGGCAGGTGCCCAGCTGCAGGGACACAGGTCAGCAGGGCCTCCAGGGACCACCCTGGGCCCCAGCCCGGCCCCTGGCCCCAGCCTGCCCCCAGAGCCCACACCATGAGCCGGATGGGCCGCTCCTCCTCGACATCAATGGGCACGTTGGTGCTCTGGATCCAGGTGTTGGTACAGAGATGCCGCAGCCGGACGTAAGAGTTCCTGCAAGGGGGACGGGGCCGAGCACAGGGAGCGGGTCGCAGCTCCTCCTCCCGGCCGTCTGCTGGCTCTAGCCCTCGCTGCCCTGCGTCTTCCTCCTGCCTCCACAGCCAGTGGCCGCGGGCCAGGGACGCCCGGCCCCCCAGGTGGGGAGCCAGAGGAGAGAGACCCCAGGCCCTGCACTAACTGCCGTGAGTTCCCAGGCCCTCACACCTCGCCCGCTCTCCCCAGACCCAAATGTTCCAAGAGCCCAGGTACGCGTGCAAGCTCAGGACCCAGATTCATTTGGACACATGAGGTTATTTACACTATTTATCCCATTCAGTGTCAACATGCCTGCGTCTCGCATCAGAAATAGTCATGTCTTTGATTGTGAAACACAATTACCTTTCAAAATGAAAAACAATCTAAACCTCCAAATACATCTGGCCTCAAGTTGCAGATAAGGATTGGTTAATCCTCTCATCAGCCCTTTGATGGGTAACTCGATAATCCCACTACACAGGTGAGGATGTCGGGGCCAAGTGACTGAGTCAGCTGCCTGAGGTCAATGTTAAAGCCTGACTGACATCCAGGAAGCTTCCTGATGTTCCATCCTAAAATCTCCAGGTTGGAGGACCTTAAAGGTCAGGGAGTCCATCCTCTGCACCCAATGTGTCCTGAGCCCCAGGCCGACTGGCTGTAAAGAACGCTGGAGAGAAGGCAGCACCCAGGGTGCGGGTCCTCGGCCTGGCACATGCCAAGTTCGGCAGTGGTGAGCTGCCTACAGCTGCCTCGGATCTGGATCTCCAGAGGGACGGGTCATGCAAGGAAGGACAGAGGAGCAGGGGGTACTGGGGGTCCAGATACCAGCCCAGGCAACACTCCCCAACCCCAGGCACACAGCGCCCACCCACCGGGGCACGAAAGAGTCGGTCTTCTGCAGCGTGGTGGGGTCCAGCTCGAAGAGGGAAGCGATGTCATTGCCGTGGGGCACGGCCACCAGGCGGTACTTGATCTTCTCCCCAGCGTTCCGGCGACCTGTGCGGCCCTGGGTGCCCTGGGGGCAGGGACCTCGACTCAGGCAGGAGCTCTTCCCTCCTCTCAGGCCCCCGGAAACCACTCAGGATCCCACCCGAGAGGGCTTCTCCCTCCAGCCCACTTCCCAGGGTCTCATGGCCTCCTGACCCTCTCACCCCGGAGCCGCGCACGGTCACCCTTCCCCGGCCCCTGAACCCTCCTCCGGTCCTCACCGTGCCTGCTGTCTTGGGATCAGAGGTGTCACCCTTGTAGCTGGGGTTCTCCTGCTCAGAGATTCAAGATGGGGAGCTATCCACATGATCTCCGTTCCAAAACAATGTCCACATATGACCCTGGGTTTGGGGCAGGCAGCCCCTACCCTCCCAGGGGTGCCCAGCCCAACCTCAGGACTCATGCCAGTCCTGGAAGATGCACCAACAAGATCACTGCCCTCCAGAGACCCACAGCTGGACAGATGGACGTACACACACACACCCCTCCCGATACACACAAGCCCGTGCGTGACGGACAGACGGATGTGGGATGTAAGCTCCACCAGGGCTGGGGGTCGGGCTCACTGCTGTAGCCCCAGGACCTAGAACAGCTGCTAGCACAGACCAGGGGCCTCATCCTACCCGTGAGACTTATCATCACCCGTGCATGACTACAAATACTGGTTAAACAGATAAATGAGCACAAATACACCAGGGTCCACAGACACACGTGTGTCTGCGTGTAGGCATGTGCCAGGCACACACGCTCGTGCATGCTAGGCCAGGGCTCCCAGGATGCCCTATGCCTCCCCACCCACCTCAGCAGCCAGGTAGTTGCCCGTGGCCAGGTGCTTGAAGCGGTAGAGGCCGTTCCAGTGGCCAGCTCCTCCACGGCACGGGTCATGGTGGACCACCTGGGTGAGGCAGGAAGAAATGGGTGGGAAGAACACTGCAGGCCTGGAGGGCTCTGGGTGGGTGGCTCTGTGATCCTCTCTGGCCCCTTGGCTGCGGAGGGGCTCAGAGGAGACACAGACGCTGAGTGTGTGTGTGGGGGGGTGACCTCCCACCCGGCTGGGGCAGAGAGCCCAGGGCCGGAAGTGGGGCTCTGACCTCCACCTCCCAGAGGGCGTTGGAGCTTGTGGCCGAGGTGGCTGACTGGCGCAGCGTGGTACGCAGGAACACCTGCAGCTTGCCCTTATATTCGTCGCACGTCAGGAACTTCTCCTGCTCCGCGTGGAACAGCCGCACCACATCTCCCTGCAGGCGGGCCGTGGGCTCAGGGCGGCCAGGGACCCTCCCGGCGGGCGAGCCCACCCGTCTCCGATGCCTTCCAGAGCCAGCAGGCACACGGAGCCCCAGCCCACCCCCGCAGAGGGCGGCCACGGCCAGGGGAACCCTGCGTGTCCGAGCGCCCACCCTGGCAGGCACAGGCCCTGACCGGGCAGCCTGGCGTCCTTGCCAGAGAGGGCGCGGGGCAGAGGGTAGGGGGCCTGGGCCAGAACTGTGGAGAGGCGTGGGTGAGGGTGTAGAGCGCTCAGAGGACTGCACCCCCACCCCCTTCCCAGAAAACAAAGTGAGCACAGCCAGGACTGGGAGAGGATGGAGCAGGGGGTGCGAGGCCAGAGACGGAGAAGAGGTCAGCCAGGGCGGCTGGGGACGACCCTGCGGGGTGGGGGGCTGGAGGGGCTGTGGAGCCAGAGAAGGGGGTGCGTGGAGCGGGGGCCAGACAGGGAGCAGAGCCGGGTGCCTGGCAGGCGGGTGCAGGCAGGGGGACCCAGGGCGGGCGGGGCAGCAGGGGAAGGGGTGTCCCCAGTCCTTACCCCTTTCAGCACCTCCTCCAGGTGGTCCCGGAACTGCATGAACAGGTTGATCTTCCAGCTGGTGTTGCAGTTCACAGAGTTGACCTGAGGAAGCAGAGAGACCTATGACCCGGGCAGGCCCCCAGCCCCTGGGGAGGGGCCGGGGCTGAAGGCCCAGAGCGGGGGAGGGGAGACCAGCCCAGCCCCCAGTAATGAGCGCAGTGAGGGGGTGTCTGCTCCCAGCCAGGGCCCCCAGACCCCAGCCCCACTGCCCTGGGGCGGCCACCCTGTGGGGTGGAGAATGTGGGCAGACGCTGGGAGACAGCAAGGGGGTCGGGGAGGCCCACCCAGCCCCTCCAGCGGTAGACAGGACCAGAGGGAGCAACCCTGCGGGGAGGGGGTGTAGACACTCCTCCACTGCGGGGGTCAGCCCAACGGGACTACCAACCAGGGTGCTTGGACTCTTTAATCAACAGAAATTAATAAGAGGCCAGACAACCAGTTCAGACAAGGCTTTAGCAGGATTCACGTTGCAGCCCTAGGGAGCAAAAGCAAGCCCCAGGTGCCCTGCTAGCTCTTCTTTTAAAGGGTGACAGTGGGGGTGGCTCCAGGGGCCGAGCCAGAGGCGTGGCTTAGGCGGCCTGCCCGCCCCCCTGGTGGTGCCTCGTGCAGCAATCACGCACAGTACCTGGCTTTCGCTCCCACTATCTCAGAAACAGCAGTGGGTTCTTGGCCTTTTTGCATCCTACCATTCTTAATTGCCCCCACTGTGAATGCATGCTGTTACGCTTAGTCTCATAGTTTAGATTTTGTTGCTGGAGAGATGTGTGGTCAGGTGCAGGCCCTCCTGTAATACGTCCCAGGTCCCAGCCTACCTCAGCCCACCTCTCTCTCCCCCTCCCCGCTCACCTCCTTGCAGCCCGCATTGTCGCTGAGCTCGTAATTGCTGGCATGCAGAGGCTGCCCGGCGTTGACAGGGTTCAGGATCACCTTGTCCCCCACAACCACCTACGGGGACCGATGGAGCAGGGTGAGGGTGCGGAAGGCCGGGCCCCCGGGCTTCTCTCTGGTCACTCTGCCCCCTAAGAAACGGGCCTGGGCTCGTGCAGCCCCCCGCCAAGGACCCTGTAGAAGACCCCCAGAGCTGCAGCCTGTGGCCTCCAGCAAGGCCCGCCCCCCAGGCCATCCTCACATTGTCCCCGTTGCTCCGCAGCTTCCAGAAGGGCTGGATGAAGAGCCAGGAGCCCTCGTTGCCCGTGGCGTCCAGTGTCACCCGCATGGCGTTCTTCTCCAGCAGGGCCGGCAACCGCTTGTTGACAGTCAGGTACTTGTTACTCTTCATGTGCAGGAGCTGGGGGGGCAGGGAGGGGGTGAGGTCACCCCAGGAGGCCGGCCCATCAGAGCAGGGGGTGCACAGGACCCTTGGACACACAGGACGCAAACACACAAACACGACTGCATGCGCACACACACCACACCCAGTCTGGCACCCAGGTGATCACACATAAAAGCGCTGCTCTAGACACCGTACTCGTATTAGCTCCCATAATCCTGTAACAAGTAGAGAAAAGTATTGACTATCGCTGGCCTGATCATCCGGATGGGGAAAACAGAGGTCCAGGGAGGGGAAGCAACTCGCCCAGGCCACAGACCCACGACGTGAGCCCGGCCCCTGGCGCTCCAGACCCTGCGCTGGTGACCACCGTGCTGAACACACACACACACATCTGTGGACACGGCTTACAAGCACCGGCAAACGCAGAGGCGGCAGGCAGTCGGTCCCACAGGCCGGCCGGGTGGCGCCCCTCCGCCCACACCTGCCCGCCCCGCACCTGGATGACGCTGCCATATTTCACGACGTCCCCGTGCACCTTCTTGTTCTCCGTGTCGTTCTGCTTCTGCTCCATCTGGGCCGCGTGCTGCAGACACACGCCACGGTGGAGGGCAGGCCCGGAAGCCCGCTCTGGAGGGGCACGACTCCCCTCACCCACAGGTCCTGCCACTGCACCCTGCCCGCCCAGGGCCATCTGCCCTGTTCCTCCCGCTGCCTATGGGAGAATGAGGCTCAGAGTGCAGAGGGGCAGCCTGGGCACACAGCAGGCAGCCCAGGGCACTAGGTCCCTCCTCTCTGCCCCCTTCCCACCACCTCATTCTGGCGGGGGGCAGCCAACAGACCACTGAGCCCCCTACAGTCCCCACACCCCCAGCAGATAACCTAAGGCTGGGCCTCCTCCCCGTCACACCAGAGTCCTGGGGCCCCAACTCAGGACCCCTGGCCCAGCCCTGCAGGTGTGCTGGGCACCACGTCCTTCTCCTCCTCCCTCTCCTCTGAGACTCTCCCTCCCCAGCACTGCATGTGCTCCCAGCCCACCGCCTCCAGGGAGCCTTCCCTGACGGGCCACATCCAACTCTGAAGGATCCAGCTCCAGTCCTCCAGGATTTGGTTTGCCTCCCATTAAGGACACCTTTTTAGGCTCTTCTATCCCATTTGCCTGGAAGCTGCCTCCTCCATCAGACTGGGGGGGGGGGTCCTGTCGGGGGGGCGCTATCTCCTCCATCAGACCAGCTCTCTCTGAAAGCAGTGGTCCCTCTGCCCCTTCCATCTCCTCAGTCCCGTTATCTGGGCCTCAGGCCTGGTGGGAGGGTGGCTGCAGGGGTGCCGTGCCAGGTACCACGTGACTTTGCACAAACCTCAGTGCCTGGGTGTGTGACCACATGCGGTGCTGAGGATCTGCACATGCGTGAATGCCGCACACCCTGCCAGACCCACAGCCTAGCCTGGGCCTGCGGCAGCAGCAGGTAAAAAGCCTGCCACAGCCCCCAGAGGGGGTGAAGATGGTCTTGCGTAAAACAGAGCTCACCCAGCCCCCTCTTTCCAGCACGGCTCACAGCTGTGGGGCAGGCCCTCTCTTTTCCCATTCCACACCCACCTCCTGGGGGAAGGGGATACTAGAAACAAGGCCGGCCTGGTGGTAGGAGGGGGTGGGACCCCAGGCCCAGGGGAGGGTCCCATCAGCATGCTACAACCTTGCTGACCACGGTTAAACCTCCCACACTCGCTTCCATGGGGACTGCCCTGAGGGCCCTGAGCTTGGTCTGGAGAGAACACCCAGGATATGAACTGAGAGGCCTGAGAGCCACCACCAGGCCCTCACACCATACAACATCATCAGCCAGAGACTCAGGGACCATCTAAGCCCTGTGCCAACTCGTAGGATGGCCACAACGGCCTAGTCCCCTGAAGGGCCCCAGGCTCCAACTCTACAGAATGAGGGGAGAGGTTAAGACTGAGTTCTCAAATCAGGTTTGCTGAAACCACTTCTCTAGAAGCCCAGTAACTCCATGCACAGATGCCCAGGTTTCTCACTGCACTACGATGTCCCGCTGAAGACCTAGCTAAGACCCGCTGAAGGCAGTCCACAGCTCACTGAGCCACGGGTCCTGGGACAGGGCTGCACCGGCCTGGAGGAGGAGACGCCTGCCTCTAACTGGCACAGAGGGGTGGATGAGTGGGCCTCTGGCAGGGCTCAGACCCCCCACCTCCCTCGCAGCGACACACACCAGTCTCTGGCCGAATGGGTCAAACCACAGGACTCGGCCACTAGGCCCTGTCGGCTCTGGTGAGCGGCAGCCCTGTGCATGTGCCTGGGTTTGTGAGACACACGGGCAAGTGGACACCCTCACGCTCAGACCTGTAACTTCTGCAGCAGCACTACGTCAGCAATCTTCTCCTTGTCCTGCTTGGTCTGCTTGGCCTTCCAGTACTGCTTCTGGGCCGAGTAGCGGTTCATGGGACACACCTTGAAGAGGCAGTCTGGCGGGGTGGGGGGCAGAAGGAGGGAGATCGGTTCACGCGGGGCTCCGGGAAGACTCCAGCCAGCAGCCCTGCCCGCAAATCCCGCCTCTGCTCTGCCCCCCACCACTGCCCCTGGCCCCACTGGGGTGAAGAGGCAGTGTCAGAAGACCCCTGGAGAACCCGAAACATCCCGGATCGTGCTGAGTAGAATGGAGGGACCAGGAAGCAGGTCTGAGAACAGGACCTCACCTGGGGGCGGACGCATGCCCTCTTCCCCACGGGAGGTTTATCAGAAGCCCTTAGGTCTGGGTCCAGGTTTTGTACTCTGGCGGCTGACAGTTCACAGCAGCATCCCTCTCTGGCCCCCACAGTTGCCTGGGAAGTTATCAATACATCCCCCATCCCAGAGGTGGCCTCCACGCCACGGTAGGAGGAGGAGACTGTCTGTTGATCCCTGTGGGATCAACCTGAGGCCTCTCTTCTCCTGAAACCACCTCCTTGCTCGGCTGGTCCCGGCCCTGTAGCAGCGAGGCTCCCTGATACTCCACCTGGGACCCCTTCTTCATAAATCTCCCACTGTAGGCTCTGCTTCTAGCGAATTCAACCTAGGACAGAGCCAGTTAAAATTCCAGAAATATGTTCTTTATTAGCTGGTTTTTATTTTGGAACTAGATACGTCAATGATTTTCATAAGCCCAAACTCCAGAAAGAATGTTAAGATTTTCCTACCTATGGAAAGGAGGCATGAGTTGGAAAACCCTAAAGTGTGGTGGGAAGAGACGGAAGGATTTGGGGTGCTATGAAACGCTGGCATGGGGACAGGGCCTGTCTGACAATACCATAGGCCATGCTGTGAGGCAGTGAGCTCTCCATCACAGGAGGGAGTCCCAGGAAAGCACAGAATCGAGCTCATGGCCTCTAAGACCCCTCTCAGGCTGCAGTGCTGTACCTCCCCGATCGGCAGCAATATAGGAGGAAGACGGTTATGCTGGGAACCCAGACAGGACCCCCGGGGAGGCAGATCACAGAGACGGGGTGCCCCCACCGTCAGGCCCCTCCCGCTACCCTCTAAGGGAAGGCTATGTCCCCACTCTGGTCAAAGCTAGTCCTACAGCCCCCGGAAACTAAAAGCAAAACTGGGTTTTTTCCACCTAGCCCACAAGCAGGCAGAGCCCCCTGGTCATCAGGAAGGGAAACCAAGTGAGGCAAAGTTCAGAGAACACAGAACTTCCTTGACAGCAGGGAAAAAGGACAATTCCACAGGCAGATGGAGCCACCAAGGGCTGCCCTCACTCGCCCACCCTGGTACCACCAGCATGAGAGGGCGTCACTTCAGAAACACTCAGTTCTTTGCACAGAGTATGTCTTCACAGGGTTCTGCCCAACCTTCAAGAAGCTGGGGTGTCACCTCCTCCAGGAAGTCCTCCTGCTTCTCCAGGCTAAATGGGAATTTTCAGGGCTCCTGTCCCCTGGTCACCACATTATAGTTCCCAGTAGGAGTTGGGGGGGTGGGGTGTTTTAGAAATGGGAGGTGGAGATTTTTATTGTCCCAATCAGTGAGGTCACAGCTAGCCTGTAGTGGGCAGGACAGGAATGCTAGGCGCCAGCGCCCTAACACACAGGGGTCCCACCCACTCACAGGAGGACGGCTGCAGGCGCGCTCTGGGCCCAGCGTGGTGTGCAGAAACAGTCTTTTTTGCATGCTTTTAGCAAACACTGACTTTTCCAGGAATGCAACTCTGATACAAACAGGGATCTGTGTTGTCCTCTGTGTTGTTCAAACCTCACAGGGAAATTTGTGCTGTTTCAGAGAAGGTATCATATGGCTGCACCCACCATCTGCATTTGCGGCCACAGTACTCGTGCTTCAGAGGCCAGCTCTGACTGCTGCCTCGAGTCTTCTAGTTGTGCTCAAGATTTCCTTCTAAAATCTGTGTATTACTTGCTTATCATTGTTGTCCTTCTTTTTCTCTTGTCATGCTTGGGGCATTACACTGTCCCTGTTCCCTACCCGCAAACCTCCCCCCCGCCCCGGGCTCCAGGCTCACTCAGATCCTGGCCCTAGACGCCCCCCATTTTATATTACATAAATATGCATATGAATAGATTGTCTTGTTTTTTAATTCCACTTTATAATATTAAAGGGAGGCTCTGAGTCTGGCTGGCTGGTCTGCTTAGACAGGAGGGGGCAGTCCAGTCCCTGAGTGAGCCTGGAGCCGGGGAGGGCCGCAAGCCCACGGCCCTGGTGATGGGGTGCAACCCGCCCCTCCCCACCCAGCTGACCCCCGCCACACCCAAAGCACAGGGGAGAAAAGGAGGGGAGACGGACACTGCCCCAGGCGCCTGAAGGGAGAGATCTCACTCTTCTGACCCGACTCACCGAGGAAAGAGATTGAGGGGTCACCGTTTCAAGAAACAAATGAGGACTTCCTGTCCCTGGAGGTGATGAGTAGGCTCTAGGCCTGACAGGGCAGAGAACCCTGGTTATAATCCATTCTGGACCCACCTCACCAGAAAACGATGAAAGCAACCAGATTTTTCAAATGTGTGTTATTTTAAGACTTCTTAAAGAACTGAGAGGGGCTTCCCTGGTGGTTCAGTGGTAAAGAAGCTGCCTGCCAATGCAGGAGACATAAGAGATGCAGGTTCGATCCCTGGGTGGGGAAGATCGCCAGAGGAGGGCATGGCAACCCACTGCAGTATTCTTGCCCAGAGAACCCCATGAACAGAGGAGCCTGGCAGGCTATGGTCTGCAGGGTCACAAAGAGTCGGACACGACTGAAGCAACTTAGCACATGCCAAGAACTGAGTGAGGGGTCGTCCAGCCAGAACAGAAGATCAAAAGGGAAACCAAGGAGGTATGTAAACACCCAAGCAACTTTACTGGGCATTTGTTGAGTCCAGAGAACACGAACTCTTACCTGGACGGCTTTGCCAGGTGACAAGACAGATATTCAAGCCCAGGCCCAGGGAAGGTGGGAAGTATAACAGGAGACCCTCCCTTTAAAAGCTGGAACCTCACAGGGCTACACCCCCAGCATGGGTTGACCCCAGAGAACAGCTCCTTCCCAGAACTAGGGCCCCACGGAGTCCCTTGGATGGTGCCAGGAACCCCAAACTCAAGCTTGGCTTCAGGCTTGAGTCTTGGACAGGCAGTGTCCCCAGGAATCTGGGGACAGGATATCCATGCCCTCTCGGGAAGAAGATACCGTCATCCTAGTCCACAACCCCTCAGACCAGATGTTCAAATGCAATGACCCATATACAGTCAAAGATACCAGGAATTCCTGGGAGCCAGACGCCACGAGAGAAAACAAACCCACAAAACAAGACACTAGAAACAGACTTCAGACAGAGCCATCATCTGTAAAACTCTGCTTAAATCAATCAAGGAAAGCGTGAGGATCTCCGTAGAGAAACAGGAAACTATAAAATGTGACCAACCTAGACAGCATATTAAAAAGCAGAGACATTACTTTGCCAACAAAGGTCCGTCTAGTCAAGGCTATGGTTTTTCCAGTGGTCATGTATGGATGTGAGAGTTGGACTATAAAGAAAGCTGAGCACCAAAGAATTGATGCTTTTGAACTGTAGTGTTGGAGAAGACTCTTGAGAGTCCCTTGGACTGCAGGGAGATCCAACCAGTCCATCCTAAAGGAGATCAGTCCTGGGTGTTCATTGGAAGGACTGATGTTGAAGCTGAAACTCCAATACTTTGGCCACCTGATGCGAAGAGCTGACTCATTTGAAAAGACCCTGATGCTGGGAAAGATTGAGGGCAGGAGGAGAAGGGGATGACAGAGGATGAGATGGTTGGATGGCATCACCGACTCAGTGGACATGGGTTTGGGTGGCATCCGGGAGTTGGTGATGGACAGGGAGGCCTGGCGTGCTGTGGTTCATGGGGTCGCAAAGAGTTGGACACGACTGAGTGACTGAACTAAACTGAACTGATAAAATGTGACACAGCAGAAAAAGAACCAGATAGAATTTCTAGAAATAAAAAAGCTTCACATTTAAAACTCACTGGATGAATCAAGAGATGCATCCTAATGCTATTCTATCCCATTCTTTGAAGGATGGTTGACCCCATGACAGGGACTTAACGGCCCACAAGGCGTCAGAACCTGGATCTGAAGAACACAGGCTGCCCTGGAGCATCCCAGTGGAGACTTGACGCCAGAAGTGATCCCTCCCTGCTCCCGATTCCTCTTTATCTTTCCTGGAAACTTGCTACCTAGTACTTGTCAAATTTGTCTTTTTCTCTTACACAGATCCTCCCTTAGAGCCTTGCCCACAATACATAACATATAATGCTTGTTGATCCCACTCCTGGGCATATTTAGGAGAAAACTCTAATTCAAAAAGATATATGCACCCAATGTTCACAGCAGCATTATTTACAATAGCCAAGACATGGAATCAACCTAAATGTCCATCTACACATGAATGGCTAAAGAAGGTGTGGTATATATACACAATGGAATATCAGTCAGCAATTTAAAAAAATGCCATTTACAGCAACATGGATGGACTTAGAGATTATCATATTGAAGTGAAGTCAGAAAGAGAAATATAAATACCATATGATATCACATATACAGATCTAAAAAAGTGATGTAGATGAACTTATTTATAAAACAGAAAGAGATCCACAGATACAGAAAACAAAGTGAAGGTTACCAGAAGGGGTTAGTGAGGTTAGTGATGACTGGGGTGGGAGGAGAGACAAACTAGGAGACTGGGATTAACATACACACACTACTATACACAAAGAAGACAAATAACAAGGATCTACTGTAAAAGCACAGGGACCTATATTCAATAGCTTACAATAGTCTATAATGGAAAAGAATCTGAAAAAGAATATATATACATACACATAGTGTATCGTGTTAGTCGCTCAGTTGTGTCCGACTCTGCGACCCCATGGACTTTAGCCCATCAAGTTCCTCTGTCCATGGAATTCTCCAGGCAAGAAAACTGGAGTGGGTTGCCATGCCCTTCTCCAGGGGATCTTCCCCACACAGGGTCGAACCCAGGTCTCCTACATTGCAGGCAGATTCTTTGCTGTCTGAGCCACCAGGGAAACCCATATATACACATACATATGTATATATAACTGAATCACTTTGCTATACATCTGAAACTATCACAACATTGTAAACTAACTATACATCAATTTTTTAAATGGTTTAAAAAACAGAGGAGAAATGCAAATTAAAAAAAAATGCTTATTGAATGAATGAATGACTTGAGCCCACTAAAATGTTTGTGGGAGACTTCCCTGGTGGTCCAGCTGTTGAGAATCTGACTGCCAATGCAGGGGACACGGGTTCGATTCCTGGTCCAGGAAGATTACATATGCCGCGGGGCAACTAAGCCCAGGCACCACAACTACTGAGCCCTTGAGTCGCAATTAATAAAGCCCACATGCCCGAGAGCCTGTGCTCTGCAACTAGAGAGTAGCCCCCACTGACCACAACTAGAGAAAGCCCGTGTACAGCAACAAAGACCCCGCAGAGCAAAAGGTAAAATGAATAAATAAATTAATGCTGAGGTTCACCCCTACGCACATCTCCATGCTTTCACTCTGCTCCGCTCTTTGCCCAGAGGTGGCCCTGCCCAAACCCAGGAGGGGCCAGAACCCTCCTTTTCACCAGACTGCAGGGCAGAAGGGCGGAGAGAAGGAAAGGTGTAAGGGCAGCAGGGGACTGGACCCTCACAGGAGCAGCAGCATCAAAGGCCAAAGAAAAGTCAGGGTCCAGGGAGGTTTCCTACAGTAAGGACTGTGTGCTTGGGCATGGACCAGGGGTGCCGGGCCTAGGGCTGGTGAGGTTACAGACAAGAGGATATTCATTTATTAAATAAAATCAACTGACATTCCCGGAAACTGACTGTTGTTGTTTAGTCACTCAGTCGTGTCTGACTCTTTGCGACCCCATGAACTGCAGCACGCTGGGCTTCCCTGTCCTTCACTATCTCCTGGAGCTTGCTCAAACTCATGTCCACTGAGTCGGTGATGCCATCCAACCATCTTGTTCTCTGTCGTCCCCTTCTCCTCCTGACTATGGTATGTAACACTCCAAAAACCACTGCGTAGAATCATCCTGGGGAGTTGGGAGATTTAAAAAACACAAACTCTCAGGTCCCCCACAGATCTGGGCAGTGGGTGAAGCCTAGAGAAATGCATTTTTAAAGACACACCCCACCGGCACCCCCAATCCCAAATGGTTCTTCTGCTCAGCCAAGGTTGAAAAGCACTAGCAGGGGATTCGAGACGAGAACAGAGCACAGGGAATAGTTACGCAGCCACAATTATGCATACGCTCTGTATAAATCACGTCAACACCTGTTTCTAATCTTTAACATTTAGACTCAACTTATAGAACACTCCACTGTGGTTACAGCAGAGAATGCAAAGCTTATTCAGCCTTAACAATGTAAAACTTAAAGGGTGCGTGGCTGGTAGAAGGTGCATACCAGGCAAGCACTGTAGGAGCTGATGGGATGAGAAATAAAGGTGTGACCGTGGCTTATAGAGGTGACAGTGGAGAATCTACACCAGCCGCAGGATGCTGCTGGGGCTGGGGGAGGGGAGAAAGTGGAGGGATGGGCCAAGTGAGCAAAACTCTCCTGGAATAAGCACAGCATTTGGTGGCCTGGGGTAGCAAGCAGAAGAAATGATGGAAAGGGTGAATGGGTTTGCCTTCTCTGGTTACACTGCTGGGGGAGGCACTAAACGGGACCACCCCAGCAGAGAGCAAATTTGCGGTCTGGATCAGAACCCACAGACGTCCCTTCCCTTGGACTCGGCAATTTCGCCACTGGTCCTTCATTAAAAAACAACCACCCCCACCTTCATTCCTGCAGCACAGTCACATTTGTACAAAACGACAAGAGGACTTCCCTGGTGGTCCAGAGGTTAGGAATCTGCCTGCCAACGCAGGCGACGCGGGTTTGATCCCTGGTCTGGGAAGATCCCACATGCCATGGGGCAACAGAGCCCGTGTGCCACAACCACTGAAGCCTGGGCTCCCTTGAGCCTCTGTTCCGCAGCAAGGAAGCCACCACAACGAGAACCCCCGTGTTGCCACTGGAGGAAAGTCCGTGTGCAGCAGCAAGATCCAGCACAGCCAAAAATAAATAAATACATAAGCCTCAGTTTTAAAAAACGTGACGAGAGACAAGCGTCTTGCAGCAGCAACACTGACGAGAATGGTAAAGATTGAAGATTGGAAACAGGCCATATGCCCATCGAAGGGGACTGGTTAAATAAATTACAATGGAGCCACATGAGGGACAGCTATGTGAGCTGTGGCGGGGGAGGGTCAGAAGTCCAGGCTGCAACCTGGGTAAACCTTGGAGCAATTAGGCTAAGTGAGATATGCCAGTCCCCAAAGAACAAATACTATATGATTCTGCTCATGTGAAGTACTCATACTAATCAGATTCATAGAGACAGGAAGTCAGATGGTGGGGGGGGAATGGGGTGTAAAGGGGGAGTTATTATTTAATGGATATAGAGCTTCATTTTTACCAAAGGAAAAGCAGTTCTGTAGATGGACAGTGGTGATGGCTGATGAGAGAGTGCTTAATGCCACTGACCTGTACACCTATACACCATTTTTTTTTTTTTCTGGCCAGGCGATGCAACTTGCAGGATCTTAGTTTCCCAACCAGATATTGAACAGGGGCCCTCAGCAATAAAAGCACAGCATCCTAACCACTGAACTGCCATGGAATTTCTATGACCTGTACACTTTGTCAACAAAGGTCCACATAGTCAAAGCTATGGTCTTTTCAGTAGTCATGTATGAATGTGAGTTGGACCATAAAGAAGGCTGAGTGCCGAAGAACTGATGCTTTCAAATTGTGGTGCTGGAGAAGACTCGTGAAAGTCTCCTGGACTGCAAGGAGATCAAACCAGTCAATCTTAAAGGAAATCAACCCTGAATATTCATTGGAAGGACTGATGCTGAAGCTAACGCTCCAAATGATTTGGCCACCTGATGTGAAGAGGCAACTCATTGGAAAAGACGCTGATGCTGGGAAAGATTGAAGGCAGAAGGAGACGGGGACAACAGAGATTGAGATGGCTTGATGGCATCACCGCCTAAATGAACATGAGACTGAGCAAACTCCAGGAGATAGTGAAGGACAGGGAAGCCTGGCGTGCTGTAGTCCATCAGACACAACTTAGTGACTGAACAGTACAATACACAATACACTTAAAATTGAATAAGATGGTAAAGTTTGTGTAGCTATTCACCACAATTAAAAAATAAATATTTTTGAAATGCTTAAAACTAGATCATCTGTAGGAACAGTTTTCACAGTTGTCCAGGAATATGGATACAAATGAGTTTTTAAAGGGAAAAAAAAAGGGAAAGAGAGTTCAAGATCTCTATTACTAATATAGAAAGGTCTCCAGTAGGATCTATCCACAGCAAGACTCACAAAGTAAAAAGAGCAAAGATATAGAACAGAGTATATAGAATACTACCCCAGGGACTTCCCTGGTGGTCAGTGTTTGACTGCAAGGGACACGGCTTTGACCCCGATCCCTGGCTGAGGAACTAGGATACCAATGCCTTGTGGGTATGGCCCCCCAAAACAATGCTACCTCAGTGTGAAAAAGGGGAGGAGTCTAAATATATGTTTGCATTTGCAAGAAGAACCACAGGAGGATGTGAAGAAACTGAAGAAAGTGGTTACCTAGAGGAACAACGGAGATGGGAGAGGGCGTGAGAGCAAGTTCCTGATGGATGTTCGCACGATGTTCTGAGGTGTAACCAGGCAAATAAATTACCTAGTTGGATTCGCCAGTAGGGCTGTCCCTGGAAATGGGGACAGGAGAGGGCACCAGTGCTCTCATTTGGATCCTAGAGTCAGTATTTGTATCCTTTTTATAAAAAGGAAAAAAAGAAAAGATGAAGAATAAAGTTTTAAGTACCCCATAAACATATGAAAAGATGTTCTGTCTCACTAGTAGTCAGAGGAATGCAAATTAAAACCACAGTGAGATGTCATTTCACACCCAGCGGGCTGGAAGACATTTAAGCAGGACAAAACCAGGATGGGGCTGCAGCAAGGGCACCCACGGTGTGTTGAGGGTGAGTGGGGCGGACGCCCACAGCCCCCAAGGAAGGCAGCAGGGGCCGTTCCTAGAGAGACAGAAGAGATGCCACCCACCGGGGTCACCCCACCTCGGAACACATCCGAGAAAGCCTTGCCTGCGAGCTCAGGGAGACATGTGTGCGCGGGTGCCCACTGCAGCATTGTTGGCAACTGCCAAAAATGCAAAGGAAGTAAAGGTTCACCACACAGAACCGAATAAAGGACTGCAGCTGACTCCTCCAGTGGAGTATTACACAGCAATTAAACAGATGAACTACAGCCACAGGGATCAATACAGATGAATCCCCAAAACAGTGCAGCACGAAAAAACTGCAGAAAGATTTGTACAGACGGCTACTGTTAACATATGGGGTCGGAAAACTGGAAAAGAATACCCTATATAACTCGTACAAATGTCTCTACATATAAGCAGCAAAAGCATAAAAACAGGCCCCTGGATGAGGTACCCCATTTTCTGAGAGGGTCTGCTTCTGGTGTGGGGGGAGGGGGAGAAGTCGGGGAAGATGCAGGGGGCTTCGGCATAAGATGCTGTCTCTTTAAAAAATGAAGAGGGCCTGAAATCACCACGGCAGAAAGGATTGACTGAGCTCAGCCATGGGCACGCGGGTGTGTGTGGTTTTTCTCTTTACGTTTTCTTTTTAGTGGCTGAAATGAACCTTAATCATAATACAAGTAACAATGAATCGGGCTTGGAAGATGGGCAGGGAGAGCAGAGGCCTGAGCCTGGGGGCGGAGGGCACCCAGTGTGAGGCACAGGGCAGTGCCCTCATCTAGCCCCACCCCAGCACCTGCCCCCCACTGGATGCGGTAGGTGACCCCTACACTCTTCATGGGGTTGTCCATAGCCGGGGATGTGAGCGTGGAGCTTCCCAGGGAGACGGGGAGGCGTCCTTCTGCACTAGGCCTCCCGTGCCTAGCATGGAGGAGGAGAGGGCTGTGGGACGGGCCTTGCCCAGACCCGGCCTCGGCTGGGAGAGCAGGACTCAGGGGAGCTGTAACCCAAGGCCCCCGCAGCAAGACGAAGGTCAGGGAGGCCGGGCTTGTGTGTGGTGCCCGACACACTGCGGCGCCGGCAGCCTGGGCCTCCTGGGGCCCTGCCTGCTCTGGAAAGAATTCCCTGAGCATGTCGGGGCTTGGGACGGCCCTGAAAGGTACCGGAGCTGAGATCACAAGCAGGGAGCTAACCAGAGGCCCATGGAGGCCGGGTGGGGGCTTCACGGGCTTGGCCGCCCCGCCTGGGGACCACCAGGGTCAGCAGGGGAAGGCGGTGCCTGCCCCGTGGGGAGAGAGGGCGAGACTGCAGCTCCCAGCCATGGAGAGGCACCCCCTGGGCGGCCTCAGGACACGGCGTCCCTGAGAGCTCTGGCCAAGTTCTAGATGCCTGCCGTGGCCCCCGCACCCTGGAGGGGGTCTCCCTCCAGGGCTGTTTGCAGGAGAAACAGGGAACAGTGAGAGACCAGGCTCCAGGGTTGGGTGGGGGGGGACTCTGGTCCCGAAGCTGGAAAGGTCTGCACCCACGTCTCTCACCCCAGGTTCTCACACTCTGGCGAACACTGGCCAGCCAGGGGGTCACACGGACTCCTGTCCTGTCCCAGAGGGTGGGCTCTTCTCAGATCCACACAGGGCCCCAGGGGGCCCAGAGGGGCCTCTGCCCGCCTCATCCCGACACCCAGGCCAAGGGCAGAGGGGGCAGGAAGGAGGCTGGAGGCTGAGCGCCCCGGGAGTCTCCGGGGATCACGGGGCAGCCCCCGAGGCTGGGGGGGGCCCTGCTCAAGGGCTTTGGGACAATAAGGAGGAAGAGAAAGGAGGGGGCGGGAGGAGGGCAAGAAGTCAAAGGAGCACTTGTTCTGCTAAGTAGAGGTTTTGTTGTCAAAAACTGGGCCCAAACTCTGTCTCCCGGAACTCCAGGGCAAGCCGGTCCACCACACCCCACTATCCGTCACCACCACCCCGCACGCCGCACAGCTGACTCCACACAGCGACAAGCTGCCACCTTCTCTTCCTCCGGTCGGCCCCAGACCCCTCCCCAACCCCGCACGGCCCAGCCTCGGGACCCTCACCATGCCCTCCAGTCCTAAACTCTTCCTAAGAACTCAGCCAGAGCAGAAGTGCAAGCTCTCCTCTTTCTGGCTCCAGGAAAGCGCCAGCTGTGCAGCCGCCCTCACCCTGATTGTCACTGCCCCCCACTTCAGGACGGGGGCGGGTCCAAGCAGGTGGCGTGCAGGAGCACCCTGAGACCTCCACCTTCATCAAGATGAGGAACACCGGCAGTGCTGGTGGGAACCAGGGAGGGGCCGGGGGGTCCGGGAAAAGGTGAGGGAGCGTGGCCAGATGGGGCCAGACAAAGGGGACCTAAGACCCCACGCAGGCATGCGAGGGAAGCAGAACAGCAGATGTGGGCCCCCAGCGGCCTGGGAGGACCCCTTCTGCCGCCTCCGACAGAGAGGCGAGGCGGGCAGTGAGACAGCCCAGGAGGCCGCAGGGCCCTCTTGAATCCTGCTCCCTCCCTCCCTGAACCGCATCCCTCTCGGGACAATCCCAGCTGACCTCTCCCCAAGGAGCAGCCTCGTGGGCAGACAGGCGGCACGGCCCGGCGCGTCCTGGCCCGCTGCCACCCTGCCCACCACACCCAGGACCCGTCTGCCTGTCTCAGCCTCACAGGGAGTCGCCACAATGACACCTTCCCCTGCTGTGCGCAGGGACAGCAGGGTATCTGCCCACCCTCACGAGGGCCCAGGCCTGCGGGGCGGGCGGAGGAGCCCACGGACCGCAGGGCGCACAGAGCGGGGAGGCAGACGCCCGGAGTCACACGGCAGAGCTGGAGGGAGCCCGCAGCACAAGCCCCCTCGGGCAGGAGGCCCCCGTGCCACCTCGGCCGGGGACATGGTCACGACCGGGGCTGGGAGGAGGGACCGGGGGGACCGTGGGGTCCAGTCCCCTCACCAGGCGGCACAAAAGTGAAGAGAGAGGCCACCCTGACAAGATGGCGTCCTTCAGCCGACGGGGGCTCCACAGACAACCACGTGAGGGCCGCGGGCGCCCAGCCTAACCCACCCGCGGGGCCCGGGCTGTGTCCGCGCCCAGCACTCGGCGGGGGCGCAGAGGACTCACCTCGGAACTTCTTAGGGGGGTTGTCCAGGTCCCCAGCCGCAGGCTCCACCACACAGCGGTCATCCACCAACCTGCGGGACGAGGCAGAGAGTCAGCAGAAAGAAGACGCCCGCCTCCCCAGGCGGCCCAGGGCACCAGGAAGGCCTCCAGAGAAACCGCTGGAAAGTTGGGGTTAGCGGATGTAAACTTTTATATATGGAATGGATAAGCAACATGGTCTTACTGTAGAGCACAGAGAACTACATTCAATATCCAATTACTGGAATGGAAAAGAATGTAAAAAAAAAATAAAGAATGTATGCATGTAAAACTGAATCACCTTGCTGTACAGCAGTAATCAACACAACACTGTAAATCAACTACAAAAAAAAGAAAGAAACCTCTCTCTCCATCACTGACAATCCCATACCATCAAGTCACCCCCTTTCCGGGTGCCACTGTTAAAAGGCGAGGTCCCCTGGGGGGGTGGGGGAGCCCCCCCAAAAAGCACAGAGGCACATGCAGTCTGCCACCGCCCTCCCCCCGGCTGGGGCTGGAGCTGGAGCTGCGTCCTGGGGGGTCTGCGGCCAGTCTGGGCTGTTACACACCGCCCAGGTAACTCCTGTCAAGGCCCTGAGACCCCACCCAGACCTGAAAAGGCAACTGCTGATGGAGGAGGTAGACAGAAGGGGACCAAGAGACAGAGACTCGGAGAGGCACAGAGAGACAGAAAAGACAGAATTAGAAAGATAAACAAGATAAGAAACAGGCAGAGAGAGACTAGAAACAACCCAGTGAGAAACACTTATGAGACACCAAACTGGGGGGACAGCCTCTGGGGCTCCAAGACAAGACAACAGACCTTGCACCTTCCCAGCCTCCGTCAGGCCCATTCCACACCCTCTGCTGTGGTCACCCTGGGCCTGAAGTTCCTCCCTTCCGTCCTGGCTGGGGTTAATCCTGAGTCTCTGGAGGACACCCACCCAACCATCCATCCATTCCCACATTTAACATTCTTCATCGCCACACAAGCGTCTAACACAATGATGGTGATGATGACGACCCACCATTTCAGAGGCCAGCTCTATCTCAGCACTTTACAACCTCCCCCTCTGAATTCTCACCAACTCCCCGCAGGGGGCTAGTCATGAGCACTATTTTATAGAGGGGGAAACTGGGTTTGAACATTAATTTGTCTCAAGTCACAGAGCTAATTCCAAAGCCTCCTCTTGCTCCTCCCCTCCTTGGATTGGCCAACAAGGCCTTTTGTGATCTGACCGCCACCCACTCTCTAGCCTGCCTCACAACCTCCTTGCCCCAGCTGTGCTAAACCTCTGGTTGGTCCCAAGGTCCCTGGAACTCTCATCTTACAGAGTGGTCCCAGAAGCCGCTCTACCGCTCCCCTCCAAGCCCCTCCATTCTTTCCTTCTTTTATCCTCAGCCCCTGCTACTCGGTGAAGCCTTCCTTGGCCAGAGCCCTCCCTCCTTCCGTGTCCCCCTACCCACCCAGCCCCGTGTTCCCACAGCAGCTGGTCCTGGCCTCTCCCGCGGGCATGTCTCCTCTGAGGCTCCTTGCGGTGTCTATACCATGAGCTCCCTGAGGACAGGAGCCTGCGGTCTCCCCTTCGGAATCACCATCATGACACAGTCCACAGTAACAATAATGACAGCGAGCAGGCTTTTGCTTCTAATGTTTTCATATATTATTTAATTTTCTAAGTCTCCCCTGTTATTACTTCCATTTTGCAGGAGTTATGGAGAGGGCAAATGATCCGGCCAAGGACACACAGCCAGCAAGGAGCAGAGCTGGGCTTTGAAGGCAATGGTGCAGCCTCAGGAAGGGGAAAGAAGGGCCTGCTGTGAGGACCCACTCAGACTGCTCCCTCATCCCCAGCCTCCAGCTCCATCCTCTCTCCTCCTCCACCAGCACTCAGGCCCTTGGTCATCTTGGCCACCCGCATGTAAGTTCACTGATAACTTCCGCCTCCACCTCCCCTGTCCCTCTTCCCCCAAATTCCAGATTTGTAATCTAACCGCCCACTCCGTACCTCCACTTGGATGGCCACAGGAATTGCAAACTCAGCACGTTCCCAACGTGGAGCTCCTGCTCTTGAAGCCCTCTCTCCATCTAGCTAATCCCTCCTTCCAATTGCCTGGTCCTCTAACTCACCTCTCACAGCTAATCTGTGAGGAAACGCTGTGGGCTTTATCGTTAAAATATGTATGGAATCTGAATCTAAAATACAACAAAAATGAACCTATCTATGCAACAGAAACAGACTCACAGACATAGAGAACAGGCTTGTGGTTGCTGCGGGGCGGGTGGGGGGCATCAGGGAGGGATGGAGAGACTGGAGTTTGGGATGAGCAGATGCAAACTATTATATAAGGAGGGACAAACAACAAGGGCCTACTGTAGAGCTCAGGGAACTATATTCAATATCATGTGATGAAATCATAATGGAAGATAATATGTATGTATAAATGAGTCACTTTGCTGTACAGCAGAAGTTAACACAATATTGTAAATCAATTGTACTTCAATAAAAAATTTTTTAAATATGTACAGAATCTGACTTCTTTTCATCATGCCAACACCACTTGGTCCAGGCCCCCCACAGCTCTCACCTGGACATCACTGCCTCCCCATTGGTCTCCTGACACCCCTCTCACCTCTACAGCCTGTCCTCCACATAGCAGCAAAGGGATTCCTTTAAAAGGTCAGTCAAATCAGGGCAGTGCTCTGCTGGGAACCTCCAAAACCACTCATCTCAGAGGGTAAGGCAAGAACTCACAAGACCCCTTCACCTCTCACACCTCATCTCCTCCCCATCCCCCGCCCCTTGCCCACTCTGCTCCAGCCCACCGCCCTCCTCCAGGCTCCTCTAACCTTCCAGGAGATTTGACCCCGGCTCTTCCCTCTGCCTGGCACTCTCTACCCTAGACACCTTCCTGGCTCCACCCCTCCCTCATCTCCTTCAGATCTCGGCTCAGATGACCCACTCCTCTGGCCAGGCTCCCTCTCCATCCTTTTAAAAACTGTGGACTGCTCTCTCTCACACTTCTCATCCCCCTGCCGGCCTCACTGTTCTCCATATTACCACCAGGCCTGCTACAGAGTTTATTTTGGGTCCTATTCCTCCCCGACCTGAGATGGAAGGTTCATGAGGACAGGGATGTGCCTGTATTGCTTCCTCCTGTATCCCCAGCACCTGGACCACCTGTCTGGTGTGGAGTGGCATACTCGAAATACATACTGAGTGAATTAATCATTTTACTAGCTACTGAGGGAACCACACGAAAAGCAAAAGATAAGGTCTCTGCCTCAGGGAGTTCAAAACCGCACTGGGAAGACAAGTCACAGACTCAGAAGAGTTCATGATATAAGGAATATGCATGGGTGCCAACTGATAGTACCAGCTGTGGATTTTGTCCAGGAAAGGGAGAGGCCAGAGCTTGGCCAATCAGAGAAGGTGTGAGAGAAGAGGCAAGAGCTGTGCAGTGCCTTGAATAATTCATAGAATTTCCTGTAAGACATTAGTGAATCAGATTAGCTGGCTGTCTCTTGGCAAAGCCTTGAGAGGCAGGGTTGCAAGATGGGTATGTTTTGGTAGGGGAGGGGAGGAAGCCGGGGCGGGGCTGGGTCCTGGCACTGCTGGGGGTACTGGATAGCCATAGGGCATTATGGAAGTCAGGGCAACTGAGAGAGGCTGGGGTACCCCCACAGCCTCCATCTTGACCAGTGCATAAGGCCCTGTAGAGGCCATCTCCCCAGAGCCTCCCAGTCTGAGGAAAACCCACCCTCACCTCAGAAACCCTCCATCCCTTCCCTGGGAACTCTTTGCCTGGGTCACACGTGCAGAAAAAAAGACATGCAAGTTTGGATGCCTGGTGTGCTTTTCCTAATCCCCCTGGCACGAACGTGCCTGGTCATTATGTGGATGTCCTTCTGTCCCCGCCCACTCTGGCACAGCTTCTGAAGCCCTGCTGTCTCCAACTGAGCCCTTCCCCAATGCCCAGTGGTTTACAGGGCAGGGCACATTTGGGGAGTGCAAGCTGAAGCCACTTAAGAGAAGGGGAGGGTTGGTCAGGAGGGGTGCGTGGCCTGGGGAGGAGAACTGCAAGCAAGGTCAGAAAGGAAAACATCCCAGATTGGCAGCCAAGAGGGGACAGGAATGGTCTGTATGGGCGACCAGAACAGAGAAGCAAGCCGTGCGGACCATGAAATTAAAAAAAAAGGCAGGGGCTCCTGGAAGGCATCAGGAAAAGACTCAGGAAGATGGGGCTTTCAGAACTTCCTCTTGGATCCGACATTCCACTCCCTCACTTCTCCAAGTGCGGGTCCTGGATGAGCAAACTCAACATAGTCTGGGAACACTCTGGATCCTCCCCTGCAGCCTCTGAGGGATGGCACCTCGCCCTCCCATCATTTTATTCCCCATCTGGAGGGCAGCCCTCCACCAAGCCCGTAGGCAAAGAAGGCAGCTAGCGGCAGGGTGTTTAGGAAGTCCCAAATGGCCCCGCAGTGCCCCCGCGGAAGTCTCCCCTCCGTCTCTCAGAAGCTCCTCCTCAAGACTGAGGCATCCCAAGAAGGTGCTATCGGGCGGGCGCGGAAGGGAGGGGTGTCCCGTGAAGCCATTAACAGATAAGCGGGAAACCCCTTATCGGACGGGCTGCTGAGAGGGAGACCCGAGGCCAGAGGGAGGCACGAGGGCCTGAACTTCCGACGGCTGCGTTTCGACTGAGGGGGAGCCGCAGGGGGCGCGGCCGGGACTTCCGAGCCTGTGGATAGAGCGAGAGGCGGAGAGGTGGTCGCCCAACGCCCTGCCGAGGCCCCCTGAAGCCCCGCCCCCGCCCCCGCCCCCGGCCCGCCGAGGCCCCGCCCACTCGCGGGGGCCGCAGAGCGGTCCCTGCCAGCCCAGGCCCTGCCCCAGCCGCAGAGCGAAACTCGACTCCCCGCGTGCGGCCGTCGCCCCAGCCGCGTCGCGCAGGGAATGAGAGCGCAGCCTCGCCCCGGCCTGCCTCCCACTGCAAGCCGCCGCCAGGACGCTGGGCCCGGGCCAGGCGCTCCCGGGGGCGGCAGGAGGCTGGCGCGAAGGGGCGGGGACGAGCCGCCAGCGCCCGCGCTTTCCTCCCCAGCCCGGGAGCCCGCGGGGGGCGGCCCCGGGGGAGCCCTTCCCACTGCTGGCACCCACATCCCGGCCGTACCCCCCCATTCTCCTCAAGGTCGGGGCATCTGTGTGGGCTGTACTAGCCTGGTCACAGGTGTCCGGCTTCCGATGCGCACCTGGCGCTGTAACCAGAGCCGGGCTCTCCTGGGAGAAGCTGCCCCTCGCCTCCCCGTCCCCCTCCCCGCCCGAGCGCCTCCACCTCCGTCCAAGGGCTGGGGAATGGCCTACTCCCGCCCGCGCTCAGCCAGCCCTGTTATCTCTGTACCGCCTGCGTCCTGCCACATTCAAGGCCGGCCGCACGTCCGCTCCTGCGAGTTCCCTGTCTGTCCCCACCAACTAAAGGTAGGAGGGCGCCCCAGCCAAGATCACCTTAGAAGAACCGACGCTCCACTATGCAGAACACGTTTACTTTATAAATCGTTTTTACATCCAGACCTCATCCCATTCTTACAACAGTCCAGTGAAGTTCACAGAGTAAAAGGAACCACCTGGACCACGCAGCTGGTAGCTGATGGCACTCGTACAGTCTAGGTCTCCATTGGTCCCACAAAACTTTACTGCGAAGGGATGATGTGCTGGGTGTGGTCCCCACCCTCTGGAAGCTCCTGTCCACCATGCTGAGTCCTGTGAATACAGGAGCTCCGTCCTACCCTCTCGCCAACTGAGGACAGTGGGAGACACAAGATGGGTCTGAGCCTGCACTGTGAAGGGCCCAGGAGGGATCAGCAGGGTGGGCAAGGGGAGGGGGTGAGAGGAGAGGGAGGGTCCGGCAGCAAGTTGGTGGGGAGGCCTGCCCTGGACCCTCTGAACAGGAGTTGGTGGACCCCTCTGCTCTAGAAGGATGTGGAGGGCTCTGTCCTGAAAATGCCCCAGGGCCTGCACCCCAAGACCCTGGGAAGGAAGAGAGAAAGGCAGATGCATCCAGAGGCCTAGCTGGCCCCATTCTGCCTGGGGTGGACTTTGAGATCAGGTGGAAGCCATGGAAAAGGCAGTGGGGCGGGTCAGTGCTGCCAGGAAAGATTAGATAAGGAGGAGGAAGAAGGGAGCTCCAAGTGGTGCAAGCGACTATCAGAGGAGCAGCCGAAGGAGGCCTGCAGACTGGGGAGACCCCGGACGGTCCCCAGACAGCCCCTCCCTGATCTAGCCTGAGAAAGAGAGGTGCAGGGGGAGACCAAGGAGCTCAGGCCGCACAGTTAAAGGAACAGCCAGTTCCAGACCCCAGATCTCCTGACTCCCAGCGCAGGGCACTGGCCACCACCCCACAGATCTAGGCCAGACCCACGGAAGGCCACTCCCAAAGCAAGCACTGTCAGCACACAGGGATAGGCTGGTGGTGGATGGAGGCCTTGGATTCCCCCTCCCCAAATACTCAGTCACATCCACTGGTGGGGGTGGGGAAGAATGCTGGGCAAGGAACCCAGGTTCATTGGCTGGAATCCCTGGCTCATCAGAGAAAAGCAGTCCACTTCTGCATCCCTGCAGAAAAACACCCATAAACCTGACCTCTACACGTCTTTCTTTACCAAGGATCCACCCTGAGCCACCGAAGGGACCAGTGTATATGGACTTTAAAATAAGCATGGCTCATCCTTTCAGAGAGCTTAAGTCTAGAAAGGACACTCAGGCACTCGGGGAACCCCAAGAGTCTCCCCAGCGAGGAACAGAGGCAGCAAATGTGATTAAACTCGACCAGATGGAAATAAAGACTCTTGGCCAGGGCACAAGCTTTCAGAGCACTGCCTCTGCCCACAGGCCTGGGTTTCTGGCTCTCAGGGCTGGGTGGGCTCTGGCAAGTCCTGGGGTCTCTATTAGGCCAAGGAGAAGAGGGACGGGGAGCAGGAGAGACAAGAGAGCTGAGAAAAGGCACAGAAGAGGGGCCACCCTGGGCCAACCAGCCCACCCCCAGGCCTCTCTCCTGCGCTCCATCCAGGGCGTGGGCTCTGAGCCTGTCCAACCTACCTAGCAACTGAGGCTGGAGGGGCCTCCGCAGGGCATCCCTGAGGCCTAGGCCACCCAGCTTCAGACCCTGAGGGGCTCCCTGAGAAACAGAGCAGCAAGGGCAGCCCTGATGACTCCACAAAGGGAGCCCTCTACAGCCTCCCCATCAAGATGAGGAAGAAAGTAGTGGGGGCAGGCGCTGCTTCAGATTAAAGGAGACTCAGGAAGCATTAGGAATCAAATTAACACATGGACCTTGATCAGATCCTAATTTAAAGACACCAGCGGTCAAGGCCAGACTGAGAACAATGGAATGGATTGGACTATGGATCCGGCATTGGATGCTATTCGGAAATTACTAACTGGTGTGATGACAGTACTGTGGTTACACAGGAACACAGCCTATTTCTTAGGAATGTAAAATGAAGGATGTAGAGGCAAAAACATGCACTGCATGTAATTTACCATGAAATACTTCAACAAAAAAATAAGCACAGTAAATATGGCAAAATGTAAATAATGACTAGGTCTAGGTGGTGGATATATAAGTGTTCTAAATGATTCTCTTTTTTTTTTTTCAGCACTGCGAGACATGCGGGACCTTAGTTGCCCAACCAGGCATCAAACCTGTGCCCCCTACACTGGAGTGTGGAGTCTTAATCACTAGACCACTAGGGAAGGCCCTTTCCCTGCTGTTATAAATTATATATATGCCTCCAGTTGGTGGTAAGGGGTCAAAGGGACAGCACAGACCAGAGCTGTAAATACTCGGGAAAGTCCACCCATTGCCAGCAGCAGCAGCATCTCTGAGACACAAACCGAATTCTCCCTCTCACGACCTGTCACCCTATTTCTAGACTCAGATCCTGAAAGCTGGCTCTCCTGCAGGCTGGAGAAAGGGGGTGATGGCTGGCTGGCCGGCTGGCTGGCTGGCTGGCTGAGTGATGGGAGAGGGATTTGTGAACCAAATATGCACAGGTGTATGCCTCAAACACCTGCAGCTGCCCCAGGCTAAGATTTATGTTCGCTGTCTCTTCTGGCTCTGCCCACCTGCCAGCCAAACAAATATGAACCTTTACACGCACTGTGATCATTTCACTCCCCTACTCAGTCCCCAGCCAAGAGTCCCCACAGTCTATCTCCCCGAGTGGAAACCCCTCTGCAATGTGTCCCCCTCTTCAAGCCCCCTAGTGGCTCAGATGGTAAAGCGTCTGCCTACAATATGGGAGATCTGGGTTTGATCCCTGGGCCAGGAAGATCCTCTGGAGAAGGAAATAGCAACCCACTCCAGTACTCTTGCTTGGAAAATCCCATGGACCGAGGAGCCTGGTAGGCTACAGTTCACAGGGTCGCAAAGAGTCGGACACGACTGAGCGACTTCACTTTCACTTTCTTTCTTCAAGCCCCAGTCCCACCACACCCCAGGTCCACTGTGCTGTCAATGCCCAGCCTCCTTTCTGCTCTGGTGTGGAAAATCCTGCAGCTTCTTCTCCAGCAGTCATGGTGGACTGCTGCTGGGTCACCCCCACTTCCCCAGAGGTCCACCATGCAGGAGGCTGCAGGTACAAATGCTGGGAACCACCGCCACCCTGGGCTCGGAGCTGAGGCCTGTGATGAACCTACTGGAGATCTGGGCTCTGCTCTCCTCCTCTCCCCTCGTAGACCTCCCTCCCTCCTCTCTCACAGCCCCCACTTCCAGGAAGGAGCCCCCAGCTCCACACCGGGTGAAGTGTGGGGAGCAGGCCTGGGGGTGGACTGCAGGAGATACCTACTCAGGAGTAATCGAAACACAGACGCCTCCCCGCAAATGAAGGGCAAAAAGCTGCCGTGACCCCACCCTGCAATCCAGCAAATCACCCCACCCCCAGCCCAAGCCTCTGCCCCACCCACCCACAGCCTCACGGGGCCAAGCAGGGGAGGGGAGGGGAGGGGACGTGGGTCAGGAATGTAGGGCAGGGCAGAGCAGGGGCAGCTGGCTACAGCAGGATTCTTTTAGGGCCCAGGAGGAGCAGGCAGCTGGGTCCCTGGAGTCGTGTCCGTCCCCCCCGTCCCCCCCCCCCCCCCCGCCCGGCGGCGGGACCCTGGAGCTGATTCTGTCCTTGGGCAACCCCCACACTGATGCTGTCTCCACTGCAACCCTCCCTGTCTTGGCCACCACGCCCAACCTGGCCCAGCCTGGAGGGCAGAGACTGGTCCTATTCCCCACACCCCTAGGGCAGTCCTCTCAGACTGGTGATGTGAAGTGACCATCCCTGGGGCAATGGGCCCCTGCTTCCCCCTCCTCCCCCTCCTCCTCCTCCGTCTCCTCCCGGCAGCCAGAATAGCCTGGCCGCCAGTTAGAGCCAGCAAGGGAAAAGATGTGCCTGGGCATTCCCTGGTGGTCCAGAGGTAAGGACTCCACACTCTCACTTGCTGAGGGCCTGGGTTCAATCCCTGGTCAGGGAAGTAAGATCCTACAAGCCACTCAGAACAGGGGAAAAAAAAAAAAAAAAGATGCACCTTCCCTTTGATCCTGGACTTCCACTTCGGGGAACCCATCCCAAGAGGGTAACTGGACAAGTTGGTGTTCGGGCATGTATGGACTAGGATGTTCCGTGTAGATTGTGTAGAACAGCAAGAAATGTACAGGTAAGCTGAATGCCCAAGACTACAGTTGCTTAAATAAGTGAGGTACATCATACCGTGGGGCCCTCTGCGACCACAACACTCCTGGGCCGGCACGCATGGGAAAAACACAGCTTAATGCATTCTCCCCCAAAAGCCAGCATAAAGCTAGATGTGCAGTTTGACCATTTTGTACATGTTTATTTGTGGGTGCATAAAAAGCTAGAAAGTCCATATAGAGGCTGTCAAGATAATCACAGTGGTATTACAGATAACTTTTTGTTTTAGCTTTTCAAGTTTTCTCCATGGAGCCTATATTATTTTTTAATCAGGAAAAAACAGTATGGGAATCCCCTGGCAGTCCAGTGGTTAGGACTTGGGGCTTTCACTGCCGGGGCCTGGGGTTCAATCCCTGGTAGGGGAAATAAGATCCTGAAAGCCATGGAGCACAACAAAAACAAAAAAATTTTAATTAAGAAAGAAAAAAAATATATATGTATTTTCCAAAAAACAGCGAGTTGTATGGATTGGCCTAGGGGAGGCTGAGAGCCTACCTTAGGGCCCAGGACAGGGGTAAGTCCAACGTCTCATTCCAGTGAAATCACAATTAAATGAAAGGCAAGGGCAGTGCGGACATCTGCCCACGGAATTCGGTCTGCACAGGAGGGCCAGCGCCCGCTCCTGGAATTACCGGCGTCTCAGAGACTTAAGACTCAAAGGGCCCTTTCGGACCATTTCTCCCAGCTCTCCACTGTACAGACTGGAATAGGCTGGACTCTGTCTTGGTTACCACTGATTCCCCAGTGACTAGAACAGTGTCTGGCACATAGTAGGTGCCCACTAAATGTTTGCTGAATGACTTAATGAAGTCTGATGAAAGCTAAGAGATGGGCTTTCTGAACCAAGGAGTAGGCCTCAGACCCTACCCCTACAAGTGTTAATACAGTTGGTCTGACATGGGATGATGGAACTGGAGTTTTTTTTAAAGACACACAGGGATTCTCAGATGCCACAGAGCACCTTAGAGGACAACCCAGGTGATAGAAACACACTCTGAGAGGCAGGGCCTTGCCAAAATCACCCCTCCAGTTAGTGACAAAGGAGGTCCTGACCCTGAGACCCGGGGCTTCCTCCACATTGACCTCCACGTTCCCTGGGTCCTGACCACCAAGGCCCACCCTCTTGGAAAAGCAGATCACACCCCCTGTGATCACTGAGCCTTGAGTGACACGTCCAGAGGCCCTGACCGCAAATGGTGCTCCAAGGGCCAGCCACAGGCAGTCAGAGGCAATCTGACCCATCCTGGGAGCTCAACTGCACAACCTAGTCCACCCACACTCCCCAGCTTACCAACGGGGTCTGGGGGCCGCTCCTCTGGGCACTCAAAAGAGACCTTCAGGGAACTGCATGTGAGACCCAAGGGCCCCATCCTGCACTCGGGGCCAGTTCCCCACAGCCACTGGCCAGAAGCCATAGTAAATCCTTCACCTGCAGTGGCCCCCCTCCGCCTCTGCTGCCTCCCACCCGGGGTGGGAGGGGGTGGGGAGGACGAGGCAGTGTCCCGGCCATGCACTCCTGCCAAGGACATGCATGGGCCTGCTCTCCCTTCCCACCAGAGGTCTCAGCCTGCTCCGGGATCCACTCCCCAGACCCCTCCCGTCCTTCCAACCCAGAGTTAAAGTTAATGTACAATCATCACCGGGAGCTCTAATTACCCAGGCGGCTCTAATTGGCCTCCTCCACTTGGCTCGCAGATCCCGCAGATCCCGGCTGGAATCTGAAGGCTGCCCCAGACTCCCTCCTCCACCAGTGCCCGCACTTCCCATCTCCCAGCTGAGCAGCCTCACTGGCCACCAAGGCTGCCCTTGTCCTCACCAAATTCATTTCCTCTAGCCCTCACTGGGCACCTCTTGGGCACCGAGCATTGGGATCGCCTGGAAACTCAATCAAATCACCCTCCAGGGTTCACAGACATGGGCACCAACAGCCAGGGTGAAGGTAAAGGGGGACCAGAGCTGAGGATGGAGGCAAAAAGATTCCGGCGAGGATGGAGCAGAGGGAGAATCCCAGAGAGCTTCTCTTTTAGACACCAAATCCCCTGGGGCTCAAAATGCAGATTATGATTCAGTAGGACAGGCTTGGGTGTGAGAGTATGTATTTTCTAACAAACTTCTCTGGGATGCTGATGCTGCTGGGCCAAGGACCACACTTCGAGTGGCCACGCTTCATGGTGTTCAGAAATCATTCCTCCCTTTAGCATGTGCTCTGAGCATGTGCCCAGAACAGTGCAGGAGTGGATGAACAGGGTAATTCATCAGTCAGTCCTGGCAGAGCGCCCAGCATTAGAAGGCCCTACAGAGAAACCTCCAACTAATCATAAAGTGTCAAACAATACAATTAACATCAGAGAGGAACTTGTACAAAGTAGCTCGAAGCACACAGGAAAAGGGGTTAATTCTGCCCTGGTCGGGGGGGTTGGGGTGGGGGGCTGGATCTCACAAAGGAGGCGCTCTGCACCAGGTCTGAGAGGGTGGGTCAGATTTACCCAGGTGGAGACTGACTGAAAGGCGGGGGCGATACAGGAACAAAGGTAAAGAGACAGGACAAGGTTCCAGGAATGTCAATCCAGGTGGTGCATCGGGGGGTGTGAAGAGGAGGTGAAAAAAAAAGACAATTTGGGGCCAGCACAAGCCGGTGCTAGAATGCCGTCTGGGAAGGTGGGCGTGGTCGGCAGCAAGTTGGGAGCTCTGGGAACCAGCCCCTGGAGCAGAAGGGCTCTGGCAGTCACAGGCCCAGCCTCAGAATCAGATTGGCAAGCAGGAGGCCGCTTCCTGGGGCAGGAAGGGCCGGGGCGGGAGGGAGCTGTGTTAGGAAGCAATAGAGGGAATCCCTGGCAAGGGGATGAGGCCTGTGTGAAAGGCAGGAGGAGGTCCAGTGCCTGGGACTCCCCGCTTTCACTGCAGGGCGCGTGGGTTGAGTCCCTGCTCAGGGAACTAAGATCCCACCTGCCAGACAGTGCGGCCCCGCCAAACATTTTCCTTGATTCTGTTAGATCTCACAGGTGCTTCATGGGTGCCTCGCCCCAACACTGAGCAACAGAGAAGATGGTCATCTCCCCAAAGCCCCCAGCCCTGTCCAGACAGCAGAAAGGAGGCTTCCACCATCTGCCCCCGAGAGCCCCCCACACCCTCTGCTCCTTCCCTCGGCGTTATCAGAGGTGTTGACTCCGTGCCAGCCGGGCAGTCTGGCCAGAGGGGCAGTCCGTGGGGCGTTGATCTCTGGGGGAGGTCAGCTCACCGAGCGCTCACCCACTCCCATCCTCTGGGAAACCGACTAAGAGAAGGCAGCCTAGCGAGAAGTGGACGAACGGCTGGGGAGTCCGCCTTTGAGCGGGGAGGGGGCTGGGAAGGCCTGGAGGTGCTGAGATAAGGCGCGAGGTATGCTGGAGTTTCCAGTCCGCGCCCCCTGTTGGCTGACTCAGCCCTCCAGCCCGCGAGATCTTTCCCACACGACTAAAGCTCAACTCCCAACAAGACGCCGAGGGAGCCAGGTGACTCCCACCTCCTGAGCTCAGGGTCAGTCAGCTCGCCCTGGGCTGAGGGTGCCAAGGCTGTCCTCAAAAACCCCCGGGGAGAAGGCACCTTGTAGCCAGTTGGCGTCCAGATGAGTCGGGTCAGCAGAAGAGGGTGGGTTCATCCTAAAGAACTGCGCTGGGTGTGGTGGGGCAGGTGAGACCATTTAACACAAGTCCGCAGACTGTAAAACGTGACACAGGTAACAGGCCCCACCCCGGGGCTGGAGAGGTGCAGGAACCACTCCCCTCAATCCCAGCGACTCACTCAACTGCCCTTAAGAAGATAAACCCATTTCCTCTAATTCTTTCCTTGCCCTATGCCAGCTCCGGGCCTGGCCCTCTCAAGGGACGTGAACGGATTCCTTGCTCATCCAGACCCTGTGGGGTGGCGGCCAGAATTAATTAATGTTTGCAAAGTGCTCCCGAGAGCCTGGGACCAGGGACCCAGGGGCGCCAGATGAGCTGCGCAGGAAATTGCCAGGGAGAGGCGGGGAGAAGGGGCCGCCTGGAGGGACCTGGGACGCCTGGAAAAAGAGTGGCGAAGACACTCGTAGAGACAGGGAACAGGGCAGGAGAGAGGTGCGACCCCCCGAAGGTGCGGCAGGTCCGTAACTAGAGGGCCCCGGGCTCTTGGTCCACCCGCTCACCATCACCACCATCACGATTCCGCCCCACTCCAGAGTCAGCCACGTCCAGGCCCGGATGCCTGTCCCCGACTAACGCCACAGCCACCCACCTGCCCCCCGCACAGGGACCACCTGCAGAGGAAGTCCCAGCCCGCCCCCCCTTCCCCCCGCCTCTGGGGAAGAAAGGCGAGCATGCGAGGGTGGAGGCTTCGCGAAGGGGGCGCCTCCTGCCAACACAGGCGGGGCGCCCGACTCCTACCTGGGCAAATATTTCACTTCCTTTCTCTAAAAGAAGGAGGCGAGCCGCTCCCCTCTTCCTTGAAGCTGGGGGACGAACAGGTCCCCTGACGGCGGGAGGCAGCAGAACGCACGCAAACGGCACCGGGGCCCACTGCGCCCCCTCCCCGCCCGCGCCCCCCTCGAACTCGGCTCGCTCACCCCAGAGTGCTGATGAAGCCGTTGACGGAGCCCTCGGCGTACAGGGAGACGATGTCCCCGATGTGGAGGAAGCTGGACATCTCGCTCATGGCTGCGCCCGCTGGGGGAGCGGGGCGGTGGGGGCGCCCAGGGGCGCGCGGCCAGGCGCGGTGCGGAAGGCGGAGACGACCCGCGAGGCCGAGCGGGGCGCGCCCGCACCTCGGAGCCGGGCGCTCGGCGCGGCCGGGGCGGGCTGGCGGCCCCCGGAGCGGAAGGCAGCGCGGCGCGGCCCGGGAGCCGGAGGTGGCGTCCGGGTGAGGAGGTGCCCGCGTCTCGGCACACCCGCCTCCCGCCCGCCCGGCCCGGCCCGCGCGTACCTGCGGCGCGGAGGAGCAGGAAGTCTGGGGTGGCCACACACACATGCAAATCTCGCCCGGGAGGCGGGGAAGCCACACCCCGCCCCCCACGGCCCGCCCGCCGGCACCCACGTGCGCCGGCCCGCCTCCCGCGCCCCTCGCGCGTACCGGTCCAGCCTCCCGGACGCCGGCCCCGCGCGATCCCGACGGCTCCCGGGACAGATTTCCAGCTCCGGCGGGTCCCCAGCCAGACTCGCGGAGCCGCCATCCCCAGGAGGCCCAGCGGGAGCTCTCAGCCCTCGAGGTTCCCCGAAACGTCTACTCGGCCCTCGAGTCGCTGAGAGCTGGGCGGGCGGCCGCAGAAGGGGGAGCCCGGGCTCCTCAGCGGGCGCTCCCTTGAGCCGCGCCCGGAGGATGTGCCCCGGAGCGCCCTGGCTGCGGCCGCCCTGTGGCCACCGCGTCGACTCCGCTCCCAGCTGAGAGCCGTCTTGCGTGGAGAGGCGCACTCATTCCTTCGCAGCGCACATCGGGATTCATTTTTCTCAACGTAAAAAGCCTTTTCATTGCACAATAGAAAGTGCTAGGGCTTGGAGGGGAAATGAAGCAATGGCGTGGGTTTTGTTTTTTTCTCGCCGCATTCCTGTGTGCAAAGAGATCCAACTTCCGAATCAGTTCAGCCGCTCCCTCTCCAGGAGTTGGCTCCGAAACTCCTGGCTTCTTCTGTCTTTCTTTTCTTTTAAGGGGGGAAGGAAGGGGGCAGGAGTGAAAACTACCTTCGCTGGTTAATTGCGCACCCGAGCACCAGCGAGGACCGGACCAGGGCCAGCCCCCCACCCCCACCCCGGGAGTGACCCGCTGCGGTGTTGCCGCTGAACTTGTGTTCACGAAGTCCTCCCCTCAAACGCACGAACCCAGCTCGCCTGCTTTCTGTTCTGTCCCGGGGCGCTGCGGTGTTTGCTTCCTAGTCCTTTTATTTTAGCTTCTGGGATAGAGTGCCCAGTGCCACCCATTCGATCACGTTTACCCCCTTCCGACACCCCCACTCTGCCTTCCTGGGAAGGGGAAGGCTTATCCCTGGGAGAAAGGGAGGAGGGGACTGAGGATCGAAGCTGGGGGCGGGGTGGGGGAGGGAGGGAAAGACCCCGGAGGGATGAGGCCACGAGGATCCCAGAGACAGCTGCTGACCCAGGGGGAGAGAGTGAGGAACTCCTGGGCCTGTGGCTTTTCCACAAAGACCTCGAGAATGTGAGAGAGGAGGACGCCTCCAGGATTGCGTTTTCCAGTCTTTTCACCAGGACCCCACAATAGCAAATCAATTTTACCTCAGGCCTGTCGGCACCTTCATCTATATATAAGCAAAACAATAGTTTCACAAAACAATACTTACCCTTATGACCTGTGATTGCACTCTGATATTTTCTGTTCTATTTGTTTTGTTTCATTTTGTTTTTTAATACTGATTGTGAACCACTAAATTGCTCTGTTAAATGTACCAAATGAGTTGCAAATTGCAGTTGGAAAGACCTCACCCTGGCCACTCTGCCAAAAAGAGATGAGCAAATCCCGGAGAAGGAGAACCAAACCTCTCGGTCACACAGCCCTGTACATGGCAACTGGAACCAGAAGCCCAGCCCTTGACCCCCAGCTCCTGACCCCCTGCCCAGTACTCTCTCCAGGGCCTCGCACTACACTGGAGCCTCAGCTGTCTGTCCCCGGAGCCCAGCTGGGAAGGGCAAGCCTCTGAAACAGCTTCACTTGCTCCCAGAAGTCAGGACTCCACTGTGTTTCCTGCAGACAGAGAGGAAACATATGCATTTGTTCCACAAGCATTTATCAAGGGCCCACTATGTGCCTGGCCGGTTGCCTGGTCCCCTGCCCCAGACAGTGATGATGAAGAGGAATGTGCTGGAAACACCCCCTCCAGCGGCTTCACTCTGGACGTGTGCCTTCCTTGCCCTATCCACATCCAAGGGTCATGTCCTTCCTCTCCTAAGATTCAAACGGAGGGTTCCATAACTCAGCCAAGGGCTGACAGCCAGGAAGTGGAGATCAGGCCTATCTTGCCCAAAGCACCTCCCGCTGGTCCCCCTTTCACCCCCAGGTCAGGAGTGCTGTGAGCCTCTGTCCCTCCACCAACCAGGAGCACTCAGAGGTGGGGAGAGCAACCTTCATCTGGCTGAGAAGCCCTGGGAGGGATGCCCGGCAGCCTCCTGCCACACACACACTGCCTCGAGGTGCTCCTCTGGACCACGGTACCCATCCCGCGTTCCCAGAGGAGACTCCCCTGGGCTCCAGACCCCCTGTCAGCTGCCTCTTAGAAATCACCTCCACTGGAAGCACTTTTATGCATCTGGGTTCTGACGTAGAGTTTGTTTACAGAAAGGTTCAGCTGGTTAAAAAATAATAAAATGTAAGAAACTGATGATACAGCTGCAGTGAGTTCATGCCCCGCTTGTGTTTCCTCATCACCCACATGATCAAATCTACAGGACTTAGCTCAGCACACCAGACCCTGTCTCCCCACCCACCCCTTGGCAGGCACAAAGGTTACCGCTCCAGAATGGTGCTGTGAACTGCGCAGGCTGATTCTCATTGGCCTGGGATCGAGGCCCAGCTCTGCCGCTTTTCCAGAGGCCTTTCTCCCAGCCTCCTTTTCCATCCGTTAAATGGGGTGGCTACCATACCAACACCTGCGGGCAGTGGGATAAAGCCATCAGCACGGCCTCCCCCGGTTAAGAAGGACCGAGTACGTTCGACCTCGTTTCCCCAGGACCACATGCACTCCCACTCCACCACTCCCCACTTTCTAGTCCCATGGTCAGAAGGAACTCTGGATGCCCGGAGCAGCAATCTTTTAAGTCTTATTATGAAGTATTTTCAGAAATAAGATTACATTTAAAATAATAGATCAAAAAGAGAGTTAGTGCCCTATACCTATCCTCTGTTGTGGTCCTTTAATGGACCGGAACTTGGGGGTACAGAGTCGACCGATAAGAAAGTAAAGAAGGAAGAAAAGAAGCTGAGCAGCCTGAAGGGGACAGGGAGAGAGAGAGAGACACAGGGACCAGTGCTCTGGTGGAACAAAGGCATTTATTTAACATATTGTGGGCATATATATACTCTCTTACAAGATAGCCCTTTTTAGCAGAGATAGGGATAAAAAATCTTACAAGTTATTCAGGAAGCTGGAGGCTAGAATCATTTTCAAGAGAGGGGATTGTAAAAGTTACTTTCCATATCAGAAGGGAAGAGAGTTGTAAATGGCTGCTTATGAGATACATAAATTCCTATTATTCCTGAGAGCTGGCTTGCCAGCTCTTCTCACACCTGTATTCAGGGGCTGTTAAGGAACAAAAGGATTTGCGCAAGACTGAAAACAGCATTACAGGTAGCCTCTGGTTAAATGCTACCTTACAATCCTCCAACTTTGTCAAATCTTCATATTTTGCAAGTTTAGTTCCAACATATATTTTTTTAAACTAAAAAATGAGAAAAAAAAAAATGAAAAAAAAATTCAGTTGAGGTTCCTTACATGGGTGCATGCATGCTAAGTTGCTTCAGTTGTGTCCGGCTCTTTGCGACCCCATGGACTAGCTGGTCAGGCTCCTCTGTCCCTACATACACCTCCACACCTACCCTGGACCCTGCCCCAGCTCTCCCTTACCCCTGCAGAGAGAACCCTGATTTGGGAATATTGTTTCCTGCAGTTTTTATGCTTGAAAACGTACAGATGTATCCATAAACAATGTACGCTCTCTCTCCGCAGGGCTTTACACTTTGAATGAACGGTGTCGCCCCGCGTGTATCCTCTGGCACAAGGAGCAGAGTGACAGCCCACTTCCTGACCACATCACAATTTGTTTATCTGTTGGTGGGTGACCATGAAAGCCCTGTCTAGGTTTTCGCTATTACAGCCATGTTGCAGTGAACATTCTCGTCTGCTTGTGCAAACACGTGAGTGTCTCTAGGGCAGTTGGTTCAAATTATGGACTCAGACATACTCATGAGTCCTGAAATCAGCTGAAAGGATAAAGATCAGCACTTTTTAAAACTCAGAATTGATTAGGAGGTAACCAGCGTCACATGTCTTCGGGGTCACCATTAGGGTGGAAGTCACGTGTCGTGAGTGGCATGTATATTCTGGATCTCACTGTGGGCCTATTGAGGATACCTGTTCAAAAGGGATTTAAAAACTCTATTCCGGAGTGAGAACTTAGAAGGTGAACTTGCTGGATCTCAGGAAAGGTGCAGTTCGACCTCCTAGGAATTGATGAATTACGTTCCAAAGTGGCCTTTCTGAGTCACCCTCTCATGGGTCACTAGAACTATGTCCGCTGAACCATGCCCCCACCAACACTTACTACTGTCAGGCTTTCTTAGCCGGAAATTTCTTTGTTTCCCCACTCTTAGAGAACAGATAGGGGCCATCCTGAATTGTAATGCTCTCTCTCCTTTTTGGCCTCCCCCGTTAGACCATGAGTTCCCAGATAGAGGAGGTTGTGTCTGCGTTAATTTGTGTCTCCACCGGGCCTGGCACATAGCAAGTGTTCACAAAATCTGTGCAGAATTGAGCTCTCAAAGAGGAGGAGGATGGGGAGAGTATAAAAATTATTCCAGGAGGGCTTCTCCGGTGGCTCAGTGGTAAAGAATCTGCCTGCCGTTGAGGAAGACACGGATTCGATCCCTGGTCCAGGAAGATCCTATGTGCCGTGGAGCAACAAAGCCCGTGTGCCACAATTATTGAGCCTGTGCCCTAGAGCCCGGGAACTGCAACTGCTGAGCCCATGCACTGCAGCAACTAGAGGCTGTGCAACGAGAGATGCCACCGCAGGGAGAAGCCCAAGCACTGCAAGGAAGAGGAGCCCCTGCTCTCCACAGCCAGAGAAAGCCCACTCACAGCAAAGAAGACCCAGTGTAGACTGAATAAATAAGAACTTTTAAATAAATAAATAATCCTGAGAAATAATAGGAGACTGTGGGAGCCCTGGCTCAGGGTATCAGACCCCCGGGTCCCCAGGCAGGAGGTGGGAGCTTCCAGGGATGCTCTAAGTGGTTGGAAAGGAGAACTGACGGGCCTGACCCCTCCTGAGAGGCTTCAGTGGGATGACCTGAAGCTGGGGCAAAGATCAAGCCCAGGAAGGAGGCTACCTCCATCCTCATGGCAACTGGTTTACCTGGTTCAGGCCCTAACCTCCATGGCTGGGTTCCTCCAGCACCACCTCCCAAGGGGGCCTCTTCTAGAAGGAAAACAGAGAGGACGGGACAGTCGGGTCAGACAGCCCAAACTCAGGATTCACAGGGAGCCAGTGAGTGCAGGCACATCCAGGAGGGGAAACTGAGGCGCTGGGCCTGGATTGGGGGGGAATTCCTTCTCACCATATCTCTTTTTTTAACCTTTTGAATTTTGGACCATGTGGATCTTTAACCTATAATCAAAACTAAAGATGCTCAAATTCTTACCCCCCAAGTTGCAAGCTCCATGCGCCCTCAGAAAGACCTCCAGGAACCCACCTCCATCCTCTGTCCAATCCGGACTTGAGGAGTCGAGGGAAGCCAAGGGGTGGTGCTCAGCCCTCCCCCCAACCCCGGACTCAGAAGGAATTCGGGGCGTGTGCTGAGGGAAGGGGCCACCAGTTCTGACTCCAGGCCCTGTTGCCAGCGTGCCCCCCGCCTCCCCACCACCACACCTGCCTTTCTAGACTTCTCCCCAGCTCTGCTGTGGGCCTCTGCAGAGGGTCCAGACCTCTGTGAGTCTCGGGTTCCTTCTTGTAACCAAAGTTCACAGCACCTTCCCAGACTTCACCTTTGGTGTTGACTGTTCTTGGAGCTTTTCCTGGTCCTCCTTGACAGGGCCTGCGAGGGGCAGGACTGCCACCCCCATACTGGCAGTGCCATCTCAGGGTTTGGGGCCGTTAAGAGGCTGTTTGCAGGGCTTCCTCGGGCCCTCACTCCTGACGAAGCAGCCAGGCCGGGAGGGGAGGCAGATTTGAGCCAGAAGAGCTGACTCAGTGCAGCAGCCACCCTGCCCAGTCAGCCGGGCACCCCACCCACCGCCTGCCGGGGTTCCCAGAGAATTCCTTCCCCATGCCATAAGCTGCCCTGGGCGGGCACCCCGGCCCTCAGCAACCACTTAGCCACAGCCAGGGTTGCCCGTCCCGCCAAACTTCACACACAAACACACACATTCACACACACACATTCACACATACACACACACACACACACACGTACACTCACCCTCCCAGGGAACCTGGAAGGAGACAGAACTTGTTCTGTTGGTCACCCCCCACCCCCACCCCCCATCCTTCAATGTCATATCCATTCATTTCAGACATTCGCTGACCACTGACCACATGCAAGAGGAAACAGAGAGGAAATGGACAGAGGAATGCAGTCAGCTAACCCGAACACGCGGTCCCCGCCTGGGGAAGAAAGAGATCAAAGAGTCTGTGGCTACCGGTCCCCCTGGTCCCAGAAGAGAGAGTGATCCCCTCCTTCCGCTCAGTGACCTCTTGAGAGCGAAGCCCCTGGTTCTGAAGTCCTGAATCCAAGGGGCCCGACTCCTGATTTTTCCTCCTCCTCTGCCTTGAGGGGTCGCCAGCAGATAAGGCGACCCCTCCCTGGGCAAACTGTGAAAAGCAGAAGTCCTAGAGCACAACCACAGAGTCCTGGCTCCAAGCAGCGCTCTGCAGAGAAGCTGGCCTGCCTCTCTGGACCTCAGTGTCCCTGCATGTGGCGTAAGAATACAGAGCTGTGTTCGTGAGATCCTGGCAGAAAACTGGCACCACGTCCCCAGTGGGTGATTAAAGAGAGGTTAATGAATGGACGGACTTGCAGAGGTGTGGGCAGGGTTCAGGGCTCAGCCAGAGGTGGTGCAGCTCCCGGGAGCTAGTGACCAGGGTGAGTCCGGGCCTGGAAAGCAGCCAGTGGAGCAATCACTGGCCCTCTCCCCTTCCAGTGCTCTGGTCTCTTTCCTGTGCCTCCCACTGGCTCAGAGGACAAGGGAGCCTGGGTAACTCAGGCCATCAAGGCCAGCCACCCAGCACACAGAGCAAGCACGGAACAGTGGACAGTGGATCTGGAGCAGGGCAATGAATGGAGAGTATCTGTTGATAACATAAGTAACTACTTTGTAAAACCTTTAGCTCAAGCAGCAAATATCTCTATAATTGTTCTTGTTGGCATAGTCCTCAGGGTTCTCAATAAAGAGAAATACTGGTAAATCTAAAGAAATGACAACCTAATAGTGGAATTTTGTTTTATAGGATGGCCAAAGAAGGGACTTTAAAAAAAAATGTATTTATTTTTAGTTGGTGGTTTCTGCCACACATCAGGGCTTCCCAGGAGGCACTAGTGGTAAAGAACACGCCTGCCAATGCAAGAGATGTAATAGATGCAGGTTCGATCCCTGAGTTAAGAAGATCCCCTGGAGGAGGGCATGGCAACCCACTCCAGCATTCTTGCGTGGAGAATGCCATGGACAGAGAAGCCTGGTGGGCTACAGTCCCTGGGGTCGCACACAGCTGGACATGTCTGAAGCGACTGAGCACGCACCCACACCATGGATCCACGTGAATTTTTGAGGGGAGAGACGTTTATGAGACAGAGGATTTTATCCACAAAGCAGACCTCCGCGTCTCCTCCTCAGTAGAATAATCAGCTGTTGAGTAGCCACTGGCCAGAAGGATGGGCTGCACTCGCCCCCTACCCATTCTGAGTCAGAACTGGGGGAGGGGTGGAGGCTCCAGGGGAGGCTGTCTGATTACAGCTCCCCGTTACCCTCTGAGGTTACCCTATCCCGGTGCCCGGGTCAGGACCTTGGCAGGAGCCCCGGAGAAGAGGGAGGCCTCTGGCAATTCTGCATCTTTCCAGGCTTGGGGAGGGGGGGCCCTGGCCCGTGAGGGGAACTGTCCAGGCCCCTACACCTCACCTGCCAGCAAGGGAAGCAGGTTTGGAGGAGTGAGCTCACATCAATGCCGTGAGCCTGTTGAGAAAGAAGACCAGCGTGAAAACCCTCCGGGGACCAGGTCCAGGCAGGAGCAGCCTTTGTCTGGCAGGAGACGAGCGGGGTGACCTCAAGTCCACCTGGGCTGGGCCCTGCCTCCAGCTGCGCCCCACACCCACCTCGGCAGGACAGAGGCCTGGGGGCCGGGGCTGCCTGCCGCAGCTCCGAACGGCCGCAGGCTGCACCTGGCAGACAGGACCCACTCCTGCACCCAGCTTGCCAGCCTTTGTCTCTGGAGCATTCAGAAGAGGTCGCTCAGCGAGGGGTGTGCCATGCCCTCTGAGGGGGCGGGGAGGGGTCAATGTAGAGGCACTCCGCTCTAGGGGGAGAGGGAGAGAAAGGCTTGCTGTTTGCCCAGGAAGGGAGCAGACACTGGGGCCCTTGTTTGGGGGCAGCGGGGGAGCTGCTGGCCAGATGGAGAGCGGCCGGAGGCTGGGGCGGGGGTGGGGGAGGGGAGGAGGGACTCCAGGCCCAGCTATCAGCCTCTTCCTCCCACCCCCCACCCAGCTCCCTGGCCTGCCTGAGACCCAGGGAAGGGCAGCCCCCACTCCCACCCCGATATAGAACCTCCAAAGGCAGCTCTGGGGCTGAGGCCCCAACACTGCACAAACTCCCCAGATTTGGGCCGTTGACGCTGGGCAGGCTTCTCTCTGGAAGGGGCTCTCCTGGTCTGTGCTCATCGTGTCCGACTCTTTGCGACCCCGTGGACTGTAGCCCCCCAGGCTCCTCTGTCCATGGGATTCTCCAGGCAAGAATACTGGAGCGAGTTGCCACGCCCTCCTCCAGGGGATCTCCCGGACCCAGGGATCGAACCTGCATCTCCTGCGTTGGCAGCCAGTCACCTGGTTGGGAGTGAATAAACCCAGCCTCGGGCCTTCTGAGCAGCATTCCGGTGAGGAGGGTTAAGTCCGGGACCTGACAAACACTGATGAAATCTGTGCTGCGTGCAGGGCCCTGCACAGGGCAGGAGAGTGAGGGCTCCCTGAGGGCCTGAGAAGCCTGGTCACCCGGCGCCCGGCTCCTGCCCAGCCCCTGGCCCCCAGCAGACCCTGGACAAAGGGCTGGGCCCCGCAGAACCAAGCCCAGCAGCTCCCTCTCGGCCTGGCGCTGCTGCTGTTCTGCACCCTCTTTGTAAACGTAGCCACTCCCAGAAGTGTCCCCAGCACCTCAGCCAGCCCTCAGCCCTTGTCCAGGGTTGGCTGGGGGCGCAGAGAGGAAGGCCCCCCAAGGCCAGGCTCTTGGAGCAGGAGGAACAGGAGCGGGGATGGGGGGGTGGGGGGCAGAAAGGAAAACAAAACCGCAACCCGAGGCTGACACCTCACGTCCACCGCTAGGTGGCGCTCTGGCTGCATTAGTGCACTTGGCCTGTGTGCGCGCGTTTGCGACCCCATGAGCTGTAGCCCTCCAGGCCTCTCTGTCCATGGGATTCTCCAAGCAAGAAGACTGGAGTGGGTTGCCATTCCCTTCTTAGCCTGCCATCCTCCTTTTACAGGTGAGGAAGCTGCGGCTTACTGTAGCCAAGGAGACAAATAGCTGATGGACGGAGAGGGGAAATTGCTTTACTGAACAGGTCGGTAAAAGTTGCACAGCCACTAAGGTGTCTCCATTTTTCAGAGGAAGAAAGTTCAGGGAGGTGATGAGATCCACCCAAAGTCACACAGCTAGCAAGTGACAGAGGTGGGGTTCGCACTCAGACCAACCTGGCCCCAGAGCCTACGGCTTCATCTTCAGGCTGCAGAGGGCCCCAGAGAGGGAACCTGGAAGGACTCTGTTCACTGGAAAATTCCTGGCAGAGGGTGGCTCCTCTGCCCTCGCAGACCCTGCCCCAAATCCCTCCTCAGTGGTAGCCGGGGGGACCCTTGCAGTTGGGACAGGGACCCACCAAGGCCTGTGCCTCCACCTCCGGCTGCCACCTAGTTCTTACCTCTGACTCTGCCTTCCAGGGGGCCCGGCCTGGCTCCCTCTATCCTGAGCCAGTTGGGCCTCCGCACCCAGGACAGGCTGCCTCTGGGCACCACCATCTGCGGGCCACACACAGGCTGCACCTGCCCTGATTCCAGCAGATTCCAGCGCCAACCACCATGATTCATTAGCTCCCCCTTGTCCCAACAGACAAAATGTACAGCAGGAGCGAAAGAGGTTAGACAGCAGGGAGGACTTCCAGGTTGTCAGGAATGGGAGATTCGGGAATTGGGGGCCAGAGGACGTGGGGTCCTGCAGGCCCCAGGTTCCTGCAGCTCTGAGCCCTGCTGATGGGCCACCCTGGGCTCCTGCCTTGTTCAGCTAACAGACTGGGACAGGAGGCCAGGGCTTGGAGACAGGGGTGCCAGAGGCTGAGGGCTGAGCCTGGTTGAGAGCCAGCATGGGCACAGAGATAGGCATCAAGAACACCCTATGTATGGGAATGTGCTTAGTCGCTCAGTCGTGTCCGACTCTTTGAGACCCCATGGACTGGAGCCCGCAGATTCCACGGGGGCTCTGAATCCCCCTCTGTCCATGGGATTCTCCAGGCATGAATACTGGAGTGGGTTGCCATGCCTTCCTTCAGGGAATCTTCCCAACCCAGGGATCGAACCCATGTCTCCTGCATTGCAGGCGGATTCTTTACCGTCTGAGCCACGAGGGAAGCCCTTGTCCTGGCCAAACAGGAGGGACCCAGTGGAGATGCCGCCCGGAGACTCACTGTCAGATCTTGGCAGGTCACTGCCATCAGATACGGGAAGTCCTCCCGTGGGGAGGGTGGGCAGCCTGACCCAGCTCCCCCCTGCATTCTCAGACCCCAGGCCGCCATCTCTGAGGGCTCTGAGTCCAGTGTCCAGGCAGGTTCAGCCTGAGAGACAGCTGGGGAGAGGACTAAGGGAAGAATCGAGAAATATCTGGGGACAATGTTCTAATGACTACTGCTACCTAACAAATTCTCCAAAACCTGGTCGTGTGAAACAACGGCCATTTCATTTTGCTCAAAGTTCTGTGAGTCAGGATTCGGGAAGGGCCTGGCTTCCCGAAGGTGGGTCTTGCTGGGGGTCTGCCGTGTAATTGCCGAAAGATGCCAGCTGGGGCTGGAGTCATCGGAAGGCTCCGCTGGGCTGGGGGTGCACGACAGCTGCTCCCGGCACAGCCAGCAGGTGGTGCTGTTGCAGGGGGAGCGCCCCTGCGCTGCAGATGGGACCCCCGCGTGGCTTCTGACTTCTTACAGGGAGGCTGCTTTATCCCAGAGGGAAGCAGGTGGGACCTGGGTGCTCTTCTCTAACTCAGCCTCAGCAGTCACAGAGCATCACTCCCACGGTACCTGATGATGGAGGCAGTCACGGCCCTTCCAGAGCCAAGGGGAGAAGGACACAGACCCTCTCTCCCTGGGAAGACAGGCAAAGGGTGTTGGGCCCATGTTTTAGACTGAGCTCAGGTGATGTCTCAGAACAGGGCTCTCTCCCTGTGCTACCTGGGATCTCACAGTTTACAGGCCCTGGGGGACACCAGGAGACCTCAAGGCGGCATCCACCCTACAGGTTCAAAGACTGGGGCCCTGAGAGTGTACAGCCTGGGCCTCTGCACCTGCCTCAGCTCCATCCTGCCCATCTGTGACAGTGAAGGCCAAGGAGCCCTCGGGCCCTGAGCCCCAGGATGGGTGAGTAACCTGGAGAGGTATGTGTGGGTGGGGTACAAGTGCCCCAGGGGCGTTTGAGTGCGAGCGTGTGTGCCTGCAAGGATTCATGCATGTGGCTGGAGGTGGGAGGGTTACTCCACTCCCTGGAAGAAATTGTGCTCCTTCACCAAGGACCCAGGTCCTCCCCTCCCTGAGGACCAGGGTTCTGCAGGGGATGACGGGGAAGTCAAGGCAGCACCATGGGGAGGACAGGGCTTTAGGGGGGAGGGGCTGAGCGAGAAGGAAGCCTGTGGGCTGGGAGTCTGATGCTGGGGTCTCGGGGTTCAGGGCTCTCAAGCAGAGGGGGACAATCACCAGAAAGCATGGACAGCTTCCTGGTGACACAGTCAACCACAGAAACACCTGCAGAGACGGGGGAGGGGGCGTGGGGGTCAGGGAAGCCAGATAAACACGTCATCTCCAGCTCCTCCCTGAGTCAAGAGGTAAAATGTCCCCCCAGCACCCCGCCTGTCCCCACAGGCCCCAGGGAAAAGTGCCCCAGGCAGGCCAGCACCCCACGTGTGACAGCCTGTTACCCAGCCTCTGCCCTCCCTTGCCCATCCCCACCAGGGCCACCTGTTCACAGCCGTGCACCCAACAGGCTTGCAAGAGACTTCCGCTGAAGGAACGAGGCGCGGGTGCGTGCTGGGGCTGGTTGTGGGCAGGGGTCCCCCGGCCACTGCCCTCGCTCCTCTGCTGGGCCTCTGGGCAGGGTGGCTGCTGCCAGCAGCCAGTGCCCACTCCAGGGGCCCACCCAGGCCCTCAGGCACTTCCTGAGCAGCAGGACATATCCTGGCCTGAGTGCCCCTGGAAGGAGGCAGCTTATCAAAGGGGAAGGGACACTTTATTCAGGCCTGGTCACTCGCCCAGACTGGAGGTGGCATGTTCGGGTCTGGAGGGTAGGGCAGGGCACTGGCAGTGGGAGGGTCTCAGCCAGCGGGCTAGGGCGGGAGGTCTGGGGAGGCCGGATGCGCCGGCTCCACGCTCCAGGTGGTGCCAGGACCTTGGCCCTTCCAGAGATGCATTCGGCCCCCCCCTTTGCCCTTCACAGTCCCACCTTCCCTCCATTCCCGTCCTACCTCTCTGAGTCCTGGAGGAGCTTTGCATTCACTCCATTCATTCATTTAAGCAACGTGTAAGGGTATTTGGAAGGTACTAGTAAGGCTCTAGACTCTGGGGACAGAGCAGTAAACAAAACAGGCAACGGTGCCTGCCCTCGTGGAGCTCACGTTCCAGTTGAGAGGCCACAAGCACATAAACAAACTAAATATATGATGTGTCAGATGGTGGAAGTGCTCTGAAGAAACATGAAGCAGGGGAGGGGCACAGAGAGGGCTGGAGGAGAGTGATGTTTTTTCTTTATACGGAGTGATTAAGAAGGTGACCGATGACAGCAAAGGAAAGACATCAGGTAGGTAAGGAAGTGAAACATGTAAATTCCTAGGAGCAGAGCTGGCAACACAGTGGGAACAGCAAGTGCAAAGGCCCTGAGGCAGGAGTGGGCTGAGTGTGTGCAGAAAACCGCAGAGGCCAGCATGGCCGGAACGCACAGAGACAGGAGGGCAGACAGATGAGGTTGGAGACAGAGAGGGCCTTGGAAGGACTTGGCTCTCACTTGGGTGATGGAGATTCAGTGTAGGGCTTTCAACAGAGGGCTTATTTATTATTAACTGTTTAGTTGTGTTTTTTTTAACTTTATTATTTTTTTTTTTTAGTATTTTTTAAGTGTTTATGTTTTAAAATAACAGTAGCTCAGGAATTCACTGAAAGTCCAAGGGTTAGGACTCAGTGATTTCACTGCTGGGGCCCAGGTTCAATCTGACCTGATCGGGAAATAAGATTCTGCAAGCCGCACAGTGTGGCTAAAAAGAAAAAAGCAACAGTAACTCACCTTACCTAGTGCTTAATACGTATCAGCGACTTTTCTAAACAATGAACGTGTATTAATGCATTTTGTCTTCCCAATAATCTTCTTTAAAGATGATACTAGGGATACTACTGATACTAGGGAGGTCTCCACCACGAGATGCTGGTAGCACCCTGTCCCAGGTTGTGACAGACCAAAAATGTCTCCAGACACTGCCGAATGTCCCTGGGCAGACGGAATGGCCCTGGATGAGAAGCACTGCCCCAGGGTCCGCCCGGCCACCCTGCCTGCCTCTGTCCCAGCTCAGCCCCGCACCTCTCACTATAACAAGTGTTAACAGCCCCCTACCTGCCCCCCCTCCACTGCCTCCTCCACCGCGTGTCTCATCCTAGATGCCACGATAGAGCCGCTCCCCCAGCTCGATAGCCCTCGACGGCTCCCACCGCCCTGAGGATACACAGCAAGCCGCTGAGGTTGGCAGAGTGGCCCCATGTAACCCGGCCCCTACAGCTCCAGCTCTGTCCTCGAGGCCCTCCTGCTGCTGCCCTCCTTCCCTCTCTCAGTCTGGTACCTTGAGCTGAGCCCGCTCTGTGCCAGCCACCGTGCTGGGCACGCAGACCTGGGGACAAAGCCTCCCAGGGCCTGCCTTCACGATGTGTCTGTCCAGGGGAGGGAAGAGCAGGGGAACACGTGGATCCTGTTAGTTCCATAGCCAGGGAGCTGTGAGGGCCCTAGAAGAGCAGGTGCCAGAGTCGAGCTGTATAGGATGGGCAGGGCTGTGAGAAGGAGCGGGGACGATCTGGGGGCAGCACCTGTGAGGGGCTCGGGAAGTGTGGCTGTGATCCGGGGCCCAGCCAAGGCACGAGATCGCACCTGTACAGAGATGGTTGGCAGGGAGCCAAGGGCCGAGTTCACATACCTGCGGACTAAACAGGGAGACCTGGGATAGGGGAGGCCAGGGCGGTTCCGTCTGGGTCCGAGAGGCAGACAGTGGGGCCCCGGTGCCGACTGGACGCTCCCCCCATCCCTGGCGGGTCCCCCTGGCAGGCATGCTCTCTCCCCTTACTTCACCTGTCAAATCCCTCCTGCTCTTGCAAGCCCAAGTCACAGAGGGTGCCTCCTCCTCTTTGAGGCTGTCTAGGCCCTGATGGAATCACTAGCTCCTTCCTCTGCTTTCCAAACCTGTGTTATAGCAACACCCTGCTCTGATTTTTATTGCAGGGTTGCCCTGACCCCACGTGCCCACTGTGGATTTCACAAGGACAGGAAGGCAGTCATTTCTGCGTGGTCTCCGGACAGGTTAAATCGAACTGCCTTCAGCAGGGAAGCCCCAGCCCTTCGCGACCCGGGGACCCGGGGGTGGGGGGTGAGGGGGACATGGAAATACCCACCCTTGGGCATCTGGCCCAGGAGCGCACCTTCACGGGGCAGGGGCAGCCTCGGATGGCGGGGCCGTCGAGGCCAGGACGCATTTGAGGGGCCTGAGCGCGCACAGGCCCTGCTGAGGCCAAGCGGCTGCCCCGGTCGCCGTCGCCCGCGGTGGCCGGCAGGCCCTCCTCCGACTGCACACCCCGAGGCCGACCCTGCCCACCCGGAGGCGGTGGCGGGGGCGCGGCCGAGAGATTCCGCGCGGCGAGGGCCGCGGTCGCCCCCTGGTGGTGGAGCCCCTCCGGTACTCCTCACTGCCCCTTTCAACGCCGCGCCCACCGCCCTCCTAACAGCAGCAGCCGGCGAGGAACTCACCCCGGACTCCAGCAACCTCCTGCGCGGCCCCTCGCCTCACCCCGCTCACCCCTACTGTCTCCTCCCTATGCAGCCGCCAAGGGGGCCTTTTAAAATGTTAACCGCTGGTCACTCGGTCTGATAAGCTTAAACCCCTCAAGGGACTTCCCTGAGGGAAGACTCCCAATGCAGGGAGCCGGGGTTCGATCCCTGGTCAGGGAACTAGATCCTGCAAACTGCAATTAAAGACCCTGCCTGCTGCAGCTAAGACCTGCCACAGACAGATAAAGACAAATTTAAGATAAATAAAAATAAACTCTCAAAACCCAGATCAGTAAAGAATGTCACTTCCTCCTTCCTTCTTGATCTCACTTCCGCTCTGGCCAGCAGGTCTACTTCCGGTTCCTCACACGCCCCAGGCCGGCCCCTGCTTCTCCCCGGGCCCCCAAGCCCTTCCCTGATGCTCCCCGCGGTCCCTGCCCTCCCTTCTTGGTGGTCCCTGCGTCCACAGGACCTTCTCAGAGAGGCCTCCCCGTCCCACCCTCTGAGACAGCCGCCCAGCAGCTTCCTCACAGCACCTGCCACCCCCGGATCCAGTCTCTGTTCACTGTTTATCCTACTAGCAATCCTAACTGCTCAAAAAGTGCAGGTTCAGAGTGTCTTGTTCACGGCTCCCCGCCCCCACCCCGGTGCCTAGAACAGGATGTGGTGGGTGCTTAATCAATATTGATATTTGATCCCTGCCAGACAGCACTTTACTCAGCCTGCACGGGAAGCCTGTGATTCGCCCATTTCCAGGATGTGAAAACTGAGGCTCAGGGAGGTCAGGGGCCTGCCTGCAGTCACGTGAGCTTGTCAAGCTGGAGCTTTGGCTGCCACCTGGCGGAGCCTCTCCCCTCTGCTCCCGCAGCTCCTTTCCCACCTGGAAAACACCCCAGGGGACGCTGCCCTTCCCTTGCCCCGGAAGAGGCAATCCTGACCACCATTGCCACCAGGGCTTGAGGTGGCATTTTCCTCAAAGGCCCTGCCCAGGAGCCCCACCCGCCGTCTCCCCAGGCAGGCAGGCCTGCCTTTCACCCTGCCCACCTTTCCGTCCACCCTATTGCCCCCACCACCACCTACTGCCTTCCTTTAAGCCCCTACCATCCCCCATGTACCCTCAGAATGGATCCAGGGGCTGTTTCTCACCTCTGTCCCCCTCCTTCCCCCCCCAGATATATAGTAAGAGAGAGAGAAACAGAGGCCCACGTGCAGCTACCAACAGTGAGAGGTGGCGGAAGATGAGGGGTGGAGGAGAGAGACATCGGGACGGGGCAGCGGCTGGTAAGTTCTGACGTAGCAGTTCGACTTGGACCTGACTAGGGCACCAGCAGCCTGACTGGTCCCTTTGCGCATATGAGAAAGAGGCAGCTCTTGGGGTTTCAGAGCCCCTCGCCCCCAAGCCAAGCCCCCTGGTACAGGACCCAACCTGCAAGCAGTGCGCAACCGCCCTCCCCTCGCTGTCTGCACACCAGGGACAGCAGGCCGGGTCTTAATCCCCTGACCAGGGATTGAACCTGTGCCCCCTGCAGTGGAAGCGCAGTGTCTTAAACACTGGACCTCCAGGTAAGTCCTGGGAAGACGACTTTCAGTGCCACCCAGGCCTCAGGTCAGACCCACAGATGCACTGGCAGCGTTTCCCCAAAGCCTTTTGCACACACCTGCCTGGCCCCTGGCCCCTTACAGGGTGGGCCCAGCCCTCTGCACGCACCTCCCCAGGCCTTCCGCCACAGCAGGTCCCTGGGCCTTGTCACCCTCGCCTTTCCCGCTCATGAGCATAAAGCCAGGCCTGCCCACAGAAACCGGCCAAGGACCGTCTGGGACCGGGGAGGGGCCCTCAAGCCTGCGTTGACTCAGACCCCGTTTCTGCTCCCAGCCTCACTGACCCTCCTCTCTGGGGTTCACAGGAACCCAGGGAGGCGGGTGGACCACACGGTGCCAGGACCCTCACTTGACAGAGAGGGAAAGAGAGGAGCAGGGAGGGGGGGGTCCAAGGCTGAGACGCTCCCCAAGAACAGAGGTCCAGTTGGGGAGGTCCCTCGCAGGCCACTTGGCTCACGTGAGCAGCCATGGAGCCTGAGCTGCCCGCAGGGCCCAGCCTACCCTGACCCACTGTGGTGCTCGCCTGTGCCCAGGGGCCACTGGTCCTACCCAAAGACACCAGGAAAGGGGGCAGGGCGGCCCAGGTTTGGGGCCTCCCAGGAAGGGGGAAGGCAGAGAAGCACCCTCTTCGTGGGGTCCGTGAGGAGTGCTGCGTCCACATGCACGACACCGGGGAACCACAGACCGCCCTCCGAGGCCCCCATGCTTCCCACCAGCCAGCGCCCTGGAAGAAGGAATCAGGGCCCAGGTGAGTCATCTGATCACGAGGCCGCCTCTCAGCTGACTCAGGGGGACAGTCTGCATGGGCCCTTCCACCGGCCCCAGCTCAGGGCCTGAGTCAAGGATGCCAGGGGGTGGGCAGCCTGGCTGGGAAGCCCCCGCCCACTGGTGAATCACTAGCCATCTTGCCTTCAAGCTCCCCTCTGAGCCCCGGCTGGGGGGTGGGAGGCAGGGTGCTCACCTTCGCTGGACTGGGCGGGGCTGGGCGGGAGGTCAGGTTGCTGGCTGCCCCCTACCCACCCCCAGCACTGGCATCTGTCTGACAGACAGCTGCTGTTATCAATCACAATAATTATTCAAGCGGCTGCCGAGTCCTGACACTCAGCTTCAGCTCTGTACAGGCCTCGGGCTAGACCCAGTGGGAGCCCCGTGGAGAAGGCCAGACGTGTGTCTGTAAACAGCAGTGGTGTCGACAAGCGTTGGGGCGGTGTGAGCGATCTCTCACGTGTACGCTGGGGGCTCAGAGCCGGGACCGAACGGGAGGGACTGAGCGAGCCTCCCACCGGGACACCGGGAGCCAGCCGGCCCTCCCGGCAAACGGCACCTCCTGGTGTCCAAACTGCGCCTAGCCCTCCCTCCCGCTGGATGCCCACGAATCCAGGGACGAAGGTGTGCCTCCCACGACCAGTAACTCAACCCCACCCTCGCTTCTGGAATTCGGTAGAGCCGGAGGAATGTCTTCTTCTAGATGTCTGGACCTTCCTGCACCCAGGGTCCCCGGAGGTGCCCAGCACTCCGCTTGGCAGAGTGGGCCCCGACCAGGGCAGCAGGGTGGGGCCTGGCCCCCCACCCCATGGCACACCTCCGCTTGCCCAGGGGCCCCTCAACTGCCCCCATCCCGGCCCCTGGGGCAGGTCCCCACCGTCTGCTTTCCTGGCTTTGTTCCTGTGCTGGCTGGGCAGGGACTTCCTGCTGGAGAATTCCCGGATCCTCCCAGGAGGCCCCACGCTGGGCCTGGGAACTCAAGAGGAAGGGAAGTCAGGGTCTGTAGGTCTTGTGGCCCCAGGTCCTTCCCCACCCGCTCAGGTGCACCAGACCCGCTGTTTTCCAGCTCAGATGGGGCCCGGGGCTCTGCAGCTGGGGTGGCCTGGGGCCTTTGGGCACCGATGAGAAGGAGACCGAGACCCCGGGTACACTGGGCTTGTTCCTGGTGTAGGACGAGGGGCGGGCTCCGCAGACAGATGGCCATGGAGCCAAACTGAGCTTTATTAGTAATGTGACAGGCCTGACTTTGAAGAGCGGGAGCAGTCTGCCGGGCAGGCCCACCCTGCAGATACACGGACAGTGGTTATCTTGAGACCCCTTGGCCCCAGGGGCTCCTTGAGGTGCCCTGAGAAGCGGGGCTCCGTCCCTCCACGCCTGCAGGGACCCCGGGCGGCGCCAGCTTCACTCTGGAGGCCAGTTTCCCATCTCATCCATCTCCTCCAGAAGCAGGTGCTGGGGGGCGCAAGTGGGTGAAAGCAGAGGTCTTGGGGTCTTTGGGCTCTCCTCTCCCTGCTCGGCGCCCCCAGAACGTCCCACCTGCACCCCCAGAGACGAGCACCCCAAGGCCACCTTTCCGAAGCCTCCCCCAGGGGCCTGCAGCTGGCCCAGGCCCACCAGCCTGGAGCCGCCTCCCTCCACAGAAGGGAGGTGCCCTTCTCCCTCCGGCCTGGGGGGGAGCAGGCCCCCGGCCAGCCTGTGCCCTCCCTCACCTCTGTCCTGGACACCACACCGAGGGGGCTCTGCACCCTTCCCTCCAGCCCGGGGTGCTGCTTCTGCGGCCTCAGCGCCCCTCCCCCAGGGCCCCAGCATTCCCCAAAGGCTGGGGCTCGGCTTCCTTCCCCCTCAGCTTGGTGTCCCTGAGGGCAGACAAGGAGAGGGGGGTGGTGATGAGGACACGCCCGACACGCCCCCAGCAGGAAGCTCTTCCCGAGGCTGCCCGGTCCCCAGGTGAGGTGCTGGCCACTCTTGCCACCACCATCCAGAAAGTCCCTGGTGGCCCGCGGTGTGCTCAGGCCCCGGGACGGGGCAGGCCAGCTCAGGGGGCAGCCCTGAACGGGGCAGGGGAGAAGAGGTCCCTTCAGCAGGAAAAGGCCAAAACAGGGGCCCTACCAGAGCCAGGACTTGTGTGGTTTCGGGTGAGGCTCCCCAGAGCACCCAAGGGCACCCTGTGGCATGGCCTAAGGCTCAGGACGAGGGGTAGGCGAGGATTCCTGGTATCCGTGACCCTCGAGGGGTGAGTCATAATCCCTGACGCCGGGGTGCCCTTTGCAGTTGACCGCATGCTACACACTCTTCAGTTCATCTGCTCTTCCAATGGCCCCCTTTCCAGGTGAAGACACCAAAGCCCATATTCAAAGTCACAGAGCAAGTCAGGCCACAGCAGAGACTTCGACTACAGGCTTTGCTCCTTCCTTTTGTAAACTACACAGACTGTAGCGGGGCAGATGTCCGCTGAAGGAAAGCATGAGCTGATGAATGAATGGAAATTAACCCAGAAAGGAAATCGACACATTTTTTTCATCAACACATCTATCTGTGTGCACTCAGAGAAGCCTGGACAGGCCTAACTTTAAGGCCAGCGTCACAGAGGGTGGGCTGGGGCTGGTGCCCATGGTTACCCCTGGCAACTCCCCTGCCGCCAGTGTGTGTTTGTGGGAGGAGGTGTGGATGTGAGTGGAAGACGGAAAAACAGCGACATTATGTGAATGACAGAGGCGCAGGAAAGCCGTCAAGCCGCCTGATAAACTCCCTCCTTGTGGAGACGAGGAAATGGAGTCCCAGAGAAGGGAAGGGACTGGCCCCAAACCACGCAGCAAGTGCATGGCAGTGACGCCTTAGCAACGGACTCTGGGCTAAGTGAGAGCGAGCCAGATGGAGAAGCATGTGTTTAGGAGGTCGGGGTCCTGCTCCCGGAGATACCACCATGGAGAAGGACTTATGCCCTTCCTGCCCAGCAGTGGGCGGGGGTGGCTGGAGCCTAGGCCAGCAGCCTATGAAGAGGGGAGGTCTCCAGCCAGCCCCAGGCTCCCGGGCACCCGCAGGCGGGGAGTTGTGGTGGGTAGGGGGGCGTACCTGGCCGTCCACGACGCCCGCCTCCTCAAGGGTGATCTCTGGCTGGGTCAGCAGCTCCCGGCCGTCGTAGCCGCCCATCTTCCAGAGGCGGGACTCCCGCTGAACGACCAGAAGCTTCTTTAGCTCCGCCTCCACAAAACCTGAAAGCCAGAGAGACGGGCATGGGACAGGCAGAAGGAGGTACCTACAGCCTGCCAGGGATCTGAGGGAGACAAAGTGGCCCCAGCTCTCCAAACCTTTCCTTGCCCTGCATGGCCCCTGATCACCCCCAGTCAGGCCCCTGCAGCCCACGAGACTCCACCTCCCCACCGCCCAGCCTGTCCCAGGACGCTCACCGGGCTGCCTGCTCCCATTGTGAGTGTGAACTTCTTTACCTGTCTCCCGGGGGACAGCGTTCATTCGAGGGGCAGACATGTGCTCCACCCTGCCCCGCCTCCTCCAGCCCCCAAATCCAGGGTGCCAATCCGGGGTAACCCAAACCACGGGGGTTCAAGCCCCAGCTCTGCCACTGACCAGCGGGGTGATCGTGGACAAATTACTTAACCTCTCTGGGCCCCAGTGATCTCACAGGGAAGTGGACAGGATATAACAGGACCGACCCCAGAGTCAGAATGCAGTATTTCATGAAAAGTGCCCAGGAGGGGGTTTGGCCCATGGTGAGTAAAATGTCAACGGCGACCCTACTGGAGGCTGTCATTACCCCTAAGCCATCTGCTCGCCACACCAGGAGGCGAAGTGGCTGCGATGGGAGATGGGGTCCCCTGGGCACCATCACAGCAAGTGCACACCGGACCGGAAAACTGGGGGTGCAGGGGGGCCTGGGCTGGGAAAGGGTGCTGCTCGGGGAGCCACAGTCCCGGTCGTAACCCGCCCCCCACCCCTCAAGCCTCCCGCGCCTCCCAGGCCCACACCCAGCTCCGTCTGGGGGACTGGCCGCCCGCGGGTCAGCCGGCCCGGGCGATCATTTCAGGTCCTGTGGCTCCCCCTGGTGGTATTAACCGGAGTCGCATCCGAGAGCCGCTCCATCCAAGTGGGGCTGGAGGCGGGGTGAGGGGTGCGCGCAGCACACCCACCTACTGTGTCCGTTGACCTGAAGGCCTTATGCAGCGGCGACGGGAGGGTGACGATGCCTGGGACGCAGAGCTTGAGGGCGCTGTCTTCCTCCTCCTCCGCCTCCTCGCCTGGCTCCTCTTGGGGCGGGCCTTCCTTGGGAGGGAACTGAGGGTGTGACCCCCGCAGGTAAGGAGGGCGGCCCGAGCCTGGGCCCCCACCCCGACCCCGACCCCCAAGCAGAAAGCAGGAGGGGCGTGAGACCGCCCGGCTCTCCCGGGCCCTCCCCGGCTCCGCCCGCCTCCGCGCGCCGGGGCCCCACGGACCTTGGCCATGGCCCCTTTCTGGAGCCGCTTGTACAAGCCGAGGAGGCGGTTCCAGGGAGCTGCCCCCACCTTGGAGGAGGCCAGCCTTAGGTCACCTGTGGAGGGCAGTGGTCACTGGGAGCCCACGGCAAAGGGTGGAGGCCCAGCCTGAGGAGGACGGGTCCCTCGGGAGGGCTGAGCTGGGGCCGGGTTTCCTTGTGTCCTTTGGCAAACACCTGCTATGTGCCAGGCACAGTTCTAGGCACTTCACAAAGAGAGAACGTCTCACTTAATCCTTGCTAATGCCCTCTGAGAGAGGTGCTATCACGCTCCCATTCTGCAGATGGGGAAACTGAGATGCACAAAGGCTGAGCGACTTTTGCCCTCACACCGCCTGTGCCGAGTGGAGCTGGGATCCAGCTCCGCTCAGACTGCCCCACGTCCTCCGTGGCCCGACGCCCCGGCCATCCCTGGGGCCTGCGGCCACCACACTCACCATCAAGCAGACACTCCTCCTCCTTGGTGAAGGCCTCGGGGCTGAACTCCAGCGGCCCCACGGCCCTTGGCACGTGTCCCGGCTCCACTGCCAAGGCCTGGGCAGAGTGGCCCCTGACCCCAGAGCACAGTCAGATGGGCATGGCAGGCGGGGCCCGAGAGGTGGTGGTGAAGGTCCCAAACCCCTGCCAAGGGGTCCCAAACCCCCTCTCAGCTCCTCCACCCTCCTGCTCCCCACTGCTCTCTGCGGTCTTCATCACAGAAAGGGATGATTCCCCCCAAAAGTAGGGTGAGAGGGGGGTGAGGAGGGGAGGGGCCCAGCAAGGAGCTAGGAAGTGATGGGAGGCCCAGCTCACCCCACATGCACCCTTTCTAGTCCCTGGCCTGTACCGTTGTCCTTTTGGGGCTCCTATCCACAACCCCTCACTTGCAGGAGGACCCCTGTCTCTGCCTCCCTCTGCCACCTTCAGGTTCCGCTCCACCCTTGATGTGAAGGACCATGCCACCCAGTCCTGTGCCCACCCAAGGAGTCCTTCCTGATAGTGAAAGTAGCTCAGTCGTGTCCAACTCTTAGCAAACCCATGGACTTTACAGTCCATGGAATTCTCCAGGCCAGAATACTGGAGTGGGTAGCCTTTCCCTTCTCCAGGGGATCTTCCCAACACAGGGCTCGAACCCAGGTCTCCCACATGGCAGGCGGATTCTTTACCGGCTGAGCCACCAGGGAAGCCCAAGAATACTGGAGTGGGTAGCCTACCCCTTCTCCAGCGGATCTTCCCGACCCAGGAATCAGACTGGGGTCCCCTGCCTTGCAGGTGGATTCTTTAGCAGCTGAGCTACCAGGGAAGCCCCTGGTCCCTCCCCAATTTGGGTCCTCAAACTTCAGGCCCCATCCTTCTCCCTCCTTACACCCTGGCTTCCCCACAGTTACTCCATCCACAGCCCCCAGCCCCTCACCTTTCTGAGGTCCCCGTATTCCCTGAGGCCTCCCCTGCGGCTGCCTCATCCCTCTCCTCCAGCTCAGACAGGTGGCCCAGCACCTCCTGGCCTCCTCTGGGCAGAACTGGCTTCACCTCTACGCCCTGAGCCACAACCCTCAGGACCTCCTTGGCGGGGGAGGTCTGGGCCCCCTTGTCCCCTATCTCCAGCCCCAAGGGGCTGGGCCGCGGCAGGGCCACAGGGAGGGCGCAGGGCAGCGTGGCGGGAGGCCTGGACTCCTTCTTCCCGGCTAGTCCCTGACCGTTGGTCATCAAGGGGACGGCGTCCTGCCCCCTCAGGGGCCATGACCGGCCCCTCCGCAGGGCCTTGTCTGAGCTCTTTGGGCTGCGCTTGCTGCCCACCAAGCTCCGGAAAAAGCAGAACATGGAGGAGCGGCCCAAAATTCGGGGTCGAGGCCTTGAAGTGGGGGCCTCCATCCTGAGAGGGTCCTTGACTCAGAGGGAGGGGCCGCAGCAGCCACCGCAGGACCAACTGCTTAAGAACAGAAGGGAGTTTTCAAATTGAAAACCTCCAGTTGGAAACTTGCGGGAGTTCTAGAAGGCAGAGGGGGGAGGGGGGATTCGTTGGGCGCAGAGAGGGCAGGGGTTTGAGGAGACCTGGGGAGCCAGCTGGGGTGGGGGACTTGGGGGGGGTGGGGAGGCCCCAGGAGACAGTGGGGTGCAGGCAGAGGAGTCCAGAGGAACCCCAGCTCTGAGAATGGGGGGCGGCCCAGGGCTCTCTCCTCCCGGCCTGTCCTCCCCTGCGGCCGCTGCTGTCCTTGGGAAGCACTCATTCCCCGCGGCCGGGCGGCTGCCTCCCGCTTCCCTCCCTTCTCAGTGTCCAGCTGGCACGGGCCCAGGTGGCAGCACAGACCCACTGTGCCCTCCTTTCTGGGTACCTGCCCGTCACATTCAGGGTTTTTTCTCTGTGGAGACCACCAAGGTAGGTGCCTGGTGTACAGTCTTAACTGCATGCTGAATCTCAATTTAGTATTATTCCTGGACACCTGATTATAAACCTATCTCAGTGACCTTGGGAGAGGTTCCTTAAACCAGCCGAGTCTCTGTTCCTCTGCTGGGCCAGCTTCCCAGGGTTGTTCCAAAGTGGTCTTATTTATTTATTTTTCATATTTATATATTTGGCTGCACCACGTCCCGGTCGCAGCACGTGAACTCTTAGCTGCTACATGTGGGCTCTGGTTCCCTGACCAGGGATCGAACTCAGACCTCCCAGCGGTGGGAGGACAGTCTTAGCCACTGGACCACCAGGGAAGTCCCTCCAAAGGGCTTTTTAAAGTGGCTGGCGCACAGTGGGGCTCAAGGAACCTCCCCATCCTGGCTGTGGTACAGACTCTGATGGAGCAGGGGACAGAGCAAGGAGGAGGACTGGGAGTCAGGGTGGGGGAAAGCCGGGGGCGGGGAAGGTAGGAGGGGGGAAGCCGCTTTCTCCCGCCAAGCCCAGACCCGCCTCAGGCCACAGGCTGTGGCTTCGCATCCGGCGGCCGCCGAGCGACTTCCTCTAGAGGGAGCTGACGGGAGCCGCGAGCTGCCGGCGCCTCTATGATCGCCACAGCCCCGCGGGTCCCTAGGGCCGCGCTGGGACCGGCAGAGGCTGCACTCCAGACACCGGGGATCCACTGACATCCCTTCCTGGAAGCGAGGCCTGGGGACCCGACCCTGGGAGCAGCCCCTGGCCCCTCACGACCTCTGGCCTCCGCCCCGCTGGGCCATCCCGGGCCTGGGCCAGGGTCAGGGTCCGGGAAGGTAAGCCGGGAGAGTCCTGCCTGTGCCCCCTCCCTGGGCAGCCCCAGGCCGGGGGTGAGGCAGGGAGCCCCTGGGGAGCCCGCCGGGGAGGGGCATGCTGCCGTGAAGCTTGCCGGGGCAGCTCCAGCAACCTCGATGGTGGCCCGATCCAGCCGGGGCTCCCTTGGGCTGCCCCTCAGGTGGCGTTCCCTCTTGCCCCGGCCCTGGCTGCCCCAGAATTGAGTGCCAAAGAGCCAGGTTCTTTAGCAGTCCAGAGGATGGGAGTGGAGGTCAGAGTCAAGGTCAAGGGCAGCGGGAGACCGTTCACAGTGCTTCCCGCTGCCCCGGGAGTCCTAAGACTAGGTCGGGATCTGCCCCCTCCCCCGCAACCCCAGCAGCATCCTGGGCCTGGCAAACCCAAAAGGTAGGGCACAGTGGACTCTCCCCACCAGGAAGTCTGGCCACTTGGATGGAGGCAGAGGAAGTCCCAGGTCGGCTCAGGCCTCTGGCCCTGAGGCGGGTTCAAAGGCTCCACCTCATCCCCAGCAGTGAGCCCCAGGGGTAGTGGGAGAGGGAGGGGTAGTGGGAGTGGGGATGCAGTTAGCATCCTTCAGCCCTGATGTCCTGGGGGGCACCACATTTGGGTACCAAGGGAGGGAGAAAGGCGCCTTGTTTGGGAAGCAGCTTCTAGGATGCGGGGTTCCAGGCAAAGGTCTGTCTTAAGCAGGCAGGGGACCAAGGGCTGCAGGAGGGGTGAGTCCCTTCTCCCTGTCCCTGCCCCTTTGACAGTGAAGGTGTGGGGCGCACAGGTGGCCAGACCCTCCCCACCCTTCTCCTGAGGCACTTTGGAAAATGGCCCCAGGCCTGACTGTGGGGGTGGGGCGGAATATGGTACACAGGCCCTCCCAGGGAGGAGAGGGCAGCTGTGTGTGTTGGGCCTGGGCTGGGCCCTTCCTAGTGAGTTCTGGGAGGAGGGGAGCTTTCCGCCTGGGTGAGGGAGGCAGCTTTGGGGTGTGGGGAAATGAGGAGGGTGCAAACTGAAAGTGAAACAGCTTATGTCCAGGAAATACTCGCTCCGCCCAGGGTTCACTGAGCCGACGGGGGCTGTGGCCAGAACCTGGCAAAGGAGGAAAACGGCGGCTGGAGACAGGAGGGCGAGGGGCACGTGTGGTTTCCTCGGCCACCTGCTAGGCAGGCAGGGCAAGGGCACAGGCCTACCCCGGCAGGGAAGGTGGCCCTGGAAAGCAGCCGCTCTGAGGTTCCACAGACTGGGAAGCAAACCTGACATGAGCGCCGAGGAGAGAATGGACACGTGTGGAAATTCAGATCACCCTGAAGGCTTGACTAGCCCTGTGGCCCGGGGCATTCCTTGTGCCTCAGTTTTCCCACCTGTGCAGTGGGCATGATGGTGCCTACCCTGCCATGCTACCTCGCTCCGGCCGCGTCCCACACTTCCTCCCACATGTGTGAGGAGTACACCACAGGCACTCAGGAAATGTGTGCAGCTAACAGGCCCGAGTTGGAAAACAGGTGTGCTCTGACCAGCCGAGGGGAAGTGGGATCTTCGGGGACGGCCTTCACGGGTCACTGGCTGGAAGGTAGCGAGTCTGCGGTGAACGTGGACTGGAGAGGGTACAGAGGGCCCCAGCGGCAGCGGAAGGAAACCCCGCCTCTGAAACTCACCTGCCCGGCCCGGGAGTGGGGTTAAGAGGTGACTAGATAGCTGCTTGGGCACCTCTGTGGCCTCCCCACCCCGGGGCCTAGGCTGGTCCCCGGCAGGGGGAGTCATGGCTGCCTGGCCTTTCTCAGCCCCAGTCTTCCTTGAAGAAGTAGTAAGTTCTTGGGTCAGTGGGTCTTTCGGGAGTGGGCCCTCCCCACCTCCATGGACCACCAGAGCCCCTGGTCCCATCTCTGCTTTCTTAATCTGCGCCCAACAGTCTGACGCTGCTCTTCTCCCCAGGAGCTGAGGAATGGCTTCCGGACAAGGCCCAGGTCCCCCCGAGCAGGGCTGCGACGAGCCTGACCCCTCCTCCACCTCGGGTAAGGGTCTGTCTGCCCCCTCACCCACCCCACAATCACCAGGGCCAGCTAGGAGGTTGGCGAGAGCAGACCTGGACAGTCCCAGGGGCCCGCCTCAGTTTACCCGCCTTGTGCAAAGGAGAAAAGCCCCTCCGCAGCCAGGACAGGCGGCCCGCCGGCTCAGCAGCCGGGGTGCAGGCAGGACCGAGCCCCAGGAGCGGCACGGGGAAGGACGCGTGGAGGCCGAGGGAGGGGGCGGTGGGCCTGAGAACACCCTGCCCTCCCAGGGCAGCCAGGCAGGGCAGCCAGGCGGGATAGGTCAGCCGGAGGGAAGGCGTGGGGCGTGGCTGTCTTATCCCAGCTGGAGAAATAAGGAAGTGAGGCGGCTTATCACCTGGTCAGGGCCGTTAGACTCTGGGGAGGAAGGAAGAGAGTGCCCTCTTCCAAGGGGACCACCCGGAAGGCTGGCAGCTCCGCCACTCAGCACAGACTGCTTCCTGGACTTTGGGTTCAGTCCCAGGCCGGTCACTATTTCCCAATGTGACTCTCCTGGGCTGCAATTTCAAACTCTGTTTCCCATATTCCCTAAGCCAAGCCTTACGGCCGGGTAGCTTGGACACTAAAAGTCAGAGGCCCAAACGCCCAGGAGTCTATCCTGACCACACTGTTCACTCCAGGCACATGACCTCGCACAAGTTACATAAACACCGTGCCTCAGTTTCCCCATCTGTAAACAGGGGGGTTGCCTCCTCCCATGAGGCTGCTGTGCGAAGACAGCTCTACTCGGAGTCAGCCCTAGGTGTCACCTGAGGGCTAGAGGAGGGACAGGTGTGTCCCCAGGCAGAGGGAATCCTCCTCCCCAGAGCACTTCCTCCCTGACTCCTCGCTTTGGTCCCCAGAGGAGCAGGTAGCCCGGGACACGGAGGAGGTCTTCCGCAGCTATGTCTTTTACCGCCATCAGCAAGAGCAGGAGGCTGAGGGGGCAGCTGCGCCTACTGACCCAGAGATGGTCACCTTGCACCCAGAACCCAGCAGGTGAGCTGCGGCCCCCTGGGCCCACAGGGACGTGCTGAGAGAAGCGGAGGCTTACGCAGGGTCACCGTGCGGGTCCTGGGAGCTGAGCAAGCCTAGGGGCTTCTCCCGCTGCTGCCCTTTTTCATTTGGGTCACTGCTCCCCTCCCAGAACCGGCACCCTTTTCAGCACGGCCTGCTCTTTGTCCCCGGGGCCAGCCCTCGTGTCTGAGAACATGGTTAGGACTTCCCAGGAGGGGTGCCCCAGGCCAGGATATCTCGGGCAGGAGCTGGTCGCTGCCAGCCCGGGCCCTAACTCACTGGCCGCCTCCCGCTCCTCCAGCACCATGGGGCAGGTGGGTCGCCAGCTCGCCATCATCGGGGACGACATCAACCGGCGCTACGACACGGAGTTCCAGGCCATGCTGCAGCACCTACAGCCGACAGCAGACAATGCCTATGAGTATTTCACCAAGATCGCTTCCAGGTAGCCCCAGCCACCGCCCCTCCACGGCGCTGTCCCCGCCGCACCAGGCCCTGCCTGTGAGACAGGAGGCGAGCTTCTCTGCTGCTGTCGGGAGATGTGTTTCCTGTCCCTGCCTCTGCTGTTAACTCACGCGTGGCGTCGGGCCCCCGTCTTTCTCTTTCTAAGCCCAGGCTCCTCATCTTTGGTACACAAGGGCACAGCCTTCGTGAGCCCTGAGACTGAGGACGTGAGCTGATAGATCAGGACTGTAGTAGGGGGGGCTCGCAGTGGGGGTGTCTCCAGAGCTCCCCAGCACTGCTGGGACACAGCTGTCGTTCTGATTTGGAACCACATTTCACACCAAAGATGGTTGCTGGACCTGGCTTCAGCCCACCGGGTCCTGAAGATGACTTCCTGATGCTGTGATCTGGCCTCAAGAGACCAGCAGCCTGGGCGAATCCTAGCTTCACATTTACTGGCTTCGTGACACATCCTAGCCTTCAGTTTCCTGGTCCGTAAACTAGGAGAAATATGCTTAGGACCGCGTCCACACTTAGAGGTGTTAGCCGATGTCACCATCTGGGTTAAGGAAGTCAGTCTCGGGGTAGATTTGAGGCTGAGGGTGAAGGCAGCAGCAGGAGATGGAATCAGCGATCAGAGCTGAACACCCTGCCTGTGTCCTTAGAGGCCACCACCCACTCCGCTGTGATTCCAAGACTGTCCTAACCTCCTCTTCTGTCCTTTTCTCTCTGCCGTCCCGGGCTGCCAGGCCAGCAGCAGCACCCACAGGTAATCTCCCCGCTGCCTCCACCCGCCTGCTCTGCCCTCCACGCCCTGTGTGCCTTTGCGCCCCCGGCACGGGGCCACAGCCCCAGCAGCAGCGCCCCACTCATCTGCCCTCCGAGCTTTCTCCTTTCACAGGGACGCGGGCTCTTCCCAGATCGAGGCCAGGCTGGGGCAGCTTCTGCCCCACCCAGTTCACAGCTAAGCCATTTTGCTTTCCAGCAGGGAGGGGATGGGGGTGGGGGGTCCAAAGGGATGGGAGAGGGAAAGCAGGATGAAGGGCCCCCCGGGGGTCTCCAGCGACGCCGTCTCCCCTGCCCGCAGCCTGTTTGAGAGCGGCATCAACTGGGGCCGCGTGGTGGCTCTGCTGGGCTTCGGCTACCGCCTGGCCCTCCACGTCTACCAGCGCGGCCTGACCGGCTTCCTGGGCCAGGTGACCCGCTTCGTGGCCGACTTCATGCTGCGTCGCTGCATCGCCCGGTGGATCGCGCAGAGGGGTGGCTGGGTGAGTGCCTGAGCATTGGCCACCCCCTCCCTGCTGCAGGAGCCGCCCCTCCCAGCCCTACCCCGGGCCCCGGGAGCCACCAGCCCCCACCAGCCACCTCCTCCCGTGACCCTTCTGTCTCTCCTGGCAGGTGGCAGCCCTGGACTTGGGGAACGGCCCCATCAAGAACGTAGTCATAGTTCTGGCTGTGGTTTTGTTGGGCCAGTTTGTGGTACGAAGATTCTTCAAGTCATGACTCCTGGAGGGGCCCTTTGGGGTCCTGAGACCCCTGTGTGGACTTTGGCCCTGGCTTCTCCCCTCACCTCCCCTCCAGCAGGGGTGTCCCCCTGCCCCCCATTAAGAGCACAGAAGCTTTAGTTAAGTGAGCACTCCAGCTTTGGAGGGCCCTTGCCCAGGGGCATCCATCAGACTGCCGGGTGTTCCAACACTGCATGGTGCTAACGGGCCCCCTCTCAGAGGGGGGCGGTGGCCTCTCCCTTAGCTCTCTGGGACCCCCTCAGCCCTGTCTGCTTGGTGCTGGGGAGACTGATAACTTGGGGAAGCTAGAGGCTGGGAACCACTTCTCCCAAGTTGTCATTAACAGTTTTAGCTTTTTATAATACCCTTGGGAGGGCACCCCTCCCTTCCCACCACTCTGCCCAAAGCCAGGACATCTGGGCTATGGGGGTTAGTAGCTCTACCCTTCCCCAGATTCAGCAGCTCTGGAAGGTTGAGCTTGAAAGCTGGGCGTGGAGCCCAGTCCTGGACCTTCCTAAGCATCACATTCCCTGGGAACAGGACTGGGGGAGCAGGGGGTGGGATGAGGTACTGCTCGGCTCCCCCCAGCCCCTGTTCCCACCCCCAGCCCCCCGCCCCCGCCCATACTGACTTTGCAGGTGGACTCTCAGGGATTCGGGGTGGGGTGGGGTGCAGGCCAGAGCTCCTGAGGGCCTCTTCCTCCCACGTGTTACCCCTTGCTCCCACCCGTCACTACAAGCAGAGCTCGCCACAGCCCCCTACTCCAGGGGAGGAAGGGAGGGGCCCCCGCCTCGCCTGGACTACAGGGTTTAGGACTGTGGTTTGTCATTGTCAGGGAAGGAAGGAGGAGTAGGGAGCGCATCTTGAAGTTTCCGAGTAAGAGAAGGGCTAGAAACACCACTAGGAACCCCAGGACGGGGGGCCTCCCTTCTGGCCTGGGCACAGTGTAATCCGGGGGTATGCACAGGAACTGTGAATACTTGAATTCCGCCCCCAACCTCTACCCTCCGCACCCCACACCTGCCTGAGCCCCTCCTGATGGTGGGGTCAAGTGCCTCGTCTGTCTTGCACAGCTGAGGGATTCAGAGGTCAGGGGAGAGGAGTTCTTGATTAAACCAAATGCAGGGAGGGGACGTAGAGGGAGCCGGCTGGCCACCTCCCACCCTCTGAGTGTATCTGAAAATAAACTGCAACCCCCACTCAGACTTGATCCCTTTTGTTTTCTCCTCTACCCCTCTCTTCATCAGGCTGACTGGGGGAACCTGGGCGTGAGCGACTTTCACCTGCTTTTACTGACGGGTCTCCTCTGGAGCCTCCAAGATCCTGTGGAGGGCTGGCTGCATTTCTCCAGCCCTCTAGAAGGCCTTGGCCCCTTCCCACGCTAGCCCCTTCTCCAGGAACTTTACTCATTTCTTGGGGTTCCAGGCAAGCTTCCCATTCCCACAGGGTCAGGGGTCCCCAAACTGCTAGGCTCGGGCTGCAGAGCTGGTGGAACAGCAGCCCTTGCCTGGGGACCCCCACAGGCCTGGTCTGAATTCTCCCTTCCGGGGGCCACCACCCACGCTTGGCTCCACCTGGGACGCAGCGTCCCGGCTCCCCCTTCGCCATGTCCCCCACAGCTCGCACGCAAACAAGGCTTTTCATTCTAGGAGTTCTCTGCTGCATGGGAGTCCCTATGGGGAGGCAGCCAGGGGTGATAAAAATAACAAGCACGGAGGCGTTTAAATGTTCCAAAACCGACGGAGTCTTTCCAGTCCCGGGCACCCTGGTCTGTTTTCTGACACCTTTCCAAAAGTGGTCACATGCAAGTCCTAAAGGACTCGGGCTTCTCTCTCGCTTCCCCGAGGGCATCTTGCCTATCCCCTGGGCCCTCTGACTTGGTCTTCAAAGAGTCCACGTCCTGAGTGTAGTCGTTGAGAGGGGACCCCTACAAGCTGTGGGGGCTGGAAGGGTGGTGGCAACAAGGCCCCTTGAAATTTCCTGCAGGAAAAGCTCGTAGACAGTTTTTATGGAACACACTCTGTGGAGCTTTATGCTGAGAATTTATCATATGTGCCCAACAACCAGCAGGTATAGCTGTGGCGGGGAGGGTTGTTAAACTCCCATTTTACAGATAAGGAAACTGAGGCACCTGCCCAGAGTCACCGGGTAGAGAGGGCGGGGAGCTGGCATTGGTCACCAGGACACTGGCTCGAGGTTTCACGTGGAGCCTGGAGGGGTTGGGGCTGGGGCCGTTGGTCTCGAGCACAGGTCAGCCACGGGGCGAGGTGGGGAGGCAGGGATCGCCTACCCGCCGCGCGAGCGGGAACCACGCGACCGCTCTGAGAACTCCGGGAGGTAAGCGGACTGCCCGGATTAAAGATGGCCGCCGCCGCCTCGGGCGCGCTAGCGCGCCCTCTCATGGGCGGGGTCTCGGGGCGCACCGCCCGCCCAATCCCGGCTGAAAGCTGGACTAAGGGTGGGTGGTGGCGGCGGCTGCGTGGTCTCGACGCCCTCCTGAAAGGCCTGGGGAGCAGCCCCAAAAGGTTTTGGCCTGTGTCTAGGCTTCCACTCCCCCCCCCTTATTCTGTAAAGATGAAGTTGCCAAAAGAGAAATATAAATACATTCTTGGGGGGGGGGTTCTGGGGGTACAGGGAGCAGATGGGCTTTGTAAGTATTAAGGAAGTTAAATTCTTCTCAAGATTTGTGGTTCTTCTGAAATTATTGCTTCGTCTCCTCCGGAGAGGTCTAGACTCCTCTGTCTGTGGTACCACTGAGATGAGGCAGTGCAGCCTGCCCGCGGGAGGAAACACTGTCGCCTGCTTAGCTGCGCAGGTTCAATGTAAATTCCCGCCCCGCCCTCATCCCGCAGCGTGCCTTCATGAGTTTGCTAGTTTACCTTCTCTTTAGAAAGTTTAGTTTACGTCACTGGCTGTCCACCCAGATGAGAAAATCCTTCCTTTGCTCAAACCACTCGGTACGTTGTTTGAACAAGTTTTTATGACCTAACCATCTGTGTGTGGGTGTGCGCGCGCGCGCGCTTAGTTGCTCAGTCGTGTCGGACTCTTTGCAGCCCGATGGACTGCAGCCCGCCAGGCTCCTCTGTCCATGGAGTTCTCCAGGCAAGAATACTGGAGTAGGTTGCCATGCCCTCCTCCAGGGGATTTTCCCAACCCAGGAATAGATACAACCCAGGTCTCCTGCATTGCAGGAGGATTCTTTACCCTCTGATCCACCAGAGAAGCCCAACCATCTGAATGGCATTAAAATTAATTAAAATTAATTCATTAGTTAATTAAAATAAATAAAACAACCATATCCTGCTCTAGTTGTGCACACTGAAGATGTAGAGGCCCAGATTAAAGACACTTGTAAAATCTGATTTAGTTCAATCTAAGCAGAACAGATTGTGTGTGTGTGTGTGTGTGTCAGAGAATGACATTATGTGAGATTGCCAGAGGTTTTTAAATGTCCAGGACCAAAAAATCAGCACAACCCAGGTTATGGGATGTGATAACCAATTGCCAAACACATTAGAAAGGTGAACACCAGACTCAGTTCAGTTCAGTTCAGTTGCTCAGTCGTGTCCGACTCTTTGCGACCCCGTGAATCGCAGCACGCCAGGCCTCCCTGTCCATCACCAACTCCTGGAGTTTACCCAAACCCATGTCCATCGAGTCGGTGATGCCATCCAACCATCTCATCCTCTGTCGTCCCCTTCTCCTCCTGCCCCCAACCCTCCCCAGCATTAGGGTCTTTTCCAATGAGTCAACTCTTTGCATGAGGTGGCCAAAGTATTGGAGTTTCAGCTTCAACATCAGTCCTTCCAATGAACACCCAAGACTGATCACCTTTAGGATGGACTGGTTGGATCTCCTTGCAGTCCAAGGGACTCTCAAGAGTCTTCTCCAACACCACAGTTCGAAAGCATCAATTCTTTGGCGCTCAGCTTTGTTCACTGTCCAACTCTCACATCCATACATGACCACTGGAAAAACCATAGCCTTGACTAGACGGACCTTTGTTGCAAAGTAATGTCTCTGCTTTTAGATATGCTATCTAGGTTGGTCATAACCTTCCTTCCAAGGAGTAAGCATCTTTTAATTTCATGGCTGCAATCACCATCAGCATGATTTTGGAGCCCCCAAAAATAAAGTCTGACACTGTTTCCACTGTTTCCCCATCTATTTCCCATGAAGTGATGGGACCAGATGCCATGATCCTAGTTTTCTGAATGTTGAGCTTTAAGCCAACTTTTTCACTTTCCTCTTATAAGGATGGTGTCATCTGCATATCTGAGGTTATTGATATTTCTTCCAGCAATCTTGATTCCAGCTTGTGTTTCTTCCAGCCCAGCGTTTCTCATGATGTGTTCTGCATATAAGTTAAATAAGCAGGGTGACAATATACAGCTTTGATGTACTCCTTTTCCTATTTGGACCTAGTCTGTTGTTCCATGTCCAGTTCTAACTGTTGCTTCCTGACCTGCATACAGGTTTCTCAAGAGACAGGTCAGATGGTCTGGTATTCCCATCTCTTTCAGAATTTCCCACAGTTTATTGTGATCCACACAGTCAAAGGCTTTGGCATGGTCAATAAAGCAGAAATAGATATTTTTCTGTAACTCTCTTGCTTTTTCGATGATCCAGCAGATGTTGGCAATTTGATCTCTGATTCCTCTGCCTGACTACTGGGGTATAAAAGATGGGGGAAGATGAGGGATTCAGTCTACCAGGTATTAAGAACAAAAAGTAGTCTGGGCTATTGAGCCCTTGACCAGAAGCAGATCCCTGGCAAAGTGTATAAATGAATCAAAAGAAGAGTAGCCTCACAAGACCAAGATCAAGTGATGGGCAGAAATTGGACTTTTCTGAAAAAGTCAATAGCTGAAGAGACAAAAGCCACAGAATCCCCTTCCACCGGGAGGGTGGGATTTGGCAACAGATGTAAGCAGTTACTAGTGGATGCCTATGAGTATGTGAGTGTGCTTCTGCGCTTTGGGGCAGGGTAACACCGGAGTGGGCATCCATGTTGAAATCAACATGGAAATGAATATATCACTCAGCTCCACTTAACCAACTCTTCCTTTGCAGTCTTGGAATCATTCCTGGTGCCCAGTGCCTGAGGTTTTTTTGCAGTTTGGCTAAGAACACAGTTCTTCAAAGTTTTCTGCTCCATCACATCACTTGTGATGATTGGCTGCATGGAAGCTGGACTCACCAGCCTTCTCATATTTTGACTTGACCCCTCTCTGACCTGACCTCTGACCCTACGGAGAGCAATTTCTCCAAATCATTTCTAGCAGATGGTTAGGCTTCCTCAAGGGTGAGAACATTTTCTTGTTTAATCTCCAGGAGGACTCCACCAGCTGAATCTGGCATGGCCAGCATCTCTGAACTGTGGATGTCGTGAATCAGTGCACAGGCAGCAGTGGGCTGGGCTCTGGGATGTGGGTTCCCATGTCTACTGAAAAAGAAGATTTCCAAGAACCTGAGTAACACAGCTAGTGGGCTGTGTGTGAGAAGGGTTGCTGCTGCTGCTGCTAAGTCGCTTCAGTCGTGTCCAACCCTGTGCAACCCCAAAGACGGCAGCCCGCCAGACTCCCCCATCCCTGGGATTCTCCAGGCAAGAACACTGGAGTGGGTTGCCATTTCCTTCTCCAATGCATGAAAGTGAAAAGTGAAAGTGAAGTCGCTCAGTCGTGTCCAACTCTTAGCGACCCCATGGACTGCAGCCTATCAGGCTTCTCTCTCCATGGGATTTTTCAGGCAAGAGTACTGGAGTGGGTCGCCATTGCCTTCTCCGAGAAGGGCTGAGTGCAGGCTAAATCCAAATCCAATCCTGGTGAGGTGGGGGAGTCCACTGGTTGTGATGTGTAGTGTAATGGACAAGATTATTTTCACATGACCTTGGCTGGCCTGAACAATGGAACTGGCTAGAATTAACCCCCTCCTTCCTTCTGCCAGTGACAGGAGCCACACCCAACCTCAGCTGACCACTGCACTGGGGGTTAATCGGAGTACTCTGTGCTCCCCTCCTTGGCTGGTTAGGGACATGGTAATATTCACAGGCCAGAGGTATCCAGTTACCGGCATCCTCAGACAATTTCTGTAATGGGCCGGCCCCCTGAATCTAGATTGTGTTTGGTGCCAAGCAGCCTGGTGTTCCTTCATCGACAAGGCTGCTTTCCCATGCCAGCTCCGTAAAAAGGCAGAGAGATGGTGTGAAGCCCTTTGGCTGGAGTGTGCAGTGTAAAGCAGGACCAGCGACCCCCAGCCTGGCTCACCTCCTCTGGATGAGGTGAGGGTCGGGGGGCGTGGCGGCTTCTCTTATTGACCTTGTTTTCTCTTTCCCCGGCAAAGCTGTGTGTCCTGCCGTTTAATTCAAATCTGGCACTTGTCTACCTGGAGATAGCATCACATCCCACGAGTTAAGGGCTCAGTCCCTGGAGACTACTCCGACCCCCACCTCAAACGCCAACTGCAAGTTCAGATGCCTCTGACAGACCAGCTATAGATCAGAAGTTCCAACAACCCCTTTCTCTGGTTCGATCCATTTGCTAGAATGGTTCAGAGAAGAGCTTGCTTACTAGATTAATTAGGTTAGGGACTTCTGTGGTGCTCCTGTGGCTAAGACACCGGACTCCCAAAGCAGGAGGCCGAGGTTCAATCCCCGGTCAGGGAACTAGATTCCGCGTGCCACAACTAAGAATTCATATACCTTACCTAAATTATGCAGTAACTAAGACTGGGGGCAGTCCAATAAATACATGCTTCTTTAAAAAAGAATTCATTTTAAAAAATGGATTCCTAGTTTATTACAAAGAATATTAGAAGATACAAATGAGGAATTTCCTGGTGGCCCAGTGACTAAGATGCCACACTCCTAATGCAGAGTGTCTGGCTTCAGTCCCTGGTCTGGGAACTAGATCCCACAGGCTGCCACTAAGATGGAAGATCCCGCCTCCTGCAAATAAGTCCCGGCGCAGCCAAATAAGTAAATATTTAAAAATAAAAGATACAAGTGAACAAGCAGATGAAGAGATACTTGGGGCCAGGTCTAGAAGAGCTTCTATCCCCATGGAGTTTTGGGTGTTCACCCTGCTGGTAGGTGGAGGCATACCTGGCAGGTGTTCACCAAGCAGGAAGCTCTCCCAAACCTCATGGCTCAGAAATTCTTATGGAAGCTTCATTACATGACTACTAGTGACTCATTTAACCTCCAACCCCTCTCCCCTTGTCCAGAGGCGGGAGGACAGGGCTGAAAGTTGCAACTCTCCAATCAAGGTTGGTTCCCCTGGCAACATGCCCCCATCTGTAGGGGCTTTCCAAAAGTCACCTCATTAACATAAACTCAGATGTGGCTGAAAGGGCCTTGTTAGGAATAACAAAATGCACATTTGAAAAAATGCACCTTAATATATAGGTCTTATACCACTTAGGAAATTTCAAAGATTTTAGGAGTTCAGTGCCAGGAATAAGGACAAAAACCAAAGATGTATTTTTTATTATAAATCACAATATCAGAAAGCCAGTTTCCACACTGTGATGCTATGGGATTTGTCTTGGCCTCGGTGCCTGTCAGGGGGAGACCTAGAAGGATTTTGTCCATGGGAGCCGCCTCTTCCCTGCTGCCCAGGGCCCTCCAGGCACACAGCTTCGAGTGCGGGAGCCCCCCTGTGCCCATGGCTGCCCTGAGTCAGCACTGCGCCTGGAGCATCTCCGCTCCTCACCACCCTGTGTCTGCCTCCCCATTCGCACTGCCACGGCCCGGGGTGTATCCTCCATGTTCCAGGTTGACTAGTGGCCCTTCCTTGGGTCCTGCCCCGCTCAATCCCACCACCGCACTTCACGAAACACTGTCTTCACCACGTCGAATCCCCATTTCAAATCCACTAGATCCACTCTGCTCATCACACTGGCCTCCTCGTTGCTGATACCTGGTGGAGGCACTGGGAAGTCAATGTCTTTCCTCAGGAGCTTCCACACAAAGGAGGAGGCGCCAAGCAGTGATGATGACTCAGGTGAGAAGTGTCAGGGCAGGGCAGGGCCGTGGGGTCCCGGAGGAGATGCATCAAGCCAGGTCTGGGGGTGAGCCAAGGAGGCTTCTCAGAGGTGGGAACAGACAGGCGTTTGAGACCTTGGCTTTCCCCTGCCTCCTACCTGATGGTCCCAGTGCTGTGGTCTTCAGAGCCCCTCCCACTTCCTCCCTGTCCCCCAATCCACATTTCACCAGATCTGTTCCCCACCCTCCTCCTGTCTTTGTTTCAACATGCTTCTTCATACTTGGACATCAGGAGGGCAGCAGAATATGCCACTTCAAAATATGACGCTTTGGTATATTTTGAGCTGTAGGCATTTGAAAAACTGCAAATGCAGGGAAAGGCTTTCTCTGAATCCCTCCCATTTGTCTAAAGACAGATCCTTCTTTAGATGAATTGTCATAGATTCCCCTCCCCAGGAGTTTCATCAACCAGAGAAGACTTATTTTATCTTCAAAAAGGAGACTCGAAGTCCATGTTGTATCAGACAAACTTTGTCACAAACTGTCATATCTCCCATCTCTTCTCCTAAGGACCCGTTCATCTTCCTTAAAAGTCATTTACTCTCCCCTGAGAGTCCTATATAAGCCCTCCTCTTCCCCTATTAAGATGGTATTTAGGGACTTCCCTGGTGGTCCAGTGGCCAGGACTCTGAGCCACAGTGCAGGGGGCCCAGGTTTCATCCCTGGTCAGAGAACTAAATCCTACATGCCACAACCAAGATCGAAATTCCAGCATGCCGAAACTAAGAACTGACACAGCCAAAGAAATAAATTAATTTAAAAAAATTGTAAATCAATTTACAAGATGGTATTTAATCCTGAATTGTAAACTACATCAGGAAGTTACTCATTTTTCCTTGGGTATCTCTCAGGTATATAAGGGGTATATATAGATCTCCAGTTCTTCGGATCTTATGGTTAATGGTTTTAACCATTAGGTTTTTAACCACTAGTTAGGAAAAGCATTTCATTTTAAGTTTTGGGACCTGGGTATAATAAGTCTTCAGTCTGCCTCTTACATAGATTTTGGGCCAGTCCCTATAAATATGAAACCAAGTAAGAACTCATGCTTTCTTTCACTCACCCAACAAACACTTACTGAGTACCATGAAGGCTCTATAAACCAAAATGGAATGGAATGTCTTAGAGTTTAGCTCGAGCATTTGTATTTGTCTTGTCATGTATATGATTTAAGGGTAGAAACTCTGAGTTGAAGCTACTGAATTTCGTCAATACTGCTAATCAAAAAATAGGACCTCATTGTAATCCTCAAAAATATTCTATTACTAATAATAAAATCTGAGTTTTTATTACGTGTCCGATACATTGCTGTTGTTGCTCAGTCGCTAAGTTGTGTCCAACTCTTTGCAACCCCATGGACTGCAGCAGGCCAGGCTTCTCTGTCCTCTACTCTGTCCTGGACTTTGCTCAAATTCATGTTCGTTGAGTCTGTGATGCTATCCAACCATCTTATCCTCTGCCACCCTCTTCTCCTTTTGCCTTCAATCTTTCCCAGTGTCAGGGGCTTTTCCAATGAGACAGCTCTTCACATCAGGTGGCCAAAGTACTGAAGCTTCAGCTTCAGCATCAGCCCTTTCAGTGACTATTCAGGGTTGATTTCCTTTTGGATTGACTGGTTGGATCTCCTTGTAGTCCAAGGGACTCTCAAGTCTTCTCCAGCACCACGGTTCAAAAACATCAATTCTTCGGCGCTCAGCCTTCTTTATGGTCCAACTCTCACATCCATACACAACTACTGGAAAAACCATAGCTTTGACTATACAGACCCTTGTCAGCCAAGTGATGTCTCTGCTTTTTAATACTCTGTCTAGGTTTGCCATAGCTTTCCTTCCAAGGAGCAAATGTCTTTCAATTTCATGTCTGCAGTCACTGTTCACAGTGATTTTGGAGCCCAAGAAAATATAATCTGTCACTGCTTTCACTTTTTCCCTTTCTATTTGCCATGAAGTGATGGGGCCAAAAATACATATTATATGTATGGTACATACTATACTCTATATTTATCTTGTTTAATTTTCACAACTTTATGAAATATGCCCATTTAGCAGATAAAGAAATTGAGGTTTAGGATGACTAAGTCACTCTTCCAGAGTCTAAGTGAAAAAAGAGAAGTGTAAGTAAAACCCAAATCTGTTTTGTAATTGTCAACTACAAACTAGCACTTGCCAAGGGTGTTTGCCAGTGACTGAACAATAAGGGCATTTGTCATCTGCCTCTGCAGAGGTTGAATCCTGTGCTGCTGCGGCTGTTGACTTTCGACACCCTGAAGGGAGTTCAGTGTGGAGAGTGAGGCACTTTGTGCTCCAGAGAAATTGGTGCAACAGGACTTCAGATAGTTATATATTTTCAGGAACTGATTTCCCCTTGCATCTCCTCACTTGGGCTTCCCTCATGGCTCAGTTGGTGAAGAATCTGCCTGCAGTGCAGGAGACCCGGGTTTGATCCCTGGGTCGGGAAGATCCCCTGGAGAAGGAAATGGCAACCCACTCCAGTATTCTTCCCTAGAGAATCCCACAGACAGAGGAGCCGGGCAGGCTACGGGCAATGGGGTCGCAAGAGTCCAAGAGTCAGACAGGACTTAGGGACTAAACCACCACCATATTTTCAGGCCCTGATTTCGTGACCCTCTTACATCTCCTCATATTTGGAGAAGCACTAAAGCCCTTCATGATGACATCAGCTCCTCATGACTAGCAGATAACTTTTTGTATTAATAAAATAAGTACTTGATTGTATTGAACTCCCCCTTCACCAAAATCATATACATTGCCTATCCGTCACTACCTCTTTGGAGCAGTTTCTCAGAGCTATCTGAGGTGCTGTCTCCTGGGCTGCAGTTCTCATTTTGAACCAAATAAAACTTAACTTGTAACTCTTACGTTGTGCTCCTTTTTTAGTCAACATATTAGAACCTAAGATTTTTCTGAGGTCTATGATCTTTACCATTATGTTATTTTGCTTTCTTTTTATTATAACTGGGAAACATAGTTATTAGGGATAATAGAAGAAAAAACTAAAAATCAACCATAATTCATTTTTCTTAACATTTGTCTAGTCCTTTCCCAATCTTTTAAAAATGTACATCCATAATCAATAACCATGTATCAGTTAGTTATTGCTATGTAACAAAACTATCCCAAAGCTTAGCAACTTAAAACAAAAATCATCTATTATGTCTGTGGGAAATATTTATCATTTTCCACAGATTATAGTTGAAGTGGACAATTCTGCTGATCCGGGCCAGGCTTAGCTGTTCTTAGTTGGATACATTTATGCCATCAACTGGCAGTTCTGCTGAGGTCTGGCTTGTCTAAGATAACCTCAGCCAGGGCAACTCGGTTTCCTTCACGCGTCATTCATGTCCCTCTGGCCGCTTAAGCTTGGCAAGACCTCACGTTCACATGTTCTCATGGCAATCACAGAGGGGCAAGAGAAGTAGCAGAATCACACTTTTTCTAGCCTCTACTTATGTCAAGTCGGCTAACATTACTACAATGGCCAAAGCAGGTCACATGGCTAAATTCTAATTCTTCAAGAGGTTGGGGAGGGACTTCCCTGGCGGTCCCCTGGCTAAGACTCCACACTCATAGTACGGGGGGTAAGGGTTCGATCCCTGATCAGGGAACTAGATCTTGCATGCTGCAACTAAAGGTCTCACACGCCACAACAAAGATCAAAGATCCTGAGTACAACAAATAAGGCCTGTCAAATAAATAAATATTATTTATTTAATATATTTTTATAAATATATAATATATATTTTATATAAAATACATATTTTAAATAAAAGTGCAGTCAAATAAATAAATATTTTCAAAAAAGAGGGTGGGGAAATTGACTCTGCTTCTGTTGTGCCAATCAGAGAGTTAATTCTTAGGTTGAGAAGGAGTCCTGGACTCTTGAGAAGTAGAAAGGGGTCCTGGGCTCTCGAGGAGGAGAAAAGGACAAACTTTTTTTCTGCATTGCTTTGTCTTAGTCACGTAAGACATTATTTTCTTTAAGCCCAGAGCTAATGATTACACAACAAAACTCATCTTTCTCAAGGGCATGTTTTTCCTTAAGTTCTGTACTAATGATTATACAATAATAATGTATCTTGCTTGAGGACATGTTTCTCCTTAACAAGAACCTTCTGACTAGTCTTGTTATGTCAAGACCTATGTTGTGGGAGTGGGTCTGATAAAAGCATATAAGGCCTTGATAAGACTATCAAGGGGGGCACTCTCTGGCCCCCTTCTGATGTCTATATCAGAAGCTTTCTTGGTCCTTTTTCACTTTAATAAAACTGTTATCCAAAAGCTTTTGAGTGATCAAGCCTGTCCTCTGGTCCTGAAGCTAAATCTTCCTAGATTACGAGTCCAACAACGTTCACCATAAGCTATCACAAGAAACCGCAAATTTACAGGACAAAGGATGTGGCTTTAGGGAAGGGTGATGAGTTGGAGCCATCAGTTAAATCAACCTACCATCTGTCCTCCAACTACAATTATTTCTGTTCTCCCTCCAGGCAAAGTATGCTCATCAGGAGGCCATAAAGAGGCATCCATCATGACTTTAAGCCCAAGGTCCAGGATCTTGTGATCTATATCAGGTCTGAATGCAGCTCTTGAATGGAATGCCTATGATCTAAAAAGGCAAGTTATTTATCTCATACACACCCAAAATACCATAGTGAGTCTGGGCCAGAATAATCACAATAGACACTCCTCTGAAGAAGAATAAGGAAGAATAGTTGGCATACAGAAGTCATTGGTCCAGAACACCTGTGAAATTGTTGCAAGAAAGAGCCAATTCTGACTCCAGGGTGGATCTGTTTCTTTAACTTTAATCTTTTTTTTTTTCCTTTGGTGCTTTTGTTATTACAATCATACATAATGGACTGCCTCAGGGAATCCTGCCCCTCTGCCTGACTGTTAAACTACAAGTGCCTTTGTTCAGCTCACAGGGAGATAATCTGACAGGTGCCCACCTGTGAATGGCTACAAGAATGAAGAGATTAACACATCCCCTCCTTGAGGTTAAACATTCCAAGAGATCAGTTCAGTCTTTGTGACCCCATGGACTGCAGCACTCCCTGCCCACCACCAACTCCCCGAGCTTGCTCAAACTCATGTCCATCGAGTCGGTGATGCCATCCAACCATCTCATCCTCTGTCGTGCCCTTCTCCTCTTGCCTTCAATCTTTCCCAGGATCCGAGTCTTTTCAAATGAGTTAGCTCTTCGAATCAGGTGGCCAAAGTATTGGAGTTTCAGTGTTATAGCCATGCATTCCGGGAAACAAGCTCACTCAGAAGGACGATGCAGATAGTGAAGTGCAGTTTATTACACCGGCGGGCCCAAGGCAGAGTCTCCTCTTAGCCAAGGACCCCGACCAGCATTTGTGAAAATCTTTTATACCCCATGTGTACGTGTCTGAACCCACCACCCAATTTCCTTGTGACTTACATGAACAAAGGAAAGGTAAATACAATCACAATAACCCTATCATTCATGTGTTATGTGTTCAAACAATCAATAATCAATAAGCCCGAGGTTACATTCCAAACAGTCAATAATCAATAAGCCCGAGGTTACAGAAAAAACCTATTGTCGTTTCCACAGGCACTAAGCACAGAGTTCAGAATCCATTAGAAAAGTGGCCGAACATGATTAGCACAAACAGGCCTAAGATGGAGTCCAGGCCCTATGAATTCCTTCTTCATCAGCTTCAGCATCAGTCCTTCCAATGAATATTCAGGACTGATTTCCTTTAGGACTGACTTATTTGATCTCCTTGCAGTCCAAGGGATTCTCAAGAGTCTTCTCCAACACCACAAGCATCAGTTCTTTGGTGCTCAGCCATCTTTATCGTCCAGCTCTCACATCCATACATGACTACTGGAAAAACCATAGCTTTGACTAGATGGACCTTTGTTGGCAAAGTAATGTCTCTGCTTTTTAATATGCTGTCTAGGTTTGTCATAGCTTTTCTTTCAAGGAGCAAGTGTTTTTTAATTTCATGGCTGCAGTCACCATCTGCAGTGATTTTGGAGCCTGAGAAAATAAAGTCTGTCACTGTTTCCATTGTTTCCCCATCTATTTGCCGTGAAATGATGAGACTGGATGCCATGATCTTTGTTTTTTGAATGTTGAGCTTTAAGCCAGCTTTTTCACTCTCCTCTTTCACTTTCATCAAGAGGCTCTTCAGTTCTTCACTTTCTGCCATAAGAGTGGTGTCATCTGCATATCTGAGGTTATTGATATTTCTCCCGGCAGTCTTGAGTTCAGCTTGTGCTTCATCCATCCTGGAATTTCGCATAATGTACTCTACATATAAGTTAAATAAGCAGGGTGACCACATACAGCCTTGATGTACTCCTTTCCTGATTTGGAACCAGTCTGTTGTCCCATGTCAGGTTCTAACTGTTGCTTCTTGACCTGCACACAGGTGTCTCAGGAGGCAGGTAAGGTGGTCTGGTATTCCCGTCTAAGAATTTTCCACAGTGTGTTGTGATCCACACAGGATTCCAAGAGATACTTGCAAGATAATGGCCTTTTAACTTTACTTCCTCAACTCCTTCCCCTCTCTGTTCTATAACAGAAACTGGCATCCAGACCCCGACAAGATGGTTATTTTGAGACATTAGCCTGCCATCTTTATGTCAGCTGACTTTTTGAATAAAATCATTTTCTGTCCCAAACACCTCATCTCTCAGATTCATTGGCCTGTTGGGCAGTGAGCAGAGTGACCTTGGACTTGGTAACAAAATCAGCTAGGCACATCCAGCCAGGTCCCCCTTCTCCGGGGATGGGGAATGTTCCTTGAGGAGACCTGGTTTTTCTCCTTCAGAGTGGCTCCTCAGTCTGTTGCAGGAAGGGAACTCCCTCCAGGGCCTAAGAATGGCCTCTTGTCTAACAATCAAAAGACATGCTGACAAAGCAAAAGATTTTATTGCGAAGGGGTGCCCGGGCAGAGAGCAGCAGGGTGAGGGGACCCAGGAGAACTGCTCTGCCACGTGGCTCACAGTCTTGGGTTTTATGGTGGTGGGGCTGGCTTTGTAACAGGAGAGAAAAGGGCAAGGCACAACTTTGGAAAGAATGACATAGCCCAGGGACACTGCATCAACCGATTAGAATCAGATGAGTCCAAGATGGCAGACAGGTCTTTGAACCTCAATTGGCAAGCTAACTGACACGCCAGAGGTGCCATGACAGCTCCAGAAGTGAAAGTGAAAGTCGTATCCAACTCTCTGTGGTCCATGGACTACACCATGGAATTCTCCAGGCCAGAATACTGGAGTGGGAAGCCATTCCCTTCTCCAGGGGATCTTCCCAACCTGGGGATCAAACCCAAGTCTCCTGCATTGTAGGTGGGTTCTTGACCATCTGAGCCACCAGGGAAGCCCAAGGATAGTGGAGTTGGTAACCTATCCCTTCTCCAGTGGATCTTCCCGACCCAGGAATCAAACCAGGGTCTCCTGCATTGCAGGTGGATTCTTTACCAGATGAGCTATCAGGGAAGCCCTATGACAGTTCCAAGGCACTGTCAAAAGACCAAGGAGTAGACAGTGGCCCAATTACTGGGAATCTCCACCCCTTCTCCAAAATAGTTGGAATAATCCTCCCACTTATTAGCAGATGCAATCAATTAGTCCGTGAAAACTAACCAGGCCACATTCTGCGGCTTCACTCGCCCTCAGCAATGGCCCACACGCTGTCTGTGGAGTGTGCTTCTCTCTGCATCTGAATAAACCCACTTCTTACCTATCACTTTGTCTCTCACTGAATTCTTTCTGTGACGAGACATCAAGAACCTGGGCTTCATTAGGGCCTGAAACCAGGTACCATGGGTTTTGGCTGGGTTTGAGTCCCAGCACAAAGGCTCAAGTCCCAATCTGAGGTATATGGTTTCAGTTTCTGGGTTGTCTCTGGCCAATGACTCCAACTCAGGGTCCTTCCTGATGGCACACATCACTCATCCAGGATGGATTCCAGTGAGAATGATTCTGGGAATTTGGTAAGACATATGGACTAGAGTCTCCTCTCTCCTTCTGACCTTTCTTGAATTCTTCTGTTCTTGAGAGCATTGGGCTTTACTTTCACCACCAGACATATCCACAAAAGAGCATCGTTTCCACTTTGGCCCAGTTGATACATTGTTTCTGGAACCATTAAAAATTGCTCTACACTCTTTCCCAGTAGCATATTGGACACCTTCCAACCTGGGGTGCTCATTTTCCAGTGTAATATCTTTTTACCTTTTCATACTGTCCATGGGGTTCTCTAAGCAAGAATACTGGAGTGGGTTGCCATTTCCTCCTCCAGGGGACCACACTTTGTCAGAACTCTTCACTGTGATTCACCTTGGGTGGCCCTGCAGGTTATGGTTCATAGCTTCATTGAGTTATGCAAGCCCCGTTGCCACGACAAGACTGTGATCCATAAAGGGGAAATTGGATGTTGTTAAGCAGGAAATGGCAGGAATGAACATCGGCTTCTTAAGAATCAGTGAGCTAAAATGGATGAGAATGGGCGAATTTAATTCAGACAACCAATATATCTGCTACTGTGGGCAAGAATCCCTTAGAAGAAATAGAGTGGACCCCGTAGTCAACAAGAGTTCAAAATACGGTCCTTGGATAAAATCTCAAAAATGACAGAATGATCTCAGTTCATTTTCAAGGCAAACCATTCAACAGCACAGTAATCCAAATCTGTGCCCCAACCATTGATGCCAAAGAAACTGCAGTTGATTGGTTCTGTGAAGACCTACAACACCTTCTAGAACTAATACCCAAAAAAGATGTCCTTTTCATCATAGGGGGTTGAAATGCAAAAGTAAGAAGTCAAGAGATACCTGGAATAACAGGTAATTTGGGCCTTGGAGTACAAAATGAAGCAGGGCAAAGACTAACAGAGTTTTGCCAAGAGAACACAAAGGTCATAGCGAACATGCTTTTCAATAACAAAAGAGATGACTCTACACATGGACATCACCAGATGGTCAATACCAAAATCAGATTGATTATGTTCTTTGAGTCAAAGATGGAGACGCTCCATACAGTCAGCAGAAACAAGACCTGGAGTTGACTGTGGCTCAGATCATGAGCTCCTTATTGCAAAATTCAGGCTTCAATTGAAGAAAGTAGGGAAAACCACTAGACCATTCAGGGATGACCTCAATCAAATCCCTATGATTATACAGTGGAGGTGACCAATAGATTCAAGGGATTAGATCTGGTAGACAGAATGCCTGAAGAACTATGGATGGAGGTTCATAATATTGTGCAGGAGGCAACACCTAAACCATCCCAAATAAAAAGAAATTTAAGAAGGCAAAGTGGTTGTCTGAGGAGGCTTTAGAAACAGCTGAGGAAAGAAAGGAAGTGAAAGGCAACGAAGAAAGGGAAAGATATACCCAACTGAATGCAGAGTTCCAGAGAATAGCCAAGAGAGATAAGAAGGCCTTCCTAAAGGAACAGTGCAAAAAAATAGAGGGAAAGAATAGAATGGGAAAGACTAGCGATCTCTTCAAGAAAATTAGAGATACAAAGGGAATATTTCATGCAAGGATGGGCACAATAAAGGACAGAATCGGTAAGGACCTAGAAGAAGCAGAAGAGATTAAGAAGAGATCCAGGATACACAGAACTATACAAAAAAGGTCTTAATGAACTAGACAACCAAGATGGTGTGGTTACTCACTTAGAGTCAGACATCGTAGAGTGTGAAGTTAAGTGGGCCTTAGGAAGCATTACTACAAATAAATTTAACAGAGGTGATGGAATTCTAGCTGAGCTATGTTTTTCCTTTTTTTAAAATTTATTTTGGGCTGAGCTATTAAAATCTTAAAAGATGATGCTGTTGAAGTGCCACACTCAATATGTTAGCAAATTTGGAAAACTCAGCAGTGGCCACGGGACTGGAAAGGTCAGTTTTCATTCCAATCCCAAAGAAAGGCAATGCCAAAGAATGCTCAAACGACTGCACAATTGCACTCATCTCACACGCTAATAAAGTAATGCTCAAAATTCTCCAAGCCAGGCTTCAGCAATATGTGAACCGTGAACTTCCAGATGTTCAAGCTGGTTTTAGAAAAGGCAGAGGAACCAGAGATCAAATTGCCAATGTCCGCTGGATCATGGAAAAAGCAAGAGAGTTCCAGAAAAACATCTATTTCTACTTTATTGACTATGCCAAAGCCTTTGACTGTGTGGATCACCACAAACTGTGGAAAATTCTTCAAGAGATGGGAATACTTGACCTGCCTCTTGAGAAACCTGTATGCAGGTCAGGAAGCAACAGTTAGAAATGGACATGAAACAACAGACTGGGTCCAAATAGGAAAAGGAGTATGTCAAGGCTGTATATTGTCACCCTGCTTATTTAACTTATATGCAGAGTACATTATGAGAAATGCTGGGCTGGATGAAGCACAAGCTGGAATCAAGATTGCTGGGAGAAATATCAATAACCTCAGATATGCAGATGACACCACCCTTATGGTAGAAAGCGAAGAAGAACTGAAGAGCCTTTTGATGAAAGTGAAAGAGGAGCGTGAAAATGTTGGCTTAAAGCTCAACATTCAGAAAACGAAGATCATGGCATCCGGTCCAATCACTTCATGGGAAATAGATGGGGAAACAGTGGAAACAGTAGGAGACTTTATTTTCTTTGGCTCCAAAATCACTGCAGATGGTGACTGCAGCCATGAAATTAAAAGACGCTTGCTCCTTGAAAGAAAAGCTATGACCAACCTAGATAGCATATTAAAAAGCAGAGACATTAGTTTGCCAACAAAAGTCCACCTAGTCAAGGCTATGGTTTTTCCAGTAGTCATGTGTGGATGTGAGAGTTGGACTATAAAGAGAGCTGAGCGCTAAAGAATTGATGCTTTTGAACTGTGGTGTTGGAGAAGACTCTTGAGAGTCCCTTGGACTGCAAGGAGATCAAACCAGTCCATCCTAAAGGAAATCTGTCTTGAATATTCATTGGAAGGACCGATGCTGAAGCTGAAACTCCAATACTTTGGCCACCTGATTCAAAGAACTGACTCATTGGAAAAGACTCTGATTCTGGGAAAGATTGAGGGCAGGAGGAGAAGGGGACAACAGAAAATGAGATGGCTGGATGACATCACCGACTCAATGGACATGAGTTTGAGTAGACTCCAGGAGTTGGTGATGGACAGGGAGGCCTGGTGTGCTGCCAGGGGGTCGCAGAGAATCAGACACGACTGAGCAACTGAACTGATCTGAACTGACATCATGTAAAATGCCAGGCTGGATGAACCACAAGCTGGAATCAAGATTGCTGGGGGAAATATCAACAACCTCAGATATGTAGATGATACCACTCTAATGACAAAAAGTGAAGAGTAACTAAAGAGCCTCTTGATGAGGGTGAAAGAAGAAAGTGAAAAAAATGGCTTGAAACTCAGTATGAAAAAACTAAGATCATGGCATCCAGTCCCATCACTTTATGGCAAATATAAGGGGAAAAAGTGAAAGTAGTGACAGATTTTATTTTCTTGAGTTCCAAAATCACTGATCACAGGGACTGCAGCCATTAAATTAAAAGATACTTGCTCTTTGGAAGGAAAGCTATGACAAATCTAGACAGTGTATTAAAAACCAGAATCATCACTTTGCTGTCAAGAGTCAGTATAGTCAAAGCTATAGTTTTTCCAGTAGTCTTATTTGGATATGAGAGTTGGACCATAAAGAAGGCTGAGCACCAAAGAATTGATGCTTTTAAACTATGGTGCTGGAGAGGACTCCTGAGAGTCCCTTGGACTGCAAGGAAATCAAAGTAGTCAATTCTAAAGGAAATCAACCCTGAATTTTCATTGAAAGGAATGATGCTGAAGCTGAAGCTCTAATACTTTGGCCACCTGATTTGAAGAGCCTCATATCTCAAATCCACCTCATTGGAAAAGCCCCTGATGCTGGGAAAGATTGAAGGCAAAAGGAGAAGGGGGTAGCAGAGGATGAGATGGTTAGATAGCATCACTGACTCAATGAACATGAATTTGAGTAAGCTCCAGGAGATAGCAGAGGACAGAGGAGCTTGGGGTGGACATGACTTAGCAGTGGAACAACAACAAAACTTTATCTTAGACTTGTGATTTGAAGCTGGAAGTTATCAGATAATTTGATTAAACTTGTAAACGGCATTGAAATCTTGACGATAATTTGATTTTCCACATGTAGACTCTTGAATTAATAGGTTTGGGGAATTATTACATGATTAAGAAGATTTTTTTCTTGTTTGACTTGTAAATCTGTCCTATGAGGCATTTGAAGTGCTTGAAAAAAAGCAAGTATATTAAATATGTAAATGTAGTTTAAATATGCAAGAGAAGCTAATTAACTTTGTAAATGGCATGAGTAATGTTCAAGCAAAATCTAATATGTCAAACCCACTGACTAATTGAACATTAATCAAGGAGCAAGTTATTGCTCTAATTTTTACACAAAAATTATAATATTTCTAAATAGAACATCAAAGTTAGGTAAGTTAAACTTAAAGAAAATTTGTTTGTATATTTACAACTTTAATTAATTAAAAATTAATTTAAACAGAAGCAACTACAAATGGTCTTTTCTGCTCTCAGATGTGTCCCTAAGATACCTGCCTCCTTGGCACTTGACTACCTCCATCTAGCAGTGTTACCCTTCCCCTGATCTGTGACAGCCCTTATTAACAGGAACTCTTTCCCTGGGCCCTGTCTTTTATGGTTATGTAACTTTTATCGGAATGCATATTCATACATTTTGAGAGCAGGACTAACGTGAGGAGTTTGGCAAGCACCCAACATGGAATAAACTCTCAAAAAATGTTACATCTCCCCCTCACCTTCATCATCTCTCTATCCGGCAGCATCCACAAGCCTCAAGAAATACTCGTTGAGGACTTCCCTGGGGGTCCAGTGGTTAAGAATCCACCTGCCAATGCAGGGGACATGGGTTCCTTCCCTGGTCCGGGAAGATCCCACATGCCACATGGCAACTAAGCCCGAGTGCCAAAAGTACTGAGCCTGTGTTCTAGGGCCCAAGAGCTGCCACTACTGACGCCCGGGCATCTAGAGCCCATACTCCCCAACAAGAGAAGCCACTGCAATAATAAGCCCACAGATTGCAACTGGAGAGTAGGCCCTGCTTAGCACAACTAGAGAAAGACTGTGCTCAGCAACAAAGACCCAGCACCACCAAAAATACATGAATAAATAAATAAATAATTTTAAAATTTAGTTTAAAAAAAAGAAATACTCATTGAATATCCTTTACTTTGATGCAGCATCTTCTAAGAGTTTGGCTTACAAAAAACCTTAGTAGAAAAAGCACTTTATGGTCAAAAACGTTCATCTGTGACAAAATTTCAAAGAGCGGAGTATTAGAACTGTTTATTTCAACACTAGGGAATTGTTGAGCATTTTTATTTATTGCTTTATATACTGCTGCTGCTGCTATGGACAGCAGCCCACCAGGCTTCTCTGTCCGCAGGATTCTCCAGGCAAGAATACTGGAGTGGGTTGCCATTTCCTTCTCCCCTTTATACACCACCTTGTTTCAAAAGGGCGCACAGCGGCCTAAACCAAAGAAAAAGGTAAAATATGCTTAAGGTCTTTCCTGGTGCCTCAGTGGTAAAGAATCCATCTGCCAATGCAGGAGATGGGATCCCTGGTTGGGGAAGATGCCATGTGGTAAATAAGCCCGTAGGCCACAACTGTTGAGCCTGTGCTCTAGAGCCTGGGAGCCAAAAGTCCTGAGCCTGCATACATCAACTACTGAAGCCCATACACCTGGAGCCTCTGCTGCACAGCAAGAGAAGCCACTGCTATAAGCGTGCACACTTCTAGGAAGAGTAACCCCTGCTCGCTGCAACTAGAGAAAGCCTGTGGGGAGCAATGAAGACCCAGTGCAGCCAAACATTAGTAATAAATAATTTTTTTAGAAATTAAAAAAACATAAAACCGCTTAAAACAAATATGAAGTATAAGGCAAAAGGATAAAAAACAAAAACCGCAAAGTGGGAGAGGGGCTAAGACTACCACCAGCAGTACAAAAAAATACACGTGCTAAAGTCGTATATCCTTGATCCAGAAGACTTGCTTTAAGCTTTCTACTAGCCAGTGTGACTCAAATTTAAAACCCAAAGGATCCACGTGTCCAAAACTAACAAATTGCTTTAGGAAAATTAAACTCTTCTGGAAAGATAGATAATAAGAAGTCCACCTTTGAGTACAGAGAGGCCGAGTAGGAACCAGCACCATCCTCAAGAGCTTTATGGAGAGAACACACGATAAGGAGCTTCAGCACATCCCGCAGGACAGGTAAACAAACTCGGTGCCGCCACTCTGAAGAAGGCTGGCACTCCCAGATCAATCCAGGGGATCTGACATAGAATGAGTAAATAAAGGACGATGATCCAGTAAATGGGCAGTTATAACATGGATCACAGTAATGGGTGCGGAGAAGGAGTGCTCCTGTGAAAGAATTCATCAGGAAAACTAGAGATGACAAAAACACAAAAACATCAAACTATGTGTAGAATATCATCAGAGTAAAATTCACTAAAATGTTAACTCGTTATTTCCTTATGTTAGCGATATCATTGCTGTTTTTGTTTCTATTATTATTTTTTAGGTGTCCAGTGGGGATTACAATGGGTAAGAGTATTCTGAAAGATGACTTACTTAAAATGTGACTAGGCCAAGCCTTGCAGCAGCGTCCGGGCAGCACGTTGCAGATTAAAGCCCAGACCCGCGGTACCCACGCATCCCACACCGCCCACAGACACTCAGGGTCTTCCACGCACCCCAGAGAGGACCGCAAGTCGGCTGCGGGCGGAGCCCGAGGCGATCCGCTGGTGGCACCGCCTTTCACAGCTGGACAGGCATTGATAGAATCCGTGCAGAGGAGGACAGGCTGGCTGCGTTCTACCCCCGTGCCACGCTCCCCTTGACCTTGCCGCCCAATGCTGCCCGCGCCCCACCTCACAGTGGGTGCTTGGGGTCGCTGGGGGCTCTGCCCTCTTCGGTGGCCCCTGTCTATCTCCCACTTCTCAAGTTTCCAACCCTGCTGATCCTTGGCGGAGCAGGTGATGGGATGACCCTGGGCCATACTGGACAAACCTCCAGTTCCAGGAGCCTGACCTTGGATGATGTGGCCATGGGCTTCAGATACAAAGAGTGGAAGCGTCTAGACTCCCCTCAAGAGGCCCTCTACATAGACTTGATGCCCAAGAATTTTGGAATTGTTATCACACTGAGTAAGGACTTTCCTCTGACCCACAATTGCTCTAACAGGAAGGCTTAACTGTGCTTTCTTTCTAACGGATCTTCCTTCTGCCTCCCCGCCTCCTGTGTTGTGAAATGTTTCAGGGACTGGGGAGCTTCCAGAATTTGTCTAAGTAGACCTCTGAGCTTAAGTTTCTAATTTTTTTTTTTTTTGGTCTGCATTTGCTTTTTCTGTCTGTATTTCTTTTCTGCATTACTTATTTTTATGTCAGGCAAAAGGCTTGGAATTTGCCAGTGTCTCTTATTGACTTTCCTGGTGGTTCAGACAGTAAAGAGTCTGCATGCAATGCAGGAGACCAGGGTTCGATCCCTGAGTCAGGGAAGATCCCCTGGAGAAGGGAATGGCTACCCACTCACTTCAGAATGTCACAACTGAGTGATTTTGACTTTCACTTATTGGTATAAGGGCTTCCCTGGTGGCTCAGTGGGAAAGAATCTGCCTGCCAATGCAAGAGAGGTGGGTTTGATCACTGGGTCGGGAAGATTCCCTGGAGTAGGAAATGGCAGCCGGCTTCACCACTGAGCACGCACACATACTTACTCTGGTGAGAGTGCTGCTGGCTGAAGCCGCACATTTGTTGATCCCCCGGGAATGACAGAAACCACTGAGGGGCTCCTTGGCCCTGAGGCAAGATATTTCTACTCCTCGACTCATGTCTCCAGATTCTTCTCTGTTGAAAGTGTGCAGTCTTTAAGCATCCTCAGTTGCTGCCTCTCTTATACCTGCAGTTCTTTATAAACAGGATCCCAGGCCTGGGACCAGCTGGTAGGTTCTCGGGTGGCGTCCACTGCTGTTGTCTTTCATGTCATCCCAAGCACACCAAGGGCTTCCCAGGTGGCTCAGTGGGTAAAGAATCCACCTGCAATGCAGGAGATGCAGGTTCGATCCCTGGGTCGGGAAGATCCCCTGAAGGAGGGCATGGCAATCCATTCCAGTATTCTCGCCTGGAGAATCCCAAGGACAGAGGAGCCTTGTGGGCTACAGTCCTTAGAGTTGAAACAAGTTGGTCACAGCTGAGCTACTGAACGTGCTTGCACACAGTCATACAAAAAAGATGTGCTTACCAGGACCACACTGCTTTCCCGGCCTCAGTATATTCTGAGCCCCCAGAGAGAGCATATTTCTCCAGAGTACCAAAATATAAGGAATGTATGCTGGGAATTCCTCGGCAGTCCACCGTTTAGGACTCTGTGCTTCCACTGCAGGGGGCACAGGTTCGATCACTGGTCAGGAAACTAAGATCCTGCAAGCTGTGTGGCATAGCCAAAAAAGAAAAGGGTCCTTAGTGCCTTATGTTACTGTAATCATGTTACAGAATGATTTAATTAGATTAGACTGGGGGGACATTAAGGTGGAGGACTCCTTTGCCAGCCCCTTTTACTGTGAGTTCCCACGCCAGGAGTTGGAGAGAGTAGTTAAGAATGGAGTGGGGTTGATGAACTCTACCCTTAGTATGGGTGATAAGAGGTGCCCAGGATAGCATCTAAAAAAGGGAAACCAGGGACTTCCCTGGTGGTCCAGTGGCTAAGACTCTGAGCTCCCAATGCACGGGGCCTGGGTTTGATCTCTGATCAGGGAACTAGATCCCACATGCCACAACTAAGACCCGGGGCAGCCAAATAAATAACAAATGAAAGCCAGAAATACCGTAGACCTTTGAACAACATGGGTTTGAACAGATTCATTTATAAGCCAGTTCTTCCCCTAAATACGTCTTGCAGTACTACTTGATCAGTTGTTGGTTGAATATCCAGATGCAGAACCATGGGTAGTATGGGCTCACTGTACGTTTATAGGGGGATTTTTTAACTCTCAGAGAATTGGTGCCCCTAACCCCATATGCAAGGGTCAACCATATAGACAAGACTTTACCTCCCCGTTGTCTGTATTTCCATAGTGACCAGCAGAAAATTTTTTATCTAAGAAGATTTTTTAGGTGAGAATGGACTGCAGAAAAGCAAAAATCTGGAAAGTCTTCAGCTTGTCCTGGGGAGAAAGGACAGAAGGAAGGAAATGAGTATCTAGAGCCTGCAGGAAGGAGCCAGCGGCAGGGACAAAGAGGACAGTCTTCTTAATGGAGGCCCTGGGATCAGGGGGCTCCCCAGCAGAGTTGCCCTGATACCCTGATTTCTTGACATACTGACCCTTTTCCTTGCTCACAAAGAAGGTTTTCAGTTTATAAACTTGAAGTGTTAAGCCATTTGGAAAAAGGGGAGGCCTTGTGTGTCTGGGCTGGACAAAAAACCTGTGCCAGATGGGTGAGCGCAGGAAGGTCTTGGGGCCACTGGCTTGCCCTGCCTTCAACTCGTACTGATTATAGTAAGTAATTCCAAAGCATTATGAGTTCCGTTGTTAAGAACATAGGCTCATTCTAAGAACATAGGATCCTCCTGGTTGATCTTACGATTGCCAGTGATTATCCAGCCTTTTTCTCTCGGGTCTCACTCTGGTTCACGGTTCCTATGAAGGAAGACTCAAGGGGGGTGGTCTCTTAACACCTTCATCAGGGCCCAGTGGACTTAGGATTTCTAGGTGAGCAGAGTGTAGCATTTAGAGTTTTTGTGTGCTCTGTTTAGAAATTGCATCATCAGCTTCCTTTGGAAATGGAAGCAGAGTTGAGAATGGGTCTTGGATCAAGAATCCCCACATTTTCAGAACCTCCATGTTCAAATAATCTGCTGGTTCTGAATCCAGTGGTCTCTGTTCTGACCCTGGACTGAGAAAAGTTGTCTGGGTGATGGTGACGGGACCTCTAACACTCCTCACCTCCATCCTCTTGGTGAAGCTGAGGCAGAAGATAGGTGGACCCCCGCCTGGGCAGCCACAGTTTGTGAACAGATATTCCAAAATAGCAGGAGCGAGAGAAGAGCTCAGCCCTGCCCAGTTAAGAGATGAAAGGCCACATAGTCCTCATTCTTGACGCCAAGGAGACCTTCCTGACTACACATGCGCAGAAAGGCTACTTGACGGTCAAAAAGGGAGAGAGCGTCGCCTTGTAGTAAGTGATGTCAACCTACTCCTAGGCCTCTCCACTGGAATCCACCTGGGCTGAGATGAGTGTGCACATACGGAAGGCCCCTGAGATATGCCAAATATGGACTCAGAACCAGGCAAAGCAAGATGATCGGCCAAAAGAAACCTGGAAGAAATGCCCCATAGAAGTGATTCAAACAGCCATGAGGGCATGTCTCTTTCTCTCTTAGCCGACCCACGTGTCTATCTACCCGTACTTTCCACCCCTGTGAAAATTCATTTCTACACAGTTGATGGGTCACGGCCTTGTCACTGGCCACTGGTCCCTTGTGGTCTCCTGATTAGGATTTGTCACTCTCACTGCCGCAGCCTGACGTCAATCTCTGACCAGTAACCGAAATCCTGTTTCCAGGGGAATGGGAAGAGGACTGGAGAGTTCTCTCAACAGGAAAGGCTGTTTTGGCCTTTGAAGATGGAGACCTTCCCTGGCTTCGTGGAGGATCAAGAGCCCACGGCTGTTTAAGGCGCTCCTGGTTGCTGAGGAATTGGCCCTGGCCGTAGTGCAGAACAGATGTGCTCCTGTGCGAGAGAGACAACTTGGGTTCACACTCTCCACAGGTTTCCTAAAGGTGAAAGGACAACTTCAACCACTAGACATTTAACAGTTGTAGCTTTATTGCTGATAAGGTTAACCTAAACATTAGACTTACATTGATTAGACTTCCGGGACTTCCCTGGTGGCCCAGTCACTAAGACTCCCACTCCCAGTGCAGGGGGCCTGGGTTCGATCCCTGGTCAGAGAACTAGATTCCACAAGCCCCAACTAACAGTTTGCACGCTGCAGCTAAAGATTCCATGTGCCACAGCTGGAAGATCAAAGATTCTGTGTGCCGCAACTGAGACCTGGAGCAGCCAAATAAATAAGTAAAAACAAATATTTTTAAAAAGTGACTAGACTTTTGTTTAACAGCTAAATCCAATAAAGTCATTGTTTTTATTAATTTGTGTCTCCACGGTCTTATGAGTAGAGGAGGTTGCCAACACTGACCATTATCTGGCTTAAGAATGAAAAATCACACCTTCCAGAAAACCTTGTATATCTGTTTAACTAGAGACTTCAGGACTACAAATTATTAAGTAACCAATCAGAAGCAGAGACTTTAAAAGTTAAAGATCACTTTCCCAGGATATAGTAATAGTAACAATCTCTGAAGTCCAGGGGTCTTGAAAAACTACTTAACAATAACCTTGGCAAGAGCAGCTTTACAATACTGAATAGTATTTGCTTTTCAGCAGCTATAGGAGAACAGAGAAACTTTTTCCCCTTGCTGAGACTATTTCACCAGCAAAGTCAGACTTGCAATTCTGCGCTAGTTCTGGTAGTTAGGACAGGAGTAGGGAAAAGAGGCAAATCTGGGAAGCTCAAACTTCACAACCAAGAAAGGAAAAGGGCTGAATAGGAAAATTATCAAACGGAACGTGGGGATGCAATGGAATCCTGTTTTCCATCTGTCAAATGTGGCGGATTCTTGTCAGGTAGAACACACATCAATCTTAAGCCCCAGCTGATCCCAGCCACTCATAAGCTCTTTAGGTCTGTAATCATGACCTCTTCTGTCACTGCTGGACCAGTGGGTTTTGAGCCAGTGGCTGACCCATAACCCCTGGGGTCTAGTGAGGAAAGGGGAGCAGAGGCTGGCTCATGGGGTGGCCCTTGACCCGCTGAGTCCATGTAGAGCTTCTGCTCAGACCCTCTCCTGCCCTCCCCCAGGCTGGTATGGGGTCAGGAATCTCAGGAGGGACCAAGAGACTGAGAGTCAGAGATCAATTCATCTCTGCTGCCTTTCCTTTCTGTCCAGGGTGTCCAGAGAGGGAGATCCCAAACTTGTGTGCACTCAGACTTTGAAATAGGTTTTCCGAGTTATTTACTTAAGACCCAGTGCTTTGAAGAGAACTCTTTCTGCCACCTAAGTAGACAGTTTTGGTAAAGAATATGCCTGCCAATGCAGGGGACCCAGGTTCGATTCCTGGTCCAGGAGGATCCCACATGCCACAGGGCTAAGCCCATGCGCCAAAACCACTGAAGCCCCAGTGCCCTAAAGCCCATGCTCCACAAGAGAAACCACTGTGATGAGAAACCTGAGCTCTACAACCAAGGGTAGATCCAGCTCACTGCAGCTGGAGAAAGCCTGCGAGCAGCGGCAGTGACCCCGCGCAGCCAGTAAGTGGGTTAATTCACAGAAATGAAGAAGTAAAATGAGTTGAATTATAACACACCATTGTAAATCAACTATACATCAACCAATCAATCAATAAGTAAATTGAATTGAGGTACTTCTGGGCAGTCCCCCGTCTCCAGGGAGCCATAACCCCCCACCTATTTGTCCAATTCCAGCTGCTTCACTCACATTCACCTTTACAGCCTAAAGAACTGCGAATTTGTCAGTTCAGCTCCAAGCTCCCTTTTCTGTCTTTGTTACCTTTTGTTCACAGGCGGGAGAAGCCTGCTGGTCTCTTGGCCGGTTTGACAAGCTGGGTCCCCCCAGGTGAGATAGACTGGCATATCCGCAAAACTACGCTGTGTTCATTTCGGCGCTACCCTCTAACCATCGCTGAGCAATGCCCGCCTGCCTGGGCTGCTGTAAGTGAAGCATTTACCTGTCTGGGTAACCTTAAGGGGGGAGTGCTTTTATCCCTATTTTACAGTTAAAATAATTGGCACGGGGAGGTTGATTATCTTGCCTAAAGTCATCCAAGTGATAATTTTTAAAAACATCATTGCTTCTTTTCCGATTGTAGAAGTAATTCTTGTTCATGACAGAAAATGTGGAAAATAAACAAAGACATAAATTTATAAAATTACAAAATGACACGAATCATCTCTAACTGCACCCCGAGACATAACCCCATGTTTAGTAAGGTTCTACCAGGTTTTTTCCTCCCTGAGTATATATATTTTTAAACATAGCTGGGATCATTTGGTACATCTGTTTTATAACCTGATTTTCTAAACATCCCCATTCGTGAACATTTTCCCATGGCAGTATCTACTCTTTTACGTCATGTTTTTTAATGCCTGCATTGCCTTATATATATGCACTATAATGAATTTTGTTCTTAACTGATTCCCTATTGTTGGACATTTATGTAACTTCCAAGCTGTTATAGTTAACCAACTTGCAGATTTACAATGAGAAATATATCTGGCAAGCAAACAAGACTATTTCTGCAAGTTGGTCACACATCTTTTCCCTCTAAGAAAGTATGTGGGAAATCAAACTATATCACTGAATTCAGAAAGGGGGCTTTGACCTTAATAAGCAGGGTCAGCAAGCCAGGTGGTAGCCTGTTAAATACCTGTTTGGATAAGACTGTCTACACTGTAGCCTTCCAAGCTACATCAAAGACCGTGGATGTCAGGGACTCCTCATCCATACCTTTGTTGACTAGTACACAGGCGTTTGTCTTCCTTCTATATAAGTAGACGGTTTCCAGGTGAAGAGCCAGCATTTTCCCTAGGATTCTGTATTTCTAACAAAGTATCACGTTTCAAAAGCTTTGAAGAGCTTTCCGCACAAGTTGTGTCCGGTGACGCCTGCTTTCATTCCATGGCCAGAACCATACCCTGGAACCAGCTCTGACACGAGCGAGACTGGGAGATATGGTCTTTTTATTTTAAAAAATGATTTATTTATTTATGTACTTAGTTTCTGCTCGCAGCAGGGGCTGCCCTCCAGCTGCGGTGTGCGGGCTGCTCACTGCGGGGGCTCTGTGGAGCGCGGGCTCCAGCACATGTAGGTTGCAGCAGCTGTGTTGCACGAGCAAACCCAGGTCCGCTGCATTGGCAGGTGGATTCCTAACCACCGGACCGCCGGGAAAGTCCCAGATGTGGTCTTGTTAGGCGAGCACTTGCTCGCCCTGAATGCAATGTGTTTCTGTTAGTGTGAAAGGAGAGAGTGGTATCAGTAGGTGACTCAGATCACATTGGAAACTTAAAAAAATTTGTCCCATTAATAGTTGCAGTTCATTTTTGGTAGAAAGTGCAATTTCCACTGCCTTTCCACTCTAGAAATATTTTCCCAAGGATGTTTTCCATGAAACCAAAATAACTGTAATATTATGAAGTGATGGACCTTGGCACTCTCCCTGGCAACAAAGTCTCTTTCCTATGGTTTCCTATTCTGATTTGTGAAAAAAGTGGCCTTTAGGAGGGGCCAAGATGAGCTAAGAGAGACCAGCTCTCCTGCTAGACTTTGCTTATATGCTTTCCTTTTACATTCAGCCTGTAATGTTATTTTTCTTTTTTAAAACTCACCTGGATGCTTTATTTATTCTATTTTTTTTCACGGCATCTCACAGCTCCCAGGATTTTAGTTCCCTGACCAGGGATTGAACATGTGCCCCCGACAGTGGAAGCATGGAGTCCTAACCACTGGACCACCAGGGAATTTCCTGTGATGCTGTTTTAACTCCAGATATGAAGATCTAATACTTTGTAGGTTTATCACTAGGTCAATATAAAGAGCAAAAAAAAAAATCTCCAAGATCCTGATCCAGCTGTAGGAAATCTTTTTGAGATATTCTCAGTCACCAAGATCTGGTAGATGGGGACCACCCCAGTGGTCCAGTGGTTGAGGCACCGCACTTCCAATGCAGGAGGCACAGGTTCAGTCTCTCATTAGGGAACTAAGATCCCACATGCCAAAAAAAGAGAGAAAGACCTGGTAAATGAAATTAGAATGGCAGAATGTTTACTGCTGCAGTTAAATTTTCCATGCAAAACTCTTTTTAAGAAGTTTTTAAAAATTGAAAGATATTCAGAACATATAAAGTACTCCAACAATTCAACAACAAAAAAGCTCCATTAAAAAAATGGATAAAGGACTCCAATAAACATTTCTCCAAAAGAAGATATGCAAATAACTAATAAGCACATGAAAAGAAGCTAAACATCACTAATCATTAGGGGAATGCAAATCAAAACCACAATGAGATACCACTTCACATCCATTAGGATGGCTATTATGAAAAAAACAGAAAATAGCTAATGGTGGCGAGGCTGTGGAGAAATTGGAACCCTGTGCAGGGCTAGTGCAGCTGCTGTGGAAAATGGTATGGCAGTTCTTCTAAAAAATTAAAGATAGAACTACCATATGATCCAGCAATTCTACTTCTTGGTAGATACCCAAAAGAACTGAAAACAGGGGTTCCAGTAGAGAATTGCACACCCATGTTCATAACATCATTTTAACAATAGCCAAAAGGTGAAAGCAACCCAGGTAGTCAATAGATGACTGGATAAACAATGTGATATATATATGTATAAACAAACAAACAAAAAAAATGGAACGTTATTTGGGCTTAAAAATGAAGGAAATTGTGATACATGCTACAACATGGATGAACCTTGAGGACATTATGCTCTTGAAATAAGACAATCACAAAAGGACAAATCCTGTTTGATTCCACTTATATGAGGCCATGAAATTAAAAGACGCTTACTCCTTGGAAGGAAAGTTATGATGAACCTGGATAGCATATTAAAAAGCAGAGACATTACTTTGCCAACAAAGGTCCGTCTAGTCAAGGCTATGGTTTTTCCAGTGGTCATGTATGGATGTGAGAGTTGGACGGTGAAGAAAGCAGAGTGCTGAAGAATTGATTCTTTTGAACTGTGGTGTTGGAGAAGACTCTTGAGAGTCCCTTGGACTGCAAGGAGATCCAGCCAGTCCATCCTAAAGGAGATCAGTCCTGGGTGTTCATTGGAAGGACTGATGTTGAAGCTGAAACTCCAATACTTTGGCCATCTCATGAGAAGAGTTGACTCATTTGAAAAGACCCTGATGCTGGGAAGGATTGGGGGCAAGAGGAGAAGGGGATGACAAAGGATGAGATGGCTGGATGGCATCACCGACTCGATGGACATGGGTTTGGGTAGACTCCGGGAGTTGGAGATGGACAGGGAGGCCTGGCGTGCTGCAATTCATGGGGTCACAAAGAGGCGGACACGACTGAGCAACTGAACTGAACTGATATGAGGTACCTAGAGGAATCAAATTTTTTGAGACAGAACATACAATCGTTAGGGGAAGCACACAGGCTTCCACCCACCCACCCTAGCCAGACACCCTAGTAACCATTTGCATGAGTTGCTTTACAACAGGAGATCCTGGTAAGGAACACGGAACTAATAAGCCACCACCAGCTGGAAGAGTTCGGGAAAAGTCTAAAGGAGACACCATATGTCCAGCCACCTCCCAGAATCCTCCTCTCTGGCATCCATCTCAGCTGAACAAGGCGTGCACCACCAGGAAGGACTCTGACTCAGAATGACTGGCTGAAGACAACCTGGGAACTAACCCTGTCACCATGACACCCGAGACTGCGAGCCAGTGGCACAGCAGTCCTCCTGGGCCCCCTTACCCCACCGCTCTCTGCCCGGGCGCCCCTTTCCGATGAAGTCTCTTGCTTTGTCAGCTCATGTGTCTCCTCGGACAATTCATTTCCGAGTGTTAGACAAGAGCCCAGTTTCAGGCCCTGGAAGGGGTCCCCCTTCCTGCAACAGAATGGTGGTTACCAGGGACTCAGAATGACAGGGACAAATAGGTGATTAAGATTAGTTAATCTCACTAGGGGATTGTAAGTAGAAAAAATATGGGATACCCCTATAAGTTAATGATTACTCAAGAAATCAGGTCTGCTTAACCACAAAACCATACAGGCTTGCTTAGCAACAAAACCGTGTGACAGAAGCATGAGATATGCACCAAAACAATAAAACATTGGTGATATGAGACCTACATGCTGCCCAGTGAGCTCAGTAAGTTAATGATCCTAGGACACGCTCCCTGCATACACTAAAAAACAATAATTTGTGGATCTAGCTTAATCATGTAGGGACAAGAAAATTTCCCTGCCCAATCTGGAGGAGGAGCTGATGATGGAAGCATGATATCTACTCAAGAAAGGCAAAGAAGTTCTTCTCCTCCACTCCACTTTTCCTTTGATTACAAAACTGTAGCCCAGTAAGTTCTACCAGCCAGCTTGTAAGCCTCACCAGTGTCCTATTCTAATAAATCACTTCTTATCTACGACTCTGCCGCTCACTTACTTCTTTTCTGCCCTGAGACATAAAGGACTATGGTACTGGAGCTCTTCAAAGCCCCCCCAAATGACACCCAATCAGTTTCAAGAAGCAAAAGGGATGAGGAGTTATTGCTTAATGAGTAAGGAGTTTCAGTTTGGGAAGATGAAAAAAATTCTATAGAGTTCGGATGGTGGTGATGGTTCTATAGCAGTGCGAATGCTCCCGATGCCACTGAACTGTACACTTACACATCATTAAAATGGTAAATACATTTTGCCACAACTTTTAAAAAAAGAGTGATCACTGCTTGGGTTCAACCATGAGAAAGCCTTCTTTGAGATTGTTCTCTCGGCCTGGGTGCCATGGGGCAAAGCCATAGCCAATTACAGCCCTCACGTGACATGAGTGAAAAAAATCAATCTTTGCTGCCGTTTAAAAAGTAAATATATGGGCTCTCATGGCCTGTTTTTATCTGTACCATATGATTTTATTTCATCAGAACTTCATGTATTTGGACAGTAATAAACAACACAGAATCTAAAAAAAAAAAAAAAAAAGTAAATATATTTCATGTTATATTTTTAAACATTTTCAAAAATATTTATTATTTATTTGGCTGCACTGGGTCATTTGTTATAGCACGTGGGGTCTAGTTTCCTGACCAGGGACCATACCCTGGGCCCTCTGCGTTGGGAGCTCGGAGTCTTAGCCACTGGACCACCAGGGAAATCCCAATGTTTTTATTTTACTACAATAAAAGTATTTGAAACAAAACTTTTTTTTTAATGATAGTAATACAGGTGCTTCTTTTTTTTTAAATTTTGCCAAGCCATGTGGCTTGTGGAATCTTAGTTCCTCAACCAGATACTGAACCTGAGCCTTCAGCAGTGAAAACGCCAAGTTCTACCTACTGGACCGCCGGAGAATCTCCATGAAAATAGTACAGGTTCTTTGTGTTTTAAAAAAAAAAAATGTTGAAAGTGAATACTTCTCTCAATCCTTTTTTTCAGGAGTTTAGAATAAATTCGTCCAGATTTTATGTATGAATATATATTTTGCAGAAGGACCAACTTGAACCTTGCTTTTCCACTTGCAGCAACTTCCTGCATCATGAGAACATTCCAAGTCTTTCCATAGAAATCCGCCTCATTCTCTTCATAATGCAGGGTGTTTCACCATGTAGATATGCTGTATCTGTAGAGATCTGCCTCATTCTCTTCATAATGCGTGGTATTTCACTATGTAGATGTGCTGTATCTATTTGACCAATAGAGATTTATCCTTTGTGATACTTTTGTTTACTTGTTTAGTGTCCAAGTGAGGCTGATTAGGGCGTATACAGGTAGATTTTAAAATTCTTAAAGAGTGAAGCCTGTCTTACTCCCCCTTGAGGGAGGTGGGATGCGTGGTCACCCTCAGAGTTTGGTTTCTGAAGTCGGTTTGGGTGCAGGTTCGGAACAGTGGGGCTGTGCACACTCCTTCCCCCCACCCCCACCCTCACCCCCGTAAATATTTCTGCTTTGTGCGTGTGACCCCTCCCTGGACATGGGAGTTGGTCGGTGTACAAAGCAGCGCTTTTTTTTTGGTTTCATCCAAACTTTTGCCTCTGCCAGTCGTGACCCCAGAGTACTCACCCTCTGGTCATGGCAGCTCCCACCCTAGCACTTGGGTCTGGGAAGCTTTGTCTCTGGGGTTTTTTACCCCAAACCCTGCCATGCCACTCAAACAAGGTTTGCATTCCTGCCTGCGGTTAGAATATATTTGGCTTTTGTGCCCGGTTCCTAGCAGAGAAATCCCCAAGCCCCTGGAATTTCCTGATTGATAGGAGTATCTTCTGTTAGCTTGAAGGAGCCCCTTTTGAGCATACTGGAGTTTATGCTAATGAGGTGACTTAGGGTGGGGTCCCTAGGTGGCCTCAGGATGAGGCTAGATCCCAGAAAGGCCGCGTGGTTAGAGGACTGGAGCCTTCAGTCACATCTCTGAGAAGGGGGTGGTGCTGGATTTTAGGCCTCATTCAAAACTCTTGGACAGTGAGACGTGATGAGCTCTTCGGGGCTGGTGAACAAGAATGCACCCACGTGCCGGGAGGGTGGCTCGGCTGAGGTCTACGCGGGGCAGAAGCGCCTGCGCTCTGCCTGTGTATCTTCTCTCTGATCTTTTAAGGCTCTTTACTGCTTTTCTGAGTTCCAAGAACTGCTCAAGCAAATTAACCCAACCTGAGGCGGGGTTCGTGGGAAGCTCAGGTTTATCGCTATTCAATGGGAAGCGCCGATGACAGAGAGCTTGGACTTGAGACTGGTGTTGGAAGAGGAGGCAGTCTTCTGGGACAGAGCCCTTGACCTGTCCCAAGTAGAGGCAGTGTCAGAACTGAGATAAATTGTGGGGTGAGAACTGCTTGACGCAGGAACACCCCACTCCACCCCCACCCCATCACACACCTGGTGACCAGAAGTGTTGAGAATAGAGAAGGAAAACAGAATTTTTGCCGTGACCTTCCTTTGCTGGGACGTTTGCTGACCGCACAGATCTGACCATGGCCCTCTCTGTGGAAGAGTCTTCCTAGACATGAGCCCAGGCTTTCTGTAGCCGAGTTCTTCTTGCTCATCAGACATAAGCACAAGACTCAGTGCCTCCCCTTACTCTGCTGCATCTGGGTGTGCCCCTCAGGCATCAATCCCCTGGCACGGAAGAAACCACGTGCTTCAGGATCATCTTTGAGGAAATGAGGCCGTGGCCATAACCCTCCACTCATGAGGACGGGCACTGACCCCTCTGAGAAGAATCTCCATTAGGATGTTATGGAGACTCAGGGCAACGTGGTCTGACTCAGTTCATCCCTTGCTAACCAAGCCTTTGCTGCCACCCATGTGTCAGTGATGTGGTCTGAAGTGTCGGTTTAGCTGGTTTTAGTTTCTGAATCCTTGCAAGCGGTATGGTCCCTTCTGATGGAGGTGGGCTATTTCTGCTGCTCCCTCATGTTCAGTTCTGAGATTTTCCTCACTGGCAGTGGGCAGCTTTCCTGTGCTGAGTCTGCTCTCACCTCCCTGGCACTCATGTCATCAGCCTTTGTATTGAAGACCCTGCCCCTGGGAGTCTTACTTCTGTTGGCTCCTCCAGACACATCAGGTTCCCATTGACAGAAGGGTTAAGGCTGGTTATGATCAGTTATCTCCCCGTTCCTGTTTTCAGTGCTATGAATGGAATGCTGGGAGCCAGCCCACGAGATCCCACCCATGACAGAGTCATGGGAAAGAGGAATGATTGAGCACGGCTTCTCAGGCCTCAGGGATTCTCGGAAGGCTGCCTCAGCGCTCACCTTAAAGATATCTGTCTTTCTGATGTTTACTATAAAAAACCTCTTCTTATTTTCTATGACTTAGGCAAAAGGCCTTTCCTGATTCCTTTCTAAAATAGATCATTCTGAAACCTCAAATCAACAAGGCCCCTGAATGGTAGCACCCTAAATAAAATTATCTGGGATATAGAGTATGCTGATCTAAATTCCTTTTGCTAACATATTAGTTTGTTTAATAAATAAGCCTGTGCCTTTAGAGCTAATATACATGACTGCTCCTTAATAATAAAACAGCATTGAGAGCCTCCGCACAGAAAGCCCCTATGGGCACAAAACCCTTCGCAGGAAAAAAGGCTTGTTAGGAAATATAAGAAATATTGCTTTATGAAACTGTTACTTAGTCTATATTTACTCACTATGTCTTTACTCTTAACGTATTTAGCCTATATAATGAAAGCATAATAGTTAAAAATTTACAAAAGTTTGGCTTTAATACAAATAATAAGACAATTGTAGATTTAACTGATGATTCTTACTTAGAGCTGACCTTCAGCTTGCTCTTCTATGACTTTATGGGACCACATTCTTTTCTGTTAAGCTCAAGGTGTAGAGTAAATTACCGAAAACAGGTTTTACCTTGACACTTTCTATTGATGAATTCTTTCCTGCTGTGCCTGATACAAAAGTGTTCTGACTGATCAACCCTTATCAATGGAGAGTCACAAGATGTTAGCAGGCTCCCAGGCCAGAAGATGATGTAAACAAAATGAGGCTTTTTGGTAACTAAAAACATGCAAACGGTTTCGATGAAGGTCAAAACTGCTGGCTTATTAAGCTGAACTGATAGGCCCATTAAGCTGAATTCATATGCCCATTTAAGCTAAATTGGTATGCCCACTAAGCTGAATTGGTATGACTCTATGCTTTACATTTGTTTCTATATACCACAAAAAATATAAAGCTGTCTTAAAAATAATAAAGTTGGGAGACACTTGGAAACACTGAGACTCGCTGTGTCTTCTCTCTCATTCGTATCGCCGACGCCGTCCATCCTGAGGGAACCCCTGGACCTGCTGGAGCTGGACTCCGGCAATGGAATTTCATTTTTTTCCAACCTAAACTGATCCTCCTCCTGGGAGAAGGGGAAGCACCCTGGGTGCTACACGTGCAGGCAGCTGAGGACGGAAAGCCTCACTCACAGGTGAGGGGGGAGTCTGCTAGCCCCCCCCCCACCTTGTGGCAGCTCCTTCCCTTGTGCCATTTACAATGTTGAGGAACCCAGCGTGGAGTGCTAATTTAGATGAGTCTGTCTCCGATCAGGTCTCTAAGCCAGCAGGTGGGAATCTGACGGACACCTCCACAGACACAGCTCGCCATGCGTTCCCCTCCTCGGGTTTAGCTGCCTGCGCAGAGGGGACAGCGGCCTGAGGCCTGGTCAGTCTGCAGGTGGTGAAGACGCCAAGGACCTTTGGCTCCCAGCCAGTCTCCTTTCCTGCTGGGGGTGGACTTGATTTCTGCACATCCGCTAACATCCCTGTTTCTTCCCCATGTGTTTCATCCTGTCCTGTCTCCTCCCTCTTATTCTTCGCGTAGCACCACTACACTCTGTCTGGAGGTTGGAGGTTTCCATTTTGGCCCCATTCCCTGTCCTTACTAGTCAGGGTTGTGAAGATGCGTGCTGAAGCTGTCATTCTCTCTTGGTTGTACTTGATTATTCTGTTCTTCTCAGGTTGATTTTTGCTCAGGATCAGGATCAAGTCACGTGTTATTTGTCAGATGGTGAGAGCAGACCAGGAATCAATTTAATAAGGCAGGGTGTTTCTGAGGACACAAGGTATGGAGGGAAGGCATTGGGAGGACCCCTAAAAGTTAGGCCCCAGAGAACTAATTTTGTAGAATCTCATGGATCCCAAGGAACCACAAATGGTCTTAGAAGAAAGGATTCTGCAAGTACAGTGTGTACAGTAAGGGATCCACTAGGAAGTCACCTCTTGCTGCCTGGCAGAGGAGCTTCAGTGGAGAGAGGTTTGCTTGCACCCGTTCCTGCAGCCCGGAGGACTTCCACTGGCAGAGAGTCCTGTAGATGTGAGGGGTGTGAGAAAGCACTGAGAAACAGACATGTGTTCTTACAATCCGCCAGAGGGAAACCACACCTGCAGCCGTGTGGGGAATGCTTTCAGGCTAGTGCTGTGATGGTCCCCGGCAGAGGGAAGGCCTGAGAGCACGAGTACTGTGCCAGAGCCTTAGGCCTGGTCCCCAGCCTACACTGCATGGGGACAAGTCTGAGCGCTGAGGGTGTGGAGAAAGCATCAAAAGCCACCGCTCAAGCTGCCCATCCGTGCTTCACAATAGAGAAAGCTCCACGGGTGTCACAAGTGTGCAAGAACCTTCTCAGACATGAGGGCCTTTCTTCTCATCAACAAGCACACAGGATTATTGTTCAGTCACTCAGTCGTGTCCAACTCTTTGCGACCCCATGGACTGCCGCTCACCAGGCTTCCCTGTCCTTCACTATCTCCCAGAGTTTGTTCAAACTTATATCCATTGAGTCAATGATGCCATCCAACCATCTAATCCTCCGTCACCCTCTTCTCCTCCCACCTTCTATCTTTCCCAGCATCAGGGTCTTTTCCAAGGAGTCAGTTCTTCGCATCAGGTGGCCAAAGTATTCGAGTTTCAGCTTCAGCATCAGTCCTTCCAATGAAGATTCAGGGTTGATTTCCTTTAGGATTGACTGCTTTGATCTAAGGAACTCTCAAGAGTCTTCTCCAGCACCACAGTTCAAAAGCATCACTTCTTTGCTGCTCAGCCTTCTGGGAAGGAATATATCTGCCAGGAAGGCCTTTCCTCAGGAGATCGCTTTAATTGTTGGTCAAACAGTCCACATGAGAGAGAAGCTGAACAGAACATAAATAGTGTAGGAGAGATTTCGGAGAGAGATCACATCTCATCACATACCCACGTTCACACCCCAAGTAGGCCACGTGCACATCACAAGTGTGGAAGAGCTATCATGTGTATCATGTTAAGCTCTGGTCACCGCAGAGTTCACAGGAGACAGAAGCCCCCTGAGTGCAAAAGCTCCCAATGCTTTGTTTTTCTGAGTGTTCACTCTGACGAAAGCCTTGCACGCATAGTGAGTAGGGAAAGCCCTTTGGGGATCGACCCCATGGCATTGCCCATCAGAGAATTTATACTATAAGGAAGTCTTAAGAATGGTGTAGAAAAGCCCTCAGCCAAAACTGGACTCTCGGGGCCCATCAAAGAGTCCACCAGGAGGGAATCCTGGGCGAGCAGACATGGACGGACACCCGCCTGCTGGATCATCCAAGACTCCACTCTGGGGAGAGGCATCGGCCAGGAGGGAGGAGGGTGGGAAGGTCGTCAGTTATCATGGAGACCTTCACTGACACAGCAGGAGTCACGTCTCTCATGAGTTCAAATCCCACAAGGGTGATTAGCAGGGAAGCGGAAGAACATTGAACCTTCCTCTAACCAAGAACTGATGTCGGAGACGGAAGGACAGACAGAACAAGGAGTGGAAAGCCTTCACTGTGGCTCATCTGTCCCAGAGCAGGCCAGCAAGCTCAGTAAAGGGCCAGCGAGCGAGCGCGCTAGGCCTGTGGGCGCCGCCATTGGAGAGTGGGAGCCGCCAGACAGTCAGTACACGGATGAATGTGGCCGCGTTCCAGGAAAACTGCAGGAACGGGCGGCAAGCCAGATGGCCCACAGGTCAGACTTTGCCACCTCGTGCTGTAGAGAAAGCCTCTTAGCAGCCTTAATGATCCAAAGGTGAGGTCACGCTTGACTGGTTCCTTCTGCAGAGAAGTCCTAGAAGAGCCTCATCAGCGGAGCTGAACCTTCCTAGAGGGGGTTCGGGGTCAGCAGGCCACATGTGGATGATCCCACCACCTGGGTTCTCCCACAAAATCGCTAAAGGGCTGGTGCCCAAGGGCTTGTCAGAGAAGAGCAAGACAGGATATCTAAAAGTGCTTTCAAAGTGAATGTGGTAAACACATAAAAATGGCGATTTATGTGAAAAGACCCACTCTTCAAGGATTTTTCTTTTTTTTCAGCTTTGTTTATTTTTTGGATTTTTTATTTATTTATTTTTTGCTGCAATACGTACAGTCTTGCAAAGTCTTAGTCCCCTGACCAGGGATTGAACCCGAGCAATGGTAGTGAAAGCCCAGAATCCTAACCACTAAGCCACCAGGTTACTCCCCACAAGTAGTTTTTGAGCCTCTACTTTGTGCCAAGTCAAGTTCCTGCCGAGGTAAGTTCGGAAGAGTTGTTGTGCAGATGGTTTAGAGTCATGGACTGGGTGCTTTCACCAAGGGGATTTTAAAAATATTATTTATACTATTTATTTGGCTGTGCCAGATCTTTGTTGCAGCATGTGGGATCTAATTCCATGACCAAGCATCAAACCCTGGCCTCCTGCATTGGGAGTGCAGAGTCTTAGCCACTGGACCACCAGGGAAGTCTCTCACCGAAGGGATGCGTGAAAGCTGAGCTGAGGGCCTCCAGCATTTAGAAGTCAGGGTGAGGAATGAGGGACCCAGCATGAAAGACCTGCAAGTGTCCTGCAGAGACGGGAAGCAGAGTGAAGGGAGCGTCTGGAGGCTGGAACGCTCACCCCCAAGCGCTGCCATTGGGCGGCTCAGAGCAGTACGTGGACTGGGGTCCGGCTTTGTTGAAGGGTAGTGTATTAGTTCCCTGGGGCCACCATGACAGATCACTACCAGCTGGTGTCTTAAAACAATGGGAATTTATCATTACCATCTGGAGGCCAGATGCCCAAGACCAAGGTGCCAGCAGGGCTGGCTCCTGCAGAGGCTCTAAGGGATCTCCCTTTGCCTCCTTCTGCACCTGGAGGCTCCAGATGTTCCTTGGTTTGTGGCTGTAGAGTTCCATTCTCCTCCTCCTCCTTCACACGGCCATCTAGTCTTTCTTTCTTTTCTTTAAATTTATTTTTGGCTGCGCTGGGTCTTTGTGACTGTGCACCAGCTTCCTCTAGTCGGGGTGAGCAGGGGCTCCTCTTTAGTTACAGAGCGTGGGTTCTAGGGTACTCAGGCTCAGTAGTTGTGGGGCGCAGGCTTAGTTGCCCTGCACATGAGATCTTCCCAGACCAGGGATGGAGCCTGTGTCCCCTGCATTGGCAGGGGGATTCTTAACCACTGAACCCCCAGAGAAGTCCCCACAAGGCCCTTTCTTCTGCCTGTGTCTCTCATGTGTCTCTCAGGACACTCACCATTGGATTCAGAGATCACCCAATAATCCAGGACAATCTCAAGATTCTTAATACATCTGCAAACACCCTTTTTTCCCCCCCAAATTAGTTACCATTCGTCGGTTTCTGGGGTTGGCATGTGGAGGCATCTTTTGCAGGGCACCATTCAACCCACTCACTACAGGCTGTGTCAGTGCAAGGATGGTAGTGAAGCATGTGAGCTGTTCCAGAGAGAACGGGGGCAGAGGGAGTGCAGACGGCGAGCGTGTGTAGAGCTAGAGGCTAAGACTGAGTCATGCCTGCCTGATGAAAGCAAGGATCCTGTCTCACCCACCTCTCCGTGTCGGATGCGGCACCCACACACACACACGTTCTCAGAAGGAGGAGAAGGAGGCGGCAGGGAGGCAGTTGTATCACGGTATTCCCGTTGCATAGCTGTGGCCTTTCTGGAATCAGCCACTGTAGTGGGCATCAGGTCTCTAGATGCCTGGAAGCCACACGAGCTTGGCTGGGGGTGGGGGAGACAGCGTTGCCAGGGCAGGTGGGGAGGAGCTAGAAGAGAACAAACATAATGGCCGGAGCTCCTGTGAGCACCTCGGGAAGCCCTGAAGGCTATGCTGAAGGCTTGCAGAGACTGCACTGCCTTTGGTACTGATTGCATGTCCTCCTGCAGCCAGAGACTTGTCCTCCAAGACTACACCCACTTCCCTAGCTTCCAGGAGAAAGAGATGGTCTTACCTGCAGGACATCTACAGTAGGTTTGGCATTCAGGCCAGTGTCCAGATATCCAGTGGTAAAAGCCCACCCCGGCTCTTTTGCACAGGATTGCTTAGACAGGGACTCAAACAGTGGTGCCCTTTGGGGAGTGGTAGCATGACTCTCAGCCTTGAACAGAGGAGAACAGCAGGTCTTAGGAAGGGGTCTTGGCCAGAGTAGGCCAGGTTGCGATGTGCAGACAAAGATGGTGATGCCAGGATGAAATGACTCACTGAAAAGGGATAGCACCTGGAGGAAAATGGCTTGTGGGGGAGGATGTATTTCAGGTTAGCTGAAATGTAATTTTTTCAAAAAGGTTTTCTGAGGCACACCCCCAAGTAAGTCAGGTACCTTGTTCTTTCAGTTCACTTGTTTGGGGCCCATCATCAGGCTATGAATGTAACTCCATGATGGCAAGGATTGGCCACCATCCTGTCTAACACAGCTGATGGAACAAACTGGAGGAGAAAGGAAGGGAGAAATAACCAGCTGCCTTCTGCATCTTTGTTCTGAGCAGTTGCTAGGTGATGTCTAGGAGAATCACTGCCACCTGCTAGCTGCAGGAGCTGTCCTGTGAGCTCTGGCCCCTGCACAGCACTGGGCAGGGGTGGGGAGATGCAGACAGAGGGTGTCTGGCCCTCTTGGGCTCTCTGATGATGGACTGCATGCTACCTTCCCACCATAGGTTTGCTTTGCCGGTTTCTACCATCCCCAGCCATCGCTTGCCACCTCCCAGCTCTTCCCCTTCTCTGTCCTCATTCCCAGACTGAGAGGGATGCCAAACTGAAGGGTGTCCTTTGAGTCCCCTCCCCTCAGTTTTCTCTTCTGTCCCTTTCAGCCAGCCCGAGCTGAAGAAATGCTGCAGGAGCTGGTGGCATGTCACCTCCAGTACCAGCGCCAGCCCCACGACCTCCTTCCATCCTCCCGTCTTCAGATATACTTTACGCCACAAGATGGATGCAAACATTTCTACTTATTAAGAAGTGGAATATTTCTTGCCATAGCAGTAAACAGGGATGTCACCGTCATCAGCGATTCCAGCCCTCCAGGGCACTCAGGAAGGAGAAGAATACCTGTGTGATCTAGCAGCCATCAGCTGCTGCCACTCCCTAAGGTGAGCACTGAGGAACTCAGGATGTGAAAAATCACAGGATACTGGCCCCAGATAGCTGAGATGCATGTGAAAGGAATGAATTCAGTGAGCCCAGACTCTTGCAACTTCCCATATATAGAAAAATGTTAAATTCCTTAACTTGAGGTATCTGGTTTTCTTTAATTCATAAAAATGCTTTTGATGTTCAGACTACCTGCCCTTTGTAACAAACTTCTAAAAAACCTGATTCCTCCCCTGGTCTCCTGGGAGCAGTTCTCTCAGGGTTACTTGATATGCTGTCTCCTGGGCTTGAAGTCCTAAAAATCCCCACTGAATAAAACGTAACTCTCAACATTCAGGTTGTGACTATTTTTAAAGTCAATATCGTGCTTTATACACTTCTTACTGAGGATAAGATGGGCCAGGCACTCAACCCTAATGTTTGAGCAGAGCGTTAGGTCTCTGCTCAGCTACTCTTCGCATAATGAACATCAACTTCTTTTGGAACTGAATGTGACACGCAAAGTCCACATGATCGGTAAAGCACAGATTTTTTAAAAATGTATAACCTATTTTTGGCTAAAGAAAGGTTGTAGAAAAATATCTATTTTTATTAGATAAATATCGAATCAAATAGTTATTTTATAAAGATTAAAGCCCAGCTCTAACCACGTCATTTGAGAAGAAAAACAATGAGAGGACAGTTGGCCTATCAGATATCAAGACTTTTCATGAAGCTACAAAATGCAGACAATGTTGAACTGGTACAGAGACAAGCGGCCATAGATACAGATCCACACGTATGAACGACTGATATCAGAGGTGGTACTGCAGAGAATTGAGAAAAGGTGAATGTTTTAGTAAATAGTGTAGGGAAGAATGGATTCACATAAAAATAACTTAAAATGAACCTCTACCCCACACCAAACTCAGAATTAATTCCAGGTACACTAAAAATCTAAGGATTTTTAATCCAAGGATGAAAAGCAAACCTATAAGTGTTTTAGAAGACAATATAAGAGAATATGCTTATGATCTAGGAAGAAGGATTCATCTAAAAATTCACATAAAAGCATAACCATAAAGGGAAAAACTGATGAATTAGACTATGTTAAAGTAAAGAATTTCTATATGAAACCAAAAAGAAAAAGAGAAGAGAAGCCACAAATGAGAAAAGACAATTGCAATTCATGTAATAAAGAACGGGAATCCAGAATATGTAAAGAGCTCCAATAAGTTAAAGAGTAAATAATTTGTTGTTATTGTTAAGTCACTAAGTCGTATCTGACTCTTCTGCGACCCCATGGACTGTAGCCCACCAAACTCCTCTGTTGATGGGATTTCCCAGGCAAGAATACAGGAGTGGGTTGTCATTTCCTTCTCCAGGGGATCTTTCAGATCCAGGGATCAAACCCAGGTCTCCTGCATTGCAAGTGGATTCTTTACCCACTGAGCCATCAGGGAAGCCTAAGAATCCTGGAGTGGGTAGCCTATCCCTTCTCCAGGGGGTCTTCCCGACCCAGGAATCTAACTGATGCCTCCTGCAATATGGGCGGATTCTTTACCAGCTGAGCCACCAGGGAAACTGCGTTACCGCTAGGGCCACCTTGCTGTTCAGTCGCTCAGTCATGTCCGGCTCTCTGAGACCCACGGACCGCAGCACGCCAGGCCTCCCTGTCCTTCACCATCTCCCTGAGTTTACCCAAACCCACATCCATTGAGTCAGAGATGCCATCCAACCGTCTCATCCTCTGTCGTCCTCTTCTTCTCCTGCCTTCAATCTTTCCCAGCATCAGGGCCTTTCCAAGGAGCTAGTTCTTCGCATCAGGTGGCCAAAGTATTGGAGTTTCAGCTTCAGCATCAGTCCTTTCAATGAATTTTCAGGACTGATTGTCTTTAGGATTGACTGGTTGGATCTCCTTGCAGTCCTAGGGACTCTCAAGAGTCTTCTCCAACACCACAGTTCAAAAGCATCAGTTCTTCGGAGCTCAGCCTTCTTTATGGTCCAATTCGCACAACCATACATGACTACTGGAAAAACCATAGCTTTGACTAGACAGACCTTTGTTGGAAAGTAATGTCTCTGCTTTTTAATATGCTGCCCAGGTTTGTCATAGCTTTTCTTCCAAGGAGCAAGTGTCTTTTAATTTCATGGCTGCAGTCACCATCCACAGTGATTTTGGAGCCCAAGAATATAAAATCTGCCACTGTTTCCATTGTTTCCCCATCTATTTGCCATGAAGTGCCAATAGAGCCACTTGGGAAGCCCTAAAAAGACTTGATCAGACCTTTATTAAAAAAAAAAGAAAAGTGGCCAATAAGCATAAAAAAAAGAAAGATGCTGAAATCTTTAGTAATTAAGGAAATACAAAGTAAGATTACGAGATACAAAAGCACATCCATCATTTAGCAAAAACTAAAAAGGCTTACAATACCTGTTTAATTAAAACTTTTATTATTACATGGTTTGTTTTTTTTTGAGTTGGTGTATAGCCTTGGAATATTTGAGAAGTATACATTTCACTGCTGACTGATGTACCAATTGCAGAGTTTTTTTCAAAGTGATGTTCCTTTGCTAGTTGTGGAGAGAAGAGAAAGTCCCACAGTCACTTTTAGGGACCTGTCTCCAGAAGTGGCGTGGACTTGGTTCTAAGGCAGGGCTTTGTTGGTACGATGCTGCATTCAGCATGGCCTCCAAGGGATGCCCCAGCATCCTGTGACCCTCTCAACACGTGGTACCAAATATGTAATCTGAAAATAAAAACAAGGATGGTTCCTGTTTTATAAACAATTTAAGAGGAAAATCCTTGAAATGGGGCCAGTCCTTTTAAAAATCAAACTTTGCCCCTTAAATTTCTTTGATCCTGATTCTGTTCCTTACTTTATAAACGCTGACATATTTGATTTTTTAAATTTTTAATTGAAGTATATTTGATTTATAATGCTGTTAATTACTGATGTATAGCAAAGTGATTCAGTTATATATACCTTCTTTTTAAAGAAAAAATTTTTTTTTAATGTTTATTTATTTGGCTGTGTTGGCTCTTTGTAGTGGCATGCAGAACCTTCTGTTATGGTATGTGGGATCCAGTTCCCTGACCAGGCATGGAACCTAGGCCTCTGCATTAGGAACAAGAAGTCTTAGCCACGGGACCACCATGGAAATTCCTATACATTCTTTTTAAAAATATTCTTTTTCGTTATGGTTTATCATGTGTGTTAGTCGCTCAGTCTTTGCCACCCATGGACTGTAGCCCACCAGGCTCTTCTGTCCATAGAACTCTCCAGGCAGGAGTGCTGGAGTGAGTAGCCATTCCTTCTCCAGGTGATCTTCCCAGCCCAGGGACAGAACCCACGTCTCCTGCATTGGCAGGCTGAGAAGCCCGTATCCACCACACCAGCTGCTTAAATATTTTGAGGGGTGGCATTAAAGACTGAGTTTTTTGAAAGCAGGAATCCATCCTTAGTCATCTCGTATCCTCAGCACTTCATGTGAAGTCCCTGATTGAATGAGGGGCTGAATGAGCCGGGCAAGCGGAGCTTTCACGTGGGCCAGAAAGCACCAACCAGGTGCCTGCTCCTGGGAGGAGGTGGGCTAGGTAGTTAGACCGTCCTGCCTCGGCCGGGCCGGGAGAGGGGTTACCGCTGGGCGCCCTCCAGCACCCCCGGCCCCACAGCAGTGAGGGCGGCGCCTGAATCGAGGCGGGGCGATGGGCGGGGCGCACTTCAGCCCGCCCCCCTGCCCCACCACCCACCCCCGCCAGGGGGCTGGGATGCTGGGAGGAGAAAGAACCACCTTGAACCCGAGGAGTCGGGAGGAAGCTTACAAGGATGCGAGGAAGGGCTTCCCTCAGAGGGAAAGGAAGGAGAAAACCTAGGTTTGAAACGAGGCACTCATCATCAGCCCGTAACCAGAGGGGCCCCGGAAGGCTGATCCCCAACCGCGGACGGTGGGCCGGGACGCGCCAGACCGCCCCTAAAGTGCCGGCGGCGCCAGCCTCGAGCCGCGGAAGAAGCAGGTTTATGAGCCTTGAAACCCTCTGAGATGAGACAATATCCATAAAATCCAGGATTGCTGGAAAGTCGCAGACTTTCTTCTCCAGACTGCCGAAAATAGAAAGTAGGAAGTGAAATTAACAGCGCTGGGAATGAGAAACAAGGCCAGGCGCGCTTGTCTTTAAAGTATCTTCTTTCTGTACACATTCCATTCCGGGTGCTGAACTAAGCAATTTTCACTTCTTATGTCATTTAATCCTCATAACAACCCAAGGAGATGGGTGCCCCAATCTTGTTTAATCGATGAGGAAATTCTCTTACGTTGAGTAATTTGCCCAGAGTCGCCTGGCTGACTTGAGAGGGCCGATTTAATCACTATGCCAGTAACTTTTAAACTTTTTGGGCTGACCTTCAGTAAGAGATGTATTTTAGATCCAGAGCACATACATATAACTGAAAGGAAATTTTATAAAACATGTACCCCTGCTAGCTACAGTGCTCTCTGATTCTTTCTATCCATTCCATTTTATGTAAAAGGAAACACTGGTCCCGACCTGCTTTAATGAGTTTCATAATTCATTAAAGGCGCAGGGACACCCCTCCTGCCCGCCACTCCCGCTGGGGAAACACTGTGTTACTGCCTCCCAGCAGCAGAGGGGCTGGACTGGACTCTGAAGAGGGCTTTGCCAGGCTACCGATTGCTGGTCTGAAGGGTAAATGCCCTCCTCAGATAAACAGTGAGGACTGTAGGTCTTCTTGAATCTTCTGGCCCTGATGAATTACATCCCAGCAGAGTGAGAGAACTGCCTCAGAGATCTTGGAGGAAGTGCCACGAACGAAACTGGCAGTGGATTACGAACAAGTCATTAATAAGCACTTAGAAAGGGGCACTGCATACATTCACAAGGAACAGGTCTCTGTCCTGGTGGAAATACTTCTGCTGTTACTGTAGACACCTGAACTTCAGCAGAGCGTTGGACTAATATCCTAACAGCCCTCAGGAGAACATGAGAAATGTGGGATGGCTGGATTCCCCTGGAGGTCTAGTCGCTAAGACTCTGTGCTCCTAATGCAGGGGCCCCAGGAGTGACCCTGGGTCGGGGAACTAGACCCCTCATGCCACAACTAAAAGATCCTGAATGCCACAATGAACACCCGGCGCAGCCAAATAAATAAATTTTTTTTCAGTTTTATTTCTTATTATTTTTTTTTCTTTACAATATTGTATTGGTTTTGCCATACATTGACACGAATCCGCCATGGGTATACATGTGTTCCCCATCCTGAACCCCCCTCCCACCTCCCTCCTCATCCCATCCCTCTGGGTCATCCCAGTAAATAAATATTTTTTTAAAAAATAAATAAAATCAGGCTTTTCTGGTGGCTCAGTGGCGGGGAATGCGCCTGCAGGAGACACAGGTTGAACCCCTGATCTAGGAAGATCCGACATGCCGCAGAGCAACTAAGCCCAAGCTCCACAACTGCTGAGCCTGTGCTCTAGAGCCCGGGAGCCACAGCTACTGCAGCCCAAGCGCCCCAGAGACCGTGCTCCGCGACAAGGGAAGCCCCTGCGGTGAGAGGCCCGGGCACCGCAACTAGAGTAGCCCCCACTCGCGGCAACCAGAGAAAAGCCTGTGCAGCAACGAAGACCCAGCATAGCCGGAAATAAATAAATAAAATTATATTTAAAAATAAAACAAAAAATTAAAAAAAAAATCTTTTAATACACAAATACATTTATTCCCAGTTGGCTGCCTATCCCAAACAGGTCTCAAAAGAGATAGCCCTTGAAGGGAGTTCTATGTAAAATCAAAAGTACCAAACAAGTGTGTTAGAATTTATATTTTTTTATTTTTTTAAAAAGTTTTATTTCTGTGTTTATTTTTGGCTGTGCTGGGTCTTTGTCGTTACATGGGCTTTTCTCTAGTTGTGGCAAGTGAGGGGTTCCTCTTTGCTGTGATGCGTGGGCTTCTCATTCCGGCGGCGTCTCTCGTTGCCGAGCACGGGCTCTAGGCACGCAGGCTTCAGTAATTGTGGGCCAGTAGCTGTGGCTCCCGGGCTCCAAAGCACAGGCTCAATAGCTATGGCCCACGGGCTTAGCTGTTCTGCGGCAGGTGGGATCTTCCCAGACCAGGGATCGAACCCAAGTCTCCTGCATTGGCAGGCGGATTCTTTACCACTGAGCCACCAGGGATGCCCAGAATTTATATCATATTTAAATACATCTGTCTCCTCCACTGGAATGTGAACCCTCTGAGAGTGGAAAACTTATGTCATTTGCCACCTTTGTAGTCTCACCTTTGTATTGCCCAGGCTCAGGCATTCGTTTATTTATTTATATTAATTTTTAAAATATAGTTGATTTACAATGTTGTGTTAGTTTCTGCTGGACAGCAAAGTGAGTTAGTTATACATATACATATATCCACTCTTTTTTTAAAGAGCAGGCTCAGGCATTTAGATGCTTCTCAGTCATTCTTGGTGGAATGTGACCATCAATTGATCAATAGCTGCCTGAAAGAGAACTCCAGGGACATGGTCCAGGGCTCTGGCCCGAATCCTCTCATGTTCTACATTCTCACCAGTTACTTGGACGTGGGAATGGATGACATATTTATCAAAGTTTCAGGTGGCACGAAACTGGGACAGCCAAAGCACCGGATGACAGAATCAGGGCCCAAAAATAACTCAGCAGCCTGGAATGGTGGGCTGAATCAGGATGAAAAATAATAGAGATCTGCATTCTGCCTGAAGGTCTAAAACTTAACTTCCTAAACCCAGGATCTGGTTTAACAGCAACACATGTGAGGGACATGGGGGGTTTATGGGAAGCTAACAAATGAAGCAGCAACGCAGTGTGGTTGCTGACACTGCAGACTCAGCTTGGTGAACACTACCTGGTGCAGGTCAAAGGCGGCTGGAAGAACCGGCTTGGTCTAAACAGTCATGAAGGATGAGACTGACACAATTCTAGAGGTAGACAGTACAGAAAATTTGCCCACGTCAAAATCCAAGATTTTGTTTAGTGGAGGACACCATCAAGGTACTGACTAGATGGAGGGCAGACAAGGAAAACATATATTAAATGAGCATGGGATGAACATCTAGAGTATTTAAGGAACACGTAATTGTGAATCAACAAGAGAAAGGCAGGAGGCCGAGAGAAAAGAGGGCATTTCACAGAAGAAGAAACGAACTGCTACCAGCTTCAGAAGAGAGGATGGGATCCACCGCTAATCAAAGAAATGCAAATTAGAGCAACAGGACTTCTCTTTCTGGTAATAGCAGGATAACACTCTCCTCTTGCTGAAAACAACTAAGTAAGCTGGATAAGATGTTAAAAACATCCTCTGTAAAGAACTGACAAGGCAGACAGCATCAATCTGTAGGTCACCAGCACCAAGGTAGGAGCAGCCCAGAGGCTGCCGTCCCACTAAGGAAGGGGCTTTGTCCACTAGAGGGAGGGCTGACCTTCCTTTCTGGTGGCATCTTGAGAAGAATGGGTCTCCATCACAGCCCAGGGCCTGCCTGGTAGGAAGTCAAACAGGAGACCCTTTCCCCCTAGTAAGGCAGGATGAGGGTAAACTATTTAGAAGTGGACCAACCTGCCAGAAAGACAGCCTGGTTCTGTTTACCTGGGTTACCCAGGATATCCCAAGCCTTGACTTTGTGTGGCTCAGTATTGACAAGGTACCCAGGCTCCTGGAAGAAGCAAAACAAATTCTCTATGGAGGAAATTACCTTCATCCTGGTGCTCAAATTATCCCTACAAACAATTTTTCCAATCCAATGACTAGCATATAGTCAAAAATAACTTAGGGCACAAGGAAATCAGGCTCCAGCCTGTTGCCCCAGAAGCCCATATTCTGCTAGACTCCAAACCTGCCACCTTGGGGCACAGGTGGCATGGAGTGCTTGGCCATCAGCAAATGTGTCCAGAACCCAGGGACTGGCGAGGGGGTGACAGTGTGGGTGCATGTGTATGCCACAGAGTGCAGGAAAGTTCTACCTGGCAGAGCTGGTCAGGTTTTCTGATAATCTTCTAACTTTTCCAAAACTGTGCTTGAAGAAAAGTGAAAGTGTTAGTCACTCAGTCGTGTCTGACTCTTTGCAACCCCATGGACTGTAGCCCACCAGGCTCCTCTGTCCATGGAATTCTCCAGGCAAGAATACTGGAGTGGGTTGCCATTTCCTTCTTCAGGGGATCTTCCCAACCCAGGAATTGAGCCAGGGTCTCCTGCACTGCAGGCAGAATCCTTACCACATGAGCCATGAGGACCATGTGCTTGAAGGGCCACTTTTTCTAATTTGCTTAAAGGTGTCCTGTGGCCTAGGGGCAGCCCCATGCAAAGACTTTAGACACTGAAACTATCTTATACAGACTATAAAATACTGAAGTGTATGATCTTAAAGAAATAGGTTGAATACATCTGCGAGAAATAGAAAACTAGAAAAAGCGATATGGCGGGTTTGAAAAAGAACCAAGTAGGACTTCTAGAAATGATAAATGCAGTAAATGAAATTAGAAATCATTCCAGTGAGATAACCACTATACCAATCATAAAGAGAGAAGTCAGACGGGAAGGAAATATTCAACACTGGCTAGGATTTGGGGAACTGAGATCCTTGGCCAGCGCTTGCAGATATGAATAGAAAACTATCTTCTGGAGAGGCACCTGGAATACTTTGTGCAGTGGCACACATATGCCCTGTCACCTAACAGTCCTGACCCTGGGGTCAGAGCTCAGAGAAACCCTTGCACAGGCCAGTGTGGAAATGACTTTGAGGACCACCATCCCAGCCTCACACGGGATGCAAACAGCTGGGATGTGGCCCTCACGCAACTGGCAGTGGCTTTATTAAGGCAGAAGTGGAAAGCAGGTTTTCATTTGGGATAATTTGTACTATAGCCTGTAGACATTGAAAAAGGAAGGTTTTTTTTTTTTCCCATGCCACATGGCATGTGGGATCTTAGTTCACAGACCAAGGATCAAACCCAGGCCCCTTGCCTTAGAAATGCAGTCTAAGCACTGGACCACCAGAAGAGTCCCAAGAAGGCTTATCTTTAAGGGATTCTAAGGTGACTTTTTTAATTGAGATGATTACAAAATTCAATTTAAAAAATATTTTATTTGTATTGCTGTCATAGTATTAAAATCATCTAATTTGTTTTGTTAAGGTCAGTACGCATTTGTTATAGAAAAAATAATCCAGATTATATGGCATGGCTGTTTTAGAAAAACAAAATCCTTTTATAATGTCAGTATTTTTTTTGTTGTAATGGTGGTTGATCTTCTCAGAGTCTGGCAAAAATAAACTCATAGCCAAAATGGAAATCTGACCAATTAGTTCGAGAGAGTTAACCTCCCAAGACTCCACTTATTTGCATCATCTGTTTTTGCTAAATACATTAACAAAATCATCTTTCCATTCTTCTGTGTATACATTTGCAAAGTTAATGATTAACTTTAATTACTTAGTTAATTATTTAACAGCATTATACATTTTAAAGTCCTTACAATAAAATGTAACCTACAGCCAAATCTGAGATGTGAAGATTACATATTAAATTTTTTTTAACTTTTTTTTGGTTGCACAGCATATTGGATCTTAATTCCTAAACCAGGGATTGAACCTGTGCCCCTTGCAGTGGAAGCACAGTCTCTTAACCACTGGACCACCAGAGAAGTCCCTGAATCAAGTTTATATCAAATGACAAGTACTAACTGGTGACAAATAATCAGTCGGTGGATGGTTGATTAAATCAAGAGACCAAGACTAGTACCTTAAATAAACTCATACCACATATTTTAAATAGTGAATTGAGTCTACCTTATTAAAATCAAATCGCCTAACTCCAAATGCTTGGTGCACTTTCAGTTCAGTTCAGTTCAGTCACTCAGTCGTGTCCGACTCTTTGCGACCCCATGAATTGCAGCACACCAGGCCTCTCTGTCCATCACCAACTCCTGGAGTCTACCCAAACTCATGTCCATCGAGTCGGTGATGCCATCCAACCATCTCATCCTCTGTCGTCCCCTTCTCCTCCCGCCCCCAATCCTACCCAGCATTACGGTCTTTTCCAACAAGTCAACTCTTCACATGAGGTGGCCAAAGTATTGGGAGTTTCAGCTTCAACATCAGTCCTTCCAATGAACACCCAGGATTGATCTCTTTTAGGATGGATTGATTGGATCTCCTTGCAGTCCAAGGGACTCTTAAGAGTCTTCTCCAACACCACAGTTCAAAAGAATCAATTCTATGGCGCTCAGCTTTCTTCACTGTCCAACTCTCACATCCATACATGACCACTGGAAAAACCATAGCCTTGACTAGACGGACTTTCGTTGGCAAAGTAATGTCTCTGCTTTTAAATATGCTATCTAGGTTGGCCATAACCTTCCTTCCAAGGAGTAAGCGTCTTTTAATTTCATGGCTGCAATCACCATCTGCAGTGATTCTGGAGCCCAAAAAAATAAAGTCTGACACTGTTTCCACTGTTTCCCCATCTATTTCCCATGAAGTGATGGGACCAGATTCCATGACCTTAGTTTTCCGAAAGTTGAGCTTTAAGCCAACTTTTTCACTCCTCTCTTTCACTTTCATCAAGAGGCTCTTTAGTTCTTCTTCACTTTCTGCCATAAGGGTGGTGTCATCTGCATATCTGAGGTTATTGATATTTCTCCCAGCAATCTTGATTCCAGCTTGTGTTTCTTCCAGCCCAGCGTTTCTCATGATGTGTTCTGCATATAAGTTAAATAAGCAGGGTGACAATATACAGCCTTGACGTACTCCTTTTCCTATTTAGAACCAGTCTGTTGTTCCATGTCCAGTTCTAACTGTTGCTTCCTGACCTGCATACAGGTTTCTCAAGAGACAGGTCAGATGGTCTGGTATTCCCATCTCTTTCAGAATTTTCCACAGTTTATTGTGATCCACACAGTCAAAGGCTTTGGCATAGTCAATAAAGCAGAAATAGATGTTTTTCTGGAACTTGCTTGCTTTTTTGATGATCCAGCGGATATTGGCAATTTGATCTCTGGTTCCTCTGCCTTTTCTCAAACCAGCTTGAACATCTGGAAGTTCACGGTTCACGTATTGCTGAATGTTGACAATATTTAAAACAGTTGATAATTCCTGAACATCCTGCCTTTTCCTTGGAAGATGATCCTGGAAAGAGCTTGACAGACAAGATGGGCAGACCCAGAACCTAATGTTCCCAGTGGGCAATTCCCATCAGCCTGTCTGGGGCTGAGTAACAAACACTGAAATATGTTGGCACCAATCGGCTTTAACTGCCTGGCTTGTTGATGTAAAACTATCTATGTTGAGGCTATGTTGGAAATTCCTTATTCAGGAATTAAATTTACACTTGTTTGCTTTGTTGGTTTTGGAATGCTCAGCTCAGCTATCTTTTTATTAGATTCTGGGAGCTGTAGGTATTTCTCATAAGTAAACTTCTTGTTGATTGCCTTTTTTGTACATAAATGAAATCCCAAATTGGAAAAATGAAAACTAAATTTTTTCTACTTAAAATGTAATTATTTTGTAGTTTTATGTAGTCTTTTCCCCTTTTCATTAATTATTTAACACATTTAATGATCCATGGGGGTAATTGGCCTGAACTTAAGTTGAAACTGGCAAAAAAAAATACATATGTAGTACAAGTGATTATTCTTTTCCCTAAAAATTGTTTTGAGAAATAATGGAGTGAATTTAAAAGAGCGTGAACTTTACAATCAGTCCGACCTGGGTCTTAACTGGGGTTCCCCAATTAGATATAAATTAATGACCCTCTTGCTGTTTCTGTTCCATAAAATGGAATATCACCATCCTTACAGTTGTTATAAAGTGTAAAGCTAATGTGAGTAAAGTGCTTGGTGTCTGAGAGTTTTTGATATTATTCCCTTGTGTCATTCTTGCCAGGGTTTGATGGCTTAAGCATGTGACTCTAGTGGGTTTTTTATTTTGTTTGTTTATTTTTACACAGCATGACCTGGTGGATCATTCTGGCCCTTCAATCTACTCTTTTCAACATGATTTCATTTTCACCTGCACTTGAGACATACCATCATATGAGTTAATTTATCCAATCTTCACAATAGCCTTTGAAGGTCTGTCTCAAGGCCATCACCATGAGCTCACAATCCAAAATTATAAAACCCACAAGGAAATAATCCACAATGAATAAGAGTTTCCCTACATAACAAACAGCAGGATTAGACTCTCAAAGTACAGACAATAGTTACAAGATTCAAGCTATAAGTATGATAAAAATGATTGGTCATGAAACAGAGAAATTAAACGCATGGAATAAACAGAATGTTAGAAAAAGTTTAGCTATGTATCAATGATTACAAATAACTAATATAATTCAACATATAAATATAAACTCAATGGATGGGTTAAACAGGTTAGAAGTAGCTGAGGTTAGAATTGGGCACTATAACATAAATCCGACAAAAGTATCTAAAATGTAGACAAAAAAGATAAAGAGATGAAAAATGTGTAAAGGAGAGGAAGAGGCACGGTGGATAGAATGAAATGTTCTAACAAATATCTGAAAAAATTTGGAGCGGGAGAGAATAGAGAGAATGAGGGGGAGTGGAGAAAAATGCTACTTATTTACAAATGCATTCGACAACTATTTATAAGCACCTAATACGTGCCAGCACTATTTTAGGCTCTTAAAACAGATAATGAGATGATGAGAACAGATCATGATTGATCATCATCCAGAACTGATTTTGGACAAGAATTCTCTCTCAGTCTCAGGAAATAAGTCTCAAGATATACTAAATCCTCACCCAGATACATCAGAAAGAAACTAAAGAACTCAAAGATGGGGCGATGGGGGGATATTTTAAAAGAAACAAGAAAGAAAATGTGTGTTCCACAAGCAATGAATCCAGGACAAATAGCACATTTCTCAACAGCAACTATACAAACAAGAAGACAGGGCACTACTGTCTTCCTAGGTCTTGGAGGAAATACCTGGCAACTTACACCATTACCGCCAGGTAAACTGTCATCTGAGAATAAAGGTGACGTGAACAAACCCCCAGTATACAGTCGACTCCTGTTCAGGTTTACATAAATCCTTACTGATCTTTTTAGACAGCTGGAGAAATATGAATATAGATTTAGTATTAGATGGTATAAAGAATTATTATTAGTGATAAAAGGAAGTTGTGGTTAAGTAGGAAATGTCTATTTTTATAAGATAAATACTCAAGAATTTAGGGCCAAAATGTCATGATATGTACAACTTTAAAAAAAAATCACAATGAAATTTTATTTTACATAATGATATTGGAAAAAGTAAAAAAAAAATCTGCAAATATCGAGCACTGAGGAAAACAAATGTCTAGATGATGGTGGTAGAGGAGTAAATGGGCTAGCTGGAGAGTAACTTGGTATCAAAGTAATTTGCTAAAGCTGAAGATGCAGTTTCCTCCTACCTAGTTAGATTTGTACCATAGAAAAATTCTCCTACCTGTGCAGAAGCCTATTCCAAGTGGCCCCAACTCACGCTAGTTAGAAGTTAAATGTGTATGTCCACCTTCTTTAGCACACATTTTTCCAACCCTCTTCCCAGTCTCTTGTTTATTGTATCCTGACCGGAATCTATTACACAGAAGATCTGTCTAGAAAAAGCCTAAAACAAATTATTAACAAAGAACACAATCTCAGCATACAACTATGTACAAGAATACTTATCTAACAGATGGATAAGTAAGATATTATTGTCTTCTGATAGGAATATTGCATCACCTGTGATGTGATCTAGTCAATTAAGTTTGATTTAAATCTAAATGAGCCTTTGGATCTAACTTGCAGTTTAAAGGAAATTTAGAGGAGAGAGAAACATGCTAAATATCACTTTATGGGAGCAATCAGACCCAGAAAGTGGGCTATTCCATAGGACAACCAGACTTATCAATTCAGTTAATCAGTGTCATGAAAAAAGGGACAGTTTAAAATTAAAAGGGGCTTAAGGGATACAATTAAGAAACTAACGCAGTATGTGATTCTGGATTGGATTGGATTGGAAACCAGATATTATTGGGATAATTGAGAAAATCAGAATATGAAATGGATATTAGATGATACTAAGAAATCATTGTTTATTTTGTTAGATATGTTAAGATTAATTTGGCTATGTAAGCAAAAGTTGTTTTAAAAATGTAGATGCGGCCCCCAACTAAAATAAATAAATTTATAAAAAAATAAAAAAATAAAAAAAAAAAAAATAAAAATGTAGATGCAAACATTTTAGAATATCAAGACATCTAAATTACAGATTTTTAAAATATAAAGTTAATTTTTTATTGAAGTATAGTTGATTTACAATATTTCAGGTGAATAGCAAAGTGATTCAGTTATACATATATATATTTTAATATTTTTCTCCATTATAGCTTATTACAAGATTGAATATAGTTCCCTGTGCTATACAGTAGGACCTTGTTGTTTATTTTATATATAATTGTGTGTATCTGTTAATCCCAAATTCCTCATTTATCCCTCCCCTTGCCTTTTGCCTTTCGTAATCATAAGTTTGTTTTCTATATTGGTGATTCTGTTTTGTAAATAAGTTCATTTGTATCATAGATTTCAAGGTAAATTAATTTTTTAAGTGAGAGTGAAATAAAGTCACTCTGAGAAAAACTCAGTGTTTATCACTTACACAGTCTCAATGCAAGAGTCCTAAGGGATATATTTCAGGATGAAGAATACAGAACAGTGACATGCAAGAGAGAAGAGCTTACAAATAAGGACTTTACATTTAAACAGGTATTGACTGCATAAAGTAACAATAATAACGTCAATATGGAGGATCTAAAAATAAGCCATATCTGAATGCTGGACATATTAATGTACCATATGGAAGGGAGAGGGTCAGTGTAGTAGCAATCAGAGGCCCCTTTATTGTTATGGAAAAAGGTACATAAATTAACCTCCTTTAGACTGTCAAATATGCGCGTTAAAATAAAAAAGAACTTACTAAAAGAATAGAAGAAATAGGAAGTATAACTTCCAAACCATTAGAAAAGTAATAAAGGAAAAATAGAAAATACAATCATTTCAAATGCAAGCAGGAAAGCAGAAAGTAGCAATTTAGGAAAACCACAATATGAAATATTCATTATAAGATAGCAAATCCAGATACATAACTAATTACAATAAATATAATTTTCCATTTTCCAAGGATTATCGTATTTAATGATTTTTAAATATAGAGCTATAAGCTATATACTAAAGATATCCTTTTCATCATAGGGGACTGGAATGCAAAAGTAGGAAGTCAAGAGATACACGGAATAACAGGCAAGTTTGGCCTTGGAGTACCAAATGAAGCAGGGCAAAGGCTAACAGGGTTTTGTTCTTTTTAAATTTATTTATCTGGCTGCACTAGATCTTAGCTGCTGCATGTGGGATCTAGTTTCCTGACCAAGGATTAAACCCAGGCCCCTGAATTGGGAACCTGGGAATCTTAGCCACTGGACCACCAGGGAAGTCCCACCAGCAGGGTTTTGTCAAGAGAACACACTAGTCATAGCAAATACCTTTCCAATCACCCAAGAGATGACTCTACACATGGACATCATCGGGTCAATACTGGAATCAGGTTGATTATGATCTTTGCAGCCAAAGATGGAGAAGCTCTATACAGTCAGCAAAAACAAGACTGGGAGCAGACTGTGGCTCAGATCATGAGCTCCTTATTGCAAAATTCAGGCTTAAATTGAAGAAAGTAGGGAAAACCATTAGGCCATTCAGATATGACCTCAAATACCTTATGATTATACAGTGGAGGTGACGAATAGATCCAAGAGATTAGATCTGGTAGACAGAGGGCCTGAAGAACTATGGAGAGAGGTTCATAAGACTGTACAGGAGGCAGTGACCTAAACCATCTCAAATAAAAAGAAATGTAAGAAGGCAAAGTGGTTGTCTGAGGAGGCTTTACAAATAGATAAGAATGAAGAGAAACAAAAGGGAAAGGAGAAATGGAAAGATAAACCCAACTGAAGGCAGAGTTCCAGAGAATAGCAAAGAGATAAGAAGGCCTTCCTAAAGGAACAATGCAAAGAAACAAAAATAATAGAATGGGAAAAACTAGAGATCTCTTCAAGAAAATTAGAGATACAAAGGGAATATTTTATGCAAGGGTGGGCACAATAAAGGACAGAAATGGTAAGGACCTAAGAGAAGCAGAAGATACTGAGAAGAGGTGGCAAGAATACACGGAAGAACTGTACAAAAAAGGTCTTAATGACTGGGATAACCATGATGAAGTGGTCACTCAAATAGAGCTGGACATCCTAGAGTGTGAAGTCAAGTGGGCCTTAGGAAGTATGACTATGAACAAAGCTAGCAGAGGTGATGAAATTCCATCTGAGCTATTTAAAATCCTAATGTTGTTCAAGTGCTGCACTCTAATGTCAGCAAATTTGGAAAAGTCAGCAGTGGCCACAGGACTAGAAAACATCAGTCTTCATTCCAATCCCAAAGAAGGACAATGCCAAAGAATGTTCAGACTACTGTAGACTTGCACTCATTTCACACGCTAGCAAGGTTATACTCAAAATCCTTCAAGCTAAGCTTCAGAGGTACATGAACTGAGAACTTCCAGGTGTGCAAGCTGAGTTTCAAAGAGGCAGAGAAACCAGAGATCAGATTGCCAACATTCACTGGATCAAGGAGAAAGAAAGGGAGTTCCAGAAAAACATGTATTTCCCCTTCACTGACTATGCTAAAGCCTTTGACTATGTGTATCTAAAACTCTTAAAGAGATGGGAATACCAGACCACCTTACTTGTCTTCTGAGAAACTTGTATGTGGGTAAGAAGCAACAATTAGAACCAGACATGGAACATCTGACTGGTTCCAAATTGGGAAAGGAGTATGACAAGGCTGTATATTATCACCCTGCTTATTTAACTTATATGTAGAGTATATCACGTGAAATGCCAGGCTGGACGAATCACAGCTGGAATCAACATTGCAGAGAGAAATATCAACAACCACAGATATGCAGATGATACCACTCTAATGGCAGAAAGGGAAGAGGAACTTAAGAGTCTCTTGATGAGTGTGAAAGAGGAGAGTGAAAAAGGTGGCTTGAAATTCAACATTCAAAAAACTAAGATCATGGCATCTGGTCGGCCTCATCATGTCATTGCAAATAGAAGGGGAAAAAGTGGAAGCAGCAACAGATTTTATTTTCTTGGGCTCCAAAATCACTGCGGTGACTGCAGCCATGAAATTGAAAGACGCTTGCTCCTTGGAAGGAAAGTTATGACAAACCTCAGTTCAGTTCAGTTCAGTTGCTCAGTCATGTCCGACTCTTTGCGACCCCATGGACTACAGCATGCCAGGCTTCCCTGTCCATCACCAACTCCCAGAGCTTGCTCAAATTCATGTCTATCGAGTTAGTGATGCCATCCACCCATCTCATCCTCTGTCGTCCCCTTCTTCTCCTGCCTTCAGTCTTTCCCAGCATCAGGGTCTTTTCTAATGAGTCATTTCTTTGCATCAGGTGGCCAAAGTATTGGAGTTTCAGCTTCAGCATCAGTCCTTCCAATGAATAGGAACCATAGCAGTGAAAAAAATAAAAGGAAATATAACCATATAACCACCACATGGTTTAAGTATTTGAGGATGATATTAATCTCTGCCATTACATGTAGGATGCAGAACTCCTTCTAATTGATCTTGGCTTGGTAGGGGTAGATACTGTTTTGGGAGCTTTTACTTGTCTTTTCCTATCATTATGGCTCTTACTCCATAGATCAAGGAACGCCTAGGAGGGTTCTACCAGAGTCTAAATAGATCCTTTCTAACTATGCTTTTGGGAATTATTGATATCATCAGAGGATTTTTCCACAGACCCATGAGACCTACTGTGAGAAATACTTAGGCCAGGATTCCATTTATTACTCAGCTTCCCTATAGTACTTACTAGGGGGGTCATGACGTTGCTTTGGTATCCTAACCACTGTCAGTTCAGATTCTAAAACCCGTATCTCTTACAAGATCTTGTTGTTCCTCCTTTTTCCTATGTACAGTTCCTTTAATAAATTACAACAGGTCCCATTAGGATTAGTTCAGTTCAGTCGCTCAGTCATGTCTGACTCTTTGCGACTGCATGAACCACAGCACGCCAGGCCTCCCTGTCCATCACCAACTCCCAGAGTCCATCCAAACCCATGTCCATTGAGTCGGTGATGCCATCCAGCCATCTCATCCTCTGTCGTCCCCTTCTCCTCCTGCCCTCAATCTTTCCCAGCATCAGGGTCTTTTCAAATGAGTCAGCTCTTCACATCAAGTGGCCAAAGTATTGGAGTTTCAGCTTCAACATCAGTCCTACCAATGAAGAGGAACTTCTAGTATGTTGTCATAGAGTTCTTCCCCAAGATAATTCAGTCTTCTCTGGGTCTGAGAACTGGCTCTGATCTGTTGGTTGAGTGAGGGATCATGATTCTTCTCTTCAGTAGCAAACATCAGCCTTTGGCTCATTCATGCTTAATCTTTTTGTTTGGCTATGTAGGTTGCGTACAAAGCTAGTGGAGGTGATGGAATTCCAGTTGAGCTATTTCAAATCCTCAAAGATGATGCTGTGAAAGTGCTGCACTCAACATGCCAGCAAATTTGGAAAACTCAGCAGTGGCCACAGGACTGGAAAAGGTCAGTTTTTGTTCCAATCCCAAAGAAAGGCAATGCCAAAGAATGCTCAAACTACCGCACAACTGCACTCATCTCACATGCTAGTAAAGTAATGCTCAAAATTCTCCAAGCCAGGCTTCAGCAATACATGAACCGTGAACTTCCAGATGTTCAAGCTGGTTTTAGGAAAGGCAGAGGAACCAGAGATCAAATTGCCAGTATCCGCTGGATCATCGAAAAAGCAAGCGAGTTCCAGAAAAACATCTATTTCTGCTTTATTGACTAGGCCAAAGCCTTTGACTATGTGGATCACAATAAACTGTGGAAAATTCTGAAAGAGATGGGAATACCAGACCATCTGACCTGTCTCTTGAGAAACCTGAATGCAAGTCAGGAAACAATAGTTATAACTGGACATGGAACAACAGACTGGTTCCAAATAGGAAAAGGAGTACGTCAAGGCTGTATATTGTCACCCTGCTTATTTAACTTATATGCAGAGCACATCATGAGAAACGCTGGGCTGGAAGAAACACAAGCTGGAATCAAGATTGCCAGGAGAAATATCAATAACCTCAGATATGTGGATGACACCACCCTTATGGCAGAAAGCGAAGAAGAACTAAAGAGCCTCTTGATGAAAGTGAAAGAGAGGAGTGAAAAAGTTGGCTTAAAGCTCAACGTTCAGAAAACTAAGATCATGGCATCTGGTCCCATTACTTCATGGGAAATAGATGAGGAAACAGTGGAAACAGTGTCAGACTTTATTTTTTTGGGCTCCAAAATCACTGCTGATGGTGACTGCAGCCATGAAATAAAAAGACGCTTACTCCTTGGAAGGAAGGTTATGGCCAACCTAGATAGCATATTTAAAAGCAGAGACATTACTTTGCCAACAAAAGTCCGTCAAGGCTATGGTTTTTTCCAGTGGTCATGTATGGATGTGAGAGTTGGACGGTGAAGAAAGCTGAGCGCCGAAGAATTGATGCTTTTGAACTGTGGTGTTGGAGAAGACTCTTAAGAGTCCCTTGGACTGCAAGGAGATCCAATCAATCCATCCTAAAAGAGATCAATCCTGTGTGTTCATTGGAAGGTCTGATGTTGAAGCTGAAACTCCAATACTTTGGCCACCTCATGCGAAGGGTTGACTCATTGGAAAAGACCCTAATGCTGGGTAGGATTGGGGGCGGGAGGAGAAGGGGACGACAGAGGATGAGATGGTTGGATGGCATCACCGACTCGATGGACATGGGTTTGGGTAGACTCCGGGAGTTGGTGATGGACGGAGAGGCCTGGCGTGCTGCAGTTCATGGGGTCGCAAAGAGTCGGACATGACTGAGCGACTGAACTGAATGTAGGTTGCGTAATGTCTTACCTGGCTATCTACCTTGCAGCGGGAATACCCTCACCTATTAGCTGTTGACACAGACCTCTGTCTCTTCCCTTTAGTTTCCATTCATGCTTTGCTGCCTATTATGGTAATTACGTCTCCCTTGCCCGTGACAATTAAGTCAGGGCCTCTACTCTTTCAAAATTGCATCTCTCTATTGACACTGGGGACTCCAGTTCCACATCAGTCTCCTCTGTGATGAATCCTAGCTTTCAAAGAACAGCTACTACTGATAATCTCAACATCAGTGCTCATCGCTAGCAGATTTCTTATTGCTTTATTGAGGGGAGTGGCCTCTGGCTTCCCAGGGAACACAGTCAACTGAGGAGTTCTTTTTTAAAATTTCCATTTCTGATTGCTGATAAAGCAGCACTTTTTTGTTTTAGTTATTTTTGACCATGATCCATGGCATGCAGGATCAAAGTTCCCTGACCAGGGATCAAACCCTCCCCCTGCATTGGAAGCCCGAAATCTTAACCACTGGACTGCCAGGGAAGTCCTATGTTCTTTGATATTAAAGCAAATTTATTCTAGCATGTCTACATTTTAACTTTTCCAAGTAAGTTCTAGCATCTCCTCCTCTCTCACTATGGGGTGTTGCCTTCCCGAGCTTCAAGGAGCTTTCTCAGTGATGTACTAGGATCGGTTCCAGGTGTCTTTGCCAGGATATTAAATCCTAAGTCACAAGAGAGTGTCTTTTTATTAACATATGCTTCCTTACCCAGTCTTATATTCCAGTCTTCTTGTTTCAGCACCCTCAAGATCCCCTTCCCTTGGTACATTCTCCCAATTCCTACTGGTACATATTAGCCAGATTCTGCAACTCTTCTGGTGAATAATTTCTTTTCTTCCAAACTAGAGTCAGTGTTTCCCCAGCTGGGCCATAATAAAAGATCCAAATTTTTAGCCTAGAAGTCATGTAGGAAGTTGCAGGCAAATCTTAGAGAGGGCAGGTGTCACTTACAAGGCGTCTGCCTCAGATGCTGAAAGTGAAGGCTAAGAAAGAGTTGTAAATGGCCTGGTTAAGCACTCAAGTTTTCTTAACCCAGAGCCAACCTAAAAAGACCTAGAGAGTAATTTTCATTTTCTGTTTTTTTTTGTTGTTGTTGTTACCCGTAAGTATCAAGGTATCCAGTTTTCAGAACTTCCCTGGAATTCCAGTGGTTAAGACTCTACACTTCCAAGGCAGGGTGCATGGATTCGATCCCTGGCTAGGGAACTAATATCTCACCTGCTTTGCAGTATGGTCAAAAAATTTAAAGAAACAAAAATAAGATATTTAGTTTTCAACAAAAGTTATGAAGCATGCAAAGAAATAAGAAAGTAGGCTCATTCATGGGAGTAAAAAGGAAAATATCAATAAAGATATGTAAATGATAAAAGCAGTAACACAGAAATTCTGGAATTGAAAAGTACAATACTGAAATGAAAAATTCACTAGAGGGTTTCAATAGCTGATTTGAGCAGACAGAGGAAAGATCAGTGAACTTAAAAATAGGTCAACTGAAAGCATTAAGTCTGAAGAGCAGTAAGGAAAAAAATGTACGAAGAAAAATGAACAGAGCCTAAGAGATCTGTGAGATACCACCAGACATACCAATATACATACAATATGAATTCCAAGAAGGAGAGGAGAGAGAAAAAGGGGCAAAAAAACATTTGAAGAATTAACGGCTGACCCCACCCCCATCAAACCAATTTGATAAAAGACATGAATCTACACATCCAGGAAGCTCAATGAACTTCTAGTAGGATAAACTCAGAGATCCACATTGAGATATATAATCGGAGGGGATACATGTATATTGATGGCTGATTCATGGTGATATTTGGCAGAAAACAACAGAATTCTGTAAAGCAATTATCCTTCAATTTAAAAAATATCAGTAAAATCAGATTAAAAAATATATATAATGGAACTGTCAAATGCTAAAAAAAAAAAAAGAGTCTTGAAAGCAGCAAGAGAGAAGTGAATCATAATGTGTAAGAGATAATCAATAGGTATTAACAACCAACTTTTAACTAACTTTTAATCCGAAACTATGGAGGCCAAAAGGCAGTGGGATGAAGGGGGAGGGGGGGTTCCTGGCAGTCCTGTGGTTAGGACTTGGCACTTTCACTTCTGTTGTAGCCACGCGTTTTGGGAAACAAACTCACTCAGAAGGACAATGCAGGTAGTGGAGTGCAGTTTACTACACCGGCGGGCCCAAGGCAGAGTCTTCTCTTAGCCAAGGACCCTGACCAGTATTTATACCCCATGTGTACATGTCCGAACTCACCACCCCAAATTCCTTGAGACTTACATAAACAAAGGAAGGGTAAATAAAATCACAATAATCTCATCATTTATGTGTTATGTGTTCAAACATTTAAACAATTGGCCAATAATCAATAAGCCCGAGGTTACACTCCCATAGGTACAGAAAAATTTACGGCCTGTCCAGAGACAGGGGTGATTAGTGTATGTTTTCTCTTAGGCAATGAGTAACCTGGATACGATCTTCAAGGTTCCCCTGTCTGGCGGGGGTCTTATCCTTTTATTGTCATTTCCATAGGCACTAAGCACAGAGTTTAGAGTCCATGAGAGAGGTGGCCAAGCATGATCAGCATAAACAGGCCTAAGATGGAGTCCAGGTCCTATGAAATCCCTCTTCACTGTGGGCCTGGGTTCAATCCCTGGTCAGGGAGCAGGGCAGCCAAATAAAGTGCTGGGGTGGGGATGGGGGGAAACTTGTCAACTAAGAATTCTACATCCAACAAAACTATCCTTCAAGAATATAGAAGAAATTAAGACATTCCCAGATAAACAAAAGCTGGCAGAGTTGATTGCTAGGAGGCTTGCTCTGCAAGAAATGCTAAGGGAGCCCTTCAGGCTGAAATGAAAGGACATTAGACAATCTATATGCAAAACAATGACTGTGGAGCCTTAGCCAACAGAATACACAAAAATTAACTAAAAATGTATCAAAGACCTAAAAGTGAAATCTAAAACTATAAAACCCTCAGAAGTACATATGTAGGAAGCAATAAGTATATTAAGAGGTGAAAACATATACAGATATGTGAATGGCCATACATCTATCCATTTACTATGAATATCTTATTCTTGTGTGTGAGAAAATAAAGACAAATTATTAGAAACACATTCAACTGGAAGGAATAATGCTGGAAGTAATTAAGTTGGAGATCAGTCCAACTGATGTTGGACTGATGTAAGAAGGTGTTATGGACTGAATAACACTCCACTCCCATTCATATGTTGAAACTCCAATACTCAATGTGACTGTATTTGGAGATGAAGCCTTTAAAGAGTTAACTGAGGTTAGAGGTCATAAGGGTGGAGCCCCAATTCAGTATGAGGGATGTCTCTGCAAGAACAGACACCAGGAGTGCATGTGCACAGAGAAAAGCCACAGGAGCACTCAGTGAGAAGGCAGCAGTCTGCAAGCCAAGGAGAGAGGCCTCAGAAGAAACCAAACCTGCAGGCATTTTAATCTTGAACTTAGTCTCCAGAACTGTGAGAAACTAAATATCTCGTTTGTCGGGACCAGCCCAACAATGAACCAACCTGAGGGAGTGGTGCCGCAAAAGAATAAAGAAAAAGAAGACTCAGAAATAAAGTGGGGGTCAGGGGGCTGATTCCATTGGAAGGCAAAAGCCCAGATGCTAATCCTTGCACGCCTTTTATTGTTAACTTCTACTTCCTTATTTGTGCTCTAGAGATATCTGTTCTTTACAATCTCAGATCAGGGATAAAGATATACAATGCACAGTCCTCAATGTCAAATCTTCAGGTCTTTTATGACTTTGTTTAGCCCTTCAGCTATTGACGCCCTTTCTCAGCAACTCCCTCAAGGCTCTGGTTATGAGAACAGTCACTAATGGTTTTCCATCAGTCACAATTCAGTTCAGTTCAGTCTCTCGGTCGTGTCCGATTCTTTGAGACCCCATGAATTGCAGCATGCCAGGCCTCCCTGTCCATCTCCAACTCCCGGAGTCCACCCAAACCCATGTCCATTGAGTCGGTGACGCCATCCAGCCATCTCATCTTCTGTCGTCCCCTTCTCCTCTGCCCCCAATCCTTCCCAGCATCAAGGTCTTTTCCAATGAGTCAACTCTTCGCGTGAGGTGGCCAAAGTATTGGAGTTTCAGCTTCAACATCAGTCCTTCCAATGAACACCCAGGACTGATCTCCTTTAGGATGGACTGGTTGGATCTCCTTGCAGTCCAAGGGACTCTCGAGAGTCTTCTCCAACACCACAGTTCAAAAGCATCAATTCTTCGGCGCTCAGCTTTCTTCACCGTCCAACTCTCACATCCATACATGACCACTGGAAAAACCATAGCCTTGACTAGACGGACCTTTGTTGGCAAAGTTATGTCTCTGCTTTTAAATATTCTGTCTAGGTTGGTCATAACTTTCCTTCCAAGGAGTAAGCATCTTTTAATTTCATGGCTGCAATCACCATCTGCAGTGATTTTGGAGCCCAGAAAAATAAAGTCTGACATTGTTTCCACTGTTTCCCCATCTATTTCCCATGAAGTGATGGGACCAGATGCCATGACCTTAGTTTTCTGAAGGTTGAGCTTTAAGCCAACTTTTTCACTCTCCTCTTTCACTTTCATCAAGAGGCTCTTTAGTTCTTCTTCCCTTTCTGCCATAAGGGTGGTGTCATCTCCATATCTGAGGTTATTGATATTTCTCCTGGCATTCTTGATTCCAGCTTGTGTTTCTTCCAGCCCAGCATTTCTCATGATGTACTCTGCATATAAGTTAAATAAGCAGGGTGACAATATACAGCCTTGACGTACTCCTTTTCCTATTTGGAACCAGTCTGTTGTTCCATGTCCAGTTCTAACTGTTGCTTCCTCACTTGCATTCAGGTTTCTCAAGAGACAGGTCAGATGGTCTGGTATTCCCATCTCTTCCAGAATTTTCCACAGTTTATTGTGATCCACACAGTCAAAGGCTTTGGCATAGTCAATAAAGCAGAAATAGATGTTTTTCTGGAACTCTCTTGCTTTTTCAATGATCCAGCAGATGTTGGCAATGTGATCTCTGGTTCCTCTGCCTTTCCTAAAACCAGCTTGAACATCTGGAAGTTCACGGTTCATGTATCGCTGAAGCCTGGCTTGGAGAATTTTGAGCATTATTTTACTAGCATGTGAGATGAGTGCAATTGTGTGGTAGTTGGAGCATTCTTTGGCATTGCCTTTCTTTGGGATTGGAATGAAAACTGACCTTTTCCAGTCCTGTGGCCACTGCTGAGTTTTCCAAATTTGCTGGCATATTGAGTGCAGCACTTTCACAGCATCATCTTTGAGGATATGAAATAGCTCAACTGGAATTCCATCACCTCCACTAGCTTTGTTCATAGTGATGCTTTCTAAGGCCCACTTGACTTCACATTCCAGGATGTCTGGCTCTAGGCTCCATCAGTCACATCAGTACCTCAACATCTTGTTTTCAAGCTGTCTTTGCACTGTGTACTTTTTTACTGCTCCCAGCCCTTCGCCTGGGGGTGATGAGAACGTCATTCTTATTTTTCAAGGAAGCCCTGTTAATTATAGTACAGGCCTGTGCTATATCATCACATATTCCCCATACTGTTTAAGCTAACAGCCTGTGATATTTATTTATAAAAGGAATGTAACACCTGCCCATTTTGAGTTTCTGGTCATGCTTTGTCAATACTTTCAGAAGCTGATTCACAACCATCCACTTCTGAAGATTCCATTGTCAAGGAAAGCAGACTATCCACCAGCTTTTTCGAACCAGACATGGATAAACCTCAGGCCTTTACTGTTTCACTCATTCCTTCTGAAGCTTGTTCTTGGTCCTCTTCATCTACCCTTAGATAGCAACAGTGACTACAGCCTCCATATCTCCCTTCTCATCTCCTAACCTCACTCAGGAAGCACTGCAATCTTCAGTAACCATGTTTTAAAATTTGCCATGTTTATTGTATTATTGCTAAGTATTATTTGCCTTCTATATTGCCTTGTCATGTGTCTTTAACGTATTATTTCACTGTTCATTTACATCACTGTACACATTTGTTACAGTTAAAAGGAAAACATGATTTGTGATTTGTACCCTAAAGGTTACTGCACAAAGTCATTAATGAGTTAATTAAGTGTCGAACAATTAGAGAGCTGGTGTTTTAAAGGCTTTATCTTAAGCAGAAAACTTAGTTGACTGTTACTGAAAGAATTTGGTCGGGGCTTCTAGATGTGCTGGGAATATATATATTTTTCTATTTAAAACAATGATGTACAGACTACCCCTGTGTAAAAATTCACTATCTAACATGTCTTTAGGAATGGATTAAATCCTCTGAGGGATGTCTGAACTAGAATGCTGCTGCTGCTGCTAAGTCGCTTCAGTCGTGTCCGACTCTGTGCGACCCCACAGACGGCAGCCCACCAGGCTCCGCCATCCCTAGGATTCTCCAGGCAAGAATACTGGAGTGGGTTGCCATTTCCTTCTCCAGTGCATGAAAGGGAAAAGTGAAAGTGAAGTCGCTCAGTCGTGTCCGACTCTTAGCGACCCCATGGACTGTAGCCTACCAGGCTCCTCCGTCCATGGGATTTTCCAAGCAAGAGTACTGGAGTGGGGTGCCATTGCCTTCTCCACTAGTGATACTAAGATTGATCATTTGATATACAGGTAATGCTTTCCCTCTTGAGATTGGAAAGTTATCTCTGTGGTGTTACCTTGGCTCTATATGAATGTTTACAACAATCAATCATCTAGTTTTAATACCAGTTGATAATCCTTGCCTGAATCAACAATTTCATTGGAGTTTTGTTAAATTATGTTTTTCTAATTATTTCTTTCACACTGTTTACAAGAATTCTGTGAAGGTTTTCTTCATTAACTCAAACTATGTGGTTTTCCTAAAATAAACTTTTACTGGAAGAGCAAAATAATGCTTAATAGTCTCCCTTTGGACTTCCCACGTGTCTCAGAGGTAAAGAATCCACCTGCCAATCAAAAGATATAGGTTTGATCCCTGGGTTGGGAAGATCCCCAGAGAAGGAAATGGCAACCCACTCCAATATTCCTGCCTGGGAAATCCCATGGACAGAGGAGCCTGGCAGGCTACAGTCAATGGGGTTGCAAACAGTCAGACATGACTTAGCGACTAAACAATAACAACAGTTTTCCCTTTAATTACCAATTTTCAAAGCAAATGTTTTAAAAGTTACCCCAAATGGCAATGAGAGAGTGTTCCTGATTTACTCTCATTTTGAGTATCATGATAAAATAATGAATTTCATTCAACCAATGTGCTCAATTTGATCATTATTCTTTTAGTTACTGAGATTGTGATAACTTTGTTCAGTGGGGAATTTTCATGTAGGCTCTTGGGTTCTTTTAACATGACAAACTTTTATCTTCTAAAGTTTTCTTGCTTCCTAACACAAAAAGGTGTCTCAGGTGCGCTTTGAAAAATGCCTACTTTTAGATGTGGAATCAGCAATTTCTTCAAGAAGCCATGCTTTATTTTAGTAGGTACTAGGGTTGCTCATTGTTGCTAGTCCATTTCAATGGACAAGACCAGAAAATATATACTTGAAAACTCACAAGTTCACCCTGATTTTTCATTTTAAACATTATTATGTTTTTGGTGGGTTTCCTTGGTTATATAATTGTATATCTTTTCTCTTATACTAAAAGCATTGATTCCTCAGGGGCTTTCCTGGTGGTCCAGTAATTAAGAATGCACCTGCCAATGCAGGGGACAGGGGTTCAATCCCTGAAGATTTCACATGCTGCAGGGCAACAAAGCCCAATTTCCACAACTACTGTGTGCCTAGAGCCTGTGCTCTGCAATAAGAAGCTGCAGCAATTAGGAATCCTGGACACTGCAAGGAAGAATAGCCCCTGCTTGAAGCAACTAGAGAAAACCCTCGCACAGCAATGAAGACCCATCATAGACAAAAATAAACAAATAAAAACCCTGATTGCTCCCACTTTTAATATAACCATGTCTTTTGACCTATTTATTAGAAAATAATTTTTAAAATTCCTGTATTGATAATACTTCACACAACATAATTTCAGAGACAAGTTTAAAGCTTAAGAGAATTTCACATTTAAGGGCTTAAAAGTTTAAACTTTTAGTTAGGGATTTTTTTGTCCTTAAGAGTACATCCCATTAAGGATGGAAAGTCTTCAGAACTAACTCTCTTTGTGATTATATTGCCAAGTTGATATGATTCGGTTCATTTGTTCTCAAACTGAAAGAATTTTAAAATTTTTATTTTTTGATTAGGTAATGAAATTACATAATTCAAAAACACACAGGTACTTCCCTGGTGGTCCAGTGGTTAAGACTGTGGTCCAGTGGTTAAGACTCCATGTTCCCAAAGCAAGGGGCCCAGGTTTGCTCCCTAGTCAGGGAACTAGATACTGCATGCCAAAACTGAAAAAACAAAAGAAAGATCCTGAATGCCACAACTAAAACCCCATACAGCAAAACAAAAGCAAAAAAACCCCAAGGTACACCTACAGGAGTCTTAAAGCACATATGGTCATTTCTGTCCTTACCTGAACTTCTTTTCCCATTTTTATTGGTTTCTTGTTTATCCTAGGAGTGCTTATTTTTGCAAATATAAGCAAATATTATCTTTCTTATTTCCTCTCTACCTTTACTGTCTCTCATACAAAACACAGCATGTTATATATTAATATATTGTCCTGCACTTTGCTTTTTATACTCAGCAAGATATACTGGAGATCACTCTAAATCAACAAAGAGAGCAATGAATTAGTTTAAGAGTCAAGTGGAAAGTTTTATTAACTCTGACAGAACACCAACCAGAATGTGCTTATAAAACAAGATTCTTGCCTCAGTTCAGTTCAGTCCCTCAGTCATGTCCGACTCTTTGAGACCCCATGACTCGCAGCATGCCAGGCTTCCCTGCCCATCACCAACTCCCAGAACTTGTTCAAACTCAGGTCCATCAAGTCGGTGATTGATTAGATGCTCTTAATGTGCATTAACTATTTCCAAATTTATTTCTCAATCTTTTTAAAAAGTGACTATATATACAAAAATTATAATTAATATAATTCTCTAGAATGCATATGTGTATTTGGCATTTTTCTTCAGTCTACATCTATGGATACATGTATTTACCTGTAAATAACCAAAGAAAGGGCTCCCTCTTTTTTTAAACTTAACTCACAATACCATTATCACAACTAAATTTTTAACAATTCCTGATATCTTCAAATGTGTAGTGAGTTGTTGCATAAAGGTGATAATATATTTTAAAAAATATTAAAAATAAAAAACTATGATCCAAACAAGGCCCACACATTATGATTAGTTAGTCTTTTAAAATCTTTTAAACTGCAGGTTTCCTTCCATCCCTTTTTTCCCTTTGCAACTTTTAAAGAAAACTGGTTGCCTAATCCCCAGAGTTTCGTACAGTCTTAATTTTGCTGACTGCATCACTGTGGTATGGCTTAACATGTTTCCCTACCTTCTGCATCATCTGTGAATTGGTAGTTGTATCTTGAGGTTTGATCACATTCAGGTTCCATACTTTTGTTTAGACTAATAGGTGGTGGTGGTGTTTTCCAAAAGCAACATATTTTTATTGTCTGGTTGTTTCTTTTTTTATGGTATTAGCCACCACTGATGCTCAATGTCTAGATCCATTAGCTCACTAAGGGTTCATTTCCTTTTTATTGTGGCTAATATACCTAACAAAACTTACAATTAAAGCCATTTTTAAGTGTACAGTGGCATTAAATAATTCATGTTGTTGTGAAACCATCACCACTATCCATCTGCAGAACGTTTCTCATCAATCCAAACTGAAACTAGGTACCCATTTAACAATAACTCCCCTTTCCTGCTCTCCCCAGCGTCTAGCAACCACCATTATACTTTCTGTCTCTATGAACTTGACTGCTCTAAGTCTCTCATATAAGTGGAATCATAACAGTATTTTTCCTTTTGTTCCTGGTTTATTTCACTTAGCATAGTGTCTTCAAGGTTCACCTATCTTGGAGCATGTGTCAGAATTTCCTTCCTTTTTTAAGGTCGAATAACATTCCATTGTATAGAAATACCACTTTTTGTTCATCCATACATCAGTCAGTGGACAGGCTGTAGACATGGTACCATTTCTTACAAGGCAAAAAGAGCTTATATGGAAACATATCAATAAACCTCAGCAAAATCATTCAAGTTATCTGAATTGCAGGTAGAGTCAAGAACAAGAAGCAAGATCTCCATTCCCACACAAATTTGCAAGATATATATTCTGAGCTCAAACTATGGTTCTAGCAATGTTTTCAGGCCTCAGTGCAAGTACAAAGGAAATTCCTATATTTCATTTAACTGTGCAGTTGAAGAGCTTCCACCTACCCTTCAACTGGATGTGCTTAATTGACAATGTGGAAAACAGTGAAAAATTCTGAAAGAGATGGGAATACCAGACCACCTTACCTGCCTCCTGAGAAATCTGTATGCAGGTCAAAAAGCAACAGTTAGACCCAGACATGGAACAACAGACTGGTTCCGAATTGGGAAAGGAGTACGTCAAGGCTGTATATTGTCACCTTGCTTATTTAACTTACATGCAGAGTACATCATGCGAAATGCCAGACTGGATGAACCACAAGCTGGAATCAAGATTACAGGGAGAATTGTCAATACCTCAGATATGTAAATGATACCACCCTTATGGCAGAAAGCAAAGAGGAACTAAAGAGCCTCTTGATGAAAGTGAGAGGAGAGTGAAAAAGCTGGCTTAAAACTCAACATTCAAAAAACTAAGATCATGACATCCAGTCCCATCACTTCATGGCAAATAGACAGGGAAACAATGGAAACAGTGACAGACTTTATTTTCTTGAGCTCCAAAATCACTCCAGATGGAGTCACTCCAGCCATGAAATTAAAAGATACTTGCTCCTTGGAAGAAGAGCTATGACAAACCTAGAGAGCATATTAAAAACCAGACATTACTTTACCAACAAAAGTCCATATAGTCAAAGCAATGGTTTTTCCAGTAGTCACTATGGATGTGAGAGCTGGACCATGAGGAAGGCTGAGCGCCAAAGAATTGATGCTTTTGAACTGTGGTGTTGGAGAAGACTCTTGAGTCTGTTCGACTGCAAGGAGATCCAACCAGTCCATTCTGAAAGAAATCAGTCCTGAATATTCACTGGAAGGACTGATACTGAAACTCCAATACTTTGGCTACCTGTTGTGAAGAACTGACTTACTGGAAAAGACCCTGATGATGGGAAAGATTGAAGGCAGAAGAGACAACAGAGGAAGAGATGGTTGGATGGCATCACCGACTCGATGGACATGAGTTTGAGCAAGCTCCGGGAGTTAGTCATGGACAGTGAAGCCTGGCGTGCTGCAGTCCATGGGGTTGCAAACAGTTGGACACGACTGAGAGACTGAACTGAATTGACAATGTAATGACATGATAAAAGGCAAGTATCAAGAGAATATAAATGATAGAACTCTATAAATTCCTTTCAAGTGATGAATATGGTAATTAAAATCACATGCTCTTAGACTGATACCAGTTCTGGCAGTATTACCTGTGTGAAGACATTTTCAAAGATCAAATATAAAAAATCTCATTATAGATCAGCACAAACAGATGAACATTTGCAATTGATTATAATGATAGGAAACACTGCTTATAGGTTTTTTTTTAGCTGCACCATGCAGCACATGGGACCTTAGTTCCCCAACCAGGGGTTGAATCCATGCCCTCTGCACTGGAAGCACAGTCTTAACCACCAGATCACCCGGGGGAAGTTGTAGGAAACAGTAACTTTGATCCCCAGTTAAGCAGCTGACTTGTACAACAAAAATTTGTACTCAGTTATTATTTTGAATTTTGTTAATAAATACAAAGAAATTGTGGAAATTCGTTTTCCTTAATTTTTTATGTACCTATATATCCTTGATTTTGCTTCTTGGGATGCAAAGCCTAATATTTACTATGCAATCCCTTATAGAATAAGTTTGCCACCCCCTGGTCTAGAAGAACACTTGTCAATACATCCAGCTGCTTGTGATCACTCCCAAGTTCTATTCCTGTCTCTCCATAAATGGCGTCTAACTCAAGCCAAAACTCTAGAAATCATCCTTGGTATTTTACTTTCCCACAATCTCTATATTAAGCTGTTAAAATGTTGTGTGTCAGTCCTACCTCGAAAAATAATAACTTTAATCCAGCTCCTTCTCTCCATATCTGCTTCTACTCACTTGTCTGCACTAATGAAATAGTCTAATTGGTCTCCCTACTCCTGCTCTTGCCCTCTGTATAAAGTTTATTTTTGGCTGCATTGGGTCTACCTTGTTGCACTCCGGCTTTCTCTGAGGTGCACAGTCTTCTCATTGCCGTGGCTTCTCTTGCTGCCAAGCACAGGCTCTCAACTGCAGGCTCAGCAGTTGCAGCACACAGGCCTGTGGGATCTTCCCGGACCAGGGATGGAAGCCATGTCCACTGCATTGGTAGATGGGACTCTTTACCACTGGATCACCAAGGAAGTCCAGTGAAAGTGTTAAGTCACTCACTCATGTCCAACTCTTTGCAACCCCACGGACTGAAGCCCACAAGGCTTCTCTGTCCACGGAATTCTCCAGGCAAGAATACTGGAGTGGGTACTCATTCCCTTCTCCAGGGGATCTTCCTGACCCAGGGATCGAACCCAAGTCTCTTGCATTGCAGGAAAATTCTTTGCCATCTGAGCCACCAGGGAAGCCCAGGAATCTCTTTAAAATGTGAAAAGATCATTATTCCCCTAAATTCTTTATTGCCTTCTCAAAGCATTTAGGATCAAATCCAAATTCCTTATCACAACCAAGGCTCCATATAGTCCAGTCAACCTCTTCAATCACATCTGCAATGAACTGAATGTTTATGCCCCCAAAAATTCATGTTAAAATCCTAATCCCCAAAGTGGTGTTATTAGAAGGCTGAGCATTGGTGAGATTACGTCATGAAGGTGAAGACCTCATGAATGGGAATAGTGACCTTATAAAAGAGACTCCAGAGTGCTTGCTCCCTTTCTCTTTCCACTGTGTGAAGATACAGCAAGATATAGGACTATCAGTCAGGAAGCAGGTCCTCATGACACCGAGTCTTCTGGCACTTGATCTTAGACTCCAGCCTCCAGAAGTGTGAGAAATAATTCTTTTGTTTATAAGCCACCCCATCTGTGGTACTGTTATAGATGCCAGAATGGACTAAGACAACATCTCATTCCTCTCCAGATCCCCAATCTCATCAAATACACCTCCTATCTCTTCCTTGACCTTTACATTTGCTGAACACTCACCTGGAACCACTTAACCACTTTCCTTGCCCTGTTTTGCATGTCTGGTATAGTAGGAATTCCTAATAATGTACTTGCACAGCCTTGGGAAATTTCACAGAAATAGCACCTGGAAAAACAGCATATATTAAGAAACTATATTGATGATTATTTTTTATGTCTTTCCTTAGAATTATAGCCTTGTTACAAACCCCCAAGTAAGACCCAGAAGGATTATGATTGGGATCATAAAAGCATGGACCTTGGAACGCCTGGTTGACGTCAGGCATGAACGCTGCCTAGGCACTTGCTAATTGTTCCCAAGACCAGCCCAGAAGGGAATGGCCTGGGGTAAACACAAGGAGATCTGGACTATGTCAGTGTAGTCCATAATATTTAGGAGTATGTGATTGATATGACATGTGTCTTGAGAAAGATAAGATCTGAGAAAGATAAGATCTGAGAAAGTCTTGTAGTCTGCAGTTAGGAATAAAAGCTGGACTCAGAATGGACTCTGCACCTCAGTCCAATAGAGGATGCAGGTCCCCTGACCCCTTGCACCAGATTTCGTGTCCTGTCTTCCTTCTCGTCGCCCGCTCCTGGACCATCAGGGCAACAGTCTGAGTCTTTCTTTTCCTTTGGATACTAGATAAATATGTACAGTATGCCTTCCTTTCCTGTTACTCTCCATCTTACTGCCTGTTGTATTTCCTTTCCCTTTTATCTATGAAGTATGTGCACAATGGTTTAAACCTCTGTCTCTCAAAGCGAAAATCCAGGCCCAAGTCCTTGTGATACTTTCTGCTTTCTTCATCAGTGCCTGGTACACAGCAGACGCTTACTGTTGAAGGAAGGAAGGGAAGAGGGAAGAATCTAAGTGGTTTCGGGGTTAGGAAAACTGGATATATGAAACTAAGGGTCACCAGTATTTAACTCAGAAAAGTGGATAAAAATCACCCAGGGGTGTATCAAGTTAGAAGACAGGGGAAAAGAGCCCTGAAAAACTAGCATTTATGAGAAAGGCAGTGATTAAAATGATAACATCTAATCCTTAAGCATTTTACATGTATTAATTCTCACAATCCCATGAACGTATTAACTGTTAATGAGAAACGACAGAGACAGAAGAGTGAAGATATAGGATAGAGAGGATAATTAAAAGAGCAAAGGCTCTGGGAAGGGGCCTAGCCTTGGACAGCAGAAGGGACATTTCCTCCACTATAAAAAGGAGAGGACAGAGGCAGAGAGGTGCACGTTTAAGTTTGTTTGAACCAAAATCTTTCATCACGGAACTCGATTTCTCTATAATTCTAATAACTTGATAAAAAAAACCCAACAACTTCTAACATGGAGTTGTAATGGTATTCATAGGAAGTAATAAAGAGCTGTGGGGAATAAGGAGAGGGAGGAAGCAATTCTGCTGTATGTCTAGACATCTATTAAGTGCCAGGTATACCTGAGGCTTTACAGATCCAGAGATGGGCAACATGTGGAGACTGTATGGGTGGGCCTCTGTTCTTGGGCGGGTCCCCTTCCCCACTCTTCTGTCCCAGAACTTCAATTTACCCTTGAGGATTCCAGGATTTGTTGCCTCAGTGAAATATATGGTCAAGGTACTCTGGCCAGAGGATGGACCTGAGGCCCAGAGTTCACTCCTGGGAAATTTTATCTTAAGTTGAGTGACACAAGACATGAGACTCACTGGGTCTTCCCAAAACATACGACCTGAAGAAATCCCCAGTTGCTGCTCTCTGAATCCCTGGAGCTGACCCAGGTCTTATCCTTCCAAAGGCTGGTCTAAAAGACCAGCTAAGAGCCCTTCGTTCTGTTGAAGGAGCCACCCCACATCCTTCAGATTCCTGTTTTGATAAGGTTAGTCAGAGCCAGCTTCCATTACTTGCAACCCAAGGATCCTGGCCAATAGATACAATCACTTACAGAATGACAGGTGGGTGGGGTGGCAGTAGGTCCAAGGGTGGCAGCCTCCATCCCTGACCCTGTACCCAGTGTGGTCACAGTCCTTATAGTAGGGATGGTTCTTTAGAAAGACTGACAGATCCTAGCTAGAACTCACCTTCTCAGCCACAGTCATAGTTTTAGCCTCTTTAGGCTCCATATCCAATAACTTCTGAGGTACAAGCTTTGGCAAAGGCTGTCAGTCTTGGCTCTACAGTTCTCACGCTCACCATTTCCACATCAATTCAGCCACCTATCCCCACTTCCACACTCTAGCAATGGAGGAGGTCTTTGTGAAACCTCTGGTGACCTGTAATAGGTCTTTACTCAGCTTCCTTTGTGCCACTACAGTACCTTGTACTGTCCCCCATCATGGACTTATTATACCACACTGTCATTATGTCTAACTTTGGTAGTAGCAACAAACTCTTCAAGGGTAACAGTGTAAGTCAGGGTTGAGTACAATGCTTTGAAATAAATGTTGAACAAACCAAACAATACACATAATATATGAAGTCAGGAGGCAACATTATAAAATCATGTGAACCTCTAAAAAAAGAGAAAACAAAGAACCAGTTAGAAGATACATAACACCACCCCCCCAATTAAAACTCTGAAAAATAAGGTAACTTATCAGAAGTTATTCAGAGGCAGGTGAGGACTGAGAATCTGGTCCACCAATGTCCAGGACTGTGTTCTCTGCATCAGCGTGAAACTATCTGATTCTTCCCCCACTGACATAACCCAGCTGCATAAGAAATACATCCAAGTCTTTGCAACTCTTTTCACATGGTCTCTCCCATATAAATGACTCAATTCAGTTCAGTTAGCTTAGATTTCATGGTAAACTTTATTTGAAGAAATAAAGAAAACTACAACAATCTCCCCATTCCAACATCTACCCTTCTATGTGTGAACCAAGGGGCTGTGATGTGGGTGAGGATGGAAAGGGAGGAGGTATGGTCCCACTGTGCACTTATTTCTCTAGGTTTCAGCATGTGCCATCTCAGCCCTGAGTCCCTGTAACCTCGGCCACTCGTTCAGAGCAGTGGCACTACCCTGAGAATATTTTAGGTCAGTGGCCATCTCCTGAGTTCACTGATCACATTTCAGTCCCTGTGATCAACATGAATGATCGGTGATGGTCAAAGGTAGACAAGAGGTACAGACTGTGAAAGGAATACCTCTGCTAAAGAGGGTTCTAAGTGACTCATGGAATCCTCAGTTTGTTAAAGTGCTCAACTACAACATACAAAATAAAGGTGTTGAAAAAGTACCTACTGTTGAGAAAGTAATTTATAGTCTGAACGGTTTCCAGAAAATTGTAACAAAAGAAAAGTATGTAAGAAGACCTTTACTTACAAAATTTCAGCAATGATGAGGGAGAGTAAAGCTTAGAGCTTAGTCTCTGGATTACTAGAACTCTGAATCAAACACATCTCTAGATGGAGACCAGCTCCCTTAACTTCTCATAGAGACTGAATTAAACATTTATCATAGTTTTTCTTGCTCTAACTCCTCTCTCATCAAATAAAACTTCTAATCTGAAATTTAATCCAGTTTCCTGTATGAAAAGATCTATTACAGGAAACTGATCCATATATCTATGGACTGTAAACCAGTTTCCTGTAGGATAGTTAGCAAAAACCTGGAGATGAGAAATCAAGTTTTCAAATCTGTCAGGTTGAGGCCCACACCCAAGAAGAGGTCCGTAACATATCTATCCTCCTGGAATAATTAACGATACAGGGACGTTGCTGCTGGTCCAATGGTTAGGACTCTGCACTGTTCACTGCAGGGGTGCAGGTTCAATCCCTGGTGGCGTGATACGAGGTATGGCCAAAAAAACCACCACCAACAAGATACAGGATTAGGGTACTGTGGTAGTGAAGGGTAATAAGTATCCATCAGCAGCAGCGGCTCCCTTGTCCTGCAAGTTAGCATATGGCCTCAGCAATCACTTGTAAATCCAGTGAGCAGTGGCCCAGCCCTGACCCTTGCAGAGGTCCTGATGGCGAAGGAAACAGGCATGGACTCTGAACCGGCGACCACAGTGAGGACAGGCATGTAGGGCTCCAGCATGCGTCTTCATATGCTCTGTCAGATGGTGCTTCAGTTTGAAACGCTTGTTGCAGATGCCACAGCCAAAGGGTCGAAGGCTGAAGGTCAGCATGATGTGCCGGTCACGCTTTGGCTTCACTGCAAAGCGCTTCCCACACAAACAACCAAAGCGTTTTCCATCTGCAGGGGGTGCGCCACCTAGCTTCACAGGCCCATGCACAGCCTGCCCTGCTCCCCCAGGTCCCCCACCCCCTGACAGGATTTCATTCCCATGAAGATCCACTGGTTTCCAGGATGGACCACCTCCTCCAGATGTTGTCCCTGCTCCTGAGGGCAGTAGGAACCCTAGTTCTCCATTCTCTTCAGTGTTCCCTCCTGGAAACACTTTGGTCTCCTCCTTTGCTCCTCCATACTGACTTCCGCCTCCTGCTGTCTCCTCCTTGGGCTCAAAGGGTTCCTGCTTGACGTAGAAGATTTTAAGGGGCAATACAGTATGAGGGGCAGGAGGCTCAGGTGGGGCACTTTCACCCTCTGGAAGCCTGCAAGGAGTAGTGGATGTGGGCAGGGGATGGGATGCAGGCGGGTGAGGAAAACTTCCTGATCCTCTCTGAGGCTGAGGAGTCTGAGAAGGTGCTGCTGATCCTTGGTCCTCCTCATCTTCTTCCTCCTCTTCCTCTTCAACCTGAAGCTGTAACATATCTCCCAGTTCACTCCCCTCTCCTCCAACGGAGCTCTGGGTAGAACCAGAAGACTGTGCCAGGGTCTGGAAAGGGGAAGAGCGGATGCACCAGCCTCCTGTGGTGGAAAGAAGTGTGTGGAAAGGGGTAGCTCCTCGGGATGAAATCCCACCACCTAGGTTTTCCAGTTCTCTAAGGATCTCTGAGCACTGATCTACCACTTGCCACATCTGCAGGCCACTGGCCACAAGGAGGTGCGCAGGGAGAGCATCCAGGGGCAGACGGAGGTGCCCCGAATAAATGAGCTGGAGCAGCCCCTCGAAGGCATCGGCTTCGATAACGCTGGGCAGGGTGAGACGCGGTGCATCCCCCAAAAGTAGTTTGTCGTGGAAGTAAGGAGAAGCGGCGGCCAACACTGCTTTGTGGGCCCTCAGTTCGCGGCCCTGCACCAGAAGAGAGACGTCACAGAACTTTCCCTCCAGCCTGTGGCGGTTCAGGGCCTCCAGCAGCAACGAGCTGTGCTGAGGGAACTCGATCTGGATCATCCGTGGGGCTGTGTTGCAGGCCGGGGAGGGAGCTACGGGAGGCAAAGGCGTCGAGGTATCCATGGCCTCCTGGGGAAGAAAGAGATCCCAGAGGGTCGGGTACAAGAGGTGAGGGGGCGGAGGGGAGCCCCTGCGCGACGAGGGCTGTGGAGGAAAGAAGGGGTCACAGAAGCTCTGGGTAAGGACAATCGTATCTACCCAAGCAACGTCCGCCTCCGCTGCACCCCAACGTGTGGGAACTCTTCGGTTGCCGGTAGTTGGGGCAGAACAGTCCCACACACTCCCCCGCAGAGAAAACGAAAACAAACCACAACAAAACACCAACCGGGGCTTGAACTTCCAGGGCCTGCGGCGAAGAGGAGGTCCTTCAGCCGAGAGCCGGACTCCGCCGGCTCGGTCGGCTTCTTCCCGCCGTTCAGCTCCCCAACTCACGTGCCCGCAGAGTCCAACTCCCTGGCAGGCACGGCCACACGGGGACCGCGAGCGCCAGGCGCTTGGCCCTTCCTGCCGCCACGCCCCCACGGGTACACACGCGGCCCGGCGTCCACAGCTGCTCTGCAGCAACCGCACCGCCTCGGCCGGAAGCCGCCTCCTCCCCGCCGGAAGCGGAGCCCGGAGAGTTGGGCGGGGCCAGGGAGGCAGCCAATCGGAGGGCGCCGGCTTACAATCCTCACGTCGATTGGTCGCGCTGGCGAGAAGGCGGTGCTGGCGGGAGGCAGTAGACCCGGCCGGGCCGCGGAAGGAATGAGAAGGCGCAACCGGTACCGAAGGCGCGACTAGTAAGCCATGCCAGTGATTAAAGGTAACGCCTGCCCCCGATAGGTGCTGAGATTAAGAGGGCACCTAGCCTATGGGCTAGGTATTGTTCGCATCACCTTCTATCCCACGCCCCCTCCCCCGACCTGCCACCAGCGAGGAAGCAGTTTCAATCCGGTCTCCTCAGGGGAAGCCGAGGCTGGCGAGTGCTGGCCCGGGGGCCGACTCCACAAGGCTGAGGCACCAACTTCTTTCCTCCGTTCCGCACGGGAGCATTTTAACCAGCAATGAAATAATCTTCATTTCTAGGTAATTAAGGGACGTATAGACATACACTTGTAATTTTTTATCAGATAATGCTGCTGTTCCTTAATCTCTTTACTCCTCGCGTTAAGTGGCGCGACACATGGGGGAAACCTGGCCCGTCCAAAACCCCTACTCTAAAATAGTCTCACTGGTTGGGAGAGCGGTATTCTAGGGCCAAGACTATGGCATCACACAAGGATACAGAATTTCTCCCAAGCTGTCATCTTCCTCTCAAAAAGCAGTTCCTGTCACCATGCTGATCCTCGTGGAGGTCCCAGACTAGGAAAGCCAGCACCGCGATAAAAGAACAATCTCCGTTTATTAAACATGATTTTTCTGTTTCACCACACACTCCAGAAAAAAAGGAAATGGGGCTGGGAGTGGAAGAAAAGGGGCAGTGGTGAGGGAGAGAGGAGGCTGGGGGTGGGGTGGGGTGGGGTGGGAGGGAAACCGAGAAAACAAAATAAAACGGGTAGGAAGAACATCTCCCTACCTTTATGGGGGGGAGGGAACCGTGGGGGGGAGGGGGCCAGGAAGCGCTGTACAGAGGGGTTGCCCCCAGCCCACACACACACACCCCGGATATGTACAGTACAAATCCCAGATAATTACAACAGCCAAAGAAGAGAAGAGGAAAGGGGGTCCAGGGGTAGGGTCTGAGGTTGGGAAAGCAAGGAAGGGCACAGGGATAAAATTTCACATATTTACAACTTTTATATAAGTATAAATTTGGCCCCGGCTGGGTGTCTGTGTGTAGGGGGATGGGACTGAAGGGGAACTGTCCATACAAAAGAAAGAAGGGTGGAGTCCGAGAAGTCTCAATACCAAACGCAAGAAGGGATGAGGGGGCAAGGCTGGGTAGAGGACAGCAGTCAGGGAAGAGGGGGGTGCCAAGGAGGGCCTTCTCTCCTCCTATGACCGACCCACCCCAAACCCCATCCATCCTACCTCCCCTATCCCGCCAGAGAGCTATGTACAGAGAAACACCGAAAAATTGTGGAGCTGGCGGGAGGGAGAGACGTGGAGGGAGATTGGGGGTGGGGGGGAGGATGAGAGGGAAGCCCAGCCCTGTCCTACCTCCCCCAGGGGACAGAGTCATGGAAGGGGGCCCCCAACACCCCTCCTCCAACACAGGTCCCCCTGCCCTGGGGGAGAGAGACATGGCTTTTCCTAGAGTAAGTTCCCCCCTCCCCCTGGGAGTAGAGACCAAGAGAGGGGGGAGGGGCAGGGGGACTGTGTGTGTCAGGGTAGGACAGATCAGCTAGTCTGTCCTCCCCAACATACACCCCCCTCCTAAACCCTAACCCCTCCCCTGAACCTCAGTTCCGCCCCACCCAACACACTGGGGGAGGGGGGGGCCTGAGCCCCCTCACCCCGCTCTGGGACCAGCCAAGAGCAGATCAGGTATGGGAAGAAAGGGAGACAACTCCCATTCCCCCTTTGCCGCCCCCTCCCTGCCCCGGTGGCCCCTCCACCCCATCTGGGTTCTGGGTGGGGAGGGAGAGTATTTAAAGAGTGGTAGGAGAAGGAGTTTGTGCGTGCTGAGCCCCCCCAGACGCTCCTGAGAAATCAAGGGGTAATAGGACCCCCTCACCCGGGGTCCCCTCCCCATAACAAGGGGGACAGGGGAGGCCAAAATGGGGCGGTGGAGGGGAGTTAGATTGTCAGCTCTGGTTACTGCTAAAAAATCACCCTGAAGTTGAAAGTTTGGAGGTGCCGCACCCCCAGGGTGGGGGTGAGGGTCTGTCCCCCAGTGCTCAGGGGAACGATGAGGCAGAGGATGGGGATAGCACCCCGGAGTGAAGGGGTCTGTGTCCTGGGGCAAGGGTTCCTGGGGGTGACAGGGGACAGCACCCCAGCAGGAAGGAAAAGGGGGCAGCTGAGGGTCCCCGCTCTCCCTCCCAGAAATGGTGCAGTGGGGGTGGGGGACTGGTGCCCCGCAAGGAGGCATTCAGGGAGGCGATCCCGCTGTCCCTCGGCGACGTCCAGTCCTGGTGGTCGGTGCCGTTCCAGGGTGGGGTGCACAGGGAGGGAGGAGGAGGTCTGAGATGCTGGGTGGGCTAGTGGTCTGCGGTGTTTCGGAACTCGCCGTTCTCAGTGATCTGCAGCCGGGGTGGGGGAGGTGGGGCTGGGGGGGCCAGGCCGTTCCAAGGTGGGGCCAGCGTCACACGCGGGTTTGTTGGACCCAAGGGGGGAAGCTGCCTCTCCTGCAAGATACCAAAGAGGAGAGCGCGGACTTATTGAGACGCTTCGCGGGGGCCTGGCTGCCAGCCCCCAAGCAGTGGCCTCCCCCAGAGCCAGCCCACTCCACCAACTGGGTCCCACCCCTTCCCCCAGGACACCCCCACCCCACCCACATCCTCCTCCTTTGTTTCTCACCTGCAGGAGAAGGTACATCTTCTGGAATCAGGGAGAAGAGACTCTCACCCCTGACTCCTAACTGGGGCCTTCAACCCCAGGAGTCACACCAGGAACCCATTTCAGAAGAGGTCAGTTTCCTATCTCATCCCCAAGCTAACCCTGGCACCTTCCGCTGCCCAGGGCCCCCCTACCAGGCCACCGCCAACCTGAGGTAGGAACTTGGTGCAGAGGGAACAAGGAGAGGCAGTACAGCAAAACCTCATTAATCCAAACCCCCATGGATTGGAATTTTTTCATAATTTGAACAAAAACTGGGCTTGAGTTTTCCTTTATCTGTGAAGAAAGAGTGTGCTAAGCAAATTAATAGTAGAAACATGTCTGTGGGAGGGAATATTTAACCTATACCAGAAAACAGGCTTTTCAATCCTAGCCACTCATTAACACATGCGCCCTGAGGGCCTCGAGTGGAAAAGCCTCTTTCCTGGAGTTCTACTTACTGTATATATTCTGAAGACATGCATTTCATTAAACAGATACTGTCATTCAGTTTTGTCACTTATTCAGAGTGGCCATCCCCTCAAATACAACATTCTAAATTAGAGAGGTTTAACTGTACTGGGGAGAAAGGAACGGGATTCAGGGAAGTGATGTGGGAAGGAAAAAAAAATACTGTGGGAGGGCTGCCTCTCTCTCATGCTGATGTTAGAAGGAAGGACCAGGAGCTTCTGCAGAGATGCAGCATGCCCCAAGCTCTGCATCCCCAGGAAGTAGAAGGACTTCATTCCTCTCCACCCCCACGTTCCTTTCATTCCCTCGCCCTGGGCTCCCAGTTAGAGGGTAAGGGGGACTCCCACCCCTGGTCCTATTCTACCCCTTCCTACCCCTCCTGGACCAACTCCTGTCTCCTCCCCTCAGCTCTGGCTTCTGTTCCTCTGCTGGGAGCGGAGAACACCACGTATTCTATGCTTCAGGTCGCTCATTTGGCTTTTAAAAATACAGACATAAAATTAATTTTTACGTTAATGGTTGAGTTGCAGAGGGACCAATACCTGAAGGGGGTTTAGAGAAAGTGTCCAAATTATTTCCTGAGATATAGGGCATTGAAGCGTAGCAACCGAGCTGTGTCTGACCGAATTGCTAAAGACCTAACAACATTCCAGGCAGAGGCTCCCGGATCAGTTCTCCTCACCTCTCAGAAGGTCACCCAAACCCAAGATTTAAGCAAAGCTGCCCTCTTAGCTACTGAGTATCTCCCACACTTTCCAGGAGTCAGTGAGAGAGGAAGTCACGTGCGGTAGGGCATCCCGAGCGTGGCGGGCGAGCAGGGGACGGAAACCTCAGACTCCCTTCCCTCTGCTTGTCTGCTGGCAGCGGCACACAGGCATGCCCCCTACACCCCCAGGGACCCAAATTTAGAAAGGAGATAAATTAGGGTGCCATTATTCATTTTACAAAAGAATTCACCACAGGAGTCCTTTAAATGGTGAGGTCCCCTGGTGCCTGGCAGTATCTGTTTTCAGCTCACTAACTACTTTGACAGAGAGGCTGGGCAGGCAGAGAGTTAAAATTACAGTGTGAGGAACCACTGCCCACTGCAGATCCATCCTGCAGAAAATAAAGCCTCTCAGAAGTGATGTCACTGGTTGACAGGTTCCCATTTACTGGCTTTTCAGGTAGGATTCTGTGTCTGGCAAGGCCACTGGGTAGCAGGAGAGGGGGAGTGAATGGCATTAGCAGCCCCCAACCTAGCATCTCTGCCTGAAATCAACACAGCTACCAGCCCATGATCTTATCTAGGAAGACATCTCCTGCCACTGCTAACTCCCACACCACATGGGCCGGTCCACGTCCTAACATCCATCAGGGTCTCCTTTCTCGATCCTCCTCCTTGCTCCACTCACCCTTACTGTCTTGACATCCGAATGGCATCCTTTTCAAGCCCCCCAAAATCTCCCTGAATTAACTACGCACTCTTAACTCCCACCCAGCAGGGCTGAATAGGAGCCCCAGATGCCATCTACCTCACAGGTGTAGGGAAGGAGGAAGAGACAGAAACAGGTGAGGGGTGGAAGGAAGGAGGGCTCTCCACAGAACCAGGGGGCGGAAGAAGGAAGAGGAAACCCCAGCCTACCTGCTGCAGCCAGCACAGCCCCTTTAGCCAGCAGCCCCCAACCCAGCGTCATCACCCCTCCGTAACCCGACCAACGTCCCAACCCCCAAGGACGCTTTGGTGAAATGGGGGGTGACAGACAAACACTGGAGAGGTTAGAGGAGGAGACGGGTGGGGAGGTGCGGGGAGGTTGTGTGGGGAGGGCGCTGTGGTCTAGGGATGTGCAGGCGTCTAGGGTAAAGCGCTTGGTAGGGGGCAGGTGTCCCTGAACGGTTCTGGGAGACGGCAGGGAAGTGCTCTGGGGCAGTGCCTGGGGAGATAGGTCTGTGCAGGTGTCCGGAGGGTCACATCTGGGGAGGTCCTCAGGTGTGGGGGGCAGCCGTGAACCAGGGAGGGGCTCTGGAGAGTCAGAAGGGAGTGGGCTTCACGACCAACCTGCAGTGGTCCGGAGTCACCTCCCCCTGTGTCCTCCGCCCGTGGTCAAAGCGGAACCAGGAGAATTACCTGATGAGGAGCTGCAGGGGGAGAGAGTGGGGTCATGGGGTCAGGAGCCTTGGTGGTTCTGTGGGGGAAGCCTGGAGGTCAGAGCAGAGGAGAGAGAAGCATGGGTGGGCAAGTGAGCAGAACTGGGGGGAGGGGAACAAGGGGTTAGGGGGCGGGAGGGAAGTCCTAAAAGCTGGCTGGGGGGAGAGAGGGCGGACGGCTGGGAGCTGGGGTGGTCGGGCAGGTGTTGAGGACCAGAGGGAGAGCAGGGCCGAAGAAGGCAGGCTGGGCTTTAAACACAGGCAGGAGGGGAGGGCTCCGAGTGCGGGGCCAGGGGTGGGCTTCAGGATCCCAGGAGCTGGGAAGAGGCCTAGCGAACTGTCACAAACAAGAAGTGAGGGGCCCAGAAAACAGCGGTGATGAGCACCTCCACGGCCCCAGGGCACCAGCTGGAGCCCGGGACACGAGCACCCCTACTGCAGGGGCTCTGCGCTCATGAAGCAGAGCCTCCAGCCCCCTGGCCTGAGAGGCGCTCGGGGGAGACGGCGCCCCCTGACTCAGCGGGAGCCAGCCCAGAAGGGTCCGGAGCCAGGACTCTGGTCTGGGGGCAGAGAGGCTGAGGTTCTGGTTGGAGGTCCTGAAATACAGCCGAGCAGGGGAGGCAGGGTGGGGAGGCACGGGGGGGTGGGGGTTGACACTGCCAGGAGTGACGAAGGCACAGACGACGGGATGAAGATGGGGTCGCAGGGGGACGGCCGGGAGCAGCCGCCGGACGAATGGAGGACGACAGGAGAGACAATGGCAATGGGGCTGGGGTGGCTGGTGCAGTGAGCGCACAAAGGACAGTGGGATGGATGGGGATGGGACACGGAGAAGATAAATGACATTGTAATTTCCACCTGAGCGTCGAGCAGCCTCTTCTTGGGTTCTGGCAGTGGCTCAGCCATGGTGGGGTGGTCCCGGCGCAGCTCCTCCTCCACCAGCATCAGCCTGAAGGGCCGGGCTTCAGTGGGGTTAGTGGCGGGCACGGGCAGGCCTGGGAGACCCCGACCCTAGGAACTCCGCCACCCTCTCGAGAAGCTTTGGCACTTTTCTCCCTTGCACTCAGAATCCCTCCATTGCTTCGACTCCCAAAGACTCCCCTCCCAAAGACTCCCCGTCATTCACCTGCTTTCAGGAATACTTGTATCTCCCTGCTAAGGATGGGTCTCTGTGCCTCAGGAGCCCCACCCACCAGGCACACAGCACTCAGCACTCTATGCATGACCAGGCCCTCCCGCAAACACTGCCGCTGAAGATCTGGCTTCTCCACCCTGTATGCCACCTCACGGAACTGAGACTGTCTCCAGGGCAGCCCCCTGGACACCCCTGGCCCAAGAGGGGTCTCTACAATCATCGTTCCCAGCTTCTCCCTGCCTTCAAAGAGGTTCTCAAGGTGATTTCTCATGAAGGGTATCAGAGCAGTGGTTTTCAAAAAAGTTTCAAGTCAAGCTCTTCTAATTAATCTTACTCAAAAATACACTGAGAATGGATGGAAATAGAGCTGGCCCTGGTTGGAGTGGGGTGTGGGGTCCTACTCAGTTCTCAAGCTAACTGACCCCCTTGTTGAGACTTCCTTTGGAGCTCAGGGCTTGGCAGAGCACAAGGTAGAACAAGCATCATTCACTTCCTGATGGAACACCTTTCCACAGCTGCAGAGGGGGACCCAGGATGGGAAGATCAGGGGCTACTGTGGCTAAGGGACCCCTGCTTAGGTTTGGGGTGAGCATCATAGGCTGGCTTGAGAATAACCAGTGGGGAGTCCCAGCCTAGGCCAGTCCAGACACACAGAGATGGCTGGATAGTAAGAGGTACATTTCTAAAGGCTTCAGACATTACTCTATGAGGAGAGAGATCAAGGTTCAGTCAAGGGACATTTCATGCACTAAGCGTGAGGTTTTTCTCCATCTGGTGATGGTGGAGGAGGTGGCATTCCTAGGAGGAGGGCTGTGGGCTTTCCTCCGGGTGTCCTGAGCTGGGAGAGTGGGTGGGACTGGAGGGGGAGCTGGCTGACCCTCTTCAGTCTCAGGCTCTTCCTCACCAGCCCTCCCCGGGCCGCTCCTCACCTGCCGATAATACTCTTGATCTGGGAGTCCTTCTCCACCTGCTGCTGCCGTAGCCTCTTCTCGCTCTGCTCCAGCCGGGCCTGATACTGCATCAGGATCTTGCTGGTCTGCTCCTCCTGGGACAGCAGCCTCCGCTCATACTCCTCCAGCTTCCGATTGGACATGTGCAGCCGCTCCTTCAGCGAGTGGATCTCCTCCTCATACTCCTTCACCTGCCCGCCGGGCACACGACCCCGCACTGTGAGGGGGGCGGGCCTGACCGCACACTGGGCCTCTACCCTGCCTGCTGAGCACAGCACCGTGTGCGGAAAGACCCTCACCAGTCTCCTCCGGCCCTTCCCTGGCCTCCTGATCTCCCCTCCGCCTCGCTCGCTCTCTCTCACACACACACACAAACTTTTAAGAAAGCCTTCTATGGGGTTGAGGCTCCCTCAAGACGTAACAAGACCGTAGACTACCCCACCCTAGAGGTATACACATGCCCTCACGTGTGCACCTGGATACGGGAAAACCCACAGGAGCCTAGACAGACTCACGGACACAGGTGGAAGGCATTTTGTCCTTGGCTTGTTAAATGGTGCTGCAAATAATTTATAATAAGGCCTAAAAATATTCCCTTAGCTCAAGTCTATCTACATCAATTCCAACATTTTTCTTTGCTCAGAGACTACTTCTCCCCAAAAACCTCTCTGCTCCCCCAGTTGGAATCATGTATCCTGTATGTATAATCTAACCCTGCAGTCACCCTCTTCAGGGTCCTTGTATCTAGGGCTCCCAAGCAGCTTTCTGCTAAGTGAGTAAGGGCCAGAGCTTCAGCTGACTTTTGCTTGGGGCCACCAGCAGCTGAGTCTGGACAGTCTTCCCCCCACGTGCACTGATACACACCACTTTCCCGCACGAGACCTCTGACTGCTACCCCTCTGTGGTCACCGGTGCCTGTGGGACAGTGAGTGGGGAAGCCGTGTGTGGCTCATGGTATAACTGCCCTGCCCTTGCCCAATGGATCAGCTCCCACTGCTGGTTCAATAACTTCCCTCCTGAGAAGTCACAGGAGCCAGGGCTTATGTTCTCCCTGGGAAGGAATACGGAGGCGGTCTAATACAGACCATGCTTCCCCCCGACAATCTACAATGTGTGGAACCCACAAAACAGAGCTGAAATGGGCTTTTCAATGGACTGATTGTATCTGGCCTCCCCTGAGAGACTGAGAGCTTCTCAGAAGGATCGGGTCTTTGTCCTTTCTTCTCATAACTACTTGACCCCAGGTGTTGCCCTTGGAAGGGACTAGAAGCCTGCCCTGTGGATAAAGGTAATGACAGGGCTGGAGGCGGGGAGGGCCCCTCGTACCCTGTCCAGCCGGCTCTCGTCCATAGACTTGGAGTACTCCTTGAGTTTGTACTCTTCCCGCTCGATGTGGGCGCTCTCGATGTCAGCCGACAGGTGAGGCATGTTGGAGACCCAGGCCACCGTCCGCTCGGAGGCCGGCATTGTGGGGTTCAGCGTGGATGGCGTCTGGGAATGCTGGGGCAGGAGGAGAGAGGGAGGGCAGGAGGAGGTGGCTGCTTTCAGAGGCAGGGGGCACGGCCCAAGGAGATGGGAGGCCCCACGCCCATCCCCTCATGAATGCTGCTCTCATCACATCTCCCCTGGGAGCCCCAAGAGGGCAGGGAGGCCTGTCAGTCAACTGACAAGCACACAGTGCCCGGAACAGCACGTGGAGCAAAGCAGGCCCTCCGTGCACTTTGTTTAATGAACGCAAGGAGGTGAGAAAACCATGACTTCAGACCACAGACTGTTCTACTCCCCTCAGCCCGTCTCCTTCTCCCCGCCCCTCCCCGCCCCTCTGGCCCTCCCACCCTTCCTACCTGCTTGGTGATGGAGGGCTTGAGCCCCCCGCCCCCGCCGCCGCCGCTGCCCCCGCTGCCCCCAATGCTGCCCTCCTTGCTGAGGCTCTGCTGGCGTGGGCGGGCAGGGCCGTAACTCGGCTCAGGCGACTGCAGCAGGTTCCCACTGGACGGCCGAGGTTTCTGGGCAGCGCTGACTGTCAACTGCTGAGACTTGCCCCTCTGCAACGGGGGCGGCTGACCCCCGCCGCCCCCGCCACTGCCCCCACCGCCACTCCCGCCTGCAGGCCCTGAGGGGACAGGCCTCTGGGGACCGATGGTGATCTGGGGAGGGGACAGCATGTGCTGCAGATTGTCCTGGAGTGAGAGCTGCCGGCGGGTGAAGTCAGTGCCAGAGGGTCCAAACTCATCACTGTAGCTGTGGCTGTGAAGGATGGAAGCGGCGGGGGGCTTAGGGACCCCTGAGGAGAGGTCCTCGCTCTTGCTGTAGCCGTGGAACGGGGCAAAGGTGTCCCCTGGGGGCTCTCCGCCTCGGTGGTGGTGGTGGTGGTGGTGGTGGTGATGGGAAGAGGGTGGGCCGTGGCCGCCGGCCCCTGCGTGGCCCCCTGGGGGCCCCGGCCCATCAGCGGCCATGTGGAACAGAGGATTCTGGAAGGAGAGGGGGATGCGCAGTTGCTGGGCAGGGACACCGTCTGTGGTGACGCCCATCTGGCTGAGGCGCATGCCGGCCGCCGTGATGGATGAGCCGCTCCCCTGGGAGAGGCGGCCAGCCGGCGCAGGCCGCAGCCCCAAGGCCGCAGTCAGGGAGGCCTGGCTCGAATGCAGCAGGTCCCCGACAGCCGCCAGGTTGGACACGCTGCTGCTGTTGAGGCGGCCGCCGGGCCCGTCACCCTGCAGGTCCAGCATGGAGACGCTCTTGTTGACGCTCAGCATCTTCTGCTCTGGCTCTGTGATGTCCGAGCTGCTCGTGCAGTAGGCAGGAGAGGACCGGGCCAGGGGTGGGCGGCTGACATAGAACAGGTCTTTCCCTCCACCAGGCGGTGGTGGCGGGGGCTTCTCCTTGGTTGGGGAGGGGAGGCGAGCCATGTCCATAGAGCTGCAGGAAGGGAAGGGGGCACACGAGTGGGAGGTAAGAGCGGGCCGGTGGCAGGTGAGTCTCTGTGGTCAGTGAAGGCCTGGGGTGAAGAGAGGGCCACAGGGCAGGGAGAGAGGGCGGTGGGGGGATGGGAGGGGTACGAGAGAAACAGGGTGGGACAGGGCCTCTGGGAAGCGGGGGGCACATGGGGCAGTAGGAGGAGGGGTGAGGGCAGGTCTGGGCAAACGTGGGAGAGATGAAAGTGCATGGAGAAGGCTGGGAGCGGGCAGCAGACGGCAGAGAAGAGGGCAGGGGAGCGCAGAGCCCCTCACCTGTTGAGGCCTCGAGCCATGAAGGACTGAAGGTCGATGGAGCTGGAGAGAGATGCAAGAGGGGCGAGCACAGACAGAGAAGGAGAGAGGGGGCAGAGGTCGGGACGTGTGGAAGCGAGCGGGGTGGGGTGGCGGATGGGAATGGCGTCATGGAGGGAGCGACGCGGGCAGAGGAGGGGCAGGGCGGGCAGCAGGCGGCGAGCAGCAGCTGCACCCCCAGCCCAGCGGCTGCAGGGGAGGTCCTACGAGGGGGTGCCGGGGTTCCTGCTCCAGGCAGGGTCTGCGGGGTCCCGGCAAGGGCCGGCGGGCTCTGCCGCTCTACCGACTAGGACAGAGCCATCTGAACGTCCTGACACCAGGTGGCTGGTCCCAGTGTACTGGCTGAGCCCCCACCCACGGCAGGCCTGGGCAGGTCGAGGGATCCCCAGGCTCACAGCACGTGGAGCTGAAGGGACGTTTTCGGCAGGGGGGTGCTCTGCGTGGCTTGCTTCCTCTGACTTTAAAAGGCTCTCAGCCTAACTACTGACTGGACCTGTCTCCTCACGGTTTTCTCTAAGAAAACGCTTCTTTCCTTTCTTTCAAGTCCTCGAGAGAGGCACAGAGAACCCAGCAGGGTATGTGGGACAGGCGTGCGGGGCTCCCAGGGCACAGCCAGGGGCTCCCGGGGCTCACCTGTTGAGGTCCCGCATCATGTAGCCCTGCATCTCGGCCGAAGGGCCCCGCAGCACCACGGGCTGAGGCCGGGGCCGCTCGCTCTGACGGCTCGGCTGCCTTTGGATGTTGGGGTTCCTCAGAGCCGTGCTGATATCATTGAGGAGCCGAGGCAGCGGGCCCAGCTTCAGAAGGGCTTCCTGGAAGGGGAAGGCTGTTACCTGGGAGCTAAGAGCCCAGCTTTACCTGGGGGCTGTTACCCGGGGGCCTCAGAGTCCAGAGGGGGAAAGTGTCTGAGCCCGGGAAGTGGCAGTGACATGTCCGGGATCAGAAGGGGGCAAAACCTGCTCAGGGGATAGTCTCTGGGCCATAGGAGCCTCTGGAGACCTAAGGACCGGCCCAGGGGTCTGTGCTGACCTTGCTGAGCTGGGGCAGCACCTCCCACAGCAGGGCGTGTAGCGTGGAGAGCTCTCGGCCCAGATCGATGTAACCCTCAAAGCTACTGCTGTTAGTTAGCGTGTCCAGGTTGGAGATCTCGTACAGGAACTGCTGCATGGAACCCCACTCCAGCTCCAGAAACTCGTTCATGAAGCCCAGAAAGTCCTCCTTTGAGGTAAACCTGGCCAAAGCATCCAGAAGGTACAGGTCACACCCAGAAGGCCCCAACCCACGCCTGACTCTAGGGACTCAGGAGACCTCTCCTGCCATCCCCACCCAACCCCCGGCCTGAGGCTTCCCTCACTTGGAAAAGTTGGCCAGGTTCTGGATGACCTTGGCGATGAGCGTGAGGGTTCTCGAGGTTTGCTCATCTGGGTACTCCTGCATGAGCCCGAAGAGGCTGGGCGACATGATGGCCGGGCAGAGGAAGCGCAGGAAGAGCGAGGCGCTGATCAGCCGGTCCGCGATGTCCTCCCGGCCCCGCTCTGCACAGCGCAGTCGCCAGGATGCAAACACCTCCTTCAGCTCCCTCGGGAACACGCTGGTGGGGAGGGGCGGGGAGACAGAGAGAAAGAGAGAGAGAGAGAGAGACCGGAACTGAGCCCCAGAGACCCTCAGCTTCCAGGGAACATGCTGAGGGGGGTGGTAGGAGGTGAGGGTGTAGACAGAGGTGAGAGTGACAAGGCGTGAGGGAGGGAGCGCAGGAGGACAGGGGCTGCTGGAGGAAGAGGGCTGCAGCAGGGGACAGCCGGGCGGAGAGAGGAACGGAGGGAGAGGAGGTGAGGGGACAGGAACACACGGAAGAGAGAGACAGCGCGTGTGCCAGAGAGACGAGGAGAGGAGGAGAAGAGAGACAGACACCGGGAGAGACAGAGGTGGGAGAGAGATGGAGGGTCACTTGAGGCACAGGGAGCTCGGACCCCCCAACTCTTCTGGATTCCAGGGAAATGGGGATGGAGGCTCCCCAAGCATGGTCCCAGTCCCTGGAACAGCTCCGAGTTTACTCCCCCCACCTCCCAGGTCCTCCTCTGAAATGTCCCACTGACACCTTAAACTGAACTGTGGAAAGTAGAGCTGAGCGTGGCCCCCACACCTCCAACTTCCGCTAAATCCCCCTCTTGAGTCCCTGGTTCTGTCAGTGAGGCCACTGGTCGCCCAGCCACCAGCCTCATGGCCTCAGGACCCCCACAGACATGGCCCTTCCTTTCCAATTAGCTGAGGACGCCCGCTGTTCCTCTCCGCAGAGGGTCCTTAGAGCAGCCCCTTTCTACTTTTCCTGCCAGGTCCTGACTCAGGATCTGACTTCCATGCCTAACACGTTAACAACAGCCCCCAACTAGCCTGGACTTCATCTCCCTATGCAGCCGCCTCTGCACCCACCTCTACTGAAGGACTAACCTACACAGTCACGATACTGCACAGCGCCCAGTGTCACAGGGGTTCCCCTGACCTACCGAAGAACTCAGGCTCCTTTACTGGGCAGCGAGGCTTCCACACGCTAACTCTCCGCAGCCTGCCCGGCCACGCTGCCCTCCGTTCTCCACTGATGTGAGCCACATACTTCACTAAACCACTTCTGCCTGCTGTCCCAGGACCTCTTGCCCTCACGCATGGGTCTGCTCCACAGCCTTCTCCCGAGGCAGCTTCTCAACCCACCATATTCTATAGATCAGAACCTGGCCCAATCTTCTAACCCCAGCCCAGGAGCACCTCTTCCATGAAGCCTTCTCTGCTCATCTCCAAGCTCTGCCTTCTCTGACCTTATGTGTGGAGGCGGGATGGAGGGTCCCTTCCTTGGAACTGAACACATACTACACCGTTCCTTGGTTTTCTGCGTATCTAATATCCCGACCCCTCTGGTGCAGGTCCTCTGAGGGCAGAGGCCAAATCTCACAGCTGTCTGTTCTATAGCACTGACCACAACACTTTGCCCACAACTGGTTCTCGGGTCTCTCTGAACACAACTGATTCTCATATCTCTTTGAAGATGGACAGATGGATGAACAGATGAACACACGACTCCCCCAACCCAGCGTTCCCAGTCTCACCAATGGGAGTTGACCACCTTGCACAGGGCCAACTCACAGCACATCCGCAGGTTGGCCTGGTGCTCAGCCAAACTGGATGCCGTGCACTTGATGGGGTCTACCTCACAGTTCTCCTCAGATTCATACAGAGCACGGATGAATTCCCCTGCGGGGTTGGAGGCACAGTGGGGGTCAGCCACACTTTCAACGGGCAGGGACAACCAGGGTTTGAGGAATCTCAGAATCAGGCTGGAGGCTGGAGGCTGGGGACTCTGAGTCTGGAAGCATCGAGCTGAGGCGGGTGGACTTGGGGTCTGGAGGAGCTGTGTTTAGGGCTGGGTGGGGTGTCTGTAGGTTTGGGAAGAAGACCTGCAGGGGGGCCGTACCGATGGCATCCTTGAGGTATTTCTGACCAATCAGTCTCATGTACTCTTCTATGGCTTTAGTGGCGAGCGTGTTCTCGCGGAATATGAGGTGTTCTCGTTCCATGAAGCGGTCCACCTCGGACATGGCCATGTCTGAAAGGAAGTCCTGGAGCCCAGGAAGAGCCAGGGGTCAGCCTCTGTTCAACCCATGCCCTCTCCTTACTGCCCCCACAAGTGAGTGCCCATGCCCAGGTGGCCTTGTCCTGAGGGCCCAGCACTCACCTTGGCCTTGCCCGTACTCTGCAGGATGTGAACCAGGGCACTGGCGACCTCCTCCTTGCCCTTGACGTTCAGGGCGGGCTCCAACACCGCACAAAGCATCCGATAATGGTTGGTGACGTACTCGGCGAACTCCTTATACAGCTCCATGGGCAGGATGCTCATCGTTTGGTAACGTGCTTTCAGCCGCACCGCTGGGCAACCTCCTTTGCCCTTGCCCCCTGAGCCACCCCCAGAGCCCCCTCCCCCACCCGAGCCCCCCATACCCCCAGAGCCCCCGCTGCCCGTCGGCAGGGTCACAGGGTACCACTGCTCTGTGAAGTGGCGCCCGGCGAGGGTGGCCACAGGCACAGTCACCAGGCCAACATAGCCTGCCTTGTCCTTCTTGCGCTTTTTGTCTGAGTCACGGTATAGGTGCAGCCGCAGAGCCCGGACGGCCGGCAGGTTGTTGAACTCGAAGTGCTCACCCCAGAAAACGGTGTCCCCCGAGGCCGAGCGGGGTTTAGAGGTGGTGCGTGCATACAGCATGTCATCCAGGCAGAGCTCACAGTAGTACCGCTTCTTGGGGGGCAGCTCCCGGGCCTCTATGATCCACAGCTTCAATACATTGTCTACCCGGCGGCTGTTGTCCTGGCAGGGTAGGGCGGGTGAAAGGGAAGGGCCAGAAAGCCAGAGACAGCAAAAGAGGAGAGACAGTCAAAAAACCAGTCTCTGAGACCAGCAATCACAGGATTGAGAAGGTGTGTGTGGAAGTGAACCTTGTCCCCCTCAAATTCAGGTCTACTCGGAACCTGGGAATGTGACCTTTTTTGGAAATATGGTCCTTGCAGGTCCATTTAGGTGGACCCTAAATTCCACGACTGGGGTCTATGTGGAGAGGGAAATTTTGAGACCAGACACACAAAAAGGAGATGACCCCGTGAAGATGGAAGTAAAAATTTTGCAGATGGAGCTATACGTTAAGGGATGCCGGAGATTGCTGGCAACCCCCAGACAATATGAAGGGGAAGGGGAGGATTCTTCCTAAAGCTTCCAGAGGAGCAAAGCCCTGCCGACACCTTGATTTTTGACTTCCAGTCTCCTGACTACCAGAGAATAAGTTTATGTTATTTTAAGTAGCCTAGTTAGTGGTAGTTTGTTACAACAGCCAGAGGAAATTGATATAGACTGAGCTCATACATCAGTTGATAGAAATTATATTGGGAAAAGATTTTAAAAGTTATAATAATAAACCCAAAATATTAAGGTAGAATTTGAACAGGAGAACTGAGGAGTCTTTCAAAGACAATCAGAAGTTAATTGGGGAAAAAAAAAAAGGCATAAATGCAGAAGGTGAGAGTCTACAGTTAATGCAAAAAGGGCCTGGAGGCTGACAATGACCAGTGAGGTTTCAGTGTGAAAAGAGCCTGGTATATGGACTCTGCAGGGGGGAAGATTGCATGCAGCATCTTGGGTCTAGTTTTTAAGAGGGACATTGACAAACAAGGGTCTCCACAGAGGAGCTCACTGGAAGCTGGGACACAGAGAACAGCAGACAGAACTGGGAGCATTTCTCCTGGGAAGAACACAGACTCACAGAATTTTTGAGCCAGAGGGACCTTAGAGACATTCTACTGCAACCCCATTCCTACCAGTTGTACAGAGAAGAAACCACGGTCTCAAGATTCAGCTACGTGACCCATCTATGTGTCCTACAGAAACACTGCAAGCAGGGGCTGGGTGCCCGCCTGTCAGGGTATGAGGGGGACATCCCTGCTTGCAGGGAAGATGCACTGGAGGAAATTCCAGAGCCCTGTCGCTCTAAGTCTATGATTTCTATGGAAAGGAAACATCATAAGTCATAAAGAAAACGAACAGGGGGTCTCCTCCTACTCCTCTGGGCCTGCCCCCCGCCCCGTTTCGCCCAGGCCCCCGGCCCCCTGGCCATCTGTCTCTCCCATGCCGTCTGGAGCCCCTAGACGCCCAGTACCTTGTTGGGTTTCACTGCCCGCTGTAGATTCTCGATCCATTTGTCCCTTTCGGCCGCAGAACGACAAGCAAAACATTTTGTTCCTGATGATGTTGTTACCTGAAGAGGGGTGCGGAGGGTCAGATGGGGCTCTAGAAGGGAGAGGACTCCCTAGGGCTGGGATCACCCCACCATCTCTTCCTCCCTGCCCATTCCTCCTTCCTCCCAGCCCGAGGCTTCTGTTTCCCTGACATCCCCACCTCTGCCACCTTCTCCAGGCCTCTCTGCCTCCCTAACTGGACCCCTACCCTTGGGCCCTCCCCAGCCCCACACACCCAGTACCTCAAAACAGAACTCCTGGCCCAAGATGGAGCTGTGCACTGGCTTGATAATGGAATCTTCATCCAAGTTGAGCTCCAAGGCTTCAGCTGCACTACTAGGACTCAGCAGGGACTCGTGAGAGTGCGACTCCTTAAAGCTCTGCATCAGCCGGGCCCTGGCAGGGTGGGGGTCCAGGAGGGAGGATCAGGGCCCAGCCCGCTGACAAACCCAGAGGGCTGCATCGCCAACCGGGCTCTAGGATGGACAGAGACCCAGGGAAAGGGCTCCTACACCCACTTCCCACACAGACAGACAGAAGCCCAGCCTGTACCAGGGAAGGATATAAGGGTGTGAGAGAAAGCCCCTCCCCTCAGCCCACCACCTAAGGGGTTTTGAATACTGGGGACACCTAGAAATATCTCAACCCAGAAATGACCCGTGGCAGGGAAAAAGGAAACAGGTGGGCTTTGGACAGTTCTAGATGGGACTTCTAGGTGATCACCCCCCAAAAACACTCCAAAGCTTTGCTATAAGGAGAAAAGTGGGAGTCAAGAATTAGAAGTACAAAGATGTTGGTCTGGGCCTGCCACATAGGTCCTACCTAAAAAAGCACTTAATAAATCCAAGAATGAATGAGGTAAGAGAACACATTTTAGCGAAATTGAGGGAACGAGTGAGGGAAAATAGTAAGAAATACGAGAAGGCTGTGGGCAGAGAACTGAGAACAGGAGCATGGGTCTGGAAATGAGAACTAGGGAGGAAGAGACAAGGAGAGGAGAAGAGTAGGAAGGAAAGGCATGAGCAGAGACACAGGATGGCAGAGGTGAGGAGGGGCCCCTGGAACACTGGCTGAGGGCACAGAGGGTGGGGACGCAGGGGTGAACTTGGGAACACCCCTCAGGAGAGCAGAGGGCGACGGGCTGAGGGGAGTGGAGGCCAGAGCCACAGGACAGCAAGCTCCGGGAGCCAGTGAGGGGATGAGGAGTAGAGAGCAGTGGGGAAGGGAGGGGGAGCTCGGGTGTGGGAGCCTCCGTGGAGCTATTTATAGCAGCCCCGTCATCTTGGGCTCCATTGCCGTCAGCGCGACGCTCCCCCGGCCCCCCCGCCCCCGCGGCCAGGAATACCAGGCCCTCACCCCCTGCCGGCCCCAAATCCAGCTCCAGGGACACGGAGGGGGAGGGGAAGGTGTGACTCACCTAGCCCAACCTCCCTACCTGCTCTGCCCCAGGGGCGGGGGCGGCCAGACAGGGGGAAAGGAAGGACAGGCTTCTCCCCTGGGAGGAATCGGGCAAGGGGGGAACCCAAAGAGGTACCCCAAGAAGCAGACCCCAGGAGCAAATGAGGTTTCCTTCCAGCCCCGCCTTGGAGATGGTGCCCTCTGCCCTCTGCGGCCTTCCTCCTCAGGCTCAGTCCCTGCTTAGCCCTCCAGCCTCCCCTCCCCGGGCTGCGGACCTGCACACCTGTGCTGCCTGCCCTCCTCCACACGCTCCACACGCGCCTCTCCGCCACGCCATGAGCACCTGCCACCCCGCCCCAACCTGCCATCCTTCCCTCGGACCCTCCACCTGGATCCCACAGGTCCCTCCCAGCCCACGGCCCCTTCCCCATCTTCTCCTGGGCTGTCACTCCATCTCTGTCCTTCTGTGCAGCTCGTTCCACGCCAGCCTGGAGCCCATCCTTCCCAGAAGAGTCCCTCCTTGGCTTCACCTTCATCCCCTTTCCTGCCCCACTTCTCGTCCTCCCCCCACACTCCCCACCTCCTGCTCCTCCTCCATTCTGGCCCCTGCCCCATAACACCTCTCAGTCAATCTGAAGCCATCAAGCTCTGCACTCTGATAACCCCCACAGAATGGGCAGTGGGCACTCCAGAGCCCCCTACTCTGCATCCAAATCATCCCACCCTGGTCCAGCCCACTTCAGACCCCGTACCGGTCATGGTCAGCACTTCGGAAGCGAGGCAGGATCTGGCGGAAGCTGCTGGTCCGGTCAAGTTTGGGTTGTGACTTCGTGCGTTTGATGGAGCTTTTTAGCCTCCGGCTCAGGAAGCCTTGCTGGGTAGGGGGAAATGGGGATAGGGGTGGGTTGGGGTAGGGTCAGTTCCACCTGCTCACTGCTCAGCTGGTAAAGAGCCCCTGGATGAAGGCAGGATGGGGGGAAAGGGAAGTCTCCAGGGTGAGAAAAAGGGGACGGGAGCCGTGCTACCAGTGTGTCTTCCTTTGCTCCCACGGTGTGAGCGCACACACAAACACACACACACCAGCCTTGAGAAGGTGGGAGGGCTGGTCTGAGGAGCAGGGGGGCAGAGCCAGAAAGGGGGAAACCAAAGAGGTGGGGAGACACGCGCACAGACTCTCTCCTGCCCCCTTTCTCACAATCCAGGGGCTCCAGCTGGGACTGGCGGGGAGGGGACCCAGCTGAGCCACATCTGGCAGGGCCTTCACTCACCGAGGGCCGGAAGGGTGCGGCGGGGGCGGCCTCCATGCTGTACTGCTTCCCCCCTGGGACACTCTTCCTCCTCGAGCGACCCAAGTGGTATTCTGGAGGGGAGGAGAGGGCCGGCAGGGATGGTGGGAGGGGGTCACCATAGCCCCGGGTCCACCCTGGCCCCAGCATATCCTCCCCCTCCCTCTGGCCCTCAGCTCCAGCCTCACCTACCCCCCGGAAAGCAGCAGGAAGAGCAGCGGCGGCTGAGAGGCTGGCGGCGGGAAGGAGGGGGCAAGGAACCTGAGCCGGAGCCCCCAGAGGGGGACGGGGTGGGGGGCCTCAGGCCCATGACTGGGGTTGGGGCTGGCAGTCAGCAAAGGGGCATGGCTGAGAGCGTCAGTAAAACTCCAGGAATAAAGGACACCAAAGAGCCACGGAACCTAGGTTCTTGGTGCCCACAACCCCAGGAAGGGGTCAGCTGGGGGGGAAGTCGGGTTAAAGGTCATGGGCCGGAGGCAGGCTTTCCTCCTCTTTCAGCTGGGCACATCTTCCACCCGACCCCACTCCTGGAAGCCCTGTCTGTCTGTCTGGAGAGCCAGGACTGCCTCCCATGACCCCCTCCCTGGCCTGGAGGGGGAGGTCCTGGAAGGGACCTGTGCGGAGTGGAAGAGGAAGAAGCCTGGGGACAGCAAAGGGCAGGGGGGAGGGGAGAAGGGGCCGGCTCCACGTGCACTGCAGAGGCAGGGAGTCAGAAGGGAAGGGGGAAGGGGAAAGGGGAAAAACGCAGGGGGGTGGGGGGAATGGGGAGAATGGGCAGTGGGCACTCGGGGGACTCCCAAGTGAGGGCAGGGCGAGGAGGAGGAGGGGAGGTGAACGCAGAGGAAGCTCGGACGGCTCCGAGTCTGGAGGGGTGGCAGCTCGGAGGAGGGAAGCTGAGGCTCTGCTGCCAGGGAATTGAGAGGGGCTGAGGAGCTAGAGGAGAATGAAAGTGGGGGGATGCCAAGCTCGGGCTCCAGCTCCAGAATGGCTGCCCAGGCCTGGGCTCCCCCCTCAGCCCCACAGTCACCACTGCAGCCAATGGGGGGGCAGGTGCTGCATCAGGGGCGGGGCTACCATCTCCACAGCAACAAGAAGCTACAGGCTGGTGGGGGGGACCGGAAGAGCCGCCTGTTAACCCTCTAGCGTCCAGAACAGGGAGGGCCACAGCTACAGCTTCACTGTGCGCTTCCTGAACTGCAAACCACCTGCAAATTGCCCAGCTTCCCTATGCTGCTAAAACCCGGGTGTTAGGAGATCTACACACAAAAACGTGGATCCTCTGACATGGAAACTCTTGTCAGGCCCTCAGCAACACATGTGTAGAGCACAGAAACATACACTGAGCTGTGTGGGGAGGGGGACATATACACATGATAACCACAATACGAAAAATAAAGAGGAATCTAGGTGCTTATGAGACATGCAGAGAATGGTGAGTTGGGGGTGCCACAGGTCCACGTCCTGAGGCCCTGGGGCCCACATACCCCACAGGATACGTGCTTAGACATATGTGAGCACTGCAACAGGGGAGCGCATACTTGACCCTAACACCCATGAGAGCTGCTGGTGTGGACGTGGGGCCCAAGTCCATTGGGCAGTCATGTGGGCAGCACGTTACAGAAAAGGACATTTAACCCAGAGACACACACAGGGCCCCCACACAGGGGAAGCCACTTTAACCTCTAAGACACATGCTTGAGTAAACCATGATTCTGACCGCATCAAGGTACCCCCATACCCCCAAAGCACAAGCATCCTTCATTCACAGGAAAAGTACAACCATAACCACTCTGTCTCAGGACAACCCCTTCTTCCCCAGCCCTTTCCTGACTCCAACACAGGAGTCCCTGGTTGCCACCAGAATAAAGGAACAAATGCATTAACTACCCTTCTGTTACACACTCAACGGTGCATCTAAGGGCTCAGGATATTTCCTTCCTAAGTCTGCTTTTCTCAGGTCTGCTTGCCTCATTCTCATGTCAAAGAATGCAGTTCAGCCATTATGTTCATATAAAAGATCCTGTAATAAAGGCAGAAAGTCTAACTTCAAATCTACTAAAATTCTGCTTTAGAACTAAACAATTAACAGAAGAATGGATTTGCGAATTGGTTTGCTTGATTCTTGGAAGTAATATAACCTTACACATATAACCAAGTACTAAAAGGCACAAACTCAAACTTAAATCAGAGGTACACAGAGACCACATACACATATGCTTACAAAGACCCTCACTGCCACAGTGAAAAAAAGGAGCAGAAACACAGAGGAAAGAGGGCAGAGTGACAGAAACACAGGATATCCTGTTATTAGTGCTGCATGCAGTGACATGTACAGAACACATGCCACAGGCCCAGGTCCACACAGAGAGCAAACCTGATAAGCACACACCGAGATCCTGGGCCTCCATGTCCCGTCCCTGCACGATGTATACATGCATGCACATGCATAACAGCCACCTACACAGACCCGTAACACAAGCATTGTGCACACACCCACACATGTACACACCCTGTACACTCACAATTGCACTCACTCACACACACAGCAGGGGCTTGCACTCCCACCTCTCCAACCTCTCTAATCTTCCCATTACCCACAGAATCTCCCCCTGGCCTCCAAGCCCCCAAACCGCTAACCTTCCCCTCGGCCTTTCTTCCCTGTCACACCCCGCTGGCAGCTCTCAAGGGGAGCCCCGGAGGAAGGCTGCCAAAGCAGGTGGAAGAACAGAGCTGGAGAGAGAGCAGAGAAATGGGGCGGAGGGCAAAACTCTGGGCTGGGAACGGGCACCTCTACCAGCAGGTCCTGCTGTGCCAGGCCTCACTGGGAGCCGGCCTCTAGGATGGCCTCTCCTGAGCCAGCCAAGCCCGATCCTACATGGCCTACACAAGCCCCAAGCCTGGCCACCGCTCTCCTCTCAGCGATCACTTCACAGAAGGCCTGACTCTCTCTTGCCCCCACGCGGCCTCCCCACTTCCAGGCCCCTTCTCCACCAGCTCCAGCCAGTTCCCCACCTCCTCTCTCCCCTCTTCTCAACCTGACTCCACTAAGTCCCACCTGCCCAACCCCTCTTCAGCCATTCCCTCTCCCTGGCTCTCTCCTCACCAAGCCTCTCTTAGTCCTCCTCTCCCCCAACTCTCCGCTTTTCCTCTTTACCCCACTCTTTCCCTTTTCAGCTTTCCTGTCCCCACTCCCTAACAGAGCAGGGGCTCACACCTGCTAGCCCAAAGGTGTCTCATACATGGTAAGATTCCAAAGCACACACTCACACACACTTACTCTCTCCCCCTACTTGCATACCACCCACATCCAGACACGCCCTGGACACCCATGCTGGGACTGACACAGATACCCAGGCCAATGATGGAACGCACATGCAAAGACACACACCTGCCACCAGGGACACAGAAATCCTTCTCATGCAGCCACACATCCCCACACACAGGAGACTGACAGAAGGTGAGCCCCAGCCAGGGACGCGCATTCTCAGGGTCAGAGGTGACAGGGCTGCCCCCCAAGCCGCGGCCAGCCCAGCAGAGCCCTAGGGTAGGCAGCAAGCAAAGGCAGGCGAGGGCAGGACAGGCTTGCAAAAGGCTGGCTGCACATGTGTACGCGAGGAACGGGGCCCCGTGTGCACATGGCACTAACACACAGGGCATACGAGCCTGGACACCGACACACACGCGGACAGTAGGGCTGCCGCCTCCACCGAGGGGCTCCAAGCCCACCCTACACCAGCCGCCCCCGCGCATTCCAGACACTGGCCCCAAGAAGCCAGTCTCCGACCCCCCACCTCCGCTGCCCCCCGCCAGTTACCATAACTCCCCCCACTCGGAAGATGCAGCGAGAACATGCGGAGGGAGCAGCTGCCGCCGCCGCCGCCGCCGCGGCCTCCCCACCCCCTCCCCGCGCCCACGCACACGCGCGCCCCCACGAGCGCGGCGCCCCCACGAGCGCGGCGCCCCCCCACGCGCTCCTCTTCCGCCCGGCCCCGCCCTTACCTCGCACCGCCCCCCCGGGGGGGTCGGGGGTGTCCCCAGCGGGGGAGGGGCGGGTGCGGCGGGAGAGGAGGCGGCGCGGCCCGGCTCGCGCCGCCCGGCGCGGTGGCGGGGCCCGGGACGGCCGGGACGGCCGCGCGGTGACGGCCGCGGGGACGGCTCCCTCCGCCGCCGCTCCCGCCGCTGCCGCCGTTGCCCGGGCCCCGCCGCCGTTGCTAGGCGACCGCTGCTGCCGTGGCCGCCTCTGTCACGAGCCCCGTCGCCCGGAGACAGCGCGAGAGAGATGCGGGAGGGGGGCGAAGGGACCCCCCAAACCAACCGGGCCTCCCACCATCCCCTCCTGAGCTGGACCCCCCATCGAAACCACGGAGGATATATGAGGGGCGGCGGCTCCACCCATGAGAGGAGGAGCCCTGAATGCCGATGCCCCTTGAAGGTCCGGCGACCTCTCCTGGGCTCGAGTCCACAGCCTCTACACAGACCTTCTCAGACCCAGGCCCCCAGGGTCCCAAAACTTCTAGGTTCCTTGCACGTTCTTCATTCCCTTTACACATTCCACGTCCCCCTGAGAACCCCAAACGTTCACCAGCCATCAACTCTTTCACTAAACACTACCCCCCAAATATATATACCCCTGGACCCCCTCCCAGCCCCTACTGAACTTCCAACACAAACACCTCCACACACCATCCCCAATTCCAAACATACATGAGTGCCCTTCTCCCTAACACACAGGAGACCCACACCAGAGACCCCAGACCCTGAGGAGCGACAGTAAGAAGATAGAAGGGGAGTATGTGGGCAGAGACGCCCACCACCAGATATATAATAAACATGCTCCATCAGCGTGTGACCATTCTGGCCTGGACACACAGGTATGCACACATGGACACAAACCTTTCCCAGGCATGGACATGACTGACTCTCTCTCTCTCTCTCTCTCTCTCTCTCTCACACACACACACACACACACAGATGTGACAGACATCACACACATTCTCTATACACATTCCACCACCACCAGCAGCACCACCTGGCTTTGCCTCAGAGAAATGTGCTACCCACACGCCCCCATGGTCAGAAGTTTCCATGACAATGACACACACCCCTGGCCGGCGATCCACCCAGGGTCCCGGAGTTGGCCCCCAAGAGCAGTAAGGCCTGAGCCTATCAGAGAGGGCTGAAGGGAGCCAAGGGATGGAGACAGGACACTGGTTCTAAGGAAGAGAAACTGGAAGCCTGGCTCCCTGAGGGGAGGGGGGGTGTTGGTAGAATAAAGGGGTCACCAGGGGTTGAGGGGATGAAGGACCTGGCCCCTTGGTCCTGGAAGGGGGACACAGTGGTAGGGGGCAGTGACAAGGGGGTTTCTGGGGGCTGAGGGCGTCTCTCTGCACCTTGGCTGCAGATCTCTGTTCTCTGCCTTCATCTCCCCTCACTGTTCCCATGGAAACCTTTTAAGCGAACTTCTCAGGAAGACAAAAATCTTTTTTTAAATGACTAAAGAGGGGGGTGGAGGGGGGGGCAGAAAGAGGGAGGGAGGGGAAGAGACAGATGGAGAGAGGGAGAGTTGGAGAGACAGACTGAGCACATAGCTCCACAGACAGACAGAAGATGAGATGGGGGTCTGACGGAGTTCCACCGAGAGCAGAGGGGAGAGGCAGACGAATCAAGAGCGACAGAGAAAATAAGAGAAATCGGGGAGGAAAGAGGAACAGGGTGACAGAATTGCAGAAAATAAAAACAGTTGATGAGAAAAGGAAAAGGGGGCAAGAGGGAGGGTCCACAGGCCAGAAGGTCTGGGAGAAAAATCAGGAGCTTGGGGGGTGGGGCAGAGGTCTGGGGGCAGGGCAGGAACTAGGTCGTTCTCTCCAAGATCCCAGACCCAGGCCGGGGAGGGGCAGTGGCAGCCACACTCGGACAGGAAGCGAAAGATCTAAGGAGACTATTTTTACAAGCACCGGGGAAACAGTCAAACTTCGCTGCTGGAGAGGAAAAAGAGAGCGAAACAGTGAGGACCGCTGAGGCCTCTCATCCACAGCCTGCGTCCCGCTCAGACCCCAGACGAGGGTACCGGCTCAGCCGGGGCTCCCTCTCGGGGTGCGAGACTTCGTCTCCGCCCCCTCCAGGCCCTGGACGGTTCCCTTGCCCCGGACTCCCCCTCCCCTGCAACCAGGTCCCCCGCAGCCCCCCTCCTCGCGCCTGTCGGGGCACGAGAGCCTGCTCGAGCCTGCTCGGCCGCCGTACCATGCTCGCCGTGGGGCCGCCCCTCCACCGGCACGGAGACTGTGCGTCTCAGCAGTTTGTTGCGACTGGACTCGCTCCTCCGGTCCCGGATCAGAAGGGGGTGTATCTAGGGGATGCGGTGGAGGGGGGGCGTCAGACCTCACGGGCCCAGGCCGTCCCTCTTCTTTCTCTTCCCCACCAGCCTGACCACCTGCCCCCGACCCTCCGTACTCTTTTTAAGTGTCTCAGGGTGAGTGGATTTCTCATTGCCTTTTCTCTCCGAGTCTGCTCCCTCATCCCCTCCCATCCCACCCTCCTCTTTTCTTCCACTATTTCTTTTGAAACACCCTCCAGGGAATCCCCATAACCACTCTGGTCTTTGCTGCTCCCCACTTTCCCCTTGACCTTCAGTTCCTCCATTCTCCCTGTTTTCCTCCCAACCTCCCACCACCCTCACCCCCTTCCCTCCCCCCGTGGCTGTCACGGGGGTAGCAGAAGCTGCATTTATAATCAGGATCCACAGCTTGTCTCCCTCCCACGGCCAGGCTTGCGGCCAGAATGGGACCCAACCTCCCCACCCCCTAGAGGGCCTGGTCACCTCCCCCCTACCTTTCATCTCCTTCCATGGCCCCCTACTTCAGCCTAGCTCACCTCCCTTTAGCCATTATCTCTCCCTAAGCCTCATTCCCAGTTCTCCCTCGCCACCTCCTTCCTAACCTTCCACTCTCCACCCCGTCCAATCTCCACCCCTTCACGAACCACCCACCCCACTAGTCCCAGCCTGGGCTCCATAACCCAGCCAATTCTAGTTCCCTGTGGCCCTGCACACTGCCATTCCAGGACCCCCTCAACACCCTTCCTCCTTCAGTTTCTAGCCACCGGTCCTGGACCTGTCTGTCCCCATCTCTTTCATTCCTTCCTTCTCCCACTGTCCAACCTCTTCATTCTCACACAGTCTCCAGTATCCCCCATTCATCCTACAGCTCCCAAACGCTTGGCCACGAAGAGTGACCATTCAAATTGGCCCCCAGTGCCTAAAACTTGGACTCCCCAAACCACCTTTCCCTTAGTCAGCATGGCCTCCCTGGATGAAGCTTCAACTTGACTCTGTGCCTGGGAAGCTCTCTACCCAGGCATCTCTCCACACTCACTTGCCCCCCAGATTCCTTGAAACTCTGGTTAACCTCAACTCCAGTTCTAACCCTGCCTCACTACACCCTTCCCGACAGCTTTTGGGACATATCTCTCACCACCTCTCTGGTCTCTAAAGCTTACCTAAATCACCCCCCACCACCTGAATCACACCTCTGGGGATCCATTCTTCATAGTCACATCTTCTGTTTCCCCCAATGGATGCTCTACTGCTGACCTGGCTCCAAAATCAGAACCCACACTCCTCTGGGTCTCTAATCACACTGCCTGGCTGCCACCTCCCACAAGGATGCTCTGTTCATTTCACATCTTCCACTTTGGCTGGTCCTTGCCTCTATCCCACTCTGACTCCTTTAGACAACTTCCCATATTCCCAGTTCCTCTCACCCCCCTAGGTGTCTTTTCCCTCATATTCCTTCCCTGTGTCCCTGGCAAAAGCCCTCTCAGCATCTCTCTAAACCCTGATCTCAGGCTTCCCTGTCTTCACCACCATCCAGGCCCAGACCTACTGCTCCCTGTCATCTCTCCTCGTACCCTGCAGCTCCTTCCCAGTTCCCTCAGAGACCCCACTCTGAGTCCATGCACTCTGCCTCATGCCAGGGAAAGGATGGGGAGTGGTCAGTGATGAGGCTTGCTCAGTATGGGGAGAGGAGAGGGAGATGTTCCCTCCAAAGTGATCCCCGTGTCTTCACCCTCCTCCAAGCCCTTTTGTTTCCCTTTCCTAGCCTAACCTATTCCACAATAGGAGCAGGGTGAAAACAGAAGGCTCCCCCAAATCTTTAGAACCACTGCTCCTCCCCATCACTGCACATGGCCCTCAAAGACCCCCCCGGCCAAGGGGAGAGAACCCCTGCCCCTCTGACATCTCAATCCAAGTCTCAAGGCCACCCTCCTCCCATCACTTGCCAGTGTCTTTCCCTTTGCCACCTCTGTGTCTCGTGTCCCTTTGCAAATGAGGATTCTCCCATCCTTCTCTGCACATTTTCCCATGCTACCCAGAGGTCTCTTTCCAGCCTCCCCACCCCGCTCACCTCATCCTCATCCAGCATGAGAAGCTGGTTCCCCGAGATGATGCAGAACCGAGGGTTCCAACCAGGACGGTCATACGGGGAGTGAACATATTGGGTTCGGTGCATAGGGGGTCCCCGTACATCTAGGGGGCAGAGATACACAGAAGCTGTAAGGGAAGCTCTATGCATTCAGGGGATAGAAAAAGAGTCCATAAAGGGGAACAAGGCCCCCCCCCCGCCTTGAGGAGATCATAGATGGGGGTGAGGCCCCTGGAAACTTTAGAGGAACAGAAGATAAGCTTCTCTGTCTGGGGCGGTGGGAGGTGAGGGGCTCAGTAGACTTGGCAGAAGAAATACAGAGGAGTGGTTCAGAGGGAAATGATATCCTGACAGAGAGAGTACAAGTTTGGAGGCAGAGAAAGGGGAAGGAGCTCTCCAGCCACTTCTGAAAAATCAAAAGGCTGAGGGTCCAGCAAAACTGGCAGAAGAAAAATACAGGGATGTTGGTGGCAAGTGTCTGGGAAGAGGGAGGGCAACCAGATAGCTGCAGAAGACAAGGATTTGGAAGGTGGCCCCACCCATCTGCAAGAGAGAAAGAGGAAGCCTACAGAGCTGTGCGAAGAAGGATGGGGATGTAGGAACATTTGGGTCATGAGACCAAGAGCTAAATGTCTAGAAAAGAGAGGGAGTGAGGCACTTACTTGTTGCCAGGGTCAGAATCCCGAGAGGGCCTCCTCTCCTGCCTCTCCTCTTTCCTTCACTCCCTCCTCAGCCTAACCCTGCTTATCCTTCGGGGAAAGAGCTGGTTCTGCTGATGGTAGAGGAAGGATGGGTCTTGTTGGTATCTGGCTGTGGAGGGGCTGGGGATTGAGGAAGCAGGAAATATGCCCTTGTTTGCATGAATACTGAGTTGATCTCTTCCTCCAGGCCCAGAGGTCCAAGATTCGATACTGTCCCCTTACCCCACCTCCCTAGTCTGCATGGATATGATGGAAGCCAACTCCTCAAGTAGGCACCTCCCCAAGGCACCGTGAGAAGCCTGAGGAAGGAAGAGGGGAGGGAAGAGTGAAAGATCCAGGCCTGTGACATAGAGGCTGGGGATGGGGACAAAACTTCCAAAAGAGAACAGCAGACTAAGGGTCGCCTCTCCCCTGACTTTGCTGTTCTTCACTCCCCTGTGCGTGCAAAGTGCCTCCTTTAAACCCCAGTGCTACACGCCATCACAGGGACATAGTAGGCAGGCCCTACAGAAGTCAGAGAGAAATCAAATTGATTACATCAACGTGATAGAAAATAAGCTTAAGGAATGAGGCTGACAGTTCAGACGAAAAAAGATCAAATCCCGTTATCTTTCCAGGATAATTAATTATGGGAATATTGCAGGAAAAGAACTGGCCAGTGAACTTCATTCCAACTAAAAGCTATGAGTAGCAAAGTGTTGAAAAATCTAGCCCCTTTCTGTCTGTAAACTTGGTTCAAATTGACCCAATCTGCAGGTCAGAGTCAGAGGTGAACTCCCTGAACACAGGTATCTAAAAACCCCAATACTCTTGAAACTGTGTCAGTGCCACCTCAGAGACATACCCTTTAGATAAAGAGATCACCAACACCTAGGCTCTGCGACTGCAGATACTGCAGGAAACATGCCCACCGCAGTCAGACCCTGAGGACTCCCAGAGGGGACATCTGTTGATTCACATCATCATTATAGGAGGGACCGGGTCAGGCAGCAGCCACAGGGAAGACGGTTAGACTTCAGGGGACACCCTCCTCCTGGGAGTGGGGAAGGACACGGGGAACTTCACTCTGGAAATACACACATACACAAACATTGCCTGGACTTCGGATGATTCTGGGAGGCGGATGCAAGAGACAAAGGGACACAGTTAAGAAAGGGGAAAGATTTACTAGGATGAACAATTCCATGGGGCTCAGATGGGGATCTCTTGTAGGTCCTGTTCCAACTGTCAAAACTAGTGTCTTTGCTCCCCAAATCTCCAACGGCCCAGGAAGGAGAGGAGACGAGAAGAGGAATGGGTGTAAGAGATGGGGTCTTAGGGGAAAGTAAGTAGGCACAGACTTGTGGTGATAAGATAGGGAATGGGGTGGGGAAGAAGGGATGGGGTGGAGAAGAAACAACAGGAATGGATCTAAGTGAGTAAGAGTCAGAGATGATGGTAAATCTTTAGGGACAAGGGAATACACCAGAAGGGCCCAAAGGAAATGAGGGGGACATAATAGGGACACTAGGACAAGGGGGTCAAGGAGGGGGTGAAGAGGTGGTAGAGATATAAAGGACTACCAGGCAGAAGAGAGGGAGAGAGAGAAGGGACACCAGAGAAGGGACTGATACAGGGGAAGGACAAAAGGGGGACTCATATAAGGAACGGACACCATATGTGGGGAAAGATATAGGTGATGGACACCGGAGGAGGGAGGGGGAATGGAAATAAGGACTGGAGGTGGGGGAGGGGTGAAAGTGGTGAAGTGAAGGAAGTGGGTAAGACCCCAGGGATTACATTTCAATGCTCAAGGGCCTTAATGAGGGCCTGAGTCTGGGGCAGGGTCTTAATCTGCCCCCTACTCCCAGCACTCAGTTTTACTTGTATTGCCCCCCTCCCCCCAATAAACACATACCTAATTTGGCCCTCCCCCTGCCCTGGTCTCTCCTCCCCCAAACCCATTCCCCATTCTCTCTCCTCTCTTCCCTCCATCTGGACCCTCCATTCCTCCCTCGCCCCCCCCCACTGCCTCCCTCTCTCTCCATCTGGCCCCTTCTCCTCTCCCTCCATCTCCTGTCTTTTTCTACCCCCTACCATACTCTGAGACCCCACCATAGCCTACCCCTCATCTTCTTGGCTGCTTTTCTCACCCCTATGTTTTAGCCCCTCTCCTAAGACTCTGTCCTTCTATTTCCTTGATATTTTCCTCATCTCTCAGCTCCCACCTCCAAATTATTTCTGCAGCTTTTTCTCCAACCCTACCCTTCTATCTTCCCACCTTCCCTGGCGATCTCTTTCCCCTTCATCGTTTTCCCCTCAGCCCCCTTCAAGGCCTGTTTCTTGGCCCCTCCGGTCCCTATTTACCCCTATCCTCCAATCCCTCCTTCCCCATTGCTCCCATCCCTGCCTTCCGAGTCCTCCTCTCTGCTTCCATTTCAGCTGCTCCCCTCCCTGGCCCCAGCTCTGCCCAGCCCCCCCATCCCGCCCCTCCCCCCTTCTCCCCCCGAACTGGTCCTCCCCCTCCCCTCACCACCGTACCTCTGAAGGGGGCATAGGACATCGCGGGGATGCTCCCCCGATGGATGGAGGCGCGAGACCTGCTCATCAGGCCTGGGGGGGAGGGGGCGGGGGGGCCGGGGGAGAAAGAGAAGAGAGAAAGAGGGGGAGAGAGAGGGGGAGAAGGAGGAGGAGGTGGAGGAGGAGGAGGAGAGAGGAGGAGAGAGGAGCGGAGAGAGGCAGAGAGGAGGAGAGAGAGGAGGAGGAGGAGAAGAGGAGCCAACGGCAGCAGCGGCAGCCGGGAGGGGGAGAGAGAGAGAGAGAGAGAGAGAGAGAGAGAGAGGGGGGCGGGGGAGCGAGCGAGAAGAGAGCAGGAGGAGGAGGAGAGAGAGTCCCTGCAGCCCCCACCCCTACTGAGAACGAGGGAGGGAGAGACCCCGACTCAAAAACTCTCCCCAGAGAAAGAGAGCAGTGCTAAAGATGCAGACCCCAGACCCTGATATCGGGAGGCTCCAGACCCACAAAGATACCTTGCCACCCAGGGGTGGGGGGTGGGGGTGGCGCAGGGGATAATCTGAGGCACAAACCCTAAGTCTAGAGGAAAAGAGGCCCTAATCTCAGAAAACAGACCCCAGACCACCCGACCAAGAATGGCCAAAGGTCAAAATCTGAGCATTCAGTCTCAAAAAGGTTCTTCATAGCCACAGAAATCTTAAGACACCAGACTTAAACAGTGATTTCAGGAACTGAGATCTAAGACCTAGACTCAAAGGAGAAGATGAGACCAGGTTCAGAAAGAATCCAGACCTGAAATTAGGTCTTTGAGAACTCAGACCCACTGAGAGATATCAGAGACCCCAGACTTAGATCTCAGAGAAAAGAAACTGCAGACTCAGAGGCTGATAACTCAAAGACACAGAAACTCCAGACCTTGGTTGGGGGAGTGGGGGGCAGAAGAGACACTCTGCTAGCCCAGAGATGAACTCAGAGACCCCAAACACATAAAAAAGAATTTTTAATACCTCAGAGAGAGGGTGATTGCAGACCCAGAAACCTCACCCCGCAGAGAAAAAACAAGGACACTCAGTCCTAAAAAAGATACTAATACCAAAAGACCCCAGAGAGATCCCTCAGAGACAAACTCCAAAGACAGAGATCTCAGGGAGACCTCCAACCCCAGAGTGGTAGGTATGAGAGAACTCAGCCTGGGAAATGCCCAGTTATACCCACCCAGCAGACCAGAGACCCCAGACCCAGGAAGGAGGGGGAATACTGGGTAGGAAAAGTGGCAAGAGTCTTTTTCTCCCTGCCTCCTCCCACCTATTTCTCCTCTCATTGGCCCCTCCATTTTTGGGTCACAGGATGTGCTTGGGCCCCAGGGAGGTTATGTAGGGCAGGTCCTGGCTCCTAGGGGGATGGGTTAAGGGAAGGAGACCCAAGGCTGAGAGGTAGACCAGACCCAGAGAGTGAAATAGGAAGGGGGTAAGGGACAAAAAGACCATCACTACTTCCTGGTGTCTTCTTCATACCCCCAACCTGCAACCCTCCTCTCCCCCACCACCTCCATCGATTCACAAGTCTGTCTGCAGTTTTGGGGCTTCAGTTAAGAAGGCTGAGGCGCCCCATTTTAATCACTGTCTATCCCACTTACAGGGTCTTACTCCGTTCTTTTAAAATGCATCTTTCCACCTAGCCGTGGTCTTGCCATGTCCTGCCTGCCTAATCACTTCCCCCTATAACCAGAGACAGTTGGTTTCTCAGACTATACTTGTGCATTCCCCAACTCAAGAATCTGTCAGTCCTAACCAAAATGGAAGGGAGCGCTCTGTTCACCCACTCTGAGGTTCAATCTCCTAAGACCCTGTCACTCCTTGAGGCCTTAGGAAGAGTATAAGGGTTGTTACTAGGCACATTCCGGGGTTTAAGGATGAATCCCCACTCCACAACCTGACGCATCGACTCTGCGGGGTCTCCAGCCCCCCTTTCCCAGCGCCAGGGCTCTCATCATGTGGCCTGCGGGGCTGGCCCGCAATTGGTCTCTTCGCGTAGTTCATTGAGGTACCGCTGCCGGAGGAGACCCGCCCCCTCACGTGACAGAGGAATGCCGCTGCGGCTCTCCTCAGCCTGCAATTGGACGTTTCCGGTTTACACGGAAACGGGCGCTCCATTTCCGTGCACGTCTGCAGATCCGGGTGTTGATTGGTTGGATCCTTCTTCGCCGCTCCCGGCCCCGGAGGCGGGACAAACCGGGCCACGTGGGGGTAAGGATTGGCTGGCTCTGGAGGTTAGGGTAGCCAGGCTTCTACTGTCACGTGGTCTGCGCTGTTTTCTTATCACGTGGCTGCTGCCCAGGTAAGAAGAGGCCGCTCTTCCTGGCTTTGGGGTTCTTTCTCCGCGTAACGTGTGGTCTCTGATATTCAACCCTCCTCTACCAGCATAGGCTGCATGAGGCGGGGGCGGGCTCCGACATTCCTGCTCGGCGGAGGGGTGAGTGACCGGCCCCGCCCCTTCCGGTCCTCGAAGCTTCGACCATGACTCGTACCCCAAAACCCAGAGGTTGGCCTCCGAGGAGAGAGTGAAAACCGAGTCTTTGCCTTAAATTTTCCAAGCTTCTCTTGGTTTCAGGAATGTTTTCCTTCGGGATGCAGAAGAGGGAGAGCCTGTGTGTTTATCCAAGCGAAGGGTTCCCGGGGTGTAATTTCTTGGGGTATTTATGAGACACCGAATTCACCCCCTACTCTCAGGCCGCTCTGCTCCTGTCGCTTTTTTGGATGCCGACACTGCTGCCTGTAGCCTCCCGCCTTCTGTTGCTACCCCGAGCCCTGCTGTCCATGGCTTCAGGAAGTCCCCCGGCCCAGCCCTCGTCGGCCTCGGGCTCCGCCTATGTCCCCGGCTCGGTCTCTGCGGCCTTTGTCACCTGCCCCAACGAGAAGGTCGCCAAGGAGATCGCCAGGTGGGGACTTAACTGTGAAGCAAGGAAAGGTGCTTATGAAGGGAGAGTTGGGGGAGCGCTTCCCGCTGCTTCCTGTCCCTGGGCTGCCAGTGCAAAAATCCGGGTCATGGGACCTTTAAACGGGGCTCTCTTTTCACCTTCAGGGCTGTGGTGGTGAAGCGCCTAGCAGCCTGCGTCAACCTCGTCCCTCAGATTACATCCATGTGAGTCAATTAGGGGTTGGGGGGTTACCCTAACTCAAAGGGCTGACTGGCAGTCTTTTACCTTGAGGGAAATCTTTGCTCCCACAACGCTCTCTCCCTGACCTTTTCAGCTATGAGTGGAAAGGAAAGATTGAGGAGGACAGTGAAGTGCTGATGGTGAGAAATGTTTCCTACCCAACAGAAACTTAATTCCCTGACCATTTACTTTGACTACTATCCCTCATCCGAGATCCTGAAATCAACTTCACCCCTTGATTCAGCCATGTTTGTTTTCACCCCTCAGATGATCAAAACCCAAAGTTCCTTGGTTCCAGCACTGACGGATTTTGTTCGGTGAGAATTTTGACATGGGTAGAGGTGAGGGTGTATCCTGTGGGGTGAGCCTTCCTGGGCAGTCTGAGGGGATGGACTCCTTTCGGTAAGTCTTTGATCCCCCATCGTTTCCACAGGTCTGTGCACCCTTATGAAGTGGCTGAGGTGATTGCACTGCCTGTGGAGCAGGGGAACTCTCCGTACCTGCAGTGGGTGCGCCAGGTTACAGAGTCGGTTCCTGACTCCAGCGCAGCCCCACTGTGATGAACCTTTGTTCTTGGCAGGGTTCCCCTCATAAATTTCAATGTTCCTACCTTGTGATGACTGGACTCTTAATAAATCCCATTTTTAGTTCTTTCTCCATTTTTCTTTCTCCTTGTCAAAAAGTGAATTTGGTTGGGAAGACCAGAAGTGCTTCTAGTCCCTTTCTTCTCATTTTTTGGAATGACTCAGGGCTGATAAGTTTGTTTATTTATCTTTATTTCAATGATACACAGCCCAGGATCTGTTCTCCTCCCCTCCTCAGTTTCCTTCCCCAGGGGTTAAATAATTTTAAAAAATATTTAAAAAGCTGTAACAAAATGACATCAAAGGAAACGAGGGAATGGTTGGGGGGAAGGGTCAGGAACCGTGAAGGGAGTAGAGGAGAGCAAGCCTCTTCCCCAACCCCCAACCTGGATTTTGTGAAGGGAGTACAGGAGAGCAAGCCTCTTCCCCAACCCCCAACCTGGATTCCAGCCTGGACAGGAGGAGGAAGTACCCCCCTAGTGCCCCAGGTACATCCCAGCTGTAGGTGAGGTCAGAGGTCAGGGTATGAAAGTGCCGGTGTGTGTCAATGGGCAGTTGGGCAGAGGCAGGCTGTTCAGAAGATGCCCCCACCTCCCCACTCAACCAGGTACTGCACAGAGCCATCGGGCCGCACTCTCCGAGCAAGGACCCGGACGGGATCCCCACGGGACAGGTAGCCGACACCACCTCGGACTCCACCCCCAGCCCCAGGAGACAAACTACGGCACAGGGGAGAAGGGGGTGCTGAGCGTCTGGGAACACCTGGGGAGGGGGCTGGGACTGAGGAAGATGAGGCAGTCATTGAGTGGGGGGCACTTTTAGGGAGGTCTGTGGGGAAACCAATGTGAAGTTCCAGGGGTGACCTAGGGAGAGAAAGCAACTGTCAATCCAGATGGAGATAAAGACTGACCAGAAATGGAAGCCGTGTGGGGATCAGAGGAACAATAACAAAAAAAATGTTTTAAGAGACCAAGGAAGTTAAGACTATAGAAGTATCACAGGTAAAGGAGTAGAATCTCACCTGTCTGGGGGTTCACCATCCCCAGAGGTCCCTGCGGTGCTGGCAGAGGGGTGGAAGGAAGCGAACATCCGGATGGGACTGCTGGGGTTGGGAAGGAAGAACGTCAGGACCCAAAGCAGGGGAACAGGACCTTCGCCCCCGCTGGGAAGGGCAGAGTGCAAACACTATCCTCAAGGAACCCGTCCCTAGAATACTGGGAGCAGACAATGGTTCTCAAAGCCTCTAGGTAAAGAAGTGGGCAGCCAAAGGGGAGAGGGAAAAGAATTTTGGGTGAGGAAATCCAGAAGATTGTAGGCAATTGGAAGAGAGGATCCAAGGGAGTATATATCTGGTTGGAGGAAGGAGGCGCACTGACCTGGGCAGGCAGCGGGCATCTGTGGGCCGGAAGTTGTAGCCGCTGCTGCCCTGGTAACTCTGGTTAGGGCTGGAGGGTGGTGGAGACGCTGAGGCCTAGAAGGAGCAAAGGACTGAGAGATCATCCTTGTTTCCTTCCCACACCACCATTTGCCCACGGGGTGCCCCTGCCCCTGTACCTGCAGTGCCCTTTGCAGACGAGCCCGCTCCCTCTGCTCCTGGGGCTCGGGCTGGTTGCGCACTGCTGAGGGTGGCCCCAGCTCCTCCATTTTCCCCTTCTGCCTCCTCCTCAGGGGCTCTGGCTCCGGCCTCCGGCGCTTCCCCAGGGGACGTGAGACCCCTCCCCCAGGGCCCTGCCCTGAAGGGAAGCTGTAAGAGGCCTCCTTATCCCCCCAGCCCCCTCCCGGACACCCCAAAGACCTCCCTGTTTCCAAACATACACCCTGAGAACTTCCCCATCCCCCCTGGACCAGTGACCTGGTGGGGGCTCCGTCTCCAGGAGGGGGCTCCACAGGGGGAGGGATCCGAGCATGGAGACCAAACAAGCATTTCCTCTTCTTAATCTCCCTCCCTGAAATGAAACTGGGATGAGGAGAGAAATGATACAGGGTCAGTGCTGGAGAAAAGGGACCCTCCTATGCTGTTAGTCCTTTTCAGGGGGGATCTTCCAGGTGGGCTGCAGCCCCTCCCCTCTCAGGGTGCATATCCATGTCTCCATCTCCTTCTGAGCCTCCCTCAGACTCACCGGTCCTTGTGGCTGTTGAGAGCAGAGAGGAGCTTGGAAGAACGTTCTCCCTTGGGGGTTTCCGAGAGCTGGGGGAGGGGATAGGAAATGGAGTCAGGAGAGCAGTGATTCCCTCCCCCATTTTTCCACATCTCCCTGGTCCACCCTGACCCCTAGAGGTTCACTACTCCTTACCTCTCCAAGGAGCAAACTGTCCCAATTCTCAGAGGTGAAGGGGAGGATCTCACGGTCAAAATCAAAGTATTTTTTCTTACAGCAAACACTGAGGTGGTAGAGGACAAGATGTGCCACATCCACCCTGGAGAAACACTGACTTGTCAGGGTGGTGGAAACATTACAAGAGCCGAGGGGCAGGAAGGGGTGTCCCCCAGGTAAAGTGAAAAACTGTAAAGTGAAAAACTGGGGGTGTGGAGAGAGGACTGATGCTGAGGTTGTGCCCCATATCCAGCTCACCAGCGAAGCTGTAGCCTCCGGACCTTCTCAGGGCCCCCCCGACACACACAGCACTCAAACTCATAGAACCTGGACGTACGCAAGAGAAAGAGAATACACCTTTTACAGGAAACTACACCTGCACGTGGGGGCGGGGGGGTGGGGTGGTGTTCCGAGCAAGGCTTCAGAGGTCAGGAAGACACCTGGTCTGGGATGAGAGGCAGAGCTCCTGGAGGGTCTGCCCAGGCTCACCTGTCCCCGTAAAGGAGGGGCTTGCTCAGACACTGGGTGCAGGCTTCGTGGAACCACTGCAGGCAGCTCCGGCACTGCAGCATCTTCAAGTTCCACCTGAAGGGAAACGCCCTCCTGAACTGCCCCAAACCCTGCTCACCACTCTCCTGCCCCCTTCAGCACTCCCGCCACCCTGCCATTCTCCTTTGTTCCCACCCCCACCACTTGTTCCCTAACCCCCGCCCCTCACTACTCACTCCCCAGGGCCACCACAGTAACAGTAGCTCTGCTGCCGGTTGCTCAGATGCCCAGCGTCCCAGTCCAACCCCTTCAGTCCATATGGCAGGGAGAGCTTCATGCCCAGCATGGCCCGGGCGTAGGGGCCCTTCTTCAGCGCACCCCCCCTCTGCAGGTGGAACAGACAGGTGGTCTCAGGGCTGGGGGAAGGAAGGGCTCCGGAGAGGCTGGGGGTGGGAGGTCACGGGGAGGGGCCCTTACCTTGGTGGCGATGGCAAAGACGCACTGTCGGCAGACCCAGGATGCGCCCTCTCCCTCTCCAGGGGCTGGGGCTCTTGGAACGTGACAGTCCTGGTGATAAGCTGAATAATGAGAATATTGACAGTAGACCACTTACTGCATTGCATACCTGTGTGCGCTAGGTATTGGGACAAGAGTCTTACCCCCATCTCATTTTGTTCTTGACCATGGTCCTGCTGGGGGTGGGCGTATTACCTTTATTTTAAAAGCAGGTGAGGCAGCTGTGGTCCTTATAAGTTTAGGGACTTGCCCAAGGTCAAATGGTTAGAAAAGGCCATACTGGGAACTACCCTCTGCCCGCATTCGGGGCTTCCCTGATAGCTCAGTTAGTAAAGAACACCTGCAATGCAGGAGACCCCTGCATTCGATTCCTAGATCAGGAAGATCCCCTGAAGAAGGGATAGGCTATGCACTCCAGTATTCTTGGGCTTCCCTTGTGGCTCAGCTGGTAAAGATTCTGCCTGCAATGCGGGAAACCTGGGTTTGATCCCTGGGTGGGGAAGATCCCCTGGAAAAGGGAAAGGCTATCCATTCCAGTATTCTGGCCTGGAGAATTCCATGGACTGTATGGTTCATGGAGTCGCAAAGAGTCAGACACAACTGAGGGGCTTTCACTCACTCACACCCTCTGCCCGCAGAACTCATCCATCCCGTCCCAAGGCCGCCTCTCCCTGTGCTGGAAGGCAGTGAGGTTACAGAGTTGTGGAGACTGGCCAGAGCAGTGGCTTGGGGACTCAGACCAGGACAGGCAGTATGAAGACCAGGGCTGGAGGGAAGGGTCAGAGGCACCTGGCAGACCCAGGGCAAGCCGGACCATTCAGGTGTCCTGCCCTCTCACCCACCATGGCGACACTTCTCACAGCTGACCAGCCGGTTCCCAGGGACCACAGTCTCAGAGCGACATACACAGCACAGGAGTTCCTCTCCAGGGAGGGCCGCTGTGAGAGAACAGTGTGTCAGAGGGCCTGTCCTCAAGCCTCTTTTCTGTCCCCTGTGTCAGAAACCCTTGTTTTTCATGGGATCCATACTCTCAGGCTTCTCACCAGGGCTAATGTCTTTCCATAGAACCAGAAACTGGGAATCATCCTCAAACTGAACCAGACACACCTCCCGAGCACTGTCCACCTGGAATGGGTGAGCACAGAAGATGGAACAGGAATCAGGACTAGATAAGGGGAGTGAGAAAAGGTAACAGGTCAGAGGTCTTACCTTTTTGATGGTCCCCAAATATAGCAGCCCATCTGTCCATCTGGCCAGCACATCTTGACCCTCCCAAAGTCGAGGCCGGGGGCCTGAGGTGGGAGCAGGGGAAGCTGGGTCCCAAAGTGGGGGGGCACCAGAGCGGCTCAGCCGGGGGGGCTGTGCCATTGCATCCTGGGGGGGCCTAGTTACAAGTGAGAAGGTAGGAGAAAGTTACGAATATTGAGGAACTAGCCCCCATTTTCTTTGCCTGTTTTTTTGTCAAAGACTTGAGCAGGTGTGCCCAGCCTCCATTTCCCTGAGACACCTGGGTAGGAAACCACTGGGCACCCCTTCCGGCCTTCTTGACTCCAGCTCTCCCAAAAGAGTCACCGGGGGCTCTTTTCTCCCTACCGGCCCCCGACCCCACACCAACCTAGTTCTCTAGTTTCCCAGGTTCCAGAGCTCCCCTGGGATGTTGTATCCCGGGCTTGAGATTTTAGCAGAAACGATGGTTGCAGAGGCAAAGGTTAGCACTCAGTTTCTACTGTCACCTTCTGCCGCTGTTTATAGAGGTATTATAATTGGGGTGCTGTTTCCAGAGGTGTGTTTCGGGAGCTTTTTCTGGAAATGTTTTCTAGAGTGGGAAAGGTTGCCTCCTGGGCCCCCGTGTCTCATTCAGAACAATCATCTTGGTGCTAGGTTATGTCAGGTCACCCTCAAATTCGGGGCTCCCTGCCCCCGGGTTAGATAACTTCCCTGAGTGCCCCGGGAGGGGGGCGTGTCCCAGTCCGGGTCTCCTCTCCCCATAACGGCGAGTCCGAGAGGGGACTTGAGTCGGCCCAGCCCGACCCGCCGCCCGGGCGGCGCGGTTCTCCCGCCCGCGCCCTGCGCGCCGACCCCCGGCTCCCTGCCCGCCCCCCCCCACGGGCGCCTCCCGCCGCCTCCTTACCAGTGACAGCTGGGGCCGCCAGGAGCCGGGTAGAGGCAGACGTGGGAGACTGAGGTGAAACCCCCGCGCGGGGAGGGCACGGCTGGGCGTCGGGGGGGCGTGCAGGCAGAGACCGGGGGTCCCCAGGCCCAGCCCCTCCGTCCCGGCGGCTCTGGGGCGTATGACGCAGCAGCCAAAGCAGCGGCAGCAGCAGGAGGAGGCGGCGGGGGGAAGGAGGGGAGGGGAGGGGAGGGACAAACCGGCTTGGGGGGAGGGTGGAGGGAGGGGAGGGCCGGGGGGAAGGAGGAGCCGGGGGGGCGGGCACCTCCTCACCCCACCTCCCTCACCTCCAGCGGGCCTGGAGGGCGTGGAGCGAGCGGGAGCGTCTCCGCGGATGGGGCGGGCGGGCTCTCGGACCCGGCGGGAGAGGGAATCCCCGCAGCCCCTTCCTCCGGAGGGAGGCCTACCCTCGGGGCAGGAGGGAATCCCCCGCTAGGCCGCCGGCCGGGCCCCCGCCCCGCGCCACATCCGTTAACTCCCCCCCGTCCCGCAGGGTCACTCCGGGCCCCGCCCCGCGCTCTAGTTCACGACCCCGCCTTCCATTCACCCGTCCCATGGCCCCCGCCTCGCCCCCGCCCCCGCCCCGCGGGCTCCGCCCCCGCCCGCCTTTGCCCCGGCCCCGCCCTCCCCGAAGCTAGTTGCCCCCAGCCCCGCCCACTGTTGCCGCGCCTCTGCGCACGCGCGACCCCTCCCGCGCGCGCGGCACCTGGGAAGACCCAGCCTTCCTCTGACGGGGCGGCGGCCCTCGGCGGTTGGAGCGAGGGAGTTAGCCCGTGCGCCCCGCCCGCGCGCCCAAGGCGGGTGCACCGACTAGGAGAGCTCGTACCGAGGCGGTGACGCCGCCGAGAGCCAGCCAATGGCGGCAGGCGGAGCTAGCCCCGGCGGTTCGAAAGAGAAGGCAGAGAAAGAGCGGGAGGAGAGAGGCCGCAGCTTGTGGGCGGGCGCGCCAGCCCCGCCCCGAACTGGGGCTCCGACCTTCCCGCACTCACCGAGTTCCTGCCCTGGGCGAGGGTGGCCTGTGGCGGAGGAGGCGGAACTAGTGACTGGACACCTGGTGTGCACACCCCCCGGACGTGGACTGGGACAGGAGCGGGGCGGGGGGCTACCCTGACTCTGGGGTGACCCGTTAGAAAAGCCGAAGCCCTGTTGTCCCCGCTAAACACAGACATCTGACAGAATGGAAGAGCCACAGCTCCCATCTTCATGGATATGACAAATATCCCCCTTATTGGGCAACCGCTAATAAAACCTTTATTTGAAAACAACAAAAAATTCTCTTATTTGATAGACCCAGGTATTAGCGCCCCCTCCCAATAAGCCCCCCCCCCCCACCGTGTGTCTCACACACACACACACACACACACAAAATCTAGATCCATCTTCATTTCTTGTTGGCCTGGGCAGTGCCAATAACACACTGGTTCACCTGCGGGCAGGGGATTTAGACAAACAGGATAAAGTTTTCAGAGCAACCAAAAGAACAGTTTTCCCCAAAGCACCTCTGAACCCCCAGTATTAGGGCTGCCCTCAGAATCCTGAAATAAGGGCTCTGAAAGCAGGTTCAGGCTGGTCTCAGTTCTCCCACGCCCACTGGGCACACTAGATCTGGAAGAGGAAAGGCCAGAGAAGGGACAGAACCCCGTCAGAGCAGAGAGAGGCACTTCTCTTTCTAGACACCCCCAAAGCCCTCCCATGACCAACGCTCAATAAGCTAGATAACAGGGCAACATAAACGTGGGAACCAAAGCTCCTTTGAAAATTAATGATCCTCAGTCTAGGGCAGGAAATGTACAAGATGAATCTGGAGAAAGGACTACTGGGAACTTGTCTAAAGGGCACAGGAGCCAAGTTGGAGCTTCCACTGGCCGAAGGCGGGCAATTTGAGCATCAGAAAGAATAATGACTTCAAAGGATATATACCAAAAGTACAAGTGTTACCTCCTGGATAAAAACACTGGTCACCTTTGGAAGTTGCCAGGATACCAACTTATAATAGTGAAAATTGGTGAAGAATCGAGCATTTATCCCATTTTACCTATATGGACTGCATTTCAGAATAACCAAATAGATGATAAGGGAGAGTTCTCAAGAATCGTGATTAATAAATGTAGAACAGCTGAGAAAATTAGAAAATCATCATTTTAAAACTCCCTAATAATAGATCCAGTAGTCATGTATGGATGTGAGAGTTGGCCAGTGAAGAAAGCTGAGCGCCGAAGAATTGATGCTTTTGAACTATGGTGTTGGAGAAGACTCTTGAGAGTCCCTTGGACTGCAAGGAGATCCAACCAGTCCATCCTAAAGGAGATCAGTCCTGGGTGTTCATTGGAAGGACTGATGTTGAAGCTGAAACTTCAATACTTTGGCCACCTCATGTGAAGAGTTGACTCACTGGAAAAGACCCTGATGCTGGAAAGGATTGGGGGCAGGAGGAGAAGGGGACGACAGAGGATGAGATGGTTGGATGGCATCACCGACTCGATGGACATGGGTTTGGGTAAACTCTGGGAGTTGGTGATGGACAGGGAGGCCTGGCGTGCTGCGATTCATGGGGTCGCAAAGAGTCAGACACGACTGAGCGACTGAACTGAACTAAACTGAATAATAGATCTGGGGCTTCCATGGTGGCTCAGTGGCAAAGAACTGCCTGCCAATGCAGGAGAGGTGGGTTCGATCACTGAATCGGGACGATCCCCTGGAGAAGGACATGGCAACCCACTTCAATATTCTTGTCTGGAAAATCCCATGGACAGAGGAACCGGGTGGACTACAGAGTTGGACATGACTTAGTGACTAAACAACAACAAACAATAGATCTAGATAGCATCGCTGATAAAATCACTAGTGGAGAAGTTGAAGGGAGTTTTTAAATGGATAGATCGGGCTGACAATATCCAAATCCAGTCATCAATTTTTATATCATTAAAGGTGAAACAACTAGGGGGAGGGGGAAAAAATGGAACAACTCGATACTAGGTGCCTCCTGATATGATGCAATAAAATGTATCACATCATTTAAATTTTCTTGCCAAGAAATTTGAATCTGATTCAAATCAAGCCTCCAAACCTAATTACAAGGAAAAAAAAAAATGTGGAGGAAAGAGGAAGCAACCAGCCAAAATCTAGAACATGGTATGTTCTATAGAACAAATCACCCCACTTCTTCAACAAATAAATATGGGGGTGAGGTTATTACAGATTAAAAGAAGCTCAAAAGACCATTTCAATTAAATTAAAAGGGTGGTCCTTGCTTTGATCCTGAATGGAACAAACACTAATGTATAAAAGGCATCTGAGACAATCAGGGGAAATTTAACATAAACTGGGTATTAGAGGATATCAAAGAGTTCATGTTGTTGGGTATTAATGATGTTGGTAGAACTTTAATTGAACTTGTAAAGTAGCAAGGGAAATCCTGATTAAAGCAGAAGACCATGGCAGGGCGCTAAGGTGGCTGATCACTTCCACAGCAGCAAGAGTGCAGAAGAACACCTGCAATCCGAGACCCTGAATAAAGCCAGAAAGCATCTCAAGGCTATATCCTCAGGAAAATGAGTTATCAGAGGACTAATTACCCTCCAAGGCAGTCTGTAAAGAAACTTCCTGACTTAACTCTTGTAGAGGGAGCTTAAGTTTCTTAGAGAATTCATAGCATAAACACTGCTGATGCTTGTGGGGACTGGAGCCTGAATTCACACTGTCTATTTGGAATAGCTTGAAAACCTGTATGTCTTTGATCCAGGAATCCCATTTCAAAGAATCTCTCTCTGGATAGTTAGATGTAACCAAGCAAATATAAAATGATATGTACAAGGTTAGTCAACATAGTCTTGTTTGTAATAGTAAAAGGGTGGAAAGAAGCCAAGTGTCCAGTAGAGGGAACTGGTGGATAAACTTTGGTGCATCCATACAGTGGAGTCCTAGGCAAATGTAAAAATAATGGGATGATCTCCGCTGCTGGGGAATCATCCTAGGGCTGTGTGATTTTTTTCTTTTTCCCCTTCTCTCCTTGGCCACAGCCCTGTCCTTAAGGCTGTGTTGTTAATCAAAAAAAAAAAAAAAAGGGCAGGACAACATATAATACATGAGAGAGAGGGGAAGAGATGTCTTATGTAAGAAAGAGGGAAATCCCATACATATTGCTTGTATTTGCAAAAAGAAACACTGAGAGGAGAAGTAAAAGGATAAAAGATGAGAATGACTACTAGGACCAGCTGGAGAATGCGGTGGGCGGGGCGGAGGTTAAATCTCACTTGTATACAGCTTTCTACATAGTTTTGACCTTTCAACTACCTAGTTTTAAAAACTTAATTCAAACCCCCCTGAAGTCAATAGTTAAATGCCTGGCAAATGTACATCCTTTCGGGATGCACGTGCCACTGGCCTGAAGGACCAGGGTGGAGAAGCCTACAGTCAGCAGGGACCCTGACAGGGACCGGGCTGGTAGTGACCGCACCTTGGAGGCGAAGCGTAGGGAGTTGAGGGACTCGGAGACGTTCTCTTCCAGGGGAGAGATGTTCACAAACATGAGCCTGTGGACAGAGGAGAGGGGGGCAAACCACAGAATCAGTGACCAGGTCTCCACTACGTCACTGCCTCCACCCTGACCCTGACATGGTGCCTCCCAGCCCACCCCTTCCGCTCACATCTTGGCACTGCCGCCCAGAGAGTTCTGCAGCAGGTAGGTGAGCTTACTGTTCCGGTAAGGCACGTGGGACTCCTACAGGGTGGAGAGGGACAGGCGATTAGGAGAGGGCTGGGCTGGGGACAGCCAGCACCAGCCTCTTCCCAGGGTCCACCTGTCCCCACCCCCATTCCTACCTTGTTGCTCAAAGCCATGATGACCAGCCCCAGCGTGGACAGGCTGCTGTTAATGGCCTGCGTTTCCCGAAGGCGTTCCCGCTCCCCAGGGCCAAGGGCTAAGCCAGGATCTAGCCGCTCACTCCCAGCCAAATCCACAAGGCTGAGGGGGGCCGCACACTGCAGGCCTCGGCCAGCATGCTCCCCAGAGATCTGCAGCTGGAACACGCTGTGACTACGCGACGAGCGCTCATTCTGGGCTGTGCGGGCGACAGCCCGGTTCTGGCCGGCTAGATGGAGCAGGGCCTCCACCTGGGGATGGGGCACAGCAAGAGGTGAAGACAGGCAGCGGTCAGCACGTAGCCAGGTCAGGTGTGCATGCATGCCTGTGTGCTCAGTCATTTCAGTCAAGTCCGACTCTTTGCAACCCTGTGGACTATAGCCTGCCGGGCTCCTGTCTATGGGGTTCTCCAGGCAAGAACACTGGAATGGGTTGCCATGCCCTCCTCCAGGGGATCTTCCCAACCCAAGGATCAAACCCACGTCTCCTATGTCTTCTGCACTGCGGGCAGATTCTTTACCCACTGAGCCACCTGGGAACCCACAGGTCAGATATGGCAATAAGCAAGACCCAGCACCTGCCTTCTTGGTGCTTTTTTCTAGCTAGCGAAAGACTAAATAATTAAAATACAGTGTGTCTGAGAGTATCAAGGAATAAAAAGAGCAAAGCAGTGTGTGATGGTGAGGGTTGCAATTTTAGAAAGGACAACCAGCAGTAATTTCCTGACAGTCCAGTGGTTAGGACTTGGCGCTTTCACTGCTAGGACACAGGTTCAATCCCTGGTTGGGGAACTAAGATCCCATAAGTCATGCAGTGTAGCCAAAAGTTAAAAAAAAAAAAAATATGGTCAGGGATGGCCTCAACACCTTAAAATCTTTAAGGTGGTGAGGGAGCAATCCAACCCTACTGGGAAAGGAACGTAAGACCATGTCAGGCAATGGAGAGAGGAGGTGCAAAAGCCCTGATTCAAGGGTGTGATGAGCAGGCTGAGGAAAAGCCCGGAGGCTGCCAGGGATGTCGTGAACCGAACAAGCAGAGTGGGCGGAGATGAGACCAAGGACGCCATGTGGGGCCCAGGGGCACCCACCTCAGGAGACGCGTCACTTCTCTCCACACCTTGGTTCCGTGAAGGTGGATGCACCTCACAGCCCACCAGCCAAAGCCAAGCGTCCAATCTACCGTCACCACTCGCCCTTCCTCATCCTGGCCCGCTCCGCCCACCTCCATCCGGCGTCACTCTGCCTGTGCCACAGCCCTCCGACCCCGTGTCCAGGCCTGGTGGCCCTGAGCGCTCACCTCCCTCTCACAGGAGACAGGAACGTAGCGTGCGTTGGTGACGGTGAGCTCCTCGCTGCCTGGCCCTGCCCGGCGAATCTCACACTCACCCCCCTGGCCCTTCCGGGTCCCAGTGGCCAGCAGGTCTCGGACAGTCTCATTATAGATCTCTACGTAACTTGCCACAAAGCTGTAGGTCCAGCCCTGGCCACTTAGCTCCTGGGCCACAGAAAAGAGGTGCCGCAGGGCCCGAGGGATCAGCCCCTCCATCTGGGGGTCTCCCGCAGGCCCACCCTCCATGGTGAAGGTCTTGCCACTGCCTGTCTGGCCATAAGCAAAGATGCACACTGGATAGCCATCCAGGGCTGACTGGACAAGCATGGAAATCTCCTCAAACACTTCATCCTGTCCACTCCCTGGTGGGAACACCCGGTCAAAGGAGAAGTCATGCCGGGTAGGGGCAGCTGGCGCCCCACTCAGGGTCCCACGCCGCTCGTCAGACCGGAGGAGGCTGAGGCGGGTTGGAGGGTCTGAGGGTCCACAGGGGCCAGAGGGAAACTGGAGGAAGCCAGGGGATGGGGTGGACTCCCCTGGAAGGACGGGGCGGACCCGGCAGAACACACGGATGTTGCCTTTGAGTTCCTGCAGTTGGTTGTGTAACCGGCGGCGCTCCATCTCGAGCCCATGGAGACGCTCTTCCCGCTCAGCCAGTATGGCCTCCCGGGCTGCAGCCTCCTGGCGCAGAGATGCCACCTCTGCCTGGCTATCCAACAGAGAAGCTTCTGAGGTCTGCAGCCTCCTCTGTCCAGAACAGAACAGACACAGACGGTGAGACGCAACCAAGACTAAGAAGTTTCACGATGGGACTGGGGGTGGGAGGTGGGCTGGCCCCTGACCCCAAGGACTTCACAGTCTGGTAAAGAAGAGATAAGTGTATTGTAAAGTAATTAGCCCCCAACTAAAATAAATAAATTTATTTTAAAAAAATAAAATAAAAATAAAATAAAATGATATGTGAATAAGTTAAAAAAAAAAAAAAAAGAAGAGATAAGTGAATGTTAATCATAGTATTAGAATAAAGAGTACATGGGAGCACCAGAAAGGGCATGAGGAAGAGGATATCTAGGCTGACACCCGAAAGCGTGGGAGTGAACCAAGGATGGGGTGCAGATGGAATATCCCACAAAGAGGGATGTGCATATGCCAAACGCCCTGAATTGAGAATCGAGTCATTTGAGAGACTACAAGTAACTCATTCTAGCTGGTGCTCACCAAAGAGCCAAATGGATGACATGCGGGAGAGAGAACGCATGGGAACCTTTATCAGTGAAGATGGACAGAAAGAAAGGAGGTGGAGAAGTAGAGGAGACGCAGATGGGAGAGGGGCGGGTTATGGAAACAGTCAGAATGGGGTGAAGTGGGGCAGGAAGCAAGACAGGTAGAAGTGGGCAGAGAGGGGCGAGCAGGGAGCAGGGTGGGGGCGGTACTGCCACACAGAGGCGCTCAGGGCTTCAGAGCCCAAAGCGACTTCTGGGCCACCTAGAGAGAAGGGTGGCATTAGACAAGAAAGCAGCCCTCACCTCCTGCTCTCCCAGCCGGGCAGCCAGTCCCCTGCGCTCCTCCTGCAATCTCAGCTGTTCTTTCTGGAGCTCTTGCACCAAGCCTTCCTGTGTGCCCAGCCGCTCTTCCAGCTCCAGGACGCGGGCACTCAGGTTCCCCAGCTCCCGCTGGCCCTGCTCGGCCTGGGCCCGCACCCTGGTCAACTCTTCTTCCAGGGTCCTGCGCTCTGCCCTCAGGGCCGAGGCCTGTTGCTGGGCCTCCCTGAGCTGGTCCCGCAGCTGTTGGTTCTCCTGGTCCAGCACTTGCTTCCTCTCACGGTAGCATTTCAGCTCTACGTTGAGGTCACATAACTGCCCCTTTAAGTCCCAGCCCGGACGTTTGGGTTTCTTCCCTCCCACCATGGGAGCCACAGCTATCGCTAAGATGGGCACAGACAAGACAGAGGTCAGGGGAGCCCTAGCTCTGTCTCCCTCCTCCCTCCTAGCCTTAGGGCCTCCACACCTGAGGCTCCATCTCCTTCTCCTTCAGGCAGGGAAAGGACCAAAAGGATTTTTCTGGGTACTTACCACCTCCTCTCCCCATCCCAGCCTCTCACCCAAGATCTTATTTGTCACCTACTTCCAGGCTTCTGGGCGGGAACAACAGGACCTGGCTTCTGAGTCTTCAGCACTAGAGAACCAGGAAGGTGGCATCAGGGGCGATAATACCAGGGTCCCTCCACCTCTACCCGCCTCCCTTCACCCCCAATCCCTTCTCAGCCCTGGCTCTCAGACACTATTATTACCTGGGGCAAGAGCCGTGGAACATCGGGGTCCTGGCTTCCTGGGAGCTTTGGGCACAGGTGGGAGACAGGGGAGAGGAAAGCAGAGTCATGACTCCCAGGGTAGCACGCACTTGGGCTGGGAGTGCATCCAAAGACAGAGGAGTTGCTTTTTCAGAAGATTAGAAATAAGATAACCTTCCTCCTCCTCTAAATCTGACCAACTCCTAAAGATATCCTTCCTATGACAACATGCCAAGAAACAAGTTGGACCAAGACAAGCGAAAAGTGCAGGGGGGCGAACGCTGCGTGAAGTATGCTGCCGTGTGTGTAAATGCACTAGGTGGCACGCCCATACCTGCTCGTGAACCCACAGAACATCCCCGCAAGGACCACGCTGCCCCGAGGGAGGGGGCTGGGCGACTGGGGAACAGAAGCAGGAGGGAGACCTCTCACTGCATAAGAACTTCTGTGCCTCCGGAATTGTGAAACCAGTGAAACGAGTTACCTATTCAAAATCAGCTACGATTGAAAGAAAAGACAAAGACAGAAATGAGCTGAAGAGACTGTGGACTGGGTTTCTCCAGCCCCAGCACCCACCTGCGGCCTGGCCTTGTGTCTGTGGCACGGAGCTGAGGGCTGCTGCTCTGGGGCGGGTCGTGGTCACTCTGGTGCCCAGGCCTCGTGTTCTTTTCTGGGGAAAGACAAGGGTGGGGTGGGGTCCACAGCTCCCTCCCTGATGGTTTCACACACATTCGTCCATGGATCTCCAAACCCAGTTCACCTTCTCCGGCTCCAAGGCCTCCTCCATCTGGTCGGGTCCCCTCTTCAGCCTGCGTCCCGAGAGAGGCAGCCGGGAAGCGGCCTTGGCCAGGGGTCTCTTCAGCTCTACGTTTCCCTTTACTTCCAACAATGGGGACCTCTGCTGGGAAGAAAGAGGCCCTTCAGACCACACCCTGAGGCCCCAATGTCCCAGGAGCTCCCCTTTATGGCCCCCCGAGCCTGATAACATCATCGCCAACAAGCACTAACTCAGTACCCCTGAGGCCACACCTTGGGGCTCTCTGATGAGGTGCCAGCCAAAAACCATGGAGGGACGTGGGACTCGACACAGTCCCTAAGGGACTGGACAGATAGACACACGCTGGACTTCAGGTAACGTTAAGGGGAGTACCTAAACAAGCAGCGAAGAAAGCCTCCTTTTGGAAGGCAAAAACTCGAGCCTGCACATGGCATGGCTGAGAAACCCATAAACTCTTTTAGTGAGAGCTGAGAATCATAAAGGAGGGAGTGACTTAGAAAAGAGACCAGGCTGAAGGTTGGGTGGGAGGAGCAGGTAACATTTATTAGGAACAGTTTCAAACGTTTTATCTGTATCAACTGACTTAAACCTCACAGCAGCCCAGGGAGGAGGTGCTATAATTAGCCTCACCTTGCCGATGAGGGAAGGAAGGCGCTGGGAAGCAAAAGAGCTGGTCTAAGGTCATTGATGAATAAAAGGCAGAGCTGGGGTTAGAAGCCCAGACAGTCTGGTTCTGGAGGCTGAGTTTTTAACCACTGGACCACACTGTCCTGTAGGGCACTGATGCCACGCTAAGGAGTTTAGGTTTGGGCCCTGCATGCATGGAGAGCCAGATACAGTTTCTGATCAGGCATGTGAAAGAATATATGAAAGAGGCTATTATCAACAGTAATAATGAGGTGGAAGTAGATTGACTGGCAAGCGGAAGATAAGAAAGTAGCAGCATGAGCAGTTTGGAGAGCACCAAGGACAGGTGTGCAGTGGGGGTATGGGAAGGGAAGAGCCTCCCCTCTGAGCAGCCCAGCTGGGTCCAGGGATCACGCCCACCCTCTGCTTACTCCTGCCTCGGGTGACCAACCATTCTGGTTTGCCAAGGACCGAGGGGTTTCTTGGGACACAGGACTCTCAATGGTAAAACCAGGTCACTTCTCTGCAAACCAGGACACGTGGTCACCCTTCTCCTATCCCCGCAGGAAAGCACCACATATAGATCAATTTCTGAATTTCACTATGGATAACTATTAATTCCTAGGCCCGTTTCTTGCTGCCCTTCAGTTTACTTCATTCATTCTTTACAAAATGCCTATTACATGCCAAGAAATGATGTGGATTCTGGAGTAACAGTCGTGGTCCCTGTCCTCAGGATGGCCACAGAACGGTAGGCAAGTAAAACATAAAGAGATGATTAAATCTTACTGAGTGCTATCAGGAAAGGATCCCAAAGGATGGAGTGGGCATCCAGTTTCGATGCGGAGAGTGTTAGACACAATCCTACAAAGTATTTTTAGGCTGAGCCTTGAGGACGAGAAAGAGTTGGCTTGATGGGCTTGAGCCAAGGAGCAGCATTCCAGGCAGAAAGCAAGGAGAGGGATGTGCAAGGAATGATGGATTATTCTTTCCAGCTGAACACAGGGATGTGCAGAGAGAGTGGGGAGAGGAGGGTAGAGGCAGGAAGGAAAGACTGGGGCAGCTGGGATGCCAGCATGGAGTCTGGGGTCTACTGAAAGCAAGAGGACTCTGACGTTTTTCAGTAAGAAGAACAGTATGACTCAATTTGTACTGAAAAAGTGAACTGTGGACTTCCCTGGTGGTCCGGTGGTTAAGACTCCATGCTTCTACTGCAGGGGACTCAGGTTCGATCCCTGGTCAGGGAACTATGACGCTGCATACCGCACAGTGCAGCCAAAGAATAAAAAAAATTAAGAAGGTTTAGGGGCTTCCCTGGTGGCTCAGTGGTAAAGAGCCCACCTGCCAGCGTGGGGGACACAGGTTCCATCCCTGGTCTGGCAGGTTCTCACATGCTGCGGAGCAACGGAGCCTCTGAGCCACAACTATTGAGCCTGCGCTGTAGAGCCCGAGCTCCACAACAAGAGAAGCCACCACAATGAGAGCCCACTCGGCAACTAGAGAGTAGCCCCCACACACCTCTAGAGAAAAACAAAGACCCAGCACAGCCAAAAAGAAATAAACAAAATTATACAACAAAAAGATAGACTAAGGCATAGTTTTGAAGTTTTCTTTTTCTTTTAAGTGAACTGTGTCCAGTGCAAAGAATGAATGGAAATAGAAAGTGAGGGTTATCACAGCAGAGGGATGGCATCATTCTCTCCGCCATCCATTCATCATGGGTCTGTCCCATTAGGTTTGTTGAATGATGCTCTGGACCAGATACTGTTCTAGGCCCTGGGGCAAGAGTAACGAATGTAAAGTTCCTGCCTGCCCAGAGCTTACTTTCCAGGGCAGCCTTTCCAAAATGGGGTACAAGAGAAAGCTCTACAGAAAATGAACTGTCTTCTCAATTCTCCCAAGAATGTAAACAGCCATTCTAACCATTCTAACTGCTCAAGAGAGAAGTTATTCATTAGATACAAAGGATGCCTTAGGGCATTAGAGCTTAATTCCCCAGGAACTCAGTTGAGAGGGGATATTCTAAGAGTCTGAGGGCTAAGCAGAGGTAGCATGGGGGGGAGGGGGTGGAAAAGAGGGCAGGCAACGAAGGAGACGAGTCCGGCTGACTCCAAGAAGCCTGCCCTGCATCCCAAGATAACAGGAGGAAAAGCTGTGTTTGTTTTTCAGTTAAACTTCTCGTTTTTAAATATTGTTGATTCACATGCAGTTGTGAGAAGTAACGTGGAGAGATCTGAGAGTACCTGAAGGCTAATTTTTAAGAGATGCTAAGTTTAACTTCAGCAAAGTGAGGTTGAACTACTTGTGATACAAAAAGATTCAGGGATGCTCACAGAGAAAACTTTGAACCAATCTGATATCCTGTTTTGTTTTGTTTTTTTAATTCTTAGTTCATTGGTTTATTATCTTTCCTTAGACTGTGAGCATCACAATATGCCTGTTCTATTTACAGCTACAGAACCAGAGTGCCTAGCACAATGTCTGCTATACAGTAGGACTCAATACAGTTTTAAAGGAATGAAATTAGATGGCCACCAGCAGTGAAAGTGAAAGTGGCTCAGTTGTGTCCGACTCTTTGTGACCCCATGGACTATACCGTCCATGGAATTCTCCAGGCCAGAATACTGGAGTGGGTAACCTGTCCCTTCTCCAGGGGATCCTCTCAATCCAGGGATGGAACCCAGGTCTCCCGAATTGCAGGCGGATTCTTTACCAGTTGAGCCACAACGGAAGCCCAAGAATACTGGAGTGGGTAGCCTATTCCTTCTCCAGCGGATCTTCCTGACCCAGGAATTGAACCAGGGTCTCCTGCAATGCAGGTGGATTCTTACCAACTGAGCTGAGGGAAGCCTGTCCACCAGCAGGGATATACTTAAATAAATAAACTGTGATACGTTCAAACTACTGGCTCATATACAAATAAAAAGGAAAAAAAAAAGAAGTTGCATTCTCTTTTCCCTGCCACTTGCAGAATTTTGCACAAAGAATACTGATTTTAATTTTTAATTAAATGTAGTATGAAAAGTAAATTTTTCTTTTCAGTATTTCAAGGTCAAACACTGAATTTCTTAATCAGCCATGCCCATTGTTCTCCCTTCGCTAATATAGTGGATCACCTAAAGACTTACCTCCTTGGAATTTGTGTGGGTTCAGAAAATGTGTTCAAAGGTTTGTTTACTCAGGACAACTCCAAAGAGCACAGTATTTAATTTTCTCCCATCTATAAAGCTGGACAGAACAACTCCCAACTTTCCACAATAAGCTCCTTCTATATCACCTTCCATAATATAAAAGCAGATTTTCACTGAACCCCTTCTATACCACTTCCCAGGTTCAGAGATGGACGCCCTGCTGCTAAGTCATCCATGTGCACGTCTGCTCCCACCCCTTACCCACTCAAGAACAGCATCCAGGCAATCCTTCCTTCTCTGTACCTTTCCCTTTCTCCTGGATCCTTCCAGTTAGTATACAACACATGCTGTTATTGCTTCCAACCCAAAAGTCTTTCTCTCCTAAACCCAATCAGGCTTTCATTCCCACCATTCCACCAAAACTGCTCTCAAGGCCGTAAGTCACCCTGTGTTGATCACTCCCTCTTCCTAAACACACTCTTTTCACTTAAGCTCCCGGGAGATCATCCTCTCCTGGTTTTCCTACCTCTCTGGTAGATCCTCTTCATCTCCCCAAATTTTAACAGTGGTCTTTCTAATCTCTATGTTCTAGGCCACTCCTATGGCTTTGCACACCACTCATATGCTGCCAACTCCCAAGCTTACGTCTCCAGCCCAGACTTTGACTCTGAAGTCACGGAACTGCCTCCTCAATGTCACCACTTGGAATCCTAGTAAACATGCCAAACTCTGACCGCCTGCCCTCTAATCCTTTCAACCTTACAAGCTTCCTCCATCTCAGTTTATATAACTCCCTCTTTCAGCTGCTCAAACAAATACATCTATAGTCCTCTCATTCTCTTATATACCACAAAGTCTGATGTCAGCAAATGTGGCCAACTCTGTCTTCCAAATAGATCCAGAATCGGACCACTTGTTACCACTTCCCCTGCTGCTCCCATGACTCAAATCGCCATCATCTCTCACCTGGATTATCACACTCCACTGGTTCTCAGCTAGGGATGACTTTATCCCCAGGAGATGTGTGACAATGTCAGGAGACACTTTGACTGGCATGGTTAGGTGGGGGTTGCTACTGTCATCTAATGGGTAGAAGCCAGGAATGCTGCTAAACATCAGTCAATGTATAGGACAGCCCTCCACCACCAATAAAATGTCAATAATGTTGAAAGTTGAGAAAACCCGCTCATTCCTAACAGCTCTCCTTGTTTCTATCCTTGCTCCTTTACAGGCTAATCTCAATGCAGCTGCTAGAATGGTCCTCTTCAAATATAAGACAGATCTTGTCTCTCTGCTTAAAACCATCCAGTGATTCCCCATCTCACTCAGAGAAAAAAACCTAAGTCTTCACAGTGGCCTGTGCAAGAAGTCTGTTATCCGACTTCCCTTACCACAATATTCCCTCTTGCTCATTCCAATCCGGCTTTGCTATACAACTCTAGGAACTTTGCTCTAGGGGATTCCCTCTGCTTGGAATGATCTTAATAACCCCTTGCCTGTTTCCCTCACTTCCTTTAGGTCTTTATTCGTCTTTCACCTTCTGCACTGGGAGCTTACTAAGACCACCCAATTTAATTGTCTATCTTGCCAACTGGCCTCCCCTCTTCTCCTCTTAATCTGCTCTAACTATTCCTTTTCTAGATAGCCCTTAAAACCTTAACAGCATTAGACAATTTACTTATCACATATTGTCTGTCTCCCCAAAGAATGGCAGCTCCATGAGGACAGGGATCTCTGCTGTATCCCAAGCACATCGTAGGTGCCTGGTAAATATGTGATGAATAAATATGAGAAGGCTTCTATTCTTTTTCATTGTCACAATACACCGCTCCACTCTCTGGCTGACACGATACAAAAAACTATCTCTTTGTAGCAACTTGACTTTGGGTAAATCTGAATGCCAGACACTAGTAAACAGAGGATTCTGGCAGGAGCCCTTTTCCGGCACCAGAAGTCAACCCACTCTCACTGTCACAAACACACTTCTCTCCGCTGGATGGAGGGGGCTGCAGGAGGGCGTGGGGTGCCGCAGGGCACTGATGAGAGAAGACAGTAAGTTAACCAGTCCCACTGAGAAAGATCTCGGCAAAACCTGGGGAAGAAGTGATAATGCAAAGTCCTTCAGTTCAGAGTACTCCACCCCTCTTCCATTCCGAGGCCCCCAAGTGGCTGCAAAGAGGAGAGGACACGAAAAGGCATTATTAGCAGGGATTCGGCTTCAGTCACCGTTTCCCCAAGGGCTAGAGGCCATCTCGGAACTCACACTGAATGGACGGGAGGGAACGAGTTCAGACAAGCCTGAAGATCCTGGACACATGAAAGTGAGGAAGGGTGCGGGGGCTCCCTGAAGCTGCGAGAAGGCAGGCCGACGTGACCCCGCTCTACGGGGCCTCTCCCTGCCTTCTCCGCCCTCCACTCCGCATCCCTCCCACGGAGCGGGGCACGCGGATCTGGGCCCTGGCGGCCGGACCGAGGCCTCCGGCCGGTCAGCGCTGAGGGGTGCGGCAGCCGGCTGTCGTCCCCGCGCCGCCCGCCACTCACCTGCGGCTCCATGTCCGGCTCGGGGCCACTCACGCCGGGCAGGCGCAGTGAAGAGGACACCGAGCCGGGGCTCCCGGGGCCCGCGTTCTCTCGCGCGCCCGCGACACAGGGTACGCGCGCTCCGGGCCCCTGCGCTGCGCCGCCAGCCCCTGCGCTGCGCCGCCAGCCCCTGCGCTGCCACACCCGCCACTTTTGAATTTCAACGGCCGCCACCAGGGCTCACCTCGCTCCGCCCGCAGGGGCCAATCGTCGCCGTCGCCTCAACGAGGGCCAATCGCAGCGCCCGCCGCCGCCCGAGGCCACACCCCGCCCGGCCGCCACCGCCTCCTTCCTGCTCCCCCCTCCCGCCGCGGCTGGCGACTGAGCCCCTTCCGGCACCACTGCTTCTTTCCTCACCCCACCCCCGCTCCAGCGGGGGGCGCGCGGCGCTTCCGCTCGGCTCCCGGCCGCCGCTGGCAGCGTCAGAAATGGCCGGGAGCGCGCCGCCCGAGCGTAACTCGTGTGGGGGCGGGGACGCCGGCGCAGAGGAGGCGCGCCTGCGCAGAAGGACCTGTGCGGGCCGCGGAGCCGGACGAGCGCCTCCTAGCCGCGGCGGCAGTAGGCAACGCGTTCGCAAGCCCCAAACTGGACCGGTGGGGCTGCCGCTGGTGCGCGACGTCTCCGCGCCGCTGAGGACTGATCCCCGAAGCTGGATCCCGCTTGCTGTTGTCAGAGTGAATGATTCTGCTCATTCCCCCGGTCTCTTTGGCGTTTCTCACCACATTTAAGGACCTTGAGTACAGCTGGCCGCTCCATGGAAGCCCGACGGTGGGGATTCGAGGTACAGAGGAGGAGGATTTTTCTCTGCGGTCACCCTCCTCGCCTTACCTCCTGGGTGTGTACCTGGGCGCTGTTACTGGTGCTGGAGAACTGACTTGAGTGTTTCCGCGGCTAGAACCCACGGAGGATTTACTGCTTCCGTTTATGGAATATTTTTAATGCTCTTCAGATAAATCGCTCCATTTACTGGGCTTTTAATATGTGTCAAGTGCTTTCCATTTCTTATCTGCAAGCCATAAAAAGGAGACAGGTTCGGAAAGGTTAAGTTAACAAGTGCACAAGTAACGAACCACACTGCTGATCGGAAGTGTGATTGGATCTAGATTCCACTAGCTTCAAAATGCAAGGTATATCGGTTATCGCACAATACTTCTAATATTCTTAGTAACAGCAACAACCCCTGACCTGTGAATAATTTGCAGTGTTTCTACTACCCACTAGTTACCAACCAACCCTGGGGGTAGGCAGGGCAGGGATTTTATTTATGAGACTGAAAGAGGACTCCTAAGGGATTTGTCTTGGTGCATAGTTGGAGACACAGTTCAGTTGCCCAGTTGTGTCTGACTATTTGCCACCCCATGGAGTGCAGTACGCCAGGCCTGCCTGTCCATCACCGACTCCCGGAGTTTACTCAACTCATGTCCATCGAGTGGGTGATGCCATCCAACCATCTCATCCTCTGTCGTCCCTTTCCTCCTGCCCTCAGTCTTTCCCAACATCAAGGTCTTTTCCAGGAGTCAGTTCTTCTCATCAGGCGGACAAAGTATTGGAGTTTCAGCTTCAGCATCAGCCCTTCCAATGAATACTCAGGACTGATTTCCTTTAGGATTGACTGGTTGGGTCTCCTTGCTGTCCAAGGGACTCTCCTCAAGAGTCTTCTCCAACACCACAGTTCAAAAGCATCAATTCTTCAGCGCTCAGCTTTCTTTACAGTCCAACTCTCACATCCATACATGACTACTGGAAAAACCATAGCTTTGACTAGGCAGACCTTTGTTGGCAAAGTAATGTGTCTGCTTTTTAATACACTGTCTAGGCTGGTCATAGCTTTTCTTCCAAGGAGCAAGCGTGTTTTAATTTCATGGCTGCAGTCACCATCTGCAGTGATTTTGGAGCCCCAAAATACAAAGTCTGTCACTGTTTCCATTGTTTCCCCATCTGTTTGCCATGAAGTGATGGGACCGGATGCCATGACCTTAGTTTTCTGAATGTTGAGTTTTAAGCCAGCTTTTTCACTCTCCTCTTTCACTTTCATCAAGAGGCTCTTTAGTTCTTCTTCGCTTTCTGCCATAAGGGTGGTGTCATCTGCATATCTGAGGTTATTGATATTTCTCCTGGCAGTCTTGATTCCAGCTTGTGCTTCCTCCAGTCCAGCATTTCACATGTTGTACTCCGCATATAAGTTAAATAATCAAGGTGACAATGTACAGCCTTGACGTACTCTTTTTCCAATTTGGAACCAGTCCGTTGTTCCATGTCCAGTTCTAACTGTTCTTGCCTTGAGAACCCCATGAACAGTATGAAAAGGCAATTGGAGACACACCAAACTGGAATTCAAGCCTCCTATCTTCTAATTCAGTGCTTTGACTTGAATTCAAACTTGTGCTTGTGGAGGGGAGCAGACTGCGGGGAAACACAGTGTCTAAAAACCCTGTCATCATCCCCCAACATTTGAAATCCTAGGAAACCTACAAGGAGAAGGAGCTTGAAGAGTGAGCCGTGATGAAGGAAACCAGAGAAGACCAACACTTACTGGATGGGTAAAGAGGTCTGAGAAGGGAAAGCTGAGAAGATATGTATATCAAAAGATATTTATCAAAGTGAAAAAAATGTTAGAGTGGGAGAAATATGGACATTAAAGAGGAAAAAGTTTACTTATCTTAATTGATGCAGAAAGACTGCTTAAAATATTCAACATCCGTTGATATTGAAGAAAAAACCATAACCTGATAAAGGACATCTTCAAAAACCCAACAGCACACATCATGATGATAATAAAGTGTTGAGAGCCTTCCTTTTAAGATGAGAAAAAAGGCAAAGAAACCTGCTCTCAATAATACTAGTCAATACAATAATGAAAGTTTTAGCTAGTCCATTAAACAGTGACAGCAAATATATGGGGATTGGAAGAAAACAAGAACGTCAGTATTTGCAGACGAAATTTTGTGTGTGCAACAATCCCAAAAGAAAATTCATGTAGAATTGGCAAGTGAGTTTATCAAGATTGCTAGTTCAAAATAAATACAGAAAAAACAATATATAAAATTTTTGCATTTCTCATCAGCAACCATCAGTTAGGAAGTGTAACTTTTAAAATATACTGTTTGGTTACATGACAATATGGTTACTACATATACTGTTTGGTTATAAACCTATATAAAAGTCAAGCTCTGCACTTGACTTTGCACTTTATGTTATACTGCAATAAAAATTTTAATTAAAAATAGACCATTTGCAATAGTAACAAAAATACAGAGTACTTAAGAATAAATTTAACAATAGGAATGCAAATCCTTTGTGGAGAAAATGATAAAACCTATTGGAAGATGTTCTAAATTAATGAAAAGATACATGATGTGCTTACAAAGACTTGATACTATAAAGATGTCAATTCTCTCCAAGGCCTTGATGTTGGGCTAAGGGGGATGATAAAGCCTGTGATGCCTGGTCCTGCTACAGTGTCTCCCATCTGAGTTCCGCAGGAGCAGGCTGAGTGGGACAGCCCTTGGAGGTCTTTTCCCCTCCTCAGAGATCCTTCCTGCAAGCTGGGGAGGATTTCTTGTTTTGGAAATCACATTCCTCAACTCCACATCCCCTCCTCCCCCCTGCTTCTTATCCTTGCTTCTCAGGGGGATTTCTTTCCACCTGCCCAACCCTTTTCAGACCTCTTACCAGATGGCAAGGTGTGCAGTGAAATTACCTTATGGTTACCAAAGGTGAAAGGTGGGGGGAATAAGTTAGGAATTTGGGAGGAACATAGCCACTCTGCTATAGATAAAGTAGATAAGCAACAAGGTCCTACTGTATAGGGAACCATATTCAATAGCCTATGATAAACCATAATGGAAAATAATATACAAAAAAAAAAGACTATATATGTAATAACTGAATCACTTTGCTCTACAAGAGTAACAAAACATTTAAATCAACTATACTTAAATTTAAAAAAAGAAAAGAAAATTTAGAGGAAAACAAATCATTCTTCGAGCCATGGAAGCTGCTGTTCATATTAGTGTATGGCCTTGTAGCCTTTTTTCCGTATGTGTGGTTGCCTAGTTGAAATCCCAAAGATAAGAACAAAACAAAGAAGCAAACAAACGAAAAAAGGCCAAAGACTCTTTAGATAAAATGTAGTATATCATCGAAAAAGCAAGAGAGTTCCAGAAAAACATCTATTTCTGCTTTATTGACTATGCCAAAGCCTTTGACTGTGTGGATCACAATAAACCGTGGAAAATTCTGAAAGAGATGGGAATACCAGACCATCTGACCTGTCTCTTGAGAAACCTGTATGCAGGTCAGGAAGCAACAGTTAGAACTGGACATGGAACAACAGACTGGTTCCAAATAGGAAAAGGAGTCCGTCAAGGCTGTATATTGTCACCCTGTTTATTTAACTTATATGCAGAGTACATGATGAGAAACGCTGGGCTGGAAGAAACACAAGCTGGAGTCAAGATTGCTGGGAGAAATATCAATAACCTCAGATATGCGGATGACACCACCCTTATGGCAGAGAGTGAAGAAGAACTGAAGAGCCTCTTGATGAAGGTGAAGGAGGAGAGTGAAAAAGTTGGCTTAAAGCTCAACCTTCAGAAAACTAAGATCATGGCATCTGGTCCCATCACTTCATGGGAAATAGATGGGGAAACAGTGGAAACAGTGTCAGACTTTACTTTTTTGGGCTCCAGAATCACTGCTGATGGTGACTGCAGCCATGAAATTAAAAGACGCTTACTCCTTGGAAGGAAGGTTATGGCCAACCTAGATAGCATATTTAAAAGCAGAGACATTACTTTGCCAACAAAGGTCCATCTAGTCAAGGCTATGGTTTTTCCAGTGGTCATGTATGAATGTGAGAGTTGGACGGTGAAGAAAGCTGAGCGCTGCAGAATTGATGCTTTTGAACTATGGTGTTGGAGAAGACTCTTGAGAGTCCCTTGGACTGCAAGGAGATCCAATCAATCCATCCTAAAAGAGATCAATCCTGGGTGTTCATTGGAAGGTCTGATGTTGAAGCTGAAACTCCAATACTTTGGCCACCTCATGCGAAGGGTTGACTCATTGGAAAAGACCATGATGCTGGGTAGGATTGGGGGCGGGAGGAGAAGGGGACGACAGAGGATGAGATGGTTGGATGGCATTACCGACTCGATGAACATGGGTTTGGATGGACTCCGGGAGTTGGTGATGGACAGGGAGGCCTGGTGTGCTGCAGTTCATGGGGTCGCAGAGAGTCGGACACGACTGAGCAACTGAACTGAACTGAGTATATCTATAAAATGGGCTTCCCTGGTGGCTCAGAGGTTAAAGCGTCTGCCTGCAATGTGGGAGACCTGGGTTCGATCCCTGGGTTGGGAAGATCCCCTGGAGAAGGAAATGGCAACCCACTCCAGTATTCTTGCCTGGAGGATCCCATGGACCAAGGAGCCTGGTGGGCTACAGTCCACCGGGGTCGCAAAGAGTTGGACCCGACTGAGCAGCTTCACTTTCACTTTTCTTTCATATCTATAAAATGGACTATTCTTCAGCCATAAAAAGAAATAAAGTACTCATACATGCTACAACATGGATGAACTGTGAAAACACGCTGAATGAAAGGAGCAGACGCAAAAGGCCGCATATTGAATGATTCCATTTATATGACATGTCCAGAAGAGGAAAATTCATAGAGACAGAAAGTAGATTAGTGGTTCCAGGGACCAAGGGAGGGAGGAACGGTGATTGGCTAATGGGTTTCTTTTTGTGATGAAGAACACTATTCCAAAATTATATAATGGTGATGGTTGACCAACTCTGTGAATACATTAATACTAAAAACCAATTGATTATACGTTTTAAAAGGAGAAATTTTATTTCTCAAAATTGTTATAAAAAGGTCACTCAGTTTTAAAGTACAGTTCGTCATTTCTTTTTTTAATATTTATTTCTATTTATTTATATGCTTATTTGGCTGCACTAGGATCTTCGTTGCAGCACTTGGAATCTTCAGTCTTTGCTGCGACATGGGCTTCCCTTGTGGCTCAGCTGGTTAAGAAACCACCTGCAATGTGGGAGACCTGGGTTTGATCCCTGGGTTGGGAAGATCCCCTGGAGAAGAGAATGGCTCCCCACTCCAGTATTCTGGCCTGGAGAATTCCATGGACTGTATAGCCTATGGGGTCGCACAGAGTTGGACACAACTGTGTCACTTTCACTGGTCACTGGTGGGATCTTTAGTTGCAGCTTGTGGTACCCAGTTTCCCGAGAAGGGATGAAACCCTGGTCCCTTGCATCGGGAGCACAGAATCTCGGGCACTGGGCCCCCAGTAAGTCCCCAGTCCATTATTTCTTAAGTGCTCACCCTGTCATGCGTTGTGCTAGGCTCTTGGGCGACACTGATGAAGGAAATAAACATTATTTCTTTCCTCCCAGAGCTTCCAGTTTGGGAGTGAAGGAGACAGACAATAAAATGTTACCTACCATATGGTAGAAGAAAGACAGGTGCTGGAATCAGATCACCTTGCTCAGAAGTGAGGAGGTGACGAAAGATTTGCAGGGAAGTCCTCATCTCAGGTGGGAGCAGCCAGATAAGTAAAAGTAAAGGGAAAAGCAGCTTCCATTTTGCAGGCGTGGAGGTGTAGGTACAGACCAGGGGCTGAGTCCCCAAGGTGGATCTAACTCTATGAGTCCGAGAGGAAGCTCTTTGGGTCTGAAAGGACTCAGCCAGAGCTGGTTGATCCTGCTTCCCCCCGCCCCCAGATGTTTCTTTCTGTATCCCAGATAACACAACCAAGGCATAGGTACATACTAGTCCTATGACGGGGAAGCCGTCTCCCGCCTCAGACAATTATGGAGAGCAGTGGGCCTTGTGATATATTCTGGAGAGGAAGACCACCGCCTCCGGTCTGCAGACCCAGTTGCCAAGGAGGCCTCATTCACCACCACCACACCCTCCATCTGTGTGGACAGGCCTCCCAGAACACTCCCAAAAGCAGTGTTGAAAGTCTAGGGAAGACATGCCCTTTAAAGTATGTGTAGGGAGCCATCTTCCTTTGTTGGGTCTAATGCTCCTAGAAAAACTGAGTTATAATACAAAAGAAAAATCAGTTAACATCTTGCTTCATTTTTTTTGCAAGATGCAGATTCAGTGTAAAAAAAGCTTCTCGTGGCCAGTTGTAGCATGGAGCCCGGGGCTCCTCCAGCATGCCACACTGTGCTGGGTGCTGGGAATACAGCAGTGAACAGGACAGACAAGGACCCTGCCTTTTCTGAAGTTCTTTCCCAGTGAGGAGCACAGTAAGTCCCCTACATACAAACGAGCTCTGTTCCAAGGGCACGTTGATAAGTCCAATTTGTAAGTCCAACAAAGTTAGCCTAGGTACCCAACAAAGACAGTTAGCTATGTAGTACTCTGCTGTAATAGGTTTATGATACTTTCCACACAAATAATACATAAAAACAAATAAGCATCAAAAATAAAACATTTTTAGTCTTACAGTACAGTACCTTAAAAAGCAGGGGTACTACAGTACAACAGCTGGCATACAGGGACACGTTGGTATCTTTGAAAGCTCACAATTTGAAGGTTCGTATGTCAGGGACTTACTGTACAGACAGATGAGCAGAGAGGCAATGACAAAACTAAAAGATCATGACTGTGACCTCCTTAGCACAGCATGTACAACAGGATGAGTTACTGCATCACTCCAGGCAGGGAAGGCCACAGCCAGGCACTTCAAGTGCCTGGGACTGAAAAGGGCTGGAGCAGAGAACAATCTGGGGAGATGGGGCTGGAAAGGGTGGCAGGTGGCCTTCACCCTGCATGTCCCTGGCTGCTGGCACTGCTCCACGGGCCCTATTGGCACCCAGGAAATTCACCCACCTGCCCACAGTCTGCACTTCATGCCAGGTTGTCCCCTGGGGGTAGCTCTGCCTACATCCTCCTCCAACTTTCAAGACCTCAGCTCTGCAAGCCAGCTGGCCCTTCTCGTCAGCTGATGTGGCCACCTCCCAGGTTAGTCTCTCGTCACACAAACAGCTCAGAGGAGGGACTTGCGCTTTGTCGCTCAGTCGTGTCTGACTCTTTGCGAGTGCATGGATTGTAGCCCACCAGGCTCCTCTGTTCATGGGTTCCCCAGGCTAGAATACTGGAGTGGGTTGCCATTCCCTTCTACAGAGGATCTTCCCAACCCAGGGATCGAACCCACGTCTCATGCAATGCAAGCAGATTCTTTATCGTATAAGCTACAGGGAAGCTCCTCAAAGGATGGACAGACCTCGTATTCTCGCTGCTTCCTGCTGGTGGCTGTGTGTAAAAGGCAGGGGTGCCATATCCTTGGGGGAAAAAAAAATCACATTCCAAGAAGGCAGCGATTATGTCCTAGACAGCCCAAGAGAATATATGGCTGAAACATGGGTTGATGTATGTGTAAATGATCAAATTTCAAATGATCGACGTAACATGGCCATGTTAAAACAGAAGACCCTTGACTTTTCCTGTGTATTCTGAGTAAGGCTTCATTTGCGGTTGTCATCGTGAAGCTCTGTAGTCACTCTTAGGAGAGTCATCAGAAGCCAGTATTCAAACATGACAAGCATCTTGGGTAACAATGTACCAGCATTAAGTATGGGGGATCTGAAAGAAAAGAGATCTATATTGTTCCAAATCAAACACATTCCAAAGAGCCATGACAGTGTATTTCCTTGCAGTGGTGGGAAGTATAAAATTATCCAGGAGCCTGAGTTTCCCTAGTGATCCAGTGGTTAAGACTCAGCGCTTCCAAGGCAGGGATGCAGGGGGTTTTGATCCTTGGTTGGAGAACTAAGATCCCACATCCTGCATAGGGTGGTCAAAAACAGCACACTGGACAGTACAGACCAAGAAACAATGATTCCTGGACAGAATGGGAAGAGGTGATACCTGGAAATCACAAAAAGAAATCTATCTTCACATGTACAGGTTGGATGGTTTAAAAAAAATACACAAATACATTTTTTCCCCGTTAATATAAATGTGCATCAGTATGTCACTATACTTCACTTGGGCTCAGGTACTTTGTGGGTGTATGCCCAGTCTCTCGGTCACGTTGACTCTTTGTGACCCTGTGGACTGTAGCCCGCCAGGCTCCTCTGTGCAGGGGATTTCCCAGGCAAGAATACCGGAGTGGGTGGCCATTTCCTCCTCCAGGGGATTTTCCCCACCCAGGGATCGAACTTGAGTCTCTTGCATCTCCTGCATTTGCAGGGGGGGTGGGGGGGGATTGTTTACCACTGAGCCACCTGGGAAGCCATGTATTTTGTAGCAATTTTAGAAGTCAGTTTGTTTATAGATTTTGCCAGCATGCCTTAGGCATGACCCTGCCTTGACATGTCCAACCGCAGCTTGACCTTTTCCCCAGCACCTGCTACTCATGTTGCACCTGTTTCCCACTTTCATCAGCCCCGCCAGAAACCTAACACTCTCCCTCCAACCACCCTCTCCCCACCACCACTGCCTGCCTCCCGTCTCTTCCACCTCCCTGTCCTGCAGATTCTACCTGCTGCTCATCCTTCTTCACCTTCAACCTTTCACCTCTCACCTGGACTACTACAACTGCATCCAGCTGCCTCTCCCATCCTCTCCTATTTCCCGCTGACTCTCCATTTGGCAGCCAGTGTGATCTTTCAAAAGTGCAAATACCAGGACTTCCCTGGTGACCCAGTGATTAAGACTCCAAACTCCCAAAGCCAGGGGCAAGGGTTCCATCCCTGATCAGGGAACTAAGATCCCATATGCTGCCCAGTATGGCAGAACAAAACCAAAACAACAATAAAAATTAATTTAAAAATAAAATGAAGTGCAAACTCCTCAATAATGACATGAAAAAGTCAGGACTCCTCTGGCGGTCCAGTGGTTAGGAATCTGCCTGCCAGTGCAGGGGACATGGGTTCTAGTCCTGGTTGGGGAAGATTCCACATGCTGGGAAGCAACTAAGTCCTTGCTCTGCAGCCAGAGAAGCCACCCAATGAGAAGCCTGCCTGCCACAACTAGAGAAAGCCCGGACGCCGCAATGAACACCCAGCACAGCCAAAAATAAATAAATAAAAATTTTTGAAAAAGAAAGTCAAAGCAACAGCATTGTTCTGTGTTTGAGTATGGGGAGGGAACTTTAAGAACCCACTTGATTTAACATAATGTTATGGGATAAGTCTTTTAACACCATAATCACATATTGGTATTTTTATTGTTGAATAAACTGTCCCTTTGGGAAAAGCTTCATGAGCTCACAGATGCCCTATTTATTTCAACAGATAACGAATTTTGAACCATCATTAAATTTCACAGTGATAATTGTAATTTATCCAAACAATGTGTTGTAAGAATTTGGAACAATTAATCACACAATAAAAGGTCTTCACAAATTTATTGGCCCTAAGAGAATTCCTATTTTCTTCCCTTTGGATGCCAGAATCTTGAGAGCAGTTTACAGCAAAGTCAAGATGCATTCACTTTGAGAACTGTACTTAGCTTTCCAAAGTTTTCCAAATCTAGTTAGTGAACCCTTTACTGGTTAAAAATGACTTCCATTCTTCAAAGAAAAATTCATATATTTGATCTTACATTTTCTTTAAAAAGACCCTGCATATTTTTTGCTTTCAACATGGCTGAACTGGTCCAGTGTACCAGCTCATCATGCCCACCTGGGCAGACTTCTCCAGAGCAAATCCACCCTCACAGTAGAATCCCACTACATAGTTGTTTTGGCCACTCCAGCCATGCGGGATCTTAGTTCCCCAGCCATGGATTAAACCTGGGCCCTTTGCAATCGAAGCACTGAGTCCTACCCACTGGACCACCCGGAATTCCCAGAAGCTTTTTTTAATTCCTGACTCAAACGTCACATTCTCTCTCACATCTCGGTCTTCATATTTAAAGCTTCCAACAGTGTTCTCCCTTCTCTTTCCTTTTTTTCAAAATGATGAAATAAGTATAAAACAGCAGAGCATAATGATGAACCTCACAGAATTACCACCACCTTCTCCAACACTATTAATTTGCTCTATTTTTTAATGAGTAAAACATTAAAAACCTCAGTGGAATCCCCTGCATATGCCTTCCTGATCCCCTTCCTCCTCCCGCAGAGGGAACCTCTAGCTTGAATGCAATGATTATCATGCCCATGAATGTTTTCGTACTATTTCTACATACCTGTGAAAACATTGACATTTTTAATCGGTTCAAACTGGACTTATTAGACAACGTATTGCAGTTTAGTTTCAAGTTCACACCATGTTTGTCTGTTGCCCCTTTCCTTTATAAGTTATCTCAGAACTTTTTGCTCATCCTTAAAGGCTTTCTCTTTTTCTGCCATGCTACACAGCTTACAGGAGCTCAGTTCCCTCAAAAGACTTTCATTCCCACATGAAACAAATCAGAGAAGTGAGCCAGATCTTGCTGTAGAAGTTTTGGTACAAACAGTCAAATTTGGCATTCTGCGGAAACTGTAAAATACCACAGAGAGGAAACACAAGGTTACTTTTTTTAAAAGATAATCTGGTAAGGAGGTTTCAATAAATAACCAAGAAGTATGATTTTGCAAAGTCCAAACAAACTTTACCTGCATTGGGCCTTTTACTTGAATTGATTGAGGGCAGGAGAATTAACTTTCTGGTATTTGAACTGATGACACAATAGCCTGTTTCAAAACTGAAAAGATGCAAAGAGGCATCTGTGAAGTCTTTCAGCAACTTCATCCCTCACCACACGCTTCCTGTCTCTAAAGCGAGGGCAACCAATTTCTTCCAAACCATTTAAATGGGACGATACTCTAGGTGTCCTTCGGCAACTTGCTTGGTTTCTCCAGTCAAACTTACATTTTTGAGACTTCTGTATTTTGAAACACTTTGAAAATGAGATAGCTCCTTTTATCTGCTCTACAGCAGTGCCGTCCAATAGAACTTTCTGCAGTTATGGAAGTGTTCTCTGTCTGCACTGCCCAATACTATAATACCCAACAGCCACACGTGGCTACTGAACATTTGAAATCTGGCTAAATTTGATAGAGGAACTTAATTTAAAATTTTAAATTTAAAACATAGAATTAATTAATTTTGGGGGGCAGGAGGCAGCACCTTGCCGCATGTGGGATCTTAGTTCCCTGACTGGGAACTAACCTATGTCCCCTGCAGTGGAAGCATGGGGTTCTAACCACTGGATCCCTAAGGGAATTCCCCTAAAATTAATTTTATTTATTTTAAAATTTTTCCTCTGGAATTAATTTTTCCCCTAGAATTAATTTTAATAAACCTAAATTTAAATAGGCACATTTGGGGCTTCCCTGGTGGTCCAGCGGTTGAATCTACCCTGCAACGTGGGGCTCATGGGTTCGATCCCTGGTCTGGGAAGATCCCACATGCAGTGGAGCAACGAAGGCCCTCACCACAGCTACTGAGCCCATGCTCTCAGCCTGAGAGCTCAAACTACTAAGCCCATGCGCTGTAACTACTGAAGCACAAGCGCCCCAGAGCCTGTGCTCTGCAACAAGAGAAGTCACTGAAATGAGAAAGCCGTGCGCTGAAACCAAGAGTAGCCCCTGCTCACGGCAACTAGAGAAAGCTCCCACACAGCAGCGAAGACCCAGCACAGCCCAAAAGGACTGAATAAATGAAAATTATATTAAAAAAGACACATGTGGCTAGTGGTCACCGTATTGGACAGCACAGTTTTATAACCTGCAATTACATAAATAGACCATGAATCATTTTTCCCTTCTTTCATTTATGGATATTATTTCCAACTTCTTTTTTTTTTTGAAAAATTTACACTGAGATATCTGACCAGTTATTTTGGGGCAATTATGTCCTAGTCCGTGCTCGGGTTGGAAAGAATTTCCAGACATGAGACAGAATGAGAGGGAAATAAAGTTTATTAGAGTTGGAGATGCGGTTAGAAGAGGAGGCTGGCTTGAGGGAGAGCTGACCCAAACTTGTTTCTACATAAGAAAATGCTGCAATGAACATACTTTTCTATGCCTTCTTATGCAAATATGGGAGAATTTGGATATAAGTTTATAAGTGGAATTATACTGTCAACTCTACTAGATATTGCCAAATGATTTCCACAGTGGTTTTTCCAGGTTACACTCTCATACAGTGTAAGAGGGTCCTTATTGCCCCATAAACTCAGAAAGACTTGATATTATCAGACTTATCTTTGCCAATATGATGCATGGGAAATGTTAACCTCACTGTTGTTCTTGTTGTTTTTGCGAGGATGTGAGGGGGAGTATATTTTGCCCATGCTATGTGACTTATGGGATCTTATTTCCCAGACCAGGAATCAAACCCATGCTCCCTGCAGTGAGGCTGTGGAGTCTAATCACTGGACTGTCAGGGAATTCTTTCCTGTTATTTTATTTTTCAATAGTTTATTTATTATATTTCTAGGTTAGACATATAGACATATAACACAAACAAAATGTTAAAACTCTATTTCTTCAAAGCGCACTTGGGGGAAAAAGGTAGTGGGGAGATGAACACTGTCTTTGAATAGTAAATCTTTGCTTTGGTAGAGAGAGCAGCTGCTCTGGAGGCAATGAAGTTGGTTCATCTTAAAGTCCAAGGTTTTGCTCTTGAAGGGCTTTTTCTTGCTGAAGTTATCATTGACTTTTTTCACAGGGAGACACCACTGTGGTTCAAATGAATCTTTCAGTTACACTTGATAGCTGAATTATTAATATCTCTCTGAAAGTTAGTAATGCAGCTTCCATTTATTTTGCATTTTCACTGAACCCACCTTTAGTCTGCTGCAGTCGCCTCAGCTCCCCCTTAGAGAAGCCAGTGGGCCCTTTGTCATGGGCCTCGGCTTACCAGCACAGCTAGAACATCCAAACCTCAGAGCCCCAGCTGCCAAGAGGACTACCCATGTACATTTGGGTTCTTCCCCTCACTGTTACTTTAAATTCCATTTTCTCTTTCTTCTTTGAGAAATTGTCTTTCATCTTGTCTTCATTTTTCTCTTTGGTTGACTGTCTTTTTCATACTGATTTGTTGAAGTTCTTCATAAATTCTAGATCATAATTCTTTCTTGGTTATATGATGTCTATTATAATATGCTTTTGATTATTCATTTAATTTTTGGAATAGTAATATATTCACAAGTATTCCAAAAGGTACAAAAAGATAAGCAGGTAGACTACCATGAGGGTGTGGTCACTCACCTAAGCCAGACATCCTGGAGTGTGAAGTCAAGTGGGCCTTAGGAAGCATTACTATGAACAAAGCTAGTGGAGGTGATGGAATTCCAGTTGAGCTATTTCAAATCCTAAAAGATAATGCTGCTAAAGCACTGAACTCAATATGCCAGCAAATTTGGAAAACTCAGCAGTGGCCACAGGACTGCAAAATGTCAGTTTTCATTCCAATCCCAAAGAAGGGCAATGCCAAAGAGTGTTCAAACTATCGCACAATTGCGCTCATTTCACATGCTATCAGGGTAATGCTCAAAATCCTTCAAGCTAGACTTCAACAGTATGTGAACTGAGAACTTCCAGATGTTCAAGCTGGATTTAGAAAAGGCAGAGGAACCAGAGATCAAATTGCCAACATCCACTGGATCATAGAAAAAGCAAGAGAGTTCCAGAAAAACATCTACTTTTGCTTTATTGACTACGCCAATGCCTTTGACTGTGTGGATCACAATAAACTGTGAAAAGTTCTTCAAGAGATGGGAATACTAGACCACCTTATCTACCTCCTGAGAAACCTGTATGCAGGTCAAAAAGCAACACTTAGAACCAGACATGAAACAGTGGACTTGTTCAAAATTGGGAAAGGAGTAAGACAAGGTTGTATATTGTCACCCTGCTTATTTAACTTTTGTGCAGAGTACATCATGTGAAATGCTAGGCTGGATGAAGCACAAGCTGGTATCAAAATTGCCAGGAGAAATATCAATAACCCCAGATATGCAGATGACATCACCCTAATGGCAGAAAGTGAAGAGGAACTAAAGAGCCTCTTGATGAAAATGAAAGAGGAAAATGAAAAAGCTGGCTTAATACTCAACATTTAAAAAACTAAGATCATCACATCCAGTCCCATCACTTCATGGCAAATAGATGGAAAAAATGGAAACAGTGACAGACTTTATTTTCTTGGGCTCCAAAATCACTGTGGACAATGACTGCAGCCTTGAAATTAAAAGATGCTTGCTCCTTGGATGGAAAGCTATGACAAACCTGGATAGCATATTAAAAAGCAGAGACATCATTTTACCAACAAAGATCTGTCTAGTCAAAGTTATGGTTTTTCTAGTAGTAATGTACAGATGTGAGAGTTGGACCATGAAGGCTGAGCGCCAAAGAACTGGTGCTTTTGAACTGTGGTGTTGAAGAAGACTCTTGAGAGTCCCTTGGACTACAAGGAGATCAATCAGTCAATCCTAAAATCAACCCTGAATATTCATTGGAAGGACTGATGCTAAAACTGAAGCTCCAATATTTTGGCTATCTGATGTGAAGAACCGACTCATTAGAAAAGACTCTGATGATGGGAAAGATTGAGGGCAAGAGGAGAAGGGAGCAGCAGAAGATGACAGGGTTGGATGGCGTCACCGACTCAATGGACATGAGTTTGAGCAAACTCCAGGAGATAGTGAAGGACACGGAAGCCTGGTGTGCTGCAGTCCGTGTGATGGCATAGAGTTCGATACGACTTAGCAACTGAACAGCAACTCTTGTGGCTGGGTCTGATCTTACTCATACTCCCTGGCTATTGCAACCTCCCTGTGGCTCTGGAGAGCCCAGTGGCCTCCATGAATATCTACTATGTCCCCCACCTAGTCCCTGACCCAAGCTGTCTGAACATTACACCTCTGTCACCCATTCACCATCTTGCCTGCACAGCACGCCCATGGCAGGCCCATGGCTCTCAACTCAATACCCATCTAGGAAAGAACTAAAAGTGCAAACTAGACTCTCTCTCCCTACCGGTTCACCTTGATTTGCCCATGTATCTGCGCTGGACACCAGTTTGTACCCACTTCAATGATTTCTTCTATTTTCTGGCTGTTTTGAAGCCATCTCCCCACTCCCAAGGCAAGCCTCTCTGATGTCTATCCCACTGTTGTCTCCTGGCTTTCTTCTTCAATCCGCAAGACTAGAAGGGGTGGCTTCTCTTGCGTTCCTTTCATGTCATGCCCTTGATTTCCCGGCTCTCGTTGTCACTTCAGAAGACAGGAGCCCCCTTTGGAAGCCATCCTTTGAGGTAGATGTTATGACTGTCATCATGAACAGGTGAGGAAATCAGAAATGAGAGATTAAATTACCTCTCCCTTTTGTAGAAACTAGAGCTTGATCTTGATGATGTTAAATAGGAGTTAAATGAACCCAGAAAATGATTTCTCTGTGAGTGCAGTTTCAAGTCTATTGTCTTGCTGAAAAATCCTATTCTGAATTTCAACACATTAGCTCTTTTCTTCTCTTTCTGTTCCTTCGAAAACAATCTTAATCTTCTCACAAGCAGGATAATGCCACAACCAAAGAAGGAGGTGGTCACTCAGTTGCTGAGGGCAAAGGGAAAAGCACATGAATAGTTTCTTCAGACCGTCCTCATCCCAGCTCTCCGTTTCCACCTGACTTCCCATCTGCAGGGACTAGTGAATTTTTATATAATCCTTTGATTTTCTGCATGCACATGTGTGTCAATATGTGTATATGTATGTGAGTGTGTATGTGTGTGAGTGTGTGTGTGTGTGTATGTGTGTGAGTGTGTATGTGTGTGGGACAACACTGAGAAAAATGAACTCTCTAATTATTCTTCTAAAACTTTTTTTTTGAGACTTTGGCTTTTAAACCCCAAAGTCAAAAACTGAATAAATGATAATCTGCATCCTACTCTATTTCCTTTCCTGAGATACTAAAGCCAGGACCTTGTTTTTGTGATGGGAGTAGGGACACACATCACAGAAAATATGACAATAGGTTCATATATTTAAAAGCTTCCGTCTCCGGGATTCAAGTCAATAAATAGCAAGAGGGTTGGAAGAGAGAACAGTGGTGGTGACCCAACTCAACTCCCATGAGCTGTCCAGCCTGCTGTTTTCTCCTTCAGCTTCTTTGAGCCATCACCTGGACTTCAATGACCTCTGAACGCAGCAAAATGCAGCCAAGATATTTTTGAGTCTCAGCCATATGCCTGGCAATGTTTTATGTACTTTCATAAACATTACCTCATTTTTTCCTCAAATCGATCCTTCAAGGTACTGTTACCAAACCAAATTTAGGTCCATTTGCCCAAAGCCCAGCAAAGCCAATCTACTGACGCTGGGTTGTGATAAAGGAAAGGACAGCATTTGTTGCAAGACTCCAAGCAAGGAGTATGGACAGCTCATGCTCCAAAAACCAGCCTCCCCCATGGCTTTCAGGGAAGGGTTTTTAAAGGCAAGAGGAGGAAGAGGGTTGTGGGGTGCATGATCAGCTTGTGTACATTCCTCTGATTGGCAGTGGTGAGGTAACAGGGTGAACTTTCAAGAATCTCAAACATCAACCTTCTGGTTCCAACTGTTCTGGGATCTATGTGCTGGTGGTCAGCTAACAGTTAACTTCTTCTACCTGGTGGGGCTTTAGTAGCTGCAAAACAACTCAAGGATATGGCTCAGGATAGGATTTATAGGCCCTGAAGAGGAACTAAATGTCCTTGCTTTTGCGTTAAGGATCAAGTTTCTATTACGTTGTCTCGCTCAGCTGCTCTCTTTGTTTCTGCTTTTTATTTTATTTTTTTTAATTTCTCTGATGAAATTTGCTGTTTGAGATTTGGGGAAGGTCTAGGAAGTTAAGGATTTTTTTTTTTTTCCAAACAAGAGGCAGGGGACACAGCAAGAGGTAAGGGGTGGTCCATCCCCAGGAAGACCCTCCAGGGTCCTGCTTGGCTTCAGTAGGTATTACTAGTCTTACTTTTTAATGATGAGGGAGCCTGTGCTCAGCCTGAAAGATGTCAAATAACTTCTCCAGAGCCTCACAGCTTTGAGGTGGGGAAGGAGGTGGGATTCAAACCCCATCCTCTGTGACGACAGACCTCACCATTCTTTCCCTGCATTAAGATGCCTCTTCAGATAATGCACTGACACCACCTGGGGATAAATCCATAAAGGTGAGTAATTTCTTCCTTGTAGAACTTCTTGAACATTTTACTCTTATTTATTTGTTTATGGCTGTGCTGGGTCCTCGCTGCTGCACATGGGCTCCTCTCTTGTGGGGCTCGGGCCTCTTGTTGCGATGGCTTCCCGCTGCAGAGCATGAGCTCCAGGGGGCACAGGTTTCAGGAGTTGAGGCACGTGGGCTCTAGAGCTCGGGCTCGGTAGTTTTGACCCACGGGCTTAGTTGCCTTGTGGCATGTGGAATCCTGGACCAGGGATGGAACCTGTGTCCCCTGCATTGGCAGGCACATTCTCAACCACTGGACCACCGGAGAAGTCCAAAAATTTATTTTTAAAACAAGCATAAAAGTGAGTTAATTTTATCTGGTTGTAAACTAAAGGGATCAGATTTCAGCCACTGGGAAAAAAATTGAGGCCCCTGCTCCCTTGCCGTTTGTTAGAAGGAGCTCATACTAGCATGGGTCCAAAAGTTACCCAGCCTGGAGGTACTTTGGGGAGCATTTCCTATTCTTCTCTTCAAACTTAGGTTTTCGAAGCATATGAGTAAAGAAAACAATCCTTATTACAGATTTTAAAAAATTCTAATATGTATGTTTTCTTCCAGACCAGCATATGATTTTAACTGCCTTGTAGGTTTCAGTTCAGTTCAGTTCAGTCACTCAGTCGTGTCTGACTCTTTGTGACCCCATGAATTGCAGCACACCAGGCCTCCCTGTCCATCACCAACTCCCAGAGTCCACCCAAACCCATGTCCTTCGAGTTGGTGATGCCATCCAGCCATCTCATCCTCTGTCGTCCCCTTCTCCTCCTGCCCCCAATCCTTCCCAGCATCAGGGTCTTTTCCAGTGAGTCAACTCTTCACATGAGGTGGCCAAAGTATTGTAGTTTCAGCTTCACCATCAGTCCTTCCAATGAACACCCAGGGCTGATCTCCTTTAGGATGGACTGGTTAGATCTCCTTGCAGTCCAAGGGACTCTCAAGAGTCTTCTCCAACACCACAGTTCAAAAGCATCAATTCTTCAGCGCTCAGCTTTCTTCACCGTTCAACTCTCACATCCATACATGACTACTGGAAAAACCATAGCCTTGACTAGATGGACCTTTGTTGGCAAAGTAATGTCTCTGCTTTTAAATATGCTATCTAGGTTGGTCATAACCTTCCTTCCAAGGAGTAAGTGTCTCTTAATTTCATGGCTGCAATCACCATCTGCAGTGATTTTGGAGCCCCCCAAAAATAAAGTCTGACATTGTTTCCACTGTTCCCCATCTATTTCCCGTGAAGTGATGGGACCAGATGCCATGATCTTAGTTTTCTGAAGGTTGAGCTTTAAGCCAACTTTTTCACTCTCCTCTTTCACTTTCATCAAGAGGCTCTTTAGTTCTTCTTCGCTTTCTGCCATAAGGGTGGTGTCACCTACATATCTGAGGTTATTGATATTTCTCCTGGCAATCTTGATTCCAGCTTGTGTTTCTTCCAGCCCAGTGTTTCTCATTATATACTCTGCATGTAAGTTAAATAAGCAGGGTGATAATATACAGCCTTGGCATACTCCTTTTCCTATTTGGAACCAGTCTGTTGTTCCATGCCCAGTTCTAACTGTTGCTTCCTGACCTGCATACAGGTTTCTCAAGAGACAGGTCAGATGGTCAGAAGCAGAAGATATTAAGAAGAGGTGGCAAGAATACACAGAAGAACTGTACAAAAAAGATCTTCATGACCCGGATAATCACGATGGTGTGATCCCTCACCTAGAGCCAGACATCCTGGAATGTGAAGTCAAGTGGGCCTTAGAAAGCATCACTACGAACAAAGCTAGTGCAGGTGATGGAATTCCAGTTGAGCTATTTCAAATCCTGAAAGATGATGCTGTGAAAGTGCTGCACTCAATATGCCAGCAAATTTGGAAAACTCAGCAGTGGCCACAGGACTGGAAAAGGTCAGTTTTTGTTCCAATCCCAAAGAAAGGCAATGCCAAAGAATGCTCAAACTACCACACAATTGCACTCATCTCACATGCTGGTAAAGTAATGCTCAAAATTCTCCAAGCCAGGCTTCAGCGATACATGAACCGTGAACTTCCAGATGTTCAAGCTGGTTTTAGGAAAGGCAGAGGAACCAGAGATCAAATTGCCAACATCCACTGGATCATCGAAAAAGCAAGAGAGTTCCAGAAAAACATGTATTTCTGCTTTATTGACTATGCCAAAGCCTTGTAGGTTTAGCTGTTTCAAGTGCAGTATAAATGCTGTCAGACCTTGTTGGTCTGTACAGGAAGTCTCTCAAACATCAAGAACTCAAAGTTCTTCTTCTGGTTCAGTCTTGGTTTTCTGTTGATATATAACAAACTGTCCCAAAACATGATGTCTTAAAACAGTGACCATTTGATTGTTTCTCACAATTCAGTGGGTCAGGAGTTCTGGCAGGTCACAGGTCCCCTGCCATCCCTGTGGTGTCCCCAGGGGCTGGAAGGTCCCTCAGGGCATCTTCCTCCTGAGCTCAGAGTCTCAGCTCGAGGGCTTCAGGGGCCAGGGATGACTGGAACCGCCCGCCTGTGGTCACACCTCTGAGGCCTCAGTTCTCAGTGCTTTGTTGTGACCTCTTTGTACAGTCACTCCAACAGGGTAGACAGGCTTTTTATCTGGAGACCCAAATTCCCAGAACAAGGACTTCCCTTGATGGTTCAATGGCTAAGACTCCGTGCTCCCAATGCAGGGGGCCCAGGTTTGAACCCTGCTCAGGAAACTAGATCCCATGTGCTGCAACTGACACCCAACACAGCCAAATAAATAAACACCAATGTTCCCAGAAGAGGAAAAACAGAAATGACTGTGTTTCTTAAGGCTTAGGCTCAGAACTGGCACACAGTCAAGTCCACTGTGCTCTATTAAATCAGGTGACAGGGCCAGCGTAGGCCAGCACTGTGCTCTATGAAATCAAGGAGGGGGACCTATGTGAGGTCGTGCATCCTGGGAGCATCACTGATGTCACAGGTCTCCACCTGCATCAGCCAGTCCTGCAGACCAGTCTTCTCCTGATGTCTCTGGATGAGCCCCCAAGAGGCCTCATATGTGTCCATAAACATCAGCTGTGGACACCATGACGTACCTATCGCGTTTTTCCTCTTCTATTCTGCTTCTCTGCCCACAGTTCTCAAAGCCACTCATGGAAGTTTTGCTTTCTGATCCTCATATCATACTAACATCCATTCCCATTGGAAGTAAATTCTCTACTATAATTGATTTATGCAATGCATTCTTTAGAATTCTGGTTGATGAACTAGCCAATGCCTTTCTGCCTTCACTTGGGAAGAAAAATAATTCACTTGAACAGTATTGCCTTGGGGTTTTCCTGAGAGCCCTATTTGTCATAAAACTTGAAGGCTGATCTGGGTAACATAAATTCCCTAAAGGTTCTACTTTGTTGCATACATGGATGATTTGTTTCATTGCTCTCTTTCTCAAGGCTCCTCACAGGAAGACAGAATCCAGTTTGATAAAGCACTCAGCCCTAAAAGAATATAAAGTTTGCCCAAATCTGGATTCAACATCTGGGCATCTGCTCTTAGAACAAGGACTACACCTGGATCCAAATAGACTTCATGGTCTCCTAAGTTTCCCCAATCCCAAAAGTAAGTGCCAACTGTTTTTCTCTGGATACCTGGTTATTGTCAAAATTGGATTTCAATTTCTCTTATGGCCAAACCTCTATATGTTTTACTCAACAATAATGACCCCAATCCAACTCTATGGAAACAACTGGAAGACATAGATTTAAGACTTTAAAAGAGAGTCTGATGAAACCACAAGCCATTAGGCATCCCAGTTATCAGATTCCCTTTCTCCTTTTTGTATATGAAAACTAAGGAATGCCCTTGGAGTATTCACCCCCAAACAGGGGGACCACCGTTAACCCATAGGGTATTACAGCCAGCAACTGCCCACCTTGCCCTAGAGCCATTATGGTCAATGCCCTTTTGGTTGTAGCCACTGAGAAAATGATTATGAATCTCCTTTAACCATTTGTACCTCATGCAGTAGAAACCCTGCTGAATTCTCATTACACTGAACATTTCTCGGCCAGACACCTCACCTCCTGTGAAGTCCTTCTGCTCCCTGACCTCACGTAACCCGTTTATGTTATAGTCATCTTCACCCCATCACCGACAGAATCCCTCATGACTGCTCGATGCTGATGGACCACCTCCTGGTTCCTCTTGGTGATCTTGAAATTCCTCTGGGTAACGCTGATTTCTTATTGTTTACTGATGGTTTTTATTCAAAAGGTGACAACCATAAATATTATGCTGGGCCTGCTATTACCTTTCCTTTTGATGTTGAGGCAGCATGTCTACCTATGGCCAACAGGCTGAATTATATAGTTTTACATGGGCTTGTACTTCAGACAAGGACAATATTTATATGGATAGTAGATATGTTTTCAGAGTAGTTCATGATTTTAGAATGCTGTGGAGGCAATGTGGCTTCCTTACTTCAGAGGAAATAAATTTTTAAATGGCTTCTGTGTTCAGAAATTATTAGATACAGTACTTTTACCTGTTGCTTTAGCTATTGGTAAGCTTCTAGGGTATTCAGAACTTGACTCTTTGGAAGTTAAGGGAAATCACCTTGCTGATATTTCCACACGAAATGCTGCCCTTAAAGGGACTACCAGCAACTAAATTTCTGTCATGGTCCAAAGGAATATTTCTCCCAAATGATAACTTAGAAACACTGGCTGGAGAAGTCCAACCAATTGGCCTCAGAAAAGGAAAAGATTTGGAATTCAAAAACTGTTGATCTGATTCTGAAATTCCCACTCCTCACTACTATACGTGGATTAACCCATTGATTTACTGACAAAATGATAGCATTCATTGCTGATGAAGCATTAACAACACCACAAAAAGTGCCCACCTCACTTATGCCGTTTGTCAGAAGTATAACCCAGAGAAATCTATCCAACTATTCCTCCATTTGAACTGCCTAATGGACCATTCAAGTTCTGGCAAATGGATTTCATACAACTTCCTCCATCTTATGGATATATATTTTAGTCATGGTCTATATGTTTTCATGCTACCAAAGCCTTCCCTTGCAATGGGCTACTGCCTCTTTTGTGGCTGAAGTCTTTTTGGAAAAGATTATCCCTACTTGGGACCTCCTCTCAAACTTCATTAGTGATCAAGGAACCCACTTTATTGGCCAGATACTCCAACAACTCGCCTGCACTTTGGCCAGTTTTACAACAATTTCGCTGTGCTTACCACCCTCAATTCTCTGGTTTAGTCAGATGCACTAATGGCATCATTAAGATTCAACTGGCAAAATTTGTAGAGTCCCTCCAAACACCTTGGAAAGACCCTCTGAAGCATCGTCATTGGTCCTTCCAGGTCTCAGATCCACCGCTTTCGGAACTCATAAGTGCTCAGTCTTTGAGACAGTTTCAGGATGCCCAATGCACTTGGCTTCTGCTTCTTTTGACTCACAACTGATAAAAGGAGAGGCATTCCAATACTGCAAAGACCTAACTGCTTCTATTAAAATAATTGTGCTTTGGAAGAGCAATCTTTCCACAGTATGTTTTCAGAAGAGGAAGACCCTAAGCATCACACTTTGCAATCTGGAGATTTTATCTCTTGAAAAAGACACCTTCAGAGGAAGGCTCTTCAACATTGCTGGAAAGGCTTTTATCAGGTATTTGTAACCAACCTTTGTCCTGCAAAAATTTGAGGAATAGACCTTCGGAACCCTGACTGGAGCTGTACGTCATTTGGCGACCTGAAAGTAAAGGTTCCCAGAACTGACGCAGATGACATCCAGTGAGATTGAATTCATCCAATGAATTTGGGAAATTTGGTTTTCCCAAAATGTCTGGACAAGGCCTGTTGAAAACTTTTCACCAAACCTTTTAGATGACATAATACCTCAGAAGATCTCCACTGTCTATGATCTTGATAACATATGGACTTTAGATAAAAGGTACATGAGAGTTCTCTCTCCTGACCCTCCGTATTGCTTGAATGTGACCTTGATAGGTTTTCAATCTGTGCATTTTCCCTCTCATATAAGACACTACACCCAGGAAAGATCCTTTCTGATATTGAGGGACAAAAAGCTGTTGAAGTTAGAAAATCTGTTTCTTGATCAGCAGTGCTTTCAAAGGAAGATCTTGATCAAAAGGGAGAAATGGTAAAAAAAAAAATTAATAAATGGAAAGTGAAAGTGAAGTCGCTCAGTCACGTGCCACTCTTTGCGACCCCATGGACTGTAGGCTAACAGGCTCCTCCATCCATGGGATTTTCCAGGCAAGAGTACTGGAGTGGAAATCTCAATTAAATAGTCAGGAGACCAGCAGGGGAAGCTCTCACTCCCTGCAACAACAGCAGAGTCTAATAGGAAGAAGAAAGGCTCCTCTTCCTTCCTGGCAAGGACTCCGTCAATGACGAGTCATAGATTCTCTGTTTTTTATAGCTGTCCCAACTTCCTTTTCTGCTCTATAGAAGAGTTCTGAGATGTGCGTTTTACATCATTTTCCCAAAGGTTTTCCATAGCATTAAGCCTCAGTTACAGTTAGCTTTACAGCTGTTTTCTCTTTCCTGTCTCACTTTCCTCCTCCTCGACGCTTCCATTGAGTGCTTCCTCTTGAATACTTGGTTTTAGGCTCTCTTTGGGGAGAACTGAAACCACGACATTCATGTTAAATTTGAAAAGCCCCATGCAAAGAGAAGAGATCGTCTAATCAGCTTTTTAGTGCCCCATTCTTAAATATAGGCAGATAGCCAAGGATCATCAGATGTTTAAGAAAAACCTCTAACTTGAAGTACAGAGATCAACCCAAACAAGAACGAGCGACTACCTCAGAGGCGTGCGGCCGTGCTCGGTTGCTCAGGCACGTCCGACTCTTTGTGGCCCCGTGGACTGTAGATCCTCAGGCTCCTCCATCCACGGGATTTTCCAGGAAAGAATTCTGGAGTGGGTTGCCATTTCCTCCTCCAGGGGATCTTCCTGACCCAAGGATGCAACCATGTCTCCTGTGTCTGCTGCATTGGCAGGCAGATTCTTTACCACTGAGCCCGCTGGGAAGCCCCTACCTCAGAGGAAACAGAGACGAAAAAGGGGGATGAAAATGTGCCAAATATCTATTATTAATATCTTCAAGAAAGTTAAGAAATTACGTTTATGAAACAATCACAGAATACTATAAAAAATAATATTCAGAGAACAAAGCAGAGCTCTTGAAAATGAAAATAAAATATATGATAGTAGAAATGAAAAACATAGAGACTTGAAAAATAAAGTTGGTGAAGTCTCTCAGAAAGTAGAGAAAAGAAAAACAATATGAAAAATGGAGGAGTGGGTGGGAGAAAGGATTTAAAATATTTAGGAAATCAGTCCAAGAAGTCCAGTATCTGATTCTGGGAGTTATATAAAGAGAAAATAAAGAAAACAGTTGTGGCTTCCCAGGTGATCCAGTGGTTGAGAATCTGCCTGCCAATGGAGGGGACATGCATTTGGTCCCTGGTCCAGGAAGATCTCACATGTCACCAGGTAACAAGGCCCATGTGCCCGCAACTACTGAAAGTCGCATGCTCCAGGGCCTGAGCTCCTCAACAAGAGGTGCCACCACAGTGAGAAGCCTGCACGTCTTGGCTAGAGAGCAGCCCCCGCTCATCACAACAAAAGAAAGCTCTCGTGCAGCAATGAAGACCTTCAGTCCAGTTCAGTCGCTCAGTCGTGTCCGACTCTTTGCGACCCCATGGACTGCAGCCCTCCAGGCTTCCCTGTCCATCACCAGCTCCTGGAGTTTGCTCAAACTCATGTCCATCGAGTCGGTGATGCCATCCAACCATCTCATCCTCTGTCGTCCCCTTCTCCTCCTGCCTTCAATCTTTCCCAGCATCAGGGTCTTTTCCAGTGAGTCAGTTCTAGAGCAGATAAACATAAATAATTTTTTAAAAAGAAAAGAAAACAGTTGGAAGGATATAACCAAAGAAATAATTTAAGAAACTTTCCAGAACTGGTGGATGAGTTTCTAGAGAGATGAGGCCCAGCACATTAAACAAAATTAGTTCTAGAGCTATATTGGGCTTCCTAGGTGGTGCTAGTGGTGAAGTACCTGCCTGCCAATGCAGAAGACATAAGAAAAGTGAGTTCGATCTCTGGGTTGGGAAGATCCCTTGATGGAGGGGATAGCAACCCACTCCAGTATTCTTGCCTGGAGAATCCCAGGGACAGGGGAGCCCTGGCAGGCTACACTCCATGGGGTTGCAAAGAGCTGGACATGACTGAAGCTACTTAGCATACCTGCAGAGCTATATCATTTTGAATTCGCCACTGTGAAAAAAGAGATCTTAACAACTTCTAGAGAGGCTATAACAGGTTTTTTTTGTTTTTTTTGACTGCACCACTCGGCATGTGGGGTTCTAGTGTCCCTACCAGGGATCAAACATGCATCTGCAGTGGAAGCATGAAGTCTCAACCACTGGACCGCCAGGAAGGTTCCCTAAAACAGGTTTTACACAAAGTATCAAGAGCAAGAATGCCATCCATTGAAAACAAAAAACACAGTGGAACAATGTCTCCAAATTTCTTAGGAAATTTTTTTCCAATCTAACATTCAATACCAAACCAAACTATTAATTAGTTCATGAGGAGGATAAGTACACATCCAGATGTACAAAGTCTCAAAGCATTTGCTTCTCACACACCTTTGCTCTCAAAACTCACAGAATGTGCTCCATCACAACTAGGAGATAAACAAAAAAGAAGACTTCTTGATATGCGTGAAACAGGAGATCGAACACAAGAGAAGAGGAAGAGAATTCCCGGAAAGACAATGATGCTAAGTCACCTCAGTCGTGTCTGACTCTGTGCGACCCCATAGATGGCAGCCCTCCAGGCTCCCGTGTCCCTGAGATTCTTCAGGCAAGAACACTGGAGTGGGTTGACATTTGCTTCTCCAATGCATGAAAGTGAAAAGTGAAAGCGAAGTCACTCAGTCGTGTCCGACTCTTAGCGACCCCATGGACTGCAGCCTACCAGGCTCCTCCATCCATGGGATTTTCCAGGCAAGAGTACTGGAGTGGGGTGCCGTTGCTTTCTCCGAAAGACAGTGAAAGGAGACTCCAAAGACCACCGCTCTTCAGCAGGCCTGGAGGGCAGCCAGTTCCCATAGGAGCTGGTCAGAGGCTTCGAGAGGAAATTTCATTCAGAAAATGTGATAGATTACTCGATGTGTTTGAACAAATCGAGGAGAAATACATACTAGGAGATATCTGGAGGTTGAATTAATGGTAAGAATATAGAAACAATACACACAAAGGCAATTATTAGGTATAGGGGAATGAGAGTTTATTTAGTAACGTTTGTGCAGTCATAATATGTTAATGATGAATATCCATTTAAGTAAAATGAGCTATATAGTACTAACTCTGTGTGATGACAGACGGTAACTAGGCTTATCATGGTAATCGTTTCGTAATGTATAAAAATATTGAATCACTATGTTCTATGCCTGAAACCAATCTAATATATTGTATGTCAATTATAATTCAATAAAAAGTTTTTTAAAATGAGCTATGTTGTAGTAGAGAAGTGGATAGATGGGTGGGAGGAGGAATGTTGTTTCCTAACCATTTGAATCTTTAGACTAAGTACACGAATAATTGATTCAAAATGATAATGTTGATTAAAAATATAAAAGTATGAAATTAATACCAAAATAAACAGCTAAGTGAAATAAGACTGGGACTTCTAAACTGAAAATGAGGTACCAGTAGGGATCAGCAGTCTACTGATTTTTGTAAAAAGTCTCATAAAATTATATGACTTTTTGTTTTTCAGTTTCTTCACTAAAAATTTTTTTAATTATTCATTTTTGGCTGTGCCACCGGCATGTGGGACCCTGGTTCCCTGACCAGGGATTGAACCTGCACCTTTCACAGTGGAAGCCTGGAGTCTTAACCCCCGCACCACCAGGGAGGCCCCTGGAATTTTTTGTTGAAGTATAACATGTCTACCCAAAGTGTACATGTCACAAATATACAATTTGATTTTGATTTTTACACCTATTTGTATATCGGTCTATTGTTGTCAAGATGTATTGTGAATATTTTCTGTTACTTTATGAGTTACTTAATCTACTTTTAACTATGTTACACAAATAAAAACAAGACCAAAATTATATGTTTTGTACAAGAAACACATCAAGTACAAAGCTATATTTAGGTTAAGGATGCAAAAAGATATACTATGAAACTCTGATCAAAAGAAAGCAGAGGGGTTGTATTAATATGTGACAAATAGACTTCACAGTAAGGAATGTTACCTGGGATAAAGAGGAATCAACTCACGAAGAACATAACAGTCCTAAATATTCATGTATTGAACACAGCTCCAAAACATGAATAGTAAAACTTAGAGAACTGAAAATCAAAATAGACAAACCCACGATTATACCTGGAGGCTTCAACACTCCTGTCTCAGTAATCAATGAAACAAGTAGACAGAAAATCAGCAAAGATAAAAAGACCTGAGCACGCTCAACAAACTTGACCTAATTGACATTTATAGAACATTCCACTAAACAACAGAAAAACAACATTCTTTCCAAGAGCACATGGAGGGTTCAGCAAGATCAATCCTAGTCTGGGCCATAAAACAGCCTCAACAAATTTTAAATAGCTGAAATCATAAAAAGTATGTTCTCTGACCACAAGCGAATTAAATTAAAACAATATCTGGAAAATCTTTCAAATATTTGCAAGTTAAACAACACACTTCTAAATATTAACCATGCGTCAAAGAGGAAGTCACAAGGGAAACTAGAAAACATTTTGAATTGAATAAAAATAGAAACACAATATATCAAAATTTGTGGGGTATAGCCAAAGTGGTGCCTGAATGGAAACTTAAATATTAAACTAGAAAATAAGAAAAGTTTCAAATTATTCATCTATGTCCCTTCTTAAGAGACCAGAAAAAAAAAAGAGCAAATTAAGTTCAAAGTGAGCTGAACAAGTAAGAAATAAGGAAGATTAGAGCCGAAATCAGTGAAATTGAGAACAGAAATACAAATGAGAAAAATCAGTGATACCAAAAGCAATTTATTTGAAAAGATCATTAAAATCATATAAACCTATAGATAGACACATCAAGAAAAACTATTTTTTAAAATCTGTAGGAGAAGAAATCCGATCAGTGCTGGCCACTGGCTTCATGTTAGGGGAGGGGACTGGCTACAAAGGAGCAGGAGGAAATTTTGAGGAGTCTGGAAATGTTCTATATGTTGATTGTGGTGGTATCTGCGATTGTACACATTTATCAAAAGACAAGGAACTGTACATATAACAAGGGTGATTTTACTGTATGTAAATTATATCTCAATGAACCTGAAGTAAAAGAAAATACAAGAGTGCATTTTAATATTTTATGTAGAAGGAGAATTTCATGAAATTTTTGTTTTGGATGCATGTGTGTTCCAGACTGCAGTAAGAACATGCTTTTTATCCCATAAATTGGAGTTAAAAAAGAAAAAGCAAGTCATTGTCTGCAAACATGCCAAGGTCCTCCCTGTCTTGGGACTTGACATGAGTCAGTCCCTCTGCCTGAAGCACTGAGATAGTTCGTTCTCCAACTTCAAGTCACGTCAGGGAGCCTTTTCCAGGCCACTCTATCATGAAACCCAATGCCTCGCCGCTCTCCAAAGCAATAATTCTCTCTCATGCTGTTTATTTCCTTTATATCACTTACTACAATCTACACTTATTATTTCTATAGCAGTACAGTGAGTCTGTGGGCTTAGAGGTTGTAATCAGATAATAGCTTTATCCTTTGCCACCACTGTTCCTAAGAACCTGCCCTGTGCAGCTACTTCTTTCTCTGCCTCTGAAGAACTTAGGAAGGCCACGGAACATATCTACTCACTATCTCTATAAAAAGCTCTTCACATTTCATTTTGAATTATATTTCATCTCTAGGCCAGCTATCTCTGGCTTTGAGATAGGTAATACGTGGATCCCTGGGCTGGACAGCTGGTGTTTGTCAAGTGGAGTAAAATTCAAGCTTTGTTCTCACCCAGACACTCCAAGGACAAAGCTAGTGGCAGAAGCTGAGCTCTGCTGAAGTAAAGAGATAAGGTGCCCACCCCTGAGGTCAAGGAAAACTTCCCTGTCTGCACATGCGCAGGACGGCTTCTTGTGAATCAAAAAGGGGGGGCCCACTCCCTAATAGGTGTGGACATGCACCCACATGCCTCTGTGGTAGAATCCATCTTAGCAGAAAGTTGCACGCTCATCTTGTGGAAGGTCCAAGGACCAGTCAGTTGTGAAAAAAGAAACAAATTAATTGGCCACATGTAAGTAAAGACCTCCCAGGTGGTTCAGTGGTAAAGAATATGCCTGCCAATGCAGGAGACGAAGGAGACCGGCGATCAGTCCTTGGGTCGGGAAGATCCCCTGGAGGACGGCATGGCACCCCCTCTCCAGTACTCTTGCCTGGAAAAGGCCATGGACAGAGGAGCCTGGTGGGCTACAGTCTATAGGGTCGCCAAGAGTCGGACACGACTGAACAGCTGTGGAATGCACTCTCGCAAACAAAGACCTGGAAGGACTGCTCTACATAAGAGATTTAAGTGACCTCTTTCCTGTGCTCCTCATTCAGGACACCTCCACCCCTCTCTGGGGGTGTATTTCTGCCTTGCTTCTGTCTTAAATAAACAAACTGTTTCTCTGTGCGCTCCCACAAGTTATTACACTGTCTCTCTAATCATAAACTTAGTCTCTAATAATAAACTTTGTACCTGTTTTCACAGTTTTTGCCTCCTTGAAACATTCTTACTTTCAAAAGGAGGCAGGGGTGGGGTTGGGGGTGGGGGGTCTAAGGAGAAAGCCAGGGTGACTTTGCTCCTATCCTTGAGCCCCTCGTGGTCCAGTGGCTAGGATTCCTGGTTTTCATCCAGGCTCCCCAGGTTTAAGAGGCTTCTCAGCTGGCTCAGAGGTAAAGAATTCACCTGCCAATGCAGGAGACACAAGAGACACCAGTTTGATCCCTGGGTCAGGAAGATCCTCCGGAGGAGGAAATGGCAACCCACTGAACAACTGATGCTTTTGAACTGTGGTGTTGGAGAAGACTCTTGAGAGTCCCTTGGACTGTAAGGAGAGCCAACCAGTCCATCCTAAAGGAAATCAACACTGAACATTCATTGGAAGGACTGATGCTGAAGCTGAAGCTCCAGTACTTTGGCCACCTGCTGTGAAGAGCTGTCTCATTCACCTTGATCCTGGGAAAGATTGAAGGCAAAAGGAGAAGGGGCGACAGAGGATGAGATGGTTGGATAGCATCACCGACTCAATGGACAGGAATTTGAGCAAACTCCGGGAGGTAGTGGAAGACAGAGGAGCCTAGTTTGCTGTAGTCCATGAGGTTGCAAAGAGTCAGACATGACTTAGCGACTGAACAACAGCAAGAACCACCCAATTCCTGGGCAGGGAACTGAGATCTCTCTTCAGAACTGCTCACTGCTCTCTCTCCCAGATAAGCTTGACTTGGAAAATTGTGCTGAGGAACAAAGACAGTGCAGCTGGCTTCTTTGTGTGTTTCTTTCTAGCCTCACTCAGCATCCCACCGTACCCATCAAAGCCAGAGGCAGGGAGGCAAGGGGAGGAAATGCTTTACTTAATAACCAGCACAGATCAGCAGTGGTTCTGGTTTCCTCTAGCTGTGGCAGATGTTCAGATTGACTTTCGCTCTGTGGGATGTTTGTGGGTTTGTATAGCCTCGTGATTGCTAGCTACCTCTTACCTACACTCTGTATCCCAAGCTTTGAATTTACATAGGTGTTGAATTGGCTGCAATTCTCCACACTTCCTATTTTCTGGGCCCTTTGCAACATGCTCTTTGCAGCTACTCCATCAAAAGGTGGAGCTTTTTTGCCACACTCCTGGAATCTGGATCGGCCTTATAACTGGCTTTAGTCAATAAAACCAGGTGGAAACAACCTTGTGCCAGCTCTGAGCTGAGGCCTCAGAAAGCTCTGTACACTTCTGCTCTCAATCCCAAAACACACTCAGGCTAGTCTTCTGTATCACAGGACCTGTGGCCCAGGCACCTCTTATCACTGCAGCCACGCCCAGGCAACCTTCGGAAGCAGAGCTGTCCAGCTGCTGATCACAAACATAGGAGTGACCTTTGCTGCGATTACAAGAATTTCATACAGGAGCCCAGCTCATACTGCTGACTCACAGAAGGGTGACCTAACTATATGGTTGTTTTAAGACACTAAATTTTGGGGTAGTTAGATACACAGTGTTCAAAAAAAACAAAGTGGACAGAGAAAATTTGAAGATCTAATTGGCATTATTCAGTGATTCATGAAACGGGCAGCACTCTATCTAACAAAGAGGAGTGTGCTCAGGGAACTCCCTGGTGGTCCAGGGGTTAAGGGGGCTTCTCTGGTAGTGCTAGTGGTAAAGAATCTGCCTGCCAATGCAGGAAACACAAGAGATGCGAGTTTGATCCCTGGATCAGGAAGATTCCCTGGAGTAAGACCCTGCACTTTCACTGCCATGGGCTTGGGTTTGACTGCTGGTCGGGGAACTAAGATCCCACAAGACCCACAGTGTGCCCACCCTCAAAAAACAAACAAACAAAGCAAAGAGAAGTGTGCTCTGAGGAGATGTACAAGATGGAAAGATTCTACAGGCAGAAGGAGAGTGAGCCAAGGAAGTTAAAAGTGAATTTTCCAGGGAAGATCCCCTTGCTTTATGGGAAGGCAGGGGGTCTTATCAAGCTGATTGCTTCACAAGGGTTGCTCAGGTAATTTCAGAGTAATTGGTTTAAAATTCCACTCCTGGGAGAAGCTGAAACTATTAAGTTCCATAACATCTCACGGAAAAACCTGAATGAAGTTTTTGGCCATCCCAATACTAAGTCTTGGTGGGACTTAGCATGCACTGTGCCGTGCTTATTCACTCAGTCGTGTCCGACCGTTTGCGACCCATGGACTGCAGCCTGCCAGACTCCTCTGTCCATGGAGATTCTCCAGGCAGGAATACTGGAGTGGGTCACCATGCCCTACTACATGGGATCTTCCCAACCCAGGGATCGAACCCAGGTCTCCCGCATTGCAGCGGATTCTTTACTGTCTGAGCCATCAGGGAAGCCTATGAATACTGGAGTAGGTAGCCTATCCTTTCTCCAGGGGATCTTCCCGACCCAGGAATCGAACCAGGGTCTCCTGCATTGCAGGCGGATTCTTTACCAGCTGAGCTACTAGGGAGGTCCAGGACTTAGCATAAGTGACTCCATTTGGGGCCTGGGATTTCTTTTTAAAAACAGCAGTTAGCTAACTGATACAGTCTGTTAAGAAGTTATCTGTACCCCAACTAAAATAAATTTATTTTAAAAAATTAAAAAATAATAATAATAAATTGCTAATGCTTCCAAAAAATAAATAAATAAATAAAAGTGCTTAAAACTAGGAAAAAAAAAAAAAGAAGTTATCTGTGCCAGGTGGATTCTGGTTAAAAATTTGCATGGCATACTCTCATCCCTTTGCTTTAATTTTTGTGTGTGTGTCCTTATGAGTCTTCCTTTTAAAATTTTATTTACTTATGGCTGTGCTGAGTCTTCGTCACTGCACTTGGGCTTTCTCTAATTGTGACAAGTAGGGGCTGCTCTTTAGTTGCAGAGCATGGGCAATGCACTGCAATGGCCTCCCTTGTTGGGGAGCACGGGCTCCATTAGTCGTGACCTGTGGGCTCAGCAGTTACGTCAGGCAGGCTCCAGAGGGTGGGCTCAGTACTCGTGGCACATCGGGCTCAGTTCCTCCACAGCATGTGGAATCTTCCAGGACCAGGGGTCAAACCAGTGTCCCCTGCATTGCAAGGCAGATTCTTAACCACTGGACTGCTAGGAAATCTCCTTATGATTCTTTTCTTAAAAAAATCCAAATAACAGCACCAGAATTATTGTTTATTTTGGTTTTCCAAGCCAACTTTTCTTGGCATAGGCTCTTTGACTCCAACCTTGTGAAGTGGAGATTATTATCTACTTTATGAATAGTTAATTGAGGCTGTGAAACTTAAAAGATGTATCCAAAGTTACTTGGCAAGATGTAGAGCTAGAATATGAACCTAGGCAGTCTGGCTCCAGAGCTGATGCTGTTAAACATCATCTACTCTGTTCCCTGTCACACTGAGAAGTATTTCCTTGTATGTGTGTAAACCAGTTTGAGAAGCATGGGCTTAAAATAATCTTTATCGGTACACTGTTACCTCTAGCCTTTACTTTCCCAAAGTTATTTCTAAATACCTGGCAGCACTCCCCCAAACATAAACATCTCTTTCAAATCAATAAGAAAAATATTGACAACCAATAGAAAAATGGGCAGAAGATATAATTATTTATGGGAAAGGAAATTCAAAGGGTTTTTCAACCATTTGATTGAAATGGAAATAGTTAATTTATCCTAACTTTAAAAAAAAATCATTTATCTATTTAATTTATTTTGGCTACACCAAGTCTTGTTGCTGCACCCAGGCTTTCTCTAGCTGCAGCCAGCAGGGCTACTCTTTGCTGTGGTATGCAGGCTTCCCATCGCAGTGCCTTCTCTTGTTGCAGGCTGTGGGTTCTATGTGGGCACAAGCTTTAGCAGTTGTGGCACACAAGCTTAGTTGCCCCGAGGCACATGGGATCCTCCCGGACTAGGGATAGAACCCACACCCCCTGCACTGGCAGGTGGATTCTTTACCACCCTCGTAGGGAACACAAGGGAAGTCTCTACTCCTAACTTTTAAAATGTAAATTAACATAACAATGACACACTTTTTTGCCCATCAGATAGACACAGATAAAGAAGCTTGATAACAAGCTCAGTTGGCAGGAGCCAGGGAAGGAAATTAGTGCTGTTCATACTGTCCACACATTGTTTTCTTTCTTTTCTTGTCCACTCCACCCGGCAATGAAAGCAAAGAAGTCCTAGCTACTGGACCGCCAGGGAATTTCCTGTCCACACATTGTTGATGGAAGGGTGCACTGATGTAGCCTCTACAGATGGCAATTTTGAAATATCTACTGAAATTAAATATCTACATATTCTTTGACCAAGCAATTCTACTTCAAAGAACATACATCTACACTGGACTTTTTGAGACTCAAAGGGAGCGCTATTACAAGAAAGAACTACCCCAGATATCTGCAGGTACAGTCATCCTGACCATGAATTCCACACAAGGATCTTCATTGCAGTACCAACTGTGTTGGTAAAATATTAGAAATAACTCAATTATGTCTCAATAGATGAATTGTTAAATAAAAGGGCCATTATCCCTACGATAGAATGTAACACAATGCTTAAAAATGAGACAACGCTGTAAATACTGATTTTAAGATATGACGTGTAAAAACACTGAGCATGATACACTAGTATTTATGTATTTATACAGAATATATGTAAACCTACACTTGTATAAGAAGGCATTGTCTCTGGAAGCTAACAGACCCAGGTTTGGGGGCTCTGAAATTGCACAATTCTGGAGGCCCTTTCTAAGAAAAGACTGCCAAAAGTACAAATACAAAATTAGGTACAATCCCTGGGAAGGGCCCAAGCAAGCAAGAGACCCTGATGTGTTAGTCATTCAGTTGTGCGCAACTCTCAGCCCCATGGACTGCAGCCCGCCAGGCTCCTCTGTCCTTGCAATTCTCCAGGCAAGAATACTGGAGTGGGTTGCCATTACCTTCTCTAGGGGATCTTCCCAACACAGGTATCGAACCCGGGTCTCCTGCATTGCAGGTGGGTTCTTTACCACTGAACCACCAGGGAAGCCTAGGAAGGCACTCTGATGCAGAAGCGTAATTAGCTTCATAGTCAGTTCAGTTCAGTTGCTCAGTCGTGTTTCCAACTCTTTGCAGCCCCACGGACTGTAGCACACAGGGCTTCCCTGTTGGTGATGCCATCCAACCATCTCATCCTCTGTGGTCCTCTTCTCCTCCTGCCCTCAATCTTTCCCAGCATCAAGGTCTTTTCAAATGAGTCAGCTCTTCTCATCAGGTGGCCAAAGTATTGGAGTCTCAGCTTCGGCATCAGTCCTTCCAATGAACACCCAGGACTGATATCCTTTAGGATGGACTGGTTGGGTCTCCTTGCAGTCCAAGGGACTCTCAAGACTCTTCTCCAACACCACAGTTCAAAAGCATCAATTCTTCGGTGTTCAGCTTTCTTCACCGTCCAACTCTCACATCCATACATGACCACTGGAAAAACCATAGCCTCGACTAGATGGACCTTTGTTGACAAAGGAATGTCTCTGCTTTTTAATATGCTATCTAGGTTGATCACAAGTTTACTTCCCAGGAGTAAGTGTCTTTTAATTTCATGGCTGCAATCACCATCTGCAGTGATTTTGGAGCCCAGAAAAATAAAGGCTCTCACTGTTTCCACTGTTTCCCCATCTATTTGCCATGAGTGATGGGACCGGATGCCATGATCTTAGTTTTCTGAATGTTGAGCTTTAAGCCAACTTTTTCACTCTCCTCTTTCACTTTCATCAAGAGGCTCTTTAGTTCTTCGTCACTTTCTGCCATAAGGGTGGCGTCATCTGCACATCTGAGGTTATTGATATTTCTCCCGGCAATCTTGATTCCAGCTTGTATTTCTTCCAGCCCAGAGTTTCTCATGATGTACTCTGCATATAAGTTAAACAAGCAGGGGGATAATATACAGCCTTGACGTACTCCTTTTCCTATTTGGAACCAGTGTGTTGTTCCATGTCCAGTTCTAACTGTTGCTTCCTGACCTGCATACAGGTTTCTCAAGAGGAAGGTAAGGTGGTCTGGTATTCCCATCTCTTTCAGAATTTTCCACAGTTTATTGTGATCCACACAGTCAAAGACTTTGGCATCGTCAATAAAGCAGAAACAGATGTTTTTCTGGAACTCTCTTGCTTTTTCAATGATCCAGCGGATGTTGGCAATTTGATTTCTGGTTCCTCTGCCTTTTCTAAAACCAACTTGAACATCTGGAAGTTCACGGTTCATGTATTCCTGAAGCCTGGCTTGGAGAATTTTGAGTATTACTTTACTAGCGTGTGAGATGAGTGCAATTGTGTGGTAGTTTGAGCATTCTTTGGCATTGCCTTTCTTTGGGATTGGAATGAAAACTGACCTTTTCCAGTCCTGTGGCCACTGCTGAGTTTTCCAAATTTGCTGACATATTGAGTGCAGCACTTTCACAGCACCATCTTTCAGGATTTGAAATAGCTCAACTGGAATTCCATCACCTTCACTAGTTTTGTATCATAGTGATGCTTCCTAAGGCCCACTTGACTTCACATTCCAGGATGTCTGGCTCTAGGTGAGTGTGAGTGATCACACCATCATGATTATCTGGGTCATGAAGATCTTTTTTGTACAGTTCTTCTGTGTATTCTTGTCACCTCTTCTTAATATCTTCTGCTTCTGTAGGTGCACCATTTCTGTCCTTTATTGAGCCCATCTTTGCATGAAATGTTCCCTTGGTATCTCTAATTTTCTTGAAAAGATCTCTAGTCTTTCCCATTCTATTGTTTTCCTCTATTTCTTTGCATTGATCGCTGAGGAAGGCTTTCTTATCTCTCCTTGCTCTTCTTTGGAACTCTGCATTCAAATGGGAATATCTTTCCTTTTCTCCTTTGCTTTTTGCTTCCCTTCTTTTCACAGCTATTTGTAAGACCTCCTCAGACAGCCATTTTGCTTTTTTTTTTGCATTTCTTTTCCATGGGGATGGTCTTGATCCCTGTCTCCTGTACAATGTCACGAACCTCTGTCCATAGTTCATCAGGCACTTTGTCTATCAGATCTAGTCCCTTAAATCTATTTCTCACTTCTACTGTATAACCATAAGGGATTTGATTTAGGTCATACTTGAATGGTCTAGTGGTTTTCCCTACTTTCTTCCATTTAAGTCTGAATTTGGCAATAAGGAGTTCATGATCTGAGCCACAGTCAGCTCCCGGTCTTATTTTTGCTGACTATATAGAGCTTCTCCATCTTTGGCTGCAAAGAATATAATCAATCTGATTTCGGTGTTGACCATCTGGTGATGTCCACGTGTGTAGACTCTTCTCTTGTGTTGTTGGAAGAGGGTGTTTGCTATGACCAGTGCATTCTCTTAGCAAAACTCTATTAGCCTTTGCCCTGCTTCATTCTGTACGCCAAGGCCAAATTTGCCTGTTACACCAGGTGTTTCTTGACTTCCTCCTTTTGCATTCCAGTCCCCTATAATGAAAAGGACAGCTTTTTGGGGTGTTAGTTCTAGAAGGTCTTGTAGGTCTTCATAGAACCTTTCAACTTCAGCTTCTTCAGCGTTACTGGTCAGGGCATAGACTTGGATTACTGTAATATTGAATGGTTTGCCTTGGAAACGAACAGAGATCATTCTGTCGTTTTTGAGATTGCATCGAAGTACTGCATTTCGGACTCTTTGGTGACTATGATGGCTACTCCATTTCTTCTAAGGGATTCCTGTCCACCATAGTAGATATAATGATCATCTGAGTTAAATTCACCCATTCCAGTCCATCTTAGTTCACTGATTCCTAGAATGTCGATGTTCACTCTTGCCATCTCCTGTTTGACCACTTCCAATTTGCCTTGATTCATGGACCTAACATTCCAGGTTCCTATGCAATATTGCTCTTTATAGAATTGGACCTTGTTTCTACCAGTCCCATCCACAGCTGGGTATTGTTTTTGCTTTGGCTCCACCCCTTCATTCTTTCTGGAGTTATTTCTCCACTGATCTCCAGTAGCATATTGGGCACCTACTGACCTGAGGAGTTCATCTTTCAGTGTCTTATTTTTTTCCCTTTTCATACTGTTCATGGGGTTCTCAAGGCAAGAATACTGCAGTGGTTTGTCATTCCCTTTTCCAGTGGACCACATTCTGTCATATTGATAATTAAGTATAAATGGATTAAATGCACCAACCAAAAGATGTAGACTGGCTGGGTGGATACAAAAACAAGTCCCATATATATGTTGTCTACAAGAGATCCACCTCAGACACTTACAGACTGAAAGTAAGGGGATGGGGGATGGTATTTCACACAAATGGAAATCATAAGAAAGCTGGAGTAGCAATACTCATATCAGAAAAATAGACTTTAAAACAAAGACTGCTATAAGAGACAAAGAAGTAGACTATATAATGATCAAGTGTTCAATCCAAGAAGAAGTTATAACAATTATAACATATATGCATCCAACATAGGAGCACCTATGTAAGGCAAATATTAAGAAACATAAAGGGAAAAACTGACAGTAACACAATAATACTGGGGACTTTAACACTCCATACTCATCAATGGAGAGATCATCCAGACAGAAAATCAACAAGAAAACACAGGCCTTAAGTGACACTTTGGACAAGTTGGATTTAATTGATATTTATAGAGCATTCCATCCAAAAGCAGCAGAGTACATCTTTTTCTCAAGTGCACATAGAACATTCTCCAGGATTGACCACATGCTTGGCCACAAGGTGAGTCTTGGTAAATTTAAGAAAACTGAAATCATACCAAGCATCTTTTCTGATCACACCACTATGAGAAGAAACTCTAAGAAACACAAACACATGATGGCTAAACAATATGCTACTAAACAACCACTGGATCACTGAAGAAATCAAAGAAGAAATTAAAAAATTCCTAGAGGTACACAAAAATGAAAGCATAACAATCCAAAACTTAGGCAAGCAGCAGAAACTGTTCTAAGAGAGAAGTTTATAGCAGTATAATCCTACCTCAAGAAACTGGAAAAGTTTCAAATAAACAACCTAACCTTATACCTAAAACAACTAGAAAGAGAAGAACAAGCCCCACCTAACGTTAGTATGAGGAAGAAAATCATAAAGATCAGAGCAGGAATAAATGAAGTAGAGACAAAGAAAACAATCATAAAGATCAATGAAACTAAAAGCTGGTTCTTTGAGATGATAAGCAAAATTGATAAACCTTTAGCCAGACTCATCAACAAAAAAAGAGAGAGGACTCAAATCAGTAAAATTAGAAATGAAAAAGGAGAAGCTACAACTGACTCCAAAGAACTACCAAGGATCATAAGAGACTACTGTGAACAGCTGTATGCCAATAAAATGGACTACCTAGAAGAAATGGACAAATTCTTCGAAAGGTACAGTCTCCCTAGACTGAACCAAGAAGAAATGGCAAATATGAACAGACCAATCACAAGCACTGAAATTGACACTGATTAAAAACCTCCTAACAAACAAAAGTCCAGGACCTGATGGCTTCACAGCTGAATTTTGTCAAATATTTAGAAAAGAGTTAACACCTATCCTTCTGAAACTATTCCAAAAAGTCACAGAGGAAGGAAAACTTCCCAACTCATTTTACAAGGCTACCATCACCCTGATACCAAAACCAGACAAAGATACCACAAAAAAAAAAACTTATAGGCCAATATCACTGATGAACATAGATACAAAAATCCTCAACAAAACACTAGCAATCCATATCCAGTAATACATTAAAAAGACCATACACCATGATCAAGTGGGATTCATCCCAGGAATGCAAGGATTTTTTAACATCTGCAAATCAATCAATGTGAAACACCATATCAACAAATTGAAGAATAAAAACCATATGATCATCTCAACAGATGCAGAAAATCTTTTGACAAAATTCATCACCCATTTATGATAAAAACTCTCCAGAAAGTGAGCATAAAGGGTACATACCTCAACATACTAAAGTCCATATATGACAAACCTACAGCTAGCATCACACTCAATGGTGAAAAGCTGAAAGAATTCTGGGAACCCTAACATCAGGAACAAGACAAGGATGTCCACTCTCACCACTTTTAGTCAACATAGTTTTGGAAGTCCTATATGCAGCAATTAGAGAAGAGAAAGAAGTAAAGGGAGTCCAAATTGGAAAGGAAGTTAAACTGTCACTGTTTGTAGATGACATGATACTGTACATAAAATATCCTAAAAATGCTACCAGAAAACTACTAGAACTTATCAATGAATTTGGTAAGGTTGCAGGTTACAAAATTAATACACAGAAGTCTGTTTCATTTCTATACACTAACAATGAAAGATCAAAAAAGAGAAATTCAAGAAGCAATTCTATTTACTACTGCATCTAAAGAATAAAATACCTAGGTGTAAACCTACCTAAGGAGAAAAAAGACCTGTACTACAAAAACCATAAGATGGCTGATGAAAGAAATCCAAGAAGACATAAACAGATGGAAAAATATACTATGTTCACGGAGTGGAAGAATCAATTTTGTCAAAATGACTATACTACCCAAGGCAACCTACAGATTCAATACAATCCCTATCAAATTACCAACGGCATTTTTCACAGAACTAGAACAAAAAAATCTCAAAAATTTTATAGAGACACAAAAGACCCTGAATAGCAAAGCAATCTTGAAAAAGAAAAACGGAGCTGGAGCAATCAGGCACCCTGATTTCAGACTTTACTACAAAGCTAAAGTCATCAAAACAGTATGGTATTGGCACAAAAATAGAAATATAGATCAATGGAACAGGATAGAAAACCCAGAAATAAGCCCATGCCCTTATAGTCAATTAATCTATGACAAAGAAGGCAAGACAACACAATGTTGGAAAGACAGTCTCTTCAACAAATGGTGCTGGGAAAACTGGACAACCACATGTGAAGAAATGAAATACGGACTTCCTGGTGGTCCAGTGGCTAAGACTCCTCACTCCCACTGCAGGGGGCCTGGGTTCAATCCCTGGTCAGGGAACTAGGTCCAGCATATCCCAACTAAGAATTTGTATGCTGGTACTAAAATCTGGTGCATCCAAATAAATAAATAAATTTTAAAAAATGAAATTAGATCATCCCTTAACTCAATACGCAAAAGTAAGCTCAAGATGGATTAAAGGCCTAAATGTGAGACCAGACACTATAAAAGTACTAGAGGGAAACATAGGCATAACACTCTCTGACATAAATCACAGCAACATCTTTTTTGATCCATCTCTCAGAATAATGGAAATAAAAGCAAAACTAAACAAATGGGACCTACTTAAACTCACAAGCTTTTGTAGAGCAAAAGGAACAATAAACAAAACAAAAAAACAGTCCACAGATTGGGAGAAAATATTTGTAAATGTGACCAATAAGGAATTAATCTCCAAAATTTATAAACAACTTACAACACTTAATAGCATCAAAACAAACAGCCCACTAAAAATATGGGCAGAAGGCCTGAATAGACATTTCTTCAAAGAGGACATATAGGTGGTAATTAAGTATATGAAAAGATGTTCAACATCACTAGTTATTCGAGAAATGCAAGTCAAACTTACAGTGAGGTGTCACCACACACTGGTCAGAATGGCTATCATTAAAAAATCCAAAAACAACAAATGCTAGAGAGGGTGTGGAGAGAAGGGAACCCTCCTGCACCGTTGATAGGAACTTAAATTTGTATAACCACTATGGAGAACAGTATGGAGTTTCCTGAAAAAACTAAAAATAGAGCTACCTACAATCTCACTCCTGGGCATATATTCAGAGAAAAACATGGCCCCAAAAGATCCATGCACCCCAATGTTCATTGCAGCACTGTTTACAATAGCCAAGACATGGAAGCAACCTCAATGTCCATTGACAGAGGGATGGGCAAAGAAGATGTGGTATATACACAATGGAATATTACTTGGCCATTAAAAAGAATGAGATAAGGCCATTTACAGCAACGTGGATGGACCTAGAGAGTGTCATACTGAGTGAAGTAAATCAGGCAGAGAAGGAGAAATCTATGACATCCCTTATATGTGGAATCTAAAAAGAAATAACATAAATGAACTTATTTACAAAGCAGAAAGAGAGTCACAGACCTAGAAAACAAACTTGTGGTTGCTGGGGGGAAAGGGATAGTTGGGACTTTGGGAAAGTCAGGTACACACTGCTACATTTAAAATGAATAACCGACAGAGACCTATTGTATAGCACATGGAACTCTGCTCAATGTTATGTGCCAGCCTGGATGGGAGAGGGGTTTGGGGGAGAATGGATATGTGTATGGCTGAGTCCCTTCGCTGTTCACCTGAAACTATCACAACATTGTTAACTGGCTATATCTCAGTACAAAATGCTTTGGTGTTAAAAAAATAATAATAAAACTTAAGAAAAAAAGAAAGTAAGGAAATGTTCAAATAATGTTGAGGATATTGCAGAAGGACACAGGAGCTAGCTTGAAGGACTTTCCCATTTGCCAAATTGGGATAATTTTTTTTAACCTTACTTTCTGTTTAATTCATTTTGCCAAAAACACAGTGAGAACCTTAATCTAACTGTAGAGAAAACAGAATCTGTAGCAAACATAACAGGATATACCTAAGTCCCTGGCAAAGCTGGATCCTCATCAACAAGTCACCAAGATTCCCCTATAAATGGCCTTCTTGGGGGGAAGTCCTAGGAGGCAGAGATCTGCCAGTTCCCCAGGAACCGGAGGCTGCTTCGGGAGGAGGAGGAGAGGGGAAATAAAGCACAATAAGCAGGAGAAGTCATGTTACTTGGATCTCTTATCACGACACACAGAAGTGTTGTCTCTGATTGCTGGCCAAACTCAGAATGTTGTCTTCCCAGGTCTATAGTCGTGGGCATTCTGTCTGCATCCGTAGGGGATAAGTTTCAAGTTAAGTAGTTCCGAAGCTTCTGCTCTTCCAGAACGTGCAATATAAACTTGGGGGCTGGGATGGGGGTGAAGGTGGGGAAAGGTAGATAAAGTCATGATTGCTGGTGTCAGCAGTGCAGAGTCTGAGGTCCCAAACTTCAGGACTTTGCTTCAGGAGGCAATAAGAGAGGGTGCCAAGTCACCAGCAAAAGAGTCCAACTGCCCTAAGCCTCAGTACTGTCAAACAGTGCCCCAGAGGTATGAGGGAGTTCAATAGCAGTGGCCTGAGGTCTCTTCTAAGCCGGCAGGGGTCTGGGAATCCAAAGGCCAAAAGGGAACTTGTTCACTTTCTGTCACTTTTTGCAAATGATAACCATGGGCAGCAAGACGTCCACAATGGCTCAGTGGTTAAGAATCCACCTGCAATGCAAAAGACACAGGAGACGTGGGTTCAATCCCTGGGTCGGGAAAATCCCCTGGAGTAGGAAAAGGCAACCTGCTCCAGCATTCTTGCCTGAAAAACCCCATAGACAGAGGAGCCTGGCAGGTTACAGTCCAAAGGGTCACAAAGAGTTGGACATGACTGAGCACACACACACACACAGCCAATGGCCAGCAGGTTATCCTTCTCGCCGAGCTCTTGAGACTAGGATGCTGCCCTCCACATCCTTCATCTTCACCCCCATCAGCACTGCTCGCCCAGCTTGCACAGTAGCTCCTCAGTGGTGCCTGATGACAAATAGAAGGGTCCAAGCCACTGTCAGGGAAATGCTTCCCACTTCTCTCTCCCTGCACCAGCTAGGAACCCATGGGGCACTGCTACTCTAGCAGCTCAGATGCTCCTGCCTGTGAATATCACTGGAACCAGCAGGCCCGTGGGCTTACAGTCCTCTCCTGTGGGAGTGGTAGGGGCTAGGGGGCATGAATCTTGGAACCTGGAGAGGCCCAAATTTGGGATAACTTGTGCATGAAATTAATTAATGATGATAATAGTAACTGATTACAGTTAATGAAACAAAATAGAAATGCATGGGCCCAGACAATATAAATACATATGGTAATAATAGATTGCAATTCATTGAATAAAATAGGAATCCATGAGTTCATATGATATAAATAAAGGAGAAAGAAATTTCTCTTTATAGTAGACTGTTTACTGCAAAGAAGGCAGTGGTACCCCACTCCAGTACTCTTGCCTGGAAACTCCCATGGACGGAGGAGCCTGGTAGGCTGCAGTCCATGGGGTCGCTAGGAGTCGGACACGACTGAGTGAATTCACTTTCACTTTTCACTTTCATGCATTGGAGAAGGAACTGGCAACCCACTCCAGTGTTCTTGCCTGGAGAATCCCAGGGACGGGGGAGCCTGGTGGGCTGCTGTCTATGGGGTAGCACAGAGTCGGACACGACTGACGTGACTTAGCCGCAGCAGCAGCAGACTGTTTACTGAAAACTGAAGAAAAAATGATGGAATAAAAAAAAAATCACCATTTAATAAACATCATCATGCTTATTCTGATGAGAGTCATCAGTGAATGATGATAAAGCAGAATGGTGGAGATTTGATGAAGTGCCAGATACTTATGAATTACAAAGGGACAGTCATGGCTTCAGGGTGGAGAAACCTGACAGACTGGTTTGGCAGCATCAAGAGTGAGAGGGTTTCATCTCCTGTAACTTCTGATGTGATGCAAGGAGAAGGCACATTATTTCTCTCTTCCCCTTACATGCACTGAGGTTTGTCTCTGTAAGAGACATCTTACAGAAATGAAAAGCCTGTACTCTTTAAAAGTGATTCATGGAAGATGGAGAAATACAGAAGTACTACTCACAAGTACTGTGGAAAATTCTGAAAGAGATGGGAATACCTGACCATCTGACCTGTCTCTTGAGAAACCTGTATGCAGGTCAGGAAGCAACAGTTAGAACTGGACATGGAACAACAGACTGGTTCCAAATAGGAAAAGGAGTCCGTCAAGGCTGTATATTGTCACCCTGCCTATTTAACTGATATGCAGAGTACATCATGAGAAACGCTGGGCTGGAAGAAGCACAAGCTGGAATCAAGAATGCCAGGAGAAATATCAATAACCTCAGATATACAGATGACATCACCCTTATGGCAGAAAGTGAAGAAGAACTAAAGAGCCTTTTGATGAAAGTGAAAGAGGGGAGTGAAAAAGTTGGCCTAAAGCTCATTATTCAGAAAACTAAGATCATGGCATCCGGTCCCATCACTTCATGGCAAATAGATGGGGAAATAGTGGAAACAGTGAGAGCCTTTATTTTTCTGGGCTCCATAATCACTGCAGATGGTGATTGCAGCCATGAAATTAAAAGATGCTTACTCCTTGGAAAGAAACTTGTGACCAACCTAGACAGCACATTAAAAAACAGAGACATTACTTTGCCAACAAAGGTCCGTCTAGTCAAGGCTATGGTTTTTCCAGTGGTCATGTATGGATGTGAGAGTTGGACGGTGAAGAAAGCTGAGCGCCGCAGAATTGATGCTTTTGAACTGTGGTGTTGGAGAAGACTCTTGAGAGTCCCTTGAACTGCAAGGAGATCCAACCAGTCCATCCTAAAGGAAATCAGTCCTGGGTGTTCATTGGAAAGACTGATGTTGAAGCTGAAACTCCAATACTTTGGCCACCTGATGCGAAGAGCTGACTCATTTGAAAAGACCCTGATGCTGGGAAGGATTGGTGGCAGGAGGAGAAGAGGACGACGGAGGATGAGATGGTTGGATGGCATCACTGACTCGATGGACATGGGTTTGGGTGGGCTCAGGGAGTTGGTGATGGACAGGGAGGCCGGGCGTGCTGTGGTTCGTGGGGTCACAAAGAGTCGGACACGACTGAGCAACTGAACTGAACTGACTGTAGTATGATTTCAATTTAATTTAACCAATTACATCTGCAACAACCCTATTTCCAAATAAGATCATATTTGGAGGTACTGGGAGTTAAGTTTTCAATATTTGAATTTTGGAGAGACACAATGCAGCTTATAACAGACGGTTACATTGGGGTTGAGAGAAATAAGCAAACAGAGCCAAACGTTGACAAATGGGGAATTGGGGTGAAAGGACACCAGAGTCCCCAGTACTATTCTTAAATGTTTTCTGTAAGTTTTAAATTGCTTCGAAAAAATTTTAAATTCAGTAAAGTGCTGGGTTTATGTATTTCACAAGATCCTAGTTTTGAACCTACCATGGGGAAGGAACTATAAGGAGATGATGAAGGTGTTTGGGTGTCATTATTGCAAACTTATCTGAGACATAGTGAGGGTATCAGAAATTGATACATTATATTTACACAGCATTTCATAACTTACCCAAAAGAAAATCTTATTTCATTTGTCCTTCATGACATCAGGTGACTTGTCCAAGGTCCTGCTCACACAACTGTTAATGTTAAACTGAAGCATGTTAAAATTTTTTAAGTTTATTTGAGCAAAAATGCATGGAATGGTACTGCGTCAAACCAGAAGTGGTTATGAACACTCCTCAGACCCGTTGCTATTGTTGTTCAGTCACTAAGTTGTGTCCAACTCTTTTCGACCTCATGGACTGCAGCACACCAGGCTTCTTCTGTCCTTCACTATCTCCCAGAGTTTGCTCAAACAGAGAGCAAACTGAGTTGAGTTGGTGATGTCCATTGAGTTGGTGATGCCATCCAATCATTTCATCTTCTGTTGCCCCCTTCTCCTGCCCTCAATCTTTCCCAGCATCAGTGTCTTTCCCAATGAGTTGGCTCTTCACATTAGGTGGCCAAAATATTGGAGCTTCAGCTTCAGCATCAGTTCTTTCAATGAATATTCAGGGACTGGTTAGATTTCTCAAAAGTCTTCTCCAGCACTACAGTTCGAAAACATCTATTCTTCAGTGCTCAGCTTTCTTTATGGTCCAACTCTCACATCCATACACGACTATTGAGAAAACCATAGCTTTGACTAGATGAACCATTTTCAGCAAAGTGTTGTCTCTGCTTTTTAATATGCTGTCTAGGTTTGTCATAGCTTTTTTTCCAAGGAGCAAGTGTCTTTTAATTTCATGACTGCAGTCACTGTCTGCAGTGATTTTGGAGCCCAAGAAAATAAAATCTGCCACTGTTTCCATTTTTCCCCCATCTATTTGCCATGAAGTGATGGGACCAGATGCCATGATCTTAGTTTTTTTCATGTTGAGTCTTAAACTAGCTTTTTCACTCTCCTCTTTCACCTTGATCAAGAGGCTCTTTAGTTCCTCTTTGCTTTCTGCCATCAGGGTGGTATCATTTGCATATTTGAGTTTGTTGATATTTCTCCTGGCAATCTTGATCCTAGCTTGTGATTCAGCCCAGCATTACTCATGATGTACTCTACACACAAGTTAAATAAGCAGCATGACAATACACAACCTTGTCTTACTCCTTTCCCAATTTTGAATCAGTCCGTGAACACTATGAAAAAGGCAAAAAGATATGACACTGAAATATGAACTACCCAGGTTGGTAGGTGCTCAATATGCTACTGGAGAAGAGTGGAGAAATAACTCCAGAAAGAATGAAGAGACAGAGCCAAAGTGAAAACAACGCCCAGTTGTGGATGTGACTGTTCATGGAAGTAAAGTCTGATGCTGTAAAGAACAACCTAGAGTGTTAGGTCCATGAAGCAAGGTAAATTGGAAGTGGTCAAACAGGAGATGGCAAGAGTGAACATTGACATTTTAGGAATCAGTGAACTAAAATGGGCCGGAATGGGTGAATTTAATTCAGATGACCATTATATCTACTACTGTGGGCAAGAATCCCTTAAAAGATATGGAGTAGCCATCATAGTCAACAAAAGAGTCTGAAATGTAGTACTTGGGTACAGTCTCAAAAATGACAGAACGATCTCTGTTCATTACCAAAGCAAACCATTCAATATCACAGTAATCCAAATCTATTCCCTGACCGGTAATGCCGAAGAAGCTGAAGTTGAACGGTTCTATGATGACCTACCAGACCTTCTAGAACTAATGCCCAAAAGAGATGTCCTTTTCATCATAGGGGACTGGAATGCAAAAGTAGGAAGTCAAGAGATACATGGAGTAACAGGCAAGTTTGGCCTTGGAGGATAGAATGAAGCAGGGCAAAGGATAAGGGTTTTGCCAAGAGAACACACTGGTCATGGCAAACACCCTCTTCCAACAACACAAGAGGAGACTCTACACATGGACCTCACTAGATGGTCAATATCGAAATCAGATTTATTATATTCTCTGCAGCCAAAGATGGAGAAACTCTATACAGTCAGCAAAAACAAGACCGAGAGCTGACTGTGGCTCAGATCACGAACTCCTGATTGCAAAATTCAGACTTAAATTGAAGAAAGTAGGGGAAACCACTAGGAGAAGGCAATGGCAACCCATTCCAGTACTCTTGCCTGGAAAATCCCATGGATGGAGGAGCCTGGTAGGCTGCAGTCCATGGGGTCGCTAGGAGTCGGACACGACTGAGTGAATTCACTTTCACTTTTCACTTTCATGCATTGGAGAAGGAACTGGCAACCCACTCCAGTGTTCTTGCCTGGAGAATCCCAGGGATGGGGGAGCTTGATGGGCTGCCAGCTATGGGGTCACACAGAATCAGACACGACTGAAGCAACTTAGCAGCAGCAGCAGCGGGGAAAACCACTAGACCATTCAGGTATGACATAAATCAAATCCCTATGATTACACAGTGGAAGTGACAAATAGAATCAAGGGATTAGATCTGATAGTGTCTGAGGAACTATGGACAGAGGTTTGTAACACTGTACAGGAGGCGGTGACCTACACCATCCCAAGTAAAAAGAAAGATAAAAAGCAAAATGCAAAAAATCCAAAAAAGCCTTACAAATAGCTGAAAAGAGAAAAGAAGCAAAAGGCAAAGGAGAAAAGATATATCCATCTGAATGCAGAGTTTCAAAGAATAGCAAGGAGAGATAAGAAAGGCTTCCTCAGCAATCAATGCAAAGAAATAGAGGCAAACAATAGAATGGGAAAGACTAGAGATCTTTTCAAGAAAAGTAGAGATACCAAGGGAACATTTCATGCAAAGAGGGGCACAATAAAGGACAGAAATGGTATGGACCTAACAGAAGCAGAAGATATTAAGAAATGGTGACAAGAATACACATAAGAACTATACAAAAAAGGTCTTAATGACCCAGATAACCACGATGGTGTGATCACTCACCTAGAGCCAGACATCCTGGAATGCTAAGTCAAGTGGGCATTAGGAAGCATCACTACAAACAAAGCTAGTGGAGATGATGGAATTCCAGTTGAGCTATTTTAAACCCTAAAAGACGATGCTGTGAAAGTGCTGCACTCAATATGCCCATAAATTTGGAAAACTCAGCAGTGGCCACAGGACTGGAAAAGGTCCGTTTTCATTCCAATCCCAAAGAAAGGCAGTGCCACAGAATGTTCAAACTACCGCACAATTGTACTCATCTCACTTGCTAGCAAAGCAATGCTCAAAATTCTCCAAGCAAGGATTCAACAGTACGTGAACCAAGAAATTCCACATGTTCAAGCTGAATTTAGAAAAGGCAGAGGAACCAGAGATCAAATTGCCAACATCCATTGGATCACAGGAAAAGCAAGAGGATTCCAGAAAAACATTTACTTCTGCTTCATTGAATACACTAAAGCTTTTGACTGTGTGGCTCACAACAAATTGTGGAAAGTTCTTCAAGAGACGGGAATACCAGACCACCTTACCTGCCTCCTGAGACATCTGTATGCAGCTGAAGAAGCAACAGTTAGAACCGAACATGGTACAACAAACTGGTTCCAAACTGGGAAAGGAATCAGACAAGGGTGTATATATTGTCAACCTGGTTATTTAACTTATATACAGAGTACATCATGCCAAATGCCGAGCTGGATAAAACACAAGTTGGAATCAAGATTGCCAGGAGAAATATCAATAACCTCAAATATGCAGATGACACCACCCTTATGGCAGAAATGAAAGAGGAATTTAAGAGCCTCTTGATGAAAGTGGAGAGTGAAAAAGCTGGCTTAAAACTCAACATTCAGAAAACAAAGATCATGGCATCTGGTCCCATCACTTGATGGCAAATAGATGGGGAAACAATGGAAACAGTGAGAGACTTTATTTTTGGGGGGCTCCAAAATCACTGCAGATGGTGACTGCAGCCATGAAAGTAAAAGACGCTTGCTTGCTCCTTGGAAGAAAAGCTATGACAAACCTAGTGAAATGAAGCGAAAATCGCTCAGTCGTGTCCGACTCTTTGCGACCCCATGGACTATACAGTCCATGGAATTCTCCAGGCCAGAATACTGGAGTGGGTAGCCTTTCCCTTCTCCAGGGGATCTTCCCAACCCAGGGATTGAACCCAGGTCTCCCGCATTGAAGACAGATTCTTTACCAGCTGAGCCACAAGGGAACCCCAAGAATACTTGAGTGCGTAGCCTATCCCTTCTCCAGCAGATCTTCCTAATCCAGGAATCGAACCCGGATCTCCTGCATTGCAGGAAGATTCTTTACCAACTGAGCTATCAGGGAAGCCCATGACAAACCTAGACAGCATATTACAAAGAGAGACATTATTTTGCCATCAAAGGTCCATCTAGTCAAAGATGGTTTTTCCAGTGGTCATGTATGGATGTGAGAGTTGGACCATAAAGAGAGCTGAGCACCGAAGAACTGATGCTTTCAAACTGTGCTGTTGGAGAAGACTCTTGAGAGTCCCTTGGACTGCAACGAGATCCAATGAGTCGATCCTAAAGGAAATCAGTCCTGAATATTCATTGGAAGGACTGACGCTGAAGCTGAAGCTCCAATACTTTGGCCACGTGATTCGAAGAACTGACTCATTGGAAAAGACCCTGATGCTGGGAAAGATTGAAGGCAGGAGGAGAAAGGGATGACAGAGGATGAAATGGCTGGATGGCATCACTGACTCCAACACTGATGGCTAGATGGCTGGATGGACATGAATTTGAGCAAGCTCCAGGAGTTGGTGATGGACAGGGAAGCCCGGCATGCTGCAGTCCATGGGGTCGCAGAGTCAGACACGACTGAACAACTGAACTGAACTGTTTTTCCATGTCTCGTTCTATCTGTTGCTTCTTGACCTGCATACAGGCTTCTCAGGAAGCAGGTAAGGTGGTCTGGTATTCCCATCTCTTGAAGAACTTTCCACAGTTTGTTGTGAGCCACAGCCAAAAGCTTTAATGTGATCAATGAAGCTGAAATAGATGTTTTTCTGGAATCCTCTTGCTTTTTCCATGATCCAACAGCAATTTGATGTCTGGTTCCTCCACCTTTTCTAAATCCAGCGTGTATCTCTGGAAGTACATCGTTCACGTACTGGCTTGAAGTAGGTTCAGCCTAGCTTGAAGGATTTTGAGCATTACCTTGCTAGAATGTGAAAGGAGTGCAACTGCACGGGTAGTTTGAACATCCTCAGACCTGACCCAGAGGAAAGACTTAAATGGAGAAAATGTGGAAGCAGAGAAAGGAAATTATTTGATTGGCTATAGCTTAGCCCAGTTGGCTGTGTGTGACTGTCTTTCAGCGTTTCTTTTTTTTTTGGTGGGTGGTGGAGTGGGGGGATCGGGTTTGGGCCTGCCCATGCAGCATTCGGGACCTTAGTTCACCCAACTCAGTGGGACCTGCAGTGGAAAGTGCAGATTCTTAACCACTCCGGGGAAGTCCCTCCCCTAGCTTCTTGATTACCTGATCTTGAGGCATTTATAGGTTTAGATTTTGGCTTAAGTAGACCGCCAGGGCATCAGAGCCATCTCAGTCTAATGTTCTCCTTGTTTAATTAACACAACTCATATATGATCAGTATGGGGTTTCCCTGGTGGCTCAGTGGTAAAGAATCCGTCCGCCAATTCAGGGGACAGGTTCTGGGTTCAATCCCCAATGGGGAAAACATCCCACATGTTGGGGCGCAATTAAGCCCACGTGCCACAACTACTGAGCCTGTGCTCTAGAGCTGAGGGAGCAGCAACTACTGAGCTCAAGTGCTACAACTACTGAAGCCTGTGCGCACCTACAGTCCTTGCTCGGCAAGAAGAGAAGCCACTGCAACGAGAAGTCCATGCATAGGCGACTAGAGAGTCGCCCCCGCTTGCCCCAACTAGGAAAAAATGCCCACACAGCCACAAAGAGCCAGAACAGCCATAAATAAAATAATTTTAAAAGTAAAGCTGTGACTGATTTAAAAATATAAATCATTAGTTCGGACTCCAGTCTAGTTTTTTTCTTTCTTTCTTTCTCTTTTTTGGACTGGTTACGTGGTTTCTGTGGCGGCAGCAAACCATAACATGAGTTGATTCTAAGCAAAACTGTGACAGCCGCTGTACCATTTTCGGGTAAACAAGGTCTTCCCAAGAAAACAATGTTTTCTTATCAAGGTCAAAGTGGAGTTTAGCTAAGAGACCCTAGAGACTTCAGATATGAGGTCTATTACCTCTTGGGCTGTTCCCTCCCTCCACACTCCACCCACCAACCACCATTTACGGGGGACGGGGTTGGGCAGGTCTCCATACGGACTTTGATTTCCCTGGAGAAGCTTCAGGCCAGTGCCTGGGGAACAGAGTCAAGAAAAGGCCTTCAATCCTTGTCCCAATGTCCTTGCTGGCATTTCCCATCAGCAATTCTCAGACCAGGACCCCTCAAGCACAGCTCACCTTTCCTTATTATTGCCTCAATAGTTAAGTCCCTATCGTTAACCGTCGCTTTGCTGGCCAACCACGGTCTTTCTCTTTTTATAAACCTCTGCTTGTGCACCCGCAGTCCAGTTATAATCGTACTGGAAGTCACAAAGAGAACGTGCCGGGTTTCGGCGCAGCAAGCTCAGCGCCCCCGGACCTGCGGAAAAACTACGCCTGCGCAGACTGGAGCCGCCACAGCTTCTGCAGCCCCCTGTCGTGCCCCTGCCGTCCGCACACCCGCACCCCCGCGCGCCCCACCGCGCCTAGATTAGATCGTTCTTCCCCACCCCTCGATCGCACGCACTGTTGAGGTGCTTGAGTGACCCCGGCTCACAGTAGGTACTAGGTCCCGGGAGGTAGGGGCCCAATGCCGTGAACCTTAGTCTTAGAGACCTGAAATGACTTGGGCAGCTGCAGCTGGCATGTCTCTGTTGGGGCTTCAGTTTCCGAAACACAAGTTACAAAGCTGAACGTGGATGTGTGCGTCCTCAGTGGCTCAGTGGTGTCTTGACTCTTTGCGACTCTATGGGCTATAGGCAGCCTCCTCTGTTCAGGCTCCAGGCAAATACTGGAGTGGGTTGCCATTTCCTCCTCCAGGGGATCTTTCGGACCCAGGGATCCAACCGCTGTCTCCTGCGTTGGCAGGCGGATTCTTTTATCACTAAACCATCTGGGAAGCCCAAAAGCTGGACAGAGTTTAGGAATTATTTATTCCAGATCATTCACATTGCACTGATTGTTCAAAGACTCAGAGGCCCTCCTCTCCTTTTTTCCTCTTGGTTGGGGGAATTAGGGTCAAGCTGGGCAGGTGCAGGACTTGCCTGCATCACTCCCCTTAATCCTGGCAAGGCTGACTAAGGGCTTCCATCCCAGCCTCCTTGCTCAAGCCAGCGGTCAGACTGTGGGTTAGAATGGCCGAGGAGGAGGGCGATGTGGATGAGGAGGATGTATTCCTGGCATTTGCCCGACATCCCACTCCTCCCAGGGGTCCCCTGCGGCGGGCCATGGACAAAGCCTTCTTTATCTTCCTGGTCCTCATCATGACACTACTGATGCTGGAGGCTGTTTGTAAGCTGCTATGGCTGCTACCTTGGGCAAAGTTTGAGGACTGGCTCCTGAGAACACCTGAGGAGGAGGAGGAGCTGGAATTGTGACCACCTTTCCTATAAACATACTCTTGCCCTGCCACAGAGGTGAGAGGGGAGACAGGGTGGAGGGGAATGGCACTGTTGGGGGCTTTGGAGGGACACTTGGATAGCTGAGAGCACCTGTCTTAAAATTTCTGCACCTTTACTTCAGGAAATAATTTTGAAAAAGTTTGTACTTCTCAAGCACTTCTAAGTAAGCATCTAAACTTTATCATCATAAGTTAACCTTGTTTCCATGATGTAATTCCTGGGATATACAAAATATTCACTTTTTAAAATAAATCAATCTTTTGTGTGTCCAGGGGAATTGAAATATCAGAGTGACAATATCCACTAGCCCTCATTAAATATATAATTGGGAATCTTTCCTTTTCTTAATCCATCATTCTCTATTCTCCTAGAACTCCTATTACCATTCGACTTCCCCACAATTTTATGCTTTTATACTTGAAAGTCTTTTGTTGACCAGTTTATCACACTTAAAAAATTTTTTTTCTTTGGTTGCACCCATGGGGGAATCTTAGTTCTTCTACCGGGGATCTAATCAGGCCCCCTGCAATGGAAGCACAGAGTCTTAACCACTGGATGACCAGGGAAGTCCCCTATCACACTTACTTACATATATACATAAAATTGAGATGAAAAATATTTTTATTTCTTGTGACCATAAAACTCTAGGTTTTTAGAAATATTTCTTCTGGGTTATCATTACAATTATTATGAGAGCAGAAGTGATTAAATAGCATAAAGATTGTACACATTTTCATAACTGTTAATATTAAAAGTACATTTAAAATGAGATAGACGAGATGGTGTTTATGGTGCCTTAAAAGAAATAGGCTACACGTCTTTTTTTTTTAATTAGAGGATAATTACATTACAATATCGTTACATGTCTCTTTATTTAAGACAAGGTAAGGGAAATCCCTGATGGTCCATCAGTTATGACTGGGTGCTTTCATTGCTGGTGCTGGGGGCCAGTTTGATCCCTGATTGGGGAACTAAGATCCCTGCAAGACTCAGGGCATGGCCCAAAACAAACAAACAAAAAAAACCAAGGTAAAACAAGGTAAAGTTATCCCCAGGAGATTTCATGGTTAAGAACTATACCTTTTTTTTTTTCTTTTTAAATAGAGAGGGAGAAAGTCTGTTGTAAAAGAGAAAAGGAAAAAGGAGAAGCTCTAGTGCAGGCATTTATTCAGGAAAACAAATTTTGGGAAAACTGAGAATCTGGAAATTAATCCTTTATATGTTCCAAATTCGAGTACCCTTAGGCGAGTCTTCAGTTCAGTTCAGTCACTCAGTCGTGTCCGATTCTTTGCGACCCCATGAATTGCAGCACGCCAGGCTTCTCTGTCCATCACCAACTCCCGGAGTCTACCCAAACCCATGTCCATCAAGTCAGTGATGCCATCCAACCATCTCATCCTCTGTCGTCCCCTTCTCCTCCTGTCCCCAATCCTACCCAGCATTAGGGTCTTTTCCAATGAGTCAACTCTTTGAATGAGGTGGCCAAAGTATTGGAGTTTCAGCTTCAACATCAGTCCTTCCAATGAACACCCAGGGCTGATTTCCTTTAGGATGGACTGGTTGGATCTCCTTGCGGTCCAAGGGACTCTTAAGAGTCTTCTCCAACACCACAGTTCGAAAGCATCAATTCTTCGGCGCTCAGCTTTCTTCACCGTCCAACTCTCATATCCATACATGACCACTAGAAAAACCATAGCCTTGACTAGACGGACCTCTGTTGGCAAAGTAATGTCTCTGCTTTTAAATATGCTATCTAGGTTGGCCATAACCTTCCTTCCAAGGAGTAAGCGTCTTTTAATTTCATGGCTGCAATCACCATCTGCAGTGATTTTGGAGCCCAAAAAAATAAAGTCTGGCACTGTTTCCACTGTTTCCCCATCTATTTCCCATGAAGTGATGGGACCAGATGCCATTATCTTAGTTTTCTGAACGTTGAGCTTTAAGCCAACTTTTTCACTCTCCTCCTTCACTTTCATCAAGAGGCTCTTTAGTTCTTCTTCACTTTCTGCCATAAGGGTGGTGTCATCTGCATATCTGAGGTTATTGATATTTCTCCTGGCAATCTTGATTCCAGCTTGTGTTTCTTCCAGCCCAGCATTTCTCATGATGTACTCTGCATATAAGTTAAATAAGCAGGGTGACAATATACAGCCTTGACGGACTCCTTTTCCTATTTGGAACCAGTCTGTTGTTCCATGCCCAGTTCTAACTGTTGCTTCCTGACCTGCATACAGGTTTCTCAAGAGACAGGTCAGATGGTCTGGTATTCCCATCTCTTTCAGAATTTTCCACAGTTTGTTGTGATCCACACAGTCAAAGGCTTTGGCATAGTCAATAAAGCAGAAATAGATGTTTTTCTGGAACTCTCTTGCTTTTTCGATGATCCAGTGGATATTGGCAATTTGATCTCTGGTTCCTCTGCCTTTTCTAAAACCAGCTTGAACATCTGAAAGTTCACGGTACACGTATTGCTGAAGCCTGGCTTGGAGAATTTTGAGCATTACTTTACTAGCGTGTGAGATGAGTGCAATTGTGCGGTTCGTGTCCCCCAATTTGAAAACTACAGGCTTAGACGACTGGAGAGAAGTGGTGTGGGATTCTTTAATGGGAGTGAGGGTTTGAGGTTCTGGAACTCTGAGGGCTTGGGGATGTAAGAGACTGGTCCTAGAAAGTGGCAAGATGCTCACCCTCTAGAATTCTCAAGGATGCGGGAAACTCAGCGATTGGAACCATGTTAACCTTTCCAGTTTCCTCAGAAGCTCACCTTTGGACCCAGCTTTGCCTCCTCGAGCCCCTCCAATTTCCCTAAAGTTGGTTTAGGGTGTGGGTGTGGGAGAGGCGGGCGTCAGTGTTGGTTTATTGTTTCTTCCTTCATCAGCCCTCCCAGAGGAAGAGGAGACGAGACTCGAGGTATTTTACGAGCCTCGTTTCTTCTCACAGCTCTTACAGGTTGTCCTCAGAGCCCCCTCCCCACATCGTCTGTCCTCAGGCCCTAGAGCTCCTGGACAAAGCACAGCCTCCTTGTCATCAGCGCCTGCGCCTCGGGAACCCCCTCCAGAAAACGACGGAGAACCAACTAGGTCCCACCTACTTGGTTGATCATTAGTTCTGTGGTGGAGCTTGAAAAGCACGCTAACAATCGCAATAATAATAACAACACATTTGTATAGCGTGTTGTGCTCGTTTGTATGCTTGTATTACGACTTCGTGATTGGGAGATGTAGGCACCTGGATGCAGAAGTAGCTTCTGGGCAGCTGCAAGGGAGCGCGCAGACCATAGAAAGGAATGACAGGTACAGTCGATTGAGCCGCGGAAACTGGGACCTGGCAGAGCGGAAAGTAGCGCCACAAGGCTTGCCAAAAGCCCAGCGGATAGTAAAGGTTTTATTTCCTTTTTCAAAGGCTCCTGCCTTTCCGTGCATCTCTGTTCAGCCTTGGAGGGCCCAATTCGTCAACCCCCACTGTTCCGTTACTCCCCCGCCCCTCCCCAACGTAGAAAGATGGCTCAGTCCTCCCCGCACGCGACTAGCTGGTGGTTGGGCCGGGATGCGGGAAATTTCTGATTGGCGGAGTCGCGGAAGCACCGGGTGAAAAGAGCTCCACAGACGACGCGCCCCAGTCCCGGCGAAGCCAGAGCCGTACGGCAAAATGGCGGCCCCCAGGTATTTAGGCCGCCCAGAGGCGACAAATCCGCCCCCTGCAGGTCAGGGTGAAAGGAGCCGCAGACTATGTGGGCGGCACTGGAGGTTCGAGGTGGGGCGGCCCTGCCTTCCTTCCTGCCTCACGGGGGGCAATTGATTCCGTGCGACAATATGGCCGCGTCCAGAGCGTGTAGGCGGAAACTCCTCGGCTTCCGGTACGGAGTAGGGCCTGCGGTGGGAGGGGGAAGGAAGACGGAGGGAACCATGCGAGGTTCTGAGATCAGCGGAGAGGGTCACCTCGAGAGACCGTTTCTGAGGTGGGGGCCGCACGGTGTGGGGAGCGAAAGCGGGGGCAGGAATGTCGAGGGAGAGGTACTGGGGGGTCCCGGGCGCTGAGTCTGAGGGGCAGGCTGTGGGATCTTCCTTCCTATCCCTGAAGGGGAGTGGGGCGGCCAGGGGCTGAACTGGGGGAGGGGGACTTGGCGGGAAGCTCATGTAGGGGAAGGACTGGACTCAGGGCTGGAATCAGAGGAATCGGGAGAGCCCAGCGTGGAGCTCACGATCGGTTACGGGTCACTGAGAGAGAATGGGGAAAATTAGGGTGGGGTGAGGAGGGGACTTGAGGTGAAATATCTTCAACCTAACGCTTCGGTTTGAGGAGACCCATCAGAGGGTGGAATATAAAGATAATTTAAGTAGGAGAAAAGGGAATGGATTGTTGGGAGGGAACCTCCTTCTCAGAGGGTCTCCGAGTTGGGGTTATCTTTCAGAATGGGGTGAAGGTATCGATTTGATATGTGTGAGAGAGAGCGAACAGGGAAAACGGTGGTGCCAGCGGGGCTGTGGTATCTGTTCGAGGGGATGTCAAGGAAATCTGGAGTGCAGTGTGAGAGGTCGTCCAGGGGTTGAGAGGAGAATCAACTTGCCAACTCCGGGTAAACGAGACTGAAAGACCGGATATAGGCGTGGGGGGTGGAGCTGGGGGTGGGACTTCAGGTTTTCAGATGGTTTGGAACTCCCACAGTAAAGGGCCAGAAAAACATCGAGTACTAATGGTTGCTGAAGCTAGGCAGTGACACTGTTGGGCATGGCTGGGTGTTTTTGAAACCCAAGAAGACTGGAAAATGTGTGAGATGAAGGGATGGGGTGATGCTGGAGGGGCTCTGTCTGAGGCCCCATCCCCTTCCAGCAGGAATTACGAAATCCCCAACACTTCCTCCCTCTGGGGGATTTGATCCCCTATGGCCACCGCTAACAGCATCATCGTGCTGGATGATGATGATGAAGATGAAGCAGCTGCTCAGCCAGGGCCCTCCCACCCACCCCCTAATCCGGCCTCACCCAGGGCAGAAGCCCCTGGCTCCTCTCAGCCCCATGGGGCTGGAGGAAGCAGTAGTTCGGGCGGCAAGAAATGCTACAAGTTGGAGAATGAGAAGCTGTTTGAAGAGGTGAGCTTTAGGGGAGAAGACTGTCGTACCCCAGGGAGGGGGATGGCTGACTGGCTCTCCTGTCCTTTCTCCCCCACTAACCCCACCTCACCTTTCTCTCAACCCTATCCTTTATCTCTTTCCCCCTCCCTTTTCCCCCGTGAACCTTCCAGTTCCTTGAACTGTGTAAGACGCAGACGGCGGACCACCCTGAGGTGGTCCCGTTCCTCTATAACCGGCAGCAGCGGGCCCACCCTCTGTTTTTGGCCTCGGCGGAGTTCTGCAACATCCTTTCTCGGGTCCTCTCTCGGGCCCAGAACCGGCCAGCTAAGCTCTATGTCTACATTAATGAGCTCTGCACGGTTCTCAAGGCCCACTCAGCCAAGAAGAAGCTGAACCTGGCCCCTGCTGCTACCACTTCTAGTGAGCCCTCTGGGAATAACCCTCCCACAGACCCCTCCTCGGACCCAAATGCTGAGACCACTGCCTCTGAGGCCCCAAGGACCCGTGGTTCCCGGCGGCAGATCCAGCGCTTGGAACAGCTGCTGGCACTGTATGTGGCAGAGATCCGGCGGCTGCAAGAAAAGGAGTTGGATCTCTCAGAATTGGATGACCCAGACTCCACTTACCTGCAGGAAGCAAGGTTGAAGCGTAAGCTGATCCGCCTCTTTGGGCGGCTGTGTGAGCTGAAAGACTGCTCTTCACTGACGGGCCGGGTCATAGAGCAGCGCATCCCCTACCGTGGTACCCGCTACCCAGAGGTCAACAGGCGCATTGAGCGGCTCATCAACAAACCAGGGCCTGATACCTTCCCTGACTATGGAGATGTACTGCGGGCCGTAGAGAAGGCAGCTGCTCGGCACAGCCTTGGCCTCCCCCGACAGCAGCTCCAGCTCATGGCTCAGGATGCCTTCCGAGATGTGGGCATCAGGTTACAGGAGCGTCGCCACCTGGATCTCATCTACAACTTTGGCTGTCACCTCACAGATGACTATAGGCCAGGTAGGCATTAGTGAGATGCTCCTTGGTAACCCTCTTTCGTCAGGTGTGTGTGGTGGAGGGGGCATCTCTTTAGTCCCTTCTTCTAGAGTTCTGGGTGACTACACTGACTTTATATCTTCCCACACAGGCATTGATCCCGCACTGTCAGATCCTGTCTTGGCCCGGCGCCTGCGGGAGAACCGGAGCTTGGCTATGAGCCGGCTGGATGAGGTCATCTCCAAGTACGCGATGATGCAAGACAAGAGTGAGGAGAGCGAGAGACAGAAGAGAAGAGCCCGGCTCCCCCAAGCCACCTCTTCCCACTCTGAAGATACCCCCAAATCCTCGTTGGATTCTGGTGAGGTATGAAAGGAGAGACCTTGTCCTTCCCCTGCACTGGCCAGGAGGGAGTCTAGGGTGACTGATCTTGGCGTGTGCAGAAGGAATGCAAGAAGTATTACTTTGAGAATGGGGCAACAGATTCCTTCAGGAAACTCCTTTGTCTTCTGCAGGGCCCTAGTGGGATGGGATCCCAGGAGTGTCCTACCACTTCCAAGGCTGAGATTGATGATGAAGAAGATGAGGAAAGTGAAGAGGAGGAGGAGGAAGAGGAAGAGGAGGAAGACGAGGAGGAAGAAGATGAGGCCACAGATTCCGAAGAAGAGGAGGATCTGGAACAGATGAAGGAAGGTCAGGGGGACGATGAAGAGGAGGAGGAGGAGGAGGAAGCAGGTATGTCAAGGAAACAGTCTTCTCGTGTGTCAGTTCTCTCTACTTGGTTGGGCACGAGCCCCCTCTTTGAGATGCTTTCCTTCTTCCTCTTATTCTCAGCAATTTTCTTTCCCCCAGTTCTTTTGCTACCAATATGCTCTTTTCTTTTATTCCAGGGAAGGATGAAGATAAGAGCCCCATGTCCCCACTACAGATCTCCACTGAAAAGAACCTGGAACCTCGTAAAGGGAACAGTGGGTCTTCAGAGGAGCAGCAAAACAAAAGACTCACAGAGTCACCATCTTCACTGGCAGAAGAGCCTCCGGCCCCCTCCAGTGTAGTTGCTGAAAGCAGGGAAGAGCACTTTGAGGAGTTGCCCCTGGAGGAAGAGAGCCCTATGTCTCAGCTCTTTGAGCTAGAGATTGAAGCCTTGCCCCTGGATACGACCCCTTCCCCTGAGGAGAAGGACGTTTCCTCTTCCAAGAAATCCGAGGACCTCCTCACCACTGTGTTGGAGAATGGGGCCGCCATGGTCACCTCCACATCTTTCAACGGAGGCGTCTCTCCTCACACCTGGGGGGATTCTAGTCCCCCCCGCAAGAAATCTCGGAAGGAGAAGCAAACAGAAGCTGGGCCATTAGGAAAGAGGTAACTGCAACAAGGAGAAAGAGGGAAGCCAAGGAGGGACTGAAGGGGCTTTCTGAGAGAAATATTGTAGAAAGGAGTCTGGGGAAAAACTGCACGCTCCCCCTCCAGCCTCAGGCTCCACACACCCCTCCTCCCACGTATGTTTCTGTCTCTAGCCATGTGGAGATGCAAAGGGCAGTGCAGCAGAAGAACGGGAAGAAGACACATACCCTGCCCAGCCCGCCTTCCCCCTTGGCTTCTATGGCTCCAGTTGCTGATTCCTCCACAAGGGTGGACTCTCCTAGCCATGGCTTGGTGACCAGCTCCCTCTGTAGTCCATTTCCAACCCGGTTGTCCCACACTCCCCAGTCACAACCCTCCAGGCCTGGTACTTATAAGGTAAGAGGGAGTGGCTGTGTTTTCTAACTTCATTCTCCTTCATTATTCATTTGGGGTTCTCTGAATGTTGCACGCGTTACTTCCTCCCTCTCTCGTTTTCCCCACCCGAAGTTTTGATCTCTGTTAAAGTCTTTCTCTTGGCTTCTCCTCCACTATGTTCCAGACCTTTCTGACTCTTTGTCTCTCACTCCCCTGCAGATGAGTGTGGCCACACAGTGTGATCCCGAGGAGATCATCGTGCTCTCAGACTCTGATTAACCGCCTCCCCCTCCTCCCTGCCCCCAAAATGTTTGGGATGGTGTTTGGAGGATGGTAGGAAGCACATGACTGAGGAAGGGATGGACTGAGCTAATTGCCTTTTGGTGGTTTCTTTTTAAAAACAACAACAACAACAAAGCTTAAGTTTTACACAGAAACATTAATAAACAATAAAGTTCTTTTCTTATTGTATCCCTGTCTTTTCCTTGTCCCACCCTCACCAGCTGGTGATCGGCACCAGCTGTTCTCTGGCTCAGGGTTAGCCGTTCCCCCAGGACAGCCCTGGATCTGCCCTATCCAGCTGCCTTCACGCCTCTGTTGGAGTTTTCCTCATCCTCAGGCCTCCTTGCCCTCTGCCAGGCGCTAAAATGTGCTTCAGCCTCCTGAAGGCGCTTTTCTTTCTCACTTAGAGCGGTAGCAGTAAAAAAGCCAATCAGGGGCCGACTCAAGGTTATCTAGCCAATCCAGGACCAGAGGTAGGGGGCGGGGCTTCAGGAGGACTGTCAGAAGCTGGGCGACCAGGGCGGTTAGACATCGTAAACGCGCTAATGGCCACAGCTCAGGGGCGGAGCCCAGGCAGCGAAGGCCTAGACCCATCGCCAATAGGAAGAGGGAGGCTTACCAAATTAAAGGGGAATGAGAGCTTCGGCAGGCCCGAGTCCCGAGTCCTTAGCGGCCTAACAGACGTGGTACCTTTAAAGTGGAATGAAGCAGCCATTCTTTAAAGAAGTGGCCGAGTCGGCCGAGTATTGCCCAGCGGCTCGGGCGGGGTGCCCGCCTGTGCCTTTAAAGCCTGAGGGGCGGGAGGCGGAGCGGAGGCGGAGGGCGGAGGGAGTCGGCGCAAGATGGCGGCGGGAGGGGCCCAGGCTGCGGCTCTGGCCGCCGAGTGAGGGGCGGGGGGGGCCCGGGGGCGCGCGGCCCGGTAAGCGGGGACGCGCGGAGTTGGGGGGCGCCTTCCGGGTGGGAGAGGAGGTCGAAGTACCGCTTGGGGCGGAGCAGAGGGGGGCGGGGTCCTATGTGGGCGGGGGTACTCAGGGGCGGAGCCAAAGGGCCACGGGGCGGGTCTTGAGATGGGCGATTAGGGATAACTGGGGGCAAGGGGCGTGGCCAGCCAGGGGCATGGCCTAAAGGGAAATGGTTTTCGATGCCAGAACCGACTTGTCCTCCTCACCCAAGAAAAGTGTACAAAACCCCAGTAAGGTAAATTTTATTAAGTCAGGCTCTCAGGCAAATGGGAATTTCTGAGGGGAGGCACCCCAGTCCCCAGGAATACCTTATTTCTCTAACCTCCAAAGAAAGAGCGCTGGATTTGGAGTTAGGACTCCTGCGTTTGTGGGTGCTGCCGCTTAATGGTGTGACCTTGGATAATCTCTTAATCTTTCTGAGCCTCAGTTTCCTCATCTGTCAAATGGGGTTGAGAGGAGTGCCTACCTTATAGTGTCCTTGTGGGAGGTTACCCAGATAATAAATGTGAATGTGTTTTTAAACTGTAAAGGGCTGTGTCATTATGAGATGTTATCATTCGTCTCTCTTTTTCTTTCCAGAGACCCCCCCGGCCGCCCTTCTCCTTCCCTTGTTCCTGTGGCTGGGGGGGTACCCCTTCCCTCCACACCATGGAGCCATCTCCTCTGTCTCCCAGCGGGGCAGCACTCCCCCTGCCTCTGTCACTGGCCCCGCCACCACTGCCCCTGCCTGCAGCGGCGGTGGTGCACGTGTCCTTCCCAGAGGTGACCAGTGCCCTCCTGGAGTCTCTCAATCAGCAGCGGCTGCAGGGCCAGCTCTGTGATGTGTCCATCCGGGTGCAGGGACGGGAGTTCCGAGCTCATCGTGCTGTCCTGGCTGCCTCTTCCCCTTACTTCCACGACCAGGTCCTACTCAAGGGCATGACCTCCATCTCGCTGCCCAGCGTCATGGACCCAGGAGCCTTTGAGACTGTCTTGGCTTCAGCTTACACTGGCCGCCTCAGCATGGCCGCTGCTGACATTGTTAACTTCCTCACAGTGGGGTCCGTGCTCCAAATGTGGCACATCGTGGACAAGTGCACTGAACTCCTCCGAGAGGGCCGGGCCTCAGCCACCACCACCACTGTCACCACTACTGCAGCCACGTCCGTCACTGTCCCTGGTGCTGGGGTCCCCTCAGGAAGTGGGGGCACGGTGGCCCCTGCCACCATGGGCTCCTTGCGCTCCCATGCCTCCAGCCGGGCCAGTGAGAATCAATCCCCCAGCAGCAGCAACTACTTCAGCCCCCGGGAGTCCACTGATTTCTCATCTTCCTCCCAGGAGGCCTTTGCAGCTTCTGCAGTGGGCAGTGGGGAGCGCCGCGCGGGTGGCCCTGTATTCCCTGCCCCTGTGGTTGGCAGTGGGGGTGCTACCTCTGGCAAGCTGCTGCTGGAGGCAGATGAGCTGTGTGATGACGGTGGGGATGGGAGGGGTGCGGTGGTCCCTGGGGCTGGGCTCCGCCGGCCCACCTATGCACCCCCCAGCATTGTGCCACAGAAACACTGGGTATATGTGAAGCGGGGTGGAAACTGCCCGGCATCAGCACCCCTGGCTCCGCAAGACCCAGACCTGGAAGAGGATGAGGAGGAGGAAGACTTGGTGTTGACCTGTGAGGATGATGAAGATGAAGAGCTGGGGGTTGGCTCCGGGGTTCCAGCAGGGGGAGGACCTGAGGCTACCCTTAGCATAAGTGATGTCCGGACCCTGTCTGAGCCTCCGGACAAGGGAGAAGAGCAGGTGAATTTCTGTGAGTCCTCCAATGACTTTGGTCCCTATGAAGGTGGGGGTCCTGGGGCAGGGCTTGATGATTCAGGGGGACCAACCCCTTCATCCTATGCTCCCGCCCACCCTCCAAGGCCCCTGCTCCCACTGGACATGCAGGGCAACCAGATCCTAGTCTTCCCATCCTCTTCATCCTCCTCCTCCTCCTCACAGCCGCCAGGGAACCAAGCTGAACACGGGGCAGTGACCCTGGGGGGCACATCATCGGCAGGGGCCCTGGGCGGGCCAGGTGGTACCAGCGGGACCCCTGGAGGGACAGGCAGTGGGGATGGGAATAAGATCTTTCTGTGCCACTGCGGGAAAGCCTTCTCCCACAAGAGCATGCGAGATCGTCATGTGAACATGCACCTCAACCTGCGGCCTTTTGACTGCCCCGTGTGCAACAAAAAGTTCAAGATGAAGCATCACCTGACGGAGCACATGAAGACGCACACGGGTCTCAAGCCCTACGAGTGCAGTGTCTGCGCCAAGAAGTTCATGTGGCGAGACAGCTTCATGCGCCACCGGGGACACTGTGAGCGCCGGCACCACTTAGGCGGCGGGGGCGGGGCTGGACCGGGGCCCGGGGGCGGGCCCAGCGGACCGGCCTTGCAGCCCAAGAGAGAGTCCCCTGGCGGCGGCGGCGGGGGCAGCGGCGACGAAGCGAGTGGGGCCACGCCTCCGTCCAGCCGATGCGTCTGGTCCCCGCTCAGTGTCCACAAGGTGGAAATGGGCTTCAGTGGGGGCGGAGGAGCAAACTGAAGCGGCGGCCCACCGGGGTAGCTTTCCGGGAAGAGAGATTAGGGATCACGAGTCTGGGGCGCTGTGGGCCCTAGCTGATCTCCCAACACACTGTCTTCCTGTCTCTAAGGTCTTGTATATATATCCTAGAGGGGGAACCGCGTCGCACCATGGGCTACCCCATTCCACTCCTCAGCCCCTCCTCCCCAAAGTATCCCTGTAACAGCCCTTCCTTCCCAGCAGATGGGTGCACAGAAGGCCCCCCCGCAGTAGGGCGCATGTGGGGTGGGGGTGGGGGTGGGAGTGAGGGGGCTTATTGAGCATCCAGGAGTCACTGGGTCAAGGGTCAGGTGGTTGTAGTCTGTACCTGAAGTCTGTGTTTGTGTAGTTGTGGGGACCAGGCCTTAAGAGCCCCACCCTTTTCCTAGAATATAACCTGCCCCCCAAAAGGATGTGCCCTTTATTTCTACCCTAATCTCTCCTCCCCCACTTTGGGGGTCCCCCAGCTCAATTCTCACTGGGTAGAGGGGGGAATGGAGACAAGGAGGGACTAAATCGTAGGAGTACAGGTTTTTATTTTACATCTTATTTTTTCTAAACTGATTAAAATATTTATTGGTCATTTCATTTGGTTTCCCAACAACCCCGATGTGTCTGCTTGGGACCCGGCACAGGTGGGGGAAGGTGGAGTAATGGTTCTCAGGGAAGTGGATTCGGGGTTGGGGGGGACAGGCAGCGGCGCCTCGGGTGTGGGAAGGCTCCCGGGCTCTGCGGCGCTGGGTGGTCCAGGAGGGCTGGGCGGGGCTGAGGTCCCCAGACCGGAACTCCCCCAACTGGGGAGGAGGTTCCGGGATCCCTGCCCCGCGCAGGGGAGGGGAAAAGGCGGGGAGAGAACCCGCCTGCCACGAGCTTTCCCCTAACCTGAGAGGGGGTTTCCTCCGCCCCACCTGCTGGCCTTCGGAGGAAAGTGAAAGTGAAAGGAGGAAGAGGCGGCTTCGGAGCCGAGAAGTCCGAGCGCCATGAAGCGCCTGATCCTGCTCCTCGCTGTGGCTTTGGGTGAGCGACCCCCGGGACTCCTTGCCCAGGGAACGGTGGGAGGTGAGCCCCGCCACGTCCGGGGATGGGGGAGGTCGGGTCACCTGAGGCTGGGGCCGTGCCCTCACTCGCGCCCCTCTCCCCAGGCTTGGCGACCGCTGTCTCGGCCATACCCGCGGGGATTGAGTGCTGGTTCGTGGAGGATGCGGGCGGGGGCAAGTTGGCCAAGAAACCCGCTGCCCTGCTGCTGCGCCAGGGCGCGGAGAGCCCACCTCCCCGACCGGACCTCGCCCCAGAGCGCTACCTCAAAGTTCACGGTGAGTCATCCCGGTCTCGCTCCCAACTCTGTTGCCTCCCCCGAAACCCCCCTGCCCGTTGGGTCTCGGTGACTTCGGGCCTCAGTCTCTCCCAGCTGTAAAGTGAAACGATCCGCCCTCTCAGTCTCTCACGACCGAGTGGTCTGCACCTTGCAAAGTCCCTGGACGCCGCCCTCCCCTCTTCTTTCCTGGCGGAGACTCTACGCCTACAGCTCCTCTCTCTGCCTTCACAGACCCCGCGGGCGCCCTTCAGGCCGCCTTCGGGCGGTATCCCCGGGACGCCCCCGCGCCACGCTGCGAGATGAGCCTCTATGTCCCGCTCCCAGCCTCGACCACATGGCTCAGCGGCTTGACCCCGGAGCAGAGCTGCCCGCGGGCCCTGGACGGGACTTGGCTCATGGTCAGCATGTTTAGCCCCTTCCTCAGCCTCTCCAGCCTCCTTCGACCACAGTCGGAGCCTCAGCCGGAGCCTGCTCTTATCACCATGGCAACAGGTAGCTACAGAGGGGAATGGGAGATCCTGCTCCCATTAACGGGTAGATTGTAAGTGTCCAGATCAGCCATTAACTCGCTCTAAGGACTTGAGCGAGTCACTTCCCCAGTCGGGTCTCCGTTTCTTTATTTGTAAATCAAGTCAGTTCAGTTAAAGTTAAAATGTCTTTACCGCTTCATCTAGTCCCAACCTAATCTAAAATAAAACGAGGTTTGGGGCGGGGTTTTGGAGAGAGGCAGGGGTTCCAGACACCTGACCTTAAGGATGGAGAAGGAAATGGTAACCCACTCCAGTATTCTTGCCTAGAGAATCCTGTAGACAGAGGAGCCTGGTGGGCTGCTGTCCATAGGATCGCAGAGTCGGACACGACTGAAGCGACTTAGCAGCAGCAGCAGCAGACCTTAAGCAACTTGCTAGGCGGAGGGCTTGGGAGGGTCTTAGAAGCGGGAACTTGTGCTCCTTTCCTCCGAGATCTTGCTAGGCGCTCCCCACCTTTGCTGTTCACCCTGTTTAAAAAAAAACAACAACCGGCAGCCTTCACGGCCCACCCACGCCCACATCCGGTGCTGCAGCAATCAGCAAAGCACAGGCTCTTGCGCTCAAGAGCGTTAACCTCCCCTGACAGCCTCCTCTTATGGCTTGTGATGATGCGTTGACCGTGGTCACTGAATGGTGGGCTTGAGTGCATGGAAGGGAAGCGGTGGGGGATCTGGTGGTTCCGGCTGCAAGGACCACTTGCCCACTGTATAACCCGGTTCGAGGCCCAGGGGTTGGGCCCTTTTCAGGCCTGGGGCGCAGGGAGTGGGCGGATAAAGCAAAAGTAGGGAAGATGCAACCTGGATTTGGGTTTCTTGGAGTTCTTCTCTGGAGGGTGATGGGAACAGAGCCCTTGGCAATTCTTAAACATTGTGTGATTTTATGGAAAGGATACAGCCTGACCAGCCGGTCAACCCCTACTGAGCCCTACACCCTGCCTTCCCCAGTACCTTCTCCCTGACATTCTCCTCACTGGGAGAATCACCCATGGGACTCAGCACCCACCATGCAATCCTCACCTCTGCTTCATTCTTTGTCCCCAGACCTTGCCCAGGGCAGGGACAGAGGCAAACTGCTCCTTGTGGGGACGGTAGTTGTCTCTAGAGGGCAGGAATATTTCCAAGGCTGTTGGTTTCATGAGGTAGGGTAAGAATGTCCCTTTTTCTCTGAATCTGCTTTTCCAACTGTAAAATGTGGATGGTATTTCCCATCTGCCTTCCTGTTGTTGTGACAATCAAGGGAGACACTTTGTTAATTTATTCACTGATTTAATAAATATTTATTATCACCAAGAATAAATTAGGGCCCTGTAGTTCTCAGTTTGGTCTGCAAATAAGAATCCTTAAAAAATTTTACTCCAGGTGAATTAAATCAGAATCTCTGGGGTGGCCTTGAACACTTAAGGGTCACAGAGGTGATCAGATGTAGAGTCTACTCTCAGAAACGTTCTCATCAGATTTGTCATGGGTTACTTGTAGAGGAGAAAGTGACTTGAGCCCTAAAAGAAGTGTGGATAGGGGGCCACGGGCATGACCAGGTGTGAGCATTATTGCAGCTCACCCGCCACCAGGAGTGAAAACTAGTTGGTGTGCTCAGTCTTCCTTTTCAAACATTCTTGCTTGATTAGGGATTTAAGAAAATGAAAGTTGTTTTTTTTTAATGTAAAATTAAAAATAGACTCTTTCCAGGGTCACAGATCAATAATTTTGCTAGTATGCATTTATTTATACTTTCTTACCAAATAAGTTATTAAATACTCTAAAATGTTTGTTGACAAATACACTTTCTTAATATACTTTGTGTGTATAGTATTTCTCATCATTCTTTTAAAATTATTATAGAAAGTTTCAATGGTACACGAAAGTAGAAGAAGAAAATGAACCCGCCATACACCGTATACCTACTTGTATAGTTATTACATTTACCAAACTTTTTATGGGAATACCATGTCTTATTTCTTGGTTATTTTTGGCTGTGCTGGGTCTTCGTTGCTGGCCCTGGGCTCTCTTCAGCTGCAGTGTGAGGGCTTCTCATTGTGGCCGTTTCTCTTGTTGCAGAGCGCAGGCTCTACAGTGCAGGCTCAGTAGTAGTTATGGCACAAGGGTTTAGTTACCCCAAGGCATGCAGGATCTTCCTGGACCAGGTACTGAACCTGTGCTCCCTGCATTGTAAAGGGGATTCTTAACCACTGGACCACCAGGGAAGCCCTACCAAATTGTTGTACCTGTCCTTCTCTAATCTTCTATTCTTTTTTGGAAGTGTTTTTAAGTATAGCCCATCATATTGTTTTACTCATAACTACTTCAGTAAACATCTCTATTATATCAGGACTTTAACATCCCCCCTACATACAATAGCATTATCATACCTAACAAAACAAATAATAATTCCTTACTATGATTTGATTTCTTGCCCATACTAAATTTTTCCCAATTGTCTCAGTGATGCTATTTTACAATTGATTTGTTTGAATCGGGGTCAAAGAGATGTCTATATTTTCTCTTTGGTTGTTAAATCTGCTTGAGCTGCCATCACAAAATATCGTAGACTGGGGGGCTTAAACAACAGGAATTTATTTTCTCACAGTTCTGGAGGCTAGAAGTCCAAGATCAGTGTGCTAACATGGCTGATGTCTGGTGAGAACTCTCCCCTTGTGGTTACAGGTGGCTGCCTTCTGGCTGTGTCCTCACAGGGAGGGAAGAGAGAGCGAGCCTTGGTATTTCTTCCTCTTCTTATAAGGGCGCCAGCTCTATCAGATTAGGGCTTACCTATGACCTCATTAACTTGTATCACCTCCTCCAACTCCCTATCTCCAAATACAGTCACATTGCAGGTTAGGGCTTCAACATATGAATTGGGGGTTGGGGAAGGCAGAGCCACAAACATCCAGTCCATAGCAGTTTTATCTCTTTTAAGTCTCTTTTATTGTAATTGTCCCATCCCTTTAAATGCTATTGATTTGTCATTTGTTCTGTAGATGTTCCCATATTCTATATTTGACCAATTGTTTCCTCATCCTGACATCCCCTCATTCCTGTGTTCTTTTTCCCTTCATGTTTCCTATACATTGATAGTTAGAGCTAGAGGCTTGATTAGATTTGGGTTTAAATTTTTTCAGTAATACCCTATAATAGTTGTTATCATTCATTTTTTAACAGAAAAGCATAGACCTATATAATACAAACTGTGAAACATTAGAAATTTCCTTACCAACAGGTTCTGGCCCTGTGGTGTTTACATTTATATTTTTACAGAGTCCAGCTTGTGGAATGCAGGTCTAAAATTGCTTCAGTAACCCGTATTAAAGAGCCCTGTTAGCTTAAGATTTGTTTATTAATTCTACAGATTGATTCGTACAATTCAAAAGTGTGTTTCTGGATTTAAATAAACTAAATGAAATTGCTTACTTTTTTTACTCTCTTGAACAAAAACAATCCTATGAGGTTCAGAGAAGTTTAACTTTGTAGGCCTTAGACGCTAGGATTAAAAGTTACATAAAAGGAGGGAATTCCCTGGTGGTCTAGTGGTTAGGACTCTGCTACGGGCTTCACTGCCAAGGGCTCTGGTTCAATCTCTGGCTGTAGAACTAAGATTCTGCAAGCCAAGCGGCACAGCCGAAAACCAAAAATAATCACAAGAGGAAAAAAAAATTACTTCCACTTGGAAGACCCAGACATTTCTGGCAGTCGAACAAAGCAAAGCAAAGCCCAATGACAACAGATTTTCTACTGGTCATAGAAAGGGCTTCTCCGTGGCTGGTTCTTAGGGTGCAAGAGAAGTCCAGAAAGGTAGGTTGGGGGCTAGATTACCAAGTTCCTTGAAAGCTGGGGTTTATAAGTGATAGTGAATCATCAGAAGTTTCGTGTGTATGTGTATGTATGTGTGTGCCATTTTTCCAAAAGCCTGTTATTTTACTTGATTCCTACAAAAGGTAGGCAAGGATCAGTCATTGGACTAATGGGAAAAATGGAGATTAAGTCATTTTTCCAAGATACCTAGCAAATCGTTCACCATGATGATGACAGTAATGAAAACAGTAACAGCTAAGCATTTTCTATACACCAGCTCCTGTTCTAAGCACTTTATAGGCATAATCTTATTTACTCCTCTGAACAACCGTAAGAACTAGGTACTGATGTTATACCCATGTCACAGATGAAGAAATATGAGAGACAGAGCAGTTAGGTAACTTGTCTAGGGACACACAACTTGTAAGAAGCAAGGCTAGAGATTGAACCTGGGCCATCTAGCTCCAGCCTCTGCTTTTAGTTGCTAGCTTCCTAGGTAACTGGGATTTTTAAACAGGCAAGTGCCGGGTCAGACTTCCAGCCACGTTATTTGGTTATAGTGTGGAGGATGAAATGGAGGAGAGTGAGATCTGAGAGGAGGCTGCTGTAACCGTCCAAATGTATATGGATGAGCACTTGAGTCGGAAACAAATGTAACATCTATCTGGGAGACAGAATTAGGGCCTGGTGGGGATGGCACATAGCATGCTATATTTGGCAATCTGTCTTTCTTCTTAGACTGCACAGTTTGAGGGCAGGGGGCTGCCTGTCTTGTTCACCACTCATCAACTTTGAACATCCTAGGTGCTCAATAAATATTAGTCGATTGAATGAATTAGAAGAAATCTTAGGGACTGCAAATGCTTGCCTTTAGTGCCTGGTGGCTGGTGGTGATCATTTAAGGCAGGGAAGACAGGTACTGGAGCTGGGCCAGGGGATGTTCTAGAGATGCTGTTGAATTGCAACATGTTATGTTTGTCTGGCAGATGACTGGCTGTAATCACAGCACTTTTGTAGACTTACTGTGTTCCAGGCACTGTTCTAAGCAGCTTTTATATATAGGTGTCTTTGTTATCCAGATCAGTAGCAGATATTAAATGACTTAACCTTCACTACTACAACTCCTTGGGATGAGTGCTAGCATCATCATCATTATCCCTATTTAGGAGAAGAGGAAACTGAGGAGCAAACTAACTGGCCCAAGGCCATATAACAGCTGCCGAGTTGGGACTGATCAGGGCAATCAGGCTCCAGGCACTTAACCAGCCTATACTTGCCTCAGCAGAGCCCGGAGGTCTGTGTTCAGGTTTAGTCTAGAGCCAGAACCTTCCAGAGTCAGTAAATACTCTGCGTAGCACCGTAGGATCGACAGTCATGAGTCATCACTGTCTTCACCAGCAAACCAAGAAAGGCCTGGCTCTTCAAGGGTGGATGTGGAGACTGGTGGGCTGGTTCAGGTTGTGTCACAAGTACCCTCAGATCCCTCCATCCCCAGGGCTGGTGCAGTACGGGCTGTGTGTTCCGAGCAGCCTTTAAAGGCTGCCCTTATTCACCTTGAGACCTCCCTGCTCACTCTGAGTCACAGTGGGTCCCACACAGTCCCAGGACAAAGGGGATTTGCAGGGAGGGCTGGGAGATGGTGAGTGTCCAAGGAAGCATCCTTAGAGGGGTGGGTAAATTAAGAGTTAAGTCTTCCCCATAACCCAATTTCTCTGTTTTTTCTCTTTCTCTTCCCCTTCCTACCCTTCTCTCCCCATCCCCAGCTGTCCTAACTGTCTTCACTCACACCCCCACCCCTCGCATCCGAATAGGACAAGATGCTTTGCTGGACTTGAGCTTTGCCTACGTGCCCCTCACCCCCAAGGCTGCTACTTCTCTGGCCCCAGGTCCCCCTCCCTTTGGGCTGGAGTGGCGACGCCAGCACCTGGGTAAGGGGCACCTGCTGCTAGCTGTGACTCCTGGACTGAATGGGCAGGTGCCAGCTCCCCGAGAGGGGTCAGTGGTATTTGCTGCTTGGGATGACGATGAGCCCTGGGGGCCGTGGACCGGAAATGGGACCTTCTGGCTGCCTGCAGTTCAGCCCTCCCAGGAGGGTACCTATCTGGCTACTGTTCACCTGCCATACCTGCAAGGGCAGGTCACCCTGGAGCTTGCTGTACAGAGTGAGTGAGGGGATGGGGGTTCTCATGGGTAGACAATAGTCACTAGGATTGTGGGGGCTCCATGATGGGAGGATAGTGGAGAAAAGGGTGCTGGGTGAATACGGGGAGATAGACTGGGGGTCCCTGGGAGTCAAAGGGGCAACGGGAAAAGGGTTCCTAGGGATCTTAGGGGCTTTGGGATGGAGGTCCAAATCTGAAGAAGGGGTCCCTGAGGCTGGGGGCATGGCATGGAGATTCCTGTGAAACACCAATGGGGAGATGGTGGGTTCCCCAACCTGGGAGGAAAACCCGACACCCCTCTCCAGAGGGCACACAGAGGGACTCTGAGGGAGGACTATGTAGATCAATTCCCCATGCTCCTTTCTTCCTCTCTCCCCAGAACCCCCCAAGGTGGCCCTGACACCAGCGCCGCTCGTATGGGCTGCTCCTGGGGAGGCGCCCCCAGAGCTGCTCTGCCTTGTGTCCCACTTCTACCCCTCCCAGGGCCTGGAGGTGGAGTGGGAGCTTCGGGGTGGCCCAGAGGGTCACTTTCAGAAGGCTGAGGGCCAGAGGTGGCTCTCAGCCCTGAGACATCACTCAGATGGCTCTGTGAGCCTGTCTGCACACCTGCAGCCGCCCCCGGTCACCAGTGAGCAGCATGGGGCCCACTATGCCTGCCGGGTCCACCACCCCAGCCTGCCTGCCCTGGGGCGCAGCGCTGAGGTCACCCTGCAGGTGGCTGGTAAGAGCCTGGAAGATGGAGAAATGGGGTGGGGGTGAGGGATGTGCCCGGGAATTTCAGACTCACTCTCTTGCCCCTTCTGCCTGCCAGGTCTCTCTGGGCCCTCTCTGGAGGACGGCATCGGCCTCTTCCTGTCTGCCTTTCTCCTCCTTGGGCTCCTCAAGGCACTGGGCTGGGCCGGTGAGTGTGAGCCCTACCCAGACTGGGACCCTTGAGAGGCAAGACATTATCTGCCTCCTCCCAAAGAAGACTGACACTCATCCCTCTACCCTACTGTTCCCCCATCCCATCTCTTCTCTATCTCTCTCCACAGCTGCCTACCTGACCACACAGAATTCAACGGAAAAGGTAACAACACTCCACTTTCCTTTATTTTTCCCTTCTCATTTTATCCCCTTTCCCCAAGTCCTCACCCAAGAGGGAGGCTGCTGGCCTGGTGGGCAGAATCCAGACTTGGAATTCACACAGACCAGCATTAAATCCTGCCACCTCAAACAGGCTACACCTGTTTCCTTGGGTGTAAGGGGGGAAAAAATGACTTAGGCAGTGATGTCCTTTAGAAATATAACACAAGGCACATATGTAAAGTTAAATACATAGTCTAGGGACTGCATTAAAAAGGTAAAAGATATCTAATATATCCAAAATGTTGGCATGGCAACATGTCATCACTATAAGAAATAATAGTGTTTTCTCCATCCTAAGTCTGCAAAAACAGTGGTTTATTTTAAACCTCAGTTTGGACTAGCCACATTTCAAATGCTGAACAGACACAAGTGAGTGGTGGCTACCCTACTGGTCAGCAGAGCCTCAGAGGACTGTTGGAAGGATTTAAGGAGATACAGGAGCAAAAGCACTTGGTGCAGCATCTGCCAGGCTTAAAATACACAGAAAATGTTAACCTCTTTCTGCTGCCACCTCTCTGCCCATGACATTCACTTGTCTCTGGATTGAGCATGAGCACTTCACCCTGCTTTCTAAAACCCTGAATTCCTCATCTCCTTTTTATTTCTCTTCCAGAAAACAGAGTGAGGCCAACTCACCACCATCCTGGGGAAGCCACCATCCTCTCTGGTCTAAGCTACTGTAATAACTCCCCAAAATTGTATGCCCTCTGTTCCTGCTCCCCTCAGTCTCCCTCCACTGAGCCACTGGAATGCTTTCTGAAAAGACACAAGGCATTCACCTCCTTAGGACTCTAGAGCAGCGGTTCTCAAAATTTTTGGTCTCAGGATCTTTTAAAAATTATTAAGGACTATAAAGCTTTCACTTATGTAGATTATAAGCCACAGATATTTATTGTTCTAGAATTCAAAACTGAGAACAATACACAGGAAGACACAAGCACACGTCAGTACAGGTCATGTAGCTTCAGTGAACGAGAGTGAAAAGGCAAGTAACAGGTTAGGATTGTTATGAAAATAGGCTAAACCTCACGTAGCCCTTGAAATAGTCTCAGGGACCTCTGGAACAGGAACCGGTGCTCTAGAGGCCAAATCCATTCTTTCCTGCCCTGGCGCAGTGCATCCCTGCGCTCCAGCCACTGCTTACCTTTTCAAGCCCGCTTAAGTGCTCTCCCGCCCTCCTCCTCCCGATGCTCATTACACCTAAAGCTGATCCTTTTCTCCAATGGCCTCCCACTCCCTCTGAGTCCCAGAGCGTTGTTCTCTCTGCCTGGGCTACAGACCAGGTCAGCCTCGCCCCCTCAGACCGCCGCGTGTCCCTCTGGTGTGGTTCACCACGGTTGTATTTAAGTGATTGTGTGTCGTTGTTAAAAGCCTGCCTCTCTGCCCGGACTGTTGGCTCCTCAAAGGCTGGGACAACCCTGTCCTTTCCCTGCTGTGTCTCCCGCGCCTGCACAGGGCCCGCTGGAGGGCGCTCAATTGAAAAAGTTAGCCTTTTTTTTTGTCCGAAAGATTTAAAAACGTGTTGGATCAAATAAACTACTGAAAGAAGGAAGCAGCGGCTCGGCTGAGGGGGACCTTCGAGTGCCAGAACGGTCGGCCCGACGGACGCAGGGTGCGGGTCTAATCGTGTGGGAATAAACTCGTTCCAGTGTTTTCAAAGGGACGTCTCAATTCTACCTCAGGGACCCTCTTTCCAGGCGCTGTGACACTTCCACTCACGCGTGCTTCCTTCCCACGGCCCTGCCTCTAACGTCTTGGCGGCACCCGATGCCCCTTCGGAAGGGACTGAAGCATGCCGCCACCCACGGCCGACAGCGTGCCCTCAGGCCGCGGGCACTGGCGGGTGACGAAGGCAGCGGAGAGGCCGGCCTCGGCGCCGGAAACAACCCGCGGCGCCCACTCTGGGACCGGAAGTGGCGGCTTCCTGCCCCGCCCCCTCCGGAGCGGACGGGAGCCCCGGGCTTCCCGGAAAACCCGGAGCGGATTTTGGCCCGTTATACGCGTGGATGGGGGCCGAGTGGAGCCCCCGCGGCCGGGAGAAACTGGGTCCGTCCCCCTCGACACGCTCGCTGCGGGAGTTTTAGCCTCGCGGTGTGCGAGGAGGGAAATGTCAGATTCGGCTCTCGCCCTTCCCCGGGGGCTGGAAATGGGAATCCCTGTCCCCACTCAGCGCAGGGCAACGTGGGCTCCAGGCTCCCCGAGGACAGTTGGGCTGGAGACCCGGGCTCCTGGGTCCCGGCTCCCAAGCGTCCGGAGCTCCTCTAAGTCCGCGGCCCTGGCTCTTGTCCTCACTTCCTTCCCTTTTTGGCTCCTGCTCTCGGGGCGGGCGGACGTCGGGGGCGAGCGGAAAGGGCGGGAGGGCCCGGGAGTCTGGCGGGGCGGGGGGCGGCGTACAAGGGGGTGCGGAAAAGCCGGGGAGGGGCTCGGTCCGGGGACGTGATCGGGGGCCAGAGACCGACGGGAACGGCGACTCGGGAGCCGCGCTGCCCCCACCCGTCCTGAGCAGGTCAGAGCCTTAGCCCCCCGTAATCCCGCCCGAGCCCGTGCTCTTGACCCCCCGTCCACACAACGCCAGGCCCGGTGTGCCCCTGCAGCGTTGCCCCCCGCCCCGTCTCCCCGCGGGGCTCCCCGGCGGCTATCTGGAGCCCACCTTCTGGGGCCCCGCGTCCCCCTGACCCCCCCTCCCGGCTCCTGTCTCTCCTCAGGCGCCCCCATGGCTCGACCCCGCTGACTCCTTCAGCCGGCCATGCTCCCGCGGCCCCTGCGGCTGCTGTGGGACACGAGCCCCCCCGGGGGAGTCGTGCTGAGCAGCTTCCGGAGTCGAGACCCAGAAGAGGGTGGGGGCCCCGGTGGCCGGGGCGGGGGCGGGGGGCAGGAGGAGGAGGACGACGAAGACGACGACGAGGTGAGGCGCGGGCGGCGTGTGTCCTGGAGACCCTCCCCACTGCGTGTCTGTGTCCATGCGTCTCTTCCTGCCTTAGCCCCTGCCGCGCCTCTCGCCCGCCAAGAGTCGGTCCGTGTCCCCCCGCGGGGAGCCCCGGCGTTTCCGAGCTTCTGTGCGGCACTGGGACTCAGGAACGTGCCCCGTTCCCGCCTGGCGCGTGTGGCTGGCTGGCCTGCGGGTCCCTGGCCCTCTCCGCCCGTGCCCGAGTGGCCCGTCCCTCCGGGCGTGGAATCTAGGTCCCTGTCTCCCTCCCGGTGTCTGTTTGGCGGGGAGGGGTTTGTTTCCACAGTAACCCGCTCCTCCGACTCCGGGATTGGGGAGGGAACCCTTCGATTTCGTGACCCCTCCCCGCTCCGCCGCCTGGGACTGGGCGGAGGCGGGGAGCCGAGGCTCTAGGACCGTCGAGGGCCGTCCCGGGCCGAGTGGCCGGTGGTCACCTGCTTCTCTCCGGGGCTAATGGCGGTGGCAGGAGTAGGATTCGGGCCTCAGGAGGGGCCGAAAGTTGGATTTGGGGCCCCGAGGCTTTGGACGCTCATGTCCAGAGTCTGGGTGAGGACTGGGTGACTAGCAGGGCTGGTTTTTCGGGATCGGTTGGGGGAGCGGCCGGGGTCACATGACTCTGTGAGTCTAACCGCGCCCCCCCCCAACACACACACACCATCCCCACTTCCCCTTCTCCTTCCTGTATTGGGATCGGCGCCGCCGCCCTGAGGGGGGTCTCCAGAGCTGAGGAGGGACCCGGGGAAAGGGGGCTAAGGGGACTTGCTCTTTGGGCTTGGCTGGTTCCTGCGGGGGAGGGCGGAGCATGCGGTTGTGCCCGTGACTGAGGTTTCAGCTTCTCAAGTTCTCTGCCTCAGGCCTTCTGTCTCTCTTGCTTCCCCCTCCTCCTACCTTTGCACCTTGATTCTTGGTTGTTCAGGGGTTCAGCTCTGGGCGGGAGGGGCTGCAGCGGTCACCAGGCTCAGGGTTCCTGCATTCCTTCCAACTCCCCACTGCAACCCCTTAGACTCCACCGGGCCCTGAGGCGGCTTGGGGGGGGCTGTCTGGGCCCCAGTGGGGAAGACCTGGGGTCACCAGCCCCCCCCACCCCTCGTACTCGCTGGTACTGTCCCCCTCCGCAACAGGTGAGGGGTACAGAGGGAGGAGCAGGGCCTGGGGGTGAGGGTTGGAAAGTGGGGCATGGTGTGGAGCTATCTGACCTCCCCTTCCTTGCTCCTCCAGGCCCCTGTGTCTGTCTGGGAGGAGGAGGAGGATGGTGCTACCTTTACAGTCACAAGTCGCCAGTATCAGCCTGTTGATCCCTTGGTGAGATTATAATTTTGACAGCTCACCTCTGACCTACCACCTCCCGGTTCCCCTGCCTCCTGCTGCTCTGAATCCTAATACAATGAGGCTGGATCATCTCCTAGGTCTGGGATTTCTCCCAGAGATCTAGCGGGGGAAGAGTTGAAAAAAGGATCAGTGGCTGGCGCTCTGTCTCCCCCAGGCCCCAAGGCCTCCTCCGCGTTCCTCCCGGAAACTACGAGCTGGCACCCTGGAGGCCCTGGTCAGACACCTGCTGGACGCCCATACATCAGGGACTGACATGACCTTCACAGCAGCCTTCCTGGCCACTCACCGGGCCTTCACGTCCACGCCTGCCCTGCTAGGGCTTATGGCTGACAGGTCAGGCTAATAAGGGACCAAGGGTCATTGACATGTCTTGACTTTCTAAAGCCAGAACATCCCATCCAAATAGTCAAAACCGCTAGGGTTTTGGAAAACATGGACACATAGAATCTCTTCCCTTTCCCAGGCTGGAAGCTCTTGAATCTCATCCTGCTGATGAGCTAGAGAGGACAAAAGGGTAAGTGACCCCTGATTCTTGACCTCACAGTTTTCTCCGGCCAAGCAGCAGCCTGACTTCTAATCCCTGGTGAATTCCCCTTCTCCCAGGGTAGCCATCTCTGTACTGTCAACCTGGCTGGCCTCTCACCCTGAGGATTTTGGCTCTGAGGTCAAGGGTCAGCTCGACCGGCTTGAGAGCTTCTTTCTTCGGACAGGGTATGCAGCAGGGGAGGGTATTGGGGGGGGCGGCGCTGACCTCATCCGCAACCTCCGGTCCCGGGTGGACCCCCAGGCCCCCGAACTTCCTAAGCCCCTGGCCCTCCCCGGCGATCCCCCTGCTGACCCCACGGATGTCCTGGTGTACCTCGCTGACCACTTGGCCGAACAGCTGACCCTGCTAGATGCGGTGAGACCCTGACCTCTGACCCCATGACCCTTGCCCCCCTACTAACCTGTCCCTAACTCCACATCCTTACCTTGCTTCCAGTCCTTCCTGGTCCAGCTCCCAGCCTCCTCTGTCCACCCAGTTTTGACCTTTCCCTATTTCCCTTTGATTGTTGCCCTTCAAACCCCATGCCCCTCTGATTCCTTGGCCACCTGAGATCCTCACACCCCTGACATTGGAAGGCTGACCTCACTTGACTATGAAGTTTAACCTCTTACCTCTGCCCTGCAGGAGCTGTTTCTCAATCTGGTCCCCTCTCAGTGCCTGGGGGGCCTGTGGGGTCACAGAGACCGGCCAGGACATTCTCACCTCTGCCCATCTGTGCGGGCGACTGTCACACAGTTCAACAAGGTGGCAGGCGCAGTGGTCAGCTCTGTCCTGGGGGCTACCTCAACTGGAGAAGGGCTTGGAGAGGTGACTGTACGGCCACTTCGTCCCCCCCAGAGGGCCCGGCTCTTGGAGAAGTGGATCCGCGTGGCAGAGGTAAGAGAGAGGCTTGGCCCTGTTGGGGATTGAGGTGTGGAAAGAGCTCTCATAGCTGTGATCTCTGTCTGTGACCCCACAGGAGTGCCGTCTGCTCCGAAATTTCTCTTCAGTGTATGCTGTGGTATCAGCCCTGCAATCCAGCCCCATCCACAGGCTTCGGGCAGCCTGGGGGGAAGCAGCCAGGTGGGGAGGACGGGGCCCTGGAGGGGGGTCAGGGCTGGGAGGGGGCAGCTGAGCTAGGCCCCTCCTCAAGGCCGCTGCCGCCCACCCCCTAGGGACAGCCTCAGAGTCTTCTCCAGCCTCTGCCAGATTTTCTCTGAGGAGGATAACTATTCCCAGAGCCGGGAGCTCCTCCTGCAGGTGAGGCCCCATTCCCTGGCATCCCTGCCACCCCCACTTCCCCCCCACAATGTCACCTTGTTCTGTCACCATCAGGAAGTGAAGCTGCAGCCCTCTCTGGAGCCAAATTCCAAGAAGTCCCCGAGGTCTGCCTCCCGGGGCGGGGTGAGTGACCACTGCGGGTGGAAGCGTCTAGGGTTGGGAAGGGGGGCACAGCAGGGGGAGGAGAATTAAACTTGTTCTGGGGCAATGGGGTAGGAAGGTGCAGAGGGAGGGGGAGCCCTGGGATTAGTGGCAGGGGTAATTGACTCTCTGATCTCTGACCTCAGGGTGTGGTCCCATACCTTGGCACCTTCTTAAAAGACCTCGTAATGCTGGACGCAGCCTCTAAGGATGAGCTGGAGGTCAGTAGTGTACGTGTGTGTGTGTGTGTGTGTGTGTGTGTGTGTGTGTGTGTGTGTGTGCGCGCGCGCATTATAGTGGTGGAATGAAGAGACCTCAGGGTCAGACAGGCCACCTTACAGAGGGGCTGCAAGGCAGAAGCAGTGAGGGCCAGGACTTTGTTATTTTGGCAGATCTGCTTAACCTTGTGCCTCAGTGATGTGTAAATGGGAAACTAGTGACAGTATCTACATCAACCCTTTATTATGAGGGTTAAATGAATTAATGTTAGGCAAGTGCTCGGAGCATGCCTGAGGTGTAAGCATATGTACATAGAGTTTGATAAATAAACCAAAGCTGGAATCTTGGGCGAGTTCCTTTTCTTTTCTGATCTCTAATTTTCTCATCTGTAAATTGGCCCCAATTTCTACCTCTGATGTTCAATGTAAAGGGTAAAGTAGTGGGCTGAGGGTGTGATGGATGAGAGGGGGAGGAGCGGGGGGCCAGAGGAGTCTCAGAGGCCAGTGACGTGTGTGTGGGGGGAGAGGGAACATGTTCTCTGTGGCAGGGTCAGGACCCTCACCCCACCCCTTTTCCCTTGCAGAATGGATACATCAATTTTGACAAGAGGAGGAAGGTGAGGAGAGCACTTGGCCAGATGCCAGCCATCTGTAGCCACATCCCAGGAAGGGGAGAGGAGGGCAGGGCTCCCTGGATTGGGCCTCCTGCAGTCTTGGGCTCCTTCCTAGGAGTTTGCTGTCCTTTCTGAGCTGCGGCGGCTCCAGAACGAATGTCGTGGCTATGACCTCCGACCTGACCCCGACATCCAGCGGTGGCTGCAAGGGCTCCGGCCACTGACAGAGGCACAGAGGTGACTGGCTGGGTGCGGTTGGGACTCCAGGGCACAGGCTGAATGTAGGGGTTGGTGTGTCACGTCCTGACTTCTGCCCATTGCCCCCCTCCCCAGCCATCGCGTGTCCTGTGAGGTGGAGACGCCTGGTAGCAGTGACCCGCCTGCCCCACGGGTGCTTCGGCCAACACTGGTCATCTCGCAGTGGACAGAGTGAGGGAGTCAGTGGTTGGAGGGCAGTCTCTTGGGGACTTGTCCTTCTTCCTCTGACCCTCCCAATCTTCTGCCACTCCAGGGTGCTGGGTTCTGTTGGGGGTCCCACCCCCCTTGTCTCCTGGGACCGGCCCAGTGTGGGGGCAGAGGAGGTGCCTGGAACCCCGGCCCCACTGCTGACCCGGCTGGCCCAGGTGAGTGCTGCTCCTGACCCCTGATCTCTACACAGACCCTGCCTTTGTGAATCTTTCTCCCTTGGCTTTCCTACCTTCATGCCAATTCCCTGTGTTGTCGGTTCCCAGCACATGAAGTGGCCGTCTGTCTCATCTCTGGACTCCGCCCTGGAAAGCACCCCACCCCTGCAGAGTCCAGCTGACCCCACCCACCTCTCTCCCCCAGCTTCCTCCCCGAGGCCTTCTCGAGGTCACCGCCGCTCAGCCTCCTGTGGTTCCCCGCTCAGTGGGGGTGCAGAAGGGGCCTCCAAGGGGCCTGGATGTGGGGGAGGGGCGCCTGGGCCAGGGGCCTCTGATTGCCGAATCATCCGAGTCCAGATGGAGCTGGGGGAAGACGGCAGTGTCTATAAGAGCATCTTGGTGAGGGAGCTGTGGGTCGGGAGGTGGGGTTGGAGGATGGTGCCCTGTGGGACTGGAGATGATGTCTTAGGTGTCAACAGCCAAGCCGATGATTTTAGTTTTAATTGACTTTTGGTTTTAGCAGCCATGTTTTATTTTGAAGGTTACTTTGTATTAGCTGCTGCACTTTGAACTTTGGATGTCCTATGAGATTTTCAGGACCAACAGTGATTTCCCCAGAGGGAACAGCCCAGCAACCATGTGGGCTGGCCCACGGGGTACAGGGAGCCACCATGTTGGGTTTCCCTGACAACTCAAAAGTTTGGACAAGGGCGGCCTTCTCTGTGGAGAAGGACATGGCAACCCCCTCCAGTATTCTTGCCTGGAGAATCCCATGGACAGAGGAGCCTGGAGGGCCACAATCCACGGGGTCGCAAAGAGTCAGACACGACTTGGCAAATAAGCAGCAGCAGCAGCCTTCTCCGGGTGGGATCACTGGCTAGGGTTGGAAGGATGCAAGGCCGAGGTCATCACCGCAGTTGACTGCTCTTTTGGTCTGCTGTCCTGCCAGGTGACAAGTCAGGACAAGGCTCCAAGTGTCATCGGTCGTGTCCTTAAGAAAAACAATCGTGATTCTGCGGTAGCTTCGGAGTACGAGCTAGTGCAGCTGCTCCCAGGGGAGCGAGGTCAGGGGCCGGGAGGGCAGACAGACTCGGGAGGCGAGTGGTGCCCGCCGGTGGGAATGCTGCCACACCCAGGGGGTTGTGCGGGAATGACTGTGCTTGACAGCTTTTTCTGAACCTTCAGAGCTGACCATCCCTGCCTCGGCCAACGTCTTCTATGCTATGGATGGAGCCTCACACGATTTCCTCCTGCGCCAGCGGCGGCGGCCCTCCAGTGCTACAGTGGGCCTCGCCAGTGGCCCTTCTGCCTCGGGAACTCCCCCAAGCGAGGGAGGAGGGGGTTCCTTTCCCAGGATCAAGGCCACAGGGAGGAAGATTGCCCGGGCACTGTTCTGAGGAGGAAGCCTTGTTGGTTCATAGAATTCAGGTGGCCATGCCAAATGTGGGGAGCCATCCTGAATGGTGGCAGTTGCCACATGGGGAAAATATCCAGAAGGGTGGCCAACCACCCTGGGGCAGTGAAGCACCACTGGTTTACCAGACAGCCAAGATTCAGCCCTGCGAAACTGGTGATCTTGGTGCCCAAGTTGGATACCTGTGTATAGCTTCTCACCTGCCATGAATGCAGCTAGAAAAGACTGTTTTTGATTCCTGGCCACATCCTAGCATGCCAAGGGCCAAGGAAAGGCCTGGAAGGAGGAGGAGAGGAAAAGCCTAGAGGCTCTGAGTCCCAGGGGAAGGGAATGGCAAGAGAAAGTTTCTCGCAGGAGCCTCCTCTTCCTACTCTGGAGGCTCCTGTCACTGTGACAACACTAATAAACCAAAACACTACCTGAACTCTACTCCTGTCCTCACAGTCTGTACGAACTAGCTGCTGGGGGTGGGGGTGGGCAGCTGGCTGAAGGTAGACCCCATGGAAAGAGGGGCCCAACCTTATCTATCCGTGAAAAGCTGGATGCAAGGGCTTGGTGGGAACAGTTTTCTCAGAATGGTTTATTCCTCCCCAGCAGCTTCTCCATCGCTGTTCCCTTTATTGGCTCTTATATTTTTCTCCTCAGTTGTTACACACCCATGTCAAGTCCCAATTAAAGCGATCAGTATTAAAAACACCCTGGGCTCCGAATTCCTAAGACAATTTTAGGACAAAGAAATGGAAGAACCACTTCGTGGACAATGTACAAACTTGAAGGTCTTAGACTATCACAATGCATTATGTGCTGGGATCTGAAATCAATTTAAGCTACATTTGAACAAAGTCTAGGAAGAAAGAGACTAAAAAGAACTAAGATGCCAGGGCTATTTTGAGGATGACAAGAAATATAGCAAAAGAGGATTACCATGTTCCATTCTGGGGCTGCAGGTTAGAGAATTTTGAATTTTTCAATTAAACTTTCCCCGAAATTGTTTTGCTGTCAATGCCCTTTTCTTGGTTGTTTCCAACCAAGAGAAGAGAGAGTTAAGGCTTGCAAATACAGGCAAGAATTAGGCTTAAGACATTTCAGATTTTCGTCTCGAGAAAGAATTCTCTGCCACACAGAAGTTCTAGTGCATGAATCTGGATCTGAGAGAGTAATGCAGGTGATAATATGGGTAAGGGGGAAGGGACCAGAGGAAAGGATGGAGAATTACAACAGAAGTGGCTGGTCAGAACATGCCAGGTATTTTCACATTTTATTAGCTACAGTATAGACCCTAGAGCTGCCTCATTCCTTTCCCTTCCCCACCCCCCAGGACAGGGTCAGGCCTTCCCAGGAGCCCCTGCTTTTGCCGCCTGCGCCCGCTGAAACTCCTGTTGCAGCTGAGCGAGGGTCTCCCTCTGCTGTTCTGACTGCCGCTCTAGGTCCCGGAGCTGAGATTCATATCGCTTACTGAGGAAAGGCAAAAAAGCAAATAAGGAGAAATTAGTGAGACTTACTCTTGAGGGTGCTGAAGACAAGGAGGAGACTGGTGAGAAACTTGAGGTCTAAGGGGAATATGGAGAAAAGGGGATGCCCAGCAAGGAGTTGAAGGACCTGGTCAATTGGGGGCTACTCTGGAGAATGACTCTACAACTGTTTCTCAACACCTTTATCCCAACGGATCAGGTACATCACAGTGGGGTGGAAGGAAGACTCACATCTCAGCTGTGATGTAGTCCAGCCTTTTCCCCACTGTGGCCCGAGCTTCCCCCAGCTCCTGTTTGACCAGCACGGGCCCCAGAAGTTTAAACACCACGTTGGACCCATCCAGCAGGGCCAGTTCCTGATGGAGGAGTGGGAAAAACACGATCAGAATCACTGCCAGGACAGGTCCCTCCTCGCCCCACAAATCTCAGTCTCTCACCTCCTTCACGATGTTATTTTCTGTTAGTTGTGCCTCTAGTTTCTGCCTCCCTGACATGGATTTACTCAAGTCTGACGGATGGAAAGGTTTGATTAGAGACATCTCAAGTGCCACCCGACCACCACAATCCTGGTGAGAAGGTGGAGCTGAGGAGGCAGGCAAGGATGGGCAGGTGGGACAGGGAATGGGAAGAATATAGAGAAGGGGAGGAGCCGCAGGCTGGGGCCGGGGGTGGGACAGAATACATTGTTTGGGTATAGACTTGGGTTGTGAGGAACTGCCGCGAGGTCACCCCTACCCTGCTCCCTTACCTTTCTGCAGCTGTTGATATTTCTCCACTTCTCCCTGTAGCTTCTTCTGGATTAGCTCAGCCATGGCGGGGACGAAAGCCTGCGGGCAGCGGGAGAGGGGCGCTGGGTCTCACGCTCTGGAAGGTACCCGGGCTCCCCTTTCTGGCCTGCGGAGGTGACAGCCCTCTTGAGAGGCAGCCCCTCGGGGCACCCACTGCAGTCTCTCCTGGTCCGAGATAGCGACTCACCCCCGGCCTCAGGGAGTGACAGGCGAGACGGAACCCCGAACCCCTCAGCCGAACCGCTCCCCGACTCACGCTCTCCCTTCAGTATTGGTGAACCCGGAAGTAAATAGAGAATGCTGGGGGAAAAACGGCGCCGGAAGCTGTCGGCCGATGCACGCCGGGAAATGTAGTTCTAACATGGTCAAAGAGTGGCGTCCTGCTAAAAAGACCAGACTCGGAAGGATTTAAGGCAAGATGGAGAAACCGAGATGGGAAAAGAAACTGCACGGTTGCTTGGGTCTTGGCCTCGGACTGCCCACCTTTCATCACTTGGGCATAAGTTGCCGCACTGGGGGCCTTGGCCCCGCCCCTCAGTGGAGAGCGCGCCCTTATTAAAGATGGCGCCGAGGAGGATTCAGACCTGGAGCGGCCCGGATTGGATGAGGCCCGGAGGACTTCCGGGAGCTTTCCATCCGACTGTGGGACTGTGGAGAGGAGTTTGCACGTGGATCGTGGTTCGAGTGGGCTAGATGGAGACAGTCCCCAAGCCGGGCAGTAATGTCCCACCCAAGAAGGACAGACTGCAGGCGCAGAAGAAGGTAGGGACCTCCTTGGGGTGGAAAGGAAGTTTTTAGTTGCGGGGTTGGAGGAGCGGGGGGAAGGGCAGCGGAATACGAGGGATACTGCTCTGCTGGTAGAAACCGCGGCGATACTGGGAGCAAGAGACCACTGGGACAGCTGCCGGAGCTTCTCCAGGTCCCCCTCGTAAACGGAAGAGGAATCGAGAGCTCTGCCCCCAGAAGCCAAAGAAAAATGACACCTCAAAGAAGTTTCGGCTCTCCAAGAAGCCCCGAGAACTGAAGAGTCCGGGGCCTCAGCGGAGCTTATCTGGGGTGAGCCTGGGACCTGCCGGGATGCCGAGGCAAGTCGCCTTGTGCTTTGAGGGTCGCGGGGTTGGGGTCAGCTCGAGCCTGTTTGTTAATTGCCTCCTCCCTGCCGCAGGCCCAGGACCCATTTGCAGGCCCCGCCCCCGTCAGTGTGGAGGTGGTTCAGAAGTACTGTCGCATTGACAAATCTAAGGAGGTGAGGACTAGTCGGAGAGTGGGGAGCGGTTGCAGGAGGGAGTGTCTGGGTGAGCTGAATGGAGGCGGTGCTGTCCTGTGACCCCCACATCCCTTGGTCCTTCTCCCACGCCATCCGCACCACCGATGTTGTAGGTACCACATCCGAAGACCAAGACCCGACGCCGACTTGTGGCGGCTGAAGCACAAGAAGAGGAAGCAAGTGTCAGAGCTGCTCGATTTGAGCTTCTGCTTGCTGAGGAACCTGGGTGAGTGGACCCTAATGTGGGCCTCCCCAACCCCTGCTTTATGGGGCTCTCATTTCTGATTGTGATGCTGGGACACCCACTTCTTATTAGGAAGCTTTAATGCAACCATAACGCTCATTTGCAGGTTTCTGGAAGGAGAGGATGGGGAGGACACGGCAAAGATTCGCCAGGCTGACATCGCGGAGGCTGTGGACATTGCAAGTGCAGCCAAAGTGAGCCTGAGACTGGAAGAGGGGCCAGTGGGTGGACTGATGGCACAGAGTAAAATGGGAATGCGGACTAGAAGAGAAAATTCCTGAAAGGAACCAACTCTCTTTTTTCTTTTCTTTTTTTCACTGTTCCCTTTTCCAGCATTTTGACTTGAACTTGAGGCAGTTTGGACCCTACAGGCTAAATTACTCTAGAACTGGAAGGTAAGGTTGAATTCCAGTGACTTTCAGTTCAGTCGCTCAGTCGTGTCCGACTTTTTGCGACCCCATGAATCGCAGCACGCCAGGCCTCCCTGTCCATCACCAACTCCCAGAGTCTACCCAAACCCATGTCCGTCGAGTCGGTGATGCCATCCAGCCATCTCATCCTCTGTTGTCCCCTTCTCCTCCTGCCCCCAATCCTTCCCAGCATTAGGGTCTTTTCCAATGAGTCATCTCTTCGCATGAGGTGGCCAAAGTATTGGAGTTTCAACTTCAACATCAGTCCTTCCAATGAACATCCAGGACTGATCTCCTTTAGGATGGACTGGTTGGATCTCCTTGCAGTCCAAGGGACTCTCAAGAGTCTTCTCCAACACCACAGTTCAAAAGCATCAATCCTTCAGCGCTCAACTTCTTCACCGTCCAACTCTCACATCCATACATGACCACTGGAAAAACCATAGCCTTGATTAGATGGACCTTTGTTGGCAAAGTAATGGCTCTGCTTTTCAATATGCTATCTAGGTTGGTCATAATCTTCCTTCCAAGGAGTAAGTGTCTTTTAATTTCATGGCTGCAATCATCATCTGCAGTGATTTTAGGGCCCAAAAAAATAAAGTCTGACACTGTTTCCCCATCTATTTCCCATGAAGTGATGGGACCAGATGCCATGATGTTAGTTTTCTGAACGTTGAGCTTTAAGCCAACTTTTTCACTCTCCTCTTTCACTTTCATCAAGAGGATCATTAGTTCTTCTTCACTTTTTGCCATAAGGGTGGTGTCATCTGCACATCTGAGGTTAATGATATTTCTCCCAGCAATCTTGATTCCAGCTTGTGCTTCTTCCAGCCCAGCATTTCTCATGATGTACTCTGCATATAAGTTAAATAAGCAGAGTGACAGTATACAGCCTTGACGTATTCCTTTTCCTATTTGGAACCAGTCTGTTGTTCCATGTCCAGTTCTAACTGTTGCTTCCTGACCTGCATACAGGTTTCTCAAGAGACAGGTCAGATGGTCTGGTATTCCCAGTGACTTTAGCCTAGCCCATCTCAGCCATAGCAGTGTACATCTGGGTTGTTGACTTGGGGAGGGTCTTATTATTTGCTTGCATGTGTGATGAGTGTGCATGGCAACATCTCTCCTCTCACCTGGAGAGGAGGAGCTGGCATGGGACAGACCCTTGAGTCTGGGCTCCCCCCCCTCCCGCCCCCCCACTCCTTGTACTGACACCCTGCCTGTCCTCCACCTCCAACAGACACCTGGCTTTTGGAGGACGCCGGGGTCATGTGGCTGCCCTCGACTGGGTAACAAAGAAGCTCATGTGTGAGATCAACGTCATGGAGGCAGTGCGGGACGTCCGGTCAGTGGCCTCGGTCAGCGGCCGGTGGGGATGAGGCAGCCCATCACTGGTCGAACGACAGCCGGTGATTCCCCTTCACATGGCACTGCTCCTCCGGCCCCTCAGGTTTCTGCATTCTGAGGCACTGCTCGCTGTCGCCCAGAACCGCTGGCTTCATATTTACGACAACCAGGGCATCGAGCTCCATTGCATCCGCCGCTGTGACCGAGTCACCCAACTTGAGTTCCTGCCTTTCCACTTCCTCCTGGCCACAGCTGTGAGTGACTGCAGAGTACAGGGACTGGATGGCAGCCCTGAGAAGACCGACCTTCCCCTGGGGTCCCAGTAGGGGGAGGACAGAGGCCAACCCGGCCTCCTTCCCTCTCTCTCTCATACAGTCAGAGACAGGCTTTCTGACCTACCTGGATGTGTCCGTGGGAAAGATCGTGGCAGCTCTGAATGCTCGGGCTGGACGGCTCAGCGTCATGACTCAGAACCCTTACAACGCCGTCATCCATCTCGGACACAGTAACGGTTGGTCCCTGGCAGAACTTTAACCTTCACCATCCTGTCTTGCTTTTCTTTTTTTGGCCATGCCACGTGGCTTGTACGATCTTCGTTCCCTGACCGAGGATTGAACCTTGGCCCAGAGCAGTGAAAGCTCTGAGTCCTACCCCTGGACCACCAGGGAATGCCCCAGCTTTTTGTCTATGTTTGTACTTAACGAGTCCCTTCGGGTTGCCCCTCTCCTCCCCTCTTTCGTTACCTCTTGGCCCTGAATCCCCCTCTTTCGCAGGTTTAATCACCTCAGCGCCCTATTAGTAACTTCTCTTCTCCTCTGATGCCCAGGGACTGTGTCTTTATGGAGCCCAGCCATGAAGGAGCCACTGGCAAAGATTCTCTGTCACCGAGGTGGAGTCCGGGCTATGGCAGTAGATTCTACAGGCACGTAAGTCAATTGTTTGGGCCTGAGGTGCTAGGGGGTGGGGGCTGTCTCAGCTGGAGAGAAAGTCCTCAAAGGCAGTGTGCCTTTGGGAGCACAGACTCTGCACCCAAGCTGCTTGGGTTTAAATCTTGGTGTTATCTGTGACCAACCATGTTGGCAGGCATGTTAGGTGACCTCGGTGTACACAGTCTTCACCCTGAGATTGGGGATATGAGTATCTTGCTCAAGGGCCAGAAGACTTATTCTGTAAGGAGCCTGATAGTAAATATCTTAGGCTTTGTCAGTAACAGAGCACAACTGAGTGTTTTATGTAGGTTCTTAAATAACAAGAGAAGAAACAATGGATGGGAAATTGTTAAGCAATGAAATGAGAAAAACAATTGAATGCAACATTTGTGTAATATAGGTCTACTCTTGGAAAGAATGGGATTCCTGTTTTTGTTTGTTTTTCTGCCATGCCGTGTGGCTTGCGGGATCTTAAGTTTTCCAACCAGGGATGGAACCCGCCCCCCCTTGCATTGGAATTGTAGAGAGCAGGGAAATCCCTGAATTCCTGCCTTTGAACATAGCACTTAGTTTAGTTGAGGTTCAGAGTTAGTGTTCCAAATCATCCAACTCAACTGCAAATGTTTATCTACAGCTGCCAATTTGTGAAGAGGTTTTGGGTATTTTGGGCTTCTCTGGTGGCTCTAACGGTAAAGAATCTGCCTGCAATGCAGAAGACCCGGGTTTGATCCCTCGGTGAGGAAGATCGCTTGGAGAACAGAATGGTTACCCGCTCTAGTATTCTCGCCTGGCGAATTCCATGGACAGAGGAGCCCCGTGAGCTGCAGTCCACAGGGTCACAAAGAGTCAGACACGACTGAGCAACTAACACTTTCACTTTTGAGTATTTTATCTTTGCAAACATCTTTTCACACAGATGATAAGATGGATAGTGCTTGAAATGCTCTGAAGTGATATGTGTGTCACTGAGATTATAGTGTGCTAGGCAGCAGTACAAAGAGATAAGATGCTTTATGTGGTGTCTGCTTGACTGTCATGCTGTGCTATCTTAGCACAAAAAGCAGCCACAGAATAAGTAACCAAGTAAGTGTAGCTGTGTTCCAGTTCAGTTCAGTCTCTCAGTTGTGTCCGACTCTTTGCGACCCCATGGACTGCAGCACACCTCCCTGTCCATCATCAACTCCCATAGTTTACTCAAACTCATGCCCATTGAGTCAGTGATGCCATCCAACCATCTCATCCCCTGCTCCTCTTCTTTATCCTCTTCTCCTTAATCTTTCCCAGCATCAGGGTCTTTTCCAATGAGTCAGTTCTTGGAATCAGGTGGCCAAAGTATTGGAGTTTCAGCTTCAGCATCAGTCCTTCCAATGAATATTCAGGACCGATTTCCTTTAGGATGGACTGGTTGGATCTCCTTGCAGTCCAAGGGACTCTTCAAGAGTCTTCTCCAGCACCACAGTTCAGAAGCATCAATTCTTTGGTGCTCAGCTTTCTTTATGGTCCAACTCTCACATCCATACATAACTACTGGAAAAACCATAGCTTTGACTAGATGGACCTTTGTTGGGAAAGTGATGTTTCTGCTTTTTAATATGCTATCTAGGTTGGTCATAACTTTTCTTCCAAGGAGCAAGCATCTTTTACTTTCATGGCTGCAGTCACCACCACCTGCAGTGATTTTGGAGCCCCCCAAAATAAAGTCTGTCACTGTTTCCCCATCTATTTGCCGTGAAGTGATGGGACCAGATGCCATGATCTTAGTTTTCTGAATGTTGAGTTTTAAGCCAACTTTTTCACTCTTCTCTTTCACTTTCATCAAGAGGCTCTCTGGTTCTTCTTCACTCTCTGCCATAAGAGTGGTGTCACCTTTTCCTATTTGGAACCAGTGTGTTGTTCCATGTCCAGTTCTAACTGTTGCTTCCTGACCTGCATACAGGTTTCTCAAGAGGCAGGTCAGGTGGTCTGGTATTCCCATCTCTTTCAGAATTTTCCACAGTTTATTGTGGTCCACACAGTCAAAGGCTTTGGCATAGTCAATAAAGCAGGAGTAGATGTTTATCTGGAACTCTCTATCACTGTGTCCCAGTATGACTTTATTTATGAACACTTACCCTGGAGTTTTCAAATAATTTTCACGTCTTGAAATATATTTCTTCTGATTTTTTTCCCAACCACGTAAAAATGTGAAAACCATTCTGTAGAGCTTGTAGGCTCTACAGAAAGTGGTGGGCTGGTTTTGTTGACTCATGGGCCGTAGTTTGCCAAGCTTGGCCTTCAATTAGGAAACTGTTGTTGCTGTGAACTGCAGTTAAGGTCTTCAGAGTCGCACCTGGTGCCTGGTAGGTGGGGAGTGCCGTTTCATCATCGTCGTCAGAGACAACTGTTCTCTTTAGGTGTGGCTGGTGCTGTGAGGGCTTTGGGGTGGCCGATCCGCTTTGAACGTCCCTGCTTCCTGAGAGACTGTTTGCGTTTCCACAGCTGTTTTGTCTGCTTTCTATTGTAGGTATGTCTGGATCTGGCAGACTCTCTTTCCCACAAGTTCCCACGTGTTTTTTCTCAAATTCTTTCATCCATCAGGCATTCACTGGGTGCCAGCTGTAGGCTGGGTTCTGGAGTAAGGCTCTGGGGGTATAAGGATGAATCTGCCCTGGTGGGGTGTTCCAGTTACACTTTATTTACAAAAACAGGTGATGAGTTGATGGGCTGGGTGAAGCACTCAGGTTCTACTCAGTCGTGTCCCATCACCCCACCCCCTTATACCGCGTCCATCGCCGGATGCTTCACCCCCTCCCACAGCTCCTCCTGGCTTGCTCCCTTTCTGCCACATTGCCCTCACCCAGAACACAACATCTTGGACACTAGCTGTCCACATAGCTTCAGCCATCGGTCACGGCAGACGCAGAAGCACTGTTGGCTGAGTGCTCCTCGGGAGCCCAGGCCCTGCTGGTGGTTTTGGCTGCATCACTTCATTACCGCTCAGGACCTGTGCAGTCTTGGCTGCTTTTCCCCTCCAAGGTCTGCTGCTTGCCATTCTTGCCATTTCACAGTGCCAGCCTCTGGCTCTTCCTTCTTTTAGCGTGTCCTGGGTGCTGCTGTGAGAATACTTTTTCCCACGTATACCACCGCTCAGGAAGTCAGGACGTGGAAGCCCAACGGCTGTCGACTAAGGAAAGCCCGCTGACTGCTCAGGCCCCCGGGAACCCCCTAGTTGTGTCTTTGGGGATCAGTGGTTTGGTTCTGCCCCTTTACTCCATGTCTGTGCCAGTCTGGCTCTAAGAGAGTAGGGGCCTGTCCCAGGGCCTTCTGCCTTCTGTGGGCCCCTGGACCCGAGCTGGACTTGACCTTCCCTGGGCTGCCTGGGTCAGCTGCTTCTGCTCAGGGCTCCATCAGTTGTTCACAGAGGTTTGGCCAACAGCCCAAAGCCAAACAGCTCTGGCCCTTGACTTTAGGCCCACCCCTGTATCGCTCTGGTCCTCCTCAGGGCTGCCTCAGACGGGCCACAGGGGCTCCAGAGATGACGCGGGCTGTCGTCCTCAGCAGGCTTTCTGGAAGCTTGCATTAGGATTGGACTGGACTCTCAGAGTTGAACTGTTTCCTGCAAGTTCAGTAGCATGGTGGCATGGTCTGGATGCCCATCTGGCTGCTGGGTGGGCGTCTGCACAGAGGATCCCAGAGGTGGGTGTGGGGGCAGGAGCCAGCGGGTGCTTTTGAGTTGTTAGCTCAGTGAAGGCTGTGACCTGTGTTCCAGGAGACCTCAGCAAGTCCTGGTTTGAGCTCATGACCTCTCTCTCGGGTGGAGCTGGGCCCTGTCTGTCTTGTCAGGACAGGTATCCAGCTAGGGCTTGCATCAGTCCCATCACAGGCCAAGTCTCTGCTCAGAGGAGCTCCTTAGTGTCTTCTTCCTGGGCTCACAGTCAAGGTTAAAATGTGAGTCTTTGGCTTCTGGCAAACAGACATGCCCTGACCTGGCTGGCCCCGCTTCAGCATCTCTGAGCAACTTGAACATCCATAGAAACTCCAGTGTCTGAAAGTAAATGTCTTACGTGGTACACACGTCCTTAAGAGGATTTTTGACAATTTTTTTAAAATTTAGCTGTAGCGGGTCTTAGCTGCATCACATAGGGCCTCTCTAGTTGTGCTGAGCAGGCTTGGTTGCTCCATGGCATGTGGGATCTTAGTTCCCAGAACAAGGATCGAATCTGTGTCCTCTGCATTACAAGGCGGACTCTTAACCACTGGGCCACCAGGCAAGTCCCTTTTTCAAGAGGATTTGGTCACCAACCTTGCCCACCCTCCTAGGGAAAGGGGCCCTCTAGCGCATCACTTCCTTGCTTCCTAAGGTTTTCTCAGGTCCATGCAGTCTTCACCTTGTGGCCTGTCACTGCCAGAGAGCCATTTTGGGGACTACTGGTCTCCCATCTGACCTGCAAGATCCTCTGCAGTTTGTCTCCTCTTGGCCATATTCCACCGTCTTCCTGTCTCCACATTTATTTGAACCTGCTGTGTATCTCTGTTTCTTGTGCCTTTTTAAAATGAGTCTTATTTAAACCTTTGCAGTTTTCAGCTACAGTCTTCAAATTGCTCCTCGTGCTTTCTGTATTTATCTGTCTTTGGCCGTGCTGGGTCTTCAGTGCTGCGGGGGCTTTTCTCTAGTTGTGGTGAGCAGGCTTCTCATTTGGTGGATTCTCTTGCGGACCATGGGCTTCAGGGCATGAGGGTCTCAGTAATTGGGGCGTGTGGCCTCCACTCCCAGGTTCTAGAGCACAAGCCCAGCTGTTCCACGGCATGGGGGATCTACCCAGATCAGGGATTGAACCCTTGTCTCCTGCATCGCCAGGGGGATTCTCCAGCACTGAGCCACCAGGGAAGCACTCTTGTGCTTTCCTCACTAGATCTTAGCCAAAAGGCCAAGAAGCAATCCTTTTGTGCTTTCTTGAGTATTACCTAGAAAGGCTCAAGCCCCACGAAGCCCTTGCTGACCACTGCCATCAGCCTTTCCCCCTGCTGACCGCTGGGGTGCCTGTCTGCAGTGCACCCTCACACCTGAGTGTAGATTGTTGCATGCGTCCTCCCTTTCATTCACATGTGGTGAGAAAACAGTAAAGACACAACTCTGACTTGAATTCTAGCTTTACCACTCACCCCAGTCCTTTGTTTGAGCCTCAGTTTCCTCTCTATAAAAGGGAAATGAAGAGGTGGAGTGCGTGGTGTGGTGGCAGCAGTCCCGTCCTTATCAGTCTTCTCCCCCAACAGACCTGCTGCTTCCTGCTGTGATTAATTTCCCCCTCTCACTCCCAGGCACATGGCCACCTCTGGCCTGGACCACCAGCTGAAGCTCTTTGACCTGCGAGCGATGTTCCAGCCTCTGAGCGCTCGGACCCTGTCCCAGGGAGCGGGGCACCTGGCATTCTCCCAGCGGGGACTGCTGGCAGCAGGAATGGGCGACGTGGTCAACATATGGGCAGGACAGGGCAAGGCCAGCCCTCCTTGCCTTGAGCAGCCCTACCTCACGCACCGGCTCTCAGGCCACGTGCACGGCCTTCAGTTCTGCCCCTATGAGGATGTGCTGGGGGTGGGGCACAGCGGGGGCATCACCAGCATGCTGGTCCCTGGTGAGCAGGCAGGGCTGGGGCTCCAAGCGGTGACCTCGCGATGAAGGCTCTTGTGGGCTGGACCCTGAGACAGCGGGGGGCACGGGGCCTGGTCAGGCTGGAGCAGGTTCCAGTTCCACGCGTCCCCTCTCCCTCCAGGGGCTGCTGAACCCAACTTCGACGGCCTGGAGAGTAACCCATACAGGAGCCGGAAGCAGCGGCAGGAGTGGGAGGTGAAGGCGCTGCTAGAGAAGGTGAGGACGCGCCTGCCCCCCGCGGGCTGGGGCGGGGATCTGAGGAGGAGTGGGTCCCAGCAGTGCCTCTGTTTTCCGTCCCTCTTTGGCGTCACCTTCCTATGGCTCCTTACCCGTCCTTGTCCCTCTCTGTCACATCCAGGTGCCCGCCGAGCTCATCTGTCTGGATCCACGAGCCCTGGCAGAGGTCGATGTCATCTCTTTGGAGCAGGCAAAGAAGGAACGGGCAGAGAGGCTGGTATGGAGCGGGGCCCCCCGGGCGCCCCTCACCTGCGAGTCTTGTCCCCACTGCGTCCTCCGAAGTGCAGCTCCCTGCCTTGGAGGCTGCTGCAGCTTTCACTCCCATCCCCTCCCTCAGGGCTACGATCCCGACGCCACAGCTCCCTTCCAGCCGAAGCCGAAGCAGAAGGGCCGAGGCTCAACCGCAAGTCTGGTGAAGAGGAAGAGGAAGGTCATGGACCAGGAGCATAGGGTGAGTGGGCGCCGGGGGTGGGCCAGGCGTCCTGCAGGCCTCGCCCGCCTGCTGCTTCTCACCTCTCTCTTCCCACCCAGGACAAAGTCCGCCAGAGCCTGGAGCAGCAGCCGCAGAAGCACGAGAAGGCCAAGCCCACGGGGGCCCGGCCATCGGCCCTGGACAGATTCGTGCGCTGAGTCAGGCTCCTGGGGGCCCGGGAGCAACATTCTCTCCCCACGCCCACCTGTGGGGAATGACCTGTCCCTGGAATGAGGAGGGAGCAGGGAGCCCCCTTCCTCCTGGGATGGACAGCTGGTTCCTGGGGTGGGGGTGAAGAGGGGGGTGGTCGGTATTAAAAAAGAATGTGGACTTTTGGATAACGTGTCTCGACCATCCTGGGAACCTGTCCCCTTGCCCGCGTGCAGCCGAGGGCTGCTCTCCGACTCGGGGGGCCATGTCTCCCCTCTGGTCCCACCCATCTTGCGGCTGCCATGGCCTTGTCCAGCTCCCTAAGGCCTTCCTCCAGGGAGAGGTGTGCTCCCTCTCCCCCGTCCCCGGAGATGGCCTTCCCCACCAGCAGGCTCTGGTAACCTCTGGGTTTCCCAGGATTCTGTTCTGAGACTCCCGGACCACACTGTACTCAAAGAGGAAAAGAGACAAATTTATTGCGGGGCCATGCCCCTCCCCTGCCGTGGCTGGAGAGAACCAACCAGCGTGTGCGGGACTTCCTGACGACCATCTCTGGGGCTGGCAGGCCAGGCCCCAGGTCCCTGCTGTGTCCCTGTCTTCAGTGACAGCTTGAGCACCTGTGTGGGGCAGCCTGGGAGGAAGAAGGTGGCGGGGTGCTGGCTGGACCCTCCGTTCCACACCCCTCTCCTGGGCCCCCAGGTTCTCTCAGCTGTGAAGCCAGGCTATTAACCGGCATCGGAAGATGCCCAGGACCCCCTGGAGCCAGGAGCAGAAGGGTACAGTTCTTTCCCCATCAGAGCCACCCACTAGCTTCCAGGCTTCCTGCATCTCCCAGGGGTCCAACTTGTGGGATGTCAGCAGGAACTTCCCATAGCAGCACCGATCCAGGGGGTAGTGGGTGGCACCAGCCAGCTTGACACAGTGGGTTGGGGCGAGGCCTCCTCGGCGGGCACTTAACCCCACAAAGACATCCTCCAGGGGCAGAGGGGGTGCCTGGCTGGCCACCTTCAGGATGAGCTGCACAGCGGAAGCTGATAGCACATACCCCGTGCCTGAGGCGTAGGGAGGAAAGGGGCCCCAGGAGGGAGGCCACTGCTCCTCGGATACCTGGTGCTTCCCCCCTGGTGACCGAGAGGGGTGTACCCGCCAATGCACGCGACCCAAGTACAACAGAGGCACCGGCTGGCTCCCCAAGGTGGGGCTTCCGTCCCACTTCTCATCTCCAGCCTTCGCCTTTCTCGGGGGCCCCATGCCCGCCTCCCATTGCTCCCAGCGGCCTCCCCGCTTGACCAGCTCCGACACCAGTTCGGGGACGTTGACGAACACATCATCGTCGGTCTTGAGGATGTAGCGTGCCGTGGGGCAGTGTCTGTCGGCCCAGCTCAGCCCGCTGAGGGTCTTGAGGGTGAGGTTGCGGTAGGAGTCCTGGAAGGCCGCCTGCATGATGTCCCCGTGGGCCGCCGACTCCCACACCAGGTCGCTCCCGCGCGACCCCCAGCCGGGCTCTCCCAGCAGGAAAACAGTCTGCACCCTGAGCCCGCGGGCCTCGCGCAGCCGGCCCCAGGAGGCCCGGATGGCGTTTCTCTGGTTCAGGTTGTCCGGGGCGGTGCACACCAGGATCAGCAGGAAAGGAGGGGGGCCGGGCGTGCCGCACGCCGCCTCGTTGGGAATGAGGAGGCGGGGCAGGGCCAGGGGCGGCCCGGGCGAGGCCGGGCCCGGGAGCAAGGAGGCCAGGGAGAGGCTCAGCAGCTCCTCCCCGAGGCCGGAGGGCCCAAAGAGGGTCCAGATGAGCAGGAGCAGCAAGGCGGCCAGGAGCAGGCGCCGGGAGAGGCCGGGGCGCATGATGCGGCGCGGCCAGAGGACACCTGCGGGGAGAGACCGGGTGCGGTTAGAGGGCGCGGGGCGCGACTCTCAGCGGCCTCCAGCGGGCCACGCCGGGGACGGGGCGGCGGCCGGCGCCGTCGCCCTGAGGTGCCGTCGCGGCGGGGCCCGCGGGGAGGTTACCTGGTCGGCGCGGCCGCCGAGGCCCGGCTCCATGGCCGGCTGTCTCCGCTCGCCGCCCCTCCCCGCCGGAGGGCGTGGCGTGTGCGGGCCCCGCCGGCAGCTCCGCGGCTGCGCGCTCGGCGGATCACAGACCCGAGGGAGAGGGGGAGGTGCAAGGGGGTCTTTGCCCCAAACGAGGACGCAGGATTGGACCCGCGGCCACCGTACTCACGGCGCGGCCCCACACCCACCCCCGCGCGGCGGGGCTCAGCGTTTCCGGGTCACCAACACCAACATCTCCAGCCTTCGGAGACGTAGGGTGGTCAAGACCCACAGATACTCACCTAACCGGCCACTGGCTCGGCAGCTACCTGCGCAAGCCCCAGCACCCCGCCAGCCAGCAACAGGGAGCCGGGCCTCGTCAAGTCCGAGGGCGCCCCCTCGAGGGTGACTGTGCGGCTCCTCCCTCTGCCTACCTGGAGAGAGGGCACCGCTAGGGAAAAAGGTTGCTTTTGGTAGTGGAGGGTGGCAACAGTAGAGCTTTAATAAAGACCAAGAGTGTTGGAGTTCCCTAGAATATACCTGTCAACGCAGGGGACACAGATCCCACCCCAGGTCCCGGAATTCCTCATGCCCTGTGGTGTTGGAGAAGACTCTTGAGAGTCCCTTGGACTGCCAGGAGACCCAACCAGTCCATCCTAAAGATCAGTCCTGGGTGTTCATTGGAGGGACTGATGTTGAAACTGAAACTCCAATTTGGCCACCTTATGCAAAGAGCTAACTCACTGGAAAAGCCCCTGATGCTGGGAAGGATTGGGGGCAGGGGAGAAGGGGACGACAGAGGATGAGATGGCTGGATGGCATCACCGACTCGATGGATATATGTTTGGGTAAACTCCGGGCGTTGGTGATGGACAGGGAGGCTTGGCGTGCTGCGGTTCATGGGGTCACAAAGAGTCGGACACGACTGAACTACGGCAACTACCCAGGGACCACCACTACTGCGCCTGCACACTACCATGCCATGGAGCCTGTGCTCTGCACTGAGTAGCCATGCTCACAGCTAAAGAGACCCCGAGCGCAGCAAACTGAACAGAAAGACCAAGACATGGTCGACTGAGTGGGACATCAAGCAAGAAGGAAAAATGACCAACAGGGCCCAGTGTGAAAGCATGTTCCCCATTAGAGTTCCCAGAAAAATGCAAAGAACCACAAGAAGGAAGCCGTAACTGTATAAACTATTTATTAATAGCAACACCCACACATTTATTTCTTCTTGGACACACCCACAGTGCGACCACGGCGGCCTGTGGTCTTGGTGTGCTGACCTCGGACACGAAGTCTGCAGTGAGAAAAGAGAAAGGTCTCAGGTTACTCACCATACAAATCAAAGCTCTGGGAAAAGACAGGGCATGCGAGTCCCCTGGGAGTCTAAGGACAGATGAACGAGTCCCCACTCACCCCCAGAAGTGGCGCAGCCCCCTGTGGGCCCGAATCTTCTTCAGTCGCTCCAGGTCTTCACGGAGTTTGTTGTCTAGACCGTTGGCCAGGACCTGGACAGACAGGAGACGGTGAGGGATGACTTCTACGCCCTAGTCTCCTAGGGCCAACCCCAACGGGACACCCTACTTTTCTCTAAGCTCTCCCATCTCAACACACACCTGGCTGTATTTTCCGTCCTTCACGTCCTTCTGTCTATTTAAGAACCAGTCTGGGATCTTGTATTGGCGTGGATTCTGCATAATGGTGATCACACGTTCCACCTGGCAGGCAGGACAAGGGTCAGGTCCAGACAGCCCCATCTCCAGGCAGGCCCAACCCCCAGCCCCTCTCCCGTCCTCACCTCATCCTCGGTGAGCTCTCCTGCCCTCTTGGTGAGGTCGATGTCTGCTTTCCTCAACACCACATGAGCATATCTTCGCCCCACACCCTGAGGAGAGGTTTTAAGAGTTGGGTGAGTCTGATACTTTGGGCTTCCTCTATAGACCCATGATTCAAAAAGCACACAAAGGTAGGGTCCAAAATAACTTCTACTCTTCCAGATATAAAGCCTAATCATTAAAGGGGAAAAAAAGTTTTGATACCCCCTGAAAGCTGCAGCACCCAAGATGTGCTCCAGCACCTTCTGATTTCTACACTGTGGAGATGAAATTGATGCCTCTCAGAGTCAATGCAGCACCAAGGCAGCAAGATCAAGGTTCTCTGAATTAACGGTTAAGGGGTAGCATTGTCAGTTGCTCATGATGTCAAAGGGCCACAGGCCATGATCCTTTGGGCAGGTCCCTGCATCCTATGATCAAAATAAACAGTGAAACCAGTGGCATCCTATCACCACCAACACTGTACTCCTTGCCACCTGAACTCACGAGCCAAATAGATCTGGAAAGTGAAAGACTGTGCTGGGTTGAGTAGTGTTCCACCAAATTTCTGTTCATCTGCAACCTCGAAACATGGCTTTGGTTGGAAATAGTTAAATCCAACAACTGGTAATTCTTATAAAAAGAGAGGGCACAGACAGGCAAGAAGGCCATGTGATAAGGTGAGACACCAGAGTGATGCAGCTGCCAAGACAAGGAAACCAAGGATGCTTGGCATCCAGAACTGAGATTAATTTTCTGTTGTTTTAAGCCAACAAATCTGTGTCACAGAGGTCCCAGGAAATTGGATTTCCTCTCTGTAAGAAAGTGACCAGGAGATCAAATTACCAGGTTGATTGAGAAGAGACTAAGATCTAAGTGTCTCTCAAATTTAAATATTTACAGGTGGTATATGTCTGAGATTTACTTTAAAATACAAGTGGGTAGGGAAAGGTAAAGATAAAACAAGATTTCTAACTTTCAGCTAGATGACACACTGATTGTTGTTCAGTCGCCCAGTATAGTGTCCAACTCTTTGCGACCCTATGGGCCGCAGCACGCCAGGCCTCCCTGTCCCTCACCATCTCCCAGAGTTTGCCCAAGTTCATGTTCACTGCATCAGGGATGCTGTCCAGCCATCTCACCTCTGATGCCCTCTTCTATCCTCAACCTTTTCCAGCATCAGATGACCAAAATACTGGAGCTGCAACACCAGTCCTTCCAGTGAACATTCAGGGTTGACCTCCCTTAAGATTATCTGGTTTGATCTCCCTGCTGTCCAAGGGATTTTCAGGAGACCCTTGGATACATCAACAGAGGGCCAATAATTTTCCCTCCTACTTTTTAGTGTTTAAAACTTTTGATAAACAGCTTTTTTTCCCCTTAAGTTGCTGTCAAGCTTTCTGAAAGCCCTATTTAGATACTGGCTTGCCAATTTTGAGAACCAATAGGTATTGTCCAGTCATTGTGACCAGTTCCAACCATGTTTCCAAACAATCCAGATGACCAGTTATCATCCTGCTTTAGAGGAAGGGCCAACCTTAAGGAGTATTCATAGCAAAAGTGTACAAATGGAAACAAAAGAAGGGATCATGGCATAGAATAATCTTGCAGATGTGTTACCTCTTAGCAAATACCCTTTTCTGCTTATGCCAACTTCAATACCTCACCTTTCCCAATTAACTCTGCTCCTTTCATTTTTTGAGGAATCCCTCAACGCAACGCAGGAGACCAGGGTTCAATCCCCTGGTCGGGAAGATTCCCTGGAGAAGGAAATGGCAACCCACTCCAGTACTCTTGCCTGGAAAATCCCATGGACAGGGGAGCCTGGTGGGCTACAGTCCACGGGGTCCCACAGAGTCGGACCCGACTTCACTTTCACTTTCTTCCTACTCAGCCTCCACCCCCAGCAACTCCCTTCCAATTTCTAAGTATTACTCGACCCCACGTTTCAGATCATTAACAAAAGACCAGGTACCTCTAAGCTTCAGCTGTCTCACCAGAGGAAAAGCCAGCAAAAGCTGACTTTCCACACAGTTAGCAAAACCCCAAGTACCTGTGTATCTCTAGAATAATCTTTCCCAGTGATAAGGAGGGCAGGAGGTCCCCTAAGAAATTCTTATCAAAATACCTATTAAGTACTGGAAACTGCTTTCAAAAACTGTTTCTAGGTTAAGACATATACTTAAGGTAACAAATAGCAAACTAGTTAATTTCAAAGAGGCAGAGAGAAAGGGTTTAACAGAAGCATCCTACCAACCATGGTCATCTTTTACTTTCACTATCTGACCTAAGCATTCTATCAATCTTTAAAAACAGAACAAGCAACCTCAGAGATATAGCAGGCTCAGTTCCAGACCACACCCAACAATACTGAAATAAAGGGAGCTACATGGTATTTTGGTTTCCCAGCACATGTAGTTACATAATCTATTAAGTGAGCAACAGCCTCTTCTATCATCTGAACTGTAAGCAAGTCTAAATCTTTTTGCAATTGTAACAAAGGTCACTGATCACAGGTCAGAACAACAAATACACTAGTGAAAACGTTTAAAGTATTTCATCAAAATGTGACAGATACACCATGCGAGTAAATGTTGGAAAACTGTCTTGAGAAGAGCTGCCACAAAAAACACATTATCTCTAAAGCTCCATAAAATGAGGTGAGCCTGCACTGTATTTTTCACTGCCTTACTAGTTTCACAGAAAAAGATGAAAACATGCAATGTACCATTTAAGAATGAAAGCCGTGCTCCTTGAATTACAGAATGAAAAAGTAAATGTGACAGATCTCACACAAAAAAATTATGATTGCTGTTTTAAACAAACTAAGTATTTTAACTTATCATAGTGTCTTCTGGGGATTCTAAGCAAGAAAGGCCTATCCTTGGCTCCATGGAGTGTAAACATATTGGCAGAAAACATTCAGTCATTTCCATGATTGAAGAAAAAAAATTTTTTTAAAGGATAACATTCCCATCTGGAAGGTTGGGAGTTCATTAGGTTCAGGGAGATATCCAAGCTTGCATTCACTGACATAATAACAATAGGTGTCTTCATACTTGGAATCTCTTGGCATTTCTACTCACCTTTCAGATGGTACAATTATCCAATTTCCCCATTCCCTAGGTGACATATCTTGGTTTGACCTGAGACTACTCTTTGGCTTTTCTCACTTACCTTTTGGGACAAATGGGGAAAGGGTTTAAGAGAACTGGTTACTCTCTTAATCATTTTTTTTTTAACCTAGCAGACAAGGTGATCCGGTTGGGACTCCCCTCACCTTGCCTCAGTTTCAGCTCAGGTGTTAACAACTCAAGTTTAATTTATAGTCTCTAGTCCTTACCCTGCGTGTGTGTTAGTCGCTCAGTCGTGTCTGACTTTGTGCGACCCCATGGACTGCTGCCCACCAGACTCCTCTGTCCATGGAATTCTCCAGCAATAATACTGGAGGGGATTCTCCAGGGGATCATCCCAACCCCAAGGATCAGACCCTGGTCTCCCGTATTGCAGGCAGATTCTTTACCGTCTGAGCCACGAAGGAAGCCATCAGTCTTTACTCTACTTTACCTTAATTGCAGTGATGGCAAAGGCAATTTTCCGCCGCCCATCGATGTTGGTGTTGAGTACTCGCAAGATGTGCTGAAACTTCTCAGGGATTACTAGAGACTGACAGAGATAGAGGAAGATATCAAACACAGTGAACTACTACCAAGCCGTAACCTCAAACACGAACAATAAACTTGTCACACAGGAAGCAAGAAACCCCCGTCAGGTCTTCACGACACAACAAACTCCTGAGCCCTGCAGACAGCAGGAACATGAAGTGTTCAGGCCCGGGAAAACGCAACCTCGGGGAAGAAGCGGGTCTCCTGCCCTTTCTCAAAGTACACTGAGTGGCGGAGACTGAGGTCCCCACACGCGCCCAAACCGTTCCAGCGCCCGGGGAGGGACTTCCTCCGGCCCCAGTCCCCAGAACTGGAGATCTTTAGTCGTCCTTTTCCAGAAGCGCGATCCGAGGCTCCACCCAGAAAGTTGCAGGCCCTCAAGACAGGACATTTTCAACCCTCTGACAACAAGACCTTCCCTGACCCGGTCCCGATGTCGCTAGATCCCCGCAAGGATTGCACTCTTACCATGGCGGCGGCCCAGCGGCGGCGTGTAGGCCTCCAGTGGAAGAGAAAACGGAAGTGACGTAACAGCCTTATATTGCTACCAGGCGGAAAGGGCGGAGCTATCTGAGCAAGGAGCTTCCGGAAACTATGCAAGATTCTGAATCGGGCGCCACGACTTCCGGTGGAGGTTTTCTTTACTGTTCGTAAAGGTCTTGTGTGTGCGAGCAACGAAGGTTCCGGATTGAGATTGTGCTTAAGAATTCCACTTACCATTTACACTTGGGTGAAGCGGTTACAGCTGAAAGAGAACGACTGGAGGCAAACAAATATCTGGGAGCGATTTCGCGCCGTGCAAGACACTCCAGGACCTGTAGTCCCATTCCGGGGAACAGATTCGCCTGACTGACAGCTGCCGGAAGTGAGGCTGCGCGGAATGGCCGCCGCTGCGACCATGGCGGCAGCTGCTCGAGAGCTGGTGTTGCGGGCCGGGGCCTCAGATATGGAGGAGGAGGAGGGCCCGCTGGTGAGGAGCAGGGCTGTTTCTCCTTCAGAGTCTTGTCCAGTCTCCTCACGTCAGGAAGGCCTGGGCTGGGTGCAGGCACAAGGTTGGGAACTCGCAGCTGCCAGTGATGCTACCCGGCTTGGCTCTCCATACGCCTCCTGGGGATCCGACCTGAACCTGAGCGGGGGTCAGCATGGCCGAGACTCTGGCTCTGGGGCCACAGTTTCAGTTAACCTCTAGATGTTTGGGCAGAATAGAGGGGTAGTATAACGTCTAGGAACATGGCTTCTGGAACCAGATTGCTTGGGCTCTAATTCAAGCTCTGCCACGTATACTCTGTGGGGCAAGTTTAACTTGCCTCTCTGTGCCCTTACTTCCACACCTATAAGGTGAAAAAACTAAGACCTACTGTATATGTTGTGGGTTAGGACTGGGTGAATGATTATATGTAAGATGGCACCTGGCAGATAGGTAAACGCTATGTATTAGCTGGTAGTTTTAAAGAGGTTGGGGCGCCCGAGAGGGATGGTAATAGAACATTTAAGGTAGCAGCAGTCCCGAGATCCTAATCCTAAATTCACCTGCAAGTTCTGCTCTGCCCTCTGCATCTCCTAATTTTTCTCATTTGGTTAACTTCACCCTTCTTGGGTTGCCTGTCTCCTTGTCCCATTCCCTATCCATCAGCCCCAATTAGTATACAGAGACAGTATGAAACTTTTGACATTTTGTGAACTCAGCATTTACCTGTGGTTCCCCAGTGAACGGAGAAGGCACTGGCAACCCACTCCGGTATTCTTGCCTGGAAAATCCCATGGACAGAGGAGCCTGGTAGGCTTCAGTCCATGGGGTCTAAGAGTCAGACACGACTGAGCAACTTCACTTTCACTTTTCACTTTCATGCATTGGAGAAGGGAATGGCAACCCACTCCAGTGTTCTTGCCTGGAGAATCCCAGGGACGGTGGAGCCTGGTGGGCTGCCGTCTATGGGGTCGCACAGAGTCAGACACCACTGAAGCGACTTAGCAGCAGCAGCCCCAGCCCCAGTGAAAGTCCCTCTCCTCCACTTGAAGGATTGGTGACTATTCCGTTATGTTTTGTTCTCCTGTCTTTCTTATTAACCTGTTCCTCTCCAGGTGGGTGGTCCAGGTCTTCAGGAGCCATTGCAGATTGAAGAGTTGGACATCACCTCTGATGAATTCATCCTGGATGAAGTGGATGGTAAGTGATGGCAGGGGGTGGGGGATAGGCGGTCCTGTAACCTGAGAGGCTGGGCTCTGCAAGTACTAAAGCAGGGACTGGTGTGCGGATGTTCAATGTGGAGGCAGAGCTGTAGAACTAGCTGAATCCTTACAATGAACTTCTATTTGCAGTTCACATTCAGGCGAACCTGGAGGATGAGTTAGTAAAGGAAGCTCTTAAAACGGTGAGGCTTTCCACCATACTAATCTGCCCCTCCACGAACCGTCCCTTTAAAGGAAAGAAGAAAGCCTTTTGCGCTCCTAGTATCACTCTGGTGTCTTCTTCTCTAGTCCTTCATTGAGTCTGTTCCAGTGCCCTTCACCGACTTCCTCCTGACGCTGTCATGTTTCTGTTCTCTCAGGGTGTGGATCTTCGTCACTATTCAAAGCAGGTTGAGCTGGAGCTACAGCAGATTGAGCAGAAATCCATTCGGGATTGTATCCTCCAGCAGAGGAGAGGGGTGCTGTTATTAAAATGGGCATTCTGTGGGGGTATGGTGCTGACAGCCCAGCCGGGGCTGCCGTCTTCGCTCTGAGGTTTCTGTCACTTCGGAGAAATTGGAGAGGTCTTGTGGAGGTCTGAGACTCTTCATTTCCACAGTGAGGCCCCTTGACTTGTTGTGAGTCAGATATCCAAGAGAGTGAGAACATAGCATCTCTGCACAATCAGATCACAGCCTGCGATGCTGTCCTTGAGGTTAGTAACCATGCCCTGGGGCCCTTCATATCCCTGAGTGCAGATCATGGCCTTTAGGACCATTCTTTAGGCCATCTGCCTCAGGCAGGGACAGTTAGAGTCACTTTCAGGATGGTTGCAGCAGCCTTTTTTGTTGACTAACGTTGTTATTTGCCTTTGGGGTACCTCTTTCCTTCTCACCCATTACTCTCATAGTTTGATAGATACTAGAGACTTTACCTAGAAACTTGTCCACTACCAACCCTATGGCTATTCAGCAGCACTTCTGCCTTCTCCCAGCGCATGGAGCAGATGTTGGGAGCTTTTCAGAGTGATCTCAGCTCCATCAGCTCTGAGATCCGGACACTGCAGGAACAGTCAGGAGCCATGAACATTCGACTGCGGAACCGCCAGGCTGTCCGGGGGAAACTCGGGGAGCTTGTTGATGGTCTTGTGGTGCCCTCTGCTCTGGTCACGTGAGTCACTAGTTTGAAGGGTCCTAACTTCATAGTTAATGTCAACTCATTGGGAAAGATTGAAGGCAGAAGACAGAGGATGAGATGGTTGGATGGTATCACAGATTCAATGCATATGAACTTGGGCAGACTCCAGGAGACAGTGAGGGACAGGGAGGCCTGGCATGGTGCAGTCCATGGGATTGCAAAGAGTTGGACATGACTGAGTGACTGAATAACAAAGGATAGCAACGTCATAGAAAGTAGATAGGCTGGAGTGACCTACCCTACTTAACCACGTGGGTCTCCTGGCTCCAGGTTATCACACACTTTCCAGAAAGTGATGGGTAGTTGACAGCTCTTTTTTACCCTGACACAGGCTTTAAGGATTAGGAATCATCTGGGGTTGGGCATTGAGAAGGGGTTTAAGGCTTATGTGGGTGCTGGAGCTATGTGTGTCCAGGAACAGAAAACTCGGTTGTGTTCTGACACTCTGATGCAGTGTACGAAGGGAGAGGAGACAGAAGCTGGCTGCCAGGGCTATGGTTTAGAGTCTCGGGGTGTCTGGGTCTCCCTCCTCACCCATCCCATCCCTCCCTGCTCCCCAGGGCAATTTTGGAGGCACCAGTCACAGAGCCCCGGTTCTTGGAGCAGCTGCAGGAGCTGGATGCTAAGGCAGCTGCAGTGCGGGAGCAGGAGGCTAGAGGCACAGCGGCCTGTGCAGATGTCCGGGGCGTGCTCGACCGCCTCCGAGTCAAGGTGGGAAGTGGGGGTGGACACCCTAGAAACGACTCGAACCAGCCTCCCTTAGACCTCTACCCTGGATTGCCCTGGCAAAGCTCACTGTAGCCCACCCCCAAGAACTTCTCCTTGCCTTTACGTGGCAGGGCTATCCTCACATCTCTGGGTTCCTCTGAAAGTCTTAGCAGATGTGAAAGAGGTGTTCTTTACTCTCGCTTCTCCCACAGTCCGCGTTCATTCCTTCCCTCGGTGCTTCCCAGGCAGGGAGAAGGCTGCAGCTTCATGCCCTGTGTTTGGTCCCCCACATCTAGGCCGTGACGAAGATCCGAGAGTTCATCCTTCAGAAGATTTATTCCTTCAGAAAGCCAATGACCAACTATCAGATCCCACAGACAGCCCTGCTGAAATACAGGTCGCCACCCAGAGAAAGGGTGGGTGTCCCTGGGAGGCTGGCTGGGAGACTGACCGGTCCCTGGCTCCTCCAGGTTCTTCTACCAGTTCCTGCTGGGCAACGAGCGCGCCACTGCAAAGGAAATCAGGGATGAGTACGTGGAGACGCTGAGCAAGATATACCTGTCTTACTACCGCTCTTACCTGGGGCGGCTCATGAAGGTGCAGGTGAGCCCGTGGAAGGAGCGGTGCCCTAGGCGCCGGAGCTGGGAGGGGGGCTTCTTTTTTTGTTGAACATTGGGAAGCAGTGGTTCCCAGTTCTCTCTCCTCTCTTCTCTAGTATGAGGAAGTCGCTGAGAAAGATGACCTAATGGGCGTGGAAGATACAGCCAAGAAAGATATCCTGGAGCTGAGGGGCACTCACACCGGGCCTGGAGAGGGAAGGGCTTCTGGCTCCAGCCTCCAAGGCCCTGCTGCTTACCTTTTTCTGGGGGACCAAAACTTGGCGAATGAGATCAAGGCGGTAGCCTCCCTCCCCAGAAAAATGCACAGATCATCCTGACACTGAGTTTTGCGTATGATGTCAGGAGCGTAGAGGCTCCCTGGAGCCCATTCACAGATGTCAGGTGAAGTGGGGCCCCAAGACTGGGGAGGAGGGACCCCGAGGCCGTGTCTGGCTCTTTGATCTTCCATCACAGTTGTGATCTGACTGTTTCCCTTGACTCTGGCCCTTCACGATTCTTCTCAAAGCCGTCCCTCCGCAGCAGGAACACCATCTTCACCCTGGGGACCCGGGGCTCTGTCATCTCCCCCGCTGAACTGGAAGCCCCCATCCTCGTGCCCCACACTGCCCAGCGGGGGGAACAGAGGGTAGGAGCGAGAGCCAGCCTCGGCCTTGGGGCGGGGCTCTGAGCACAGAGCTCAGGGCAGAGCTTCCCTGCTGCACGCCCCGGGGGAGTCCCCATCTCCGGTTGCCCCCATGCTCTGCGATGATGAGACGAGGGTTGGATCATTGACTCAGGGTGTTACAGAGGGTGACCGGTCATTAGGCGGGTGTGGCGGTAAATGCAGGAGCAGCAACAGCAGGTCAGGGTGGGCTCTTTTCATGTCGCCCCCGCCCCCACGGAAAGCTCTTTCGCAGCCTGAACGAGGGTTAGATGGGGCGGGGGGAGTCTTCTGAGCTACCGGTACCCAGTTGAGCAGATGTTCCAGCCATGTCCGCGGAGAGCCAGGACTGGGTCCACCCATCTGTGTCTCTTCTGCCTCTCCCATCCTAGTATCCTTTCGAGGCCCTCTTCCGCAGCCAGCACTACGCCCTCCTCGACAACTCCTGCCGTGAATACCTCTTCATCTGTGAGTTCTTTGTGGTGTCTGGCCCGGCTGCCCACGACCTGTTCCACGCTGTCATGGGCCGCACTCTCAGCATGACCCAGGTGAGCTCCCTTGCTCCTGGGCTCTCGACCCCGTGCCCAGTCCTCGTCAGTCCTCGTCAGCGCTGCAGTGAGGCCACGGCCCTGGGGCACTGAAACCAGGATCCGCTCATTTTAAAATGCATGAGCCTCATTCTCACTGTGTGACTCCCCACAAAACCATCAAAGCTTGTCCCTGAGGCCCCCTTCCTGCTGATTCACACCCAGGTGATAGCACCCGAACACTCAGGGGCCCCTAAACCTTGGTTCCTGGCCCTGAATTCTGCTGTGATGGGCTTGTGATCATAGATTAGGTGAGCAAGGCCACAGGACCACCTGAGTGGCTGGTGGGCAGGGAAGGAGGAGCATTTTCCATTTGGATCTCTCCCTGTACCCCCAAGTATCGCATCCCCAAAGGAGCACATGCATCTGTCCATGGTCACTGGCAACAACAAAGGAAGAGACGCTTCCAATCCTCTGCCTGTTTCTAAATCCTAAACCACAGAAACACCTGGAGTCTTACCTCGTTGACTGTTACGATGCCATTGCTGTTTTCCTCTGCATCCACATCGTCCTCCGGTTCCGCAACATCACAGCCAAGAGGGACGTTCCTGCCCTGGACAGGTCGCTGAGTTCTGGTCCTTGATGCCCCACTGGTCTTCAAGTCTTGGTCTTGCACAAGCCTGCTGGACCCGTGGGCTCCCCCATTGTGAACTGTTGACCCTGGTCCCATTCGTCTGCCTGGAGGCAGGATTGTTGCTTCCAGACTCACCTCTCACACCCACTCCTGCCTCCACTGGTGGTCACCCCTCGATCAGGTTTCCGCCTCCCCCACCCCACCCATGACATTCCTTGCCAGATCTCTGATTCTGATCAAGCCCACAGGTACTGGGAACAGGTGCTTGCCTTGCTGTGGCCGCGGTTTGAACTGATCCTGGAGATGAACGTCCAGAGTGTCCGCAGCACTGACCCTCAGCGCCTCGGGGGGCTGGACACTCGGCCTCACTACGTGAGCGCGGGCAGGGGTGACGAGGGCTGCTGAAAGGCAGGGCTGGAAGCCCCACTGTGCGGTCACTTGGCCTCGGGGCTGTGTCTCTGGGCCTGGCTGGACATGTGGCCACACTGTGTGGGGGCGCCCTGGGAGCGTGGGCTGGGCACTGTGGCAGGAGGGCCTGGAGGTGGGGATTGCCCAGAGGCTGGTTGGCCAGCTTCGAGGGATTCGGGGGTTTTGTAGGTGGAGCTGGTGGGTTGGCATGAGTTTTCGTCCCGCCTTCTTACTCCCAGATCACACGGCGATACGCAGAATTCTCCTCAGCTCTGGTCAGCATCAATCAGACGATTCCCAATGAACGGACCATGCAGCTGCTGGGCCAGCTCCAGGTACAGGGGCACGGGAGGGGTCCCCTGCCTCCGGGGACTGAAGGGGGGGGGGGCTTGCCTGCTCCTGTCACCCGCTCCTCTCGGTCTTTTTTTTCAGGTGGAGGTGGAGAACTTTGTCCTCCGGGTGGCAGCTGAGTTCTCCTCGAGGAAGGAGCAGCTTGTGTTTCTGATCAACAACTACGACATGATGCTGGGTGTGCTGATGGTACCAGAAGCCCCTTCCCCCTGTCGCCCTCCCCCGAGACCTCGGGTTCCTGCTCTGCCCCCTTTCCTCCATGAGTGCGGAGCTCATGTTGGCCTTGTCAAACGTTTTATTCTTGGAGTCTGACATGGTGTCTGGCTCTGTACGGTGAATGTGGAAGGACAGAGAGATTCCAACGCGAAGGGCAGCTTCTCCCCAAACTTGAGATTCCCCTCTGTCCTCCTCAGGAGCGGGCGGCGGATGACAGCAAAGAGGTTGAAAGTTTCCAGCAGCTGCTCAATGCGCGGACACAGGTAGGGGTTTGGGGGAGAGGGCAGGGACCGTCCTGTGCTGTTTTGTTGCTGTCTTTGGCTGCAGTGGCTCTTTGTCGCGGTGCTCCAGCTTCTCTTGTTGCTGCATGGGGGCCCTAGAGCACAGGGCTCAGTACCTGCGGCTCAAGGGCTTAGTTGCCCCATCGCATGTAGAGCCTTAGTTCCCCAGCCAGGGATTGAACCCACGTCCCCTGCATTGGAAGGTGGATTCTTAACCACTGGACCACCAGGGAAGTCACGTGTGTGCTGTTTAGTTCAGTGCGTGTGTGTGTGCGCGCGCGCGCGCGCACGCATGCATGCAGTGGCCACGGACTCCAGGTACACAGAATTGGAATTGTTATACCACTCTTGATTCACAACATGCTGTTATGATTGGTCTGCTTTATTTTCTTTTGTTTTTTTTTTAATGCTACAGACATCCACAAAGCTACCGCACACTTTGGCGATAACTAACATCAAAGTCTGAGTGCTTCCTCAGTCCCTCTCTCTGTCTCTCACATAGAGGCGCTTATTGACGTAAATGTTGTGTTTATCACGCCCTGGCTATAGGGAATGATAGAGCTACAGGGAATTCCCTGGCAGTCCAGTGGTTGGGACTCTTGCTTCCACTGCAGGGGACAGGGGTTCCATCCCTGGTTGGGGAGCTAAGATCCTGCATGCTGTGCAACACACAACCAAAAAAGAAAAAAAACAAAACAAAACAATTGTCATGCCCAAACAGTAGCCATGTAGTTTTGGTTTCGAGTGCCGTAGTAACAGAATCGCACGATTATTTCATGCGTAATTTTTCTAGTATTGTCCTGTTATGACATAAGGCTGTAGCTCATTCTTTTTAAAGTTAATTAATTTAGTTACTTACATTAATTTTTAACTGTGTTGGTCTTCGTTGCTGTGCGTGGGCTTTTTCTAGTTGTGGCAAACGGGGCTACTCTCTTGTTGCGGAGCACGGGCTCTAGGGCGAGTGCGCTCTCCAGCTTACTTGCCCCGAGATGTGTGGGATCTTCCGGGAGCAGGATCTATGTTTATTTAGGAGTAATTACTAAGAATAATACTTGGAATTAGTAAAAATAATGACCTCATTTTGTTTTTCTAATTGTTTGGACTTTATTCTTTTAGAATTTGTCCTTTAAATAAACTGTTAAATATTATCTTTTCAAAAGGAAATTTACTTGTTTGAACTGGTATATGAAGTGCTGTTGATTTTTGTGTATGGATTATATAGCCAGCCACTTCCTAAATTATTTCTAATAATACTTCTGGAGATGTGTGTTCCTATGTAGGCATTAGTCATCTCTGAATTGTGACAGTTTCGGTTCTTCCTATTTTATTCCTGTGTCTTTATTCTCTTACTGCACGGGCTAGTACCTCCAGTTTAAAGTTGAGTGGTTGAATAGAAGGGTGATAGTGAGAACCCTTACCTTTTCTTAATTTTTAAAAAATGTTTATTTATTTGGCTGTGCCATGTCTTAGTTGTAGCATGTGAGATTTTTTTTTTTCTTTTTAGTTGTGGCATGTGAGATCTAGTTCTTTGACCAAGGATGGAACCCAGGCCCCCTGCCTTAGCCACTGGACCACCACGGAAGTCCCTTCCTAATTTTAAAACAAATGCTTTCACCATTTCCCCATTAAGAGGACTGTTACTGTAGGTTTTTATTTTTTTATAGATATCCTTTATCAGGTAAAGAAAATTTCTTTCAATCCCTAGTATTCCAGGAGTTACTATTGTTTTTTAAATCATGGATAGGTGTTGAATTTTTAAACAGGGATGTGTGCTTTTTCTGCAATTGTTGAGGCAATCATATGTTTAATTTTAAAAAATTAGGACTTTGGGATTAACAGATACACAGAACTATATATAAAATAGATAAACAACAAGGATCTACTGTATAGTACAGAGAAATATATTTAATATCTCATAATAATCTGTAAAGGATAAGAATCTGTAAAAGAGCACATATATATGTATACATGCATATTCATTCAATATACATGTACTCACAACATTGTAAATCAACTAGACTTCAATTTTTTAAAAAATCCTGTCATGTGGTATATTACATTTGTAGATTTTAGAATGTTAAACCATTCTGGATTTGGTCTGATTCATATAGAATTTTTGTTTCTCTGTGCAGAAATGAGATAGGCCTATGATATTCTTCTCTTGTCCTGTCCTTATGTGGTTTTGGTACCAAAGTCATACTGGATTTGTAGAGCCAGGTGGGAAGGAAGGATTTCTTCATTCTTTTTAATCTTAAAGATTTTGAGATTGAAATGATCTCTTCCTTTAAAGTATCTTAGAACTTGCCAGCAGAAACATCTAGGAAGATTTAAAACTATGAAATTCCGTCTAAATACTGCTTTTATTGAGTTCTGTGGGTTTGAATATGTAGCATTTTTATTATTCAGTTCAAAGAACTTTTATATTTCAATTATTCTTTAATCCACGAGATTTTTTAGAAGTGTTTTAAAATTTCTAAAAGTCTTTTTGTTATTAATGTCTAACAATTGCATTGTGAGTGGAGAATGTGGCCTTTTGGTATTGAAAATTTGAAATTTGAAATTTTTTTAGATTTGCTTTGGCCTAGGGCATGATCAACTTTTGAAAATGATACATGTGTGTTTGAGAAGATTGTGTGTTCTTTGATTGTCAGGTGTGGAAATCAAGCTCTTTAATTGTTATTTACATCACCTATATCTCTACTGATTTTTTTTTTGTCAGTAGTTGAGAGAGATGTTTTGAAATTCATAAGTTTATCACTTTTTCACTGTGGTTTTATCAGATCTTGTTTTATATAGTTTCAGCTTATTTTATCTAAATTCTCAAAAGTTTAGAATCATATGATCTTACTTGTGACTTGAAGCATTTGTCACTATATAATGACCCATTTTAGCCCTAATAATTTTCTCTTAAAGTCTATTATACTTTATATTAACATAGCTTTTCCAGCTTTATTTTAGTTAATATTTGCTTATTAATTTATTTCCACTTTTTTACTTTACTTTCTTTTTCATATTTTCACATTTTAAGTCTTTTGAAAATAGCAATAGCTGGAATTCTAAAAATCCAATTGAATTATCTCTGCCCTTTAATTTGTCTTTTTTTTTTCATTTATGTTTATTGTGATTAATGTGACATTTCTGCTTTTTTCGTGATTAATGTGACATTTCTGCTTTTTTCGCCCATCTTTAGTTTTCTGTTTGTCTTGTGTCTTTTTTTCTTCTTGCCTTTGTTTTTCTTACAACTTTTTTTCCGTCTCTAATTGTTTGGATTTTGTACTCTATTCTTTTGGAATTTGTCCTTTAAATTTTACCTCATATATTTAGCTTAACATCTAAACTTAATATTTAACCCCTGTCTCAAGTAATACATGGACTTTTAAACATTTAAAATGTTTTAATGCTTCAATCATCCCTCCCCTTTCTGCTTTCCCTGCTGATTATTGACCAGTGTTTTACTTCTGTCCTACTTTTATTTTTTAAATGCGTTTATGTTGTTTACTTTACTTTGCTTTTCTTTTGGCTGAACCGTGCGGCTTGTGGGATCTAAGTTTCCCCACCAGGGATTGAACACACATCCTCTGCAGTGAGAGCACAGAATCCTAACCACTGGATAGCCAGGGAAGTCCCTATATTCCTTTTAAAGGTGAAATATTGTCTGTATTCCCTGTGCTGTATAGTATCTCCTTGTAGCTTATTTTGTACATAATAGTTTGTACCTCTTCATCCCCTGTCCCTGTCTTGCCCCTTCTCCCGCAGCCAGTATTTTCTTAAACATTGCTCTCCTCCTATCTTTCTTCTCTCTTGGGATCTGGTCAGTTAGAGGTTAAACTTTCCCATTCTGTTCTCTCTGTTTCGTAAAATAGATGTTTAGTTAGATGATAAAGGAACCTGTTGTCTTCACCTGAACAGTTAGGTGACCGAGGGAATGTCAGCTCTGCCTTCAGGATTGCAATTCTCTAGACGCTCTGACCCCACAGAGATGTGTTCAGTGAGGCGGAGGACTCTGCTGAGAGCCGCAGAGGCCCTAGAGGGTCTCCCAGGGTGGGGATGGTCCCTGTCCCTTCAGGCGGGCTGCTGCTCAGTACTGTGTGGGAGAGATTACGAGCCAAATCCCAGCGTGCTCTTTCCTTCTGGTCACTCCTCTGCGGTCAGAACACTCTCTTTTGGGAATTCCCTGGTGGTCCAGAAGTCAGGACTCTGCTTCCACTGCAGAGGCCACAGGTTCGATCCCTGGTGGGGAAACAAAGATCCCACAGGCTGGGCTGCAAGGTCAAAACAAACGAACAAACAAAACGCCACTCTCTTTGGCTGGATAGAGAGCTTAAAGAAAGTCCATCCGAGTCTAGACCACTGCTGTCCCATAGAAATATAGTACATGCCTCAAATTTTCTAGTGTCTAAATTTTGTAGACAAAAAGGAAACAGGTGAAACAAATTTAATGTTTTACTTAAAACACTGTGTCCAAGATACTATCATTTCAACATTATTTATGCACAAATAAATGAGTAATGATTCATCTGAAAGGTTTTCCTGTGTGAAGTCTCCTTGCCTGGAGGGTGCTTTATGTTCACAGCGCATTTCAGTTCCCACTATCCTGGTTTCAAGTGATCAGTTGTTACGTGTGAACTTACATGTTACAGTTGAACTTAGCTTTGCATCCACCACCCCCTTTGCCCCCCACTGTTTAAGAATATTGTGAGTTTTTTGCACTTAGGCAACAATAATGGTTGAATTTGGTTACATGATGTCTGTCCCAAATCACATCACAAATAAAGATTCCTTAATTATGGAAAGATCTGTTCTTGGGAATGTCTTCCTCATCCCCTGTTAGTTATCTCACAGCCTTCAGTGGATATAAGTGGATGTTTTGTAGGAAGAATGGAAAAGATCTTATTTTTATTTATTACTGATATATCTGGAGAAGGAAACAGCAACCCACTCCAGTATTCTGGCCTGGAAAATCCCATGGCGGGCTATAGTCCACAGAGTGGCAAAGAGTCGGCCATGACTAAGCAACCGAGCACATTATTGATATATAGTTGATTTACAGTGCTGTGTTAATTTCTGCTGTACAGCAAAGTGACTCAGTTATACACATATGTACATTCTTTTTAATATTCCTTTCCATTATGGTTTATCCCAGGATATTGGATAGAACCCCCTGTGGTGTATAGGAGGACCTTGTTTGTTCATCCTATATAATAGTTTGCTTCTCCCAGCCCCAAACCCCTAATCCATCCCTCCTCCATCTCCCTCCCCCGTGGCAACCACAGGTCTGTTCTCTGTCTGTGAGTCTGTTGCTGTTTTGTAGATAGAGTCATTTGTGCCATATTTTAGATTCCACAAAAGATTTTATTTTTAAATATAAGTAGTTTATTTTTAAGTGGAATAAAAGTTCTACTTTCACCTTACCAGATCTTACTATTGGGGTAGGGTTTTTTGTTTTTCTTTCTTCTTTTTTGTTCCTATTTTAATTCCACCCTTCCATTTTTAAAAAAAATATTTATTTGGCTGCATCAGGTCTTAGTTGCTTCACACAGGATCTTTCGTTGCTGCGCACAGACTCTCTCGGTGTGGCACGTGGGCTTTGGAGTGAGAGGGCTCAGTCGCTGCAGCCCATGGGCTTCGTTCCTCTGAAGCCTGTGGGATCTTAGTTCCCTATCCAGGGATCAAACCTGTGTCCCCTGCATTGCAAGGTGGATTCTTAACCACTGGACTACCAGGGAAGTCCCTCCCTTGCACTGTTTTTTACTTATTTGCTTGCCTTTTCATTTTAACTTTGTTTTTCGGGAAATTTCAAATGTACGTGCTATGTAGAGGATAGCATGGTGAACCCCCAGGGGCCATCACAGATCTTCAGCCAATAACAGGACAGTTGTTTCATCTGTATCAAAACCCGTTGTTCATCCTCCCATCCGTCCCCCAACCCTCAGTGATTTTGGATTAAATTCTGTACATCACTATCACTTCATCTGTGTCCAGATATTTTTTTAAACCACAATACTTTATCACACTTTAAAAAACAGATAGGACTTGGGGCTTTCACTTGAGGTGGCCTGGAAAAAGAATCACTCTCAAAGTAGCTAGTATTCAGGTATCCCCACTTATAAAGAGTGGTTCAAGTCAGGATCCATATACAGTCCATACATGCCTCTCTCTTTTTTAATTTATTTGGCTGTGCCAGGTCTTAGTTGAGGCATGTGGGATCTAGTTCCCTGGCCAGGGATCGAACCTGGGCCCCTGCATTGGGAGTGTGGAGTCGTAACCACTGGACCACCAGGGAAGTCCCCGTATGTCTCTTTTTAATCTGTAGATTTCCCTTCTATCTCCTCCCTATCTCCTCTATGCAATTTATTTGTGGAAGAAATTGAGTCATTTGTCATGTAGAATGACGTACAGTCTAGATTTTGCTGACTGCCTTGCAAAGCATGCCTAAACTGTTCCTCTTTTCCCATAAATGTGTGATTCAATGGAAAGGCTTGATCAGATTCCAGTTAGATTTTTTTACAAGGCTGTGTGAGAGGTAGTGGTGTGTACTTCTCTCAGGGCACTTAATGTCTTCTTGGCTTTCTTTTTTTGCCAGTGGCCATCAATGATCACCGCCTAAACCATTAGATTTCTATATCTCTCAATGTCTCAGAAATTTCCAACTCCTTATCTGTGCTGCATTTTGAGTCATTTCTTCAATTATAAATGACAATTTGCTTAGTCATTTTTCCAGGTATATCTAATCTGCTGTTTAGCCAGCTGACATTTTTAAAATTAAAAAAAAATTGTTTTTTTCTAAATCATTTCTTTAAAATCCCATTTTGTTTCAAATCTGTCTGTTTCTGATCTTGGTAATAGGTCATGTTTGTGTCTGTGTCTTTAACTTCTTTGAACATTTCATACAGAATGTACAGCTGCTCTGTATGTGACGGTTTTAATACTGGCAGTCTTGGAGATCTAAGTCCACGGCTTATTGTCTATTCTGACTCGTGGTAGCTTGCTTGCTTCTGTGACTGGTTATCTTTGGGCTCTTTTCTCGGTCTCAATCAGGGGCAGTCATCGGGGCCTAAATGGGGATCAGGGAGATTTCAGAGAAGACTTGCTTCTGCTTTTGCAGTAGCTGAAAGATGCCATCCACCTGGGTCTACACTGGCGCTTCTTGGAGGCTCTCATGAGACCAGGCTCAGCATCTCCACTCCAGGCCTGCGTCAGCTCAGCTTCCTGATAGCAGAGCTGCCGTGACCAATTACTTTCCTGTAGCCCCGCCTCTCCCAGGTGCTCAGGGCCCACTTCTCTGGTTCCGGCCCTCTGCTCCCAGCTCAGTTTTTTAAAATTTAACTCAAAAAAGGTTTTGTGGTTGATTTATTCGTTTATTTATTTTGAGAAGGGAGGCGATTTCCCCTACCTCTTGTGAGACCAACAGTGTCTTAAAGTATATGACTTTTCCAGAGGTTAGCTGTTGTTATGGGAGTGTTCTAAGGACCGAGTTGGTCATGATGCCAGACCTGGGAAAAATCTGCCCACCCCAGGAAACTCACCTCTGTATGTGTGTGCGTTTCTACAGGAATTCATTGAAGAGTTGCTGTCTCCCCCCTTTGGGGGCCTGGTGGCATTTGTAAAGGAAGCGGAAGCTTTGATTGAGCGTGGACAAGCGGAACGGCTTCGAGGGGAAGAAGGTCTGAGGAGGGGGTGGTTGTGGTGGGGTCAGGGGAAAGGTGAACGGAAAAGAAAAATTCAGGGATGCAAATTACATGGGGAGGGTGTCAAGCACGAAAGAGGGGGTTGGGAAAACACCAGAAAAGAGGGGTTGCAGGGTGAGGACGGCTGTACCTTGGGGAGGACGTAGAGGGATCAGACATCACTTAGCCATGATCTTTTTCCTCCTCCTCTCAGCCCGGGTTACTCAGCTGATCCGTGGCTTCGGCAGTTCCTGGAAATCGTCGGTGGAGTCTCTGAGTCAGGATGTGATGCGGAGCTTCACCAACTTCAGAAATGGAACCAGCATCATCCAGGTAACCTGCGGCTCCCGGTCCCCACTCCCACCCCGCCCCATCACTGGTTTCCCCTCCTCTTTTCTCGGGGCTCAGAATCATACAAGTGACCCTTGATCTTCAACTACCAGCTGTGCCCAAAGTTCTGGCTGAGCCCTAAGCTGACGGCTATCATCATCCTTAGCATCACCCTGCATCTCATCCCTCCGTGACTTTCTCTGAGCAGGGAGCTCTGACCCAGCTGATCCAGCTCTATCATCGCTTCCACCGGGTGCTGTCTCAGCCGCAGCTGCGAGCCCTCCCTGCCCGGGCCGAGCTCATCAACATCCACCACCTCATGGTGGAACTCAAGAAGCACAAGCCCAATTTCTGATGCACCGAGCCCTGGGAGCCGCCAGCCCTCTCCACGGACTTCTGTGCCCCATCCCATGCCCTTCTTCACCTGGGGCTCCCTGCCAGCTCCCCCCTTGCCTCCTAGGTTCTCACATGCCTCACTCTGACTTCATTCCCAGGACCCTGCTTCATCAGGATAAGCTGGATCCCCTTGGCTTTGGGAATCTCCTGTGTCTTAAGGTTTCCCAGGACCACTTCTTCCTGGGCTTCCAAAATAACCTCCATTATCTTTCCAGTTTTGTCATTCCTCTCTTTACTCCCACTGCCCCACCCCCAAGGCTTTTTTCTTCTCCTAGTAAAACCTTCTGGTTCACTCAGCTCTTGTCAGCATGCCATGAGGTGTGAAGCCTCGACTCTTGGAATTGGTGTGGCAAGGGAAAACTGTCCCATAATGGTTGGCTTTTTTTTTCTTCCACTCAAAGCAATTTATTTTCTGTAGCTTTTTGACCTAAGATCTCAGCAACTTGAACACTAATCCATCCCCTTCCTGGCTTGAGAGTTACATCAAGGTCAGTCTGCAGAACACAATAAATACTTCATATGATACAACACTCTTTTTCCCATTTCTTTTCTCCTTCCTCCTGGGACCTTCAAGTAGCCCCATCTCTGCTCCAGGATCACCTTTGCTCTCTGACTGCCTCCTGGGCCTACATCCCGTTCTGGTGGGTGCTCAGAAACTCGGGGTGCACGGTTACCTCTAACCTCCAGCTCCTTCAGGCCAAAGTGGCTGCGTTGGTTTTAGGGCGGGAACTGTTTCAGGAGTAACCAACCTGGTGTAAGAAGTGGCCCCTGGTGAAAATGGCAGATGCCATCGCCTCGGGCGCTCTCTGAGCCGCCTCGGCTCCCTTAAGGCAGACACCAGCTCTCCTTGCCTTTGGCCTCCCCCAGGTTGACCCTGGGATTGCCTTCTCTCCTTGAGGGTCAGCTCCCTAGCTCCTCCGGTGTGACCATCACAGCCCTTGCTAGGGGGCTGCAGTTCGCATCGCACTGGGCTGTGAGCAGGCCCGGTTTGCAGTGTGGCCATCTCATTTGCAGTGTGGCCATCTCATCCGTTCCTGTGTCTCGGCGCCTTCCTGCTGCCGCTGCCTGCACGGTCCCTTTTGAACTCAGACTCTAGACCGAGGAGACATGGGGGCGCCTGTAAACGTGAAGGAGGAGGGCCACTGCAGTCAGGGGGAAGTGGTAACTCGGGGACGACCCCCCACCCACCAGCCTACTCATTCCCCCGAGGGGCCCACACACAGAGAGAATCAGGGTGCAGAGCCGCGCCCCGTCTGCTCTGAGCGCGGGGGGCTGAGCGCGAAGCCCGCGCTTCATGGGTGGGGCCGACTGGTCAGGGCCGGATGGGCTGCCGCGCCAGCCGCCTCTCGCGCTCCTGCCTTTTTGGGGTGCCGCCTCGGCTCTGAGAGCAGCGTGCTGACCAGCCTCGGACCCGCACCTCGGACTCGCACCTGGGAGCTTCGGCCTCGTTCGGTGTGAGGAGCCCGGGGCGGGTGGCGGGGGTGCGGAAGCCCCCGGGGGGCCCAGGGAAGAGGCCCTAATGGCAGCACCCCGTGTCCCCGCCACCCTCGCCTCCTCTCGGCATCCTCGCGGGTTTGCCCACCCTGACTCCCCCCACAGACCTTCCCAGAGGCCCGCCCGTGCTGGGCGGTGGTGCTCCGACGCGGGGGTAGGGGGGTGGGGGTGGGGGTCCACGAGCTCGCTCCTGGACACCGGCCGCGGAACCTTCCGTCCCCCACCTTCCTTTCCTGTGCCTCGCCCTCCACCACTCCGCCTCCCCGGGCCCCCAGATGTCCTCACGCTGACTTGATCCCCGCCCCAGCTCTAGGGGGACGAGAAGGGCCCAGGCTTTGGGGCTAGGGAGACAGAGGTAGGGTGCTTTGACAGAGCAGTTTCCCAGAGAAGGGGGTCGGGGGGTGGGGGTGGTCCCCGGGTAGCCCGCGAGGGAGATCACCGACACAGGTGTCTTCGTGGAAGGCCAGCTAAGGCGCCAGCGGGAGAAGGGCCGTGCGTGCTGGTACCTTGGTTTTCGAAGTTCTGAATGTCCCTTGTCCTGTCCATCCCCAAACCCAAATATACACGCCGGCCTGAGAAGCATGTTTTTCTGCAGGCCTCCCCGAGGGGTACTGCTGGAATATGAGGGGGCTTACATACTAGGGCCGGGGGGCATTACGGTTATACTGGAGCACACAGCTTCCAGGGACGTCGAACCGGCCCTAGAATCAATCTACAGCAGCGCTGTGAGCCAACCCGCGGGCTCAGGACGGCGCGAAGACCAAGAGCGGGAACGGGAGCCGCGGTTCCCACGCTGACCTCGCGGGGGCAGCATCGGCCAGGGACTGGGGCTCCTCCGCGCGGCCAGTCGGCGGTCTGGGCGGCCGCGTCTGCTCTAGAAGGCGGTCAGGTGTCCCCCGCTCGCCGTCCACGCTGAAGCAGCTGAGGGGCTTTTCCTTTAGTCCAGAGACACGCAGTCCCTGTGGCTTAGGTGGGTCCTTGTGATCCCCAGGCTGAAACGCATAACTTCCGGCTAGTGCCACCGCTCCTTAAACTTCTCCCTTTTGCTAATAACGAACCCACTGGACTCACAGACCCAGAAGCATCAGGGGTCACCACCTCGAACAGGACTGTGTCAATATCCTCCTTCCCTTTGCTCATCTGGAAGACTCACATCTCTGTCTGCAACGCTGGTCCCTGTCCTTACCTAGTGTCTACAGGAAGGGCTTGGAGATGTCCTTATGGGCTGTAACAGTCCCCCAGTGCTATTAAGGGTTTTCTGTCCTTTGAAGAAATATGATTTCCCTCTATTTTTACACCTCTGTGTCCTCAGCTTGTCCTGAGTTCTTTATCGATTTACTTTTGGCTGCGCTGGGTCTTTGTTGCTTCGAGCAGGCTTCTTGATGCAGTGGCTTCCCTTGCTGCTGAGCGAAGGCTCAAGGGTTGCAGCTCATGGACTTTGTTGCCCCTCGGCATGTGGAATCTTCCCAGGCTAGAGATCGAACCCATGTCCCCTGCATTGGTAGGTGGATTCTTAACCACTGAACCACCGGGGAAGTCCCTGATTTTGTTTCACCTGGACTCTCTGGGAAACATTTATATTGTGTTCAACAGCTCTGTTTCTGCACAAAATGGAGTGCCATCTCAGCATTAACTCAAAGCTATTGAATGTGGGTGACAATATACAGCCTTGACGTACTCCTTTTCCTATTTGGAACCAGTCTGTTGTTCCATGTCCAGTTCTAACTGTTGCTTCCTGACCTGCATACAGGTTTCTCAAGAGACAGGTCAGATGGTCTGGTATTCCCATCTCTTTCAGAATTTTCCACAGTTTATTGTGATCCACACAGTCAAAGGCTTTGGCATAGTCAATAAAGCAGAAATAAATGTTTTTCTGGAACTCTCTTGCTTTTTCGATGATCCAGCAGATATTGGCAATGTGATTTCTGGTTCCTCTGCCTTTTCTAAAACCAGCTTGAACATCTGGAAGTTCACGGTTCACGTACTGCTGAAGCCTGGCTTGGAGAATTTTGAGCATTACTTTATTAGCATGTGAGATGAGTGCAATTGTGCGGTAGTTTGAGCATTCTTTGGCATTGCCTTTCTTTGGGATTGGAACAAAAACTGACCTTTTCCAGTCCTGTGGCCACTGCTGAGTTTTCCAGATTTGCTGGCATATCGAGTGCAGCACTTTCACAGCATCACCTTTGAGGATTTGAAATAGCTCAACTGGAATTCCATCACCTCCACTAGCTTTGTTCGTAGTGATGCTTTCTAAGGCCCACTTGACTTCACATTCCAGGATGTCTGGCTCTAGGTGAGTGATCACACCATCGTGATTATCTGGGTCGTGAAGATCCTTTTTGTACAGTTCTTCTGTGTATTCTTGCCACCTCTTCTTAATATCTTCTGCTTCTGTTAGGTCCATACCATTTCTGTCCTTTATCGAGCCTATCTTTGCATGAAATGTTCCTTTGGTATCTCTAATTTTCTTGAAGTGATCTCTAGTCTTTCCCAATCTGTTGTTTTCTTCTATTTCTTTGCACTGATCGCTGAGGAAGGCTTTCTTATCTCTCCTTGCTGGAAGAAACACAAGCTGGAATCAAGATTGCCGGGAGAAATATCAATAACCTCAGATATGCGGATGACACTACCCTTACGGCAGAAAGTGAAGAAGAACTAAAGAGCCTCTTGAGGAAGGTGAAAGAGGAGAGTGAAAAAGTTGGCTTAAAGCTCAACATTCAGAAAACTAAGATCATGGCATCTGGTCCCATCACTTCATGGGAAATAGATGGGGAAACAGTGGAAACAGTGTCAGACTTTATTTTTTTGGGCTCCAGAATCACTGCTGATGGTGACTGCAGCCATGAAATTAAAAAACGCTTACTCCTTGGAAGGAAGGTTATGAGCAACCTAGATAGCATATTTAAAAGCAGAGACATTACTTTGCCAACAAAGGTCCATCTAGTCAAGGCTATGGTTTTTCCAGTGGTCATGTATGGATGTGAGAGTTGGACGGTGAAGAAAGCTGAGCGCCGCAGAATTGATGCTTTTGAACTGTGGTGTTGGAGAAGACTCTTGAGAGTCCCTTGGACTGCAAGGAGATCCAATCAATCCATCCTAAAAGAGTTCAATCCTGGGTGTTCATTGGAAGGGCTGATGTTGAAGCTGAAACTTTGGCCACCTCATGTGAAGGGTTGACTCATTGGAAAAGACCCTAATGCTGGGTAGGATTGGGGGCGGGAGGAGAAGGGGATGACAGAGGATGAGATGATTGGATGGCATCACTGACTCGATGGACATGGGTTTGGATAGACTCCGGGAGTTGGTGATGGACAGAGAGGCCTGGCGTGCTGCAATTCATAGGGTTGCAAAGAGTCGGACATGACTGAACGACTGAACTGAACTGAACTGATTGAATGTGGACATGCACCCTGAGGACAAAAGAAACGAAGTTCCTCCTTTCTTCCCAACCTATTAATACGGACCCACCCACCTTGCATTTAAGAAAGGTGGCTTTTCTGACTTTAGGAAATCAGGCATGAGGGAAAGCGGGCAAATTCCCTGGGTTCCAACTCAGGTTTAGGGTAAAGATCCAAGGAAAGAAGGAGAAAGCAAGATTAAGACAACTTTGAAATCAGCTGTCTCCACCCTGGAGAAAATGGATACAGCAATTCATGCTGCATTTCAGTTTGGTTTTTGCTATACAACTAAGTGAATCAGTTATATGTGTACAGATAGCCCCTCCCTCTTGGACCTCCCTGCCCACTATCCCACCCCTCCAGGTCATCTCGGAGCACCGAGCTGAGCTCCTTGTGCTGCATGGCAGGTTCCCACTAGCTATCTGTTTTACGCGTGGCAGTGAACACACATCAATTCCGATCTCCCAATTCGTCCCACCCTCCCCTTTGCCCCTGTGTCCACATGTCCACTCTCCGTGTCTGTGTTTCCATTCCTGCCCTGCAAATAGGTTCATCTGAACCATTTTTTCTAGGTTCCACATATATGCATTAATATACATATTATTTGTATATTAATTTGTTTAATTTGTTTTTCTCTTTCTGACTTACTTCATTCTGTATGACAGTCTCTAGGTCCATCCACATCTCCACAAATTACCAAATTTTGTTCCTTTTAATGGTTGAGTATCCATTCATCCGTTCATGGCTTTATCCATTCATCTTGCTCCCTGTGTTCTCTGACAGGTACCGTGGACTCAGCCGAGAATAAGTCAAGGTCCCTGAAATCACAGAGCAGATGTGTCATCTCACTGAGTTCACACCCCTGCCCCCGGAAGTTTTCTTCCTGTGTTCTGTGCTGGACTAAGTAATGAACCCAACACACACAGCCACTCAGTGGTTTGAACCTTCTGTGCCCCAAATTCCCTCCTGTGCCATGACTCCAGGCTGGGAGTCCTGGAGCGGAGGAAGCAGCTGTCAGGAGAGAAATATCACATTAACTCTAAGCGTGAGTGAAAGTCGCTCAGTTGTGTCCGACTCTTTGCGACCCCATGGACTATACAGTCCATGGAATTCTCCAGGCCAGAACACGAGTGGGTAGTCTATCCTTCTCCAGGGTATCTTCCCAACCCAGGGATCAAACCCAGGTCTCCTGCATTGCAGGTGGATTCTTTACCAGCTGAGCCACAAGGGAAGCCCAAGAATACTGGAGTGGGTAGCCTATCCTTCTCCAGGGGATCTTCCCGACCCAGGAATCAAACCCAGGTCTCCCACATTGCAGGCAGATTCTTTACCAACTGAGCTATCAGGGAAGCCCTAACTCTAAGAAGTAAGAATAAATTATTGGAGGACCTTTACAGAACTGAGAGGAAAGCTGAACAGGCAGGATTTGGGAAGGACTGAAGCCATGACAGTTCCAGGATTTAGGGACCAAGGGTCAGAAGGCTGGTGGGCGGGAAGCAATGTGTTCTCCTGACCTGACTTCCTTTCCACTCCAAGACATTACTGGCTCTAAGACAAGGCTCTTAACCAGCATCCCAAAGGATCTGTGAATGAGAATGGGGAAGAGTATATTTTATTTCCACCAACCTCACAATGAAATTCAGTATTTCTTCCAAGGCAGTTGTCTGTAGAAGATTTTAAAATAATACTAAAATCGACTTTTTATGGTTACCACGCACTAGCAATAGTACAGTGATAGTAACAAAACACTCCTCCCCAAGGTGGAGCCCCCTCCCTCTCCACCACACACAGGGGACTGAACCACTTTCAGTCACATAAACACACATAGCCTTTGGAGATTCCCCTTTACCCTCATCTCCCCCTCTCTCCTGGGGTCTCCTCAGCCTGATAGTCTGTAATCCCACCTGCTGCTTGGGCAGTGCTTTGACGGCCATTCAACCCCCTTCCGTCAAGAGTTTGATTACAATAGCCAGCTTCCTCTGCATTCCTCAAGGACAGGAAGTCCATACCAGCTGCATGCCTATTAAAGAAAAGGAGCTTCCTACTTTGTCCGACCTTGGAACACTATTCAAAGGTGTTCTCTGATCTCCTTCAGCACCAGTGGAACACCCTCCAGATCCTCCATATCCAGATGACATATATTTTTGATGAGAAACTCACTCCTGGTACATTCTGGATGGCCCATTGCCTCTCAAGTCTCCAGTCCAATTGCCTCTGTTGCAGAGACAGCTTCTACTTGTAGATTTTGTACTTCTTTTTTGAAGCACCATATCACTCTTTCCGGTGAAACTTTGCCACTTTGTAATTTATAGTTTCAGCTGAAACTTTGCCACTTTGTGATTTTTATTGAGATATAGTAGAGTTGGTTTACCATGTTGTATTAATTACTGCTATGCAGCAAAGTGATTTAGTTACACACATATATACATTCATTTTCATATTCTTTTCCATCATGGTTTATCACAAGATATGGAGTGTAGTTCCCTGGGCTATACACTAGGACCTGTGTAAATTCACCCACTGTAATGTCTGAGGCAAGTCAGATATATCACACATTCGTATTTCTATCTTTATCAACATGAAACCATCTCGAGTCTTTCTTTTATCTCCTCTCTTTTGGGGATCAGTGGGTTTGAGGTTTTTCTTTGCAGAAGTTCCTTTGCATCTCCAGCATTGACGTCTTGTATTTTTGCGGTAGAGCTAGACATGATATCGTTAGAGAAGCCATAACTGGCCGGATATGTAGCAATGAAACATTTTGTGGTCTTGGGGAACCAAGCCTTCCATCCAGACCCTGTGTGGGCAGTGTCCCCAGGCTGCTGGCCCCAAAGAGTTCATTTTTTCTACCGGAATCTTCTTGGGTATCTTTGATCTTTAAGTCATTTTTGCATTTGCAGCTGCTCATCGAAGTCCTTGTTTCCATCCAAGGGTTGCTATCCTACCTAGCACAGGGCAGGGGCCAGGTGAGCCAAGAGCCTGCTCCACCAGGCTTAGGAGCCACGACCAAGTTATCTGAGGCAACTGTTCAGACACTGTTCTCAATATTTAACACACTAACTCATTGAATCACAGGTTGGCTCACAGCAACCCTGGGAGGTTGGAACTATTGTTATCCCCATTTTACAGATGCGAAAATGAGGATCCAGAGGCCTTGACCAAAGTCTTGCATGGCAAGGCTGGGATTTGAATCAGGAGGTCTGCTGCACATCCTGAACCACCACTTCTCAGGGTTTCCCAGAGACTAAGGAGATGACATGCAGCCTGCCTGTACGTCCCCTGACCCACCTACTAGCCTGCCTGTACATCCCCTGACCCACCTTCTCTACAGTGTTACTCTTTCCACAATATGTGCTTTTTGGCTCTGACCCACCCCCTGCCCCCCGACACGCGCTCTAATAAGCCGGGAGCCTTCTCCTACCCCTCACTTCTCCTTGGAGTGCTCCCTTCACTTCCTGACTTTCACTGAAATTGAACTCTCCCTGGAGGGTACCACCTCCTCGGCAGGCTTCTAAAATGAGAGATGTTTATTTTCTCATATGTGAGGGTCCTTTCTTCCCCCGATGGCTGCCTCCAGACCCTCACCCTCCACCGCCCAGTTTCTAGTATAAAATAACTCACTGCCTCTGAGGCCCAACTGTTGGGCTAAATTGCCATCCTCCTTCCTGTTTGCACTGTCTGCCTCACTGCCTCACTCAGGGGGACGCTGGCACTCGGCAGACTGCCTCTGTCCGTCTCATCGTCCTAGGAGAGGACCCATTCCCCACCTAGCTCCTGACACGCTGGTGACTTCATGACCTGGACCGTCTCCACTTCAACTCAGCCAGTGCTTCACACTGTCACACCCTGGCCCTTGTCATCTGAGGCAGCTCTTCCAGGATCACTCAGCTCCCATCTCCTAACCTTCCTCCCATCCATCTCTACTCCTCTCATGACCATTTTTCAGGCTCCTAGAGGACCTCCAGGTCAACAGAGCATTCCTTCTTCCATCAGCCCTGCCTTATGCAGCTTCACCTCTGTGGTCCTTCATTTCATCAACTCTCTTGCCAGTATCCTGAACTCCCTCACACTAGAGTATTTTCATCCTTCATACTTCTCAGGCAAAATCTCAACCCTGGGTGAGCCTAATGATCTCTTTTCTTCAAGATTTTACTCTGCACGTCAAGAAATGGAGGAAGTCTCCAGCCAGGAAATGGTCACCGCTCCTCATTCGTGGTCCCTACGAGGTGTTGCCTAGTGACCCAGCCACATCAGGCTGGTCATTGACCACTTTAAACTCCCTGAACCTGGAGCCTATGAGGGGCCTCTGTTTCTCACCTCATATTCATTTGATGATCTTGATTTTACATCACAGAGAAAGCTGAAGCCATTAGAGGTGGACTCCTTCAACCACCTGTCACCAAATTCACCAGGACCTGTGCCCATCTCTCCCTCTTCCTTCAGAAAAGAGTGATGGTTCTCCAACCCGGTGCATCAGAATTGCCTGGAGGGCATGTTAAAACATGTTCCCTGGATTCAGAATCCAGAGTGCTAACCATTACATGTGAGAATTTCAAGATCCCTGAGGAGGAACATGACCATCCAATCAAGGACATGGTTCGAGAGACACCACTTCAAATGCTGGAAAAAATGAGAGAACACATGGAATTCCTGGTCCTATGAACAGAACAAAATGACTAGCAAGCAGAAGTACCGATAAAATCATAGCAACAGAAAATGATAACAATCTCTTTAGAAAATATCATTAAAATGCAGATTCTGGGCTTCTGACCTTTAAAAGTCAGAGGATTTTTAATAGATATGAACTGTTTGCAGATTTAAATGATTTTCTCTTAAAGTTGGCATTACTTTTGTTATTGTCCTAAAGCTACACTCTGGTCCCTCGAACAAGTATATATATATATATACATACACAGCTACAATGCTACATAAGGTGCATCCATATAGATATTTTAAAAGTCAATAAGTGTAAAACACATGTTTTGAGATTGGTTCAAGATAGTGGAGTAGAAAGACGTGTGCTCATTACCTCTTGTGAGAGCACCAGAATTGCAACTAGGTTTGAACACCTATCAACAGGAAGACTCTGGAACCCACCTAAAAAGATAGCCCCACATCCAAAGACAAAGGCAAAGCCACAAGGAGATGGTAGGAGGGGCACAATCACGATGAAATCAAATCCCTTACCCGCTGGGTCGGTGACCCACAAACTGGAGAACAATAACACCAAAGAAGTTCTCCCACTGTTGTGAAGGTTCTGAACTCCATGTCAGGCTTCCTAGCCCAAGGATCCAGCAAAGGGATTAGGAATTCCCAGGGAATCTGACTTTGCAGGCCAGAGGGGTTTAATTGCAGGACTTCCACAGGACTGGGGGAAACAGAGACTCCACTCTTGGAGAGCACAAACAAAATCTCGTGCGCACCGGGACCCAGGGCAAAAGAGCAGTGACCCCACAGGAGACTGAAGCCGACTTACCTGCTAGTGTTGAAGGGTCTCCTGTGGAAGCATGGGCCAGCACTGGCCTGTTGCAGGGATGGGGGCGCTGGCAGTAGCAGTCCTGGGGGGCATCCTTTGGCATGAGCTCTCTTGGAGGCCACCATTAGCCCTACTGTAGAGCCTGGAGACTCCAGGGCTGCGTTACCTCAGGCCCAACAACTAAGAGGGAGTGAGGGCAGCCCCACCGTTATCAGACAATCAGATTTTATTGTTTTACTGAGTAAACTTTTTAAGTTTTACTGAGAACGGCCCTGCCCGCCAGAGCAAGGCGAGTTTTTCCCACTGCAGTCCCTCCCCTCAGGAAGCTTATACAAGCCTCTTAGCCTCCTCCACCGGAGGGCAGACAGGAGAAGCAAGAACTACAATCCTGCAGCAGCCAAAATGAAAACCACAGCCACAGAAAGTTAATCAAAATGAAAAGCTAGAGGATTATGAAGGAATAAGATAAAATCCAAGAAAAATAACTAAATGAAGTGGAGATAAGGAACCTTCCAGAAAAAGAACTCAGAATAATGATAGTGAAGATGATCCAGGATCTTGGAAAAAGAATGGAGAAGATGCAATAAACATTTACCAAAGACCCAGAAGTGGGCTTCCCTGACAGCTCAGTTGGTAAAGAATCTGCCTGCAATACAGGAGACCCTGGTTCAATTCCTGGGTGGGGAAGATCCACTGGAGAAGGGATAAGCTACCCACTGCAGTATTCTGAGGCTTCCCTTGTGGCTCAGCTGGTAAAGAATCCGCCTGTAATGAGGGAGACCTGGATTCGATTCCTGGGTCAGGAAGATCCCCTGGAGAAGAGAAAGGCTACCCACTCCAGTATTCTGGCCTGGAGAATTCCAGGGACTGTATAGTCCATGGGGTCACAAAGAGTCGGATAAGACTGAGCAACTTTCACTTTCACTTTTCAAAGATCCAGAAGAACTAAAGAACAAAGAAACAGATATCAACAATACACTAGAAGGAATCAATCACAGAATAACTAAGGCAGAAGAATGGGTAAGTGACCTGGAAGACAGAATGGTGGAAATCACTGCTGCAAAACAGAATATAGAAAAAAGAATGAAAACAGCTTAAGAGGCCTCTGAGACAACATTAAATGCACCAACTTTCACATTATAGGGGTCCCAGAAGGAGAAGAGCGAGAGAAAGGGTCTGAGAAAACATTTGAAGAGATAATAACTGAAAACTTCCCTAACATAGGAAAGGAAATAGTCAACCAAGTCCAGGAGCACAGAGTCCCAGGCAGGATGAACCCAAGGAGGAACACACTGGGACATACAGTCATCAAGCTGACAAAAATTAAAGACAGAGGTAAAATATTGACGCTGCAAGGGAAAATGACAAATAACACACAAGGGAACTCCTATAAGGTTATCAGCTGATTTCTCAACAGAAACTCTACCAGCCAGAAGTGAATGGCATGATATATTTAAAGTGATGAAAAAAAAGAACCTGCAACCAAGGATACTCTACCCAGCAAGACTCTTGTTCAGATTTGGCAGAGAAATCAAAAGCTTCACAGACAAGAAAGTGTTAAGAGAATTCAGCATCACCAAACGAGCTTTCCAACAAATACTAAAGGAATTTCTCTAGGCAGGAAGTACAAGAGAAGAAAAAGACCTACAAAAAAAAAAACCCCAAAACAATTAGGAAAATGGTAATAGAATCATACATATTAATAACTACCTTAAATGTAAATGGATTAAATGCACCAACCAGAACACATAGACTGGCTGAGCAGATGAAAACATGTGCATGTATGCACTTCTACTTAACACATTACTTAATCTCCCAAATTGCACATAATTATTTGTATATTGTTAGGTTAATCACGTTCCCATTAACTTGATGGTTACACATATCAACTACTTATAACTATCAACTTGATAATTACAAGTTACAGCTCAATAGTTGCAACTATAATTTTTTTTGTCTGGCTATTGATTGTGAAACATCTTTTATTATTGTGATTATGTAACTATTATTCATTTTAATACTATTATATCATGATTGGTCAGAAAACAATTGAATTCTATATCACTAAAACTACCATTTAATATAAAAACCTGTGATCACTTTCTAAAGTCCAGATGCATATTAAGTATCTTGGAATTTTTTGAAAAATACTAATGCCCAGATATTGTTTTTTTCTCCAAAGCTCCAGATGTGAGTCTAATGAGCAGCCATGTTTAAAAACAACCAGAATATATGATGATCTTTTACTTTTATCTAGTTTGTTTCACTTTTTCTATTTCGTATTCAGTGTTCCCATTTCTTTTAGTTTATGTTTTCCAGTTTCTTCATCTCTCTTTTTTTTGTTCTTAAGCCTTTATCAAGTGTAGTAGAAAAGCTTCTGTATACATATATACGGATAAATAGTATATAATATAATTTATATATTTTAGAAAACATGAATTTTTCTTAGCTAAAAAATCAATGACATTTTGGTTCCACTTGTTTGACTAAGTATGAATAGAATGCTAGATTTATAATTTATATTCACTCAAAACTTTGATATAGTTCCATTTATTCTGGCATCTGGTATTACTGGTAAAAAGAAATGCAGGAAGGCAAAGTGGTTATCTGAAGAGGCTTTACAAATAGCTGAGGAAAGAAGAGAAGTGAAAAGCAAAGGAGAAAGGGAAAGATATACCCAACTGAATGCAGAGTTCCAGAGAACAGCAAGAAGAAATAAGAAGGCTTTCTTAAATGAACAATGCAAAGAAGTAGAGGAAAATAATAGAGTGGGAAAGACTAGAGATCTCTTCAAGAAACTTAGAAATATCAAGAGAACATTTCATACAAGCATGGGCACAATAAAGGACAGAAATGGTAAGGACCTAAGAGAAGCAGAAGAGATTAAGAAGAGGTGACAAGGAAACACAGAAGAACTATATAGAAAAGATCTTAATGACCCAGATAACCATGATGGTGTGATCAGTCACCTAGAGCCAGTCATCCTGAAGTGTGAAGTCAAGTGGGCCTTAGTAAGCATTACAACAAACAAAGCTAGTGAAGGTGATAGAATTCCAGTTGAACTTTTTAAAATCCTAAAGGATGATGCTGTTAAAGTGCTGCACTAAATGTGTCAGCAAATTTGGAAAACTCCGCAGTGGCCATAGGACTGGAGAAGGCCAGTTTTCATTCAAATCCCAAAGAAGGGCAATGCCAAAGAATGTTCAAGCTGCCATACAATTGCACTCATTTTACATGCTAATAAGTTTATACTCAAAATCCTTCAAGCTAGGCTTCAGTAGTTCGTGAACCGAGAACTTCCAGATATACAAGCAAAGTTTAGAAAAGGCAGAGGAACCAGACGTCAAATTGGCAACATTCGTTGGATCAGAGAGAAAGTGAGGGAATTCCAGAAAGACATCTACTTCTGTTTTATTGACTACGCCAAAGACTTTGACTGTGTGGATCACAACAAACTTTGGAAAATAATTCTTAAAGAGATGGGAACACCAGATCACCTTACATGTCTCCTGAAAAACCTGTATGCAGTTCAAGAAGCAACAGTTAGAACCCTACGTGGAACAACTGACTGGTTCAAAATTGGGAAAGGAGAAAGACAAGGCTGTATATCGTCACTCTGTTTATTTAACTTGTATGTGGAGTACATCATGTGAAATACCTGGCTGGATAAGGCACAAGCTGGAATCAAGATTGCCAGGAGAAATATCAATAACCTCAGATATGCACATGATACCACTCTAATGGCAGAAAGTGAAGAGGAATTAAAGAGCCTCTTGATGACGGTGAAAGAGGAGAGTTTTGAAAAAGCTGACTTAAAACTCAACGTGAAAAAAACTAAGATCTTGGCATCCAGTCCCATCACTTCATGGCAAATAGAAGGGGAAAAAGTGAAAGCAGTGACAGATTTTATTTTCTTGGGCTCCAAAATCAGTGTGGATGGTTAATGCTGCCATGAAATTAAAAGACGCTTTCTCCTTTGAAAAAAAGCTATGACAAATCTGGACAGCATATTAAAAATCAGAGACATCACTTTGCCAACAAAGGTCCATATAGTCAAAGGTATGGTTTTTCCAGTAGTCATATACAGATGTGAGAGCTGGACCATAAAGAAGGTTGAGCACCGAAGAATTGATGCTTTCGAATTGTGGTGCTGGAGAAGACTCCTGAGAGTCCCTTGGACAGCAAGGAGATCAAACCAGTCAATCCTAAAGAAAATCAACCCTGAATATTCATTGGAAGGACTAATTGGGAAGTTCCAATACTTTGGCCACCTGATGCAAAGAGCCAACTCATTGGAAAAGACCCTGATGCAGGAAAGATTGAAGGCAAAAGGAGGAGGGCGGCAGAGGACGTGATGGTTAGATTGCATCACTGATTCAATGGACATGAATTTGAGCAAACTCCAGGAGATAGTGAAGGACAGGGAAGCCTGGCATGCTGCAGTCCATAGGGTCACAAAGAGTCAGACATGACTTAGCGACTGAAGAACAGCAATGATGTTGTTTAAAATTAAAAAAAAAAAACAAACAGGAAATTAACATGTGATACGGTATTATTGAGTACAGCACAGATTTTGTTCAAATTTCACAAAATTTTATACTAGTGTCCATCATTTGTTTTCATACCTTAGTCCCTCATGCCCACTCATTCCTTAACACTCTTGGGCTGGTATCTGCCCTCCCAAGTCATGCAAGTGCATTTTCTGTGAACCTCATGTCATTAAATCCATTTTTCAGTTGTCTTCCGCTTGACCTCTCACCAGTATTCAACACTTTTGACCATTTCTCTATTGAAACTCAGCCTGGTCTTTCCTTGGCGTTCAGGACTGGGAGCTCTCCTGTGTTCGTCCTCTCCCCCTGGCTGCTCCTGGCACCTTTGTGTGCTCATCCTGCCCTATTTGGCCATCCTGGAGATCCACAAGGGTCGTGAGCCCTGGACCCCTCCTCTTCTCATGCTACATTCTCCCTCCAGGGGATCCATCACAACTGATCCTTGGCCTCAGTTGCTAACAGCGATCACTCTCAAATTTATGTCTTTCCTCTGATCTCCAGACTTGTGGATCTGATTTCCTACCTGACATCCCTACGTGGATGTCTCAAAGGTCCCAGAAACTTAGCATATTCAAAAGTGAATACGTGAAAGTGAATTCAAAGTGAATATGAATATGTTCACAAACAGTGTCAGCCTCAGACCTGGACCACAGAGGTCCTGCCCTGGTCCACAGACTTCAGAGAACCTCCTCTATCACATACGGCATTCATGAGACAAACCTGAGCACCTCTGTCACGTGGGATCTGGCCCTCAGTTTTGGCACAGCACAACCTGAAACCCCAAACATCTGCTCATAATTAACACTCTTCTGGCCCCAGGGAAATGCTTCTGCAATCTCTTACTCTATATCCTGGAAACAAAAGATGACTATAGTCGAAGCCTGTGAAAGGCTGAGGTTGAGCCTCTGCTAGATTCCGAAGCACACCCTTCTGGAGGGTGGGGAGAATTCAATCAGCAACCCAATTAAGCAAACCCTCATTTTCCCATTGCCTCTGTTCCTCTGTATCTTTTTCTTTCAAAATAATTTTTAAAAGCATTATGGTTACAGCCAAAATGCATCCCATTTCTCTCCTTCCTGGGTGGTAATTATCGTTCTGAAGTCATTAGGAATTATTCCCATGCATATTTTGTACTTTAACAAATATCTTTGTTGCGAGCTTGGGGGAGAATGGATACATGTATATGCAGTGCCCCTTCACTGTCCACCTGAAAGTATCACATTGTTAAACAGCAATACTCCAATAAAATAAAAAGTTAAAATGGTAAAAAAAAAAACAAAAACTTTTTTTAGATCTGGAAGAGAGCTTAAAAATCTCCCCTGAGTAAATCAAGTTTAGAACTCACTGATAAGTAAATAAATAAAACATTAAAAATATGCTTTTTAAAACATGTATCATTGTTAGTACGTTTTATTTATTTGGCTGTGCCGGGCCTTAGTTGCAGCACTTGGGGTCTTCAGTTGTGCTATGTGAACGCTTGGTTGCAGCATGTGGGATCTAGTTCCCTAACCAGGGATCGAACCCCGGCCGCCTGCAGTGGAAGCATGGAGTCTTAGCCACTGGACCACCAGGGAAGTCCCTGTTTGTGTATTTTTAAACTCATAAATGTCATACAACATCCACTTTATTATAAAAGAAACTGTAACATCCACTTATGTAACTTTCCTTTACTTAAATATTAGTAAACATAGCTATAATTCATTAATTTTAACTGTTGTGTAGCAGTGCATTGTAAGAATAAACTGTACTTTATGCCTTCCTTTACCTTAAGGATAGATTAGATTGTTTCCACATTTTCTGGACAATCAAATGATACTGCCATGCCCATTCTTATCCTTGCCTCCTTGTGCATATGGAGAAATGTTTTCCTAAGGAATACATCTAGAAGCCAGGTTGCTAGGTTTTAGGGTATGTGTATTTACAGCCTGAAGTGTTGCCAAATTTCCCTTCATATCTGTTATAGTTGTTCATGCTTTGATCCAAAATGGCTGAGTTCCTATTATCCCACATTTTTGTCAACACTTGGTGTTATCAGAGTTATTTTAAAGTTATTGCTACAGTGAAGTAGTAGACAATTTGGGTTAAGGACGCTGAGCATCTTTTCATGTTTATTGGCACCTGGTCTTCCTCTTTGGTGATCTACCTGGTCACAGCTTTTGCTCATTTCTCCCTGCCTTGTCCTTTTCTTGTTGACCTGCAAGGGTTTTTTCTTTTTCTTTTTAATTCCCCTTTCATTGATTTTGCTTGGTACTGAGGGAATTCTTTCAGCTTTATTTTATTTTTTACCACATCGTGTGGCTTGTCTTTTTATTTGTTATGCTGTTTCTTGTTTCATCGAAGTTTAAAAAATTTTTTAAAGTAGCATACGTGTCCATCTTTTATTGCCTCTGCATTTTGGTCTTATTTAAGAAATCCTGACCTGTACTGATATCGTCAATATATTCTCTTGTATTTTCTTCTAAGAATTTCAAGTTTTATTTTTCACATATTGTTAAGGTATCTGATATTTATTTGCGGATGTGCTGTAATGCAGGAATCTATTTTGCTTTTTATTGGGATAGCCAATTAACCCCAGACAAGTTAAGAAATAGTCCATCCTTTTCCACATGTCAGTTTTGTCATGTACCAAGTCCTCATATCTTTGAAGGTCTAATTTGTCCATACACCACGACGACACTACTTTAAATCACACCAGTGTTATGGGACTTTCATAGAGGTCCAGGGGCTAAGACTCTATGCCTCCAATACAGGGGGCCCAGGTTCAATCCCTGGTCAGAGAACTAGATCCCACATCCCAGAACTAAAAGTTCCTGCATCCCACAACTAAGGCCTAGTGCAGTCAAATAAATAAACAAATATATTAACAAGTATCACTCTAGTTTTAAAGTTGTGATACACGGTTAGGCAAAAACTCAAGTATTCTTCCACTTCAAACTTGTTTTGACTCTTTTTTGGCCATTTATCCTTCTACAAAAATTTTAAGAACAGCTTGTTAAATAAAATATCTATCTAGTACAAATAGAACTGTACTAGATTTACAGACCTGAGGAAAATGATCAATTTTATATTGAAGTTTCCTCTTCATTAGCATGGTGTACTTTTCTGTTCTTTTTTTTTTTTTTTGGTCTTATTTTCATGTTCTCTAAAAGAGTTTTGTAGTTTTCTTCATAAAGATCATGCACATATCTTGTTATATTTATTCCTAAGTATCATAAATTTTGTTGCTATTAGAAATGCTATTTTCTTAAAACACAATCTTCTGTTTATTACTGTTGTATAGACACATTGATGTTTGACTATTCATCTTGCCTCTAGAAAGCAATGTGTTAGTTTTGTCTGAGGGTTCTCATAAGTTTTCTTTGTAACTAGGCAATCATCTGTGTACAGTGATGGCTTTCTTTTTTTTTCTTATTGTGCCAGTTCAGACCCCCCATCTCGCCAGCACAAGTTGAGTAAAAACAGTAAAAAACTAGTATCTGTGTATTAATGTTGAAAGTTATTTTCTATTCCTAGTTAGCTAGATTTATTTTTAAAATAATTGGTGTTAAACATTTTCCCGTGCATTCTCTGTACCTATTGAGATAATCATATTTTTTCCTTTTAATAAGTCAATGTTGTAAATATCATTAACAGATTTTTAAGCTACCCCACGCCCCAGGTCAGGGGCAGCGGCCGAGAGCACCAGGCTGTGACGGCGCAGGAGCGGCCAAGAGGAGCTACGCCACGTTCAAGGTCAGGAGGGGCCATCATGAGTAGATACTGCTCCTCCAAGGTAAGGAGCAATGGCTGCACTTTGCTGGAGCAGCCGTGAAGAGATACCCCACGTCCAAGGTAAGAGAAACCCAAGTAAGACGGTAGGTGTTGCGAGAGGGCATCAGAGGGCAGACAGACTGAAACTATAATCACAGAAAACTAGCCAATCTGATCACATGGACCACAGCCTTGTCTAACTCAATGAAACTAAGCCATGCTGTGTGGGGCCACCCAAGATGGACGGGTCATGGTGGAGAGGTCTGACAGAATGTGGTCTACTGGAGAAGGGAATGGCAAACCACTTCAGTATTCTTGCCTTGAGAACCCCATGAACAGTAAGAAAAGGCAAAAAGATAGGACACTGAAAGAGGAACTCCCCAGGTCGGTAGGTACCCAATATGCTACTGGAGATCAGTGGAAAAACAACTCCAGAAAGAATGAAGGGATGGAGCCAAAGCAAAACAATACCCAGTTGTGGATGTGACTGGTGATAGAAGCAAGGTCCGATGCTGTAAAGAGCAATATTGCACAGGAATCTGGAATGTTAGGTCCATGAATCAAGGCAAATTGGAAGTGGTCAAACAGGAGATGGCAAGAATGAACATCGACATTCTAGGAATCAGCGAACTAAGATGGACTGGAATGGGGGAATTTAACTCAGATGACCATTATATCTGCTACTGGGGGCAGGAATCCCTTAGAAGAAATTGAGTAGCCATCATCGTCAACAAGAGTCCGAAATGCAGTACTTGGATGCAATCTCAAAAACGACAGAATGATCTCTGTTCGTTTCCAAGGCAAACCATTCAAGATCACGGTAATCCAAGTCTATGCCCCAACCAGTAACGCTGAAGAAGCTAAAGTTGAACGGTTTCTATGAAGACCTACAAGACCTTCTAGAACTAACACCCAAAAGAGATGTCCTTTTATAGGGGACTGGAATGCAAAAGCAGGAAGTCAAGAAACACCTAAAGTAACAGGCAAATTTGGCCTTGGAGTACAGAATGAGGCAGGGCAAAGGCTAATAGAGTTTTGCCAAGAGAACACACTGGTCATAGCAAACACCCTCTTCCAACAACACAAGAGAAGACTCTACACATGGAGATCACCAGATGGTCAACACCGAAATCAGATTGATTATATTCTTTGCAGCCAAAGATGGAGAAGCTCTATATAGTCAGCAAAAACAAGACAGGGAGCTGACTGTGGCTCAGATCATGAACTCCTTATTGCCAAATTCAGACTTAAATGGAAGAAAGTAGGGAAAACCACTAGACCATTTAGGTATGACCTAAATCAAATCCCTTATGACTATACAGTGGAAGTGACAAATAGATTTAAGGGACTAGATCTGATAGACAGAGTGCCTGATGAACTATGGACAGAGGTTCATGACATTGTACAGGAGACAGGGATCAAGACCATCCCCATGGAAAAGAAATGCAAAAAAGCAAAATGGCTGTCTGAGGAGACCTTACAAATAGCTGTGAAAAGAAGGGAAGCAAAAAGCAAAGGAGAAAAGGAAAGATATTCCCATTTGAATGCAGAGTTCCAAAGAATAGCAAGGAGAGATAAGAAAGCCTTCCTCAGCGATCAATGCAAAGAAATAGAGGAAAACAATAGAATGGGAAAGACTAGAGATCTCTTCAAGAAAATTAGAAATACCAAGGGAACATTTCATGCAAAGATGGGCTCAATAAAGGACAGATATGGTATGGACCTAACAGAAGCAGAAGATATTAAGAAGAGGTGGCAAGAATACACAGAAGAACTGTACAAAAAGGATCTTCACGACCCAGATAATCACGATGGTGTGATCACTCACCTAGAGCCAGACATCCTGGAATGTGAAGTCAAGTGGGCCTTAGAAAGCATCATTACGAACAAAGCTAATGGAGGTGATGGAATTCCAGTTGAGCTATTTCAAATCCTGAAAGATGACGCTGTGAAAGTGCTGCACTCAATATGCCAGCAAATCTGGAAAACTCAGCAGTGGCCACAGGACTGGAAAAGGTCAGTTTTCATTCCAATCTCAAAGAAAGGCAATGCCAAAGAATGCTCACACTACCTCACAATTCCACTCATCTCACACGCTAGTAAAGTAATACTCAAAATTCTCCAAGCCAGGCTTCAGCAATACATGAACCGCGAACTTCCAGATGTTCAAGCTGGTTTTAGAAAAGGCAGACGAACCAGAAGTCAAATTGCCAACATCTGCTGGATCATCGAAAAAGCAAGAGAGTTCCAGAAAAATATCTATTTCTGCTTTATTGACAATGCCAAAGTCTTTGACTGTGTGGATCACAATAAACTGTGGGAAATTCTGAAAGAGATGAAATACCAGACCACCTTACCTGCCTCTTGAGAAACCTGTATACAGGTCAGGAAGCAACAGTTAGAACTGGACACGGAACAACAGACTGGTTCCAAACAGGAAAAGGAGTCCGTCAAGGCTGTATATTGTCACCCTGCTTATTTAACTTATATGCAGAGTACATCATGAGAAATGCTGGGCTGGATGAAGCACAAGCTGGAATCAAGATTGCCGGGAGAAATATCAATAACCTCAGATATGCAGATGACACCACCCTTATGGCAGAAAGTGAAGAAGAACTAAAGAACCTCTTGATGAAAGTGAAAGAGGAGAGTGAAAAAGTTGGCCTAAAGCTCAACATTCAGAAAACTAAGATTATGGCATCTGGTCCCATCACTTCATGGGAAATAGATGGGGAAAGAGTGGAAACAGTGTCAGACTTTATTTTTCTGGGCTCCAAAATCACTGCAGATGGTGATTGCAGCCATGCAATTAAAAAGACGCTTACTCCTTGGAAGGAAAGTTATGACCAACCTAGATAGCATATTAAAAAGCAGAGACATTACTTTGCCAACAAAGGTCTGTCTAGTCAAGGCTATGGTTTTTCCAGTGGTCGTGTATGGATGTGAGAGTTGGACTATAAAGAAAGCTGAGCACCGAAGAATTGATGCTTTTGAACTGTGGTGTTGGAGAAGACTCTTGAGAGTCCCTTGGACTGCAAGGAGATCCAACCAGTCCATCCTAAAGGAGATCAGTCCCGGTTGTTCATTGGAAAGACTGATAATGAAGCTGAAACTCCAAAACTTTGGCCACCTCAAGCGAAGAGCCGACTCATTGGAAAAGACCCTGAGGCTGGGAGGGATTGGGGGCAGGAGGAGAAGGGGATGACAGAGGATGAGATGGCTGGATGGCATCATCGACTCAATGGACATGGGTTTGGGTAAAATCCGGGAGTTGGTGATGGACAGGGAGGCCTGGCGTGCTGCGATTCATGGGGTCGCAAAGAGTGGGACATGACTGAGCGACTGAACTGAACTGAAGTGACTGAAGCAGATCATCCTTGTACTCCTGGAATAACCACTGCTTAGTCACATATTCACACATGCATATATACATGGACTTGCATAAACTCCACTGGACTCAGTATGCTAATATTTTATCTAGGATTTTCACTCCTATAAGTTCAGTTGGTCCTCTTTTTCCATTGTCTAAGACAGTCTATGTAAATAAATAAACAGTTCCTTCAAGAGTTAGCAGAATAATACACCTATACAAACTATTTGGGTAGTGTGTGTGTGTGTGTGTGTGCGCGCGCGCACTTGTGTGTGTGTATATGTAAAATTTCCCATTCAATTTATTAGGATTTATAGATCTGTTAGGCTTTCTATTTCTTCTTGGGTCAGCTTTGGCTGAGTTTCATCTAATTTCCCCACCTCTTCAGGATCAAGATCTCATCCGTTCCTGGGAGGCTGATAAAACAGCCCTTAGTTAACAGAACCAGTGCCTTCCCCGCCCACTCCTAGCAACTGCAGCCACAGCCAAAACCATTGTCTGGTTTTGAGTTTCCTCTTTGTTTCTAGACCAAGGATTTTACTTTCCTTTTGAGAACTCAGTCATACATTAATTTTTTTTTTTTACTTTTTATCCAGTATTTCTAGGTGATGGTACTTTCAGATTTTCCCGTTCCTCCATCTTGCTTGCTTCTCATGTTGTTCCCATTTTACAGATAAGAAGGCTAGGGTTCAAAGTGGTTTAAAAGTCAGCTGAAGGTCACATCACTAATACTTTTACCTAGTTATTGAACCCAGATTTCTGGTTCTGAATCCTCTGCTGTTGCCACATTATACTGAAGCCCACCAGGCAAAACCAGGAAGGGGCATTAGAAAGTCCAAGCGGTGATGGGGTGGGAGAGAGGCTGAAGAGGGCAGGGATATGTGTATACATACAGCCCATGGGATTGCAGAGCGGGCTACGACTGAGTGAGCATACACACAGACAAACACAGCTGATTCACTTTGTTGTACAGCAGAAACTAACACAACATTGTAAAGCAATCATACTCCAATAATATATATATATATATTTTTAAGTCAAAGGAGGAAGGGATCTCACGGGCAAGGTGGAGAAGGCTGGAACGGGGACACTAGGGTGGAGATGGATGATGCCAGGAAACATGGAGGAAGGAATGGTGTTGGAGAAATGACACATGAGACTTCTGGGCTGCAGCTGCTCGAGAACCACTGTCTCAGTCCATTCTGAGATCCTGAAATATGCATCCCCCTGCCCCAGATTCAGGTATCCATGCATCCTTCCAACCAGCATTTCAAGTCAGTATTCATGGAGTGTCCAGTTCCGGGTCCCAGGAATGGTGAGAAGGAGCAGGCGCAGTCATGGCTCCTGCCCTCAGGGAGCTTACATTCCAGGGGAGCCAGACTCCAATCAAAGAATCCCCCAAAACGTGGACCTGTGATCTCACCCAGTGCTTTGGAGGAGGAGCGCACCTTGGCTTGGGGGCTCAGAAGAGGGGAATTTGACCCGAAAGCAAGGTCTGGGTACCTTCCCTGAGGTTATGGTAAAGGTAAAGGAGCGAAGACTTAAGGATGAACAGGAGCTAACTTAAAAGAGAAATGGAAGGAGACTTTCAGACGGAGGCTCCAAGCAGCGGGAGAAAGCAGGATGCGGCAGAGTGAAGCGCTATGGAGTGAAGGGGGGTTGAGCGGAGGCCTGCGGGGGCTGACCTCCCAGAGCCTTAAAGGCCAGGTTAACGACTTGGGTCTTTAACCTAAGGTCAGTGGGAAACCACTGACAAGGTGCCCCAAACCATCAGATTTGCATTTCAGAAAGGTCTGTCTTACTTAGCCTGCTGCTTGTTTATTGAAGACCTTTCCAGCGATCTCTGTGATTCAAAGAAGAGCCAGATGGTCCAGGTGGCGGCTGGATCCAGGACGGGGAGGGATGGAGAAGAGTGAACAGACTTGAGAGCTATTATAATGGCTACCCCGATAGGACTTGATGCTAGATTTAATACTGAGATACTCACCATGAACACCTGAGATCACATCCTTTGAAGGCAGGGGCCACATCACACACCCGTCTGTGGCACCCAGGTCCTAGAACAGTCATGACACGTGGTGGACTCAACACGTAATTCCGAAATGGTGAAACTGACCAGCAGCCTCTTGAGTGATCCTTTCACTGCTAAGGTTCTTTAATCCCTTCTTGTGTGTGGCAATAACCAGCTTCTCTGATACATCACTGGGAGAAATCTGCCAAGTTCTAAAGAGTATTCTTTATAAAGGGGAAGTTAATACAAGAACGAAGGTCTACCCTATCCTTGAACATGAACAGTAACAATACATTTACTGAAGGTGCCGCCCAAGGGGTAACTCCCCCAGCAGAAACTTTTACAAGGATCCGTGATGACGCGACTTCCCTGGTGGTCTAGTGGTTAAGAATCTACCTGCTAATGCAGGGGACACAGGTTCAATCCCTGGTCCGAGAAGATCCCACATACCTTGGAGTAACTAAGCCCACGTGCCACAACTACTGATCCAGCGCTTTAGAACCTGGACTACTGAAGCCACAACTACTGAAGCCCTAGAGCCTAGAGCCTGTACTTGGAAACGAGAAGTCACCACAGTGTGTACCGCCACTGGAGTAGCCCTTGATCGCCACAACTAGAGAAAACCTGGGCACAGCAACGAAGACCCAGTGCAGCCAAAAGTAAATAAATAAATCTTAAAAAAAAAAAGTGAGTGATGATGGTGCCCTTCTCGGGGCTAGTCTGGGCCCAACAGTACCCATCTTGAGGGATGCTCCTGGGACTCCCTGCTGCCTCTTGTTCAAAACCTGTTTCCCAGCACATGAATAAGGCAGTAAGCGAGTGGTCTTGTGGAAGAAGTACAAATGCCAGGAAGTGCTTGTATTGGCCAAGGGTCTCTTGTCTGTCTACTCGGCCCTGTTCTACTTTTTCTACATCCAGAACCTCCCACGTTGTCCTCCAGCCTCCCTTGGCTTCCTCCTCTGGTCTCCATCTCCTCCATTTCCCTGCCTCCTCCCTGGATATGTGCCTGTTTTCACTTTTCAATAAGAAGCCCCTGGTGCTGCTGGAAACAGCTGCCTCCGTCTGGGCTTTATTCTTAGCAAGAAGTGCAGTGAAGGTCATAGAAAACCCTGAAATGGCCTGTGGGGCCAGGAGCGGGCACAGGGAAACGGCCTCATCCGATGGGGTGCTGGGTGTAGCTTTAGCACCGGAGGCAAGAAGCACCCAGCGGCCTCTGGGGGGAGTGATGGGGCTGGGTGGGATTTGTGGGTGACTAGGATTTTGATGGTGGGGGTTGTCATGGAGATCTCTGGGGATTCAGTTGTCTCTATAAAGTGATGCTTTCAAAAAAAAAAAAAAAATCACAGGAAATCAAATCCATCTGAGACTGCAGCAGGTCCCAGACAGCCTGGTTAAAATTCTCAGATGGAGGACAGGAGACTGAAAGTAGAGATTCCTTCCTAAGAAAAACTCTTTTCCCAGGGGATTAGATTGTGAACTAGAAGTGAGGTGGACCGGGCTGCTGCAGTTCCAAGTCAGTCCTGGTGAGACACTCTGATCACCTGATATGGTGGCTCTGGCCAGAATGGGGTGCAGTGGGGAGCCGTGCTCCATTATGCCTCCCATAAGGAGATAGTCGCTCTGACTGTGGGGGAAGTCTGTCCCCAGGGCTGCCCTCCTGGAATGTGGCGGGGCTTGGGGGGGCTGGCACTGCCACGGGAGTCTTGACTTTGCTTGAATCCCCCTCCCTCTCCGCTCTGTCCTTCCCACTGAGCGTGGATGGTCGTCAAGGCAGAAGGGTGTTTGGAGCGAAGCCACAGCTGTGGAGGCTGGAGCCGTAGGGCCCGTCCCCTGTAGGGGGGCGCAGGTGGACCCCCACACCGGGGGCAGGGAAAGGGCCGCTCACTTACGTGCACCAGGCAGCGCTGGGAGGGCAGTGGGCAAGCGAAGAGGAGGTCCACAGGCCAGGCCTGGACAGTGCCTCGTGGTGGGGCAGGGTCAGCTGCGAGGGCTGAGGGCTTGGGGACAGGGGGTGGCAGCAGATGGGGGGCTGGGTGTCTGTCCTGTCTCCTCCTCGGCCTCAGCCCCCCGCTTGTTGGGGGAGGGGGTGAAGGTGAAAGCAGCCGCTTGCAGGGAGGCAGAGGGAGAGAGGTGGTACGGGCAGTCTGAGCCCCGCCCCCAGCGGAATGAGTGACCAAGTGTCTCAGTGACTCCTCCTTCTCCTCGAGGAGCCCAGGGTTCCTGTGAGGAGTTTGCCAGGGTTTTGGGGGCAGCCAGGCAACAACAGAGGCCTCAGGGTTAGGCCTCAGCTGGGCAGGGGTCTCCTGCAGCCCTGGGCTCCGGGGCTCAGCTTCTGCACGTAGACACATAGTCTGCTGTGGTCTGGGGACCAAGAAGCCTGGAAGCGATAAAATGAGAGGAAGAGGAGAGGAGAGAGAGGCTCCTCTTGCTCCTTCGTCCCCCCCCAGCTCACCTCCCTGGGGGCACCTTCTCCGTGAAGCTCTTAACCACCCTGCGGTTTCCAGCTCTTCTTAATCCTCCGCACCAGGTCTGGGGCCCCTTCTGCAGGGGGCGCTTGTCATTCATCCTCTAAGGACCAGAGCTATCCACCGCAGGGGTTCTCTACACCCCCCCCCCAACACACACACTCTGTGTGCATCAGACCGGACAAAGAGGTTTGTCCCTTCTTGTACACATGCGGGTCCCACCTCGCAAGGCCCTTTCTGAAGCAAGGTTGCATGGTTTGTAAGAAGCCCTCAGAGATCTGCACCACAATCTGTCTGAATCCGACACCTTTCTTTTTCCACCTGCTCCCGGGGTTGTTATTCGCCTCCTTTCCTCTGTATCTTGTCCTTCAACAAAATAGTCAAGCTCCCATATACTTTGTGTCTCTCACTCCCCCTCACCCACAGGTGCGGGCCAAACTGGCAGAGGCCAAAGGACTTGGAGCACTAACCCAGGGGGTTGGGAGGGACGGAGCGGGTGCCTCCTGCACCCGCTTCGGCCGCGCTGGGGAAGAGGGGCGTCGGGTCAGGGCCGGGAGTCACTTTTTCTTTGTTGTGGGCAAGGAAGATGTCCCTGGGGCGACAGCTCTGCCCGTCACTCACATGGAGTCGTCACAGAGAAGGCAGGCCTGTGAAGCTGAGCGTCTCGGGGGCAGAGGAGGGCGAAGGACCCGGCAGCAGGGCGGGCGAGGGGAGCGGGAGAGGCCGAGGGCGAGGGTGGGGCGGTGCGGCCTGGGGCCCGAGGAGGGAAGGGCCGGGGCGGCCCGCGGGCGGCTCCCGGCTGAGGCAAGAGGGCGGGGAGCAGGCTGCCGGGCTGGCTAGGAGGGGCAGGGGGTCGCTCAAGGCAGCCCCTGGAACCAAAAAGAAGCCGGCTTCATTCCAGATTCTTCGGCTTCCACCTCGGTATCTCTCTCGACTCCTCCGCATCGGTTTCTCTCCCTTGAAACTCCGGGAGAGATGCCTACCTTCCCCTTGCCCTCACATCCCGGGGCGTCTCCTCCCAGGATGCCTGAAGTGGGACAGGAAGGGAGCCAGGATGGAGGCTCCAGGAAAGGGGAGAAAGGGGCTCCTCCAGGGAGGGTGAAGTGGCTGTTGTCCGTTTCTGCAGGGTGAGCGGTTTCAGGGGTGGGCGCCCGGTCACTGGGGCTGCAGAGGACTCCCCATGTCCGCCGTACAGAGGGTGGTGGGGACGAGAGGGCGCGAGCGAGAAATGCTAAGCGTGGGGCGGGGTGCCCTTCGGGTCGGCAGGTCAGACCCCGAGGCTGACCCCTCCGCTAGGAGGGCCGAGGCTGAGCGCGCCGCAGGAATCCGGGGCGCAGGGGGTGGGGGCGCAAAGGGCAACGGAAACAGGAAGTGTGAGGGGCAGAGACGCCGAAGGGGAGCCGGGGGCAGCTTTGATCCTTCCAGGGGAGGGACCCCTCCGCAGCCCCGCGCCGCACTGCTCAGATGCAGCCCCGTTCTCGAGATGGGCGGGCAGCGAGGGCTTCATCGAACACCCCCAGCCCTCTGCTCTCAGCCGCCTCCGCTGTGGAACTACAATCCTGGGGCCCTTTCCTCCCCTGGGCCGCGCGGCTCCGCTGGTACTGGCTGGCTAGCTCCTGGGGACTGTGGTCCCGGCCCTGTCTGTAGGAGGAGGCTGTGGGGTGGGGAGGAGGGGGTGCAGCACGTCTGCAGGCAGGTTCTCGCAGCCCTCCCCACCTCCGCGCCTTTTCTCTCCAGCTTTAGGAACCAGCTTCTCTCCATTCTCTCCAGCTTTAGGAACCAGCTTCTCGCCATCGGTCAAGGAATCATCCCCCTACCAAACATCACGGCCCGCCATGTCTACAGACACACCTTCCTCTCTTAAGCCACTTTCCCTGTGGTACCGACACCCCTGATCCCAGCCTGGGCCTTCAGGTTACAGGGGGCAAACTTGGGAACTGACTTCACACCTCTCCGCCCTTCACCCAGTCTCTTCCAGCTTCACAGATTGTTCCTATTTTCGTGTGTACTTGCTGATTTCAAGGTTCAGGAAAAGGGGACCTACACACCATGAATAGCCTTTGACATCTCCTCTCCATTTCCAAGACTGATTCTACATGATTTCTAGGGTTCTCTCCCCGATCTTTGTTTCCATCTCCTTCTAGTACACCCCTGATAGAGAGACACAGAACCGCAGGTTTCAAAGAGGAAAAAAAGCAAATTTGTTGTTGGTAGGAGGGCACGGAGGGGAGGGCTTTTCACTCTCCCCGGCATCTTGTGTGGACTGGAGGTTGAGGGCAATAGAAAAGGCAGCAGACGGGGGCCAAGCCCCACTCTGTACAATATAGAAGAATCTGATATAGATACTTTGTATAAAAGCCACTTGTCCTCGTTTGTGTCCTCTTGCTGGCTGGTCAGGCTGGGGGGCTCTGGGGGACAAAGAAGCCAGGCAGGGGGTGGGCCAGGACTCAAGGACACCCCATGGCCCCCATCCTCTGGCCGTCCCCTTGTGGGGTCACTTTGGATCCTTGGTGGGGGCATAGCAGAGCTCCAGTGGTCGGGACACCTTCCAGAACTTCTCATTCACCAGCTCCAGGGTCAGTGAGCCATTCAGTGTCTACAGAGGTGGCGGAAGGGGGAGGAGAGGGAGCAGAAAAGTGACCAAAAGGAGAGGGAAGACAAAGAGACAATAAACGGGGCAGAGCGAGGACTCGGATGATGGGGAGCAAGGATGGACACAGAAGGGAGACAGAGATGGGGAGGAGAGGGCGGATCGGTGAGGAGTGAGGAGGTTCAGGTCTGAGGCTGTGTGCCCCGCCCCCCCCCCCGCCCCGCCCCCGACTGTGCGGCCCTCCCGGGGCGCTCACCGTGAACGCGCCGCCCCCGGGAGCGATGTAGATGGTGTACTGCTTTTCGCTGACGCCCTCCAGACTGGGCAAGGCAGGCTCCTCGGGGCCGTCGACTCCTCCGGCACCCCCACCCTCCCCACCACCCCCGTCAGGTCCCCCGGTGGCGTCAGAGGTGCCCCCTCCAGGCCCTCCCGGCTCCCCAGCCTCTTGCTGCTGCCTCCGCTCGAGAGCAATGCGCAGGGCCAAGTACTTGGAGAGATGGTCCACTGTGGCATTCCCAGTGGTCTTCACATACCTGGGGTAGGAAAGGGGGCAGACTGAGGGCATAGCCACCTCAAGTGGAGCAGCCAAGGAGGAGATGCGCACAGGGCCTCTGGAGTAGGGACTCTTTCTGGGTCTGGGCGAAGCCCACTTGTGATGGAGCCATGACCCTTGGTCTCTCAGTGGTCTGGGGAGGACAAGGCTCTCACCTAGTCTGGCAGTATTCTCCCTTCTCCACGAGCAGGGGGTGCGGCCGGAACACGAGCTCGATTTCTCCACCTGGCTCTGGGGGGCTGGGAGCCCCGGGAGGGCTTGGGGGGCCCAGGGTCCCCCCTCCCAGGGTTCCTCCCCGGTCACCGGAGTCTTCAGAGCCAGCGCCCCCACCCACCCCACCAGCGCCACCCCCCACTGTCCCTACACTGCTGCCCCCCGCGCCCCCTCCGCGGGGTCGCTTGGGAGCAGGGCCTGGGGCAGAGTCCGGGGCCGAGTCTGAGCTCACGTCCTCTCCATCCCCCTCTCCCTCCCCGGGCTCTCCTTCACCCCCACTCATCGTCGTGGTCTGATCTGACCCGGGCATCGGCCGCCTCACACGCTGGGCCCTGTGGGAGCAAGTGGTCACGATTAGAAAGCACCAAGGATAAGGGCTTTAGACTTTAAACTCCAGAGATTTAAGAAGCCAGGGAAATCTTCATGATGATTCCTAATATTTATTCTATACTAACTACGTGCCAAGCACGTTGCTAAGTGTTTGCACTGATTGCCTCAAATTATACAAATCCTACAGACACAGGTAATTATACCATCTTTTCTATAGGTGAGAAAACTGAGGTTTAGAGAGGTTAAGTAATTAGTCTGAGATCATAGTCCCTTTGCCTCTCAAAGTGTGGTCCAAGACCCAGTAGCACAGGTTTGGAGAAACACAGAATCTAGGCCCAACTCCTGACCTACCGAATCAGAATTTACATTTTAAACAAAACTCTCAGGTAATTCAGATACACATTAAAGGCTGAGTGATGAAAAAAAATAAGACTGAGTGACGTTGCCCTAGGAGGTGATTTAATCCCCAGCAATGTGAACCCAAAGCTTATGCTCAAAAATCACTCTACTGCTCTAAGTTCTAGAAAGTTAGAAGGTGAGGTGTTTCATTAAGAATTGCCAGGGACTTCTGGTGGTCCAGCAGCTAAGACTCTGCACTCCCACTGCAGGGGGCCTGGGCTGATCCCTAGTCAGGGAACTAGATTCCACAAGCTATAACCAAGACCCAGTGCAGCCAAATAAATAAATATCAAGAAAAAAATAATAGTAGTGCTAGTTGCTAGCTAAAAAGCTGTGGTTCACATCCATGACTTCCAGGCATGACAGTTAGATGCTGGTCGGCACTCACGATGCTGAGGCCTAGAAGCAAAGACACCCCCAGGTGTCTGACCCGCGGCTCCGGCCCATCACCCCGCGTCCGCCTCCCTGTGGCCCCCAAACCTGTGCATGGCCTGCATGCGCAGCCCCTCCTCGATGCTGGAGCTCAGCGCCTGCTGGTTGTGCAGGCGGCTGAGGCGGATGAGCACTCGGTCTTGGTGGGCCTCATATTCCTCCCGGCTGGGGTAGATCTTAGAGATCAGAGCATCGAAGTTGGGGTCTGGCCGCAGAGACCGCTTGGATACCAGCTTCTTTCGGCAGGTAGGGCATTCCTTATTCCTGGGGTGGGAGAAAGGTGGCCCTGAGCCTTCAGTCACTAGGGACGGAGAGCCCGGCTCTCTTCCCCTGCCCCACCTCAAACCCGTCCCTCCTGTTACCCGCTACGCAGGGCCGTGACGATGCAGTCGGAGCAGAACCGGTGGAGGCACTCCTTGGTTGTCATCGTGTTCTTCAGCATGTCCAGGCAGATGGGGCACATGAGCTCCGAGTGCAGTGACCGCGGTGAAACCGCAATCTCGGTGCCATCCATGATGGCTTCCTGGAGACAGCATTGAGTGGAAAGGTGGTGGTGAAAAGAGGTAAAAGGGATTTTAGAAACAAGTGGTCCATGAAACTGGAGTCTTGAGAAATACAGTGAAATGTTAGAAACTGGGTACCCCATTTGGCCACTTGAGGAAGAGAGAAATCCTAAGACTAGGTGCTTTGAAATAGGAGGATCTGAGGTTTGGTGATAGGCCTGGGGATGGGCATGGCACAGATTTTCCTTCTAGGGAAGACTTAAGTCAACAGAATTTCTTCCAGTGCAGTCCTGGTACTGCCTATATCAGAATCCCCTATGGTGCATGCTAAAAATGCAGATTCTGGGGTCCCATCCCATTACTGTTAGTGTGTGTGTGTGTGTGTGTGTGTTTGTGAGATCCGGCCCGGAATTCCATTTTTAATAAACTCCCAAGGGGAGTCTTTAAATGCACTGACATGATGCGGAACTGAAGACCAGGTAAGTTAATTTCAGACTGTTTACTATCTTTCAAACGAAGACAATAATACTTGGCCCTACCTCTCTGGCACGTCAGTTTTGAGGATAAAACGAGCTAAATGTGAAAGGTGATTCAAAAGCAGGGCCAGGGAGTGTGAAGCTGGGCAGAAAGGGGCCAAAAGTGGAAGAGGCTGTGAGACGGGGGTCTGCGGATGGAGCGGTCTAGTGAAAGCCCGTAAGTTGCAGTTGGAGAACCCCTGTCACCTGCGGGGTCCGGTGGAGCTCATACAGGCTCAGTTCCCACGTTTTGCTGGCGTTCTGGGCGTTCGCCGGCGTCGTCATGGTGACCACACCAGGGCTGCCCCGCCGCCGCGCCGGAGAGGTGGGCTGGGGGGTGGGGGAAGGGTGTCAGGGGGCCCGGCCCTCGCGCGGACCCGCCCTCCGGGGCTCCCCGCACCGCGCCCCCGCGCGGCCCCTCACCCGGGTCCCGCCGTCGGCGCCCCAGCCGCCGCAGCGCCGCTCCCGCGGCCGGACTCCCCGGCCGAGGCCGTCCGGTCCCCAGCCGCCGCTCAGACAGCAGCTCGCCCCGCCGCCGCCGCCGCCGCCATGGCCCGGGCGCTGGGCCCTGCGTCACTTCCGCCCTCCCGCGTCCCCCCCCGCCCGGCAGCGGGGACGTCACCCGGAGGCGCGCGCGGGTGGCAGCGCCGTGGACGCCGGTCCCCCGCCGCCGCCGCCATGGCCCGGGCGCTGGGCCCTGCGTCACTTCCGCCCTCCCGCGCCCCCCCGGCGGCGGGGACGTCACCCGGAGGCGCGCGCGGGTGGCAGCGCCGTGGACGCCGGTCCCCCGCCCCCGCGCGGAGGCCGCGCTCCCGTCCCCGGGCCGGCGCCGTCCCCTCCCCGGAGCCCCTGGCGGGGCCTCCGCTCCGCAGGGCGGGGCCCGGTGTCGCCGGACCCCGGGAGGGGACGGCGGGCGTAGGGAGAGGGGCCGCCTCCCCCCGGCCCATGCCCCCGGCGGCTCTGGGGGACCGCAGGCCCGCTTCCCCAGCACGGCTTCTCCGCAATCCCAGCCCGGGATCCCGGGGCGGAGGGAGGGGAAAACTGCAGAGGAGTCTCTGCCGCTGCCGTCCTCCGGCCTCGTGAACACGGCCGAGTCCCGACGTGCCCGGGATCCCCTCCCCATCCGGGGAACCTGCGCCGCCCTCCGCCTTGGCTCTCCCTACACCCTCCGACCCGCTCTCCCCCTCGAGGTTTGGGGGCGACGGCTCGGGACGTCCAGACTCAACTCTCGGCCAGAGCTAGAGACTCGAGAATTGCGTTTGGACAATCAGGAGCCGCGGCCCGGGGCGGGGGAGGGAGGCACCACGCGGAAGCCGGGACACACACGCGCCCGCACTAGGTGGGGCCCCTCTCGGGGACCGGGTGTGCGCGTGTCGTGGCGGGGGCGAGGGGCGCGCCAGGGGCCGAATGTCCGGAGCGGGAAGCGGGCATAAGCCTCCTCCAGGACTTCCCAGGAAAGGAAGGCTCGGGGAAGGAAGACAAGAGGAAGGGGCAGACCGATCCCCATTGAGGGCAGGGGATGAGAGGGGTACGGGGGGCGGGGGAGGGGAGAGATCGTGATGGGCGTCCTGTCTCCTCCAGCCTGAACTGGGGTTCCAGGACTTGGGCTGCAACTGCCAGGGGGTGGCCTGTCTCTGGGGCAAGGCCGCAGTGGGTCCCCTCACCCCCTCCCCCGGTTCCCCCCTACTTCCCTGTCCTCTCCTTCAGTCCGTGGCCAGTCCTTATGTGGGCTCCAGAGTCGATTAGCGCGGACCCCCTCCCCTTCCTCCTCCTCCTGCCAGCCCCCTCCCTTCTGCTCTCCTCCAGCCCCTTTCATCGGCTGGCCCACTCCCCTAATCCTGGCCCCCTCCCCTAATCCCCCCATCCGACCCCTGGCCGGCTGCAGCTATTGTAAGGTGGAGAGAAAGGGGAGGGGGGACTCAGAGAAAGGAGAGGGGTGGGGGAGGGCCACCTGTTCCAAGACCCCCTCTCAAGGCTAGACTGGACACCAGGACGGGACTGTGAACAAATCACCCTTGGGGACTGTAAGGACCCAGGGAATTGGGGGGAAGGAACTTGGGCTTCAGGATCAGTGGCAGGGGGTGGGGCAGAGACCCCTCCCTCCAAAAGACCCAGAGTGTCACGCACACACAGTGACACACACTCTCGCCTCTCACACCCGGCGGCGGGGGTTGCCCTGGGAGACCAGGCAGTGAAAGGGAACAATCCTTCGCGAAAGGGAAAGGAGGGGGAGGTGGGGAAGGGTCTGAGAACTTGGACACAAGAAGAACCGGAGGTGGCAGGGAAGAGGTTTTGGAATTTATTAGGGTCACGAGCACCCCTGCCTCCCATATTCAGCATTCCTGAGCCATACACAGCCACCCCTTTTGTAGCCTGGGAACTCCGAGTCCTCATCAGCAGGAGGCCCGCAGAGCAGTGGGGGAGTGAGCAGAGTCCGGGGTCCTTGAGGCAGTTACATGAAAAGGCCTCCTGGGAGGGGCAGAAACATTTGGACAGATGTGTAGGTGGAGACAAACCGGGCTGCAGGGGAGGCGCCCACTTCTGTCCCTGGCCTATGGGAACTCCTGCCCTTCCCTCGGTGGCTCCGGACTCCTCTCATTAGCTTTCTCCTATCGTCTGGGTTCGACTTCTCTGCCCTCTTCCTCCCCACGATGGCCTCATACCAGTGACTTCCACTGATGCTCCTGTGATGTATCCACTGTCTTCAGATGCCAAGAATGCAACGACATCTGCCACATCTATGGGAGTGGAGGGGAGAGGGCAGAATCCTCACTCTCAAAGACCCAAAGTAGCCGTCACCTCCCACCAGAATCCTCCCTCCCCCGACTATCAATCCTGGTGAGACCCCCTCAGATACCACAGACTTTGGGGTCTCTTCATTTGGGCCCCCTGCATTCAGTGCTCACCCTCAGGGTTCCCCATATGTGCCATTGGGATCATTCCAGTCACCTGTAAGGAAATACTCAACATGTGAGTGAAAGTTTCTTTTGTGGGTTTTTTTGTAGGAAAAAGTCTGTGACTTTTTTTTTTTTGGTCTTCATTCCCTGTGCAGTTGTTGAATATCTACTGTTTGCCTTGCCCTGGGCCCAGCATCCTCTATCTGAAACCCAGAGAGGCTGGTCTCTGAATGATTCTGCCCTCCACCCACAGTCTCCTACCTTGTCCAGCACTTTCTGTGGCACTTTCTGGGTCATGGGTGTTCTAATGAACCCTGGGAGGACACTGTTACAGCGGATCCCGTGTCTGTGGAAAGGAGAGTGTCGGCTGACTCCAGAGAGGGCTGAACACCGACCCCCTCCTCTGGTTTTTCACATGCCCCCAGGTGTCTGACCAACCGTCCAAGCTCCCGGGCTGCAGACTGGGTCAGCCCAATCACCCCAGCCTTGGATGCTGCATAGTTTGTCTGTCCCATGTTCCCCACCTATGGGTGGACCGGAGATGTGGGATGAGTCAGGGGCCACAAGGAGGGGCTCTCCTCTCTGTGCCCACTTGACTGGTCGACCTCCTCCCGACTCAGCCTGACCTTGCCTATGATGCTGCTGATGTTGATGATGGAGCCAGGACAGCCGCTGGACACGAGGGCTTGGGCTGCAGCCTGAGTGACTAGAAAGATGCCCTGGGGGTGGAGGAGGAAAGTCACAAGGCAGGAAGGGTCAGTTGGGGTGAAAGTCCTCCGACTCTCTCCCCAGGCTGGAGGACCCAGAAGTCATGGGTTCAGAGGTCACCACCTTGAGGTTGACAGCTATGACTTTGTCCCAGTTGTCCTCAGACATGTGGAGTAGAAATTCATCCCTGGTGATGCCCGCACAGGACACAACGACAGACGGCGGGCGAGAAAAGCAGGCCTGTGGGGTGGGGGTGCGGATTACACACCGAGAAGCGTTGTAGAGCCAAGGGCCGTGGAGGCAACCTTATAGGGTTTTAAAGGGGCGAGGGCGTCTGGCTTTCACCTGCACTTGCTCCAGCAGGCGCCTGGCGGCCCCTGCCTCGGACACGTCAGCCTGGAAGGCGGCGTGGGCTGCGCGGGGTGCCCCCTCCTCGCTCTCCGGCCCTCCCAGCAGCTGCACCGTCTCCTGCGCCGCTGCCCCGTCCAGGTCGCAAGCGGCTACGGCAGCCCCCTCGGCGGCGAGGCGCACGCTGATGGCGCGGCCGATGCCGCCGCCCGCACCTGGGACGGGAGAGGACACGCGGGCGCGGGGTCAGAGGTCAGCGGGGCGCAGAGGTAGTGAGACCCGGGCCGGAGATCAGGGCGACTGCGCGGCCCGACGGCGCGCCCTGGACGTCACTGTGGCACCCCAACCTGCCCAGGAGAGGAGCCCCCCACCTGTGACCAGGGCCAGCGCGGAGCAGAGTCTGAGCGGAGACGCCATGACGACCGGCGGCCGGGCGGGGCCCCTCCGAGCGCAGAAGGGGCGCGGCTAGCGCGGAGCCGAGCCAATCGAAGCCCCGCCGGCGGCCACAGGCGGGGCCGGCCTCCAGCCGCGGGGGCGTGGCCAGGCGCCGCTGCTGGGAGGCCTGGGGAGCCGGGGTAAGGGGGGGCCCTACCCCCCAAAAAAGACAAAGACTGCGCGTGGAACGAAAGGTCCGAGGGTTTTATTTCCGGTCCCCGCCCCTCCTCTATTCAAAGTGATATAAAAGAAGAGAAACAAAAAAAAATCAGGCCATGAGATTAGCAACTAGCCGCCCCCAACCCCAATCACTCCCAAATCAGGTCACACGATTGACGTTTATCCCCAACTTCTGCTACTCCCTTTGTCAAGGGCTCCACCAGCAGGCGGGAGAGAGGGAGGTGGGCCCTGGAGAAGCCTGTGTGAGGCGTCTTGGTCCTCTGTGAACAGGTGGGGTGGGGGACGTGGGGTAGGCTGCCGTGACCCCTCTCTCTTTCAGCCTTCTGCATGGCTCTAGTCCCCAAACCCAATAACATGGTCAGCACATGCCCAACACTATGGTCCCTCTGGGCGTCATCCTCACCTCTGCAGCCCCTGTATGACTGCCAGATCTTGACAGTCCTCAAGCCAAAGGCACCATTTCCCTAGGATACAACTCTCTCCTTTGGCAGATGTCCCAGGCCAGGACCCCCAGCCTCCACAGACCCCTGACCTGGAGGGCTTAGAGGCTAGAGGCTTGGGGCTGGTTTACCCCATCTCACTCGAGGTGGGCAATCAACACCATCATGACAACTCCCCCCAGCAGCCCCAGCACCTCCAGAAGTGACTGCAATGGTGATGCCTCCCTCAACAGCTCAGGCAACACCGACACCGTTGCTACATAGATAAAGCCACCAGCAGTGAATGGCAGAATCCAGCCAGGACCTGCGCCGCCTGCAACTTCACTGCCCACTGCCCCTCCTTCAGTTAGAAGGGCACAGGCTGTGCCTGCCAGTGCCCCTACTGCCGTCAGTAGTTGTAGACGCATCGCCTGGTGGGCAGAAAAGAGAGAGAGGCACTCATCAACGTCTAAAGGTTATCAGTGGTTTAGACATGGCTGGAATGGTCTAAGTGTACATGAATAGGGTGCATGCCCTTGGAAACTAAAGAGTAAAGCAAAAAGGGAGGGGGGCTAGATAGACACTTTCTGAAAGATCTTAGAACAAAAAGTTCCTTTGCACAGACCTTCTGACTCAACAGGTCAGGGTGGGGGGCACGGTGTGAAAGACCCCCATACTATTCAGAAGGTTTCTGGATCACAGTTCAAGAACTACTGAACTGCAAGATAAACACAACTTCCCTTTCACTACTACACAATCCACTGTCGCCAATACAGGCATACCTCAGAGATACTGTAAGTTCAGTCCCAGACCATCACAATAAAGCAAGTCACATGAATTTTTTAGTTTTTCAGTGCATATAAGTTATATTTACACTATTCTGTAAGTGTGCAATAGCGTTTTACCTACAATGTAAGAGCGTAATTAAAAAATACTCTACCAATTAAATAAAGCTAACCATCACCTAAGCCTTGAGCAAGTTGAAATCTTTTTGCTATAGTAACATCAGAGATCACAGATCAAGGTAACAAACAATAATGAAAATGCTAGAAATGTTGCAAGAACTACCCAACTGTGATACAGATGTGAAGTAAACAAACACTGTTGGAAGAAAGGTATCAAAAGACTTGCTCAACAGAGGATTGCTACAAATTGGTAAAAAATGCAGTATCTGCTAAGCGCAATAAAGAAACACAATAAAACAAAGTATGCCTGTAGCACAGTTTGTTTGGAACTCATGAGTGGCAGTCTGGGTTGAGGCTAGGTGAGCAGAGGGTAAAGGGCTTGAGGCAACCATGTTTGGTGTACACCATTACCAACCTGCTTTTTGCTGCAGCCAGACTGGACCAAGATGGCAAAGTCTCCAACTTCATGGGGCACTTCATGTAGCAGAACAGTCATTGTGGTCAGGATCCCCAGGCCCCGGCCCCCTCGAAATGAAGCACCAATGGCTAGACCATCCGTGAAGTTGTGTGCCAGGTCTGCAGCCAAGTTCAGGTACCCTGATACACGCAGGTCTTTTACAGGAGAAAAGGAAGATGAAATGGTTAGAGACATTCATCACCCCTAGTCCCAGCCATGATTAGCCATTATCACATCTCCCTGAGAGACCACTTCATATCCAGCCCCAGTATTTCCCAGACACCTGCCATCACCCACAGTGCTATTTCAAGCAATTCACAACTGTGTCTCTTGCCCAAGTGTATGGAACCCTGGCTCTCACCTGACCCTGCTTTCTCCTCTTCAGCATTCTGAGGTCTCACTGGCCCATCTTTGGGCCTTGTACTCGCCCCTCTCCTCTTCCTCAATGCCCCTGCCTCCTTTTCTTCTTCCTCTGAGCTCTGTTTCTCCTTCGAAGGACGCTCTGTATGTGAAGAAAAGAATTGGTATAAGTGGAGAACAAAGATCTGCCAATGTATCCTCACAAGGGTAGTCTCCTCCCACTTCAGAACCATAAAATGAGGAGATCCAAAGGTAGGCAATGTGACTTTCAGGAAAATTGTTCCTGGGCTCACCCTGTCTTCCATGTCCATGACTTCCATGTGTGTGACCATGAGCATGTCCATGTCCGTGACTGTGTCCATGTCCTCCTTTTACATGTCTCACAAATTTCTCCACCACAAGAAAGGCGACAATTCCACTGAGGACCCACAGTCCCACAGAGAGAATGGGGCCATGGCCTGGGAATGGATGCATTGAGACATTAAGGGAGATGTGGATTCCGGACTCTTCCTCCCCAAGCACAGGAGAAGAAAGGGAGAGACAGATCTTTTCCAGCACCCCAACTGGTGTCTCCACCCGCCCCTTCCTCACCACTGTGGGAATGTCCATGTCCCCGCTGCTCCGGAGGATGGTGAGAATGAGGTTCTGGAAGAAGAGGGAGAAAAGGCCAGATGAGGAAATACCCAACCAAGCAAGGGGTGTGTATTTGCAGGAATACTGGAAGGTCGGGGGTCACAAAGGGGAAAGAACAGTCTTGCCCAAAGACTAAATTTCATTAAGATTTGAGGTAGAAGCTAGAGATCACTTACCCAAAGCATGAGGGATGAGGTGCAGGAAAGCATCTCCTAAAAGCCCACCAGAAGCAAAACTCAGCAAGATCTGGAGCAGAGAGCGGTGTCGAGGGGAATTTGACTCCACAGGGATAAGAAAGAGGACGAAAAATGGAGCTGCAGAGATCAGCACTGTGGCTCCCAGTGCCTGGTGAGGGAGAGTCAGGGGTCAAGGAGTGTGGGGTTTCCCAACAATACAGCATCAGCTTCCCTCTGCCCCATCCCCAGGGGACTCACATAGGCCCACAGAGTGACAGTGTCCAGGTCCTGCTTGACGCCTGGAGCCCCAGAGTCCCCATAGCCTCCTCCATGGCTGTGCTCATGGTCATGTCCGTGTCCTCGGTGGTAGAGGCTCTCATGGGAGTGGCCGTGACTATGGCCATGGTGCAAATCCTCGTGTGAATGTCCGTGGTCGTGACCGTGGGTATGCCCATGCCAGATGCTCTCGTGAGTGTGGCCGTGGCCATGGGCATGGCTGTGTCCGTGGTGGAAATCCTCATGTGAGTGCTTGTGGCTGCGGCCGTGGAAGTCCTCGTGCAGGTCTTCGTACAGGTCTCCATGACCCCCGTGTCCGGCCACTAGCAGCCCCAAGGCCGCCCAGGTCAGCAGTCCCACGGCCACCCAGTGGGGGACCCCCAGGCCTCTGGCCATCACGCTGACCAGAGGGACAGAGACAGTGACTCCACTTGGCCCTCACCTCTACACCCATGCGGGGTCCGCTTTACTCTGTCCGCGCCCACCGTCCACGTCTATGGGCCGCTCCCCTATTCCGTTCTGTCGCCACCCACATTGTTCCCGAGACTCACTCTTTATCCCGAACCCCTTCCCTGATATAGGGCCCCAGGGACTCCGCTCTAGGCTTCGATCCTCCACTTTATGGACTCTCTGGGCTCTCGTCTCTATGACCCGCAAGGTGAGGGAAAAGGCCTGGAAAGGACAGTAGAGAAAAGCAGGGAATTCTCACCGGCTCCGGGATCCTCTCCTTTCCCGGTTTGCTCGGACGTGGCAGTCCCACCCCTAGCTCCCGCGAGAACTTGGGAGTCCCGTTCTACCTCGGTCCCAGCACCTTTACCAATATGGCCGCACTTCGGGCAGCGGGGACGCGGGCCAGCCCTATCGCGCATGCGCGGACGTGGAGGTTAGCTGAGGGGATGCCAGGCGAGACTGGCTAACAGGCGGGAGAAGACCGCCTCCTCCGTTTTCCAACTAGACGAGGGGGCGGGAACTAGCGCGGAGACTTCCTGTCTATACCAAGATGGCTGCCACACTGGCGCTGTCATTTTGGTACAGGGCCGGGCGAAGCGCTTAATTTGACCCGGTTGAGGCCAGAGTCGTTTTCTCTGGGGCTTCCTCGTGCTCGACTCGTCACCCCGAGCGGTCCTCGGGGGCCCCTGGTGCCGCTCGGTATCCCTTCACTCTGCCGGGAGTGATGTCTTGGGCTGCGCGCCCGCCCTTCCTCCCCCAGCGGCATGCCGCAGGGCAGTGTGGGCCGGTGGGGGTGCGAAAAGAAATGCATTGTGGGGTCGCGTCCCGGTGGCGGCGGCGGCGGCCCTGGCTGGATCCCGCGGCGGCGGCGGCGGCGGCCGGAGGACAGCAGGCCCCGGAGCCGGAGCCGGGGGAGGCTGGACGGGACGGGATGGGCGACAGCGGGCGGGGTGAGTGAGCCCGCGAGCGGGCCCGGGCGCCGAGACTCCGACGCCGGCGGCCCCTTCCCCCTCCCAGGCGCTCTCCCGGGCGCCCCCGCCCCCTTGTTTGTAAACACGCGTCCCCTCCTCCCGGGGGCCGCAGTGCCCTGCCCCCGGGGCGGGGCGGCCAGGGGGCGCTTCCGCCCTCCGGGGGCGGCCGCCGGAGGCCTGGCTTCCCCGCGGCCCCCGGCGCGGGGCTCTGGTCCTCGAGCCTGAGGACCCTGGACGTTGGGAAGCGAGTTCCGCGCCCTCGCCGGGGTGTCTCTCCCCTGCACGTTCGGGCCGCGAGCTGGGAGTGCAGAGGCTGGCGGGTCCTCCCCACGTGCTGCCCCACCCACACGAGACGCGTCCCGCCTGGGGTGGCCAAATGCACTGCTTGGAGCTTGCCTCCCCTCAGCTCGCCTCCTCTCGTTTGTCAGCCCCCTCCTCCCACCGCGATTAGGGGTTCAGCCCTTGTTTGGCAGTAGGCTGCCTCTGGACGGGAAGGGGTGGGATGGGGGCGCGGTGGGGATATCGGAGAGAGAATGGAGTCTCCCGTTGGGTGAGCCAAGACTCATTTTCTCTCTTTGTCTCTCCTGTCTCTGTGTCTGTGCCTGTGTGTACCCTCCCTCACCCCTCAGACTCCCGGAGCCCAGACAGTTCCTCCCCAAATCCCCTTCCCCAGGGGGCCGCTCCCCCTTCTCCTCCCGGACCACCCCTGCCCCCTTCAGCAGCTGCCTCCCTTGGAGGTTCTGGGGCTCCACCCCCACCTTCGATGCCACCCCCACCTCTGGGCTCCCCCTTCCCGGTTATCAGCTCTTCCATGGGGTCCCCCGGCCTGCCCCCTCCAGCTCCCCCAGGATTCTCCGGGCCTGTCAGCAGTCCCCAGGTGAGAGGTCGTGACCCATTTAACTGCCTCTCCACTTTCATTTCCTTGTTTTCCTCCTAACCCCAGATACTTGTATCAACTTCCCTGGTCCACTGAACGTTTAGTCATGGCAGGCTTGTGGTCCCTGTGAAACCCCTGGCCCTTCCTGAGGTGACACTGAGCTGTCAGTGCACGCCTCCTCCCCAGTACTATAAAAGAACCTACTAGTCTTGATGTCTCTTTCGTCTATCAGTGATTTTTTTGCCTTTTTGGTCCCATCTGCCCTTCTGAGATAAAAGCCCTTTGGGGCCACTGTGTTGTGCAATTTCAAGGGACCGCTGTGTCTCATCTCTTCGGGGTTGTGCTCCGGGGGTGGCCCTTCCCAGGCACTGCAGTGTAGTGTTCTTTGTAACGTGCAGTGCAGGGCCCTGCCTAGGTAGTACAGAATGATGTCCGTCCCCTCTGAGAGATTATCCTTCCCAATGAGTCTCCCTGTGACTTCCCTATTTCCCCCATCCCAGATTAACTCAACAGTGTCGCTCCCTGGGGGTGGGTCTGGCCCCCCTGAAGATGTGAAGCCACCAGTCTTAGGGGTCCGGGGCCTGCACTGTCCACCCCCTCCAGGTGGCCCTGGGGCTGGCAAACGGCTATGTGCAATCTGCGGGGACCGAAGCTCAGGTATGGGGCTCAGAGGACTAGCAAGGAGGAAGAGAGTGTGTGTATCACGTACCATCATTTGGGGGATTCCTAGGGGCTCCTGAGGTTTTGTTTGAGCAAGTGAACTGGGAGAGGCATGATGAGAATTGAGGAACCTCCAGCTTAGATTGGGGGTGGGGGTTGGTCAGAGGGGGGAGGGGACTGGTCTAGGGTTTTTGAGCCCTGAGAAGAATGGGACTGTATCATCCCTCACGTCCTGGTTCCCCATCTCTTTGGAGCGGACTTCAGCTAAGTTTGCTGGGGGTAGGGTGGGCAGGAGGAGGTGGACAAGGGCCCTAGCGGCCCAGGGTGTGCGTGCAGTCTCACGGGCCTTCCTCTCCTCTCACAGGCAAACACTACGGGGTTTACAGCTGCGAGGGCTGCAAAGGCTTCTTCAAGCGCACCATCCGTAAGGACCTGACCTACTCGTGCCGGGACAACAAGGACTGCACGGTGGACAAGCGCCAGCGGAACCGCTGTCAGTACTGCCGCTATCAGAAGTGCCTGGCCACTGGCATGAAGAGGGAGGGTAAGGGCCTGCCCCAGGGCCTCCCCGTGCCCTGTGGGAGGAGGGGCAGGGAGGACTTCCGGGACCGCGCCTCTCTGGAAGGCGGGGCTCCTCTCTCTCCTCCAGAGGGCGCTCTTTCATTTCTCTCTCCCATGCACATCCGCTCTCCTCCCTGGTACTCTGATCTGGTCCCTTGAGTTTCCTTCTTAATGGTTCTGCCATTCTGGCCTGAACCTCTGACCACCACCCACCCCCTCACCCCGAGCTTCCCAGGATCACTTTCCCTTCCCCAGGATGGCTCCTCTAGCTCCCCTTCTCTAACCGGATTAGTTCTTCCACTCTGGCCTCTATCTCCCTGGTATCTATGTTGGCTCCTCCAAACTCTGGGACTGTGCTGTCTTAAACTGCAGCCTTTACTAAAGACCCCCAAAACATCTTTCCCTCTTTTTTCTGTTTTATCTTAAGTCTAATTCTGAAATCCTAAGAGAGATGCTTTAGGGAGTTTATATTGGTCACCTGTCTCATTTTGGAGAAGTTGAGCTTGAAGCCTGGCTTTCCCAAGGTCATGCAACAAAACAGTGGCAGGTCTGGGATCAGAACCCATGTCCCTGAAGACCCAGGCCCAGTGCTCCTTCCCCTGCCTCTTTGTTGAGTCAGAAGAACACCAGGTGTACAGTTGGGAACACTTAGGGTTAGATGTATGATGTGCCGTGTATCCTGTGAACTTGGACAAACTGTTTTAATGAACTGCCTCAAAATCGTAATCTTTAAAAATGGGGTCAGGAGCTCACAGGGTTGTTATAATACTGGAGTGAATGTTAAAAGCATGCTTGGAATGTATCTTAGTATGTAGTAGGCCCTCAGTTTAAATGTTAGCTTTCTGTCTAATTCCTCTATCCACCTTTTTTACCTTTGGGAGTAGTCATCTGTTCTTTCATAACTCCTGTTTCTAGACCGCCACAAGTATGCCGTGGTTTCAAGTGACTTCCCCAATTTCTATAAATACCTTCTAAGTTAGGCCGGAGACCCCGATAGGGCCCTAAGGACACTTTGGAATCCCCTCAGGGCTGGCTGCTGACTCTCCATTTCTCTCTTCTCCTTCCCCCGCCCCCTCCCCAGCTGTACAGGAGGAGCGTCAGCGGGGGAAGGACAAGGACGGGGATGCGGAGGGTGCCGGCGGGGCCCCCGAGGAGATGCCTGTGGATAGGATCCTGGAGGCGGAGCTTGCTGTGGAGCAGAAGAGTGACCAGGGCGTGGAGGGTCCCGGGGGAACCGGGGGCAGCGGCAGCAGCGTGAGTGCCAGGGTCCATCTGCTCTCCTTCCTGCTGGGGGTGGGGAGGCCGGAGGCTAGGTCTGTTCTATCTCTTGCTCCCATCCCTTCCCCTCACCACCACTTCACACTCTGGGGCCTGGAAGTGCCCCCAGACACGGTCTCGGACATGTGAGGTGAGCATAGTAGCATCTGCTGTCCTCAGTCCCAAAACAGCCACAGGCAAGTTCCAAATTAACAGTTGTCTTCCTGAATGCCAGAAGAGGAGGAATTGGTTCAGGTGGGGCTTGAAGAGATGACAAATAAGGTGTTGGTTTAGTCGCTAAGTTGTGTCCGACTTTGCAACCCTATGGACTGTAGCCCACCAGACTCCTCTGTCCCTGGGATTTTCCAAGCAAGAGTACTGGAGTGGGTTGTGATTTCCTTCTCCAGAGGATCTTCCCCACCCAGGGATTGAACCTGGGTCTCATGCTTTGCAGGTGGATTCTTTACCGACTGAGCCACCAGGGAATTGTCCAAAGTGTTTTATGGTTGGGGGTTTCCCAGTGTGCTTCCAAACCCCGAATAACTCTGAGCCCTCATCCCTGCAGCCAAATGACCCTGTGACCAACATCTGCCAGGCAGCTGACAAACAGCTCTTCACGCTTGTTGAGTGGGCGAAGAGGATCCCCCACTTTTCCTCCTTGCCTCTGGATGACCAGGTCATATTGCTACGGGCAGGTCAGTGACCTTGGACCCCTCGGACCTCTTGTCTTTGGACCTCCTGACCTTCAGGGACCCCAGTGACCTTACCTTGAGTTTTCAGGGAGCCAGTCTCGTTGACCTCATCCCCTCTTCTCCCCTTCCCTCAATGTGCTCTCCATCCCGTGGCCTCGTCCCTGGCCCCTGACCCTTGTGGCCCTCCCCCCGCCCCCCTAGGCTGGAACGAGCTGCTCATTGCCTCCTTCTCTCACCGATCCATTGATGTCCGAGATGGCATCCTCCTCGCCACGGGTCTCCACGTGCACCGCAACTCCGCCCATTCCGCAGGCGTGGGAGCCATCTTCGATAGGTCAGTGGCCCTCAGCTGGGCTGGCCTGGTGGTCGAGGGGGCGGGGCTATAGGCTGGTCCGTGTCCAAGGCTGGCTGAGCTGTGACCTTTGAGTGACCTGCAGGTCCCTCTCCAGGGTGCTGACAGAGCTAGTGTCCAAAATGCGGGACATGAGGATGGACAAGACAGAACTTGGCTGCCTGCGGGCAATCATTCTGTTCAATCCAGGTAAGAGGAGGGCTGCCCCTGTTCCTCAAGACCCAGGCAGCCTTGCAGCCGCCTCTTCTTCGGAGACTCCTCAGTTACCCAGCTGCCCCCCTCAACCTAGAAATCTCCCAGCTGACCAAGAGGAGCCCACATTCGTTGAAAAACATTCCCTTTCCAATCCCATCCCCCAAACCCTTGCGCCCCGCTTCCCTGGCCAGGCATCTGGTGAAGGGTGTATAGGTGGGGCCCAGAAGGAACCTCGTGTGAGGCATGTCTCCGCATTTGTCCTGGTTTGATTGGTCCTCCTTCCTCTTCCTCCTCTCCTCCTGCCATCCCAGATGCCAAGGGCCTCTCCAACCCCAGCGAGGTCGAGGTCCTGCGAGAGAAAGTATATGCATCCCTGGAGACCTACTGCAAACAGAAGTACCCTGAGCAACAGGGCCGGTGAGACAGCGCTGAGGGGCTGAGGGGCCCTGGGGCCGCACCGGGGTGGGGGTGCCACGAAGGTATGTTGAGGGCCCGCATGGCCCCAGCTCTTACTCAGCATCTCCCATGCCCTCAGGTTTGCCAAGCTGCTGCTGCGTCTTCCTGCTCTCAGGTCCATAGGCCTTAAGTGTCTAGAGCATCTGTTTTTCTTCAAGCTCATCGGTGACACCCCCATTGACACCTTCCTCATGGAGATGCTTGAGGCTCCCCACCAGCTTGCCTGAGCCCACACGCAGACGTGCTGTTCCTCACGCTGGGGGAGGGCACAGCGGCGAGGGACTCTGAGCCTTGGGGCAGGGTGGGGAGGGACCGTGTTCCTAAAATCGTGATGGCATGGAGGTGCACAGGGCAGAACTGAGGCCTCCGAGGGGGTGTCCCTAAACCCTGCAAGGGTTTGCTTGAGATCCCAAGTCAGAGGGGACCCAGACCACTGGTGGACCTCTACCTGCAGCGGCCTCAAGTCTCCGAGTTTGTCTGTTCTGCCATGGTCTGGGGGGGCTTTCTCACTCCAGCCTGGAGTGGCCTCTCCTCCCCCAGCACAAAGCACCGGCCTTGCTCCCAGGGCCTTGCTTCTTGTTGTCTTGCCTCACTCAGCAACCCCATCTGAAGAGTAGAAAGAGAACTCCTGCAGAGATGGATATTGGGGGGCAGGCCCCCCAAACTGATGGACATGGGAGTAAAACTCTTACAGGCCTTCCTCTAATCCAGCCTGGCAAATGGGGGCTTGTCTGGAAGGAGGGGACCCTGTTGCTGTCTCCTGGCCAGAGTCCCGTCTCACACTTCACCACCTCCGGCAGTCAGACTGAAAAAGGTGGTGTGGTGGTGGTGAAGGGGTGGTGGGAACCCATCTGCTATTTTTAATTTCCTCGAGGACAGAGACTTGCAGTTAGACTCAAAGAAGTACTGTACTTGCCCAGGTTGACTAAGAGATGCCAGTGCTGGAGGTGGTGTCTGGAAAGGCAGGGCCGGGGGTGCTCTGGGTTCTTGAGCGCTGGCCTCCCGCCGGTTCCCTGCCGCTCTTCTGTCTTGGGGAAGGGGCCTGGGCTGAGGGCAGGGCCAGGGGTGGTGAGTAGTCCTCAGGCCTTTCCTGTCCCAGCTCCCCCTGCAGCCCCGGGCTCACCCCATGGAGCCTGGGGACACCGAGTGTCCTGGCCTGATTGAGGGGAGATGGCCGGCCTGCGGAGGTGGGGTGCTGGGGCTGCATGACTTCTGCCCTGTGGCTCTTCTCTCCGAGGTTCCCTTCCCCTGTCTTTCACTCACGTAAAATCGCTTTCAAATTAAAATCGCTGTTTTCTGGACCGAAGTGACTGTCTTGGGGGTGGGGAGGAGCGCCGCCCCGGGCCGCGGGTGGGAGGGTATCCGGTGGGGAGCGCTCCCTGGACGCCGCAGGCCGCAGCCGTAGTTCCCTGGGGCTGGGAGGCAGGCGCGAGGGGGGGACACAAGGCGCGCTTTGTGGCGAGGGAGGGGGCCGAGGGTGCGCCGGGCCGGGGCGGGGCGGCCGTGGAGGAGGGCGGCCGGCTCTCAAAGGCGCCTTGTTCGCCGGCGCCCTCCCAGCGCCAGCGGGCGGCGGCGCCTCGGCTCGCTCCGGGCGGCCCTCCGGCCGCGCCGCGGGCTCCGGGCAGACCCGGCGCCGTGCCCGCCCGTGGGGGCGCCCTGGGCGCAGAGCGCCGGGGCCTCCTCCGGCGTTGCCCGCCTGGAGGCGGCCTCGTCCCCGAGTGACCCCGATTCCCGGATTCTGCCAACCCGCGTGGCCGCCCCCCGCCGCCCCCCTCCCCGACTGGATGCCTCTCCACCTGGGCTCCAGGACGCCCTGACGTGGTCCCCTCCCCTCCATCCCCTGGGACCCGATCAGCCTGTGTGTGGGTCTGTCCAGTCTCTGGCCTCCCCTCTAGCCGCACCCCCAGCCTCGACCCCCCCCCCCCCAGCGGCCGTGGGGTTGCAGGTCCCCAGTCGCTATCTATAGTGGTGTCTATAAATACCCCGCTCCGGGCCGGGCTCTGTAATTACAGCGGGCGGGCCGGGCCGAGGGGAAATAATTATGGAGACCCGATGGGGTGAGGGGAGGTAGCGACCCCCGGGCCCGCCTCTCCCCTCCCACTACATCCCGCCCCCGACTCTGCTGAAAGGGGGCTCTGGGTCTCCAAGGGGGAGGAACGGGGGAGGGGTCTTGTGACTGGACGTCTGGGTCCCCTCAAAATAAAGGGACTAGGGAAGAGATATTGGGGTTCCCCGAAAAGAGCATCCTAAGGTACAGGCCACTGAATCCCTGCGAGAAGCAGAGGAGAGCAGGCCGAGGGCCACGAGGGAGGGTTCCCGTTCGCGCCCCCCCCAACCAGGTGGAGGTCGGGGGTGGGGTTTCCCTCGGTGGCTGTGGGCGGGCGGTTGGAGGCGGGGGCTGGGCCGGGGGCGGGAGCGAGGTGGGGGCTCTGGGCCGCTGGGGTGGCCGGGGACACACAGGAGCGGCGGCCACCGAGGAGGGAACAGCGCCGGAGCCCCGACGGCGTCTCGCTGCATGGAGCTGGGTCCCTGAGAGCCGTCGCCACCCGGCAGCCTCCGACTTCCCCAGGAGCCCGGCGTGCTCGCTCTCTCTTGCAGCCTCGGGGTGCCCAGCGCCGCCGGCGTCCCCTGGTCCCCGGGAGTGGGCGTTCCGGGCGCCAGCCATGGAGCGGTGCAGCCGCTGCCATCACCTCCTGCTGCTGCTGCCGCTGCTGCTGGGGCTGAGCGCCGCCCCTGCCTGGGCAGGTAAGCAGAGTCCCAACGCCTGGGTCATCGGAATCAGGCTGGAGGTCCGCGTGTCCCCGGGACAGGGGACAGCTGATACCTAGGGACGGGACGCTTCTGGGTCTGAGAATGGGATTTGGGGCGGTCAAGGGTCCAGGCTGGAGGGCAGGACACCTGGGTCCCTTGGAGTCAGAATGGGCATTTGTTTTCCTCTCTGAAGTGACCAGGGGAGGGCAGGTAAGGCTGAATGGTGGAGGGTCACGTGAATGGGGCTGGATGCTGGGGTCCTCCAGCAGGGCCAGCGTGGTCCAGCCAGGCGCTGGAGTCAGGGGCAGATGTGAGTGTTGATACATGGGAGGTGCATGTCTGTCTTCTTTCTGTCCGCATCTTCGGGATGAGAGGGCTAGCATCCTGGGGTCAGAGCAGAGACCGGTAAGTAGAGAAAGAACAGACACCTGGACTGTTTGTCTCACTGGCTTCCCCGCCAGGATCCCCTTCCCCCTCTTGTGCCCTCGATGCTGCCACGCGGCTGGCTCTGGGGAGCCGTGGGGCTGACTGCCAACAGGACGGCCGCTGGACAGGCCAGGATCAGGTGTCTGAGGCAGGAGCCAACTCTCTGCATTCCTGCCCCGCCCCTCCCCCTCTGCCCAGCCGGGCTCCCCTGGGACCCTGGCCTCCACAATCCCAACCTTTTCCTTCTTTTCCCCGGGATCCAGAAGTCCTGGCTCCGGGGAAAGGGGGTTTGATATCGGCGAGGAGGAGGCTAAGAGTACCTGGGTACTAGGCAGGCTGGAGTAAGCCCCCCCACCCCAAACCCTGGAGACTGATCTGCATATAACTTGACTATTTATTTCTTCTGGTCAGAAAAGCAGCATAAAGGATTTAGATTAGATTACGGAAGGAAGAACTTTCAAGGCAAGAGGAGCTCAGGGACAGAAAATTGAAGTACGGGATGTCTGTAGACCCTAGGAGTCTTTTTTAGGGAGAAAAGGGATCCTTTAACTTGGAGGCAGAGAGGTGGCTGAGATGGCTGTCTCTTATTTGGGGGCTGAGTGGGTAAAGGTGGGACTCTGGAGGGAAGCAGGTTAGCGTGAAATTCATCAGAACGGGGCAGAGTAGTGGGGGTGATGGGGTCACCAGTGGGGGGACTGGGGCAGACTGAGGCCAGAGACAGGGGGGCCCCTATGTGACTTGAAGTAGGAAGCCGGGTGGGCAGACCTGTGGCTAGGCCGTCTATAGGGTTGAGCTGGACTCTCCTGGGGTTTGGTAGAGGGTGGGGGCCCCTGAGGTCTCCTTGGCCTGGGGTCTCTGTGAGTCTCTGTGTCTCTGTCTTACTTACCCTTCGTCTCTCAAAGCGGCCCTTGTGTGTTGATGTTTGCGGAGCTGCCACACCGGGGGCCAGGCTAGGGCAGGGAGGTGGGAGGGGGCAAGGCCGTGGTTTCCCGGCTTCTGGACTCAAAGGGCCTTTTCTCTGCCTGCCCGCCCCACCTCACCCACCTCACCCAGCTCTGCGCTCCTGATCTCTTTGGCCCCTGCCCTGCCCCACAGTTCTGTGAAAGTTTTGCTGGAACTTTCTTTGGTTTTCTTCCAATCTGGAACTGATGGTGTGAGAAGTGTGTGTCTGGGGGAGTGAGGGAGAAAGAGGCGACCTCTGTCTCCTGGGGAGTTTGAGCCCTCGGAAGCTGAGTTCTAGGCAGACAGGGCTGGTGGCCTGGCTCTAGAATCTTTGGGCCACGGGTGGCAGGGGTGGTGGGGCAGGGTCGAAGTTCCAGGTGTGGGGAGCTTGCCCGGGTTTTGGGCAGAGGACTCTGATGGGATCCACAGATGTGCAGCTCCGGGCCCTGGATCTGCTCCCGCTCTGCGTGGCAGCTTCAGGCTCCCCGCGCGCCCCCGCCCCCCAGCCCATCTCCCCAGCCAGGGGCATTGGCTCCGGGGCTGGCTCCTTCTTGTATCTCCTTTCCCTGCATGGTCAGAGTGGCCCCCGCCTCCCCCAGACATGGGGACTGCAGCAGCTTGACGCCCCCTCTCCATAGGGCTGCCTGTCTACTCCCTCCCTGGTGGCCCCCCAATCCCTCCCGTGCCCAGGATGATGGTTTGCCCAGATGTTGTTTATGCTGGAGACACTGGACAGAGGCCAGAGACCCAGAGACCGAGAGATACAGAAAAGGAGGAAGAGCCGGAGAAAGGAAAAGATGGGTAGAGGGCGAGAGAGATGGAGGAAGACGAAGAGCCGGGGAGAGAGCGAGTCAGAGAGACAGAGCACGTGAAGGGGAGGCAGGTGGAGTTGGAAGAGAGAGATGAATAGAGAGACTTCCCTGGTGGTCCCGTGGGTAAGACTCTGTGCTTCTAATGAAGGGGGTGCGGGTTCGATCCCCGCTGGGAAGAGAGTCCCACATGCCAAGCACCACAGCCAGAAAGTAAATAATAAACTGATTAAAATAGTTACTTGCGCTTTCTTTAAAAAACAGAAAGACAGAATAAAGAGTAATAGGCTGAGAGATGGAGACAGGGAGACCGAGGCTGGGAGGAGTGGTGGTGGGCATGGAGCTGAGTCCTGGCCCAGCCCTGCCTTTTTCCAGGTGACTTTTGTTTCCCATCCATTCAGGCTCTGTTCAGAAGTGTGGAAGGATGAGGTGACTTATATCCTCCAGGGCGTTTGAGCCCCACGAACCTGATCTCTAGACCCCCAAAGTCCCCTGGGCAGGCCCCCTGAGTGCGTGCCTTCCCCTGACCCTCGCGGACTCTCCCAGGTGCAGCCCCCGTGGACGTGCTTCGGGCCCTGAGGTTCCCCGCCCTCCCTGACGGTGTCCGGAGGGCGAGAGGCATCTGTCCAGCTGATGTGGCCTACCGAGTGTCCCGCCCCGCCCAGCTCAGCGCACCCACCCGTCAGCTCTTTCCAGGTATGAGTGACACGCCCACGCCGGAGTAGGGAGAGCCATGGCCGGCCGAGGCCATGGGGGGTGGGATCAGAGGGGAAGGGGTTAATGGCTCACCTTGCCTCTCACTCCACCTGCGTGTCTGTGTCCCAGGAGGCTTTCCCAAAGATTTCTCTCTGCTGACTGCCGTCCGGACCCGCCCAGGCCTCCAGGCACCCCTCCTGACCCTCTACAGTGCCCAGGGCGTCCGGCAGCTGGGCCTGGAGCTCGGCCGACCCGTCCGCTTCCTGTACGAGGACCAGACTGGGCGGCCTCCACCGCCGGCTCAGCCTGTCTTCCGAGGTCTCAGCCTGGCAGATGGCAAGTAAGTCAGTGCGCTCCTCTGGCCTGTCCGGCCTGTCTCTTAGGAGCTCCCCTCTGATTCCTGCCCCCAGAACCCCCACCCCCTAATGTTTGTTGTTGTTATTGTTCAGTCACTCAGTTGTGTCTGACTCTTTGTGACCCCTTGACCGCAGCACGCCAGGCTTCCCTGTCCTTCACCATCTCCTGGAGTTTGCTCAAACTCCTGTCCATTGAGTCGGTGATGCCATCCAACCATCTCATCCTCTGTCACCCCCTTCTCCTCCTGCCTTCAATCCTTCCCCTCAAATCTAGGAAATCCCTTTGGGCCACTACTCGCTTATCCACTGCCCAAATTTTAGTCGTCTCTTCTAGCCCAGAGTTTGGGCTTCAGAGATTAAATCCTTGCGCACAGGACTACCTTGTACCTTGGGCAAGTTACTTGACTATTTTTTTCTTTTATTTATTTTTATTTTTAAAAAACCTTTTGATTTTTTACTGGAGTATAGCCAATTAACAATGTTGTGATAGTTTCAGGTGGACAGCAAAGGGACTCAGCCATACATATCTGCTTGACTTTTTTGAGCCTTGGTTTCTGTGTCTGAAAAATAGGGATAATGGAATTGTGAAAATCAGATGAGAAGGGGATCGCATGGTGCCTGGGGTGTTGTGAGCACTCGGTAAATGGTAGCTACTGTGACTGCTGCTGTTTTGTCATTGGCTTGTCAACCTTTTCGTCAATAGCTCCCCGGCCCTCGTGACTTTCCTCCCTTCGGTCAGTCGCTTGAACCTCTCCCCACTCCCCCACGACCAGGTGGCATCGTGTGGCTGTGGCTGTGAAGGGCCAGTCTGTCACCCTCATAGTTGACTGTAAGAAGCGGGTCACTCGACCCCTCCCCCGAAGTGCCCGTCCAGCGCTGGACACCCTGGGTGTGATCATCTTCGGTGCTCGGATCCTGGATGAGGAAGTCTTTGAGGTAACCGCAACGACTAGAGAGAGGAGTGATTCCTGGTGCTGTATCTTGTGTTCACGCCCCTCCTGACCTCAGTACTCCATCTGCCTGTGTCTTGACCCTTCACTTTTCCTTTCATAAATGTCTATTGCTACTTCCTCTCTTCAGGACTACTTTTTTTTTTTTTTTGGTGGAAGAATTAGGTGCCTGTTTATATGGCAGGATTGTCCATAGTCATTTATTCTGTCAGGCAGTTTTCATTAGTCCACCCATCCATCCACCCTCTCAACTGATCCATCCACCCATCCATTCACCCATCCATTCATTTACACACTCACCCACCTCCTCAAGTGTTTGGGCTTGTATTCTCCCACCTGCCTATTCTTCCCCTGCTCGGCCCCTCCTTCCTTGAAACCACCCATCTGTTCATCTGTCCTTCCATCCATCTATGCTCGTTAAGTCCTCCATCCATCTGTTCATTCATCCATCCACTCATCCACCCTGTTTGCGTGTGCATGGAAGGATACAGGCATGCATCCCGTTTACCCCCCATCTCTTCATCCCCCCACTTTCCATCTAGCCATTTCTTCACTTCCTTCCATCTACTTCCATTTCTATCTACTCTGTGCCTCTCATTTTTCTACGTATCAGTCCACGCACACATACATTCACTCATTCATCATCCATCAACCCTCTCATTCAGTCAAATGTTTGAGCCCCCATTCACCCACCCAGCCATCTATCCATCCACCCATCCATCTGTCCATGCACCCACCCAGCCAGTCAATGTTTTCTGAATACCTGCTGGTTCAATGCGAAGGGGAACGGTGAAGAATATCATCAGATCTCTATCACTCCAAGGAGCTACCAGTTCTGCTCTGGAGTTGAGACAGTATTCACAAGCTATAACCCACCCCCATACAGGCTTTGCTCAGTACCACATGTGGGCACAAGAATATGCTACTGGAAATCAGGACTGGCTTCCCCCCGTTTCCAGAGGTCCAGAGAATTCTTATCATCACTGCATTGGAGGGTCAAAGCAACTAAGGTTGGGCCACTGTCTCCAGAAGCCCCTGTGAACAGGCTCATGCACGATCACATGGGCAGGGTATAGGCCAAGAGCTGAACTTAGAGTGGAAGGCTTGAATTCTAGTCCTGACTCTACCACTTGTCGTGACCTTGGACCAGTCATCGTCTCTTGGAACTTTTATGAATGCACTGTGCTTGGAAAATGAGCATGAAGATCCTTGTCCTGCTGACTCTGATCCTTGTCCAACTGTCTAGCTGTTGTGAAGGTTCGATGGGATTATGAAAGAGAAGGTCCTTTCAAACCTGAAAAGAAAGTGCACGTGGGAGGGCCGGTGAGGACCGTCTCCATCATGTAGTCTAACCTCTGACTGGCCTCTGACCCATGTCCTAGATGCTATGCTGCATCTCTCTGAAGCCCTCTCCGCCTGCCTCCATTAGTGTCCCTTCCTCTTTGCAGGGTGATATTCAGGAGCTTTCCATCATCCCGGGGGTGCAAGCTGCCTACGAATCCTGTGACCAGAAGGAGCTGGAATGTGAGGGGGGTTGGAAGGAGAGACCTCAGAGACAACAGTCTCACAGAACCCAGAGATCGCCGAGGCAGCAACCACCAAGACTTCACAGGCCACAGAACCAGGAACCCCAGGCACAGGTGAGGCAGCTGGGCGCACCCCAAACTGCAGCACCCCCTAGGGAGGGAAGCCGCCACCACAGTGCCCCAGGGGAATTCCCCCAATGGCCTGGAGCCCCCGTCCTTTGCTGGGCTCCTGTTCTCCCCTCCCTGTATCCCCTCCCCAGCCGTTCCCTCTATTCCCATCACCCCGCCCTCCTCCCAGTCCTCATTCATCAACCTTTTTATTTTCATGTAAAAATAAAAAGTCGTTATGAAGAATTCATGGCTGGGCACTGTGTCCCCTCCTTATGTCTCCTCCTCTGCTAGTCTTCCTGGAATGGTGTCCTCGGGTTTTCCATCTCTTCCTTGAATTAAGAGATTGGGAGGCCATGGAGGGTGGGGGTGAGAATTGGAGGGGGCGAGGCAGAGGTTGGGAGAGCTGAGGAGGGAGAGACAGAGACAGGAGAAGCTGAAATGGGGAGACCCAGGAAGAGATGTGGAGAAGGAGTAGAAGGTAGAGGCCTGTGCAAGCGAGCGTGCAGGGCCCTGTCTCTGGCCGATGCTTGTCCCGGGAGGGGCAGGATTGGGAGCTGTTGGTGGGCTGGGGGGAAGGGCAGGGAGGCTCTGAACGGGGTGGAGTCCTGACAGCTAGAGTGACAAGTGTGATCTGGGGTCAGTGGTCTGAAAGTTGGAGGCTCAATCTCTTAATCATGTCTGCTTCTGTCCTACGTTCGGGACTCACCCCCCTCCCCACCCTCCTTCCCCGCCCCACTCCCCCGCCCCCTCCCCCACCCCTCCCCGCCCCCTCCCTCACCCCCTTCCCACCCCCATCTCTCTCCTGACTCCTATCCCTCCATCACCCCCAGCTACCATCCACCTCCTCATCCCCCCACCCACCCCCTTTCCACCTATTCCCACCTCCCCTCCCCAAACCCCAGCCCACTGAGTCTCTCTACTATGACTACGAGCCCCCCTATTACGATGTGATGACTACGGGCACCACCCCTGATTATCAGGTAAACTTGAGGGACCCCTTCCCTTGCCCTGTTCTCCCCACCACCCCCTTGCAAACATCTAAGACACTGTCCTCCCCCTCCCACTTTGGGGAGAGCCACCTTGTACCTGGATCAAGGGCGTGTGCTCACTGCGCCTCCTGTGTCTCTCCGCTGCAGCGACCTCCAGGCCCCAACCACAGGGCTCCCACTCCCCCCAGGGGGCGTCGGACCCCTCCCCGAAAGCCTGCCCCTCCTGCCAAGAGGTCAGCGGCCCGGCAGGCGTCCCTCTCACCAGGCCAGAGGCCCTCTCGAAGTGGAGGTTCCAGCCCAGCCCGGGGCCAGCCTCCCCTCCCCCGGCACCCAGCTCAGCAGGCAGCTCCCCCCACTGCCCGGGGCCCCCCCAGGACCAGAGGCAGCGGTTACCGGCAGGTAGAGCCGGGGCATCCAGATCTCTGCCCCCGAACCTCTAAGACCTCGGAGATTCACTCTCCCTGAACTGTACCCCCTTCAAAGGGGCTGCAAGATCTGAGATTGCCCCCACCCCCCAGCACAGACAGACACTGCCCTCGACGGGACAGGACGGGCTGCTGCTTGGCCTCCCTCTCCGCTAACCTCTTTCCTCCTTCCCGCCCTCTGCTCCTCTCCCCTCTCTTGCCCTTGGGGTTAGGACCCCACCCCAGGTGAAGAGGAAGGAATCCTGGAGTCAAGCACTTTGCCACCCCCTGAGGAGGTAACTCCGTCCTCACCCTCGCCCCAGCTAGGGGTGCTGGGCGTCTGTGACCTGCTCCCCTTGCCCTAGATCGTCTTGATGAACCAGCCCCTCTTCTGGCCGGAGGGCTCTTTATCACCTTGTTCATGATGTTCTGTCTCCTGGTTACTCCAGATCTCTGAGTCTGCTTGTCTCTCTCAGAACAGCCGTTTTTCTCCAGTGTCCATGTCTCCTGCCGTTATTCTTTGACTCTAGGGTCATCTCCTTCCATGCTGATGTCAAGTGGTTGTACTTCTGTCATATTTCTGTTCCAGGAGCCATTTCTGTCCAACCCTGTCACTTTTTGTCTTTCCACCAATTTCTTTGGTCATTCCTTGGACCCCTTCTTCCATTATTATGTCCGTGGACTGTCCACTCTGTGTCCAGCCCTCCGGCCACCCTTCTCGTTACCCCTCGTTTCTTCCAACCAAGCCCACTTTCTGGACCTCTCTCCTCGTTGGGGCCCTTCGATGGCCATCCCCCTTCGCTACAATGGCTCCCCTTGCTTTTCTTGGGAGGAAAATGGCCCCCATCACCCTCAGTACCCTTTGGGCTGGAAATTGTCACTCTCTGGGGTCCAGGGGAAACCTCTTCTTAGCCCTAACGCCCCCGTCTACCCCTCTCCCTCCCCACCCCCGGGAAGGAGCAGACAGATCTCCAGGTCCCCCCCACAGCCGACAGGTTCCTGACAGAGGAGTATGGGGAGGGTGGCACAGACCCCCCAGCAGGGCCCTACGATTACACCTACGGCTATGGGGACGATTATCGCGAGGAGACGGAGCTTGGCCCTGCCCTCTCTGCGGAGACAGCCCACTCGGGAGCCGTAAGTCAAAGAAGCTCCTCTTCCACTCTTGACCTCCAGTGGGAGCTACAGAATCGCTTCCTGTTGTCTTTGGCTGTTGTCTGTTGTCTGAGAGCTACTTCCCACTGGTGATTGGCCATTTTTCGTTCACATAGATTGTATCTGTTGCTTGAAAAGGTTACTTCCTGGCTTCCCTTGTCAAACGTCTTACTCTGTGACTCCTTATGGTTCCTTCTGTCTGAAGCATTTGGTTTTGTTTTTTTTTTTCAATCCTATGGCCACTTCCTGTCTTTCCTGGTCCCTTCCTATCTCCATCAAGCTGGATTTCATAGGCTTTTGGTCATAAGCCCCTGTCATATGTCCATTTTCAGTCTGTCTCCATCATTTCTTCTTAATCAAAACAATTTCTTATCCATGTTGCTGCCAAACAATCTAACTTTCTCTGTCACATTTTCTAACCTACCGGCCACTTCCTGCCTGTCCCCCCTGCTCCCAGTCATGACATCCATTCAGGTGACTGTGTCAGATTGGACTGGAGGGGACTTATTCTTTGTGTTTCAGCTCTAGGTTTTCATGCTGTCTTATCCTTTGATAATAAGCCACTTCCTATGTGTCTCAAGTCATCCAAATCATAAAGTTTTCATTGTGGGCCTAGATATTTATCATGGCCACTTGGCATGTGTAGGTTTTCTGAAAGATGTGTGTTTTCTGGAAGATGTGTGTTTTCTGGAAGAATTGTCTTTCATTGTCATAATCCATTTCCGAGAGTCACTTTCTGTCTGTTTTGTGAATTTCTCTTCTTTCTTGGTTGAGGCAGCCATGTTGTTATTGAAGGTCCACTTCCTGGATCCTCTTTCCTTGGCTGCTTCCTGTCTGTCCCACCACTTCCTGTTTATCTGGTTCATTTTCTGGCCATCTTGGCCATGTTTGATTTTTCTTGGCCCTGGTATCATTCCTGCTTCCAAGAGTTTGTCCCTTTGTTCTGTCTCCCTTAATTGTGTCCTGTGTTTGCAGCCACTCCCTGTCAGTGGGGCATTTCCTGTGTACTCACTTCATCTTTTGCTTGCCTTGCAGTCAGAGCTGTTTTCTCCACCCTGCCGCCTGATTCCACCCTCCCTGCTCTAATATTGCCCCCCTTGACCCTCTGCTGCCTTTCCCTTATGCCGGAAATTTAGGATTGATCTGGGATATGGGAGAGTTTAGAAAATGATCATTATTGTTCGGTCAGGATGGAGGTAGAGGGGGGCATTTTGAAGATCTTTGTTGAGAGAGTCGGGAGAGGTGGTGAATAAATATCCCCCATTCTCCCTGTCCTTATCTTGGTTATGGCCTCAGAGTTGGGGGTGGGCATTTGACTGGAAGTGTGGAAGAGAGGCTACTGGTAGGCTTGAAGTTTAAATGAGGGTTAGAGAAAGGGTGTAGCTTCCATGCTGGGAGCGGCGCTGGAAGGAGCTGAGGGGCTCAGTGCTGGGGCTTGAGGAACTGAGCCCAAGTTGTATTTTTTCAAAATCCAGTTACAAGCTCCAAGTTTGAGGTATCAGTGGGGACTGCTCTCCAAATCTACTTAGAGTATGAATGTCTAATCTCTGGGGAGTTTTAAACTTGTGAACCCCTTGAAACTCTAAGTGCAATTCTGTGCATAAGGGCATACCCTTTTTCTTTTCTGGAGAAAGACACTGTAGATTATGTCAGATTCTCATATGGATGCATGACCTCCCCCAAACCCAAGAAAAAAAATCTGTCCAAAATCTTAGAATCTTACTTGGTGAGCTGGGTTAAAGGTGAGGAAGTTGATGGTTTCTTAAGGTCCTAAGGAAGTGTGGGAGATAAGGTACAGTCCTCCAGGAGAGGATCTGGGAAGACTGGGGGTCTGGTGTCCCAGGAACTGTCTGGGGACCTTCCTGAGAGAGGTTCTCAGGGAGATGGGGAGAGTGTGTTTGCCGAGGTGGGGCAGGGAATTGGGGGGTGGGGAACCCCGAGATCTCCCTTGGCAGACCTGGGCGTTCTGTGAAGAGGGGGTCTTGGAGGAGGACCAGGGAGTTCGGGGGGTTAGGTCAGAGAGGTCTCCAGAGGCCCTGCGACTGCAGCAGGGAAGGGCAGCCCCGGCGTCTTGGCTGCTCACGGGCCCCACTGGGGGTTACATGTGTGTCTCTGTCAGGCTGCCCATGGACCCCGGGGGCTGAAGGGAGAGAAGGGGGAGCCTGCGGTGCTGGAACCTGTAAGTCGCTCTGGTCACTGAGCAGAGGGCAGTGGGAGGAAGGGAAGGAGGAGGAAGGGAAGGAGGCAGGTGCTAGCCCTACAGCCTCTGACTTTGAACCTTCGGCTCCACAGGGCATGCTAGTGGAGGGGCCCCCTGGTCCAGAAGGCCCTGCGGTAAGTTCTAGCTGTGACCCTCCACCCCAGCCTCCGTTCTTTTTGCAGAAACGCTTCCTACCTGCTCACCTGTGCCTTCCCGGCATTGGCCCAGGCCTCCTTCTTAGAACTTGGAGCATCCTTCCTTCCAATCAGAGCTTCCCAGATCCCTAGATTTTTCTGTGGAGACCACCCCCAGCCACATACCCCTCTTCCATCTGACCGCCCACATCTGACCCCCTTTTCTTGTGTTCTTCAGGGATTTCCTGGTCCCCCTGGTATCCAAGGCAACCCAGGCCCAGTTGGAGACCCAGGCGAGAGGGTATGAGAGCATCCTGTGGGGGTGGGGAGGGCTGCAAAAGCGCTGCTGGATCCAGGGTGGGGTACCATTCTCAGTGATTTCTCATCAGCTAGTTGATTACTGACGGAGGGGCTGCTGTGCCCTCAGCACCCAGAAGAGAAGGCAGCGTGTGGTTGGAGAGGGGAGCAGTGTGGTGTCTCACTGTCATTTTTCTCCATGACATGGTTCTCCATGGGGTGTGGGGAGATCTAGGGAAGTCTGCATCTATTCCGTTGCGGAGGGTTTCAAGATGATGCCAGGGCCCTAACAACATGCTGTCATTCCATGTTTCTCCAGGGCCCCCCGGGCCGAGCAGGGCTCCCTGGATCTGATGGTGCCCCTGGCCCTCCTGGAACATCCCTCATGCTCCCAGTGAGTGGTCTTCTGGGCTTTGTGGAACAGGCTGAGGGGAGGGCAGGGAACCGTGTCACCAGGAACCAGAGGGGGAGGAAAACCTAGGAGGAGCCTTTTGGGACGATCCACCCAAAGAATGTGATCATCGGGGTGGAGGGTTTAAGGCCTTGTTGATGATCTAGAACCAAACATGGAGCATCTAGAATCAGGCAGAAAATCCCAGATTTCAGGGAATCTAGAACTCAAAGAGTCTTTGGGGAGGAAGAGGCTGAGAGTGAGGAAGGGAGACAGGAGCTGAGTTTCTGAAAACCTCTGAGTGATGACCCAGAGCCCGTGGGAAACACTGGAGGAGGGCTTAGGGTATCTGGAACCTGGGAGATGGGGCCCATGTGCTGGATGATGCCTCTGGTTTCGGGGGTCACGTGGATTTCCTGGAAGAATCTAGACTTTCTTCTTCTTCTTGCCCCGCAGTTCCGGTTCGGCAGTGGTGGGGGTGACAAGGGCCCCGTGGTGGCAGCCCAGGAGGCCCAGGCCCAGGCGATTCTGCAGCAGGCGCGGGTGAGTAGGACTGGGGGTCTTGGGGTGGGGATGGGAGGGCTGTGGTGGGGGGAAGAAGGCACGAGGAGGGGTTGGAAAGGCAGATTGGCGTGAGTGTAGGGCAGGGAGAGGTCTGGGTTGGCTTGGGGGCTGACAGGGAGGTTGAGGACGATCAGGGCAGTGGAATGAAGGTCAGGGAAGAAGGGTGAATCTGGGAGGTGACCCAGGGTCTGGGGTGCTCCTGCTGCCTGTGCTCAGCTCTGCCATCTGCTCTGCCCCCCTAGATGGCTCTCCGAGGACCCCCCGGCCCCATGGGATACACAGGCCGCCCTGGCCCCCTGGTGAGTGCGTGGGGTGTTGTGATAGAGGATCCTTTGTCTACGTGTGGGGATGTGGACAGTCCTGGAAAAGGACCAAGTTGAGAGAGATTTTGCTTCATTGGGGGAGGGCCCTGCAGCCTCCAATGGGCATGTCCTTCAGCAAGCCCCCCTCTCTTCTCTTCACAGGGACAACCCGGGAGCCCTGGCATGAAAGGAGAGTCTGGAGACCTGGGACCTCAGGTGACAGCATCCCCCCACCTGGTCCCAGCTCAGTGCGCCCCCGCACCCCGCCCCCGCTGTCTGTGCCCACTAACCCTGCCCCTGCGTCTCCCTCCTAGGGTCCTAGAGGACCTCAGGGCCTCATGGGCCCTCCTGGCAAGGCAGGGCGAAGGGTGAGTGACGGGGGTAGGATGGGAGGGGGTGGGGGATGGAGATAGGGTGGGGGGTGTGTAGGGCTGGGCCCCTGCTTGCTCTGACACCTCCCCTGCACCCCCAGGGCCGAGCAGGTGCTGATGGAGCCCGAGGGATGCCTGGGGAACCTGGAGTGAAGGTAACAGGCCTGGGCCCCTCTCTGATGCCCACCCGGAACTCCCGAGCTCATCTGTTTCCTGGGGATAACCGAGGGTCCCCACAAAGCAGCCCCGCCCCACTCAGGACATGATGGGAAAGGGGCTGGCGCCTCACCTGGGCTGGCCCTCTTCTCCTTAGGGTGACCGAGGATTTGACGGCCTCCCGGGGCTGCCTGGGGAGAAGGGACACAGAGTGAGTATGGGGGCACGTGGGGTGTTGTGATGGGGGTAGATCTTTGTGGAGGGGAGGGGAGGGAGGGATCGTGAGGCCCGGGAAGGGGCTGAGGGTCCTAGCGGGAGCCGAGAGAAGGAACTTCGTTCGACTCTGAAGACGGTCAGCGTCTGCCTGTGTTGGGGGCTCTGTACCCCTCTTACCTGGTGGCCCATTTTTCAGGGTGATACTGGTGCCCAGGGCCTTCCTGGGCCCCCTGGTGAGGATGGAGAGAGGGTAAGTGTTGCAGCCGGTGGGGCAGGCGGGGTGGGGGCTGGGGGCAGGAGGGGCCCGGGGTGGGAGCCGGGGGCGGGAGAGGTCCAGAAGGTGAGGCTGCTTCACATGTCTTCCTCCAGGGAGATGATGGAGAGATCGGGCCTCGGGGGCTGCCTGGGGAGTCGGTGAGTGTCGGGGGGGAGCGGGGAGTGTGGCTCGGACCCCAGAGGAGGGGCGTGGGCGTGAAAGGGACGCACTCTCTCACCCTCACGGGTCTTCTCCTCGCCTGGACGCAGGGACCTCGAGGTCTCCTTGGCCCCAAAGGCCCTCCTGGGATTCCTGGACCCCCGGTGAGTGACTGTCCCTGACCTCTGACACCGCCCCCTCCACCTTCCCTGAATGCCTCCCTCTTCCCTCCCCTCCGACTCCTCCTCCTCCCCCCAAACCCCCACTGGCCCCTTCAGCCTGCACCCGCAGGTGCCCACGCGGGGCCATATCCTGTAGTGCATCAAACACTTTGGGCATAGCAAAAAAAAAAGTCCTCAAGAGAAACAAAACAAAGCCCCACAAACCCACAGACCAGAGCCCCTCGCCCTGTGGACCCGGGCCGGCTGTGTTTGCTTAGGTTCGGGATGAACTGGAGGGTGTCCCACTGCACGCCTGCCCCGTCCCTTTGGGATGGCCTGGCTTCAGAAACCACAGGGCCCTCCAGGGCTCACGCCCGTCTCATGTTTCAGGGAGTCCGAGGCATGGACGGTCCCCACGGTCCCAAAGGCAGCTTGGTAAGTGATGGGCGTGGAGCCCCCCCCCAGCCCTCCACCCCCGGTGTCTCTGCCTAGGTCCTCATCCCTTTGCCCCTTCGGCCCCCTGCCTGCTTCCGGTTCTTGCCCCCTTGTCCGTCCCTCCTGGGAGTCGGCTCCCCTGCCTGGCTTGTTCTGTCACCATTTCCTTCTGACCCCTGCCTGGCTGCCTGTATCTAGGGACCCCAGGGAGAACCAGGACCTCCCGGACAACAGGGCACCCCTGGGACCCAGGTGAGTGGTCCTGTCCGCCCCCCAACCTGAGGGGCTTGCCCTGGGCTCTCACAGTGGGTCAGATCCTGTGTGGGGACTGGAAATGAAGGGTCTCAAGTCTTTGCCGCTGGTGCTGTGAACTGGGGCTGCTGGCTGGGGGGAAAGCGGGGCCCACCCCGGGGGGCCCCTGTGACATCTCTCTCTGGTGTCTAGGGCCTCCCCGGGCCCCAGGGTGCCATCGGCCCTCATGGAGAGAAGGTAAGTGACTAAGTGATCTGGGGGACGGTGGGTGTGCTGAGGCGGGTTGTAGGGAGACCCCAGATGTCTGGTTGGGACTGAGTGTCCTTGTCTGCGTGTAGGGTCCTCAAGGGAAACCAGGGCTGCCTGGCATGCCTGGCTCAGATGGACCCCCGGTGAGTGCCCCCACCTCTTCATACAAATCCCCCTTGACCCTCCACCCCAGGGAGTGACTTGCAAGCACCTCAGTGGGTATCCTTACTGAGTGTCCCTTGCCCTAGGAGGTCACTGGTGATGCCGCCAATGGTCAGTCAGCTTCATTAGGTTCCGGGGGCATTTGGGTCCAAGAAATGTAGAGAGGCATGCAGGAAGTGATAGGGACCAGTGGTCATGCTCTCCTCCCCCTACCCTACCTCCAGGGTCACCCGGGCAAGGAAGGCCCGCCCGGAACCAAAGGAAACCAGGTGAGCTCTTCCATGGCCCTCGCATCCCCTGGCGGGGTCTCCACCCAGACCCAGGCGTCCAAGTCCTCGGGATCACCTCGTGTCTTCATGCAGCTTTGACAGACCACCCCCTGCAACTCCCTCCAGACTCCAATTTGTCACTTCCCTTTCTCCCCTCAGTGACCCCCTGAGACCCTTTATCGACACCTCTCTGTCCTCTTCCAGGGGCCATCCGGACCTCAAGGTCCTCTGGGGTACCCAGGACCTCGGGGCATCAAGGTAAGATACCAGCCGGCTGGGAGAGGAAGGCCGAGGCCGGGGCGCCCAGCCAGGGCCCCGGAGCTCGGTTGTGCCAGCCCAGCCACCCCTCCTGACAGCTCGGTCTCTGTCCCCCCTCCAATTCCAGGGCGTGGATGGGATTCGGGGTCTCAAGGGTCACAAGGGTGAAAAGGTGAGCAATGCATCTCACCCCCAGCTCTCCCCTGCCTTCCGCCCACTCTTCTGCCCGCCTCTGCCCACCCCTTCCTGCCATCATCGGTGATGTCCTCTCACTCTATTTCTCAGGGCGAGGATGGCTTTCCTGGCTTCAAAGGGGACATGGGTGTGAAAGGCGACAGGGTGAGTAGAGACCTACTCGTTACCCCCCAGCTCCAAGCGCTGGTGACCCTCCCCTTTCAGCCCCCAGTTAACCAGCTTCCCCTGACATCCGCGGACGGCCCGTCTCCAGGCTCCCTCGAGGATCAGACCCCCCTTTAGAGCCCGATCCAAGCAGGACCCAGCCCCGTGCTCTGTGACCCACCGGCTGGCCAGTCACTGCCCTCTCCCTGCCCCTCAGGGCTCCTCGTCTTGCAGGAACTCCGGGGACCCCCACTGACCCCACCAGCCTCACTGGGGCCTGCCCCTCATCTCGGGGCTCAGCCCCCACCCCCAGTCCCCATCTCTCACCTCTCTAACCCTCTCACCCAGGGCGAGGTCGGAGTCCCCGGTTCCAGGGGCGAGGATGGCCCCGAGGGGCCGAAGGGGCGCACTGGACCCACGGGGGACCCTGGGCCCCCAGGGCTCATGGGCGAGAAGGTGACGGGGGAGAGGGGGTCAATGTCTATGCGCTCTAGGATGTGGAGGGGGTGAGGCCTGGGGTGCTGGGGTCAGAGTGGGTGTGGGGATGCCAATGGCTGAAGCCGGAAAGTCAAAGATGAGCGTGCATTAATTATGCTCCTGTGTCTGGCACCCCCTAGACACTGGTGGGTTGAGAGGGGCTATATTAGAAGCCTAGGAATGTCTCCATCATAAAGAGTTCACAACAGATTCATGGGGACATGCAGAGAGGCTGTTACAGGGTTCCTGGGGGTGCCAGGCAGAGGGAAACTGTGTCCAGACTCAGAGCAGTAGGTGCTCTGAGAAGGAAAAGAGTTGGAGAGGCCGTGCGCTCTGACATCTTCATGGTTAACTCTCACCTGGCTAACCCGTCCTGTCTACCCCACGGGGTGGGCACTACTATGGTCCTGAAGCACCAGGAGGTTTGGGGGCTTGTTCATCACACAGCCAGTGCGGGGTAGACCAGGGTTGGAGCCCCAGGAGTCAGGTGGCCGGATACCCGCTCCCCACATCCACTCCTTAGCCAGACAGGTCCTGAGGCCTCAGTGGGCAGGGTGTGGGGGGCAGGAGGTGGGGGCTGCAGACTGAGCCTGCGGCAAGGCGGGGCGGGGGCTGCAAGGGGGCTGGTCTTGGAGGAGCGGTCGGTCATGTGTGCTGGGGAGGAGGGAGCAGAGGTGCCAGGCAGGCAGGGGATCCCAGCGCCCTGCAGATTTTAAGATATAGGGGAGGCGAGATTCCAGCCCTGGAGTTCAGGAAAATCCACTCTCAGGAAGGAGAGATTACAAAAGCCAGGCAGCCTGGGGTGGGGTTGGGGAGGGATGAGGGTGGTGGGAGTGGGAGGCACGCTAGATGTTTGCTGTTTGGGGGCTGGGCCTCCAGGATGGAGTGGGATCCATGACCCCACTTGCTCCTGATGGCCCTCTGTCCGTCCACAGGGCAAGCTGGGTGTTCCTGGTCTGCCTGGCTACCCTGGACGCCAGGGACCCAAGGTGATTCAATGCCCCACTCTGCTCCTCTTCCTTTTCCCTTCCCTGATCTCTAATTGCAGGAAGCACAGATGGACAGAGCAGTGGGGGACCCTAGACAGAATTTAGTCCATGCCCATTCTACAGATGGGGAAACAGAGGCCCAGAAAGCACCAGGGCTTGTCTAAGGCCACCAAGTTATTGGCAGAGCCTGGGTCTCCCACCCCACTGCCTCCATCACCTCTCCTGACCCCCCTTGGCCTTTCCCCAGCCCACCCTTTTCTCAATTTCTCAGTTTTTCCCCTTTTCTATCCTCACCAGGGGTCCCTGGGATTTCCGGGTTTTCCTGGAGCGAGTGGAGAGAAGGGAGCCCGGGTAAGCTGGGGGAGGGGGGCGCTGTGGGGGGAGGGGCAGCTCTGGGGGGGCTCAGCCCTGATGCGTTGTCTTCACTTTGCTCCCGCCAGGGCCTGTCAGGGAAATCAGGGCCTCGGGGAGAGCGTGGCCCTACGGTGAGTGCAGCGGAAGAGGCGTGCGGCTCGGGAGCCAAAGGGGGTGCTTGGGAGTCTTTCTGGCAACTCTTCTGTCCTCTCTCTAGGGTCCACGTGGTCAGCGGGGACCTCGAGGCGCCACCGGGAAGTCTGGAGCCAAGGTTGGTGGACTCAGCAGGGCTCCATCTCCCCTCCGCCCCGGCGCCCAGCTGTGCCCCCTCCTCTGACCTCGGGGTTGGCTAGAGGTCAACCTCTCTTCCTCTCTGACCATCTCCCCCACAGGGAACCTCAGGTGGAGATGGCCCCCACGGGCCTCCCGGAGAGAGGGTGAGTGTGGTCAAGTCCCCTGCACCCCGGAGCTGTCCAGGGGGCCAGTGGTGCCAGGTCCCTCTCCATGGGGCGGGCCCCCTGCCCAGCCCGCTCCCCGTTCTCCTGACTCAACCAGCTCCGTCTCTAGGGTCTCCCTGGACCTCAGGGCCCCAATGGATTTCCCGGCCCCAAAGGACCTCCGGTAAGCTGCCCTCTGACTTACCTTGGTCCTGAATGTCCTTCTTCCTCACCCCCCTGCCCAGTCTAGAGCTCACCTGACCTCTGAACCCCTTCCAGGGCCCCCCCGGGAAGGACGGGCTGCCGGGACACCCAGGCCAGAGGGGAGAAGTGGTGAGTGGCACCCTGGCACCTGAAGACCCTCCCTCCCTCCCGTCCTGTCTGGAAGGCCCTCAAGGAAGGGTCTCCTGGCAGAGTGGCCCCCATCCCAATGCAGCTCAGAGCGCAGCCAAGGACTTGGTGGTGACCTGGGAGCCTGGAGTCCATGCCGTGTCCACGCCAGACTGTGTCCCGACCACCCTCTCCTCTCTTTCTCTCTCAGGGCTTCCAAGGGAAGACCGGCCCCCCTGGCCCCCCAGGAGTGGTGGGACCCCAGGTATGCTTGCCCCACACCCCCTTGCAGAGACAAAGGATCCCAGACCCTGGCGATTGGAATGTCTGCCTGTCTTCTCCCTTCTCCTGATCCTGGGCCCCTGAGCCTCCATTGCCTGCGGGGCTCCTGGGACTGGGGTGCATGGTGGGGGCTGGGTGTGAGCAGGGATCCCAAATTTCCATCTGTTTCCTGGACCAGTTCTCCTCTTCTCGCGTCTTGAAGCAGAAGAAGGTCCCCGACAGGGACACCAGGTGGTGTGGTCACTTCACACTGGGGAAGGGAGACCAGCGTGGAGGCCTAGGAGAGCCCTGGGGCATACAGGAAGGAGTCCTGGGTGGGTACCGCGAGGTGACCAGAGTGAGATGGGGGCGCTGAGACTGGAGTCTGTCTGCCTCTTTCCCAGGGAGCCGCAGGGGAAACCGGGCCCATGGGGGAGCGAGGTCACCCAGGCCCCCCCGGCCCCCCTGGAGAGCAGGGACTGACTGGAACAGCTGGAAAAGAAGGCACGAAGGTCAGCAGAGGGCCCGGGAGGGGGCATGTGGGAGCACAGGGTTCGGGTGCCTAAGGGGACAGCCAGCTAGGGATTTGAGGGCAGAGATTTCTCTGCCCAGCTTGGAGCCTGGCAGTGGTTCATCACCTTTGTTTCCTTTTAGGGTGATCCCGGACCCCCTGGGGCCCCAGGGAAGGATGGTCCCGCTGGTCTGAGGGGCTTTCCGGGAGAGAGAGGCCTCCCTGGCACTGCTGTGAGTGTGACCCCGACCCGGATGCTTGCAACGAAGCCCCGCACCTCCTGGCACCCCAGTGTCACCCCACTCCCACATCCCAGGCCCCATCCTTCCCTGCGTGTCTCCTAAGCTCCAGGCCTTGAGGTCCTCTTTCATCTCACGTCTGTTGTCCCCAATCTCTGGTTCACAGGGTGGGCCTGGTTTGAAGGGGAATGAAGGGCCGGCAGGTCCCCCTGGCCCCGCGGTGAGTCTGGGGTCCCTGGGGGGTGGGAGGAAGGGTGTGGGGCAGCATCTGGATTCGGGTGGGGCTGCAGACCGGGCAGAGGGAGGCTGGGGTCAGCATGAGGCCTCTGATGCTGGGCCTTTCTCCTGGGAACCGTGGCCAGGCATCCTCTGCTGTAGGGGGCTGTGGTCTCCCCTTTAGCAGGTCTGACGCTTGCTCCTGTCGCAGGGATCCCCTGGTGAGCGAGGTTCGGCAGGATCCGGGGGACCCATTGGCCCCCCAGGGCGCCCGGGACCGCAGGGTCCCCCGGGAGCAGCGGGAGAGAAAGGTGTACCGGTGAGTGCGGGGTCCGTGGGAGGCGCTGCAGAGGGGTCTGGGAGCTGCTGGGTCACGAGGGGTTTCCAGGGTGACAGTGTCTGTGGGTCATGACTCCTGCCTTCCTGTTCCACAGGGCGAGAAGGGCCCCATCGGTCCAACCGGCCGCGATGGGGTGCAGGGTCCCGTGGGGCTTCCTGGCCCCGCCGGGCCCCCGGGCGTGGCGGGAGAGGATGGAGACAAGGTGAGGGAACCCTTGGACTCAGCTTCCTGCGGATGAGCTTGCTGGTCTGGGGGTGGCCCCCAATCCCGGCGGCTCCTTCTGCCCTCCTGCCCTCTGCTTCCTCTAACGTCCCCCCTGCCTTCCCCCAGGGCGAGGTGGGAGATCCTGGACAGAAGGGCGCCAAAGGCAACAAGGGGGAGCACGTGAGTGTTCATTCCTCTGAAGTCTCACCTCTGCCCTTTAACCTCAGTCCCTCCGGCCCCGCCCCTTGTCTTGGCGTCTCTGACTCTTCTTTCTCCTCCAGGGCCCCCCGGGACCCCCCGGACCCATCGGGCCCGTGGGGCAGCCTGGCGCTGCGGTGAGTGACCGGAACCCGTCCGCAGCTTTGATTCTGCCCTCCATCTCCTGCTGCCCTCGGGAGTTGGGGGTGGGTGGGTGGGGGCTCTGGGCCTGCTGCCCGGTTCTGTGCGGGGCTTGAAAACCCCGGACCCAAGACCATCTCTGAGTCCTCATCCCTGCCCTTCCCAATCTCAGGGGGCAGATGGGGAGCCTGGAGCTCGGGGTCCCCAGGGACACTTTGGAGCCAAAGGTGATGAAGGAACAAGAGGATTCAATGGACCCCCAGGACCCATTGGTCTGCAGGTGAGCTGGGCAGAGGCGGCAGGGGCTGAGAGGTGGGGGTCACAGCGGGGCTGGTGTCTGCCCCAGACCCTCGCCAGCCCCTGCTCAGGAAGGAGGACTGGGGATGGGGCAGGGGGATGGGGCAGGGGGCTGGGTGGGTGGGTGGGAGGTGTGCAAGATCTGGGGTTAAGGGGACGGGGGAGGCCATGCTCCAGGTGGGTTGGTCACCTGGGTCCGCGTTGTGTACACCTGTGCAGGGTTTGCCAGGCCCCTCGGGGGAGAAGGGAGAAACAGGAGACGTGGGCCCGATGGTGAGTGCGGCCCCTCTGACGGGGTGAACCCCTCCTGACTCTAGTCCCCCTGCTCCCAGCACCCACCCCACCCTGGCCCGACTGCCTCCCTCCCCGCCTGCACGGCTGCTCCCCTGGCCCCCCGCCGCTCCAGGCATCCTTGGCTCGCCTTCTCTCACCTCCCGGCCCATCTCCGGGCATCTGTTTCTCTCCAGGGACCACCTGGCCCCCCAGGACCTCGAGGCCCAGCTGGACCCAACGGAGCGGATGTGAGTCCTCTGGCCCCGGTGTGGCCAGTGCCCTGCTTCCCTTCCCCTAGACTGTAACCTCTGGTCTCATCTCAGATGCTGAGAGACGCCGCTGGCCCCGGGAAGGCCTCCCGCCGTCTCATGGCTGTGACCTAAGGCCCTCCTCCAGGCTCTGCCCCCACAGGGCACTCCCTCCCCTTTATTTCTGGTTCTCTTTCAGGGTCCACAAGGCCCCCCAGGAGGTGTTGGGAACTTGGGTCCCCCTGGAGAGAAGGTACTGGGAAGGGGCACGTGGATGGTCTTGGGGGGTGAGTTTCTGCCAGTTTCGGTGGGGGCCTCAGAGGAGAGTGATGGGGGTGGGGGACCCCGGTGGTCCCGAGCTTGGCGTCAGTGCTCTCACTGCCGTGGCCTGTGCTCAGTCGTCCGAGGAACTATGCGCTGTGACCGAAAAAAAGGGAGACAGAGAGAGAGACTGGGAATATCAGGATTTGGGGGGGGCAGGGGAATGGAGGTTTTTGACCCCAGTCTCCTTGCAGGGGGAGCCAGGAGAGTCAGGATCTCCGGGAGTCCAGGGTGAGCCAGGGGTCAAGGTGAGTGGTTGCTCTGAGGCCTTGCTCCCCAAGCCCCACCCCCACCTTTTCTGTGACCTCCTGGAGCTGGAGCTCCCAGCCGTTCTCAGGGGGGCCTGGTCCCTGGGTCCAAGTGGGCTCTGCGGACTCCCGCCGTGGGCTCGGCTTCTGTGTGCACCCTGACGTCAGCAGGGGAACGAGGGGGAGGCTGAAGGCATCTTGGAAGCGGGGGCTGTATCCTCGATCAAGACTCCTTAGGGACCATCTGTAACCTCCGCCCATCCTTCAGGGTCCACGTGGGGAGCGCGGGGAGAAAGGAGAGACCGGGCAGGCGGGAGAGGCAGGACCCCCGGGGCCTAAGGGCCCCACCGGCGACGACGGTCCCAAAGGGAACCCCGTGAGTTTGGGGAGGGGGCTTCGAGGAGGGCCCTGTGAACGGAGACCTGGGGATATGCGTGCGAGGATCTTGGAGTGGAGAGGCAAGAGTGTGGGGGACTTGTGGGGGGAATGGGGTCTCCTGGGAGGGATTATGGAGTTTAGGATCCAGAGAGAAAGTGAGAGAAATTTAATAACCTGAAAGCCTTGGAGGGCAGGCAGTGCATGAGGTGGGGAGAAGGGCTACTGCAGGCCCTCTTCCCAGAGCGGTGCGGGTGGGCACTGCCCGTAGAGGGGGAGAGTGCGCCCCATGCCCCTGGGGGTCGTGCTGGCGCTGGGTGGGCTTAGGGGGAGCTGTGGCCCTGACCCTTGGATTCCCTCCGGATCAGGGTCCTGTTGGTTTTCCTGGTGACCCTGGCCCTCCTGGAGAAGTTGGCCCTCGGGTGAGTCTTACCCAGGGCGAGGTGGGGCAAAGAGGGTGGTCTGCGTGGCAGGTGGGCGTGGGCACTGGGGGTGTGGGGGGCAGACAGAAGAACGGGAGGATCAGCGGGTTTGGGGGTGATGCCCACCAGGCCTGGGCTCCCTCTGACCTTGCTTTGTCTCTGCAGGGCCAGGATGGTGCCAAGGGTGACCGTGGAGAGGATGGAGAGCCAGGACAACCTGTGAGTGCCCGTGACCCCCCCACCCCCAGGCCCAGTCCCCTCTGCTGTGCCCACACCCGAGGGCTCCCTCATCACCCCTCTCCCTCCCTCCACAGGGGTCCCCCGGTCCCACGGGGGAGAATGGACCTCCTGGACCACTCGGAAAGAGGGTAAGTGAGGTGGACCTTGTGGGCAGTCCTGGGGGAGGCTGGATGGGGCAATGATGGGCAGGATGGGGAGCGGCCTGGTGTCCCGGCCGTCCTTGGGGGAGGTGTGTGTGTGATCACATGTGTCTGTGAGCGTGCTATGCAGATTTGGGTATGTTTGTTCCTGTATGTCCTGTCTGATCTTGCCAGGGGTGGTGGTGTGTGTACCAACCAATCAGAATAGATGTGGGGGGAGATTCCCTGGTGGTCCAGTGGTTGGGGCTCTTTGATTCCACTGTGGGGTGCAGTGGGCACAAGTTTGATCCTTGGTCTGGGAGGCAGGAGGAAAAAGGCTGGCAGGGGATGAACCCTTTATTTACTGGTGGTATGTGGGCAAGAGGCTCTTCACCTAATGCACAGGACTTCTCAGTATTTTGACAGCTGGTACCATTGTAGCAGCTCTCACATCAGTGAGTGAGCCTCTGTGATTGTGTGTGTGTGTGTGTGTGTGTGTGTGTGTGCTGGTACCATTGTAGCAGCTCTCACATCTGTGAGTGAGCCTCTGTGATTGTGTGTGTGTGTGTGTGTGTGTGTGTGTGTGTGCTGGTACCATTGTAGCAGCTCTCACATCTGTGAGTGAGCCTCTGTGATTGTGTGTGTGTGTGTGTGTGTGTGTGTGTGTGTGTGTGTGTGTGCTGGTACCATTGTAGCAGCTCTCACATCTGTGAGTGAGCCTCTGTGATTCTGTGTGTGTGTGTGTGTGTGTGTGTGTGTGTACCAGGAGGACAGCTTGGGGGAGGGAGATGAGTCAGCTTCTGATTGTGTGTGTGTGTGTACGCGCGCAGGTGTGTGTGTCTGTGTGCATGGTGTGTGTGTGTATGTGCAGGGGTGTGTGTGTGTGCACGCGCACAGGTGTGTGTGTCTGTGTGTGTGTATGTGTGTGTACCAGGAGGACAGCTCGGGGGAGGGAGATGAGTCAGCCTCTGTGATTGTGTGTGTGTGCAGGTGTGTGTGTGTGCGTGCATGCACTGGTGTGTGTGTCTGTATGCATGGTGTGTGTGTGCACGTGCATGTGTGTGTGTGTGCGTGCACGTGCAGGGGTGTGTGTGTGTGTGTGTGTGTGTGTGTGTGTGTGTGTTCCAGGAGGACAGCTCGGGGGAGGGAAGTGAGCCTGGCTGCTCACGGCCGCCTGCACCCCCCTCCCCTCCTCCATCTGCAGGGACCTGCTGGCACACCTGGTCCTGAAGGGCGACAAGGAGAGAAGGGCGCCAAGGTGGGGAGAGGCCCCAGATGCTGGGACACCCCCTGCACTGCCCTGCCCCTCCTGGTCCTCACCCTCTGGCCTCCAGACGCCTCCCCACGCCCCCTCTTCCAGGCGGGGTTGCCTGTCCTCCTCCCTACCCCAGGGGTCTCGGGGGCTCGACCCCTCCCCTCTGTCTCACCCCATCCACCTTGGATCCGCTGCCCCTACCACACCATCCTCTGCCTTTAGGGACACTTCTTTGGTGTGTTTCAGGGGGATCCTGGCCCTGTGGGCGCCCCAGGGAAGACAGGCCCTGTGGGTCCTGCAGGCCCAGCAGGAAAACCTGGTCCTGACGGCCTGAGAGGTCTCCCTGGCTCAGTGGTAAGTCATGAGTGGAGAGGTTCGGCCGGGCTGGGAGGGGTGTGGTGGGGGGACACGTCTCCTGATCCCTGTGGTCCCCTCAAATCTGCAGGGTCAGCAAGGCCGTCCCGGGGCCACAGGCCAGGCCGGGCCTCCAGGCCCTGTGGTGAGTGACTGTGGATGGGGTGTGGTGAGGTGGGGCCCCTGGGGCAGCAGGCATCCAGCCTTGGAGGAAGTGGGAAGTGGTGGTTGGAGAGGTGGTCCCACCTCCCACAGGAGAGAGTGACTTTCTGTCTCCCCACAGGGACCCCCAGGGCTGCCTGGCCTCCGGGGCGATGTGGGGGCCAAGGGAGAGAAGGTGAGTGACCACGCGCGGCCAGGAGTCTCAGCCTCCTTGTGAAGCCTCCGGGGACCCCATGTTCTCGGGGAGCCCTCCTCAGTCGGGGCTGTGGCAGCCCCGGTCTTTCCACAGCCCTGGCCTGAGTCCCCCATGCCCTCTGGGCTCCGACCCCTGTGGTCCTCCTTCTCCCCATCCACGGGTCTCTTCTGTGGCTGCCCCTCACCACCTGTCTGCTTTTCCAGGGTCACCCAGGTCTCATCGGACTGATCGGCCCCCCTGGGGAGCAGGGAGAGAAGGGTGATCGTGGGCTTCCCGGTCCTCAGGGCTCCACCGGGCAAAAGGGAGAGACAGTGAGTGCAAGGCGTGGTGCTAGGAGGTCTGAGCAGATGGAGGGTGGGGACTCAGGGGGCGTGCTGCCGGCCGGGTTGGGGGTGGATACAGTGCTGGGCAGGGTGGGGCGTGGGCGGCAGGGAGGGGAGGAGGATGAAGTTGAACCCGGCCCCCCCTTCCTAGGGCATTCCGGGAGCATCTGGCCCTATTGGTCCTGGAGGGCCCCCCGGCCTCCCTGTGAGTATCCCATCTGTTCCTTCCCTCAATCCTCTAAACCCTGCGGCCCCCATAATCCCCCACTGGTTTCCACGGCAACCGCCAGCCTAACACGCAGAGGCCCCCATGTCCCCCATATGTTCTTGCACCTGCAGAGTTTCCAACCTGTCCTTCCAGCGCCTCCCGGGTGTCCCCTTGTCTCCCCCGCCTGCCCCTCCTGGGTAGCCCCAGGCTCCTGTGGACTCGTGACCTCACCTCTGCAGTTCTCCACGTCCCGACCTTCCCCTGTGGTGACCGCCTCTTTCTTGTTCCTCATTTCACAGGGACCTGCTGGCCCCAAAGGAGCCAAAGGAGCCACAGTGAGTGACCCCCAGCAGCTCTGACCGCCCTCCCACCACACATACAGCTGAACTCGACACTGTCTCTCCAGGACAAATATCCTACCCAGCCCTTGACCGATTTCACCCTCTGTAACCTTAATCGTGTACTTGACCTCTTGACCCCTCCGTGACCTCATTGCCTCCTTTGGCAGGGCCCAGCCGGACCTAAGGGAGAGAAGGGTGTCCAGGGCCCTCCGGGACACCCGGTGAGTCACGAGACAGGGCCCGCTTTTCTGTTGGCCCCCCTCTGTCTGGTGTTTCTCTGTGTCTCCCTCACCCTGACCTCGTCTCTCACGCTCTCTGTCCGTCCCTCCCCCAGGGCCCCCCAGGCGAGGTGATCCAGCCCCTGCCCATCCAGATGCCCAAGAAGACTCGGCGCTCGGTGGACGGAAGCCGCCTGATGCAGGAAGATGAAGCTGTGCTGACTGGGGGGGCCCCGGGCAGTCCTGGGGGGCTGGAGGAGATCTTCGGCTCCCTGGACTCCCTGCGGGAGGAGATTGAGCAAATGAGGCGGCCCACGGGGACCCAGGACAGCCCTGCACGCACCTGCCAGGACCTGAAGCTCTGCCACCCGGAGCTGCCCGACGGTCAGTGCCAGCCTCAGGAGCTCACCTTGTGAACCACAGTGCCGATGTGAACAAGCAGGATGGATGTCAGGGAGGCCTGGGGAAGCTGTCGGGGTGGGGATGAGGCGGGGGGGGGACTTGGGGTGGCAGCTCTTACCAACCAGATCAGACGTGTTCCAATATTTAGCAACTGGTGTGATGGTTCAGTGGGTAAAGAATCTGCCTGCAACGCAGGAGATACAGGAGACACAGGTTTGATCCCTGGGTCAGGCAGATCCCTGGAGGAAGAAATGGCAACCCAGTCCAGTATTCTTGCCTGAAAAATCCCGTGGACAGAGGATCCTGGTGGGCTGTAGTCCAAAGGAAGGGAAAGAGTAGGACATGCCTGAGTGACTGAACACAGAAACACAAAATAGCTCATTCAGTTGTCGGCTGCTGTCAGAAAGCGTATTTAAAGAGCTTCCCAGGTGGTAGTGATAAAGAATCTGCCTGCCAATTCAGGAGACACAACAGGTTCAATCCCTGGGTTGAGAGGATCCCTTGTAGTGGGAAATGGCAGCCCACTCCAGTATTCTTGCCTGGAAAGTTCCACAGACAGAGGAACCTGGCAGGCTACAGTCCACGGGGTCACAAAGAGTCAGACACGACGGCACACACATGCACACGCACACACATGTGGTCCTCTGAGGGTCATCAGCTCACTGCCTGGTGTCTACATGAATAAACACACTCATGGACAACATGCTGGCGTTTACACACACAGACACGTGTGCAAGCCTGTGACCACACATTGTACCAGTGTGAGGGTGTCAGCGCTCCTCCCGACTCCAAGCGCCAGCCTGGGGGTGGTGCTAGGGGGAGGAGTGGCAGGGGCGGGAAGGGGCCTAAAGTGATGAGGGAGACGTGGGGCAGGCTCTGCTCTGGGGGACAGGGCAGGTGGGGGCGGCCAGTGGGAGCCGTGGGGGGATGTGTGGGGCAGAGAGCCTCTTGGGTACAAGGCGCAGGCACCCTGACCGCCGCCCCTTTGCTTGACAGGAGAGTACTGGGTCGACCCCAACCAGGGCTGCGCTCGGGATGCCTTCCGGGTGTTCTGCAACTTTACGGCTGGTGGGGAGACCTGTGTGACGCCCAGGGACGACGTCACGCAGGTGAGAGCTGGCCCCTGGCCTCCCTGACCCTGTGGAGCCCCCCTCTGGGCCTAGAGGCTTCTGGGTTTCCGACGTCCCCTGGCCTTTGACCCAGGGGAGCTGGCGGACGCTCCTGTTCCTTCTTGCCAGTCTCCTGCTGCTAACTTCGTCTCCTGTCCTTGACCACCTGCGGCAAAAGTTTGCCCTCTGTTGGTCCCCCCGGCCCCTCCCCGGCCCCTCCCCGTCCACTCCCCGTCCACTCCGCTCCCGTGACCCTGGCCCCGGCCCTGCCTGTGACCGCAGCCCCCTCTCCCCCCAGTTCTCCTACGTGGACTCCGAGGGCGCCCCGGTGGGCGTGGTGCAGCTCACCTTCCTGCGGCTGCTCAGCGTCTCAGCCCGCCAGAACATCTCCTACCCCTGCTCTGGGGAGGCCCAGGACGGCCCCCTGAAGCTCCGGGGGGCCAACGAGGACGAGCTGAGCCCGGAGACCAGCCCCTACGTCAAGGAGTTCCGGGACGGCTGCCAGGTGGGCACCAGGGAGAGCTGGGTGGGGGCGGGTCCGGGACTCAGGCTGGAGGAGGCGGTGGGAAGACCCCCGGGCAGGGGCCCTGGGCCGAGCAGGAGGAAGCCTGCTTCCTGGTGTCCGGAACGGCAGGAAGGCTGGGCGGTGGAGGATGGGTTCACCTTAAGCGCATCTTGTAGGCTCATAAGCGTATTTACGTAGGTTCCCCTTTGGACACATGGGGTTGTAAACACTGCCCACTCCCCAGGGAGGACACCCCCAATCTGTACATGCGTCTCCAGGGTTGCCTGGAGAGGGTCACACAGGTACACACACGTGTGGAATCATGTTAGCTGTCATCACACACAGCCACAAACACAGGTACACACATCCCTGTAGAGTCACACAGGCTCGCACAACCACTACAGACAGATAATCTCAAAGACAAACTCACAGCTGCTCAGACTGGCTCAAGAGTGCATGCACATGTGTGCACACACACACACACAACCAACTTTCCCAGCTTTCCCAGTCCTGACTCTCTGGAAGAAACTTTAGAAAGGAAATTGAGCACAGTTTGAACATGTGACACAGACGAGGGATCAGCGTCTCGCAGTGCTCGAAGGAGCGGGGGGCCAGGGCCTGCGGTTGGGGGGCCCAAGGGTCCCGTGGGCCTTTCCCACGCTCACTCCTCTTGCTCTTGTCTCTCTCCCCGCTCCTCAAGACCCAGCAAGGCCGGACGGTGCTGGAGGTTCACACACCTGTGCTGGAGCAGCTGCCGGTGCTGGACGCCTCCTTCTCAGACCTGGGGGCCCCTCCGAGGCGGGGCGGGGTGCTGCTGGGGCCTGTCTGCTTCATGGGCTAGGACCTTCTCCTCTGTCTGACCCTGTCCGCCGACACCAGGCCCGCCTGGAATCCCACAGCATCGGCTCTGTGCCACCTCGCAGGAGGGCTTCTTGCCATCTAGGGGGCCTCGGGCCAGGGCACTGAGAGTGCCCAGTCAGGGGCAAAGCAGGGGAGGGGCGCCCCGGGCCTCGCGGCTCTCCCCCTGGAGCCTGTGCCCTGCTCGACAGCTGAGTCCCTTATTTAAAATTTACTTCCCAGTCACCCCAAACACGTGGAAGAGAAGAGAAAGGACACTGTGTATTTTGTATTTAAAAGTAATTATATTATTTAAAGCGTGGAAAACAAAATGACAAAAAAGATAAAGAGAGAAATGCCAACAAAAATCAGCGGACTTTGGAGACGGGGCGCTCCAGGGGTGAGCCCTGGCACCCTCCTCCTCGTCTCAGGGCTTTCCTCAGTGACTGTGGGGGGCTGGGGGCCGACCCCCGCCTCCCTCACACCCACCCCCAGCACCCACTGTGAACGCTGGAATACATGGTCTCCTTTGTCTCAGGGCTCTGCCTCTCTCTGCCCAGGTGGGGCTCACTCATCTCTACCTACTGGGTGTTTGGCTCCCTGACCTACCTGCCTGCTGTCTTTCATTTGGTCTGGGGTCTTGCAGGAACGTCTGTTACTTGGGGACCAGGCTACTCCCCCAGGGGAGACGTGGAATAGTGAGGGGTGTGTGCAGGGCCAGTGGTCAGCAGATGGTTGAAATATTGAGATTCTTCCACACTAGTTGGGAAGCCACCGTGGCCCTGAGTCCCCTGAGTATCCCACTGACATCCTGACCAACCCCATCCTTGCCCTGGATGCCCCCCACCCTCCCTGATCTGGATGGAAGGGACTTCCAGGACCTTGTCCAGCACTATGACCTGCGTCCACTCTGACTGGTGGTTAAAAAATGTGATTGTCTCCTCCTAGGGTGTATGTCTGTGGTGCTTGTGTTGTTATTTCAATCCTCACCCCGACCCTCCTCCCACCACGCCCCTTACTCCTGGCTGAGCTGTTACCAGAAATGGACGGCTTAATCCGTTTCCTGGAGGACTTGTCCCGTTGCGGTGTTAGGGTGCAGAGAAAGTTCATAACAGACCCCCCAGCGACATCAGCTGGGGGCCCAGGGTTCTGTGCGACCCTGGCGCCGGAGCAGTTCATGGTGAGGGCGTGCTGACCCTCCCTGGTTTTAACTGACACCCCTTCCCCACCTTTAGGGACCTCGAGGCTGGAAGGGGCCTTAGATGCCTGGTCTGAGCTCCTTGCGAATGAGGAGAGCCAGGCTGACTTTCACGACGGCGTTTACTGCCCCTGCCTTTGGTGCAGGCTTGCCTGCCCGGTCATTAATAGCCAGGGCTGCGGGCGGGGCCCCCCAGGCTCGTGTGTATCAGCGTCCACGTTCCTCCAGGCTTCCCGCACAGACTCCAGGCAAGACGCACAGGGCTCGGCCGGAGTCTCCTCCGACTCCCGGCCGCCCCCCAGAGCCCCCCCACCCCGAGGCTTGTTCAGCAGCTCCGAGCCTTCCGGGCCAGGTCTCCCCTCTGCTCAGGGCTGGCCGCACCGCCCGGCATCCCTGGCAGCTCCCAGGCTGCGCATCCCGCCTCCCGCCCGTCTGGGCAGGAGACGAAGTCTTCTTCCGGGGCCTCCGGGTCGCGAGGCCGCTTTCCTCGCGGGATGCCCGGTCGCGGGCGCGGGAGGAGCACGCGTGTGCGCGTCCTGGCTTCCGGTCCGCAGACCCAGGGGAGCTGGCGGGAGAGGGGCCGGCTTGCATCCCCGACCCGGAGTCCCGGGAGGCAGCACCCCGCCCCTCCTTCCGGGGATCCCCGACGGCGCCGCCTGGACCGCGTCCCCGCCCCCGAGGACAGAGCCCGGATCCCTGAAACCCTGCAGTGCCGGAGCTGACTCGGTCTCAGCCCCAGGGCGCCCCCCATGCGGAAGCCCAGCCTCGCCATGGCGGCGGGCGCGCGGGAAAGCCGGGCGCAGGTGAAGACCCCTTTCGGCGCGGGCGCCCGGGAGGCGCGCGTCTCTGCTTCTGCTGCCCCCTGGTGCCAGCGCCCAGGGCGCCCCCGGCTAACGCGCAAGCGCAGCGATTCTGAGCCCCGAAAAGGCCCCTGACCGCCGCCCCTCTGGAGTCATCAGCTGAGTCCTCACGCCCACGGCCCAAGGGCGGCAGCCCTTGAACGTCGTCTGCTTGGGGTCAGGCGATGGATGTGGCTTCTGGGATCACCCACGCTCTCGTCTCCATCTCAACGGCTTCAGACACCCTCCTCCCCCCGCCCCGCACCCCAGGCCTCCGCTGAAGAGAGATAAGACCTAACTAGACACTCCCCACTCTGCCCGCCCGCACCCACTCCCAGCCAAGCCGGGGCCAGAGCCAAGGTTTCTCCAGAGCTTTCTCTGCAGCTGGAGCCAAACCGCAGAGGTCGCCCTCGGAGCACAAAGGGGAGTGCCCCCAAAGGTCACTTTTGGTCAGATACTCTGAGCTCAGAGGGCTTTTCTCGAGGAAACAAAGCCATGCATTTACTCCAATAACATTTATACACGGCGGTTAGGTCCCCAGGCCAATCCACAAAAGCCTATTTAACTAGTATGCCAAGCAACCCCGTATAACAGTTTTATGAGCAATTCCGTGCCAAGCTGCAGGCGAGGACGCCAGGACCACAGCCCTCTGCTTGCGGCGGGGCTTCTCCTGCTCCTGCAGCGAGCTGGGGCCTGGCTCTAAGGAAGGATGAGGGGGTTCAAGGGCTGGGCTCAGAGGTGGAAGTTTCGGGGTGGGGCTGGGCGTGGGTGGGGCAAATGTCCCGCCATCTGGACGTGTGGGTGCCGGCGGCACCTCCAGGGGCTTGTGGGCAGTGGAAGCTTCTAGATGGCGTGGTGAGGAGATATATAGAGGGAAACAGAAACCTGGCGAGTGGATTTGGGTTTGGTTGAGTCAGAACCTAAATTCTTGTAGGAGGGCCTGGGTTCTGAAATGTCTTGGCTGCCTCTCAAAAGGGTTTGACTTGAACCTAATAAGGAAGAGGGAGTCAGTGATGGCGTTTGGAACAGTATGTCCTTTGATGGAGTTGTCTGCCGGCAACTCCCCTCACCCCTCAGGTTGGAGGAGGGTGTGAGGGTTCCAGACACAGGCACACAGCCAACAGTAGGTTGGCAGGCTTAGGAGGGGGGCACCTGGAGTAGGGAAGTCAGTAAGACTATAGCACAAATGCTGGGGATGGGTCCTCTAGTCTGCCACACTTTGGACTGCTGCTTCTTAGCCTTAAGCTGATATTTGTGGTGTCTGTGAAAGTGAAAGTGAAAGTCACTCAGTTGTGCCCGACTCTGTGACCCCATGGACTATACAGTCCATGGAATTCTCCAGACCAGAATACTGGAGTGGGCAGCTTTTCCCTCCTCCAGGGGATCTTCCCAACCCAGGGATCGAACCCAGGTCTCCAACGTTGCAGGCAGATTCTTTATTACCAGCTGATCCACAGGGAAACCCAAGAATACTGGTGTGGGTAGCCTATCCCTTCTCCAGGTGATCTTCCTGACCCAGGAATTGAACTGGGGTCTCCTGCATTGCAGGCAGATTCTTTACCCACTGAGCTACCAGGGACTTCTGGTCAAAAAACAATTTGTAAAATTTGGACCACTTAGATAACTGTACTTGGGAGCATTCCATATCCCAGAAGGCTGTGGGCTCCATGTCTCTGCTTCTGCTTGGTCATCAAGTCAGTGAGATATGGCATCACTGGGCAAATTTCTTTGGCTAAAGTATAACACATGTTTGGGTTATAGCTGTTGTGCTTTTGTTAATATCACTGTGAAACATGACATCAGGCGAAAAAGAAAAGCTGCATTAGCACTTCTCTGGTGGTCCAGAGGTTAAGAATCCGCCTTCCAATGCAAGGGACACCAGTTCGATCTCTGGCTCAGGAAGATTCCACATGCTGTGGAGCAACTAAGCCCGTGTGCCACAACTGCTGAGCCCACGTGCTGCAACTGCTGAAGCCCCGCCCCGAGAGCTGGTGCTCCACAACAAGAGAAGCCCCCGCACCACAGCTAGACTGCAGCCCCGCTCGCTGCAACGAGAGGAAGCTGTGGGCAGCAACAAAGACCCACCACAGCCAAAACAAACAACTGAATGAAACAAACAACTGATTGAAGGAAAAGCTGCCGTAGACATGCCTGACACCACTTAGTGGTAGAAATAACCAGTCCCACCTGTTGTGTCTTTAAAGAGTGATTTTTATGGCTATTGCAAATGCTTTGAAGATACTAAGTCTCCTGCCTGGCAGATGAGGATGCAACATGGAATACGGGAAAGCGTAACAGTCGCTGAATGGTCTTATTGATTTATTACCACCAAAGAATCTACACCGGGTCCTTTCTGAAATCCTTTGAGATGGCACCAAGCTCAAGAGATGCCCATAGACCCACACAACAGCATCTGAGATTCATTCTCCATCCTGTCAGCCGCAGTTTCAGGGCTCACAGACCCTCCCTTGCTCTTTACTGACAAGCACTGTGGAGGATGTCATGTTGGACAAGGCACCAAGTAAGCTCAGATAAGCGGCTGTGAGAGACACGTTCGTCGAGGTCCTGCCTTGGGACTACATCTGGTGATTGAGGGTGATACGTACATCGAGAGCTCCATTTTATATTTCCAGGAGTTACTCTTCTGTTTTCATTGTGAACCAGAGATGCTGTATGTATTGGTTCGGATTGACTGACCTGTGAGACGCAGAAAACCTTGAGAACAATCGTGGTTTAACCAAGGCTAACTTTTGTTTATTTCTCGCGTCGAACCCCAGAGCTGGTATGGTGTTTAACTGGGTCAGAGATTCAGGCTTTTTCCCTCCTGTTGCAGTAGCCTTAACATGACTCTTACCTCTCAGGTCCAATATGGTTGCTGGAGTTCCAGCTTTCATGTTTGCCTTCTCTCAGGAAAGAGGAAGCAGAAAGAAGGATCCAAGACCACCTTCCAGAAGCTGCACACAGCAGTTCTGCTTACAATGCGTTGGCCAGAACTCACGCGTGGCCACAGGTAATTGGAAAGGAGGATGGGAAACTAGGACTCATCCTCAAAGTCTATGAGTCCAAATAAAATGGAAATTTCTATTAAGGAATTGTGGGTTTAAAGATATGGGGGGACAATTCTCTGCATGGTATGTCTCTAAATAATTTCTTGAGAAAATCTAGAAAGGGAGGACTGTGCGGTGGCTACTTTTACCAATGAAGCAGTCCCACAATTAACACATCTATGTAGAATCTAGGAAAATGGTATAGATGATCTTATTTGCAAAAAAGAAATAGAGACACAGACATAGAGAACAAACACATGGACACTAAGGGGGAAAAGGGAGTGTGGGGTGAACTGGGAGACTGGGATGAACATATGTACTCTATTGATCCTATGGATAAAATAGGTAACTATTGAGAGCCTGCTGTAGAGCACAGGGAACTCCACTCAGTGCTCTGTGGGGACCTAAACGGGAAGGAAATCCAAAAAAGAGGTGTTCTATGTATACATATTGCTGTTTCACTTTGTTGTAGAGACTAGCACAACATTGTAAAACAACTATACTCTCATAAAATTTAATTTAAAAAAAGAATTAAAAAAAAGCAGTCCCACATCTTCCTTAAAAATCAACTGTTTAATAGTTTATTTTTGCCTCCATGGGAGAGGGTTCCAATGTAACCTACCCAGAAGTGGTGGCCTAAAAACCAACAGCTTTAGGCAATGCATTAAGCAGAAATTTAAATATAAACAGGCTACTTATCCTGTTTTGCTGGCAAACTTTCCTCTAGGGATTGCTTACAGTTCTTTAGGCTGTTACAGGCACCTACAGCGTGTGTCACACTTTCTCTGTGACTCCACCATGAGTCATGTCTACTGGTGTGCTTGCCTCTGAGTGCCCGAGAAGGTCATTGACTTTGTTGGAGTACCAGTGGAACTGCTGTAATATGTATCATCTCGAGATGATTTTATTCTATGTTAATGGATTTGTGTTTATTTTTGGCCGTGCTGGGCCTTCGCTGCTTTAGAGCACAGGCTCAGTAGTTGTGGTGCATGGGCTTAGTTGCCGCGCGGCGTGTGGGATCTTCCTGGAGTAGGGATCGAACCCGTGTCCGCTGCATTGGCAGGCCAACAGCGTACCACCAGGGAAGTCCTCAAGATGATTTTAATCAGAAATGTCAGCCAAACCAAAGTTTCAGAGACCCGTGCCATACAGTTATGTATTCAGTACTCCAGTTCTTAAACTCCAGTGGTCTATATACCTGTTTGGCTGTGAGAGCCGTGCTTTCCACTAGAACCTTCTGTGATGACAGATATACTCTACATCTGTGCAGTCCAGTATGGTGGCCACTAGCCACATGTGGCTATCAAGCACTTGAAAGAACAGGTTAGTGTACCTAAAGAGTTTTATTTTTAGTTTTATTAAATTTTAACTAACCTCAATGGCCACATGTAGCTAGAGGCTACCATATCAGACAGCATAGCCCTAAGGCATCTTACTGTTTAAAGACCCACATCAGCATTGAAACATGTATGTTACCATATGTGAAATAGATCACCAGTCCAAGTTTGATGCATGAAACAGGGCGCTCACAGCCGGTGCACTGGGACGACCCTGAGGGATGGGGTGGGGAGGGAAGTGGGAGGAGGTTCGAGACGGGGGACATATGTGCACCCATGGCTGATTCATGTCAGTGTATGGCAAAAACCACCACAATATTGTAATTAGCCTCCAATTAAAATAAATAAATTAATTTAAAAAATCCATATGAATTTGGATCCATTTTTAGTAATATGATGAAGAGATCCCAATTTAATACAGAGGTGGGAGATTCAGATTTCAGAATTCAAACAGGCCGATTAATTTCTGCTCTTCTTTTTGAGGGTAGGGAATTTCAAGGGCCTGATGTTAGGCAAAATTTTCTTCCCCCAAAATTTACTGAAAATTTTGTGGTTTTATGGTTCATTCCCTTTTTATAATAAAATCAATAGAGGAAGACAGAGTTTTGGGGTGCAGTTTTCAAAAAAAACCAGGTTTACTGAGATATAGTTTATATATAGTCATTTCATCTTCTTTAACTGTCCTGTCCTGTGAGTTTTGACAAGCATATTCATTGTGTAATCGTCACCTCTATAAAGGAAAGGCTATGTCTACCACCCTCATAAAGTTCCTCACAGACATAATTGTTTTCAAGTCACCCCTGGTTAGTGTGTCGTAAATTTAATGAACAGTTTTAATCCTTGCATTGGGTTTAGGTCATCTCTTTAACTTCTGCTTTATTGGATTGAGCCTCAGGGTGAAAATGTCTACTGCGGTCCTATAGTGAATGTGATTTGCTGGGGCAGTCAAGGGAAAACAAACTGGTGGTGGGCATAGTTCATTGGTATTGAAAAGAATATCAGCCAGATGAATGCCTACATGCTAATCAAGAATTGATTTAGAGAGATCTTTTACTAAGGAAATAACACCAGGTACCGTGCTAACCACATTTTACTTACTTTTAAGTAAATAGATGAGTGAAATATATAAAAAGTACTTAGGGACATCCCTGGTGGTCCAGGCTAAGATTTCAAATTCCCAAGATGGCCTGGGTTTGATCCCTAGTCAGGGGACTAGATCCCATATGCTGCAGCTGAAGATCCCGCCTGCTGTTGGGAAGATCCCTTAGAAGAGGAAATGGCAACCCACTCCAGTATTCCTGCCTGGAAAATCCCATGGACAGAGGAGCCCTGTGGGCTGTGGACGGTCCATGGGATCAGAAAGACTTGGACACAACTGAGCGACCGAGCATGCACACTGCAACTAAGACCTGGCACAGACAAATAAACAAAATAAATATGTTTTAAAAAGTACTTAGAACAGTCCCTGGCATCTAGTAGGCACGATTTAAGAATTACCTATTTAAAAAAGAGAATTTGCTATTACTCTTTAAAAAAATGTGATAGTTGATTTGTTTCAAGTGTACAACAAAGTGATTCAGTTATATATATTTTTCAGGTTAAATTGTATTATATATTATTACAAGATATTGAATACAACTCCATGTGCTATACAGTAAATCCTTCTTGCTTATCTACTTTATGAATAGTAGTTTGTATCTGTTAATTCCCTTCTAATTTGTCTCTTCCTCCCCCTCCCCTTTGGGAACCATAAGTTTGTTTTTATGTCTGTGAGTCTGTTTTGCATATAGATTCATCTATATTATTTTTTAGATTCCACATATAAGTGTTATCATATAGTATGTGTCTTTCTCTGACATCACTAGGTATAATATTCTCTAAGTCCATCCATGTTGCTGCAAATGGCAATATTTCATTCTTTTTTTATTTTTTAATTAAAAAATCTTTTTTACTTTCTAAACATTTAAAATTGAAGTATAGCTGGTTTACAGTGTTGTGTTAATTTCTACTGTACAGCACAATGACTCAGTTATTATATATATATATACATTATTTTTTATATTCTGTTTCATTATGGTTTATTCCAGGATATTAAATATAGTTCCATGTGCTATAAAGTAGGACCTTGTTATCCAACAATTCATTCTTTTTTTTCTTATCACTGAGTAATATTAGTAATTGGGCTTCCCAGGTGGCTCAATGGTAAAGAATCTGTCTGCCAGTGCAGAAGATCCCTGGGAAAGGGAAGATCCCCTGGAGGAGGGCATGGCAACCCACTCCTACAGTATTCTTGCCTGGAGAATCCCATGGACAGAGGAGCCCAGCCGGCTACAGTCCATGGGATCACAAAAGAGTCAGACACGACTTAGTGACTTAACAACACAATACTAAGAATTAGCTATTGCTGGAGACACAGGCAAGTCTGGGTCATTCTCTTGTGGGGTCACTGCTCCTTTCTCCTGGGTCCTGGTGCACACAAGATTCTGTTGTGCCCTCCGAGAGTCTATTTCCTAGTCCTGTGTAACTTCTGGCAGCTCCATGGTGGGGTTAATGGTAATCTCCTCCAAGAGGGCTTATGCCATACCCAAGTCTGCTGCAGCCAGAGCCCCTGTCCCTGTGGCAGTCCACTGCCGACCCGTACCCCCACAGGAGACGCTCAAACACAGTTCTGTCTCAGTCTCTGTGGGGTCCCTGGGTCCTGGCTGCAGACCACCTGACCTGCCTCTTGAGAAATCGGTATGCAGTTCAGGAAGCAACAGTTAGAACTGGACATGGAACAACAGACTGGTTCCAAATAGGAAAAGGAGTACATCAGGCTGTATATTGTCACCCTGCTTATTTAACTTATATGCAGAGTACATCGTGAGAAACACTGGGCTGGAGGAAGCACAAGTTGGAAGGAATCAAGATTGCCGGGAGAAATATCAATAACCTCAGATATGCAGGTGACACCACTCTTATGGCAGAAAGCGAAGAAGAACTAAAGAGCCTCTTGATGAAAGTGAAAGAGGAGAGTGAAACAGTTGGCTTGAAACTCAACATTCAGAAAACTAAGATCATGGCATTTGGTCCCATCACTTCATGGCAAATAGATGAGGAAACAGTGGCAGACTTTATTTTCTTGGGCTCCAAAATCACTGCTGATGGTGACTGCAGCCATGAAATTGAAAGACGTTTACTCCTTGGAAGAAAAGTTATGACCAACCTAGACAGCATAATAAAAAGCAGGACAACGGTCCGTCTAGTCAAGGCTATGGTTTTTCCAGTAGTCATGTATGGATGTGAGAGTTGGACTATAAAGAAAGCTGAGCGCTGAAGAATTGATGCTTTTGAACTGTGGTGTTGGAGAAGACTCTTGAGAGCCCCTTGGACTGCAAGGAGATCCAACCAGTCCATCCTAAAGGAGATCAGTCCTGAATATTCATTGGAAGAACTGATGCTGAAGCTGAAACTCCAATACTTTGGCCACCTGCTGCGAAGAACTGACTCATTGGAAAAGACCCTGATGATGGGAAAGATTGAAGGCGGGAGGAGAAGGGAATGACAGAGGATGAGATGGCTGGATGGCATCACCAACTCAATGGACGTGAGTTTGGGTAAACTCTGGGAGTTGGTTATGGACATGGAGGTCTGGCGTGCTGCAGTCCATGGGGTCACAAAGAGTCGGGCACAAGAGCGACTGAACTGAACTGATTGATGGAGAAGGATAAATTGGGCGATTGTGATTGACATATACACACTACTGTAAATAAAATAGATGACTAATAAGAAGATATTGTATAGTACAGGGAACTTTCCTCAATACTCTGAAATAGGCTGCATAGGAAAAGAATCTAAAAAGAAAAAAGAGTGGATATATGTATATGTATAACTGACTCACTTCATTGTAAAGCTGAAACTAACTCTTTGCAACCCCATAGACTATACAGTCCATGGAATTCTCCAGGCCAGAATACTGGAGTGGATAGCCTTTCCCTTCTCGAGGGGATCTCCCCAACCCAGGGATCCAACCCAGGTCTCCTGCGTTGCAGGTGGATTCTTTACCAACTGAGCTATCAGGGAAGCCCCATGAAACTAACACAATATTGTAAATCAACTATATTGCAATAAAAATTTTTTAAAGAATTAGCTGTTATTCTTAATATTGCTATAATTCGCAATTAACTTCCAAGATTCACCTATCTTTTGACTGAACAAAATGAGATGTTTGAGAGTTCTGTTTGGGACTTTCCTGGCAGTTCAGTGGTTAAGACTCCACATCCCAGTGCAGGGAGCGTGGTTCAATCCCTCCTCAGGGAATGAGGAATTAAGATCCCACATGTGGGGGGATCTTGAGGTGTGGCAAAAAAAAAAAAAAAGAGAGAGAGAATTCTGTTGGTGGGATGGATTACTTCAAGTTTTTCCAACTATTTTGTCATAATTGTTTTTTGCATGTTCTTCTAGAGACTTGGCCCTGTTTCTTATTGACATGTTTTTGTGGGGACGTGGAATTCCAAGGGTTCAAAGTGGAAGCTTTTCTATTTCCCAAAATTGCAGTAATAGATTCAAAGAACATACGCAGGGACAGGTGAAATCACCACAGAAACATTTTGTTTCTCTGTAACCCCATTGAGTGTTATCACAACCTGTCCCTTTAGATTCTTTCTCCTCCAGATGCCCCAACCGTCAAAATAGCCCTCTTATTAGGTTAGGTTTCCTAATTAAAAGTTGCTCTTGCTTGTGTATCTGAAAGTTCCTAGACTTTTGCAATACTGTCCTTATTCCCATGTTTGTTAATCGAGTGTAGTGTTTCCAGACAGAGCTGACCGTGTCACACACAGATCCGGGGAGAGGACACAGGAGTTGTTGGTGTGTCCTGGGAGAGGGTCTGGCTTGATCTTCAGGGCAAAGTTCTTTAGACTCAGAAGGTGAATCAGAGGAGGTGTGTGGAGATGCCCCCTTTCCGTATGTACTGTGTTCTCAAAGTTTGTGAGCTTTTTGTCTTGGTAATTCCCTTTGGCTTCTTTCCCAGCATTTTCCAACTACATGAGTTGGGACTTTGCCAGCTATGGCTGTAGCTTCTATATCTGCCAGAACTGGACTGTTTTTGGATGCTTCCTTCATCTCTTTTGTAAACATACTAAGTTGCTAGTGGGCCTGTTAGGTTTTTGAGATTTTGCTCTCCCCAAATCTAATGATCCAATGACCAGAGAAGACTCTTTATCTCTACCTTCCCTGGCTTCTTAACTTCTTTTTCATTTTTCAGTTTTGTAGCAACTTATCTTACAGGTGGTCCTGCCTCCATTAAAGGTACAATAGAAGGCAAAGCCTTCATTTATTTGTTTGTTTTATGTATATTTTTTGGCCATGCCGTGTGGCTTGTGGGATCTCAGTTCCCTGACCAGGGGTTGAAGACACGGCCTCTGCAGTGAAAGTGCCGAGTCCTAACCGCTGGACCACCAGGGAATTCCAAGAGGGCCCGTATTTTTTTAGAGAAGGATTGTAAACTCAACTCTGCCCGTCCAGTATGGTAATCACTAGTCACACGTGGCTATAATAATTAAATTTAACTTATTTAGAATTAAATGAAAAATTGAATCCATTTGTTGCACCAGCCGCTGGCATTTTCAGTACTCACGAGTATACGCGGCTAGCAGTACCCTACTGGGCGGCTCGGATATAAACATTTCCATCATAGAGGAAAGTTCTATTGGGCGGTGCTGCTGCTGATTCCACTCGCTTTATACATACCAGGACTCTACTTACATAGACCTTCTTCTTTCCAAAGTTGATTTGGACATGTTTTTGTGGGACGTGTTTGACATGTTTTTGCCTTCTGTTGGTATGTTTCTTTATATGCAATTATTTAAAAATATAAATAGGGACTTCCCTGGCGATCTAGTGGCTGAGACTCCATGCTTCCAAATTCAGGGAATGCAGGTTCAATCCCTGTTCGGGAAACTAAGACTCCCACATACCATGCTGCCAAAAAAGAAAAACAAAATTTATTAAAAAAATATAAATATTGCAAAGAGCAATGATTAGCATATTTCCATGGGGGCTGTCAAAGCACAGCCAAACCACAGAAGTGCTGGTGCTGCCAAAGCCTCTACATTTGGCCATATTTATTCTAACTTTTATATGTCTAACCTTTCCATTGTGAATGTAGGATTACTCCAACTAATTGTGGACGAATCCCTTGGTTTCTTGTCCCAAGTTTAAATTCCACCATTGGCCACTAGGGGGCGATGGTAGCCTATTGAAGATTCTCTAAAGAACAGGTAAAATTCAGATTCTTGGCAATGGATAATTTTGCCTTTTCTCTCAAAAATCTTAAGACTATTTCTCATGAAAATTACAAGTATCCCACAGTTTTATTTGTCTTTTTAAGTTTTACATTTATTTATTTTAAAATTTTATTTTAATTGCAGTATACTTGATCTACAATATTGTGCCAATTTCTGCTATACAGCAGAGTGACTCAATTATACACATATAGACATTCCTTTTTAAACTATCTTTTCCGTCATGTTGTATCACAGGATGTTGAATATAGTTCCTTGTGCTGTACAGTAGGACTTTGTTTTTTCTCCATCCTGTATGTAATAGTTTCCATCTGCTAATCCCAAATTCCCAATCTTTCCTTCCCCCATCCACAGGGTTAATTTCCTATAGTTGCCCAATAAAAAATGGAAAGGAAAAGAAGCATTAATAATTTTATCTTCCATGTTTTCTTGTGATAATTTTCTACCCCCAAGAGGGCAAGTTTCAAAACCCGATTTGATGCTTAAGATCCTGAGTTGACTCACAACTTTATGACTGTGCTCTGATGATGGCACATTAGAAGGAATTCTTGGTCAAACAGAAAGTCAGAATGCTGAAGAATTGATGCTTTCAAACGGTGATATTGGAGAAGACTCTTGAGAGTCCCTTGGATATGAAGGAGATCAAACCACTCAATCCTAAAGGAAATCAACCCTGAATATTCATTAGAAGGACTGATGTTGAAGCTGAAACTCCAATACTTTGGCCACCTGATGTGAAGAACTGACTCATTGGAAAAGACCCAGTTGCTAGGAAAGATTGAAGGTAAGAGGAGAAGGGGACGACAGAGGATGAGATGGTTGGATGGCATCACTGACTCAATGGACATGAGTTTGAGCAAGCTCCGGGAGATGGTGAAGGACAGGAAGCCTGGTGAGCTGCAGTCCTTGGGGTCGCAAAGAGTCGGACACGAATGAGCGACTGAACAATAACAACATAAGCAGAGGGTGGAATGTTCAGGACTCTAAGGTAACAGAATGATTTTTAAACTAAGATTTAAAAATATGGTTACGAAGTAGTTATAAAGTCACAGATGTAGAAAACAAACTTGTGGTTATTGAGATGGAAAGGACAGGAGGAGGGATAGGTTGGAAGATTGGAATTGACATAAACACACTATTGTTGTTGTTCAGTTGCTCAGTCGTGTCCGACTCTTTGTGACCCCAAGGACTGCAGCTCACCAGGCTTCCCTGTCCTTCACTATCTCCCGGAGTTTACTCAAACTCATGTCCATTGAGTCGGTGATGCCATCCAACCATCTCATCTTCTGTCGTCCCCTTCTTCTCCTGCCTTCAATCTTTCCCAGCATCAGGGTCTTTTTTGAGTTGGCACTTTGCATCAGGTGGCTAAAGTATTGGAGCTTCAGCATCAGTCCTCCCAATGAATATTCAGTGTTGATTCCCTCTAGGATTGACTGGTTTGATCTCCTTGCAGTCCAAGGGATCAAGAGTTTTCTCCAACACCAAAGTTCAAAAGCATCAATTCTTCAGTGCTCAGCCTTCTTTATGGTCTATCTCTTACATCCATATATGACTACTGGAAAAACCATAGCTTTGACTAGACAGACCTTTGTTTGCAAAGTATTGTCTGCTTTTTAATATGCTGTCTAGGTTAAGGACCTACTGTATAGCACAAGGGATTCTTCTCAATATTCTGTAATGACCTATATGGGAAAATAATCTAAAAAAGAGTGGATATATGTATATGTATAAGTGATTAACTTTGCTGTACAGCAGAAATGAACGCAACATTGTAAATCAACTACAGTCCAATCAAAATTAACTTTAAAATGTGGCAATCACTCCAAAGTTCTGAATCTCGGAGTGGAGACTTCACGGGAAGCAATGCCAGATGGTCAGGTCCCAGCTTCAGGGGCTGAAGGGATACTGAGGGGAGAGGCCAATCCCCGTGTTCGAGAGCCAGGCACGAAGGTGATACTTTCCTGAGGTTTTCTAACAAGGACAGAGTCTCTAGGCTCTCTAAGGGCAGGAATAAACACATGCTAGAATCTCCAGATCTAGCATGAATCTGCCAGCCCAGACCACAGTCAGGGGGTTGAGGAGAAAAAACACGGGGTGGTATGACCTCAACACATGGTGAGTGGACCCCAGAGCTTGGGGTCCACAGGGTCGTCAGGGAGTAACTCACTGCACCCCAAGGGGACAGTCTGTCCAGGTTGGGGTGCTCCACTGGCAAGTGTAGACACCTCCCTGCCGATGGGTCATTTGCAGCATCACTAGGAGCTGGGAGGCCCAGTCTCCATGATGGATCAGGTGGGTGGACACAACCCCAGCTGTTTCCTCCTGTCCATTCAGGGACCAGTGGACTTGAATGTGGCCCGGGCAGAAATCGGTCACGTGTTAGACAAGCAGATTGTGTTCCTGCAGGCTCTCCTGCTTGGAGGAGGCGACATTCACTTTAGGTTGGACGAGGAGTGTGGGACGGAGAAGGCAATGGCACCCCACTCCAGTACTCTTGCCTGGAAACTCCCATGGACAGAGGAGCCTGCTAGGCTGCAGTCCAAGGGGTCGCTAAGAGTCGGACACGACTGAGCGACTTCACTTTCACTTTTCATTTTCATGCATTGTGGTAGGAAATGGCAACCCACTCCAGTGTTCTTGCCTGGAGAATCCCAGGGATGGGGGAGCCTGGTGGGCTGCCGTCTATGGGGTCGCACAGAGTCGGGCACGACTGAAGCGACTTAGCAGCAGGAGTGTGGGAAATAATCTTGTTATGACAACAGAGACAGATAAAGCTCACATTAAGTGATTTTCTTGCCAAACTGACTTTTACTTAAAGAAAAAATTAAATTGAAGTTTATTTGCTGTACATGATTATATAAGTTACAGGTGTACATTACAGTGACTCACTGTTTTTAAGCCAAATTGACATTTAGCTGTTAAAGATAAATATATCATCCAGTAAGCTATTTGAAGGCAGAAGATGGGAAAAGAGTTGGAAAAACAGAATAAAACATTCAAATTTTCCAAGAAAGACCTTGTCAGACATAATAGAGAGCAGAGAGGACCAGGAGAGGGTCAAAGCCGGCACCCTGTAACACCCCATAACATTTTCTCCAGAAACGTCTAAGCTGGTAACTAATATTCTTTGAAGAGAAATGTTGAGCCTGTGATGAAGCTGCCTAAATTGACATTTCCCCATTTTGCTCAAAAGGATGTATCATCCTGCCAAATATGATCTTGGAATTAGAATATTATCAGCCAATAGGCTTCTTTTGATCTCTCAGCCTGATATCCTCATTAGGAGAAGAGAAGAAAAGAAGCATCTTGATTCTTTCTTCTTTTATGTGTGTTTCCTAGTTTTCTCTGCCGACCTCCTTGCAACAACAACAACAAAAGATTGTAGCAAGAGTCAGGAATCCAGTGTTCTTTCTGTGTTTAATTAGCAGGAAGCCTGGCCCTTTCTCATGCTGGTCTCCCCACGGCTCTGTGAAGCCTTCTGGGTTCAGGCCACTCAGCCTGGGACCTACTGGGGCTTGGAGATGGGGCAGAGAGCTCAACTCTTCTGCGATGCCTGAGCCCACTCCTTCCAGGGGCTTCTCTCCCCATCCTTCCTCTCACCTCTGCACTTCAGGGTGGAACCCTTGTCCACGCACAGTTGGGTCTGTACATTGTGTCCACATCGATTTGTCTCAGTCCCAGGAACTCACTCTGGATATTCTAGTCTGGGGCAGTTTTTCTTTATTTTTAATATTTTTAAAAATTTTATTTAAATATAGTTGATTTATAATGTTGTGTTCATTTCTGCTGCATAGCAAAGTGGCTTGGTTATACATATACATCCTTTTTCATATTCTTTTCCATTATGGGGTCTTTTTCAGTTTACATATACATGTATCTATTATTTTTCAAATTTTTGTCTCAGTTAGGTTATTATGGAGTATTGAGCAGAGTTCCCTGTGCTATGCAGTAAGTCCTTGTGGTTATCTATTTTATTTTATTATTTGTTTAGGCTGTGCCATGCAGCTTGCAGGATCTAAGGTCCTTGACCAGGGATGGAAACTGAGGCCCCTGTAGTGAAAATTCGTGGTCTTAACCACAGGCCTGCCAGTGAAGTCCATTGGCTATTTTAAATATAGCAATGGGTATGCGTCAATCCCAAACTCCCAATCTATCCCTTCCCTCTACCACCCTTCCTCCTGGTAACCATAAGTTAGTTCTCTATGTCTGTGAGTCTGTTTCTGTTTTGTAAACAAGTTCATTTTTATCATGGTATTTGTCTTTCTTTGTTATTCTCTAGGTCCAACTGTGTTGCTGCAGATGGCATGATTCTGTTCTTTTTAATGGCTGAGTAATATTCCATTGTGTATATGCACCGCATCTGTTGATGGACACTTAGGTTGCTTCCATGCCTTGGCTACTATAAAAAGCACCACAATGAACATGCACTGATGCTTCCTTCTTGGTCACAGCTAGAAATACGCGCATGGCGCTGTCAAACTGGATGCAAATTTCTGTTGTAAAAGTATTGCTTTTAGTGGTCCATCTTGTTGAACTCAGCGGTCACTCCTCTGTACATGTATTGCCCTGTGGAAGATAGAGACCAGTGTAGGACTGCGCTGGGAGAGACTCCCACACCCACTTTCCTTGTGATGTTGAGTGCCTGCACCCAGGGCCATGTAGGTCCTGTCTTTTGCCTCTTTCCTTGAGTCTCCATTCTCCTTCAGCCAGAATGTCTGGCTGGAGAACTCAGAGGGCTGCCTCGGCCCTGTGTCCAGGGAGCGCTGACCCAGAGAGCTGCAATTATAACTTCATGTTTTCTTTCTGTCTCCTCACCTCATCTCCAGCCTCTTTGCAGTCTCTCTCAATGCATTGACATGGCAACACAGTATTAGTTATTACTGCTGATGTGAAGTGTTTTGATGACTACCCCTGAACCTGTCACTTCCCAGGGCAAAATGATGGAATATTCAGAGTTTTTAGACTCAGTTGTGTGATCTTGGAGAAGTCACAGACCTTCCCTGGTCCAAAGTTTCCCTTCCCCACAGATGGGGGATTTGGCTAAATTATCTCTGGGGTCCTTTCCAGCATTAACTATAAAGAGCCCTGCCTTAGGGAACCTTCAGGTTTGAGAGGAAATCAAGCAGGTGGGCAGGTGGAGAGAGCTGGAGAGAGTGACGTGACCTCTCCATAGGGTGCTTGACCTCTCACTGGTGACCTCTCCGTAGGGTGCTTCTTGACCTCTCACTGGTCATCGGCTGGAAAGATCACCTTCTTCTTAGGGGCCTGCGAGGGGAGACCCTGAAGGGGCAGGTGTGAGGGATGAAGGGGAGTCCTAACCCCGCTGTTTGTCCTACTGCAGGTGGCAACCTTTCAGCGACAGAAGAGGACAGAAGGGAAGCATCAAATCTACTTTATTTATTTATTGGCTGCACTGACTGGCTTGCAGGATCTTAGTTCCCCAACCAGGTTTCACCACAGTGAGCTTGCTGAGTCCTAGCTACTGGACCAGCAGGAAATTCCACTTTTTTTTTTTTGCATCAGATCTTTAAAGCTCCAGTCCCTTTGAATCTCTGTGCTCCTCAGCACCAATGATGAGTGTCCCCAAACACCCCTCCAATTCCTGCCCATCCGTGATTCCTCTCCATTTGGCTCACTGCAGAGGTCCTGACGCAAAGAGAGCACTTAATGCAGGACAGAAATTGAAGTATGATGACATGGTGAGCCCCACACTGATCTATAAGCCCCAGTCTCTGGGACTTCTCCCTACACAGCATCCTTCCTGAGAAATCCCAAGACCAGTAAATACCCCTGTGCCAGAGCTGGACATGTCTGGTGCCTTCCCGGTGATGCCAGGGCCTGTCCCCGGTCTCTCTAAACTTTCAAGTTCCTAGAGCACGTGTCGCACACCCAGAATGTGGGTGCAGGTACCTCAGTCCGTGACCTGCCAAGAGGCTGGTCTAGAGAATGTTGGCTCCACCCTGGGTACTTTCCACCCGAGAGAATGAAGTAGAGGGAACAAGGATGGTTGCTGTTCACTATGGGGCTGATTTACTCTGAACAAATATAATCGTACAATTTTGTGTTAGTTTCAGGTATATAGCAAAGTGATTCAGTTATGTATACACACACACACACACACACACACACACATATATATATTCAGTTATACATTTATAAGGATACTTTTCATGTTCTCTAACATTATTACACGATATTGAGTATAGTTCCCTGAGTTATCCTGTAGATCCTTGTTGGTTATCTATTTTATTTTATTTTTTTAAATTTTATTTTGTTACTTAGGCTTCTCACTGCAGTGGCTTCTTTGTTGCAGAGCGCGGGCTCTGGGGCAAGCAGGTTTCAGTAGTTTCGGCTCCCAGGCGCTAGAACACAGCTCAATAGTTGTGGCACACGGGCTTCGTTGCTCTGTGGCATGTGGGATCCTCCTGGGCCAGGGATCGAAACCGTGTCTCCTACATTGGCAGGTAGATTCTTTACCACTGGACCACCAGGAAAGTCTCTATCTGTTTTATATATAATAGTGTGTATATTTTAACCCCAAACTCCTAATTTATCCCTCTTCCCTCCCCTTTGGTAGCCATAAGCTTATTTTCTATGTCTATGAGTCTATAAATTCATTTATGTCTTCTCTTTAGATCCCACATATAAGTGCTATCACGTGATATTTATCTTTCTCTGCAGTAGACCTGCTGTTTCACAGAAGTTTCCCATAGAAATGCTGTTAAGCACTCAGTGATTCAATGTCATTTTGATGCCACTTTGTAGCGGGGTCACTCCTCCTCTGACAGCCCCGCCCACTCCCCCAGCCTTCACTTTATTCTCCCCACTTCTTTCAGGGGCATCTGTGAGCTCTTTGGAGACCCCAGTATGTTAACTGGTTTACTCACGTCTGAATCACCGTTGTGGATCAACGTATCTCTCCCACAGGGTCCAGAGCAAGAGGTGGGGATGTGAATGAGTATCTGTCTCAGTTTGGGGAATTTTCACATAAACTAGTTCATTGTGCTCTTACATATGGTCTTGGCGGTGAGTTGGAACTAGAAATTAAGAGCTGTTATGGGGATTTGATACAGGAACCTGAAAGTCATAATATTACATTATGTATCCGGGCACCTGGACGGGGAGGCCATGTCCTCTTTCTCACTTCTTCTCTGGCCTGCCCTGCTTCACAGGCCAAAATAATAACCCCCTCCCTTCGAGGGAGCACCACCGCCTTCAAAGGAAAACAACAAACAGGCTCATGGTGTCCTTAAAAGAAGAAGTGTTAGTAAATATAGACTAACCACTTAAAATGAGCATAAGCAATGCATTTACAAAAGCAAGAGAAGTTACTATATGAAAACAAAAAACCTAGGGGATATGGGGAAACCTATATAGAAGTTCTAGGTGTAAAAAGTATAATAGTCAAATGGAAAACCATGTTAACAAGAATAAATAGTGGGAGACATGCAACTGAAAAACAGTAAGCTGGAGGACTAAAGAACTCTCCTAGAATAAAAGATGAAAGGATAAGGAAACAGAAAATAGAGAAGTCAAAAGACAAAATGAGAGACGTGCCCAATATGGATAATATGAATTTCATAAAAATAAAGATTGAGGGACTTCCCTGGCAGTCCAGGGGCTGAGACTCCAAGCTCCCAGCGCAGGGGCCCAAGTGGGATCCTTGGTCAGGGAACTGGATCCCACATGTCACAACAAAGGTCATAGATCCTGTGGGCCGCAACTAAGGCTTGGCACAGCCAACTAAGTAAATGAACAAATTAAATATAAATAAATATTTTAAAAATTAATAAAAATAGAGAAGAGAAAAGAGTTACAGAAATAAAAGAGATGAATTCTCAGGATTGAAAGAGAACTGCTAAGTCACTTCAGTCGTGTCCGACTCTGTGTGACCCCATAGACGGCAGCTCACCAGGCTCCCCCATCCCTGGGATTCTCCAGGCAAAAACAGTGGAGTGGGTTGCCATTTCCTTCTCCAATCCATGAAAGTGAAAAGTGAAAGTGAAGTTGCTCAGTCGTGTCCGACTCTTAGGGACCCCATGGAATGCAGCCCACCAGGCTACTCCGTCCATGAGGTTTTCCAGGCAAGAGTACTGGAGTGGGGTTGAACATGGTCTAACGTTTACTCCAATCTTCACTCACAGTAATAATACTCAAGTCAAATCTTTTTATATCAAAATAGGTCTAACTATGACTCATGTCTAAGTCTTTGACTGTATTTTCCTTTACTTTTTAATCTTACAATTTAGATCGGAGTAAGATCTCTTTGAAAGAGAAAGGGGCTCCATAATGTCCTACAGGAAGATAAGGACAAACCCATTTCAGATACATAAAACGACATTTTAAAATAGCGGACAGTGAGGGCTTCGCCGGTTGCTCAGTGATAAAGAATCCACTCACCAATGCAGGAGATACAGGTTCGATCCCTGGTCAGGGAGGATCCCACATGCCTCGGAGCAACTAAGCCCAGGCGCCACAACCATTGAGCCTGTGCTCTAGAGCCTGGGAGCTGCAGCTACGGAGCCCCTGTGCCTCAGTTACTGAAGCCTGAGTGCCCCAGAGCCTGTGCTCTGCAGCAAGAGAAGCCGCTGTAATGAGAAGACCGCGTACTGCAACCAGAGAGTAGCCTCTGCTCGCAGCAACTAGAGAAGAGCCTGGGCACCCATGAAAACTCAGCACAGCCAGCAATAAAAATAAAGAAATAAAGGAAATTAAAAGTAGCAGAAAAATGAGAAAATTCTAAAAGATTCTGGATAGAGGGACATCAGATTTCCTAACATCAACACTGGATGCAAAGAGACATTGGGATAATATTACTTAAAACATTAAAGAGAAAAAAGTCAAACAATTTAATACATCAGCTAAATGTTATTCAAAGTGATAGTATAATAAAGAATGTTCTGAGGCATACAAAGCTTCAGAAGATTTGCCACATAAGTACTCATGTTTAAAATACTTTGGGAGGAAGTATTCCAACAAGATAAAATGTTAGGAGGTGCCAAAAAGGTATGGGAAGTAAGGCTGATCAAAAACCTTGGTGAAGGAGAAGTATTTGAATGTATTTGAAAGTATGCTAAGGTGCTTACCTGGTTGGAGGGAAGAAGGAGGAAGTATAGACAACAGTTAAAAAAAAAGGTGGAATGTATGTACCCCAATGTTCAGTGCCACACTATTTACAATAGCAAGGGCATGGAAGCAACTTAAATGTCCACCAACGGATAAATGGATAAAGAAGACGTGATATATATGTGTGTGTGTGTGTGTGTGTACAATGGAATAATACTCAGCCATAAAAAATGAAATTATGCCATTTGCAGCAACATGGATGGACCTAGAGATTATCATACTGAGTGAAGTAAGTCAGACAAAGACAAATATCATGTGATATTGCTTATATGTGGAATCTTAAAAAGTGGTACAGAAGAACTTATTTATAAAGCGGAAGTAGAGTCACAGATGTAGAAAACAAACTTACAGATATCAAGGGAGAAAGAGGAAGGATAAATTGGGAAATTGAGATTGATATATACACACTACTATATATAAAATATATAAGTAATAAGGACCTACTCTGTAGCACAGGGAACTCTATTCAATACTCTGTAATGACCTATATGGGAAAAGAATCTAAAAAGAGTGAACATATGCACATGAATAACTGATTCACTTTGCTTTACAGCAGAAATTAGCACAACATTGTAAATCAACTATACTTTAATAAAATTAATTGAAAAATAAAGATGATGAAGACTAAAAAGGGAAAAACTAGAATATTGAAATAAATACAGTATTAGAAACAAGTCCACATACAGCAATAATCACAATAAGTACAGCTGAAATGGGGCAAAGACAGTGCATATGTTCTCCAAACCATTATATTTTCCTGAACACACTGCTGAACTACATTTTCCCAGCCCCCTTGCACCCTGGCAGGGTCACTGTTTAATTCAGGGGGCACGTGGTTTCTGGTCCAGAGCTACAAGAGCAGATGCACCTTCCCGAGGCCCTCTCCTGTCTGCAAAGCTGGAAGCAAAGGGCTTTTCAACAGTGAGATGCAAGAGGAAGCCAGCCTGGGTTCATGAGGCACTTTTTAAGAAACGCTATATAGATACAGAGGGCTTCCCTTGGGGCTCAGACGGTAAAGAATCTGCCTCCAATGTGGGAGACCCAGGTTCGATCCTTGGGTCTGGAAGATCCCCTGGAGAAGGGAATAACAATCCACTCCAGTATTCTTGCTTGGAGAATTCCATGGACAGAGGAGCCTGGCAGGCTACAGTCCATGGGGTCGGAAAGAGTTGGACACGACTGAGTGACTACACTTTCACTTTCATAGACACAGAATGTCTCACCTGCCTTGAACAGCAAGCACATGGGTTAAAAATAAACCCATATTTTGTCAAACCATGGAAGTTTGTGTTTTTCTGTTGCAAAAGTAAGTTTGCTCACTTTGATTAATAATATATGAATTGAATCACCAATTAGAAGACAGAGATTGTCAGACTGGAAAACCCCAAACCTATACAATATTTAGGATAGCTACATCGGAAAGGGTAAAAACCGAAGGCTAGAAACAGATATATCAAACAAATGCTGACAAAAAAGAAAGCTGTGTAGTGTATCAGTATCAGACAGGACAGACTTTAAGACAGAAAGGTTGCCAGTACATATTGGGAAACAGCTCGATTCAGTGAGAACACGATAATTCCCAAAAGTAAGCATTTAATAGTCTAAACATAAACAGGGTAGAAATGATTCCCCAAATAGAAACAAATAGGAAAATCTACAGCCACAGTTAGAGATTTAAATACACCACTCTTAGTTATTAACAGATCAGCCTCCAAATAAGGAAAGATACGATAGATTACAATAACAAAATCAACACTCTTGGTCCAATAACATTTACAAAATTGTGCACCCAACAAGTACAGTGCGTGTGAAGCGCTGACAAAAAGTGACTACACACTGCAAGCCGTAAAGCAAGTTTCACTAAATTTCTAAGATGCATCAGAGAGACAAGATTCTTGGATTATAAAGTCATTAAATTAGAAAATAGCAACAAAACTCTTACGCTTGTCAATCTTCATATATTTAGAAATAAAAAGCATTCAACACCCAATTGCTATAAAATAAAGCATTCTTTATCACAAGCATTCCTGGATTTGACAGTCTATCATCTCACTGTTTCAGGGTTCTAACTCTTCAAAGGAGAAAGGTAGGGCAGGACCACTGTTCACACAAAAATATCTATTGGGCATCACTGTGTGCTGGGCCTTATTCTAGATCCTGGGGAATGGAAACAAAAAGAGCTAAGGTTAGGGTTCCCCATAACCTGTGTCACCAAAATCCATTAGTGCTTGTGATTTGGTTACTTTGAAGCCAGAAGCCTCCATCTACTCCTCTCAGTGTAGAAAAGAACACCAGAGTAGGCATTTGTTTGTGCCAGAAAGCAGTCCATAGACCTGCTGCCCAAGAATCACCTAGGGAGCATGCTAAACACACAGGTCCCCTGGCCCTACCTGTGGAAAGGCTACTGTAACTCATGTCAGCATGGAACCCAAGGATTTGTCTTTTTAACACACTCCACGGCTGATTCTCCTGTGTGGTCAGGTTTGGAAACAGATGATTTCTCAGATCCCTTCCAAGCTGAAAATTACTTATTTCATCACTTTTGACACATTGCCTTCAGCTATTTGGTTAGACTTCTATTTACCAGGATAGACAATTAACTTTATATATGCTTACATTAGACTAACTTCTGCCAGTGCCTCCCATTGTGTGTGTGTGTGTATGATTAGTCGTGTCTGACTCTTTGCAACCCCATGGAGTGTAGCCCGCCAGGCTCCTCTGTCTATGGAATTTTCCAGACAAGGATACTGGAGTGTGTTGCCATTTCCTTCTCCAGGGGATCTTTCCCACCCAGGGATCGAACACCAGTCTCTTGCATCTTCTGCACTGGCAGGCGGATTCTTTGCCAATGTGCCACCTGGGCACCCCATGCTTCCCGTTGGCTGAGCCCAATTAGAAGCCAAAAATAAGGGTGATTTGGTCCATACAGGTCAACCTTCAGTCTGAGATAGGGGCACAGGGGACCTGGACAAACTCATGGAGGCCACCCAGCACTCTCTGCCCTCCTCAGAGCAGCCCGCTGGAGTTCTTTTGTACTCTAAACATCTCTAACAATGATACATTTTCCCTCACATAATGAAATAAAGTAATAATTTTAAACATGATTTAAAGCTTCTAAATATTTTTTTCTAGTGTGTATCCAACATTTCCCTTTTAAAATTTCTTTGTAATTTTTTTTCTTGGCTGTGCCAGAAAAAAAGATGTTGTGAGATCTTAGTTCCCTGGCCAGGGATCGGACCCACGTCCCCTACAGTGGGAACTCGGAGTCTTAACCACTGGACCGCCAAGGAACTCCCATAATTATTCCATTTTTCAACTCCAAAGTGGTCCACAAAAACTTACAAGATAGGTAGGAGACCCTACCCGGTGGATCAAAGAGGATTTGAGCTCAGATGGCCTTTTCTCTGCCTTCAGGGGGTCCCCCCTTGGAGGATGTAGGAACCGGGGGTCTAAGCCCCTCCCAGCCCTCCTGACTTTGCTGTGGGCAGCCCTCCCTGGGGCGCGGGGACCTAGTTAATCATTTCCATCTTCTCACCCAGGCGCTGTCCTTCGAATCTTCCCCCAGCAACGGCTTCCCCAACGGAGAGACTTTCTCTGATTGGCTGAACACAGCAGGGGGCTCCCCACCCCACCCCAGACTCTGTTTTCTTCCTCTTTACCTCCACCTTCTTCCTTTACCCCCGACACCAAGCGCGACTTATTTGGTTAAAGCACCAGAGGGCAATGATCCTCAGGGGTAGGCTGGTCCTGGGACTCCACACCTTGATGACCCTCCTGAGCCCCCAGGAAGTTGGGGCCATCAAGGGTGAGTGCTGAGGGCGCTGGGTGAGGATAGGAGATTACGGGCGCGGGGTAACTCTCGAGATGGTGCAGAGTGTGAGAGTTTCCTCTCCGCGGGCCAAGAAATTCCCCATCCCTCTCACCTCTGTCAGGTCTGTCCTGGACCTAAAATACAGGCTCAGCCTGGCCACACCAGCCATGCTCCAGGGCCTCCTGTTCCACCCTCCTTCCTTCTGTTTTTTAGATTTTTTTTTTTTAATGTGGACCATTTTTAAAGTCTTCATTGAATTTGTTACAACATTGCTTCTGCTTTATGTTTTGGTTTTTTGGCTGTGAGGCATGTAGGATCTTCACTACCCCCTGGCCAGGGATCGAACTTGTAACCCCTGCCTTGAAAGGTGAAGTCTTAACCCCTGGACCACCAAGAAAGTCCCCTTCCCCCCTCTCTGAGACCCAAACCTCCATCTTGCTGCCCAGCGTCCTGATTGTTTTAAAACAATTTTTATTTATGTAACTATTTTTGGTTGTGCTGGGTCTTCACTGCTGTGCACCTGCTTTCTCCAGCTGCAGCAAGCCAGGCTACTCTCTAGAACGGTGCTCCGGCTTCCCTGGCTGTGGCGCAAAGGCTCCAGGGTGCCAGGGCTCAGGAGTTGCAGTGTACCAGCTTAGTTGCTCCGTGGCATGTGGAATTTTTCCAGACCAGGTATCGAACCCATGTCCCCTGCATGGGCAGGTGGATTCTCATCCACTGTACAACCAAGGAATTCCATCTTTTTTTTTTTAATTTGTATTTTTAAAATTTTGTGGCCAAGATGCACAGCATGTGTGATCTTCGTTCCCTGACCAAGGATCAAACCCATCTCCCCTGTGTTGGAAGCATGGAGTCTTAACCACTAGACTGCCGAGGAAGTGCCAGCATCCTGATTTCTGTAGAACTTCCTGGTTTGAAATGTGCCCATTCACCTCCAGTTCTGTTACCATATTTATTACCAGGTCAATAGAGAGATGTTTATGTCTTTATCCTGCTCTATTCATGAGCTCCTTGTCTGCAGGGTCCACAGCTGGTTTGTCTATATTCCCTTGGGGCCTGGTATCATGCTGATCACACGGGAGTTTCTCATGACTGTTGTGCAATTAATTTCATAGGATTATCAAGCCATCTTACCCACAATCACCTAAACCCTAATTTCTAGAAAACTGAGCCTCATTCATGTTAAGAGACACATTTGATCATAATGCTCTGAGCAGAAGAGATGGGACTTGACCTTTGAGCTTGTAATCCCTTTTCCATTGCTCTCTGTAACGCCTTGGGCTGCCTTTTTCTATCCTTTTGGTCTCGGGGTCACAAATCTTAATTCTTACTCCTTACAGCCATCTCCTGTTTTCCCTCATACCCACTTACACCGCACCTCTGTGCCCGCAGTTCCATGGATGCTCTTTTTTTTTTAATTGAAGGATAATTCAGTTCACTTCAGTCGCTCAGTTGAAGGATAATTGCTTTACAGAATTTTGTGGTTTTCTGTCATACATCAACAAGAATCAGCCATAGGTACACATGTCCCCTCCCTTCTGAAACTCACTCCTATCTCCCTCCCCATCCCACCCTTCTAGATTGTCACAGAGCCCCTGTTTGAGTTCCTTGAGTTATACAGCAAATTCCCACTGGCTATGTATTTTGCACATGCTATTGTAAATTTCCACCTTACTCTCTCCATACAGCTCACCCTCTCCCTCCTCCCCGCCCCCCGGGTCCGTAGGTCTGCTCTCTATGCCTGTTTCTCCATTGCTGCCCTGAAAATAAGTTTATCAGTACCATCTTTTTAGATTCCATATATATGTGTCAATATACAATATCGGAGAAGGCAATGGCACCCCACTCCAGTACTCTTGCCTGGAAAATCCCATGGACAGAGGAGCCTGCAAAGGCTGCAGGTAGGCTGCAGTCCATGGGGTCGCAAAGAGTCGGACACAACTGAGCGACTTTGCTTTCACTTTTCACTTTCATGCACTGGAGAAGGAAATGGCAACCCACTCCAGTTTTCTTGCCTGGAGAATCCCAGGGACGGCAGAGCCTGGTGGGCTGCCGTCTACGGGGTCGCACAGAGTCGGACATGACTGAAGCGGCTTAGCAGCAGCAGCAGCAGCATACAATATTTATATTTCTCTTTCTGACTTACTTCCCTCTGTATAAGAGGCTCTAGGTTCGTCCACCTCTTTAGAACTGACTCAAATGTGTTCCTTTTTATGGCTGAGTATTATTCCGTTGTGTATATGTACCACAACTTCTTTATCCATTCATCTGTCGATGGGCATCTAGGTCAAGTCCATGTGCTAGCTATTGTAAATAGTGCTGCAATGAACAATGGGATACATGTGTCTTTTTAAATTTTGGTTTCCTCAGGGTATATGCCTAGGAGTGGGATTGATGGGTCATATGGTGGTTTTATTCCTAGTTTTTTAAGGAATCTCCATACCGTCTTCCATAGTGGCTGTATCAAGGTACATTCCCACCAACAGTGCAAGAGTGTTCCCTTTTCTCCACACCCTCTCCAGCATTTATTGTTTGTAGACTTCTTGATGATGGTCATTCTGACTGGTGTGAGGTGGTATCTCATTGTAGTTTTGATTTACATTTCTCTAATAATGAGGGATGTTGAGCATCTTTTCATGTGTTTGTTAGCCATCTGTATGTCTTCTTTAGAGAAATGTCTGTTTAGGTCTTTTTTCTCACTTTTTGATTGGGTTGTTTGTTTTTCTGGTATTGAGTTGTATGAGCTGCTTGTGTATTTTGGAAATTAATTATTTGTCAGTTGTTTCACTTGCTGTTATTTTCTCCCATTCTGAGGGTTGTCTTTTCACCTTGTTTGTAGTTTCCTTTACTGTGAAAAAGCTTTTATGTTTAATTAGGTCCCACTTGTTTATTTTTATCTCCATTACTCTAGGAGGTGGGTCATAGAAGATCTTGCTTTGATTTATGTCATCGAGTGTTTCGCCTATATTTTCCTCTAAGAGTTTTATAGCCTCTGGTCTTATATTTAGGCTTTTAATCCATTTTGAGTTTATCTTTGTGTATGGCATTAGAAAGTGTTCTAATTTCATTCTTTTGCATATAGCTGTCCAGTTTTCCCAGCACCACTTATTGAAGAGGCTATCTTTGCCCCATTGTATATTCTTGCCTCCTTTGTCAAAAATAAGGTACCCATAGGTGCATGGGTTTATTTCTGGGCTTTCTATCTTGTTCCATTGGTCTATATTTCTGTTTTTGTGCCAGTACCATACTGTCTTGATGACTGTCGCTTTGTAGTATAGTCTGAATCAGAAAGATTGATTCCTCCAACTCCATTCTTCTTTCTCAGAGTACTTTGGCTATTTGGGGTCTTTTGTGTCTCTATACAAATTTTGAGATTTTTTTTGTTCTAGTTCTGTGAAAAATGCCATTGGTAATTTGATAGTCATTGGATTGAATCCGTAGATTGCAGTTGGTAGTATAGTCATTTTCACAATATTGATTCTTCCTACCCAGGAACATGGAGTATCTCTCCATCTGTTTATGGCATTTTTGATTTCTTTCATCTGTGTCTTATAATTTTCCATATACAGTTCTTTTTTCTCCTTAGGTAGGTTTATTCCTAGATATTTTGTTCTTTTTGTTGCAATGGTGAATGGGATTGATTCCTTAATTTCTATTTCTGATTTTTCATTGTTAGTATATAGAAATGCAAGTGATTTCTGTGTATTGACCTTGTATCCCATGACTTTGCTGAATTCACCAATTAGCTCCAATAGTTTCTTTTAGGTTTTCTATGTATAGTATCATGTCATCTGCAAACAGTGAGAGTTTTACTTCTTTTCCGATCTGGATTCCTTTTATTTCTTTTTCTTCTCTGATTGCTGTAGCTAGGACTTCCAACACTATGTTGAATAATAGTGGTGAGAGTGGACACCCTCACATTGTTCCTGATCTTAGAGGGGAGGCTTTTAGTTTTTCACCATTGAGAATAATGTTTGCTGTGGGCTTATCATATATGGCCTTTGCTATGTTGAGGTAGGTTCCTTCTGTGCCCATTTTTTGAAGCATTTTTTTTTATCGTAAATGGGTGCTGAATTTTGTCAAAGGCTTTTTCTGCATCTATTGAGATGATCATATGGTTTTTATCTTTCAATTTGTTAATATGGTGCATCACACTGATTGATTTGCATATATTGAAGGATCCTTGCATTCCATGGGTGCTGTTAACCTCAGTTAGTTTCTCCTCAACCCACCCCTACTCTTCTCATCTCACACACAGGACCCCACTGGGACCCGCGATCAGAGTCAAGATTTAACTCTGGGATCACAGCCTGGGTTTAGGTGGCCTCTCTTCTTCCAGCGCAGTGTGCTGGGCTGAACCCTTGCCTCTGTGCTGGCCAGCCCCTCCATCCTCTCCTTCCAACCCTCAGCAACTCCTCTGCTCTCCAGGGACCAGCTCAGTGTCAGAACAAGACTCTTCCCCCACACAGAACCCAGGATGGGGCATAGCTCAGACACTCAACACATCACGCCTGATGGATGAGAGCTGATAACTTCTCTTTTCTCCCCCTGACCCTGAACTCATCCAACACAGCTGACCACACGGGCTCCTATGGACCAGCCTTCTACCAGTCCTATGACGGTGCAGGTCAGTTCACCTATGATTTCGATGGAGAACAGCTGTTCTCTGTGGACCTGAAGAAGAGGGAGGCTGTGTGGCGTCTGCCTGAATTTGGCAACTTCGCCTACTTTGACCCGCAGAACGGGCTATTCAGTATCGCGATGATCAAAGCGCATCTGGAGGTCTTGGTGGAGCGCTCCAACGGCACCAGAGCCCCCAACGGTACCGGGCCCTTCCCCTGCGACCCCCCAGGACCCCAGAAAGCAGAGGAGGTCTAGAGAAGCCTCTGCCCCACCCCTCAGGCCTCTGTTGTCTCCCTGGCCCCACTCTCAAAATCTGAGCCTGTGGTACTCAACCCGTTTCTTTCCCAGGAGGTTCTAGATTGCCTCAGATCCCTTTAACAGCCTCTTCCTCTAGGAATGACCCCCCTTGCCTGGCAGATGTGGCACACCCTGGGCCCCCCCGCCCCTTCAGTCTCTTGTCCTTCTGTTCCCCGCTTCTGCCCCAGTGTTACCAGCCCAGAGCTTCCACCGGTCTCAGAAGGCTAATGCCAGGAAGCACCCCTCCATCCCATCCCCGACGAGGCCCCAGCTGGAGGGCTGTTCCTGCGGGATTCAAGGCCTGCTTCCTCCTAGTGTCCCCCAGAGTGACCGTGCTGCCCAAGGCTCGCGTGCAGCTGGGCCAGCCCAACGTCCTCATCTGCATTGTGGACAACATCTTCCCCCCTGTCATCAACATCACCTGGCTGCGCAACGGTCAGCCCATCACCCAGGGCGTGACCCAGACTAGCTTCTACGCCCAGCCTGACCACTTGTTCCGGAAGTTCCACTACTTGACCTTTGTGCCCTTGGCAGACGACTTCTATGACTGCAAGGTGGAGCACTGGGGCCTGGACCAGCCGCTCTTTCAGCACTGGGGTACGGAGCCCTCCCTGGCTACCCACCTCAGGCCCGGGCAGCCTTCTCTCTGAATCCCTTTGCAGGACCCCCTGACCCTCCCTTTCTCTCCCAGAGCCCCAGGTGCCCACCCCGCTGCCTGACACCACAGGGACTCTGGTCTGTGCCCTTGGCCTGGTCCTCGGCCTGGGGGGCTTCCTCGTGGGCATCACCCTCATCATCACAGGCACGTGCCTGGCCAGCGCCCCCAGGTGCGCCAGGGGTCTGGGGGGAGGAAGGTGGAGGACTCTGCACAGGATGGGGGTGGAGGACGAGAGATGCGGGGAGGGGAGCAGGGACGAGCAGAGGGGAGGCAAGGCGGTCAGGTTTGAGGGAGGTGGGCCAAGAAAGGACCCAGAATTGTGAGCTTGAACCTTGATCATGTGGTTTTTGCTGCTTTAGGTGATGGCCCTTCTGAGAGAAACAAGTGTGACACACCATTTAGCTTCCTGGCAAGTTGCTGACGGCCCTCGCCTGCTCAGTGCCAGATTCCACCAAGTTCATCATGCTGACTTTGAATGGGATCAACCCCTGTCCTACAGGTCTCCTCCTTTTTGGCCCCCGTACTCATGGCAGGGACTTGTGGGGAACCAACAAGCTCCCTTTCCCAGCCCCAACACACACACACATACACTTTATTGGTCTACCAAAAACCCTGGCCAGCCGCAGTAAAATTTTAAACAATGTTTGCACAGTGTCCATCTTCCCAGGCCTTAGCCAATTCTCTAAGGGTGTAAGGGACACTAGGGGGCCCCCCAGGTGGCTCAGTGGGTAAAGAATCTGCCTGCGGTGCAGGAGATACGGGTTTGATCCCTGAATCGGGAAGATCCCCTGGAGAAGGGCATGGTAACCCACTTCAGTATTCCTGCCTAGAGAATCCCCGTGGACAGAGGAGCCTGGTGGGCTACAGTCCATAGGGTCACAAAGAGTCAGATATGACTGAAGGGACTGAGCATGCATGCAAAGGACTCTAGGGTCTGGAAGAGGGGATTTCTGGTGATGGCCATTGAGCATGGCCTGCTGCTGGGGACTGGCATTCATTCACGGGCCAATCTAGCGATGGCTGCTTCATCTGACTCATCAGTTTGGGGCCCCTTGTGTGTCACTTGTGAATGGGCCATTTCACATGGACGTCATGAAATTTATATCCAGAATTCAGATTTGCCCCCAAAGGGATGCAGAGTGTCCTGTTCATTGCAACTCCCCCAACCGATGACGGTTCTGAAGGACAGGTGAGGGAACATTCATGGAAATTTCACTCTTACCCAGATTTACTGTCATGAAGAGGCCATTGGTATCCAGCTGTGACCTAGACGCCATCTCCTTTTTCTGCATTCGCTAGTGTTCCATGCATGACCAATAGAGGTCAAGGCTTGGGTAGGATGGCCACATCCTCTGTCTGAGATCCCTACTACTTCTCAAGGTATCTGTGAGAAGGGAGGTCTAGGAGAGATCCATCTGAATCTTCTTTAAATCTGTGGCCTAGGGCTTCCAGGTGGTGCCAGTGGTAAAGAACCTGCCTGCAAAATGCAGGAGACATAAGAGACGCAGGTTCAATTCCTGGCTCTGGAAGATCCCCTGGAGGAGGGCATGGCAACCCACTCGAGTGTTCTTGCCTGGAGTATCCATGGACAGAGGAGCTTGGCAGGCTATGGTCCATGGGGTCACAAAGAATCGGACACGACTGAAGCGACAGCATGCATGCAAAAGGGTTTAGTTTACTGTGAACAAAATTTAAAATACACCAAAGCAATAACTAACTCTACAAAGTAGTGTATGAAGTGAAGTGAAAGTTGCTCAGTCATGTCCATCTCTTTGCCACCCCAGGGACTATACAATCCATGGAATTCTCCAGGCCAGAATTACTGGAGTAGGTAGCCTTTCCCTTCTCCAGGGAATCTTCCCAACACAGGAATCAAACCGGGGTCTCCAGCATTGCAGGCAGATTCTTTACCAACTGACCTATTATATCAGTACCAAATGAGTGGTACAGATTGGTGGTTTTCAAACTGAATACAAAGAAGAATCACTTGGGAGCCTTTTGATGAATACAGGCTACTCCAAGATCTACTGAATGAGGATCTCTGGGGTGGAGAGAGTGGGGACAGGGAATCTGTAATTTTTTAACATGCTCCAGATGGTGCCGATGAAGCCGTTCTGGCCCCAGGCTGGGGTCTGGGAATGGAGACTGGCTGGTGCCATCGGAGGTCATCGGAAGAGGGGATCCCTGAGGTCTGAGTGATTCGGGAAGACTTTCTGGAAAACCTGGGCCCTTTAGGGCATAGAAGTTGAGCAAGGGACTTCCCTGGTGGTCTCGTGGTTAAGACTCTGCCCTTCCAACGCTGGGGATGTGGGTTTGATCCCTGGTTGGGGAACTAAGCTCTCACGTGCCGGGTGGCACAGCCCCACCCCCCAAAAAAAGAAGAAGCTGAGCGTAATACAGGTATGTAGGGGCAAGATAGGGTTTGGAATTGCGAGCGTTGTGTCCTGGAAAAGAAAGAAACCAAGAGATTATGGGGACTCCGCGGACTTCCTGGGAGAGAGTGAGGTGGGGAATCAAAGGCCGGAAGAGGACTTGGGTGGGAGTGAGGGTGGGTTGTCCTAGGCATGATTTTTGTTTGCCCGTCAGTCACAAACTCCATTAGAATAATCACAGACACAAGAGAGGGTATTTACAATAAAGAAACCAGAGTGGTGCCCAGAACCCAAGGGTGGGTTTGAGTCAGGCCCACAGGGAGCAGAACTCAGAACTGAAGAACCAGCAGAGCCCAGCGCCCAGCCCTCTCTGGGCCACAGAGCCCTGTTCTCTAGGTTCCTCAGCACGTCAGCCATGTTCTGTCTGTGTGGACTGACTGCCTTTTCAGCCAACCTGTTGATCTCGTGGGTCCTGTGTTTGTATATCACCTCAGCTCTAGCCACCCACGGAGACTGTGTCTCTCAGTCACAATTTAAAGTTTTTGAAAAAACAAACGATCACGCAAACTTAGGAAAAGTGTCCACCCCGGCCCAAGACGATCAGATCCCATGGTACAAACATGATGGCTGGCGCCCACCTCTGAGGTGAGGAGTCGGGTTGTTCTCACAGAAAGAAGAGGGTCTCAGAAGACACCATGAGAGATGTCTGTCCCTGTTGTGCCCTGATCTCTCTTGACCTTTTACTTGAACTTAACTTGATGCATCTTTGGAAAAGTGTTTCTCTGATCTCTGTCCTAATGTTTAATAAAGTTGTTAAAATTGTCCTCTTTTGAACAGACAGGTGGCCGCCAAGGGGGCAGGTGGTTGGGGAAGGGATGGAGTGGGAGATTGGGGTCTGCAGACGTAAGCTCTTATATATGGAATAGACAGCAAGGTCTTACTCACTGTACGGCACAAGCAGCGATACTCAATGTTCGTTGTTGCTCAATTGCTTAGTTGTGTCCGACTTTGCAACCCCTTGGACCAAAGCACGCCGGGCTCCCCTGTCCTTCACTCTCTCCTGGAGCTTGCTCAAACTCATGTCTATCGAGTCGATGATGCCATACAACCACCTCATCCTCTGTCATCCCCTTCTCCCACCTTCAATCTTTCCCAGCATCAGGGTCTTTTCTAATGAGTCAGCTCTTTGCATCAGGTGGCCAAAGTACTGGAGCTTCAGCTTCAGCATCAGTCCTTCCAATGAAAGTTCAGGGTTGGTTTCCTTTAGGATGGACTGGTTTGATCTCCTTGCTGTCCTAGGGATTCTCAAGAGTCCCTATCCTGTGACAAACTATAGTGGAAAAGAATATGTAAAAATGTGTGTGTGTGTGTGTGTGTGTGTGTGTGTGTGTGTGTGTGTGTGTGTGTGTAGCTGAAGCACTTTGCTGTACAGCAGTAGTTAAAGAAACACAGTAAATCAACTGTACTTGAATTTTTTTGTGTCATTTTTTGATCAGAAGTATGCTTTTCTTCACTATGCCTATAGTACCCAGAAGTCACTAGAAGCAATTTGGAAGGAATATGGAGCAATTCCAGATCTTTTAGGTTTATGTATTTGCCCTTACACTCACATTATTTTCTTCTTAGTCTCAAAGTCTTTCTCTTCTTAAAAAAAATTGTTATGCATTTTTGATCTGACTTCAGTCTCTTTTAGAATAGTCAACTTCTTTTCTGTATTTTCAAACTCTACCCCTTTGCAGGGTTCCCCTCCACACATAATAAAAATACCATCGCTTTCATATATTGAGAACAGTAAACCTCCTCTCTGTCCTGCTCCATATGCCTTCCAAATTGCTTCTAGTGACTTCTGGGTAATATAGGCATAGTGAAGAAAAGCACTGCTGCTGCTGCTGCTGCTGCGTCGCTTCAGTCGTGTCTGACTCTGTGCGACCCCACAGACGGCAGCCCACCAGGCTCTGCCGTCCCTGGGATTCTCCAGGCAAGAACACTGGAGTGGGTTGCCATTTCCTTCTCCAATGCATGAAAGTGAAAAGTGAAAGTGAAGTCGCTCAGTCGTGTCCGACTCTTCGCGACCACGTGGACTGCAGCCCACCAGGCTCCTCCGTCCATGGGATTTTCCAGGCAAGAGTACTGGAGTGGGGTGCCATTGCCTTCTCCACACTTCTGATCAAAAATGACACAAAAAAATTCAAGTACAGTTGATTTACTTTCTCACTTAGACTCTCAATTCCTTCCTGGCTAAGGCTCTTCAACCTCACCTCCTTGCAATAGTCCTTTTTCACGACGTTACAGCCACACACACTCTCTTGCCTTAGAATCCTCCTGCCTGTGACCTTAACATCAATGCTTCCAACTTGCCATCCATTCACAAGTCCCGTGGTGAAAATTCAGAGGCTTCCCCCATGAGCTTTGCTAAATAAGCCACCCATTTCCGCCCTTCTCCATCACGTGGCTTGTTTGTCTCTGGACAGACGTTTCTCCCCGAACGCAACCCGTCTTCTCAGGCTTCCTTTCCTCTTCCAAGCGGCCAGGCCGGCAGGGGGGCTGCCACTTCCTCCCTCCTCCCCTCCCCTCCCCTCGTCTCTGGCCGTTGCCACCAACTCTGTGATTTGGCTGTGTCTTGTGGTTTGATTCCACCTCCAGTGGAGGCTCCAAATTTGAGTCAACTTCCTCTTCCCAAGAGATGACCCCCTGGCATTTCCGCCCCCTGGGAACTTTCTGCTGCCTCGCCCCTGGATCCTCAGTGCCACTCTCAGACCTGGTTTGACTCCCTGTTGCCCTTCATTCCTTCCCTCTGGCTCCAGGTACAAGCTCTTACCATATTGCCCCAATGCAGCAGTTACTCAACAAGTGTTGATCAAAGGGCAGACCAAAGAGTAAGATGTAGCCCCCTCAGCTGCCAGACTCCTTGATGACATGCCCAAACAAAGAAAACATTTAAAAACTTTCTGCTGTTACCAATACTTTTGCTTTTCTGATTACTATTAGCTTTGATGTATTGTTAGTCGCCGTCAAGTCCAACTTTGCTATCCCACGGACTGTAGCCCGCCAGGCTCCTCTGTCCATGGGGATTCTCCAGGCAAGAGTACTGGAGTAGGCACCCATTTTCTCTTCCAGAGGATCTTCCCAACCCAGGGATCAAGCCCATGTCTCCCACATTGCAGGCAGACTCTTTACCGTCTGAGCCAGCAGGGAGGATTTGCACGTATTGAGCACTTGCAGAGTGCCAAGCACTAGTCTAAACACTTGTATCAGTCAAAGCTATGAGTCTGCACACCTACCATGGTGTTTCCTAAATTGTTCCATGAAACTCAAATGTTCTGAAGATGTTAATAATGTAAACCAATGTAAGTAATCTTTTTCTTCTAAAGCATATTTTAATATGGGTAAGGAAATGCCAAACATAGATAGATATGTAGTTGTTAGTTTATAGTACTCTGCCTTTCAAAAAGGACATGGCATGTTTGCTAATAGCAAAACACCGGAAACATGTCCAGTAAGAATGTACCAGATGAAAGAGTACATCCATGCAGTGGAGAAGCATAAAGCTATTAAAAAGAATGAGGAAGATCTCTTTGAGCTGATATGGAGGGATCCCTAGGATGTAGTGGAAAAATTGCAAGATATCAATACAAAAGAAGCCATACAGTATGTGCTACCCTTGGGTTAAGGAAAGAGGGGAGATGTTTGCAAAAAACCACACTGAAAGGATAAATCAGAAATTGTTAAAAATGGGGAGGGGAGGGAAGAAAAGAGGGAATGCATTTGAGGCAACAAGGATAAAACTGGATACTGACTTTGGAAATATATAAGTACTTTATAATTTTTATAAACATGAAACAAAAACCCCTAAAATTTAAAGCAAACATAAATGACTGAACAGAGAGACAAGAATTATTTTAACTCCTATTAGAAAACAATACTGTGTATTCCTAGTGGACTATATTCTAAGGACAAAAAGAACTACTAAAAACATGGAAGGTCATTCAGTAGTTTTATCATTAGTAGTAATATTGTATTGTTATTTTGAAACTATGTTTATATATATTATAGGATAAAGCAATGCAGGAATGACTGATGTAATGTATTTGGGAAGCATGATTTTTAGTGTATAAAAGGAAAGAAAAAAGTAGCTAAATTAAAACACTAATATTAAATTTGAACTGGAAATGGCCAATTTAAACTAATGATTTACAAGTATATATATTTGCTGGCTCTAGCAAATGATAGAACCTGGAGGCGATGGTCCTTCAGGAGTGATGGTCATTCCTAGAACGCAGATCATGACTTCGTAATACTGCCACCCAATAAAAGGTACTGGAGCTTCTTAGAGAAGTGACTTATTTCTGGATTAGGGAATATGCAAAGCAAGCTTGTTTCAGAAAGCAAGAAAGGACTCAGAGACAACTGGAATCACAGCCAAAGAAAAGAGTAGGGACTTCTCTGGTGGGCCAGTGGTATAGAATCTGCTTTCCAACATAGGGTTCGATCCCTGGTTGGGGAACTAAGATCCCATATGCCACAGGGCAACTCAGCTGCATGCCACATGAAAACCCAGTGCAACCAAAATAAAAATAAACATGTTTAAAAAATAAAAATATATTTATAAAAAATGAAAGGAAAGAGCAGCCAGCTTGAAGGAGCTCCAACTGGCAAAATTTGGGACAATTTGAGGATTTAAAAAATTTTTTTCTATAACCAACTGACTGGATAAAAATGTACAAGTCCCTAATAATAATCAAAATAAAGATAAAGCAAGCAACAAACAACAACAACAGAAATTTTCTATGACCACTGGGGGTGACATTTTATTCCTAACAAAGAAAATTGATACTTAAAGGAAACTAGCTGATTTTCCTGATTTTTTCAGAAAGAACTATATAGTTCACTGGATGAGAAAATGTCTTTCTTTCAGATGACAGCCAGCTAGGAAATAATAGGATGATTAAATAAGCATTGTGTAACTCTAATGTGAGAATTGATTCAGGGAAGGTGTCTAAATGTTAGGAAAGAGATGACTGGAAAAGGGAGAGTCCTGTCACGCCAAAGTGTTGTGCCTGTGGCTTGCTTGCTGTTGACGGAAGGGAGAAAATATTTTCATAAAGGAGAGAGATCTGACAGCCACTGCCTCAGCTCGCCAATCTAACTTGACTTCACCAATAATGAGACAACAGCACAGTCATGACATGCTTCTTGATGAGAGGAACATTACACAGTATCACTTATGAAGAATTATTGTGAAAAATCTTTAATCAGAATCTAATAAAGACTTTTGCACAAAGTTCTAGTTTACAGAAAATACAATGGATACAGGAATAAGTCAAATGAAGCCAGGAAGAAAACAACCATCCAAACTCAGAATATGAGATATTCTATAAGGCAATTGGCCTGACCTCTTGAAAAATAATATGAAAAAGGAGGGGGGAGGGTTAAGAGAGACTGCAGAGACATTACAGTCAAATTCAGTGGGTGATTTTTGGCAACATTTTTGGGGGAAAACAGATATAAAGACACTTTCGAGATAAATGAGAAAATAGACTGGATAATCAATGATATAGGAAATTATTTTCAACGTTGTTCAGCATGATTACTGTGGTTATGTAGCAAGACAGCTTTAAGTATTTAAAGGTAAAATGCCATGATGTCTTTTTTTGAAGTGGATGTAGATACATACACACACACAGTTGCAATAAATACGGGAAAATCTTAATAGTTGTTAAACCAACGTACAGGTAGTCAGGTATTCTTTACGCTTTTTCTGGATTTTCTTATTTGGGATTTGCATCATAAAGTGTGTGTGTGTTTGTGAGTGTGTGTGTGTTTGCATGATGTCCTTGAAAATAGAAGGAAATTAAATGAGAGATCGTTGGATTCCTCAATGCATGAGTCACTATATTGCCACTTACTGAATAATTACTCCTCTCGCAAAGAGTTGGACACGACTTAGCGACTAAACAATAATAATCGATATTTTGTAATTTAAATATAAATAATTTTAATCTATTGTTTTTTCTTTAAAATTAAAATAAAGAAGGAAGATGTAATGCCTTGTTGGAGTTCCATTACCTGGTTATTAAATACATACATAAAATTTCACCATTTCTTCTGGCAATTTTTTCACCTTCAGGTTCAAAGCACACTCTCATTTTGTCACGGGAGCTCTACAATTGCTTCCTCATTTTTTCCTTTGGAAAAATGCTCCGCAGTCAAAAGTTACTATCACACTGCCTATAGGCATCTCAGGAACACCAAGAATAAGTTCAACTGTGAAAACATCAAGATGGTTTGCAATTTTGTAGTTTTATCCATGTTTGAGATTTTTATTTTCAATTCCAATCAGAAAAGAGAGAGGATTAATAAAAATAGGAAGAAAAAATATGCAAAATTTCCATAATCTTACAAAGTTCATGTAATTTTTATTCTTGGCCTATAATTTTTTTGTTTTTTAAATTTGGTGGCGGGGGTTGGGAGGTTTGTTTTTGTTTTTTCTGGTCTACATTCTTGTCATCCCTTTTCTTTGCTTCTTTCATGGTCAAAAGAAGGTGAGCTATACCCCTTCCCACTCTCCTCTCATGGGCCCTGTCCATCTGGCCACAACTTCACTGCCTCCACATCTATCGCCTTTTCCCTGGGAGCCTTTTTCCTGCACGAAGCTCCCAGTCTCTAAGTCAAGCCTGAAGGAATGGTTAGGAGGGATGGTGGGGATGAATAGTCATCACTCAGATGTTAGTCAGTGACATCACTGAGTGAGCACCACTCAAAGTGAGTCATTTGCACTCAGCCCGGTTCCTCTTCACGCAGCAAAAGTCATCACTGGGGCTTCCCTCACCTGCGTTATTGGAGCCAAGTCGTCTCACTTCTTTCATGCCTTCACAGTTCCTAGTGTTTCTTCCGCTAAGCTCAGGATAGCTGGGCTTGGTGAAAAAAAATTAATTTTCTCCCGCGTGGTGGAATCTTGGGCAGGAGCTACATTTAAAAAATGTTGATACATCAGTAGATGATAGACAGACAGACACACAGATGTGTATGTGTATCTCCAGCCTTGTTCTTCCGTTCTGGTTGGTGGAGTTAACAATATCTGAATTTTCTTTTTTGAAGTTTCACTTCTGAATTCCTTTTTTTTGCTTGTATCTATAATATAACCAGAAACAATGGGCATAGAAGAAAGAATATAAACTTTGAAATCAGCATTGCCCTGTCCCACCAATTCCATGATCTTACACACATCAAGTCAGTATTTCCTCTAAAACATATGTAATAGGGATGTTCTGTGGACTAAAGAGATCACTACGATCAGGTTGACAGCAATGTCTCAGTTAAGGGTCAGCTCCTGTTCCCTGGTGTTCTCCCTCTCTTTCAGCTTGCCCAGACTCAGCAGAAATGAGGCCCTTTCTGTTTGGTGTTCCACGTTGCTCTGAAGTAGGGCTGAACCACTGTTCCCACTCACAGAGCTGCTCTCTGAACCTGCTTCTCAACCCCAAGCTGCTGCCTCGGTTGCTCATCATTCTTTATTTCATTCAATTTTTCTTCCTGGCCAAATCATGGCTTAAATCACAGTGGGGCTTGGCAGGGTCTATTTGCGAGACCCTGGGGTCTATTTGAGTGATGGAAGAGCCTAATCCTGGAATCAGCTGAGGGGTCGAGAACAGCTTGTCTGGGGGTCGGGTCATTGTGGTTGGGGTCAGATCCGGAATGGGATGCAGAATTTTAAGTGGACATATAAGCAAAGGTTCATGGCCAGTATCAGCACCAAGCCGCTGATCAGACCTCAGGGAACTAGGGGCCAAGTTAGGGGCACTCCTTATGGAAGACAGAAGGTGCAGCAAGGAATCCAGTATAGGAGCCGAGAGACGTGTGTGTGTGTGTGTGTGTGTGTGTGTGTGTGTGTGTGAGTGTGAGTGTGTCGGGGTGGGGGGTGTTGGACGGCACTTGCTCTCTCTCAAATCAAGAACGTAGACCGACATGTCGTGGCGGCCATGGACCCAAGAGAAGGGCCACCCCCACTTCCCATCACAGAGCAGGAAGCTTCCCTCGGATAGAGACGCAGGGCTTTCTGACCACTTACAACTACCATCCTGTTAGTGACTTTTCAGCTTTCATTTCCCTGGGGTTACCTAGAGTTAGGAACATGCAAGCAGACTTAGAAAACCATTGTTTTGTTGGTTTGTTTGGTTGGTTTTAAGAACGAGAAGAAAAAGATGAGAGAAATTACGAAACTGTCTCCCTTTTTTCTGTAGCAACTATAAATGAAACGCAAAGTCTAGTCAGGAAGACAGGAAATAATCATTTTGGGAGGAACTCAGTGTCTCTACAGTCTGCCTTTCTGGGGAAGCCCATTGCAGGGGCAGAAGAGAAGAAAGTATTGGTGGCTAGCCAGTGTTATGTTCTCATAGTCTCAGAAATTATAGGAGCAATGATTCTGTGAGTACGGCTGATAGACAGCATTTTAGTAACACTGGTTTTTCAGATGAACACCAGCAAAAATTCTTATTACTGGAGACATAAATCTCTTTTCTCCTCTAACTTCTAATCAAACATTAGCTTACTTGACAAGAATAGCGTTTCTCATAGCAAATGCATATGAGAAATATTTTATTGTGTATCAACATTCACTTGCTATACAAGGACACACAAATAATTGGAGTTTGGTAAGGACGGTGGGCTCCTCTTTGACAAGAAGCTAATCTTATCTTGGCCGTCTTAGCGGGAGGTGAGGTCCCCCTGGAGGTGACCGGCCCGGTACCCCGTCAGGGGAGGCTACTGTTCTGGAGGGGAGGGGGCAGGGCACCACGGAGGGAGGTGGTTGAAGGACCCCGGAGACAACATGTCCAGCAGAAAGACATGGTCTATGGAACCAGTGGTTTAGGCCACGTTAATGGGCCTCTCTGAACCTGTTTTCTCTTCTGTGGAATGGGTATACTAGACTCCAACGATCAGGAGTCGAAGACTAGGCACATCATGAGACGGAGTATGTAAAGGGACGAGCACAGAGCTGGCCAGTGATACAGCTTGGGGCCTATCAGTTCTGTCTCCTTCACTTCCGAGGGATGATAACGTCTCCCGTTCGTGACATGATCACCCACCCCAATTTTCCCAGAGGACTTTCTCAGTTTTATTGCTTAAAGTCCCATGTCCAGCAAAACTCCTCAACCCTAGGCAAACCCGGGAGGGTTGTCTACCCTACCTTTACCCCACCTTAATGATGAGCCCGTCCCGACGTCAGCTCCCCACCTGCCAGCCCTAAGGCAGGGCCAGTGACACCGGTTTGGGGATCTATGCTGGGGCACAGGAGTGGATGCAGATACCAAGGTGGTCTCATCATCATTATCACTTTAATAATATTTATATATTTGACTGAGCCGGGTCTTAATTGCAGCATGCGGGATCTTTAGTTGCCAAGTGCAAACTCTTAGTTGCTGAATGTGGGATCCAGCTCCCCGACCTGGGGTCGAACCTGGGCACCCTGCATTGGCAGCTCGGAGTCTTAGCTACTGTACCACAAGGGAAGTTCCCTATGGTTTATTTATGCTTAAAGTCTTTCCCCAGGCACTGGGCAGGTTAAAGGTCTAAAAAAATAAGACAGTTCCTACTTCCAAAGGAGCTGTGGGAAACATGTCTAAGGAGGCAAAATTAAGGAGGAAGGAAGCTAGGTGTAAACTGAAAAAGGAAGTGGTCAATCTGTTCACTGGGAGAGTCCTCAAAGGCTAGTGAAAACAGCCACGTGGATACTGTGTGAGCCACAAAGCTCGATGCTGCTGCTGGGGTCCGGGAAGTGGGTGAAGGAGGGGCCTGGGACATGGCTGCAGGCTCAGTGAGGTCCCTTGGAAGGTGTGTGTGGATGCGTCACGGGGGATGGACAGACAGCGTTACCTTTATAGTGGAGGTGACAAGCTGTTTTTGGAGATTATGTAGGACTTGCTGACGGTGGAAAAACCATATTCTGGGCAGAGAGAACAGCATGTACCAAGGTCCAGTGGCAGTAAAAAGCTGGGGAGAATCTGGGAAGGTCTCTCTTTGGCTGAGTTGAGCACAGGCTTCAGAGAAGGGTGGATGAGGGATGTTTCTGGATGTAACAAGGGCTGGAGAGAGGCCTTGCAAAGGAGTTTAAACCTTAGAGGTAATAAGCAACATGACTGGATTTCTTTTCTCAGTGATCTCCCTGGCAGCAACGGTGCGGGGGGGAGGGGGCGGGGGGGGCCCACGCAGGGTGGACTCAGTGGCAATAGGACTGAGACTGGAAGACTAGAAAGAAGGGACTTTCCTGGGGGTCCAGCGGTTAGAACCCGGCGCGCTCACTGCCCAGGGCTGGAATTCCATCCTTGGTCTGGGAACTGAGATCCTGCAAACCATGGGGCCTAAAAAAAAACCTAGGAAAGAGAGAGTTGTGACAGTCCAGCTGGAGGGGGCACTGAAAGGAGAGATGTGACAGAGGGAAGCTCAGGAGGCCTCGCTGGCTGAGCAGAGAGTGGGGAGCGGCAGGCAGGCTCGGTCTGGCTGGAGCGTCCCGGGGGTGCGGTGCTTTAGTGACACTCGGCTATTGACCTGCTGCGGGATTGCTACTGAATGGCTCTGAGCCTCAGTTTCCTCATTTGTAAAAGGTTAATGCGTATCAGTTTCTGGGATTATTTGAGGACCTCATTTTATCTGTGAATTTTTTAAAGACTGAATGTTTTTATAGTTGATGTTCAATGTTGTGTTAGCTTCTGCTGTACAGCAGAGTGAATCAGTTACACAATATACATGCATCTACTCTTTTCTAGACTGTTTTCCCATATAGGTCATTACATTGAGTAAAGTTGAGGACTTCATTTTATTTTTAAATTTTTAAATTTATTTTTTTTAATTGAAGTATAGTGGTTCAGTGGTTCATGTACAGTGTTGTGTTACTTTCGGGTGTACAGCAAAGGGATCCACTTATACATGTATCTAGTCTTTTTCAAATTCTTTTCCTACTTAGGTTATTACAGAATACTGAGCAGTTCCCTGTGCTCTGTGGTAGGTCCTTGTTGGTTATCTCTGGCTCTCTATTTTCTTTGTTTTTGTCTGTGCTGGGTCTTCGTTGCTGCGACTGGGGGCTCCTCCAGTGAAGGTGTATAGGCTCCTCAGTGCAGCAGCCTCTCCTGTTGGGGAGCACAGGCTCAGTGGCTGTGGGGCACAGGCCTAGACCAGGGGCGGTGTCCCCCGCATTGCAAAACAGATTCTTAACCACTGGACCACCAGGGAAGGGCGGTTATCTATTTTAAATATAACATGTGTGTACATGTCAATCCCAAACTCTCAATCTATCCCTTCCCGCCTCCCCCCAGGACTTCATTTTAAAGGGATTTTAAGTGTCTGGCACATTAACCAGGGGCTTCTGTACAAAGTGCTTGTTACATAAATGGGTAACTCACAGAGATACATTTGGGGAAAAGGCAGGATCTTTTCTGGATGTGTGTAGAGTGCCAGGAGTCTATGGGCTATTGCTATGAGGTTGTTGAAAAGCAGACTTGGAACTCTGGAACAAGGTCTAGACAGAGATAGACTTTATGAGTGGGAGTTGCCTCCAGAGGAATGGAGGAAATTGCTTAGAAATACTGTGCCAATAAGGAGCAGAGGGAAAGGGAGGTAACATGATGGACAGCAACATGTCATGGAAGCTGAAGTGAGGACTTGGGAGAAAACGACCAAGAAGGGCTGACTGCACAGGATGAGTGCTAAGAAGCTGGGGTGTCAAAGAACCAGGGAGGCTCAGAGCTTGTAAAGGGAAACAAGGGTCTCTGGGTCAGAAAAGTGAAGACTCATGTTTCAAGAGCTGAGTTAGAGGAGGTGAGCAGGAAAGAAAGACCTTAAGCTGGAAGGGTGGACACAAAAATATTTAGCATGGAGGTTCAGGAGGACGTCATGGGCAACATGGTCACCAGGTGGCGCCAAAGACCCTCCGCAGAGATTAAGCCATGGCACCCCACTCCAGTACTCTTGCCTGGGAAACCCCATGGACGGAGGAGCCTGGTAGGCTGCAGCCCATGAGGTCGCGAAGAGTCGGACACGACTGAGCGACTTCACTTTCTCTTTTCACTTTCATGCACTGGAGGAGGAAATGGCAACCCACTCCAGTATTCTTGCCTGGAGAATCCCAGGGACGGAGGAGCCTGGTGGGCTGCAGTCTATGGGGTCGCACAGAGTCGGACACGACTGACGCGACTTAGCAGCAGCAGCAGAAAGCATCCTTCCCAGATGTGTTAGTTGCTCATCCAGGCTCTTCTGTCCGTGGGATTTTCCAGGCAAGAATACTGGAGTGGGTTGCCATTGCCTTCTCCATCAATGGACATGAGTTTGACCAAACTCCGGGAGATAGGGAAGGACGGGTAAGTCTGGCGTGCTGCGGTCCACGGGGTCGCAGAGTCGGACACAGCATCCCTGCTCCTTAGGTGAGCCTCTCGGACTTGTGTTCAAACCTGACAGTCAGCCGGCGGCCTTCCTTTAGTCAAGGAGCCATCAGGCTTCCACTGCTGGAGAGCTCTGAGGGATACAGGTACACACACACACTCTTCCTTTGGCATGTGGAGATAAAATAAGAACCTTCAGAGAAGAGTCCCACCCATTTTATCTCCTGCAGAGTTTTCACACCCACTTGCGTCTCTTCATGCTCATTTCTCGTTGAAACCACTGTACTTAGGTGGGGGCCCACCACTGCCATGGCTTTCTAAACTCTCCCTGCCTCCCTTCTCAACGCCCCGCTAACCCGACGTGAGTCTCCTCACTGCAATTTCTTCCGAGGAGGTGCGTCTCCTAGCTCCCCACCGACCTATGGCATTGGGATTCTAGTGTAGCGGTTCCTAGCCAGGTTGTGAAAGTGAAAATTATAAGTCACTCAGTCGGGCTGGCTTCAAATGCCCCCTCCTACTCACAGGCTGTGTTGAGGTAAGTAAGGCTTACCTCAAAGGACTTGAATGAGGGCCAAATGAGCTTACAGTTTGCTTCTAGCACAGTGCTTGCTACACCGTAATTGCGTGCTAAATGAGAGTCGTTACAAAAACCTTCAGGATAAACATTCAAATTTTTACGGCAGCCTTTGATCCAGTTCTGCCCGACTTTCTGACCTTATCTGGAAGCCCGCACCCTTTCCTGCTGCCGCAGCACTGCCTGTTCTCAGGCAGTTATCGCGGTTTCTTTTCTTTCTTTTCTTCTGGCTGCTTGGCTTGCAGGACTTCAGTTCCCCTGCTAGGGGCTGAACCCAGGGCGCTGCAGTGAACCTCTGGACTCCCGGCAACTCCCATCACTGTTGCTTCCGCTGGCACCACTCACTCCCATCCTCCCTGCCACAGTTTCCAGACCTGTCTGAACAGTTCTCAGAAGTCTCTCAGATCAGAACCCTCTCTTCTACATTCTTCACAAATCTTTGCCTATGGTGCTGCTACAACTTACAATTTTTATTAAAAAGTGGGACTGGTTGTCTAGTATCACCCCGTCCCTATTCCCAGCATGTAAAGTATGGGGACAGAAAGACCTTCTGTCTTTCTAGTGGGATTCTGCCGAGATGGAACTAGGGTGATGATCCAGGGAAGGGGAAGAAGCAGGGACGGAGGCCACTGCATCATCAGGTCAGCTTCATCCACCCTTTCCGGTCCCCTTCCCGACTCTGTTGTTGTTGTTCGGCCCCTTAGTTGTGTCTCCCTCTGGGCCACCCCATGGACTGCAGCATGCCAGGCTGCCCTGTCCTTCGCCATCTCCTGATGTTTTCCCAAACTCCTATCCATTGAGTTGGTGATGCCATCCCACTATCTCATTCTCCGTTGCCCCCTTCTCCTTCTGCCCTCAATCTTTCCCAGCATCAGGTGGTCAAAGTATTGGAGCTTCAGACTTCAGTTTTTCCAATGAATATTCAGGATTGATTTCCTGTAGGATTGACTGGTTTGACCTCTTTGCAGTCCAAGGGACTCTCAAAAGTCTTCTACGCTGTCACTTCGGTCATCTCCGACTTTTTGTGACCCCATCGACTGTAGCCCATGGGGTTCTCCAGGTAAGAATACTGCAGTGGGTTGCCATTGCCTTCTCCAGGGGATCTTCCTGACCCAGGGATTGAAGTCAGGTCTCGTGCAGTGCAGGCAGATTCTCTGCCATCTAAGCCACCAGGGAAGCCCCAAGAGTCTTCTCCAGAACAATTCGAGAGCATCAGTTTTTTAGGGCTCAGCCTTCCCAGCTGAGTCCCTTTCTCATTGCTCAGGGAGTCCTCCCCGGCCTTATTCTTGGCAAGTCTCCGTGAGTAACTCCAACCAGCTTTGGTGCTTATCCTAGGAGCCCCTCAGGGAAGCGAGGCTTTTTAGTCAGGATAGTCCTGAGAGAATGTAAGAGCAAGGCAGGCAGGGCTTGGACTGAGGTGTACACACTGGGATTCAATTAGAAGGAATCACCTGGAAGATTAAGTCACGCCTTCATCTTGAAGCAGATCAGTCCAATAACTGCACCATGAGAGTTAACTGCACTGATAAAGCTTCAAAGACAAGGTGAGGGCCTTGTATCTTCACTCTCACACCTCCTGACTTAATAGTTAGGCAATGTCTAGGTGTATTGCTGTAATGCTGTTCGTTGAAAAAATAAAAAGACAACCAAAGGAACTCAATAAAATGTGTTGATTGAATAAATGGAAGCATTAAAGATGAGTAAATGGCATGAGATAGGGAAAAATAAAAGCAGAAGCAGTGGAACTGATGCTTACGGTAAGAGCTGGAAATTAGGAGCATGGGAGGAAATACTGCCCACAGTAGGACTCCGTAGTTGTGTTTCCTCCTGGTTGTGCTGGAGACTGTGCTTGTTACTTTAAAGTGAAAGTGAAGTCGCTCAGTCGTGTCCGACTCTTTGTGACCCCATAGACTGTAGCCTACCAGGCTCTTCCGTCCATGCGATTCTCCAGGCAAGAATACTGGAGTGGGTTGCCATTTCCTTCTCCAGGAGATCTTCCCAACCCAGGGATTGAACCCAGGTCTCCCACATTGTAGGCAGACACTTGACCAACTGAGCCACCAGGGAAGTAGCTTGTTACTTTGGAAGGCAGTCATTTCAACCAAGATGGGGGTCAGACTCCTGAAACCATTACAATGCCTCAAGCAGACGGGATGGGGGGTAGAGCTAAGGTTTGGACCAGTAAATTCGATTAAGGGAAAAAGTAAGTCTAAGGGCCATATGGCAACCTCAAAGGTCAGGGACCAGGACAAGGGCTCTGCCAACAGACTTATGCTCAGGAAATCCACAAACACTGGTAAACTGCCTACTTAAGGTGGCAAGGTGGGAGGTGTAAACCAGATCCAGAGACACGACTGCTCAGTGTCAGCCTGTTTTGCAGTCAAGGGGATAAGCCAGGCTGCTTTCTCTTACCAGGTATCAAATTGCCAACATATGTTGGATCATAGAAAAAGCAAGAGAAGTCCAGAAAAAAACCTGCCTCTGCTTCATTGACTACACTAAAGCCTTTGACTGTGTGGATCACAACAAACTGGAAAATTCTTAAAGGGATGGGAATACCAGATGACCTTACGTGCCTCCAGAGAAACCTGTATGTAGGTCAAGAAGCAAGTTAGAGCAAGACATGGAACAAGTGACTGGTTCAAAATTGGGAAAGGAATATGTCAAGGCTGTATATTGTCACCCTGCTCACTTAACTTCTATGCAGAGTACATCAGGGGAAATGCCCGGCTGAATGAAGCACAAGCTGGAATCACGATTGCTGGAGAAATATCAGATATGCAGATGATACCATTCAGAAAGTGAAGAGGAGCTACAGAGCTTCTTCATGAAGGTGAAAGAGGGAAGTGAAAAAGCTGGCTTAAAACTCAACCTTCAAAAAACTAAGAGCATGGCATCCAGTCCCATCACTTCAAGGCAAATGTTAGTCACTCAGCTGTGTTCGACTTTTTGTGATCCCATGGACTGTATGCCACCAGGCTCCTATACCCATCGGATTTTCCAGGCAAATTCTGGAGTGGGTTGCAATTTCCTTCTCTAGGGGATCTTCTTAGGGATCTTCTCTAGGGATTGAACCTGGGTCTCCTGCATTGCAGGCAGATTCTTTACCATCTGTGCCACCAGGGAAGCCATGGCAAATAGGAAAAAAAACAAACAGTGGCAGATTTTCTTGGGCTCCAAAATCACCGCAGTGACTGCAGCCATGAAATTAACAAAAGACGCTTGCTCCTTGGAAGAAAAGCTATGACCAACCTAGACAGCGTATGAAAAAGCAGACATCACTTTGCCACCAAATCTGTGTAGTCAAAGCTATGGTTTTTCCAACAGTCATGTACGGGTATGAGAGTTGGACCATAAAGAAGGCTGAGTGCCAAAGAAGTGATGCTTTTGAACTGGTGTTGGAGAAGACTTGAGTCCACTGGACTGCAAGGAAATCAATCCTGAATATTCACTGAAAGGACTGATGCTGAAGCTGAAGCTCCAATACTTTGGCCACCTGATGCAAAGAGCTGACCCACTGGAAAAGACCCTGATGCTGGGAAAGATTGAGGGCAGAAGTGGGTAACAGAGGATGGGATCGTTGCCATGTCCTCAATGGACATGAGTTGGAGCAAACTCCGGGAGATGGTGAAGGGCTGGGAAGCCTGGCGTGCTGCAGTCCATTGGGTCAGAGTCAGATGTGACTTAGCAACTGAACAACCGGTAGTCACTTACCTTTTGAGAGTTGCAATCTTTATATTCCCAAACCACAATTTAAAAATACTTGAAGGGGATACAGCCACAGACCTTAAGATTCTAACTGGTGTCCTTGCCAAACTAACTCAAACCTTCAATCCCCTTTTAAATGTCACATAGTGCTAAGCAGACAGACACACATCTAACTGAAATCATTTATCCTTCTAGATTTAAATTCTATCCCACTCCAATTAAGTACTTCTGAACTTTCAGAACAAGAGTTTAAGTGCAGTTGGAGTTCACTCACTGAGCCTCACAAGCTGGCTCAAAGCCCCCTCAAGGGTCTCCTCCCCTTTAAAAAACTAAGGCCCTAGCAAAACTATAACAAACATGTGATCTCAACCCTGCCTGTGTGCTACTATCTCTTTGAGCTGTTGCCCAGGCCTCAATTTATGAATTTAGGTAATTTCCCTGGGGGTCCAGTGGTTAGAACTCAGTACTTTCACTGCCAGCATGGGTTCAATCCCTGGCCAGGGAATTAAGGTCACACAAACCACAGGGTATGGCCAAAATAATTTTCAGATGTAATTCCAAGTTACTAGCTTTCAGCAGCTCTGGAGTACAAAGATGCACGAGTTGAGAATCTGCTAGAACCCAACGTTTTGCTGTTCCCAAAATCATCACCATCATTTCTACATGTTTCTGGCAACACACAGAATAAGCCAGCCTTCATTTAAAGCTTTTTTTTTTTTACCATGCCCGTTATACTGAAAGCTCTTGCTTTTGTATGGTGTTAGGCCCCAAATTCTGGAGCCCAAATGTTTCATCGTTCTTAACTATATAGAGCCCTTCTGTCTTTAGCAAGTGGAGTTTTTGTGATTTTCACTTGGTAGACTGCTGGAATCCTGTGAATTGGCATTTGTATTAAGCAACCTTGCAGAGCTCTGCAAACATGCAGTTTGAAGCCAAACCAGCAAATTAAAAAAATAGGCACAGCTACCCCTTAAGGCAGATGCCCAGTGCAAAAAAGTACACTCTGTTGGCTACTCTCATCTGTTTCACATCTACTTGGTAACTTAAGTGTTCAGGTGACAATCCACACATCCAGGACCAGTGAAATCTCTGAACCTATTCAAAGTCCCGAGTTTGAAACTCGTGGCCAAATGAGCCAGGTATTGGCTTCATCTAAATCAGAGCAGACTATGAACCTATTTTGGAGGATTCACAAGGGCAGATGCACTTTTATCACAGCAACAGCCTACTAATTTATAACAGGATGGTCCTTCTTCGCACCAATACATTCCTCAAAATTCTCAAGTGTATTCCATTTGTTTTGCTGCTGCTGCTGCTATGTCGCTTCAGTCGTGTCTGACTCTGTGCGACCCCATAGACGGCAGCCCACCAGGTTCCTTCGTCCCTGGGATTCTCCAGGCAAGAATACTGGAGTGGGTTGCCATTTCCTTCTCCAGTGCATTAAAGTGAAAAGTGAAGTCGCTCAGTCGCTCAGTCGTGTCTGACTCTGTGACCCCATGGGCTGCAGCCTACCAGGCTCCTCCGTCCATGGGGTTTCCCAGGCAAGAGTACTCGAGTGGGGTGCCATTGCCTTCTCCGCCATTTGTTTTGAAGCAAATACAAAAACAAATGTTATTAAGGTAATGAACTCAGAACATGAATAATATTTCTTTATTTACAAGTTAGAATCAACAGACAAAGAAAAGACAATCCAGGGGACCAATTGGGGAGATGACTGAAACCCCCAGGGGCCCCAAATGGAGCAGAAGGAAAAGGGAAAACTGAGTAGAAAAAAAAAGTCAACGTAAAAAAAGAGCTCCCCCTTCCTCCCTCCCCATGGAAGCTAAGGGACCATGGCCCCACCCCTCTTCAGCCTCACCTAGCTTAAAATAAATTAGAACAAACAACCTCAAAACAGGGCCCTTCTAAGTGAACAGGGCAGCTGTGGCCTCAGGTAAGCCCGTATTAGGGCCTCTGCCCATTCCCACCTGATACCCCTGCCTGCCCCAGCCATTTTGAATGGGGGTTCTATGCCTAAGAGGGCACTCTTCAGGGGGCTGGGAACTCAGTCCTATTTTGTCCGTTTTTACATCCCTCCTTTAGTAATTGTCCCTGTGTCCCTCCCCCCTGCAGAGCCAGCTCTCTCACAGAGAGGGGAGGGGGTGAGATGAGAAGTTGTCACAGCACAGGGAGGGAGCAGGCAGGGCGGTCCAGGGGTCCGGTCCTGCGGAGCCTCCTGCCCCATCTGGCCTGGCCCTTTAGCCTGAGTCTGAATCACTGGTGTCTGAAGAGGAGGAAGATGAAGAGGAGGAGCTGGAATCCGAGCTGGAGCTGGAAGCGCTGAGGCGGGACACTGCTACCTGCTGTGCTGAGGATGTCTCGGTTTTCTCACTCGCTGAAAAACAAAGGTGAAGTTTAAAGACGTCTAAGTCTACATTCCACTTTTGAAGAACCAAGAACCAAGAGAGCAGGATGTAATGAATTCACAATGGCTTATGGGGCACTCACCTTTCTTGGGGGGCTTTTTGGTAGAATTGAGCTGCCCACTAACATCTTGTAACCGCTTTTCTAGTTCCCGCTTCTTCTCCAAAGCCAGTTCCTCCTTTGTCTTTCCCACAGGTTTTTTAATAGCTAGAAAAGAAGCAAACCAGGACTAACATAGCCAGGAGCACCCTGCTTTCCCTGTCCCGTTGCTGCCAAATGCCTTTCTTAAACTTAAGGAAACAACTAATGCAACCCATCATCCCAGGAACTGATGATTCCAAGTGCATCAAGCACACCTCCCATCCTTCTCTAAATTGTCCTCAGAACTGCACAAGAATTTGCTGAGTTAACTAGGGGATCTCATTTCACACTCACTATACGGCTTCCGAGGTTTCTTTCGCAGGCAGGAAAGGACGTAACGTTCAAGCTCTCTAAGTGTGGACGGCTTGAGTGTTTCAAAGTCAATTTCAATTTCTTCTGGGTTTGAGTCACGTAAGGAGGGCTCCCTGGCTTGGATTATGTGCACAACGCGACCCAGTTTCTCCCCAGGCAGCTTGTTGATGTCCAGGCTCAACTGCCTCTTCTCATCATAACTCATGGGCCTGCTTTCTTCCTCCTCCTCTGAGTCATAGCCAGCAGGCAGGGCAGGTGGGGCTGTCTTTGCGGCCTTTTTGGGGAGTCTGAGCAAAAGAAAATTATCAGCTAGGGGGAACACATTACCTCCGCAACACATTCTCACTGTTCAATCCAGTGATCTGGATTTCATGCCTGAAGAACTGTTTCCATTAAGGCAAATGAGTGAGTGAGTCAGAGATGGGCTACAGAACACTTGCGTATCAGGGGAGCAGAGCTTCTTTACACAGCAATGACCTCGGTTGGGCTTCGAGAAATAAATACAAGTACTTCAGCACAGGCCTATTTTTTTTTTTGGTACCTAAAGCACTAACCAATCCCCGACTACACACAAAAAAAGAATATACAGAAAGTAGACTCTGGCTTAGAGAAGGAGTAGGCAGATTACACTGTCAAGAGTTAAGCAGCTTCAAGATCCTACATTCTTCAAAGTCTATTTCATCATCTGAACACTTAACAGAAAGAAAAGAAAAAAAAAAAATCACTGAAAAGAAAAAAAAAAAATCACTGGCCCCCGATTTAGAGAAAACTTTGCAAGCAATGGGAGAAATCTCTGCTTCCTTCCCTGTTAGAACTCACTTGGTGCCACCTCCTCCAGAAGGTCCAAAGCCAGGAGGACCTAGTGTAGCAGCGCTGCCACTCCCACCGCCACCCGCTTTCTTGGACTTCTTGGGCTGAGATGGGCGGGGTGCCCGAGGCCCTTTGTCATCCTCATCAACCCCGGCTCGGCCTCGATGCTTCTCTGCCTTCCGTTTCTTCTTTTTTTCTTTTTTCTCTCTCTTCCGCTTGGGCTTGGATATTGGGCCTTGGGACAAGGCAGCCAATTGTTCATGTACTGCTCTAAGCTTGAGACAAAAGAAATACAAATTGAAAAAATACACAGGTAAAGCTATAAAAACTACAAAAACAAACAAACAAAAAACAGCCAAAAACAGCATGAACTTCATCCAGTAAACTCAACAGTGACAAAATACCTGTTCCTGTAGTTCAGCCAAGCGATGAGCCCTTTCTTCCTCAGAGTCAGAGCTCTCACTCTCTTCCTCCTCCTCTTCATCATCCTCTTCTTCCTCCTCCTCTTCCTCAGAAGAACTCTCACTGCTACTTTCCTCGCTGGAGGACTCTGAAGATGACTTGGCCAAGCCAGGAGGCAAGGCAGTAGAGACTGGTAAAGGCCCTGGTTCCAGCGGTTCATCTGGCATTTTGGCGTAACGGAACTCAAATACATCCTAGAAAGAGACAGCAGACTCAAAACCAGGCTAGAAGATATGCCCTGATCACACCTAGCCATGCGGCAGCTCCAACGTCCAACTGCACAGATTGGGAGAGCCTCATGTTCAGGCTATGCAGCACAGATGGCAAAATTCCTTCCCCCAGATCCATTTATTCTTCGAACTCCGACCTTGACACTCACCTGTAACTTTCGCGCCATGGCCACAACATCATGGTCTGGAGGATTGTACTTATAGCAGTTGGAGAACATAAGCCGCACGTCAGCAGCAAACTCCTGTGCGTCCCGGTAATCACGATTCTCCATCTTCCGCTGCAGAAGGAGGCAGCATCAGAAGCTGCACAGGCAGGGAGACTCACCTTTCCCTGCCAGGCCCAGACACTGCCAAGAACAGCCCTCTAGACAGCACAGTGGGGGGTGGGATGTGTGTCATCCGAAGGATCTATACCCTGGGGCTCAAGTTTGAAGTCAAAGGAATTTGGGTGGGCTGAAGAAATATCTATGTCTAGGAAAAAAAAATCATTATTTCTAAGTGAAACGTGGGGTGTGTGCGGCCTCCAACTATTGGGCTACCCCTTTACTCCCCCCAAGCTAACCCAACACTTTCAATAAATAGGACCTAAGCGGCGATGCTCTGAACCTAAAACCCACCACATTGTTTCCAATTCCAGAAAATATGGACTCTGTTAGAGTAGGTGACCTTCTGCCTCACTATTTTGTTTAAAAGTAAAACGCCAAGATAGCTGCGTGCCCATAAAAAGTGAGTGTTTTATTGATCCTTAGGTTCCAATCACTGCCTGAGTATCCCATCTGCCCCATGCAGTGGGTACCTTGACAGTGCTGAGGTCCATGGGGTGCTTAATGATGTCATGGTAGTCATGCAGGCCAAGAGCAGAAGCGTCCACTGGTTTATAGAAAGGCCAGGCATAGGCAGCATGCTTCTTAGACAGTAACTCCTTCAAAATGCCATTGCAATGTTTTAACTGTTCTGACAGCTTTCCTTTCTTGGAGCTCTGGTGTTGTTGCTGAGAGTCAGGCAAGTCTTTGCGTGGAGGCTTGATAGGGCGGCCACTTTCTCTACGCACAGGGGGGAGCCGTGCTGCCTTAGGCTCCAGACCCCCTGGAGGGCTAGCTGGGGACCCAGGAGCCAGGATAGCCGTAGGTGTAGGGGTGGTAGTATCTGCTTTCCGCTTTACCCCTTTTTTCTGTGGAGAAAAGACAGGTACCTTTTACTCTGGATCCACCCCATTTAAGACCTTTCCCTCCTCATTACCCCAAAGATATCCACAGATGTATACCTTGGCAAGGGGCTGTGCTGGGGGAGCTGCAGAGACAGCAAGGAGTGGGGGTCCAGCAGAGTGCAAGGACTTGAGAAGGGGAGAAGAGATGACCGATGGGTGGGGAATGTTGAGGACAGTGGTAGGTATCTCAGGTGGTGGAGTATACAAGGCAGTATGAGACACAGAAGAGACAGCAGGCACCTGATGGGCACTGGTGATACTACCCTGGAGCGCTGCAGGGGGAGAAAAAGAGTTTAGTTTGATTATCATTCCCATCTTTTGGACTGTATTAGCAAAACTCCTTCTCTTCCTACCTGCCAATTTGGCCCCTTTCTTGTGGCTGTTCTTAGGGATAGTAACCACAAGTTCTTGTTCTTCTTGTGGCATTGATGCCACTTTCTGTAGAAAGATCTTTTCCAGCGTTTGTGCCATCAGGACAATATCATCAGTGGGCTACAGGAAACACAAACAAAAAGTTCAAATGCTAGGGAGAGAGAGAGAAAACCATTTTCTCTGGGAAATACCTAGCCCCAGACATCATCACTACTCCCTTACACAACTCCATCATTGGGCCACTAATTTCCCTTTAATCTCTTCCAACTTTGCCCCTCAAAATGCAAGAAAGATAAGAAGTGAGAGATTCAGAGTTGATCAGTTCCTCTTCTACTCAGGTCTCTGGAGATTCCTAAGAAATAAGGCCACTATTTACAAGAACATCAAAAGTGTTGTATTTAAACATCTCTCAATCCTGGATCTCTGAAGCCACATCACTGTTTTCAGTGGTACCTTTGCAAACAGATTTGCTAGACACCAAACTACTGATAACACCTTCAGTAAAAGATTTAAATTTTACAATGATAAAGTAATAATAAGAAATGCACTATCTCTTCCCGACTAATAATACAAAAACTCACCTTGTTGTAGATATAGCAGTTGGTGAACATGGTATTGAAATCCTGCATACACTCTGAGGCAGCCCAATAGTAGTTATTTTCAAGTCTCCTCTTAATAGTACCCATATCCATAGGCTGCTTTATAATTTTGTGATAATCCTAAAGAAAGAAGTGGTAGGTTAGACCACAGAAAGAAAAATGCCTGTTCTCAGGCAAGCTACCAACCCCAACACACACACACACAGCCAAGTCTGTCAGAGGAGCACATAGTCTCCTCAACTGCGGCCCCAATTAAAACTCTGGGATAGGGATAAAAAATGGAACAGGACTCTGATCACCCATAAGGAGACCCCTATTGCTTTGCTCTAACCACCCATCTCCCACCCACTCTGGAAGTCTCCCATCCTGTGACATTACCTCTGGGGCTGGCTATCCATGGGCTGCATGAGGGAAAGGAAGAAGCTAAGAATTTTGGCCACCGTGGTCCTCTCCCAACCTGGGGTGGGAATCTGTAAAATGGAGCCAGGGCACAAGAGTTAAGGAAGGGCACAATGAGAGATCCTAGATAGCAAGCGGTTGGATCAATCACAAAGGACCAAAAATCTAGAAGTCTGGTGGCTATCTCCCCTACCGGGTAGAAATGGGAACTCCCTAGGGGCCGCAGCACCTATACTAGGCAGCCCACCTCCAGGCACACACATTCTTTTTCATTTCCATTTCCATACCTCCCCACTCCAATCTCTCTACTCACCGGCAGACCCAGTTTGACAGCATCCACAGGTTGCCGGAAGGGCCATGCAAACTGATGTTTCCATAGAGCCTTCATCACCACCTTGTGCAGATATTGCAACTGGTTGGTAACCCGTCCTGGCTTTTTGGGATTGGACACCTCAGGAGGTGGCGGGTTGGCAGGGGTTAGTTGCAAAGCCGGCACTGAAGCCATTGTGGGGCTCTCGAATCCCTCATACAATAGAGAGGGCTTTCGAATCCTTTTCCCAGGCGCTGCTGCTTCTGGGCCCAGGCCCAGTAACCCTGCATTCCCCTCCCCAGGGAGCCTGTGAAAATAGGAAACAAAAATCAGATGTGGTAATCTGGTGGAATTTATTAGAATTCCACAATTCACAGATTTGCACTATGTACCCTCAGCACATCTAGGCTTGGAATCGAGTAAAAACAGTGCTAAAGATTATGAAAACGAATCCAGTATCCAAACAATCCGTGGAGCTTTTGTTCTTGTACCTCTTATCACCTTTTCTACACCCACAGAAGCCCTATCTTCTGAATTCTTAAAATCTGATAGGCTTCTTCACCTGTTTTAAGGTGAAAAAGAAGCCCAAGGAGCTTGTCATAGGGCCCAGCCGTTTAAGAATCACAGCCTTACGGGGGCAAAACTTAAGCAAAATGGGTGGAGCCAAGAAAACTCAAGCCCCAGGCTTCCTCTTCACTAGGGGCTCGGTGGTTGCCATGGTGGTTGAGCCTGAGGAGAATGGATGAAAAGAAACAAAACAAAAAAATTTCATAAATCGCTCATGAGACAGACACCTAAGAATCCACCTGTACAGAAGGGATCAGCAGTTAACTCCAAACAACGGACCAGCAATCTAACGGAAAACCATACCAACTCAAAAAAAAAAAAAAAGGAACCCGACAAGGAAGTATTTGTCAGACTTCACAGCCTGGAATACCTCAAGCTACCAGCCTCCAGGAATTAACTATTCGCAAATTCAGTCTCCTCCCTCTAAGGGACTCAAAAATAGAGGTGTCCGAACAGTCAAGGTCAGCAAATTTCCTCATAAAAGTGATACAGACCTCCCCCTACACAACCTCTGCCAAAAACTGCGATGCCATTAACAGGTTCCACTGTAGCATCACCTCTAGAGATGAAAAGCCAACAGTGCATCAAGTTTACATTCTCTCTAGGGCTCCTCAAGACCAGGTGTTACCCAAGGCCTAAGACTAAAGACTTTACACGGAGATCTCATTGTTTACATCCCCAGAGCTAGACTAAAGAGCGCTTAACTCCACCTTTCCACCCTGAAGGAAACTCTCAATGGTACCCTCTCACACACACGCGAGAAGAAATCCAATCTTCTGCAACAAAACACACACCTCTCAACACAAAAACAAACCACTCACCGAAAATCAAGAATTTAAAGACCTATCCCCGACATTAGGAACCCAGGGTAAGAGTGGTTCTTGTACCCTACTCAGGGAATCCCCGTTTCCAGTCCCCGAAGCTCTATCACCATGGCAACCCTGTAAAGCACAAGATGTGGCCACAAACCCCCTCCCCAGAAAGCCTGACAAACGGTCGCTTAAACACCAGACCCACTACCCTCAGGACCTGCGGCCCAATCAAAGTCCTCCCGCATTACATATTCCGACGCCACCTCGCTCTGTCCGACTCAGCTAAAATCTGACCACAGCGGGAAAAGTAACGTGTAAACTGACTACCTGTGCTCCCTCCACACGCAAGATCTGGGGCCGCTACCGCGGTCCCCAAACCGCCGCCCACCCCTCTCCGCGAGCCTCGACAACTAACAGTTGCGCCACGAAACGGCAACGCGCCCGAGTCGGTTCCGCACTCCCTCCGAACCCGACACCTCACACCCGCGCGCCACAGGCCCCTAACGCCCCCTTCCCACACGCGGCTCGCAGGGACGTACTTGTTGTGGGGAGTCACGTTTTGCAGCATCTTGACCACGGGGAACCGGCGCTGCCCTCAGCCGCGGAAAGTCCGGGTGGCCTCGGTTCCCCTTACCTCCCGGTCCAGCATAACCCGGGAAGTGGGCGGAGGCCGGGGGCCGCTGCCCTCGGCCCTCCAGGCGACAACCCACCCTGCCGGGCTGGCACGAAAGCAATCTCCTCCGCTGTTCCTCGGAAAACTCCCAGCAGCTTGGCGCGCTCCGCAGGAGGCGGACGGCAAGAAAATGGCGGCGGCCTCAGCTGAGGCGGGCGAGCGAAAGGGGACGGGCTCTTCAAACCCCAGGATGGCCCCCGATCCCAGACAGCGTCGCCAATATTGCCCGCCGTTGGTCTGCAAGAATCCCCTCTTCCTGCCGGGACCGTCCAGGGCGGACGATGTCCCGTTTCGATCTCGGATGGAGGCGGATGAACACGAAAAGTGGTTTAGGGAGCCGCCGCCTCCATCTTTGAAATCCTCTTGAGGGCGGAGTAGAGGGGGTGGACAGACTCCGAGAACTGGGCGGGGCCCGAAAAAGGGGAGCTTCGGGGGCTTCTATGGGGTCTGTACTGTCCGCCGGGGCCGGTCATAGGCCGAGACGAAGGCCATTTCCAAGCGGATGGACGTGGATTGTAATGGCGGCCCCAGACGACTCGAAGGCTCTGTGTAGATACGCAGAATCCTCCAGCTCGTTCTAGAGGCTGCTCCACTCCAGCGCGAAATGGCGCCTCCGAGCCCCGCGCCAGCCCTTTATATATAGGCAAGGGGGAGGAGCTTCGCCGCTCATGCGCGCCACCGTGCTCGCGACTTCCCCCACCCCCTCCGCGCGCGCTCGCTCGCTCACGCGCGTGAAGAAGCAGAGTCGAAGGGGGAGGAACACCTCTCCGCGGGAGCGTTTTCTATTGGTCGGCAGAAGCGATGACGTCATAAACCTCATTTCCAAAGCGTCAGTCACCAGGCAGAAGAGTGCCGCATAGACCCCCAGGGAAGCGGCAACCCGCCACATCTCTGAGCCAATTGGCTGCGCTGTGGTTCGGCAACTCCAGGGAAAGAGGGAGGTTGGCAGGGGTGCAGCACCCTCTCCCTGCCTCCCTTTCCAACAAAGTCTTTCCAGCCGTCCAAGCCCAGTGCGACTGGCGACTGCCAAGCTTGGGCAGGTCGTGCCATTCGTAGCTCCTCCATTGGCCAGGCCGGCAGGACTGGAGGGGGCCGCGTGGGCGTAGCCAGGATTGGCCCGCCGGGGTGTGGCCACAGGACGCCGGCGGTGGTGGTTCTCGGGATTGAGGCGGCCGCCGCAGTGAAGAACCTGAAATGAGGAAGAAGACGCCATCTTAAAAGCCGCGGCCTGCCACTCTGGCAAACGGCTGAGGGCTCCCAAACACAGCGAGGAAGGAACCTAACGTTCCTGTGCTTCGCATCAAAAGTGCAGAATTACCAGAGCCCTCAAATCCTCCCCTTCCTTCCCCAGGCCAAGCAGTCGAAATCAAAAACGCTCCCCAGAATCTGCCCTCTGTGAACTCAAAGGCTTCTCTTCTAGGAAACAAAATAGAGACCACGTTCTAAATACTTGCACCCCAAGCACCTCTTCAATCCCTCCCTCTGATACCTTAAGTTACCGATACAAATATCTACCTGGTCGACAAAACCTCGGCAACCCTTTAGTGGGAGCAAAATCTCCAACAAAAGCACCCGTATACCCTGTAAAATGAAACCCACCTCCTCCCCAAACTTCTCTCCGGTGTCTGGCTCAGAGCGGAAAAAACAAGGCCTTCGAGGGGCGAATCAGGGTGCGCACCCTCCCCCTCCTGGCGAGCTCAGACCTCTCCCCACGCTCCCCGCCCTTCCCCCCACTCCGAAGGCGGGCCCGCACCCCCTCTTAGGGTCCTGGCGTCGGGGGGGCGGAAGGGCTCCCCCATCCCCCCCACGAGGGTCCGGAGTCCTCCCCACGGAGCGGCTGGTCTATCGGTCAGCGCCAGGGAGGAGGGCGAGCGGAGGAGGCGGCGGCTGCGGCTCCGACTAGCCCTCCCCCTCCTCCTCTCCCCTCCCCCCTCCCCCCGGGCCGTCCGCCTCCGAGGAGGGGCAGGAGCCATTTTGGGAGCTCAATTTCGCCCCCTCCCCCCCACCCACTCACTCACTCTTTCCCACCACATAGTAACCAGAATAAGGTTACAGACTACGTGTGAATAGAGCCGCAGCGCAAGGTTAGGATCACTAAAGCCATCTCTTGGACTCCCCCTGTCCCCCTCACCGGAGAGGGAATAATTTCCCCCGCCCAGCCTTTAGTTGGGGGCCCTCCCCCCTCCTCCTTGTCCCTTTTTCTGGTTACCAAGGAAGAAAACACTCTATGCGTATCTGAATAAGGAAATTAACCATGTAAGTCAACGAATATAAGAGCCCCCCCTCCTAACCGCAGGGCTTCGTGAGGGCATAAGTCCTCGAACTGTTACCCTCTTTCCTTCGTAGCACCCCCTGGAGCCTTAACCTCGGTTATTGCGTCTAAAATGGCCGTCAACCTTTCGTCTTCTCGACCACCAGACTCGGGCAAACCCTGCGGGGGTGGGGGGGGAGCACGCACAGGGACGGCAGTCTCTCCTCTCCTCCCCCCCTCCGATCAGGCCTCGGCCTCAAAAGTACAAGCGGGCCCGCCCGGGTGGCTGCAGCAAGGAGAGCAATGACACAGCAACTTTCGCAGAGGCCTTCTCCCCTCCCCCTCCCCCTAGTGGCCCAGCCTCCCCAATCTGCCATTCTTCCACGAGGGGCCTTGCAAGTCTGCACCGAGGCCCATCTGAGGGCCGGTCAGGGAAGAAAAACTTAGGAGGTCGAGAGACCACAGGGCCTTATTAGATAGTAGAAGGACAGCCAGACATTCTGGCTTATTTCCCTGCATTCCGGAAAATCACTGTTCTCCTCTGCCTCCCAATCGTCCCTGCCCCCAAATGAGTCACACGGGAGGCTACTGGTACTCAGTAATTTGGAAAAGTAACTCTTCCCTCCTTTCCGCTCCCTCCCCCGCAATACACAAGGAGAGACTGTTCAGGAATGGGGGAGGGGATGAAGGAGGCAGAAGACACCACCCAGGAGAAAACGGAAACTTTGGGAGCTGTGAAATCATTCCAGGTCCCGGAACTCACTCTCCTGTGTCTCAAGCCACGATTTTTAACCTCTCCCGAGACCCCCGTTGGGCCTGGTTCCTGATCCAAAGATGACCCCAAGCTTCTAGCTTGCAAACTCTCCCCAGCCTGTGATAGACACATGCTCAACTAAGACCCCGCCGGGGCAACCAAGGTTTCTTCAGAAGGCTCCCCAGGCCAGGTCCACGTGAATGCACACAAATTCGATAAGCCACTCGAAGCGTAACCTCCACTATGCCATGTGATGACTGCCAGGTTCCTACCGCTGACACAAAAGCAGCACAGAAATGCTCCTTCTACAGCCTCTGGGGAGAAAGGGAGTGGGCGCCTGGGAACAATCTCAGTTCACAGCCTGGGTTGCCAACTCTCAGCATTCCCCTCTAGGAGTAGGAACTACAGTCACCACTCCCACTCCTCAGCCCACTAGATCACCCCACCCTCCGGCCGCCGAAAGGATCCCTTCTCACCTGACTCCAGGCTCCTGTACCCCCAAGGGACGAATGGAATCGGGGGGACACACCGCCCCCACGCCCCTTTGCCCTCCAATTGGTAAGAAGACAGAGGTTGACCATTCCCCTCCCCCACCCGAGGGGCCCTCGCCTGCTCGCCCCCTCCCCATTCCCATTGGCTGTAAACTGTTTGAAGGACAAGTGCTCCCACCCTCAGGGTTCTTCTCTGCACCCCAAGAATCTCCCTCTCGGACTCCCCACCATTGGTTAGGCATTTAAATGACTGACAACATACCCGCCCAGCAAGGGCCCTTTCTCACCTGGATCCCGGAACCTTCCAGGGGGGCTCCACTGTTCCCCTTGGCTTGGTGCGGGGGGAGGATGTAATCCGGGGTGTCACCCCCCCGGAAACTGAGGTTGCGTTGGGGGAGGGGGCGTAGCCCCCAGCCCCTCCCTTCCCGGCCGAGCTGGGGGGTGGGGAGAGCATCGGGACCGCGCGGCCACGTCAGCGTCACTCAGATTGGCTGATCCAGGTCACGTGCCAGCCACCCCCCTCCCCACCGCCACGGGGGCCGGTTTTTCCGAAGGTTCTCGGGGGTCGCGCAAGGGGCCAAGAGGGCCGCATGGCCCAGGCCTTTCTCTACAGACCCAAAGCACCGTAACGCCGCTGCTTCTCCACACCCTCGGCTGCCTGTCTCGCTGTCGTCGACCCTATCCCCCCCACTAGTCGCGCCGTACGGGTTCAGCATGGCTGCCGCAGCCCGGGAACGTGCACAGCGCAGGCGCAAGGGTGCGACCGGCTTGGGGGAGGGGAAAGGAGAGTGGGAGGCCGCGGGGAGAGCGGCAGTGCGCAGGCGTGAGGGCGGGCGCCTTGGCCCCTGCGGCTGGGCTCGGAGCGCGCGCAGTGGGTGGGGCGGAAGCGGGCGCGGCGCGCGCCCTCCCGCCTCAGCAGCCCCTCCCCCACTGCAGGCGCCCTCGCGGGGCGTCCTGAGGTGGCCCAACTCGGTTCCTCCTCCGCAGGTGTAAGGGATGGCTTGGGACACCCGGGCCCAGAGTCCAGCCGGAGCGCGCGCTGCTGAGCTGTTGTCAGTGGAGGAGGATGGGGCCTGGACCTGGAGTTGTGAGGGTTTGCAGGGTGGGGTCCCTCCGCGGTGTAGCGTGGCTCACAGCGGGAGTGTTGTCACCACTGCGGCGGGGAGCGGAGGTGTGGGCGGTTGACGTGGGCATTGTGTTCGGCCTCTTTGTCTTAGGCCCGTAACCTCTCAATTCGCCTGAGTCTACCTAGACTTCTTACTTCATTGAGTGCCGCGGGGCGGGTGGGAGAAGGGGGTGTCTGGACTCTGCATGCTGCTGAACTTAATAGCTTTCTGATCACTTCTTTTTGCTTTGAGCAACTTTGGGGTTCTTAGGGCATGAGCCACCCAGGTATGAATTTGTAATGAACCTTGCTCTATTCCAAACTCTGATGTTTAGATTGATGAACCTCACTGTGCAGGAGGCACAGGGGCTTCCGAATTTGGTAACATAAGGATGGTTGGCACCTAAAGCTTTGTTCCTGGGCAGTAATCCCACCCATGACCCTCAGAGTGTGGTTCAGTCTGTAGTTCATTACCCCCACTCCCCTCCCACAGACCGGAGCAGAAAGGCCAGCTTGCCGGAGAGCTCTTGGGCTTTCCGTTTCCCACCTGTAAACGGCCGTGTATGTGTCTCTTTACCATTCTATCAGTACTAGAAGTCCTCTTTTCGGATTAAAGACACGTATTTTCCTTTCGACCTGTCAACCCGATCTGTTACTCTGAAGCTTTCCATTTTCTACCAATTGGTGTTTTAAACTGCTCCCTTCTAGGGGTTTTCCCCGCCTAAAAATAAGGAAAGAAAGAAAATAACCTTAATCAATATCATATCCCCTTGAAGGCCCTCTTACATGCTTACTTGTCAGCTCCCCTTCCCAGTCAAGACCTGAAATTGTGTTAATTTTCCTCTCTCTGCCTCATTTCCCACTCTTTAGCCCATTTCTTCCACTACTGACACTGTCTTGGCAAATATCACCAAGGACCTTCTAATTGGCAAAATCAGGAAGCACTTTTCAGCTGTCACCTTATTTGACCTCACTGAAGTATTTGACATTTGATCAGGCTTCCTTCCTGAAATTCTCTACACCCTTGATTTCTGTGACTGCTTCTCACTTGTTTCTTTTCCTGCTTGTCCTACTGTTCCTCTGTGTCCTTTTGTGGACTCTTCTTAAGCCTGTGTTGATGTTTGCCCGGATTTTGCCTCGGTTTGCTTCTAATTGTGTTCATCTTTTCTAAGTAATCTCACTCAGTGGCTCAGAGCCTCTCAAATCTTTATCTTTAGTTCAGTCAACTCTCCTGAGCAAAACTCAGTACTTAATTTTACCACTTAGATAGCCCTCAGACCACTTCAACACGTTCAAAACGGTGCAACCTATATGCAGCCTAGACCTGCTCCTTCTCTTTATATATTATCCTGGCTGATAGCAGTAATTCAGCCAAAAAAACCTAGAATCTGGGAGCCATTCTTGATTTATTTTTCTCACAGCTTTGTATCCCCTTGGCTTACCATTGTGCCTCTGATACAGCTATTGACTCACCCTCTGCCCTAGTCCGATCACCTGAGCTGTATCAACAGCTTCCTAACTGATTTGCTTGTCTCTAAAGCTGCACTGTTCATTATGGTAGCCACTAGCCATGTGTGGCTGTTTAAATTAACACTAAATAACTGTTTTAAATTTAGTTCCTCAGGTGCCCTAGCCACATTTTAAGTTCTCATTAGCCCTGTGTGGCTAGCAGCTGTTGTATTGGACAGGACAAATTACAGAGCATTTCCATCACTGGAGAAAGTTCTCTGGGACGCTGCTGTTCTAGATTTTCCTCTCTGCCTCTGCCACAACACTGCCAGGAATGAGCTTTCCAAAATACAACTGGAGCCATATGCTACTGTTAAGCCCTGTGTTAATTCCTCATTGCCTATGTGATAAAGTTCAAATTCCTGTGCTGGCCAGAAAGGTCTGCCTACCTCTCCAGCATCATGTCTAGTGACTTGTTCATGGGCCCTATACTACAGCCATATTGAACTGTTCCTCAACACGCCATTTTGTTTTACACTATGTTTTACACATACTGCTCTCACTACATGAAATAGGCTTTTGCTCAGTCCATGTAAGCCCAAATACCATCATCCAAAAAGCCTACCCTTGCCTTCCAAATTGAGATGACTGCTCATCCCTTGGTGTCTCTTTCTCTTATAATTGCACCTTTCACAGTGAATGGCGTTTATGTGAGCCATGTTTCCCTCCCTTACTAGATTTTGATCCTGAGAACAGGTCAATGCTATAGTCTTTAAAACAACAACAGCAGCAAACTTCCAGCTTCTGGCTCAGGATCTGGTCAATAAGAGGTGCTCACAGAGTATGCAAATGTTGAAGCAAGTTGATGTTTAAGTAAGTATGTGACTTAGGTAAGATTGTAGTGTTTGTGTTTGGGGGGCTCCATGCATAGTATGGGAGAAGTAATTGTAGTGAGACAAATTATTGTTATCAGATAAACATTGAGACACTGGGACTGTGGGAGAAAAGACATAACAGAGCAGGTCATTTTCACAGAGCATTGTGGTTCAGTCTGGCCAGATAGAGGAAGTTACAAGAAGGAGAGCCAGAGGAGGCTGGAAGGTACATTTATTTGAGGCAACATGATGAATTCCAGTGCTGTTAAGTTTGGACCTAATAGGGAACCACTGACAGTTATTGAGCAGCTTGATCAGAATTATATCATTTGATAGGAATTCTGTCTTCATATCTGTGGTGGCTATCACTGTACCTGTTAATAGGCACCAAATAAAAATGTCAGGTGTTGGAAGGAGATGAGGCTAGTGGTAGCTAACATTGAGTTCTTGAAATGTCTCAGACCCTATTAAGAGTATTTTATGTGTATGAACTCTTCTAATCCTTGTAACCCTGTAGATTCTATTGTTATCACTCCTATTTTTCAAATGAAGCAACTAAAGCAAGAGATGTTAAATAAACATGGTTACATGTTTAATAAGTGTCTGGAGTTGGGATTTGAACCCAAGAAGTCTGCCACTGAATGGTATGTTATTCTGGTTGTTAGGCAAAGCAGGTATAAGATTGAGGTTTGAGGGGAAAAAAAGATTGATAGAGGTAGATTTGGGAGTCACCTTTGAGGTATAGTTTGAATCTGTCATGCAGGTAGGTGAGATTTGTAACGGAGGAAGTATGGACAACGTAGCTGTAGGTTAAGCATCGAGATCTGGGTTACATCCTCACACAGGCAGCAAGAAGAGGAAGTGGAACCAGTGGAAGAGCATCAAACAAGAAGGAAAAGCAGAACAACGTAATGTGAACAATCCAGAACGAGAGAGGGCTGCAGGGAGGACCTCACGGTTATTGAATGTATGACTAATCAGGAGTTTTTAAGCTTGTCTTTGCTATGAACTTGGGCAATTTGGTAGAGCCTTTGGACCTTGTCTGATGATAATACTTGTAAGTGCATAAATAAAATATGCAGTTATCAAAGTATTTAAAGAACTGGGTGCTGATCTAGTAATGTGTATTCCCTTACTAATAGAATGCTAAGACATTAAATGATTTATTTCAAGTCTAACAACTCATAATTGTAGAGACTGTGATATGAAAATGTTAATTGATGGTCATCTCTATTGATGACAACATTACAGGTACTGCTGATACTACAAAGACTTATTCTTTTCATTGATAAAGTTAAGTTTCAGTTAGTTAGATGTTCTTAAAAATAAAGGTGGCTCTTTTTATTCCATCCAGGTTCATGGACCCCTGAATTTTATGGCATGTGGACTGCAGGTTAAGAACCCCTGTTCTTTTCTTTCTTTCTTTTTTGATTGTGCTGTACAGCTTGTGAATCTTAGTTCCCCAACCAGGGATCGAACCAGGGCTTGGGAGGGAAAGCACCAAGCCCTAACCACTGGTCTGCCAGGGAATTCCCAAGAACCCCTGTTCTGATTGAATGAGGAGACAAGATCCTGCACAGGGTGTGAGAGCGTGAAGAAAGGGGGAAACCTCATTAGGTTGGTAATTGGGGATTGTTACTGACAGTGGAGAGCAGTTTCTGTCATCTAGGGACAGAGGTCAAAGTACAGGGAATCTGAAAACCCAGGCCAGGTAATTCAGACTGAATCTTGTAGAAAGGGAGGAGCTGCTTAATTTTTTTGAAAGGAGAAGCAAGAGTTACTTTTATAGGAAGACTTACTTAACATTGTGCACCATGGATTGGCTTTGGAGAGACTGGAGGTAGGTCAGGTAGGAGCCACAGCATACATTCACACATGGAATGAGAAGGAATAAAGTCGTCACAGCATTAGAACTAGTTGCACTTAGAAACCTCACTGTGGTTCAGGAGGCCCTATGTGGTCTTGCTTCTTCCTGCCTCTTGCCTCATGTCTGTCTGTCGTCCCTTATCACTAATACGCCAGCCATACAGGTCTCCTCCTTGAAGGAACCAGCCCCTCACCTGCCTCAGAGCCTTCTCTCCCCTCCACCGCTTCGCTAACCCCTACTCACACTTCAGATCCCATCACAATATCACTGGGTTCCATTTCAGTTAGTCTTTCTACGGGTCTCAGTTCTTTTCCTTTATGCTGTCTTTTACAGTTTGCTTTTGTAGATTTGTATGTTTACTTATTTAATGTCTCTAGACGTTAGAGACAAGTTTTCATTAGATTACAAGTTTTATCAGGTAGGTGCCTGGTGCCCAGCATACTACAAGTATGTAGAGGACAGTCCATAAATATTTGCTAAATAAATAAATGAACCTCTTTGAACTGAGGATATCTTATTTATATAATGGTAATAGTAAACTCCAACCTTGTAGAGTGGTTGACAGCATTACTATATTCTAATAATGCAGCCAAAAAGGAAGAATGAATATGGATGTGAAGAGATACACTGAGCAGGAAATGAAGGGAAGGGTGGGAGCTGGGTGGCCAGGTTTACTCTGGGCTGTGGCAGAGGGGAAGAAGAAAATGGGAAGAGGGGTGGTGTGCATGGGGAAGGCAGTGGGAGTGAAGATGTTTGTAGAGGGGCCCATAGATGTGCCTGGTGAGATTTACTGTTGAAATACCAGTGTTAGAAGAAACTATCATTCATCTAAGGCTTGAAGATTCTTCCAGGCCCAGTTTTGCGCCTTCAGTGACCTACAGCCCATTTATTCATACAGTGAGCAGTCACTTGCTGGTGGGCTTTCTTGGTACATGCTGAGAGTGTAAAAAAAGAACAGGAAAAGATCCCTTGAGACCCTGCAGTGGGAATGAGGTGACTAAAGCAGACAATTAACAGAATGATAAAATACAGATGATGGGAAGGGCAGGCCAGTGCTATGGACACATACTGAGGAGGTCACTCATCTCCACTCTGGGTTCCAAGGCTTTCTGAGGGAGCTGAAACTTCAAAGGGCTTATACAGAGATAGATTAAGAGGGTCCAGATCATTTAAGGGTCATGTCAAGGAAAGCATACTGCAGAGAATTATTGAAGGTTTTCATATAAATATGATGTGATCAAATGTACTAGTAAAAAGATCCCCATGGCAGCACTGGAAAATGAGAGTAAGATTGGAGGCAGAGAGATTAATTCTAAGAAAACTACAGTAATCCAGGAAAAAAATATAGCCACTGAGGGCCTGAACCAGTAGGAATGGAGGACAGACTCAGGAGATACGGAAGAGGTAGGATTGATAGACTTAGTGAACAACTGGACGAGATGGTTTGAGGAAGGTGAAGTTGTCAAACTTGACTCCCACATTTGTGACTCATCTGATTGGGTAGACAGTCAGCCTACACACTGAGCTCTTGAATACGGGAGCTGGAGCATGCTGGGAAGAGAAGGTGGTGAGGTTAGTTTTGTAAATTTTGAGATAGAAGTACATTCAGTGTAGTAATTCCTGAACTTAATTTGCCTAAAAATTCATTACTGAACATTTAACAGAGGTTTATGAGACATCATGTAAATGGAAAATTCACTAATTAAAATAAAAGCACAGTTTGAAAACCACAAGAATGCTTTCTATTTCAAACTTTCTCTTAGACATTTTTGAGATAGTCGGGAAAAAATGAACACAGACTGGGTTAAGTTAAGCAATTATTTTTAATTTTGTTACTTGTAGTGATAGTATAGCAGTTAAAGGAAAAGTTATTATAGATACTCTTAGAAATGTTTCCTGGTGAAATATAATGATAGCATTTGTTTAAATATTCTAGAAAAAAAATGTGTGGAATAGGAGAATAGCTGTAACAAGAATGGAAGACTATTAGCATGTTTAAATTATTGAAACTTAAAGCATATAGGAGAAGACTTCCCTGGTGATCCAGTGCTTAAGAATCTGTCCTGCAATGGCAGAGGAGCAGGGTTAGACCCCTGGATGGGGAACTAAGATCCCACATGCTGCGAAGCAACTAAGCCTATGTGCTGCAACTACTGAGCCAGGGAAGTTGCTCGGATGTGTATGACTCTCTTTGATCCCATGGATGATAGCCTGCCAGGCTGCTCTGTCCATGCCATTTTCCAGGCAAGAGTCCTGGGAGTGGGTCGCCATTTCCTTCTCCGGGGGATCTTCCTGACCTGGGGATCGAACCCAGGTCTCCTGCGTTGCGGGAAATGCTTTACCCTCTGAACCACAAGGGAAGCCCAACTAAGTAAAGAGTCTATGCGCTGCAATGAGAAAGATCCTGCATGATGCAACAAAGATCTCACGTGCTGCAACTAAGACCTGATGCAGCCAAAAAAAAACAAACAGTGTGTGGGGGTTTACTAGATTCTTTTGTGTCTGTTTGAAATTTTCCATGATAAAAAGAAAATTTCAAACTTGGTCATAGATCCAAAGGAAATCATTTAGTAGAATGTAAATAATCAACATTGAGTGAAGTCATAAAGTATATTCTGAATTTGTGGCAAGACCTGTGATAGACCAGAAGTCATCAAGTAGGTGATAGATGTCATTTGGGAGTTGACTGGGAAATGCTGTCTGAATATTTATACACAGATTTCAGGTTATGTTTATGTCTTAGGTGATCTCATGCCATTGTCTGGGATGCTGTATGTTCAAGATAGCTATGTTGAGGTGGTTGTTTGGTTTGTGATAATTCTCTTTTCTTCAGGAATAGCTCTAAGACACAGAGATGATATTGTGCCTGGCCACCACTGATTGATCCAGAGGTCCATACCTGATAGAAGCTGAGACAGTCAGATTGTCTCTTGTAGCAACATGAAACTTGAAAGATAAAATGCTGGAGGCCTTTGAAGATGAGGTATATTAATGGCAACTCAACCCCTGCTGCTAAGGCCCTGTGACTCCCCTTCCTGAGACTAGCTGATTTCTCCCTTTTGATTTTGTGAGCTAGCTCTATATCCATCCAATAAATCTCCCCTTTAAGGGGCTTCCCTGGTGGCTGAGACAGTAAAGAATCTGCCTGCGATGTGAGAGATCTGGGTTTGATCCCTAGGTCAGGAAGATCCCCTGGAGCAGGAAATGGCAGTCCACTCTGGTATTCTTGCTTGGAGAATTCCATGGACACAGGGGCCTGGTGGGCTACAGTCTGTGGGGTCACAAAGAGTCGGACGTGACTGAGCGACTAAGCATAGCACAGAGTGACTAACGCTTTTGACTTTTCACTTAAAAGTTAATTTAGCTAGAATTGGTTTCTGTTGCTTAAGATCAAAATAACCTTATTAAATATAATTATTGCATAATAAAAATTACTGTATATACATCTTTGGTGTCTTATTACATCTGTGTTGAAATACATATAAAAATAATTCCTACTATCAAATTTACATGTACAAAAATTTCTTGTGGGACCCTATTTTGTGGTAAGTACAATTTGAGAACCGCTATGTACAACATCCAAGTGGTGATGCCTAAAGGCAGTTTGGTGTAAGGATGGTGTGGAATCAGCAAGGTCTGAGTCACAGAGGGGGATGTGGAAAATGTCAACAAATAGGTAGTAATGGAGGAGAAGGCAATGGCACCCCACTCCAGTACTCTTTTGCCTGGAAAATCCCCTGGACGGAGGAGCCTGGCAGGCTCAGTCCATGGGGTCGCTAAGAGTCCGACACGACTGAGCGACTTCACTTTCACTTTTCCCTTTCACGCATTGGAGAAGGAAATGGCAACCCACTCCAGTATTCTTGCCTGGAGAATCCCAGGGACGGCGGAGCCTGGTGGGCTGCCGTCTAAGGGGTCGCACAGAGTCAGACACGACTGAAGCGACTTAGCAGCAGCAGCAGCAGGTGGTAATGGAAGATAAGTGAGGGTAAATGCCATTGAGAGCAGCTGTAGAGTGTAAGAGAAGAGGGTGAGGATGAAACTCCAGGGATGCCAACACTTAAGGGTTAGCTGAAAGTCGTCCATAAAGGTGACAGGATGCCAGAGAAGTTGGAAGAAAAACTAGGAGAGAGTGCTATCAGGGATGCCAAAAAATAAACCGTTTTAGGAATCTGCATGGCCAACGGTGTCAAATGTTGCTGTGACTGCAGAGAGTCCCTTTGATGTAGCAACACGAAGATGTTGAACTGTTTGATTGTTTAGGGTTAAGGATTAAATGGCAAATATGAAAGTAGAGAGATGGTTGCCCACAACTTTTTCAGGAAACTTGGCTCTGTCAAGAAATAGAAAATGGGGCAGAAGTACAGACGGAGGGCTGCGTGTTAGAAAGCCAGGACCTATTGGGTTCACAGGTGTGAGGGCTCTATTTTCGGAGGCATTCATATCTCATCAAAGACGGTGAGTTACTGGGATACAGAACTGGCCATCTCCCCTTCTTGCCCGCAGTTCCCACTTCCCCAAACTGATGACATACTATTTTTGAGATATCTATTAATGGAGGTTGTTGCACGGTCCTGGGAAGAATTACATAGAGGGAAGGGTAGTTATTAATGTTTTAACTTGTTCCCATTTGTACAGGGTAAGAATAGTTAAGCACAGCCTTGCCTCCATCTTCATGATGGATAGTTGGATTTCACTGCATGCTGGACTTGTCTACACTGTGCTCTTGGTGGGGAGCTTGGATTCTCTGCCGTGTCTCTCCACCCAGTGTAGCTGCAGCGTCTGCCCCCACGTGTTCCTAGACTCCTCCCCCAGACCTCCTTCTGAACAGTGTTGTATCTGGGACACATTAACGAATTGCCATCCCCAAGGAGGACTGGGGCTCTTTGGAGGGTGGGTTTGTTTTGAGTTCCCCACCCTGTTTCTGACCACACATAGAACTGTGTTCAGCAAACTATGGTCTGAATAATATTCAGCCTATCTGCTTTTATATGGCCCAGGAACTCAGAATGGCTTTTTGTTTATAAATGATTGGAAAAAAAAGTGAAAGAATTGGGGACATCCCTGACTGTCCAGTGGTTAAGACTCTGCACTTCAATGCAGGGGACTCAAGTTTGATCCCTAGTCAGGGAACTAAGATTCCCACATGCCTTATGGTAAGACCAATAAATAAATGATTTGAAGACTGCCTGACTACCCTTGCTCTCCCCCATAAACAAGGATTATATTTTGTGACTCATCAAAATTATATGAAATTTAAATTTCAGTGATTTACTGTCTGGTCCTTTATAGAAAAAGGTTGCTCACTCCTGGTGTAGAACTGTAGGTGGCCATGTGCCATCTGTCTCCACCGATAGTTTTGGTGATGTTAATGTGACAGTGACCGTGAAAGTCACTGTCATATCCGACTCTGCGACCCCATGGGCTGTCCCTGCCAGGCTTCTCTGTCCGTGGAATTCTCCAGGCCAGAATACTGGAGTCGGTAGCTGTTCCCTTCTCCAGGGGATCTTCCAAACCCAGGGATCAAACCCAGGTCTTCCTCATTGCAGATGGATTCTTAACTGTCTGAGCCACCTCCTCTCTAATTTCCTAGGGCTTTCCTAGTGGCTCAGATGGTAAAGAATCTGCCTGCAATGCAGGAGACGTGGGTTCTATCCCTGGGTTGGGAAGATCCCCTGGAGAAAAGAGTGGTTACCCACTCCAGTATTTTTGCCTGGGAAATCCCATGGACAGAGGAGCCTGGCGGGCTTAGTCCATGGGGTTGCAGAGTCGGACACAACTGAATAACACTACTTTCCTAAGGGGCTGAATCTTCCCCACTACAGGAATTACTGATGGATTAATCCACAAAGGAAGCCTACCCCAACCCTGGCATTCTACCCACCACCACACATACACACACTCACACACATGTATGTACCGTTTAGTATTTGGAGATATGCAGAAAGTCATGGGGTTGTGTTTGGGGCTGTTATGCCTGCAGTTGCTTGTTTTTCAGAAGGGAGTATGGATTTTGAAAGGACCATGTTCACATAGATTGATTTCTAAGATTACTACTTAATTGCCACATTAGCTTTTTCTCACTGCCTCCCCCTCAAACCCCTTCTGTCTTTCTTTTTCTTCTGTCATACTTGCAGCACATACACTGACAGTCTCTTCCTCGTCTCCCACTTCTCAGCCCACCACAATCTGGAGTCCACTCCCACTACAATGCTGAAACTGCTTCCAACGCATTTATCACCCATCTCATAATTAGCAGATCTAAGGACGCTTTCCAGTCCTCCCTCGACCTCTGAGTAGCGTCTGATAATGCTGACCTCGCCCCTCTCCATGGAACACCTCTGTCTCTGAATGCTCTTCGTCTTCTAGTCTCTTGGCTCCCAGGTGCCCCTACTGCCACCAGGTTCTCAGTGCATTAGTGCGCACTAACATTGGTGTATTTCAGTGACCTAGTTAACTCTGTGCCACACCTTGTCGCCTATATTGTGTTCTAGACTGTTCTGTCTAGGAGTCTGCAAGGTGTGTGTCTCCCATCCTTCCTGGGAGGTCGGCTTCCTGTCAGATTCTCTCAGCAGGGGGCACGGGCTCATATGTATGCCTTAGGCAAGAGTTGCAAACTCAGGACTTGGAATAGGCTCAGGTTTTCCTCTGGTGCTGGATGTGTGGATTGTCTTGGACACTTAGTCATCAAGAGGTGAAAGGGATGGGAGTAGCCAGCAGTGCATCCTTCTTTGTGCTGGGCACCTGCCTTAAAACTAGGATCCTGCATGCCGTGTGGTGCAGCAGGAAGCAAACAAAGAAGCCACACCTGTCTTGCGGTGTAACAGAGCCTATACGATCTAGCTCTTGCCTAAATTTTTAGCTCATCTTAAACCAACTATACCCCAATAAACTTTTTAAAAAAGACAAAAAAGTAAAAAGTAACTCCTAAAAAAAAAAATTCTAGCTCCTCTTGACACTCCACCTTCATCCCCTGCCTGTTACCAAACAGGAACACATGAACAGCCTCCAACTATTACAGAGGTCTCCAAAGAAAGGAGCTCTGAATGCCTTTGACCTTCACCCACTTGCCTGCTCCTTGCCCTGGGTGGTTTTTCTCTCCTCACATTCTTCTGGCCTGTTTTTCCTTCAAGACTCTTATCAGCCTTCCTAATTACATCCCACCTATTCCTCCATCCTCCAACAGAGTCCGAAGAGCCCTGGGTCCGGGGGGTGGTGGGGGAGGTTTGCTGTGGGAAAATGAGCTTCCTCAGCTTATTATTTGGCCACGGGGTGGTGCTGCTCAGAAGAGTCCCTTGGTCTGGTTCCAGGCTGAGGCTGACAGCCGGATTCTAAAGAGGAATCCCCACCAGGAGGCAGACATTCCTCCACTGCCTCCGCACGCCAGCTACACCCCAAGGCTGGCCTGGTGAAAGAGCGAAGACCTAAGAAGGTAACTTGCTCCAGGTCTCTCCCCAGCGACTGATAACGTCAAACCCTACACTTTTTGTGATTGGCTTATCCAGAATGACGTGGGAAGTGAGCTGGAGAAATATGATCTGGGAAGGAATTTGGGGACCTGGGTCAGCTGGCTGGTCGTTCCTAGCCCCCCGGGGGTGTGTGAAGATATGGATCATGAGCTGAGCCAGGGAGCTGCGCTGCTACTGCTGCTCTGCTTTCTCTGGCTGCCGCCCCTGTCCCGGACCGCCCCTGAAGGTATGACAGTGCCTCTCAGCGGCTTCCATCCTGAGTGGGGTAGAGCCTAGGGAGCCGGGGTATTTGAAAGTGACAAGAGTGCTTAGTAAGTGGTGAAAGTTGTGATGAGAGAGCAGAAACGATAGCAGAATTGGGAAAGAGCCATGTTCTGGATGGATGGTAAACAATGCCAGAGGTGCTTCGTAGGTTCCACTGGAGACAGTCTCTTGAAGCAGAGATTATTATATCCATTTTCCAGATGAAGGAAATGAGACTCAGAGTTTAAGTAACTTGGGCAAGTTCACCCCTTTGGTAAGTGGTAGAGCTGGGATTTGAACAAAACAGATGTTACCGCCACTGTTCCTACTTAGGAACCCTGCACTCTGAAATCAATTCACCTTACAATTCTTGAAAAACCTCATAACTTTATTGGTCCTTAGTTTCTTTCTCTGAAAAGGATGGAGTGGAATGGAAGAAGAACCTGGAAGATCCCTCTTACTCTAACTGTCTGTCATTCTGGGTATTGGGTTCTGAGTAGAATCTTTCTGGCTGGGGAGATTCCTGCCAGGAGTTTCAAAGAATTAGGGATTATTTCCTGTAGCTATGGTACTATTCCCCCAGTTCTGTCTTTGCAAGGTCTGCAGGGCTGAGGGAGGGAAGATATTTTTAGAGAGGCCTGGTGCCAATGAAGTGCCCGAAAAGAAGCCTGGAGAGTTGTTTTATAGTTTGCCATGGACTTCCCTGGTGGCTCAGATGGTAAAGCGTCTGCCTACAATGCGGGAGACCCAGGTTCAATCCCTGGATCGGGAAGATCTCCTGGAGAAGGAAATGGCAACCCAATCCAGTACTCTTGCTTGGAAAATCCCATGGACGGAAGAGCCTGGTAGGCTACAGTCCATGAGGTTGCAAAGACTGAACGACTTCACTTATGTGTGTCTGAGTGTAGGATAGGGAAGTATTGTCTGTGGCTTAGATCATGACCATTCCTCCATCCACGTGAAGACTGGGAAACCCATACAGGCGCTTCACAAGTCAATAGGATGCCCCTTGGGAGTTACACAAAGTCTCTAATGTGGGAGAAAGTAGCCCTGTGCCGAGACTTCCCAGGTGGCGCTAGTGGTCAAGAACCTGCCTGCCAACACAGAAGGTGGGTTTGACTCCTGGCTGGGGAAGATCCCCTGGAGGAGGAAATGGCAACCCACTCTAGTACTCCTGCCTGGAGAATCCCATGAACAGAGGAACCTGGTGGGCTACAGTCCACAGTGTTGCAAATAATTGGACATGACTGAATGGACTTAGCATGCATGCACACAGCCCTGTGCCAGGATGCACAGCTTGGTTAAGCAAAATGCAAGCTGAATTTCAGCCACAACTTACCTCCTTGGCTGGGTGCTTTTGGGCACAAAAATACAGTCAATGCTGTGACTCTGTCAAGTGAATTCGTCACTTTAGATCCTAGAACCTTTTACTTGTTACAGCTTTAGATGGTTGATGTTTTTATGGACTGGGAAAGTTTGGAGAGATTCCGTAATTTCTTTTTCACTCCTACTGGGAGGCAGAGCCTAAGTGACAGACACAAGAGAGGTTGTAAACCCACCACTGCCTCCCTCCTCCCTGGAGCAGGGCTTGCTGTTTTCTTTTCTTTTTTAAAAACTATTTATTTATTTGGCTGTGTTGGGTTTTAGTTGAGGTAAGCAGAATCTCCATTACATTATGCAAGGACCCTTCATTGCAGCAAGTGGATTCTCTAGTTGTGGCGCAAAGGCTCCCAAACTGCTGCAGAGTAGTTGCAGTGCACAGGCTTAGTTGCTTCTGGGCTGTGGGACCTTCGTTTCTCAAGCAGGGATCCAACCCGAGTCCCTTGCATCGCAAGGCGGATTCTTAACCACTGGACCACCAAGGAAGTCCCTTGCTGTTTTCTAAGGTGAAGGGGATCCCACCTCCCTGAACCCTGTCCTGTCTCTTTTGCAGCTCCTGCTCCATGGTGGAGAGATGAGCTACAAAACCACACGTTCCTGCACACAATGTACTGCCAGGACTGGAGCCCCAACTTGGGGCTCTCTGAGGCCTACGACGAGGACCAGCTTTTCTCCTTCGACTTTTCCCAGAACATCCGAGTGCCTCGCTTGCCTGAATTTGCTGACTGGGCTCACCAGCATGGAGATACTTCCGACGTTATGTTTGACAAAAATTTTTGCCGGGCCATGATCGAGGAAATTGGCCCAAAACTTGAAGGGCAAATCCCAGTGTCTAGAGGTCAGGGCATTTTTCTGTGGGGGTAGGGAGGGGAGCTGCCCTCTTAATATTATACACTGAATTTTCCCCTTTCACACCAGTTCCCCATCTCTCATGCTTTCTGGTTCTCCCCTTGAACCTTGATTTTTCTACCACCGTGGTCTGCACTCTGTTTTTGTTGTGGGCAGAAGAAAAGTCCCTGGGATGTAGTAGGATTCAAAATTATGGAACTTGATGAATTTAGCAGGGACCGACCGATGCCTTCTGACTGTTACCACTTGTGTTATGATCGATGCTTAGCAAGATGGAAGAGGAGAATGGTAGTATCTGATGATGTGACTGCATTTCATTTATTTTTTTAAAAATTTTTTAAAAGTTTATTAGGAAATGTTGGTGGATCATTGTAGATGAAAGCCCTAGCTGAGTTAACGAAATGGTAGTTAACTGCCTTGGTAAGCTAGGCTTAACTACATGGATTAAGTAAACTCTGTTAATATTTATTTTATTATTCTGCCACCATTGTTTGGATATCACAGTGTGTTTTCTTAATTGAAATACAGTTGATCCACAGCGCTGGGCCAATCTCTGCTGCACAGCGAACTGACACAGTCATGCACGTGCATACATTCCTTTTTTAATGTTCTTCTCCATTATTGTTTATCCCAGGAGATTGGATATAATTCCCCATGCCACACAGCAGGACCTTGTTGTCCAACCGTTCTAAACGAAATAGTTTGCAATCATAATGTGTTTTAATGTACATTTTTCAAGATTTAAGCAACAATACCACATCAAAACTGAGTTGACATTAATTGGATGACAAGGGAACTTAAAAAACATATATAGATGTGATCAGCATATCTTTCAAATATGTCCAAACATATAGTTCTTGAACCTTTCCTTAAAATCAGTGTTTTCAATGTTTTTTTTTTACCAGTTGGTTCTTTTTTTTTATGGTGGTTACCTTTATTTTTTAATTTAATTTTGATTTTATACTGGCGTATAGTTGATGTACAATGTTGTGTTAGTTTTAGGTGTACAGGAAAGTGGTTCACTTACGCACATACGTATATTCATTCTTTTCCAGTTTCTTGTCCCACATGCGTTATTACAGAATATTGAGTCGAGTTCCCAGTGCTGTAAAATAGGTCCTTATTGATTATCGATCTTATATATACTAGTGTGTGTCTGTTAATCCCAAACCCCTGGTTAAAATGTGCCTGCGTTTTTAATGAGAAGACAGCCCGGCGGTCCAGACCAGAAGTGCTGCAGGAAGTTAGAGTGGAGGGCCGGCGTGGTCTGGCTCTGGTCCAGGTCTGGTTCTTGCCTGGGCAGAGACCTCCCCCAGAGCCCCAACTCCTCGTCTCTCCTCCGTGTGCCACGTCCCCTCCATAAACGGGGGTCCCATCGGAGCTTCCTTCCCTCACCCCTCAATCCCCCCACAGGGTTCCCCATCGTTGAGGTGTTCACACTGAAGCCCCTGGAGTTTGGCAAGCCCAACACGCTGGTCTGTTTCATCAGTAACCTCTTTCCACCCACACTGACCGTGAACTGGCAACATCAGTCAGCGCCTGTGGAAGAAGCTGGGCCCACTTTTGTCTCGGCGGTGGATGGACTCACCTTCCAGGCCTTTTCCTACTTAAACTTCACACCAACACCCTATGATCTTTTCTCTTGCATCGTGACTCATGAGATCGATGGCTACACAGCACTCGGTTTTTGGGGTGAGACCCTTCTCCCTGGAAGCCTGGTTCCTTTGTGGGGCAGAAGAGGGGTAGACCCATGGGAGGGCTTCTTTCTCCACCTGGCCCTTGTTCAGGCTGTTCCCACTCTGCGCCGACCTCAGTCTTCCCAGCCTCTGGGTCTGCCCTGTCATAGACAGCCACGTCATCCCCACCCAGGTCTCGGGGCTGACCAGCTCCCCTCTCTCTCCAGTGCCCCAGAACGCGCTGCCCTCTGATCTTCTGGAGAATGTGCTGTGTGGCGTGGCCTTTGGCCTGGGTGTGCTGGGCATCATTGTTGGCTTGGTCCTCATCATCTACTGCCGAAAGCCGTGCTTAGGCGGTACGTCGGGGCATCTGGAGGGGGTGGGAGAGCCAGACACAGTGGCGCACGTGTGAGTTTGCTGGGGACCGTCTTGCGACCCAGGGAGCACACACAGGGGCCCTTGGGTGGGGAGGCCTGTATCCGGCACCCCCATCCTCCTGGTTGAGGGCCCAGTGCAGGCCCGCAGTTACAGGTCAGGAGAACGTCTTTGCCTGGGGGAGGAGCAGGGGGCGAGCTGGAGGAAGGGTGTTTGGAGATGATCTGGAGACAAGGAGAGAGCCACTTCTGGATGGTGTGTTGCCGGTCGGGAAGGGCCTTTGGGGATGAGACGGACCCCCCGATGGATTTTCTCCACCCTTCTTTCTCCTCAGGCTGACTCTTCCTGGCCAGAGTCTGATGCCAACAGCTGCAGCCATCCAAGCAGGAGGTGTTTGGGTTCTCACATCCTGACCAGGATCTCTCCTTCTCAGAGCAGGAGGCCCTGGGGCTCCTCTGGGATGTGTGTGTGTCTGTGCACACACGTGCTTGCACCCAGGTTTCTCAGCTGAGGGCTCTGCAGCCAGGGGAACCCAGAGTGGCCTTCTGATCTCAACCACACCCCTGCCATGTCAAGGCAATAAATCTCATTTCTTAATGTCGGTGTGGCTTCTTTTTTAACTCATGATATTTTATTTCTGGATGTTTTAACTTGAGTAGGTTTTCATGTCAAACTCACCATGCCTTCACCTGACACAGTTTGCCTTCATTAGGGAGAGAAATGGGAAAACCGCTAACTCCTGGGCTGACTCCTGCTCCCTGGTCTCCACACAGCGTGATGGCTTTTACTCCCATCAGTCTGTGTGAAATATGTGAGCAAGCAAAGCAGAGCTTCTTTATGGTAATCTGCTCACACGATGCTGGAGGAAGCCACTTGCTTTTTTTTTTTCTCTTCGTACTCTACTGTTTGTGAAAATGTTCATGCCTAGTAGAGGCCGCCTTGAGGAATATATAACTACCTTCAACCTTCACCATAGCTGGGAAAACAAGAGCTTCAGAGTGGGAAAAATAAGACTTCAGATGCTATTCTAACTCAGTCATCTCGGTTTTGTGAAAACAGTATCATCAAATATCACTGAAGTGAAGTGTGAACAGCCTGGAAGGGCCCAGAATTCATGTGTCCTCTCAGATGACCTGTTCTGTGGCCTGAGGGGACTGTCCAGGGGGAACTAGGATGCTGCTGCTGCCTTGGGTGGATGGTGGTGGTGTGGTGGGGGCACATGACTAATGGTGGTAACTTCCTTTGCCTGCATTTTGTTTCTTGCTTTTTTTGAGGTCTGGGAGTTGCTTTGAAGGAGGGAGCGCCGTTAAGGTGAAAAGTAAAATTATTTTGGTATTGGCGCAAGAATCTCTGTTTTCTGCATTGTATCAGAATCTAAGGGGAAATATCCACTTCTTCCCAGGACCTGGCACCTCCTCTGAACCATCTCATTTCTAAGAGCAGCATGTGTACTGGTTAAGAAAATCGGGTGCCGAACCAGACCACTGGGGATTCAATCATGACTGTAGTTGTGTGCCCTTGGATGAGTTCCTTAACCTCTCTGTGTCTTGGTGTCATTTTCTGTAAAAGGACGATGTTAACAGTGCTGCCTCCCTGAATAAGGTTGCTGTGAAGCTTAAATAAATTAATATCTTGCAGACTTCTTAGAACAGTGCTTGGCACGTAGAAAAAGTGCTTGTAACTTAGCAAAGATTTTCACTGGGGAATTCAGCAGCATCATTAACTTCTTTTCTGGGAACAACTTTGAATCTACCTTCAAGTATTGAATCTACCTTCAAGTATATGCTCCCTCTTTGAGATCTTTTTCTTTCACTTTACCATTTTGCATCTGTCCCTTGTTGCTTTCTAGTCCTTCCTGATTTCTCTCTCTCCATTTTCCAACCTATCCAGAAGCTTCCTGCCACTCAAGACTTAAAACTGCTTTTATTTATTTATATGTGAGTATTTTTTTGCCTGCACCTCTTGGCTTGTGGGATCTGAGTTCCCCGGCCAGGAGTGAACCTGGGCCCTTGGCGGGGAAAGTGCAGAGTCGAAAACTGCTGGACCACCAGAAAATTTCCAAACCTTTTTTTCAACTACACTGTGTGGCCCTAGAGAAGTCGCACACTCTCTCTGGGCCTCGAACTGCTCATCTGTAAAATGGTGGGCTTAGGTTAGATGCTCTCTGATCAAGCATTCTGTGATACTGTCACTTATAATATTCAAGAAGCCTTCCAGACCCTCTCTCATCTGATGTCCTTCCCCCTTTTAATAAAAAATTTAGTGCCTCCTCTTCCATGAACCTATTCCTAATCCTCCAGCCCTACTGACCTTGACTAAACTCGTCCAAGACTTGACACACTCAGCCCAGATGTCGCTCTCACGGCTACACTGTCTTGGTTCATGTGTTAGTTTTTTCACACAACTTCTTTGTCATTTCAGTGATTCAGGGACCATAAACAATTTACACGCTCACCAACTCTCACTTTCCTTTATTGTCACTAATACTTGAAATTATTTGACTTTCAAATGTAGGCAGTTCAGTGGGTGTCAAGGGGTCTCATGTTTTAATTTGCATTTTTGCCTTACTAGTGAGGCTGGACATCCTTTCCTAGGTTTCTCTCTGTGTGAATTGCTGATTTATATTGTTCATCTATCTTAAAAATGATTTTTTTCATGTGAATGTGGGGAGTTTCTGATATATTCCATAGAGTAATCCTATGTCAGTATATAAATACTGCAACTGCCTTCTTCCACGTTGCTGCTCATCAGTAAATTAGTATATGGTTCCTTCCCTAAATAGAATGATTTCATTTTCATGGTCAAAACCCAAATGGTGGGACTTCCCTGGGGGTGCAGTGGTTAAGACTCCATGCTTCCAATGGAGAAGGCGCTGGTTCAACTCCTGGTCAGCAAACTAAGATACCACATACACATGATGTGACCAAAAACTAAAGACTAAAAAAAACCCCATATGGTTTGTGTTTTCATAATCTTAAGAAATTCTTTCCAAACCCAGGGCAGTAAAGTTATAATATTTTCTGAAACATAAAGTGATGAGGTGAGTCTCCATATTCTCAGTGAGAATATTTTTAAAAATTTTTGACCAGTTTCAAAATATAAAGCTTTAGGTATGTAGAAGTTATAGGCGAATAGTCAAACGTCTGCTAACTACTTTTATTTTAGTTACTCACAAGTTTAAAATCACTTAATTTATAACATAGTATTTTAACACATATTGCTGTTTCCACTTTCATGTTCCATAAAATAATTTTTATTCTTATTCTTCTCATGTATTTATTTTTGATTATGCTAATGGTTTCTAAATTATTTGATTGATTGATTTAAAAATAAATCCATTTATTTAAACTAAAACACCCCACCAAAACCAGTTTGTTCTCTTCTCCCACCTCCTGGCCCCTGTCTCTGGCACCCACAAATCTGTTCTGTTTCTATAAGCTTGTTTATTATTATTATTATTCCACATAAAAAAGAGATTATATGGTATTTGTCTTTCTCCAACTTATTTTATTTCACATAAGGCCCTTGAGTTTCATCCGTGTTGTTAAAAATGGCAAGATTTTTTTAATGGCTGAATAATATTCCATTATATGTATACACGACAATTTCTTTATTCTTTCATTCACTGATGGACAGTTAGGTTGTTTCCATATTGTGTCTACAGTAAATAATGCTGCAGTGAACATGGGGGTATATATGTATATATGTATTTGAGTTAATGTTTTTGTTTTCTTTGAATAAAAACTCAGAAGTGGAATTGCTAGATCATATGGTAGTTCTATTTTTATTTTTTTGAGGAACTTCTATATTGTTGCTGAATCCTTATGCAATATAGGTAGGAATGCAAGTTGGTTAAGCTGCTGTGGAAAACAGTATGCAGGCTTCTCACATATTTATTAATTGAAGTCATTTTAGAATAATGTATCTTCTCCAAAGAGCTTTGAAAGAGTGGCCATAATTTGGAAAGGGGAAAACTTAAGGACTTATATCAAAGGTAAGTCTCTCTTTTCTGATGAATAATTTTGGGTAAAATGCTTTGCTCTATATTTATCTGGCCATCTGTGATATTGCACGAAGCCTTCTTCTATTAGTGTTTGCTATTATCCTTTCACATTTAGATTTTTACTGATCTGGAATTTTTGCATATGGTGTGAGTATGTTTACAACTTTCTTTTTCTCCAAACACTAAATGACATTAATGCCATTTAGAAACTATTTGATTTATTCCCAGGAATTTTGTGCCAAATTCCCCCATATGCATGGATCTGTCTCTGAATTATTCAGTTCAATCGGTTTGGCAGTTCCTGTGTTCACTTAAACATGTTTTAATTATTAAGGCTTTTAAAAAATGTTTTCATATTTGATAGTGCTAGTTTCCATTTCTTTGCCACCTCACTTCCCAGAAAACTACATTATGCTCTTCTTTATCAAAACTGTCTAAGATTCTCATGGATTTTATTATCATACATATTTTAGAGTCAGCTTGTCAAATTCTCCCCAAATTCTGCTTTGATTTTGGTTAGAAATATGGGGGGAACCTGACTTCTTCATTGTGATAGGATGCCTCATCCATGAATATGGTATGTCTCTTCACTTCTTGAGGTCTTCATTTATGTACTTTAATAAAGTTTTCCTTTTCTTCCATAAAGTTCTTATACTTTTGTATGGTAATTTCTAAGTATATAGATATATTATGGTTTTTAAATTCCTATTATAAATGGTTGGCAGTTTTCAATTATTTTCTGATTATTAAGATATTATTATGGGGCTTCCCTGGTGGCTCAGATGGTGAAGAATCTATAATGAGTCTATAATGCAGGAAACCTGGGTTTGATCCCTGGGTCAGGGAGATCCCTTGGAGAAGGAAATGGCTACCCACTCTGGTATTCTTGCCTGGAGAATCCCATGGACGGAGGAGCCTGGCTACAGTTCATGGGGTCGCAAAGAGTCAGACATGATTGAATGACTAATACTTTCACTTTTTCAAGATATTGTTATAGTGTAGGATTTTGAATCATAAATCCTGAGTTCAAGCCATGGTGCTATTACCCAGCATCTGGGTAAAGCTGGGCAATCACTAACCTCCCTCTGCCTCCATTTTCTCATAGTTAAGATGGGGAGGTAATAACATGATTCAGGAGTGGTGGTGGCAGGACTTCCCTGGGGGTCCAGTGTCTAAGACTTTATGTTCCCAATGCAGGGGGCCCGAGTTTGATCCCTGGTCAGGGAACAAGATCCAACAAGCCACAACTAAAGATCCTACATGCTGCAACTAAGTCCTGGCTCAGTCAAATAAATTAAATATTTTTTAAAAAAAGACTTGTGGTGGCAAATCAGGTAAAATATATGCTAGCAGTTCAAGTAGTCTGGCTGCAGGGTGGAAAGATGTTGAACTAGTTATAGTGACTGTAATCCAAAGGTCAGGGTCTGGAGTAGTGAATCCTAACAGAGAAGATGGAGGGTGAGAAGAGGTGAGATGGCAAGTGGGTGGATGTGAAGCTGAACAGACTGGGAAGTCATGTAATCCTGACCCATTGCAGAAGTGTGTAGTTTTGAGAATACATTGAAGGAAGTCACAAATGTGATCTCACACTCTTGGTTTTTGATTACAAATGTTGGATGGGTTGAACAATTTTTGACTTTATAAAATGGAGGCTTAAGTTAAAACCATCTGTCCAGAAGAGGAGCCTGTGTACGTACAGGGACACTAGGAAGTACCTAGAAGAGCTCCAGTATTACGGCCGACCTCTCGGAAAAAGCACAAGACCACATTAGTGAACTTCTTCAATGTGCCAGTGATGTCATTGTTGTTGTTTTTGTTTTCACCAGTCCAGGCGGCTGGTAGACCCTCAACAGAAACTTATCCTTCCAAGCTTGTGCGGTTATACACCAACCGCCTTCCTCTTCTCCGGTGTGAATGCAGCCCACTTCCAGGCCTACTCAATGGAGAGGACTTCCTGTGCACCAAACCCACAGTGACTTCTCTTTTCTCTTTTAAGTCCACTATCCAGATTGCTTACCTGCTTTAACAAAAACTCTTCTCTTTCTAGATGTTTCTTCTCACTCTCCAACCAACCTGCCAACGAACGACATGGGGGCAGAGACCACAATTCTTAGCTCTTGGGAGTCCATATAATGCTTTGCACATACACACCATAGTTAGTTCACTTCTGGCCATGGTGGGCAAGGAGGCAGTGAGGAAGGAGGGGACTCACTCTTTGGGCCCTTCTATAGTGGCAGTAAAAGAGGGACAGGGGCTTCCCTGGTGGTCCAGTGGTTGAGAATCTGCCTGCCAGTGCAGGGGACACGGGATCGATCTCTAGTTCAGGAAGATCCTACAAGCCACAGGAAAACTAAGCCCATGCACCAGAACTATTGAAGTCCATGAGCCCTATAGACTGTGCTCCACAAGAGAAGTCACTGCAACGAGAAGTCCTTGCACCACAACTAGAGAAAGCCCATGAGCAGCAATGAAGACCAAGTACAGCCAATACATAAATAAATAAATACATAAACACAGAGGGACAGCATATGGGAAGCTGCCTGGGGTTCCCTAACTTCAATCCGGGGTGCTACATAAATGGTTATCCAATCACCAACAGCCACAGGACTGGAAAAGGTCAGTTTTCACTCCAATCCCAAAGAAAGGTGATGTCAAAGAATGTTCAGACTTCTGCACAATTGCACTCATCTCACACTCTAGCAAAGTAATGCTCAAAATTCTTCAAGCCAGGCTTCAACAATTCATCTGGAACCGTGAACATCCAGATGTTCAAGCTTGATTTAGAAAAGGCAGAGGAATCAGAGATCAAATACCAACATCCACTGGTAATTTGAAACGGATTACCAACGTTGGATCATCGGAACAGATTACCATTCGTTGGATCATCGAAAAAGCAAGAGAGTTCCAGAAAAACATCTACTTCTGCTTTACTGATTACACCAAAGCCTTTGACTGTATGGATCACAACATACTGGGGAAATTTCTTCAAGAGATGGGAATACCAGACCACCTTACCTGCCTCCTGAGAAATCTGTATGCAAGTCAAGAAGCAACAGTTAGAATCAGACATGGAACAACAGACTGGTTCCAAATTGGGAAAGGAGTATGTCAAGGCTGTATATTGTCACCTTGCTTATTTAACTTATATGCAGAGTACATCATGCAAAATGCTCGGCTGGATGAAGCACAAGCTGGAATCAAGATTGCCAGGAGAAATATCAATAACCTCAGATATGCAGATGACACCACCCTTATGGCAGAAAGTGAAGAAGAACTAAAGAGCCTCTTGACGAAAGTGAAAGAGGAGAGTGAAAAAGTTGGCTTAAAGCTCAATATTCAGAAAACTAAGATCATGGCATCTGGTCCCATCACTTCATGGCAAATAGATGGGCAAACAGTGGAAACAGTGTCAGACTTTATTTTTTGGGGCTCCAAAATCACTGCAGATGGTGACTGCAGCCATGAAATTAAAAGACACTTGCTCCTTGGAAGAAAAGCTATGACCAACCTAGACAGCATATTAAAAAGCAGAAACATTACTTTACCGACAAAGGTCCGTCTAGTCAAAGCTATAGCTTTTCCTCTAGTCATGTATGGATGTGAGAATTGGACAGCTCTCTCAGATATATAAAGAAGGCTGAGTGCCCAAGAATTGATGCTTCTGACTGGTGGTGTTGGAGAAGACTCTTGAGAGTCCCTTGGACTGCAAGATCCAACCAGTCCATCCTAAAGAAATCAGTCCTGAATATTCATTGGAAGGACTGATGCTGAAGCTGAAACTCCAATACTTTGGCCACCTGATGCGAAGAACGGACTCATTGGACAAGACCCTGATGCTGGGAAAGAATGAAAACAGGAGGAGAAGGGGATGACAGAGGATGAGATTGTTGGTTAGCATCGCCGACTCGATAGACATGAGTTTAAGTAAACTCCAGGAGTTGGTGATGAATAGGGAGGCCTGGCATGCTGCAGTCCACGGGGTTGCAAAGAGTCGGACACGACTGAGCGACTGAACTGTACTGAAGTGAATTACCAACAATGCTCAAGACAGTTGAAATATTCTTTGTAATTGACTAGAAGTGGGGGACAGAGCTATGTGTGTAAAAACAAACGAAAAAGTAGAGTAAGTTAAGTTAGAGTTAAGAGGAAAAAGGGAAGGAAGAAACCACTTCGCTGAGCACAGGTCTCTGGGTTTTTCTGTCCAGCTTAATTCTAAAACCGCCTTCAATCTTCTCATTAATAGAGAAGTGAAATAGCCTGCGTTTCCTGTTGCTGCCTTGTGGAAGGTTTCACATCTCACTTGGCTGCCTTGAGCAGAGACCCAGGCACGAGAGGGAGCTCGCTGAGCCTCCAGGAGCTGGCGGAGGGCCACGCAGCGAGCATTCTGGTTCCAGGAAGGCTTTGTAGACCTTGATAAGGATCCCAAGACCAGGTTCCTAAGGTTAGGCTCACCACCTACCTGGAGGTGGAGGAGAGATTTTCAAAAGGGAAGTGAACATGTGTGTAGGAGAACTCACATAGTTTTGAGATTTTGAAAGAGAAAGTAGAAGAGACACTGGTTCAGAGTGGGAGGAACTCTGAGCATTGGAAAGATAAGACTCAGAGGGCTGGGGTGGCTCTTCCCTTTCTGCTTTTCTCAGCGGAGGCCACCACCAGCTACCTCTGTGTGGCCATCTCAGTCCTAGGACACAGTGAGTGTGTGGGCACACTCAAATGTATGTGTGTGTGTGTACCTCGAAACCTTCGGTGTGAATCTTCAACTTGTTTTCCAAACTGTAAAAAGGACCATTAACAGGACTTCTAAGATTAAATGAAATAGTGTGGATCTCCTAGTATCTGCCACAAAGTAGAAGCTCAACAAATTCTGGACTCCCCCCTCCTCCACCTTCGGTTCATTCAACACCCTTCACGGCTGATTAGAGAAGTTCAAGCATAGAACAATCTTGTAACCAGGTGGCGTTGAGGGCGGGGGTGGTAAGAAAACGTGGTCAGAGCATCAGTGAAGCTCAACTAATTACACAAAACAAGTCTTTGGTTCCTGATATTCATCTATATTTTCATTTTGGGGATATACTTTCCCCCTTTCCTTTTTTCTTCATAAATACCATAAATCCCAAAGAAAGGCAATGCCAAAGAATGCTCAAACTACCGCACAATTGCACTCATCTCACATGCTAGTAAAGTAATGCTCAAAATTCTCCAAGCCAGGCTTCAGCAATACGTGAACCGTGAACTTCCAGATGTTCAAGCTGGTTTTAGAAAAGGCAGAGGAACCAGAGATCAAATTGCCAATATCCGCTGGATCATCGAAAAAGCAAGAGAGTTCCAGAAAAACACCTATTTCTGCTTTATTGACTATGCCAAAGCCTTTGACTGTGTGGATCACAATAAACTGTGGAAAATTCTGAAAGAGATGGGAATACCAGACCATCTGACCTGTCTCTTGAGAAACCTGTATGCAGGTCAAGAAGCAACAGTTAGAACTGGACATGGAACAACAGACTGGTTCCAAATAGGAAAAGGAGTACGTCAAGGCTGTGTATTGTCACCCTGCTTATTTAACTTATATGCAGAGTACATCATGAGAAACACTGGGCTGGAAGAAACACAAGCTGGAATCAAGATTGCCGGGAGAAATATCAATAACCTCAGATATGCGGATGACACCACCCTTATGGCAGACAGTGAAGAAGAACTAAAGAGCCTCTTGATGAAGGTGAAGGAGGAGAGTGAAAAAGTTGGCTTAAAGCTCAACGTTCAGAAAACTAAGATCATGGCATCTGGTCCCATCACTCCATGGGAAATAGATGGGGAAACAGTGGAAACAGTGTCAGGCTTTATTTTTTTGGGCTCCAGAATCACTGCTGATGGTGACTGCAGCCATGAAATTAAGAGACGCTTACTCCTTGGAAGGAAGGTTATGGCCAACCTAGATAGCATATTTAAAAGCAGAGACATTACTTTGCCAACAAAAGTCCGTCTAGTCAAGGCTATGGTTTTTCCAGTGGTCATGTATGGATGTGAGAGTTGGACGGTGAAGAAAGCTGAGCGCAGCAGAATTGATGCTTTTGAGCTGTGGTGTTGGAGAAGACTCTTGAGAGTCCCTTGGACTGCAAGGAGATCCAATCAATCCATCCTAAAAGAGATCAATCCTGGGTGTTCATTGGAAGGTCTGATGTTGAAGCTGAAACTCCAATACTTTGGCCACCTCATGCGAAGGGTTGACTCATTGGAAAAGACCCTGATGCTGGGTAGGATTGGGGGTGGGAGGAGAAGGGGATGACAGAGGATGAGATGGTTGGATGGCATCACCGACTCGATGAACATGGGTTTGGGTAGACTCCGGGAGTTGGTGATGGACAGAGAGGCCTGGCGTGCTGCAATTCATGGGGTCGCAAAGAGTCGGACATGACTGAGCGACTGAACTGAACTGAACTTGGAGTCAGGGACTTGGAGGCAGGACGGGTAAGTGTAGTGTTAAGGGGTTCCCTCCTCATCCTCTTTTGTTTAGCTCACTATTAAGTCAAGTTCAAGAGCTTTCAGGAACCAAGGTGGGGAGAGGCAGCCCTAAAGCCCAGTGGGGACCACAGGGAAGTCAATTTAGGGTTTTACATTTGTAATGGAAAAATCTACCAGTTGTATAAGTCACAGGTGAGAATGAATTGCTATGTGAAGTTTGTCTTTTCCTGGGCAAGAAGAACAGGGAACTTTTATCTCATTTTTCTAGTGGCTTCACAATGCGAGGAGGGCCTGCTGCAAAACAGATGGGACCTGTCAGGGAAACACTCAGGGGAGTTTTGAGTTTGGGGGAGACAAGTGAGCTTTGGGCACTGGCTCATGACCAGCTATTTATCAAGCGGATTAGTGGGGTTGCCCAGCAGTCTGCCCTGAGATGGTTCAGAGGATAGGAGGATAGGGTGTCCTGGCTCCAGAAAGCAGAAAGGGGAAAATGAAGCTCATCTGGCTAGAACAGAAGAAGGGGGAGCCCAGGGAGGGATTGTGCAGAGCTGTGGCCCTGAGCGCTTGTGAACAGTGCCTCTTATTCTGCCATTTTGCTTTGAGGCCAGACAACTGCACTCTTAGCAGCCCTGTCTCTACCACATTCCCCAGAAGGGCCCCTTGTCCACCTGTTTCCTGGGCGTCAGGACAGACCATGGGTTATGTAGTCAAGGATTAAGTTCCCCAGTAACTTCCCTTAAAGGAGCAAGGGAGGTTACCTAGTCTCAATATTTGGGGAGACTTTGAGAGAAAACAGACCAGTGGGCAGTCTAGGCTGCATACATCCTAGGAATACAGGGTTTATTCTCTCCACCAATCTAGGGAAATCCACCTCTGTGTGTGTGTGTGTGTGTGTGTGTGTGTGTGTGGGTATGTGTGTGTATGTGTGTGAGTCACTTAGTCATGTCCGACTCTGCAACCTCAGGGACTGTAGCCCACCAGGATCCTCTGTCCAAGGGATTCTCCAGGCAAGAGTACTGGAGTGGGTTGCCATTTCCTTCTCCGAGGGAAATCCACCTACAGACTGGTTATTCTGTGGGAGAGTGAGAGACCAGTTGCTAAAAGCCCAGGGCAGGATGAGATCTACCTGGTAACTGATGATGCTGGGCTGAGATGCTCAACGATTTGTTTCTATACTTGTCCCCGCCTACCTAGGCAATCTGACAGTTCTCAGTTTGGGACGCTTAGATGATCTGGCAAGGAACAGGTTTAGTTATCTCGGGCCTTAGTAGCCCCAAATTGCTCATTTACAGAGCATCAAGGGGAGCGGGCAATACCACATTCCCCCTTAGTGTTTGCAGATCCTCTACCCAGGCTGGGACTTCTGGGGTAGACAAAGACCCAGGGCCCCTGGAAGAGCTGGTCCAGGGGACCGAACTCCCTGTGTCTCCCCAGAGCAGAGCATGACTGTCCTCCTGCTGCTGCTGCTGGGCCTCAGCCTGGGCTGCACCGGAGCAGGTAAGCATTCTCCCTTCCTCTGCTTGCTTTGGATTTGGGGGTTCCATTTTGCTATTGGATTATATACCCCCACAGCACTTTGTACTATAGCTTTGTAGCAATTTTTTGAATTTATATTTTTAAATTGAAGTATTTTTGTTTTACAATATTGTGTTAATTTCTGCTGAGCAAAGCGACTCAGTTACACACATGTATAGTTATCCTTTTCCATTATGGTTTATCCCAGGATATTACTATAGCTGCCAGAGCTACACAGGAGAAACTTGTTCATCTGTGTAGCAAATTTAATGTAATTAAGCTGTGTAATTATTTGTGTAACAGATATCTCTTGCTGGAATGTAGGCAAAGGTGATGACTGCCTTGTTGATAACTGCTGCGTCCCCAGTTCCTCGCGTGGTGTCTGGCACATGGCGAGTACTCCAGATATACACATGGCATGGATATTTAATAACGTATCCAGCACAGAACAAGCCTGACTCTTTCCTTTGACTGCTTTTCTCACTCAGTCATTGGCCTTACTGAAAGTCTTAATCCTGGGTTAATCATTGTGTTTAAACATGCAAATAATTTTGGGTCACTTGTGTCTCCATGCTGAGTCTCACGTAAAGAGGAGACGGGATCTAGGAACTTCTGTTAGGATCACCTAGTCCCGGAATCAGGACGTGTAGAGACTCCTGTTCGTGAGCTTGGTGAGCAGATGATGCCTCAGGCAGGAAACCCACGTCCTCCTCACCGGGTGTAACTGAGGCTTGGGCTCCTGCAGAGGACTCTGAGCCGCCCCCTTCCTCTGGCTCCTGCAGGTGGCTTTGTGGCACACGTGGAAAGCACGTGTCTGTTGGATGATGCTGGGAATCCAAAAGAGTTCACGTACTGCATCTCCTTCAACAAGGATTTGCTGACCTGCTGGGATCCCGTGCAGGCCAGTATGGTTCCTCGTGAATTTGGGGTGCTGAACGGCTTGGCCCAGTACCTCTCAAACTTCCTCAACAGTAACGATGTCCTGATCCAGCGCTTGTCCAGTGGTCTGCAGAACTGTGCCGTGCACACCCAGCCCTTCTGGAGCTCTCTGACCCACAGGACACGTAAGGAAAGAGGGGAGCAGAGGGGCGCTGAGGAGAGGGGAGGCCGTGAAGGCTCCCTCCGTCGACAGGGGTTTGAGATGTGGGCAGACAAGAAGCAGAAAAATGGGAGGACCCGTGATGCAGAAAGGGGGGACACAAAGGGGTTGACAGGGGTGGGGCTGGAATGCAAATGGGGCAGGCAAGGAGCTTTTGCAGGGAGAGTAAGAATGTTTTCCTTCGATTTAGGGCATCTCAGGAGACAGATCCAAGTTCAGCCAGGGGTTGAACTGTCAGAATAACCAGAATGGCTTTCCCCAAAATGCTTGTGCCTCTGTATCCCAGGTTCTGGTGTCCCAGGTCTAAGATGGGCCCAGGCATGGGACAATTTGGAAAGCCTCCCAGGGGTTTCTGATGCAAAGTGAAAGTGAAAGTCGCTCAGTCAGGTCCGACTCTTTGCAACCCTATGGACTATAGAGTCCGTGGAATTCTCCAGGCCAGAATACTGGAGTGGGTAGCCTTTCCCTTCTCCAGGGGATCTTCCCAACCCAGGGGTCGAACCCCGGTCTCCCACATTGCAGGCGGATTCTTTTCCAGCTGAGCCACAAGGGAAGCAAACTCTCTCCCTAATCACTTGCATAGAGAATGACTTGAGATGGGTAAAAAAAAACAAAAAAAAAACAAAAAAACCCCACCAAACTTGAAGTTCTCTATCTTAAAAAGTATTGTGTCTCAAGATATCATTTCTCAGAATTGCCTGGGGAAGGTGCTTGTTAAAAATGCAAGTCTTGGGACTTCCTTGGTGGTCCAGTGGTCAAGAATCCATGCTTCTACTGCAGGGGCCGCAGGTTCAATCCTTGGTCAGGGAACTAGGATCCCAAAAGCTATGTGGCGCAGCCAAAAACAAAAACAGAAATAAATTTAAAATAAAAAAATAAAATAAGAATCCAAGTCCTTGAGAACTACTACAGATCCATTGAATAAAAATATCCAGGGATGCAGGCTAGGGAATCTGCATTTTAACACAATATCTTGGATTTTTATTGATGATTTTATTTGAAAAATACCCAAGCAAGCTGAAGGGTCACCTAGAAAAATAAATTACTAACAGATGGCAATATGAGTGATCTGATGAATTGGATCCACCCTCATCCAAATTTACTAGTTAGTCCTGAATTAGTCTTGCTTCCTTAAACTATTCAGGCTTCCCAGATGGCACAGTGGTAAAGAATCTGCCTGCCAATGCAGGAGACTCAGGAGATAGGGGTTCAATCCCTGGATCAGGAAGATCCCCTGGTGTAGGAAATGGAAACCCACTCCAGTATTCTTGCCTGGGAAATCCCATGGACAGAGAAAACTGTCAGGCTATAGTCCATGAGCTCGCAAAGAATCAGGCACGACTGCGCACGCACACATGCCTTAAACTCCTTGAGGAAAAAAATACTTTCTTTACCAAGTTAATCTGTTCAATGAGATTTGAGAACAAGGGTGTTTTCCTACTTTTGCTCACCCCCACCTGTAAGTCTGGATAACAATTTGCTTATGTACTTGCAATGAATACAATGACTTCTGAAACAGCTTGCAGTTCAGCCTCAGCTTCTACTTATGGTGATCAAACAGGATGTTGGAGGAACAAGAAAGGAAGGAGCAGGGATGGAGTGGGAGACAGAGAAGACTGCAGAGGAATATATTCCAACTTGTCATTTTCAAAGGGATATGTGGGGGCCTGGGCTGAGGGCGGGGAGGGTGGGTTGGCAAAATCCAAGAAGCATTGAAGTAGGAAAGAAACCAGGTTGGAGGGAAAGCCAGGATGTGGCCCTCCTTCGTGACTGTTTTTTCCTCCTGTGCAGGACCACCGACTGTGCAGGTAGCCAAAACCACCCCTTTTAACACGAGGGAGTCTGTGATGCTGGCCTGCTACGTGTGGGGCTTCTACCCATCTGATGTGACCATCACATGGAGGAGGAACGGGCAGGTGGTCCTCCCTCACGGCAGGGCCCATAAGATCGTCCAGCCCAATGGAGACTGGACGTACCAAACCGTCTCCCATTTGGCCACAACCCCTTCTTTTGGGGACAGCTACACGTGCGTGGTCGAGCACATTGGGGCTCCTGAACTCATCCTTCAGGACTGGAGTAAGTGTGTAGCAGGTGGGAGGAATTAGAGTTAAAGCAGAGAGCTACTGGAATTCCCTGGCTGTCCAGTGGCTAAGATTCTTCGCTTCCACTTGCGGGGGGGCCAGGTTTGATCCCTGGTTGGGGAACTGAGACCCCACCTGCTGCTGTAGCGTGGCTGACAACAACAAAAAAAGCAGAGAGCGACTGCAAGTGGGTGGTTGTAAAAAGAACACCAATACTTTGGCAGAGGGAAGAAGATGTAGAGAGGTCCATGGTGCAGGAAAGAGAGGGAGATGCTGAAAATGAGTGAGTCTGGAGGAACTCGTGGAGAGTTCTCGACCAGAGATGGGGCCAAGGGGATACTGGAACAGAAAGAGTTAATCATCCCTGCTGTTGCTATGGTGCTGTGGTTGGTGTTCTGTACTTGCTGGAAGGTGGGAGGGGAGCCTGATTGTCCTGAAAAGAGGATGTCGATTTGGTAACCATATTTTCAGAACCCCAAATTGTGATGCAATATTCTAGGATCTTCAGATTTCCACTGTTGCATTGTCAGGTCAGGGATGGGAACTGGAGAAGTAAAGATCGCAGGAGAGCAAGGACCCTCTTGGTGTTGCTGCGCTGGATGGGGGCTGCCCTCTCAGAGAGGGGAAGCCAAGGCTGACAGTTGCTTTGATGTGCACGCCTGGGGGCTACTGCGTCAAGTCAATCATTGCTGTTTGAACCCCAGGACTGGAAGTAGTTAAAGGAAAGGAATTTGGGAGGGGGACAGCATTCAGACCAGCTCAGGATGTGGGGGGCTGTGGAGGTGGGGCAGAGACAGGTTCTAGAAGGACCCATGGCCAGTCTGAAAGTGGACAGGTAGAGACACCTAAGCCCTCGGATAGCAAGGAACCGCAGAGAGTTAGGAAAGGTGGAAAGACAATTGAATGGGAAAATGCTCGAATAAAGCGGTCAAGAGAGCAAGTATTGTCACCACGGGCAAGTGAAGAAAGGAGTGGGGGGCCCTTTATTCTTCGGTCAGGGGCCTTTGGGGTGAAGGAAGGAAACAGGAAGGCTGGAGGGCCCCCAGGGTCTTAGAGAGCATCTGGAAGCTGGGGTACAAACCTGGGGAGAGGGGCTCCTCGGGGACCCACGGGAATAGAGACCCTCGGAATGGGGGTTTTGAGGAAAGGCCACTTGCTCGGGCCTGGATTGGTGTGAGCCCTGGGCCCCGGGTGGGCACCTCTGAACCTCCGGGTGGAGGCCACAGTCAGCGAAGGTGCCCTGGGGACCAGCTCTGGGGATCAGTTGCAGTTCAGTTTCTGTTTCCGCAGCCCCTGGGCTGTTGCCTGCGCAGGCGGTGAAGGTTTCCGTGTCTCTGGTAACGCTCGTCCTGGGCCTCATCATCTTCGTTTTCGGTCTGCACAGCTGGCGGAGAGCCACCTCCTCTGGTGAGTGAGCCCCCCGGAACGTCAGTCCCAACCGCTGCTCACTTTGTGTTTCTGACTCGTTCTCCCGTGGCGTCCCCCATTGCCGTGGAGGAGACTTTCAACCACCAGGCCCGTTCTGGGTGGGAGGGATCAACTGAGAGATGGGGACTGACATCTACACACTACTATGGATAAGATAGATCACTAATAGGAACCTGCTGTATAGCACAGAAAACTACTCAGTACTCTGCAATGGCCCATATGGGAAGAGAATCTAAGACGAGAGTGGATGCAGGTATATGTATAACTGATTCCCTTTGCTGTCCACCTGAAACTAATACAACAGCGTAAATCAACTATAGTCTAATAAATATTCAAAAAAAAAAGAAAAGACTGTTCTCAACTCAAATATTTTCTTCTCCTAGGCTACATTTTCCTCCCGGGGTCCAATTATCCAGAAGGTAATGTCTCTGTTGGTCTGTTTGCCTCCTGGTCCCTTGGAGGGGGAGACAGAGGGAGTTATCTCCGGGTTCAGCTGATGGTGCTGATGGAGGGGGTGGTGCGTGTCCACTGGCATCAGGCTGAGAGTGTGATCGAAGCTGCTGCTGTTGGGATCAGGAGCAGAGAGGAAGAGCGCCTGCCCCCTCTGCCTGTGCCCAGCAGTGTGTCTGACGGTGGCTCCTCAGTGCTCGGTGATGTAGAATTTTCCACATCACTGTGTTAAGGGCTCTGGCATAGATGGTTATAGGGAGAAACGATGGGGTCTAGTTGGCTTGAAGCTTTATTATCTCCTTTTCACTTCTTCTGCAGGTCAGCACAATTGATAGAGGCAGAACCCTACAGCTTTCTCTCCATGTGAGAAGGAGATCCGAACTCCTGGGGATGCTGCTGGGCCCTCCAGCTCCTCCAGCCCTCCACATTTTCTTGGACCCTATGGTTTCTCTATTCAGTTCTTTGAATTTCCCAGTCTTCCCTATGTGAGGGCTTCCCTTGTGGCTCAGCTGGTAAAGAAGCCGCCCGCAATGTGGGAGACCTGGGTTCGATCCCTAGGTTGGGAAGATCCCTTGGAGAAGGGAAAGGCTGCCCACTCCAGTGTTCTGGCCTGGAGAATTCCATGGACTGTATACTCCATGGGGTCGCAAAGAGTTGGACATAACTGAGGAACTTTCACTTCCCTTCCCTTCCCTTCCCCTTGTGAACGTTAGTAACTTGGGGGAACTCGTTCCTGGTAAGAATATTCTGTAACCGAGGTGTTGTCCATAGGCAGAGCCCAAGGCTAGATATCTGGGGTGAATATCATCTGGGGAGGAAGGTCAAAGACCCTTTTGGGGGCCCCCCTGTGTCACAGAGAGCGTGCGTCACCGTTGATTGTCTCTGAGGAATAAACTCTGGTGGAATACTGTTTTTTTTTTCCATGCTTTTTCCTGAGGTCCTGGGGAGGGACGGCGGGCAGTTAGGGGCTGGGCTTGATTCGCTCCTCCTGGAGCAGACGAGTCAGTGTTTCCTCCCATTTTTCTATCCGGACACGACAGAACTGGGGGATGTTTTCTGATGGATAATTCATAAGAAGACTTTAAACTTGGGTGGGAGGGAGTCACAGAGTCAGAGATAGTAGGAGGTTAACAGTTTTCTGAACCCTTAAGGGATCTTAATGAGGATTAAATGAGCTCATACTTGTAATTGGCCAAGAACATTACCTGGTACACAGCCAGCCGACCGCCGTGAAGTTAGCTGTTAGCAGTCACTCTACTTTCCGGGCCAGGCTTGCTACCAGGTGCTTTACTTGGACTGTTTCACTTGATCTTCATCACAACTCTGACACAGACCATCAGGGCGTCAGGATTCAAGGGGCAGAGCTCAAGTTCACATCTGAATTCTGGGCCGTTATTCCTGCCACAACCTGCATGGGAAAGGGACCACAGCTCGAGGGCTTGTCACGACTTAGGCACTCGGCTTGGTGCTTTATGCTGCGTCTCATTCACGCTCCACAATCACCCGGTAAGGGGGAGATGGTCTGCCCCCGAGTCCCAAGATAAAAGGGAGCTTCAGAGAAGTTAAATAGCTTGCCCAAGATCGAACAGCAAATTCTCTACAGGATGTGTGTCTGCCTGAGCTGGAAGTAACTAGGCTGCTGTATTCTGAGGACTTTCCTGCTGGCGAACACACCATTCTTCAGAGGGTCCCTTCCATTCCCTCCACCTGGAGCCCACGGGGCATCCACCATTTGGGACTGGATTTCACACAGGGGAAGAGAGGTGCTTTAAAGAAAGCTGAGCGCCGAAGAATTGATGCTTTTGAACTGCGGTGTTGGAGAAGACTCCTGAGAGTCCCTTGGACTGCAAGGAGATCCAACCAGTCCATCCTAAAGGAAATCAGTCCTGAGTGTTCACTGGAAGGACTGATGTTGAAGCTGAAACTCCAATACTTTGGCCACGTGATGCGAAGAACTGACTCATCTGAAAAGACTCTGATGCTGGGAAAGATTGAAGGCGGGAGGAGAAGGGGAAGACAGAGGATGAGATGGTTGGATGGCATCACTGACTCAGTGGACATGAGTTTGAGCAAACTCTGGGAGTTGGTGATGGACAGGGAAGCCTGGCGTGCTGCAGTCCATGGTGGCAGAGTCAGACACGACTAAGTGACTGAACTGAACTGGACTGGAGAGGTCCTGTTCATTCTCAGTGAAGGGCGACACCTGCTGGACCCTGGTGGCATTGTCTTTGGAATGAGAGTTGGAATCTAGAAAGAAACCAGAAATGAACGCAAGTACTGCAGTTTAGCCTAACAGAAAGTTGTGGACAGAGAACAAGCGGTTAAGAGTGCACGTCTGCCAAAAAAGAAAAAAATAGAATACATGTCTGTGTATGGGTGTCTATGTAGGAACATGGTAGGATCAGAATCTGGTGAGCTGGGGAAGGGGTCAGAAGACAGGCAGTGTGTGGAATCTTCCTGCCTTGTCTCCATGGCGGTCTGTGTGGGTGCGTGGTGGGTGGGGTTGGGTCCCTTCCTCCTTGCATGGTTTCTATACTGATGGGGGCCTGGAGAACAGTGAGGGTAGCACTGTTGGTACAGACTTCATACCCAAGGCAGGTGCTCAGGCATAAAAAAAGAAGAAAACAATTCCATTTGCAGCAACATGGATAGGCCTAGAGATTATTATACTAAGTGAAGTAAGTCCGAAAGAGGAAGACAAATACCATGTGATATCACTTATATGTGGAATCTGAAATAAGATGCAAATGAACTTATCTATGAAACAGACTCACAGATAAAGAGAATGGATGGATGGTTGCCAAGAGGTGGGCTTAGGAGAGGCACAGATTGGGAATTTGGGGTTGGCAGATGCAAATTATTGTATATAGAATGGATAAACAACAAGGTCCTAGTGTAGAGCCCAGGGAGCTATATTCAGTATCCTGTGATAAATCATAATGGAAAAGAATATAAAAAAGGATGCATATATATAAACTCCGGAATTTGGTGATGGACAGGGAGGCCTGGTGTGCTGCAGTCCATGGGGTCGCAAAGAGTCGGACACGACTGAGCAACTGAACTGAACTGATATATGTGTGTGTGTGTATATATGTGTATAACTGAATCACTTTGCTGTACAGTAGAAATTAACACAACATTGTAAATCAACTATGCTTCAATTGAAAAAAAAAAGTAGGTGCTCAGGGTTTGTCTAATCAGTGAATTGATTTCTACTACGTCCATGCTTTCCCCAGAAGGAGCCTTGTGATCAGGGCATCTCTTCTGGAAGGAGTTTCACCAGAAAGTCAACAGGATGGGAAAATGCTCCTGAGTTCAAAATGGCTATTTTCTGAGCTGGGCCATGTAAGCTAGGAAGCAGTAGGGTACTCTGTGCTGTGATTGGTGAGTGTAGGCTCAGAAACAAATCCCTACAAATTTTATCAATTTTATGTTTCATTTAAAAAAGGTTTTTATAGGGACTTTGCTGGCAGTCCAGTGGTTAAGACTCCAGGCTTCCAATTCAGGGGGCCTGGGTTCGACCCCTGGTCAGGGAACTAAGATCCCAAATGCTGTGCAGTGCAGCAAAAAAAAAGAAGACAGTTTTTATATAACATTTAACTAATTAGCATGTATATCATGTAAATAATCTTATCACCTCTACCCAACTCCGAGCTTTCTTTAAGAACTTGCCGTCTGAAGCCTCTCCATATCCTTTCGTTTTCACTTTTTCCATTCCCTGTTCTTGCTTTCGTTTGTTTGGCAAAGCTAGTTCCTTCTGAAATTCTAGTCTAGTCTGTGGTGGGGCTTTGGTCTACGCCTGGCCATTTATGAAGGAGACGCCGTACATTGGGAGGGTGTCGGTGTGGTCTCAGCTGTGGAAATCAAAGGGGCAGGACCCCAGGGGAAGGAGGGAGAGAGGCAGCTAGTGAGAGAGCCTCCAGTCCCCCTCTGGAGACCCCAGGCAAGCTTGCTCTGCCCTAATCTTATTGGGTTTTGTTTTATAGGGAAGGTTGTCCTCTTTCAGATGGGCAGCTGAAAAAAAAGACCATGTAGATCTCCTGGGATCCAGGAAGCCAGATTACAAGGGGAGAAAAAGGAGGATGTGTGTGCTACACAGGCAAGCGAGTGGTGCCTGGGGGAAGGCAAAATGATGGGTCACCTCCAGGACCGTGTGAGGAGAGTACAATGGTACATACAGCAAAGTACCAGAAAGGGTGTGTGTGTGTGTGTGTGTGTGTGCGCGCGCGCGCGTGCGTGCGTGTGTGTGTGCGTGTGCGTGTGTGTATGAGTGTGTGTGTGTGCATGTGTGCACGTGCGTGTGTGCGTGTGTGTGCGTGCGTGTGCGTGTGTGAGAGAGAGAGTGCGCTGGGCTTTTGCATTATATCTAATTCAAGAGGCACAACGATTGGTTCTCTCCCTTCAATGTCTTCTTTGTTTTAACAATTGAACTGGAAGCTGGGAATTGATTTTGAAGGTCATCTAGTCCAGCTCTCAGCACGTAGTGGACATGGGTCTGTGTCCATGAGAGCAGATACCAACACTTTAGTCAAAGGTGTTGACCCCAAGTTTGAGGCTCTTTGGGCCCTTGCAGACGATGGGAATAAAACCAGATGCATCCCCACCTGAAAAGAACACAACATTGAAAGCCAACTATGTGCTAATAAAAATGAAAAAATGTAAGAGGAAAATACGAAGGGAACACCAAGGATTTCCAGCAACCCTGGAAGCCAGGAGAGAGGCATGGAACAGATTTCCCCTTAGAGTCTCCAAGGAGGACCAGTCCTCTCGGTACCTTGATCTTGGACTTCTGGGCTCCTTAGCCATGAGAGAATAAATTTCTGCTCCCCCGCCGCTTTTAAAGCATCAAATGCACCCCAGGAGGGTATCTCCTCAGGGCCCCATGTTCCAGATTCTTTGCTTCCTTACTCAGTGCACGTTCATGGGAAAGGAGCCGACAGGGATTGGTAGCTAATCTCACTATTCATTTAGGAAAATTATTTTTGGATCATCTTCCCAAGTAATTCTGTTTCCAAAGTAAAATCGGGTGGATCAGATGACAAATGAGGGTGGAGTGGAACCTTGGTCTTGGTTGGAGTGCATGCTATTCCCAAGAGTCCTCAAACTAACCTGGGGCAGGGCCTAGGGGATTCCTCCTGGGTGTTGAAACCAAGTGAGTGCCTGTGGGGCCCTTCTTGTCTCCTGTTTCTTGTAGGCGAGGCTCCAGCTTCCACAGCCTACCCTGAGTTCCACTTCCAACAGCTGCTCATCAAGGGAGAGGCAGCCAAGAAACCACCCGAGGCAAGATTAAAGGGACCTGAGAAGGTTAGGAGATTAGGAGACAGACCGCCTGAGAAGAGTCTAAGGAAGTGCTAGCCTTGTTCCCAGAGCTGAGGCTTTCCTGGCGGCTCAGACAGTAAGGAGTCTGCCTGCAATGTGGGAGACCCGGCCCTGGGTTGGGAAGATCCCCTGGAGAAGGAAATGGCAACTCGCTCCAGTATTCTTGCCTGGAGAATCCCACGGACAGAGGAGCCTGGCGGGCTACAGTCCATGGGGTCGCAAAGAGTCCACTCGACTTCACTAGCCTTGTTCCCGCCCTAATCTTGTCAGACCCCACCTTTGACCCACCGTTATAAAAATCCTCATCAAATCCTGTGGCAACAGCTTTTCAAGGCAGGACCCTGGCTGTCTCCTTTTGGCTGGCAAAGTAATAAAGTGATCCTTTTCTACCTCACCCAAAACTGTGTCTCTGGGATTTGATTTGGCACCAGCTACAAAGAGGCTGAGCTTTTGGCCACGGTGCTTCCAGCCACCCTCTTGGCCAGACCAGCCCCAGGGGGCTGCAGCAAAAGGCCCCAAATTCAGAGTCTGCCCCCAGACCGGGACTCACTGACTCTCCTGACCCTGTCTCTCCCTCTTTTCCATTGCTCGCGAGGCTTCCAAGCGCCCCTGGCCAGACTGGATTGGGGCGGGGAGTGAAGACCTAAGTGACTTTCATTGTCACTTTCAAATGTCACTTATTTCAGGGCCTCAACGGAAAACAAGTGCCACCTGGACCAGGACAGTTCAAGGAGAGTCTGTTTACAAGGAAGCGGGTGGAGGACAGGACAGTAGCAGCAGCTGAGCCATCACCAACCGCCACCTCCCCACAATGGGAGGGGCTGTCAGGACCCAGAGGAGGTCGAATCCCATAGCATCCCCACCTTGCCAGCAGATGCCCTTCAGTCCAGGGACACAGCCGGCCTAAGGTGACGTTGCAGGGTGGGAGCCAAGGGAATAAAAACCCTGACCTCACTCTCCTCCCTGCCTCTCTGGGTGAGACTGAAAGCAAGAGAAGACCAGGGAGCAGGAATCCTGTGATGTCATACAGAGCCCCAGGTGGAGAATACAGAGGGCAGCCAGGAAGCCAGCACAGTTTACAATGTGAAGGAAAGAAGCCAAGGTCGGGGTGTGTGGGTGTGTGTGCGGGGGGAGATGCAAATTGTGGGTTCCTCTGGCCTTGGACAAGACCTCAGTAGCAAGAAGACAAGGTTTGTACTTTCCTGCTGGGAGACGGGGCGGAACACTCCCTTCTCCACCCCTTCCCCCGCAAGGTTTTGTAACTCTTTCTGAATCTTCCTTTTTTCTCCTACTTAGTTCACAGTAAGTTTATTGAGTTCTCAGAATGAAAGTAGAATATTGATTGAGGTTATACTGAATATATACAGCAACGTAGGGAGAATTGATTTCCTTTTCCTGTCGAGTCATCCCACGAAAAAGCAGCAGGTAAGTCCTCATTAATTCAAGCGACTTATTTGCTCTTTAGTTGCTTTTTCACTGCACCGTGCAGCTTGTAGGATCTTAGTTTTCCAGCTAGGGATTGAACCTGGGGCATGGCAGCAAAAGCCCAGATTCCTAATCACTAGGCCACCAGGGAACTTACTATGTTTTTTAAAATTCAGTTTTTCATAGTGACCAGGGTATGGTTGGACATTTTAGAGATTCTGTTGTGATTGGGATTGGTGTCTTACTGTAATTTTACTTTCAAGTCAGTTATTTCTGGTACAGAGAAATATAGCCAATTTTTAAAAATTGTGGTAAACATTTAATGTAAAATTGACCATTTTAACGATTTTAAAGTATACGTTTCAGTGTTAGTCATGTTCACTTGTTGCATATTTGTGTAACAAGTTGCTCAAATGTCTTCATCTTGCAAAACTGAACTTTTGTACACATTAAACACCAATTCCCCATGTCCCTCTCTCCCCAGCCCCTGGTAACCACTGTGCTTCTTTATATTTTACTGAATTTGACTGCTTTAGATACCTCATGTCAACTTAAAAAAAATGCACAATGTGAAAGCTGCAAGTTAAGTTTTATTTGGGGCAAAATGAGGACTGTAGACTGAGAGACAGCACCTCAGATAGCTCTGAGAAACTGCTCCAAGGAGGTGGCGGTGGGGGCGGGGAGGATAGTATATATGTGTCATTTTTGATGAAAGGAGAGTGCTTGCAATCAAGCACATATTTTTGCAGAAGGTTTCTGCTAGTCACGGGGAACAGTCATCACCGTGAAGGATTTTAGTGCTTTTCTAGATATGAGGAGATACAAGAACTGGACTCATAAAACCAGCTCCAGAAAATGTCTATTAATAACTGTCTGAAGACCTGTCCTGCCAGTTTTTCCCTGAGCACAGAGTGCCTCATTTCTGTTCTCCACCCTGAACTCCTTTCAGGGGGTGTTGAAAATGAGCAGCTGCAGCAGCAGATGATGTAATCCTCGTCGAGGTAGATGGCAAGTGCCAATTTGTGGTTGACACCCATATAAGTCATACAGTATTTGTCTTTTTGTGGCTGACATTTTACTTAGCACAATGTTCTTAATATTCACCCATGTTGTCACATATAATAAGATTTCTTTCCTTTTTGAAAGCTGAATAATATTCCATTGTATGTATTTATCACATACTACTGTTTATCCATTCATCCATTGATAGATGTTTGTGTTGCTTCCACCTCTTGACAACTGTATACAGTGCTGCTATGAACATGAGTGTGCAAATATCTGTTCTTTTCTTTTTTTTAATTGTAGGTATCCTAATGGTTGGAGAAGGAAATGGCAACCCACTCCAGTATTCTTGCCTGGAAAATTCCTTGGACAGAGGAACCCGGCGGGCTACAGTCCATGGGGTCACAAAGAGTCAGCCGTGACTGAGCACATCAACACATCCCAGTGGTATTTCTTTGCGGTTTTGATTTACACATTTCTGATGAGGAGTAAAGTGAACGTCCTTAGATAGGCTTGTTGGCCGTATCTATGGAGATGTGTCTGTTCAAGTCCTTTGCCCATTTTTCAGTTGTTTTTGTGCATGGTCTTGTTTGTTGTTGTTGAGTTACAGGAATTTTTAAAAATAGATTCTGGATATTGCTGAAGCCATGAATGGGGCTGAGCTCCATGAGGCTTACTTGGCCCCAACACTGCCCTGGCTGCTGAGCTGAACTCCTTTCATTTTCTGATACTTGGACATTCCTGCCCTGTTCAGCTCCACAGCTCCTGGGTAGGAAGTTTCTGCTCCTTGGTGGGAAGTCTGACTATTTGAATAAACCAGACACCCCACATGTATCATGTAAGTTAAAAAAAATAGATTCTAGATATTAATCCCTCATCAGATATATGATTTGCAAATATTACTTCTAGCCTACCAGTTTAGTTATACTGAAGCTTCCCAGGGGGTGCTAGTGGTAAAAAAGCTGCCTGCCAATGCAGGAGATGTAAGAGACTCGGGTTCTGTCCCTGGGTGGGGAAGATCCCCTGGAGGAGGGCATGGCAACCCACTCCAGTATTCTTGCTTGGAGAATCCCATGGACAGAAGAGCCTGGCGGGCTACAGTCCATACGGTCACAAAAAGTCAGACACAACTGAATCAACCTAGTATGCACGCATGTGGCTATACTGGCATCAGTTCAGATCAGTTGCTCAGTTGTGTCCAACTCTTTGCGACCCCATGGACTTCAGCACGCCAGGCTTCCCTGTCCATCAACAACTCCCAGAGTTTACTCAAACTCATGTCCATTGAGTTGGTGATGCCATCCAACCATCTCCTCCTCTGTCGTCCCCTTCTCCTCCTGCCTTCAATCTTTCCCAGCATTAGGGTCTTTTCTAGTGAGTCAGTTCTTCACATCAAGTGGCCAAAGTATTTGAGTTTCAGCTTCAGCATCAGTCCTTCCAGGACTGGTTTCTTTTAGGACAGACTGGTTTGATCTCCTTGCAGTCCAAGGGACTCTCAAAAATCTTCTCCAACACCACAGTTCAAAAGCATTGATTCTTCAGCGCTCAGCTTTCTTTATAGTTCAACTCTCACACCCATACATGACTACTGGAAAAACCATAGCGTTGACTTCAGGGACCTTTGTTGACATACTGGCATACCTCAGGATATTGCATGTTTGGTTCCAGACCTCTGCAATAAAGACAATATCACAATTAAGCAAGTCACAATTTTTTTTTGTTTTTAGTGCATATAAATTCATATTTACACGATACCATAGTCTATTACATGTGCAAAAACATTACGTCTAACAGAACAATGTATGTATCTTAATTTAAAAATAATGCTGCTGGAAAAATGATGCTGATAGATTTGCTTGATGCAAGGTTTACCTTGCATCAAGCAAATCTATCAGCAATCTGTTTTAAAAAAACCCACAATATCTGCAAAATGCAATGCAGTGAAGTGCAACAAAATGAGGTATGACTGTATTTGAACTGAGTTTCTTGTAGTTAGCATATCTTTGGTACACCTTTTAAAAATCAACTCTTCCAATCTCTTTTAACTGATGTATTTAGACTGTTTACATTTAATGTAATTATTGATGTGTGCATTTACTTGAGCTGCCATAACAAAACACCGCCAACTGGGTGGCTGAACCAACAGAAATTAACTTTCTCAATTCTGACCTCAGACTGCCAGAATGACTGGCTTCTGGTAAGAACTCTCTCCCTGGCTTGCGGATGGTGCCTTCTTGTGTCTTGCCACGGATGGCATGGCCAGTCCTCAGATCTTGGCATTCTAGATGGTTTGCCTTCTTGTCTCTACCTTTCCGAGTCTTATGTTTGTCTTATATATAATGCCTGGGGTTTTTGGCTGTACTTAGTGGGAAGAGGAGGAAATACACGCCTATTTCTTCCTCCCAGAAACAGAACTCCTTTTTGTAGGTTTCTGAGTACAACCTTCAGTAAATTAAGTAGGTTTCCTTTTATTCCTAGTTTTCTGAGTTTTTTAAAATAAAAAAATCATAAATAGATGTTGAGATTAAAAAAAAAAAAAGTTTCCCAGGATTGATTTATTTCATTATATGTATTTCCCCTCTTAATCTCTGAACATAGTGAATTATATTGAGAGATTTTTGATGTGAACCATTTTTGCCTTCTTGTGATAAACCCTGTTTGATCATCCTATAATTACATATTAATGTTGGTTTCATTTAGATAATATTTTACTTAGGGTATATATTTACTTTTATAAAGCATGGACATAAAATTTGTTTTTCTTTTATACAATGCGCTGAGCAGGTTTTGTTCTTCTTCTGTTTTCTGGAACAAGGTACATATCTATCTTTTCAAACACCCAGCTTTTGTTTTCATTACTTTATTGCTTTCTGTTCTCTACTTCACTAATCTCTATCCTTATCTTTATCATTTCCTTCCTTCTTTGGGTTTGTTCTATTCATCTTAAGAAAACCATTTATTTATTTTTGGCTGCACTGGGTCTTCACTGCTGTGTGCACGCTTTCTCTAATTGCGGCAAGCAGAAGCTACTCTTTGCGGCAGTCCTCGGGCTCTCATTGTGACGGCTTCTCTTGTCCCAGAGCATGGGCTCTGGGGCTCGAGGGCTCTGTAGTGGGGCTCACAGGCTTAGTTTTTCCGCGGTATGTGGAATCTTCCCACACCGGGGATTGAACCCATGTCCCCCTCCATTCGCAGGCGTAATTCCTAACCACCGGACCACCAGGGAAGCTCCATCTTAACTTTTTAGTTGAATGGTTAGCTCATTTTATTCACATCTTTTTATTCCTGATAAGTATAGTTAAAGGTAAAAAATTTCCTTTAAGTCCTGGTTTAATTATATCTCACACATTTTGACAGGTACTGATTTAATTTCTATTCAGTTTGAATTATTCTTAATCATTTTAACTTGAAAGTTATTTATGAAAAGTGTAAACTTTTTATTTTGAAGTAATTTCAAACTTACAGAAAAGTTATAAGAATAGTACAAACATTCCTATGTACACTTCATCCCGATTCAAGTTTTTAACATTTTTTCATATTTGCTTTTTTTTTTCTGTTTCTGCCCCTTTCTCTAAGATTTTTTCCTAATGATTTTAGAGTAAGTTGAAACAGATGCTCCTTTACTGCTAAGTATTTCAGTGTATTTCCTAACAGCAAGGATATTCTTTTATATAAATACAGAAGAATAATAATATCCAAGGTATTTTAATTTTGTTGTAATACTATTATTTATCCACAGTGCATATTCAAATTTCACTAATTTTCCCGATAAATATCCTCAAAGTCTCCCATCCCCAACCTTCTGGCCTGCAATCCAGAATCATGTGATTCAGTAAGTTGTCTTATCTCTTTTTTATTTTTAATTAATTAGTTAATTATTTTGGCTACACAGCTTTTGGGGATGTTAGATCCCCAACCAGGAACTGAACCTACACCTCCCCAGCGCCTACACTGAAAGCGTGGAGCCCTAACCTCTGGATGCCAGGGAACTCGCAAGGTGTCTTATCTCTGTAGTCATTTACAATCTGGAAGAGTTCCTCAGTTTCTTATTTATGAGATCCATATTTTTCCATATTTTGACAGGGGTTTGTTAAAGTCTCCAACTGTAATTTAAAAAGACCCACAGCTTCTAATTGTAGTTTTTTTAGTGCTTGCTTTATAAATTGTGAAGCTAACTTTTTAATTTTATATATGTATCTATGATACTCTTCTGGGTCTATTGTTTCTTTTTAATTATATGAGCACATTTTGTTTTTTCCTTTATGCAGTTTTATTAAAACTTAAATTCTATTTTGTTGTGTAATTATTGCCCAGTTTCTTGGGGGTCATATTTGCCACCTGGTTAATCTTTTTCCTCCTTTTAATTTCAACCTTTATGTGTCTTCTTGCTTTAGGAGTATTTGTATATGAATAACACATAGTTTTGTCTTTTTATTTCCCCCATTATGAGAGGATCTGTCATTTTGATTGGTGACTGCTGACACACTAAGACTTATTTTGCAATTCATCTCACGTTTTATATTTACTGTACATTATTCCTCCCTTTTTTTTTTTGCTTTCAATTTGATAGACTGATTTCTTTCCTGCTGGATTAAAAAATATACATACTGATTCTGTTCTTTTGTGACTGCCTTTAAGACATACACTTGTGTTTACTTACCTTTATTCTTTCGTAAGGTATTTATTACTATATTGGATATACTTCCTCAAAATTATTTTTCATCTCGAAAATTTTATGAAATGCAACATATGTGCATGCATGCGTGTATTTCTTGCTCCTTAAGTTAAATGACTATCATTTTCACAAAATGCATTCCAGATCTGTTTGTAAGGTTTTCTTTTTCTTATTTTTTCTTTTTTTAAAAAACAATATGAATTATATTTAGTCTTTATGAAAATTAATTTCTTGATGCAAAGGTAACACATTGGACTTATATATATATTATATTATTATATATATAAATAAATAAAATATAAATAAATATATAAATAAAATATATAGTATATATTTTATATATTTTTATTTTTACCATTTTAACCAGTTTTAAGTGGTTGGTGTTTAAGTATCTTCATGTTGTTGTGCAACCATAGTTTTTCTTAAATGGAACTTAATTTATTGATGAATGTGGTGTTGCTGAAGCAATGTCTTCATGTTTATTCTACTTTATTATTCTTTCTCCAGAATATGTATCAATCTGAAGGCACTAGGTTTTCAAATATTCCTTAACTTATAGACCACGACTATACAATAAACATGACATCATAAGAAATCAGGTGTAGTTCTGTGGAATCTTGTTCCTAAGGTAGGTGTATATGTACACTGTGAAATTTTTTTTCTTTAAAAATGTATTTCATTGAAGTATAGTTGATTTACAATAATGTGTCCCTTTCAGGTGCACAGCACAATTCAGTTGAAGCTGACCGGTTCTATGAAGACGTACAACACCCTCGAGAACTGACACCAAAAAGGGATGTCCTTCTCACCCCAGGGGACTGGAGCGCAAAAGGAGGAAGTCAAGAGATGCCCAGAATAACACGCAAGCTTGGCCCTGGAGTTCAAAAAGAAACGGGGCAAGGACTAACAGTTTTGTCAAGAGAATATGTTGGTCATAGCAAACACCCTTTTCCAAACCCAAGAGACGACTCTACACATGGATATTGCCAGATGGTCAATACCAAAACCAGATTGATTATGTTCTTTGCAGTCAAAGATGGAGAAGTTCTATACAGTCCATAAAAACAAGACCTGGAACTGACAGTTGCTCAGGTCATAAGCTCTTTATTGCAAAATTCAGGCTGAAATTGAAGAAAGTAGGAAAAACCAATAGGCCATGAAGGTATGACCTAAATCAAACCACAGGGGAGGTGATGAATACATTCAAGGGATTAGATCTGGTAGGCAGAGTTATTGAAGAACTAAGGACAAAGGTTTGTAATACTGTACAGGAAGCAGTGACCAAAACCATTCCCAAGAAAAAGAAACTCAAGAAGGGGAAGTGATTGTCTGAGGAGGCTATACAAATAGTTAAGGGAAGAAGAGAAGTGAAAGAAAGGGAGAAAGGGAAAGATATACTCAGAGATCAGAGTTTCAGAGACTAGCAAAGAGAGATAAGAAGGCCTTCCTCAATGAACAGTGTGAAGAAATAGAGGAAAACAATAGAATGGGTAAAGACTAGAGATCTCTTCAAGAAAATTGAAAGTATCAAGGGAATATCTCATGCAAGGATGGGCACAATAGACAGAAATGGTAAGGACCTTACAGAAACAAAAGAGATTAGGAAGAGGTGGCAAGAATACATGGAAGAACTAAACAAAAAGGTCTTAATGATCTAGATAACCATGATGGTGTGGTCACTCACCTAGAACCGGATGTCCTGAAGTGTGAAGTCAAGTGGACTTAGGAAGCATCACTTCAAACAAAACTAGTGGGGGTGACTACCTGAGCTCTTTAAAATCCTGAGATGATGCTTTCCAGCTGAGCTATTTCAGATACTAAAGGTGATGCTGTTAAAGTGCTGCACTCAATACATTAGCCAATTTGGGAAACTCTGCATGGGCCACAGGACTGGAAAAGGTGTTCTCATTCCAATCCCAAAGAAGGGCAATGCCAAAGAATGTTCAAGTGTGTTAATTGCTCAGTTGTGTCTGATTCTTTGCGACCCCATGGACTGTAGCCCGCCAGGCTCCTCTGTCCATGAAATTTTTCAGGCAAGAATACTAGAGTGAATAGCCATTCTCTTCTCCAGGGGATTTTCCTGACCCAGGGATTGAACCCCAGTCTTCTGCATTGCAGGCAGATCCTTTACCATCTGAGCCACCAGGGAAGCCCCAAAATGTTCAAACTACTGTATAATTGTGCTCATTTCACATGCTAGCAAAATTATGCACAAAATCCTTCAAGTTAAGCTTCAGCAGTACATGAACTGAGATATTCCAGATGTACAAGCTAGGTTTCAAAGAGGCAGAAGAACCAGAGATCAAATTGCCAACATTTGTTGGATCATGGATAAAGCAAAGGAGTTCCAGGAAAACATCTACTTCTGCTTCGTTGACTATGCTAAAGCATTTGACAGTGTGGATCACAACAAACTATGGAAAATTCTTAAAGAGGTGGGAGTATCCGACCATCTTACCTGTTTCCTGAGAAACCTGTATGTGGGTCAAGAAGCAGCAGTTAGAACCAGACATGGAACAACTGACTGGTTCCAAACTGGGAAAGGAGTATGACAAGGCTGTAAATTGTCACCCTGCTTATTTAACTTATATGCAGAGTACATCATGAGAAACGCTGGGCTGGATGAATCACAACCTAGAATCAAGATTCCCAGGAGAAGTAACAACCTCAGATATGCAGATGATACCACTCTAATGGCAGAAATCGAAGAGAAACTAAAGAGCCTCTTAATGAGGGTGAAAGAGGAGAGTGGAAAAAGCTGACTGGAAACTCAACATTTGAAAAACTGAAAGCATGGCATCCAGTCCCATCACTTCATGGCAAATAGATGAGGAAAAAGTGGAAACAGTGACAGATTTTATTTTGGGGGGCTTCAAAATCATTGTGAACAACAGTGACTGCAGTTATGAAATTTGAAGACACTTGCTCCTTGGAGGAAAAGCTATGACAAACCTAGACAGCGTATTAAAAAGCAGAGACATCACTTTGTCGACAAAAGTCTGTCTAGTCAAAGCTACGGTTTTTCCAGTGGACATGTACGGATGTGAGAGTTGGACCATAAAGAAGGCCAAATGCTAAAGAACTGATGCTTTTGAATTGTGCTGGAGAGGACTCTTGAGAGTCCCTTGGACCACAAGAAGATCAAACCAGTCAATGCTAACAAAATCAACCCTGAGTATTCATTGAACGGACTGTTGCTGAAGCTCTAATATTTTGACAGCTGATATGAAGAGACTCATTGGAAAAGACCCTGATGCTGGGAAAAACTGAAGGCAAAAGAAGAGGGCAGCAGAGAATGAGATGGTTGGATAACATCACTGACTCCATGAGCATGAACTGGAGCAAACTCCGGGAGGGAGTGGAGGACAGAGGAGCCTGGCGTGCTACAGTCCACGGGGTTGCAAAGAGTTGGACACGACTTAACGACTGAACAATAATAGCAATATATATATATATATATATAATACCTACCTACCTATCTACCTATTCTTTAGATTCCCTTCCCTTATAAGTTACAAATGTCACATCTGTATCATTCCTCTGCTGATGGACACTCAGGTTGCGTCTGTGTCTTGTCTGTTGTAAACAGTGCTGCAGTGAACACAGAGGTGCAGGCATCTTTTCTCCAGTTATGTGCCCAGGAATGGGACTGGAGGATCATATGGTAATTCTACTTTTAGTTTTTTAAGGAACCTCCATATTGTTCTCCATAATGGTTGTACCAAATTACTTTACCACCACAGTGTGGGAGGGTTCCATTTTTGCCACACCTCTCCAGCGTTTATTATTTGTAGACTTTTTGATGATGGCCATTCTGGCCAGTGTGAGGTGATACCTCATTGTACTTTTGATTTGCATCTCTCTAATAATTAGTTCTGTTGAACATTTTTTCATGTACCTATTTCCATCTGTATTTCTTCTTTGAAGAAATGTCTATTTAGATCTTCTGTCCATTTTCTTTTATTGGTTTGGCTGTTTTTTGATATTGAGCTGTATGGGCTGTTTGTGTATTTTGGAAATTAATCCCTCGGTTACATTATTTACAAATGGGAGAAAATATTAATATTTGCAAATGATATGGCCAATGAGAGATTAGCTTCCAAAATATACAAACACTCATTGATTTCCTAAAAAAGATTTGAAACAAGTGAGGCAAAATATTAAGATTTAATAAACCTGGGTGTTCAGGCAATGCATGTATTTTAGTCTTTATGTCTAAATATGTAACAGTTAAAATAAAATAAAAATCATTAAATGGATTTTTATTAAATGGATTTAAATCAGTAAATGGATTTTAAGAAATACTAAGCATAGGAAGAAAATCAGTTGTTACTTGCCTAAAGAACCAAGCATAATTAATAATACCTGATTCCATTAGAACTAAACGGAATTAAAACTTATTCTCTCATCTCTACATGGATTATGAGAATAAGAAGTTTGATCCAAAGAGTAGCATTCTGGCAGCATGAGGGATCTAGAATACATTTTACATTGTTATAATTAATACTAAACATTTCTAACACAGAAAACACAGAGTCATACTTATGGACTGACTTAAGTTCCACCGCTTTTCCCTCCTCAGATGTAATTATTATCTTAAAGTCAGTGCATATCATTTCTCATCATGTTTTGAGAAATGTCCTTGTGAGATGTTGTAAAATATTTCAGTTCAGTTCAGTCATTCAGTCGTGTCCGACTCTCTATGACCCCGTGAACCGCAGCACGCCAGGCCTCCCTGTCCATCACCAACTCCCAGAGTTTACCCAAACCTGTGTCCATAAAGTCGGTGATGCCATCCAACCATCTCATCCTCTGTCGTCCCCTTCTTCTCCTGCCCTCAATCTTTCCCAGCATCAGGGTCTTTTCCAAAGAGTCAGCTCTTCACATCAGGTGGCCAAAGTATTGGAGTTTCAGCTTCAACATCAGTCCTTCCAATGAACACCCAGGACTGACCTCCTTTAGGATGGACTGGTTGGATCTCCTTGCAGTCCAAGGGACTCTCAAAAGTCTTCTCCAACACCACAGTTCAAAAGCATCAATTCTTCGGTGCTCAGCTTTCTTCACCATCCAACTCTTACGTCCATACATGACCACTGGAAAAACCATAGCCTTGACTAGATGGACCTCTGTTGGCAAAGTAATATCTCTGCTTTTTAATATGCTGTCTAGGTTGGTCATAACTTTCCTTCCAAGGAGTAAGCATCTTTTAATTTCATTGCTGCAATCACCATCTGCAGTGATTTTCGAGCCCCCCAAAATAAAGTCAGCCACTGTTTCCACTGTTTCCCCATCTATTTGCCATGAAGTGATGGGACCAGATGCCACGATCTTAGTTTTCTGAACATTGTGCTTTAAGCCAACTTTTTCACTCTCCTCTTTCACTTTCGTCAAGAGGCTCTTTAGTTCTTCTTCACTTTCTGCCATAAGGGTGGTGTCTTCTGCATATCTGAGGTTATTGCTATTTCTCTCGGCAATCTTTATTCCAGCTTGTGCTTCCTCCAGCCCAGTGTTTCTCATGATGTACTCTGCATATAAGTCAAATAAGCGGGGTGATAATATACAGCCTTGACATACTCCTTTTCCTAATTGGAACCAATCTGTTGTTCCATGTCCAGTTCTAACTGTTGCTTCCTGACCTGCATACAGGTTTCTTAAGAGGCAGGTCAGGTGGTCTGTTATTCCCATCTCCTTCAGAATTTTCCACAGTTTATTGTGATCCACACAGTCAAAGGCTTTGGCATAGTCAATAAAGCAGAAATAGATGTTTTTCTGGAACTCTCTTGCTTTTTCAATGATCCAGCGGATATTGGCAATTTCATCTCTGGTTCCTCTGCCTTTTCGAAAACCAACTTGAACATCTGGAAGTTCATGGTTCACGTATTGCTGAAGCCTGGCTTGGAGAATTTTAAGCATTACTTTACTAGTGTGTGAGATGAGTGCAATTGTGCGGTAGTTCGAGCATTCTTTGGCATTGCCTTTCTTTGGGATTGGAATGAAAACTGACCTTTTCCAGTCCTGTGGCCACTGCTGAGTTTTCCAGATTTGCTGGCATATTGAGTGCAGCACTTTCACAGCATCATCATCTTTCGGGATTTGAAATAGCTCAACTGGAATTCCATCACTTCCACTAGTTTTGTTTGTAGTGATGCTTCCTAAGTCCCACTTGACTTCACATTCCAGGATGTCTGGCTCTAGGTGAGTGATCACACCATCGTGATTATCTGGGTCATGAAGATCTTTTTTGTACAGTTCTTCTGTGTATTCTTGCCACCTCTTCTTAATATCTACCCTACCATTTCTGTCCTTTATTGAGCCCATCTTTGCATAAAATGTTCCCTTGGTATCTCTAATTTTCTTGAAGAGACTCTAGTCTTTCCTATTCTATTGTTTTCCTCTATTTCTTTGCATTGATCACTAAGGAAGGCTTTCTTATCTCTCCTTGCTATTGTTTGGAACTCTGCCTTCAGATGGGAATATCTTTCCTTTTCTCCTTTGCTTTTCACTTCCCTTCTTTTCACAGCTATTTGTAAGCCCTCCTCAGACAGCCATTTTGGTTTTTTGCATTTCTTTTCCATGGGGATTTTCTTGATCCCTTTCTCCTGTACAATGTCACGAACCTCTGTCCATAGTTCATCAGGCACTCTGTCTATCAGACCTAGTCCCTTAAATCTATTTCTCCCTTCCACTGTATAGTCAAAAAGGATTTGATTTAGGTCATACCTGAATGGTCTAGTGGTTTTCTCCACTTTCTTCAATTTAAGTCTGAATTTGGCAATAAGGATTTCATTATCTGAGCCACAGTCAGCTCCCAGTCTTGTTTTTGCTGACTGTGTAGAGCTTCTCCATCTTTGGCTGCAAAGAATATAATCAATCTGATTTCGGTGTTGACCGTCTGGTGATGTCCACGTGTAGAGTCTTCTCTTGTGTTGTTGGAAGAGGGTGTTTGCTATGACCAGTGCGTTCTCTTGGCAAAAGTCTATTAGCCTTTGCCCTGCTTCATTCTGTACTCCAAGGCCAAATTTGCCTGTTACGACAGGTGTTTCTTGACTTCCTACTTTTGCATTCCAGTTCCCTATAATGAAAAGGACATCTTTTTTGGGTGTTAGTTCTAGAAGGTCTTGTAGGTCTTCATAGAACCGTTCAACTTCAGCGTTACTGGTCGGGGCATAGGCTTGGATTACTGTGATATTGAATGGTTTGCCTTAGAAGCAAACAGAGATCATTCTGTCGTTTTTGAGATTGCCTCCAAGTATTGCATTTTGGACTCTTTTGTTGACTATGATGGCTACTCCATTTCTTCTAAGGGATTCCTGCCCCCAGTAGTAGATATAATGGTCATCTGAGTTAAATTCACCCATTCCAGTCCATCTTAGTTCTCTGATTCCTAGAATGTTGATGTTCACTCTTGCCATCTCCTGTTTGACCACTTCCAATTTGCTTTGATTCATGAACCTAACATTCCAGGTTCCTATGCAATATTGCTCTTTACAGCATCGAATCTTGCTTCTATCACCAGTCCCATCCACAACTGGGCGTTGTTTTTGTTTTGGCTCCATCCCTTCATTCTTTCTGGAGTTATTTCTCCACTGATCTCCAGTAGCATATTGGGCATCTACTGACCTGGAGAGTTCATCTTTCAGTGTCCTATCTTTTTGCCTTTTCATACTGTTCATGGGGTTCTCAAGGCAAGAATAGTGAAGTGGTTTGCCATTCCCTTCTCGAGTGGACCACATTCTGTCAGACGTCTCCACCATGACCCGTCTGTCTTGGATGTCCCCACATGGCATGGCTTAGTTTCACTGAGTTAGACAAGGCTGTCGTCCGTGTGATCAGACTGGCTAGTTGTCTGTGATTGTGGTTTCAGTCTGTCTGCCCTCTGATGCCCTCTCTCAGTGCCTACCGTCTTACTTGGTTTTCTCTTACCCTGGATGTGGGGTATCTCTTCATGGCTGCTCCAGCAATGCGCAGCCGCTGCTCCTTACCTTGGACGTGGGGTAGCTCCTCCCAGCTGCCTCCGCGAATATTTAAATCTGGCTAATAACACAATGAATGTTTTTCTTTGGGAATTCAAAGATTCACTAATAATATTCACTGGACTGTCATAACTGTTCACAAAACGCTTAAAGTTTTTAAAGGCCAAGGATCCTTTCACATTCCACTTGGTACCAAGGGAGGAATCGGTGTGGTATGTGTGAGTTACACCATGTGTGTTGAACAGCTGGGCAGTTGGAGGTGAAAACCTCCCTAAGTGTTTAGGACATGGACATTAGGGAATTGGTATTTCTTTGTTTCATCTTAGAGGAAAAAACCCAGAAGTTCCTGTGTTGCGGGTAGAACTTATTTGCTCTGCTTTATCCATCATGGCCCTGTGTCTGTGCTGATATTTGTTCCAGGCCCCAAGAGTAGCAGTCTTCAAACTGGGGTTCTTGTATCTCTGGGGGTATCAGATAAATTTCCAAGGGGTACCTAGGCACAGAAAAATGTAAGGGAACCTAGATGCCCAGCACCTACATGCACATTGACTATAACAGGACTTACTGCTGTTTCCCACTGCTCCTTTCATATTCATTTTCCTCTCGCTTTACACACGAAAGGCATACAGCTGACCTATCCCAAGTATAACAATAGTACTTTGACCTGGGTACCAAAGGAAAGGACAATTCAAAACCTGCATCCATGAAGCTGTCTTTCATCCCAGCGCTGTGTCTTCTTTGTCTCATGTCTATTTCTGTTAAGGACAATGACCCCGAGACACTTTGCTCCCCAGGAGACATCTGCAGTATCTGCAGACAATTTTGATTGTCTCTGGGGTCGGAGATGGGTGCTCCTGGCATCTAGTGGGGAGAGCTGGGCGATGCTACATCGTACATCCTACATGGCACAGGACAGCCCCTTACAATGAAGAATTATTGAACCTCAAATGTCAAAAATGCTTCGGTTGAAAACATGCCATTTGAGGCAACATGGATGGACCTTAAGATTATCATACTAAGTGACGTAAGTCAGACAAAGACAAATATCATATGATGTCAGTTACATTGTGGAAACTAAAAAAATGATACAAATGAATTTATTTACAGTGCAGAATTAGACTAACAGATGTAGGAAACAAAAGTGTGATTACCAAAGGGTAAAGTGGTGGGGAGAGATAAATTGGGAACTTGGGATTAACAGATACACACTACTACATATAAAATAATAAGGGTCTACTGTATAGTACAGGGAAATACATTCAATATTTTATAATAATCTACAGTGGAAAAGAACCTGAACAAGAATATGTATGTGTGTGTATGTAAGTGAATCACTTTGCTTTACACCTGAAACATTGTAAATCAACTGTATTCAATTAAAAAGTATAAATAATGCTTCAGGTTGAGTACGAACCTTGTGTTAAGGGTGAGGTGGCATTAGAAAAAAAGGAGCTTTGGCCTACCTTAAAATATTCCAGATTCATGTAATCTCTCGGTGGAGAAACTGGGATGCTGAAAAATTTTCATCTAATGATTTTGATGCTTCCACTCTGATAATGATAAAGAATGAATAGCTCCTTGGCATTGGCAAGAAATACTGACGGTAGCGGTGATTTCATTCAAGTGACAAACTCAAGGCAAGGTTCCAAGCCTTACTTGTTTTAAGATTAGGAGATGTAATTTATAAAATCATGGAAGGAAACAGTAACTTGCTGCAAAGCACTCTCAGCTAACAAAGACTCACTCATGTCTCACCTGTACTTCACTTGCTTAGTTTGTATGATTTCGAGACAGTGAAGGCAAAAGTCTCAACGTTCATTTCTGACTGATCAACACCACATTTTGTTGTAAAAGAAACGCATATCAAGGGTAGTTTAATACATATTTTCTTAAACTTATTCAGACTCATAGGAGAAATGTTTTAACTTTTACCAAATATTATGGATTGTAGAAATACATTTTACTGCTTGGGTTCTGGTCTATGCTAGATTGTTATTTCTCAACTCATTTATTTATTATCATATACTGACCAGATTCAGATTAATCTGATGAAAAGGTCTTGTGAATTCTGCTTTACATAATGCACACAGCAATCAGTGATAGAATTTCTGTAAACGAACACACTGATGATCTAATACTTTCTTTTCATTTTGCTGTTGATTTCCATTAAGTAGATTAAATGGTGTTCTTAAAAGCAGAAAGCCACTTATGAATAAATACAAAACAAAATGTTCCCAAATACAATTTTAGATGTAATACCTTAAATTTTAAAAACCTAGGTTCATTTATTTTGGATTAATTTCTCCATCTTGTATGTTCCCACATTGTTTTTCATTTGTCAAGTGAATAATTATAAAACATCATTTTTGACAATGAAATAAAATGATATACACATGTTAAAGTATCCTCTTTGACATATTTTTCATTATAAATGCATTTCCAGATGACATTAAAAAGTGGAAAAAAAGTCTTTATTCAGCACCTACTGAATTTTCATTTTCAATTTTGTGCACTTGTTTCTTTCTAACCCCATTTTCAAGTAATTTGAGTTTCACAAACAAGATGTCTCTTAAGTGAAGGGCTAACACATATAATTATTAGTTATTTCTATAAGCATTTGTAAAGCCTTTTTGGCATTGAGAAAGTGATAAAACCTTATGTATGTGTTTTGCAAAACAGTTTTGCAAATCAAGTAATTTCTAATTCTTTGCTTCAACAAAACTGAAGAAAAATTCTATGTTTGAGTTGTGAGGATATTAAAAATAGCATTTAATAAGAGCTTGCTATGTGAGTTTTTGGCATTTAACTAAGAGAAAATTTGTAAAATTGGGTGAACTTGCTACAAGAAGATTCTTTCCACTCCCATATTTTTTCTGTTCCCCATACTTATATTCATGAACAAAATTCTTTAGTTATTCTATGTTAAACTTTTTTTCTAAGGGACAGAAATCATACAGAACCTGGCCTCACAATCGATAAGTAACTTTCATCAACGTGAAGCTGGGAAAATAAGTCTCCTGTTCATCTCAGTAAGAGATGCATTTTGGTTTAAATTTTACTTTAAAAAAATTTATACTTTTTAATTATGTGTATTTTTTATAGACATTGTTCTCTGTGTATATTTTTTAAAATTCATTTTTATTTATTTATTTGGCTGCGCTGGTTCTCAGCTGCCCCACATGAGATCTTTTGGTTGCAGCACGTGAACACTTGTCACAGCATGTGGGATCTAGTTCCCCGACCAGGGATTGAACTTGGGGCCCCAGTATTGCAAGTGTGGAATCTTAGCCACTGGAAAACCAGAAAGTCCCTCTACTTTTTATACTTTTATTTACCATAATCTGTATTATTTATATTGTTTTGACTAACTGTGTATCTTTAATAATTGTAATATTATTTTAATCCACATGACTTTTTAAGCACTTAGAAGAGAAAACTAAAAATTCATTTTAAGAACGTACTTTACTGCAAAGAAACACAATAGCTGGATCAAGAAAAGATTTCCAAGAACAAAAACATATTACATTAGGATGCAGCCAGCACGGAGAATTCAAAAACAATTCTATAGGGGGCAGTAAAATGAAAATAGGAATTCAAAGGAAAAAGAAGGAGGAGCAAAGCAAAAACTCCAACTGTTAAGGAAGGGGTTGCTTGTGCATTTCAAAAATTAATGATGGGTGTCAATCATTACGGTACGTGGATTCCGCTGGACATGTGATGGAGTGATTGACAGTTTAATGTAAATATATAATATACTGAAATTTCTATTCTTTGCAACTATTTGAATCCATGCTGAGAATTTCAGGTCAGCTTCAGCCTGAAGTGGGAAGATGTTTCACATTTCTTTTAGGAGCGATGTGGAGAGACAAGCACTAAGTAATTCTACCCTCTCTGTATTACCGTGATAGGAGCACAGACCTACAACTGGAGAAGGAACCTCCGTGTCAGCAGACACAGGAAGGAGGGGACATTTTTTTCAGTTCTATGCTGGGAAGTCCACTCAAACTGAGGAAAGAGACAAGAAGACACACTAGTTTTGAAACCCTTGGTATTCTGGAAGGCCTGCACACACCACCAATGACCAACCTCCAAAGCTCCCTTCCACTCAGTAGCCTGTTCTTAAACTCTCAGCAACTCTTTCCTACAACAAAGAACCAATTTTTCCTTTCTCGTGTGATTTGAATCTGTCCTCTTTATTTTCCCCATGATGAAGATCCCACCCTTTTTCATTTCTGTGAAGAGAAAATGACCCTGTGGGGTCAGGGTGGAGGTGGAGGTGGACCCACCCGTCTTCTATTTGAAGTAGTTTAAGAGGGTGGACGCCAGACCGAAGGTGGTGTCTGGAAACCAGAGAGGGGAAAGATGGACAGAGACTCTCTCAGGAGTCTGTGCCGAAGCGGTGACTTTCCTCCAGTGGACCCTCCATCTGGGGACCACACCATTGCTTTGACTCTACATTTCTCGTCCTCTCTGCTTGGGGTAAATGTCCCCTTCTGACTGTTCAGCACGCCAGCTGTAGCATCATCCATATCCACACATGCTCACCCAGAGGTTTTGGGGTTTGTTTCCGTTTTTAACCAAGGCTGGAACCTGGTTTCCTCCCATGGAATCACTGTTGACAAATGAGAAGAGAATTCCTGGAGAGGATCTTTTGAAGACAGGAGAACCATCGCTCGGGTGCCTGGATCTGCTTCTGGTCCCTCTCCAGGCCCCTGGCTCAGCTCCGCCAGCCGTCTGAGTAAGCAGGGGAGGTCTGAGTGCAGACCAGGCCCGCGGGCACAGCCCGCAGAGCCTGGCCGTCCCTGCTGCAAGCCTGCCATTGGGCCCCGGGACATCTGGAAAACCTGGACTGCTGATTTTGCAGTTCTCCGTCTTGCCTGCTTCTTGGACTGCCCACGAGGCTGAGTTTTCACCAGCCTCTCGCCTTCCCTCATTTCACACGAGCAGCAGTAGGAACACACTTGCATGTTCTGGCCCCTCAGCGGGTGCCTACCTGGCCACACCCTCCTGCCAAGCTGGACGTGCCTGCCTCACATCAGACACCCCCCTGCTCTCTGCAGCACACCTGTGAGTCACTATCTCTTGCCCGGGAGTAAGAGCGAGGGGAGGTCACGTAACTCACCGACTTAAGAGTGGGAAACCCACAAGGCAAGGTAAGGTGACCTGACGTCTTCACTCAAGTTTTCCATCTGGGGACTTGCCTGGTGCTCCAGCAGTTAAGACCTCACCTTCCAACGCAGAGGGTCAAGGTGGGGGAGGCTGGTGGGGGAGTGAAGATCCCACGTGCCTCAGGGTCAAAAAACTCAAAACTTACAACATAAGCTATATTGTAACAAATTCAATAGACTTTTTTTTTTTTAAACTTTTTCATCTATATTATCCAATCTCTATTCTGATAACCAAAGCACCAAGGAAGAGCAGGCCAGCAATTATGTCCATAATGGTACTTTTTTTTAGGGTTACAGAAAAATGGAAGTTCATTCAACTTTTTATCAGTAAATTTTTTGCCTCATTAGTCCTTTTCTATACCAACTGAAAGATCTATAAAAGGGAGGGCTAAATGGTTCAGACGGAATATAGAATACATGAGATATCTTTCTTTAATAGAAGATTATCTATTTCTGGGATGCAAAAATCTCTTGGCTTTTAGCTTAAATTATGAAACCAAATTAAAATGGCTTTTTAGATATTAATGTGAAGATTCCATAAAAATCTCTTGCTTTCTACAACTAAAACTTTTAATTGTATGTTTTATCTTTATTTTTGTTTTAGACTTCCATGATTATACCATTCCAAACTGGAAAAAAAATTTGTTAGTTAATATATTTACTTTCAGGACTATGTAGAGAATAAATATCTACAATAGTATTTATCCCATGCTTGTAGAGATATTTCTGATCACCGATATTTCAGTTAGAAATATGATATTCAGAAGAAGTTCAATTTAGGATTTTTTTTCTTAAATTTCTTTATTAGTTTGAATTATGGAGCAACCGTGTCCATGATTACAAAGAGGTAGGAAGATGGGTTTTGAGTAGGGGAAAGGAGATGGCTTATGATTCTTTCTTGGCTGGAACTCTGGTCCTGCTTAAGCACCCTGGATGGCTCCTGATTGCCAGGGTCTGATAAGAGGTTCCCTTGCCCGCATCCCTCCGTTACCTTTCCTAAGGTGACAGACGTGGATGTGGGGCCCAGAGGGTAATGTATAAGAGAGGAAATGACTATTGCACAAACTAAGGCCACCGCAGGTTAAGCGGAACGAGTTACACATCCAAACAAATGCAGTGAGAAATGAAGGGATAAACGTACCACCCTTAGGATTCTCCTAGGATTCTCCTCAAGGACCTGGGTTCCCTTCATGATGCTGAAGGGGCACCCAGAGAGCACGTGCCACCAGTACAGGGTCTAAAGGTCTGGGCAGTCCCCGTCCCCCACCGCACTCCAGGGCTTCCTGGAGGGAACGAGAGAGGACTCTAGAGGTCCGGATTCCTTCCTCACTACCCTACTTAGGTTTTCATTCTGTCTGCCCTCTGATGGAGAAGGATAAGAGGCTTATGGAAGGTTCCTGATGGGAGAGACTGACTGAGGGGGAAACTGGGTCTTGTTCTGGTGGGAGGGGCCATGCTCAGATCTTCAATCCAGTTTTCTGTTGATGAGGGCTGTGTTCCCTCCCTGTTGCTTGACCTGAGGCCAAACTGTGGTGGGGTAATGAAGATGATGGCGACCTCCTTCACAAGGTCCCACACACGCACTGCTGCACTCAGTGCCCCTGACCCTGCAGCAGGCCACCGCCAACCCATGCTTCTGCCGGCGACTCCTGGGCACTCACAGGCAAGTCTGGGTGAGTTCCCTGTGGGGTCACTGCTCCCTTCCCCCAGGTCCCAGTGCACACAAGGTTTTGTTTGTGCCTTCCAAGAGTCTGTTTCCCCAGTCCTGTGTAACTTCTGGTGATTCTATGGTGGGGTTAATGGTGACCCCCTCCAAGAGGGCTTATGTCGAACCCAGGTCTGCCACACCCGGAGCCCTTGGCCCTGCGGCAGGCCACTGCTGACCCGTACCTCCACAGGAGGCACTCAGACACAGTTCTGGCTCAGTCTCTGTGGGTTGGGCGTGCATTTTGTGCCCTTCCCAGGTCTGAGCAGCTCAGGCGACCTTGATGAAAGTGAAAGAGGAGAGTGAAAAAGCTGGCTTAATACTCAACATTCAGAAAACTAAGATCATGGCATCCAGTCCCATCACTTCATGGCAAATAGATGGGGAAACAGGGGAAACAGTGACAGACTTTATTTTCTTGGGCTCCAAAATCACTGCACGTGGTGACTGCATCCATGAAATTAAAAGACGCTTGCTCCTTGGAAGAAAAGCCATGACCAACCTAGATAGCATATTAAAAAGCAAAGACATTACTTTATCAACAAAGGTCTGTCCAGTCAAAGCTATGGTTTTTCCAGTAGTCATGTATGGATGTGAGAGTTGGACTATAAAGAAAGCTGAGCGCTGAAGAAATGATGCCTTTGAACTGTGGTGCTGGAGAAGACTCTTGAGAGTTCGTTGGATTGCAAGGAGATCCAACCGGTCCATTCTAAAGGAGATCAGTCCTGAATATTCATTGGAAGGACTGATGCTGAAGCTGAAACTCCAATACTTTGGCCACCTCATTGGAAGAACCCACTCTTTGGAGAAGACCCTGATGCTGGGAAAGATTGAAGGCAGGAGGAGAAGGGGACGACAGAGGATGAGACGGTTGAATGGCATCACCGACGGGATGGACATGAGTTTGAGCAAGCTCCGGGAGTTGGTGATGGACAGGGAAGCCTGGTGTGCTGCAGTCAATGGGGTCGCAAAGAGTTGGACACTACTGAGCGACTGAACTGAACCCTACTTAGGTGATCCTTAGGGGCTACAATCACCGCCCCAAATTTCACCCGCAATAGGCGTCTCCTGAACGTTCTGTAGCTGTTTGCAAGCCATCGAACGGATGCCCTTTTCCTCCAGCCAGGCGCTCCAGGACTTTGCCCAATCTCCCACGGATCCTGGGGTTTCGAGCCGCAGCTTCCGCTTCTGTCGAGTCTCCAGGCCCGGGCGCAAACTTTTAAGGAGGGCTGTCCGGGGCGCGCTCCTCCCGGGCTGGTGAAACCGCAGCACCGCGTCCGGGGGATTCTCCGCCACCGCGCCTGGCGCACTCGGGCCCCACCCCATCGGGTCGGAGGGTATGATTGGCTCTCTGGGACGCCAGTCACAGCTCGGCGCCCCGGCCCCGGGCACAGAGCCCCACCCTCCCGCTTGGACCTGGCTGGGCTGCTCTTCGCTCTCCCGGGAGGAGCGCGGTCCAGCCGTGGCCCGAGCTGTCCGGCCTCAGCGCGGTTCCCCACGCACCTGCTCGCCGCTGCGGCAGGGCCCATGGAAGGAGCCGGACGGGCACTTCTAGTAGCACAAAGTGGGAACTCAGAAAGGAACTTCGCTGCCTTTGACTTGATCAGTGCGAATCTTGACTAACGCTGGCATCTTCCCCGTGGGCAGGTGGAAAGAGGGACGTCAGCTGTGTCTGTGTCTGGAATCACTGGCACCAGGATGTGGAAAAGTCGGCCCTGGCAATCCCCAGCGCGGGTCACGCTGCTAGATCCACTCCCGAGCCTCATCCATGGCGCTGAAAGCCTGTATGTATATGTGTGTTATTAGTGGAATGGGATAAGTAATGTAAATGTATGTAATATTTGTATATATTTTATATATAATATATGGGAGTGCTAAGTCGCTCCAGTCGTGTCCGACTCTTTGCAACAGCTATGGACTGTCTAGCCTGCCAGGCTTCTCTGTCTATGGGATTTTCTAGGCGAGAATCCTGGATTGGGTTGCTATGCCCTTCTCAAGGGGATCTTCCCGACTCAGGGATCGAACCCTTGTCTCTTAGGTCTCCTGCCTTGGCAGGCGGGTTCTTTACCACTAGCGCCATCTCTATATATCTGTATCTATATAGATATTTATAAAATATATAGTAATATGTATCTCTAGGCAAGAATACTGGGGTGGGTTGCCGTTTCCTTCTCCAGGTGATCTTCCCAACCCAGGAATTGAATCCGGGTCTCCTACATTGCAGGCAGATTCTTTACCAGCTGAGCCACCAGGGAAGCCCTATATGAAATAAATATACTATAAATATATACTTGGTGGAATGGAATATAATACAGTAGAATAGAAAGTTGCAACCTGCACCACAGATAGTGATTGTAACTACAGTTTCGTGAAATGCTTCAGTTAAATATATTTGTGTGTATCAACAGGTGTATATATTAAAAAGAAAACAACTTGCTTCTTTGTAAATACTTAAAAATTTTTAATTAATTAATTTATTTTTGTCAGCACTGGGCGCCCATTGCTTGTGCGGGGGCTCTCTCCCTGCGGTGCACTGCTTCTCGCTGCGGTGGGGGTCTCTTGTTGCGGAGCATGCGCTCTAGAGGATGTGGATTCAGTAGCTGGGGATCACAGGCTAAGTTAGCTCCACAGCATGTTGGATCTTCTCGGACCAGGGATCGAGCCCGTGTCCCCTTCATTGACAGGTGCATTCTTAACCACTGGACCACCAGGCAAGTCCTAAACAAAACTTTTTTTTTTTTAAAGCTTGAAAAGCACCCATCCCTCTCCTTGAACTGAACTCCTGGTGCCCTTGCTTCCAAAGTAAACCAGCCAGCAACATGGATGGACCTAGTGAGTTAGGAACAGAAAGACAAATACCATGTATCACTTATGTGTGGGGTGGGGGAGATGGGGGTGTTCCCCGGTGGCTCAGTGGTAAAGAATCTGCCTGCAAGGCAGGAGCTGCAGGAGATGCAGGTTTGATCCCTGAGTCGGGAAGATCTCCTGGAGGAGGGCGTGGCAACCCACTCCAGTGTTCTTGCCTGGAGAATCCCATTTACATGTGGAATCTAAAATCTGACGCAAATGAACCTTTCTACAAAACAGAAACAGACTCAGACATAGAGAACACACTTGTAGTTGCCAAGGGGTTGGGGGGCAGGAAAGACGTGGATTGGGAATTTGGGATTAGCAGATGCAAACCATTATATATATGATGGATAACAACAAGGTCTTACTATATAGCAGAGGAAACTTTATTCAATACCCTGTGATAAAACCATAATGGAAAAGAATACTATATATATATAAAACTGAACCACTTTGCTGTACAGCATAAATTAACACATTGTAAATCAACTATATGTAAATAAAATTTAAAAAAGAAAGCAAACATAAACACAACCCCCCCCCCGCCCCCACACAAGGTAACTGAGAGCCTTCTCCCTCTGAGCCCTCCCTACCACCCTTAGACTCATTTATAAGGAAAGGAGCCCTGAGTCACAGTGACCTTCCTTCAGGACATGGCATGTAGTGGAAAGGGGCTCTGCCATTTCTTTCTGAAAATAGCTCTGGTTGGAGGTCCCACACAGTGATCAACTCATCATTTTTCAGTTGCATTGAATTCTTTGTTTTAATAATCATGTAGGAAAAATTAAATTGATTGTTGAATGTCTTTGCGCAAAAGAAACTCTACCCCTGAATGCCACACCAGTAAGTTGTACCGAGAGCTTCTCTGATGGATCAGTGGTAAAGAATCTGCCTGCGATGCAGAGACTCGGGTGGATGCAGCTTCAATCCCTGGGTCGGGAAGATCCCCTGGAGAAGGAAATGGTAACCTATTTCAGTATTCCTGTCTGGAGAATCCCATGGACAGAGGAGCCTGGCAGGTTACAGTCCATGGGGTCTCAAAAGAGTTCGGACATGACTTAGCAACTCAATAACAACAAAGTTGTACCAAACACTTAACGAAAAAGCAATTCTAATCCTACAGAAATTCTTACAGAATATTAAAGGAGGGTATAGCCCGTACTTATTTTAGGAGGCTTGTGCTGTGCTTAGTTGCTCAGTCGTGTACTACCCTTTGCGACCCTATGGACTGCAGCCCGCCAGGCTCCTCTGTTCTTGGGGATTCTCCAGGAAAGAATACTGGAGTGGGTTGCCATGGCTTCCTCCAAGAGATCTTCCAACCCAGGGATCGAACCTATGTCTCCTGAATTCTTTACTGACTGGGCCACCAGGGAAGCCCTTTAGGAGGCTTATATAAACTTTATACTAAAAATTTGACAAAGACAGTACAAGAAAGGAAAATAAGTCAGTCTCATCCATGAATATAGATACAAACATCCTAAACACACAGTTCACATGGGCTTTCACAACAGGGAAAAATAAAACTCACACTCTAATAAAGGAGAAATCATTAACTTCTTGGGAAAGCTGGAGATTGTACAATAGTGCTTTCCTGCCAAGGAAAAGAAAGAAGAAAACACATACATCTAGAAGAAAAAAAAAAGCACATGGCTTCTTTCTATTTCCTTAAAAAAAACTTGGGGTGGTGGGTTGTGGATCTCTTACCGAGGAAAAGCCACCTATTGCAATCTCTGTGTTCGGCCTCATATACTTAAACCCAGGCTGGGTTGTTCTCAGGTCTCTCCATGGAGACTCTCCTGCTCAGCCTCATTTCTCACAAAGAATCACTCACTTGGAATCAGATGAATTTAGAGCACAACCAACTTAGAAAAATGAATACTAGAATGTATGCTGGAATTACAGTTGTTTTTCTACTCCAGTAGTTCTCAACATGTGGTCTTTGGACTAGAAGCTTCAGCATCACCCAGAGATGGACTTAAAATGCAGATTCTTATGTCTGAACTCAAACCTTCTGAATCAGACATTCTGGATTCAGGACCCAGGAATCTGCATTTTAACACACTTTACAGAAGGTTTCTATGCACTCAAGTCTGGGAATGCCTGCTTGGATTCAACCAGTACACTCACAGATAAGACTCCACCTGGACCCATACCTGTGACATCTGGCAAAAATCTTTAGACAAAATCAACAATGAAAGAAAATCCTGTAATTTTCTTACTTTCTAATAGCTCTGGATTTTTAGTACAAATGAGTCTTGAATGACAAAGTTTTGAGATATCTGGGGAAAGATCACAGAACCAGGCAGACTCCCATTGAGGCCCAAACAGAGATTTGTCTTACTTGATTTTTTAGGATTAAAACTTTTCTTCTTATTATTACTGTGGGCTCATTTTTAGGCTCAGCATAGACTCACACACCTTATGGTTCTACTTTCTGCTTGGTTCAGTCATTCAACAGTCTCTCATTCTTTGTTTAATAAAAAGTCCAGTAGAGTCATTTTATTCTATGTGTATGAGAAGAGAAAAATGCCAGTTTTTCTTTTTCTCCTTTGACAGAAAAAATTCTCAAGTAATTTTAGCTTCCTGCAGATGGAGATGTTAACAACATCACTAGGGCTCTCTACATTGTTAAGAGAGATGAGTGCTCAAACTTACAGATGCTAACTTACAGGTTAAGGGGTGTTTTATCTGGTCTTGTCCAAAGTCTTTGAGATCTAAGGGTTTGACAAATTATCTTTGTTAGATATAGCATTTACAAAGACAGATTTATGTTAAAAATGCTTCCATTGTTCTCCCCAGCTTCCTGAGCAGAAAAGAACATTTTTCTTATTATCTTACAGAGAATTTTGTCACCTGCGTCTTAAGGCTAAGAACTGAAATTCTATCATTGGTTTTGAGTTAAAAAGAGGTAGACCCTTCTAGAGAGTCAGATGTTATACTGTGAAATGGAAAATGGCCTATGGAGTTCCTTGCAGAGAATTGGGGAGTTTTAACAACAGCGAAAAGGAAAGAAAGAAAGGAAAGAAGGAAAAATATAGTTAGAAGGATAGGAAAAGAAGAAAACAAGTGTTCATCATTCATATGTGATATGATTGTCTACAGAAAAAATACCCCAAAATCTAAGACATAAGGATAAATAACAGTTTAGCCAGGCGGTGGGATAAATACACATAAAAATCAATTGCACTTCCAAAACAAACAAGTGGGACATGTGATAAAATGGTCTCATTTAATAACAAACTTACAGGAACTAGAAATAAATTCTCAGAAAGAAAAGACACACAAGATTTAAATGGGGGAAACTAAAAATATTGAAAGTCCTGTGGAAATGGAGAGATATACCATAATCATGGTTAGGAAGCCTCAATATTAGAAAATGTCAATTTTCCCCTGTATGATCTACAACTTCAATGCAATTCCTCAAAAAAAATCTCTATGGGGTGTTTCATGGAATGTGGGTGCTAAGTGGCTTCAGTTGTGTCTGACTCTTTGGGACCCTATGGACTAGAGCCTGCCAGGCTCCTCTGTCCATGAGATTCTCCAGACAAGAATGCTGGGGTGGGTTGCTATGCCCTTCTCCAGGAGATCTTCTAGACCCAGAGATCGAACGTGCATCTCTTGCGGCTCCTGCATGGCAGGCAGACTCTTTACTGTCTGAGCCATCAGGGAAGCCCCATGGAATATAGACAAACTGATTCTAAATGAAATAAAGTAGAAAAAGGTTAAGAAGAGGCAAGATACCACTGAAGACAAAGAGGAAGTTGAGGGGATTTCTCAACCATATAACAAGATATCACAATGCCACTATAGTTAAGAGCATGCATTACTGATGATGGTATGTGTGTAGCCAACTAGACCAATAAAATAGAATAGAAAGACAGCATCAGGCCCCCTTTTACCAATATATGAAAAGTGGGCATTCACTTCAAGTGGATAAAAGATGTACTCTTAAATAAAAGACACTGAAATAATCGAATATACATTCACCACATGTAAAAATACATTTCAAAAGAACTAAGGGTTAAAAGGGCTTCCCAGGTGGTGCTAGTGGTAAAGAAGCTGCCTGCCAGTGCAGGAGACATAAGAGACATGGGTTTGATCCCTGGGTTGGGAAGATATGCTGGAGAAGGGCACAGCAACCCACTCCAGTATTTCTTGCCTGGAGAATCCCAAGGACAGAGGAGCCTGGTGGGCTATGGTCCACGGGGTCACAAAGAGTCGGGCACGACTGAATCAATTTAGCATGCGTGCAAGGGATAAAAGTGTTAGAGACAAGACGTTAAAACTTTCAGATAAAAATGTAAAAAAAATAACTATGACTTCAAGATGGGAAAACAGTTATCAAATAAGACACACACAAATACTTGAAAACAGAAAAATAAAGGAAAGGTTAATAAATCTGGCCATATTAAAATGAGAAACTTTCATCAAAATACACTTTAAAGGAAGAAAACCAAAAGCTACAAACTAGATTTACTTGCATCACACATAATTCACATAGGATTATATTCAGAATAGTTAATAGCAATCCAAGAGAAAATGGTCAAAAGATGGGAATAGGCATTTCACAAAAGAAGGAAATATGAATGACCAATAAATATACAAAATTATGTACATCCTCAACAGCTATCAGAGAATTGTGAATTACAACGGCCTTTTAAAATTATTTATTTTTAATTGAAGGACAATTGCTCCACAATATCGTGTTGGTTTCTGCCATACATCAACATGAGTCAGCCAAGATATACACAGGTTCCCTCCTGAACCTCCCTCTCACCTCCCACCCCATCCCTTTCCTCTAGGTTGTCACAGAGCACTGGTTTGAGCTCCCTGAGTCACACGGCAAATTCCCACTGACTATTGTACATAAGGTTCAGTTCAGTTCAGTCTTTGCGACCCCATGGACTGCAGCACGCCAGGCCTCCCTGTCCATTACCAACTCCCGGAGCTTACTCAAACCCATGTCCACTGAGTCGGTGACGCCATCCAACCCTCTCATCCTCTGTCGTCCCCTTCTCCTCCCGCCCTCAGTCTTCTCCAGCATCAGGGGCTTTTCTCGTATGTTTCTCAGCTGCTCTCTCCAGGCTTCCCCCCCTCTCCTTCCTCCCATCTGTCCACAAGTCTGCTCTCTATGTCTGCGTCTCCATTGCTGTCCTGCAGTAGAAATGCATTTGGAATCACATTTTATTCTTTTATTGAGTTGTATTACACAATATTACATTAGTTTCAGTTTACGACATAGTGAGCCAAATCTCTGTATATGACATGGTCACTGCAATAAGACCAGTTACTATTTGTCACCATACATAGTTGTTACAATATTATTTACTATATTCCCTATGTGTACATGACATTTGGGTGACTTATTTATATCTGGAAGTTTGTGCCTGTTCATCTCCTTCACTGATTTCACCCACCCTCCCAGCCCCTTGCCCTCTCGGAACTGCCAGTTTGTTCTCTGTATCTGTGAGTCTGTTTCTATTTTTTGCTGTTGTCCGTATTTCTTTTGTTACTGCCTATGTAGATCCCTAAGTAAACTCATATAGCATTCGTTTCTCTCTGACATTTCATTTAGTATAATACCCTCCAGGTCCATTCATGTTGCTGCAAATGGCAAGACTTCATCTTTTTTATGGCTGAGGAGTATTCTGTTGTGTATTTATATACCGCATCTTTTTTCTTCATCTGTCTATTGATCCACATTTAGGTTGATTCCAATCTTGGCTATTGTAAATAGTACTTCAATGAACATAGAAGTGTGTATATATGTATCTCGTTTAAAATTAGTGTTTCATGTTCTTCAGATAAATACCCAGAATTGCTGGATCCTGTGATAGTTCTACTTTTAGGGTTTTTGAGGGACCTCCATACTATTTTCCATAATGATGACACCAATATTTCTGCCAACTGTTCACGTGGGTTCCCTGTGCTCCACATCCTCATAAATGCTTGTTATTCCTTGTCTTTTCGATAACCGTTCTGACAGGTATGAAGTGGTATCTCCTCAAGATTCTGATTTGCCTTTCTGTAATGATTAGTGATGTTGCACACCTTGTCATGTGCTTGTTGGTCATCTGTGCATCTTTGAGGGAAAAGTGTTGATTCAGGTCCTCTGCCCAATTTTTAACTAAGTTGTGTTTTTCTGTTTAGTTGCATGAGTTCATTACATATTTTGGATATCAACCCATTATTGGGTATGTCACTGGCAAATATTGTCTTCAGTTCAGTAGGTTGCCTTCTCACGTTGTTGGCGATGTCCTTTGCTGTAGTTTTTAGTTTGGTGTAATCCCATTTATTTTTTTTTTTCTTTTGCCTAAGGAGACATATCCAAAATATATAAAGAACTAAGTGTTGATTGTTTATCTTTTCAAAGAATTAATTCTTAGTCTCTTAATGAATCTTCTCTTTTTAAAAAGTCTGTATTTCATGTATTTCTGCTCTAATCTTTATTTTCTTTCCTCTATGAACTTTGGGCTTTACTTTTTCTTCTTCTTCTAATCCCTTTAGGTGTAAAAGTAGGTTCTTTATTTGAGATGTCTCTTGTTTCTTGGGATTAGGCCTGTATTTTGTTTTTCTGTGGCTCATAGATTTTGGACGGAGGTGTTTCTATTTTCACTTGTCTCTAGGTATTTCTGACTTATTCCTTGATTTCTTCCTTGACCCCCTGGGTTGTTTAGCAGCGTGTAGTTTATGTAGTTTAGTCTCCATGCGTTTGTGTTTTCTGCAGCTTTTTCCTTGTAGTTGATTTCTAGTTTTATTCTGTTGTGATCCCAAAAGATGCTTGATATGATTTCAACCTCCTTAAATTTCTTGAGACTTATTTTGTGGCCAAACATGTGGTCTGTTTTGGAGGATGTCCCACGTGCACTTGAAGAGAACGTGTGTCCTGCTGCTTTTGGACGGAGTGGGCACTGCAGTTGGGCAGAGACATGAGGGTCATTGATGCGGTGGGTCAGGCATATTGGAGACTAGGTAAGGATGCTGCAGCCCACTTGTGGGATGCTCCTCCTCCAGAATACGCATCTACCCTCTATTCAGGGAGACTTAAGGAGAGGAATGTGTGCCGATTCAATGTATATTTCTGCAATTTCACTTCGGCTAAGGAAAAAATGTATATATTTGTTATCAGTATGTATCTCTTCTCAAGATTCCATTATTCCATAATGCATCTCAATTATTCAATTTTCTCTTTTTTTCCAGAAGTCCTTCTTAAAAAATTTTTTTATTTTTTAAGCCCTGAGAGAAAGGTTGAATTAACAGATTAAAAAACCCCATGTCTCCGAACCTCTATAATTTCTCTGTTAGATCTTCCAGGAAGAGACAATCAACAATCTAGTTCTTTCCTTCAGGATGCAAAGTTGTTACATCCAAACCCCTCAACGACTTAGAGTGAAAGTCACAAGAAATAGTATCACATAGTATCAGAGCTTTTGAACTGTGGTGTTGGAGAAGACTCTTGAGAGTCCCTTGGACTGCAAGGAGATCCAACCAGTCCATCCTAAAGGAAATCAGTCCTGGGTGTTCATTGGAAGGACTGATGTTGAAGCTGAAACTCCAATACTTTGCCCACCTGATGTGAAGAGTTGACTCATTGGAAAAGACCCTAATGCTGGGAAGGATTGGGGGCAGGAGGAGAAGGGGACGACAGAGGATGAGATGGTTGGATGGCATCACCGACTCGATGGACATGGGTTTGGGTAAACTCCAGGAGTTGATGATGGACAGGGAGGCCTGGCGTGCTGCGATTCATGGGGTCACAAAGAGTCGGACACAACTGAGCGACTGAACTGACTGAACTGAGTATCAGAACGGTGAAACTTCAATAATTATTTAATTTTAAGAAATCCTTTCAGACTTCTGCAACCAAAGAAAGCAAGCTTTTTATACTTTTTTTTTTAATTGAAGGATAATTGCTTTACAATGTTGTGGTGGTTTCAGCCATACATCAACACGAATCAGTCATAACTGTATATATATATCCCCTCCCTCTTGAGCTCCCCCCCCACATTCCACTCCTCTAGGTTGTCACAGAGCACCAGGCTGGGCTCCCGGTATTATGACTGTTCTATTTCAGTAGAAGTACGTCTCAGGCCAGTTTTCAGACAAGCAGGTAATAGGAGAACACGACCCGAGAAGCCTTGCTCAAATGCATAAATCTGTTATCTAGTGTTCATGAAGCAATGAAACCTCAGACTGAACTTCTAAATAAACATTTGTAGCTGCAAATGAGCTAGAGCCTTTTCTTCTCAGCTTAGTATTTCCTTCTGCCCTATCAGTTCAGTTCAGTCGCTCAGTCGTGTCCGACTCTTTGTGACCCCATGAATCCCAGCATGGCCAGGCCTCCCTGTCCATCACCAACTATATGCCCTATAGGCTCAGACTAATATTGATTGTAATTCCCTACTACCACCTAGTGGAAAATCCATCCACTTCTTATTTTTAAAATTCCATAGTAAATACCTGATTTCTTGTTATAAAGTATCTTGTTATAAAAAGTTCAAACCCTATAGAAGAGTGTAAAAATGGTAAAAGGTCTCCTTTTTTTTACTTCCGCCTCCCCATATCACTCGGCTTCCCCAAAGTAATTGCGCCCTGTGGCCTGTATCCTGCAAGGACATTTCCTGTATTTTTTACATATTCAGAAATGTACAGCAGAAAAATTCTAAGACATCAACAGCAGATTGTTTTGTCTTTCTATTATAGAAACAGATAAAGCATCACCCCTTCATGCCTTGAGTGGCCACAGGCAAACAAAGATGATCAAAAGGTTAAACTCTTGGAGGGATAGATTAGGAGTTAGAGAGTCACATAAACACACTACTATATAAAATAGATAACTAAGATCCACTGTATAACACAGGGAACTATACTCAATATTTTATAATAACCTGTAAGGGGAAAGAATCTGAAAAAAAATGTATAACTGAATCCCTTTACACCTGAAGCTAACACAACACTGTAAATCAACTATACTTCAATAAAAAAATGATGGTAAGCTCAATGTCATACACACATTACTGTATTGTATTAATAAGATTAATTTACATTTAAAGCTGAAGTTGAAAGCTTTAAATAATATTGTCATCTAACTATATTTCTGTATATCTAAAACACATATATAATGATGAATTAAAATTAATAAGCAAAAAAGAGCACTTGTTCAAATTTGCTCTTGGAATATTCACTGCACTCTTAAAAAGAAATAAAAAAGTTTTTTTTCCCCTTGAGTATAATCAGCCCAGCCAACAGCTATTTCTTTTCAGAATACTCTCACTCACTCAGTATCCTGATAATTTGAATATTTTGCTGATACTTCCATGTTCTTAACTTGTTTTAAAAACAAATAACAAAAACCCTTTGAATCATGAGAGGCCTAAAGCTTCTTATAATTATTATGTTAACTTCTTTATTTTAAAATGTTTTATTTTCACTCTGGTTATTGGGATAGCAAAAGCTTTAACAATTGCCCACTCTTAGGTATCTGTCCATTTATATTAATTAAGTGACCAGTTTCCTCTGAAAATTCTTTGTTTTTGTCCCCTTCCTGAAGCCTAAACTCTGAATTGAAAATACTAAAATTGTCCAACTATTTTTCACTCTTAAAAAAAGCATTTTCTCCCCACTAGAGCGCCATACTTGTTTGACCACTAGGTGGCGCCAAAGGCTCGCTCTGTCACCACATGAACTGCAGAAGGACATTATTTAGGTGCACTTGGCAAGCTTTATACACTTCCATCCAGTGTAGCACTTAGCACGCGCCGTGACGAAGGACAGCACAGCACGTTCACTTTGCAGTCATTCTGTACTCTCAAAAGAGCCACCTTGTGTATCAACCCCACAATGTAGAAAAAGCTGGCAAAACACAGGGTGCTCAGTCTTTCCTTGATTAATCTTGTCCCGATAAAAATACTGCAGATTGTGTGTGTGCGCGCATTAGTCGCTCAGACGTGTCTACCTCTGCAATCCCATGGACCGTAGCCCACCAGGCTCCGCTGTCCATGGGATTCTCCAGGCAAGAACGCTGGAGTGGGTTACCATTTCCTGCTCCAGAGGATCTTCCGCAGCCAGGGACTGAACCTGGGTCTCCTGCATTGCAGGCAGATTCTTTACCGTCTGAGCCATCAGGGAAGCCCCACTGCAGACTGTAGGTGTTCATTCATGACTGTGGCCTTGGAGGAGGGCACGGCAGCCCACTCCAGTATTCTTGCCTGGAGAACCCCATGGACAGAGCAGCCTGCCGGGCTACAGTCCATAGGTTCGCAGAGTTGGACACAACTGGAGTGATTTAGTATGCATGCACGTAGATGTTTCAGGAAGGGTTAAGCACACTCTGGTTCGTATTCCAAGTCTGGCAGGCTTACTTTAATACATTCATTTTAAAGAAGGTTTGTTTCTGGGTTTAAAATATCCTTGTTGATTAGTAGAAACCCTAGTCTGCAATTTACAGGCTGGATTAGAAGATCGTGAGAGTTGCCAAAGCCCCTCGCTGTCCAGAATGTGTACTTACCTTCGAGGTAATGACTGGTGAGTCTTTGTGAAACTGTGAGATTTCTAGATTCTGTTCTTCTATTCTGATATTGTTGGTTACTGCGATAAATTAAACCCCACCAACCGGACCAAACAGATGTTTTCTGTTTTTCTCTCATAATTGCTGAAGCCCTCTGCTAGAAATGGTCATCAAAAATTGGGTCTTCTGGGATTTCCATGGTGGCCCGATGGCTAAGACCCTATGCTCCCGATGCAGGAGGCCCCAGTTCCATCCTGGTGGAGGAACTAGGTCCTGAATGCCTCAACTAAGACCTAGCACAGCCAAATAAATAATAAAGAAAGAAAAACAAATGTTAGAAAATTTGGTCTTCTGAGAGAAACAACAGAAAAAGACAATCTCAGGGCTCAGTTGAAATGATGACCATGATTTCTTGATCCTTGCTATTGCAGAGAACAGAACTATGAGAACAAACTTGCCAGTTTAAGCTGCCATTGCCACCTACTGACACTTGTCAAACTGTACCAGGGACTTAAAAATGGAACACCATTCCATGTTCGATGCATGGGGCAAGTGCTCAGGGCTGGGGCAATGGGATGGCCCAGAGGGATGGGATGAGGAGGGAGGTGGGAGGGGGGTCCAGGAAGGGGAACACGTGTAAACCCATGGCTGATTCGTGTCAATGTATGGCAAAAACTACTACAATATTGTAAAGTAATTAGCCCCCAACTAAAATAAATAAATTTATTTAATTAAAAAAATAATAAAAAAATAAGCATCCTAAAAAAAAAAAAAGGGAACTTACAAGATTGCTTCAGTACAGAAGTAGAGGAAGTCATTAACATAGTCTGCCAGCCCTTGTCGCTCAGTCGCTCAGTCGTGTCCGACTCTTTGCGACCCCATGGACTGCAGCACTCCAGGCCTCCCTGTCCTTGACCATCTCCCAGAGCTTGCTCAAACTCGTGTCCATTGAGTCGGTGATGCCATCCAACCATCTCATCCTCTGTCGTCCCCTTCTCCTCCCACCTTCATTCTTTCTTTCTCAGCATCAGGGTCTTTTCTAATGAGTTGGCTATTTGCATCAGGTGGCCAAAGTGTTGGAGCTTCAGCTTCAGCATCAGCCCTTCCAATGAATATTCAGGACTGATTTCCTTTAGGATGGACTGGTAGGATCTCCTTGCAGTCCAAGGGACTCTCAAGAGTCTTCTCCAACACCACAGTTTGAAAGCATCAATTCTTTGGCGCTCAGCCTTCTTTATGGTCCAACTCTCACATCTATACATGACTACTGGAAAAACCATACCTTTGACTAGATGGACCTTTGTTGGTAAAGTAATGTCTCTGCTTTTTAATATGCTGTCTAGGTTTGTCATAGCTTTTCTTCCAAGGAGCAAAGCATTTTTTAATTTCATGGCTGCAGTCACCATCTGCAGTGATTTTGGAACCCAAGAAAATAAAGTCTGTCAGTGTTTCCATTGTTTCCCCATCTATTTGCCATGAAGTGATGGGACTGGATGCCATAATCTTAGTTTTCTGAATGTTGAGTTTTAAGCCAAATTTTCCCTCTCCTCTTTCACTTTCATCAAGAGGCTCTTTAGTTCCTCTTTGCTTTCTGTAATAAGGATGGTGTCATCTGCACATCTGAGGTTATTGATATTTCTCCCAGCACTCTTGATTCCAGCTTGTGCTTCATCCAGCCTGGTATTTTGCATTATGCTCTGCACGTAAGTTAAATAAGCAGGGTGACAATATACAGCCTTGACGTACTCCTTTCCCCATTTGGAACCAGTCTGTTGTTCCATGTCCAGTTCTAACTGTTGCTTCCTGACCTGCATACAGGTTTCTCAGGAGGCAGGTCAGGTGGTCTGGTATTCCCATCTCTTTAAGAATTTTACAATTTGTTTTCATCCACATAGTCAAAGGCTTTGGCATAGTCAATGAAGCAGAAGTAGATGTTTTCCTGGAACTCTCTTGCTTTTTCAATGATCCAGTGGATGTTGGAAATTTGATCTCTGGTTCCTCTGCCTTTTCTAAATCCAGGTTGAACATCTGGAAGTTCTCCATTCACATTCTGTTGAAGCCTGGCTTGGAGAATTTTGAGCATTTATTTGCTAGTGTGTGAAATGAGTGTAATTGGGTGGTAGTTTGAACATTTATTGGCATTAACATAGTCTGCTAGCCCTAGATCAATGGAATAGGGAATAAGGCTGAATGAAACTGTTAACCAATATTTAATTACGGTGATTTGTTTTAGAATATGATTTTAAATGTTCTGTTTTCTGATAAGAAAGTGAATAAGCCATTTAATTTTCTTCTTATCTATCTGTAATCCTCAACTTTAGTCTATGCCTGTGGAAAATGAAACTCAATGTTCTCTGACCCATGTCTTTCTTGTTCCAATGAAACCTCAGAACTCAGGAAAAGTGTCCTATCATAAATCTTAACATAGACTGAAAACTGTAACTACTCAGGAAAAATGAAAGATAATGATGACCCTAATGACCGGAATTCTGACAAATGCTTTTACAATTTTTAAGCTTAGAAAAATCCCAGCTCTTCTTGGTTAAAGGATAGTGAGTCAAATTTTACTTTTTAGAGCTACCATACCTCTAGAGACAATAAAATATTTTTGTGGCCAGCCTCACTGGTGGAATATATGATGATTCTATGGAAAATCTGGTATATGGTTCTTCTCTGCAAATACGATGCAAAGTGCTTTTATGGGTTGCTTTGTCTTTATGGCAATGTAGTGATACGCAGTGGTTCACATCCCCTAATTTGGAATCCTGAGCAGGCCAGAGATGTCACATATAAAGGAAAATCTCATTTAATTGGGTATGACCAGTCACTAATAAGAGAAAGGACTGAAGTTTATATGTGGAAACAAGGCCTACGAAATCCTCTGAGCACGTCAGTTCCTAGTTTATTAAGTCCCTGCCTGACAGGTGGAAAGGATGTTTTTTATTTTTGTTTTTTAAAAATATTTATTTACTTATTTGACTGCATGAGGTCTTAGTTGTGGCATAAGGGATCCAGTTCCCTGAACAGGGATTGAACCCAGGACCTCTGCATTGGGAGCATTGAGTCTTAGCCATTGGTCCACCAGGGAAGTCCCAGAAAGGATGTTAATTTCTGGTGAGCCAGGATCATTGATGAACTTTGGCTGTCTCAGAGAAAATGAGATTTCATCCACAGTGAAAGGCCCTATCAGCAAAGCTCTGAGAAGGTGAGTTAGGGGAGGAATTAGTAAGTTCTTGGAATTAGTAAGTTGATGCATGGCAATAAAATTATTCCTGGTTATCAAAGGGGTAAATAAAACTATGACCTTATGGGCAAAAGTCTTCTAGACAGACGACAACTCTCTAGTCTTAATATCCCTGAGACCTCCGTTTGTCAGCCACACAGCAAGGCGATCATCGCATCTTATTCTAAAACAGACCATCTAAAAGAGCCTGTCAGATTAAGGACATGGAGTTAGAACATTTCTGGAAAACCTTATTTGGTCAACTCATTACCTTAAGGGTAAGAATCATGTAGGAAAAATGTTCCAAAAATTGGAAATAAGGCAAAAATCAGCTTTCTTGATTAATACAGTATGTGAACATTTTCTCATAATCCTGCCTGACCAAAATCTGAGTGTTTTCAAGGATTGTAACTTGACTAAAAAAACCCAGTTGGCCCTGTACTGTGAGAGGCTGATCTGTAGAAAGCTGATAAGGTCTGATGACTTTGCCTTTTCTCTGGTGAGGAAGATAAGTTCATGGTTATGATTTTATTGCTTGTAGTACATTAACCATTTTGAATCTCTTAACAGCCATTTCCCCAGACTATGTACATCTTTGTTTTGCAAATACTCTTTGAATCTAGTCTCTCATATTCTTCCTGATTCCGATTAATGTTTGGTAACACTTTAAAAGTCTAACAAATACATTTCTCCAACATATGGGAGGCTCATTATAAACAGATAAAGCACCCCCTGCAACTGCCAGCCAGAACAGGTCTGATCAACCACTTTACTTCTTCTAGGTGTTGCTGTTTGCTATGTCATCAGGAATTAGACTTTACAGCAACCATCACTGAAACCACTTCGAAGCCACTTCTGTGGAAGGAACTTCACCTTTTTTACGCTGCTTCTCCAAAGCCAGTTGCTTTTCTTGTCACCTGTGCCAGTGGAATGAATGGAGGGGAGATTCCCATTTCCTCCTGTTGCTTAACTGTGAATTGAAGTCTCAGGTGCATGAATTTGATTTATTTAAAAATTTTTTACTTATTTGTTTTTGGCTGTGCTGGGTCTTTGTTGCTGCTCTAGTTATGGTGAGCGGGGGCTACTCCTCATTGCGCTGTGCGGGCTTCTCACCGCGGGGGCTTCTCTTGTGGAGCGCGGGCTCTAGGGCATGCAGGCTTCAGTAGCTGCAGCGCGTGGGCTCAGTAGTTGGGGCTCATGGGCTTAGTTGCTCCAAGGCATGTGGGGTCTTCCCGGACCAGGGATCGAACCGTGTCTCCTGCATTGGCAGGTGGATTCTTCACCACTGAGCCACCAGGGAAGCCCAAATTTGATTTTTTTTAAAAGTAGGACTTAGGTCCTCTATTGGTGCCCTGACTTCCAACAGGGCCAGCAGAAGTGGGCTTTCCTAACTGTACCAGGGAAAGGCAGGACCTATAAAGTCAGGGAACATTTTATGGTATTTTTAAGGTGTCCAAATCTGATGGGACACATCACCAGTGTCCTTACATGAATTGTGAGGAGCTGTGTGGAGTGGCTGCTGTGATAAATGCTTTGGTTCATGGGCTACATCACTAGTTCTTCAAGTTCAGTTAACCCCCAGACTCACAAGAAATCATAAAATGATTATCTTTGTTTTAACCTCAAAGTTTAGGGGTGGTTTGTTCCACAGCAATAGATACACTGGTTTTTTTTTCCTTTCTCTAATTTTATTGAACTGTACTTGATTTGCAATGTTGCGTTAATTTCTGCTGCACAGCAAAATGACTCAGCTACACACATTGTTTTTTCATATTCTTTTCCATTATGATTTATTTCCAGATATTGAATATAGTTCCCTGTGCTCTCTACAGTAGGACCTTGTTGTTTCAAAACATACTGTATTGTGTAGCTTTGTGTGTGGCTTTTTTACTCAATATTATTTCTATGAAATTTATTTATCTTATTGCATTATCAGTAGTTCATTAATATGCATTGCTTATGTAGTATTCTGTTGTATTAATAAGCTACATTTTCTTTATCTGTTTACTGTTGAGGAACTATTTTTTTTAGGCCATTTGAGAAAATTTGTGGACATCATGACATTTTACCCTGAAATAGTTTGGCATGTGCATTTTAAGAATAAGGACATTTCTCCTACAAAAGCAGAATAACATTATCACCTCCAAGATACTTACTTTGGATATAATATTATCTAATACTCAGTCCATATTTAAATTTCCCCTGTGATCCTAGTAATGCCCACTAGTAAACGATTGTTACCTTAAGCTGCTCAATGTCAGAGTCATTCGTTACACAGCAATAGGTAACTAATGCCTGCAAAGCAGAAGACGCAGGCTCGATCCCTGGGTCTGGAAAATCCCTGGAGAAGGAACTGGAAACCCACTCCAGTATTCTTGCCTGGGGCGGGCTACAGTCCATGGGGTTGCAAAGAGTCAGACAAGACTGAGCGACTAACACACGACACAATGCAGAGGGTATGATACCACTATAGAAAATTAATTTCCTTCCTTCTTATTTCTTTAGGTTTGCTTAACTTTTACTTTCCCAAAGTTTTAGGAGAATTTTTATGTCATTTATTTTAAATATTTTTTGTTCTAATAAATGTATTTGAAGTTATAAAATTCCAAGTACTCCTTTAATTGTGTCTCACAGAATTCGATAGCTAGCAGTTTTACCATGTGCTTCTGAATGAGTAAGTTTCTTTCATGACTATCTTTTAAATCTGACATTTATCAAAAATTTCTTAGTTTGCAAAGTATGAGAATTTTAGGTGTCCTTTTATTATCAAGTTCTACTTTAATAGAGTATGGCTGCTGAGTGTGGTTTCAAAGATATTAATACTTTGGAGTTTATTGGAGTTTATGGCATCATGCACATTCTATTTCAGTAAATGTTCTATGTGACTTGAAAAATTATATATATAGCTGCTTTTGGATGATTTTCTTTCTTCCTTTATTATTACTTGTAAAATACTCTTAGAAATTTTATTAATTTTTTTAGTTAAAAAATTAAGAAAAATTTGTTTTGCCTGCACTGGGTCTTCAATGTGGCATGCGGGCTTAGTTCCCTGACCAGGGATGGAACCTGCCTCCCCTGCGTTGAAAGATGGATTCTTAGCCACTGGACCACCAGGGAAGTCCCTATAGTGTTTTTAAAAAGCTTTCCTCCTTATATTCATTTTATTTATTTATTTATTTTAATCTTTTGGCCACGCCAGGCGGCACATGGGCCCTTGACAGTGCAGAGTGTTAACCCCTGGACTGCCAGGGAGGTGCCTGCTTTTTAAATGAATCTTTTGAATCCTGTACCTGATTTCACTTCCTTCTTTGCTTTCACTACCCTGTAGCTTAGAACCAGTTAAGCTCATGGATAGCTGGCTGGTCAATACATGGCCTGGAAAACTGGCTTTCTGGGGAAAAAAAAATACAAACCCCAAAGTTCTGGTATGTAGCACTTCTGGTTTCTGTAGTATAAATATTTCTGCCATGGTCAATGTCGAACTACCAGTGGTTAACAACTGCCTTTCAAAACTCCTGAGTGTTTTACAACCTGCTCTTGCTAAGCTGATCAAGACAGCTCCAGCGCGTCACTTTTCTTTTTTTAAAAGATACTCATGTTGTATTTTCGTTTTACCTCTTGGCTTCATTTCTTAACTTTGTCTTTTCTCTAATTATTTTCTTGTTTTCCTCCTCCTCCTTTTTACATTGTAAGCTGCTGCAAGCCCTTTGTGGAATGAGGAGCACAACAATGCAAATTTTTTGGCCAATAAAAAGCCGGCCATCCAATTTTTAAAGGTTTATATCTTCATTAAGTTCTCAAGGTCTCTGCTGTGCCGTCTGGTTGTGTGGCACGCATGTGCAATTCAGGTCATCCTGAGGATTCATACCTAGGATCAGGGAGTCCCCATCTCCAGGTCTCTCATCTGGGCGATTCCCCTGTGCTGTCTGGCCCACAGGGGCCCGCTTTCTCACTTCCTCTGGCCAGAACCATAGTGTTTTTCTCGGAGATTCAACTCAGCCATGCAGCTCTGCACCTGATGCTGGACTTCAGGGCAGAACCATGAGAGCAAAGAGGAAAAGATGCTGAACCTTCCTTTCCCCCCAGAACGCTGCCTCTTTTGAGTCTCTCCACAATCTACTTGTTTTTTGTTTATTTTTCAGAGTGGTTTAGTGCTTGCTTTTGTCTACTCTCCAGTGTTCTGCGTTGTGATCAGCAGGAAAAATACACTCAATCTACTATATTGAATTTCAAAATAAGTTAAATCTCATGGCTAGAAAGAACTCAAGGCTATAGTAATTTTCGATTCGTTTTCTCCAAACCAAATACACACTACCAAGAACACAGGGATGCCTTAGGGCCCTTTGTATATTTCGCCTGAGATCTGGAAAGAAAAGCAGACAGAGGCTTTCTAGGTGGCCCACTAGGATTCTGTTAAATACACCTCTTAACTGCTCACTGGTGTGTAAAATGGCATTGGCTGTCAAAGCTATAAAGCATCTCAGAAGTCACTCAACACCCCATCTGAAAGAAGAGAAAACAAGTGCTCAGAGAAGGGGAGCAATTTGTCCTGTCACTCAGGAAATGCCTGACAGAGACAGGTCCAGAGCTCAGCCTGTTGAATACAGTTATTCAAACATCAAACAACGTCCTAAGTGTTAAATGTTGGGCTGGGCTAATTATTGCAGATTTCAGGGAGGAGATGGTATATGAGTCTTGAAGGAACAGGTTTCCCGTTAGTGGTAGAGGAAGGGCATTTGTAAAGAAAATCCCACATCTCGACTTTTGAATTGCCATGACTTACTCACACTAACCTTCCATCTATTCTTACATAGATGTGTCAATAGCTGTAGTCCATACCTAAGGTCATCTGAGTTAAATTACATCTACTACTGTGGCCAGGAATCCCTTAGAAGAAATGGAGCAGCCATCATGGTCAACAAAAGACTCCGAAATGTAGTACTTGGATGCAATCTCAGAAACGACAGAATGATCTCTGTTCGTTTCCAAGGCAAACCATTCAATATCACGGTAATCCAAGTCTATGCCCTGACCAGTAACACTGAAGAAGCTGAACTTGAACGGTTCTATGAAGACCGACAAGACCTTTTAGAACTAACACCCAAAAAAGATGTCCTTTTCATTATAGGGGACTGGAATGCAAAAGTAGGAAGTCAGGAAACACCTGGAGTAACAGGCAAATTTGGCCTTGGAGTACAGAATGAAGCAGGGCAAAGGCTAATAGAGTTTTGTCAAGAGAACGCACTGGTAATAGCAAACACCCTATTCCAACAACACAAGAGAAGACTCTACATGTGGACATCACCAGATGGTCAACGCCGAAATCAGATTGATTATATTCTTTGCAGCCAAAGATGGAGAAGCTCTATACAGTCAGCAAAAACAAGACCAGGAGTGAACTGTGGCTCAGATCATGAACTCCTTATTGCCAAATTCAGACTTAAATTGAAGAAAGTAGGGAAAACCACTAGACCATTTAGGTATGACCTAAATCAAATCCCTTATGATTATACAGTGGAAGTGAGAAATAGATTTAAGGGACTAGATCTGATAGACAGAGTGCCTGATGAACTATGGACAGAGGTTCGTGACATTGTACAGGAGAAAGGGATCAAGACCATCCCCGTGGAAAAGAAATGCAAAAAAGCAAAATGGTGTCTGAGGAGGCCTTACAAATAGCTGGGAAAAGAAGTGAAAAGCAAAGGAGAAAAGGAAAGATATTCCCATCTGAAGGCAGAGTTCCAAAGAATAGCAAGGAGAGATAAGAAAGCCTTCCTCAGCGATCAATGCAAAGAAATAGAGGAAAACAACAGAATGGGAAAGACTAGAGATCTCTTCAACAAATTAGAGATACCAAGGGAACATTTTATGCAAAGATGGCCTCGATAAAGGATAGAAACGGTAGGGACCTAATAGAAGCAGAAGATATTAAGAAGAGGTGGCAAGAATACACAGAAGAACTGTACAAAAAAGGTCTTCCTGACCCAGATAATCACAATGGTGTGATCACTCACCTAGAGCCAGACATCCTGGAATGTGAAGTCAAGTGGGCCTTGGAAAGCATCACTACGAACAAAGCTAGTGGAGGTGATGGAATTCCAGTTGAGCTATTTCAAACCCTGAAAGATGATGCTGTGAAAGTGATGCTGCACTCAATATGCCAGCAAATCTGGAAAACTCAGCAGTGGCCACAGGACTGGAAAAGGTCAGTTTTCATTCCAATCCCAAAGAAAGGCAATGCCAAAGAATGCTCAAACTACCGCACAATTGCACTCATCTCACACACAAGTAAAGTAATGCTCAAAATTCTCCAAGCCAGGCTTCAGCAATACGTGAACCGTGAACTTCCAGATGTTCAAGCTGGTTTTCGAAAAGGCAGAAGAACCAGAGATCAAATTGCCAACATCTGCTAGATCATTGAAAAAGCAAGAGAGTTCCAGAAAAAACATCTATTTCTGCTTTATTGACTATGCCAAAGCCTTTGACTGTGTGGATCACAATAAACTGTGGAAAATTTTGAAAGAGATGGGAATACCAGACCACATGACCTGTCTCTTGAGAAACCTGTATGCAGGTCAGGAAGCAACAGTTAGTACTGGACATGGAACAACAGACTGGTTCCAAATAGGAAAAGGAGCACGTCAAGGCTGTATATTGTCACCCTGCTTATTTAACTTATATGCAGAGTACATCATGAGAAACGCTGGGCTGGAAGAAACACAAGCTGGAATCCAGATTGCCGGGAGAAATATCAATAACCTCAGATATGCAGATGACACCACCCTTATGGCAGAAAGTGAAGAAGAACTAAAGAGCCTCTTGATGAAAGTGAAAGAGGAGAGTGAAAAAGTTGACTTAAAGCTCAACATTCAGAGAACTAAGATCATGGCATTTGGTCCCATCACTTCATGGGAAATAGATGGGGTAACAGTGGAAACAGTGGCAGACTTTATTTTGGGGGGCTCTAAAATCACTGCAGATGGTGATTGCAGCCATGAAATTAAAAGACACTTACTCCTTGGAAGGAAGGTTATGACCAACCTAGATAGCATATTTAAAAGCAGAGACATTACTTTGCCAACAAAGGTCCGTCTAGTCAAGGCTATTGTTTTTCCAGTGGTCATGTATCGATGTGAGAGTTGGACTGTGAAGGACGCTGAGCACCGAAGAATTGATGCTTTTGAACTGTGGTGCTGGATAAGACTCTTGAGAGTCCCTTGGACTGCAAGGAGATCCAACCTGTCCATCCTAAAGGAGATCAGTCCTGGGTGTTCATTGGAAGGACTGATGTTGAAGCTGAAACTCCAATACTTTGCCCACCTGATGTGAAGAGTTGACTCATTGGAAAAGACCCTAATGCTGGGAAGGATTGGGGGCAGGAGGAGAAGGGGACGACAGAGGATGAGATGGCTGGATGGCATCACTGACTCGATGGACATGGGTTTGGGTAGACTCTGGGAGTTGGTAATGAATAGGGAGGCCTGGCATGCTGCGATTCATGGGGTCACAAAGAGTCAGACATGACTGAGCAACTGAACTGAAGTGAACTGAACTGAATACCTAAGGTTTTTTGGTTTAGGTTCTAAGAGATAAAACGTTTATAGGCATGTAGCCAATGCTCACTTCAATAAATTTTGCTTTTGGGTTATTGTTAGTATTCTTTGAAACTCACAAGTCCCCCTCCCCAAATATTTAAGTATTTATCATGTTTTGGCCTCTAATGTGAATGAACTCATTATGAGAGGAATCCTTTTCCATGTGAGCTGGCTGGTGCTCCTAGCTAACTCTCAGGCGTGTAGCTGTCTTAGTTACCTGAGATCTGTCATGTACCCCTGATTCTCATCTGCTCCCCCACTCTCTCCTCTGGGAAAGATGTTTTAGAGGTGAGGACAAAAGAATACAAAAGATATGCTAGTATGTGGGTGGGCAGAAGCCCCCTTCCCAAGCTTCACCTTTCTGAGTGTACACTGACCATACCAGCTTCTGGTTCCAGAAAGTTTATTACAAAATAAAGGAGAGTCCAAGGAAGGAGATTCACTCGTCATAGAATTTCGGCAGCTCGTCGCCCAGGATGACGCGATGGTCCACCCCAGCGCTTGTGATGGTGGCCAGGTAGATGACGCCCCCGCTGGAGCCATCCCGCTTCATGGCCAGGGCGATTGCTGTGGAGGGTGCCAGGTGGAGAGAGGAAGTGAGAGTGGCTTAGCTGCAGAAGTTGCATCCCATGGGACCTCCTTGGTGGTCTGGTGGCTAAGACCCTGCACTTCCAGTGCAGGGGGCCTGGGATCCATTTCTGGTAAAGCAACTAGATCCCACATGCTTCAACTAAGGCCTCGTGCAGCCAGATAAAGAAATATTTTTAAAAAATGGTTTCCCTTCCCTTCTGTCCATATGTTTACTACTACATGCAGACTTCAGAACACATCTCCTAGAGATGCATATTTAGTGGTGGTCAACCAACTTAAAAAAATACAAAGGTCCTCATGTGATGTCCATGGTCTCAATACTCCCACCATGATTGACTTTGTAACAAGTAGATAGACAAGCAGCTCCCAAATCCTTGAGTATGTAACAACTGGCTCTTATGGGCTGGCCCAAGCACACAACTGGTTTCCTGTGGTCACCCTAGATCTTTTTTTACTGTTCACAGAACAGTCTTGGTTTATGCCTTTTGTTCTGAAGTCCATCAGTCCCTCAGTTGTGTCTGACTCCTTGCAACCCCATGGACTGTAGCCCGCCAGGCTCCTCTGTCCATGGAATTCTCCAGGCAAGAATACTGGAGTGGATAGCCATTCCCTTCTGCAGGGGATCTTTCCAACCTAGGGATCGAACCCAAGTCTCCTGCATTGCAGGCGGACTCTTGACCGTCTGAGCTTTGTCCTGAAAGCCCACCTAGTTTAGCCTTTGCCCTCTTTCACTCTCAAAGGTGTCCCATTTGGACATTTCATTAGATGGTCATCCACGTCTTTCTCGTTCTCACACTCGACGTCCTTACCATGTGTAACACCGCCCCAGGTGCCCTCCCGCTTGCGTATTACCATTCGTGGTGAAGCGTCTGCACTCCTCTGGGGACATGTCTGGTTTATACGCTGCATCCACATAACCGTAGATGTAGGTGCTCCCAGAGCCACCGATGGCAAAGGGCTGTCGAATCAGCATCCCGCTCATGGTCCCGTACACCTGGGGGAGGCATCCTCCGGTCAGACTCTGGGAGCCTCCAGCCTCTGCTCAGCCATGAGACAGGCAGGTGGTCTCCACACCCTGCAGTGAAGCCCCAGCACCTCATACCCTTCTCCTTTGAGACCGTCCTATGCTTTTAGGGGCAGTGTCTTTGGAACTCAAGGCTGGAATGCCATATGACCTCCATCTCTCTCTCTGGGGGAGAGGGGAACTCCGAGGAAGGGAGATGCTGGGAGAGACTCACCTGGCCCCCTTCGCGTTGGTCCCAGCCAGCTACCATGAGGTGTGCAGACAGGTCCTCTCGATATTTATAGGTGATGTTCCTCACCACGTTCGCAGCAGCCAGAACGAGCGGGGGTTCCTCCAGTTCCATCCTGAAGGAAGGGTTAGGAATAGGTGGCGATATGCTTTCCTGGAGGTCCACCCTCCTAGACCATCACCCTCATCTCTGCCAGGTGACCCCTAAAAACTAGCTGCAAGGATTCAGACCCCAGCTCCCCTCCCACTGGTGCGGGAGAACCAGAGTCTCATATTACCCCCTAGGAAGAAGGTTTCAATTGTTAATTGTTCTCCCTCCTTTTTTCTGTCCCTCCCGCCCCCTGGTCTCCAGTGACATGTCTCCTGACTGCCAGAGCCCTGCCCATATGGGTTTAGCAGATAAGCGTCACTTCTGCCCCATGCCTTGGTTCCCACACGGTCACCACCTGATACCATGGTGGGCTATGTCCTCACTATCTTCTTCCTCGCTATTTATATTAGGAGAGTGATTTGCAGTGTTCAAATCACTTTTACTCATATATTTTGGTTTTGGAAATAACTATCTGGTGAGGTAGGGGAGGTACTATTAGTTATCTCTGCTTTACAGATGCAGAAACCAGCTTCGAGAGATTCAAGTGCCAGTTCAAAGAGAAATGAAAGCTGAAGGCAAAGCAAGAAGTTTTCATTTTCCACGGTAGCGCCTCTGGATTAGGACACAGTGTTGGCGTTTGCTGAGTGGGGGGACTCTAGGCGGCCTGGACTGTTTCATACCCGTGGAGCTCCAGCTGGTAGGCGGCCATGTCCGCTATGGCCTGAGCGTCAGCAGCTGAGCCGGAGAGAGCGCAGTAGATGCGCTGGTGCAGGGGGGAGAGCTTGTCAAACACCCGGTTCACCACCGCTTCCCTGTCAGCAAGGAGTCCAAAGTCATCAGCGTCAGAGTTGCCAATTTTTCAAAAACAAAATTTAAGTTTAGTTGATTTGAAGTGTTGTGTTAATTTCTACTGTACAGCAAAGTGATTCAGTTATACATATATACTCTTTTTTTTTATATTCTTTTTCTATTATGGTTTATCACAGGATTTTGAATAAGTTCCCTGTGCTACATGGTAGGATCCTGTTGTGTATCCATTCTGTATATAACTGCATCTGCTGATCCCAGACTCCCAGTCCTCCTCCCCGCTCCCACCTCGGCAACCACAGGTCTGTTCTCTGTGTCTGTGAGACTGTTTCTGTTTTGCAGCCATGTTCATTTGTTGATTCCACATATAATTGATACCATATGGTAGCTGTCTTTGTATGTCTGACTATGCCTAATTTGATCATCTCCAGGTCCATCCACATTGCTGCAAATGGCATCATTTCATTCTTTTTCAGGACTGAGTAATAGTCCATTGTGATATATATATATATCACATGTTTAAAAAGTTTTTATTGGAGTATAGTTGATTTACACTGTTGTGTTACTTGCAGGTGTATGGCAAAGTGAATTATATACAGATATCCAATCCTTTTTTTAAATTTAGTATAAAGACAATCCTCAGAATGAGAGAAAATATTTGCAAATGAAGCAACCAACAAGGGATTAATCTCCAAAATATACAAACAGCTTATTCAGCTGAATATCAAGAAACAAATAATCCAATCAAAAAATGGGTGTAAGATCTAAATAGACATTTCTCCAAAGAAGACATACAGATGGCCAAAAAGCACATGAAAAGATACTCAAGCACTAATTATTAGGGAAATGCTTTATCTGTTCTGTATCTAACAGTTTGCATCTGCTAATCCTAGACTCCCAGTCCTTCTCCTTTTTGCAACCACATCTTCTCCCATCTTTGCAACCACAGGTCTGTTCTCTACATCTGTGAGTCTGTTTCTGTTTTTGTTTGTAAAAATAAAAACTACAAAGAAGTATCATCTCACACTGATCAGAATGGCCATCATAAAAAAAATCTACAAACAATAAATGCTGGGGAAGGTATGGAGAAAAGGGAACCCTGTTACGCTGTTGATAGGAATGTAAATTGGTACAGTCACTATGGAGAACAGTATGGAGCTTCCTTAAAAATCTAAACATAAAAAAAAAAAAAATCTAAACATAGAACTACCCTATCACCCAGAAATCCCACTCCTGGGCGTATATCTGGAGAAAACTGTAATTCAAAAAGACATATGCACCTCAGTGTTCACTGCATTATTTACAATAGCCAGGACATGGAAGCAACCTACATGTCCATCAACAGAGGAGTGGACAAAGAACATGTGTACTGCTATGAACATAAGGGTGCAGGTATCTGTTTGAATTACAGTTTTGCCTGGATATATGCCCAGGAATGGGATTGCAGGATCATACAGCGAGTTGCTAAAATTTCTGATGTTCTTTTGACAATAGAATGGCTTCAGAGTACATGAAATTTAATGCCTGGATTAAAGCAGGAAGGAAAAAGTTGTCTCAGACATATGAAACACTGCAAGTAATGATCAAAATCAGACTTAGATTTTATAATAAAACAAAAATTCTACAATAAATTAAGAAGAATCTTCCCCTAATTTTTCTTTGTTATCAACCATCTTGAGGAAGTTATGTGTTCTATGGCACATAAAGTAAGTAATGTTGATCTAACCCTGTGTACTTTTCTTGTATGTGGGGAAACTGGCCAAAAAGGAGAAAGACCAACTTAGTTCACACAATGGATCAGAAACCAGGATATCTGCTCAGCAGAACCACCTTTTCCATCTCTAAACACAGATGGAAGGAAGGCCTCTGAAATCCCTATTTCCTAAACTTTTCAGACCCCATTCAATGACCCCCTGGGACAGGCCACGTTAGCATTCAGGCCTCAGATTCTTCTCCGTGAGTTCAGAGACCCAAACCCTCACCCAATATCTTATTATCGTGGCCTTTCTGAAAGGTTCACTCAGTTTCTCCAGAGCTTCAGTTTGCCAGTCTCTTTATGAATGACTAAAAATGTGCTTTGGGCGCCATGAGCTTCCTTCCGAAAGTACCCAGGGTCACTGGTACTCACCCTGCAGACACCCGGGAATCTGATCCCACCACGACGCCCCCATCAAACTCTACTGCCATGATGGTTGTCTGCAGAGACACAGAGGATAGAACGTCAGAGCAGGAAAAGCCTTGACCCCTTCATATTAGATAAGGAAACATACTCAGAGAGGGGAAGCGGCTGGCTCAAGGTTATCTGGTAATTTAGGCCAGAGTCGACTCCCAGGATGGGATTTTTTTTCTTTCCATTTCGTCTATTGTCTTTCCTGGCTGCAAGGGAATGTCACAGTCTGGCCGGTGTTATCACATAGAAAGAATAGCATCCTTAAAATTCTTTTTGCTGTGAAGAGAGAGGTGGGATGAAGCTCCCAGGGGCATAAGTGCTCCCTCTGAGTGAAGGGCTCAGGGGAGCACTTCCAGGCCCTGATGACGCAGCCCCACAAATGAATGACCTCTGCATGCGCTTGTTGTGTGCACATGTGCACAGACGTGCTGCAGATCTTGCCACACAGCAAGTGACCGTGACCTTGGGAAACAAGCTCAGCCTTTTTATTAGCCCAGAATCATCCACCCCACTCTCCCCTTAATCAGTTTACTGAACAAGGGAAAACATCTCAGAGATCAGTGGTTACCATGGCCACGTGTCAAGGAAGGAGGAAAATATCAAGAAACACATGGGACAATTTAAAATAAAGGTCTCATTTAAGGATTTCTGATCAAGGGGTAAACAGCTGGGGACTTCCCTGGTGGTCCAGTGGTTAAGACTGTGCTTCCTTTACAGGGGGCATGGGTTTGATCCCTGGTCAAGGAACCAAGATCCCACATGCCATGTGGCATGGCTAAAAAATAATTTTGTTTTTTCTTTAAAAGAGTAAATAGCCAGGAGAAGAGATCTGTACCAAGAGAGGATTTGATTGGGGAGTTTTAGCTGCCTTTTCCAGGTCAAGAAAAGAATTAAGGAAGAGTGAAGGAGAATAAAGCCACATTGTTTTTTTTTTTTAAATCTTAAAGATCCTCCAAATGAAACTGCATCATACAGAAGGCAAGTGACTTGCCCAAGGTCATACAGGACTAAAAGCCCCGTCCAACTCCCAGGGTTTGTTCTGACTTGTACTTCTTACTTTCCACTGTTCATCTGGTGGTGAGGAGAAGAGTTTCTAATTTATGAATGGTTTCACTGCTATATTCCTCAGGGCTTCATAAGTCGCTCTGGCCTCCGGGGATACTGGCCGGAGTGCTCATTTTCACACACGGATTCATCGTGAAGAGCGGACCAGAGATCAGGGGTAACCCCACCCGAGAGGTTACTCGGTGATAACAAGGCTGCCCAGAGCAGAGAGGGGTGGCAGTCGCCAAAGAGCAGAAGCCAGCCAGCCAAGGGCTGCCCCCAGCCCCGCGGGGACCCGGCCTGGGCAAAAGTCCTCCAGCAGGTTGTGGAGGTGGGTGAGGAAGACACGGGGAGGGGAGCGCGGCGCACCCGGGCCAAGTAGCTGCCTTCCTGGACCAGGCTGGGCACTGGCACCGCCAGCTCACGGGGAAGCCCGGTGAGCAGTGCCGGGGCCGTGAGTTCCCAGGCGCGAGTCCATCAAAGGTCTGTGGGGCGCGTTCCTTCCCGGTCAGCGCCCACACGCTCCCAAGTGCCGTCCTGTTCACTCGGGGCCCCGTGTCCTCACGTCTGCGCAACCTCCCAGCTCTCCCCCTTCACTTAAGCAGCCCCTGTCTCTAGTCCAGAGTGAAAGCGAAAGCGCTCTAGGGCAGCTTCCCCTCAACGCTTCCAGCTCGGAGCCCAGGCACCCCTTCCCCGACGGGCCCCGCGCCCAGCCCCTTGGCGGACCCCCGAGCACCCCGCTTCTGCACAGAGACGCCCGTGTTCCTTTTGGGATGCGCGCCCTGGCTGCTGCAAGCGGTCTCCTCCCTCTTGAGAGTCTCCGAGTTCACCCTGTGGCGCTTCCAGGGTCCGCCCGTCCCTCCGTCCCTCCGCTAACGCTCCAGACTCATACCCCGGTGTGGACTTCTCCGGCCCGGGGCAAGTCCCCGGTAGGGGCTCCGGTCCGCAGCATCCCGGCTCCGCGAGGCTCGCCGCTCGGGGCTCTGGTTTCCGACCTGGGACCGCGCGCGGCGCGCTGCCCGAGGCTCCGCCCCCGCGCAGCGCCCGCCAGGGGGCGCTCGAGCGCGCGTCGCCGCGCCTGGCGGCCCGGCGCTAACCTGCGCGTAGCGGGTCTGCCCGGAGACAGATGACGCAGGAGACCGGGGCCAGCGGATCTGCCCGGAGACGGATGACGCACGAGCCCCGCCTGCAGACCCGGGGCCAGAAAGTCCTGGGCAGCGCGGCCGCCGCAGGAGGCGGTGGCACGCGAGGCGGGGCGCAAGTGGGCGATGCAGGAGGTCAGCCTCGGATCTGAGGTCAGCGCGCTCCCCGCCGGTGCTCTGGACCGGCCGCCTCCGCAGGGGCCGGGCCTGGGAAGCCGGGCCGCTTTCGTTTTCTCTTTCCCCTAAACCGCCCGCTTCTGGGCAGCGCCGGCTCCCGGGATTTTCCGAGGCCCCGCCCCGGCCCCTCCCCGGCTCGCTCCGGCCCCTCCCCGCAGCGGTCCCGGCTCCGGCCCGGGGCTCGGACTCCGACAGCACCCCGTCGGGGACAGCGAGAGCCGGGGCCGTGCGCGCCCATGGCTCGCCCGGGGTCCCCCGCTCCCTGCGGCCGCCCGCGCCTCCCCCGCGCCGCCGTCGCATGGTTGGGGACGGCGCTGCTGCTCCTCGCCGACTGGACGCTGCTCCGGCCGGCGATGCCCCGAGTGGCCTCGCGGCTGGTGCCCCCTGCGCTGCCGCTGCTCCGGGTCTGGGTGGCCGGCCTGGGCCGCTGGGCGCTGCTGTGGTTGGGGGCCCGCAGCGTCGTCGGGGCCGCGCTGGGCATCCGGAGGGAAAGCACGCGTGTCCGGGGGTGGCTGGCTGTTTTGGAGCCGCTGGCGGCGGCGCTGGGCTTGGCCCTGCCGGGACTCGCCTTGTTCCGAGAGTTGGTCTCCTGGCGAGCCCCCGGGGACGCGGACAGCGCCGGGCTCCTGCACTGGGGAAGTCGCCTGGACGCCTTCGCTCTCAGCTACTGGGCGGCACTGCCCGCGGCCACCCTGTGGTATAAGATCAGGAGCCTCTGGGTGCAAGGAGCTCGCGGGCCTTTTGGCCTGGCGGTGAGCCGGCTTCTAGTCTTCCTGGGTCCGGAGAAAAGCCACGTGCAGCTCATTCTGGCCCTGGTGTTCCTCTCCTGTCTCGGTAAGGAGGGGTGCAACGGGAAGGGGGACGGGACTGGAGGGCTGGGTAGGAATCGAGGGGCATGGTCAGTGAGATCGATTGGTGTGGGTTCTTGGAAATGTGGGTGAGGGGAAGGGGACCCAGCTCAGGTCTTGATCACGCCAGTGGAGCGGGAAGGTCCTGACTGGGTAATCGTCAGGGGTCCTCGACTCCAGGGCTGCCCGGCGTGTTGTTGCTTCACTGGCCACCGTGGACAAGGGCTTTTCTGGGGAAGCCCATCCTGCGACCGCTAGGCTTCCTCATTAAACCTCTAAAGGTCTGGTGGGGCCCCATGTAGGTGGATATGGTATCTTCCTGCCACTGCCCTGCAGGAGAATGAATAAAGGTGGAAGGCCGGTGGGCCAGGGTCTGGTGAGAGCTGACCCGCTTAGACTTGCTCTTTTTTCCCCTCCCCAGGGGAGATGGCCATTCCCTTCTTCACTGGCCGGCTCACCGACTGGATTGTACAAGATGAGACAGGCGCTGCCTTCACTCGGAACGTAACTCTCATGTCGGTCCTCACCGTAGCCAGGTCTGGGCCCTGAAGTTAACTGGAAGGCTGGGGGGCAGGGGATTCGGAGAAAGGGGGAGCTGGAAGTTGGGGCTGCCGTCCAGGGTGAACTTCTGGGGGACCTCCTGACCGCGGCCGGCCCCCCTTCTCTTGTCTCCCCGCAGCGCAGTGCTGGAGTTCACAGCTGATGGAATCTACAACAGTACCATGGGCCGCATGCACAGCCATCTGCAGGAAGAGGTGTTTCAGGCCGTCCTGCGCCAGGAGACAGAGTTTTTTCAAAAGAACCAAACAGGTTTCTCATGAAACTCTTTTCACTATCCATTCACTTACTGTTTATATACCCATAAAGTACTAAATTGTTAGTCTCTCAGTCACGTCTGACTCTTTGGGACCCCATGGACTGTGGCCCACCAGGCTCTCTGTCCATGGAATTCTCTAGGCAAGAATACTGGAGTGGGTGGCCCTTCCCTTCTCCAGGGGATCTTCCCAACCCAGGTCTCCTGCATTGCAGGGAGATTCTTTACCATCTGAGCCACCAGGGAAGCCCATACATCCTCTTTTACTTGTAACTTTGATTTCTGTCTCTCACACATAAATATTGTCATGTTTTATTCTCAACATACCTCAAGAGCAAAACATACTCCTTTTATTTAAGAAAAGCCTAGTGTTTCCATCCAAGCCCCGCAGATTTATCCCTCTGTGTGTGTTTAGATAGAAATGACTGGAATTTCAAACCTTGAAATTTTGAGATCACAGAGTCCAACCACCTTGCTTTGCAGAGAAGGGAACTGAGGCCCGTCCCCAAATGCTAACACTTGCATAGATGTGTATGGATAGAGATGAACTTGGAGACAGAACTCCTCTCTTGATTCCCAATCCAGTGCTTGCTACAGTTTCCTGGACTGCTGTCTAACAGCAACTTTGTTTCTCTGCAGCTCTGTTAGATGATCTGCTTAAGTTTTTCCTGCCCCTGTACCTTGGATATAAAAGTTCTTAGAGAACAGAAATCTGTCAGGGAAAAGGAAATTCACGAGGGCATCGTTTTGTTTTTTTTTTAACTGGAAGGTCTTTAGCTAGTATTTTCCTCTGGAACACTTTCTCCTTGTGTTGAGGTTCCAAGTCTCCCTAACCACTGACCTTGTCTTCGCAGCCTTCTTAGAACCCTTCCCCTGGCGCCCTGGCTCACCTGTCCGCCCCATCACTCGGAGAGTCTCATTCACACCACCCTCTTCTCCCCAACCCCGGACAGGTGAAATCACGTCGCGGGTGACAGATGACACGTCCGCCGTGAGTGAGTCTCTGGGTTCGGATCTCAGCCTGTTGCTGTGGTACTTCGTCCGGGGACTGTGTCTCCTGGGGCTCATGCTCTGGGTTTCCCCGTGCCTCACTGTGGTCACCCTGGTCGCCCTGCCCCTGCTTTTCCTTCTGCCCGAGAAGCTGGGGAAATGGCACAAGGTATGTCTGGGGAGTCGTCTCAACCTACGCTGACTCCTGTCGCCCAGACTTGGTGGGCTCGCCGCCTGTCTGGTTTCCCTCCTGGCACCTTCACTGGCTCTTCATCTCTGTGGGACTATTTGTCCACGTTCTTGGGTTGCTCAGTGTCAGTTCGCATGTTCTCTGTGATTCTAATGTCTGCCCACAACCTGTCTTTAAGAATACGATCACTGAGATTAGGACTAACATATAGGCACTACTATATATAGTAACTTCCCTGGTGGCTCAGACGGTAAAAGCGTCTACCTACAATGCGGGAGACCTGGGTTCGATCCCTTGGTGGGGAAGATCCCCTGGAGAAGAAAATGGCAACCCACTCCAGTACTCTTGCCTGGAAAATCCCATGGATAGAGGAGCCTACAGTCCATAGGATCACAAATAGTCAGACATGACTGAGCAACTTCACTATATATATATTAATAAAATAGATAATCAGTAATGACCGACTGGATAGCACAGAGAACTCTACTTAATACTCTGTAATGATATATAGCAAAGGAATCTGAAAAAGAATAGATATTGGGTTGCCATTGCCTTCTCCAGGGGATCTTCCCAACCCAAGGATGGAACCCAGATCTTGCATTGGCAGGCGGATTCTTAATCACTGAGCCACATGGAAAGTCACACACACACACACACACACACACACACACACACACACACACACACACACACACACACACACACACACACACACACACACACACACACACCCCACTTTGCTGTACTCCTGAAGCTAATACAATGTTGTAAATCAGCTATGTACACACACACACACACACACACACCCCACTTTGCTGTACTCCTGAAGCTAATACAATGTTGTAAATCAGCTATGTTGTTGTTTAGTTGCTAAGTGAAGTCACTCAGTCATGTCCAACTCTTTGCGACCCCATGGACTGTAGCCTACCAGGCTCCTCTGTCCACAGAATTTTCCAGGCAAGGGTACTGGTGTGGGTTGCCATTTCCTTCTCCACGTTTAGTTGCTAAGTCGTGTCCAACTCTTTGCAACCCCCGCCCTGGACTGTAGCCCACCAGGCTCCTCTGTCCATGAGGTTTCCCAGGCAAAATACTGGAGTGGGTTGCCATTTCCTTCTCTAGAGGATTTTCCCGACCCAGGGATCAAACCCGTATCTCTTGAATTGGCAGGTAGATTCTCTACCACTGAGCCACCACAGAAGCCCCCCAAATAAACTGTACTCTAATATAAAAGAAAATAAAAGAATGTGACACCGATCTCAGGAATATGGCCCCCATGGTTCTTCTGAAGCATGTCCCTCTTTTCTGTTTCTCTTTGGCATGGGGGGCGGTGGGGAGCAGTAGGAGCCTGAAGCATGGGGGGCGGTGGGGAGCGGTAGGAGCTGTGTCCTTTTCTCTCTCATCCCTCTGCTGCCTCTCACCTGTAACCTCTGATTGGATAATTCAGGTCCTAGCATTCCTCGTGGTTTGCCAACCCCATGTGGTATCTCTGGTTCATATCTCCACAGGTGCTGGCAGAACAGGTACAAGAATCTCTGGCAAAATCCAGCCAGATGGCCATCGAGGTGCTGTCAGCCATGCCTACAGTTCGGAGCTTTGCCAATGAAGAGGGTGAGGCCCAGAAGTTCAGGCAAAAGCTGCATGAGATGATGGTGCTCAGCCGGAAGGAGGCCCTGGCCTACGCAGTCAACCACTGGACCAGCACTGTGAGCACCTGGGCGTGCATGCCTCTCCCCTGGTCCCTGAAATGTGTCATCATTGCCTTTCTCCTGACCCTGCTCCACACTCTTCCTTCACTGGGCAGGGGTGGGTTCAGTGTCTGTGTCCTAGCAACCAGAGGCTGGGGGACCTAGTGCTCCTAACCCCCTCCCTCTTTCTAGGCATGCTGCATGGCTTCTTTTCCCCATGGTGCGCAGAATCTCCATGACCCCCTTTATAGGAAAGCACCAGTCCCAGTCTTCCACTCCCAGGACTTTTCCTTGCCTCATGGGGCAGCGTGGGGAATGGCAGGTAGCTTTTGTTGGGCTGCTGCATGCTGGGACTCTGCAGATGTACTCGTGAGAGACAGGGGACTAGCAGAAGCCAAGGATGAGGGGCATCTTGTGATGTAATTGACAGAGAATTAGACCAGCGATCGGAAGTTCCTGCCTTGACGCTACCACTTATTAGTTCTGTAGCCATGGGCTATTAATAGTCACATACCTTCTCTGAGACTTATTTTCTTATTTTAAAAGATGAGAGTGACATAACCTTGTTTATAAGATTCTTGATAGGAATATTAGATGACATTACACTCATGAAAGCCTCTTGTGAAGAGCAGAATGCTCCTCAAACAGGGCATTCCTGGTGACGGTGATGATGGTAGTTGACTTGTATCCCGTGCACCTGAGTGAGACTCCACGGGCTGCTGTGATTCATTCTTTAATCTCTGTTGAGCCCCATGTGTTACTTGGTGCAAAGCGACTTGATCTCTCCTTGATATTAATGATTCTGGTTCTTGATGTTCCTGCTTCAGTCCCTTCTTCTCTGTGGTCTCTCCACAGCTCTCAGGGATGCTGCTGAAGGTGGGAATCCTGTATTTTGGTGGGCAGCTGGTGATGAGTGGGTCTGTCAGCAGTGGGCACCTGGTCACCTTCATTCTGTACCAGATCCAGTTCACCATAGCTGTTGAGGTGAGGTCCCTCCGTGGTCACTCCCCAGTGCTTTTCCTTCCCGTGTGCCACCACCAACCAAGCCACTTCCCTTCCCTTCTTCGCCCTCCTCACATCCCATAACCCTGGCAACTCCCTGGGTCCCTCCTGCGTCCCCTCACTATTCATACCTCCTCTCCAGGTGCTGCTGTCCATATATCCCAGGGTGCAGAAGGCTGTGGGCTCTTCAGAGAAAATATTTGAATACCTGGACCGGGTCCCTAACTGCCCAAACAGTGGATCATTGGCTTCCTTAACGTTGCGCGGCCTCGTCCAGTTCCAGGATGTCTCCTTTGCCTACCCAAACCGTCTAGATGCCCCCGTGCTGCAGGTACAACCTACAGATCCCTCCGTTCCTCCAGCCTCCCTCTCAACTCGGTCATCCTAAATGGTCTCCCTGCCTTCAGCCTGCTTAGCACCAGGTATAGATAGACCCTCCCTCACCCTTCAGAGGCAAAGATGAGCAGCATTTGTCCCCTAAAACTGCCCCAGGGATTTCCCTGGAGGTCCAGTGGTTAAGAATCCGCCTGCCGATGCTGGGGGCATGGGTTCGACCCCTGGTCCGGGAGGATCCCACACGCCACGGGGCAACTAAGACCGTGTGCCCTGGAGCCTGTGCTCTGTAACGAGATGGCACCGCGGTGAGAAGTCCATGCACCACAAATAGAGTAGCCCCTGCTTGTTTCGACTGGAGACAGTCCCCACGTAGCAGTAAAGACACAGCACAGTCAAATACATACATAAATAAACAAAAAGCTGCCCCAAACTCAAGAATAGTCCGGATTTCCAAGGAGAATGGGAATGGATGCTCTTAGGGAGAAGGTTCTCCTGTAAGGCATCACCGAAGCCGAGTTTGTGTCTCCAGTCTTCCATATTTCCTTTTTCTTTCCAACTGTGCTTTTGAATATAATTTTTTCTTTTTTCCCCACAGTGTCTGAGATCCAGCATGTGGCTCTTGGTGCTTAAGTTCTGCCTTTGTCTTTCATCTCTACTCCACGGGGAGGGGTCTCTGTGTGCGGGAGGGGAGGAGTTGCCATATTTCCCTGCTGCTTTTCTCCTTTCTCCTCTGGGGGAAGACATAGACGAGACAACGTAATGAGTGGATGATACATGGGCTTAAGGTTAGGGGCCTCCGCCTGTCTCTTAGCGTGTGGTTCTCCGGCTTCCAGGGGCTGACGTTCACCCTGCGTCCTGGTGAGGTGACGGCGCTGGTGGGGCCCAATGGGTCTGGGAAGAGCACAGTGGCCGCACTGCTGCAGAATCTGTACCAGCCCACCGAGGGCCAGGTGCTGCTGGACGGGGCGCCCCTTCCCGATTATGAGCACCGCTACCTGCACAGACAGGTGAGCAAGAAGATGGCATGGGGGAGGGCAGGGAGCCTCAAGTCAGGAGAGCCTTCTCCCCGAGCACTCTGAACAGAAGTTAGGAGACCTTGGGTGGAGGTGGGCATGTGGTCAGCAGAGAGGCCGTGTCACTTTGTGATAGGCTCTCAATGGAGATGCTCAGCCTTCAGTCTCTAGTTGATCACACGCCTGTGTTCCTCGTTCTATGACTCTGCATCATATTTTGTCCTAGGTGGCTGCTGTGGGACAAGAGCCTCTGCTGTTTGGAAGAAGCTTTAAAGAAAATATTGCCTATGGTCTGGTCCAGGAGCCGACCATGGAGGAAATCACAGCTGCTGCGGTGGAGTCCGGAGCCCATGGTTTCATCTCTGAGCTCCCTGAAGGCTACGACACAGGTGCTTGCTCCCATCGCCCCCCAGACATCTTTACCTTCACTGAACCCCAGTAGTCTTGCCTTCATTCCTTAGCTCCTCCCACCCCACTGACATCAGTCTGAAGTTAAGATCCTGTTCTCGTGTCTCTTTCATGCTCATATCCTCAGAACTCCTTTACTTTCCCAGAACCTTTCTTACCCTGCGGCATCCATCAGGGCTTGTGTGTGCGTGTGTGTGCACGTGTGCTTACCCAGCCCTCGCCTTGGCCCTTGTCTCTGCAGAGGTAGGTGAGGCTGGGAGCCAGCTGTCAGGGGGTCAGCGACAGGCAGTGGCCTTGGCTCGAGCCCTGATCCGGAAACCACGTGTACTCATCCTGGATGATGCTACCAGTGCCCTGGATGCAAACAGCCAATCCCTGGTGAGACAGTCACCTTCTTATTGCCTATTTCCCACCCAAGCCACCTTCCTTCCCTCGTCCTTTGTCATTATACTAATGTGGAAATTTTCCAAACCAGTCCTTGCACTTCTCAGTTCCCATGAGCTTCTCTCCAAGGCGGCCTAGTGCCTAGAGCCAAATGCTCAGTCGTATCCGACTCTTTGCAACCCCATGGACTGTAGCCTGCCAGGCTCCTCTGTCCATGGAATTTCCCAGGCAAGAATACTGGAGTGGGTTGCCATTTCCTCCTTCAGGGGATCTTCCTGACCCAGGGATGGAACCTGAGTCTCCAGTGTCTCCTGCATTGTGGGTGGATTCTTTACCCACTGAGCCATCAGGGAAGCCCAAGATGCCTAAAACCGGTTAGAAGAGATGAACTACAACCCTGAATCAGTGAAGCCAAACATGAGCAAAAGGCCATCCTTGTAATGCTAATGTGAATTGAACTTTTACTATGTGCCAGCTATGCTGGATGGCCCTTCACATGTACTCTCTCGCTCACTTACTCATCGTGAACGCTTGTGAGCTGGGTGTTGTCATCCTTATTCAACAGGTGAGCACATGGTGAGCACATGGTGAGCACATGGACACTGAGAGAGGTGGCGTTACCTGCTCAGTGTTGAGCAGCTGTTGAGTAGCAGAACCTGGACCCCAGTTAACATCTGCTTGATTTGCTCTTTACTCTTTGCTCTTTAACATCTGCTCATGCTCTTTACTCAGTTACATTTCCTTAAAAGAATATAAAAATTAGGGTGGAGAGACTTTCCAGTACCCTCCCCTCTTTTGTTTTGGGTTTCACCCTAGGAATCCCATGGACAGAGAAGCCTGGTAGGTTACAATCCATGGGGTCGCAAAGAGTCGGACAACGGCTGAGCGACTTCACATTCACATTCACCCTAGGACTCTCTACTTTTATTCCACTGTTGCCACCTCATGTAAACAGCCCTTCACAAATCATAGGTTTGACAGAGAAGCACTCAGAGGGAGACTCTTCACTCTGGGGTTATTGGCAGTGGTGGTATTGATTGAGGCAAGGTCTATCCCAGCTCTGGAAACACAGGTGTCTTCCTGAGCCAGGAGGGGTCCTCAGCTCTGACGGAGTCGATGTCTTTCCTCAGGTGGAGCAGCTGCTCTATGAAAGCCCTGAGAGGGGCTCTCGGTCAGTGCTCTTCATCACCCAGCGCCTCAGTTCGGTGGAGCAGGCTGACCACATCCTCTTTCTGGAAGGAGGCACGATTGTTGAGGCAGGAACCCACCAGCAGCTCGTGACAAATAAAGGACGCTATTGGGCCATGGTGCAGGCTCCTGGCGGGCCAGGTGCTCCAGAATGAAACACTCCTCAGACCCGCAGACTCTGTCTCCCTCCCTTACTCCCTCCTCTCTATAGTGGAGAGTTTGAAAACAGAAGTCTTACCAGAGCTGCAGCATGGGCAGCTGCTTCTGAAACGTAACCCCCTAGGTGATGCCTGAAATTTTGCCATGAGTGTTATGCTTTCTAAGCTCCTCTTGGTGATGCAGATTTCAGGGTTGAAAACAAGGGTGCTAACTCCTTGTGTAACTGGGTTTGGAGTCAGGGTTGCTGTGGCTAGCACCCAGACAATGAAGAGAAATACTTACAATACACAGAAAGTGAAGGTCGGCTTCTTTCCAGTCCGACCCCAGGCAGATGCTGGCCCATAAATACACTGTAGTTTCTTGATATTTATAATAAAATTGGTGTTTTGTACCGTGGTTTCTCATGTTTTCAATGGCCCAAGTGGCCCGCCGACTTTGCAGCGCACTTCTCGGGAGCCGGGTCTTTCCCTCCTTCGGCATCCTCAGTGATCCCCAGCCCGAAGTGGGGCATCTCCAGTTTTCTGTTCCCGTGGTTGCTCCCTCCACTTCTCCAGCCCCCTGTGCCCGCTCCGCCAAGAGTGAGCCAGACAGGGATGCAGCGTCCTCCAGAGCGCCAGCAGCAGCAGTGCCTCAGAACCTAGAGGAAGAGGCTGGAGGGTGAGCACGGCTGAAAGCAGTTCATCCCTCTCGCCAGCGCCTGTCCCTTGCAGCGGGGCTCACCGCGCTCTGCGGTGGAACCTGCGGAGGTCATCAGCGAAGTGGGCGGGGCGCTCTAGTACACCTCCTCCACTCAGAGCGCGCCGTGGTCGTGTGACGTCAACAGTTGCTGGGCAGATGAGGCCGAACCAGGTTGCAAGGCGAGGCGGGGTTTAGAAAAGGCGAGCTCCGGAGTGCTTGGTCCGGCAGGAATTATGCTAGGAGCTGGGGGCGGAAAGCGCACTTCTTGTGGGTGGCTACAGGTTGGGGAGCCCGTTGAACTGGGAGAGGCCCTAGGAGGCACCAGGCGGAAGAAGTCTGGGGCTGCGCCTTCCCCTGGGCGCTCCGTCCCCACTCGTGCAGGCATATTCGGCGGGCGGTCGCCCCAGGACCTGTCCTGGGACTCAGGGCCGCCACGCACTCCTAGCCCTCCTCTACTTTTTATAAAACGAGGCTCCTAGGCGCCCCCCTTCCCCCGTTTCCGCTGAAACTGCTCCCAGGTTCTCGCTGAGGTTGAGCCCGTTCGGGGGTGAGGCTGCGCTTTTGATGCTATGAGCCCCCCCACCCCGCCCCATAACTGTCCCCGAAGGATGCCGCAGGCTGGCCGTGTCTTTCGCTGTAACCTCATCGCCGGGGGGTGGGGGGTGGCTTTCGAAGACGCTTGGTCTTTCTTCCTTTCTTCTAACGGCCCGTCACCCTCGTTTCCCCAATTTCCATGAGGGCGGAGCAGAGAAGCCTCTTCCCAACCTAACACTCCCGGTGCCCGGACTCGCACAGGACGCCTCCTCGGAAAGGGCAGGGGGACGTGGAAAACATTCTGGTTCCCTCCCCTTAAGGCTTCGGGCTTTCGCTTTCACTTCCTCCTCCGCGAGCCGCCAGATCTCCGGGTGCTGGGCGGCCATGGCGCTGCTGGATGTGTGCGGAGCCCCCCGAGGGCAGCGGGGGGACTGGGCTGAGCCCCTCGCGGGAATCCGGCAGCGCTCGGACCCCAGCCACTACGGCTTCTCCCTGCGATCTCCGGAGCTCGCCCTCCCCCGGGGCATGCAGGTCAGGGCTCCAACAAAAATCCCGTGGGAGGCAGGCGGGGCGGGGGTTGCGCAGTCTAAGGCAGGGGCTGCCTGGAGGCTGTTCGGAAGCGGGGAAACGCGCAGGGGGGCATCCTTTAGGAGAGCCTCCTCCGTCCGGGGTCGAGGGCTTGAGCTGGGGAAGAGGCCACGTGGGACCTGGGGGCTGGCCGCCTGAGGGCTAGGAAATGCAGATCAGGACAAAGAGTTAGAGGTGGGGGTGGGATCGCTGTTCTCCATCCCACACAGATCACGGAGTCTTCCTTATGGGGCGACCCTGTGATACAGGGGCTGTGCACTCTCTTGGGAAACCTATGACCTTGAGCGGTTGGCCTGGCCTCCGCCGTTCATATTGTTGCGTGCCTCGGTCAAGTCCCCTAGCCTAGGTCTCCTGGGCCTCTCTTCTGTAAAATGGGGATGCAATTCATAAAACGTGTTTCCTGAGGATCAAATGACCTATGAATGGAAAATCATTATGGTTACCCTTAAAATCTTTAGTTATGGTAACTTAAAAACATTTTTTTTCATCTCTGGTTGTGCTGATAAATGGAAAAGGTCGGCATCGTGGCCTCTCCTTTTTCTTCTCCCCAATCATTTCCTTGTAGAACTGGGCTGTTAGCTGCTTCATTTATTGGTGGTATGGCTATCTTCACCCTCCCATGCCCTGTAAATTTGCTTTCCTGGAGCATCCAGCTTCGGAAGTTTGCAGTGGCCCTTTCTCTGCTTCTTCTGTCTCAGCCCACTGAATTCTTCCGGTCCCTGGGTGGGAATGGAGAAAGTAACGTGCAGATCAAGATGGCTCATGGCACGACCACGCTGGCCTTCAAGTTCCAGCACGGGGTGATTGTGGCCGTGGATTCTCGGGCCTCAGCTGGGAATTACATTGGTGAGTGTGTGGGTTCTGGCTGGCGAAATCTGGGGAGCTGGGCCCTCCTCTCAGCAGGAGTCCAGTAGCTGCACCAAGGGGGGCCAGATGTTGATTCAGGACATTCAGGGAAACCTGTGGGCTCATCCACCCTTTCCCCAAACTCCATCTTCTTCCAGCCACATTAAAGGTGAACAAGGTGATTGAGATTAACCCTTACCTGCTCGGCACCATGTCTGGCTGTGCGGCTGACTGCCAGTACTGGGAGCGCCTGCTGGCCAAGGAGTGCAGGTAGGCCAGGCCTCTTACTCTCTTCTAAGCCCGGGTTCTGCATCTTGCAGATCACTGCTCCTCCCCCATTCTCCCTACACTCACAGAGCATCTTAGTGCTAATGTCCTATCTCACAAAGCTGCCTTTTGGTGATTAAAAACCCTTTTCTCTAATCTCAAGCCTGTGCTCCTGCCAAGAAGCCAGATTGAAAATGGAAGTGTTAATCGCTCAGTCCTGTCTGACTCTTTGCGACCTCATGAACTGTAATCTGCCAGGCTCCTCTGTCCATGGGATTCTCCAGGCAAGAATACTGGAGTGGGTTGCCAGCCCCTTCTCCAGGGGATCTTCCCAACCCAGGGATCAAACCCACGTCTCCTACAATGCGGCCAGATTCTTTACCATCTGAGCCATCGGGGAAGCCCAGGTTATTTGTTAATTATTTAGCAATGACCATCAACCCTGGTGGGATATCATTTACCTGGATTTCTCTAGGTGATTTTGATGACTTCCCTGGCAGTCCAGTGGTTAAGACTCTGCACACCAACATGGGGAGCATGGGTTCAATCCCTGGTTTAAGAACTAAATCCCACATGCTGTACCAAGAGCCCAGAGAATTAAAAAAAGAAAAGAATTCTATAAAAATTCCAGATCTTGCCCATCCTTAGATCCTACAGAACCATTCCTTTTAGATGCTTATCTCTTCAGCCATTTTCTGCCCATCAAGTGACCCGCCCAGAGGGCTGCCCTTCTGCCCCTTGTAAATTCTCTCCCTGGACTGTCCTGTCCTCACCTAGGCTGTACTATCTGCGGCATGGGGAGCGTATCTCTGTGTCGGCGGCCTCCAAACTGCTCTCCAACATGATGTGCCAGTACCGGGGCATGGGCCTCTCCATGGGCAGCATGATCTGTGGCTGGGACAAGAAGGTGAGTCCCCTCCCTGCTCCGTATTCCCACGTGTGGATGAGAGGTAAGTTTCCCCACCTTACGCTCCCCTCCCCTCCCCTACAGGATGCAGGGCACAGAGAATGCTTAGTTGCAGAACTGTTACTCAACAGCAATTTCTGGGTCTGGATGTGGACCATTGTTTCATAAGCTTGTCCCTTTGGATCAAATAGCTGATTCCAAGTTTGTTTTTCTTCCTCAAAATTCTACGAGTGTTTCCAAAGTGCTTTCCTAGTTCCCATGTTCCTGGTCTTATCTGTAGTCTTTGGTCCACTTCTTGTGGCTCAGACTTGAATCTGGGTGTTACCAACAACTTCCAACCTGGAACCTTCTTGCTTCCTATAGGGTCCTGGACTCTACTATGTGAATGACAAAGGGACTCGACTCTCGGGAAATATGTTCTCCACTGGTAGTGGGAACTCCCATGCCTATGGGGTCATGGATAGTGGCTATCGACCTGACCTTAGTATTGAAGAGGCCTACGACCTGGGCCGAAGGGCAATTGTTCATGCCACCCACCGAGACAGCTATTCTGGAGGCGTTGTCAATAGTAAGAGATCAAAGTGCCCCTCTCTGTCCCTGGGGTGGGGGGAAGGAGGGTTGAGATCGGGAGATATGGGGGAGGCAGGGTGGCAGAGAGCAGGTTTTCAGAGCTGGAAGAGGGGCGCTAAAGTCCCTGTAATCAGGGCTTTGAGAGTGTGTGTTGCTGTTGTTGCCTTCGACGTAACAGCGTTAGCAGGGTCTCGCTGAGGGGAGCGTGACTCCGTGTTCTTTCTCGTCTGCCCGCAGTGTACCACATGAAGGAGGACGGCTGGGTGAAAGTGGAAAGTACAGACGTCAGTGACCTGATGCACCAGTACCGGGAGGCCAGTCAGTAATGGTGGCGGTGACCCGCGGGCCTCCTCTGGGGAAGCCTGGCTGACTCAGGGACCTGGGCCAGATCGCACTCTGGGAGAAAGAGGCCTGACCTGGCTCAGAGACGGAGAACCAGTGGCCACTGGAAGGCAGCACAGAGTTTATCCCTTTGTGTAGTCTCTGTCTCAACGAACGTCACCCCTACCCCAACCTTCTGGATGCCCCACTAAGCACAATAAAGGAAAACGGTTATAAAAGCCTGTGTGTTGTGGCTGTGGGCTCAGGGCTGGGGTGGTTGGGAGGAGGGGACAGGAAAGAGAGACAGATTTTTCCTGAGAAGAGAGAAACCCCTGCCTAAGAAATGGGGCCTCACCAAATATTTCTCCTGGGCTTCCGCTCTCATTTCTCCAAGCCTCAGTGTGGTCCGTGGACTCCTATGTGCAGTTTAACCGAGGTTAGGTCCTTTCTACGGGCTCACAACCAGGAGGCTCCTGTGAGATTGGTTGTTGATGGTTTGGATATGTTGGTGTAGGGTACTGAGAACAGCTGTTTTTGACTTCGTTAGAATAGGAGGGACAAGATTCCTCCTCACACGTGTGCGGGTTTGACTTCGTTAGAATAGGAGGGACAAGATTCCTCCTCACACGTGTGCGGGTTTGACTTTGTTAGAATAGGAGGGACACGATTCCTCCTCACATGTGTGCGGGAATTGTAAATGTAGCCCCATTTATCTCAAGTAGCCCTGTGGAGATGAAACCGTTCACCTCAGATTGGGACTCGAACCCACGTGGCCAGGGTGTGTGAACCCAGGCAAAACTCAGGATCTTCTGACTGAGATCACACACCTGGTTTCTTGACGTCTCATTGAAGAATGAATTCAGTGAGAGACAAAGTGATAGGTAAGAAGTGGATTTGTTTAGAGAGAAACACACTCCACAGAGTGTGGGCCCTCTCAGAAGGCGAGAATGGGCTTGAAATGTAGTATGGTTAGCTTTTATGGGCTGGGTAACTTCATAGGCTAATGAGTGGGAGGATTATTCCAACTCTTTTGGGGAAGGGGTGGAGATTTCCAGGAACTGGGCCCCCGCCCACTTTTGGGTCTCTGATGATTGATCTTGGAACTGTCATGGCGCCTTGTGGGTGTGTCATTTAGCTTGTTTCTGTGTTACAGTGAGCACACACCCAGGATCAAGGTCTAGGGTGAGCCCACTGTCCACCATCTTGGACCTGTTTGGTTCGGTCGAGTTACGTTGTGCCCTTGGGCTCTGTCATTCTTTTAAAGGTTGGGCCCTGCCCTCTTCCCTCCTGTTTCAGAGAGACTGGATATTACATGGAAAGATAGACATTAGCCATTCAGTTTCATGATGGGTCACACTCATTGCAAGATGACAAGACTGCGATTGAAGTGGAAGAGGAGATAAGGAGGCTTCGCTGAAGGTGGAAAAAAGGAGGAAAAAGTAACCAGGTTAGAAAGATGAGACAGGCATAGTGAGATTTTCTTTTTCTTTTGGCTGTGCTGCATGGTATGTGGGATCTTAGTCCTCTGACTTGTTAGGGAAATTAAAATGGAGGAAGCCTTGTTCCGGCTTCAGAAGCAGGAGAGCAGGCCTCTGACCTGCTTCTGTAGCCTTGTTCCGGCTTCAGAAGCAGGAGAGCAGGCCTCTGACCTGCTTCTGTAGCCTTGTTCCGGCTTCAGAAGCAGGAGAGCAGGCCTCTGACCTGCTTCTGACCTGCCTGGACACTGCTCAATGCTGTGGCTGTCTGCAAGCAGAGCAAGTCAGGTGGTACTTGAGATAAGAAAGATAGTGGTGGGGCTTCCCCGGTGGCTTAGAGGTGAAGAATCCACCTGCCAGTGCAGGAGACACCAGTTTGACCCCTGATCCAGAAAGATCCCACGTGTCTCGGAGCAACTAAGCCCAAGTGCTGCAAGCACTGAGCCTGTGCTCTAGAGCCCGGAGCCAGACTGCTGAGCCCAGAGCCACAGCTACCGAAGCCCTCCTGTCCTAGATCCTGTGCTTGGCAACAAGAGAAAGCCACTGCAATGAGAAGCCCACGCAAGCAACTAGAGAAAATCCTGAGCAGCAATAAAGACCCAGCACAGCCAAAAATAAATAAAAAAATAAAATTATATTAAAAAAAAAAAAAGAAAGGGGTGGACCTTGGAATTCTTGAGCCCCTGGAGGTCTGGTCAATCCCCCAAGATATAATGAAATCCTATGACTCACAAGGTAAAAGAAACAGCATTATAAAAAGGTTAAAGTAAAACCAGAGCTGTATTTTTGCACACAAACTCATGATATCAGTCTGTGGCTTCGGATTATAATCAGGAGCCCCTGAAACTGAAATTTGTGGGGTGGATGCACCACTCCGGAACTTTTCCTAACTAGGACTCCAGATTGCAGTTAACGAGGGACTTCCCAGCTGTTTAAGTCGGAATGTCGGTTGGCCCAATTTGGTGATGTATGTGCTGTTTACTTTTCTCAATTGTTTCTATTTCTCTTCTTTTAATGACTGTCTATTGAAATCAAGCCAGATAACCCTCTATTAAATATTAAAATCATTTAACCAAGGATCGAACCATGTCTCCTGGATTAGAAGCATCCCACGTGATAGCTAGGGAGGTCCTCATTGTGAGATTCTCTGAATTATGTTGGGCCTGCAGGGAGAAGCAGGACGGTGTTACTTTCCCAGGAGAGTTAATCAAGAGAAAAGCTTGTAAGTAGAAAGCAGCTGAGTGTGGAGTTTTTTTTTTTTTTTTTTTATTAGAGATCCTTAAAATTCCAGAATGAACAGGGCTGGAGAAGTTGAAATAATTTCCTAACTTCAAATCTAAATTGGAAGTGACTCACTATGGACAGAGGTTCGTGACATTGTAGAGGAGACAGGGATCAAGAAAATCCCTATAGAAAAGAAATGCAAAAAAGCAAAATGGCTGTCTGAGGAGGCCTTACAGATAGCTGGGAAGAGAAGAGAAGTGAAAAGCAAAGGAGAAAAGGAAAGATATTCCCATCTGAATGCAGAGTTCCAAAGAATAGCAAGGAGAGATAAGAAAGCCTTCCTCAGTGTTCAGTGCAAGGAAATAGAGGAAAACAACAGATTGGGAAAGACTAGAGATCTCTTCAAGAAAATTAGAGATACCAAAGGAACATTTCATGCAAAGATAGGCTCGATAAAGGAAAGAAATGGTAGGGACCTAACAGAAGCAGAAGATATTAAGAAGAGGTGGCAAGAATACACAGAAGAACTGTACAAAAAAGATCTTCATGACCCAGATAATCACGATGGTGTGATCACTCACCTAGAGCCAGACATCCTGGAATGTGAAGTCAAGTGGGCCTTGGAAAGCATCACTACGAACAAAGCTAGTGGAGGTGATGGAATTCCAGTTGAGCTATTTCAAATCCTCAGAGGTGATGCTGTGAAAGTGCTGCACTCGATATGCCAGCAAATTTGGAAAACTCAGCAGTGGCCACAGGACTGGAAGAGGTCAGTCTTCGTTCCAATCCCAAAGAAAGGCAATGCCAAAGAATGCTCAAGCTACCACACAATTGCACTCATCTCACATGCTAGTAAAGTAATGCTCAAAATTCTCCAAGCCAGGCTTCAGCAATACGTGAACCGTGAACTTCCAGATGTTCAAGCTGGTTTTAGAAAAGGCAGAGGAACCGGAGATCAAATTGCCAATATCCACTGGATCATTGAAAAAGCAAGAGAGTTCCAGAAAAACATCTATTTCTGCTTTATTGACTATGCCAAAGCCTTTGACTGTGTGGATCACAATAAACTGTGGAAAATTCTGAAAGAGATGGGAATACCAGACCATCTGACCTGTCTCTTGAGAAACCTGTATGCAGGTCAGGAAGCAACAGTTAGAACTGGGCATGGAACAACAGACTGGTTCCAAATAGGAAAAGGAGTCCGTCAAGGCTGTATATTGTCACCCTGCTTATTTAACTTATGTGCAGAGTACATCATGAGAAATGCTGGGCTGGAAGAAACACAAGCTGGAATCAAGATTGCCGGGAGAAATATCAATAACCTCAGATATGCGGATGACACCACCCTTATGGCAGAAAGTGAAGAAGAACTAAAGAGCCTCTTGATGAAGGTGAAAGAGGAGAGTGAAAAAGTTGGCTTAAACCTCAACGTTCAGAAAACTAAGATCATGGCATTTGGTTCCATCACTTCATGGGAAATAGATGGGAAAACAGTGGAAACAGTGTCAGACTTTATTTTTTTGGGCTCCAAAATCACTGCTGATGGTGATTGCAGCCATGAAATTAAAAGACGCTTACTCCTTGGAAGGAAGGTTATGGCCAACCTAGATAGAATATTTAAAAGTAGAGACATTACTTTGCCAACACAAGTACGTCTAGTCAAGGCTATTGTTTTTCCAGTGGTCATGTATGGATGTGAGAGTTGGATGGTGAAGAAAGCTGAGCGCCACAGAATTGATGTTTTTGAACTGTGGTGTTGGAGAAGACTCTTGAGAGTCCCTTGGACTGCAAGGAGATCCAATCAATCCATCCTAAAAAAGATCAATCCTGTGTGTTCATTGGAAGGTCTGATGTTGAAGCTGAAACTCCAATACTTTGGCCACCTCATGTGAAGGGTTGACTCACTGGAAAAGATCCTAATGCTGGGTAGGATTGGGGGCGGGAGGAGAAGGGGACGACAGAGGATGAGATGGTTGGATGGCATCACCGACTCGATGGTCATGGGTTTGGGTAGACTCCGGGAGTTGGTGATGGACAGAGAGGCCTGGCGTGCTGCAATTTATGGGGTCGCAAAGAGTCGGGCACGACTGAGCGACTGAACTGAACTGAACATGGTAATTGTGCCAATAACATTTCAAGAGGGTGGTTTGGAATTCAAGTGGTCCTCCCTTAGGGGACATTTTGAGTCTGGGAGGTAGTTTCAACCAGAAGAGTTATTTCTGGAATAAACCCATCTGCATGTTCCACAAATGGGCTCTGGGTCTGCTAGGACCTATAGAAACCCAATTACTGAGCTAATCAGTGTTAGAGTAGACCAAGAAACAAAGTCCGCTTTCCTCATATGATGAAGGCATTCCCCAAATAACTGAAGCACAAATTTAGAGGCTTCTGAGCTTGCTCAGGAGCTATGTTGAGGAAGACCGGATGTGGGGTGAGCGCCTTCTCAGATAAGAATCTGCAGGTGGAAACTCACAGGTCCTGGTGAGAGTGGAGGGGCTGCTCCTTCGCAGAAGTCCTGCTTATTTCTCACTTGGTCTCTGCTCTGTTTGTTTTTTTTTAAACCCAAGATCCCACAACTGGAACTTGGATGAGGGAAAGAGGGCTGTTCTCAAAATAGGCTCAGTTCAGTTCAGTCCCTCAGTTGTATCTGACTCTTTGCGACCCATGGAACGCAGCACGCCAGGCCTCCCTGTCCATCACCAACTCCCGGAGTCCACCCAAACCCAGGTCCATTGGGTGGGTGATGCCATCCAGCCATCTCATCCTCTGTCGTCCCCTTCTCCTCCTGCCCTCAATCTTTCCCAGCATCAGGGTCTTTTCCAATGAGTCAGCTCTTCGCATCAGGTGGCCAAAGTATTGGAGTTTCAGCTTCAACATCAGTCCTTCCAATGAACACCCAGGACTGATCTCCTTTAGGATGGACTGGTTGGATATCCTTGCAGTCCAAGGGACTCTTTAAGAGTCTTCTCCAACACCACAGTTCAAAAGCATCAATTCTTCTGCACTCAGCTTTCTTTATAGTCCAACTCTCACATTCATACATGACTACTGGAAAAACCATAGCTTTAACTAGACGGACCTTGTTGGCAAAGTAATGTCTCCGCTTTTTAATATGCTATCTAGGTGGTCATAACTTTCCTTCCAAGGAGCAAGTGTCTTTTAATTTCACGGCTGCAATCACCTCAGAGCGGAGGTAAGAAAATTCCGCGGTTCTTTGATTGCAAAGCATCCCAATCCTTGAAACAGCGTCATCTTACTTCATGCCAGTTTTAAGAAGTGCAGTAGTTTCCTACGACAGAGGACCTGTGGCTAAGGGTGGCAGACTCGCCCTGGCACGTGGAGCCGGCTTCGGGCACCTGTCTCGCGGCTCGCGGGTGTCGCGCGCCCCCGGCCGGCCGCTAGGCGCGCAGCCAGGCGGCGGCTGCCGAGGCGGAAGCGAAAGCAAAAGCGAAAGCCCAGGAGCCTGGCCGTCCCGGGCTGGGGGGAGCCTCTCCCGCCGACAGAAGCGTGACGGAGCGGAGACCGCGCAAGGGGACCTCAGAGCTCAGCCCTCGGCACGCCAGCAAAGAGCCCGGGAGCCCCTACTGGTGAGCTCGTGCGCGTGGAAACCAAGAACGCTGACACAGGCGCAGCCCGCCCGGCACGCGCGCTGCGCCTCCGCCTCCCGCCCCTTTGGACCGGGGGCCTGGGGAGCGCGGCGGGCATCGTCTGGCCCCCGGGAACTCGGCGGCGGCTGGCGGAGCCGAGGTATGCGGAGGGGGTCACGGGACATGTTTTAGAGGATGAGGCTGCAGTTGGTCAGGCTTCCCAGCTCCCTCTATCAGGCCGAATGCCTTGGGTCCTAGGATGGGGGTGCTGGTGAGACGGGGTACCCAGGGCATCTTTCAGGGCAGCACAGGGTTAAAAAAAAAAAAAAGGGAAACCAGCGGCCGCTTGGGCAGAGTGGGAGTGGGGACAGGGACTGGAAGGCACCTCTGTCCTTCTCTTCCACCCCTAGATCTCGCCATGTGGCGCTCGGACCTGAGACCCTGGGCTTCCCTGCTGCTGGCGGACTTGGCCTTGCTCTGGATGCTGCAGGGGCCCCTGGGGGCCCTGCTTCCCCGCGGGCTTCCGGGCCTGTGGCTGGAGGGCACCTTGCGACTCGGTGGCCTTTGGGGGCTGCTGAGGCTGGGAGGGCTGCTGGGGTGTGTGGAAACGCTGCTGCCCCCCCTCTGCCTAGTGACCCCCCTGTTTCTCTCCCTGAGGGCTCTGGTCCCCGGGGCCTTGAGCGCCCCTCCGGTCAGAGTGGCTGCAGCCCCCTGGGCCTGGCTGCTGCTGGGGTACGGGGCGGTGGGCCTGAGCAGCGCCCTGTGGGCCGTGCTGAGCCCTCCAGGAGCCAAGGCGGAGGGGCAGGGCCAGAAGAACAGAGCGTTGATGTGGAGGCTGCTGAAGCTCTCCAGGCCTGACCTGCCTTTCCTGGTTGCCGCCTTCTCCTTCCTCTCTCTGGCCGTATTGGGTGAGTGGGGAGAGGGCGTGGGGACCCAGGGGTTGGGAGGAGGCCCCTTGGCAGCCGCACTCTGCCTGTGGTCCTCACGTCTGTTGCAGGTGAGACCCTGCTCCCTTACTATTCTGGCCGGGTGATTGACATCCTGGGGGGTGACTTTGATCCTGATGCCTTTGCCAGCGCCATCTTTTTCATGTGTCTCTTCTCTGTTGGGAGGTAGGTGATGAGCGATTTGTTAGCCCCCAGTTTTTCCAGGGGACCTCACTCTCCTGTTTTCAATCCCCTTTGTGCACAAAGCACAAAACACTCAAAACGAAGAAAAGCCTGTATTTGTTCATTCACCGTTCTGTGTCAAGCATCCATCCATTTACTCCTTCATTCGCCACCTGGCTCCAAAATCTTCAAAGTTTACATTGCTTATTATAGTTCAGATACGAGTGAGTGTAGTACAATAGGTGTTTTTGTGTTGAAGGGAATGTCTCTCAGTTGCCTCTAGGCATTTTTATCTCCTTGAAGTTCCATTTCTCTTTCCTGACTCTGACCTCCCAGCTTGTGTTTGTTTCCACAGTTAGCCTGTTGTCGGGGGGTGGGGGGCGTGTTTGTCCATCCTGACCCTTCTTCCCTGACTCATCTTGTCAGTCTCGGAAGCTCTTACTCTGAGCCTTGTCACCTTTCTTTCCAACATCTTTACTCGTCACTGTATTTACTTTCCCTTTTGTTTTTCAACACAGCCAGAAATCTGCTGTCTACAAACTAACTAACTAACTACTTGGTAGGGCTGGGACCAGGATGAGGTTCACCAGGTCCTCTTTTCTCCTTCCTCTGTTGATTCCTGCCCCTCATATCTCTTATTTGTTTCTCTTCTGCTCTCTTGATATACTACCCCCAACTTTGTGCTTTTGCTTCTCCTTCCCTCCGCCTTCCTCTCTGCATCTCTCTCCCCTTCATCCTCCAACCCTCTCTCCCCGCAGCTCACTGTGTGCAGGCTGCCGAGGAAGCATCTTCCTCTTCACCATGTCCAGAATCAACCTGCGGATCCGGGAGATACTTTTCTCCTCCCTCCTGCGCCAGGACCTCCCTTTCTTCCAAGAGACTAAGACAGGTAAGGCCTGGGGTGCAGGTCTGGGGTCCCCCTGCATGTTTCTTGCCCATCTGCTGCCGCCCACCTGCACCCAGCTGGTCCTGCCTGCATCCCTGGTGCCAGGGCCGGGAGCTGCTTTTCTCTCTTTGGGGACCTGTCTTGCAAGGAGGGAGGGCTCCGTGAGATGATCGGGAGGTCAGGAGGGAGTTTCTGGGGGTTCTGCATTACAACACGTGGTTTCCATGCCTGTTCTGTCCTGCCCAGGGGAGCTGAATTCCCGGCTGAGCTCGGATACCAAACTGATGAGTACTTGGCTTCCTTTGAACACCAATGTGCTGTGTCGAAGCCTGGTGAAAGTGCTGGGACTTTACAGCTTCATGCTCAACCTGTCACCTCGACTCACCTTCCTCTCTCTGTTCGAGGTGCCTCTCACGATAGCGGCTGAAAAGGTGTACAATGCCCGCCATCAGGTATGTGCGGATGCTGGGGAATCCCCAGGGAAGACCACACCCCAGGGACTTTATGTGAACGTGTGTGTTTCCGAGAGAGGAGTGGGGAGAGAGGGAGAGATTTTCAGATGTTGAATGTGGCTCCCTGCGCTATACTTTAAATTCTTGTTGCTTATCTACTTTGTGTTAGTGATTTATATCTGTTAACCTCAAACTCCAAATGTATCCCCTCCTCCACCTTTGGTAACCATAAGTTATTTTGTTTTTTTTTTTATGTCTGTGAGTCTGTTTCTGTTTTGTGTATAGATTCACTTGTATTATTTTTTTAGATTGCACATATAAACAATATCATATAATATTTGTCTTTCTCTGTCGTACTTCACTTAGGGTGAAGGGACTGGAGTGGGCTATGGCGGGGGGGGGTTGGCTGTCTTCTGCCAAATTGGCCTGCTCCATCCTTGGCCCCGCTGTTCCAGGCAGTCCTTCTGGAGATCCAGGACGCTGTGGCGAAAGCCGGGCAGGTGGTGCGGGAGTCGGTTGGAGGGCTGCAGACCGTGCGCAGTTTTGGAGCCGAGGAGCAAGAGGTCCGTCGCTATAAGGACGCCCTTGAACGATGCCGGCGGCTGTGGTGGCGACGGGACCTGGAACAGGCCCTCTATCTGCTCTTAAGGAGGGTGAGCAAGCTGAGGGCTGGAGGAAGGGTGCAGGTCGGGGCTGGTCTTGGGGGTCCTTGGGGTTCCTGATGCCTTTGCCAGTGCCATCTTTTTCATGTGTCTCTTCTCTGTTGGGAGGTAGGTGATGAGTGATTTGTTAGCCCCCAGTTTTTCCGGGGGATCTCACTCTCCTGTTTTCAATCCTCTTTGTGCACAAAGCACAAAATACTTGAAAGAAGAAAAGTCTGTGTTCGTTCATTTGCAGTTCGTGTCAAGCATCCATCCATTTATTCCTTCATTTGCCACCTGGCTCCAACATCTTCAAAGTTTATATTACTTATTGTAGTTACAGAGTCGAGTGAATGTAGTGTAACAGGTGGTTTTGTGTCGGATGGAATGTCTCGTCGTCGGGGCAGGGAGGCCAAAGAGTGGGAGGCCCTCAGGCCCCCTTTCTTCTCCGTCCAGATGCTGCACTTGGCGGTGAAGGTGCTCTTGCTGAACTGTGCACTGCAGCAGATCCTGGCTGGGGACCTCACCCGCGGCGGGCTGCTCTCCTTCCTGCTCTACCAGGAGGACGTGGGCAATTACATGCACGTGAGTCGGGAGCTGTGCGTGCTCTCATTTTCCTCCTTTGGCTTCTATTTGTTCCCCTTAAAAAACAAACTGAAATGACCCCAACTCACTGTCATTTAAAATTTCAAACTTGGGTTAAAAAAAGAGGAAAATGATAAATCTATAAACATGAACCCTCTTGTACTCAGCATCTTTTTTTTTAACTTTTTGTTTATTTTAATTTTTTTAAAGAAAACTTTTTATTGTATATTGGTATATAGCAGGTTAACATGTGGAGAAGGCAATGGCAGCCCACTCCAGTACTCTTGCCTGGAAAAGCCCATGGACGGAGGAGCCTGGTAGGCTGCAGTCCATGGGGTCGCAAAGAGTCGGACATGACTGAGCAGCTTCACTTTCACTTTTCACTTTCCTGCACTGGAGAAGGACATGGCAACCCATTCCAGTGTTCTTGCCTGGAGAATCCCATGGAGAGAGGAGCCTGGTGGGCTGCCGTCTATGGGGTCGCACAGAGTCGGACACGACTGACGCGACTTAGCAGCAGCAGCAGCAGCTGATTAACAACATTATGACAATTTCAGGTGTACAGCAAAGTGAATCAGTTATGCATATATATATATATATATATCCATTCTTTTTTAGATTCTTTTCCCATGTAGTTTCATTACAGCATTTTGAGTAGAGTTCCCTGTGCTCTACAGTAGGTCCTTATTAGTTACCTATTTTATATATAATTGTGTGTATATATCAGAGGATATAGACTATAGTTCTCTGTGCTATACAGGGGGACCTTGTTTTTTATCTCCCAGCATCTAACAGTTATCAACTCATGGCCAATCTTGTTTCATCTGTACCACCCACCGACCTCTCCCCACCCATATTACTTTGAATCAAAGCCAAGATATGGTTTCATCTGTGAATATGTATCTCTAAATGTAAACATTACAAATATATAACCACAAAGCCATGATCATACCAAAAAAATTAACAATAAGCTCACCAAATACAGTCAGTGGTCAGATTTCCACGTTTCATAGAGGTATATATTATATTGATCTCTTTTTTTCTCTCTCATATACATCTTTGGTGGCAACAATCAATAAAGCTTAGTGTCACGATCTGTTAAATTATTCAGGATTGCAAAAATAGTGACACCTTGTCATTCCTTCATTTATTAGCCAGGATGCAGCTCTTAGGGGAGACGTCTTCTTATGTGCTGATTGGCTGTTGAGTGGTCTAGTTTGATTAGGAAAGGTAGAATGAGCATTTAGTTCTTTCCCTATAGATGTGTGCTCAGTTGCTCAGTCCTGTTCGACTGTTTGCAACCCCATGGACTGTAGCCTGCCAGGCTCCTCTGTCCATGGGATATTAAGGCAAGAATACTGGAGCAGGTTGCCATGCCCTCCTCCAGGGATTCTTCCTGACCAGGAATTGAACCTTTGTCGCCTGTGTGGCAGGCAGATTCTTTACCACTGAGCCTCCTGGGACACCCTCCTTATATATACCAGTTTTTTTTAGATTAGTTTATTTTCTATTTTTTAACTTTACAATATTGTATTTGTTTTGCCTTACATTGACATGAATCCACCATGGGTGTACATGTTTTCCCCTTCCAGAACCCCCCTTCCACCTCCCTCCCCATCCCATCCCTCCGGGTCATCCCGGTGCCAGTTTTGAAAAGTAATTAGTTACTGCATCTTGGGCTTTAGTTTATAGTTTTTGCAAACATCTCTTACATGTGGAGAGCTGTGTGAGGCAGTCTGGTGGCTGCAAAGATGAGGTGGGCACAGTGCTTGCATTTAAGGAGCCCCTGTTTCACCAGGCTAGACAGCTGTGTGCAAGGAACACAGCACAGTAGCTGGAAAGGTCTAGAGATGAAGGTGACGCTGGATGGGAGGAGTAAAGATGTCTCCATCCTTTACATTACAAATTGGAATAATGGGGTGTTGGTGCCCAGTTTAAGTTGAGTCAAATGCACTTATTCCTGATGGTCCAGTGGTTAGGAATGTGCTTCCACTGCAAGGTGGATGGGTTTGATCCCTGGTGGGGCAACTAGGGTCCCACTTGCCACCTGGGGCAGCCAAAATTCTTTGTAAAAATCTTTTTTTTTTAGACTCTTATACTAGTTATCTCATATGGAAGCCATCTGCTTCATTATTCACGAAAGTGAAAGTGTTAGTTGCTCAGTTGCATCCCAGTCTTCAACCCCGTGGACTATAGCCCGCCAGGCTCCTCTGTCCATGAAATTCTCCAGGCAAGAATACTGGAGCGGGTTGCCATTCCTTTCTCCAGTTAAAAAAACTTTTCTAAGAAAGTTCTTTTTTTTTTTTTTTAAATCTTTAAAAATTAAAGGTGGTGATCTTTTTGGGACAAGGGGAGAAGCCCAGCTGGGGTGGAGTGCGGCGGGGCTGTGTGAGGAGCTGGGAAGCTGGTTCCTGGTGCAGCTGCCTTTGCTTAGCTGAGCCCTGCCCTCCTGTTTTGCAGACCCTGGTGTACATATTTGGGGACATGCTGAGCAACGTGGGGGCAGCCGAGAAGGTGTTCCGCTACCTGGACCGAAAGCCAAATCTGCCTCCACTGGGGACTCTGGCCCCACCCACTCTGCAGGGCCTGGTGAATTTCCAGAACGTCTCCTTTGTATATCCCAGTCGCCCTGATCAGCCTGCGCTCCAGGTGCCCGATGAGGGAAGACTGGGCCCCTGATTCCCTGCGTGGATGATGGGCCTCCGAGGAGAGGGGAGGCCAGGAGAAGGGGGCAGGCCTCTGACTCTTCCCCGGCTGTTCTAGGGTGTGACGTTCACCCTGAGTCCTGGGCAGATGACGGCGCTGGTGGGGTCCAACGGGTCTGGGAAGAGCACGGTGGCCGCGCTGCTGCAGAATCTGTACCAGCCCACCGAGGGCCAGGTGCTGCTGGACGGGGCGCCCGTCTCCCAGTATGAGCACCGCTACCTGCACCGCGAGGTGGGCAGGACGGAGAACGTGGGCCGCGGGCCGGGGAGGGGGTTGGGGCGGGAACCCAAGGGGTCGGCGGTGAGGGGGGCGGGCGAGAAGGAAGGGCAGGTCCCTGCCGCGGGGGTTTCCGCACAGCCCTCTGTTCCTGTCGCCTCGCTCAGGTGGTCTTGGTAGGGCAGGAGCCCGTGCTGTTCTCGGGCTCGGTGAGGGACAACATCACCTACGGCCTGAAGGGCTGCAGCGACGAGAAGGTGCTGGCTGCGGCCCGGGCGGCCCGGGCGGAGGAGTTCATCCGCGAGCTGGAGCTCGGGCTCGATACAGGTACCTGCGCCCGCGTCCTGGGCGCTGAGGCCGCCTGACCCCTCGGGAGCCTGTGTTCCCAGAGAACTGGCCGCCCCAGAGGTCCCCCCCCCCCCGCCACCCCCGGCCACGGGCGCTCGTCCTCCGGAGCGGCGCCTGTGGAAGTACCAGCCGCGCTTGTGAAGCGGGCGTTGTCCGGACCCCTATCTCTGAGCAGAGGGTTTCTCGGTCTCCTCAGAGGTGGGGGAGAAAGGCAGCCAGCTGGCGGTGGGGCAGAAGCAACGTCTGGCCATCGCCCGGGCCCTCGTGCGGGACCCCCGCGTCCTCATCCTGGATGAAGCCACCAGCGCCCTGGACGCGGAGTGTGAGCAGGCTGTGAGTGCGGGGCGGCGGGACCCCTCCTGGGGCCGGGCCGGGCGGGGACCTCCCCGATGCCTCTGAGGCTGCCTGACCCCGCGGAGGGTGGAGGGCAGCGCTGACCTTGCCCTTCTGCTCTGTGCTACCTTCTCGTGGCTCACGCCTCTTCCCCCTAAGCCCCGTGGGCCCGGGTGGTCCAGCCCCTTCTTACCTGGCACCCGGGGCATCGCGATCCTCCCCCTCCAGCTGCAGGACTGGAGAGCTCACGGGGCCCGCACGGTGCTGGTGATCGCCCACAGGCTGCAGACGGTTCAGAACGCCGACCAGGTCCTGGTGCTGAGGCAGGGGCGGCTGCAGGGGCCCGAGCAGCTCGTGAACGGGCAGGACCTCTACTCCTGGCTGGTGCAGCAGAACCAGAGAGTGGAGACCCCAGACACGCCCGGGTCTGCTCAGGGCCATCTCAGCGACCCGGAGTAGCTCCTGCTTTGGGTTTTCCTGGGGGTGTTCCCCTGGCTGGTTGTTTTTGGAATTGGATTTAGACCGTGGGTACTTCGCTGGGGCCCTGGGAGGGCGGGGAATGGGAGACGTGGTATCTCTCTGCATCCAGGAACCTTAGTTCCTTGATGAACAGAGCTTTGCCTAGTGTTGAGTACTGTACTGTGGCATCTTGAATATATTTAAAACTATTTTTCTTTACATAAATAGCATACATTTGTATAGTAAATTTAGACAATAAGACAGGTAAGAAGGACAAAAGTAAAATTATGCACTATTTCATGTCCCAGAGATACTCACCATGACTATTTTGCTGGCTGTCTGATCAGTCTTTGGATTGTTCTTTGAGATACATAAATATTCATGAGTTTGCCCTTCTCTGTAATTTTCTCAATTCCCACCAGGTTCTGATATTTTGGAGACTACTAGGATATGGAGGGGCAGAGCACTGTTCCCTAATTAACAGTATTAATAAAACTTTGATAACGGCTACTGTGTACAGTGTTTTAATATGTGTAGGAAATATGCGAAGTCTTATTCATGTGTTATCATTTTTAATCCGTATCCTCAACCGTTTGAGGTTGTTTACCCTTATCCCCATTGTGTGTATGAGAAAACTGAGTCTCAAAGAGATTAAAGGACTTTCCCAAGGCTGCACAGTGGTGGAATTGGACTTGGAATCCAGGCCTGACCCCAGAGTCCACACTCTCAACCAATTATATTGCATCTTGTGTTATAGTCTACTGTATAATCAGATCTCGTAAAGCTCTTTTTCACTTCTAGTTGTGAACAGCTCTGAATCCCTTATCTTCTCTCTAATCCCATTGTTACAACTTTCATTCATTGTGTTGTGAAAGTGTTAGTCACTCAGTCATTTCTGACTCTTTTCGACCCCATGGACTGTAGCCCACCAGGCTCCTCTGTCCATGGGATTCTCCAGGCAGGAATACTGGAGTGGGTGGCCATTCCCTTCTCCAAGGGTTTTTCCTAATCCAGGGATTGAGCCTGAGTTTCCTGCATCACAGGCAGATGTTTTACCATCTGAGCCACAGGGGAATGATCTCATGTCCAAAGAGGTTCCCCTACCATTGGTTCATCTCTTCCAGACGTTGTTAATGAAGTCATTTTTCTTTCTAGGGGATGAGTAAAGCAGTATCACTCCTGAAAAACCCTTCCTGTGTCCCTACTCTTTTCTGCGCTGATATTTCTTCCCCAGAAACACAGCTTATCTAGCCCATTTCTCTCTGCTTTTCCTTTTGGAAAGGACGTTTCATCCATGACAAACTTCCTGCCCTCCTGATATTTTTGTGCCTCTGAATATGGTGCTCCCTGCCATTCCCTAAACGGCTCTCCTGTTAGGCCCTAGTTCTTTAAGATTCACCTCAGGGTTTAAGTCTCCCGGGAATCCTTCTCTTATAGTCTCAGTGTTCCTTTCCACGCATTCCTGCTGCTCTGCTCCGGGGGCTCACCTCTCTCACTGTCCCTATTAAGTTCTCCACCCCCACCATCGACCTCTGTCCTTAAACTAGACCGTGAGCCCCTGCAGGGGAGGCCATCTGTCTTCTTAAGCTTTATATCTACTGCGTGGCACAGGGCTCCATTCACATTGAATGATAATAATAAATGTTTTGGGTAAATGAATAAATCTCCTTCCTCTACTGTCTTCCATCTCAATATTCCTTACACATACAAATCACTGACATTCCAAAGCTGTACACGTCACTGGTTCCTGGAAGGTCTTAACATTTGCTATTTTTTAGAAAACTGAAACTTTCGCTTTCCCAGAAGTAGCAGGTACTTACCAGACTAGCAATGAACTCACCAAAACTTTTGTTGTTTTGGATTTGTTTCTGCCTGGCAACTGCTGGGATCAGGGCGAGGCCAGAGTAAGTAACTTCCTATGCGTGTAAACCTTTACTTCATCCGCGGTTGTCCTGCTCCACACCTGTTTATTGCTCAAATTTCACCCAGGGCAAAATAAGCATTGGGAGAGAGAGAAAGTGAAAGGGAAAGTCGCTCAGTCGTGTCTGACTCTCTGCGACCCCATGGACTGTATAGTCCATGGAATTCTCCAGGCTAGAATACTGGAGTCAGTAGCCTTTCAAATTTCACCGAGGGTGAAATAAGCATTGGGAGAAAGAGAAGGCCGGCCTGATTCTTCTCCCTCCCCATCAACTGTCTTTCCTCCATCTGTAGAATAGGAATAATAAGTTCTGTATCCCCTACGTTGTGGGAGCTATAGTCTTCACGGAGAAAAGAATCTATTAAAATTCTTTGGTAACCTCAGTATAATTACACCCATGGATTCATAACACCTAAAACTTGAAAGACATCTTAAAAATAGTATAGCTGTCAAATATTTTACAGATAGGGAAAGGGGCCTGAAATCAGAGAGCCCATCAGTGAGAGAGCTGGGAGGGAAACTCAGGCATCTGGATGGGCAGAACAGGAAGGTGCAGCAGACCTTAGGATCATAAGAAGTCATGAAAATGTGTTATCCTTGAGGGACAGTCCCAGGTAAGACTGACTTCAGAGACACAGAAAAACATTCCCCAACAGTGTATTCAACAGACTCCTACAAGTGTTGTCTGCCTGGTAACCACAGGCATTAGTAATTCTGATTTGTCCAGAGTTCCAGTTCTTTTTTTAAAAATTATTTATTGTTTTTTTTTTTTTTTTTTGGCTGTGCTGGGTTTTGGTTGATGCTTGAGGGCTTCCTCTAGTTGTGGTGAGTGGGACACTCTCCGGTTTTGGTGAGTGGGACACTCTCCGGTTGTGGTGAGTGGGACATTCTCTTCTAGGATTTGAAATAGCTCAAGTGGAATTCCATCACCTCCACTAGCTTTGTTCGTAGTGATGCTTCCTAAGGCCCACTTGACTTCACATTCCAGGATGTCTGGCTCTAGGTGAGTGATCATACCATCATGATTGTCTGGGTCGTGAAGAACTTTTTTGTACAATTCTTCTGTGTATTCTTGCCACCTCCTCTTAATATCTTCTGCTTCTGTTAGGTCCCTACCATTTTTGTCCTTTATCGAGCCCATCTTTGCATGAAATGTTCCCTTGATATCTCTAATTTTCTTGAAAAGATCTCTAGTCTTTCCCATTCTATTGTTTTCCTCTATTTCTTTGCACTGATCACCGAGGAAGGCTTTTTTATCTCTCCTTGCTATTCTTTGGAACTCTGCATTCAAACGGGTATATCTTTCCTTTTCTCCTTTGCTTTTCTCTTCCTGTCTTTTCACAGATATTTGTACGGCCTCCTCAGACAGCCATTTTGCTTTTTTGCATTTCTTTTTCTTGGGGATGGTCTTGATTCCTGTCTCCTGTACAATGTCACGAATCTCCATCCATAGTTCATCAGGTATTCTGTCTATCAGATCTAGTCCCTTAAATCTATTTCTCACTTCTACTGCATAGTCATAAGGGATTAAGTGCTGCACTCAATATGCCAGCAAATTTGGAAAACTCAGCAGTGGCCACAGGACTGGAAAAGGTCAGTTTTCATTACAATCCCAAAGAAAGGCAATGCCAAAGAATGCTCAAACTACCGCACAATTGCACTCATCTCACATGCTAGTAAAGTAATGCTCAAAATTCTCCAAGCCAGGCTTCAGCAATACGTGAACCGTGAACTTCCAGATGTTCAAGCTGGTTTTAGAAAAGGCAGAGGAACCAGAGATCAAATTGCCAACATCCGATGGATCATCGAAAAAGCAAGAGAGTACCAGAAAAACATCTATTTCTGCTTCATTGACTATGCCAAGGCGTTTGACTGTATGGATCACAACAAACTGTGGAAAATTCTGAAAGAGATGGGAATCTCAGACCACCTGACCTGCCTCTCGAGAAACCTGTATGCAGGTCAGGAAGCAACAGTTGGAACTGGACATGGAACAACAGACTGGTTCCAAATAGGAAAAGGAGTACGTCAAGGCTGTATATTGTCACCCTGCTTATTTAACTTATATGCAGAGTATATCATGAGAAACGCTGGGCTGGAGGAAGCACAAGCTAGAATTAAGATTGCCAGGAGAAATATCAATAACCTTAGATATGCAGATGACACCACCCTTATGGCAGAAAGTGAAGAAGAACTAAAGAGCTTCTTGATGAAAGTGAAAGTGGAGACTGAAAAAGTTGGCTTAAAGCTCAACATTCAGAAAACTAAGATCATGGCATCTGGTCCCATCACTTCATGGGAAATAGATGGTGAAACAGTGGAAACAGTGGCTGACTTTATTTTTCTGGGCTCCAAAATCACTGCAGATGGTGACTGCAGCCATGAAATTAAAAGACGCTTACTCCTTGAAAGGAAAGTTATGACCAACCTAGACAGCATATTTAAAAGGATAGACATTACTTTGCCAACAAAGGTTTGTCTAGTCAAGGCTATGGTTTTTCCAGTGGTCATGTATGGATGTGAGAGTTGGACTATAGAGAAAGCTGAGTGCTGAAGAATTGATGCTTTTGAACTGTGGTGTTGAAGAAGACTCTTGAGAGTCCCTTGGACTACAAGGAGATCCAACCAGTCCATCCTAAAGGAGATCAGTCCTGGGTGTTCATTGGAAGGACTGACGTTGAAGCTGAAACTCCAATACTTTGGCCACCTGATGTGAAGAGTTGACTCATTGGAAAAGACCCTTATGCTGGGAAGGATTGAGGGCAGGAGGAGAAGGGGATGACAGAGGATGAGATGGCTGGATGGCATCACCGACTTGATGAACATGGGTTTGGGTGGACTCTGGGAGTTGGTGATGGACAGGGAGGCCTGGCGTGCTGCAGTTTGTGGGGTCACAAAGAGTTGGACACGACTGAGTGACTGAACTGAACTGGGGCACTCTCTGGTTGCGGTACGAGGGCTTCTGATGCGGTGGCTTCTCTTGCTGCAGCGCACAGCCTCTAGGGCACTTGGGCTTCAGTAGTTGTGGTGTGTAGTTGCCCCACGGCATGTGGGATCTTCCCAGACCAGGGATCGAACCCGCAGCCCTGCAGTGGCAGGTGGATTCTTAACCACTGGACCACCAGGGAAGTCCAGTTCTAGTTCTTTTCATTTTCTGCTCCCACTGCCCGTCACCGTTTGACTCCCACCCCTTAAACTCCCTGTCTTCTCATCACTTACCTTCAGGGTCTTTCCACTCAGTCATGTGCTGCTCTTTCCAAAGCAAGATATGAATGGTGAAGAGGAATCTTAGGAAACTCTCAGATTACTGTGGGTCCCCAAACAACCTCCCACCCTGTCTGCCCTGCCCAGTGTGGGAACAACATTGAACTTCAAGTCTTTCACTCACGCCGCAGCTGGGTGGGGCAGCCACTTGCCTCTGAATGGCAGTGGGGCCTCTGAAGGAAGTGTGGAGTTGTCAGAATCTGCAGAGAAAGGACCAGGGGGAAGGGAAAACAAAGATCTTCCCTGTTTTAGGTGCTGAGTGAGAGGGGCATCCATTTACTTGAATCCAGTGCCATCTGCTGGTCCTGGGAAATACTGAGTTTCAAGGACTTTTATGAATTACAATATTCAGTATCAATAATCATTCACGGAGTGCTTTCTGTGCGCTCCTGCTAGCTAAAACCCTGCCATACCTTACTGTACCTTTAAGGTAATCTTATGTGGCATGTGTTACTTTCCCAATTGTAAGCATGAGAAATGGAGACTGAGAAACATTTGCTCACTTGCCTGGGACACAGAGCTAGGTAAAGGTGGACTTTGCCCAACTTCACATATTTAGAACATATTTAAGAATACAAAGGTATACACAAAGACAGTTGAAGAGAAAGGGAGGGAATATAAGCTAGTTTTCGAAGATTTATAGTAGAAAACTAATAGGAACTATCTAAAGAAGGGAGAAACTAACTGCATTATATAAAGATAAAATTCTCAAGATAATGCCAACACAAACACCTTCCCAAAAATCTGAAAGACTGCAATTTAGAAAAACACAAAAAGATACAGTGAAAGGTTTAAAAAATGCAATACTCATATAAACATATTTAATAGAAAATTAGACTGAATCCATTTGCCATGTTAATAATTGTAAATGGACTTAACTCATTTAAAGTTAAAATATTTTCAGATTAGATTCAAAGCAAAACTGTGCTGCTTACAATATACAAAAGATATGCTTAAAAATACAGTGACTCAGAAAGATTCTTTTTTTTTTTTTTCATTTTTAAAGTTTAATTTTTTGGCCACTCCATGTGGCATGTGGATCTTAGTTCCCTGACCAGAAATCAAACCCACTCCTCTTGCAGAGAAAGCATGGAATCTTAACTACTGGATTGCTAAGGAAATCCTGAAAGATTCATTCATTTATTCAACAAATAAAATGAGAGACAAAGGCATAAAAAAAGAGAATGTATACCTAAAGAAAGCGGAGGTCGCAATCTTATTATTAAACAAGGTGACATTCAGATCCATCTCCCCAAATTGATTGAGACAAAAAGGCACTTTATAATGGAAAGTGTAAAATTAAAAATGGATATCTAAGAGATATGTAAGTTCCAAATAGCATACAAGTAACCATCATAGAGCAGAAATTAAGGAAGATACTAGGGAAATATTCAGAAAGGTAGTAATAGGTGATTTTAATTCACTTTTCTTAGGACTAGAGAAATCAAGTAGACAAAAGGTATGAACACAGAAGATGCTACCAACTTAGTCAAAAGTTAGATCTGATGGATGTATATTAACATCTTCTCATTGAAAACTGGGAACACTCAGAATAAGAGACACAGATGCATGGAACAATTTTATGGACTCTGAGGGAGAAGGTGAGGGTGGGACGTTCTGGGAGAATGGCATTGAAATATGTATATTATCATATGTGAAACAGAACACCATTCCATGTTCGATGCATGTGACAAGGGCTCAGGGCCGGGGCAATGGGATGATCCAGAGGGATGGGATGGGGAGGGAGGTGGGTGGGGGGTCCAGGAAGGGGAACACATGTAAACCCATGGCTGATTCATGTCAATGTATGGCAAAAACTACTACAATATTGTAAAGTAATTAGCCCCCAACTAAAATAAATAAATTTATTAAAAAAAATAAAAATTAAAATAAATAAATAAATTAAAAAAAAAAAAAAAGAAAGAAAACTGGGAACACAATTTTTCAAGTTTCAACAAAGTATGGAAAATGGACCACACATTCTGGCACAATAAACTTCAGTAATTTCCCCCCAAAAGTAGGAATGATTTAGATACAATTCTCCGACTATAATGAAACAAACTAGATAATAATAATAAGGTCAGAAAAGATAAATGCCCTTCCACATGGAAACTTAAAGAAACAGTGTTTCTCTTGGGCCAGAGAGTGAGAAAGCAACAACTGAAAAATTTCTAGAAAAATGACAATTGAAAATCACGTATCAAAACTTTTAGGATATGGCTAAAGCAGTGTTCAGAGGAGAAGTCATGACCTTAATTACTCATATCAATAAAAGGAAAGAATGAAATGAAGTGAATTAAGTGAAAAGGAAACAAAATCAAATGGAAACAACCTAAGTGTCTATTGGTAGATGAATGGATAAAGAAGATGTGGTACATACATACGATGGAAAATTACTCAGCTGTAAGAAAATAAAATCATGCCTTTAGCAGCAACATGGGTGGGCCCAGCAGGTATCACACTAAGGCAAAATAAGTCAGAGAAAGACATACACTGTATGATTTCACTTATATGTGGAATCTGAAAAACAACAGGTGAACAAACAAAAAGCAGAAAGACACGTAGTACACGTGGTTGCCAAAGGGGAGGGGATTGGGGAGAATGAGTGAAATAGGTGAGGGAGATTCAGAGGCGTAAACCTCCAGTTACAAAATAAATGCGTCACAAGAATGAAATCCACAGGGTGGCTAAAACAGTGAATACTATGGTAATAACTTTGTATGATGACAGATGGTATCTAGATTTATCATGTTGATTACTTTGTAATGTATAGAAGTATCAAATCACTATGTTGTACACTTGGAACTAACACAGTGTTGTAACCTAATTATATCTCAATAAAAAATAATAAAGTCACCAAGATAGCGATTGAAGAGATACTTTTGGCAGGTAATAGAATGATTTTTTAACACCCTAAAGGAACAGCTGCATCTACCACCCCCAGCTTCTCTCACTACCTAGAGAACAGGGAGGCAAAGCGGAAGAGGGGTGCAAAATGAGAAGTGAGTTCTGGGGGAAAACCACAGAAAAGCCCATATCTCTATGAAGTAGAGCTCTTGGTTGAAGTCAGGCAGGAAAAGAAAAATAAACCCCCCCATCTTAGTTTTCAAACGCATACAAGTAGAATAAAAAACAAAAATGTGGGAGAAGGCAACTAGGCATGACCTCTCTGTTTATTAGCTGTCTCCCCGAAATGTCTAGTTTCTCTGAAGAGCGTGGGAAACCCAAATCCTCCCACTGGGGACGCTGGCAAGCAGTACAGAAAACGACTCAACAAAGCTTCTGATTGGACCAGCCAGGTGCTGCGATTTATTCAAGCTGTATCCGAGGCCAATGGCAAGGGAGAGTCCCCGGTTGGTGTTGCCTTCTCTCTCTGGTTGACTTTGCTACCTTTTCCTACAGATGGTCTCCCTGGCATTCCTTGTTCCTGATCCATGAGACCACTGACTTCTTTTTAAGAGACAGGGGTGGAGGTCTATCCTGGCACCAAAGTTATAATACGATTGTTCAGTCATTTTGACCTTTTGTGCATCTTATTGCAGGGATGTTAAAGATGTAGAAATGAGGTTCTCCTGGGTTCCCAAGTAAGAAATACAGTGCAATGAAAACAGCATCGCCCGTGGACTAACTTCCTGCGAACTTTGGTTCATTCTCTCATTACTTCACCTGTAGAAGGGAAGTCATGACAGTATCCCAGTGAAGGGTTGTTCTGATGACTCTGTCTCCCTCCTCCTGCCCCTCATATTCATACTGTGCCTAGAAAAAGGATTCGTAACAAGCAGCTGACAGATATTAACTCTAACTGTTAAGACGCAGTCAAGTTAGATTTCAGAACGTACGCGCTGTGACACATTCACACCGGAAGTGAGAAAGAACAGCGCTGCTAACTTCCGGTCCAGCATCTGTATCCTCCAGTCTTCCCCATCTAAGGAGTCCTTCTCCTCCCTCCAAACGCAAGCACAAGCCCCGTTTATCTGTGTTCTCTGGGCCCCACGGCCCTCTTCTCCCCATGGGCTCTGGTTTTTCTCTGAGAGAAGGTGCAGGAGCCCTGCCAGGGCGCTGGCGGCAGAGGTGGGGAGACAGGCTTAGCCCTGAGCGGCCTTCTCATCTCCGGCCTTGACTGCTTCTGGTACCGCCAGGTCTCGTTCTCACTCACTCAGCCCCAAGCAGAACATTTTTCTTCATTTTCAGACCAGGTGAGATACATGAGGAAGATACATAGGTATTTGTGTGAAGAAAGAAGGAAGTTAAAATTCACCGGCTCAAGCTCCTTCGGATGGCTACCTTTTTTTTTTCCTACTCAGCACCACATACACCCTTCCGACTGGGGCAACACCCCCACCCAGCTCTAGAACACTCACAGCCAGAACACTCACACTCACAACAGGTGACACATCCATACACTTAGTCCATTTCTGACCTGTGGTCAGGCTCTTAATTCATCAATATTCTAATCTACCTGAGGACTCTGGGCGACATTCTGGTTCCTGTCCTAGCAAGTCAAGTGAGGCTGTGGTAACAAGGACTGCTGCTGCCTTTTTTTTTTGGCCGCACTGCATGGCCTATGGCGGAGAAGGCAATGGCACCCCACTCCAGTACTCTTGCCTGGAAAATCCCATGGGTGGAGGAGCCTGGTGGGCTGCAGACCCATGGGGTCGCTGGGAGTCGGACATGACTGAGCGACTTCACTTTCACTTTTCCCTTTCATGCACTGGAGAAGGAAATGGCAACCCACTCCAGTATTCTTGCCTGGAGAATCCCAGGGATGGCGGAGCCTGGTGGGCTGCCGTCTATGGGGTCACACAGAGTCGGACACGACTGAAGTGACTTAGCAGCAGTAGCAGCATGGCCTATGGGGTTTTAGTTCCTGATCAGGGACTGAACCCGAGCCCCTTGCGGTGGGGTCCCAGTCACTGAACCTCCAGGGAGGACCCATTATCAAATGCCTTAATTAAGCAAGTTATTTCTGACTCACACAGCATCTGTTGTAGGTTCAGGTGATTCTCCAGGGACCTTCTTTCCCCAATGACTCGTCTCATTAGACTGCTTTTATATACTGATTCCCACATTTGAGTACAAGCCTGTTTTGGGTGACTTGGTGATGTTGCCAAAATTGGACCTCTTTACATCAGTGCCAGATTACATCTTGGCAACAGAGTTTTGGTGAAGTATAAAGAAATAACTTTATTCCTTTGCCAGGCTGTGGGGGGGGGGTACAGGAGGAGGAAGTAGTGAGGAGTCTCACAGTGTTCAAGGAGCAGGGGGGTGGTCAGCTCGTGGACATTCTTCTGATTGGTCGGTGATGGGATAATCTGGAGTCAGCATCATCAGCCTTCTGGTTCCTGGGATCTGGGGTCTACATGCTTGTGGGCAGCCTACAGTTAAGGTCTTCCTCCAGGGAGCGCTTTCAGTATCTGCAAAACAGCTCACAGGATATGACTCAGAATATTATCTATAGTCCTTGAGGAGGAACTAAAGGTCCTTGCCTTTGTATAACGGCTCAGCTATTACTATTTTGTCTTGTTTGACTGCTTCATTTTTTTTTTTGCATTTTCTCATTTCTTCGATTGAGGTTTTTCTACAGAGGGAAGGCAGGTGGAGGACTTGGGTGGGGGTTCTATTCTGGGAAGACATCATAGGGTCCTGGCCGGTTACAATAGGGGAAGAGAAAAGTCCTCCAGAATTTAACGATCAATGTGGGAGGATTCTCCTCTCAGGGGGGCTAGAACTAGTCTCTGGCAGCTATAGGAGAATAGGAGCTGAAGTTTTCCGTATGCCTAAGGAACAGAGAAAGTTGGTGAACGCTAGCAACGTCTTCCATACTGCCCCATCTGTTTCTTTCTTTCTTTTAAAATTTTGATTTTGTTTTTGTTTCCCATAGGTCGTGGAACCTTAGCTCCGCAACCAGGGATCAAACCCAGGCCCATGGTAGTGAGAGCACAGACTCTTCACCATTGGACCACCAGAGAACTGTCCCCATCTTTTTCTTATTCTTCCTGCCATGTTCTTCCAGGGGAAGAAATATTTATTCTGATGCCTCAGATCCCAGGGCAGGGCATGTTTACTAAGAGTAGGGGGACACTAAAGGTTACAAAGTTGCATTTCACCTCCCCCCGCCTTCATACTTATTTAATTTAAAAATCTGAGGTTGAGCTGCCTTTCCTATTTTTGTGTGTGTGCATGCTTAGCCGTGTCTGACTCTGTGACCCTCATGGACTGTAGCCGCCAGGCTCCTCTGTCCATGGGAGTTTTCAGGCAAGAACGCTGGAGTGGGTGCCGTTTTTATTCCAGGGGATCTTCCCAACCCAGGGACTGAACACATGTTTCTTTTGTCTCCTGTACTGACAGGCAGATTTTTTTTACCACTAGTGCCCCCCTGAGAAGAATAAGTCTTTAAAAAATTAATTTGCATCTTGTTACACTTTTCCAGTATTTGAACTGAATTGTATTTAAATGTTTATGCTCCTTGCATTCAGCTCATTATTTATTCAGATTTCTTGCTATAAGCTTTATCTTGAATGTGCAGAACCATTCGCCCTGCACAGAAGTCCCTATATTCCTCTGGCAATTCTGCGAGGGTTTTTAAGGCTCTGTCCAAAATTTGTGCAGCTCTTGATGCTGCTGTAGGATCTTTGTTTCCGTAGGTATCCATTTTGCCATAGCATTCAGAGGGAAGGTGCTTCCAAAAGACATTCACTCCCACTCCAAACTTTTCAGAAATTATATTATGGAATCATAAAGCAGAAGTGAAAAATACATCTCCAGCTTTAAGGAAACATGCATACCATCTAGCCTTGGAAACCAGTGGATATTTAGATAAGTCTGGGTTATCTATATTTGGCACTTCTGATTTAATACCTTATAATTATAAATATGGGGCATCTTGCGGGCTAAATAGTATACCACATTTTTTTTTTCCCTGTTGCTTGTATTGAGAAGTTATCCATTACATTATAGTGGATCCAAAGTTGTAACTTTGGTGAGCCTAATTTGAAAAACACTGGAAAAGAACCGTTCTTCGAAGAATTTTGGAAACTCAGTATCTCCTTCCAATAAAGGAAACTGCTTTCTGATATTTGCAAGGTCCTTTCTAGGGTCTTCTCCAAGTGATCCAAGGTTGTCCTTCTCAGTCTTTCCTATTAATGCTCTCCGGTGGCCTTATGAAGAGATGTTTCTATATATGCTTGTAGTAAAAACTGGATCCACGAAGCATGAAGTACAATAGATCCTCTGATATAAAGAATTCCTTATGGTTTTCTTCAGTTGCCCTCTGTACCAACTTGTCAAAACTTTAAAGAAGTCCACCTGGGCAACTGCAGCAACGTGAATCTTCACTTTTTTCCTCCTTCTGATTTGGCTTAGGTAATTTGTCCATTTGCTCCCAAATCAATTCCTTTCAACACCAGAGGTTTTCTCTGGGGATACAGGTGTCCCATGAACGGCTCCTATGAGTCACCCTTGAGCTGGGGTACGGGGACACGCTGCCAGGCCGCAGTTGCTCACGCCTGTTCCCGTTCAACTCCGGGGAGCCTCCACGTTTTGCCTTTCTTTTCCGGAATCTTATTTCTGCCATCTTTAACAGAGTTCCTTTGTGACCCGTCATCTTTCTTCTTCCTACACTTTGTGTGCTTGGAAATTCTAGTCCTTCGGGATTTACAGCTGGTTAGCGGTAAAAGTGGAAACATGAGAAACTTGCTTGGGATCTCATGCTTCATAGAAGCTTTATCATAAAACCATCTATTAGGGCATTGGGGATTTGACCGGCTAATAATGGGGTAAGCCTTTTATTTACAATTTGCTATTACATTTATGAGTAGAGTATTACATTTGTTACATTATGAAAAGAATATTGCATTTGTGGGTAGCTGAGGCCATCTTGGCATGCTCGGTAACATATAATTCAAGTGTTCCAGACTCTCTGGGTCTACTACCATTACAATCCCACCTTACACACCCATCAAAACATGTGTTCCCTTACGGAAGTGAAGAAGAAAACATTAAAATCTACTGTATTCTTCTCCCATTCAGTGAAGTAGTGGGCATACATATATTTATTGTGGCCAAACAGTAACTTTTAAGGCATTCCTGACACATTTTTTTGTTTCACTGTTAATATTCCTTCTCTGTTGTCCCCATGCCCTGGGGATTCCGAATTGTAACATTCCCTGTTGGCCACTTGTGTCAAATATCAACTTTATCAGCTTCGTCCTGCACTCTTTCTAGACGGCTTGAATTTTCTTGTGTGCCCAAGCTTTAAAGCTGATTTGACTCCTCCTGACATTACACTGGATAGTCTCTGTCACTCCACCCAAATTTTGTGTTTCTTGTGGATGAGAAACATGTCTGTTTCATCTTGCAGGATCCACAATATTGGGCCATGGATCAAGAGGCAAATTAAATTGTAATATACTTATCAATTACTTTGGAGAAAAAGAAGTCTTGCTCTTCTTACTTATCAAATATTTTGTTTTCCAGTTTCTTTTTAGCAGAAGATCTTTCCTTGTTCTAATATAAGTTTGTTGAAGCCACGCACAGCTTGAACTTCCTCATTTCCCTGTTTTCAAATCTTCCTATTTTAATCATGGGTCTGAAAAAGTGTTTTTTCTTTCTTTCTTTTTTTTTTTGAAGCAATGCATTTTATTCTTTTTACCTTCTATTTATATATACAAATCTAACTTAAAGGTACACTCAGATTCATACATTCCTCATATGTACCAAAGTAGCCAATTTCATAGAAAAAAATAATTTTAAACCATTGTTACTCACTTCTCACTTTCATCACTGCAGAAGATAGCTATAAAAACAAGTACTAACATTAAAGGTGACTGACCCTCAGCATAGAGACAAATCACTTTTAAGCCCTCAGAAAGTATTGAGTTGGCCCCAGATACGTTTGGATCAATAGAATTTTTTGGCCTACCCAATAATATCATTAACTAAGAAGTTTACAGGGCTTCCCTGGTGGCTCAGATGGTAAAGAATCTGCCTGCAATGCGGGAGACTCTTGAGAGTCCCTTGGGCCACAAGGAGATCAAACCAGTCAATCTTTAAGGAAATCAGTCCTGAATATTCATTGGAAGGACTGATGCTAAAGCTGAAGCTCCAATACTTTGGCCACCTGATGCGAAGAACTGACTCATTGGAAAAGACCCTGATGCTGGGAAAGATTGAAGGCGGGAGGAGAAGGGGACGACAGAGGATGAGATGGTTGGATGGAATCACCAACTCAATGGACATGAGTGTGAGCAAGCTCCGGGAGATGGTGAAGGACAGGGAAGCCTGGCGTGCTGCCGTCCACGGGGTAGCAAAGAGTCGGACATGACTGAGGGACCGAACAACAACAAAACAGTGCACATATTTCAACTTCCAAAATTCCGGAACATCTACTGCCTTCATTTTCTCATTTTAATTCACTCTTACCTTTTTGAAATATTGCCTCTTCTTTTAATACTCTGTTCCACTGAAGGCTACTGGTGCCCCATTAATTCTAAAACATAATAATGCTTTTTTCTCTTTTATCCTCTTTAAACATTGTTTCAAATCTACATTTATTAGCTTAAGAAGTTTAACATTTAGATTCACTATCCATGCTTATGTGTTATTTTCACCAAGTTATTATAAATATAAATCCATGAAAGCTATTGTCTCCCAGATACACACCAAACTCTTTTCATATTTTAAAATTTTTATAAGTATAGTTGATTTACAATGTTGTGTTAATTACTGCTGTACAACAAAGTGAATCGCATACACATATCCACACTCTCTCTTTTTATCCTTTTAAACATTTTTTGCAGCATTTTATTCTTTCAAGAAGCTTCTCTCCATGTTTGTTTTTTCTTCCCTCTCTTGGTTTATAGGAAATCCTCCTCTCCAGAGAATTCTCAGTCTCTTCCATTTTTTCTCTAATAACCCTTTCCCTGAGTCCCCGTACGGCCCAGGCCTTGGAATGCTATCTGCTGTTGTCTCCATTTAGATGCTTTCTGTTGGCAGGGTCGGTCACCACATCACCATGGAGACCTACTGGTCACAGCAGGCCAGGGACCGTGCTGGATAACGATACAAAGATCCACGGTAAACAACCTGCCTAGTCCTTCTGAGGCCACACACCTGTAGAGTAGTTTATCTTTTCTCTCCTAGTCCAGTTTCCAAGTACCTGAACTGTGGTCAATGATTCTTCAGGTGATCGGTTCTTGAGTGGTATCACATGACTTTATGAAGGCATCCTACCCAGCACCTAATGACACGAAGCTCCTCTATCTTGATTGGTTATCTGGATGAGGAGTTTCCAATCCCAGGGAAGACAGAAAGACGTCTCTGCTCTGCATGAATATTTGACTGAGTGTGTGTGGCCAAGCCCTGCTCTAAAGAGGTGAAGATTTTCCTGTCTCGTTTGTTTTCTTCCAGAATGAGTCCTAGCTGGGTTTCCTGGGTGGTGGCCTTCTTATGCACGGTTCTCAGGCTGGATGCTTCTGTGACTCAGGGCAGAGATTCTCCAGGTAAGAACACAGTGATTTCTTTCAGGTGTACAGGCACACATTGCCACGGGGGAGAGAGGCCTTTCCCTACAGGTCCAGGCTCCAGTCCTGACAGGAAGCAGCTCAGGCGTCGGAGTCTTCTTTCTCACAGAAAAGCTTTCCCTCCCTCTTTACCACATGAAATGGACCAGCGGGGAAAGGGACTTCCTGTCCCAGAGCCACTGATCAACAAAAGGGAAACGGATTGCTTGCTCAGGGTCCTTATGGTATTGACAGCCATCTGGAGAACTGTGAAAATTGAGGCAGTCTGAAAATAGCCAGTCTTTCAGCCAGGAGTTTGATGATTGTAACAGCTTCTATATGTGACTGTTTCTTTATGCATATATAGACTTGGCTTCATTTGACATTTTTAAGTCTCTGTAATATGGTCAGATTGTGCCAAGCGATTTGACAAACAGGAGAAATTGAATGTGTGATGCCCGTCCTCAGGTTGCCAGGGACACATGTTTACTGTTATTTTTCTAGCTGAGAAGTTAAGCTATGCAAACATGAAGTGACAATACATTCCAAAAACATATTTATCAGAAGAAAACAGGACACAACATTCTAAAAACAGAACCACTTTGAACACCAGTCTTGTTAAACACAAAAGAGGAACAAAACCTAGGGGTGAGGAGGGTGGGTGTGAGAAGATCATTGTTCTTGGAGAACAGAAACCTCTCTGAGCTTATAATTTCAATTAAACAACAACAACACACACACACACGCACACGATCAGTAAGATCTAAACTCTGGCACAGATCTGACTGAAAAATAATTTTTTTTCTAATTTAGACTGTAAGATGAAAGAGGAGATTGGAGATTAGAGACTCATGTGAGTTTGAGATCAGTCTGGCTGACCCGGGAAGAATGTTGCCCTCCTGACACTCAGCCCAGTAGTTCCTCTGCACTTAGACATGAAAGCAGATCAGCCATCTGAGATCAGGAAAGGTCACCTTTCACATCTCAGCCAAAATGCCATTTCTTCAGGGAGACCATTCCTGGTTAATTTACATTATTAACCCATTTGAACGTCCTTTTACATTATTCTCAGGTGCATGAAGTGGCGTTCTCTCTCCCAGCGAGTTCACAGCGCCTCGTCATCACTGATTAGAAGGAGGACTCTCTTCTCTCTATTCCCCCACTCCCTTCCATTCCAACGTGTCTGCTGTGGCTTTAAGTAGCAGGGTGGCTTTAGAAAAGATGTAGCAGCTTTCCGTGTGTATTTAAAATATTAGTAAATGCCATCGTGTGTTGAATTACATTCTGCTTTTTAAAAAAGCTTACTTTTTTAATTTTTTAAAATTAATTTTTATTGGCGTGTAGTTGCTTTTCAGTGTTGTGTCCGTTTCTGCTGTAGAGCACGGTGGATCAGCTGTACACGTACATGTATCCCCTGTGTTTTGGATTTCCTTCCCATTTAGGTCACCGCAGAGCACTGAGCAGAGTCCCCAGTGCTATACAGCACATTCTCATCGGCTATCTATTGTGTACATAGTATCAATAGTGTATATACATCAATCCCAATCTCCCAGTTTCAGCCCCCCACCTCCCATTCCCCACTTGGTATCCATACGTTTGTTCTCTACGTCGGTGTCTTTATTTCTGCTTTGCAAATCAGGTCATCTATACCATTTTTTCTAGATTCCACAGACATGCATCAATATTCGATGTTTGTTTTTCTCTTTTGAACTTGCTTCACTCTGTATGACAGTCTCTAGGTCCATCCGCATCTCTACAAATGACCCCATTTTATTCCTTTTTGTGGCTGAGTAATATTCTATTGTGCATGTGTACCATGTCTGCTTTATCACATTCTACTTCTTTTCTTACCTGACCCAAATGCCTTTGAGTTCTACCTTGGTGGTGGTGTACGTGAACTGAAGCCCCGTCTTTATTGATGGGGAAGCAGGTCAGGAAGGGGAAGTGTCTGTTTCTATGTAAAACCACTAGATACAGAACTAAAACTCCAGTTAACTGAGACCTAGCCCACAGCCATTTACCAGTTTCTCTCTTAAAATTGTCCATATCTTCAAATTTAAGACAACTATCATTATCTTCGTCTGTTTGGACTGCTATGACAAATACCACAGCTTGGGTCTCTTGTTTAAGAGACATTTATTTCTCAAAGTTCTGGAGGCTGAGAACTCCAAGATCAAGACTCCAGCCTGGTTGTGTCCTGGGAAAGGCTGTCATCCTGGTCCAGAGCTGGTGCCTTTTCTCTGTGTCCTGACATGTGGAAGGGGTTGGGGCACTCTCTGGAGCCTCTTCTCTGGGAGTGCTAATCCCAGTCATCAGGAGTCCACACTCCCAACTGAGGTACCTCCCCCGACACCACCAACTAACATCATCACCCTTGGGATTTGGGATTTCAACATTATGAATTTGGTGGGGGGATACAAACATCCAGGCAATCGTAAACAATCACTTTTTCTCACCTAAGAAGACTGATTAAATAACTTTGGAAAATTAAAACTGTTTGGAGAACATGAACCATTTAGAAATGAGGTACAGTGCATGAAAGTTAATATAGAGCTCAAACTAATCACTGCCAATCCTAGTAAGGTACTTTGAAAGTGGAAAATCATAATGGAGAATGGGTTTGATTTTTATTTATTTACTTATTTACTTTAAATTTATTTTTATTGAAGTATAGTTGAATTATGTTGTGCTAATTACTGCTGTACAGCAAAGTGACTCAGTTATATATGTATATATATAAATATATACATTCTCTTTCATATTCTTTTCCATTATGGTTTATCATAGAATATTGAAGGATTTGGATTTTTTTTGATTTGGAGTTGTAAAAGTAATTTAAAAAATGTATTTAATTACTTTAAAGTGCTTGGTCTTCGCTGCTGTGTGGGCTCTTCTCTAGTTGGGACAAGCAGGGGGCTACTCTTGAGTTGCTGTGTGCAGGCTTCTCACTGCGCTGGCTTCTCTTACTGCAGAGCCTGGGCTCTGGGGCACGCAGGCTGCAGGAGCTGTGGCTCTGGGGTGCTAGAGCACAGGCTCAGTAGTTGCGGCCCAGGGACTTAATTGCTCTGCCACAGGTGGGATCTTCCTGGATCAGGGATTGAACTTGTGTCTCCTGCATCAGCAGGCAGATTTTTTTTTTTTTAAACCACTGAGCCACCAGGGAATCCCTGGATTTGGATTTTTCACTCTTTAGCGCAAGTGTTTAATATTAAAGGCTTCAGAGAAGGTTTAAGTTAAGCGTATATTCCTTATCACCATGTTATTACACCCACTAGAACTGTACATATAGGGCCAACGATGGTGATGATGATGATAAAGGCATATTCAAACCAGGAGTTAATATTATTTTGCCCAAAGCTGATAGAAGTGATGAGGTCATTACCTTACTAGAGCCAACAAAGGGGATGAGGTCTCCGAGTAATCGTGCGCAGGAGAAGGTACAGGAGAAAATTCTTGAGAAAACTCATATGAGTGGAAAGTAGAAGGGAAATTTCTACTACTGTGAATCTACTCTGCATTTTTTTTTATCCCACCTCCATCTTCCTTTCATTTTACCCCAGAAGGAATATATAGAATGAACCTGCTAATGGCAAGAAAACTGAACTATTCCATACATGGATGGTTGGTTTTGACTTGATAATAAGGAGAATTAAAAGTTTGGGCTTCTGAAAGCCTGGGTTGGAGACACTTAACATATTGTCGGGCAAAACACAAACAGTCTATAAATATTGGTCAAATGAATGTATATTTGTTGAATGAATGTTCATGTCTCTGGACTCATTTTGACTTGCTTCTTTGGGTGACATGTCTCCTATTTGGCTGGCCTGATAGGCTGGACCTCAGGCTTCTTTTAAAGAAGAAAGGGTGTTCTTTTTTTAAAAAGTTTATTGGAGTACAGTTAATTTATAATGTTGTGTTAGTTTCAGGTGAACAGCAAAGTGAATCACTTATACATATACATACATCCACTCTGTTCATTATGTTTTTCCCCATATAGGCCATTACAGAGTATTGAGTAGAGTTCTGTATGCTATACAGTAGGTCCTTGCTGTTAGCTATTTTATATACAGTGGTATGTTTATGTCATTGCTGATCTCCCAGTTTATCCCTCCCCTCCTTACCCCTGGCGGCCATTAAGTTTGTTTTCTATATCTGTACTCTATATCTGTTTTGTAGGTAAGTTCATTTGTACCCTTTTTTTTTTTCTGATTCCACATTTAAATAATATCATATGATATTTGCCTTTGACTTACTTCACTTAATATGATAATCTCTGGGTCCATCCATGTTGCTGCAAATGGCATTATTTTGTTCTTTTTTAATGGCTGAGTAATCTTCCAGATGTTCAAGCTGGTTTTAGAAAAGGCAGAGGAACCAGAGATCAAATTGCCAACATCTGCTGGATCATCAAAAAAGCAAGAGAGTTCCAGAAGAACATCTATTTCTGCTTTATTGACTATGCCAAAGCCTTTGACTGTGTGGATCACAATAAACTGTGGAAAATTCTGAAGGAGATGGGAATCTCAGACCACCTGACCTGCCTCTTGAGAAACCTGCATGCAGGTCAGGAAGCAACAGTAGAACTGGACATGGAACAACAGACTGGTTCCAAATAGGAAAAGGAGTATGTCAAGGCTGTATATTGTCACCCTGCTTATTTAGTTTATATGCAGAGTACATCATGAGAAATGCTGAGTTGGATGAGGCACAAGCTGGAATCAAGATTGCCGGGAGAAATAGAAATAACCTCAGATATGCAGATGACACCACCCTTATGGCAGAAAGTGAAGAAGAACTAAAGAGTCTCTTGATGAAAGTGAAAGAGGAGAGTGAAAAAGTTGGCTTAAACCTCAACTTTCAGAAAACTAAGATCATGGCATCCGCTCCCATCACTTCATGGGAAATGGGTGCGGAAACAGTGGAAACAGTGTCAGACTTTATTTTTGGGGGCTCCAAAATCACTGCAGATGGTGACTGCAGCCATGAAATTAAAAGACGCTTACTCCTTGAAAGGAAAGTTATGACCAACCTAGATAGCATATTAAAAAGCAGAGACATTAGTTTGTCCACAAAGGTCAGTCTCGTCAAGGCTATGGTTTTTCCAGTGGTCATGTATGGATGTGAGAGTTGGACGGTGAAGAAAGCTGAGCGCTGAAGAATTGATGCTTTTGAACTGTGGTGTTGGAGAAGACTCTTGAGAGTCCCTTGGACTGCAAGGAGATCCAACCAGTCCATCCTAAAGGAGATCAGTCCTGGGTGTTCATTGGAAGGACTGATGTTGAAACTGAAACTCCAATACTTTGGCCACCTGATGCGAAGAGCTGACTCATTTGAAAAGACCCTGATGCCGGGAAAGATTCAAGGTGGGAGGAGAAGGGGACGACAGAGGATGAGATGGTTGGATGGCATCACCGACTCAATGGACATGGGTTTGGGTGGACTCCAGGAGTTGGTGATGGACAGGGAGGCCTGGTGTGCTGTGGTTCATGGGGTCACAAAGAGTTGGACACGACTGAGCAACTGAACTGAACTGAGCTGAATATTCCATTGTATATGTGTACCACTTCTGTTTTAAAGAATGGATGTCTCTTTGCTAAGAGGAACCGGGGTGGGGCCCAGAGGAGCAGAGGCTACTTTGTCAGATTTACTGAGGTCAAAGCCCTCCTCTCCAATCCATATCGTCTGTCGTAATATACCAGGTATGGGTTTCCTAAAGATGGGGGCTGGTTCATAGTCTCTTTTTGGTTTTCCAGAAGATTTTGTGACCCAGGCAAAGGCTGACTGTTACTTCACCAATGGGACAGAGAAGGTGCGGTTTGTGGTCAGATTCATCTTTAACCTGGAGGAGTATGCACGTTTCGATAGCGACTTGGGGATGTTTGTGGCCTTGACGGAGCTGGGGAAGCCCGACGCTGAGCTGTGGAACAATCGGTCGGATATACTGGCAAGGAGCAGAGCCTCTGTGGACATGCTCTGCAGACGCAACTACGAGCTGGGAGCACCCTTCACTGTGGGGAGGAGAGGTGAGGTGGAAGTTGAGGTCTCCTTGGTGGGAGCCTGGCCGTGACTCTTCTCCCTTGTCCTGGGCAGTTTCCTGCTTCAGGGTATCTATCCATCAGGGTCAAGTGCAGGGGAGACTATATATGATCTTTCCCCAGTTGTGACTCAGGGGTCAGGTCACTGTGATCTGGGTCCCAGATACCAGGGCTAGTGTCTTCCCAAACACAAGGAAAATTGTGGGTGTGTCTGATAAAGCCTGCATCCTCCTTGCAGACACTGACATTTCCAGTGTCTGAGTCCTGGAGGTGAGCTTTCCCATTTCCGGTTGCCACGTGGGTGATCTGGGAAAGAGATGCAGGGCAGAGACAGCCCCTAAAGGCACCCCGGTGTCGGCTCTGTGGATTTCCTTCACCACCTCTCATTTTTTCTCTCCCCTCCTAGTACAACCAGAGGTGACAGTGTATCCGGAGAAGACCCCAGCCCTGCAGCACCGCAATCTGCTGCTTTGCTTGGTGACAGGTTTCTACCCAGGGGACATCAAGATTACCTGGTTCCGAAATGGGCAGGAACAGAGAGAGGGGGTCATGTCCACTGGCCTCATCAGGAATGGAGACTGGACCTTTCAGACGACGGTGATGCTGGCCATGACGCCTGAGCTTGGAGAGGTCTACACCTGCCTTGTTGAGCATCCCAGCTTGCTGAGCCCTGTTGCTGTGGAGTGGAGTGAGAACCAGCTTGTACTTTCTGGACCCAGCTCGGGTCGACCTGACTCAGGATGGGGCCTGTGTTACCTCTGCTTTCATCTTGGCCACAGCACTAGTTCCTCCCTCTGACCTGAAGGAGTCATAGAAATTGGGGTCGCTGGGCTGGGGTGGGGAAAAACCATGGCAGATAGCTATCCTTGGATCTTCCAAGAAATAAGGAAGTCTAATCACCACGTCACTCACTTTCAGTTTTGGGAACTCATGTCCTCTGTTACTTTAGCCTTGGCATTTAGGGGGGCATTCTTATGGGCCATCAGAATCATTAACAGAAACCCATGAGTACAAACCTTGGACCCAGAGATGTATTCTTTCTCTGGACAGCATTGTATTGCTGTCCAGCACAGGCCCTGGGATTTCAGGAGAAAATGTTAGTCGCTGTCATGTTCGACTGGGACCCCATGGACTGTAGCAGCCAGGCTCCTCTGTCCATGGGATTTCCCAGGCAAGATTACCAGAGTGGATTGCCATGCCCTCCTCCAGGGGATCTTCCTGACTCAGGGATTGAACCGGGGTCTTCTGCATCGCAAGTGGATGGAGTTTTAGGAAGGAGCACCAAATATTGGGAGCTTTTGGCCAACTTTGAGACCTGTTTCCCATAGGAGCTCAGTCTGAATATTCTTGGAGAAAGATGCTGAGTGGAGCTGCAGCCTTCCTGGTTGGGCTAGTCTTCTTTCTGGTGGGAATTGTTATCCACATCAGGGCTCGGAAAGGTAATAATTTTGGGGGAGCACCCTGCCACCTACCCCCCAGCTTCCCCCACTTTCCACTTTTCCTAATGTCTAAGATGTGTGACAGGCGAAGGCTGACCGTACTTCTCAGGGATCACTGGGATAGTCTTTTCTGAAGCCAGAAACGTTCCAGGGGGTAGTGGGAGATGGAGTTCTGATACTGTGGGTCATCTCCCACCACTCAGGATAATCACTTTTGATCCTAATTGATGCATTCCATTTCTTCCTTCTTTTTTTTTATTCCAGGACGTGTGGTGACTCCGTTGCTTGGCAATGAGGTAATGTCTCCTTCCTTATCTTTGGGTCCCAGATCAGTCACCAAGCCTTTGGCAGAGGGAGGGGTAAGATGTAAGAGGCTCTGGCTGGGTGCGCTGTCTGCTGAGTCCTTGCCCAGGAGGGTGGGGACCTCACGAGACTTTATTGCTGTCCCTGCAGGTCCCAAGAGCAGTGCTTCCACCACAGCCGCACTAGGTTCTAATTGATGCTTCTCCCCCGGGAGCCTGAAGACCAGTCAGGTGGCCCTGGACCAAGTGAAGGACGCTGTGAGGTCAATGTTCGGGATGACTTGTTCTGTGAGACCTTGGAGGAGTCCTGAACTAGCTCTGGAGTGCTGTGTTCTGAGGTCACGCATCTCTCACCCTCCTCCTCCTTGTCCACACGAGTCCTCATTCCCATGGACAGTGCCCAGAAATTCCCCCAAGACCTAGCTCCTTCCAGCCCCAAATGGTTTACTTTTCTGTGGTCCAGCCCTAAGCCTGCAAGTCGTGGTCTTCAATTTCCTCTCCTCCAAACGCAGCCCCGCAGTCTTCAGAAGACACGTGTTCAGATAGTTACTGCTCCCTTTTCATTGTTTTCTATTTTTGGCTGCACTGTGAGGCCTGCGAGATCTCAAGCGCTGCGACCAGGATCAGACCTGCACTCCCTGCAGTGAAAGTGAAGAATCATAACTGCTGGACCACCAGAGAAGTCCCGTTTTCATTGATTTTTAAAGTCTTTTTTTTCCTTTAAAATAAAACCGAGATACCAACAACCACATAAAATGTGTAATTTAATACATGACTTAAGACAAAACCCTTGTAATCAACACCCAGTTCAAGAACTAGACCTTTTCCAGCCACTGCAGAAGTCTCTCTGCTGTGGGCCAATCAAAGCTCCTCCTCCCTCTTCTCAAAAGGAATTATATGTTTGCCAACTATTATATACAGGATAGAGGAACAAAAAGGTCTTACTCTTTAGCACAGGGAACTATATTCAATATCCTGGGATAAACAAGAATGGAAAAGAATATGAGAAAGAATGTATATATATATATGTACAAATGAATCACTTGGCTGTGCAGCAGAAATTAACACAACATTGTACATCAACTATAACTCAGTAAAATTTAAAAAAGCAATCATGGGACTTCCCTGGTGGTCCAGTGGCTAAGACTCTGTGCTCCCACGGCAGGGGCCTGGATTCAACCTCTGGTCGGGGAACTGGATCCCAGAGGCCGCAACTAAGAGTTTGCACGCCACAGCTGAACAAGATCCTGTGAACCACAGCTAAGACCCATCACAGTCAAACGAATAAATAAATATTTTAAAAGAGCAAATTAATTTTTTTTTAAAAAAGTAGAAAGTAATCATATCTGGGCCGTTATATCAACTACTTTAAAAAATTTCTTTGTGGTCTATTTACTCAGGTACAAATTCTTGGACACTCTAGCTTAGGAGTCTTTTTAAAAATTTAAATTTCTTTATTTTTAACTGGATAATTGCTTTATAATATTGTGTTGGTTTCTGCCATATATCAGCATGAATCAGCTGTGAGTATACGTATGTCCCCTTCCTCCTGAACCTCCCTCCCACCCCCCACCCCATCCCACCTCCCTAGGTTGTCACAGAGCCCTGATCTGAGCTCCCCAGGTCATACAGCACATTCCCAAGGGCTCTCTAATTTGACATATGGTAATATATACGTTTCACTGCTGCTGTCTCAGCTCATCCCACCCTCTCCTTCCCACTCTGTGTCTGTTCTCTATGTCTGTGTCTGCATTGCTGCCCTGCAAATAGGGTTCATCAGTCCCATGAGGACGGATGGTTCTAGATTCCATATATATACGTTAATATATGACATTTGTCTTTCTCTTTCTGACTTACTTCACTTTGTATAATAAGCTCTAGGTTCATCCACCTTATTAGAACTGAGTCAAACGTGTTCCTTTTTATTTAGCTGTCATTTATGTTTATTCACATTTACAGGTTTCTCCTCCATCCCTTTTTGTTCCTTATGATTAATACAGTGAAATTCCTGAGCTATTGGCCTACACAGTTCTCTGCAGTCTGGATTTGCTGAATGAGACACTCGGCGCAGTTTGCCATGTCCCTCTGTCCTTTGCAGGTCTCGCAAATCGGCATCTGCTCAAGAGGTTGGATTAGACTTAGATGCCATTCCTCTGAAACGTCCATAGGTGGTGCTGTGATCTCACCATGAGACACACACACTGTTTGTCTCTCCATGATGTTAGTAACCATTGCCTGGGTCAATTAATTCCCTGGGAAACGTCAAAATGAGTAGGCTCCTGGAGTTGGTGATGGACAGGGAGGCCTGGCGTGCTGCAGTCCATGGGGTCGCAAAGAGTCGGACTCGACTGAGCAACTGAACTGACTGAACTGAATGTGGATAGGGAAAGGGCTAATTCTATCATCCCTTCTTCATTTACATGCACTGCTGCTTCTGTAAAGAGATCCTTCCCTTCACTGAGGAGTGGTTTGCCACATGGTACTGGTGGAAAGAAAAGATCAACGTTGAATCCTTTCCCTTGATTTACTAGTGTCCAAGTTAAAGTATTTTTTGCAGTCTCATTAAACTCAAGGATTTTAATGGTGACCTCTTAGGATTGGGCTCCAGAGTGTGCTTGGGAGAGGAAGGTAAGGTGAAGGAGACAGTCACAGGTCTTATATGGGTGGGCTTTTGGGGACAGAACAATCTCAACCGTAGCATCCTCAGCAAACCAAGGATGAGCTGAAAGAAGACTAGGTTTCACGTCCAGGTGAGGGAAATGGTCACAATGCTAGATTAACCATCAAATAAAATTTCCATTAAGAAAAGTTCAGAAATGTAATCATCTTAAACCTGAGTCGGCTTTGCTTAGGCAGCCATGGGTCGCTGCTCTGAAAATGTGATGTGGTACTCCTACAGCCAGATGGCGATCGCGGTGGACTTTAAGTTGGCTTTCTCCAAGTTCAAGAAATGCAAAAGGGCAAAATGGTTGTCTGGGGAGGCCTTACAAATAGCTATGAATAGAAGAGAAGAGAAAGGCAAAGGAGAAAAGGAAAGATATACCTATTTGAATGCAGAGTTCCAAAGAATAGCAAGGAGAGATAAGAAAGCCTTCCTCAGTGATCAGTGCAAAGAAATAGAGGAAAACAGTAGAATCAGAAAGACTACAGATCTCTTCAAGAAAATCAGAGCTACCAAGGGAACATTTCATGCAAAGATGGGCCAATAAAGGACAAAAATGGTATGGACCTAACAGAAGCAGAAGATATTAAGAGGAGGTGGAAGGAATACACAGAAGAACTGTACAAAAAAGATCTTCATGACCCAGATAATCACGATGGTGTGATCACTGGCCTAGAGCCAGACATCCTGGAATGTGAAGTCAAGTGGGCATTAGGAAGTATCACTACGAACAAAGCTAGTGGAGGTGATGGAATTCCACTTGAGCTATTATTTCAAATCCTAAAAGGTAATGCTGCACTCAATATGGCAGCAAATTTGGAAAAGTCAGCAGTGGTCACAGGACTGGAAAAGTTCAGTTTTCATTCCAATCCCAAAGAAAGGCAATGCCAAAGAATGCTCAAACTACTGCACAACTGCACAATTGCACTCATCTCACATGCTAGTAAAGTAATGCTCAAAATTCTTCAAGCCAGGCTTCAACAATACATGAACTGTGAACTTTCAGATGTTCAAGGTGGATTTAGAAAAGGCAGAGGAACCAGAGATCAAATTGCTAACATTTGCTGGATCATTGAAAAAGCAAGAGAGTTCCAGAAAAACATCTACTTCTGCTTTACCGACTATGCCAAAGCCTTTGACTGTGTGGATCACAACAAACTGTGGAAAATTCTTAAAAAGATGGGAATACAGACCACCTGACCTGCCTCTTGAGAAACCTGTATGCAGGTCAGGAAGCAACAGTTAGAACTGGACATGGAACAACAGACTGGTTCCAAAGAGGGAAATGAGTACATCAAGGCTGTGTATTGTCACCCTGCTTATTTAACTTATATGCAGAGTACATCATGAGAAATGCTGGGCTGGAGGAAGCACAAGCTGGAATCAAGATTGCCTGGAGAAATATCAATAACCTCAGATATGCAAATGGCAGAAAATAGCAGAAGAACTAAAGAGCTTCTTGATGAAAGTGAAAGAGGAGAGTGAAAAAGTTGGCTTAAAGCTCAACATTCAGAAAACTAAGATCATGGCATCTGGTCCCATCATTTCATGGCAGATAGATGGGAAAACAATGGCAACAGTGGCTGACTTTATTTTCCTGGGCTCCAGAATCACTGCAGATGGTGACTGCAGCCATGAAATTAAAAGACACTTGTTCCTTGGAAGGAAAGTTATGACCAACCTAGACAGCTTATTAAAAAGCAGAGACATTAATTTGCCAACAAAGGTCCATCTAGTCAAGGCTATGGTTTTTCCAGTAGTCATGTATGGATGTGAGAGTTGGACTATAAAGAAAGCTGAGTGCTGAAGAATCGATGCTCTTGAACTGTGGTGTTGGAGAACACTCTTGAGAGTCCCTTGGACTGCAAGGAGATCCAACCAGTCCATCCTAAAGGAAATCAGTCCTGAATATTCATTGGAAGGACTGATGCTGAAGCAGAAGCTCCAATACTTTGGCCACCTGATGTGAAGAACTGACTGATTGGAAAAGCCCCTGATTCTGGGAAAGATTGAAGGCGGGAGGAGAAGGGGATGACAGAGGATGACTTGGTTGGATGGCATCACTGACTCAATGGACATGAGTTTGAGTAAACTCTAGGAGTTGGTGATGGACAGGGAGGCCTGGTGTGCTGCAGTCCATGGGGTCACAAAGAGTCGGACACGACTGAGCGACTGAACTGAACTGAACTCTCCAAGTTCATGGAGGGAATCCCCGTGGAAATCTGACATTTTCTAAGGGGATTTCCGCACTAGCCTCTGCATCTACTTTTTCTCATATTACCTCAGTCTGCAAGGCTCTGAGAGGAGCAATGGGGGATATGGAAATTCAGGGAAGGGAAAAGAGGTGATGAGGCATTTTCCAGTCCAGCCAGGGAAGTCTTGTGTTTCTGTCCCCTCACTGCCTGTATCCTTCCCTTCCTCCTTAGGCTACTGTTCTTAATTATTGCTGTCACTGACCTTACAGAGGAAGTCTGCAGCTGTATCGATACAGATCTGGGTGAATTTTATATTGAATTTAATATTCTATAATATTCTAATATTCTATAAGAGGATCATGTAGATACAAACCCAAATCTGGTTTATTATAACTCGAGTCAACAAGAAGCAAGTCCATTTGGCAAACTGACTGTTCTGTGACCTCAGGGCACTGACCAGCTCCCCAGTCACCATGAGGTGTGACCTCATCACAGGCTCTAAGGCCTAGAAGGGACAGTAGAGATGATCTAGTTCAATCCATGCATTTTTCAGAGTATAATGCAGGCAGTCCTGCTAGAACTGAGCTTCAGGAGACAAGGAATTCTCTCTTCTGCCCCACCACTGATGGTTTCCTGGTGCCTGGAACAGAGCTACTCAATAAATGTTGATTCAATGAAAGTAGGAAGTCAAAAAATTCAGGCACACAGATGAGATTAGAAAAAGAAACACGTATTTCTTTTTGATAGTCATATAAAAAATGGAAGCCATATCTATTCTAGTAAAAGTAACACATGCAGTTCTCTAGTACATTGCCTGTCCATTGCTGTTCATAACAACTGGCCTCTAGGGTGTATATAATTTTTGCAAATTTGGAAACATCATGCATCTACTAATTCAGTTTCTTCATTAGTTTCTGCCAAGTGAAAAAGAGAATACCCCATTTTACTTTCACTTTGTAATTTGAAAGAGAAAATGTATGACAGAAGAGTTCTTTAGATGTCACCAGAAAAATTAATGCAACTGATTGCACAAAGATGGTATGGGTGGAAAATGCGCAAACTTCAAAAATATTGCAAAGAAATTGATGAATTAGTAGTTGCTAATGAAGGAGATCACGACTTAATGACTAAACCACCAGTAAAGGAGATAGTGCATTGGAGAATACCTAAGATTGCTGAAGTTGGCATAAATAAAATCACAGAACAATTTCATCATTATTCTTGGTTTCCAGATTAGATATAAAAGAAGACATTGGGTTCTCTGATAGGAGAAGATTCTGATGTTGATGCTGAAGTCTATCCATAAAGCAGAGATTCTGAGGTGCTGGCAAAAGAAGTTAGTGTTTGTCCTCAACAAACTTCCAAAACCAAAAGAACTGGCCTTTCAAAGATATGCTCACCAGAGAAATCTCTCTTGACTGTTCTCCACTCCTCTAGTCCATATCCACTGTTTTTCCTTCTCAGTCTTTATTTCCAGGTCCACATCTGTCTATGAAAGTGTAAGTGTTAGTCTCTCAGTCGTGGCCAACTCTTTGCAACCTCATAGACTGTAGCCCGCCAGGCTCCTCTGTCTATGGAACTCTAGACAAGAGCAATGGAGTGGGTAGCCAATCCCTTCTCCAGGGGATCTTCCAGACCTGGGTCTCCCGCACTGTAGGCAGATTCTTCACCAACTGAATCATCAGGAAAGCCCCTCTGTCTATACTTGTTGCCAAATAGGATCATTACACAGACTTTACCCAGAATCAAAATATTTTCTTGCTCCAAAGAAGACATACAGATGGCCAAAAAGCACATGAAAAGACGCTCAGCATCATTAATTATCAGAGAATTGCAAGTCAAAACTACAATGAAGTATCACCTCACACTGATGATCAGAGTGGCCATCATCAAAAAATGTACAAACAAAGGCTGGGGACTTCCCTGGTGGTACAGTAAACGAGAATCTGCCTACCAGTGTAGAGGTGTACGGTGTATGGTGTATGGTCCCCAAGGACAGGCAGCAGATGGATGTCTCTGCTTCCTCAGTGGGGTGTGGGGTGAGCAGTGGTGGGTCTGTGGATGGGGTTTAGGTGAGAACTTACATAATGTTATAAACCAATATTACTTCAAAAAAAATCTCTAAGAGAGATTATGTAATTTGTTGAAGGCCACAGAGTCTATTTTTTGTACAATGATTTATTTTACTCTACAGCATGTCAAGTAACTCTTCATTATAATTTCCAGTGGTGGCCCAATACTTCTTGTATGAAATTATGTTATAATTCACTTGCAAGTCCTTCTTAGATAGTTTATCTCCTTTTTAGTTTTTAAAATTTTAAAATCTTTTTTCTACGTTTTATTCTGTTATTTTTAAAGATTAATTTTTATTGGAGTATGGTTGCTTTATGTTGCTGTGTTAGTTTCTACTGTACAACAAAGTGAATCAGCCATCCATACACATATATCCCCTCTTTTCCTGGGTTCCTTCCCATTTAGATCACCACAGAGCATTGAGCAGAATTTCCCTGAGCTATGTGGTTACAGAGTTCATCGATTCCTTTTGATACAAGTACATTTTCCTCAAAATCTGTTGCTTTACATCATATCTCATTGTGTCTCATAAGTCAAGGAAGGTAGTGAACAGCTTTTAGACAATTATCTTCTTTCCCAAGGAATATCATTTCATTTGTTTCCACCTCCGTACAGTCAAACCCTGAATATGAGAACCAGGAAAATTGAAGAAATGTCCCAGAAGAAATACTCCAATTCACTTTCCTTTTCTGGTTCCTGAAGTCTCCAAACATGTTTTCAGCGCAGTGGTTTTTGGTGATGACCTAGTGATGGGTACCTATCAACAGTCCATGAATGCTTTTTGAATGGAGAACTTTCTTTGAAGGTGTTTACCCAGAGACAAATGAGATCCCAAGTCATCGGATTGATTGGCCTTCGCCCTAGGTACTGTCCTATCCTAAAGTTCACAGGTTTCCTCATTTTCATGCTCTGCAAAGCGAAGCGTCGGGTCCATTGGCGGCAGCTGCGGTGACTTCCAGTCCTTCTCTTACACCGTTTCTGTCTCAAGGGTGGAAAGATGAGGGTGACCATCCCCAGGAACCCTGGGACTGTGGCTGGAATGGTGATGGTTGTGTTCCTGGTGCTGAGGATCCCCGAGGCTCACTGCAGGGATGCTCCAAGTAAGTGCTCGATGGATGCTTTTCAGAGCTCTCCAATCTGGGAATTAACCTCCGACGTCTCTTTGGTTTAGGGCTGGTCGCGGTGCACTCTGGCCAAATTGCAGAGAGAATTTAGAAGGGCTTCTATCAGGGTCTAGATTTCTCCTCTTCAGAAAAAAAGAATGTTGCTAGATTCCTTTTTTCAACCTCTGCATTTGGAAGGAAGGTTAGTGTCTCTCAGGGAAAAGACTTTGGGATCGCAGAGTTCTGGCAGAAAAAGAGAAAGTCCATTTCTACACCAGAGGCCAGGCAAAATGAGAAACGTTAAGACTGCTCAGAGAGTGAGTGGCAAGGATTTACTGTCCTAGGCACTCTTTGGGGCGAGGGGTGTTTATGTCCGCTCAAACTGAAGGTTGGAGAAATTCAAGACAGCTTTAGTCTCTGCAGCTTCACTCTCTGAAGAGGGTGAGCTCCTTGAGTGTGAGCTGCAGGTCCGCAGGCCTTTTGTTGGGTCTGAGAGGAGAAATGGGAAGGGTCCAGGCAACGATTGTCACTAATTCGGAGTTTATGTACAAACCTGAATCCATATTGCTGCAGAATATCAATATCAATATCGCTGTGAAAATAGTGAGAAAAGAAGAGAATTAATATTTATTGTGCATGCACAAATTTCCAAATCCTATAGTAATACATTACACACATCTTTCTAAAACACAAGCATATGCACACAGATGACTTTAGGGTAAGTGTTATTAGCTGACATTTTTTTAAACATTGGTTATTTTGTAATATAACATTATTTGTGTAAAGCAGACATTATGCAAAACACATATGGAAAGTTTAATAAAAGTGATATAGAAATATCCAAAAAACCAATAACCAGGTCTGAAACCAGGTCATACCCGCTTCTGATTTCCAGAAGTCAGCTCTATTATGACTCTTATAATCTTAATCTTACTGCTTTTCTTCACGGTTTGGACATATATGAACATATCCTTAAACAACAGAGATTAGTTATTTCCCTCTTTAAATGTTCTACAAATTTTTTGTTACCAAACTATTTTTTATTGAAGAATAGTTGGTTTACAGTGTTGTGCCAATTTCTGCTGTACAGCAAAGTGACTCATTTGCTGAGTCACATTTATATACATTCTTTTTTTGTTCTTTTCCATTATGGTTTATCACAGGATATTGAATAGAGTTCCATCTACAGTAGGACCTTGTTGTTTGTCCATTCTAAATGTAGTAGCTTACATCCCCAAACTCGCAGTCCATTCCTCTCCTTCCCCACAAGCTGTTAGAAACCACAAACCTGTTCTCCATGTCCGTGATTCTGTTTCTGTTTTGTAGACAGGTTCGTTTTTGTCATATTTTAGATTCCACATATAAGTGATATCATATGATATTTGTCTTTCTCTTTTGGAATCACTTCACTTAGTATGATAAGCTCTAGCTTCATCTGTTCTATGAATGGATTGTCTCACTTCTGCTCAGTATAATGTTTGAGATCTGTCATAGATCTTTCACGTAACAATCATCAATCCATTTTCATTGTTGTGTAGGAGATTCCATGTTATGAGTGTGCTACAATGTACTTACCCATTCTTTTTTTCTTTTATTTGTATTCTTTTATTTGAATTTCCAAAGTAGCACATATTCATTGTAACAGTTTCAAACCTTATTAATATAAATAAAGTCAAAAGTAGAAGTAACTTATTTCCCATTCGTCTCTCCTTCCCCCACCCCCAATTCCACTTCCTGGAGAGAATCCCTTTATAAGTTAGGTGATAACCATCTGGATTTTTCTCTGTGCAATGACAAATATATATGTTAATTGCCAAGTTTATCTCTGCTTGCTGTCTCATAGGACATGCAAGCTTAACAAGGACTAATGGACTGTGGCCTTTCTCCACTGAACTTCTTTCTCCCCTAGATTTTCTCCTCTTTGTAAATACCACCACTATCCCACCCAGACGTTCAGGCCCTGAGGCTGGGAGACATTCTTGAATCTTTCTTCGCTGTAGGATCCCAAGTCCAACCTGCTAACTCTACCTCCAAAACATGCCCCTGTCCAGACACTTGTCACCCCCTCCCCTGCCAACAACCTGATCAAGCCTTCACGTACTTACCCATTTTGACGTGCACTTTTGGATTGCGTCCACGTTCCCCCCTGTGTATCCTGATGCATATGAGCCTGCTTTTTCTTTGACTATATATTTAGAATGGAATTGGAGGTTCAAAATGAAATATGTACCTTTGCAACAGAATATCCAAGAGTTATTCAAATTGATTGCTTCTTATAAAAAGAACCCAGTTCTTGGCACTTTTGTTTTCTTTTTTGTTGTTGTTGTTATGTTTTCTTATCTGGTGGATATAGAGTGGTATTTCACTGTATTTTTCTTTTGAAGTATAGTTGATTTACAATGTTGTGTTAATTTCTGCTGTACAGCAAAATGATTTAGTTATACACATATATATGTACATTCTTTTAAAAAATTATTCTATTCCACTATGATTTATCATAGGATATTGAATACAGTTCCCTGTGCTGTGCAGTAAGAACTTACTGTCTATTCATTCTTATATAAGAGTTTGCATCTGCTCATCCTAAACTCCCACTCCATTCATCCCCTCCCTAAGGCATCCACACACCTGATCTCTGTGTCTGTATTTCACTGTATTTTTAACTTGAATTTCTTTGATTTTAATGAGGATGGGCAGCTCTGCCTATGTTTATTGTCTGCTTGAGTTTAGTCTTTATTGTAGTACCTATTTTGAACTTTCTCTCTTTTTTTTTCTATAATAGGATCTGTCTTATTTATTTTTAAGAAATAAAAAAATACTAGACTCCAAACCAAGCACATGGTCACCACCTGCTTTGCCAATTGTTAGCACTTCATGGCTTGTCTTTTTATTCTCTTAAGATATCTTTTGATGAGCAGAAGCTGTTATTCTAATGAAGTTGATCAATCATTTCTCTTTAATGGCTTGTCTCTTTAATGATTTGCTTAAGAAATCCTTTATACTTCCAGAGTCATGAAGATATTCTCAGATTTCATCTCTAATGTATTGATAGGATTGCATTTCATACTCAGGGCTTTAATTCATCCAGGTTTAGTTTGCACAGGGTGTGAAGAATGGTCTAGCTTCTTCTCCACCCCACCCCCCCAGCAACGGATACTCATTTTTCACAGCACCATTTACTAACAAAGTATTGTTTCCCCAGTGATCTGTAGTGCTTCCTCAGTCAAAAATTTAGTGTAAATATATGCATGGAGCTTATTTGGGGACCTATCTATTCTTTTATGTCTGTGTTAATAACACAGTGTGTAATTACCATTGTTTTATTTGATATCTTGATATTTAATAGAATAATGTTTTTCACCAAGTTTACTTCTTCAAGAGTAGTTTGGCTATTTTTTGCTTTTTATACTTCTGTGAAAAGCTATGACCAACCTAGACAGCATATTAAAAAGCAGAGACATTACTTTGCCAACAAAAGTCCGTCTAGTCAAAGCTATGGTTTTTCCAGTGGTCATGTATGGATGTGAGAGTTAGACTATAAAGAAAGCTGAGCACTGGAGAATTGATGCTTTTGAACTGTGGTGTTGGAGAAGAGTCTTGAGAGTCCCTTGGACTGCAAAGAGATCCAACCAGTCCATCCTAAAGGAGATCAATCCTGGGTGTTCATTGGAAGGACCGATGCTGAAGCTGAAACTCCAATACTTTGGCCACCTGATGCGAAGAACTGACTGACTGGAAAAGACCCTGATGCTGGGAAAGATTGAAGGCGGGAGGGGAAGGGGACGACAGAGGATGAGATGCTTGGATGGCATCACCAACTCGATGGACATGAGTTCGAGCAAGCTCCAGGAGTTGGTGAAGGACAGGGAGGCCTGGTGTGCTGCAGTCCATGGGGTTGCAAAGAGTTGGATGCGACTAAGTGACTGAACTGATCTGATACTTATGTGAAATTTTAGAATTAGGTTTTAAAGTTTTTTTTTAAAAGAACTATAGAAATTTTAATTGATATGCTTAGACTTAATAGGGCTTCCCTGGTGGCTCAGAGGGTAAAGCATCTGCCCAAAGTGTGGGAAACCAGGGTTCGATCCCTGGGTCGGGAAGATCCCCTGGAGAAGGAAATGGCAACCCACTCTGGTACTCTTGCCTGGAAAATCCCATGAACGGAGAAGCCTGGTAGGCTACAGTTCATGGAGTCACAAAGAGTTGGACACGACTGAGCGACTTTCACTTTAGACTTAATAAATTCACTCGGGAGAACTGTTATCTTTACACTACTGTCTTCCATGCACACGAAGTACTATTTATATACATTATACGTGTAAGATGGATCTATGTATCTTTCTATTTATTTAGGAATTTTTAAAATAGCTCATGAACTTTTGTTACTTTCCTTTAGGAAATCTTACATATCTTTTGTAGGCATCATTCCTAAGTAATCAATTTTTCATGCTATAATACATAGTATAATTAAAATTTGTTTAAAATTTGTTTCTGGTGTATAGAATGTTTGAAAGTGGATCTGGGTTTCAGCCACTGTTGAACTTCCTAGTACTTGAAATCCAGTTAGTAGTAGATTATTTTGAATTTTCTTCATTTGTAGATTTGTGCCATGCAAATACTACCAGTTTGGTGTCTTCATGACCGAACACTCATTGTTCCATTATTTTTTCTTACTATATGTTTGATTTTCCCCAATGTTCAGTGCAAGATTTTTTTTTTTTATATTCTACCTGCACTGTAAGCACTTTGTCAGTGCAAGATTTGATGCACTGAAATCATCTACGTTTTTCCTGGGGATACAACTCTAAGGGTTGAGAGCAGATTTGATTTAATCTTTTGGTATTTTCCTTCTGTCATCCATGCCTCCCCAAGACAAGTGGTTGGTTGGTTGGGATGTAAGGCTGAACTAAATCTCACTCAATGGGTTCTCCCGCAGAGAATTTCGTGTACCAGTTTAAAGGCATGTGCTACTTCACCAATGGGACGGAGCTTGTGGCCAGACAGATCTACAACAAGGAAGAGATCCTGCACTTTGACAGCGACGTGGGCAAGTTTGTGGCTGTTACAGAGCTGGACAGGGTGTGTGCTGAGATCTGGAACACCCAGAAGGACCTCCTGGCGGAGTTTCGGGCCCACGTGAAGACTCTGTGTAGACACAACTACAAAGAGACGGCCGGCTTCACGGTCCAGCGGAGAGGTGGGTTTAGGACGGGCTGAGATGCTTTCACACAGAGCCTCGTGGGGAAGGATGCGGGAAAGTGATCTTTTGTGGTTTCCCAGCATCTTGGGGGGATCAGGAGAGGTGTCACTCTCTAAGGGGGAAAACATGTTGGAAGATCTGGCAGGGCAGAGTTGGGAGGGTGTGAAAATCAGTGGGGGCTTCCCAGGTGGCGCTAGTGGTAAAGAACCCACCTGCCAATGCAGGAGATGTGAGACGCATTGGGAAGAGTGACTGGCAACTTCAATCCTTCGAATGTCCCAAGCCCTGGCCGTATCTGGTGGGGCTTCTGAGTCCCTCTCATCTCCTAGACTCCACACCTTCCTGCAACATCTGACTCTCGTGTACTTCCTTCATTCTTACCCTTGCGGAAGTAATTCTTCCTCCTTGAAATGCTCTCCTTTTCTCCACCTTCCCTTTCTTTTTCTATTGAAATCTCTCATCCTTTTAGTCCCAACCTCAAGAGCAATGCTTCTGTCAGCTTCACTGGGGCAGCTAGGTGGAGCTGGCCTTGGTCCTCCAACTGTATGCACTGCACACTTGGCATGAATGTATACATGCACATATATGGGTATGTATATATAGTTTAAAAGTTATCCAGTCTACTAGCAGATGCAAGCTATTATATATAGGATGAATAAACAACAAAGTCCTACTGTATAGCACAGGGAGCAATGTTCAATATCCTGTGATAAACCATAGTGGAAAAGAATATGAAAAAGAGTATGTAATACATATTTAATACATATATAATTGAGTCACTTAGCTGGACAGCAGAAATGAACACACTGTAAATCAACTGTGTGGTGGTTTAGTTGCTAAATTGTGTCTGACTCTTGCGACCCCATGGACTGTAGCCTGCCAGGCTCCTCTGTCCATGGAAATCTCCAGGCAAAAATACTGGAGTGGGTTGCCATTTCCTTCTCCAAAAAATCAACTATACTTCAATAAAACAATCAACTATACTTCAGCAAAATCAACCATACTTCAGCAAAAAATTATCCAGTCTGTGTTACAAAGAGCTTTCACATAAATGATCTTGTTCAAGAAACCAGTGATTGCTAAATAAAGGTATTCTTCTCTGACAAAGTAGGCTAGCATATAAGCTAAATAAACCCAGAGCTGGCATTCTAATAGATGACAAATGTTTGTTATCTTTGTGTGTGTGTGTGTGTGTGTGTGTGCATGCAAGCATGTGAAAAGAGCGTATTTATAACAAAGCCGGAAAACAACCAGCTTTTCGTCAAGAGACAAATTGAGGCATAACTATATAATAGACTACTACTCAGCAATAAAAAGAAATAAACAGGGATTTCCCTAGTGGCCCAGTGGTCCAGTTACCCGCGCCTTTCAGTGCGGGGGTAGTGGGGTTCTTGGCCGGAGAACTGAGATTTCACAGGCCGTGTAGCAACTAAGCCCACGTGCCAAACAAAACATCCACGCTGTAAAGAAGGCTCCCCTGCCGCCGCTGAGACTCGACGCAGACAAATACAGAAATCAAATGCTAAAAAAGAAACAAGTGAACGGACAAATGAATTGAGTTATAACCATACAACAGAATACTCTGCAGCAATGAAAGGAACAGGAAACCATTACAGGAATGGATCTCGTAGAGATTATGTGGAGATACAGCAGCCAGAAACAAGATAGCACCTACAGTAACATTCCATTTACATGAAAATTACAGACATGTAAGATTAATCTATGGTGTTAGAACAGTAATTGCCTCTGGTTAGAGTTGGTGGTAATACCTGTTATCTGGTCTGCTTTAGTTTCTAAGGACAGACTGCAGCCCCTGGTAGGAATTTCTTTGCTGCCTCATTCTCTAATTTTGTCTCCTTTCCTCCTAGTGGAGCCTACGGTGACTGTCTCTCCACCCAGGACAGAGGCCCCGAACCACCATAATCCGCTGGTCTGTTCAATGACAAATTTCTATCCTCGCCAAGTTAAAGTCAAATGGTTCTGGAATCAACAGGAGGAGACAGTGGGAGTTGGGTTCACACCTCTTACTCAGAATGGGGACTGGACCTACCAGATTCACGTGATGCTAGAGACAATACCACAGCTTGGAGACGTCTACGTTTGCCACGTGGACCACCACAGCCTCCAGAGCCCCATCACAGTAGAATGATGTAAGGGCCACTTCATTGACCCTACGGACTCGACAGAAAAGAAAAAGTTCAGGGAGAGCTCTGGGTCTGGTGGGGGTGGGGTCCGTCTTCAGCCCTCGTGTCCTGCGTAACTCCCTGATACAATTTCTGGGCTGGAAGTGATCGAGGACTAGATCCCAATATCTCAAGTCGAAAGGCATCTGTCGAGTCCTTATCTCATTTCCCCCCAAGATGTGATGGTGGACCCCTCGCCCCTGTCCCCCAGGCTGCAGTTCAGCCTGAGTAATGTGCCTCCTGAAGTGCTCAAGCTCTGGGCTTTGACGTAGAGGCTGGTATCTGAAGGTGACCTGCGGAGGACAGACAGATGGACGTGCCTCCTTGGGGCCACCATCCTCCCCCCATCATCCATCAGAGCCCCCCGGGATCTTTGCCTGCCCTCCCCTCTTCTGTCTGGTTTCTGAGCCCCTCTGTCTCTTATACACACGACCAGACTCCAGGCTTCCAGACGAGGGTGCTGTGAGCCGTGGGGACGTTGATGTGAGGGCTTTTACTTCCAGGTGCACAGTCTGAATCTGCCCAGAACAAGATGCGGAGCGGAGTTGGAGGTTTTGTGCTGGGGCTGATCTTCCTTGGTGTGGGCCTTTTTGTCCACTTTTGGGATAAGAGAGGTAAGGTGCCTTCGGAGAAAAAGGGGAAGACAAGTGCTGGGCTGAAAGTCTCTGTTGATCCTTCCGTAGTGACTGTCTCAGTGACCTTGGGGTGATCTTTTGTGACAGTTGAATCCTTACTGTATGTGGGTAGGAGCAGAGAAAAGAACCTTCTAGAACTGCCCCCTCATTTCCTTTCGGAGGCTGAGATAAAGAGAGATGTTATTTTCTTACCACCCAGGTGAATGAGTTTTTATTTCCCTTCCTTCCTGCTGGCCGATCCTGAGGCTCCATCCACAGGTAAGCCCCCTCCCCTTCTGGTCTGGAACAATGACACAGACAAGATAGAGAGAGGTCTGGAGTGGGTTGGTCTGGACTCTCTCGCCTGCCTCTGTTATTCAGTTCTTGGTTCACACCTCATTCACTCATGTGAGTTGAGGTCGGGGAAAAGTCTGGAACCTTCTGTGCAGTCTCTGCAGGAAACCTCAGAGGTGGTTTCTCCAGAAGAGGATCCAGCCTCTGCTATCAGGCATTCAGGAGTGTCTGAATGATGCCCCAGGCACCACCGTGACAGGAAGTACTCCTGAACTTGCTGGTAGGAGAAAGGGCAGGGCCCACAGTTCTCACCCATCCGATTAGTCCATGACCTGTGCTCAGAAGCTGGCCACGTGGCCCTTCAAGCTGAAGATGTGTGTTCGCTTTAGTAGAGTATGGTCCTTCCTTAGTTCCAGGAGACATAGTGAAGAGCAGGTGTTAGATGAGATTAATCTCAGTGTCCCTATGCTGCTGAGGGACCCAGAGCGGGTAGGGCTCAGTCTACTTCAGGGGTGGGTGTGACTTATGAGTCCTGCTTCTTTCCTGCAGGTTTCCTGCACTGACCCCAACGTTCTTCCTGGGATCTGTCATGACTCTTTCCTGATCTTGTCCTGCTATGCTTCTCTGCGGTTCCTGCCTCCCTTCTCTCAGGACCTGTGAACAAGCCAGCTCTGCCCACATCATCTATCAGGACCTGACTCCCAGTGACCCAGAAGCAGCTGTCTCGTCCTCTTTTTGTTTCGATTTTTCCTGAATTTCTGCCCATGACTCAGCTTTCCTCTTTGGCTCTCTGAGCTGCCTGCTGAGTCTGTTTGAACTATAAATGCCCTCAATAGGCATTTCTGATCTCGTTCTCTTTTGAAAACTGCCTGTGAATTCAGTGTCAAACTCTTTTATCTTTCCATCAAATAGTTTTCAAATTTAAATAGATTTGTGAATCCCTTGTGCTCCTAATTCTTATTGAGTGTGATGGTGGTTGTCCTGGGGAAACACTGGCAGAGAAAAGGTCAGATTCTCAAGTTCAGTTATGTCCCAAAGAAGGTCAGATCCAGGCAAGGAGACTAGAAAGTCTTGGGTCCCCATCCTTGGTCTAATTCAGGTATCAAATAACAACATGAAGTGAGGTGTGAAGTAAATTCAATTTTCCATTGTCTGTGGGTCCTGGAAGCTGGGATTGTGTGCAGTAGACTTTTCTGGCTTCTACTACAGTCTGATGAGTTTCTATATATTTGTGCAAGTGAAATGGTTTGGTCTCTTCATGGACCCACTGCCTAATGTGATGAATCAAACAGATAGAGCAAATATCTTCTGTCAACTGCACTGTCTCACTGGGGCAAAATATCAATAAAATTATTGCTCATTGAATCCAAACTACCAGAATGTATAATTAACAGTGGAAGTTTTATTAGCAAGTATTTTTTCCTGTGCATATGATGAAAACTCTCCTAAAATCAGCCTAAAGGAAAACATTCCTTTGGGGGTTTCATGTAACTGGAAAGCTCGTGTTCGGATTTGACTTCAGAAAAATGCCTAGATCCCAGGACGTCAGTGAGACCTTCTCCCCTCTCTTAGCCCCGTCTCTGGGCCCTCTCCCCGCCTTCTGCCTCAGTGTACTTCTCTCCGTGTCTCTCTCCATCTGTATCTCTGCTTTCTTCTTTTTGTCTTTCTCTCCCTTTCTCTTTTGTCGTCTCTGTCTGAAGGACCCTTCCTCTCCCTGTTAATCTATTCGTTGGCTTTCCTGTCTTTCTGTCTCGGTAGGTGCTTCTCTTTTTATATCCATGTTTCAGCTTAGGAGTGTTTCTCTTTCTCTGCATCTTGCTACCTCTTCTCTCTCTATGCTTCTCACGTGCATTTCTTTCACTTGCTGTTCCCGCCTCTCAGAATGTCTCCCTGGGCACCTCTTCACGCCTCAGTCTACTGGATCGCGTGCCTGACTGTCCCTTTCCCTCTTTCTGTTGTCCTCTCTGTGCGTTATCTTTTTGTGTGTATTCTCTCTGCTTCCCTCTGTCTCCATCTCTCTTTTGGGATACAGGGTTCTTGCTTTCTCTTTCTCATGCGCTGTGTGTGTCTCTTGAGTTCCGCTCTTCCCGGTTTGTGCCTCTTATTTTCTCCTTTGGGAATCGAGCATTTCCCACATGGCTGGTAATATGGACATCTCACATTTTCAGCCCATCACCCAAACAGCCAAAGACCATTATATTGAGTTCGGTTTAACAGTCTAGATGAAGTCTGACTGATTGACACGCCAGGCTTTCCCCCACTCACTTTATCCATTGGTATGAGGGACTCTGATTGAGCAGGCTTTGGCCTTGAACCCAATTCTCTGTCATAGATGGAGACTTTTTTCCTTTCCCAAAACAAGAGTGGAAAAGAGCAAGACTGGATGGATAATCATCATTTTCACCACCATCATCCATTATGCAAAACTTTGATACCTGAAGTTTCTCTGTCTCTGCTTTTCTGTTTGAAAAAAAAATTCAGAAGGTGTTTCCTCTACGTAGAATTTATGTAGTCCGTATACAACCAATGCTTCGCTTTCCTATTCTACAGGGAGAAATACCAGATCACATCGACTTCCAAATCTAGGATCTCTGATGATGTAGATTTCTTTTTCTACCGTGGATATGGCTCTTAATGGTCCACAAAGGAAATGATAGCATAACCACAACCAGACTATAATCATCAAACGAGTGAAAGGTTCAGAGTGCGTTCAACTTAGTGAGCTGACAGAGGAGTGTCATTGGTCACAGAATTTGGTGAACCTTGGCTCTGCTCCCGAGGAGGGTCTACACTGCCCGAGTCCTACCTGGCCCCTCTGTGAGAGGGCCCAGGACAGGGTTCTCCTGTGTCACACAATTTAGAAGTCCTCTTCATTTTGGTGGGTTTAAAGGGGCACGTGGCTTTGTGTGGGCACTCTGGATGCCGAGGAATATCTTACACATGTAAAATTCTTTTTTTTTTTTTTTAATTTACCAAAGGCATTTTTTTTTTAATGATTTGGAAATAAATTAAGGATACTCTCTCAGCCTACCATTCTGAAGAATTATTCATCTACACAACATAGTAAGCTTTCACTGACATTCTTCTGCTATGAAAGGAACAATCTTTAGATAGACTTGACATAATATTTAGAAATATTTAACTTTTAAGCTTATGTGTGTTTTTAATAGTGCATTAGAAAAGATGCAGAATTTCATAGAAGACAACTTCATATTTGAGTCCATGCAGTTATTCCACTCAATGCTGAATGTAAAATCCCTAATTCTTTTTTTTGGGATTTTTTGCAATAACTTGTCATTTTGTGTGGAGTTGCTCAGTCGTGTCCGACTCTTGGCGACCCCATGGACTGTAGCCTACCAGGCTCCTGCATCCGTGGGATTTTCCAGGCAAGAGTACTGGAGTGGGTTGCCATTTCCTTCTCCAGGGGATCTTCCCGACCCAGGAATCAAACCCGGGTCTCCCGCATTGTAGACAGATGCTTTTTACCATCTGAGCCACCAGGGAAGTCTTTTTGTGTGGTGTATTATGAAACCCTAATGGGAGAATCTGTTAGGCAGTAACTATTGATAAAACTAAATTCTTGATGAATCGAGATCCTGAAATGCAGGCTCAATTACTGTAGCTTCTCTTTTTGCTACTACTTCAAGTATTTCAACTGCAGCCCCAGGTCCTCAGTTTATCTATTCTTTTCTCCTGTGAATGAGCAGGAAAGGATGACAAAGAGACAGATTCCTCTGATCCATCTTCCCAGGTTACATTCTAGTGAAAAACTCTTCAAATGAGAGGCATTTAGACCTTTATTAGGAAAGAATTACATCACATTTGTAAGGTTCCCAAATGGTCGTTCTACCCTCTCACACAGATTTTCCCTGGCTCCTCCTAGGTAGCTGTCACATCTCACCCCGAGTGTTCCCTTTTTGTCTAACTTTACTTCTAACTATGTTTTTACAGAGCAGATACTTTAATTTTTAAACTATTTGACTTGGTTATGTTGGATTTTTGGCCATGAGCAGAAAGTATGCCTCTTAAAAATGATTTATATTTATGCTTTTGATGGACTGGATTGAAGAGATTTGGTTCTTTCCTGTTGTTTAAGATACTGCCATTTCTTTTCTGAATTATTGAAATAGCCTCCCACTCATTTCTCAACTCCTTTGTCAATTCCTACAATTTACTTTCCACAGAGCAATCAGAAATATTCTGAAATCCTAAATCACATCACAACTATAAAAGGCCTAAACATTTCAAATGTTTTCCTGCAGTACTTAAAATTAAATCTAGATTGCTCTGCTGGTTAACAAAATCCTCTGTGACTTGGTCTTTGTTCATATTTCTGAGTTCATCATTTGCCTTTCTATTGTTCCACTTTATCTGTTTGGGTTATACTGGATGCTCTAAGAAACCAATCTTAAAAATTCAGAAGATTAGCAAGCCTGCTGAAGAAAATGTAATTCCCAGCTTTTAGGTTGTGCATATTTTCCTGTCAATGCCAGTATAGTCCCTGATACAGAATACGTACTTGGTATATATTTGTGGTTGGCTTCATGGAGATCTTTGTTTCCCAGAGACCTTTCCAGGTTAAATTCTAGTGAAAAGCTTTCCAAATGAGAGGCATTTATACTTCTATTAGGAAAGAAACAGGGCTTCATCTGTTTCTGAAATCTTTTCTATTTTGGTGTATATTTGCATTCTTGTGCCAATGCCACACTTCTAATGGCTATACTTTTATCATGTGCTTTGATATCTGGAGTGTCTTCCCTCTTCCACTCTAGATTTTCTTTTCAGAATTGTCTTGGCTACTTTTGCACACCGACACACAGAGGTCTTCATACAGCAGGATTAGCCCTTGTTAATGTTGGTATTTCCCATATTTCTCTTTGATGAATACAAAATGGTACCATTTGAGTGGGATTTAAAAGTTACCTCCATACTGTGTTCCCTACAGGAACAGAACTGCTTCATCATACAAGATATTAAAGTCAGCAATCTTGCTAAACTCTTTTAAACCTCAAAAGTGATTTTTTTTTGATTCCTTAGCAGCATGCAGAACTTTCCCAACCAGGGGCTGAACCCACACCCTTTACCATGAAAGCCCCTAGACCGTTGGTCCACTGGACTGCTGTGGGGGGCCCCTCTTGTAAGTGAAATTGAGAAAATTTTTGATTGCCCCCAAACACAGTTTGTGTACACAGGTATAAAGTATTAAAAATAATAGATTTGTCTCTCCCTTTCCAATCTTTATAGCTTCTTTCTTTCTCTACTTCTTTGAAAGAGATATCCAGTAAACTAGTGAATAGATGTCATTACAAGCTGCTATACTTGTTTTGTTCTTGAACCCATCTCATCCATCTGTTTTGAAGTTCTCATTCAAAGTATCTCTTTTGGGGCTGTTAGTGCCAGAGACAGGATGAAATGGTGTTTGTCTAATTTCTGTTAATCACTGTTAAAAGTGATGGCTTCTCCGAGGGAACCTCTTCAGTACTCAAAAGTTGACATTTTATATGATTCAGAGTACATCTAACTTCAGTGTTCTGGCTCTCTATGAATGAATAAGCAGTCAATATGTCATCTGTTGGGACTTGGTACCCTGAAAGAAAATGCCCATGAAGATGATAAATTGGTGGAAAGGTTTGGTTGGAACCAGGGTCTTGGCCCTCGGGTGGAGATGCCAAGGTCTACTTCTGATGAAGGTAATAAATTAGCACTGACACAGACAACGATTGTGAATACACATTCCTAAATGTAAGGTTCCACTATAGTAGGCATTCAGCACTATTATTTATTTATGACAGAAGAGGGCATTGATTTGGCCTAAGGAGTTTCCCTCCCCATACCTCTGGCTGTTCAAGTGGTAAACATGGCCTGTTTGTATAAGAAGAGCCCAGAAGAACAAAATTTACTTTAAATGCTTTTAAGCAGAAAGGAGTTGATTAGAAGGCTTACTATGGCTTAGAGAATCAGCAGGACACGAGGTGGAGCCATATCAGGTAACCCAGGAAGCTAGCTTGAATCAGAAGCATCACATTACAGAAGGTCCTGACACAGGAAGCCACTGTGACACCTGTCTCTTTATACCACGAAGTGACAATATCTCCTAATTCTGTCGCCAAAAAACAAAGCACATCCACAATGATGTCTTCTCAGGAGAGAAAATCATCAGCATGTCCAAGCTTCTGTAGAATGCCTCTGATCAGCCAAAGCCAGGTGACACCTAAGATCATCCAGGAATGTGGACCTGAGTATGATTATACTAAGTGAGGTAAGTCAGACAGAGAAAGACAAATATCATATGATATCACTTGTATCATATTATACAAACAAGAGACATCACCTTGCTGACAAAAGTCCATATAGTCAAAGCTATGGTTTTTCCAGTAGCCATGTACGGATGTGAGAGTTGGTCCATAAAGAAAGCTGAGGGCTGAAGAATTGATGCTTTCAAACTGTGGTGCTGGAGGAGACTCTTGAGAGTCCCTTGGACTGCAAGGAGATCAAACCAGTCAAACTTAAAGGAAATCAGTCCTGAATACTCATTGGAAGGACTGATGCTGAAGCTGAAACTCCAATACTTTGGCCACTTGATGCAAAGAGACGACTCACTGGAAAAGACCCTGATGCTGGGAAAGATTGAGGGCAGGAGGAGAAGGGGACGACAGAGGAGGAGATGGTTGGATGACATCACCGACTCAATGGACATGAGTTTGGAAAATACTCCAGAAGTTGGTGGTGAAGGACAAGGAAGCCTGGCTTGCTGCAGTCCATGGGGTTGCAAAGAGTCAGACACGACTTAGTGACTGAACAACAAATCACTTGTACATGGAATCTAAAAAAGTGGTACAAATGAATTTATTCATAAAACAGAAACAGACTCACAGATGTAGAAAACGTATTTATGGTTACCAGGGGGAGAAGTGGGGGAGGGATAAATTGAGAGATGGAGATCGACACATACCCACTGCTGTATATAAAGTAAATAACTAAGAAGGACCTACTGTATATAGCACAGTAAACTCTGCTCTGGACTCTGTAATGGCCTATATGGGAAAAGAATCTAAAGAAGAAATGATGTGTGTGTATGTATAACTGAATCACTTTGCTGTATAGCAGAAACTAACATGATATTGTAAATCAATTATACTCCAAAAATTTTAAAAAATCATATGATATGATTATAGATGGAATCTCAGGAAAAAAAATGATACAAATGAACTTATTTACAAAACAGAAACAGACTCACATAGAAAACAAACTTATAGTTACCAAAGGGGAAAGGTCGGTGAGAGTGACAAATTAGGAGTTTGAAATGAACATATACACACTATTATATATAAAATAGATAACTAACAAGGACCTATTGTGTAGCACAGGGAATTCTACACAATGTTTTGTAATAACATGAATGGGAAAAGAATTTGAAAAAGAATAGATATGTGTATGTTTACAACTGGATCAGTTTGCTATACACCTGAAACTAAGAGAACAATGTAAATCAACTATAGCCCAATACAAAATAAAAAGTTTTAAAAAAGAATGAAGAAAAAAAAGATTATCCGTGAATGTGCTTTCTAGCATCATACTGTCTATAGCACCACACGGAAGCATTAGAAGAAGTCAAGAGGTACATTGTTTGAAAACCCACTACACAGGGGACAGGGGATCCTTAAAAATTCTTTATTTCTCTCAGCAATATCAGTTATTTCCAGATAGAACCCTCTACAATAAGAAATAAGGGGGGATGATATTGTTACATATAGGTGATGTGCAGATCAATCACTTTTGGGTTCAATAGACATTTTCTACTTAAGAGACCAACAACAATGTCTAGTCCATCTTGTGTCTCAAACTCACAACCAGTTCATTTAGGTGTGATTCTCAATGAGAAATCCCGATTTGCCTGTCTCTTTGTGCACTGGTTTAAGCTCTTTTTATGGCTTCCTTCTTTTCGTGACTGACGACTGGCCTGAGAATGGTCTTATCCTGCAAACGCGGGCTTTGGTTTCACTGGGGAGAAGCCAGCATTACCGCACTTTCCCTTTCAGTCTGCTGTGGGCAGGGAGTTTCCAGAAAAGCACAGAGTAAGCTGGGTAACTCTTCCACAGGGTGTCTGTCCTTCCCTCTGCTTTCACTCACTTTTCTGTCCTTTCACTCCAGAAAATCACATTCTTTGTTTCTTTATGGCTGTGAAACATTTTACTTGAAGTGGTAAAATAGAACTTGATATAGAAAAGCAAGTTAAATCCATTGATATCACTACACATACACAGACGGCTAAATTAAAAAAAGACAAAACGGAGACTATCTAATGTCAAGATGTCTTGCAACCCAAATGCTCACCTTTTGCGTTTTGGTTTAAAAGTCTGTCTATTTCTTGGAAAGATAGACTTATCCTATGACACAACAATGTTGCTTGTACATCCTTACCTAAAGAAATGTACCTAAAGATGTTCAAGCTGGTTTTAGAAAAGGCAGAGGAACCAGAGATCAAATTGCCAACATCCGCTGGATCATCAAAATAGCAAGAGAGTTCCAGAAAAACATCTATTTCTGCTTTATTGACTATGCCAAAGCCTTTGACTGTGTGGATCGCAATAAACTGTGGAAAATTCTGAAAGAGATGGGAATACCAGATCACCTGACCTGCCTCTTGAGAAAGCTGTATGCAGGTCAGGAAGCAACAGTTAGAACTGGACATGGAACAACAGACTGGTTCCAAATAGGAAAAGGAATATGTCAAGGCTGTATATTGTCATCCTGCTTATTTAACTTATATGCAGAGTACATCATGAGAAACGCTGGGCTGGAAGAAGCACAAGCTGGAATCAAGATTGCCGGGAGAAATACCACTAACCTCAGATATGCAGATGATACCACCCTTATGGCAGAAGGTGAAGAGGAACGAAAAAGCCTCTTGATGAAAGTGAGAGAGGAGAGTGAAGAAGTTGGCTTAAAGCTCAAAATCCAGAAAACTAAGATCATGGCATCTGGTCCCATCACTTCATGGGAAATAGATGGGGAAACAGTGGAAACAGTGGCTGACTTCATTTTTCTGGGCTCCAAAATCACTGCTGATGGTGACTGCAGCCATGAAATTAAAAGACGCTTACTTCTTGGAAGTAGAGTTATGACCAACCTAGATAGCATATTAAAAAGCAGAGACATTCCTTTGCCAACAAAGGTCTGTCTAGTCAAGGCTATGGTTTTTCCAGTGGTCATGTATGGATGTGAGAGTTGGACTATAAAGAAAACTGAGTGCCGAAGAATTGGTGCTTTTGAGCTGTAGTGTTGAAGACTCTTGAGAGTCCCTTGGACAGCAAGGAGATCCAACCAGTCCATCCTAAAGGAGATCAGGCCCGGATATTCATTGGAAGGACTGATGTTGAAGCTGAAACTCCAATACTTTGGCCACCTGATGCGAAGAGCTGACTCATTTGAAGAGACCCTGATGCTGGGAAAGATTGAGGGCAGGAGGAGAAGGGGACAATAGAGGATCAGATGGTTGGATGGCATCACCGACTCAATGGACAAGGGTTTGGGTGGACTCTGGGAGTTGGTGATGGACAGGGAGGCTTGGTGTGCTGTGGTTCTTGGGGTCACAAAGAGTCAGAAATGACTGAGCAACTGAACTCAACTGAACTGAAAGAAATGTAAACATATATTCATAAAATGACTTGTTAAAAATCTTCAGAGCCACTATTTATTATTTATCTTAACCCCAAATGGAAAATAACTAAAAAATCTCTCAGCGAAATAAGAAATCAACAAATTTCCTTTCTTCAGAGAATAACATGGAGCGAATTATTCATATAGGCAGCATGGATGAAACTCATAGGCAGCAACAAGCCTCATGCTGAATGAAAGAAGCCAGACAAAAGGGAGCACAGACTGTACAGTTTCTTGCCTGTGAAGTTTTGGAAGTCTACCTCCACACCCAGGGAGCTGTGACAGTAATAACTAGCACAGTGCTCCTTCAGACGAGATATATGGGGGATGACTAGGGATTTACCACACATGTATCTCCGGAAAAGGGCTTCCCAGGAGGCTCAGCGGTAAAGAATCTGCTTGCCAATGCAGGAGACGCAGGTTTAATTGCTGGATCGGGAAGATCCCCTGGATGAGGAAATGGCAACCCATTCCAGTATGCTTGTCTGAGTAATCCCATGGGCAGAAATTAAGACGAACCTAGACAGTGTATTAAAAAGCAGGGACATCACTTTGCCGACAAACATCTATGTAGTCGAAGTTACGGTTTTTCCAGTGGTCATGTATGGATGTGATAGTTGGACCATAAAGATGGCTGAGCACCTAAGAATTGATGCTTTCAAACTGTGGTGCTGGAGAAGACTCAAGAGTCCCTTGGACAGCAAACCAGTCAATCCTAAAGGAAGTCAACCCTAAATATTTGTTCGAGGGACTGAGGCTGAAGCTCCAATACTTTAGCCACCTGATGTGAACAGCCAACTCCTTGGAAAAGACCCTGATACTGAGAAAGATTGAGGGGAGGAGGAGAAAGGAGGGACAGAGGATAAGGTGTTTGGATATCATCACTGACTCAATGGACATGAGTTTGAGCAAACACCAGGGGATAGTTGAAGGACAGGGGAGTCTGGTGTGATTCTGTCCATGGGGTTGCAAAGAGCTGGATACCACTGAGCAATGGAACATGCACGCATGCATCAGCAAAAAATGAAGAGATTGTGAACAAATGGCTAGGATCAGTCACCACACTGAAAAATTTCAAAATACCCAAGCCCTTGTCTTAGACTGCTTTTAGGAGAACTTGATTTAAGACAAATGCTTTGTGCAATGGAGAAGGAAATGGAGAAGGAAATGGCACCCCACTCCAGTATTCTTACCTGGAAAATCCCATGGATGGAGGAGCCTGGTAGGGTACAGTCCATGGGGTCACAAAGAGTCGGATATGACTGAGTGACTTCACTTTTGTGCAATTATTGTCAAGAGCCAGATTAAATGTAAATTTGTTGTTATTTTTTAGTCACTAAGTTGTGTCTGACTTTTTGTGACCCCATGGACTGTAGCCCACCAGGCTCCATAGGATTTTCCTGGCAAAAATACTGGAGTTGGTTGCCATTTCTTTCTTCATGGGGTCTTTCTGATCCATGGATTGAACCTGTGTCTCCTGCTTGGCAGGAGGGTTCTTTACCACTGAGCCATCAGGGAAACCCAAATGCAAATATACATATTTTCTTAGTTGCTCAGTTGTTTCTGACTCTTTGTGATCCCATGGACTGTAACCCACCAGGCTCCTCTGTCCATGGGGATGCTCCAGGCAAGAATACTGGAGTGGGTTGCCATGCCCTCCTCCAGGGGATCTTCCCAACCCAGGGATCAAACCTAGGTCTCCTTCATTGCAAGCAGATTCTTGACCATCTGAGCCACCAGGGAAGCCCAAGAATACTGGAGTGGGTAACCGATCCCTTCTCCAGGGGATCTTCCTGACCCATGAATTGACCCAGAGTCTCCTGCATTGCAGGTGGATTCTTTACCAGCTGAGCTACCAGGGAAACCCAATATATGCTGTGTTTTTCGTGTTTCATCAAGAATATGGACCTAGAGAATTCCCTGGTGGGCTAGTGCTTAGGACTCAGTGCTTTCACAGCTCATAGCCCAGGTTCCACCTCAGTCAGGGAAAATGGAACTAAGATTCCACAGGCCTCTGTGGCATGGTCAAAAAAAAAAAAATGCATACCTATAATTGTTTACTTTGAAGCACACTTCATTGCTTTCTAATTATAATTTCTCATCTCAAAATCAGTAACAGATTCCCAATAAGATTTATTTCCCTGTAAATTTAAAGAGACAATATATTAATCTACTAATTTTTGATTATGAGGTTCTTAAAATCACTGCTATACCTTGCTAATCCAACAGCCATTAGCTCCATTTTTGTTGTTAACAGAACTCCCAAACTGAGTTTAAGAGTATAGGAGTAATTATCAGCTCTTTCTATGTGCCTCTTATCAGTAAATATTTTCCTTCACAATCTTACAACACATTAAAAAAGTAATTTGTTGAGATCCAGACAATTCTTTTCCTGTTTTTCTTTTTTTTTGACAATGTAAAATTCAAGAGAAAGTGGTTCTGATGAAGTATCCCTGATTACATGTCAGCATTCACTTTTTTTCAGTGCATATCTACATGAGTGAAATCCAAATCAATGATCTTCTGCAGGGAACACAAGCCTCATTCATTATATTAGAACAATTTATCTAATTTTTTGGTTGTGTCAGGTCTTAGTTCCTCCATGTGGGATCTCTATTTCCCTGACAAAGGATGGAATCTGGGCCCCCTACATTGGGAGCACCAAGTCTTAGCCACTGGACCACAAGGGAAGTCCCTCATTCATTATTTTTAATTCTCTGTTTTGACACTTCTGTTAGGAAACCATTGACCAAAACCACCTGCCTTGGCCAGGCACAATGATAACCACTAGCATGAATTGTCTCACAGAAGGATGTCCCGATAAGGAACAAGGCGTGGCCACGGAAAACTAACTGGGAGAATTTGGGAAAGGCCAGAAGGAGGGAGGAGACACCAGCCCACAATATGTCCTACCAACTTCCCAGAATCCTTTGCACTGGAATTCATCTTGGCTGAGTGACCTGTGAGCCACTAGGAAGGACCCTGAGTCACAACGATTGGCCAGAGACAACGGGGAAACTAACCCAACACCATAAAACCCAAGACGGTGAGCCAGGGGGCAGAGCAGTTCTCCAGGGCTCCCACCCTCCTGCTCTCCACCAGGCGCCCCTTTATCAAGTCTCTTGCTGTGTCAGCACGTGTGTCTCCTGGGACAGTTCGTTTCCGAGTGTTAGACAAGTGTCCAGTCTCGGTCCCTGGAGGGGTTTGGGTCTCCCTTCCTGCAACTCTTCCAATATCTGACTGTACCAGTGATTCACTCCCCTACCCTCTGTTTTATTTTTATCCTTTGGGTTTTTACTTTTCCCTGAAGTGCTTCCCTCTTCCTTCTGTCTTGCTTTCTGAGGCACATGTGAAGTACCACTTCCGGTTCAGGTCTTTCCTGAGCCTGCCTCTGTCGCTTGCCCTAAAACATCACTGGTAATGTTCTTTTTGAGACTTTGTCACCAGAAGAACTTTCCCAAGAAGGAGTCTCATCATCCAACAGAAGATGTTGACTATTTTCCTCTATGGTATCCAACAATATACGCTTCATGTAATCTTTTTACCTTGAACTGAGCCTGGGGGTCCTTTAATGAGGATAGGATGGGCAAGAGTCATCACAATCCTTCCAATTATTTTCCTTATTCATCCACATCCTTGGGCATTGGATTTTACATTTCTATTAGCTTAAAAGGTCTTCATGTCTCTTAAGTATAAACACATCATTTTCCTTAAAGAGCACATTTCCTGAAGTAAATTTGATTTATATTTCCTGAACTGGATTTATACCTAGGAAAGCTATACACACAATTCTTTAGCTCATGACTTGAAAATAATATTTTTATAATAGGAGATATAATAATACCAACATTTCTTTTAGAGTGACATGTAACTTCTGTAGAGAGAGTTTCATAAACTTGTGTGCAGAGTTTCATCAATAACAAACTATACAGTTTATAAAACAGAACACAACCAGCCTCCCAGAAGCATCTTGTGTGCACCTTCTGATTACTATCCTCTCCTTTAAGAGGAAAATATGACTTTGAATTTGTGAAAACTATCTTTTTGTTTTTCTTATGTATGCATTACTTTGAATTTAATATAAATACAAAATAACTTTATTGCTGGTTCTGTTTGTTTCTTTTGATAAATATTTTGTTTATGAGAATCACCATTTTCCTGTGTGTAGTTATATGCACATCTGTTAGGATGGTTATTATCAAAAACTCAGAACTCAGAAAATAACAAGTGTTGGCATGAATGTGGAGAGATAGGAACCCATGTGCATTGCTGACAGGACTGTAAAATGGTGCAGCCATTGTGGAAATTAGTATGGTGGGTCCTCAAAAAATTAAACATACAATTACCACATGATCTAGCAATTGGAACTCTCTATTATATCTCCAAAGAATGGAAAGCAGGGACTAAAACAGCAATGTCCACAGAAGTATTATTCACAGTAGTCAAAGGTGGAAGCAACTCAAAAGTATGCTGATTGATGACTGGATAAACAAAATGGAGTGTATTTTGACTCAGTTGCTCAGTCACGTCCAACTGTTTGCAACCCCATGGACTGTAGCCCTCCAGGCCCCTCTGTCCATGGAATTTTCCAGGCAAGAATACTGGAGCGGGTTACCGCTCCCTTTTCCAGGGGATCTTCCCAACTCAGGGATCAAACCTGTGTCTCTTGTGTCTCCTGTGTTGGCAAGTGGATTCTTTCACTTCACTTTTCACTTTCATGCATTGGAGAAGGAAATGGCAACCCACTCCAATGTTCTTGCCTGGAGAATCCCAGGCACAGGGGAGCCTGGTGGGCTGCCGTCTATGGGGTCGCACAGAGTCGGACACGACTGAAGCGACTTAGCAGCAGCAGCAGCAGCAGCAGAGCCACCTGGGAAGCCCAGTGGAATATTATTTAACCTTAAAAAGGAAGGAAAAATTGACAAAGGCTACAACATGGCTGAACCTTGAAGATATTTTGCTAAATTAAAATGAGCCAGTCGCAAAAGGACAAATACTGTATGATTACATTTATATGAAGTATCTTGAATAGTCAAATTTATAGAGATAAAAAGTAGAATGGGGATATCCCTGGTGGCCCAGTGACTAAGAATCTGTCTGCCAATGCAAGGGATGGGTTTGATCTCTGGTCAGGGACAATCCCACATGTCGCGGGGCAGCTAAGCCAATGAGCCACAACCACTCAGCCTGGTCACCTAGAGCCCATGCTCAGCAACAAGAGAAGCCACCACAACGGGAAGCCCGGGTGTACCCAGACAGCAGACCCCGCCTGCCACAGCTAGAGAAAGCCCTTGCCCCGCAATGGAGACCCAGCACAGCCACAGAAAAGGTTAATAAAGAAAAGTAGAATGGTGGTTATCAGGGGCTAAAGGGAGGATGCAAACAGAGGCCTCATTTAATAGTTACAGAGTTTCAGTTTAGGAAGGTGAAAAAGTAATGGTTGATGGTAATGGTTGCACAAGATAATGTAAATGTATTTAACACTCCTGAACCACACCCTCCAAATGGTTAAAATGGTAAATTTTAGTTATGCCTCTTCTACCATAATGAAATAGAAAGGTAAAGAGAAAGGGCAAGAAACAAGAAAGTTAAGAATGTCTCATGCCTGGAATCGCCGTAAAGAAGTATATAAGATTAAGTAGGTGTAAGCAAAAAGAATGCTCAGCAAGGACTAAATGTGACCCTGGAGTTTGGACATTGAGATTGGAGTTTTAATTCCGGATAATATGAATTACAGTTAGAGGTAACATAATGGGTGCTTTCCACATGACACCCATTAGGCTAAGTGTTTTATATGCATTACCTCGTGGATCTTCTCAACAGCCCATTTTGTGGTTACCAAAGGATTATGTTGTATAAAAACTTGAAATAGGGCGGTCTTAATACATTACTGAAATCGCAGTCTGTTTACAAAGTCTCATACAATACAACAACACCAATTAAAGATAGTATGTTAATAAACCTAATTTTGGGACTTCCCTGGGTGTTCAGTGGTTAAGACTCTCACTTCCACTGTAACGGTCATGGGTTCAATGCTTGGTCAGGGAACTTAGATCCCCCATGCCGTGCAGCACAACCAAAAATAAAAGAAATTTAAAATAAAAAAAGCACATAATTTATGAACTTGAGGGTGGAGTGCATTTACATTGTACTTATACTATTGCTAAATGGAGGTGCCTATAGGGCAGTGAGGTTGCCCCTGCTCTGCGCCTTGTTAGCCAGCCTCTCCTTTCTCCTCGATATTAACCCAAATGAGAGAAAGGACGGGGCGTTTTCCGAGATACAGACAGCATTATCTTATTCTATTGTCCTCACTTCTATGCTCTGTCTCATCCCACGTGGAGACTTTCTATCTCCCCAGGGTGAAAATGGGGAGGAGAGTTCTTACATCATTCTGCCTCCTTCACGCATCCATGTTTCTGACTTTGCATTCTCAAAATCCAGTTTTGATGTTTAAAAGATTTTATTTCAATGTCTGGTCTCTTGCACAGACTCAGACTTCTCTTTTAAAATTAAACACTTTAACACTGCCTCCCCCCAACTTTTTTGCATGTTAGATACAAACCCTTTGCACTGAGGGGAGAAATTTTGCTTTATATTCACTGATACCTAAATGTAAGAAGAGAGAGAGCAAAGGGGAAGTTTAGAGAGGAAAAAAGTTCCCCATTTAAGAATATCATTTCGACACTTGGGCTGCGTGGTATTAACATGATCTGAGAACCAGGTTCCATGGAGCTAAGATTTCCATGAGCCTTCCAACACAGGGGCTTCCATGCTTATCTAGAAGCTAGCTCTAGAAATGACAGAGAAAATGGGCATCCTGAACAAAAATACCCTAGAAAGAGATTCGTCTTTTTTAAAAAATTTCTTTTTATTGAAGTATAGTTGAATTACAATGTTGTGTTAATTACTGCTGTACAGCAAAATGTCTCAGTTATACATACATACATCTGTATATATTCTTGTGGTCATTTTCCATTATGGTTTATCACATGATATTGAAGATACTTGCCTGTGCTACACAGTAGGACCCTGTTGTTAATCCAGTCTACATATTCCAGTTTGCATCCGCTAATCCCAAACGCCCAGTCCAACTTTCTCCCATCCTCCTCCTCCCTTGGCAACCACCGGTCCATCCTCTATGTTCCTGATCCTGCTTCTGTTTCATAGATAGGTCCATTTCTGTCATAGTTTAGATTCCACACATAAGTGATATCATATGGTATTTGTCTTTCTCTTTCTGACTTACTTCACTTAGCAAGACAATCTCTTGATGTAAGATTTATGTATTTGTTTGGAACAGATGTTGGATTAGGGTGACCAAGAACTTGGTGGCTGGGTGGAACCATCCAGGTCTCTCTGTGAAAGGCAGGCAATGAATCAAAGACTAAGCTGGGAGAATTCATAAGGGTCAGTGATCTTCGAAGGAAAATTCCTCCATAAAGTCCACCCCAGCTGGGAGGGCAGGAAGGCGTGGAAGGAGCTCTGTGATGAAGTGGGACAAGGAGCACGTCTCAGTCAAGGTCAAGATGGGGACTGGAGTCTGAACCTTGCCTTTTCTGTTCAGTCACCTGAAACAGCAAACAGCATGAGACTGATGGGTCCTGTGCTCCTGCTGTTGTAGGGAAAATAGAAATGAAGACTTTCCTCTCCTGAGAACAAGTAAGAGGAACAGTGAACAGATGAGAGAAGAAGCATAAACGGGCCTGGAAGAGTTAATCTCTCCTAGCTTTTCTTTCACTGTTACTAATCTGTAGCCTGTATCTCACAGAACCAACCTGACACTATGTAAATTATATCCGGTACCTACTGCACCTTAACCCTAAGCAAATTACATCCTGCACCTGGTACTTAGCTTCCCAGCACTCCCTTTGTAGACCACCCTTTGTAGCATTTTGCGTTGCAGAGAGAGGGCTGCAATATTATAAATCAGAGACAAACTGATCCAATTATCCAGCTTCCTGAAGCCAGTTCTGACTGTTTTGAAACAATAAAGAAGAAGAATGCAGGACTCTTACTCCTTTGTTCCTGATCACAGACCTTGGACTGAGAGCACCAGCTGTATTAGTTCAATCCCTCAGTCGTGTCCGACTCTTTGAGACCCCATGAATTGCAGCACACCAGGCCTCCCTGTCCATCACCAACTCCAGGAGTCCACTCAAACCCATGTCCATCGAGTCGGTGATGCCATCCAACCATCTCATCCTCTGTCGTCCCTTTCTCCTCCTGCCTTGAATCTTTCCCGGCATCAGGGTCTTTTCAAATGAGTCAGCTCTTCGCATCAGGTGGCCAAAGTATTGGAGTTTCAGCTTCAACATCAGTCCTTCCAATGAACACCCAGGACTTATCTCCTTTAGGATGGACTGGTTGGATCTCCTTTCAGTCCAAGGGACTCTCAAGAGTCTTCTCCAACACCACAGTTCACAAGCATCAATTCTTCGGCGCTCAGCTTTCTTCACCGTCCAACTCTCACATCCATACATGACCACTGGAAAAACCATAGCCTTGACTAGACAGACCTTTGTGGACAAACTAATGTCTCTGCTTTTTAATATGCTATCTAGGTTGGTCATAACCTTCCTTCCAAGGAGTAAGCGTCTTTTAATTTCATGGCTGCAATCGCCATCAGCAGTGATTTTGGAGCCCCCAAAAATAAAGTCTGACATTGTTTCCACTGTTTCCCCATCTATTTCCCATGAAGTGATGGGATCAGATGCCATGATCTTAGTTTTCTGAATGTTGAGCTTTAAGCCAACTTTTTCACTCTCCTCTTTCACCTTCATCAAGAGGCTCTTTAGTTCTTCTTCACTTTCTGCCATAAGGGTGGTGTCATCTGCATATCTGAGGTTATTGATATTTCTCCCAGCAATCTTGATTCCAGCTTGTGCTTCCTCCAGCCCAGTGTTTCTCATGATGTACTCTGCATATAAGTTAAATAAGCAGGATGACAATATACAGCCTTGACATACTCCTTTTCCTATTTGGAACCAGTCTGTTGTTCCATGTGTAGTTCTAACTGTTGCTTCCTGACCTGCATACAGGTTTCTCAAGAGACAGGTCAGATGGTCTGGTATTCCCATCTGTTTCAGAATTTTCCACAGTTTATTGTGATCCACACAGTCAAAGGCTTTGGCATAGTCAATAAAGCAGAAATAGATGTTTTTCTGGAACTCTCTTGCTTTTTCGATGATCCAGTAGATGTTGGCAATTTGATCTCTGGTTCCTCTGCTTTTTCTAAAACCAGCTTGAACATCTGGCAGTTCACAGTTCACATACTGCTGAAGCCTGGCTTGGAGAATTTTGAGCATTACTTTACTAGCATGTGAGATGAGTGCAATTGTGCGGTAGTTTGAGCATTCTTTGGCATTCCCTTTTTTTGGGATTGGAATGAAAACTGACTTTTCCAGTTCTGTGGCCACTGCTGAGTTTTCCAGATTTGCTGGCATATTGAGTGCAGCACTTTCACAGCATCATCTTTGAGGATTTGAAATAGCTCAACTGGAATTCCCTCACCTCCACTAGCTTTGTTCGTAGTGAGCCCCTCCAATTCCCATCGCGTGGGGCACTAGCCTGCTATGTTCTGCTGTGTTCTTCCTTTAGCTGACTAAAGCCATCTTTGTATTCCTCCAGACTCTGTCTCCGTATTTTTTATTCAGCATTGGTGGGCAGAGAAAAACAAGATTTTGGTGGTAACTCTGTCCCAACGTCAACCCATCTCCAATTTGCCCACAGTTGTTTAAACACATGTATGTGTCCTGGATGCCAATTTTGCACCCTTCCCCTCCCTGCCTGCAGTGCCATCTTTCCAGATCTGATCCTTACCTTCCCATCTTTCAGGCCATGACTCACATGGCCCTTCGATGTCTGGAGGCAGCACCTGAGCACCGGACTTGGAGGATGAGGACAGTGCCCACCACGATGCCCACGAGGCCCATGGCCAGCCCCAGGGCACAGACCACAGTCTCTGTCAGCTCTGATGTAGGGGTTGGAATCTCAGCACCAGTGGCTCAGGACCCTGCTCTGAAGGGCTCTGAGAACAAAAAGACTTACAGGGTCAAAGTGACACTGAGCAGGGAGCTGTGATTCTCCTTTGCACAAAAGCCTTTCTGTGTCTCCCGGTTTCTTGGTTGCAGGAAACAGGCTTCATTCAGCCTCCGTGACCTCTCTGAGTTCCAAGGGGCAAGCTCAAACATGTTATTCAGGGAAGGGAGGGGATGTGGAGACCAGGAAGGAGCAGTTAAGAAACAATAGTGCAGCCTTGGGGCAGGTCCTGTTTCCCCCTCAGGGAATACACACAACACTGTCTTTGAGCTGTTTGGCAGATGTTGAAATCCCCAACCAGTGGAGAAATTAACTACATGCTGCCCAGGACACACTGACCCCAGACTGGCTGTCAACAGAAGGTTAATGAGGCAGACTCCCACTTGGCTCACCACCAGCCAATCAGAAGAATGTTCAGGAGCTGATCACACCCTCTTGGATCACGCCATTGCTATAAAACTCCTCACTGCTCCCTCCAGGGGGGGACACACAGTTTTGAGAGCAGTAATCCACTGTGGCCCCCTTTGCCTGGCAAAGAAACAAAGCTGTTCTTTCTACTTCACTCAGAACCCTGTCTCCAAGATTTGATTCAGTTTCAGAGGACAGAGGTTGGATTCAAAAGGACACTGTATGCAGATGGACTAGATGTGGAGAAGGGCATGTGTTGCGGAATGCACAAAACTCCTGAACTTTGGGAGAAGAGTAAAGACAGTTATTAGAAACCCCTGCAATTGTGGGAAATGGAGTCATGGCCCTGGGGGTTCAGGGCTATAAGACAGGCATAAGATCCAGACAGAATTGGAGGGTATACAATGATGCGATTTAGGCGTACCCCAGTGCTTGACGAGGGGCTCTTCCAGGCCCCAGTGCTCCACTCGGCAGGCATAGAAGTCTTCAGTGGAGGGAAGAAAGGTGAGGTAACTGAACTTGAGGAAGGAGTGGTCACTCTTGGGGTAGAAGGTGGTCTCAGCGATACCTTCTGCAACAAACTGTCCATTGTAAAACCAAGTGATGTTGATCACAGGAGGAAAGATGTTGTCCACTTGACAGATGAGGGTATTGGGAATCCCCAGGACCACAGGAGACTTGGGAAACACAGCCACTTCAGGGATTTCTACAAGGCAGACCAAAGATGGACTGGAATGTCTGACAACCATGACTTAGGCTCCTTAATCAGTTTGGGGGAGCCCCCCCCACCCCATGCACAATCTCCCCAGCTGTTTTGTGTTATTTCCTATGTCCTTTCAGACTCACTTTACAATCAGCCACAACTTCCCTTCATTTTTACCTGTCGCTTAGATTATATATTGATTATTATTATTATTATTATTTTACTGGCAGGACCATCCAACACTTCGACCTTGGCATTTCCATCTTCTGAATGAGGAAGATTAGTGCTATCTATGGTGACTTCGGAACTGGTGCTGGCGTCTTTATCTACAGATGCTGAACTGTCCTCTGAACGGTGCTGTGAATTCTCTTCTGAACTGTCCTCTTCTTCAGGATCACTGTACAGCTCAGAACACGCTCTTCTCGCGGGGAATCCACAGGGCAGAGTGGGTCGGTGTGTGTGAGCTAGGAGACAGATGGGCCCCAGGCTGAGCAGCTGCAACTGGTCTCCTGCTGATGCTTCAAGTCACAATACCAGCAGGAGCACTGGGCCCTGATTAGGTGAAAGACAAAGTGACCACAACTTCCTCGTTCTTGTGGTCAAGGGGATTTCCCAGCCTGATGCATGTGCAGAAGAGGTCTTCTGTCTAGGGAGGGACAAAGGAGGAAGGAGACACCATCCCAGAAGATGTCCTGCCAACCCTCCCAGAAACCTTTGCGCCAGAATCCATCTTGGCTGAGAAATGCATGCCCATCAGGAAGAACCCTGAGTCAGGTGAAAAATGGGCACAAGTGCGCTGACTGGCCAGAAACAACCCAGAAAACTGCCCCAATAAGCAACCTAAATCATCCCTATTGTGTGCAACTCAATCCATTTGGAGTGATTCACCATTTACGTTTAATAGTAAAAGATTGGTTAGTGATAACAAAGCACTGTAAAAACTTCAGGAGGAAAGGAGAATGTTTTATGGACCATTTGTTTTGTGTGTGGCAGTTTTCAGTTACTAGTTTTTAAAATCAGTACTTTCTAACAGAAATGGCTTGATAAAAAATCTATCACAGGATTTTGAGACCCATTAAAAAAAGTTTAATTAAAAAAAAACACCAAATTCCAAACTCTGAGTTCTCTCGTGTGCTCTTCCACACGTACTTTGTTTTTAATAAACGCTGTCTTGATTTCACAAGCTTGGTCTCTTTGCTGAATTCTTTCCTCAAAGGAGACAAGGGCTGAGGTACTACTTGGCTACTTAGGCCAAGAGCTTGGGAATATTCTCTTTTAGAACTACAAGGAGTGGTTCTTGGAACTTAGGGGAGGGATATGTCAGATTAAATCTGTAGCTGAGGACTGGGTATCTGCCAGGAAATGAAATAGAAAGGTGGAACAATTTTGAGTGTGGAGGGAAGAGTAGCTACTGGGGGAAGAAAAAGAGACCAGGAACACGAGGTGGATACCGTTAAGAGAGGCCACACTTACCGTTGGTGGCAGGTGTAAAGTTGGAATTTTTTATCAAGATGTCCAAATTTCTTTTTGACATAACAGTGTTTCTCAGGGCACTCTGAATTTCAAACTTGGTAATACTGCTAAACTCAGGCAGCCGCCAGACAGTTTCCTTTTTTCCCAGGTCCACGTAGAAGAGCTCATCTCCATCAAAGTCAAATGTAAACTGGCCAAAGGAGCCGTATGTCTGGTAGACATTTGTGCCATAAGTGCCCATGTGGTCAGCTGGTGAGTGACCTTTCCAAAGCAGGAAGGTAAGAAGAGGGAGGCAGGATACAGGGGAGAGGAGAGAATTTTATTAAACAAAAACACATGAGAAATGGTCTACGTAGGAGTGTAGGTTCGTATTTGGCCTGATCCAATACCAGTTCCTATTTCTGTCTTTTCTATGTTAGGGTTAGGGAGGGTTACGTACATGTCATGAGGTGTTGAAATGCTGTCTTATTCACTCTGTAACCCCAGTAACTTGAGGGGTTCGTGGCACATAGTAAGATTTCCGTTAAATAAGTTAATAATGAATGCTTATGTGTGCTCAGTCTCTTCAGTCATGTCCGATTGTTTGCGACCCTCTGGACTATAGCTCACCAGGCTCCTCTGTCCATGGGATTCTCCAGGCAAGAATACTGGAGTGGGTTGCCATGCTCTCCTCCAGGGGAACTTCCTGACCCAGGGATCAAACCTGTGTCTCCTGCATTGCAAGTGGATTCTTTACCACTGAGCCACTGGGGAAGCCCTGGATAATGATTACATAATTTTAATTCTTAAGTTTATTTCTAATCACCTAATCTCTTACTTCTCATAGCACTTGTCTCGTTCTTAACACACTATGGAATTTATTTACTTATGAAATGTGTTTTTTTAAAAAGTTATCTGTCTGATTGTAAGAACACAAGTTTCCTATGGATAGGAATCTTGATTTGTTGTTGTTGTTTTTTGTCTGTGTCACATAGCATGAGGGATCTCAGTTCCCTGACCAGGGATTGAACCCATGTCCCCCAGCAGTAGAAGTGTGGAGTCCTGATCCCTGGACCACCAGGGAATTCCCAGAAATCTTGTTTTGTGCCAAGCACCCAGAGGAGTGCTTGATACCTCACTAAATATTTGTTGACCTAATGAATCACAATTAGGAAATGTTTTGAAGATTCCATTGTATCCTCTTCTCTTTTTCTTGATTTTTTTCCCCCTTCGGGTTTCGATAACTGTTGTCAATGCCCATGACACAGTAGGACAAAGTTTTGGACAGGAGACTGAAATTTAGTGGAATAAGCCACCTTCAAGGAGGTGTTGTGAATACAGAATGGAGGAGCCAAGGGGGCTGATTAACCAAAATTAATCTGCTTTTTTCTTCTTTTTAGAGCTTTACTGGGCTGGAGGTGACAGGACTGGTAGTTTGGGTTGACAAGCTGAGACTAACCTGTTTTAAGCTCCTAGGTTTTCCACCAACATTACCCAAATTTATGAAACAATCAAACATGAAGTTACCCTTATAATAATCATGCTATACTTTGACATTATATTGCTATTTAGTCCATGGGATCACAAAGAGTTGGACAGAACTGAGTGACTTTCACACACATACACACAGCTCTTTGTTATGTAGAATACACATCTGAAAATAGAGTTGCCATGTGATCGAGCAATCCCACTCCTGGGCATATGTCCAGAAAGAACTGTAATCCCAAAAGATAAATGCACCTTTATTTCATAGCAGCATGATTTATAAGAGCCAAGACATAGAAACAACCTAAATGTCCATTAATAGATGAATGGATAAAGAAGATATATATAGTTGTTTAGTTGCTAAGTCGTGTTCGACTTTTTGTGACCCCATGGACTGTAGCCCGCCAGGCTCCTCTGCCCATGGAATTCTTTAGGCAAGAATACTGGAGTCGGTAGCCACTCCCTTCTCCAGGGGATCTTCCCAACCTAGGGATCGAACCTGAGTCTCCTGTATTGCACGCAGATTCTTTACCACCTGAGCCACCGTACTCCAATATAAAATAAAAATTTAAAAAATTCTCCTTCTCAATTGTAAGTCCATACCCCTCAACTGCACACTCACCCACGATGTCTTCACCTCCACAGAGGCTCATCATGGCGGCCAGAGCGAGAACCCTCAGAATCAGGGCTTTCTTCATCCTCCTCCTCCTCCAAGGGTATCCTCAGGAGTGGCTGTTCCGAGTGGTGCCTCGCCAAGAAGGTGGTCTAAAGAGAACTGCTGGAGGGAACCATGTAGGCACAGCCCACGCCTCACCCTGCTCTATCGTGTCTCAGCCCGTCAGAGAAATTCCCTGAGCTGACACCTCAGTTGCCAGCTGAAGCATTTTTAGGAAGAGACCTGTCAGAAGCCTGGAAAACTCCCTTGTTTTGAATTATCTAAGGGCACAGATTCAGAAGGGAGCAGAAGGATGTCACACGTATCAGGAATCATCAAAGAGTAAAGTCTGTAGCAAGAAAATTTGAAAGGTTATGAGAGATCCTAAAGAAAGAAGCTTGTGGCTTCCCTGGTGGCTCAGCTGGTAAAGAATCCGCCTGCCTGACTTCAGGCTCTACTACAAAGCCACAGTCATCAATACAGTATGGTACTGGCACAAGGACAGAAATATAGATCAATGGAACAAAATAGACAGCCCAGAGATAAATCCACGCACCTATGGACACCTGACAAAGGAGGCAAGAATATACAATGGAGAAAAGACAATCTTTCTAACAAGTGGTACTGGGAAAACTGGTCAACCACTTGTAAAATAATGAAACTAGAACACTTTCTAACACCATACACAAAAATAAACTCAAAATGGATTAAAGATCTAAATGTAAGACCAGAAACTATAAAACTCCTAGAGGAAAACATAGGCAAAACGCTCTCCGACATAAACCACAGCGGGATCGATCCTCTATGACCCACCTCCAAGAATATTGGAAATAAGAGCAAAAATAAACAAATGGGACCTAATTAAAATTAAAAGCTTTTGCACACTAAGGAAACTATAAGCAAGGTGAAAAGACAGCCATCAGAATGGGAGAAAATAATAGCAAACGAAGCAACGGACAAACAATTAATCTCAAAAATATACAAGCAACACCTGCAGCTCGATTCCAGAAAAATAAACGACCCAATCAAAAAGTGGGCCAAAGAACTAAACAGACACTTCTCCAAAGAAGACATACAGATGGCTAACAAACACATGAAAAGATGCTCAACATCACTCATTATCAGAGAAATGCAAATCAAAACCACAATGAGGTACCATTTCACGCCCGTCAGAATGGCTGCTATCCAAAAGACTACAAGCAATAAATGCTGGAGAGGGCGTGGAGAAAAGGGAACCCTCTTACACTGTTGGTGGGAATGCAAACTAGTACAGCCACTATGGAGAACAGTGTGGAGATTCCTCAAGAAAGTGGAAATAGAACTGCCATATGACCCAGCAATCCCACTGCTGGGCATACACACTGAGGAAACCAGATTGAAAGAGACGCGTGTACCCCAATGTTCATCACAGCACTTTTTATAATAGCCAAGACATGGAAGCAGCCTAGATGCCCATCAGCAGATGACGAATGGATAAGGAAGCTGTGGTACACATACACAATGGAATATTATTCAGCCATTAAAAAGAATACATTCAAATCAGCTCTAATGAGACGGATGAAACTGGAGCCTATTATACAGAGTGAAGTAAGCCAGAAAGAAAAACACCAATACAGTATACTAACACATAGATATGGTATTTAGTTAATCGGTAAAGATAACCCTGTATGCGAGACATCAAAAGAGACACAGTTAAATAGAACAGTATCATGGACTCTATGGGAGAGGGTGAGGGTGGGATGATATGGGAGAATGGCATTGAAGCATGTAAATTATCATATGTGAAATGAATCGCCAGTCCAGGTTTGATGCATGATACAGGGTGCTTGGGGCTGCTGCACCGGGATGACCCAGAAGGATGGGAGGGGGGGTTCTGGAAGGGGAAAACATGTACACCCATGGCTGATTCATGTCAATGTATGGCAAAACAAATACAATATTGTAAACTTAAAAAATAGATAAACTAATTTAAAATAAAAAAAATTTAAATTTTTAATTTAAAATTATTAAAGCATAAAAAAAACCCAAAAAAACAAAGTGTAGGAGGTAAGCTCCATGAAACTGGAATTTCCTGTCAGAGTTTTTCTCCTTTCATTTATATGATGGAAGTTCCTTCTGCTCCCTTTTGAATCTATGCCCTTGTGTGCAAGTTGCTCAGTCATGTCCAACTCTTTGTGACCCAACGGACTATACAGTCTGTGGGATTCTCCAGGCCAGAAGACTGGAGTGGGTATCAGTTCCCTTCTCCAGGGGATCTTCCCAACTTAGGAATCGAACCCAGGTCTCCCACATTGCAGGCGGATTCTTTTTTTTTCTTTTTTAAAATTAGTTTATTTATCTATTTTTTAACTTTACAATATTGTATTTGTTTTGCCATACATTGACATGAATCCACCATGGGTGTACATGTGTTCCCTTTCCAGAACCCGCCTCCCACCTCCCTCCTCATCCCATCCCTCCAGGTCATCCTGGTGCAGCAGCCCCAAGCACCCTGTATCATGCATCAAACCTGGACTGGCGATTCATTTCACATACGATAATTTACATGCTTCAATGCCATTCTCCCATATCATCCCGCCCTCACCCTCTCCCATAGAGTCCATGATACTGTTCTATTTAACTGTGTCTCTTTTGATGTCTCGCATACAGGGTTATCTTTACCGATTAACTAAATACCATATCTATGTGTTAGTATACTGTATTGGTGTTTTTCTTTCTGGCTTACTTCACTTTCTTTCTATTCCTGCTTTTTGGAGGGTTTTTATCAAAATGGATGTTGAATTTTGTCAAAGGCTTTCTCTGCATCTATTGAAATAATCATATGGGTTTTATTTTTCAATTTGTTTATGTGGTGTATTACATTGATTGATTTGCAGATATTGAAGAATCCTTGCATCCCTGGGATAAAGCTCACTTGGTTATGATGTATGATCTTTTTAATATGTTGTTGGATTCTATTTGCTAGAATTTTGTTAAGGATTTTTGCATCTATGTTCATCAGTGATATTGGCCTGTAGTTTTCTTTTTCTGTGGCATCTTTGGTTTTGGTATTAGGGTGATGGTGGCCTCATAGAATGAGTTTGGAAGTTTACCTTCCTCTGCAATTTTCTGGAAGAGTTTAAGTAGGATAGGTGTTAGCTCTTCTCTAAATTTTTTGGTAGAATTCAGCTGTGAAGCCATCTGGTCCTGGGCTTTTGTTTGCTGGAAGATTTCTGATTACAGTTTCAATTTCCATGTTTGTGATGGGTCTGTTAAGATTTTCTATTTCTTCCTGGTTCAGTTTTGGAAAGTTGTACTTTTCTAAGAATTTGTCCACTTCTTCCAAGTTGTCCATTTTATTGGCATATAGTTGCTGATAGTAGTCTCTTATGATCCTTTGTATTTCTATGTTGTCTGTTGTGATCTCTCCATTTTCATTCATAATTTTGTTGATTTGATTCTTTTCCCTTTGTTTCTTGATGAGTCTGGCTAATGGCTTGTCAATTTTATTTATCTTCTCAAAGGACCAGCTTTTGGCTTTGTTGATTTGGTCTCTTTTGTTTCTTTTGCATTTATTTCTGCCCTAATTATTTTAAGATTTTTTTCCTTCTACTAACCCTGGGGTTCTTCATTTCTTCCTTTTTTAGTTGCTTCAGGTGTAGAGTTAAGTTATTTATTTGACTTTTTTCTTGTTTCTTGAGGTAAGCCTGTATTGCTATGAACCTTCCCCTTAGTACTGCTTTTACAGTGTCCCATAGGTTTTGGGTTGTTGTGTTTTCATTTTCATTTGTTTCTATGCATATTTTGATTTCTTTTTTGATTTCTTCTGTGATTTGTTGGTTATTCAGCAGTGTGTTGTTCAGCTTCCATATGTTGGAATTTTTAATAGTTTTTCTCCTGTAATTGACATCTAATCTTACTGCGTTGTGGTCAGAAAAGATGCTTGGAATGATGTCAATTTTTTTGAATTTACTAAGGCTTAGATTTATGACCCAGGATGTGATCTGTCCTGGAGAAGATTCCGTGTGCACTTGAGAAAAAGGTGAAATTGATTGTTTTGGGGTGAGATGTCCTGTAGATATCAATTAAATCTAGCTGCTCTATTGTATCATTTAAAGTTTGTGTTTCCTTGTTAATTTTCTGTTTAGTTGTTCTGTCCATAGGTGTGAGTGGGGTATTAAAGTCTCCCACTATTATTGTGTTATTGTTAATTTCCCCTTTCATACTTGTTAGCAATTGTCTTACATATTGTGGTGCTCCTATGTTGGGTGCATATATATTTATAATTGTTATATCTTCTTCTTGGATTGATCCTTTGATCATTATGTAGTGTCCTTCTTTGCCTCTTTTCACAGCCTTTATTTTAAAGTCTATTTTGTCTGATATGAGTATTGTTACTCCTGCTTTCTTTTGGTCTCTATTTGCATGAAATATCTTTTTCCAGCCTTTCATTTTCAGTCTGTATGTGTCCCTTGTTTCGAGGTGGGTCTCTTGTAGACACATATATAGGCATCTTGTTTTTGTATCCATTCAGCCAGTCTTTGTCTTTTGGTTGGGGCATTCAACCCTTTACATTTAAGGTAATTATTGGTAAGTATGATCCAGTTGCCATTTACTTTATTGTTTTGGGTTCGAGTTTATACACCCTCTCTGTGTTTCCTGTCTATAGATGATCCTTTAGCATTTGTTGAAGAGCTGGTTTGGTGGTTCTGAATTCTCTCAGCTTTTGCTTGTCTGTAAAGCTTTTGATTTCTCCTTCATATTTGAATGAGATCCTTGCTGGGTACAGTAATCTGGATTGTAGGTTATTCTCTTTCATCACTTTAAATATGTCCTGCCATTCCCTTCTGGCCTGAAGGATTTCTGTTGAAAGATCAGCTCTTATCCTTATGGGAATCCCCTTATGTGTTATTTGTTGTTTTTCCCTTGCTGCTTTTAATATTTGTTCTTTGTGTTTTATCTTTGTTAATTTGATTATTATGTGTCTTGGGGTCTTTTGCCTTGGGTTTATCCTGTTTGGGACTCTTTGGGTTTCTTGGACTTGGGTGATTATTTCCTTCCCCATTTTAGAGAAGTTTTCAACTATTATCTCCTTGAGTATTTTCTCATGGCCTTTCTTTTTGTCTTCTTCTTCTGGGACGCCTATGATTTGAATGTTGGTGCGTTTAACATTGTCCCAGAGGTCTCTGAGGTTGTCCTCATTTCTTTTAATTCTTTTTTCTTTTTTCCTCTCCGCTTCATTTATTTCTACCATTCTATCTTCTACCTCACTTATCCTATCTTCTGCCTCCGTTATTCTACTGTTGGTTCCCTCCAGAGTGTTTTTGATCTCATTTATTGCATTATTCATTATATATTGACTCTTTTTTATTTCTTCTAGGTCCTTGTTAAACATTTCTTGCATCTTCTCAATCCTTGTCTTCAGGCTATTTATCTGTAACTCCATTTTGTTTTCAAGATTTTGGGTCATTTTCACTATCATTATTTGGAATTCTTTATCAGGTAGATTCCCTATCTCTTCCTCTTTGGTTTGGTTTGGTGGGCATTTATCCTGTTCCTTTACCTGCTGAGTATTTCTCTGCCTTTTCATCTTGTTTATATTGCTGTGTTTGGGGTGGCCTTTCCGTATTCTGGCAGTTTGTGGTTCCTCTTTATTGTGGAGGTTTCTCACTGTGGGTGGGTTGGACAGGTGGCTTGTCAAGGTTTCCTGGTTGGGGAAGCTTGCGTTGGTGTTCTGGTGGGTGGAGCTAGACTTCTCTCTGGAGTGCAATGAAGTGTTCAGTAATGAGTTTTGAGATGTCAGTGGGTTTGGTGTGACTTTGGGCAGCCTGTATATTGAAGCTCAGGGCTATGTTCCTGTGTTGCTGGAGAATTTGCATGGTATGTCTTGCTCTGAAACTTGTTGGCCCTTGGGTGGTGCTTAGTTTCTGTGTAGGTATGGAGGCTTTTGATGAGCTCCTATCGATGAATGTTCCCTGGAGTCAGGAGTTCTCTGGTGTTCTCAGGATTTGGACTTAAGTCTCCTGCCTCTGATTTTCAGGCTTATTCTTACAGTAGCCTCAAGACTTCTCCATCTATACAGCACTGATGATAAAACATCTAGGTTAATGATAAAAGGTTTCTCCACAGTGAGGGACACCTGGAGAGGTACACAGAGGGGGAATCAAAAGGGGAGAGAGTAAGCTAGCCAGTAATCACTTCCCTATGTGCTCTCCACAGTCTGGATCCCTCAGATGTTCACAAAGTTACACAGAGAAGAGACGAGGGAGGAAGGAGACAGAGGTGGCCAGGAGGAGAAAAGAGGGAATCAAAAGGAGAGAGACAGATCCAGCCAGTAATAAGTTCCCTGAGTGTTCTCCACAGCACGGAACACAGAAAGAGATTCACAGAGTTGGGTAGAGAAGAGAAGGGGGAGGCAGGAGATAGAGGTGACCTGGTGGAGAAAAAGGAGAGTCAAAAGGGGGAGAGAGCAACCAAGCCAGTAATCTCGCTCCCAAGTAGAAATGGGTACTGAAGATTGGGTTCTTAAAGGTACAAAATTGATAACAAATAACAAAAAGCAAAGATTAAACATCTAGAATAGAGATTAGATTCTCAAAAATACAGTATTAAAAAAATAAAACAAAGTCACAAAAATTATAATATATATATATATATATATGAAGTTTGCTTTAAAAATAGGGTCTTTTTTTTTGGCAAGGTAATAGTAGGTTATAAAAATGAAAATTAAAGGAGTAATAGAGGACTTAAAAATAAAAAAATTATTTTTTTTAATTTAAAAAATGATAATAGTAAAAATATATCTAGGACTTTCTCTGGAGCTGTTGCGGATAGTGTGGGGTCAGTTCATTTTCAGATATTTCCTTGATCCGGCTTATACTTCTCAAGATCTATAGGCCCCTTCCTATGTAGTCAGTGCTAACTACAGGGTTTTAATCTGTTGCCCTGTCACTTCCAAAGTAGTTACCTCTGTTTATTTTAGCTTCTTCTGTTTGCTGGTCTCTTCAGTGTCTAATTTCCGCTCTGACACAAGGGGGGCGGTGGTGGTCACTTTTTTTTTTTTTTAGTCTCACTTGTTCAGTCGTGCTGTGGGGAGGGAGGAACACTGCAAACAAATCTCACTGGCGTGTGCTCACAATGTTTCAGCCACACTGGGTTTGCCCCGCTCACGGCCTGTGTGCTTTCCCAGTATACACTGCTCAGGCCCTAGGTTGCTCTGCCGGGAACTGTCTGAAGCAGCCCCTGGGGTTGCCTGTACTTCCCAGGTCTAAGCTGCTCAGGTTCTGGTTCCCGGCCACTTCACAGAGGCGCAAACTTAGTTGAGCCTGGGTTTTGTGCCCTTCCCATGTCCGAGCAGCTCCAGTGACGAGGTTTTTGGCTAGCGCGGTCGGGGGCTGCGCCTTTTTCCCTTCCCCCATCCCAGCTGCTCGGTTTTCTGGGTGTATATCGGGCGCAGCTTCCCACGTGTGCCGTGCTCTCCCCTGGGGAGCTTATCTCTGGCTGCGACCCTCTCGGTTGGTGTCGACCCTCCAGAGTCCCAAGCAGTCCTGGTTAGCAGCGAGGTCTGTTTGCAGTTTGGTATAGGATGCCTCTCTGGGGCCTTGGTTCTGCCCTTCCGGATCTCGCTGCCCTTCAGGATCTCGCTGCCCTTCCCTGCCTGTCTCCTGCTGGGGATGGGCCCGTCTGCAGCTGGTTTACTCTCCCCAGTCCTTTGTTCTGTGAGCGGGCCTGGTGGTGTCTTAGGTTAAGGCTTTTCGCGGGAAAGCTATCCCAAGGTCTAGGTTGCTGTCTCAATGTAGTTCCCTCAGGTTGCCCTCGGGGCATTCAGGCCCAGTCCTTACCCAAAGCAATGCAGCCCGCCCCTGCCTGCCCAGCCCCTGCTTGCTAGTTGGGGATGCACGCCTCTGCGCTGCACGCCCTCTGGGATTTGCTGTTAGGTAGTAAACCGCGGGTTTTAATTATTAATTTATTTTTCCTCCCGGTTATTTTGCCCTCTGCAATTCCAAGGCTCGCCAGAGACCCGCCGGAGAGAGTGTTTCCTGGTGTTTGGAAACTTCTCTCTTTTTTAAGACTCCCTTCCTGGGACGGATCTCCAGCCCTACCTCTTTTGTCTCTCTTTTTATCTTTTATATTTTGTCTTACCTCCTTTTGAAGACTATGGGCTGCCTTTCTGTGTGTCTGATGTCCTCTGCCAGCATTCAGAAGTTGTTTTGTGGAATTTGCTCGGTGTCTAAATGTTCTTTCGGTGAATTTGTGGGAGAGAAAGTCGTCTCCCTGTCCTATTCCTCCTACACTTTGGATTAAACTTGTCCTCAAAAAGGTCTCTACTAGTAGGAGTCAATAAATGTCCTTTTTTTTTTTTTCCTACCCCGATATTTTTCTGCTTGGTGTGCACTTTATGATCTGTGTTTGTTGTTGTCTGTTTTAAACTGAAATTTGTGAACAAGGTACACGTCAGAGAGAATTGTCCCAGTTAGTTATAGGCTATGGGGTCCAATGTGGGGATCCACATCTGTATAGAGTTAATTCGAGAATTACTGGTGTGTATATTTGAAGCTACCACTGGTCTTGTGCTCCACTGTCTCCTTTAACATGTGCCTTTATGGACTAGGAGATATTTCTGGGTCCATTCAGCATCTACTCCACTTACCGGGAAGCCTCCAACTTTCTATGTAAGAAAACAGGCTTTTCATCATATCATTCTAACCTACTTTCTATTTTGCAGAGATCTCTTGAGATGCTAGCAGCAGACAGATACTGTTCTTTTCAGCAATACTAGATTTCACCTATTGTTACTTTCATTTTTAATTTTTTTCATTCATTTAAGAGGCTGAATTTTTTATACATAAGATCAGAACACCATCAAACAGTAAGAGACCACAGAAACAGCATGGGAAATCCAGGCAAAGTCCTGCTACAAGATAATAGACAATATGGGTGTGTGCGTGCGTGTGTGCACGTGTGTGTGTGTGTCTGTGTGTGTGTGTGTGTGTGCAGTTGTCAGGGAAGGTTGTAGAAAGATCTGTTACTCTGACTTTCTGCCTGCCCCTCTGTCTCATCCACACATTTAACCTCTTTTTAGATATTTTTGTGCCTGGGATGGTAGCTTTTCATTTTGACACTGACTAAAATAAAATTTTTTTTCTCAAAGGATACGCTCTAGTTTTTAAAATTTATTAATTACAAGTGTACAAAGTAAAGATTCAATATCTGTATATATTTCAAAATGATCACCAAAATGAGCAATTAAATTCTCTCACCATACATGGTCACAACATTGTTTTCCCTGTGATGAGAACTTTAAAGACCTACTCTCTCAGCAACTTTCAGATATGAAATACAGTATTATTAGCTATAGTCACCATGTTGTATATTACATCTCCATGGCTTTTTAATTTTATAACTGAAGGTTTGTATCTTTTGACCCTCTGCTCCTATTTTGCCCACCACATCTTGTCTTTGGCAACAACAAATGTGTTCTTTGTATCTATGAACTCATTTTTGTTTGTTTTTCTAGATTCCACATATAAGTGAAATCACACATTTGTTTTTCTCTGTTTGATCTGTTTTACTTAGCATAATGTCTTCAAGGACCATTCTTATTGTCTCAAATGGCAAGATCCCCCCCCTTTTTTTTGGCAGCTGAATAATATTTTCTTGTTTGTGTATCTATCTCTGTCTTACCTTTCTATATTCAGTTCAGATCAGTCACTCAGTCATCTCCGACTCTTTTCAACCCCATGGACTGCAGCACGCCAAGCTTCCTTGTTCATCACCAGCTTCCAGAGCTTACTCAAACTCATGTCCATCGAGTCGGTGATGCCATCTAATCATCTCATCCTCTGTTACCCCTTCTCCTCCTGTCTTCATTCGTTCCCAGCATCAGGGTCTTTTCCAAGGAGTCAGTTCTTCCCATCAGGTGGCCAAAGTATTGGAGTTTCAGCTTCAACAACAGTCCTTCCAATGAATATTCAGGACTGATCTCCTTTAGGATGGATTGGTTGGATCTCCTTGCAGTTCAAGGGACTCTCAAGAGTCTTCTCCAACACCACAGTTCAAAAGCATCAATTCTTCAACGCTCAGCTTTCTTTATAGTCCAACTCTCACATCCATACCAGAGAAGGCAATGGCACCCCACTCCAGTACTCTTACCTCGAAAATCCCATGGACGGAGGAGCCTGGTAGGCTGCAGTCCATGGGGTCGCTAAGAGTTGGACATGACTGGGCGACTTCACTTTCACTTTTCACTTTCATGCATTGGAGAAGGAAATGGCAACCCACTCCAGTGTTCTTGCCTGGAGAATCCCAGGTATGGGGAAGCCTGGTGGGCTGCCGTCTATGGGGTCACACAGAGTCGGACATGACTGAGGCGACTTAGCAGCAGCAGCAGCAGCAGCACATCCATACATGACTACTGGAAAAAACCTTAGCTTTGACTATATGGAGCTTTGTTGGCAAGGTAATGTCTCTGCTTTTTAATATGCTGTCTAGGTTGGTCATAGCTCTTCTTCCAAGGGGCAAGCGTCTTTTAATTTCATGGCTGCAGTCACCATCTGCAGTGATTTTGAAACCCCCCAAAATAAAGTCCCTCACTGTTTCCACTGTTTCCCCATCTATTTGTCATGAAGTGATGGGAGTGGATGCCATGATCTTAGTTTTCTGAATGTTGAGCTTTAAGCCAACTTTTTCACTCTCCTCTTTCGCTTTCATCAAGAGGCTCTTTAGTTCTTTTTCACTTTCTGCCATAAGGGTGGTGTCATCTGCATATCTGAGGTTATTGATATTTCTCCTGGCAATCTTAATTCCAGCTGGTGCTTCATCCAGCCCAGCATTTCTCATGATGTACTCTGCAGATAAGTTAAATAAGCAGGGTGACAATATACAGCATTGACGTACTCCTTTCCCAATTTGGAATCAGTCCATTGGTCTATACCCAGTTCTAACTGTTGCTTCTTGACCTGCATACAGATTTCTCAGGAGGCAGGTAAGGTGGTCTGGTATTCCCATCTCTTGAAGAATTTTTCATAGTTTGTTGTGATCCACACAGTCAAAGGCTTTGGTCAGTAAAGCAGAAGTAGATGTTTCTATATTATATTTTCTTTATCCATTCGGCCACTGATAGGCACTTAGGTTGCTTCCATATCTTGGCTGTTGTAAATAGTACTGCAATGAACATGGGGGTGCATATAATCTTTTTAAGTTAGTTTTTTCATTTTTTTTAGACAAATACCAAGGAGTGGAATTGCAGGATCATATGGTAGTTCTCTTTTTAATTTTTTTCAGCAACCTCCATAGGGTTTTTCATAGTGGTTGCACAAATTTACACTCCCACCAATAATGCACAAGTGTTCCCTTTTCTCCACATTCTTGCCAACCATTGTTTTTCCTTGTCTTTTTGATAAAAGCCATTCTAATAGGTGTGAGGTGATATGATATCATATTGTGGCTTGATTTAAATTTCTTTGATAATTAGTGATGTTGAGTACCTTTTCATGTACCTGTTGGGTATTTGTACATCTTCTCTCTAAAAATATTTATTCAGATCCTCTGACTCATTTTTAATCAAATTTAAAAAATTAAGCTATAAAGGCTCTTTATATACATTGGATATTAACCTCTCATCAGACATCATTTGCACATATTTTCTTCTATTCAGGAGGTTGTCTTTCCTTTTGTTGATGATTTCCTTAGCTGTGCAGAGCATTTTTAGTTTGATACAGTCCCACTTGTTTATTTTTAGATTTTTTGCCTTTGCTTTTGATTCAAATCTAAAAAATCATCACCAAGACAGATATCAATAGCATTCCCTTCAGTTTTCTTTCAGGAATTTTATACCGAAATCAGATTGATTATGTTTTTTGAAGCTGAAGATGGAGAAGCTCTATACAATCAGCAAAAACAAGACCTGGAGCTGACTGTGGCTCAGATCATGTGCTCCTTATTGTAAAATTCAGGCTTAAGTTGGAGAAAGTTGGGGAAACCATTAGGCCATTTGGGTATGACCTAAATCAAATCCCTTGTGATTGTACAGTAGAGGTGATGAATAGATTCAAGGGATTAGATCTAGTAGACAGAATGCCTGAAGAACTGTGGATGGAAGTTCACAGCATTGTACAGGAGGCAGTGACCAAAACCATCCCAAAGAAAAAGAAAGGCAAGAAGGCAGAGAGGTTGTCTGAGGAGGCTTTACAAATAGATGAGGAAAGAAGAGAAGTGAAAGGCAAGGGAGAAAGGGAAAGATGCACCCAACTGAATTCAGAGTTCGAGAATATCAAGGAGGGACAAGGCCTTAAAAAAATTTTTTTTTTAATATTTAATTGAAGGAGAATAATTGCTTTGCAATATTGTGTTGGTTTCTTCCACACATCAAATTGTTAAGAAGGTCTTCTTAAGTGAACAAGGCAAAGAAATAGAGGAGAACAATAGAATGGGAAAGACTAGAGATCTCTTCAAGAAAATTAGAGACACTAAAGGGAACATTTCATGCAAGGATGAGTATGATGAAGGACAGAAATGGTGAGGACCTGACAGAAGCAGAAGAGATTAAGAAGAGCTGGCAAGAACACATGGAAGAACTATACAAAAAAGGTTTAATGACCTGGATAACCATGATGGTGTGGTCACTCACCTAGAACCAGACATTTTGCAGTATGAATTCAAGTGGGCCTTAGGAAGCATTTCTATGAACAAAGCTAATGGAGGTGATGAAGTTCCAGCTGAACTCTTTAAAATCTTAAATGGTGATGCTGTTAAAGTGCTGCACTCAATATGTCAGCAAACTTGGAAGACTCAGCAGTGGCCACAGGACCGGAAAAGGTCAGTTTTCATTCCAAACCCAAAGAAGGGCAATGACAAAGAATGTTCAAACTATTGTATAATTGCCCTCATTTCACAAGGTTATGCTCAAAATCCTTCAAGCTAGGCTTCAGCAGTACATGAATCGAGAACTTCCAGATGTACAAGCTGGATTTAGAAAAGGCAGAGGAACCAGAGATCAAATTGCCAGTGTTCATTGGATGATGGAGAAAGCAAGAGAATTCCAGAAAAACATCTACTTCTGCTTCATTGACTATGCTAAAGCCTTTGACTGTGTGGATCACAACAAACTGTGGAAAATTTTTAAAGAGATGGGAACACCAGACCACCTTACATGTCTCCTGAGAAACTTGAGTGCAAGTCAAGAAACAACAGTTAGAACAAGACATGGAACATTGCCACTGGTTCAAAACTGGGAAAGGAAAACAACGCTGTATATTGTCAACCAAATCGTTTAACTTCTAGGCAGAGTACATCATGTGAAATGCTGGGCTGGATGAATCACAAGCTGGAATCAAGATTTCTGGGAGAAATATCAACAGCCTCAGATATGCAGATGATACCACTTTAGTGGCAGAAAGTGAAGAAGAACTAAAGAGCCTCTTGATGAGGGTGAAAGAGGAGAGGGAAAAACTGACTTGAAACTCAACTTTCAAAAAAACTAAGATCATGGCATCCGGTCCCATCACTTCATGGCAAATAGAAGGGGAAAAAAATGGAAGTAGTGACAGATTTTGTTTTCTTGGACTCCAAAATCACTGTGGTTTCACAGTCTCTCCAAAATGACTGCAGCCATGAAATTAAAACATGCAGCCATGAAATTAAATTTTCTTTACTCAAAAGAAAAGCTATGACAAATCTAGGGGGTTCCCTACCTTTAGGAGATGGCTCAACACACAACATCCAAATGGACAGATGAATTTGATAGCAGTTTATTATGTAGACTCACAGCCTGAGGACACAACTACCTCCATAGGGGCACATGGAGGCTGCACTCAGGAACACAGTGAATAAGCAGGGGCTATGGAAGACAACCTTTGTAGTAACAAGATAATGGGGTCCCCCTGGATTTTATGGAAGGATATTTTTGGTTTGTCAGAATAGTTTCATTAGCTCATAGGGATCTGAAACCTTAGACTGAGAATCAAGTGCAGTTCAGCTGTTCAGGGTGACGGGAAGTAGCTGCGTAGAGAAACAAATCTAGTGAAAGCAGAGAAGGAACTCACGATCTGGGGCCCTTTGAGGCTTGAAGAGGTCTTGGCTGCAATTCAAATTTCAGATCTCACAATATAGCACACCACTGATTTCTTTTTCTTGTTTTATTATGCTGACTAAGACTTCCATTAATGTGTTAACTAAAAGAGAAAGGCATACGATCATGTGGATAGAATTATAAAATAGTTTTTAGAGACAGAATTATAAAATAGTTTTTATAGATAGAATTATAAAACAGAATCCAATATCTGTCTTTCATTTTAAAAAATTTTAAACCTTATTAAAGAATGAGTATTCAAGTATTCTGCTGCACACATCAGACTCAATGTGAAAAATTTTAAATTTTTTTCTTGATATTGAGAATACTGGAAATGGTAGACAATGAAAAATGGAGAGAAAAATAAAGCTATAAGTGTTGCAATGGAGGTAAAATTGTCATTATTTACTCTGAATTTAATCCTACATTTTGAAAATAAAGATAGTAGACAAACTAACAAATTTAATAGCATTGTTGGATAAAAGGCCAATATATAGAAAACCAACTCTATTATGCTCTACCAGAAATGAAGAAAGATCAAAACTGAGAAAATGATACCATTCAGAGTAGGAATCCCAAATATCAAATATCTAGGAATAAATCTAACAAGATATGACTAAGATTTCTATACTGAAAACTACAAAACATCATTGGTAGAAGTCAGTGAACCCATGTAATTGATGACAACAAAGATCAGAGATGGTAAGGATAAGTATTTTAAATGCCAGTTACCTCTAAATTAATCTATATTCAATTAAATTTTCATTGAAAATCAAGGTAAGGATTTTTGTTTGCTTGATCGTTTGTTTCTTTGCTTTCTCCTTTGGTCTGTGTGTGTGTGAAGGTGTGTTTATGTGCTGTTGTTGCTGTTCAGTCGCTCAGTCATGACTGACTCTTTGTGACCCCATGGACTGCAGCCAGGTCTCCCTGCCCATCACCAACTCCCAGAGCTTACTCAAACTCATGTCCATGGAGTCAGTGAGGCCATCCAACCATCTCATCCTTGTTGTCCCCTTCTCCTCCTGCCTTCAATCTTTGCCAGCATCAGGGTCTTTTCTAATGAATCAACTCTTTGCATCAGGTGGCCAAAGTATGGGAGCTTCAACTTCAGCATCACTTCTTCCAATCAATATTTAGGATTGATTTCCTTTAGGATTGACAGATTTGATCTCTTTGCAGTTCAACAGACTTGCAAGAGTCTTTTCCAACTCCACAGTTCTAAAACATCATTCTTCGGAGCTCTGCTTTCTTTATAGTCGAACTCTCACATCCATACGTGACCACTGGAAAAGCCATAGATTTGACTATACAGACCTTTGTTGGCAAAGTAATGTCTCTGCTTTTTAATATGCTGTCTAGGTTTGCCATAGCTTTCTTCCAAGGAGTAAGCATCTTTCAATTTCATGTCTGCAGTCACCATCTGCAGTGATTTTGGAGCCGAAGACAATAAAGTCTGTCACTTTCCATTGTTTCCCCATCTATTTGCCGTGTGTATGTGTGAAGATTGTAAAACTAAATTTAAAATTTGAACATAAATTTTATAGCCTAGAATCACCTAGGAAATGTTCAAAAGTAAGAACAAACCTGGGAGAAAATTAATACAACATAACAAAAGCCTTCTTAGATTATGTTGTGTTGTATTGGCTATGGTAATTGACACGTTGTGGTATATTAATCAACATAGTGTGATGTTTGCTTGGGTGTAGGTGAATAGGAAAACAGAATAAAATAGAAATTCTAGAACCAGATCCTCTCTCAAATAAAATGCTTTGGTCTACGGTGGCACTGCAGAGCAATGGGAGGAAGATGGTCTTTTCGATAAACATGACTAGGTCGTTTGCATGTCTCTTTGAGAAAATTTACCATGACACTTACTCTCATCATGGGCTTCCCCCATGGTGCTAGTGGTAAAAAAAACCCACTTACCAATGCAGGAGATGCAAGAGATGTGGGTTCGATCCCTGGGTAGGGAAGATCCTCTGGAGAAGGAAATGGCTAACCACTCCAGGATTCTTGCCTGGAGAATTGCACGGACAGAGGAGCCCTGGTGGGCTACAGAGCATAGGCTCGCAGAGAGTCGGACATGACTGAAGTGACTTAATACTCACATGCACACTCTAACCATTAATAAAATAAGTTGCAGACAGATTGAAACATTTGGTAGGTTTTTGAAATGGAGGGTGGTCCTTGTCCCCTCCTCCCTATGTCCTCAGCCTGCCATCTGTCTGTGGAAAAACTTGAGCCAAAGGGCAAGTTTAATCAGAGAAGTGAGAAATCAGAAACGAAGGGAAACAGCCACCTCCCCTCACATCTGGACTGGCGCTGAGCTCAGACCATGAGAATGTGGTGGAGAGAATACCACACAGCTTCTGAGACTACATCTGAAGAAGCTTTGGGGCTTTTACTTTCCTCTCAGAAGTCCTGAGCTACCAGGTGAGAACTTTGTCTTCATTGCTGATGGGACCACAGGGGCCACGTTAGAGGCGCTGGATCTGCTGAGAGAGAGACTGTCTCCACATCCCAAGGGAGCCTCAGGAAACCTCAGCCCCAGATGCCATCTGACTGCAGCCATATGAGGGACCTTCTGTGAAAACCACCTACTACGTTCAATCAACTCTCAGGACTGTAAAAAAAAAATCACTAAATGGCTGTAGTTTTAAAATAACTAATTAATTTTTGGTTGCTCGGATCTTTGCCACTGTGTGTGGGCTTTCTCTAGCTGCGCGGAGCTGGGGCCACTTGCTGGCTGTGCGTGCAGGCTTCTCATTGCCCTGGATTATCTGTTTGTGGAGCTTGGTCTCGAGAGTGCCAGCTCAGGAGTCGGGGCACTAGGGCTTGGTTGCTCTGAGGCACGTGAAATCTTTCTGGAGCAGGGACTGAACCCGTGTCCTCTGCCAATGGTAGGCAGATTCTTATTCACTGTACCATCATGGAAGTCCAAATGGATGTAGAAGTTTTGGGGTAAACTTTTTGGAAGTGACTGTGGAAATTTTATTTTTATTTATTTTAAACAAATTTTTACTACAGAAATTTTCAAACTTAACTGAAAATGGAAGGAGTAGTGTAATGACTTTTACACAGAAATAAGTCATGAAATACTGTGGTTTTCAATTTCATCTAAAACGTCAAATCTAGTGGCACAAAATTCTTTATATTGTTAGCATCTTTTTAATGTTTGTAGAATCTGTAGGAATGGCATCTTTTTATTATAGATGTTAATAATTTGCAAGTTGGATTTTTCTTCCTTGTCAGTCTTGCAGGTGGATTATCAAAAAAAAAAAAAGAGAGAGAGAGAGAAAACTCTAGCTTTGTGATTTTCTTTATTATACATCTATTTTCTTCTAAAATTAACTGCAAATCCTCTATTGCTATCAAACAGTAATCAATTTTTTTTTTTTTTGCCACACCAGATGGCATGTAGGATCTTAGTTCCACGACCTGGGATTGAACCTGTGTTCCCTGCACTGGAAGCTTGGAGTCTTAACCACTGGACCACTACGGAAGCCTCTATACATCTCTTTTCCATTCAATTTGTGCCCTCTCTTACAGCCATCTTTTCCTTTCTTCTACTTTTCTTGGTGTGTGTTACTCCAGTTTACACAGCATGTTTTCTTGAAGACACTATTCTTTCCCCATTGGATATTTTTGGCTCCCTTGTCAAATACTAGTTGACTGTACATCTAAGGGTTTAATTCTGGGCTCTCTATTCTACTTCAGTGGTCTGTGTGTCCATTTTGATGTCAGGCTATACTGTTTTTATTACTATAACTTTTTACTATAGTTTGAAATCAGGAAGTGTGATACCTCTGGCTTTGTTCTTTCTCAGGCTTGCTTTGGGTATTCTGGGTCTTTTGTACTTTATGATTTTTTTTTTTCTGTTTTGCTATCCAGGCTGGCTAGCCCTACCTTCATTCACTTAACACTTGGCATATTATCCCTTTGCATGGCTATACCACAATTCATCTGTTCTTTCTCTGAAAATTAAGACTGTTTCTTTTCTGTTCAGTAACATTTTTAATATGTCATCTTGGGCACATATGTGAGAATTTATTTAGAATGTTTTTAACTAGGATGGAAATCTGGGATTATCTGATTACCCAAAGGGATATACACCAGTATTTAATATGTTTTGTAATTTTTAAACATACAGAATATTTATAATTAAGACAAGTTTATAAGCTTTTCTCTTAGAATTTTGAAATAATTTTATTATTCCAAATCCTAGTTCAACAAACATTTGAGTAGAAGTCTCTTTAGGCTCATGTAGGATTGTTCCTTTAAGACAGATATTGTCTTATTTCCTTCAGGCCCCCAGAACCAAATACTATAAGTGGGGTAGCTTATAAATAACAGAATTTCATATGAGGTTCTGGAGGCTGGGAAGTCTGAGTTCAGGGAGCCAGCAAGGTCACGTTCTGGTGAGGAACCTCTTCTGGGTTTGCAGGCTGCCAGCATCTCACTTGTGGTCTCATATGGTGGAAAGGGAAGACCCTGGTCTCTTCGGTCCTTTATAAAGGCATGAACCTCATTCACAGGGGCTCCACCTCCAGGACCTAATCACTCCCAAAGGCTCTACTTCCTAATACCACCACATTAGGGATCAGGTTTCAACAGACACATTTTGTAGATGCACAAACATTCAGAACACAGCAGATACATAGATGTGGGCTTTGTTGTTGTCGATCATGCAACATTTGCACTGTTAATTGTAATGAATGTGCTAACTGCTCAGTTGCATCTGACTCTCTGTGACCCCATGGACTGTAGGTTGCCAAATCCCTCTGTCCATGGAATTCTCCAGGCAAGAAGTCTGGAGTGCATTGCCATTCCCTTCTCCAGTGTATCTTCCCGACCCAAAGACTGAACCCAGGTCTCCTGCATTGCAGGCATATTCTTTACCATCTGAGGCAGAGATACAACCAAGTTCATGATGTTACTAATAATATATGAGAGAACCCATTCCCACAGAATCTTCTAAATCCTTTATTTACAAAACCAGACTACTACATTTGCCAATTTGGGGGAGAAATGTTTCATCACATTGTATCTGAATTTATATGTTTCTGATTATTGGTGTGTTTCAATAAATATTTTATGTTTATTGGCCTTTTGTTATATTATCATCTGCAAATAGTCTAGACCTTTGTCCAATTTTCTGTTGCTTATTTTTGTTCACTTATTTATAGATTTGTTGGCAGTTTTACATGATAAGAAAGTTAATCCAACTGTCAGCCTTATGTGTTACAAAGTTTTCCTGAGGTTTACTTATTTCTTTAAAACTTATTTTATCCATGCAAATAAATTTTTAATTTTTATTTAAGTACATATTTTTCTTTATGTCTTCTAGGTCTTCTGTCTTGCTTAGGTAGAGTCTTTTTCTTAAAAAAAAAAAAAGAGATTATTTTAACAAGTCTCTTGAGGTGTAATTAGCTTACCACAATTTCACTCTTTGTACATGTAAAATTTGATGATTTAATAAATTATAGATTTTTCTTGTTTTAAATTTATTTTTTATTGAGGTAACAGTTAGAACTGGACATGGAACAACAGACTGGTTCCAAATAGGAAAAGGAGTACGTCAAGGCTGTATATTGTCACCCTGCTTATTTAACTTATATGAAGAGTACATCATGAGAAACACTGGGCTGGAAGAAAGCACAAGCTGGTATCAAGATTGCCAGGAGAAATATCAATAACCTCAGATATGCAGATGACACCACCCTTATGGCAGAAAGTAAAGAAGAACTAAAGAGCCTCTTGATGAAAGTGAAAGAGGAGAGTGAAAAAGTTGGCTTAAAGCTCAACATTCAGAAAACTAAGATCATGGCATCTGGTCCCACCACTTCATGGGAAATACATGGGGAAACAGTGGAAAACAGTGTCAGACTTTATTTTGGGGGGCTCCAAAATCACTGCAGGTGGTGATTGCAGCCATGAAATAAAAAGACGCTTACTCCTTGGAAGGAAAGTTATGACCAACCTAGACAGCATATTAAAAAGCAGAGACATTACTTTGTCAACAAAGGTCCGTCTAGTCAAGGCTATGGTTTTTCTAGTAGTCATGTATGGATGTGAGAGTTGGACTATAAAGAAAGCTGAGTGTCGAAGAATTGATGCTTTTGAACTGTGGTGTTGGAGAAGACTCTCGAGAGTCCCTTGGACTGCAAGGAGATCCAATCAGTCCATCCTAAAGGAGATCAGTCCTGGGTATTCATCAGAAGGACTGATATTGAAGCTGAAACTCCAATACTTTGGCCACCTCATGCAAAGAGTTGATTCATTGGAAAAGACCCTGATGCTGGGAAATACTGAAGGCATGAGAAGAAGGGGACGACAGAGGATGAGATGGCTGGATGGCATCAACGACTTGATGGACATGGGTTTGGGTAAACTCCGGGAGCTGATGATGGACAGGGAGGCCTGGGGTGCTGCAATTCATGGAGTCGCAAAGAATTGGACACGACTGAGTAACTGAACTGAACTGAACATTAATTTAGGAGGAGAAGGGGATGACAGAGGATGAGATAGTTGGATGGCATCACTGACTTGATGGATATGAGTTTGAGCAAGCTCTGGGAGTTGGTGATGGACAGGGAAGCCTGGTGTGTTGCAGTCCATGGGGTTGAAAAGAGTCGGACATGACTGAGTAACTGAACTGAACTGAACATTAATTTATAACACTATATAAGTTTTATGCTACAACCTTATATTTCTACTTTTGTGTACACTAGAGCATGCCAGAAATTTAGTTTCCATTCATCTCCCTACAGTTGATCCCCTTTACCCATTTCACCCTCCTCCCACTTCTGGGTATTTATCCAAAGATTATGAAAACACTAACTCAAAAAGATATATGCATCCACATGCTTATCACAGTAATATTTGCAATAGCCAAGATATGGAAATAACCAAAGTGCCCAGCAACAGACGAATGGATTAAAAAAAGAGTGGTATGTGGTATACATATATACAATGGAGTACTATTAGCCATAAAAATCTTGCCATTTGGAACCACATGGATGGACCTTGAGGGTGTGATGCCAAGTAAAATAAGTCAGATGGAGAAAGATATATATTGTATGACTTTACTCAGACGTGGAATGCAAAAAACAAGCAAAACAAAATAAATAAACACAACATATCAAACAAAAATAAATGTTCAGATACAAAGAACGGAGCAGTGGTTACCAGCGGTGTGTTTTGATTGGTTAATGCAACTTATTTACATTTAGGGTGAATATTGATAGGTGAGCACATAGTACTGCTATCTTTTCTTTTGTTTTCTGGTTGTTTTCTTATCTCTGTTGCTTCCTTTTTCCTTGTGTTTCTATCTGCCATTTTAATTTGGTGGCTTTATAGTATGTACTCCTCAGTTCCCTCTTTTTTAATGGTTCATATCTCTGCTCTAGATGTATGTTTTGTGGCTGCCATGAAGTTCGTATAAAATATATCGTAGATGAAAGAGTCTTTCTTCCTGCTGATAGCGTCTTGTCTGCATTTACCTGTTCAGCTTCTGCACTTTTTCTCTTCTCTTTCTGCGTGTTTTCTTGTCTCGAAAGAGCCCCTTTTGTTTGTACCAAGTTGAAGTAGCTGTAGTTCTTTTTCTGCCTTTCCCCTCTTTAATCTTCATGCTATGAGAAAACTGTGAGAGCCCTGTTCTGATTACAGAGTTGCAATTTTCTGCTTCTATGTATCACCTTACTCAAAGTTGTTGCTTTTGGAAAGTCGCTCTTTCACTGCTTCCCTGCTTGCCCACTTGTGTTCCTCACTAACCTTAAAGGAACTTAACTAGAGGAATGAGATCACTTAACTAGAGGAACGGGAGCCATTGAAACTGACTTCCGACTGATGCTCTCCTGAAAGCACAACATGCCTCGTCTAACCTGTACGAAGACGAGTCCACTCTTTTGAATTTCAAAAAATACATATAAAGAAATGTGGGCGGAAGGAGGCAGCAGGGGTAGAAAACAAAGAGGACCAGGAAAGAACAAAGATAAGGTACTGGGATCAATACTGGGGACTTCTGGGTGCAGGGTAGCGGCTGAAGAAGCCACCCAGGACATTTTCTGCAGGGTCATTCAGCCCAGAGCAAATTAGATCCTGAGAAAGTACTCTCGTGAGGAATGAGTGCTGTACAGCAGACGCAAAAACAACACTGCAAATCAACTATATTTCAATAAAATTAAAAAGAAAAGACTGCCAGGCCAGCAGCCACCAGAGCGGCATCTCTTCGATTAAAAACTCCAAAAAGAATAAAATAAGAGGTCCACGATCTGAAGTAGGAACTGTTTTCATGCTGCAAAGAAGCTGGGACGGAAGATTCTCGTCTGAGTCTCATGGTCTCTGCTCCAGCTCAGGAGACCTGCAGGTGACAGAGGAGAGGGGTGTTCCTATACTATCTCTTCACGCTGCTTCTTCCCCCCTTTCTGGGGGCCTCACCTGAGAGCTCTGCAGTAAGAAGGCGGAAATCAGTCTTAAGCCTCCCCGAGCCACAACTACCTCAGGCCACGGGCCTCTTATTTTATTATTTTTAGAGTTTTTAATCAAAGAGAGGCCCCTTTGGCAGCTGCCGGCCAGGCAGTCTTTATTTGTTAATTTTATTGAAATACAGTTGATTTACAGTGCTTTTTCATTTCTGCTGTACAGCAAAGTGACCCAGTTATACACATATATACATTTAAGTTTTACTTTTCATTTATTTATGGTTGCACTGCATCTTCGTTGTGAGGCACGGGCTTTCTCTAGTTGTGGCTTGGGCTTCTCACTGCGGTGGTTTCTCTTGTTGCAGAGCACAGGCTCCAGGGTGCATGGACACAGCAGCTGTGGCATGCAGGCTTATTAGCCCTGTGGCGTGTGGGATCTTAGCTCCCCAACCACGGATTGAACCTGTGTCCCCTGCATCGGGAGGTGGATTCTTAACCACTGGAGCACCAGGGAAGACCCCACATACATACATTTTTAAAATGCTCTTTTCCATTATGGTTTATCTCAGGATATAGAGTTCCTTGTGCTGTACAGTAGGACCTGGGTGTTTATCCATCCTGTATATAACAGTTTGCATCTGCCAATCCCAGACTCCCAAACTCTTTTCCACCCCTTCCCCCTTGGCAAACACAGGTCTGTTCTCTCATTGACTGGTGCAAAGCTTTACTGCAAAGTGCCTAATCAGAATTCAGTCTTTCTCATTTTGTCTGTCTCCCCATTTGTCATCTCCAGCACTGTTCCTAGGAGACCAAATCTATCTCTAAAAGAGGATGAAAGGGCATTATCTTGGCTGAAGCCCAGAGTCTCCTAGGAAAGGAGAGGAAGGATGCACACTCCCAGGATACAGTGTCTGGGCCCCTGACCACCCCCTGAGATTTCTCGACACCACAGCTCACATCACTGAATACCAGGGTGGAGAGGAGAGCAGACCCTGGAAAGCATATGACCTAGGAAGGTCATGTGACCACACAAACCCAGCGCCATTTCATCAGCGTTAGTGTCTCTTCTTGCATCTGCTCCAGGATCTCCATCTGAGATCTCCATGCATGCTAACCCTTCTCTTATCTCCACAGGCCATCACCTCTTATATTTCACCCATAAGTACTTTCTGGATTTCCAGGAAAGTTGAGATCGACTAGGCAAAGGTGGTATTCAGAGAACTTCATCGAGCAAAGCCATATTTCTTCCTCCAAACAATCTGCGGGGCATCTCAGCTGCCAACAGGTCCCTTACCTCGTGATGTAGAAAAGCAGCCCCATCCCAAGGAAGAGCAGACCCAGAACACAGGCTCCAATTCCACTCAGCATCTTTTCTTGTGAAGAATTGTCCTGTGCCCCTGAGAAAAGAAGCCAGTTTCTGAGTGATTGTTATCCCAAATCCAACTTCTCTAATTGGGGCTGGGGGGAAGAAGCCTGCTCTGAAAAAAGTGAAATAATTGGCCATTCCTAGAAAAGAGGTGAAAATTCAAGCTGAGTTGCTACAAGGTTCAGGCAGTGAATCATTTAAATATCCCACCCCTGATAGAAGGCCACACGTCTTCAACATCTGATGGATGAAGAGCCTGGGACTGGATGAGGTGGGGAAGTCTGTCTCGGCTGACAGAGCTAATAAAAGGCAGAGATGGGAGGGAACTTCCCTCAGATCAGGAAGGTCCCTGGAGTGGGGTGTGCCTCTTCTCAGATCACAGTGAACAACTCAGGGCAAGAGTGTCCGAAGCAGCAGCCCAGCCTGACCCAGGGGGCTGGTGCTCAGGACCTGGGACATCACAGGAGACTCAAACAGAGATGTCTTCTCTGCTTGTCGGGCAGAACTAGCTTCCCGGGGGCTCAGGCGTTTACAGAAACAGTCACAATATATCTGCAAACCACTGGAGGATCTCCATCACAGGATGTCACAGGGCAACCCCAACAACCTCAGCTGAAGGAGAAGAGAACGGGGACCCCACGGACACTTGTAGGGGTAAGCCCCTGTCATTCAGGGGTAAGCGGACCCTCTCTGTGGTGGCTGAGAAATATATGAGATCAGAGAGCGTCTCACTCCACTCCACTGTGACAGGACTCGTCCGGCTGGGGTGCTCCACGTGGCAGGTGTAGACCTCTCCACCCTGAGGAACTATTTCAAGCATCACCATGATCTGGAAGGTCCAGTCTCCGTTAGGGATCAGGCCTGTGGAGACCACCCCGGCCTCCTCTTCCTGGCCATTCCGGAACCACCTGACCTCAATGTGGCCCGGGTAGAAACCATTCACAGAGCAGACCAGGAGGCTGTTGTGCCCTAGGGGCCGAGTCCTCACAGGATACACAGTCACTGCAGGCTCAACTAGGAGAGAAAGCACAGAGGGGATTAGTTTGGGAGACAGACTAAGTCTCCTGACCAGATTGCAGCCTCGGACAGGCCTGGCTGCCCATGTGGCTTAAGAGGACGTAGTGCCATGAATCTCGCTTGAATTTAACCCCGAAACCTCTAACCCCTATTAGAATTGAGAGATGCTGAGGAAAACTGTGGGGTTTCTTTTCATAACTTGAAAGAGTTACTTATTGTTGAACTGCAGTATTTACAGTTTTTGCAGGACACAGGGTATTAAAAGCGTGATTTCTGTAACTAGGCTCCTTGGGTTCAAATCCAGGCTCTGCTTCTAACTGGTTAATTCTGGAAGAGTTTCTAAATCACTTTGTGCCTCAACTTCCTTATCTCCAAAGGAGGATAATGATACGAATTTACCTCTTTGCGTTAAATGAGTCATATATAAGATGGACTGCTACTCAGCCACGAAAAAGAACGAAATAATGCCATTTACAACATGGCTGCCCCTAGAGATGATCATGCTAAGTTAAGTCAGTCAGAAAGAGAAGGACAAATACCGCATGCTATCACTTATACGTGGAATCTAACATACGACAAAATGAACTTATTTACGAAACAGAAATAGACCCATGGACACACAGAACAGACTTGTGGTTGCCAAGGGGAACGGGTTCGGGGGAGGAATGGAGTGGGAGTCTGGGGTGGGTAGATGAAAGTTATTATATACAGAACAGATAAACAACACGGTCCCACTGCACAGCACAAAGAAGTATATTCAGTATCCTAGGATAAACCATAATGGAAAAGAGTATTAAAAGAAGAATGTATATACAGCAGAGATTAACACAACACTGTAAATCAACTATACTTCAATAAAAAATATTGACCATCATATTTTAAAAAAAGACTTAATGGACCTAAAATATGTTAAGAAATGGCTGGGGGAATTCCCTGGTGGTCCAGCAGTTAAGACTCTGCATTCTCCCTGCCAAGAGCCTGGTTCAACCCCCGATCAAGAACTAAAGTCCCAGAAGTCGTGTGGAGTGGCCAAAAAAAGGCTAGAACTTAGCACTCAACATATGTTTGTTACTCACTGAATTTTTTTTTTTTTTTTTACTATGAAAGAAAATACGATTCAAAGCTTAAGGATAAATGAGAGAACAGCAGCAGGGTTGATAGAGATGCAGCGCTGCCTCCATGGACACGCGCCTGAGAACAGCATGGAATCTGCTCTCCCTTGAGCAGCAGAAACGGACCCCAGAGGTCATTCTCCATGAGGCGTGTCTCAAGGAAAACATGAGTCCTGCATAGGAAAAGCAACAAGGAGAGTTCATCATTTTAAAAGTTGTTATAGTTTTATGCTCAGCTTATGAATCTCTCCCTTTGTCTCTCTTTTTTCAAAAAAAAAAGATCTCACCAGACACTGAATCTACCAGTGCCTTGATTTTGGACTTGTTCATCTCTTAAGCTGTGAGAAATAAATTTATATTGCTTTTAATATAAAACTGTTTATGGTATTTTATTATAGTAGTCTGATCTGATTACAGCTGTCTGACATTATACAAATGGCAGAGTAGAAGGACATGCACTCATCTTTTCCACCAAAATTGCAACTGTGGGCAGTGGGATGTTGGAACCCACCAAAGAAAAGATACCCCACATCCAAGGACAAAGGAGAAGCCCCAACGAGATGGTAGGAGGGGCTCAATCAGAGATTTTGGAGGGTATAAACAAAACTTGTCTGCACCAGGACCCAGGGAAAGGAGTAGTGACCCCACAAGACACTGAGCCAGCCCTGCCTGTGAGTGTTTGAGGGTCTCCTGCAGAAGCACAGGTCAGCAGTGGCCTCCCACGGGGACAGGGCCGCTGGCAGCAGATGTCCTGGGAGGCGCAATATGTGGCTTAAGTCCACTTGGTCACCATTAGCCCTATCCTTAGAGCTGATAGCCCTAGCACAGAGACGGCAGAGTCCAGGACTGGGCTGCCTCAGGCCAAACTATAGGGAGTGAGCACAGCCCCAGCCATTAGCAGAAAACTGGATTAAAGATTTACTGAGCGTGACCGTACCCATCAGAACAAGACCCAGTTCTCTCCACAGCCAGTCTCTCCCATCAGGGAGCTTGCACAAGCCTCTTAGCATCATCCATCAGAGCTCAGACAGAATGAAAACTATAAACACAGAAAACTATCCAAAATGATCACAGGGATCTCAGCCTGTGTAAGTCAATGAAACTGTGAGCCATGCTGCGTAGGGCCACCCAAGACAGACGGGTCATGGTGGAGTCCTGAAAAAACATGGTCTGAGGAGAAGAGGATGGCAAACCACTTCAGCATTCTTGCCTTGAGGACCCCATGAATAGTATGAAAAGGCAGAAAGAATGACACTGAAAGGTGAGCCCCCCAGGTCAGAAGGCGTCTACTATGCTGCTGGGGGAGAGCGGAGAAATAGCTCCGAACTGAGGTGCTAAAAAAGACTCCTGAGAGTCCTTTGGAGAGCAAGGAGATCAAACCAGTCCATCCTAAAAGCAATCAACCCTGAATTCTCATTGGAAGGACTCATGCCGAAGCTGACGCTCCAATACTTTGGCCACCTGATGTGAACAGTTGGCTTGTTGGAAAAGATGCTGATGCTGGGAAAGACTAAAGGCAGGAGGAGAAGGGGGTGACAGAGGATGAGATGGTTGGACAGCATCACTGACTCAATGGACGTGAGTTTGAGCAAACTCTGGGAGATAGTGAAGGACAGAGAAGCCTGGTGTGCAGCAATCCATAGGATCGCAAACAGCGGGACATGATTGAGTGACTGAACAACAACAGTGTCTGGAATTGTTATCATTTTAGAATTCTCTCTCCTTCTAAACTGACATCTATGATCAGAGTACAGCCTGGGACTCAACATCTGAAACAAGCTCTAACACTATCAGGCCCTAGGTGAATTACAATTACTTTAAAAGAAAGGAGAAGTGGGGGACACATTTGTACAGAACCACAAAATAGTAGATTTAAGATCGATGGTAAACCATTAGTTACAATTTTGCTGTTTCTATTTCAGCAAATAAAAACTGCTAAACTCTTAACATGGGAAATATTAAACAGACTCTAACAGAAACCGCAAACTGGGGAAAATGCTGACTCAAAATGTTAATAATCTTACTGCACAGAGAAGCCATAAAATTACTGAGAAAAACACACGGACCCCAGTGATAACAGATTAACAGATAGTGTTTGGAGCAGTCATTACAACTGGCAAAAAAAATGTGATAAAAGAGAACTTTAGAAATAAAAGAAATATAAGTTAAAAACAATAAGATACAAATTTCCAACTAAGTGGCAATATGGAAAATAAAATTTACAATGGGGAATGCCAGGTGAATTGTTTACAACCATACAAAGGGTTAATATGTAATTATCTAAGTACTATTAGCATGATAAACATGGTAATATTAGTATGTTAATATTAAGAAACAAAATTATATCCAAAAGTTGGCTTCACAATCATTTCAGATATGTAAACATGTACATGCCAAGAAAGCAAAAAAGTAGTCGGAAATTTAGAACTAAAAGCAGCTTCAGAAAGCTCAGAAGGGTGTGGGAGGTTCCTCTCCACTGCACCCCTAGAAATTAGTGCCCCCACTAATTTATTCTCAATGCAACGCTCCTGCACACAGACACAAGTGCGCTTACTGCGGAGGTTTCAGCAGTGAGGGGTGTCCCAGAGCAGACTGGGGCTCTTCTCACAGTCTCCCAGGCCTTTACATTCCTCACCCCTCCCCAAACCTCCTCCAAACCACGGACACCTCGAGGCCCCTTCGCGAATCTGCCCCCCACTTCAGCCAGCCTTCCCTTCCACCCCCCTCCCCCAGCCCTCCCTGGGCGGCAGGAGGCTGGGACCCCCGCATGTCTCCCTGCCTCGCCCCTCTCCCCTTCTCAGACCCTGGTCCACTCCCCCACCACACACCCTCTCCCCCCCACCCCCTCACCACATACTGACAAAATCACACACTAGCTTTCTGACAACAGGCTCTTACATGGGTACCCCTGTAGCCTGCACTGTCCTCCACCATCCTGCTCACTCACCAGACTCAGTCTAGCTGCGTCTCTCTCTGTCTCTGTCTGTCTGTGTGTCTGTCTCTGTATCTCCGTCTCCCTCTGTCTCTCTGTCTCTATGTCTGTATCTCTGTCTCTCTGTCTCTGTCTCTCCATCTCTATCTCTCTGTCTCTCAGTCTCTGTATCTCCATCTCCCTCTGTCTCTCCGTCTCTGTGTCTCTGTCTCTCCGTCTCTGTGTCTCTGTCTCTCTCTGTCTCTCCATCTCTGTCTCTGTGTCTCTGTGTCTGTGTCTGTCTCTGTGTCTCTGTCTCTTGGTCTGTCTCTCTCTGTCTCTGTCTCTCTGTGTCTGTGTCTCTGTCTCTCTGCCTCTGTCTCTCCGTCTCGGTCGCTCTGTGTCTCTGTCTCTCCGTCTCTGTCTCTGTGTCTCTGTGTCTGTGTCTCTCTCTGTCTCTCTGTCCGTGTCTCCATCACTCTGTCTCTGTCTGTGTCTCTGTCTCAGTCGCTCTGTGTCTCTGTGTCTCGGTCTCGGTCGCTCTGTGTCTCTGTCTCTCCGTCTCTGTCTCTGTGTCTCTGTGTCTGTGTCTCTCTCTGTCTCTCTGTCCGTGTCTCCATCACTCTGTCTCTGTCTGTGTCTCTGTCTCAGTCGCTCTGTGTCTCTGTGTCTCGGTCTCGGTCGCTCTGTGTCTCTGTGTCTCTGTCTCTCCATCTCTGTCTCTCTGTCTCTGTATCTCTGTCTCTCTGTCTCCATCTCTCTGTGTCTGTCTCTCTCTGTCTCTCTGACTTTGTCTGTGTCTCTGTCTCTCGGTCTGTCTCTCTCTGTCTCTCCGTCTCTGTTTGTCTCTCTGTCTCTGTGTCTGTGTCTGTGTCTCTGTCACTCTGTCTCTGTGTCTCTGTCTCTCTCTGTGTCTGTGTCTCTGTCTCTGTGTCTCTGTGTCTCTGTGTCTGTCTCTCTCTGTCTCTCTGTCTGTGTCTCTATCTCTCTGACTCTGTCTGTGTCTCTGTCTCTGTGTCTCTGTCTCTCCATCTCTGTCGGTCTCTCTGTCTCTGTGTCTCTCTGTCTCGGTGGCTCTCACACTCCCCTCCCCTGCTCCAGCCTCTCACCCCCACCCCGGCTCACCTCTCCTCTGCACCGTGCGGCTTGCAAAGAACTCGTAGTTGCTTGCGCAGAAGGTGCGCACGGCGGCGCGGGCCCGCTGCAGGGCGTCGGGGCAGCGGTTCCAGAGCTCGGCCGCCGGCCACCCCATCTCGGTCCGCGCCCGGTACTCGCCCACGAGGCTGTCGAAGCGCACCTGCTCCTCGCTGTTGTAGATGTACCTGTCCAGGAAGCGCACCTGCCGCGTCCCGTTGGAGAAGTGACACTCGGTCTTGCCCTGCACCATGAAGAGTGCTGTGGGGACGGGAGTGCCCTGGTCACCGGGCGTCTGGCGCCGCGGGGCAGCGAGGACCCCCCAGAGGCTCCCCCGGGCCCTCGGAGCCCGGGGCTGCCCTCCCTGCCAGCCACGCGGGGAAGATGAGCTCTGTCCCTGAGCCGTTCAGGCTCCTCTTGGCCACCAAGCTCACCTGGCGTCACCAAGTGTGGCCTGGTCGGGGTCCCCACCACCGCTTCCTCCTGGGACCCTCCACCACAGAGACACCACCGCAGAGTCCCCCCCACAATCTTTGCCTCAACACCGCCACTCCCTTCCTCCTGTGAGTGCTTGGTCTGGACTGCCCGCCTGCCAAACTCTCGCTGCCCCTGAGATTCCAGGAAGGGGGAAAGGGGCACTGTCCCTCTATTCCTGCAGCTTCAAATTTAGGATGGACAGAAGCCAAATGCACACCAATTCATAGGGGAATGAGAAATGTCAGGATAACAGTGTGGGGTTCTACAAATGATAGGAGGACCTAAGTTAGGTTAGGGCGTCAGAGGCATGGTCTCTGAAGACACTTAATGTGTAAGGTGTAAGGTGAAGTGGCTGTGAGCTCGAGGAAGAGTGTGTGTGTTTAGGGGGAAAAGAGAGACACATTTTAGGTAAAGGTAATACAGTGTGGAAAAGCTGAAAGAACTGATGAACTTCCTCAAGAAGACAGTTCACTGAAGTACAAAAAAGTGAGAGAAAGGAGGCTAAAAGATGACACTGGAGAAATTACATGGAACCGAGTACTTGTAGGTAATATTAGGATTTTGACTTTATGCTAAATGTAATGAAAACTATTGATGAGTTGTAGGAGATAAAAACTGTAACCCAAGGACAGGTCCACTATTCCTTTTCCAAGTCTGGACAGCTCAGAAAGCCAGATTTTCTAAAAATTTGGTGCGAAGATTCATTTGGCAAATATGACCTGCTGAGGGAAAGGGTCAGCTGGGTCTCAGAGCTCTTATTGGTTACACACGGTTCTATAGCTTCATTGTGTCTATATATATGGCTCAGACAGTAAAGAATCTGCCTGCAATGGAGCAGACCCCCTTTCGATACCTGGGTTGGTAAGATCCCCTGGAGAAGGCAATGACAACCCACTCCAGTATTCTTGCTTGGAGAATTCCGTGGACAGAGGAGCCTGGTGGGCTACAGTCCATAGAGTCGCAAAGAGTCAGACACAACTGAGCGACTAACACTGACTCATCACATATAATATATATAGTAAAAAAAAAAAATATATATATATATATATATATATATGAAAACAGCACTTACTACTGTTTCAAATGTTTTTCTTGGTTCCGTGTTTATTGGGGTTGTCTTTCTTGTCATTAGGTAACTTCCACGATCATAACGAACTTTCTGTATTATTCAAATAGAATTCTCTGAGCCTAGTACATAATTGTTGCTCAAAAAAGTATTTGTCATTTATGGTTTTGGGAATTGATATTTGTTGGGCTTCTGGAAAGCAGGAAGGGACTCCAACTCCAACACACTTTTGTAATCATGATGCCTTAATTCCCCAGCCAGGGTCGAGCCTGTGCCCCCTGCAGTGGAAGGTGGAGTCTTAACCACTGGACCACCGAGGAAGTCTCTATACCTTATGTCTCTTGTATATCCTGTGAGAAATTCAGACTAACTTTTTCTTTCTCTTCTTTCTACTGTAAAGATACATTCACAGGTAAGGAAGAGGGGATTTTAAGAGAAACAGGGAACATTTTATGAAGTTTCATCTCATCCAATGGGTCTGTTGTAGTGCTGAAGGTTTGTGTAAACTTTGGGAATTTTCAGTAATGGCGATGACATGGTTGGGAAAAGAATACGGAAAAATGGAAGGAGAGGTAACCAAAGATGGCTGATTATGGAAAACAGTTGCCATGATGAGTGAACATATGAAAATTGGGCTCAAGACTCCAAGAGGTAATGAGTTTCCTTGACTTTCTTATTAGCTTTCAGCCCCGTGGGATGGAAACAGCCTTGACACTCTCAGTATCCTGCTCAGGGTATATGGTTTGAACCATATGAAATGGCTGATATTTGACTATTTGGGGTTTATAAAAATACAATTTAATATGGTCTATTTTATACTGGGATTCCCAGGTGGCACTAGTGGTAAAGAACACACCTGCCAATGCAGGATGCATAAGAGATGCAGGTTTGATCCCTAGGTTGGGAAGATCCCCTGGAGGAGGGCATGGCAATCCACTCCAGTATTCTCACCTAGAGAATCCCTTGGACAGAGGAGCCTAGTGGGCTATGGTCTACAGGACCGCACAGAGTCAGACACAACTGAGTGACTGAACACACACGCATGCATTCTGTACTAGTTGAATCTCTTGCGGGTTCAGGCCAGATCAAGAGGAGACGCAGCAGAAACTGAGAGGACAGAAAGGTTCAAAATAGTCACAATAAGCAGTGACCTGTTTCAGGTTTTCAGTTCTTCTTGAGTTCTTTAAGGCATCACAGAATGCCCCTTAGATGCTCCTTAACTACAGGGTCATTCTGAGTCCTGAGGATCCCCACTTTAGCTCCAGAGTGCTTTACACCGCAGGAGAAACGAGAGAAAACTAACCCCAACTTGTGCCAGAGAACCCCCAGTCCAGGGACACAGGCCTTATAAATGGTGGGGTTTAGGGAGAAAGAAAAAGAGACAATAGATAACCAACAAGGACCCGCTGTATAGCACAGGGGATGCTACTTAGTATTTTGTAATAACCTAAAGGGGAAAAGTATCTGAAAAAGAACATATATACTATATATGTATATTATACATATGTAACTGAATTGCTGTGCTGTATACCTGAAACCAACTCAATATTGTAAATCAACTATGAAAGAGTGAAAGTGTTAGTTGCTCAGTCGTGTCCGACTCTTTGAAACCCCATGGACTGTACCCTGCCACGCTTCTCTGTCCATGGAATTCTCTAAGCAGGAATACTGGATTGCGTAGCCATTCCCTTCTCCAGGGGATCTTCCCGACCCAGGGATTGAAGCAAGATCTCCTGCATTGCAGGCAGATTCTTTATCGTCTGAGCCACCAGGGGAGCCCAATATATAAGTATCATATATATGTATGTATAACTGAGTTCCTGTGCTGTACACCTGAAGCTGACACAATATTGTAAAGCAATGAAACTTCAATTGAAAAAAAGAGGAGACAGCAGGGAGGCCACTTGGTCCATCCTCACATACTGGGGAGAGGAAGCAGCTCACAGATCCTGTGCAGAACACAAGAAGGGTCTTCCAGGAGAGGTCTTTCTAATTCCTTTCGATTCCCCTTAACGTTTTCGGAGGATCGTTCCCATTTTCTGGCATAACTCAATAGAATAAACGGAATCATGGATGGGAATTATTTTGAAATTATTCATAATCATTACTAATCCTTTTGAATTATTTTTGAAGTCATTTCTAAATCCTCTCAAAACCCTGAGGGGATGGGATACGAGACTGGAGAGGTTTTATTAGAAGAGAGCTGAGGAGAAATAGACTATATGCATATATATGAAGGCTCCTTGGGTAGGTCTCCTAAAGAGGGCAAGTATCCAGGCTCCTTTTGTTTGTGGAAGGAATTGAGGATTCATATGATAAAGAAAGGGCTTCCCGGGTGGCTCAGTGGGTAAAGGATCCGCCTGCGATGCAGGAGATGCAGGAGATGTGAGTTCGATCCCTGGGTTGGGAAGATCACCTGGAGGAGGGCATGGCAACCCACTCCAGTACTCTTGCTTGGAGAATCCCCCGGATAGAGGAGCCTGGCGGGCTACAGTCCATGGGATTGCAGAGTCAGAGACGACGGAAGTGACTGAGCCTGCAGCAAGCACTCATGATAAAGATAAGTAGTCCCTGGAGAAGGTGTTGATTTTTGAGGGATGTGGCCTGGACACAGAGATAAAGATAACTCTCTCCCTCCCCTCCCCTCCACAGCCGCTCACCATCCAAGGTGTGCACTTACTTGGGGTGTTTCCAGCCCAAGCCAGGAGAGGGCTCAGCACCATCAGTATCACTGGCAGAATGACTCTCCAGGAGCCTGGGGGGAACCAAAGGCACACCATGCAGGACAACAGAAGAAGGCAAAGTGCAGGGGAGCAGAAAAATCTCAGTGAGGACTAGGACTGCCCTCCACCTGCATCTCAAATATTACCAACCTAGAAACTCATTGCTCTGTTCCTGGATTGGGTCGGCTCAGTTTGGGGGAGCCAATCAGATTCATCCGCGAACAGCATCATCAGTTGCTGGTCACATATTCAGTATGAAGTTCCTGTTTTGAATCCTTAGGTGGATTGTTTTAATTTCGTACTTTAAAAGTTTGATCCGTTTGTATTTGTAGCATTTTAATTGGGGCCCTATCGTGAGCTAGCTCTGCTGGTCACTGATGGTCACCTAAGTTTTCCAGGATCATCTCCCAGCGCTGCCTCTGCCTTTAGTGGCACCTCCAGAATACACATAAGAGAAAGCGGCTCACAGCGAGTGATTAGTGTGCAACGGAGGGTCTTGAAGGTACCTTTGCAGACTGTGTAACTAACAGTGTAACAGGGTCCATGTCCTAATCCCATCCTGCAGGGGCTCAGAGATAGGTCTCAAATCAGCAACTCTGCTTTCGAATAATTAGTATTTTATGTGAAAAAGTGATTAATCCCTTCCTCCTGGTTTCCATTTTTGACTTTCGACTGGGGGCATGTCCCCTTCTCTTGCTTTACGTGAAGGAAAGATACAAGCAGATGTTGCTCAGAACACAGTGTAGAGTGTTCAGTAGACAGAACCCTATGAAAAAAAACTATGAATTACCTCCTTTGATACAATCATACGATTTAAATATATCATTCTACTTTTAGATTAACGATTACATCTTGTATTAATATATGCAGTATCTGAGTTCAGAATGGACTTTAAAGGAAAGCTGTCTATCTAAAGTTTTGCATTAATTCACCAGTTGTGACAATGTGGAAAACCTAACAAAGGTTCACCGTAGATGATAGGATAGAAGGAAAGCCGAGGAAAAGTAATTCAATATCGCAGACATACAAAAGTACCATGAAAGAGGGCACTACCAAAACTTATTCATGTACATCTGACACACAGTTTATAAAATCACACAAATTTCTTTTCAAAAAGGATGGGTTGTATATATTTCTGAGTAACCAAAATGTACTGCTTTAAATGTTATAAATCCCAACTTTTCTTCAATACTAATTAAATACAAGGACAATTCAGGTAAAACAATGCAGTAACTGTCACCACAACATCATCCCTAAGGTGATCTTGAGGCTGAACTTCTTCACTGAAAGGAGGACTAGAAGCAATCCTGCTCAGCTCCGACTGTGTAAGAGGAGTCTCAAGTAAGAGCTTATCTCCTGTTAATTCGGTTTCTGGAATAAAGTGGTTCTCAGTGTAGAAGTTCTAGTCTCTGCTCTCGATGCATGAGACCATATGCTTGCTTCTGTGGGCAATAAAATCAACACTCAGGAACAAACAAGTGACATCACATGCACAGACCTTCACTGAACAACAAGCAGGTGGAAGTTTGTATCATTACAGGATGCTTTGAGTCCCACAGACTGTCGCAGAATAGGACTCACTTGTAGGAAGCCTGGAAAGTTGCAATAAATCTGGGAAAAATGGGTTCTTCATTATCGGCAAGCTAGTTAGCATATAGAATCTCTCTCTCCTGTCCAAGTAGCTTAATATATTCTCTGCAGTTTTCAGAAGCTATCTGCACTAAGCTGGAAACTAAAGTGAGAAGCAGGTCAGTGGTTCCTTTATTTAGGAAAATATTAATAACAAGGAATGGATCAACAGGTCCCATTTCTTCTTACCAAGGAAGACACGTATCCTCCACAGAAGACTGTGTCATTTACAGGCTGCATCAGCCCTCAGCCGGCTTAGTAGGATGCTTTCCAGTGAGATTTTAGCGATGTCCTCCATTAGGAACTTTTTAAAAGTATTTGTTTTTATTTATTTATTTGGTTGTACCAGGTCTTAGCTGTGGCATGTGAATCCAGTTCCCTGACCAGGGATGGAACCCAGACCCCCTGCATTGGGAGCTCGGAATCTTAGCCACTGGACCACCAGGAAGATGCTTAAAGATGATCTGAGGACAAAAAACAAACAAACTAACTACAGCCAACAGCAGCAACAACAAAAAAACCCTTTTCTGCACCAATAACAGTGTCGCGCGCCCCCTGCTGGCCACCGGGCCCAGAACCGGACACCGGCTGGAGAAGCTTGCGGAGCCGCACCCGCCGCGGACAGAGGGGCGCGAAGCGGAGACGGCGCGAGGGGGCTTTAGAGCGCGAAGGAGAGACTCCCGAGCTTCGGCTGGTGAGGTGGTGCTAGCGGAAATCCGGAGCGCTAACGGGAGAGACGCAGCCCACCGACCGCGCAGTCCACGCCCCCGGCGTCCTGGCCCTCTGGACCCGGGGATCCTGGGGGCAGGGCGGACGCCCTCTGGTTCTTGGGAGCTCGGCGACCGGCTGGGCCGGGGTGTGCGGAGGGGTCATGGAACTTCTTTTAGAGGATGAGGCTGCAGATGGTCAGGCTTCCCAGCTCCCTCTGTCAGGCCGAATGCCCTGGGTCCTAGGAGGGAGGTGCTGGTGAGATGGGGTACCCAGGGCATCTTTCCGGGCAGCACTGGATAAATGTGCACCGTGGAAAATGTCCGCTGTCCATTTTTAATGCGATTTTTTTTTTCCTATTGATTTGTACATTTTGGATATTAACCCCTTTATCAGATACATGATTTGCAAGTATTTTCTCCCATTCAGTAGGTTTCCTTTGCATTTTTGGTAGGTTTCCTTTGCTGTGCAAGAATTTTTTAGTTTGATGTAGTTCTACTTATTTTTACTTTTGTTGCTTTTGGAGTCAGATTTAAAAAAATCATGAAGACCTATGTCGAGAAGCTTAACACCTACCTTGACTTCTAGGAGTCTATGGTTTCAGGTCTTGCATTCAAGTCTTTAACCCATTTTGAGTTAATTTTTGTGTATGGTGTTAATATTGATAGTTGTCTAATTTCATTCTTTTGCATGTGGCTGTCTGGTTCTCTTCACACCATTTACTGAAGAGACTGTCCTTTCCCCATCGTGTATTGGCTCTTTTGTTTTAAATTAATTGACTGTAGCCATGAAATTAAAAGATGCTTGCTCCTTGGAAGAAAAGCTATGACAAACCTAGACAGCATATTAAAAAAAGCAGAGACATTACTTTGCCAACAAAGGTCCGTATAGTCACAGCTATGTTTTTTTCAGTAGTCACGTATGCATATGAGAGTTGGACCATAAAGAAAGCTGAGTGTTGAAGAATTGATGCTTTTGAACTGTGGTGTTGTGGTGTTGCTGAAGAAATGATGCTTTTGAACTGTGATGTCAAGAGAAGACTCTTGAGAGTCCCTTGGGCTGCAAAGAGATCCAACCAGTCCATCCTAAAGGAAATCAGTCCTGAATATTCATTGGAAGGACTGATGCTGAAGTTGAAGCTCCAATACTTTGGCACCTGATGCGAAGAGTTGACTCATTGGAAAAGACCCTGATGCTGGGAAAGATTGAAGGCAGGATGAGAAGGGGACGACAGAGGATGAGATGGTTGGATGGCATCACCAACTCGATGGACATGAGTTTGAGCAAGCTCTGGGAGTTGGTAATGGACAGGGAGGCCTGACATGCTGCGGTTCATGGGGTCACAAAGAGTCGGACACGACTGAGCGACTGAACTGAATTGGCCAAATATATGTGAATTTATTTCTGGGCTCTCTATTCGGTTCCATTGATGAGCTTTTATACTACTTGCATGCTGATCACCGCAGCTTTGTAATGTGGTTTGAAATAAACTCTGGAGGCACTGTTGCTCTTACTGCATCTTCCACACTTCACTGGCTTCCCAGGTGGTGCTAGTGGTAAAAAACTCCCCTGCCAATGCAGGAGATGTAAGAGGCACGAGTTTGATCCCTGGGTTGCGAAGATCTCTTGGAGGAGAGCATGGCAACCCACTCCAGTATTCTTGCCTGGAGAATCCCACCGACAGAGGAACCTGGAAGTCTACAGTCCATAGGGTTGCACAGTGTCAGACATGACTGAAGTGATTTAGCACGCATGCACATGCTTTGTAATGTTTCATTTCACAAAATGTTAAGAATGAAAGGGGCTTTCGGGACTATCCAGCCAATGTCAGCCTCCACTTACTATGAATACAAATAATACCGTAATGCAAATACAGCAAGTCCCCTATGTACAAACCTTTAAGTTTTGAACTTTCAAAGATGCAAACATGCATTCCATCACAGTCAGGCTTTAGTGAAACTGCAGTTTGTCCTGTCTCCTATTGCTGATCCTTCAGCTCTACCATCTCCCACCTTCTCTCCCTCCTCGTCAGTAACTCTTCCTGCCTGTTCTCGTGATGCCAGCCCCTGTATGTATGCCTGCTGTTGTCTTGTACTGCTGTACTTTTCCAAGAACTGTACTGTAAGATTACAAATGCTTTATCTTTTGTGTTTGTTTTTTAATGTATTATTTGTGTGATAAGTATTATAAACCTATTACAGTACAGTAACTATATAGCCAATTGTGTTAGTTGGGCATCTAGGCTAACTTTGTTGGCCTTACGAACATGTTCAGAACATGAACAGAACTTGCTCGTGTGTAGGAGACTTAGGGTAGTCTGAGGAGGGCATCCTTCCCAGCCAAGGTCACCCACTAAGGCCTCCTCACGTCCAGTCCAGACATTGGCTCCCTTCCAATTTACACTTTCCTAAATATCAGTTGGCCTATATGTTCAGAAGTGTTTACAGGGAATGTTAAATATTTACACAAAAGCATAATGAAGAGGAGAGAGCAGCTGGTAGATCTCAGTGGCTTATCTTCAGGGAACGTAGGAGCGGGGAGCCTTAATCTAAATGGAAAGTTTATTAGCAGCACCCCTAAGAACCTTGCCGTTAAACAGCCCATGTGCAGTTCTGAGAAGGGCCGCTTCCCCAGCAGGCAACCTCGACGCCCTGGAATCCCAGGCCTATAGCCCAGGTCCCTTCCCCCACATCAGACACCACCAGTGCCTGAAAGATGCTGTCACATTTTCTCTCTGCAGGGTCCGCAGGGAACCTCCAGAGATGTGGCCTCATCCTGGGTTTCCACACTTTGCACTCTTTTTTGTGTAGGTGCTAGTTCAGAAGCAGGCGGCCCAGGCTAGCTCGCTCCGCTGAGACAGAAAGGCTCAGCAGCAGCCAGGGGCCGGGAGGCAGGCAGAAGCACCCTGGGGCCGGGCCGTGCCATGAGGCACATGGGGTCTGAGTTCCCTGACCAGGGATCCAACTCAAGCCTCCTGAGTCCGAAGCTTGGAGTTTTAACAACACGAGACCGCCAGGGAAGTCCCCAGTGGGTTTGTTTTTAAACTTCTATGTGTTTTTTCCAGTGCTGGGTCCCCAGAGCTGCACAAGCTTTTCTCTAGCTGTGGCAAACGGGGGCTACTCCCTAATGTGGTGCGGGCTTCTCACTGTGGCAGCGTCTCTTGCTGCAGAGCACCGGCTCCAGGGCGGTGGGTTCAGTCGTGGCCCGAGGGCTGTGTGGCTCTAGGGCTTAGCTGTCCTGTGGCATGCGGGATCTTCCTGGATCAGGCATAGAAAAACCCGTGTCTCCTGCACTGGCGGGCAGATTCCTCACCACTGAGCCACCAGGGAAGCCTCCTTCACAGGTTTTGTTTGGAAACCTCTTGTAAATACAGGAGACTTGATGGGTCGAGTAAGGGCCAGTTGAGTTCTAAGAGAGTGTCTGGGCTCAGCCAGTGCTATTTCCACCAAGGAAAAGGCACTCTTTGCATATCTCACTGTTTATTGTTTTGCTCCCAAAGCCTGAACCCTCAGCTGTGTTTGGGAGGAAAAGGTGATGCTTTGTCTTGGATAGAGATACGGTTCTGCTGTTTGATTTTCATATACACATGAAAGATCAGTGTCAGCTGAGACTTGGAACAGGTGTGTGTCTGAGGTACAGGAGTGATCTAAGCCTTTGTTACTCAACATGGTCCACAGACCAGCAGCATCAGCGTTGCCTATGGGCCCTCACCCCGGGCCCACTGAGCCAGAGCTGCACTTCAGTAAGAGATGTGTGTGCACATTCGTTTGACAGTGATCCTGCCCTAGGATCATTCACATACATAAAAGCAGACCAGCAGGTGAAGCTGAGAAAAGTGGATGGACTAGGAGTCGGGGGTAGGTGAGAGATGTGTGTCGGAAGACATGCGATGGAAATGACTGTCTGCCAGGCCTGCTGATCCAGTCTGAGTGGATTCATCTCTGTGCACACAGCACCTGAGTTATTTGCATGCAATTCACCACATGGTCACTGATTCAGCATGGTGACGGTTTGGAATAAAAGGAAAATTCATGTCCAGCAGTCACTGCTCCCCTCCCCACAGGGCTGAGGGCTCCTGGGGAGGCCAGGCCTTTGTTCTCATCACTGCGCTTATTTCTACAAAGAGCTGAGGATGGAGCATGATGAAGAAATCATTTTCTGGCATATTTGGGCTAATTAAAAAAAAAATCCGCCACCATCCGATTAGCTGCAGAACTCACACTTACAAGAGTTTTCACAATGCCAATTCCATTCTTTTATTTCCTCATACCACAAACATTTTACTGCCTTTTTACAACCTGAATGTACATAAGCAAATTGCAAAGGAAAAACAGGCGTTCTTTTATCCTCCAAAATGCATGTATGAAATATAGCACAAACTCTAGTATTTATACATAAACAGGCTTAGCTGAAGCTTTATGGCAATTTCTTAAAATGAGAACGACAGTTTAAATATTTATGCCTGTAAAGGTTTGCATAATCTACTATACATAGTTATTTCAGAAGCAGTTAACACATTTAATTAATTGGAGAAAAACTTCAACAAAAAAGCTCTAACAATTGTGTGCAACTTAAAATTATTTACAATTAAACATTTAGGGTCCTGATTCACAAAACTTAGTGCATATCATGATTTTTACAGAGAAGCGAAGTAGTATGCAGAATATTCCTTGGGTAAAATCTAGGATGAATGGGTTTTAGGAGAATGTCTGTAATATGCTTATTGGAAACTAGAGAAAAAGTAACAAAACAAAAACTTCAGCAACTGCATTTGATTTGAAAATTTAAGTAGACAGCAGCAGTCAGAAAAACACAGGGGCCACGAGAGGAGAGCGGTGGCATTTTTGATACTAGTTTTGTCATGAACAAGGAGAAAAACGATTCTCCCCATGTTTTCCCTTAAAAAAACACCCCCAATAATCACTACACGTGAACTCAGAGTCTTTCTTCTTCCAGAGTTGTCTTTAAACTTAACACCAAAATTAGCAAATGTGGATAAAAAGTACCATCAGTTCAGTGGATTTTGTTTAGCCGGCAAAGCCTGGGACAGGGTTACCAAGGGATTAGCTATTCAAATTACGAGAGAATTGCCACAGATAAGGCGGCAGAACCCCAAGCTTCCCCTCCTTGAAGCACTTTGGTGGATTCAAAGGTGATTTTACATATATGCTAAAGGAGATGATGCAAAGAAAATGACAATCTATTTTTAAGGTAAAGTGACAGAATTTTCAGTGAATCAGGTACCAGGTTAAAGTCTTAAAAAAAAAAAAAAGCCAAAATTTACAGTAAACATTTTAAACTCTGGAATGCGAATATAGTACAGTTACTGGTAAGTTACATTTACAAAATTGCTTCAGACAGTGGTTGCTCCAGAGTAAGAACTGAAAAATGTACAAGCCAGCTCACAAGAACCTTAGATACAATGTTATTAAAATACATTGTTAATCATAAAAATACTTTACTATGTACATGTACACTGTATAAACCCTAGGTCTGCTGAAACCCACTTCTGCCAGTGCAGTGTGCTATTATCACCTGCTCTTCACACAATGCACATGGCTGGTCCAGCCGTCAGATCTTCGGGAACACGGGGGGCTTCTCGTCCTGCAGGGCGTCTAGGCGGAAGAGTCGGTTTTACTGCCACTGTACCTTACTTTCCTAAACGATGGTCCGAGTAACTCTGGGCACTCACATGATTCATTTGCGATTTGATTACACTTTAGAAGAAGGCTATAGTTCATCTGGTCAGTTATCACACTGTCCTCCTTGTAGTCGGGATGCTTTGCGATAAACTCCCTCATCCATTTGGCAACTGTCATTAATTCTCCTGGGGGGGGAAATTTTTTTTTTTAATGACAACTTAGTAGTATTTTTGTATTTGTTGGGTTTGGTTTTCATCTTTAGTAAGCTGACATTTAGTGGCTGGACAACACAACCCTGAAGAAGAATCAAGAGGGGTATTTGGGCAGAGCCACACGGCAGGGGCTGGGCACAAGATGTTTTTCACCTTGTTTGAAGAACTCCTCCCGGAAAGGGTTTCATGTTGCAGGCGGGCACCGAGAACACACAAGTCCTGCTGCTATGAGACCTGTTAGGTGCCACCCATACGGGGACGCCGCCCGCCCTAAGACACAGGAGCCAATGCATGTTGACTTATAAAGTCCATGTCCTCCCATCCACCAGGCCCGCCCGTATCAGCGCCAGAGACTGCCCTGGACAGGGGGGCTCTGCGTTCCCCAGAGCCATCTGATCGAAGAGGGACGCAGAATAGTGAGTAGGTGCACTCAGAGAGAGACCTGCCGAGGCAGCACTTGGGGGGTTATCCTCTTGGCTCTAGAAATCTTACAGAAGCCTCAAGCCGCTTACAGAAATACACAAGCCGCTGTCCTCTTAATCACAGCTGACAGCTCCCTGGCCACCGGGATCTCAAAGCCGGAAAGCAGGGGTCCCTGGGCGCCCCTACTAGGAGGCAGGCTAGAGGGCCCAAGTCCAAGCTGTGTGCTTGGTTCACCTTGGAACTGGCTTAGACTCATATAAAGAGTCCAGGGCGCTGCAGAGCTCACACACAGTTGGGCATCAATGACAAACTATCCACATACGGTATTTCGTCGCCTAAAATGCCATCGGGTTACAGATGCAACACTAGTTTATGAACCAGTAAGAGAAAAAGCGCTGCTGATTAAAAGGTGACTGTCACAGACAGCAAAGTGTATGTAACCGCAGAGATGGTACCACCTGGAAAAGTGCCTTGATTTAGGATGCTGTGTACTTTAATAAAAGACCACTTTAAAAGCTGAGTATTTTAAGACCGTGAGGTTCTGCCTATGTTAAGAGATTGTTTTTGTTTTAAAAGAAAGAAAAGCACAGGATGCCGTACCAGATGCTCTCTTCTTGATCAGCTTCAGGTAGTTCAGAATGCTGCATCTGGTGTCCACATCCACCTCCATGTTCTCCAGGTAGGAGTTCAGGATGGGGATCAGCCCAGGGAACACGCCTTCCTGCGAGGAGCAGGGCACGGTCAGGCAGGGGCGCTCGGGGCGTGGGGGTGGCTCTGGGCAGGGCAGTCGGGGCACAGGCCAAGGCAGGCCCTACCTTGCCGTTGATGATGGTGTCGATGGTCATGAGCGTGTACTCCTCCGCTGCTGGCTCTGCGCTGCCCGCGGCCTTGCCGCAGCCATCCACCACGGCGTTGCCACCTGCTGGAGGGGGGCAGGGCATGTTAGCAACCGGTGCAGCCTCCGGGGACCCCAGAAATGCAAGAAAAGGCGGTACCTTTGCAAATGTCTTTTCTGAAATAAAACAGTCCCTGCAGGACGGCATCTCGCTTCTGGGCGACTTTCATGTTCTCATCAACCTAAGAAGGAAAACCATCGCGGCCATGTCAGAATGTTCCCGAAGTCGGGGACACTCCTGCTCCCGTGTGGGTGGAGCTGCTGGCCTCTGCAGTGGGGACCCATCTGTGACGAACTCTCCCACCCTCTCTGCGCCGGCTGGGGCCAGAGAGGCTGCATGGTCACCGGGGGTTGTGTCCCTCAAAACCAGCCTGGGACATGCTTTTCAATCACGGGGCAACTCGAAGAGAAGCGCGCCTTAGAAATCCACGTGAAACTTACACGTGTGGAGGCTGCCTGGGAAGCCTGGGGGGATGTATGGTGCCGGGAAGGCACGGAGCTGGTCCCGGCTCACAGCCGAAGGCGCTGAGGAAAGCAGAGGCCCCTGCTGCCCTGGGGGGCCCTCTGTCCTCCCTACCCCCAGGGCTTTGCTGCCTCACTCCACCACCTGGCAGTGGGCAGGTCGGTCGCCAATGCTGCCTGCCCACCTGTGGCTCTGCCCACTACCTCGGGAGCCCCCAGCTCCCTCTTCGTGAATTCTTCATTTATTTCAATCAATATAATGAAATCTTAGGGGACACTCCAATATACAAAACAGACACAGTCAGAGGTCACACTGAAAGAGACAGCTGGGACAAAGTCCTGGATCCTTCAGCTTTGCCCTTCACACCCACTCATTTCCTATTTATTTTTTTTAAAAGGTACATATGACCTTCGGATTAATATAGATAGTTCTAGGAACATGTTCAAATAATAATCTTCATATGTCTGGCTTCAGTCCTAATCAACACTTGTATTTTTCTTAGTCTTGACAAAAAGTCACAGAGATCAACAGTTGTAATTTCTACTTTTACAAATTCCTTTTTCAGTCTATTTTTACTACTGCTCTTTAGATTCTTTATTTGACTACTTAGGTTTATTTTTAATCTTCCTGTTAAAGCATTTAAAGCTATGGTTTTCCCTTGAGACCAGCTTTGCCAGCATCATTTTCCTATACAATCAACAGTTCTAATTTTGATTTAGTCAGAAAACAACTTAAAATTTCCAACAGTTAAATTTTTCCTGAACATTTTCTTGATGAGTTTTGGTGGAAATGTGACTTACTGTATGGTGTCTAGTTTTGAGAAGTTGACAATTTTCCTTGATTAATTTTTGACATTCTTCCTCAGGGCATTCAAAAGGCGTGTGTGGTATGAGGTCCGCGGTACAAGCGACGCAGCCGAGCTGTTTACCTCCCGGTGGCTTTTCTCTTGCTCTGACTGTATGACCTGTCAGTTACTGAGTAACAGCATGGGTTCTCTTGTAAGTGATCTACTGCGCCGTCCCGATGTGGCCTCATGACGGCCCGCGTGTCCCGCGCTACACCTGCTCAACGAGGCACGGAGAGGACACGAACTGTCCAGGTGAAAAGCTGGTGAGCGTGCGAGCAAACCGAGCGCTCATCCGGACCAGCGTCTCACCCACTGCGCTACATGCCCTTAGCTCCTGTTTATACTCTTGAGAAGCTGTGCTTTCTGGTAAAAAAAAAAAAAAAAAGAATCACGGCTCTAATGTTAACTTGGACGAACAAGTGGATCAACTTGCCTTCTGTATCTCACTTAAGACCTTCTCACATTTCTCTGTTACAACAGCCATTCCTGTATTCTTTTTAAAAGGTCATTGTGGAGCACTTTACTGTCAACATCTGTCCTTGTTTTAGGTGTATCTTATGCAAATTACACAGCTATTTTAGATCCCCGCTTTCAGCATTTGAATAGGAGAATAGAGTCTATTCAAATTTGTCTTCATCTTATTTTCAGCATTGTCTGCTCTCTTGGGCATACGGTCTCACCATGCCCATGGTCCTGTGGCTCCGAAGTTTGCTTTGTCTTTCCCCACCCCCTTTAGCTAGGAGATTAGAGGCGACAAATCCTATTTCTAACCATTAAGTGTTTCTTCTTACTTTCAGACAAGTAGTTTTGAAATTCTTTCTCAAGATTTCAGCCGTTAAGAAGTATCTACTATTCCCATCCTTCCACTGACCCCTTGGCTAGATAAGATTTCTGGCTGACTTTCAGCCCTAACTTAATCTTTTTTGTTATAATCACTTGGAATCTAAAGACTAGCTTGGCTGCCAGAGACGTCCACGGTTCTAGTTCTTTACCTTCAGGATTCTGGAGACTCTCTCCATCTTTTCCAGCATTTAATGTTGCAGATGAGAAATGAGACCAACAGATCTTTCTTCTTTTTGGCAGAAAGCTAACTGGCCTAATTTCCTCTGCTTTCTGGACAACTGATCTTTTCTTTGATATTCTTCCTGGATTTCGGTTCTTCGTTACCTATTTCTGTCTCATCCTTAATGGACTCCTACTCAGGGAAAATTATATTCGTTTATTTTCTTAATTGTATCTCACATCTCTTTTGTGTAGACCACTCTCTTCTAATTATTAGACAAACACTGAAGTTTTCAGAGAATTTCTCTCTTGCTTTCCCCATAATTTCCGTGTCTCTGTCGTCCTACAGGGATGGATCTGTCTGGTTCCCTAAATCAGTGACTCTGACCTTCAGCCACACCTGCTCATTAAGTGTGGCTCCCACGTCCTTTCTTCTGAGAACTCCTGCTTTCCAAATGTCCTTTGATCCACAGGGCTTGTTTATGTAAGATGCGACGTTTCTCTAGAATGTCTTCAAGGGCATTAGTGAGAATTTCTTAAAAAATTCTTTCCAGTTTCTAAATTAACCATGTTCCACGAGGATAATACACTCTGCGGGCCCATGGGCTCTTCTCTTCAAGGCTATTAAAAGTTTGCAAGTTTCTCCTGCCTTTCAGATATCTATACCTGACCCTGGAACAATGTGTGTCCCCTAGATGAAGGTGCTCTCCAGCAGTAAACATCACAGTGCTCCATGATCTGCTGCTGGTCGAATTCTTGGATACAGAGGAACCGACTATTAGTTACATGTAGTTTTTTGACTGGGTGATCAGAGTCCCTAATCCCTGTGTTGTCCAAGGGTCAAGTGTATTTATATTCATAAGCAAAGGCTTAGACCGGCAGCTCTTGTGGACCCGTCCCATGGGCTGATCTCCCCAGGGGGTGCCCCACAAGGCAAACAGGGGCCCGCAGAATCCTGCAGGTCACCTCGGGCCTGGGCACAGTGGGCAGGCAGGGTCAGCCTGACCGCCAGACTTCTTCAGGGTGTGTGTGCGTGCTGGTGGGAGTGGCCCTGAGAGGAAGGGTGAACGGCATCTGGGGGCAGGCGCTGGCCCGGCGGCTCTGCTCCCCCCACGCTTGCTGGGACAGAGCAGCCCCTCTGTCTCCCTCTGGCCCTGAGCCCTGCAGACCCCCACTCTGCCCGGCAGCCTTTCCCGGTCCTCTCCGAGCCGAGAGGCCCTCCAGCAGGGAACCCAAGGCCTCCACGCTCGCTTGGCTACGGCCCCAGGGCCCGCAGCATCGCAGCCTTGCAGCCTGGAGCTGTTTCAGGGCCCTGAACGGCTTCCAGAAAGCTCCGTCTTGGCTCCAGTTGGGCTGAGGCGGATTTAGATCTGTTTTTACGATGGTGCCCTGCCATCTGCATTCTCCAGAAACCTCCCCAGCTCAGCGCCTCTGCGGCGCCCCCTTCCTGCACCGAGGAGTCACTCGTCCCTTCCTCCTGCGTCTCAGGTCGTGACCGGCCTGGGAGGCGTGACCGGCCTGGGAGGCGACAGGATGGAACACAGGGGCACCCCCTCCCACCACCATCTCAAATCCAAAGTCTAGAAATGAGTGGTTATTCAAGTGAAACCCCAAATGTCCTGCAAATGGGCTGAGGAAGGAGCTACCCTCAGCACTTTTCTCTCAGGAGTCTCCACCAAAATGGTCCCAAAATCTATAGTATAAGCTTTGGTTTGAAAGGGAAAAACACCGGGTAGAAGCAGAACATTCTTTCTAAGGAGGAACAGGTCTAAGTGAGGTCAGCGTTGAAACAAGTGTTATACATAAAGGAGCATCAGATGACAATCCAGATACCCACAGCCAGCCCCAGACGGAAACCTGTCCTTACCTTCGACAGCGGGATGAGAAAGTCCAGTTTGTAGGACAGGATCACCCTGGTGAGCAGCACCACGAAGACCACGTACGCGGAGTTCTCGAAGTCTGTCAGCTGAACCTGGACATGGGGCCAAGTCGTCAGGGACCCACTGTGCCAGCGGCTCCTCCCCGAGGGGCCCCCGCGTTCCCATGCACCTCCTAAGCCCCCACCTGGGGCCGGAAGTCTCTGCCCACGGTCTACTCCCGGAAAGCAGTCCTCCCGAGCAGCTGGGTGTGCATGTCACATACACACACACACACACACACATATGATCTGTGCTGCTCTCTGGGTAACTCGAGCCTCTGGGGAGGGTGCGGGCGGGTGGGAGGGAATAGGTTCGACCAAGTTGGTTCCTGCCCGCGGGCCGCGTACCTCCATGGGCCGGAATTCCACTCTCCACCCAATGTCAGAGTTTGGAGGAGGAGGCTTGAATCGCATTGTCTGCCAATTTGTGGACTGAATGTTCTGTAATCAAAAAGCAGAGACTAAAACCAGTTTTCCACATATCCAGGAAGATACTAAGGTGATTTCATATTTAACATGTGAAGCAGACTATTTACCGTCTATACCCTTCAATTTACAAAGGAAACTAAACAGCGTGCATTTAACAGGAGTGAGGCGACGCATCAGCGACTCTGAAAGTAGCAGTCGTGTTATTTATTTTTTGAAACATTTGCTGCAGATACCTCAAAGTGGTCGGACTCGTTGGCATCATCCAGGTGGATTTTCTCTTCAAACAGAGTCAGCGGGTCTCTGATGAAGAGATGAGCCACGTGCTGGGCCAGCAGGTGATCGAGGCCTGTGGAGAGGCCACACCAGGCTCACTGCAGAGCCGCTCTCCCCGCCCCGGGGGCGGCAGGCAGCTCGGGGTGGGGGGGGTGGGGGCGTTGAAGAAAGGCAACTAAGAGCTTAGGAGACGCTGGGTTGCGCAGGATTCTTGTGCCACCCCGAGTTTAGCCTGCAGACCTGAGGGGAGTGTCGGAGTTGTGTTCACCCCTTAAACGACGCCCGTGGGGGCCCCACTGTGGACTGAGGGATACACCTCCAAAGTCAGTTCCTTTTGCTACAAGTTAAGCTCTCACAAGTATTTGGGACTAGAAACTTTAGAGCAAACAGCCTCATAAGAAAAGTTAAGAGGCCTCACATTCAAAATAGAAGCCAGATGGGAGTCAGCAAAGGAGTTTCAGAGAGTTTTGAAGAACTAAAGGCTTACAGTCAAATCTGGACAAGGGGAATGGAGCCTCACCTTCCTGCAGCAGCTGTTCGTAGATTTCTTTGTCTTTTGTCAGGTCAATGTCATTGTATTTCTCACCACATTCAGATAAGTAACTGTCTATCGAATCGTATCGGGACTTACTGATCCTATAGCGGTTGTTCTTCAGTGGCTAAAATTGAAAAAATACAAATGAATGCCCTATAAAGTGATGTGGAAATAAACTAATACCCCAAATAATTATATTAAAAGGTTATATACTTTATAAATAATTACATAAAACTGTCCAACCTGAACATGAGATCCTGAAAAATAGCTAGTAAACCCTAATTCTAATACTGAAAAGTATTAGAATTAAAAAAAAAAAAAAATCTGGGGACAATTTAATCTGTTCTCAGATCTGAGTTAAATATATATACATATATATATATATATATATATATATTTATTTATTTATTTTACAAGTGGATCACCATTATTATCAAGATTAGACAATGCCTATGTTAAGAGCAAAAATATAAACCCACAATGTATTCTTGCCTGGAAAATCCCAGGCACAGAGGAGCCTAGTGGGCTATATAGTCCATGGGGTTGCAAAGAGCCGGACATGACTGAGCCACTAACACTTTCACAATGTAAACCAAAAATTTTGGTTTAAACGATTAAAAAAACCATTAAAATTTCTGCTTTAAAGCTTATTTCTACTTAGAAAGCATGGTCAACAATTTATGAACAATTACATAAAGACCAGAGCAGCAGCAGTGCGTCCCTGGTCAAGAACACGAGAATCACCTGTGAGGACTCCTTACACGCGTGTCTACGTCGCAGCTCTGGACTTTCTTTACTCACTGGGTCTGGGGGTAGGCAGGGCTGGGTAACTATTTTTAAAGCGCTCTATAGGCAGTTCTGATGCACACTCTTGGTTGGAGAGATGCAGGGTCAGAGTTCAACATGCAAACAAGAGGCACAGACCTACTCTTCTTAGGCAAAACTCACCCTTTATAAGGGGCCAAGGAATGTGACAACAGATTGCGCTTTCCCCAGCAGAGAAAGCACCATGGACAAAGCACTCATGTAGCGCCAAAAAGCTTTCTGCTAAAAACAGCCACCAGCAGTGACTTCCAAAATAAAGAAAAACTGTACTACCAATTTTAGAGGGCAAACAAACACAGATTTCAACAAATGATGAAAATTAACTTGACACCGCCCGCCCCCCTCCAACCAAATCACATTTCCCACATTCTCACCCCAAACACACTGTAAAGCCAAAGATAGGCTGATAAGCTGTCAGCTGCTTCCCGTGTGCGACTAACCCACTCGGGATAAAAACGGGTTGAGGGAGACTTCAACACTGTGAGTGGTGACAAGACCCCCATTTCACCTGCTGGATGCAAACGGCTAGTAAGGAAAAGCGCTCCCACCTCCAGTCCTCTCTCCTCCCGAGTTCTATCATCTACTGACGCGGAAATCACGCCCCAGCGACAATCAATGTCTGACACATAGCCTCGGTAAAAAGGCGATGCAGCGCTCAAAGCCATCTAGGAACAAACAGAAGTCAGCACCTGCAAGGTCAAAGGGTCACCAACATGCTGAAAAAGGCTCCATGCAGTTACCCCTGGTCTAGAAGCACCAGCTCACGCCACCCCTGCGGGCTCTACCACGTGTACTGCGCCTGCCTGCTCCTGGGGAAGGACAGCGGGAGTGACTCTAGCCCTGGCCTCCACTTCCTTGAATCATCCTCTCTAGACGGTGAGGACAGGCAGGATGAGAGAAGGAAAACAGCTATGCTTGAACTTGATGTTTAACACATAAATGCCTCGCTAGCTAAAGCACTGCTCAACTCTTCAGCTTAGATGCTTATCCATGAGCTCTATGTCTGCATACTAGTTGTGTTAGTTCAGTTCTAAACGAAGTCTTAACTGGACTTAAATAGCACATGGTCAGCAAATTTTGCACATGCAGTCTTTATCTGATACAAAAGAGTCGTTAAAATTAGGTGTGATTTCTACTTACGACAATTGGGCAGATGGTGGCCAACTGATCATAAAGGTATCTGGCCTCAGATATGCTGCAGGCTTGGAACGTTACCTGTTTAAGAATCACAAATTATTAAGCAATAATACAAAATCATCACCATCCTCCCCAAGGAGCCAGTCCGAGAAGGAAGGTCGTTGCTCATGGCATGTGAGGTCATTCCACTGATCCCAACGCTGAAGCCAGTTTTAAAAGCTGTCTCAGATGAACTTGTCTAGAACACGGCTTTAATCATGTTTGCATGGGACATAAATAACCATCTTCTAATGTTAAGTAAGATTAAGAAGTCAGGAAAGAAAAATAGGACCTATATTAACAGTGAAGTTCAGCCAGGCACTTCTCTTCTACAGCTGGGCATCCATGTCCGCTTGGCTGTGGGTTTGTAATAAATTTTGGTACAAAAGGAGAATCTGGAGATGCAAATAATGTGCTTCAAAGCTCCCCACTGTGGCACAATGGGGAAGAGCCTGGAAGGGGGCAGGACTGTAGGAAGGAGGAGAAGGCAGTTAAAACACTTTCACTGCCCAGGAAGAACTGTGGGCTGGTGCAAGAGGCAAGAAGAGCCACAGAGGGCCTGGAGACTGGCGGGCACAGATGGGGGAGGGGACCTGGGTTTGGGCCCGGTTATATCTTCTACTGTGGGCAGGAATCCCTTAGAAGAAATGGAGCAGCCATCATGGTCAACAAAAGAGTCCGAAATGCAGTACTTGGATGCAATCTCAAGAACGACAGAATGATCTCTGTTCGTTTCCAAGGCAAACCATTCAATATCACGGAAATCCAAGTCTATGCCCCGACCAGTAACGCCGAAGAAGCTGAACTTGAACGGTTCTATGAAGACCTACAAGACCTTTTAGAACTAACACCCAAAAAAGATGTCCTTTTCATTATAGGGGACTGGAATGCAAAAGTAGGAAGTCAGGAAACACCTGGAGTAACAGGCAAATTTGGCCTTGGAGTACAGAATGAAGCAGGGCAAAGGCTAATAGAGTTTTGCCAAGAGAACGCACTGGTCGTAGCAAACACCCTCTTCCGACAACACAAGAGCAGACTCTACACGTGGACATCACCAGATGGTCAACACCGAAATCAGATTGATTACACTCTTTGCAGCCAAAGATGGAGAAGCTCTATACAGTCAGCAAAAACAAGACCGGGAGCAGACTGTGGCTCAGATCATGAACTCCTTATTGCCAAATTCAGACTTAAATTGAAGAAAGTAGGGAAAACCACTAGACCATTCAGGTATGACCTAAATCAAATCCCTTATGATTATACAGTGGAAGTGAGAAATAGATTCAAGGGACTAGATCTGATAGACAGAGTGCCTGATGAACTATGGACAGAGGTTCGTGACATTGTACAGGAGACAGGAATCAAGACCATTCCCAAGAAAAAGAAATGCAAAAAAGCAAAATGGCTGTCTGAGGAGGCCTTACAAATAGCTGAGAAAAGAAGAGAAGCAAAAAGCAAAGGAGAAAAGGAAAGATATTCCCATCTGAATGCAGAGTTCCAAAGAATAGCAAGGAGAGGTAAGAAAGCCTTCCTCAGCGATCAAGGCAAAGAAATAGAGGAAAACAACAGAATGGGAAAGACTAGAGATCTCTTCAAGAAAATTAGAGATACTAAGGGAACATTTCATGCAAAGATGGCTTCGATAAAGGACAGAAATGGTAGGGACGTAACAGAAGCAGAAGATATTAAGAAGAGGTGGCAAGAATACACAGAAGAACTGTACAAAAAAGATCTTCATGACCCAGATAATCACGATGGTGTGATCACTCACCTAGAGCCAGACATCCTGGAATGTGAAGTCAAGTGGGCCTTAGAAAGCATCACTACGAACAAAGCTAGTGGAGGTGATGGAATTCCAGTTGAGCTATTTCAAATCCTAAGAGATGATGCTGTGAAAGTGCTTCACTCGATATGCCAGCAAATCTGGAAAACTCAGCAGTGGCCACAGAACTGGAAAAGGTCAGTTTTCATTCCAATCCCAAAGAAAGGCAATGCCAAAGAATGCTCAGACTACCGCACAATTGCACTCATCTCACACGCTAGTCAAGTAATGCTCAAAATTCTCCAAGCCAGGCTTCAGCAATATGTGAACTGTGAACTGCCAGATGTTCAAGCTGGTTTTAGAAAAGGCAGACGAACCAGAGATCAAATTGCCAACATCTGCTGGATCATCAAAAAAGCAAGAGAGTTCCAGAAAAACATCTATTTCTGCTTTATTGACTATATCAAAGTCTTTGACTGTGTGGATCACAATAAACTGTGGAAAATTCTGAAAGAGATGGGAATACCAGACCATCTGACCTGTCTCTTGAGAAACCTGTATGCAGGTCAGGAAGCAACAGTTAGAACTGGACATGGAACAACAGACTGGTTCCAAATAGGAAAAGGAGTACGTTAAGGCTGTATATTGTCACCCTGCTTATTTAACTTATATGCAGAGTACATCATGAGAAACGCTGGGCTGGAAGAAACACAAGCTGGAATCAAGATTGCCGGGAGAAATATCAATAACCTCAGATATGCGGATGACACCACCCTTATGGCAGAAAGCGAAGAAATAAAGAGCCTCTTGATGAAAGTGAAAGAGGAGAGTGAAAAATTTGGCTTAAAGCTCAACGTTCAGAAAACTAACATCATGGCATCTGGTCCCATCACTTCATGGGAAGTAGATGGGGAAACAGTGCAAACAGTGTCCGACTTTATTTTGGGGGGCTCCAAAATCACTGCTGATGGTGATTGCAGCCATGAAATTAAAAGACGCTTACTCCTTGGAAGGAAGGTTATGACCAATCTAGATAGTGTATTTAAAAGCAGAGACATTACTTTGCCAACAAAGGTCCGTCTAGTCAAGGCTATGGTTTTTCCAGTGGTCATGTATGGATGTGAGATTTGGACGGTGAAGAAAGCTGAGTGTCGAAGAATTGATGCTTTTGAACTGTGGTGTTGGAGAAGACTCTTGAGAGTCCCTTGGACTGCAAGAAGATCCAACCAGTCCATCCTAAAGGAGATCACTCCTGGTGTTCATTGGAAGGACTGATGTTGAAGCTGAAACTCCAATACTTTGGCCACCTCATGCGAAGAGTTGACTCATTGGAAAAGACCCTAATGCTGGGAAGGACTGAGGGCAGGAGGAGAAGGGGACGACAGAGGATGAGATGGTTGGATGGCATCACCAACTTGATGGATATGGGTTTGGGTAAACTCCAGGAGTTGGTGATGGACAGGGAGGCCTGGCGTGCTGCGATTCATGGGGTCACAAAGAGTAGGACACAGCTGAGCGACTGAACTGAACTGATCCTTGGGCAGGTGGGGAGCCGCAGCATCGAGACACAACGGGCTTACTGAGCCACGGAAGAGACCAAGAGACCCTGTAAACAGGCTTCCTTCTCAGTTTTTTGATTGGTGTACACACTAAATTTACAGGGAAATTCTGGAAAAGTCAACCTTAGAAAAATATGCTTAAGAAAACTGGCAACTGGAATTCAATAACCAAGTTACAACAGTGATACAGCTTACAGCTTAGTTATTTTAAGTATATTTAACAGCTAGCTTCCTTACCCCAGGACCGATAGAGCCACAGCCAAACCAAACAGGACATCACTGCTGTAACGATGGGAAAGGAAAAAAGAATTCTTAACACCTTAAAAAGGTATCCATATATGAATGGTTTTGGCTTCTGGTATTCTTTCAAAGTATCATATAAAGAAGAGAAGCAATTTCCCCTCAGGAAAATGAGGAGGGGGAAAAAGAGAAGGAAAATTGATTTTAGAAAACTAAATACCTAAAATTTGTCTCGTACCCAGTGTTGAAATCACAGAATTTTCTTGGGGGTGGGGGGAGGAAGGCAGCCTATCATAACATGCATGAACTTATTAAATGATTCCTGAAAAGTCCCCCAAGAGTTGAGAATTTGAATACGGTTAAAGTACTTTTTGTTCTGTACAGGGAGTTGCTCAAACACCTTGAAACAATACTTTGAAATCATTTTGTCCTGCTTTCTCATAATGGGTCGTTTCTAGGGTTCCACTTAAGAGGTAACAGAGAGACTTCTGTGGAGATTGGTGGAATCTGTCTCATTTTCCACTTACTCACATTAGCTGGGCTCAAGACTTTTAAGTGTAGTATTGAAAGTGGGGTGGCTGGACACGCCATTTAGAAAAAGAAAACAACCTTACCCCCATGACAAAGCTTAAACTGGATGGAAAACTGTATCTACAAGTAATAAAAACGTAAACTACCTACCATTAGGACATATTTGTTCGTATAAACACTGTATCAAGGGAAAGAATGATCCCTTTGGAATGGGTTTAATAGTAAACCAACAAAAAAAGGCAACTGGCACTCCAATAGACCTGCTACAATTTTAAAGCCATGCACTGTTAAGTTCTAGAGTTTAATGGCTCTCTTCAGAAATATTTGTAATTAAGATAGTTAAGCAGATACGCAGTTAAAAGTCAAAAGGTCTCCTTTTTTATGCAGTGTGCCCAGATGAAGGAAACGCATGGCCTAGGTTTGTTTGGCAGACATGCTTTATACCACTGACATCAGTGAGTCGAGGAAAGGTGGGGAATGGGATCCTCAGCCACGGTTACTTAAACATACTTGGCATGGATACACCTGACTCTCACATTCAATTCTGATTATACACAGTTGTGAAAATGAACACACCCGAGGTCCAAGTGCAGGAAGGCGTGCCTCTGCGCGAAGCTGCCTGAGACGGTGGGACACAGGGTCCCCAGCCGTGTGTGCAGAGCAGTGCCACCCCATCTGAGGCCAGGCCTCACGGTGCTCCAGCCAGCCACGTAATCGGAACTAGACAAAATCTCCTTAAATAATAGGAAGCCCTCCTTTTTATCGGAGATTTTCAGTTTGAAACATCTAGTTTTGTGCCACTCCTACTTCTGTTCTAACATTTTATTTTGTTAAATTTTTATTTACTTATTTTTGGCTGCTCTGGGTCTTGGCTGCTGTGTGTGGGCTTTTCACTGCAGCAGCTTCTCGTGTTGCGGAGCACAGGCTCGAGGCGCACAGGCTCAGCTGCCCTGAGGCACGCGGGATCTTCCCGGGCTAGGATCGAACCTGTGTCCCCCTGCATTGGCAGGCCAATTCTTAACCTGGTCTTTAACCTTAAGGTGGTCTTTTCCTGGACCAGCAGGAAGGTCCCAACAGGCTTTTAAACAAACTAAAGATTGAAACCAGTACTGCTGTTAATAAAAACGACGAAAGAGTATCAGCTGAGTCAGAAGGGGCCTTAATATAAACTCTTCTTTCAACTGATGAGAAAACTGCAGCCAGAAGAAGGGAAAGGAGTTAGCCAAGTACCTGAGAGATGACAGCTGAAGCCTGGATGCAGGCTGGCGGGTGGCCGGAGGGGCCCCCCCGCAGATCTCCTATGGGATGGGGAAGCATCGCCTCCATAGGCACCAGCAATCAGATTAGACCCGGGGGTAGTTTTAATCACGTCATTAAAAGAGAGGCTATTCTATGTCCTGTGAAACAGCCAGGGGCAAGGCAAACCAGGGCTGTTAAATATTTATTCTTTTTATACCACTATACAGCCTTACAGGAAGATAGAAGTTTAAAGTCCAAACAATCCTTCCCTTGGATCACAAACTCACTGGGGTGCATCCAGAGTTCATCTTCAGAAATTAAGATTTGAGCAATGTTTACAATCTCAAAGCTAAACCATCACTAGATGGCAGCAAAAATTAGGCACACAAAGAACTGAAACAGTGACCCTGGAATATTCCACATTTTAAGTTTACCAGCAACTGTTATCTTTGCAGTGAACTGAAGATTTTGTAAATTCTGTTTAGAGATACCTTCCAATGAATTTACTAACATAACTGCAGTGGTTTTCAGAAAGATGTTACTAGTTAGTATATTTCCACCTGATGAAAATTTTAAAAATGAAACACGCGCACCTCAAGAACAGAAGGTAATAAACAGAGTGGAGGCGGAAGCGCGCCTCTCTGGGTCTCGGACACGCACCGTACCTGCAGGCAGCAGTTGCCCATCCCGAAGCCCATGGCGTCCATGTAAATGTGGTCGGGCTTGGAGGCCTTGGCGGCCTCCTCGTCCTCAGGAAAAGCTTCTATAAACGGAGCTGGGGTGTTCTTGTCCTTAAAGACTGCAGTAGAGAAAGAGAAGTGAGCGGGGAGTGAGAGTCAGCATCGACAGCGGGGCAGGGCGCGCCCCCTCCCCGCCCGCGGACTCACTGGGCACGTTGATGACCACTTTCTCGCCCCTCCGGTGCCGGATGTTCCTGGTGAGCGTGCTGAAACAGACAACAAATGTCCTGAGCCGGCCGCCCAAAAATCCCTACGCGGAAGAATTTGATAATATAGCGGTGCGCGGGCCGGCTCCTGCCTCAGACAAGTCCCCTAAGACAGCCCTACGGAGAAACCACAGGCACTGAGGCTGGGGGATTTCCTGCACCCTCGCCGGCGGGCTCCTGCTTGAGAACCTCATCCTCTTGCCCGTCCGAGCCCCGATCCCCGGCTCTGGATGACTCGCCCAACCAAGCGCAAGTGTTCAAGGTCTGCCGTGGTCTGGCCTCACGCTAGGTTCCTAACATTTTGCATGTTGAGTCCAAAACCTGAGCCAAGCGGAGGTCCTCACGTTCCCTGCGCCTCGCGGGACCCCGGCACCTCATCGCTACCCCCATCCAACCTGCACCTTCACACCATCTCACGGCCCACCTCGTCTGATCCAGGGCCCCCAGGCACGCTGTGAGCGCGGAACATGCGGCCAGTCCTCAAAAAAAGTGCTCTGAGGGCAAGCTCACAGCAGATTTTGAAGACTTGGTTTAGAAATAAGGCAAAACTTTTTAGTAATTTAAAAATACTGATTACAAGTTGGATGTGTGTTATTAGTCACTCAGTAGTGTCCAACTATTTGCAACCCCATGGACTGTAATCCGCTAGGCTCCTCTGTCTGTAGGATTCTCCAGGCAAGAAGCCTGGAGTGGGTAGCCATGCCCTTCTCCAGGGGATCTTCTAGGCCCAGAGTCAAGCCTAGGTCTCCTGCCTTATAGGCAGTCTTTACTGTCTGAGCCACCAGGTAAGCCCTCGAGTTGGATATAGCTATAAGTGTAATCCCCTGTTTTTACTTTTTTAACGTAGCTACTAAATTACTATTAAAATGACATGTGTGGCTCGCATTATGGTTTCACCAGGCAGGGCTGCTGTCCGCGCGGCATAACGCCACCGCTCTCGGGAGGCCTGCCTCTGATCCCCTCGTCAGAAGCACCCTCCTCTGTTGGGTGTTGCCACCTCTGGACCCCTGTCATAATCTACCTTTTCTTGCAGCTGACCACCTCCATCTTCTCCTGGGCACACTCTAACCCTAACGTTGGAAACGAAGCTTCTGTGTCTTCATCTTCCCCAAAGACTCCGTGCGTAGCAGGTGTGCAGATGTGTTACAGGAATGGACAGTGAGCTGCCACAGGTCCCTAACTCTAGGTCAGGAGCCCGTGTTCAGGACGACAGGGGAGACTCAAAGGGACAAAGCTGAGACCAGACCGGTGTGGGCCCTAAAGCAACCTAAAACCCTGGAATGAAAACTACAGAGCAGAAGGTGGCGTGTGCCTATCATACACACAGGCAGTGGACATATTTTCCCTTATAGTCAAGGTACATGAGCAGGGTGAGGAGATCACAGACACTGGAGATAAAAGATAAAAATAACGACAAGAAAGTTTCTCCAAACAGCTGTCAACAGACCTAGGATTGAAATGATTTTGCAGCTAAGTGAACAACTTTAGGATGACTCGGAAAACGGGCAGATCCAGCCTGGAAGCAGGCGGCAGGCGCGGCGGGGGTCGGAGGGTGTGAACCGGGGTAGCTGCGAGTCTGCTGGAGTTCAGCTCACAGGAGGGTCCCGGGGGACACCACGCCCCCAGGGCAGGGGCCGGGCTCCGAGTCACGGGCACTCACCTGAAGCGCGGGTGCTTGTTGATGGCTTCATCGGGAAAGAAGAGGGACTTGGAAGCTCCTCCTTCCACCGGGTTGGGTTTGAAGTCGGGCAGCGTGAACCCAGGGCAGCCTAATCTACAACAAATTGAAGAACTAAAGAGATAGAATGTGTTTCCAAGGATTAAAAACTCCCAAGTGCAACGTCGCCTTTTTCAGGGGGTGCCAGGTGTTCTGCCAACCCCGGGCCCCTGGCAACTAGCCCGCTGCAACCTGTCTTGCTCACCGAGCTCTTCTCTTGTGATCGCAGCCTCGTGCTGATTTTATCAGAAGCCTCCGTCCACCCAGGGTCTGCAGGGCACATGTCCCAGCTGCCTCAGCTGTTTCCCCCAGGAGCTTCTGTCTGAGGCATGCTCCTTTACTGGCTGTCAGCCCTGCACACCCTCACTTCCCCGGCAGCGTGGGTGCGCTGGGAAGGGCCTCCCGTTTCCTGCCTCTGCCCAGCACCTCTCGAATCCCTCCAGATCAGGCGGGTCCCCAATGGGTGACCCTGTTCACCCCCAGATTTCCCCCTGGAGGCTGAAATCCAACCCTATTATCTCACTTGACTTAAGAAGTGCTTTAATTGCAACACAGAAACAAAACTCCATGTTCATCCCTAAATGTAAAGTTCAAATTCCACATCACGGGCAGTGACGCCACCAGCTCTCCCAAGTTTAAGGTCATTGCTGAGTGTGCTGGGGGTGGATACGGGACTCATGGAGCGGCGCCAGCAGAGCAAGAGCGGCTGCTCGGGGGGCGCAGGGCCAGGGTGGGGGATTTCTGGCCTGAGAGCCAAAGCCAGCTGGTGCCTTCTTTATTTTCAGCCTCATCTTTAATAAAACCGGCTGCCCGCAACCAACTTGTGAAGAACAGTGAAGTTGCCCATCATATGTGGAACACTCCCAGATGTGATGGGGTCTCGGGAGGGTTCCTGCAGCAGGCTGTGTTATCCACCATGAGCCTGAAGCCTTAGGAGACGCCCTCGCAGAGAGGGACAGACTGAGACCTGGGGACTCTCCGCTGACCAGGATCGGGCTGGAGCGGGGAGGTGAGCGCCAATGCGCTGGGCGGGAAGTGGGCGGCCAGGTCTCAGATCTGCACTCCCAGCAGGGCTCCCCTCTGGACGACCACCCCACCATCCGAAGGCGCCTCCAGGGGTGGGGATGTCCTCCACCTGCCCGGCCCGGCGAGCACCAGCAGGCAGAACAAGGCCAGAGGGACTGATGAACTGAACTTCTGGTTGCGTCAGCCTGAGTCACTGACGTATAAACAGTCAACGTGACCACTGGGTCACAGGGCCACACTATAGTTGCGCCTGTTTATGAACAGAGAATTCCCCTGTTTATGCTGAAAAAACCCCAGTCTTCTCTCTCTTGATCCCCAAATAAAACTTTCCTTATTGTTTAACTGTGGATTTAAGGTGAGGCTTTTACAAACCAATAATTTTTACTCTTGTTTTGCTTACAAATCCAAAAATACCCTCCCATCATAAAAGATAAACTTTAAAAAAAAACTTTATTTTTAGACTAAAACGTATTCCTCGCTCAACTTTCCTCTCTTCATAATATGAAAAAAAGATACTTCTCTAAAATATTTGATGAGCTGCTTCAATAAGTCCTCGATTACTTTGATGTGACCATTTAGATTTTAAAAAAGAAAATTCCCTTTAAGTGTCCTAAGACCCGTGGTGTAACTCTGAATGCCTGTGTTCACAGTGGACATTTATCAGGAAAAGAAAAAAGGTATAAAAATAGTTCAGCGTGTTCCAGGCTTTGGATACCAATCCTCAGAGTGCTTCTGAACTTTGGGGAGGTAAGCATACTTTGCCATGCCCTGAGAGATCTCTCACAGAGATAACCCGATTTACGATTTGGTAGAACTGCATTCTTGCATACAGCTCCTACACAAAACTGTGTGATGTTTATGTACCTCACTCTAAGCCAAGGACAGAATCCTTACTTCATATTTACTCTTGTGAACTTTTAGCCATAACTGCAGTTGACGAGAAATCCTAAATTGTTTCAGCGTGATCCAAACATGAACCGATGGCTCCTGTGTTCCCTGCGTGTATCGCCCATCCCAGGAGCACTGAAGCCGACCCCCCGATCTGATCCGGGGGGCAACGCATGCCCCTCCTTATACAATGCTCCCTCCCCTTGGCCTGGAGAGCGAGGGCATGGCCCTCGGGTGCTTCCGCAGTCCCCCAGCCCCCACCACCACCACTGGCGGAGGCTAGTATGTGACTTGGCCTGAGGCTCTGACATGACAGATTCTATCAGATGCAGCGTGATGACGATAAACTGTCCACAGTATGAGAGCCGGGGCTCAAGGGCTAGCTTGTGATCTGCTCTCTGGACACCGGATGCTCTGAAACGCCAGCTGCGCGCGTGGACAGAGGGACTAACCTGGGGAAGGAAGTGATCGTGCAGAGGGCCTGGTTTTCCCCCAGGAGAGATGTGGCCTCTTTGCGCCGTTTCCTCATGTTGTCCTCCACCGTGTTGAATTCAGACATGGTGCCACCATACGGCTGCCCGGGTGTCCCCTCGATCATGTAGCTGCCATATTCTGGTCTCCAAAGGGTTGGATGGCTACAGAGGAGAAAAGGTTTCCGGTCCCTCTTATTCTTCTGCTGCAGTCTGCTCCCTCTTCAGTTTTGAAAAAGCAGCTTCCAAAAATTTAGAAACCACTGGGTATACAGGAAGCCAAGAATGCTTTACGGTTCCCAGAGCCTGTTACTCTTCCACAGCTCTTCAACTGTGTAAGGGTTACAAGTGCTGGGTCCAAAATATTTATAAGTAACTGAGCTGCACGCAGGGCACGCACTGTTCAAGACAAACAAGCCTGTCCACTCTGCGGAGAGGGGTGTGAGGGCTGAAGGCTCCTTCAGTTTAACGCTGGGCTCCAAACGCAAACCCAACCTCCCAAAATTTAGTGGGCGAGAAATGAACATGCCCCCTTCACCTCTGTCTACTGAAATAAAGAAATATTTTTAAAAAAACATCTTTCCAGCCAAACAAAATCCATCTGCAAGTTTTCTCTGGCATCGTGGTTTGTGATCTTGGGAACACGTAGCCAATTTTTTTTTTAATATTTAAATAGTAAACAGACTTTATGTGGCGTTTACTCTTCCAAGCGCTCACTAACGTATTCAGCGTATCAGCACTCTAAGAGGTACCCCTGACTTACAGAAGAGGAAACTGAGGCACAGAGAAGCTAAGCCCCTCACCTAAGGGTGCTCAGCTATTAAGCAGAGGGGGCAGGATTTGAACCCAGGCACCTGGGAACCAGAGTCTGAGCCCTGAACTGCTGGGATCCCGTCTCCTGTACGTGGGAGGAAAGACGTCACTCTGGCGGTCCTAACAGGTTGAGAAACTCCAAAACAAGCCCCCAGCCCGTTAGCTTACTTTGGGTTCGTCCTTTCCCCCTTTTCTTGCAGAGTTTCAAGAAGTTCCTCTCCAGACAGGACCAGCTGGGCTTTGTTCTTTTCATGATCGAAGGACACCAACATGTACTCCACCTATTGGGAATAAAGGGGAGAAAGATGAACATTCCTCCATCCACATTCGTGCTTGATGCGACCTTCAGGAAAGAGAGAAACAGGGAGGTCGGGAAGGGTCACAGGGAGCTGAGGGTCACCCTGGCTCACAGGACGGCGCGTCGGGAGCGGGCACTTGTGAGACGGGAAGCCCGGAGCGAGCGGCCGACAGGGGTCTGGCAGGAGGACCCGGGCTCTCACCCGGGTCTGTCCCCTCCTGTTTTACGTAGCCCCTCACAGAAGGGTCAACATGCCCACTTTGACAGACGGCACTTCGAGAGGTTTCGAAAATAAGATTCTGTAAATCGCGGCTCCAAGAGGCACTCACATTTTACAATGTATTTCCTCGGTGGGCTTACTATAAATTTATGAAAGGGGTTACCTGGGCGGACTCATCAAGGTAGATGATCGTTCCTCACTGGTAGGTTACTTAATCATCCCTCTATAAGCCCTGCTAGTGGACCGTTAAATCATAATCAAACACATCGATATGGAAGTGTTAGCCTAAGAGTTTTGGCAATGTCTTTTTTAAAAAGCATACATTTCTACATTACTTTTACTTGTTAATATTTGTTAGTTATGTGGCTGCACCGGGTCTTAGCTGTGGCAGGCGGGATCTTCAGTTGTAGTATGCAGACTCTTAGTTGGGGCATGTGGGATCTAGTTCCCTGACCAGGGGGGGAGCCTTGGCCCCCTGGTTTGGGAGCGTGGGGTCTTTGCCACTGGACCGCCAGGGAAGACGTTCGGCAATTCTGTTTTGGATTTTCAAGAGTAAATTAAGGCCACTTCCCCACTCTGAACTGACACAGAATTTACAATTCAAGGTGCACTAGTGCATTTATAACAATACCTGGTGGAATTCTGATAAAAATCAAGAGTGAAATACCAAAATAAGACTTTTCTGGGCTGAGTGTAAATAGAACCTGCTTTTGTGTTCCCTGAAATTGTGTGCTGTAAGTCATGAGAGCTGGTATTAATTGTGAAGGTTGTGAACCACTATTTACGGTTATAATAAGACACACATTATCCATACGTAGGTGAAAAGACGGGAGTGGGATCACTCAGGGAAACATGTTGAGAGCACCCTTTGCACAAGACCCCAGACCTGTGCCACAGGGCAGCCGGTTCTCCAGAATTACTTTGTCTGGCTTATCGTAAGAGGCAAGCAACAATGCACCCATTATCTGCCTTATCCACCTGACTTCCACATGTAAATCCAGATCCCAGCCTTAAAAACAAACTCAAGCCTGGATGCCCAGCAGCAGGCCTGGGGGCGGGGGGTGAGCTGCTCCCCTTGCGGGAGTCGGGAGTCGGGGCTCTGGCCTGTGCCTAATTCACATGGACCCGCTGACCCAGCCTTGCAAGATGCCTGGGTCAGACATCCTTATCAGAGAAACCATACCATTCAGGAGACTGTTTGGCCCTTCAGCTAAAAAATACAAAAGGGAAAAAATGTTAGTAACCATAGGGAAACAGCTTGACAGGCTTAAAGGACAACAAAAAATAAACTTTAAATTAACTTTTATTAGTTGTTGTTAAGGACTGAATGCTAGTGTCCCGCACCCCCAACCATATGTTGAAGCCCTTCACCCCCATGTGACTGCATTTATAAGTGAGGCCTTGTGAGGTGGGGGTGTACCTAGGTCAGGAGAGTGGACCCTTGTGATGGGACTTGGGACCTTCTAAGAAGAGATGAGGAAGACGAGTTCTCTCCCCAACGCGAGGACAAAGTGAGAAGGTGGCCGACTGTAAGCCAGGAAGAGGGCCCTCACCCAGAACCAAATCTATCTGCATTTTTGACCCTGGACTGTCTAACCTCCAGAACTGTGAGAAATAAATGTCTGTTGCTTAAGCCACCGAGTCTGTGGTATCTGTTACAGCAGCCTGAACGGATCGAAACAGCCGTCTTACTGATGAGTTCAAATCCCTCCTCTTGCTTCTCTATTACAAATTTTTTAGTTCAAAAAAATGAGTAAGATGGCTTGATTTATGTACATGAACCAGAAACGTGAGATCTGCACCTGTACAATCACTCAGTGTTCAAATGCCGGGAAGCTGCAGGCTGCAGAATCTGGAATTGCTCCCAACATTTACAAGTTTTCAGGTAACACCTACAGATTCAGGACTCCTGAAAAGCTAAAACCTGATGGAACAGGAAACTTTGTTAGGTCTCAGGGGGGATATATGAAAATATCCTAAGCATGAAAACAACTTTACCTTTAAACAAGCATAATGAGAAGTGGTCTGCTAGGAACCTCTGGATCCTCATCATACTCACCACGCACCGTGGGCACGATCACCCACTTCGCAGATGGACAAAGAGGCTCAGAGAGGCTGAGCGGACTGCCCACGGCAGCGACTGTCAGCAGGGGTCTGAACCCGGGCCTGCCTGGTCTCAAGGCCCAGCACAACTTGCTGCTAGGACCATAGAGGATTTCAATCTTGGATAAGGATAGGGATAAGTTTTCTAAAAGAACTGTTGTAAGCTGTGAGGCAGGGAAAGGTTTTAATACTGGCTGCAAATCTCTCAGACTGGATTACACCTCCACTTTATGAAGTAGGCCTGATGTTACATCATAGAAGCGGAGCTCACACAGTTACAGGTACAGATCTAAACTGATGGGTTGGCTTGCCTCTTTAGGCCCAGCTCAGATTGCCGTCACTGTGCTGCATTCTGAACCCCCTCCCCCCCCCAACCCCAGGTAGAAGGAATCGTCCTCCTTCGATCACTGGTTGCAACACATCTGCCTTGCACCACCTGTTAGGGGTGAAGTTATCTTTTTAATAAGATAACATGCTTCCGGAAACAGAGATGAAGAGATACTCCCCTGCTGACTGGGTTCCCACTGTCTGTCTATTTATCAAAATGAGCAAGAACTTTGGTTCCAATTTAAACAACCTATATTGCAATTACTTTTGTTAGTTTCCTGGTTTTGAAATCATTGAAATCCTCAGTTTTCAGAATCACGCTTGGCCCAGAAGTTTAAAGCTTGGGTAGGGCATGAGAAGAGAAAGCTCAAACTCAGTTTGAGTTTTAAATATCAGCCAAATGGGTGACATTTAAAACGCTAACAAAGCAAACTCTCCTTAATTAAAAAATAACCACTCATGATCTCATTAAGCAAGCGAAACAGAAAAACAGAGTATTTACAAGAAGAAGAGAAACTTTTGGATAAAATTTACTTATTTTTTGGATAAAATCTAAGTTCAGTTAGAAGGCCTAGAATTCCCTGAACATTTTATAAACTCAAATTTAAGGCTTTCTGAATTGTCCCCTACAACCTCCTCCATTTTTCTGCATTAGGGCTCAAAAGACTTCTTTAGCCTCTCAGCTTTTTGGTGACTTATTCACCCCTTTCTCCATCCCAATATATTTACGTTTATCTCTTTATTCTAGTTCATACAAGTCCTCAAATAAACAACTCGTGTCAAGCTAGAACTGTAAGGGAGTTTGGTTCAGTTAATGAAAAGCGATACATTAGAAGAATGCTTTCCCAATATAAAATACTTAAAGCCACAGGGAGTTAATTATTTCTGGATTTTTGTCCCCATCCTAAACTTCCTATTTACATACAAAGGATGAGAGGAAAAGAAAAAATCAAAGGGAAAGCAAAACAGGATATCGAGGCCCTTCTGTACACAACATGATTCTAAGGACTGGCCTCTGCTTCCTAACTTCAAATAGCATCTATGCCGGCGTGGTGCAGTGTCTCTACGTGCACGGCACACAACACGGCTCTAAAAGCAGACACCCAAGGAGCATTATAAATGGGTACAGAGTGACTAATTCAAATCTGCACGATTAGCATATCATTTGGAAGAAGCAAAAATAGCCATCTGTTCTCTGAACAGATTACAACTCCCTGCAAATAATTTAAGGCTCTAGTGTTTGGTGCCCGTCGGTTGTCTCTTTAAATGCAAGGAGAACAGGCCCAGTAGAAATGCCCGATCAGTTTTTGAGACACTCTACTTAAAATGTGCACTACTTTTTATACAAATAAAATTAAAATCCTTTAAATTTCTATTGCTAGAAGACTAAATGTTATCCCACTAGGATAAAAGTCACTAATACTTCTGAGCTGCTGAATCAAAGACAAAAGCACATGCAAAAGACTATTACGTGGTTTACTTATGATAGAGGGTTGCTAGGAAGGACCTGGACAAAAGTAGCCTTCCAGCCATTCAGTGCAGGTCTGCACAAGCGGGAGGTGCTGTGTGTTCACCTGAAATTAGGCCAATAAAAATAAAGAACTTGAATTGAGGGTGATGTAAGTCAATACTGAACACAGACAGTAAAATACTTGTGGCATTAAAGCTCAAGTTAACAGTACTGTTAACGTAATAGTAAAATGCTGACATTTTTAGAATTCAAGTCATTAAATGGCACTTACTAGTTTAAAATTAAAATGTTCTTCTTTTCTTTTTTGTAAAAGGCATTTTGATACTCTACCATGATGGTAAGGGTTTCAGGAAGCTTAGAATTCGAGGAAAGCCTAGACATTTTATAAAATATTAATTTTTAAATTTCTGCTTCCCAGAGATGAAAACACTGCTTGATTCGGAATCTAGATCTTTAAGACTCTGAATCAGCTACAGACGATTCCCTGTTTAGGGAGACAGTACTTTGAGAAAGTTCCTCTGTCAATTTTTGTGTACATTAGAAAAAAGGAATTTTCAAATCTCTCTGAAACAAAGTTATACAAAGGTCCCTGGGCCAGCTCTCTAACGATCTAACCGATCGTGTGCCCGACCTCTGGAAAGAGAGGGACCCGTCAGCACGTCCCTGGGGACAGTGAGTCCCTAACTGCTTCCCAGGCACTGGGAAGTGGACTCCACCACTATACACCTGTACCCAGGTGATCAGGCCGAGGGGGGCAGGGTGGGGGACTCAGCCCGGGAGGAGTGGGCTGTCGGGTGGGGGCTGCAGCCACCTTACTGAAACTCACGAGTCAGGATTTAGGGCCAGCTCCTCGAGTTCACCTGCCCCAGCAGGGAAGACTCTTGACTCCTACTGGAACCACCTGCTGTTTCTAAGAAACCTCGTTTCCTCCTTACACTGATCTCCTGAACAAGCCCGAAGACATCCTGTGATCAGGCTCTTAAGTGGCCGGTGACCCATGAGTGCTGAAACGCAGAGCCCTGCGGCCCCCACTCCAAGTCCTATCTTCAGCAAGCGCTGGGAGCAACGCAGGTGCAGAGCCAGGCGGATGACTCCTGCTCTCAGGCTCGCGTGGGACCTGGAATGACAGTCAATAGCCCAAGGGAGCTAAACAGTCTGGCAGGAGCTCAGGATGACCATCAGAGCTGGGCCTGTGTTAACAGGAGGTCTGGTCCCGCCTGGGGGATCAGAAGGCTTCCTGGGGCAAGGGGTTGGCCAGGCCAAGGAGGGGGTCCTCATAAATACAGCCCCCCACCCGATGACTACCCTAACTGCAGTGTAATCACCTGGCTGGCTGCCCAGAGATACACCACTGAGTGCACCACCCCTGCCTCTAGATCATAAACTGCTTTAAAGCGAGTGACCATGTCTTCTGCCCAGAAGATGGTTCCCTCACACAGCAAATATTAATGACCAATGTTTTTGAGCACTTGCAACCATCCAACTGGATGGCACCCATTTCCATATCTAGCATGATACCCAAGCGTGGAGCACCCAAGGACGTGCCAGCCACGGCGATGCTATTTGGTTTCAGAATCACCTGCAGTGAAACAGCGAAGACCTGTGCGGCAAGATAAGAACAGCTGTGCTTGAAACAGTGGATGAACTTGAGGTGACTGCCACAAGTCCAGGAACCATCTGTAAACGGTGATATTTTAGACTGTAACTGTACAGATGTTCTTTTAAAACCTGTCCTATTTTCCCCAAAAGGAAACGTTTTAGTAGTTCACTCTAAAGTTACATCAGGGAACTATACTCAAGTGTTTTGTGATAACCTCTAAGGGAAAAGAATCTGAAAAAAACATATACATATATGTATGTGTGTGTATGTCTATACATACATGTGTACATATAACTGAACCACTCTGTCGTATCCCTGAAACGCAACATTGTAAATCAACTATACTTCAATAGAAAAACAAAAAAAGAAACACACAGGCCCAAAATAAAAAAAGTCACATCACTCATAGAATATCTGTTATATTCTGACTTTTTCCCTACTATGAAATGCCATTTCATACCACAGGATGACACAGGGTGCCCACCAGGGAAGTTTACACAAAATAAAGTGACCTTGGCCTGGTCTTCCGCTGGCATGTCCTAGACCTGGACTTCAGCTAACAAAGCAGGAGGCTATTTATAATACGTTAATCTCAAATACAACAGTGCGTAAAATGACGAATTTCCTTTATGATTAAGTAAAGTTACTTCCTTGAATCACTACCAAAACAAATTCTTCCCAGGCCAAGATTAAGATATGAGGCCTTGGTGAAAAACTTTTAAGATTCAGGAGAGAGCAGGGAAAATTGTGGTGAATCTCAGAAAGGGGACAACGAGACCTTTCAGTAAAGGGGGAAAAAAATTAAAAAAACCCATCCTCTCTTTTATTGTAGATTCTAGGCAGGTGTGACTTCTTGGATTTAAAATTAAATAAAAATTTCAGTTCCCAAGTTCCTACCTGGATATTGCAAACAATTCAATTACTGCAGCAAGTGGTACTGGACAGCACTGGACTTAAGCTTGAGAGAACCCACCTCCTGGAACTACATCTGGACACACTCACTGACGCGTTGCTGCTGGTTCAAAGAGAATCCTGCATGCAGACTGGCTCTTTTCTGTCTTACAAATGGTGTGAGACCTCTACCTTCTGGGCCTCTGAAGTGACACTGGCTGATTTTTTTTTTTTTTAACCATGCCACTACATGTCAGGCATGTGGTTTTAATTTTCTGATGGTTGGATGGCATCACTGACTCACGGACATGAGTTTGAGCAAACTCTGGGAGACGGTGAAGGACAGGGAAGCCTGGATTGCTGCAGTCCGTGGGGTCGCAAAGAGTCAGACATGACTGAGCGACTGAACAACAAATAAGGCCAGACTAAGGCACTCCTATCTTATTTCTGAACCACACTGGCAGAACCCAACTGGTCTGCTCTCACAAATTAAACTCAGAAAAGACAGCACATTGTGTGAAGTTATCAAAGGGGATGTTTGCTGTGGCAAACATGCGTACTCTGCAACTAAGAAACCTAAGCCAGAAGCCACTTCCTCCTAAAGAAACAACATTGTACCTAGAAACAGTTCTTGTGCGCTGGGCTCAGTGGCTCAGTTGTGTCCGACTCCCCCATGAAAGGTAGCCTGCCAGGCTCCTCTCTCTATGGGGATTCTCCAGGCAAGAATACTAGAGTGGGCTGCCATGCCCTTCTCCAGGGGATCTTCCCAACCCGGGGATCAAACCCAGGTCTCCTGCATTGCGGGCAGATTGTTTACAGTCTGAGCCACCAGGGAAGCACATTAATAGTTCTTATTTATCTCAAAACACCTGCAGATTAGAACCATCCGGGTTCTGAGAGTAAGTAAGCTCCTTGGCTCTTTCCTGAGAACAGGGTCCTGGTCACCAAGTGGCTGACAAGAGAGGGTGCTGTGGACCACTGCTCTGCAGCGCACAGCTGGGAGAGGGCAGTGAGGGAAAGCAGTGATGAATCTCATAAAAGGCAACAATGAGACCTTTCAGTAAAGGGGGGAAAAAACCCATCCTCTCCTTTATTGTAGACAGTAGGCACGTGTGACTTCTTGGATTTAAGGGGTGAGGGCCCCTGAAGGACTCCCACGAGCTGCAGGCAAGCCCCGAGCTACAGGAGGACGGGCTCTGGGCTCCAGGCAAAAGAGGGACAAAGCAAGCTCGGCCTCTGTGAGTGTGCTTAGCGATGAACTTGGCCTCAGTTCAGGGACCACCGTGGAGATATGAGAAATTCAGGGGTTTCGTTCTCAGGAACTGGTGGTAGGTTAACCCACCCAACCAAGGAAGGGGCGATGCTTTCTAAGGAGACTGAGAGCTGGTGCTGAAACAGGACGTCCAACTCCGAAGTCACTGCTGTGTTCAGAGGGCCCCTTAAACTCCCAGGATTTCAGACCCAAGTCGAATGTCCTTGCATCTTAGGGAGGGTCTCTCATAACCGCATCTCACAGAGGCGGTGCCTGGACGCTGTGGCAGGTCCCACCAGCAGCTCTGACCTGCTGAAGATGGGGTCTGGGGGTCAGAGATGCGGTAACCCAAGCCCCTTCCCACCAAGCCTGGAATTCACGGGGAAAGGTTACAACCTCAGATACATCAGAGCTCCTGCCTTGGGGCGCTGACGCTTGCCTGCTGCCTGGGTCCAAGGTCCGCTCCTTAGCATAACTATCAGGTGAGGTCAGCCTGATCCCCAGAGAGGCTCATCCGGGTCTGCGGGTCTGCGGGTCTGCGGGTCTGCGGGTCTGCGCTTTTCCCAGGGCTGGGCTGCCAGCAGAAGATTAGCTGAGAAGGCTGCAGCCACATCACTAAACCCGTTAACATCTGCCCTGTGGACAGAGAAATTGACTGCACATTCCCCACATTTCAGACCTGAAAGCACACTGGCATTTCACCGGGAGGGTATCACTGGCCATCTGGTAACCAAAAGCGCCTTGCACAGCCAGCGCTTGTCGACCTTCATCAAAGCAGCCCACTCCCCCTTGTCCCCCACCCCTCACTCTACTCCTTTCCCTTCCACCTTCAGCCTCCTCTCGGCTTGGAGCCTCATTTAAATCTAAGTAAGGGCTGTACATTTTTTTCTTGTATAAAAAGAGGATAACGCCTACCTCAGGGGGTCGCTAGCGAGGATTACAAAGAATAATGCCTGTCAAGTGCCTAAAGCGGAAGTGCGTCCACGTATCCTCCTGTTACTGGTGATTACTTTCCAAGGTCTCAGCACAGGGACACACGTACTGAGGCAGAACGGTGTCTTGCAAGTGTTCTTAGGGAGGCATGATGGTCTGTAATCATTACCCAAAAGCCTTGAAATAGAGCAGAATATCATAAATATTTCACCCTGACCCTGCTTCCCATGTATTTCAGGTACTCGGGGTCTCAGTAAAAGGAAAGCCTTCTGGCGCAACACCCATTAGCACTGCGAAAGCAGGCACGGATCAAGTCACTCCCCTCCCGACCAAGCGCTTCCAAGGTCTCACACTGAGAGGAAGGCAGCACCCCACCGCGCGGCTGCCTGGCTGCTCCAGCCCCGCCCCTCCTCCCCAGCCCCGCCCCCCAGGCTGCACCAAGGGGACCGCTGGCCTTGATGCTCCTCTGGGCAACCAACCACTTCAGGGCCTCTGCTATCTGCTTGGCAAGCTCTGGCCGCAGGCCTTCAGGAAGCTGGCTCCGGAGGGGCTCCAGTCAAGGGAGTGCCCACTCTTCAGTGGACCCTTGGCTGACCCCCAACACCAGGACCGCTTTTGGCCCCACGTTCAAGGGCGCCACGCACACTTGGGCCTGGTGAAGTTGTGGAAGGTGGTTATCCTGGCCAGAGCAGTCGTAATTTCCCCTCTCTCCTCACAAATATTACAATCACGGACATTCGGAACATGTTTTAATTTCTGGAAAATACGGAAAAAACCCACAGTGTCCCTTCCAACTCTAAACTACTATTTCTGTAGTTACATTCTTCCAGAAATTCTCACAGTATAGGACCATCTCTTTTTCTTTCCCTCTCAAATGCAAGACACTGCATATACTGTATTGCCAGGAAGGGAGTTTCTTTTCAAATGCATTGTCTTGCTACCCAAGGCTCACCCCTTCTTGCACACGATCTCTTAAATTGTATGCATTCATCAGTGGAAATCTTTCTAAAGCTGATTATATCCTCTTATGCTACAAGAGGAAGACAGTAGACACACTCCCATTTATTAAGGCTTCAGACTCTGGGCAATTTCATTTCTTTAACGAGTCATAACAGAGCAAGGATCTAGGAGGCAGGCACCAGCTACTGCGCCTAGATCCGCTTCTCCAAGCTGCTCTTGGCATTGGTCTCTCATTTCTGCTTCAACTGGCTTTTGGTAGTTCATCCTGAGCGGAGGAAGGAGATGACTGGCATGCAGGAATTGTGTATGAAGTGGGTGATCTCGGGTGAGGGCTTGGAACAGGCTTCCAGGAGTAAAGTGCATGCTCTCTGTGCTACATACTTGCTTCCTAGCTGTGGCTGTTTGCATTCTGGGGCCAGCAGATCCTGACCCCTGGATCCCTCTCACCCAGCCAGAGCGGCCTGGGGCTGAAGCAGGGCCGCTGCAGGCTGTGCTGGATGGTGTGCCTTCCAAGCGCCCAACTTGTGTAAACACGTGAACACTTGAGCGGGAAATGAGGGGAGTGCTCCCAAATAACCTCTCTAGGTTGCTCTGAGGTTTCCAGGCCTCAGCATATTCTTTCAAACAAAAAACCTTTTTTAAATTAAAAAAAAAAAATGTAAACGTTCGCGGAGGCTATGGCCTCCGGGGTTTGTTTAAAACCCTGCTTCTTCCGCATGCAGGTCAGAAAGAAGTTAACTGAATCTACAGGACCAAAAAACGGGCCTGGGGCATGGGAGACAAGACAGTGGGTTTGTGTGAACATCTGTGTAATTAGGAACATTTGGTTTGGGGGTTCTTTTTGTAATCTTGTTGTGGAAATAAGTTTAATTACTAAATCCTGACCATAGCAGACACAAACATCTCAGAACACTGAGAGCTCTCCAAAGAGCGTCGGGCCGTGGCCACAGGAACTCTCCAAAAATACACCAACACAGGTGACCGAGCTTTCTGGATGCCTACAGAAGGTGTGTTCTTTTGGCTGGAAGTCTAACGCCTATTATGATTCCTTAACTTCTCAAACAATATCTGAGAAACTCAGCCTTTAAGAGGAGGCGATTCAGGGTCATCGTTCTAAATTACTCAGTCCTTTATGATCAGTTTCCGTACACAATCCCCTTGGCTACTAAGTTCAGTGACCAAAATGCATACGCTTTCCGAGCTCAATTCTGTTTCTTTCTGAGACTCACAATCAAGATTTCAAGGACCCTACAAGCTGTGAAAACACGCACAGGCTTTATGCCATTTATCTTGGCAGGAAACCAATTCTTGCTCTTTTCCCAACTTCTTAATATGTTCGGGATCGGTCGCTGCCAAACCCTCCAATCCCTGCCTAACCGGCCAATTCAGGCTCACTTCCGTTCCCGTCCCCAGACCCCCTTGAAAGCCTGCTGCCCTCCCTGCCCCCAGGGTGACCTACCGCCCCCGCTGTCCTTCTTGGGGTCCCACACATGCCCGGGTCCTTCGTGGGGGTCAGCGGGGTTCAGGGGCGCTGGCCAGGCTTCCTCTCTGGGTCAGGCACCTCGCCCTCCTCAGTTTTAGCCCTGTCTGCAGGCCTGCGGCTGCCCCACCACACACACGGCCAGCCCAGATGTTGCTGCGGCTTCTTCTGCACGGTCTGCCCAGTATCTCTGCTGCACCAGCAAGGGGCTTCTTCACCTGGAGGGTCGCAAACCTGAAGGCCCAAGCAGATCCCCAGGAACCAGCCCCCCGGCCCCCACTCCAGGCGACACTCTCTCCCCTCCCTGGCAACAAGGCGCCCTCTGCAGTGGGAGCTCCCAGCCTTCAGTTACCTTCCCAGGCAATTTTCCCACCCCCTCTGAAGGGACCCGGGCTGCCCTGGTGGTTCAGCTGGTGAAGAATCCGCCTGCAATGTGGGAGACCTGGGTTCGATCCCTGGGTTGGGAACATAAAAGTCATCCATCACGGAAATAAAGTCATTACTGTTTTGCCACACGTAAGTGAAGCTGAAGTCTTAGCTTTTCTGAAAGAAACATTCTGCAAAATCATCCTGCTTTTTTAAATAGAACCACTGTGAGGCTTAAAGAGGTTTATGTAGGAAATTAAAAGTTTCTAGAAACCTAATATCTATGGGTTTGTAATTAGATTACTTTTTCCAGTAGCCAGTAAAATATGTTCTCTTTGAAAAATGCTAAAACCCAAAAAGGTAACAGGATAAGGAAATGAAATGGATTCTACCATCTCTTGTACACATTTCCTGATTTTCGTAAGTTATGTGGAGTTTTTTTCTGAAACAGTTAAATAGCTGAAAAGGTAACAGTTGAAATTGTAGGGCTTCCCTGGTGGCTCAGTGGTAAACAATCTGCCCACCAATGCAGGGGGACACGCGTCAGATCCCTGGGCTGGGGAGACCCCACAGGCCACAGAGCAACTAAGCCAGCACCACAGCTCCTGGGCCTGCGTGCAGCCGCTGCTTAAGCCCTTGTGCCCTGGAGTCCATGCTCTGCGACGAGAGAAGCCCCGCAATGAGAAGCCGGAGCGCTGCGACTAGAGAGGAGCTCAGCGGCCTGAGGGCTCTCCAGTTCTGGAAAGCGGGGAATACTCACTAGTTGTGGTGCACAGGCCCCTGCGGGAGCTTCTCTTGCTGCAGAGCACAGGCTCCAGGGGGCTAGCTTCAGTAACTGCAGCGCATGGCTCTGGAGCACAGGCTAAGGGGTTGTGGCGCACGGGCTTAGCCGTTCCGAGGCATGTGGGGTCTTCCCAAACCAGGGAACGAACTCGTATCTCCTGCATTGGCAGGCGGATTCTTTACCACTGAGCCACCAGGGAATCCCAATAAATTATTAAAAAAAAAAAACAACTGCAGGGGCTTCCTGGGAGGCGCAGTGGTTAAGACCTCTGCTCCCAATGTGGGGGCACAGGTTCAATCCCTGGTCAGGGAACTAAGAACCCACAAGGCATGCAGTGCGACCAAAAGGGTTTTATTTTTTTGTTTTCTGAATCGTATGTGCTGTGCTCAGTTGCTTCAGTCGTGTCCGACTCTTTGTGACCCCGGGGACCAGAGCTCGCCAGGCTCCTCTGTCCATGGGAGTCTCCAGGCAAGGATACTAGAGTGGGTTGCCATGCCCTCCTCCTTTGAACTGTATATATATATATATATATACACACACACACATATATATACAAGTAAGCACACAATTCAAAACCAAATGATAGAAGTTTTCGGTTAGTTTTACAGATGAGGAAACCGTGGCCCAGAAGTTCTGTACCGAAGATCACACAACTGTTTGGAAGAAGACTTGAGCTGTGCTCCACCTTCAAGTTAGCCCATTCTTACACGTGTACGCGAACTTCAAAATAATTGTGTTTTAACCAAATACGAACAGAGATACTAAGTAATGAACATTACAGCATAAAGTCAAAGAAAATCCTGACTTTAAACACTTGGCTAAATCCAGGTTGCTGGAGATGTAAGTACGAGTGCAAGCTTTTGGACAAAGTTTACAGATAAAGGAGAGCAAAGCTGAAGGAAAAACAAAAAAGGTGCAGCAAAGACTTCCACCTGTGATCAAGACGGAGATCAGTTCAGTTCAGTCACTCAGTCGTGTCCGACTCTTTGCGACCCCATGAACCGCAGCACGCCAGGCCTCCCTGTCCATCACCAACTCCCGGAGTTTACCCAAACCCATGTCCATCGAGTCGGTGATGCCATCCAAGCATCTCATCCTCTGTCGTCCCCTTCTCCTCCTGCCCCCAATCCTTCCCAGCATCAGGGTCTTTTCCAATGAGTCAACTCTTCGCAAGATGGAGTAACAGTGATCAATTTTACCCTCCCACATGAAACAACAAAAAGAGAGAGAAAATATATAAAAGGATTTTCAAGACACTGAACTTTAGAAAACAAAGGGCAGAGATACCTGTGATACGGGGAAAATGTTTGAGTGAGAGAGTCTGACAAATGTCCCAGCTTCCTGCCTGCAGAGAGGCACTAGACCCTGGGCAGGGAGGTAAAGCAGAGCCTGTCAGGGAAGGGAGGTGTCCCTGAATTGAAGACGGAGAGCTGAAGGTCTGAGGGAACCAAGTCAATTAGAGGTCACAGGACCAAAGAGAAGAGAGCTGCACAAACAACCCTGGATATCTGCAGAGGGTCTGCATTAAGGACTCTGCACTGACCTGACCCACAGTGAGAGGCGAGGACCCAAAGCTGGGACAGGGCGCCTTCCCACCGGCCAGAACCGAGTGACTCCTAGTTCAGGGCACTGCAGCAAGTCCTCCTGAAGGCCTTGCCTCAGCAGAAGGGAATAATTAGTCCTAAGCTGAGACTTCTCGGCCCAACAAATTGTAAAAGACAGACCTGAAAGGATCAAATGTGCTTAGGATCAAATGTGCTTAGTCACTCAGTTGTGTCCGACTCTTTGCATCTCTTTGGACTGTAGCCCGTCGGGCTCCTCTGTCCCTTGGATTTTTCAGGCAAGAATACCGGAGTGGGTTGCCATTTCCTTCTCCAGGGAATCTTCCCGACCCAGGGATTGAACTTGAGTCTCCTGTGTCGCCTGCGTTGCATGTGGATTCTTTACTGGTTGAGCTGATGTCAAAGCTCAACATGGTTTTATCAAGATGGTTTTATCAAACCATCTCCAAATAACTATATTTCAGAACAAAGCTTTTAGGACAAGACAAATATCAAGCACCTAAGAAGGTAAAATTCATGACATCTGGCATCCAATCAAAGATTATCAGTCATGCAAAGAAGCAGAGGAACCTACTGAAAATAAAGAGGAAAAAAAAAATCAATTGAACCTTACCTTAAATGACAAAGACAGAATTAGCAAAAACATTAAAACAGTTACTAGAACTGTATGCCGTTTGTTCAAAAAAGAGTTTAGGAAGGTTGCAGGATACAACATAAATACACAAAATCCATTTTATTTTAATATATTAGCAATAATCAGAAATTGTAACTTAAAGAGTAATGCAATTTACAATCAAAAATATGAAACAGTGACAAATTTGATAAAAGACATGAAAGACTTGTCCACTGAAAACTACAAAACACTGATGACAGAAAAACAAAGACGTGGAGAGATGTTCCTGGGTTGGAAGTTCATTGTTTATTCTCTAGTTCAATGAACTCTCTAGTTCATTGTTAAGATGTCAGTTCTCCCCAAATGATTTATAAATTTGATGCAACCACAGACAAAATCCCAGCAGGGTTCATTTTGGGTAGGAACTGCCAAGCTGTGCTAAAATTCATGTGGAAATTCAAAGCACCTAAAAAGAATCAAAACAAGCTGAAAAAGAACAAAGTTGGAGAATTAACACTATTGGTCTCAAAACTTATTATAAATTATAGCAATAAAAAAGAGTGTGGTAATTGGCATAAAGAACAATACATCAATGAACAGCGCAGAGAGTCCAGAAATGAAACCACACAGGCACAGGCAACTGACAGTATAAGAATGTGCAAAGGCCTTCAGCAACGGAGAAAGGATTTTTCAACAAGCTGTTCCAGAGCACTGTGCAAAAGCAACCAAACCCCAAAATCCATACCTGGCATCATATACAAAAATTAACTCCAAAAGGGTCATAGGCCTAAATGTAACACTAAGGAAAGATTTCCTTGATACCAGACCAAAAACATGATCCTTAAAAAAAAAGACAAATTAGATTTCATCAAAACCAACAACTTTTGTTCCTCAAAAGACACAATTAAGAGAATGAAAACAGACAGGGAACAAAAATGTGCAAAGCATGTATCTGATATAAGACCTACATCCAGAATACGAAGAACTCTCAAAACACAGTAATAAGAAAACAATTCAAACAGACAAATTATTTCAACACAATTCGCCAAAAAAAAATATACAGATGGCAAATAGGTACATGGAAAGGTACTCAATATCAGCGGTCTTAGAGAAATGCAAATAATAAATACAATAAAATACCACCACACGTCAATTAGAATGGCTAAAATTAAAGAGACTAATATTAAGTGTTGACAAGGATGTGGATGAACTGGAACTAGCATATTCTGATGATGGGAATGCAAAAGGGTACAATCACTCTGGAAAAGTTTGGTAGTTTCCTTCAAGAGTTAACGTACATCATTCCTACATAATAAACAAGATAGAGGAAGGCGTAAGTCCATATAAAGACTTGAACGTTTACTTTCATAGTTTTGTTTGTAATAGCTAAAAATTGGATACAATTCAAACAGTGAAAAGATAAACAAATTGTCGTGTATACACACAGTGGAATACTACTCAGGAATGAAAAGGAATGAACTATGGATACATCCAACAACAAACAAATGAGTCTCAGAACAAAAGCCAGACCAAAAAGTACATGCCGTGTGATTTCCTAGATATAAAACCAGGAAATGCAAATTGAGCTATGGTGACAGAAAGCAGGTCAGCGGTTGCCTGCAGAAGTGGGGGACAGAAAAGGAGTTATGAAGGGACACAAGGACATTTCTGGAGATGATGCATCTTCATTATGTTGACTGCGGTGACGGTTTCATAGGTCTATGTGTATATAGATACACACATTATATATATATCAAGACTAAGTAAATCGTACAGTCTACATATGTGCAGCTTATGTCAACTATATCTAAATAATGCTGTTAAAATACACCTAACTTGGTCAAATGTATAAACAGAGACTATGAATAAGCAAGCTCATTAGGATACGGTCTATCCAGTTAATGCAACAGCAGTAATGCCCCATATAACAACATGCCTCAGGTGTCAAAACAAACATTCAGAAACATACATTCTGTGTGAGAGGCTCAAATAATATTCTGCCATCTTTTCTTAAGATATGGGGGTCTTACACTGAACTTAACTGAGGTTTCTCCTTTAAAATGAAGCTACCCACAGAGTTCTTGTAAGTCCATTTGCTAACACCATTTCTAGACATTTCTGGAAGTGGTACCACTAGAAATGGTATCCTGGACATTCCTCTTCATGGAGAGGAATTCAACAGGGATACGATGGGGTGTTAGTAATTCACTCAGAAGTCTGGAAAACATCCTCGAGGTGAGCCAGGTGTACAGAAGCAATAATTAAGGAATAAACCTTTCCTTCCATTGTGTTTTCCTCGTGCCTTTAAGGTACAGCAAAGCTTCTATGTATCCAAAGACCTCTGCATGCTGATCCTGCCCGTTCACTGCCCTGACACCACCACCAGGCACAGAACCTCTCACCTTCTTACCTTTACTACACTGCTCACTTGCTTGGAATGACTTCCCTTTTCTTTATCTAGATAAGGCCCGAATTCTCTAGGGCAGCTTCCCAAAGACGGTGCCTGAAGCATCAGAAATCACCTGAGGGGTTGTGAGTCTCACATGTCTGCAAAGGACACAAGGGAACTTCTGGAGGGCATGAAAGTGTATACAACATACATGTTTCATATGTTAAAATTCTGACTGTGGTAGTAGATATCTGGCTGTATACACTTAAAAGTCACTCAGCTCTACATTTAAAATGGGTGCGTATTATTGTATGCAAATTATAACTCAATGAAATTGGTTTAAAAAGAAAGTCCACATAAAACAATACAACACAAAATGAACAAGGGGAAAAAAATCCCAAAGTGAGATGGACACCAGAGGAGGTACCCAAACTCAATTCCTAACATACAAGAAATTGACCCTCGAACCAGGAGGGAGTCAGCGATGCCGACTATCTCCATAGCCTGACATCTGCATGTTAATTTTATGGTCTGGATCACGTAGTACATATTTACTGAAAAAAAAAAAAAATCTATGTATAAAGTGGACCAGTGCAGCTCAAATCCAGCTCAAAACCTCAACTGTACACACAGGGTCAGTGATCTGGTTCTCTAATCTTCAAAAATGAACCTTTTGGTTGGAAAAGGTAATTATTGGGGTGGGAGGAATCACCAGAAGGCTCCAACCACGTTTCACTCTTTTCCCTGGATTTCATTGCTGAGCTTTAGAATGTCAGTAAGTGCTGTTAATGTCCATGATGATGGTAAGAGAGGGAAAGATGCAGCAACTGTGCTTTATGTGCAGAGAACACACGATGACCGATGGACTCTGCATGACTCTCAGAGGAATTTGTGCTCAAAACCCTATTCTAAGAAGTCAGTGTCAAATAATGCATTTAAAAAATACAATTTAAATTCTGAAATGCAGTTCAGAAATACAATAAACCATGACTAAGCTAATGGAACACCATTACATGTGAATGGCAAATTTCAGTTAAAAACCCACAAAAATGGAATGCCTCACTCCCCAAAGACCATGGCTATTTAAATGAGACATTTTAAAAGAGGTATCTTGGATATTTAAACATTTCCAAGTACACATCTTAAGCTACCATTTATGAGTCTTACTTAAAAGACTAGGCACTGACTTGTAAGCCATGTCACCAACATTATCTCATTTAATCTTACTAACTCTATAAGGAAGGTATTACTCTCTCCGTTTTATAGATGACAAAACTGAGGTTAAGAGAGGTTAAGTAACTTGTCCAAAGCTACACAGAACCTTCGATTAGTCTCAAACGACTATGCTTTTGTCCATTCTAGATTTATAATTCAGGATGTTATTTTTGCTATAAAATCATAAGCTTATTAACAAGCTATGCATTTTCTAATTAGTCATGTAAGCATCTTCAACCTACACAGTAATTTGAAGTTCAGTGAGTGATATGCCAGCCCTTTATAAATCCATCTCATGGTTTTATGCATGATGCCAATGCACTCATAAATATTAAAGACGTATTTTCCTCTTAAAAGTTCACATGTACTTATATCTTCTAATTAGAGGGCAACTGACCTTCTTTCCTTTGAAAGCCACTATAATACTGGGTCAAAAAAAAAAAACTCAGAAAAACGTATGTTTCCTTTAAAATGTTTTTCTGATAACTCTCTAACCAGGAGAGTTGGAAGAAATTTGATGAAATCTCATACATTGTAAACAATCCCAAACCTGGTATAATGTGTTTAAGAAAGGTACCTGGAGTTGGACAGATTTCAGTTCTGATAATGCTTGTGCCACTAAGCAGCTGAAAAGGCTGGCAGGTAGCTGACGCTAGAGGGATACTGGAGTCGTGTTTACCGCAACATGTGCAGCTTTTATACACTTCCTAGGTTTGTCTTTTAATGTGCATACTCCAAGTTATAAACAAAATCTGTACCTAAACATGTGTGGGCTGAGGAGAGAGAAGTGCTTATTTTTTTTTTGCATAAAAGGCGGCTTAACAGACATCAGGGCCCCCAGGAACACTCATCTCAACTTCCCCAGACCCCCATCCTGGGCCTGCATGAAGTTATCTTCTCTGTACCTGGGGGTTAAAACTTCGATTCCCCCCAGAAACAGCAGGATCACTGGTGGCTGGGGTTGGGACTGGCCACATTCAAGGCAAAACCTACACCTGTAAGCTGACCTGGGAATCTGCCTGTTTCTAAGGTTCGCACGGGAAAATACTTCTGAGCTCCAAAAAGCCAGCACACACATTTGCACGATAGAACCTCTTTCACCAGTGACTGGTGCCAGCCTTCCTGCTCTCCAGTCAGCAGGCTAAAGATGAGCTATGCCCAGGGGGATTTCAAAGAGGAGCACCTCTCTCTTGTTCCAAAGGAGAAAACCGAGGCTCACGACCATATAGGCCATTGGCAGGCCTTAGAATATGACACAAGGGCAGCTCCAAGCGCAAGTTCTTCCTGATAAACACCACCAAACACTGCCCTAGCGCCAGGCATTTCCAAGATGGCAGGCTCTCCTTCCAGCCATGGGTTTAGGCTCCTTGTTTTTTTTAATCCAAGCCCATGGTCCTGTAAGCACAACACCAAAACCTCCAGAAGGAGCAGTGTTTGGTATCACACCAATACAGCCCAACGTATCATGCCCCAGACACCCCCTTCTGTCTGGTGGGGCCAACCTGCATCTCCGCGGCCACAGCCCCCACCACACCCTTCCCCACTTTTATCTGCCCGGCCTGATTCTTGGTTGTCGCCTAGGCTTCTGCATACAGACAAGCTCACTTGAGGGCTGACCCTGCCTGCAGACGTCACTCAGCAGTTGTGACGGGAGCTCCCACCAAGTGCAAGGGTCAGTGCTAACAGCGTTAACTGCTGTCCTGCTCTCAGTACCCCGCCTCACACAGAGGTCTGCCACGATCAGTGCGGGACCCTGACTTCCAAACTCCTTTAACTACAGCCACAGTAATAATTTACTGCAATACAGGCACCCAACATACCACCCCCCACACACTCAAATTATTCAGGTTTGACACAATATCCTTGCTATGTATGATAAGCTGATACACTTCATCCTACTCTTCATTTTTTACAGTCTTGGAGAGACAAAAATCTAGCGAAGGAGGAAAGACCATAAAATACACACAATACATAAATGAATACAGTCATCCCTCAGTATCCATGAGGGGTTGGTTCCAGGACCCACCAGACACCACAATCCACAGATGCTCAAGGCCCATAGTTAGCCTTGGATTCAACCAACCTCGAATCGGGTCATGTACCCTTTCGGACAAAAGATCTGTTATAAAAAAATTAGATTCCTAAAATCTTCTAAATTTATTTCTGAACCTACTAATGGATCACAATCTCCAGTTTGAAAAGTAATTTTCAGTAACATAACAGTGATTACCTTTACATAACGCTAGAGGTACAGAAACATCAGCAAATACTTAGGTATGAGATCCCACCCCACCCCCAACCCTCAAGTCACATCTTCTCTCTGCCCAGAGATGCAGAAGTGCCACAATGGAGAATCAGCATCTCAATGCCCCAGGTCAAGGACAGAAGAGAGGACCAACCTGGAGCAGACTAAGGTGTCAGTCAAGTGCCATTCCAGGAGGAGGAAGAGTGCGGCTTTCCTCTTCATCACTTGGGAAGTCTACATAATCTCAAGTCTTCCCCTTGGGTCAGGCTGCCCATTTCCCAACTGGACTGTCAGTACTGGCAGGCAGGAATTTCTTTGTGAAAATCCTACACTCTACCCAGACATGACTGAAGCACAATTTAAAGGAATAATCAATGGTCGGTGGGTTATTTCTTAAATCTAAGATAACTTTTTTAATTCATGGTTTCCGTTAAACAGTAACCTCTTCATTGCTAAGGACACTGGTTTGTTAGTGGAAAAAAAGGAAAGGGAGATGTGGGAGAGAAAAAAAAATCTAGAGGGAACACAAGAATAGATCATAAATACACACAATACACAAATACATACAATGTCGGATGCTGTTAAAAACAAAACCAAGGCGCTTTACACTAAAACTGAAGAATTATCACCAAATACATACTGTACCCCTCTTCTGTCCAATAAAGTATGGCAAACCATATAGTAGAAATATGAGTTACGAGTCAAGTTACTTTTCTAGCTTACAAGAGCACAATTCCTTCAACTACTATGAGAGGCAGAGGCATTTTCCAATCATAGAAAAACTAACTTTTTGCAAGGAGACAGATCTGGCACTGGTGTAGCAGCACCCTGACACTTAGGTCAAGAGTGATAACACTGCCGAGAAGGTAAATAATTTACACCTGAGCAAGCCATGGACCGTAAAACACGAAAAACAGATGGACCTTTTGAGAAGTCACTTGATTCGAATTGTATACACAAGTGATTCTTAAAAACAGGAAGACAAGGCCCAGAAAGCTTTGGCAGAAAAGACTCTTAACAGGAGGCAGCGCTTTCCAGATCCTTCCAATAAATAATGGTTCAACACTGAAAGTCTAGAGGCATCTCACCTGGAAGCGCACACATGGGGAAGCTCAGATTCGGAAAGTTTACGGGTTAAATTTGGGCCATGGAAAGGCACTAACAAACCATAATTTTGAAGCTCTCCGAGTTCCCATAATTTGTTTTAATTTACACCTATAAAGTTGTGGTCGAGGGGTGGTTGATGAGAAGCTGGAGGCTTAAAAGGTACCTGGATGAGGTGAAGCGGAAGTGAAAGCCTTTAGACCTGATCCCGAAAAGCAACCGGCCTTCTGAAACCAACCTAGTCCCTTTCACGTTAGTGGCATTTTGAGACGGGACGGGGACAGTGGATCAATAGGCGGCGGCGGCAGACACCCCAGCCTGAAAACTCCCCCAGGCACCCAGTGTCCCACTCTGGCACGCTCACGCCTTCCCAGCGCCTGCTCCGCGTCTGCTGAATGGAGAGGAACCCCAAATGAATGAATGGGGGAGAGACGCCTGGCCAGAGGCTCTGAGCAGGCAGGGCCCTGGACAGCGCCGGACGCCCGCGGGCGCGGGGGCACTCTCGGGGCAGCGCGGCGCAGGGCGCGGACCGAGGGGGCCGGGGCCTCGCCGAACAAAGGGGCGAGGGGCGGCGGGGGGCCGGGCGCTCACCTCATCGCCCCACTTGAGCACGTCCTTGTGCCGGTCCTTGACGGCGTGGTAGATGTGCAGGAACTGGAGGATCCCGTGCCGCCGCACGTGGTCGGCGTGGCGCTGGGTCTCCTCCCAGCTCAGCGGCGAGCCCTGGGACAGCAGCCCCATGGCCGCCCCCTCTCTCCACCCTCGGGGCCGGCGGCGGCCGCTCTGGGCTCGGGGCGCGCGGCGCGGGCCGGACGTTCAGCTGCCCGCAGAAGGCGGCGGCGGCTCAGCCCCGGGGTGGGGAGTGTGGGCGGGGCGCCCTCGGGCCCCAGCCGGTGGAGGGAGGGTCCGGTCCCCTCCGGCTCCCAGGCGCGGGGTCCTCGGCGTCCCGGGGACCGATCCAGGGGTCGGGCGCACCGCGCGGACGGCGGCGGCGAACCCGAGGCCGGGCTGGCCGGCTGGCTGGCCCTCCGCCCGACCCCTCGCCCGCTCTGGCTCCCGCACCGCTCCTGCTCCGAGGCGGCGGCGGCTCGCACTTCTCTTTGCCGGTGTCGTGCACTAGCTCCTTCCTACTTGTGACCAAAACCTGCGCCGCGGAGCATGCCCAGTACTCCCGTCCGCCCGCCGGCCGCTCCCGGGCGCGATCGGCCGCTCCGGATTTTATAGGCTGCGGAAGGGGCGGGGTAAGGGGCGGGTCCTGCGGGGGCGGGGCCGAGCGCCCGCGGAGATTCGGGGGCCTGGGGTAAGCGTGCGGAGGCGTGGTTAGGGCGGAGTCCATGGGGAGCATCCGCGGAGGCCGCAGTCCGCCTTGCTTTACGCAAATGATCTCTGTGAAAATCCTTTTTTTCTAATCCGAAAAGAGAAACTGAGTTGAGGAAGAAAGTTGATTATTCGAGCTAATGAAGAATCCCCCAGATTATTTTTTAGATGAGAAAGGCCTCACACTTGTAAAAACAGGGTGAGAGCATTATGGTGTGGCAAGAAAATTTGTCTATAGGGTTTAAGACGTGAACATATTAAGTATTTGTGTTGTCTGTTAACTATTTGATGACATAGGTTCTTTGCATGGCACAGACACCATTCATCGCAACCAAAGGGTTGCAATTCACCCATGAAGTGATTAAAATGACGTTTCTCTGAGCTTACCATGGAGGTGGAAGATATTAGAAACTTCTGGAGTTGGCCCTATCTTGGCGGGAAAGGGAAGGAACGAGGTACCTCGCCCCCAAATAATTGTTCAGATAACGTGTTAACAGAGCGATGAGATGACAGATGAGGCTGAAAGTGACAGCAGCTAGATCATACACGTATTGAGACCAGAAGGTGTGTACTTACTGTGCCAGCTTCCCTTACACCACAGCTAACATTTAGTGAGCACTGTGTGGATCACAACAAACTGTGGAAAATTCTTCAAGAGATGGGAACACCAGACCACCTGAGCTGCCTCCTGAGAAATCTGTATGCAGGTCAAGAAGCAACAGTTATTTTTTTTAATTTATTTATTTTTTTATAAATTTATTTATTTTAGTTGGGGGCTCATTACTTTACAATATTGTAATAGTTTTTGCCATACATTGACATGAATCAGCCATGGGTTTACATGTGTTCCCCTTCCTGGACCCCCCACCCACCTCCCTCCCCATCCCATCCCTCTGGGTCATCCCATTGCCCCGGCCCTGAGCCCTTGTCTCATGCATCGAACATGGAATGGTGTTCTGTTTCACATATGATAATATACATGTTTCAATGCTATTCTCCCAGAACGTCCCACCCTCACCTTCTCCCTCAGAGTCCATAAAATTGTTCCATGCATCTGTGTCTCTTATTCTGTCTCGCATATAGGGTTATCGTTACCATCTTTCAAATTCCATATATATGCATTAGTATACTGTATTGTTGTTTTTCTTTCTGGCTTACAAGAAGCAACAGTTAGAACTGGACATGGAACAACAGACTGGTTCCAAATCGGGAAGGGAGTACGTCAAGTCTGTATGTTGTCACCCTGCTTATTTTACGTATATGCTGAGTACATCATGAGAAATGCTGGACTCGATGAAGCACTAGCTGGAATCAAGATTGCCAGGAGAAATATCAATAACCTCAGATATGTAGATGACACCACCCTTATGGCAGAAAGTGAGGAAGAACTAAAGAGCCTCTTGATGAAAATGAAAGAGGAGAGTGAAAAAGTTGGCTTAAAACTCAATATCAGAAAACTAGGATCATGGCATCTGGTCCCATCACTTCATGGCAAATAGATGGGGAAACAATGGAAACAGAGACTTTATTTTTTGGGGCTCCAAAATCACTGCAGATGGTGACTGCAGCCATGAAATTAAAAGACGCTTGCTCCTTGCAAGAAAAGTTATGACCAACCTAGATGGCATATTAAAAAGCAGAGACATTACTTTGCCAACAAAGGTCTGTCTAGTCAAGGCTATGGTTTTTCCAGTGGTCATGTATGGATGTGAGAGTTGGACGGTGAAGAAAGCTGAGCGCCGAAGAATTGATGCTTTTGAACTGTGGTGTTGGAGAAGACTTTTGAGAGTCCCTTGGACTGCAAGGAGATCCAACCAGTCCATTCTAAAGGAAATCAGTCCTGAATATTCATTGGAAGGACTGAGGCCGAAGCTGAAACTCCAACACTTTGGTCACCTGATGCAAAAAGCTGACTCATTTGAAAAGACCCTGATGCTGGGAAAGACTGAAGGTGGGAGGAGAAGGGGACGACAGAGGATGAGATGGTTGGATGGCATCACCGACTCAATGGACATGAAATTGAGTAAACTCCGGGAGTTGGTGATGTCAGGGAGGCCTGGCGTGCTGCAGTCCATGGGGTCGCAAAGAGTCAGACACAGCTGAGCGACTGAACTGAACTGAGCACTTACTGATTGCCAAATGGATAAATGATCATAGGGGTCTCTTCTCCCCACCCTTCATATTGGACTTGCCCATCTCAGGGTCTGGGGACATGGATACCCAAGGTCTGGCTGTAATGTCCACAGGGGTGTGTGTGTGTGTGTGTGTGTGTGTGTGTGTGTGTGTGTGTGTGTGTGTGTGTGTGTGTGTGTGTGTGTGTGTGTGTGTGTGTGTGTGTGTGTGTGTGTGTGTGTGTGTGTGTGTGTGTGTGTGTGTGTGTGTGTGTGTGTGTGTGTGTGTGTCTGGAGTGTGAGTGGGGATGTGAGGGTATTTGAAGCTCAGAAGATAATGTTTCAATCATCTATTTCAACAGCTGGGATAAAAATCAAGCCTCATTCTACTTTGCCCATAGCCCAATCTTCCTTGTACCCTCCCCACCAACCTCACAAGACCTGTGTGGATCTGGCTTTCTGCTGTTTTTCTCTGGTTGGAATTCTCCACTTGACACAATCCTATTCATTCGTTGAGTCCCAGTTACTCTTCTCTGTATTTTGGTTGCATTTGTACATATCACTGTTTCTACATTATGATGGAATCGCTTAAAAAATATTTCCACGCTAGATAGTGACTTCCTCTGGGATAGAGTTGATTCAGGCAGCTTGTATCTTTAGCTCTAAAAAAAGTGCTTGGTGTAAATGGAAGGAAGGCGGTGTGGGGGTGGGAGGAAGGGATAGTATTGGTCACTGTTTCACATCCAAGCCAGGCATCCAAAGGATCATTTTATAATTCTTATAATCTCATCTCACATATGCATACCCTGGCATTGTTCATTACAATAGCCATTAGCCACATGTGGCTGAGCACTTGAAATGTGGCTAACTGGAGAAACTGCATTTTACTTTTATTTTAATCCACTAAAATAAAAATTTTAACATCGATGTTTCATGTGGCTACTTATTTTCCAAGTAAATTTGGAAAAGATTGCGAATGTGAAAGAGAAGGCAATGGCAGCCCACTCCAGTACTCTTGCCTGGAAAATCCCATGGACGGAGGAGCCTGGAGGTCTGCCGTCCATGGGGTGGCAAATAGTTGGACACGACTGAGCAACTTCACTTTCACTTTCATGCATTGGAGAAGGAAATGGCAACCCACTCCAGTGTTCTTGCCTGGAGAATCCCAGGGACGGGGGAGCCTGGTAGGCTGCCGTCTACGGGGTCGCACAGAGGCGGACACGACTGAAGCGACCTAGAAGCAGCAGCAGCGAATGTGAAATCTACTTTTTCATCTGTTAATTTTGTGAAATCTAAATACAGATGAAGTACTTCCAAAGAAAATTTAGTGGAGTGGAGATGCGTTGTGAGGGTAAGACACATGCCAGATTCAAAGACACACAAAGAACGTAAATATCTCATTAGTGATTTCATAATGATTACATGTTGCAACAGTAATATTTTCAATATGTTATATTACTTTAATTGACAGCCAGGATGCCTTGTAAAGGCCAAGGGAAGCCATTTTTAACAACACTCATTCCCCTGTCTGTGTTAGTGTTTTGCATTTTTTGGTTTACTTCTCGAGTTTGTTCTGTAGATTGCATCACGGTTGGGTTTCGACTTCTGGGAGTGGGTTCCCAGCGAACAGGCCCACACAGAATGTTCAGGACTTTAACGAGGGCTAGGACGAAAAGAAGGCGCTTGTAGCCTGCAGAATCAGCGTTCACCAAAGGCGGATTCCGGGTCAGTTCTGCAGAAGAGAGAAAGACCCACTGGGCCAGAGCCCGGTGACTCTTCCAACACCGCATCCGGCCCTGCAGGCACCGGGGCCAGCCGCAAGCCGCGCCCCCAGGGCCGCGCGGAAAACCCGGGCCCCGGAGCCGGCGGGGCGGGGCGGCGCTCTGCGCAGGCTCCGAGGGCCGGCAGGTCGCGCGGGGAGGCGGCGCGGGCGCTGCACGCCGCGCCGTTGTTGTGGTCCGGCCCCCGGCACGTGACCGCGGCCCGCCCCCGCGCGCGGCACCGCCTCCCCGTGACTCAGCACTTCGTGCCGGCTCGGTCCCCGGGGTCAACCCGGGAGAGCCTGCGCGGGGTCGGAGTGCGCTCCGCCGCTCCCGCCTCCGAGGCGGCGGCCGCGGCTGTAGCCGCTACCCTTGCAGTCTCCGGTTTTCCGGCCTCCGGGCGAAGAGAAAAAATACATAGTGTTTCCCTGGAGCCAGATCGCTCTGGGCTTCCCCTGAGTCAGCAGCTCCGCCGAGAACCCGCAGCTGGCCTTGCGTGAGGCGATGAGGGAAGCAGAGGGCCGTGCTACGGGGTCTCTAAGCCTCAAGTCGTTTGCAGGTGACCCGTCCAGCCCTTACTGCTCCGTTTGGCCTGAGCATCCCCTAGATGGTCTCTCGGGTGGGGTCAGTTCAGTTCAGTCGCTCAGCCATGTCGGAGTCTTTGCGACCCCATGGACCTCAGCACGCCAGGCCTCCCGGTCCATCACCAACTCCCGGAGTTAACTCAGACTCATGTCCATCAAGTCGGTGATGCCATCCAACCATCTCATCCTCTCGCCAATACCTTACTCTTTATGCCTGCTTTATACCAAGCTCTTTGATCTGGAAGTCTGTTGAACAGCCCAGGTTGTTTTCTTGTTCTTGGATGAGGCGGCAGAGATCCAGTGAACAGGTCGTTGCTACGCAGAGAGTTGAACTCCAGTGTGAGTTTCAAAGCCTGTGCACTTCACCTGCTGCACCTCGCATCCTGCGTGAAGCTGAGGGCCTCCTTCCGTGGGACTCTTCTTGGGTCTTGATACCACCACAGCCTTCCTGTTTTGACACACCTCTCCCCCAAAGAGCTCTGGTCTGCCACTGAGGGCCTTAAGATTTTCTTCCTTTTCAACTATTGGTAGAAAATAAACACACAGTGCTATTTCTTAACTTCAGCGTACATGATGCAAATGGTGTGGAAAGGGTTTTTTCCCTACAACTGCATGGTGTTCAGAATTTGAATTGATTATGTTGAAGAAGGCCCCGGAGCCTTAAGATAGAAGAACAGTAGCCGAAAGAAGCTCCCAGGCTTCACCGGAGCTCAGAGCGTAACCTGTGTGGATCTAAGCAAAGCTGTGCCATCATCAGGGACCACCTCCCTCCTCACTCTTCACCTGTTGCAGTGAGAATCTGGAGGAAATGTGGTTTCCTTTCCAACCTAAACAGCTCAGATGTCAATAGTACTAAGTTAGTTGTAAAAGTGCAGATCTTTTCGTATTGTGTAGTATTTCTAACACAGGATGCTGAGATGCACAATTGTTATTTTAAGAAAAAAAACTTGTAACTTGGTTTTTAAAAACCAACCCCTAGTTTATAAGGATTAAAAGTATATATACAAACATATTCCTTTTCATGTAGAGTTACAAAAGATCTACTCAGTAAAGGGAAGGCCTTTATTAAGCTGGGAAAGCATGGGTGTGTAAAGAAGGTGGGTAGGAGTTAGCAGGGGTGAGGTTAAAGATGTGCGAGTGAGAAACGGAAACCATTTACCTCGGACTGGGACTCGAGCCCATGTGCTGGGACTCGAGCCCATGTGCTGGGATTCGAGCCCATGCGCTGGGACTCGAGCCCATGTGCTTGAACTCAAGCCCATGTGCTGGGACTTGAACCCATGTGCTGGGACTCGAGCCCAGCCAAAACCCGTGGTACCTGGCTTTAGGACCTAATGAAGCTCAGGTTCTTCATGTCTCATCACAGAGAGAATTCAGTGAGAGACAAAGTGATAGGTAAGTAGATTTATTCAGATTCAGAGAGAAGCACAGTCCACAGACAGAGTGTGGGCTATCACAGAGGGTGAGTGGCTGTGAAACATGGCATGCTTAGGTTTTACAGGCTGGGTAATTTCATATGCTAATGAGTGGGAGGACTGTTCCAACTATTTTTGGGAGGAGGCAGAGATTTCCAGGATTTGGGCCACCGCCCCCTCCTTGGTCTTTAGACAGTGCCTTGGAACTGTCATGGCGCCTCTGGGTGTGTCATTTACTTGCTGACTGAGGATCAAGGTCTAGTCTTGTCTACCATCTTGGTCCCATTTGATTCTGATGGGTTTATGTTGTGTCCTTGGGCTACGTCATTCTTTCAAAATTTTGCCCTGCCCCTTTCCCTCCTCTTACAGAAGGATATCTTTAGAAGCAGAATGTCTCAGGAGAGGGACTTCCCTGGTGGGGTGGTCCAGTGGCCAACACTCTGTGCCCCTAATGCAGGGGGTCCGAGTTTGATCCCTAGTCAGGGAACTAGATCCCACGTGTGCATCCTGCATGTGACAACGAAGTTTCCTTGTGTGGCAGATAAATTTTAAAAAAAGAAAAAAATTATCTCTCAGGAGACGTGACTTGATGAAATCCAGAACACACGTAAAGGAGTTAATATTTTTCTTTCTTTTTTGTAAAAAATACTGTCATCTTCTTGTGAGATGCTGGGGAACATGTATGGGATGGGCAACGTGGCAGCTCAGTTCAGTGGACTCATTTTCACTGGAGAGCAGTTAAAGAAACACACCTTTTTATGGTGGATACTTCCAAACAAGCACAAAAGTAGGGAGAACATAGTGTCATCTGCTTATTACCCATCTTCAGTGTTACTGCATGGCTACTCTCCTTTTGGGTATTCCCCTCATTAGTTTAGAGCAGACCTTACTGAGAATGATCTCCAGTGGTGAGCTCTAAATGAGCCCTTGCCTGTAAGAGAGAAAGAGGAACATAGAGATGAGAGTGATCCAGGAAGCCGGGAAGGAATGAGCAGCAGGCTAATCTCTTACGGGAAATCGTTTCCTGCCTTCAGAAACTGGAGACGGCTGACGTTAACCAGTGGTTTTTATTCCAAATGTTCTAACTATTGTTATAAATTATGGGACCTTGAGTGTAAATCAAAGCCAAAAACAAAGCCAAAAAGCCGTGCTTGTCACATGTGGTATAAACTGTTTCACAATAGCTGGAATGGATAATTGTTGTGGTCAAAGTAGGCCCACTGTCAAAAGGAGTCTTTCAGGCATGTGTTTACCCTTTTAAAGATCCGTAATGTTAGTCTACACCCTTTTCTTCCCATTTCACTTACACTGGTTCACACGGATAAATGCAAACTTCATTCTAGGTTAGATGACATCAAATAATTCACCTTTGTCACACAGCAACCCATCATTTGTGGATGACGTGATGTGAAAAGGTGCTAACCATAATTACACATACATAAAAAGGCAATTGTACTAAATATTGAGCAATTTTGCTTTGATAAGATCAATTCCTAAAAGAAAAAAAAAAAAGAATAATGTAATTTTTCTTCCTGAAGGTATTTTTCCATACACAATACCCCTGCCATTCATTGCAGTACTTAGGCTAAAATGTAACAGGTACCTTTTGTGGGGGAGAATCAACTCATCTAAGATGCACCTTATCTGGGACTTCTTGGTGGTCCAGTGGCTAAGACCAATTTCAATCCCTGGTCAGGGGTCTAGACCCCACATGCTGTAACTAAAGTTCCTGCAGGCTGCAATGAAGACCTGGTATAACCAAATAAATAAGTAAGTGTTTTTTAAAAAAATAAAATGCAACTTATCCTATAAATACACAGGGCAGCCCCACACAATCATCCAACTCAAAATGTCAGCAATGAAACCTTGGTCTACATGGATCAGGCTTAATCCTGAGTATTACATGGGTGCTTTTCCTTAAATCTTTGCAAGGGTTTCTAAGTTCATCAGAATAGTTAGTTGAGACAGACTGAGTATATACAAAGGTTAGTATCTTTATTTGCAGTTACCATGAACACAAATATGTACAACCGTCTGGTACATTCTTGGTCCACAATGGGCTTATGGAACTTACAGTAGGAGGGAGAGGGTAGGGCCCTTACTTTTATCCTGTTTCTGGTTTCCTCATGGCTTCTAACTGCTCTAACTCTGGTCTACTCTCCATAGCATCTTATTTCCTGTTCATGTGAGATGTTATATACCTGTACCAATATTAACATTAAGCTGCAGTGTTCTTAATCCCCCATCTAGATTTCTCGAAAATTCAGTTTTAAAGAATGGAAACTCATTAGCTCCCTTAAAAGCTCTGTTCCTACTAGACAGGAAGTATGGTACATGTGTGATCTGGCCACCCAAGATACAAAGGTAATTTTTTCTTTAAAAAAAAAAACTTTTGGCCATACCGTGCAGCACGTGGGATCTTAGTGACCAGGAATCGAACCCTCGCCCCCTGCAGCAGAAGTGTGGCATCTTAACCACTGTGGCACCAGGACATCCCCAGGATGGCTGTTCTCTTGCTTCCTGTCCACCCCCTGCTCCACCAGCGCCTACTCCACCTACACCATACTCACAGGACTGACTTCCTACATACTGGCCCCTACCCCAGCTAGTGATTGTTATAACTTTAGATTAGAACATCTCCATCATGATAGTTTATCAAAAGGGCAGTGGAGGGGTGTGCCTCTCTGCTTGTTTCCCTGGTAATCTATGAGCCAAGCTGACATCAATTCCTCTATAACCGGGAACACGCCCCAGCACACATACCCCTCCTACTCCCTCCCCCCACCCCCATCAAAGACTGCCACGTGGTGGGGTGTTGCTCCAGGACCTTGCTTCCCACGTGCGAGCTCCCCCATTCATTCAACTATTGATGTCTCTGTTGCTGACTCGAGGCTCTTTCTTTCGGTTTCCAAGTTGGACTTCAGGACTTGTAGGCCTGCTGGTTGCAGCCTGACAGCATCCTGGAAGAAAGCTTGGCTTGAGAATTGGAATCCAAGCTCTGCCCACCTTTAACCCTGGGCAATAGTTTGCTGATTGATTGTAAAGATTGAAAATAACATGCAAAGCGTCTGACACTTGAAATGGTTATTTCTTTTGCATCGGCCAAGGCAGGGGAGGAATTTCAGGAGGACCAACACTATTATATTCAACGACCAGTGAGTTCACAAAGCATCTTCCAAGCCATGGATGCTTCTTTTCTGGAAAGACCAACAGATACTGGGCTTTTGAGTAACAACAGCCTGTAAACACTGGGATTCAAAACTCTCCACTGGCCACTGAAAGTTGCCTCTGACACTTTCATTTTTAAGGTTTTGTGATTTCTGCTAGCCTCTTTTTGTGAAGGGTGATTCAGTCAAACCTCCATGGGCTTCTTCTACCATATTTCTCCCCAAGAAGAAGCGTGGACAAAGTAGAGATCAATTTGCTACCCAGCAGCTGCCTCCGTGGTGGCAGGTGGAGGTGTTGTAAGGACGTCAAGGTGGGCAGATCACAGCTCATGTGGCAGTGTGGGCCAGTGAGTTCACAAAATGAGTTGTCATGAAGCATCAATTGGGATGGGCAGCCCCGCCCTGCATCACATTTATTCCTCCCCAAAAAGCCAAATAAAGCAGGACCTGATCTGGGTGACCAGCGCCTCCTGGTCCATTCACATCTCACTGTGGGTGGCAGCATCCTTTGCAGTAAGAATATTCTCCTTTTCAAGGTGGCCTGGTGGCTCAGATGGTAAGAAATCTGTCTGCAATGCAGAAGACCCAGGTTTGATCCTTGGTTCAGGAAGATTCCCCCCACCCCCCACCTGGGAGAAGGGAATGGCAACCTATTCCAGTGTTCTTGCCTGGAAGATTCCATGGACAGAGGAGCCTGGCAGGCTACAGTCCATGGGGTTCCATAGAGTTGGAAGCAACTGAGTGACTTACAGTTTCAATTTTCAAAGTCATAAAAAAGTTTGGGAACAACCTCTGTAGGTAGGAGCCCATTTCACAGAAGAGGAGGCTGAGGCTTACAGATTATTCCATCCTCAAAGGCCACTCTTAGAAATAGCAAGGAAACAGCAAAACCAGGGTTTGATAACTAGGCCTGTTTGCCTTCAAAGTCCAGGTTCATTTCTCACACTGCTAAAAACAAAACAAAACTGAGTAAACAGTAATACCTACATTTTGAATAGGCCTTTATGGCCTACCAAGTGCTTTGACAGATGAAAGGGGGAGCTAAGGGGGAGAGGGAATGAACGTGTCTCATATGACTACCTTGCATACAGTGCTTCCCGTCAAGCATTTTATTTAATGTTCTTAACAGTGTGGATTCTTGATTCACAGAACTTATAGTAGATGGCCTTGGTTTGTTTTACAAATTTAAGTTGCTCAGTCATTATTTTCTCTCTATGCCCTACTAGTTCTAAGAACAAGCACACTAATTACTCTTGTTTGTGTATGACAGGGTAGCTTTCACATATTTTTTTATATGTCATTTTGTTCTTAAATTACCCCTGTGGAGGTGGGCAATTTTACAAGGAGGAAACTGAGGCTGAGAGGTTACCTATCTTGCCCCAAAGTGGCACCACTAGCATGAAGCCAGGCTGGGAACACTTAATCACTGTGCCAACTCTGCCAGCCCCTGGCAGTGGACATTGATTCTTGAGTGTTTCTGCACTAACCCAGTGCTTCAAGACTTGAAGTTCAGTGGGGGGAGAGATAGAGTAGGAGACTGGGATTGATACATACACACTACCATATACAAGACAGATAACTAATAAAAATCTACTGTATGTGTTTGGTGCAACAGAAACTGATGCAACATTGTAAATCAACTCTACTCAATAAAAATTAAAAGGAGAGTTGAAGTTTAGCAGATAGCTCCCTCCTATCCTCCCTTTTCAAAATATTCCCAAGCAACAGGAAAAAAAAAAAAAAAAGTAAGTAAATAGAAGAAGGGGAAGAAAAACAACCAAAATGTTCTCGATCAGTTGTCTTTCAAGAACAAACACAAAAGGAAGGCTGGTGCAGGAAACAGCTTTCTTCTCTGTGCAGAGGAGCCACTGGCCTGGGGCAGGTGGTAAGCTCATCATCTCTCATCAGGTGATGGCTTGACTGCCCACATTCAGCCCATCTTTCCCCAAAGTCTTTCCTAACTGTACCCTCACCTGACCTCCTGCCTGCAGGCTGGCTTCACACGTAGGCTGTCTTAATATATAAGCCCCCCTTTTCACCAGGTTATATAATCTTATAGAATTTTAATATGACTTCCTTTTAGAGATGGGGAAACTGAGCTGGGGAAAAGTTCAATGATAGAACTTGCCCTTAAACCTGGGTCTTTGGACAGAACATTCAGGACCTTTCTTGCTCCAAGAGTAATGCCTTCATTTCATATGGTAGAGACTTTCAGAATCAGAAAATCATCTTTACTGGCTCAAGAGTATACAAAAGAACCTCTTAAACTTGACATCTTTAGTTTTTGTACATTTCTGTTTTCTCTCTCTATGTATTTTAATTTCTTTGTCCAGGACTTTTGGGTATTTGAAGAATTGCTTAAGTCGTGTGCTGCTGGAGGAAGATAGGGAGAAAGACTGGATGAGAGATAGCAGTACTGTGGGAACTGCTAGAAGACCCTCAAGAAATGATTTCTTTTTAAAGGAAAATATTCAGTAAGTATGCTCCTTAAAGTAAACCCATGAGTGTAAAACAGGCCACTCCTATTCCGTACTATTCACTAAAACTCATGGTATTGAAGATAAAGTTCTCTGTCCAGAGATGTCTGTCAAGCACATAGACCAGGCCCTTTTTCCTGTCGAGGAGAACCAAATGTAACTTGTCTGAGAGCTCACGAGCCGTTTTCATGTACAGGGAAAGGTCAGGGGGTCATGGTCCTGTAGTTGCAGATGTGTGTGTTGGGGGAAATTCAGCAGGTTTTCTGAGTCATAAGTAAAATGCAAGAGTGACAATTAATTATTTATTTTTGGCCGTGCTGGGTCTTCGCTGCTGCACGTGGCTTTGTGCGGTCGCGGTGAGTGGGGGCTACTTCCTAGCGGTGGTGCCTGGGCTTCTCATTGGGGTGTCCTTTCTTGTTGTGGGGAAGAGGCTCTAGGAAACAGGCTCAGTATTTGCAGCATGTGGGATCCTCCAAGACCAGGGATCAAACCTGTGTCCCCACTGTTAGATTTAAAATGGATAAGCAACCAGGAACTACTGTATGGCACATGGAACACTGTTCAGTGTTATGTGGCAGCCTGGATGGGAGGGGAGTTTGGGGGAGAATGGATGTATGTTTATGTATGGCTGAGTCACCTTCACTGTTCACCTGAAACTATCACAACATTGTTAATTGGCTACACTCCAATACAAAATAAAAGGTTTAACAAAAATTGCAAGGGTGATAGCAAGGTGTTAAAACCTTGGCTGTGAGAATTTGTCCTTGAAGGTAAGATTCCTACCAAAGTTAAATTTAGGTGCTGTCTTCACTGTGCAAAACAAATACCTAAGAAATCTTTTACAGATATCCTTTAATATTTAAGAACATGAATTAAATATGTCCACAAACTAGCTCTGAAATAAGTACCAATGTTGACCCGGGTTGCAAAGAACTTTTGGATGTTTAGATGATACATAGTTATATAATGGAGGCAATATTCTGCTGGTCGGATTAAATGGTGATTGGTTATTTAACAAATATTTACCAGGAACTCACTCTATGCAGGTCCTGTTCATGGTACTGGGGACTTTGGATGAATGGGAAGGACCGCATTTCTGTTCTCATGAACTTTCCTTCTAGAGGGAGAAGTAAGTGTGTTAGTCGCTCAGTTGTGCCCGAGTCTTTGAGACCCCATAGACTGCAGCCCACCAGGCTCCTCTGTCCATGAGAATTTCCAGGCAAAGATACTGGAGTGGGTTGCCGTTTCCTTCTCCAGGGGATCTTTCCAACCCAGGGATCAAACCCGGGTCTCCAGCACTGACTGAGCTACAAAGACAGACAATAGAGAACAGATGTGATGATTTTTAGGTGCCATCTTGAAGAAAGTACTAGAGAACAGTAATTGTTACTGTGATGATTTATGTATGCTAGACCTTCTTGTGGTTAGTTTTACAAATGACTTAACTACCAGTCCTGTGATTTCACAGGCCAAAAAAGGTGCCAGCTGTAGAGAATTCTCCTGTGCTCCTGCCTGGGCTTCCCAGGTGGCACTAGTGATAAAGAACCCGCCTGCCAATGTAGGAGACGTAACAGACCTGGGTTCAATCCCTGAGTCGGGAAGCTCCCCTGGAGGAGGCCATGGCAGCCCACTCCAGTATTCTTGTCTGGAGAATCCCATGGACAGAGGAGCCTGGGGGCCTACAGTCCATGGGGTCACAAAGAGTTGGACAAGCCTGAAGCGACTTAGCATGCACATGCCTGCTAGGGGTAAATTCCATTAGGTAAAGTAGAGTCCCCCCCCCTCCCTTTTCCTTCAGGGAGGGCATATAGTTTCCTTCTTAAATTTCTTCAAAATGAGATCATTGTAATTGCTATTGAAAGACAGATGCTTTAGTTACCTTTGATAGTTTGTTATGAATCTCTAGGTCTTAGAAGCATAGTATTTAAACAGTTTCTAAAACCTAAAGTATTTATGAAAGATTTATGGTGAGATGTAAGTATGCCAAAATAGTGTCAAAACGTTAAAGAATATTTGATTTGAGTTTCATTAAATTGACTCAACACATTACATGAGTCAAGGTTTTGGTTTGTTTTTTTTTTTTTCCAGAATTTACTTGGGTTGCAAATGATAACTAATGGCCTTTCCTTTGCTGACATTAGACTGTGCTCGTCTGCTCTGAGACCACAAGAAAGAAAGTTCCTTTCACTGGGTGTTGGAGGCATCTAAACTGTAAAACCAGAGGGTAAAAGTACAAACAGTTCCATTTTTCAGATATTTGGTACATTTGATGATGTCAAATTTGTAAGAAACAAGTAATTTAATCCATATTATATTATGCCCAAGTTTGTTTATAAATCCTGTTGTTGTTTTTTTCTCATAAGACACAAACATAAATTGTGCTCCTTCAACATGCAACCCCCAGCAAGAGTTTTCTCTTTTATCCATTTTTGTATTTTATAGTTGTAAAAAGGAGATTCCGGTCACCCCATTCTAACTAGAGTAATATGTTCTGAGGTTTCTGAGTTTTTGTTTTCAAGTTATGGCTAGTTTATATCATTGTGGGGCTGTTTTATATTCAGATGATTATATGGTAGTTAATTTAAAAGGTAAAAAGAAATGCCAACGTAAGCCTTCAAATATTTACTTCAATTATTTAAAGTCTGTTAACATTACTTCAGGTAACATGTTATTGCATGATTAATGAAAGCTGAGTTTCTTTTAACTGTATTTAGAAAGAAGACTGTTGAAATAAAAAAAAAAACAATGACTATTATCTTTTGTTTCCTCTGAGGCTTGCAGTTTAGTAATCGCCTTAGTATTGCAATCCAGAATCACAGAGGAAGGGAATAAAAACTGGTGTATAATATGAGGAGTTATCACGAAAAGGCAGAGAAGGAAAGAATTGAGGGAAAAATGAAAGAAAGGAGAAAGGGAAGAGATTCCCTTGGCTGTACAGCAGAAACTAACACAACATCGTAAAGCAACTGTACACCAATAAAAATTAAAAAGAAAGAAAAAGGGACGAAAGAAAGAAAAACAAACCAGGGAGAGCCCGGAGCGGCGTCTCAGGTTCCTTACCGACGGGCTCATTCTTTCAGAAGCTAGTGTGCTAGCGACAGAAGTCTGGGAAAATACAAATGGAGATGCAGACGTGGTGAACAGACTTGTGGGCACAGCGGGAGAGGGAGAGGGTGGGACCATTCGAGAGAGGAGCGCGGAAACATATCCGTTACTGTATGGAAAAGAGAGAGCCAGTGGGAATTTGCTGTGGGACGCAGGGAGCTCGACCCAGGGCTCCGTGACAACCCAGAGGGGTGGGGGGGTGCGGTGGGAGGGAGGTTCACGAGGGAGGAGACACGTGTGTTCCTGTGGCCGATTCATGCTGATGTATGGCGGGAACCAGCACAATGCTGTAAAGCAATTATCCTCCAATACAATTTTGCTTAAAAAAAAAAGTAAGGAAAGAAACTGCAAATGATAGTAATTCCGGCCACAGAGTTATTGTGAGGTTTAAACAGCATAACATATATGAAAGGGCCTCAAAAAAATGCTCTACAGAAGAAGGTTCTCTGCAGGTACTACAGGCAGACCTCTGCGAGATGAGGAGTGGGTTTGGTTCAGACCACCACAATAAAGCAAATATCAACGCAGTGAGTCACGTGAGTATTTCGGTTTCCCACTGCATATAAAAGTTACATTTACATTATACTGTAATCTATTAAGAGCAACAGTACTATGTCTTAAAAAATGTAAATTTTTAAGTTAAAAAATACTCTATTTCTAAAAAAAGGTAACCATCATCTGAGCCTTAAGCAGGTTTTAGTAGTAACATTGAAGATCACTGATCATGGATCACTGTAATAAACATAGTAATAATGAAATAGTGTAAGCTATTGAAAGAATTTAAAAAAATGAGATGCAGAGACATGAAGTGAGCAAATGCTATTGAAGAAATGGCGTGAATAGGCTTGCTTGATGTGGGGTTGCCACAAACCTTCAATTTGTGAAAAATGCAACATCTTCAAAGTGCAATAAAAAGAGGAGTGCCTGTATTAATGAAAGATATGGGCCTATTTACCATCTTATTTCTAAAACTATATTTGAGGTCTTTTAAGGGGCCTCCGAGCCGATCTCAGGCACAGAGAGTAAGGTGGACATCCTTTATCTTGTGAGAAAGCTTGCAGTGTCTCAGTACTCACACTGGGCTCATACAGGGTAGAGGAGGAGCAGAACAGGATCTCTTTGATTAGTGTCTATCGTTAACAAAAAAGCAAACCAAAGCTATAATTGTGCATATTTAAGATACGTTATCTCATTGGGAAGATACTGGGTAGGAGATTCATTCTATAAGACTGGAAAAGACGAAAGAAGCCGGTTCATCTAATTCAAGGCCAGGATCCAGTAACTACGGAGGCTGCACTGCATTCACTGAGGCCATAGTTTGTGCGCGTGACTGTGTTCAAACTCTTAAGCATCCATTCATTTAATTCTCATGACCATCACGTGGGGCCCAGCAATAATAACTCCACGTGGCTGTTGGAAAAAGCAATCTTTAAGGATTTAAGCATATTTAAAAGTTACCTATCAAGTAAACGGCAGCATTCAAATTCAAATCCAGGTGTTCACTACCTTGCTTCTCCCCTTCAGCTCTCTGGACACCCCTGTTCTTTCCCAGGGCAAAGGGGATCAAAGGCAAGCGGCCCAGGGCTCTCCTGCAGAGTCAGCTGTTGGCCCTATGGATGTTGGAGTCAGAGGTCTTTTTTCCCCATCCCGTCCCCATGTTCTGTAGCATTGCTAGAGAGTGTCTGTGTTCCTTCTCCCATCTTGGAATGGCGGCACCATCCTTAAGGGCAGCTCTCTGTCTAACTGCTGCTTCTCAGTGATGTTCTCCTAGTTCCAGAGGTTGGTGAACACTTTGCAGGGGTTAACGGAGGAGCTCAGAAGTGTTGAGTGATAAAAAGAGAAAGAGGGATACATTAGGAATTTGGGAGTAACACCACTGTATATAAGATAGATAACCAACAAGGACCTACTTTATATAGCACATGGAACTCTACTCAATAATTTGTAATAATCTACATGGGAAAAGAATCTGAAAAAGAATATATTCTGAGTCACTTTGCTCTACACTTGAAACAGAATATTGTAAATCAACTGTAAATATTGTAACTCAACTGTACTTCAATAAATTTTTTTTATTTTAAAGGGAAAGAGGCAGGAAAAGGAGTAAGGTTAGGGTAGTGGGGAAATATGAAGAGATCTAATGCGTAGTTGTTAATTGCCTACTGGGTGCCCTGTACTGTGCTAGGTGCTGGAACAAAGAAGTAAACAAAAGGCAGGGTAGTTCTCTCCCCATTTACAGCCAGGATGGGGAGAAAGAAAATGGTGTTAAGAGATGTATGAGTTAATGCATGCCTTCAAATTATGGGCTTCCCTGGTGGCTCAGACGGTAAAGAATCTGCCTGCAATGAGGGGAACTCGAGTGTGATCAGTGGGTTGGGAAGATCCCCTGGAGGAGGGAATGGCAAGCCACTCCAGGATTCATGCCTGGAGTATTCCACAAACAGAGGAGCTGCTGTCCATGGGGTCACTAAGACACAACTGAGCAACTAACACCTTCACGACAGTAAAAGAGTGCTGTGGCAAGGAATGAGGAGAGGAGGATATAGTTAAGATGGGAGATAGTTTCAGAAAAGACCTCTATGAGATAGTGATATTTAAAACAAGGTATTTATAAACTGATTCTGAAATACTTGTATACTGATGATTCTAGAATAATATAACTATTAACCTTTGATGGAACTTATGAGTAATAGTAGGAAATGCATTTATTTTTATTACACATGCATAGTATAGCTTTTAAGAGTAAATCTCAGCTATAAGGAAATATTTCTATATCTGCTATAATCATAAATTTTAAGGAACTCTTATTTTATTATTTTCATATTACTTGGAGTGAGCCATAATAAAATATCAATTGTTTTGTGAAAAGAGTTCTGTTTTCCTCCTATCCTCCAATTAACCAAAGTTTGACTCCTTCTATACATATAATAGCAATTATCTTCTCACCATTTCATATATCTTTTTTATGATTAAAAAAATTATTTTATTTATTTATTTTATACTGTGCTGGGTCTCTGTTGCTTTGTGCAGGCTTTCCCTAGCTTCAGCAAGCAGGGGCTTTGTCTCTGTGTGAGAGTTTCTCATTGATGTGGCTCCTCTTCTGTCTGAGCACAGGCTCCAGGCACTCAGGCTTCATTAGAGGCAGCACTTGCCCTCTGTAGCTGTAGTGCATGGGCTTAGTTGTTCTGAGGCAGGTGGGATCTTCCTGGACCAGGGATTGAATCTGTGTCCCCTGCATTGGCAAGTGGATTCCTATCTACTGCGCCACCATGGAAGTCCTAATACATCTGTTTTAATATTAATGGTCTACAGCATGTGGGCTACATCTCATTTTTAATTCTTATTTATATAACCACATAGTGTTTTGCTTCCAATAAAATGTTAGTTAAATAATTGGTTTAGGATACATCTACATTTTCATGGAGACTAAATAGATAAAATTTTAGTGGCATTTAATGGTCAAATAAAGAAGTTAGAAAGCTTTTCCAAAAAAACACAATATGTAGGTTCGCCCTACCTTTTGATTATGAATTATCACCTTATTTCCTATTGAAAGTTACTCCTTTTAAATAGTGTGACTTATAATAGAGTCCATTATAAGTTATACTCGGATTCTCAACTGTGAAACTGTGAAGAGGGTCAGTGCCTCGAGTTCTGTCCTTATTCAAGGGTCAAACGTAATGGCATCTTAGAACTGGCAAAATATGGCATGATGTACATGGTGATTTCAGCAGCAAGTCTTGCTTTCATCCACCTGGGGTATACAATGAAATGTCATTAATTAAAAAAATTCTATTGGAGTATAATTGATTATAATGTTGTGTTAGTTTCAGGTGAACAGTAAAATGAATCAGTTATACATATACATACATCCACTCTTTTTTAAGATTCTTTTCCCATGTAGGTCACTACAGAGCACTAGTGTGCTATACAGTAGGTCCTTATTAGTTACCTATTTTGCATATAGTAGTGTGTGAATAATAATTGTAATATTAATTTTATATGTCCTGTGTTATATTAATTTTTAATATCCAATTTGTCATGATTCTTCGCCCCAGAATGGAACTGGTTGACCTCAGCCCCTGCCCCGACCCCTCACATTTCCACTAGTGTTTCTGAGAGCCCTGGAAGCGGCGCCTGACACCAGGCTTAGAAGCTGGACTCAGCTCTCTCTCCTGGTCTGTCTGGGCTCCGCCTTCTGCATCCTCCCGCATCAGGGACGCTCTCCAGAGCCTTCCCAGGTCCTCATAGAGAGGAAGGTCCCGGGATGCTGCCGCCAGCAACGTGCGGTCGTCGGAATGCGGTGACATCCCAGTGCGGAGACTGAGACGTCCCCGGCGCCCAGCTCTGCTGGAAGCCAGGTGGTCTCCAAGCCGTTTTGGGGCGCTTCTGCCTGCGCCTCCTTATCTCATTGCCGCCTGGGGCCCCCATCCCTCCTTTTCACCCACCCTCCTTCTGGAGACTAGTCTCCTTAGAATGTCCAGGTGGTTCCTCCTTAACAAGGAAACGCTGCAGCAGCCTCCTTTCCCCCCAAAAGGCATCAAGTCATTTAAAAGGAAAATTCAGCAAAGACAATCAGCAAGAACAATGGGGACTACAATAGTTGATGCCCCATTTTAAAATCAGGGAACTCAACAGAGAAGATCAGAGGTTGAATGACTTGTCCAAAGTCACAGACGTAGGAAAATGAGGCAGGGGATGATAGCTCCAGACTCTCTTATCAGTTCAGTTCAGTTGCGTCCGACTCTTTGAGACCCCATGGACTGCAGCACGCCAGGCTTCCCTGTCCATCACCAACTCCTGGAGTTTGCTCAAACTCACGTCTATCGAGTCGGTGATGCCGTCCAACCATCTCATCCTCTGTCGTCCCCTTCTCCTCCCGCCTTCAGTCTTGCCCAGCTCTCTATGCCACCACCCATAAGAAAACTGAGTTTTCTTTGTCCTCCTGCCTGTTTTTGCCTCTTGCTAAGTCTGTCAGCTTCAGGAGGCAGGGTAAGTCCAGGGAAGCACACCTCTCCTCAAAATGCAACGGATTGAAATCCGCCTTCCAGATTGCTGCCCTTGTTTCGGGCATAAAACTGGGACAGTGTCCTAACAAAAAGGCATCTGAACATGTTTTTCAGTGTTCACCTTGCATTTTTCTTTCTTTTATCCCGTTTGATATATGTGCTCACATGCTTTTAAAAAAAGGACGCTCCGGACAACTGAGAAGTAACAATTACAAAAGTGATGAGATCTTTTCCTGTAAAATCATTTCCACAGTTTTAAGTGAGTTTGGATTTTTTAAAGAAAATCAGTTTTCTTCCTTGAGAGAACCAGGGAATTGAAACACAGTTCTTTCGTTCATTTCAATCTTTCTTTTCTTCCCTCCCACCCTTTCTGTCTTCTCCCCTCACTGATCATTTAGGAGATACTTGCAATATTCTAGACACAGTGCTAAGCACGGGATCCAGAGACGAATACAACCGGTACGGTTCCTAGGACACTACACTGCAAAGAACTGGATCTTTAGAGCTACAGTAAATAAAAACAAACAAACAAAAAACCCAAGCCCTCTAGTACAAATTCAGTTCAGTTCAGTCGCTCAGTAGTGTCCGACTCTTTGCAACCCCACGAACCCTGGCACGCCAGGCCTCCCTGTCCATCACCAACTCCCGGAGTTTACCCAAACTCATGTCCATTGAGTCGGTGATGCCTTCCAACCATCTCATCCTCTGTCATCCCCTTCTCCTCCTGCCCTCAATCTTTCCCAGCATCAGGGTCTTTTCCAATGAGTCAACTCTTCGCATGAGGTGGCCAAAGTATTGGAGTTTCAGCTTCAACATCAGTCCTTCCAATGAACACCCAGGACTGATCTCCTTTAGGATGGACTGGTTGGCTCTCCTTGCAGTCCAAGGGACTCTCAAGAGTCTTCTCCAACACCACAGTTCAAAAGCATCAATTCTTTGGTGCTCAGCTTTCTTTATAGTTCAACTCTCACATCCATACATGACCACTGGAAAAACCATAGCCTTGACTAGACGGACCTTTGTTGACAAAGCAATATCTCTGCTTTTTAATATGCTGTCTAGGTTGGTCATAACTTTCCTTCCAAGGAGTAAGTGTCTTTTAATTTCATGGCTGCAATCACCATCTGCAGTGATTTTGGAGCTCCCCAAAATACACTGTTTCCACTGTTTCCCCATCTATTTGCCATGAAGTGATGGGACTGGATGCCATGACCTTAGTTTTCTACATTAGAAAAGAATTAGTTAAGCAAAATTCTGATAAAGTGCTATGGTTTTTGTTTCTGTTTTGTTTTATACGTAGGTTTTTCTCCATTGGAAGAAAGGGTCACTGGAGAGACATCAGCGGAGCTGTTATATGGGGTAGACTTTGAAGGACCAGAGATAAATTGTTATGTAGAGATTGGGACACAGACACAGAGCTGGGGGCAGTAGGACTGCTAGGAGCTACATCAGGTAAGAGAACTGGCTGCTCGTAATCCAAGCGAATATTCCATTTTGGTGGAATTTTATATTTTGGAAGTGAATGATAAAAAATGTTTTAAAAGTAGATCAAATCCAAATCTAGAAGAACTAAAATGCCAGTCTAAAGACTTGGGACCTTGTTTTGTCCTATACTGTATTAAAGTTGAGCCCATTGTAATCCTTAGTTTATGGCAAAGTTTGGTCATTGGTCTGTGCTAGACTATTGTGCTTCATTCATTCCTTTTTATTTCCTTTTATCCCCACTCCCAGCAGTGGCAACTATGCTAATGCACTAGATAGTCATATTTTTTTGTACGTGTTTTCATGATATAAATACTATTGTGTGCAAGCTTTTTAAAATACCTTTCATTGTGGAAGATTTCAAATGTCAGCGAACTCCTATGCATCATCCATTTGTAATAATAATTAGTGATTAGTGATTACTCACCCACTCCAGTGTTCTTGCCTGGAGAATCCCAGGGAGAGGGGAGCCTGGTGGGCTGCCGTCTATGGGGTTGCACAGAGTTGGACACGACTGAAGCGACTTAGCAGCAGCAGCAGCAGTGATTACTCATCTTATTTTTTCTATAGCCCCATCTACTTTAGCAGTTCCTCCCGTCAGATTATTTTGAGAAAAATAACAGACATGATATTAATATTAATTCCTCTGTAAATATTTCAGTATGAATCTTTAAAAGATAAAGACTTTTGAGGGGGAAACATAACTTCACTGCTGTTATCTTGCTTAAAAAAATCAGTGACAATTTCTTAATTATTTCTTCAACAAGTGGTGTTTATATTTCTCCAATATTTCTGAAAATATTTGAGGAGATGGAAATTATTAAAATCTAGAAATTTGGGGGAGGAGCCCTGCAGAGCAGAACTGAGAGCTCTGAGGAGGGGGTGTTACTCTTGGGAAGTCAAGTTGAGGTTGGAGTCGGGGGGAGTGGGGAGGGTAGGGGGATGTTGAGAGCCCTGCAAACTAGGGTCAGCTGTTGCTACTGGCACAACTCCACTGCCGGGAAAAAGGCTTGGGGTGGTGGTAATGTTTCCCTGTTTGATTTTCCATTTCTTTACAACCTGGCTAGCAGTTCCTTGATTACGTTCAGCTCTCACTGTTAGCACCAGCTGTGTGGTTCTGCCTCCTGACTGGACTCCACCTGATGGATGTCCTCTCATCTCCCTGTGGCTTCTCCTCTCCACCACTGCATTGATATTATCTAGGGTTTTAGTTCTGGATTACTATAAATATGTATTTTTATTTTAAACTTTCTTTTCTTTGCTCATTTTAATTTTTCTTTATTTTTGTTGGAGTCTAGTTGTTTTACAATGTTGTGTTGGTTTCTGCTGTATAGCAAGGTGAATCAGCTGTACGTACCCGTATATCCCTCTGTGTTGGATTTTCTTCCCATTTAGTTCATCACAGAGCACTGGGTAGAGTCCCCTGAACTACACAGAGGTTCTCATTAGCTCTCTAGTTTATGCATAGCATCAATGGTGTATGTAGGTCCGTCCCAGTCTCCCACTTCACCCCTCTCCCTATGTTTAGCTCATTTTTTAAAAGTAAAAAATTGGGGTCTATGTTTCATGTATCATTTTTTTCAGACTAAATTTTAACTTTTGGCAACTTTTTTTTTTTTTTTTCATTTTAACAGTTGAACTGAGGTATAGTAGACATACAGGACACCTTACAAAAAGCTAGGGAGAAAGGGAAATATATACCCAAGTGAGTGCAGAGTTCCAGAGAAAATCAAGGAGAGATAAGAAGGCCTTCTTCAATGAACAATGCAAAGAAATAGAGGAAAACAATAGGATGGGAAAGACTAGAGATCTCTTCAAGAAAATTGGAGTTATCAAAGGAGCATATCATGTAAGGATGGGCATGATAAAGGACAGGTAAGGACCTAACAGAGGCAGAAGAGATTAAGAAGAGGTGGCAAGAATACACAGAACTTTGTACAGTTTTTTTGTACAAAAGATCTTAATGACCCAGATAACCACGATGGTATGGTCACTCACCTAGAGCCAGACATCCTGGAATGTGAAGTCAAGTGGGCCTTAGGAAGCATTACTACCAACAAAGCTAGTGGAGGTGATGGAATTCCAGCTGAATTATTTAAAAATCCTAAAAGATGATGCTGTTAAAGTGCTGCACTCAATATGTCAGCAAATTTGGAAAACCCAGCAATGGCCACAGGACTGGAAAAGGTCAATTTTTATCCCAATTCCAAAGGACAGTGCTAAAGAATGTTCAAACTACCAGCCAGTTGCACTCACTTCCCATGCTAGTAAGGTAATGCACAAAATCCTTTAAGTTAGGCTTTAGTATTTCCTGAATCGATAACTTCCAAATGTACAAGCTGGATTTAGAAAAGGCAGAGGAACAAGATATCAAATTGCCAACATTCATTGGATCATAAATAGAGCAAGGGAATTCCAGAAAAATATCTACTTCTGTTTCATTGACTACACAAAAGCCTTTGACTGTGTGGATCACAACCAACTGTGGAACATTCCTAAAGAGATCGGAATACCAGACCATCTTACCTGTCTCCTGAGAAACCTGTATGCAGGTCAAGAAGCAACAGTTAGAATGGACATTGAACAGCGGACTGGTTCAATATTGGGAAAGGAGTACAACAAGGCTATATGTTGTCACCCTTTTATTTAACTTATATGCTGAGTACATCATGAGAAATACCAGGCTGGATAAGTCACAAGTTGGAATCAAGATTGATGTGAGAAATATCAACAACCTCAGGCATGCAGATGATACCACTTAATGGCAGAAAGCAAAGAGGAACTACAGAGCCTCTTGATGAAAGTGAAAGAAGAGAGTGAAAAAGCTGGCTTAAAGCTCAACATACAAAAAACTAAGATCATGGCATCTGGTTCCATCACTTCATGGCAAATAGATGGGGGAAAAATGGAAACAGTGACAGATTCTCTCTTCTTGGGTTCCAAAATCACTGCAGGTGGTGACTACAGCCATGAAATTAGATGGTTGCTTCTTGGGAAAAAAGCTAAAACTAGACAATGGCAACCCAATCCAGTACTCTTGCCTGGAAAATCCCGTGGACGGAGGAGCCTGGTAGGCTGCAGTCCATGGGGTCGCTAAAAGTCGGACACGACTGAGCGACTTCACTTTCACTTTTCACTTTCATGCATTGGAGAAGGAAATGGCAACCCACTCCAGTGTTCTTGCCTGGAGAATCCCAGGGACGGGGGAGCCTGGTGGGCCGCCGTCTATGGGGTAACGCAGGGTCGGACACGACTGAAGCGACTTAGCAGCAGCAGCAGCAGCAGACAGCATATTAAAAAGCAAAGACATCACTTTGCCAACAAAAGTCTGTATAGTCAAGGCCATGGTCTTTCTAGTAGTCATGTATGGATGTTAGAGCTGGACCATAAAGAAGGCTGAGCACCAAAGAATTGATGCTTTTGAACTCTGGTGTTGGAGAAGACTCTTAGAGTCCCTTGGGCAGCAAGGCAACCAAACCAGTCAATCCTAAAGGAAATCAACCTTGAATGCTGATTGGAAGGACTGATGCTGAAGCTGAAGCTCCAATACTTTGGCCACCTGATGCAAAGAGCCATCTCATTGGAAAAGACCCTGATGCTGGGAAAGATTGAAGGTAAAATGAGAAGGGGGCAACAGAGAATGAGATGATTGAATAGCATCACCAATTCAATGGACATGAACTTGGGCAAACTCTGGGAGACAGTGAGGGACAGGGAGGCCTGGTGTGCTGCAGTCCATGGGGTTACAAAGAGTCAGACACGCCTTAGCGACTGAACAACAACAACAAAGACATACAGGAAATTGCATGTATTCAAAGTGTACATTTTAATAAGTTTTAGCACATGTATATAGTCATAAAATCATTACTATAATCGTCATCCCTTGTTAATGGATATTTGGATTGTTTGCGGTTTGGGCTATTACCAATACGTGTGCTGAGAACGCTGGACAAGTCTTTGTATGGATATATACTTTTTCTTTGGATAATACATTGGAGTGGAATGGCTGGGTCAGATGGAAGGTGTATATTGAACTTTTTAAGAAACTGCTGAACTACTTTCTAAAGTTCCTGAACCAACCAGCAGTCCATGAGAGTTCCAGTTCCTCTATATGCTTGGCAACACTTGGTATGGTTAGTATGTGGAGGCATTTCATTATGGTTTTATTTTGCATTTCCCTAAAGACTAATTGTGTTGAGCATCTTTTCATGTGGTTATCTGCCATCTATATATCTTCTTGGGCAAAGTGTCTGCTCAAGATAGACCACAATTTAAGCTGTAAGACAAGTCTCAATCCATTTTAAAAGATTCACATCATAAAAAGTGTGTTTCAGACCACAGTGGAGTTAAATTAGAAGTCAACAACAGAATATCTGGAGAATCTCCAGATATTTGGATCTAGTATTGCTGTTAAGAAATCTGATTCTTGTAGCTTCATAGGAGATGTTCTTCCCCTCTGGAAGCACTTAGAATTTTCTTCATCTTTTGTGTGCTTAAATTTCCCAATATTGTTTCTGAGTTCTTAATCTCTCTTATTTGGCACCCAGTTGCTTCCATCTGAGTTCTTTGATCTTTCTTTAATTCAGGGCTATTTATTTTTATTATTTCCTTAAATATTTCCCCCCTCCCTTTAATTATCTCTCCTTTGGAGTCCTATTTTCAGTATGTCAGCATGTCTGCTTTCCATCTTCCATGCTTCTTAACTTTTTATTTCCATATTTGCGTCTTTATCCTATTTTTCCTGCCTCCCAGGAGATTTCCTCCGTCTGCTCTTTTGATTTTTCAGCTTGTTCCTCAGCTACATTCAGCTTGCTATTTATCACATCTGCTATTCTTTCTTTAAGTATTATTTCTTTTTTTATAGTTAATCCTTCCATTTGGCTCTCTCTCTCTTTTTTTTTTTTTTAATTTTTTCCTGCTTCATGTTACCAGTATCTTTTTGGCAACATTGGTTGTTGCTTATTTTAAATTCTTAATCTGCCTGTTGTAGCATTTCTGCTTGATATGATCTGTGTTGTACAGTTTGTGGTTTTCCTTTTATAGTGGTTCTAACCTTGGGTATTCAGGTTGTGAACCCATGTTCCCCCAGACTCATCCGAGCAGAACGAGACACCAAGGCTCAGGCTCTGGTTTACGGTTTCCTTTTGACTTTTAGGAGAGGTTAGAAGGTGAGCCCCAGGGAGAGGGTCCTTGATGCTGGAACCGCAGACCACCACTCCTCAGGTGAGGGTTCTCCTTGGAAGTTTTAAAGGGAGAAGACGGTTCCCTCAAATGTGATCTAACATCTCTTGTGCAGGCTGGCGAGACGGCTGGGAGGAGTGGGTGCTCACGGCAGCTGCCCAGCCTCCCCCACTATCTGGGCTCTTGCTGATACCTCCTGAGTCCTAACAGGGTGAGCCACGGTCAAACGAAATCTGGGAGAGGCTGAGCAGAAACGGGCAGCGCTCGCTCACCTGTTCCTCTGCCTCTGCACGCCTCTCCACCCACAGCTGGTGCTGGTCTTTGGTCTCCCCAGAGATTCCTCACAGTTTTGAAGATGAACGTGTTTCTCTCTCCTGTAGCTTTCCGAGAACTGATTCCCTGTGGCTTGTCTCTGCTAAACATCTTGTCTGCACCACATGGGGTGGCAGTCGGGGATAGATTATTGAGCACTTCTGAGTTTTGCTTTAAGAAAATCATTATTACAGCAGAGTACAATAGAAAGAGGAAGGAAATAGAGTCTAGGTAAGCAGAAATAACAACAACCTGTTGAAAGGAGAAGATATTTTTTTTTCTGTATAAATAATTTACTTGTTAGCTGAGCCCACACTTGAAGCTATTGTTTTATTTTGCCCTTTTTTTTTCCTAAGTATGTTTGCTTTTAGCTTTTTTGTTGCTGTTGTTGTTGTTGAGTGAATTGCAAACTAAGCACTGGGAGAAATTCAAGATGTTAAAGTGAAAAAGGAAGCTAAATGAGGCCAGATTGGAGAACAAATTGTTATTCTTTTAAGCTTATGGACCACCCAGGCTATGGCAAATTCTATTTAAGAAAATGCAGAAACATGATTCCTTCCACTTAACTCACAGTTTCAGGAAATAAATATCACATTTTGCGTGTGTTTTAGTCCACATACTGCCAAAACTTAAGCTTGTTTAATTTGAGGAATTTCCTCTTAGTTTTCTTTCCCTTAATTTTTTTTTTTTTTTTTGAGAGTGGTTCCCTTTCTCTTTTTATAAAAATAGGGACTATGAACAAATGATATTGTGTATGTTCATTATTATTGGGCTGAAAGTTGGTAACTAGAGCACCATCTTCATAGAGCTGTTACCCCCTTGCATCCATTCAGAGTGTTTGCCTTCGCTCTAGAGTAACTGGCTAGTCTCTTTGTTTATTTTAGACTAAAATCAAAGAAATCAGTTTGAACTGTAACATGTAAGGCTCATGTTAACCATGAACATAGGAATAATGTTCAATCATGAGACAATTTTCTTTTGCCTATCAAACTGCCAAAAATTACATGTAAAAATATTTAGTCGTAAGAATTCTCATAAAATGCTGATGAGAACATAGCTTCTGCTCACCAGGAAGGATACTTGTGGATACAGCTGTGGCTGCCTCTGAGTCGCAGGTGAACCCTGCCCCCACCGCATCCCATAGACCATGGTTTTCTCAAACTTGAACATACCCCGAGTCACCTAGGAAGTTTGTTAAGACTTGGATTACTGGGCCCCATGCCCACATCTCTGATTCAGTAAGTCTGGGGTGATGTCTGAGACTGCAAGGAAAGATCCCATGTGCTATAACTAAGACCCAATGCAGCCAAATAAATAACAAATTAATTTAAAAATTTAAAAAAAAATCTATTAAAAGAAAAAAAAGAATACTGGGATTTCCCTGGAGGTGCGGTGGTGAGGACTGTGCACTTCCCTTGCAAGGGGCATGGATTCAATTTCTGGTCAGAGAATCAAGATCCCGCATGCCATGGAGCGTGGCCAAAAATAAAAATTAATGCAAAAAGACCATGATAAATTAAAAAAAAAAGAAAAGATTCTTTTGTTCTCAGAGACTATCAATGTTCATGTCTGCTCCCGGGGATTCTAGTTTAATGGTTGAGAGGGAGACTGGATATCTGTATTTTATGAGAGCTCTTCAGGAGATTCTGAGGGGCACTTCAGGTTGAGAACCACATCCTATTCTCAATTTCCACGATTATCCAGAGGCACTATCAGAATTGCTGTTTAATGTCCAGTCAAGCCTTCAACATTAAGGTGTTATCAAGATATATTTATTTAAATTGGCATGCCCGTGGGTCGCGGTCACCACCAAAATGTCAGTCATTAAGTATTTATCGCCTCTCTGCTTTTAAATAGCCGCCCATGATTTCTCTCCTCTAGTCCAGTCTCTCCTCTCTCTTCTCCTCACTTTCTTATTCCTCTTTCATCTTCCTGTTGCTTCTTCTAGAGTTCTTCATGAACTGGTTATTAATGATCTCTTCTCTTTCAGCCTCTCTACCATTTTTAAAACTTTGTCTCCTTGCTTTATCTGTGACTTGGCTTGTTTCTGAACATAGTGCTTTTCTTTTCTTTTTTTTTAGTTTTTTTTTGGCAGCACTGCTCAGGAGGGGGATCTTAGTTCCCCGGCTAGGGATCAAACCCGTGCCCCCTGCAATGGTATCATGGATTCTTAACCACCGGACCACCAGGCAAATCCAATAGCGCTTTTCTTGCAGCTGTTCCAGATGCAGGCTGCATTTATGAAAGGAGATTTTGCTTGGGTCATTCTGCACAGAAGCCTGAGATGGGTAAGCTATGCCCCCAGACCCCCTAAATTGCCTTCCCTATATACCTTGTTTTACCCTTAACATTTTAATCCTTAGGCTGTGCATGGGTAACAATGTTACTGCGTTTCCTCAGATTTGCATGTTTTACTGTGGAAAAGTTTCAGGTACCTTCAGAATAGGTTGTGTGCCTTATGCCAGGAATCAGCTTCCTATTAAAGTATAATTGACAACATGATTCTGCGACCTGTTTGAAGACTCTTGAACATATTTATACCCTTTGACACTTGGACGGGCAGAGGGAGCACAGGATGGAGGGGCGCACACGTGGGCCAAGCCCTCTCGTCTGTTTCTCTCCTTCAAGAGCTGTGTGGAAAGCAAAATGTCTCCCCATTTTTTTTGTTCACCCCTGAACAATGCCTCGTGATCCTGAAATTCAGTTCTCCCAGAGCTGTAGTTTTCACTGGGAGCAAGTCTAGGGTTGTTGGGAGAAGAGATGTTGACGTGTTTATTCACAAACATGCGTTTTATAAAAGTATCTGTGCATCGCTGGCCTGTGGTGTTCTGTTTCCACACTCTTTCTGCCTGCACAGGATCTGGGTACAGTTTGGCTGGAGTTTCTGTGAAATGAGAGGAGCATGAGGGGTGTGTTTAAGCCACAGCTGATAATTCTTCCTTTGATAGACAGACCTGTTCTGGCCCAATGTACAGAAACTGGCTGCACGGGAAGATAGGAGACACAGTGGGCTGGTGATAAGGGCAAAAGGCTGGAAAGCTCAGAGTCGGAATTTATTTATTTTTTACTTACTAGGCTTGTGATTGTGAGCAATTTACTTAGTTTGTGTGAGCCTCAGTTTTCTTACCTGTGAAATGGGAACCAATGTGTCTATTTTACTTTTCTCACAGGAAGACTGACTGTGAGGATGAGATAATTTAATGTGTGTGCAAGTGCTTTAGAGGAAGGTGCCACAGGGACGTCCCTGGTGGCCCAGTGGTTAAGACTCCAGGCTCCCAATGCGAGTGGCCCTGCTTAGGAAACTAGAGCCCACATGCTGCAATGGAGACCCAAGCAGCCAAATAAACAAATGCATAAATATTTAAAAAATAGTTAAGTGCAATAGGACAAAGGTAAGGTAGTCTTGTAGGATGGGGTACAGTGCTCTCCTGGGCTTTGAGGGGAATATTAAGTTAAATTGACTTCTGAAATCTGTGACATTGACACGTTAGTAATGATAAATCATAAAATTAAAAATGGTTTAGATAAAGTGTAGCTTTTGGAATTTCAAAATGATTGAATGAAGATGAATAAAAATATTATACGCTTACTAGATTAGAAAGTACCTGAGATTTTGAAAATATGCTACTTAAATGATATCAAATATTTTACTATCCAAATAAAAACAGCCATTTCCTAAGCCCTTTTTAATTTAGAATAAAGAGTTTTGACTTTCAAAATATTACCCAGATTCTAGTTCAATATGGGAATGGTTTAGGTGCTCTACTCTACCTACCAAGGATAATCTTTTTTATTTCACTTTAAAAAAGAGACCAGCAAGTTTGAACATGATGCATGTAACAATGTTAATTGTTTGGAATATCTCAATTTCTAGTAACCTCATTGGTCATAAGGCCCTCACAAACTATAATGTTTATGGTCCCTTTAACCTTTCAAACCAAAAATTCTCAACCAGTATCTCCTTTTGGGAAGCAAGGGATATGAATATTCCTCCTAAGAAACATATGTCCCTTACATTTTTCCTGTGTGGCAATTCTCAAATCTGGCCCTCTTTCACCATCTCTAAAGCCATCTTCTTAACCTGGGCTTGCTTATCTTCTACCTGGATACTTCCTGAACCTTCCATATTGCCAGCAGTAAGAGGTTCTATGCTCACACTTTGGCTTTGCTTCCAAGTGGTGCTAAATTACTTACTCATTCCTCACTGACTTCTATTCAGTTTCCTTCTTGCTAAGCTAAATCCACCCTTTGCCTATATGTCTCCAGACCAAACACAGTATTTTTCTCATTTTAGGTTGTCAGTTCAGTTCAGTTCAGTCACATCCGACTCTTTGTAACCCCATGGACTGCAGCACACCAGGCCTCCCTGTCCATCACCAACTCCCGGAGTTTACCCAAACTCATGTCCATTGAGTCGGTGATGCCACCCAACCATCTCATCCTCTGTCGACTCCTTCTCCTCCCGCCCTCAATCTTTCCCAGAATCAGGGTCTTTTCAAATGAGTCAGCTCTTCACATCAGGTGGGCAAAGTATTGGAGTTTCAGCTTCAACATCAGTCCTTCCAATGAACACCCAGGACTGAGCTCCTCTAGGATGGACTGGTTGGATCTCCTTGCAGTCCAAGGGACTCTCAGTACATGTTAAATCCAGTTGAATAATTTTCTTGATCAAGCTTGCAGCATAAACTGGACTCTGTGAGCAAACATAAGTGTCCTTGCTCCTGTTGATATAAAACATGAGTTTAGAGTTTTCAGTGTAAATCCTAAAAAACAAACCACCTCGGTGAGATGGAAGAGCAGTGATATGGGACGTAAGAGGGTGACCATGTCCTTCACCCCAGGACTCAGGTGATCACTCTGGGTTTTTCCTCTTGGACAGATGGTCCAGGATCCCAGCAGAGAAGCTGGAGTTTGGCATGTTTAGAGGTGACAGTTGGCAGTGTGTTCATGAGGACAGGGTTGTCTCTGTACTGTTCATTGTTGTTTCTATTCCAGTACCCAGAACAGCACCTGGCATGAAACAGATACACAATAACTATTTGCTAACGGCGTGCATAAATGAAGACTAGATGATCCATGTGTTGTTAAATGCAGCAAAAAGTTTGAAAAAGTTCAGGGCTAACATGAAGTCACACAAGTGCTCTGGCAAATGTTAGATTTGGGGAAATGGAAAGTGAAAGTTGCTCAGTCATGTCCGACTCTTTGTGACCCCATGAACTATACAGTCCATGCAATTCTCCAGGCCAGAATACTGGAGTGGGCAGCCTTTCCCTTTTCCAGGGGATCTGCCCAACCCAGGGATCGAACCCAGGTCTCCTGCACTGCAGGCAGATTCTTTACCAGCTGAGCCACAAGGGAAGCCCAAGAATACTGCGGTAGGTAACCTATCCCTTCTCCAGAGGATCTTCCCAACCCAGGAATTGAACCGGGGTCTCCTGCATTGCAGGTGGATTCTTTACCAACTCAACTATCAAGGAAGCCCTGGAGAAATGGAGGAATCTGTCTTTTTTGAAGCAGAGTTCCTTGGTTCCTCCCAATAAGACACCATTGTTGGTTCCCTATCTCCCAAATTCCCATCGAAATTCCCGAATGAGCATGTGAAGAGGGACACTCCAAGTTGACACTGTCCACATGCCAAAAATATGCCATGGTTTCTGCGGGATCCTGTGTGGTTCTGCATTAGATGCCCATGAGCACTGTTGTTCTGAAAGCACTACATGTCTGGGATGCAAATGGAAGAAGACCTGGCAGAACCCTCTGAGGGAGACAGGCACCATGGCACGTTATTTGGCTTTCCTCCTCTGTTGCATGGGGCTTCCCAGGTGGCACAGCGGGAAAGAATCACCCTGCAATGCAGGAGACCCTGGAGATTCGGGTTCAATCTTTGGGACAGGAAGATGCCCTGCAGGAGGAAATGGCAACCCATTCCATTATTCTTGTCTGGAAAATCCCATGGACAGAGGAGCCTGCAGGCTACAGTCCTTGGGGTCACAAAAGAGTTGGGCTCTGTTGCATGCCTTATGAATTCCCAAAGTCTTCACCAGCATCCACCCAGAGCCCACATCCTTAGCATCCTCTGTAGGGCACCTCTCCCTGTTCCATCAGGGGGCTGTGATTGCTGCTGCTGCTTCTGTCTTCAGTCCATGAAGAGAGGAGTGGTCCCCAGTGACGTCCAGCCTGGGAGGTGTGGAGGTGAGCTGGAAGGATGTGCTTCTCAGGAGACCACCCCTAGAGGCGCCCATACTGGACTGGGAAAAGCTGAGCAGGATTAGAGGCAAAGAACTGACATGACCCCGGTGGTGAAGGGAAAGAGGCGTTAGCGGAAGCACTGAAACTCTGACCGGGCAAGACAGCAGCCACTTGCATGAGTTATCTTAGCAACAGGAGGTCTTGGTAAGGAACACAGAACTAACAGGCTACCACCAACTGGAAGAAATTGGGAAAAGCCAAAAGGAGAGAGGAGATGCCAGCTCATATGTCTTACCAACCCACCAGAATCCTTCTCGCTGGAATCCATCTTGACTGAGAGATGCACACTCCACCAGGAAGGGCCCTGAGTCACGATGACGAGCCAGAGACAACCTGGAAACCTACCCAATTACCGTGAAACCCGATCCTGTGAGCCACATGGCAGAAGAGTTCTCCTGGGCTCCCTTTACCCTTCTGCTCTCTGAGCAGGTGTCCCTTCCCGGTAAAGCCTCTTGTCTGGTCAGTCCATGTGTCTCCTCTGACCGTTCATTTCCGAGTGTGAAACAAGAGCCCATTCTCTGGTCCTGGAAGGGGTCCCCCTTCCTGCAACAGAGGTAAAGGAAGCCAGAAGATGTAGCTGGAGGGCTCTCCTGTTTGCTGGTATCCAGAGGAACCTGGGCATGCACCAACCCGAAAGGGACTGATACAGGCAGGATGCAGAGACGTGTCTGAACACAGTCAACAACCTGCCTCCGGGGTCTGAATCCTTCCTAACTCTACCCGGAGGTCTCCTTCTCTTTCCTCCCATTGCCCTCCACACCGAAGAGTCAAAACAAGAGACCAGGGAGAAGAGGCAGGACACCGCTGGTCTCTAAAAGCCACTCCCCGTGGGCTCGAGTCTCCCTGGTTCACTGATTTCTCCCAAGGCCCATTATGGGTGTCACCAGAGAAGAACAATTTTATGGCTCATTGATGAGGACATGAACCTACCTCAACCCACATGTTTTGGGGAAGTACATTTTCTTTCTCTTTGGAAGGAGTTCCCTTTCAATGTCTTTTTTTTTTCCCCCTTAGGGATTGTTTCTTGTGATAAAGCGCAGTCGTCAAAGGTCACCAGAAACAAATCAATATTTCAACAAAGTTAGGTTTATTTCATTCTCTTCCTTGTCTCCTCCCTCCCGAGAGATTGTATTAAACCACAGAAACAGGATGAATAAGGATCGTTTACAAGTATACTGTTTCTCAGTGCCCAGCAGGGGATACAAAGGAAGAACTGCCGTCATGGAAGAGGATTCTGACCAGGGACAGAATCTGACTAACCCTACGTGGAATTCCTTCTGGAAAGGTCAGGTTTCTGCCTTCCCCAAGGTCAATTTCCTTTACCTCTTTTAATCAAGAATCAGCATGTAATGAATGATCTGCCCGGCAAGTAAATGTCTTTCTAATATGTACAACCTTGAAAGAAAATGTACTAGCAGTGTTTTTTTCCTTTAGTTCTTTTATCTGTGATTATTTATCAGCAATACACACAAAAAGTCCAGAGTCTAGAAACCAATAAAATTAAGCTGAAAAGTATGCTCAGTGTATTACTGTACAGCCTAATTTTATATGATTCCCCCCCTTTTTATTCTTAGAAAGTCATGAAATTCAAGATCTGTGAGAGGCAGCAGTCCTTATACTTTTTTCTTGTTGTTTTTTTTTTTTTTAGTTGAATTAACTTTTTAAAATTTAAAAGAGTGTTTATTTATTTATTTATTTATTGCTCTTGTGTCGAGTCTTTGTTGTGGAGTGGGACACGTGGGGGCTCCATGTGGGATCTTAGTACCCCAGCCAGGGATTGAACCTGTGTCCCTTGTGTTGCAAGATGATTCTTAACCACTGGACCACCAGGGAAGTCCCTTCTTGTTGTTTTGGTATTAGTAGATTTAGGAAACAAACTATTCATTCATGCAGATGAAGTTACCATACCGTTGGGCATACGGAATAGAGGCAGATACTGACCTGGCCTTTTAGGAATTCAAAGCCCCAGAACACCCTTCCTTCATTGTGCTTTAGCACCACCTCTGAAACAGAAGCAGCAGAATACTTCTCGTTTGAATATATGGCAAGTACATGACTCACTGTATTTGACTCTTTAAATGAATTAAGAGGAAGTTCCTAGGGTATTGTGCAGATTAAGCAAAAGGTAGTTGTGATAGGTTGCAAAAATAGCCACAAATTATTTCATCCCCATACACATCCCCTTTTGCAATGTGAATTTATGGTCTTCCCCTCAAGAAGTTAATTCTGTTTCTCCACCCAGTAAATCTGGACTTGGACATGTGACTTGCTTGGCCAACAGGATAGGAACAAATGTACTGTAAGTAGAGACTTGAAAAATGCTTGTGCCTGAGGCTTCCTGTCCTGCTGCACTTGGAACAATGTGGACGAGCTTGAGCTCCCCTGCTGGATGGAGAGAGAGACACAGGGCCATGGACACATCACTCCAGCTAACATATGCCACCCACCGGAGCTGTGACTGAAGCCACCCTAGACCATACAGCTCCAGCTGCCGCACCAACTACCATTAGATGCCTGAGCAAGCCGGCACACACCAGCTGGGCAGACTCAGAAGCCTAGAGCTCCCCACTGGCAAGCTTGTGTTGAATTCTTTCTAACCAACAGAATTGTGGAAAATAATAAATATTTATTATTTTAAGTCACATTTTGGGGTGCTGTTTTGCAGTAAAAGCAATTGACATAATCAATTTTTCAATCTCTTAACACAAAAATATCTAATTTAACCTATCCTAACTACAGGATTAGGATGAGTTCAGAAAGTAAAAGTTTAACTAGTCTATACTGTAAAATTTCTTAAGACTGCCTGTCAATTCTATTGACATTTTTACCTGAGGATTTAAACAACTGATAGAGATCCTAAAAAAAAAAAAAAAAAAAAAAGATGCTTTATAGAGGTATGACTGATATGCAAAAAGCCGGAGATGTTTAAGGTATACAACTTGATGTGTTTGGAAATTGGCAGAGATCATTATTGTTTATTATTATTATTATTTGTAGTACTGGTCCAAAATTGAAACTGGTTAGGGGTAAGATTTTCAGTTAATAGAGGAATAGAATCACAGCTGATTGTCCCAGCTTTTACTCTGGCTCTGCCTAATACACTGCATGTCAATGTTTACTTCATGAGTGGTAGTTAGTGTTTTTCAATTAAAAACCAAGCCATGTTTTTAATATGGAAATTACTGTGATGAGTTATCCCCACTGTCTATCCATCGCTCACTCCTTCTGTGCGTTGGCAGTCAGGGATGCATTCCAGGATGTGGTAGTTAGCATCCTTGGATATAAGCCCAGTGGATGCAGCAGTTGTGTCTGTGCTTTGCTGCCTGCTACTCCTCCACCCCTTGGAATCTGGTTTTGCTCTGCTACAGCGACGGGGTGCTTCTGCTCAGGGTCACAGCTCTGTATTGCTAAATCCAGTGGACGCTTTTCAACTTCTATTTTCACCTCCTTGCTGCATGTGACCCTGATGACCGGTTCCTTCTTGAAGTATGTTCTTCTTGTAGCTTCTGTCACACTGTCATTTTCTGGTTTTCTTCCTATTGCCCTGAATATGCCGTAGTCTCCTTTGAGGGGGCTCTTTTGTATCCCTTCATCCTTTAAATATTGATGTTCCTTCAGGGTATGTCCTGGGTCACCTTCTATTTTTATTATACACACTCTTCCCCCGGCAATCTCATCCTTTACACAGGTTCCTGTCTTCTATGTGACTCTTCTAAATTAATGTCTCCATTTGAAATCTCTCCTGATCATCAGAAGTCAAGCCATTCCTTGAGCAGCTTCTCTCTGATGGCTCAATCTCAGCCTGTCCCAGACTGAAGGCTGAATCCTTCTCCCCTCCCCCTGGCCACAAACTCTTTCCTTTTGCCACCCCCCCACCCAATTCATCAGCTCCTTCTATGGACCAAACTGCAGTGAATGACACTACCATCCTCTGATTACTGAGAAGAGAAACCCAGGAACCATCCTTGACTCCTCCCTTGCCTCTACCACAGTCCTAAATTAATAGACTAATCCTGTCAATTCCTCCCTCTCAATAGCTCTTCAATGAATCCAGTTCTCTTTAGCTTTCTCTCTCTCCAGTTCAGAGAATGGGTGCTCCCAAATCACCCGTCTCTATGCCAGCCAAGTCCCGGGATGCCAGACACTTGAGTCCGTTGTCCTTTTCATTTTGCCAGGTAGTACCTACCTTGAAGCTGCAAAGAAAAGCGTGCTGGTTGACTTAGTCTGAAAAGGCCAGAGGGCTTGGAAATGTGAGTGTGTGTGTGTGAAACCTGATTTGCTTAAAAATTTGATCCAATCTATAGTGATTTCTAGATCTCAATGATTTCTCCATTTACCTTCCAGAGCTCCAGATCCACTGTAGATCTAACAGGGATCATCCTCTGTGCTCTGCTTAGTTGCTCTGTGCTCGGTCGCTCCGACTCTCTGTGACCCCATGGACTGTAGCCCACCAGGCTCCTCTTTCCATGGGGATTCTCCAGGCACGGATACAGGAGTGGGTTTGCCATATGCTCCTCCAGGGGATCTTCCCAACCCAGGGATTGAACCTAGGTCTCCCGCATTGCAGGCAGATTCTTTACTGACTGAGCCACCAGCGAAGCCCAAGAATACTGGAGTGGGTAGCCTATCTCTTTTCCAGGGGCACCTCCCCACTCAGGAATCGAACAGGGGTCTCCTGCATTGCAGGTAGATTCTTTACCAGCTGAGCTACGTGGGAAGTCCAATCATATTCTACTTAACAGCTAATAGTATTCTACTAATACTTATAGGTAGCACACTACTATGTATTAACATACTACTGATGTGTAGTAGTGTACTATAGGATAGCTATGGTTAATAGCATAGATTGCTTTTTTCCCTTCATAATTTTAGCTTTTAATTGCCTATATTGAAGCTCAAATGTTTGTTTCCTAATTTCTCACATTCTTGAAAGTTGTTTCTTCCAGTCTGCTGGAATTTTTCATCCCCGTATTTGCTTGGCGTTTTTTACCCGCAAGCTGTCTAGTGGGCACTGCAGAGCTATGATTCTGTGAGTAAAATCAAGATCAATTTTTCAGCTGCTTGATGACTTCTCATTACTTATAGGTTTTTTTTTTTAACTCCGAAAAGTGCTCATTTATTTTTACTATTTCCTTTTTTTCTTGCTCAAAAGGATAATTAAAATCCAGAGGACCTCTTTTGAAACTTTCCATATATAGATTCATTAATATTTTGGACTGAGTAAAATGATAGGTTGTGAGACTATTTTGATGATTCTTCTTGATTTCATATATTTTAAACTGTGTATTGGGTACCATTTTGCCTTTTCCTACTGTTCAGGCAACTCACTGCAAAAGACCCTGATGCTGGGAAAGATCGAAGGCGAAAGGAGAAGAGGGTGACAGAGGAAGAGATGGTTGGATAGCTTCATCGATTTAATGGACATGAACTTGGGCAAACTCTGGGAGATAGGGAGGGACAGGGAGGCCTGGCGTGCTGCAGTCCAAAGGGTTGCAAAGAGTCAAACATGGCTTAGCGACTGAACCACAGCAACAATTGGGTACCGTGTGTTGATGGGCCTGTAGAAGGTGGCCGTGCAGCTTGACAGCTGGATGAGGGCTGGAAGAAGATGCGTGGCATGTCAGGATAGATGCTTGTTCTTGGTGGGTATAAGGGGCACCTCGTGGGCCCCATCCGGCATCTGCAAGCAGAGCTGCAGCCTGGCAATGCCTGGACTCAGCTGTCCTTCGAGTCTCGGGCTGGCCTGTCACCTCTCTGTTCTTGCTGTTGGGGAGGTTTCCAGGAACTCCCTGAGACGTGGTGACAGAGGCACAACTGAGCTCTCGGAGCATGACAGTCCGGGCTGTTTTTGACCCCAGAGGGATGGGAGCCGCGGTATGGGGCTGATGAACGTGCTTTACTTGGCTTTTTCATCCTCACTCTCCTGCCCCCTCGAGTATAGGGAAACGTATTTACATAATAAAAAATATTCTTCAGTGTGGTGAGGATTAAATAAGATAAAGTGGGTACAGGTCTGTCAAATAGTAGATACTCAATAAATGTGAATTTTCCTCTCTGTTCCTACACTTACAAAATTGTGATAGTGAATGTCATTATTTTGTTTAGCTTTTTTTGTTGTTGTTTTTACTACTAGGCTTGAAAAATAATTTAAAGAAAATAATCTTTAAAACTTAAAAATCTTGAAGAATTGAAATTAATACTAACCAATGACTGATAACTACAGCTAAGAAGTATAGCTGAGATGGGGGCATCTCTGGTAGCTCAGCTGGTAAAGAATCCACCTGCAATGCAGGAGACCCTGGTTCGACTCCTGGGTGGGGAAGTTCCCTTGGTGAAGGGATAGACTACCCACTCCAGTGTTCTTGGGCTTCTCTCGTGGCTCAGTTGGTAAAGAATCCGCCTGTGATATGGGAGACCTGGGTTTGATCCTGGGTTGGGAAAAATCCCTTGGAGGAGGGCATGGCAACCTACTCCTGTATTCTTGACTGGAGAATCCCCTTGGACAGAGGAGCCTGGCTGGCTGGGGTCCATGGGGTCGCAGAGAGTCAGACGTGACTGAAGAGCTAAGCACAGCTGAACGTCCTATGTGTAGTCAGAAAAACCCAGAGTTTGGTTCTGGTCCCACTGATGACTTAGCGACTAAACAACAACGAAATGACTATCTGCTTCACTTTGGAAGATTTGTGGTGACTCATACAACATTGGATGAGGAAATAGGCTTGTCCCAACTCCTAGCAACTGTTGGCGGAGGCAAGGAAGAAAGAGTGAGGAAAAAAATGTTTTAATAGTAACACAGTCAAGATGGAATCTATTTCTAGCTTTCACTCCAAGTAGGAAGTGATTCTAATAACCAAAATTGGCTTGAAACCCCCCACCCACTTAGTCCCGGCTGCAAAAGGATGCTCTGCTGAAAGTGCAAAAAGGATGCCATGCCTCCAGATGCCACAGATGCAGGGTCAGAGCTCAGCGATTCACAGCCAGGGACGGACAAAGCCTTTCCTCATGGCCAGCCGATACTAACTCAGTCTTCAAAGAATTCTTGTGAATAAGCTAAGAAGTAAAGCTAACTCGCAGAAATCACTCCTAAAGGTCCCAAAGCAAGAAACAGATATCTCAGTGACTGAGTGGCTTAAGCATATTGTGTGTTATATGGTGAAAGCAGACCAAACCCTAACTAGTCTCTTCACTAAGAATCTTTGGAAGGAGGAGCTAAGGAGGACATCGAAACAGACTCTGTGTCCTTTGGAGTTTGTTGTACGTGTTTATGGAGAATGAGCCTCAGGACTGGGGGACTTCGCTGGCGGCCCAGTCGTTGGGATGTTACCTTCCAACGCACAGGTTGCAGATTTGATCTCTGTTCTAGGAGCTAGGATCCCATGTACCTCGTGGCCAAAAAACCAAAACATAAAACAAGCAGTATTGTAACAAATGAACCATTAAAAAAACGGTCCATATTAAAAAAAAAATCTTTAAAAAAATCTCAGGATTGGGTATCGTTTCCTTCACCCTCACCAATCGTTTTCTTTCTTTGAGAATTCTGAGTTAATTATTTTGGGGGTTATTTTCATTTTCTTGTCTTTTTTTTATTGTGGTGAAAAAACCGTATAAAATTCAATGTTTCATCTTAACAGCTTCTGAGTGTTAAGTATATTCACATTGTTGTGCAACAAGTTTCTAGAACTTTTTCATCTTGCAACACTGAAATTCTATACCCAGGAAACACCAATTCCTCCCTGTCAGTCCTTGGCAACCACCTTTCTACTTTTTATTTCTATAGTTTTGACTTCTTTAGACACCTTAAGTGAGTGGAAACACGCAGTATTTGTCCTTTTGTGACTGCCTTATTTTTCTTAGCATAATGTCTCAAGGTTCATCCATGATTTAGCATGTGACTCTTTAGCAGGGGTTCACTCTTTTGAAGGCTGCGCAATCTTCCATTGTTTGTTCAGACCATATTTTCTTTATCCATTCATCTGTTATTGGACATTTAGGTTGCTACCACCTCTTGACTATTGTGAATAGTGCTGCCATCAACATAGGGATGTCTCTTTTTGAATTATGGTTTTCTCTGGATATATGCCCGAGAGTGAACTTGCTAGGTCACATGGTAGTTCTCTTTTAATTTTTCATAATGGCTGCACCATTTTACATCACTACCAACAGTGCACAAGGGTTCCAATTTCTTTCCATCCTCATCAACACATTATTTTCTGTTCTTTTTACAGTGGCCCTCCTACTGGGTATGAGCTGATAATCTTATGGTTTTGATCTGGGTTTGCCTTATGAGTAATGATGCTGAGCATCTTTTCATAAGCTTGTTCACCATTCTTTTGTCTTCTTTGGAAAATTGCCTGTTCAAGTCCTTTCCCCATTTTTTACTCAGGCAATTTGTTTTTGTTGCTGTTTTTTATGTTTTCTGGATATCAACTTGTATATGTCAGATACATGATTTGAAAATATTTTCTCCCATTTTATAGGTTGACTTTTCATTCTTGTGATTGTTTCCTTTGATGCACTGAGTTTGTAAGCTTGATATCATCCCATTTGTCTATTTTTGCTTTTGTTGCCTGTGCTTTTGATGTCATGTCCAAGAAGTCATTGCCAAATCCAAGGTCCTGAAGCTTTTCCCCTATATATTCTTCTATGACTTTTATAGTTTTAGGTCTCATGTTTAAGTCTTTAATCCATTTTAAATTAATTTTTACATTTGATGTAGGGAAGCCCTCAACTTCATCCTTTTGCATGTGGATATCCAGGTTTTCCAGCATCAGTTGTTGAAGAGATGATCCTTTTTCTATTGGGTAATCTTGTTGCAAGTTATTGGTCATACATGTAAGGGTTTGGGCTTTCCTGGTGGCTCAGTGGTAAAGAATCTGCCTGCAACCCAGGAGATGCAGGTTCAATCCCTGAATCGGGAAGAAGCCATGGAGGACGGCATGGCACCCCACTCCAGTATCCCTGCCTGGAGCATCGCGTGGACACAGGAGCCAGCGGGCTACGGTCCACAGGGTTGCAAAGAGTTGGACACGACTGAAGCGACTGAGCACACTCTTAAGGATTGACTTCTGGGCTTTCTAGTCTGTTCCACTGGTCGATATGGAACCAGTAGTCTATATGGTCTATATGGTCTCATGCTAGTACCACGTCATCTACTTACTGTTACTACACAGCATGGTTTGAAATCAGGAAGTATGAGGCCTCCAGCGTTGTTATTTTTAAAGATTATTTTAGCCAATCAGAGTCCCTTAAGATTCCTTATGAATTTTAGGGTTATTATTTCTTTTCTTGCTAAGAGCACCTTTGGGATTTTGATGGGAATTGAACTGAATCTGTAGATCACTTTGGGCAGTATGGACAGTATAACTCTATTTAGTCTTCCCACCCATGAGAAATTTTGCTACTATAATAAATGGGATTATTTTCTTAATTTCTTTTTCAGATAGGCTATTGCTTGTGTATAGAAACGCGAGTGATTTTTGTATATTGATTTTTTAATCCTGCAACTTTGCTACAGTCTTTTATTCATTGAAACTGGTTGTGTATGTATGTGTGGAGTGTTTAGGATTTTCCACATTTAAGATTATGTCATTTGCAAACTGAGATAATTTTACTTCTTTTCCAATTTAGATGCCTTTTATTTCTTTTGTTTGCTTTAGAGTTTCCAACATTGAAATTAAGATTCCAGCCTACGGTGCAACAGAGAGTGAAGAAAAACCAGGACCTTTGCTCTTCCACAGGGCATCTTTGTATAAACAAGAGAGAAGCCAGCCACTGCCTCCGGGGAGCTCAGCCTGCACCTGGGTGTGTGTGTGGAGAGCGGAGCACAGGGTGAATTTCGACCCCTCCCACCTCCCGACTGAATATTCTTGGGTAGTGGACACGTGTAGCACTTCAAATCCTCGTGACCTCTCCTCTGATTCTAGCCACAGGTCAGTGACCAGTTCTGCACAGGCACCCCTGGATACTGCCTCCTCTGCAACCCAGACCTCTCGTTTCTTGTTTGGGGGCTTTTGTGGTTCTCTTCTTGGGGGCGTCCATAGGAGCCTTCTTGGCACTCACACGTGTACAAGGCTGGGGGTGGGGAGGAGTAACAGAGAGGACGGGAGGGTGGGGAGAATAATGGTCCATGAGAGGGCCGGGGGTCAGTGAACAGATGCCCTGCTGTCTCCACAAGCCCCCATGGAAGTGTTTTTTCTTTATATGTATACACATTTATATACATTTATTTATTTGGCTACACCAGATCGTAGTTGCAGCATGCAGCATGCAAACTCTTAGTTGGGGCCTGCAGGATCTTTAGCTGCAATATGCAGGATTTAGTTCCCTGTTCTGGGAACATGGACCCCCTGCATTGGGAGCCCATGGGAGCCCAGAATCTTAGCTATCGGACCACCAGGAAAGTCCCTCCATGGGAGTTTCTGAGACATGTTTCGAAAGAGTTGTCAAAGGGCTCCTCAGGATAGAGCAGCTGATGGTCTGAAGCTGTGCCTCGGGGGACCCGCCATAAGACCTGTTTGAACCCCTGTGTGCAGCAGCCCTGACTGTAACCTCTGACTCCACCATTTCAGGCTATGCCTTAGAGAGACTCATTTATTTTGGAGGCTTTACGTGTTACATAACCAGTTCACATTTCTGAGTTCTAGCATCCTCTCTATAAAATGAAAATGAAAACATTTAATAAACATATTCAAATGTGAAGCGCAAAATACTTTTAATCGTTAAATATAAATCACTATGTTGTCACACCTCACATCCACTACCATATAAATGAATACTTGTCTTTGTAAATAAAAAGTCATTTCTACAGATCTCTAGACTCAGGATAACGGGCAGTGAATGTTTCAGGCTGAGCTGCTGATTCTAGAGAAAGCTCACTGCTAATTCCTCTTTTTATCTTTATGGAGGCAGTGGGATTGTTGAACTCGGCCGCCTGACCTGGCCTTCATCGTGGCCAGAAGTTTATGCCAACTCTGATCCCTCGGTCTGTGTGGTTTGGCCTGCCTGCCTGTGTCCCATTTTAAGCAGCACTCATTCTAGATGGGCTTTTGGAAATTTATGGAGCCTGATAGCACCAATCAGGAGAGGACAGCTTCAACCTCTTCCCCCAACCAGTCCCCAGCACCACGCTGAATTCCACCCTCAACGGAAGCTCTTCGCTGTCAATACGTCTACAGTTACTACTTTGTGACACCAAAAAGCACCTGTAATTAGTTTACTGCTATACTGGATTTGTATTTTCAGTCTCAGAAATAGCTTATCATTCACAAATGCGAGAAAACGCTGAATTAAAAACTCCTTTCTCTCTATATTACAATATGACTGAATTATCACCATTCCCTAAAATATCCTTGCTCTTCATTTGATGCCAAATATTTCACAACCGGAGTCAACCTAGTGGCAAAGAAAATTGTTTTATCTGCATATCATGACCCAGGATGATCACATTAGTGACCCCACATCCTCATGCCTTTGGAAATGGCGTGTGGGCCCAGTTCTGCTTCTGCCACTTAATTCCTAATTTATAAAAGCTTCCAGTTTATAAATGGAACGTTGGACTAGACACACCACCTTCTCTAAAATTCTGTGAGTGTCTCCTTTGCATACGGGTCAGCTGAGCACACCCCTGGGTTAAGATAGTGGTCGTAGTGTGTCTTCCTTTCTTATATCTCACTTGTCCTCCCATCCTCCCTTCTGTTTGCTTGAAAGTCATAGCAGTACTTTGCTCCGACTCGCACAGTAGCATATCGTCCTGGGTGTCAAAGCTTTCCTTAGTCGAGGCGCTAAAAACATGCCACGGGTCTTCCCCCTGTATTCCTGTTCAAGGACTACATTAAATGCAGAGTCTTCCAGCTCAGGTTCAAATGTCCTGACTTCTCTGTAGTAAGGTAATGCAGTAGTGAGCATGGCAGTGATTTTCATCCAATGACCTCCCTTCTCTTGTCCACTTCCATGGTCACAGACTGGACTTCTGCTGAGTGTTCAGTGAGAACGAGGCAGGGGCTGGAGGACGGGCTGATGGAGGTCGCAGTGGTTTCACCAGGTGAGAAACTTAGGTCTTCACGTCTTGTCTGTTAGTCATGGGATTGCAATGCAGAGGGGCGATGGTTGACTTGAGGACATGTGCTGCCCAGACTGGATGGCCAGAACAACAGACATCTATTTCTCACAGTTGTGGAGGCTAGAAGTCCAAGATCAAGGTGTGGGCAGGCTCGGTCTCTTTTGAGGCCTCCATCTTCGGCTTGGAGACGGCCGCCTTCTCACTGAGTCCTCACGTGGTCTTTCTTCTGGGCATGCACTTCTATGACTCTTGGGTGTCCAGATTTCCTCTTATAAGGACACTGAATCAGACTGGATTAGGGCCCACCCTATCAGCCTCGTTTTAACTTAGTCACCTCTTTGAAGGCCCTAACTCCAACCCAGTCACATTTTGACTTACTGAGGATTAGGGCTTCAACACATGAAATTTGGGGAACATAATTCAGTCCATAACCCTCTCCATGTACTGGGTGAGCTAAAGAAGTAGCTCTAAGAACTTCATGAAAATAAAATTATGATAAGAAAATAGCATTTAAAAAAATTGTATTGGAAAAAGTATACTGAATTATTTAAATTTTTCTAATTCATTCTGTGTGTATTGTGTTACACTAGGTGCCTCAGAAGGAAAGAGGACCAGGGGCAATAGTTATTTGATAGGAGTTGTTCAGGCTGATTTTTTTTCTACTTTTTTGTCAACTGCTGAAAGGAATTCAAGTTTCTGGTTATCACTGTGGATTTGTCTACTTCTTCCTTTAGTTTTGTTGGTTTTCACTTCATATATTTTGAAACTTTAATATTAGAGGCATACATATTCAGGATTATGTCTTCCTGGTGGACTGATTCTTTTATTGCTATGAAATGCTTCTCTGTCTTGAAGTCTATCTTGACTGATTTTAATATGGTCACACCAGCTTTCTTACATTTACTGTTGCATGATATATCTTTTCCCTTCAATGTGTTTATGTCTTTGTCTTCAAACTGCATCCTTTATAAACAGCATATTACTCAATCTTGCATTTTAAATTCAGCCTATCTGTCTGCCCTTTAATTGGGGAAAATAGTCCATTGACATTTTGTGTAGTTATTGATATGGTTGGATTAAGGTCAATCAATTTGTACTGTTTTCTGTTTGTCATGTGTTTATTAATTATGAAAATATGGTAACACATCTATAGGAGGCTTTGAAAATACAGAACAAGGTGAATATAGTTCCACTATATATTGCAATTATTTTTAAGTAGAAAAATTAAGATTTTTAGTTGAAGTTTCAGTATCAAACTCTCAAAAATGAGTAGAATGAATAGACAGAGAAGTAGAAGGATACAGTAGACCTGGAAAGCACTATGAACCAATTCAACATCATTAAGATTTATACAATTTTCACACAACAATAGGATACAAATTCTATTCAAGTTCCCACAGACTATAAACTAGGAGACACTGGAACATATCCAGGGACATAAGACCAGTTGCAAAAATTTGATGGTCTAAAGGTATGGAAATCATAGTATCTATTCTCTTACCAGTGCGGAATTATGTTAGAGATCAACATCAAAAGATATTTGAAAATAGCCCACTTTTTTTCAAGTGCAATGTCACGTGTTTTTGTTACTCTGTTACTCCTTGTGTTACTGAATCAGGTTGGCTCACAGCAAACCAAAATGATGGGATGCTGAGGCTTGGAGGAGAGAGGGTTTATTTGCAAGACAGCCAAGCAAGGAGATGGGAGAGCAACTCTCAGAACTGCCTCCCTGAAGGCAAGGGGCTCAGGGCATTAATGGAACAAAGAATAAAGAAACAGGACAGTCTGAGGCTTAGGGAGCATGGGGAAAGATGTGGTATTTGTCACTCTGCACAGGTGTACTGAGATGTAGGGTTCTGCATGTTAAAAAGTGGAGGCATTTAGCACAATCTGAGGGTGGATTTTTGGCCCATTGATGTCAAAAGGTCACCAACTGGACACACACATGCCCAACTGGAGGGTCAGTGGTCATATCCAGCCTCAACCAACTAAATTACAACTTGACACAGCTGACTCCAAGTTCCTGGAAAACAACAGAGGCAAATATCTTGTTGTTTGGGCTGTGTGCTGCTTGGAGGACATGCAAGTCTTTAAAACAACCTTGATTAGTAGAAGGAGGTAAAATGATTTTGCCTGTGATTTCATTTTCCCACTTTCTGTTGAACTGAATATTTTCACATAATTTTTAAAAATTTCTTCTATGTTTTGAAAAATCACAGTCCATTTTAAGTTAGTACTTCATGTAAAATGGAAGAAATTTACAATGGTACACTTTCTTTTACTGCATCTTTGTGCTAATGTTGTCATATATTTTACTACTATGGACTTTACAAACTCCATACACTACAACAATACTACTTTTGCTTTAAATATTTATCTTTTAAAGAAGAGAAAAACAATGGCCTTTTAGTATATTTTTGTTGTTGTTCAGTCACTCAATCGTGTCCAGCTCTTTCTGACCCTATGGACTGCAGCACGTCAGGCTTCCCTGACATTCACCAACTCTCGGAGCTTGCTTAAATTCATGTCCATTGATTCGGTGATGCCATCCAACCATCTCACCCTCTGTCATCCCCTTCTCCTTCTGCCTTCAATCTTTCCCTGCATCAGGGTCTTTTTCAATGAGTTGGCTCTTTACATCAGGAGGCCAAAGTATTGGAGCTTCATCTTCTGCATCAGCCCTTCTAATGAATATTCAGGGTTGATTTCCTTTAGGATTGACTGGTTTGATCTCCCTCTGTCCAAGAAACTTCTTGAGAGTCTTCTCTAACACCACAGTTCAAAAGCATCAACTCTTTGACACTCAGCCTTCTATAAAGAATGTCCAGCTCTCACATCCATATATGACTGCTGGAAAAACCATAGCTTTGACTATATGGACCATTGTTGGCAAAGTGATGTCTCTGCTTTTTAATTCTATGTCTAGCTTTTTCATAGCTTTTCTTCCAAAGAACAGCCATTTAATTTCAAGGCTGCAGTCATAGTCTGCAGTGATTTTGGGTCCAAGAAAATAATCTGTCACAGCTTCCATTGTTTCCCCATCTATTTGCCATGAAGTGATTGGACCAGATGTCATAATCTTAGTTTTCTGTATGTTGAGTTTTAAGCCAGCCTTTTCACTCTCCTCTTTCACCTTCATCAAGAGGCTCTTTAGTTCCTCTTTGCTTTCTGCCATAAGGGTGGTGTCATCTGCATATCTGAGGTTATTGATATTTCTCCTGGCAATCTTGAGTCCAGCTTGAGCTTCAACCAGCCTGGCACTTTGCATGATGTACTCTGAATATAAGTTAAATAAGCAGATGACAATATATACCCTTGACATATTCCTTTCCCAATTTTGAACCAGTCCGTTGTTCCATGTGCAGTCCTAGCTGTTGCTTCTTGACTTGCATACAGATTTCTCAGGAGGTAGGTAAGGTGGTCTGATATTCCTGTCTCTTGAAGAATTTCCCAGTTTGTTGTGATCCACACAGTCAAAGGCTTTAGCAAAGTCAATGAAGTAGATGTTTTTCAGGGACTCTCTTGGTTTTTCAATGATCCAATGGATGTTGGCAATTTGATCTTTGGTTTTTCTGCCTTTTCTAATCCAGCTTGTACATCTGGAAGTTCACGGTTCATGTACTGCTGAAGCCTAACTTGAAGGATTTTGAGCATTATCTTGATAGCATGTGAAATGAGTGCAATTGTGCAGTAGTTTGAACATTCTTTGGCATTGTCCTTCTTTGAGATTGGAATGAAAACTGAGTTTTCCAGTCCTGTGGCCACTGTTGAGTTTTCCAGATTTGCTGGCATATTGAGTCACAGCATCATCTTTTAGTATTTGAAATAGCTCAACTGGAATTCCATCACCCCCACCAGCTTTCCTGGTAGTGATGCTTCCTAAGGCCCACTTGACTTCACACTCCAGGATGTCTGGCTCTAGGTGAGTGATCACACCACTGTGGTTATCCAGGTCATTAGTATATTCACCTACTTACTATTTTCCCTGCTCTTCATTTCTTCCTGTAAATCTGAGATTCCACCTGGTTTCATTTCTCTTTTAGTCTAAGGAGTTGCTTTAGCATTTCTTACAGTGTAGGTCTGCTGACAACAAATTCTTTCAATTTCCATTTATTAGAAAATGTTTTTATTTTATGCCTCCCCTCCCCCTCTCTTTAAAGTCAACTTTAAGAAAAGTGACTACTTCATGGCTTTCTCAGCAGCTCTCAGAAGTCTATGGCCCTGTGTTCACTGTGTATTATGGCGTGAAACCCACTGTGGTGCTGTATGGATATGAAGCAGTGAAGGAAGCTCTGGTTGATTTGGGAGAAGAGTTTTCTGGAAGAGGCAGTCTTCCACTGCCTGCAAGAATTTGTGAAGGACATGGTAGGTGGTGGAGGAAGCTGGTGGAGTAGAAGGATGTGCGCTCATCTTCTCCTGTGAGAACGCCAAAATTAGAACTCACTGCAGAACAACTGTTGACAGGAGAATGTTGGATCTTGCCAAAAAAAAAAAATGCCCCATGTCCAAGGGCAAAGGAGAAGCCCTAGGAAAATGGTAGGAGGGGCGAAATTGTATTTAGAATCAAATACTATACCCACTAGAGACCCTCAGAGGGCTCAAACAAACCTTGTGTGCACCAGGACTCAGAGACCCCACAGGGACTGAGCCAGAACTGTGTCTGAGTGTCTCCTGTGGAGGTACAGGTCAGTGGTGGCCTGCCGCAGGGCCAGGGGCTCTGTGGTGCAACAGGCCTGGGTATGGCATAAGCTCTCTTGGAGGAGGTTGCCATTAACCCCACCATAGGACTGCCAGAACTTCCACAGGACTGGGGAAACAGACTCTTGGAGGGGAAAAACAGAACCTTGTGAGCACCAGGACCCAGGAGAAAGGAGAAGTGACTCCAAAAGAGACTGACGCAGAGTTGCCTGTGAATGTCTAGGAGTCTCCGGCGGAAGCATGGGTCGGCGGTGGCCTGCTGCAGGGTCGGGGCACTGAGTGCAGCAGTGCACCTGTGGGACCTTTTGAGGGAGGTCGCCATTATCTTCATTACCCCACAATAGTTTGGCCTCAGATCAAACAACAGGGAGGGAACAGAGCCCTCATCAACAGAAAATTGGATTAAAGATTTACTGAGCATGGCCCCGGCCATCAGAACAAGACCCAGTTTCCCCCTCAGTCAGTCTCTTCCATCAGGAAGCTTCCATAAGCTTCTTAACCTTCTCCATCAGAGGGCAGACAGAATGAAAACCACCATCACAGAAAACTAATCAAGCTGATCACATGAACCACAGCCTTGTCTAACTCAATGAAACTATGAACCATGCCTTGTAGGGTCACCCAAGATGGATGGGTCATGGTGGAGAATTCTGACAAAACATGGTCCACTGGAGAAGGGAATGGCAAACCACTTCAGTATTCTTGCCTTCAGAACCCCAAGAACAGTATGAGAAGGAAAAAAGATAGGATACTGAAAGATGAACTCCCCAGGTCAGTAGGTGCCCGATATGCTACTGGAGATCTGTGGAGAAATAACTCCAGAAAGAATGAAGAGATGGAGCCAAAGCAAAAACGACACCCAGTTGTGGATGTGATTGGTGATAGAACAAGGTCCGATGCTGTAAAGAACAATATTGCATAGGAACCTGGAATGTTAGGGCCATGAATCAAGGAAAATTGGAAGTGGTCAAACAGGAGATGGCAAGAGTAAACGTTGACATTTTAGGAATCAGTGAACTAAGATGGACTGAAATGGACGAATTTAACTCAGATGACTATTATATCTACTACTGTGGGCAGGAATCCCTTAGAAGAAATGGAGTAGCTCTCATAGTCAAGGAAAGAATCCGAAATGCAGGACTTGGGTGCAATCTCAAAAACGGCACAATGATTTCTGTTCGTTTCCAAGGCAAACCATTCAATATCACGGTAATCCAAGTCTATGCCCTGACCACTAATGCTGAAGAAGCTGAAGTTCAACGGTTTTATGAAGACCTACAAGACCTTCTAGAACTAACACTCAAAAAAGATGTCCTTTTCATTATAGGGGACTGGAATGCAAAAGTAGGAAGTCAAGAGATTCCTGGAGTAACAGGCAAATATGGCCTTGAAGTACAAAATGAAGCAGGGCAAATGCTAACAGAGTTTTGCCAAGAGAACGTACTGGTTATAGCGAACACCCTCTTCCAACAACACAACAGAAGACTCTACACATGGACATTACCAGATGGTCAATACCCAAATCAGATTGACTATATTCTTTGCAGCGAAAGATGGAGAAGCTCTATACAGTCAGCAAAAACAAGACCAGGAGCTCACTGTAGCTCAGATCATGAACTCCTTTTTGCAAAATTCAGATTTAAATTGAAGAAAGTAGCAAAAACCACTAGACCATTCAGGTATGACCTAAATCAAATCCCTTACAGTGGAAGTGACAAATAGATTTGAAGGATTAGATCTGATAAACAGAGTGCCTTAAGAACTATGGACAGAGGTTTGTGACATTGTACAGGAGGCAGGGATCAAGACCATCCCCAAGAAAAAGAAATGCAAAAAGACAAAATGGTTGTCTGAGGAGGCCTTACAAATAGCTGAGAAAAGAAGAGAAGCTAAAGGCAAAGGAGAAAAGGAAAGATATACCCATCTGAATGCAGAGTTCCAAAGAATAGCAAGGAGAGATAAGAAAGCCTCCTCAGCGATCAATGCAAAGAAATAGAGGAAAACAATAGAATGGGAAAGACTAGAGATATCTTCAAGAAAATTACAGATACCAAGGGAACATTTCATGCAAGGATGGGCACAATTAAGGACAGAAATGGTGTGGACCTAACGGAAGCAGAAGATATTAAGAAGAGGTGGCAAGAATACACAGAAGAACTGTACAAAAAAGATCTTTATGACTCAGATAACCACGATGGTGTGATAACTCACCTAGAGCCAGACATCTTGGAATGCAAAGTCAAGTGGGCCTTAGGAAGCATCACTATGAACAAAACTAGTGGAGATGATGGATTTCCAGATGAGCTATTTCAAATTCTAAGAGATGATGCTGTGAAAGTGCTGCACTCAACATGTCAGCAAATTTGGAAAACTCAGCAGTGGCCACAGGACTGGAAAAGGTCAGTTTTCATTCCAATCCCAAAGAAGGGCAATGCTAGAGAATGTTCAAACTACCACACAATTGTACTCATCTCACAGGCTAGCAAAGTAGTGGTCAAAATTCTCCAAGCCAGGCTTCAACAGTATGTGAACTGTAAACTTCCAGATGTTTAAGCTGGATTTAGAAAAGGCAGAGGAACCAGAGATCAAATTGCCAACATCCATTGGATCATCGAAAAAGCACGAGAGTTCCAGAAAAACATCTACTTCCACTTTATTGACTATGCCAAAGCCTTTGACTGTGTGGATCACAACAAACTATGGAAAATTTTGAAAGAGATGGGAATACCAGACCATCTGACCTGCCTGCTGAGAAATCTGCATGCAGGTCAAGAAGCAACAGTTAGAACTGGACGTGGAACAACAGACTGGTTCCAAATAAGGAAAGGAATACGTCAAGGCTGCGTATTGTCACCCTGCTTGTTTAACTTATACGCAGACTAGATCATGTGAAATGCCAGGCTGGATGAAGCACAAGCTGGAATCAAGATTGCCTGGAGAAATATCAATAACCTCAGATATGCAGATGACACCACCCTTATGGCAGAAAGTGAAGAAGAACTAAAGAACCTCTTGATGAAAGTGAAAGAGGAGAGTGAAAACGTTGGCTTAAAACTCAACATTCAGAAAACTGAGATCCTGGCATCTGGTTCCATCACTTCATTGCAAATACATAGGGAAATAATGGAAACAGTGAGAGACTTTACTTTTTTGGGCTCCAAAATCACTGCAAATGGTGACAGCAGCCATGAAATTAAAAGATGCTTGCTCCTTGCAAGAAAATCTATGACCAACCTAGATAGCATATTAAAAAGCAGAAACAGTACTTTGCCAACAAATATCCATCTAGTCAAAGCTTTGGTTTTTCCAGTAATCATGTATGAATGTGAGAGTTGGAATATAAAGAAAGCTGAGTGCCGAAGAATTGATGCTTTTGAACTGTGGTGTTGGAGCAGACTCTTGAGAGTCCCTTGGACTGCAAGGAGATCCAACCTGTCCATCCTAAAGGAAATCAGTACTGAATATTCACTGGAAGGACTGATGCTGAAGCTGAAACTCCAATACTTTGGCCACCTGATGTGAAGAACTGATTCCTTGGAAAAGACCCTGATTCTGGGAAAGATTGAAAGCAAGAGGAGAAGGGGATGAGAGAGGATGAGATGGTTGGATGGCATCACCGACTCATGAGTTTGAGTAAACTCCGGGAGTTGGTGATGGACAGGGAAGTCTGGAGTGCTGCAGTCCATGGGGTCGCAAAGAGTCGGACATGACTGAGTGACTGAACTGAAGTGAACTCCCCCTCTCACTGATAATTTTGGGGGATTTAGAAATTTGAGTTGATAGTGGTAGCTTTTTTTTTCTTGTGGCTCTTTCATGGTTCATTTTCTGACTTCTTGTTAACATTGTTTTGCATAGTTCCATTGAATATAGTGCATATTTTTCTCTGGCTTCTGTTAAGACTTTTTCTAATTTTTTAAAAAAAATTTAAAAATAATTTGTTTGTTTCTTTCTGGCTGTGCTGGATTCATGGCTGCACAGGTTTTTCTCTCGTTGGGGCAAGTGGGGGCCACTCTCTAGTGTGGAGTGAGAGCTTCTCATGGCGGTGGCTTCTCTTGTGGCAGAGCGTGGCTCTAGGCATGCAGGCTTCAATAGCTGTGGCTCCTGGGATCCAGAACACAGGCTCAATAGTTGTGGCACACAGGTTTAGTTGTTCCACAGCAGGTGGGATCTTCTTGGACCAGGGATGAAACCCATATCTCCTGCATTGGCAGGCAGATTCTTTATCCCTGAACCACCAGGGAAGTCCAGTTTTTCTGCATTTTTGAGACTGGTTTATCTTGGTGTATTTTTGTTTCTGTGTATCCTGCATGGGTTTCACTGAGCTTCTTGGGTCTGTAAACTGACTTTCAAACAAAATCTAAATTTTTTAAAACGTTTGAGAGTTCTTTAAATGAAATGAAAACATTTCATCCATCTTCCCCTCAAATATTTTTTCCTTCTATTCTCTTTCTCTTTTCATTCTGATACTCCCATTACACATATGTTAGATCATTGGTATTGCCCCTAAGGTCACCAAGAATCTGTTCATTAATGTTTTTTTCTCTTGTTCTTTAAGTTGGATGATTTATTTTGATTTTTCTTCAGGCTCACTGACTTTTTCTTATGTAGTCTCTATCTTGCTGTTAAGCCTATCTCATGAATATTTTATTTCAGGTGATGTAATTTTCAGTTATAGAATTTCCATCTGGTTATTTGTTATTTCCATTTCTATGCTGAGGTTTCGTACCTGTTTACTGTTTATTTTTTCTGTTAAATCTTTAAACATATTTATAATGGCTACTTTCACGTCCTTGTCTGCCAATTTTAATACTAGGTCATGACTGCGTCTATGAATGAAGCTTTATAGGAACACCACAATGCTAGTTATTTGCATATTTCTGTGGCTGTTTTCATGTTCAATCACAGTACTGAGAGACTGAGCAAGAGATTATATGACTTTAAGCTTAAAATATTTACTATCTGAGCTTGTAAAAATTTTTTGCCAACGTCTGCTCTCGATCTCCTGCACTTGAGGACATGATTCTTTCTGCTACACATGACCTTCCTGCTGCCTCAGGAGATGCTCACAGCCTGGCAAGGCCTGCCCCCACTGGCTGGGCTGGAACTCCAAAGCCTTCCAGCGCTGAGCTGTTTCTGGGGTCTCCATTCAGCGCTCAGTCCTGCAGCAGAGTCTGTCCATGGGGCCTTGTGGAGATTCGCTCTGATGTGCATATCCTCACCCACAACTAAGGATCTGTTAGGAGCTCTCATGAAGACTTCTAGGAACTCATGTTTGCAGTTCCCTGATCTCTGGTACTGTGCCCTACACATTCCAGACATCTAGCAGCCCTGAGCTTCAGTCTCTGCCTCTTCTGCTTGGAAGACTGTTATGCTCTGCCCGGGCTTCACTTCTTGGCCACAGTGGTTTGGAAGGTTTTTCTAGGCAAAGAGCCAGGGTGAACGCGCTGCTCACTTTGTGGGCTTCCTTCCTTTCTCCCAAGGTTCTCAGTCCTATGCTGCCTGGTGTCCAGTGTCTGAAAATAATTGCTGTATTTATTTGTCATTTATAGTTATTTATGGAAGGAAGAGAAGTCTAAAACTGGTTGCTATAATGTGACAAGAGGCAGAAGTTTCTCTTTATTCCTTTTCTATTCTTAAATCTTGTCATATACAATTATGACTTAGTTAATAAACCCTGAATTATAGTAAGGAAAAACATATTTGAACATGAGATGGTGTAAATACTTCTCTTTAGCTTATTGGCCTAGCCCTCTGTCCTTGCACTTTGTTACTGGTGATATCTTCCATTCACAAACTTCAATTTTATTTTTTTTTGGAAAAAAAGATTTTATGACTTTTATGACCATGCTCTTCTACACTTACAGAAAATGTTTACATCCATTGCACCATTATGCATTTGATTTTATCCTCTGAGTTAGAAAATAACACAAAGCTAGCAGCACTGTTTTCCTATTCTAAGAAACATTTTTGTATAGGAAAAAAGAGATGTTTCTTCTAGTACCTAAATTTAAACTTCCAGAAGTTGGAGATAGGCTGTGCTTATAGAAGGCAGTATATTATGCTGAATTGTCAAAATCCCAACTTGTATTGCTAAACTTCTGTGACACAAAGGAGTTCTAAATTAGAGGATTAATTTGAGCTCCTTTCTCAAAATTTTAGTTATTTTGCATTTTGTCTCAATTTTAGAACTTATGCTATTGCACCAAGATATCTTGGTTTTAAACTACTACTTGATTTTAAATTACTAAGCATCTCTTGGATGTCAAAGTGATAAGCATCAGTTTGAATTTTTGCAATTAGTGCCTATAGGCACAGTGATAAATTACTGTCCAGAAGAGGTAACTGAACATTCTCAGATGTGTATACATCATGTCATAAGGAGAACTATAGAAAGAATTAAGGCTGGTGATGGAGGTGTTAACTGTGAATTTCTCAGTATTATTAAGGGCTGTTTTAAGTGTAGAAAAGACTATTTAGAAGCTGGTTAAGTTTTAAGAGTTAATGATAAATTTAAAATCATATTTTCCCTTAAACTTCAAAGATTAGTCTACAAATCTTATTTTGTTTGTAGTCCAAGCAAAGTTTGAAGTCATTTGTAAGGGTCTTTGAAGGCAGGAGGAGAAGGGGAGGACAGTGGATAAGGTAGGTGGATGGCACCACTGACTCGATGGACATGAGTCTGAGTAAGCTCCAGGAGCTGGTGATGGACAGGGAAGCCTGGCGTGCTGCAGTCCATTGGGTCGCAGAGTTGGACACGACTGAACGACTGACCAGACCCCATGCACTGCAGCACACCAGGCTTCCCTGTTCATCAGCATCTCCTGGAGCTTGTTCAAACTCATGTCCATTGAGGTGGTAATGCCATCCACCCATCTCATCCTCTGTCTTCCCCTTCTCCTCCTGCCTTCAATCTTGCCCAGCATCAGGGTCTTTTCAATGAGTCAGTTCTTTGCATCAGGTGACCAAAGTACTGGAGTTTCAGCTTCAGCATCAGTCCTTCCAATGAGTATTCAGGACTGATTTCCTTTAGGATGGACAGGTTGGATCTCCTTGCAGTCCAAGAGACTCTCAAGAGTCTTCTGCAACACCACAGTTCAAGAGCATCAATTCTTCGGCGCTCAGCTTTCTTTATAGTCCAACTCTCACGTTCATACATGACTACTGGAAAAACCATAGTTTTGACTAGATGGACCTTTACTGGCAAAGTAACGTCTCTGCTTTTTAATATGCTGTCTAGGTTGGTCATAGATTTTCTTGCAAGGAGCAAGCATCTTTTAATTTCATGGCTGCAGTCACCATTTGCAGTGATTTTGGAGCCCCAAAAAATAAAGTCTCTCACTGTTTCCATTATTTCCCTATGTATTTGCCATGAAGTGATGGGACCGGATGCCAGGATCTCAGTTTTCTGAACGCTGAGCTTTAAGCCAACGTTTTCACTCTCCTCTTTCACTTTCATCAAGAGGCTCTTTAGTTCTTCTTCCCTTTCTGTCATAGGGTGGTATCATCTGCATATCTGAGGTTATTGATATTTCTCCAGGCAATCTTGATTCCAGCTTGTGCTTCATCCAGCCTGGCATTTCACATGATCTACTCTGCATATAAGTTAAATAAGCAGGGTGACAATATACAGCCTTGATATACTCTTTTTCCTATTTGGAACCAGTTTGTTGTTCCACGTCCAGTTCTAACTGTTGCTTCTTGACCTGCATGCAGATTTCTCAGCAGGCAGGTCAGGTGGTCTGGTATCCCATCTCTCTAAGAATTTTTCACAGTTTGTCGTGATCCACACAGTCAAAGGCTTTGGCATACTCAATAAGGCAGAAGTAGATGTTTTTCTGGAACTCTGTTGCTTTTAAGATGATCCAATGGATGTTGGCAATATGATCTCTGGTTCCTCTGCCTTTTGTAAATCCAGCTGGAACATCTGGAAATTCACGGTTCACCTATTGTTGAAGCCTGGCTTGTTGAATTTTGAGCATTACTTTGCTAGCCTGTGAGATGAGTGCAATTGTGTGGTAATTTGAGCATTCTTTGGCATTGCCTTTCTTTGGGATTAGAATGAAAACTGATCTTTTCCAGTCCTGTGGCCACTGCTGAGTTTTCCAAATTTGCTGGGATATTGAGCGCAGTACTTTCCTAGGATCATCTCTTAGGATTTGAAATAGCTTATCTGGAATTCCATCACCTCCACTAGCTTTGTTCATAGTGATGCCTCCTAAGGCCCACTTGACTTTGCATTCCAAGATGTCTGGCTCTAGGTGAGTGACCACACCATCATGGTTGTCTGGGTCATGAAGATCGTTTTTGTATAGTTCTGTGTATTCTTGCCACCTCTTTTTAGTATCTTCTGCTTCTGTTAGGTCCGTACCATTTCTGTCCTTAATTGTGCCCATCTTTGCATGAAATGTTCCCTTGGTATCTGTAATTTTTTTGAAGATATCTCTAGTCTTTCCCATTCTATTATTTTCCTCTATTTCTTTGCATTGATCACTGAGGAAGGCTTTCTTATCTCTCCTTGCTATTCTTTGGAACTCTGCATTCAAATAAGTATATCTTTCCTTTTCTCCTTTGCCTTTAGCTTCTCTTCTTTTCTCAACTATTTGTAAGGCCTCCTCAGACAACCACTTTGTCTTTTTTCATTTCTTTTCCTTGGGGATGGTCTTGATCCCGGCCTCCTGTACAATGTCACAAACCTCCATCCATAGTTCTTCAGGCACTCTGTTTATCACATCTAATCCCTTGAAGCTATTTGTCACTTCCACTGTATAATCATAAGGAATTTGATTTAGGTCATACCTGAATGGTCTAGTGGTTTTTGCTACTTTCTTCAATTTAAATCTGAATTTTGCATTAAAGAGTTCATGATCTGAGCCACAGTAAGGTCCTGGTCTTGTTTTTGCTGACTGTATAGAGATTCTCCATCTTTGGCTGCAAAGAATATAATCAATCTGATTTTGGTATTGACCATCTGGTAATGTCCATGTGTAGAAGAGTCTTCTGTTATGTTGTTGGAAGAGGGTGTTTGCTATGACCAGTGCATTCTCCTGGCAAAAGAGAGCCTTTGCCCTGCTTCATTTTGTACTCCAAGGCCATATCTGCCTGTTACTCCAGGAATCTCTTGACTTCCTACTTTTGCATTCCAGTCCCCTATAATGAAAGGGACATCTTTTTTGGGTGTTAATTCTAGAAGATCTTGGAGGTCTTGTAGCACCCAAATACTGCACTTCAGACTCTTTCGTTGACTATGAGGGCTACTCCATTTCTTCTAAGGGATTCCTGCCCACAAATAGTAGATATAATGGTTATCTGAGTTAAATTCATCCATTCCAGGCCATTTTAGTTCACTGATTCCTAAAATGTTGACGTTCACTCTTGCCATCTCCTGTTTGACCACTTCTAATTTGCCTCGATTCATGGACCTAACATTTCAGGTTTCTATGCAGTATTGTTCTTTACAGCATTGAGTTTTACTTCCATCACCAGTCACATCCACAACTGGGTGTTGTTTTTGCTTTGGCTCCGTCTCTTCATTCTTTCTGGTGTTGTTTCTCCACTCTTCTCCAGTAGCATATTGGGCAACTACCAATCTGGGGAGTTCATCTTTCAGTGTCCTATCTTTTTTCCTTTTCATACTGTTCATGGGATTCTGAAGGCAAGAATACTGAAGTGGTTTGCCATTCCCTTCTCCAGTGGACCATGTTTTGTCAGAATTCTCCACCATGACCCATCCATCTTGAGTGGTCCTACATTGCATGGCTCATAGTTTCATTGAGTTAGACAAGGCTCTGTTTTGGTTATTTAATGGATTTGTCAATTAAACACCTTCAGACATTTTAAATTACATTTATATATTTAATATATTTCACTTCTTTATCTCTAAAAATTGTTTGACTAATAAACCTCCCCAGGGGCTTAAATTATTCTTATAAATTCAACATGCTAAACTTAAATGCAACAAAGTTAAAATTCTCTTAATGTTAGTGCTATTCCCCAAATTTAAATGATTTCAACACCAAGAAACAAGTCTATATTGGGTACTCAGTTAACACATTTAAAGTATAAATTAGAAATTTGACACTCTAATTGATTTAATTCTCCTAAGTATTCCTAATACAGAAGATTCTAAATTTGCACATATCCCCTAATCTCATAGAACAACAATATGGCTTTGATTATCTTAAATATTTCTGTGCTTGATTCTGAATCTTCCTGGAGTTGAAAGGTACTTGTTCCCAATGGAAACCATTTTACTGTCCTACATAGTTTTGGGATTACTGCCTCTGCTTGCCTGAGTTTAGACAATGACTGGAAATCTCAGGAGGCTTACTGTATTCTTTTTGGTGACTGTGATGGGACACACTATATCTAGTTCTTGCAGCTTTGACATCGACTCTGTGATTGGCTCTTTCTGAGAGCCAAGCAGTCCTTTAACCCTCAAACATCTAATCTCTGCAGGGAAGTCTACCACTCCTCCTTCTTTGACTTTTAAGATTTGTAAATAAGTGTCCTTTACGTACTACAACTCTGTAACACTTCAAATTTTACGGAATCCCACAGAGCTCTTGTGCATTTTAAGATGATATCAAACTGAATTTTAGAACTCTCCCCTGACTCCTAATTTTCCCCAGCTTCCAGGGTCACAGTCCAGAGAAACCTGTCAGGGATTCCTGAGTCGTGCTGCCGGAGGACTTGCACAAACCCTCGTAACCATAGATATAACATTCGTGATTTTTCTCAGAACAATCTTACTTGTTTCCTGGAATCAGGTATCTATAGGTGCTTCCTTTTGCTTGTATAACAGATGATTTTCAAGTTGTATTTTCAAGATTTTCAACTGGCCATGCAGTTATGAGCTATCTTGGTTTTCAGCCCTGGGTTATGATAACACTGCTTCTCCGCTCCTTCCTCTACCACCATCCAGCCTCCTGCTTCTTCTTTTCTCTATAACACATGGTAAGTGAGTACCTGCTTTCAGCTGAGTGTGGTTCTAGAATAAAAAGATAGATAAGATAGAGGTTAAATCAATAAACACTAAAAATGATTTAAAACTTTAAAAAATTGAGATAAAACTTTCATATAGTAAGATGACTCATTTTAAGTATTAATATAAGCTCAATGAATTACCAATAACTTAGAAGTTTTCATACGTGGGCCTTCAAACTGACCATTCAAGCGAAAGTTCATTCATTTTATTGGGATATTGTGCTCATTGGTATTGAATTTTTAATAAAATTTCAGTTATCCCCTAATGAGCACAATATCCCAAATAAAATGAATGGACTTTGGCTTGAATTGTCAGTTTGAAGCCCATTACTCAGAAATTTATGCATTGCTGGTTTGGAGCAGGGTCAGTATACTAAGGCCTATGGAACAGCACGGACTATTTCTGTGTGGCCTGAGAGCTAAGAATGTTTTTTATATTTTTAAAGAACGTAAGACAAAATAGAAGGGGGAGGAGAAAGAGAAGAAACAGAGACTATATGTGGACTGCAAAACTTAAAATATTTACTATCTGACCCTGTGCAGAAACGTTTGCTGGTCCTGGAGCCCTAGAGGAAAGAAAGCTAACTGCCAGCCAAGGATAATGGTGGCTTTTCTTTGCTCTCAAGCCCAGGAAGCCAGATGTGTCAACAGCCTTCTTTCTGACTGGCATTAACATGTTGCTCAATTAGAAAAGGGTTTAAATTTTTACTAGCTTATGTCAGCCCCACCTAGTGAAGTTAAATACAAGGAAGAGTTTGCCCAAGCACTGTGCCAGAACCACTAAGTCAGGACACAGAGGTCATTGACCTTAATCCTGAAATGAACTCAACAGTTCAGAAATACAGGAAGATTTATGGCTATGTTGAACTATTTTCAAGGTTGTGAGTGTATTTTGAAGACTTTGTCACAGATACTGTCATCATTGGCTGGCTAAGGGATCCCCTGGGACCTTTGCAGTAGGTGTGTGTGTGGGGGGATGGCGCACAGAAATCAGGGAGTGGATGCCAGGGGCTGTGAGTTAATTTCCAACCTTATCCCCATCTCTCTTTCTCCAGATGATCCACATGCCTCCTCAGGTCTGTCCAGTTTGCAGTGTGCTTCCGCTGTCAATTTCCTCTCCAGAGGGGAGTTCTGGTTCTTATCAGGCAGCTGGACCAGCTTTGGGTCTGATAACTGAAAAGGGTCAGTGGGGGAATTCCAGTGGTGATGTTAGAATCATTGTTGAGGTTTGGGTTGGTCTGTATTGTTGCACTGACTATGGTTACTGGCATACAGAGGGGGTTAGAAATAACTGGGAGTGTAGTTAGGCTCTAATAAAAATGGGTGGGTCTTGCGGGAAAGTTTGCCATGGAAAGGAAAATAGCGTGCAAGCTAGGAAATATGTGCAAAAGCCAAGTTACACAGGCTGAACTAAGATGCCTGGGGTTAGAGACATTGCCATTTGCTGGGTTCCAGGCTCAGCAGGGCACACTGCACACCAGGCTTATGGCAGGAGAATGAAATACCCACCCTGCTCATTTGTACCGTCTCTAGAAGCCTTGGCCTGGCTGTGGGGTCTGGGCTTGTTGGCTGGAGGCTGGATGCCAGTAGCTGGGTATGGTTGGGTTGGTAAGGCTCAGGATGGACAGCACTGGTCCATCCAATAAAAACCAATATTATTGAATAGAATATTTGATGACGCTTGTCATTTTATTGAGCAATTACTATGTGACAGACACCTTATAAACAATATCCCTACTCCTTACTACAGGTAAGTTGAATGCTGCCTTATTTTACAGAGCAGCAACTATAGGTCAATGAAGCAAAGTGATTAACTCTATTCAAGCAACTAAGTGGCAGAACTGGGCAATGGATCCAGATCTCTGAGTCCAAAGAATAAAAACCACTTAATTTTATACTCAGTGTTCTTTCCATAAGGGACACTTACCATATGCTATAACCAAAAGCCGAAACCCAAAAGTCAGTCATCGTGCATCCTAGAATATACATACCTACCCATGCAGAGGTTGAGATCTATCTATGGACTTTGGATTCAAAATAACTCTGATCTCAGAATCCTTTGAAATGTTAATATAAAGAATTTAGACAATTTAAACTGAACATCTTTTTTGTGTGTGTCAGGCACTATGCTAGCTGCTTAGTTTGTGACAGCAAATGAAATACACATGGTCATGGCCCTCACTGAGCTTCCAATAGAAGGTATTAGAGAGGCATTAAACAAGTAAGTAAGGTAATAGGTATGTAATTGCAAATTATGCAAATGTCTACCAAGAAAAGGACTGGGGTGATATGAAAGGGAGGTTAATAAGGGATGGTACTTTAGATTAAGGGACCAGGGAGGGTCTTTTAGAGGCAGTGACATTTAAGTGGAAACCTGAAGGATGAGCTGGAACCAGCTAGAGCAGTGGTCCTCATCTGGGGACATTTGCCCCCAGGGGACATTTGGCAGTGCCAAGAGACATTTTGGTTATCACAACTGAGCAGAGTATAGGAGGGGAGTTGGTAGTGTTGCTGGCATCTAGTGGGTAGAGGCCAGAGATGTCGCTAAACTTCGTACAGTGCAAAAGACAAATCCATGGCAAGGAATTTTCAGGTCCCCAATTTTCAGGCAATGGTCCTGAGGCTGAGAACCAGCATGTGGGAGAATCAGCATTTGGGAAGGCTCCTGGTCCCAGGCGGGCTTAGTGCTTGATGCAGCCCAGAAGTGGTGAGAGCAGTGGCATGACTGAGGCCAGTCGGTGAGGGGGAGCCAAGAAGGATGAGCCATTCATCAAGAGCCACAGAATGGGTCATTATACAGCTTTAGATCTTATTGCAAATCCTCAGTGAGCCTGCTCCTTCATCCATTTCAAAAGTAGGGATGCAATCAAGTTTCTGTTGTCCAGGAATTTCCAGATGGACTAACTTCAAATAAGAAGGAAGTGTTGGGGTGTGGGGAGGAAAGAAATAGGTGAGGGGGATTTAGAGGTACCAACCTGCAGTAACAAAATAAGTGAGTCACAGGCATGAAATGCACAATGTGGGGAATATATTCAATAATTATGTAAATCTCTGTATGATGACAGATGGTAACTAGACTTATCATCGTGATCACTTTGAAATCTATAGAAATATCCAATCACTATTGTGTAACAGGAACTAGCATAGTGTCGTAAGTCAATTATACTTCAAAGCAAGCAAACAAACTCATAGAAAAAGAGATCAAATTCGTGGTTACCAGAGGTGAGGGGTGGAGGAGGGGAATTGGAGGAAGACAATCAAAAGGCACAAATTCCCAGCTGTGAGATAAGTAAGTCCTAGGAATGTAATGTATAACGTGATAAGTATAATTAGTACTGTTGTATCTTGCATATGAAAATTGAGAGTAAATTTTTTGTATTTCTTTACTTTTGCATCTGTGTGAGATGATAGATGTTCACTACACTTACTGTGATCATCATTTCATGATATATGTGAGTCGGATCATCCTTCTGTCCACCACAGCTTATGCAGTGCTGTTTGTCAATTCTATCTAATAAAACTGGAAGAAAAGAGATAGAAGGAAGCCTGGGCTGAAGCACTGCATTAACACTTTCTTTTCCTGTTTTTAGTAGTACAGTCTGCAGTAGAAAAGCATCTTGTACATTTTGAAGCACAAATTACCAGGTCAGATGCTGCCTATTGACTTTCTTGTACCTTTAACTAGACTTTTCCATCAAACTCTACACATCGTCTTGATCTCTTTTACATGTGCCCACAAGTATCTTGCTGGGGCTGACAGTATAACCCTATAGACAAAGTCGGACTGAGTCACTTTTAATGGTTCACCCATTTCCAGAAAAATGCAGTGTTACGAAAATTCCCATAAGTTTTTCTACATTACTTTATGTAGAAGCAAAAAGGTGAAAAAAAAAATCTTGCTACAAATGGAGAAGGAAATGGCAACCCACTCCAGTATTCTTGCCTGGCAAATCCCATGAACAGAGGAACCTGGAGGGCTACAGTCCATTGGGTCATGGAGAGTCGGGCACGACTGCGTGACTAACACAAAGTAGGAGCAAAAAGGTAAAAAAAAAAAATTCTTGCTACAGATGTCAGTGGGTGACATTGCACAAGCTTCAGAACATACATGTTTTTAATCTATGAAGTTGGCATTTAATTAATGGACTGATTTCTTAACTATTTTGGTATTGTTGCAATCCAGAGCAAAGGTTGGACATCCTAACTGCTTAATGGAGGGGACTAAAGAAAGTAAAATGTAAAGAAAATTCTGCCAATGATAAGATTTTAAACCAGCCCTCGAAGAAGCAATTTATTAAAATAAATATATATTTATAAATATATGAATATGAAACCATATATTTCACATATATAAGTATATACATATGAAACTCTGCAAGTAAATAGATAAAACAAAGTAAGGACACTGCAGAAATACTAATGTATTCACTCCTGAATTCTCTTCAGACCAAGCATTGCACACAAGCTGGCAATTTTCAGCCCTGGCTGCATTTCCTGAAACTTTCCCCAACTAACCTTTTTTACTTTGCTGGGAACTCCTGGCACCAGAGACTGCTTCTTTCTTTTTTTTAATAATTTTTAAGCTCATTTGCCTGGCGCCTCAGGAAGCATCCAGTGTTGTGACAGGTGGATGGATGAATGGATAGGGGAACTGGACATTTAATTTTGAACTGCCCTATCCTTAAGTGTTTATTGGATCTGTAGGACAAAACGCGGTAACCTCTGCTGTGAGCTGGGCAGCCTGTCCCCATGGTCATCAGCTGACACAGTCGCCAGTGACTTCTTGGTGTAACGTGGAGGCTTCCAGCCAATGTCCTCACGACATCTAATCATTATCTCATTATCTTTCAGACTGAAAATACCATAACAAGGGTGGATCTTGAAAATATGACACTAAGTGAAATGTCAGAAAGAAAGACAAATACTGTAGACAGAAAGAAAAACATATGGTCCCACTTATATGTGGAATCTAAAAACAGAAACAAAAAACAACCCAGTGTATAGATAGAGAGAACAGATTGGTGGTTCTGGTGGGGAGAGGGCTTGAAATGGGTAAAGGGGGTCAAAAGCTACAGACTTCCAGTTATAAGACAAATAAGTTCTGAGGATGTAATGAACAACATGGTGACTATAGTTAATAACAACTGTATTATATACTTGAAAATTTCTTAGTGAGTTGTTGTTCAGTCACTAAGCTGTGTCTGACTCTTTGCAACCCCATGAACTGCAGCATGCCAGGCTTCCCTGTCCTTCACTGTCTCCCAGAGTTTGCGCAAACTCATGTCAGTTGAGTCAGTGATGCCATCCAACCATCTCATCCTCTGTCACCCCCTTCTCCTCTTGCCCTCAGTCTTTCCCAGCATTAGGGTCTTTTTCCAAAGAGTCGGCTCTTTGCATCAGCTAAGTGAGTAGATCTTAGAAATTTTCATTACAAGAAAAAAATTTTTGTAATTGTGTATGGTGATGGGTTTTAACTAGATTGATTATAGTGATCATTTTGCTACCCACTCCAGTATTCTTGTCTGGAGAATTCCATGGACAGAGGAGCTTGGTGGACTACAGTCTGTGGGGTCACAAAGAGTAGGACACAACTGAATGACTAACACTTTCACACACTTTTGCAATATATACAAATATTGAATCATTATATTATACACCTGAAACTAACAGAATACTGTGCTTGCATGCTCATTTGCTCAGTTGTATCCGACTCTTTGCAACCTCATGGACTGTATCCTGCCAGGCTCCTCTGTCCACAGGACTTTCTAGGCAAGAATACTAGAATGGATTGCCATTTCCTCCTCCAGGGGATCCTCCAGACCCAGGGATCGAACCTGAGTTTCCTGCATCTCCTGCATTGGCAGGCAGAAACTTTACCATTGAGCTACCTGTTACATGTCAGTTATATCACAATTTAGGACTTCGCTGGTGATCCAGTGGTTAAAGCTCTGCCCTTCCAATGCAAGGGATACAGATTCCATCCCTGGTTGGGGAACTAAGATCCCACATGTTGCATGGCCTATGTATATATTAGATATATATACACCACAATTTTGAAAAACGAAAAAAAGTAGAGTGAATGATAAAAATAGACTGAAAGTGAGTGCTGCTGAGGATTTTTCTGTAATGTGTGTTTTCTGTGTTCTTCATACTCTTAATTACTTATGATTTTAAGTTTCAGGAAATGGAGCTAGTTATTTTTTAGTTAATCAAATTCTAAACTCAACCTTACAACACTCACCAGGGTGCATGAGAATTTAAATGCCACTCTATGAATTCAAGCTCAAATTTTAGTTCTTAGCTTACATATTAGAATGGTTTAAATGCTCTGGTATATACACATTCATTTCTTTATTCCTGGTTTCGTTGCACAGCAAGATTCTGTTACTTCCCAGCCTGTAACTCTGCCTTTCCCAGCATTTGACACAGGGGCTGTTTCCCACCCCATCTTTTTCTTTCGTTCAGATCCTTATCTCTTAACCTTGACTGTTGGAATTAGAGCAAATGTTTTCAGATGCTATAAATATATCAAAGTAAACACCATGTTGACAATTTAAGGGCAGCGTGGACATCTAATGCTGATCACAGAGCAGATCCTACCTTCTCTGACAAATACGACCAAGAGAAAAATATGGTTCATGGCATCTACTGTGTCCAAAAAAGAGAGAGAAGGGAGACAGTCCAGTTATTAAATAAACTCTTACCATCTGCTTCACAGGCAAGCAAAAGCACTAACATTTGAAAGCAAACTGAGAAGAAAATGCCTGCTTTTGCAAGGCAGAGGCATCTGGTGACTAGACCAAAAAAGAGACAGAAAAAACTGGGACTAGGAGAGTGGAGAATGTGTGAGAAGCGGAGGCTGGGAAACAGAGAAAATGAAGACTCTTCCTTCTCCTTGGAAACACAGGGCCCTAAGTTGCTCCACACTAAGGCTTGGAGTGGCACATTGACTGTTCCTGTGGGCTTATGAATGTTGGCATTCATTCATTCACTTGTTTTCCAGCAAATGTTCATTGAGCATTCACCCCTAGCCAGGTACTGTCTCGGTGTTTGGGATACATCAGTGGATGAAACAAAGATGCTCGTCCTTGTGGAGCTTACAGTTTAGGAGGGAGAGACATGTAATACCTACAGTAAATAAGTAGCTGTAAAGGGAGTCGGAGGTGATAAATGTTATGGAGAAAAAGAAAAATTAGAATGGGATCAAGAGTGTGAGGTAGATGCATGGTCGGGACTTGATACGACCTGGATAAGGCGGCCAGGGTACGTCCGTCTCCTTGAGAAGGAGTTCTGACAAGTGCTTGAAGCAAGTAAGGGAACCAAGCAAGTGGCTCTGAGGGAAAAGCATTCCAGGCAGGGGGAACAGCTTGTGCAAAGGCCTTGTGCTGTGGGGGCAGCTAGAGTGGAGGGGCCAGTGTGGTGGGGATGGAGAGAGGGAGTGTGACAGGAGAGGAGGAAGCTGAGACCAGGGTAGAGTGCTGTGTGTTCCCTCTTTGTCCCCTGCCTCTACCCCGCCTTCTCCCCTCCCCCAGCTTCTAAAACCCTTCTATGATTCTCCCTGGAATTAATGATCAATTATCACAAAGCATAATATCAAACTAGACATAGCTCAGTTGGTAAAGAATCTGCCTGCAATGCGGGAGACCTGGGTTCGATCCCTGGTTTGGGAGGATCCCCTGGAGAAGGAAATGGCTACCCACTCCAGTATTCTGGCCTGGAGAATCCCATGGACTAAGTCCATGGGGTTGGACACCACTGAGCGACTTTCATTTTTGACTTTCATACTCTTGTCATTTTGTTCCAATGTGGACCCTACTTCTTTAGCAGCCCTGCAAGGGGGATCTTCTACAGCTCTCAAAGCACTGGGCCTGAGAGCTTTTAAGGTATTCTGCCGGGCAAATCCTTTTCCATCCTTTCACACTCAACTTATACAATGACTGGGTGTGGTCAATTTAAAAAGTGATGTTTGGGAACAAAATGTGAGCTCAAGTTTTTCCTGGGACAGTTAACAGCGGACTTTGGCAGGTCATTTAATGCCATATCCTCAGTTTTATTCCCTGTAAGATGGGGATAATAAAACCCTATCGGTCAGGTTTGTAAGGAAGGTGGAATATAGCAATGTCTCTGCGAGCGCTTTCTGAACTACTCAGGGGTGAGCCTGGTGACCTCCTGTGGTTCGCAGGAAGTTCACAGTCATTGCATCCCCCTGGAGCTTCCATCTCCATGCTCCAGGCTGCTCACCATCTGAGGGCTTTATTCTGGTCCTGGGAGAGTGACCAGCAGCATGTGGGGCAAGCCAGGGTGCCCAGCAGAGTCCTAAACCAGCAGTGGGCAGAGTTTGGTGGATAAACACCCCGGCTCCCCTGCCCTTGGCTGGGACGACTATGTGACTGTTCTGCCCAGCAGGACTGTGCTCCAGCTGTGGCCTGTAATTGCTGACTGGATAATATACCCTTTAGCAGCTTCCCTCCATTTGCTGTTTTATTTCCTTACTCCCTTTCTGATATTTCTTGAGATTACCTTCCAAATAAGTGGCAGAACTAGAACCTGGTCTCAGCCTGTCTGATTTCAAATTGCTATATTGCTTCAAATATTGTTTTTGGGTAAGGGTTATGTAAGGGATCGGAGAAGGCAATGGCACCCCACTCCAGTACTCTTGCCTGGAAAATCCCATGGACGGAGGAGCCTGGTAGGCTACAGTCCATGGGGTCGCTAAGAGTCGGACACGACTGAGCAACTTCACTTTCACTTTTCCCTTTCATGCACTGGAGAAGGAAATGGCAATCCACTCCAGTATTCTTGCCTGGAGAATCCCGGGGACGATGGAGCCTGGTGGGCTGCCATCTATGGGGTCGCACAGAGTCAGACACGACTGAAGCGACTTAGCAGCAGCAGCAGCAGCATGTAAGGGATATGTAAGTGGATTTACCTACCTCACGAACTTAGTCAAATTCTTTTAGATACTCATATTAAGTTGAAGACAGTTCCAGAACCTTAGCTGCCAGATTTAGAAGAAGTCTTACAAGGAGTCCCCCTTTTTTGGTTCCTTTCTATGAGCTGTTGAAATAAAACTCCAAAACACCATGGTTACTTCTAAAGTCTGAAAAGGGCCTTTGTCTAACTTTCACAAGTGATGTGTCAGCTGCTGCCACTTTCTCCACCCTGCACAGACTGTTGCACAAAAAAGGAATCCTCCCCCAGTCTGCAGGTGGTGGCGGTCCACTCTGAAGTGGTGCCTCCTGGGTAACCCCCGGCAGTCAGCGTCTTGAGGGTGGGCTGGCCATCCCTCCCCTCCCACCCCATCTCAGCCCATCCCATCCCGTCCACAGTTCTGGGCCTCGAGGGAGGTGCATCCACTGTGCCTCTTGCAACCCCATGCTCAGTGCCTGCTTCTTGGGTCATCACCACCCAATCCTGCTGGCTGGCCAGGAGGCATTCCAGCATCTGCAGGAGCCAGGGTGTTTGTTTTTGTTTTCCTTCTGTATGTTTCCATTTTGTTAAACATATAAGCAGACAAAGGCAATCTCTGATAATTTAAGATCAGAACAGTATGTACCTTGGGAACGAACATTCATGGTAAGAAGGGCGTTCAAAGAGGACTTCAGGGTGCTGGTCAGTCTTGATCTAGGTGGTGCCTACCTGGGTGCGATCATTTTGTAGAAATTCATCTAGCTACACAATTGTAATGTGTGTCCTTTTCTATATGTGTGGCATCTTTCAATAAAAATGGTTTTATAAGTAAAAACAAAAATATTAAAGAACTGTGAATTATGTTTCCAATTACATTTGGTGTGTCCTAACCGATGCGTTTTTAGATCTCTCTTTCTATGTTCTAGGATCCAGATGTTAGGTTTCCACAATTATGGGGACATAGCACCCAAGTTAGTTTCAGCAATCATGAGTCTCTTTTTTTAATATCATTGACAATGGCTGCTTTTCTTGCCTTCAGTATCATTGAGGTGTAATTAACACATAGTACTGTGTACATTCGAGGTGTACAAGATATAACATAAATACGTCATGAAATGATGACCACAATAAGTTTAGTGAGCATCCATCATCTCATATAGATATAAAATAAAAGAAAAAGACGAAAAAGTTTTTTTCCTTGTGATGAGAACCCAGGATTTACTCTTTTAACTTTCATACACAATATACAGCAGTGTTGATTTATCACATTGTACATTACAACCCTAGTACTTACTTACAACTGAAAGTTTGTAACTTTTGAATATCTTCATCCAATTTAACTTCCCCTCTCCAAGTATTCCCCACCCCTGCCTCTGATAACTGCAAATTGGATCCCTTTTTCTGCCAGTTTGTTTGTTTTTAAACCATAATTGACACACAACATAGTACGCAACATAGTGATTCAATATTTCCACGTGTGTGTGTGTGTTTGTGTTAGTTGCTCAGTCGTGTCTGACTCTTTACAACCCCATGGACTGTAGCCCACCAGGCTCCTCTGTCCATGGAATTCTCCAGGCAAGAATACTGGAGTGGGTTTCCATTCCCTTCTCCAGGGGATCTTCTCGACCCAGGGATTAAACCACAGTCTCCCACACCGTGGGCAGATTCTTTACCAATGGAGCCACCTAGGAAGCCCAGCAATATTTCCTAATCACAAAATGATCAGCTCAAAATGATTTTTGGGCTCCAAAATCACTGCAGATGGTGACTGCAGCCATGAAATTAAAAGATGCTTGCTCCTTGGAAGAAAAGCTATGATCAATCTAGACAGCATATTAAAAAGCAAAGACATTACTTTGCTGACAAAAGTCACTATAGTCAAATCTATGGTTTTTCCAGTAGTCATATATGAATGGACCAAACATGAAAATTGGACCATAAAGAAAGCTGAGTGCCAAAGAATTGATGCTTTTGAAGTGTGTTGGATAAGACTCTTGAGAGTCCCTTGGCCTGCAAGGAGATCCAACCAGTCAATCCTAAAGGGAATCAGTCCTGAATATTCATTGGAAGGACTGATGCTGAAGCTGAAGCTCCAATGCTTTGGCCACCTGCTGTGAATAACCAACTCATTGGAAAAGACCCTAAAGCGGGGAAAGATTGAAGGCAGGAGGAGAAGGGGATGACAAAGGATGGGATGGTTGGATGGCATCACCGGCTCAAAGGACATGAGTTTGAGCAAGCTCTGGGAGTTGGTGATGGACAGGGAGGCCTGGCGAGCTGCAGTTCATGGGCTCGCGAAGAGTCAGACACGATTGAGCGACTGAACTGAACTGAACTGAGCAAAATGATCATCACTGAATCTGTTTGATGTAGCCTTTCCCTGTTAACTCTGGGGCAGGCTCAGCTCATCTGTTCAGACCTCTGCTAACCTATAATTAATTTAATTTCAGTGTCATCGTAGTTCACCTTGACAGCTTCCTGTCTTCACATATCAGAGAACTGAGGATGGTTAAAACTTCATTTTCTTGCCTCCCAGAAGACCCTGAACTCACTCAAATCGATCCACTGTCTCCTCCCTGTCTTCCCAGTTTTATATTACAAGGCTTTCAGCCTTGATTGAGACACAAAATTTGGGTTCCATCCTAATCCCAGGACAATGCCTGCTTTCTTCTCCTGTGTTTGCCAAGAAAGTTCACTCATGTGACTGTCCCAGGGCAGAAGCAGGCTCACCTCTCTGGTACAAATCATTTGAAAACTGTTCATTAGTGCACACTTTCAATCCCGGAGAAAGCTCTGAGGCAGCCTCTGTTTAGGAGATACTGTTTTTCTCGGAAGCTCTGATTTCAGAAGAAGAGTGGATTAAGATAGAGAAAGGCTTTCCTCCTCTTTGAGCCGGGAATAGAACATGAAGTATTCTATTGCCCCTCCTCCCAGCCTCTAAGAACCACCATTCTACTCTCTGTCGCTGTGAATTTGACTAGTTGGGATAACACATCTAAGAGGAATCACACAGTATCTGTACTTCTGTGACTGGCTTATTTCTCTCAGCATAATGTCCCCGAAGTTCATCCATGTTGTAGCGTGTGTCAGAATTTTCTACCCTTTTAAGGCCAAATTATATCCCACTGTACCAGAAGAGCCCCTGGAGAAGGAGATGGCAACCCACTCCAGCATTCTTGCCTGAGAAATCCCATGGACAGAGTCTGGCGGGCTACAGTCCATGGGGTCACAAAAGAGTCAGACACGACTGAGAGACTAAACAACAGCATTAAATGTATATACCACATTTTTCCTTATCCGTCATCCCCTGATGGATGATGCTCGGGTTGCTTCCAGCTTTTGACTGTTGTGCATACTGGTGCTATGAATGTGGCTGTACAAATATCTCTTTGAGACCTTGCTTTCAGGTCTTTTGGGTATATTCCTTGAAGTGGAATTACTGGATCATATGTGGGTGTGTGCTAAGTCACTTCAGTCATGTCTGACTCTTTGCGACTCTATGGACTGCAGCCCGCCAGGCTCCTCTGTCCATGGGATTCTCCAGGCAAGAATACTGGAGTGGGTTGCCATGCCCTCCTCTAGGGGTTCTTCCGGACCCAGAGATTGAAGCCAAGTCTCCTGTGTCTCCTTCATTGGTAGGCGGGTTCTTTACCACTAGCGCCACCTGGGAGGCCCTACTGGGTCATATGATAATTCTATTTTTGATTTTCTGAGGAACTGCCATACTGTTTTCTAATAGCAGCTGTATCATTTTATATTTCTACCAATAGTGCACAAGGGGTTTTTTATATTATTGATATAAACTTTTATGTACATCTGTTTGATTTTTAAATATTCTCATTCACTATATATTATATCTACTGGATTTAAATCTCATATTGATTAAAATATATTGTAAATTTATACCAAAAATTAATTTTCAGGAATATGGTATCTAAAAAGCCAAGAGGGACTTCCTTTGTGTCCAGTGGTTAGTACTCTGTACTTCCTCTGCAGGGGGCACAGCTTCCTTCCCTGGTTGGGGAACTAAGATCTTGCACGAGGCTCAGCATGGCCAAAATAATAAATTAAAAAAAAATTTGAGAGTTATAAAAAATTAAAAACCAAATGGTACACTATTTAGGAAAAGAAGAAATAATTCATGCAGAAATGGATTGCTTTTGTTACAATTTACAGGTTTGACTTAAAAACAGCATTTCAACCATTGAACATAATCAAGTCTCTAATTATAGACATTATTAGAATAGAGCAATCATCAAATTCAAAGTGAACTAAAGCATCTTTTTTGAAATATGAAGGAAAAATTGGACTTGCTAAACACTTCAGAATCTGGTTACCAAGGACGTGAGCAACAAAGTAAGAAAGTGCCTTTTGTGATAAATTTTGATAGTGCTCTGAACTGGCCACCAATTTCCAGTAAAAGAAAAATGATTTAAATAGAACATAGATTTGGGGGATGATGGAGGCATTCAAAATCCTGATTGTGATCACACAATTCTATGCTTTTGTGAAAACCAATAGAATTGTATTCTCAAAACACTGGGCATTTTCTTTACTCAATGAGCCTTAGACTTCATTACAGAGAAGCACATAACAAATTCTCCTGAGGAGGATGTGGTAAGAAACAGAAATTGGTAGGAAAAGATTCTAGAGACAAGGAGGCCAGTTTAAATCCGGTATGATAGTCCTGTAGAAACTGTTCACTCTGAATTTCTTTCTGTCCTTAATTTTTGTGGAGCTCTCCACTCTGCTCAGCTTCTTTTATGGCCTATTATGTAGGTAACATCTCGTTTCTTTATGGGATCTAAATGTTCCTTGCTTGTAACAAACCTTAGAAGTTAACTGGGTGCTTCAGAATTGCCTAACTCCACTGGAGGCTGGGAGTTCGAGAGACTTAAGAACACACATTTTCTCAAAGTTGGGCTTAATTACCTTTCAGTAAAACCTTGGCACAGGGACAGCCATATTCAAGGTGCGTGTCAGAGCAAAGGCTTCTCGTCTTTGGAGGTTTTTGCCCACATCTCAGTTTATGTTTTTCATTATCCTCTTGGCAAGCTGGCTGGATTTCTAAATCATGTGGCGTTCTCCCTAAGACTTTGTGGATTCTGAGATTTATGTTTTCCTCCAAAGCAACTAACAGTAGTCAACTGGTAAACCACAATGTGAGCAGGAAAGTAAGAACGTGCTGTTTGTAATAAATTTTAATAGTGCTCCGAATTGGCCACCAATTTCCAGTAAAAGTAAAATGATTTTAATAGAACACAGATTTAGGGGATGATGGAAACAGTCAATATTTTGATTGTGGTTATGGTTACACAACTGTATGCTGCAGACCCTTGCAACTGTATGTAGACTACTCTTTTCCATAGTCTGGTTCACAGATAGAGTATATGAATCCTTTTTTAAAGGATTGTGATAACCCAGGGTTGGAAGAAGCTTGAGGGCCTTGTTGTTGAAAATGTGGCGTACTGTTCAGCATCTGTGTCACCTGGAGGTCTGGGAGAGATGCAAAATCTGGGCCCGGTTCCAGGCCTAGTAAATCATAGTGCACGTTGTAACAGACCCCTACCCCCACCCTCCCCAAGTGTGTGCCCATTGGAGAAGCACAGCTGGGCTTGTCATCCACCTCACCACTTACCTGGAGCTCAGCTCTGCCTCAATAGCCCTGCAAAGAGCTCAAGCAAAGGTAATTTATTGTATTTTTTATCTTACAATATTATTTATATAATATTTGTATAATACAGTGCTTATACAATATAATATGGACACTGAACAAGATAGTGAAGTGAAATCGCTCGGTCGTGTCCGACTCTTTGCGACCCCTTGGACGGCAGCCCACCAGGCTCCTCCGTCCATGGGATTTTCCAGGCAAGAATACTGGAGTGGGTTGCCATTTCCTTCTCCAACAATATAATATGAATATTGAACAAGATAATACACTGATTATTTTGGCTGTCATTTATCACGTTGATAAGTGTGTTTTAGCAGAAGTTTGCTAAGCATGTAAAGCAGTCATGGGATCCAATTAGATTGCAGTTGTACTGCAATTGCTGAGAGCTATCTGCTTAAACATTGGGTTGGCCAAAAAGTTCATTCAGGTGTCTTACAGCGAAACATGAATGAACTTTTTGGCCCACCCAATATTTTCAGATGGAGGATCATCTCAGAGTAACAGGCAAGAGCAAAGACCTCTTGTGCAGTTTCTTTATCCTTCACCTTGTGAATCCTCTGGTCATGTAGGGGACAAATATTAGCCTTGAGTCATACTTGTCACTGATATTCCTGAGACTTGTCCTAGGACTAGGACTATGGACATTCAAATTTAGAAATATGTAATTCTTGATGCCTTCACCCTAAGTTACTGTGCAAATGGTTCAAATTACTCAAATTAAAGCACCATATTAATTTGACCTTATTCCAGTTTCTCAAAATTTTAGGACTTTTTTTCACTCCTACCTGCCTTAATTTAAAGTTATTTATACCATTCCTCTGCCAAACTGTGTATTTACATTGGGGCCATCTTTCTAAGTGTGGCTCCATGATCCCCAATTCAAACCATAGGATAGAGGTGTGAAGCACGCCTAGCAGGATGCAGTTTATTACGTAATGTTCCCAGCAGGGTCTGGGGCAGCGCCCCTTAATCAAACATTAATATTTCTGCTATATATGAAACAAACAAGCACACTACTTCATATAAATAAAGGCTCTAAATATCTTCTTCTTGGGTCGGACAAAGTTTTTGCTGCAAAATTGGTTACATTTTTTCCCCCCTGTTTTCATAGTTTTTGTTTATCTTGTTTTTACATTTTGCGGTTGTGGATAAAAAGAGATGGATTTGTTTATAATAACAAAATGAGAGGAAATTTGAGGAGTACTTTAGCTTACCTTTTGCCTGCAAGTAGAAAGGACTTCGCAAAAATTAGTGTGAATAGGTGTTTATCAAAACTAGGATTTCTTGGAATAGTCCATAACTTTCTCAGTGTTAATAACCAACACAGTCATAACATTTACCATTTGAGGCCAGGGCTGACCCTCTATCTCCCGTCAATTCTCATCCCCTCTCTCTTTCTAAAAGAGCCTTGGTTTTATCTAGAGTGCCAAACTAAAATTCTTTGCTTCCCTGGACTATCTCATAGTTACAGGGATCGTGTGACCCTGCAGAGTTCCGTGACATGTAAGCAGAGAGTTGCTGTGGAAGCTTCTGTTCTCCTGACCCAGATCCAGCCCCTTCCTGCCTCTCCTTTCTTTCTCCTCCTTGTCTGGAATTCAGATGTGACGCCTGGAGGTGCAGCACCTGCATCCCAAGAAAGCGGTGATGGCATGAAGATAAGGGAAAATCAGAACAAGGCTGTTGAGCTGCGTGCCAGCCTTGGCTTGCCTCACACTTCTTGCTACATCAGGCAAACTTATTATTTTTAAGCAGCTGTTTTCGAATTTCTGTAATTTGTGAAAGTGAAAGTCGCTCAGTTGTGTCCGACTCTTTGCGACCCCATGGACTTTGTCCATGGAATTCTCCAGGCCAGAATACTGGAGTGGGTAGCCTATTCCCTTCTCCAGGGGATCTTCCCAACCCAGGGATGGAACCCAGATCTCCTGCATTGCAGGCAGACTCTTTACCATTTGTAGTTAAATATATTCCTAAATGCTACGTTGTATCACTATCTTGTTTCTCCTGTTGATTTTTTAAAAAATATTTTCTTGTGTATTTTTGCCCGCACTGGGTCTTTGCTGCTGCACGCGTGCTTCTCCAGCTGCAGCGAGCGGGGACCACTCTAGCTGTGGTGTGCAGGCTTCTCACTGCACTGACTTCTCTTGTTGCAGAGCACAGACTATAGAGCGTGGGCTCAGGAGTTGTGGCATATATCCTTAGTTGCTCCTTGGCATGTGGAGTCTTTCTGGGGCAGAGATAGAAACGGTGTTCCCCGTATTGCCAGGCAGATTCTGAACCACCGGACCACCAGGGAAGTCCTGATTTTTATATCAAATTAACTGACTCTCAGTTCAGTTCAGTTCAGTTGCTCAGTCTTGTCCAACTCTTTGCGACCCCATGGACTGCAGCACGCCAGGCTTCCATGACCTTCAGTATCTCCCAGAGTCTACTCAAACTCATGTCCATTGAGTCCGTGATGCCATCCAACCATCTCAACCTCTGTCATCCCCTTCTCCTCCTGCCTCCAATCTTGCCCAGCATCAGGGTCTTTTCCAATGAGTCAGTTCTTTACATCAGGTGGCCAAAGTACTGGAGTTTCAGCTCCAACATCAGTCCTTCCAATGAACATTCAGGACTGAATTCCTTTAGGATTGACTGGTTGGATCTCCTTTCTGTCCAAGAGACTTCTCAAGAGTCTTCTCCAGAACCACAATTCAAAAGGATCAGTTTTTCAACATTCAGCCTTCTTTATGGTCTAACTCTCACATCCATACATGACTACTGGAAAACCCATAGCTTTGACTATAGGGACCTTTGTCAGCAAAGTGATGTCTCTGCTTTTTAATATGCTGTCTAAGTTGGTCATAGATTTTCTTCCAAGGAGCAGGTGACTTTTAATTTCATGGCTGCAGTCACCATCTGCAGTGATTTTGGAGCCCAAGAAAATAAAGTCTGTCACTGTTTCCATTTTTTCCCATCTATTTGCCGTGAAGTCATGGGACCTGATACCATGATCTTACTTTTTTGAATGTTAAATTTTAAGCCAGCTTTTTTACTCTCCTCTTTCACTTTTCATCAAGAGACTCTTTAGTTCTTCACTTTCTTCCATAAGGGTGGTGTCATCTGCATATTTGAGGTTATTGATATTTCTCCGGGCAATCTTGATTCCAGCTTGTGCTTCATCCAGCCCGGCATTTCGCATGATGCACTCTGTATATAAGTTAAATAAGCAGGGTGACAATGTTACCGAAAGGGATGTGTGGGGGATCTGGCTGCTCGCTGCTCAAAAGTCAGTAAACAGGCCAGGTTGGTGGAAAGAAAAGTTTGCCTTATTTCAGATGCTGGCAACTGGGGTGAGTGGGGTGGTAGTGGTGGCAGATACCTGTCCAAAAGCTGACTCCCCCGTCTGACAAGCAAGGGGTGAGAGGTTTTATAGACAAAGTAGGGGGTGGGTTACTTGTAGAAACAGTATAGTCATCTCTAATAGTCATCTTCAAATTGGTCGTTAGTGGTCTAATATCATCTTGGTTGATGAAGGCACAGTAAATCTTCAGTTCCGGGGTGCACTTGTTCCCATTTCTTTGAGGCCAATTCTTGGAACTGTGGCAGCTCAAGTCCTGGGTACAGTCTGGTCATCATGTAGTTAACTTCTCCACCTGGTGCTTCCGTATCTATAAGACAGCTCACAGGATATGGCTCAGAATATTATCCAAGCCCTTGAGAAAGAACTAAAGGTCCTTGACTATGTTTAACGACTACATTATCATTATTCAGTCTCCTTACACTGTTTTCTTTTATTTCAGTATTTCTTATTTCTCTGATTACACTTATTCTTTGATTAAAGTTTTCCACAGGCGAAACGCAGGCAGAAGCCATGGTGGGGGGTGAGGATCATGGAGTCCTGCTCTGTTTCAATCCCCTCTTTTCTCTGATATTCCTCTGTCTTGAGGAGGGACAGATACAGGACAAGGCAACAAACTTTCATGGTACCTGGACAAACATTTGAAAATTACTAGACATATTACAATGAGGATAATAATCAAAACGTACCTTTGTACTATTTTTTGTCTTAATGAGTAAAGCAGATGTACAATGTATGTTTAATACAGTGTTTAATAGGCCACAAACAGGCTGTTTCAGTTAGCTTAAAGTTTAAATTAAATCATGTATAGGCCAGAATGATTTTCTCGTGTCTCAAAATGTGAAATTTTCTTTTTCTTTTAAGTTGCAACTCTTTCCATATAGAACATCGATAATCAATATTTTTTTTTATTGTTGTCAGAAGTGCTTCATCTGTCTGCTCTGGATCCATCCATGTCCCTCGGTGCTGCTGCTGCTGCTGCTGCTGCTAAGTTGCTTCAGTCGTGTCCGACTCTGCGACCCCATAGACGGCAGCCCACCAGCCTCCGCCATCCCTGGGATTCTCCGGCCTCCTTTTTATTTATATATTTGTCTAGTGTCCACCTTGGGGGAAAACTAATCAGATATCAGAGGTATGTTAATAGGCAAATGTTTTATAGGCCGTATATTTTATCGTTTATATCCAATTGTCACACAAACATTGTACATGTGCTTTAAGTAGTACACTTAAAGCCTGAAGTGTTACATATCATCAGCAGCTATACTTGGTGACAACTTTGCTGGACAATTGTTCCATCCTGAACATTGGGGTCAAAAGTATGATTAGAAACAAGACAATTACTTTTTATTAGAAGCTTTTGTTACTAAATCAGATCAATATTTCAGGAGAACTTGGTTTCTTTTTAACAGAGAAAAAAACAACTTAAGTCTTACATCAGTTTACTGTTAATAAAATTCATTTACCTAATTAAATTTAGTCTAATCTTAATTCTGACAATGTACACAATTCTTTTTTTTTTTAATTTCTTTTTTACAAACCTTTTGTCACTTTCTAGATCCAAAGAAATTTATCTTGTATTTCTTTATCCAAAAACAAACAATTGTAGGACAAAATTATTATCATCATTTTTTTCAACAAAAATATCTCCATTTTTTATATCTTCTCTTTGTTGACAATGCATATCTTACTAGTTTTACGTACCAAAATATTTTGTTTACCATTTTTATATATCACAATTTTTAACCTTTGAAACTTTTAACAAACCAAGAAACAAGTGATTGAAATGTTATACCAGCATTTTTTGATTGGCAAACTTAAGAACATACTTTATAACCTCAAAAATACATACATTTTTTACAGCATAATTTTTCTTCAGTGGTACAACACATATGTTTAATAAACTCAAACATCTTTAGTTTCCCTCTTGGTCTTACAAGAATACAAAATAAGGTAATCAGTTTATAGAGTATAGGCAGAATAGTCAAATTATACTTTCAATTTTAAAGCCTTTTTTCCTTTGCATAGTTAACCCAAGTCTGAAGATCCAGGCAGAGTGGATTGTGTTTGTATCTCAAGGACATGATAAATGTCAACCTCAAACTTTTTTTCAGGCATATTTTTGTTTTTTCAAGGTCTGAAAAAACTGTTTTATGAGTTAGCTTTCCCTAACTATATACATAAAAATGACCAATTTTTTGAATTTCAAGACTTTCATCTTGATCAATCTTCTCCAGAGTCTGAAGAATACTGTAGCCATATATTGTCCAAAAAAAGTCATCTTTCTTTTTTAGTCATAAATTTACAGCTAAAATTTTTCCTAATGAATTGAAGCTGAATTTCCCATAAGGCAACAAGAATACCAATCACACAAATGGAATATACACTCACACACCAAACGACTGATCTGTCATAAACTCTCTCTGAGGACGACCAGTGTGGAGTCCCAAACAAACATTTCCCCAAAACAAACGGTCCTCAACAGCAGTCAGATGTCAGAACCAGCTGGCAAAATGCCCTAATAGCACTAGTGCTCACAAACAGTCCTCAACAGAGCCAATTGGCAAGCACTCCCAAATGAGACGTTTGCCCGTGTGCACACCGGTGGACTTAGCCAGTCTTGGAGCTCATCAGCTCATCCCAAAGGCAAGTTTCCATTCCACCAAGAAAAGCGTTAAGTTGGCAGCCAGTGCCGAACAGGGGAGAAGCAGGGAGGATCCTCAAAACAAATGGTTTTGGCAGCTGCTAAGAAGGTCCCCCAGTCCCCTACTCAGGGCTAGTTGGCCACCAGCGGCAGCTAATACGTTGTTAGAGCCTTCACTCTCCCCTGAAAGACCCAGGAGAGCCAGCCATAGCCAGCAGTAGCCAGCCCCACGCTTGGCACCAAAACCTGTTACTGAAAGGTATGTGGGGCGGGGGGCGGGGCGGGGGGGGGTCTCTCTGGCTGCTCGCTATTCAAAAGCCAGTAAACAGGCCAGGTTGGTGGAAAGAAAAGTTTGCTTTATTTCAGATGCCGGCAACTGCGAGGGGTGGGGGTGTGTGGCGGACACATGTCTAAAGCCTGACTCCCCCCATGACAAGCAAGGAGTGGGAGCTTTTATAGATAGAGTCGGGGGGTTACATGCAGAAGCAGTATAGTCATCTTTAGTAGTCGTCTTCAAATTGGTCATCAGTGATCTGATTAACATCATCTTGGTTGATTTAGGTACAATTAATCTTTAGCTCTGGGGTACACTTGTTCCCATTTCTTTGCAACCATGGAATTGTGGCAGCTCAAGTCCTGGGTACAGTCTGGTTATCAGGTAGTTAACTTTTCCTTCTGGTGTTTGGTATCTATAAGACAGCTCACAGGATATGGCTCAGAATATTATCCACAGCCCTTGAGAAATCACTAAAGGTCCTTGACTATGTTTAATGACTACATTATTATTATTTAGTCTCCTTAGACTGTTTTCTTTTGTTTCAATATTTCTCACTTCTCTGATTAAACTCATTCTTTGATTAAAGTTTTCCACAGGCAAAAGGCAGGCAGAAGACATGGTTGGGGGTGAGGATCATAGAGTCCTGCACTGTTTCAACAATATACAGCCTTGACATACTCTATTTCCAATTTGGAACCAGTCCGTCATTCCATGTCCAGTTCTAACTGTTGCTTCTCGACCGGCATACAGATTTCTCAAGAGGCAGGTAAGGCGGTCTGGTATTCCCATCTCTTCAAGTATTTTCAACAATTTGTCGTGATCCACACAGTCAAAGGCTTTGGCATAGTCAATAAAGCAGAATTAGATGTTTTTCTGGAATTCTCTTGCTTTTTCGATGATCCACAGGATGTTGGCAATTTGATCTCTGGTTCCTCTGCCTTTTCTAAATCCAGCTTGAACATCTGGAAGTTCATGGTTCATGTACTGTTGAAGCCTGGCTTGGAGAATTTTGAGCATTACTTTACTAGCATGAGAGATGAGTGCAATTGTGTGGTACTTTGAACATTCTTTGGCATTGCCTTTCTTTGGAACTGGAATGAAAACTGACCTTTTCCAGTCTTGTGGCCACTGCTGAGTTTTCCAAATTTGCTGACATATTGAGTGCAGCACTTTCACAGCATTGTCTTTTAGGATTTGAAATAGCTCAACTGGAATTCCATCACCTCCACTAGCTTTGTTCGTAGTGATGCTTCCTAAGGCCCACTTGACTTCACACTCCAGGATGTCTGGCTCTAGATGACTTACCACACCATCATGGTTATCTGGGTCATTAAGATCTTTTTTGTATAGTTCTTCTGTGTATTTTTTCCACCTCTTCTTAATATCTTCTGCTTCTGTTAGGTCCATACCATTTCTGTCCTTTATTGTGCCCATCTTTGCATGAAATGTTCCCTTGGTATCTCTAATTTTCTTGGAGATATCTCTAGTCTTTCCCATTGTATTGTTTTCCTCTATTTCTTTGCACTGATCACTGAGGAGGCTTTCTTATCTCTCCTTTCTGTTCTTCGAAACTCTGCATTCAGATGGGTATACCTTTTCTCTTTTGCCTTTAGCTTCTCTTCTTTTCTCAGCAATTCACAAGGCCTCCTCAGACAACCATTTTGCCTTTTTGCATTTCTTTGTTTTGGGGATGGTCTTGATCCCTGCCTCCTGTACAATGTCACGAACCTCCATGCATAGTTCTTCAGGCACTCTGTCTATCAGATCTAATCCCTTGAATCTATCTGTCACTTCCACTTCCAAGGGATTTGATTTAGGTCATTCCTGAATGGTCAAGTGGTTTTCCCTACTTTCTTCAATTGCAAAGACTATAATCAATCTGATTTCAGTATTGACCACCTGGTGATGTCCATGTGTAGAGTCTTCTGTTGTGTTGTTGGAAGAGTGTTTGCTATGACCAGTGAGTTCTCTTGGCAAAACCCTGTTAGCCTTTGCCCTGCTTCATTTTGTACTCCAAGGCCAAACTTGCTTGTTACTCCAGGAATCTCTTGACTTCTAACTTTTGCATTCCAGTCCCCTATGATGAAAAGGACATCTTTTTTGGGTGTTAGTTCTAGAAGGTCTTATAGGTCTTCATAGAACTGTCTACATGCATGCATTTGAGGCATGATAATTGTTAACTCTGTAATATGTCCATATCCATTATTACTTAACTTACTAAGTAGAAACACCTTTAATTTGTGTCAGTTTTCAAGGTTCTTTTAAACTACAAAGAGGAAGTACTACACAATGCTTTTCTCATCAGTAGCTTTTGTGCAATTCCTTATCTTAAGCAAGTGTTTACTCAGGTAAAATGATGCCCCTCTTCTCCTAATATAAATCGCTATCAAACAAATCACTGTGGAAGTTGAGACAAAAAGTTTAGAATGATTTTGGAAAAATATTTTTTCTAAATAACTTTAAAATATTTAAAAAATTTTGACAGACAAATTTGTTTCCTTCATTTTTCTTTTTTTCTCTTCTTAGGCAATGTTTGCAACAAAGCTTAGTTAATAATTGGTCAGTTTAGTATTCAGCTCAGGTCAAATCAATGCATTATAATTCAATCCATGCCATTTGACTGTTTTTCAGATTAGCAGATTCTTTTCTCTAAATGTTCTGTTCTTGCATTACAGATTCTGTTCCTTCCTCCATCTCTTGGACATGTGGAACATTTATTTTAGGTCCCTTTCAGATGTCCTGTTGTGTGATGTTAATAGAGCCAAACCTTCTATCTGTGTGGCTGCAAACTCTCTCCCTGGCTGTTCATTTCCTGTGACCATATCTTCAGAGGTAATCATGACCTCTCTTTGGGTCCTATTTGTTCTCAGGGCTGTAGAAGAATCTTCACAGACTGATCTCTTGTTGCCTTAGCTGTAACTCTGCCACTGGCTGAATATTTGTGTCCCCATGAAATTCATAAACTGAAATCCTCATTTCCAATATGACGGTATTTGGTGGTGGAGCTTTTCTTTGGAAAGTGTAGGTCATGAGGGGGTTCCTCATGAATGGAATTAGTGTCCTTATAAAAAAGACCCCATCATGTGAGGTTACAGTGAGAAGACAGCTGTCTGTGAACCAGGAAGGGGTTCTCACCGGACACCGAATATGTTGGTGCTTTGATCTTGGACTTCCCAGAACTATGAGAAATAAATTTGTGTTGTTCATAAGATACCCAGTCTTTGATAATCTGCTCTAGACGTCTGAACAGGTTAAGGTAGGCTCCATAGTGTTCACTGTTTCAGTATAATTTTTTCCCTTTGTCTCTTGGTGTGAGGTTTTCACACTGTGGGGAGAGCAATTCAGAGAACCTGGGTCAGTACTTGTGTAGTGATTCAGACTGGGAATGGACCGTTCCACTCATGGGCTGGGGTGGGCCGCTCTTTCCATCTCATACTCTGGGGCTGGTGAGCAATTTAGTCTTTTGAAAATTGAGTTTATTATCACTATTGAAACTTCAGAGGACTTTACTTGAAAAAGGACTTCTAACAGCTCTGAAAATAAAAAACCTACACACTTGGCCCAGGGTGCTAGGTGACAGCCGTTCTCAGAAGAGGAGCAGCAGCTCCTTTTCCCGTATGCAGAAGTCTCTCTACTCCCTTTGTGACTCCGAACCCCAAAGCCTTCATTTGTCACTGACCACCCTGTGTCCAGGTGTGTTCTTCTTAAGGTTGACTTAAGAAGAAAGTAAACTGTGTCTTCAGTACGGTAAGTCCCCCCTGTAGAAACCTTCAGGTTGCAAACGTTCAAAGATGCTTTCAAAGTGTTCTCCATCACTGTCGCCTGAGTGAAATTACAGCTTGCCCCCCATCTCCTGTTGCTGACGATCCTTCGGCTCCACCATCTCCAGCCTCCTCTCCCCGCTCCAGTCTGTAACTCGTCTTCTCTGTTCACTGGATCCTAGCCCCTGTATGTCAGCTATTGCTCTGTACTACTGTACTTTTCAAGGTTCTGTACTGTAAGCTTAAAAATGTTTTCTTTATTTTTGTGGTTTTTTTTGATGTATTATTTACGTGAAAAGTATTATAAACCTGTTATAGTACAGTACTATATAGCCAATTGTGTTAGTTTGGTACCTAGGCTAACTTTGTTGGACTTACTAACCTATTGGATTTACAAAGTACCCTCAGAAGGGAACTTATTCATATGTGAGGGACTTACTGTAGTTGGAAACCAAAGGTAGATGAATATGACAGCATGTTTAACAAGAAATAAAAGTGAATAATGATGAGTGGAAATAAAGAATACCTTATGCACTTAATTTTCAGACGAAATGTGGCTTTTTCAAATGAATACAACCTGGCCAGATAACTCACTTTGATTATCATCTTGGCTCCTGTGGATGCTTGAGTTTCTCTGCCTCAGGCAAGTTGGGCCCTAAGTCAGAGGAGCTCTTGAGGTTTTTAGTAGTTTAGAATCCATCTGAGCCTCAGTTTTGTCATCTGGGAAACCAGAACAATGAAACTGGCTCATGTAGAAATGAAAACCAAATGAAACTGGGGAGGAAAGCATTATGTGAACCATAAAGTGTTACTAAAGTGTATCATTTATATGTAGGGTTAACACTTTCCCTTCCTTAATTTTCTGTTTTATATCAGAAATTCTTTTTTAACATTTTGAAATTGATGAGAAGTCCTTGTGTATGCGTGCTCAGTCATGTCTGACTCTTTGCGACCCCATGGACTTTAACCTGCCAGGCTCCTCTGTCTATGGGATTCTCTAGGCAAGAATACTGGAGTGGATTGCCAGTTCCTCCTCCAGGGGATCTTCACCCAGGGATCAAACCTATGTCCCCTGCCTAAAAGTTCTTTGAGAGCGTGAGCCAAATAAACTCTTCTACCCAGATCCCATTCCTGTGCTCATTCCCCTCATGTATGAAAGCTAGACTTCAAAATAGCCCTAGTCATATTTTTGTGTAGTCCCCTCCATTTGAGTCCCTGTCGTAGCTTATTTTGATATATAGGGCATGGGAGAAGTGACACTGTGATTTCTGAGCCCAGGCCATGAGAAACCCTGGAGCTTCTGTTTGTGTTTCCTGGAATACTTGGCCTAAGCAACAGCGAAGGAAGCCTGACCCTTGTGATCCTACCACGTTGTGAGGAAGCCCAGTCAGCCAGGTGGAAGGGCTCCTGGAGAAAGAGAGATGCTCAGCCAGCCCCTAGCTGGCCCAGCTCAGGCACAGACATTTGAGGGAAGAAGTATTCCTCTGATTGCAAGTCCCTGAGACCTCCCAAATGAGAATCTTCCTGAGGACTTTAATCAGTATAATGTAAGACATAATGCTAAGTTCTTAAACCATTAAATCTTGGGAGTAGTCTGTTAGATAATAATAAGTAACATGAATACTACGTTAATCTACAAATTTAATGAGATCCAAATAAAGATACCAACAAGATATCAGAGCTAAACAAGCTGATGCCAAGATTTACATGGAGGAAATCAGTTAGCAAGAATAACCAGGGGCATTCTGAAAAAAGACAAAACAAGGTAAAAAATGAGGAAGGCAGGTATTGTGAAGGTGGTGAGCACCTATAACATATTTGAAAATATAATAATTAAAACAATTTGATACTGGAGACTCCTGGAGATAAGAACTCTAGAGCAATGTGGGAGATAGAAACTCTAGAACATGTGTGGAATTTAGTATATAACAACAATGATACTTCAAATCAAAAAGGAAAAGGCAATTATTTAATAAATGGTGTTTGTAAACCTAAATGGTCATCTTGAAAAAGGTGAAGTTATATCCATATCTTACATCATACACCTGAATAAATTCCAGATAAATCAGACATTTAAACATAAAGAAAAAAACAGTCTATTAAAACACCAAAATATTCCATGGGAGAATCACCTTTCAGTGGAAAGGTCAAAAGCCATACAATAAAATTCAACTACATTAAAAAAAAAAAAAAACCCTGTACAGCAAATGCTACTATAAAGAAAGACAAATAATAATAATCTAGGAGAAAATGTTTGCAAGACATTTCCCAGTTAAAGTGTAAATTCTAATATGTAAGCTGCATCTTCAAAATAATGCATCAGCAATTAAATAAGAAAATGAACAAAAAGTGAATGCACAAATAAGGAAATAAATGGCTCATAGACCCATGAAAATACGCCCAGCCTCATAATGAGAGAAATGCAAATTAGATATACCTAGAGAAACCATTTTTCCTTATCAGATCAGCTGAGCTCCAAAAGTTTAATAGTACCCTGTGTTGGCAAGGTTGTGAGAAAATAGGCCCTTGGAGTTTAAATTGGAGTTTAAAAGGAAACAACTTCTATGTCACTGGGTGAATATTGCAAATCTATAAATATTGCAAATGTATATGTCCTTTGACCCAGCAACTCTACTTTTAAGACTCTTTTCCTGTAAATTTACTTCTGTGGAATAACATATCTTAAAGGTTTATCATAGCAAAAAAATGGGAAGTAACCTAAATGTTTGTCCTTAGGAAAGTGTTTCAATAATAGAATGTTCTGCAGCATAGTAAAAATAGGGAAAGTCTTGAATAGGGAACAATCCATATTGTGTGTGTGTGTGTGTGTGTGTGTGTGTGTGTGTGTGTGTGTGTAAAATGCAGAATATGCAACATTGTGTATACAGTGTTCTATAGAACTTGTCAGAGGAGGAAAACTATGTATACACATGTCTTTGCATGCCTGTGAGTTAAATATTTCAATAGACACACACAAGAAGTTGACATCATTGGGTGCCTTTGGATAGAGAAATTAAGTGCCTGGAGGTCACAGCTAGGAGAGAAGCATCACTTTTGTACTTTTTGAATGTACTGCATTTTATAAAATTAAGCGAATAGTGTGTATCTAAAAGATTTCAAGAACAACAAACTGTGATGATAGAGGTCAGAATTCCTCTACCCCCATAGGGAGATATTTACTGGGGCGGGGCCACGGGCATCATTACAGAGGCGAGCAGGGATGTCCTACGTCTTCTGTCTTGAATTGGATGGTGGTTCTGTTGCAGGAAGGGGGACCTCCTTCCAGGGCCCAAGAGTGGGTTCTTGTCTAACACTTTAAAATGAATTGTCCCAGGAGACACACGTGCTGACGAAACAAAAGACTTTATTGGGAAGGAAGGGGCCGAACAGCAGGGTCAGGGCACCCAGGAGCACTGTTCTGCCACGTGGCTCGCAGTCTTGCGTTTTATGGTGACAGAGTTAGTCTCTGGGTTGCCTCTGGCCTTTCAGTCTGACTCAGGTTTCCTCCTGGTGGTGCGTGCATCACTTAGCCAAGATGGAATCCACCCAGGAGGATTTTAGAGGGTTGGTAGTTTTATAAAACTGTTAGGAAAACTACTGACCGAAAGCTCCCACCCTGGCCAGACACCACAGTAACAATTTGCATGAGTTATCTTACAACAGAATATCATGTCCTAGTAAGGAGCATAAAACTAACAAGCCACAGCCAACCAGGAGAATTCAGGAAAGGTCAAAAGGAGACAGGAGACACCAGTCCACATGTACTACCAACCCCCTGGAATCCTCCTGATTGGATTCCATCTTGGCTGAGTGATGCGCGTGCCACCAGGAGGGAACATATACATATATGGGCTTTCCTTGTAGCTCAGCTGGTGAAGAATCTGCCTGCAATGCAGGAGACCCCAGTTTCATTCCTGGGTTGGGAAGATCTGCTGGAGAAGGGTTAGGCTGAAGGAGGAAACAGACAGAACAGGATTCATCTTGAAAGCAGAACTCCATCTTGGGCCGAACTGTGAACTTTGATCTATATACCCAGTATCTATGGAAACGACATACCAACTGGAAAACCAGGCCCCCGGAAGGAAGAGCCCCAGGGCTCATACCTAGACTCTCCGTCGCCTAAAAGAATACCCTAATTATCTAGCCAAATAGAATCATACATTCTATTATGCTTATTGGAGTATGACCATAGGCCTATTGATAATGGTCCACTGTTAACCACCTAGGCTTAAGGCATATGAATCACTGGTTAACTTTGATTGTATCTTTCTTTTCCTTGTTCAGACTAGTTTCAGGGAATTTGGGGAGGTGGATTTGGGCACGTACACTTAGGGTATATAAGGTTTTCACAAAAACTGGTTGGGGTCCTTGGCTAAGACCCACCGGTGTAATAAACTGCACTCCACTATCTGCATCGTCCTTCTGAGTGAGTTTGTTTCCCAGAACACAAGGCTACAACAAGGCTACCCACTCCAGTATTCTTGAGCTTCCCTGGTGACTCAACTGGTAAAGAATCCTCCTGCAATGTGGGAGACCTGGGTTCGATCCCTGGGAAGGGAAGATACCTTGGAGAAGAGAATAGCTACCCACTCCAGTATTCTGGCCTGGAGAATTCCATAGACTGTATATCCATAGGGTCACAAAGAGTGGGACATGACTGAGTGACTTTCACTTTACTACACTTCATATATATATATATATATATATATATATATATATATATATATATATATATAGCACATGGAAAAATTCACATACTCCACGTTTAATATTTGTGTACTTTACAGTATATTATACCTCAGTACATTAAAAAAAATGTATAATTAGAATAATGGGAAAAGAAGTGAACATATACAATTAAACTGAACATTCTGTAGAATCCTTGTTCACTCTAGTCTTAGTTCAGTCACATTTTTGCTCACTTGACTTTTAGTTTTGTAGACTTTCATGTGAGAATATATATATATACACACACAAAGAAGCAGCCATGCAGAGGGAAGTTGTGGCCATTCTGTAGTCTGATTTCTTATTAAAAATAACCTTCATTGAGTTCATTTGAGTGGCTGGTTATTCCATTTTCCTATAATCATGCTGTGTTGGCAAGTGACTCATGATTACCTATTTGTTCAGGTGTAAATAGACCAAGTCACACATACTTTTAAGAATTTGATGTTGAACTTTGCTTCCACACAGAAGGAGTTTCTAAATGTTAGCTTGTTAGTTGTTAGCAACTTTGAGTAATTTACAATGAGTCAGCAATACCTGACCTGGGCGAGTGTGAACCAGTGACAAATGCCTTTTGAAGGCAACTTTGATCTGGACCAGATTACTGCCTGCTTCCTCCCTGCAATGTCTCTCTTTGCTTTTAGTGTAACAAATACATTTTCCTGCACTGAATATGTTTTCCTAGCAACAGAGGTGAGGTGTGACAAGGCAACATATTTGGAGCAATGTGTGTGTCCTAATGGAACAGGATCTGGCACCAGTGACAAAAGAGTCTGAAGGTGCTGAGTCACTGTGATTAGGTGATTCTCTGTGAAAAGGAAGTGGAGGTCTTGACGCGAGCGCATTTCCTTTGCTGGAGGGAGTCTGGAGGCATTGTCACGTGATCATCTTTCATTCCCTAAAGCTGGCTTTTCCGGTGCTTCTCGCTCTTACATAATAAAACAGCAGCCCCCCATCCCCTCGTTCCTGGGGGGAAACGATCTAGCCTTGCTGCCTCCAAGCCTCTGGACTGGATGTGCCCGGGAACCTCAGGCAGGGCTGATGTGTAGGAGCCAGGATTGACGCTGCGGATCAAACCCAGACAGAGAGAGCAGACGGGTAGTTGCCAAGGGGGAGGGGGCATGGGGCAAAGGGCTGGGAGTTTGGGGTGAGCAGATACAAGCTATTATATATCGGATGGATAAACAATAAGGTCGTACTGTACAGCACAGGGAACTATATTCAATATCTTGTGATAAACCATGATGGAAAAGAATATATAGGTATAACTGAGTCACTTTGCTGTACAGAAGAAATTAACACAACTTATAAATCAACTATACTTCAATAAAGTTAAAAAAAACACAGATTTGGATAGCTGAGCAAAGGGGTGTGTGTGTGTGTGTGTGTTGGGGCATATCTGTATGTATCTGTATTCTCTTAACCTGTACTACCAAGTAGTACTGAACCACCTACTGAACCAAGTAGGTGGTTCAGAAGCTTACTCAAGGCTGAGCACAGTAGAAGTATTTCAAGTTGCTTTAGAGAGAAAATTATGAAAACATAATCGCTACAGCCAGACAACTTTCTGGAAGTCCCTCATGGTAACATCAATGTCCACCCGGCAAGTTGGTTATTTGTGGCAGAAGTGAGGTGACAAAGGGTGGAGGGATCAGCAGAGACCATCTTTCTTGGATCAGCAGAGACCATCTTTCTTGGATCAACAGAGACCATCTTTCTTGGAAGGGTGTTATTAGTCATCCCGCAGGAGGCAATGCTAAGATCACTGAAGAACGTCCTGAGTGATGCGTATCCATGGGATAAAAGAGGGGCTCCTGGGAGCCCACTGAATGGAACCCCACACCTCAGGGAAGCCCTTGTGTTGTCACCCTGTCTTTGGTGGCAGCTGTTGAACTGGACTGTCCTTACCCACCTGGCCTTTGAACAGGGAACTCCTTAGTGAAATGGCCATACTGAATTCATCTGTGGATCCCTAATGTCTACAGTAAATATCTTGTTGAATTAATGAATACATCCATTTATCCTCTACTTTTTATCAAAGCTCTGAGACATGATGAAGAAAACTAGAGTCTCTTGGGTTTTGGATCCTTCTGTATTCTACACTCACGGGATCCTATGCGTAAGTGTTAACTCTGCCTGCCACAATCACTACTGTTGCTAAGTTGGCCTTCAATGTTCACATGTACAACTGCCTTTGGTAATGTTCTCTCATCACATTCCCTGCTTCCTCCCTTTTCACTGTAAGCATATACAGGTGGCCTTTTCATAACAGTATGAGCTGTGGTGCCGGAGAAGACTCTTGAGAGTCCCTTGGACTGCAAGGAGATCCCAAACCATTCCATCCTAAAGGAAATCAATCCTGAGCATTCATTGGAAGGACTGATGCTGAAGCTGAAACTCCAGTACTTTGGCCACCTGATGTGAAGCTAACTCATTAGAAAAGACCCTAATACTGGGAAAGATTGAAGGCGGGAGGAGAAGGGGACGACAGAGGATGAGATGGTTGGATGGCATCACTGACTCAATGTTCATGAGTGTGAGCAAGCTCCGGGAGATGGTGAAGGACAGGGAAGCCTGGCGTGCTGCAGCGCATGAGGTTGCAAAGAGTTGGACATGACTGAGTGACTGAACAACAACATGAGGTTTTATTTGTATGATCCCTTCTATTTTGTGGACAAATGTTTGTTTCTCAGGTTTTCTGTTTCTTCTGCACATTTTTCTAATGACTGAGGTCATGAAAGCAGACCTTGAGAGCTGAGTTCATATCTATGGCTCTGGTTAGACACAATCTCAGGGAATTTATAGCCGGTTTATAGGGTGGAGGAGCCTGGTAGGCTGCAGACCCATGGGGTCGCTAGGAGTCGGACACGACTGACCGACTTCACTTTCACTTTTCCCTTTCATGCACTGGAGAAGGAAATGGCAACCCACTCCAGTACTCTTGCCTGGAGAATCCCAGGGACGGAGGAGCCTGGTGGGCTGCCGTCTATGGGGTCGCACAGAGTCAGGCACGACTGAAGCGACTTAGCAGTAGCAGTAGCAGTATAGTCTCTTCTTACTTAAAAAATAAAAATCCCTTCCTTGACCTCATTTCAGTGTCTGGTTGCCATTTCATTTTCCACAACTGTTTTGACCAAATGTCTACTGAAGAAATTGACATTTCCACCCTCTTCTCCTCTCTGCCCACCACTTATCAGAACACATTGCTTTTCTAAAGCCTGGTGTTTTTCTTCTGACCTTGATCCAGCGAGCTGTTTTCACAGCCCTCCTTCATGCTTACTTAACTGGTTTAACACTTTTAAAATGACAAACAAAACAAAACTTCCAAACCCAAAGTGTTTCCTCTTTTGAGATGGTCTCCCTATTCTGACATCTGTAACCCTGAGTCCCTGTGCATTTTGTGGACCTACCTGGCGATTTTTCAAGGTCCTTCTCACGGTTAGCATCCTTCTGCTTTCCAGGTGAGCCCACTACCCTCCTCCGTCTGTAGGGCCATGTGTGTGAGGTCCCCTCTCAGTGCTGTGTTTTTATCTCACTCAAGACACCCTTAACTCCGCAGCCCCTTGGTTTTCTAAATCTGTTTTTAAAAATTTGTATTTCTGTATTTATTTTTGGCTATGCTGAGTCTTCCTTGCTGAGAGGACTTTTGCCTAGTTGTGGTGAGCGGGGGCTACTCTCTGGTTGTGTTTCGCGGGCTTCTCACCACAATGGATTCCCTTGTCATGGAGCACAGTCTCTAGGTCATTCGGCTTCAGCAGTGGCACTGGGCTCAGGAGTTGCAGCTCTGGGCTCGAGAGCACAGGCTCAATAGTTTCAGCTCTTAGGCTTTGTTGTTCTGCAACATGTGGGATCTTCCCAGACCCACAGGAGGTTTCTTGACTACTGAGCCACCAGGGAAGCCTATTCTAACCCTATTCTAAAACCTCCCTCTCTTCAAGGAGAAACCTGTCTCCTTAAACTTTCCCTACTCTGATGGCTCCCTCAGGGTTTGTGTGAACCCTGTTTTCTTTGTACTAACATAATACTAATTTATCAGCACATGTATATTTTTGGATAAATAGTCATAAGCTTTTGTTGTTTTCATGAATGCATATTGCTCCCTAAGACCCTTTTTTCTATTTGTGTTTTTTTTCCAAAATGCATCGTATGGTCTCCCATACAGTGGACACTAGCAAAATGTTGGTTAAAGTGGATAATAATTAAAAATGTAATATTTACTCCTGTCAGCTGAGTAAATATTTAACTTAATATGACTCTGTGCCTGTTTGTCTGGACACTGTCACTTCCCACTTGTGGGAAACTTGTTTGCTGCTAACTTCTTGCTTCTCTGGTCTTCTTTTCAACTACCATGCTCAGATGTAGAGCACGGTGTGTATGAAGTTGACCACGACATTTTTCCTAAGGATTTTGTTACCCAGGTCATACGCCAATGTATCATAAAAACCAAGCACTCACTCACCAGGCTGGATCTTTATGAGAGGGATGATGAGGTTATCTGGGAGAGACGGAACCCACAGAAGTGTCTAATGCCAGAAGGCTGGAGTTGAAGTTCAGGTTTTGCTGTGTTCTGGCGGTGTGGTTTAGGCCAAGGGACTTAACTTTTCTGTGCCTCAGTTTCTTCTGCTATAAAATGGGAGTGATGATAATTGTATTGATCCTCCAGGGTTGTTATGTGAATTCAATAACAGTGTATGCGCTGCACTAAGCGCTACATAAGTACTAGCTACTACTGCCACAACTGTTTTTTAAGTTTGCCTTGAAACTTTATATGTGTATGTAGATTCAGATGCTACGCATAAAGATTCATGAAAATGAGTTCATTCACCCTTAAGAAATAGATTCTGGAAGGTCAGTAAACCCACCAAGGTTTACTGCAAAGGCAATACCAATTCCAGAAAGGGTTGAGAAGAGTGAAAACTCCTTCCTATTCTACCAGCTTTGCACTCTTGAACACTGTTGATGTGAAGACCAAGAAAGGCAGAGGGACCAATCCAGATTAAAGGGACTCCTAAATGTGATTCATGATTCATGCTTGTTTCCGGAGTGCTATAAAGGACATTACTGGGGAAACTGGAAGAGTTGGAGTACAAACTGAATGATTGGTAATGATTGTTGTATCGTATCAGATGTCTGATTTTGATAAATGTAATGTGATTATGTAAAAGAATGTCCTTATTCTTGTAGTGTGTGTGTGCACGTGTGCATGTGTGTGTAAGTGTGAGGACATGTGGGGAGAGAGAAAAAAGAGAGTGAGATGAGGAAAGAGAGACTGGGAAAGTGAATGTGGCAAAATACTAGCATTTGATGAATCTGAGTTACATAGGCTTTTGGTCTAATTTTTGCAACTTTTCCATAAATTTCAAATTAATCCAAAATAAAAAGTGAAAAAAATTGTCCTATGATTTGGAGGCCCAGTTTTCGAATTTGAAATACGGATGAATTTTACTTTATGGCCTTTGTGAATGATGGTAATACTTTCTGAGTTGCAAACTGGGAAATCTCTAAGTTCCAAATGTTTTAAAAATCTTGTAGGGACTTCCCTGATGGTCCAGTGGCTGGGGCTCCACGCTTCCAACACAGGAGGCTCTGGTTGTCTCCCACCCCTCTTTTTCATGCTCTTGACTTGAAAACAGGCTCATTGTCCTGTAATATATTGCTTGATTATTGATTTGACTGATTGTTTCCTGGTGGTGCCATTTGAAATTATTCTTAATTCCTTGTATTTCCTGACAGTTGGAAGTTAGAACTAAAGACCTAACTAGATTCAGGTTCAGCTTTTTTTTTTAATTTATTTTTAATTGGAAGATAATTGCTTTCCAATATTGTGTTGGCTCCTGCTATACAATAATGTGCATCAGCCCTGAGTACAGGTATGGCCCCTCCCTCCGGGGCCTCTCCCCCCACCCCCCAACTCCTCCAGGTCGTCACAGAGCGCCCACCTGAGCTCCCTGCGCCCAGACCGCAGCTTTCCACTGGCTCTCGTTTCACACGGGCAGGAATACTTGACAGATGGTGCATGCACTTCATCATCATGTACTTCAGCATGAGAAGATGCCCAATCTTTGGCCTTCACACTTGGAGCGACACCAAGATTGATCACTGGCTTTACGTGATGGCAGCTTGATGGCTTTGTAATGTTCCCCGTCAACTTTCTTCTAATTCTTTTACCATCATTATTAATTATTGCATGAAGCAGTTGCTTCATGAGAGTCAAAATGTATTTTTCCAATTAGATCATTTCCATTTTTATGGTTGGAATTATTAATTTTTTAAAAGATTTTTTAATCCCTGGTTGGGGAACTAACATCCCACATGTTGTGCTGTGCAAATGAAAAAGAAAAAGAAAAGCAAGCAAATAAAAAGTTAAAAAAAATTCAGTTTAAAAATAAATAAAAATCCTGTAAAGATGACATTAAGGCACATGAACAGATACACTCAGTCCAAGGTGACTGAGCAACTAACACACACATCATGGTTGAAACTTCCAATTCATCCGAAGTTCTCAATATAAAAGCTAAATGTTCTTAAACATTTATAAATTCTTAGTATAAAAATACCCCAAAGTAAAAAGACAAAGTCGTGGGGGTTTTTTTAGTTCTGAAATATTCATATTCATGGAATAAAAATCTGTAAGTATGTTTTATCATCTTTGATGTATAGTTTCTTTTCCTGTGCCATATTCAGCTATTAAGTTACTTCAAGATAAGCTTTTATGATACAAAGTTAATTTTAAAATCAAATTACCAATAGCAGGGAATGTTAAAAGCATGACAAATGGGCTACCAGTTTAAAATGCAATGTGTTCTCATGGAACACATAAAATTATTATACAGCCAGCATCGCACCCAGACCCTGAAAAAGGATGAAGCCACAGAACCGTGACTGGAAAGGAAGTGGAAGCAGCAGTCAGAATCTGAGAGGAAACACCATTAAGTGAAAATCTGCCGGAGCCTGACGGACAGGCCCTGGCAGGAGCAGTCACAGCTTTGCCCCCTGACATGGAAAATCTTGCTGGTGGTTGAGGGAGCCTTCTGCCTACTTCCTGGTTCAGGAACCCAAGATCTTTATCAGCCAGAGCACAAGGCAGCCATTCTTCTGCTGTGAAGGTTAAAAAATAAAAGGGCCAATAATATAAATTACAAAAGGAAGAAAGAAGAAGGAAGAAGAAGAAAAAGAAAATTACCATTTTATTAACATTAGTGTCATTCAAAGCAAAAATAATTTGTCAGAAAAGCAAGAGTCATTTCATATTGATAAATGATATAATCCACAATGAAGATGTAAAGTTTGTGAACCTTTATAAAATAAGACAGACAGGCTTAAAATAGAAAAGGAGAAAATTCATGGAAAATCAAGGAGAAACTGGCAGAAATATGAGTTGTGGTAAGAGGCATTAACATGTCTTTCTCAAGGTTTGGAGACTGAAGAATAAAATAAGATTCAATCAGTAGGTTGATATTGAACAATGTATCTTACAAGCAAGGGTTGCCCTATGCCTTTGACTGTGGACAGACCAGGCTTCACAGCCCCTCCCCGTTCAGCTGCCAGATCCTGGACTAAAGTCTCCCCTCCACTCCTGCTCCCCATCTGGACTCCCCACTGGGCTCCCCATCTGGGCAGTGTTTGTTGCCTGAACAGCAGGGGACCTGTGCCTCATGCCCTCAGACCCCCAGACTCCCCACCCACCTTCCCCGCTGAACTCTGATGCTTGGTGGCTCTAGCAAGCTGCTCCTGTTCTTTGTCGAAAGGGCTGTGATGAAATTTTGCTTCCTTTTGCTTGTTTAAAATTAAAATTAGTTATTTTCTTAGGAAAAAAAGACTATTTTCAGCAGCTGGTTATATACTGGGACACAAACAGGATTTTACGATGTAATAAGAATGGGAAAATGTAGAAGCCACATTGATAGGGTCATAGCTAACATACACTAAGATAAGTTCAAACCAACAGAACTCTTCAATCCATGAATTATTTAACAATTTCCAAAACGAGGTCTTAGAACATTTGTGTTTTTGAAATTTCAATTTATAATCTGCAGAAGGATATTCATTACAACCATGTTTGTAACAACAAAATGTTGGAAAAACCCACATGTTTGTCAATAGGGAACCTAGGACATCCATCAATGGAGAATTATGCAGCTGTAACTGATGAGTGTGTATAAGTTTGTTACTATCTCATCTCCGTATACTTTGCAGGATGCATTATTATCTGAAAAAAGCAAAGCGGAGAAAATATATATAATATGCTACCATTCACTCAAAAAATGTGGCAAGAATATGAATATCTCTTTGCTTATATTTAATTCACAGCAACAAAATGAGAGCATAATAAAAACACTGAAAAAATATAAAAAATTGGTTGTTTGCCCTGGGAACAGGGTGGAGGAGACATGAATAAAAATCTTACTTTTTTATTGTACCTTGTTTTGTAGATTGGACTTCGAAGCCATGTGAAAATTTTTCGTGATTATGAATCAAATTTTAAAAAAATTCCTAAAAACAGAAAGTGAAATAAAGATTACTGTGTTGAGTTAGTGACTTAACTGCACAGAGAGGATTATTTCAAGTGACTTAAAAAAGCCCAGTAATTTAGTATATAAACCTAGTGGGATGTATTCTAAGGATAAAAAGAATTGCAAATACCTTTAAGCTACTTTCAATTATCATGCTGTTTGTAATAATATTAACACTGCTGTTTTGAAACTATGGTATATAGTACAAGATATGGAAAATAAGTAATTATGTTTATATTAATAAAAATCAAGGGGTTAGCATGAGAAAAAATGTACAAATTCAAAGAATAGCTAACCATATAACCCTAAACTTGAACTGAAAACATCAGTATGATCTCAGAATGTACTGCTCTTAAAAAAACAAAGAGAAACAATCAAACAAAACCCTTATTCCTACCTCTGGCCACCAAAAAAGCCTAGAAATAATGAATGTCTTAGTAGTGATGTGAACCAATAGAACTTGGACTGTGTTTCCTATTACTATTTCCCACTAAAAGGAACCTGAATTCTTGAAGAAATAGATAATTTCAAGACTGGGGCAGGAAAAATTCAAGAAGGTCTTGGGACATATTGTTATACGATAAAGCAAGAACTTTTCAATGACCATCAAAATAATGACAAAAAGAACTCAGAAGTCAATCTGAATGGATTTTCACTGGCCAAAAATGGGAGCATTTGGGCTATGGATTGAAACTCAGGCCTTCCTAGGTGGTGCTAGTGGTAAAGAACTCGCCTGCCAATGCAGGAGACGTTAAGTGATGCGGGTTCGATCCCTGAGTCCAGAAGATCCCCCGGAGAAGAGTACGGCACCCCACTCCAGTGTTCTGTCCTAGAGAATCCCATGGACAGAGAGGAGCCTGGCGGGCCATAGACCATGGGGTCGCAAAAGAGTCGGACACAACTGAAGCAACTTAGCTTGCAGGTATGTTTAAATCTGTGAGTTCATAAAAAATAAAGAACTCCTGATCACCTAGAGTGGATTCTGAGAATTGGCAAATAAAAGGAACAGATCAAGGGTTTATCTTATGTTTCTTATACTTTGGGGGAATCAAATAGTTGACAAGAAAAAGTTTCTGTATTATAGAAGCATTTCTGCTAATAAATGAATGAAGAGTGAGGGAATATGTGCATGCTCTAATGAAATAATGAACTTGGACAAAAACTCCTAACACTACACAAAGAAAGACAACCGGGCATTACATATCTGCTGATGATAAGTCCCGTCATTATCACCAGTGGTGTCTTCTAGCTAAAATACCTCGTCTGTTAAGTTATTAAGTCTCTATTCAACTACCCGTTGGAGAATGAGAACCCAGGGAGTGCAGGGGTCAGCAAGCAGATGAGAAGACACCGTGTGGATGCAGCCAGGATACCCAGAGTGTCGGAAACTCTCCAGAACAAATCACCCTGGTGTCTTCAGCCCATGAATGGCAGGAAGGGGAGAGTGGGTAGCGTCACTGCCCGTGTTCTGCCGGGCTTCTGTGCCCTTCACTGGACTCAGCCTGACTTCCAGTGGTCACTGGCTCCTCTCTGTGCCAAAGGAGATTTTCCCCTGAACTGTGGGAGGCCGCTCTGTCCAATTCTGAAAGGTCACGGGTGCCAGGAAATCAGAAGCAGCCCTTAACCAATGATTAAATCAAGTGGATGAATAAATACCCAGCTCTTTCACCTCTCAGGGAGATAACCCTGAGGGGCGTATGTGTGTGTGTTAATATCTTTTCCAAGAATTCCCCTGAAGGGATTAAGCTTCTATTCTGCACTGGTAAATGGTTAAATGGCCTTGTTGGTTTATGTTTAATACCCTTTGTTGGTTGCCTTCTCTTCCTGACTTCCCTTTCTCTTTCGCCTGTGGTGTTCCCTGAACTTAAACTCCATGAACTTGAATCCTATCTTACAGTCTCTTTCTGGAGGAACCCAAACTAAAGTGACTTAAGAGGCAGGGTAATTTGCGCACTGACTGGATATTTGATAACTATATAGAAATATTGTTTTTGGTGTTTTATTTAGGTGGCGTAATGCTATCAGGCTTGTATTTAAAAATCAAGGGTAAATAATAAAAGTATACAGATAAAATGTTATGATATCGGCAATTTGATTTCAAATAATATGGAGTTGTGGCTGGGGATACAGTGTAAGCCTGAGAACGAGCTGACAATTTTTATACCTGGGTGACGGGTACGTGAGGGCTCCTCATACTCTTCTGTATACTTTTGTATATGCTGGAAATTTTCCCTAATTAAATACCAGAAAAAGCCCTCCCTGGGTGTTGTTTATAACTACTTAGTGCTTGATACTGCCTTGTACAGAGTAAGCCAAGAGGCACTCAAAACATTATTGTTGAATTAACATGCTGTGTCTTATGTTGGAGATACCAAGGCAAATACTGTTGATATTAATACATTTAACTGATATACCAGAAAGCTTACTTAGAACAGGGGGAAAAAAATCATTGTATCAATTAGAATGATGTCAGCTTTAAAAATTTTCTTATTTACTCTATCACTAATTAAAGTACTTATTTGGCTTATGATTATTCACCATCTGTGGCTTGAAGTTATTCTTAAGTTGTGAATGTTTTTATTGTAATGCTTAAGTGCTGGAATTTCTGGGGCATTTTGATGGCTCAGTGGGACGGGATATGGGACAGAATACTTCAAGCAGGACTCAGAAAATCTGAGCTTCTGAGTGCTAAATCTTCAGGGCTATGTGTTTGAAATTTACAAGGTGACTGTTTTGTAGGAATCAAAACCTGATATAACTAACACTTTGTTGAGAAAATCTTTAAAAGTAGTTTATGTTAAGTGGAAGGGTAGGGTATATCTGAAGTCTGAAGCTTGTAAACAGAAACTTGAAAGCAATTCCTACACAAATTTTCTATCTTAAAATAGTATAGATATAGATGTGTGTATATGTCCCTAAAAAATCCTGTCACTTCCCAGGAGTTCACACAGGCTGAGATTTGCTTTTTGTAGGATTTTCTAGTGATATGACAATCCTTGTTTTCAAGCTATTAGTTTGATATATCAATATTCAGTTTGATATAACATTAATATAAATATCATAAAAAGATGTGACTTTGACTGTAGGAAGACTCACTAGAAGATTATGAGAAGTGCAAAGGAATATTTTTGGAATGTCTTTCAAATGTCCTTAAACTGGAAAAAGTGAAAATTTAAATAGTTTATATGTATAAAAAGTCAAGCTATTTTTTTCCGCACTTCCTCTTAACAAAGTTGGTACCAAAGTAACTAAATAGCTTCATATAGTAGACAATTTTTTCTTGGATTTATTCCTAGTTCTATTTCATGTATTTTGTTTTCCACCTATACGTAATTTATGTTATCAAGCTCTATTTTATAAAACTGTCTAAGTGACTTATTATTCTTTATAGAAAATGGTGTGGGAGTAACTAATTAGCCTACTAGTTAAATTTTAAAACTGTAACCAAGTGGATAAGATTGCACAATGCTGTTCTCATAGATTGTTATCCTCAGAGTAGCATTCATGGAATTTATTTTCTTTTTAACAATTTTTTGCAGTGGTATTTCTTTATTTTGACTGCACTGTGTGGCATGTGGGATCTTAGGTCCCCGACCAGGGGTTGAATCTGTGCCCCCTGCATGGGGAGTGCAGAGTCTTAACCACTGGACCACCCCAGGGAAGTCCCAGAATTTATTTCCTAAGGTATTTCAGAGAATGATATTCTCATTCACATCATCAGCTAGATTCACTCAAATTTACTACTTGCATTTGGCCTTTTGGCCTGTATGATTAAAGCTATTAAGCTTTAAGTTTGCTAGTTCTTGGAATCCATCAATGAATGATGGATTTAATATTTCCATTAACAGAGAGTCAAAGAGATTTACTATAAGCTCTAAATAAGTAATTTAATTTCTTTAAGTTGTCAAGGAACAGTTTGGTCCCCCCAAAGGACTCTGAATTGGCGAAACGTATTATTATTATTAAGAAAAATGACTGTCAATTTCCTTTCAACTCAGTAACATAAAAAAACAGCTAAGATAGTAGTTCATCCTAACGTCATTAAATTGTAATTCTCAGTAACTCACAAGTTTCTCTCACCATAAAATTTTACCTGCAAAATTTCAATATTGATTCTGATGCAGAATGGTGCTGACTTCTACGGCTCCCCTTCCTTGGACCTTGGTGCTCCATGGCTTCCTGAACCTTCTCTAAAGTTCTCATCTGAATCTATGGTAGGGCTTCCCTGGTGGCTCAGTGGTAAAGAGATCAGCCTGCAAATGCAGGAGACATGGGTTCGATCCCAGGGCCTGGAAGATCCCCTGGAGAAGGAACTGGCAACCTACTTCAGTATTCTTGCCTGGGAAATCCCATGGACAGAGGAGCCTGGTGGGCTACAGTCCATGGGGTCGCCAAAGAGTCAGATGTGACTGAGCAACTAAACAACAACCACAAGTGTATGAAAGCACATTCTCCCCATGCTGTGGCATGTGAGGGCTCAGAAGTGCCCTGAGCAAATGTCCTCCATCCTCTGCCCACTTCTCATGCCTTGTAAACTTGTCCTTAAGTTCCATGCACTCCTGGACCCACTAACAGAAACTCTGAGGATGCAAGTCCTCTGTTACCTTGAGGGGAAGGGTAGGAGAGGCTGAGACCCTGGGGGTGGAGACTTATCTGAGCTCTACAGGCCTATTGACAACCCAGGAGAGCAGACATATCTATTTTTTTACATCAGGAAACTGTGGCCCAGAGAAGGCACTTGGGCTCCTTAGCTGTGAGCCATCAGCCTGTCTAAGTCAGATCCTTTTATCTACAGCACGACTTCCTGTAGGACTTACTAACACTCGAGGTGACTCAGAAGGAAGCAGACACTTGGGGGATGGGCCGCCAGCCACTGTGTGCTGACCTGGCCTGGAGCACAGGGGCAATCAAGCCGTTATGGGCACCTGGGGGTGGAAATCGAGGAGTCATCCCGCTAAAGAGGGGCCCTGAAAGAAACTGGGGAAATAAAAATGTTCAAGCTTCACATTCCCCCCTTAGGCCAGGTCAAGCCGGAGCTTGTTTTATTGTAGAGATTAGGCAGCCAGACCGGTCTGTAGGGCACCGATGTTTCTGTTGAAAATGTACGTTTGACTCTGGTGAAACAGAGTCTCTTACCAAGTCGAGGGTCTTTTGTGTGTTCTGCAGAAGTGTGCATGTTTGGTTGTTTTAAATACCAGTTAAAGAGGGCAAGAAAATGCCCTCTTTTATCAGAGTTACACGTCAGGTGGGAAGAAGGCTGTGTTAGGTGAGAGGGTAAGATCTGGTTATAGTAAAACCAGGCAGCTCATCGGTGATGCCAGACCCTGAGACACCCTCTGTCTCATCCTCCACTCGTGGGGTACCGTGCTCAGATGGGCAAAGAGGGAAGCTGGGTGATGGGCCTGCAAAGGTTTTCACTGATCTTTCTCCGTTTACCCTTTTCTATGCGCTATTTCTAGATATCCAGTATGATCTAGGCAAGGATCATTTGTTTGCCATGAGTGAAAACAAAGTGAATCTTGCCTAGGTAATGTAGGGGAGGTGGGTGGATAATGGAAGGATGTGAGGAAATGTCCTGAACTTCACTTGCAGGAGGTGTGTCTGGACCTCTGGGGAGCTCTCCCTGGCTCTCACTGTCTCCTGACTGAGGTGACAACTGCTCTCTGCTGTTTCCCTATTTCCCTAGGACCCTTGCTGTAAAGCTGCCCTAGTGACTAGAGTGCTGTAATAGCTACATAACCACTCAAGTTTACTTTTTAAGGACGTGTTTTTGGGGGACGTCCCTAGTGGTCTGGTGATTAAGACTCCATGCTTCCACTGCAGGAGATGCAGTTTCCGTCCTTGGTTGGGTAACTAAGATCCCACACGCCTCAAGATACACCCCTGCCTCCCACCGGCCAAAAAAAAGTGTTTTTTAAGCCAAGGTGTTGCAAGTTGCTTCAGGAAGATTCTGTAAAATGCTTACAATAAAAGTCTTGCTAATTCACATTCATTTTAAAAAGTGTAATGAATCTACATCTTGTAACTTGTTTCTGGTAAGTGCAGACGGAGGCTGCGTATAAGACTAGATGATCAAGCAGATAGCGATGGGGTGCCAGAATTTCTCAGAGGTTGGGGGTGGTCAGAGAATCTGTTCCCACAAAAGGCATGTGGCTTCTGGCCAGCACAGCTCAGAATTCCTTCCCTTCTCTTCCCTCCTCTATTGCTGATGCCTTCTTAAAATGTCTCAGGGTAACCAGGTGGATGAAGGATAAGGGACGTCCCCCTTCTAACATACACAGTTACTTCTGCGCTACATGGCCACTTGCAAGGGTTGGGTGCGCTGTTGTGGTTTTTGTCCTTTGCAAGTTTTCAAGTCTCTTCTTCATCTTGTATCAAATGCTGGGCCAGAGGTCAGAGTCCAGAACATTAGACTCAGATGGTAAACTGATGGGTTGTAAATAGGGACAAGAATGGCACTAAATCTAAACAGATCTAGAATGAGTTACTAAAATTAAGGAAATGAGAAGCAAATTTGGATCCACTTAAAAGGAGTAAAACATAAAGAGATGTTCTATTTATGAACAGAATGAAAAGAACTGAAGAATGAGGAGAACTTGCTTGTTCTCTGGTAGGTGACTGGTTGGTCGCCTCTCCTGCGGTGACCCTGGCCCTGCTGTGCTGACCACACTGATGCTGTAACTTCCAGGAGAGGGGACCCCATGAGTCAGGCACCTCCAGAGGGCTCGGTCAGGGTGACACCGTAGGTACTAGAACATCAGTGTGACTGGCACCGAAAGGCCAAGAGATGTCTGTGGTCCGATTAGATCGAGAACATTTAAGGTCACAGAGATGTGGAAGCAGTTTTCTTCTTCCCTAGGAAAGGATGATGCAATAGATGACAACAGCATCTGGGTAAACCCCTCCATCCAGTCTTGGACGGCATTCACGCCACCTGGAAGGTGGGTGGGAGAAGTTTTGTTGGTCCCAAGTGTTCTTCCAGGGAACATCCAGCCAGAGCCTTTCAGTTCTAAGCCAAGAGTGGGGCCAACATTCTCAGTCCATTTGTGAACGACCCAGAGAGTGAGATGGGGAGAGGAAGAGACCACTTTCAATCTACCCTGGAGGAGTCTCTAAAGCCTTGATCTGATTGAGGAGTGTGTGGTCTAATTGAGCAGTGTGCAGTACACTGTTCTTTTTAATTTGAAATTACTTGATTGGTTAGTGAATCGGCTGATCGATGGGCGTTGGGGATCTAAACATGAAAATCACATGATCATACCCCTTACGGAGCTCAGAGTTTAGTGGAGAATGTGGATAAATATTTATGGTATCGTGTGATGAGAGCAACCATGAAGCAAGTTCCAAGACAGAAGGAATCTTCTGGGCTTCATGTTAGACACAATGCCTCTGGAAGGTCCTCTTACCTGCAGGCTGGTGTGGGCCTAGCTCCAGCTCCTGTTCTTCTAAATGAGACCTGAGTCTAAAGATCACAGATTATCTCATATCTGGAGCCATGCCTGCTCTCTGAAATTTCCTTGTGGTTACCAAGTTACTGGTCTGGTCCCTACAGGCCCATTAATTATTATCCATCCCACATGGCTACTTCTGGAGCAGATACTGGATAGGTAGTGTCAGGAACGGTACAGCAGTAATCTTTGAAACAGGCCTGTTCCCATTTGGCTGGTGCTGGGGAACTGGCACCTTTGCTTCCTGGTTCCTATTACACCCTTTCCCTCAGCCCTGTCTCCCAGGCCCAGCTGGTCAAAGAGCTCAAAGGGCAGGACATCAGCATGGGAGAGACCCGAAGCTCAAGAAATGAGCAGTAATGTGGCAGCCTGGATGGGAGAGGAGTTTGGGGGAGAATGGATACAGGTATATGCATGGCTGAGTCCCTTTGCTCTTCACCTGAGACTATCACAACATTGCTAATTGGCTGTATTCCAATATAAAATAAAGAGTTCAAAAAAAGAGAAATGAGCAATAAATAGTTAGTACGTCATAATCATGGATAATTCTGCAGCCCATGAAAATAGATGACCCTGGAGGGCTGCGGTGATGTTTAATAAATATGCTGTCTCTGACTCTGAGTGGTTCTTTCTGTGCTAGTATTTGGGGAAAAACAATCCTTGCTACATGCAAAAGTATAAAAGACAGTTTATTGAAAAGATAAAAAAGGAGCTTCTGTTTTAGACAAAGCTTGTGAGGGTTCAAAGATCGCTTATCTATTGGTCCAACTGAGTTTCAGTGGCTTAAAAATGAAAGAAGAAAAATAAATACAGGTATTCTGGTCTTCTCATTCCACTTAAAGGCACATTTCCTAAGATTTTCTTTTCCACCTAGAAATAGGAATTAAGAACTATTCAGAAGAGATATTAGATAAGACTAGAATTTCAGTAACCTGAAGATAAATCCTATTCTTAGAAGTAAATGCTTGGTTCTAGAAGGTCTCTGAACACCATGGAGCAACAAAGAAATCACAGTTACTGGCTCAGATAACAACTAACATGTATTAGGTGTTTGGGCTTCCCACGTGGTGCTAGTGGTAAGGAATCTGCCTACCAATGCAAGAGACATAAGAGACATGGGTTCGATCCCTGGGTGGGGAAGGTCCCCTGGAGTAAAGCATGCCAACCCACCCCAGTATTCTTGACTGGACAATCCCAGGGACAGAGGAGCCTGGTGGGCTACAGTCTATGGGGTCACAAAGAGTTGAACATGACTAAAGTGACTGAGCACACACGAGCATTAGGTGATCATTATAGTCAGGCACGATTCTAAAAACTGTATATGTATACTAATTTATTCTTGTAGGACATAAAAGATTAGCAGCCTTTTCAGGTTCTGGTATGTTCTAAGATGAGTTAACTCAGAAACTGTCATGGAAAGACAGATTCAGCAAAAAGACAACAGCCAATATATTAGAATCAAAGTCCCTGTGGCTTAGCGGTAGCGACTGGACACTGCGCCCTTGGGGAAAAATTAATGAGGTCAGAGCAGACTGGGCGAGATCAGGTCTGGCACTTTTGCCACAGAGCCTGGATTCAGAGATGATCTGATGGGAAGCCAGGTAGACAGCGCAACCGAGGCATTCATCCACGGGGCTGGGCCAGAAAGGCACAGTTTGGGTTGAGAATACAGACTTGCCTGATGAAAGCCAGAGGCCGGCAGGAGGGATGCGGGAGCCGAGAGGAGCCTCAGCCCCTGGGACAAAACTGAGGTGCTTTTCATAGAGCACTGGGTTTGGGATGCTCTGGGGGACCTTGGGAAGCCCTCAAGGGTCTCCAGCACTTTTGGAGATATCCTACTGTGATTTGATGACTCTAGCTAAGGAGGGGACAAACTACAAGAAAGACAGCAGTGGGGAGAAGTTGTGCCAGGTTTCATCCCAGCACCAAGCATAAGACTTTATCCCTTTGTCAGAGACTTATCCCCTAAAGGCAGAGAATTATGTTTTATTTGGCGGGCTTTGTTGAGGTCTTAAGCCTGGGAAGCAGCCTCGCAGGCAGCTCTGTGGGACTGATCTGAGGTCATAAGGGAGGAGTCAAGATATATAGTTTTTGCAACAAGAACCATGAATTTAGGAACATCAAAAGATGACTGTTAAGTAAAGAAAAGCAACATCTCAAGTGGATGAATGTAGCACCTTTCTATGGATGGGAAGATTGAAGAGTCTGCGCGCCCTGAAATCATCCCTCTGACGTGCACCTAAACTTCACAGGGCCAGTACCCAGCTTTTTCTCCGTCGTGAGTCCACTCAGGTGCCCCATGGTGGGGCGGCTGCCGTGGCTGCGGGCTTGATGCTGCAATGTCCTTGGTTTACTGGTAAGGCAGAGTGACAATCTTCATTCACACCCTGCTTCAAGCCTTAGAGGGCTATTCTAAACTGTGATTCAGTCTTCTTTTCTATTTGTTCTGGGATTCTGATTCTTAATAGTGCTCATTTCTGCCATGTCTATTGTTATGATTGCTAGGGGGTTTCGGTGGTTTAAACCCTACCTGGCTTGTACCAACAGGTACTAATGCCAAGCATTAACCACTAAGCTCATAGGCTTGTTATGAACCAGGAGGTTGCGAGTTACTGCTGGTGATCCATGTGTTTGGTGCCTGGTGATATCCTTTAGTTCCTAATGCCCTAAATCTGGATAAAGCATTGGCAGACTTCTTCTGTAAAGGGCCAGATGGTAGATATTTTAGGTTTTGCTGGCTACGCCCAGTTCTGCCGTACAGTGGGCAGACAGTAAAACAGATAGGGGTGGCCGTGTTCCAATAAAACTTTATTCACAAAACAAGCAGCCATCGGGTTGGCATGTGGGCCCCCATTGCCGACCCATGATATAAATAAACACACAGGCGAGCAAACAGGTAAATAACTTTCATACTGTGCACAAGCAATTATTTTTTTTTAATTTTAAATTGTCTTTTCCTGAAGAATGGGGAAAGGAGGACCCATTTTGCCTGCGTGGAACTATGTCACCGTCATTTTCCCTTCTATCTTACATTGTGACTTTGGAAACTAGCAGCCTTAAACCAAACTTCACGCTCGCTTTTAAGATGCAGAAAGAATGTGTCATTCCAGGCTTCCTTTAAAGAAAGGGGCCCCCTTTACTATTTCCCCCCACAGCTAGTGAAGCTCTTCGCTCACAGACGGCCTCTGGTGCGAGCTGAGGAGCATCTCTGAGGCTGTCTCTGTCGTCTTTCTCCCACGTCAATGCCAACAACGACCAGCTAAACAGCTTTTGAAATTTTACCTTCTGGGGTGACATCCACATGAAGAACTAACAACAGATTTAAAGACAGGACAATTACCATTTCTTCCAAAACCGGAAGCATGCTAAAATAGAATTCAGGTGAAAAACTGGAAGAGAGCTTTTCCTAGAAGATCAAGTCTAAGGGTGAAACAGCTTTGCTCTTCTCATTTAAGGAGTCAAGATACTCAGACTAGTGGGCGAAACTTGATTGACTCTGAACTCTCTCCAGCAATTAGCAAACCCACTCCTGTTTTTGTTTGCATCTGTCCCCCGCCCCCACAGAGATGTTGAAATCCTAACTCCCGGTAATTGGGAATGGGATCTTATCCGTGATAAAGGTCTTCGCAGATGTGATCAAGGTAAGTTGAAGTCATTAAGGTGGTACCAATCCAACACCCTAAGGGAAGTTTGGACACACACACACACACACACACACACACACACAGAGGAAGATGCCATGAGAAGACACAGGGACACGCTGGAAGAAGACGGTCATGGAGTCATGGAGTTTCAAGTCAAGAAACGTTGAAGATGGGTGGAAATCTCCAGAAGCTGGGAGAGAGGCCCAGAACAGATGTTCCCTTGCAGCCCTCCAGAAGGAACCAACCTTGCTGGCACCTTGATTTTGGACCTCTTGCCTCCAAAACAGTGAAAGAATACATTTCTATTGTTGTGAGTCATCCAAGTTGTGGTCATCTGTTATGACAGCCCTAGAAAACTAGTCCACCGCCTGTGGACTCAGACAAATCCTGTGCAGGGCTCCCCCCTGCTCATGTTTGCCAAACGCCCCCTTCCTCCTATTTAGATGCCTCAGGAATGGAATAAGTTTTATAATTCTGCCATCAGATGCAAAGGGCTGCACTCTCGTTGTAGTTTGACTGATCTTTCAGATAATCTGGGACTTTTAAAGTCTGATGGAAGTGAGCGTTTTAACACCCATCCTCTTTTTGTTCTGTGAATTCAGGGACGATGCCGAAGGCGGTTTGGCAAACAGTCAGCCACTGGTAGTATGACTGCAAAAGCTGATATGTCAGCTATTGTCCTCCTGTATTAGCGGCATCTTTGGGTGCCACGAACTCATGAAATGTAACAAAGCAGTGTATTGTCTAAACTCTTCTGAATATATGGCTGGTGTTCACATAACTCCCTTTGTCTTGGTCTGTGCCTGTCAAACGGGAATTCTCTGGTGTCTTTGTTTTCCTGTGGAGCTTTCCTCTCTAATTTGGTCTGTGTTTGATGACATGCATAGAAAGGGCACCACGCACCTGGCATAGCCGGGTCACGACAAGCACTGCTGAGTCATTCTGCAGTGCTCCTCACTTCCAGGGGGAAGGGAAGGAAATTTTCCAGGAAGAAGAATTGTCACCGCTATCACAGCCATCACAGCCTGTAATACCTACGTGCCAAACCCTCCTCTAGGCACTGACGGCAGATAACTCTTACCATTCTCACGGGTACCACATGAGGCAGGTACCCTCACTCAACTGCCCAGGCATCTGAATTACAGGGATGGTAAATAAAACCTGCTAGTCACAAGACTGGTCAGGGCTGGAGCTGAGCCGAGGAACCCAGGGTGATTGGCTGCAAAGTCTTACCTTTCACCATTACTTTGTTGGCTTCCTGCTTGGGAAATACTCCCATCCTGAATCTGAATGCTGTGATTTTTTTTTTTTTCACTGGAAACTAGTCTTTCTATCCTTTTCAGCTAATGCAAACTTTGGGTCTATGTCCTTGCCCAAGGTTGTGGGATCATCTTTGGAGGAAGGGGAGAGGGTGAGATGGCCCCTGGAGTCCAGCTTGAGGGAGTCACAGTGCGTGGTGTTACAGAGGTCTCTCCAACTTGGAATGAGGAAAGCCACGTGGGCACCGTTTTCAAGCAGTTACATTTCCTCCAACTAGGCCCACTCACCAGAAATACCCTGCTGCTGCTGTTGTTCAGTTGCTCAGTCGTGTCTGACTCTTTGTGACCCCATGGACTACAGCACGCCAGGCTTCCCTTCACTATCGCCCAGAGTTTACTCAAACTCATGCCCATTGAGTTGATGATGCCATCCAACTATGTCATCCTCTGTGGCCCTCTTCTATTCCTGCCCCCAATCTTTCCCAGCATCAGGCTAAAAATTGAATATTTTACTTTAAAATATCATGCTATTATATGATAAAATTAGTGACAGTGACTATTTGCAGATCTACTTACTTCCTTACAGAATGCACACATTTTGGCTGGGGAGTGGGGATGTCAGAGACCCAGGAAGAAGGGGCTAGGGTCCAATGCCTTGTGGTCCCACAGGCCAGCATCTCCTCCGGTTGGAGTGGGCAGGAGAGAAAAGAGCTAAGGGAAAGGATGGTCAGAAATGCTTCAAGGGCAGGGTTTCAATCCCACCTTCCCCAACACTGCTCCCTGTCAATAAAAAAATTAACTCCTTTATCTTAAAATAACTTTCAGAGATAATATAACCTATTATATAATCAATATAATGTCCCACCTGAAAAATAAAGAAAAACATATAAGGAACACAAGTGAAAATCATAATAGTTTGATATTTGTTGCTTGGGACCAACTAAAATCACAGTGATGTAGCCAAATGTTTGCACCCGCGTGGAGCCTCTGCAAAGCCACACAGAGGAAGATGCACTGAATTGAGGATGTGTGTCTGACTCAGGCACTGCCTTTGCCACAAGAGCTGAGATCTTCCAGTGGTGAGCAAGTCAAGTAGAATTACTGCAAAACAAGCTACAGTCATCCTCTGCTTTTTTAAAAAAATTATCAACAAAGTAACATACAATTTTCTTTTTAGTTTAGTGGCATTACTGGGATATTCATCTTATATCAAAATAGAGCAAAAAATACTGTGTGCTAATATGGAAAACAGAGTCGACTCCTGGATCTGTCACCTTCCTGGACTAGTTCCATGGTTAAGCAGGACGTGGTGGACAAACAACAAGGTCCTACTGTATAGCACAGAGAAATACATTCAGTACCTGATGATAAACCATAATGGAGGAAATATTTTAAAAAAGAATATATATATATAACAGAATCACTATTGTACAGCAGTAATGAACAGAACATTGTAAATCAACTCTACTTTAATAAAAAAATAGGATATATAAACCATCATTATTAAGTGACTTTTAAAACATAATAAATACTGATAAGATAAAATTAAAAAAAAAAAAAGCAAGATTGGACTCTTCTTTGAGTTGCAGGATCTGGAGACCCACATGGAGTCCACAACATCTGCCCAATATGCCACCTGCAAGTGTTGGGACAAGCAACCACGCTCTTAGATTTTCCCAGCACCCTCTGGGGCTGTAACACTCCATCCAAAGACTCTTAGGTGAGCACATCCCCACCACAGGGCTTCTCTCGCCCCCTTTCCCTCTCTGCGCATTTCCTTCTCCCTCCTCTGTCTCTCGACCACATTCTTCTTCATTTTACCTGCCCTTTACATTCTCCAGTTCTCTCTGTTTACCTCCCCCAGGCTCTCCCCCTTCAGCAGGAGGGGGTGACGGCCGCTTTCAGGAGTGGAGCTGAGGACTGCTTGTCTCTTGTGGAGAACAGATCTCATCAGGCTGCCCCCTGTGGTCCTCCCAGCCCTGGCCTCCTGATACTGCACACTCTCTTTTTTCCAGTTCTCAAGTTTTAATCTATAATTGCAACTGTAAACGTCAGACAATACTGTCTGAGGAACACTGTGATATCAGAACCTTAACTCTTTAATACAGTTTTCATATAGATGCTTAAGCACCAAACAATGGCTAAAATATATTTGTTCAGAAACTTACTTACTGGCACTGTGCCAGGTGCTTCAATACACATTATTGGCTTTGATGTCCATGTTAACCCCATTTTGCAGATGAGGACTAAGACTTTAGGAAATTAAATGGAGGCCAAGCTCACAGATCTCATAAATGACAGAACTGGAATGTATGCTTATGTATCAGGTAAAGGGGCACCAGTGAACCAATTTCCCTCCTCAGAGAGCTGGCAATCTGCGTAGGAATAGAAGAGAATCTGACTGCTTGTACTTACTGGATGGGCTTCCCAGGTGGCGCTAGTGGAAAAGAACCCACCTGCCAGTGCAGGAGACATAAGAGACATGGGTTCGATCCCTGGGTTGAGATGATTCCCTGGAGGAGGGCATGGCAACCCACTCTAATATTCTTGTCTGAAGAATCCCATGGACAGAGAAGCTTGGCAGGCTACAGTCCTTAGGGTCACAAAGAGTCGGACATGACTGAAGCAACTTAGCACATACCCGTGCATTTATTGGGCATTGCATGTGTCATCCAGTGTGTGCCAGTTGCATTATCTTATCATCATTATCCCCTTAATAACCCTGTAATGATCAGGCCATTATTAGCATGGCCACCACAGCCTCCCCCTTACAGATGAGGGACCAGAGGCAGGAAGGTTGAGTAGCAAGGCGGAGGTTCAGACTCAGGCTGACTTCCTGGGGGCCTGGGTTCTTTCCCACTAGTCTAAGCTAACGAACCTATTCCCGACATCTGGGATCTGGGAGGAGTGGCATTTGGGTTGAGCTTAGGGAGAAGAAGGGCTTCCCTGGTGGCTCAAATGGTAAAGAATCTGCCTGCAATGCAGGAGATCCGATTCCATTCCTGGGTCAGGAAGATCTCCCTGGAGATGGGAGTGGCAACCCACTCCAGTATTCTTGTCTGGAGAATTCCATGGACAGAGGAGCCTGGCGGGCTACAGTCCAAGGAGTCACAAAGAGTCGGACACGACTGAGCAACTAACACTTAAGGAGGAGAGGAATTTCCACAGGCAGAGGTGGGAAAAGGGGGTTCTGTGCCCAGAGTGGTTGGAGGGGAACAGAGCAGGGGGGTCCCCACAGCTGTGCAGACCGCTGGGAAGAAGGCGGCAGCCTGGCCAGGCAGGCAGCCTGTGCTTTCTCCTTTATATTGTAGAGGCATGGGGTTTTTTATTTTTTCTTTTTTCCTCCAGCTGAATATTGAAGGGAATGAATTTACTTTTGAGCGTTTGCAATTGGAATAAATACATCCCTGTCTGTTCTGAGTGGCTGTTAAAGTGATGTGTTAGGAGGCGTTGCCGTCATCCCTCCTTGGTGCTCTGGGTACCACGCGTACACAGGGGATGGTCTGAAAGCAGGAGCTGGAGTCCAAGTCTGGATCCCACCCTGTGACTTCATCTTCCCCATCCTTCTGCAAGTCTGGGGCAGTCACATGTGTCCCAGCTTATCCTGGAAAGACATTAGGGGGGTCCAAGAGAGAACAGATGCGCAAGGCTTCAGAAGAAAGGTGCTGTGGAACTCGAAGGAATCAAATCGTGTATTACCCTCATTAGTCTGTTCTTTTAGAACACGGCAGTCATTCACAGCAGCCACAGGAACTCAGTGTAGAAATGTCGTGACCTGAAGTAATCTGTTGGGTGCCCTACTGCTTTTGTACACATGATCTAATTTAATTTTTACAATAGTCCTACGAGATAAGCAGAATGGTTATGATTAACTGCCATTTTTACAGAAACCAAACCATTTGTTTAGCAGATGCTGGATTTAGATAGAAAACATCAGTTTTCCAACTCTTGATTTAGGCTTCTTTCTAAAGAGGATAGATGAAGTCATGAGGGGATCAGTTCAGTTTAGTCACTCAATTGTGTCCGACTCTTCGCGACCCCATGAACCGCAGCACGCCAGGCCTCCCTGTCCATCACCAGCTCCCTGAGTCCACCCACACCCATGTCCATCGAGTCAATGATGCCATCCAACCATCTCATCCTCTGTTGCCCCCTTCTCCTCCTGCCCTCAATCTTTCTCAGCATCAGGGTCTTTTCCAATGAGTCACCTCTTCACATCAGGTGGTCAAAGTATTGGAGTTTCAGCTTCAACATTAGTCCTTCCAATAAACACCCAGGACTGATCTCCTTTAGGATAACCCTTGTTAAATTTTTTGGCGAAATTCAAGGGAGGCCAGAGTATACACTTAAAATGCTCTTTTTTTAAAAAAAAAAAAAAAGAATTTTTATTTATTTTTGGCTCGTTGTTTTGCGGGCTCTTCTCTAGTTGGAGAGGTGGGGCTACTCTCCGCTGCAGGATGTGGGCTTCTCGCTGTGGTGGCTCCTTTCGTTGCGGAGCGCGGGCTCTCGGGGTGGGGGGTGTACGGAGCTCAGTAGCTGCGGCTCCCGGGCTCTAGGGCACAGGCTCAATAGTTGTGGCGCAACGGCTTAGTTGATCCACAGCAGGTGGGATCTTCCCAGAGCTGGATCGAACCCATGTCTCCTGCATTGGCAGACGGATTCTTTGCCACTGAGCTACCAGGGAAGCCTTTCAATGCTCTTTGAATGTAGTGCATGAGCCACAGAAACACTGAATCTCTAAGTCTTTTTCTTAAATCCAGTTTGAAGTGTGCCTCTTTTGTGTTGACCCCTGCAGGTAGAAGTTGCCTCTCCCGCAGGGTCCCATGAGGCCGGGCATGCACCCTGGGGTTCCATGCATTGCATCATCTGGCAATTACTTGTTTATGCTGCTGTCTCCCAGCCTCTTTCCCACACCCCTCCACCCCTGGGGACACCCAAGGTCTAGTCATCTTGGGTCCAGTGCCTAGCAGGTTGCAAGACATAACAGTTTGAGATCTATCTTTATTTTTTCACAAAGGGAAAATTTGTTTTGACTGCATGACATTCAGAGACATTTAAACAGTAAAGGATATATCCTAAACAAAATAAAGGTTAAAAACAAATGGAAATAAAATAAACAAAGGTGAATGTCAAATCTCCCCCAAACTATGAGTTAGTGATTATAAAAATATTGCAGGACTAAGTTTAGCTGGGGGTGGTGTTGTCATTTGGGTTTGTGTATGTGTCTGTGCATGCACACTCATGTGTTGTTTTTAAAAACCTCAAAAATTTTCCATATTAACCACCTATTATAGATTTCTAATAACAGCTCATAGGATATAGAAATGATCTTTATGTTTTTGAATGTTTCCTTCCGGCCATGTTGAAGTTTAATGATGGCTTAAATGATCATGGACCTTTTATTTTAAACAAAATATAATATTTATATGATTTATTCTTTACAGGAAATAATGTATGCATAAGAATTACATAACAACCACTTATATTTGAAAAACAGTACCTTAGGAATTGTAATTTTATCAGCAAATATGGCATCAATTAAAAAAAAATAGTGGTTAAACTAAAAACAGATATATCAAGATGACTTTTAAAGAGAGAAAACACAGGCAAATTTCCTGTGGCCGTGGATGCACAGGGGCCAGTGAAAACTGAATCAAGCCTGCATGTGACCCTGGGTTCCAGAGTCCTTAACTCTCCTCCTCCCTTGGGGACCTGATGCACTGATCTTTTAGGACCTGTGCCCAGGGCTGCTTGTCGACTGGAAGAACATTAACTCTCAACTTAGTTCCTCAAACAATGCACATTTATTCTAGTTCTGTAGGTTAGAGGTGTGACTTCGCTCTCTGGTTTCTTTGCATCAGAGGGCTGATAGGCTGGACTCTAGTAGAGAGGCTCAGGCTAGGCTCATTCAGGCGGTTGGCAAAACTCAGTTCCTTGCAGCTGTAGGTCTGAGGTCCTGTTCCCTTGCCAGCTCCCAGCTGCCAGCCGGGGTAGCTTCTAGAGGCCTTTCTTCATCCTTTGCACATGGACAACTGCAACTTGGCAGTGCACTGAATCCTTCTCCCACCTGGAAATTCCCTGACTTCCTCTCTGACTCCAGCTGGAGAAATTTCTCTGGTTTTTTGAGGTCTCAAGTGACTAGATTGGGTCCATCTGGTGAGTCCAGGATAGTCATCACCTTAAGATCCATAACCTTAATTACCTCTGTGAAGTCCCTTTGGCTACATGACATGCACAAGATCCACAACAGTAGGGTGTGGCCATTAATCAGCCCCCTCTAGGGCTGCTTGGGAAAATTGGAAATTTAACTCTACTTCAGTTGATTTTTGCCAGGTACGGCCATTCCCTTGTCTCAGCTCACTGAGCTTTCTTTCAGTTGTCGAAGCTGCCAGCCAGCTCTCTTGAGCTTTTTTCTCATGGGAGATAATCCATCTAGCTTTCCAAGAAGGAAGTTGTAATTCTGTCTCCAGACCTTCAGCCAGACCTTCAGCCAGACCTTCTTCTGGTTGGAGTGTGTCTCCAATTCATGCTTCTGATGCTTTTCTACATTTTTGGAATTTTTTCCCCTAACAGATAAATTACCTCCTCAGGTGGTTTTCTGCAAAGTTTCACTATGTGTTCTTGACACAGTTCAGGCAGTATTTGAAATTTCAGTTGAAGTTCTTAACTCTCACCTTTAGGCTGTGAATTTTTAGACGTTAAGATACTTGCTCAGTTTGGAAGCTTTTCGTTTGGACTGTAAACTCTTCATCCATCGGATTTTAGTCAAATTATTTAAAATAATTCCTGTTTTAATAATTTATTTTATTAAATTAATATTAATAATTTAATAAATTAAATTAATAATAAAATAAAATAATAAATTTAATTAATGATTAATAATTTAATAATTCCTGTTTTAATAATTTCTTTCAAGGAAACATTTAAGTAAGCAGCATTGATAAGTTTCTTCAAATTGACTTCTGACTGATAGTATAAGCAGCCGTGTTTGAATCACTTTTTTCATCTAATTCAAATGTAATCTTTCCTAAACTAAGCAGGCAGATGTATCCTCTTCAGTATAGTTTCAGTTAGAGATGTGAACTGGCTCCCTTCACCATTTGAAACTATTTTGTTTTGTGTGGGTTGAGTATTTTTTCCCCCTTTCTTTAATTCCCACACTTTCTTCCATCTCATAACTTCTTGGGTCAGCAGTTTAAGGCTTCCAGAAGATGAGCGTTTTCATCCAAACCATTCATCATTTCTCTCTGAAGTTGTTCTACATTCTTCTGAGATGCCTTTAAGATATTTTTGGTGTGAGTTACTAGGCACTGGGGGATGTTGATGCCTCTTCAACTGACTGTGTGTCTGTCCTTGAAGGTGGGCCAATGTCACACCAAGAAATGAAAGGTTAGGGGTCTCAATTTTCTATCTTTTGTCAGGAAGGCCTATTGTATCCTCAAGTGAAGAGATGGACGTATTTGGATTTTTGTCACATGCTTGTAACTTCAGAGGACCGGCCTCCACTAGAGGTGACTCAGGCCTTCTTGGGTCTTGTAGGCAGTCTGATCTTCCCTCTGACTTTACCGTAGTATTAATCCCTGGCACAAAACCTTTTGCTTCACTCTTTTTCCCTCGTTATAGCTCAGTTGGTAAAGAATCCACCTGCAATGCAGGAGACCCCATTTCGATTCCTGGGTTGGGGAGATCCACTGGAGAAGGGATAGGCTACCCACTCCAGTATTCTTGGGCTTCTCTCGTGGCTCAATTGGTAAAGAATCTGCCTGCAATGTGGGATACCTGGGTTCAATCCCTGGGATGGGAAGACCCCCTGGAGAAGGGAAAGGCTACCCACTCCAGTGTTCTGGCCTGGAGAATTCCATGGACTATACAGTCCATGGGGTTGCAAAGAGTCAGACATGACTGAGTGACTTTCACTTTTCCCTCCTTAAAGGAGCCCAACTGCATGGGCTCTTTAGTATAAAGAGCAGATACCACACTCACAAGGACACTCAGAGAGAACTTAGCACCATTCCCAGCATTCTGACAACACAGGGGGACCGCCACCCAGCTGTTCCATGGCTGCTGGAAAGATATTTCTGTGGCAGTCAGCAGGCCCTCCATGGCTCTGAAGAACACTGTGGCTCTGTCACTGGTTGCCAGGGTCCTGTGAGCCACAACTGATACTCTACATGGAATCCTGCAGAGTTCTGACCCAAACAAGTGCCTGACATCCAGGGCAGACCATCAGTGGGGCTGGATTCTATAAAACAGGGCTCTCTAACTTTACACTGCATGAGCAAAGAGAAAATGCACAAAGAGAAAGTGAAATTATAGAATCTGGTGCACTGGGGGGAAATGGAAAAGACTGACTGCAGCCTGAGAGGCCCTGGCCTCTGCGGGTTCCGTCTGGCAAACCTACAGCCAAATACCTTCTACTACATCCCAACAGCAAAGAGGAACTGAAGAGCCTCTTGATGAAAGTGAAATAGGAGAGTGCAAAAGCTGGCTTAAAACTCAACATTCAAAAAACTAAGATCATGGCATCCGGTCCCATGACTTCATGGCAAACAGATTGGGAGACAATGGAAACAGTGACAGACTTAATCTTCTTGGGCTCCAAAATCACTGCAGATGGTGACTGCAGCCATGAAATTAAAAGATGCTTGCTCCTTGGAAGAAAAGTTATGACCAACCTAAACAGCATATTAAAAAGCAGAGACATTACTTTTCTGACAAAATCCTTATAGTCAAAGCTATGGTTTTTCCAGTAGTCATGTATGGATGTGAGAGTAGGACCATGAAGAAAGCTAAGCCGAAGAATTGATGCTTCTGAACTCTGGTGTTGCAGAAGACTCTAAGGACTTGAGAATCCCTTAGACTGCAAGGAGATTCAACCAGTTCATTCTAAACAAAATCAGTCCTGAATGTTCATTGGAAGGACTGATGCTGAAGCTGAAACTCCAGTACTTTGGCCACTTGATGCAAAGGACTGATACATTGGAAAAAACCCTGATGGGTCTTTTCCCATCTTGCTGGGCAAGATTGAAGGCAGGAGGAGAAGGGGATGACAGAGGATGAGATGGTTGGATGGCATCACTGACTCAATGGACGTGAGTTTGAGCAAAGTCCGGGAGTTGGTGATGGACAGGGAAGCCTGTCGTGCTGCAGTCTATGGGGTCGAAAAGAGTCGGACACGACTGAGCGACCGAACTGAACATCCCAACAAAAACCCGGGAGGCATCAAAGCAGGGCTGGGTCATCACTCGTTCTCTGCTTAGGAGCATGGCAGAGCATATGGTGGCACGTGCTCCGTCCCTGGGGATGCCCACCCCTCCCCTAACGTAAAGTCTCCTCCTGCAGCTTGGAGGCCAGGGCTGCCTATGGTCACAGGGACCTCTCATCCCTGAGAACTCCATGTCTTGTCTGCGTTTGGTCAACACAGTCAGGGTCAGAGGACTGACAGACTTCACCAAAGGCACTGACTTATTGAGCTGGATTTCTACCGGAGGATGGGCTTCCCTGGTGGATCAGTGGTAGAGAATCCTCCTGCCAGTGGTTTGATCCCTGGGTCAGGAAACTTTCCTGGAGGAGGAAATGGCAACCCACTCCAGTATTCTTGCCTGGAAAATTGCATGGACAGAGAAGCCTGGCAGGCTACAGTCTACGGGGTTACAAAGAACTGGACATGACTGAGTGACTTAGCATGACCTCAGGAATTCATCAAAAATCAAAGGGAAGTGACAGTATCTCAATATTTCATGGACTTTGGTGGAGCCAGTTTGTCCCTGTTCCATCCAATCCTTCTTGGATGGAGAAGCTTTCCTCCAGGGGCCCTGCCTCCTCCAGCACGTGCCTTCCACCCTTGCCTGGGGCCAGTCTCCCGCCTACTCTGTCACCTTCAGAAGGGCGCCTCTGGGGAGAGCCTCTGAAGAGTGGGCAGGTCCTTCTCTCAGCTGCATTTACCACCTTCTCTTTTATTCAGAGTCTTATTTTAGTGTCTCTGGAACATGTCCTAGTATCTCAGGCCAGAGCTGAGCTGTCCATCACCCGGGACCGTGACCCGAGTCCTGACTGGTCCTCGGTATCTTTATCCAGGAGGGAGACGAGAGGACCATCAGTGAAGGCCTGTCTGGGGGTCTGAAGGGCTCGAGGGTTTGGGCTGCAGGTGCCCTGCTCTCAGGGGTCCCTCTGTCTACGGCCCACTCCTCAACCAGAAGAAGTCCTCTGGGGTCAGCGGGTGGGCTGCAACCTTCTCGGGTTTCTCCAGGTGGCCAGGAGCATGGCAGCCCCTACGATGTATTTAAAGAAATGAATGTTGCCCACGAACTCATTCAGCTCCTGTGTAATTTACAGCAATGGCATCAGAATGGCTGTTAAATCTCAGAACCAAACATGATGAGACCCAGATACGTTTCTGTCTCTATAACCTCCATCTCCACCTCTGTTCCTAGCTCATTCTGCTGCAGCTGGGGCCGCTGAAACAAAACACCATAGACCAGGAGGCTCAACAACATACATTCATTTCTTACCGTTCTGGAGGCTGGGAAGTCCTGAGAGCTAGTGTGGTCAGAGTCTGGGTGAAGGCCCTCTTTCTAGTCCACAGATGGCTCTCTTCTCAAGGTGACCTCACAGGGTGAACAGGGAGGGCTCACTCCCCCTCTTCTTACAAGGACACAAATCCCATCATGGGGCTCCACCCTCATGATCTAACGATCTCCCAAAGGCCCGCTTCCAAATACCATCACATTAGGGGCTCAACATAGGAATTTTGAGGGGACACAGTCCCCTGTTACACATAACAGTATAACTATATATATAAGTACATATATAGTGTAAAGCTATATATCGGGCTCATTTCTACATTTAGCTGGTATTTATTTAGTGATAAATATAGACAGATCTAGCTATCTACAAAATTTAACAGGATATATATTTATATTCATATATATACACCATTTGACAGAATAAATATAAACAAATACATTCTATCAAATTATATATAACTATATACTATATATTTATATTCTATATAGTAAGCAGTAAATAAACACTTACCAGCTAATTGCTGAAATTAGTCCTAACCTGCTTTTAAGGGTTTGGCAATGTTAGAGAAAAAGTATGCAATTTAAAACAATTTAATGGGGAAGTAATTATAGAAATATTATCAACCTTCTAAGAAATTTAAAAGTAAATAGGCAGATGTAGAGTAAGGTTTGGCTGGATACTTCCCTCTGCCTGTGATGTGTTCTTAGCGATGGAATTCATGATGTCCGGTTAGTTTAGAGAGCTTCTTGTTGCCATGGTTGTGGCAACAACCTTCATTATACTCACCTCTTCTTGGGGGAAGGGAAAGTGCTTTGAATGTAGTAGATGTGCAGTAATTGATTATTAAACAAATGAACGGGGCTTCCCTAGTGGCGCAGTGGATAAGAATCCACCTGCCAGTGGAGAGGACACGAGTTCCACCCCTAACCCAGGAAGGTTCCCGCACACCACGCAGCAACTAAGCCCTGCGCCGCAGCTACTGAGCCCTCTTGCTCCCACTACTGAAGCCCACGAGCCTAGAGCCTGTGCTCCTCGATGAAGAAGCCACCACAACGAGAAGCCTGCACACCACAAAAAAGAGTAGCCCCACTCACTCAAACCAGAGAGCCAGTGCAAAGCAGCCAAGACCCAGTGCAGCCAAAACTAACCAAACAGAAATCAAGCCGTTTAAAAACACTAATAGTAAAAGACCTTGTGTGTGTGCTAAGTCGCTTCAGTTGTGTCCGACTCTGTGTGACCCTACAGATTATAGTCCAACAGGTTCCTCTGTCCATGGGATTCTCCAGGCAAGAATATTAGAATGGGTTGTCATGCCCTCCTCCAGGGGATCTTCCTGACCCAGGGATTGAACCTGCATCTCTTACATCTCCTACACTGGCAGGTGGGTTCTTTACCACTAGCGCCACCTGGGAAGCCCCATAAAGGACCTTATCATTCTTTAAAAAAAAATTGGAATGGGAATCTAGCAAGCAGTAAGTTACATGGGTTTGTAATTTCATTCATGTGTTCACTCATTTATTTAGTCAACAAAACGTGCTGATCCCCTGCTGTGCACCAGGCATGTTCTAGACGCTGGATGTTCACCGCAGTGCCTCAGACACACAAGGTCCTCTCTCTGAAGGAACATATTCCCAGAAGGGTCAACAAGCCAGTGAGAAGGTACCCAGCGCCGGCAGCTGTGGTGTGGAGGTGTGAGTCCAGCGAGAGCCGGAGTCCCGGGGGTGGAGGCTGCGAGGCCCGAGCTCCGGGCACAGGAGAGCGGTGGAGAGTGACCCCTGCTGGAGAAAAGGCCAGAAACACCGCAGCCACTCTCTTCCTCCTCTGACCTCCCTGAGTCCTCCCACTGGAGAAATACAACCTCTCAGTTAAAGAGTCTGAGTCTGGGGGCTGCAGTCTCTGGGGGTCAGCCTCCCGGAGCACAGAGCAGGGCAGAGACAGCATGATCAGGGCCCAGCGGGGTCAATCAGGAAGCTTCTCACCACATCTGAGCACCCTGAGGCCAGGCGCTAAGTTGGGTTTACCTTTCTCTTCTCCGCAGCACCCAGGCAACACAAAACTTGGCAAGAAGCACATGCTTGCTAATTTAATTGCGTGCTCTGGGGTTGGCCCTGCTTGATCTAAATGTGCGCTTCAGGCATCAGTCACCCCATGGGGACTCTGGTTCTTCACTATCCTTGGGGAAACACGGCATCTTGTTCACCATGTATCACAGCAGAGTGCCTGGTACATGTAAACAGTTGCTAAATGAGAATTCTGTTTGCATGCAGAATTTTCTTTGTTACCCATATGCAGAACTGTGACAGAAGAAAACATTTCTCAGCTTCAAGCCTGCGCTAAATGGAAAGGTTTCATAGAGGTTAGGGAAGAAGACTTGGAGGACAGACTGATTATTTCAGTTTCCTTCCTCCTCTCTCCCTGAGGAATCCTCTCTTGTGATGGTGATGAGGAATTGATGAATTGAGGGGAGAAGGATAAATTAGGAGTTTGGGATTAACAGATACATGTTACTATATGTAAAAGAGATAAACAACAAGGACCCAGTGTGTAACACAGGGAACTCGACTCACATCTTATAACAATCTATGATGGAAAAGAATCTAAAAAAGAATACATATATATTCTTCTGTACATATTCATATATGTATGTGTAATTGAATCACTTTGCCGTACATCTGAAACTAACATAAAAAGAAAACAAAAGAATCGATGCATATTATTTCCTCTCTTAGACTGCATAATGTGCTCTTTCCTCCAAATCATCATGCATTAGGAACCTTCTTGTATGGCTGGAATGAGAAGAATTTAGTCACAGACGTGGACTGTACAGTCCACATTGTCTTAGAAGAGGTATTTTAATAAAATCAAGAAGAGTTTGGAGTAGAGGGACAGGGAGACCTGGGGAGGGAGCGGTGAGGGGGGCAATTCTGATGTTAGACCAGTTTCTGTGAGTTCATTCGCACCAGATTTATGCAAATACCCAAGGCTTACAGGACCCATTAAATGTATGCTGGAGACCCATAAGAGCCCTGAATTGAGAAAAGGCTGCAAGAGCTGTCTGCGCTTGTCCTTCAGAAGAGACAAAGCAAGATCTAGCGAGGTGGCTGAGGGCAAGACCTGTAAGCCTGGGAGGGGGTGGGTGGAGTGCCTGCTGTGGCATGAGCACAGACAGAGGGGCGCTGGGAAGGCGGGCATTCGCTGGGAAGCTGTTGCTTCCTGGACGGCCAAGGTGGGAGATGAGAGCTACGGCTTCCAAAGAGTAATCCTTCATTGTGTAGAGACAACGCTCTGGGAAAGCTTTTCTTTTTTCCTCCCGGGCTCACCTGAAGCCATCTTTCCCCAGCTCCTTTGCATCCAGGAGGGCCACGTGCCTACTTTTGGCCAAAGTGATGTAGATGCAATTGACATAAATCACTTCCACCCTTGGCCCACCAAAAATTCATCCTGCTCAGTGTCTCCCCATCTTGTTGAGGAGGAAAAATATACCCAAGATGGAAAGAGAATTTCCGAACATGGAGCCTCTGATGATAACCTAAAGGTGACCGCAAAATAAAGATGGCCAGAAAGGGGGAGTAAGTTCTCCATTCGTATCACTGAACTCTTCCTTCCTCTGGGTCCGTGTTGCTGGCCGGGATGGGGAGGCAGTGGGAGAAATGTTTGTTACTATGATCAGAGCCGTGCTGCTTCCTTTTTGGCACATCATCCCTTCTGGGCTAAACGAATAACGGTAATTTACAAGGGTCTTCTTTTTGAAGACTGTGATCACTTCTGAATATCAAGGCGAAGTCCGGATGGAAGATCAGTTATGAGTCAACCTGACTTACTTTATAAGGCTTTGCTCTGAAAGGAATAAGGAAAGAAACTGCATAGGATCTTCAGGCTAATCTGAGGGTACTGTTTCTGTCCAAAGGTTCAGGAAAAGTGCTTTCTCCTCTGCACCACTCCCTAAAGAGCAGATTTGGTCTGAAACTGGGTGGAAGGTTGGTGCCGGCATGAGGAATAATGCATGTGCCACCCAGGTTCATAAGCCAGCAAAAGGGCTGGGCAGGGTGTTCCCAGGGGCCACTGATTGGAGCTCGCTCTCCCAAAAGGCCTGTCCCCTTTCTCTGTACCACTTTGAGGGGAGGAAAGCAGAGAGGAAGGCCTGAGTATCTTTTCACCTCTAGTCTTTCTATCGAGTTTGCCAAGTACAGTGTGTGCAAAATGGTTATTCCTTTGACACACAAAGGAATTATTTCAGTGCCATGAAACTACTTCCTGTGTATTATGATTTGGATCGATGGTATATGAGTGTTGGGGGAGGGGAGTGAGTGGTGGTGCTAACCTGCAGAGAAACTCGGAGCTCTGTGGGGATTCAAAGAAAATGCGAGGAAATTCTGGGGCCCTTGGCTGGGATGCTCACGATTGGGAATGCCACCTCTGTTTCTGTTTGGGGCCCAATCCCTGGTGGCTAGGCGGTAAAAAAAAATCCACCTGCAATGTGGGAGATGAAGGTTCCATCCCTGGGTCGGGAAGAGGGCATGGCAACCCACTCCGGTATCCTTGCCTGGGAAATCCCATGGACAGAGGAGGCTGGCGGGCTACAGTCCATGGGGCTGCAAGAGCAGGACATGACTTAGCGACCAAACCACCACCGCTAGTCTCTGTACATGGTCATGAGATTTGGGGAAGCTTAAGAAAAAGCTATTTCTGCCGTTTAGAATTTTCTAGAAATGACTAAGATGACCTCAACTGAGTTTTAATATTTTACTACTAGGACTTCCCTGGTGGTCCAGTGGTTAAGATTTTGCCTTCCAACGTAGGGGATATGGATTCCATCCTTGGTTGGGGAGCTGAGATTCCAATGCCGGAGCCAAAAACCGAAACAAAAATCGGAAGCAATATTGTAAAAAAAATCAAGAAGGACTTTAAAAAATGGTCCACGTGTAAAAGAAAAAAAAACTTTACTGCTAACTCAGATCAAAGGTTGAACACCTCGTGTTGGTTACATGTCATTTGCTCGTTTGGATGGTGAGGTGGAAGGGAAAGGCTGTGAGGCTGGGCTCGATAGCAACACGATTTCATTTCCTAAGCGGTGGTTTCACTGCAAATGATGATGAATCTGAGTCTGTTTCAGGCTGGCTGTGGTCAGAGTGGAACCAAGATGAGAAACCACACCTAGTCTATGACTTATTCACAGTCAGAACTGACAGACAGACCTGGGCTTCTGTCTGAGTTACAAAGCAAGTCATTAGCAATGCTTTATTCCTTTTTTATTTTTCACTAGTCTTCAAGTTATTGGAACAGCTTTTTAAATTATTTGTTGCTTCCTTTTTTGTTGTGTTTCGTTGAGGTGAGTCATCATGAAAACAAAAGAAAAAAGAAAAAAAAAGAGAGACCAACACCCAACTATCACAGAAAGAACACTTCAAAGCTGCCCACATCTGATCACTGACAAAGTGCTTGTTGAATGCAGCTTTATTGATAGTGAGGAGATTATAAACAGGATATACCTTTTAGTTTGTTGTTCCTTATACAGTACAAGAATGTTTTAAGCAAATAAAGAAATTTTTGGCCAAAATTTGCTGAATAAACACAAAGATTTTTAGGAGTATTCAAGACAAGTATTTTATTTCTGGTTCCCTGAGAGGGGCATTTAAATGATCTTTACCCTCTCAATGTGCTGAAGGGTAAATTGTTAGTTTTAGAATCTTTAGTTCTCATAATTACGATGGAGGAGTGTTTAGGAAACTACTCTTCAGTTTTTAAAATACGAGAACACATATTGAAAAATAATTCCTTTGAGTTATTTTTGTGCTGGAGAATATACCCATCAGTGGCTGGGCTGGGAATTCTAGTTTATTCAAAGAAGACTCATTCAGAGTAGATGGCATAAACTCATTTCTTTGTAACTCTGGAAAAAAAAAATAATTAAGTGAAGTGATATTAGTTTCTTTTATCTAATAACTTGGATGAATTTGGAAGATATTTGGCCAGGGTAACCAGCAAAAGATGGACCTCTTAACACTTACATATTTCCAGGCAAACCTCTAACTACACGCACATTTGTAAAAAACACTTACTATAGTGCTGCCCTGCCTTAAGTCATAGAGCCAGTCAGTACATCCTCACATCCTTCTTATCTCAATTATACCTCCTCACTCATAACACTCCACTACCATCTAATCCTGGTTTAGAATTATACTCTTCTGCACCATCACTGACCTCCTATTCATAACCATTCTTACAATATAGGAAGCAAAAATAAAACCCATCCAATGCCGCTGAAAGCAACTAGTACATCAGGGATAACTATCTGGCACCAAAAGTCTAACTAAAAATGGACAGACTGCAGTCTGGTATCCTGGAAACCTTCACATCAGATCTCTGGCCCATTCCAAAAAAGAGAGCTTGAATTTTATTATTTCAGCTGCTGGGTGGTCTGCTATTTCTCTGATACATTGAACTAATGCTTTTATTTCATCAGAGGACTCTGGTATTACAAAAATAACAAGTCCTTTGCTTTCAGAAAAATAAAAAGAGGAACAGGGTTGGATCCTAAGGCCTGGAAGTGTGATTAATTGTAAGTTTAAAACATAATGAAAATGAAGTAATTTTCCAATTGGAAAACATGGAGAAATCGTCAAGTTTTCTAGGAACACCTGCTTCAGTAGTTAGGTTAAAGAGTGTGTTTCCCTTACATGTGGAAGGTGACAGGCATCATTTTGATGCTGTACACTCTCATGTCTTTCAACTGTCCACGCGGGATGTTCCAAGATGCAAAACTTTCACCAACCCTTATGTTCCATGCTCCCTACTAATTTGTTATGTCAGAAATTCTGGAATTTCAAATTTCTATTAGTTTTTTGTTTATTGACCTAACTGTTGAGGCAGACGATACAACAGCTGTATACCCAGGAATCTGGTTAGTGCAGATATTTGTATTCTCTGAGTCTTCAGCCAATCAATGTAGAAAATACATTAAACGGTCATCTCAAATGATCTGTCCATTCTAACACAGGCTCTCTTCTAGAAAGTCACCACCGAACTTTTGCTCATCATATTTTGTCAAGCTCTGATGGATGAAAAATCTTCTAGTTTCAGCATCTTTTCTCATTCTTCCATGATAAAATGTTAAAATTGATTGATTGTATTTCATTCAAATCTTAGGCCCCCCACTTCACAATGTTTCTGAGATCTCGGTAGGAAACACATCTCTTGGTGAGCATCAAGAAATTATGTCTATTTGCCCATTTATGGCCTGTAACCCACAATACATCACTTTTCTCTCTCAAAATTAACAATGTGCTATAGGTTTCTCAATTGTATGAGAATATATCATAGCAAACTAAACAATATTACAGTCACCCTCACATTGGCTTTGGAAGTTGTGGGCAAAATAATTTATTACAAATCAAAAGTTAATTTTACCAGTAGTGCTGCAAGGACAAAAGTCTATCTATACGTTGCACATTGTGACTTAAGAGCTCAATGATATAACCGGCTCCATACATTGGCTTCTCGCACAGCTTTACTTTTCAGCCTAGGACAGTAAAGAATCAAGGAGCAGGTCTGCTCTGTATTGCCCTGCATGGGGAGAGGAAACAGTCCAATGTTTTTATATTAATAATGTCTTATTCTCAACCTATGGTGTTTTAGCCTTTACCCAAGTGTTACCATTAAACACGCAGAGACTGAGATTTCTATCGGGGCAATGATATAAAATTGTTCCACAAAATGTACTATATGAACCACTTTTCACAGTTCGAATAAAATATTTTAAATATAAACATTGTAACTCTAGCCATAACTTATCTACACAAGGTGGGAGAGGAGGGGGTTCATGGAAACCCAGTTATATTGTCATAGATACTCATGTTTCACCACTTAAATACTTTATCTTATTTTTTCAAAATCCATTTGCACATAACCCATAATTGATAGGCCCTTCCTCTCCAAAACAAACGAACTATCAAAGAATAAAAGTATAAATTATAAGAAAGGAAAATATGTATCATTTACGACCATCATTCCTTTGCTCCCAAACCTGGCAAACATATTAAAAAAGTGATATGGAGTGGATATAGTTTCATTTGTAAAGCTAATTTGCAACAGATGAAATTTTAAAAATATGTAATCAAATGGGCATATATTATTTTAACATTTCAATGGAAATGAATGTGTTAGATTTTTAATTAAGAAATCAGGATTGATATAAAATGGTAAACAATAGGATTTACCAACAGGAAAATCCATTCATCCCACTTCTGCCAAATCCTGGAATTCTAAACATTTCCTTCATTCTCCCTCATCTAAAAGAGTGGAAGAAATCAAATTATTGTTACTGGCTCCATAACCTTTGGGCTATATACGCTTTAAGTTAATGATCTTAAGGACAGACTTTTATTTGGTGTTCTTCTGGGGTCCTACATGAAGGTCAAGGTTGCCTTTAATCATCTTGGGGTAGTTTTTAGATTAGCAATTATATTAGTAATATTAAAATTGCAATCCCTTTAACAGGGAAGCAAAGTAAAGTGCAAATACTTCCAGGAGAAACAGAAAAATTATTTAAATTTACACTAGAAACGACTGATGTCAGTTTCTTCTCTGAGAGTAGGATTTTATGATAGGAAATACTCTGGAGGGCCTGAGGCATGGAGGAGGGAATAACCCTTAAGCCAAAGGCATCAACCTGGCAGCCCCTGGGTGGAGTCCCTGTTACTTTCCAGTCGACTCTCATCTTAAGCTTTATGATTTTTCTCCTGGGATGCCTTTCGAAATCTTTTACTCAGGCACGCAGAGGAAAAGAAATTGCATTGAAACGCAGAATTAAATCTTGAGTCCTTATGAATCCAGACGGATTTCCATTTTAAAATGAAGTCTATAAAGAATATTTTTAATTTCCTAAAGAAAAAAAAGAGGACAATCAACGTTTGTACGAGAGATCTCTTACCCACATACGCTTCGTGTGTTACTAAAATGCGGAAGCACCGTCTTCAAGGTGGGTGTGACCGCTCTAGTTTAAAAAGGATGCGGCGATGAAGTGCGCACCGCGAGGCCTGCCTGCCACCCAGTGGCCGCTGAAGTCAACGGCTTCTTGTCTTCGTTGGCTCTGGCCCTGCCGTTTGCTTAAGAAAGAAAAAAATCGACAGAGAGGTAGATGATGCCCCACCTGCAAAAGCAAACCTCCAAGACGGGTGCCTCGATGGATCTGAAAAGACTGCCCCGTAGTAAATGTTAGATATTTTCCTTTCCTTTCCCCCAGCTCACGCTTCGCCGCGCCGGCCGCTCACTCTTCCCGCGGCGCCCCGGGCTCAGATGCTGACCGGCACCGAGGACACGGAGCTGGCGCGCGACTCCCGGGTCACGGGGTTGGGCATGGCCAGGGCGCAGCACGACACGCCCACGGTGGCCTCGGGCAGCTCGTCGTCCTCCGTCCACTCGTTGAGCTCGGGGTTGAAGCACTGGATGCACTTCTTGTACTTCCTCTCGCTCTCGTTCCAGCCGCCCAGCAGGTAGGCGCGGCCGTGCAGCACCGAGGCGCCCGCCGTGCTCACGCCCACCGGCAGCGGCGCCGCGTAGCTCCACTGGCCCGAGGCCGGGCAGAAGCTCTCCACGGTCAGCACGTCCACGCGCTCGCCGCGCGGCCCCAGCTGGCTGCCGCCCATCACGAACACGCGCTCGCCCAGCGCCACCGCGCAGTGCCAGCCGCGCGGCGTGCCCAGCGCCGGCCGCTCCTGCCACGCGTCGCGCGCCGGGTCGTAGGCGCACACGGAGCGCGAGTAGGCGCCGCCGATGTAGCCGCCGGTCACCAGCACGCGGCCCTCGGCCACCGCGCTGGCGTGGCAGCAGCGCGCCACGTCCAGGGGCGCCTTGGGCAGCCACTGGTTGGCCGAGGGCACGTAGCACTCGAGCGAGGCCAGGCTGCCCTCGGCGTTGCGGCCGCCCACTGCGTACAGGAGCCCGTTGAACACGCTCAGGCTGAAGTGCGTGCGCCTCTGGGTCATGTTGGCCAGGTGGATCCACGTGTTGAAGCGGGGGTCGTATCTGGAAATGGCAGAGCAAGCGTGACAGCCTGGCGGGAGTACCCGGGGTCGGGGGTGGGGGTGGGGGTGACGCCACCAGCCATCCGTGCGAGGAGCCCGGGGACCCAGAGCAGCTCCTTGCCGGGATGGAGGCTGCTGATCCTCTCTGACCCAGTAAACAAAGTGGGGCCCTTGGGAAAGGCAAAACCGAAGAGGGTGACTCCCGCTCCTCCCGCGTGTAAAACCAGCCACAACCACCCCGCTGAGATGACCTCCGGCCCCCTTGCCTCAGTTTTCAAATATCCATCCTCCGGCAGGATTTAGGGGATGCCCGCGTGGAGGAGGGTGGAGCAGGAATGTGTGGAATCCAGAGAAGGGACAAGGAAAGGCTGCCGGGAAAGCCAATTCCACGTATCCTCAGACACCAGCCACCCCTCAGCTCATCCTCACAGCTTAATCAAGGTAGGGCTTGACTAACTGGGTTTGTTTCTCTTTTTCTTGTTCACACACGTCTCCTGGCCATTGGCACCGTAAAGCTAGTCACTAAGTCTTCTATCGTCTGTTTAGAATGAGAACTCATGTCTCAGCGCATCAACAAAGCTAAACTTTGCATGCTTCTCTAATTTCTAGCACTTATTATTAATAATAGGTCCAATTTTTTTTTAGCGTAGGTATACACTTTTTTCAGTGTTCAACGTTACAATTATTATACCATCAGATTGAAATCAATACCGGAAAAGGTCGAGTACCAATAGTTTTCAGCTGGAGGAAAGAAGCACCCATAGGAAACTAATACTTTCCTATTTCCTTAGTTCCAAGTATTGTAAACACAGAACTGACCCTGTTTGATGTTCATTCATGTTTGTCTCATTTCACCTTCAAGTCAAGACTTAACCATGACTATCAAGGCTAAAAATCATTAACTGTTTAATTTAAATGACACATGCATATAATAAAATAGCAAAGAATATTTTTTATGATTTACTAGATGAAGTTTCAACTCTTGTTCATTAGTTATGTTTGGCTTTGGACCAACTACCACAATAGAAGCACTGCTTTCTGAACATTTCATGTGTATGTAGGTTTCATTTTTATTATAAATATACAAAAATAACATGCATGTAAATTTCATTTTCTGCAGGATTCATTATGCTTTGGCTCTCTACATGCATCAAAGATATTGAGGGTATTTAGTCTTTAAAGAAATGTTTAAAATTAATTAAAATTAATTAGCTGACACATTTTTAATAATCTCAACCTAGTTGCCAGTTGTGACTCTGACAGTCATCAGTAACAAGCCAGTTATGACTCTGACAGTCATCAGTAACAATCCACTTAAAAGAAATTTTGCATCCTTTTAATCTTTCTTACTTTGCACCCAGTTTCTTTCAGAAAGTCAGGGTATCATGAAGAGCACCTTGACCGGAAATGAGAACATGTGAATCCACTTACTAGCAGTGCCACTTCTCTGGGTGTCAGATTTCTCACACATAAAATCAGAATCATCAGACTCTTTCTGGCTTGCTTCACTGGCACATTCAGAAATTTCTAGCGCAGGATATATGTGAGTGCACTCTATAAAATGTGAAGTTTTATATATGTGTATTGTGACAATATTATTATTATTGATTTACTGAGCCAGTGACCTAAGCTAATAGACGTGATTAGCTTCCTTCTATGTCAGGGCAGTTCCCTCATGATATTGAACCATTTCTATTTCTAATAAAAGAGTAAGTACCTGCAGAAATTGCTGACTGCATGCTTGGCTTGATTTCTTGCATCGTTCTGGTCTTCCCCACCAGCCACATAAAGAAATCCATCCATCACAGCCACACACTGATTAAAACTCTTGGCTGGCATCTCTGTAAGCTTGCTCCACCCGATTTCAGGGTCTCTATACAAGACGTCTCTACTAAGGGACTTCTCTGTAAGGCCTGGACGGCCCCCCACAGTGACAAGCACACGGCAACCCCCTCGGATTCTCGTGCGTCTAGACTGTAACGTGTTCTGATGATAGGGAAGGAGGTGGTAGTTCATAGCATCTACAAGAAGCTTGTGACAGTCAGCATCTTGCATCATTCTCGGTACTGACTGAACATAATTGACCAGGTCTTGTGCAGAGATGGTACCAAAGCGAATATTGCTCAAAAGATCGGCAGCGTATTTCACTCTCTTTTGGTCAAATTCTAACCATCTCATTGCAATCTGGAATGCTACTATTTCAGAAGGCAACTGTAAATCATCATCTATAAGAAGTTCGTTAATTTGCTCAAAGGTAAGTTTCATAAAATGATCTGTTTCTGCAAATTCAAGGAAGTTATCCCGGATAAATTTCTGGGCGGCTGCCTTTGCGATTCTCAGGGAGTATGTTTCAGCAATGTTAGCAATGTACATGCAATTCTCAACGCTCATCTCTTGTATCAGAAAATCACTGCACATCTTGACAAGGGTGTGGATCTGAAGATAAACAGCAGCAGAAATAATGCTTCCTATGGTGTACAAGGAGAGAGTGAGCTTTCCGGTATAGGCGTATGCAATGACCGTGGCCAGGCCCAGCGGTGCAATGTCATTGAGATCCACCCTTTGGGTTGAGGGCTCTTTTTTGAGGATGTTGTAAAAGTACTCACTGCATGAAGCCATCACTGACTTGTGAACGTCAAAGGATTTGGTTTTGGTGCCGATGACTAAGTCACAAAGGAAGCCCTCCTGCCTCATTTTACTCAAACCTTCCAAGAGGTTGGGGCCATAAGAAGCATCTGTCAGTTCAGAAGAAATGCAGCTGAGGCCGTTGCCTCCTTCCAGGAGCCCATTCAGAGCATTGAGCTTGTTGAGGGGACTGTCTTCCACAATGATGGTCATCTCATTGACGTCAGCTTTGTTCTTTCTGACAGTCTTCTTTTTGGGGGCCATGTTGGCAAACACACTGGCACAGGCAAGAACTTGCTAGAAAAAAAAAAAAGACATTGTTTTCATTGTGCTTTGGACTTTGAAATACTACCCTGAGAAACTTTTCTCTTTTTTTTTTGTAAGATAGTAGTTTTTTAATGGCACAATGTAAATTGTCTCAAAAAAAGATTTAAAGACATTGAAACAGATCCACATCTTATTGACAGTTGACTTAAGCATCAATCATTGCAGACAATGCTAGAAAGATTTATGTTATCAAATGAGACCTCTCAGTAGCTATATGGACAAATTTTATACAATGGATATGACCAAATATTCTCTGATTTAGCTGTCCAATAATTATGGAATAAGTTAAACATCATTTCAAGGACTGAGTTTGCACTCAGGAAGAAGTAAATTATAACGGTGCTTAGTCGATCAGTTGTGTCTGACTCTGCGACCCCATGGACTGTAGCCCGCCGGGCTCCTCTGTCCATGGGGATTCTCCAGGCAAGAATACTGGAGTGGGTTGCCATGTCCTCCTCCAGGGGATCTTCCCAACCCAGGGGGCCACCAGGGAAGCCCAAATTATAACTACTCTGAAGTTTTTCTCAATGAAATACTGTAATACTCAGGAATTCACGTTAATGTAGAATATATATTAGAATACACATGGCTAATAATCAGTGGATAGGAGGAGGCCTTACAAATAGCTGTGAAAAGAAGAGAAGACAAAAGCAAAGGAGAAAAGGAAAGATATTCCCATTTGAATGCAGAGTTCCAAAGAATAGCAAGGAGAGATAAGAAAGCCTTCCTCAGCGATCAATGCAAAGAAATAGAGGAAAACAACAAAATGGGAAAGACTAGAGATCTCTTCAAGAACATTAGAGATACCAATGGACATTTCATGCGAAGATGGGCTCAATAAAGGACAGAAATGGTATGGACCAAACAGAAGCAGAAGATATTAACAAGAGGTGGCAAGAATACACAGAAGAACTGTACAAAAAAGATCTTCATGACCCAGATAATCACAATGGTGTGATCACTCACCTAGAGCCAGACATCCTGGAATGTGAAGTCAAGTGGGCCTTAGAAAGCATCGCTAAGAACAAAGCTAGTGGAGGTGATGGAATTCCAGTTGAGCTGTTTCAAATCCTGAAAGATGATGCTATGGAAATGCTGCCAGCAAATTTGGAAGATTCGGCAGTGCCACAAGACTGGAAAAGGTCAGTTTTCATTCCAATCCCAAAGAAAGGCAATGCCAAAGAATGCTCAAACTACCGCACAATTGTACTCATCTCACACGCTAGTAAAGTAATGCTCAAAATTCTCCAAGCCAGGCTTCAGCAATATGTGAACTTCTAGATGTTCAAGCTGGTTTTAGAAAAGGCAGAGGAACCAGAGATCAAATTGCCAACATCCACTGGATCATCGAAAAAGCAAGCGAGTTCCAGAAAAACATCTATTTCTGCTTTGTTGACTATGCCAAAGCCTTTGACTGTTAGATCACAATAAAACGTGGAAAACTCTGAAAGAGATGGGAATACCAGACCATCTGACTTGTCTCTTGAGAAACCTGTATGCAGGTCAGGAAGCAACAGTTAGAACTGGACATGGAACAACAGACTAGTTCCAAATAGGAAAAGGAGTCCGTCAAGGCTGTATATTGTCACCCTGCTTATTTAACTTATATGCAGAGTACATCATGAGAAACGCTGGGCTGGAGGAAGCACAAGCTGGAATCAACATTGCTGGGAGAAATATCAATAACTTCAGATATGCAGATGACACCACCCTTATGGCAGAATGTGAAGAGGAACTAAAAAGCCTCTTGGTGAAAGTGAAAGAGGAGAGTGAAAAAGTTGTCTTAAACCTCAACATTAAGAAAACTAAGATCATGGCATCCGGTACCCTCACTTCATGGGAAATAGATGGGGAAACAGTGGAAACAGTGTCAGACTTTATTTTTCTGGGCTCCAAAATCACTGCAGATGGTGATTGTAGCCATGAAATTAAAAGACGCTTACTCCTTAGAAGGAAAGTTATGACCAACCTAGAGAGCATATTAAAAAGCAGAGACATTTCTTTGCCAACAAAGGTCTGTCTAGTCAAGGCTGTGGTTTTTCCAGTGGTTATGTATGGATGCGAGATTTGGACGATAAAGAAAGCTGAGCGCCGAAGAATTGATGCTTTTGAACTGTGGTGTTGGAGAAGACTCTTGAGAGTCCCTTGGACTGCAAGGAGATCCAACCAGTCCATCCTAAAGGAGATCAGTCCTGGGTGTTCATTGGAAGGACTGATGTTGAAGCTGAAACTCCAATACTTTGGCCACCTGATGTGAAGAGTTGACTCATTGGAAAAGACCCTGATGCTGGGTAGGATTGGGGGCAGGAGGAGAAGGGGACGGCAGAGGATGAGATGGCTGGATCACCGACTCGATGGATATGGGTTTGGGTGGACCCCGGGAGTTGGTGATGGACAGGGAGGCCTGGCGTGCTGCGATTCACGGGGTCACAAAGAGTCGGACACGACTGAGCGACTGAACTGAACTGACAGACTTGTAATGATGTTCAAGTGCTTCCTAATCTGCATAGTCACTAAAATAATTTCCAGATGAATTAAATATGTAAATGATGCATATATACACACAAACTTACAAGAAATAGAACAAAGTAGTTAAAAAAATCTTAGCATCAAAAAGATACTTAAGCATAACATAAAATCCAGAAGCATACAGGGAATGACTGAACTCTCTGAATATTAAAAAATGAAAACTTATATCTATAAAACAACACCAATGTTTAAAAGACAAGCAACAGACTGTGAAAACAAATATTTGTAACATTTTTGACAAATAAAAGGTCAGAGTAAAGTTAACATGGTATCTATTTTTATCTATTTTTACTTTTTGGCCACACCTCACAGCTTGTAGTATCTTAGCTCTCTGATCAGAGATCAAACCTAATCCCCAGCACTGAGTCCTAACCATTTGGGAATCCCCTAACATGATATTTAAAGACCTCCTACAATTAAGAAGTAAAAGGTTAACAAAGGAATCTTTGTAATAGAAAGTGGTTGCTAAGGAACATCAATAAAAATGTTATATAAACAACAACAACAAAAGAAGTAAAATGTAACCCAACTAGAAAATGGATGAAGACTATGACTAGATAACTAGGTTGTTCACAGGAAATAAAATACAGAGTTAATATTTTTTAGAAAAGCGAAACTAACAATGATCAAGGAACTGTCAACTGAAATCCAGAGAGCCTTTTTATTTTTTGTGGTCAAATTTTGCTTATCAAATTGTTAAAATATCTTAAAATACACAGAATATCAGATGTTGGTGTGGTACTCTCCATACATTGTTGATGGGAGGATAATTGATACAGACCTTTGAATAATAATTTAGCAGCCTATCAAAAACGAAAAAAATTTATGCCTTGACACTAAAGTTCTAAATCTGCTAATGTGCCTCTTAGAAATATATTTATATGGATGCTGACATATGAAGAACAGTAACCATTTCAATATTATCAATATAAATATTTGAACCAGCTTCTAAACCTATAGGGAGTGTGGGTTTAGCTGTATATTTAGAGCTGTGAACAGCTCTAACATTAAATGTAGACTTGAAATATACCAAGTTTACCAAATAAATACATAGCTCTTAAAGTATCACAGATTAAATTATTTTAGCCCTTCTCAAAATATTGGGCTCAGTCATCAGAACATGCTAAACCTGGCTTTTTTTTTTAAGTTGCAAAATTTTATTTATTTATTTTTATGCTTCAATAAAATTTTTTCTTTTTTTAACAATTTATTTATTAATTTTTTTACTTTACAATATTGTATTGGTTTTGCCATACATTGACATGAATCCGCCACGGGTGTACATGTGTTCCCCATCCAGAATCCCCCTCCCACCTCCCTCCCCATCCCATCCCTCTGGGTCATCCCGGTGCACCAGCCCTGAGCACCGTGTATCATGCATCGAACCTGGACTGGTGATTTGTTTCACATATGATAATTTACATGCTTCAATGCCATTCTCCCAAACCATCCCACCCTCACCCTCTCCCACAGAGCCCAAAACACTGTTCTATACATCTGTGTCTCTTTTGCTGTCTCACATACAGGGTTATCTTTACCGATTTACTAAATTCCATATATATGCATTAGTATACTATATTGATGTTTTTCTTTCTAGTTTACTTCACTCTGTATAATAGGCTCCAGTTTCATCCACCTCATTAGAACTGATTCGAGTGTATTCTTTTTAATGGCTGAGTAATATTCCATTGTTAAACCTGGCTTTTTAAATAGATTTTATCTACAGCCATGGTAGCATTCACTTTCTTGTGAAATTAATGGCTAACTTGAGATAGCAACCCAGACTGTGGGATAGCTATCCCGCGAAAAGCCCTAAACTAAGACACTGCCAGGCCCACTCACAGAACAAAGGACTGAGCAGAGCTAGCCGGCTGTGGACCAGCCCATCCCCCGCTGGAGACAGGCAGGCGAGGGCAGCCAGAGCTGGAAGAGGGCAATCAGGGCCCCAGAGAGGCATCATCTACCAAACTACAAGCAGGCTTCATTGCTAACCAAGACTTCTAGAGTTTCTGGATGGTCCACATCCACCGGGAGGGTCACAGCCAGAGATCAGCTCCCCAGAAGAGACACACAGCACACCTGGGAAGCTGCGCCCGTTGTACACCCAGAAAACTGATGGCTGGGAAGGGGGGGCGATAAGCCGCAGCCCCCGACCGCACTCCCAAACACCTGGTCACCTGAGCTGCTCAGACCTGGGAAGAGCACAAAACACAGGCCCAACCAAGTCTGCACCTTTGTGGAGTACCCGGGAACCTGAGCCTGAGCGGCTTAGACCTGGGGAGTGCACGCAACCCAGGGCCCACCTCAGACACTTCCCAGCAGAGCAGCCTAGAGCCTGAGCAGTGTAGATTGGAAAAGCACACATGCCGTGAGCGGGGCAAACCCAATGTTCCTCTCTTCCCACAGCACGACTGAACAAGTGAGCCTAAATAAAGTGACCACCACCGCCCCCTTGTGTCAGGGCGGAAATTAGACACTGAAGATACCAGCAAACAGAAGAAGCTGAAAGAAACAGAGGGAACCGCTTTGGAAGTGACAGGTGCAACAGATTAAAACCCTGTAGTTAGCACTGACTACATAGGAAGGGGCCTAGAGACCTCAAGAAGTATCAGCCGGATCAAGGAACTATCTGGAAATGAACTGACCCCACACTATCTGCAACAGCTCCAGAGAAAGTCCTAGATATATTTTTACTATTATCATTTTTTAAATTAAAAAAAAATTTATTTTTAAGTCCTCTATTACTCCTTTAATTTTCATTTTTACAACCTACTATTACCTTGCCAAAAAAAAGACCCCATTTTTAAAGCAAACTTCATACATATATATATATATATATTTTATAATTTTTGTGACTTGGTTTTTTTTTTTAATATTGTATTTTTGAGAATCTAACTTCTACTCTAGATTTTTAATCTTTGCTTTTTGGTATTTGTTATCAATTTTGTACCTTTAAGAACCTAATCTTCAATGCTCATTTTTACTTGGGAGTGAGATTACTGTGTTGATTGCTCTCTCCCCCTTTTGACTCTCCTTTTTCTCCACCAGGTCACCTCTATCTCCTGCCTCCCCCTTCTCTACTCAACTCGGTGAATCTCTTTGTGTGTTCCGGGCTGTGGAGAACACTTAGGGAACTGATTACTGGCTGGATCTGTCTCTCCTCTTTTGATTCCCCCTTTTATCCACCTGGCCACCTCTGTCTCCTTCCTCCCTCTTCTCTTCTCTGTGTAACTTTGTGAACATCTCTGAGGGATCCAGACTGTGGAGAGCACATAGGGAAGAATACATACAGATGGCCAACAAACACATGAAAAGATGCTCAACATCGCTCATTATCAGAGAAATGCAAATCAAAACCACAATGAGGTACCATTTCACGCCCATCAGAATGGCTGCTATCCAAAAGACTGCAAGCAATAAATGCTAGAGAGGGTGTGGAGAAAAGGGAACCCTCTTACACTGTTGGTGGGAATGCAAACTAGTACAGTAACTATGGAGAACAGTGTGGAGATTCCTCAAAAAAGTGGAAATAGAACTGACATATGACCCAGCAATCCCACTGCTGGGCATACACACTGAGGAAACCAGATTGAAAGAGACGCGTGTACCCAATGTTCATCACAGCACTGTTTATAATAGCCAGGACATGGAAGCAGCCTAGATGCCCATCAGCAGACGAATGGATAAGGAAGCTGTGGTACATATACACAATGGAATATTACTCAGCCATTAAAAAGAATACATTTGAATCAGTTCTAATGCAGTGGATGAAACTGGAGCCTATTATACAGAGTGAAGTAAGCCAGAAAGAAAAACACCAATACAGTATACTAATGCATATATATGGGATTTACTAAATCGGTAAAGATAACCCTGTATGCAAGACAGCAAAAGAGACACAGATGTATAGAACAGTCTTTTGGACTCAGTGGGAGAAGGCGAGGGTGGGATGATTTGAGAGAATGGCATTGAAACATATATATTGTCATATGTGAAACAAATTGCCAGTCCAGGTTTGATGCATGATACAGGGTGCTCGGGGCTGGTGCACCGGGATGACCCAGAGGGATGGGATGGGGAGAGAGGTGGGAGGGGAGTTCGAGATGGGGAACACATGTGCACCCATCGTGGATTCATGTCAGTGTATGGCAAAACCACTACAATATTGTAAAGTAAGTAGCCTCCAATTAAAATAAATCAATTGATGTTAAAAATAAATAAAAGTTTTTATTTTTTATTGATGTATAATTAATTTACAATGTCATGTTAGTTTCAGGTATATAGCACTGTGGTTCTGCATGCACATATTCTTTTTCCAGTTCTTTCCCCTATAGGTCATTCACTGTGGTTCTGCATGCACATATTCTTTTTCCAGTTCTTTCCCCTATAGGTCATTCACTGTGGTTCTGCATGCACATATTCTTTTTCCAGTTCTTTCCCCTATAGGTCATTCACTGTGGTTCTGCATGCACATATTCTTTTTCCGGTTCTTTCCCCTATAGGTCATTACACAGTACTGAGCACAGTGCCCTGCGTCAGGCACTGCATCCTTGTTGGTTGCCTATTTTGCATATAGTCGTGAGTGCGTGTTACTCCCAAACTCCTAATTGATCCCTTCCCCGCCCCACCCTGTCTCTCCTTTTGGTAATGGTAGTTTGTTTTCTGTCTGTGGGTCTATTTCTGTTTTATAAATTAGTTCATTTGCATTTTTTAGGTTCCACCTATAAGCGAGATCATATGATATTAGTCTTTTTCTTATTTTACTTAGTATCATACTCTGTAGGTCCATCCATTTTTTTTTTCATTTTTAAAATAACAAAGTCATGTGGATGGACCTAGAGAGTATTATACAGAGTGAAGTCAGAAAGAGAAAAATGTTGTATGTTAATGCATATATGTGGAATCTAGAAAAATGGTATAGATGATCTTATTTGCAAAGCAGAGATAGAGACACAGATGTACAGAAGACATGCGTGCACACGAAGGGGAAAAGGGGTGGTTGGGAGGGATTGGGAGATGGGGACTGACACATATATGCCATTGATACCGTGTGTAAGATGGACAACCAATGAGAACATACGGATATCACAAGGAGCTCTACTAAGCACTGTGGTGACTGAATGGGGGTGACGTCTAAAAGGGGTGCATGTATGTGTATGGCTGACTCACTTTGCTGTATGGTAGAAACAGACACAACACTGTAAACAACTATACTCCAATAAAATTAATTTAAAAAGAAAATAAAACATGTTTCCCACCAAAAATAATAAAATCAGTATGTGTAATTCAAAAGTTAACAGTTTGTTGCATATCATTCCAGATTGTATATGCTTATGCATACAGATATCCATAGATCTTTCAGGGCTTCCCTATGGCTCAGTGGTAAAGAATCCACCTGCCAATGCAGGAGATGCAGGAGATGCGGGCTTGATCCCTGGGTCAGGAAGATCCCCTGGAGGAGGAAATGGCAACCCACTCCAGTGTTCTTGCCTGGGAAATTTCAGGGACAGAGGAGCCTGGCGGGCTATAGTCCATGGGGTCGCAAAGAGTCGGATACCACTGAGCAGCTAAACGACAACAGCAATTTCCTTGATATAAATACACTTGTGGTTGGTTTTAAGTTGTCAACAACCAGTTTGCTGAATTCCTGAAAATATAAATTGGTTCTTATAAGCTCCAGCATACCGCTGTGAGACAGCTTATCTCAACTCTGTGCAACTCTGTGGCCTGTAGCCTGCCAGGGTCCTCTGTCCATGAGATTCTCCAGGCAAGAACACTGGAGTGGGTGGCCATGCCCTCGTTAGGGGATCTCCCTGACCCAGGAATCAAACCCGAGTCTCTTACGTCTCCTGCATTTGCAGCGGGTTCTTTACCACCAGTACTACCTGGGAAGTCCAAAACAAGTTTGTGCTGTATTATTCAGCAATTTGCTTTCTTCACTTGGATGTAGTCATGTACCTCTTTCCATAACAGCACATACATAAGTTTATCTCATTCTCCCTAATAGCTGCAGAGACTCCCACAGCAAGGATATATAAAACTTGTTAAATTATTGTCTTATTGATGGGCATTTAGGTGTTTGGCTATTTTATCATTTTTGAAGGGTGATGTGTGTGTGTTTTTAAGTCTCACTGAGGGGTGATGCTTAGCTTTTATTCCCCCTTGAATATTTTCAACTTAATTACTACTGAAATAGATGTTTTAAAAATTCTACAACCTTTCTATTGTGTTTGTTCTTGGTTTTTTTTCCATGTGGAAGGAGAGAAGCAAGTAGGTAAGAAACATAGAATGTCTATCTCTTTGCTGGGGCATTTGTGTTCCTCATTAAGCTCTAATTGTCATAGTCACATTTACATTTGCTTACGAGACTGGAGCACGTTTGTCCTTCCTCATTCTTCCTTGTGAGCAAAGCCACATGCATCCTTACCTGTGAAGTAGATTTTCAACTCACCATCATTTTAGTCTTCAAATGCATTTGACTTGTGTGGTGAGTGACCCTTTATTGGATTTTTCAGGCCAATAAAATTTTGTTCAGTGAACAGTTGTCAGTGTGTGGGTGGCACCGTGCTGGGGGTGAGGGCGCAATACAATATGCAATTCATGTTAAAGAGACAAACAGGGACAAGCACGAGAGGACAGCCAGAGAGCAGGGAAGCGCAGCAGAGCACCTAAAAAAATAGCAAACAGCAGTTTCTACCACCAGGAGCACACACGTGCTTTTGGAAGAAGCCCTGTCTGTTTTTCCTGGAGGAATCCCTATGAGCAGTTTTTTGCTCATGTAGATGTAGGGCTTATAACTACTCAGCAGTCTTTTGTTTGGGAGGACATCAGGGAAATTAAATAATGTGCTTCTAAATAATCCATGAGTTAAAGAAGAAATCACAAGGGAAACTGGATCGTATTTCAAACTGAATGATAATGAAAATATGATGTCAATACCAGCTTGCCTACTTATCTGAGGTGTGACTTTCCATAGACTACTAACCTCTCAGAGTCTGCACAGACTTACCTCTCAAGGAAAGATAACAATGGTGCTTGCCTGTAGGGTGGTCCATGAAGGCTTAGTGAGGAAGCATCTGTACAGCATGTAATAGGGTATCTTGCAAAAAGCGAATGTTCAAAAAATTTGAATTGTTGTGATTAAAACCAACAGCCCCTGTTATTTGTGTTTAGAGGAATAAAGGGAGCGACCTGTTTAAGCTTTGAGGTGAAGCCCATCAGAGAAAGCGGCCGCACTATGAAGAGGTAATCAGGGGATTAGGAGGAGACTTCTGGAACAGTAGACATTTCTAAGGGATCTCTGAAAATGCCAGGGAGAGAACTGGAATTCATGCAATGACATAGGCTGAAGAACAGGTTATTTTTACGTTGCTATGAATAAGAAGGGTAACCCTGGAAGCTTAGGAAACTTGGGACACAGATTATGTAAACAAAAGAACTGAGGATATGGGTGACTTCCCGGGTGGTCCCCTGGTTAAGACTACCCACTTCCACTTCCATCCCTGGTTGGAGAACTAAGATCTCATATGCCGCACCAAACAAAACAAAACAAAACACCCCAAAACAAACAAACCAAAACACGGATTATATGGAACAGGTTGAATCTATGAGCCTGGACTTTAGAATTCAGATGAAAGGAACTGTTTTGATGGGGTGGAGTTAGGATGGGAAAGTTTGCAGATAACAAGAATCTTGCTGGCTCTAGTACTGAAAGCTTTTTAAGAGGAGCAGGTATGGGGGTGGGTGGGGGGGAATTAGGGCTTTAAAGCAGAGGAAATGCCCCGTGGAAGCAGAGAGGGATGTGCAGACTGAGACGGCTGGAATGACGGAGACAGGTGGGAGGTAACACCAGACTGTCACAGAAAGGATGCTGGGCGCCGGGAAGGGTTTGAACTTGAGAAGCTGGTACACAACTGGGAAGGATAAAGAGGCCTCCAGGAAGGAGAGGACGCACCGAGGCCCTCGTGCACTCCGTCATGTTCCCGCCGCGGCTTCCTGCTCTTGCTTCCTGTTGCCACCTTCTCTTTCCTCCAATCTGGCCTTCCTACTTCCTGCTGCCCTTGGCGTTCCCCTGGAGACCTCTCAACCCTCTATCTGAACCCTCTTGCCTTTGTCCCATTTCCCCAGGACCCTATAGGGTGAGACATCAGCTGGTCTGATAGATGATCCAGGCTTATCCATCAGTGGGCAGACCTAAGAGGTACTCTTTCTCCCAGATATGCATGGTTTCTTGGTGGTTTTTTTTTTTTTTTAATCAATGTCCTCCTATCACTCACATACAAATTTCTAACAGAGTTGCCACTGTGGAACATTTATTTTTTAAAGTATTATTATGGTATATTATTATTTAAATAATATTTTGACATCATTGATTTATTTAATCTTAATATTCTTAATTAATATTTTAAATACATATATATTTTTTAAATAAGAGAGGGCTTTTTAGAGTCCTCAAAATCACTTTGTAAAGGCTTCTTTAGCTCTTAGATGCAGGGGACCGTTTAAGAGAATTTTGAAATCAGAGCCTGGAGACCCCTTCCTGGTGGCCATATTTCCCCAGATACGCTCATACGTTCAGTCTTTCTTTACGAGAGCTGCCGTTGCATTCTGTTCCTAGGTCTGCACCTCGGAGGTAAAGCTCTCCAGGCGCCTGCCCAGGTGTACTCGGTCTGGGCTGTGTTCCTTCAGCAACACTGCAGACGCCTCGGAGGAGCCTGGGGCCCAGGCTCACTCCTTGGAAGCTGGGTCAGGTCTTGATGTTGTCCTCTAGGCTGCGGATATGGTCACCGCCTCCTACACCCTGGCGTCTCCCAGGGAGACAGAGCCCTGGCTACGGCCCTTCTCAGTTTAGGGCGGCTGCAGGGGTGCTCCAGGCCCCGCTGCAGGTTCGACCAGCTTGTTCCTGATGGGGGAGCAAGACTCAGAGGCTCTGTTCTCAGCAAGCGCCCTGGGAAGCCTTCGATGACTCTCCAGGCCCCTCACACTGAGGCCTTTCTGACATGTCACGCTAGGGACAAACACACATACACTCTCACCATGCCACGTGACTAACACACCCAGCATTTTTCTACAGTCACACTTAAATGAAAAGCAAAGGCAGCCTTAAAGGAAAGACGCGGTAAGCAGGCAGCCTGGGTCATGAATGGAAGGAAAGGGGAATAGTTTAATTCACTTCCATTCACTCATCTGGTGGTGGTGCTGGGTTGGTAGGCTGATGGTGTGGGCTTATGGAGAGAGATTAGAAAAAAATGGAATATTCACAGAAACATACTACTCAGCCCCAAGGTCAAATGTGAACATGTAGTCAAAACAATCTGCACCGGAACCCTCACTGCATTTTTCAGTTATTACGTGCGAAAGTGTTAGTTGCTCAGTGGTGTCTACTCTTTGCGACCCCATGGACTGCAGCCCGCCAGGCTCCTCTGTCCATGGGATTCTCCAGTCAAGAATACTGGAGTGGGTAGCCATTTCCTTCTCCGGGAGATCTTCCCAACCCAGGGATCAAACCCACGTCTACTGCATTGGCAGGCAGATTCTTTACCATCTGAGCCACCAGGGAAGCTAATGTGTGTGTGTGAGTAAGTTTTTATAATTGTACAAATGTTCATTATGCACCCCTGGGTCATATTGTAAATGACCACAGATGATACCAAAATATGGCTGCAAGGGAGAGGCAGAGGTTATGCCAGTGAGTTAGTTGCCTGTACACGTCCTTATATGATCCATACTGTAAGGTGTTGAGTAATCAGTTTGGAAAGCAGTGCATTCTTATTATATCAACTCAAATTTGGATGAGGGTCCTACTTGCTGTTTTAGAGGCGTTTTTCTTTTCTTAACAAGTGAGTGCTTTGTGGCCAGTGGCTCAGGGAATCCCCCAGCTTGGTAGCAGGGCTGTCCCATGGGTCCCACACCCCGGGAAGGGCTCTGACTGGGGTCACAGTCAGTCTGCATGGGGTCTGCATGGTCAGCCCAGCTGAGCGGCCTGTGGCTGGGACAGTTTCAAGACTGTTTCTCTGTTTTTCTCTGAAGCGCGAAGGGCTGGATTGTCCCTCCCCACTGTGGGGTTCTAATGAGTTGTCCCCTTGGGATGGAAGAACTTTCCCAGCACCCTGGGACCATGAGTGGCCCTGCCATAGCAGGTCCAGCCCTGGCAGCTGAGGTTGTGTAATGGGATGAGCAGCTATTTGGAGGCACTGCCAGTCCCCTTCTGTCCCTTCCCTTTTTGAGTAAAAGAGGTGCAGGCTGCAGAAGGCTCCCAACTGAGTCATGCTTTCATTCTGTGGAGGGAACCCGGAGAATTCTTCTCTGGTCTTGAACCCCTCAGCTTCCTTCCCCCTCTGCTACATCCACTGTCTCCCAGAGCAACCTCCCAGGACCCCTGGAAGAGCTGCCCATTAGAAAGTGGGCAAAAGGCAATATAAGCGCCACACTCTCCTCCCACTGCCCACCACTGATCTCAGCTCTCGTGTCATTTCTATGACAACAGTATCATGTACACAACATGTGATCAATGAGTGGGCAGTTACATGACTGTCAAATTTGCTATGATCTTTTGTCTTTGAAAATTTTAAGTATGTGAATAATTAATTCCTAAATATAAATCATCAAGCATGAATCTAGACTCTGTATTCAATGGAAACCATTATCTTTATTTCTACCTAAAATATTGATAATAATGATAGAACTAGCACACATTAAGGACTGCTGTGTTCTGTGCCTAGGTAAATACATGATTTTATTTTTATAAATTTAAGCATCATGAAAATTCCAAAAAGGCAGTTGATATTATGTTCACTTTACAAATGAAGAAATTAATATTCTGAGAGAGTTTTAAAAACATATCCAGTGCTCTCTTCGGCAGCACATATACTAAAATTGATACAGAGAAGATTAGCATGGCCCCTGCACAAGGATGACATGCAAATTTGTGAAGCATTCCATATTTTTTAAACCCATGGCTGATTCATGTCAATGTATGGCAAAAACCACTACAATATTATAAAGTAATTAACCTCCAACTAAAATAAATAAATTAATAATAAAAAATAAATTAAAAAAAATAAAGCTTATAGGAAACACCCAAAAGTTAAGTGATGTTATTGTAAAATAAAAATTACATCTATTACAATTTTTTTAAAAAAGAAAAAAAAAAGTAAAAACATATCCAAGTTCACACAATGGGTCCATAATGTGTAGTAGAGCAAAGATCCAAACCCAGATTGAATCCTGACCGCCTATATTACCCTTAAATCCAGAGCAGTTTGTAATCTCTCATAGGTTAAAAAGTTAGCTCCTTCCAACATGAGCAGATAGAGACTGAATGAGGTGAAACTCAAGTTTATAATTTCAAAGGGTGGATATGAAGAACATGAAATGGTTCTTTTTGGCTCCAAACACTGAAGCTGCCCTTCTCAATGTGAGACAGATTTGTTTAGAGACAGTCAGAGCCTATGAGTTTTTTTATCTTATTAGGGGTAGTATAGCTATGAAATAGATGGGGAAACAGTGGAAACAGTGTCAGACTTTATTTTTTGGGGCTCCAAAATCACTGCTGATGGTGATTGCAGCCATGAAATTAAAAGACACTTACTCCTTGGAAGGAAGGTTATGACCAACCTAGATAGCATATTTAAAAGCAGAGACATGACTTTGCCAACAAAGGTCCATCTAGTCAAGGCTATGGTTTTTCCAGTGGTCATGTATGGATGTGAGAGTTAGACGGGGGAGAAAGCTGAGCACCGAAGAATTGATGCTTTTGAACTGTGGTGTTGGAGAAGACTCTTGAGAGTCCCTTGGACTGCAAGGAGATCCAACCAGTCCATCCTAAAGGAGATCAGTCCTGGGTGTTCATTGGAAGGACTGATGTTGAAGCTGAAACTCCAATACTTTGGCCACCTGATGTGAAGAGTTGACTCATTGGAAAAGACCCTGATGCTAGGAAGGATTGGGGGCAGGAGGAGAAGGGGACGACAGAGGATGAGATGGTTGGGTGGCATCACTGACTCAATAGACATGGGTTTGGGTAAACTCTGGGAGTTGGTGATAGACAGGGAGGACTGGTGTGCTGCAATTCATGGGGTTGCAAAGAATTGGACACGACTGAGCGACTGAACTGAACTGAAAGCTATGAAACTCTAGTAGTTTGGATAAGCCAAAAGCGAAAGTAGGTTCAAAGAGATCTTGCGTGAATTTGTTGACCAGAGAATCAAACATTTCCTTTTAAGTGTTAGGTTGAATATGAAGTTATCAATTTTTGCTTAAAGACAAATATTGCCAATTTCTTATGGATCAACTTATCTAGAGACCTGCTATCTATAAAGTGTACAGGCTCTATACCTAGAGCTACCTTCTATTATCCAAATCTGCATACACAATGTAAGGACCCTGTGCTAAGATTTTTGGTCTTGATTTTGTTGAAAATTTTAGTAAAATAGCTCTTTCTTGTTTCTAGTCTTTGGTGTGTGTATGTTAAGGTTGTGAGAAGCGAGGTTGGAAATCTGGTTTGTGAGACTAATGATCTGGTCATCACAGAACTGAGAATTGGATTTTGGTGTTAATGTTGCTGTAACCATCTGAATGATCTGTGGCAAAACACTCAATTCTTTAGGATTTCAGTTTAATCATCTGTCAAATGAGGAGGTATGTACCTTTCAGTTCTAAAATTTTACAGAGTTAAGAATAAACAGCTGGCTTTTGCTGTTAGAATTGTCAAAGTCTGGTCTGTGTCACTTCTTCTCCCTGACCCCCATTCAATATGGCCTTTTAGACCTATAGTATCAACTCATGGTTAACTGTGGCTAAACCAACAGAAATGGGGGATTCTTCATCCCAGAATCATGCATTTGGGTCTGAGTTGCCAACTTTAGCAAATAAAAATAGAAGATTTCTAGATAAATTTGAATTTCAGAAAAACCACTAATCATCTTTTAGAATTTAAGTATATCCCAGGCCATGTTTGGGACAAACTTATACTAAAAACTGGTTTGTATCTGAAATTCAAGATACCTGGCTGTCCTGAATTATATCAGGCAAGCTTTTTCTTGGTTGGGTTTCAGGAGTCCAGGAATTGCATGAAAATTTCTGGATTATTATGAAAACCTATTCTGTATGTGTGTTTATGTGTATTTTTCTCTAAGTGGGCCCAGAGCTTTCATAGGTTCAGAAAAAGGTCCATAACCCCAAATATTGGGTTGACCAAAAAGTTCGTTTGGGTTTTTCCATAACATCTTTTTGGCCAATCCAATAGACCCGGAACCACTGGACTGAGATGAGTCTGCCAAGAAATACTAACGTAATGCTACGCTCTTTTACGAGGGGCAAGGCCACGTGACGGGATCACACTTGTCCCTGGTAGCCTGAAACAGATTTCATATGAAAACTCCTAGAAGCGATTGCAGACTGGAACTGTCACTTCACAAGCAGGAACATGTTCTGTCCCTCCGCCCTCCGCCCCGCCTCCTGGGAGGCCCCTGCCCGGTGCTGCCTGGGAAGCCTTGGGTGCTCAGGCGTCGCTGCCACTCTCCTGCCGGAACGCGCTGGGATCCCAGAGGGCCTCCTCGCCAAGGGGCCGGCAGCTGCGCCTGCCCCCCGGCCCCCCCACATTCCAGCCACCGCGTGTGTCCGCCCGTCAGCCTGACTCCCGGAATAGAAACAGCCGGCCTCTGCCTCTTGCCGTTTTAAGCGAAGTCCAGCTTTAGGGGGGTTTTCCATTTTACTGTTCCACTTCCAAAATGATTTCTAGCATAAAAAAAACGTCAGTATTGCCACAGGGGCACATTTAGAACAAAAACTTGTTTTAAAGTTAAATTAAAAGCTGCTCTTTTTTTGCAGGAGAGATTTTGTCAATAGACTCTCTTTCCGGGAATTCAAAGAGCTGTCTGATTTGTTGGTACCGATTTCAGCACAACAGATTACATTTTATCTAAACTTATCAGATACTAAATGCTCCTGATGTTCCTGATACAAATGAAGATGAACTTCTAAACTTTATGAACAAAACCTCAGAGGTTTATTTTCCCCTCCCTCCTCTCTAACATAGAAAAAGAAAAACCTACATTAGGCATTAGAGACTTAAAATGAGTGTTAGTAATTATCAGCCACTTTGCTTTTATAAGTCATCCCTAGCATGCCTTTCTATGACTATACTTGCTCCTCATCTATCATATTCCTTAGAGTTCAAGAAAATGTTTTCTGGCTCACAGCTTCAGGACAGGAGGACCTGATCGAGGGGAGACCGTTGTCTGTAAAATCACTACCACCATGAACACGCAGACACCCCCCTTCCACCCTCCACCATTCACCCCCCAGAATTGGAAACGAGGGCCCCAGCTCCTTACCCTCCTGTGTGAGAGGTGTCCCCGACTTGCGATGCTGAAGTTTCAGCTGCAAACTCCTTTTGAGAAGCAATCTGGGGAGAGAGGGCAGAGGAAGACCCAGTGGGGAGCCAGCAGCAGCCACCTGACAGGTCAAGCAGCAGCAGTGTTTAGGGTGACCCTTCACCGCCCCGCGGCGCAGCGATGAGCCTGTGCTCTGCCCTCCTCTCCCTCTTTGGCTTCAGTTTCAGGCCACCCCGGGGCAGAGGGCGGAGCCCTGGTTGGTGGAGAGGGTTTGGGTTTCTTGATCTCCCCACTTATCGAAAAACAAAAAATAGTCAAGCCCCCATAACCTGAGGGTGAGGAAAGAAAATTAATTAGGTGGATATTTAATTGTCGGAAGCAGATTAGAGTGTGTGTGGACTTGGTCAGAGAAAGGGAAGGTTGTGGATAAAATGAGCTTCTGGAAAGGTAAAAAGCCTGGTCAGCTCAGGTCCTTTGAGAAGACTGGGCTTATAAATAGATTGTTCTTTAGAAGAGGAGCTTCTGGTAGCTCACACATGGCACCGTCATCACTGGAGTCATCTCACAGTTCCGCAGGGTGAGGTTCACAACCAGCCCCTGCTCTCCGGTGGTCCCCAGGGAGGCCTGAGACGGACACTCACCCCAGCACACGCAGAGCTTGGGGAAATACTTTGGCAATGCTTCCTGTGGGGGGAGAAACATAGAAGGTTATAACTGACCACAAGCTTTAAATAGGCTCTGGGAGTGTGAAATGGCTGCTAAAAAAGTTACCCTGATAGTAGGCTGCGATAATAGAAAAATAGATCATGGAAAATAAATGTTCTAATTATTCTTGATTAGTCAGATCGTGCGTTCGGCATTGCTTTGCTATTGTGGCTAGCTGAGAAGTTCTTCTGTATCCCGAAGGAGGGGGATGGTAGGAAGCTGGGCGTGTTGGGACTATCTGCAGAAAAGAAGAGCTAAGAGAGGACTCAGGAGGAGTGGGAATCCTGCGTGCAACTGTCTTGGGGGCTGTTGGGCTGCAAGGGGCCTCAAGTAAGAATTTTGTGGTTTTAAGATATCAAAAGTCAGACCCAGTGTATAGAAATTCCAACGAAAGACCAAAGTACTCAACTCTATTCCTACTGTGATAAAAAATGAGCCTTATATCAGTATTTATGATAATGATGATACAATCACAAGAGCCTCTAAGAGGTAAGTGTTGACGCCAACACTATTGTTTTCAAGGGTTCAATACTGTTCATTTCAGTTCTGAACGACACTGAGATACTCCTTTCAATAGACTATTATTTTAGGTAGAGGTATGAACCCAAGTGGAAGAAATCAACTGCAGAAATGGAAAATCTAAGACACTTTGATTAAAAAACATTTACAGAGTAACTACATGTGCCAGGATTCAACTCCTGCTGTGGTTTGTATGCTGGAAGTAGAGGGCATGGAAGGTGGGTGAAAAAGAGCCTGCACTACAGGAGGCTGTAGTGTAGATTAGGACATTTAATCTTTATTTTTAAAACAACGGGAGCCTATATGTTGAAGTCTAGTATAACAAAAAGATGTTCATGATGAGATTCGCATGGGAAAGAATGCTCTGGCATTTGGGGACTTTAACCTTTATAGACTTTAGAGATTTAGAAAGAGAATATATTAGGTGAGTTATCAGCAAAGGCTGGGGTAGAGTAGATGGTGCTGGTGATGGGTTGGGATTGCCTGGCAGGATAGAAGGCCCCACTGAGGTCAGTGGCGGTGACTGTTGGTCTGAGACCTGTCAGTCTGGTTGTATGCTTTTCTTAAACTAATTTCAACTGCAGAGAAATCAGTGAGCTGGACTTAACTGGAGAAGGGGTATTGAAAGATGGGTAGTTTATTTGTTTCCATTGCTGGTGCCCATCTCTCATTCACCAACCTCTCCTCTGGACCCTGTACCACAGGCCATCTCAAATGTAAGCTCCAGGAGAGCAAGGATCTTTATCTGATGTGTCCCAAGTGCCTGAAACAGTGCTTGGCACATATTGGATGATGAGTCATTGTTTATTAATTAACTAGGTGAATACATGAATGAATGATTATCACTGAAAGAGTACAATGAAGTTAGAGGGCAAGAGAGTGGAGGGTGTATGCCAAGAAGTATTATAATAGCAGGGCACAAAACTGAGCTGAGTAAGGATGGATATGAAGTCCTAAGGGCAGGGAACTTTTCTTGTTAATTACTGCCATCCCAGAACCAAGACTTTGCATATAGTAGATACTTAATAAACTTGAGTTTATAAAAAAATAGTACTGGACTTCTGTGGTGGTCCAGTGGTTAAAACTCTGCACGTCCACTGCAACTGGTGCAGATTCAATCCCTGGTCAGGAAGCTAAGATCCCACCTGCCTCACAGCGTGGTCAAAAAAAAAAATCTACTATTAGAAATAAATAAATAGTTACCTTAAAAAATAATACTAACAACACAGTAAAATACAAAGCTGAAAAGTATTGTGATATTTTGCTTTTTACTTATCCTTGTTGTCTCTTATAGAAATTCATGGGGATTCTGTAGCTAAAACAAGTGTGTCTTTTAAAAAAGCTTTTATAGGTGAAAGAACCATTGGACAAAAATGCATGGCCCCTAAAATATATGTATCTGCTGAAGATTACAGCTCTGATCCTTTAGCCAGTTCTCAACTCTTAGTTTTAGTAGGAAGTCACTTAGAATGCTGTTTCTCAAATTGTAGTGGGTGCAGGAATTTTGAGAACATTTTAAAATGCTGATTCTGGTGAAGGGATGTCTGAAGTGAGGCCCAAGATTCTGCCTTTCTAACCAGCTCGCAGGTAATGCTGACGCCGCGCTTTGAATAGGAAGGATTTGGAATGCTTGGTTACTCAACGTCTGAAAGGAAAGGGTTTGTTAAAAGGCAATAGAAGCCATTTCATCAGAACTCAGTGTTTCAATTTCATGTCTTCAGATCTGCTGGAAAAAGTTCCTGACGTTTCCTTGTTAAGCTGTAACAGCCTGGACTTCCCTGGAGGCTTAGTAGTGAAGAATCTGCCTGCCAACGCAGGAGACACAGGTTCGATCCCTGTTCTGGAAGATGCCTCGAGGCAACTAAGCCCATGTCCCACAACTACTGTGCCCCAAACTACTGAAGCCCACCCGCCCTAGACCCCCAGCTCCGCGGCAAGAGAAACCACCGCCGTGAGAAGCCTGAGCACCAGGACTAGAGAGGAGCGAGGAGAGAAAACCAGCACAGCGATGGAGACCCAGTGCAGCCAAAGATAAATAAACAAAGAAATAACTTGGACCAGCCCTCCTGCTAAATCCAGCTTTGCATCACTGACCCAACCACCTGCTTGAAACCTTTCTCTCTCGTTTCTCCCCAGTCTGTACCCCACCCTCCGTATCTGCAGCTAATTTCTACCACCATTGAATGGTACACAGGCTCTCTCTATTAAAACAAACAAACAAACAAACTTTCCATTTAGTCTGTTTTTCCCTGCAGTTAATGTCACATTTCCTTCCACGTCCTCATAGGCAAATTTCTCAGGCACGTTGTCTGTCTTCACCTGCTGCCTGTCTCCTGCTGCTTTCTGTTTTGCCCTCAACTGTATCCATCCAAGCTTCCCTGTTTGCCCTCTACCAAGTGATTTGCCAAGGTTGTAAATAACTCTGGGTCCCTGTTTTTTTTGGACATTTGCCAGTGCTCGACCTTTCAGAATGATTCCACACAGCTGACCAATTGCTCCTGCTAAAAATGCCCTTTTCCCATTGGTTTTGGTTTTTCTCAAATTGCTCTGGCTGTTTCTTCTCATTCTCTTGTCCTCATGGAAGGTCTTCTGCTCAACTCTTGAAGATTACAGCGCTTCAGGCTTGTCCTGGACTCCCTTTCAGCCTCAAAACTGTGTCTGGAAGACGAGCTCATGCATTCTTAGATATCCACAGATATCTAAGAATATCTTTCCAAGACTGAAGTCATCCTTTCCCTCCAAATAGATTCCTCTTACAATATTCTCTTTGGTAGTGAACAAGCCACCCCTCGTCCAGTTCCTTAAGTGGTGAATCTGGGCTCATACATGACCTCTTGCTCACTGCCCCGCACCCCCATCTCCGCATCTGATTGGTTGCCATGTCCTTGTGCTACATAGCTGTAATTGCTTCTCACTGCTGCCATTCTGGTCCAAGCCATCAGCACCTCTCACCTGGACCATCGTGAAATCCCCCCAAGTGACTTTACTGTGTCCACTCTTCCTTCCCTCCAATCCATCAATACACAGTGTAGTCAGAGTGATCTTTTCACATCTGATCATGTGACTCCCCTGCAGAGAATCCCACAGCTTTCCATTTCCTTAGGAGAAAGTCTCAACTCCTTCTTGGTTTGCAGCACCTCTCAGCCATCTGGTCCCTGTCCACCTCTGTGATCACCTCTTTCAAAACCCTCTTCAAGGGCCCCAAATATTCCATACTCATCTTCTGCCTTGGCTTTTCATACTTGCTGTTCCAACTGTCCGAGTGATCTCTTCCTCACCTTTGCCTAATGATTCCTAACTCATCCTTTGCTTTGTGGCTTAACTATCACTTCCTCAAAAAATCCTCTCTTGAACCTCCAGCTCAACTTCTGTGTTCCTGCAGCACCTTCAGTTTCCCGCCCAGAGCACATGGCTGGTGATGGGTGGAGCCGTGATGTAGACCCGCATGGTCAGGCTCCAGAGTCCATGTTGCTGACCTTGACTTTGATGGAGGTAGGTCTGTCTAAGGTGTCCACAGCTCTAATCCTAGTCACAACACGGTATTTAGCACATACATTACTTGGTTAATTAATTGATTACTTAATTCAGAAAATTGCTGAATGACTAGGTTGTTTTTGTGCTGGGGACTTTTACAAGTGTATTCTTAAGCAGTATAGTGTCTGTTTGGTCTCAAAGGCATCTTCTCATTTTGTAGATTGTCTAGGTGGGGGATGGGCCATACCCTAATTGACTGAAAGTTATAGATGCATTGCAGTGTATAGAGCAGCATATATACACATTATGTTAGTCACATATGTAGGTTTAAATTTTCTGGAAGTTGCTTTAAAAAGGGTAAAAAGGAACAGGTGAAGTTAATTTTCACAATACATTTGGTTGAGCTCAAAATATGTATAATATGGGTTATCAATATAAAATTAGTGAGATACTTTAAATTCTAAGTCCTAAGACTTCAAAACATGGTCTGTCTTTTACATTTTCAGCACATTTTAAGGGCTGAAATTTGGATCTGCCCCACCGCAAGTGCACAATAGCTAGTAACATTCACCACAGGCATATGGATGGTGCAGGTGTGTGGACAGTACAGGTGTAAACAAAATTTGAAAGGGAGATTCAGCCCGTGAGAGTCTGCAGAGTGTGTGTTATCTTCATTGCTCCTCCTGCTATGATCTCAAGATACACTCAAAATTATTCCAAATAAAAAGTGAACTTTAGGGACAGAATTTATCTTAAAGTTGCTCTTAATTTTTTTTAATCATTTATTTTCTACTCTATTTACAGCATTTTATTTTTTTATTAAAAAAAATTAAATTATAAAAGTATGACAACACATCTACAGGAGACTTGGAAAATATGGAGCAAAATTACATATAGTTCCATTATATATTACAATTATTATTTAGATAGATAATGAAGATTTTTAGTTGGAGTTTTAATATCAAACTCTCAAAAAATTAATAGAATGAACAGACTGAAAAGTAGAAAGATACAGTGGACCTGAAAAGCTATGGACCAATTCAACACAATTAAGATTTATACAATTTTCACACAACTGTAGGATACACATTCTATCCAAGTTCTCATAGACTATAAACCAGGAGACACTGAAACATATCCAGGGACATAAAAAAGATGCAAAATTTTCATGGTTTAAAGTTATTAAAATCATATAGGATCTGTTCTCTTACAAAATTACGTTAGAAATCAATATCAAAAGATATTTGACAATAATCCACATATTTTCAAGTGCAATGTGACATTTACCAAGAGAGGTCTTTGACTTAGCCATTGAAAGCCTCAATAAAGCTAAAAGACTGAACAAACATGGGTGATTTCAGCGAAGGAAACATTTAAATGGGAAATTAGTATCAAAATGAGAAATTCACGTCAAAGATACTTTAAAAACCCCATGTCATTGGAAATTAAATGTCTACTTTTAAATGATGGGTGTATTTAAGAAGCCATAACAAAGAATATTAGAAAATATTTGTAACAGAATAAAAAGTAAAAGAATTTATCATAATTTGTTGCATGTAGCTGAAGTTGCTCAATGTAATTAAAGTTGCTCCTTATATGGAATCTGGAAAGTAAATCTTGACCTGTGTCTTGAACGGTAGCCTGAGAATAGAGTTTAAGCTTGTGCCTTTGTATTTCTGACATTTGGGTTCCCTGGGATGTGCACTTTCATCTCAGGCTGGAGACAGGAAAAGTTAAGAGAACAAAGCTGCCTGGGACTTCCCTGGTGGTCCAGTCATTAAGACTTTACCTTCCAATGCAGGGGTGCAGGCTTGATCCTTGGTTGGGGAACTAAGATCCCACATATCTCATGACCAAAAAAAAAAAAAAACCCCAAAAATCAAAACATAAAATGGAAGCAATATTGTAACAAATTCAGTAAATACTTTAAAAATGGTCCACATAAAAAAGAATCTTAAAAAAAGAGAGAGAAATATCCAAGCTGCCAGCTTCTGTGCTCTGAGAAGGCGAGACTGGAGAAGATAGCCCTTTGTTGAGCAAAAGTCAAAGTGTCTGTCGTGTCCGACTCTTTGTGACCCCATGGACTGTAGCCCACCAGGCTCCTCTGTCCATGGACTTCTCCAGGCAAGAATACTGGAGTGGGTCTCCATTTCCTTCTCCAGGGGATCTTCCCCACCCAGGGATTGAACCTGAGTCTCCTGCATTGCAGGTAGATTCTTTTACCGTCTGAGCCACCAGGGAAGTTCTTGTTGGGCAAAGGCTACAGCAAGGCTTTGGCTGTGCAGAGTCATCAAGGCGGCAGAAAGGCTGGGAGACCAACAGGCTTGGAGGGTGAAGCAGGATGTGTTCCTTCCGGCTGCCAGACCTCTAACCCACCTTCTGATCATTGCGTGCTTTCCCAGGCCGTAAGGTTGGGTACAAAGCAGAGTTGGTCTCCCACCCTAGAAATCAGAAAGCCAGATGCTTACTTTGCCAGCCTTCTTTGCAGGGGGCGTGGATGAGTACCAAGCATGGGCCTGGCTGATCAGATGCCTGAGCCTCCGACTGGAGGTTGAGAGCTGATGGTGCCCAGCAGCAGGCCCGAGAGGAGGCCCGTCTGGCAAAGGGGGTGCCCTGGTTTGCAGGAGCTGTGCGGGCACTGGAGCCAGCAGCTGCCTCACTGTTTGGGGCTTGAGGTATTCACCTGTGGCTTTCTCAGTCCTGTGGGGGCTGCTGTGGTGTCTGGAGCTTGTCTTGGCTGTGGTTCTATCTGCAGAAACCCCGTTTTCTCCTTTCCTTTCCCTAGTCTGTTTCTCTGGTCATCCGGCAGTGATTCCTTGAGCTGCACGGGATTGTTTTTTTTAAAAAATATTTTCTTGTTCTTTTTTTTAATTAAAGTAATCACTGTGGATGGTGACTGCAGTCGTGAAATCAGAAGACGATGGCTTCTTGGCAGGAGAGTGATGACAAACCTAGACAGTGTGTTGAAAAGCAGAGACATTACTCTGCCAACAAAGGTCTGTATAGTCAAGGCTGTGGTCTTCCCAGTGGTCTATGGTTGTGAGAGCTGGACCATAAAAAAGGCAGAATGCCAAAGAATTGATGCCTTTGAAATGTGGTGCTGGAGAAGACTCCTAAGAGTCCCTTGGACAGCAAGGAGATAGAACCAGTCAATCTTAAGGGAAATCAACCCTGAATTTTCATTGGAAAGACTGATGCTGAAGCTGAAGCTCCAGTATTTTGGTCATCTGATACAAACGGCCGACTCATTGAAAAAGTCCCTGATGCAGGGCAAGATTGAGGGCAGAAGGAGAAGAGAGCGTCAGAGGATGAGATGGCTGGATGGTATCACCAATGCAATGGACATGAACTTGGGAAAACTCGGGGAGATGATGAGGGATAGGGAGGCCTGGTGTGCTGCCGTCCATGGGGTCACAAAAAGTTGGACACAACTGAGTGTCTCAACAACAACAACGTAGTTGATTTACAATATTGTGTTAGTTTCATGTGTACCCCAGAGTGATTCAGTTACATATTTATATGTATGTACATACATATATAGGAGAAGGCAGTGGCACCCCACTCCAGTACTCTTGCCTGGAAAATCCCATGGACGGAGGAGCCTGGTGGGCTGCAGTCCATGGGGTCGAGAAGAGTTGGACACGACTGAGCGACTTCACTTTCACTTTTCACTTTCATGCATTGGAGAAGGAAATGGCAGCCCACTCCAGTGTTCTTGCCTGGAGAATCCCAGGGACGGGGGAGCCTGGTGGGCTGCCGTCTATGGGGTCACACAGAGTTGGACATGACTGAAGCGACTTAGCAGCAGCAGCAGCATGTACATATATATGTCACATATTTGTATGTATAGATATATACGCATATATATGTTAATATACATATACACATATTCTTTTTCACATTCTTTTCCCTTATAGTTTATTGCATGATACTGAGCATAGTTCCCTGTGCTATACAGTAGGTCCTTGTGGATTATCTATTTTATTTATAGCAACATGTGTCTATTAATCCCAAACTCCTAATTTACCCCTCCCCTCCTTGCTTCCAGTAGACTCCCCTTCTCCTTAGTTACACAGTTATCTAGCTCAGGAGCTCGTGAAATGAGGGGCACTGAGGAGCTGGGAGCAGACCACCTGGGAGGCAGGAAGCTGGGGGCTGAGGCACACAACTTGAGCTGGAGTCTATGGGGAAAAGGGGCCCAGGAGGACTTTCTGAGGCCCAGTGGCCAAAGGACCCACGTCAGCAAAGGTGCCTGATGATCTGTGTTCAGTGGTTTGCGTTCTGTGGAGTGAGGACCCTCCATGGCGCAGGGGTGTCAGTAAAGCCTGCTCTCCCTAAACGCTGGGTGGGTGTTTCGAGTGGAAATCACTGAAGAGAGCCCTCGGTGGGCAGAGCTGGCAGGAGAGCTAAGCAGGAGGATGTGATGGGGAGTGACAGACGTGGGCCTGAGGCCCTGGGCCTGTCCCTGAAATGCAGGTGAAGGCAGGGAACTTCCCAAAGGCTGTGACTTTGAGAGGTCAAGCCAGTTCTATTTAAATACTAAAAAGGCTCAGAGACCTCAGTTGACATCCGGGTCACACCAGAGTTAATCCACTTGTCTTCACTGAGAAGGACACGCGGTGACAGATCACAGGGAACGGCAAGGCTGTTTCCATCTTTGCTGTGGGAGGTGGAATCTGCCTGCAAGAGGAGCTGTCAGTGACTCTGCAAACAAATGCCATGCACAGAGCCAGCAGAGGGCACGTGCCAAGAATTCCAGAAAACAGACTCGAAACCTTGCCTTTTCAAGGGGACACGAAGTGGGATGCTTTATTATTCAGACAGGTAGGTTGGAAGCAGGAAGCCCCAAGTTCAGCCCAGCAGCACAGATGCGTTGAGTTCCCATCAAGCTCTAACTTCTGGAAAATAAACAGGAGGTTCATCAATGTAGTCACAACTTTCATGGAGACTGCTGCTAACTCAGTGAATTCCCACTGCCTGTTCCAACAGCCTCTAGAAATGCTAGCTGTGCTGGGCTGCACTGAATATAGTTAAGAGCTTCTTGACATAAGTGGACACTTGCGGTTCACATGCTCTGTTGTGACATTTTAAAGGTGGCAGCTCTGTTTTGGATAAGACACACTCGGAAAGGAGAAAGCATATTCATTGCAAGCACTTCTGAAAGTCTGATGCAGTTTGCAAAACCCAGAGCAAGGTTTCTCTGACTGTAAGTGGACGGCCCCTGCGGGCTGCTTCTCAGTGTCAAATAAATAATGAAAACAATATACATATGAGAGCTGAGGGCCAGCCCGCCTTTGGGGTGGCCCTGTGGAAGAGTCTTCTAGAATGTAGATGCCTGTTAATCAGACTACTTGCTTTCCTGGAAGCATTTGGCTTAATAAAAAGTAGGTACTGACTCCCGTGACATCACTTCACTGACAAAGGTCCATATAGTCAAAGCTACGTAAAGTCACGTACGGATGTGAGAGTTGGACCATAAAAAAGGCTAAGCATCAAAGGATTGACGTTTTTGAATTTTGGTGCTGGAGAAGGCTCTTGAGAGTCCCTTGGACTGCAAGGAGTTCAAACAAGTCAATTCTAAAGGAAATCAACCCTGAATATTCATAGGAAGGACTGCTACTGAATTTGAAGCTCCAATACTTTGGCCACCTGATGCAAAGAGCTGACTATTGGAAAATACCCTGATGCTGGGAAAGATTGAGGGCAAAAGGGAAAGGGGATGACAGAGGATGAGATGTTTGGATGGCATCACCGACTTAATGGACATAAATTGGGTAGACACCAGGAGCTGGTGATGGACAGGGAGGCCTGGTGTGCTGTGGTCCATGGGGTCGCAAAGAGTCAGATACGACTGAGCGACTGAACTGAACTGAACTCCCCTTCATATGAACAAGCTCCATTCCGAGAACGAGATAAAAAGGGCACTTTGTTCATAAGTCCAAAAAAGTTAGCCTAGGTACTAACACAATTGGCTGTATAATGCTAGACCGTATAGGTTTATAATACTTTTCACACAAAAAATACATAAAAAACAAATACAAAAACAAAACAAAACTTTTTAATCTTGCAGTACAGTACCTTGAAAAGCACAGGAGTATAGTATAACAGCTGGCAAGCAGAGGCTGGCATCAAGTGAACAGTCAAGAGTTACTGACTGGAGATGGTAGTGCTGAAGGATAGTCAGCAATAAGAGATAAAGGGCAAGCTGCAATGTCACTCACGCCTGACATTGATGGCACAGCTTCTAGTTCCTTGCTGGAACCAGATGCATCTTCTCGTCTTTGAAAGTTTGCAACCTGAAGATTCATGTGTAAGGGATTTAGTGTATAGTTCTCTTGAAATGTGTATTTTGCTGGGGTCGGTCTGCTGTGGGGCCTGAGATTCTGCATGGCCAACAAACTGTCAGAGGCAAGGGATGCTATTGGTCTGAGGACCATGCTTTGAGATACCTCAGTTCTATTCCTGACATCCTGACTTCCTTGCTCTGAGGTAGAACCCAGACATCACCATTTTCTAACAGCTTTCCAGGGCTCTTTTGTGAACAAAGTGGAAGTGATGAGTAGCTTGGGACCCCCAGAAAGCGCAAGAACACTGAGAAGGGGGCTGCGTTAGAGATGCTTAGCTCTGAATACTTCAGCTAAGAAAGAGTTCTAAAAGATGAGTGTAATATGACTTGAAATTATGAAAGTTTATAAAATAAAAGAATCCTCCATTCTTCACACAGTATAAAGAAAATTTTAAGAAATTAAGCTATCTCTGCATACGCATATGCAACAATTTTCTTTTTCTTTTTAAATTCTTTTTAGGCCTGCGGGATCTTAGTTCCTGCCCAGGGATCGAACCCGTGCCCCCTGCAGTGGAATTGCAGAGTCCTAACCACTGGACTTCCAGGAAAGTTCCTGCAACAATGTTCTAACTCAGTGATGAGTCACGAGCCTCTTCCACGACCAGTACTTGCAGACATACCGCGTCCTTACTGACACGGCGTTGTATTCCACAGCACGGTTAAGCCAGAATTCATCCCACCAACTCCTCACAGGGGGACATCCCGTTGACTCTAATTTTTCTCTTTCACAGATAATGCTCTGTGCACATATCCATGGACACATGTACACGATGTTCTATAGGACAGATTTCTAGATGGGGACGTGCTGGGTTATTTAAATAATGCTTCTCAAATTGTCCTCCAAATCACATCTTCTCCAAAAGGCTCACCAAATTACATCCCCACTATCTTATATAAAAATGCTTTTTTCCCAATCACTTTGCAACTACGAGGCATTGTCAGTCTTTTTGAGATTAACCAATATGACATGTGAACGTGGCTCCACGGATGTTGTAGTTTGCCTGTCATGATGAAGGTGTGAGGATGAATTGGATTTAAGTACCCCTTCTTGGGATGGCCTGTCTATAGCTTTTGTCCCTTTAGCTATTTGATTGTTTGTGTTTTTACAGTAATCTTTTGTCTACTATACATTATAAGTGTTTTCAATCTGTTTGACAGTGGTTCACAGACAAGTCCCCTTTCTATACAGTGAGATCTATTAGTTTTCGTGACTTCTGAGTTTTACTTCTTGTTTAAGAAAGATTTCCTTATCCCAAGATTATACAATATATTCCTGGTTTTTCTATCTACTACTTGCATAGATTTGTCATTTATTAATCTATCTGATCATTAATCCTTGTGCAAAATATATGCCTTACTTAGGACTTGAAGTTGAGCCATTACTTTGTTTCTTTTATTTTCAAATTTCTTCCTCAGCACCAGGCAGGTCTTCATTACTCCTGGATTTGAATTATCTCCTTTATCATATAATCAACTCCGCAGATACATTCTGGTCCCTCCTTTTATCTCTTCCTCTTTTTATGTGACTATCCAAGCTGTCAAAATTTTTGAAGTTTTATAGATCTTCTAGAAAGTTTAGTTTTCATTTTTCTTCTTCTTCCTCATTCTCCCCTTTCTTCTTTTAACAAATTTCTTCTTCACTTTTTTCTAGATGGATTTAGAATTCCCATGTCAGGTTCTAAGGCAGTCTCATTGGAGTTTGTACTGAAATTGCATTTTAATCCACTAATGTGAGAAGAACTGACTTTTTTATAGTGTTGAGTAATCCAGGCAGAAACAAGTTCTCTCTCTCCACTTATACATGGATATTATTCATATATATTTAAAATATTTTTTACAAATATAGATCTTACACATTCCTTGTTAAGCTTATTCCTGATATTGACAGATAGAATGATCTATTAATCATCAATCTAATTGATTACTAACAGTATATGACAGCTATTGATTTAAATATTTGCTGTTGCTATTAAGTAGCTAAGTCATGTCTGACTCTTTGCAACCCCATGGACTGTTGCCCACCAGGCTGTTCTGTCCATGGGATTTTCCAAGTAGGAATACTGGAGTGGGTTGCCATTTCCTTCTCCAGGGGGTTTAAATATATTTATCTCCTAATCATCAATCTCACTAGGCTCTTAAGGCCTAATAGTTTAATTCATTGTCTTTGGAGTTATTAAGCTTTGATTTTACAAAACCCATTTATTGGTTTCCCTTTTCAACTATGAAACTAGTAAGTACACAATTGAGAAAATTAAAATATAGAAGAAAAACTACCCCAACAACCAAGGACAACTATTATTATTTTATTATTTTACTTGCATCAGTTTTCATTTCTTTTTTTTTTTTTAACATTTTTAAAAATTGAAATGTTTTAGGCTTACGGGGCTTCCCTAGTGACCCAGTGGTAAAGAATCCACCTGCCAATGCAGGAGACACAGGAAATGCAAGCTTGATCCCTGGAAAATTCCATGGATAGAAGAGCCTGGCGGGCTGCAGTCCATGGGGTTGCAAAGAGTTGAGCATGCACACATGCACAGGTTTACAGTATAGCATTAATTTCAGGTGTACAATATAGTGATTTAAGACTTTTATATTGTACAAAGTGATCATTACTATGAGTACAGTTACCCTCTGTCATCATACAAAGTATGACAAAAGAAACTATATTCAATATCTTATAGGTTATTATAATAACTTATAATAAAAATAATCTGAAAAATAATATATATGTATTACTGAATCACTTAGGTGGACACCTGAAACCCTGTAAATCAGCTTTTTCAATTTTAAAAGATAGGAGGACAAGTTATATTTGCATGGCTTCTTCCACATAATTGTAATGACACAGCATACTTAACTGGGTGTCTTTCTTAAATGAATAATGGCCTTCTATTTGCCAAACCCTTTTGCTGTAGGTGTATTTGTCTGATAAGGAACCGTGTGCTTCTCGCGTAGGGGCAGAAGTGCTAATGTGACTTGTGCACTGAGTTGCTGAGTTCAGGTCAGCGCCTCTGCTGCCAGCCTGGCCTGCTGGTATCTGAACCACCCGCTCTGGTTCAGCGTAACCAGGCCTTCTGGCCCTGGCTCCACACATAGCTGCTAACCTCACTGCATACCCAGCTGCCCCTTTTTAGGCCTCTGTGCAATCACTTTCAGGGCTCAAGTGATGTGGAGGTGGCAGAGGCCTTAGAACTCTACTTAAAAGGCTGACTAGGGACTTCCCTGGTGGTCCAGTGGCTAAGGCTCCAGGCTCCCAATGCAGGGGGCCAGGCTTCAGCCACTGGTCAGGGAACTAAAGACCCAGCACAGCCCTCCCAAAAAACAATTAAAAAAAAAAAAAGACTGACTAGACTATGACATGATAGAGATTTCCAAAGAACAGTTTCAGAAACCGTTTCCCACGTGGCTCTTCCATGGGGGCTGGGTAGCAGAGTTGCTGGTTCTTGAATGGCTGCTTCTCCATCAGCTGACCCTGTGGGAGGGGGCTGACTCCTGCTGCTGTGTGTGATGGTGTTTCTCCCCCTTCTCTGGGGCCCAGCAAAATTCCCTGCAACAGGAGAAAGCGTTTACCTGATACCCTATTACTCTGCTAGCCTAGCATCCTCTTGGGAGTATTGGAGGGTGACACCTGGGGTATTTATGAGCCACTCCAGCCAAGACAAGGAGATGATCTTTCGGTGCAGCTGCATCACTCAGGTGACCAACGTGAGGACTGAACTAGGGCGGTGGGCATGGGCTTCGACCCCTGCTCGTGGAAATGAGCAGAAATGTCGAGACATGGCAGCTGAAGATATTCCAAGTCTAGACGAGCCTTTTGTCGTTTGGAAGTGAGCCAAGCCCAATGAGTGACTGCACCTGTTCATCCAAAGAATCTTAAAAAGGTCATCTCAAGGGAGCAGAAATAGTCCTACACTTGACTAAGTCCAGGTTTCTGGACTGAATACAACAATCACTTTTTTTTGGGGGGGGTGGTTTTGAGCCAGTATTGGTCAGGTATTGGTGAACATATTGTATTTTTTCCCCTTCATGTCAATTAACAGGCTTCATTTTTCTTTTGCCTCAGGGATGAAGGTCTCACTTAAATCATTAGCATAACTCCATAGATTGGAGCTTTACTGAGTGGTGATCTCAGAGATAGCTTTGAATATTTAAAAACCATATGTAGAGCAGACCCAGACCGGTACCCACAAAAACAGCGATGAGGGTGCTCGGCTTAAAGGAACTGATCAGATGGAGCACAGCCCCAGCTCACAGACACCATGGCAGATCCCACAAGCGGCCTTTCTCTTCAGCAAATGATATCTGCTATGGAGAGAGCTGAGACACGCTGCAGTAGAGAGCTTGACAAGGGCAGGTTATCCCCAAGCCTTACCCTGGCTATCTCCTCTGAATTTCTAGATTATTACAGATTGAGAACTCAAACTACTTGCTCACAGCTGGCATGAAGCTGAGGCATCTTCATTTGTTGCAAACAGCCTGCCGATGCTAAAAAAGGAACTCACTTCATCCGGGGCTTAGGTTGCTGCTTAAGCCAGCTCAAACTAGAGCTGTTTAAAACAACTGCGCTGAAATTAACCAAATAGCCACATTACTTTAAGGGAAACACGTTTTAGACTGTCAATAAATTTGTGCTGAAGAGAAGTTTTCTGAATTGATGTTTACAGGCAAGCAGGGAGAGGTAAGTATGGCATTGGAAGGGCTGTTGGATTTCATGCATGTGATTGGAGGGTGTGCGTTACGACACCATTCCAGTCCTCAGTCCCCAAACCCAAGGGTAGTTCTGGATTCCTGCTCCCACCTCCCCCTTCACAGTCTCTCAGCAAGTCCTGCCGGGTCCAAAATGCAGCCAGATTCACCTGCTTTCTCCATCGTCACTGCCCCTAAGCAGTCCAGGAGTCTGCCTTGGCTTCCTCTCCATCTCACTTACAGCCACACCAAGAGCCCACAGCACTTCTCTACTTACCACCCTGCAGTGCACCCCCTCCTTAGAGCCCACAGGGTCCTTCAGGATCTGAGCTCTGATTCCCTCTCTTTCCCTCACCTTCTCGAACCTTCTACCCTAAGCGAGTGCAGCATACTGCAGCCCAGTCAGATACACTAACAGCTTTAGTTTCTCTGATGGGACTTATCTGGTGGCTCAGACAGTAAAGAAACTGCCTGCAATGCAGGAGATCCAGGTTTAATCCCTGGGTCAGGAAGACCCCCTGGAGAAGGAAATGGTGACCCAGGGGACGACAGAGGATGAGATGGTTGGATGGCATCACCGACTCGATGGGTGTGAGTTTGAGGAAATTCTGGGAGTTGGTGATGGACAGGGAAGCCTGGAGTGCTGCAGTCTGTGGGGTCACAAAGAGTCGGACACGACTGAGTGACTCACACCTTCACTTTTTTCAACACACCTCGTGGTCTTTGCATTGCTATTCCCTCTGCACAGACTGTTCCTTCCATGGCTCACAGCTCAAACGTCATCATCTTAGAGATGCCCCACCCCACCCCACCCCCGTCACGGCCTCAGTCACTGCTCAATCCCTCTATGGAGCGACCAGGCTTTACTCCCTTTATAGCTTGGTTACAGCCTGACCTCTGCTTGTTTGCTTACCAGCTCCTTAATAGAGGCAGTGACTGTATCTGTCTTATTCACTGTCATGTGCCCAGCACCTACTCATTCTCAGCTAATAATGGTTGAGTCAGTGAAAAGGATGCCACGTTTCGCGGCCATTTGCTTCTATTTGGACTGTGCCGCCCTCTTCCCCCCAAATCGAAGAAGTATAACGCGTAACAGTTGACAGAAAACTGAGGCCAACAACTTCCCTTCTCCCCTGATGGGCTGGGGAGCTGGAGGCTGCAGTTCCGAGGTGGTTTGCCCAGTAGCACACAGCTCACCAGGGGCAGAGTCCGGAATGAAGCCAGGTCTCAGGGCTCTGTCTGACACCATCCCTACAAAACATGTGGATGGGGCCGGGCTCCAAAACAATTGGATTTTGTGGCTGAGTGAACAGTAACAGGAATATGCGATGAAAGGAGGAAGGAGAACCTGGGAAAAGAATATCATAAGACCTCTTAAAACAGCAGGGAGAGGGAACAAGGTGCTGGAATAATAAGTAAAGGGGAGCCTTCCCTCGTGGCTTCATGGTGAAGAATCCATCTGCCAGGAGACGCAGGAGATGCAGGTTTGATCCCTGGTCCAGGAAAAGCCCACATGCCTCAGGACAACTAAGCCCACGAGCCACAGCTACTGAGCCCACGAGCCACAGCTACTGAGCCCATGAGCCGCAGCTACTGAAGCCCATGTGCCCTCGAGACCGTGCTCCGCAACAAGAGCAGCCTCTGTGATGATGAGCCTCAGCATGGCAGGTACAGGGAAGCCCCTGCTCATGACAACTACAGAAAGCCTGCGGGCAGCAACGAAGGGCCGGCACAGCCCGAATAAAAAGTAAAGGGACATAAATGGGTGGGGAAGAGCAGCCATTGTCACGGGCAGTGGAGGTCGAGGTACAGTCTGCTGGTTTATAGAAGGGCTTCCAGGAGACCAGTGTGTGAGAAGGCGTGGAGGCTGCCCTGTGAGACAGTGATGAGGACCCAAGCAGGTAGAAGGCAGACTCTCGAGCCCCGGCAGACATTCACAGGCACTACTCAAATGCTCTTGTGGACAAATGTAAACTTTTTATGTGGCTGGATGCAGCCCAGGGGAAGTCAGTTTGAATCCTTTGACACAAAACCTCTGAATCTGGTTGGGTCTTCTTGTTGTTCAGTCACTCAGTCGTGTCCAACTCTTTGTGACCCCATGGACTGCAGCACGCCAGGCTTCCCTGTCCTTTACCATCTCCTGGAGTTTACTCAAACTCTTGTCCATCGAGTCAGTGATGCCATCCAACCATCTCAGCCTCTGTCGTCCCCTTCTCCTCCTGCCTTCAATCTTTCCCAGAATCAGGGTCCTTTCCAAGGAATCAGTTCTTCGCAAAGTAGCCAAAGTATTGGAGCTTCAGCTTCAGAATCAGTCTTTCCAATGAATATTCAGGACTGATTTCCTTTAGGATGGACTGCTTTGATCTCCTTGCTGTCCAAGGGACTCTCAAGAGTCTTCTCCAGCACCACAGTTTGAAGGCATCCATTCTTCAACACTCAGTCTTTTTGATTGTCCAGCTCTCACATCCATACATGACTACTGGAAAAACCATAGCTTTGACTAGACGGACCTTGTAGGCAAAGTAATGTCTCTGCTTTTTAATATGCTGTCTAGGTTGGTCACAGCTTTTCTTCCAAGGAGGAAATGTCTTTTAATTTCACGGCTGCAATCACCATCTACAGTGATTTTGGAGCCCCCCAAAATAAAGTCTGTCACTTGCCATTGTTTCCCCATCTATCTGCTATGAAGTGATGGGACAGGATGCCATGACCTTAGTTTTCTGAATGTTGAGTTTTAAGCCAGCTTTGTCACTCTCCTCTTTCACTTTCATCAAGAGGCTTTTTAGTTTTTCTTCACTTTCTGCCATAAGGGTGGTGTCATCTGCATATCTGAGGTTATTGATATTTCTCCTGGCAATCTTGATACCAGCCTGTGCTTTATCCAGCCTGGCATTTTGCATGATGTACTCTGCATATAAGTTAAATAAGCAGGGTGACAATATACAGCCTTGACGTACTCCTCTCCCAATTATGAACCAGTCTATTGGGTCTTGAATTGTTCCAAATATACAGTGAACTTGAATTGTGGTCAGTGCTGAGCAGAAGATTGCCTCTGATGGGAGAAATGGCAGAAAAAGCTATGGGGTTGCTCCTGAATCTTTGTCATCTTCTCTTTCTCCCAAACTCCTGCCCAGGGTTTGACGGCTCAGGCAGGGAGTGACTCAGGAGAAGACGGAGCTGGCCTGTGGCTGGGACTGGACATCTGCACACACACCTGTCCACACACATGTCCTTCTTCTTCTTTACATGGACTCCAGGCTATGATGGACTGTGTCTTGGAATTAAAGACAGTCATGTACTCTGGTCCCTGGGTGGGATCCCAGAATTTGCTATTGAGTTAGGAAGGAAATCCAGGATTGGGTTGGAAAGCAAGGGTGATGGGAAAAGTCAGGGCATTAATATTAAAGATGGATGGAGTCAGAGGAATTGGAAGGGTGGCAGGTAATGAAAGGGAGAACTCTTTAAATGAAAGAGGGGAAGGCCACTCAAGGTTGTATCAATCAGTCTATTTTGGTGACTATTCTTTAACTTATCCTTCATACATAATAGGCTGTGTGTGTGGTGGTGGGGAATGTTCCAGATAAAAATAAATATCAACCAACAAAAAAAAAACATTTTCAAGGCACCTACTGAAGTAATACCTAATTTTTTTGGTGGGTCCCTGACCCCAAAGAAACTTTCTGAAAAAATATCAATATGAGATCTTGCCTTGGCTTATTTTTGCGGGAAATTGTTCCGAATACAATAGAAGCTCCTCTAACGCACTGCACTGGTTGACTATGATCACTGCTATTCATTACATTTAAGTTCACAGGAGATGAAAGTCTTCAATAACCCGGGCAGAAAGGAAGGAAGAGTAACAATTAGCTTTAAGACAGGAGGCCCACTCCCAAGAATTCTTCCTCTTCTTCCCCAGCCCCTTAAATAAGGCACATGCTGGCTTGGTGGTCTTTCTTCCTGACTTTCATGGCCTGTTTGACCTTGTGGATGAGAGTGCAGGCTCCAGAACCCGGTGAGGAGTGTGTCCACCTGAAGGGCTGCCTGTGTGGGTCAGGAGGTCTGTCCACACGGGGGCGATGAGGTCCGGGGATCAGGGCTCAAGGGGAGGGAAGAGGGGACGTGATGTAGAAGGGTGTGTTTCAGGCGCGAGCATCCAAGCTGAGCTAGGGTGGTGATGCAGGGCAGGATGTCGGAGCCCAGGCAGAGGGAGGGAGCTCCCACCCTCCTGGGGACCTGACACTGGGGGTGGGGGTGGGGAACAGGATGGAGGGAAGAGTGCATATGTCTGGGAGGGGGTGGCAGCCGCAGTATGGACTTGATTATAAGGAGGGAATTAATTCGATAAGTAAACATATCAAGAATGATGGGTGCCATGTCTCTCGCCATCAGCAAGAGAAACTATAAAAATGGAAAGGGGGAAAGCAGAAGGAACCCTGTGGGGTGTGATTAGAACTGGCATTGATGCTGTCCATTCTGTGTGTGTGTGTGTGTGTGTGTGTGTGTGTGTTTTCTCTTTGCTGAGAACCTGGGAGCAGGTTCGACTCTAAATTCTATATACCATTTCCTACTAAAAGGAACCGGGGCTCACTGAAGAATTTGGCTGATTTCAGAGCAAGGGCAAGGAAAATATACCCCCAAATGACTGTGCTTTTGTATTCACCTTTTTTGGAGGTCTTCCACCACTGGAGTATTTTTGTTCTACAACAGTCTGTATTTTATGTGTTCTCTGCACCTCCAGCCTAGCACACAGTAGGTTCTCAGCATAAATATTTGCTGAACAAATTTCACTTTCATCTTTTGAACACCTATTTTGAAAACACAGAAAGCTTCAGAAAAACTTTGCCTTAAATTGTGAATGAACACTCCTATGCTAAATGTTTTATTTATGTACTTATTTTATTGAAGTTCAGTTGATTTACAATGCTGTGTTAGCTTCTGGTGTACAGCAAAGTGATTCTGTTACATACACATATACACATATACATTATTTTTCAGATTCGTTCCTCTTACAGGTTATTACGAGATAGTGCAGATAGTTCCATGTGCTATACAGTACAGCCTTGTTGTTTATGTACAGTAGTGTGTACCTGCTAATCCAAAACTCCTAATTTATCCCTTACCCCTTCCTCCCTTTCCCCTTTGGTAATCATAATTTTGTTTTCTATGTCTGTGAGTCTATTTTTGTTTTCTAAGTAAGTTCATTTGTATCATTTTTTTTAGATTTCACATGTAAGTGATATCATGTGATATCTCTCTGATTTACTTCACTTAGTATGATCATCTCTAGGTCCATTCACGTTGCTGCAAATGGCATTATTTCATTCATTATTTCATTATGGCTGAGTAATATTCCACTGTATGTTTATATACCATATCTTCTTTGTCCATTCATCTGTTGATGGGTATGCAGGTTGCTTCCATGTCTTGACGATTGTAAACAGTTATGCTAAATGGTTTAACAAGAATTTTATTTTCAATCAATTCATAACCTAGAGTATGACCCAGACATCGGATTAGAACACTTATTGAATATTTAGAGTGAAGAGGAAAATTACAGAAGTCAAGATTTTTTTTTAAAAGAGTGATAAAATTTTCCAAATTTTAAACTTCAGTGGAAAGTTAAAGAATAGTTTAAAATATCTCTTGCTCAATTATCAGTCTGGGCCAAGAGACTTCCATGGAATTTTTCACATGCTCAAGTCTTGCCTGCTGTAATGGAAACCTGCTTTTAAAGGCAAAAGGCAAGTCTACCGGGAGAACAGGTGAGTGGACAAGGCAGGACGGTGAAGGAGTCTCAGGTGGAAACACACCTGCTCTTTCCTACCTTCCCTTCCGGGGCTAATGGCTCCCCGTATCTGTCCCCCAGGACATAAATCTATGGATTGTGATCGGTCCCCCCGACTCCTTTATGCCTCCCACAATGACACCCAGTGAACCCATCATCAAATCATTCTTAACCTCCCAAACATCTCCTCTCTCATTCGGGGCCAGCTTCGCAACCCGTGCGGTGGCACAGGGCCCGGCTCTCAGCGCGGCGTGTTCTGGGGTTTAAGGTTCGGAGGCTGTTGTCTTAACCAGGTTGATTCTGGGGTTTTGCGACGAAGTCGAGGGGAGGAGGGAGCAGCTCCAGGGGCTTCGGAGCAAGCCTTCTCGGAGGTCCGGCCCTCCCGCCGGGAGCTTCTCCCCACCCGCACCCCCCGCTCTGCAGCCCTTCTCCCGCTGCCCAGGTCTCGGGGCGCGGGGTCAGATCTGTGGGCCCTGGGCCATCGGGGCGGGGCAGGGGATGGCGCTCAGGTCGCCGGCCCCTGCGAGGCTGGGGGCCGGTGTGCGGCGGGCGGCGGCCCGCAGGACCAGCGCGTCGGGTCGGGCCGACGGCTCCCTTCCCGAAGGCCGGCCTCTCCGGCGCTGGACAGGGAGGCGCCCGGGGTGAGCCCCCGACCGCACCCGGCGGGGGCGGCAGTGCCTTGAGACTCCGCGCAGCCCCGCCGTCACCCCGCGCCCGCGCTAGAGAGGACCCCCTGCTCCTCCTTCCGACCTTTCCCCAGGCGCCCCCCGGGGTGAGCCGCGAAATTCCAAAGCGTTGAAAACTCTGCTATTTGCATTTAACACTGGCCTTGCGCAATACAAGGATAAGGGGTAACATTCAACGCAGGAATGTAGAACTTAATTTTTCTTTACTGGGAAAAGCACTAAATGGCAAGTAAAAAATACCCCAAGTTGAGAGGGGTTTGGGCGGGGGTCGGGGTGCCGTGGAAGGAAACGCTTGCCCCTTCCAGGGCACTTCTTGGCACCCTCTCTTGAGCAAAGGGCCCCGTCTTTCCCCTCGGCACTGAGCCCTGCGGCTCCTGGCCCTCTGCCCGCAGCTCAGCCTCTCCGTCTCCAGCCCTGAGGTTAACGCTCGGTTCCGGTCCTAACTTATCTCAGGCACCATTTCAGCAGCCTCTTCCCGCCTCTCAGAGTCCAATCTGACGCCAGTCCACCCCAATACCTTCTCCGGTTTGCAAATGCAAGCTTTACCACCCTCCCAAGTCTCAGCTCGGGTGACCTTGCCAATAATGCCTTCTGAGTTTGCTCCAAAGTTAGACACTTGCCTCTTCTCTTTTCTGAACTGAAATTTGCATATTTCCATTGTAGCATATTTATTACTGCTGCTGCTGCTGCTGCTAAGTCGCTTCAGTCGTGTCCGACTCTGTGCGACCCCATAGACGGCAGCTCACCAGGCTCCGCCGTCCCTGGGATTCTCCAGGCAAGAATACTGGAGTGGGTTGCCATTTCCTTCTCCAGTGCATAAAAGGATAAAGTGAAAGTGAAGTCGCTCAGTCGTGTCTGACTCTTAGCGACCCCATGGACTGTAGCCTACTAGGCTCCTCCGTCCATGGGATTTTCCAGGCAAGAGTACTGGAGTAGGGTGCCATTACATCATATTATAAAAACCGTTTTGCATTTCTTTCTGATTCAATAGGAACTTGAAGGCAAGTTCTACTTACTTCTTAATATTCTTTATTCAGGCAAATATTTTTGTCTGGTGTCCAGCATGTCCTGTGTACTCTTACGCTAAGAATCCAATGGTTAACACCAAAAACACCTGCATTCAAGGAGCTGCTATTTCGTCATCAAGATAGAGAATCACATAGCAGATTACATTTCAACAGAGAGGGGTGCTTTCAGGGGAACTTCAAGGGGTCTGATGTAGTTAAGGAAACAGATGGCATTCCTGAGAGCTGGTTAAGCTGAAGAGTGAGTAGGAGTTACCCCGGCAGAGCTGGGGAGGAGAGAGGTTTCAGGAAGAGGAAGCAGGGCCTGCAGAGACTGTACAGTGTAGCCTGTGCAGCTGGAAGTCAGGGCATGAAGACCTAGAAGGGGAAATGAGCCCAGAGCGGGAGGTGGGGCTGAGTTTTGTGCAACACAAACCCAAGAAGTGAAGAAAACTAGATTAAGCAAAATCTGGACATACTTTGCAGTGGTAAAGTTGAAAAGCATCTATATAATACCAGCCTCTGGTTTTTCCAGTAGTCATGTACAGATGTGAGAGATGGATAATAAAGAGGACTGAGTGCCAGAGAATTGATGCTTTTAAATCATGGTGCTAGAGATGACTATTGAGAGTCCCTTGACTGCAAGGAGCTCAAGCCAGTCAATCGTAAAGAAAATCAGTCCTGAATATTCATTGGAAGGACTGATGCTGAAGCTGAAGCTCCAATACTTTGGCCACCTGATGCGAAGAGCCGACTTATTTGAAAAGACTCTGATGCTGGGCAAGATTGAAGGCAAAAGGAGGAGGGGTTGGCAGAGGATGAGATGGTTAGATAGCATCACTGACTCAATGGACATGAATTTGAGCAAACTCCAGGAGATAGTGGAGGACAGAGGAGCCTGGCATGCTGCAGTCCATGAGGTCACAGAGTTGGACATGACTTAACGACTGAACACCACTACAAATACCAGCCTGGGTGAGAGTGTAGGAAACCAGGGCCCTTGTATTAGGCTGGGGACAACTTTCTGGATGCCAGTTTGGTCAAGTGTATTTATTATAAGCCCCTTAATATCCTTTGACACAACAGTTCTACTTTAAGGAACTTACCATAAATAATTATATGAGGGTACTAAGATAGTGTTATTTAGACTTTGTAGAAAAGAGGATTTCACATTTGGGAGATTGTTACCTCTTTTGGTATTCATGAAGTTTTCTTTTTGAGTATGCAAATCAATTTATTTATCTGAATAGATTTTTTTTTCTGCTTATATCCCTAACAAAGTAAAAACTAAACATTATTAGTTTAGTCAATATCTTAGTTCATTCCAAATATGATAAAGGCACTTGTTAAGAATGTAGAGATTTTTTTTCTTTTAAAAACAATTCGAACCACGTGTCTTCGTGGTGGATCTTGCTATTTAAGGTGCTGTTTGGGAGTCACAAATCACTGCCTGTCCATGGCAACTGTTGTAAGTAATGTGTTTTGCAACATGGCAGCTTGGACACTGGCTGCTGACTTCTGCAAGTGATATGGATCGGTTTTCTTGCCTCATATAGTATGGTGCTCCTGGCAGGTGGATTATATGCCTTCAGGTCTACAAATATGATTTTTAGAGTGATTTAAATGTGGTTGCACATGTTTTAGAATGTCATCAAAAACTACAACTACCAATGATCACCCTAGAATTGATAGAACCATGTTAATATTCAGCATCTTGGGTCTCCTCAGGGCTTTAGTAAACTGTGAATAAGCCCGAAATCAACTCTGGGATCAAAGAACATGGATTCTGCTGCTTCCTACTGTTACCTCACCAGGAAACAAGAGATAAATGAACTTCTCTGAACCACTCTCCTTATCTACAATTGGAGCTAACAGTAATGTCACCCCATCAGGTGATATAGGGGATTAAATGAGCTAATACAGATAAAGAACTAAGAGCCACACCTGGCTCAGGGTAAACCCCAAACAACATCAACCATCTCGATCCACAATAGAGAGATGCTGTGAGAGATGACATTTTCCAAGTTAAAAGAAGTTATGAATCCACTGGGAGAAAAGTGCTGTTATGGAAGGGAGACACGTCTGAGCGTAGCCTTAAAATTCCTGCTTCAAGAAACCCAATCTCTTCTTTGTTGCCAGTCAAAAAGTGACAGAAGTGGAACTGCTAGTCTCCAGGTGTCAGAGGAAAGGCAGATGTGGGAGCCCTGGGGAGGAGAAGAGACTGGGACTGCCCTGGTGGGGGGACGGGGTGAGCTGTAGGTAACTGAAGAGAGCCACCTTTGACGGGACATAGAGAATGAATGGTTGCCTTGGAAGAAATCGTCTCTAGATAGTCACAGGCTACATGACTTTGCAGTAAGCATAAATCTCCAGAATCCTAAAAAGTCTTCTTTTCTATTTGAAGGTATGTGTCTTTTCCTTATGGTTACTTGACATCTTTCAAAGGAACAGTTTGTAGAGGTTCAGTGTTCAGACCCTTAAGTCAGAAAAGTCTGAATTTGTATTTTTTTCCTGCCACTCTCTTAGCTGTGTGACCTTTGGCATGTTAATCAACCTCTCTGGGCCATGTATGATATTAATTACATCTAGTACAGTGAGTTCGGAGAAGGAAATGGCAACCCACTCCAGTACTCTTGCCGGGAAACTCCCATGGACAGAGGAGCCTGGTAGGCTGCAGTCCATGGGGTCGCTAAGGGTCGGACATGACTGAGCGACTTCACTTTCACTTTTCACTTTCATGCATTGGAGAAGGAAATGGCAACCCACTCCAGTGTTCTTGCCTGGAGAATCCCAGGGACGGGGGAGCCTGGTGGGCTACCGTCTATGGGGTCGCACAGAGTCGGACACGACTGAAGTGACTTAGCAGCAGCAGTACAGCGAGTTGCTGTGAAAACCGCAATAATCTCTATAAAGTGTTTCAGTACTAACTAGCAGTTGCGTGCATGCTCAGTCATGTCCAACTCTTCGCAACCTCATGGACTGTAGTCCTCTAGGCTCCTCTGTCCATGGAATTTTCCAGGCAAGAATACTGGAGTGGGTTGCACCCTTTCCTACTCCAGGGGATCTTCTCGACCTACAGATCGAATCCGCATCTCTGGCGTCTCCTGCATTGGCAGGTGGATTTTTTACCACTGTGCCACCCGGGACTAGCACTTAGCAAAATACTATTATTATGTGTATTGTTATTTCTTTTTCATCTTCTAGTCCCTCGAGTTCTGATTGTTTTTATAGACACTCAGCCCCTTTCTGGGTTCTCTTTATTCCCTAAGAAACCTGGGCCTGAGCCCATTTTACAGGAACATCTCCACCACTTTGGATTCTCTGCCTTCTGGATGCAGGGTGGGTCGCTAAATGGAGTGGGTGCCAGGAGAGCTCAGCTGCATGTCCAGGTTGGCAGTGGGACATCGACGTCAATACAGGATGTCGAGGCCACTACTGATTGAGAACAGCAGCTTTGGAGTCAGATGACAGGTTCCAGGCCTGACTCTGATCTCTGACCGTCTAGGCCTTAGACAACAGAGTCCCTAGCCTATGCTTCAGTCTGCTCACCTGTCAAATGGGGCTGCAGCCCCAGCTGCGATGGTGCTCGGCAGGTGCACTGCCAGGGGCACCTGCTCTGTGCCGGGCGGTGGCAGGGGGCAGGGGGGGATCCCAAGCCCCTGTGGGAAGCACCCAGAGGTCGGTTGGCACATCCATGTCAAGTCAGACTTGGGCAAATGCAGCTCTCAGGAAGCTGCTGGGCCCCAAGAGTCCTGCCCGTGGAGTGAGTGTGCGATTGTTGCATGTAATTCTTCCTGACCTAGCAGGAATCTCACTTTTACCTGCTCTTCTTCCTGTCAAAATCCCCTCGAGCTGAGCTGATGAGTGCAGGTTACTCGCTCCGTTTCCCTAGCGCGTCCATGCAATTCCCTACCTTTGTGCCTCTGCCGATCCCTGCCAGGTCCGGACTGTGCAGGACACAGTTCCTGTTCTGGCTCAAATGCTTTCAAGACATGCTGCGCCCCCGCCCCCCCCAAACACAGGAACTGGTCTCCTGCAGGAGCCTCCACATCCCTGTGTGTGAATCTTTGGACACTTTCTCACTTCCTGCCTGTATCATAACTGCACATTCTATTTCCCATGTTGTTTGGGAAGTTCCATGGGGAAATGTTCAGTACTGTACTCATCCGATGCCCCCACAATTACCTACCCACGGAGGAGGCTCAACAAAGACTTCATGAATGAGGCGTGGTGTGTTGGCGGACGGGTGATGTCCGTGCGCTGGTTGAAAGGATGATACCAGTTAACGGATTTGCTTGTAACCAGCTCTTCTGGAGGTGTTTAGCCATCTGAGTAAGGATTGGGCCTCTTGTAAAGCACTGCTCAGCTGGGGGAGGGATGAGGAGTAAATTCACCTCTAATCTTGCGTTTGGACCACTGCTACTTATAGTTTATGACGACACCCTGTCTAAAAAGTTCACTGGGGTAACCCTGTGTGGATGGTGATGTTCCAGAACAGATGATGGGTGCTGGGGTTAGGTGGGGTGTTAAGAATGGAGAGGGCAAAATTCTCACTCTCTGCCTGCCTGCCAGGAAAAAGAGGAAGCATCTTCCACGGTGGCGTCTTTGATTCCCCTCTCACATTAGGACACACAGGAGGAATTATGTTTATGACTTAGTGATAAACACAGTCACGTTGTATGAACTTGCATTGGGTGTCCTGGCACTGCCCTGTGCTTTGGGGGACCCAAGGACTGGAGGCAGGGTCTCTGCTGGGAATGTATTGTTCAAATTTCCATGGGAAGCAAGATTGAAACTATACCATCCACAGCAAGGAGGCACACAGGTTGGTTCATGATCTGACAACTTTCGGCCCCAAAACCATTCATGAGTTGAAAGTAGTTTGATGTAATTTGAGATCACATTACATGAGCCAGATTCACCGGCCTGAGTTCCTCTCTGGGAAGAAATAAGGTTCCTTTAAGGCAGTCCAGGGGTAAAAATAGCTTGCCGTGGACTTTGAGTTACCCTCTTAGGAAGCAGACTTGGATGGCTCCCTGCCCTTTTGGACCCCAGGTCTACCCTTTACTTGTCTCCCTCATCTCAGAAGCTTGAACGGACCCCGCTGGTGGTGGCCACAGGAGGGAGATGTGAGACTGGCCTCTGGTTCCGGGGGAATGGGCTGGGCTGCTGGCTGAGCTGGGAGTGGTTTGGGTGACCCCACGCCCAGCAGGTGGAGCTGGGTTCTCCTTTCCCCTGAGTGTCCATTTAACCCATGCTGTTTCAGATTAGTTTACAAGCCTGTGACTCACAAATGGAAGGAAAAGCGATTTCACATTTTTAATGTCACTTAATCCACTGGTCACTGCTTGATTCTTGCCCTACTTTTCCCAGCAGCTTGCTGCTTTAGGAGGTTGGGAAGATGAGCTCAAATCATTTAGAGTACTCAGCACTTCTAATGTCATTACTTCTTTGACCCTTTATCCAAGATTCCCAAGGATTAACAGACTCCTTAGGCAAGTTATTAGCACATCAATGCCTTGATTTCCTCATCTATAAAATGAAACAATTACGTGAGGTAATACCCATAAAATACTTGACACATGGCAAGCACTCAATGAATGTTGGGCTTCCCTGGTGGCTCAGCTGGTAAAGAATCTGCCTGCAACACAGGACACCTGGGTTCAATCCCTGGGTTGGGAAGATTCCTTGGAGAAGGGAAAGGCTACCCACTCCAGTATTCTGGCTTGGAAAATTCCATGGACTATATAGTCCATGGGGTCACAAAGAGTCAGACACGACTGAGCGACTTTCACTTTCAATAAATGTTAGCTGTTATCAGCTACCCTTCTTTGTGCTCCTATAACACTTAGATTCTTTCACGGGGCAATTATTACCTCATGCCATATCTATTTGATTTCTCTCTGTATCTTCTGTTGTATTGATAGCATAAGAATACCTTGTGACCAATACCACACCTTATATGTAATATGCTCTACGTAAATACTGACTGAATAAAAATAAAGTACTTGGCAGGGTGAAAGTGCAGAGCATCATGCAAAAATATTGTGTTATGTGTAAGATTCATCATTCAGTACTGTGTCTCAGCCTATTGATGCCCTGAGAGCAGAAACCATACTCTAATTTTTCCTGATTACAACCCAGCATGTGGCATAATGCATTCCTCACTTTGATTAAGTCATTAATACTATGCGATGATGGATCCTAAGAAAGCAATTTGTGATAGTAATGGTTACAAATGAACCCTCTTCCTTATTTTATACCTGTATGTTTACTGTGAGTGTCCCTCAATGTGGCGCTAACTGGTTCGGAAGTGAGGACCCTGCCCAGAGCCGTATTCAGAGCAGCTTGGGGACAGTCTTGGTGTTCTCAAACTTGTGTAAATTTTTTTGGTCACAGATGAACAGACATCAACTCTTGCAGCTGCTCCAGTGGCTCTGTCCAAAGGAAAGCCACTCTCAAAATAGAATCAATGGGAACAAATGGTCTGCCTGACAGACTATTTTGAGGAGGACGTTGGAGAATCCAAATCTGAAATAATGTTATCAAGGAGGATGAGAAGGATGTAGAATTTGGAGAAGTTTGGGGGTGTGATTTAAAAAAAAAACCAATGTTCAGTTGGCCAAGTCCATGGATATGTGCCACCCTAAGAGACCAAACATATACAGTTGCAATATTGGATACAATCCGATGTTTAAAGTTTTACATGTTTCCTACAAAAACCAAAGTTCTCTGTATCTTAGGGACACAATTTCAAGTTTTCAGAGAAAACTCTGGCCTTTAAAATGGTGTTGGGACCACAGGCATCCACCTTAGAGAACATTTAACTCTTTCACTGCTGGGACTCTGGTAGCACAAAAGACAAACCCAGCTTCAGCCAGATCGCCACCCTGGACTCCATCCACGAGTTCACAGCCCAAAGCCCGGCTCAGGCTTCCCCCTCTCCCCATGGGATCCTAATTTTTCCTTCCCTCTCAGTAAGTTGGGAATGACCCAAATGAGGGGTCAGCAAATCAAACAGCAGCACCAAATCCAGCTGTGTGGACTGATGTCCTATGTGGGCACCCAGAGTACTGTGTCCAGAACCATTGCTAAGTTTTTTGTGCGAGTTCTTACATGCTTTTAATGATAATAAATAATTATAGATGTAATCATAATGTTTATACAGTCATGCCCTTTGCCTTTTCACGTATAAGTATTTTCACCCATAATACGTTCATTAGCTCTTTTTAAAATAATTTTGTCTATTTATTTGTTTATGGCTCTCCAGGGTCTTCTGTGCTGCACGGGCTTTCTCTAGCTGCGGCGAGCAGGGGCCACTTTTCATTTTGCTGCTGGGCCACACTGCAGTGTCCTCTCTTGTTGCAGAGACAGGCCCTAGGTGCCTGCGCTTCAGTAGTTCCGGCACACGGGCTCAGTACTCAAAGCTCAAAGTGTCGGGCTGAGACGCTGATGCTCAGTGACCCAAATGTTTATACAGATAAGACCCTGGCAAAATAGATTTGTCCTTCCCCCGCTCCTGCCACCCCAGGGACAATCCTGGAAAAACAAGGGAGAGGCTGGACAAAGGAGGGTGCCAAGTTGCCAAAGGACCTGAGAGAGATCAAGAGACTTAGCCGGGGAAGATTTGAGAGAAAGCCCATTAACAATAATATGTAGTTAGTAATAGCTAGTACCCTCACAGGATCGTTATCATGGCCCGGAGTCTAAGAACTCTGCAAATACGAACTTGTTCTATCCTCACAACAGCCCTAGGAGGTGGGGGCTGTGAGTATCCCAATTAATAAGAGAGAGAGAGAGAGAGAGAGGATGGAGAGAGGGAGAGAGAAAAGAGAAGAGAAGGGAAGGGAAGGGAAGAAAAGGAAAGGAAAGATGGAGTGTATCTGTTAACCTCAAACTCTAACTTATCCCTCCCCTGCCCTTTCTGCTTTGGTAATGATAAGTTCTTTTTCCATGTCTATGAGTCTCTTTCTGTTTGGTAAATAAGTTCATTTTAGATTCCACACGTAAGTGATATCATATGATATTTGTCTTTCTTTTTCTGATTTACTTCACTTAGTATGATAACCTCTAGATCCATCCACGTTTCTGCAAATAGCATCATTTCATTCTTTCTAGTAGAAAGAATGGCTGAGTAGTATAAAGAATGGCTAAGTAGTATTCCGTTGTATTTATGTACTACATTTTCTTTATCCATTCACCTGTCAATTGACATTTAGGTTGTTTCTATGACCTGGGTATTGTGAATAGCGCTGCTATGAACACATCTTTTGAATTATAGTTTTGTACAGATATATGCCCAGAACTAGGGTTGCAGGATCATATGTTAGCCCTGTTTTTAGGGTTTTTTTTCCTTCCTTTTTATTGCTGAGCTGCATTCCATGGTATGAATATACCACAGTTTGTTTAACTATTCACCTGTTCAAAGAAATCTGAGTTCTTTCCAATTTTGAGCTATTTCAAAGAAAGTTGCTGTAAACCTTCATTTACAGTTTTTTGTGTGAATATAAGTTTTCATTTTTTTTTTTTCTGTAACAGTTGCCCAGGAATTCAAGTGCTGGGTCATTTAGTAGTTGATGTTGACTTTTCAAAAAAAAAAGTCAAAATGTTTTCAGAGTGGCATAAGCATTTTTTCCTTCCCATCAACCATTCCTAGTAATCTAGTTTATCTCTCTCCTTGCCAGAGTTTGGTATTGTCTTCACTTTTTATTTTAGCCATTTTGATATGTGTTTAGTGATGTCTTGTGGTTTTGTTTTTTAATTGAAGGATAATTGCTTTACAGAATTTTGTGATTTTCTGTCATACATCAACAAGAATCATGGGTACACCCATGTCCCCTCCCCCATCTCCCTCCCCATCTCCCCCTTCTAGATTGTCACAGGGCCCCTGTTTTAGTTCCCTGAGTCATAGAGCAAATTCCCACTGGCTATCAATTTTACATATGCTATTGTAAGTTTCCATGTTACTCTCTCCATACATCTCACCCTCTCCTTCCTCCCGTTTTTAGTGTTTTTAGGGAACCTCCATACTGTTCTCCATAGTGGCTGTACCAGCCTACATTCGGAGTGGGCTTTGTCTTGATTCCAGTGGTGGTGCTGGAGCCTGGAGGCTTTACTGAAACCTTCTAGCACTTTCTGCTATTACATCAACTGATCCATGTAAGTGAGTGTTTCATTGGATTCTGCTCTTAGCTTCCGCTTGATTCAATGAAAAATCCAGGATAAGGTATCTTGTGTGAAGTTTCTTGATTCTGTGGGTAATGTGATGCTGTAATGTATGTGTGATATATGAGATTATATGTGAAATGCATCAAAGGTCTTACCTTTCTCAGGGAAGGAGTGTTGGCCCTGTATGCCAGGGATTTCTTGCCCTTTTTTATCCCCTTGTTTTTCAGTTCTCCTTATCATCTTGGCTTTGGCTTTGTGGTTATTTTAAGGCCACTGTTGTGACTGAGCTTCTCGGTGAACTTGACCCAGCACCTTCCAGTCTGAGACCTCCCAGGGGGCAGGGGAGTGAGAAAAGGGCCGGAGGAGCTGGAAAGAGAGAATGAGAAGGCCAGGTGTTAGAAATGCCACCCCACTAAAACCATCTACTCAGTGGTAAATTCCAGCAAACATAACTGTCCAGGTGTTGCTGAATTTCCAAGATATTAAGGCAATCCCTAAGAACAGAAATCTTAAAAAGAAACCAGAAACCAATACGGGAAAACGGGCTGTCCTGGGAATCCACACAGAGATGCGATGTTGTATGTGGTTCCTACACATGAGTCATCACAGACCATGGCTGTAAACAGAGAAACATCAGTAATTGGAAATGTGGAAGTCTCTTTGGCTCAGACAAGGTTTCCGCCCCTAGGATGTGAATGATTTGTGCCACAAATAACAGCAGCTTCCTCTGACACTGCGGTGGAGGAATTCCATGGAGAAGGCAAATGCATTCATTGCCATGTCTCACCCGGTTTGGTCATTTGTCCTGTCTTAGAAGGCCTAATGCAAGTCCACCATGTGAAATAAAGTACACAAGACAAAGAACCAGAGCATCACCTCTGGGCCCACCTTATTTTGCACACACCCTCCCCTCCATCTCCACAAACAGCCTGTGAAAATTCGGGGGCCTTGTTCTACACCTCTTCCTCATCCTTCTCCGTCAGGCTACTTTCATCTTTTCTATGTAAGATGTAATACTCTATGTAATACTCTGTTGACTGTAGTACTTCTTATTTGTTTGGTATGTTATGTGGTTCCAACTGTTGATATTTTTATGAGAAATAGTAATTTGTTCCCAGATTAGAGTTGCATTGTTTGAGTTGCCTGCCACTTTTTCTCACTCCATAAGCCATGTTGTTTTTAATGTAGGATATCACAGAATGTGAGGTATTTATTTTTGGGGTTACCTCATGAAAGGATGTAAGACAGTTGGACCAGAAAGAAGGCTGAACACTGAAGAATCAATGTTTTCCAACTGTGACGTGGGAGAAGACTCTTAAGAGTCCCTTGAACAGCAAGAAGATCAAATCAGTAAATCCTAAAGGAAATCAACCCTGAATATTCATTGGAAGGACTGATGCTGAAGCTGAAACTCCAATACTTTGGCCACCTGATGCGAAGAGCAGACTGGTTGGAAAAGCCCCTGATGCTGGGAAAGATTGAAGGCGGGAGGAGAAGTGGACGACAGAGGATGAGATGGTTGGATGGCATCACGGACTCGATGGACATGAGTTTGAGCAAGCTCCGGGAGCTAGTAAGGGACAGGAAGGCCTGGCGTGCTGCAGTCCATGGCGTCGTAAAGAGTTTGACACGATTTAGCGACTGAACAACAGCAAAGAATTGGTGAACGCACTGGGCCAATAGCTGCAGAAATACCCTGCTCCCTCCGGCGGTCTCCGGCGCTTCGCCGCTTCTCTCCCCGGCTCTCTAGTGGCGTAGGGGTGTCGGCTCTGCACCAGGCTGCCAAGGACGCATTTTCTAGTTCTCTCTGTTTCTCAACTTTTCCCTTCCAGTCCTGAGAGTTCTTGCTCAAGTTCTTGTTTCTTGCCAGAAGAGGGTCAGCTTTAATGGACAACAGCTCTCTTGGGCCCTACTTTGAGCAAAAGTGCTTAAAAAACGTAGGACATCCAGCTGCAAAGAACACGCCCGTTTGCAGTAACCAGGATGGGATCCAGGCCCCTCGACAAGAGCCTCCGATTCAGCACCGTGGGGGCCGATGGCGGGCTGTGGGGGAGCCGTAGTCGGGCCGGGGTGCCCCTCTTCACCACCCGGATATCATTCCCAGCTGTCAGGAGGGAGGTAGCCTTTCTGCTCTATTCAGGTTCTCAACTGGTTGGGTGGGCGGGCCCATCCGCATGCGGAGGACAGTGTGCATTACTCCGCCCACAGACTCCAGCGCTCCTCTCTCCCGGAAACACCCTCACAGACACCCGGAAATGCCCTCACAGACACCCGGAAACACCCTCACACACCCGGGAACACACAGACACCCGGGAACGCCCTCACAGACACCTGGAAGTAATGTTTAACCAGCTTATATGAGGAAACAGCAACCCACTCCAGTGTTCTTGCCTGGAGAATCCCATGGACAGAGGAGCCTGGTGGGCTACAGTCCATGGGGTCGCAAGACTTGGACTCGACTGAGTGACTAAACCATGAGCATCTCACCGCGCAGTCAAGCTGCTAAGTAAATTAACCATCATAGGGAAAAATTATTTCAGTGACGAAGTAACAGGACAAAAGTAAGTACTGTGTTAGCGTGATAAAGAGAGGAAGTGAATGATGGCTAAAGGAAAACTTGTCAGTCTCGAACATGGTCTAAGATGAAGAATTCTCAGTTACTAACGATGACTACTGGTACTTTGTAAACTCAGTAGGGGCGGCCAGCCAAAGACCCCAAGAAGCCAAGAGGGCGCTTCGGAGATGCGGCGTCTCAGTCTGTGACTCAGAGGTGAACCCCCAGGAAAGGGCAGGGAGGGCCCCGGAACAACCAGAAGGAAGCGCCAAAGAGGGACCGAAGGGAGCAGTTGTCGATGCCCATCTGAGGGGGATTCTGGAAATTAAAAGGTGACTCGTAAGAACGATAAAGTAAGTATTTTGCCACACTTTCTACCCTCCATGTATTAGTTTTTATGTTTATATTACTTTCTATGTGAAAACAGATTTTACCTACAAACCATTTCAGTTGTTGAAGGTTCAAGTAAAAGTTCCATAGAAGCTTTAATGTATCCCTGGTGCTATAGAGAAGAAAGGGGGATGGCCCGAGTCGTGAATTGGAATTTTGTGTTTTCCCTACGGAATCTCATCCACGCATATAACTCGAGGCCACGCTGACTTCACATTAGAATCATCTGGAGACTCTAGAAAGTTACGTTGGAATGGGGGAGGGGCAGCGGGTTTTTCAGACCTTCCCCAAGTGATCTGAAGGTACTGGTGGCCACCATAGGAACACTGTATGAGCACTTAGCGCTCCTGCACCTGCGGGGGAAGGGTGGGGATTAGGTGGATGTTTCAGAGAAGTGGAGACATGTTCCCGCATGGGTCCTCTGAGGAAAGCTCCCCAAGTACCAGCCAGCAGCCCTGTCATCCCCTGGGACAGCACACAGTCTAGAGATGATATTCAAGTGCCTTATCTCAGGCCAGTGGGATTATACTGTTGTTTTCTTCCTAGATTGTTTCTAAGCCCAAGCCTGAAATCTAGAAAAGTTTATGGTCAAAAACAAACCAACCAACCAACGGGTTGGGTTTTGTTTGTTTGTTTGTGCTAACTATGCACCTTTTCTCTTATTAATAATTTGCATTTTGGTTTTGGTTTTCTGTCATGTATTCTGTTATACTGAAAGCACTTTGTCAAAAAGCCATCTCTGTTCCTGCCTGGCTTTTCTCCTTCACCCGGTGATTTCTGATCTAGTCTCTGAGCTTCAGCACACTGAGGCCTTGAGGACACACTGCCTGCTCTCCCCCACGCCCCCGTCTAACTTGCACCCCCCTGGCCCCAGCTCACATTGCCTTTAGGACATTGCAGTCTCCTGATAAACTCATCTGTTGGCCTCGCTGCGGAGACCATAATACACCTGTGGCAGGAAGTGGCCAAGAGATGCTGGGCTGCACAGTCTGCACATGCATGCAAAGGGCTGAAATATTTTAATGAATGAAATTTATCAAAGGTAGGAACCTTATCTTCCGTATGCAATGTTAAATTTCAAAGCGTTCAGCTAGTGCTTGCCTGGCCACCGCGGCGCCCCTTGCCTTTAGCGGTGACTACCACAGTGCGGCGCGATTGAAGGGATAGAGAGTGAGTTCTGAGTATAAGGTCGGCCGGGCGCTCAGCCCTTGGTCTCCACGTGGGCTTCCGAGAGGACGCTTAACACGGAAGCGGTCTGCTCTGCCCTCTAGTGGTCGCCGCGCTTCATGACACCTCCGAAGAATACCTTCAGGAATTCTTACTCTGTAGTCGAGGATGAGATGGTTGGCTGGCATCACCGACTCAGTGACTTGAACTTGGGGAAACTCTGGGAGATGGTGAGGGCAGGGAAACCTGGCATGCTGCAGTCCATGAGGTCTCGAAGAGTCAGACAGGACTTGACAACTGAACAACAGAAGTCGTAGTAATGGTCATAATAGTAATGAGATGGTTAGATAGCATTGCCGTCTCAATGGACATGAATTTGAGCAAACTCTGGGAGACAGTGGAGAACAGAGGAGCCTGGCATGCTGCAGTCCATGGAGTTGCAAAGAGTCCGACACAACTTATCGATGCTGACTAAACAAGTAGTGGTAGTTGTCATCATCACCATCATCTCTCCATAATGGTAGTGGAATGCCAGCCTGTGAGGCAGCCTCTGTATGACATACCTGATGGTTCTCTCTGCCTTCTTTTGCTGTTTTCTGTGAGAGGTGAGGGACCCTTGGTCAAGGGTCTGTAGGCATACCCCGCAGGAGATTTTGTGTTTAAGAACACTCCTCACCTCAACACTCTGTGGGTCCCAGTATCATCCCACAGGCTACTTCAAATGTTTTCTGTCTTTTGAATCCCAGATATTTTCCCATACGATTTAGGAGTGACTACAGATTGGGTTTGGCAAGACTCCTTTAGGCTAAATATTCAAATAAAATTCTATCATAAAAATTCAACATAGCCCAATATAGCTGAACCATTATGAATGATTTCATTGGGCTTCAGTAAGTTAAAGAAAGTTATTTTTCAGACTTCCCTGGTGGTCCAGTGGTAAGAATCTACCTGCCAATGCAGAGGACACAGGTTTGATCCTTGGTCCAGGAAGATTCCACATGCCTCAGGGCAACTAAGCCTGAGCGCCGCAACAACTGAAGCCTGTGTGCTCTAGAGTCCATGCTCTGCAACAAGTGAAGATACTGTAGTGAAAAGTCTGTGCACCACAGCTAGAGAGTAGCCCCCACTCATGACAACTAGAGAAAGCCCACAAGCTGCAATGAAGACCCAATACAGCCAAAAATAAAATAAATAAATCCATAAATAAAAGAACCAGAATTACCATAAAAAAGAAAGTTACTTTTCTTTTTATTAAATTATAGTTGATTTACAATATTGTATGTTAGTTTTGGGTGTACAAAGTGATTTGATTATACATATATACATATGTATATACTCTTTTTCCTGATTCTTTCTCATTACATTTTACTACAAGAAATTGAATGTAGTTCTCTGTTCTATACAGTAAAAGTTTGTTGTTTGTCTCAGAAAGTTACTTTAGTTTCTGAGTTTTCTTGTTGATGGTGGTAGTAGTGTGAGCACTTTTTGTTTGTTGAATTTTTGTGTTTAATTGGGACAACAGAAAGCAGTTGTGAGGCTTTTGGGAAGAAATACAGAATATTCCTGAGGCCAGCAGCTTTATAAAACCGACCACACAAAATCTTTTGATGAAGAAAAACAGACATTCTGATTCCTATCTGACCTTTCTTAGATTGGGGCATGGGGACAATGAGGGACAGTGCAGGAAATAACACGGTGTCCACAAAGAGAGTGTTCCCTGCCTGTAACCAGTGCTGTGTCCTACGGATTGCTGCAAATACTCTCTCCAAATTGCAGGCACAGTTTTGAGTCCCCACAGTGTGGTTCATGATGCAATTTGTAGTCTCGGTTTCTTTTACAAAATTATGATGTTTAAAGCATCATGTATTTAGGTCAGAGGAAAACAGTGTTTATTCTATGAGCTGAGCAGAGGCTGTGCGTCTGAGTTCTCATTAACCCAGTGGTTGATTTGCTTCTGCCAAGAGTTTGCTGACAATGAAGATATGACAGCAGTCTGACAGGTAATGATTGCAAAGGAATTCTTTTTTTTTTTTTACGTTTCACTCTTTTAATTTTAGTGTTGATTACTTAGAACTTTTACAGACTGTTCAAAGAAACCCAGTATTCCTGCATTGAATGGATAGATCACCTTATTTTTTTGTTGTTAATATTTAATATTTTATTTATGTTTTGTTTTGGGGTTTAACATTTTTTAGATTTATTTTTTAATTGGAGAAAAATTGCTTTACAATGTTGTGTTGGTTTCTGCCATCAGTTCAGTTCAGTTGCTCAGTCATGTCCGACTCTTTGCGACGCCATGAATTGCAGCATGCCAGGCCTCTCTGTCCATCACCAACTCCCGGAGTCCACCCAAACCCATGTCCATCGAGTCGGTGATGCCATCCAACCATCTCATCCTCCGTCGTCCCCTTCTCCTCCCGCCCCCAATCCTACCCAGCATTAGGGTCTTTTCCAATGAGTCAACCCTTCGCATGAGATGGCCAAAGTATTGGAGTTTCAGCTTCAACATCAGACCTTCCAATGAACACCCAGGATTGATCTCTTTTAGGATGGATTGATTGGATCTCCGTGCAGTCCAAGGGACTCTCAAGAGTCTTCTCCAACACCACAGTTCAAAAGCATCAATGCTTCGGCGCTCAGCTTTCTTCACCGTCCAACTCTTACATCCATACATGACCACTGGAAAAACCATAGCCTTGACTAGACGAACTTTTGTTGGCAAAGTAATGTCTCTGCTTTTAAATATGCTATCTAGGTTGGCCATAACCTTCCTTCCAAGGAGTAAGCGTCTTTTAATTTCATGGCTGCAGTCACCATCAGCAGTGATTCTGGAGCCCAAAAAAATAAAGTCTGACACTGTTTCCACTGTTTCCCCATCTATTTCCCATGAAGTGATGGGACCAGATGCCATGATCTTAGTTTTCTGAATGTTGAGCTTTAAGCCAACTTTTTCACTCTCCTCCTTCACCTTCATCAAGAGGCTCTTTAGTTCTTCTTCACTTTCTGCCATAAGGGTGGTGTCATCCGCATATCTGAGGTTATTGATATTTCTCCCGGCAATCTTGATTCCAGCTTGTGTTTCTTCCAGCCCAGCATTTCTCATGATGTACTCTGCATATAAGTTAAATAAGCAGGGTGACAATATACAGCCTTGACGTACTCCTTTTCCTATTTGGAACCAGTCTGTTGTTCCATGTCCAGTTCTAACTGTTGCTTCCTGACCTGCATACAGGTTTCTCAAGAGACAGGTCAGATGGTCTGGTATTCCCATCTCTTTCAGAATTTTCCACAGTTTATTGTGATCCACACAGTCAAAGGCTTTGGCATAGTCAATAAAGCAGAAATAGATGTTTTTCTGGAACTCTCTTGCTTTTTCCATGATCCAGAGGATATTGGCAATTTGATCTCTGGTTCCTCTGCCTTTTCTAAAACCAGCTTGAACATCTGGAAGTTCACGGTTCACGTATTGCTGAAGCCTGGCTTGGAGAATTTTGAGCATTACTTTACTAGCATGTGAGATGAGTGCAATTGTGCGGTAGTTTGAGCATTCTTTGGCATTCCCTTTCTTTGGGATTGGAACAAAGACTGACCTTTTCCAGTCCTGTGGCCACTGCTGAGTTTTCCAAATTTGCTGGCATATCGAGTGCAGCACTTTCACAGCATGACCTTTGAGGATTTGAAATAGCTCAACTGGAATTCCATCACCTCCACTAGCTTTGTTCATAGTGGTGCTTTCTAAGGCCCACTTGACTTCACATTCCAGGATGTCTGGCTCTAGGTGAGTGATCACACCATCGTGATTATCTGGGTCATGAAGATCTTTTTTGTAGAGTTCTTCTGTGTATTCTTGCCACCTCTTCTTAATATCTTCTGCTTCTGTTAGGTCCATACCATTTCTGTCCTTTATCGAGCCTATCTTTGCATAAAATATTCCTTTGGTATCTCTAATTTTCTTGAAGAGATCTCTAGTCTTTCCCAATCTGTTGTTTTCCTCTATTTCTTTGCACTGATCGCTGAGGAAGGCTTTCTTATCTCTCCTTGCTATTCTTTGGAACTCTGCATTCAGATGGGAATATCTTTCCTTTTCTCCTTTGCTTTTCGCTTCCCTTCCCTTCCCAGCTATCTGTAAGGCCTCCTCAGACAGCCATTTTGCTTTTTTGCATTTCTTTTCCATGGGGATTTTCTTGTTCCCTGTCTCCTGTACAATGTCACGAACCTCTGTCCATAGTTCATCAGGCATTCTGTCTATCAGGTCTAGTCCCTTAAATCTATTTGTCACTTCCACTGTATACTCATAAGGGATTTGATCTAGGTCATACCTGAATGGTCTAGTGGTTTTCCCCACTTTCTTCAATTTAAGTCTGAATTTGGCAATAAGCAGTTCATGATCTGAGCCACAGTCTGCTCCCGGTCTTGTTTTTGCTGACTGTATAGAGCTTCTGCATCTTTGGCTGCAAAGAATATAATCAATCTGATTTCGGTGTTGACCATCTGATGATGTCCATGTGTAGAGTCTTCTCTTGTGTTGTTGGAATAGGGTGTTTGCTATTACCAGTGCGTTCTCGTGGCAAAACTCTATTAGCCTTTGCCCTGCTTCATTCTGTACTCCAAGGCCAAACTTTCCTGTTACGCCAGGTGTTTCTTGACTTCCTACTTTTGCATTCCAGTTCCCTATAATGAAAAGGACATCTTTTTTGGGTGTTAGTTATAGGTCTTGTAGGTCTTCATAGAATCGTTCAACTTCAGCTTCTTCATCGTTACTGGTCGGGGCATAGACTTGGATTACCGTGATATTGAATGGTTTGCCTTGGAAACGAACAGAGATCATTCTATCGTTTTTGAGATTGCATCCAAGTACTGAATTTTGGACTCTTTTGTTGACCATGATGGCTACTCCATTTCTTCTAAGGGATTCTTGCCCACAGTAGTAGATATAATGGTCATCTGAGTTAAATTCACCCATTCCAGTCCATCTTAGTTCTCTGATGCCTAGAATGTCGACGTTCACTCTTGCCATCTCCTGTTTCGCTGACAGGGGCTAGGCGGGGCCGGGGGCGGTGGCTGACAGGGGCTAGGCTGAGCCGGGGGCTGGGGGCCGGCGGTGGCGGCGGCGAGAGGACTTACCCAAGACCAAGGTAAGAGAAACCCAAGTAAGACGGTAAGTGTTGAGAGAGGGCATCAGAGGGCAGACACACTGAAACTAGAATTACAGAAAACTGGCTAATCTGATCACACGGACCACAGCCTTGTCTATCTCAATGAAACTAAGCCATGCTGTGTGGGGCCACCCAAGACGGATGGGTCATGCTGGAGAGGTCTGACAGAATGTGGTCCACTGGAGAAGGGCATGGCAAACCACTTCAGTATTCTTGCCTTGAGAACCCCATGAACAGTATGAACAGTATGAAAAGTTTCTGCCATACAACAATGCAAATCAACCATAATTATATATATATTACCTCCCTCTTGAACCTCTTCCTCCTCCCCCCATCCCACTCCTCTAGGTCATCTTAGAGCACCAAGCTGGGCTCCCTGTGTAATACAGCAACTGCTGACCAGCTATCTGTTTTATACATAATAGTGTATATATGTTGGTGCTAATTTCTCCATTTGTCTCACTCTTTCCTTCCCCTACTGTGTCCACAAGTCTGTTCTCTAGATGAATGGATAAAGAGGTGTGATACATAAATACAATGGACTATTACTCAGCCATAAAAAAGAATGAATTTGAGTCAGTTCTAGTGAGGTGAGTTCTAGTCAGTGAGTCTAGTGAGTTCTAGTCAGGTTCTAGGATGAACCTAGAACCTGTTATACAGAGTAAAGTAAGTCAGAAAGAGAAAAACAAATATTGTATATTAATGTATATATATGGAATCTAGAAAAATGGTATTGATGAACCTATTTGCAGGGAAGGAATGGAGACGCAGATGTAGAGAAGGGGCTTCCTTATAGCAGAAGCTCACGGGCAGATGCTGACGGCTTCAGACCCTAATCCTGTCTGAGAACGTGCATAAGAATGAACTGGATTCACACCTCAAACCCCCTTGGAAAAAAATAGAGATTTTCCTCCCCCAAAATATGTACAGTATGGCACCTGGAAAAATGCAGGTATTCACAGATGAAAGTATTAAGCCATGCATTTTGGACAGGACAGCAAGGCTCAAGAGAGACAGCTCTGATTTCAGTGCTACATGACTACTGACCTCAGTGCCCCAGGGAACCAGTCAGTGGTGTCTTGGGAAGTCTGTGTTCACCTTCTCTTTCTTTTTGTAGAACTGACCAAAATGCTAACTATGAATAAAATTTCCTTGGGAAGCTGTAGGGCTCAACTCAGTCCTAGGCCCAGGGAGATTAAAATGTTATGACAGTTATGAAGTTCCTTTCTGGTAAAGCTCCAGAATCCTGTGAAAAGTGTCAGAGGAAAATAATTAATGCAAAAAGAGGACTTCACCTTGAACCTCAAAGTTAAAGGATTTGTCGTTGTTCAGTCACTCAGTCGTGTCCGACTCTTTGTGACCCCATGGACTGCAGCACACCAGGCCTCCCTGGCCTTTACTGGCTCCTGGAGTTTACTCAAACTCATGTCCATTGAGTCGGTGATGCCATCCAGCCATCTCAGCCTCTGTCGTCCCCTTCTCCTCCTGCCCTCAATCTTTCCCAGCATCAGGGTCTTTTCCAATGAGTCAGGCTCTTCACATCAGGTAGCCAAAGTGTTGGAGCTTCAACTTCAGCATCAGTCCTTCCAATGAATATTCAAGGTTAATTTCCTTTAGGATGGACTGGTCTGATCTCCTTGCAGTCCAAGGGACTCTCAAGAGTCTTCTCCAGCATCACAGTTGAAGATGGAGTAGGACATTAACTTTAGTCACTCCAGTGTGACAGAAATGCTACATATTCCTGCCACCTCAAGTCCCCAGTCTGTTCTTGATAACACACACACACACACACACACACACACGCACACGGACATACACACACACACACCCTAACTTCCTTTAGTCTTTTTAGCAGAGCGTTTCCTTGCTGATGGTGCTGTGTGTGGGAGGCAGGTTAGAGAGGAAGCCTTGTCTAAGTGGAGGTTGCGTTTAAGAACTTGAATCTTTCACCCCAGGTATACGTACCTGGATGGAGCACGACGCCCGCCTCAATGGTAAATCAGTTTAGCTATGAACCCAAACAAAAGCTCTCATCCTCAGTGCCTCCCTCCCTTCCTGTCTGCAGGTGTCCCCCCGACACCCTGACTCCTCCCTTCCCTTTGAGACAGGCTGGGACCTGGGACCCTTTGCTGCAGTGCTTGCACCTGGACACACCTCTCCTCGAGCAAAAAAATACAAAGAAACTGTATGGGACTGAAAATGCCAGCTTGCACATTTGGGGCACATTCTAGACCCCAAAGATACAAAGAAACCAAAAAATCCAACTACCACTTTTTTCCAACTACCACTTTGGAGGACCCTGGAGAAAAAGCAGCAGGTGGGGAGCAAAATCAGGGTACTGCACACTCCCCCTGCATACTCCACCACCTAAGGAGTGGGCAAACCACCTAAGCCACCCCTCCGACGAGACCCCTGGACACACCCCTACCCTCAGCCCATATAAGGAACAAGCTTGTCCCCCCTCAGGAAGCAAGCACGGGAACATGTTGCTTGTTCTCCGCCCCCGCCCCCTGCTGCAGCAGGACCCCAGTAAAAGCCTTGCCTGAATTTCCTGTCTGGCCTCTTGTCAATTTCTATTGGTGAATGAGGCCAAGAACCCTGGCCAGTAACACCTTGACTGCCAATTCTGACCATCCTCCTCCTGAAGGGCGCTGACTCTGGGGGTAGGTTCCTTCACTATCTGCTTCCTTATTGCTTGACTGATAAGGAACAGCCTGAGAAAACCCCACGTGGATAACACAGCCATGAATCCGAGAGACTCCTTCTAATGCAGCTGTCTGCTGCCCTTCAGAGCATCTCAAAAGACCCCTCACTTTCTGCCCAGACTTTAATCTTGTTGCGAGACTGGAAGGCCAGGTGTGACATTTCCCAGGTGGAGCTGTGGGTGTCGAGGTTGAAGATCCGCACTGAGGTTGCCCCAGGTAGGACTGGGGAACAAGTACTTGGCGTCTTCCATCACCTTTTAGTTTCTCAGCCGCTTTCCTCCCTTCCCTCTGTTCCTTTCTTTCCTGGCATATTCGGTGCAGAAACTTCCAGGAGCAAATTTGCTGCTGGCTCCCAGCCTTCCCACCTGCCCTCGCTTCAGCTGATCACCGGTAGGCATGGAGGTGCACTGCATTTAACAAGGGGTCTTCATTCCTGGTCCATATAGTCACAGCTATGGTTTTTCCAGTAGTCATGTATGGATGTGAGAGTTGGATCAGAAAGAAGGCTGAGCACTGAAGAATTGATGCTTTCGAGCTATGGTGTTGGAGAAGACTCCGGAGAGTCCCTTGGACTGCAAGGAGATCAGACCAGTCAATCCTAAAGGAAATCAACCCTGAATATTCATCAGAAGGACTGATGCTGAAGCTGAAGCTCCAATGGTTTGGCCACCTGATATGAAGAGCCGACTCATTGGAAAAAACCCTGATGCTGGGAAAGATTAAAGGCAGGAGGAGGAGGGGACAACAGAGGATGAGGTGGTTGGATGGCATCATTGACTCAATGGACATGAGTCTGAGTAAACTCTGGGAGATACTGAAGGTCGTGGAAGCCTGGTGTGCTGCAGTCCATGGGCTCGCAAAGAGTTGGACGTGACTCAGCGACTGAACAACAACTTCATTCCTGGTGGTAACAAGTTGGTGGGCAGGGATGCTCTCTTTTCCCTGGGATCATGTGTCTGTGGAGGCTGCTCTGGTGTGGATACAGTCACGTTCTTCCTGGAAGACTCAAGTTGCTCTGAGAGCCTATTCTAGAACTCTGCTCCATCGCCAGCATCACCTGCAAAGTTAACAACAGAAGATTGACGATAGTCACACACTTGAATTTCTCTGGTCATACTTGATTTTTGATCTCAGAGGGATTTCTTCTTGCTTTAATCCAGCAGCTACTGTTTTCATGGGATACAACATTTTTCAGATGCGACAGTTTTTTCAAAGCAAGCCTGAGCCTGCAAAGATCGAGGTTCTCATCTTTGGCAGCTGTGTGGCCTTGAGTAAGCTGCATCCATTCATTCTACGAACATAAGTGCCTGCAGGTACCAGGCCCTGGGGTGCAGTGGTGAGGAGGGCACAGAAAATGCCCCCCCAGGCCATGACAAGTTGCTCTAAAGTCACAGTACAGGACCAAGAGCAGACAGGAAGTAACTCCTGGGTCTGCTGGAGGAGGAGCCCTTTCACAAAACAGGTAGACATCAGCTCTAGAGTTGTGAAACCCCTTGTCAGCTGAGCTTGACCACAAGCTTTTTGAGAGCACCTGTTTGAAAACTGTACATTTCTATTGATGGCAATAGTTACAGTCTGATCACCCATAGGTGACTTTCAAAGTCTGAAGTAACAAATGTCTCTGCCTCCTGATAGCCTTTAGAACACTCTCAGCCAACAGTCTTGTTGCAATTCCATCATATAAGTACACATCAATCTTGGTAATTATGTTGGTTTATACAATCAAGACCTATTTAGAGTTCTCTAAATATTTAGTAACTTTGCTTACTACACCTTTATGCATCTCACTCCTTCCTTCTGAGTTCAAATTATTTCTTCCCGAAGTAGTATGGCCTGTTAGGAGTACATTACCATCATCATCATCATCATCATTACTATTTTAATGGTAGTTTAGTTGGGCACAGGGTTTTAGGTTGGTGGCTATATTATCTCATCCCATTGAAGATGAGAGTATGCTGTCTTCTGACATACAGTGTTGCTGTTGAGAATTCTTACATGAATCTTTCCATTGTACTCTTGTGTCATCTGACTTTTCCCTCTGCTCGTAAGATCTTGGTCTTCACTATTCTGCTGCTCACTACAGGCTGTTTATGATTTAATTTTATTTGTCCTGATCAAGACTTCTTTTTTGTTGTTGTTGAAGTATAGTTAATTTACCATGTTGTGCTAGTTTCAGGTGTACAACAAAGTGATTCTCAGTTGTGTATATATAGCAAGAAAACAGTACAGCTAAAGGGGACCTTGGAGATAAATGTGTTTATTTGTTTGTCCAGCCAGCCAGCCAGTTACCTGATGTGTGTTTACTAAAATGACACAGAAACTGCTGAGGATACAGTTGATCCACTTGTAAAGCTGATCTTCAGATAGGAAGCGGCACACAATGAAGAGAAAACAAGTGATTAAATAAAATAGTTGCAGATGGTGATAAAGGCTGCAGAGAAATAGACCTGGAGAGGCATCTTCTATAAAGAAGCAACAGTAAGGGACTTCCCTGGCCGTCCAGGGATCAAGACTCTGCCTTTCTAGTGCAGGGAGCTCGGGTTCGATCCCATCTGGGAACTAAGATCCCAGCAGCTGCGTGCAGCCAAAACGGGGCGGAGGGGAGAAGCAGCAGCAATGTGCTGACCCTAAACCGTGACAAGCAACCAGTTACGAGAAGAGCCAGGGCAGGAAGACAGGCTGCAGTCCAACCAGCGGAGGGAACCCTAGTGAGAAACCACAGCAGGTGGACTCCAGAACGCAGATCCCAGCTGATCCTACCGAGGCTCTGATCCTACCGCTTGTATTCTCCAATTCCCAGCCTCTCACATGCGGCTAATCCCCAGGCCAGCTGTCCTGCTCAGCCCCGTCTTTAGACAAGCTGTCATCTCCCACATCAAATAATGCTGAGCGCCCCCACGAGCCACACAGCCACCTGCAACCCCTGCTCCTCCGGTGGCCTCAGGTGTTGGGGCCCCTTGCTCCAAATCCTCTGAGCTGCTGCCATCAATGACTCTCTGAGCTCTTGCACCTGTTATTTGTACGTTTCAGTGTGTGGTCACTTGGATAACCACTAATTAGGTTCTGGTATAATAAATATAAAATTTGCTATTGTGGTTTTCGCAACAAAGAAAGTGCTTGATATGTTAATAGAAAAATCTCTAGCTTTCATTGTAAAACTCCCACCCACTTTTGTTACATACAGATCTCTACAGCTCTGCTTCAAGTTAGCAATAAGAATATATACATACATACGTACAGAGGCATATATGCATTTATATGACAGTCCTAAAAGAAAGAAAAGAATTGTTTGGAATTTTACTGTCTTCTCTTTCATATGATATTACTGATTGATAACTGCATATTCTTTATACTTTGAAACTATTGTTACTTGATTTCACCTTATTTTCATAATAATCACATAAGGCAAATAGTTTATTTCTCCTCTTCTACATTAATTTGAAAACTTAGTCCAAAATGGGAACAGATTTGTCTATGATGGTGCAATACAAAATATTACTGAGAACAGAGTAAGGTTAAAATATTTAATCCCTCTCTCTACTAAGTAAACAGCATTCACATTTACACCTTTATTTGCATTAATTAAATATTTTAAATAACTGTAATCTCCTACCATTAGTAGGAAGACTGAGGTGCATAAGAATTCTTTTAAAATAAACATTCATTGACCAAGATTCATTCGTTATTGAATACAATATCAAAATTAAAATTTAATTTTTTGTATTTAAGATATGATTTTATGTTCTTTACCTTGTTTTTTGAAGGCCTTTTGATAGGAAGTCAGGGTCTTCTATGAATTCTTGAATGAGATATATTTCTGAGACATTAATCAAGTTACATGGAGTTACGTTCATTAACCCTTTGTAGAGCAACTGAAAAGAGATGGTGAAAACATTCAGCTTAGACATAGAAACACCCCATGGGAGAAACATCCCAGAACAGTCCCATTTCCCCAGTCTTAATTTCATCTTAGCTTCAGTGCTGCAAATGGAATATTAGGATTTGTACTATCAGCACTTGTCACGTGACTTTTCTCAGCGACGATGTTGCCGCGGTGTCCCCCTCCTGCCCATCCAGTCCATCCAGTGATGCCCTTCAGGACAAGTTAGAACACAAACCAGGAATTGAACAGCTTTCTGATGCAGCTATGTTGCATTTCAGGTTTTGTTTCACTTGGTCCGGTTAAGTGTCTTCACTTGACAGCAAGGCTGTTCCATCATGCCTATAAAATATATCAGGCAGGAAAATAATTGTGCAAATGACATGCATATGATTTCTAACCCTCCCTTCAAAAGTAAAGCTTTGGGAGGGAAAAAAAAGAGACTTATATAGGACCTTAATTGTGGATACTAGATAAGTCTGTATAGTACTGTACAAGTTAATCTTCACTAACGGAGAAACAGTGAAAACAGTGACTGACTTTATTTTTCTGGGCTCCAAAATCACTGCAGGTGGTGATGGCAGCCATGAAATTAAAAGACGCTTACTCCTTGGAGGAAAGTTATGACCAACCTAGACAGCATATTGAAAAGCAGAGACATTATTTTGCCAACAAAGGTCCGTCTAGTCAAGGCTATGGTTTTTCCAGTAGTCATGTATGGATATGAGAGTTGGACTATAAAGAAAGCTGAGCGCCAAAGAATTGATGCTTTTGAACTGTGGTGTTGGAGAAGACTCTTGAGAGTCCCTTGGACTGCAAGAAGATCCAACCAGTCCATCCTAAAGGAGATCAGCCCTGGGTTTTCATTGGAAAGACTGATGTTGAAGCTGAAACTCCAATACTTTGGCCACCTCATGCGAAGAGTTGACTCATTGGAAAAGACTCTGATGCTGGGAAGGATTGGGGGCAGGAGGAGAAGGGGACAACAGAGGATGAGATGGCTGGATGGCATCACTGACTCAATGGACATGGGTTTGAGTGGACTCCGGGAGTTGGTGATGGACAGGGAGGCCTGGCGTGCTGCAGTTCCTGGGGTCTCAAAGAGTTGGACACGACTGAGCGACTGAACTGACTGAAAGAATACAAACAGAATGAAGAGACAAAAATTAGTAAACATGAGTATTTAAACAACATGATTAACAAATTTGACATAATTGATGTATACATGTTAAAAAGTGAACTCAACAACTGCAGACTGTACATTTTTTTCAAGTACGTGTAGAACATTATCAAAAAGTTGACCATATATTTGGCCATAAAAAAACATCAAAAGCAAATACTGCAGAGATGGTTCTCAGGCCATAATGCAATGAAGCTCGTAATAAATATACCAATATAAAAATATACCAACATGAAAATCCTACAATTTTAGGAATTAGTACTATATTGCTAAATAATCCAGTGGATCAAATGAAAAATCACCGTAGAAATTTGAATGTATTTTTAATTGCACATATTGAAAGTACGAGATACCAAAATTTGTAGGCTGTATTCAAAGCTATGCTTCAAGGGAAATTTATAGGCTTAAATGCATTTACTAGAGAAGTAGAAAAACTGAATGATCCAAGTATCCATTTCAAGAAGCAGAAATACAACAGAAAACTCAAAGGAAGTAGAGAAGGTAAATAATAAACCACAAAGTATGAAACAGACAGCAAACTTACAATGAGGTTTATTTGATCTAAAAATTCTATCTAAAAAATAAAGGACAAATTGACAAACACTTGGCCAGTCTAATCCTGGTAACTCAGATGGTAAAGAATCCATCTGCAATGCGGGAGACCTAGGTTCGATACCTGGGTTGGGAAGATCCCCTGGAGAAGGAAAAAGCTACCCATTCCAGGATTCTGGCCTGGAGAATTCCGTGGACTGTATACAGTCTATGGAATTGAAGAGTCAGACACGACTAGTGACTTTCACTTCACTTGGCCAGTCTGATCAAAAAAAGAGGTGGAGGAAATGTGTAAATAATGTCAGGGATGAACAGAGTTGTTGAAAAGGCCATAGGATGTCCATGTGAATAATTTTATGCCAATAATTTTGAAAATTTAGATATGGATAAAACCCCAGTGTACCTAAATGGACACAGTAAGAAATAGGATTAAAATCTAGATCTGGGGACTTCCCTGCTCGTCCAGTGGTTAAGAATCCTCCTTGCAGTGCAGGGGACGTGGATTTGATATCTGGCCAGGGAGCTAAGATCCCATATGCCAAGGAGAAACGAAGCCTGAGGGCCTCAAATCCAGAGTCCACTCACCGCAGAGGCCACACGCCTCGATGGAAAGTTCCTGTGCCGAAAAGAAAGATCCCGTATGAGGCAACGAAGTTCCTGTGTGCTGCAACTAAGACTTGATATGGCCAAACAAATAAGTAAATAAAAATTTAAAAATCTGGATCAAAGGAATTGAGCCTCTGTCATCAAACTCTTTCCTACCCTAGATGCTTCATAGTGAGTTCTACCAAATATTTAAAAAAGTAATAACATCAGTCATACACAAACTTTTTCAGAGAATAGCAAAAGAAGTACTTTTTATGAGACTCACATAAGCTTGATACTCAAACCTGACAATGACATACAAGGCAAGAAGTTACAGGGCACTCTTGTTACTGAAAGAGTGTCTAGGGTTCGGCTGCTCGCCACTTAAAAGCCAATAGACTGGCCAAGTTGGTGGAAAGGAAAGTTTGCTTTAGTTCAGATGCTGGCAACTTGGGGGTGGGGGGGCAGGTGACGGACATCTGTCCAAAGGCCAGCCACCCCTCCCTGACAAGCAGGGGGTGAGAGCTTTTATAGACAGAATGAGGGGTGGGGAGCTACATGCAGAAACAATACAGTCATCTTCAAATTAATCATCAGTGGTCTGACCACCATCATCTTGGTTGATTTAGGTAGAATTCAGTTCCAGGGTCCATTTTTTTCCCCATTTCTTTGCGGTCAATTCTCAGAACTTTGGCAGCTCAAGTCCTGGGTACATTATGGTCATCATGTGGTTAACTTCTCTACCTGGTGTTTTGGTATCTACTAGACAGCTCACAGATATGGCTCAGAATATTATCTACAGCCCTTGAGAAAGAACTAAAGGTCCTTGAACTATGCTTAGTGACTATATTATTATTATTTAGTTTCCTTTGTTTTCCTTTGTTTCAGCATTTCTCACTTCTCTGATTAAACTTATTTTTTGACTAAAGTTTTCCACAGACAAAAGGCAGACAGAGGACATGGTGCGGGGTGGGGGTGGGGCAAGGACCACAGGGTCCTGCTCCGTTTCACTCTCTCTTATAAAAGTAGTGAAAGTGAAAGTCGCTCAGTCATGTCTGACTCTTTGTGACCTTACAGACTGTAGCCCGCCAGGCTCCTCTGTCCATGAGATTCTCCAGGCAAGAATACTGGAATGGGTTGCCATTCCCTTCTCCAGGGGATCTTCCCAACCCAGGAACTGAACCTGAGTCTCCTGCATTGCAGGCAGATTCTTTACCACTGAGCCATCTGGGAAGCCCTTTGGGATTAGACAAAAGAGAAATTAATCTGTCATTATATATAATATAATTTCATGTGCAGAAAAAGCAAAGATATCTGCAGATAAACTATTAGTAGGAAAATTGAACAAGCTCACTGCATAGATGGTCAATAAACAAAATCATGTAGTTTTTTTCTGTACATAAGTAATTACTATTGATATTTATCAACAGAACACAAAAAACAGGGCACTCTTGTTACGGAAAGAGTGTCTAGGGTTTGGCTGTGTCTAAGAACCAAACCAAAAATACTCTTCAAGATCTTGACACAGAAAACTACAAAACATGGTGGGGAGAAGTGTAAGAATCTCTGATAAAGGAGCGACTGAGCACGTTCCTGAAGTGGATTCATATTATAAAGTCGTTGCTTTGTTACCCCTCCACAAAGTAATGGCTGGAATCAGCAACAATCGGTCGTTGCTGATGACTCCACAGATGGCCGGGCTCAGAGGACAGCTCTGCTGGTCTCCCTGGGGTCCCTCCTGGGGCTGCAGTTGGATGGGGACTGGCACTGCTTCATTCGCTGACGTCTTGAGGAACAGCTGGGCCGCTGGGCTTCACACTTTCTTACTTGTGGTCCAGGACTTTTCCCTCCCTGCCTGGCCTTTCCGTGTGATCACCCCAGTGGAGCATCTGAAACTCTTACACGGCAGCTCAGGGATCCCCAAAGTACAGAGAGGAGGCTGCGTGGCCTTGTTAAGGCTTGTGTACAGAACTGCCGTGATGTTACCTCTGCTGTATTCTAATAGTGAAAACAAGTCACCAGGTTTAGTGTAGGAGGACATTAGCTCCCTAGGGGCCTGAAATCCAGGAGGTCAGATGGACTGGGAGGTGTTCAGACACCAGCTGTGAGTGCACTTTCAAGGAGAGCCCTCTCAGGGGCTTCAAGGACTCATCCCTCACAAGCAAAATGCGCTTACAGCCACTCCTCTCTCACTTCCAAAGCCTCATCCCACGCCACAGTTCTTAAAAAATTCCTGGGGGTTTCTGATGTATCAAATGACACACGACTCCCTTACGTTCCATTTGTATATACTACTAGTTAGCGGGGAAAGGGGCTTCCCTGGGGCCTCAGATGGTAAAGAATCCGCCTGCAATGCAGGAGACCTGGGTTTGATCCCTGGGTTGGGAAGTTCCCCTGGAGACCCCCTCAAGTGTTCTGGCCTGGAGAATCCCATGAACAGAGGAACCTGGCGGGCTATAGCCCCTGGGATCACAAAGAGTCAGACACGACTGAGTGACTAACACTCTCACTGCACTTAAGGTGGGGGGAGAGAGACTGATGACGTCCTGTTTCTCGGCCCGGTGTCCCCTCCTTCTCCTGCGTCTCCACCTTAGACCCTCTGAGTACCAACCGTGTCTTCATCTTATCAGCACCGGAAAAACTCACAGGACGACCAGACCGGGATGTCACATGCAGAATTCTTAGCGAAAACGGCTCCACTGAAAAGAATGACTGGTGATTACTGAATGATTGTCCCAAACCCAGAATACCAGGTAAGATGCGTGTACAAGAAGGTCTGCCTGAGCCCTTATTTGCTACGAGTAGCACTTCCTGTTTCTCATCAAGTCACAACCAGCTATTCTTAGGCTTTTCCTTATCCAAACCAGTTCTACCTGTTAGAATGCTTTACCTCCTAGAACTTGTTCAGGAAATATTTTTCCCACAGTGGCCAACTGAGAAAATCTCCCTTGTTCAAGTCACACAAACGGCAACCTAATAGACAAATTTCAAGTGTTAACTAAGCTGCAATATTATCAGGTATCAATCCTATTAGGAAAGATTTTAAAGTGTGATCATGCAACTGTGGGCTTCACTGATGGCTCAGTGGGTTAAGAATCCTCCTGCAATGCAGGAGACAGAGGAGATGTGGGTTCAGTCCCTGGGTCAGAAAGATCCCCTGGAGGAGGAAATGGCAACCCACTCCAATATTGTTGCCTGAGAAATCCCGTGGGTGGAGGAGCCTGGCAGCTTACTGTCCAAAGAATCACAAAGAGTCAGGCATGACTGAGTGATAAGCACACACACAGTGCTGCTGTGGGGAAAAGGGAACGCTCATCCGTTGCATGGGAATGGAAACTCATTGCTCAGAAATACTTCTTCTGGGTGGAATGTGTGTGTGTGTGCTTAGTCGTGTACAACTCTGTAGGTCCCCATGGACTGTAACCCGCCAGGCTCCTCTGTTCATGGAATTTGCCAGGCAAGAATACTGGAGTGGGTTGCCTTTCCTCCTCCAGGGGATCTTCCTAACCCAGGGATCGAACCCACATCTCCTGCATCTCCTGCATTGGCTGTTGGGTTTTTTACCACTGTGCCACCTGGTAAGCCCTCTGGGTGGAAACTGCAGAAATTCTGAAACGCTGTGATGAAAACCCAGTGTTTCCCTTTTGAATTTCCAACCTATTGAGGATCAATATATTTACAAGGATAAAGCAAAAACAATTCATAAAACAAATGAAATATAACAACAGACCTACAAAATATAAGACTGAATAGTTTTTTATTATTAGAGTCCATAGAAGTAGAAGCCTCAGTTGAATAACTTTTGAAGTTTCTAAGTGCTTGTTCTGAACTTTCTGCAGTTCCTGGCCGTGAAATGCTAACAGTCTGAAGTTCTGAGCTTGAGGAACTGTACCATCAGTAACTGAAGCCCACGGCAACGAGGAGATGCATTTAAAGAAGAAAATAAACATTAGGGGAAATGTTCATGGGGGAAAATAAACATCATAGTCATACAATGAAATATGATATAGCAGTTAAAATAAATGTATTTATCTACACATATTAATGTGGATAAATCTTGAAATCAAAACATTGAGATTAAAAAAATTGTCAACTGAATCTTTCTTGTATAATATCACTTATAGGCAGACCTCATTTTAATGCATTTTATTGTGCTTTACAGATATTGCATTTTTTTACAGATTGAAGGTTTGTGGTAACCCGCCTCACCCAAGACTGTTGGAGCCAGTTTTTCAACAACATTTGCTCAGTTCATATTTCTGTCACATTTCAGTAACTTTCACAATATTTCAGACTTTTTTGTCGTTACTGTGTGTTAAAGCGATCTGTGATCAGTGGCCGTTTATGTTGTTACTGTGATTGTTTGGAGTTCTGTGAACCGTGCCATGTAAGAAGGCAAACCTAAACAATGAATGTCGTGTGTGTTCTGATTGTTCCACTGACTAGCTGCTCCCCCTTCTCTTTCCTCGGGCCCTCCTGTTCCCTGAGACACAACAATATTGAAATTACATCAGTTAATACCTCTACACTGGCCGCCAAGTGTTTGAATAAAAGGAAGAGTTGCATGTCTCTCACTTTAAATCAAAAGCTAGAAATGATTAAGCTTAGTGAGGAAGGCATGTTGAAAGCCAAGCTAGGCCTAAAGCTAGGCCTCTTGCACCAAACAGTTAGCCAAGTCATGAATGCAAAGGAAAAGTTCTTGAAGGAAATTAGAAGTGCTGCTCCAGTGAACACAGGAATGATAAGAAAGTGAGATAACCTCATTGCTGATATGGAGAAAAGGTTAATCTCTGGGTAGAAAGTCAAACCAGCCACAACAAGCCCTTAAGCCCTAACTCCCTGCAATTCTATGAAGGTTAAGAGAGGTGAGGAAGCTGCAGAAGAAAAGTCTGAAGCTGGCAGAGTTTGGTTCATGACTTTTAAGGAAAGAAACCACCTCCCTAACATAGAAGTGCAAGGTGAAGCAGCCAGTGCTAACGTAGAAGTTGCACCAGTTAATCCAGAAGATTTAGCTAAGATAACTCACGAAGGTGGCTACACGAAACAGATTTTCCATATGGACAAAACAGCCATTACTAGAAGAACTTCCATAGATGGAGAGGATAAGTTAATGTCTGGCTTCAAAACTTCAAAGGACAGGCTGACTCTCTTGTTAGGGGCTAAGGCAGCTAACAACTTGAAGTTGAAGCCAGTAATCACTCACCATTCCCCAAATCCTAGGACCCTTAGGAATTATGCTAAATCAGGGCTTCCCTGGTGACCCAGAGGCAAAGAATCCGCCTGCCAATCCAGGAGACACGGGTTTGGTCTCTGGTCTTGGAGGATCCCACATGCCTCAGAGCAACTAAACCCATGCACCGCAACTGTGGAGCCTGTGGTCCAGAGCGAGGGAGCAGCAAACACGGACGCCTCCACATCCTGGAGGCCCTGCTCTGCAGCAAGAGAAGCCACTGCGATGAGAAGTCTGCACACCCAGCTAGAGAAAAGCCTGCGCAGCAACGAAGACCCAGCACTGCTGAAAATAAAACACACGATTTTGAAAAATTGAAAGAAGAATTATGTGACATCTACCCTGCCTGTGCCCTATAAATGGAACAACAAAACCTGGATGATATAACATCTGTTTACAACATGGTTTCAGAAAAAAAAAAGCTTTTTATTCAAAATGTTCCTGCTCACTGAGAACGCAGGTGGTCATCAGAGAGCTCTGATGGTGCTGGGCAAGGAGGCTCATGTTGTTTTCATGCTTGTTAACACGACATCCACGCAGCAGCCCATGGATCAAGGGATAATTTCAACTTGCCAGTCTTATGATTTAAGAAATACACTTCGTAAGGCTATAGATACCATAGATAGTGATTCCTCTGATGGATGTGAGCAAAACAATTGCCCAGAAAGGATTCATCATCTCGGATGCCATGAAGAACATTTGTGATTTATGGCAAGAGGTCAAAATATCAAGGTTACCAGGAGTTTGGAAGAAGCTGATTCCTCAGAAATGGAGCAGGACCCTATGGTTGTTGCCCCTGCACCATGTCCTCTGCATGCCTTTTGTCTGTGGAAAACTTTAGTTAAAGGATAAGTTTTATCAGAGAAGTGAGAAATGCTGAAACAAAGGAAAACTGCCAAAGGAGACTAAATAATAATAATGTAGTCACTAAACATAGTCAAGGACCTTTAGTTCTTTCTCAAGGGCTGTAGGTAATATTCTAAGCCATACCTGTGAGCTGTCTAGTAGATACCAAAACACCAGGTGGAGAAGTTAACTACATGATGGCCAGACTGTACCCAGGACTTGAGCTGCCACAGTTCCGAGAATTGGCCTCAAAGAAACGGGAGCAAGTGCACCCCGGAACTGAAGATTAATTGTACCTAAATCAACCAAGACGATGGTGGTCAGACCACTGATGACCAATTTGAAGATGACTGTTAGAGATGACTGTGCTGTTTCTGCATGTAACCGCCCCCCGGCCCCCACTACTCTGTCTATAAAAGCTCTCATCCCCTGCTTGTCAGGGGCAGGGACAAACCTGGCCTTTGGACAGCTCCCCCAGTTGCCAGCGTCTGAAATAAAGCAAACTTTCCTTTCCACCAACCTGGCCTCTTTGTTGGCTTTTGAGGGGTGAGCAGCCGGACCCCATACTCACCTTTCAGTAGCGCTCATGGGTGACTGAATGGTTCAAGACTTCAGTGGAGGAAGTAACTGCAAATGTGGTGGGAAAAGTAGGAGAGCTAGAATTAGAAGTGGAGCCTGAAGATGTGACTGAATTGCTGCAATCTCAGGATAAAACTGGAACAGATAGATGAAAAGTTGTTTCTTATGAATCAGCAAGTAAAGTGAGTTTTTGACATACAACCTACCATTGGTAAAGACGCTGTGAAGATTGCAGAAATGACAATGTAGGATTTAGAATATTATACAAATATCCTAAATAATTATATAAATATCACCCAAAGTTTACAGGTCACTCTTGGTTTTGTAACTTGATGGGTTTGGACAAATGTATTCATCATGTACTTTTCAAAGTTATATCTTAAAACTGGAATACTCCAGAAACTTAGTAAGGATGATAGGGAAAAAAAAGAAACAGCTGATGCCTTTTGAAAACAAAATCTGTGTCCCAGCCCTTCTTTTTACCCATAGGAAGCAAAAAAAAGGCTTTGAAGCTGGGCAGATCTTGGTGTGAGTTCAAGCCCTGTTCTGTGCCGTTAGCTGTATGACCTTGGTCCCAAGGTGACTATTCTTTAAGCACAGGTCACATATAGCCTCCCTGATAAATGATGTACACAGTGAGTGTCTAATGTGATTTTTGCTCACCCTTCTCCAGCTACTGCACAGTTATTTTTAACTCCACGCCTGCTTAGAGCTGATGAGACAGACAAGTTCTCCAAGTCAGACAAGGGCCAACTGGACACAGCAGCAGTACTCTGAGGTAGCTGAAGAAGCAGTAAGTAACGATTATACTAGACTGTGTTGCCATGTAACTATCTGGGTTTCAATGTATTCCCTTATAAAGTAATTCTGTGCTTATTATTCTCCTGATTCAAGTGAGAGCATAAAAGAATGAAAGTCTTGGTCTGTCATACAACATAACCACCAGCAGGGGGTGCGCTAGGCAGAATAGTGGCCTGGCAAAGATGTCCGTGTTCCTGTGGGAGGAAGATCGCTAACCAACTTTTTATTTTTTATTTTTGGGACATAATTATTTATTATTTGACTGCGTCGTGTCTTAGTTGCAGCATGCGGGATCTTTAGGTGTGGCATGGGGGAGCTACTTCCCTGACCAAGAATCGAACCCGAGCCCCCTGCATTAGGAGCTCGGAGTGTTAGTCATTGGATCACCAGGGAAGCCCCAGCTGTCCTTAAAATATGGGTCTTATCTTGGACTCTCTAGTTGGTTCAATATAATCACAAGGGAAAAGGGAAGCAGAAGTTCAGAGTCAGAGAAGGTTTTGAAGGTGCTGTTCTGCTGGCTTTGCAGACAGAGGAAGCACACCCCCCGGAAAATGGATGGCCTCCAGAAGCTGCAAAGGTGAGCAAACAGTCTCTCCTGGAGATTCCAGAAGGAACGCAGCCCTGACAGCAGCTCCGTGTTAGCGCGTTAGCCCATTTTAGACTTCTCACCCCCACAGCTGTAAGATCATAAATGTGTGCATTTCTAAAGCTTTTAAAAAATACTTATGTATGTGTGTATTTTGGGCTACACTGGGTCTTGGTTGCTGTGCGGGGGTTTCTCCATTTGGTGGGCGCGCTTCTCATTGCAGCGGCTTCTCCTGTGGTACACAGGCTCAGATGCCCTGTGACATGTGGGATCTTCCTGGACCAGGGATCAAATCCTTGTCTCCTGCATTGGCAGGTGGCTTCTTAACCACTGGACCACCAGGGAAGTCAGAGGTGTGCTGATTTAAAGCTGATTTAAGTTTGTAGTAATTTGGTGACAGTGGTGTTGGGGCCCAGGGCAATCTGGCCCCAAATATGCCAAAGTGGCATATTGATTAGTTTGAATGAAAGTTACATAAGAAACAGCTGATACAAGGACACTCTGACCCTCCCTTCCATCTCCCTGAAAACAGGAAATAGGTCTCCCATGTGAAAGCTGCCAAGAAGGCTCTAGAAACGACCTTGTTACTTCTTTACTAATTTATCACCCAAGCCCAATTCTGTTTAGATTCTTCACTCATTAAGCACCTAAGTCTCAGTTTCTTCATCCTCTCCATTCCTCACAAATGTGTTGTTTCTTTGCCTGAAGAATCTAGAAGCTGCCTGCCTTGGTTACTTCTTAGATCTGTTTCTATAAGAACTCCATATGTATGAATTGTGTGTGTGTGTGTGTTATGTATGAATTGTGTGTGTGTGTTATGTATGAATTGTGTGTGTGTGTATGTATGAATTGTGTGTGTGTGTGTGTGTGTTTTCCTCCTGTTACTCAGTCTTGTGTCAATTTAGTGATTATATTATACAAGAGAATTCAAGAAGGATGGGAGGAAATTGTCCCCCTCTCAACATGAAAGAACTCCCCTCTCTTTGATGCGAAGATGGGCGCAATAAAGGATAGAAATGGTATGGACCTAACAGAAGCAGAGATAAGAAGAGGTGGCAAGAATACACAGAAGAACTATACAAAAAAGATCATAATGATCCAGATAACCACGATGGTGTGATCACTCACCTAGAACCAGACATCCTGGAATGCAAAGTCAAGTGGGCCTTACGAAGTGTCACTATGAACAAAGCTAGTGGAGGTGATGGAATTGCAGTTGAACTATTTAAAATCCTAAAAGATGATGCTGTTAAAGTGCTGCACTCAATATGCTAGCAAATTTGGAAAACTCGGCAGTGACCACAGGACTGGAAATAGTCAGTCTTCATTCCAATCCCAAAGAAAGGCAATGCCAAAGAATGCTCAAACTACCGCACAACTGCATTCATTTCACATGCTAGCAAAGTAATGCCCAAAATTCTCCAAGCTAGGCTTCAACAGTACATGAATTTAGAACTTCCAGATGTTCAAGCTGGATTTTAGAAAAGGCAGAGGAACCAGAGATCAAATTGCCAACATCTGTTGGATCATAGAAAAAGCAAGAGAGTTCCAGAAAAACATCTACTTCTAATTCATTGACTATGCTAAAGCCTTTGACTATGTAGATCACAACAAACTGGAAAATTCTTCAAGAGATGGGAATACCAGACTACCTTACCTGCCTCCTGAGAAACCTATATGCAGGTCAAGAAGCAACAGTTAGAACCAGACATGGGACAACAGACTGGTTCCAAATCGGGAAAGGAGTACATCAAGGCTGTATATGGTCACCCTGCTTATTTAACTTATATGGAGAGTACATCATGAGAAATGCTGGGCTGGATGAAGCACAAGCTGGAATCAAGATTGCCGGGAGAAATACCAATAACTTCAGATATGCAGATAATACTACCATTATGGCAGAAAGTGAAGAGGAACTAAAGAGCCTCTTGATGAAAGTGAAAGAGGAGAGTGAAAAAGCTGGCTTAAAACTCAACATTTGAAAAACTAATGGCATCAGGTCCTATCACTGTGGCAACAGTGACAGACTTTATTTTCTTGGGCTCCAAAATCACTGCAGATGGTGACTGCAGCCATGAAATTAAATGACACTTGCTTCTTGGAAAAAAGTTATGACCAACCGAGACAGCATATTAGAAAGCAGAGACATTAATTTGTCAACAAAGGTCCTTATAGTCAAAGCTATGGTTTTTCCAGTAGTCATGTATGGATGTGAGAGTTAGACCATAAAGAAGTCTGAGCGCTGAATAATTGATACTTTTGAACTGTGGTGTTGGAGAAGACTCTTGAGAGTCCCTTGGACTGCAGGGAGATCAAACCAGTCAATTGTAAAGGGAATCAGTCCTGAATATTCATTGGAAGGACTGATGCTGAAGCTGAAGGTCCAATACTTTGGCCACCTCATGTGAAGAACTGACTCATTAGAAAAGACCCTGATGCTGGGAATGACTGAAGGCAGGAGGCAAAGGGGACAACAGAGGACAAGATGGTTGGATGGCATCACCGACTCAAAGGGCATAAGTTTGAGCAAACTCCAGGAGATGGTGAAGGACAGGGAAGCCTGGCATGCTGCAGTCCATGGAGTCACAAAGAGCTGGACACGACCGAGTGACTGAACAAGAACAGCAACAGTGGAAATAGGAAACTAATCCAATCTTTGAAGCATGGAGACTGGATTCCTATAGAAAGCAGCACAGAATGTGAGTCCTACTTTTCCTCTTCACCGTCCATCAAACCGGAGACACTGGGTTTAGATGGCCCCTCCTGGTTGATCTGGGTCGAGACTCAGCCGTAGGAGGCCTTTCCTTAAACGTCTTCTAGCTCGATGTAGCTCTGGCAGCCACAAGGCTGTGCTCATCACTATGTACTAGTGGCCCCGGACTATTCCATGACAGATGCTGATCACAGATCCCCCATAGTATGCCTGACTTCTACCCTCAGGACTTTTCTTGGAGGTCAGATACTGTGCATGAATGCTGCTTGATCTCTCTTGATCTTTATTTTAGATGTTTAGGTTTACCTGGTAAACTTGAGCTCATCTCTCAGGATGTAGAGCCAAGGTCTTCTCTTATGGTAAACTGATTTTGGCGCCCCAGTTTCTTTACTCCCCTGTAGAGCATCCACACCGACACTATGGAAAAGCGGAGTGTACTGCCCAGTCCCTTGACGTTGGATGTGGCCATGTTACTCGCTTTGGCCACTGGAATTTTAGTGACCGCAGCGAGACTTGAGACTTACGATTTTTGCACTGTTGAGCTCTCTTGCTCTCTAGAGACCCACTCTGAGAACAGATTCAGATCTAAGGAAGAGAAGAGCCATGTGGAGTGGGTGCAAACCCAGTCAGCAGCCTAGAGCTGGAACCCAGAGCTTGCAGTCAAGTTCAGCCCAGTGGGTTGGCCGTTGTCCAGTAGACCGTGAGCCTGAGGGCTATTGTTTTAAATCACTGTGTCTTTGAGCCATGAGCTGCCAACACTACTGTGGCCATAGCTGGTTGATACTCCTCCCACAGGAAAGCTTTTCCAACTCCTCTCCCTTGATGGATGGAACTGACCACCCTTCTTGGTGCCCACCATACAGTCTTACTGGGACAGATGTTCACACCTGTCTCCCCAGCTGGATTTAAATTTCCCTGATGGCAGGTACCAGGTATTGACTTTGCATCTGTGACCTCTGAGCTGCTCAGAATATAGTCAGCCCCAATACATTTTTTTTTTAGCGAAAATAAACAATTAACCAAATGAATGGATACAAGGAACACAATGGATTTCAAGTCTGTGACCTTCAAGTAGGGACAGTGAGGAGAGGAAGAAGTCATAGGTTTCTGGGCCACTGCAAATATCATCCAGTTCCTCAGGGGCCAAGCATTGTTGGTCAACTGAAGAATTCATATTTTTTAATGAAATTTTGCAATAGCATAAATGCTATTGTGATCCATGAGGCAAAGAAATTTATTTCAAAGTTGTAGCAAAGGTGCAGCTGCTAGTGATCATGTAGGCCTTTCTTCAAATGATGTATTCAAAGAGAACAATGCAACTCATAGAAGGAATGAAAAGTTTTGACAGGAAAAAGAGGCCCTCCTATTCCAAAATATTGGGAACTGTTGTTCTAAATGATTCCTTTTAAAGACGCCATCAAGAACTCAGCTCTTGCTTGTTGGCTTGTGGTTCATGGAGCAGGGACTTTGTGTGTCTGTCTGACTTATTCTCCTCTGAATCTCTGGGTCACTGCCTGTTTACATGACCAGGGCAGGGCTGCTGTGAGCCTTCAAGACACCTCAAAGAAAATTATAAGCTTTCATTCTCTCTCCACCCTTTCTGTCACAAAAGCTGTCACATCACGGCATGTTCTAGCTCAGTCTTGGATGTAATTACAGTTGTTGCCATAAGAATGCTTCCAAAAGAGAGGCTTATTCAATAGGAGGAAACTCACACACAAAGGAGAGACTGCCAGCATGGGAGGAATGATCGCCCTCAACCGTCTAAAGCAGGAAAACCATGCGCTGAATGTGGCTGGGAGTGCCTTGAGCCGTGTTGCCTCCTTGTCCTAAAGATTTATAGCAGCAAAGAGATTTCTGTGCAACTGTTGAAGCCCTTTCTTTCTCTTTAAATTTGCTTATTTTCTTTCATTCTAATTCTTTCAAAGGTTGACATGTCTAATCTTTGGATGAAAGAGAAGATAGGAATACTGAGGGACTTCCCTTGTGGTCCAGTGGTTAAGACTGTGCTTCCGCTGCAGGAGGTGTGTGTACTCCATCCCCGGACGTGGAACTAAGATCACGCATGCCCCACGGTGCAGCCAAGCAAAGTACTGAAGGATCCAAAGGCATGTTTTGGGGCCTGAGAGTGGAGGTTGGGGAGGGGGAAGCAATAGACCAATGGTGACTTCACTTAGAATCTTTATGTGTTCACTGGTGACCTTCAACGTCTTAATTTAAGCCATGACACAGGGGCTGGTGGAACTAATAGGAAACCTGGGACAGAATGTTAGATAAATATTTGTTGATGAACATGTGAATGAGTAAGTGAATAAGGAAATGACGGCCTCCGCCTAACCTCTCACTCTTGTGTTCCCCAATCATCCTCCTTGTAATCCTACACCAATGACCTGCTTGCAATTCCAAAAAACATCACATGCTTCCTCTTGCTGTAATTTCTGGCTTCCTTATCACCCTAGGCAGCCCACCATTGCCTGGGTAGTCCCTCCTCAACCTCCAAGTTATAACTCAGGCTCCATGCCGGGCAGTACTTCACATGTGTATCATGACACAGTACTCAGTTTGTTGGAGTTTTCCCAACTCAAGTGCGGGAACCATGTATTTTAGATACTTATTTATTTGGCTGTGCCGGGTCTTAGTTGCAGCACACAGGATCTTTAGTTGTGGCATGTGGGATCCAGTTCCCTGACCAAGGGTCGAACCTGGGCCCCCTGTGCTGGGAGTGTGGAGTCTTAGCTACTGGACCAGCAGGGAAGTCCCAGGAACCATGTATTGTAATCATTTTCACTAAGCAACTGACTTGGTACCAGACACAGCACAGGTATTCAGTAAGTGATCACGAAATAACCCTTACGTTGTTTGAGTCTCCAGTGCCTTCCAAGTCAGACTGTGAATTACCTCCATGCAGGGTGATCTCCTCCACGATTCTCTTCTTATGCACCTTCTGTTCCTGGCTCCTGGCAGTCCCTCGCTCTGTCCCAACAATGATCAGGCTGGGAGAGGAGGAAGACACGGTTCTGCGTGCTGGGTTAGGAGTAAGAAGGTAAGACCCTTGGGAAGCTTTTAGTTGGAGATGACGTTATCAGGTTACCTGTGGGAAGGAAACCTTAGAGTTTAGAACACCATTTAGAAGTAGACAGGAAGTCATGGGGACAGACCAGAAAAAAACGACCACAGATTATTTCAGATTTTAACTAGGATCCCAGCTCTGGGAATAGAGTTGGGGATCTATATTTTGTATTTCAGAGATGGCATTCGGATTTGGCGGATGACTAATAATGGTGCAAAAGATGGAGGGAATCTAGGATGACTCCAGGGTCGTTTGCTTGGGCAGACTGTGAGTCCTTCTACACAGTGGGGAATATAACGGGAAGAGGTCCACCAGCAGAAGGGAGAAGGGCCCTGAATTCAGTATTGCTTTAATTGCAAATGTGGGTCCTGTGGATCGACCAGAAGATAGATACCCACTAGCAGACGTGGTTTTGGAGCTCAGCAGGGTGATCTGGATTGAAGATGCAGATTTCAGAGTCATTAGCAAGCAAGCAGAAGTTGAAGATGAGATAACTACTGACTGACTTTGCCCAAGAATATTGTATAGAGCAGAGGTCCTGGGGGTCTGAGTTTACACAGGAATTCCCCCACCTGAAAATGTTTAGTTTTAGGTGACCTAAAGAACATGCCTCCAGGTACTTCCCTGGAGGTACAGTGGTTAAGAATCCACCCGCCAATGCAGGGGACATGGGTTCGATCCCTGGTCCAGGAAGATCCCACATGCCATGGAACAACTTAGCCTGCAAGCCACAACTACTGAGCCTGAGCACCTAGAGCCCGTGGTCCACAACAAAAGAAGCCACTGCAACGAGAAGCCCTCAAACCACAACTAGAGAAAGCTCACGCACAGCAGCGAGGACCCAGCACAGCCAAACGCCCCACAGAACAAACAACAAACCCCAAACCCCACACCTTTCATTGCTAGGTACAGGCAGGAGCAGTTCTGAGAAAGTGAGACTTACTGAGAGCACAGATCGCCACCCCCCGGGGTGGCTGTGTGTGACCTGCAGAGCTCCCTGAGTGTGTCTGATATCACCTCCCGTCTTGTGAGCCTCTGTGGAATCCGCTTCTAGAACCCTGGTTACAGGTTTGACTTTCCTGTAGATTCTGCCCTATTGGAGAGCCGGAACTTTGTCTTGTTCAAACTATATCCCTAGGACTTAGCACAGGGTCTGACACATAGGTGTTCAACTGTTTCATGAGTCATATGATCTCATTTACTGTTGAATTCATGAGATGTTATTTGTCACTGACATTTTAGATGTGAGAAAAGGAAGTCCCACAAGATGAAGTATCTTGGTCATGTCACACAGCTATTAATAATAAGTGACTCCACAAATCCTCTGCCGCAACGTCAGTGTAGGCCCTTCCCCTGTAGACACGGCCTCTGCTCATGCCTGACCAGCCCCCAGCATCAAAAGGAGGGATGGGAGATTTGCGGCAACATGGGTGGACCTGAAGATGATCCTGCTAAGTGAAGTCAGAAATGGAAAGATAAATATCATATGACATCACTTATATGTGGAATATAAAATATAACACAAATGAACTCATCTATGAAAGAGTAACAGACTCACAGAAAAAGAACAGATTTGTGGTTGTCAAGGGAGGGGAGACAGGAGAGGGACAGAGTGGGGGTTTGGGATTAGCATATACAAGCTATTACCCACAGGATGGGTAAACAAGGTCCTACTGTACAGCACAGGGAACCATATTCAACAGCCTGCGATAAATCATAGTGAAAAGAAATGAAAAAATATACATATACATATATATATATGGGGCTTCCTGGGTGGCTCAGTGGTAAAGAATGCACCTACCAATGCAGGAGATGCAGGTTCAGTCCCTGGGTCAGGAAACTCCCCTGGAGAAGGAAATGGCAACACACTCCAGTAATCTTGCCTGGAAAATCCCATGATTAGAGGAACCTGGTGGACTACAGTTCATGGTGTTGCAAAGGAGTCTGACATGACTTAGTGACTAAACAACAACGTGTGTGTGTGTGCATGCTCAGTTCTGTCCGACTCTTTGCGGCCCCATGGATGCAGCCCGCCAGGCTCCTCTATCCATGGGATTGTCCCAGCAAGAATACTGGAGTGGGTTGCCATCTCCTCCTCCAGGGGATCTTCCTGACCCAGGGATCAAATCCATGTCTCTTGCATCTCCTGCTTTGGCAGGTGGACTCTTTACCACTGCGCCACCTGGGAAGCCATATATGTAAAATGGAGTCACTTTGCTGTACAGCAGAAATGGATACAGCATGGTAAATTAATTATACTTTAAAAAAAGTATTTATTTCTTTACTGGCTGTGCTGGGTCTTCTTTGTTGCACGAGGGCTTTCTCTAATCTCCGTGCTCGGGCTTCTCCCTGTGGTGGCTTCTCTTTGTGGAGCACAGGCTCTTGGGGGTGTGGGCTTCAGCAGCTGTGGGCCTCGGGCTCTGGAGCACAGGCTCAGTAGTTATGGCATGTGGGTCCAGCTGCTCCTCAGCAGGTGGAACCTTCCCAGACCAGAGATTGAACCCAAGTCCCAGGCACTGGCAGGGGCATTCTTAACCACTGGACCATCAGGGAAGTCCATCTATACTTCAATAAAATTATTTTTTTAAGAAGGTAGGATAGGCACTTCTCTGGCAGTCCAGTGGTTAGCCCTCTGAGCTTTCACTGCAGAGGGCACAGGTTCATTCCCTGGTCAGGGAACTAAGATCCTGCAAACCATGCCAAAAACAAACAAAAACAAAAATTGAAAAAAAAAAAAATAAAAAAGTCTAAATAGGAGGCTAGTTTAGCAACTGACTGCAGCTCTCCTGGAAGATTTTGCTAAGGGAAACACGAGGTACCCTCTAAGATTCATGCAATTTAGCTGCTCTCTATTAATAGATTTCTTAAAATATCAATGAAAAGAATAGGAAGATGGGGTTATTTCATTTTGGACTCAGGCTTGGATGGGAAAATAGGAGAAATGACTAACTGAAGAAGTGTGTGTCATCATTCTTGATAAGCCTTAGCCTTTTTATCTGATCAAATAGGGAGTTTGTTTTCACATGTTTCTTGTATGAATAATACGATTTTTCAAACAGGAAAGTAAAACTTTTGCTGTTCTTTAACAGCAATCAATATCTTGTAATAACCTATATTGGAAAAGACTCTGAAAAAGAATATATATATATACATATATATAGGCACACACACACACACCTGAATCATTGTATAAATAAATAAATATATATATATTATATATATATATATATATATAGGTGTACATCAAAGTGATCTACACCTGAATCATGGTAAATCAACTCTTCTTTCAGTAAAGAAAAAAAAAAAACACTATTGAACAAAAAAAGAAAAAAAGAAAGTTGATAGATATATGGTTGTTTAAAAAAGGACTCTCATTAACCAAAACACTGATAAGTGAGTGCTGGATTTGGGCTTCCCCAGTAACTCAGCATGTAAAGAATCTGCTTGCAATGCAGGAGACAAGGTAGACTTGGATTTGAGTTTCGAAGATCCCCTGGGGGAGAAAATGACAACGCGCTGCAGTATTCTTGCCTGAAAAATCCCATGGACTGAAGAGCATGGCAGGCTGAAAGTCCAAAATGTTGGGCAGTACTGAGCATGAACCTGATGGAATGTTGGATTTAGTATAGAAAATATACACAAAGGAAAAAGAGGAAAACGTTGAGAAGGGTGGTGGGGGCTAGAGAGGAATTTTGTGATTGAAAAATAGCGGGGGCCGGACGGGCACTTGGCTCCTCTGAGGTGGAAATGCCTAGTACCTGCCAGAGAGGTGGGGGCAAAGTTGTTCTGAGGCTCAGACCTTTACTGAGCTATGCGTTTGAGATTCTTGGTGGTCTTTCATGAGTGAATAAGCACAAAGTTTTACCCTGTCAGAGTTTTCTCTTCTATTTTATATTCAGTTGCTGTTGATTTGAATTCCCTTCTCCCTGAACAACTCGTTGTTTGGAGTTTTCCAAGGACACATTTTATTAATTTTTTTTTCTCATTATAAAAGCAACACTTGTTCACTGTAGAAAACTCAGTAAATACAGAACAGGAGAAAGAAGAAAACAAACTTATCGTCCTTCTACTCATGGTGGCCACTTGCATGCCTCCTTCGAGCCCTGTGACCGCCTTCTGAAGCTCGAGCCCTGTGACCGCCTTCTGAAGCTCGCTGGCTGGGTTTGCTGGCGACCTCGGGCCTGGCCTCCACATCCATCCTCCGCCCTTCCTGCCTCCTCCCCTCCCCCATCTCCTTTACTTCTGCCACTCACCCTTAAATTACAAACAGCTCCCCAAAATTAAAAGTGTAAATGCCATTATGAATATTGTATTAACTCAGAAAATTTAGGATGGGACAAATCCAAAGGTAAGGGCATAAATTTGCCCATTAGCTTCGATAGGACAGGAGACTACAACCACAAGTCATCTGAAGAAGGAGCTGGGTAAGAACCAGGAAAGATTTGATCTGGGATTACAAAAAAGCTCGCTTTTCTCCACCCTTACAGAGTTGGCAGTCTAGATCTTTCTAGAGCAAAGGCTATCTTGTTTACTGTGTTCTAATTATAATGATATACAGCACACAGCACTTAAAAGAACCGAAAGTGGAAGTTGCTTTACAGTCCCTGGAATTCTCCAGGCCAGAATACTGGGGTGGGTAGCCTTTCCCTTCTCCAGGGGATCTTCCCAACCCAGGGATTGAACCCAGGTCCCCTGCATTGCAAGTGGATTCTTTACCAGCTGAGCCACCAGGGAAGCCCAAGAATACTGGAGTGGGTAGCCTATCCCTTCTCCAGCAGATCTTCCCGACCCCGGACTTACTATGCACCAAACCCTGTTGGAAGTGCTTAATGTATACTGGGACTTCCCTGGTGGTCCAGTGGTTAGAACTCAGCACTTTCACCGCCAGGACTGTGGTTCAGTTCCTGGTAGAGGAACTAACATTCTGCGAGCCATGTGGTGCGGCTGAAAAAAACAAAACAAAACATTTTGTATACATTAAATTCATGGCACTATCACTCCATTTTACACATGGGGATGCTGAGGCATAGAAAGATTAAGTGACTTGCTCAATGTCGAGAAGCTAACAAGAATCACACCTGGGGTCTGAACTCTGGCAGTCTGTTCCTAGAACCCATAGTTTCAAACCACTGTACCATGCTGCATCTAAAGTGCTTTCATAGGCTTTAAGTTGTGATTTCCACAGTGTGGGATGTGAGACAATTTTAGGTGGTTTTCGGAGAAAGTCTTAAAAATACCTTGTCTTTCATGTGTGTTAGGAAAAGAAATCTCCTACAAGCGTAATGTTACAAATATTTTCATGTAAGATGAATAAAGTTTAAAAGTCAGCTCCAAGTCAGCTACTGTTAATAACAGTACAAATGGTATGAAAAGTTGCAGAAATAATAAAAGTGATATTCTTGTGAAACACTGTTGATAAAAAAATCAAAATAAAAAATCCCACTTCCAACTCAATGAGACACCTGGGAGAAATTTCCCACCAGTAGAGACTGATTCAAAGGTGGTGGACTGAGACCTCCTGTATAGCACAGGGAACTATACTCAACATTTTGGAATAACCTGTATGGGAAAAGGATCTGAAAAAGAATGTGTATGTGTGTGTGTGCATGCTCAGTTATGTCCAATTCTTTGCGACTCCATGAACTATAGGACTCCACGCTCTGTCCATGGAATTCTCCAGGCAAGAATACTGAAGTGGGTTGCCATTTCCTCCTCCTATATATATATGACTGAATCACTTTGCTGTATGCCTGAAATTAATATAACATTCTAAATCAACTATACTTCACTAGAAAAAGCAATAAATTAATGATAAAACCCCCCAAGGGTGGCAGGCTCAAATTCTTGCCCATAGTGGATTCTGTTGGTTCTTTGAGTGAGGCCTCTCTGGGTGAAATTTTTTTAAAAAATTATAATCCTAGAAAAAGTTGGCTTAAACTCAACATTCAGAAAACTAAGATCATGGCATCTGGTCCCATCACTTCATGGCAAATAGATGGGGAAACAGCGGAAACAGTGAGAGACTTTATTTTCTTGGGCTCCAAAATCACTGCAGATGGTGATTGCAGCCATGAAATTAAAAGATGCTTGCTCCTTGGAAGAAAAGTTATGACCAACCTAGACAGCATATTAAAAAGCAGAGACATTACTTTGCCAACAAAGGTCCATCTAGTCAAAGCTACGGTTTTTCCAGTAATCATGTATGGATGTGAGAGTTGGACTATAAAGAAAGCTGAGTGCCAAAGAATTGATGCTGTTGAACTGTGGTGTTGAAGAAGACTCTTAAGAGTGCCTTGTACTGCAAGGAGATCCAACCAGTCAATCCTAAAGGAAATCAATCCTTAATATTCATTGGAAGGACTGATGCTGGAGCTGAAACTCCAATACTTTGGCCACCTGATGAGAAGAATTGACTCATTTGAAAAGACCCTGATGGGAAAGATTGAAAGCAGGAGGAAAAGGGGATGACAGAGGATGAGATGGTTGGATGGCATCGCAGACTCAATGGACATGAGTTTGAGTAAACTCCGGGAGTTGGTGATGGACAGGGAAGCCTGGCGTGCTGCAGTCCGTGGGGTTGCAAAGAATCGGACGTGACTCAGTGACTAAACTGAACTGATACTCCTAATAATTTTTAAGATACTATCTGCCTTGTAAAAGCAATGCTAAGGGGAAGGTTCATAGCAATACAGGCGTACCTCAAGAAACAAGAAAAAAATCAAATAAATAACCTAACTCTACACCTAAAGCAACTAGAGAACGAAGAAATGAAGAACCCCAGGGTTAGTAGAAGGAAAGAAATCTTAAAAATTAGGGCAGAAATAAATGCTAAAGAAACAAAAGAGACCATAGCAAAAATCAACAAAACTAAAAGCTGGTTTTTCGAGAAGATAAACAAAATTGACAAACCATTAGCCAGACTCATCAAGAAACAAAGGGAGAAGAATCAGATCAACAAAATTAGAAATGAAAATGGAGAGATCACAACAGACTACATAGAAATACAAAGGATCATAAGAAACTACTACCAACAGCTATATGCCAATAAAATGGACAACTTGGAAGAAATGGACAAATTCTTAGAAAAGTAGAACTTTCCAAATCTGCCTTGAAAAGTTGTCAGCCTGGGTATCACGGCTGAAGTTCTACCTAAGGAGCAGGCAGGGAATGGATAGTTATTCCATTTCTAATCTTCACTATATTTTTATTGACTCACTGAGAAATACATTAGAAATATTACAAGATTATGTATAGTTTTTATAGCCCGTGCCTTGGCTGAGGGCTGGTTACGTGAGAGGCATACAGACCCCTGGTCACTGAGCTGCACCAGAATCTGCTTGCAGAGGGGTCAAGGTCAGGACAGAGTCTTGGCAGCTCCAGTAATCATTTGTAGTGAATAAAATACACATGTATTTTTTAACAATGTGTTTTGTCTGCCCATCCTTGAAACTTATGCTGATGCTGTAATTCTACAAAACTCTTGATTGTACAGACGTTGAAAGAAATTTTTCAACTTTTTAAAAGGTCCTCTTTTTGACAATGCAGGAGGCATTTTCCCCCTCTAGTCTCAGTTCCAGAAATAGACATTTTCATTCTAGCAGACTGTGAATATACTACTTGTTTTCTTACAATAAAAGGTAGAGCTGTGTGGGTAGCCACTGTCTCAGCGGCTCTCAAGTCTCAGATACCATGAACATACAGCTTTTGACTTCTATCTCATCATTTTCCCACCTATTTTTCATTTGGCTTATGTTCTTCATTCTTTTATTCAAAATTGTGTTTTCTTCCATGGCCTATATATCTGTATAATCCATTTTACATTTTGCATGGAATAAAACAGAATGTAAGCAAGGAAAATTATTATGCCCCAAATATAAGTGTTAAATAGATTATGACTCAAATGGCCAAAGGCAGGGAAACCATAGAAAGTGTTTATGTAACTGCCAATCACCATTAATTTGGCTTTGGGAGCCAGAGCTAATGCACACATCTTTTCCAGTCCTACACCCAGGCATGCATATTCATGGTGCCTTTGATATCCTGCTTCTCCCGTGGTGCTTTATGGCTCAATAACAAAACTAGTTGTCTGGGTGTGGAGCCCATGAAAGCAAGATTTTTTTTCTAATTTCTTTTTTCCTATAAAGGCTGCCTGATCTATTTTAGACAGGGTCTGGGTATTTGTGGTAATAGGCATGATTCGCTTGTTCTGTTATAGTTCAAGGTCATTCTGATCATAGATCTTTTTAAAGCTTCTTTAAAAAGTTGAAGAAATTCACAGCACCAGGAAAGAAGTAGGGAAACCAAAGTGCTAGTCGAAACACTTCTCCGAGACTCGTGTGTAAAGGCCTAAACAGACATCTTTGCTGTGTCCTTGTCAAACTATTTTTGGTTTAGCCTTTTAATTAAACTGTCATCAGGACCTTTTTAGAAACCCACTCTACTCTCCGACCCATTCTGAAAATGAGGTGAAGTTGCATAGACACTTTAAGATCTCAGTGACCGCTTTAGACTCAAGTTTTATCTACCAGGGACACAGGGAGTTCAAGTGTGTGGCATTCTGGGGATCTACAAACTGTTGTAAGCAGAAATTTTTAAAATAAATTACTTTATTGAAGTACGGTTGATTTACAATGTTGTGCTAATTTCTTCTGTAACAGCAAAGGGACTCAGATATATATAAATTCTTTTCCATTATGGTTTATCACAGGATATTGAATATAGTTCCCTGTGGTATACAGTAGGAAAGTGAAGGTCGCTCAGTTGTGTCCGACTCTGCAACCGCATGGACTATACAGTCCGTGGAATTCCCCAGGCCAGAATACTGGAGTGGGTAGCTGATCCTTTCTCCAGCAGATCTTCCTGACCCAAGAGTCAAACCGGGATCTGCATTGCAGGTGGATTCTTTACCAGCTGAGCCACCAGGGAAGCCTAAGAATACTGGAATGGGTAGCTGATCCCTTCTCCAACAGATCTTCCTGAGTCAGGAGTCAAACCAGAATCTGCATTGCAGGTGGATTCTTTACCAGCTGAGCCACCAGGGAAGCCCCTTTGTTGTTTATTCACTCATAGTTTTTATCTGCTAATCCCAAACTCCCAATCCATCCCTGCCCCTCACCTTGGCAACCACAACAAGTCTATTCTCTATGTTTGTGACTCTGTTTCTGTTTTGTACATGTTTATTTGTTCATACGTTAAATTCCACACATAAGTGATGTCATATGATGTTAATATGTCTTTCTCTTTCTGACTGACTTCACTTCATCTTTAAGTCCATCCATGTGGCTGCAAATGGCAAAATTTCATTCTTTTTTTATGGCTGAATAATATTCCATTGTATATATGTACCACATCTTGTTCATTCATTCATCTGTTGATCAGCCATCATTTTTTTTTTTTTTGGCTGTGCTGGGTCTTCATTTGCAGTGTGCAGGCTTTTTCTAGTTGCATGGATTTACTAACCAGGTAACCAGGAGGCTGTCATTTGCTGTCCTAGGAATGCACCGCTCAGTACAACAGGGCCCCTGCTTTGCTCACTCTTTCAATCACTTGGGAATCTTTAAGATCTGCTCCTGCTTGGCCCCGCCCTCAGACAAGCTGATGTAATTGGTCAGGGACAATGGGGATTGACAAGCTCCCCAGGAAATTCTGGAGCACAGGGAAGCTTAGGAACCACTGATCTGATAGCTACCATCATTGCCTCTGCATCTTGTAACTTCTGAAAGTGATTAGCGAAGTCAGAATAAAACCTTGGTCTGCCTGAGCCCTGAGCCTACCAGAAGGGAACTGCTGATCTTTCAACTCAAGCACTTTATACCTATTTTCTCTGAGTTTCTTGGAAATGTTTACTAGGACTTAACTGTTATATTTTCATACAATAATAAAGGCCAATCTTGATAGTCAGACAAAGCCAGGAGAAATTAGTCATGTAGGGTGACATCAAGTCTGTCTTGCTAAGCATTTAATATAATCCTAAATGGTGCAAAGAACAGTTCAAAGTAGTATTAACAATTGCTTTGTAAACAGACAATGAAAGCTCCCTGTTAAGGTATGTAAGATCATAAAAGTGGGTTCTGGACCAAGTTTTTCAGCATGTGGCAAAAGTTTCCTCCCCACCCCCCGCCCCCCACCAAGCAATTCTCTGGACACCAGCTGAGTGTCCTACAATTCAACACAATTCTGACACTAGTTGCCTGGAGATGGTGTCCATCCCCACTTCAGACGCCAATCAAACATCCAGCCTTTTGCCTGGCCCACTGGAGATCAAAGGTTCCAATGACTTCAGCTGTGAGCTCTGTTAATTTGCTCACAGAACTCAGAGAAACACTTTACGACCACCCGTTTATTACAAGAGACTGTAACTCAGGAACAGACAGAGGAAGGCGATGCAGAGGGTAAGGTATGTGGGAAAGAGTGTGGGATGCCCATGCTCCCTGAGAAGTTTACCCTCCCCACATTGCCACATGTTCACCAACCAGAAGCTCCCTGGACCCAGTCCTTTGGGGTTTTCACGGAGGCTTCGTGGGACCGGCACGACTGATCAAATCATTGGCCGCTGGTAACTGATTCAACCTCCAGCCCCTTTCCTCTGCCTGGAACTGAAAAGTCCGACCCTCTAACTGTGTGATTTGTTTCCCTGGCAACCGTATGTGTTTCTGGATAAATGGGCTAGAAATAGAGCATCACAGTGGCCTAGCCAGACCAGAGTGGCAGCCTCCTGTTGGGGTTCCAGCTTTTCCCTTTATAACCTTGTGACCTGGGGCCAGGGTTCAGGGTACACGGAAGCTGGTACCATCAGCCTCAGCAGGATGAAGGCTGCTCGGGACCCATCACCGCGGTGGCCTCAGGTCACCTGGGGCAGAACTGCTCACCCTCTAGCACGTGAATCACCGGGGGATGTTTTCCGAATGCAATTCCAACTCAGCAGGTTTGGGATTTGGCCTGGGATTCTGCATTTCCTACAAATGTGGTGATGCCGCAGCCGGTGTACAGACCGCACTCAGGATAGATAACTTAGCGTGAGAGCTACTCGGGCCCCTGCCTTGGTGCTCGGCCGACGTCCTGGCTCTCTCTCTGTCTCTGTGTTTCTCCATGTACCTGTAGCTTCTGTCCCTCCTCCAGTTGTTTATATCTTAATTACAACTATTACAAATTTCCACAAGAGAAAAGTTTGAATTGATTCGTCTCAGAGTAGTGGAGATATGGGCTTCTCTGGTGGCTCAGATGGTAAAGAATCTGCCTGCAATATGGGAGACCTGGGTTCGATCTCTGGGTTGGGAAGATCCCCTGGAGGAGGGCATGGCAACCCACTCCAGTATTCTTGCCTGGTGAATCCCCGTGGACAGAGGAGCCTGGCGGACTACAGTCTGTGGGGTTACAAAGAGTCAGACGTGACTGAGTGCCTAAGCGCGCATAGCACAGTGGAGATACAGGCACTTTAAAAACTATGCTTTCATCCTTTCTCAAAGTTCTTTCCTCTTTCATACCTTCTAAATATTCTTTCACACACTAGCATAACTTGTTTTACCTGAAAAAAATTTATCTTCTTCTATTTGGAATGAACCACATTATCACTCTGCTGTCTTACATGCCATGCTGACCAGATTTAAGCACTTCAGAATCCCACAGAGCCGGAGAGGAAAGTACAAATTCAAGAGGCTGGAAGTAGAACCCGTGGCCCTAAAGAACACATCCTAAGGACACAGCCAGCATCTTTGGAAGGAACCGCAGGATTCCTTCCTTTGGCATCCAAAGTTTATAAACCCTGCTTTCCTGAAGTTTTCTAATGTTCTGTGTATCAGGGAGTCTGACATCACAGCTCCGCGGGCTCATTCTGGAAGAGGGCAGGAGAGCTTTGTCGGTGTGTGACGGTTTCCGTCTTTAGACAAGCTTGCAGCAATTCCACATCAGGCCATGCACGGTCCCTCGTCACGTGAATACAGTTAAAATGCAAGAGAGGCTTATCTGAGCCTCTGACAGAAGCTCAAGTCGGCCTGTGGATAACTGAAAGGCTTAAGAAGATTTTTCTGCAGATTTGTGCTAATTGTTGGCTCAGGACTTCGCTGGCTCAAGATGGTATGTTTTACCAGCTTTTTGTATTTTGCACTCAGTAACTTTGGCTCAGACAGTAAAGAATCTGCCTGCAACGCAGAAGACCTGGATTTGATACCTGGGTCCGGAAGATCCCCTGGAGAAGGGCATGGCGACCCATTCCAGTATTCTTGCCTGGACAATCCATGGGCAGAGGAGCCTGGTGGGTTACAGTCCATGGGGTCACAAAGAGTTGGACACGACTGAGCAACTAACACGCAGACACACACACAGTGTCAGAGAAACAAGTACCTAACATAACACGGGGGTGGGAGTGGCGGGGCGGGAATCAACTTACAGTTCTCCCCTTCTGGGGAAGGTGCTAGGATTTGACTGAAAACTGCTTCATAAAATGGTCCAGAGACTCCGAGGCCTCTCAGCAGTTCCAAGCTGAAGGGTGGGCCCGCTCTGCTTGGCTTCTGAGTCTGTTTCTGTTCAAGAAAGGGCTTTCCTGAGCCTGGACTTTCCCTTCCCGCTGGTCACTAGCCTTTAACAACAGCTGCATGAGAGTACTGTTTTCTGGACTCAGGGAGCCAGGAAATAAGCTGATCCTGCCTCTTGTGGACTCCTATCGCCCACCCACTAGATGGCATCATGTAAAACTGCACTTGCCTGAAGATCGACCCTCAAGTTTTCTGCTCATGGAAAGGACCGCCCTCCATGCTGCCCTTCGAAAGGTTCTGCCGGCCCAGCCCTAGGTTTCTTGCTGGGGGTGCTCAGAGCACACGGACTTGCTAGTTGCATCTTATGAGCTGCTGAAGGCCTGAGGCAGGCAATGACACCATACCATAGTCCCCAGTTCAGTGCAGGAACCATATACATGGCACAGACATTATCTCATTGTGTAATTTGAGCCCGCTGATGTGTATAGATATTTCTAACTGAACCATAGACATCGTTTCCATGTTGGCTTGTTTTGCTGGCGTTCCCACCTCCATCCCCCCAACCCTTCAAACACTGGTTGTTCCTCCCTGAAGTCATAAATTTTATGGGGTGGCCTGGGCTGTTCGCTTCCTTTTCCTGTGCTTTGCCACAGTGCTTCGGTGCAGCAAATTAAGACAGGGAGGAAAGTCAGAGTGCTTCTAGAAGGACAGAGAAGACAACGTCCACACTAGTGGCAGAGCTGGAGAGTGCCTTCAGGAAGAGAAAGGTCTAACGGGTAACTTTCAGAAAGTTCGCTCATGGTGTGCGACACAAACCGCCTCTGCTGGTTCTTGCACAGAATCTTCGTAAAGGATGTGGTTCTGACTGATGGCTCTGTGTGAACCGAGGACACAAGAGTGTGTGAAGATTTGCTGTGTGTGAAGATTTCCAGATTCTGGTGGGTGTGAAGAGAACACAGCTCCCAGGTGCAGGGGCTGGAAGATGGGGGCCCTGGGTGTGTTTGCACTGCCTGGGGAAGCACTCCTCCTGTTGGAGGTGAATGTCACCCTCCAAAACTGTCTCAACCTGCACAGCCATCTGTGGTACCCCGAATCAAAGGTCAGCTCTTCAGTGGGTTTCCTTTTTCAACATCAGCACATTTCCAGAGCACCTCCTGTGTATATGGGCTTCCCTGGTGGCTCAGCTAGCAAAGAATCTGCCTGGAAAGGGGGAAACCTGGGTTTGATCCCTGGGTTGGGGAGATCCCCTGGAGAAGGGAAAGGCTACCCACTCCAGTATTCTGGCCTGGAGAATTCCATGGACTGTATAGTCCATGGGGTCTCAAAGAGTTGGACACGACTGAGTGCCTTTCACTTTCCTGTGTATATGGCCAGAATTTTATTCTTGCCTTGGAATTTCCCATATGTTGTAGGGAAGGTGAAGTGAAATGCAGAGATAAAAATATAACATAGCATATGCTGAGTGTCACATGAGCCGTATAGAAAACTCATCTCAGAAATTCCAGTTCCATTAGATGTTCTGTGAAGTGTCACAGAGTTGATTCCATTGGGAAAACACTCATGGAGACCTTCCTTGAGTGTTTCCTTGGAGACTCTCCATGCAGGTGAAGACTCTCCTTAGCATATGAAGGCTGGGAGTCTTGCAGCAGTGTAATCTGCAGACCTTGTGTTAACAGTGAATTCCCTATTTGTTTGAACCTGGAACCCATTTTTGTATAACACCAGTGAAACATTCCAAGAAAATGGTGAGATGCTGTTGTAGGGGACATGCACTGAGGATTTAAGGGTGGAAGAAGTCACCGTGGGTGGGATCACTGTACTAGGGAAACATTTCAGGGAAGCAAAGGAAAAGCAGCTCAGCCTCCCGAGATCCACAACAGTCAGGTGAGCAAAGCCAGGCAGGGAAGAGAATGCTTGAGAAGCAGGAGAGCGAGGCACACACACACACACACACACACACACAATTCATGTAGACATATTCACACATGCATGCACATACATACACATAAACGCAGGCACACACATACATATACAGACACACAGGCACACAACATACATACAAATACACACACGCACATACACACACACACACACACCCCGCTGTATCACAAGGGGTGTCCGTGTTCTGTCTACAGTAAAGGGATGTGTTGAAGTTGCTCAGAAGATCCCATCATTCTCTGTCATTCTGTCATCTTAGGTCCTGGAATAATCATCTTAGAGGGAACCTTTGAAATAACAAGTCTTAATGGTGGTAGAACTGCTGTGAACTTAGGCTTCTAAAATGTCTTACTCTTAAATGCAAATCAACAGGTGAATGATATGACATAATGGCACGAGTTCTTTATTTTTTTATGCATTTCTTCTGGTATTTTTAAAGTTACCCACAGTGATGAACTGGCATTGCTTAGTCTATTATACAGAATGAAAGGATTCCCCTCCCTATTCCCCCTTTAATTGGTTAAACTCATTAGGAACCACTTTTGATAACTCTTTAGAAGAATAAGCAAGATTAAGAGCTTTATTTCTCTCATACCTTTAGGCAAGGCAGAGATTTTGTGAGGTTTTTAAAGGTAAGAATAAAAGAACAAAATGTATGTTACCAGAGGGTGTGGAGAAAAGCAAGCCTGTCTGCACTGGTGGTGGGAATGTAAGTTGGTGCAGCCACAATGGAAAACAGTATGGAAGTTTCTAAAAAAGATAAAAATAGAGTTGCCATATGATCCAGCTATCCCATTCCTGGGCATATATCAAGACCAAACTGTAAGTCGTAAAGATACATGCTCCCTGATGTTCATAGCTGCGCTATTCATAATAGCCAAACATGGAAACAACCGAAATGTCCATGGAGAGATGAATGTACCAAGAAGTTGTGGTACATATATACAATGGAATATTACTCAGTCATAAAAAGGAATGAGTCTGAGTCAGTTCTAGTGGGGTGGATGAACCAAGAAGCCTGTTACACAGAGTGAAGTAAGTCAGAGAAAAACAAATGCTGTTTATTAATGCATCTATATGGTATCTAGAAAGATGGTCCTGATAAACCTATTTGCAGGGCAGGAATAGAGACAGAGACACAGCAGGGGATGGAGAGGGTGGGACGAATTGAGAGAGTAGCGTTGAAACATATACGTTACCATACGTAAAATAGATAGCCAGTGGAAAGATGCTGTATAACACAGGGAGCTCAACCCACTGCCCTGTGACTACCTAGAGGGGTGGGAGGGAGATTCAAGAGGGAGGGGACATATGTATACTTATGGCTGATTCATGCTGTTGTATGGCAGAAGCCAATACAGCATTGTAAAGCAATTATGCTCCAGTTAAAACTAAATTTAAAAATAAAATGTCAAAAGAGAAATGTATGTTATCAAACTGAACACAGTCATATTAATACTCGATCATTTAGAACAATGATTCTCAAGGAGACAACTTTGTGCCCCAGGAGACATTTGGACATAACTGGAGACATTTTTGAACGTCACTGCTTGGGAGCAGGCTGTCTTGGCATCTAGCTGGTAGAGTCGAGGAGGTTGGTAAACTGCTTATAAGGCACAGGACACCCTCTACTACAAAGAGTTGTCCAACTTAAAATGATAATGGTGCTAAGTTGGAAAAACTTGGATTTCAAGATACAGACAGGGTGGTTCAAACCTGTCTCCAAGTTTCTAGAAGTGAAATGTTTCATGAGTGTATGAACTGAGTTCTTGTTAAAAGAGGGCAAAAAATAAAAGTCCCTGCGCGAAGTTTGTCTACGTTCCATAGGGACTGAGTTGGTGGCATTCAGCGAATGGTAATGTAATCACTGCTTCTGACTTTATTTTGGAGCACAGAGCTTATTTAAACACGACAGCTCCCATGGTGAGAAAAGAAAATTGTCGTGATGGTACAAGAAGAAATAACCATCCCCCAAAAGTCCTGGAAAAGTTTTAACAGCCAAAGTGGTAGCCAGTGGAAATCGAAGCAATTGACTGTCACCTTGTTCCGCAAACAGCTGAACCCTCCTGGCGGCAACTGCCAAGAGCGTGCTGTGTCAAAAGGACCTTGTCAAGGAAAGGCTATAATTGCCAACAGCTTCCCTGGGCAAGAGAGGGAGAGAAAGAGCTGAAAATTTCCATCGCTCTGTGAATTGCCGAAACACACAACACAAAGGAGAAGCAGACGTAACAGCTTTTAAGCAAACAGCTGCTCTAGACCCCGCAGATGTTTAAGGAGCCTGTAAGAGGACACTTTGCTCTGTCCCACTAGACGCAGATGATTTTCACTAAACCTCACTGACTCGGTGGGCAAAGGTTTCTGAGTGAGATGTCCGATCATTTTTCTTGGTTGCCTGTAAAGGCATTGCAGGAGGTACAGCTCTGTAGAATTCGAGCCTGTTAGAAGGGCTTCCCAGGTGGCTCAGTGGTAAAGAAACTGCCTGTCAGTGCAGGAGACGCAGGAGATGCAGGAGACTAGGGTTCCATCCCTGGGTCAGAAAGACTCCCCTGAGGAGGAAGTGGCATCCCACTCCAGTATTCCTACCTGGAAAATCTCATGGACAGAGGAGCCTGGTGGGCTGCAGTTGCTGGGGTCACAAAGAGTCAGACACGACTGGGCGATTGAGCACACACTGTCTGTTAGAAATAGGAGGTGCCGATGTGAACTGTGGGCACTGTTCACTCCTGCACAGGACAGAAGGAAGAAGATCTGGAACCGTGGGGACAGCGTCTGGGGCCTCTGGGTCACCAAATGGCAGGCACCTCCCCTTCCTTCGGCCACTCTGAAAACACCCCCAGTTCGAGTGTGGCTTCAGTGCTCTTCTGGTAGATGAGGATGTTAGGTAAGCTGAGGATGGGAGAAACAGGTCTGCTGGCACAGAGTTTCGGGGAGAAGCACACAGCTGGGGAACACCCTGGAATGGTTTCCAGAGGCGGATTTCCAAGTTTTGAAGGTGAGTGGCCAGGGATGTGGGTACATAAGTCCCAGCCACCAGCCCAAGTACAGCTTGGTCTAAATTATAAAAGAAGACCCTTCTGCAAGATGATTTTCTGCTGTCCTCCAGAAAACTGTCGTAACAATTATTCAATCTACAGTGACTACTACATCAGACCCCGCCCCTCAAGTTGTGCGAAGCACAATCTACAAAGTCATAACAAAGCGGCTCTGGTGAAACTAATAGCGGTCATCGAAGGCTGACATTTTATAACTTCAGTGGTCTTAGTTCATCCCCAGTTAACAAGAGAAAGCTCTTTCTTCTTAGAACAAAGCCAGCTAACAGATTTAGGAGAAAGGGTAGAACCAGAAAGAGCATCGTTTTTGCTGCTCCCATTTAAATAATTGATGCAGGCAAAGATCATCAATGAATGCTAAAACTACTCGGTGAAAGGTCCCTAGAGAACAGTACTTTCATGGTGCCAAAGTATCACCCTACAAATTATTTGTTTTTCAAAAAGAACCAAACACGTCTTTTTCTTTTTTCACTTAATTCTCCCATTATAGCTTTACTTATTTATACACTGTATTCATTCACCTCTGTATGAATGTATTTCTAAAACACACACACACAATACATCTAAAAGCGTGAGTTATAAATAGAAAAAGTACAAGGTAGGATCAAGATGCAGAATAGGAAGCCCTGAACTCCCCTCCTCCCGTGGACATGCTGAAACTACCACTCCATAGAGAGCAACTCTCTGAGAACGGATGACCCAAAGCCAAACAGGTTATAAGGGGGAAAGCACACAAAGATGGGTGGAGGGGCAGAGGTGCGGTCTAGTGAGGACCCACACCCCCAGTGAGGGAACCCACCAGCAGGAGGGGAAATCCCAGAGGCAAGGTTTTCCCTCAGGAGCTAGGGGTTCAAGCCCCACGTTGAGTCCCCCTATCCTTGGGAGCTGAGCCTGCATGATGCCTGGCTTTGAAAGTTGGGGTGTGTACATGTGGGAGAGCAGGGCAGCTGGGAAACTGAGACGCCTCTGTTTTCTTTAGAAATCTTTTAAAAAAATAATTGAAGTATAGTTGATTTATAATGTGTTAATTTCTGCTGTACAGCAAAGGGACTCAGTTATACATTTATTCTTTTTTATATTCTCTTCCATTATGATTTATCCCAAGACACTGAATAGAGCTCCCTGTGCTACATGCTACGACTTCATTGCTTCTCCATTCTATATATGATAGTTTGCACTTACTGACCCCAAACTCCCCATGCACCCCTGTCACATCCCCCTCCCCCTTGGCAAACACAAGTCTGCTCCCGCGTTTGTGGAGACTCACACGCATACTCCAAGTTCCAGTGCAGAGGCAGCGGTTTGAAAAATACCTGTCCGTGTGTGGAAAAGATCCATTGACCGCTTTTATTTTTATTAATTTTTACTGGAGTGTAGTTGCTTTACAATGTTGTGCTGGTTTCTGCTGTACAGGAAAGTGGATCAGCTATGTGTATACATACATCCCCTCTTTTTAGATTTCCTTCCCGTTTACACGGCCACAGAGCCCTGAGGAGGGTGCCTTGTGCTCTACAGGAGATTCTCATTTGCTCTCTATTTTATACATAATATCAGTAAATATGTCAGTCTCAATCTTCCAACTCACCCCACTCCCCCTTCCCCTCTTGGTATCCATAAATGTGTTCCCTACATCTGTGTCTCTATTTCTGCTTCGCAAATAAATTCATCTGTATCATTTTTTCTAGATTCTAGGTATAATCAATGACTACTTTTAGGGTGAGTGCCAAAGGGGCAAGAATATTTTGGAACTGTCTCTAGGGACGGGATTGCTGATGGGTTCCCCTCTACCTAGCTACCTTGCCATTTCTGATTCTGGCCAGCTGCCTTGGCAGCACTGGCCGCTCCCGCATCCCCTGTGGACTCCCCCTGGCTGCACCCCTCCACAGCGGCTCCCCCCGCCCCAACCCCGCACACTCAGAAGGCAGCCTTGGAAGGGACCAATGTCCTGACCACCCTTGTTCAGGCAGAAGGACCCCTTCCTTGGGGTCTTTCCAGCCCCTTTCCCTCCTTTAAAGTCTCCTGAGCTGTTATCATTTTCAAAATATATTCATACTTTACGTATGTAGATTTCTTTGCATATTACACATTGATTGCCTCTCTTGCTTCACTGGGATGTAGGCTCTGCCTTCCTATCTCCACTGAAGCATGATGGTGCTCAATAGGTTTGCGTAGCATTTGCTGAATGAAAGAGCTCATTGTACATTCATGGGAGGGCCATGGGCCTGATGCTGCTAGGACAATAGAAAACTGGATAAAAGGCAGCCTCTGCTCCCTGCAGACAGAGTCCACCTGCCTCCCTGCCTCTGCTCCCAGCACTGTTCACATCATCATTATCTCGCAAACATAGACCTTTTGTTTTTATTCCCCTTTCCCCTTTCTCATATTCTTTTTTTTTCTTAATGTCTTTAACTCTCACCCAATTATTCTAGGGAAATATCTATTCCTCCCTTAAAAGAAAACATTGTGACTAGTGAGCAGAGAAGGTGGTACTAGTAATTACATATTTATTAAGAGAAAGTCAAATTTGAAGAGAAAACAATAATAATAGTATTATCAGTTGGGAACATCTAGTAAGTGTTTGCCATATGCCTGACTCTCTGCCAGGCAATTTCTATGCGAGGTCTCGTTGACTCAGCACAGATAAGGACACCATGTCAGCAAGAAGTAACCTGTCCTGATCTCAGAGCCAGTAACTGGTCTGAACCAGTGTTGGTCTGATTCCAGCGCCTGAGCCATCCCAGGGGTAACAGAGGCTGTGCTGTCGTGTCTGCTGTAACCCTCGTGGGGGTTTCCTGCACCCCCGCCCCGCCACTGCCATTCACGTTCCTGCAGAGATCAACCCACTCTGACGTCAGCTCTTACACCTGAAAGGTGAGGCGTGCCTCTGGAAGGTTTTCACTCATTCCCCACGTCATTCATTGCAGTTAGCATTGTAATAGAAGCAGGACCTCCATGTTTGCGTATCTACTCACATATCAGACTTCAAAACCGGAGTGCCAAACCAGTGTCTGCTACCTGCTAGTGCTATCAAGGTGGGCAAGTTATTTAACCCTTCTTTTTTAAACTATTTTTAAAAAATTTCATTGGCGTTTAGTTGCTTTACAATTTTGTGTTAGTTTCCAGTGTATAGTAAAGTGAATCAGCTATACATATATATAGCTGATATATATACATATATTCCCTCATTTTTCGATTTCCGTCCCATGTAGGTCACCACAGAGCATTAAGTAGAGTTCCCTGTGCTATATAGTAGGTTTTTATTAGTCACCTGTTGTATACATGGTATCAATAGTGTGTATACGTCAATCCTAAGCCCCCGATTCATCCCCCTCCCCATTTTTAAAAATATTTCAGGAACTTTCAGTTTATTTTCTCTTCAATCCTCGTCCAGTGATTGTCAAACTTTTTCAGTTGGATCATGATTTTTTCAAATCTAATATTACTTAATATATTTTGTTGTTTAGTTGCTAAGTCATGTCCCACTCTTTGGCAACTCCATGGACTGTAGCTCCCCAGGCTCCTCTGTTCATGGGATTTTCCAGGCAAGAGTACTGGAGTGGGCTGCCATTTCGTTCTCCACTCCTTCATATTTTTAAAAGTATTTATCGGAGAGGTTTTATTTTTTCATTTAAAATAGATTATATCAATTGTCAAAGGAAATAAATTTGCTGGATAATTTCTTAGCCTTCTATTTCAATCTTCCTCTGCATACAAAGCCATATGCTAAAAAACTTCCCCAAACGTGTGACATTACCACCAATCTTTGATTAACAGAAGTAATGGAACTTCAGAAAGACTCTTTGCTGAATGATCCTAGAATAATTTGTAATCCATATAAAACTATCAGTTCAGTTCAGTTCAGTCACTCAGTCGTGTCCAACTCTTTGCGACCCCATGGACTGCAGCACGCCAGGCCTCCCTGTCCATCACCAACTGCTGGAGTCTACCCAAACTCATGTCCATCGAGTCGGTGATGCCATCCAGCCATCTCATCCTCTGTCGTCCCCTTCTCCTCCTGCCCTCAGTCCTTCCCAGCATCAGGGTCTTTTCAAATGAGTCACCTCTTCGCATGAGGTGGCCAAAGTATTGGAGTTTCAGCTTCAACATCAGTCCTTCCAGTGAACACCCAGGACTGATCTCCTTTAGGATGGACTGGTTGGATCTCCTTGCAGTCCAAGGGACTCTCAAGAGTCTTCTCCAACACCACAGTTCAAAAGCATTAATTCTTCGGCGCTCAGCTTTCTTTATAGTCCAACTCTCACATCCATACATGACCACTGGAAAAACCATAGCCTTGACTAGACGGACCTTTGTTGGCAAAGTAGTGTCTCTGCTTTTAAATATGCTATCTAGGTTGGTCATAACTTTCCTTCCAAGGAGTAAGCGTCTTTTAATTTCATGGCTACAATCACCATCTGCAGTGATGTTGGAGCCCCCAAAAATAGTCAGCCACTGTTTCCACTGTTTCCCCATCTATTTCCCATGAAGAGATGGGACCAAATGCCATAATCTTAGTTTTCTGAATGTTGAGCTTTAAGCCAACTTTTTCACTCTCCTCTCTCACTTTCATCAAGAGGCTCTTTAGTTCCTCTTCACTTTCTGCCATAAGGGTGGTGTCATCTGCATATCTGAAGTTATTGATATTTCTCCCAGCAATCTTGATTCCAGCTTGTGCTTCTTCCAGCCCAGTGTTTCTCATGATGTACTCTGCATATAAGTTAAATAAGCAGGGTGACCATATACAGCCTTGACGTACTCCTTTTCCTATTTGGAACCAGTCTGTTGTTCCATGTCCAGTTCTAACTGTTGCTTCCTGACCTGCATACAAGTTTCTCAAGAGGCAGGTCAGGTGGTCTGGTATTCCCTTCTCGTTCAGAATTTTCCACAGTTTATTGTGATTCACACAGTCAAAGGCTTTGGCATAGTCAATAAAGCAGAAATAGATGTTTTTGTGGAACTCTCTTGCTTTTTCGATGACACAGCGGATGTTGGCAATTTGATCTCTGGTTCCTCTGCCTTTTCTAAAACCAGCTTGAACATCTGGAAGTTCACGGTTCACATATTGCTGAAGCCTGGCTTGGAGAATTTTGAGCATTACTTTACTAGCGTGTGAGATGAGTGCAATTGTGTGGTAGTTTGAGCATTCTTTGGCATTGCCTTTCTTTGGGATTGGAATGAAAACTGACCTTTTCCAGTCCTGTGGCCACTGCTGAGTTTTCCAAATTTGCTGGCATATTGAGTGCAGCACTTTCTACTGATTCTAAAGTATAAAACTATAGTTTAACACTATTTCACCTCCCACACAGAAGCCAATTCTAAGTACATTGAGAGCTTAAGTAAAGAACGCAAAATTCAAATTATTTAGTCCTCCTGAACCTTAGGTTATGCATGTGTGAAATGGGGAGAATGACGCCAGGGCTCCAGAGTGACATGAGTAACCTCAGATGTGTCTGTAGGAACAACACGGCTGCTGCGTGCGCTGGGTCACCGCCCTCATGTCTCCTGCCTTGACTCTGATTCTTCCACTGCAGCTTATACAGGACTTCAGCTATGCCACGTGTTACCTATTACGTGTTGAATTAGTCAGCTGTTACTGTACAACAAATGACTCCAGATTTTGCAGCCTAAAGCAATACACATCTATTGTCTCAAAGTTTCTATGGGTCAGGGATCTGGGCACGGCTTCCCGGGGGCATTCTGGCTCAGCCCCACCGTGTGGTTACAGTGAGGATGGCAGCCGGCCTGCAGTCAACTCAAGGGCAAGAATCTGCCTCCGAGCTCATTCACGTGGCTGCTGCCACGCTTCAACAGACCGCCTTCCAGGCTTATTTAAGTGGGTGTCTCTGCAGGGCCGTCTCAGGCCGTGGCGGCTGGCTCCCCCCAGAGCAAGTCGCCCTAAGACAGAAGGAGACAGGACACCCAAGATGGGAGTCGTGGCTTTTTACAATTGAATCACGTCTCACGAATTTTGCTGCCTTTTGATTCATTAGAAGCAACTCAATCAATCCAGCCAACACTTGAGAGGAGGGCATAACACTAGAAGCTCTGTTATGCACTGAGATGGGGAGATCGCTGGGGCCCTGTGAGAGTCTGCCTGCCGCGTGGTTTAGTCCTACAGACCTAGCCCGGGGACTGTGACGTGTCCAGTTGTATTTCATCACTTTCATAAGAAAGTGAGTCCTGTCTTTCCGTAAGAGATTTGCACACTATGAAAACAAAAACATTGCTAAGCAGTGTGACCGGCTGTCCCAGAAGAGCTTCGACACACCCCACAAAAAAACAATAATTACGACTTCTTTTGTGTAATCTTAGAACTTATCACACCATCTGTACCTCTCAATTCCCACTCTAATTGTACTTTTCCTCTGAGCTGGTTTGTTTCTTAAAAACCATTTCCCCTTTGGCTGTCTCCTCCGTACGTTTTCCACTTCCTCCTCTTTGGTCTCCACACACACACACACACACACACACACACACACACACACACACACTCCAGCTTCCTTCCTCAGGGAGCCCCGAAGATCAGGTAGGTAGTCATGGTGACATGGAAACATCACTCCCAGCCCACATGGGGAAGGCAACTTGTTTATTATTCCCAACTAAGGCACAGTGAGCTGCAGCCACCTCCCCAGGGTGGAGTGTTATGCCCCTGGGTGATCTTGGCTCTTCTCCCCTCTCTGTCCTGCTGGCTTCCCCTTAGCTATGGCACTGCCTAGTTGCATTAGCCTCCCAAGAGGTATGACATAGATCATATCTGATAGTTGCATCCTTTCAGGTTTTAAAGATAGATTATACTGTATAAATACTAAATTATATATGATGTAACTAGATAAACATATCATAAATACTAAATCAGAATTATAAATATTAACAATTTATAAGTAGGAAAGCATACCTTGTATAAAAACACAACCTGCTTGGAGATTAAGAAGGTCAATACAACAATTTGACATTTTGTGTTCTTCCATCTCTATGAATTACAGAGAGTCTATTTTATTAGGGAGAGCATTTAATTACTGGGTTGTTGGTGACAGTCAATCACTCTATTAAACTTAACAATTTCTGTTTTTGAAGTATTCTTTCTCAGTAAAGTAGAGAGAAATGAGGAGCCAGATGAACATAGAAGGGACTGTAGGGGGCTATGAACAGGTGACTATTCTGAGGCAAATAGATTTGATGATGACAGTTACACTGGGAAGAGGAAAAGTAATCATGGAAAAATGCAGATGCCCTGGCTGTGAATCATGAAAGACAAACACTTGCAAAAATGAAAACCTGATATCATGTTTCCTTATGATGGATTTTGTGCCATTTACTTTTGCTAAAAAGTATACTGAGCAGACTGCCGTTTACTTTTGCTAAAAGGTATACTGAGCACAGGCCTGGAAAAGGTCAGTTTTCATTCCAATCCCAAAGAAAAGCAATGCCAAGGAATGTTCAAACTACTGCCCAATTGCACTCATCTCACACGCTAGCAAAGTAATGCTCAAAATTCTCCAAGCTAGGCTTCAACAGTATGTAAATCAAGAACTTCTAAATGTTCAAGCTGGACTTAGAAAAGACAGAGGAACCAGAGATCAAATTGCCAACATCTGTTGGGTCATTGAAAAAGCAAGAGAATTCCAGAAAAACATCTACTTCTGCTTTATTGACTGTGCCAAAACCTTTGTGTGGATCACAACAAACGGGAAAATTCTTCAAGAGATGGGAATATCAGACTACCTTACCTGCCTCCTGAGAAATCTGTTTGCAGGTCAAGAAGCAACAATTAGAAACCAGACATGGAATAATGGATTGGTTCCAAATTTGGAAAGGAGCACATCAAGGCTGTATATTGTCACCCTGCCTATTTAACTTATATGCAGAGTACATTATGAGAAACGCTGGGCTGGATGAAGCACAAGCTGGAATCAAGATTGCCAGGAGAAATATCAATAACCTCAGATATGCAGATAACATCACCCTTACAGCAGAAAGTGAAGAGGAACTAAAGAGCCTCTTGATGAAAGTGAAAGAGGAGAGTGAAAAAGTTGGCTTAAAACTCAGCATTCAAAAAATGAAGATCATGGCATCTGGTCCTATCACTTCATGGCAAATAGATGGGGAAACAATGGAAACAGTAACAAGACTATTTTCTTGGGCTCCAAAATCACTGCAGATGGTGGCTGCCACCATGAAATTAAAAGACACTTGCTCCTTGCAAGAAAAGTTATGAACAACCTAGACTGCATATTAAAAAGCAGAGACATTACTTTGCCAGCAAAAATCCATCTAGTCAAGGCTATGGTTTTTCCAGTAGTCATGTATGGATGTGAGAGTTGGACTATAAAGAAAGCTGAGCGCCAAAGAATTGATGCTTTTGAACTGTGGTGTTGGAGAAGACTCTTGAGAGTCCCTTTGACTGCAAGGAGATCCAACCAGTCAATCCTAAAGGAAATCAATCCTTAATATTCATTGGAAAAACTGATGCTGAAACTGAAACTCCAATACTTGGGCCACCTGATGTGAAGAGCTGACTCATTGGAAAAGACCCTGATGCTGGGAAAGATTGAAGGTAGGAAGAGAAGGGGATGACAGAGGATGAGATGGTTGGATGGCATCACCGACTCGATGGACATGAGTTTGAACAAGGTCTGGGAGTTGGTGATGGACAGGGAGGCCTGGCATGCTGCAGTCCATGGGGTCACAAAGAGTCGGACATGATGAGCGACTGAACTGAACTGATCCTGAGCAGAACATTTTATGGAATAAAAAGAATCATTGTCCTTTTAATAGTAGTTGTCAGAGACCTTAGACGCTTTGTCATCCCATCTGCTCTGGGTAGAGATGAGAAACTGAGACACAGGCGAGGAGAGTCTTCTAATGGCCAATGCTATTTGCTGAAAAGCCAGGACTGACACTCACTGAACTCCTGATTCAGTGGCTTTTGTTAGTAATTTTATTTTACAGTCTAGAAGAGAATTGGTTGAAGTTTTTCTTATAAATGTAAGTTAGTTATTTTCTATATCATTTAAGATGTTACAAATATGAAATAAGCCCATTATATAGCACAGGGAACTATAGTCAATATCCTGTGATAAACCATAATGGAAAAAAATATGAAAAAGAATGTACATATAACAGAATCACCTGTTGTACAGCAGAAATTAATACAACATTGTAAGTCAATTAGGCTTCAATAAAATAAATTTAAAAAATATGAAACAAACTTATCAAGTGAACTTTCCTTATATCTGTATGTGGATTTTACAAGTTGTGCTTTCAATGTGAATTTTCCTCAATCCTTGTTATACAGCAGGCCTAAGAGAGATTCAAACTCCCTGGTGAGGGGTTATGTTCTGATTGGCTCAGGACTTGCACAGAGTAATGTTTTCACTGGTGTTGAATATCATATTCAAGACTAATGCATTAGATGTCTATCTACAAAATTATATGAAACAAGTTTTTGGTAAGTAAAGCTCAATTTCAGTATATTAAAATAATGATCCATTTAAACCCTGCAGTAAATTGTTTTGGCAAAGCAATAGATTGAGAGAATGCGTCTCCTCAAATTTGCTATAAGATTAGGTATTCTCATGCTTGATTTTCTTAGAGGTTGTGTTGTCTTCCTACAAATTGATTCAGGTTATACCAAGCGATAGATTTATAATAATATCAGTAACTGATATTTCTATCCAAATGCTTAAATCTTTATCCCTTTTAAGGTACTAGTAGAATTAATAAAAATAAATGTACTTGCATACTAATTGTTCAACATATTAAAAAATAAAATTGTTACAAGATAATGCCTTTAAAAATATTTCTCCCTCATGTTTAGTGGGGGAAAATGGAAAATAAATAATTTTTAGTTGATCCAGTAATGTAAAATACTAAGAATAAATTAGAATTGAGGAGACTTCTGAATGGTTTATTAAGTAAAGAAATATGGTTGAATAAAATCTAAGTGTTATACTTTTAAATATATAAATATTTATAACTTTATACATATATATGATTTATCTTTATTATTTGGTTAATAGTATAACTGGAAAATGAAAAATAAGCTATTTGGTACTATTAAACAGTTAATTTGTTTTTGTAGATAGCCTGGAAATCCACAGTTATCTTTCTTTTCTTTAAGAAAGCTTCATTAGAGATGTCCACTCTCATCACTTTTATTCAATGTAGCTTTGGAAGTCCTACCTATAGCAATCAGACAAGAAAAAGAAGTAAAGGGAATCCAAATTGGAAAAGAAGAAGTTAAACTGTCGCTGTCTGCAGATGATGATACTATACATAGAAGATCCTAAAGATGTTACCAGAAAACTACCAGCACTCATCAGTGAATCTGGTAAGGTTGCAGGTTACAAAATTAATGCACAGAAATCTGTTGCATTTCTATACACTAACAATGAAAGATCAGAAAGAGAAATTCAAGAAACAATTCCATTTACCATCATATCAAAAAGAATAAAGTACCTAGGAACAAAGCTACCTAAGGAGACAAAAGACCTTATTCTGAGAACTGCAAGATGCTGATGAAAGAAATCAAATAAGACATAAACAGATGAAAAGATATATCATGTCTGTGGATTGGAAGAATCAATATTGTCAAAATGACTATACTACCCAAGGCAATCTATAGATTCAATGCAATTCCTATCAAATTTCCAATGGCATTTTTCACAGAACTAGAACAACAACAACAAAAATCTCAAAATTTGTATGGAGACACAAAAGAGCTCAAATAGCAAAAGGAATCTGGAGAAAGAAAAACTGAGCTGGAGGAATCAGGCTCCCTGTCTTCAGATTATACTATGAAGCTACAGTCATCAAAACAGTATGATACTGGTACAAAAATAGAAATATAGATCAATGGAAAAGAATAGGAAACCCAGAAATAAGCCCATGCACCCATGGACAATTAATCTGTGACAAAGGAGGCAAGTCTAATGTTAGAAAGACAGTCTCTTCAACAAAAGAGACTGGGAAAACTGGACAGCCACATGTAAAAAAATGAAATTAGATCATTCTTTAACTCCATACACAAAAATAAGCTCAAAATGGATTAAAGACCTAAATGTGAGACCAGACACTATGAAACTCCTGAAGGAAAACATAGGCACAGCACTCTCTGACATAAATCACAGCAACATCTTTTCTGATCTGTCTCCCAGAATAATGGAAATAAAAATAAATAAATAAATGGGACCTACTTAAACTCAAAGGTTTTTGCACAGCAGAGGAAACAATAAACAAAACAAAAAGGCAATTCACAGATTGGGAGAAAATATTTGCAAATGTGATTGATAAGGGATTAGTCTCTAAAATGTACAAACAGCTCATGATGCTTAACAGCATCAAAACAAACAAGGCATTCAAAAAATGAGCAGGAGACCTAAAAGAACATTTCTCCAAAGAAGATATACAGGTGGCCAACAGGCACATGAAAAGATGTTCAACATCACTAATTATTAGAGAAATGCAAATCAAAACTACAATGAGATATCATCTCACACAAGCCAGAATGGCTGTCATCAAAAAATCCACAAACAATAAATTCTGAAGAGGGTGTGGAGAGAAGGAAACACTCCTCCACTGATTGTGGGGATGTAAACTGGTATAGTCACTATGGAGAACAATGTGTGTGTGTGTGCTCAGTCACTAAGCTGTGTCTGACTCTTTGAGACCTCTTGGACTGTAGCCTACCAGGCTCCTCTGTCCATGGAATTTTCTAGGCAAGAATACTTGCATGGGTTTCCATTTCTTTCTCCAGGGGATCTTCCAGACCCAGGGATCAAACCCATATCTCTTGTGTCTCCTGTGTTGGCAGGTGAATTCTTTACCAACATGCCACCTCCTTAAAAAACTAAAAACAGAGTTACCGTATGACCCTGGGTATGCCAGGGTATACATGCCCACTCCTGGTATATATCCAGAGAAAAACATGATCCAAAAAGATGCATGCACCCCAATGTTCATTGCAGCACTATTTACAATAGCCAAGACATGGAAGCAACTTTAATGTCCATCGACAGAGGAATGGATAAAGAAGATGTGGTACACATATACAATGGAATATTACTCAGCCAATTAAAAAGAATGAAATAATGCCATTTGCAGCAACATAGATGGACTTAGAGCATGTCATATTGAGTGAAGTAAGTCCGACAGAGAAGGAGAAATATTTTATGACATCCCTTATATGTGGAATCTAAAAACAAATGATACAAAGGAACTTACAAGACTCATAGACTTCGAGAACAATCTTATGGTTGCCAGGGGAAAGGATGGGAGAAGGGATAGTTAAGGGAGTTTGGATGGGCATGTATACATGGCAATATTTAAAATGGATAAACAGAAAGGACCTATTGTATAGCACGTGGAACTCTGCTCAATGTTTTGTGGCAGCCTGGATGGGAGGGGGTTTGGGGGAGAATGGATACATGTATATATATGGCCGAATCCCTTCACTGTTCACCTGAAACTATCACAACATTGTTTGTTATTCGGCTATATTCCAATACGAAATAAAAAGTTGAAAAGAAAAAAGGTTCATTAGCATCCCAGTCTTAGATGGCAGCATAGGAATCTCCTGAACTTAACTCTTTCCCTGGATGCACTAAATCTATTCCTCTAAAAGAAATCCAGAAACCATCTGAGTAATGTCTCTACATTGGGCAGATGAGAAAATAGCCATATTGAAATGGGCCTTGGCACACTCTTCAATTACTGGGAGCCACTAAGAACAAAGAAGGCAGTTTGAATGATCACAAAGACTTGAGAGGAACACACAGCTCAGGCCAGGCTGAGTGATAAGGATAATCTCTCAGACAAGGCCACTCTGTCAAACTGAAAAGTGACTATTTTACCTAAGGCAGAGAGAGTCAAAGAAAATGAAGAAAAAGAAAAATATATTCCAAAAAAAGATATGATAAAACTCTAGCAACAGACCTTAATGAAATATAGATAAGTGATATACCTGATAAGGAATTCAAAATAGCAGTCAGAAATACGCTTACTGAAGTCAAGAAAGCAATGCACGAACAAAGTGAAAATTTCAACAAAGAATATAATGAAGCACACAAAAGAAAGAACGGAGCTGAAGAGAGCAACAATTGAACTGAAACATTCAATAGATAGAGAAAGAAAAAATCAGAGAATTCAAAGAATGAGCAGTGAATCTCATCCAATCAGAAGAGCAAAAAGAGAAGAAAAGAGTGAAAAGAAAATAGAAGAAAAGATAGCTTGAGAGATTTATGGAGCAACACCAAGTGGACCAATATTCACATAATAGGGGTGCAGGAGGAGAAAAGAGAAAAATGGGCAGAAAGGTTATTTGAAGAAGCAGTGGCTGAAAGCTTCCCTAACGTGGGGAAGGAAATAAACATCCATATTAGCAAAATGAGGGATAAAAAATCATGAGGTCATTTTGATAGATACAGAAAAAGAAAGTGACAAAATTCAACATTCATTTATAATAAAATGAACTCAATGAACTGGGTGTAGAGGGCACACAGTTCAGCATAATAAATTCTATATGTGAGTCACTCAGTTGTGTTCAACTCTTTGCGACCCCACGAACTGTAGCCCACCAGGCTCCTCTGTCCATGGGATTCTCCAGGCAAGAATACTGGAGTAGGGGTAGCCATTTCCTTCTCCAGGGGATCTTCCCTACCCAGGATCAAAGCTGAGTGTCCTGCACTGCAGGCAGATCTTTACCGTCTGAGCACCAGGGAAGCCCCCTATATGTGATAAGCCCACAGTTAACCTAGTATTCAATGGTGAAAAGCTGAAAGATTTCCTCTAAGATCTGGAACAAGACCAAATGCCCACTGTTACCACTTTTATTCAGTACAGCATTAGGAGATCTAGTCAGAGCAATTAGGTAAGAATAAAAAGGCCTCCAAATCAGAAAGAAGGTGTAAAACTCTATTTGCAGATGACATGATATTATATAGAGATAAAAACTCCACCAAAAACTGTTAGAACTAGTAACAAATTCAGTAAATTTTCAGGATACAAAGTTAATAGACCACAATCAGTTGTATTTCTATTCATTAACAATAGACTGTCAGAAAGAGGGCTTCCCTTGTGGTTCAGCTGGTGAAGAATCCGCCTGCAATGTGGGAGACCTGGGTTCAATTCCTGGGTTGGGAAGATACCCTGGAGAAGGGAAAGGCTACCCACTCCAGTATTTGGCCTGGAGAATTCCATGGATTGTATAGTCCATGGGGTCGCAAAGAGTCAGACGTGACTGAGTGACTTTCACTTTCACATCAGAAAGAGGATTTAAGAAAACAATTTTTTTACAATTGCATCAGAAAGAATGAAATACCTAGGAATAAATTTAACCAAGGTAGTGAAAGTGTACACCAAAAGACATGGATTAAAGAAACTGAATGAGACGCAAATACATGGAAAGATATTTCATGTTCATGGATTGGAAGAATTATATTGTTAAAATGTCCATGTTACCCAAAGCAATCTACAAAGTCAATGCAATTCATATCACAATTCCAATGAAATTTTTCACAGAAATAGCACAAGCAATCCTAAAATTTGTATGCAACCACCAAAAACTCTGAAAAGTCAAAGCAACTTTGAGAAAGAAGAATGATGCTGAAGGCATCAAGTGTCCTTGTTTCAAACTATGTCACAAAGCTATAGTTATCAAAACAGTATGGTACTGGTATAAAAACAGATACATCAATCAATGTAAAAGAATAGAGAGCCCAGAAATAAATCCATTGATTTACAACAGAGCCTAGAATATACAATGGTGAGAGGATTGTCTTTTCAGTAAATGGTGCTGTGAAAACTGAACATCCCTTTCTTATACCACACACAAAAATCAAACAGAGAAAGGCAAATACTACATGGTATCATTTATATGCTGAATCTTTAAAAAAAAAATTCAAGCTCATAGAAACAGAGTAGAAAGGTGGTGGTTTGCCAGAATAGAGTGAGATTGGTAAAAGGGCACAAACTTTCAGTTATAAGATGAATAATGTCTTAGTATCTAATGTAAAATATGATGTATATAGTTGATAACACTGTATTATATAAATAGAATTTGCTAAGAAATTAGATCAGAAATCTTCTCACCAAAAAAAAGGAGAAGAAGAAAAAGACAAGTATGCTAATTAACTAGATGAAGGAATACTTTTGCATGTGTAATCAAATCGCCATTATATACACATTAAATATTTTATAATTTTATATGTCCATTATACCTCAATTAAACTAAATTTTTTATAAAAAGCTTTATCAGTAACCTCACAAAGTTTTACTCTGACAGGGCATAAAAGATACTATTTCTCCAATCAAGCTTACATCAATTTTATGGATGGTGCAAACTTCACTGGAGAAACATGACCTTTTCTAGATTTATTTTAGTGAACTGATCAACATACTTTTATTAGCAGTGGTATTTGAATTGTTTGAATCATTAGAAGGGGCACAGTTCTGCTCATTGATATCTTTTTCTCTTATTTTTTATGCAGTGAGTCTTGGCTTTCAGTGAAGACTTAGTATCCATGCTACTTTAATTTATACAGTAGGCATTATAACTATAGGAGTAATATAAGAAAAGGATGACTTGTAGGACCTTCTTAAGTCCTTTGTGGATGAAGTTGAAAAATAAATGAACCAAGTAATGAAGCCTCTGTGTTTATCTAAATGACTAAAAATTACATTTCAGTCCAGTGAGATGAGGTATGTTATGGTTCTTTAAAATGCATTGAGATTTCCCTGGCAGTCCAGTGGTTAAGACTCTGTGCTTCCGTTGCAGGGAGCACAGATTTAAAGTAAACTAAAGAGCATTATACAAATGGACATCATCGCCCCAACCTGAGGAAGGGTGCTTGGGAGCCTCCTCTAGGCTTTGCCTGACATGTTCTGTTTTTTGGAGAAGGAAGCTGTGAAACAGAGACAGAAAAAAAAACATGGACTCAGTGGTGGGTGCTATAGTTTTTACTGGGCTCCTCTGGTATATTTTCTTTCATGTTGAAAAACGTTACAGTCTAACTTCTCCCAATTCAATAATTTACATACTGTTTACCCAAACAGAGTACACAGGCCACAGGCTTTATTTTGGCTGGTGACTGAGGAAAGAACGCTGACAGTGAGTAATGCCTAATGTCATTTACTGTGGCACAGAAAGCTCTTTCCAACTACATTAATGCAGTTTTCTTGACAGCTTTTTGAGGGTGGCATTTCTCATCTCTTTTGAAGATATAAAGAAAATGAATGCTGGAGTTAGTATGAATCACCCAAGATCTCGTCCCTAGTTAGCAGCAGATGCAAAAATTCAAGGCAAAATTATGAGTTCTTTACACCAGCCTACATGACAGACAGTGCTTGGCTCATCTCCACCAAGGCAAAATGTTGTTCAATATTTGTCTCATTGTGAGCACATTTATAAGACTGAGAAAAACAGAGGAGCCGATAAGCTGAACTGCTCATTTGTTACTTCTCTGAATGGAAGAGCAGATTAAAGTCTTCATCATGTGAAGTTTTAGACTGCTTACATATATTACAACCTATGAAGCTGGATAAACAAAGGATTATGATTAATGATTATTAATTAATTATAATTAATCATAATGATTAATTATGATTATTAATAAAAAACAGAAAACAGTGACCAAGTGGTTACCCTTGGACCGACCTTCCCACAGACAACAATGATAATGTTGGACAAAACGTTAAGAAAAAGCTATCTGGGCTTTCGCTGCTGGTCCAGTGGTGATGGCTTTGAGCTCCCACTGCAAGAGGGCGTGGGTTCAATCCCTACTCAGAGAACTAAGATCCAACATGAAAAAATAAGTAAACATAAAATATAGGGGAAGAAAGAATGAGAAAAAACTATCTGAGGGTCCTGGAGAGTGGCCACCAAGCGGAGACTGAAGGGGAGTCTACACCAGGAAGGGGAAGGGACACTCGGTGAGGTTTTGTTTCATGGTTTCCACAAGTGTAGCCATTATTTTCTATTGCACAGAGCAGATAATATTTCTTCTATATATTGAAACAGACAAAGTTTAGAGCAGTCTGGTCAGGGTTGGGGTGACCAAGGCAGTTGGGAAGTGAGAGGAGGAGCCTCAGAAGGGGTTGAGTGACAGTCCATCCATCCATCCATTCATCCATCTATCACCTGCTCAGTTGCGTCTGACTCTTTGCGACCCTATGGACTGTAGCCCATCAGGCTCCTCTGTCCATGGGGTTGTCCAGGGAAGAATACTGAAGTGGGTTGCCATTTCCTCCTCCAAGGGATCTTCCTGACCCAGGGATTGCACCTGCTTCACCTGTGTCTCCTGTATTTCAGGTGGATTGTCTTCTGTACTTCAGGTGGATTCTTCACGGCTTGAGTGGTGAAGGCAGCCCCTGAGTGAGAGTGGGTGCTCTCGATTCTGCATCAACTCTGTCCCTCTCTCTGGCGACCTTTCATTATGCATATGCAGTTCAGTTTCCAAGAATCCCAGTTAAGAATAAACTAACTCAACACACGGAGAAGGCAATGGCACCCTACTCCAGTACTCTTGCCTGGAAAATCCCATGGACGGAGGAGCCTGGTAGGCTACAGTCCACGGGGTCGCTAAGAGTCAGACAACTGAGCAACTTCACTTTCACTTTTCCCTTTTATGCACTGGAGAAGGAAATGGCAACCCACTCCAGTATTCTTGCCTGGAGAATCCCAGGGACGGCGGAGCCTGGTGGGCTGCTGTCTATGAGGTCGCACAGAGTCCGACACGACTGAAGCGACTTAGCAGCAGCAGCAGCAACTCAACACAAAATTTCAGCTACATCCAGCAGAGAAGATAAGATGCTATAGATCGAGTGTGTGTTCCCCTAAATTTATATCTTGAAATGTAATCCCCAATATGATGGTATATAGAAGTAGAGCAATTGGATGGTGATTAGATCATGAGGGTGGCACTCTCATAAATAGGATTAGGGCCCTTATAAAAGAGACCCCAGAAAGCTCCCCTGGTCTCCTTATACTGTGTGAGAACACAGTGAAAAGATGATCCTTTGTGAACCAGGAAGCAGGTCCTTACCTGACATCGTATCTACTGGTGCCCTGATCTTGGACTTCCCCACCTCAAGAACTGTGAGAAGTATATATTTTTTTGTTTATGAATCACTAAGTATATGGTAGTTTTTTAAATCTTGAATGGACTAAAACACAAGAGTTTGGAGTTTGATTTCATCCAAGCTGACTGTGTGCTAAAACAAAACAAAATTAGTTCGCTTTGGAGGAATATAACAGAATCCAGAGACTCTATCATTCATAATGTTTGGGATACAGTTAAAAATTACTAGGCATAAGAAGGGACAGGAAAGCAAGACTCACATTTAATAAAAGACTAAATTTGTTAAATATTCCCAATAAAATATGAGATGGGGGATAGAATATTAATGTACAGGAAATCAACTTTCCTCCTGGCTCAGATGGTAAAGAATCCATCTGCAATGTGGGAGACCTGGATTCAATCCTTGGGTTGGGAAGATCCCTTGGAGATCTGTTAGGGGAGGCATGGTAACCCACTCCAGTATTCTTGCCTGGAGAATCCCCATGGACAAAGGAGCCTGGCGGGCTACAGTCCATGGGGTCGCAGAGTCAGACATGACTGAGCGACTAAGCACGAGCACGCGCACACACACATACACACAACAAGATGTCAAAGGGATTTTAGGGTGGTGACTTTAATTCTGACTATAAAGGTGGCTGAATTCTAAACAAATTTATCCCTTAGGTTAGGTTCTCAGGCTTCTTGAAGGATTTGGATGTCTTTCCAAATTTGCATAAGAATCACACAGCCCTCTGGGAGACCTATACCTCAGCTCCCCCAAGCTTGAATTTAAGGATCTTTTCTAGAGATTATACATCTTCACTGTCTGGAGTACCATCTGTGGAGCATGATAAGTACATTTACAAGTTATCGGTCTCTGTGTAACAAATTACCCCAAATATAAGCAGCTGAAAATAAGAAAACATTTGTTTCATACAGTTTCTGAGAGTTAGGAGTCCAGGAGACCCTTAAAGTGGTCCTGGGTCCAGATCCATCATGCTGTTGCAGTTAGGGGATTGGCTGGTTCTGTAATCATTTGTAGGCATGACTGAGACAGGAGGGTTGGCTTCCAAGTCTACTCACTCAGCTATGGGCAAGATAGTCATGTGGGTCTCTCTATGGGGCTGCACAACACAGCTGCTGGTTTCTCCAAAATGAGTGATACAAAAGACAAAGATAGATGTTGATTACACAGATTGACTAGTACATAGTGAATATTGATTGACTGAATAGATGTGTGCCTGACACTCTGCTAAGCATTTTACTTACATCATATTATTTAATCCTCAAACAACTCATGGACCATTGTCCTCATTTGTGCTGATAAAACTGAGGCTTATAAAAGTGAAACAACCTATCTAACTCAACAAAGCTGAAAGTTGGACTTCTCTAGCCCCAAAGTGTTCACATTGAAAATTAATTGCATTATTCCAAACAAAATTAGATTTCTATGGTTATTTACATTTTAACTTGAGTCAAAACATTTACACAGAAGGAAAGAAATTAGAATTTTTGTCAGTAGGGAAACCCTCAAACTCTTCAGGAAGATAAAGAATTGATTCTCTAATTCTCCACTTCACAAAGCGTTTTCATTTTTTCTCTATTACCACACTAACGTTTCAGATTCTTGGCAGATCTTTGAAAATGAGGAAATTCAAGAATTCTGCCACTGGCTTTCCAAAGATTCAAGGCAATTTGATCATTCAGTGTACATATAGGGCTATGGTAGTTGTTGGGGGTCTACAGAGCAAGTGAAACCTGTGGTCCAAGAGGTCACAATCTTTTGGAGATTAAGTAAAAATAATCTAATATATGGAAGTGTAAGTGCCATGGAGAGGCACATAGGGAATGCTTCTTGAGGTTCGGAGTCTTAAAAAGATCAGCCTCATTTTAAAAACATTTGGTGTTTATGATAATAACCTAGTGTGATAATTCTGGAAATCAACAGATGATGAAGATGAGGGGGCCAGGTCTCCTTTATTTTTATTTTTAAGCAGTTGGAAAACTTACAAGGCCAGTGACTTGCTTATCTTTTTAGACCTAGGCTCTCAGGCAGGAACCAGCCTCTCACCAAAGGTGTCACAAAGTGGGTTTCTGGAATGTGAGAATGAAGGAAGGGTGACTAAGGTTCAAAGTCCAGGTAACCTCCCTTGAGAATGCAGAAATCAAGCCAGGACAAACAAAAGACAAGGTGGACTGGGTAGGGCAGTGGAGTTAAGACACTGATTGGAATTAGAGTTAAGGTGATAATGCCGGGGTAGAAACAGACAAGGCCATGGTACTTGGACCAGTCCTCATTGATTGGAAAGTGAAAAGCTTTCCTAGCAGAGTTGAAATGATGAACTGTTCTCCCTACTCACCCCACAGACTGTCCCATGCACATTTGGAACTGAGACCACTTATGCCTTGCAAAAACTAGTTTCAGACCCAAATTTGCTTTGACCACAGAGCATGCTCAGTTCTTAGTCTTCTGCAGAAATGTGGATTCCTTGACTTCAGACTCCTTGACTAGCTTCTGCAGTTTGGGGGCAGGGTGGTAGAGCTTCAGGGGTGTGTATGGGGGGAGAGCTTGAAGTACTGTCTTGATAAAGGTCACAGGTCAAGTTCACTTGAAGGGGAAGGTGTGAGGACGAAGGGGCGCCCAAGTGGGAAGTCAGAGTTGACCCCGAGGAAACAATCCATCAGTGTGATTGGTTTTGACCCGGTCAGCAGCCTTTTGCCAAGGAGCCAGTGTGGTTATTCGGAGACAGGAAGAGGTTAAGTTCAGGATGCTGACCCTAGTCCTTTGATACGAATAAGGAAGGGCAAGGTCATGGTCACCCAGTAGCGAGCTTCCTGAGACCTCCGCAGCTACTCCTTCTGGGGCCGTAATCTACCCTTTGCAAGAGACTAGGTGTTGGTGGAGAAACGCAGGAGCCAGACGGAGGATGCTCACCTGGCAGCCCCCTCCCCCCTCCCCTGCTGTTCCCTCCAGTCCAGGCTGGTCCCCAGGGGCCAACGTCCGGCCAGACACGTCCGGCCGTCTGGCCGGGCTGCAATGGGCTCAGAAACCCATCTTTGCTTGCTCGTTTGTGTCTATGGGCTGCCCATGGGGTGCCTTCCCCTCTGAGTGAGTGAAGTTGCTTAGTCGTGTCCGACTCTTTGCGACCCCATGGACTGTAGCCCACCAGGCTCCTCTGTCCATGGGATTCTTCAGGCAAGAATACTGGAGTGGGTTGCCATTTCCTTCTCCAGGAGATCTTCCCGACCCAGGGATTGAACGCGGGTCTCCAGCATTGGAGGCAGACGCTTTAACCTCTGAGCCACCAGTGAGGCTCCCCTCTATGAGGGTCTCGCAGACTCCCTGACGCCTATGTCCTTGGCGGTTTGGTAAAAAGGGTCTCCTTTCACTGCGTGGAGAGACGAGGGTTATCGAGGACGCTACGGCGGCCTGCAGGCGGTGCCCGCGGGCCGGAGGGCGGCCCGCTCACCTGTGGGGCCGCCGGAGCATCGCGCATGCCGGCGCGGGGGGGCAGAAAAGTTGCGCGGCAGAGACGCCTCAAACGCGCCCGGAACCCGGAGCTCGGGGGCGCCCAGGGCGCGCAAGGTACGCTCCAGGGCGGCGCCTCCCGACCCCGGAAGGGAAAGTGGTTTCGGGGCGAGGGGAGCGGGAGAGTGAGATACGCGCAGCTATCTCAGAAGTTGTCCCGCCGCCCGCCGCGCCCCTCTCCCCGCCGCACCCCCTCAGAGGGGCTCCCTGGACACGCCCAGGGGCCCAGCCCGAGCCGGGGGCGCACCACCAGCGCCCGGCTGCGGCGGCGCAGACCCTCGGACTCCGGGCCGCCGGGAAAGCCCGGAACGGAGCGGCCCTCGGGCGGGAGCGCCCCGCGCGCGCCCCTCGGCGCGCATGCGCAGTGGCGAGGCGGCCGCGGGGCGTCGGAAGCGGGGCCCGCGGTGGGCGGGGCCCGCGGTGGGCGGGGCGCGTCGGAAGCGGCGGCGGCGGCGGCGGCACGGGGTGGGCGGGGCCCGGAGTGGGCGGGGCTCCCTCCGAAGTGCCTGCGCGCGGCTGCGAGCGCGGAGCCCGGCGCGAGGCGCCAACGAGCGAGCCCTGGGGCCGACGGGCGCGCGGGTGCGCGGCGGGCGGAGCGCGGCCGCCGGGCGGGCGCGGAGCCCGGGTCTCGGCGGCGCGGGCCCCGGCGGCGGGCGGCGATGTTCCACTGCATCCCGCTGTGGCGGTGCAACCGTCATGTGGAGACCATCGACAGGCGCCACTGCTCGCTGCTCTACGTGCCCGAGGAGGTCTACCGCTACGCCCGCAGCCTGGAGGAGCTGCTGCTGGACGCCAACCAGCTCCGCGAGCTGCCGGAGGTGAGTGCGGCCTCACCTGCGCGCCCCGCCGCCTCGTCCCCTCCTTTCCGCTCCCCTTTCCGTCTCCTGGGCCACCTGGGGGCCTGGCCGCCAGGTCCCGCGGGCAAGACGTCTACCTGCGCTCACCTGCTGCTTCCTCCTCAAAGTTCCTTTTCTTTCTGTCCCGAGCGACCTGCTGTGGTCGCCGGAGCATGTGCGCTTTGGGGAGACGTCCTGTGCAGACACGCCGTCTAGATACACATCTAGGGACCAGCGCCCGGCACCTGTGAGCGGGCGAGTGCGGGGCCAGGCGGCCCGGGACGGTGCCCGGCTGGGAGAGCCCGGCCCGGCGTCCGGCTCCCGGGGCCGGTCTCCTCGGCCCCGCCACGCCGCGATCGCCGGCCGGGGCGCGGCTCCCCTCTGGCCCGGGCAGGGCCGGGAGGAGGAGGCGGGCAGCTCGCGGGCTGGCCGTGCTATCTCGGCATCTCCCGAGGAATGTGCTCCCGGCCTCGTCGGGGGAAGAGCCGTGGCTGGCCCGCCCGCCCGCCGGGGCTCTAGGACCGGCCGCCCGGGGCGGGGCGGGGTAGGCGGGGGCTGCCCCGGCGGAGCTGTGGGCAGGTGCCTAGGTGCCCGGGTCTGCGTGGACCTGTTGCGTGCAAGGAATCGCGACGAATGCCAGCAGAGCCTCCGCCGGGCGGGCCAGCCTTGCCGCCGGGCTCCCGGAGCGGCGGCGTTCAGCCTGCTGATTGCCGCTTTGCAGGGTCGCATTTACGTCTTGAGTTGTTTGCCGTACATTAATCGCCCTACCCGGCCAGACCTGTCGAAGCGACATATGCTGATTGTGCTTTAATGGAGGGTCGCTCGGGGACTGCGAAACTTGTACGCTTCGAGCCTGCCAGGGAAACTTAGCTTGAGAGAGCCCGAAGGAGGAAGGTAGCCCAGCATCCAGGGCTCTGCAGGAAGTCGGGGTGCTTGATCCGAAGGTGTGCAGGAAGTGCGGAGGCTGCTGGCAGCGGGGCCCGACCTGAAGGCCCGAGCGTCCTCCTGCTGAACTCTTTGTTAGCACAGAGCCGAGACGTGGTCACAAAAACACTCGGCAGTCAAGTGTTCTGGCCTGTTAGAATGACCCGATTCGTCCTCCGGCCCGGCAGAGCGTTTTAAACAGAACTGTGTTTTTTCTCAATATTTCAAGTCTTGTTATTATTCCTGGATTAACTTTTCCTTGGTCCCCGGTTAGAAGTGATTGGATGGTTTGCTCTGTGCAGTTGAGGGGGGATTATCCTCACTAGGATCTTTGCAAAGCGCTCCCCCCCCCCCAGCTTTTTTTAGCTTAGAAACAGAAAAGCCATCCTCTTCCCTCTGGCATTTATTATTTTGCAGACATTTTCAAACACATGGTTTTATCTGGCCTCTAGCTGCCTTAAATTTGACTTAAAAGTCATGAGCTCACTTACTGCCTTAAGTTGTAATAAGTTTTAGGCATTCCTACTGCCAGAAATATGGAATATGTAATTTAATGCTTTTCAAGGGCATCAGAATGAAGTTATTAAAGCTTGAGTGAAAAGCTGTTCCACTAGAAATGTTTCAGGGCTCCTTGTGGTGTTTTTGTTTGTTTTCCTTTGTAGCACTGGAAGATCTCCCGTAAGTGGATTGGCTTTTTACTGCCTTCCACAACGTTTGTGGGTTTTCTGTAATGTTGGGGGATTCAGCTTGGTATGGGAAATTATGGGGTTTGGATGTGTCAGGTATTCCTACTCATTCTAAATGGAAACTTCTCAGAAGCTCAAAAATACAGTTGGATCACCCTCAGTAAATATGGTAAAAAAACAAAAGGCTTTTCAAAGGTTATAAGAGATCTTGCTTATGGATAATTGCTCTTACAGCTCTTAAAGTAGTTTTATAGTTTTCAAGTTGTGTAAAATGTTCTTCCCTGCCTTCTTGGGTGTGTACAAGCCAGATTCCAGCAACAGCTTTGAAAACACAGGTGTTTCATTCACAGTCTTTGAGATCCAAGTGGCTCGTTGGTACTGCTCACTGCTGGCCTGGCCGCTGTCCCCTTATCCCCCACATCACCAGAGGGCCCCTTTTGCTGGCACACCTCCAGGGTCCTTAGGGTGGTGGCCATACCTGTGGTACTTTCTCCTCTCTGCAGTTTGTTTGCAGCCTTGGTCCCCCAACCCCAACAACAAAGGTGCACACGTACCTCATCGTTCGGCATCATGAAAAGCATCTCCTCTCCCTGAAGGTCTGCAGCCTCTGATTGGCTCCAGTCCCCTCATTTTCCAAAGTGAAACTCAGGATTGAAGTGACTTTCAGGGTATTCAGCCAGTGAGATCTGATCGCTGTTGCCACCCCCGCCTGCCTCCCCCGCCACGCGTCTGCCAGCTGAACAGAAATCTGGCTTCTTGGGCTTCTCACCCCCATCAGACCCTCAGTTACTCAGCTCCTCTGGTTTATTCTTGTCATTGAAAGCTTGGTCTCTGTCAAGCCTTTATTGACTCTCCAGGATTTTGCTAGTTGTGGGGGATACAGAGATTAAAGAAAATGTGATTCCTATGAGCAGTTTTCAGCTTTGTGGGGAGACAGTGACTTTACTACAAGTGTGGTGGGTGTGGGTGGAGCGGGTACCCCAGTCATCAGACTCAGTGGTGGTTACTGACCTAATTGCTGACCTCTTGCTGAACCTGCATCGGCGCCCTCAGCAGTGGCCACACCCACAGATAGCCTCTCGTGGCTGCAGGGGCTCAGAGTCCTCAGCTTCAGCCTCCTCACCCCATCCCCTCCGCCGGTCCCCTCGCCCAGCCCCATCCCTTTGGGATGTATGTTAACGAGACACCTTGAGGTGCCCCTTGGGAGCATGAGCTGTGTGTCCAGTGGGTCCTGCTCAGTAAACCCCTGTTCTACTGTTGAATGAAGGTTGCCGAGTCTGATGCAGATCCTCCTCTGCTTCTTGTCCCTTGAAGCTCATCACTGCCGTGGCCTCTGGCCTTCTCTAATGTAGTCAGAGAACAGTCAGGTCTTCAGAAGCGAAGGTCGTCCACGTGGTGCAGTGGTCTTGTCTGGCTCTCCTGCCTTCCTCTCTGTGTTCCTGACACCATCAGTTTCCCCCTCCGTGTGCACGATTCTCAGATGCCTTCAAACGTGTGTTTGCTGTGGTCTCTCTGGACCATTGCAGGGCCTGGTCTACCAGGCAGCAGACATTTGCAGTGAGTGCTCTCAAGCCTTTCTAGGTTAAAGAGTTGAGTTTCATCTTGTCCCCTCCTCTTAGAGCTCAGCTGATGGTTCCACGATTGCCAGATGCCATCTGCCCCCGCCCTTCCTTCTCTCTGGCATCCTGCTTTATTCTTTTCCTAGCCCTTAGCGCACTCACCGGAGAAGGCAATGGCATCTCACTCCAGTACTCTTGCCTGGAAAATCCCATGGACGGAGGAGCCTGGTGGGCTTCAGTCCATGGGCTTGCGAAGAGTCAGACACGACTGAGGGACTTCACTTTTCACTTAAATGTATTGGAGAAGGAAATGGCAACCCACTCCAGTGTTCTTGCCTGGAGAATCCCAGGGACGGAGGAGCCCGGTAGGCTGCCGTCTCTGGGGTCACACAGAGTCGGACACGACTGAAGCGACTTAGCAGCAGCGCACTCACCACCCCCTGACTCCAGACTGGCCCCTCACTTACTCATTCTTTGTCTCCTCAACCAGAGCTTAAGCTCCATGTGGGCAGGGGAGTTTCAGTTCGTGGCTGAACTGAGGACACTATCTGGGACCCCGTGGGCACGCCTGTTGCCTGGATATATCCTTACACGCCGTCACAGGGACACGGTGCTGTTTCTTCACCATCATGATCGCCCTTCCCACACCTAACTTCTCCCGTGCACTGGTCTGTTGGAATTAGAAAAGACGTTCAGAGTTCAGTATCCTATCCCGCCTACCTTTGCTCTCTGTCTCTTGTGTGCCAGACACTTTCTTTTTTTTTTTTTTTGGCGGCGAGGCTTGCAAGACCTTAGTTCCCCTACCAGGGATTGAACCTGAGCCCCTAACAGTGAAAACGCTGAGTGAGTCCTAACCACTGGCCCGCCAGGGAATTCCCTCATGCTGGACACTTTGACTATCTTGTCTTTCTGAAGTCATCTTCATGCGTTGTAAACATAATTTCTATGAATGTGACTGCAGGCTCTTCAGCTGTGATCTGTTGAGAATAAGTCTGCTTTGTCTTCAACCCGCTGTGCTTGAATTTGGGTCTGGGCCCCTGCAGTGGCCCCTCTCGCCAGCAGTTCCTTTGCTGGAGGCCGGGCCCGTGGTTTGTCCGGGCTCACAGGTTCAGGGACTCACCCTGTCTCCATCCATCCCGTCACTGGGTCGCACCGTTTCTCGGGCTGGTCTGGAAGGAGCAGGGGCCAGGCGGCTGGCGTCAGTTCGGGGGCTGCTCTTGCATCACCTGCATTCTTTCCTCAAGCCTTGGCTTCCTCCCATGTCACGGTGACGTCTACCTTATAGGGTGGTTTCTGGGGGTGAAAGAGAGGATGCATGCGGAGCACCTACAGTTAGGTCTACGATGTTTAAGATTTCTGGATATTATGGTAAGGCACTTTAAATTAGGAAACTGTTTTTTTTTCATACAACAAATTTATAATATTTATACAATTGTTCTCTTCTTTCATCAAAGTAAAATATTCTCCTGATTTTTGAGGAAATGGTGTCTTTTAAACTGGAGTTTAAAGGCAATTTCCTGGGAATTTGGGGGGAAAAAAAGTTAAATTTTTAATATCCTTTTAAGTAATAATTAAAGGCATCATAGATTCTGTAAAATCTAGGTGAACTCACAAGTGCGTTGTGCCATAGGGATTTCCTTCCGATGTTCCCCTGTGCACCCTTTCAGTTGTAGCCAAGGTGGAAAGGACAGATGTGGACTTAATGCAGAAGTCATCTCTTGGGATCAGATGAGCGCTGGGAGTTCATGGACAGGAGTTTCAGGGCAGTTGGCTAGAGGAGAGCGACAGATGGGTGGCTGAGGGGTCCCAGCCCCGTGGTGGGCAGCCGTGCAGGGCCCCTGGGAGCCTGCTTCGAGGTGGTGGTGTAGTTCATACACATGCAGCCGTGCGTGGTACACAATCGAGTCATCATCGCCTGTCGTGCTCCGTACATGCTGAGTTCTCGTTTTGTTGCTTTTTTTAATCTGATTTTTACATCGTCTCACTTTATAGTTTTATAAGGGCTAAAGCATATAAAGCTTTATATTTGGACAGACTTTAAGTAACGTTATTCTGGAGGAGGGCATGGCAACCCACTCCAGTATTCTTGCCTGGAGAATCCCGATGAACAGGGGAACCTGGAGGGCTGCAGTCCATGGGGTTGCAAAGAGTCGGACATGACTGAGCGACTAAGCACAGCACAGCAAGTAACATTACAGTGAAAATAATTTAAGGCAAGCCCAGGAGGAAGGGCGTCCAAGAGAGCGCTTGCCCCTTAGAGCTTGACCTGTTTCTCCTTAGGGAGCCAGTTCTCCTTCTGCAGAGAGCCTGTCCTAACCCAGCTGAGCACTTAGTTGTGTCCTGACTCTGTTTGTTAGCTCAGCCCCCCGCCTCTCCTCCCTCCACCCACACCCCCCACTTTACAGGTGAGGAAACTGAGGCCTGGAGGGGGGGTGTGATTTGCCCTAAGTTGGTGGACACTGTGGGGTCTTTGATTAGAAATATTCAGTCCCTGCTACTTAATAATTACTGAGATTTGAATGAGCGCCAAACATTGCATTAAGTGCTCTCTAGAAATTATTTCCCTTAGATGGAATCACCACTCACTTTAGCCCTTATAATTCCAGTTTTGCCCGCGTGGGCACTGAGACGTATTTAAGGAGTCCGCCCGGGCGGAGGCTCATGCAGGGAACTTGGCCAGGCCCCGCCTCCAGCCCCCTGTCACTTGCCCCGGGGGCGGGGCCTGGCCCTGTGACGGCTCAGAGGCGCTCCCTCTGGGGGGCGGAGGGGAGGCTTCAGGGGGGTGATCCTCACCTTAGAAGGAAGGAGAAGACCTGTCGTGGTCCCCAGAGCCTGTCCTTCCCAGGTAGCCAGAGCGAGGGGTGCCTGGGTGGTCGAGCAAGACTGGAGCACGGTCAGAAATAACAGTGTCAACAGTTCTCAGCAGTGATGACAAAAATCTCAACCACGGTCCCGCCGAGCCATGGCCAGAGACATTGGGCTTACCAGGGCGTGGATCCAGTGAGGCTGCGGGCTTCTCTGCTCACAGAAGTCTGAAGGAAGTTTGCCCGTTTCAGGGTTTCCCCGGGAACACAGGGCTAGACGTTTGTCTTCCACTTTCTGTGATAGTTATGGGGGCAGTGAGATCATGGGCCAGATCTCAGTTAACGCGAGGAGAAACTGCTGGATGTCCATTTACTTTCTCTCGGGTATGATTTAGAGGACGGGGTGGTAATTTACCGTTGCACGTGGTATTTCAGCAGATCTGATCGTGTGTGTGTGTGTGTGTGTGTGTGTTTGTATGTGCCTTAGTGTAAAACACTCAATTTCTAGAAGTCAGATGGGATATGAATTTTTTTTTCCTGCTTATCAGAGTTTAGAAGAATTTCCTTATCTAGGCTGTGACTTCTGGATCCCAAAGAATTTGACTCAGTTGGGAGAGATTTGGTATTTCTGTTTCCAAGAACCACAGGGCATGGATTTGTCATGTAGCAGGCAGAAGGTGTTACGCCTAGTTGTAGTACATTCCAGACTGATTCCTGGAAGTGTGGCTTCTACAGCCTGATGGTCCTCATCACCTGTCTTTCCACAATCCATGCCCATTTCTGGGAGACAGATAGTTGGAGGGGCTGTCAGCCGACTTGGGGTGGATGTGGGGAGCTTGAGACAGACTAGCAACGGTGAAGGCTGGAAAGGGGCTGCTGAAACTCTGAGGATGTGACCTGGGCTCTTGACTGCCTGACCTGATGTGGAAGATAGGGAGGCCTCTGAGGCTCGTGCCTTTAGTGCAACCTGCCTGACTTTGACCACGACACGGCCTTGTTTTGTCTGTTTGTTATGTGTTGAACATGTAGAAGAGCTCAAAGAATGAAAAATGTGACTTTTCTTTAATTCCTTCCAGGTAATACCAGACATGAACAATTTTATTTATTTTTTTAGTGTACTTATTTATTTAGCCACATCCATGCAGCTAGTGGGATCTTAGTTCCCACACCAGGGATTGAACCTGTGCCCCCTGCAGCGGAAGCTGATTCCTAACCTCTAGGCCCCCAGGGAAGCCCCCACATGAACAATTTTAGGTTGTATTCTTACTTTTTCTCTTCCCATACCAGCATCTATTTATCATTCTTGAAAAGAGGGCTCCTACATAAATCACTTCTATGTAAATTACCGTATAAATTGCTTCACCCACTGGTTTTTCTGCACTTAACACCCTGCCCTGGACATCTGCTGTGTCAATATGTGTAGGTGTATTTTAGCATAGATGCTGGCGCCCTGGGTTCCCTTGTACTGGGTACAGCGTGATTTATTTCACCATTCTCCTATCGCTGGACATTTGAATTGTTCCAGTTTTTTGAAGCGCTGATTCATGTTAGATTGAATATTCTTGTCCATATTACTCTGTACACCTGTGCAGACATTTCTTTAAGATAAAGTTCAAGGTGCATAATTGTTAGGTGAAAGGATGTACACTTTACAGAGTTCAACAGGTGTTGCTAGGTTGTCAGAGGTTATTATTTTAAAATTTTACTTATTTATTTTTGGTTGCGTTGGGTCTTCATTGCTGCTTGGCCCTTTTCTCTAGCCGTTGTTGTGGACCGTGGGCTCTAGGTGTGGGCTTTCGTAGTGGTGGCGCACAGGCTTCGTTGCCTCTCAGCACCTGGAATCTTCCCCAACTAGGGATTGATCGCTCGTCCCCTGCACTGGCAGATGGATCCTTATCCTCTGCACCACCAGGGCAGTCCAAGGATTGTTATTTTTGAATACACGTTGGGTTGGAGAAATCGACTCACTTTACAGCTAAAGAAATGCAGGATGAGAGCGGCACGGTGACGGGTCAGAGCAGAGTGAACGTGGGCTGTCTTCTCCCACTCCTGACTCCAGGTCCTCCTGGGGCTGGAAAAATACACGGGGAGACAGGTTCTGTCATCTCTGCCCCCTCTCTCCGTGGCTGGGCGCTCTCCCAGAGACCTGGGAGGACCCTTGGTTTTCCATTGGTCAGTCAGATGTTTGCTCTGGGTCTTCGGAAGACTGAGGTCTGATGCTTGCATTCAAGAGCCTGAAGCTTTAGTTGGGCAGAGAGGTTGGCGTCATGGAATTCCCAACGTGAACTGACTTGGTTTCTGGACCAGGAAGGCAGGTGGTGAGCAGGGTGTGGGGCCTGGGAAGCCTACATGGGTCCGCACCTCCCTCTGACCCTCCTGTTGGCGTCTTGGTGCCGGCTTGGATCTCTTGCTTGATGGAAAAGTGTGTGGGGTGGTTAGGAGATACACTTCTTAGCTGTTATGCCTGGCACAAGTTCTTCAGCCTTACTGGGCCTCAGTTTGCTCATCTGGAAAAAGGGACTAACAGTCTCAACCTCACGTGTGTGAAGATGTCATGGGTTACTGTGTATAAAGTGCTGGGAACAGTGTCTGTTCCATAGACAGCACGCAGTCAAATCTGCTGGGCGTTGTCATCATTCTTGGCTATTTTGTGGGAGAGGCCCACACACCTCTGCCCCGTCTCCGTCGAATCCTGTCTTAGTTCCTGGTGGGAGAGACCTGGCGTGAGGGTGGCTCCCTCCCGCAGTGGCTGCTCTCTGGCGGAACGCAGCCTGGCTGCATCTTCCTCCTTATCTCCCGTCTCTTCCCAGCCTGAACCTGCTTCTCAGCAGCCCTTTGCTGCCCTGGGTTGCCTGTCATTTCATGGCTCTGAGTCTTCATTTTTGTGCTCTGTCTCCCAGGAGTTCCTCTTTCTCAGCTTCTTTGTCTGCCCCCTGGTCTTCCTCCCGTGGGATGAAGTTCAGGAGCTCCTGTCCCCCTGGCAGCCTTCCCTTCCCTCCTGTCTGGTTTCTGGGGATACCTGTGTCAAAGTAATGACCTCCTTGTAATGACCTCTGTCCGCCACCAAAGCTACATACCTTGTCTTCTTTGCATTCCTGCTGCCCCACAAAGCAGGCTTTTAAGACATATTAGAGCAGCATTCTTGCGGATGTTTTCAGCCCTTTTGGGGAGTGGATTTGGAAATGGGTTGGGGCCAGACCCGTAAATCGAACTTACCGATGGTTACTTTACGAAGAGCTGGGCGTTCTCACAGCCTTGCCTGTATGGGTGGCATCTGGGTGGTGGCCCTGATCTCACAATTACACAGCCCTGGACTCGGGTGCTCACTCTCACGGACCCTAGCACTGACCTTGGACAGTGTGCATAATGTCTGGAGCCTCAGTTTCCTTGTCTGAGTCATGAAGGGGTGCTATCAGTGATGTTCAAGGTCTTTCTGAGCTCTGGCCTCCCTGGATGCTAGTTTTATGACAGTTTATGACTCCACGCCACAGCCTTAACCTGAGGGTAGTGGGCCCCAGCTGTGCACGTGACCTGGGAGGTTGCTCAGTGAGGTTTAGTAGAACCACAAGTCGAGGCTTAATCATTATAATCAAGGATTCGATAATAAGGAGAAGCTGTTCCAAACGCTTACCCTCCTGTGGTCAGTTGTTGATTCCCAGAACCAATTAAGGGGAAAAGATCAGCAGATTTTCTTTGGTTAAAGCACATACACATACACACCCTCCAGCAACCTTTGAACACCGAATTTTTTCCCGTGTCGGTTGCATTCTCCCAGCTTTTACAAGTGATGTAAGATAGGCCAATCAGCTGAGGCAGTTTGTCTCCTTTTGAAATGAACTCGACCGGTTCAGAGGCGGTTGCTTGAAACTTCACTCTGGGTTGGTTTGAGCATCCACCCAAGAGATTGTACTTTGGGAAACTCACGTTGGGGACTGACCGTTAAGGAATGTCTGTGGGTTAATATCAGACTGAGCTGGCTTTTTGAGGAGTATTTTAGGATCAGAAGCTGCAGCCTTCTGCTCTTCCGCTGTCGGTTGCTCTCCTGAGTAGACACTGGTGTCAGGCTTCCCAGAGGGTGTGGTTCAGGAGTGGGCTTTGGGGGCTGCTTATCTGCTGGGCCCCGGCAGACCCTCCCTTCTACTCCCCTGCGCACTCAGCATCTTTACTGAGTGCTGTCTGCCTTCCGGGCTTCGTTCTGCCCAGCAAAGTCCTAACGGAGCTTCCATTCCAGGTAAGGGAGTCCGCCAGTAAATGGAAGAGCAGATAAGAATTTCAGATAGTGATCCAAGCTATAAAGCAAACCAAACAGGGAAATGCCATCGAGAGTGGTGGAGAGATTTCTGTTTATTCTGAGAAGGCCTCTCCCAGGAGCTGACCTTTGCCCTGGTGCTGTGTGGCAGCTGGGTGTGCAGTGAGCACGTCCTTGCAAAGGTCCGGATGAGTTCGGGGTGTTTGTGGGCGGAAGGAAGGTCAGAGTGGCTTGTGTGTTGGGAGGTGGGTGGGAAATAAAGGTGAAGATGCTGGTGGGTCTTAGAGACCCTGGTGATGATTTCAGATTTTTTTTTTTCCCCCACAAACTGAAAGTATGGCAGATGTAAGCCCCTAGAGATTCGGTTTGTGTTTTACCAAGTTTGCTCTGCTGGCGGGTGGGAGTTTAATGTCGAGGGAGGAAGGTTCACAGAAGCAGAGAGACCTGGAGAACCAATGAGGGGGTGGAGCAGGGTGGTAGCAGTGAATGGTGAGGTTTATACTGGGGTAAAGTCAGCAGGACTGCTGATGTGTGAATGCAGGTTTTTGGTTTTATCAGCTGGGGGGCTGTCAGAGCCTTCTCTGGTTTGAGAGGACCAGGAAAGGGTGTATAGTGGTGTAGGAACTGGTAAATCCTTGAGTTAGGGTGTGGCAAAGTGTTTACGAGACCCAGGACTTAGGTGCGGAAGCCTGGATACCAATAATTATAATAAAGACAGCAGGCATTTTTTGAGCAATGGGCCCTGGACTGTGCTTTGCCTAAACAGTTCCCGTGATGAACTTGTTCAGTCCTCACAGAGAACCTAACTTCCTCTTACATAGATGCATGCATGCTTAGTCATGTCCGACTCTTTGCGACCCCATGGACTGTAGCCCGCCAGGCTCCTCTGTCCATGGGATTCTCCAGGCAAGAATACTAGAGTGGATTGCCATTTCCTCCTCCAGGGGATCTTCCCAACCCAGGATCGAACACGTGTCTCCTGCGTCGAACACGTGTCTCCTGCGTCTCCTACATTGGCAGGGAGATTCTTTGCCCTGGCCCCATCAGGGAAGCTCTTTTATGTAAATAGCTTTATCATACTCCCAAGGACACCGAGGTACAGACAGATGACTTATCTTGCTAAAGTCACACAGCTAGTAAACAGCAGAGTTCGGGGGTCAGACTGAGACGGTCTAGCCAGTATCCCTCACTCCCAGACCATCCTTCCTCAGGATCACACACGCAGAGACCACATTGTGGGCGCCAAAAGCCCCATGTTGGACCAGGAGTTATGTCTGCTCTGGGTTCTTTTTGCAGTTGTTTAGAAAAAGAGCGCTGAGCTGAAATACTGTTTTGAGAATTAGGTCACCAAATATTAATGTGCTTATTCACGCATAATCTTTCAAAGAAGATTAGTGGTGCCCATTTTGCGGGGCTGCATTTTTTACCTTCAGGAGAGAAAATGAGCGCTGGTTTTGTCCTCGGAGTGTGCCCGTTACAATTCTGCTCCCGATTATTCAGTTATTATACTATCGATTTCTGTTCTCAAAGTGTGATATCAAGTGATTAGCTTATGAGGCAGTTATGAGTCTTGACTGAAAGGTCAGAATCACAGAGAGGTGCTGATGAACTATACACATCCCAGTGCTGCTGCCCATGGATGCTAATACGATTAGGTTGATAGAAACTGTGTGTGTCTGGTAGGAGAAGCACCTTACCTAGTAGTGTGTTACCGTGACTCACCCACCTTGATTTTTGACATCTTCATTCCAAAATGGCAAGAGATAGGAGAGGAGAGTGTCACGTAATCTCTGTTAACAGTGGTGATTCATTCAAGTTACACAGAGGTCAAGAGAAAGCGCCCCACCCTCCACTCTTCAGCCTCACCCCTGCCCACCTCTCTTTACAGCTTACCTTCAAGATGCCTTTGTCAGGCAGATGGAGCAGAGGGTAATTGCTTGTGAGGTGTAGTTCACGTGGTCTTTAAAAAATGTGTGTATTCTAGAATGTTTGATTTTGATTTTCGGGTGTAGGTCTAACGTGAGTGTCGCCCAAGAGGTGGTTTCAGCTCGCTGGTCATTTTCCCGCATAGGGGCTTTCAGCCCCCTGGAAACAGGAGTGCCTTTGGAATACTCGTGACTGCAAGGAACGAGCGTCTCAGCCTAATGCCTTGAATGACAGGGGCCCTTGGGGCCCTCGTGTGTCAGGAGGCCGGGAGGAAGGCGGTGGCAGGGTTGGTTCAGCAGGTCGGAAGGGCCAGGCTTCCCTGCGGCTCCTTGGAGGGCGGGCCGGGGACGGGTGTGCGGAGTCTTGGGCGGGCCGGGTACGGGCGGTGCTCAGTCACAGGTGGGCCTGGGCTCTGAGGGTGGCAGGGAGCCGAGGGCTGGGTGGGGTGGGCGTGGGTGCTGTGCTCCACCAGGAGTGGGGCAGAGATGGCGCCTGCCTGTTGGCTCTGGCAGGCGTGATCCTCTGGTGACCTCTCTCTGGTCTAACCCTCTGTCTTTTTTTTTTTTTTTTTTAATTTGCTGCTGCGGGTCTTAGCTGAGGCATGTGGGATCTCATTCCCTGACCAGGGGTCGAACCCTGCATTGGGAGCTCGGGGTCTTAGCCGCTGGGCCACCAGGGAGGCCCCTAATCTATGCCTTCTGCTAGAAGCACAGAGGCTGTCTGCTCAGAAAACGTCTCTGGTGGGAATGATTTCTGTTTTTAAAAAAGGAAAGCTTGGACATGTCAATGTTTTCCCTAGGTTTTCTTCACACTGTGTGTGGGAGATTTGAGAGAGAAGAAAAATATGTCAGTAGTATATTACAAAGATTTAATTACCAAATAGACTTACTTTCTAAGTGGTCAAATTCAAATGTGCTGGATACTTTCTCCTACTTTCTGATTGTGGTCTTTCATTGCTAACTTTCTCTGACTTAGTGGCCTCGCGTCTTCCAGACCTCCATGCCTCTGTAGGTGCTGTGCACTTTGCTTAGAAATCTCTTCTCCAGGACAGATGCTGCCTCCTCCAAGAAGCCCTCCCGGCTCTGCAGCCACACCCATATCTCCGTGCGCCCCCGCCCCCCAGTCTCCCCCACCCCAGCACTACTCCGCCCACTTCTCTCCTGCTGTTCCTCAGGGTTAGAGTTGGCCATGCATCTGTTTCCCTTGGTTTGCCATCAGGGACTTGTTTTATATATCTCTGTCTCAGGCACTGGGGAACTCAGTGTCTTATTCACAGGAAATGTTCGAAAAAACATCTGTTGCATTGAAAAAAAAATTATTGGGGTAGCAGAGATACATAAATCCTTGGACGTCTCCTTTGATGCCGCAGTGTGGGGAGTTGCTCTATCCCACCTCAGCCAAGGGCAGCCTGTGCCCGGTGTCCCTGGAGGGGCTGCAGGCAGCCAGCAGGCCGGTGTGCTGCCCTCTGGACTGGAGGCTGGGGCTGAGTCAGCGCATCGTGCCCGTCCAGAGAGAGCCGGAGAGAGCCCAGCGTGGGACCAGCTCAGGCCTGTCGCATCGCAGAGGCGTGGATGAGCAGAGAGGTGACCGGGGTTGGGGGCCGCGCAGAGGGCTGCCCACACACTGGACCGCCTGCCCTCACCTTGGAAGGAGGGAAGGAAGCCTCAGCTGCAGTTCTGAAAATGCCCAGAGCAGCCCCGTGCGGATCGCCTTTGCTGATTGTGTGCTTCAGACGCACAGCTAGGCATGTACCTGGGATGTGCTTGGTCCTCAGGTCAGCCTTAGGTCGGAGGGCTTTTAAAAGCCCCATTTTACAGATGGGAACAGGAGGCTGAGCCCTTGGCTGAGGTCTCCTGCAGGGGAAACAACCTCGTGGGAAGTGCAGGAGCTCCAGAGGACCTGCTTTTCTGCCATGTGCTCATGTGTCAGAGCCGGGCCGGGGGCCTGGAGATCAACACGAAGCTCTGGTGCGTTGAAAGCCCACCGCATTCACGTTATTAGGCACTGGGCAAGCAGAAGTGTGCGGTGGCATCCGACACCTGAGCCGATGGTGCCTCGGAGGCCGCGGAGCTGGTGGCACAGGCTTCCTGAGGGTGGAGCGCGGAGGGCACAGCCCAGCCACATGTTTCAGGAGAGGGGTCAGGACTGCAGGAGCCCCATCGTGGGCAGTGGAGGGAGCCAGCTTTGGGAGGCTGGGCTTTATCTTGTCAGTGGGGGCACGTCATCAGTGGAGTTGCAGTAAGCTCGGGCAGAGGAGGGCACGGGGCGGGGGCTGATCAGACTCACGTGGAGACAGCCCATCCTGGGGGCAGCTTGTGCACGGACCTTCCGGGGAGCGGGACAGGTGACGGGAGGCATATTTTGGAGGCAGATACAGTCCAAGTTTGGTGACTGGCTGGCCTGGAGGGTCTCGGGGGATGGGGGTCAAGGATCACCGCTGAGTTTTCAGTTTGAGTCCCTGGGCACCACCTTCAGACTTTGAAGAATGAGGGGAGGGGTGCATGAGGTTAGTCAGAGATCAGGCCTGGGGGCGTCAGTTCTCTCAGTGGCGGATGCTGGGGCACCCGCAGCAGAGGGACGTGGGGGTGGGGCCGGCCGAGAGGAGGGTGTGGGGGCTCCGGGCATTCTGCGGGGGGCGGGTTCCTTGGGGTGCTGCTGGCCTTCCTGGCTCATCTTGTCTTCCTCCAGAAGGCTCAGCTCTGCGGACCTGGGAAAAGGCAGGGAGCCCAGTCTACCTGCATGGGAGGCCGTAGGACGAGAAGGGGCGAGGCGCCTGATGGGCTCAGTCCCTGGGTCGGGAAGATCCCCTGGAGGAGGGCGCGGTGACCCACCGCGGTATTCTTGCCTGAGAAATACCACAGACAGAGGACTGTAGCATTCACACCACTCAAAGTTTTGGGCTTCCCAGGTGGTGCTAGTGGTAAAGACCCGGTCTGCCAGCGCAGGCAGACATATGAGACACGGGTTTGATCCCTGGGTGGGGAAGATCCTCTAGAGGAGGGCATGGAGACCCACTCCAGTGTTCTTGCCTGGAGAATCCCATGGACAGAGGAGCCTGGTGGGCTGCGGTCCACGGGGTCGCAGACAGTCGGAGACAACTGAAGTGACTTGGCACGCATTAGCTTGAGGCCCCTGAGGTTTCCCATGCCCGAGATTTGGGTTGCTGTTTCTGCAGACAGACGAGGGGGTTCCCGCGAGGGGAGGAAGTCCTGGAGAGGCTGTGGGTGGAGGCTGTGGGAGAGGTTGTGGCAGGTCTGGAACATCGGGGTCAGGGGTGTGACAGGAAGTAGCTCTGAGCAGGGTCAGCGTCCCAGGGTGTGAACGGGAGGCGACAGTGACGCCCAGGGCGTGGCAATCACTGGCCTTCTGTCCTCGCAGGATGGGGGGGTCCAGCCAGAGACAGGTGTGTGGGCAGGAGGGGTGTGCCCCTGCGCCCCAGGGGGAGGGGGGCCTCCTGCTACTGCCTCACTCAGTGGTTTTTTTTTTTTTTTTTTATTCTTTTGCTGGAAAACAAGAGGTTTCCATGTGAAGTGTCCCGATTTTTAAGTGCTGACACCTTACTCAACCATTTAGAAGCCACACTGTGGGTCAGGGGCGCAGGGTGGGTTTGGCTGGGCTCCTGTGGGCTCTGACCGGGAGCGGGATCCCACTGTCTGGGAGGCGTCTCGCCTTCCTGGGCGTCTCCTTTGGTTTGGAGGATGGGGGCTCTAAAGATAAAGACCTAAGTAGCTAATTAGTTTCTCAGGAGGCGCTAACAGGGGTGATAGTAATCTGAAGCCTCGGCCCCGGTGAACCGGGGTCCTGATAACAGGATGCAGCAGTTCCGCTCCTTTGCGCTGGGCAGGGCGGCCCTGCTCGCCAAGCCTCTTTCTTTTTTCTTGTTCCCAGGCCCTTTCTTGACTTCTCCTTCCTCTTTGCTTCTTCACAGCCTTTTCTTTCCTTACCGCGTTACCCCCATCTCTTTTTTTTCTGTATTTCATTTCTCCCCAGTTCATTTTTCTCAGAGTTCGGCTTGAGTTAGTTCGTTCAGGCTGAGTGTAGGCCAGTTTTTTGTGTGTTGCTTTAGTAGACTTTTATATTCCCTTCTCTGAATTTTCAGACTCCGTGAATGAGCTGTAACATAGGCACGTGTACAACCACAGGCAGCGTTTCCCCTTCAGGTTGGTGGGGAGCCTGAACCCTGGGGGTTTTGCTCAAATTTCAGAAACGCTGTCTGTCCTCAGCCACCCACTCATAGCTTTGACAACCCTTGAGCTGGCAGGTCCTTGTCCCTTTGGAGGGACGTTGGACATCTGGGACAGGCTGGGAAGCGAGTCTGCAGTGTGCGGTGTGGGTCTGTGTGGGAAGGCCTTGCAGTGCTGACCCAGGCCCTCTGCATTGCTGACGTGGGGGTGTTCCCGAGGCGGCCCCGGGGGGAGGCACCTAGACATCGGACCCTTGGTGCCTGCTTGGGGTCTGTGCCACTTCTGCCCTCTGTTTTCAGTCTGGCTGTGAAGACTTGGAGTCCAGACACACTGTATTTGCAGAGTAACTAACCATTAAGTTTTCTCACTTCCAGAGATGTTTTACTTAGACCTTGAGTTCGTCTTTCGGAGAGAAAGGTCTGATTTCTCTTGGCCTTTATGGTACTGTGGTGGGTGGACTGTGAGGCCCTTTGGGCTCTGGAGGCGCTAGGTTGGGTGCCCCCGGGGCCTGGGCTCCCTGGGGGGGGGGCTGTAAGGAATGCCGTGCATGTGGCCGGCACAGTGGGTTGCTGACCAGCACACGCACGTGAAGCAGGCCCTCGGCCACACCCCTCCGGGACCTGCTGGGGGCCAGGCTGCCTCCTCTGGCCCGTCCCGGGCAGACGCTGCCTGGGTGCAGACCTGGTTCTTTACCAGAAGCACCTGCAGAGTTCTTTGAATGCCGTGGATTCTGGAGCTGCATTTCTAGGGATACTGACGTGTGGCATGGAGCAGGGGGCGGTGGGTGCCCAGGTGAGTGGTGCTGGGGTCCGGCAGCCCTGCCCTGAGGACCGCAGGCGTGGTGGGCTCTGGGGTGGGAGGGACAGGTTCCTGCTCCGTCCTCTCTCCCGGTCCCATGGTCTTGCCAAGTGACTTCACGTCTCCCAGCCTCGCCTGTCTGGTCCTTTAAAGGGAGGCTGGCGCTGCCATCGGGAGGCCGTGGTGACGAGCACAGTCCCATCCACAGGGCGCCCAGCTCAGTCTGGTGTGTGCTTCAGTGCTCATCACCTGGGGTTGCAAACCCAGGAAGCTTCTTGTCAGGGAGAGCGGATGGCTGACCCCTGGGGCTCTCCTCTGTCCTGGAGCCCCTCCCTCTGTGAGGACCCTGGATTTGGGACCCTCATCCTGCCGACCCTGGCATTTGGGGCTCAGCCTGTAGGTCCACGTCTGCCCTTGGCTGTTGCCTTCTTCTCACTTCCTGTTTTGCTCTCCTGTTCGGCCCTTCCCCTGCATGCTGGCATGCATGCACACACGTGCACACACACATACACAATGCATGCACACATGTACACACATATACACACGCACACATGCATGTATGCACATGTACACACTGCTGAGCTGGTCCCGAGGAGCCGTATCTGAGGCCTGGCTTAAGCCCAGTCGTCTTCTCCCAGGTCACTGGAGCAGGGTGACAGTTGTCCGAGGGCCTGGCCTGCTGGGGGGCTCTGCAGCCTGTGAGGGCCGACCTCTGCCCGCTGGGCCTGCAGGGTATCAGGGCCAGACCGAGGTTCTGTTCTGCCTCCGCACCCGCAGACACGTGAAGCAGGCTCTGCACACCGGTCTCCGCGAAACTTCGTCTCAGCCACCGTGAACTTGAATCTTCCTGGAAGACAGGCAGGCTGGCTTTTACAAAATGTTTTGTTTTTATTGGTTTTTAATGCTAGCCCTGAAAAAGAATGCCTTGGTTTTGGCCCAGGGTGCTGTCAAAACAAAAGCCTTCCCGTATCCAGGATAGACGCGGGTTTCTGGAGACCCAAACGTGTTGCCAAGGTTGAGTTTCCAGCTCCCCTTTGTGACTTTTGAATAACTCTGCATCCTTCTCGCGCTGATCATTTAAAATTCTAATTGAAAGTGTGGCTTTCATAACGTGAGCTCTTTTGGCAAACGCGTGAAGGTGTGTCTGATGTAATTCCAGTCTCAGAAGCAGTTTTTAAGTAAAAGAGGCTTTAATCTTCAATGCCTTTGATGCTGGGCTGTTCATTAGATATTTTGAGAATGTAAATTATGGTGAACACAGTACCAAAGGGCAGTTTTTTTTTTCTCGTTTGGTGTATTTCCTCATTCTTGGGTTGGTAATTATATTTGGGATAATTTAGGCTTGGACTGCAAAATAGATTTTGGGTCTGTGTTCTCTATTTGTTACGTAGTAATGCTTCTGTGTTCACTACCTGATGCAGCATCTAGATGTGTTCTAGGACTTGAACCCCTTCGTGTCTCTCTCAACAGGCTCTTGAATCTTGAGCAAAAGAAACATGTGGGGAGAGAGAACTCACAGAGATGGAAATTCTAAGTGCCCAGCACCTATAGAAATCAATCAGAACTCTTTTTGTGTTCATTTTGAGTTACCAAAAATCAAAATAGAGCTAAATTTATAGTTAGTGCTTTTTGGATATGGCTTTATTTCAATAGAGTATTTAAATAATATGTTAAAGTTCCGTATTCAAGTTTTTAATAAGTGTCTTTCCAGAGGTAGTCTGTGCATAGACAGACATGAACGCCGATTACCTTTTCACCCACCTTCCTTTGGGAGGCAGGGCAGGGGTGGACATAGGAGTGATAGGGCCTTTCTGGAAGCCGCTCTGTACTATCTGTGAAAGCTGGAAGCCAAGCCCAGCAATTCCAGCTCTGGCATTCAGTTTTAAAAATAGAAATACCAGGCTGTCAGGATAGAGATTGAAGAATTTTGTTAATGCATTTTTGCAGTGGCCAAAAGGAGGGAGAAGAAACGGAATAGGAAAAAAAAAAAGGGAAATACAGTGAAGGCTTGTCAGAGAAGTGATTGAATGGATTGCGATACGCACACCGTGGCTGTGGTGTCATCCTTACAGAGAGGAGGCGGTGCTTTATTAAGTAGTCTGGAGGAACTTGCTTGCTGTATTTTTATCTAAGAAAAGAAAGATGCAGAGAAGATCGTCCAGTATCTCCTTTTTACAAAATAATGAGAAACTCCGTGTGTGGCTGTGCGTCTGTCTGTTTACGTATGATGTTACGAGTGTGGAGAAAGGGGAGGGGAGAGTCGAGTCAAAAATGCTTTCTAAATTAAGTTTACTTTTCTTGATTTTTAAAAATATGCCTGGAATCTTTCCTGGAATAGGTGTCACCGTCATTGAAGTGATTTGTCAAATCTCCTTCCTATCAATTCTGGCCCGACTCTTGCGACCCCCTGCACTGTAGCCCACCAGGCTCCTCCGTCCATGGGATTTTCCAGGCAAGAGTACTGGAGTGGGGCGCCATTGCCTTCTCCAGAGGATCTTCCCGACCCAGGGATCGAACCCGGGTCTTCCACGTGGGTCCTCAAATCCTCACTTAATCTCATTGCGCAAGTGCACTCGTCTTTTAGGGTCCGAGTCACCCAGGGCAGGAGCGCTCGCTGCTCAGGAGGCACGCGGTGGGTCCCGCCCTGTGGCTAGAGCGGCTGGAGATGCTGAGCGCCCGGGTAATCGCTCTGTAGGATCAGAAGCAATGATTGCTGGGGCGTGCAAGAGCCAGGGGTAGTTCGGGGTCCGATGGTCAGCGGAGGGTCTTACCAGCAAGGTGAGTTAGGTGACAGAGTGACTCAGTGGTGACGCTGTCAAATGGAAGGGCGTTGTGGAGAAACAGGCGGTTTGGGGGGTGTCCCCTGGGTTTGCATCTCAGCATACCTCTTGGTTGCCCTTCGCATCTATCTGGTTAGCCTTGCTGGGGTTAGGAAAGTACTCCCAAGATATCGTGGCCCCCTCAGCTTCACAGAAGTGCCTACACGCTCCTGAGTGACTGTTCAGTAAGTCCCAGGGAAAGGTCTAAATGCTGTAATCGGGACCTTAAATATTCAGTCTTGCGTTGAGGAGGTTTCCTCTCTGCACAGACATCTGTAAAGGAGTCTAGAAGCTCCACTCTTGACCAGAGCAGTATAAATGCCAGATGGAAGGGATGCGGGTGGCGGGGCCTCGGCCCTCGAGGGCAGGACTGCCCACCAGCATCTCTCTGGCTTGCGTGTCTCCTCCCACTTCTGTAGAATCTGGGCTCCAATTGAAACTTTCTCCTTTCTTGATTTTCCCTGTTGTGCTTCTGTAGGAGATGTTATATTTCACCAGAACTTTTAAAAAATGCTACGTCTTGAAGTGAGATTTCTCAGCTGGGGCAGAGGAGGGCTCCTCCCCTCGTTATGGGCAGAACAGGCTCACAGACGCAGTCTGAGAGCACAGAATGCGTGCGTGGCTGTCGGATTCGTGCTGTGCTTAGGGCTTAGTTACCGCGTATAGTTCGGGGTAAAAAATGCTTGGTTAACTCCATCCGCAAGTCTTGCTCACGCACATTGCCCCGTTCAGGCCACGTCTCCATTATTATGTGCAGAATTTTAGCTTTTTTTAGAATCAAATGCAAGACTTCACATTTCTTGGGGCTAAATTCAATCCCATCAGATTAGCACATTAGCTCTACTGTGGTTGCCTTTCAAGAGATCTTTTTTCCGCTGGATTTTCTTAAAAACTTACTGGCTAGTTTCCAGGACCCTGAAAATGAAAGAAAAATGTGTCATCAGATGGAAGGGAAGTGGGAGCCAGGAGCTGAAGTTAGACTTCTGACCTTCAGCACGTTACTCAGCCCCTGTGAACTTCCGGCCCATATGCCATCCTTGGTGTGAAATGGAAAGCTCTTGCTCCTAGCCCTGTTATAAATAAGGGCGTGGTGAGTCCATGGAGGCATCTGGGGTGGAGCTGTGCACCCTCTCGGCTCCCAGGGAGCGGCATCAGTGTCTGGACGCGCCCGCAGCAGTGCTGCAGGGCCGGACACCTGCCTCCTGCCCCCGTCACCCCTGCAGGGGGATGGCACACTCTGGCCAGCCTTCTCTGAGTTGGCCTTGATCGTTCCTGCGGTTTCCACTCCCCCTGTTTGCTCTTCATTGGTCCAGGGCACCCTAAGAAGTGTTCCCACATCCTTGGTGAGCTCCAGATGCTGTTTAGGGACACGGGAAGTGACTCAGGATGTAACATTACAGGAAAAAGGCAAGATGTTGGAGTGTACAAATCACAATTCAATGAAACACAAAATTGCAACGTGAAGTAGATGTGACCTGAGGTGGCACGCCCAGCCTCAGCCCTGACGTCAGGGCACACGGGGCCACTCTTTACACCTCAGCCCTGACGTCAGGGCACACAGGGCCACTCTGCACGCCTCAACCCTGACGTCAGGGCACATGGGGGCCGCTGCGGCGGCCACACGGAGCGGCTCCTTCAGGGCGGGTTGCCTTTGTTCCCAGGTGCCAGAGCTTGTCTCCTCTCTGCTGTTCAGGGAGCGTTTAAACCTCTGTCACCTGCACCAAGCTCTCTTTGAACAACTGAAAGCAAAAATGATTTTTTCCTTTTCCCCTGTGCGTGTTGTAATCTGCAGAGCTGAGCCCTCACTGCAGAAGGTCATTTGTGTCCCTGCTTTGCACCGTTTGAGTCCTGCACCATGCCCCACGCTCCCCCGACCCTCGCCCCAGGTCCCCATGAGTCTGCCCTGGGCCCTGGGTAAACAGCTTCTCCGGCATGCTTTCCTCTGTGGATGGAGCCAGGCGTGACTGCCCTGGAAGTATTACCACTTCCATTTTATGACGGTGATGGACACATATAATCCAGGCTGGATTTGTTATTCTTGTATCCATTGTTTTTTCTTTTGATCTTAAATGAAAATATTTTTGAGGTCCTCAGAGTATCCTGGGCCCTCAGCACTGGGCCTCCTGGGTTGAAAGGCTCAGGGGAGCCCCTGGCACCCTGACCTTGTGCTGACCTTGATTGTTCTACCAGTTTCCACTCCCCCTGTTTGCTCTTCATTGGTCCAGGGCACCCTAAGCGGTGTTCCCACATCCCTTGGTGAGCTCCAGATGCTCTGTTTAGGGACACAACGCCCTGAGGGCCACACGATTTCTGTGGGCGTGCCTGTCCATCTTGAATCCTCAGTTACTCTGAAAATACTGGATGGTCCCGATGACCATCTGAGAAGCCACCGCTTGCTTTTCCCATCTTCATACTGTTCTCTGGCCTTTTCCAGGTTGTTGGGCCCTGGTGGCCTTTCTCAGATTCTGTGCAGACTGCTACTCTGTTTTTTTAAAGAAGTTAATTTATTTTTGGCTGTGCGGGGCCTGCATTGCTGCACAAGGGCTTGCTGTAGTCGCGGTGCGCAGGCTTCTCACTGCGGTGGCGTCTCTTGTTGCGGAGCATGGGCTCTAGGCACGAGGGCATCTGTAGTTGCTGCATGCAAGCATAATAGCTCCTCAGCATGTGGAATCTTCCCGGGCCAGGGATCAAACCCCTGTCCTGGGAGTTGGCAGGCGGATTCTGGGCTGCCAGGGAAGTGCAGACCCCTGCACTCAAATATAGTGATGAAGGGGAACTTTTTCAGTAACTGCTGTGACCCATTTCAAGCTGAGTTTGGAAAGACTCCAAGGTTAATGCTTTGCTTTCTAATACTAGGCTTTTAAAACATTAAGAAAAAAAAACCTTTTTTTAATGTTGTGAGGTCATTCTGTTCTTTTCCTTTTTGAATGGAGCCCATCGAACATATTTAGGTTTTTGTCAGTAATTATTTTGAACTAAAACCCGTGAAAGAAATTATAATCACCACAGTTGTCATGAATTGAGAGACTGTTTACGCTTTGTTCTTACCCCGGCTGTGTATTTCTGGGTCCTGTTAGGAACAGCACATCCACTGTTCCACTGTCAGGTGGCTGGTAAGGAATACGGCTCCTTGACAAGAAGAACATAGCAATTGAGAGAGGAAAATTGCAGAGGAGCCGGGAGGACGCAGGAGCCGCAAAGGCTCAGATGCCAGCGAGAGACCAGGGAAAACGGTTTAAACTTGCTCCTTGAGGGTTTAAACCAATGGGTGACCTTGAAATAAAGCCCCACCCCCACCCCACAAAGCCAAAACAAGTACCATTGTGGGAATCCCAGCCTTGGAATAGAGGAGGTCAGGGAGATGTAGGACAAGGCTTAGTCTGGCAGTCCTGCCGTGGCCTCATCAGGAAGGTGGCTTTGGCTTTCTGAGAGCCAGGAACCCTGCTGGCGTCTTGAGTGTGCTGACAGGTGCGTGGCCTGGAGCGGTGACAGTGTGTCTTCCTAGAGGTGGCCGGGGAGCGAGCAGCCAGCACATGGGGGTTGCTGGGCTGCAGCCAGATCCTGGAGGGTCGGCTCAGGTTCCCGTGGTTCACCCGGCATTAGCAGACGAATGGCCATCTCGTCTGTCCCTGGCCATGTACTGAAATCTCACTGGAACTAAATGCCCGCATGCTTCACTTGTCCATCTTGGGCCTCTTGGAATGTGCTTTTTCGTAATGGGCAGGAAGAATGGCCACACAAAGGATTCATCATCCTCTCTCCTTGTTCTTGACCTTGCAGATGTGAAATCCACACGTGTGTTCTTGGGAGATGTGAGTGTGTTCCGGGCAGTGGGGAAGGTTGAGCCCCGTTTAGGTGGGAGCCTCCCAAGCGCTAGAAAGGGCTAGAGCAGGTGCGTTTGTGAGAGGTACGCCAAGGCTCCTTCCAGCTCAGCCGTCACCGGCATAAAAAGAGATCGGGCGCCCGTATGCATCTCCTAAGGTCAGACTCCGAACTCTCCGTTTCCTTGGTCCTTGGGGAGGTCATGGCAGTCTGGAGGCTGTGGCCAGCCTGCTCCTGGTCTGAGGCATCATAGTGCTTCACCCAGACCTGCATTCTGTAATAGGGAAGGACTGTTGTATTCTGTTAGAAGTGTCCCACTAAAGGGATGTTGCCTGTAAGCTTAAATTCTACATAATGGCCCATCTCTGGGAACCCTGACTCCCAGGTAGTGAGTATGAAGCTAAAATATCTTTGTTCAGGTCACAGGCAGGAAGGTCTTGACCAGCTCATCTGTGAATGACTGCAGGAAGGAAGAAATTAACATAATCCCTCTGGAGGCTGATGGGAATCAGGAAATGCTTGACTTGACTCCCTCCCCTTTTAGTACAAAGGAAGCCTAGCTTCTGACTCAGGCGAGATGGTCTTTGGGACATGAGTCCACCATCTTCTCAGTCTGCTGGCCTTCCAGGTAGAGTCACTGTTCTTTGTCCCAACAGCTCATCTCTTGATTTATTGGCCTGGCGTGCAGTGAGCAGTATGAGTTTGGACTCGGTAGCAATCCCCACTCATAGTGCCATTCTCATCTGTGTGTGTGTGTGTGCACGTACCCACGCACTCAGTCACGTCCGACTCTTTGCAGCCCCATGGACTGTAGCCCACCAGGCTCCTCTGTCCATGGGATTTCCCAGGCAAGAATACTGGAGTGGGTTGGCATTTCCTTCTCTAGGAGATCTTCCCAACCCAGGGATTGAACCCTTGTTTCCTGTGTCTCCTGCATTGGCATGAGCCACCTGGGAAGCCCCCGCTGTTCTCATTTACGAGGTCTGATTTTTGGATTTAAAAACAGAACAAGAGCCTTCGATTAGCATGGAAAGTGTTGATAGGAATCAGTTAAGATTCCATATTTGAAAGTTCCTTATAGCTCCTGAGGGAGGATACGGTCCTTTCATGGAGAACTCACTGTGTTGCTGCCTGCATCCAGTGGTGATGCTTTCTGGCCAGACTCTTCCTTTATCTCCTTTCTTCCAATTCCCGTGAAAAGTCACGCTATGCTTTTGCCATCCGTCTTGATCAAGCTTATTTTCCTTCTCACTCATCAGGGGATGTGACATCACGTTCGTTCTTTATGGCTACACTGGGTCTTTGTTGCAGCACATGGGCTTCTCCTGTGCGTGGAGTGCAGACTCTAGAGCGTGTGGCCTCAGTAGTTGCAGCGCAAGGGCTTAGCTGCCCCGTGGATCATGGGATCTTAGTTTGCCGACCAAGAACTGAACCCATGTCTCCTGCATTGGAAGCTGGTTTCTTAGTACTAGACCGCCAGGGTAGTCCCGTGACATCATGTTATGACTTGATTTTGGGGTGCAGAATTCTGACCCCAGATAACCTGCTGATGGCTTTGCTGCTTCTTGCAGATGCTGTACTTTTCGCTCAGTCATGTCTGACTCTTTGCGACCCCGTGGACTGTACAGTCCATGGAATTCTCCAGGCCAGAATACTGGAGCGGGTAGCCTTTCCCTTCTCCAGGGGATCTTCCTAACCCAAGGATTGAACCCAGGTCTACCCTCATTGCAGGAGGATTCTTTACTAGCTGAGTCACAAGGGAAGCCTCAGTGCTAGTTAATTATAGGCCAAAGAGCAGATCACAAGTTGTTATCTAAGAACCTTGGTATGTTTTGACTGGAAGGAAGAACGTGCCCAAGGGAAGCTGAACTTGCAGAATCTCAGGGTCAGAAAGGTACTTTGTAGATCAACTTCCCATCTAGTCCATCTGCTTCCATCATGAAACCACACTGAGCGGTCATCGAGCCTGTTTGAGCAGGGGATTCACTGGGTCCCCAGAGGACTCTGCCGTGTTTCAGTTCAATTATAGAGGAGTGTTTTTCTTTGGTTGGGCCTTACTGGGCAAGTCGGATTCTTTCACCATGGGACAGGTCTTCAGATACTCATAAGCCATTTGACAAGCCCTGCAAATCTTAACTCCCTTATGGTTCTTTATGGTGTGTGATCAGGGCTCATCACCGTTCTTGCTGTGCTTGTTGCTCTGTCCTGAGCTTGTTCTAGCATCCTGTGTAGTTCCCGTTGTTGCCTGGCAACCACGCATGGGGAAAGAGCGTGACATTGTGCTTCCCTGGTGGCTCAGACGGTAAAGCGTCTGCCTGCAATGCAGGAGACCTGGGTTCGATCCCTGGGTCAGGAAGATCCCCTGGAGAAGGAAATGGCAACCCACTCCAGTATTCTTGCCTGGAAAAGCCCATGGACAGAGGAGCCTGGTGGGCTACACTCCATGGGGTGGCAAAGAGGTGGACACGACTGAGCGAGCGACTTCGCTTTCTTTCTTATGTATACTTCATAATGGCAATAAGTTTCAAATCTTGAATATGTGGTGGGAGAAGATGCACTTAATTTTTTTAAAAATTGAAGTATCATTGATTTACAATGTTGTGTTAATTTCTGGTGTACAGCAAAGTGTTTCAGTTATACACACATGCATGCATGCTGAGTTGCTCAGTCATGTCTGACTCTTTGAGACCCCATAGACTGTAGCCCACAAGGCTCCTCTGTCCATGGGATTCTCCAAGCAAGAATACTAGAGTGGGTAGTCGTTTCCTTCTCCAGGGGATCTTCTTGACCCAGGGATCGAACCTGGGTCTCCTGCATTGCAGGTAGATTCTTTACTGTCTGATCCACCAGGAAAGCCCTCAGTTATACATGTATATGCATAAATGCTTGTTGTTTTTCATATTCCTTTCCATTCAGGTAAATCCCAGGATATTGATTGGGCTTTAAGTCTTCTGAGAGGTTGTGGTATTTGGGATGAATGGCATGTTCCTAGCTGGAGAAAGGTGTTGGAGACAGTGAGGGGGGACCTGTTGCATAGCAGATGGTTCCCTGGCGCTGTGGGTGTCAGGACTGAGGTCAGAAAGGCCACTGGGCAGTTGTGGGCAGAGGGTAACCGGATGTGACTTGCAGCCAGGGAGCCTGGATGTGAGGGGGTGGTTTGGATGCCTTATGTACCATGTAGTCCTCCTCGAGTTCAGTTCAAATGACTGACTGCTCCCTGGGCAGTTCTGTGGGTGGCATGGAGTACGAGGAAGCACTTCACAAACTACCAAAACCTACAGAAAACGTTGATGCTGTCAGTAGAAGGCGCCCAGGTTATGAGGGCCAGACTGTATAGCTCTGGGGCTTGCGTCTTGTTCTGTGAGCGAGGGTCGGCTGCTGGGGACTTCGGGAAGACCCATCCAGGCTCCCCGGGGGTTAGGCAAGCTGTGATGAGATGAGGGGTACCCTGAGCTTCCACCCTTGACCTGCAGGTGCGCGTATGGAACGCGGCTTGTTTGAGAGGTGGGTGGTCTTGGTTCAAGGCCAGGGGAGAGAGACATCGCTTGCCTTCCTTTCTCATCCTTAGACTCCCAGGCGGTGGGCCCTGGCAGGGAGCCTAATTGAGTCCCTTTGGCGTCTGGAGCACCAAGGCCTATGCTACTGGTCATCACAGGGCCAGGCCTCGAGGGGCCACTTCCCAGAGGGGCTTTGCCTGTGTGGGCTCCGCCCTGCTTGGGGCGGGCCTCCCGGCCTCCCCGCCCACCCACCTGGGCTCCGCCCAGCTCGGGGCGGGCCTCCCGGCCTCTCCGCCCTTCTCGGGGCGGGCCTCCCGGCCTCCCCGCCCACCCACCTGGGCTCCGCCCTGCTTGGGGCGGGCCTCCTCACCTCTTCGTCCTCCTCAGGGCTGGCCTCCCGGCCTCCCCGCCCACCCGTCTGGGCTCTGCCCTCCTCCTGGCGGGCCTCCTCCCTTCCCCTCCCTCCTCAGGGCGGGCCTCCCGGCCTCCCCGCCCACCCACCTGGGCTCCGCCCTCCTCGGGGCGGGCCTCCTCATCTCCCCGCCCTCCTCAGGGCGGGCCTCCCGGCCTCCCCGCCCACCCGCCTGGGCTCCACCCTCCTCGGGGCGGGCCTCCTCATCTCCCCGCCCTCCTCAGGGCGGGCCTCCCGGCCTCCCCGCCCACCCACCTGGGCTCCGCCCGGCTTGGGGCGGGCCTCCTCACCTCTCCGTCCTCCTCAGGGCTGGCCTCCCGGCCTCCCCGCCCACCCGCCTGGGCTCTGCCCTCCTCCTGGCGGGCCTCCTCCCCTCCCCTCCCTCCTCAGGGCGGGCCTCCCGGCCTCCCCGCCCACCCACCTGGGCTCCGCCCTCCTCGGGGCGGGCCTCCTCATCTCCCCGCCCCCCTCAGGGCGGGGCTCCCGGCCTCCCCGCCCACCCACCTGGGCTCCGCCCTGCTTGGGGCGGGCCTCCCGGCCTCCCCGCCCACCCGCCTGGGCTCTGCCCTCCTTGGGGCGGGCCTCCTCACCTCCCCGCGCTCCTTGGGGCGGGCCTCCTTGCCCACCCGCGTGTCCATCCCAAGTCTCCTCTGACTTTGCCCTCCCCAGGCCCCAGGCTTCCCCGAAATACTTCCAGCCCTTTCATGTTGGTATTCATTCAGCCTTTTGCTTTATTGTGTTTTGGATGATTTGATGAGTTGGAAGTAACTGCTTTTGAATTTACTTGCCTTATTTGGATAGTAGCTCCAGTACTAAGTAGACTGGGGGTAACTGGACATGTTAACTAACATCCAAGGTCCCTTCTCCAGGTCCTGTAAGCATTCGGTCTCAGCAGTCTATTGATTTATGTGCCATAGTGTCTTTTTGTTTGTGGTCTTTCTCTGCTTTTGAAAATAACAAGTCTTGAAATGTATGGATGTGGTCCTCATTTAGCACCTAGCTGCATCTTAACAGGGTAATCCAACGGCAGTAATGCTATAGTTGGATCTATATACCTTACATTTGAGAAGTTTTAGTAGCTTGGGTATATAGGATGGTTTTTTGTGTGTGTGTGTGTGTATGATTCCATTTATGTGAAATATCCAGAAAAGGCAACTCCATAGAAACAGAAAGCAGATCAGTGGTTTCCAAGGGCTGGAGAAAGGGAGGGTTGGGGAGTCACTGTTTACTGGGTGCAGAGTCTGGTTGGGATAATGAGAAAGTTTTGGAAATAGAAGTGGCGGGTGCACGGCACTGTGAGTACTCCCAGCACCACATGACTGTGCACTTAAAAATAGTTAAATGGATACATTTATGTTTACATTGTACTACAGTTTTTTAAAAAAGACCAGAAGGTCGCAAAAAAAAGTTTAGTTATTGACTTTTGAGTGGTAGATTTACAAAGATCATGTCTTCTTTCCTCCTTTACGGGGGACATTGCATATGACTGGCTTTGGTTTATAAAGTACTGCAGCAGTATGTAGTCCATCTGAGTTTATCACACTGCAAAGCCTTCTGATGTGAGAGCCCCAAGACCTCTGGGTGCTGACCCAGCTCGGACGACACCCCGTCCATATCGCTGTGCGGCTACCACACTGGCCGGAGGAAACGACCCGCCTCTGGCTTCACCCCGGTCAGGAGCGGATGTTTTATGGAGGGATAATAGTGATAATTGCAGCTGCTGCTGCTAAGTCGCTTAAGTCGTGTCCGACTCTGTGCGACCCCATAGACGGCAGCCCATCAGGCTCCGCCATCCCTGGGATTCTCCAGGCAAGAATACTGGAGTGGGTTGCTATTTCCTTCTCCAGTGCATGAACAGGAAAAGTGAAAGTGAAGTCGCTCAGTCATGTCTGACACTTAGCGACCCCATGGACTACAGCCTACCAGGCTCCTCCGTCCATGGGATTTTCCAGGCAAGAGTACTGGAGTGGGGTGCCATTGCCTTCTCCGGATAATTGCAGCTAACATTTGTCAAACCTTTCTCCTAGGCCAGCACTGTGCTACATACTTGACCTGGACTTACTCATATGACTGTCACTGCAGCTCTGTGAGACATGGGTACTGTTATGACCCCGTTTTACAGATGGAGATACTGGGGTACAGAGAGGCTAAGCAGCTTGCATGAGGTCACACAGACAGCCAGTAACTTGGGGAGCCAGCTCTACAGACTTGGGACTCCACAGTGCTTCTTGACCCTCTGTTTATTGTAGTAGACAGGTAGGGACTTTGGACCTGCGTTTGGATCCTGCCGCTGACACACCTGTGTAAAGGGGCCCAGGTGTGTAGCCGCCCTGTGCTGCACTTTCATTATTTATGAAATCCTGGTAGCTGCTAGGCCTAGGGTGGTTTTTAAGATCCAGTGGGGCAATGTTTATAGAGCCCCCAGCCTGCTACCTGGCACCTTAGAGACATTTCTTATTTAGTTTAGAGTTCCTTTTGTGAAAAGTAAAGTTTTTGAAATTAGATTTTCAAAATCCACTCTGATCATGTAGCATTTTAATTTTAAATCGCTTGGACTTATGCATACGAGAGGATTGTCCTTAAAAGAAATGATCAGTGAGTAGTCAGCCAGCAGTGCCAGGCTGCGGAAGGTGCTTTCCAGAGAGAAAGTGGTGCCAGATCTGGCGCAGATGCCACTGGTGCAGATCGAATGGATGGATGGTGCTGATGGGGCCCCACGGCAGGGGTGAAGGGATGACCTGGGGTCCTTTTATTAGACGCATCTGGGTGACAAGCTGGACTCCCGGCTGGGAGCTGGAGGCTGGGGAAGTGATACCACAGCTCCTACTGGAACCCTGAAGCTACCACAGAAAATTGCCCCGGGCGCTTCCGGGGGGTGGTCCTCACCGTTACAGCAGGCCACCTGGGAGCTCTTGCTTGTTTCCTGGGGTCCAGGAGCTGAAGGAAGGCAGCTGCCTCTCCTACTTCACTCTGGGATGCATTCAGGAGCTCCGTTTTTCGCGAATGTTCTTTTTGGTCACAGGCTGCAATGGAAGGTTTCTGACTGCCAACTCGTGAGGTGATGCACTGAGTAAGCTCTTATCCTGCAGAGGTGACTGGTTGGCAGCGCGAGCAGGTTGCCGGGACCTGTCTGCAGAGCTTGGCGGCAACAGAAGAACCAAGTCCTTAACTGTTGGGCCGAGTGAGTGGAGTGGCTCGTGGCGGGGGGGGGCTGGGTCCCCCCAGCCCTGCTGTACGTCCCGACGTTGAGCCAATGCCAGGCACGTCCCGTGGCCTCTGACCAAGGTTGCTGGCAGAGAGTAGAAATAAAATCTAAAGCATGTTGAAAAGCAGAGCCTGAAGAAGTGCCTGGGAGAGAGCTCTGCCCACCCTCTCTCCACACACAGCGTTTACTTAGATGGAGCCCGTGGGGTCGAGAGTTTTCTGGGGACGCTGGTGGTTTCTCCTGTTTCTTACAGTAGGGCGATTCAGAAAGTTTTCAAAATTAGGCCTTGTGTTCGTGGTTCTTCATCTGGATTAACACTGGACCTTAGTATCTGTTCAGTTCATGGCGCTGAAACGTGGGGACGGGCAGGAGCTCCGTCGTGTTTTTGCGTAACTGTTTGGGAGTTGCTAGGGAGTCTGCTCTCAGCTTTTTCCATCTTGCTTCTCACTTAGCTGTCTGGGGCAGCCAGTAGGAAGCAGAGTGCATTTGATGTGTGTGAGAAGTTTGAACACAAGTGAGGATCTCCTTTGGAGATATCAGGCTGCTCTCACAGGAGCTAGACACACTTTGGAACCCGAGCCTGTCTAGGTGGAGCGAGACGCTCATACCGAAGTTCCTGAATTATGAAATTTTAGTCTTAAATTGTGATTACAGACATGCCAAAGTACATGTTAATAGCTCCTATGTGCTTAGAATATATTAGAAAATGTTTGCAGGGGCTGAGCCCTGCAGCAGCTCATAAAACACGGATTCTGGGCGTCTATCCATCAAATTCACTGGTTCCCCCCACCGCTCCAGAAATCTCTTGATAGTGGCTTAAAACAGTGTGATCATCTCCAGTGTTTTTGAGGATAAGAGACAAAGTCCTTTTCTTACCTCTTTACTTATAATTAGTGTACAGCGAAACTGCCATTAAATGTCACCTTAGAAGGTTAGGGACCATTCCTCTGTTTTGATTTATTTATGATCACATTGATGGACATTTAAAAATTCCTCCCGTGTAATCAAATGTTCTGTGCACTTTTTCAGTGCATCTCCTCCTTTGGGCATCCCAACAGCTTCTCTGTCCTTAACAAAGAGTCTTGTCCCAACCCCTTCCACCCCCGTCAACATCGGATCAAACATAGGCTCTTCTGCCAACCAGAGACTAAACCAAGGGCTCCCTTTCTCAGTTGAAGGTCAGCATGGCATGAAGGGCATTCAGCAGGTAGTGCCCAGTAGCCCAGGATGTGCTGTGCAGACCTTCACATGTCTTCAGGCTTCAAATCCAAGATGTGGTTTTATACTGACGTTCATGTGAACAATTATAAGATATTCTGGGTATGTTGTAACGAAAAGTCACACGATGACTGTTTTCACAGTGAGGTGTCTCCAAATGAAAGTTCCCACGTGGAAGGGCTTGGAGTCTTTGTGAGGTTTCTCTAATGGACACTTCCTCCGCCTTGGGACTCAGGCTGGTTTGGGACACCGTGGAGTTGGTGGTGTGATATGACTGGGACCGCTGCTGAATATTCAGGGGAAATGATGCAATACAGTCTGATTTGTTCAGATTATATAGAAAAAGACTCACAAATTAGGCCTATCATTATTCTAAAGATATCAAGCCACAGAGGTATTGATGAGCTTTGTGGTTAGCAAAAGACACTCTTCCCCAGAGTTTTGAGTGACTGATCTGGTAACTCAGAGTACTTTTTAATAACATGCTATTCATCTGTTGGTGACTGGATTCCTACAGTTCTTGCTCGCCATCCAGAAAGATCAACCCTTGGCTGGGGTTCTCTCAGTTTATTACTTCAGGACGTGGAAAGCATCAGCCAGCAGGCAGTCGGCGGAGTTCTGTTCATCCAGGATGGGCGTTCATTAGTATTGTCTGTGTCTTTTCTTAGTTGAGCCTGGAAGAAGGCAAGAGCATTGATTCAAATGTTGGTATATTTCTTGAGAAAATTTAGCAAGTCTTCCTAATAGTTTTTCGTAATAACCCATTCTTAAGTGGTGTCTCAGGAAACTGATCTTACTAGGGTGGTGTGATTGACCATAAAATAGCGTAATTTTTTTTTTAACCTAAAGAAGCATATCAGGTGTAGCTAATGACAAGAAATTTATTATCCTTTCACAGTATTTTGAACCTCACTAGTGATGATTCCACGTTCTCCCTTGTGTTTTAACTACTGTTTGTGTCAACTCCTGGGCGTCTCCTGAGAGTAAGGACTGCGTCTATTGACGTCTTTTCCTCCACTTCAGAGCCCTGTGCGTGGGTTCTGGGTAGTGCCTGCTCCTGTTGTTAGCTTGGAAGAGTTGTATTGAATCCAAGACAAAACGTCCCCCAAACAGGATTTTATTCCACTTGAGTCATGTAATGCCTTCCTGAGTACAATGTGTGAAAAATTCAACCTTATTCAAAATCCTGTGTCAAAATACAAGACCACTTTCATAATCTGAATTGATTATCTGTTTGACTTCTTGTTGGAAGAGGTGTTTTTTGGTGAGTCAGCTGGTCCTTCCTTTCAAGTTTTGCTTGAAGTCAGTTCAAGTTTAAAGGAAAACCAACTTTGCCTTCAGATAAATAGGCTTTGGATTTTTATGGTACAAAATGTCGGTACCCCAGAGCCGAGTGATCCTTATTCTTTGAATTAAAATTAGTTTTTCTCAGATTTAACTTTTTCAAGTAATTTTTTCCCCTAAAATTCGTATTGCATTGAAACACTGATCATTTATTTTTGGCTGCGTTGGGTCCTTGCTGCTTCGCGTGCACTCTAACTGTGGCGAGCAGAGGCCGCTCGTCACTGCGGTGACTTCTCCTGCTGTGGCACACGCTCCAGGTGCGCCAGCTTCAGTGGCTGCAGCACTCGAGCTCAGTAGTTGCGGCTTGCCGGCCCTAGAGCGCGCGCTCAGTAGTTGCGGTCCACAGGCTTAGTTGCTCCTTGGTGCGTGGAGTCTTCCCAGACCAGGGATCAAACCCATGTCCCCCGCATTGGCAGGCAGATTCTCATCCCACTGTGCCACCAAGTAAGTCCCAGCATTACTTTTTTTTTTTTTTAGCATAATAGGCAGTATACAGTTTATTATACTTTTGCATTTTTTCCATAATCCTAGAACACATGGATTTATCATATTATTAAATATTCTCCAGAAACATTTTTAATGGTCATGCAGTAAGTCATTGCTTGACTTTACCAGCCTGTATTTAATCCTTCCCCTTTGTTAGGTTTCAGGTTGACATCTCTTTCTTGCTCTGGTATGTCTGAGCCTCCCTCGCTGGGCCTCTCCTGCGTAGTCCAAGTCTGTCCCTTCTCTCTGTGCCACCAGCCTGCCCGCCAGTGCCCACGGCTTTCCCTTCCTCCAGGTTCTCGGTACAGGAGAACCCTGTCCTCTCAGTGAATGTTTCTCTCTCCAAACCATTGCCAATACCTCTCCCAGCCTCATCCAGACTTCTGATCATACCACCATCAATGAAGCATTCCCGGTTTTATGATTCTCACAGTGATTCACACCTGAGCTATTTTAATTACCAAGGGTGCACCCTTGAGGCATTCATAGCCTCCTTACTGTTCATTCATGACGCCAGCTTGATAATGTAGTGAAAGCACTGTGAAAATGTGAAAATTTGTTAGCAAATGAGAGAGGGTAAAACAGTAGAGACAGAAAAATAGGAAAGAGAAATAGTGCAAGCAGAGTAAACACCTTTGTTATAAGCGCTCACGTATACATGCCAGCTCTTAGTGGGAAGCTCATTTGCTTTTCTGAACTTTGATTTGCCTGTGACTTCCTGGGGCCACTCAAGGGGAAGAACACACACTCTCTTCTCTGTTGCCTGAGGATCGCGGACCTGTGCCGCTCAGTCAGGAACTGATTAAAACATTGTGTTTTAGAACACGAGACTTTTTTTCCTTTGGTCTGTTCCACTTATTTGTCTTATGGACGAATCAGTGAGCAGGGAAATAGATTTCTCCCTGCTTCCCATTATAGAGAAGGCAGCTAGTGTTATTGGGACTGAACCTTTTATCTCATTTCATGTTTATCATCTGTGCACTGGTCCACACAGTGGGACGTGGACATCAGCTTCCCATTTTGTGAATCAGCGTTTTAAATTCTTGACTCTCTTTTGAATTTCATTGTATGTCTATCTGAAAATCGTTCAGAGAATTCGAATTGCTGGTTGAACAGACAGTGTAGGAAGTCTTTTTTATTTTATTATTATTTTTTTAATAAATTTATTTATTTTAGTTGTGGGCTAATTACTTTACAGTATTGTAGTGGTTTTTGCCATACATTGACATGAATCAGCCATGGGTTTACATGTGTTCCCCATCCTGAACCCCCCCTCCCCCACCTCCCTCCCCATCCCATCCCTCTGGGTCATCCCATTGCCCCAGCCCTGAGCATTAGGAAGTCTTTTTTGAAATCTGCCAGGGCTGCCCTGCTGCTGGGTGATGTTTCCTCCTTTGCCTCCAAAAGTAGACCGAGCTTTTTTTTTTTTTATGGACATGTCCCTTTTGCTCTGACATATTGTAGACTTGTATGAAGGCAGCTGGAGAAGGGGACGACAGAGGACGAGATGGTTGGATGGCATCACTGACTCAATGGGCATGAGTTTGAGTAAGCTCTGGGAGTTGGTGATGGACAGGGAAGCCTGGCATGCTGCAGTCCATGGAATCACAAAGAGTCAGGCAGGACTGAGTGACTGAGCTGAACTGAACTGATCCCAGTTCTGTGTACTGGTTTCCTGTCTTTCAGCCTTTCCCCTGGCCTTAGGCTTTATCTGGAGTTCCCGTTCCAGGCCCAGGTTCCTCCAGAAGATGATCTCTTTCTTATCTGTCTGGATTTCTTCCCCTTCACACCTGTTCTCTGAGCCTGGACTGCCACGCGGGCCCCTCAGCGCGTGGTTTTCTTTTCCGACAGCACTGGGAGCACTGGAGTGTGACCTCGCCCTGGTTCCCACTTCCTGGGACTTTGTTTCACTTTGCTCATTCGACTGTAGTTTCATAGATGTTTTTTGTTTGCCGGTTACCTGAGAATTTATTATCCTGTGATCCTCCAACGTGGGTCTGCCTTGGAATTTTCCTGAAAGAATGTTATTAACTGGTAGTGGCATCTGGGAGCTGTGAAATGTTGCCGAAATCTGTTTCCTCATCAGTGAACTGGAGATGAAAAACTTTCCCTCGCTGGCACATGTAGCAATGCAATTAAACAAAGTGCTCAGTTGCTCAGTCGTGTCCCACTTTGCGACCCCATGGACTGTAGGCATCCAGGCTCCTCTGTCCATGGGATTATCTTGGCAGGAATACTGGAGTAGGTTACCCTTTGCTTCTCCATGGGATCTTCCTGACCCAGGGATTGAGCCTGCATCTGCTGTGGTTCCTGCATTTGCAGGCAAATTCTTTACCACTGAGCCACCTGGGAAACCCAGTGAAATAAAAATGTCTAGGAAAGCTCTAATTTGAGAAGATAATGCGCTCTGTTTTTCACAGCAACACTACTTACAATAGCCAAGACATGCTGCTGCTGCTACCGCTGCTAAGTCGTCTCAGTCGTGTCCGACTCTGTGCGACCCCATAGACGGCAGCCCACCAGGCTCCGCCATCCCTAGGATTCTCCAGGCAAGAATACTGGAGTGGGTTGCCATTTCCTTCTCCAGTGCATGAAAGGGAAAAGTGAAAGTGAAGTTGCTCAGTCATGTCTGACTCTTAGCGACCCCATGGACTGTAGCCTACCAGGCTTCTCCATCCATGGGATTTTCCAGGCAAGAGTACTGGAGTGGGGTGCCAAGCCAAGACATGGAAGCAACCTAAATGCCCGTCTACAGATGACTGGATAAAGAAGGTGTGGTACATACATACAATAGCATACTACTCGGCCATAAAAACGGAAATAATGCCACTCTATAACAACATGGACTGACCTAGAGATTACAGAAGTGAAGTCAGACAGAGAAAGACAGATATATGGTATATCTTATATGTGAAATCTAAGAGAACGAGACAGTTGAACTTACATAACAAAAACAGACTCACATACACAGAACACAAATTGACAGTTACCAACAGGGAAAGTAGGGTGGTGGGGAGGGATAAATTAGGAGTTTGGGATTGGCAGATACAAACTACATAAACTAGATAAACAACAAAGACCTACTGTTTAGCACTGGGAGCTATAATTCAGAATCTTGTAATAAATAACTATAATAGAAAGTAATCCGAAAAAGAACATGAATGTGTGTGTGTAACTGAGTCATTTTGCCGTACATGTGAAATTGACACAACGCTGTAAATCAACTACACTTCAATTAAATAAAAAAGTGTGTGTACCTAGCTTCGGTTCAGTTCAGTTCAGTTCAGTCTCTCAGTCATGTCCGACTCTTTATGACCTCATGGACTGCAGCACACCAGGCCTCCCTGTCCATCACCAACTCCCGGAGTTTACTCAAACTCATGTCCATCGAGTCGGTGATGCCATCCAACCATCTCATCCTCCGTCGTCCCCTTTTCCTCCTGCCTTCAGTCTTTCCCAGCATCAGGGTCTTTTCCAATGAGTCAGCTCTTCGCATCAGGTGACCAAAGTATTGGAGTTTCAGCTTCAACATCAGTCCTTCCAATGAACACTCAGGACTGATCTCCTTTAGGATGGACTGGTTGGGTACCTAGCTTAGTCTTTCATTATCAACGGGCATTCCTTCTTTATCAACATCTGTCAATTCTGTGCACAGTTTGACATCCTTATTGAGATGTAATTCACAGGCCATACAATTCCCCCATTTAAAGTTCATGATTCAGTGGTTTTAGTATATTCTCAGGGTTGTGCAGCCATTACCACAATTAATTTTAGAATGTTTTCATCGCCCCCAAAAGAACCCCATACCCGTTAGCAGTCATTTCCCGTTTCCTAGGCAACCGCTAATCTACCTTCTGTAATTTTATGCATTTTTAGCTGCATCCTTGTTATATTGTGTGCTAATAGGATTTTCATGTTTCTTATGGTACATTGAAGGTATTTTGAAATGCATTTCTAACATTTTTAGAACTAAAAAGAGCCCTTCAATCATTTAATGCTTATTTTTTACACAAAGAAACAGAGGACCAGGGAAGTCAAGTGATTCCCCTGGGGACATTCCCATTCAACGCCTCTTTACCAAAACATACTAGAAAAATGTCTTATTCACACTTGTTTCATCAGTAGTTCTTGTTTTTGAGTGTTTGCTGAAACCCTTTCAAATTCAGATTCTGGATGTGAGATATGATCGTTTGAATTCTCTGCTTTAGCTGATGGATCTTTTTACTCTTCTGTGATTATTTCTTAGGTCTTTTCCCTTTAGCTTTTTCATGTATTAAAAGTCATGTCTTAACCAAAGTTTATCCAGTATATTATTACATTTTCTGTGTAGGTTTCCTTTGGAAAAATCTTTACTCCATGGTGAATCAGAGAGTTTTATAGGATACTGTCTGGTTTTTATACGTGTTCTTCTGTGGTACCCCTGAGGCCCCTAGCTCATTTTACAGTAGACCATTTAATCTACCAGATTTCACCCCTTCCAAGCTGCTTTTCAAGGTGATTTTTGCTGCTCTTTCCATCTACCATTGGAGACTTATTTCCCCCTTCCCCTCACCATGGCAGAAATGACATGGTGCAGATTTCAAGGTTTTGGCTCTGAGAGTCCTCCCAGACTCTTTGCCCCTTTTGAATGTTGGTCCGAGAGCTTCATGTATGAAGCCGCTGGATCATATGGCAAAGGAAAGAGGCCTGTGGAGAACAGGGGAGCTCCAGCTGGGTTTTGGCACAAGTACCAAACCGTAAGCGTGAGGCCAGGGTGGTGGTCTTCCTGCCCCTCTGACCCGCTCGCTGAGTGTAATTGCATGAGTGAGCTCAAGTGAAAACAGCAGACCCACAGAAATGTGAGAAATTTCAAAAAATCGTGCTGCTTTTGAGTCACTGAGTTTGAGATGGTTTGTTATGCAGCAGTGACTGTTCTATATAGATGTTAGCTCTGAGGCGATGTTGAGAGGACTACAGAGTATGATCCAAGTGGAGTCCTTAGCTCACTGCTGAGCACGGAGAATCCCACAGTACAGGGTGACAGTTAGTGGCTGCAGCATGATCCTTCTAATGTTATTGTTTGGTTACTGTTGGCCTTTTTATTTCTCCTCCTCCAGACGTAATGTCATTGCTTTTCATTATCATTACCTCTGTCAAGGTGAAGAATTTGATGCCATTGGTCCTAATTGTCTGGTATTTTTTCTTTCTGATTAATCAATAGTTTAAAACTTTTAAAACTTCTCTTATTGTGAAATAAAACACATATATTAATAGTGCACAAAAGTATAAATATACAGCTCACAACAAATTATAAAATGAAAACTTGTGACTAGCGCTCAGGTTAGAAGGTTTAGAACTGGCAGGACTCCTGAAGCCCATTGCATGCCCTTCCTGATCATGTTTCCCTCACATCTAGAAGTAGCCACTAACTTGATTTCTTACTAATCACCTCTTTGCCTTTTTAAAAAATAGCTTTTACCACCTCTGTATGCATCTCTAAACAAAGAAGTTTCGTTTTGGTGATTTTTCTACATTATATAAATGGAATAATATAGTGTGCCTTCTTTTGTGTTCGATTTTATTGGCTGAATATTATTTCGAGATTTCTCTGTACTCTAAGAATAAGCTTTCATTTTCATTGCCATGAAAAATTTCATTGTAAGAATATATTTCTGTCAGATGTACTATTGATGGGTATTTTGGTTATTTACAGTTTTGGGCAATTATGAATAATTCTGTCAAGCACATTCAAACATATAAAATACACTAGAATAATATATGTGAAAGTTTTTTTTTTTTTTAAACAAGTATGCAAAGTACATACCTAGAAGAATTTCTGGGTAATAAAGTCATGGTCACTTTTTATAAGTCTCATAGTGAAGAACATTGCCAGATGATAAAAATGATAGATACTGTTACATTATTATTCTTACCTGGAGATTAGAACCATTGGTTTACAGTATCTTTGCCAAGCTGGTTGACCACAAAGGCAGTTCAGGTCTTTGGGGACAGGGATATGATGAGACTTAGGTAGGGTGGAAAGGGGTCAGTGTTCAATTGAAGGGTTGAAAAATGTAAGTAGTCACTTAGTCATGTTCAACTCTTCTCCACCCCATGGAGTGTAGCCCACCAGGCTCCTCTGTCCATGGAGTTCTCCAGGCAAGAATCCTGGAGTGCGTTGCCATTTCCTTCTCCAGGGGATCTTCCCGACCCAGGGATCGAACCCAGGTCTCCCGCATTGCAGGCAGATTGTTTACCAGCTGAGCTGCCAGGGAAGCGCAGCTGAAGGGTTAGAAGACATCCGGAAGGAAGTCTGTGAATAAATCTGCTGTCCTGACAGCTCAGACAGCTTTTCAGGAGTTTAATCCCATTCTTTATACTATCTTCCCCCAGGTGAGTCTGCAACAATACATCATCTTTTCCCCACCTTATGGGGAAGTTTGGGGAGACCGTTGATCCTTGGCCATATGGTGACAGCAAAGGACGCAGCTCTTTTAGGACTCAGATTTCCTAAGCAGAAGGGAGAGGAACTAACATTTTATCAAGAGAAGGAAAAAAAATCTTGTTAGAAATGGAGAATGGGAAAAAGACACATTCTGTTCAGCCAAATTAAAGACTCTGTATCTACTAAAAACAAGGGTGGCTATAAGAAGACTGGCGCAGCATCGCAGGCCAAGGCAGTTTGGATTTCCTTGCGAGTCATTGTACAGCATGTGCTCAGTGTGGGCCAGGGCGCTGTAATCAACACGGTGCGTTTGAAGAATGGTGTCTGTGTGCCCCGTCACGTGATCGCCCTGCCGAGGCGCCCTGCCAAGACGGCCGTGGGAATTGTTCCTGGGGGCCCTGGCTCATCCCAGAGAAGGCAGAAGGGTTTATACACTTCTGGAGTTTTCCCCCGTGACTATCTGCAAGTCCAACACTTGAGGATTTAAGCAGTCGTAGTGATATTGTGTCTCTCTTACAGAATGTAGTTGATTTAAAGCATTTGGAAGCCAAATTCGGGTCCCATCAGGATAATGAGGGAAGGATTGAGGAATCGCTGTTTTCATTGTGGGATGCTGTCGGATAGGGTTGTTTCTCCATCTGGTCTGTGTGTCCCCAGTTGAAGAAAGTAGTATTTGTGACAGGTTCTTTTTGAGGATGTTTTTAACATGCAGAACAACTTAAATTTGCTTGCTTGAAATTAGGATTTAAAGTTAGGATTAAACTAGGATTTTTGTTGAACATTGGGATTCACAGCTTGTCATTTCCACAAACATAAAACTAACTTATTATCCGCTGACGATCTAAGTCCCTGGTTGACTTGGTTTCTTGTATTACTTCTGAACGGTCCTCGAATGTATGGATTTGGTGATGGCTTTTGTGCTGTAGCTTTCCTGGAAAACAAAGTGAGCTTTTCATGCCTGAGTAAACACATCGATGCATTATGAAACTGTCAGACTCTTTTGAACAAGTGGCATAAGCTCTGTTATTCAAATGTGACTCTTTTGAATGGCTTTTGTGTCAGCTAATGCTTTAGTATAACCCACATAAAGAAATTTCAGAATCTTTCCTTAAGAAATTAAATTTCAGCCCTATGATTGAAGAACTCCAAAGGATTAGTCCTTTTGTTGAGCACGCTCATTATCATATATAGCTAATTGGTAGCATTCATTTGATGAGATTCATAGTTCATTTTAAAATATCTTTTTTGTTAAAAAATAAAATTGTTCCTGCATTTTCCTTGTCTCTTAGCATAACTTTCCCCCATGTTCCCTTCTCAACAGGTACATGTGCTTTTCCATAGTGTACCTGCTATTTTGTCTTCTTTTAAAATTATATTTGCATCGTCAATCTCTTTCAAGGTCTCTGGTGTTTATAGTAATCATTGGTTGCTTAATATTGAGTTCTTAATAACATGCTAATCATTTCCCTTATTTGATATGTTTTTCATTTCTAATGATAAGAATGCAGAGACATATTGTGCACCATAGCTGCTTTTTCTTATTTTCAATTATGTTACAAGAACAGATGCCCAAAAGTATTATTATGATGTCAGTGGACTTGAAAACTTTTTATGTTTTGTATTGCCCAATTGGTTTCCAAAAGATGATGCCTTCTTTTTGATTATGTAAGTTACAATCCCTTTTACCAAAGGAAAAAACTGATGGAGCTTATTAAATGTTGGCAGCCTTCATAACTATCATTTGGAGTACCCTGTTGTCTTAGTAGAGATGTTTTCTTTTGTAAATTCAGTTTCTATTTTTAGCAAGGTAATATATGCAAATAATTTTCTAAAAATCCCATAAATCTCTTGTCCTCCTCTCCCCCACTCTAGTGTCCTGCTTTTGAGAACCCCCAGCTCTGGGGCGTTTCTGTTAACGTTTGCTCCCACTTATGGCTTGCTTTTACAGTTTGATTTTTACCCCATACTATTTAGTTATTTATTGATTTCCTTCTGTGGAAGAGGAGTCTTCAGTGCTTATGGTTTCTTTCCTATCCTCTCAATATTGACATAATATAAAATTAGTTTTTAACAATATATAAATATTAAAATATTAGTTCTAGGTCAGTCGCTCAGTCGTGTCCGACTCTTTGCGACCCCATGAATCGCAGCACGCCAGGCCTCTCTGTCCATCACCAACTCCCGGAGTTTACCCAAACCCATGTCCATCGAGTCAGTGATGCCATCCAACCATCTCATCCTCTGTCGTCCCCTTCTCCTCCTGCCCCCAATCCTTCCCAGCATTAGGGTCTTTTCCAATGAGTCAACGCTTCACATGAGGTGGCCAAAGTACTGGAGTTTCAGCTTCAACATCAGTCCTTCCAATGAACAACCAGGACTGATCTCCTTTAGGATGGACTGGTTATGACTGCATAAATACTGTTCATAATCAAACCTTATATTTTGACTATATATCTTCTTTTACTCTGTATTTTTTCTCTGGAATTAATAACTCTTTCCTTTTTTGCTTGCTTTGTTTTCTCTATTTCATTTTCTAACTTGTCACCAAATAAATTTCCTGATACTTCCAAACATATCAGATAATCCCTCATACGTGTTTTTATTTTTTTTCCAAGCTATCCTCTGAGAGCCCTCATATTTTCTTCAGTGTAAACTGGCTGCTCTTGGGACCTGCTGCTTGGCTGCCGTCTTGGAATGCCTTCTCTGTTTTAGCCTTTGTCTCTTCTGTTTTGTTGATTCTCTCATTTCTGAATCTCAGATCTTCTTACTTTTAGATTTGCTTCCACATTTCGGTGGATTCTTGGGAAAGGTGCAAGGAAGATAAATTTTTTGAGACCATGTATGTCTGAGAATGTCTTTTATTCTTTCATCATACCTGATTGATAGTTTGGCTGGGTATGTGAGTTTGGGTTGGAAATGTTTTCTTGGAATTTTGAAGGTATAGCTCCATTGCCTTCTTACTTTCAAGGTTGCTGTTGAGTCCAGTGCCATTTCTGAGTCCCAATCCTTTGTTATTACCCCATTCCCCTTCTCTCCACCCTTCGGCCTCTAGAGACTTTTAGAAGCATCTTATTTCTGGAGTTATAAACTTTTATAATATTCTTTGGTATTCCTGTATGTTTTGTTTCATTCATTTAATTGGCCACATGGTGGGCCTTTATAACCTGGAAACTTATGCTCTGCAGTCTGTATGTTTCTGTCTTTGGAATATCTGTTTGTCAAATGTAGTACCTCGCAACCTTATCCTCTAATTTTCCTATTTTTTTTTCCCTCTTCTGTCTCTCCATCTCATTGTCATTCTATTCTCCCGTCTGGGATATTTTTAGCTTTATTTTTCATCTCTTTTGTTGGATTCTTACATTTATGCTGCACTAGTTTTTAATTTCTTAGGGTTTATTTCTTCTTCTTCTATGGCTGCTTCACTTCTTCTTATTTATCTGTGTCCAAAGAACCTTGGCTTTCTTTAAATGAAATTGAGGCACCTGAATTAAAAAAAAGAAGAGAACTGAAGCTCTGAGTGCCTGAATGGGGCTTATAACCTGGGGCTTTGCTCTTGTATAATCTGTGTCTGTAGGTCTGTCTGTTTTCTTGCTGAGAAACCTGGCTGCAGGGAGAAGGGGATAGATCTCATGGAGCAGGCTTTGACCCCCTTGCCTGTTTCCAGTTGCATGCCTCATCCCTGCTTTTAGCTGGTCTTACAGTCAGCTCTTCTGGAGGAAATTTCCAGTCCCCTGCTTAGTTGTGCAAGCCAGAGGAGGGGCTCTGGGGGCTTAATTGTCTTTATATCCATTTTCAACCAGTGCTCCTTCCTTCAGAGGTGAAAATGAAAGTCGCTCAGTCTTGTCCGACTCTTTGCGACCCCATGGACTATACAGTCCATGGAATTCTCCAGGCCAGAATACTGGAGTGGGTAGCTATTCCCATCTCCAGGGGATCTTCCCAACCCAGGGATCGAACCCAGGTCCCCCACATTGCAGGCAGATTCTTTACCAGCTGAGCCACAAAGGAAGCCCAAGAATACTGGAGTGGGTAGCCTATCCCTTCTCCAGCAGATCTGCCTGACCCAGGAATCAAACCCGGGGTCTCCTGCATTGCAGGCAGATTCTTTACCAAGGGAAGCCCCTTCCTTCAGAGATACCTGTACCTAATCTCCATAGGCTACTCACTCCATAGGCTACTCACTCCACAGGCTTAAAGTTCAGCTTTGTTTTGACTCTTTTATTTGCTGCCATTTATTCATCTGTTTCCTTGCTTCAAGGAATTTGTCACGTGTCTAGTTTCCTTCTCATCCCCTCTCATCTTGGATTGTCTTCATCCCTTTATTTCATATTTTTATATCTACGTCCATCTCCCTATAAATTCCTTTAGTGCTATTTTAGTACAGTTTTTAAAGGGTGTGGGGCAGCAGGCATGTGCCCTGTGTGCCGTGGTTAAGGCAAGGATCCAGTGCAGGCTCTTTTTTAGATTGACCAAAAATATTTCCTTTTCTCCTACACACACTTGTGGGATATGTATATATTTTCCAATGCACAGGAATTTCTTTTGAAATGTTTAAGAAATATTTTATTCTAATTTTCAGATATCTTTACTTAACATTACAAATTTCATACCAGTTTCTGTAAGTAGCAACTGCGACCACCTACTGGACAGTTTAGAGGAGGCACTACTGTTCTCACTGAGTCCCTTGTTCCTTGTGAAAATCCTTCATGTTGAAGTAATGGCTGCTTGTCCACAGAAATGTCTTCTGTGCCTCGTTTACCCCAGTGGCTGCGTGGTCAAGCTTAATCTTGGCTGCGGTGCAAGATTAAGATCAGGAAAATGACATTGGTACAGCCCTTGCTAATTTTCAAAAGACATTTAAAAAATTTTTTATTATTTTATTTTTGGTTGTACTGGGTCTTCGTTTGCTGCGTGGGCTTTTCTCTAGTTGCAGCGAGTGGGGGCTGTCTTCTGGCTGTAGTGTGTGGGCTTCTCACTGCAGCTGCTTCTCTAGTTGCATAGCGCGGGCTCCAGGGCACACAGGCTTCAGTAGCTGCAGCACGTGCTGTTGGCAGTTGCTGCTCCCGGGCTCTGGAGCACAGGCCCAGTAGTTGTGGAGCATGGGCTGAGTCGCTCCACGGCATGTGGGATCTTCCTGGACCAGGGATCCAATCTGTGTCTTCTGCATTGGCAGCAGATTCTTTACCACTGAGCCCCCAGGGAAGCCTCTAAAAGACATGCTGTTTTACATTTCATATTGGGCAAAAAGTTTGCATTGCAAATATCTGTAAGACCTACATGAACCTGTTTTGTCTTTCAGCAATTTTTCCAGCTAGTCAAGTTACGAAAGCTTGGACTGAGCGATAACGAGATTCAGCGACTTCCTCCAGAAATAGCCAACTTCATGCAGCTGGTGGAGCTTGATGTGTCCCGAAATGGTAAGAAAAAAATGGTTCCACCTGAATTGTCCATTTGTCTCTTCCGATGCTGATATTTGCAATTTTTAGTAAATGTGGCTGGATGAATATTCAGGAGGAAAGCTGTGTATCATTTTGGGATGAAATTACTGCCATTATTGAATAGTTTGTCACAAAACAAACTATTTTAGGTGCTGATTTTCACCCAGTCAGTTCACCCTGATTCACAGCGGTGGAGAGGGGCCTGAGAAATCCACAGCTTTCCCCTCACTTGATTGGAGGAGACACTGAGGGCTGGGAGCGTGGTCACTTGTCCAGACCTCAGGGGGCTGCTGTGGTGGGAGCCGTGCCCCTGGAAGGGCTCGTCTCTCCTGGCAGTGGCCTGGCCCTTCAACTGCTCCCCCCGAGAACCTGCCTGTCTGCTGCAGTGAACAGACCTACCTGCTGTTTCAGGCATTTCTGTCAGTCTCATTTATTTCTGACTATGCCCTAGGTAGGTCTGCCCACTTGAATTTGTGTGGTGTATTTGTGAGTTTATTTTGATTTGCAGATTCCACTGTAACGTTGCCTCCTTTTAATGGAACAGCCTGACAGGGTGTTTATATCCTGTTTAACCTTTCACTTTTAAATGGGTACCTGGTTTCACCTTGCATCTTACAGCCTTAGAGCATTCCCGGGGTAGACTGGTCCCGTGGCTTGTTGGAACATGTTTGATTAATTACCTCAAGTTAAAGTGGCAGCTCCCAGGAGCCCTGTCTTTAGCGGTGGAATTCTGTTCTTGCCAGAACTCTGGTTTAATGTCCTGAGGATAAGCCCACATGTACTCTGTTGTTTATAAAAATGATAATCCGTCTCTGTCTGACCTGTTGCACACCTGCTTTGTGTTTTGTTTTGCTTTCCTACAAAAATTTGTAGGTTCCTTCTCAGTGACCCTCAGGTCTGGCTCTTTCAGTCTGGTGTCCTCCGCAGAAACCCCCAGGCCTGGATATAGTATTTTCCTGTGGGTCCTTGTTATAAGGCAGCAGTGATAATCAGTACTCGATTGACAATGTGGAGAAGAAAACAATGATTTACCCCCCCCATCCCCCAGTTTTTAAATTGCCGCCCCCTCTCAGATCCCATAATTGGAAACTGTCTTTAGGCCAAGTCATATGCTCTTGTCATAGTGTGCACTTTAGTTTGTCATGAGGGTTATTTCTTCCCTTGAAAGTACTACAGAAAGTGAAAAACTTATTTGGGGGGCTTGTTGACTGTCTTCTTTGGTTGCAGGAGAGTTGGGTCTCCTCAGGTGAAAGGGATTTGGTGGTGAGAACAGGGGTGGAGCTGACGTTCTGAGAGCGTTGCCCTGGAGCCCACACCCGACACTATTCTAGGGGTTTGGTGACCTCCCTTCCGTTTGTGGGTACTCTGTTTCTCCCTCCACGCTGACCTGCTGTCTCCCAACCAGCCTCTTCAGTCTCTGCTTGTTGTGGTCTTCTGCCCTCGCGGCAGCATCTGACGGCCATTTCTAAGTGAGGCCTCGTTGACCCAGCGCATGTTTCTAAGGCAGCCGTAAGCCCTAACTCCAGGTCACTGGCGGTCCTAGACACTGGCTGGCCCGCAGCAGGGGTGGCCGGCAGTGCAGAGCGCGGTCAGCCTCCCCTTACACCGCTGTGCAGCGGGGGGAGGTGCGGCATCTTCCCCGTCTGAGGTGCAGCATCCCCTGTCGGAGGTGCAGCGTCTCCCGTGTCTGAGGTGCACGGGATAGAAACTGCTCGCTCTCGTCTCAGCAGTGCTCTCAGTGGTAAAGACTGGATGGCTGTGAACTCTGCAGCGACTTTAAAAAATGACCGCTGAAGTCACACAATCCAAAGAAATCAGATGGCCTTTCTGAAATTGGCATTAAAAAGGAAAAGAAGCTGGGGTCCAGAAATCCTCGAGAAAGAGGAGACGTATTGGCTTCAATTATTTGGGAGCTGAGGAAAAAACAGCTGGAAGGTTGCAGTCCCGTTACTGACTCTAGTGGGAAGACGTGCTCCGTATGAATTCAGCGTCGTCAGGGGCCGGTTGTACTGGTTCTCACCTCAGCTGTGTCTTTCGAAACGTTCAGAGGAAGGAAGAATGGCTACGTGCCTCTCCTCACGCACCCCTTTATACCTTCCAGCGTGTGGATAAGAGGACGTGAGCTGTCACTGAAGCCCTGTCAGGCCCCAGGCTTTCCTTTCCCTGGAGAACCTTCCTCCCGCAGGTCTGGACTTTGGTGATGGATCCTGCAGGTCCGGCCTCTTTTTGTCAGGCTCTTGTGGAAATGCTGGGGGACTTAACCGCCTGCTTCCCCTATTGGCAGAGGCTTGCTGTGGTGTGTGCGTGTGTGCATGTGTGTGTGTGCACGGTTGGAGGTGGTGGAGGAGGCTTTTTTGTGGTTGTGAAAAAACTGCACAGATGACATAGCAGAGAAGGGTCACAGTTTTACCATCAGCGACAGGAACTTGAGTCTTGAACTGTTTCCAGACCAGGCAAATCTGCCCGTGTCTCCTCTCATTTTTTCTGGCTGATCAAATCCCATGAGTGTGAATTTCCTAGGCAGGTCGATCAAAGTGGTAGAGTCTGCAGCCTCAGAAGCCATGCGGGGACCCCCACTTTTCGCGGATGTGGGTGTTTGTGAGGGTTTGGGGACTGTGTCTGGGGGCCCCTGTGAAACTCTAGGCTCCTGCAGCCGCCACAGAGGCGGCCCGCTCAGTGATCAGGTCCTGCTGTGTCCCTGAGCTGTCACAGGGCCGTGGCCGGTGCTGACCATTGTCAGGGTAGAACCTTTCCTGGTGTCCTCAGTTCCCGACTGTCCAGAGAGCATCACTGACCGTGGATGGAGGCACGAGAGAGGGTGGTGTCAGACCCCTGAAGCCCTTTGGATCGGTGCTTGTCAAGCTTGAATGTGCCATGAATTATCCACAGGATTTTGTGAAAATGTGGATTCTGATGCAGGCGGTCTGGGGTGGGGCTGGGGATGCTGCATTGTTCAGAAGCCCCGAAGGGAGCCAGACACACTGAGGGTGGGGTCTTAGCTGTCCCCACCTCCCCAGCTTTCTCCTAACATCCCCTCAGCAGCTTCCTGTGGCTTTGAGCACAAATTCACTCAGCTTCTTTCGGCCCCACGCCTGCCCGTGTGGAAGGTGGGAAACCTTCAGGGTTTAACCTCCTGGCTAAAGGGTGAGATGCTGGAGCTGACTGAACAAGTTGCTTTGATTCCAGGAGCAAACTTAGCCCATCCTGATGTTCCCTTGCTCAGGGAGGGAAATAGCACTATAGGTTTCAAGTTAGGGTCTGATGCAGCTTTCTGTGGTGAAGAGCATACTGCACTTTCATGCCTGGACTTTATATCTATTTTCTCTGTTCACTGATTCTTGGCAGTTGGAGGCAAATGCTCTCTGGATATGTGAGAAAAGGTACTATTCTATAGTACTATCTCACTTCCAAAAATCGAGGACAGACTTTCTTAATGCATCATGAATCTTGCCCAAAGGGTTAGCAATTCGAATTTTGTAATCCATGCTGTAATTTGACTTACATCACAGTACTGTGTCATTATCTATTTAGTTCAGTTTTTTTTTCCCCCAAAAATGTAAGGCCTATGCCACCAGCACTGCTAGAGATGATTTTAAGTGGCGCTGCAAAACAGCAGTTTTTAATATTGAATCAAAGTGAGGAAGTCAACCTTTTTCCTTTTCATTAAACATTTTTTTTAAAACTCCCTTTAGGTTGCTTCCTGTAAAACTTAATAGTTGTATTGATTGTTATATTTATCTTTTATATCTGGTGATGATAATAGCTTTCTTCCTCATGGCTCAGCTGGTAAAGAATCCGCCTGCAGTGTGGGAGACCTGGGTTCGATCCCTGGGTTGGGAAGAGCCCCTGGAGAAGGGAAAGGCTACCCACTCCAGTATTCTGGCTGGGAGAATCCCATGGACTGTCTAGTCCATGGGGTCCCAAAGAGTCAGACATGACTGAGTGACTTTCACTTTCATTCATGTTAGTGATTTTAAAAATAAATCTTACTCAAAAAAGTTAACTTAAAAGAATGAAGTAAATAGTAAAGAACACAGTTGCTCCACCAGGATGGCAGAAATCACAAAGGCAGGACAGGGATGGATGAAGTTGGGGCAGCGCTGTTACTATTCTCACAGCCAATGAGGGCTTGAGTTTTTTTCTTTTATGGGGCAAATAATGCTGCGTGTGGAACAAACATGGCCAGAGACCCCACGTCCTGGAGAATTACTTTGCAAGCTTGAGTGAACAGGAAACTAAAAGGTAGTTTTAATGCAAACCCTCATTGGCACCAGGACAGTACTTCACACTTAGCAGAGGGACAGCTGATCCAATCCACCAGCAGGGTCCTCGTCCCATAAAGTCAAGAGACTAGACGTGGGTTAAGTGTCGGGGTTAGCTGCCCTCTGTCTGGCTGCAAGACGGGGATCAGAGTCTGTGGTCGGCGGCTGCGGGCTTGTTTAATGACATCTGAGGCCAATTTTGAAGCCTGCTGGTGACATCAAGTCTTGGTGCTTCTAAGTGTGCCCTGCAAAAAGCTCTTTCTGGCAAGCAAGGCATTCCGTATGCCTAGAAGTTCCTTCTCAGTGATGAACAGTTGGCCCTTTGGGGGTAACGACTACATACGCCCACAGCCCAAGTGTGGCAGAGGCCGCTGCCTACACAGGCTTTGGTCTTGCCACAGCCAGGCCATTGTTCCCTCCTCCGCCCCTGCCTGGTTCGGGACCGGGCTTGGAGCCCTGCTCCAGTGCCAGGCGTCAGCCGCGTGGTCAGTCAGTGCGCTGCTTCGTCCCTGTCACTGAAAACGGACCAGGCGACCCCCCTGGGGGAGGCGCCCGCGGAGGCCCTCTGCCTGCAGGTGCAGAGCGACAGGCCTGCCTTTGCTGTCTCTGCGGGTGCTGCCACGTTCCTGCCGCAAGCCCTTCCTCTGTCTTTTTACCTTTTGTTAGGAAGAGGGGTTCATAATAAAAAAATGTATATTATTGTCTTCTACTCACATTTTAAATCCAGATAATAGTAATTATTTTCAAAGTGAATGTGGAAAGAAAATTCGGCATCGGTGATATTTCCTAATCGCCTTTCCATGCCACAAAGACTTTTTTGGAGGAACCTTGTTTATTTTTTTAAATTAAGACGGACATTTTATTTATTGATTTAGCTGTGTCGGGTCTTAGTTACAGCCTGTGGGGTGTTTGTTGCAGAGTCTTCGTTGTGTCATATGAATCTTTCTTCGTTGCATGTGACTCAGTAGTTGTGGAATCAGGCTTAGTTACTCTGCGTGTTGTGGGATCTTAATTCCCCAACGAGGGATTGAACCCGTGTCCCCTGCATTGCAAGGTGGATTTTTAACCCCTGGACTATCAGGGAAGTCCTGGGAAGCCTTGTTTAGATGTGAGGATGTATGGGAATCATTTTAAACATTGAAAGTTGGAATAAACTTTGCAAACAGATCCTTCGTCTCTTTGCTTTTGTGCCATAAAGCAACATCAATGGTATTTTATCAAACTGTTAAATTTGAAGGGAAGTTTTGAAGCAGTGCCTCTGCTCAAAATGATTTTGCAGCTCTTTAAGAATTTGGTGTTTTGCGATCCACAGACCAGTAGTTTCATGTCCTCAAAAACATGGTTTTCAAAAACAGCCACCTTAGGTAAATAAACCAGAACAGTTTTATAGTAATCAAAATCTGCCTCAGGTTGCAATTTCAAAAAAGCACAAGAGAGTTGTTACTCTTTATTAATTCATGTGGTCATTTTCTTCTTTTCAGGAAAATTTCGACTGTTCTCAGTAAGTTGTAGGTTTATATAACCTCCTCTCTCTCTCTGTCTCTTTAATTAGCAGGTTCGTAATAGAAAAGGTGCCCTCTGAGTTTGAGGTCAGCACCTTTTTGAATGTGTTTTTTAGGTTAACCTGCTCTTCAGTCCGTCCTGGGTTCTTGAAATGCTTCGAGACTCTCATCCTCATCCCCCTGCACCCCCCGTTCAGTTCATTCACTCAGCCCTGTGCTGCTCTGTGCTGGGGCTTGAATTTTCCAGAACAGTGTTAGATTTACACAGAATGGGCTAAATTGAAGATACATAATTGTAGTGGTTTCTCCTGAAATAAAACGAAACCCTGGCCATATATCCGAAGAAAAGATACATGCGCCCCCATGTTCATAGCAGCGCTAGTCACAATAGCAAGAAGCAACCTAAACTGTCCATCGGTAAATGAATGGGTGATGATGTGCATGTGTAAAGTGGTATATTACTCAGCCATGAAAAAAATGAAATAATACCATTTGTAGCAACATGGATGGACCTAGAGATGATGATACTAAATGAAGTAAGTCAGAGAAAGACATACCATATGATATCACTTATATGTGGAATCTAAAATGTGACACAAAGGAACTTACTATGACATGGAAACAGACTCACGGACGTAGAGAACAGATGGGTGTTGCTAAGGGCGAGGAGCGGTGGGGAAGGGACGGACTGGGAGTGTGGGATGAGGGGATGCAAACTGTTATATGTGAAGTGGATGTACAACAAGGTCCTACTTACCACACAGGGGACTCTGTTCAGTATCCTGTGATCATGAGTCTATCGGTCACCTCCACTGTATAAGGGATTTGATTTAGGTCTTACCTGAATGGTTTAATGGTTTTCCCTACTTCCTTCAATATAAGCCTGAGTTTTGCAGTAAGGAGTTCATGATCTGAGCCACAGTCAGTTCCAGGTCTTGTTTTTGCTGACTGTATAGAGCTTCTCCATCTTTGGGTTGCAAAGAATATAATCAGTCTGATTTCGGTATTGGCCATCTGGTGACGTCCATGTGTAGAGTCTTCTCTTGTGTTGTTGGAAGAGGGTGTTTGCTATGACCAGTGTGTTCTCTTGACAAAACTGTTAGCCTTCGCCCTGCTTCATTTTGTACTCCAAGGCCAAACTTGCCTGTTATCCAGGTCTCTCTTGACTTCCTACTTTTGCATTCCAATCCCCATGATAAAAAGGGCATCTTTTTTTTTGGTGTTAGTTCTAGAAGGTATTGTAGGTCTTCATAGAACCGTTCAACTTCAGCTTCTTAGGCATTAGTGGTTGGGGCATAGACTTGGATTACTGTGATATTGAATGGTTTGCCTTGGAAACAAATCAAGATCATCCCATCATTTTTTGAGATTGCAGCCAAGTACTGCATTGGGACTCTTTTGTTGATTATGAGGGCTATTATGAAGAATTCTTGCCCACAGTAGTAGATACAATGGTCACCTGAATTAAATTTGCTCATTCCTGTCCATTTTAGTTCACTGTTTACTAAGATGTTGACATTCACTCTTGCCATCTCTTGCTTGACTACATCCAATTAGCCTTGATTCATGGACCTAACATTCCAGGTTCCTATGCAATATTGTTCTTTAAAGCATCAGGCTTTACTTTCACCACCAGACACATCCTCAGCTGGGCATTGTTTCTGCTTTGGCCCAGCCTGTTCATTCTTTCTGGAGCTATTTCTCTACTCTTCCTCAGTAGCTTATCGGACACCTAATGACCTGGGGGGTTCAGCTTCTGGTGTCATATCTTTTTGCCTTTACATACTGTTCATGGGGTTCTCGTGGCAAGAATACTGGAGTGGTTTGCTATTCCCTCCTTTACTGGACCACGTTTTTTCAGAACTCCTCATTATGACCTGTCTGTCTTGGGTGGCCCTGCATGGCATGGCTCATAGCTTCATTGGGTTATGCAAGCCCCTTCACCGTGATAAGGCTGTGTTCATGAAGGAGAGACTATTATATATAGAATGGATAAATAAAAAGGTCCTGCTGCATTGCAGAGGGAACTCTATTCAATATCCTGTGATAAATCATCGTGGAAAAGAATATGACAAAGAATGTGTAGATATGTATAACTGAGTCACTTTGCTGTACAGCAGAAATGAACACATTGTAAATCAACTATACTTCAAAAAAAAAAAAGTGGGATGACTGCCTCTGCTCCCTTTCTAATTAGATAGTTTATGTCCGTGTTGGATTGACAGTTTCCAGCTCTAACAGTGGTTGAGGGTGAGTGCTTCATTTTTGATTTTGAGGTCACCTAATTTGTCATGTGAATCAGGCTTGAGCCAAGAGAGGCTGAGCCTTCAGGCAGCTGAGGGCTGGATGGCCTCTCTCCATCAGGATGATGACAACCATGTGTTGCTGTGACCACAAACAGTGCTCTGAGCTTATTAAGCTGGAAAAGATGTGTCTTAGAAAGGGATGAGGAGGCCTAGGAGGAAAGAGGGAATGAGGAGCAGGGCTGAGAACTGAAACTAGAGGATTACATATAGAAATGGTCTGGATTTTAAATTGGCTTTGCAAGCATTGAATATGTACTCAATCTAATATACTTGCTCAAAGCTAATAATAAATTGTGATTTTTAAATCCTTTTAGTTTGGAAAAGCCAATGGACCCAGGCCTTTTTTTTTTTTAATGCTTATGATTACCAGCTATAACCCATAATTATTATTATTTTATTCAAGCAACATTTATTGAGTACTTACTGTGTTTGTGTAAGGCTCTTTGCTGAATTCTTCTGTCCCTTAAGGAGGCAGTTCTACAGGCACAACAGACATATGTAAGGAATTCAACATTAATGACTTACATTGTTATATAAATAAAGTGCTCACTGCGTACAGAGAGGTGTCAGTTACAGCATAAGTGATTTGAAAGAGACTTGAGAGAAAATGGGGATTTTTGGTTTGAAGTTGAAATCATGCAGTCTTTAACAGTTCTCATACTTCAGTTGCAAATTTGGAGGGAGTTTGGCACCCCACTCCAGTACTCTTGCCTGGAAAATCCCATGAACGGAGGAGCCTGGCGGGCTGCAGTCCATGGGGTCACTGAGTCGGACACGACTGAGCGACTCCACTTTCACTTTTCACTTTCATGCCCTGGAGAAGGAAATGGCAACCCACTCCAGTACTCTTGCCTGGAGAATCCCAGGGACGGGGGAGCCTGGTGGGCTGCCGTCTATGGGGTCGCACAGAGTCGGACACGACTGACGCGACTTAGCAGCAGCAGCAGCAATGAGTAGTTTGTTGGAAACAAATGAGTTGTTTGTTGGAAAAAAATTTTCAAATGTTTGTTATATATTCACAGAGTCAACGGTATCATTAAAATTGCAAATATCTCAGTGCTTGCCTGTTGGATATACACTGAAAATTTTAAAATTCATCAAGGATCAGAGAAGAGGGAATTCCCTGTTTGTCCAGTGATTAGGACTTGGAGCTTTCACTGGGTGGGCCTGGGTTCAGTCCCTGGTCAGGGAACTAAGATCTCACAAGCTGTGTGGCCAAATAAATCAGAGACACTCTCAAGATCAGAGACACTCCTAGTGTATACAGTAAGAACTACAGCTGTCTGAATTGTCCTGAGATTCAGTGTATGGCTGACTACTACTGTGTTGTAAAGGATTTGCTCTGACTATGCTCAGCTCTGTGCATTAGTCAACAGAGACTGCCTATTGCAGAAATCTTAAGGGCTCAACAGAATGAGAAACTTGCTGATCAGTCTATCAGTCTGCAGTCCTGTGTGTGTGTGTGTGTGTGTATGTGTGTGTGTGTGCTGGGGGGCTGTGGAACGGGGAGCTGGGTGGTGAGAGGCTCTGCTCTATGTATTCAGGGATCCAGCTTTTCCTTCTTGGACACACATCTTCCTTCAACTAGTGGCCCGCAAGATCCTCATGGCGGGGGGAATGGGGTTTGTGCCTGGGGGATTTTTGTGGGCTGTGTTGAGAAGTGGCCTACTTCATCCCCGTCCATGTTCTATTGGCCGGTTTTATGTCCCCAGGAGATGTGGGTCCAGTCTCTGGGAAGGTCCCCTGGAGAAGGAAGTGGCTACCGACTCCAGTACTCTTGTCTGGGAAATCCCATGGACAGAGGAGCCTGGGGGGCTATAGTCCATGGGGTTGCAAAAGTGTCAGACATGACTTAATGACTAAACAACAACAACATGTCATTGATCACACGGAAGCCTGGTAAACACACACACACCGATTCTGTTGCACTGTCACAATCTTCCAGTAAGTGATCCATTTGTAGGAAATTCAGGTGTATGCCGCCAAAGAGGAAGGGTAGACTCCTTCCCACATCTGCACAAAAATGTGTAAACTCAGAGACAGATCAACCTGGTGGGTGGCCACCCATTTGCTACGAGTTAGCATAAAACCTACGCAAGTACACATGATTATTTTAAAATTTGAATTTTTAGAAACTGGTTTAAAGTGTATTTTGAAAATACACTTTACGTTTGAGGGATGTTTGAAGTACTTGCTTTAGGCAACACGGAATCCTGAAAGGTTTTCAAGACAGGAATCACCATCTTGGACGCGTTGCTTCAGCTTTATCTTTCTCGGTTTCTTTGTCTGTGAAATGGTATGATGACTCTTAAAAGAGGCTATACAAGTAGAGGGCCTAACACAGTGCCTTGTGTGCAATGAGCCCTCAGTGTTGGCTCCTGGAATCAACCCTGTCATCGTCCTTCACTTTGCATCGTGAGGGTCTGCACTGGCGCCGTGAGAATAAGAGTGCAGGGCAAGAGTGAGGACTCAGGCAAGGCTGAAGGCTGCAGTGACCCAGGCGAGGGAGGCTTCTTCCTGAAGTGACGTCTGGATACTGTATGCTTTATGCTAGGCACTGTGCTGTTTCATCACACCTGTATTTTACCTAATCAACACACCAGTCTTGCGAGCTGGATCCGCAGCATCTCAGGATGACTGGTGAGGAAGCCGGGGGTTGAAGAAGCTGTGATGTGCCTCCAAGTCATATTTCTAGTTAGGGGTGGAGCTTAAATAAAAAACCCAGAGGGGTGGCACGTTTATTATTTTGGGGAACACTGAGCGTGATAAAGGTAAGGCTGATAGTTTTAGTCTGTTTTGAGAGAAAGAATATAGACAATATTAAGACTAAGTACTCTTTGCATTTGGAGACGAAAAGAGGAAGAAGTCATCCCAAGAGATTTAAACTCATGAACTTCTACCCGGTGAATGAATTCAGCCACCAGTAGACGTGGGCCACTGTGAGAGGTGGTTTGTATGTCTTTTCCAGAAAGGGAACATCAGCTAATGAGAGAGAGTAGGGCTTTCTCAGGAAGCTCTGAAGTGATCCTTCTAAGGTCATTGTTGTGCTGTTTTGGCAAAAGATTGGTGTGTTGCCTGAAGTGTAGAACAAGGAAAGCCCAAAACAAGCACCTTATGGGGTTTTACTTTTTTTTTTTAATATATTTATTTTAATTGGAGGCTAATTACTTTACAATATCGTATTGGTTTTGCCATACATTGACATGAATCAGCCATGGGTGTACACGTTCCCCTATCCTGAACCCCCCTCTCACCTCCCTCCCTATCCCATCCCTCTGGGTCATCCCATTGCCCCAGCCCTGAGCACCCTGTCTCATGCATCGAACCTGGATTGGTGATCTATTCACATATGATAATATACATGTTTCAATGCCATGCTCCCAAATCATCCCACCCTCGCCTTCTCCCACAGAGTCCGAAAGACTGTTCTTTACATCTGTGTCTCTTTTGCTCTCTCGCATATAGGGTCACCGTTACCGTCTTTCTAAATGGGGTTTTACTTTTGAAAACAAAGTAAAAAGATTAGACAATGTGAATGTCACAGGTCCTTTGGAATTACGTATGGCCCTCTCCTATGGAGTGGACTGTGTCTCTGACTGGCCAATGGCCAAGGTCATCCCATGTTCTTTTCTCAGAGTGTGAATATTCCGCAAGCACTGTAATGGGGTGTTTAATTCTTGATGCGGATCCTGAAGGTGTAGAGAATACCTTCAGCTGATATGCTGACATGTTGGCATTAGCATCTGACTATCAGATTGAGCACTGTCCCACCTGAGTTTTCTTAGTGTGGCGCACATTTTCATAGCCTTATCTCCTTTGTGCAAACGGTCACTGACCTGGCAACTGCGTGACTCAGATGGTTAACCCACTGACGTTCGCCTCACTCATGGTGTACACGGGAGGCCCCTGGTTTCTGGGAAGTTCTTCTTTGAGTAGCCCCAACTTAGCTGGTGTCTTTTTGTTTTTCTCTTGCTCTTGATAAAGTGAATTACACTTGACCTGTCCCTGAGATGACTAGGAAGGGTAGAGCCAGAAATTACAAGGATCATTTCTTTAGCACCTCATGTTTTTTTAAAACACATGTTGCTTGTTAACCATGATAATAAGGAAGCATAAAGAAACATGGTTGATTAACCAAGGGAACTGTGTAGATCTTTATCCTCAGAGTACTTCCTGAAGGCTTACTGTGCATAAGCTGTGAGGCCAGGCACGCACGGCCTGTTTTCACCTTAATCCTCAAACCACTTCCAAGAAGGAAGCTTGTACCCCCTTTTTGGCAGTTGAGAAAATCACCTCTCAGGTTTAAAAACTTGGTTGCTCGTCACAGGGTAAGAGTAGTGGATCCAGGTTTGTTAGATTCCAAATCACAATTCTGTCTCCCCAGTATGCAGATTTTATGTCTTCCCAGAAATAGTCATCATTACTGTTTTTATGTATTCTCTTTATCATTATTCTTTTCATTACCTGCGTCACAATGTTGGGATTATGCAGCATGTGGATATTTCTGTCTTGCTTTCACTCACCTCATTTAGGTTTGCGAACATTTCCCAAACCATTATTGGTAAACATTTAACTGTTTTACCAAGGTAGATTAATCAATAACTCTTGCCTTTTTGACTTTCTGGAGAAAACATGAACTGACCTGTAACTTTAACACCAAGAGGCAGCTATAGGTTTAGAAGGTGGGAGTGGTATAGATAACCATCAAGACTGGGGAATTTGCAGAGAATGTGATAAGTTACAGGCAACCGGACAAGAGTGAGAAAGAAGGTGAGGAAGCAGTTTGGAAGTCTCCCCGTGCCTTAGATTCCCGTGTTGAAAGCAGTGAGGGAGGCACCGCCACCCTCAAGGGCCCGAGGCTCAGGGTGGGCGGGCGGCGGTGGGTGTGGACCGCAGCAGGCGGAGCACTGGCGCCCAGCCGCCCTTCCCGCTCTGTGAGGCATCCTTTCTGTGTGTGCCCGACGTGTGTCTTGTTTGTGAAGGTGCTCGGGGAAAGTGCCCCTGCGCGTTACGAGGTGTTGTCCTGAAGTGCTTAACTGCGCTGTTCAGCTTTGGCTGGCGGTGCTGCAGGCTGTGCAGGGGAGGCCTTCCTTTGTTCAGCGGGGTGGGTGAGTGCTGGGTGGAGAGGAACACGGCCGATCGAGGCGGACGCACACGGAGGGCCACGTGCCGGTAACTCACACGCGGCCCCCGCCGCAGGCAGCCCCGAGCCGGGGCGTGGGGGTCCCGAGGTAAACCGGAAAGGCCAGCGGGGCTCGGGTCTCTCATCGGCGGCCCCCGCTCAGTGCAGGGGCAGCCGGCACCCTGGGAACGGAGTGGGCCACGGGGGTTCCCCCTCCCCGCCTCCAACTCGGACCTCCGTAACTTTTTAATCCCATTTAAACGTTGTGTTGGAGTATAGTTGATTTACAGTGTTGTGGCTGGAGGAGGGCATGGGAACCCACCCCAGTATTCTGGCCTGGAGAATCCCAGGACAGAGGAGCCTGGCGGGCTGCAGTCCAGGGCGTCGCAGAGTCGGGCAGGACTGAAGCGACTTAGCACGCATGCACACGTAGTTGATTTATAATATTATGTTAGTTTCAAGTGTACAGCTAAGTGAATCAGTTAAAAATACACATGTATCCATTCTTTTTCAGATTCTTTTCCCTTGTAGGTTATTACAGAGTATAAAGCAGAGTTCCCTGGGCTATACAGTAGGTCCTTGTTGCTTATCTAGTTTATATATAGTAGTGTGTGTGTGTTAATTCCAAACTCCTAATTTATCTCTCCCTACCACGTTTCCCCTTTGGTACCCATATGTTTGTTTTTGGAGTCTGTGAATCTGTTTCTTGTAAATGAGTCATTTGTATCATTTTTTTTTTTGAATTTCACATGTAGGTGGTATTTGTCTTTCTCTGTCTGACTTACTGAGTATGATAATCTCTAGGTCCATCCATGTTGCTGCAAATGGCTTTCTTTCATTCTTTTTTTGTGGCTAATATTTCATTGTGTATATGTACCACATCTTTTTTGTCCATAACTCAGACCTTGTCATCAAAGTCCCTGCCTTGAGCTCTTATCTTGGACTAGTCAGCTTTCAGGTGTGACCCCTTGAGCCGTGGTGAGGAGGTCTCCCTGCAGCTCACGGGCGTTTCCTGAGCAGATGCTCTGGCTTCTGGAGCCCTCCTGTGCTGCCAACCAGAGTTATTCTTATTTCTAAGATGCCGCTTGGCTGTGTTGGCAACTGTTATGACCTTCCTTAGTGGTCCACATGGAAGAAAAAAACTCCAGTCAGTGCTCCAAATTAAGGCAGCATGTTTCCTTGTGAAAGGCCCATCAGAGCATGGGTGAAGTTTCTTGGCCAGAATGCATGCTTCACTGAGACAACGGACAGCGGGGCAGGAACAGTTTCGGAATGAGTTGTACTTACTTCTTGAACTTTTAACCAAAACCACGTATTCGAGTTCTGTGCTGGGGGCCACCAGTAACAGGTCAGAAGGGTGATGGCTCTCAGGGGATTTAGGGACAGGGGTGAAAGGACCAGGTCCATCCATGATGAGTAGACGAGGTTAGAGGTGTGCCTGAAGGAGCACAGGGTGGGGCGGGGCCTCCATCATTCCTGGGGATGGAGGAATATTAAGACTTCCTGTGAAAGGTGACATTTACTCAGACTCTGAGGAACAAGTCACAGGTAGAGATAAAGAAATGCAGGAAGGATGTTCCTAGGCAGATGACATAGCATGTGTGCATGTCTGAAGGTCTGAAACTTGGGAAATGCAGTCTATTACTGCAGCACGTGGCAAGAGATGAGACTACAGAGAGGTGGATGGCAGGGGGATTGAGAGGGCCTGTGGACTCGGGTGAGGAGTGTTTTCTGGAAACCCGGGGTGGTAGGGGTGTTGGTGCTGTGAAAGGGTGTTAACAGCGGGTGATGCTGAGGTCACCCAGAGGGAGCGTGGGCTCAGTGGAGGCAGCCTCAGGGCAGGAGGCAGGCATCCACATGGGGGATGGAGAGGCTGGGTGGGGAGCAGGAGAAAGGGAGATGCTGGACCAGGCCCGAGGGTGACAGGTGGGGAGGTGACGGGATGTGGGGGGAAGGGCGAGTGAGAGGTCTGGGTCTGGGATAAACCCCCGCTTCCCCCCACGGGGAGACAGGAGATGGTGAAGGCAGGAGCAGGACTGAGGGCAGAGATGCGGGGAGACACCTTTGGAAGATCCCAATGGGGGTGTTCGGTGGGCAGCAGAATATCAGGTCTGAGGCTTGGGAGAGGTGAAGGTTTGGGAGGCATCCCCCTGGGGGTGATGTTTGGCGCTGTGGGAGTGGAGGTGCAGATGCCTGCAGGGTGTCACACTTAAGGCAGAGCAGAGAAAAATGCAAGGACGAGCGGCGAGGGGGCTGGTCGGCGGAGTGCTGGCTGGCGTCAAGGACAAGCCGCCGTATGACCACGTCAGACACCCCAGAGGATGGACCTTACAGGTGGAGTTAATGCTTGAGGATCAGTGGATAGATCTGTCACCACAAGTGTGGGCTGTGGGCGGGCGGGACCCTGGGGAGCATCACTGTGACAGGACTGATAGAAAGGAACCTGAGGCAGAGGCTGGGAAGGAGCAGGGAGGGAAACGGGAGTCTCCTGAAAGCTTGCCGGGTTGCCGGATGCAGGACGTGCATCCGGGAAGGCTGCCTGGAAAAGGAGGCGGGATGGTTGGTAAACGTGGGCTGATTTGGCACTGGGAGGTCCTCTACGACCCGAGAAGTGGCAACAGGTGGTTTATAACCCTCATGGCTTTGTTTTGTGCGTGTCCCCAGACTCTCTCTGAAAAAGCACCCCTGGCCCCCATTTCCTAAAGGAAACAGCAGCTTCCTGGCTTCCTGCGGGATCTGCCAGTTCTAAGGGATGGGAACAATCCTGATGCGAAGTGTGTCTTGGACGGCTGACTGGGATTTCATTAGTGGAGGACTTCAGTCACTCGGGTCATATGTGTACGGGTTTCATGGCTGTCTGGCATGGGGATGAGCCATCTAGGCAGACCCTTCAGAAGGCAGAAGGGTGGTGGGGGGAGCCAGTCATCAGTATTCTTTTTCTGAAGTCTGGTTGTCGGTGATGATTGGGACCAAAGTGGATTCTGGGCATATTAAGCCTGGTTATTCCCTGTTAAGTCTTGAGGACCACAGTGTTCCTTCTTTCTAAGACCCTTGAATGATGGCATATACCCATTGCGTTTCCAAGTTTATTTCACCTTGGGATTTTTTTTTTTTTTAATTATAAAAGCAGCATATGGTTCATTATAAAAATCAGTGGAGGTAAATAAAGGTTAAGTCATCAACCCGCCCTTCCCACTTGCAGACTCTCCCCACCCTGGTAAGGTCTCGGGTGTGGGGTGTCACTGGTCTTATGTTTATGATGCCTCTCTTGCCCACTGGATTTTGAAGTCTTTGTGGGCCAAGGCTGTACCTCTTACTCACCTTTGCCTCCGTACCTTCTGCCACACAGCTTGACCTAAGTCTCCAGGGTCCACTAAATATTAGCAGCATAAATAATCTGATATGTGAACAAATGAATGAATAGAGTGATGTCTTAGGCTTTGCCCTTGGGGCTGTTGCTTCCATTTTAACTTCAGGGAGAAACTGGACACAAGAGAAGACTCCCCACGTGGGTCACTGTTTGATTTGCAGCAGTGCTTATTCTATGGACGGCGCTTCGCAACAAGGTGCGGGGTCTGCAGCCCCTCTGTCCCGCCTTAGGTGTGGATTTCTTGAATTACGTGAATTAATCGGTTTGGAAATCAGTAGGCAGCTGGCAGAGAAGCAGTGAGATGAGAGGTTTAGCTCGTTCATGGCATTACAAGGCGAGATCTTTATACTGCAGTTTTAGTTCTTCAGAAGCACCCCAGAACTTCTACATGAAGTTAAAATAGTCAGCAGACATTTACTCTACTTCCTCTGAACCTCAGGCACTGGGATGTTATCACAGATAAAGCAGAAGGAAGAATCCTGTCCAAGAGACGGCAAGCCACAGTCTGTCCCCAGAGGCCTGCAGACCATGTGGGCAAAACCATATTGGTAGGCATGAAAGGGAGGATAGAGAAAAAGATGAAAAAGTCCAGCAAATCAGAATGTCCTGCTGACCACAGACCACAGAGGAAGGGGATTTCAGGTATGATGGGAGCAAGATTTCTTTCTACCTGGAAATTTAGACTTTGGATTTTGTTCTTCCTTTATTCACGTGGAGCAGTGTTTCTCCAGGTGGGCTCTGGACCACCTATGTCAGAATCCTTGTAAAAATTGCTTATTCCCTACCTTCTCCAAGGACTACACAATCAGAATTCCCAGGGCAGGATCCCAGAGCCTGCATTTTAATCTCCAGGGCAACTCACGTAAATTAAACTGGAGCCAGAGACACACACACACCCCGCTGTTACAGCAGCACCATTTACAGACTGTAAGGACACAGAAGCAACCTGATGTCTATTGACGGATGAATGGATGAGGAAGATGTGAGAGAAACACACACACACACACACACACACACACACACACTGGAATACTACTCAGCCATAAAAAGAATGAACTAATGCCATTTGCAGTGACATGGATGGAGTTAGAGATGATCATACTAAGTGAACTAAGTCATACAGAGAAAGACAAATACGTGATATTGCTTGTATGTGGAATCTTAAAAAAAACATACAAGTGAACTTATATACAAAATGGAAATACACCCATGGACATAGAAAACAAGCTTACAGTTACCAAAGGGAAAGGGAGGAGGTGGATAAATTAGGTGTTTGGGATTAATAGGTACATACTACTTCATACAGAATAGATAACCAACAAGGACCTACGGTATAGCACAGGTAACAATACTTAATATTCTATAATCTGTAAGGAAAAAGAATCTGAAAAAGAATACATATACATAATATGTATAACTGAATCACTTTGCTGTATAGCTAAAACTAACAGAACATTGTCAACCAACTATACTTCAATTAAAAAAGAGGCATCACCATTTAAAAAAAAAAAAAAAGAACCTAATAGAACCTAGACAGTTCCTGATGGTTTCAAGATCCTAAACAGCATTTAGGCCAAAACTTTTCTTGCTGTGGACTAAATCCATGGACTAATGGCTTAAGTACAGAAAATGATTTTTTGCGCAGTTCAGAATTCAAGAGTCTGCTGTACTAATCCAGATGACTCCTTAGCAGAAGGAAACAATTCATCTTCTCTCTGCCTTTTTGCCCTAAACTTGGGTGGAGGGCCTGGGAGGATTGGTTTAGGACATGGACATAGATGCAAAGTTAACATATCATCTTCAGAATGAGACTCAGCTGAAACACAGAGTATATTTTATACTAGTTCCTTGTCTTGAATTTTCTGTATTGATAGAGATAGCATTGGTTCTGCAAGATTTTCTCAAAACCTTGGGTTAGGAGAAATACTCATTGCAATTCTGAGAAGGAACACCAAAACATTCATCCAGTGACAACACCAGAATATATATGCATGCCTCCTGTGAGGACTGCTTTCAGGGACACTACCGATTTTAACATGTGCATTTTGAAATGTTTCATACCTTTTCTTCTGTCAGTTGGCAGCTTATATATTTAACCCCTTAACCTCTTTTCTGCAGTATTGTTTGAAATTGTGTAAACATGATTTTGAGCCCTTTTTAGAATACTTTGGCATTCCGTTTTCTAGTTTAACCTTTTTTTTGGGGGGGGGTTACTTTTGAAAAAGTATACTTGTATCGCAGGTAGAGGAATTTCTTAAATGTTGTGGTCCTTTAATGGACCGGAACTTGGGGGTACAGAGTCGACCGATAAGAAAGTAAAAGAGGAAAGAAAAGAGGCTGATATTCCCTGGTTTACACAGTATGCCAATATAACTCTAGGGCAAAGAGCTAGCACCATCTACGTAGGTTCAGGGCGCCCTCTCGAAGAGGTCTTGAAAGCCTGGGCAAGTAAGTAGACACGATGGACACCTGTGCTCTGTGGAAGCAGCCTGAAACGGAGAGAGGGAGAGAGTGAGAGCGAGCGAGAGGGAGTGAGCAAGAGAGAGAGAGAACAAGGAAAGATGTGGGGACCAGTGCTCTGGTGGAACAAAGGCATTTATTCAGCATATTGTGGGCATACATATACTCTCTTACCAGATAGCCCTTTTTAGCAGAGATAGGGATCAAAGATCTAACAAGTCATCTAGAAAGCCGGAGGCTAGAATTACTCTCTGGAGAGGGGGTTGTAAAATTAACTTTATATATCAGAAAGGAGGAGACTTGTAAATGGCTGCTGTTCACCATATGGAATTTCCATACGAATGAGATACATGAATTTCTATTATCCCCGGCTTGCCAGCTCTCTGGCACCTGTATTCAGGTGCTGTTAAGGAACATAGAATTCATGCAAGACTGAAAACAGCACACAGGAAGCCTCCTGTTAAATGTATCCTGACACTTAAAAATTGATTTTATTTAAAAATGGGAAGGAGACTGTTGAATTAGATTCAAACAGACCCCCCACTTCCATCGTTTCCCACCTTTTTCCCCACTGCTTTCCCCATCTTCTTCCAAACAGCAAAACAGCCCTGTTTTCCCTCCCGTCCCTGTTCTGCCTCCCTTTGAAGCACTCTGATCCAGTCCTCAGTGTGTGCAGCCTTCCATGTAGGCTGGGCTTCCCCCTAACAACAGAAAGAGCTTTACCCTGGAGACAGATGGGGACAGGAGCCGTGAGTAATTGTTGGGTAGGTCCAGCGCCACGCCAGCGTGGCTAGAGCCACCTCATCAGCGACCCCTGACCTGACTGCATCTTAGATTTGGCTGAAGTAGGGTTGTTTTTTTAATGACATGTAATTGATTTGCAGTGTTGTGTTAGTTTCTGGTGTACAGCCAAGTGGTTCAGTTCTATAAAGATATATTCAGTTATAAAAATGCCCATTTAAATACATACATATAAGTGTACACATTCTTTTTCAGATTCGTTTCCATTATAGGTTATTACAAGGTGTTGAATATAGTTCCCTGTGCTAGGCAGTAGGTACTTGTTAATTTATTTTGTATATAGTAGATTGCAGCCCATGGGGTATCGAAGAGTCGGACACGACTGAGCGACTTCACTTTCACTTTTCCCTTTCATGCACTGGAGAAGGAAATGGCAACCCACTCCAGTATTCTTGCCTGGAGTGTCCCAGGGACGGCGGAGCCTTGTGGGCTGCCGTCTATGGGGTCGCACAGAGTCGGACACGACTGAAGCGACTTAGCAGCAGCAGCAGTTTATATCTGTTCATCCCAAGCTCCGGGTTTATCCCAGCCGCCTCCCCCTCGTGGTAACCATAAGTTTGTTTCCTATGTCTGTGAATCTGTTTCTATTTTGTAAATAAATTCACTTGTATCTTTTTTTTTTAATTCCACATAGAAGGGATATCCTGTGATGTTTGTCTTTTCTGCCCAGACCCCACCCAGGAATGACTTCACTGGAATCTCAGGCCCCAGGTGATTCTGATGTGCATTCAGGGCTAAGAACCAATTAGGTCAAATGCCTCAGTGTTTCTCAGGGGCTCCAAGGCACTTTCTATCTGCGTCTCCAGGAGAGCTGCGTTGAAACGCAGAGTCCTCCAGACCCCAGACCCTGCGAATCTGTTGCTCGCAGGGCCCGGCCTCGTCATGGCGTAAATGCCTCTGTAATGTTGGGAGCCCCTGGCCTCTGTGGTCCTCAGTGGTGTTTTGGACCCGGGTTGGGGAGGTGCCCTGGGGAGGCTGGTGGGGACTGCCGAGGTCAGGGGCAGTTTGTCTGGGGCGGGAGGCTTCTCCCCGCCCTGGGGAGGACGGCGCACTGTCCTCGCCTGGCTCTGTGCCTGCCTCTGCTCCCCGTGCTCCCCAGAGAGTGGCTCCAGGCTCTGACTGACTCACCCCAGCCTGTGGGCTGTTGGTGTGGGGGGTGGGGTGGGGGTGGGGGATGTTTATCCCAGCTGACAGGCGCAGATGCTAATTGGAATGATGAAGGGAATACATTTACAAGGGTGCCACAAACAGCTCGGGGCCAGGCCCAGAATCCACGGAAAGGGGCCCTGACCCCAGGGGCTTACCTGTCGTGGCCAGGCCCAGAATCCATACAAAGGGGCCCTGACCCCAGGGGCTTACCTGCAGTTCAGGGGAGGGAGGAAAGCGCTGTGGTCTCAGAAGATGGAGGGGACTTGGAGGGGTGGAGCTGAAACCTTCATTTCTGGGCCACAGCATCCGGGATCCATCAGGAGACCTCATTTCCCTGAGAGTGTTGGTGCCTAAATACCCAAGTTGTGATTTTGTCTGTATTAAATGGGGGTAATTAAAATGAGCGGTAATTTTGAGTGACAAAGTAACTGATGAATACAAATATTATTTTTTAATTTTGGGCATTTAGTTGCTATTATCTTGAGGTTTAAGTAGACATTATTTCAAAATCTATATATTTTATTTTGAAAAGAGGACAAGCAGAAAGAAGCCCAGACTGTGTGCATCTCCCCCTGCCCCACCCCCAGTATGTCTGAAACCCCACATTTACTATTCTGTAATGCTTTACCTTCTGGTGATTTTTTTTTTTCCCCCAAACAAGAGATCTTGTATCTTAGGACATATTTGTGTTTATTGAGCCAATGCTACTGGGGAGGAAAAGCTGAGGCGTAAAGGTTATTTTTGTAATTGTGGCTGGAATTAGGTGAAAATCCTCTTGGCTGGGAAAACTTTTTTTTTTTTTTGAGTTCTGAGTTACCAAGACTCAAAATAAAACTTTGACAAAGGGGCCTGTGTACCCTCTGCCCCCCTCACCACGTAGAGACTGCGCCAGCTTTTCTGCCCCGCACGGTCTGTTCCTGCCGTCCTTTCCAGAGGCTGGACACGCTTCCCCAGGCAGGAGTCCTGTCTCTGTCTCTACAAGGCCCACTGCCTCCTGGGCGAGTCCCTGGGGTTTTGGAAAATGTGAAAAATGGGGGGATGGTGCCTTTGAAAAAAAGATCTCCGCTTCTCATTGTTGTTATTTTCCCCTGCACGCCGAGAGGAACAGCTGTGGCAGCAAGGGCAGGCCAGGATTATCTGTTCATCCTGAGTCTTATTTGACAATCCTAGATATGTTTAAGCGGGATGGAGCCGGGAGCCCAGCAGTCAGCCAGCCCGATTGGCATACAAGGCCCTGTGTTACCCGAGGGGTAAACAGTCCTCAGTGAAGCAGTGTGATGTATGGAGCGAGCCCTAAGTCCCGGCCTTCAGGGTTCCACTGTGGCCCAAAGCATCTCTTTTTATGTATGCATTCTGTCCACAGCTGGTTGTTTAGTCCTCGTTGTGTTTGAGTCCTGTCTTCGTTGAGGCCTCGTTTCATGGTGTTGATACGTGACATGACCGTCCCACCTCCCCTGGGCCCTGCGTGCAGCCTTGCAGCCAGACGCAGGGTTCCTTGTTTGCGGAGGATGTTTCATGTTTGGGGTTTTGTCACTTGCTTCTGCTGTGGGGAGGGCTGTCTCCTGGCCTGTGGGCTCCTCCCTCGTCTGCACGGGCTCCCCCCAGCCCTCCTCGTGGACGTGGACGGTGTCTCGAGGCCTCCCCTTGGCCCCTGTGCCCATGCACTGCCTTCTGAGTGAAGGTGGACATGAATGTCCACACCACTTCACCCCCCTCCTGTCTGCCTCTCTGCCCACCCTGCAGATGTGTGCAGCAAAGAGATCAAACCCAGACACGCTTGGTTTTCTCCTCAAGCCACAGACCCTTCCTCTTTCCCCTGAATTGCCAGGCTTTCTGAAGGCTTTCCTTCCACCCTAGGCTTGCAGATGTCCAGATTTAATGGAGCAGTAGGATTTATTTCAGATGGGATTGTGACACGGGATTGCCAAGTCTTTTTGATAAGAAAAACTCATTGTCATTTAGTGAAAAGCCAGGAGATTTCAGCCCCCTGGTGGGGCTATAATCTCTGATTAAACAGAGCCCAGGGCACAGCAGCCCTTGGAAACACATCTGTCCGGCTTCGCGATGGCAGAGTCACGGCACTGTCCCCCCATTTCCCTGTTTCGCCAGCCAGAAGCCCCACGTCTGCACTGAGAAGCGGCAGCCCCTCCTCTCTGGCCATGGGAGCTGGCGGGGGACCTGGCTTCCCCACCTTTGTGGTTTGGTCCCTCACACCGTCTCTCTGTTGGTGGCTCTGACGGTGCCAGCGGATCCCTGTGGGCAGCGTGTGTCTGCTGGCCACCCTGCCGACCCACCCTCTTGGGGACCCTTTGCTCCTCGACCTTTCACTCTGCCTGTTGGGGACCCCCCCCCCCCCCCCCCGGCTGCCTCAGCATGAGTCCACCCCCTCTGTCTTGGGTGAAACGACTGCCCGGAGGCTCCCGGAGCCCTGCTGGGTCCCCCAGGACGTTTCCTGCGACGTCTGTTTCTGCAGCACGTGGAGCTGGGGGGTCTGGCCCTGCCCCCCTGCATGTGAGGCCGGGCCCCGGGTTCCAGGCGCTGCTCTTCCTCACGTGGGTGCAGGACCTCAGCTGTTTACCTTGGGCCTGCAGGCCCGCTCTTGCATCTGCTCGTGCTGACGGCCGTCCATCCTGGTGTTTGTTGCTGGGTTCAGACCGCGCGTGGAGGCCCTCAGAAATGGCAGCTCTTCTTGCCTGGGGCCGCGTGGTCGAGTGGTGTGGGAGGCCCCGGACCTTCCTGCGCCCAGCCTGCCTGTCCCCTGCTGCTCGCCCGGCACCTGAACCTGCCGCTCGTGTCCGGGGTGGTGGTGACAGCCCCCTGCCCGGTGACCCATCTTAAAGGGGCTGCTCTGAGCACCGGAGAGTGGAGAGCAGCTTCACACCTTCCTCGAAAGTAGACGTATTATGCTAAGAAGTATAGGTGTGTGTGTGTGTGTGTGTGTGTGTGTGTGTGTGTTGGGGGAGGCGTCACATTGGCCCGTGGGCCCTGGTGTGTGTGTGTTTGTGTCTGTGTGTGTCTCTGTGTGTGTGTGTGTGTGTCTGTTGGGGGGCGTCACATTGGCCTGGGTGTGTGTGTGTGTGTGTGTGTCTGTCTGTCTGTCTGTCTGTCTGTTGGGGGGCGTCACATTGGCCCGTGGGCCCTGGTGTGTGTGTGTGTGTGTGTGTGTGTCTGTCTGTCTGTCTGTCTGTCTGTCTGTTGGGGGGCGTCACATTGGCCCATGGGCCCTGGGGTGTGTGTGTGTGTGTGTGTGTGTGTGTGTGTGTGTGTGTGTGTGTGTGTGTGTGTGTGTGTGTGTGTGTGTGTGTGTGTGTGTGTCTGTCTGTTGGGGGGCGTCACATTGGCCCATGGGCCCTGGGGTGTGTGTGTGTGTGTGTGTGTGTGTGTGTGTGTGTGTGTGTGTGTGTGTGTGTGTGTGTGTGTGTGTGTGTGTGTGTGTCTGTCTGTTGGGGGGCGTCACATTGGCCCATGGGCCCTGGGGTGTGTGTGTGTGTGTGTGTGTGTGTGTGTGTGTGTGTGTGTGTGTGTGTGTGTGTGTCTGTCTGTTGGGGGGCGTCACATTGGCCCATGGGCCCTGGGGTGTGTGTGTGTGTGTGTGTGTGTGTGTGTGTGTGTGTGTGTGTCTGTCTGTCTGTCTGTCTGTTGGGGGGCGTCACATTGGCCCATGGGCCCTGGTGTGTGTGTGTGTGTGTGTGTGTGTGTGTGTGTGTGTGTCTGTCTGTCTGTCTGTCTGTCTGTCTGTCTGTCTGTCTGTCTGTTGGGGGGCGTCACATTGGCCCATGGGCCCTGGGGTGTGTGTGTGTGTGTGTGTGTGTGTGTGTGTGTGTGTGTGTCTGTCTGTCTGTCTGTCTGTTGGGGGGCGTCACATTGGCCCGTGGGCCCTGGTGTGTGTGTCTGTGTTGGGGTGTTAGCTAGTGGGCCCTGGTGCACCTTTCTTCCCGGGACGAGCCTCGGGGTGCTCTGTTGAGTGTCGCTGCAGGTTCGGGGGAGGTTAGAGTCTGCTACCCGTGTGCCTCTGAAGCGGCTGGGCTGCCGCTGGGTCGTCCCTGCCCCTGGATCTCTGAGGGCGGTTCAGGGGTGGCTCCTGTTGCCCTGGCACTGTTTGCTTGTTTTTTGTTTGCCTGTGACGTGGTTAAGCATCAGTGATGCTTTGAGGTTCATTCAGCGGCATGCTTCTCTCAGATGGGGTACTGATGACGATGCTCAGGGAGACTCCGTGCCGACAGAGGTGTTAATGAGGGTTTCCCCTCTGATCTGAGTGTGTCAGGGGGAGAGGAGGTGCGGTGCATGCCCAGGACCCCACATGTTGATAGAAAAGGTGATGAAACCTGTGCGCCTCGGGGGGGTGTCCCCTTGAGTCATTCACACTTGTCTCCTTTACCATGTTGCCCCATCCACCAGCCCATTGAACCGCTCAGTCGCCGCACTGGTGGATGAGGCAGAGGATGCCCTTGGGAGGAGCTGAGGTCCCGGGCAGTGCCGGCGTCCCCCCAGCCCGAGGCCCAACACAGGGGTCAGTCAGTAGCATTGCTCACCGGCTTCGGGCCCACGTGGTCATGCTACGGAGATGCTGGTGACAAGATAGGCCCGGCCCTGGGGACTTCCCCGGCGATCCGGGGGTCAGGACCTGGTACTGTCATGCCGGGAGCCCAGGTTCAATCTCTGGTCGGGGAACTAAGATCCCACGAGTCACATGTCATGGCCAGAAAGAAAAGGTCCCTGGGCCAGCAGAGAGTTCATCTGGTGGGGAAGCCAGGGGTGGGAACATTTTTGTATTAATAGAGACTCACTTTTGAGACAGGACACAGTGGGAGGCCTCATCTGTTTGAGGGGCTTTGGGGATGATATACCTGGAATTTGGTGACGCTCTGGTGCCTTTTTGTCAGTAGTGCTAACTATATTCTTTATTTTCCCTCATAGGAGCTACCTTAAGCAAGAAACAAGGATGAAATAGTTTAATATTTTGTACTTAGGCAAATACCATACTTAATTTCAATGCTCCATCACAGTCACAAGTTGGTAAAGATTAGCCAAAACAGAGAGTGGAGTTTTGAACTTTCTCCTTTGCTACTTTGATATTTTTGTGATGTTCTCTTAAAAATGAAGTATTAGCTTGGTTTCATTCAATCAGAGGAATTAGGTGGAAAAGAAACAATGTTTAAAGCTGCGCTAAGAGGTCTGTGGGCTGGAGTCCTCCCCCCAGACTCCCTCGGACCTGCTGGAGATGGGGGTGTGGGGGTCCCCCTGCAGGGGTGGCCTTGCCTTCCTGGGGGTGCACGCTGGGGGCTGGTGGGCCGGGCCTTTGGGTGGACGTGGATGGTTTCTCTTGACCCCCCTGGTTTCTTTCAGAGTCAGGATGACTTTATGGTCCAGAGCGCAGGCTGCGGGGGAAAGTGGGGTGAGCTGGCCCGGGTTCTCCTCCCTGCCGTCCTGCTGACGAGGTTCCTTCTGCAGGGAGCGGGAGTAGGGGTCACTTCCGTGGAGCTGTTGTGACGATTTAAACCGGTTCATTTATGCAGAGTGCTTGGAATCGTGCCTGACCCTCAGTAAGCCCGCCTCCCTTGTGGCTCAGCCGGAAGGAGGCTGGGCTGCCCTGGCGTTCAGGTGCGGGGTCCCGGCCGCGGGGCTGGAGCCAGGAGAGGAACCGGTCTGCGCTGGACGCGGCCTGACCGCGGGGACAGCGGAGCTGACGCCGTCTATGTAGACGGCGACTGACACGGCTCTTGATCCATCTCCAGTAATAAATCTTCAATTTGCCAACCTTCCAAGGACTGTGTCCTGAGCATTAAAATGTTATTCCTTTCAATTTTACCAAATTATGTGATGTAGATCATAATTTGCTTTCTTTAAGCATTTCAGTTCTCCTTTAAATGCTCTCCTTCCAGTTTTTAATCAATTAACAGGAATTAGATACTCTTAGAGAAAAGTGTGAAAGTGTTAGTCGCTCAGTTGTGTCCAGCTCTTTGTGACCCCACGGACTGTAGCCTGCCAGGCTCCTCTGTCCATGGAATTCTCCAGAATGCTGGAGTGGGTAATCATTCCCTTCTCCAGGGGATCTTCCTGACTCAGGGATCGCATCTGGGTCTCTGGCATTGCAGGCAGATTCTTTACCAGCTGAGCCACCAGGGAACAGCTACCACATATGTAAGGCTTTCTTTTTGCTTCAAATGTCACAGTCCTCTCAGTGGAGAGAGCCTAGTACTATAACTGCAGGCATCATACAGGTCTTGAACCCAGGAGAAGAGCTGCTCTTTACATAGAACCAGTGAGAAATGCCGTTTATTCAAAAAGAACTTAGCCTTCTGTGCACAGGGACTGTGATCGAGACTGGGCGGGCTGTCTGCACGCTGTTCTCCATGAAAGGAAATGCCCTGGAAGGTTCTGGACTCACACAAACATTGAGGGAACCACGAGGTCACACAGTGCAGCCTGTGTCCATCACACGGTGATCGCTTTTCAGGCGAGGTGGTGGTCCGCCTCCAGGCTTCTGGGCATCCGATCCTTTATCGAGGAACGTAGACTACGCCGCTGTATTACTTCTGTAGATTAGGGGGCTGCAGAAGGTGGAACCGCATCCTGATGTGTTAAAAGTGGTCGCTGAGGAAAGAGGAGGCGTGCCAGGAAGGGCAGCCCTGTCCTTCTGGATCACTTTCTAAATGACAGAATCTGCTGCAAAAAGCGTGTTCTCTCTCAGAAGCCCTTGGACTCATGGTGCCAGGGTGGCTGTCTGCTTGGTGGTGGTGAAGATGTAGATTTTTGGCACTGCAGAGTTTAGGGCTGGTTATCAGTCTCCTGTATACCGGCAGTAGCAGTGGTTACATTGGTAAACAGCAGACTTGGTATTTTTACTTTTTAAGTAAACTCAAGACAATTGATTCAGAAAGCGTAGTGTGGGTCCAAATTGAAGGTTATCTTAAGAAAGTTGTAGGGAAGAGATTACTTAATTTTACTGTCATTCTCAGACATTTTATAAATATCAGATTTTATGCTTTTATTCTGGGACATACATGAGATAAAGCTCGTTTGAATTCATGAAAAATGTGATTAAATTTGTTGTTGTTTTTTTTTAACTTTGTATGGAAGCTTGAAGTAAGCTGAATGTTGTCAGTTAGGAGTTTGGGGGCACCATCTTTAATGAGATGAGAACCTCATGAGTTATTTCTCATATTTGTATGTTAATAAAGATTCACTCAGGGTTTCATCACTATTGCTTCTCAGTTCAAACAGCAGCAGAAGCTCTCAATCCTCTCATCTCTGTTAATCACACTGCTCTTCAGATTACCAGCCCTCATTCACAACAACACGAGTGGACTTAGAGACGATCATACTAAGTCAGAAAGGGAAAGACAGACACCGCATGATGTCACTTATATGCAGAATCCAAAATATGACACAAATGAACCCATCTACGAAACAGAAAGGGACTCCCAGACATAAAGAACAGACTGTGGTTGCTGAGGGGAGGGGCTGGGGAGGATGGAGTGGGAGGTTGGGGTTAGCAGGTGTAAACGTGTATGTATGTAATAAGCAACGGGTCCTACTGTACGGCACAGGGGAGTGTATTCAGTGTCCTGTGACAGAACATCATGGAAAAGAAGACTTAAAAAAAGAATGTATAGGAGACTTCCCTGGCGGTCAGGTGGTAAAGAGTCCAGGCTTCCACTTCTGGGATTGAGAGTTCACTCCCTGGTCAGGGAAGTAGGATCTGTATGCCAGGCAGCTGGACCAAAAAAGAAAAAGCGTGCATGTGTGTGTATCTATATCAGATATATACATCTGAATCTCTTTGCTGTAGAGCAGAAATGAACACAACACTATAAATCTTTCAATTAAAAAATGTTCAGCCTTGAATGGAAAATAGTGGTCCTCCCTGCCGCACCCTTCAGTGTGAAACGAGGTCCAGGCGATTGTGCCCTGTGTGTGCCCCTCTCCTTTATCCTTTGACAGCCCTACTCTGGAGCTGTGGTTGTCCCTTTTTTAGAGGAGAGTAAACTCCGTGTCTGGAACGCTCAGCCTAGTCTTGGGAGTCTTCTGTCGAGATCTCTCTGGCCTTGTCTCCAGACACTCTCGCACTGACGCCCTGAGTTCAGGCAGCTGAGCCCGAGGCTGACCCTGGCCGGCTCGGCATTCAGGTCACGCTTCTGCCTGTGCTCCTCTCCTGCTCTCTTTATGTCACAGCGCATGCCGTTTGTCTCCTTGTATCCTTCCTCTGAACTTCTGCAACACTTAAGGTATGACATGCTGGTATTATTGGAAAATATCTGTTGATGAGCCATTTTACAGATGAGGAAATCAAGGCCCAGGTGGGTTAAGTAGTTTGTCAGAGGCCACAGACCTGGTAAGTGTGGAAAACGTGTAGATCACTTTTGTGACTGTTTGGATTCAGAGAGAGACCATTTAGCAGGATAGTGTAATATATGATATAGATAATCACTGTGTAGCACAGGGAACTCAATATTCTGCAATAACCTATGTGCAAAAAAAGAATAGGTACACGTATATGTAAAACTGAACTACTTTGCTGGACACCTGAACTAACACAACATTGTTAACTATACTCCAATGCAAATAAAAATTAAAAGAGGATAGTGTAGTCCTCTAGAGGATTGAAGCCTGAGCTGGACTGATAGTAATGTGAGTGGATAGGAAAAGATGGGTAGGGAAAATAATTAAAGAATAACGGAAGGATTTAGAAACTGAGTGGGAGTGGTAGGAAGAGAGGGTACAGGGGAAGGGATTGAAATTACAGTTTTTTAATGAGGTTCGTGGTCAGCCTTGACCTCACAGAGGAGTGGTTTTTTGTCTATTTTTTTTCATATGTTTAGTCTTAAAATTAACATTTATCCAGAGCAAAATGCTGGAAAGACAGTTAAAGGGGATTTCAGCTGGGAATAACCTGCAAGCTTTATACTATCTCTTATGAGAGACCTAGGACCAAACAGTTTTCTTACTGGTAAAACAGAGATGATACCCACCCTCCGGGGGATATTTCCCGAATCAGGTGAGAGAGCAACTGTCTTTGCAGAGGCTTAGCAGTGTGAGTTGCTCATTTACTCCTTCATTCATTCAGCGCCTGTGGGCTGCTTGAACTTAATGCAGGCATCCGTCAGCATCTGCTGCTGCTGCTAAGTCGTTTTCAGTCTTGTCCGACTCTGTGCAACCCCGTAGACGGCAGCCCACCAGGGTCCGCCGTCCCTGGGATTCTCCAGGCAAGAACACTGGAGTGGGTTGCCATTGCCTTCTCCAATGCATGAAAGTGAAAAGTGAAAGTGAAGTCGCTCAGTCGTGTCCGACTCTTCGCGACCCATGAACTGCAGCCTACCAGGCCCCTCCTCCATCCATGGGATTTTCCAGGCAAGAGTACTGAAGTGGGGTGCCATTGCCTTCTCTGCCTCAGCATCTGAGGATGCAGTAATCCCTGCTATAAGATGGCACAGTGTTTGCATGGAATCTTGCGTATCCTCCCATACACTTTAATCTCCAGATCACTTCTAATACCTAGTACCATGTAAACAGTTGTCAATACTATGTAAATAGTTGTCACATGAGTAAATAGTTTTGCTTTTGGACCATTCTGGAATTTTCTTTTTTTGAATATTTTGATCCACAGTTGGTAGAGTCTGCAGGTGTGGAACCTGGGAGCCGACTGTACTATGTCAGCTGTGGGGACGCAGACAAGGCCCACATGGTCTTTCTTGCCAGTGAGCTTAGAGTTAAGGGAGATTGACCATCACCAAACAATTGTTTAATTAAAACTGTAACAGATTTCAGGAAGCTGAAGCCCAAGGAACCTGAGAGCATGCAACCTAATCTTGGGGCCAAAGGAGGTGTCCTTGAGGGGGTGGCATTTTAGCTGGGTATTTAAGGAGGAGCGGCTTTCCCCTTCTTCAGCTTTCTGTTCTGATATTTTTAGTAACTTAAAGCAAACCCGTAATCAGGACTCTTCAAACCACTCTCTTGCTTTCCTTGTCTAAAGCTCTTATTTTTACAGGCAAATGCCTTCTTTTCTATCAAGTTAGGAACACACATGAGGTAGAAGGAACGTCTTTGGAGTTGAGACCTGTGTTCCACCTGCTGGTTTGTCTGGGGAAGGAGTGCGGAGTTGAGACCTGTGTTCCGCTTGCTGGTTTTGCATACGAGCAGGTTTGTCCGGGGAGGGAGTGCCTTCCTGCAAGGTGGACCTTGACCTGCTCCGTCTGGACCGGGTCCATGTGTATCCTCTGGCAGTTGCTGTTTCTACCTTCAGAGTCCCTGACTCCAGACCAGCCCTGACCAGAGTTTCTTGCAGCCACTATTCATGTGTTCCTTGGTAAACCTGTCATCCTGAGCTTCAGGGATGCTTCTGATGCTCTGAGGAGTGTTAAAGAGTTCCACCCAATTAACAAGCCTTCACTCTCTCTGTTTCCTGGATCTTTTCTTGGATTGAGCAGAAAGCTGCCATATGACTTTCATGTGGGTGTCAGCTTGACCTTCTTCCCGAGCGCTTGTGAGGTGACAGCTGCAGCCCTTGCACCTCTTTTCTCAGCCTTAAAAAACCTGCTCACCAGGAACTGACGTGGTGGCTGAGGAGGTACGGTCAGGAGTGCAGGACCAACTGGCACCGTTCACCTGGGTGGCCTCACCTGCCTGAATAGCCATGCTGGTCCTGCAGTGGAGGGAGCTTCCTTCCCTCGTTCTGTCTTTTCTTTTGGTCTTTTCCTTTTTAAAAAATTTGAAGTATCGTTGATGTATCGTATTATATAAGTTATAGGTACACAATATAGTGATGCACAATTTTTAAAGCGTATACTCCATTTATCAGTTCAGTTCAGTCTCTCAGTCGTGTCCGACTCTTTGCAACCCCATGAATCGCAGCACGCCAGGCCTCCCTGTCCATCATCAACTCCCAGAGTTTACCCAAACCCATGTCCATCAAGTCGGTGATGACATCCAGCCATCTCATCCTCTGTCGTCCCCATCTCCTCCTGCTCCCAATCCTTCCCAGCATCAGGGTCTTTTCCAATGAGTCAACTCTTCGCATGAGGTGGCCGAAGTATTGGAGTTTCAGCTTCAACATCAGTCCTTCCAATGAACACCCAAGACTGATCTCCTTTAGGAAGGACTGGTTGGATCTCCTTGCAGTCCAAGGGGCTCTCAAGAGTCTTCTCCAACACCACAGTTCCAAAGCATCAATTCTTCAGCACTCAGCTTTCTTCACCGTCCAACTCTCACATCCATACATGACCGCTGGAAAAACCATAGCCTTGACTAGATGGACCTTTGTTGGCAAAGTAATGTCTCTGCTTTTAAATATGCTATCTAGGTTGGTCATAACCTTCCTTCCAAGGAGTAAGCGTCTTTTAATTTCATGGCTGCAATCACCATCAGCAGTGATTTTGGAGCCCAAAAAAATAAAGTCTGACACTGTTTCCACTGTTTCCCCATCTATTTCCTATGAAGTGATGGGACCAGATGCCATGATCTTAGTTTTCTGAAGGCTGAGCTTTAAGCCAACTTTTTCACTCTCCTCTTTCACTTTCATCAAGAGGCTCTTTAGTTCTTCTTCACTTTCTGCCATAAGGGTGGTGTCATCTGCATATCTGGGGTTATTGATATTTCTCCCAGCAATCTTGATTCCAGCTTGTGTTTCTTCCAGCCCAGCGTTTCTCATGATGTACTCTGCATATAAGTTAAATAAGCAGGGTGACAATATACAGCCTTGACGTACTCCTTTTCCTATTTGGAAACTCCATTTATAGTTACTATAAAACATTGCCTATACTCCGCATACCCTTGGAGCTTTTTTACACCCAGAAGTTTGCACCTCTTGCTCCCCTCCCCCATCACCCCTCCCCAGCCGTGACCTCTAGCTTGATCTCTGTATCCCTGAGTCCACCTCTTTTTTGTTACATTCACTAGTTTGTTCATTCTTACGCACGACAGTGCCATGACCTCAGCCCTCAGTAAAGTGACTGCGAACATTGGGGGGGGGGTCACTTCATCTCTCTGAGCCTTGGTGTCCACTTTGTGCAGAGGAAGTTACAGTGATTTATGTTGCAGTTACATAAGGTAATGGGCTTCCCTGGTGGCTCAGATGGCAAAGAATCTACCGGCAATGCAGCAGAACTGAGTTCAATCACTGGGTCTGGAAGAATCCCTGGAGAAGGAAATGGCAGACCACTCCAGTATTTTGCCTGGAGAATCCCATGGACAGAGGAGCCTGGCGGGCTACAGTCCATGGGGTCGCACAGAGTCAGACACAACTGAGCAACTTCCACTTTACTTTACATAAGGTAATATGTATAAAAGGTCTTACCACTGTATATGTGCCTCAGGGCCTACAAATGTTTGTATGTTTTAAAAATCCATTCCAGACTCAACTGTGGACAAACCATATATATGTGTATATGTGTCTTGTATATGTGTGTATGTATGTGCTCATATATGTATTTCTATATCTGTATATGTTTGTGTGTGTATATATGTATGTGTATATATATATGTGTGTCTGTGTATACTGCTATCACATTTATGAACTAGGACCATAAATGATGTGTGTTCTTTACTACCTAATACGACAAGGCAGAGACTTGTGTGAGGCAAATGCTACCACAGATTTAAATATTTGCAGCTTTAAAATTTGTACCGAGAGCTTGTACGTAGCTTCTGATTACTGTGCAGCTTCGGTGCAGGGCGTCCATCTTCCTCCGACTTCTTCCATCTCTCAGCCCCCAGTTTAGAAATATCAGGTACATTTAGGCTCTGCTTGCCTTTGTTGAGCTGCTGGAAGAAACAGCGTGGGACCAGGAGAAGCTTTTCTGTTTCAGCCCTTCTTACTGTTGCGTGCTCAGTCGTGTTCGCCTTTGTGACCTCACAGACTGTAGCTCGCCAGGCTCCTCTGCTCATGGACTTTTCCTGGCAAGAATACTGGAGTGGGCTGGCATTTCTTCCTCAGGGGATCGTTCCGACCCAGGGATCGAACCTGCATCTCCTGTGTCTCTTGCATTGGCAGGGAAATTCTTTACCACTGAGCCACCTGGGAATCACTTCTTAATGTTAGTATGTCCAAAATAATGTATTCCTGAAATAAAATACTATGAACTAACCTCTTCCAGCCCTGAAAGCTGTGTATCTCAGGGTTTAAACAAGAGGAACTTAAAATAGCAATTTCGGTCATTTCAAGAATTGCAGCATTTAGTGGCAGGTAAACATGAGGAAAAATATTCAGCCTCATTAGTAATCAAAGGAATAGAAAACAAAATGTTCCCAGACTATTTTACCAGTAACACAGGCAGTTTTTAAAATATGAGACACAGAAAAGAGGGGGAAGATGCTGAATCAGGGAGCGGAAGTATCAGGGTGTGCCTCGCCCCCCATGAGCAGTTTAACAGTGTTTGGAAGTTTGCTGTTAGTGCCTTAGTGATTACACTGTGGGAGCTTAGCCTCAGGAAATAACCAGCAATGAGCGTAAGTATAATTATCACCTTAGGAACTTGGAAACAACCTAGATGTCCAACAATTGGGGATTGGTTACATGGAGTATGAAAAGATAGGCAGTGGACTTTTCTGCCACTAAGAATGGAGAACTATTTGGAAAAATAATGACAGGGGAAAGTTTGTAAAATAACATAAAGTGAAGCATGAACCAAGTCACTGTGTGTCTGTGTGTGACAAATAAAAACTACATTGGAATAAAACATTATCACTGTGTGATGGGAACGCTGGTGGGTTTTTTTTCTCCCACCTTTGGACTTTTCTGTATTTTCCAAATTATGCTCATAATCAGAAGAAAATGTGTAATTTAAAAATGCATACTTTATGGCTGAGTAATGTTCCATTGTATATGTGTACCACAGCTTCTTTATCCATTCACCTGTCAGTGCACATGTAGGTTGCTTCCATAGCCTAGCTGTTGTAAATAGTGCTGCAATGAACATGAAGATACATGTGTCTTTTTCAATCATGTTTCTCAGGGTGTATGCCCAGTGGTGGGATTGTTGGGCATTTGAGGCGGTTCTAATGAGGCGGGTGAACCTAGAACCTAGAAAAACAAATGTTGCATATTAATTCATATATATGGAATCTAGAAAGATGGTACTGATGAACCCATTTGCAGGGCAGTAACGGAGACACAGACCTAGAGAGCAGAATTGTGGACACAGTGGGAGAAAGACAGGGTGGGGTGAATGGAGGGAGTAGCGTGGGAACATTACATTATTATATGTAAGATAGACAGCTAGTGGGATTTGCAGGATGACTCAGGGAGCTCAGGCTGGTGCTCTGTGACAACCTAGATGGGTGGGGTGGGGTGGGAGGTGGGGGGAGGTTCAAGAGGCAGGGGACGTGTGTATACTATGGCTGATTCATGATGTATGGCGGGAACCAACACAATATTGTAAAACAGTTGTCCTTCAATTAAAAATAAACAAATGTAAAAAATGCGTACTTTAGAATACTTTGTACTGATAAAACCATCTGAACACAGGGGGAGAAAAGCCTAGTGGGAATGACAACCGTGACTTTTGATGAGGTGATGGGACTTGGTGGAGGGGATTGTTTTTAATGTCTTGCTTGAACATGCTTCTGTTCAGAATATATCTTGTATCAGGAAAGCAAATATAAATGTAGAAAAAGTACTTTGGAAATCCACGCCACATTTGAGCCGAGGTAGTCCTGTGCAGATACTTCCTGGTCCATGTTGAGGATGATAAAAACAGCTAACAATGGTGGTCAATGATAGACATTTTCTTTCCTTTCTGCAGATATTCCTGAAATTCCAGAGAGCATCTCATTCTGTAAAGCACTACAGATCGCTGACTTCAGCGGAAACCCATTGACTAGGTAACCTTTCTGCTTGCTTTTCTGACTATAGTACTAAAGGTACCTTTTCCCTCCTGTGCCTCCTGGCACGGTTGTGAGCCCGCTGACCAGTGGACTCCAGACACCTGTGGTGCCAGGGTGACTGAGTTGATGCCCACACAGCAGTGCGGGAACTGCCCTCTGGAGTCTGTCCCAGGGGTGTCTCTGGGCCACGTGGGCCCATTTCTAAGATTTCTCCAGATTCTAAGCAATCTCAGAAGAAAGAAAGGTACTCTTCCTTTCCATTCCTTTTGTTTTTAAAGTGTCTAGAAAAAACTGGGATTAAGTTAAAACTTGGGAGTCATCTATCTCAAAATTGCTTGGGTCTTCTTGGGTATGGGGTGCTGGGGAAGGCCGTATTTCACTTTGTTTTTCCTATACCTGCTTATTTTTAAGAAGTAAATATGTCTTTAAAATATTCCTTGCTTTCCTCCTTTGGATTTCAGTTCTATGTTACTAATAATGTTTATCTTTATGGAAAGTAGTGTCCTAGTGAGGTCCAGCCCGATCGCTTTCTGACTCAGCACTGTCGTATGTCTCATCCTCTTTCCTGATCATCCTTGCCCGCGTGCCTGTCCCTCTTCCTCAAACCTTCCCGTAGCTCCCGTCCCTGTGAGGTCAGGCGGGAGCCCCTGCCATGCTGTGAGTCTCCTCCACCCTCTGTCTGACCTCGGCCTGCCTCCCGGCCTCCACTTCCCTCAGTTGCCTCCTCTGGCCTGGTGTCCACTGTAATAAAGGACTCTGAGTCCTCCATTTCCCTCCCCCTCTGTTTTGACTGTGCCAACCCCTTCACTCACCTTTAAGATGCAGCCCACGCATCATATTTCTGCAGCACCCTTTCCTGATGACTCCCACGGCCCCTCCTCTAGGCTCCGTAACGCACTCTGCCTACTTTTCTCGTAACGCTGGGAATCTGCCTGTGAGTGATCACTCCAACCCGGGCTCCTGGACTGGACTGTGTCCCTCTGTCACTTGCGGTTGTATCTGCTGCCCTGCTGTTCTTTCTGGAAAGGAGCGAACCCTCAACTAGTGTTTGTGGAACCAAACTGAGCTGCCTGTGCTCACGGCAGCTTCTGGGTTAGGCAGCTGAGAAATACTCGCTACACTGCCCTGAAGTCTTTTGTTAACTCTTCAGTTGCTTGATCCCCTTTTCTGTCTCTTATGTCTTTTGCCCCCAATGTCTGCCGACATGCGGCTTTACCATCGTCTCAAAACCGTGGATCAGAATACATTGCATCATGTGAGGCCTTCCTCAGCTTTCACCCTGGCCTCCTATTGGGCAGGTTTCTTGAAGGAAAGCCATTTTAATTTGGCAGGTGTGTTCTTTCAAGAATTATGAGTTAAGAATCTGTGAGTTGAAGGGACCTTAAAAATTATTCAGCATGGCCTATGGATTTTATTACTGAAGCAGCTGAGGCTCCAAGAGATGAAACAGCCGTTTAGGATCACGTAGCTGCCGAGCGACAACTCAGACTAGCTTTCCTCTCTCCCCAACATAGTCTGGCCTTCCTCAGCCTAGCACATCACATCACATCCCTAGCTTGGCTCTTAATATTAACAGCCAGTAAAAAAGCAAACCAGCCACTTAAAAATATATTTTCCTCACATTTAAGATCATTTTAGCTAGTTTTAAAATTATTATTTTATATATATATATATATAGTTTCTGGCAAAAATTCAGAACAGATAAGTCGCATCTTTTGAACTATAGATAAAAAAAAACTTACCTCTATTACACTATGGAAGATGTTATTGTTGTTGTTCAGTTGCTCAGTCGTGTCCAACTCTTTGCGACCCCATGGACTGCAGTACACCAGGCTTCCCTGTCCATCACCAACTCCCAGGGCTTGCTCAAACTCATGTCCATCGAATCGGTGATGCCACCCAACCATCCATCCTCTGTTGTCCCTTTCTCCTCCTGCCTTTAGTCTTTCCCAGTATGAAGGTCTTTTCTAATGAGTCAGTTCTTCGCATCAGGTGGCCGAAGTATTGGAGTTTCAGCTTCAGCATCAGTCCTTCCAACGAATATTCAGGACGGATTTCCTTTAGGATGGACTAGTTTGATCTCCTTGCTGTCCAAGGGACTCTCAAGAGTCTTCTCCAACACCACAGTTCAAAAGCATCTATTCTTCAGCTTTCAGCTTTCTTTATAGTCTAACTCTCACATCCATACATAGCTGCTGCTGCTGCTGCTAAGTCAGGTCAGTTGTGTCCGACTCTGTGCGACCCCATAGATGGCAGCTCACCAGGCTCCCCTGTCCCTGGGGTTCTCCAGGCAAGAACACTGGAGTGGGTTGCCATTTTCCTTCTCCAACGCATGAAAGTGAAAAGTAAAAGTGAAGTCGCTCAGTCGTGTCTGACTCTTCGCGACCCCATGGACTGCAGCCTACCAGGCTCCTCCGTCCATGGGATTTTCCAGGCAAGAGTACTGAAGTGGGGTGCCATTGCCTTCTCCGCCATACATGACTACTGGAAAAACTATAGCTTTGACTACATGAACCTTTGTGGGCAAAGTAATGTCTCTACTTTTTCATACACCATCTAGGTTTGTCATAGCTTTTCTTTCAAGGAGCAAGCATCTTTTAATTTCATGGCTGCAGTCATCATCTGCAGTGATTTTGGAGCCCAAGAAAAGAAAGTCTTTCACTTTTCCCGTTGTTTCCCCATCTATTTGCTATGAAGTGATGGGACCAGATGCTATGATCATTGTTATTTGAATGTTGAACCAGCTTTTTCACTCTTCTCTTTCACTTTCATCAAGAGGCTCTTTAGTTCTTCTTCACTTTATGCCATAAGGGTAGTGCCATCTGCATATCTGAGGTTATTGATATTTCTCCCTGCAGTCTTGATTCCAGCTTGTGATTCATCCAGTTCGGCATTTCGCATGATGTACTCTACATATAAGTTAAATAAGCAGGGTGACAATATACATCCTTGATGTACTCCTTTCCCAATTTTGAACCAGTCGATTATTCCATGTCTGGTTCTGACTGTTGCTTCTTGACCTGCATATAGATTTGTCAGGAGGCAGGTAAGGTGGTCTGGTATTCCCATCTCTTTAAGAATTTTCCACAGTGGAAGAGTTTGCAACTTCGTAAAAGCCATTCTTGAGAATGTATTTCATCGATTATGAAAGCCCTTCCTTGTTAATACTCTCATAGAATTCTCTATATTAAACGTCATACAGCATAGGATTTGTTTTTAAAAAAGAAACCTAGAAAGAGGAAGGAAATGAAAGACCCTAATCTAGAGGCTGTCACTGAGGCAAGAAGCCCTCACTACGCCCTGCAAAAAAATGAGTTGTGTTCTCTTCTCCATCTTAGCAGATTTATTTATAAGGACTTTCAGCATTTTAGATGCAATGAGATCTTTTTGCCTTCAGTTGGTGTTTTTTAAGCCTGAAATACTGGTAACCATAGAAATATTGAGAGTAAATTTTCTTTATAAGTATTTAAATAATTTTATTTTGAATCTTCTCTGTTCAGTAGAATCTAAGAGAAGTATACAGAATTTCTTTTTTGTGTAAAACGTTGTGAAACATATAATCATCTCACATGATTAGCATCTCAGATCAAATCAAAAGAAAAATATGAAGAAAGTAGCAATTGGCTGTCAGCTGATCAATTGTAAGTAATCTGTAGCTTTGTTCTGGGTATTATAAGCTACAGGAGAGAAAATCGAGCAGCTGTTTTATGTTTTATGATAATCTTGTGGGCTAAAATTTCTCTCTGTTTTCTGCTAATCGATAAAGTGTTTTCACTCTTAGGCACTTTCAACTGTGGGAAGTATTTGTCATTTTCTGTCGTAGAGTGCTCAGTAGGCTCACGGCACTTTTTCTCCTTTATTCTTACAGTGTGTATGTCTTCCCTCTTTATTTCTGGATCACTCTATCAGCAAGTATTTATCATGTCCCTGTACCGCTAGGTAAACCAAGTCCTTGTTTTTTTCCTTATAGTTAGAAAGACAAGACAAATATGCCACATATAATATAATTTTAGGAGGTTATTTCTCTCAGCAAATAGAAGAAATCATTATAATTATGTTCACTATACACCATATATGCACTTCTCTTTATCAATTGTAACATTTTTTGTTGTTTTTTTTTTAGATTGCCAGAAAGCTTTCCTGAATTACAGAATTTGACATGTCTTTCTGTAAATGACATCTCACTGCAGTCTCTGCCTGAAAATATTGGCAAGTAAGTTAAGTTTTTATGTGAAGTTTGCTTGTATCGGAGTGAATGGGCATTTATATCCACTCCTCCTCCTTCCCTTTTTTGGCGCTTGTTTTACATCTACTCAGAAGGCTGTTTACCCAGTCTCTAGCTTCCCCCTCAGGAAAGATCTCAACCAGCCTCTGTGTGGTTTGCATCCAGTTGCCGCTGAATTTTAGTAATTAAAAAGGATGCTGCTACCTGTTACTAGTGAAGAACCTAATTTGTTTGGAGTGTTTCTCTAAATGGATGGATTCTAGAGTAGTTAATTGAAGTGAAGTAGCATGTGTCATATAGGTGGTTATTAAATACTGTTAGAAATGACTGCTCCTAGTAATTTCATTGAAAATGTATGGCGTGTGCCTTATACAACAGCTCTAACAGTTCGTGCAGCGTGGATCTGGGAACAGCGAGGGAGGGTGGTGGGTCTGGAGAGCAGGCTTGGAATGGGGAGGCGGGAGGCATGGCGGGGGCTGTGTCAGGAGGGGATGGAGCGGGGCGGGCAAGGGACTGGACCGGCACATCCCGCATGCTGGCTTCAGGGGTCGGGGAGCATGGCCGTGGCAAGAAATGTAGGATCCTTTGAGGGAACTGTATGGTGATGAATCTGTTCTCTTGCACATTCCCGCGGATGAACTGATGGATGGAATTATCTTAGCAGGTCTTCTCCATCCCTTCAGGATGGATGGTGGCTTGAAGCAGGCTGGTGGCTCATGCTTGACCACTTCAAAACCCACCATGGCCGGCCAGTGCTGGTGGACCAGTGTGTCCTGCTGTCATAAAGGATTTCTCTCATGCTTACCTGTCCTGCCTAAGTTCTGAAATAAATCAGAAGCTTGCTTTTTGGGAACTGCAGTGTACCTGTGTCTATTCTGCAAAGGTTTTTCTTCCCAGGTGTCTGCAGCCTGCCGTGTCCCCTCCTTGCGAGAGGAAGATGGCTGGCTGCTCCGTTTCTGCCTGCAGGCCCGTGTTTCTCTGCAGTTCACGCGGATGTTTGGACCTTGAGCCAGCATATGGGATGATTAAGAACTCCACCCTTTTAGCTCCAGGACAGGATAGACACAGGAAGGTCCCAGCACCCCGAGTTCATGGTACCCTTTGTGGAGGAAATAGCGGTGTTTTGTGGTGGAGAAAGCAGTCATTATGATGTTTCTGTGGAAACATTTTTTTTTTTTTGTATTTTTGTTAATATGCATATTTGAAAAGTGTTCCAGCAATCATCTGCTTTAACTCATGTTAAGATGGGCTTCCCTGATAGCTCAGCTGGTAAAGAATCCGCCTGCGATGCAGGAGACCCCAGCTCGATCCCTGGGTTGGGAAGATCTCCTGGAGAAGGGAATGGCTGCCCACTCCAGTATTGTGGCCTGAAGAATTCCACGGACTGTATAGTCCATGGGGTCGCAGAGTCGGACACGCCTGGGTGACTTTCAATCAGTAATCGTGCCCTGCACTCCTGCTGTGTCAGGTTTCATGGATTTCTAATTAATACACTAGCCACGTAAATATTGATCTTGCCACCTCCTGCCCTCTGGGTCTCTGGAATCTAACTCTCTGAGCCCCTCCTCCACTCTCTTCCGCCTCAGGCTGGCCAGATGGCTGCTCCGTCCATCCCCTTGTTTGTGTCTTTTTAAACAGGTTTCATGCTTTGAGCGGAAGCATGTTCTCATTTATAACCAGAGTGTCGCTCACACTCCTCACTGCACTGTTTTCATGGAAAATGTTACTTAATAATCCTTTTAGGATAGTTTACAATACTTTTTATGCCACCTTTTCTGTTCACACCTGTGCTTGTTTTTGTCAGTGTTCAGGATTTCTTGTGTATCTGCAGTTGCTGTCAACAGTAAGGGTAGTTTTTTGAGTTTAGACCTAATCAACTTAATATTATAGCCTCTTATATACTGTTTGTTTCCGAAATCTTAATAGCACTTTGAGCTTGAACCCTGTGGTGATTGATCACCCAAAAAAGTAAGAATAGTGAGCAGACAAGTGAATCAACTGATTCTTATTAGCTCAGATGGTGAGAACTAATGGGAAATGGGGAGTTTCACATTCCTGGTGTTGTTACCTTAGCCAGAGACTCGGTTGTTTCTGCCTGTTGGACTTAGGGTTTGTGTGTCTGTTTTCACTAAGCAGAAAGAAGGGGTGGGGCAGGCTCCTCCCTGGAGACGACAGGGCCCCTCTGGTGTCCTGGACCGTGCTGGAAAGTCACGTGACACAGCTGTGATGCTGACTGTCCAGGACACTTCCTGTTGGCATAAATATTCTCTACCTTAAATCATCATTTGTTACCAGCTTTCCTCACTGCGGGGCTTCCCAGGTGGTGCTAGTAGTAAAGAACCCACCTGCCAGTGCAGGAGACGTTAGAGACTCAGGTTCGATCCCTGGGTCGGGAAGATCCCCCGGAGGAGGGCATGGCAACCCACTCCAGTGTTCTTGCCTGGAGAATCCCATGGACAGAGGAGCCTACAGTCTATAGGGTTGCAAAGAGTCTGAAGCCACTTAGCACTTCCTCATTGAGAGGGACTCTGCAGTTTCCCAGAGGATTCCCACGTGGTTGCTTTGGAGCATTTAACCAAATATTTAGTAACCAGAATGCTTCTCAGAGACAGGATGGTATTGTAAACAGGGCACAAATAGCGACTGCTGCAGAAAGTACGAAAAGGATGTTGAATGGCCGCCTGCCTGATGGACACTCCCCGCTGTCCCTATGGATGCTGAAGTGGAGGGCTGGGCGTGACTTCACCCTGCCGGTTTGGTCCGATGAGGCAGACACCTCAGTGTCGGTCCTTTCAGCCTCTGGTGACGATGGGAACTTGGTTTCACCTTTCAGCGCCTGGCTTGGGCAGGTGGCCTTAACTGAGAAAGCTGTGGGTTTCTCCAGGGCCAGGTGGGCGTGTCCAACCTGGAGGAGAGAGCCCAGCCTTTAGGACAAGCACCCTTGCAGGACCTTGGAATTGAGGGCACCCTGTTCCCTCCTGTGTGATTTGCCAAGAGGCAGTTTGGAGGGCGTTTGGGCATTGAGGGCAGAGCTGGAGCTGGAGTCCGGCTCTTCTGGTCCCAGGTCTGCTTTTCCCCAACTCTACCCCCATCACCATAGGACAGCCGCCTTCCATGGCCCGAGAGCCTCAGCGACTTTCTCTGGGTCCCCCTGTGACACCTAACAGTCCACTTGTTAAGGAGTCAGCTCCAAACAGCTTGGTAAACATTTTTATGCTAACAACCTAGTCGCTGTTTGAAAAAGTAATCATATACTTTGAAAGACTGAATATTTGTATTGCATTCTGAAACATCTGTGCCATTGGAGAGGGTACCTGATGGGCACCAGGCCAGCTTCTCAGATCACCGTGGCATCTCCTCTTCCACGTCCTGACCGTTTGTCACTGCTTTGCAAAGATGCGCTGTCGTCGGCAGGTGCTCCGAGCTGTGCGGTGTGGAAGCCGAGCTGCTGGTTCACCTGGTAGCGTTTTGCTGCATGTCTTCCTCATATAGAACATTCTGTGGGGCTCCCGTGAGTTTCCCCCAGCGCACAGGAGCTTGAGCTGCTGCCGTGGGAATTACTGAGTGCGCTGTTTGGGTTCTTGTGAGCCTGAGGCATCAGCTGTTGGTGATGAGCAGCAGCCCGCGTTGCACAGGTGGTTCATGTCCTGCAGGGCGTGGCTCCGAGCAGGTAACCTTCATGCGGTTACTGTGATGAAGCAAGTCTCTCAAGCAGTACAATCTTTGCAATACTTTGTAACAAGATGAGGAATGATCATGAAAATCTTTTAAGCCACCAAGAGGTATACCAGCTACTTCATGCAAAAGTATACGTTTTGCTGTCACTAGAATAAAAGGGTCCCAGATTTGCTGACCCTTTTCTGGGATGGCCTGTCCATAATTACTTGGCCCTTCAAAGGAAAGGTGATATTTAACAAGGAGCAGGAAACTAACTCACTTTCGATGGGTGTTTAAAAACCTCTTTGTTAAAAATACACTTTCTGATTCGGGATGATGGGAATTTATCAGCTGAATTTCAGCAAAGACCTTTCCATAATCAAGAGAAATTTTTAAAAATTACGAATGGATGATTTAGTAAGTGCAGCTGATGACACAGTTCTTGGATCAGTGTAACTTAAAAATATCTTGGCTGGGCTGAGGCCTATAGAATCTTAGTTCCCTGACCAAGGATCAAACCTGGGCCCCCCTGCGGTGGAATCACCGAGTCCTAACCACTGGACTGCCGCGAAGTCCCTGGATCAGTGTGACTTTGTGAGGTGTCTTTTTTTACTTGTTACACCATTGGACGAGTATCAAAGTGAATCATTTACGGTCAGTTTTGTTCCTAAATGTAAAACAGAGTATTTACTACATAATATAGTATTTTCAGTCTCATTGCTTTCACTAATGAGAGCCCAAAAGATTTTTGTATCTCAAATAAAATATTTAAGAATATTTTTCTTTTGTTTTTATTTTCTGCATAAATTTTTTTCTTTTTATATATTTTATAATTATGTAATATATTGGTACATAGTGTATCTATATATCTCTTTTACAATAAATATAAATATGAGCATTTACTCTTAAATGGGTGGGTACCACCCTCTAGAACAGAATAGTTGGGATTCACTTAAGCCAGAGGCCGTGGTTTTCAAACTCCTCCTTGTTGGATCCCCGAGGGCTTCTCGGAAGTCTCTCCCGGGTCTCGTGGTGCATAGGGACCGGGGCTTTGGTGGGTGGTCCCTGCCGGTCCCTGCTGTACCAGCACAGTTCTGCTATGAGCTTCTAAGGTTTTGTACCTGTGTTGCGTATAATGTTTGCATTTAAGAACATTGCCGAACCTTGCCGCGTGTGTGGCTCACATGGTGACCTGTTTCAGACGCTTGGCAGTGCACGCTCACTGCATTGTCGGGAGTTTTCACTGGGCTGGATCACTTCAAACCCTCTCACGGAAGTGAATTTAGAATTTTTTTACCTGTCTGCTCACTATCCAGACTGGCTGAGGTTTTCCCCCAACACTTACTGGTTGAAGTTCTAGCTCTTTTGTGACACTTTCTCTAGTGACTGGAAGAGATGAAACAGACCCCAGGCTCACAGATTCCCTGAGCCCTGGATCACGTACACGCTGAGCACTAGAGTCCTTTGTCTACACACAGAAGGCCAGTGCTGTGTGTGTGTGTGTGTGTTGTGTGGTGTGTGTGTGTGTGTGTGTGTGGTTAGCACGTACACTGGGTCCGCCTTGTCTCCTGGAGCTGTGGACCTCTGGGTCTGAGCCCCTCTTCTGTCTGGACCGACCCTGCCGTGGCTCTGACACGCTGGACGAATTCATGGAATGAGACACAACGGTGTTTTCTCCTCCGTGCTACTGGTTTCCAAACTGACATCGTGGATGATCCAGGTGGGTTCTGAAAGCTTTGTGCTGGGACCGCGCTAGCCTGTTCCTCCAAAGTGACTTTTGGGCTGAATGCTATCCTGTTTCTATAAAAAGCTGACCTAAAGAAACAACTATGAAAAGAACCTGCTTCTGTTGCTCTGAAACCTTCTCCTGAAGAATGTCTGTTAGTCGCTCAGTCGTGTCTGACCCTTGCCACCCCATGGACTGGAGCCTGCCAGGCTCCTCTGTCTATGGGATTTTCTTGCCTGGAGATTAGTGGGTTCCCATGCCCTCCTCCTACTGAAGAATACTTATTACCAAATCATGTTGCTTACTTTCCCGCAGGTAAGGAGTCATTACAGAGAGATTTGAAAAATACATATTTTGGGGGGAAAAAAATGCCTCACTGGGAGAACCGTAAGCTTCTTCCTTTTAATAACACTTCTGACATTTATCACATTTCCCTTTCTGCTTTTGTTGCCAGAAAGCTCAGAGCTGGTTCCCACGATCAGCAGGAGCAGCTGTGTTGGTTTCCATGTGGTGAAGGGACCCGGGGACCCGGGGGCGGTGGTGCTGCTGGCGTGCAGAGGGCAGGGTGGGGCGCACATCGGCACACCTGTCTGTTACAGCTCCCTGCTCACTGAGCACCCGGCCCCGGCCCAAGCTGTATTAGCTTTGTCTGTGAAGTGGGGCAAGTCATCTGCCCGTGTGTGTGTCTCACTGGTGGGGTTTGAACTTGGTCTTGTCCTGTAGGAAGCTGCATTTCCTCTGCTGTAGGATGCCCCATTGAGCACCTGAATCTCCTCCTCCCTTCCCCAGCCCTCATTCTCAAATTCATGGAACTTTGGGCCTAGCTGTGCTTTATGAAGACCTCTGTAAGTCCTTCCTAGAAAGAGTTGGGGTAAAGTTAAGTCAAGGGCTTTGTCATTGAAGGTGCCAGGGAGGGAGGCAGGAAGGGCGGCGGGGGAGGAGGGAGGCCTTCGTAGACCTTTGAGAGGAGAATTCCAAGTCTCAGATGGGCTTTATGAAAACTATCTCAATAAAACCGAGTTTTCAGATAAGCCCTTGAAAACAGTGCCAAGTGACAGTGACTTTTTTTACTATCACTAAAAACACCTGGAAGATTCCACTGGTCAAGCCAGGAAAGATGAATTTACTTTAAGAAGTTTTGAAACATTGGTACAAAGTGTAAATGAACTTTCCTTTCAAAAGAGCTTGTTGATAGTGAAAATATTTTTCTTGAAATTAGTTGTAGCAACATGGATGGACCTAGAGATTATCATACTAAGTAAAGTAGGTCAGACAGAGAGAGACAAATATATCAGGTTTATGAGGAATCTAAACAATAGTACAAATGGAGTTATTTGTAAAACAAAAACAGTCTTTCAGACAGAGAAGACAAACTTTTGGTTACCAAAGGGGAAAAGGCAGTGAGGAGTAAATCAGGATTGGGCTTAACAGATACACACTACTGGGACTTCCGTGGTGGTCCAGGGGTTAAGAACTTGCCTTCCAAAGCAGGGGACGTGGGTTCGATCCCTGGTCGGGGAATCAAGATCAAACATGCCATGGGACAACTAAGCCCGCTGCAACTACTGAAGCCCACACACATTAGGCCTGTGCTCTGCAACAACAGAGGCCCCCTGCACAGCAGCGAAGATCCTGTGCAGCCATAGAATAATAATGATATATACTTTTAAAAAATCAGATACACACTACTTCCCAGGTGGTGCTAGTGGTAAAGAACACATTGCCAATGCAAGATACATAAGAGACATGGGTTTGGTCCCTGGAGGAGGGCATGGCAACCCACTCCAGTGTTCTTGCCTGGAGAATCCCATGGACAGAGGAGCCTGGCGGGCTACAGTCCATGGGGTTGCAAAGAGTTGGACATGACTGAAGTGACTTAGCCTGCATGCATATATACACATATATACATACATATATGTGTGTATAAAACTGAATCACTTTGCTTATACTTGAACTTAACACAGTACTGTAAATCAAGTATACTTCAATAAAAAGGATGCAGCCCTCATTTAAGGGAGTAGGTCCTTCCTCAAAAAGTTGAATATGGTTAGTATATGACCCAGTGGTTCCACTGCTAGTCATGTTTACCCGAGAGAACTGAAAGCATATGTCTATAAAAAATGGGTGTACAAATGTTCATAGAAGCATCGTTCATAATAGCCAAAAGATAGAAACAATTCAAATCGTCATCCGTGGAGGAACCAATAGAGAAAATATGCTATTCCCATGTGATGGAATATTACTCAGCCATAAAAAGGTAATGAGGTAGTTACACAGGCTCCAGTGTGGATGGACCTAGGAAACGTGTTCAGTAGGGAAGATAGACAGAAAGGTCACATATTGTACCATTTCATTCATAGGAGATGTTCAGCAGAAGCAAGCTCATAGAGACAGAAGTTGACTTAGTGGTTGCCTGTGACTGGGGCAAGAATAGGGTGGGATGCTGGCAGCCGGGTATGTGTGTATGTGTGTGTGAGTGTCTCACTGGTGGGGTTTGAACTTGGTCTCATCCTGTAAGAAGCTGCATTTCCTCTGCTGTAGGATGCCCTGCTGAGCACATGAATTTCCTCCTCCCTTCCCCAGCCCTCATTTTCTAATTCATGGAACTTTTGGCATATTTGTGCTTTATGAAGCCCTCTTTAAACCCCTCCTAGAAAGAACTGACTTGTGATCGGTGTGAAGTTTCTTTTTGGATGATAGAAATTGTCTAGAATTAGGTCGTGGTGATGTTTTTACAACTTTGTGAATATACTGAAAATCGCTGAATAGTACACATTATAAAGGTGTATATTATAGTATGTGAAATGTATCTAAATAATAATAATAAAAAAAGAATGGACATTAGGCAAACTTGAAGAATCCTGGCACTGCTGAGGGATGATGCTGTACCTAGGAAGGGTATCTACACTATTCTTAAAGGAAGTCCTCTGTAATGCAGCCTCACCAGCAATGTGCTAAGGTCCTTTTGCCTTGGTTACTGGCTCCTGATGATAAGCAGGTTCACAGAGCCAGAGCCTCCAAAACGTCCAGGTGTTGTGGAGTGGGGGAGGAGGAAGCGGCGAGGATGCGAAGCCCCCTCGGGAGCTCAGGGGGAATTGTGAGAATCTGGGAAGCTTCTGCCTCAGTTGTGAGCAAGCTGCTTTGTTTTACATTGTGTATCTGGCTTCATGAGATTCCATATCCTTTGCTGTTAAAGAAACTGGTACCATCAGGAAAAACAAAAGGTGAGTTAGCCTAACTATATCTAGACATCTCTATTTAATTAAATTTCCTCCTCATTCCCACCAACAGTGTAAGAGGGTTCCCTTTTCTCCACACCCTCTCCAGCATTTATTGCTTGTAGACTTTTGGATAGCAGCCATTCTGACTGGCGTGAGATGGTACCTCATTGTGGTTTTGATTAGCATTTCTCCGATAATGAGTGATGTTGAGCATCTTTTCATGTGTTTGTTAGCCATCTGTATGTCTTCTTTGGAGAAGTGTCTGTTTAGTTCTTTGGCCCATTTTTTGATTGAGTTGTTTATTTTTCTGGAATTCAGCAAAATGCAAACTTGTACAGCCACTATTGAGAACAGTGTGGAGATTCCTTAAAAAACTGGGAATAGAACTGCCATACGACCCAGCAATCCCACTGCTGGGCATATACACCGAGGAAACCAGAATTGAAAGAGACACGTGTACCCCAATGTTCATCGCAGCACTGTTTACAATAGCCAGGACATGGAAGCAACCTAGATGTCCATCAGCAGATGAATGGATAAGGAAGCTGTGGTACATATACACAATGGAATATTACTCAACCATTAAAAAGAATACATTTGAATCGGTTCTATTGAGATGGATGAAACTGGAGCCCATTATACAGAGTGAAGTAAGCCAGAAAGAAAAACACCAATACAGTATACTAATGCATATATATGGAATTTAAAAGATGGTAACGATAACCCTATATGCAAGACAGAATAAGAGACACAGATGCATAGAACAGTCTTATGGACTCTGAGGGAGAAGGTGAGGGTGGGACGTTCTGGGAGAATAGCATTGAAACATGTATATTATCATATGTGAAACAGAACACCATTCCATGTTCGATGCATGAGACAAATGCTCAGGGCTGGGGCAATGGGATGACCCAGAGGGATGGGATGGGGAGGGAGGTGGGAGGGGGGTTCAGGATGGGGAACACGTGTAAACCCATGGCTGATTCATGTCAATATATGGCAAAAACCACTACAGTATTGTAAAGTAATTAGCCCCCAACTAAAATAAATAAATTTATTAAAAAAAAAACTTCCTCCTCAAAAAATAGCATTCTTTAAGAGGAAGAAATATGTGTAATAGATTGGTATGGTGCCCAAAACCCAGTGGTCAGTCACTAAATGGTTATCATCAATGAAGAACTGGTTGTGACCATTTGCTAGTAGAAGTAGAACAAGCAGATAAGCCCTGGGTTCTCTGGCAGATTGAAGTCGAGCGTGTGGGTGTGATTTTGTATCTGCTGCCCTTGGGAATGGTGACCTGTTGGTACATGCTGCCTGAAAAGAATCAGTCTTTTTTGAAAACTGTTACTGTATTTAATACTCTTTTTTTTTTTTTTTGAGCCCCCTGGGAGTTTCTGTAAATATTTATTGCTCCAAAAATAAAATGAAAGATTTTTAGAAAATTTTCAACAGGAACATCACCATAAGGAAGTTTGTAACCAGAGTTTTTTTTTATTAAATACTAATCTGGTACTAAAAAAGCAGAAATACTGTATGTGTAAGCACTTCCCTCACCCTAGTTGAAAAGTATTGCCATAAATGTTTACAGATTTTATATTTTAGTGGTTTAATAGTGTACTGTCATTTGTTTGCTTGGGGGCACCTTAATTTATTTTATTCTTTACTTTCTTAATGATATTGGCCACCTAAGTAAGAAAAAAAAAAATCCAAGTGGTTTAGAAAGGAATTTTTAAAATATAGTGGAGGACAGATGTAAATTTTTTTTAAGTAACCCCTCATCCAGTCCCTGAAATAGAATCCTAAAAATACAGTTGGCCTGCATGTTGGCTCACAGCAGAGTGAACTCCTGTGTGTGCTCTCAGGGACCATCAGCTGCTGGCACCAAAGGCTTCTGCTCGCTGTTCCTGCAGAAGCTTGTTAGGATTTTGTCTTTCTGTTTTAAACCCCGTTTGGGGGGACTCCCGTGGTCGTTCAGTGGCTAAGAGTTCTCCTTCCAGCTCAGAGGACACAGGTTCAGTCCCCTGGTCGGGGAGCTAAGGCCTCACATGCCCACAGGGCAGCTAGACCTGTGCGCTGCAGCTGCTGAGCCTGGGCTGCTCCGGGCCTGATGCCAGCTTGAGGAAGCCTGAGTGCCACAGTGAGGACCTGGTGTGGCCAAATAAATAGTATTTTTTTAAAAAAAGAAAAGAAAAAGTCAAACCCCATTTGATGGTAAAAACGGTGGGAGTGAAGGAAAGATAGAAAATAGTGGTTTGTGTAGGAGGTCATCCTGATGATATTACACAGAAATTTAATTTGCCGGGAATTAAAACTGAAGGGTAAAATATCTGTTACTAGGGGAGCGGTTTAAAAAAAGTAAGGTCTGTATAGATTACGGATTACCATGCAATTTAAAAAAAATACCTGTGTGTATTATCTGTTGATAAGAAAGTCAAAAATCTCCTTTTATAGGATGCTGCCTTTTGTATGAAAAAAAGGAAGCTAAGGCTATATATTCATACCCCTTTTTCTTTGCATAAAAGGCAACTCTGGGTAAACGCATAAATAACTAACAGAAAGGGTTGTTTCTCGTGAGAAGGGTCTAGGTGGTAGGAGACTGGATAGACGCAGGACAGAGGTGGGAGCCAACTCATTCCTGAATATTTGTTCTGCATATTTATTAATGTATTATATTGCTGCTGCTGTTTAGTCATTCAGTCGTGTCTGACTCTTTGTGACCACATGGACTTAGCCCGCCAGGCTCCTGTGTCCATGGAGTTCTCCAGGCAAGAATCCTGGAGTGGGTTGCCTTCCTTCAGGGGATCTTTATGACTCAGGGATTGAACTGGCGTCTCCTTCATTGACAGATTCCTTACCACTGAGCCACCTGGGAAGCCCCAATGTATTAGTACCATATTACAAATATTCACAAATACTGCATTCCCTATTCACAAAGTGGACCTCACAAACTCGAGGGTGAGAGCAGAAATTGGTGACTGAAAATGCAGATTCCATGGTGAGTCCTGGCTCTGCCCCTTCCCAGTCGTGGGGGACCTCGTTCAGGTGCCCTCTTGCGCCTTCCTTTTCTCATCCATAAAGTTAATTCTTGGAAAGAACTTGCAGTAGCCTCTGTCGTACAGTTTCTGCTGATGTCGTTACTAGTGGTCAGAGCGTCAGCGACCAGTCATTCCCATGTCGCCTGTCGAGTGTCTAAGCTTTTGGTCACATATCACATGTTGACTGCAGCAGCTGATAAATGCATGTGGAGTTTCTCTTGGCCTGTGGCTAAGAGCCTGGCCTCTGAAGTAGAATTGAGTTCAAGTCCCCAGTTCTTGCGTCAGTTCTTAGCCGTGTGTCCTTTACTCGCAAAGATACTGGGGTGGAATTGACCAGGTTGCCTGCATAGGGAAGGCACCATCCTGAAGTCTTGATGAAGATGCCATATTCAGAAGAGCCAGGAGAGGAGACCATTCATCCTTGCATTTTGATCTTACTGTCTCTGGTCCAAATCTGCATTTAAGCAGGCCCTGTTTTATGTCATCTCTTCCTAGAACGGCCTGGAGAACTGTGTTCTGGAGGGACTGGTAGGATTCTGCATTGGCCTGGGACTGTCCAGGGCAGGATACTGATGAGAACCAAACTCATGGTTTCATTTGAGAATCAGTTAATAATCGAAATGAGAACAGCCAGTCCAGGTTACGCTCTGAGGTTTGGGCTTATGTGGGAGGTGGGCGTCTGTAGTCAAACCAGTGTCCTTGCTTCTTAGCCATCATTGTGCCTCCAGTCACCAGTTATGGATGACGTATCCTTAAAAATTGTCCCGTGCCAGCCGCTCCCCATCTGCATGCGTGTCCTTGGAGGTGGTTTTGGGCAGAGGGGATGGCTCCCGTGGTTGATAGAATTGTGGAGCAGTCTTTCCAAGGAACCCCGCCTTGGGGCTCACATATTTGTGTGGCCCCTGACTATACTTCTCTGGAGTAGGAAATGACAACCCACTCCAGTATTCTTGCCTGGAAAATTCCAGGGACAGAGGAGCCTAGCGGGCTGCAGTCCACGGGGTCGGAGAGAGTTGGACACGACTGAGTGACGGCGCATGCATGCAGGCATGACTGCTTGGACACAGGGAAATAACGTGTCAGACCGGCTCTGTTAACCTGAAGGAATGTGTATCATGCCCTAATCGCTGCAGTAGGTATGACTGTCTTCATTTTAGGGGAATCGAGGCGCTGTGGTGAAGCACTTCAGACAAGCAGATCCAGGTAGTTGTGAGGGATGTAAATTATAGGGAGAGAGTTCCAAAGGGTGGCAGTCCCCAGAGTGAGGGCGGAGGAGGAAATGGCAGCCCGCTCCAGTGTTCCTGCCTGGAGAATCCCATGGACACGGGAACCTGGGGGGCTACAGCCCACGGGGCCGCCAAGAGTCGGACACGACTGAGTGCCTAATGCACGCAGGGTGAGGGCAGGGTCTCGGCTCTCGCTGGATTTGAGCTGTGGCTTTGCCACTGTCTGATGGACCTCACCCCAGCGGACCTCGCTTTCTTGATGGGGTCATCCATTGCTATCAGCGATGTGCTGGGTGGTTCCCGGTCAGGAGATGACAGTAAGGACCCCCGGGGGTGCCCCGGGTGGCGGGCGGGCCCAGCTGTGTTCTGCTTCAGGCAGGAGGCGTCGGGCCAGGAGGTGTCAGTAGCTGGGCCTGGTGACACTGCTTTGCAAGATGCTCTTGGTGGTGCCCGAGGAGGAAGCTTTGGAAGCCAAGAAGGACGTTTCCCCTCATTTCATTAGTGGATGTCTCTAGTGGGTCAAAAGAGATGTGAAAGTGATGAGCGTTAAATAGATACAATGGCAGGTCTGTCAGTGGTTTTTAAAATATAGATGTGAAAACAGCCAAATGGTTATCACCTTTCCCATAAAACTGGTTCTGGCAACATCTAAAACTGAAAACCAAGCCCTGATTTTACTTTTATAGAGGCTTATGGTGTCCAGTCTCCGCCTTACTTGTGGGTTGCTTTTACAGGGAACATGATGGGTGGTTCCTTTTTACCCACCCCACCCCCATGTTATTTCTTTTACGAGAAGGTTTGGCCCAGAGGCAGTGGGACTGGGAAGTTGCGATTCCACCTGGCTGCATTTTGGGGGAAGACTCTTTGTATTAAATTCATAATTACTTATTAGCAGGGTTACTGACTTTTAAAAAATATATATTCTGAAGGGTTTTATTTGTTTCTTCTTGGTTTAATTGTGAAACTGTTACTCACCTTCTAAATTTCTAAAATTATTTTTAGAAAATTGGAGGGGATACCAATTTTGTGCTTTTCAAGTGTATAGTTCAAATACATTTTCAAGCCGGTGGGCTTTATGTGTGTATATGCATTATTCCTGCAAGTCAAATTTACATTTTCTAAGGTTATGAAAAGCTCTGCCAGTGCCTGTGATTCTGGCTGTGATGTTGGATGGAGGACAGAGGATTAAAGCAGATTCAGGTGTTGGTCTGACTCCCCGAATTCCGTGGGATCACAAGTAGAAGTCCTCCAAATCTGGGCGTTACTTGGGTGACATCAGCAGAAGCTGGGTTTCTCGCTTTTCAGAGCTTAGCACAGCGCCTGCTGGTGTAACCGGCGATTCTCTCCTAAATCAGCGTGTCGTGCCAGCACTGACATACTGGGGTGTGTGTGGCGTCTGCTGATTCAGAAGCACCACCGTGACCCAGATCATTGGCATCTGGGGGGAACCCCTGTATCCTTGCACGGTGTTTGTGCTAGACATGGGTTATAGCTGAGAGGCAGGAGAATCTGCTGAAAAGAGTGCCACTCGGGGTTTATTAAGAATAAAAGCAACATCATCACAGCCACCGTTTACTAATTCAGGCTGGTGTCCTGGGCACCACGTGCACTGTGTTACTTGACCTCCTGCATCTCAGGGGCCCCTTGCTGTGTGAGTGTGGGAACTTAAGTGGAGCACGTGGGCTCTCTGCACTGAGATGCCCACTGCGTTCAAACAGACAGACTTCTCCATGGTGTTCAAACAGACTTCTCAGTGATGTTTGCAAGAGGAGCTGCTTGAGATTAAAGGCGTTCAGGCGGTCCTGTTTTTAAGGCAATGGTACATTTTTTACATTCTCAAGCCTGGAAGTGCGTATTCGTCTCCTGTCTTGGTCCTGGGAGCGGCTGTCTTTCAAGGACTGGAGAGTTATTTTCATGTATCAGCTGTACAGAGTTAATGTGCATGAGACTGCCTTGCAGTGATGATACTGCTCTCTTCATTTTAATGTTACAATTTGCGAAGTAGAGATGATACTATTTTTGGTGGGGGTGGTCATAGATATTTTTTCTCGGGGAAGTGACATACAAGGTCTTACTAAGAGTTGCTCCTCCTGGAGTGTATGTATGGGGGAGGGGGGTTGCTGCGCAGGGGAGGGAGTAGGAAGAATCTTAGGCATTTTCCTTAAACACTTTTTTTTTTTTTCTGTTCATTTCTAGTCTTTATAACCTGGCTTCACTGGAACTGAGAGAGAATCTACTTACTTATCTCCCTGAGTGAGTCTCTGGGGTAAAGGAAAGGGAGGTTTCATACTGAATGAATTTCCTGAAGCATTAAAAAAAAAAAAAAAAAAAACTACAGTAGCTTCTCAAAAAGAAGTTCTGTGTATTTTGGAAAATTTGAGAGATGCCAGCCTTAATAGACTTCCTGTGCAGTATTTATGGCCATAAAATCCAGATGAATCTTATTTTGGGAAACTAGTCCAAGTGAGGAATCTCGTGTTGCTCAGCATTTCTAAATCCCAAGAGCTCCTTCCCTTTGTATTTCTTTTTTTTTTTTTTTTTTATAGCTCCCTTACCCAGCTACGGAGGCTAGAAGAACTTGATTTAGGAAACAATGAAATATATAATTTGGTAAGTCTGTACTGAAGAGAGAATTGAATTTCACCTTGTTCTTAGTTATGATCACAGAATATTTGGGGGGCATCTCTAGGGATGCTCTTAAGCCAGTGTTTCCACAGAGACAGCTTGGCAACATTAGAGCATTCACTTTGGTTCACACGGGTTACGGATAATGATTGTGGGGAGGGGGGTCGGGGGTGGAGGTGACAGCGTGAATGGAAACAGCTGGCACTCCTGGGGAGCCTTGGGGATGCTTTTAGAAGAGGGGTGCTGATATTAGAGAAGTACCCACAAACCTCCGCTCTGATACTCCATTACTAACTGTTGAGTGAAGGTCCTTTCCTTCTTAATGGAAGGCTGAATACTGGAGCTTTGTTACCGTAACATTGCTTTTTGTTTTAGCCAGAATCAATAGGAGCTCTCTTACATCTAAAGGATCTCTGGTTGGATGGAAATCAACTGTCAGAATTACCTCAGGTGAGTGGTAATTTCACACAGTTTCCCTCCAAAACGCAAAAAGACCACTGTCACCCTCACGCGTCCCCTGCTCTTCCATGAGATTTTCTAGAAAGGGGAGCTTGAAAACTAAAACCAGATTTGGAAAAATACGTTGAGCATTCATTGCGCCACATTGCCATAAAAAATTGAAAGCCTCAGCCCACCATTTCTAAAGATAGTAAATATATCTTTTGGTGTGTGAAGTCTGCATTTTATTTCATCCTGGCTTGAGGCCTGGGTTGCCTGCTTGAAGCCCAGCTCATTTGGAAATTACCAGGATGCTGGATTCTGATGGCAGGAGTTTCTGCCACTGTTAGTGATATGCCAAGTATTTTGGGACGATTTGAGCACATTTTGCTGTGTAATAGTTGATGTAAAATCAGTGCAAAAAGTTTCCACTTCATGTTTTTTCCAAATGTTGCTTATGGTGTAGCTGGAACGTCACATGCTGTTTACGTTTTTCCTGCTGTTACCAAGCGTGAGGAGCCGTGTTCCAAATGAAATGGGGTCGTGTGGGCTTCTGTGTGTGTGGTCATCTTGTGGGTTCTAGCACGCAGACCCACCTTCTCATCAGTTGAGAGAGAAACTTAAACAACACCACCACACAGGCATTTCCCCCAACTTTGTGTTTCTCCAGCTGTTACCGAATTCTACTCTTTGGGGTCTCTTAGAGCCAGGGTTTAAAGTCCGTATATTTCATGATGGTCAAGTTATGTGTATTGTATAGTAATTCAGGAACTGTCTCTGCTAGGCTCTCTGAACCCCCCATGACGGGACCGTGCCCTTCGGGTGGAGGAGGTGTGTGTATCTCTGCAAGGAAGTCTGGTGCCGTAAAAAAGCACCTGAGTAAAATTCTAGTTGTAGTTATCTGCTGGAATTGCCAGGACATCACCGACAACTCATCCAACTAAGGAGCGAATTCGAGTCTGTTTCTGAGGTCTTGACTGCATTTGGGAAAAGGAAAGGGCAGATCAGCAGCTGATATGAGTGAGGGTTTGATTAACAGATTTCTCTAGGAAATTATGAAACGTCCTGATTAAGAGAAGTCTAATTACTTAAAAGAGTCAAAGGATGGGGCAGAAATGCCAGGAAGATATTAAGCAAGTATAAAATACCAGCTATAAAAGGCTGGATAAACAACAAGGTCTTACTGTGGAGCACACAGGATATTCAATATCCTGTGATAAAACAGAATGGAGAAAGAATATGGAACAGTGTGTATGTATAACTGAGTCACTTTGCAGTATAGGAGAAATTAACACAGTATACTTCAATAAAATAAAAAGCTCTTAGACATGCAGTGGGCAGATGTAGGTAAACAATTTGTGCAAAATGTCACATCCTAAACACAAAGAAATTAACATACCATTGATGATGTTATTAATTTTTTTTTAATGCATCTCATTGGCCCACTTGTATAACCTTTTGTTAAGTCAGGACTAAACTCATCAGACAGTCTCAGATAATCAGTTATTTTCCTGTCTTCACTGATGACAGAAAGAGAAGGAGACAAAGACATTGTTTAAAGGAATAAATTTAAAAAGTGGGCTATCCTCAGGGGGCCTGGCCTGAAATGAGTAGAAAGGTAGTCTGGTATCCTCCAGGCAGGAAATGCAGGGGTGGGGTCCCAGGGTGTGTGTTGGGTGGGGGATAAGCTGGGAAGAGTTGTTCAGGCCAAATTCAGTGCGGATTTAGGAGTCTGCGCTTACGTAGACTTCAGGGGGCCACTGCAGTTCGAGGTGGGGTTTCATTCCGGGCCTGGAGCGATGATTCCCGGCGGGAAGCATGTAGGCACAGTTGTGAACAGACTTGGGCAGAGGGTGTCCAGACCTGTCCAGGCGGGAGGGCGCTGAGCGTGAGAGGGACAGGCTGGCAGCGGGACGGGGCAGTGGGGGCACCAGTACGAGAGGGAGTGTGTGTCGGGAGAGTGGAGGGTCAGATGCCTCTGGACTGGAGCTCGGGCCCCAAGGAGGTGCCTCCCCGTCCTGTGTCGGCTCTTCCCTTTCAGACCAGTTTGGCTCTCTTGTCTCAGGTATTAACAGTGTGTGTGTGTCTGTGTGTGTCTGTGTGTGTATGTTTGTGTGTGTGTGGGGGGCTCTGTTGTCTCGGGTATTAACAGTGTATGTGTGAGTGTGTGTGGGTGTGAGTGTATGTGTGTGGTCTGGCTCTCTTGTCTCGGGTATTACCAGTGTGTGTCTGTGTATGTCTGTGTGTGTGTCTGTGTGTGTGTGTGTGTGTACGTGTGTGTGTCTGTGTGTCTATGTGTGTGTGTCCATGCATGTATGTATGGCTCTGTTGTCTCGGGTATTAACAGTGTATGTGTGAGTGTGTGTGTGTGGTCTGGCTCTCTTGTCTCGGGTATTAACAGCGTGTGTGTGTGTGTGTGTGTACGTGCCCCAGTTTCCCCGGGTATTAACAGTGTGTGTGTGTGTGTGTGTGTGTGTGTGTGTGTGTACGTGCCCCAGTTTCCCCGGGGAGCAGCTGAGCCCCTGTTGTCCCAAGTGCTGCCTGTCACGGAGATAGAAAGGAGTCTGCTTCCCACAGGACTTCGCAGGCTGTTCTGAGTTTTGAGTGCGAACGTGGAGAACTGGTGTCTGGCCTCTGTTTTTCTCTTTATCCCTCAACTGGGGGACCTTCAGGTGACTGGTTCTCTCCTGGTGCCCAGGCCTCATCCTCCTGAGGGGTGACTGCTGGCCTGCCTGCAGGCGGAGGGCCTGGCTGCCCTTCCCAGCGCCGCACGTGTGATTCACACAGTTTCCCGTTTTCATTGGAAGGGGGTCTGGAAACTCGCCCCTGGAAACATCCCCAGGACCACTCTGCTGTTTGATCTTGAAAAATCAATTTAAGGAATTCCTCCGTACGGTGAGCGGCTCCGGCTTGACTTTCTTTTCCTGTGTCCTTGGTGCAGGAAATAGGAAATCTGAAGAACCTGCTCTGCTTAGACGTCTCTGAAAACAGGTTGGAAAGGCTTCCGGAAGAAATCAGCGGCCTGACTTCATTGACGGATTTGGTCATTTCGCAGAACTTGTTAGAAATGCTCCCGGATGGCATCGGTGAGTGTGGACGCTAGCTGCCATGGTGCTGGCTGTTCAGTGCTGGGACGTGGTTCCTTCAGTCGTTTGCTTTTAAAGAAGGAAAGCAAGGAGTATTTAATACAGTTTAAATTTCTCTATATGCAAGCATTTCTGTTTTCCTGGTCTGGTAGCAGGTATATCGAATATATGTTACTACTTTTAAGTGCTGGCCTATTTCCTCTGCAGCTTGTGTCCATGATTTTGGTGGGGAAGAGCCCAAATCAGAGAGTGTGTTTTGGGCATGTGAACAGTTATCAAGACTTTTCTAATTGAGCATCGCAAATAGTTTATGCTGAATGACCTTTGACCTCATGGTGTGACCCCCCAGGAAGGGCTGTTACTGGGGGTGGGAACTCATGGAGACTTTTCTGGTCCTTCGGGAATCATCTTTTCCTTGAACCATTCTGTGCTGTTTCCTTTAAAAAACAGTCCAGACGCTTCCTTTACCGAAAAGGAGCTCAGCCCAGGGTGAGAAAATAAACACAGAGAAGATAAAAACAGACGTGGGCTGTCAGCTCCGCCATAGCCAGGCCTTCCTAGAAATTGTAGGAAACTATATTTAACCGTGTGGCTGTCATAGAACAGCTTCTTTGACCTTCACTTAACTTGTATTCAGAACATCAAAGGGAGTTTGGGAGAGGTTTTCAGTAGTTGGAGAAGCCTGTAACAGGGGGCTGGCTTCCTTTCTGGCGTCTGGTCCAGATGAAAGGGTCGCTGATTAGAGCGGCTTGGCAGAAAGACAGACAGACGCTGCCTTTCAGGTGAGTCTGGTTGGGAAGCTGATGGGGTCTGTGACTCTAGGTGGAAATGTTCGGTAGGAATCACATATAGCATCAGAACAGTTGTGGGGACTCAGGATATTTGGTTGCTGGGAAAAGGGAGAAATAGGCATGAGATAGTTGATATCAGGCCTTTGAAAGGCTGTCAGGTAGAAGGAGGCGTCGACTTATTCCATCTTCTAGTTCAAGTGGGTGAAAGGAAAAGGTTGTGGATCTCAGTTTGATTTAAGAAAGAACTTAACATGCATCTCTTAGGAATCAGTGTGGGCTGCTTAGGGAAGAAATGAGCCTCCTGTCACTAGAAGTATTCAAGGAGAGTCTGCAGGCCCACTTGTGAGTGGTGGTGTTGAGGAGTCTCTTGGGGTGAGCTCTGCCAGCTGTACGTTCCATGCCCCAAAGACGATGCTGACGTGTCTCATGGCCTGAGGACTGGGGGACCCTCTGGGGACACTGTTAGTAGGTACTGATTATGCTGAATAAGGAGCTTATGATTTGGTGAGCCCCCCTGCCCTGCCCCATGACCGCACTCAGAGTTCATCCTTTTAGCATCTCCCCGTCTCCAGCTTTATTGCTTTTGTGATAGAGGCTGTTCCTGATTGTCCTGAGGGTAGTGACGTCCTGCTGGCCACTCTCTGTGGATACCAAGGACATCTCTGTAGGCGCAGCCCCCGAGGCTGGAGTAGTTGAAAGTGAGAATCTAATGGCTCAGGGTCTCCTCCAGCCCACGGAGGCTGAGGAGGCTGCAGTAAACCGGCTGTTTTCCTGTAGCCCGAGGGCACCTCTCATGAGTACATTCTGCGCCCTGAGTGAGACAGACCTGTCTGAATGTGGCTTTCCAGAGATTACCATCTCACCCTGTAGGCACAGAGATTTCCCTTGTAGGGATCTTCACTGACTCATCATCATCCACAGATGATAGAATAGACTGACCTGTGCTGTCTTTGGTTTTTCGCGAGGATGATTCTTGTGTGTATTAGTTGCTCAGTTGTGTCTGACTCTTTGTGACTCCATGGACTGTAGCCCGTCAGGCTCCCCTGACCATGGAATTCTCCAGGCAAGAGTCCTGGGGTGGGTTGGCATTTCCTTCTCCAGGTGATGTTCCCGACCCAGGGATTGAATCCACGTCTCCTGCATGGCAGGCAGATTCTTTGCCATCTGAGCCAGGATGATTCTTAGAGTAACAGAAAAGTCTCTCCTCTGTACACAAGACATTTCCTGTTCTTAAAGCTCCATCAAGAGCCAGCTATTTGTTTTTTCGTTAATTCTATGGGCTTTGACATGATTTTCTTTAGGTAGCAACTTTTTAAATGATTTTCTGTTAATTGCCGACTGTTTCTGACAAACAGAACACACGATTTTAACTCTCAACCTTTTGTACTGTAAATGCAAATAGCACAATTTCTTGAAGCTGGGTGAGGAAAGCAAACAAGAATGGAAATGCCCAGCAGCAAGCAGAGAGGAAATGCCAAGTGGTGACCAGAAAAACAGTGATAACTAATGAGCCTAAATAACACTTTTACAGGAAAACTAAAGAAGCTATCAATCTTGAAGGTGGATCAGAACCGACTCACGCAGTTGCCCGAGGCGGTTGGAGACTGTGAAAGCCTCACGGAATTGGTTCTTACAGAAAATCGGCTCCTGGTGAGCGTGGCCGCAGGGTCAGCGGGAGATTGATGGTGTGGGTTCCGCGTCAGAAATGCTTTGCAGGGTCGCTTCTACGTATTTGTCATTTGGGTGGACCAGATGGAAGTCCCCTTACGTTGTAAGTAACCAAGGGGCCTGAGAAGCAGACTCGGGACATACAGATGATCCTGGTCCCCCTGTCAGCGAGTGCATCCCCAGTGTGATGCTCAGGGTACAGGGACTGGGCTGGACACCTGGGGATGGGAGGCGGGGGGCCAGCTCTGCTGGTGGAGGTGCCTCTGCTCGCGTCTGAGGGTGGCCAGTGGGAACGACGGTCTGTCTGGTTCCTGGAGCAAATGTGAGGGTGGGGTGGGGGGGGATGGGGGCTGGCCCTAGAAAGCCTTGGGGGCACTGAGGGTGGGGGGATGCTCTTTTGGGGAGCCAGAGCACAGCTCTGACCTTGATCTCACCCATCCGAGAAGCTGGTGAGGCCGAGCAGGTGCCTGGGCTTGGACCAGCCCTCCCCGTCCTCCCGGCGGCGCCTGCAGAGCGAGTTTCTGGGGCGGCTGCTCTCCACCCGCTGCCGCTCGTGCCGCCCCGTCCTCTGCCGCCCGCCCCGTCTGCTCGCCCTGCTCCTCTTGTCCTGGCCTCCTAACCTCTTTGTCTTTGGTTTACCTTTCTGCCTTTCCCTCCACTCCTCTTTCTTCATTTTGTCACTTTAGTATTTGCCCAACTTTTCCTTTTACCTCTTTGTCCCCTTTTCTCCTTTCTTTATAAAATGAGTAAGTAATGCTCTTCTGGGTAGCAGAGCAGAAGTCAGCAAGAGTGGGTGAGGGAGGCGGAGCTGGTGGGGGGCTGGGAACATCCCCCTGTAGTCAGGACACTGGCCTTCCTTATTTCTGGAAGGAAATCCGTTAGAATTATAGATGGTAGTCATGACAGTTAGAAAACTGGAGTTCACCCCTGGATTCCCTCAGGGTTGAGGATCCTCCTCTCCCCATGGACCCAGGGCTGGTTCCTGCGGGGCCGGAGTGCTCACACCAGCCTGGGCGGTTCCCTCCTCCCCAGGCCTTATGGACCCCCCGCCGCCCACACACCCGCCCAGCTCTGGCTCCCATGGCTGCACTCTGGCCTCCACAGGCATCTGCAAACTAGCTTCTCTGCGGTTCTCAGAGGTGCAGGCAGGGGAGGGGTGAGTCTCAGGGGTGCAAATTTCACTTCCTTGACTTGAAGGGCCTTCGTTACCTCTTTTACTGAGTGTTTCTCTGTTCCCAGGCCCGTGTCTTTGACCTCGTTTCATTGAAACATACTCTCATTTCTACAAAAATGCAAAATATTAGCTGCCACATCCCCAAGTGAGCATTGCAAACACCTGCTGCTGAGGAAGGACTTCTCTTGCTGGATGAGATTAGACCCTCAGTTCTTGAAAAGATCTGTTTCATGTTTTACTCTGAGCCATGTCCAAAGTGTGTGTTAATAACAAAAATGTTATTTTAACAGACTTTACCTAAGAGCATTGGAAAACTTAAGAAGTTGAGCAACTTGAATGCAGACAGAAATAAATTAGTGTCTTTACCAAAAGAGGTATGTGCTTTTAAGAAAATAATATAATAATTAATAAAGAAATAATGATACACAAGGGATCACAGATGTCGGATACTTATGTGCTGCTTTTTAAAGGTGTGAGCTCTCGTCTGTGGGTTCAGAGATGGTCGGAGGGATTGTATCAAAAGAATGACCATCAGTAACGCTGAGGAGAGTAGGTGGTCCAGATGGCTGTGAGCAGAGCTGGGAAAGGTGAATTCAGAGGGGGCCAGAGAGAGTGGCATTTGGGGGCTGGCCTAGGAGAACAGCAACACCATCGACAGGAAGGGGTGATCGTGGACTTGGGCTTTGGCGGTGATTGGGGGTAGTGAGCAGGTAAGCCCTCCCATGAGCAATCGGAGTTGTGAAAACGGGTCTTGGTGGGCCGTCTTCCCTCACAGAGGCTCATGTCTGGGAGAGTGAGAGGGAGCCCTCTGCGTAGAGGCTGGTGCCGGGGAAGGTAGAGCAGGGTTCTTAAGATTTTTTGGTCTGTGCTCCCAGCAGGAGAAAAGCGCCTCCACCCCTTGTGGGCGGGGCTGCGTGACTTAGAGGCATTTAACCAAGGAGGAGCCGGAACTGAGAATGGGGAGGAAGCCCTGAGGGGTCCCACGAGGTGGTGTCTGGTGCTGTTTAAAAGGAAGGCTGTCTTTCTCCTTGGAAGCTGGAGATGGGTCCCACCGAGCCTGGTCTCTAATATAAAGTGTAAGACGCTGTTTTCTCTGCTGCACAGCAAGCTGGTGAGCCACACCCCCGGCCAGGGCCGCACAGGAGGAAGTGTGGCCTCCTGCGCTGTGGTCCCCGGCCAGGAGCAGCTTCCCGCTTCCTTCTCTGCTCGATCCTTGTCAACGTCCATCTTGCAGTCATTTCAGAGCTGTTCTCCAAGCAGCGGGAGCTTGAGGGACTCTTATGCTGCTGGGGCCGCTTCTGCAGGCATCTCACCTGGCCTGGTCTTTTCTCCCCCGTCCCTGTCTGGGGGTTCAGCAGCCCGGCTTTTCCCTGGGTGCAGCGGCCGGCGCTCCTGAGCAGAAGGATAGGGATGTTTGTTACAGATTTGACCGCATTCTCACACAGCCACGATTGGAACCCTAACATTTAAGTAAAGCTGTTTCCAGCAGAAAGACTTAAGTCTCCATCTTCGCTAAACTGGGAGTCGGGGAAGAGATTCTGCTCATTAAATCCTCATTTTGGTTCTAGTCTAAAAGCATTACACCAAAGGACAGGGCTGGTGTTGACCGAACTCTTGTGGGAGAGCGCGTGTGGGTGTGTGTAGATCAGACACACAGGCCCAGGCAGAGGGAAGGAGAGAAGACCTAGGCCCCCCCTCCTCAGGGCCCTGCACTGGACCGGGGGCTGTCGTGTTTGTTCCGTGAACTGTTTCGGCAGCTTTTGAGGCCTTGAGGATCTGGGTCTCCCTGCCTTACAGACGAGGAAGCTGAGGCTGGCAAGAGCTTTCCCACCAGGGCTTCCACAGCTGCAGTCTGGAGAAGAGACTCAAGAAGTGTCCCCCACGGCCAAGCCTGTAAAAGCCTGGCCGCTCAGCTCGTAGAGGTCGAACCTCACCTTGTCGCCTCTGTGACCTTCACATGAGGCAACCCCTTCATTGCAGGAAGTGTAGTTTGGACACTTTAGAAAATTAATACATTTGAGGACAGTTTTCAGTAAACCCTGAAGAGAGCACTTTGGAGTGTGACATGAGTCTCGAGCAAGGTCCCCACCCTCCGCTACATCCCTGTCCCTCTCTGCATCTGGTCTTTCAAAGGGACACGTTTTAGACAAGAACATGAGGAACCGCTTCCTGTAAACTGTCCCCGTCACGTTAGCATCAGCCCTCTTCACTCTGAGAGGATGAAATTATGATGCTTTCCTGGCATCTGGAATTTCATCAGGGAACGGAGTCTGCGCCTTTTCCTTCAGCTGCCCAAGAAGGCAGCTGTTTAGGGCCCTGGGGACTGGCTCCTTTCTTGCCCATTTCACCCCCCACTCACGCTCAGCTCCCAGACTGGGATGTGTCCCGGTTCTGCTGTGAATCCCAGCTTGGTGACCCTGCAGAAACGGGCAGTGCTGGCCTCTGACCCGCAGTCTGGGCCACCAAACCACGGAGGGGCCCCTCACCTTGCTCTGGGTCTCCTTTGTCCCTCTGGGATGTGCGTGCGTGCATGCGTGCGTATGTGCGTGCATGTGTGTGCACGTGTGTGTGTGCATGTTCTCTGCCTCCAAGCTTGATACCATCCCATCACATCCTGCACTCCTGGTTGGATTCTTCTCTCTTCTCTGTCCAGACAGGACTGCTTCCTCCTGAACAGTTGTCTCACGCATGACACATTTAAACTGACAATGCCAACCAATTCCATGTATGTGCCCCCACGTGTGTGCCCCCATGAAGCCATAACTGTATTAAAGGCCATTGGTCTGGTGTGCTGTGTAGCTCTTCCTTTCTTTTTGTTCTTTCTTTCCCATTTGATAATGTCACATACTGTCACTCTTATAGCAGAATTCCTTCATCTATAGCACCGTTTATTTGCATTTTTTCCCCATATGGTTGAGGGGAAAAGGTTTGTACTGTGTGGGTCACAATGATAGAGGCTGTTTGTGTTGTGTAGTGTCACATGTAGTAAACATTTGCAAACCAATGAATGTCTCTTGTTTTCTTAATTGTTAGCTGCTTGGATATTTAGAAAAGTCAGGTCAACTTGCCATCTTGTAAGTATTGTTCAGACCACAGTTGCATCTCCAGCTTCCATTCTGCTTCTCAGACGCATGAAGATTCAGGTTGGCATCTCCAGCTTCCATTCTGCTTCTCAGATGCTTGAAGATTCAGGCTGGCCGACCGCTTTACGCACTTTTCATTGTAAAACATTGGGCATCTTCCTTGAAACTCAGTCTTTGTTTTTGTGAATGACTGCATGGCCTGGAGCCTAATTTTGTTACGTGTTTTCAGATTTGTTCCAGTTATTCTCTCTCAAAAGAATGCTTTTCTGTGAATTGCATCTTTAGTTTTTCAGAAATTTTGAAAGGCATAATAACTTGGCGGCTCACCTGCCTTCACCAGATTCTAGTTTATTGGCATGATTCTGTCTCCAGTGGGAAGGCTAGATTTGCTTTATTTGCTACATGTGGCATGCTTCTAATTTTTCAGGTCACTCATTTGCTTCTTTTACCCCTCATCCTATTGCTCAAGTATGTATGTTTCTGTGATAAGGAAGTTCCCTTAAAAAAATCCTGGTTTTGCTGGAGGGAAGACTTAAGGGGAAGAGGCTGTTGTAGCATGATTCGTGGACAGACAGGAGGTTGGTAAATGTGTGATCACGTGTATGAAGATACATTTCCGGCCACATCTTACCTCTAAGTAACCTTGACCGCAAAGGTTTCTGGCTGGAAGATGTTGCGCGTATACCTAAGTTTAGGACTTGGTCTTTTTTCTCTATTAAGTCAAAATGGAAGTGACTCTCACTCCATCATACCTGTCCAGTGAAATAAGACAAGGCAGGATTTGCAGATCATTCATCACAACTTTTCCTCTAACAGGCAATCTGTAAACATCAATTACCCACAAATATTGTGATGTTCAGAAAGGTCCGTGGTGATAGAGTATTCATTTTGTGGATAACTTCCTGCCTAATTCTTTAGTTCAGTTTAGTCAGTCGCTCAGTCATGTCCAACTCTTCGCAACTCCGTGGACTGCCGTGTGGACTCCCTGTCCATCACCAACTCTGGAGCTTGCTCAAACCATCGAGTCAGTGACGCCATCCAACCGTCTCATCCTGTGTCATCCCCTTCTCCTGCCTTCAGTCTTGCCCAGCATCAGGATCTTTTCCAATGAGGGAGTTCTTTGCATCAGGTGGCTAAAATATTATTCTTAGTACAATTTAAAATTCTTCTAGATTAAGTTCCCATGATGATATAAAGTGGACTATTGATAAATGAAAGAGAAGACAAAACCTAAAAATTAAAAAAAAAAAAAAAGCTGACCATTGGGTTTCAAGATGGAGAAGGCATTTGTATTCTTGGCAGATGAAGTAAGTCGTAAAAGAAACAGTTGATGGATTTATCTACATGAAGATGAGATTTCTGATCTTTGTGAAAATAAAGACAGCTGGGAGTCAGGGAGACTCTTACAACACTGCATGTGAAGGTTGTCTTTCCTTACTCTGTTAGAGGTTATTTCACATCTGAGAAGAGATGTACCTACTTTAGAACAGTGGACAGAAAGAAAAGCAGAGAACCCCCACAGAAAACAGTAAGTGATTCACAGGAGAAAAAAATTGAAATGGGCTTTTAACATGAAATCATTATTCACAACTGACATCAAGATTGCTGGGAGAAATATCAATAACCTCAGATATGCAGATGACACCACCCTTATGGCAGAAAGTAAAGAAGAACTAAAGAGCTTCTTGATGAAGTGAAAGAGGAGAGTGAAAAAGTTGGCTTAAAACTCAACATTCAAAAAATGAAGATCATGGCATCTGGTCCCATCACTTCATGGCAAATAGATGGGGAAACAGTGGAAACAGTGACAGACTTTATTTTCTTCAGCTCCAAAATCACTGCAGATGGTGACTGCAGCCATGAAATTAAAAGACACTTGTTCCTTGGAAGAAAAGCAATGACAAACCTATACAGCATATTAAAAAGCAGAGACATTATTTTGCCAACAAAGGTCTGTCTAGTCAAAGCTGTGGTTTTTCCAGTAGTCATGTATGGATGTGAGAGTTGGACCCTAAAGAAGGCTGAGTACCAAAGAATTGATGCTTTTGAACTGTGGTGTTGGAGAAGACTCTTGAGAGTCCCTTGGACTGCAAGGTGATCAAACCAGTCAATCCTAAAGGAAATCAATCCTGAATATTCATTGGAATATTTAGCTCATGCAGAAGCTAAAGCTCCAATGCTTTGGCCACCTGATGCAAAGAACTGACTCATTAGAAAAGACCCTGATGCTGGGAAAGACTGAAGGCAGGAGAAGGGAACGACAGAGGATGAGATGGTTGGATGGCATCACCGACTTGATGGACATGAGTTTGAGCAAGCTCTGGGAGTTGGTGATGGAAGCCTGGCATGCTGCAGTGCATGGGGTCGCAAAGAATTGGACACGACTGAGTGACTGAAGAACAACAACAGTAATTCACAACATGTTAATCAAAGCATTTATACCTATCAAATGTTTAAGATTTAAAAAATAGAATAATATGCCAAATATTGATGGGAGTACAGGAAGTGCCTGTTATCATGGAAGTATACATTATTATGGCGTCTCTGGAAGGGAATTTGGTAACATTATTAAAAACTTAAAAAATTTGCATGCACTTTGCTTCTGTAGTTGCACTTGTGGGAGTTTATCCTGAGATGACCGTCAGTAGTGCACACTGAGACGCATGCATGAGAGTTTTCTCTCCCCTGTGCACAGAAGTGCCTAACACGCTCCAAGCGCCGGCCAAGCGTGTACAGGGGCAGCTGACATGCGCCAGTTGTCCTCAGGCTAATTCTTGTCTGATTTTCACAACGGTTCTGTTGCTGCTGCTGCTAAGTCGCTTCAGTCGTGTCCAACTCTATGCAACTCCATAGACGGCAGCCCATCAGGCTCCGCCGTCCCTGGGATTCTCTAGGCAAGAACACTGGAGTGGATTGCCATTTCCCTTTCCGGTGCATGAAAGGGAAAAGTGAAAGTGAAATTGCTCAGTCGTGTCCGACTCTTAGCGACCCCATGGACTGTAGCCTACCAGGCTCCTCCGTCCATGGGATTTTCCAGGCAAGAGTACTGGAGTGGGGTGCCATTGCCTTCTCTGAATGGTTCTGTTAGGTATAGGCAAATAATCATGAACACCCAACAGATTTCTAAGCTGAGACTCAGGTTAAGTAACTTGCCCAGGGTCACACAGCAGAGAAACGGCACAACTAATAAGCAGTGCCTAAAAGGGTGATATGCTAAGTAATCAGTGGTCCATCTGTAGAAGGAAATAACTAAGCGGTCAGTAAAAATCCTGTTAGAATCATAATGATGTGGGAAAACCTTCTTGGCGTCGTTTGGGTGGGAAAGCGTTCTGGTATGCAGACAAAGGTGCTGGAGATCATAGCTGGTCCTAATCCTGCTGAAGTGCATGTTTATAACCACAGATGCCTGGCATTGGCACCTCCGAATGTTAAGGTTGATTATCCCTCTCTGGCAGGATTTGGTTTAAGTTATTTTCTCATCACGCCGTCGTGTGCGTGTATGTGGTTTTTATTTTTCCAGTCACCTAAATTACTTTTTTTTATAATTAGAAGAATACTGTCGCTGTCAGTGGATATTTTGATGTCAGTGGCCCAACAATTCAGGGAGTCCCAAAACCACAAGGTTTCCAAAATATTTCTGGAGTGGGGAACATTTGAATAATATGCTACAGATGATGTTGGGAAAGGCAAAAAATAGCCTTTGGTTTCTAAAATTACACATCATGTTATTTCTTTTCAAATGGGATTTTGACCTGATTTTGTTTATTGTACATTTTCCCTCTTGCCGGTGAAGTATGGGTTCAGTTCTGCTACAAATAATATCGCAAGGAAGATACTGAAGGAAAATGAAAGTTCCTTTCCACTCAGGGCAGGATATGGGCCAAGGTGACTCAGACAGCCTTTCTCTTTGAGTCCTGCAGTCTGTCTGATGGTCTCCCCTGAGCTGTCACCTGCAGGCAGTTAATACTCAGGGAAAGCTGATCTGACCGAAGATTTGCTCCGTGATCTTCAGGTCCCATCTCCTTGAGATGGATCAGATCAGTGCCAAAGAGTCAAGGACGGCATTGTCTTGAATTAGGAGAACACAGTAAGGGTCCTCAGCTACGTTCTGTAATTCTCAGAGAATCCAAGTCCAGACCCTAGTATCCTTTTCTGTGGTGCTGTTCTCCTTGTGTGCTATTATGAGGTTAAAGGGGTTTAAAAATGTCAAGTCTCCTATGTAACTGGTGATAAGTTACTTAAACAGCAACTCTGCTTCCCAGAATTCCTAGGTGATAGAGCCATTTTATCCTGTTGACCGCTAAGGAGCATGTAAACTCTACTTCCTGAACCTGAAAGAGAAAGCAGAAATACATGTGAAATGTTGCAAAACACAGTTCTGAGCTCAGGGCAGTTCTTCACTCCTGTGAACACAAGAAATGTCACCCTAAGGCACCATCAAGGGGACTGAAACCCGAGTGGGTTCGTGGCATCCAGGGCCGAAGTGGGCGGCCTCTGTAAAGTTCCAGCGACGTGGCAGGGACTCAAGTGTGGACTGCCTCCTGACTCGGACCTGGGACTTGACCTTCTCGGAAAAACACCAGCTCTGTTGACTTGGCAGGGGCAACAGGCCAGGTCCTAGGATAGGGGCTGTGGCAGGGGGTTCCTTTCAACCTAATGCTTATTGTTACTTTCGCTTAAGGAACATGTGAGAACCCACAGGACCGAGGACGGAGCCTAAATCCCACTGCAGGTCTGTGTGACCCCAAAGACCACTCCCCCGCCCTGGTGCCCCAAATCCTGCCCTGACATCTGTGCAGAACCCTGTCTTTTGAGTCATGGTTTTAACTGCCCAGTTATCTTTTCTGAAAGCCAAAGTTTCGCACCCTGCCTTCCCAGGGACTTGGACAGAGGCCCTGGGGTGGGCTCATGTCTTTTCCCCGATCAGGCAGCCCTCGCACGCTTGGCCCAGGTGGGCTCTTTGTTGTCATCTTTTCCCCAGAACGTGGCCAGTGGGGCTCAGAGGCCACTGTCCCGCCTTGGCGACCCAGGGGGCCTGAGGGTCTCGGATACGCCACCTTCCTTCCCTTGACCTTTCCAGTGGTGTGAGATTAGAGTGGGGAAGTAAGAAAAAAATAAACCACAGACCATGAACACGCAGGCAGCGCACACCCTCCGGGTTTCCCATCCTTTACCCCCAAGCCCCTAAGGGTATGAACTTGTCCAGAGCTTTTATTGCATGGAGAGCGTCCACAGCCCTCTCTGACTCACATTCATTAGTTAATGATTGTTGAGGAGTAGATGGTATATGCATGTGGTACACATTGGAAGTGTTGTGGTGGTGTATACAACTGTGGCGCCCCCCCCCCGCCCCCGATACAGAGATCCTGCTGGCGGCAGGCGGCGGGCGCCTTCAGCACCAAGCGAAGCCCCAAATCCCCACACGGTCTCAGCTCTGTGCACCCCCAGGACCTCATCCCTCAGCAGGCGGATCGCACATGTGAATCACCCTCCCTGGAATGCAGGGGAGCCCTGCCTCAGAGCCGAGCCGGGATGCGGTGTGTCTGGCCCCAGCCCCGTGCTGGCCCGCACAGCTCCTCCTTGCAGACCCAATGCGGGTCCCCATCCACGGGGAGCGGAGCCGGGGCCCACGAGGACCATGGCTGTTCCTCCCTGTGGGTCGATCTCTGTTGGGGCCGCTTAGGTTAATCAGAGAGAACCTGGTCCTGTCGTTCCTCAGCTGCTCCAGGGCATCCCTGGTTTTGATCTGTTCCTTTTCCCAAGGTGCCTGGGCACCTGAGGAAAACCCATCCCTTCCTCAAGGGAGGGAAGAACGCCAGGCCCCCGGGAGATGCTGACGCACTTCTCTTAGGACACGAAATCTACACGACATCAGAGAGGCCACCCTAGTGATTCTTGCCAGAGAAAAGAGTTCTGTGGTCTCCAGTTGCTGCACATGGAAGCAGATGGTAACTTCACGACACAGCCTTTCAGCAGTAGGTGAACAAGTAAATGCAAGCGTGTAAACATACCTTCATGACGAATGTTGGTTGGTAGCTGGGCTTCTTCCCCTGTGGGCAGATGAGAGGCCAGGTGCCCTGATTACATGTGCAAATTAAACATGCAAATTAAACAGCCTCTCAAATGACCTTTCAGAGGATTGTGTAGACTAGGAAGGCAATGGATTGATGCGGACCAGGGATTCTGGGACGGCGGTGTGGGGTTAGAGAATGTTTTCGCTAATTAGGGGTGATCGGTAAGATTCGAAAAAACGACAGAAGAAGGGTGTTTCTATAAGAAGTGGTGTGACAAGAAATATCAGTCCATGCTGTCTTGTAGAGAACAGTGGGCAAACCAGTTTTTCTGGGATGGGAAATGCAGATACGATGCAGAATCAAGGGGACACAGGCACCTGGGTGTTTGCAGGTGATCAGAGAGGAACGTTAGTCCTGTTTTCTTATACATTCATTACAGTTATGTGCTGTGGTTAATATAGTATTTCAAAATCTTTATATTAACTTCTGAGGGAAGATATAATAAGTTGTACATGAAAGGAATTATGCAGCAGTTTCATAAATGTGCCTTCTGTTAGGGTCCACGCCTACATTTAACACAGAAGTATAGAAAAGGTCAGCAGGTATATTCTGCCCCTGATGAAGATCCAGCTGTCTTGCTCTTTGTGTGGCGGGAGGCCCTGGAGTACTTTTCCATGTGCCGGAATCAATAGGTCCCTTCAGGAGCCCTTTTGCAGCAGCCGCTCTGAGTCAGGACAGCGCCTGCATGGAGAGTGGAGCGTGGCCCCAGGCCTGCGGGGTGGTGTGTCTAGGACGAGCTGGTTTTGTACCCCCTTGGTTCAGCTTTCCTGTCTGTAGAAGCCACAGCCAACTTATTCAAGAGAGGCAGTGAATTCTTTTGTGAAGACCAGACACATACTAAGCTCAATTGCCTTAGAATTGGTTACTTTAAAAAAAGGGCATCGAAGAAGTAGGTTATGTTGTTGTTTAGTCGCTAGGTCGTGTCTGACTGTTTGCGACCCCATGGACTGCAGCACGCCAGGCTTCCCTGTCCTTCACTATCTCCCAGAGTTTGCTGATTAGATCATAGCAGACCGAATTTACTTTTTGCTAAAAAATGGTTGATTTTGCATTTGTCGAAGGCAAATGAATTTATCAAATTAAATTGTGAATGACCAAAGACTATTCAAAGATGTGTGGTAGAAATCAATGTATCATCTCTCAGATGTCTCTCTTTTTTCTTTTTTTAAAATAAACTAGAACACTGAAGTTAACTCTGTGTGTGTGTGTGTATGTGTGTGTGTGTGTGTATCATCTTTGGCCTAACTTTTAAAACCTAGCATTCTTTTTTTTTTTAACTTTTTATTGAAGTATAGTTGATTTACAATGTGTTAGTTTCTGGTGTACAACAAATTGATTCAGTTATACATACATATGTATATATATTTATGCTGTTTCCTATTCTTTTCCAACCTAGAATTGTTAAACTCCCATATTACCAAATTATATATGTGTCTGGACTGTGTCAGCTGGTTAACATGTTTGAAAGATAAAATGACTTTCTGTTCAGAATGCAATTTTTGAACTGTATTGTTTATTTTCTTGGCTTCATCGAGAACATGAATGTTTAATGTTTTGCAGATTTTTATCAGGTTACTCAGTGTTTTGTATGATTTAAATTCATGATAGTTTGTCATCAGTGAGACTGAATAGTCACGTGATAGAATTTTGTGCATCCTTTTCATGCTGTTTGATGAACAAGACCCTCCAGTCCCACCCCCGTATCCCAGAACAGCCTGGAAAACAGTTGTGTTTTTTTTCCTGTCATAGATTGGCGGTTGCTGCAGCCTTACTGTGTTCTGCGTGCGTGACAACAGGCTGACTCGGATCCCCGCAGAGGTGTCCCGGGCGGCTGAGCTGCATGTTCTGGACGTGGCAGGGAACAGGTAAGTCCAAGACAAGCAAAGGGTCCTCCACCCCAGCCTCGGCCATCTCACCCTTGCTCCACCTGGTAGAGTGTATACTGATGGATTGCGTGAGCCAGGCCCGGAAATTCTCAGTCTGGGAGCTGGAGTGATGCAGCCCATGGAGGGGACAAGGTCAGGGCCACCAGCGCCTGGGGTCCTTTCAGGGTACTCTGGTGCAGCTGGAGACGTGGGTCTTGGATGGCGGTACCCTAATGGAAAGCGGGGAGGCCTGGGTCTTGGCTTCTATAACTGGCTTCCATGAGTCACCATGGGCCTCAGTTTCCTCATCTGAAAAATGAGCTCCAATGAGCTTGAGCTACAGTTTAACTGGGAGTCTTGCTCTGCTCTGCCCGTGACTCTGAATCCCCTGACTTTGTGAACAATATTGTACTCGGGGACACTTTGCTGGTGAGAAGATCCATAGCTGATGTCAGAATTACCAAGTGCTTCATAGTCTAAAAAACCTAAAGAGCCGCCAGTCTGTGTCAGGTTCTGGCTCAGAGGCCTGCCAGCATACTCACCAGCCTGTAATGTGCAGTAGTTTCAACCACTCTGAGCTGATTTCATCACTACAGACGTCGCTGCGGTTTCCTACCCAGGCTCTTCTTTCCACCTCCGACCCTTTCTCTTTCTCTGTACCTTTATCTTTTGCCCCTCTCGGGAAGAGTTCTCCTCTCTGGGTCTGCATTTCTGGGTTATCCGAATGATCACTGCCTATTTACCTGCGAGCGATCCTCCGAAAGCTAAAGTTACCTAAAGTGACATGCGATGGTTTGGGTGTCATTGTGATTCGTGCCTTCAGTAGATGCCTGGCGAACATTTGTTAACTGTATGAAAACATTAGAAATGTTAGTTTTGCAGAATGGCTGACAGGCCACTGCAAAGTGCCCGATGTCACAGGCTTCATTGCCAAGAGGAATTTAAAAAATGCTTTCGAGTGTTAGATGGGAGAGAAAGTGCTGGACTGGGGTGGGGGCGGGCAGGGGAGGATGATCAGTGGTCCGATGTGGTAAATGCCAGCGACTCGAAGAGTGTCTGGGGGACTGTGTCCTCAGTGATTCGCTGCTCACAGGTCAGGCACGGGCCGCAATTTTTCACGCCTGCTAATGGATCGTGGGCAGCAGAGCTAAACAAACCGCAGGATGCAGGGGAATCTGGTGATGAGTTATGGCCTCAGGAAATGCTCACCGTTTTAAAGTCTATGCTTTCAGGACATCACGATAGATTCTTAAGGCCACTCACTGGTGACTGGAATCTCAGGATTAGTTAGAGCTGAATGTTGACTTTCCGCTTGGACTGAGCCCCCAGGAGACTTGCAGCGTGAGGTCCCCCTTCCCTCCCTGCTGTGCTCTTCCTGCAGCAGGAGAAGCGCAGGGACTCCAGACCCAACCCAGTTCTCACTGCTCTGGAGAGCATGCGTTCTCATCGCTAATTCTTAAGCAGAAAGATGACTCCGGCATCTAAAAACTGTTTTTCACGCAAGGGAAGTCCCCATTCTCCAGTTCTCAGAAGAAGGGAAAGTTCTATTTTTATTACGCCTGGGCCAGGGTGGAGAAAACCCAGTTAAAACGTTGAGTGCCACAGCTGTCGTCTGAGCGGGTTAAGTGTGCCATTTAGGCCATGGTATATACAGATTCATAACCAGATTTCAAGCTATTAAACGTATTTAATGACTACTTATTTCAAGTATCGGTATAGAAGCTCATAAAAAAGAGGCTGTCATGTTAGTTTTTCAGCTTGCAGAGATGTCACACCGTGGGAAGTCCTACCAAACACCACAGAAGTTTCTGCCTCTCCTCCCAAGCATATAAAAATAGCAAATGCACAGGGACCCTGCACGTTCGTTCCTAGAAACCTTCTTTGACACATTTGATTGGAAAAATTACAGCAAGGATAACGCTAAAATGCCACTTGGAAATGAAAGCGCGAAGCCTCCGGGTCCAGTAACAGAGGAGGTACCTTGTATCAGTCATGTGGGCCCAGGACACAGAGGTCCCTGACTCTCAGCTTCTTCCCCATAGGACTGTCCACCAAAATTGGGGATTTGAGCATCTTCCTCGGAGTACTACTAATGCCAAATACTGCACACCAGGGCTGTCGATGGGAAAATAGTTTGTACCTTTGAATTTCATAATCCAAAAAATTAAAGAGTAAATAAGGTATCACCACATACCTATTAGGATGGCTTTTGTCAAAAAGACGAGAGATTAGACGTGTTGGCAGAGAAAACAGAACCCTTGAGCACTATTGGAGGAATGTAAGTTGGTGCAGCCACTATGGAAAACAGCATGGAGTTTTTCCTCAATAAATTTTTATAAACGGCACTACTGTATGACCCAGCAATTCCACTTCTGGACATACGCCCAAAGGAAAAGAAAACAGGATATCAGAGATGTATCTACTCTCCCATGTTCACTGCAGCTTTATTCACGGTAGCCAAGATGTGAAAACAGTGTCAGCAGCGACGGATGGATGGATAAAGGAGATGTGTGTGCCTGTGTGTTTATATTCATATATACGAAGTGGAATATTAGTCAGCTGTGAGAAGGTCGGAAATCCTGCCATTTACAACACGTGCACGGTCGCTCATTTGTGTTCGGCTCTTGGTGATCTCATGGACTGGAGCCCACCTGGCTCCTCTGTCCATGGAGTTTTCCAGGCAAGAATACTGGAGCGGGCTGCCATTTCCTTCTCCAATTTGCAACATGGACAGACCTTGAAGGCATTGTGCTAAGTGAGATAAGTTAGAGAAAGGCAGAGACTGTGGGATCTCACTGATTTGTGGAATCTGAACAAGCTGAGACAGAATAGAGTAGTGGTTGCTTGGGGCCAGTGGGTGGGGGCAATGATGCCGGAGGGCACACATGTCCAGTTAGCGGGTGAAGAAGCTCTGGGAGTCTAACATGCTGCAGGTGACTGCAGTTAGCAACACTATGGTATCCTTCAGAGGTGCTGAGAGAGTCCATCTTAAATGTCTCCAACATACGCACACACTGGTGATTATATGAGGAGGTGGAGACCCTAAGCCTACTAGGCAGTCATTTCCCAATGTCGTTGTCCTCTGTATGCTTGGGGAGATTGGTTTCAGGACCCTGCCCCCACCAGGGTACCAACAGCGGCAGACGCCTGCAAGTGCCCAGCCCCTTATGTTAGATGCCGCAGTACCATGGCCCCTGTATCTGTGAGCCCTGCGTCCTCAGACACGGAGAACTGACTGTATATGTAAGTGCATCAGATCATCACACTGTCCACCTCACGTTTACAAAGTGTTACCTGTCAGGAAAGCTGGAAAAAATACTGAAAGACAAAATGCAACACAACAGTGTAGCCAGACTCTGGAACCCTGAGCCACTAGAGAAGGAACTGCGTCTCTGCCCTGTGACCCACAGTGCTTGGGGCTGAGAGCGTGTGTGGCCGGTGCCTGGTGATCTCGTTCTTGTTTTTGGAACGTCTTACCTGCGGACAAGTCCAGAAAGTGAAGGGGTCCCCCTAAAGGACGTGGAAACCCGAGGTTACAGAGGCTTTCACTTTAGATACTTTGGCACTGTTGACATTTTTTTCACGATTATGTTCGCTCTCTATGTTTATCTTTAAACATTTTTGAAAACTTTGCTTAAAACTTAACAATTCTAGTAGGAAGAAGCAAACAGATGAAACACTCAATTGTAAGTACCATTCAGCCATCAGTTAAGTTAGTATTACATTAACCAGTCAGCCACGTTTGGTTGTTAAATAAATTGGATAAAGCAATTGCTGTCCTGTTCAGAGGTGGGGAAGGTCACTTCAGGCTGGACTGGTCACCGAGGTACCTAAAAAGGAGAAGCTCAGGATACAGTTGTTCACTTCTTCTAGTCCTTGTACTGTTGCTGTAAACAGTAGCTGTAGGCTTTTTATTTCTTTATTTATTTAGGGGATGTGGTCCTAAATGGAACATGGTGATGTGTACAAATGGGCTGTGGCTTCTTATGTTGATCTTGTAGTGAGTGGAAGGTACCAGAATAAACCAAAAATATATTATTAACTCTGCTGGAAAGTGGGAATATATACATATATATATATTTTTAAGATAGAAAACACATAATGTATATAGTATTATATATATTTACTATATACCTAGATTTTATATATTTAAAAGCTCTGTTTCTGGCCTGTGTCTGCTTGGTTCACCCCCGAGAAACAGGCCAGTGTGTGTCTCTCCTCCTCAGGCTGCAGCGCGTCAGGCAGGGCTGCTCAGCCCACAGAGACTGTTTGCAGACTGGGCAGGGAGCAGAGGCTTTTTTTCCCCTTTCGCACTGGGAATAGCTCTGTCCACAAGACACATGTGAATGAGCTTGTGTGTGCGGCGTGTGCTTGGCCTGTAGCAGCCGTATCCAGGCTGGTACACTGATGCTTTGCAGGAAAACCTGTGTTCTAGACCACGTATCCATCTTCCCTGACTTGGTGGCATGTGACTTTCAGACCTGTTGCTGTGGAGTCTAGTAATTTACTTTAGCTCTTACGATACGATTTGTCATCCTTAGCAGCTGTTACTGATGCTCTACGTAGCCTTTTATTTGTGCCTTTGTTTCAGCATTTAGCTGGGAAGCCGGTTATGAGCCTGAGAAGGCACAATGACCGTGGTTTCAGTATCTGTGTGTCATGCCAGCTTTTGAGCCGCCTTGATTTATTCTTTTCTTTACGCTCTTAAAAGTAGAGGTGCTGACTATAGATTTCTTGCCCAAGACCTTGAAACATTCCAGAGGATATTAGCTTAACTCCTTTTTAAAAAAGAAACAGGGACAAACTTTGAAAAGAAATTATCCTTGGGTTCCATGACATGAAAGCGCCTGCAGTGAATTAGGGTATTCTTTTTAAAAAGCCCCGTCATAGTGTCCTGCAGATACTTGCCTTGCATCTTCAACTTCCTTGCGTTTGGCATGTGTGTGACAGTATTTAGGCAGATGAGAGATCGTTTGACACTTATACAAATAAGCACAGAGATTTCGCTTCCAGGCCACCTCAAGGAACCCAAGCACTGCCTCAGAAAAAGGGGAGCTGGGGCTGTAAATGGCTGTGCCCCCTAGTTCCCCACCCCTGCCCCGGGCGTCCTCATGGTATATTGGGTGGACTCTGCGATTTAAAAACATGTAGTAAACTACTGGCAGGTACACCGCGTGGGGTCTTTTCGGGGTCCTTTAACATAGGTAGGTTTCGTTGCATTGACTCGAGAACCTCACTGCCCTGTGGGCACGGTTCCCTACGTTTACCCAGCACCACACCCCTTGCGTGTGTGGGGGATGGATCAGCCTTTACTGGATGATTAGGGAAAGAAAATATTTTCTCACCCCCATAAATAGGACAAGGGAAGGCGTTTGCAAAAGTGTATTCATTCTCCTTACAGAAAGTTTGTCAGTGCTCTCACTGCTTTCTTTGGTCATTTTTCACTTTATCTGCTGAAATAATTTAGCTGGTCTGTGCGTACATTTTACTTGGATCAGTCTTATACTATTGGAGTCCATTTGCTCTTCCTGGAGTTCTAGTTTATTTCCCGTAAGTCTGTCAGTTCACAGGGCCTCTGATAAGGCAGGATTAATCTGTTGGTGAGACGTGTAGGTGGCTCTTCTGTGTATGCTAAGTGGAGATAGAGGTACCATTTCGTAGAATAAAGACCCCCAGGATACACACTGTCATGTGATGTCTTTCAGAACTAATGGGCGAGAAATTTGTTTGAAGAATATGTGTGTCATATTGTCGATAACACACTGTGATCAGCTTATTTTTTATCTAACTTATGAAATCACTTCTAACGTGGAACCATCATTTAATCCACGGAGCCATCCTTAGAGTAAAAATACTTGATCAGGTACAACCTTCGGTTCTTTAAACCTTAAATTCGTGGCATCTGCAGAGGTTCAGGTGTTTTCAGAGTGAATTAGTGACTTGAATAAAGCATTGATTTTTACCACAGCCCCACACTCGGCGTCCTTCCGTTTGAGGCCGGATAGTTCTTTGTTGCGGGACTGTCCGGTGCATTGTAGGATGTTTGGCAGCATCTGAGCTGCGACCCACTAGATGACAGTAGCACCCCAGGGACTTCCCTGGCAACCCAGTGGTTAGAAATCTGTTCCAGGGCCAGGGGCCAGTTGTCCCCTGGGGGCAAAATCACCCCTGGTTGAGGTATTCTCCGCAGGTTGCCTTTGCCAGGTACCAAGTACATTTGATTTCTGGTAACAGTCTCCACTAAATAGATTTCACTGGTCAAGTATTTGTACAGACATAAAACTAATCTTGAGGAATCGCATTATAGTTTTTAAAGTGCTTTAATAGATACCATCCCCTTTGAAACTGAAGCAATCTGAGGTGGAAATTAATGATCACGTAGGTGTCTGAGAAGTGGAACTTTCAGAAACTTGAAAGTCTAAAATGGAATACCTAAAATAATCTCCCCCGAGAGAGCATGAAAAAGCAGTAGGAGTCCATGAAAAAGCGCTTGTAATCTTTAACTGCGATTTAAACTCTTCTGCACCCCAGCCTCCGTCACATCCCGGTTTACAGGTGCTCCTGGGACCAGGTGATCCCACAGCTTCATTGCAGCCCCGCTGACCGTGACTTAGAAAGAACTCAGCTTCTGGGTCCTTCCACAAGTGCACTGGCTTTCCCCTCTCTTTACATGGAAACAGGCTTCCCTGATAGCTCAGCTGGTGAAGAATCTGCCTGCAATGCAGGAGACCTGGGTTCAATCCCTGGGTTGGGAAAATCCCCTAGAGAAGGGAAAGGCCACCCACTCCAGTATTCTGCCTGGAGAATTCCACGGACTGTATAGTCCATGGGGTCGCAAAGAGTCGGACACAACTGAGCGACTTTCACTTTCTTAGCCTAAGAGTAAACAGTGTGTGCTGTAATTTCCTAATTTTTTTGCCCTGTGGCCTGGAGGTACCAGAGAGAGGTGATGGCAGGAAGGGCTGACACAGTCACCGCCCGAAGCATCTCCTGCCAACGGGGACACAATGTATCTCAGTGTAGACAGAACGCCGTTTCACACACCGCACCCAGTCTCAGGATGCAGTTGTTGAATTTTTGTCTCTTGTGGACAAGGTTTGACTTAATTACAGACTGTAAGCGCCCAGCCTCTCCCTGTGTTTTCATCAAGGCTGTCGCACCTGCCTTTATCGCTGACCGCTTTGAACTTGAAGGCTCTCTGGTTATCGGACAACCAGGCCCAGCCCCTGCTCACGTTCCAGACGGACACCGACCACACCACTGGGGAGAAGATCCTCACCTGTGTCTTACTCCCCCAGCTGCCTTCTGAACCCGTCTGCCAAGGTGAGCTGCAGGGCCGGGCGCGCTTGGCCCCCGGAGTTAGCAGCGGCTCCTGCCCGTCCGCAGGGCCTCTCCCCGACCACGGGGCTGCAGGGCCAGCCCAGGTGTGAGGTCCTGGTGGGTCTCCCCTGGGGAGCTTCTGCCACATCTTTGCAGAACACATGCTCATACCTGTGTATCACGCCTGACATTCTTTAAATAGCCTTCTGGTTTTGAATTCCAGCTAAGGCTGAAAATGCATGTATGTACTTCTAAAAGAGATAAGAGTCCCTTAAAATTCATGCAGACAGTTTGGAGGATTAGTATTGATCGTCTCCAGCAAAGCGCTTTTAAGCCAGGGAGTTGTTTTGAGTAACTGTACCTTTGCTTTGTAAATCATATGTGTTTTAAACAAAGCGTTCACAGTCACATGGCGTGGCTGTCACAGACCCTTTGCTGAGAGTGGTTTCGATAGAAGAAGTGAGAAGGCTCTGGGCAAACGGAGTCACCTCGCTGACCCCAGCCTCATTAGAGAAAACGTTAAGACTCCAAGAGGACAGTGTAGGTTGAGCGGCCAAGAAAAGTACCAGATCCCCCACGTGCGGCCACATCACTGTCAAGAGGAAGTTTTTGAAGTGAGCGTGTAAGAAAGAATCTTGAAAAAGGGGTCTATGAATCATGATGACATTCTGGAATGAAATAGTAAACATTGATTTAGCAGATGTGATCTCAGATAGAGTTATGCATCCTTAAAAAGACAGGGCAACCCTGCTGACATGGTCTTTGTTCGACAGAGAACCTGCCCCGCTGCGGCGCCCTCGAGAGCCTGGTGAATGACGTGTCAGAGGAGGCCTGGAACGAGCGGGCGGTGAACCGGGTCAGTGCGATCCGGTTTCTGGACGACGAGAAGGACGAGGACGACAACGAAACGGTACTGGGTTTGGGCTGCTTGGTGCGCACGGGTGCTCAAACTGGAGATGCCTTCTGAGGCTGAGGGTGGCGCCTGAGGAAGAGCCCTCTTGTTTTCAAATAGCCTTTACTCTTTTCTGCCTTCAGCATTTAAGAATTTTTTTTAGAAGGCAAAAACTAGCTATTTCTAAGGTCCTGGTTCATCAAATGCATGTAAAGCAAGTGGGACTTTTAGATTTGTTTGTTTGCTTGGACAGGGTGTGGGTGCTTCTTTTTCTTTCTTTGTGATGGTTTCCCCTCATGCCCCTACTGCTTTCTTAAAAATTAGTTGGGAAGTGTTTCTTTTTCGTTGTTCTCAGGGAACTGAGTCTCTCTCCTCCCTCCACCGCCATCTACCGCTCTGCCATGCAGACTCATCCACGTTTCACCGTGTGGCTTAGCTTGCCTGCTGTCCTCTTGGACTTTGTGCACCCCTTCATGTGACCCAGGAGCCTTCACCTTCTTGAAGAGAGCTTGTGACCTTCATAGGATTCCCTTACAGGCTTTCATTCAGAATCAGGCCTAGGTTTGAAAGGCCCACTCAGCCCACTCATCCTTGACACATGTCTCTGCCATTCGGCTGAGTCAAGGATAACTTGTGAGCCTTCCTGCAAGTTGACTTTGGCCTCTGAACTTCCTGACACTAATTGAGATTTTCATAAGCAGAGCTCACAGGGAATGCTTGCTGCCCCCAGGACAAAGGGAGGTTTTTAAATGACTGCCAGGCAGTCGTTTGTTATTCCAGCTGTCCACAGGTGGACTTGTATTTACTTACAGTAGTAGCGGGCAGAGTAGGAATTAAGCATGACAAAATGACTCTAGCCAAAAGGGCTCCTTAATTTTATCTCATGACTTCTTAGAGGAGGACTGTTTCACCAGCTACTCGCTGTTGAATTCTGCCTTTCCTTTGTTAACCTTCGCTGGCCCTTCCTCAGACTCATTGCAAGAGGTAGGTGCTGTTTTAGGAGCAGAAGAGCACATAGCGTCTTTAATAATATAATTCTTAAAACATTGTCCATAACTTGTTACTTCACTTCCAGCCCTGTGGTCTTTTAGGAAAAAATGTGAATTTTTTTTAGTAGGTCATATAAATATTAATAAAACAGAAGAATTAGAAAAGAAATCCTTTCTCACCTCCCTTTTCCTTCACCTCCTGTGCCTTATGGGTTGAAGAAGGCCTTCAGATAATAGTAGAACATTCTAGTGATTCTAATTTTAGAAGTTTTGACCTCTTTTTCTTTTTCCTTCCTCCGCCCCCCTCATTGTATCTTGAAAGTCTTTTATTTTTTTTTCTTACTGTTCATGGAACCTTGTTTTTGTCTTAACACATCTCTTATTTTACTAAGTATTCTTTTTATCCTGAAAGGAACCCTTCCATCTTGATAAGTTGTAGACAGCATTTTCATCCTTCCTTCCAGTTGGGAGCAGTTGATAAGTGTTTGTAGCTCCAAGGCAAGCTTTCCACCCGCTCTGCCTGTGACCTCTGGGCAGGGGGGCCTGGGTTGGAAAGCTTTCGCAGGAGTGATGGAGTGAAGCCCCCACACTCACACCACTGTTTGCTTTTCAGAGAACACTCCTGAGACGAGCCACCCCGCACCCAGGGGAGCTCAAGAGCATGAAAAAGACAGTGGAGAATTTACGGAATGACAGGAATGCTGCTAAGGGACTGGACTCCAACAAAAACGAGGTCAACCATGCCGTCGACCGCGTGACCACATCGGTGTAGGTGGCGCGTCCGTCTTACCTCCCGAGTCATCCTGCTGCGGAGCCGGCCTGTCCCCCGGACCCCCCCAGGCCCCCGTCTCCACCGGACCCCACGTCGGTCCCCCCCACGGGGATGCCGCGCCCCAGGAAGTGCCTTACTCTCACCCGACAGCCAGTCACTGCACCCACCCAACGGTCTCCAGCTTGATTTTTTTTCTCCTAAATTTCAGTTGTTTGTAATAAGTAGAATACACTACTGACAACACCCGACCTTTGCTTTTGTCTTGTGTTGGGGTCAGGGAGAGCAGGAAGGGGTTCTGGTCCCCCTCCCTCCCATCAAGTGCTGAGACATTGCGAACCCACGTTCTCTTGGACCTACTGATGAGAGAGTGTTATGTATGGACAAAAAAAATCGGTAATTTTTTAAACCCTTTTTGGCAGCTCAGATGGTGTACATTTAAACATTTTGTATAGGTATTTCGTAACAAAAAATATGTATTTCCTTTTGTTATTTTATCTTGGAAACGGTACACATTTTAGTATTTGTGCAGGAAAAAAATACAGTCCTAAAGTATTTGTTTTTATTTGTACCATCCACTTGTGCCTTATTGTTGCCTGAGTCCTGTCAAACCAGTTGTCACAGTGACATCTTTGAGCAAAGATGAGGTTGGAAAGGTGATACTTTGAAAGCAGTGTTGGATTTTAGTCAGAAATCAGGAGGATTTATTTTTAACCAAAAAGAAGAGTTACCACCAATTTGCAAATTTTATCAGTTGATTTTGGTTTTTTTAAGATGAACCAAAGGATTAGACTGCTAATATTTCATATCTTTTCCACTTTGACATTTTCATGAATGGGTCTCTTAGGATGAGTGTCCTGTCTGATTGTACCTACTCAGAGGTATGTGCCATTTGTAAAATAAAACAGCAGAAAAGCACAAAAAGAGAAAACCGGTTCAGAAACTCAGTGGGAAAATAAATTATGTACTGCAAAGAGAAAGTATGATTTTTTTTTTATTAAAGAAAGCTTTAAATGTTTTATACTGAGATATAAAAACCACAATAAAACAGAATAACCTACGGCCCTGTTAGAAATGTTGCTATCTCTATAAGTGCAATTTAATTTGTAAATAGAGTTTGGATCAAAGTGTAACAAAATATTGCTTCAAGTTTTAATTTTAAGTCTGCTAATTTAAGAGGTACGGGGTATGTTTTGGTGTGTTTCTGTTGATTTCTTTTTAATTTTATTTTGTATGATGTGATAAAAGAGGAATGAAAAACGCCCGTCCCTGTCTGGTGTTTAGGAAAATCATGCTGTTGGTGTTGCCTTTTTATTCTTTCCATGAAATAAAGTCAGCCTGGACATTAGCAATACAGCTTTTCAAAGTTGATTATCTCCTCGTATGTTCAGATGATAACAGGCGGCCGAGTTCCTTAAGAACGTGCTCCCTCTCTCCAGATTCCTGAACCACTGGTCAGCTCTGTGTGAACCTCCTGGGGGACTGAACTCCCCTGTCTCCCCGACCCGGGGGGAACGGAGCCCAGCGCCCTCCTCCAGTCTGCCTCCCCACCTTGGGTTGGGGCCATCTGGCCAATTGCGCTCCTTAGAAAGCTGCTTTCAACCAACCAGATACGATGCCTTCTTTTACTACCAGGTGTTTACTTACTGAGTTCATTTTGCCTTTTTGGTTGTTTGTATGTGTGTATAGATTTGTAAGACTGCTGAGTTGAAAGCACGTAGCACATGGTGGTTTTCAGCTGGTCAGTTTTTATCTCATTCCCTCATCAGTGGGCACCCTTCTCCTTCTTTCCATTTAAGATTCTGGCATACTCTGTTTTGTAAAGATGATGTCACAGACTTCTGGGCTGACAAAGCAGCTGCTGCTGCTGCTGCTAAGTTGCTTCAGTTGTGGCCGACTCTGTGCGACCCCATAGACAGCAGCCCACCAGGCTCCTCCGTCCCTGGGATTCTCCAGGCAAGAACACTGGAGTGGGTTGCCATTTCCTTCTCCAATGCGTGAAAGTGAAAAGTGAAAGTGAAGTCGCTCAGTCATGTCCGACTCTCAGCGACCCCATGGACTGCAGCCTACCAGGCTCCTCCATCCATGGGATTTTCCAGGCAAGAGTACTGGAGTGGGGAGCCATTGCCTTCTCCAGACAAAGCAGCAGACTGGCTTTATTTAAGGAGAGTTACCTTGACCCTGAAGAGCAGAAAAGACTTCCTGGTATTTTGGTTTATCTTCATATGAAGCCCAAACTTGACTACTCAGCTCACCATGGCTTTGGTGGAATAGAGACAGAAATAGTATGTGTGTTTGAATTTTTCTAGAAAATTCTGCATACCTAATTGTTTCCTTTGGTCTGTCTCCTCTACTTCACATTCCTCTGTTTTTGTTTTTTTTTTCCTGGTTTGTTTGATTATGTTTTTTTGTTTTCAGAAGGAAACGTCACTTTCATCTCAGTCATTTATTCTGGGTGACACTATGCTGCTCTTACCCGCCAGATGCTGGGACAGACGTAGCCTTTATGATGGAAACAGCACCAACCAGTCAGACCCAACCCAAGGACATGCCAGCCTCTTCCAAGGAAAAGAAAACAAATAATTAGGTATGTAGAATCTCCTAGAGAAATTAAAATGCACACACTGTTCTGTCCACCTCTGTCCCCCAAAGCCATGGTGAACTGCACAGTAAAGGATGAGCTTTATATGAAAACGAAATCCACCGTGGATGTTCTCTCTGTTCTTCAGGGTCAAGATTTCATCTTAAATAAAGTCGGTCTGCTTCTCATTCAGCCCATGAGTCTAAGTATCATTTTATAAAACAAAACCAAGAATCCCAGAATCCTAAAATGGGAAAGGAAGGAAAGGAAGCAAGGTTTCTTATCATTATAAGACTCCCTGTGGGCTCCGTGGTAAAGAATCTGCCTGCAGTGCAGGAGGCTCAGGTTCAATCTTATCATTTTAAGGGAACCTTGACTATGTGAAAGGATGCCTTGTGAGGCCAATGCCAGAAGTTCCTGACCTCTTTCTGAGGAATCCTGCTCCCCAGCCCTGTCAGCCCTGCCCCTGCCTGGCTTTTCCTCTAGGAAAGGGAGGAGTACCCTGTCTGGCCTGACTGTTTGTCTTGGGGGAGTGGCAGGTAAAAGCAGGAAAGACTCTGTTCATCCACTTGTTTGTAGCCCCCAATTCCTCTTCTTTAGCAAGGAAATTGTGCCTAAGTGGGTAAGATTCTCAAAATGTAGAGGGAATGAAATCATGAAATCATTGATGATGAAGAGGAAAAAGGAAAAGCGTTAGTTGCTCAGTTGTGTCCGACTCTTTGCAACCCCATGGACGGTAGCCCCTGTCCATGGAATTCTCCAGGCAAGGATACTGGAGTGGGTAGCCACTCTCTTCTCCAGGATGATGAAGAGGGGCATTTAAGAAATCTAGAGTAGGTTTCCTGGATCTTCTGTGTTTTTCTGGGAAGTTTGGAGGAATGGGCCTGACCAACCCAATCTTGCTACCTAGAAACTTCCCAGTGAGGTTTCACAGGGTAAGAAAACCCAGGTGAGTCAGCTACACCAGCCGCCATTGATGGGAGGGTGGAGGCTGGGAAAATTCCTTCTCTGTTGGAAAGTTACTCTGAGCAGCCCGTTCTTGTCTTGTAGGATGACCGACGCCCCTGCTATGGGCACACTGGCTGGCAGGCGGCAAGGCTGCACAAACAAACACTGTCTGATCAGGGGCGGCCCTGGCGCTGCTTGTTAATGGGAGCCTGGTGAGAGCTGAAATCTCACATCAGCCTTCAGAGCTGACTTCACCTAAGTTTCCAAAGAGCCAATTAAAAGAACCTTAAAATCAAAAACAAAAGTAGAGTTATAGTGGACCCTCATATACTTGTCTCCCAGAGTCAGCAGTTCCCAGTATGAGAACAGTGCTGAGCCGTTTGATAAGATAGCGAGTAGAGTTCCCTGAGCTATACAGTAGGTCCTTGCTGATTATCTATTTTATATGTAGTAGTGTGTATCTTTTAATCCCAAGCTCCTAATTTATCCCTCCCCTTCCTTTCCCCTTGGTAACCATAAGTTTGTTTTCTATGCCTGTGAGTCAGTTTCTGCTTTGTAAATACGTCCATTTCTATCATTTTTGTTTAGATTCCACATATAAGTAATATCATGTGGTATCTGTCTTTCTGACTTCACTTAGTATGATAATCGCAAAGTCCATCCATGTTGCTGCAAATGTTAGGCCATTGTGTAGAAACCAAATGATGTTTTATTTTGAAATATTTTTTTTTTGATGTGGACCATTTTTTAAAGTCTTTATTGAATTTCTTACAATATTGCTTCTGTTTTTTGACCACCCTGACCAGGGATCAAAACACACCCCCTGCTTTGGAAGACAAAGTCTTAACCACTGGACCACCAGCGTGCCAGACCTTCTAGAACTAACACCAAAAAAGGTGTCCTTTTCGTCGTAGGGGACTGGACTGCAAAAGTGGGAAGTAAGAGATACCTGGAGTAATAGGCAAGTTTGGCCTTGGAATACAAAATGAAGCAGGGCAAACGCTAACAGAGTTCTGCCAAGAGAACACACTGGTCATAGCAAACACCCTCTTCCAACAACACAAGAGAAGACTCTACACATGGACATCACCAGATGGTCAACACCGAAATCAGATTGGTTATATTGTTTGCAGCTGAACACAGAGAAGCTGCATACAGTCGGAAAAAAAAAAAGACCAGGAGCTGACTGTGACTCAGATCATGAACTTATTACAAAAAAGTGAAAAGTGAAAGTCATTCAATTGTGTCCAACTCTTTGCGACCCCATGGACTATACAGTCCGTGGAATTCTCCAGGCCAGAATACTGGAGTGGGTAGCCTTTCCCTTCTCCAGCGGATCTTCCTGACCTAGGAATTGAACCAAGGAATCAAACCTGGGTCTCCTGCATTGCAGGCTGATTCTTTACCAACTGAGCTACCAGGGAAGCCCTCCTTATTACAAAATAAAGACTTAAATTGAAGCAAGTAGGAAAAACCACTAAACCATTCAGGTATGACCTAAATCAGATCCCTTACAATTATACAGTGGAAGTGACAAATAGTTTCAAGGGATTAGATCTGATAGACAGAGTGCCTGAAGAGCTATGGGCGGAAGTTTGTAACATTGTACAGGAGACAGTGATCAAAACCATCCCCAAGAAAAATGCAAAAAGGCAAAAAGATTGTCTGAGGAGGCCTTACAAATATCTGAGAAAAGAAGAGATACACCCATCTGAATACAGAGTTCCAAAGAGCAGTAAGGAAAGGTAAGAAAGCCTTCCTCAGCGATCAATGCAAAGAAATAGAGAAAAACAATAGAATAGGAAAGACTAGAGATCTCTTCAAGAAAATTAGAGATATCAAGGGAACATTTCATGCAAAGATGGGCACAACAAAGGACAGAAATGGTATGGACCTAACAGAAGCAGACGATATTAAAGAGGAGGTGGCAAGAATACACAGAAGAACTATACAAGAAAGAGCCAAATGACCCAGATAACCATGAGGGTGTGATCATTCACCTAGAGCCAGCCATCCTGGAGTGTGAAGTCAAGTGGGCCTTAGGAAGCATCACTACAAACAAAGCTAGTGGAGGTGATGGAATTCCAGGTGAGCTATTTCAAATCCTAAAAGATGCTGTGAAAGTGCTGCATTCAATATGCCAGCAAATTTGGAAAACTTGGCAGTGCCACAGGACTGGAAAAGATCAGTTTTCATCCAATCCCAAAGAAAGGCAATGCCAAAGAATGCTTAAACTACCACACAGTTGTACTCATCTCACACCCTAGCAAAATAACACTAAAAATCCTTCAAGCTAGGCTTCAACATGTGAACTGAGAACTTCCAGATGTACAAGTTGGATTTAGAAAAGGCAGAGGAACCAGAGATCAAATTGCCAACATTTGTTGGATCATAGAAAAAGCAAGAGAATTCCAGAAAAACATCTACTTTTGCTTCATTGACTACATTAAACCCTGTGACTGTGTGGATCACAACAAACTGGAAAATTCTTAAAGAGATGAGAATACAGACCATCTTACCTGCCTCCTGAGAAATCCGTGTGCAGGTCAAGAAGCAACAGTTAGAACTGGACACAGAAGAATGGACTGGTTCAAAATTGGGAAAGGAGTACGTCAAGGCTGTATATTGTCGTTCTGCTTATTTAACATATGCAGAGTACATCATGCAAACTGATCACAAGCTGGAATCAAGATTTCCAGAAGAAATATCAATAATCTCAGATATGCAAATGACACCACCCTTATGGCAGAGTGAAATGGATCTAAAGAGCCTCTTGATGAAAGTGAAAGAAGAGAGTGAAAAACCTGGCTTAAAACTCAACATTCAGAAAATGAAGATCATGGAATCCAGTCCCCTCACTTCATGGCAAATAGATGGGACAACAATGGAAACACTGAGAGACTTTATTTTCTTGGGCTCCAAAATTACTGCAGATGGTGATTGCAGCCGTGAATTAAAAGATGCTTGCTCCTTGGAAGAAAAGCAATGACAAACCTAGACAGATACTAAAAAGCAGAGACATTACTTTGCCACAAAGGTCTGTCTAGTCAAAGCTATGGTTTTAACTGTAGTCATGTATGGATGTGAGAGCTGGACCATAAAGAAGGCTGAGTGCCAAAGAATTGATGCTTTTGAACTGTAGTGTTGGAGAAGACTCTTGAGAGTCCCTTGGACTGCAAGGAGATCCAACCTGTCAATCATAAAGGAAATCAGTCCTGAATATTCATTGGAAGGACTGATGCTAGAGCTGAAGCTCCAATACTTTGGCCACCTGATGTGAAGAGTTGACTCATTAGAAAAGACCCTGATGCTGGGAAAGAAGGAAGGCAGGAGGAGAAAGGTATGACAGAGGATGAGATGGTTGGATGGCATCACCAACTCAATGGACATGAGTTTGAGCAGGCTCTGGGGGTTAGTGAAGGACAGGAAGCCTGGCGTGCTGCAGTCCATGGTGGCAAAGAGTCAGATAGGACTGAGCAACAGAACAACAGCAACCAGCGTGTGTGCTAAGTCACTTCAGTCCTTCCTGACTCTTTGTGACCCTATGGACTGGAGTCCGCCAGGCTCCTCTGTCCATTGGATTCTCCAGGCAAGAGTACTGGAGTGGGTTGCAATGCCCTCCTCTAGGGGATCTTCCCAAGCTACGGGTTGAACCTGCGTCTCTTATGTCTTCTGCAGTAGCAGGTGGGTTCTTTACCACTATTGCCACCTGGGAAGCCGTGGACCACCATGGGAGTCCTCAAATTATGCTTTAAAATACATCCATGAGGAAAAGACTGTACAATGAAATAATTTAAAAACCTCAGGAGAAGCAGAGAGCAAGTGCACCCTTTAAAGCAGCATTTGGAGTCTAAAATTTTGAATCAGCACAGTGCAGCCACTGGAATCATGTACTCGGGTTTGAATCCCAGAGCTGCACTGTGGCTTTGGATAAGCGACTTAACCTCACCCGTTCTTCATTTCTAAAATGGGGCAGTGATGCCTCGTACAGGCTCAGCCTGAGGATGAAGTAGGGTGGGTAGGACACAAGCTCTCAGGAAGTCTGTGTCTGTGATTGTTACAGGTCTTGCTGCTGTTGTTATTGTAATGGAGTTATTAGCAGCTCTACACTTCCTCCCACGGGCTCAGCAGTATGTGCTCACCAGGGTCATATTCACCGGGAATGAGGACACACGCTTATTCTCTGTTGGAGAAAACTTCATCTGAAAACTCCTGTGATGTTCTCTGGAGACCCATGGGTTATGTAATGGACAGGGGAAGTTTCCATTTGCATCTTGCTTGGTGGTTAGGGAGCCCCTGGTGGCTCAGATGGTAAAGAGTCTGCCTGCAGTGCAGGAGACCTGGGTTCAATCCTTGGGTCAGGAAGATCCCCTGGAGAAGGAAATAGCAACCCACTCCAGTATTCTTGCCTGGAGAATCCCATGGATGGAGGAGCCTGGCAGGTTACAGTCCATGGGGTCACAAAGAGTCGGACACGACTGAGTGACTTCACTTCACTTCACTTCTTGGTGGTTAGGTTAGCAACCATCCCCTTGTAACTGGTAACTGATGGCTCAGACTGTAAAGAATCTGCCTGCAATACAGGAGACTTGGGTTTGATCCCTGGGTCAGGACAATCCCCTGGAGAAGAGAATGGCTACCCACTCCAGTATTCCTGCCTAGAGAATTCCATGCATAGAGGAGCCTGATGGGCTACAGTCCACGAGGTTGCAAAGAGTCAGACACGACTTTCACCTGGTAACTGCTCATTGTTACTAAGCTCGGTGTTCTCAAGGGAAAGCTAATTGCTACTGAGAAACCGTTAAACGCCTAATTGAGGAAAGGTCTCTGGGTTTCCACACCACGTCCCCCCACTGCCAAGTCCTCGGTGTCCCAAGCTTTGGCCTCGTGTCCTTTTACTGTCTTATTTTTACTTCGGTTCACCTTTGAGTTTTGTAAACCCCTCCTCTCCCTCCCTTGCTGTGTTCTGTTCCTTCTCTCTCTGAGGCTTCTCTCTCCCGGGGCGGGGTGGGGTGGGGGGGGCAAGTGGATTTAACACGTGGAACATCAATGGGAAAAAACCTACTGGATAAAAGAAATCAATGCAGCCTGAGTTGGCGAGCATGCGGTCCAGTCCCATCGTCCTGGAGTGTTTACTTTTTGAAAAGCTGAAAGCTGGCAGGATGGATGGGGAGACCGACCACAAGAACTTGATCTGGTTGCCTCCGTTCAGCAGGCTGTGGGGAAGATTCAAGGTGAGTTTTGTGTCTAACGCTTGGCAGACGGACAGGGTAAACTGTGGGAGTGGACAGTCCGTCTCTCCAACAAGCCCAGGCCCTTGAGAGAATCTGATTGGGTTGATCCTCCAAGGGCTTGTGAGGCACCAGCATTTAATTTCTAAGGCAATGATGAACTGCCCCTGGGTGCAGCGAAACAGTAGTTCCAAAGGCTGCGGTTTACTGAGCACTTACTACATGCCACATCCTGGGTGGACTGAACACAGTTCCAATTTTCCAGAACAACCTGTGAGGTAGGTTGATTCCATTTTGCAAACATGCCTTTTGCAAAAGAGACAGTTAGGATTCAGCTAGTTTTGATGTGTTTGTGGGAGGAGACAAGTCCCACATCCTTCTGTTTCACCATCTTGAGCTCTCCCCACCAAGGTTCAGATAATTTTCATGACTTTTACAACATCAAAAGTAAATGACAAAGTTGAAATTCAGTTCACATCTCCATTGACTAGAATCTGATCTCCATAACTCATTTATTTGCCTTAGCCCCCTCCCTCAGCCAAAACACTGTGTATTTATTGTAGAGGTGATAGTTCTGTCTTAACTTATCAAGATCCTTTAGATCTGCTGCTGCTGCTGCTAAGTCGCTTCAGTCGTGTCCGACTCTGTGCGACCCCATAGACAGCAGCCCACCAGGCTCCACTGTCCCTGGGATTCTCCAGGCAAGAATACTGGCGTGGGTTGCCATTTCCTTCTCCAGTGCATGAAAGGGAAAAGTGAAAGTGAAGTCGCTCAGTTGTGTCCGACTCTTAGCGACCCCGTGGACTGTAGCCTACCAGGCTCCTCCGTCCATGGGATTTTCCAGGCAAGAGGACTGGAGTGGGGTGCCATTGCCTTCTCCGTCCTTTAGATCTAGATTGTCGACAAAGCCTGGAATTCCCAGGTGCCTCTAGTAGTAAAGAACCTGCCTGCCAATGCAGGAGATGCAAGAGACATGAGTTTGATCTCTGGGAAGGGACGATTCTTCGGAAGAGGGCATGGCAACCCACTCCAGTATTCTTGCTTAGAAAATTCCGTGGACAGAGAAGCCTGGTGGGCTATAGTCAGTAGGGTCACAAAGAGTCAGATATGACTGAAGCGACTTACACACACACGTGCATAGACAAAGATTGGCGTAAACTCTGTGACACTGAGCACCCTCTGTGCAGACTCGGATCTTCCACTGTGCCCAATTAGGGTGGCAGATGCTGTTCCCTCCACCCCCCCCTACTCTACATGGTGTCCTACGGTGAGAGGTGCAAAACTTTTCATGGGACCTCTGTTCTGCCATCTCAAAATGCTTGCGATACTCAAGAAACTTAGGAGAAAAAGGGCTTAGTGGGTGACCAGAAAAGACATCAATATGTTTTTTAACATTGACTGAAGTGACAGTTGGGGAACCGACTCTTGAGAGAGCTCTAACGTGTTGCAAAAATTGGCAGTTAGCCCTGGAGTGAATGAGCTAATTAATTAGGAACGATCCGCCACCTCGCAGCCTTTCACAGCCTCCCCTGGGAGAAAAGACAGCTCAAGAAGGCTTGGAGATCAAGACTGCTGCAACCTGGCCTTGATGCAGTCTGGGGGGAGGTAAGAAAGGTGATTCGTGGTTTATTAAAGATCCTCCCTTTAAAATGTAGTGAGAAGGATTTGACAAATAATGATCACTCCCCTTTAGGAACTATTGTTTAACCACAGAAGCAGAAAAGTAGGGGGGAAAAAACTCATTTGATTTAGCAGGATTTAATTTTGTTGGAAACTGGCTCCACATCCCTGGTTGTACGAAGAGATAGCCTTGTGCGGTCAGTCTTCATGTGGCAGGAAACCCGGGGCTTTTGGGGTTGGATGGGGTGACACCTGTATCTGATAGCCTGTAAACAGGATGCACACAGGCTTCTCAGAGGGGCTTCCTCAAGCTCAGGCTCACTCTCGGCACCAGGTTTGCTCCTGTCTGAACCCCAGCATCCCGTGTTCACACACCTGGCAGCTGCTTCTCGCCTTTCCCAGTTGTAGGTGTGAGGACTTGTTTGTTTAAACCTCGAGCAACACTTCTTGGAAAAACAAAAACAACATGCTCACTTGTCTGGGCATTGAATGTTCTTCCTGAATGTTGTCCTGCCCATTGGCCCAGAGGCGTCCTGGGCGGGGTGAGTTTCGGGGGTGGTTTGGGGAGTTTCGGGAACAGGCTCTGGGCTGAGTCTGTCGGATGGGGGTTGCTCTTGGTTTTCATCATTCTGGAACGGCTGAGGGTCAGGAAGTATCGCTGTAGATGTAGGTTCTTAGGTTCTGGCCTCACGCTTCTCAACCTGAGGGCAGATGCACCCGGGGAGGCATTTACCCTAAACCTAACCCGGGTCCTAACACGCGCCTTAAGCCTCACAGGTGGGAGGGAACCCTCCTCTGGCTTGTGTTCTCATCAGGACTCTTGAAGAACCGCTGGTTGGATGTTGCCCCCCTCCCGCTGGTGGCTGCCAGCTTCATATCTCCATCCCTCCCCAACCCCCAGCCTGGGTTGGTGTCGCCATCAGATGAAGGTGAAGGTGGTGCGCTCGGGGCCTGAACAGAAGCAGACCTTTGGATACCCAGGGTCTGTCATCTGTGAGGACTGGCCTAAGCCCCGCCCCAACCTCCTCTTTCCCATCTCTGTGCCCAGTGCCATAGGTTGTTAGAAGAAACCCGTCAACAAAGGACTGAAGCTCTGGCCTGGTTCTTCCCCCCCTAGTCTTAGCTACTGGGGGTGGGATCACATTGCTCTTCAAGGAGCTGGCGCGGGGCAGCCAGAAAAATCAGTGCCCCATGGCCCTGCCTCCTGCCTGGAGGAGGAGGCCAAGCCCGTTTCTGCTCACCATCCTGTGATCCAGGACCACCACAGAGTCCTCTCTTTCTTGGTGGCGACCAGCACCAGAGTCCCTTGGTGGCCATGTTAAAGGAGATTGCCGGCTCCCACCCCCAGAGTCTGACCAGGGCTGGATTGGGGCCCCAAAACCTGCATTTCTAACAGACTGCCAGGTGCAGCTGAGGCTGGCTCAGTGTCCGCACTCAGAGAACCACTGCCCCCTGCACTGGAAGGAGCAGAAGCCTTAGAGGTAAGCAAAGCTACAGCACTTAGTTGCTCTTCCCTGGTGGTTCAGATGATGAAGAATCCGCCTGCCAAGGCGGAAGACCTGGGTTCAATCCCTGGGTCAGGAAGATCCCCCTGGAGAAGGGAATGGCTACCCACCCCAATGTTCTTGCCTAGAGAATCCCATGCACAGAGGAGCCTGGCGGGCTACAGTCCATGGGTTCGCAAAGAGTCGGACATGACTGAGCAAGTAACACAGCACTTACTTAATTTTGAGACCTTGAGAGGTTTTTCTTAGTTTCTCCAAGTCTCAGTGGACTCATTTTTAAATGAGAATACCATCTTTTTTTAGAGGATTAGGGGACAGAGGTGGCACAGAGCAGGCATTCAGGAATCACCCACTCCTCTGCTGTGCACACAGCGGTCCCACAGGTGGGCATAGGGCATCTGGTCTCCATAGCTGAGTGCTGGGCTAGAGGCTTCTGTTAACACATCTAAGCTAATAGGAGTTGAGGAGGTGCCACCAAAATCAGAAACTCCGTTTACCTGTCGGGAGTGCCCCAGGGGAAGCCCGGAAATGCTCATGGCCAGACGGGGTTACAGCAGATCAACACTTTCTGACTTGCCCGATGGCAGAAACTGCATCTTACTCATTTGTGTGTCTGTGCCTGATATTCCAGCCCCGAAATTCCAAACCTACAATCTGCTGTTACACCACGGCTGTTGGAGGAAATCTCCCAATCGTGCTCTCTCTAAACATTTCAGGATCCTAAACCTCACTTGTGTTTCACATGGGCCAGCACTCATTTATTTTAGTGTCTCAAGAAGCTAAAGCCAAGTTGATTTATTAGTCAACTGGTCCCAAGTTTTCATTTTTCTCCACAAATCCATTATTCCCCACAAAGATGATCCTTAAAATGAGTAACTCATATGGAAAAAATATATCTTCATAAATATTAATGGTATCCTTTGTTATTATCTAAAGCAAAATTATATATAATTAATTTTACTTAAAGCTCTCATAGACATCTGACTAGTGGTGCTAATCATTTATCATAGAATTTCCAATAAGTTGTGCATTTTAAAGCCTTGTTTAATGTTTATTCCATCACTATCTAAATGATGGAGTTTCTCTGAGCCAAGATTTCCTCTGAGAACAATGGCAAAGTTTTTTTTGACAACATTCCTATTAAAATACTTAAGTGCAGGAGTCCTAAACTATGGCTCACTGCCTGATTTTGTAAATAAAATTTTGTTGGTGCACGTCTGTGCTTATTTGCTTATGTACAGAAACTGGCCCTCAACACCTAAAATACTATTTGGCCCCTTACAGATAAAGTTTACAGGGGTTTCTGCTTCTATTGGGCCGATATGGCTCTCTTGCCACCAGAGGGCGCTGTGTCCTGTCTGCTTATCACAGCCGGATCCCGTCTGGAAACCCTGGCTTCCTGCAGAGGCTGACTTCAGAGAGCTGAAGACCCTCGGGCCCTGCCTCTCCACCACCGACAGTACAGCCTCCTGGCCTCTTGCTCTGTCAAGATGGGATGCTCTGGGACCACCGCCTCGCAGAATGCCGAGGTCTGGGGTGAACCCTTGGTGCCCTTTCTGGGCCCCATGACCATCTTAGGCCTGGCTAAGCAATGTGACTTGTCATCTCCATAATTGAAATTCTGTCTCATCTCTTCCCAGATGGCACAAGTGGTAAACACTCTGCCTGCCCATGCAGGAGACAAAGAGATGTGGGTTCGATCCTTGAGTCTCGAAGATCCCCTGGAGAAGGAAGTGGCAACCCACTCCAGTTTCTCGCCTGGAAAATTCCGTGGACAGAGGAGCCTGGTGGGCTGCAATCCGTGGGGTCGCAAAAATTCAGACAGTGCAGAGCACAGAGGCACACACACGCAGCATGCTGTGGGGAGAGTGACAGTGTTTCACAGACTGCGCAGGCGGCACGTTAGGATACCTGGACGCCCGCCTTATTGTATGGAGGAAAGGCAGGCTTTCCTGTATGTCCGTCCTCCACTAGGGATGTCCCCTGGGCATCCATGCTGAACTGTCCTTTCCCCAGACCCCAGCCCCTGGCCACAACCTGCTCTCCGGGCCTCTCTCCTGACTTTGCTGCATCAATGACCCACTTTCCCCTTTAACTTCAGCGGCTTCTTATAAACTATAATATCCTAAGTAAGCAATAAACCTTGATCTTAAGTCCTCACCCCGTAACTACCTGTTCCCCCTGTTCTCTGCCAAGGTTCTTGAAAAAGAGGTCTGGTCTTGCTCTCTCCCCTTATAACCCTCCCACCCCCACCCTGTCCACCCAGTTTTGTGGGCACTTCCTCCAACACACCGTGGAAACTGCTCTGACCCAGCCTTTGGACCTCCGTGTTGCCATATTTGACGAACATTTCCCCCAGCTTTATTGAGATATAACTGATGTATTATTTAAGTTTAAGGTGTAGCAAGGGTTGATGTGATACATTTATTTTTGAAAAATAATGACCATACCTGGTGTGCACATTTTGATTCAGCTCTTGCTTGTCTAGACCCATCTGTGGGATTTGGCTCTGTGGAGAAGCCTCTCCTCTTTGGAACCTCAATGTTTTTCCAACTTTTAAAAACTGCAACTCAACTTAAGAAGGAATCTTCTACATGGTAACCCAGTAAACAAGTACATCTACTCAGCAGAAGCTAATGTTTCCCAATGTAGTCCTTATCCTTAACTGTATACAAGAACCCTAGTCCAGTTTCATTCTTTGTCAGTGTGAATTACTTCACAGTTGAGTAATTGACTTTATGACCCAGTGATGGATCTGATTCCAAAGCTCGAAGCCCATACCTTTGCCTCCCTTGACACTCTTCTCTGCTTCTCCTCACACATCTCTCACTATCCTCTTTGGTTCTTGTGCTTTCTGATATTCCCGGCGTCTTACCTTCAGCTTTCTGTTCCTCGCATATGCATTTTTCTTGGATGGTCCCATTTTTCTTCTTCATGCTGCAGACACCAAAATCTATCTTCACTCCGGAGTCCTGCATCGTGCTTCTGTAGGAAATGATATTGACCCCAGGTTCCGTTCCCAGAACCCTGCCCTGGGTCAGAGTCAGAGGGGACTGGTTACAGGGTTGAAACTCATGGACTTGAGGCTGATCTGGGACACAGCTACGAGCAAAACCAAAATAAAAGCCAACTGCGTTTTTCTGCTTGGATCTAAGACGGGAAGACAGGGCCAGTGTTCTCCATTCTAAAGTTCATGTGTATCTCTTTCCGATGTTTCTCATTCCCTGCTCTTTGTTAGAAGTGAGTCGCTGAGCCCAGCCTGCACTCAAGGGGACTTGTTTGGCTTTATCATCAGTGGAAGAAGAGATAATAGCCCTCCTTTACCAAGTGACCACTGTTGTGTCAGGCACTATCCAGACTGTGGGACACACGCTAGTTCAATTCGGTTTTAAATCCCACAACACTCTGAGCTTGGTGGTCTTATCCATATCTAAAAGGCTAAGACATTGAGGCATGAATCGGATAATGGACTTGCTCACCGTGGCAGTTCCTGTGCTTGAACCAGGTCTGTTCAACTCCTCCAGAGGTCACTTCCAAGGGCAGGCTCAGCTCTACTGTTTGCAAAACTCTTCAGATCAAAAGCCAATTCAGAGATGATGAAGACAGAAAATGGCAGAGAGGCACAGAAGTTATTCCAGCTCAGCCTCTGGATTGGCCCCCCTAGCCAGGTTTTCAGCCGATCAACTGCTGCGATGACCTTTGGTGGGTGGATAGGTGGGGGGAAAGTCCAGTTGAATTAAAATGGCAGAGGGTAATGAAGCTTCTTACACTTGACTGGCATCTACAGTTCAACTGGTAGGAAGTTGTCTGTTGGGGAAGGAGGGAAGGAGGGGAGAAGAAAGAAGGGGAAAGGGAGGTGTAGTGGGTGTTTGTGATGTGGGTGAGGTGTGTAAGGGGCAGGGCTTGGAAACAGGACTCATCGGGGAAGTCGAGAGGGTGATTCCAGAAAGAGAAAAGGCTTTTGCCTGCTTGACAGGCCTGTTGGGAAAACTTTTGAAATGGAAATGTAGTTTCATGGTATCTAGTGCACTTTTGGAAGAAGGATATGAAGTTCTCACAGAATAAGAATCACAAGCAGGTTTTCTCCACCTATTAAAGTTGCCAGAGAAAAGTCTACCTGAATTGGGCATTTGCAGTGGCGGTCCCCATTTCCCCACCACTGGACTCTCTGTTGCACTAGGCTTTACGTTTATCCATCGTATCAAATTAACCTCTCTTGCCTCTCAGACTGACAGCATTTCAGTGTAATAAACTTACGGTTTTCTACAACTATGGCTGAGATAAACTTTCCTGTTCACTCTCGAAACACAGCCCATCTTTTGAGAGCTGCACGACATGCGGGCCCTGTTTCTATTCCTGTGGCTCCCTGGTACTCTGACTTCTACTGTCTGAAGCAGTATCTTTACAATCTTTGAATGGCAAATAGGGAAACTGTAGAAGACCATGTGAAGACTTACACAGTAAGTCCCCTACATATGAAAGAGTTTGGTTCCAAGAGTGCATTCATAAGTCCAATTTGTTTGTAAGTCCACCATAGTTAGCCTAGATACCCAATTAACACAATCAGCTATATAGTACTGTACTGTAATAGGTTTACAATACTTTTCACACAAATAATACATCAAAAACAAACAAAAAAATAAAACATTTTTAATCTTGCAGTCAGTTCAGTTGCTCAGTCATGTCCAACTCTTTGCGACCCCAAGGACTAAAGCACGCCAGGCTTCCCTGTCCACCAACTCCTGGAACTTACTCAAACTCATGTCCATTGAGTCAGGTTGGTGATGCCATCCAACCATCTCATCCTCTGTCGTCCCCTTCTCCTCCTGCCTTCAATCTTTCCCAGCATCAGGGTCTTTTTTAATGAGTCAGTTCTTCGCATCAAGTGCCCAAAGTTTTGGAGCTTCAGCTTCAACGTCAGTCCTTCCACTGAATATTCAGGATTGATTTCCTTTAGGATTGACTAGTTTGATCTCCGTCCAACACCACAGTTCAAAAGCATCAATTCTTCGGTGCTCAGCCTTCTTTATGGTCCAATTTTCACGTCCATACATGACTACTGGAAAAACCATAGCTTTGACTAGACAGACCTTTGTTGGCAAAGTACTGTCTCTGCTTTTTAATATGCTGTCTAGGTTGGTCATAGCTTTTCTTCCAAGGAGTAAGCATCTTTTAATTTCATGGCTTCTGTGACCATCTGCAGTGATTTGGGAGCCCCCAAAAATAAAGTCTGTCACTGTTTCCATTGTTTCCCCATCTATTTGCCCTGAAGTGATGGGACCAGATTCCATGGTTTTGGTTTTTTGAACGTTGAGTTTTAAGCCAGTTTTTTTTACTCTCCTCTTTCATTTTCATCAAGAAGCTCTTTAGTTCCTTTTTGCTTTCTGACGTATGGGTGGTATCATCTGCATAATCTAAGGTTATTGATATGTCTCCTGGCAATCTAGATTCTAGCTGGTGTGTCATCCAGTCTGACATTTTGCATGAGGTACTCTGCATATAAGTTAAAGAAGCAGGGTGAGAGTATACAGCCTTGATGTATTCCTTTCCCAGTTTTGAACCTGTTCATTGTTCCATGTCTGGTTCTAACTGTTGCTTATTGACTTGCATACAGATTTCTCAGGAGGCAGTTAAGGTGGTCTGGTAGTCCCATCTCTTCAAAATTTTCCACAGTTTGTTGTGATCCACATAGTCAAAGATTTTAACATAGTCAGTAAAGCAGAAGTAGATGTTATCCTTGAATTCTCTTGCTTTTTCTATGATCCAATGGATGCTTGCAAATTGAACTCTGGTTCCTCTGCCTTTTCTAAATTCAGCTTACACATCTGGAAGTTCTAGGTTTACATACTGTTGAAGCCTAGCTTGGAGAATTTTTAGTATTACTTTGATAGTATGTGAGATGAGTGCAAAGGTGTGGTAGTTTGAACATTCTTTCACATTGCCTTTCTGGGGATTGGGATGAAAACTGACCTTTTCCAGTCCTGTGGTCACTGCTGAGTTTTCCAAATTTGCTGACATATTGAGTGCAGCACTTTCACAGCATCATCTTTTAAGATTTGAAATAGATCATCTGGAATTCCATCATCTCCAATAGCTTTGCTTCCTAAGGCCAACTTGACTTTGCATTCCAGGATGTCTGGCTCTAGGTGAGTGATCACACCATCGTGGTTATCTGGGTCATTAAGATCTTTCTTTGTATAGTTCTGTGTATTCTTGCCACCTCTTCTTAATATCTGCTGCTTCTGTTAGGTCCATACCATTTCTGTCCTTTATTGTGCCCATCTTTGCATGAAATGATCCCTTGGTATCTCTAATTTTCTCAAAGAGATCTGAGTGGGTAACAGGTAGGAAGGCTAGGGGTCCCCAAGCAGAGGAAATAGACTGCAAGTGGCAGACATTTTTTCCCCCTTCTCTTTACAAAATTAAAAGGAGGTTTCTTTTAAATTCTGTGTTGTCATGACAACACCTGGTTCCATCCGAACTTAACTTTTCTCAAACCTTGAGCTAACCAATGCAGTTTTCTTATGGAAGTGTTTTGCTTAAGCTATGTTAATGAGCTATATATTTGCCTTAGAATCTGCCTTTCTTTAAGATTCATGTCAATTGTTTTATGACGGGGGATGACTCACCTTGTGCCAATGCTGTCTCAAAATGCATGTTGTGAGAGAGGTACCTGATACAGCTGTCTCAGTTTTGAGGTTGTATCAGATCTATAATTGCTTGCTAAAAAATAGCAAGGGGGGCACTCTTTCTACCCCCTTCTGATGCCTATGTCAGAAGCTTCCTCTATCCCTTTATACTTTAATAAAACATTATTACATAAAAGCTTCAAGTGATCAAGCCTCGTCTTTGACCCCGGATCGAAATCCTCTCCCTGGGAGGTCACAAAACCTGGGCTAGCTCCAGGCTCACAGGCATTCAGATACGTTTCTTTCCTTTTCTTCTTTGCCTTTCACTTCTCTTCTTTTCTCAGCTATTTGTAAGGCCTCCTCAGACAGCCATTTTGCTTTTTTGCATTTCTTTTTCTTGGGGATGGTCTTGATCCCTGTCTCCTGTACAATGTCACAAACCTCCATCCATAGTTCATCAGGCATTCTGTCTATCAGATCTAGTCCCTTAAATCTATTTCTCACTTCCACTATATGATCATAAGGGATTTGATTTAGGTCATACCTGAATGGTCTAGTGGTTTTCCTTACTTTTTTCAATTTAACTCTGTATTTGGCAATAAGGAGTTCATGATCTGAGCAGTAGTCAGCTCCCAGTCTTGTTTTTGCTGACTGTATAGAGCTTCTCTATCTTCGGCTGCAAAGAATGTAATCAATCTGATTTCGGTGTTGACCGTCTGGTGATGTCCATGTGTAGAGTCTTCTCTTGTGCTGTTGGAAGAGAGTGTTTGCTATGACCAGCGTGTTCCCTTGGCAAAACTCTGTTAGCCTTTGCCCTGCTTCGTTTTGTACTCCAAGGCCAAACTTGCCTGTTACTCCAGGTATCTCTTGACTTCCAACGTTTGCATTCCAGACCCCTAGGGTGAAAAGTGCAGTACCTTGAAAAGTATAGTAGTGCAGTACAACAACTGGCATCCAGGGACTGGCATCAGGTAAGAAGAGTTACTGACAGGAGAGGGGAGGAGAGGTGGGAAATGGAGGAGCTGAAGGATCATCAGCAGTAGGAGATGGAGGGAAGCTGAAATGTCACTCACAGCTGACGCTGAGGGTACAGGTTCTGCTTCCTTGCTGGAACCAGATGCGCGTTCACATCTTTGAAAGTTCACACTGGAAACCACTTTACTTCTGGTTAGTTTTGCCATTGTTGTGAGTCCCCAGGTCACTGGTCCTGAGATGGAGATTTGTGTGCAGAAAGTTTGCTGGGAAATGTTCTTTGCGGTGACCCTTGAAGGAGGGTGTGAGGAGCAGGACTGGGCATCGGGGGAAGCTGAACAGAAGGCCACTGGGGCAGAGGCTTCAGCCCATCTGGCGGGTGCTTAGGAGCCCAAGTGAAGCAGAGAGGGGGCCTTTGCACCCCTGAGCAGTGGTTGATGTGGCTGCACTGCCAAGGCGGGTCAACTCAGACCAGGCAGCTACCTCCCTGGAGGTCAGCTCCTTGGCAGGATGGGGGCCCAGGGACGAACAGCAGTGGCCAACTCACTGGACAGCTGGGCAGGGAGCACCCCACTTCTGGAGGAGCATCTATGCTGCCCCCACTGCAGATGTGGCATCCATTCCAATGATCCTAAACATCTGCTCATTTTCTGAGTATTTGTTCAATTTCAAATTCTCTTCTGGGACTCATTTTTTAAAAATTAATATTTGTTGTATTTCCTGAAAGAGATTAGGAAATTATTGACTTCTTAAATGAAATTGTCTCCTGAGGCCAAATACCCTAAATTGTCTTCTAGGCTGATGTACAGAGTGAGTTTGTTTATTTTTCTCGAAGTATAGCTAATTTATAATGTTGTGTTAATTGCTGCTGTACAGCAAAATCATTCAGTCACACACACATATACACTTTTAAAAAAAAGAACAATATTCTTTTCTACTATGGTTCATCCATAGTTTACATATATTTTTCTCCACCTTCTGGTTATTACACAGTCTGACTGCTAATGCCAGGAAAGGCTTCACTGACTTCCATATCTTGAATTAGGACTAAACCACAGAGGATACATCTTGTCAGCAATAGTTTTAGTTCATCAAGAAGCTGGAGAGGTTGGATTCTTTTACACTTATTGGAAATATTTAAGTAATAATATTACAAAATGACAAATATTTGCGTAGTCTCCTATTTCCTTAGTTTGCTGCAATCTCTGTTTCTCCCTTATCAACCTAAAAAATTAAAAGTAAATGTCAGTGTTCAGCATCCAGTGAGACAAACAACAGGAGAAATAAAGGATCCTTCTTACTCTACTAGAAGTTTTAAAAGGGCACATGGCCCCTTTCATTCTTATGAAATATATGGTTATTTTATGTGCTATTCCAAAATAGCATATAAAAAGTTCTAATTTTATACAAATGCATAAAAATTGGCTCAGGGAGCCCGGATTTGAGGGGAAACACAGCCCCGCCCTCAGGGAGCCCCAGTGGCAGAGGGACTGAGCTCTGCCCAGAGCCCCAGCCTGAGAGAAGCAGCAGCCCAGTTCCAAGGAGCCCCAGTCTGAGGGGAGACCTCACCCTGCCTCAGGGAGCCCCAGTCTGAGGGGAGACCCCACCCTGCCTCAGGGAGCCCCAGTCTGAGGGAGACCCCACCCTGCCTCAGGGAGCCCCAGTCTGAGGGGAGACACAGCCCTGCCCTCAGGGAGCCCCAGTCTGAGAGGAGACCCCACCCTGCCTCAGGGAGCCCCAGTCTGAGGGGAGACACAGCCCTGCCTCAGGGAGCCCCAGTCTGAGGGGAGACACAGCCCTGTCCTCAGGGAGCCCCAGTATGAGAGGAGACCCCACCCTGCCTCAGGGAGCCCCAGTCTGAGGGGAGACCCAGCCCTGCCTCAGGGAGCCCCAGTCTGAGGGGAGACACAGCCCTGTCCTCACGGAGCCCCAGTCTGAGAGGAGACACAGCCCTGTCCTCAGGGAGCCCCAGGCTGAGGGGAGACACAGCCCTGCCTCAGGGAGCCCAGTGATCCTTAGTTTGCTGGGACTCTCCCCTTCTCCCAGTACTCACCAGTTATGTGTCTTATCCCCTCCTCATGGCCTCAGGGAAGGGCTTCAACAGGACCCCCCCACACATCTAGTTCTGGGCCTTTCACAGTTACAAAGCCCCAGTAGGTAGAAGAGGGATCCTCCTATGAAAGCTCAGTCCAGAGACAGGATCGGCCGCTGAGCCAGGAGACCTGCTCCAGGGTCGGGATGGAGCAGACTTCCCAGAGCTGTCATGAGGTCGCTCCTGTTGAGAGCAGGTGCAGGCGTAGGGTGCAGGCTGGGGTCCCTTGAAGGGGTCGGAGGGGCCGCCTGGAAGTGCAGAGAAGCTGAGAACGGCAGACGCTGCTTGGAGCTGAAAGCAGCCGGTCAGGGGAGACCTGCAGGAGAAGATTCGCCTGGAGGAGGGAGGTTGCCACAAGAAGGAGCCAGGGCTGGGGAGGGGGGCTGTCCGTGTTGCCCATGGACCGGCCCAGAGGGCATGAGGCCAGATACCGGTGGCACTGTGGGGGACTCCCCCTCCCTGACCTCGTCCCCTTTCCTCATCTTGGTAGGTCTGGCCGAGGAGCAGGCGCAGGCAGTGTGGGCAACCCTGCGGGGCTGGCATCCTGCCGGGGGCATGACCTCCCAGGGGGAAGGCCGGTGATGGAGGCCCGGGTCACATTTCTGGGTCGAGAGTGTTTACCTCAGTTATAAGTAACTGGAAAAGTCGGAGGAACAGCCCAGGTTTTCAGGCTGGAGACAAAAATGGTTTTCTCCTGTTTCCCCACATCGGGCTTGTTTAATAATTCAAAACTTCTTATTTTTAACTTGTAAATATGGGAAATATTTATTATTCCTAGCAATTTCTGCTGTAATTAAAGAAAATTGAGAAGCCAAACAATGTGCAAAAGAAACTTCCTAAATGATGGCTTCTGAAAAATGTCAGGATGATGGTGATGACAACGATATGTGTGTGTGTAACCAGTGAGTGCTTTTCCCTTTTCCCCGTTTCAGAGTCGGGGGCATGAAGACATGCACTTCTGTTTTAACAGACACATCTTTGCAAGCATCTTAAACACTTCCGGCCCCAACCTAACTGGGCTGCTGCCTATACCCTCCAAGTAGGATGAAATTAGTGGGAAAGTCCATCACCTGTTCCCATCCTGACTCCCAGGATGTGGGTAACAGGCTCTTGAAACCTCCGAAGAGCTCCTTTGCTAGGTTCCCACTGGGGCTCATTATGGGAAAAGGAAACTTTTCATGGTTTTTCGGACAGGTTCAGCTTAGCTAATGAAAAACAGAAGGGGGAGTCAGTCCAGGGCAGGAAGCCGAGGAGACACAGCACCCACCTGAAAATGTGTGAGACTAGGTCTTTGGAAATAGAATATACTAGGTTAAAAAAATTAGTTTTTAGGCCTTTCTCATCGCAGCTATAAAATGAAATATTAACTAGCGAAATGTGCTTCTACTTATAGTCCAAAACAGTGTGCTGTGAACGAAGGTGGTGATGTTGCCATTTTGGATGGTCCCTTCGGCCCGGCTAGTGTGGGTTGCATTGATTGTCCCCATTCTCTCAGCACCAGTCCCCTTTGTGTTGGATGGCGTGTTGCCATGGTACCATCAAGAAGCACCTTCCTGCCATACACCCGTTAGTGGACTTTTCTATTCTCAGGATCAGGAAGCGGGTGGGCAGGGAGAAGAAGATCATTTGACGACTTAAATTGATTGAATAAGTCCCACAAATGTGGATGGAATCATGGTGAATGTATCTGCATGCCGAGGAGCGAAAAATATTCACCCATGCACACTGTGCTCCAACTGTGCATTTCAGAATTATCTATTTATCTTTTCAACTTTGGCTTGAACTTTCCAGTGCTTGACCCAGTACTGGAGTTGGCTTCAGAGGATTTAGAAGATTTTCTTATTAGATCTTATCTGCCAGTTGACACTGTACTGTTTCCTATAGGATATCACTTTTGCAAATAAAAATGATTTAGTGATTTAAAACATTTTTCCACGTATCCTAAACAATCATTTCTCTGTAATTATTCATCATTGTGAGCATTGCTTAGCTTTTAAGGATGTTTACTGATTGCTTCAGTAGGTTGTTCTTATTTTGGTAGGTCTAGTTTTAAAAATTTTACAGAGTCAGCAAAATCCCTCCAAATCACTGTCTCTTTGATTGACTAAATGAAATAATTATATTTCTATTTATAATAATTCTATTTTTATTCATTGTAATAATTAATTCTATTTCTTTACTTTTATCGCCCTCTATGTTCTATTTTGGAAAAAAAATCAGTTAAGCCTTTAAACTTGAAGAATAGCTTTTCTCAGGCATTTCTCTTAAGACAAGGTGAAGATGTGGAAAGGAGGATGATTTAGAAGGGGTATAATGCTGGTAGCATTAGATTGTCTGAAGAAAGGACAGGAATAAAATACGGCAAAGAGTGAAAATAATCTATTAAAGACGTTCTCTATGTCTTAGAATATTTTCACCAACAGGATGAGGGATATATTTTTAGATGGATGTTATCATTCTGCTTTGACACCTTTTTTAGATGCTGTATAGCACTTATTTTTCTTCTTCTTTTTTTCTATGTAACATTCATTTTTCTTCTTAAAATCTAAAGCAGGAGCCAGTCCTTTGGTGATCTCTCAGATAATAGATTCAACAGCAGCGACCAAAGAAATGCCTGAGAGGTTTTCATGAGAAATCAGAGAAGCTACATGCACAGTAAGGATTTGGTTGTGACTGTTGGAAGGGTGATTCCTCTGATTCTGCTGTCAGCAGTTTGCATCAGGTTTCCAGCCATGTCTCTAGAGACACTCCAGGTTACTGACATTCCAGGAGTGACAAACAGACACGGCAATGCTTCACCGCAGAGCTATCCATGCAGGAGCCTGTTGCCACCTCGCCACTCAGAAGCCTTCTTCTAGGTGGCAAGTGGCCTCATTGGATATCAGCATATGTATGTGTGCATGTACATCTGTGCATATACATGCACATGTGTGCGCTGTGGTGTGTGAGTTGAAATAATTTATCCATTGCAATCGATTTCTCTGGACCCACATATTTAGAAGCTACTAGTTATTTTTAGGATGCAAGAATAAAGTTCTCTTAGTTTGACAGTACAATACAGAGTTTAACATCTGAAGTGGGGTGATTGAGTCTCCACTTATTCGCAGAAACACATCTTTATTTGTCAATCGCTTTGCATATATCTGCCTAATTTGGAGATGGCAAGGGCAGAACTGGCTCCAGAGGTGGTGGCCCTGTCTTGGTCTGACATCTATTACTGACTGGCTGTGTGTCCTGAGGTAGGTGGCGTAACTGCTCTGTGCAATTCCTCCATACAGAATCTTTGGGAAACAAGAATATTCCCCTTAAGTTTTTCAAGCTCTTGAAGTGCCGGTCATTTAGAGGAACGACATAAAAACAGACTGCCACTCTCAGTGAGTTTTATATAAACTTTTCAGGAAGCCACACCTGCGATGACGATGCTTTGTTTCCATCTCGATAGCTTTCTCCTCTCTTGACACCCTCTTCCCTTCCGCTCTTCTTTTAGAAAATACTGTTCCCTGCAAAGAAAATATTTACTTCCTTACTATTTTGGTGAATTTCCTTCTAGGTAAATTGCAGCTATTTGTGAAGAAAAATACAAGTGTTAGAAAATAAAATATAACAACTTAGAATAAAGAAAACTCTTAATTTATTACCTGGGTGGTTTGCAGAGTTTTTTAAGTTGCTACTTTAATAAATACAAAAGTTAGAAAATACAAAACACAGGCTACTGTTGATTAAGAGCTAATTGTGTCCCTAATGGTAATTGGAATATTATTTTTAAGAAACAAAAGCAACTCCTTAACAGTTTCCTAGGCTATTGCATCTACCATGCAGACAAACAGAAAGCAGCCTTGATGTGAACACAGTTATTTCTCAGAGAAACACATTCATAGATATTCCCATTTGCAGAAATTCCCCTGGCATCATCAGTATTGGCTCAGATATTCCTCTTACACATAAATATGTAAACCATACCCTGAGGTTTACAGAAAAAGCAACAGCCTCTATTTTGTGTGCTTGTCCTTGGGGAGAAGCAGAGCTGATATGTGAACATTAACAGCGAGGATTCACTTTTCAAAAGTAGCTCAGCTCCAAATTCTGAGTCAGAAATAATTTTCTAGTTGAGTGGTTCTCAGCTTTTCCAAGGATTGAGGACACCCTTTTCACATCTAAAAAGAGTTGCAGACTTCTTGTAAAACAAAGCGAAATTAAACAAAGCGAAATCACACAAAATCCTGGTAGAATCATTATATTTTCATTGCATTCAATTGAAGAAATAAAATGATAAAAGAGTTACTATGAATTTGGTAATTCTTTAAGAAACTTGTATTTCTTTTTCTCCTTTCCCTTGATTTCCTTCTATATTCATGTTGACTTTTTAGTTATATGTATATTTTGATATGTCACCTCAAATTCTTTGTGGGGAGAGTATAGGTGTTAAAAAGGAAAATCAGGGACTTCCCTGCTGGTCCACTGGTTAAGACTGAGCTTCCAATATGGGGGCACAGGTTCGATTCCTGGTCATGGAGCTAGGATCCCACAGGCTGTGCAGTGTGGTCAAAAAAAAAAAAAAATCAAGAAAAAAAAGTTAATTTAGGAATTCTTATTGGGTAAGTTACTTTGTAAATGTAGGAATAGTTAATATTTAAACTATTTAAAGCTGCAAGTGCACAGAGCTTAAGAAGTTGGGCAAATGTACAGGGCTTCCAATAAAAACTTGGCAGTCTACTGTATATGTCCCAATTTCCACTCCTTAGCAACAACCACTTCCAACCAAGTGAGATTTTTTTTTTTTGAGATTTATTCCCATATCCCTATATGGCAGATTTCTGTTATTACTTCTTTGTTACAACTTTGCTATTACTAAACTTTGACAGTTTTAGTCATAATGGATTGATTGATAGTCTTGCTTGATATTTTTTCTTTTTACCTACCATCCATTTTGACTTTTTGCCTTCCCCATTCCCTCCTAATACAGTTGTACAAAAATTTTGGTTAAAAGAATATTCAATGCTATTATTTTTTGCTATAAAAATGCTATTTGAAGGTTAGAGAGGGATTATTGGGAGTTTGGGATCAGCAGATGCAACCTATTATATATCGATTAGATAAACAACAATGTCCTGCTGTATAGAAGAGGGAACACTATTTAATATCCTGGGATAAACAATAATGGAAGAGAATGTGAAAAAGAATGTATATCTGTATATCATTGAATCATTTTGCTGTACAGCAGAAATTAAGACAACCTTGTAAATCAGCTATATTTCAACAAAATAAACAAAAAATAAAAACGCTATTTTACAGACAAGGGAAGTGGCATACAATGGTCACTTTTTCTCTCTTGTAAAGTGCTTTATTTTCCTTGGAGTTAATAATTATTTGCTCCATTATCTTATATGCTTGTCACCAGTTTAGTCCCATATTCTGTCAGTTGTCCAAATGTAATCAGTCACATAAAGTTCTATCTCATTGTCTTGAAGAAATCCCTTGCTATTTCCCAGTTTGCTCTATACTCCCTAATTGCTCTCAAGACCTGTTTCAGAATCAGTTCTTCATGAGCTCCCTGCACCATCTTCCTGGTGACTTTTTTTCACTCTGATGCTGGATTATCTGTGTTTTACTTCCTTTGTCTTCCTGTTTCTTGGTTTATTTCCTCGTTTTGGTGGAACATATCCTTTGGGCTTCCTTGGTAGCTCAGATGGTTAAAAATCTGCCTACAATGCAGGAGACCTGAGTTCAATCCCTGGGTCAGGAAGATCCCCTGCAGACGGGAATGGCAACCCACTCCAGTATTCTTGCCTGGAAAATCCCATGAACAGAGGAGCCTGGTAGGCTACAGTCCATGGGGTTGCAAAGAGTCGGACATGACTGAACGATTAGCATGCACACACATCCTTTGGTAGTTTTCTGAGAAAAGATTTTTCAGGCTTAGCTTATCAGAACATATATATATATATTTAATTTTATTGTAACATTTAATCAATAGTTTGAGTACATAATTCTAGTTTGGAAATTATTTTCCCTTGTAATTTTGACTTCTCGTTTCCAGAGTTTTTGTTCGGTTTTCCAATGCCATTCTGATTCTTGATCTTTTGCAAGAAAAAAAGTGAAGCTTTCACAATCTTCTCTACCTTCCTGTTGTTCTGAAATTTCACAATGCTACAGCATCATGTAGATCTATATTCGTCTATATATTAGAATTATGTGCACTTTTAAGGTGAAAATTAATATTCTTCAAATATGGGGAACTGAAAAAATTATTATGTTGATTACTTACTTTTTTGTTTCTCTGTTCTCTCTTTTTGGATTTTCTATTACTTGGATCTTTTGAGCTACTGGATTTCTCCTTCTCTATTTTTTAATTTCTATTTTCCACATTTTTCTTTTTACTTCCTGGAAGATTTCTTCTTCCAAGTTTTTTATTTCTGCTATTGCATTTTTGATTTCTCAGAGCTCCTTTTTTCAGAGCTCCTTTTTTTCCCCAAGTATGTTTTTTGCATACTTAAAAGAATAGTGTCCTGTCCTTACTTCATGAGTGTAATAGGTTCTCTTATCTTTTTGAGGATATTCATGCTATTTTGTGAGGAATTTTTTTTTTCTTCCTGCATTACATCTATCTCCTAGAAGTTACTTTTTTTCTTGTTATTTGCTCTGATCTGTCTTTCATTAGAGACAGTTTCCTCAAATGTCTGGTGATCCTTACTTGTCTGCTTACTCTTTTTAATTTTTAATTTTTTGTTGTGTGCCTCATGGCTTGCAGAATCTTAGTTCCCTGACCAGGGGCTTCACGGCAGTCAAAGTGAGGAGTCCCAGCCATGGACCACCAGGGAGCTCCCTAACTGCTTATTTTTCGGTGGGGCATTAAGCTGACTGGAAGCTCTGTTTGCATGAATGGGGCCGGTTGATATCTTTGTTCTGTAGGGCAGTCTGATAATGTCAGTATCTTTAGGACTTTTCTACTGGACGGATGTGAATTTCCAGAGTAGTTTCCTTTCATTTTGTCCCCCTAAAATGCCTGTATCCTGTCTCCAGTAACCTGGTGGGGTGATGGTGCTGGGGTAGGTGTCTCAAGTTCCATATGTTAGCTTTTTTCTTCATTCTACTTACTTGGTTGCATAGCATAATTTTTCTTGGGTGTTTTTCGATGTAAAGAGAAAAACAAAAAGCCTCCAAGCCCTGGGGGAATTTTTCAGAGTTTGGGCTGAATGTTGAGACTGATGATGTCATACAGCAAAGGGATGTGAGAAGGCTCGGTAGTCACATAATGGAGATTTCTGAGCGAGCGGGCCGGCTCTCATGCAGGTGCAGAATGACCTGAGCTAGCAGGGGAAAGAGCCTGGCCTTTCCTTTTGTGGTCAGAGGGGTGAGCTGGGGAAAGCGCTCACAGGCAGAGAGAATGCTGTGGTTTGAATCGTCCCCCTATACAAGCAGGGAGCACCCAGGCTTCTCAGATGCCAGGATAAGGGGAAGAGGGAGGGGTGAAGTTTGAGAGGATTAAAGGAATTTTTATGTATTGAGGTATAGGGAAGTCATTCTGGCTTAGACATGAGTTAACTTGAATCTGATGCTAACTACAATAGCTTGTTTGTGGCATATCAAATATACATCGTACATCTGCTTTAATTATTAAAGAAAAGTAAAGAAATCCATGTTAAAAATAAAGATTAAATGCTCCTTTTCCCGGGAACTCAATGCCAGTCCTCTTTGGATGATAAGTCTCCCTTTGTAGGTGCCAGGGCCCTGCTGGATACGCTGTATATGCTCTGCGTCTGCTTTTGAAACCTTGAAGTGTTTCCCTGACTTGTTTAATGTTCTTTATTTGGACGAGATAGAACACTGTGCTGTAAACCCTGCTCCTTGGGAGCAGTTTCTCAGAGTAATCTGGAAAGTGAGTTTCCTGGCTCTAGTCCTCATTTTGACTCAAACTTTTTTCTATTCTTTTTTTTTCAGAGTTCATTAAATTTTATTGGACTAAGCAGAGGAAAAAGCAGCCTCCATTTTTTCATAGCATATTTTACATGTTTGCAGAAGCAAAGAGTTCTACTAGGAAAAGGGGATGTAGTTGATATTGACAAACATAAAAAAATGATTATATATTGATGGCTCCTTCAGACATATTTTAAATTGCTTTGGATATATTCTTTCTTAATTTTATTTTTAAAAAATCTTTATTGAAGTAATTTTGTTGATTTACAAAATTGTATTAGTTTCAAGTGTACAGCAAAGTGAATTAGTTATATACACACACTCATATATATCTTTTCTTTTATTACTGATTGCTTATTGATTATTTTCATCGACAGAGAGCTGCCAGCAGTCAAACATTCAAGATAGAGTCAGACACTGCTATATTTAAAATGCATGACCAACAAGGTCCTATTGCTGAGTTCATGGAACTCTGTTCAGTGTTACATAGCAGCCTGGATGGGAGGGGGTTTGGGGAGAATGGATATATGTTTACATATGGCTGAGTCCCTTCACGGTTCACCTGAAACTATCACAACATTGTTAATTGGCTATACCCCAATACAAAATAAAAAGATTTTTTTTTTAAAGATAAGTCAACCACTTTTAATACATTCAGCAAGTGCTATCACCCAAATAAAATACCAACTCTGAACAGAAAAAAAAAAAAGAGGGAGTCAGAATTCTCCTTATAGGAACACTCTGAACAGAAGACAGTACAAATGTCTTAAAGATGATACAGAAAATGTTACTAAGGGAGATGGCCCTGCCCAAGCCCAAGAGAGGGAACAGCTTATTTAAAAGCTCGGTTCTCTCTGTGGGGCTGATGCTGAGGCTAGGAGTTGAGTCGAGTCTGTTAGGAAAACTTGTTCAAAAACCTTTTAGGCAGTGGTTTTCAGAGTGCAGTGTCTTCTGGGAATTAACAAATGCAAATTCCCAGGCCCCACCCTGACCTACTGAATCTGCAGCTCTGTGGGTGAGGCCAGCACCCTCTGTTTGAACAAGCCTGCCAGGTGATGCCAACACACAAGCTCCAACCGAGAACCCCAGGCGGAGAGTCTACAAGTTAAGACAGGTCCAGGAAGCAGCCGGAGAGCTAACCGGCACGACGTCATGAAGAAACAGGACTTGAAAATTTTCCACTGGCAGGTGGAAAAAACAGGTCACTGCTTCTGAGAAGGGTGAGTGGAGGGAAAGTGTTCACAGAGGAGAGAGGAGCCCAGCCTCATGGCAGAGGCGAGGCGCTGAGGGGGAGAGAGTTGGAAAGAATTTCCAGGAGGTAGGGGGAGACCAGGGAACCAAGAGTGGATAGCGTGGTGCTCTCTCCAGGTGTCCTGGGTGGTAGCGTCCCTCCCTGAGTAGACGCCAGTCGTATATACACGACCAGCTTGTGTGGTGCAGTGGGGAAGGAAGGGGAAGATGGCAAAGGGAAAACTTCCATCCCTCTCTGGGTAGGGAGGGTACATTAAAGATTATTTTATTATAGTTGACATAGTAATACAATGTTGTATTAGTTTCAGGTCCACAGCAAAGTGACTCAGTTACATATGTGTTTTTCCATATACTTTTCCGTTATAGTTTAGTCACAGGATATTGAATACAGAGAAGGGGACGACATAGGATGAGATGGTTGGATGGCATCACTGACTCAATGGACATGAATTTGAGGAAACTCTGGGAGTTGGTGATGGACAGGGAGGCCTGGGGTGCTGCAGTCCATGGGATCGCAAAGAGTCAGACACGACGGAGTGACTGAACTGATTGAACTGATTGAATACCTGTGCTATATGGTAGGACTTTGTTGTTATCCATCCATACGTATGTATCTGCTAATCCCAAACTCCCAAACCATCCCTGCCCCCATCTTGGCAACTACAAGTCTGTTCTCTATGTAAATTTGTTTCTGTTTCAAAGTTGCAGTCATTAGTGTCATACTTTAGATTTCACATATAAGTCTTGGACTGACTTCACTTAGTATGATAATCTCTAGGTCCACCCATGGATCTGCAAGTGGCATTATTTCATTATTTTTTATGGCTGAGTAGTATTCCATTGTATATACATGCCACATCTTCTTTATCCATTCATCTGTCTATGGACATTTAGGTTACTTCCATGACTTGGCTGTTGTAAATACTGCTACTTTGAACATGGAGGTGAATGTATCTTGTTGAATTATAGTTTTGTCTGGATATATGCCCAGGAGTGGGATTTTAGGATCATATGGCAACGCTATTTTTAGTTTTTTGAGGAATCTCTATACTGTTTTTCATAGTGGCTGCACCAATTTACATTCCTACTAACAGTGTAAGACAGTTCCCTTTCCTCCACAGAGATGGTACATACTTTTTATTTTTGCTTACTAATGTGTTCCCCAATGCATTCAGTATCCACTGACTGACTGACTACATAAATGAGGTGTCTGAGTATTTTTAGAATCTATGGCGGGGACCTGGATTAGTTAAAAACAAATTTTTTAACTAATTTGTTGCTGTGGGCATCTTATGCATTAAAAATAGAAATAAAAAATAATTGGCATCCATTTGATTTTCCTCCATGAAAATGGTATGTAAATTCCTCTAAAATATACCTGTATCTATAAATGGGGCTTCCCTGGTGGCTCAGCTGGTAGTTAATCCCCTTACCAGTGCAGGAGATGTGGGTCTGATCCCTGGGTTAGGAAGATACCCTGGAGAAGGAAATGGGAATCCACTGCAGTATTCTTGCCTGGAAAATTCTATGGACAGAGGAACCTTCTGGGCTACAGCCCATGGGGTTGCAAAGAGTCAGACATGACTGAGCACGCACCTACATATAGTATCTACATTTTCCTTGAAAATTGATAAAATGAAGCCTACTCCTATAGACAGATGTCTTATAAGCTTCTATAATAGTTTTCCTCATACTTTAAAAAAGTTAAACATTCTGATTAAGGAATACTGGAAAATAAATATAATGCAAAGAACAACTGAAGTTACTCCCAGCACCGCCCCTAGAGGTGAACAGAATCCCTTGGGGTTTTAGGGCTGAGACCCTTGTGGTTGGCACCCCCACTTCCCTGAACCCCCTGCTCCCCCAACGTCCAGCTCAGGGTCTTATTCTTTGCACACTTATTTACTGATTTAAACCAAAGCATCAGCATCAACTGTCGTCTTTCACCATTTTAAGTACTTCTCCATCATGGCCACTGTGGGAGAAAACAAAAAAAAGTCAAAGCTCCTTCCTTGAAGAATCCATGCTCTTTCTTCCAAGTGGGTCTTTTTCTTTCTTTTATCCATTAATTCTTAGTCTTCGTTAATCCCGCTTTGTGAATCCATCCATTCTTCTGGCTCCCATCATCTGAGGCTCCTCTACCAATTGTTTGATCTTAGCTTTCTTTTCTGTAACAATTTCACATTTGCCTTTTTGGGGTTTCTTTGTGCTCTATTACTTCGAAGTCTTTATGTCCAGAAGGGAATTCTGATTCCCTCCTCCCGGCTCAAAAATAAAGAATCAGCTCTTTGGATTTACCTGTTTGTGTCAGTAGCATCATCAGTCTTTTTGTCACTGATGCTGTCAACCAACTCCTCTCATCTCTGTTCTGGAACCACGGCCAGTTGGTAGTTTTTGTATGAAAGCACCTGTGCTCTTTTTTTTTTTTCCTTTCAGCCACACTGTGCAGCATGCAGAACCCCCAGCAGTGGAAGCGCAGAGTCTTAACCACTGGACCACCAGGGAAGTCCTTGTGCTGGTTCTTAACCCTTTTAATTTCTCATTCTTTTGTACCTAAATCACTGCAATTGTCCCATGAATGGCTTCCCCTCCAAGGCTCACTTCCAAGCACTGCAGAATTAACCTTCGTAAAGACACCACTCTGTCCATCATTCTCTTGTTGAGGAGCCTCTGGGGGCTTCCTGTTGTCCTAAGGATGAAATCCACCATCCTCGTCCTGGTGCCTGGCTCTCCCATCCTTCAACCTCGTCCTCCCCTATTTTCCAGTGAAAAAACATCCCTCTGACTAGGTTGTCCTGGATCCAGTCCCTGGAATCCCACATTTCCTCTTCCAGTCTTGGTTCAGATGCTTATATTTTCTCCAGAAAACCTTTTCTGATTCACCAAGCCACAGCCATTTCCCCCCAGTTTGAATTTTGGAAGCCCTTCCTATCCCATGTATTTTGTTCCTAATTATAAAATTACAGCTTCTCTGCATGGAACTGAGTTCCTACTATGTGCTCAGCACTGTTCTAAGTTGTTCTTAATTTACTTACTCATCACACGGTCAATGGAGTAAGTCCAGTTATCACCTCTATTTAACAAGTGAGGGAACGAACATGGACAAGTGAAGTCACTTACTCAGCGTCACAGGACGGTAGAACCAGGATTTAAATTCAAACAGTGACTCAGCATCTGCCCTCTTATCTGCTCATCACCCCTCTCAGTGTGTGCTGCCTTCCCCACTTTTACACGCTATCTGCGTGTGCACATTTGAATGCATGTTGTCTTCTGTACACCCCCCTGAAGGCAGGAACTTTAACTCATGCACGCTCCAGAAGTCCCAGCAGAAAGCTATGTGTGTCCATAAACATTGACTGTTTGAGTAATGATTTATGGAGACTGTTTTCCTTCCTGAGAAGATTTAGTTCGTTTTCATGAATTGAAAGGATAGTCTCAAAGACATTTGACTAAGTCATGACCAAAGGAAAGGTAAAATATCTGGGACTAAGCCAGTGTCCTGGCCTCAGTGCTTGGCTTCAGTGGAGTCTCATCGGTTCACACGTGACTCCCTGCTGAGGTCTGAAGAGTAATGAGGCTTGACAAACCTGCACGCTCTCCCTGTACTTTGCAGGGGCTGGAGAGTGAACTTGGCTAAGGCCTGCATGTCCGCAAATAAGAATGAACCAGCCTTGACTCTAGAAGTTGCAGCTGAATGGCCAGCATTGAAAATGCAGTGACTCTTTTCCACTGTTTTTTTTTTTCCCTCTCTTCTCTTTTGAAGCCAAGCGTGAGTTGTGAGAGAAAGGTTGGATACAATTTTTCTGTGTTCTCAGCGGGGCCCTGACTGACAAGCTGCCTGAGAAAAATTCCTCCAGAATGCCCTGCGTACCAGGAGAAGGCAAACAGACAGACTGGTGATGGAGAAGATATGTCTCAACCCACTGAATTGTGTCACACACTTCCTTAAAGCTCCATCACTAGTTGTGTCTTTTGACTGTTTTCTCTTCCTAGAATGACATGTCTTCAGAAGCTTTTCCAGGTTGCTCATATGATTTATCAGTTTAGGTAAAATAAGGATAGCTGTCTTTCTTAAGAGCCATTCACTTTTAAGGAGTGGATACGGACCTCAAATTACATGCCAACTGAATATCGAATAGCGTTTTCTGGTATTTTTCAAGGACTTTATAAATGAAAAGAATCACCTGTACTTATTCTGTGATTCTTAACCCACATGAAATTTGCCTTTTACAAAGCCCTTAAAGACACATCTATGTTTTTTTCTTTTTTTTTTGGTTGTACCGTGCAGCTTGTGGGATCTTACCTCCCTGGCCAGGGATTGAACCCTGGCGCTGGCAGTGAAAGGACCAAGTCTTACCCATCAGGGTATTCCCAGAAACATGCACACTTTTAAATAAATAAATTGTTATTTATTTGGGGTTATGAACTAGGTCTGCTGGGCATAGAGTTGGGGCTAAACAAGCCTGGGCCTGGTTCCTGCCCTGCAGGCATTTGACCTCTGGCTGTGAAGGCCAGGCTGGGGCTGAGGCCCTCTGTGAGCTCAGAAATCTCCGCCTTTGCTTACAATCTACCCGACTTGATTTGATTTCTGGGATTGTTTCCCCTGTGGACCTGGAGGTAACCACTCCTGAGGCGGCTGGTTGTGGTTTACACACCGGGCACCTGACTGGCACTTTGCAAGTTTGCGCAGTGCCCAGTCCACACATCAGTACATGATGGCCCTGAACACTGTGTCTAGATGATTATTGTAGACCACCAATCTAATTTATTCTGTGTTGGCATCACTGCTTTCATACTCAGAGTTCTGGAGGAGGTTAAGTTCTTACTTCTATCCCTGAGGACTAACCCTATAAGATACAGATGAAAGAAAAAGAAAAACCAGAAGCTTATTTTAAATACAAGACAATAATAAACTACAGATTAGATGACTTGGAAGATGCACTGTCAAACTTCAGAGGTGGAACCGTAATAGTGGAGACACGGCCTAAGAGTCAGAATGTTTAACTTCTATTGGTTCGGTTTATAATATGTTGACCCTTGAGGGGATTATTTAACTTCTTGGAGCATCTAAGAGGGACGTACATGCTTTCCGGGCTGTCACAAAAGAATCTGAAAGAGAACAGATATGTGTATATGCAAAACTGAATCACTTTGCTATACACATGGCGCTAACACAGCATTACAAATTAACTATACTCCAATCTAAAATTTTAAAAAATTGCTATACCAAGTGATTAAGATAAATGTGCAGAAAAAGATGGCCATCCATGATCAGAATTTTTTTTGTATTGTTTTGTTTTGTTTTGGCCCCAGTGCACCGCATTGTCGGGTCTTAGTTCCCCGACCAGGAATTGAACCTGTGTCCCATGCATTGGGAGTGTGGAGCCTTAACCACTGGACTGCTAGGGAAGTTCTGTGTTTGCATTATTTTGAATTTAGGATATCACAATGTTTTTAGAAACATATCACATTTGTAACAACAACAAAAAAGAGTGTACCAGAGACAGAGGTAGACAAAAATGCAACAGGCAGCAGTAAGGTCCAGTCTTCACCGAGAAGGATGTGGGAGCAGCCTGAGAAGGTGAGTCCTGAGATGGGATTACATTTTGCATTTTACTGTGCATTGAACTGAAGGAAGGAGTCGTAATTTGCAACCCTCTCTGCCTCCAACACTTAGCACATAGTGATGAACTCTGTTTTTGAGATGAATGAAAAAAATAGATGAAACTCACAACTCCAGAGAAAAATAGAACATACACCGATCCAAGCTCTCAAATTTCCCAAATCAACAAACCTCTGCTTAGAATGCTTACTGTATGCCAGCCATACCTGGGCCCTGAGTGTACAGCAATGCACAAAACAGAGCAGGCTTTGCTTTTAAACAGTGTGCTGTGCTGGCATAGCAAAAAGATATGTAAAAAATAATTAAAGTATTATAAGGTGAAATCTAGGTGCATAATTAGGAGTCTGACAATTGCTAACTTTACAATTATTCAATACATTGAAATCCACATGCATAAAACTTACCTCTAAAGGGAGTTTTTAGAACAAAATTAGCGTTGATATGATTTGTCACTCTTTTTCTCCTGTAAGAGAGGCTTGTTTGTACATTCTTTATGGTGTCTATTTACAGAGACCCAATGTGTGATATACAAAGGACAAATTTTCCCAGAGAACATCTAGCAGTATTATCAGCTTGAAGTTATTTATCTTTGAAGCATTCATTGAACACTTACTAAATTGTAAGGAGATGCCAGACTCTGCCTTTAGAAATCACTCTTCAATACAGTCCCCTAAACACATGTCCTTGAAATGTGGCTAGTTCAAATTGAGATGTGCTATAGATATAGAACAGACCCTGGATTTTGAAGACTTATTATGAAAAAAAAGGGAACTATCTCTTTAGTAATTTTATATTGATTACATATTGAAATGATATTATTTTGGATTCATTAAATATAATATATTAAGATACAATTTATCTGTTTCTTTTTGCTGTTTAAAATGTGGCTACTAGAATATTTACAGTTATAAGAGGAACTTATATGTGTGTCTTCTATTATCTTTCTGCTGGATCTGCTGCTTTAGAAGTTAATAGGCTAGTAGACAGATGCACAAGCAAATCATCAGACAGACACGTGCTTTAGGAAAGCAGGGATGAAGCGCAGAGGAAGGCGCAGGCCTTTCCCTGGTGAGAAGGGGGAAGGAGGGCAGATCTGGACGACAGAGAAGCGTAAATAAGGCGGGGAAGAAAGCCTGGTAGCTTCAAGGATAGCTCTGCCTTCAGCGGACAGAGGAAACAACCTCGCGGCACCAGCAGGAAGCTATAGGAATAGTTGTCGTAGTTTCCTATAATATAGTTAAAATTACGTGTCGCTTATTTATAACGTTAGTATTTGCAGATCTTGCCATCTCAACGACAAGACTCTTAGAGAAATTACCCAACTCGCATGGCTGTATTATCTAAAACACCACTAGATGGCACTGTGCTCTAGGACGGAAAAGCAGGTAGGTCAGGAAAAGGGGCGATTTCTTGGCTGTCTCAGCGGCTTAAGTTTTTCAAGAGTACGCTTATCATTTTTGAGCATGCAAACCTGATACATACGTGTCTATTTAATTAGATACATCTATACCTAATACTGCACTAATACATGACGTCCGTCATAAAACGTACATATAGGAAAACTGAAGTATGGAAGACGATGATGAAAATTTAACTGAAGCCCTAGATTTTTTCCTCCACTCTGGTGGATTATTTTGGAGAAGGCAATGGCAGCCCACTCCAGTAATTCTTGCCTGGAGAATCTCATGGACGGAGGAGCCTGGTGGGCTACAGTCCAGGGGGTCACAAAGAGTGGGACACGACTGAGCGACTTGGCATTTTTGGGGTTGTGTGCATCTCCCTGGGTGTGTGTACCTCACTTCGGAGAACATGGATCAATTTCATGATTTTTATCATGATTTTTTTTTTTTACATGTCAACCCTTTTAAAGTAATGAAATTAAAGACTAAAATGAGAAAAGGTCAAGACTTGGCTGCCTGGAGATGTTTATCATTTTCCATTTAAACCAAATTTCACCTAACATACCAGAATAATGAATGAGTTAAAACAGCAAAGCAAATACTATGGAAATTTTTCTGTTATATATTTTGTTGTTTAAAAATCAGGCTAAAAAATTTAAAAAGTGACAACAAACGAAGCAAACCAAAGAAGGACACACGTGATATAAATATTGCTGCTGGTCTGTGCCAAACAAACATAAAGAATTAGGTTAAAAAGAAAGAAACCCACCAAAAAACCCAAAAAAGGGGAATAATTCCTGACTTTATTAGAGGAACATAATTTCATTTTTGCCCCAGTTTCATAGAACTGTCTCTGTAGGAGCTTTTTGTTGTTTTGTAAAATATGATGGACTTCTGGATTTCAGAAAACAAGTGATCATCAGTGATCAGGTGACCCCACTGGTCAGGTGCTCCCTGCTGGTCCAATCAGCTGTGGATCCAGGGGCTGGATTGCAGACTGAAATCCACTCCCATGGTTGGGAGGTGGGATCAGATTTCAGAGAATAAGGATTATGAAGTAGACAACACCCTAGGAGTATTATTGAGAGAAGGATAATTCCAGGTAATTATATTTGTACCAGATTAATTTTTTGCTTTGTAAGACATTGCCATGGGCACTTGCCGTCGACCTGTGCAAGAATTAAATCGTGTGCTGCTGCTGAGATTCAACACTCTCTGAAAGGGGTACAGGATGGAGAGCAGAAAAGAGGCTCTGGGTGCTGGTGGTGGGGGTGGAAACTGTTAGAGCAGGTCTTCAGGTAGTTAGATATTGTCAGGAGCTGATTTTATGAGCCTGATTCTTGCATCTCCTCCTATCTAGAAAAGCACTAAAATCCTTCACGGTGAAGACTGCCTCGTGACTAGCAGAAACCTGCAAAAATATGTGCTTGATTGCGTGCACTCCCCTTCCACTGGAATCACATCTACACCGAGCTTTCCCCCTGCCTCTTAGGAACAGTTCCAGAGCTATCTGAGGTGCTATCTCCTGGTCCTAATTTTGCCCCACATAAAACTTAACTCCCAACTCTCACACTGTGCATTTTTAAAAGTAGAAAGGGCTTCCTGGGTGGCTCAGTGGTAAAGAAACTGCCTGCCAATGTAGGAGATGTGGGTTCCATCCCTGAGTGGGGAAGATCCCCTGGAGAAGGAAATGGCAACCGACTCCAGTATTCTTGCCTGGGAAATCGCAGAGGAGGCTGGCAGGCTACAGTCCATGGGGTTGCAAAAGAACTGGACGTGTCTTAGCAACTAAACCACAACAAATTGACAAGAAAGCTGGATTTAGGAGTTAGTAGCCCCTGTGATCACCGTGATGCTCTCCTGACCAGTTTGCTCATCAGTCAGAACTCACTGCGACTCAAACGGGAAACAGGGCTCCTTTCCTCTCGGCGTGGAATCCAACCACATCTCTCAGACCTCACAGGCTGCCTTGTGATGCCTCTCCAGATGCAGGTACTAGCTTTGCAGATGTTTTCAGTGCGTATAAGCCTCAGCTCAGTACAATTTAAATCCTCATTTCCATTCTAAGTTCCCCTTCCATCACCCACTGACCAGGCTGTTGTGCTGGGCTCTGGGGGTGGGATGTGTGTGTGTGTGTGTGACCACCTTCCTGCCTCCCACGCCTCCTCCCTCCTCCTTTCGGGTCTCTGAGTCCTCTGATTTGCTGAAGCTTCACGGAGGAAGTGCAACCGGGCACTGCTGCTCTTGATCACCCCTCCCACCATCTTTTCCAGCTACACAAAGACTAGCTCTCTCTCCAATACAAAGTTAATACAATAAAAAAGAAAGCAGAGAGTTTCAAAAAATAATCAATAAGAAAAAATTAAATTCAGAAGGAAAAAAAAAAAGCAGCAACAACCTAGCTCTCAAGTCTTCAGGGGCCCCTGGAAGCACCTCTGAGGGCCCAGGGCCTCCCTGCAGCCCAATTCCCACCAGCGATCTGGTGCCACCTCTTGCTGTCCTGACGCTGTTTGGGAGGCACCCCCAGAGACTCACCACCTCACAGTGCCCTTGCCCAGTGGACAGCTATCTTGGGTAGAGAACCAGCAAGAATTCTCAGCTTCAGCTGTCTTCCATGGTGCGCACTCGGCCCGTGGGAAGCCCAGCATCCCTGGCCAATGCCACCCACCTCTCCCCATCTCCCATTTCTGTCCACGCCACTCTTTCCTGTCTAAGGAAGCAGGCTAGCTAAGCTGGCAACCCACTGGGAGAGGCACCAGCTCCCCTTCCTGAGACCCCCTGTTTCTACAAAGGATTCTCTTAAAGTCTCCTTTGACTGGTTTCACTCAAGAGGTGAAGAAGCCACCCTCTTTTTCGCCTCCTCCTCGCATGCCAAGGGGTGGCCTTCCAGCTTGGGCAATTGCATCCTCTCAACCCTCCCCCTCCAGCCCGCAGTCATTATCACTGAGCACACAGCATCCTTTACATATTCACTTACTTAATCTGCATATCAGTGCAATCAGATATGTTTTAGGAGATGAGGAAGCTGAGACACTAAGAGGTTAAAGAGCTTGTGAAGGTCACACAGCAAGCAAATGGGAAAGCTGGGATTCAGAACTAAACAGTCTGTGTTTGGAGCCTGTGATCTTGGGCATGAAGCTTTCTGAGGTGTGTGTGGCAGGGATAAGAGCCAAAGGGTATATATGGTGTGGACCTGGGCTGTAGGCAACAGAGCAAGGTGACCATCTCTTACTAAGTCCCGGAAAGGGGCTGGCCTCAGTGTTTGTGGTCTTCATGAGCAGTCTACTCAGTTTTGAGCATTTTCTACTTCCAGGACAAGAGGAAGGTGATGTCTATAGGATCCCTAAAGGCATTTGTTACCTTAAGAGTCTTTAAAAAAATTCTTCATGTGGCAATATTTTAAAGCCGATCAGCCATGACTATATGCTATAAGGAGCCCTTAATGTAAAAGCATGATTGAGCACACGGAACACCTGGCTTTTCTTAATGTCCATGCTAAAGTTTTGATGGATGCATGAAGTTGTTAGTTTTTTCCTTTAATTTTATTATTATGTTTTAAAGGTTGGAATGTAGTTGATTTACAATAATGTGTTAATTTCAGATGTACAGCAAAGTGATTCAGTCTTATATATAATTTTTCAGATTCTTTTCTACATTATTATGAAATATTGATATAGTTACCTGTGCTGCACAGTAAGCCCTTTTTGTTTAATCTATTTTATATATAGTCGCATGTATCTGTTAACCCCAAACTCCTAATTTATCCCCCTCTCCTTTGCCCTTTGGTAACCATAAGTTTGTTTTCAATGTCTGTGAGTGTGTTTCTGTTTCGTACCTAGGTTCATTTGTATCATATTTTAGATTCCACATATGGGTGATATATGATATCTGTCTTTGATTTACTTCACTTGGTATGACAGTCTCTAGGTCCCTTCATATGGCTGCAGATGGCATGATTTCATGCTTTTCTATGGTTGAGAGTGTTCCATTGTATACGTGAACTACATCTTTATCCACTCATCTGTTGAAGGACACTGAAGCTGCCTGCATGCTTTGACTCCTGTGAATAGTGCAGCAATGAACACTGGGGTGGATGCATCTCTTCAAATTAGAGTTTTCGCCTTTTCCAGATACATGGCCAGGAACGGGATTGCTGGAATAAGTTGTTAGTGTTATAACTGAGATATTTTGTGTGGCCATTTTTTTTTTTTATCAAAGTAAGGAGCAGTATTTAGGGTGGAAAGTAAGCCAAAGTCTCTATTTTCTCTCAACTGCAAACCTGGGTAAATAATATGTTAGGTTGATAAGTAACAATAATTTCTTGGGTAAAAGCCCTTGATTAATTACTTGTCTATTTACTGAAGCATAATTTTGATACCCTTTGGCAATTCCCCCTTTTGGCATGCATTTTCTGTTTGCTTTGGTCCTTGGAAATAACTGAGGACTTGAATTTATGACCCTCCTTATTAAGCACTTTACTGAGTGAGTCATGATGGGCGGTGGGTGGGAGGAAAGAAGGAGGGTCAGTCATGTCCATTGTCTTCCTTAAATCCCGAGAAAGTCATCATCTTCCCGGCCCTGGGGGTTGGATTCTGCCATATGAGGTGAATGGAGGATCCTGTACATAATCTTTAATGTATTTTAAAATTAAAAACAAGAAGTAACAGAAACGGGATGTGATGAGCTCCTCTGTGCCCCACAGAAAGGAACTGTCTCAGAACCTGGCTGACCTGATTCTGCTGATGACTCAGCTTGGAAGGACGCCTCATTCGGGAAAGTGAATCATGTAATGACAGTAAGTTACACATGTAACAGGGAGAGAGGCTCCCCGGAGCTGTATTTAAGACACGGTCTTACCACCCTCCTGCCTGTGATTTCTGGGGTGTCAATTAGGTCCACGTGGACAGTTCACTTTTCTGAGGAGGCGGTCACCAGGCTAACTTCTCTTGCCTTGATTGTGCCATCTTGAAGATGAAGTTCTTGAAGTTCCCAGACTTTGAATTAAAGAAGCATTCAATTTCACGTTAGCCTTAGGGGCTGCAATGCTGTGACACGACTTCTTTTGAGAAATATAAACATCACACCAGATGTGTGACCTTAGTACTTTCACAGCTTTGTTTGCAGTTACATGTGTGTGATATGCTGATGTCTGTAATGATGCTAGACCCAGCTCTGTTAGCCCTGCTTCCAGTCATGATCCACTGATATTAATGCACTTTCACTGACATTGTGGACTCGCTTCTAGGATCAAAGTTCTAGAATTTCAGTGTTAGTCTAAGACGCTTGTAAGCTGGGGACAGACCGAGCTTTTAGGATCAAACAACATATTAGGCAACACGTAATTTTCTACTTGACAAAATTAAACAGAGTATAGTGTCTAAATATTCTTTATTGTATTTTTGTGTTCTGCCAGCTTTTGTGGGATGAGGCATTGATATTAAATGAACAATTCTATTTATATATAAATTATTTAAATGCAGATGAGCATAATAAGTGATAAATGCATTAAATGCATTGTGGTATTATTCTATTACATTCATCATAAAACATAAATTTATGATTTTTAAAAATAATGAGGTAAACAAATGAATACCAATCGAAGCGTTGATCTTTCTTCTTGTCTGCCCTGGGGTACGTGCTCTCTGCTTGGACTTCTCTGCAGAGGTTCATGAACTTATAATTAAGATCCACTTTTCACATAGCTATGCAAATAAAAGTGAAAACCAATACCATCATCCTGGAAGGAACTTCTCAGAGTCTGCTTTTCCAGCTTCTTGTTTTCCAGGCACAATTATGGGATTATTTCTAAGGTGAAAACTGATTCTGTAGGTCTCAAAGTTCTAAATTTTAAGGGAAATACCTCAGCCATGTGTGGGAGTGGAGTTATCCCAAATGAGTGGAAAACTATGTCGGGGTGATGTCACCCTGTGAATCACTCCTCTCTGCGAGTTCTTTTGCCTCTGTGAAATCAAAGTTCACTTGAGAGATAGTGGTGCCCAGGACCTGGGAAACATGCATCTCTGTCCGGGATCCCTGTTCTGCGGCCTGAATCATAGGTACACAAAATGACAGGGCGGTTAGGGACTCATGTGAGAACTTACAGGAGTAACTTCATTTGGTTCATTGTGTAAGCCCCAATAAAGTCACTTCTAATTGACTGGAAGGAAGGGTATATTCAATTTTTCTTCCATGGTAGTTTGAATAAAATCAGGAAATAGTTTATTCAAATGAAGGAGGAATCAGTTCAGTTCAGTTGCTCAGTCGTGTCTGACTCTTTGCAACGCCATGGACTGCAGCACGCCAGGCCTCCCTGTCCATCACCAAACTCCCAGAGCTTGCTCAAACTCATGTCCATCGACTCAGCGATGCCATCCAACCACCTCATCCTCTGTTGTCCCCTTCTGCTCCTGCCTTCAATCTTTCCCAGCATCAGGGTCTTTTACAATGAGTCAGTTCTTCGCATCAGGTGGCCAAAGTATTGGAGCTTCAACTGCAGCATCAATCCTTCCAATGAATATTCAGGACAGATTTCCTTTAGGAAGGACTGGTTGGATCTCCTTGCAGTCCAAGGGACTCTCGAGTGTTCTCGAACACCACAGTTCAAAAGCATCAATTCTTCAGCACTCAGTTTTCTTTATGGTCCAGCTCTCACATCCATACATGACTACTGGAAAAACCATAGCCTTGACTAGATGGACCTGTGTTAGCCAAGTAATGTCTCTACTTTTTAATATGCTGTCCAGGTTGGTCATAGCTTTTCTTCCAAGGAGCAAGTGTCTTTTAATTTCATGGCTGAAGTCACCATCTGCAGTGATTTAGGAGCCGAAGAAAATAAAGTCTCTCACTGTTTCCATTGTTTCCCCATCTATTTGCCATGAAGTGATAGGACCAGATGCCATGATCTTAGTTTTTTGAATGTTGAGTTTAAGCCAGCTTTTTCACTCTCCTCTTTCACCTTCATCAAGAGGCTTTTCAGTGCCTCTATGCTTTCTGTGATAAGGGTGGTGTCATCTGCATATTTGAGGTTATTTATATTTCTCCCGGCAATCTTGGTTCCAGCCTGTGCTTCATCCAGCCCGGCATTTCATATAATATACTCTGCATGTAAGTTAAATAAGCAGGGTAACAATATACAGCCTTGATGTACTCCTTTTCCAATTTGGAACCAGTCTGTGGTTTCATGTCTGATTCTAACTGTTGCTTCTTGACCTGCATACAGATTTCTCAGGAGGCAGGTAAGGTGGTCTGGCATTCCCATCTCTAAGAATTTTCCTGTTTGTTATTATCCACAGAGTCAAAGGCTTTGGCATAGTCAATAAAGCAGATGTTTTTCTGGAACTCTCTTCCTTTTTCGATGACCCAATGGATGTTGGCAATTTGATCTCTGGTTCCTCTGTCTTTTCTCAATCCAGCTTGAACGTCTGGAAATTCTCAGTTCAGTTCAGTACTGTTGAAGCCTGGCTTGGAGAATTTGGAGCATTACTTCACTAACATGTGAGATGAGTGAAACTGTGAGGTAATTTGAACATTCTTTGGCATCGCCTTTCCTTGGGATTGAAATGAAAACTGACCTTTTCCAGTCCTGTGGCCACTGCTGAGTTTTCCAAATTTGCTGGCATATTGAGTGCAGCACTTTCACAGCATCATCTTTTAGGATTTGAAATAGCTCAACTGGAATTCCATCACCTCCACTAGCTTTGTTTGTAGTGATGCTTCCTAAGGCCTGCTTGACTTCCATTCCAGGATGTCTGGCTCTAGGTGAGTGATCACACCATCGTGATTATCTGGGTCACAAAGATCTTTTTTGTATAGTTCTGTGTATTCTTGCCACCTCTTCTTAATATCTTCTGCTTCTGTTAGATCCATACCATTTCTGGCTTTTATTGTGCCCATCTTTGCATGAAATGTTCCCTTGGTATCTCTGATTTTCTTGAAGAGATCTCTCGTCTTTCCCATTCTATTGTTTTCCTCTATTTCTTTACACTGATCACTGAGGAAGGCTTTCTTATCTCTCTCCTTGCTATTCTTTGGAACTCTGCATTCAAATGGATATATCTTTGCTTTTCTCCTTTGCCTTCTTCTCTTCTTTTCTCAGCTATCTGTAAGGCCTCCTTAGACAACCATTTTGACTTTTTATATTTCTTTTTCTTGGGGATGGTCTTGATCGCTGCCTCCTGTACAACATCACAAACCTCCATCCATAGTTCATCAGACACTCTGACTATCAGATCTAATCCCTTGAATCTATCAGTCACTTCCACTGTATAATCATAAGGGATTTGATTTAGGTCATAGTTGAATGTTGCTGCTGCTGCTGCTGCTAAGTCGCTTCAGTCATGTCCGACTCTGTGTGACCCCATAGACAGCAGTCCACCAGGCTCCCCCGTCCCTGGGACTCTCCAGGCAAGAACACTGGAGTGGGTTGCCATTTCCTGAATGGTCTAGTGGTTTTCCCTACTTTCTTCAATTTAAGTCTGAGTTTGGCAATAAGGAGTTCATGATCTGAGCCACAGTCAGCTCCAGGTCTTTTTTGCTGACTGTATAGAGCTTCTCCATCTTTGGCTGCAAAGAATGTAATCAAGCTGATTATGGTATTGTCCATCTGGTGATGTCCATGTGTAGAGTCATCTCTTGTGTTTTTGGAAGAGGGTGTTTGCTATGACTAGTGTGTTCTCTTGGCAAAACTCTATTAGCCTTTGCCCTGCTTCATTTTGTACTCTAAGGCCAAACTTGCCTGTTACTCCAGGTATTTCTTGACTTCTTACTTTTGCATTCCAGTACCCTATGATGAAAAGGACATCTTTTTTTGATGTTAATTCTAGAAGGTCTTGTAGGTCTTCATAGAACCGTTCAACTTCAGCTTCTTTGGCATTAGTGATTGGGGCATAGACTTGGATTACTGTGATATTGAATGGTTTGCCTTGGAAACGAACAGAGATCATTCTGTCATTTTTGAGATTGCACACTAGTACTACATTTTGGACTCTATTGTTGACTATGAGGGCTACTCCATATCTTCTAAGGGATTCTTGCCCACAGTAGTAGATATAATGGCCATCTGAATTAAATTCACCCATTTCACTCCATTTTAGTTCACTGATTCCTAAAATGTTGATGTTCACTCTTGCCATCTGTTTGACCACTTCCAATTTGCCTCGATTCATGGACTTAACATTCCAGGTTCCTATACAATATTGTTCTCTACAGCATAAGATTTTACTTCCATTACCAGCCACATCCACAACTGGACATTGTTTTCACTTTGGCTCCATCCCTTCATTCTTTCTGGAGTTATTTCTCCACTGATCTCCAGTAGCATATTGGGCACCTACCGGCCTAGGGAGTTCATCTTCCAGTGTCCTATGTTTTTGCCTTTTCATACTGTTCATGGGGTTCTCAAGGCAAGAATACTGAAATGGTTTGCCATTCCCTTCTCCAGGGGGCCACCTTTTGTCAGAACTCTCCACCAGGACCCATCCGTCTTGGGTGACCCTACACGGCATGGCTCATAGTTTCATTGAGTTAGACAAGGCTGTGGTCCATGTGATCAGTTTGGTTAGTTTTCTGTGATTGTGGTTTTCATTCTGTCTGCCCTCTGATGAATAAGGATAAGAAGGAGGGATAGGACACTTATTTAAGTCAACATTGAGAGCCAGAGAAAGTCTATTCATCTGCATAGAGTAGTTCCATTTGCTAAGTGCTGTGTCTCAGCCTCATTACCATGGCTTCTGAGAGCTCTTACCCAGACTCCGGCTGGGTTGGGTTCCTCTGGGAATACTGTCTCTGTTGGGATGGCCACCACTTCAGCATCTTTCTCTTCTCCAAGGCTGTTTATGCCTCATTTGTCCAGGGAGATTTTTTTTTTTATTCCACATTTTTTGTTTGTTTGTTTTTGTTCACACCCTGTGGGATCTTAGTTTCCCAGCTAGGGGTTGAACTTGCAGTCTCTGCATTGGAAGTGCACAGTCTTGACCACCAGGGAAGACCCTGATTCCACATTTTTAAAGTCTAGCTCAGAAAATTTCACAGTGTTTTCACAGACATCACTTCATTTGATTCTCATAATCCTCCAAGGTGGCTAGACTAGGTTGTTGGTGTCCCCATTTTATGGGTAGAGAAACAGTCTTGGGGAGGTTAAATGACCTTTAATAAACGGCTGACCTAAGAGGAGAATGCTCATCTTCTGACTTCTGCCCTAAACAAAGGATAAGAAAAATCACAGCATAAGAAGTATATTTTGTTATGACATTAAGCATATTGAGATGAATTCTAGTGTAGATTTTATTATATCCCAATATAAACGTCTTGGTTGCGTTTATATCCCCTCCTCCCAGCAGAACTAATTATATTAGCACTAGGAAATTGATTATAAGGAAATGAAGTGTTCAGTGACATCTTAAGAAGCCCCCATTGATTGATGGATTAAACTATAGTTGATTTACAGTGTTGTGTTAGTTTCAGATGTACAGCAAAGGGATTCAGTTATATATGTATATGTTTGTATGTATATATATATATTCTTTTTTTGATTCTTTTCCACTATAGGTTATGACAATATATTGAATATAGTTCCCTAGGCTATACAGTAGGACTTTGTTTATTTTACATAAAGTAATGTGTACGTGTTAATCCCAAACTCCTACTTTTTATCCCTTCCCCATTTTCCCTTTGGTAACAGTATGTTTGCTTTCTATGTCTGTGAGTCTGTTTTGTAAATAAGTTCATTTCTATACCAACATCTTTTTCATGTATCTTTTCTAGTTAGAGTTTTCTCTGGATATATGCTCAGGAATGGGAAAAAAGCAGGATCTATAGTAGCTCCATTTTTAGTTTTTCAAGGAAATTCTGTACTGTTTTCCATGGTGGCTGTACCAGTTTACATACCCAACAACAGTGTAGGAGGATTCCCTTTTTTCCACACCCTCTCCGGCATTTATTATTTGTAGACTTAAGAAAATAATAACTTATTTGCATTTTATGGTTCTTTTTTTATTGAGATATAGTGGATTTACAATGTTGGGTTAGTTTCTGGCGTACAGCAAAGTGATTCAGTTATATATATATCTTTTCCAGATTCTCTTGTTGTATAGTTTATTACAAGATACTGAATGTTTTTAGTAGACTTTTTGATGATGGCCATTCTGACTGGTGCAAGGTGATACCTCATTGTAGTTTTGATTTGCGTAAGAAGTCCCCTTTCAGATGAAACTCTTGAATTTAGTGTTGCTTCGGAAATGTGTTCTTCCTGCTGTGTAGAGGGACAAGAACTTACACTCTCGCCATGGGCTGTCACAGAGACAAAGTTGGCAGCTTAAGAGAGCAGTCAGCTGAGGGCGGTGTGCCAGTCACCAGGCAGCTTAAATGCTCTTGGGTCACGTTGCTCCACAATATTGGGCAGGTTTTGTTTGGAGAAAATGAACGATCTACCCTCTTGCTTCCTAATTCAATATCCTTTGGTTTCGTCCCTTTATGCCTAGACCTGCCTATTTTTCTCTATCTACTCCCACTTCCTTGGTGGCTCAGCCGGAAAGACTCCTCCTGCAATGCAGGAGACCTGTATTTGATCCCTGGGCTGGGGAGATCCCCTGGAGTAGGAAACACCACCCGCTCCAGTGTTCTTGCTTGGGAAATTTCATGGACAGAGGAACCTGGTGGGCTACAGTCCATGAAGTCGCAAAGAGTGGGACACGACTGAGCACGCACGAAATACACAGTACTCCCACCTCTCCATCTTCCTTTCTTTCCCTCTCCTTCTATTTCCCTTTATTTCTCATTTTCTCTCGTATTATCTGTCACTTTGATTTTCTATTGACCCATAAGTATCACTAACAGATTACAGATTCCTATAAATGATGAGGGGAAATTTAGAAGAGTTTTTTTTTTTTTTTAAGAATTTTCAAATCATTCTGCATGTGTGTGTGTGTGTGACTGAAATTAATTTATTTATTGAAATTTACTTCCTTAATTCTTAAATGGCTCACTCAGATACGCTGGGGTCTTGCTTAAAATCCCTCTCTCGCATAAACATCCTGATGTGGTTCTTTCCAGATGTGATTTTCTAGAATCTGAAAATTCTAGATCAGATACATGTGCATAGATAGTATCAGAATCTTGCAAAAATATGCTCCTTCTGAAGTGTGGGTGCAGAGGAGCTGGAGGCCAGCAGGTGTCAGGCTCACCCAGGAGAGGATCGGAGAATGGCTTCACTGCGATTTTTCTTTAACAGAGTTTGCTTTTATTTGAATGAACTTTTGAATAACCAAAGTTAGGCTCTTGTTGGTTTTAAGGCAAACTCTGGGTTGGTTAAAAGGGAAAGGAGATCATTTCAGGCCTGTAGCACGACATACCCAAATGGTATGCTGAGTATCCCTTAATAGGTAATAGACATTTTATTTTCACTCGGCAGGTGATTGATTTATGAGAGCGAACAGAGCTGTCCCTTTGGGTCCACACAGCAGTGTCTTTGCCCGTGGAATTTTGGAGTTGGTCATCATCTATACCAACCACACCCTCACCCGCCCTATTTTCAGATGAGAAAAGAGAGATCTAGAAAAGATTTTTTGAAAGACTCACAGCTGTGGGGAAATGTTCAGAGTCAGGATGGAATCTGGGGTCAGAGTAACTGGGTCTTCATCCTGAATGATGATAAAGCATCATTTGAGTCCAGAGTTCATGGCCATGACCTTGACCTTGGGGGGTTCTCTGGCCTCCAGGCTCTGTTCTCAGCATTGCCATGTTCAGATCACGAGAGAAACGTCAGACTGGAGAGGGCTGCCCAAACCTGCACTCGTTTACAAGTGGTTCTCCTCACAGTAATCGCCGTAGCAACCAGGGTGAAGATGATTGTGCTGGAGGGGGAAAGCAGGTCTAGGGACCACCTGATTGAGGGGAGAGGTCAGCTGCTCAGTCAGGCAGTATTGCTTATCAGGAGCCAGGAGCGCTGTTAGAGAAGGGCCTGGGGAGCTCACTGTTCACATTAACCGGAAAGCACTCCTCCTCGCTGGTCTGTGGTTGGGACCTGACTAGCAAGCCAAAGATTGCTGTGGTTCACCTTTTCTAGCTCCTAAAGGTTAAGGACAGTCTGCTGTTTGCTGGGGGTTCCTCAAACCCGAGCAGGCTGCGGAGCTGTGAGTCCAGCTTCGGGCAGACGCTGAGGGTGGCTTTTACAGAGGAGAATGCTTGCCCTCCTTGCTGGTGTAACTGCCTCAACAGACACGGAGACAAGCTCAAGGCAGCCTCCCTCTGAGTGACTCTCCATGTGTTTTCCAAAGCGATGTCTGAACGTTAAATTTTTGTTGTTGTTAAATGGAATTTACCATTTAAGGCACCGCCCAGCTTGTAGGATCTTTGTTCCCCAACCAGGCATCGATCCGGCCCCCTGCAGTGGAAGGGCAGAGTCCTAACCATTGGACCAGCAGGGCATTCCCATATACAGATAACTGTGAAAGAGGCTTCTCCCTAGGCCTCCAGTCTAGCCAGTGAGTGCCAGCTTGGTGCATGTGGAGTGTGTAGCCCTGGTCTTTCCTCAAGGAAGACCTTGCCGGCCTCCTCCGGGGAGTGCAGTGAGCAGACAGCCCACACTTGTCAGGTGTCCTTCCACGTCGGCTTCAACGACAGAGATGCTTTGTCCTGTCTCCCTCTGCGCAGGCAGTCCACCTCCAGAGACTGGTGTGGCAGAAGGGATAAACGCCTAGCCAGCCATCGCCACCCAACTTGGACTTGCTCTCATGGGCCCTATTGGTGGGCGCTCCCAGCTGGGAGCTGAAGTTTCTCTTCTCGCTTTGTCCAATCCGGCTTCATGCTCTGCACTGCAGGGCTGTTGATCTATCCGGCTCACTGTGTTGGGGAAACCCAGCCTGCAGCAATTAACCTATCTCTTTGTCTTTGAAAACTTTATCTCCCCATAAAGCAAATACCTAAAAGTCTTTTGTGATTTAATTTTCAGTTATATTTACATAAGGCAGGAAAGGATTATTTGTACAAAATCTCAGAAAGGAAAAAAAAATAGTTATCTGGTACTGCTGCTGCTGCTGCTAAGTCGCTTCAGTTGTGTCCGACCCTGTGCAACCCCATAGACAGCAGCCCACCAGGCTACTGATACCATAAAAACAGTTATTATAAATTGACTCTCAACACAGCCCACTTCACCACTGTTTACCACGGGAGGAGAAGGTTCCTGAATTCTTGATTTATAAGATGCCATATACTCTGAAGTTTTTCACCCCAGTTTTTTGTCTTTCTTCTTTTACTAATGAGTTTCCCTAAATGTCTTCACGTATTTCTATATGGGGCTTTGTGGCTCCATCAACCTTTGGAGCTAGTCTCAGAATACCAAAGCATTGTCCTGATCTTGTTGGGGGAGCAGTCCTGCAGATGAGGGAAGAGGTAGGAGGAGGGGGGATGGGGTGGTGGGTGGGGAGATGACCCTAAGGCAGCAGGCTCCACTCTTGCAGCTGTAGCAACTTTGTTTCCAGCGTTTGCTAGATCTGTACCTGACCCTTTAATTACCTAATTGGGTACTGTGGAATCAAATGGATTGGATCAGGAAAAAAAAAAAGAACTGAAGGAAGGGGTGTACTCACCTTTTAGGAGCTGCACAGGTCATAAGCAGAGGTCATGAGCCACGATTCATGGTGTCAGGAAATTTCTGTTTAAGTTGATCACATGCTAGATGTAATCTAAAAACTAATAAGCATATGCCACAAATTCTGTTACATAAAATTTGAAAAATTTCTAATTTAAAAAAAACTACAGACTGTCATACAGAGTGAAGTCAGAAAGAGGAAAACAAATATATATTCACGCATATATGTGGAATCTAGAAAAAGAACATTGTTGCTGTTTAGTTGCTGTAAGTCATGTCCGACTCTATTGCAGTCCCATGGACTGTAGCCTGCCAGGCTTCATGGAATTCTCTGGAGTGGGTTGCCATTTCCTTCTGCAGGGGATCTTCCTGACCCAGGGATCGGATCTGGGCCTCCCGCAATGGTAGGGAGCCAGCAGGGAAGCCCATCCACTATTGATACCATGTGTAAAACAGATAACCAATGAGAGCTGACTGTGTAGCTCAGGGAGCTCAACTTAGTGCTCTGCGGTGACCTAAATGGGAGGGAAACCCGAAAGAGAGCGGTTATATGTGTACGTATAGCCAGCTCACTTTGTTCACAGTAGAAACGAACACAATATTGTAAAGTAACTATATTCCAAAAAAAAAAAAAAATGTACAGAGCTTATAGTGTCCAAGTCAGATTTAGAACTGGTTTTAATATGATACTGCAGGGCGATATCCTGGTTCACACAAGGGCTGGATTGTGAGTGTCAGGCCAAGATACCATCATGTTCTTATCTCTGTCTCAGGAAGTATTCTTATTAGAACCATCTCCTAGAAGAAAGCAAGTTATATTAAAAAAGATAGAAACATGAGTCAGTTTTCAGTATTGCAGCATAATGAAAAACCACATATACGTACCCTGGAAAATTCAGTGAGAGTAGATAGAAAAGAAAACAGATGACCAGAAAGAGTTAGTTTCTATTCCTGGAAATAAGCACTTTTCCTAATAATATATGGATATTTTTGTCTTGAAAATGCGATTTAGGTTTCTCTCAGTAAGTTGTTAAAGCTATTTTGCTTGTTTTAATAGGCTTCTCTTATAAACATTTCAACAAAACCAAAAGCAGAAAAAGCAACAAATGTCTTACAAAATAGAAATATCCTTTTTCTCAGTGATGATTTAAAACATTCAAAAAGTATTTTCTCACAATGACCCTGATGGAATAGTCTCAGAAGTATACATTTTAAATGCTGATACCGTTCCGGTGTGTTTAATCTCAAATGGGGTGGTGTGTTCAGCCCAAGTGGTGATGTTTCAGGTTTCTTCAACTTGACAGCGCCAGTGTTTCCTTGTTGGATGTTACTTATCAAAGTGTCTATCTCCTCAATAAAATATACTGGCTTCAAAATGAGGGGCTCCCACCGTGTGTGGGCTGGCCTCTTTGCTGGGCCCATACTACAGAAATCAGAGGACGTTCGCTCCCAGCTGGCCCATCTAAGAACAAATATTTCCCCCCTTTCCCATCTTACTCTCTGACCTTCTAAAGCATTTCAGGGGCAGTTTTCTGGCTTCTTCCTTTACTCCACCCTCACTGTTTCTCTCTTCTTGTCTTTGCGTTCTTCCATCCCATCATTTCTGCATTTTAGTTGCCTTTCTGTATGAATGTTCTGTTTCTTCTAATCTACTGGAAATCCTTCTTATCATGCTCACTTAAAAGCTCTGGTGGCGTTGGACTTGGTCTTGATTGGACTCAATCCACATTTCAACTGCTAGTATTTTAGGCTTAAAATAAATGTTATTGTTCAGCTTTATGCTCTCTAAAAAATAGTAGGGCAGGGAGAAAAAGGACAAAGTTTTGTACAATTATCAAACCACAGGAAAACGTTCTTGCTGAATCACCTGGGGATATCTAGGCCAGCGTGGAGTTTTTCTTCTCATTGTTTTTCATTTTTGTATGCTTTGAGTAGCAATGCTCAGAACTTTTAAATTCCCATCAAGAAATGTTCTCATTTTGTCATACAAATTCAATTAAACCCCTTATTTTACAGATCTATCACCCTCATGTTCAGAAGAGCCATGAAGAAACTGTGAATGGATCTCAGTCCTCTGTATTTGCCGTCTCTTCTAGAGCGTTTATCACACATTGGTGATTCTCCTCCTAGCAGTTAAATACTGACATTAAGAAAAAGAATATCACCCCAGGGCCCAAAGAAGCAACATTACCCTGGGCTAAACTGTCCACTATTTGAATTGCAAGAACAAAACGTAACGTCTGAATGTATCACCTGGAAAGGGCATCCTGACCCACTTCATCCACAGGTCTGAGTCAGCACATGACATTGTCCTGGAAACAAGAACTCTCCGTCCGCGCCATGTATATGCTACCTGTGTGGACACATGGCCCTGTGTATCCCTAGCCTACCCACCCCACGTGGCATCTAATTATCATTCTCATTTAGTTTTGAGCTCAGATTATTCCAAATTTGGACAGTAAAGTCCCTTCAAGATGGTTCCGTGTGCCTGGGTCATATTGCCATGATTCTTGGCAGCATATCCTTACCTTCCAATGCAACAGAATATTCCAAGCTTGAAGGGCTCTTCACCTTCTGCTCACATTACCACGCTGGGTGGGAGGTGGTGGCTAACTTCTCCCACACCTGGACTGGTCTGACACATCCCAGCCCTGGGAGGTTGGCTGAAACCTCCACCCTGAGGAGTGAGTGTGGTCAGGGCGGAGCCTGGGAAGGGCAGGTCGGCTCTAAAGCCATGTGCTTCATCATCTGTCCAGGCTGCTCAGTAAACGGAAAAGGTTTATTAAAGTAAAAAAAAAAAAAAAAGTTCCAGGCTCATCCGGTAGCTCCCGCCTCATTCTTCTCCAGCCTGACTTTCAGCCACTTCGCCAAGGACCCAGGTTTCTTGTGATGGGGCGTGGTGTTAGAGATCCAGGTCTGCCCCAGCCTGTGCTCAATGTTCCTGGAGCGTCTGTCTTCTGAGCCTTTTTAGTGGAAAGAGCCAGGAAATATACACGTGCACCCACACGCATTAGTACGCATGTGCACACACATATGGTCTACACATGGGCGCATGTATATGCATATATACATACACACGTAATTTAAGTATCATGAGTTCATGCTAGTATCTCTGATTCCAGTTTACTGTTTCTTTGTTTTGAATGTAAGGATGAGGACCCCTTTCTTTTTTTTTTTATTATTCTGGGCTCCAAAATCACTGCAGATGGTGATTGCAGCAATGAAATTAAAAGACGCTTACTCCTTGGAAGGAAAGTTATGACCAACCTAGACAGCATATTAAAAAACAGAGACATTACTTTGCCAACAAAGGTCCGTCTAGTCAAGGCTATGGTTTTTCCAGTAGTCATGTATGGATGTGAAAGTTGGACTATAAAGAAAGCTGAGCACCGAAGAATTGATGCTTTTGACCTGTGGTGTTGGAGAAGACTCTTGAGAATCCCTTGGACTGCAAGGAGATCCAACCAGCCCATCCTAAAGGAGATCAGTCCTGGGTGTTCATTGGAAGGACTGATGTTGAAGCTGAAACTCCAATACTTTGGCCACCTGATGCGAAGAGCACATTGGAAAAGACCCTGATGCTGGGAAGGATTGGGGGCAAGAGGAAGAAGGCGACAACAGAGGATGAGATGGTTGGATGGCATCCAACTCGATGGACATGAGTTTGAGTAAGCTCCGGCAGTTGGTGATGGACAGGGAGGCCTGGTGTGCTGCAGTTCATGGGGTTGCAAAGAGTCGGACACGACTGAGCGACTGAACTGAACTGAACTGATTCTTTTATTTTTTTAATTCTTGGCCTCCCTGGTGCTGCATGTGGGATCTTAGATCCCCCAACCAGGATTGGCAACCAGGCCCCTGCCCTGGAAGACTAAGTCTTAACCACTGGACCCCCAGGGAAGTCCCTCCAGTTTACCTTTCTTACCTTCCCCCTCCCACATCTATGTGTCTCTTCTTTCCCAGTGAGAATCTTAGCTTCCGGAAACATCAGGACATGAATCATCTGCTCAGTCCTGTATTACTTCTGAAATAGTATCAGAATACCTTCACCCACAACCACTACAGAAAGAAACCTGCTAAAAAGAGTTCAGGATCTTTCTAGTTCTCCCATCTTCCTGCCCAGCACATAAAGTCAAAACTGTTAAAAATTATTCAAATTAGGTTTCCCCCTACTGTGGTTATAGTTATTAATATTAGTGATTCTAATTAATAATATATTAGGTAACCAACTTAATTATTTTTGTTTCATTTCTCTTCCATTAGGTAACAAAATTTTGTTACCTAATAATTGGTGTATCTGTCTACAAAACTTTGCCTTTGAGTATTTGTCTGTAATGTGTGTTACAGAAATATAAGAAACACTTGCTTCCATTTTCTGGAACTTTTTCACTGTATCTTCTCATCCAGATTTATTCCCATCTGTTCATGCCTTTGTTTCACAGAGTAGATTCTCCTGTGGTTCTAATCAGTTATACATGTTCTATATGAATAAAATTCCAGGCACATGAAGCCTAGAAATGTACATGTTTTACTACAAGATACTGAAATCTCAGTGTGCAAGGACCTCATTCCCAGTGTGACTTGATAGCTCCCACTCTTTGCAGTTTTAAACTTTTATGTTAACCTGGCATTCTGGATGGGGATTTTTCTACTTTTCTGTGAGTCATAGCAGTGTAACAGCCATAGGAGAGCTAAACTTGGAGAGACTTGTTTTCAAGGATTTGAGGATCTGCCCTCAGGCTTTTTCTCATCTGTATTTCATAACAAAAAACTAACAAGGATTTCACTTTGGTGAACCTACCTACCAAACTGATGCTGGCACATAACACATTCATCAATTAGCATTTGGGGTTTTGATTAAACCATTATTCGAGTAATTTTGCTTTAGTGGCTGTTAAAAGTATATTTTAAAAGGAAAAATATGTTCTGGCATTGAGTACTTTGAGGTTCTTCTTCAGTTTATCAAAATCTGTGCACATTGTAATGTGGCCTTTTAACGTATGGGTGAACCCTTGTGATCTCAGTACTTACTACCGTGTGATACACAAAATAACCCACACATCAAAACTGCCAGTAAAATAGCAAAATCAGACTGACATTCCTGAAGTGCATAGCGCTTTTATTTGCTTTTCTATCCCTAACTGGATCCATTGTCTCCTTCTTTTACATTCTACTGCCTAAAACATTTGCCCCATTGTTTTATTCATGCTTTAGTCATGTCTTTGTCAGTAATTACCTTTACTTGATTACTCATCTTCCATGGTGGTTCCAGGCCTTTGGCTCATCTTTTTTTGTTTAGCCTCCTTCCTTTTGAAATCCCTACATTTCATTTGTCAACAACTTCTGATTATCTCAAAGATACCTGGGATTTTTCTGATGAGTTCTTCTCCTTCAGATGAGGACCCCAACCTGGGATCTCAAGACCCAGGGGACATCAAGATGGGGGATGAGCCAATGGAGGCAGCCTCCCCTATTCAGATTGTTTGAGTAATGCTTTTAAATCATCTTATTCTCCAAGAAAAACAATTGAGTATTTTTGCCACTTAAATTTTTCTAATATTGTTCCTGAGTCACACTGCTTTAGTCATAATTTAAGTTGTTAGAAATTGTTTTAAAGAGGTAAAAAAAAAATCCATCTTTCATACAGATTGTTTTTCATTTGCAAATACTAGAAATTTGATTTAAAAATCATATAACTTGAGATAGTAAAGGAAAAATATCGTATATGTCTTATATGTGGAATCTAAAAGAAAATGATACAATGAATTTACAGAACAGAAAGAGACTCATAGACTTGGAGAATGAACTTATGGTTGTTTGCATACACTGCAATATTTAAAATGGATAACCAACAAGGACTTACTGTTCAGCACATGGAACTCTTCTCGGTGTTATGTGGCAGCCTGGATGGGATTGGGGTTTGGGGGAGAATGGATACATGTATATGTATGGCTGAGTCCCTTCGCTGTTCATCTGAAACTATCATAACATTGTTAGTCAGCTATACTCCAACACAAAATAAAAAGTTGAAAAATAAATATGTTTAAATGCTAATAAAAACCATATAACTTGAAACAGTCTACATAACATGAAGTCATCAGCATATTAAAATTTCACACTTTTTATTTTAAGCACATTTTATAAAAACTCCATAGTCAATGACTCTAAAGTAACCATGGATGTATTTTCATTTCTTATATTTTACTGGAAAAAAGTGATTAAAATCATTGTATAGATTTTTACCTTGTTCTTGTGTGTCCAGTGTAACTAATTCTTTTTTTAGGTACAAATGACCTACTTGTTGTTCATTTTCTGCTGGAATAAAATAGCTTTTCAATTTAATGATTAACTTTGGAAGAACGTGCATTAGTTTGCAGGAGAGAGCAAGTAATAATGACCTAATTCATTGTTTCTTTTTCTCATAGGTGTTTTCCTTAAAGTTAATTTCCTCTAGACTTAGATCATATATGGAATAATATCTTTTATTTACCTTCAACAGAAGTATCTCCTAGAATAGTGCTCTATCCCTGAGTAAATGCTGCTATTCTTTATAGTATTCTAACTAAATTTTTTTAAAAAAAGCAGTGCATTTTCCTCAAAGATTTAGACATTATTGGATGGCAGAGTCGGTTCAATGATAAATGTTATCAAGTCTGATATCTGTGTTTTCTTTGTCTTTTCCTTATAGTCACAAAAAGGCTGCCATCGATCCACCCATCATATCTACTATCAAGGCAGGAAGAGAGGGAAAGTGCCTGTCTTTAGTTTATAATTTAAGAAATAGATACAGGAGGATCTGTAACCTAAAAAGATAAATATTATAACTCTTCTACTTTAAATATTTTACTTTAAAAATTACTTATCTGAAAGGCTATCAAATATTTTTATTACATTACTATTTAGTGAATATTAATTTAAGAAATACAAACTATGTGACAGGCAGTATTTTAAAAGTTGAGACTGTAAACTCTAATAAAGAGATTTTTGCCTTTAAGGATCCTCTGGATTCATCCAGGAAAAAGTGCAAGAAAACACAAATATAGTCCTGTATGATGGATAAACCCCAGAGCATAGCACTGCCAAGGGCAGGATTAGAGTGTGGAGTTGCTAACTGATATCCGGGGCAGGTGAGACTTGGCCCAGAATCTGGATCATGAAGATAAGGTGAGCAGTGAAAGTGAGCCTCCACTACTTTGGCCACCTGATGCAAATAAGTGACTCATTGGAAAAGACCCTGATGCTGGGAAAGATTGAAGGCAGGAGGAAAAGGGGACAGCAGAGGATGAGATGGTTGGATGGCAAAACTGACTCAATGGACATGAGTTTGAGTAAGCTCCAGGAGTTGGTGATGGACAGGGAAGCCTGGCGTGCTGCAGTCCCAGGGGTCACAAAGAGTCGGACATCACTGAGTGACTGAATGGAACTGAACTGAAAAGTGAAGGGAGGAAATGGAGGGTGTCCAGGCGTCAGGATAGCATAGGCAAAGGCCCGGAGGTGCCCAGTTTACTCAAGAACCATGTCCAGATCACAGGTGCAAGGGATGGAAATTTAGGCAAACACTTCACTTTTTCAGGACTTTGGTCTTGGTCCTATCCTTGTTAATTATAGTATTAGCTTTTAGTTTCACCCGGTTCTCGTTCCTTAGAACTTGGTTTTGGTTCTACTATCCTGGGACCTCTGGGCTAACAAGCCAAATACTTTCTTGTATTAACATTGGAATTCAATAGAAGCTATATATCACGTCATGATATATACATCAAGCTATACATGTCATGGTGGCCTAATCTGCCCTATGGGTGTGATTAGTGCTGTGTTTGTATGCTTTTTTCTTTCCTTGTATAGCATAAAAAATTGAAATATTTTCCCACATTTAAAATCAGGAGATTTCATAGGAGAATCCAGTTTCTCTGGAAAATGAGAAGATCTGGAAAGACCAGGACTGCATTCTCCTACAGCAGCAATAGCCTGGAGCTGCATAAGGACCTGCAGTGTCCACTTCACCATGGGCCTCACTTCCTGTTTTTTCGTAAGTGCCCACTAGACTAATTAAAGGTTGGTTGGTTCCTGAAGGCATTTATATTTGCAAGCTCTAGTTCAGTACATGCAGTATTTATATAGAGAGGGTTTGTGTCCTCCATAGGTATACGTGTTTATATATATATGTATATGTACATGTATACATACATGCATATGTATATAATGTATGCATATATATGCATGTGTGTATATGTATGTATATGTATTTATGTAAATATATATGTATATATTATATATATGTGAGTATATATATGTGTATAAAATATATGTATGTGTGTGTAAAAAATATATATATGTGTGTTTATATGTAGATGTGTATATATATGTATATATAATGTGCTGCTGCTGCTGCTGCTAAGTCGCTTCAGTCGTGTCCGACTCTGTGCGACCCTATAGACGGCAGCCCACCAGGCTCTGCCGTCCCTAGGATTCTCCAGGCAAGAATACTGGAGTGGGTTGCCATTTCCTTCTCCAGTGCATGAAAGGGAAAAGTGAAAGTGAAGTCGTGCAGTCGTGTCCGACTCAGCGACCCCATGGACTGTAGCCTACCAGGCTCCTCTGTCCATGGGATTTTCCAGGCAAGAGTACTGGAGTGGGGTGCCATTGCCTTCTCCATGTATGCATATATATATTATGTGTGTATATATATCTGTGTGTGCCTATATATGTATGTGTGTATATAAATGTGTGCGTATGCATGTGTGTATACATATACACATATATACCTCTTCTTGAGGAAATATTACTGGGTTAACTTGCTCACTAGCAATTCTTGTCAAGCTACACCAACATAATTCTGTTTCTATTGACACAAACTTATCACATTTCATTGAGTTTACATTGGCTACCAGTCTGCTTGAGTGAACAACCATGCAAGCGCCTCTCTATTATGAATCTTGTTTCTAATTATCTAACCCAATTTTTGCACCCTGCAAAATGATTACTATCTGATAGACTTTACCACCTAAAAACAAAAATCCCTCAGCAGGTTATGACAAAAGGAACAAAATAAGACTGAATCTTCAGGCATGATGTCTCCTTGGTTTTTGTTGGAAAATAGCTGTAATGTCCTCAGCTCTGTCTACATGATGAGGTTGTCACTGATATTCCAGTGGGATGGTATATGTCACCAGGACTGTAAGTAGATACTGAGGACCTTTAGGTGAAAGGGGCTGTCACTTATCATCCTTAGGAGTTATACAAGGTATCACCAGAAAGGGCTACTGGTCTAAAAAAATGTGCAGTTTTAAACCTCTGTGACTTCTTATAAAAACGGATGCCAAAGAGTGGAAGGCCATGTGTATGGAAGCTTAGGGGACTGTGGACAGTGACAGACTGGTCATTGACTAAGGTCTGCATTATGCTTTGCTCAGAGGGTGGGTGAAATTTATTGAACCTATGACTATGGCAATATCAGACCTCTAGAACAGAAAGAAAAGATAGAGATGATCTTGTCTAGTTCACTCGTTTTAATGATGAACAAGTAGTTTCTCAGAGGGACCATGTGACAGAGACAAGACAGGGACCCGGCCCCCTTGCCTCTCAGTCTAGTGCCTGTGGTTTCACTCCCAAGGCAGTGCTCAATGCCCTTACGGGTTTACCTGAAATCTGTTCATTTTGCTATTTTTAAAGGAAGTTAGAGACCTGTTTCTTCTGTGTCTTTGAGGCTTATTTACCATGTGAGTCAAATAGGGGAACCTCAATAACTTATCATCTTGGACAGGTTAGGGGGTCCTTAGGAATGACCAGGAATGAGATCTGAAGAAGAGAAGTAGAAGGCAAAGGAGAAAAGGAAAGATATACCCATTTGAATGCACAGTTCCAAAGAATAGCAAGGAGAGATAAGAAAGCCTTCCTCAGTGACCAATGCAAAGAAATCGAGGAAAACAGTAGAATGGGAAAAACTAGAGTAGAGATTTCTTCAAGAAAATTAGTGATACCAAGGTATTTCATGCAAAGATGGGCTCAATAAAGAACAGAAATGGTAGAGACCTAACAGAAGCAGAAGATAGTAAGAGGTGGCAAGAATACACAGAGGAACTATACAAAAAAGATCTTCATGACCCAAATAACCATGATGGTGTGATCAGTCACCTAGAGCCAGACATCCTGGAATGGAAGTCAAGCAGGCCTTAGGAAGCATCTCTATAAACAAAGCTAGTGGAGGTGATGGAATTCTAGTTGAGCTATTTCAAATCCTAAAAGATGATGCTGTGAAAGTGCTGCACTCAATATGCCAGCAAATTTGGAAAACTCAGCAGTGGCCACAGGACTGGAAAAGGTCAGTTTTCATTTCAATCCCAAAGAAAGGCAATGCCAAAGAATGTTCATTGCACTCATCTCACATGCTAGCAAAGTAATGTTCAAAATTCTCCAAGCCAGGCTTCAACAGTACATGAACCATGAACTTCCAGATGTTCAAGCTGGATTTACAAAAGGCAGAGGAACCAGAGATCAAATTGCCAACATCTGGTGGATCATTGAAAAAGGAAGAGAGTTCCAGAAAAGCATCTACTCTGCTTTATTGACTATGCCAATAGTCAATTTTGTTGTGTGAGGATCACAACAAACAGGAAAATTCTTTAAGAGATGGGAATACTAGACCACCTTACCTGACTCCTGAGAAACCTATATGTAGGTCAAGAAGCAACAGTTAGAACTGGACATGGAACAACAGACTGGTTCCAAATAGGGAAAGGAGTATGCCAAGGTTGTATATGGTCACTCTGCTTACTTAACTTAATTCAGAGTATATCATGCAAAATGCTGGACTATATGAAACACAAGCTGGAATCAAGATTGCTGGGAGAAATATCAATAACCTCAGATATGCAGATGACACCACCCTTATCACAGAAAGCAAAGAAGATCTAAAGAGCCTCTTGATGAAAGTGAAAGAGAAAAGTGAAAAAGCTGGCTTAAAACTCAACATTCAGAAAACAAAGATCATGGCATCCAGTCCCATCACTTCATGGCAAATAGATGGGGAAACAATAGAAACAGTGAGAGACTATTTTTTGGGCTCCAAATCACTGCAGATAGTGACTGCAGCCATGAAATTAAAAGATTCTTTCTCCTTAGAAGAGAAGCTATGACCAACCTAGACAGCATATTAAAAAGCAGAGACATTGCCAACACAGGTCTGTCTAGTCAAAGCTATGGTTTTTCCATTAGTCATGTATGCATGTGAGAGTTGAACCATAAAGAAAGCTGAGTCCCGAAGAATTGATGCTTTTGAACTGTGGTGTTGGGGAAGACTCTTGAGAGTCCCTTGGACTGCAAGGACATCCAACCAGTCCATCTTAAAGGAAATAAGTCCCGAATGTTCATTGGAAGGACTGATGCTGAAACTGAAACTCCAATACTTTGGCCACCTGATGCAAAAACCTGACTCACTGGAAAAGACCCTCATGCTGGGAAAGGTTGACGGCAGGAGGAGAAGGGGATGACAGAGGATGAGATGGTTGGATGCCATCACCGATGCAATGGATGTGAATTTGAGCAAGCTCTGGGAGCTGGTGATGGACAGGGAAGCCTGGCATGCTGCAGTCCATGGGGTTGCAGAGTCAGACACAACTGAGCAACTGAACTGAACTGAACTAGGAATGACGAGGAATGATATTTGGTTTCTCAGGGGGTGGAGGAAACAGGAGGATTAGTCTATGGCATCAAATATTTGGAAAGCAGAAATCCCAAGTATGTCTTACTCTTTTCCTATTGAAGTCATATATCTGAAGTCTTCAGTCCTCTGAATATAAGAAGAATTTTCACAACTGAAAATCTGGCATGATTTTTCACACTGACAAGAAAACCTGTTAGAGGTGCGTACAACTGTGTATCACCTCTATGAAATGCTCTCCTTCTAAAAAGTTTTGGTAGTGTTTTTTATGAAGAACATTTCATACTTGAAGTTTTAAACATTATTATTCAAAATAACATTGTCAGTTTAATACATTCTTGTTAGAAACAATAAGCTTTGCTGTAAGAGGCAAAGGGAGTCCCCAGTACTTAGGCTTAAAATCCTTTAATAATGCTGGAATTGGACTTATTATATTTTTGTAAATTACTGCTGTAAATTATAACATATTTATAAATAACTATATTTTTAATATTCACTAAAGTTAACTCTAAAGATAAATTCTTTCTCTTTGCTTGAGTGCTATGAGCATGCTAAGTTGCTTCAGTCGTATCCGACTCTGTGCGACCCTATGGACTGTAGCCTACTAGGCTCCTCTGCCCATGGGATTCTCCAGGCCAGTTGTGCCCTCCTCTGGGGATCTTGCCAACCCAGGGATCGAACTTGCATCTCTTACATCTCCTGCATTGACAGGTGGGTTCTTTACCACTAGTGATACCTAAGTAGATTACTAAGTTCTATTCATTTTTTTTTTTCCTTCTCCACCAGCCACCTAACTGATTTTCCTGCATTCACTTATTGTGTTGAATTGTGCCTGTTGATAACTTCATTGAATTTGGGGCCATATATCCTGAATCCCTTTTCGGACGAGTTTCCCTTAGTTTTGGTCAAGAGAGGAGCTTGGAAAAAAAAAAAAAAAAAAGAGAGGAGCTTGGGTGAAAATACAGAAATAGAAGCCCACCAGATCCAGAGATGAAAAGACTAAGAAGTTCCTGGCAGGTTGCATTTTGTCCTCTTGCTGTCCTTCACTTGATGGCCCTCTCATTTTCCTGACCACTGGACCTTCTGCCCAGCTCTGGCCCCAGGTCCACCATCAGATGCTTGACCTCAGACCCACAGAGGCAATGACCACCAGAGGCCACAGCCCCCTAAGACTCCCCTCGAGCTCCCCTCACAGCCCTGCTTCACAGACTAACTGTGCTTGGCTTCTCAGATCTTTCTTTGAGCTGTGTCTTGTGCAGAGGTCAGTGTACCCTGGAAGCAGGCTAATGACTTCTATCCCATAATTCTTCTAGACCGTTCTGCTCCGCCCACAGCTGTGAAAGCTCTAATTCCTATGCTGTTGTTGCTATGTAGGTGCTTAGTCGTGTCTGACTCTTTGCAACCCCATGGACTGTAGCCTGCCAGGCTCCTCCGTCCATGGGATTTCCTAGGCAAGAACACTGAAGTGGGTTGGCATTTGCTACTCCATCTAATTCTTATAGTACATCTCTTATTGCCGTGACACTCCTGGTGCCTTTGCTTCTCCAACTAAAGCCAGACCGATCCACCCAGGGGCTCATTCTTATAGTGGAAATTCAGAGCCAAATTCTCATAGTGGAAATGCTCAGATCCGACCCTCCCTTCCCCATTAATCCTTGACTCTCAGGATCTCTCTTTTAAAGGCCCCACTGTACAGGATTCTGACCTCCCTCCTCTGGCCCTGCCCAGCCCACACACTGCCCCCACACCTACATCCTTTGGAGACTAAGGTGTAGGGTGGATTCCCTCTCGAACCTGCGACTCATCCTGTGCCTTTCTAGCTGGGGCCTTGGGAAAGTTGTTCAACATTTACTAGATGCAGCTTCCTCACTTGTAAAAGGGAAAGAAGGCTCCCAGCTACCTTTTGGAATCCGTGTGAGGTATCGATACAAACCTGTCCACATATACTAACTGGCTGCCTCTTCTTTATTCTCCACCAGTCCTTTGCCACCCTCCACGGAGAAGGAGGAGGAGGCCCTGGGGGTCGACAAAGTCCACCACCTCTGACCCCATGACCCCAGTGGATGAGGCCAGAGTATGAACTGTGGGCAGAATCCCTGAGCACTGAGGCAGGGGCATATGGATTCAGGGCCAAGGGAACACTGTCTTTTTTTTTCCCCCTTGAGATTTACTTGTTTATTTTTGGCTGTGCTGGGTCACTGTTGCTGCACATGGGCTTTTCTCTGCTTGCAGTGAGCGGGGGTTATTTGTTGCAGTGCTTGGGCTTTGCATCGCAGTGGTGTCTCTCTCGTTGCAGAGAATATGCTTGAGGGGCGCAGGCTCAGCAGTTTTGGTGCGGCATGTGGGGTCTTCCTGGACCAGGGATCGAACCAGTGTCCCTTACATTGCAAGGTGAATTCTTTACCACTGGACCACCAGGAAAGACTCAGCACTTTGCCTTTTAATGTGGCTGATTGTTCCTGTGAGTGATAATCATGAGGAAGCCACATTAAAAAATTGTTTGCGTCAATGTTGGTTACATATTTGGAGAATGGAGAGAAATTTTTGAAAGGAACTTTGCTCTAAAAGCAATACTAATTATAGATGCCTATATACATGGCTTATTGTGTAACAATCAGCATGCAGCACAATGACAAGGAGGCAGATCCTTACATTTGTTACACCGCTAACTTGTTTCATTCCACTGCAACTGTAGCTTCTCTCTATGGACGCTTGGCTGTAGAAGTTTGTTGTTCAGATAACGTGTTCTTCTGCCGACAACTCAGGGTGATGAAAGGAAGAACAATTCCCACAAAGATAGTACTAATATTCAGGGATCTTTTAATTTTATCCCTCAAATGGTACTACGGGAGAGTTGTTATTCCCATTTTTTCTGATAAGAAACAAAGGCTCACAGAATTCAAATAAACGCCTAAATCCATGAAGGTATAAATTGGACTCAAATAATATTCGGTTCCAAGCTCTTGTTTGAATCTGTGTAGCAAATCTGATCTGTTGGAAGTTATTTAATGATACACATAAATTCCTTAATTAATGGCATGAAAATGTAGAGACAGATGGATTGGCCTCAACTGGGATTTAGAGTTCTAGATACAGGGGCAAGGTGTTGACTACTTATTTCTCCTTGGGGTCCAATTTTCTTAGATTTTTTTATGATTTTTTTTTGATGTCTTCCTGCACGTTGAATTCTATTGGCTTCCTACAAACTCCAAACTTTTAAAAAACAATTCTTTGGTCTCCCCAGCATGTTCTACCATCTGTGAGCTACTAGAACAGCCTAGCACTGTCTTTAATATTTCAGATACCATAGTCTGTTTCAAACAAATTATAGTGGTCCCTACTGACTGTAATTCTCTGTCATGTAGACCACGTGGGTCCTTATGCCTGATGGTTCTTGAGAAGAGGATGCTACAGTTGATCCGATTAGTTTTTATTGAAGCGTAGTTGATGTATGATACTATATTATAGATGTAGAAGATAGTGATTCACCATTTTTAAAGGTTATATTCCATTTATAGTTATTCTAGAATATTAGCTATATTCCCTGTGTTGTACACTATAATCTTGTAGGTTATTTTTTACATAATAGTTTGTACCTCCCCACTGGTAACCACTAATTTATTTTCTACATCTGTGGGTCTATTTTTTGTTGTTATATTCACTAGTGTGTTGTAGTTTTTAGATTCCACATATAAGTGATATCATACAGTATTTGTCTTTCTCTGTCTGATTAATTTTACTTAGCATAATCCCCTCCAAGTCCATGCATGTTGTTGCAAATGGCAAAATTTCACTCTATTTTTGTGGCTGAGTGGTATTTCATTGTGTATGAAATACCACTCATATATAAATATACATATATATATATATATATATATATATATATACATACACACACACACACACACATATATATATGAAAGTGAAAATTTTAGTCAATCAGTCGTGTCCAACTCTTTGTGACCCCATGGACTGTAGCCTACCAGGCTCCTCTGTCTGTGGGATTTCCCAGGCAAGAATACTGGAGTGGGTTGTCATTCCCTTCTCCAGAGTATCTTTCCGAAGTAGCAGGCAGATTCTTTACCATCTGAGCTACCAGGGAAGCCCCTGTATATAATACATATACACACCACGTCTTTATCCATCCGTTGATGAACATTTAGGTTACTTTCATAGCTTGGCTATTGTAAATGATAATGCTATCAACATTGGGGTGATACATCTCTTTGAATTATTACTTCTATTTTTGTGGATATACACTCAGGAGTGGGATTGCTGGGTCCTATGGTAGTTCTACTTCTAGTTTTTTGAGAAACCTTCATACTATTTTCCACAGTGGCTGCACCAATTTACAGTCCCACCAACAGTGTACGAGGATTCCCTTTTCTCCACATTCTCTTCAACATTTATTGTTTTTTTGATGACAGCCATTCTGACAGGTGTGAGGTGACATGGTGGTTTTGGTCTGTGTTCCCCCGGTGATTATTTAGGCTGAGCATCTCTTCATGTGCCTGTTGGCCATACTCTATGTTGCGCTGATCTGATGGCTCTGAAATTCACCTATAGGGTGTGGAGGAGAATGAAAGTCAGTTTGTCAAGATTGAAGAAAAGGAAAATGTGATAAAAGAAACTTTTATGATGCTTTGAAATGTTGAGAAAGCTGACTTGCTTTATCCTCTCCAAGGGTGTTTGAGTCACCCTTCTTACTTCCTAGTTGGCAGTTATTTCATGTCCCCTGATAAAACGCATCAATCATCCAATGAATGGTGTACAAATTAATTCATGGACATGGAGATTAACATGCAATCTGCTAATGCTGTGCTAATGAGCTTATGATTTTCACAAAATAGACCAATTTTGAGTTTTATCAACCTCAGTGGTTGAAATTAAAATGGAAATGGCAACATTTGTTTTTTGTTCTCCCCACAAAGCAACTAATTATTTTTCTCTGGGTAATGATAATTAACAGAATTCCTCTCATGTTCCTGATCAGTGCACAGCTGGTACTCGGAAAATCACAGAGACTTGTTTTTATGTGGTGACATTAAACCCCTGTCTAACTTGGGAAGTACATTCACTGTATGATCTTGGCCTCAGTTTATTAATTCTGAATTATGCCTGGATGAAATTCTCAAATTGGGAGCAAATTTACATTAATAAATTCTCATCAGTCAGAGAGAGAGAGAGAGAAAGGGAGGGAGGGAGGGAGTGTTATCATGATGGTCTACTATTGAGTGTAGGTTTTGTCTGCCGCAGATGTTGTAGTTGAGCTTACCATTTTGATCATCGGAATAAGGTGTATTTTTAAAGAGGCATTCTTCTTTCAGTTAAGCACATGTGTGCTTGGTGGGCCTGAGCTTGGGGCTGGGATGCATTCAGAGCACTACTTACCCCCATTCCTTGGGCTTTCTTGAGTGTAGATCTGGACCAGGACTGGCCAGAGGACCTATTGGATAAACATCACCAAGGGTTTCCAAAGCTCTGTAGGGCAGCTGAGTAATTATTATCTTTCTTGTTCTTTGCATAGCAATCCCCTTAGGCACAAGGTCTATGTATCAATATTTTATTTCCAAGTTTTGCACAGTGCTCAGAAGCTAACAGGAGAAAGAAATGGCAATCCACTCCAGTATTCTTGCTTGGAGAATCCCATGGACAGAGGAGCCTCACAGGCTACAGCCCATGGGGCCGCAAGAGTTGGACACAACTCAGCGACTAAACCACTACCAGAAGCTAACAAGTGGATGAATGAAGAGAGGTATAGAGGAAGACTGCCATGTTCATTCCTGGCTACCCAAGGAGGCCTGATACTAGCTGAACAATGGGTGGTGGTTGTGTCTCACAATCATATAGAAGAAGCCATTTGCACTCATATTACCTTAAGAACACGAGTGAATGTTATGTCTTTTTGAAGTTTCCACTATGGCAAATTTTGAAATATGCTGATACTTCATGCTTGTGAAGCTATGGAAAGCACATTTATGTAACCCTTTAGGAAAGAAATTTGGCAATCTCTACCAAGAATTTGGATGATTTACCTGTTTTCTTTAATCTGGCAAAACTCAGCCTCAGGAAAGCAACTTTAAGGAAATAATTTAAAATAGAGAAACAGTTTTTGGCACACCAAGATGCATGTCTCATTTTTTTTTTGAAATCATGGCAAACTAGAAACAAGCCAAGCTTCCAACATGAGGGTGGTTAGTGACGTGTGGCATATTCACTAACTGCAGCTTTACTTGTTGATATAAAGATGCTTTTCAAGATTTTATAGTAAGATAAAAAATTACTCTGTTTAGGTCTAAAATTAATACATTATTTTTGCAATTACAATTTCCTGTATAGAGAAAAAGCCTGGAAGGAAATATTAAATCTAAGAATAGAAAAAAGAGAAAAATCCACCAAATATTATTGTTTCTGTTTTTCCAAATTTAAGTGCATCCCCTTGATTGTATCTCCTCTTCTCGCTCCTCTGAGAACAGGTGAACTTGCCCCAGCTCCTTCCTTCTCTGTGTTCTGTTATCCAAACCAGATTGGATCATGGTGGTCATCTGATTCCAGGTGGGGAGATGGATTTTCTCTCCAGGGTATTTACACTTGGGAATTCAGAGAAAGCAAGTCAGTTGGTATGCATGCCCTGGACTGAGGGACATGCTTGGGGGGTACAGGCATCTTCCCCTGCTTGTAGAAAGAAAGCAAATTTTCAGAAAAATAGGAAGAAAGCAGAAATAGGAAGATAGCAGAAATATGAAGAAAGTAAAAACAAAAGATCGTGGACCCCAGAGAAAAACTTGTTTCGATGACTTCTTAGTTTCTGGTTCTAGCCCTCATAAGGCCTGGCTGAATGCCGTAAGATATTCTTGTGTCCTTATATTATTCATATTATTATTATTTTTCTCACAATTTTAAAAATTGTATAATTCTGTTTATTGAAACTTCCAGAATAAGCAAATCCATACAGACAGTAAATAGACTAAGGGGTGTGAGGGGCTGTGGGAGAGGCTGCTAATGGACATGCAGTCTCCTTTGGGGGTGATTCATAACACTGTGAATGTACTAAATACCCATGCATGGTATACTTTCAAATGGTATACTTTCAAACACTGTGTATGTACTAAATACCCGTGCATGGTATACTTTCAGATTTTAGCTGGAATGAAGTCTATGTCAGTAAGATGTCTCTACTTTGGGATATTTAAAAATTATCCAAAGTGATTATGCACTATTACTAAAATATTTTTACAGCAAACATAATAATTGATGTATTTTTAAAAAACAACAGATATTTTATCAAGAGCCCTTGTTGATTTGCTGCTTGCAATAAATGAGAAGCCACATCATTCATGGCCATACAAGTACAGTATTTCTAATGGTCCTATTTTTCTAATTTTGGGGAAGTATGATAATTTCATTTGCTTCTAACCTATGGTTATTTTGTTATTTTAAGCAAACTTAATGTGACCAATTTCATTTTTAAAATGATAAAGAAGAGAGACATCCATTAAGGTGGGTTATATCTGGCGGTTCTCACCAATGTCATTGCCTGACCTTTGTCCCTGGATCTTGGCCAGACAGACAAAAATTATGTTTGCCAACACCCAACCGTTAGAAATGCTCAAGGATAAAAGCATTAATGATAGGAGACATTATTCATAATGTATTTATTCAATAAAAACACCAGTTCCCATTCTAATTATATTAAAAATCCTAACTATATAAAGAAAAACCTGGAAAGAAATGTACTTTACCATTAACTGGGGTATAACTGAGTTGCAGCTTTAAAAAAATTAAAATTTTCCTTTTTGTACTTCGTATTTTCCAGATTTTCTACAGTGTGTATGAACTTGTTAATAAAACGTTTTAAAAGTTAAATTTTCAGCGAAAAAACAATTACCTTAATCACCAGAACAATCTTGTTGGTCTTCTCTCCTGATTTTATCAGGATGGAGGGATACGGAAGTATGGAGGGATAGAGCTTGGGCTTCCTTGGATGCACTACCTGTCAGATGCAGGCCCTTTGGTTGCTCTTCAGGGAACGTTTTTCAGGAAGACATTGGCGAGGATTCACGGCTGGTCCAGAGAATCCGAGGCCTAGAGCTCTGGCTCAGGGGGAAGCCTGGCTGTGTTTTTTTCTGTGTGGACTTGAGAAGTTACTCAACCTCTGTAAGTCTCAGCTTCCTCATCTGAAAATTGATGTAGCGTCCTCACCGGGTTGTTGAAAGCATGAAATGAGACAGCATTGCATCAGTCACTCAGCACAATCACTGGCTCATAGTAAGTGGTCGTGGAGTTTTTATTTCTACTGTTAGGTAGCAGACATAAATCCTCCTATGTACTCTGTAAATCCTCCATGCCTACCTGCCTCTCCTCAAGCACCCTTTCATAGTCTGGCCTCTATTACGTTACCCTTTGTAGGGAAAGAGCAAACTAGCCAAGATGGCGTGTCAGGCTCTCCTGCCCCTTGGCCTCTCGCTCTCGCCCCACATTTTGTGAATAATGACTAACAGCTGAGCTCATTTATAGCACTGCGCACTGTCGTGAGTCACTCTGTGCTGTAGGGAGATAAGAGCGCCACCCAAAAAGCAGCGCGAATTACTGCTGCGTCACGGCTTGTGTCCCTCGGGTTGGCCATGAGCGGTGAGAATATAGCGTGAATGCTACGGCTGCTGCGTCAGCCGGAAGAGAATACTGTTAGGGCTGCTGCGTCAGCCGGAAGAGAATAAACGCGTCTGCAGCTCCTACAGCTCCGCGGCTCTTCTTCCGGCCTCTTGGCTCACTCCTTGCCTACCCTGGGCTCAGCGAATAGTGTGGACAGTGTGAACAGAAAGACAGTTGGCACCATGAACAGGATGAAGAGCAATACACCCATGTATCTCTATCAATTCCCAAAGTAGTGAGATCAGTGGTTCTCAAACTTTAATGCCCACGGGAATCATCTGGGGGGTCTTGTCAAAATGACTGATTCTGACTCTGTAGGTCTGGCCTGGCATCCAAGATTCTGAATTTTTCACAAGCTCCCACGTGAGGTCCGTGTTGCTGTTCAAAGACTACTTTTAGTAGCAAGGACTAGGGTGACCCAGCTCCAGTCTTCGTGGAAGCGCCTCCAGGGTCCGTAGCCAAAGTGGCCTCCTTCTTTGGCTCTCAACGCACATCATTCACTCTCCGAATTCAGCACTTCTCAGGCTCAGCCTGCTTTGGTGTGTTGCTGTACAGAATTCTGTTCGCTTCTCTCCAAGCTCCTGACAGTAGATGGCGCGGTCCATCCGGGAAGCTGTCGGCCCCAGCACAGTGCCGTGATCTTCTGTGCCTCCAATCATTGTCAAATTATTGAACTAGCTGAAAAAGGAGGAAACAGTGCCTTAAAATATTAATAACACTGCCGTTTACATGAGTATTCACTTAGAAATTGACAACATAAATCAATTTAATCAGTGGAAATAATGGAAGCCAGTACTGATGTGAAGAATTCCAAATGACAAATAGATGGCTGTGATTTTTTTCTTTTAAAAATGTTATTTGTTGTAGAATGCAGAGTGGGATGATATACTTGATGGGATGACAAGGCCAACCTGAAATGATATATTTTTCACAGAATATCAAATAAGTGATTTATAATTTGTTTGGCAAACTGAGTCTCTTGGGAGGTGGTTTAAAAACATCCTCCAGAAGGACCAGAGGCCAAGGTTGAATAACCTGGTGTGCAGGCTGGATGCAAAATTAGCAGGTTTTGAGGTAATGTGGACTTGCTTCTATTGGGAGTAATTAGGGGAAAATTTTGTGGGAAATGAGGGAGGTGTTGCTAAGGTCTGTGTTGGGGGTGGTCATTGAGAGGATGTGACCAGAAGTCAATTGACGAGCTGGATGCAGGTCATCAGAGGTCACTCCCTTCTCCCCTCTCTTTGAAATGTACATTCTGACCACAACTTCCATGGGAGAAAAGATTTGAAGGACACAGCCTGGAATGAGCTTTGAGTTGTTGAGACCATCTGAATGGAGCACGTGATTGAACCCAGCTTGACCTCTAGGGAAACTTTTAAGATTCTGGTGGGTGGACAGGTGTGGAGAGCTACTCATTGTGTGGTCACCAAAGACAAGCCTTGGATATAAGTTCTCTCACTGATTAAACCTGCCACCCGCCAGTCTGGAGTATCTGCCTCTTTCTCCTCGCCCTCCATGTTAAGGCTAGTTTGTGAACCAACAGTCTGCTCTTTGGGTGTTTCCTGGAGGCTGGATCTCAGGGCAAGTGCCCCACCCACTTGTGGGGTTTGTTCAGCCTTCCACAGGCCACCCCTTGTCTAATTCTGACCTACTTTCTCTGGATCAATTGGCATTTCATTTCAGGAGGACTTTCAATCTTACTTTAAAAAATCCAATTGAAACAAACAGAAGAGAAACTCTATTTTCAGTAACCTTTTCCTCATCTGTCACTTATGTCCATAAGGAAGCTTAAAGAATTTTCATCAGTACACTAAAAATCAGATAATTGGCTATATTGTGAAACTTTTCAACGTTGGACTCCAGATCTCTACAGTTGCTGAGAATTCTTATCGAGAAATCATCTAGGGAAACTTCACAGCTCCTGTTTTCATGAAGAGGTCTCAATGGGGATGAGGTTTACGCCTAACTCTTAAAATTTCATTTTGGTGACTTGTGCCCAGGATCCAACTTTAGTTACAGAGTAAACAGTATTTTCCAAAGACTGACAGGGTCAGCTGCTCGGGGAATGTGGCCGGTGACCTCCCTGACGGATGACTGTCCTGCTGGCTGCTTCCAAGGCAGTTGAAAGGTAAGCTTTCTTTCTGTATAAGGGCACGGCTGCCTTGGAACGTGTTTCATTTTCTACCAGTAAAGCTGAAAGTATATCCCAGGCTTGCTGTCTTAAAGGGCGTGGAGCTGTGACTTTGGGGGCAAAGTGATTTGTCATGTCAACACAACTACAACAGCTAAGCTGCTGGGGTTGCGGGAGGAGTGAGCGATGGTGTGAAACCTCATTGCTTTGATTAAGCTACAAAGACATAGGAAAACTTAAATCCAGAACTCCTTTCTGATGTGAGAAACACACATGGGATTCTAATATTCAGAAAGTAAAGACTTCCATCTTTGAATCCTTTTTCCTGAAGTCTTGTTAGTTTAATCTGACTGTTGTCTTCAATCCTGGGACAGCGATGGTGTGTGTGTGTGGTTTTGTCTCTGCGTGTATATGTGTGAGAGAGAGAAAGAGAGAGAGAGATTTATTGACTACTAGGAAGTGTATCTGCTATATACATATAGTGTATATATTTGTGTATATACAAATATTTGTATATATGTAAATACAGTGTTTATATACTCTGTATAAATAATATATCTTGTGGGCGCTGGGTATAGAACAGTTGAGAAAACGGAATTTGCTAGCCTTGGATCCTGGGCTGACTTTATTCAGCTTGTGTTTTACAGATTCTGGAGGTAAGAATTTTGTTTCATATCAGAATCATTGCTCTCTCTCCATGTGATCGTTATTAGTGTTTGTTTTAAAAACCTCACATTTTATTTTTCAGCAAGATTTGATAGAAGAAATGGCATTTTTAAGATGCACACATTGAAAAGATAACACTTTTCAAAGTGCTCACAGCTCTCACTTAATTGAACTATTTTCTAATGCTCCAAAAAAAGTGCTCTACCATCAAAGGTGATTTTATAAATAAAATATTTTATTTTAAATAAAATATAAAGAAAATATTTTGTATAGAAAATATTCTTTTCCTCCCACTGACTAAGCTGTCTTGCCCAGAGTCATTTAAAAGTATGGCCCAGAATCAAAAATAAGGGCACAAATAGTATCAGAAGAAGTAAAAAAATAATATTCTAGTAGAAAAGGTTTATGCTTCATTGAAGAGGGATAACTACAAAGGTACCAAGTTGTTAAGCTGTCATTATTGCAATTATCATTTACTGATAGTTGGGGGTTTGCTTTTATGTTCTCTTGGCAGCTTCAACTTTCAAAAAACGTTTATTACATAGTGACAGATTCAATGTTAAGAACTTGTTCTGTGGACATGATCTTTTCACAAGCCATGGGCATGTACCTCTGGCCCACAGAAGCCATGAGGAGGCTTAAACATGGTGACCATGAGAGGTTAAAGTCTTTGAGTATCTGTCTGTCTGTCAGGTGACAGACCAGAAGATGAGTCAGAGAGATTTCGTAGAATAAGAATTCCCAACTGGTGCCTGAGAGTTCACAGTGGTCAAAATGGATAAATAAACTCAGGGAATTCTGGGAACCATTCTCTGCATTTAGTTCTTCATTGTCAACCCCCACCACCACCCTCATCCCACTGGACCATTAAACAGAGCCTCCTAGAGACAGAAGCATATATTTTGAACCAAAAGCAACACCAACAAGTCCAAAGTTATCTCAGTTCGCAGTGGAGGGGAGTCCAGCTAGACGTGCATTTGGTGCCTGGGTACCACAGGAAACACATCCTTTGGGTGGGCGATGGGGTTCCTTGGGACAGGCTGTGGCACCTGGAGGCCTGTGCTGAGTGTAGTGTCCTGCATCGCTACTAAACAGGAGGGGTTACATGGGCTTCTGACTTGACTGTGCAGCACATGTCGGACCCCAGTGTTGGAGATGCTGTGCAGAATGATAGGAAACCCATGTAAACGGTGTTCTTTGTCTCAGAAAAGGATCCTATTTTAATAAAAGACATGTATCTTTGGAGCACACAGTGAAGAAGATCTTCAGTTGTCTACACTACCCTTGCAGACTGTCATTCTTTTAGAAAGAAGACAACGTTGGATTTTCAGGCCTTGAGGGTGTCCACTTGCCTTGTGAGATTTCTGTCGTAGAGCAGTTACAGGCACTTTTGTCCTGGAGATGGAAGTTCTTCAAATGGCAGGTGTGGGGAAATCACCGCTATTAACAAAGCAAAATAAAACTGTATTAACTCTTGGACCTAGTAGATAAAAAAAGCCATTTTATGTGTTTGTTAGCCCTCTGTATGTAAAATAGATAGCCAGCGGGAATTTGCTGTATGGCTCAGGAAACTCAAACAGGGGCTCTATATCAACCTAGAGGGGTGGGATGGGGCGGGAGATGGGAGGGAGGTTCAAAAGGGAGGGGATATATGTATACCTATGGCTGATTCATGCTGAGGTTTGACAGAAAACAGCAAAATTCTGTAAAGCAAGTATCCTTCAATAAAAAAATAAATTAATTAAAAAAAGCCATTTTACTAGTGGCAAACTCTACTTTCCCCCAGTTTTTGAATATGTGCACAAAATCTGAGCAGTATTTCCCCAACCACACAAGGCATATGGTGATGAGGAATAGAGTGAGGTGGCAGTGTCTTGAAGCAAACATCTTTTACTAAAGGTCACTTGCTTCATGTTTGAATAGAATTCTTGCTGGCCTAATGTAGGGTAGATTTTAATTTCCTGTTTGGAGTGACCTGTTGCTCATATTATATTCCTGGGGAGAAAAATCATAAATTCCCGTCTTAGACAGGAATTATAGATCTTCCTCTGCTTTTTTTAAATAATACCTTCCTTGAACCATAATTTACATACCATAAAGTTCATTCTTGTAAAGTGTGCATACAGTTCAGTACTTTTTAGCACATTCAGAGTTAACATGTCATCATCATTATCTAACATCAGAATATGTTATCATATGTTAACATCATCACATTCAAAAATCCCTCCCCTACTCATTAGCAGTCACCCCATAGTCTGCCTTTCCCCTCAAACCTTGGTAACTATGACCTGTTTCTATGGATTTGCCTATTCTGGGTATATGAATGAATCACAATATGTGGCTTTTTATGACCAGTTTCTTTCACTTACCATATTTTCAGGGTTCATTCACATTGTTGCATATATCATGATTACATTCTTTTTTTTTTTTTTTACATTCTTTTTTATTGCTGAGAAATACACCTCTGTGATACATTTCCTTTAAGTTTCCACATTTTGACTATTATGAATAATGCTATCATGAACATTTGTTTACAAATTTTTGTATGAACATATGTTTCCATTTCTCTTGTGTATGTACCTAGTATTAGAATTTCTGGCTAATATGGTAGCTGCATATATAAGATTTTGAGGGATTCCTGTACTGTTTTCTAATGTGACTGTTCCAGTTTATAACACCAGCAGCATATGAGGTTCTGGCTACCCACATCCTTGCCAAGGCTTGTTACTGTCTGCTTTGATTCTAGCCATCCTGGTGGGTGCCAACTGCTTTCTCATTGTGGTTTTGATTTGAGCTCCCTAATCACAATTTCGTTGAACAGCTTTTCACATGCTTATTGGCCATTTGCTTGTCTTCTTAGGAGAAACGTCTATTCAAATCCTGTGCCCATTTAAAAAAATGTTTCTTTAGTTTTGGCTGTGCTGGGTCTTCGTGGCTGCGGGCTGGTTACTTTCAAGTTGCGGCACTCAGGCTTCTCACTGTGGGGGCTTCTCTGTCGTGAGCCCAGGCTCTAGGCTGAGTGCGCCCCAGCAGTTGTGGTGCTCAGCGTTAGTTGCCCTGCGGCATGTGGGATCTTCCCAGAGTAGGGGTCGAGTCGGCATGTCCTGCATTGCAAGGCAGATTCCTAACCACTAGACTGCCACAGAAGCCCCTTTGTCAATTTTTTAAATTGGGTCGTCTTTTTCTTTGAGTTGTAAGGGTTCTTTATGTATGCTGGATTGTTGTTGTTGTCCAGTTGCTCAGTCATGTCATACTCTCTGCAACCCCCTGGACTGCAGCACATCCGGCTTCCATCCTTCACTATCTCCCGGAGTTTGCTCAGATTCATGTCCATTGAGTTGGTGATGCCATCCAGCCATCTTATCCTCTGTCACTGTCTTCTTCTCTTGCCCTCAATCTTTCCCAAATAGCAAGGAGAGATCAGGAAGTCTTCTGAAGTGAACAAGGCAGAGAAATAGAGGAAAACAATAGAATGGGAAAGACTAGAGATCTCTTCAAGAAAATTAGAGATACCAAGGGAACATTTCCTGCAAAGTTGGACACAATAAAGGACAGAAATGGTATTCTGGATATAAGTCCCTTATCAGATAAATGATTGGCGAATATTTTCTTCCATTCTCTCTGTTAATTTTTATGCCACGCTGTTAGGATTTTGATATTATCTTTGAAGTTAACACTTTTTTTGAGATAAACTTCATGAAACCCAGGGGATTAATGGCACACACCTTCACCAGGAAGCTGCTTGATGGTAGACAGTGGGTTTAGTTCCTTTCACATGTTACCACATTTTAATGTTTGTCAGAACATTAAGGGGTTGATACCATTCCTTTATGTAAGGGAGAAGGACCTGGAGACTCTGAGAATTTATTTGCTGAAAGTGACCCAGCTAGAAAGCAGCAGAATCTGCAAGTAAATTAAATTCTTCCTGCTTCCTGAGTCTATTTCTTCTTCACTTTAATTGTTAGTGGTTTGAGTAAGATAAGTGAACAATCAATATTGTATTCATCTGGAGTATAATTTGTATTGGATAAACATGAATTTTATTCCTATGTTTTCTATCAAAAGTTGTCTAAATAATAATGCATTAAATGTCTTAAGTCACGTCCATGCGTGCATGCTTAGCTCCCCTCAGTCATGTCCGACTCTTTCATGACCCCATGGGCTGTAACCTGCCAGGCTCCTCTGTCCGTGGGATTTCCCAGGCAAGAATACTGGAGTGGGTTGCCATGCCCTCCTCCAGGGGATCTTCCCCACCCGGGGACTGATCCCACATCTCCTGCAGCTCATGCATGGCAAGCGGATTCTTTACCACTGAGCCACCAAGAAGCTCCCTCAATCATTTCCATTGGGTACATTTCACTCCTGGTTCTTGCTCCTTCCCTTCCATCTTTTTTCCTTCTTTGCTTTTTCCTTTCTTTCCTCTCTCCTGTGCTCTTTCCAAGTCCTTTGTTTAGTCCTTACTATGCTTTAAGTGACTGAATGACTCTCTCTCTCTCACACACACACACATGCTTTAAGTGCCTGGAAAAAGTGATGAATAAAGCACCTTCTGGTGCTTATATAGTACAAGAAGTCCCCCACATATGGATGAGTTCTGTTCTTAGAGTGCATTCATAAGTCCAATTTGTTCATAAGTCCAATTTGTTCATAAGTCCATCAGAGTTAGCCTAGGTAACTAACTGCCACAATCAGCTACATAGTACTGAACTGTAATATGTTTATAATACTTTCACACAGATAATACATAAAAAACAAACACAAAAAATGGAGAAAACATTTTTAACCTTACAGTATAGTACTTTGAAAAGTACAGCAGCACAGGACAACAGCTGGCATACAGGGGTGTCATCAAATGAACAGGCAGGAAGGGTTACTGACTGGAGCAGGTAGAGGAGGTGGGCGATGATAGAGCTGAAGGATCGTTGGCAACAGGAGATGGAGGGCATGCTGCCGCTTCATTCACACTTGACACTGATGAAACACACTTTTGCATCTTTCAAAGTTTGCAACTTGAAGGTTTGCATGTAGGGGACTTACTGTAGTATGAACTGCAAATAAATGTTAGATATGGATAAACTTCAAATCAGTTGCACCATCTCCCATGCTAGTAAGGTCATGCTTGCATGCTATGCTTCAGCATTATGCAAACCAAGAACTCCCAGATGTCCAAGCTGGATTTAGAAAAGGAAGAGGAACCAGAGATCAAATTGCCAACATTTGCTGGATTATAGAGAAAGCAAAGGAATCTCAGAAAAACATCTATATCTCTGTTTCATCAACTACTCTAAAGCCTTTGACTCTGTGGATCATGACAAATTGTGGAAAGCTCTTAGAGAGATGGGGATATCAGACCATTTTACCTGTCTCCTGAGAAACCTGGATGCGGGTCAAGAAGCAACAGTTACAACCCTGTATGGGACAACTGACTGGTTCAAGACTGAGAAAGGAGTATGACAGGGCTGTCTGTTGTCACCCTGTTTCCTTAACCTATACATGCTGAGCACATCATGAGAAATGCCAGCTGGAATCAAGATAGGTGGGAGAAACATCAACAACCTCAGATATGCGATGATACCACTGTAATGGCAGAAGGAGAAGAGGAACTAAAGAGCCTCTTGATGAAGGTGAAAGAGGAGAGCGAAAGAGCCAGCTTAAGGCTAAACATTAAAAAACTAAGATCATGGCATCTGGCCCCATTAGTAGTGACAGATTTCCTCTTCTTGGGCTCCAGAATCACTGCAGATGGTGACCGCAGTCATGAAATCAGAAGATGATGGCTTCTTGCCAGAAGAACTGTGACAAACCTAGACAGTGTGTTGAAAAGCAGAGACATTACTCTGCTGACAAAGGTCTGTATAGTCAAGGCTGTGGTCTTCCCAGTGGTCTACGGTTGTGACAGCTGGACCGTAAAGAAGGCTGAACACCAAAGAATTGATGCCTTCCAACTGTGGTGCTGGAGAAGACTCCTGAGAGTCCCTTGGGAAGAAAGAGATCAAACCAGTCAATCGTAAGGGAAATCAACCCTGAATACTCGTTGGAGGGACTGAAGCTGAAGCTGAGTCTCTAGTATTTTGGTCACCTGATACAAACAGCCAACTCATTGGAAAAGTCCCTGATGCTGGGAAAGATAGAGGGCAGAAGGAGAAGAAGATGAGATGGTTGGATGGCATCAGCAATGAATGAAAATGAACTTGGGCAAACTTTGGGAGATGTTGAGGGACAGTGAGGTCTGGTGTGCTGCAGTCCATGGGGTCATAAAGAGTCGGACATGACTGAGCAACTGAACAACAATGACAACAAAAACTTCAAATATCATGTATAATGATAGACTGGCAGAAATGATAAGAACTATGAAGGAGAAGACAGCAAATGAATGGACAGAGGGTATGCTAAACTAGATGGTCACTGGGGAAGCTCTGGATAAAGGGCAAAAGGAGCCATGTGACTCTGGAGGGATATGCTTAAATATATTTTACATATGTTTAAGGACCAGGAGTTTTCCTTAGGTAAAATTATGCCCATACAAAAGCCAACCCTCATGCACTTGCTGGTCCAGCAGAAGAGAAGAGCTATCCTTCCTGTTTATCAATAACAGCAAACATGTTCCTTCCTCTGACCAGACAGCTATCTCTGCAGAGTCACATGGCTCCCTTCATCTTAACTTAGTTACTTCTGTAAAGATCCTATCTCTAAATATCGTCTTATTCTGAGAGAATGAGGGGTTAGGATTTCCACTGTGAATTTTGGAGGGAAGACAGTTTAGCTGGTAACAATGGAGAAAATAGTAGTGTCTACCCGGAAGTGTTTAACAAACACTAAGAATAAGTAGGTAGAATAGTATCTACCTCCTACAAGTGGTTTAGATAATTAATTGAGACAATATATGCCAACTCTTAAAGCCGTTGCTGGCGCTTGGTGAGTGCTGTTGGGGTATGCTGTGTAAGAGTGCTACTATCTTATTTATATTCAGTCACACCTACATTGTGAGCTTGTTGGAGGAAGGAAAGCAGAGATTATATCTTTGCATTTTTTTATTATTTTTATCCATTATTTTAAAAATCTGCCTGCACCTAGTATTCTTCATCCATTATGTATACTCAGTACACATTTGTTTAATTAAACTTTCCTTTCTTCTCATTATCACTGGCATCTGCTCCTTCCCCAACCAGCTTTGCATCCCACCCTCCCTTTACTCCCAACTTGATCACAGATTTCACCTTCAGGCATTATACTAGCAATAACCAAGTTTTCTTTTGCAGCCATAGTATGCTGGTTTTTTTTTTTTCTAGAGAGATTTTGGGAAGCCTCCTTTGTAACTGAAAGTGAGGTCCAGCTGCTCACCGTGCAACAGCCAATAAAGAGGCAAGGTTGGGAAGGAAAAGCTGGCTTTAGTTTGGATGCTGGCAAGCGGTGGGTGGGGTGGGAGGAGGAGGGTGGGCTTCTATTCAAAATCCAATCCCACCTCTGACAATCAGTGGGCAAGAGCTTTTATAGACAGAGGAAGGGGACTCCATGTAGAAACAGTACAGTCAGCTCTGACAGTCCTATTGAAATTGGTCATCAGTGGTCTGATCAGTGCCATCTTGATTGTTTTAAATACAGTTAATCTTCAGTTCCAGGGTCGGTCTTTTCCCCATTTCTTTGAGGCCTGTTCTCAGAACTGTGACCCTGTGCCGTGTCTACAGTCTGATCACTGTGTAGTTAACTTCTCCCATTTGAAGTTTCAGTATCTATAAGACAGCTCACGGGATACGGCTTGGAGTATTATCTGTAGTTCTTGCGAAGAAACTAAAGGTCTTTGATGCTCAATGACTACTGTTATTTATCTTGGACTCTTTCCCTTGGTTTCTGCATTTTCTCACTTCTCTGATTAAACTTATTCTTTGGCTAAGGTTTCTCACAGACAAAAGGCAGGCAGAGGACCTGGAGGGGAAGGACCATAAGGTCCTGCTGCGTTTCATCTTCACATGAAATGTCAACCCTTGCCTTGTTTTTGACACATATGGATCTTGCATGCTAATCAGCCCCTAAGACTTACATTTCCAAACTTATCAGAACAATAACTAGCATGTGTGATTCCCTTTCTGGAACTCAGAGTAGAGCCAAAGAGGGAAACCACTTTTGCCCATGAGTCTGATAGAATTCTCTGAATTCTCATCCTGAAGCAGTGGTGGCTAGGTTTATTTCTGCTGAATGTTTCACATCTAGAATCCTTGGCCCTTCCATCCTGATGCAGAATAAGCCTAGTGAACTTGGCCTGATGGCAGAGAACCAGCTGTGATCACGCCAAAGGTCAGAGCCTCGCAACCTGTTTCCTGAAATGTTTTCTTAAAAAGTGGAGGAAAAACTGATAGGAAATTTGATTTACAATCACAAACAGGTGTGAAAATGATCTTTGAAACAGCCTGAGGGAGCAGGCCACCACAGATCAGTCTTAACTTACTCTGAAAGCGGTTTTTATTGCCATCCATGTATCTAGTTCACTGTAAAAAGCAGGGAGTTAATTACCATTGTGCTACACAGTTAATTTCCTTTCAGGCATATAACTATTTCTACAGAATTCTGGGAACATGTGTTTGACTGGAAAGAGTGAGTTTCATGTTCTATGTCATCACTTTGTTCCCAGTAGAGAATCCAGGACAATGAAACAAAAATCAGTTTGTGAAGGAAAATACCACTTTTCTTTCATTAAGTTTGTAGACATCATTTGCCTACTTTTCATGGCATAAACTTGACCCCTTGAATATATATGTTGTGTGTCTGAATAGCTTTAATTAGTTAACTTTGTGCTTTCCTCGAAGTGACTTTTTAAAGTTTTGAACTACAAAATAAGGCATAAATGTCTAGATTGCCGGAATTCAAATCGGAATTAGAAAGAATGGGGCTGGCTGATTCATATTTGCTATAAGACCATCACATTTGTCCTTTAATTTTATTTTGTAAAGATTTTTTTTAGCATTATTCTCATCATTTATTGATACAGAGATTAAAAAAAAGACGATCTATTTGTATAGCTTACATTAGTACAGAGCCTTGAATGCCAGGTTTAGATTATGTCTAAAGATTTTTTTTTTTGATGTGCATCATTTTAGTTTTATTTTCTTGAAACTTTTTATTTTGTATTGGAGTGCAGCCAGTTAACAAAGTTGTGATAGTTTCCATGAACAAAAAGTGACTCAGCCATGCATATACCCTCAAACCCCTCTCCCACCCAGGGGGCACCTAATCGAGCAGAGTTCCATGTGCTATTCAGTAGGTGATGTGGACCATTTTTAAAATCTATACTGAATTTATCACAATATTGCTTCTGGTTTTTTTGGCTGTGAGGCATGTGGGATCCCCAACCAGGGATGGAACCCGCCCCCTCCCTGCACTGGAAGGCTAAGTCCCAACCTCTGGACCACCAGGGAAGTCCCAACACATTCGTCCTTTTAAAATGTGCTTATTAGGCCCATATTCTACGGTATGTCTTATTCGACTGCAATGGCTATTAATGAATTCTTTGGCAGTGGCTTTCTGTCACGGACATCTTTCTTGGCTCAGGGACCCTAACATGGAGGGATAATCTCCTGATGAGGAGTTGCTTTCTTATCTAGTGACATTTATCATTATCTAAGGCCAGCTGCCTGATGTCTCTTCAGGGCTCTGTTTATGGGGTTTGAACATCTATAAATGGAAACACTAGCTAACCAGAAATTATCGCCAGGGCTTTCTGATAGTGTCCTGGGCGCTCACAGCTTGGAATGTCCTGCAGTAGCTAACATGGAAGCGCGTCACATCATTTTCTAGACACAATCGGAATCTTGCCTTTGCTCTTTCTCTCTCTGTCTCTCATTATCTTTCAACATGGACTTTGAAAAGCACGAAAAAGGAAGCTTATTAAATGAGAATTTAGAGGAGAAACTGACGGTAAGACTGATATTTCACAAACACGGATTTATGATGTAACTAACAGAGTAAATATCAGTTGTTATAGTTTGAAAAAGTTATACCAGGCATCTAAATTTCTCTGTTTTTCTGGTCAATGACCTTGAAATCAATGAGTTCCAAGGGTTTTACTGAAAACAGTGTGATAAAATTATTAATATGATGTCATTACTAGAATGTGGGTAAACTAGACTTAGTTAGATGATATGGTTTATCTCTGTTTTAACAACCAGGATCCATTTATTTTGAGACCTGGTGGTGGTCACCTCAATACTGGGAGATTATTTTCTTTACTCATATAAAGTTTAGCGAATACTCAAAACTCAATTTCAGAGATACCAGGAATGTGTGTCAAGGGAAATCTGAGTATTATGGACAATTTTAATTTTTTTATGGAAAAAGTTAATGGTAAAAGTGTAAGGATAAAATTTACTTTTGAAAAAGTTTAGTTTTGGGCAGTAAAATTTGTAAAAGTTGCTTTACCTTGATGCTAAGAAATTCAGTGTCAGTAAAAACAGTGGTCGCGTCTGTTTGCTCAAACGTAGACTATAGTGTAACCTAGAGTAGAATGTATTGTTCATGGTTCACCTGATAGGTTTAGGAGGTTAATTATGTTTATAAAGTTACTGCGGCTTCAGAGTTGATGTTAAAACAGGGCATGGCTTATTTTAATAGCTGTGCAAGTAGCAAAAACTAAAACTATATTGACTATAAGACTGTGACTTCTTGAACTCATGAGAATGCACTGTTCTGGATGTCTGACATTGAGATTTAAGCACTAGTAATGATATTAAAACTTGGAAGGTGGAAGAAAATACCATATTGAATTGAAAACTCCTAAAGTATGTTAGAATTTCAAGGTCTTGAAGAAATATATTGGATAAAATATATAAAACTTTTTCTTAAAGGATTTGGGTCATTTTGAATATTGACCGTGGGCCTCTCTTCAGGTGATTGTTTAAACATGTCATGGCCACAGACTACTTTGCTTTTGGACTGTTTTAGAAAGCCATGTATTACTGTAGAACTAACCAGGGGTTTTGAATCAGGAAGATCTGATGAGAATCCTCACTCCATAACTTCTAAACGTGGGACAATGGGATTTTGTTTAAGCCTTTTGAGTCTCAGTTAACTCGCTTGTTGATGGGGAGCAGTAATACCTAATTGGAAGGCTGTTATGAGCATTAACTATAATGTATGTGAAGTCCCTCGGCTGAACCTGTTATTTTCAAACTGCTTTTGGTCTGACTTACTTAGCAAGTACATATCCAGGCTTTGTTTATATAGAAAGAGAAAGCCAAAATGCATTTCAAAGTAAAAGGAACACTCAGATATGTTAACTATAAAGGCTTAGGAGTTATAAAACCTAAATGGAACCAGATAGATGGTAAATAAATACCCCAGTAAGAGTTGCTATGAACGAGTGTGAATTTGATCCAGAGCTCACTGGCAGTCTTTTAGAGGAAGTTTTGCAAATAAACATAGTGGACATGGGGCAAGTGAACAAAAGTGCAAATGAACTCTTGGTGTATAAACATTTCACTGCCCGGGAGGTCAAACGTGCCTGAATCTCTCTGGAACACATCTCTGAACCTAGAAGTGAGCAAAAGCCTCTCTTTAGAGGTTTGCCATAACATTCATGGACTTTACTCTGGAGGGGAAGCCTAGGACTGGCCCTTGATTAATTTCCAGGAGATTGGAGGAAAATCTGGGGTGGATCGGAAGGCTCCAGAATATCCAATCTGTACTGAGCATAGGCGGGTCTCAGGGAGGGCAGGAACACAGTGAATAAAGTTCAGTGCTTGGGAAAGTTACCTGTGCAGATAAATAGATAAATAAGTAAATAGTGCCAGCGCTCAGCTGCTCAGTCACCGTGTAGACTGTAGCCTGCCGGGTCCTCTGTCTTTGGGATTTTCCAGGCAAGAATACTCGAGTGGGTCGCTATTTCCTACTCCAAAAATAAGTAAATAATACATCGAACATGGAATGGTGCTCTGTTTCACATATGACAATACACATGTCTCAATGCCATTCTCCCAGAACGTCCCACCCTCACCTTCTCCCTCAGAGTCCATAAAATTGTTCCATGCATCTGTGTCTCTCATTCTGTCCCGCATATAGGGTTATCGTTACCATCTTTCAGATTCCATATATATGCATTAGTATACTGTATTGTTGTTTTTCTTTCTGGCTTACTTCACTCTGTATAATGGGCTCCAGTTTCATCCATCTCAGTAGAACCGGTTCAAATGTATTTTTTTTAATGGCTGAGTAATATTCCATTGTGTATATGTACCACAGCTTCCTTATCCATTCATCTGCTGATGGACATCTAGGTTGCTTCCATGTCCTGGCTATTGTAAACAGTGCTGCGATGAACATTGGGGTACACGCGTCTCTTTCAATTCTGGTTTCCTCGGTGTATATGCCCAGCAGTGGGATTGCTGGGTCATATGGCAGTTCTATTCCCAGTTTTTTAAGGAATCTCCACACTGTTCTCCATAGTGGCTGTACTAGTTTGCATTCCCACCAACAGTGTAAGAGGGTTCCCTTTTCTCCACACCCTCTCCAGCATTTATTGCTTGTAGACTTTTGGATAGCAGCCATTCTGACTGGTGTGAAATGATACCTCATTGTGGTTTTGATTTGCATTTCTCTAATAATGAGTGATGTTGAGCATCTTTTCATGTGTTTGTTAGCCATCTGTATGTCTTCTTTGGAGAAATGTCTGTTTAGTTCTTTGGCCCATTTTTTGATTGGGTCATTTATTTTTCGGGAATTCAGCTGCAGAAGTTGCTTGTATATTTTGGAGATTAATTGTTTGTCTGTTGCTTCATTTGCTATTATTTTCTCCCATTCTGAAGGCTGTCTTTTCACCTTGTTTATAGTTTCCTTTGTTGTGCAAAAGCTTTTAATTTTAATTAGGTCCCATTTGTTTATTTTTGCTTTTATTTCCAATATTCTGGGAGGTGGGTCATGGAGGATCCTGCTGTGATTTATGTCGGAGAGTGTTTTGCCTATGTTTTCCTCTAGGAGTTTTATTGTTTCTGGTCTTACGTTTAGATCTTTAATCCATTTTGAGTTTATTTTTCCCATGTTCGATGCATGTGACAAGGGCTCGGGGCCGGGGCAGTGGGATGATCCAGAGGGATGGGAGGGGGAGGGAGGTGGGTGGGGGGTTCGGGAAGGGGAACACATGTAAACCCATGGCTGATTCTTGTCAATGTATGGCAAAAACTATTACAATATTGTAAAGTAATTAGCCCCCAAGTAAAATAAATAAATTTATAAAAAAAAAAAAAAAAAGAAAAAAAAAAAAAAAAATAAGTAAATAATATAACAAGTAAAATTAAAGCAAGAAATCTTGACTACTCTCCAAACTCCTTTTCTTTTAGATTATCAAATGCATCAACAAAGAATTCCACTTACATTGATCTTCAATTGAAATTTATTAATGAAAAGGAAAATACATTATTAACAGAGTAAAAATAGTCATGCATCTCAGAGCATTCTGACATAATGGTGGTTTCTTTCTCTTAAAAGGTGATAAGAACAAATAGATCTCACACGTAAGTCTAATAATTTCTATCACATCAGTTAATATATCGTGAGACAATTCTATCCTCCCAAGTAATAAATGTTCAATAAATATCACAAAAATCATCATAATGAGAAGGGTACGACATCCAGCTCATTTTATACGGATGCTTGATAGAAACAAATGAACACAGTAGAACTGACTACTGTGTTTTTTACTCAAAAAATATTGCTTTTTTGAGTAAAAGTAACTGAGATTGAGAAAGAAATTCATCATCTGACAGTTTGTTAAACAAGATGTGTATAATATAAGAAGCTGAAAACTGGTGTTTTAAGTAACATTTTACCTTTAATTATTAAAATTTTTTTACTTATTTTAAATTTGAGAGTGAAAGACTTATCCTATGACATGTAGATTTCCTTAGGATCTCACAGAAAACATTCTCCTCAATTTCAAGGAAAGAGAATTATGACACTTTTAAATATAATGAAAGAGAAAAGATGTGGAAGAAAAAATGATGGGTAAAATATAAGCATACAAAACATACATTTAAAAATTCTGTGGTAATCCAGTGAAGGGTAGTACTTTAAGGTTAAATCAATCATCAATTTATAGATTCAATAATAAAAATGAAATCTTTTTCTAAGAAGAAATCTGTTAGCAAACAAAACACAGAACTGCTGTTTTGGTTATAACTCCCGATATTATTGTTGAGTTTTGTTTGGAACATTTTCAAAAAGTCAACCTTGTGTCTGTTAGGTAGGAGAAAACCTCATGTCTGTCCGCAGAAACAAAAAGACCCTTTCAGGTCGGTATGTATTCCTGAATGCCCCTTTGAGCAAGACAGGTGCTAAGGGCTGCCACAGAACATGCTTGATAAAGCCTTGGCCATCTCGGAGATTAATATGTTTTGATTATTTTTTTAGTAGATTATAAAGGAGTAATGGTAAGCGTAAGTAGCTTAGAAATATTCTAATGGTACAAAGCATAAACATTCCAAATTCTTTCATTCTTACATAATCTTGAGATAGCAAGACTGTATATAATTACTCATCAGAATGTCTTAACAATGAGAACAATTGTCAAGCATTTTATGCAGTAACATATTTTATTTCATTATAATATTGACTGCTGGAGGAGATCATAGAGAGAACGTGACCTCTGGTTGACCCAAGAGCAAGACCCAGGCAGTGGAAGCCTCCTCCCTGGTCCCCTGTCCTTAGAATGTGAATTCTGTCCACTGTTCCCACAGTGGGAGCTGTTTCAGGGATGCAGCCTTGAGTGGAAGGTGATGCTAAGACTGTCTGGGTGGGACAGTCTGACTGGACCCAGTTAGGACCTCTCTGTAAACTTTTAAGATTCTGACAGGCAATCCATGAGATTCACTGCTCTTGCTGATGCCCAAGAAAGCCTTGTGTGTAAGATCCCTGTTTATTAAACCTTCCATCCACCGTCTGGAGTGTCTGCCCCTTCTCTGGTCTCTCCTAACCCTCCCTGTATGATAACCAATTTCAGATTTCACCCAGCAAGCTCCCAAGGCATCAAACCAACATCTGCATACCTATTTATTTTTCTTATTGTATCGAACTAGGGTCCCTGACAACAGGCACTCAGTAGGTGCTTCCATATCTGAACAAAAAAGTGTATACTACTGCCGAAGTTTTTGGTGTGTTATTGAGAGATTATTTTCTGTACAGCTTGAGTGTTGTTTCTGATCTACGCATTATTTCTGACAAGGTAACATCACATAATGCAATAAGTGGTACATTTAAGTTTGTAATTCTCTGGAGGAAAGGTGCTGGATCTCTATCTTTATATCATAGTTGATTGCCCTAGATCCTTAATAAACTAATTCTGGTGATGACTAAAATGAAGGGAAGTGGAGAACAAAGAGCCAATATTTCCTTTTCTGTGATATTTGGTTATTTATCTTGAAAAATTCCTTCTACTTCTTTGCTATTTGTGGGAGTGGTCCAGTGACTCTTTCTATGTTCTGGACTTCACTGAGAAGCTGTTTTGGATGTCCATTGTGTCTCATTATTCTGATGTAGAGGATGTGAGTTAATTTGTGCCCAAACCTTAACTCCTCCATGCTACTGGCTCATTTGGTTTTATGGGTGGCACCGTCATGGAGAATGGCAGGCATCTGCGCGTCTCTGAGAATGCTGCTGATCTCTCTGGCACGTCTGTAGTGCCTGCTGTGAATTCTACACGCCTCCCAAGATGGCCCACTCATCATCAGTGTATTTTGAATTTACTGTTCCCGTTTCTCTAGAGAGAGCCAAAGTTCTGTAATAAGCTGACACTCAACATACTCTGTGGAAATAATTATTTTTCACAAAACAGATGGGTGGTACTGAACACAATTTTATGGTAAGCGGCTCGGAAAGCGTCCCTTGACTGGAAGACAAACAGAGAAAACTCAGAACTAGGATTCTCTGAATTCCTGAGTTCAGCGTCACTTCCGAAGTTTTAGTAAGATCAAGTAAGTTGTTCTCATATCTTACAGGGATAGGTCTCCTCTGAGAAGGCAGTAGAGGGGACACAGGATTGATCAGTCTGCACGAGGTATTAGGGAGTTCATTGATTAAGACACACTCTCCAAAGAACTGAAAACAGCCCTCAAGCATTGTGAGTAGTAAGATTCTGGTCTCACCCGAAGTGAAGATGTATAGTTGCAAAGAATAACCACGAGTCCTGACCGATGGCAGATCAAAGTAAAACACGAAATAACTACTCTTAGAGCACTCCTTCATGAGAAATAGTCCCACCCTAACTTCTCTCTGGCCTCCTCTCCATAGAGCCAGTAATACAGTTTTAAAGCTATCTGAAGAATCTGTAGCATGAAATAAAAAACGGAGGGAGGAGATGAGATGCCATGATGGTGATGGGTCACCGTCATGGGAATCAGTGGGAAACTGTTAAAGCAGTGGGAACTGAGTCTTCTTTTAAAACTAATTTTTATTGGGGTATAGTTGCTTTACAACTGCTGTGAATCAGTTGCGTATATGCATGTATCGCCATCTTTTTGTATTTCCTTCCTAGTTAGGTCCCCACAGAGCACTGAGGAGAGTCCCCTGCTATGCAGTAGGTTTTCAGGAGTTATCTATTTTATGTCGAGTAGTATGTGTATGTCAGTCTCCATCTCCCAGTTTATCCCACCCCTCCTTCACTCCTTGGGAACCTTAAGTTTGTTCTCTACATCTGTACTCTATTTCTGCTTTGCAAATAAGTTCATTTGTACCATTTTTCTAGATCCCACATATAAGTGATGTTATATGATACTTGTTTTTCTCTTTCTGACTTACTTCACTCTGTATGACCATTTCTGGGTTGTTCCATGTCTCTGCAAATGGCACTGTTTCATTCCTTTTTTTATGGCCGAGTAATATTCCTTTGTATATTCATGTATATATATATACCAAGTCTTTCTTGTCTATTCCTCTATCAGTGGACATGTTTAAATTGCTCCCTTGTCTTGGCTTCTGTAAATAGTGCTGCTGTGAACACTGGGCGCAGGTGCATGCAGCCTTTTGAATTATGGTTTTGTCTGGATATGTGCTAGGAGTGGTGTTGCTGGATCACATAGTAGCTCTGTTTTTAGCTTTTGAGGAACCTCCATACTGTTCTCCATAATGGCTGCACCAATTTCGTAGTTGAGTCTTAATGGGCATCATGGCAGAATAAGGTGAGACTGGCAAAATGATGGGTTAGGGTAGGTGAGTGCATGCAGGTGTTCTGGGGACCACTCTAACATATCTATGAAAATCACAACAGGGGACCTACGCGTGAGTGTGTGTGTGTGTGTGTGTGTGTGTGTGTGTGTGTGTGTGAGTAATGAGGACTTCCCATTCCAAAGAAGAGGCTTTCTTCCTCTTCCCAAGTGTCTGTGTGGTGAAAAACATGTTGTATCTGAGGATAGGGAAGGTTGTATTTGTCTGGCTTTTGACAAGTCACTTAACCTTTGGTGTCCTGGGGCTTCCCTGGTGGCTTAGACAGTAAAGAATGTGCCTGAAGTGCAGGAGATCTGGGTTCAGGCTCTGGGTTGGGAAGATCCCCTGGAGGAGGGCATGGAAATCCACTCTAGTGTTCTTGCCTGGAGAATTCCATGGACAGAGGAGCCTGGTCGGCTATAGTCCATGGGGTCACAAAGAGCTGGACACGACTGAGTGACTAACACTTTCCCTTTCTTTTTGGTGTCCTAGTTAAGAAGCTAGCCTTGTACAAGGCTGGGTTGGATTTGTCAAGATTGTTATTCTCTCTAAAACTTTGAGTCTGTAGCAAAACACCCTTTGACTGTGTGCTGATTAAATTTTTTTCCATGGCCAAGAAAGTCTGTTTATACAAACATTGAAATAATTTGTATTTTTATGTCATCACTGACCAAATGTAAAACAGAAGTCCTTGTGATTAGATTAAACCTTCCTTGCAGTATAGAAAGTTCACAGTTCAGTACTCACAAATTGAATTGCATATATTTTCAGTGTTTTCACTGAAAAATGACAAAGATTTGAGAATTGGATCATGGGGGAAAATTATGGAATTGATGAAGAAAGAAGCATGTAATTGCTTCAATATTAATCTTGAGATATTATCAAAATAAGGCATTCTGTTTTCTTACAACAGTACATAAAATAAAGTGGGCTCTGTGTTTTCATCAGGAGTAGCAATTTACAAAATATGGGCTCTGTGTTTTAAATGTTATTTCTGAGATGGTTTGTTTAGGGCATATTCATTCCCTCTTGTAGTTCTCGCTGCTCCTTGCAATGTGCCTGACACAGATAACTTGGTCCCTTTGCAACTCTAATTTTAGTCCCTTTTGCATCACTGAGGTTGAGGAAAAAGTGGATTGTACACGAATGGCAAGATCCTAGCCACCATTTCCATTTTCATTTTTTCTCAAAGGAAAGAAATGAGAGCTGTGTCTATTAGAACCCAGGGCAGGGAGGTGAAGAGTAAAGTGAAATTGATAAGGATCCAGATTTCTACTTTATGGTTCACAGGAAGCTCTCGAAGCCAAACCAGTCCTTTGAAAATCACTGCTAATTAAAGCAGTGTCTGCTGATAATGTAAGTCTGAGATGCGCTGTTTGAATGGATCTTTTGCTGGAGCTCTGTGTGATGAGGAGTAACAGAAGAAAGATGGGTGGTAGGCTTTCACCGAGCTGTGATTTCACAGCGACATTTATAACACCCTGTACTGCAGTGAGGTGGTTCCTAGGTTCTCATAGTGGGAATTACAGTGACTTAACTAGCCAGGCATGCTGTCCGGGGTACGGCTCCCCCCAGGGAATGGCAAGCAGACTGCGGTATTAGTGATGCAAGTATGTTAGAGAGTCACGGGCTTTGTTTTGCTGCCTGATCATAAAAATAAGGAGATGGTTTTTTAAGATGGCGAGAGGGTGTCTGTGATTTAACAGCTGGTATTTCTTTGATTTATAACCTGAGATTTTCTTGAGTGTCCTTTCATCAGTTTCCTTCTCAGTTAAGAGGGGGTTTCCTTGCACGGGTACCTTCTGGGCAAGACGTCACTGCAGTTTGTTCTCCAAGACTGGCCTTGTGTCTGTCAGGATGTAGCCATTCAGAGACCATTTCATGCTCTTAAATACTCACTTGATGACGTTCATTTTCAGAGCAGAGGAGAGAGCTCACAGGATTGCTTTCCTGAACCTGTTACACTTTGCTGGGATGTCATGTCATCATAGGGAAGCTGAATGAGAAAATGTCAGCTTGAATTAATAAGCTTATCAGAGAATGGGCAGCTCTTTTAGAAAACGTGAAGGTAATATGGAAAAATCACACATTTCCATTTCCGTTTTGCTTTTCCAGTGGAACTCAGCTTTCAGCCTGGGAATTCCTGTATGTTTCTGTTCCATTGGCTTCTTCTCATTCATTCATTCATCTCTCCAGCCTGGGAGTTCTCTGCCTGTAGCTTGTGACCTTCTGCCTGCCCGTTCTCCTTTGCAGGTCAAGTGGAAGGAGAAGCAGGATGGGTCTTAGAGACCGCCAAAGAATTCTCTTCTTTGCAGCCCACCTACAGTCCTGCCCTGTGAAATTTTCTTTCTTTGGCTCTGGTGCCTCCAGGGTTTGGAGAGACATCTCTCAGGGCCCCTTCCTAGCTGCAGCTCTGCTTCATAGAGCAATGCAGCTCCATCTCCTATCTTCCAGGAACTTACGGGACACAGCTTCATGCTGATTCCCCTCCTATGCTAGATCTCTTATAATTGTGAGTTTATTCTTTTAGATTCCTTTCCTCTCCTTTTAGTGTAGTCCAGAGGAGGATGTGAGGGAAACTCCTGGCTTCTATCAGTCTTCTCAAACCAAAAGACGTGTCAAAAGTCAGTCTTCCTCAATGTTCAATGTTGGAAAATCTTTTCAATAGGTGGTGAGTGTTGTCAGACACCCAGATTCTTCACTGAGAGAGGTCTTTTGTATAAATGTTGTATAAGCCATGGTATATGGTGTGCCAAGAAATATTCTGAGCATATAATTAAAAATATTATGCTGTTTATGAAAGTTGGAAAATTAAGAAAGTTGTAGTTTTGACCCTGCTTCTTTGTGCCATAGTGATCGTGGTGGTTCAATGCAGGGACTCTGGGGTGAGCATTCAAATCCAGGCTCTCACGTGTCCATCCTACATCAGCTTCAGTTTCCTTATCTCTAAAACAGGATGTGACATGTCTCCCAGGGCCATTATATGGACTGGCAATGAGGAAATTTTGGAAAAGCACTTGCTTACAATAAGCCTTCAATAAACCGGAGCCATTAGACAAATGGAAATCACAATGGGGTGCAAGTGACACAAACCCTGATTTGTGCTTGGGGTTTGTCCTTTGTGAGAGAATGTGATTTCTTTTTCTCTTTTTTTAAATTTTTGCCCATACCACACAGCATGTGGGATCCTAGTTCCCTGACCAGAGGTCGAACCCTCATGCCCTGCAATAGAAGCAAGGAGTCTTAACCACTGGACCACCACGGAAGGCCTGAGGATGTGATTTCAAATGAGAGGCCATGTTTAGGAAGTGGGCCATCATCAGAATTCTAAGTTTTAATTGTGTCTTTCCTGGAAGGGTGACAAAGTTTCAAAAGTAAGAGCGTTTATTTTATTTTTCTCAATTATTTTAATTAATTTTTATTGGAGTACAGTTGCTTTACAATGTTAGTTTGTTAGTTTCTAGTGTACAGAAATGAATGAATCAGTCCTACATATACACATATCCTTTCTCTTTTGAAATTCCTTTCCATTCAGGTCACTACAGAGCACTGAGTAAAGTTCCCTGTGCTATACAGTAGGTTCCCATTGGTCATCTATTTTATATATAGTATCAACAGTTTCTATAGATCAATCCTGATCTCTTAATTCCTCGTAGCCTCCTACTTCCCCCTTTGATATCCATACATTTGTTCTCTATATCTGTGTCTCTGTTTCTGCTTTGCAGATAAGATCATCTATACCATTTTTATAGATTCCATATATATATATGCGTTAATGTATGATATTTGTTTTTCTTTTTCTGACTTACTTCTCTCTGTATGACACTCTCTGGGTACATCCACATCTCTACAAATGACCCAATTCATTCCTTTTTATGGCTGAGTAAGATTCCGTTGTATATATGTACCACATCTTTATCCATTCCTCTGTTGATGGGCATTTAGGTTGCTTCCACATCCTAGCTATTGTGAACAGTGCTGCAATGAACATTGGGGTGCATGGATCTTTTTGAATTATGATTTTCTCTGGGTATATGGTCCAGTAATGGGATTGCTGGGTCAGATGGTAGTTCTACGCTTACTTTTTTAAGGAACCTCCATACTGTTTTCCATAGTGGCTATTTCAATTTACGCTTCCACCAACAGTGCATGGGAGTTTCCTTTTTTCCATGCCTTCTCCAGCATTTATTGTTTGCACATTTTTTGATGATGGCCATTCTGACCCTTGTGAGGTGATACCTCATTGTAGTTTTGATTTGCGTTTCTCTAATAAAACATGGCACCCATTCTGAAAGACATTATGGTCTATACTCGGTGGAGAATATTTCTATTATATTAATGCAGGTTCTGTGTAGGGAGAGAACAAAATGGCTAACTTGTGCAGTGCAAATAATTATGACATACAGACAATTAATAAAAAATATACCAATGACTGCTAGACTTATCAGGGCTGGTGTTTGTAGGAGAGGAGGGGTTGAGTGAATTGTTAGGTAGGCATCCTAGCACTTGTGTGTGTAGACCATTTAAAAGAAGAGCTTCAGTTCAGTCCAGTCGCTCAGTCGTGTCTGACTCTTTGTGACCTCATGAACCGCAGCACGCCAGGCCTCCCTGTCCATCACCAACTCCTGGAGTTTACTCAAACTCATGTCCATTGAGTCAGTGATGCCATCCAACCATCTCATCCTCTGTTGTCCCCTTCTCCTCCCGCCCTCAGTCTTTCCCAGCATCAGGGTCTTTTCAAATGAGTCAGCTCTTCCCATCAGGTGGCCAATGTATTGGAGTTTCAGCTTCAACATCATAAATATGGTTAAAAGTGCTGTTGGATTGAAAAAAGTTTTAAATCCAGAAACTGTTTATTCTCTTCAGGAGATTATAATTTATGTCTCTTACTTCATCTGACATTTTTCTTCCCTGGACATAATGTATTTTCCTGGGAAAGCAAACCACCAATGGTTCATTTATTTACTTTAGAATTTTTCTATAAAATATATAGTTCCTATACTACAAGTAGGGCTTATATTGGGACAACTTTTCTGGAGCATAATATATATTGAAGCCTTAGATAATTGTATGTCTACTGGCCAGGTAATTTTACTCTAAGAATTTTTTTGAAGCAAAGAAATATACAAATGTTAGTTACAGTGATGTTTATTGCCATATTGTTTGTAAAAGCAAGAATAATGGACACAGTAGAGAAATTAGTTACAAATCCACGGTAATATTATACAAGGAAATTTAAAGGCTGTGGGATAGTGGACAATATACTCCATTTTTTCCCTACAAAAATACAGATATTGTGCAATGAGGAATGAGTGAGTCTTTCATGGACCTTCTACTTGGGAAGAACATTAGCAAGCAAATCAGTGAATGTATTTGGGCAGTGCTTCTCTTAATAGTCCAAATAAAGTCTGCAGTACTGTGAGCTGAACTACATTTTTTAGTTTTACTGAAATTTCAAATAGCTCAGAGTGATTTTTGTTCATAACAACCTCATGTTTTTACGATCCTGCGGAGCTGAGATTGTATCAGAGAGGAATGCAGGGTCAGCTGATATTTGGTGCGCTGTTCCTCACCTGAGAACAGATTTATAGACTCTTGAGAGTTTTCATCTTTTAGCCAAACAGCCTTGGGCCACCAGCAGACTGCAGACTCCTCAAGGACAGAAACTGGATTTTCCTGGCACTGAGGTCTGTGTCTGGTGTGTACCTGATAAATCTTGGTTAACTGCATAGGTGTGACTGTCACGCATGTGTGGGTGTGCAGTGTGCTTTATGTGACTTCCTAAGTAGTAAGGATCACAGACTAAGCCTGTACTGAATTCATCCTAAGATTCGGCCACGTCCGGAGAGCTGGTAGCTTGGCACTTTCAAAAACTTGTTTTTTAAGAGATATTGAAAATCCTCCCAGGGAGAGACTTACCTCCGACTCCCGGGGTAAAAGACAGATGAGACTCTTACGGTTTTGCCCATAGAAAATGAGGGACCCTAGGTATGGCAGGCCATCTCCCCTTCTGGGCGATCTTTCATTCGACCTCAGCTGTTTTGCTCGTGAGAAAAAATGAGCAGAGTCGTCTTCCGTGACGTCTCTGAGCAGTGTGGATAGCACTAAATGCCAGTGTATTTGGTGCTGGCAGCTTTGGCAACTGCATCAGCATCCTCAGTGCAGAGCCCTGGACACCTTGGTGTGGCCGCTGGTGGGCAGTGACGACAGGGGTGGCAGAACTGCAGATCTCAGCATTGGCAGCAGACAGCACGGCCGGGTGTGGCCCGCGTGCAGCCGGGAGAGAGTGCAGGCTCCCGTGAGCCCAGGCGCTGGTTCCTGGAGCAGTGGAAGGAGTGCAGAGGCGTGGAACTTTCTCAGAGTGAAGGGCAGCCACGCTAATGCTATCTTTTAATACAACTTTAAAAGAATTAACTGAACTTCAGTTTTGCTCTAAGAACATGGTACGTTTATCATTCCGTTCTGAAAAGTTAGGTACTATGAACAATGGCAAGTAATTAGGCCTTTTCAGATGCCTGGGAACTCTACCGCTGGCAGTTATGATTAATGAGATGCTCAGGACATCAATAGAATCTGCATTATCCTTTGAGGATTATTATTATTATTTTTTTGAGGAGTTTCTATTTTGCTGAGATTCATTTTCTTTTCCTACCAAATCCAGTGCTGTGGGGTAGATTATCCCAACACACTCTGCAGTAACAATCGTACACTCTGGATGAGGCAGAACAGAACACATGCTTCTGTCTGGAATTTTTGTGCATTTGGCTTTGGGATTTTGAAAATAGTACTTGAGATATAAAAAGGATCATTTTTAATTTCCCATGTATTTAAAGTACTAGAAGTAATTTTAGGTTGATGCTTACCCCCCCTCCGCCCCCCTTTCCCCTTCCTTCTCGTCATTTTCCTCCTCATCTTGTCCTCCTTTTCCATCTTCTTCTTTGTCTTCGGATGTCCAAATGCTTCAGCATCATTTATTGGAATGGCATATGCACTCTAATTATCCATGATAAAAGAATCTCATGTATTATAGATTCTTTCAAACACCAGGGGAGTGCTTCATCATCTCAACATCAGCCACCTGTGTTAATACTTACATATCAATAGTTTTGCTATGACCTTGGCATCTCTCTCTACATACTGGAGATATCAGTTCAGTTCAGTCGCTCAGTCGTGTCCGACTCTCTGCGACCCCATGAATTGCAGCACGCCAGGCCTCTGTCCATCACCAACTCCCGGAGTCTACCCAAACCCATGTTCATCGAGTCGGTGATGCCATCCAACCATCTCATCCTCTGTCGTCCCCTTCTCCTCCCGCCCCCAATCCTACCCAGCATTAGGGTCTTTTCCAATGAGTCAACCCTTCGCATGACGTGGCCAAAGTATTGGAGCTTCAGCTTCAACATCAGACCTTCCAATGAACACCCAGGATTGATCTCTTTTAGGATGGATTGATTGGATCTCCTTGCAGTCCAAGAAACTCTCAAGAGTCTTCTCCAACACCACAGTTCAAAAGTATCAATTCTGCGGCGCTCAGCTTTCTTCACCATCCAACTCTCACATCCATACATGACCACTGGAAAAACCATAGTCTTGACTAGACGGACTTTTGTTGGCAAAGTAATGTCTCTGCTTTTAAACATGCTATCTAGGTTGGCCATAACCTTCCTTCCAAGTAGTAAGCGTCTTTTAATTTCATGGCTGCAGTCACCATCAGCAGTGATTCTGGAGCCCAAAAAAGTAAAGTCTGACACTGTTTCCACTGTTTCCCCATCTATTTCCCATGAAGTGATGGGACCAGATGCCATGATCTTAGTTTTCTGAACGTTGAGCTTTAAGCCAACTTTTTCACTCTCCTCCTTCACCTTCATCAAGAGGCTCTTTAGTTCTTCTTCACTTTCTGCCCTAAGGGTGGTGTCATCCGCATATCTGAGGTTATTGATATTTCTCCCAGCAATCTTGATTCCAGCTTGTGTTTCTTCCAGCCCAGCATTTCTCATGATGTACTCTGCATATAAGTTAAATAAGCAGGGTGACAATATACAGCCTTGACGTACTCCTTTTCCTATTTGGAACCAGTCTGTTGTTCCATGTCCAGTTCTAACTGTTGCTTCCTGACCTGCATACAGGTTTCTCAAGAGACAGGTCAGATGGTCTGGTATTCCCATCTCTTTCAGAATTTTCCACAGTTTATTGTGATCCACACAGTCAAAGGCTTTGGCATAGTCAATAAAGCAGAAATAGATGTTTTTCTGGAACTCTCTTGCTTTTTCGATGATCCAGCAGATATTGGCAATTTGATCTCTGGTTCCTCTGCCTTTTCTAAAACCAGCTTGAACATCTGGAAGTTCACTGTTCACGTATTGCTGAAGCCTGGCTTGGAGAATTTTGAACATTACTTTACTAGCATGTGAGATGAGTGCAATTGTGCCGTAGTTTGAGCATTCTTTGGCATTGCCTTTCTTTGGGATTGGAACGAAGACTGACCTCTTCCAGATATATAGACCCATAAATAGCTCTAACTGCCAAAGTTGACATTATTTCTCTTCTAGTTTTATGTATGGGGAAACCAAGGTGAAAGAGGTTAGTTTCACAGTTAGTAAATGGTAAAGCTCCTTTCAAACCCAGGTTGCCTCCAAGTCCATGCACTGAACCACCATAACATGTCTCTAAACTCAATTTTCTTTGTGGTTAAACTTGCTCAAGAACATATTCTGGGATAAATTTTATATTGCAAATTACCTGCTTTCTAATGAGTGTTTGGGTCCAAATAACAAATAATACTCCTACAGAAACACTGAGCATGGTGGAGCGAAACATCAGTTTGCTTAAAGATTCAGGTGGACAAGGTTACTGTTTTAGAAAGATGATGGGAAATATTTTCTGAGTGAGGCGTTTTCAGTATTTTGCAAATCTGAACTTTATAAGAACTTACTTTGAGATCGACTTCTACCTGAAATTTTATAACTTTGAAGAATAAAAAGATAGTTTCATGGGAAGCATCTTGTTTTTATGACCATCCATTTTAGTTTCCTCTATGGTACTATTTGCATTTATTTGTAAGAATCAGGGTTCTTTATGTGATGGACAGATTTTTAAAATTCTTGTTTGACCAGGTGATGATGTGCTTTCCTTGGAAGGAAGGTTATGGCCAACCTAGATAGCGTATTTAAAAGCAGAGACATTACTTTGCCAACAAAAGTCTGTCTAGTCAAGGCTGTGGTTTTTCCAGTGGTCATGTATGGATGTGAGAGTTGGACGGTGAAGAAGGCTGAGTGCCGCAGAATTGATGCTTTTGAACTGTGGTGTTGGAGAAGACTCTTGAGAGTCCCTTGGACTGCAAGGAGATCCAATCAATCCATCCTAAGGGAGATCAATCCTGGGTGTTCATTGGAAGGACTGATGTTGAAGCTGAAACTCCAATACTTTGGCCACCTCATGCGAAGAGTTGACTCATTGGAAAAGCCCTAATGCTGGGTAGGATTGGGGGCAGGAGGAGAAGGGGACGACAGAGGATGTGATGGTTGGATGGCATCATTGACTCGATGGACATGGGTTTGGGTAGACTCTGGGAGTTGGTAATGGACAGAAAGGCCTGGCGTGCTGCAGTTCATGGGGTTGCAAAGAGTGGGACACGACTGAGTGACTGAACTGAACTGAACTGATGTGCTTTATTATTCAAACAGGGACCTTTTTGAGGGTAAAAGGGGTATGATTAATAATTACTTTATGACAACAGGCACTAACCAGGACTGTCCCAGACAAACTAGGGCACGCGGGCAGCTGGTATTTAACTTACTCCTGCAGAGAGATCTGGGAATCAATGATTCCAGAGGTCAGGGATGACTCTTGAAAAGTCAAAAGTTTTCTCTAACAGACAAATGTCATTTGCTTCTGTTCTTAGCAAAAGGACAACCTGAATTTACTTCCTGAGATTTTTTTTTTTTAAGAGTATGTACTTAGCTTTCCTTTTTGTGTATCAGGGTATCGTGTGTGTGTGTGTGTGTGTGTGTGTGAGAGAGAGAGAGAGAGAGAGGGAGTGAGAGAGGGAGAGAGAAGGAGAGGCTCTTTCGTGGCACTGCTTCAGGGCTGCAGAGCTGCTGGTATAGCTGATGCCCTTGACCGTGAAAAGAAAGGGAGAACTCAGCCCAGGTTTCCTAAATGTTGGTAAATTTTACCTGTGAAATGAATCTAATAAGAAAAAGAGAAGGGACATAAACAGATGGCTATAGTTTCATCAGTTTCCCAGTGGATAGAATATTATATCACTTTATTCAAAGGTGTGGAAGCATTTTGTTCAAAGGTGTAAATGGTACTGTCCCCGCCTCCCACCCCCCCAGCATCATACATCTTGTCATGAGGTTATCAGGGAACAGGACATGGTGCTCTTCTCTTTGGCCTCTTGTCATTCTCTGAGTGCGGAGAAGGCAATGGCACCCCACTCCAGTACTCTTGCCTGGAAAATCCCATGGAGGGATGAGCCTGGTAGGCTACAGTCAATGGGGTCACTAAGAGTCGGACACGACTGAGCGACTTCACTTTCACTTTTCCCTTTCATGCACTGGAGAAGGAAATGGCAACCCACTCCAGTATTCTTGCCCGGAGAATCCCAGGGACGGCGGAGCCTGGTGGGCTGCCGTCTATGGGGTCGCACAGAGTCGGACACGACTGAAGCGACTTAGCAGCAGCAGCAGCATTCTCTGAGTGAAGCTGAGTAGAATTTCAGGAAGAATGAGGAAAGCTATACCATCAGTTTAGGCATGGCTGGGACAAGTTACTTCATTTCCCTGGGTGTCAGTGTCCTCAGGGTAAAAAGAAAATATTGGACTGGATCATATGAGGTTCCTTCCAGTTTTGATTAATGTGATTCTATAACATTCTGGGAGGGTAGAACTTAGATTCTTGGAAGTTCTGATGGAGACATCATGCCTTGATTTCATGCCTCACCTGCAGAAAGGGGAAGATTCAAATGCTTCTGGGGTTTTTACCATGGTGAATGACACTTGCCCAAATATATTTAGTCACTGAAAGTGTGCTTGTAACAGCATAGATCTATAGAAAATACGAGCTATGTTATGAGGCCCCCACACACCTCTCATATAGCTGGTGAGCAGTTGCTGTATAGCTCAGGGAGCCCAGCCTGGCGCTCTGTAATAACCTAGGGGGCTGGGGGGAGAGAAGGGGAGGGAGGCTCCAGAGGGAGATGACATGTGTATAATTATGGCTGATTAGCGTTGGTGGATGGCAGAAACCAACACAGCATTGGGAAGCAATTTTCCTTCAGTTAAAAATAAATTTTTTAAAAGTAAAAAAAATTGGCAATATAGAAATATTGGGCAAAGATTTAAAAACTGCCAAAAAAGAGAATAGTTTATTGGTTTAAAAAATGCCAGTTTATCTCCGGGAATAGTTGAGTTGGCTTAGCCTGGTGTAACTTAGGGCCAGAGGGATTGTATGTACAGGGGTGAAGGGTCCTGGCTTGACGTCACCAGGCGTCACTCCTGGCTCCCATGGGCATACCTGGGGCATTTAACCTTGTCAAGTGCATTAGCTTATAATCTTGGCAAGTTTATTAACTTCTTTAAATATCAGAATCCTTGTCTATGAAATGAAGGTAATAAGAGCCCTCATAACAAAAGTTATTGATAGAAATAACACATGTGAAAATATTGACACCTATTTCCCTGTAATTCCAGCCAGTTGCTAAATTTTAATGGAAAAATTACTAGGCTAACTAACTTGTACTAGGAGCTTAGTCTAAGTAGCTGTTATAAGTAGACTCAAATATATTGACTGAACACAGTGAAAACTGTTTTTTCTGTCATGTGACTGTCCTGGAAAGAGGGATGAGGGAAGAGAGATCTCCAATATGATACCTAGTGACCGCAGAGTGGAAATTGATGCTTTGTTGTTGGAGTGTTAGGGATGGGAGAGAAACACACACATCCTCTTGGGAACCTGAGGGTCATCCCAGGACTTTCCAATGTTCTTCCAAGAGAATAGTAGAGTGGTTTCCAGGCGCTGATGGAAGGGGAAATAGGGAGAGATTGGTGAAAGGGGGCAAACTTTCAATTATAAGATGAATAAGATCTGAGAATCTAATGTGTAATGTGGTGTTATGGTTAATAACATGGTGTCCTAGTTGGAATTTGCTATGAGTAAAACGTCAATGTTTTCACCAAAGGGAAGAAAGGTAAATAGGTGAGGTGCTGGAGGTGTTAATCAGGTTGATGGGGGGAATTGTTTCACAAAGTATACCTGTATTAAGTCATCACATTGTACACTTCAAATATTCTACAGTGTTATTTGTCAATTATGCCTCAGTAAAGGTGGAAAAATGTTTCCTCAGTATTACCTTTTGAGAGTCACAAGGGCATAGTAAACATTTGTGATTCTTACTGGTCTTGTCCTTGGTTGATGCACAAGGCAAAGAGTAAGCAAAAAGTTTGGGCAGTCACTTATATGTGGAATCTAATGTACAACACAAATGAACCTATCTACAAAACAGAAATAGATTCACAGACATAGAGAACAGTCCTGTGGTTGCCAAAGGGGAGGTGGATGGGGAAGGGAAGGATTGGGAGTCTGGGATTAGCAGATACAAACTATTATGTCTAAGATGGATGGATAGCAACGTCTCACGATACAGCACAGGGAGCTATATTCAATATCCTGTGATAAACCATAATGTAAAAGAATATGAGAAAGATATGTGTATATATATATGTATAAATATATACGTGTGCATGCATGTTCTGTCGCTTCAGTTGTGTCCGACTTTCATGATCCCATGGACTGCAGTGTGCCAGGCTCATCTGTCCATGGGGATTCCTCAGGAAAGAATACTGAAGTGGGTTGGGGAAACAATGGAAACGGTGACAAACTTTATCTTCTTGGGCTACAAAATCACTGCAGATGGTGACTGCAGACATGAAATTAAAAGATGCTTGCCCCTTGAAAGAAAAGCTATGACAAACCTAGACAGCGTATTAAAAAGCAGAGACATTACTTTGCCGACAAAGGTCCATCTAGTCAAGGCTATGGTTTTTCCAGTAGTCATGTATGGATGTGAGAGTTGGACCATTAAGAAGGCTGAGTGCCAAAGAAGTCATACTTTTGAACTGTGGTGTTGGAGAAGACTCTTGAGAGTCCCTAGGACTACAAGGAGATCCAACCCGTCCATCCTAAAGGAGATCAGTCCTGAATATTCATTGGAAGGACTGATGTTGAAGCTCCAATACTTTGGCTACCTGATGCGAAGAACTGACTCACTAGAAAAGATCCTGATGCTGGGAAAGATTGAGGGCAGGAGGAGAAGGGGACAACAGAGGATGAGATGGCTGGGTGGTATCACCGACTCAATGGACGTGAGTTTGAGTAAGATCCTGGAGCTGGTGATGGACAGGGAAGCCTGGCGTGCTGCAGTCCATGGGGTCACAAAGAGTCGGACACGACTGAGCGACTGAACAACACCACTAGTATCAATTGACGATATTTTTATGATTTAACGGGAGATAATACACCTAGATCAAGGTTATGGTGTTCAGAAAATTCTTATTTATGCCTTCCCTGACTCTCCTGCCCCTCAGAATTCTGTTAGGGTCAGCTGTGGTCCTGACATGTGGCCTGAGTGCCCATACGATACATACTGCGTGTGTGCGTGGTAAGTCGCTTCAGTTGTGTCCAACTCTTTGTGACCCTATGGTCTGTGGCCCACCAGGCTCCTCTGTCCATGGGATTCTCCGGGCAAGAATATTGGAGTGGGTTGCCATGCCCTCCTCCAGGGATCTTCTGGACCCAGGGATCGAACCCATGTTTCTTATGTCTCCTGCATTGGTAGGTGGGTTCTTTACCACTAACACTACCTGGGAAGCCCGCGATACATACTAGGCTGTTGCAAATTCCCTCTGATAAGCTATCAGCAGACTTATTTTCTGCTCTGACTCCAGTCTAAGTGAAGGTTACTGGTTTCACAGTGAGGTTTTCTCTTATGTATGGCAGGATGAATTGGAGGTCCTTGAGTAAAGAATGCAGATCTCAGAAGTCTCTCATTCATTCATGGTGTTTTCTAGAAGACTGGCTGCCAAAAATGGTTTGTGGATTATTGCTTGTCTGTGACAAGCGTGACAAGTATTACTCACTCTAGAGTAAATGAGAAAAATAATAACAAAGTAATCGCCTTCATAAAATAATTTGTTTATTCAATTTATTTATTTTTTATGGGGAAGAGTACATCTTTCCCCCCCCTTTTTTTTTGGTTTTAAATTTTTCTTTCTACTTATAACATGATGATGAATCTTTAAAAAAAACAATTATTTATCCATGAAGTCCCAATGGACAATCATGCTTTCTGGAATTTTTGTCTCTGCTTTCAGATGTCTTTAGAAAGGTTTAGTGAACTTTACTTTGTTTTTAGCATTGCTGAACTGTGACTTCTGAGGGTGAACTATGTCTTATTCTCTTGCTTCTTTTAGGATCCTTATTTTCTTACTCAGCAAACAAATCAGTCTTTGTTACATACAAACTTTCAAATTTTTTTCCATTTTATCATTCTTATCACGTATGTAAGAAGGTCTGTTTACTTTTCACATTAGGGAATTAGAATAAAAACCAATAAAAGATCTTGAGCATGTATCATGGGATAAGCTTAGTCCTTGGGATTTTACATGCATTGTCACATTTTTACAAGATACTTTTTGATGTGGACCATTTTTAAAGTCTTTGTTGTATTTGTTACAACATTACTTCTGTTTTTTATATTTTGGCTTTTTGGCTGCAAGTCATATGGACTCTTAGTTCCCTGACCAGGAATCGAACCTGTACCCTCTGCATTGGAAGGCGAAGCCTTGGACCACCAGGGAAGCCCCCACTGTCACAGTTTTACCTTGTCGCGGCCTTGCTTTCTCTTCCCTAAGAATCTGAGATTTCTTTTTCTCTTATGGAACTGGATGTGGTATGAGTGGTAACTGAGAAATTGTAATATACTGGGTGTTCAGAATGTTCTTTTGGAGGAATTTTCATTAATAAATCCATGATTAAAGTTGAGATGAATGTTTTATCACAACTCTACTTGGAGAGAATCTGAAAAAGACCAGTCCCATCATAGAAATTACTATTGGAAAATTTATCTCTATTTGGAATGGAAAAGGCGTAATAACCGTAAAAATCTGTAAAACCAATTTAATGCATTTTTAAAGGTAGTCATGCTTTAGATTTTTGAACAATAAATGTTTCACTAATAAAGAGGATGAGCAAAATTGTAGGAAATCTTTGGAAACTGGTGTTTCTATCATTTTGATCATGTTATGGAAAAAGTGTAAGTGGTTTGAGTTTGACTTGCATCTTAGTTTCCTGGGTAATTTGTTGGAGGAAGTGGTACCATGTAATGACATTTTATGGACTTTAAATCATTCTCGTCTGAAAATCATGCTGGGAGCTGCCATTTAAAAACAAACAAGCACAAATAAAATAACTCAAGAGGAATAAATAGGTTGGATTTTAAGTAGGTGAATGTTACTGAAGTGCGTTAATGGCCAAGACAGATCTTGAAGCCAGACTGCTTTTCCTTCCAAAGGGAAAGTTCTTGGGCTGCGGTGTAGACAGTTGTGTGTCTCTCAGGTTTGAAGGAGTGGCTGTCGGTGACAAAAACACAAATTAGAAAGTTCACTGACAAGAGAATTGAACACACACACTAGTATATATAAAGCATGTCATCAACAAGGACCTACTGTGTAGCACAGGGAATTCTACTCAATATTCTGTAATAACCTAAATGGGGAAAGAATCCAAAAGGAATGGATATATGTATATGTATCCCTGAATCACTTTGCTGTACACCTGATACTAATACAATGTTGTAAATCAGCTATACTGCAATGTAAAATACAAAATTTTTTAAAAGTTATAAAAAATAAAATTCTCTTTGGTGTGGTGCTGACCTGTGACCCCAGTGGTTTAAAATGAGTAGATGGATGGTGGCCCCATGTGTGAAACTGTATTATGCAGGCTTACTCCAAGATCTAAACAGAAAAGATGAGAAAATAAAGAGCCCTGTATTTAAATCCCATCCTTAAATCTCCCAGTCTTCTTTCATTTTTTTAAAAAAATATTCATCATGCTCTGCATTTCCTCCTCAGAACATATAACTGTAAGTTTGTACCTTTTGGCCACCTTTACTCATTTCCCCCAGCCCCCACCCTGTAAAATGAACTCTAAAATGAAGTTAAAAGAATAGAAGTAATGTAAGACATACAGAGTGTGTTCTGTGTTATAGTGAGTTGTGGGTGAACTGGTGAACAGCCACACTAAAATATTAACCATTTCTAGACCCAAACCAAATCATGGCTACAGAGTTCTTCCCTTTAGGGTCCCTAGAATATTTAAAAATAAGACAGTGACATTGACAAAGCAAACACAGACATTGACCCGCAAGAGGACTTGACAGCTCAGGCACTTGTTAGCAAGGTCTAGTTTTGTGCTGAATATAGTATGCTGGGGGGACACATGCATACCCGTGGCTGATTCACGTCAATGTATGGCAAAAGCCACCACAATATTGGAAAGTAATTAGCCTCCAATGAAAATAAATAAATTACCTGAGGGATGGGATGGGGAGGGGGGTGGGAGGGGGGTTCAGGATGGAGAAGAAAAAAAAATTACATTAAAAAAATCAAGTGAGTCCTTTTACTGTTACTGGAAACTATCACAACATTGTTAATCAGCTATGAAAAGTGAAAGTGAAAGTGTTAGCCACTCAGTCGTGTCTACCTCTTTGCAACCACGTGGACTGTAGCCCGCCAGGCTCCTCTCAGGGAATTCTTCAACAAAAATACTGGAGTATCCATTCCCTTCTCCAGGGGATCTTCCTGACCCAGGGATTGAACCTGGGTCTCCTGCATTGCAAGCAGATTCTTTACCATCTGAGCCACCAGGGAAAGGAAAGGGAAGTCACTCAGTCATGTCCGACTCTTTGCGACCCCGTGGACTGTAGCCTACCAGGCTCCTCCGTCCATGGGATTCTCCAGGCAAGAATACTGGAGTGGTTTGCCATTTCCTTCTCCAGGGGATCTTCCCAACCCAGGGATCGAACCCAGGTCTCCCACATTGGAGGCAGACGCTTTAACCTCTGAGCCACCAGGGAAGTCCAGGGAAGCCACTCCAATACACACACACACACAAAATTTCCTTTTACAAACCCTGGTGGCTCAGTCAGTAAAGAATCTGACTGCAATGCGGGAGTCCCAGGTTTGACTCCTCGGTCAGGAAGATCCTCTGGAGAAGGAAATGGCAACTCACTCCAGTATTCTTGCCTGGAGAATTTCATGGACTAAGTCATGGAGTCACAAAGAGTCAGACATGACTGAGCAACTAATGGACACATGCATTATTTAGAAATAAGGAGAAACTAAAAGACCCACTATACATAAACATGTAAATACATAAAAAAAGATAAGGCAAAGCATACTAAAAATGTTACGTTAAGAGTTTTATTTGAACATAAGTCCATTGAATTGGGCAGCATCAAACAGGAAGTTGTTGGGAGCTGTCCACTGACAGGAGCTGGGGAAGAGTTTTATGGAAAAGAAGGGGAAGCAGAGGGAGGAGATGTCCTGCTGGCCTGTGACTTAAGCCCCCCCATAATTCGAGAAAGTCAAGTTGGCTGTTTGTGATTGGTGGTCCTTGGGTTTTGATTTCTCAACCTTGAGGCATTTCAGTCTTAGGTTTGGTTTGCTTACAGGGGCTACTAAGGCAGGTTGAAGCCACTCAGTATAACGACCTCCTTGTTTCTTTAATTTAACAAGCATGTAGCCATGCAGGACCCTATGAGGCTCAACCCCTTTGCTGTAGCTCTTTTCTGAAGTAGCCAGATAATATATCTGATGCACATTTCCTGAGTTGTACTACAGACGCTAAGTCATTGTGAAAGTGTTAGTTGCACGGTCGTATCTGACTCTTTGTGACCCATGGACTGTAACCTGCCAGGCTTCTCTGTCCATAGGATTTCCCAGGCAAGAATACTGGAGTGGGTTGCCATTCTCTTCTCCAGGGGATCTTCCTGACCCAGGGATGGAACCCAGGTACGCTGCATTGCAGGCAGATTCTTTATTGTCTGAGCCACCCAGGAAGCCTCATAGATGCTAAAATCCCCACCAAGTAGAAGAAATTAACTACTTGATGATCATGAGCATATAGCCCCCTAAGGATTGAGAGTGTGAACACCTGTGACCCTTCCCTGTTACCTCACCATCAGAATTGTGCACAAGCTGATCACATACCCTGGGACACCCCTCTCTCACCTGGCCTTTGAAAATGCTTTGCTGAAACCCATCGAGGAGTTTGGGTGTTTTGAGCACTAGCTGCCCTGGACTCCTTGCTTGACACCTGCAAGAAACACTGCACTTTCCTTCACTGCAACTTGGTGTTTGTAGATTGACTTTATTGTTTGCTGGTGAGTGGACCCATCTGGTTCGGTAACAAGTGGAATCCCAGAGGTTTAGATATTGCTTCTCAGTGTCATTTTTGAGCACTTACTGTGTGCAAGGCTACTTACACTACTTACATTTGCTATTCATCAGCCATTCATTCATCTACTTTAATAACTACTTGAAATGTCCTTTAGGTCTCTACTGTGGGTCAGGCATCATTCTAGGTACTGAGGATACAGGAGTAGCCATGACCAATTGGACCAGTTGGACCAACACGACCAATGCTGAACCTTCACGGGGCCAGCATTATAGGGGAGGGTGGTGAGAGAGCTGACAGCAGCCATCCAACAAATGAATAAACAACGTAATGGTAGGTAACAATAAATGGAAAAAGAAAATAAAACAGCAAGAAGGAATGGAGATGGCTGGGGGCCAGAGAGTGAGTGTGGGCTACTCAGAAACACTCAGAAAAGCCTCTCTCGGGAGCTGACACTCCCTGAGGAGGAAGTGGGAGTGGGAGGGCATTCCCTACAGAAAAACAGGTGCAAAGGGTTCTCAACATCTTATTTCTATATATTTATCATTTTGCAACTGTCCAAGGCTGACTGTCCAAAGCAGCACAGTGTGGAGCTAGCATGTTCCCTCCTTGAAGCATGTTTGGCTCAGCGCCTATGTCTTCAGCCATCGTGTATACTGGTTAATGAGGGCTTCCCTGATAGCTCAGTTGGTAAAGAATCTGTCTTCAATGCAGGAGACCCTGGTTCAATTCCTGCGTCGGGAAGATATGCTGGAGAAGGGATAGGCTGCCCACTCCAGTATTCTTGGACTTCCCTGGTGGCTCAGCTGGTAAAGAATCTGCCTGCAATGTGGGAGACCTGGGTTTGATCCCTGGGTTGGGAAGATCCCCTGGAGAAGGAAAAGGCTACCTACTCCAGTATCCTGGCCTGGAGAATTCCATGGACTAAGTCCATGGAGTCGCAAAGAGTCGGACATGACTGAACTACCTTCACCTTCACCTTCACCATACTGCTTACTGGAGAGGGACCACTGATTGAGCCCTGCTTCATCTGGGTATCAACAGAAGAGACAGACAAACCCACTGACTGACCCATCTTAGATCTGGCAACCAGGGTCCTGACCTGGGCTCCCACAGTGTGAGCCGTTGCCCCTCACCCAAACTCCAGACCTGAGCTTTTCACACCCAGAACCTCCAGAAGGAAGGAGAGGCCAGATTTTAAAATGCCCACTTCTTTCTCCTTTATATACCCAAATCCTATCAAACAGGAGAAATTGTAAATCAGTGAGCAAAATTAAAAAATCACAGCAAAAAAATAAAGAACATAAGCCAGATGAAGAAAGAAAACACTCGTGAGAATGTTCATCTTTAATGAGAATAAATATGCTTATTCTCATTAATTGCCAAAGAATTACAAATGAAAACAAGGCACCACTTCAACCTTTTTTTAAATCAGCAAACATGAAAGAGGCCAAGAATATCCAGGGCGTGTGGTGTCTATCACAATTTGGGTATAAACACCTTGTAATCTAGGTGGGGCCCTTCTCTTCCCCCATAGCTTAGTGGCAAGGAATCCATGTGCAGTGCAGGAGATGCAGTAGGAACCTCCAGTTTGATCCCTGGGTCAGGAATATCCCCTGGAGAAGGGAATGGCAACCTACTCCAGTATTCTTGCCTGGGAAATCCCATGAACAGGGCAGCCTGGTGGGCTACAGTCCATGGGGTCGCAAAAGAGTCAGACGTGATTTCAATACTAAATGCACACACAGCAAGATCTTACAGACTCTGTGTTCACATGTCACAAGGTGTCGTGAGGTGCACAGACTGTCAGAAGATGTGACCGGGGGCTCCCCTGGTGGTCCAGTGGTTGAGAATCCTCCTTCCAATGCAGGGGATGTGGGTTTGATCCCTGGTTGGAGAACTAAGGTCCCACACGCGGCGGGGCAACTAAGCCCGTGCTGGCAACTACTGAGCCTGCACACTCGAGAGCCTGTGCTGCACGACAAGAGGAGCCCGAGCCACAGTGAGGACCCAACGCAGCCAAAAAACAAAAAGAGTTTGACCAGACGGAACCTGTGAATGTGATCTTGTTTGAAGAGTCTTTGTGGGTGCAATAAAGAATCTCAAGATGAGATCCTTCTAAGTTAGGATGGACTCAATCCAAGGACAAATGTCCTGAGAGAAGTGAAGAAGACAGACATGCAGGAGCAGCTTGGGGTGAGCGGCTAAGAAATCAAGGAACATCTGGATCACCTGAAGCCAGAAAAGGCAAGGATTCTCCCACATCCTTCTGCCAACTACTTGATTTTGGACTTCTGGCCTCCAGAACTGTGAGAGAATGTATTGCTGGTTTTTTTAAACAATCTTTTTTTTAAAAAAGAGTTTTATTTGTTTATTATTTATTTGTTGGCTGCACCATGTGGCGTGTGGGATCTTAATTCCATGACCAGGAATTGAACCCAGATCCCCTGCATTGGAAGGCAGAGTCCTAACCACTGGACTCCAGAGAAGTCCTGATTCCTGTTGTTTTAAGTCACCAAGTTTATGGTAATTCGTTCCCGCAGCCCTAGGAACCTAATGCACAAGGTACATCCACCTTTCATGTGACAATATTTTGTAATGGCAAAAATCGGAAACAATCTAAATGCTTGTCAATGTGAGACTGGTTAGCTAAGTTATGTCATTAAAAAAAAGAAGATAGATCTAATTGCTCTGATAACTCGTAAGTGATATATTGATAAATAAGGAAAAAAGACATTATTATTTTTAAGACATTATTATTATTAAAAAATAAAACCAAAATCTCCATTTGTAAATATGTTTGACATAGAGTGAACTTGAATGGAAGGTGACTCTCCATTTTTCTGATAGGGACACCCTTGAGTATTGGGCAAATTTGAATATGTAGATCTTTAGGGACATAGATGAAATAATCAAAAGTCTACTCATAAATTATTAATGTAGCTAAACATGCATATTCAACATCAAAAGTGTAAGATAATATTAAACTAGACAGATGTTTTTCTCTTTCATTTTTTGCAATTTTATTCAAATCCTGGGCATGCTGTGTATTGCTTGAGATCATTTTAGGCTAATACTTCTTCCCCCCCACCCCACAAACTGCTGCTTTAAATAGACTTAACGTTAGTGGCTGAAAGGTACCACAAAGCTGTGGAATCCTCTCAAGCTGTTTTTAAGGGATGATACAGAGCAATCTGATAGCACAGTTACAGGTATTGGAGAAAAATAAAATCATTTCATGAACTCTACTGAGTTCAGTCTGGTCAGTGAATTGTATCTATTTAACATTTGTGCATACATAGGAAAATGGGAGGATATAAACCAAGCTGTGTCCAAGTTAACAGCGGTTACCCTGGGGTGTGGGATTAATAGTAACTGTATGTGTCTTTTACTAGTTAGCTTTCCCCTTCTGTATTGTTGAAATGTGTTACCGGGCATATACTACTTTTGTATTACTAATACTGTTAACAATAAAAGGAAAGAAATGTAAAAATCTACCAATCCTTTAAGATCCAGGCTACCTTTGACCCATCCTCATCTTATTCAGAAGTGATTTCTTATCCAATTTTATCCAGAAATGACTTCTCCCCACTGAAATCTCCTAGTGATTTCTCTCTCTCTCTTTTATGCACTATTACTTTCTAACATGTACATTTATCCTTTGCTAAATAACTTTTTGCCAACAAAAGTCCATCTAGTCAAGGCTATGGTTTTTCCAGTGGTCATGTATGGATGTGAGAGTTGGATGATGAAGAAAGCTGAGCACCGCAGAATTGATGCTTTTGAGCTGTGGTGTTGGAGAAGACTCTTGAGAGTCCCTTGGACTGCAAGGAGATCCAATCAATCCATCCTAAAAGAGATCAATCCTGGGTGTTCATTGGAAGGTCTGATGTTGAAGCTGAAACTCCAATACTTTGGCCACCTCATGCGAAGGGATGACTCATTGGAAAAGACCCTAATGCTGGGTAGGATTGGGGGTGGGAGGAGAAGGGGACGACAGAGGATGAGATGGTTGGATGGCATCACTGACTCGATGAACATGGGTTTGGGTAGACTCCAGGAGTTGGTGATGGACAGAGAGGCCTGGCGTGCTGCAATTCATGGGGTCGCAAAGAGTCGGACATGACTGAGCGACTGAAATGAACTGAACTGAACTGAACTGAAATAACTTTTATTTGTTGTTGAGAACCCTGCTACGAAGGAGAAAGCCAGTGAATAAATATATCTGGTAATTAATTATTGATCTCATTTAAAATTTTATTTTTGGAGTAACATACCACATAATCAACTTTTAAAAAATGTACAGTTCTATACATTTTAACGCATGTGTAAGTATGTGTATATACTATGATCAGAGTACAGAACAGTTCAATCATCTTAAAAAAAGTCCGTTGTGGAGACACAATATGCAATTTCAAAATGATCCTTTTGTAGTTATATCTTTCCCCTTTCTCCTCATCCCTGGCAAATACTGATCTATTCTCCAAAAGTATGTCTCTTTTTTTCTGTATTTTTGAGACATTTATGTCACTAGAATCTTACAGTATATAACCTTTTGAGACTGGCTTTTTTTCACAGAGCATAATTCCGTAGACTGGAGGAGGGCATGGCAACCCACTCCAGTATTCTTGCCTGGAGAAGCCCCACGGACAGAGGAGCCTGGCGGGCTACAGTCCAGGGGGTCACAGAGGGTTGGACGTGACTGAGTGACTAAGCTCAGCAGTTCAATGCCTTAGAGTTCCATCCAGGCTGTTGCACACCTCCCTAGATCAATACTTTGTTTCTTTATTGTGGAGGAAGATTCCATTGCATGGATGTGCCATGATTTGTTTAACCCTTCACCCGCTGAAGGACGTTTGAGTTGTTTCTGGTTTGGGTCTATTATGAACAGAGCCATTACATACATTACTGTACAGGTTTTTGTGTGGGCCTGAGCCTTCATTTGTCTAGAGTGAATAACTAGGAGAGGACTTTGGGGTCATGGAAGTGTATTTTTACCCTATAAGAAACTCCACACTGTTTTCTGAGAGTACCAACACTGTTTTGCATTTCCACCTGTAGTATGTGAGCATTCCAGTTGCTCTGTATCTTACCTGTATTTTACCTCCTGTATTTTCAACATTTTTTGTTATAGCCATTCTAATAGGTATGTACTGAAATCTCATCATGGTTTTGTCTTGCATCCCTAATAACTAAGGATGTCAAACATCTTTTCATGTGTGTATTTGCCGTGTGTGTATCATTGGTTGTGTCTATTCAAGAATTTTTGCCATTGTCAGAATAATTAACTACTGGTTTGTTGAAAGCAGCATTTTCCAACAGGCCCACTGTTGGCATTGGGGGAGTATAATTTTTTATGCCGTCCTTTTCATTTCGGCTGATTTAGATTCCCAGGGACACAAAATGCTCGAAGTGCGCGAAGTTGTGATGACCCAAAAACACTTTCACACATTTCCGAATTCCACTAGGAGGGTGGTACCACCTAGTGAAAAACCACTAGCTTAGAAATTAGGCTTTTTCTGTAAAATCAGATTGATTTTCCCCAATTCACCTGATTTGTGGAGGAAAGAGCTTCACCATATCATGGTTCTTCTTGGGAAGAGAGGAATTAATGCTGGTCAGACGAACAGCAGGGTCCCCTGGGAAATAAGTCACTTTATTTCTCAACAGTTTGATTGTCTATTGCTTAGCCTCCACGTATCCTTTCTGTAAATAGAAAGAGAGAGAGAAGTCACTCAGTCATGTCCGACTCTTTGCAACCCCATGGACCGTAGCTGACCAGGCTCCTCCATCCTTGGGATTTTCCAGACAAGAGTACTGGAGTGGGTTGCTGTTTCCTTCTCCAGGGGATCTTCCCGATCCAGGGATCAAACCCGGGTCTCCAGTGCTGCAGGCAGATGCTTTACCATCTGAGCCACCAGGGAAGCCCTGTAAATAAGGAACTGACAGTTTCCTTCAATGCCATAAATACTGCTTGGACCAAATTCCTCCCATTACCTAAGGTATTTGTGTGTGTGTGTGTGTGTGGGTGTGGGTGTGTGTGTGGGTGTGGGTGTGTGCGCGCGCGCGCACGCGCGTTTCTAAGGATGTGTATGAGGGTGGAGCAATGGCCACTGTCAGCTTTCTCCTGCTCCCCCCCCCCCCCGCTGTCTCCCCTCCACCCCTTCCTCCTCCTCCGCCCCCTCTCCATCCCTCCCATGTCCTTCCTCTTCTTCTTCCTTCTTTTTTGGGATTACAGTAAATTTACTTACAGATTAATGGCTGAAGTTTTAGCTTGTTTCCCTAGCAACTGGTTTTAGAATCCTGAACAAATTACTCTTCTTTAAAGTCATGACTGTCTGTGACAACAGTAGGCAGAAAATTGAATGATATAGTAACTGAGATTATCAACCGAAAGTCATAGTTTAGTTGGGGACAAAATGTGAACTTACATAGGAACATCTACAAAATATCTGTAAACAAGTATTCTGTGATATAAATTAAACATGGTGAGGAAACAGAGAATGGAGGAGCTGCAAAGTCTGAGAATCAACAGCGGCAGACCTCACAAGACTCCACCCTGACCAGGGACGTTTTTGTTGTTGCGACTTTCTTGTTGAAACTTGCTAAAACATTCTCCTTCCATTTTCTCATTTATTAGTTAGGGTAAGGGCTTCCCTGGTGGCTTAGACAGTAAAGAATCTGCCTGCAATGCAGGAGACCCAGGTTCAGTCCCTGGGTTGGGAAGATTCCCTGGAGATGGGCATAGCAACCCACTTCAGTATTCTTGCCTAGAGAATCCCCATGGACCGATGAGCCTGGCGGAATACAGTCCATGGGGTCACAAGAGTTGGACGTGACTGAATGACTAATACACACACAGTTAGGATAAAGTTCCTCCTCTGTAAATCGGACATGACAACTGCTAAGATATACCATGATGATATGTACAATATATATAGGTATAAAATATAGGTAATGTGTGTGTATATATATATATGTATATATATATGTAACATATATAGATATATTTTTCATAATGGAAAAACCTGAACTAACTTTTTGGCCAACCCAGTTGTCTGTGTGTGAATATATATATACACACACGTGTATTTGTAATGTATATCACAATGCTTTGAAATCTGGAAAGGTAGGAATCTCTATCCAAAATCATCATCATCATTGTGATTGTATTAGTCAGGGTTCTCCAGAGAAATAGAACCAACAGGATATCTAAGTATGTCTAAATATAGATCTATGAGAGGAAATTTATTACGGCATTTATGGTTATGGAGGCTGAGATATGCCATGATAGACTGTCTGCAAGCTGGAGAACCAGGAAAGCCAGTAGCATAATTCAGTCCAAGTCTGAAAGCCCCAAAACTAGGAACCCCAAGGTTAGAAGGCAGGGCTCAAAAAGAGACAATTCAGAGAGAGAGAAACACTGTATCATAATAGCTTACATGTGGAATCTAAAAAATACGCCAAACTAGTGAATAAAACCAAAAAGAAGCAAACTCACAGATAGAGAGAACGAACTAGAGACTATACCCAGTGCGGGTGGGAGTGGTGGTGAGGCAATACAGGGGTAGGGGGTGGGGGGCAGAAGCTCCTGGGTGTAGATAGGCTCAGGGAGGTACTGTACCACATGGGGAACAGAGGCAATGTTTTGTAATAACTGTGACTGGAAAGTGACCTTTAAAATTGTGTAAAATTTTAAAAATTAAAAACATTTAAAAATCTATACCAAGAGAGGAAGACGATTCACCCACGCTTTGACTTTTTGTCCTACTGGGACTCTCAGAGGGTTGGAGGATGCCTGTTCAGAGGCATGCGGGCAGATCTTTCTTCAGTCATGGGATTCAAATGCTAATCTCCTCCAAAAATACCCTGGCGGACACACCCAGAAATAATGTTTCCCAGTTACCTGGACATTCCTTAGCCCAGATTAGCTGGCGCATAAAAGTAACCATCACAATCGTCCTCATCACATCATCCCTTAGCAGCTCTGGCAAGTAGGGAAGGGACAATGAATAGGAAAGGAGCAGGGCATGCGACAGGGGACACGTGTCATCTGCAAAGACTTAGAGCCGGTTATGCGTGTTCAGTCCAGACGGTCGGCAAAGGTCTCGGGACTCAGACACTTTCTCCCGTGTGCTCTGAGATCTCTGCCAGTGGAGCCCCCACACCCCTTTTCCTACAACACCCCTACACCTTTGCACCCAGGGCTGCTTCTTGCTAGTTCCTCTCAAGTCAGAGGACTGGGAACAAGGACCCTCAAATATTTTGTGTAGCCTAATGTTGTCTCCTCTGGTTGGACATTTTTACAAAATGTCTTAATTTTATCTTAAAAATGTGAATTTTGCAGTTTTACTCCATGATGGGTTTGTATTTGTTTTAAAGTAAAAATGTTGTTTTCAATGAATGAGTTTTTAACCTAGTCTCTATGGTGGCTAGTTAAAATGTAATGAATTTAAAAGATCAGTTTGGAGAAACTGAGCTGAATTGAAGAAGCTCAGCCTGTCATGCTAGGTTCAATATCTACATAACACTTATCTCAGCATTTAGGTTTATTCCAGCTTTTTTAAATAATTAAAAAAAATTTTTATTGGAGTATAGTTGCTTTACAGTGTTGTGTTACTTTCTGCTGTACAGCAAAGTGAATCATATATATATATATATATATATATATTCTTTTTATATTTCCTTTCCATTTACGTCATCACAGAACATTGAGTAGAGTTCACTGTTCTATACAGTATGTTCTTATTAGTTATTTATTTTATACAAAGTAGTGTATATATGGGGCTTCCCAGATGGCACTGCTGGTAAAGAACCTGCCTGCCAATGTAGGGGGCGTAAGAGACATGAGAGTTGCAGGTTTGATACCCTGGTAGGGAAGATGTCCTGGAGGAGGGCATGGCAACCTACTCCACTATTCTTGCCTGGAGAGTCCCATAGGTAGAGCAGCCTGGTGGTCTACAGTCCATAGCATCGCAAAGAGCTGGACATGTTTGAAGTGACGCACGCATGCAGTGTATATATGTCAGTTCTAATCTTCCAATCCATTCCACCCCTCCTCCCCTGCTTGGTGTCCATATTCCATGTGTTTTTATTTTTGCCAACGCTCAACCCTCTCTAAGGAAAGCTGCTCCGCTTGTTGTTATTGTTCACTTTCTAAGTCACGTCCAACTCTTCACAACCCTGTGGACTGTAGCCTGCCAGGCCTCCCTGTCCTTCACCATCTCCCGGAGCTTGCTCAAACTCTTGTCCATTGATTCCGTGATGCCATCCAAACCTCTCATCCTCTGTCTTCCCCTTCTCCTCTTGCCTTTAATCTTTCCCAGCATCAGGGTCTTTTCCAGTGAGTCAGCTCTTTGCATCAGGTGGCCAAAGTGTTGGAGCTTCAGCTTCAGCATCAGTCCTTCCAATGAATATTCAGGGTTGATTTCCTTTAGGATTGACTGGTTTGATCTCCTTGCAGTCCAAGGGACTCTCAAGAGTCTTCTCCAGCACCACAGTTTGAAAGCATGAATTCTTTGGCGCTCAGCCTTTATGGTCAAACTCTTATAAACATACATGACTACTGGAAAAACCATAGCTTTGACTAAATGGACCTTTGTCATAAAAGTGATGTCTCTGCTTTTTAATACACTGTCTAGGTTTATCATACCTTTCCTTTCAAGGAGCAAGTGTCTTTTAATTTCATGGCTGCAGTCATGCCCACAGTAATTTTGGAGCCCAAGAAAATAAAGTCTATTGTCTATCACTGTTTCCATTGCTTACCTATCTATTAGCCATGAAGTGATGGAACCTGATTCCATGACCTTTGTTTTTTGGATGTTGAATTTCAAGCCAGTTTTTTCACTCTCTTCTTTCACCTTCATCAAGAGGCTCTTTAGTTCCTCTTCATTTTCTGCCATTGTGTTGTGTTAGTCACTCAGTTGTGTCTGACTCTTTGCGGCTCCATGAATTGTAGCCTGCCAGCCTCCTCTGTTCGTGAGATTCTCCAGGCAAGAATGCTGGAGTGGTTTGCCATTTCCTTGTCCATTTCTACCATTAAGGTGGTGTCATCTGCATATCTGAGGTTATTGATATTTCTCCGGCAGTCTTGATTCCAGCTTGTGCTTCATCCAGCCCAGCGTTTCTCATGATGTACTCTGCATGTAAGTTAAATAAGCAAGGTGACAATGTACAGCCTTGATGTACTCCTTTCCCAATTTTGAACCAGTCTGTTGTTCCATGTCCCGTTCTAACTGTTGCTTCTTGACCTACACACAGATTTCTCAGGAGGCAGGTAAGATGGTCTGTATTCCCATCTCTTTTTCCACAGTTTGTTCTGATCCACACAGTCAAAGGCTTTAGTGTAGTCAATGAAGAAGAAATAGATGTTTTTCTGGAATTCTTTTACTTTTTCTATGGTACTGTGGATGTTGGCAATTTGATCTCTGGTTCCTCTGCCTTTTCCAAATCCATCTTGAACATCTGGAAGTTCGCGCTTCACATACTGTTGGAGGCTAGCTTGCAAGGTTTTGAGCATTACGTTTCTAGCATGTGAAATGACTGCAATTGTGTGGAAGTTCAAACATTCTTTGGCATTGCCCTTCTTTGGGATTGGGATGAAAACCTTTTCCAGTCCTGTGGCCACTGCTGAGTTTTCCAAGTTTGCTGGCATACAGCCCTATAATTTTTTTTTTTTTTGATACTAAGTATATTCTCCACTCACCTCTGTATAAAGCTAACTGAACCAGGAGACCCAGCTACTAGAGCCAGGACAGAGAAAGGTATCTAGTACAGAGAGGGACTGGAATCTTTTAGGCTTAGGGAATAGGATGCCTGCTAATGATTAGTTACTGCTGCTGCTGTTGCTGCTAAGTCGCTTCAGTCGTGTCCGACTCTGTGCGACCCCATAGACGGCAGCCCACCAGGCTCTGCCATCCCTGGGATTCTCCGGGCAAGAATACTGGAGTGGGTTGCCATTTCCTTCTCCAGCGCGTGAAAGGGAAAAGTGGAAGTGAAGTCACTCAGTCGCGTCTGACTCTTAGCGACCCCATGGACTGAAGCCTGCCAGGCTCCTCCGTCCAGGGGATTTTCCAGGCAAAAGAGTACTGGAGTTGGGTGCCATTGCCATGGGATTTTCCAGTACTCTTGCCTGGAAAATCCCATGGACGGAGGAGCCTGGTAGGCTACAGTCCATGGGGTCGCTAAGAGTCGGACACGACAGAGCGACTTCACTTTCACTTTTCCCTTTCACGCACTGGAGAAGGAAATGGCAACCCACTCCAGTTTTCTTGCCTGGAGAATCCCAGGGACGGTGGAGCCTGGTGGGCTGCCGTCTATGGGGTCGCACAGAGTCGGACACGACTGAAGCGACTTAGCAGCAGCAGCAGCAGCCAAGGGATAGTTACACTGGAGAGAATGATTGAGCAAATAGGTCAAGTCCAGTCTCAACTAATACTTAGAAGTGTTGGATTGGCCACAAAATTTGTTTGGCTTTTCCATGGTACAGAAAAACTCAAATGAACTTTTGCCAGTCCAGTATTTCAAGTGACCCAAATGCTAAAGATGACAGGCATTATAGGGAATTTAGCATAGTAACGAGTGTGGAATAGATGAGAACAAAGAGAAGCAGGGAAAAAGACAAGCCTCACTTAACCCAAAAATGTGAGGCGAGGTGGCCAGGAATGGTATATTGGCCGTGGAACCAAAGAGATTCAGATGTATGTGAAGTGGTGTGTTTTGCTACTTTATGTTAAATTTTTACCTAAAGTTGCAAGAATTACCAAAGAGATGACTTTGGTGCTTCTTTCTTCCTTTGCAGGCAAAGTGTGAAAGTGAAAGTGTTAGTCACTCAGTCGTGTCTGACTCTGGAACACCATGGACTGTAGCTTGCCAGGCTCCCCTGTCCGTGGAATTCTCCAGGCAAGAATACTGGAGTGGGTTGCCATTCCCTTCTCCAGGGCCTCTTCTTGACCCAGGGATTGAATTCAGGTCTCCTGCATTGCAGGCAGATGCTTTACTGTCTGAGCTCAGGGAAGCAGGCAGAGTGGAGGCCAGATTTCTTGGTGTTTTAACAAAGAACATTGACATTATCACTCTGTTGTTAATGCAGATTCAGGGATTCACAGCAAAGATGGTCAAGGGTCTGGTCATTTTGGGTATTTAGTCCTTAAATTTGACAAATGTGACAATATCCTTGATCAATGGTTTCTTGTTCAAGAATGAAAAGCCACAATCTGTTGTGGAAGCTGCCACGATTGTGTAGGAGGGAGTGGGATGGAAGACCAGGCCGCCACCGTCCGTCTCACCTGGAGCTGTGATCTGCAAGTGTGGCCAGGGCTCTCTGTCCCAAATGGGACACTCTATGTCCCAGGATCTCTCACTTATGTTTAAAATCCACACCTTGGGTTCTTTTGAAAAATTTCAGTGTTTAGAAAGCATTTCGAGCAAACAGGCACATGCTCATTATTATTCAAATACAAGGGTCAATTGACTGTTTTTGCCAATTTTGTGGTGTTTGAAAGCAATCTTTTCTATTGGTGGTAGGCTTTTTCTTTTTTCAATATAACATGATTTCAAAAGAAGACCTTAAAGGGAGTTTGCTGGCATCCCAGTGGTTAGGACTGCCTACTTTCACTGCCAAGGGCCAGGATTCAATCCCTGGTTGAGATGCAAAGAGCAAGACAGAACAGAACAGAACAGAACAAAAACCATCAGCTCAGTTCAGTTCAGTTGCTCAGTCGTGTCCGACTCTTTGCGACCCCGTGAACCGCAGCACGCCAAGACTCCCTGTCCATCACCAACTCCCTGAGTCCACCCAAACCCATGTCCATCGAGTTGGTGATGCCATCCAACCATCTCATCCTCTGTCGTCCCCTTCTCCTCCTGCCCCCAATCCTTCCCAGCATCAGGGTCTTTTCCAATGAGTCAGTCTTCACATCAGGTGGCCAAAGTATTGGAGTTTCAGCTTCAACATCAGTCCTTCCAATGAACACCCAGGACTGATCTCCTTTAGGATGGACTGGTTGGATCTCCTTGCAGTCCAAGGGACTCTCAAGAGTCTTCTCCAACACCATAGTTCAAAAGCATCAATTCTTTGGTGCTCAGCCTGCTTAATGGTCCAACTCTCACATCCATACATGACCACTGGAGAGGCATAGCCTTGACTAGATGGACCTTTGTTGGCAAAGTAATGTCTTTGCTTTTTAATATGCTATCTAGGTTGGTCATAACTTTCCTTCCAAGGAGTAAGCGTCTTTTAATTTCATGGCTGCAGTCACCATCTGTAGTGATTTTGGAGCCCAGAAAAATAAAGTCAGCCACTGTTGCCACTGTTTCCCCACCTATTTGCCATGAAGTGATGGGACCAGATGCCATGATCTTAGTTTTCTGAATGTTGAGCTTTAAGCCAACTTTTTCACTCTCCTCTTTCACTTTCATCAAGAGGCTTTTTAGTTCCTCTTCACTTTCTGTCATAAGGGTGGTGTCATCTGCATATCTGAGGTTACTGATATTTCTCCCGGCAATCTTGATTCCAGCTTATGCTTCATCCAGCCCAGCGTTTCTCATGGTGTACTCTGCATAGAAGTTAAATAAGCAGGGTGACAATATACAGCCTTGACGTACTCCTTTTCCTTTTTGGAACCAGTATGTTGTTCCATGTCCAGTTCTAACTGTTGCTTCCCGACCTGCATACAGATTTCTCAATAGGCAGGTCAGGTGATCTGGTATGCCCATCTCTTTCAAAATTTTCCACAGTTTATTGTGATCCACATAGTCAAAGGATTGGCAGAGTCAATAAAGCAGAAATAGATGTTTTTCTGGAACTCTCTTGCTTTTTCGATGATCCAGTGGATGTTGGCAATTTAATCTCTGGTTCCTCTGCCTTTTCTAAAACCAGATTTATCATCTGGAAGTTCACGGTTCACGTATTGCTGAAACCTGGCTTGGAGAATTTTGAGCATTACTTTACTAGTGTGTGAATGAGTGCAATTGTGTGGTAGTTTGAGCATTCTTTGGCATTGCCTTTCTTTGGGATTGGGATAAAAACTGACCTTTTCTAGTCCTGTGGCCACTGCTGAGTTTTCCATATTTGCTGGCATATTAAGTGCAGCACTTTCACAGCATCAACTTTCAGGATTTGAAATAGCTCAACTGGAATTCCATCACCTCCACTAGCTTTGTTCGTAGTGATGCTTTGTAAGGCTCACTTGACTTCACATTCCAGGATGTCTGGCTCTAGGTGAGTGATCACACCATCATGATTATCTGGGTCATGAAGATCTTTTTTGTACAGTTCTTCTGTGTATTCTTGCCATCTCCTCTTAATATCTTCTGCTTCTGTTAGGTCCATACCACTTCTGTCCTTTATCGAGCCCATCTTTGCATGAAATGTTCCCTTGGTATCTCTAAGTTTCTTGAAGAGAATTCTAGTCTTTCCCATTCTGTTGTTTTCCTCAATTTCTTTGCATTGATCACTGAGGAAGGCTTTCTTATCTCTCCTTGCTATTCTTTGGAACTCTGCATTCAGATGGGAATATCTTTCCTTTTCTCCTTTGCTTTTTGCTTCTCTTCTATTCACAGCTATTTGTAAGGCCTCCTCAGATAGCCATTTTGCTTTTTTGCGTTTCTTTTCCATGGGGATGGTCTTGATCTCTGTCTCCTGTACAACTGCATGAACCTCTGTCCATAGTTCATCAGGCACTCTGTCTGTCAGATCTAGTTCCTTAAATCTATTTCTCACTTCCACTGTATAGTCGTAAGGGATTTGATTTAGGTCATACCTGAATGGTCTAGTGGTTTTCCCTACTTTCTTCAATTTAAGTCTGAATTTGGCAATAAGGAGTTCATGATCTGAGCCACAGTCTGCTCCCGGTCTTGTTTTTGCTGACTGTATAGAGCTTCTCCATCTTTGGCTGCAAAGAATATAATCAATCTGATTTCGGTGTTGACCATCTGGTGATGTTCATGTGTGGAGCCTTCTCTTGTGTTGTTGGATGAGGGTGTTTCCTATGACCAGTGCGTTCTCTTGGCAAAGCTCTATTAGCCTTTGCCCCGCTTCATTCTGTACCACAAGGCCAAATTTGCCTGTTACTCGAGGTGTTTCTTGACTTCCTACTTTTGCATTCCTGTCTCCTATAATGAAAAAGACATCTTTTTTGGGTGTTGTTTCTAAAAGGTCTTGTAGATCTTCATAGAACCATTCAACTTCAGCTTCTTCAGCGTTACTGGTTGGGGCATAGGCTTGGATTACCATGATATTGAATGGTTTGCCTTGGAACGCACAGAGATCATTCTGTTGTTTTTGAGATTGCATCCAAGTACTGAATTTCGGACTCTTTTGTTGACCATGATGGCTACTCCATTTCTTCTAAGGGATTTCTGCCCACAGTAGTAGATATAATTGTCATCTGAGTTAAATTCACCCATTCCAGTCCATCTTAGTTTGCTGATTCCTAGAATGTCAGCGTTCACTCTTGCCATCTCCTGTTTGACCACTTCCAATTAGCCTTGATTCATGGACCTAATATTCTAGGTTCCTATGCAATATTGCTCTTTACAGAATCAGACCTTGCTTCTATCACCAGTCACATCCACAACTGAGTATTGTTTTTGCTGTGGCACCATCCCTTCATTCTTTCTGGATTTATTTCTCCACTGATATCCAGGATGTGGGATAGCTCCTCTTGGCCACTCCTACGCCGTTGCAGCCTGGCGCTCTTGGCCGCCACCCCTGACCTCGGACATGGGGTAGCTCTTCTTGGCCATGCTTCTGCAAAACAAAAACCATAAGAAGACCTTAAAATTCATTCTAAAACCATGAATTAATCTGTTTTTGGCATTTTATTTATTTTTCTTGGTAATTTTTTTCAGATTGAAATATGGTTGATTCACAATGTTTCAGGAGTCAGTAAAGTGATGGTTTTAGTATTCACGTATATATATGTATGCTTTTTCAGATTCTTTTCCATTATAGGTTATTATTAGATGATGAATATAGTTTCCTGTGCTATACATAGATCTTGTTGTTTACTTTGTACATGGTAGTGTGTATCTCTTAATCTCTAATTCCCAATTTCCCCCTCTCCTCCTCTCCCCTTTGGTAACCATGAGAAAAACATTAATTTATTTGGACTTCCACTGTGCAGACTTTAGGGGGGTGTTACATCAGTGAGATCAATGCTACAAATAGTAGGAAGAAATAGCCAGAGCTGACCAGTGGAAAGGACTCAGGGAACCAAGGATTCCTGTTTGAAAAATTTGTTTGGAAAAAGCTCTTCCTGGGAATCCCCTGGCAGCCCAGTGGTTAGGACTTTGCATTTTCACTGCCGAGGGCTTGGATTCAACCCCCGGTCATGGAGCTAAGATCCTACAAGTTGCTCAGCCAAAAGAGAATTATAAAACAAAATCATTTTTGAAAAAGTTCTTCTCCAGCCCAGTTGAGGTGCATCAACTTTCTTCCCACCTGCAGTAGGAAAATGAGAAACAAAGTTTCATACGGAGCTTATATAGCAAGAAATAGTTCATGAGATTATATACCATGTTTGACATGTAGGGAATCTAGGATTTCTATTTCAAATGTTATATTTATCTTAAATATAGCTATCTTAAACTTGGCTTCAAACTGTGGGATTATCTTTCCCTTATAGAAATTCGTGAGCTATGATGGCCTTGTGTGCACGGCTGAGTTTGGAGAGCCTTAAAACCAAGGAATATGCTCATGGCAAAAACACAAATTTGATTTCTCTGTGAATCATCATGACCTATTTTATTATGCAAGTGAGTTGCCGTAGATGTTGAGGGAGTGGCAGCACGCTTGGCAGAGACCTCTAATTTTGCATTTCTTTGCTGGCAGCTGTATTTGGTGGCAGGCTCTCTCTAGGTAAGATTACCTAGGGAAGGCTCTTTCTAGGTGAGTGGGAAAACTATTTTTATCTTCCCCTCTCTTTGACCAACGCAGTCACTAGTGGTTATATTTCCTTTTCTCCTAGTGTCTTCAGAAATTCATATCTCCTCTATTCTAAGAATCCATCAATATATACTTTCCACAAATGCTGAGTAACCTAATTTATATTAACACTGAATGTTACCAATAAAAGGCTGTTCTTAAGACATGGGTATTGGGCTTCCCTGGTGGTTCAGTGGCAAAGAATCTGCCTGTCAGTGCAAGAGATACAAGAACGTGGGTTCGATCCCTGGGTTGGGAAGATTCCCTAGAGAAGGAAATGGCAACCCACTCCAGTGTTCTTGCCTGGGAAATCCCCTGGACAGAGGAGCCTGACTGGCAACAGTTCATGGGGTTGCAAAAGAGTCAGATACAAATTAACAACTAAATAGCAGCAGGCATGGATATTATTTTTTTTACCATTATTTCTAATGGTAAGAAAACTCGTTTTTCCTCTTTCCTATAATTTAACACATTTTCATTGTAGAATACATGGAAAGTAGTTGAACAAAGAGAAGAAAAATTCCATGATCCCATCTCTCTGAGACAACTTTTGTTAATTTTGGGATACATTCTTCATATAACAAAATGAAATCATCCTGTATGCAAATTTTAAACTGTATCATTCCTCTTAATTTATGATGATATATTTTATATCTTTAAACATGCTGATAGTCATGCTGTATTATATGGCTGTACTCTAAATAATTTAAATAACCCATTATTTATTTGACATTAAAACTGTGTCCATTATTTTGCCATTATAAGTTGTTGAAATTAACATTCTTTGGCTTATTTCTTCAAATATAATTATGATCATGGGAGAACAACTTTGGAAACGATACTTCGTTGCCAGTGAGCCAGGGAAGGAGAAATTCCTGCCCCTTAATTTATATCTAGTCATTCAGTCATTTTATTTCTTGCTGCTGCATGTAGCCTGGTTTGTCAGCACTAAAAAATGAACAAAAACTGAGGAAATCTGGCCCTTGCTGAGGGAGAAAAGTAGTAACAAATCGTTGAACGTTTGGAAGTATTTTGTGTTAGATTGAAAACACAAAAATTATGTGACCTACAGTCAACTCAGATTACTATGATGTTTGGAGACATTCCAGTGAAACTGACTCTGCAGCATCTGGAATTCAGTGCAGAGCCTTTCACATGACAGTCACTCGTGGCTGAGATGGCATGATTCCAGAACGCTTTCTCTTAAACTGTGTATCTCAGGCCAAAGGTACAGATCACGTGGGTGGGAGACTGCTTGACCCAGGTACTGGGGAGCTGACCGAAAGGGCCAGTCCACCGAAAGGAAAAAATCTCTGGGATTGGACATATCATTAGCTTCGAGGAGGGAGGGAGATGGAAGATGGAGGCAAGGGGATAGTCCTGCTGTTTGCTGCGGAGGGACAGGGTGTGTGGACATAGACAAGTTCCACTGCAGGCATTGAGGCTGAGCCTCTGCCAACTGAACTAGGTAGATATCACAGTGGGGAGCTGGAAATGCAAAATTAGAGCTAGAATAGTAAGTGCACATGATTCCCAGTTTGTTTTTTTAGTTTATTTTATATTGGAGTATAGCAAAAGGATCAAGACAGGCCATGAAATCAGAAGATGACTGCTTCTTGGCAGGAAAGTGATGACAAACTTAGACAGTGTGTTGAAAAGCAGAGACATTACTCTGCCAACAAAGGTCCGTATGTATAATCAAGGCTATGGTCTTCCCAGTGGTCTTGTACTGCATGACAGCTGGACCATAAAGAAGGCAGATGCCAAAGAATTGATGCTTTTGAATTGTGGTGCTGGAGAAGACCCTTGGTGCTGGAAAGTCCCTTGGACTGCAAGGAGATCAAGCCAGTCAATCTTAAGGGAGATCAACCATGAATATTCACTGGAAGGACTGATGCTAAAGCTGAAGCTCCAGTATTTTGGTCATCTGATGCAAACTGATGACACATGGAAAAGTCCCTGATGCTGGGAAAGATGGAGAGCAGAAGAGGGTGTTAGACGATGAGATGGCTGGACGGCATCACTGATGCCATGAACATGAACTTGGGCAAACTCTGGGAAACCAAGAGGGGCAGGGAGGCCTGGCGTGCTGCCTTCCGTGGGGTCACAAAGAGTCAGACTGGGCAACTGAACACCACCACCAACAAATAGTTGATTTACAATGTCGCCTTCGTTTCAGGTGTATAGCAGAGTGATTTGGTTATACATATACATGTTACAATTCATAGTTTGAACCAAGAGGAAGAGTCAGTGTCTATAGAGAAAGGATCCCTATATTTGAAGGTTGAAGTGAAAACTCTGATGGCAGGGAGTTAGCAGGGGGGATGGGGGAGCGTCAGGAGGGGTCTGGGAAGGATGCAGCCTTGGAGACAGAGGGGACTGAAAGCTGCTGACCTGTGACCTAGTGTCACTGTTGAACTTCAGCTAAGGTGTTCCAAATGAATGTGGGTGTGGATGCCAGAGAACCATGAAAAAATTAACAACAACGACAAGAAGAAAAGGTAGCAAGTGTTAAGAGATTCCTCTGTCACAGCAGCTGGGCTGAGCACATCATTCAATTTTCTCAGCAAGAGCTGGGATGTTTCCATTGCCTGCCTTTTCTAGAGGGAAACCAAAGTCGGCAGAGATTAAATATTTTTTTCCTCAAGATCCCACAGATAAGCCATACGTAGGACAGAAGCCTGAAGCTCTGCTCTAAATTTCTGACTGTTTTAGCCAGCTCTGCGGCCTCGGAGAGATTGTATAGTGAGAGGCTGGAGGAAAAGTGGAGGCCGCCGGCTGGACTTCTTTGGAAGAAGTTCAGCTCATTATTGAAGAAGGAGAGCAGTGGTAAGGTGGAAGAGAGCTCCGTCCAGATTCGGGCACTGCAAGAGGAACCATCCCCAGGGTTGAAGAGGAAAAGTGTGTTTTGTTCCAGTTGGTACCCAGAGGCAACGGCGTGCCAGCTGAATATTCCGATGCGTTTCACAGGCATCTGTGTATTTATCGCCCAAACTTGAGATTTTGAGAATTCTGAAAGCCTGTTGAAGACAGGAAGTTCTCCTGGTGTTCTTTCCCTAGTATGGCTTTGATACACTTACCTTTCACGTGAACTCTCATGGATCCAGGGTCACCTTGTTGACAAACGTATGGCGAATTTTCAAGTTTCTGTACTCACGTTGCTGACCACTTCTGGAAGCTGTTTATCGACCACATCCCCAGCTCAGGCTTTTGAAATCCAGCCGTTCAGCAAAGCCAGCTGAAAGCCAACTCTTTTCCGGAAGGTTTCCCCAAGTCCTCCCCTTCAGGAGGAACTGACCTCCATCCCTTCTATGCTCATCTCTCCACTCCTCTTCTCTCTGACGACCTCACTCAGGCTCCTCCTGGGACCCAGTGTTCTCGCATTACTATATGTGTGTACATTCAGTCACCAAGTTGTGCCAACTCTTTCTGACCCCCATGGACTGTGGCACACTAGGCCTCCCTGTCCCTCACCATCTCCCAGAGTTTGCCCAAGTTCACGCCCATTGAATAGGTGATGCCATCCAATCACCTCATCCTCTGTCATCCCCTTCTCCTCCTGCCCTCAATCTTCCCAGCATCAGGGTCTTTTCCAGTGAGTCAGTTCTTTGCATCAGGTGGCCAAAGTATTGGAGCTTCAGCTTCAGCATCAGTCCTTCCAGTGAGTATTCAGGGTTGATTTTCTTTAGGATTGACTGGTTTCATCTCCTTGCTGCCCAAGGGACTCTCAAGAATCTTCTCCAAAAAAACAATTATTGTATACTAATGCATATATATGGAATCTAGAAAGACAGTACTGATGAACCTATCTTCAGAGCAGCAATGGAGACACAGACATTGAGAACAGACTGATGGACACAGCTGGTGGGGGGACAAGAGGGTGGGAGGTATGGAGAGAGTAATAGTGAAACATACATTACCATATGTAAAATAACTGGCCAATGAGAATTTGCTCTATGACTCAGGGAACTCACATTGGGGCTTGATAACAACCTGGAGGGGTGGGATGGGGAGGGAGGTGGGAGGCGTGTTCAGATGGGAGGGGACATGGGTAAACCTATGGCTGATTCATATTGATATTAGGTAGAAACCAATGCAATACCACAGAGCAATTATCCTTCAATTAAAAATAAATAAATCAAAAAAGAAAAAAGTCTTCTCCAGCACCACAGTTGCAAAGCATCAATTCTTTGGCACTCTGCCTTCTTTATGGTCCACCTCTCATATTTATATATGATTACTGGAAAGACAATAGCCATGTTAACATTTGAAGTTATGTGTACTTGATATTTGAATTTAAGAGTTAATACATATCATTAACACTTGAAGAACAATACCCTGAAGGATGATTTAGTCATCTGTGTTTTGTTTGTGATGCATTGTTTCGTGCTTTTTGGATGCTTGAAACTGGTGTGTGATCTTTATATTAAATTATAAATTTATATAATTTAATGAGCATTTACTGTGGCTAGGCATTATGCCACCCATTTTACAAGTTTTTTTTTTTTAATTGAAGCATAGTTGATTTACAATGTTGTGTTATTTCAGGACTTCTATCTATCTATCTGCGTTTTCAGATTCTTTTCCATTATAGGTAATTACAAGATATTGAATATAGTTCCTTGTGCTATGCAACATGTCCTTGTCATTTATTTTACATGTATTTTTGGTTGCTGATCACAGAAATCCAAGTCAACTTGCTTTTAATAAAAAAGAACTCTATTAGTTGATATAACTAAGAAGACCACAGGTATATGGACTTCAGGAACAGCTGAATCCAGGAGTTCAAAAGATGTGTTCAGTATTCTGACTCTCTCCATCTCCTTGCTGTTCTGCCTGTCTCTCTCTCCATGTCCTAGCTTCCCTGTGTTGGCTTCACTCTTAAGTAGGCTCATGGGGTATGATGAAAGAGATGGATGGTGATAGTCACAAGCTGGAAAATTACGAGTGAGAACTCTAACTTGTCAGGTATAGATCATGGGCATAACTCTTTGCCCAGTCACTTGGTCCTGGGGAAGAAATATTTGATCATCCTAGGTGGTAATGAATGACAAACTGGGTGGCTGTGGACAACGATGATAAATAGCCTTACAGGGTCAATGAAGTGGGGTGAAAGGTACAGGAACTATGGAGTCAGGGAATTGTGAGTCTTGGGGCAGAAAAAAATGTAAAGTTCATATAGTTATTGTTCAACCGTCCACTGAAAATATCTATATTCTTCCTGCAACTCTGGCAGAAAAAGGATGAGGCAATGTTTAGTAACACTGATTTTAGAGAATTAATTAGCATTTTTGTTTTTAAAAGACATGAATATTTACTTTTATTTTTCACAAAGTAATTGAAACAGTAAATGATTATCTACATAATATGGATAAACATAGTCAGTCATGTTTGCACAATGTGCTAAAAATCAGTGAGTTATAATGACAAGTCTAACCACACATTCAAGAATGTCCTCCTTTTCCTGTTTCTTTAGAGAGAAATTATACGCAAAAATTTCTTCTTCTTGAAATAGGGAAAGTGATGGCACAAGAGAGAAAAATGAGAAAATGGGGTGACAAATTTTAACTTTATTATTCGAGAATGAGAGAATAAATTAGGTGCCGAGCTGGATCTTCACTGGGTTCTGAGGTGATTCTGGCATTCATTTCACAGAAAAAGGAATAGAGTTGCATACGAGGCTTGCATCCATATGCTGGTCTACTTAGGCTGAAGAGATGTTGTAAGAGGAAGGTATGTGGACTGGGGGCTTGCTGGCATCGTTCAAAAGTACCCGAGTCACTTATACACTTTGAATCACTTGTTTACTTGATTATGTTAGATGTTTTCAGTGAGTCTGGAATTTGATTAGTTTAGGTGGGTACTCCGGGCTCAGCATCTCCTATGCGGTTACAGTTAGAAACTGACTGAGTTGACTGAGGCTGAAGTCATCTAACAAGTTTCTTTACTCATACACCTGACATATAGGTTGGAAAGTCTTGAAGTAAGGGCTTAAATAGCAGGTACACTTTGAACTCGTTAAGGGCAAAGCCCTAATGCAATACGGCTGATGTGCTAAAAACAACGGCAAGTATACCAGAGCTTGCTGCCTCCTGTTTCTTAGAGGAAAGGCTCTTTGAGGACTTACATGATGGTCACTCAGCACATCCTTTACTGCTGAGACCGGGATGGTTGGTCCTGTGAGTGCTTTGTACGAATTATATCCTCACAAGGGTGGGAACTTTCATTAGCCCCATTTCACAACACGAGGACCTTTGACTGGGAGTGATAATAATGTGCCAAAATCAGAGACCAAGAAAGTGTCAAGAGCAGGCCTTGAAGGTCTGCTTGGTTCTGAGCCCACATCCTGGAGCATCACTGTGTTGTCTGAGGGTTGAACTGTGCAGAATTGCCATCTTTGTGGCTCAAAACAGTCAGATATCAGCTATTTCATTAGAGAAAAGAATGTGCATGGCGCTAGGATTTTTGAATATTTTGAATCATTTTTATTTTGATCTTTAAATCTTTCTACCTTTAAAATCTCGTGAGAATGGTGGCATTAATGATGTCTCCTCTTCCACGCTTTAGAGAAAAAAATCGGTCTTTTCTCCTAATTTGCATTCTAGGTGAATACAATATAAGGTTGGAATTGGTAGTCTTACCGTAGGCTGATGCTGGTGCGAAATCTCATTATAAAGCTCAATATTAATTTCTTGATTTACCACAGCAGGTGGTCTTGAAATGAAAATGGAAGAAAGAATGCCAAATTGCAGGATGTCCTCATGATGACTAGTTTTGTGACTGTGGGCAAGTAACTGAACTTAATTCAGGCATGATAATCTAATATACTTTACAGAGCAGTTGTAACAATTAAATTAGAAAATGTCCGTAAAGAGCTTAGCACAGTGCCAAGCTGAATAAATATTCACTGCTAGTATTATTTTCATTTTATTTACAGATTTTTAAGGGAGTATTTGAGAGTGGTATCCATCTGGGATCATCTGAGATGGTTAGCTGGTGCAAATACACTAGTGACTAAGATAATAAATAATATAGGAATCACTTGAAGATCGAGGAAGACTCCCAAGCTGTTTAAGCCTTGGTTCTGCTATCTTAGCTTATGATGTTGTTTATGACCGAAGCTTATTTCAGAGTTTAAATTTTACTTTAAAGGAAAGCATCCAACTTTGTCATCTGCGCTGGGTGAGAAAGTTAGCCTCATGCCAGTTAGTGCTGTTCTGGAGTCTTGCCTATCTCCAGGTTTGCTCTTTGTCACTAAAAGACCAAAAGGGGTGGAAGTTCTTGGCAGCCAGGGCAACTCGTTAAGAGGCACCCACTCCTTCCCTCGCTGAAAGGCTCCTCTGTATCAGCTCGCACAAGAATTTGCATCCCATAATGAGTCACGCAGTCAGCTCTGGGCTTCCCGGCAGGCCGCTTAGAGTCAAATGCTGCAGCTATTCTTAGCTGCTCCCCGCCCTGTAATGGAAGATACTGGATGAACTTGCAAATAACACATTGTACTGATGACAAACAGGGTGGTTGGGTCAGATTGAGTTTCCAAGTCTCTGCTTTCCTTCGTGCCTTAGGGACAGTGAAACAAACCAAGGAGAAGAATCCTCTTGCGATTTCAGGACCATAGCTGATACAGCACCACAGGCTGTAGTGAGCAGTGAACAGAAATGTACTTCTTCCCAATTCTCTGATTTCCACACTGTTCCCAATCTAGAATCAGGGCTAAAGTAAAGACATCAGAGCAGTTGTAAGCTGTAGGTCCCCTGCAAGATCTCACTGTGCTTGTGAATGGGTTAGAAGTAGTGGCTTTGCTTCCGAATGGTAAGTAAAACATTGTGTGATGATGTGTCCCAATGAGATAACATTTCCCTGGCAGCTTGGCCATTAAAGTGACATATATGTATAAAGTGCCTTTTCTCTAATGAGATAACTGTTCCCACTTTCCCCTGGCCATTTTCTCAAGGAGCCAGACCTTTTCTAAAGCAGGAGAAATGCAGGAATGTTCATTATAGTTCTTACCTAGTTGTGTCATCGTTATCTTTTTATATGTCAGTTTCCTGAGTACACTTTTCATCCAGATGGCCCAAGCACACAACATCATGCCAGACACAACATCAATATGATTGTGTATATATATTGAAAGTAGGATCGTATTAGGCATATTCTTTCATAATCTGACTTTCAAAATCTAACAAACTCTAAGGTTTAATGTTATCTTATTTATTGCCAAGTTGTGAGATTCAGGATGATTTACATGCCATGAAATATCAAAATACTAAATTTTGACATATTTTATTTTGTAGAAGAATCATGATTTATTTATCACATCCTCTCTTATTGGACTGGTTTATAATGATTAAATGAACTAAAATTAAACCAATTAAACTAGTTCAAAATTATTAGGAAAAAGGTGCATTGCAGTATGTTTGATTTAATCTCTCTTTCCTCAATAACTTGGTAATATTTACTGATTGCCTGCTGCATGCCAGGCACTGTTTAAACTTGGGAATCAGAGCAAACCAACATTTTAGGGAGAATAAAGACATAATAAACAAAATAAATAGGAAAATATATGAGATGGAATTAAACTGATCACTGATGATCTGCTGCTTTTCTTAATGAATGCAACATGAAGAAAAATGATCAGTAATATATATTTAATATTTAACAATTTATTATAACATTTATGTCATATATTTATAAATGTATTTATATAATATATAGCAATATAATGTGATAAATATATATAATGTTCAAATGTGATCAGTACTATGGAGAAAAATTACTCAGGGAGTACTGGGGGAAATTTAAGATAGAGTGACAAAGACCACCTGAGCAAGTGACATCTGCAGGAGAGGAGCCCTGCTCAGCTCTTCCAGGGCTGGGATCTTGTCTCCTGGCTCATCCTTATGTGAGATCCCTGACCCTGTGGAGCTTAGCTGCTTAGGTCTAATGTTATCTAGGTTATGTCCAAGTTGCGAGATGCAGGACGATTTTTATGTTGTATATATTTTTATATGTACTATTACATATAAATAATAAACTACGTATATCTAAATATTTTCAACCCCTTCTACAACAAGAGAAATGACCTCTTCACTTTAAAAGGCTTGCTTCCATGCGGTTGTGAGCGTGTCACGTGGACGCATGTGCCCTGATGGGATGCCACCTGTCCCCTCAGCCCGAGGCACTTGAACGGCCGTTGTGCTAAGCCCGTCAAGCACAAAGGCAGTCCTTTCGTGGCTCTAAATGCAAGGCTTTGCATTTGCCTCTTTAAATTTTGGCCCTGAATTGAGCAAGTTTGGGCAAATGGAAGATTCCACTGACAACCTGAAAGAGGGTGCCCTGGCCTGCAGCGTGAGCGCGAAGGTCAGGCAGACCTTTGGGGGTGACAGGGAGAGGCTTTGCTGTCCACCTTCTCTGCCCACTTGAGGAAGAAGCTGCTCTTCCTCTTTGTTGGAGGAGCAGCACTCTTGTCCCTACATCGCTCTGCTCCCTGCATCTTTGGCAGACTGCTCTATGGATGACGCTGCAGGGAATATTGCTGAAGTCAATGGCGGGAGGCCCAGAAGCCAGGGCCCTGCCCTGCTTCCTAGAGAGAATGCTTTTATGTTTTTGTGGAGCGTGTCTTCTATCACAGTTCACTCTGTGATAATGAAAAAGCCCCAATCTTCTATATGTAGAAAAATGCTAAAAGCCATCTTTGAAAGCTTACCAGGAAGAATGCCTTTATTGCTACAGTGATTGTCTACTTTGATGTAAAACTCCTAGCTCTTTTTCCTGAAACATTTCTCTTGCAGAGTGAAGAAAAAAGTTACAGAGTACTTTCCACTGAAAAGAAGGCAGAAAGAAAAAAAAATTTGCTTAGCTGTCCGTAATATTTTTATTCACTCCTAGCATTTGTGTAGAAGCTGATCTATTCCAAAGCAATTTTACATTTCTCCTGTGATTTTCACAGTGCTCTAAGATAAGAGCATTATTTTTGGACATGCTTTAGAATGAGAAAACTAAGACGCTGAAAAGGGAAAATTATCCAAAGACATAAGGTGAACATTTACCGAGTACTCCCTGTGTCAGGCAGGATCCTGAGGACTTTGTGTATTGGCTCATTTATTTACTCCCTCCAGTAGCCCAGATAATTTTGGTATTGTTTTCATCCTAATTTTTCAGATCAGGAATCAAGACATTGAAGAATTAAATGACTCACTCAAGGACATGGACAGTTAGTTAATACCAGAGATGACATTTACTCCCATAGAAGCCTGATTTTAACCCAGAACACTAAAAGCCCTATCCAGTACGGCTGGGCCACTGGGTGGATGAAGACTCGGGCTGTGATCATGGAATCTGAGCGCTGGAATGTCTCTAAATTCCGGCGCTGCAGCCCTGGTATGGATGCTGCCTTGGGGTGAGTGCAGAAAGAAGGCAAACTAATCTTGGATTATCCTATTACAGTGAACTCACAACAAAGTGTGTTTCTCACAATTCTATTAATTCTGAGGTCCATACATAATAGTACGTTAATAAAATACCTGTGAATTTGCATTCATGGAGATTGTAGTCACTTTTCAGGCAGCAGCACTTGTGTTCTTAGGAAATATCGAGAATACAAATTTTCTCAAGCTTTCTCTGTTCTGCTGGAATCTCTTTAGGACACCTGTGATGATTACTAACCCATTTATGCTCGATAATGGCCAGTGATGGCAAGCGACAAGTTATGTAAATTTTGAGGAAATTTGTTTTATTTGGGGATAACTAATTATTGGCAACTTCTTTTTCATACACACACACACACACATGTCACCCACATATATGTTTTAGATCAAATTCATGTCCGGACTGAAGTAAAATATTTTTCTTTAAGAATTCCAAGATGCAGTATGTAAACTCTGCAGTTAAATGGAGCTCCATTTTTATCAAGAAAATGCAGGAGATCTTTGCAAATTGTTTAGGGTAGGGAGGTAAAAATAGAGGCAACACGTTTAACAAATATATTAATAGTTCTTAACAGAAAAGAAGAATCTAACCTGTAATAATACACTGTGTTAATTTCTTCAGTTTCTCTCACTTTACCTCTGAAACATTCATTGTAAAGCCAGGTTGTATTAGTCAGACTAATATAAACAAATATGTCTGGATTAGAAGCTAGGAACAGAAAAAGAATTTACAGTGTGTGTGAAGACAGTGTGTGTGTGTGTGTGTTTTAAGAGGGTGAAAGAGGAAGATATAGGAGAATTAATTGGGAAAATTCATTGATAAAGCTCAATTTATAATTATATATTTTATTTCAAGTGTCAAAACTTCAGTATTAAAATTCAGTTTGTTAAATAATTATCAAGCTTTATCCAGATGGCAGACTTCTTGTTAGGTACAGGGATACAGTGGTCAAAGCACAAATCTGGTCTCTGCTTTTGGAGCATCTTGTGTGTGTATGTCTGTCCCCACCAAGGTGTGAGTGGGGCTGAAGTTTGGGGATAACTGCCTGCCTCTGGGCACTGTGACTGCCTGGGGAGAGGGGACATCTATCTCACCAGCCTGCCTGCCTTTATAGGGCTTACGTTCTAATAAGAAAGGCAGTTTTTAAACGCGTAACAATGTAAACAGCATCACCAAAGGGAAGCATAAGACAAACATTATCTAATTTAGGTCAAAAGGCTAGGAAAAGCTTCCTTGAGAATGTGACTTTTAAGATAAGCCCAAAAGAATCACAAAGAACTGAGTTGGTTTGCATGAGAAGAACAAGACCCCTCCCCATGCCTCTTACAAAAACGTGTTGGTGGCATTGGCCCCTCATGTATTGATTACTGGCTCAACAGCAGTTGTAATTCAGTTTGTTTTTCAGGAGGAACCAGATGTCTAGGGGAGGATAAAGACAGGCAGAGGGAGAAAAGGGAGGACATACAGAGAGTTATATGGACGTGAACAGAACCCCTTCATCCATTGTAGCGTATTGGAGCTTAAAGGTCTGTGTTGACCCTGATGGTTTAAATATTGGTAAGAAGCAAGGCAAATCCTAAGTCCATAAAGATCACAAGACATTATCATTGAGAAAGTGATGTATTTGTTGGTTATATTTTTTTCAAGGCAGGGAGGGAAGAAAGATATGGAGATAGAATAAGAGAGAGAGGGAGAGACTTCATCGACCACTGTATCTTCAAAGATAGACGCCGGTGTGCTCAGACATCTTGCTTTCCCTCCTTTCCTCCCTCTCTTCCTCTCAACCTAAATTTACTGTTCTGCTGTTTTGGATGGAGTAGAAGATGGTGCTTAGGCCTCAAATTGGTTCTGACTTTTCATCAAAGCCTTTCACTGGGGAATCTGGTATTTGGACAGTTAATAAAATGTTACTTTGATTAGTGTTGGCACATGTGGCTCCCTTGAAATGCCCTGAAGGTGAGGTGATTGGCTGAACTCAGACATTTTTATGTGTCTTGTCATAATACTATTAACATACTGCTGGTAATTCCTGTTACTATCTCCTCTTTATTCTCAAACTTGAAAGGAGACTAGCATATGAGGAATTGTTGTTGTTCAGTAACTCAGTTGTGTCCAACTCTTTGCGACCCCATGAACTCTGCAGGATACCAGGCTTCTCTGTCCTTCACTATCTCCCAAAGCTTGCTCCAACTCATGTCCATTGAGTCAGTGATGCCATCCAACCATCTCGTCCTATGTCCTTCCCTTCTCCTACTTCCCTCAATCTTTCCCAGCATCAGAGTCTTTTCCCATGAGTCAGCTCTTTGCATCAGGTGGGCAAAGTATTGGAGCTTCAGCTTCAGCATCAGTCCTTCCAGTGAATATTCAGAGTTGATTTCCTTTAGGATTGACTGGATTGATCTCCTTGCAGTCCAAGGGACTCTCAAGAGTCTTCAACACCACAGTTCTAAAGCATCAGTTTGGCACTCAGCCTTCTTTGTGGTCCAGCTCTCACGTCCATACATGGCTACTGGAAAACCATAGCTTTGACTATATGGACTTTTGTTGGCAAAGTAATGTCTCTACTTTTAAATACACTGTTTAGGTTTGTCATAGCTTTTTTTCCAAGGAGTGAGCATCTTTTAATTTCATGACTCCAGGCACCATTCTCAATGATTTTGGAGCCCAGGCAAATAAAGTCTGTCACTGTTTCCATTGTTTACCCATCTATTTGCCATGAAGTGATGGGACCGGATGCTGTGATGCTCATTTTTTGAATGTTGAGTTTCAAGCAGCTTTTTCAGTCTCCTCTTTCGCTTTCATGAAGTGGCTCTTAAGTTATTCTTTGCTTTCTGCTATAAGGGCGGTGTCATCTGCATATCTGAAGTTATTGATATTTCCCCCTGCAATCTTGATTCTAGCTTGTGTTTCATCCAGTCTGGCATTTCACTTGTGTGGTCTGCATATTAGCTAAATAAGCAGAGTAAGAGTATACAGCCTTGATGTACTTTTTCCCCAATTTTGAACCAGTCCATTATTCTATGTCCAGTTTCTTCTTGACCTGCATACAGATTTCTCAAGAGCTATGTAAGGTGGTCTGGTGTTCCCATCTCTTTAAGAATTTTCCACAGTTTGTTGTGATCCACACAGTCAAAGAGTTTAGTGTAGTCAAGGAAGCTGAAGTAGATGTTCTTCTGGAATTCTCTTGCTTTTTTGATGATCCACCAGATGTTGGCAATTTGATCTCTGGTTCCTCTGCCTTTTCTAAATCCAGCTTGTACATTTGGAAGTTTTCAGTTCATGTACTGTTGAAGCCTAGCTTGGAGGATTTTGAGCATTACTTTGCTAGCGTGTGAGAAGAGTGTAGTTGTGCAATAATTTGAACATTCTTTAGCATTGCCTTTCTTTGGGATTGGAATGAAAACTGACATTTTCCAGTCCTGTGGCCACTGCTGAGTTTTCCAAATTTGCTGGCATATTGAATGCAGCACTTTCACAGCATCATCTTTTAGGATTTGAAATAGCTCAGCTGGAATTCCATCACCTCCACTAGTTTTGTTCATATTGATGCTTCTTAAGGCCAGCATGACTTTGCATTCCAGAATGTCTGGCTCTAGGTGAGTGATCACACCATCGTGATTATCTGGGCCATTAAGATCTTTTTTGTGCAGTTCTTCTGTGTATTCCTGCCACCTCTTTTTAATATCTTCTACTTCTTTTAGGTCCATTCAATTTCTGTCCTTTATTGTGCCCATCTTTGCATGAAATGTTCCCTTGATATCTCTAATTTTCTTGAAGAGATCTCTAGTCTTTCCCATTCTATTGTTTTCTTCTATTTCTCTGCATTGTTCACTTAGGAAGGCTTTCTTATCTCTCCTTGCTGTTCTTTGGAACTCTGTATTCAGATGGGTTTATCTTTCCTTTTCTCCTTTGCCTTCCACTTCTCTTCTTATCTCAGCTATTTGTAAGGCCTCCTCAGACAGCTATTTTGCCTTTTTGTATTTCTTTTTCTTGGGGATGGTTTTGATCACCAGCTCCTGTATAATGTTATGAACCTCTGTCCATAGTTCTTCAGGAACTCTGTCTATCATATCTAATCCCTTGAATCTATTTGTCACTTCCACTGAATAACATAAGGGATTTGATATAGGTCGTATCTGAATGATGTAGTGATTTTCCCTACTTTCTTTAATTTATATGAGGAATAAAAATACTTACATAGGAAGTGAATTAAAGTTTGATGATAATGAAATTTTGGAATATAAGAAGGGAAAGACTCATCTGCAAAATTCTCATTTTGTGGAAATGACATAAAGGTGCAAGGTCACAGAGTTAGTGAGTGACCAACCTTGGAATCATCAGGGAATATTATTTTAAATATCTGCTGACCATAAATAGTGAGTTACTATTATTGGCACGATTAAAGGCTAGCATTTAAAAAAAATTTATTTAAAAAGATAAAAGCAATTTTAGTGATGTATATTTGATTTATAGTGTGTTAATTTCTGCTATACAGCAAAGTGATTCATCTATACATATGTATGTATTTTTTATATTGCTTTCCATTGTGGTTTATTGCAAGATATTGAATATAGCTCCCTGTGCTATACAGTAAGAACTTGTTGTTTATTGATTTTATATGTACTTCAGTTCAGTTCAGTTCAGTTCAGTCGCTCAGTCATGTCCGAATCTTTGCGACCCCATGAGCCGCAGCACGCCAGGCCTCCCTGTCCATCACCAACTTCCTAGGTTCACCCAAACCCATGTCCATCGAGGTGATGATGCCATCCAGCCATCTCATCCTCTGTCGTCCCCTTCTCCTCCTGCCCTCAATCTTTCCCAGCATCAGGGCCTTTTCTAATGAGTCAGCTCTTCGCATCAGGGGCCAAAGTATTGGAGTTTCAGCTTCAACATCAGTCCTTCCAGTGAACACCCAGGACTGATCTCCTTTAGGATGGACTGGTTGGATCTCCTTGCAGTCCAAGGGACTCTCAAGAGTCTTCTCCAACACCCCAATTCAAAAACATCAATTCTTCGGTGCTCAGCTTTCTTGACCATCCAACTCTCACATCCATATATGACCATTGGAAAAACCATGGCCTTGACTAGACGGACCTTTGTTGGCAAAGTAATGTCTCTGCTTTTTAATATGCTATCTAAGTTGGTCATAACTTTCCTTCCAAGGAGTAAGCGTCTTTGAATTTCATGGCTGCAGTCACCATCTGCAGTGATTTTGGAGCCCAGAAAAATAAAGTCAGCCACTGTTTCCACTGTTTCCCCACCTATTTGCCATGAAGTGATGGGACCAGATGCCATGATCTTAGTTTGCTGAATGTTGAGCTATAAGCCAACTTATTCACTCTCCACTTTCACTTTCATCAAGAGGCTCTTTAGTTCTTCTTCACTTTCTGCCATAAGGGTGGTGTCATCTGCCTATCTGAGGTTATTGATATTTCTCCTGGCAATCTTGATTCCAGCTTGTGCTTCATCCAGCCCAGCGTTTCTCATGATGTACTCTGCATATAAGTTAAATAAGCAGGGTGACAATATACAGCCTTGACATACTCCTTTTCTTCTTTGGAACCAGTCTGTTGTTCCATGTCCAGTTCTAACTGTTGCTTCTTGACCTGCATACAGGTTTATCAAGAGGCAGGTCAGGTGGTCTGGTATTCCCATCTCTTTCAGAATTTTCCACAGTTTATTGTGATCCACACAGTCAAAGGCTTTGGCATAGTCAAAAAGCAGAAATAGATGGTTTTCTGGCACTAGTTTGCATCTGTTAATCCAAGCTCTCAATCCTTCCCTCCCTCATCTCCTAGCATTTCTTTATAGTGATTGGCTAGCTAGTTAATGGTTGTTTAGAGAGAAAAAGAGTCTGACTTTGTTTTCTATCACTTTGATTTATGAATGGAACGATCTCTCCATTAGCCTGATTATATTTAGTTTCTTTTCTCCAATGGGTGTTTTCTCATTTATTAATAGTTCTCAATATATTTTGAACCTAGATTGACGATTAGACCTATTTCATTCACAGTGGATATGTATTGATTTCTCCCAAAATTTTGTCCAAAAAGTAGACTTCTGTTGAAAGATTTTTAAGACAGTCAATGAAATAGTCTTGTATAACATTATTACACTCAATTTATAAATGGGGAGAATTAGAGCAATGGAAAAGTGGAATTGACATAATCTGTTATCATGTTTGGGGAAATCTTATGTAGTTTCAAATATGCCCCAGAAATGGCTAGCTACCTCCAGAGCCACTGAAAGCTTTAGTATCTACTCTACTTTTAAAAGATGGCAGTATTACATCTTAAATACACGGTGTTCTTGCCAAAATTTGGAAGTGCTTCATGGTTAAATGACATTCTCCTAAATCATAGTTATTAATATTTTAGCGACTCCTTTTTCCTAATGAGTTCACCTGAGATGTAAGAAATCTTAGGAGAGATGTTATTTACCTGTGATGTAATTTGACCTTTCACTGTTACAACCCACCTCCCTAAGTGTCTTCGAAGGGCCAGGTCAGAGAGCACAGGAAACAGCCCTCAGCTGGATGAGAACATCCTTCTGGTGCCTTGTTCAGTGATTCTGTGTGGAGGTCAGAGTCGTGAGCTGTGGTTCCCACTTTGCATCTTAACCAGAGCTGTGCTATTTCATCTGCCCAGTCATACATATATCGATAATGTTTTAGTGTCTTTATTTTTTCACTTAAAAATATTTATTTATTTGGCTCTGCTGAGTCTTAGTTTTGGCATGTGGGATCTTTGATCTCCACTGCAGCATGCAGGTTCTTAGTTGTGACATGTGGCATCTAGTTTCCTGATCAGGGATTGAACCCAGGCCCCCTGAATTGGGAGCATGGAGTCTTGACCACAGGATCACCAGGGAAGTCCCTCGGCATCTTTAGATGAAAAGGAAATCTAAGGAACGGAGGTGAGAAACAATGTTTGAAAAATGTCCACTTTTCCATTGCTCTAATTCTCCCCCTTTATAAATTGAGTGTAATAACGTTATACAAGAGTATTTCAATACTAATATATTGACTACAATACATTGGTCAAGGGTTGCAAAAGTAGCAATTATTCTAGTATCTTATTTTTGAAAGTACATAGCTGCAAAAGAGCTTACAGAATAAAAAATTATTTAGTAAGGACAATAATTTAGTAGGAAGAAGGGGTTGGAAAAGGAGAGAATTAAAAAAAGATTCAGTCACAGTGTAAGGATAGAAGAGAATGTATATACATATATTTGATACAGAAGACATACAAACATATATATATATATATTTAGCCACAGTGCCCTGGGGAGGCAATCAGATGGGGACAGACAGGGGAGAGACATCTAGGAATATTTACTAAGAACAGAAGTTTAGGCTTTTATCAATTTTGGGTTATAAAGAAATTTACATCTGTGTTGTGTTTGAAAGTTCTCTTCGGGTTCACTGTGGGCAAGGGGGGAAGTTTACCAAAGATCGAAAGGGATTGAGTTGTCTTAGGAAAGTGTCTGAGTCACTAGAAACTGTCACCTACAATTTGGGCTTCCCTGGTGGCTCAGATGGTAAAGAATCTGCCTGCAATGCAGGAGACCCAGGTTTGATCCTTGGGTTGGGAAGATCCCCTGGAGAAGGGAATGGCTACCTGCTCCAGTATTCTGTCCTGGAGAATTCCATGGACAGAGGAGCCTGGCGGGCTACAGTCCATGGGATCACAAAGAGTCAGACACAACTCGGTGACTTTCACTTCCACAGTTTGTTAATTTTACCCCTTGAAACAGTTTTCCCAACTTGCTTCTGTTTTTCAAGTATGTCATCTTATTGGTAGAAAAGCACCTGGTTCAGGAAGAAGTGGAGCTAAGAAAGTGGAGATGGTTCAGTTAATTGAGTAACTTGTCCTGAGGACAAGGACCAAATAAGCAGTGGACCAGCCTGTATTAGGAGGAAGCTGAGCTCCAGATAGTGCCTGCCAGCCTTGTGGTCCTGAGTTGATGGCTTAAAATACGCACCTGTTCCTTACCCATACCTGGGAGTGAAACTTTGGCTTGCTGGGCTGCCTTGAAGATCAAATGTGATAGTATATGTTTTTTCCTAACTGTAAAGTGTACAAAACACGAAAGTAATCTTCTTGACTATTATTCCATTTTGCTCAAGGCTTTATGCAGGGCACTGGGTTCCAACCTTAGAAAAATTTATATAATTCCAGAGACAAAACATACAAATTGAATTTAAAAAACATATGCACTCCAGTGTTCATTGCAGCATAATTTATAATAGCCAGGACATGGAAACAACTTAAATGTTCATTGACAGACGAATGGATAAAAAAGGTGTGGTACCTATATACAATGAAATATTAGCCATAAAAAGGAACAAAATTGGGTCATTTGTAGAGATGTGGATGGACCTAGAGTCTGCCATACAGAGTGAAGTAAGTCAGAAAGAGAAAAACGAATACTGTGTATTAACCCGTGTTAACCCGTGTATATGAAATCTAGAAAAATGGTACTGATGAACCTATTTGCAGGGCAGGAATAGAGATGCAGGTGTAGAGAAAGAACATGTGGTCTGAATTGGGATACTGGGATTGATATACTGCCATGGGTAAAATAGGTGGCTACTGGAAACTTCTCTAAAGCACAGGGGGGAAGGTTCAGTGTCTGTGGTGATTTAGAGGGATGGGATGTGGGGGCTGGGAGGAAGGTCCACGAGGGAAGGGGTATATGTATACGGATAACTGATTCACTTCCTGTACAGCAGAAACTAACACTGTAATGTAATTATATCCCAATAAAACAGTATTGAATAAAATGAGACCTTTTATGTATTAAACACTGTGTCAGTATCTGGATACAAAAATGAGTACGATGTCATTCCTGCCCTCAGGGAGTTTCCACTGGGGAATTAGTGGAAAAAATGGAATGCAAATTATAATAATATTAACAATGCAGATGTGAAAGACAAAGTCAAAGGGTAAGTGTCACATGGGTATAGAGGAAAAGGCCAGAAGGGGAGGGAAGAAAAATCGAAGGTCAGTTTAGAGCAACGGGGTTGCTCAGGTATTTGTGACAAATCCTATTACTCTCTCAAATTGGTACCATCCATTTTTTTTAAGCCACTCTCTTTTAAAAACCTTTGCTTTGAAATGTACTTATTTTCACTCTGCGCATTTAAAACATTTCATTTTAGGAGATTTCTGAAATCTTTTCCAGCTGACCTGATTTTACATCAGACACCTTTGTGATAAACAAGGTAATAGCCTCGCGAGTCATCAGTTCTGGTCCTTCCCCATCTGAGTGATGGGAGCCAATGAACCAGAGCAGAGAACAAATTACTTTCAACATTAGAACTGCGGAAACTTTTTGTAGGATTCCTCCCTTCAAATCCAAATGCTGTCCTCAAGTGTTAGCTCTCTGGCTGTTGGCTCTCTCTTCTCTTGGCGTCCCAATCACAGCAATCCCTTCCCCCCTTGCCCTACCCTCCACTCCTCTCCATTGTCAAGTTCTTTTGTGTGTGTGTGTCTGTGGTTAAAATTAAAACTTCATTCTATAACTCCTTTAGCATCCTATATGGGAGACGCTTTCTGTAATATAGATTGGCATAGTAGACACTGTAATACATCCACCAAAATACATTTTTTTAGAGATATAGGTAACTATCATTTTTTATTTACCACTTAATCATTTTTAAGTGTGCAGTTCAGTAGTATAAGTGTATTCACATAGGTTTTTTTTTTTTTTTGAGGGGTGGGTGCATAGAGCTGCTTCACAATATCTGTGTACGTATCTGCTGTACAACGAAGTGAATCACATCTATCCCATCCCTCTCGGATCTCTTTCCCTCCCGCCTCTCACCAGGTCACCACACTGAGCTGAGCTCCCTGAGCTGTATATTGCAGGTTCCCACTCGCTACCTGTCTCACACACAGTAGTGTATATAGGTCAGTCCCAATCTCCCAATTTGTTGTCAAGTTCTGACAAACCTTTCTCTAAAATGCTTGAATTTAATCCATCAATCCGTCTATCCCCTACAGCTAATGTCACAGAATATTTTAAGAGACTCTCTCTGACTGTTTCACTCTGTGGATCAGTCAGGTCAGTAGCCCTAAAAGCACCTTTATAGTCTGCTTTAGACGATGAAGTCAAATCTGCTTTAGACTTTCTGATGATCTACAGTCTAGGCTAGTCTCCACTTGCTCACTTTTCTGAACTTTTAACTGCAATCTAATTTATTCACTTTTTCCTGAAAGGGGAGGCCCTTTCATTTTCTGCCCGCCTAAGTGTCATAGGATGGATGGGAAAGAAGAGAGAGATGAGGAACAGAAGCGCTTACTCACTCCTCAACAGAATCCTGTTCTAAGCCTCTGTTAATCCTGGCTTAACTTTAACATCCATTTCTCATGTTTTTAAAGTAGAAAAGAATGAAAGAACTTGCCTATGGTCATTGGCAAACAAATGAAAATAAGGAAAAATTCAAGTTTAAAGTAGTTTTTTTTTTATATTTTTAAACAGGGATCCAGATTGTGTGTCTGCCACTTAGTAGGTTCTCAATAAATGTTTGTTGAATGATAAATGAATGTTCAGGGCCAGAATGAAAATGGGCCAAAGTATGAGACCTTTTTCTTCTTCCTGTGATCCCTCACTTCGCTGATGTTTCTCCCCTCACCTTGCTTCTTTTTTAACCTGAAAACTCTCTCTTGTCAATTGGTATGAATGTATGTGTGCTTTGAAAACTTAATTGGACAAAAGTTCCATTTGAAGCTGAATTATTTTGTAATATTTGGAGGAAATATTTTGCATAGGATAAAGATATTATGAGTTTGGCATATTTAACAATGGTATATGAACACTGTCAAGCCATCAAGCTCAGCCACTCAGTAGTATCCGACTCTTGAGACCCTATGGACTATAGCCCACCAGGCTCTTCTGTCCATGAGATTATCCTAGCAAAGATACTGGAGTGAGCTGCCATTTCCTCCTCCAGAGGATCTTTCTGACCCAGGGATCGAACCCAATAACCCGAGTCTTCTGCACTGGCAGGTGATTTCTTTACCACTGAGCCACCTGGGAAGCCTGCATACAAACTCTGTCCATAGAATTAATTTCTTTGCTTATCATTTAGTTACAATGTAATTGTAACTTGTACAATGTAATTTGTAATGCAAATAGGTATTAAGCAATTTAAACCATTTGTATTTATTTAGTTAAACATTATTATGGTAAGTAAATCTGCTTAAGATACATTTACCCTAAAAGCTAAACCTTAAAAAAATAGACACGATCAGTTATATCTTGTGTCCCATGGGTGGCAGAGTTGGGGCAGTGGTGTGTGTGTTTGTCTGTGTGTGTGTATGTGTGTGTGTGTGTGCATGCGTGCATATGTGTGAGCTTTGTTAATACAGAGAGCAAAAATCTTCCAAATTTTATTGCTGAAGGTAGATATTGGGCAATGGGTACTTTTAGAGAATGCGTTGGGTACTTTTAGAATTCTACCCTGAACATTTAATTGGTACAAATGAAGAGTCAGAAAGATCATTTATAGATTTAAGTTAAGTAATTTGCTTTCTCAGAAATTCCAAGGAGTGTTTCATTGGAAATAAGGTAAGCCATTTTAAAAATTGTACCTTGACTGGACTTCCCTTGCTTGAGGTTCTAGTACTAATGAACTCTGCTTTTCTGACTCCTAAAAGCTGTTGGCTCTAGTTTGGAAATAACCCAGATGTGTGGGGATAATTTTGACTTAAAAGAAAATCATAAAAATAAGAGACAGAAGTTATGGTGGACCCGCCTAATTTTCCTCATTAGTTTTTCTGTGTTAACTCCAATCAATCCTCAGAATCAAGAGTCAGCAACAAGGCACACATTGATTTATAGTCCAGGGTATGGGATTAATTTATTCAATTCTGGAGAAAGGAGCATTAGAAGTGTGAATATTTTCATAGTATCAGGTCACTGTCTGCTGGTGGCTAAAATGCAGAAGCCAGGAGTTTTGTCCCCTTCAACTTCTTCCCCAAAAGCATCAGTGCCCACTATGATAGGGAGATTTAATTTATGAGCACAGTAAGGAAGAGTGTGTGTTACACACTCTTGAGACTCAAAGTCTCTTTCAAAAGCCTCTCAAAAAAAACCACAAGATAAACATTTCTGCCCTTATGTGAGTCAAGGTCTATTTGTAGCTCTTCAGAACTATTAAGAATCTGGAAGGAAGAGGAGATTCAGGAATACTGGAGACAAAGTAGTTAATTGACACAGTACCAAATAACTCATCTTCAGCAACTGATAATTTTTAAAGTATTAGGGAGTTTAACTGTATAACACACTATATCATAATTACTTCTGAGTTCAGATCTGGGAGAATCTAGAATTAGCAAGCCCTTCAGGAGCTCTCCCTTAATAGAGTTCTTCCATGTTGCTAAGATAATTATTAACTCCCTCATGATTTTTTAGCAGGAGGGAGTTAATGCCTAAAGAGAGGTAGAATTGAAAGTGATTTAGTGGCTTTTCATTTAGATGTTTGGTGCATAAGTTGCAGCTCTGCTCAAACTAGTTAGAAAATCTGGGGCGATGAATTTCTTTCTCCCTTGGTTTTCAAATCTGAAGACTGTGAAAGAACTCATGTCATTTTGTTGTTATGTGACGAAAATGAGCTGCTCCTTACCAAACCCCAGAGTGCTGCCCGATACACACTCATTTTGTGTTTGCTATTGTTATTAGGACTAAATTATTATGAATCATTTCTTGTTTCATGTGAGTTACCTCTAGTTAAAAGGAATCAAGGATAGAGGCTTCTTACTATTTTAAAGAGGATTTAGATGCATATGTAAAGATAACGACTAAATGTATAAAAGGAACTGCACTGAGTATGAATTCTAGCTAAATCATTGTTTCTGCCTAGGGAAAAGCAATCACAAAAGTCTTAAACTAGAGCATAAAGGCATCAGTGAAACTATAAGGAAGAATATACCACTGAGACTTACGATTAATTCTAAGTGAAGTTATAACTCTGGGATCTTTCAGACAGGTCAATCTCAGACAGCATTTGAAACACTTGGGTTAATTTTTTGGTGTCCTCCAGTCTTGTGGGTTTTGTTACTATTCCTTCCATGGGATGCTGCAGCCCTTCATGAAATGTCTAGTCCAGGACACCTCCAATTTACTTAGTCAATATAAGTTCATACACTACTCCTGGTCCTCATCTGAAACTTTTTGCAGATTTAATAGTTTTTGCTTTATCAATAATATTTTCAGAATGGATTTCCAGCTCTGATAACTATATATGTAATCCTTTTTTGGATGATCTCTTCCAATTTTCATACCAATGAAATTATATGTAGTTGTAAAAAAATATATATATAATTTCATATTTTCTTTTGTCTATTCAGCATTATTTTATCCTTTCTACATTTATCTTAGCTGTAGAGTCAGTCATCAAATTTTTATATAAATCTCAAATACCTTTTCTATTATTGATTTTTTGGCTCGGTATTATTTGACTTGGTATTAGTTTTATATTTTCCTCTTAAAACACTGTTATAAATGTCCTTGCTTATTTTTTTCATTTTCACATTATTTACTTAAAACAAATTCCAAACATTGGATTATTAGGCTAAAGGCATCAACATTTCTATGTATCAGCATGTATGTTCACACACATAGCCAAGTCTTCCTCTAAAAGCAATAAGCAAGTTTCTATTTCTATCAGCATTAACCGTGTGCAATATATTTGGCTCATAAACCCCTTTTATCCTAATTCCTGAGGTTTTCAGGAAAGAAATACTTTGACTAACTCCAATTGATGTATGAATGACTGATGGCATCTTCTTCACTCATTTTAGAAGGAAATTCTAAGCAATATGAGTGTGCGTGTATCCATAGTAACACAAATTTCTGAATATTTAGAGGCAAGAGGACTTTCTGGGGTTTAGATCACAATGTGTAACACACTGTAAAATTTCCTTACTTAGGAAGGCCAGTTTAAACACAGTTTAGATTCATAGTGAGTGAGGGAAGGCAATAAATATTCCTTCCAGAATTGTATTATTATAATTTAATGAGAAATAGATTGGGTTTTCAGGTGATTTGTTACTTCAGCAAACACTTAAGAAACTTCCTCATTGTCCAAAGCCCTGAATCAGGCGCCACGGTTGCTCCAAAGATGTAAAAACCACACTCAGAGCCCTCGGTGACTTTCTAGTCAAATAAGGAGGATAAACATGACCACAAATCAATACAATACTAATTAGAAAGTGATGCCTCATCCAAAAAATAATGTGAGAGTTAAGTGGAGAAAGAGATTGCTTTGATGAAATTATGATTTATCTCAAACCTAAGTATTCAACGTCAGTGATATCTAGAGGAAAAAAGTCCCATGCTCATTTTAAAGCAGATGAGATATTTTTTTTTTTCAAATGAATTATGTACATTTTTCTGCCTTCATCAGGGGCATTGACACATGAAATTATTTGGGAAACCTTATGAAATTCCAACATCCTATGGACAGCAAAGTCACTGTAATTTTCCCAAAGGCATGTATTTATCGAGGCATAATCTCTTCTAGGAGAGATGGAGGTTGAGATTAATGTGAGAAGCACTCATGAATTTTAAATTTCATGAGTTGGCATTTGATCTTTAGCAGGACACTGAAATTAATTCAGGATACAGTGTGTATTTGTAGCTGAATTAATCAAATATACTGAAATTGATAAAAAGAAGAAAGAAATTGAGTTTGACATACTGTTTCACAGTTGTCATTACATTAAATGCCCAGCACATTCAATAAAACATAGCTCAGAAATAAAACAAAGGGGAACACCTGAAACTGGCACTTTAACTCTTTCTTTCAGAACAGTACCTAATGAACCTTCAACAGCTTCTGCAGAATCCTTAAGGTAGCAGTTTCTTTAGAAATAGACATAAAATCTGTCCTTTTTAAAATTAATTTATTTTTTATTGAAGGATAATTGCTTTACAGAATTTTATTGTTTTTTGTCAAACCTCAACATGAATCAGCCATAGGTGTACATATATCCCCTCCCTTCTGAACCTCCCTCCCATCTCCCTCCCCATCCCACCCCTCTAGGTTGATACAGAGCCCCTGTTTGAGTTTCCTGAGCCATACAGCAAACTCCAGTTGGCTATCTATTTTACGTATAGCAATGTAAGTTTTCATGTTACTCTCTCCAGACATCTCACCCTCTCCCTCCCCTCTCTCCATGTCCATAGAGAATAGAGTCTATTCTCTATGTCTGCTTCTCCATTGTTGCCCTGTAAGTAAATTCTTCAGTAACATTTTTCTAGATTCCATATATATATGCGTTAGAATACGATATTTATCTTTCTCTCTCTGACTTACTTCACTCTGTATAATAGGTTCTAGGTTCATCTACCTCATTAGAACTGACTCGAAGGCATTCCTTTTTATGGCTGAGTAATATTCCATTGTGTATATGTACCACTGCTTCTTTATGCATTCATCTGTTGAGGGACATCTAGGTTTCTTCCATGTTCTAACTATTATAAATAGTGCTGCAATGAACAATGGGATACATATGTCTTTCAATTTTGGTTTCCTCAGGGTATACGCCTAGGATTGGGATTGCTGAGTCATATGGTGGTTTTATTCCTAGTTTTTTAAGGAAAATCCGTACCATCTTCCATAGTGGCTGTATCAATTTACATTTCCACCAACAGTACAACAGCATTCCCTTTTGTCCATGCACTCTCCAGCATTTATTGTTTGTAGACTCTTTGGTGATGACCATTCAGAGTGGTGTGAGATGATATCTCTTTTTAGATTTGATTTGCATTTTTCCAGTAATGAGCAATGTTGAGCGTCTTTTTATGTGTTTGTTAGCCATCTATCCTCAGTGATCAATGCAAAGAAATAGAGGAAAACAATAGAACAGGAAAGACTAGAGAGCTCTTCAAGAAAATTAGAGATACCAAGGGAACATTTGATGCAAGTTCAGTTCAGTTGCTCAGTCGTGTCCGACTCTTTGCGACCCCATGAATTGCAGCACACAAGGCCTCCCTGTCCATCACCAACTCCCAGAGTTTACCCAAACTTATGTCCATCGAGTCGGTGATGCCATCCAGCCATCTCATCCTCTGTCGTCCCCTTCTCCTCCTGCCCCCAATCCTTCCCAGCATCAGGGTCTTTACAATGAGTCAACTCTTCGTGTGAGGTGGCCAAAGTATTGGCGTTTCAGCTTCAACATCCGTCCTTCCAATGAACACCCAGGACTGATCTCCTTTAGGACGGACTGGTTGGATCTTCTTGCATCCAAGGGACCCTCAAGAGTCTTCTCCAACACCACAGTTCAAAAGCATCAATTCTTCGGTGCTCAGCTTTCTTCACAGTCCAACTCTCACATCCATACATGACCACTGGAAAAACCATAGCTTTAACTAGACAGACCTTTGTTGACCAAGTAATGTCTCTGCTTTTTAATATGCTGTCTAGGTTGGTCATAACTTTCCTTCCAAAGAGTAAGCGTCTTTTAATTTCATGGATGCGATCACCATCTGTAGTGATTTTGGAGCCCCCCAAAATAAAGTTTGACACAATTTCCACTGTTTCCCCATCTATTTGCCATGAAGTGATGGGTCCAGATGCCATGATCTTAGTTTTCTGAATGTTGAGTTTTAAGCCAACTTTTCCACTCTCCTCTTTCACTTTCATCAAGAGGCTCTTTAGTTCTTCTTCACCTTCTGCCATAAGGGTGGTGTCATCTGCATATCTGAGGTTATTGATATTTCTCCCAGCAATCTTGATTCCAGCTTGTGCTTCATCCAGCCCAGCGTTTCTCATGATGTACTCTGCATCTAAGTTAAATAAGCAGGGTGATAATATACAGCCTTGACGTACACATTTTCCTATTTGGAACCAGTCTGTTCTTCCATGTCCAGTTCTAACTGTTGCTTCCTGACCTGCATACAGGTTTCTCAAGAGGCAGGTCAGGTGGTCTGGTATTCCCATCTCTTTCAGGATTTTCCACAGTTTATTGTGATCCACACAGTCAAATGCTTTGGCATGGTCGAAAAAGCAGAAATAGATGTTTTTCTGGAACTCTGCTGCTTTTTCGATGATCCAGCAGATGTTGGCAATTTGATCTCTGGTTCCTCTGCCTTTTCTAAAACCAGCTTGAATATATTCAATTTCACAGTTCACGTATTGCTGAAGCCTGGCTTGGAGAATTTTGAGCATTACTTTACTAGTGTGTGAGATGAGTGCAATTGTGTGGTAGTTTGAGCATTCTTTGGCATTGCCTTTCTTTGGGATTGGAACGAAAACAGACCTTTTCCAGTCCTGTGGCCACTGCTGAGTTTTCCAGATTTGCTGGCATATTGAGTGCAGCACTTTCACAGCATCATCTTTGAGGATTTGAAATAGCTCAGCTGGAATTCCATCACCTCCACTAGCTTTGTTCATAGTGATGCTTTCTAAGGCCCACTTGACTTCTCATTCCAGGATGTCTGGCTCTAGGTGACTGATCACACCATCGTGATTATCTGGGTCATTCGGGTCTTTCTTGTATAGTTCTTCTGTGCATTCTTGCCACCTCCTCTTAATATCTTCTGCTTCTGTTAGGTCCATACCATTTCTGTCCATAAATCTTTGTCTGAGAAAAAAGTTACCAACTACTAAGAGAACCAGCAGAAACTTTTTTTTTAATTTAAAAAGTTTTAAATTGAATGAAAGATTCTTTAAATTCTATAGTGCTTTATAGTTATCAAAAGCTTCACAAACATGGTTTAATATAATCTAATAACCCCCTTTCCCCTCTACCCCTATATTGCCCCTTCCCCTTTCCCGCTCTCCACTGGTAACCACTAGTTTGTTCTCTATATCTGTGAATCTGATTCTGCTTCTTTTTTATTTCACTAGTTTGTTGTATCTGTTAGATTCCACATGTTGCTCATATCATACAGTATTTGTTTTTCTCTGTCTGACTTATTCACTTAGCACAATGTTCTGTGAGTCCATCCACATTGCTGCAAACGTCAAAATTTCATTATTTTTTTATGGCTGAGCAGTATGTATGCCACGTTGTTATCCGTCCATCTGTTGATGGATGTTTAGGTTGCTTCCGTTGTAAATAATTGTACAATTATTGTAATTGTAAATTATAATTGTAAATAGCTATTGTAAATAATGCTGCTTATGAACATTGAGGTGCATGAATATTTTCAAATTAGTTTCTTTTTTTTTTTTTTGGATATATACCCAGGGGTGGAATTGCTGGGTCACATGACAGTTTTATTCTTAGTTTTTGAGAAACTGCCATACTGTTTTCCACAGTGGCTGCACCAATTTAGATTTCCATGAACAGTTAATGAGGTTCCCCTTTTCTCCACATTTTTGCTAACTTTGTTATTTGTGTTCTTTTTGATGATAACCATTCTTATAAGTGTGTGGTGATATCTCATTGTGCTTTTAATCTGCATTTCCCTAATGATTAGTGATGTTGATTACTTTTTCATGTACCTGTTGACCATCTGCATTTTCTCTTTGAGAAACCTCTGTTCTTTTGCCCATTTTTCAATTTGATGTTGAGTTGTATGAGTTCTGAGTATATGTTGTATATTAAGACCTTATTATTTGTCATATCATTTGCAAGTATCTTCTCCCATTCAGTAGGTTTTCTTTTCATTTTGTTGATGGTTTTCTTTGCTGTACAAAAGCATTTAAGTTTAATTAGGTCCCATTTGTTTATTTCTGTTTTTATTTCCTTTGTTTTAGGAGATTGATCCAAAAAAATATTACTGTGATTTATGTCAGTATGCTCTGTCGATATTTCCCTCCAGGAGTTTTATTGTATCTTACATTTAGGTCTTTAATCCATTTTTAATTTATTTTTGCACATGGTTTGAATGAATGATCTAATTTCACTCATTTACATGTAGCTCTACAGTTTCCCCAGCACCACTTTTTGAAGAATCCGTCTTTTCTCCATTGTATATTCTTGCTTCTTTTGTCAAAGATTAATTGGCCAAAAGTAGGTAGATTTTATTTCTGATCTCTTTATCCTATAGATAGATATATAAATTTTTGTCTGAGGAAAAAATTTATATAGCTAGCTAGCTAGCTAGATATACCATCTATCCAAAGAACCAGAAGAAACTTTGAAAGTACTGTGCACTTTCTCTTTTACCTGAGGCACACCATTTATTCCTGCTTGAGATTTCTTCACCAGGCTTGGTGAAAAAATGTTTATTTCACCTCCTTTTATGCCCTCTTTCCCCCAGTCTTCCTCACCCTGACCTTAGAGACCTTGTTTTAAATGAACTCTATTCCAACTCTAAGATTCATGACTTTGGGATTCTGCCTGAAGTGCCCTTTAAAACTGCTGCAAAAGGCTGTTTTATTTATTTTATTGTTCAGACCTATCTCCCCACCCCCCCTGGTCTCCTCTGGCACTAATGGATCCCTCTCCCGTGTTCTTGTTTATTTGCGAGTCCCTCTCGGATCTCCCTGCAAGCAATAGATCGTGTGTAATTCACCTCCCTCCATTCACTCATGACAGTGGCGGGAACACAGTAGGTGCTTAATAAGTATTTGTTTACCGCACTGCTGAGGTGCTGCATGGAGGTATCAATAGACTGATGCAGTTTCTCTCTTCCTTTCAAGCTGACCCTAACGGTAGGATCCAGCGCTGTTCAGTATCACAAAAAGATTTTGCCCTGAAAGTGAGTTGCCCTCAAGAAATTTGAGTTTCAAGAGGAGCAAGATCCTGGGAGGTGCTACCCTTCATGGTCGTAAGACACGTGTAGGTTTCCACTGGAGGGAATGAAAAACGGCACTTTAGTGCTTGTGCAGATTTCACAGAGTATCTGATCATAGCGACTATGTTCAGTCTCAGTTGCAATCAGTGAGCAGAAAGCAGTGGACCCTTTAAATCAGTGTTGGGATCAAAACGTTTTTCTCAAAAATTTATGGTACTTTCTGACTTCTCCATGGCAGATTTTTTTTTTTTTTGATGCCAGGTAATGACTCATCATCATTTTATTCATTCTAATTTTACTGTCATTTTTCTTGAGGCAGAACCAATTACTTGTTTACCTTTGCTTTTGTTTCATTCTTGGAGCTTATTTTTAGTATCTTACAGTAGTTCTGATCCATAAAAAAAGGGAAATTAGGACCTTTAAATGTTAATGGAACTTCTTATCTACCTCTTTTTATCTTATTTTTCTCAGGATAGTTTACTATCCTGCGTTTAGTGTTTATGATTTTCATGAGCATTTTATACTAATACCACCTGTAATCTATACAATTATATGTAGATGGTTTATGTTTTATTTGAATCATCTCATGGAAGTTATTCTCTTATAATTTGCTTGTTTTCAAAATATTGTATTTTTAGGATATTGGTATGTTGATATAATTCTAGGGAATTAGTTTCATTGCTTTGTACTATTTCACTGGATAAATACATCACACTTAATTATTTATTCTTAAGTTTATGGGCATTTAGACTCTCATTTTCCTCAAATGGAGAGCATCAATACAATGTTGAGGTACGTGATTTCTTGGGCTGGGTGGAGTAGTTTCTCTAGGCTATACACCTATTGCTGGTCATGGCACGTACCCACGGTCTCCTGTTCTGAGCCGTTGCCAAACTGCTTTCTAAGGTGGCCTTACTCTGCCTTTAGCTGCGTGTGACATTATCTGTTGCTTTGCATCCTGGCAGTATCTAGTGTTGCCAATTTGGTTGGGGAGAAAATGACATTTCGTTATGAGTTTCATTTGCACTTTCCTGATTACGAGGCAGATTGCATATCTTTTCCTGTTTTGTTTTTGTCATTTGCGTTGCTCATTCTGTGAATTTTCTCCTTACATAATTTGCTAATTATTCCAGTTCTTAAAGGCTGCTTTATATGGAGCCCTTAAAATATATATTTAACTTATAAATCCTTTTTAAAAAATTTTATGTGCTGCCAGTGTCTTCTCCCCAACGCTGATTATGCAGAGCAGTTCTCCCATTGATGGATTAACATAGTGGTTACCTCACTGTGTAATATTTTCTGTTTGCCTCTTTCTCTCATAAGGCTCAGCTGGTAAAGAATACACCTGCAACATGGGAGACCTGGATTCGATCCCTGGGTCGGGAAGATCCCCTGGAGATGGGAATGGGTACCCACTCCAGTATTCTGGCCTGGAGAATTCTATGGACTGTATAGTTCATGGGGTCGCGAAGAGTTAGACATGACTGAGCGACTTTCACTTTCTCATAAGGCTATGAATTCAAGTGAGGGCAAAACCAGACCTTTTCATTTTTATTTCCTTGGTCCCTGGCACATAGATGATACCTAGAAAAATTGCTTGAGTTGACTTGAGAGTGTCAATTTAGTATGGATGTTATTGAGGCTCTACTTAAGGCATTCAATTTGAGGAGTTTCTATCAGCCTTAGTCATTTGATATATACATATCATATACATATGTACATATGAACATATGCATATATACATACCAGGGAAGCCCTGGAGGCTCAGTGGTAAAGAATTTGCCTGCAATGCAGGAGATGCAGATTTGATCCCTGGGTCAGGAATATCCCCTGGAGAAGGAAATTTCAATCCACTCCAGTATTCTTGCCTGGGAAGTCCCATGGAGAGAGGAGCCTGGCAGGCTATAATCCATGGGGTCATAAAAGGGAAGGACATGGCTTAGTGACTAAACAACACGTTTGCAACCAAAACAGATTAGGCCCTTTTCAAAACCTTAAAATAGGGCTTCCCTCCATTTCCAGACAAAGAATTTCTCTTAGAACGACACTAAGGTTGAGATAGGTTAATATATTCAGATGCGATTGGAGTAACAGATGCATTTCTATTTCTGGTCCAGAGTTGTTGGGGAGGCGGGAGCAAGGAGGGCATGACTGAACAATGCTTTGTCATCTTTGCGGCTCATCAATATCAGCAGCTGACACAGGCAAGGGTTTGCCAATTAGAGTCTGTCGGCAGACCCTGACCTTGTCGTGACAACCATTTGTTTTCTCGACCTCTGCCCGTTTGACACATGGCACCAGGCTCCGTGGGCAGCTGGTACTTTGGACTTGAATGCTCTGTGAGTTCTCTGGCATTACTGGTGAAATTCCTTAGTGTTGTTACCATGTCATGATTTTGACGTCGACAATGCTGTGTCCTGCCTTCGTGTTTCTTCTGTCGTATCACCGTAGTATGTTGTAGTTGGTGTGACTGTTTATAATGTAGCAGGTGACAGATGTTCCAGTTGCTGTGGACTGATGCATGCTCAACTTAGAATTACTCCAGGAAAAGTTGATTTTACTGTAACTTTATGTAACAAGAAATCATTTGAGTAAATTGTGGGTTGGAAGGAGCATCATGAGTTTAAAGAATTATTTTTTATTTAAGATGTAACTAAACTCTGAAGTGTTTTGCAACTGAAATACATTTGAAATGTATTTCAAAATGCAATTCTAACTCCTTAACATATTCTCAGCTGTGCATTAGGAGAGCAAAAATCAGAAGCCACAGTTCTCACTTCCCCACCTTGGCCGTTCTTTGAACTTGCCTGCTGTTTCTCTTTCTGCCCCCCTTTCCCTGTCCCACCCTTCTCTCTTCCCTAACCCGGCACTCAAGCATTCCTAGGCTCTTCAGTTGACACTTTGCACTCCACTTAGGAAGTTTCATTCTGTGTTTTTCTCTCCAACAGTGTCCTTTGAAACTGAGATTTATCCACAGTGGTAGCTGGAGATAACACTGTAGTTTATGGTGCTGTATATAATTACACTGGGTGTTGGGTATATCAGGCCTGGGAGGATGGAATACTGAATGGGTACTGAATGTTCCTGCAGCTTTTATTTGCTAGGCACTACTCATGCAATCAGGGTCACATTACCTAGGGGCCAGTGAAATAGGACAGAGAGAAAAGGATTTATCTAATCCACCATGAATGTATTCCAGAGTGATTTGATTGTTTTTCTATGCCTTCTAGCAGGTGGATATGTGTACAGGTGAAATAGCTAGGGACCTTTTTTATTTTGGTTAATAAGGATAGAAGGTGGTCTTTGTTTTGCAATTTCAGGCATTTTTCTTCTTCTAGAATTTCTCAAATTGGGAAGATTAGTGTGTTTTCATTGCCTTTTAAGCTTGTTCCCCCAGGGTAGCACAGCTGTAACTGTTCCTAATATATCCTGACTATTGTAAAGGCCTTTTTATCTTAGAATCAAGGGACCAGTTGAATACTGTTTTTATTCCAGAAATTCAGCTGTTGTGAACTTCTATAAAATTTTGTCTTCATTTATTTTCTGTCTGAAAGTTATATACCTCACGACTTGAAGGTTCTTTGATATGATGTCAAGTTACTATAGAAATGTGTTCAGATTCTGCAACAAGTGCATACTTCTTGGAAGATCTAATAACACGGGTAGGTCTGATTTCACATCCATTGCACTTAGCCTGTAGACGGCTTTTCTCCAGGAACTGCATCCATGGGAGACTTTTCTCCTTCAGTAAATCCCAGTCTGCAGATGGGAGCTCCTTCAGTGGGTAAGCAAAGGACGTGACAGCGTTCACTGAGAGCACATCTCCAGCCCATTCCTTTCTTGAGTCCAGTCTCTTCATTTCCATCTGGCCGTGGTGCAAGATACAGCTCTGAGAGGCATCTCTCTGAGAAGCATTGTAGGATATTGGTTAAGATCACACTGCCATGGCATCAGAAAGGCCTGGATTTGAGTTCCAGGTCTACCATTTGCTTGGTGTATGGCTTTGTGAGATGTTATTTAACCATTTTTGAAAATTATTAAGACTTTATTTTTTAGAATAATTTAAGGCTCACAGTAAAATTGAGGGGCAGGTACAGAGATTCCCACATACCCTCTGCCTTCACATATCCATAACCTCTCCTATTTTTAACATCTCCCACCGGAGTGATACGTTCATTGTAATAGATGAACGTATATACTGCTACTGCTGTTAAGTCGCTTCAGTCGTGTCCGACTCTGTGTGACCCCATAGACGGCAGCCCACCAGGCTCCGCCGTCCCTGGGATTCTCCAGGCAAGAATACTGGAGTGGGTTGCCATTTCCTTCTCCAGTGCATGAAAGGGAAAAGTGAAAGTGAAGTTGCTCAGTCGTGTCCGACTCCTAGCGACCCCATGGGTCTGCAGCCTACCAGGCTCCTCCACCCATGGGATTTTCCAGGCAAGAGTACTGGAGTGGGGTGCCATTGCCTTCTCCGGATGAACGTATATAGACACATTATAATCACCCAAAGTTGATAGTTTTGTGGTCATACAGTCATACACAGTGTTTCCTTATTCTTTTAACGTCCATAGTGTCTGTAGTGATGTCACTTTAAAGCGTCTCCCAGATCAAAAAATGGAACCTTCATCTCAGAAGCCCTCCACCCTCTCTTCCTTTGAAGAAGTCATTGCGTACCAAGCTGCCTACCAGTGTCCATCCTCCCATAAGCATCTGTTCACATTTGCCTTCTTACTCAGGTCCAAACCTTTGGGACAACCATTGACTCCTCTCTGTTTCTCTCATGCCCCACATTCAGTCCATCAGCCTCATCACTGATCTACTCTGAAAGCAGAGAGTCTCTCCAGTTCTCACTGCTTCCATGGCTATTGCCTTGGTCCCAAACTCATACTTCCTTGTCTGTGCAAAATCAGTGCCTCCAACCTGCCCTCTTTGCTGCCCCCTGCTCCCTGACAGTGTATTGTCTTCTATTTTTAACTGTATATTTTATTCTTTTGCAAAGTTTCAGAGTCCCCCACCCCTGTTCTTTCCTAGGACATCTTGTCATAACAAATCAGTTTAAATAAGCTACTACGATTAGCATCTATTGCCAGATAACTCGCTGTGCATTCGAAATAAGAAAGTAGTGACAGTTCAGTTGTATTTTTGCTTCAGGCTAACAAAGGATTCATTATAGCACATTGAAAGCTGATATTTACAATTTTTTAAAACCGAGGTATGCATAATTAAAACTAAAAATGTTTAATAGATGTATTCTTTTCAAACTTTTTACTTTTTTATTTTAAAAATGTCAAAGCTGCAGAAAAACCCCAAGAAAAGTACAATGAACATCAAATAATGTTCAGCTGGATTCACCAGTTATTTAACATTTTGCCACATTTGCTTTATATCTCTGTCTATCTTCACCACCATCTATCATCTTCTTCATTTTTGTTGAACCAACTGAGGGTAAGATGTTGACATCACAATATTTAATTCCAAAATACTTCAGCATGAATCTTCTAATTACAAGAAAATTTTCTTAATATAACCCATTACAGTTATAAAATTTAGGAAATTTAGCATAGATATAATATTGTTTTTGAACATATATTTTATATTAATTTCCACAGCTTATGCCTTCATCCCAAACTCACTCTTTTTTTCTTGGACTAATGCAAAATTAGTGAACTACTCTTTATAGCAGTGTTCATTATAGCACTGTCTCTTTTCAGTTCAGACTGTAACCCAGAGTCATGTGTTATATTTAGATGTTATGTCTTTTTGCTTTTCTTTATATAGGACATTTTCTCAACTTTTGTCTTTTCTGACATTGACATTTTGAAGACTGCAGCATATTTGTTTGGTAGTCATTTAATCTGGGTATTTTTGTTTGTTCTCTCATGATGAGATTCAGATTATTATTTTCATCTAGAATGAAATACAAGCTATGTGTTCTTCCTGTTATATCACACAAGAAAGCACATAATTTCAGTTTGTTACTTTACTGTTGATGTTCATGTTGATTACTTGTATAAGTTGATGGCTTCCATATTCATCTGCTGTAAAACATTTCCTCTCTCTGTGCAATTAATTAGCAATCTATGAGGAGGCACTGAGACTGTATACGCTCTCCTCAGCCTTTTTTTCTGATGGCTTTGGCATTTATTAGGATTCATTTGTTTCTAACTCTGATATTACTTCTACTTTTAGTTGGTACTGTTGTGCTAGGAAGAACTTTCTACCCCTACCCCATGTATTTATGTTTGATGTGGAATTTTTAGTATTGTTCCCTACCAGGGTTCTTTGCCTCCTTGATCAACGGAAATTGACTAGAGGCCAGACAAGAAATTTAAGCAAGGCTTTGTTGGAGCCCCCACTGCAGCAGACGGGAGTAAAAACAAGTAACAGATTCCCTTGCTGGCTCACTCACCCAAGTGAGTGAGCTGGTTCCTTATATGGGGTGAGGGTAGAGGTGACTCCAGGGGTTGGGCAGGAGGGGTGGCTTAGCTGTTTTGCCCACTGCTTTGGTGGTGTTGTGTGCAGGGGGCATGTACAGTACCCTGCTTTTGCTCCCAGTTCTTCAAAAGTGGCAGCTAAATTTTTGTTTTTGTCTTTTGTATGTTGTTGTCCATAATTTTCCCCAACTGTGCATGCACACAGCTATTTTTAGTCCCTTATAGTTTCTTTGTATTTTGTTGCTCGAGGAGATGTTTGTCCAGATGCAAGCATTGCAGCAGAGGGTTCCAAGTCGCAGCCTGTCTTAGTGTCATCTTGTACTTTTCTTGACTCAACTTTGGAATTAGTTATTTCTCCAACCTTGGTCCTTTTTAAGGGGGTATGGCATCCAGAAATCAAGATTTGTGTGCCCTCTGTGTTTATTGTTTCTGGGGTATCATCGCCTCTAGGTCCTTACAGCAGATGCAGCCACGAAAAGCAAATATTTTTCTAGCCATCTCTAACATCCACTGAATTGGGATTATTTCTGATCTTCCCCCTTCACATTTATATCTTCTTTCTCCCACAGTGAAGGATCTACAGCTTCACATAACAGTATACACTAATCTTAAAATATAATATTGAAGAAAACAGGTCAGACTTAAAAGAGTTCATGCCATATGAGTCCGCTTATATAGAGCTCGGAGAAGGCAATGGCACCCCACTCCAGTACTCTTGCCTGGAGAATCCCATGGACGGAGGAGCCTGGTAGGCTGCAGTCCATGGGGTCGCTAAGAGTCGGACACGACTGAGTGACTTCCCTTTCACTTTTCTCTTTCATGCATTGGAGAAGGAAATGGCAACCCACTCCAGTGTTCTTGCCTGGAGAATCCCAGGGACGGTGGAGCCTGCTGGGCTGCCATCTATGGGGTCGCACAGAGTCGGACACGACTGAGGTAACTTACCAGTATATAGAGCTAAGAAAAACCGTTGATACGTGTGGCGAAATGAACGAGATGGCGTCAGTCAGGCTCTCTTGCCCCGCGCTCTCACAGCCTCGCGCAGCATGTTCTGTAAACAATGACTTCGCATGGTTATGTAACAGCTGAGCTCACTGTTTAGCACTGTGCATGCGCCTCACGAGGTATTCTCTTGGCCACGGGCTGCTTTTTGTCCTGTAAATACGTATAAGCTTCACCTGGAAAAGCCCTGAAGGGTTGTGTGTAGTTATGTTGTATTATGCTGTGCCAGCCAGGAGAAAATAAATGCATCTGCAGTCCCTACGCAGATGGAACTCCGCGCATTTTCTTCCAGCCTCTTAGCTCTCGCCTTGCCTACCATGGGTTCAGCAAACAGTGAGCACAGTGAGGTACAGAGGAACAGTTGGCGCTGTGAGCAGAATCAACAATATAATACAATAAAAAGTATAAAGAAACAACAATAAAAAGTTTAAAGAAAAACACACACCCCTCTCAGCCCTCCCCTGCACCCGCCACAGCTGACATTGCTCTGTGCTCTTGGAAGGTAGGTTAGCAGTTACCCGGGGTCGGCCTTAGGTTGTTAGCGACAGGAAGGGAGAATGAAGACGTCTCCTGTGCTGGCGAAGTTCTGTTTCTTGATCTCGGAGATGATTCTAAGGGTGTATTCGATTTTATAAGTTCTTTGAGTTGTACACTAATGTTTTATGCCTTTTTGTTTTTTTTGGCATATGTATTAAACTCAAAAGTTAGATTAATTTCTTTTGTTTTCCATTGTGTTGTCAATTCTATATCTGTGTTAATTTGTTTCTCTTTATAGTCACTAATGTGATTCCTCCCCATTGTTGTTGATTTAATTTTACCCTTTTGAATATTTTAAAGACTAGCATGATTTCAATGGTCAAAACTATACAAAAAAGTGTTCTTGGAGAAAGAGACTTATTTCAGTGTCCCTCTGCTGTTCTCCTCCCCTCCCCATTGCAAGTCATCAATTTATTTATCTTTGTATTGTCAGGTGCCATTATTTATTCCTAATACAGCCAGAATGACCCTTCCACAGGATAAGGCGATCGATCATGTTACTGCTTTGCTCCAAATACTCCAAGAGTTTCCCTTCTCACTCAGAGTGAAAACCCAAGTCCTCACAGTGGCGGCCAGGTCTTCGCATCTGACCGGGGCTCCCTAAGCCTCTCCTGGCCGCGTCTCCAGGGACCTTTCCCCAGGATTGCGTTCCTCAGCCACCCCAGGCTCTGTTTCTCAGTTAGGTGGCCTCCCACCTCCGGTTCTTGGCTTTCGCCATCCTCTCCCTGAGGAGTTTTCTCTAGATGTTGGCATGGTTCATTTCCTCACTTCCTTCAAGTTCCTTTTTAAAAGTCATCTCAAGGAAGTCTTCCTGTTCACTTTATTTAAGTGTATCCTACTCCTGTCTCCACTACCTGGTGCTCTGTATCCAGCTTCCACTGTTATCTGTTCCTCAGCACTGCTGCTGCTGCTGCCGCTAAGTCACTTCAGTCGTGCCCGACTCTGTGCGATCCCATAGACGGCAGCCCGCCAGGCTCCTCTGTCCACGGGATTCTCCAGGCAAGAACACTGGACCGGGTTGCCGTTTCCTTCTCCATCCTCAGCACTATTACACTCTAATACATAGCTTGTTTTCTTTTATTGTCTTTCTCGCCTCTAGAATAGAGGCTCCAAGAGGGCAGGGAATTTTGCATGTTTAGGTCACCGCTGTCTCCAGAACCGAATGAAACACAGCTCATGCTCAGATCAACATTTATTTTAAAACAGCAAATGAATGAACACTGTTGAGGAGATAACAGTAGGGAATGGCCTTGAAAATTCCATACGAATATGGTACCAGAGCCAAAATGACATACTATAGCAGCAACTCTTGCGTAGCTATAAGGGTGGAGGGTCAGGGGTGGGGCAGATATTACAAAATCTGCCTTAGAGACATAAACCTCTCAGGATGTTAGAAGGTTCAGGTTGCTAGCAATAAGCTTTGGGGTTTAGATTGTTTATCAGTTAAGAAGAATGAACGGAATGACCCAGTTGAGGTAGATATTTCATGGAGGGGAAGTGTTTCAAGAAACGGAAGGGAAAAGAAAGAAAGAAAAAAGGGAAATCAAGGAGAAAAGTAAGGGCAAAAGAAAAATGAATGCAGTTGTAAGGGAGGGACTTCCCTGGTGGTTCAGTAGTTAAGACCTTGCTTTCCAATGCAGAGGATGCAGGTTCGATCCCTGTTCAGGGAACTAGGATCCCACATGCCTCACGGACAAAAAAAATCAAAACATGAAACAGAAACAAATTTGTAACTAACTCAAGGAGTTTGAAAAATGGTCCACGTGAAAAAAAACCTTTAAAAAAAAAGGGCCAAGGAATTTCAGGTCAGAGCATCCATGGGAGCTCTTGGTGGCATCTCCTGGGCCCTCCGGCTTCTGCACTGGAGGGCCCGTGCTCTTAGATCTGTGTGGCAGTGAAAGAGGAAGAAGGCAAGCTCTCAACCCACGTGGGCACATTTGATGGGAGAACGCTACTCTGATTGAACCAAAGAAAGCAGATTTAGCCTGGGCGATGCTGCCATTTACTGAACTGATTAAGAAAACTGTAAATAGCGTGAGAGATATTCAGGTGCTTATGACGAAAATTCCTTTTCTGGTTTCTTCTACCTGCCCTTGAGGTCCTTACCCTTTGCCAGAAGGCCCATCTGCCAGTCTTTCGGAAGAGCCTGAAGCCCTGCTTGGGGAGGGTGCCCAATGGGAAAACACCTGGGGAGACTGAGTTTAGTATGGAGCTCAACTTTTTCTGCTGAGCAGCTGCCTTAGGGAGTCTTAAGAAAGGACCCTGGGGTTATTTTCACTTGAGCTCTTGCTCTAAAGAAGAAATGTGTATCTTCTTATGCTAATGTGTTTTCCAAATGTCGCACATTTAATTGAAATCAGGTGGTTTTAGAATTAAGGTAAAAGAGTTTGTCTTTTCTGAAGAAAATCCAGGAAAAGAGACACTTCTGTGAGGTCTCTGAGGCATCTAGCTCCCTGAAGGTATCAAAGGTCCTAGGCTGGAGCTTCAGGAAAGAAAAAGGTGTGTGTGAATAACCTAACTGGGAGATATGAGGGACTGGCAAGGCACTCGAGTATGGGACTGGCAAAGTATAGATTTATTTTACCCTTCATTGCTTCCCTGGGGTTCTGTGGCAGATGAGACAATCTCCAAGCCAGAGCTGGAAAAGGCCAGAGAGCATGACCAGCCATAAAGACTGAGTCATGACTTAACTTTATACATGAAGATAGATGCCACTCATCCGTCCCCACCATCTCTCTAGGCTGTTCTATAAATTTTAAGGGCATCAAAGTCAAAGTCTCTCAGTCGTGTCTGACTCTTTGCGACCCCATATAGTCCATGGAATTCTCCAGGCCAGAATACTGGAGTGGGTAGCCTTTCCCTTCTCCAGAGGATCTTCCCAACCCAGGGATCGAACCCAGGTCCCCCACATTGCAGGCGGATTCTTTACCAGCTGAGCCACAAGGGGCATCAAAGAATGCCTCCTAAAGCACATTGTCCCTTGGATTTTAGGGCAAACTAGCTTCTCAGCTTTGGTGGGTATTGTTTACCACTCCTTATGATGTTCCAAAACCAGTGCATCACAGAAATCAGCTGTGCATGGTGCCTGAGCAGCCTGAGTTACATGTGTTGCAGTGGTCTCAGAATGGGGGCCACAGCTCAGTTGTTGTGCCAATGCAACCTGTTAGTGATCTTAGCAGTGAGGCGGCTGGAAGAAGGGTCTCGGTCCTTGTCCTCTTTGAAGAAAGAATTCAGCAGAGAGACCAAAGTTTGAAACAGATCAAGCATTTATTAGAAGCACAGTGCAATGTGTGCGGAAGAGTACGTGAACTTAGAGTGAGTTGGGCCCAATAGTTAAGGGCAGCTCAGATCTTTTTCATGGGGGCGGTCTTCTGGGTCGTCTCTGGCCGGTTGTCTTGCTTGTGGCCGTATTAACCTGACTCAAGGCCCTTCCTGGTAGTCATGTGTATCTCTCAGGCAAGATGGATTCCAGTTCGAAGGTTTCTGGGGGTTGGCAGAACATGTCATGTGCTGGCAGCTCCTTCCTCCCTTCAGTTCAGTTCAGTTCAGTTGCTCAGTTGTGTCCGACTCTTTGCGACCCCATGGACTGCAGCATGCCAGGCCTCCCTGTCTATCACCAACTCCCGGAGTCCACCCAAACCCATGTCCATCGAGTTGGTTATGCCATCCAGCCATCTCATCCTCTGTCGTCCCCTTCTCCTCCTGCCCCCAATCCTTCCCAGCATTAGGGTCTTTTCCAATGAGTCAACTCTTCACATGAGGTGGCCAAAGTATTGGAGTTTCAGCTTCAACATTAGTCCTTCCAATGAACACCCAGGACTAATCTCCTTTAGGATGGACTGGTTGGATCTCCTTGCAGTCCAAGGGACTCTCAAGAGTCTTCTCCAACACCACAGTTCAAAAGCATCAATTCTTCGGTGCTCAGCTTTGTTCACTGTCCAACTCTCACATCCATACATGACCACTGGAAAAACCATACACCCTCCCTAAATGGAGTACCTTCTTTGCACATGTGTCAGGCTAGGAAATCCCCTTGACCACAAAAGTGAGGAAATTGTGGTCACTTTGCCTTCCACCCAGTCAATGCCCAATGCTCCTGCTGGTATCTTATCTTGAAATGTTAGCAGGAGACTGGTTGCAGCTGCTCAGCCTGGGGTCCATCTGTCTCCTCCGTTATTAGGGCATGGGGGGTATTAATCTGTATTAATGTCTATTTTCACCATTTTGATTTCCATTTAGGTGCAATTTTTACTTTATATGTTTGTGCAGGAGTACACACACAAGATAATTAATAAATAAACAAACAAATATTCATATATGAAAGCATGCACATGGATTATTTTATTATTTATTCCTGGTGCATGTTCCAGGAATCTTGGAGACTACTATATGGAGATCATATGTGCTCTGACACCCCCACCTCAACCTAAACAATCCTATGTGCTAACCCCTAAGAAGACATAGTTTATTAAACATTTAAGTGTGTCTTATATATGCCACATGATAGAGAATGCTGACCCACTAGAAGGGAGTTTCCTCATCTCTTTTAGTGAATATGCTCAGTCTTATGCTATGAGTGATAACTAAATATACTTTCTTGAAACATTTTAAAATTCAGTTTTTCCTCCCAATTAAAACATTTTTGAAGTTAATGCAGATAATTTGAACAGTTCTAGTGGAACATAAAGAAAGAAAGAAAGAAAACAAAGCATTTAAACAAAATTCTGATGGTTTTTTAAAAAAATTATTTCCATAACTAAAAATACATTCAAAAGTACAACAAAAGCATCTTTCTTTTAAAAGACACTTGGTTTTCTGTGAGTTTTAGTTAAATTAGTAATTAAATTGACTCACAATTTAGAAGACGTATATGGATTTTCAGAGATTCTCTGCACTTGTAGTCATGCTGAGTTACATTAGTTTGATGATAAAAAGAAGTCCTTTCACAATAATATTTCAACAAGGCTGAAATACCTATTTTCCATGATATAAATACAATTAGGAATTACCTTACCTGAGTTGGAATGGTAGGCTGCTTGGCATTTTATATTACCTGAATAAGCTTGTATTCCAAAGCCACAAGATAATTTTCCTTCCAGGATTCAAAACTGTATTTCTCTTAATAGAGTGGAGAATGTGATTGAAATGCATTTTGGTTCTAAAGAATGACAGGTGCACTGAATAGTTTAGGATGCTTCTGTTTCTCATGGGTAGAGTGTTAATAAAACAGCTCAAAGTCCGAGACTGTCCCTCCACAGAATTTTCATACCTGAACATTTGAGTCTTTCAGAAACCAGAATCAGAATCCCCTTGAAACATCATCTCAAAAAGCCAGAATAAAATGTTACATACATCCCATTACACCAAATATCCTTGAAGAATTTACTAAACCCTGAATTAAACCCCAAAATTGAGTTTATTTTTAAATTAAAATCTATATTGTACAAACATATTTTAAAAATATTTTGAACTGCTACCAAAGTTTGAACTGCTACCAAACTTGCATATTTAAAAAACTATGGGATGGTAATCAAATGAGGCCATTAACATATCCTCTGAATGAAACTGACCTTGATCCAGTGCCTTGGTGGTAAGTCCCTGGATCAAACCGCCTTACCTACCGACACCTCTGCAACCAATTTTCCGTGAATTCTTATGGATAGTACCTCCCCGCCTCTTAAATAACCTTGTCTCTAATTTGAAAGTATCATTTTTAGAGAGATGAGAGTGCATAGTCTATTGGCTTTCGTTTCCTGATTCTTGATTTCTTTTCCTTTTGCTGTTGCACATTAAAAGTGGCAAGAAACACAAGCAGAGGGTCTCAGACTTCACCTCCCCATCGTGAGTGGGATCTGATCCTTAAGGGATTTACATTTTCTTCTCAACTGTTCATCAGTGATGAAGTTCTGCCCGTGTCTTGTCTGGCAGAAAAGGCTCAGATGGCTGTATAAAGCGCATCCACAAGCTTATAAGGACATCTTGAGATATAGACGTTCATGCACAAGAATTATGTTGAAGATGCCTCTTCTCTGTTAGAATCAGTTAGGTTTTCAGACTACTCTAACCCCTCCTGGGAAGACACTCCCACTCTGTCATCAGTTGGCATGTCTGACAATCTTATTCTAAGGTTTTTACTGTGGTTGGTTGTAATTTTCAACTTTCTTTGACCATTAGAATCTCCATCCTTCCAACTCCAAGGCAGTCTTTTTAACCCTCTCACTCCGAACGACTGGTTGATGTGGGTACCAGGCTTCACAATGGAAGGAGAACCAGTTGTGTGCAGGGCATTCCATCTGTGTTAAGTGTGTGTGTGTGTGGTGGCAGTGGTGGAGAAGCTCTCTCTCTCTCTCACGCAAACACACACACACACAGAAGACAGGAGTGCAGATTTGGTATGTATGGCTTTAAAATTCTCCAGCAATCCTGAGATGGCAAGCAGTGGAGTCATGAAGGGATCTGCAGCTTTGCTAAGCATGAATTTGAATCCCATCTACTTGAAGTCAAGGCAGGGAAGCAAGTCACTTAGCTAATATTTAAGCCAACTGTATCACCAAAATAGGGCTTCCCAAGTGGTGCTAGTGGTAAAGAACCTGCAACAGGGGCAACGTAAGAGATGCAGGTCCATCCCTGGGTCAGGAAGATCCCCTGGAGGAGGGCATGGCAACCCTCTCCAGTATTCTTGCCTGGAGAATCCCATGGAAAGAGGAGCCTGGCCCGCTAAGGTCTGTCGGCTCACAAAGAGTCAGACGTGACTGAACCGACTTAGCACTCAGGCACGCACAGACCAAAATACAGCATTGTCACAATTGGTCATTTTCATATTTTTGTTTGTTTGTTTTTTCATCAGGGAAATACTGTAAAGAGGTTTTGTCACCCTCAGCACTGCTGACACTTTGGGCCAAACAGCTTATTGTTGAGTGGCCTGACCAGCGCACTGTAGGATGTTTGGAAACATCCCTGGCCTCTGCCCACTAGATGCCAGTAGCTCGCTCCTCCCCATTTTTGTGACAATCAAAAGTGGCTCCAGCCATGACCTTCAGGGAGTAGAACAGTCTCAGCAGAGAACCCCTTCTAGATTGATGAGTAATAACTGAGCCACTGGAGTTTTCTTAAAATTTTTATGTTTTAAAGACATTTATTAAATATGGAAAATGAAATACTATAAAATCTACAGGTCTTTTAAGGAAGGCATTTTGTAGAGAGGAAGCCTCTAAATTCTTATTCAGTGAAGTTTGAACTAATATCCTCTTCTGTTGAATAACAGTGTCTTCAATATAGGCATTCTTATTTGACGCTTGAGAGAAAATACTTGTCAATTGAATTTAAGATGAAATGGAGAATAGGAAAGATTTTATTCATAGAATCTGTTTAGGAGATTGGCCTTGTCAGTAAGATAGGAGTAAGGATGAGTTTTCAAGATCTTTGGAAGAAAAATCAGTAAGTTCCAAATAAATGGTATTTTTATTTTTAAAAAATGTTTTATTTTATATTAGAGTTTAGTTGATGTACAATGTGTTAGTTTCAGGTGTACAGCAAAGTGATTCAGTTATACATGTACATAAACATTCTTTTTAGGATTCTTTTGCATATAGATTATTATGGGATATTGAGTAGAGTGCCCTGGGCTATACAGTGGTGATGCAGTTTTTATTACTTCGATGAAATCTAACCGTTCCCTGATCACAGTGGGAACAAGCAAAGACTCGACCCTTGTTGCCTGGGGACCATGCCATGCGTTCAGCCACTGTGAAGATCAGCTCTGGTGATCCTTCTAAACCCCAGGTGTCCATCTGTAGGTTTATTTAAATTATACTCATGCGTGTTGTTGGAGAACTTGTAAACATTCAGCACAATCAAAACTTCTTATTTATTCTCTCACTTTGTGCTCACAAGTTCTATAATGCTACTTTTCATTCTTCAGTTTTCAGCGTCTTTATTCTGGAAAACACACTCAGCTGAGCTTGTGTTTCTGAATACTAATCCATGAAGATGGTTTTCAGAAGGGAAATGGCAGCTAAGTGAGGTGCTGGTAATTTGTCAACGTGGATACTTTTTACAACATGACTTGACTAGGATCTGGAATTAAATGCCTGCGAGAGAGGATTAAAAATAGAATGGGTTTCAGCTTCAGAAAGCAAATGCTTGAAGTGTCTTTCCGTCCTTTCCATTCAATTTATCACACATGCTGGCACTACCGTTTCTGCAAATGAGACGGAGTGTCAGTGAAATGGAACCCAAAGGGCTGAATTCTGTTGGCTGGATTTTTCTACAGACTGATGAGTTGCCATTTCAGTGCAAATCATAATATACCTGTCCTGCAAGAGCATTGACCATACCTTTGAAGGGAAATCAGAATTGGAAAACATTGCTCTTTTTTGTACATCTTGATACATGTTTGATTCCTTTCAAAGTGGTCCCTGTGGAATGGTTTACTTGGTTTTGTCTTACTTACATGGGCTTCCCCGATGGCTCAGTGGGTAAAGAATCCACCTGCTAATGCAGGAGACATGAGAGATGCAGGTTCTATCCCTGGGTCAGAAGCTCCCCTGGAGGAAGAAGTGGCTTCCCATCCCAGTATTCTTGCCCGGAGAGTCCCATGGGCAGAGGAGCCTGGTGGGCTACGGTCCACGGGGTTGTGAAGAGTCGGACACGACTAAACAGCTAAGCACACACACTTACTTATATGCAGGCAAGGAGGACCACAAAAATCAGGCAGGTTTTTCAGGGTTTCTTTCTTTATTGATCATATTTTCCCAAAGTATATTTAAATATAAGTGTAGTTACATTATATCTATAATGTAGCAAAAGTGTCATTACTGTTAATGAATATGTTCATAGTGTATGATAATGATCTAAATGTCATCATAATGGAATTTGCCTGTAATATAATAGAACCAAATTTATAATAATAGTAGAAGAATTATGAAGAATATCTCAATAATTGAAAGACTTTGAGTGTTAAGAGGATTTGTAAGAATTACATTTCTATTGACTTTCCATCACTTTAGTGTGTGGTTTGAGTGCGTTGATCGCAGTGAGAATAGGTTAGACGGTTACTGAGTCTTTCAGCTACACAAAGCTCAGCTCATTTGGCCCAGTGGCTTTCAAATTTGTGGACCACAAATTCCATGTGTGTGTGTCTATGTGTGTGAGAGAGAGAATCTGAAACAGTCTCTGATATTGTGCTTATTGGGATATTTTCTATTACATTTGATTGTTTTCCATTCTGTTCGTGAATTCATTTAAAAATACTGAACACGATTTATTCGTGTTCGTAACCTGTGATTTGAAAAACACTGATCTAGTGAAAAAATTTTTTTCTAAAATCTATTTATTACTGCCTGGTACCCATTTTTTTTTTAACTTTTTATTTTATTTTGGTTTTGGCCAATTAACAATGCTGTAATAGTTCCAGGGGGACAGCAGAGACACTCAGCCATGCATATCCATGCATCCATTCTCCCCCAAACGCCCCTCCCATCCAGGCTGCCACCTAACACTGAGCAGACTTCCATGTGCCTTGCAGGAGGTCCTTGTTGGTTTCCGTTTTAAATATACCGGTGTGTACACGTTGGTCTCAAACTCCTTAACTATCTCTTACTCCCATTCTTACTCCCCATCTTTTTTCTAAGTCTGTGTTTTATTGAAAGCAGGACTGGTTCAGGGAATGAACAAAGTTTCCCCAAGTTAAACTGTAGAAGTACCTTTCAGTGTTGTGATGCTTTTTCTCCAAGGCATGGCTGTGTTTGCCCTATAGATGAGCTCCTGAAACTGATAAATATTAAAGTTTATGCTAGAAAAGCTAGAGGTGTTTTCTTCTTCTCAATCTGCTTATTCTGAAATACATCTAGGTTTTCTTTTATAGATGAATAAACTATATTCCCCTGAAAAACCCAAATAACACAACAATCAAAACAAACAAATGCTGATCAAGTCCAGCAGCTGTGTTTTACGGGTGAAAAATCTGGGATGCTTGAACAGGAAGTAACTTGCCTAAGATCCAACCTCTTATTAGCAGCTAAAGCAAGCTCTCTTTTAAAAACACATATGGAATTTCAGATCCGTGTCATTTAGCATTTGGCACTTACAAAGTGATTTATGGCTAATCTGGAAAGTACTTTCAGGGAATTCCCTGGCAGTCCAGTGATTAGGACTTGGAGTTTTCACTGCCGGAGTTTCTGGGTTCGATCCCTGGTCTGGGAACTAAGATTCTGCAAGCCAGGTGGAGTGGAGAAAAAAACCAAGCAAATAAACAGAAAATACTTTCAGAGTGCTCTGATGGAAATGAGGAGCAGGCCTTACCCACTGCCACTGTGCGTGCACACACACACTTGTTCGTCTGGGTGACTGGCCCTGTTAACACCGAGGCCCAAGAAACCTGACTCAGGGTGCTGGCTTTTAGTTACCTTGATTCTCTGGGAGAAACAAGCAGTTCTTGAGCTGGGCTGTGTACATTCTGAGCCCTGGGGAACCCACGTGGATGACACAGCAGGAGGAAAAAGGGAGCTGGGGCTACACAAACTGCTCGCTCTGTATCAGGCCTCTGTCACAGTGCATGACCTTGGGAAACCATTTAACCTTTCTGTACCTTGGTTTTTCTTATCTGCCATAAGGGGATAATAATATCATACTTCTTTTCTTCCTTTTGTGCAAATCAAGTGAGAGAAGAGAAGGAAAGCTTTTTTGGAAGGCCAGAATGACACCTACATACTGAGTGGGTATTAGAGAAGATTTTCTCTCTTGTCAACAGATATATCTTTTCTTTATTTTTTAAAAATAGAAAGGCACACACATGATTATTATTTCCTGTGTTTCATCTGAAGAAACACCATTAATAAAATCAAATGTTGAGTTTTCTGGTTATATGTTTTTCATGCATGTTAAAATAAAGGGAGCTCTTAAAATGTTCTTAAACGTATCTTCTAAAATCATGTTGAAGAGCAGCATGGTGTGTGTGGGTCACACTCGGACGAGGTGGGGAGCAGGCATTTGCCTTGGTGATGGCAGGTCTCACTCTGCCCTCTGTCTGCTTCCTGTGTGACCGTGGACAAACGACCCAGGCTCTGATGTGTCTGGTTTCCTCACTGGAGAAATGAAGATGCTCCTGCCGAGCTCACAGCCTCCTGAGGATGCTGATGAGATGGTGCTACTCGGTAAACCAGGGGCAGCAGCCCACACCTGGCCCACACCTGGCCTACACCTGGTCTGCTTTCGTGGGTGAAGTTGAATGGAGCCACGAGGGTGCCCATGATGTGCACACTTGTGTGACCACTTCCACCTGGCAACGGCAGAGCTGAGTAGTTGTGCCAGAGATGATCCAAAAAGCCTAAAATATTTACTCTCTGGCCCTTTACCGAAAAGTTGGCCAACTCCTGAGAATTACTTGATCATGAACGTAAAACACGGTTTCTGGTACATGGTAAATTCTAAAGAAGAGCAGCTATTGACATTATGTAACAGTGATAGAGGTCTCGGTGAATTACGATAGTGTTGGTGATGATAATTATAATAATAGAGATGATGATGAGGTGTTAATAGTAATGATGACAATGATGATAAAAATTATATTAATTTCTTTGGCCACCAGCTCCAAATTCTTTTACCCTATTATAGAAACCACCCTTTAGATTGGCTGATATCTCACATTTAAAGGGTTTTTTCCTTTCTCCTGGTATCAAAATGAACTTCTAGGAAAGGATCTGAAACTTGCAACAAGGTCAAAGAATGAAGTTCTAGATTTTAGGCTGCATCAGCAGGGAGGTGAGGTATTTTGAGGGAAGCCTAGAACTGCTCCTTGTTCATTTTTGCAAAGTGGCCACTAACCTCTTCGTACTTTTTTTTCATTCTGGACAACAGCTTAGAAAATGTGTGTGAAGTGTTCACAATTTTTTCCCCCTACAATCATGCTTAAGTATGTAAGAGGCCCTCACCTGTGTTGGGTTTTATGGTGCATCCTGGGGTCATTTTCCCAGATTCCACAGGAATTTTTTGTTTGCTTTTCTAGACTTGTTATTTTTTTGGTTTGCAAAGCTAAGAAAAGGAGAATAAGTAATTTGTTTTTATCCATAATTTCTAGGCTAGAGTAAGAAGATTTCCTCTAAAGTGGATAATTTTGCTAATCTATGGCCTAAAAAATGGAACCCACTCTTCCCATCCAGTACATCTCAAAGTAAATTAGGCCCACTCAGAAACTTAGCATCTGCTTCTTCTCCTGGTTATACATTCACAAATAGGATCTGTTTCTCCCTCGCAAGCAGTTTCCCTGGCAACGAAGCCACCCTTCCATGATCAGAGCACTTTGTCACTTTTGCAGTTTGACTTTCTGACAAGGCCTGCTCGCTTGGGGAGATGCAGAAAACAGCATCCAAACACAAACAAAGACACCCAAGCGGTGCCTCGCAAACGGGAGCTCCACCGAGGTGGCTTTGCCGTGGATGGCGTGTCGGAGGGCATCACTACCACCCTCCCTCGCCGACAGGCGAAGACCGTGGGCTCTTGAAGAAGCTATCCTTGTAGCAGAGAACAGATGAGAGTGATGCTCCAACTGGATAAATTACTGTGAAGTTACATTCTGGGAAGCGGCGGATAGAGGAGAAGTAGAGGGATTGCAGCTGGCAGCCGCCGAGCCAGCTCACCTAGGGATTGTTCCATCCTGCTCATCTCTGGGCTGAAATAGTAGGTCAGTTACAGCCCAGATGCATCACAGGAACACAAGCTCTCCTCCCTCTGCTCACAGCGGCCAGGACCAAGTGAGAGGTCTTAGCTGATCCTCAGATTGGCTTTTCATTTATTATTATTATTTCTGGTATTATTATCATTTAGCCTGGGTGACTTTCCCCCCTGCCGCTGCCCCCTCAGCCTGTGACCGCAGTCAGAACCTCACTCAGCTGTGGGCTCCACAGTCCCCACCCTCCGCAATCCTCTGCCAGCCCCTCCGGAACCGGAGTGCGGTGGGTCCGGGTGGAGTATTTGGGGTAGGAAAGTGGGGCAGAGTAAACAAGAAAGGGACCTTCTTCCTGATGAGCCAAGGGACCTATAGAAATTGGGGAGACCCTGCTGAGATTCCTCGCTGAATGAGCTTAGAGTGAGGGGGGTTGGAAAATATCAGAGAAGAGCTGACATAGTAACAGAGGGAGTGTTTTCATCACGAGCCTGCTTTCACGATCTCCAGGTGAATGGTGGGCTGTCCTCCTGGGAAGACGGTCCCCAGGAGCACGGTGTCGCCCGTAGGAGCGGCGGAGAGGCAGCTGGCCCCACGTGCTCCTCCTCCAGACGGGGTGTGTGTTTGGAGGCACCCTGGCGGCATCCAGCGTGGTGGGAGGTTTCAGAGGAATTAAGTGAACAAGGCATGTTCTGCAAAACGAGGGATTTAAAGCTTTGGCGAAGTCAGTGTTGATTCCAGCAAGTGGAAGGAAAAAATTTTATAAACACCTTTTCTTATAAAGGAACTTTTAAATACCTTTTTTTAGAGGATGAGAGGCTTCGTCTCAGGAACTTCATACTGTTTATGTTTTTTAGACAAAGAGTAAGTTTTAAGGCAGTTTTCTGTAAAGATTTATCAAACACTTGTTGGTTTAATATTGAAGTGGATGTTTTGGGAAGAGAAGCGTGGAATTCAGACACAAGCCACAGAGATGAACACCCAGCTCCCTCTTGGCGGAAGGTCTTGCTGCTAAGTGCGTGGAGTGTGGGGGCAGAGCTGTCACTCCGCTCAGGGTTTTCCCCTCCTGCAGTGACGTCTTGCTAAGGACATGGGGTGGAGGCCTGGCCCCTTCGGCTAGAGGCGGGATACTCTCATGATGATACTCACTCCCGAGCTCCCTACATGGTCAGCCAGGCTATGTCAGGTTCACATACAGTTCCACGTCTCCCTCTGCCCAGTCCTGCTACTGCCTCGTCGCTCTCGGGAGTGTTGATCCCTCATAAATAATTGACACCCTGAACTTTATCTCAGGATCTGTTGCTGAAGAACCCAACCTGCAACCCCTGGTTATTGATGACCTTACAAATAATCCAAGAGGCAAGGTTATCCTATGGGAAAAGCTGATGACGTGGAACAGAACAGAAATGCTACAACATTTAGATAAGAGGGTGAAAAATCAATTATAGGCTCCTGCTGGCTCTGGACTGCTTTGTTGAGCACACCCTCGGGGGGTTAGAAGATGACAGGCGAAGGGAACTAAAGTGTGTGGGAGAGTGTAAGCAAAGTGGCCTGGCTAGAAGGGGGTGGGTGCATGGCAGAGAAAATCAGAAATCGAAGTGTTCTTAATTCACTTATAATCAGACCTCGCTGTAGATAAGAGAGACACCTCAAAATAGACATTTATTTCTCTCTCATATTATTAAAAAAAGGTTCAGAGGTTGTCAGCCCAGACCTTGATTGGGGGCTTCTCCTGCCAATTCACGAATCGTTCTATCATCTTCAGAGTGAAGCTGAAATGGTCTCATATGGGTCTCATGTGGGTCTTATCAGGGTCTCTTATGGCTGCTAGAGATCTTTCCATCACATCCACTTTCCAGACAGAAGGATGAAAAATGAGACAAAGAAGGGCATGTCACACCATTTTAAGGAGACTTACTTTTAATTACATCTCACTGGTCATAGGTTAATCACATGGCCACACCTATAAGTAAGGGAGGCTGCAGAATTTAGCATGTAAACTAGGCAGCAACATACACAGGTGAAAAAAACTCCTTTTATCACAGTTGAAGACTATATTACCATATTTCCCTTCAGATGATGGAAACAAATGAGAGAAAATAATAAAAACTCTAAAATGTAGTATCTTGAAAATAATGATGGCAGTGGAACATTTTAGAAATTATGAAGAAGAAGAATTATTTGACATATGAGTGTAGAATGACAGAGATTTTGGACATATTCAATTGAATGCTAATATTAATACTTAACTAACTTATGTTTTGTTTTTTAAGGTCACAAAATTATTCTTAGAATATTTATGACCTAGTATCATAGCAATTTTGAAACATATAGTATTGTTTTTAATCACAGTGCTATGCATTAGGTCTGCATAACTTATCCATCTTCTAGTTTCGTTTGTAACTTTCAATGACATCTCCCCAGTTCCTCCCTGAATATTGAGCTCTTCCTATGGACCAGGAACTATGTTAAATGCTTTACATCTGTCGTATTGTTGAATGGAGCCTATGATTTTCTAAATAATCGATTATAGATGAGGAAATGGGGATTTTGAGAAAGCAAGAAACTGATCAAAGTCATACAGCTCACAAATGGCAGAGCCGGGCTTTAAACCCCCATTGGTCAAGCCCCCCAGTCCAACCACTTGCTCTATGGCGCTCAGATCAAACATCAGAGAGGAAAGCTGGGGCCGGGGAGAGAGGGCAGAGATGGAGGTGCCGGTGGGGGTTGAAACCGTGAGAGCCGAGGGCAATCCTCTGGATGGAGACAATCAGGCAGAGGCAATAGGAAGTGTTGAGTGTTTGGGCTCTTTCTTCTGGAAGAGGAGAAGCAGAGGAGAGACTGGGGCAGAACCAGGTGGGGAGGGCTCCGAGAGACCCAGAGGAAGACTTCTTTGACCGTGAAAAGAGCCAACAATGTCTTTAACTCAGACATTCAGAAAAAAGTCGATGATCTGAGCGGTAAAAGGTCACTCATTCTTTAGAAGTGTTGGAAATGGGATGTGAGAATGGATGGAGGAAGCTTGGAAAAAATGGATTAACTGATTAAGATCTGTGTGCTGTGCTTAGTCGCTCAGTCCTGTCTGACTCTTTGCCTCCCTATGGACTGTAGCCTGCCAGGCTCCACTGTCCATGGGGTTCTCCAGGCAAGCATACTGCAGTGGGTTGCTATGCCCTCCTTCAGGGTTGCTATGCCCTCCTTCCCAACCCAGGGATGGAACCCAGGTCTCCCACATTGCAGGCAGATTCTTTACCATCTGAGCTACTGGGGTTTAAATTCTATGTGGCTGTTCTATTGTTAGCAATGGTTGATTGTAACTGTGAATATTTATGGATTGCTTATGCCACGCTGAATGCTGTTCTAAGGGTTTATGTGCATCCCATGGGGTAGCTACTCTGATTATACCCACTTTGCCGATGAGATTATTGAGTCATCTGTGTAAAGCCACACACACAGTTATTTAGTGACAGAGTTGTGACCCAAGCCCAGCAGTCTGGCTGCTGAGCTCATGGTTAAGAGTCTGGAAAAGCTAACAGTTTCTTTAAAAAGTGATGAGTTGGCAAGAGTCCACAGAGGTTTTATTTTCTGAGATAAAAATCTCATATCCATTTTCATAGGAATTGTTGAGGGTACTTAGTAGATTATTCATTCTTCTTTCCCTAAAAATCTGTTTTGAAGAAGAATCCAGTTTATTTTTTTCCTATGTCCATTTTTAAAGAAAAAATAGTTTAAAAAATAATTTAAAGTGAAATTTGAAAATATTAAGCAAACATATATTGCATTGTTTATGGTAAGCTTGTTGAGAGCCTTGAAATGATACCTTATGTTCCTTAGTAAATGTCTCCAGAAAGAAAGAGGGCATTCTCTTTTTACAGCAAAACATTTTAATAACTATGCACTGGAATAATGATTTTTTGTGTGTCTCAGATTCCTTTATGCCTACAGACTGTTCAGCTGAATGTCATTAGAACCTCTAGAACTTATTTTTGCATAGTTTGAAGTCACACTTATCGCCTACACAGTCACATGTTGATCTGAAAAAGATCTCTCTCTATATATACATGTAACTGCATGCCATGCACATGGGCAGCCTATTGGGATCTAAGACTTACGGAAGACAGCCTTACAGCATCCTTAACCCTTTTCAGGTAACTGGGTTTATTCATGTCAATATGTGTTTTCAAAATACTGAGAAGTGATTCTTAAAATATTTCTGCCAGGAAACCTATAGTTTGATTATCGAATAAAATAGTATGATGATATTTAAAACCAGAAAAACTCTTGAAAAGTGTTTCTGGTTAGAATCTGCTGGTTATAAGAGTAGGCATATTTGAAGGGAATAGATTTGCCTTTCCATGCAGACTTATCAGTGAGCAAAATCATTAGTGGGAAGAGAGTTTCACTGTCTATACAGATGTAAAATCTAAAGGCAAGAAAAAATAGTAAAGGTTGATCAGAGGAAAAAAAAAAAGAACTCAAAATACTGATTTTAAAGAAAAGCACTTAGGATTATATATTCAGTAATAGTATATTTTTTGAAATCTTAAAATGATTACAGAACTGGCGTTTCTTGGTTTTAAATGTATACTTAATGTTAGATTGCTAGTTACTTTGGGCAAGCCTACAGGTACAACAACAACTGATCATTTCTGAGAGTTTATCATACGGTGGAAATGTGACATGTATCATTTCATTAAGTATCCCAAATCCCTGTGCATTTAGGTAATCTAGTTTCCTTATGGAAATGAGGATGCCATTGCAAATTTTTAATAGTCTCTTTATTCTAATTTTTGGACAAATTTGAAAAGTAAGTAAAGTGTTTTTTTCAGGTAAATAGTTGCTATTTCAGTTTCCTTTTCATGATGTATAAAATACCTTAAAATGATCTATTTTATTAACTTGAGATTTTTCCTTCTTGCCTGCTGTGTAGTACTTCATTGCATACTGAGAAGACACTTAAGAAACATGTTTTCCTTGTATTATCTCCTGTGTTGCCTCTTAACATCCCACGTTTGAAATGCTAGCCATTTCTGACCTAGGAAACATTCTATTGTATAATGTGATGTAATCAGACAAGTGACAGTGGAAGGTTAAATTACAGTAGCTCCAATGAGGTCGGTTGTGGGGAGAAAAGCTTTGCTTTTGATTTTCTATTTCTTTACTCTTGACCCCTCACACTTTTGTTTCTGACCTTTTCGTTTCTGTAGAGTAGGCAAGCACTATTAATTAATTCATTCAACAAACAAACATTTAGGTTCTACTTAGGGTTAAGTACCAGGGATGCAGTGGTGATTCAAAAAGCCATCATTAACCCCTGTCTTCATAGAAGACTACCCAGCAGGTTGGTCCCTGGACACGTCCCATCCCGGGGGAATATATGGCTACTGTAGCCATCAGCTGATTTTTGCCTCTGTGGAAATTATGGTGTCAAACCTAAAATCAAAAGGAAAGATCATCCCATTGTGCTTTGATTCACCGACATCTCTTCAGCCAATTACTCTGCATATGCACTTACATTCAGGACAAACCTTCAGTCCAAGTTGTGATTGATTCTGTAGGAGATGGAGCCTTGAATGTTGGGTCTATTAACATGCTGCTGGAGTGTTCTAGAGCTCGTGGTGAATCCGATTTTCAACAATTATGGGCAAGTCAGAGCATTTGTAAAAGATATTTAGGATGACAGTGACAAGGACAAAGATGATTAAAATATGCCTTCCTGTTTTGTTTTGGAGTGAACACATTAAGGGGAGAAAGCAGAGGACACTGCAAGAAAACCCAGGAATATTCTGAGACTGTATCCACTAGAGATTTTTGTTAAACTTTATACATTTCATCTGTCCTAGAAAGAAAGAGAGAAATTAATATTTATGGTGTGCCTACTTTGTGTGGGGCCAAAACACTGGGGTCTTATATTATGTCATGAGACATATGAAATATGTCTTTAATCTTCTTTTTTTTGTTGTTGAAAGGATGAATATTTTATTTTATTTTTTTTACATTTTCAAAATAAACTTTTAATTGTAAAGCAATTTGAATTTACAGCAAAATTGTGAAGATAGTACAGAATTCCCCTATCTCCCACACTGTTTTCCCTGTCATTAACACTTTACATTAGTACAGTACATTTGTTAAAATCAATGGACCAATATTGTTTTGGGGCTTCTTCTGCATACAAATATTGTCTCTCTTTTTTTTTTTAATAAATTTATTTATTTTAGTTGGGGGCTAATTACTTTACAATATTGTAGTAGTTTTTGCCATACATTGACATGAATCAGCCATGGGTTTACATGTGTTCCCCTTCCTGGACCCCCCTCCCACCTCCCTCCCCATCCCATCCCTCTGGGTCATCCCATTGCCCCAGCCCTGAGCATTTGTCTCATGCATCGAACATGGAATGGTGTTCTGTTTCACATATGATAATATACATGTTTCAATGCTATTCTCCCAGAACGTCCCACCCTCACCTTCTCCCTCAGGGATGCCTTTATTATGCCCATTGTATAGATGGAGAAACACAAGTTCTTGGAATTTAAGTAACTAACATGCTTTCATCAGCTAATAATTAGTAGATTTATGATTGGAATCTGATTCCACGTTTCATTGTTTCCATTAGCGGAATTAATACATTGACGGTATAGACTATAAGCCAGGGCTCACACATTACTTTAGATATTATTGAAAATAAACAATGTTTATTAGTAGAATTAACACATTGAAGGTATGAAACATTAGAGATCACACATTACTCTAGGTATTTTTTAAGATAAATATTATTTATAAGTGTAAGGAAATACTTGTCATAAACAGATTTAATCATTCAACAATATTGTTCTGAGTCTGTGCTGCACTATCCATATTGGAATTTAGATAGCTTTAGCATTTGTACCAACCAATACAATTTGACTTTTTGCTGCTATCTCCTTTCCAATTTAAAGTTATGTATGTTGCAAAATAATGATGCCTTCTTTTTATATAGAACTACGTAGAAACAGTAGGAAAATAACAGTGATGAAAAGTAGAAAAGTCAGAGTGTGTAGCCAGCCACATTTTGGGAATGAATGCTGGAGGCCTGGGGAAAATGTTCATCTGAGCCCAAATCTCTTTAATGTTGTTAAAAACAAAATCTTTGCTGGCTACTGATTCCTGAACCTTTCTTATCACTTTTCTGTAAACAGGTATTTCTAAGCTAAGACTGGCAGAGGCAGTTAGCAAATAAGAGTCCACGTGAACCTGGGTTCTAGCCAGGCAGACCAGGATTCAAATCTGATTGCGTCTTATGCAAGTTATGCTGGTTAAGCAAGTAATTCAATCTCCTGAGTCTCATTTTTCTTACTCATCTAATGGACATCATAATTCTCTTGCTGGCTTGTGAGAAATTCGAGAGATGATCTATATTAAGTACCAAGAATAGCATCACATAAAACTTGTTAAGTGGTATTTTTATACATAGTATATGTAGGATACAATCTGTTCTGTGATGAGTGGGTGGAGAGTGTGGGGTGGCCAGGGTGACAGACCATGGCGGCCAAGACTGGGAGGAGTGATCTAGACCAGAGAAGCTTCTCCATTTCCTCCAAGAACCCCAGCCCCTCACACACCCTTTGGATGCTGATTCCTTGCATCCATTCTTAAAACATTCACAGCTTTGGCATTGGGTGTTTTTATATCTGATCTATCTTCAAAGAAACAAAATTATACAGTGATTAAATCATTCATTTCTCCATGGCCCTCTGCCACTGTGTTGCAGGAAGGGGGTGCCCTTCCAGGGCATGAGAGTGGGCTCTTGACTAAACACAGAAATGAACTGTCCCAGGAGACACACGTGCTGACAAAGCAAGAGATTTTATTCGGAAGGGGTGCGCAGGTGGAGAGCAGCAGGGGCAGGGAACCCAGGAGAACAGCTCTGCCACGTGGCTCGCGGTTCCTGGCTTATGGCAACGGGGTTAGCTTCCAGGTTGTCTCTGGCCAGTCATCTTGCTTGGCCCATATTTGGTCTGACTCAGGGTCCTTCCTGATGGTGTGTCTCTCAGCCAAGATGGAAATCAGTGCAAAGGATTCTGGGAGGTTGATAGGATATATTATGGGCTAGTATCTCCTCCCTCCTTTTTGCCCCTCCCAAACTGCCCTGGTTAGTGTTCTGTAGCCACAGCATGTTCCTTGTCAGGATACCTCCTGATGTGAAGCAAGTCAGGGAAATGGTTTTCATTGTGCTTGGCCAAGGCAGGTGGTTTCGGTCAGTGGATCCCTAACAACTGTATATTCCTTGAACACAGAAATCTCTCTTGCCCTCTCTGAAACCTCCATACAACTCTCATGAATGCACATGGTCATTCATTTATTTAATGGGCATTTATTGAGCCCCCACTATGTGATAGTTCCTATATTAGATGCTGGGGATACAGCAGGGGGGAAAAATAGAAATTTCCCAGTGTTCTAGTGCTTTCATTCCAATTAGGGAACCAGATATTAAAGAATTCACTATACATATAACCATATCATTTTTTAAAAGTCTTTACTGAATTTGTTACAATATTGCTTCTGTCTTATGTTTTGCTTCTTTGGCTGTGAGGTATGTGGGATCTTAGTTACCCCACCAGGGATCAAACCCACATCCCCTGCACTGGAAGGCAAAATCTTAACCACTGGACTTCCAGGGAAGTCCGGCCATATATTAATTTTAATAATAGCACCTGCTATGAAGAAGTACAATAGAAGCTCCTGCTATGAAGACCTGGATCTGTTTGATCGCTTACATGTTTCTTAGCCAACTTTTCTGGATATGTCTATTTTTTTCTCAAATTTGTTTCCCATGTCAGGAAGAGAGACCATTTGTTCTATACTGTTTGTTTTAAAAGCAATACCTTAAGAGTCTCTTGGTTGGAAGGTACTGCATTAATATCTGGATAGTAAGAAGTGGGAGATGCCCTACTTCAGCCACCAGTAATGCCAGATTTTAAAGAGAATTTTGAATTGTATTTCTTGGTTGCAAACTTCAACAAACTTTACTTTCTTTTGGGAATCGATTATTCAACAGAACAGTTTGTGTTCTTTAGTAGGAGAGACATCATTAAAACTCTATGTCTGTGAAATGCTTCGTGGTCTTAGACAGACCCTAGATGACCTTCTTATCTCTAGAAAAAAGTAGTTGTAATTGGAGGCTAGACCCTCCCCTCCTCCCACCCTTGACCCTGTGTCAGTAATTCGCTTGGTCTTCATCATCCACGACTGAGGCCGATTTTTTGATCAGGTGCCACTACTCTCTATTCCATTGAGGATGGTTTCTATAGAAATTGTTCTAAATACATGTGCTCTGGGAGGCTATATGTAGTTACTAGCTGGGTGACTGAAGCATGCTACTATAATGCATGGCTATTATGCTTTTTTTAAGTAAAAATTATGTCTTCTGTCAATATAAGAAATACTCTATAACACCAACAATTATTAATAAAACAAGGGAAAGGGAATGGTTAAAGGAAAGTTCCCAATAAGACACAGAGAAAAATAGCAAAATAGTGGGTTAATTTTATTGGTTCTCATGTTGTCAAATGACTCAAGGAAAAATTCAAATAGGGCAAAGGATAGGGGATAACATATTTCCTCTCCCAAATATGATCATACCAGTATGTCTAAATATTGCTTTCTGCTTGGGAGAGGGAATGAGAAAAAGGAAAGATCAGAGGGGAAAGGACAGAATGAGACTTCGGAAAAGAGCTTCCTTATTGTCTGAATTCACGTGGAATAAACTTATGAACCGTTGACAAAGGACAGAACATGGAGATGAGTGTGGCCTCTAGGATTTGTTAAGGCTGCCCTATTCAGCAGGGATTAGGAATGAAGATTTTTACATATATGTGGTATATACATGATACATATATTATATACATCCATATGTATATAGCAAAATAATGGATTAATTTCATTGTTCCTCATGTTGTAAAATGACTCAAGGAAAATCATATACATATACAGGGTTGGCCAAAAGGCGTGTTCCATAAAATGGTATAGAAAAACCTGAATGAACCTTTTGGTCAACTCAATATATACATTTTTATATATACAAATCTTTGTTCCTATTTCCTACTGAATAACATCAAAACACCTTAATTCAAGATCTCTGATGATCTACAAAGAAGAGGAGAGATGAACCTGAACTTAGAAAGTAGAATAGTGGTTGCTAGGGGGTGGGGGATGTGGGGAATGGGGAATGGGGAATTATTGCTCAGTCAGAACAGAACTTCAGTTTGACAAAATGAGAAAAGTTCTGTGGATGATTAGTAATGATGGTGGCACAGCAATGTAAGTGTTCTTAACGTGCCCGCTAAACCGTACACTTCGTAGAGGTTAAAATGGTATATTAAAAAAAGGTCTCTGATGATCCACATTGAACCTATGTTTGTAGCCTTATTTGTCTTTATTCTGATGTAAGCTATTTACCAGGCTTCCCTGGTGGCTCAAAGGGTAAAGAATCTGCTGCAGTGCAGGAGACCTGGGTTCCACTGAGTAACAATAGTATTCACGGGAGTAACACGCATTATTTGCCTGGCACAGAGCTTTACATGCTGGATTTGGTAAGTGCTGTTCTGTGAACCCTGTTCTGATCCACGTTTCACTGGTGGAGGACTGAGCCCCTGACCCCCGCCCAAGGTCCTCCAGCCAGTGGGTTATCTGACTCCCTGGCCCGGTGCCTTGTGCCTCCCCCCTGCGGCTTTCCCTCAAAGCTCAGTTAGTAAAGAATCTGCCTGCAGTGTGGGAGACCTGGGTTTGATCCCTGGGTTGGGAAGATCCGCTAGAGAAGGGAATAGCTACCCACACCAGTATTCTGGCCTGGAGAACTCCAGGGACTGTATAGTCTATGGGGTTGCAGGGAGTCGGACATGACTGAGCGACTTTCACTGCTGCTTACTGCTGGTCTGATCGGGACCTTTGCTCAAGCTTTTCTCTCTGCCTGAAATAATGGCTTTTCTGCCTCATCTTCATAGTCTCACTCCCCTAGCTGCCAAGTGAAATTGAAAGGTTAGTCACTCAGTCATATCCGACTCTTTGCAATCCCATGGACTGTAGCCCTCCAGGCTCCTCTGTCCATGGAATTCTCCAGGCAAGAATACTGGAGTGGGTAGCAATGCCCTCCTCCAGGAGATCTTCCTGACCCAGGGATCAAACCTGGGTCTCTCTCAGTTTACCATCTGAGCCACCAGGAAAGCTCCAACTCTTCCAAGTCCAGCCTGAACATGTCTTTGTCCTTGAACTGCTTGCCCCAGATGACTGTGATCTCTCCACCCTCCAAACGTTCCTCTGAGTCTTTGCTACTCGTGGTGTCACAGACTAGGAGGTGGGCACCGCTGGGAGCTCATGGGAAATGTCAGATCTGGGGCTGCACCTCAGATCTCCTCAGTCAGAAACTGCATTAAAATATTTTATGAAAATATAGCTGATTTAAAATGTTGTGTTAATTTCTGCTGTACAACAAAGTGATTCAGTTATATGTATATCTACATTCTTTTTCAGATTCTTTTCCATTGTGGTTTATCACAGGATATTTAAGAAACTGCATTTTACATGATCTTCAATTGATTTATGTATAAAGTTTGAGAACTGCAGTATGGGAATTTTTCTTTTCTTTTTCACTTTGCATCTCTCTATTTGTACACCTGTTTTATATTCTCAATTGGACTGTAAGCTCTTTGAGGGCGACAGGGCAGTATAATCTTTTGAGTGTCCATGAGCTTACCTTGCATAGAAAAAGACACATAATTTATTTTCTGATGTCATACAGTATTCACATTAAAAATTTAGATCATTAAAGAAACTGTATGGTACTAAACATAACTGTGTGTATGTGCAATTTGGACAAATGTTGGACAAAAGATACAAAGAAACCAAAAAACCCAACTACCATTTCTGAAGAGCTGAAAGCAAAAAAACTGGGTGTCAGAAGCAAAGGCAGAGTCCTACACATACCTCCTGCACGCAACACCATCAGCTCAGTTCAGTTCAGTTCAGTCGCTCAGTCGTATCCAACTCTTTGTGACCCCATGGACTGCAGCACACCAGGCTTCCCTGTCCATCACCAACTCCCGGAGCTTACTGAAGCTTGTGTCCATCGAGTCGGTGATGCCATCCAACCATCTCATCCTGTCGGCCCCTTCTCCTCCCACCTTCAATCCTTCCCAGCATCAGGATCTTTTCCAATGTGTCAGTTCTTCACATCAGGTGGCCAACGTTTTGGAGTTTCAGCTGCAGCATCAGTCCTTCCAATGAATATTCAGGACAGGTTTCCTTGAGGATGGACTGGTTTGATCTCCTTGCAGTCCAAGGGACTCTCAGGAGTCTTCTCCAACACCACAGTTCAAAAGCATCAATTCTTCGGCGCTCAGCTCTCTTTATAGTCCAACTCTGCCATCCATACATGACCACTGGAAAAGCCATAACCTTGACTAGACGGACCTTTGTTGGACCTTTTGAGGGAGGTCGCCATCAGCTTTATTGCCTCCACCATGGTTTGGCCTCGGGTCAAACAACAGGGAAGGAACACAGCCCCGCCCATTAGCAGAAAATTGGATTAAAGATTTACTGAGCATGGCGCCGCGCATCAGAACAAGACCCATTTTTCCCCTCAGTCAGTCTCCCATCAGGAAGCTTCCATAAGCCTCTTATCCTTCTCCATCAGAGGGCAGACAGAATGAAAACCACAACCACAGAAAACTAACCAATCTGATCACATGGATCATGGCCTTGTCTAACTCAATGAAACTATGAGCCAGGCCGTGTAGGGCCACCCAAGATGGATGGGTCATGGTGGAGAGTTCTGACAAAACATGGTCCGCTGGAGAAGGGAATGGCAAACCGCTTCAGTATTCTTGCCTTGAGAACCCCATGAACAGCATGAAAAGGCAACACCATCAGAGAGGTGGGCAAACCACCTAAGCCGGCCCTCTGGCCCAATCCCTGGAAGCACCCCTACCCTCTCCCAGTATGAGGAACGCTCGCCCCTCCTCAGGGAGAGAGCAAACGTGGGAACCTGTCCTTTTTCTCCTCCCCACCGCTGCAGCAGGGGCCCCGATAAAGCCTTGCCTGAAAAAAAAAAATACTAGGTTATTTGGAGTAGTTTTCCCCCGTGTGCTAACAGCATCACTTTCGCCAATTGTTTTGCTTGTAGTGTTTCCACAAATTCGGGCTTCTGATAAGCAGGGAAAATGTGAAGTGCTATAATCTAGGTCCCTAAAATAACTCCTTCATTCCTTCCCAAGCTTTTGGTCTATAACCAGCTCTTGCCATAGAACAACTTTCATCGCCAAAGCACAAATGCAGATATTACAGATTTGGAGAAAAATCAATACTCAGAAAATAGAAGTACAAAAACTGGAAACGCCAATCAATTCCACGTGTAAAGTTTTGAAGTTTCCTGCAGTCGGGATACTCACTGTCTTCCAGGAACCTTGGAATGTTGTTTTGACAAATTTTTGATTCCAAGCTCTGTTTGAGAGCAGATTTGGTTAATAGCAAGACTTCAGTCACTACCGATGCTGGTGTAGCATTGCTCACTACATACATGCCAAGGACCAGGAATTAAAGCTACTGATTTTATGAAGGAATTGCTGTGTGTTTTCTCGTTCTTTATTTAGACCCAGTGTTTGTGTGTATTTGTGCCTCTAAATGTTCTCAGCGAGTGTGACCAACGGATTGCTGAGATTGTCAGCTGTGCGGGCCCTTCAATCAGCTTCTTGTTGCTGTACAATCTGGCTCCTCTGTTCTTTTTGCAGCATGTTTAATTGGACTATGTGCATGAAAAGAAAAGGGAAACGCAGATAGGTGGCAATTCTTTTTTTTTTTCTCTTCACTTCTACTGGCTCCATTTCAGCAGTCAATCTGACCTCTCCTGAAGTTCCAAATCTAAAAATTGTCTGAACATGAATCTACTCTTTGGAGCTGACAAAAATTCGTCTGTTCAGGGAGGAGTCCACATCACCTCTTTTTAGAATTCTTTTCTCCCCGCGGGTGTGTGTGTGGTGCTTCAGGGGGCGGCTCCCTCCCCACCTCACTCCTTGGTTTGCTCACTCCCTTATGGGATGAATCAATGCTTCCAGAAACGCAGGGGCTTCCGAGGGGCTGCGGGAACAGTTACGTCCAAATGAACTCGTGCGTCCTAGCAGGGAGCGTGCAGACCACACCCCAGGTAAAAGGAAGGCTTTCCTTCCTGCTTTCGAGAACGTTGAAAGGCTGTGCGCTGTGGTGTTTGCTGCAAGAGGGTTTGTGAGAGAGATGCCCGGGTGTGGATAAATTTGACTGTGTCAAAATGAAATGTTATAGGCAGTTAGTGGAAAGGATGAGCAGATAGAGCAAAGCTGCTTACTGGCAACCAAAGAAGATGCTGAGGATGGTCCTTGGTGCAGTGTGAGCGCTGACACCCTGTCTTGTCTCTTCTCAACAAGAGGCTAGTGGCCATCTGTGAGTGTGGGTGTCAACCTCAGAGGAAGAGAACGTTTAGGGAAAGAGAAGGAAGGAAGGCATTGCTACTGGAAACCGAGCAAAGGGGCAGTCAGCCTGCATGGCATGGCGGAAAGCAGTTTCTTAAATTGTTAGTCGGCTGGCTGGTGAGAAGGTGACAGTCTCAGAGTTTCACGTGCTTGAAACCATATTTAGGGAAAGCTTTTCATCCTTTCAGCTCTAATTTCTATTATCAAACCAGTTTCCCAAGGATAAGAACTGAGATGTGTTTTTAAAACAACCCCGACAAAGGAAAGTGTTAATTGGCACTTAACCAGTGCAATGATATTAACATGCATCTGTTTCTGCTTTGTGTGGAAAATGATTTTTCATCACCATAGCGATTCATTTCTGGGCTCTTTGGAACTTGGCCACAGTATGCAGTAAACAGCAAAATTTTTCTTTTTCTTTCCTGAATAAGGGATTCAGCAGTCAACCAGCCTGTTGTATAGCAAAGCTAGTGTAATTTCAAATCCTTTCCAACTAAATTCTGTGCATCCTTGGTAGGATAAGAAGATGGTACAGAAACGTGATGAGAAGAGCCACATGCCAACATTGTACTCCCAGCTTAAAAGCAAATACCAAACCATTGCCCCTTTTTGAGGTTGATCTGAGGTATATGTGTGGACAGGAATTTATCTGTGATCTTCTGACAGTAACCTAGGAAGATGAATAAGCCTTCAGTACTATTGGGTTTTCCATTTTTAATGTTATTCTTGATGATATTATGTATTGGTTCAACTAAAAATCCTCAAAAAATGTTCTCTTTACCTGGTGAAGAAATTTTATGTAGGCTATGGTTATTTGCAGGAAAATACACCAATAAAGTAGAAGGAAACAATTTTACCTATTTTCAGTTGCTTTCATTGTCAACATATGGTTACTTTTAGAAATTCCTTCTAGGGCATCTTTCTAAAAGCACACCTTATTCATTGAAGCATCTGTGTTTATTGTACTACATTTCCATTTTATTCACTAAAATTGTAGCTATTAACCTTTAAAAAGTCAATAGTTTACAATGCATCAGTAGTGACGTTCCATTTGTATTTTGGGAACTTATATAGCAAGCCTTTTGGGGAAGTAAATTTTTGTCATTGTATGTGCTTTAGTAAATAAAACCATTTATTGTTAATAAAGGTGATACGTATTTTGTAACCACAGGGAAGTGAATTGAAGTCTTTCATACTTAGTGTTTAAATTTCATCTAGATAGAACCCAAAACAGACCTATAATCATTCTACAGGGAGATGAGGACAGGCCTACAGAACCTGAGGACACAGTCAGTTTCACCTCTTCTTTGACTCTTAAAGGGCTATCATTATTTCTTACCCAAATGAAATCCTGTGATAAATTATCTGAGCTACCCTCAGTGATTTCCTTGCTAAAACCTCTCTCCATCTGTCATGATATTGATGAGATTAGTCATGTAAAGAAACCTTCCTAGAAAAAAAATCCCTCTGGAAAGTGCCTTGTATTGTGCATCACTGATAAAGGCTACCGGGCTCCCTGAATCTCATGAGGGATCTCATGTCTCTTCCTACAAAGGAAAGCATTGCTTTATTATTTTTCAAGTGATAAGCTACAAACTGGGAATTGTGACCTGACTGCCACAGGGGAATAATGACAATTATTTGTAAAGGCAGAAAATAATATTTAAAAATGAAAGTTGGCTCAGAAGGATTTGCTGTGTAATTTTTATGCCCTGAGGAATATGCGTTGTTTCTAGAAGGCATGGCTGTTTTAGTTTTCTGGTTTGCTGTTCAGTTGCTAAGTTGTGTCCGACTCTTTGTGACCCCATGGACTGCAGCACGCCAGGCTGCCCTGTTGTTCGCTATCTCCCAAAGCTTGCTCAAACTCATGCCCATTGAGTCAGTGATGCCGTCCAACCATCCCATCCTCTTTGCCGCCTTCTTTGCCCTCAATCTTTCCCAGCATCAGGGTCTTTTCCAGTGAATTGGCTCTTTTGCGTCAGGTGCTTCAGCTTCAGCATCAGTCCTTCCAGTGAATATTCAGGACTGATTTCCTTTAGGATGGACTAGTTGGATCTCCTTGCAGTCCAAGGGACTCTCAAGAGTCTTCTCCAACACCACAGTTCAAAAGCATCAATTCTTTGGTGCTCGTCCTTCTTTAGGGTCCAACTCTCACATCCACACATGACTACTGGAAAAACCATAGCTTTGACTAGACAGACCTTTGTGGGTAAAGTGATGTCTCGGCTTTTTAATACGCTGTCTGGATTTCTTGTAGCTTTTCTTCCAAGGAGCAAGCATCTTTTAATTTCATGGCTGCAGTCACTGTCTGCAGTGATTTTGGAGCCCAAGAAAATGGTTACCAGAAAGTTACATCCTGCAGTAAATCATCCAGAGTTAGTTCATTAGACTCCCTATAGCTTGGTGAAATCTCTTGTAAGGATATCTAGTTATCTTTATTTGATTTTGTGTTCACACACAAATATCTGATTAACAGTCTCCTGTCCCTGGTGACCCTTGACCCTTGCCTTGTGCCGTGTTACCAGACTGTCTTCTCCAGCCCAGCCTTGCAGTCCCAGTGTGGCTTTTACTGTCACAGTTACAGTCTTGTCGGCATTCTTATCTCCCAGTTCCTTGACCTTCACAGGCTCAGTGCCTTTCCTGTTTTTTCATCTCAAATACTCAGCCTCAAGTCCATCGATTTATTATTTTCTGATGATAAGCTACAACCTGGGAATTGTAACCTGACTGCTATGGAGGAATAATGACAATTATTTTGAAAGGCAGAAAGTAATATTGAAAAATGATAGTTGGCTCAGAAGGGTTGGTGTGTGTATTTTTTATTCCTTAAGGAATATGCATTGTTTCTAGAAACCCTAATCCTAATTGTACCTGGTTATAAGCCTAGAACTTATAATCAGCTAGACTTACCATACTACTGAATCTCAATCTCTCTCTTGCATCCTATTCTGTGACCCTGCACCATTCTCCCAAACACCTACCATGCTTTCAAATCTGATTTCACAGCCATAGAGCCCACTAGTCTCTTAGAGTGAGGTCCCCCTTCTTCTTTGTCTACACTGAGCTCCCTGGCTGACCCTTTGCTTTTCTCTCATCGGTGCCCTCAATTTCCTGACATGCACAACATTCTTCTGCCAGAACCACCTCTGAACATCAGTTCTATAAATGCTACAGTTCACTTTCTCTGTTCCTATGATAGGCAGTTGAGCACCCCTGGAGAGATTATCCAACAACCAAGCAAATTGCTTTCACGGCAAATTCTTGGATTTACATTTGGGCTGGACTCTCCCAATAGCCTGCCGATCCTTTTATTATTTATGGTCTGGCCTCTTTCTTATTGCTGTCAATGATATTCCAGGCTTATTTTTCTCTTAAAATCCAATGTCACCTTGACTAGTTCTTCTTCAGCTACTGCACCGCTTAATGGTAGAGCCTGGATGGTTCAACCTGGGACCTCTTTTTTCCTGTTTGTGCCTGCATCCCTGGTGATCTCATTGGGTCTCATGGTTTTCAAAGCCATGTATAGGTTAACAACCCTAATAATTTTATCTCCAGCACAGACTCTCCTCTGAACTTTGTTTCTCTTATCCCCACATTTCCTCTTGGATGTATTTTTGTCATATCAAATTTGATATTTATTCTCAAACCAGTTCCGCCTCTTGTTTTCCTCACTTCTATGAAGACTGTCTCATATCTCTCAGTTATTCAGGTCAAAAACTTTGTCTGTCTTGACTCTTGTCTGCCTCTTGCATCTCACATCTAATTTTTCAGCAAATTCTAAGTTTTTCCTTTAAATTATAGCCAACCCAAGTTTTACCTATCACTTTTTCTCCTGTGGATTATTATTATACTAGTCTTCACAGCACTTAGCTCAATTGAAAATTCTACTTTTTTATTCTTTATTTTGCTTCCTGTCTCCCTCCCACTAGAATGGGTAGAGGTTTTGTTCATATCGCCAAGCCCTAAAATAAAGTCTATCACCTGGTAGGCATTTAATAAGATCTTGTTAAGTAAATGAAAGTGAAAGTATTATAGAAGGCAATGTAATCAAGTGAGGTTTGGTTTTAGTAGGAGTGGAGTAGAAGGACTGATGGTCCCATAAAAGGACAAAGATGTAGGTGGGTGACTAGGTGCTGTGATGAGGGGTTTGGGGGTTCTCTTCTGTTTGCTTCAGTTATCTCAGTGAAATGAGATTTCTCAGAATGGGGAAGAAGATGCAGGTGTTTGAAGAAAGCAGAAAAGATGTGAGCTTTCTATGTGTGTGGGAGAGTAAATGGGCTCTGGGACTATCAATGTGTAGTATGATTCCGCACATATGGATTAATGGCCGATATGTTTTTCTCTTACAGGTAGAGAAAAGCAGGGCAGGAATAGAGACGCAGATGTAGAGAATGGACATATGCATGTGGAGGGGGAAGAGTTGGGTGAGACGAATTGGGAGATTAGGATTGTCAGGTATACACTGCGTGCACTGCGCTCAGTCATGTCTGACTCTCTGCGACTCCAGGGACTGGAACCCGCCAGGCTCCTCTGTCCAGGGGATTTTCCAGGCAAGAGTACCGGAGTGGGTTGCCATTTCCTCCTCCAGGGGATCTTCCTGACCCAGGGATCGAACCCATGTTTCCTGCATTGGCAGGTGGATTTTTTTACCACCGAGCCACCTGGGAAGCCCGCGTATATACACCACACTGTGTAATGTAGAGAGCTGGTGGGAATGTGCACAGGAAGCTTGGCTGGGTGCTCTGTGGTGACCTAGAGGAGTGGGATCGGGGTGGAGTGTGAGGGCGGTCAGAGAGGGAGGGGATATATGTATGCACATAGCTGATTCACTTCCTTGCACAGTAGAAGCTGACACAACACTGTAAAGCAACCATAGTCTAATAAAGATATAGTGTGATTATAGAGTAGTGTGAAAGGACCTGCTTGAGGCTCAGAGCCATGAATCTTAAGTGAAACCAGCAAGCATGGTCCTGTAACTTTTCCCCCAGCCGCATTTACCTCTGTGGTGCAGGAGTAGAGTTGGTGGGGGTTAGATTGAATGAGCACCATGATTTACCCAAAGGGGCTGATGATGTGAGAGAAGGCAAGGCATTGGAGGGGTGTCCACAGGAGTAGTTGTATCAGACATTGAGACTGGCTAAAAAAAGGAATCTGGGAAAACTTACTGCTGGAAGGATCAGTAGACTTCCATTCTGATGGGTTCCCAGAAATGCTGGAGTTAGAGAACCGGAGGAATGATGTGGAAAGAAAAGAAGTGTTGGTCAGAGAGGGAAAACACTCCAAACTTATGGAAGGGTTGTGGCTACTGGTTGTTGCCAGGGATGTGAAGGGCAAGGAGGAGTAGAGGTCAGTGACATATGCTACTAGAAAAATTACCCATGGGATATCATATTGAGCATTATAAAGAGCATAGTGTTAGAAGGAGCAGAATTAACCCTAGAACTAAATCTTCAAAGAAAGAAGGTGTTGACTTGGTTGTGGGCAGATGACTGCAGCAGGGAGAGGTAGGTAGTGAATGGTGTTAACTGGTGCATGGCAGGAGCTTCAAACTTGGAGGTTTGCAGGGGTGAGGGAAGAAGAAGAATGGTCTGGAAGCTGTAAAGAGATCAAGGAGGACACTTATCCTACTTCTAGACCTAGTGGGAGAGCAAACAGTCTCTGAGAACTTCCCGGGAAGCAGAGTCCTTCAGAGGGACTGTGGCTTATTTAGGGCTGCAGCAGGCGAAGAGGAGGCTCAGGATGTGGAGGGCTGTGTGACGACCGCCTGAATTCCAGACGGTGAGGATGAAAAGTTTCCAAGAGCTGGAACTCTGCCTCTGTACACTGGAGCCAAATAGAAATGTAGAGACAGGGTTTTGGATGAAGGAGAAAGAATAGCTTTTATGCTTTGTCAGGAAAAGGGGGCCACAGCGGGCCAATGCCCCTCCCTGGAGGGGGTCACGAGGAGTCAGTGTTCAAGGAGCAGGGCGTGCTCAGCTCGTGGACATTCTTCTGATCGGTTGGTGGTGAGGTAATTTGGAGTCCACATCATTAACCTTCTGCTTCCAACCGGGCTGGGGTCTATGTGCTTGTGGGCAGCATGCAATTAACTCCTACCACCTGGTGAGGGTTTCAGTAGCTGCAAAACAGCTCAAAGAACATGGCTCAGAATATTATCTATAGTCCTTGAGGAAGAACTAAATGTCTTTGACTTTGTTTATTGGCTAAGCTGTGGTTATTTCGTCTTGCTTGACCGTTTTCCTTTTTTCTGCATTTTCTAGTTTCTCTGGTTAAATTTATTCTTTGACTGAAGTTTTTCTACAGGCAAAAAGCAGGTGGAGGGCATGAGTGGGGGGTCTATTCTGGGAAGGTCTCAGAGGGTCATGCTCAGTTACAAGTACAAGAAAGCAATAAAACTAGGGGTGTACCTGGCCCACAGGGATACGAGGATGGCTGGGTTTCTTGAGGGGCTGACGTGACCAGGGTTAAAGGGCATGTTGAGATAAGGCATACAGTGGTGGCGTGGCTAGAAGAGAGAAGGACATGGGAGGTCCTGCTGGGACCATTGCATTTCTTATGAAGAGCAGGGAGGGGGCAGCGTGGTAGTGTCACCTTGACTAGATGGGGTTAATTGCATCACAAATGTGGTTTATGTGCAAAATTGACTCCTGTCATTTTTTCCAGCTTCTCCCAGTGCCCCACAGTGGGATTCTTTCTGTATCTTCATTCATTTTCGCTGTTCACAGAGGAGGCTATATTCTTTCTGTTGTTTACTTTTATTTATTTATATTTTGGCCTCACTGTGCAGCATGCGGGATCTTAGTTGATCTACCAGGAATTGAACCTATGTCCCCTGCAATGGAAGGGCAGAGTCTTAACCTCTAGGCCATCAGGGAAGTCCCTGTTGCTTTGGTTTTTTTCTGCCTGTGTCCTCCAGGACCTAGTTCCACTTTCCTTCTTCCTGGCTCCTTCCCCAAGTCTACAGATGTCTTCATGTCTGTCCCGTTATAGACCAACAGAGGCATCTCTTTGACAGGACTTTCCTCTCTAACTTCTCTCCATCTCTCTTCCTACTTCTCATCCAACTTCTTGAAAGAGGAATCTCCAGCATCATCTTCTCTTGCCATCTTTCCATTCAGTCCTCCATCTGCCACTCTTGGATTTCTGTCCTGATCGCCAGGCTTGGGTCTTTTAAGACCAACGTCACCCATCTGACATTCTGACGTGATGATGTCATTCCCGATCACTTGGTTCTCATTGTCATTAGGGCAAAACCCAGGCTTGACCCACACACCGTGTTGTTTTCCATGCCTTCACTTTCTGGTTTCCTCAGCATGGGAGAGCCTTCTCTTCCTCTCCACCAGGACTTCAGTTCCAGGTGCTGCCTTTTATCGAGCTTCCCAGACTGAGCAGGCACCCAACCATCATTGCTTTTCCCTTCCTATTCTGTGCACACCATTTTCCTACTTGTGAGAGATCTATTAACTTTTCCCTGTTCGCTGTTGTATCTCTAGCTCCTGAGTGCCTGCCACATGGTAAATACTTAACAAAATAATTTTTGAATGAATAAAGAATGAATGAAAGAGAAGGTATATCCTTGAGAAGAGGCATTGGTATATTGATAGCCAGGAAAGTACATTTTCAGTTTTCCATTCACATTTTAGCCTTCTCATTAATAATGTATGTTCAAAGTTTCACACATGGTTGGTGATTATGAGTCAACTTGAACCTGCTAACTCAGGGTTAAATGGATGAAAGTCCTAGACCTCTGTGGCATCATCACAAACACAGCATCCGGTCTGTATTGAAACTGACTTTCATCCATGTTAACTTGTAGCATTCCAGCAGCTCAGCTTGTCAACCTACTATTCTGTTGCCATGTCCTACAGTAAGATCTTCCTGGGGTTGTATTTCTTTCACTGATAAATATTTTCATAAAAAAAGGATCAGATACACTATGAATACTTTAATAGATGTTCTCTTTGGCAACTATACACATGGTCACAGGATGGTAGTCAGTTTATCAAAATAAACAAGATAAATACCATAATATGTAGAAAGTAAAGTCAAGATAAACCTTTGATAAGACTGAAAGTCTAATTTATTACGTGTCTCATAGGTCTCTTCTGGTGATTCTGAAGCCAAACCTCTGATCTTCACATTTGTCCCCACTGTCAGAAGACTGCCAACCCACTCCCAGTTGGGTGACACCTCTAAATACATTGTTAAAATTCCTGAGGAGCCAAGTGATAAGACTCCAGAAATTGTAAATAGGGTAGGATTATTTTTATTATTTTTATGTCAAGTAATTAACATTAAAGTATCCATAATAATGACATGAAAATCTGTATGAATGTTTATTTTCTCTACTTATAGTGAGATAACTGGGAAATCTAAGAGTGGCTAAAAATATAATTATGTAATAGGTACTTCAATGTTATCAAATCTCAGGTTTTCTACAATAAGTTATTCCCAACTCTTTTGATTTGACACCCTCTTGTTTGCTGTTCACGTGATATATTATGCCTCCTGGCACCTCCCCTCCCAGATGTATCTTAAAATAAAAAAAACAAAATTTTTTGCAAAGTTTGAATTTATCTTTAAAGGCTATTAGATAAAGAGTGAGGTGCTATTTTATGTGTAATAGATTAACAATATTAAAAATATAATATTCAATGCTTAGGGCACTTGTAGACCTATTGGCATGCTCACACTTTGCTGCTAGTTTTGTGAATTTGTACAATTTTGGTTGAAAAACCCTTATCCACATCATACAACTTTTCATAACCTTTCAATTATCTAACTGGAAACATATACCAGAGAAATAGTACAGAAGAAAATAAGTATTATGTAGGAAAATAATTAGGGAAAAATAAAAAGAGCCTAATATCTAACAATCAGAGAAAATCTAAGCATCTGATAGCATCACCTTGACTAATTATAATGATTATTTAATTTTATGGAACATGTTAATCTTATCATGTTAAATGATACAATAGATTATAAAATTATATTTATACCCAATTATACTTATCTAAAGTGAACCAAGGCTGAAAATGAAGTTAAACAAAAAAGTAAAAATTACTTGTGTGAAAATAATGACTTTTTAGGTAAAACCCTTTTCTCTTTAAAACGTATTTTAATACTGTCCTCTTATAAAAAAATGTTACTGGGTGAATTTTCTGGTATTTTTGAGCCAACTTTGTAAGAAATAAAATTATCTGATTCTACTTGTCTATATGAAAGCATCTTATCTAGCAAGTAGTAACATATCCATGAGCCTGGGACTTATTTCAAAAACTATTGTGAGAAGAAATTATTCAGAGAAATTCTGAAAGCTTCATAAGACACTTCTGGGAAGTTTCTCTCTAACAGTACTGAAGTATGTACAATATATTCAAGGGATCCTTTGTGATTAGGTGCTCTGAGTTCCTGAGACTATAGACGTATGAATCAATCCTGGTTGCAGATCTCCAAAGCTTCCTAAGCTAATGATATTCATCTGCAGATGGCAATGGTACCTACAGAACCACATCTTTAAAAGAGTAAACATTTTTATTCCTATTTTTTAAGCAGTTCAATATGATAATACAGCAGGGTAAATAATCCCTCATTCTTTGTATATTTAAAAACTATTTACTTGAACACATGCTGTGGATTCTGGATGAATAAAGTCAACTCATAACTTATTTGTTATTGGAAAGATAGATAATGAAAAAATCAAAAAACATATAATAAAACCTTGGGTGGTAAGAAATGCTGTAAAAAATACATCAGAATAAACAAATAGAGAATGTTGGACTGTGGGAACAGGGAGTTTTTGTAGATCGTTAATAACATTTTCAAAAATGAGTTCAAACAGCTCTTTAGTTATTCTGTTAACTTTCCATCATAAGCAATTTGTCTTTGAATCCTTCTGTTTTTAATTTAAGCTTCCTTCTAATTTGGGTTTTGTTACTATATGTGATGTGTTAGCCGCTCAGTTATGTCCAAGTCTTTGCAACCCCATGGACTGTAGCATACCAGGCTCCTCTGTCCATGGAATTCTCCAGGCAAGAATATTGGAGTGGGTTGCCCTTCCCTTCTCCAGGGGATCTTCTTGACTCAGGGATTGAACCCGGGTCTCCTGCATTGCAGGCAGATTCTTTACCGCCTGAGACACAAGGGCCTTTGTTACTACATCAATTAATATGTGAAATGATCACTCTCAGAAAAATCCAAATCAGAGGCAAAGTATGTTTTATCTTGACTATGTCATCATCAGCTGAAAAGTGTGGTCTGGTGGTATGAATTTGACTCCTATTCATCAATTATTTAATTATTCTATCTTCATTCACACAACACATAATGCATATTAGCAAACATTAAATTGATGACCATAGGTGACATTTAGCTTATTTTAGCTTATTTAATATCTTTATCTTTCTATTTTGAAATAATGTTAGACTTAGAGAAATGTTGCAAAAAAAAATAGTGGCTCAGTGGTAAGGAATCTGCCTGCCAAGCAAGAGATGAGGGTTTGATCCTTGGGTCAGGAAGATCCCCTGGAAAAGGAAATGGCAACCCACTCCAGTGTCCTTGCCTGGGAAATCCTGTGGACAGAGGAGCCTGGCGGGCTACAGTCCATGTGGTTGCCATGGTCGGACCCAACTTAGCAACTAACAACAACAGCAACAACAACAATGCTTATCGAAACCAAGGAAATTAGTATTGGGTCTTTTAAACATAGTCTTGGTACATTAAACATAGCAATGGTACATTGCTGCTACCATTTAAGAAAAAAGATGCTTTGGTAGCCTGAGAAAACTATCTAATTCCTGGTCTTGTAAACCTCCTATGGGTTTATAGAAAACTGAATGGGAAAATATTTAGGATTATAAATCAAAAATAAAATGACAGTAGAAAACACTTTATACTAAAAATATCTTTTTTGGTGTTCTATTCATGAGTTCTTCCCATAGGCTTGGGTTATTTTGTCTGAATGTCTGCATTTTGTTCCAATTTTACTGTTCTTCTCAGACTTTTAGAGGAATGCATATTGTTTTAGAACCTTTCAATGGGATTTCATTTCCTGCCCCCAGCTTATGCAGGATATACAAGTTTTGCTTGACTATTAACTAAGCCCATGATTGACCAGGTCCCATTTGTTTTGTGAATGTCTTTATGGAAAACATTGCCCTCATCCTCTCTTTCTAAAAAGTCACATGAAAATTTATTTGAAAGCATGTTTGTTTGTTGACGTTAATTCTGAGTCCTAAATTACTTAGGTTTGGACCACGACATACAAGTGACTTATTAAAAGTAAGCCATTAACTTCAACCCAAACTCTCCTATGCCAGCTTGATTTGGGGATATATTTGTAAAATATTTTGTCCTTGAAGAATATAAGCAGGTCAAGTGTTTAAGAATACCTGTAGAAAAGAAGCATTTATCAAAGCAACATCAGCTCTTATGTTTCTACATTTATTGCAGTTTGATTCCAATGAGTACTTGACCTTGAATGTTGGGAGCCAACAGGAGAGAGAACGAGGAACGCTGACTTGCCCTTCAGAGGTCAAGGACAAGGCTTCCCAAGAAAGGGAATTTAAAGCGAACAAACCTCAAGGAATGCAGCAAAGTGACCTCTTCAAAGCAGAATATGTCTTTATTGTGGACTCTGAGGGGGAGGAGGAAGCCCCGAGCAGAAAAGGTGACCAGGGACCCCCGGTGGGGACAGGCCCCCCGGCTGCTCGGCCCACATCTCTTGCTGTCTCCTCCAGCCTGGGCTCTGATGTGGTGCGCCCCAAAACTCGAGCGGCAGACCTCCAGGCCCCGTCGCATCCTGAAAGGCCTCAGGTGATGGCTCCTCAGCAAAGACATGGGCAGGTAGGTTTTTCTTCTTGTCAGTAAGAAAAAAATGTTTCATATTCCTTGTCTGCAAAGGCCTTCTGTTTACTGAAGGCATCGAGGCATACAAAACTCTCAAGGAAAAAAATCATTAAAAAACTGAAATCCCAAGATCACCAATCATCAGTGTAAATGAAGATAATAAATTTATAAGGATTATATAAATTAAACTTTGAATTGGCTGAAGAGAACATGTAAAATGTTTAGCTGGAGTGGATTTGGGTGAATATTAACTCTTCCTTTTGAAAATGCTTGAATAAGGTCAGTAAAGGGAATTTCTTAGAGTGCTTGTTGGGCTGGGTGCATCAAGACGCACATTTCAAAGATGAGATGTGATATGACATGTAGATATCAACTAGATATGACATGTAGACACGTGACTTTTAAACTAGTAAAACAGGAGTAAAAGGATACACTAGGAATAAGAGTATGTAAGGAAAATCATTCCCTCCTGTGTGTCTTAAGGGAAATATTGACTGTGTTCCTGGAAACCACCATAAGCAGGGCTGGCCTCAGTGATCTGGAAGGCTCAGTTGTGTCCGACTCTTTGCGACCCCATGGACTGCAGCACGCCAGGCTTCCCTGTCCATCACCAACTCCTGGAGCTTATTCAAACTCATGTCCATTGAGTCGGTGATGCCATCCAACCATCTCATCCTCTGTCGTCCCCTTTTCCTCCTGCCCTCAATCTTGCCCAGCATCAGGGTCTTTTCTGATGAGTCAGCTCTTCGCATCAGGTGGCCAAAATATTGGAGCTTCAGCTTCAGCATCAGTCCTTCCAATGAACACCCAGGACTGATCTCCTTTAGGATGGACTGGTTGGATCTCCTTGCAGTCCAAGGGACTCTCAAGAGTCTTCTCCAACACCACCGTTCAAAAGCATCAGTTCTTCGGCACTCAGCTTTCTTTCTAGTCCAACTCTCACATCCATACATGACTACTGGAGAAACCATAGCTTTGACTAGACGGACCTTTGTTGGCAAAGTAATGTCTCTGCTTTTTACTATGCTATCTAGCTTGGTTGTAGCTTTTCTTCCAAGCAGCAAGCATCTTTTAATTTCATGGCTGCAGTCACCATCTGCAGTGATTTTGGAGCCCAAAAAAGTAAAGTCCGTCACTGTTTCCATTGTTTCCCCATCTATTTGCCGTGAAGTGATGGGACCAGATGCCATGATCTTCGTTTTCTGAATGTTGAGTTTTAAGCCAACTTTTTCACTCTCTTTCACTTTCATCAAGAGGCTCTTTAGTTCCTCTTCGCTTTCTGCCATAAGGCCGGTGTCATCTGCATATCTGAGGTTATTGATATTTCTCCTGGCGATCTTGTGCTTGTGATTCCAGCTTGTGCTCTATCCAGCCTGGCATTTCACATGATGTATTCTTCACATAAGTTAAATAAGCAGGGTGACAATATACAGCCTTGATATACTCTTCTCCCAATTTGGAACCAGCCTGTTGTTTCATGTCCAGTTCTAACTGTTGCTTCTTGACCTGCATACAGATTTCTTAGGAGGGAGGTCAGGTGGTCTGGTATTTCCATCTCTTTAAGAATTTTCCACAGTTTGATCCCACCACAAAATTTAGCAGCAAGATTGAATGGTTCCTTTAATGTGGAGAGTCTTTGATGTAGTAGGAGACCCATTATCTGTGATGGCAGGAAAGAAGGAGGTGGAAGGGGGAATTTTGAAGGGAAAACAAAAATAGGATGACTGGCTATTTGTTGTCAGGAAGTTATCAGAAGACTTTGACAAAGCAGAGAATGTCAGGAATGCAGAGGCTGGCTTGGCTTTGGGAGTGAAAAATGAATGGATGAAGAGTTCTCTGTGACAGTGAGCGTGAGTGAGTATCACGATGTCCTGTTTAGAGTCTTCTAGACCAGGTATTTGCAAGCTGCCTAACGTAGCTGGAAGAACATGTTTATTGGTGAGTTGGCCTTTTGGTCCTACTAGGACCTCTGCAAAACTGTAGGGAAGGCATTTTTTTTTTATCTCTGTTGCCACATCTTTATTTTTGCAGCCTTCATTGACTTCCTGATGATGTATTTGTGCCACTTAAATCATCCAGTATCCTCATAGCACCTTTGGGTGATAAAAGATTCTCACTGCAGTACCACTGTCCAGACTATTGGACTAAAACATTTATTTCTTCTTGAACTTTTTTCTTAGCTAGTTGTTGGAAAAATTCTAATGATCTAATTAAACATATTCTCGTAAGTAGTGATAGGCTTAAATGTTTCTTTCTTGCCTCAGGAAAGATGATGAAAGAAGCAAGTTGTTGATGTAGAAGCTTCCATAGTCAGTGGAGGGTAGTTTAATGTGGACTTTTGAAGAACATGTAAACATGATGATACCAAATATAAATTAGGGAAAACATTCTTAATGAAGCAATGTTTAGATTTTTAATTTATCCTTTTCCTCAACTGCTGTATTTCTACTTCTGAGTTGGTCATTTATTTTGTTTTTATGTTACCTAATATATAGACTGCAAACTAGAGACAAAAACACACATTTGGGATCTTTTTCAGGGGGCCAAAATAAGTTAGTTAAAAGTAGGTTACAGTCATTAAAGCTCCAAATGAAAAGGCATAGCTCAGCCTGATTCATTAGTGGTGGCTGAGTGTTATGATTACTACAGATGGAGGAAACCTGAGTCCTAAAGTGTTTGTGAATAGCTGTTGTCTTGGGTTCCATTTCCTATAATAATCCATTGGAGTGATGAAGAGCAGATTATCATGAAATAAAAATAAGATGACTGTTACTGACAAATATAAACCAAACAGAAGTGGCCAGAGCATCAGAGAAGGCACTCTGAGAACTGAATGTAGCCAGTGTGTTAGTGGTAGTCACTCAGTTGTGTTCAGCTCTTTGCGACCCCATGAACTATAGCCCATTAGGCTTCTCTGTCCATGGAATTTTCCAGGCAAGAATACTGGAATGAGTTGCCATTCCTTTCTCCAGGGAGTCTTCCTCACCCAGGGATTGCACCCAGGTTTCCTTCATTGCAGGCAGATTCTTTACTCTCTAAGCTACCAAAGAAGCCAATGTAGCCAGTGGTGGTTTAGCCACTCAGTCGTCTCCACTCTTACAACCCCATGGAGTATAGCCTGCCAGGCTCCTCTGTCCATGGGGACTCTCCAGGCAAGAATACGGAGTGTGTTGCCATACCCTCCTCCAGGGGATCCTCCTGACCCAGAAATCGAACCCGGGTCTCCTGCACTGAGGCAGATTCTTTACCGACTGAGCTCTGAGGGGTGCCCAGTGTAGCCAGTAGTTGAAGCTTAATGTAAAAAGCCTAAGGATTATCCCATGGTTGGATTACCTGATGCCAACAACATCAGTTTTTCAATCAGAGAGGCAGTTGATTAAGTGTATTTCTGGTCTACTTGGTAAAAATGAATCCGTGTATTGTGTAATTTATGAAGTTATTCCTAAAAATATGTACTTAATGCCTAGTCTGGCCTTTAACCTTTCTATTACCTAGCCTTGATGTCATTTTCTGTCCACATCAAGTGCTTCTATTCTTCAGCACTCCTGAACTGTCATCATAGCACACGCATCACACCTTTGCATCCCTGACCTTTGATCCTTCTGTGTGGGGTTCTGCTCTCTTCCCAGCCCACCCTCATGTAACCTCAGCTACCTGAAACCGGAAGCCCAGCCCAAGCAGCACCTTTTCCAAGAGACATTCGCTTTGAAGAGGATTTAGTTTCTTTCCTACATCTTTGTAATTTTCCTTGTAGTTTGTAGTATTTTTAGAAAATCTCCAATATAATTCCTTTTCTCCTGATTCTAATAATGGATTTTATCTTTCTCAATAGGCTGAGAGCAATTTAAAGTCAAGGGAAGGTCTGTTTCTTGTTCATTTCTGTATCTGTAGCACTTCCTGGAGTGTCTTGCATATACATGAGGTTCAGATGGTGTATAAAAAACAGAAATATTTCAAAGTTCGTATCTTTGAAGTCCTTGCTCAGATATTAACTCCTTTATGAAGCCTGCTTTGGTTCCTTTAGTGAAAGCAAACGCTCCTTCAAGATAATTCTAGTAGCTTTTTCTGTCCATCTTCTATAATAATGATCCTATTGCAATGTGTATGTAACTGTTTAGGTTCATGCCTTATCTTGCCTAGCAGATTGTAAAGTGTTTAAAAGGAACGTTCACCTTGAATCCATTTTTATTAATCACTTTGTTCCCTACAGTGGCTGCTATATCACCTTGAACATAGTCAGTGTAAATATTGGGTTGAGTGTATTTTGTGTTCCAAATGTTTCTGCTGAAGTGGCATGTTTAGGTAAAAGTACTTTATGTTATCCATTCATCTTTCGATGGGCATCTAGGTTGCTTCCATGTTCTAGCTATTGTAAATAGTGCTGCAATGAACAATGGGATACATGTGTCTTTTTCAATTTTGGTTTCTTCAGGGTATATGCCTAAGAGTGGGATTGTTGGGTCATACGGTGGTTTTACTCCTAGTTTTTTAAGGAAGTGGTACATAGACACAATGGAATATTACTCAGCCATAAAAGGAGCACATTTGAGTCAGTTCTGATGAGGTGGATGAGCCTAGAACTTATTATACAGAGTGAAGTGAGTCAGAAAGAGAAAGATAAATATCATATTCTAACATACATATATGGAATCTAGAAAAATGGCTCTGAAGAATTTATTTACAGGGCAGCAATGGAGAAACAGACATAGAGAATAGACTATGGACATGGGGAGAGGGGAGGAGAGGGTGAGATGTATGGAAAGAGAAACGTGGAAACTTACATTACCACATGTAATATAGATAGCCAATGGGAATTTGCTGTATGGCTCAGGAAACTCAAGGGCTTCCCTTGTGGCTCAGCTGGTAAAGAATCTGCCTGCAATGCGGGAGACCTGGGTTCAGTCCGTGGGTTGAGAAGATCCCCTGGAGAAGGGAGAGGCTACCCACTCCAGTATTCTGGCCTGGAGAATTCCATGGACTGTATAGTCCATGGGGTCGCAAAGACTCGGACATGACTGAGCGACTTTCACTTTCAGGAAACTCAAACGGGGGTTTTGTATCAACCTAGAGGGATGGGATGGGGAGGGAGATGGGAGGGAGGTTCAGAAGGGAGGGGATATGTGTATGCCTATGGCTGATTCATGCTGAGGTTTGACAAAAAACAACAAAATTCTGTAAAGCAATTATCCTTCAATAAAAAAATAAATGAAAAAAATACCTTATGTTAAAAATCATTAAAGACTGTAATTTTAAAACATTAAGTCAAAAGTAAAAAAGTTATATCTGCAGTTGAATCAAAATCCCCTCAAATAAAATTCAGAATGATCTTAAAAGTTAATTTCATGAATGTTGGTGTAGACTTCTAAGAAAGTCTTGTCCAGGGATAGGATGAGACTTAAAAAGAGAGGTGAATATGGATACATGAAAACAGAAGGGTTTATCTGAAAATCCTATGATAAAGTCTGGAGCAAAGGCAGTGACTATGGGAACAAAAAGGGGGACTTTGTGGCATAGAATGAACTGAATTTGCTCCTTGACAATACATAGAGAAAAATATACGATGAATGAAATTTGTAACCAAGGAAATTGAATGAATGCTGGCATTAATGAGAAAAGAATAACAGGTCTTGGGAGGGGATAGGAAGAGATGAGACATCTGATGTTGAATTTGAGATGCCTGATGGTACAGCATGATGCTATCTAGAAAGAGGCTAGGAATACTAATATGAATCTGGACATGGGAGGAAGATGGGAGACTGGAGGTATTTGCCACATAAGCTGAAGCTATGAGAGTGGAATTGTTTACTCATGGAAAGAATGCAGCACAGGAAGACACAGGATATGAGATACGACACAGTAAAGTATAAAGAACCTGAGAAAGATGAGAAGCAAAGAAAGAGGCTGAGAGGGAACCGAAAAAGTTGGAGAAGGGGGTTTCATGCAGGGAAAGCTAAAGAGACTTTCAACAGAAAAAATTATAAACAAGGCCAAGAAAGTAAAATATACAAACATGAATTAATCAGTCATTTTAAGGTATCTCAATAATGTTTTCTTTATTAAACTCAAGTGAATCTGGTATCAATTACATCCATTTGGGAACACAAAATACCAACCCGTGAAAGAACATTCTGGCAGCATGACATGTTCTTAGCACGAACATGGAATTATCACCCAGGAAACACATGGTTCTCTCACTTTGATGTCAGGAGACCACCTGAAGCAGGCAGCTTTCCTCGCCAACTTTGTACTTTCATATTTTCTAGCTGCTTGCCAGATTTTCTTACTGTGCAGCAGCAGGTAATTCTGCCAAGTGGGACAGTCAGGTTAATATTTGCTCCTGATTGATTTAGAGAAGATTAGAAGCTAAGAGATCAAGAGGGCAAGATCAAAGGGAAGGGAAAGATCAGAAGGCCTTTTGCTGATAGAACTGGAGGTGAAGTCCTAGGGGCCCCTGTGGGAAGCTATGGCCCCTGCAAGGAAAGGAGGGGCTTTCTCCTCTTTGACTATTATTAAAACTAGAAGATTTGTGGGGATGGAGGCAGGCATGTGGGGGTCTGACCTGGCCACTGTCTCAATCTGGAATATGGGAACCTTCTGCTTCCCCAGGTGCAAGCCTGGAGCCTAGTCCCTGTTACCTGCTTGGACACACACCTAATCTGGGAGTGGGAATGAGGTTGCCCAGCATCTGACCAGCTCTTCTCTGAAGGGCTTCCTGGTGCTTTCTATTCAAATATTATTCTAGAACATGGTTTATGAAAAAAACATATAACACACAATAGAAAATATTATAAATATAATGCAAGTCAAATAAAACACAGAACAAAGCCAAATAAAGTAGGGCCCTCCAAGTCCATTAAATATACACATTAGGAAGTCATTGGATGACCTTGATGGGAGCAGTGAGGGTGGGGTAATGGGCAGAAATCAAGCTGAAGAGTGGATAAGTGGTGAGGAAAGGGGGGTCATGCTTTGGAGAGATGGTATGAAAAAGCAAAAATGAGACTGGCAATTTATAGTCATGTCCATCTGGGTAGTGACTTGAAATTGTAAACGTTAGTATCCTCCTTTGAAGAATGGAGTGGTTCTGTCAACCTTCCTTGTGAGGATTGAATGAGATCATCTATACAGGCTAGAATAGTTCCTAGCCTATGGTGCATTCTCAGGAATGACTCACTGTATTTAAAAAGTTAGAAATGGCAGCATGTTCGGGGCATAGCGTAAGGACCATGGGTGGAGGGAAATTTTTTATATATTGGTTCAAACACAGTTTGGATGTCAGAATTTAAGAAAGGATATGAAACATAAGGTCAGAAGAACCGAGGGAAATTTTTTATATATTGGTTCAAACACAGTTTGGATGTCAGAATTTAAGAAAGGATATGAAACATAAGGTCAGAAGAACCAATGGTGGTCAAATAGAGGAGGCTCTTATAACAAATTCTGGGAAATTTGGATATTGGCACACATATTATTGTAATTAAGAGACGATTTTAATCGTGGAAAAGAGATTCTGGAAAATCATTTGGACAGGCATTATACATAGAAACCTTTCTTATAGTCCTAGGCCTTTATTTTACACTGAAATACCCTGTTCATATCAGCACATTATATCAGAATAGCCTTTCTATGTCTCTCTTATCCCAGTAGATTTCTGAGCCCTGTGAAGACAAAAAATCTTCTCACCTTCTTATCCCTATCACGAACCCTCATGCCTGGGACGCTATAGGTGCTTAGAAAGTGTCTGATGGATGAGTGAATGAATGATCCTTCTTTTCCCATGACCCTGCTCTCTGGCCTTCCTAAACCCACTGGACATGTATTTCCTCATTCCTGCATGAAGGTAACATGCCAGGCTTTAGACACTAGGGAAGTCAACTTAAAAAAAACATAGTATCTGCCTTCAAGGGGCTTGGAAAACAGATGCAACCTGAAAACGATGACAGTGAAAGGTGATATATTCAAGGAAGAGTGACGCATCTAGAGGGAGGAGGCCTAGATCAGCCTGGACTACCAGGAAGGGTTCACATTTGTGTGCGTTGAAATGTGAAAGATGAGTCAAAGTATTCTTGGCTGACCTCCAGGGCCTGGGCATTCCAGGCAGTGGGAACAGCCAGGGCAGTACTGACACCTAAGGAGAGGGTAGAAAATAGAAGGAACTAAGAGCTCATCAAATATCTTAGGAAATACACTGGGAGAGTGATGAAATACAGGCCACAGATAAACAGTTTTGAAAAGGAGGATACGACTGGAAGCCAGATTCTGTAGAGAAATCAGAAGAGATAAGGGATTCAAGTGACTGTGGAGTTTAAGGAAAAAATACACCATTGTAAACATTGCTGATGGCAGATTCTGTGGAAGAGCATGGGTAAAAGCTGTTAAGAATCAGGGGGAAAGTATTACTTTCCTATTGTTGCATAACAGATTATCATAAATTTAGTGGCTTTAAAAAAACACCTACTTATTTTCTCCAGATTTTTGTAGATCTGAGGTCTGGACACAGCTGAGCTGGGTCTTACAAGTTTGAAACCAAGATGTCAAGTTCATCTCATCTTCAGGCTCTTCTAGGGAAGTGTCTGCCTCTAAACTCCCCCGTGTTGTTGGCAGAATTCATTCCCTTGAGGATGTAGAATTCATGGCAGCTGGCTTCATAAAGCTAGCAATAAAGAGAGTTTGGTACTTTGATTGCTAGCACTTGGAACCTCTTTTAAAGGGCCCACTTGATTAGTATTACCAAGTCCAAGCTCTCACTGCTTGTGATATATCAGGTCAATAAATTGAGAGAAGAGTTGTTGGGGCATGAACTAGCAACTTTATTCAGAAAGCTAGCAGACTAAGGGTCATGGTGGAGAGTTCTGTAAAATGTGGTCCACTTTAGAAAGGAATGCCAAACCATTTCAATATTCTTGCCTTGAGAACCCAATGGACAGTATGAAAAGGCAAAAAGATATGACACTGAAAGGTGAACTCCCCAGGTTGGTAGCTACCCAATATGCTACTGGAGGAGAGTGGAGAAATAATTCCAGAAAGAATGAAGAGATGGAGCCAAAGTGAAAACAATGCCCAGTTGAGGTTGTAACTGGTGATGGAAGTAAAGTCCGATGCTGTAAAGAGCAATATTGCACAGGAACCAGGAATGTTAGGTCCATGAATCAAGGTTAATTGAAAGTGATCAAACAGGAGATGGTAAGAGTGAATATTGACATTTTAGGAATTAGTGAACTAAAATGGACTGGGATGGACGAATTTAACTCAGATGACCGTTATATCTACTACTGTGGGCAAGAATCCCGTAGAAGAAATGGAGTAGCCCTCATAGTCAACAAAAGAGTCTGAAATCCAGTACTTGGGTGCAGTCTCAAAAACAGCAGAATTATCTGTGTTCGTTTCCAAGGCAAACCATTCAATATCACAGTAATCCAAGTCTATGACCCAACCATTAATGCTGAAAAAGCTGAAGTTGAGCAGTTCTGTGAAGACCTATGAGACCTTCTAGAACTAACACCCAAAAACAAACAAACAAAAAAAGATGTCCTTTTCATCATATGGGACTGGAATGCAAAGGTGGGAAGTCAAGAGATACCTGGAGTAACAGGAAAGTTTTGCCTTGGAGTACAAAGTGAAGCATGGCAAAGGCTAACAGAGTTTTTCCAAGAGAGTTCACTGGTCATAGCAAACATCTTCTTCCAACAGCAGAAGCGATGACTCTACACATGGACATCACCAGACGATCAATACCAAAATCAGATTGATCATATTCTTTGCAGCCAAAGATGGAGAAGCTCTATACAGTCAGCAAAAGCAAGGCTGGGAGCAGACCGTGGCTCAGATCATGAACTCCTTATTGCCAAATTCAGACTGAAATTGAAGAAAGTAGGGAAAACCCATAGACCATTCAGATATGACCTAAATCAAATCCCCTACGATTATATAGTGGAAGTGACAAATAGATTCAAGGGATTAGATCTGATAGAGTGCCTCCTGGATGGAGGTTTGTAACACTGTACAGGAGGCAGTGATCAAAACCATCCCCAAGAGGAAGAAATGCAAAAAGGCTAAATGGTTGTCTGAGGAGGGCTTACAGATAGCTGAGAAAAGAAGAGAAGTGAAAAGCAAAGGAGAAAAGGAAAGCTATATCTATCTGAATGCAGAGTTCCAAAAATAGCAAGGAGAGGTAAGAAAGACTTCCTCAGTGATCATTGCAAGGAAATAGAGGAAAACAATAGAATGAGAAAGACTAGAGATCTCTTCAAGAAAGTCAGAGATACTAAGGGAACATTTCATGCAAAGATGGGCTCAGTAAAGGAAAGAAATATTATGGACCTAACAGAAGCAGAAGATATTAAGAAGAGGTGGCAAGAATACACAGAAGAACTATACAAAAAAGATCTTCATGACCCAGATAACCACGATGGTGTGATCATTCACCCAGAGCCAGTCATCCTGGAATGTGAAGTCAAGTGGGCCTTAGGAAGCATCAGTACGAACAAAGCTAGTGGAGGTGATGGGATTCCAGTTGAGCGATTTGAAATCCTAAAAGGTGATGCTGTGAAATTGCTGCACTCAATATGCCAGGAAATTTGGAAAACTCAGCAGTGGTCACAGGACTGTAAAATGTCAGTTTTCATTTCAATCCCAAAGAAAAGCAATGCCACAGAATGTTCAAACTACTGCAGAATTGCACTCATCTCACAGGCTAGCAAAGTAACGCTCAAAATTCTCCAACCAGGTTTCAACAGTTTGTGAGCCAAGAACTTCCAGATGTTCAAACTTGATTTAGAAAAGACAGAGGAACCAGAGATCAAATTGCCAATATCCATTGGCTGATAGAAAAAGCAAGAGAATTACAGAAAAATATCTACTTTTGCTTCATTGACTACACTAAAGCCTTTGACTGTATGGATCACAACAAGCAATGGAAAATTCTTAAAGAGATAGGAATACCAGACCACCTTACCTGCCTCTTGAGAAACCTGTATGCAGGTCAAGAAGCAACAGTTAGAACCAGACATGAAACAATGGACTGGTTCCAAATCGGGAAAGGAGTACATCTAGGCTTTATATTGTCACCCTGCAATGGCACCCCACTCCAGTACTCTTGCCTGGAAAACCCCATGGATGGAGGAGCCTGGTAGGCTGCAGTCCATGGGGTCGCTAGGAGTCGGAGACGACTGAGTGACTTCACTTTCACTTTTCACTTTCATGCATTGGAGAAGGAAATGGCAACCCACTCCAGTGTTCTTGTCTGGAGAATCCCAGGGACGGGGGAGCCTGTTGGGCTGCCGTCTATGGGGTCACGCAGAGTTGGACACGACTGAAGCGACATAGCAGCTTATTTAACTTATATGCAGAATACTTCATGTGACATGCCAGACTGGAGGAAGCACAAACTGGAATCAAGATTTCCAGGAGAAATATCAATAACCTCAGATATGCAGATGACACCACCATTATGGCAGAAAGTGAAGAAGAACTAAAGAGCCTCTTGATGAAAGTGAAAGAGGAGAATGGAAAATCTGACTTAAAACTCAACATTCAGAAAGATAAGATCATGGCCTCTGGTCCCATCACTTCATGGCAAATAGATGGGGAAACAATGGAAACAGTGACAAACTTTATTTTCTTGGGCTCCAGATGGGAGCCCTGCAGATGGTAACTGCAGCCATGAAATTGAAAGACGGTTGCTCCTTGGAAGAAAAGCTATGACCAACCTAGACAATGTGCTAGAAAGCAGAGACATTACTTTGCTGAAAAATGTCCATCTAGTCAAATCTATGGTTTTTCCAGTAGTCATGTATGGACGTGAGAGTTGGACCATAAAGAAAGCTGAGCACTGAAGAAGAATTGATGCTTTTGTACTGTGGTGTGGGAGAAGACTCTTGAGAGTCCTTTGGATTGCAAGGAGATCCAACCAGTCCATCCTAAAGGAAATAATTCCTGAATATTCTTTGGAAGGACTGATGCTGGAGCTGGAGCTCCAACACTTCGGCCACCTGATGCAAAAACCTGACTCATCGTAAAGACTCTGAAGCTGAGAAATATTGAAGGCAGGCAGAGAAGTGGATGGCAGAGGATGAGATGGTTGGATGGCATCACCAACTCAATGGACGTGAGTTTGAGTAAGCTGCAGGAGTTGGTGATAGACAGGGAAGCCTGGTGTGCTGTAGTCCATGGGGTCGCAAAGAATCAGACATGAGTGAGCGACTGAACTGAACTTAACTGAGCAGACCAAGAAGATGGCAAACCACTGTTCCAAGGAACCATCGTCCCCAAGTTAGTATTCAGTTTTTTTTAAATCAATACTAAAAAGAAAGAAGTGTGGTTAGTTGTTGCAAACTTCTTGGTGTTGGAATCCTTTTTTCTTGCAGCTGTCCATATAGGTCAGGCAATGATGTTCCTATAAACTGCCAACAAGACAGATGTTATTCTCTGTTCTGCAACTTTTTATCTCTCTAAGAATGGGAAAGTGTTATGCCTTTGAAGGTAAGAGCCTTGAGAATGGACTCTCCTGTATATTTCAGGCTATAGGCAACATCTTTGGAACAAAAGCAATAGAATACAAAGGGTAAAGTTAAAGAAGCAGATTGCCCTATTGCATTAGGTGATGCCTACACAGGAGCATCTCCTGTTTGATAAAGTTAAAGTCACCTGATTAGGAACTTTAAATGCATCTGCAAAATCCTTTGCCAGGTTCGATTAGCTAGAAGCAAGTCATAGTTTCCATCTATAATTAAGAGGGGATTATGAAGGCAGAGGATGAGGGGTTCTTTGCGAAGTTACTTCAGGGTTTGTTGGCCACGAGAAATAAGGAAATCAACACAGAGATATAGATACAGATGTGACTCGGAATAAAGCGACGTGGACCTGATAATAGGATGTTTATTGATGCCACACGCTTTTATCAGTTAGGTTTTGCTGCTTAATGAACTGCGCCAAAACTGTGTTTTCAAATAGCAACCATTTATTTAGCTAAAAAATGTACAGATCAAGTTTGTCTGTGTTCAGCTGGGTGGTTCTACAGATCTGGGTCAGGCTCAGTTGATCTTTACTCTGGTTCTTGATGTGCCTGCAGTTGGCTTCTGGGTCAGCTTGCTGGCTGGCTAACTGAGATGTGGTCTTGTAGTTCTTCCAGTGAACTAGCCTGGGCTCATTTACATCATGGTGATGCTGTCCACTCAGCAAGCCAGCAAGCACCAATCCACAAGTGCTTTTCAATTCAATATGTCTTGTATTACATTTGCTAATGACGCAAAGAGCTGACTCATTTGAAAAGACCCTGATGCTGGGAAAGATTGAGGGCAGGAGGAGAAGGGGATGACAGAGGATGAGATGGTTGGATGGCATCACCGACTCAATGGACATGAGTTTGGGTAAACTCCGGGAGTTGGTGATGGACAGGGAGGCCTGGTATGCTGCAGTTCACGAGGTCGCAAAGAGTCGGACACGACTGAGCGACTGAACTGAAGTGAATGACCCACTGGTCAAAACAAGTCATATGGCCAGTTGAGGTTAAAGGGGGAGTGAAGAAAAGGACTTTGCCTTTCTTACAAAAAAAGTAGAAAAATGTGGGCATTTTTTACAGTCCATTACATGATAGTTATTATTTTTTTAGTGATTGTAAATATTCTGCTTTTAGGATGAGAGAATCAGTAAAAAAAGAAAAAAGATGGCTACATAGCTTATGAGTGGGGGGGGCGCGGTGCTGATGAAATGGGATCCAGAGAAAGCAAAAGCTGCTGGAATGCAGAGCAGAATGGGGAATTTACATTTGAAAAGGGAAAGTTGATTATTTTTCCTTAGAATGAAGGAAAGGAGATAAAGAAAGTTCTAGAAACATTTAATTTTCCTGGTTATCTCAATTTTCCTTGGATAAAAATAATCTAGGTCATCTATTGAATACAGTGAGGGGGTTGCTGGGAAAAGGGTTTGTGGTGAGTGTTAACTTTGTTGAAGGCTGTTGTTTAGAACAGGAGAGGAAGCTGAGGTCAAAATATAAGAGAAGAAAAAAAATCCCAAACAATCCACACAAAAGGTGAGTGGTACACAGCCCCGCTGAGATTTACAGAGCTTACATTTATGTTGGTGCCCATCCACAGTGCCTTACCAGCGCACGTGTGAATTAGAGACAGGGACCCCCTCTGCCTCATTCAGGAAAGGTCTTTCTCACTCTCAGTTGATACCCTTATGCAGGACAAACTCATAAATAAGTGCAGTGGCCCTGCCAATCGACAAGATTATGTTAGTTTTTTTTAAATAGTAGCTTTAAGTAAACTAGATCTAGGAGCATGAGGACAGTAGGTGGGACTGATTTAAGAATAATAATTTGCCAAGTGGCTCTGCAAAAGAACAAGACAGAATGTGTACAGTACTTGCAAAAGGCTGAGATTAAAAAAGTATTTTTAAAACCTAAAATGCAAACTAGCAGGGGTTGAGGGACATGAGCCTCAATCATAAGAGAAGGGCTCTGCTGTGAAGGAACAATCGGTTCATGGTAGATATGGGAGAGTGTTGATGAGACTATGAAAGTCCATCCATGAGAAGAGGACAGAGCAGTAGGTATGTCTGGGAGATCAGCTGTTATAGTGTAAGGACTGCATTTGAGGACCTGGGAGAATCAGAAGTTTCTGCCTTGCCTGATTGTATCGATTGAGGGGAAAGAGTACAGCTACATATATGGACCAACACGGTTCAAATCTTGGTAGCTATTCAGAACATCAGGCAGCAGATGAGGCACTCTGGCTTTGAGCCTGATGTTTCAGAATCCATGGACACAGTGGGAAAAAACTGAATATACACAGAAGCAGTTAATTTTATTTGTTAATTTTTATTGAAGTATTGTTTATTTACAATGCTGTGTTAATTTCTACTGTACAGCAAAATGATTCAATTATATATATATATATATATATATACATTTTTTCAAATTCGTTTCCTTTATGGTTTATCATAGGATACTGAATATAGCTCTCTGTGCTACATAGTTGGATCTTGTTTATCCATCCTGCATGTATAGTTTCTGTCTGCTGACCCCAGTCTCCACTCATCTCTCCCCCAAACCTTTCTCCCTGGCAACCACAAGTCTATTTTCTGTTTCAAAGTTAGGTTCACTTGAGTCATATTTTAGATACCACATGTAAGTGATACCATATGGTATTATCTTTCTTTTTCTGACTTACTTTGCTTAGTATGATAATCTCTAGTTGCATCCATGTTGCTGCAAATGGTGTTATTTCGTTCTTTTTTATGGTTGAGTAGTATTCCATTTTCTATATGTATCCTGTCTTCTTTATCCATTCATCTGTTGAAGGACATTTAGGTTGTTTCTATATGTTGGCTATTGTGAAAAGTGTTGAGAAACAGTTAATTTCAGACTTATTAAAATGACAGGGCAATTCTATTACAGAGATCAGTTGTTCAAATAACGGATAATCTCTATTATGCAGGATCCAAGGGTGGATTTAGGATTAAGATCATCCACCTGATGAGAGCAGAACATTGCAAGCGTCCTCTGTTATGGAGATTATTGTGAATGTGTTCAGAGCTCAGGATAGTTTTTCTAGGAGAAAGTTTTGAAAATGATTTTGAAGGAGGTGTATGGTGAGGGGGTCTCAAGGAATCGGAAGAGAGCTGGGGATGAGAGAACACAGTCAGCGGTGTTTTTAGAGAAGTTTCTGAAGCAAAGGCCTCAACAAAGTTCAGGTTAGAAAATAAATGAAGGAGAAGACAGAGAATAGGCTTGAGAGGGAAGAAATTAGTGCATCAGTATGAAACCCAGAGAACAGAACAGAGGGTATTAATGGGAGAGGATGAAGGGGTTGAAATAATTTGCAGGCATCCTTATAGAAGTGTATTATCCCCTCTAAGGGGTTTACAGGTGAGAGGTAAAATAAAAGGCCTATTCTGAGAAAGTTGACTAAACTTTTGACAGGTATCCATCCTTTCTTTCTGCATAAAATTATTCATGTCTTTACATTTTCATTTTTTTTTAACTTATTAATAAGAGGAACTCAAGAAATGAGTCTTTTTCATTACAAAATGCTTTCTCCTCTCCTGGGAATTTTATAAGAATATGGTACCACAATTTTTATTTTAGTATAAATTAGGATAATATCAAATTTGAAAAATATATTGCAAATGCTTATTAATACATTGATTAGAAAAATATAATAAAAACATTCTTAGACTCTTCAGAATCTTTCTCTTTGAACTTTTCTTAGTTCTTCAGTAATCAAGTTTTAGAATTACTTATATTAGGTAAGACAGGACTTCATGCAGTAGAATGTTTGGTAATTAGAACCCATGGTCTTGAGAAAGTTGGAGAGAAGAATCTTTTCTTCTGATGAGACCCTCAAAATCACAGTCCTGTGATTTTAACAGGATAATCAAGATGAATTAGTGAGTTTGTTATATAAAATGAAGTTATTTGAAAACATGGCTGAAAAGGTAATGGGATTTTTGTGGCTGTGATTAAATTTTTTTTATACCAAAAGCTATGGCATAACATAAAAAGAGACTCTACAGTCTTGAAATTTCTTCATTCCTTCTGTGAGAAGAGATCAATCATTAGAAACAGAAGAACTTTCACTTACAGCTAATCTTATGAGTTGGTTTTACAAACACTGGATAAACAGAATTGTTTCTGAGTAAAACTTATGTGAGGAGGTTGTTAAATGTTCTATCTCAATTTGATTGAATTCTGTTTGATTTTCAATTATCCCTCATTTTCAAATATTCTGGGTTACATGCCAAAATTACTCAAAAATTATTTATGTGGCAAGAATTATGAGTTGCAAATACACAAACAAATTTACATATGAAAAGAAAGGAATATTTTGGGTGCATTAGTTCAGAAACATAAAAGCCTTGGATGAGTTGTTTGAATTTATCAGTTTTATATATTTTTAGGACTCAAAGGTCTGACGTGAAAGTCTTTGCATTAGGTCTGATGGGCACCTTTTTAACATGTTAAAAAGCAAAATCAAGAAATATCTTTTACTGAGTTTATAAATGAAGCTCTTGCTAAGTTTAATTATTATGGTTGTAAGCTTTTCTGATATGTACTGCAATATATATATTTTTATATATTATATATACATATATAACTTAATAAATATTTATTAATATTTTAGATAACAGATATTTCCTAAATTCTTTGTTTGGTACAAATATTTTCCTTTCCCTTATGGACTGATAGACTCTAATCAATAATTTTGAAAGGAAACCACTCTTTAAAAGATTTGGCTTTAGAATCATTTATAATTTCAGTACTTGTCTTAAAATACTGGATAATTTAAAAAAAAATAGCACAAGAATACAGATGCCCAGTTATTTTATGGGCTCTCCCTAACCACTCTTGGACATTATTCCTTTATTTTCTTTTTATTTGATGTGGCTTGGCTAATTGCATTGTTTCAGGCAGATTGCATTTGTAAAGTACTCTGGCTTATCTGTTGCTTCCTTCTAGCATAACTCACATCATTTGTTAATTGTTCATTCTGACAAATAATTAGGGAAAATATTTTTCATAAGCTAAAACTCCATCTCTATTTCACCCTTGACTTTCAATTTATAACTGTATGTTGATGTTGGGTGCTGTATCTTTTGAATTCTGGGCATTATTTTCAGGTTTACAGTGTGTAGGATTAGTCTAAGTTTTTAGAATTTTAAACAAAGTGTGTTAAACTTTTGAAAGATTGTAATCATTATTATCATATTATGGTTTATAGTCTTACAATGGAAGAAAAGCTATTTCCTTTTCCGAAGTGCATTTTGAAATTTATATTAATGGTGATTTAAATCTTTTCAAATCACCCAATTCCAAAAGAAGATAACTCTTTTAGATTTTGTGAATGAATTATTTTCCAAAGGGAGACATGCAAATACAATTTTATATTGATGTTTATTCCGGGGAATAAATGAGATCTAGTGTCTAAGACGTCACCATTTATTTATACTTTATTTCAAATTCAAAGAAATGCCTCATTAGCAAAACTGAGTTTCTTCCATTTAGGGGGAGGTTTAAGGGCTTCCTTTTGTGTAAACGAATAGAAGGACTGTTTGCATAAACGCAGGAGTGACAAGAATGCTTTCACAGTTTCACAAATGATGTCCTATGACCCTGTCTATTTCTCTTTCCTCTAGTTAACTCCTCCCACTGCCTCTGAGCAGCTTGCCTGTAAACCACCTGCTTTCTCCTTTGTTTCTCCAACTAATCAGAAAACACCACGTGCCCCAGGCGACCTCGCCGGAGCCTCTGTCCTGGAGGAGTTCCACTCGAGGAGGCTGGATGCCCGTGGGGCCCTGGTGGAAGAAACAACCACGTACTTTCAAACCTCCGCTCACTCTGCACCCTTTTTTGCACCGAAGGGCACGTGCTCGACGTCACAGGTCCCCCAACCCGGTCAGTTATCAGGTTCTCATCCATCCAGTCCAAGCGCAGCACAGCAAAACCCGGGGCAGACTTCCGAAGTCCTCAAGAAGACGGTCACCTCGAACGTCCTTAGTCCCAAAGAGAGTCCGAGAGCCTCTTCACCGCCCTCCGGTGCTTCTCTGAAGTCGAGCGCAGCCTCCTACATCCCAGTCCGCATCGTCACGCACTCGCTCTCGCCGAGCCCCAAAGCTTTCCCCTCCCCTTTCCACGGCTCTTCCTCCACGGTCTGTAGCCCAGCGTCCTCCAGCGGGAACCTCTCAAGGTCAGGGGTGAAACCCCCGGTGCCCTCCAGGCTTTCCGTCCTCACCGCCATCCTCAAGTCCAACCCTTCTCACCAAAGACCCCTTTCCCCGGCCTCCTGTCCCACCTTCTCTCTCAACTCCCTGGCTTCCTCCACACTCACACTTGATCAAAAAGTTAAACAAACCTCACCCACACCTAAGAAATCGCTCTCAAGTTGCTCCCTGCGATCGGGGTCTCCAGAGCAAAGGGAAAACCCGGTTTCCGACCTCAGCCAGCCATCCTTCCTCTTTCCTTCTCCCACCAAAGCTGCTCCCCTTCCCCAGGCATCGGCCCTTTCTCCCCGAAAACAGGGCAGTAGCAGCTTCACTTCTGTGATTGTAGAGAAAACGCCACCCCCAGCTTGGAAGGGCAGCCAAGTGACTTCCCAGCTGCAAACCAGTACCTCCGGCTCTGTGGGTCTGCCTCCTGTCCCTCCAAGCTTTTCTCCTGTATCTTCCAAAGGCAGACAGGATGCTGACCCCAGAGGCCCGGGAAAGCCCAGGGATATCTGCTCGCATGCTTCTACATCACCTTCCTCCACATGGTCTTCTGTGTCTCCTCCCACTAACCCAAGGCTGTCCTCCCCAGAGAGATGCTACCATCCGTCCCCAGCTCTTTCAAACCTGATAAACCGCTCCAAGAGCGCACAAGGGCAGACTCCGTCTCCTCCACCCCCAGCCCCGGTCTCCAGCTCCAGCTCTGCCTCTCTTCCCCGTCTGGGGTCCTCTGCTCTCCCCCTGACTAATCCTCCCACGAAAGCACACCAACTCAGTCCCTCCGCGCTGCACCCAAATCTTACCCTACCTTCAAGACTTGGGAAATCCGAAAGCTCTGTATCTGAGCACAGGTCATCTGTCTCAGCTCCATCACCTCCCGTCTCTCTAACAAGAACCAAGGAGCTGAGTTCACCTTGTGCATTGTCCATGTCAACAGGCCCTGAGAATAAGAAACCCAAGGTATTTCTTTTGCACGTTGCATGGTGCATGCTGCTTTTGAAATATAGAAGAATTTTTTTCCAGGGGAAAATCAATAATTATGATATTCATTCTGCCTCCTACAAGGAGATAGTGCGAGAGGATATAAGACTTGGTATATTTGAAATGTGTGGATGAACTATAATCTGTTTAAAATTGTGCATGTTTCTGAAAACCTCTTTGATTTTGCAAATCCTCTTATGGTAACTTTTTATATCTATGGCCTTAAGGGCATTTTTTTCCCAGGCATAATGGGTTGTATTATTGATCCCAAAGATGAAATTTAGAGCAGTTAGATGAGATTTGGGAATATGATACATTTATGATTTATTTAATAACATGAACCCTATTATCCACCAAGATATCCTGTACTGATAGAATAGTAGATAGGATTAGTATAAAATGGAATTTTATATGTGAAGCCCCATATGATTGCCGAGTCAATTTGAAAACTTTCTATTTCCTTTGCTGGCATTTATTTATTATTATTAATTTTTCCCCCTTCTACAATATGGATTTCTTTATTGCTTTCCATAAACCTCAAGCTAAGTCAATATGTACTTAGTTATGTATTAATATATATAGCAAAATAGAATAGAAATTTCCTTTGTATGTGAAAATTATTTGCTTTATTCTACACAGTAAATACATAATGATTATAAAATACAGAAAGAGTAGACAGGCTGGGTATAGGGAAATAGAATTAAGAGAGGAGAAATATTGACTTTTAACTGCTCTGACATAACCTTTTGGACAAGGATGTGGATCAGCATCTGTTTTAATACGAGAAGGGAAACATTTGAAGGAGTTACCCATAGCATTCATGATTCATTAGTCCTGGAAGAAGACACCTCTGCTCTAGAATGGCACTTCTGCCAGCTTCCCAGCTGTTCCCATGTAACTTAGGATGTGGAGTTTATCTATGGTCAGCTAGATAGCTTAGAATTCAGTCATTATTATACACATGAAATAAAATTATGAAAGTGCCTGTATTTAGAAGGGGATTGGGATTTTCAGTTCAGTGCGTTGAAATAACACCATTAGAGCATCCAGGTTGATTCCATGGAGATTGTGTTCAACTCTGTCACTGTCGGGGTGGTGAACTAATCATGGGAAAGATGAAAGAGCCACATGATCTTGTTAATAGGTTACAATATGATTCACCTTAAAAAGTGTGCATTAGACATCTGCTGTATGCCCACGACTATACTAGCTTTTTAGAGGATGTGTGTCTTATTTTTAAGGAAGAGATAATCTTTTGTCTTAAAAAACAAATTTTATTTAGCAGAAAAGCATACATATATATGAGATTCCCAGGTGGCGCTAGTGGTAAAGAACCCTCCTGCCAATGTAGGAAACAGACGTGGGTTATATCCCTGGGTCAGAAGATCCCCTGGAGAAGGAAATGACAACCCACTCCAGCATTCTTGCCTGGATGATTCCATGGACAGAGGAGCCTGGCAGGTTACGGTCCGTAGGATCGCAAAGGGTCAGACACAACTGAAGCGACTTAGCACGCATGCATGCATACATATATATATAATGTGGAGAAGCTATAGAGACTTAGTAAATTTACAGTAAACCTAGAAAACAAGAACAAGGCAATATTAACAGTATAATACAGATTATGTATAAAAGTTCACTGAACTCAGAGAAATATTATTATGGAATATGGTTAGTGAGGTAAGTTATCATAAATGTCAGGCCTGTTGGAAATGTTTAGGATTTAGCTTAATGAAGAGGAAAGCAATTGGCATTTCAGAAATGTTAAACGACCTGACTAAATATACCGAAGATGGTCCCAGATGAATGTATGTGGACACATAAGAATACTGGTCTTATCATCAGCTAGTGATAATAGCAATGATAATTACAGTAATAGAGATCAGATACTCTCTGTGAATCATGAACCATCATAGTAGTTACACAAAGCAGCTAAAATTTAATTAGAAGAGACTATGTCTTTTAATTTTGTTATGACCGTATAAGATTGGTCGTATTATTTTCTCCATTCTCTGTACCAAGAAACTGTTGTTCAATGAATAGCTTGCTCAGGTAATGTTTCTCATACTGACTGAGATGACATTTATATTAATTGAAGTCTACTAAATCTTGAAGCCTTTTTTTTTTTTACTGAGATTTACTGCAACAAAGCAATAACTCATATTCATTATAATTTTAGCCTGATTTATTAATTCTTAGGAAGGAAATCATCATCATGAGATGATGATTAGAATGATCAATTGATATAATATTTGGATCATTTTAAAATGTATTTTTCCAGATTATGAAGGCCTTCTATTTTAAAAAGCAAATGGGATGGAAGAAATCTTTTACTCTAATTCTAAATTTGAAAAAGTGGTTTATTTGAAGTAAATGAGCTGGTGGTTATTTTTTCAATACATATGTTATTATGGAATTCACTTGTGATGTATTTAAAAAAAAAACCCTGGTGATTTAAACATCACCTTTTCCTGAATTTATTGGCAATTATCTCTTAAACCACACTGCATTATACTTAAATTATTCTTTACCTTTGTGAAAAGGAGTTTTACTCCGCTGGCTTCTTGAGTGAGTTTCTGTTTGTGGTTCACTCTGCTTTGTTTATGTTTTGCCCTGTTTTTGAAGAGTTGGAAGAGGAGGAGCCTGAAGGGATTTCTGATAAAATCTTTTTGTCCTAAAATCAAGTTTTTCGATGACCTGTTCCTCCACAGCTCACTTACTACTCCCAATATTGAAGAATTCTTGGCATTTGCTTTATTTATTCCTGTTTATTTTCTTTATTTCCAAGTTCATATAATTCAAGCTTGTAGAAATACATGATAAAATTTGATGAACTGTATTAAAGTATGAAGAGTGGTTATAATTTATCCATTTTTATCTGTTTCTTTGCACAGAAAAATGTTTCATATAATGGATGAAATTTATAATAACTTCTGAAAAATTAGTTTCTCTTGAATAACACTCTTCTTTATCATATTTATTTCCTTGTTTTTTGCTGTTATCTCTCTAGGTAAAAATCAGCCCATGTATATATATAGAGAGAGAGAAAGAGAGAGTTAAAAATGACTGAGCAACTTCACTTTACTTTCTTTTGAAAGTAAAGTGAAGTTGCTCAGTCATGTCTGACTCTTTGCGACCCTATGGACTGTAGCCCACCATTCCCCTCCGTCCATGGGATTCTCCAGGCAAGAATAGTGGAGTGTGTTGCCATGTCCTTCTCCAGGGGATCTTCCTGACCCAGGGATCAAACCCACGTCTCCCACATTTCAGGCAGACTCTACTGTCTGAGCCACCAGAGAATCTATAACTTAAGTATAAAAAGTTCATTAAAATGAACACTGATGGATACTGGAAGAGATAAAGCTTACTCCAGTTCCCACTTTCTTTTGATGTTTGACTAGCTTTGCTTAAATTGCCAAGATTATTTTATAGATTGATAGGAAATAGACAAAAGCTTTGGGATATCAAATAATTTCCGTGCTTTTATGGAGCTTCTTATCTGGCTCTTTCCACTGTTGTTCTAACCTGAGCACAGAACCCTCTCTGAATTCAGATTTAGATCAGCTTCCCTCAGTGCCAGATCCCAAAAGGAGAGTGGTCCTGTAATACAGATGACGATCAAATTAAAATGTCAGTGCTTGAAAGGTATTAGTTCTAAGCCTGAGCTCGATTCTCCTTTGATGTGAAAATAAAGTGGAACAGCTGGATAATGCTGAGCTAAATTCAGGGATAAGCCATGTTTGATATTTCGTTCTCATAGATAGAATCTTAAGGTTCTGAACCTGTTTATATAATGTAATGGTTATATTTTAATTTCAGATATGGTTGAAAATATTGCTTCACATTATAATCATGGCCCTGGACAAGATGAGTGTCTCCTTGAAAGTTGCTCCCATGGCTCTTTGATCAACATGTGTATTGTTGGAAACCTTTCTTTTCACCTTGGGAAAGCCTGAATATCAGAAAACTAATCCATGGAGTTGTATTTGGACTCCTAATATATTTGGCCTTCACTTATAAAATAGTTTATATTTTTCTCCTAGTGGATTATCATGGCATTCCATATGGAAATTTGGGATGGTCATTATAGCAAAAACTCATTCATTTTGCCCCTCACTGATAATGGCCTGAAGCTCTGTGAGGGGCCAGTGAAGTGGCTGTCCTGGTTTGAAAGCTATCTGAGCACATAGCTTATTTAGATAATCATTTGGGAGCTTTTTGATATTTCCTGAACTTTTATAGCTGATATTTTATTTATAAACTCTCATTCCTTTAAGGCATCATAACATTTCCAAATATATCACACTGGAAACGTGGTGGTGAGCTTCTATGTGACTTTCTCCATTTCTGCTGATCCTCATGTAATCTGGGAAACAAACAATATGAAATGTACCTCCATGAGGAAAAATGGTTAATCTGGGTTCAAAACAAATCACTCATTCCTACAATCAGTATGTATTGAGTGCTTATTATGTATACGTTTCAAAGTTGTGAAGATGTTGAGCCAAAATTGCACAAAATGCCTCCTAAAAGAACATTTACAATCTGCGGTGAAAACAATCTTCCCTCCCCAATAAATGAACGTTCTTATCTATGAGAAGATCCTAAGTGGTATGGAGAAAAGTCTATCAGGGTAAGAGGTGGTGGTTTTCATAGATTTATATTGGGTGGTGGAGATAGGTTTCTTTGAGAGGGCGACATCCACAGAGGTGATGCTTCTTGAGACAGTATAGTCAGGAAAAATTCCTAGGGCCAGAGACCACTAGGCAGGTCCAAAGAACAGATAGGGAGCCAGTGTAGCAAAAGCAGAGGGAGTGGGGGAAGCTGAGGATGTCAGAGGGAGATGTAACTGTGAGAGCTTGGTCCTGTGAGGTCTTGTGGACCACTTCTAAGTCTTCAGTATTTTTTATTTTATTTTAAGTTATTTATTTTTACTGATGCATAGGTGATTTACAATATCATGTTAGTTTCAGATGTACAGCAAAGTGATACATATATATATATATATATATATATATATATATATGTTATTTTCCAGATTCTCTTACTTTATAGATTATCACAAGATATTTAGCACAGTGAACTATGCTAAATCTTTGATGTTTAACTTGAGTAAGTCAGGAAACCACTGGAATGTTTTACTTTTTTAAATTTATTTAATTTTTATTGGAGCACAGTTGCTTTACAATGTTGTGCTAGTTTCTACTGTATAGCAAAGTGAATCAGCCACCCATATACATACTGTTGTTGTTGTTTAGTCACTAAGTGAGGTCTGACTCTTTGTGACCCCATGGACTGTAGCCCACAAGGCTCCTCTGTCCATGGGATTTCCCAGGCAAGAATACTGGAGTGGGTTGCCGCTTTCTTCTCCAGGGGATCTTCCCGACTCAGGGACAGAACCCACGTCTTCTGCATTGCAGGCAGATTCTTTACCACTGAGCCACTTGGGAAGTCGCACATATACATATATCCCCTCTTTTTTTGATTTCCTTCCCATTAGGTCACCACATAGCACTGAATAGAGTTCCCTATGCTATACAACAGGTTCTTATTAGTTAGTTTTGTATCTTATACCTATCAATAGTGTATATATATATGTCAATCCTGATCTCCCGATTCATCCCACCTCCCTTCCCCACTTGGTATCCGTATGTTTGTTTTCTATGTCTGAGTCTCTATTTCTGCTTTGCAAATAAGATCATCTATACCATTTTTCTAGATTCCACATATACATTTTAATATAAACTATTTGTTTTTCTCTTTGTGACTTACTTCATGCTGTATGCCAGTCTCTAAGTCCATCCTCATCTCTATAAATGACCCAGTTTCATTCATTTGACACAATTTAATCTCTGCCTGCTGTGCTGTGACCATTAGAGGGTGAGAGGGAAGATAGGAGACCTTCCGAAGCTATTGCAACCACCTGGGGTGCGGGAGCAATGGATGATGGTGCCTCGGGTGGCAGTGACGGAGAAGATAATATTTCTGGGTGTATTTTGTAGGTATTTTAGCAAACATTCAGCCATCATCAAAGCCAGCTGTATGTAAACTGGCATTAAAATAGCTGACACTAGACATGTGTATCTTTTTGTTTCCTTTTTCTGTTTTTGTTCCACTGTCTTCTCCTCCACATCCTCCACCTTGGCACCTTTCTGGGGATTCTAGATTTTCACGATTGTCACATCCCTGCTATCTCAGAACTAACCAATTCTGTATCCTATTCTTTTGCTTCTCTTCAGCTAGCTTTTCCAAACTCGTCTTAGGGAGGATTCACACTCAAGTGACAATGATAGACCAAAGCCCTATTTTTTTACTCCTCAGGGAGTTTTGCATTTTTACTAAGGGATGATTGTGCAGTTTAACTCAAAGAGACTTTTCTAAGACTTGAACAGCAGATGAGGAATTAAAATTTTGGTTTTTTTATACCTCCTGAATCTTTCTGTAGTTTTTAATTAAATACTTCAATTATTTGCTGAACGTTTGTTCTTTGCCAGGTTGGTACTAGGTGTTGGAAATAATATAAAATCTCTCCTCTAGATGACCTATGAGGCTAATATGGATGGTAGAATCTTGTAATGCAATGAAATAAATGCTATACATTTGCTAGAAACACACACAAAATAAATTGGCTGTGGAGAAGGGACCTGGGCAGAGCTGTTCGGGGAACTTCTCCTAGCAGCTTACACCTTCTCTGCCTGGCCGTTATCTACAGCCAGCCTGCTACGCCCGCACCACTTCAGTTGTCAGGCTCTTTGTGGACCTTGTGTTCTGCCAGTAATTTAGATGTCAGGGACATGTCTGGGCAGCTTCCTTCTGTGAAGTGGATCAGGGCTTGGCTTGAGCTTTCCTCTCAGGGAGACTCTTACTAGGGCAGTGTAAACATGGTCCCCGAGGAGCAGGAAGCTTACATTCGGAGGGATGCTCTCAGCCATGCGATGCATGCTTCTAGACAGAGAAGCTGACTGTACTGAAAGTGTAGCCGTGGGTTCAAATCCCTGATTCTCAAGGCAAGTAGTACAGTTTGTTTTGAGGTCACATAGCTCTTTACTACTAGAGCCTGTGGTGAATTTAACGTGTCAGTGATGGGGGATGGGGGCTTCCCTGGTGGCTCAGACAGTAAAGGATCTGCCTACAATGCAGGAGACCTGGGTTCGATCCTTGGGTCAGGAACAGAAGTGAATGGCTACCCACTCCAGTATTCTTGCCTGGGAAAGCTCGTGGACAGAAGAGCCTGGTGGGATACAGTCCATAGGGTCCACAGAGTTGGGCACAACTGAGGGACTAACACTTTTACCTGGGCTTCCCAGGTGGCGCTAGTGGTAAAGAACCTGCCTGCTAATGCAAGAGATGTAAGAGACACAGGTTCTGTCCCTGGGTGGGGAAGATCCCCTGGAGGAGGGCATGGCAACCCACTCCAGTATTCTTGCCTGGAGAATCCCATGGACACAAGAGCCTGACAGGCTACAAGCCATAGGGTCACACAAACTCTGACACAACTGAAGTGACTTAGCATGCACACACGCACACACAATGAAGGGATGCTGGTGACAGTAGTGGTAGGAAATATTTTCTGAAGGGGAGGGTGTTCTTGCTATCCTCATCTTCACACCCAGGATTTATGTTGCAATATCTAGCATTGCCTATAAATAGAATTAGCCCTGATAAACTTGCATACAAAATACCAGTTCTTTTTTTAAACCTAAACTTTGTCCTGCACCTGTCATGTAGTAGATATTTAAGAAATATTTATTGAATGATGGCTGAAAGCATAGATTGCAAGTTGAAGAGAAACAATAGTTATCATTGAATTTTTTTGCTGGATTCAAAGTCAGCCTGGTTGGTTCTACCTTGTATGATTTGTTAAAGGTGATACCAGTCTGTAATATTACAGCCTATTATTACTTGAGTTATAATTACAGTGACTGGAATGATTTGTCATTTTAAACCAAAGACGAGAAGTCAATATATTTGATTTAATACCTGGAAGCCTTGAAATGCTGAAGAAGAAATGTGTTCCAAATTAGAATATTGTTAAGAAAACACAGAGGAAATATAGTGAACATAAAAGGCATCTCTTATGGCAATAAGAGTCAATGATGCTATCTAACCATCTCGTTGCTGCCCTGTTCTCCTTTTGCCTTTGGTCTTTCCCAGCATCACAGTCTTTTCAAAAGTGTTGGCTCTTCTCAACAGCTAGCCAAAGTTTTGAAGCTTCAACTTCAGCATCAGTCCTTCCAATAAATATTCAAGACTTATTTCCTTTAGGATTGACTGGTTTGATTTCCTAGGAGTCCAAGGGACAATCAAGAGTCTTTTCCAGCACCACGGTTCGAAAGCTTCAATTCTTCTGTGCTCAGCTTTATGGTCCAACTCTCACAATCTGTACATGACCACTAGAAAAACCATAGCTTTGACTATACGCACCTTTGTTGGCAAAATGATGTCTTTGCTTTTTACTATGCTATCTAGGTTTGTCATAACTTTTCTTCCAAGGAGCAAGCATCTTTTGATTTCATAGCTGTACTCACCATCTGCAGTGATTTTTGAAACAAAGAAAATAAATTTGTCACTGTTTCCACCTATTCCCCATATATTTGTCATGAAGTGATTGGACAAGATGCCATTAGTTTTCTTAATGTTGAGTTTCAAGCCAGCTTTTTCACTCCCCTCTTTTACCCTCATAAAGAGGTTCTTTAGTTTCTCTTCAATTTCTGCCATTCAGTTCAGTTCAGTTCAGTTGCTCAGTCATATGAGATTCTTTGCAACCACATGGACTGCAGCATGCCAGGCTTCCCTATCCATCATCAACTTCCAGAGCCTGCTCAAACTCATGTCCAGTGAGACAGTGATGCCATCCAACCATCTCATCCCCTGTCATCCCCTTATCCTCCCACCTTCAATCTTTCCCAGCATCAGAGTCTTTTCCAATGAGTCAGTTCTTCGTATCAGGTGGCCGAAGTATTGGAGTTTCAGCTTCAACATCAGTCCTTCCAATGAACACCCAGGATTGATCTCCTTTAGGATGGACTGGTTGGATCTCCTTGCAGTCCAAGGGACTCTCAAGAGTCTTCTCCAACACCACAGTTCAAAAGCATCAATTCTTCGACGCTCAGCTTTCTTCACAGTCCAACTCTCACATCCATACATGACCACTGGAAAAACCATAGCCTTGACTAGACGAACCTTTGTTGGCAAAGTAATGTCTCTGCTTTTTAATATGCTGTCTAGGTTGGTCATAACTTTCCTTCCAAGGAGTAAGTGTCTTTTAATTTCATTGCTGCAATCACCATCTGCAGTGATTTTGGAGCCCAGAAAAATAAAGTCAGCCACTGTTTCCACAGTTTCCCCATCTATTTGCCATGAAGTGATGGAACCAGATGCCATGATCTAAGTTTTTTGAATGTTGAGTTTTAAGCCAGCTTTTCCACTCTCCTCTTTCACTTTCATCAAGAGGCTCTATAGATCGTCTTCACTTTCTGCCTTAAGGGTGGTGTCATCTGCATATCTGAGGTTATTGGTATTTCTCCTGGAAATCTTGATTCCACCTTGTGCTTCATCCAGCCTGTCATTTCTCATGATATATTCTGCATATAAGTTAAATAAGCAGAGTGAAAGTATACAGCTTTGACGTTTCCAAATTTGGAACCAGTCTGTTTTTCCATGTCCAGTTCTAACTGTTGCTTCTTGACCTGCATAGAGGTTTCTCAGGAGGCAGGTAAGGTGGTCTGGTATTCCCATCTCTTGAAGAATTTCCCACAGTTTGTTGTGATCTACACAGTTAAAGGCTTTGGCGTAATCAATAAAGCAGAAATAGATGTTTTTCTGGAATTCTCTTGCTTTTTCTATGATCCAGTGGATGTTGGCAATTTGATCTCTGGTTCCTCTGCCTTTTCTAAATCCAGCTTGAACATCTGTAGGTTCATGGTTCATGTACTGTTGAGGCCTGGCTTGGAGAATTTTGAGCATTACTTTGCTAGCGTGTGAGATGAGTGCAACTGCGTGGTAGTTTAAGCATTCTTTGGCATTATCTTTCTTTATGATTGGAATGAAAAGTGACCTTTTCCAGTCCTGTGACCACTGATGAGTTTTCCAAATTTGCTGGCATATCGAGTGCAGCACTTTCACAGCATCATCTTTTAGGATTTGAAATAGCTCAGCTGGAATTCCATCACCTCCACTAACTTTGTTCATGGTGATGCTTCCTAAGGCCCACTTGACCTTGCATTTCAGGATGTCTGGCTCTAGGTGAGTGATCACACCATCGTGGTTATCTGGGTCATGAAGATCTTTTTTGTGTAGTTCTTCTGTGTATTCTTGCCACCTCTTCTTAATATCTCCTGCTTCTCTTGGTCCAAACGATTTCTCTCCTTTTTGCCCTTCTTTGCATGGAATGTTCCCTTGGTATCTCTAATTTTCTTGAAGAGATCTCTAGTTTTTCCCATTCAATTGTTCCTGTATTCCTTAGCATTGATCACTGAGGAGGGCTTTCTTATGTCTCCTTACTATTCTTTGGAACTCTGCATTCAAATGTGTACATCTTTCCTTTTCTCCTTTGCCTTTAGCTTCTGTTTTTCTCAGCTATTTGTAAGGCCTCCTCAGATAACCATTTTGCCCTTTTGCATTTCTGCCATTACAGTGGTATCATCTGCATATGTGAGATTGTTGATACTTCTCCCAACTCTCTTGACTCCAGCTTGTGATTCATCCAGCCCAGCATTTCGCTTGATGTACTCTAGTGACAATATACAGTCTTGATGTACTCCTTTCCCAATTTTGAAACAGTCCATTGTTCCATGTCTGATTCTAATTGTTGCTTCTTGACCCGCATACAGGTTTCTCAGGAGATAGGTAAGCTTGTCTGGTACTGCCATCTCTTTAAGAATTTTCCAGTTTGTTGTGATCCACAGAGTCAAAGGCTTTAGCATAGTCCATGAAGCAGAAGTAGATGTTTTTCTGGGACTCGCTTGATTCTTAATATGTTGATATTCAATCTTGCTATTTCCTTCTTGACCATGTTCAATTTACCTTGATCCATGAAGGGAACATGTATCTTAGAGAAGCATAAGGCTCCAGATACATGAAGTACTAGAAAGTACATCTGGTTGGTCTAAAGAAGTTCAATCTCCTGGTCTAGAAAAATTGTATCACAAAAAAAGAAAGATGAAGTTTCTACTTCTATTGCAAAACTATTGTAAATTATGGGAAAAAAGATATTTACCAGAAAAAAGAAGCAAGCAATTTTTTTTCACACAAAATTTGAAGGTAAATTCTGAAAATTATGGCAAATTCTTAGTTTGTGAATGTTTACAAAAACAACTATAACTGGAGGTCAGAGATTTTCTTAAAGCAATAGACATTTGTGGAATGCCTTCCTGGTTCCAGCTTTTGTGATGTCTTTCATGATATCATGAACAAAGAAAGATATCTTCCTTTTTTCCTATCTTCCACTAGACCTATTAGAGGTCTAGTGATGTATTTCTGTGAATTCCCATTTGTTCTGAATGGTGAATCCAAAGCATCCTTGAGATCATTCTCTATCTCATCATCTTACTTTAATTTTCTGAATATTATTTATCTTTCTAGAACTTTTCTTTATCACTTATTTGTTTGTTTCAGTTCAATGAGGTATCAACTCTAGAGAGTAAAGTCTTTGTGAGTTTTGTTTACTGCTGAATATCTAATATTTAGAATAATGCACGTGACAAAGTAGATACCAATAATAACTTGTTGAATGACTCCGTTAGTTGGACCGCTGTATCCAAGTAAATTTACAAGATAGATCGATGCCCACCAGGTTGGCAGAATCCAGTTGACAAGATCTTTCTATCCTTAATTTGTGACTTGGATGAAGATAAAAATTGTTCATGAAATAACATAAAATTATTGTCTTTACAGTTTACAATGCCAAACCAAATCTAATCAGTGAAATTGGATAGAAATAATGCCTAAAGTTCTATTTCTGGATCTAGAGGGGAATAAAGCATAACTACAGGATGGAGTTTAGTTTTAACAAATGTTAAAAAGAGATGAAAGAGTAATATTCCATTGTGTCTATGTACCACAATTTCCATATCCATTCATCTGCCGATGGACATCTAGGTTGCTTCCATGTCCTAGCTATTGTAAACTGCTGCAATGAACATTGGGGTGTCTAAGACCTTAGACACATGTGTGTCTCTTTCAATTCTGGTTTCCTCTGTGTGTATCCCCAGCAGTGGGATTGCTGGGTCGTATGGCAGTTCTATTTTCAGTTTTTTAAGGAATCTTCACACTGTTCTCCATGGGGTTGGGGAGTGAGTTGGAGGGGGGGGGGTTCTGGATGAGGGGACACCTTACACCCGTGGCTGATTCATGTAGATGTATGGCAAAACCACCACAATATTGTAATGTAATTAGCCACCAATTGAATCAATTAATTTAAAGAAGAGATGAAAGAATTAGGAATTTTAGACTATAGCATAGTCACTGTGATCCAATAATATAAAATGACTTCAACTTCACTCTCTTCTGTATTCTAAACATACCACAAAAACTAAGGAGACAATTCCAATGATTATTATCTTCACTGTATTAATTGAGTTTATTGTCAACATCATGTAAATGATGATGATATTCTACCTTGTGTTAAAAATACATCTAGTTAAACATATCTTTTTAAATTTTACATATAGTAGTGTGTATATGTTAATCCCACACTGCTAATTTATCCTTCCCCGCACCTTTCCCCTTTGGTAAACATAAATTTGTTTTCAAATTCTGTCCGTCTGCTTCTGTTTTGTAAATAAGATCATTTGTATCATTTTTTAAATGCAACACTATAAAACAAGTATACTCTAATATAAAATCAAAATTAAATTTTAAAAATGTTAAAGGAATATTGACAGAGGATGTGATAGTGGAGTTCTTCAGCTGAGGATCAGGAAGGAAGGGACTGGACGAAATAGCAGTATAACCGCCACGCAGAAGCGAGTTCTTAGTCAAACAGGGAAACAGAGGACCGATGTGCTCTAGGAGTAAGTTAGCAGGAGCATGTTTTGTCTCAATATAAAGGAGAATTTTGTACTAATTCTAACAGAACTAAACGTGCTACCTTGGGAGGTATGGCTGAACAAGGGATCAGAGAGATTCATGCTTTGGCTGAGGGGATTGAGCCAAATTGCCTTCAATTTCACTTCTGATTCTAAGATTATATGGCATTACATGTATAATAGCAAGATATTGCTCTGTACAAGCTTTTCCAGCTATATTCTTAAGAGCAGCTGGGGGTAGGAGAGCAAAGGTTGTAAATAATTATGCACCTGAAAGATGAGGTGAGGTCCTATGGTAGGTGAATCATAGCTATTGACCTGGAGCACCCATGTTCAAATCCCAGCTGTGATTTAGTAGCTAGTGACCTTAGATAAGTTCTTTCTTAACGTCTCTCTGCTTTGAAGTGAAAGTGAAAGTCGCTCAGTCTTGTCCGACTCTTTGTGACCCCATGGACTATACAGTCCATGGAATTCTCCAGGCCAGAATACTGGAGTGGGTGGCCTGTCCCTTCTCCAGAGGATCTTGACGACCCAGGAATAGAACCGGGTTCTCCTGCATTGCAGGTGGATTCTTTACCAACTGAGCTATTAGGGAAGCCTTTTAGTTTCCATATATAAAGTGAATGTAATATAGTATCTATGTCATAGGTTTATTTTGATAACTCAGGGAGATAATACACAGTAAGCTTTTAGAGGGTACCTGGCTTGTAGTGATTGTTAGTTATTATTATTATTGCAACTATTGTTGCAATTAAATATCCACAAAACCACTGTGGAGTATTAATAACATTTTTTTTCTGCATTATTCATGTGTTTAGATATTTCTTGGGAGAAGATATCTTATTGAGAAATATGGGCCTGTTGGACCTGAATTCCAAATCTTTTAGATTTTATATGGGCTGTGGTCTTAGATGAGTCATCTGAACTCACCACATAGCCTTTGTTTAATGATTGTTTAGTTATAGGGATTCTGCAAAATTAAATGAGGCAATGCATGTTATTTGCCTAGTTATAGATGTCAGCACTTATTCTCCATGTTGAGATGGCATTTTGCTTCAATCCTTAATCTAAACACGTTATTTTCTGGAGACTGTAGCAGTACAGTAAGTCCCCTACACATGAGCCTTCAGGATTCAACCTTTCAAAGATGTGAACGTTCATGCCAGCCCCTATATCCCAGCTGTTGTACTGTATTACTGAACCTTTCAAGGTACTGTACTGTAAATTTGAAAATGTTTCATTTTTTGTGTTTGTTTTTTATGTACATTTTATTTGTATGAAAAGTATTACAGACCTATTATAGTACAGTACTATATAGCCAGATGTGTTAGTTGAGTACCTAGGCTAACTTTGTTGGACTTACAAACACATTGAACTTACCAATGCGCTCTTGGAACGGAACTTGTTCGTATGTAGGGGGCTTACTGTACCAGGTCAACAGAGAGACTCAGGTCTTGCAGGGGCTGAAGCGTTGCTTCTTCCAGCCCTGGCGTTTTTTTATTTTACTTGATTCCTCTGTCTTCTTCTGTCTATCCTTTGGTTTGCTTGCAGGGGATGAAGACAGCCTGGTGCTGTGTGTGTCTTCCACAGCTTTGGGGCCGGTGGGGAAGCCCCTGAGACAGGAGCTTTTGAAGTGAGAGGAACCTTGAACTTGGCACCCAGAGCAGTGTCAACACTGGAATTTTGATTATGTCTGTGATCCTGATTTCTACAGTTTCCTCATGCTTGATCCCAAATACTCTACAAAGCTGAATTAGATTACCCCAACTTTTACTTAAAACTTGGAATATTTTATCTTTTGATTCTTTAATATCACTGTATTGGAAAGTGCAGGAGAGGGTGATGAAGTTTAAAAAATGAATTTAAGACCAAGAGCATGGCTTTCTAGTTTTCCCGTTAATGGAGTTAAATTGCTATCACATCTATTCAAAATACTACTTTTTAAAAATTATGGCCAAATTTTATGTGTTCTGATCACTGTTTTTATAAATGATGCAAGAGAATGTATCGAGTTCAATTAAACTTATTGGCATAATATTTTTTAATTACAGCACCATAAAAAAAAAACCTACATTCCTTTGAGAATCAAGCAAATATACCCCAAATATTTATACAATAGTATTCTTCTCAGTGCATACTGCCAATGAGAAATTTACGTGTAACTTTATAAAAAGGAATGTTTTTAAATTCTGAAACGATATAGCATATAATTGCCTATAATCCCTAGGCTGATGTTTTACTGTGGTATTTCTTTGCTTCTCATTCTAATAAAACATTAACATGAAGAGCTAATTTTTTCTGTCAAAAGCAAGTTGTTGAATCATAATCATTGTGTCCTTCATTTGGTAACATATCGTTTAACTTGGTAGAGTTGGTCTAAAATTATGTCACATTCTTTCCCCTTTTCAACTCCATTCTTACTTTCTGGTTACCCCCATTCTAGCAATACAAGACCAAGTCCAGCTACAAGGCTTTTGCAGCAATCCCAACAAACACATTGCTTTTGGAACAGAAGGTCAGTGTTGGCTCAAAAGCAGAGTAAATTTTGGTGATGTTTTCTAAGATTGCTCATGTTTTTTAGAAAATTTCTGTTTTCAAGTTTTTCATTTACCAAAATAAAATGCTGCTCTTAGCATAGGATGACATGGTGAAAGCATCTTGGTGAATAGAATGGGAGTCATCATTAATTTATCAGTAGAGTCTGGGTAGGAGCTGTAAGGTAGCTCTGGGAAACTTGATTACATTGTATATCTCTGAGTGTATCCCTGTCCTTTGGAATTTTAAATAATTGTTAATATTTAAGTGCTTCCAGGATGGTGGTCCGTGATGATTAAGACTTCACTTTCCAATGCAGGAGGTGTGGGTTCAATCCCTGGTTGGGTAGCTGAGATCCCACATGTCTCACAGGCAAAAAACCAAGACATAAACCAGAAGCAGGATTATACAAACTCAATAAAGACTTTAAAAATAAAGTCCACATAGAAAATCTTAAAAAAATATTTAAGAGTGTCCACTTCTGTTCACATTGATCAATCAACAGAGTAGAGGTAAAATGGGGTTACATCTGGGCAACTGGCCACCTTTCAAATTGGGTGATTCATAGGTGGCTCAGATGGTAAAAATCTGCCTGCAATGCAGGACACACAGGAAATGTGGTTTCAGTCCCTGGGTTGGGAAGATGCCCTGGAGGAGGGTATGCAAACCCACTCCAGTATTCTTGCCTGGAGAATTCCACGGACAGAGTAGCCTAGTGGGCTACAGTCCATGGGGCCAAAGAGAGTTGGACACGACTAAGCGACTAACACTTTCACTTTAACACACTATCTGGCTTCCACAGGGTGGGAATACATTAGCCAAGCACTTAACTTAACCTCTTAAATCCGATCACGGTCTGAACATCTTTATCCGTCTCACTGATCTGACCTCCATGAATGAGATAGAAGGTGGAAATCCTTCCCAGAGACCCAGCTGCTCTCACATGGCTCCAGGGCATTCTTGACTTGCTATTAAGAGTCATTAACTATAAAATTACCAGATTCTGCTTCAGTGGGTAAATTAAATTAAAGCCTCTTGTTTCATAAGTCCATTACAAAGGCTCTAATGAAGTCCCAGTGGAGGAAATGAATGAAATCAATTACCAAGTCCATGACATGATATAGTTCCTATGTTATTTTTATGCTATTTGTTTAGGCAGTATATCTTTGACTGCATGAAGCCCATTATTTTGTGTGTGCAATTATAGTGTTTCAAATAATATTATTATTTGTCAAATGTTAGTGTTTGCAACCAGGTGATATTTTGACCACTGGTTTATGAATCTACATATTTTAGCATGATCTGGAGAATAAAACTGTATATTCTCATATTCTGTATATTCCTTTGTCTGTAAAGTAGGACTTGTTAGTGGGGAATGCTAAGAGGTGTCTAGGTGAACATTAGTTGACAGTATCTCTTACATTGTGTATCTCTGATAACGAACTATGTATTATCCAACCGTGGCCCAGAGTATGCTCTATATATCTGAATCTGTTGAACTGGGGTGGGAGTTACTTGTTGCAGGGAGATGGGTAGCTTTTTCCTCTAGCTTCTTTTCTGAATTTTGACCTTTTATGGTTCACTGAAGGATAACATAGGGGAATTCCCTATGGTTAAGACTCTGAACTTCCACTGCAGGGGACATGGGTTCAATTCTTGGTTGGGGAACTAATATCCTGCATGCTGCATGGTCTCCCCCCACCCCCACCCCCAACTCCCCCAAAAAGGAGATTTCCAATATTGGGAGATTTCTGGAGGCTTGAGAAAGTGACACCATCACCGTGTCACCAGATGCCCCTTATCCTATGTCTAGAGTTACTATGTGGAGTCGTACATAGTAGAAGTGTTCCTTCATCATAGACCCTCTGCCCATTTAGATGGATGTTTCCAAAATCTGCTCACAAGGGCCTGCCTTCACAGAAGTGAGAGAAGCTCTTCCCTCACCAGCCATGCAGACTTCTTGTTTTCAGAATCTGTCTTTTTCAATTCAATGGATTTTAAAGATTATACTTTATTAGTTAGTCATTAAAAATGAAGAATGATTAGTTTAATTTCGAATTTCATCAAAACCCATTTCATAAATGTCTTTGGTGGTATTGGTTTTCACTGAACCTAACTCAAGTTCATAAAGGAGAGGGTTTGTGTTTTTAATTTCAAATAAAACATACTCTTAGGGAGGAGGGAGGGGGGTTCTGGAAGGGGAACACATGTACACCCATGGCAGATTCATGTCAATGTATGGCAAAACCAATACAATATTGTAAAGTAAAAAATAGATAAATAAATAAATTAAAAAAATAAAATAAAATCCTAAAAAAAAACCCATACTCTTCAGTAAAATTATCATTTTTATTTTTAGTACAACATCTGTAAATATCATGGTATCTAATTTAAAATATCTAATGCATTTATTCACCAGGGATTAGCCTGACTGAGCACACAATACATTTATCTAATGTGATAATTGTCTCTTGGTTAAGATATTGTTTTTGGACCACAAATACTTGAATTGCTTCAGGGTCACAGGATACAGCATGATGCTTGTTTTTCTTTAGAGCCTTTTATAATTCCATGTTTTTTGTTTGTTTGTTTGTTTTTGCTGGCTTTCCTATGTTATGTACTCCTCAATGAGAAACTTTAGTTTTAAGAATTCTTAAATCACAAAAATATTATCCCAAGATTTTATGAGAGTTTGTTTCTATTTTCAGTCATATTTCTTGAATGATACTGTGTTGTTTCTTTCATGGTTGTAGTTTAAAAAAAATAAATCTGGTTTATACAGTAGAACTCATCCTATGCCATCAAATCAAAGGGACTTATTTCTGAATTGAGTGGATAAATTAGGACTATAATGATGAGAGGCTCATCTATTTGGGGGAGGATTCATAGTTTGGAATATGTTGAATCCCAGAAACTTTTCCAAGATCCCTTTGATATCATGCAGAACACTACAGTTAAGAAGGGTGATGCCATAGTGTCATTACAATATTCTGTTAGGGTCCATGCTGGGGACCACTTTGAAGATGCAATGAACCCATTTATTTTATCTTAAGACAGTTCAGCAGTTCTCCCCCAGTCAGATTTTTTTTTACCATATTTTGTTTTATAGCATATAGTATAATTAATGAGGAACCAGAATCACTTTAAAAGTTAATACTATTTTTTAAAGCAAACTTTTCTCCAAATTGAAATACAGGCATCCCTTCAGATTAGACATTAAGCTCTCATTGAATCACCCAAATGGTTTCAGCTTTAATCACCCCTTGATGAAGCCCGTAATTTTCAAAAGAGTACGTTTTGTTGACAAGGGATATGAAGTATCTGGTACTTCTATAATTTATTGTCCACATCAAACTTAAATTTATAGCTTATTCCATTTTCTATCATTTCCCCTCCATGAATGTTTAGGAGGGAAGCATTTTTAGCTTAAGCCTTAACTAAGGCTTTATAGGAAAAGATGAATGTCAGGCTTCATATTTTAATGTGTTGGCATCGGGGTCTTTGACTTAATCTCCTGCCAATAATCATCTTCTCCAAGAGTGAGATGAGGAAGTAATACAAGTGATTATAAAGCAGGAACAAAATAATTAGATGAACTCGCATTCATGACTGTCCTTATTACAATATGTTCAAAAATATACCAAGCTCTGTAGAGGAAATAATTTTGATATGGACATTATTTTTTATTCTCGATGTGGGTACTGCTATCCTTTTTAGAGAATGTTAAACATCTCTCTTTTATTGACTAATTTTTTAATTTTTATTTTTCTTAATAAATTTATTTATTTTAGTTGGGGGCTAATTACTTTACAATATTGTACACAAATGCTCAGGGCTGGGGCAATGGGATGACCCAGAGGGATGGGATGGGGAACACATGTAAACCCATGGGTAATTCATGTCAATGTATTGACTAATTTTTCTTCTTATCATCTAAGTCCAATAGCAATAGGTAAAAAGTGAAACTGAAGGAAACACATTTATGTTCTAAATACATGGATTATTATTTTTATTGTGCAATTGTTTAAGGATAGGAAAGATAAAGGAATGTTTCTTTATAATCAAATAATATGAATATTTATTGTCTCATGGTGATTGCTATTTTTCCATGAAATAATACACTTTTTCTTTGGAAGTACTTTATCTGTTGCCTTCTTCACAAATATCTCTCAGGATAAAATCAGGACTACAGTTAGGTACTAATTTTTCCAACAAATGATATTACTGTGCATTTAATTCATAGCCTATGTGTGTTTGAAAGAATTTTAGAGTAGCTCAGTTTTATAAATAGCACCTATAAACTACAGGATTAATTATTTAAATGAAGATTACAGGAAAAATGCTTTATTTCTCCTGGTGGAAGGAGAACATAAACAGCTCTTTCTAAGACAATAGGAAGAACTATGCTAAAAAAATAGAAAAGTAAAGATTTGAGATATCTCATCAATGTAAAAGTTTTATTCCAAGTTGCCAGTTTAATTTTTTTAAAGGTGAGCTGTTAAGCTCCAATCAGATTAATCATATATCTTTGGGTGAGACTATTTGAAGATCAATGCATGTCTTAAAAATTTAACAAAATCTGGTTACTAACTTAAGCATGTTGTCTAGACTAGAGTGAGTGTCTTAATTTAGGTTACTTCAAGAAGTAAATGTGTTCCCAATTTGTTTAGCAATGGAGAAGTGCCCAGGACCCAAATCTATACTAACTGGTTGCCCTTGGGCAGTTGTCTACCACTCACTACTCTTTTAAAGCCCTTACTAAACCATATTTAAATATACATATTGGTTGTTTTTTTCTTATTTCCTACTATAAACTGTGAGAAAATGCAGTAGGTTTTGTTAAGCATTCATTGAATGAATTAATTTAGTTTGCACCCGGGTAGGTCTCTAAAATATCCAATTTTATTTCACAGGATTTTAAGCCAAATATTTGCTCATAGGATTATAAAAATAAAGGTACCCTGTGTATGGTAGTTAGAAGTCTTCCTTTGGAGGTAGAATAAGTCTCATTAGTTCTAACTCCATGGAAAAGATATAAAGGGCCTTCTGTTACAGGGAAAGTAAGCTGGATTTAGACTTGGCGCCTTTTAAGGAATACCACGACGGCCACCATATTGCGTCCTTTAGGGTATCAGACACTGAGCTAAATGCTTTACTATCTGCACAACTCTGTAAGGATTTTGACGCTTCAAGATGTCAACTGCATTTCTGAAAACAGCAGGGCTAGTAAGTTGCTGAAATGGACCTCAAGTGAAATCTGATTACCCCCTGGCTTTTCCCTACTCAGCATGCAACTGTGATGTCAATTAGCTAATGTGAAATATTCAGCAAGAGATGATGGTTTTGGATAATTTTTTTATTACTTGCTAAAACATGTTTAAATATTCATTAAATTAGAGCAGCAAAAGTTTTTTTTGTTGTTGTTTTTTTTTTAATGACGAACAGTTAAAAGGAATTGGAAATGGCTTAGTTCTGACAAGACTTGAGTGAGTGAGTGTTTACAGACCAGCACAATTCCTTGAGTTACTGAAAGAAAGGAGGTGAATTACAGTGGAGGAGGTGCCGGCTGGAAATCAGAAACATCCTTCTGATATCCTTGATTAAATGAAGAAAAAGTCCAGAGGCTTTGCCGTTGGGTCTTGATGAATGGATTTGAAACTAGCCGTAATGATTTGCCAAAAATCCATTCCTTCTGTATTCGAGGAACAGATATTTAACCCTCCAAAGATCTTGGGATTAAAAACACCAAGTAAATTTCCTCAATTCTTGAAATTTTTAAACCAATCATCTGAAAATAATCTACTGATAAATATTCCTAGATCTTTAAAGAAGCTATACTTTTATAATGGAACCCCCTTTGGCTTACAGCGTACATTTCCCCCCTTTCTTCAGGTCTGAAAGCTATTCTCTGACTAGAGAATCAAAATGAGATTTATTTGCCTGAGAATATCTCCAGTCTTACAAATGGTTTTGTATTAATGACTGAAAGTCAAGCAAATCTCTTATGGTTAGAGGATTTTTCTGCCAAATTCCTGGTCAGGTTAACAAAGTATAGCAACATTTGGGTTCTGCCTGAATTGTTTTTTGGGAGGTTAATTTACTAAAATACAGTACTTACCCATGAAATTTTTGAAATCCAATCCAGTTAGAAAATCGTGGCATCACAAAAAGTTTACCAGTCCTTTTAGATAATTTTTTGTTTGGAAACAGTTTACTTTCTAATTCTACTTAGAGTGCAACTAATTCATTCTGTTTTTAGATTTTTAGCACTTAATCCTATTTCCAAAGAGAGCAGGTTCTAATCAGTCTGATGATTTAACATATCTTACTCAACACTGATTGCAGTTCCACGAGAGCTGCTCCTTTTGCATGAGGAACACCCATTACGATGCGTAGGCATATCTCATGAAGACTTTGATTTTCAATGGTGTTCTTGGTTCTTGGCCCTTAATTAGAAAATCATACTGAATTCAGAAACGATTTTTTTTTTAAAAGTCAAAGAGACTATGTCTGTTTTCAAAAACTGGGCCCCAAAGTTGGTTGTGCTGAGCAAAATATAACAACTTTTAATCAGAATACTTCTAACCATTACTTAAGAATCTTTAAAAATAGGATTCAAAGTATGTTTCCTTTATGCCTTGCTTGGTTATCTTCCAATTTGGTAGAAAATATATGTTTTTATAAAACCTTTTACTGGAGAGTATTCTGAGAGAACTTCACTTAAAATCAATAAGAAACATCAATACAGTCCTGCTAAGTTGTCCAAAAGCAATCTATGGTCACACTTCATGTTAATAGAGATTTAATGTATTTTCTTTCAATACATTTTGTACCACAGAGGAAAAAAAAGCCTACTAGAAGGAGTGGATCAAGATGATATACTTGACAGAGAACTCCTTGTCAATAAAAAAATCAATTCTAGAAAATTTCAAGGCTATTTAAACTCAAAATAATCCCCCTTCCAAATTTTAATGCAATTTGAGTATTGTCTTCATTTCAAGGTTTCAGCATTGCTGATATATTAATAACACTAGTTATCCTCCTTAATTTTCCAAGCATTCTGAGTAGATTGTTTTTATTCCTTGAGTAAACATCAATGTTTTAAGTTGCATGATAAAGGATGTGTTGCTTAGAAAGTTCCTACGAAGTAAGCAGGATAATAACCCTATAAGATTTTGGCTGAAAAAATATTTGCTCATTATATTAAACTGATCACATACTCAGATCTTTGATGGTAAACAAATTTAATTGAAATGTGGGAAAATAAATTATTTGTTATTTAAAATATTCAGAGTTCAACCTCCTTCTCTAGAGCATTTTACTCAGGCATATTGAAATCGTATTCTTTCTATGATTCATTTAACTCCATTTATTTGTCAGTTTACCTTTCCAGTTCATCCTAAATATCTTTACTGAGGACATATCATGTGCTGTATCCTGAGGCTACCAAGATAAATACCACAGTTACATAATTGTAGTAGGACAAGTGGTCCAGTAGATGGAGATATAGTCGAAGAATAATGATGATACAATATGTTTAAGTCATGTGTGGAATGACGTGCTATCTCAAGGAGGGAGTGGAAGACTTTGCCTGCTTCAGATGCCAAAAACCATTATCAAGGACTTGGATTAAGATCTTTAGGGCAAGTAGGAATTCTAAGTGAGCTGACGGTGGAGGAAAGATCCATCTAGGCAGAGTTAATGACATGCGATTAGAAGGTTAACACAAGTTCAAACACCCAAGTCCCCTGTGGTTAAAGAGCAGCATCCAAGGCAGGAGTGGGTAGAAGGTGCTGGTGGAGAGGCAAGGAAGGGCTGGACCAGGCAGGCTTCTCTCCTAAGGAGTTTGTTCCTAATTCTGATCACTAATTTCTGACTTTTTTCTTATCTATAATTATTATCATACAAGCCATGTGTGGTGTAAAGCCTAACACTAAGGCCCAATATTATGTGCTTGGCATCTGGTAGAATCGGGAGGGCCTCAGATAGCTTAATCACAAGCTCTCTTCCCTATTCTGCTTCCCCAGACATGGTCCCCCAACCCTCCCTATCAAACCGGCCAGGTGCAGTGTGTACTGATTCAATCAAGGTGACCATCGCCTTCTAAGGAACCAGGGACATCTCACTTGATCCACAGAGCCCGCCTCCCACAGCGCCTGCTTGTTCACCCTTTCCTGAGCACAGCTTTGCTGTGGCCCTGATGGAACACACACACTCTTCCCCTGGACCATGACCACCTCTGAGTATTAAACTGTGCTTGATGTCACCTGCCCAGTGTCATGAATTCAGGGGTCCCTAGCGCTGTAGAGTGGGAACCCCTTCCCCTCCCTAACTCCAACCCACAGGGTAAATAGGAGGTGGTTAGAACACTATGTCAAGGAAAAATTAAATTTTCTGAACAACAGCAAGGAGTTGTCTTTATGATATTTTTTGTTCCCTGCTATCTATTATGCATAATTAATTTTAAGTAGGAAGGATGGAGGAGGAGAAGAAAAGAGATACTTTTTTTATGGTAGGAAAAAGGAAAGCTCAAGCATTTCTATTAGGTGACCATAGCTAGTGTTTTATATTTTATTTAACGTAAAGGAATGGATTTTGAAAAAATAGCTTCCAATTTCCTTTGTGTTATTGAAATAAGGGAGCTAGTTTAACACAATAAATATTTATTTTCTCCCACATCACAGTGAGGTACAGCTCAACTTGGTGATACAATGTGGCTCAGTGATGTAGTCTCTTTCCACCTCACATTTTCAGGTATCCCATAGACGACAGCCCAGCAGGCTCCCCCATCCCTGGGATTCTCCAGGCAAAAACACTGGAGTGGGTTGCCATTTCCTTCTCCAATGCGTGAAAGGGAAAAGTGAAAGGGAAGTCACTCAGTTGTGTCCGACTCCTAGTGACCCCATGGACTGCAGCCTACCAGGCCCCTCCATCCATGGGATTTTCCAGGCAAGAGTACTGGAGTGGAGTGCCGTTGCCTTCTCCGAGAAGAAGAAAGAAAGAATGATGAAAAGTCATATCCACCCTTAAGTGACTTTCATCAGAAGTGATGCATCACCTTTGCTCGCATTCATTTAGGAAAAGTCAGTCACAAGCCCTAAATTCTTAAGTTCAAGGAAATGTATATCCTTGCCTGAGAAAATGAAGTAATTTGGTGAACCTTAGCCTTGTCTAGCATGATATCCAAATTAGTGCAGGGAAAAAATAAATTACAGTAAATTTAATTTATTAAATTTAATCAATTAAACAATTCAAAACCTGAATAAAAATTAAATAGAAAAAGCGAGACAAAGGTAAAACAAATATATTTCAGAAACAAATGATAATAAATATGTTAGCTTATATTAAAAGATAGATGTTATTAGATCAGATTAAGAAATGAATTCCAGACATTTATAAAAAACACTGATTTTTAATGTTTGGATGCAGAGAGTTGGAAATAAAAAGGCAATGATATAGTAAAAAGTACAAATAAAAACATTTGATTGTATCAGGCAAAATAGAGATTAAGACCCAAAGTACTGTTACGGATATGAAGAGACACTTCATAAATACAAATATTTAATTCATGAAGAAGGTATGCTTCTTCTAATTATGAAGGTAGCTAATAAATGGCTTCAAATTACACTGAGCAAAATTGCAAAGATCACAAGGAGAAATTAACAATTAGGTCATATTTTATGATTTCAGTTGTTAATGAGACTAAGCATGCATAAGAATGCAATAAAGCTAAACGTGATTTGAAAAAAACAATGAAAAATTTTGATCTGATAGATACACACACATACACATATTACTCTGCAGCCAACAATTAGAGAATAGATATTATGGGATATTTACAAAAAACCTACGTCTTATGCCATAAATCTCAAACTACAAAAGAAATGGCTATTTTGAAGAAGTTCTCTGGTTTTAACTAAATAAGTAGGTAATTAAAAAATTGGGTAAAAAACTTATATTCCTAAAAATTAGAAAGAAAAAATACTTTAAAGTTAACTCATAAGTCTAAGAAAACTTAATAGAAATATTTAATAACTATATTTAGCATTGCATGATAGTGATCATATACATATCACAACTTGCAGAATGCCACAAAAAGGATTCTTTGAGGAAAAAGGAATTTATTCTTTAAAGATTTATTATTTAGGATTAATCCAAAGACTGTAGAAAGAAATATGTAGTGAGTTGTAAACAGAAATGACTGAAATGGAATGTTTATGCCAAAAATCAAAGCCAAAAGTTAGTCCAATTAAGAGATTAGAAATGGATAATCCTACCTGGAATTTGATTAAGAAAAAAGCAGGTAGACGCAAATATTAGAAATGATGAAGGAGAGGGACCAAGATGGCAACATGGATGGCTTCTGAAGTTCTCTCCTCCCAGTAATAGGCTGAATGTGCAAACTACACGTGGAGAAATTCCCTCCAAGAGAAATCCAGAACCCAGCTGAGTGACTCCAACATCTCAGATTAATAAGAAAATACCCACATCAAACCTGGCAGGAAAGGCTGAGATACACTTTTGCCATTAGCTCCGCCCCTGGTACAGTGTCAAACGATTGGGAGGGCAACTCCAGCTCGCAGTTCCTCCCTTAGGTTTTAGGCTGAACATCTAATGTCCCAACTTTTAAGGTTCCCACCTAAGGGAAAAGCCCCAATGTTTACCTTGAAAAGCCAGTGGGGCGCCAATGGGAGTTGTGCCCACAGGAACTACAAGTTTTCTTATATTGGAGGTACTAGTTCCACAGCAGAATGTAGACATTTGTGGGCAGTGCCTCCGTGTCAGACAGTAGCTCGTGAAATGAGAGTATTCTTCTTGGAAACACTGAGACATCCAGAGCTTTCTTTGAATTCAGACTTAACTATCTGTATATTTGACTAAAAGCCTCACATGAGAACCATTTCATTTATTACCACTAGGCACTAGATGAACCAGCCAAGACGGACAGCATTTCCAAGGACAGCACCTTAGACCCACCTCTGGAGGTAATGGCTTCAGATCCACCCCTGCTTTTGAAATACAGTCCTGAAACTCTTTGCTAACCCAGTACCTGGTTTCAATTCTTCCAGTTGTGTTCCCCTGCACAGCTCAGGCAGCAAACTGAAGAGCTCTGTGCTACCATTGATAAGGTCTTACAGGATTCCTTGTCTATGGTAATGCCTTAGACTAGACTGTGCAATTCAAACCTTTGCTTCGCTTCACTTCATTTCCCTCTGCTTGACTGGGCTGGATGCGTCCTAAGCTTGTCCTTTTTTTTTTTTTTTTCCTAGCATTCTTCTGATTCTCCTTCAAGTTCCCTACAGCCTTTGTTGGGTTCTGACACAATCAAAGTATGTATATATCTTTAATATAATTTACTCAACCATAAGAGTTACTAGGTTAATCATTTTTAAAATAAAGGTCAAGGCCCGATAGTGATTTGGGGGATTAGTGGACAGCAACCAGCATTGTGTTTTGTTTTTTGTTTGTTTGTTGTTAGCAAACAGCATTTTGAAAATAGGATGGTAAGAGAGTTCCCTGGTGGTCCAGTGGATAAGAATCGCCCCCCAGTGCAGGGGACACAGGTTTGATCCCTGACGTGGGAGGATTCCACATGCTCTGCGGCTCAGGAGCCACAGCTGTTGAGCTGGCGCACTGCAACTACTGAAGGCTGTGTGTTCTCGGGCCCACAAGCCACAGCTACTGAGACTGTGTGCCTAGAGCCTATGTTTTGCAACAAAACAAGTCACCACAATGAGAAGACCAAGCGCTGCAACTAGAGAGGAGCTCCCACTCGCTGCAACTACAGAAAGCCCACAGGCAGCACTGAAGACCCACAACAGCCAAAAAAATAAATTAGAAATAAATTAAAAAGATAATGTGCTGCTGATTATTTTAAAAATATAATAGCAAGAGTGTAAACTATCCATCAGATTCTATTATTCCAACCAGTGAGTAGATATTGTTGATATTTCTTTCAATTTGTTTACATGTAGAGGTATAGGCTTGTGTGTACAGACTGCAGTAAAATCTGTTTCTGTAGATTACATTCGAAACAGTGTGGAAGCCAAAATATGAGGCTCTGTTGTCATATGTTGACATTTCGAATATGGAACTGCATGTAGAGTTTGTCGCTTATTCTAATCAGAAACCATAGCTTCAGTCCGTATGTCATTCACAGCCCTTAGACTTTCAAGAAATGGAAAATGAGGTAAGAGCTTTCATTAGTCTAATGACTAATGAGGTAAGAGCTTTCATTAGTCTGAGAGCTTTCAGTTCAGTTCAGTTGCTCAGTCATGTCTGACTCTTTGCGACCCCATGGGCTGCAGAACGCCAGGCCTCCCCGTCCTTCGCCAATCCCCACAGCTTGCTCAAACTCATGTCTATCAAGTTGGTGATGCCATCCAACCATCCCATCCTCTGTCATCCCCTTCTCCTCCTGCCTTCAATCTTTCCCCGCTTCAGGGTCTTTTCCAATGAGTTGGTTCTTCACAGCAGGTGGCCAAACTATTGGAGCTTCAGCTTCAGCATTAGTCCTTCCAATGAATATTTAGGACTGATTTCCTTTAGGATTGACTGATCTCCTTGCATCCAAGGGACACTCAAGAGCCTTCTCCAACACCACAGTTCAAAAGCATTAATTCTTCAACACTCAGCCTTCTTTATGATCCAGCTCTCACATCCATACATGGCTACTGGAAAAACCATAGCTTTGACTAGATGGACCTTTGTCAGCAAAGTAATGTCTCTGCTTTTTAATATGCTGTCTAGGTTGGCCACAGCTTTTCTTCCAAGGAGCAAGCGTCTTTATTTCTGGAATTCTTTTCTTTTGGTTGACTAAGTTTATTTCCTTGTTCTTTGACTCAGAGAGACTGAATCCTGGATATTTTATATTATTTGAGGACTACTAACACATTAATTGTTATTATTAAATATTTAAATATTTCCTTCTTATCATGTAGCCATTTTCATTCATTGGGGTAAAATATTACATTTCTCCAAATTATTTTTTTGAATATTTTGTATAGATCCACTTATCCAAGTTTTAAAATGATTGTGGTTTTTCTTTTATTGATAATTGTTAGTTTTTGAGGCCAGTCTTATTTTGTCCCTTGGAATTAGTATAAATGCTCTTTTGCCTATTATTTTTCAAAATTGGAATTTTATATATATATATAAAGTAGATTGCATTTATTTAAAATTTTTTTATTAGAGTATAGTTGACTTACAATGTCATGTTTAAAGTAGATTTTAAATGTATAGAATTGCCTATAATTAAAAGAGTATTCCTAACTTTCAATTGGAACATTATAGACAAATATCCTTTAATAATGACATTGAAGCCAGGTAATTAATCATTGTCAGTATGAAGAATTATATTTTCATAGAGAGGACCTGCAAATAGTTACATCTTCTCTATTTGTAATCTATTTTGTTGTATATTCTTAATGTCTTTTAATCTAAAGATGGAAAGTTTTGATTTGACAGAGTTACTGAATAAATTTTAGGTATATTTTTTTTCTTTTCATTTGTTAACCATATAAAAATACCCCATATTACATTAAATGTAACAGGAATAGGATTTAAGAAATAATGTGAGTAATCATCTATATTATTTATGTAACAAATATTTAATGCTTATAAGTTAAAACTACATTATTCTAGGCCATTAAATTTAAGTCAATTATTTTATTTAGCAAATATTTATTAGGGATGGGCTTGGCCCTGTGAGGCACCATGGTGATAAAGGTGAGGGAGGCAGAGGAACTTGGCAGGTGTAGTTAGTTGTTTTCTTAATTGAAATCTAGTTGATTTACAATGTTGTGTTAGTTTTTCAGGTTATAGCACAGTGATTTAGTTAATATATGTATATATATTTATATAAATGTATATATACATTTGTGTATAATATGCACAAATATTTTTTCAGATTCTTTTTCCTTATAGGTTGTTATAAAATATTGAGTATAGTAGTATTATATTGGTATTACACAGTAGAACCTTATTTTTATCTATTTGATATATATTAACAGGAGTGTATATATGTTAATTCTAATCTCCTGATGTATCCCTCCCCACCCACTTTCCCCTTTAGTACCTACAAATTTGTTTTATGTCTGTGGATCTGTTTCTGTTTTGTAAATAAATTCATTTGTATCTTTTTTAATATGCCACTTATAAAATATATCATATGGTATTTGTCTTTTTCTGACTTGCTTCATTTAGTATTATAATTGCTAGGTCCATCCATGTTGTTGCAAATGGCAACAACATTATTTTGCAATGAATGAACAACATTCATTATTTTTTATGGCTGAGTAATATATTATTTTATATACGTACCACATCTTCTGTATCCATTCCTCTGTCAATGGACATTTAGGCTGCTTTCATGTCTTAACTATTGTAAACAGTGCTGCAACGAACATTGGGTGTATGTATTTTTCAAACTAGAATTTTCTCTGGATATATGCTCAGGAGTGGATTGCAGGATCATATGGTAGCTCATTGTTAGTTTTTTAAGGAATCTCTGTAATGTTCTCCATATGGATGCACCAATTTACACTCCCACCAACAGTGCAAGAGGGTTCCATTTTCTCCACTCTGAGGGGGTACTTTGGATATAGCAGTCTGAAAGTAGGATTCAAACTGACACAAGATGGAAAGAAGCCAGTTGTATAAAGATCAGGGATAATAAATTTCAGGAAGAGGAGTAAGTATTTGCAGATGTTCTGGCAGGAAAGAGCTCAGTGTGCGTGTGATGGAGGCCAGTGTGGCTGCGGGATGGTAAGCCTGGGGTGAGCAGTGGGAAATGAGGTGAGAAGACAGGGGCAGGACTGGTGAGGATGCTTACCGCCATGGCATGAAGTTTGAGTTCCATGGGAAACTGTGAAGATATAAAAACATGGGGGAATAATAGGAAACCACTGAGAAAGATCCTGATGGCTGCTGGAAGGAGGCTACTGAGGCTAGGAGGAACAGCGATGGTGGTCTCGATGCAGTGGGTGCAGAGGAGCTGCAGAGAACTATGTGTGAAAGAGATCTTGCAGGCTTGCTTGGGTTTGGAGGTGTGTAGAGGAGAATCTTGGAAGAGCTCCTGGTCTCTGCATCGAGTGTAGACAAGGAGAAATAATGTGGAAGATGAAGAGGCTATGTTTGTTTGGACAAGATAAATTCAAGGTATGTGTCAAGCAGGCCTTAAGCCTGTGTATCTGGCAATGGTACAAGGGCTGGAAGGGGGCGACTAATATTTGGATGTTGTGGGCACCCTGTATGAAGATCCCAGGAAGCAAACAGTCAAGGAGAATGGAAGTCCATTCTGAGAGTAAAGTCACGGCAGTGTGGCAGCGTAGAAGCTACAAGAGCCCAGCATTCAAGAGAATGTGAACGTGGTGACAGCTGCCAAGAAAAAGAGAATAAATAAGGCTTCAGAAGGGGTTATTAGGTTTGACTTTGATTTTGAAACTATGCTGTTGTTGCTTATGTGTTGTTCTTTCTTACCTTGCTATTTTTCTAGCGTTTACTAGCATATACAGACCGTTTGAACTTAAGGCTATTCTTTTGCTGTTTTATTTTTAATTTTTTTCAGCCAGTTCAGTCACTCAGTCATGTCCGACTCTTTGCAACCCCATGGACTGGAGCACACGAGGCCTCCCTGTCCATCACCAACTCCCGGAGTTTACTCAAACTCATGCCCAGTGAGTCGGTGATGCCATCCAGCCATCTCATTCTCTGTCATCCCCTTCTCCTCTCTCCTTCAATCTTTCCCAGCATCAGGGTCTTTTCAAATGAGTTAGCTCTTCACATCAGGTGGCCAAAGTATTGGAGTTTCAGCTTCAACATCAGTCCTTCCAATGAATATTCAGGACTGATTTCCTTTAAGATGGACTGGTTGGATCTCCTTGCAGTCCAAGGGACTCTCAAGAGTCTTCTCCAACACCACAGTTCAAAAGCATCAATTCTTCAGCGCTCAGCTTTCTTTATAGTCCAACTCTCACATCCATACATGACTACTGGAAAAACCATAGCCTTGACTAGATGGACCTTTGTTGGCTTTTTAATATGGTGTCTAGGTTGGTTGTAACTTTTCTTCCAAGGAGTAAGCGTCTTTTTATTTCATGGCTGCAGTCACCATCTGCAGTGATTTTGGTACCCCAAAAATAAAGTCTGCCACTGTTTCCACTGTTTCTCCGTCTGTTTGCCATGAAGTGATGGGACTGGATGTCATGATCTTAGTTTTCTGAATGTTGAGCTTTAAGCCAACTTTTTTCACTCTCCTCTTTCACTTTCATCAAGAGGCTTTTTAGTTCTTCTTCACCTTCTGCCATAAGGGTGGTGTCATCTGCATATCGGAGGTTTTGATATTTCTCCCAGCAATCTTGATTGCAACTTGGGCTTCATCCAGCTCAGCATTTCTCATGATGTACTCTGAATATAAGTTAAATAAGCAGGGTGACAATATACAGCCTTGACGTACTCCTTTTCCTATTTGGAACCAGTCTGTTGTTCCATGTCCAGTTCTAACTGTTGCTTCCTGACCTGTATACAGATTTCTCAAGAGGCAGGTCAGGTGGTCTGGTATTCCCATCTCTTTAAGAATTTTCCACAGTTTGTTGTGATCCACACAGTCAAAGGCTTTGGCATAGTCAATAAAGCAGAAATAGATGTTTTTCTGGAGCTCTCTTGCTTTTTTGATGATCCATCTGTTGTTGGCAGTTTGATCTCTGGTTCCTCTGCCTTTTCTAAAACCAGCTTGAACATCTGGAATTTCATGGTTCACATATTGCTGAAGCCTGGCTTGGAGAATTTTGAGCATTACTTTCTAGCATGTGAGATGAGTGTAATAGTGTGGTGGTTTGAACATTTTCTGGCATTGCCTTTCTTAAGGATTGGAATGAAAACTGACTTTTTCCAGTCCTGCAGCCACTGCTGAGTTTTCCGGATTTGCTGGCATATCAAGTGCAGCACTTTCACAGCATCATCTTTGAGGATTTGAAATAGCTCAACTGGAATTCCATCACCTCCACTAGCTTTGTTTGTAGTGATGCTTCCTAAGGCCCACTTGACTTCACATTCCAAGATCTCTGGTTCTAGGTGAGTGATCACACCATCATGATTATCTGGGTCATGAAGGTCTTTTTGGTATAGGTCTTCTGTGTATTCTTGCCACCTCTTCTTAATATCTTCTGCTTCTGTAGGTCCATACCATTTCTGTCCTTTATTGAGCCCATCTTTGCATGAAATGTTCCCTTGGCATCTCTAATTTTCTTGAAGAGATCTCTAGTCTTTTCCATTCTATTGTTTACCTGTATTTCTTTGCACTGATCACTGAGGAAGGCTTTCTTATCTTTCTTTGTTTTTCTTTGGAACTCTACATTCAAATGGGAATATCTTTCCTTTTCTCCTTTGCTTTTGGCTTCTCTTCTTTTCTCAGCTCTCTGTAAGGTCTCCTCAGACAGCCATTTCTTTTTCTTGGGGATGGTCTTGCTCCCTGCCTCCTGTACAATGTCACGAACCTCCGTCCACAGTTCATCAGGCACTCTGTCTATCAGATCTAGTCCCGTAAATCTATTTCTCACTTCCACTGTATAATCGTTAGGGATTTGATTTAGGTCATACCTTAATGGTCTAGTTGTTTTCCCTACTTTTGACACTCATAAAAATCATATTTATTTTTTTCTGGAACCATCTTGAAAAAAAAGAAAACAACCAGACAAATAAATTTTAAACCAAGCCTAATTCTTTTTTTAATTTTATTTTGTGTACACCTTCTTTTATTTTTTAAAGTCCCTTCTTTTTTATTTTCTAAATTAAATTTAATTAATTTATTTTTTAGAGTGTAGTTGCTTTACAATAATGTGTTCGTTCCTGCTGTGTGACAAGGTGAATGTACAACGTGTATAAATATATCCCTTCTTTGAATTTTTTTTGCATTTAGGACACCACATAGAAGGCTGTTCTTTTTAGTCTTGTATGAAAACAGTGACCTGATTAACATAACGTATATGTAGTTTTTCTTCCATGTTTTCCTAGATACGTACTTTATTATTTTTTTTATTTTAGTATTTTCTATTACTTTTTATCTTTTGTGGGCTCTTATTTTCTTCAAGACAACATTTTTGTGGATATCACTTTTATATTTGATCTGGAATTCTGATGATCTGGGACCTTAAGCCGTTAACAATTATTGTAATTCTTCTTATATTAGGATGAATTCCTGCTATCTTATTTTATATTTTCTACTTAAAATGTTTTCTTTTGTATATTCTGACATTTACAGGTTTGAAATTAAAGAACATTTCAGTTTGCATTTTTGTTACTGTTCATAATTACATGTAAATTAATAAAAACAATAATTGTGCTTATTTTCCTATCAATTTTCAGACTTACAAGTGTATTTTTCCACAATTAAATACCACAGCATTTTCCACTTTCCAGTTATTATTAACCAAGAGCTCTATATATGTACATATACACACACACACACACATTATTTGTTAGTATCTTTTGGACCTCTATTTTTGAATTTTAATGGTGATATTTTTCTAGATTTATTCTTTATTTAGATACTTACTCTTTAGATCCTGATTTCTCAAAGATTCATAGATTTTTCCTAGATTTATTTTTCTTTTTTTTAAACTCCTGCTGAAAAGTGTATTCAGTAAGTGTTTTTGTATTGATTCTATTGCCTGTGTTCCTGAGATTAGCATTATTTTACCCTTTCTTTTAAATTATAGCTTTGCCAGTATACAATTATAGGTCCCCTTTTCTCAACAAATTTTTGGCCTAGATTCTTTCTTGTCAACAACATAACTTGTGAAATATTTTATCAGCATGATATTTACTCCGCTACTACAGAGTGATCATTTACAGAGCAGCACTGTAATCTTTTAGAATTTTGTCTTTATGATGTTATTGATTTTTCCTATTATGTGTGTGTGTGTGTGTGTGTATTTTCTTTTATGTATCTGAGTTGATCCTCTCTTTGGCCTTTCATCTGAAGTTTTCAGTCTTTTCCTCCTCTTACATTTAGGATATCTTTAGTCATTATTTTTAAAAATATTTCTTTCTTCCTAGGGCTCTCACTATATGACTTTGTCACTTTTGTTTCTATATTCCATGGCTTAATCTTTGCCTATTTTTTTCTATTTATTGTTTCCCAATTTTTCCAAGAAGATTCCTTCATCTGATATTCCAGTTCAAGAATTTGTTCAGTATCTATTCTATTCTTCAGTCTTTATGTTCAGTTCTTTATTGTAGCTTATATAATTCTTTTTTAAAAGTCAGGTTCATTGAGGCATAATTACCCATTGTAAAATTTACCCATGTAGTGTACAATTTTATGAGTTTTGACAAAGCATATAGTTATGTAACCACCACTACATCCAAGATGCAAAACTTCCATCAAATAAAACACTTTCCATGTGCTACTTTGTAGTCTATTTCTCCCTGCAACCCAGGTTCACTTGCATGTGAAAAAGTGAAAGTGAAAGTCGCTCAGTAGTATCTGACTCTTTACAACTCCATGGACTGTATATTCTCCAGGACAGAATACTGGAGTGGGTAGCCTTTCCCTTCTCCAGGGTATCTTCCCAACTCAGGGATGGAACCCAGGTCTCCCTCATTGCAGGCAGATTCTTTACCAGCTGAGCCACAAGGGAAGCCCATGTATCCATAGCTAATTCTTCATTTTTATTGTAATATAGTTGATGTACAAATTTATTTCATAATTTATAATGAAATCAGTTAGCTTGATTGAGAAAGTTCCTCTAGCCATGTTTTGCATCTCAAGTGCAAATTTAGAGGAAATATATAATATGACCCATCTACATTTTTATTGTTAGTTTTTGTGAGTTTGTCACAAGGAGAGAAAGAAGCAAGATAAATTAAGATATTAAAATGACTGAGAATATGAAGCATATGTAATGGAGCTGGGAAGGCTCATTAATTTTGAAGTCTCAGTGAGGCTGAAGAAATGTTGTGTTGGGATATTTGAGAAATGAAGATGGTAGATGGGGGAAGTAGAGTTCTAAAAGACAGATGTGAGAAATGAAAGTTCAAGTTCAGAAGTTCTCCATTTTATTTGTGAAGGTGACATCTAGGAACAGTCCTGGGAGCTGATGATTGAAACGGAGCAGATGAGGATGTTTTTGGAGTTGAGTAGCTCAGAGAATTGAGGGGTAGAGACTTCTGTGTGAATTCTGAAATTGCGTGAGGAACTATTATGATCCATAAGTGAATGTCATCGATAAATAAGATATAATTTCTTCAAAACTGATTGATAGCAGCAATGAAGAGAATAATAAAATGAAAGTAAAGCTTAGTGAAATAAATTTCAAAGGAACAGGAGGTTTTGTATAGAAAAGATAGAGTACTGGTTAGAAAGTCTTAACAGGAAGAGAAAGGTGAACACGTATCCCAGAAGTTGAATCGTTTAACATTTTCTTGATTACTTCAGTAGCATAATTGTTTTTATTTTCATACAGATGCCTACAACTCTTCCAAGAGCAGCTGGTCGAGAAACCAAATATGTAAGTCCCTTTATAATTATACATACTGGTGTTGTAATGGGTGCCTGGGCATGCTTTGGAGTGAACTCAACTATACATTCATTTGAACTGAATTAGTTGAATTTTTCATAAATTGAAGAGGTAGGATGGTATGATTGGCCCAGAGGTGGAAAATCAGTTATTTCAGGTAAGTATATTGACTGAATTCCTTCTTAAGTGAGGTCTTACTTATCTGATTAATTTGGCTGAATCAAGCAGAACTCCAATACCTACTTTCTGTCTTTCTAATTATCAATGCTTAGATAACATTTTCATTTTTGTAATGATTTATCATGCTTACTATGAAAGAGTCCGCTCATATACTTGAAATATTAAGATTTGTCGATTTCCAGTGGCGTTGCCAGGTTAGTTGATTTTGACTAGTTTGCTTCTTTCTTGCATTTAAATTTTTAACAAAGAAATCAGTTCCACTTTTGAGCAAAAATGTATTAAGAATGAGCATGTAGATATAAACTCATACACTTGATTCAGTAAATTGTAGTGAGCTAGCTCTGAATGTGCTAGATGCATACATGTAGCTTCACCCCATTCCTACTCTCCATTCACCATTCTGCATCTGACCAAACATACTCTGGTGTAGGTAAGACTGTTTCCTAAGGAAGTGTTTAATATTTAGTTTAAAACAAACCAGCAAACTATTCCTTTTAGTTTATATTTTCGAGTATTGTCATCATCATTCAGGGTCAATTAGTAAATATAAATTTTGTGACAGATCTGCTTTCAGTGTATACATTTCTGCCTTCATTTGACCCTTCCCAAGGCAGATAATGAATTGAGTGAAGTTACTGAGCTTCATCACATTCAGGAAGTGATGTTTAGGGGGTATGGATAGGAACCCTGCTTAGAACATTATTTAGAAGTTTCCCTGTTATTTTCTGTTATTCCTGGAAGTTATTTGAAGCAAATAGTTTAAAAAGTGGAGGCATTTGGTGGCTATTTGTTGCTGTTGTTCAGTTGCCCAGTCGTGTCCGGCTCTTTGCAGACCCCATGGACTGCAGCATGCCAGGCCTCCCTGTCCCTCACCATCTCCTGAAGTTTGCCCAAGTTTATGTCCAGTGTTGCTGCTTGCTCCAGAATCCTGGAAAGTCATTTAACCTATCTGTGTCTTAGACCTTTTAGTCTATAAAATTGACTTCTCCAATGGCTCAGCAGGTAAAGAATCTGCCTGTAATGTAGGAGACACAGGAGACTCGGGTTCAGTCCCTGGGTTGGGAAGATCCCCTGGAGAAGGAAATGGCAACCCATTCCAGTATTATTGCCTGGAAAATTCCATGGACAGAGGAGCCTGGTGGGCTATAGTCCATGGTGTCACAAAGAGGCAGACATGACTGAGCGACTAACACTTTCCAAATTGGGACACTAATGGTTGATGTAAGATTTACAATGGTTAATAGATGAAAAGTCCTTAGTATAGTCCTGACACAGATATGACTCAATAAATGATTGTTCTTCCCTTTCTTCTTTTTTTCCCCTTCATCTATATCTCTCCACTTCTCTTTCTCCTCCTTGTCTTGGGAAGACTGGATGCACCATGATTTAGCTAGTTCTTTGATTCTTTAGTTGAGTATAAGAAAAGAAAGTCCTTAAAAGATGTTTCTATACTTTTTGTGACTAAGACATTCTACAAAAACCAGATCCAACAAAAAATAGCTAGAATATCCTTTACTCTCTCCTTTCTTTCTCATCTACTCTTAGTTTGCACCCAAGTCTGATTTAGGCTCATTTGAAATAAGGATGCCTTCTTCCATCCCTCCAGGGGATGGGTAATTTGATAGCATTGGCAATAATCCTACTGGGGCTGCTTCAGTCTTTGTAGTTAGAGGCTATTTCAAATTATTCTTCTGTCAGTTATCTGACTTAATTAGAGGAGGTTAACATTTGCCCCAAACTTTGTGACAGCATTTGAATCATTCAAAGTTAACTGAAGTTAACTGAATCATCAAGTAGATTTAATATAGACTCAAACAAATATCAATTCTTACTCAGATAAGATTCTTGACTTTGATTAAATTTGGTTTCTTGGAGAAGGTTTGTTTTTTACTTTCTCCTACAAAATGACATTTGAATTGTTTGTGACACCTCAAATATGTCCATGTCTTTTGGAAGACTAGATGGGTAATTTTACAGTGGAATGCAAAAACCAGTTTCTGGTGCCATCATAGGAAGTCACACTTGTAAATATTTGGCTTCAGTTATTCCATTTACTAAGTGATGTCTGACATTTCTTTTGAGGAGAAAAATGAAATTTTAGAACAGACGTCTTCCTTAGTTATAAAGCCTTAATCTTATGTGAACAATTGATCTTAAATACAATACCCTGATTTTTAAAAAAGAATGACACTGGAGTATTTTCTTTTTTAAAACTTTTTAAATTGAAAAAAATTGAAATTTTATATTGGTGTATAGTTGATTTACAATGTTGTGTTAGTTTTATGTGTACAGCAGAGTGATTTAGCCATACACATATCTGTTCTTTTCCAGGTTCTTTTCCCATACAGGTTAATACAGAGTATTGAGTAGAGTTTCCTGTGCTTTATTTTAGGTCCTTGTTGATTATCTATTCTATATATTCTATGGTATATGTAATAATATAATATAATAATTAGGAGGTTAATCTCAACCTCCTAATTTATCTCTCCCCACTGATTCTGTAATATTTTCTTCTAGAAATTCTAATATTCGTATTAACAGAGCTACAAGTGCATCGTATTGTGACTTGAATAGTTTTCACTTAATTAATCTTTATATTTTTCTTCCTTCTTCTCCCATGGAAACTCAAAAGCAAATCTGAGAATCCTACAGGTTGTAACATTTCAATATTCTACCATCTCTCTTCAAAACTTTCAGGGAAGCAGGCATCTTCGCAGTATTTTTCTGCTAGGAATAGGTGTGTTATTGCCTTTCTTAGATTTTATTCCAAAGCAGGGATCATGAAGTTTACCAACTTCTGCACCTCAGAGGAAAAAGGGGAAGACTTGAATTAGAACCAAGAAGAAAAATTTTGTTACACTGCGGGATATCCTCAGCTGGTTAGCACACTCCACTCAAAACCCTACTTTGGAGGGGTGGGGGGGCACTTTAAAAAAGTGTCCAATATAATCTATGAATTGTGATGAGTAGAAGGCATAGTCAGTTTCTAGCTCTATCATTCAATTTACCCCCTTCTTCCCCCACTGATGTGACAAATATCTGAGTGTCTGCCATGCCCCAGCACTTACGCAGAGTCACTGGGGTGTGAGGGATGTACAGAACAGCAATGTCCCCATTTCTGAAGCACAGGGTGGGGAAGACAGTAAACAATTAAAATAGGAAAGAGCAAGATACTTGCTCGCAGAAATTGGAGGAGGGCAAGACAGAGAACTGGTGTTGAGAACTGATGTTAAAGCAAATATACAAAGATGCTAATTCTCAATGCGTCAGTATGTTCACTGGATTTCCAGTTTTCCTGGGATGATGAGAGTGGCTTAATTAAATAAGGAGAAATTACATGACTAATTCCTTTTTAGGGGGCCTTTGATGAAAGGCTGGCTTTCCTTCATCAAAAAAAGAAAAAAGATAGAAAATCCTTGTAAAACAATTCATGCCCTTTTCTTAATCTTGATTGCACACATTGTTAACATTCCACATAGTCTGCTTTTTAGGATGAGCCAGATGTAATAAAGTACCATCAATTTAGACTAAAGTCAAGGTTTTTCTTCAGTTCATGGTGTATTGAATTGCAGTTTATTTCAAAGTAATTTAATTCAGATTCTCTTAAGTGTAATAGAATTTAAACGAGGCTAACAAACACAATGAGTGGTCCTAATCATCACAGGTCACTCGTGGGATTAATTATATTATCATTCATATTTCACTTCATTGTTTTTAATAGATGCCAAATTCAGTAATCATAATAACTAATGTTTTGAGCTCTTACAGATGAGTTTTAACTATCTCATCTAACATTATACCAGTCCTACTCTGCGGGTATGATTATTTCAAATTTCTGTTTTATGGAGGAGGAAACAAACTCACAGAGGAGGCAAAATCCAACCCAGGTCTTCCTCGCGTTAAAGCCCCTGTCGTTAATATTTGTTTGCACCAACAGAAGCTGAAAATAATTTGTCTTCCGTACGTATTTTATACATTAGTATTCATTTTCTGGGTCTGAATTATTTCTTCATCCCCCCAAACCTTCAGTCTAAACTTGGAATGAGTAATTTTGTATCTGGTGCCAACATCTGAGATGATGATGTTTAGGATATTTCTAATGTTTTAAATTATTTTCTTATATGTAGATTAACTCATAATTTATCAGTTAACCTATGAGTGATTGTTTTCCATGGCACTCATTTTTAAAGAGTTTCTTTCCCCCAAAGGAATGAATTTTCTAATTAAGTTTCTGTTTGATTCTGTTTTCATGCTAACGTCTTTGGAGGGGAATGTCATTTTTTTTTTTCTTTACATTATACTTGTCTTTGTAACTATTTATTATTTTTCATTAACTACTGCCAGTATAATTTCATTTCACTCATGTAATTCAAAACCACAGTATGCTTTCTTAATAAAGAGCAACTTCAGAAAATAGGGCAAGTATTTGGACTTATTACTAATTTATCCAAAAAACTCTCACTTGGAGTCACATTTTATTGATAACAACTCATTTAATAAACTCACTACATTTCAGAAATTACTTTTATGTGCCAGAGAAAGAACAAAGACAGCCTTATTGAATATAATATAACATAGAGGTAAAAAATCTCATTTTAATGAGCTGGAGGGACAGAAAAATATCATTACAATGGAAGTATATTGCTTTCAAAATATCATAGTATATTAAAAATGTGTCACACTTTATTAAGAATATTTCCTTCTCTATATACAGATATTCAAATAAAGGTCATCTTCTCCAATTTAGCCAGCACACACAGTCCCCTTGTTGCTATGGCTGGAAATGTTGCTATGCTGGAGTGTTTCAGCATTAACATGCCCTAATGCAGCCACAGATCTTAGAGTAAGAGGTGACAAACCCAATCCACTTAAGTCCAGACATGGATCCATATCTGCTTCTGAAGGATGTGACCAGATATTTGATGAGTTATGAACAGTTTCGGCAAGAAATTCTACTCTACTGATCTTTCTTCTTTCTTTTCTTTATGATTCAGAAATATTTCCAAGATATGTTTGTGTGAGAGAGGCTGAGGAAGAAATGGAAGATAATTATATCAGTTGTGCTAAATGAGGAGGAAGAGAAATGACTTAATGAGACATCTCTTATGCCTTGGTCCTTATCATAATTTTACATCATCAAACACGAAGGTGCCATATTTCGCCCATCTTTCCCTTGATTTGATCTTTAATGTAAACTGTGACACATGTAGACTGTGACTGTCACTGGTCCCTATGGTTATTTTTTCTGCCTACCAATTATGTTCACAGCAACATGGAATCATCATTCCCTAACTTACTGAGTCAAACTTTTAAAATACTTCCAACTCTACTTTTTATATTTAGAACATTTTGGGACATATTACTAACGGCTACAGTGACTTCTAGTGAGATATTCATACAGGGTAAGGTCTACAGATAGAAAAAACAATAAGAAGAAAGAAAGATATGATGTCTCATGGATATATCTCTATGGTCTTGGTACCTACTATGCTTACCATTGGATTAACTTTTTTTTAATTGAAGTATAGTTGATTTACAATGTTGTATGTTAATTTCTGCTGTGGAGCTTGCCACTTGGCACGCTGGTAAAGAATCTGCCTGCCAATTCAAGAGATGTGGGTTCACTCCCTGGGTTGGGAAGATCCCCTGGAGAAGGAAATGGCCATCCACTCCAATATTTTTGCCTGGGAAATTCTATGGACAGTGGAGCCTGGTAGGTTACCAGCCATGGGCTTGCAAAGAATCAGACATGATTGAGCTCACATGCACACGTTAATTTTGCTGCACAGAGAAGTGACTCAGTTATACATATATATTATTTTTCATATTATCTTCCATGTTGGTTTATCACAGAATATTAAATATAATTCTCTGCGCTATACAGTACCACCTTCCATCTCCCAATTCTCTCCTCCCCACCATTCTTTCCCCTTAGCAACCACAAGTCTGTTCTCTATGTCTGTAAGTCTATTTCTATTTTGTAGGTTTGTTCATTTGTATCAAATTTCAGATTCTACTTATAAGTGATATCATATGATGTTTGTCTTTCTCTTCCTAACTTTTTGCTTAGTACGATAATCTCTAGGTCCATTAATGTTGCTGCAAATGGCATGATTTCATTTCTTAATGGCTGAGTAATATTCCATTGTTTATGTGTACCCCATCTTCTTTTGAATTCAATCGTTTGAGTAGTGCCTTATGTACAAATAACAGAAATGCTCTCTAGCTTAAGGGTGAGATAGTGTCTTATCATTTTATAAGTTAATATTTCCTCAGTGCTAAGTTCAGCACTCAGACTATTAGGGGCCCTGTTGATGTTTTAAGTTTTGTCTTTTTGCCTATCTGTAGATCAGTCTTATCTGGGAGAATTCAATTAATACATTATCATTAATAAAAGTTGTTTGAGCCTTAAGAAAACTCAGGACAGTTAAAGTCAACAGAGAAAAGGTCAAAGAGAAACACTTAAATGCTGTTGAATTGAGAGGGACTTAACTGTTGAAGGAGAAAAAATTGCTGAAAGTGTTGGTGCAGAGGGTAGAAGGCAAAAGCAAGTGTTTAACACTTTTTGCTTGCTGCAACTTGATTTTATTTCAGTTTCCCAAAAGGGTGTCTGCTAGTGTGATGCCTGATACCCATGAGTCAAGCATAGGAAACAGCTGTAGATTGTATGGAAAAGCAGCATTAGAAAATGCCTGAGGAGCTTGGTTTTTCCTTATGTGCCTCTGGCATGAGATCTTTGGAAAAGGACAATGGTTTATACAAAGTGGGATTCTCTGTGTTTGGTTATTCATGTGCCTACGTACTTAGTGAGACCACAGGAACCACTCAGCTTTCAGTGTTCAGTTACCATTCGCCTCTCAGAGGGTAAAAGCAACATTGACACGTGTGTCTTAAAAAAGCAACGCTAGGCAATGACTGAGGAGCTTGGTTTTTCTTTACGAGTCTCGGCATGAGGTCTTTGGCAATTAATTTTTCAGTGGATTTCAAATCCTTGTTTCTTTCTTTAGTCTAACTCTATTAGTTTGCATGTAACTTGCCTTGTTAACAGATTTTCTTTGAAATAAGTTTTGATTTTCACAGTTTTTTTGACTGCTCTGTTTGTTTTTAAAAGTTTTGTGTTTCTTTGGTTTTCAATGATGATAAATGGGTTAAAATACTTCCACTCTCTCACTTTCTTCCTTTAGTAATTAAAATGATGTCAAAGGTTATAGAATATAGACCATAAGACCTTTCACACAAGAACCATTCTTATACTCACTCTGATGTTCTTCATGGATAAATCAAATGACTAATAACCTTAGTGCTGTTCAAGTCCAGTTTCAGGTTTATTTTTAGGTGCCCCATGTTCCTTCTCTTCCTTAGTTTAGTCTCTTACCAATGGGAAGTCGTTTAAATATAGTAGTCTCCTCTCACTATTCATAGCTCCAATCTCAGCTCACCAAACGATCTTTCCTTACGTTTGAAAAATCATCGCGAGAATATTGGTAACATAACTGTAGCTACAGAATTTAATAAACAACCTTAACCCATATTGGGCAAGGAGAAGGAGGCTTCTCTAAGGGTTTCACCAACTAGATTAGTTGAGAGAGTCTGCTTTTGTTAGTGATAATACACATAAGCCAATATTCTTTTTCTTTGATAAAGGATCTGCAGTGGCTTTATAAATGTTTACTCCACCCTAAATTCTAAATTTAATTCTATTTTTTCCCCCCTCTGGAAATAGTTTCTCATAATAGTGATATGAAGTCCATTATATTAGATGAAATAAAAATGTATCGGGGATGTCTAAAACACCTTATTGTTATGTCATCATTCTCAGTGAAGAAATTTGGGGGACTTGTGGAGATTGAATACAAAGATATATGGGTTTTTCCTAATTTAATTAATATATTTGCCCAAGCATTTTATCTTTTTTCTCTATGACAGTCCAGTATTATTTAGCACTACGTACTGAAAAATGTTAGTAATGCAGTTAAATTGTGCAAATGTTTTTAGTGGGTGACTTCTTTTTTTCCTTAGAATTATTGAGATAAAAATTTAACTATGCTTTTTAAAATATTGTGTTCATTTGTTTATTGACCATGATGGGTCTTCATTCTACGTGGGCTTTCTCTAGTTGCGGTGGGCGGGCCTCCTCTCTAGTTGCAGCGTGGGGGCTTCTCACTGTGGTGGCTTCTCTTGTTGTGGAGCGCAGGCCATAGGGCATGTGGGCTTCAGTGCCCGCAGCACAAGGGCTCAGCAGTTGTGGATCTTGGGCTCTACAGCGCAGGCTCAGCAATTGTGGTGCACGGGCCCAGTTGCTCCACCGGATGTGGAATCTTCCTGGACCAGGAATCGAACCAGTGTCCCCTGCATTGCAAAGCAGATTCTTAATCACTGGACCACCAGAGAAGTCCCTTAACTATGTTTTGTTTCCATGAAGACACATTTAGTTCAGCATATTTCATAGAAGCCGTTTAACGAAGGAAGTTAGTAGAGAAATTCTCTCAGTATTCCAATAGTGAAAAATTAACTAATGGAAAAAGATCCTAAGACATTAGAAGAAGTGAAGTGAAGTCACTCAGTCGTGTCCGACTTTTTGCAACCCCATGGACTATAGCATACCAGGCTCCTCTGTCCATGGGATTTTCCAGGCAAGAGTACTGGAGTGGGTTGCCATTTCCTTCTCCAGAGGATCTTCCTGACCCAGGGATCGAACCTGGGTCTCCCACATTGCAGGCAGACGCTTTACCGTCTGAGCCACCAGGGAAGAAGTAACCATTACTCATATTGCATTACGAGGTTAAAAATGAAGCCTTCAGTGAACTGAACAATCACTGGAATGAGCATTCTGAAGGGCAATTTTCTGTAGCACAGAAGAGTCAGAAATCTTCGTGGACACTAACCTGGTCCACAGCTATTAGCCAGGACAGCCTGCTGCCTTAGAGCAACCAGGAATGACAGTGAACAGTGGCCATCTTTGTGAAGAGTGCCATGAGTCAAAAATAAAGAACAAACCATGATGGCCACAGGACAGGAAAGACTGCAGGTGCCTGGTTGTCATGTTTAGTGAGTCACACTCCTACGTGCTTGGCAATACCATGGGAGTCACTCAGCTTTCAGTTATCATTCACCTCTCAGAGGGTAAAAACAACATTGATTCGTCTGTCATAAACCCTGAAAATATTTGAAATTTCAAAAAGAATAGAAATAGTTTAGGAACACAGCTTTATTGTGTCTTAGCCAAGTATATTTATAATTGAGCATCTGTATTTGACCACTTCCTGGACTTCCCTGGGCCAGTGGTTAAGACCCTGCACTTCAAATGCAGGGCACATGGGTTTGATCCCTGGCTTAGGAAGATCCTGTATGCCATGTGCTGCAGCCAAAAAAAAAAAAAAAAAAGATGTATGTTGCCCACTTCACAACAATGGTGAAAGCTGAGCTGATGTGGAAGCCCAGCCTCCCATTTGAGGGCAGAATAGCTTGAGAAAATGTAACTGTCAAAATATATATGTACATCAAACTGCAAGAAAGAAAGTGAAACTGTGGGCACCAGATATGATGGGAGAGCTCCAGGTGGGAAAATAAAGAATACGTATAAGCTCTGTAGGACACAGGTACATCAGAACCTAAGAGCCAGGAGCTTAGAGTTTAGCTTTCACTGTATAGTGAATCTGAGAGCTATAAAAGAATCCTTTGTGTGCACCCAGATGTCTAGAAGGCCCCATACCCATGAAGTGTGGGATAGAAGTAGACATACATCCTTCCAACATCTTTAGCCTGCACTCTTGGAGACCCTGCACTCCTGCACATCCATAAAAAAAACAGGTGCTCAACTTATGAAGAGCAAGGATTTGGAGAAAGTTCAATGGGACTTCTCAGGTGTTGCAGTTGATAAAGAATCCACCTGCCAATGAAGGAGATGCAAAAGATGATGGTTCCATCTCTGGGTCAGGACGATCCCCTGGAGTAGAAAATGGCAACCCACGCCAGTATTCTTGCTTGGAAAATTCCATGGACGGAGGAGCCTGGTGGGTTCCATGGAGTCCATGGAGTTGCGAAGAGTTAGGCATGACTGAGCATGCACACAACAAACCTATGCGACTCGAACATGCGGGGACCTGCACCCCCGTGAGGTTGGTGAAGTGAAATGGAGACTTGTCCAGAGTCAGGGAAACTCCTGGGACCCCACCAGGACAAATATGAAATGTATTATTGGCATGGTTTCCCAACCCAGGGTTTCTCAGATACCTACAGAAATCATCACTAAAATTACCCTGACTAAAGAGGAGCTCAAAATCAAAACTAAAAAGTCACCAGATGACTGAAGGACATCTTGGGACAGAGGCATGAAGGAGAGTCAGCAGATACAGAAAGAGGAGATTTAGCCATGTGTGCATGCGTGCTAAGTCGCTCAGTCATGTCCGACTCTGCGACACTATGGACTGTAGCCCACCAGGCTCCTCTGGCCACAGGATTTCTCTAGGCAAGAATACCGGAGCGGGTTGCCATGCCCTCTTCCAGGGGATTTTCCTGACTCAAGGTTCGAACCTGCATCTCTTATGTCTCTTGTACTGGCAGGCGGGTTCTTTAGCACTAGGGAGTGCCACCTGGCAAGCCCGATTTAACCATGAGAGATTATAGAAAAATCTGGAATGAAATATAAATATAATAAAAATGTTGAAATAGTTAAAAGGAGTTATGGATACCATAAAAAGATTTGGTAAAGAATCAAATTGAACTTGAAGTTAAAAATGCTGTTGTAAAAATATAAAATTTAATGCCCATGGTTTAATGTATATTAATATTGATTTGTTAACTGTCAGGCTTATATGTGGAAACAATCCAGAATGCAGCATAATGGGATAAAAAATGTGACAGGGAATTTTATGGAAATGAAGGATGGATTCAGAAGACCCAACATATATTTCACTGAAACTCTAAAGAACAGATTAGATATAATAGGAGAGAAGCAATATGTGAAGAGATTCCTGGAGGATTTTCCAGAATCAAAGAAAGATATGCATACTCAGAGTAAAGGACTATATACCAAGCTCCAGAGAAGGATACGTAAGAGGAGGTCACCCTCAGACACATCATAGTGAGCTTACAGAATTCCTTGGAGAAAAACCTTAAACACTAACCAAATGTGAAGACAGATGATCCAAGTTACAACATTTAGACTGACAGCAATTAACAGAAGTCAGAGCAAGTGGACAGTATCTTCAAGATGCTGGGAACAATAACCATTATTCTAGAATTCTATGTTCAGATAAATTCTAGCTCAAGATGAGGACAAAATAAAGACATTTTCAGAGAGAGTTCAAGGAGGGAGGTTCTGAAAAAAAACTATCAAAGCATTTACTTCAGTGAGAAGGAAATTAAATCCAGAAGAAAGGTGTGAAATTGAGGAACCAAAAATGATGAAGCAATATTAATTTAAAACAATTTAAAAAAACTAAAGTTTTTTTCATGAAAGCTTTATTTTTTTAATATGAGTAATTTAAGGAAAAATCTGTTGTTTTCTTTTACTATAAATAAATGTAAATAGCTAACAATGTTGGTATAAGTAGAATATGGGGTGTATGGAGAATGAAATATTACATCACCTTGAATAATTTTTGATGCCTTTTGCTGGTGCTTGTGTTAAGATGCTAAGGAAAAGCACTATAGAAAACATCATGTTTACCACTATGTGAGCTGAATGAAAATGTGTGGGAGAAATATTGAAAGGCAATGAACAAAAAATGTAAAACAATTATTTTGGAGTTGGCATAATGGTATTTTTCCTTTACTTAATAACTGTCAAAATGAGCAAATAATGTAAAATAATTATTTTGGAGTTGGCATAATGGTATTTTTCCTTTACTTAATATCTGTCAAAATTCTACAATTGATATGTATTATTTTAATAATAAAAAACTTCAAAATACTTAAAAAATATAGACATATTACTTTACTAAATTATGAATTTCACTAAAAAACACTATGTTTATAATTTTGCAGGCAAACCTCTCCTCACCATCTTCTACGGTATCGGAGAGTCAGCTGGTATGTATTCTGTTATTAAATCATAGACCTGGTACTTTAGAAAATCCTAATCTTTCAAGATAGATTTATCTGGACAAAAACGAATCAGTTCTAATGAAGTGGATGAAACTGGAGCCTTTTATACAGAGTGAAATAAGTCAGAAAGAAAAACACCAATACAGTATATTAACGCATATATATGGAATTTAGAAAGATGGTAACGATGACCCTATATGCGAGACAGCAAAAGAGACATAGATGTGAAGAACAGACTTTTGGACTCTGTGGGAGAAGGCGAGGGTGGGATGATTTGAGAGAATAGCATTGAAACATGTATATTACCATATGTGAAATAGATCACCAGTCCAAGTTCGATGCATGAAACAAGGCGCTCAAAGCCCGTGCACTGGGACGACCCAGAGGGATGGGATGGGGAGGGTGGTGGGAGTGGGGTTCGGGACGGGGGACACATGTACACCCATGGCTGATTCATGTCAAAGTATGGCAAAAACCACCGCAATACTGTAAACTAATTAGCCTCCAATTAAAATAAACAGATAAATTAAAAAAAAAAGTGAACTGAGGACAAATATACTATGAATAAGTTTCTCTGCTTACTTGTTTAGTAAAAGTTTACTGATGCTTTACTAAAGCTCCATGCTGGTTGTTTTGTAGGTTACAAACATGCATAAAAACATACACAGACCATGTTTGCTGGTAACTTGCGTCCTAGTGGTGGTAGAATATAGTAGTCAGGGCTAGAAGCAAGATACTGATGTTTTAGAGGCAAGGATTCATTTCCTGGTGGGAGAGATCAGAAAAGGGTTCAAGAACAAGGTCATCTTTAATCGTGTAGGGTAGGTTCTGAACTTGAGGAAATGAGATATTTCAGACAGGAAGATAAAGAATGATCAAACCAGGGATGAGCAACAGAAATATAGTATGAACCACAAATATAAATCACATAGGCAATTTGAAATATTCTAGTAGCCATGTTAAAAAACTAAAAAGAAAGAAGTCACATTAATTTCAATAATATATTTTATTTATTTAATATACACACATTATCCTTTCAACATACAGTAGCATAAAATCGAGATTATTTTCTATTTTTTTGGTAGGGGTAAAGTCCTTGAAATCTGCAGTGTATTTTGTATTTACAGCATATCTCAATTCAGACTAGCCACATTTCAAGGGCCCAAAAAGGGGGCTGGTGGCTACTCTGTAGGACAACACAGATCTAGGCTCTAGGATCTATTTGTTATTTATGATAAATATTTAATTAAATAGAAAAATTACTTTTTCTTACAGTGTTTCATATTTCTTATTGTTACCAGTGGTTAGCAAATGGGAACCATGATATAAACTGCCTAGATATTATTACGTCTTTTAACTGTTTATAATGATAGGTTCCTAAACAATAGACACAGTAAAGGAAGTGAAAAAGAATGAAAACATCTAGTAAAATGAATGAAAATATCTAGAAAAGTAGTGTGATACGGATTCTTATCTTTTTAAGCAATTATTTCTATGTCCTACATCCATAACCAACAAGTCATCTTGTCATTATCATGCCAAAATGATAACAATGTTTTATTTGTAGTGCTAGAAAATCATAAAGAATGTAGTTTGACACTTAAAATAGCCTGACTGAAGCAAATGGCTTGGGTATGTTGGTGTTTATACCTATAGTTTGTATATGGGGTATGTTTGCCTGTATGCTTTTAGCGTCAGTTGGTTTAGAATAGTGGCAGGCAGTATAACATAGTTGAAAGGATGCTGGAACCAGGGCCAGAAGACCTACGTTTTAGTTCCTGCTCTGACACTAACTACTGGACTGACAGTGAGAAGTCAGGAATCTGAGAGCCTGGGCTTCAATTTCTTAACTGAGCAACGAAAGCATTCAATTACACTCTGTCCAAGCCTCTCTAGGGCAGAGTCCATGGTTACTAGCTCAGGGGAGTGAAGGCGTTGCCATGGAAACAAGCACTGTGATAACATTATGAAGTTGAACAATTTCCCACTTTAGATATGAAACTATTGTTATAGCTATTCTAATATTTAAAATAATGATATATGTACCTGTTTCTTGAGAGTAATGTTTGAAAATAAAGAAATATTTGTATACTCAAGATAGTATACAAAAAACAGATCTTAGGTGTTGACTGTGTGCAATGTATATATGTATTATCAGACTGACATATATATGATATATATACAGATATAGGATTAATACATGTAAACTATTTTAAGAAAGCAAATATGATTTCATAAAATAAGACAGTATGAATGACTCATTGTAAATGTAATAATGAACTTTTTTTGGCCTAATCAAATAATTCTATGAATTTGACTCCTGTGTTCTCTAGGGGAAAAAATGCAAAGCATTGCTTTAACTAATGTTGATGATAATTTTTTTGCATTTACTTTAGACCTTCTCTATAGAGGGTTCAAGGAACTTTTTAGCCAAGTTTTAAATTAAGTTTTAATCCCCAAATGCACTTGAGATCTAGGTAGGTTTGTGAAGTGATTATTCTCAAGCAAGCTATCACACACAAAAAGAACATCTCTTGGACTGATACAATTATTCACTTTAATCACTGACTTCTATCTCATTGCATTAACCCTGTACTTACATTCCCTGAATATGGAATAGTGTAGAAATAATCACATACTAGTGATACTGTATAGATTTGCTTCTTAAAGAATTTATAATATTTCTGTCCTTAAGTATTTTCATTTATGAATTAAATTATAATTTTTCATTTTTATGAGTGGATTTCCAGTATTTGCCATTATGAATTCTCTTTAGGGTGAAGTTCTGAATAAAATGAGTAAATAAAAATACCTTTGAAAAACCAATATGTATATATATATATATATACACACACACATTTATATGTGTGTGTTTGTAATATACGCTATGCATATAAATGCCATATTACAGGTAATTCTGATGGCAAATACACATGTATATGTATTGCTTTTTGTTTATACGTGTGTGAACATGTGTATAACACAGGAAAACAAAATTTGGGGGAACATATGATAGATTATGGTTAAATTATGTAAATAAATATTGTACACTTTGCATGAAATAGGCAGTTAATTAAAATTATTTACTCCTATTTTAGGGGAGAAATGTAATAATTTGTTTGAAGGGAAAATAAATGATGGATCGCTATGATAGCCTAAGCTTAATACAGAAGCCGTTTTGTTATTGAGCTTTAGCTTTTTACTCAGCCTTAAAAACTAACACATTTGAGTCAGTTCTAATGAGGTAGATGAACCTAGAGCCTATCATACAGAGTGAAGTACTTAACTTCAGAAAAAGAAAGGTAAATATCATATGCTAACACATGTATATGGAATCTAGAAAGATGGTGCTGATGAAATTATTTGCAGGGCAGCAACAGAGACACAGACAGAGAGAACAGACTGATGGACACGGCAGGGTGGGGTGGGGGTGGGAAGGAAGGAGAGGGTGAGATGTATGGAGAGAGTAACGTGGAAACTTACCTTACCGTATATAAAACAGGTAGCCAATGGGAATTTGCTGTATGACTCAGGGAAGTCAAACAGGGGCCCTGTGACAACCTAGAGGGGTGGGATGGGGAGGGAGGTGGGAGGGAGGCTGAAGAGGGAGGGGACGTGTGTATACCTATGGCTGATTCATGTTGATGTTTGGCAGAAACCAACAAAATTCTGTAAGACAATTATCTTTCAATTAAAATATAAACAAAAAGAACAGACCAAGAAAAAACCAAACATTTTTTTTTCTTTTTTCTTTTTCTTTTTAACTTGGCTTACCTGTTTACATTGTAATTGTGCCAATTCAACACTGCCAGGAAGAAAAGAAATGTGATCTTGCCCCTTACTATTAAAATATTTCCACTGTTTACCCTGCAAGCCAAATTATGTAATATTAGTCTCAGAAAGAAGTGTTTTGGGGATCCTTTTGAAACTTATTCACCAGCTATGTCTCTGTTTCTCTTCTATTAAACAGGAACATAGTACATCAAAACTGGGAAGGGACTTAGAGACGAGAGTGTGTTGGAAATACTTATCTGGAAAATGGAGTTTGGGACAACTGCTGTGTCAACTTGAAGGGGTTATTGTAAGACTCACATATCATACTATGTGAAGTTGCCAGTGTAATCCTGTATGGAGTTGGGGGTGTTGTCATTTAGTCGCTAAGTCAGGGGGGCTATTATTGCACAAAAAGTCTTGATATATTATCTCTTGAGATTTACTTTGTGGCCATTTTACAGATAAAGAAACAGGGTCACCGAGTTTGAATAGATTATCTATGATCGCAGGGTTCATGCTCATCTTTGTTGTGCGACTTTTAAAAAGGAATCATTATTGATTTTAGATAATTCAGGGAGGAAAAAAAAAGGCTGTTGGGAAATCAGGACTCTATGGAAGCGTGACCTTCACTGGGCGCATATGATCTCTCCCTGAAAAGGAGGGACTGGGTCGAGTCCAGTAGGGTACTGAGGCTTCACACCTATGGATAGTGAATCCCTTGGCATCAGAAAAGGAACAAAAGGAAAGGAAGATCCAAGATCTAGGCTGACCCTTCATAAAGCTTTCCTAATTCCTGGACTGAGTCATCACAGTATTAACAGAGGCTGGCGGCGTCTCTTTTCTCTGAGGAAGGAAACAGGGTGGGCTCAACACAACGGGTAAGCGCTGGTCTTCTTTGGCAGTTAGATGGGAACCTAGGTTAGAAGACACTGGCTTTTGCTTTTGAAATTTCATGCCACTGCAAAATGCTCATTGTTGCCCAAGATGGAACACTGAATCTAGAGAGAACAAAACAACAAATTTAATAAACCACATGACTACATACACGTAAGAGCAAAATGCATCTTACTGGAACATTATACAGAAGCGTACTTAACCTTTATATGTTTTGTTCCCAGCTCTGAAAGCCCGCTGATGTGTCTGGTTTTCGTGGTGCATGACTATTCTTTTTAAGAGCCCTTGAGGTCTCTGTTGTTCAGAAATTGCAGCCCTGAAACCTTTTGTGTAGAACTGATGCCCTCTTTAAGCTTAAAGGCACTTTATTCTTGACTAATTAGCCTTGACACAACATGCTTAAGTGCTACAGCATTTGTCATGGATGCCTCCTCAGGTTTGAGTCATGCTATTGGCTTTTTTTAAACTATTGAGATATTTCAATCTGGCCAATCTATGTTGTGTACACGTCAAAAGATGTTTTCTGAGCTGTGGCATATGGTTTATGCTTATTGAAATCCTGTGTATGTTTATTGTAATACAACTATCACAGTAACCATAAAACCATAAAACATTTTTTTTAAAGCTGATCAGATAAACATTTTCCTGGGTAATCAAGATCTTTTGGTATCAATACTCTGAATTATAAATACAAAAACAAGAAAAAGGAAAGAATTTTTTTCTTTTTCTATTTCCTTCTATGTTATTTTCTCTTTACAAAGTTCTGTCATGCATATTATCTTGTTAGATGTGTACAGTCACTTTGTGACTTCGTATGGCAAGAATTGTTATTTCCATTATTCTGATGAAAAACACTCTGAAGTCTACCATGTCTCAAAAGTCCTGCAGCTAATGGGAAATCTGTCCACACCCTCCCCCCAATCTTGCAAGCTTCACTTCGTACTATAATGTTTTAAAATTTGAGATATTTCTTTGAGAGAAAAAAAGCTTAAGTATTTGCTACAAGCACGTTAACATTTTTATTTTAAAAAGAATTGGAGTTATTAAACATTTATTAACTGAACAAGTGAATCAGCTAAATAGTTTAGAAAATGTTGCTTTTGTCAACAATCTTGACTAGAATGTTTTTGCATTTCTTTGAGTTTGTTGTCCCAGTAACTTAAAAAACAAAAACAAAAGCATTGGAGAATAAAGGCAAGACAGAAGCAAATGGCTAAAAGAAGTAGCAACGGTACTTTCACAAACTCCTCAGATCCATCAAATTAGTAGAATTCCCAGCCAGACCCGTGGAATTTTCTATGTTCTATTACTTCCTTGCTGATTTTTGTTGTTGTTGCTGTTTGTTTTCTTATCACATACCCGAGAGCTTGCTACTACAGTCAAAGGCAATTAAAAACACAGTCTGCTAGTTGGAGTTAATTTAAGGAAGATGTTGTTCTAAGAAGGCAGTATCTATATAATGTAATCTCTAGATCAGTGCTGGCAGTTACTTTTCAACTTTGGTCTCCAGCCAGAGGCAATACCAACCTGTTGTCATAGAGTTGTAAGTTCCAAAGGACAGAGACAATGTCTATTTTTTATAGTGCGGAAGTGACAATGGTCTAGGATAAGTGATGAGTATGAACAGCAGAACCAGGGCCCCACAGGCTGTTAAAACCTGCCTCCAGGCCCTGGGACTCCACAAACTGCATCTCTTGGGCTTTTTCTCCGTGAAGACTAAGAATAGAGTTAGATGTGATCTCCCAAGTCTCACCCACTCTCAAATTCTCCAAAGAACATGACATCATTGTCTCCTGGTGTTGATAGTTTTATTGCTTATCACTGTAATCAAATGGGGGAAAAGAAATTATTTTTAAAAAATAGAGTTAAAATCTTGCAAAGTCCTTAAAGATGTGGTCCCTGGTCTTGACTTTCTGTATCCCAAAGATGATAACTTCTGTTTTCTACTCATCTCTGAGGGTGGAGCTCACCAACCCACATTCTTTCTTCTAGTTCTCTAGGGGTGAAAGGTAGTGTGGGTCCTTTGTCTTGCAACGTTCCCTTTTCCTTGGTTATACTGTAATCAAAAAGTCAGTCCAAGAAAAATAAATGTGTTCATGCTAAGTCACTTCAGTCATGTCTGACTCTTTGCAACTCCATGAACTGTAGCCTATCAGGTTCCTCTGTCTATGAAACTCTCCAGGCAAAAGCACTGCAATAACCCAACCCAGGGATTGAACCCATGTCTCTTATATCCCCTGCATTGGCAGGCAGGTTTTTCTTTTTTTAACCACTAGTGCCAGCTGGGAAGTCTGAGAAAAATGAAAGGAGACACTAAATGGGCAGTCAAAACTTTTTAAGGCTTTGATGTTGGATTATAGCCTACATATTGAGCTTCTGCCTGTCAGTTAGTTTATTCATCCTTCAAGTGTCTATTTAGCATCTACTAGGTTCCCAACACAGTTCTAGGTGTTAGAAGGATAACAGTGAAGAAAACAATGATCTCTGGCCTCACAGAGCTTACATTCTAGTGGAGGAAGCAAGAAAATAAATGTCAACTGAGGTCAGATGGAAAAAAATAATAGGGCAAATAAGATCTTTTATACAGATCACTAGAGAAGACCTATCTAATAATAAGGTGGCATTTGAGCAGAGACTTGAAGAATGGAAAGAGAGTCCCAGAAAGGGAGAAGAAAGTTCCAGACAATGTGAAGGCCAAGTTCAAACTCCAGAGGAGGGAACACCCAGTGTGTGCCAGAGGGGACAGTGAGGGAGAGAGAAGGTCTAGAGCAGGAGATATGACAGGAAAGGGGAGGCTGTTTGGGAAGTGAAAGAGTAGGTCTCCCTTCAGGCACTGTAAGCGTTTTAGCTTTTATTCTAAGTGAGAAGGTGGAGTTAGAGAGCTTTGAGGGGAGTCCAGTGATGTGGCTTGAGTTACACGGAGGTTGTAACGTGCTTAACTCACCTGAACTGTGAGCCCTCTGAGAACACGAGGTATGTCTTGTTCACCTCTGTGTAGACACTACATTTCCTGACATAGACTAGATCTCAACCGGAAAAATGGCCCCAGGGAGCATCTGATAGATGATCTGATAGAAGGATGCTTCAGAGGTCTAAGACAATGGTGGTTTTGTCTTTGAGGCACTACAAAAATGTCAAGAATACATACATAATTACATTTGTACATTATATATGTATATGTGTAACTGAATCACTTTGCTGTACACCTGAAACTAATACATTGTAAGTCAGCTATATTTTAGTTTAAAGCAGAGAATTTATCAGTACTGTATGAGCTACTCTGCTCTTCAAGGCAAATGGAGAGTAGAGTTCTCTGTGATTGTTGGAGTCTAGCACTCTTGGAATTTGTGTCAAGAAGAATATAAACAGGCAGAGTATCCATCCACTAAATGCCCACATATTCACCTGGCTCTAATGAGTTTCTCAGATTTTAAAACTTGTAAGAACTAATCAAAATCATAGTATTCTGGTTCCTGTTAAAAATAAAATATCTGATCATCCCTTCTACAATGATAATGCTATTTTTCTGAATGTGGGGAAAATATTTTAATAGCAGGAATGAAAAGATTAGCAATTATTTCCCCAAAATATAGCTCTAAAAGAGAAAAAAAATGTCTTACGTACAGTGTAAATCATTTCTCAAGAGGTTCATTGCAGTACATTGAAATTTCCTTTTTGAAGAACTTTCTTATTTTTTTTCCTGTGTCCTTTGTGCTGAGAAGGGGAGTTATTACCTGTTTTGTTTCTCCACTTAGATGGAGTGACTTTTCCTGGTGTCATTAGAATGATATTTGTATCACTCGTGAGTCTAGCTGGATCTGTCAATTCTTTAGCAGCTAAAAATGAAGCATCCAGAGTAATTAAAATCCTGGGCTTATGATCAGACCAGACTTGGATCAAATCTTGAGTTGTTCACATATTAACTGCATGGCTGTGGCATGTTACTGATTCTGAATCTTTCACAGGGTGTTGAGAAGAGGAACTGAGATAATCAATTTAACATATTGAATGTGGTGCCTGTAATATATGGAATCGGAGTCTTCGGAATAATGATGGTGTCACTATCTACAATGAGTGCTCAACCTTTGAGGCAGGTTTCAGAGCAGTAGTGGAATGGTATGAGCAGGTGCAGAGGCCTGCCATGATCAGGACTGATTGTGTACCATGGTTCATGGAGAGTGCGTGAGGTTCAGAATTGGGCTGCCAAGGTTTGAGTTCCGGTTTGACCAAAACCTGACACACAGTTAGGTGTGGAAGGTATGGGTAAAGGTGATAGGGTGGGAAGTGTGAACAATGTCAGAGGCAAACTACGTTTAGTCTTCTTTTGCCTGGAGTTGACTTCCCTGTCCCTTAAATGCTGACTGGTGAGTGACACCAAGTTAAGGTGCAGGAAAAAGGAAAAGAAAAAAAATCAGGATTAAAGAAAGAGGTGGTGAATATAATGGAAGAATCAGGGTGGGGCAACAGCTCTGAGACCAAGGAAGCAAACTAGCAGGAGGATAATTCAGAGACTTCTGGTAGACCAAGACTAGGGACACAGAGTCCAAGTAGAGAGCACCTGGAAAATCTGAAATAGAGAAATAGAAAATATTTTTCTATTAGAAATTTTTTTCTAATTAGACTAATTATAATTAGGAAATATTTTTCTATTTTCTAATAGAAAATAGAAAATCTGAAGTAGAAAATATAGGGAAAGAATCATTGTCCAATGGTCAGACAACCATCAGATTCAGGAAATTCATAGCAACATAAAGCATAAGGCCGGGTAGAGAAACAAATATGAAACATAAGTAACTGATTCTGATATTAAAGCTATTAATATTTGATATCCAAGCAACCAGAAGAGTGTCTTTTCTGGACTCACCCTGGAGGTTGATGAAACCGAGAGAGATGATCTGAGTGGAAGGTTCCAGGCCAGGATAACCCAACACATCAACCTGCTAGCGATGCAGGGACCAGGGGATCTTGTTTTCCTGGCAGGGAGAGTCTTCTAGCATATCAAGTGCTTCTAGTCAGATTCCTCACCTCTGCTTTCATCTTTCTGCTGCTGCTGTCAAGCTTAGCTCCTAAAATTCCATGCTGGCTTTAGAACCTGGTAAACCCTAAGTACTGGCGTTGTACTGATTTCCTACTTTCCAAAGGAGGAGGAAATTAGGAGAAGGAACAGGAATAGAAGTAGCAGGAAGGAGAAATGTAATAGGAAGTCGTGTGGAAAAGAGAGGCCTGAAATCTGGACAGTTTTGCATCATGACCGAGATATCAGGCTTCTCCGTTACAGGTGGCTGTAGAAGTCAGTAGCTGCCTGGACTTTCTTCTCGTGCTGGTTCATTGGAGGATATGACTCTGATGTGTATACTCAACTGTGCAATTTCACATATAATTGGATGTTATTAGGTTGGTGAAAAAGTAATTGCGATCTTGGACTGTGAATTTTCAATCATTGTAACTAGGCTCAAACACATATTTATTAATCAAAATAGGAACCATTACAATCAGCACATTTTCGTCAGTGAGAAATACGTTTGTTTATTCCTGTAGTGTAAAACTCCATGCTTCAGGATTCGATGAACTCTTGGAAAGCATCTTCTACCTCCTTCTGGTTGTGGAAGCATTTTCCCTGCAAAAAGTTGTTGAGATGCTTGAAGAAGTGATAGTCAGTTGGCAAGAGGTCAGGTGACTGTAGCGTTGCCAGATTTGTTCAACTTTTGGAGCACTGGTTGTGTGATATGTGGTTGGTTATTGTCATGGAGAAAAATTGGCCCCATTCTGTTGACCAATGCTGCCTGCAGGCATTGCAGTTTTCAGTGCATCTCATCAATTTACTGAGCATACTTCTCAGATGTAATGGTTTTGCTGGCATGCAGGAAGCTGTAGTGGATCACCAAACAGTGACCGTTACCTTTTATTGGTGCAAGTTTGGCTTTGGGAAGTGTTTTGGAGCTTCTTCTCAGTTCAGCCACCGAGCTGGTCATTGTTGACTGTTGTATAACATCTACTTTTTGTCACACATCACCATCCGATTGAGAAATGGTTCGTTACTCTTGCATAGAATAAGAGAAGATAACACTTAAAGATGATGATCTTTTTGATTTGCAGTCAGCTCATGAGGTACCCACTTATCAAGCTTTTACACCTTTCCAATTTGCTTCACATGCCAAGTGACCATAGAATGGTCAACACTGAGTTCTTCAGCAGCTTCTCATGTAGTTGTAAGAGGATCAGCTTCAGTGACGGCTCTTCGTTGCTTGCTGTCAACTTCCGATGGCTAACCACTGCACTCCTCATCTTCAAGGCTCTCGTCTCCTTTGCAAAACTTCTTGAGCCACCACTGCACTGTATGTTCATTAGCAATTCCTGGGCAAAGTGTATTGTTGACGCTGTGAGTTGTCTCCGCTGCTTTACAACCCATCTTGAACTTGAATAAGAAAACTGCTCAAATTTGCTTTTGGTCTAAAATCACTTCCCTAGTCTAAAATAAGTATAAAATAGACAGCAAGTAGTAAGTCATCAGCAAAAAACATAAAGCAAGAAATGCACATTAAAATGATGTATAACATAACCACATTTATTTGAGAATGCATTCCAATAGCAAACAGCAAATTTCAATAACGCAAAATTGCAATTACTTTTGCACCAACCTAATACTTGCTTACTTTTCCCCTCTGGAAAGAAATCAGTTTCTTAAATGGGAGATATTTCCCAGCGCAGCCTGAGGAAGATAGAGACTTTCCTCAATCTTTATTTCCTCAGTTGGCATAGAAATGAAAGTCACCTGGGAAAATATGAGCTGAAAAAAATTGTTGCCGAGTGGTACTTATTCAAGCCTCAAAACATAACCAATGGCTTATACGGCTGCGAGATAGATCTTCTTCCTTAAGGCTTAACTAGTGAGCATCAGCATGGACTGAGGAGAGCTAATTTTCTATTTTCTGAAAAGAAATGGACCTGATAAGAGTGATTACAGCAAAGTGCTCACACAGAAAAAAAGTCAGAACTTTTTATTGAATTCTTGTTTGGGATGTTTCTGTAAACTTATCCATCATTTTGTGAGATTTTACAGTGTAACAAGACTTTTGTGTTTGTGAAACATCATTTTGAAATTGCCCCAAACTAGATTTCTCCCTTTCCCTCTCCTGTCAAACTGATGTTGGGTACAAATTCATGAATTTTGAATGACTGGCCTATTCACTCAGTCTCTTTTGATTGCAAGTTGTCGAAGTCAACCTGAGTTTAAAAAAGGGAATTTTGTATTAAAGAAAAGGAAAGTCTCAGGGCGTCTCAGACCAGAAATCCTGCTTGGTTCCAGGAATGTTTTGAAATTCAATTCTGGAAAGCTCTCAAGTGTGTCTCCTCTGCCGGCTGCCTTTCCCTATGCTTTGCTGTATTTTTCTTGATTTCATCAGATCTGCTTTTATGGCAGAGCAAGGCTTTCCCAAAGCTCCCAAATTTACATAGTATCATTTCAATCTCCTAGCATGACTACACAGCAGATTAAAGCCCTGCTCCATATTCTTGGGAGAAAATATCTGTTTGCTACCCAGCCTCTACCCTCTCGGGTCAGAACGCCACCCCTGGTTTCATTATAGGGAGTCTGAACATGGTTTCTGGGATTTTAGGGTACGGGGGCCGGGGGCAGTTTCCAGAAAAAGAAGGTTGCTATTGGCTTGGTGAATTGTACCAAATTCATCTCTCCTATCATGCCCCAAATGAGTATGCTGCCTGGCACTGAGGATGCTGTCACTAAATATTTTTCAAATGAAATATTTATTGACTGAAAGTGCTGGTAAGGATATTTGACTAGACAGATGAAGATGTTTTGGTATTTTGAACATCATGATAGTAGATCTTTTTTAATTGATTACCGTGTAACAGGTCACTTAAAACTAAAGCTATTTTAGTTAAGATCTTTTGATTTCTGGCTATTTATGTATTTATAAAATTATTTAAAAATTAAAAATAATAGATTAAAAACAATAATTGCTGTAAGAACATTTGAATGAATGAATACATTTATGTATTCATTTTAATAGTATTTTTTTCTTTATTTCTAAAAAATAACTGACATTCATGAAGACAAAGCCTGGAGTAATTCGCCCCGTACCGGTAAAATCCAAAATATTACTGAAAAAAGAGGAGGAAGTCTATGAACCCAACCCTTTCAGTAAATACCTGGAGGATGACAGTGACTGCTTGCCTGAGCAGGTGAGTGTACACATGAAAAAGTCTTTGATATTTGGATAAATAACTGTACAAAATGCAGAGATGCCCTAATGAATATAGTGTGTGCAAGAAAATGTTTATGTGATTGGAAAAGCCTTAGTAATTTTAAAAAAAAGCTCCATTTTTCTGCATAATAAAAATTCTTAAGTATTTCCAGGATGATATTTGAAAGTATTTAAATGCTTTTGTCTAAAATTTTTCTACCTAGTACTGGTATTATTTTGGGGATCAAGACATTACTTTTTATGAAGACATCATGGAGTCACTGGTTGGATGAGTGATATAGAGGTTGCATTCTTGTTACTAAAATACTGCTTCCTTTTGACGTGACATAATGTTTTAGGTTTGGTATATTAGTACATTTGACAAAAGATCTATTGTTTGGATTCCTATCAACTTAGTAGAGATGACGTGATCCCCTAGATTGAGTGGTACTAGGTAGGAAATAGGAGGTTAAGTTATTTTAAGGTATTTTTTGTTTGTTTGTTTAAGTACTAAAAAGGTAAATTCCCCTTATATATTCTATTGTTGGAGAATGTATAATGGAAAGTTGTTGATGATGCTTTATAAGATATTGGGGAAAAATATGAAGATACACATTTCGGCAGTATAAAATTTCATAAATTATCTCAAAGAGAAACCTTGCATCTTTATTTGTCTTCTTCAAACACAAGGCATAGGTTATATATTTTATATCTCAAACTTTATTACATGCTTAAGCAATGCAAACAATCCAGAAACCTTTATGGATATAACCAGGAAACGCAAGATCACCACCACATTTGGTAATCTATAATAGAATAGACTTACAAAGAAACATATAGTCCTGTACTCTTTTTAAAATTTAGTTTGAAAATGATAACTAACCAATTCTTGAAAATAGAAATTCTGTTCATATTTGTGAAACATAAGAAATATCTCATCTTATTCTATGACACTGAGCAAGATGTTTCATCTCGCTTAATGCATAAAATGAGGCATTCTGATGAAGTTTTTAAGGATCCTTCAAATTCTAAAATCTGGGTTACTTAAAATCTAAGAATGTGACCAGGCTCAAAGTCTTGAAAAAGTTCATTATAAATACTTTCTCATGCTTAGCTATAGTTTTTATTTATAAAATGGAGATGATAATATTTTCTGCTTATTTGTTTATACTTTGTGAAGACTGATAGGATTTCAATAAGTTAAACATTTTTAGAAAGCACTAATATCATTGAAAATGATTATTAGAGGCAATTTTTTCCATTTTACAGAAAAAAAATAAGCCCTCAATTTAAATTAGAAAAATCCTATTGATATGTAAGGTTGTGTTCACTAAATTTGCACATAAAAGAAATGGAAATTCCTGTTAGGAAAGCATATTTCCATCATCAGTAAAAGCATTCATTAGATATCTAATGATACTAATCATTTAGAGGCTTAATGTGACATTTTAGACAATAAGGGATTATTATAAAAATTTATAAAAGTTATCTATTGTTATATGATAAAATGCTGACACAAAGTAAATTTCACATATTATCCATGCAATATATTCTTTAAATATGATCTAATGTTGTAAAGTAAAAGTTGTATTCTTTTTTATTAGTATAATTTCAAATTTATGCATTTTACCTTAAACAAGATTCTTTGTAGAATGTCAAGTTAATCTTCCTGTACAGTATCACAATTTACTGTTCCTCTGGAATGATAAATTCCATTTTCAGATGTCAGAAATTATTTTCATTAAAAGAAGTTGCCAAGTCTTTTCACAGCTTTTCCTGACTATATAGCAAGTTTAAAGCTCTATTTATATACACCATAAACCTATGTATTTTCAGATAATTAGTGGACAATTTTAGTTCTTTTGTTAAGTATTTTGGTGCCACAGACATAGACTTATTTATATTTTCTTTCAACCAATTTATTCTTGTGTGTATCCTAACTTCTGTGTCAGCGGACTATCAAAATTCAAAGAAGTCTAACAGAGTACTTAAAAGTGAATTCCATACTTTCCCTGTTTTTTTCGTTGACTTTGCAGGGGAGGAAAAATGCATATAATAGGAAACCAGGAAACTATGTATGCTATCAGTTGGCCTCTACATGGAGCTGTAACCTCTGTCTCATTGCGGCCAGAGTCTACAATGGAGGCAGATAGAAAAGACAGCTCACAAGTGTAGATGCTGAGAGTTCCTTAAACAATAAATTGAGCAGTAAAAATTTGATTTCACTGTGGCTACTTCATCAGAACTTAACAGGAGGGAGTGTACTCAGATTCAGTTCTGGTCACCATTATGTTCTCCTTCACTGCTGCCACAGAATAAACTGAATGATTCCAAACTCAGTTGATCTCAACCATCCATGTAATGGAAAATACTTTAGCCTGCCAGTTGAGCCAAATTGAAGCAGCTCGTATTCACTAATCTGCCTTGTCCTGGGGACAGTTCCACATGACAGGAAATGTTGAATGGGATTGTTAAGTCAATAAATTTCCCCTAGCAGCTTCAGTGCCATAAAATATGATTTCAAAACTCTCTGTTACAAAATGTCAGACACCAAAGATGACGAGACCAGATGGAAATGTATTTACTGTAGCTTCAGAAGGTACAATAGGGCAGTCTTTTGAACTGGTAATGAACTGAAAATTTGCCTGGAGATATCCTCTGAGTACTAAAAGCAAAGTTTGAAACCAAATGCATAATTGAGTCATTGAGACTTATTAATCAACAACTTTTGCATCAAAATGGCATAGGCTAGGAACTACCATTCTATATTAGATGGATTTTTAAACAAAGACACTTCTGAATGAAGCTTATGCTTCTCTGAAATTACCTTTTAATCCACTATTATATCAATTTGTGGTCCTTTTGAGTTCTTACAGAATATCTTCAACACTCCACATATGTATATAAAACTATGACGATGTACTTTGAAACATAGTTTTGTTAATAACTAAAGATTGGGTTGGAAAATAATTAACAGAATTGGTTGGACAAATGGGCATCCAGAAGACATAAAGGTTTAGAAAATCAATTCACTGATGAAAATAAAGATACTAAAGAGAGTAATGGTTTTTTGTTTATCTGTGTGAGTTTTCAAAATATATTGATTTTTTTCTGGTCATTTAATGTATTTAATTAGGCAAAGTGATTTCTGCATTGGAGTCTCAACTTCGTAGAAAAAGCAATTGCTAACCTCAGTTATATGACATGTATAAAATATTTTCCTCTCATTCTTTATAAATTAGTAATTCAACCCATACTGTTAGGTATATCATTTCTTTCTTGAAGCCATAGAGGAAAAATATTTTGGACAGAATTGAAAAAGGGGGTGATATTGTAGTTTAATCTGATTTTCCTGCAAATGTTTTTCTTTTCTCTTAAATGAAAAAGAATGCTTTCCAGCATGTATACCTCTTAAATTTTATTTTCCTTCTAATTTGCTTCAATAGGAAAATTGCCTGTTTTTGTGTGAAAATGATCATTTAATGAATTTCCTTCATGCCATAGAGAACGTAAAAGGATGATTATAGGGAATTTTCTTTGTTGTAGCATTACATTCTTTTTTTTACTTCTGAGTTTTCTTAGCCATCTTACTGCCCTACCAAACTATCTGTCTAACATTCAACTTTGATGATTATGTGGATGAGTTTCAGATTTCTATCTAATTATTCATCAAATTATATTTTTACTGTGATCGTCCCCTGCACTTCTTCATGTCACCCATGCTTTATAGTTACTGAGCAAACACTCACCGTGTCAAAAGGTGAGCTAGATAATACTGCCTTTTATTCTGAATGACTTCTGTTTTTGCCACAAATTGCTACCTTTTTCAACATTTCTCAATGAAGGTGGCTCACTCTCTTTTATCGTAAAATTATCTTTTATCATTGTTAACATTTTATTAGGAAATATTTTTCAGATTAAAATGTTTAACCTTTTCAGACCTAGAAATGAGTAAGTGATTTGGTGACTAGCTTTGAGGGGACAGAACTTAAATTCCTTGCAGGGTTACGTTTGTTTTTGAAGAGTTAGGGTTAGAGATTCGGCTTCTCCAAGTTTTACTGGGTTGTTTTTGTTTATTCATGTGATGAAGTCCTTGTGAGTTTTTCTCTTCCTACTTTTTTCCTCCCTCCTCCCTTCCTTCCTTTCTTCCTGCATGCCTTCCTTCTTTCCTCCTCTATATGTAATAGATAATAGACAATTCATCATATATGGGTTATGTACTATATGTAGTAGATAATTTATCATCAGCGCAATAAAACTTTTTAATAGTGAAAAATTGTCCTATGGAGATAATACACACTTTTTCCTCCTGGATATAATCAGTTAGGATTCCCTTCTTCAAACTTAGGCTATTACCTCTCCCTTTTATTTACTATTATTGTTACTATTATCTTTGCTTTAAGCTTTCTCTTGGCCTTGTGTATGTATCAAGAAAGACAGAAGCTAAGGGCTGCAGGGTCTGCGTGGCTCAGGGAGACTTCTTCTGTCCCCTTCTGTTGCTTTCTGTAGGATTAGGAATCTTAGATTTTTACTTGCTTTAAAACAAACACATAAAGAAGACCTATTTGTCAATTCTATCATAATAGACAGAATACTTCTAATAATTAGTTAAGCAACTTAATTCTAAAAATCAGTGAAGCTTTGAAGCATCAGTAGTTTAACAAATAGTGAATACGTAGCATCTGACTGTACCCCAATCTACTGGGAAACAGTGACGATATGAAAACTTTAAGTAAATATGTCCTGTTTTGTTAACTCCTCAGATGTCTTTATTTGTGAGAGATGACCATGACCATATTTAGAGCCTCTCCTGTAAATTATATTCCTCTTTTTCTGTTATTTGTTGTGGTTGAGTTTAACCTTTAGTTTCATTTTTATCTACATCTGATAAGATTGAGGTCTATGGAATAAAAAGTTGTATTCATTACATCTAAATCTTTATCAATTCTAATTGGAGGGCTAAGTTTCTTTTTAAAAAGTTTTTAAATTAAAGACCTAAACAGACATTTCTCCAAAGAAGAAATATAGATGGCTAATAGACACATGAAAAGATGCTCTCAATGTTGCTTCAGTCAAGTCTGACTTTTGGGACCCCATGGACTGTAGCCCGCCAGGCTTCCTCTGTCCATGGGATTCTCCAGGTGAGAATACTAGAGTGGGTTGCCATGCCCTTCTCCAGGGGGTCTTCCCAACCCAGGGATCAAACCCAGATCTCTTAGGTCTCCTGCATTGGCAGGCAGGTTCTTTACCACGAGCGTCACCTGGGAAGCCCCTCACTCATTAGAGAAGTGCAATTCAAATACAATGAGTATCACATTACACTGGTCAGAAAGGCCATCATCAAAAAATCTACAAGCAATAAATGCTGGTGAGTGTGCGGAGGAAATGGAACCCTCTTGCTCCCATGCACTGTTGGTGGGAATGCAGATTGATGCAGCCACCATATAGGACAGTATGTGTGTGCGCATGTGTTGTCGCCTCAGCTGGGTCTGACTCTTTGTGATCCTGTGTACTGTAACCTGCCAGTCTCTTCTGTCCATGGGATTCTCCAGGTAAGAACACTGCAGTGGGTTGCCACGCCCTCCTCCAGGGGATCTTCCCAACCCAGGGATTGAACCTGCATCTCTTATGTCTCCTGCTTTGGCAGGAGGGTTCTTTACCACTAGTGCCACTTGGGAAGTCCCAGAGAACAGCAATGGAGAGTCCTCAAAAGAACTAGGAATAAAACTACCATATGGCCTAACAATCCCACTATTGTTAGGTCATATACCCTGAGGAAACCATAATTGAAAACAACAAAAAATATGAACAATGTGAAAAGACCAATGAGACACGTGGAAAAGACACATGTTCCTATTGTTCCTTGTAGCACTATTTCCAATAACCAGGACATGGAAGCAACCTAGATGTCCATCAACTGATGAATGGATAACGTTTGTGGTACATATATACAGTGGAATATTACTCAGCCATAAAAAGGGACACATTTGAGTCAGTTCTAATGAGGCAAATGAACCTAGAGTCTATTAAACAGAGTGAAGGAAGTCAGAAAGGAAAAAACAGATATCATATGATAATGCATGTATATGGAATCTAGAAAAATGGTACTGATGAACCTATTTGCAGGACTGTAATGGAGACGCAGACATAGAGAACAGACTTGACAGAGTGGGGAAGTTGAGGGCGGGACAGACTGAGAGAGTGGCACTGAAACATACACATCACCCTGTGTAAAATAGACAGCCAGTGGGGATTAGCTGTGTGAGCCAGGGAGCTCAAACCTGGTGCTCTGTGACAGCCTAGAGGGGTGGGATGGGGTGGGAGGTGGGAGAGAGGGAACATGTGTATACCTGTGACTGGTTCATGTTGATATAGGACAGAAATCCACCCAATATTGTAAAGCAATTATCCTCCAATTAAAAATAAATTTTAAAAAATTTAAGTTTTTTTGAATATTCCGTTTTTAAAGTAAGCTTTTTTCTTTATATTTGTTTGAGAAAAGCCAGGGAAAGGCAAGTGAAACAGTACCTAAAATAATGTTTTGTTAAAATAGAATTTAAAATTCTCTGTTGGGTTCACCTGAGAAGCGTCATTCAACAGAATTTCAAAAGAGTGAAGGTAGCTGGGTAAAATAATTTTAAGTAATAGCCAAAGTAAGTATTATTCAAAGGTTAGAAAGTTCATTGTACTTGTGAAAAAGTATGCATTCATATGTTTTACTTTGGAAGATTTTGTCTCTCAACCCATCTTGAACTTTGAATCAGCATCAGCCTGTGAACAGAGAACTGTAAGGTGAGAACCACATGCCTCTGGCATGGTTTTGTCTTATATACCAGAACACTGTCTACAATGATCGCCTCCATCTCCACCCAAACGGAAACTTTGTTAAGATGATTTGGGGACTAGTTAACCAAAATAAGTGTACATAGGAAATGCAACCTGGGGTGAGGGACTTATGATTTTCTTTCTTTTTTTTAATTGAATATTTCCTCGACCCATGAGAAATGGAATCCAAGTAAAATACATCTTGAGGAGGACATAGTAAAAACTGGATATATTCTTTGAGTATAAATGCTAAGGTTAATGTGTTTAGAACAAATGTTACAATCTCTAACCATTGGAGAGATTGTTAGATATTTTACTTTTTAGGGATTTCACTATAATATATGTTTTTAATTGGGGTATAGCTCCTTTACAATGTTGTATTGGCTTCTGGTGTACAAGAAAGTGAATCAGCTATGTGTATACGTACATCCCCTCCCTCTTGGACCTCCTCCACACCAACCCTCACTCATCCCCTGGCCCTCGGTCATCACAAGGCACAGAGAGCTTCCTGTGCTATACAGCAGGTTTCTACTAGCTTTCTATTTTATACATGGTAGTGTGTGTAACTGTGGGTGAGATTATACAGACTTTGTATGATGACAAATATAAAGGTCACAGGAAGATATGGTAATTTGAAGCTGAGTCATATGAAGAGAATTAGGAACCTTCTCTTCCTCACTGTGATCTAAGGTAAAATAACTTTAAGCTTGTCATATTGGCAGAGAAAATGATAAATCCAAGTGAGAAGAACAGCCAAGAGAGTATATAGGACAGAAGGAAGCAGAGAGCTCAGACTGGTAAATAAACTATTTTTTAAATCCCATTAAAGAAACCAAAGACAGCTTCAGCAGTCCAACCTGTGAAAACTGAGATCAGGTTAGTGAGGCGAGTGATTTAAAATAAATATATGGAAAAACAGAAAACAGGATTAAAAGTGTATTTTTCTTTATCTCAAAGGCTGTGTGAAAAGAGCTATCTGCAGTAAATTTGTAAATTCAGGATTGGTGATTCCTTTGAGATGGAAGAGCTAGTAGGTTTTTAGAGTTTTTGAAAATAATGTTGTAATCTCCAAATCTAGACATCCTAAGTGAAATTTAATCTACTGCAGCCCAGCCTTCCAAATACCAATTTGCTTTATGGACCTTTATATCTTTAATATTTTTGAAAACAGAAAATGCATTTGGTAAGAAACCACTTACCAAGAACTGAATTGTCAGTTAGCATTGTCTAGTAGAGCAGAGAGGCTTAGCATATTTTACCTGCTCAAATCAAAATGAGTATATGTGATATTTATCCCATTGGGTAAGCTCAGAAAAATAGAGGTGTTTTTCTCAATCTGTGGCTTAATGGATTTTGGGAAGCCTTAGACCCTCATGAATTGCATTTCACAGAAGGACTGGCCCTTTGCAGTGTGTCCTTGTGTGTGTGTAGTTAGTTGCTCAGTCATGTCTCACTCTTTGTGACCCCATGGACTGCAGCCCGCCAGGCTCCTCTGTCCTTGAGGATTCTCCAGGCAAGAATAGTGGAGTGGGTTGCCATGCCCTTCTCCAGGGGATCTTCCCAACCCTGGGATTGAAACCAGGTCTCCTGCATTGTAGGCGGATTCTTCACCGTCTGACCCACCAGGCAAGTCCCAGTAAGTCCAAGAATACTGGAGTGGGTAGCCTATCCCTTCTTCAGGGGATCTTCTTGACCCAGGAATCGAACCAGGGTCTCTTGCATTGCAGGTGGATTCTTTACCAGCTGAGCTACCAGGAGGACCCTTTGCAGTGTACTCTTAGGTTGGACTAGTTTCACTTCTCATTTCAGCAACCACATTCAGGCAAGATCTGATGCCTTTATTCATTCTGATGTATAACTGAACCAAAGAGGAACTAGGGCAGCTTGGTTTTGTGGAAAGAGTGCTGAAGTGTATGTTCTAGTTGTGATTGTGTGGTTGACCAGTTCTACCCAGTGCATTTGTGAACTCTGAACCTAATTGATGGAGACTGGCCTGGGCAGTGGTTCTTATCTGAGATGAATTGCTCCGGCCATTATTATCTTGCCTGGGGCTTGGGGTGCTACTGGCATGCGGTGGCTAGAGGCCAGGGATGCTGCTAAACATTACAACAGTGTCCAGGACGGTCCCCCATGGCAAAGACTTATTCTGCTCCAAATGTGACTAGTGCAAGAGTCGAGAGGCCCTAGACTAGCCCATCTCTTGTCTCCGTTCCAGTTCTAAGAATTTTATGATTAATGATGCTCAATGCTACCCATGCCAGGGAAATTTCTGTTCAACCAACATTGGTTAGGTGCCTTTTTTGTGTGTTTGAACTAAGAAATTATTCCTGTTTGATTGGCACACAGGAGGTGAACAGGCCTCCACTTATGAAATTTTCCAATTTCCATGGAGCCTCTACTCATAATGATAGCTCTGTTTGACAAGGGACATGCATTTGCATTGGCTCTGGCTTTGTTAGCAAAATTATAGCTTTCCCACTTTCCTAAACATTTCTTTCTCTTTCTTATATTTCCCCAATTGTTAGGTGTCAGGACAATCAACTAAAAGAGAAATTTTAAAAAGTCAGGCAGTCTGATGATAACTATTAAAACATTAGCATCAGACTAAGTTGGACTAAGTCATTCCTGCTCCTGAATTTAATTATACATCTGCAAATGAGGGTGTTGTGGGAAGTACTTTTGAAGGTACCTCCTTACTCTGAAATTTTGTGTTCATGCCTTTAAATATTATGGGGATACTTCTGAGGTTTCACATTCTTAGATGATCCAAAAACCAGGGGAAAAAAAAGATCAAGTATTAATCAGGTCATAACTCTAGAGAGATGGAAAATCTTTTAATTTACTATCTAGGTCAAAATCATGACAAATAATATCCATCTCCAGAGAGAGTACTTTGATTTTTTTTTTTGATAGAGCAATTTGTGGTAGGTAAACTTTTATTTTGACTATTCCTTAAAAAAAATCCTATTTACTTCCTATGTGTGGAGTATTAAGAAACCATCAATATGATTCAGAGTCATTATTTCACTTTGAATAATTATAATTTTGTTTTGCTTTTCCTTAAAATAAAATCCCTGGGGGAGAAATGATATATTTTAAAAATTAAATTTAAATATGTATGTATACAGCGGTGGGCATAGCAACCCATTTCAGTATTCTTGCCTGGAGAATCCCATGGACAGAGGAGCCTGGTGGGCTGAAGTCCATAGGGTCACACAGAGTCAGACATGACTTTAGTGACTTAGCACACACGCGTGTATGTATCAGTTCAGTCGCTCAGTCGTGTCCGACTCTTTGCGACCCCATGAATTGCAGCACACCAGGCCTCCCTGTCCATCACCAACTCCCTGAGTCCACCCAAACCCATGCCCATCAAGTCGATGATGCCATCCAGCCATCTCATCCTCTGTCGTCCCCTTCTCTTCCTGACCTCAATCTTTCCCAGCATCAGGGTCTTTTCCAGTGAGTCAGCTCTTCGCATGAGGTGGCCAAAGTATTGGAGTTTCAGCTTCAACATCCGTCCTTCTAATCAACACCCAGGACTGATCTCCTTTAGGATGGACTGGTTGGATCTCCTTGCAGTCCAGGGGACTCTCAAGAGTCTTCTCCAACACCATAGTTCAAAAGTATCAATTCTTTGGTGCTCAGCCTTCTTAATGGTCCAACTCTCACATCCATATATAACTACTGGAGAGGCATAGCCTTGACTAGATGGACCTTTGTTGGCAAAGTAATGTCTCTGTTTTTTAATATGCTATCTAGGTTGGTCATAACTTTCCTTCCAAGGAGTAAGCGTCTTTTAATTTCATTGCTGCAATCACCATCTGCAGTGATTTTGGAGCCCAGAAAAATAAAGTCAGCCACTTTTGCCACTGTTTCCCCACCTATTTGCCATGAAGTGATGGGACCAGATGCCATGATCTTAGTTTTCTGAACGTTGGGCTTTAAGCCAACTTTTTCACTCTCCTCTTTCACTTTCATCAAGAGGCTTTTTAGTTCCTCTTCACTTTCTGTCATAAGGGTGGTGTCATCTGCATATCTGAGGTTATTGATATTTCTCCCGGCAATCTTGATTCCAGCTTGTGCTTCCTCCAGCCCAGCGTTTCTCATGATGTACTCTGCATAGAAGTTAAATAAACAGGCTGACAATATACAGCCTTGACGTACTCCTTTTCCTATTTAGACCCAGTCTGTTGTTCCATGTCCAGTTCTAACTGTTGCTTCCTGACCTGCATACAGGTTTCTCAAGAGGCAGGTCAGGTGGTCTGGTATTCCCATCTCTTTCAGAATTTTCCACAGTTTATTGTGATCCACACAGTCAAAGACTTTGGCATAGTCAATAAAGCAGAAGTAGATGTTTTCTGGAACTCTCTTGCTTTTTTGATGATCCAGTGGATGTTGGCAATTTGATCTCTGGTTCCTCTGCTTTTCTAAAACCAGCTTGAACATCTGGAAGTTCACGGTTCACATATTGCTGAAGCTTGGCTTGGAGAATTTTAAGCATTACTTTACTAGCGTGTGAATGAGTGCAATTGTGCAATAGTTTGAGCATTCTTTGGCATTGCCTTTATTTGAAATTGGAATGAAAACTGACCTTTTCCAGTCCTGTGGCCACTGCTGAGTTTTCCAAATTTGCTGGCATATTGAGTGCAGCACTTTCAGAGCATCAACTTTCAGGATTTGAAATAGCTCAACTGGAATTCCATCACCTCCACTAGCTTTGTTTGTAGTGATGCTTCCTAAGGCCCACTTGACTTCACATTCCAAGATGTCTGGCTCTAGGTGAGTGATCACACCATCGTGATTACCTGGGTCATGAAGATCTTTTTTGTACAATTCTTCTGTGTATTCTTGCCATGTCTTCTTAATATCTTCCACTTCTAATAGGTCCCTACCATTTCTGTCCTTTATTGAGCCCATCTTTGCATGAAATGTTCCCTTGATATCTCTAATTTTCTTGAAAAGATCTCTAGTCTTTCCCATTCTATTGTTTTCCTCTATTTCTTTGCGTTGATCGCTGAGGAAGGTTTTCTTATCTCTCCTTGCTATTCTTTGGAACTCTGCATTCAAATGGGTATATCTTTCCTTTTCTCCTTTGCTTTTCACTTCCCGTCTTTTCACAGCTATTTGTACGGCCTCCTCAGACAGCCATTTTGCTTTTTTGCATTTCTTTTTCTTGGGGATGGTCTTGATCACTGCCTCCTCTACAATGTCACGAACCTCTATCCATAGTTCATCAGGCACTCTCTCTATCAGATCTAGTCCTTTAAATCTGTTTCTCACTTCTACTGTATAGTCATAAGGGATTTGATTTAGGTCATACCTGAATGGTCTAGTGGTTTTCCCTACTTTCTTCAATTTAAGTCTGAATTTGGCAATAAGGAGTTCATGATCTGAGCCACAGTCTGCTCTCAGTCTTGTTTTTGCTGACTGTATAGAGCTTCTCCATCTTTGGCTGCAAAGAATATAACAAATCTGATCTCGGTGTTGACCCTGTAGTGATGTCCACGTGTAGAGTGTTCTCTTGTGTTGTTGGAAGAGAGTGTTTGCTATGACCAGTGCGTTCTCTTGACAGAACTCTATTAGCCTTTGCCCTGCTTCATTCTGTACTCCAAGGCCAAATTTGCCTGTTATTCCAGGTGTTTCTTGACTTCCTACTTTTGCATTCCAGTCCCCTATAATGAAAAGGACATCTTTTGTGGGTGTTAATTCTAGAAGGTTTTGTAGGTCCTCATAGAACTGTTCAACTTCAGCTTCTTCAGCGTTACTGGTCGAGGCATAGACTTGAATTACTGTGATGTTGAATGGTTTGCCTTGGAAAAGAACAGAGATCATTCTGTTGTTTTTGAGATTGCATCCAAGTACTGCATTTCGGACTCTTTTGTTGACGGTGATGACTACTCCATTTCTTCTAAGGGATGCCCACAGTAGTAGATATAATTTTCATCTGAGTTAAATTCACCCATTCCAGTCCATCTTAGTTCGCTGATTCCTAGAATGTCGATGTTTACTCTTGTCATCTCCTGTTTGACCACTTTCAATTTGCCCTGATTCATGGACCTAACATTCCTGGTTCCTATGTAATATTGCTCTTTACAGCATTGAATTTTGCTTCTATCACCAGTCACATCCACAACTGGGTGTTATATATGTATGTGTTCCTATAAAAAACACAAATATATAACAGCCTTTATCAGGATCCTGGTATTTGCTACTTATATTACTTTTTTCTATTTGCAAACTTGACAGCTATTTCCTTTGCAAACATCCTGGATAGAAAGGCCAAGTAGGCAAACTAAAATTTAAGCAACAGTGTTTCTATAATGAAAATGAAAATGTCTTTGTAAGTCTTTGCCATATCTGAATTTCTCATTTCTGCATTCTTTAGGTAGAGAAAATACCATACTTTAATTACTTTGTTTCATAACCACAAAAGACTCTGGGATAATCCTTGCAATGAACTTGGAGGATAATTTTTGCTTTTCTAAATCTCTCTGGAAGGTGATGCTGGACTGGGTGACACAGCTCTGTACAGGAAACACAATTTTGTTCCTGAACCTCAATGTTTTAGCTTAAGTTCTCAGTAAGACAATAATATATTCAAAGGAACAAAACTTCAGGATCTTAAAAATTGCAAGATCATTTTTCTTTAAAATTATAACACTTTGTTAACATACAATATGAAGGCTACCTCTAATGGTTCTTATATGTGAAATGTACTGAATTTCTCTTTGAAATTTCTCTGAATTTATCTTTGAAATTCAGTTGTAACTGTTACCGCCAAAGTCCTGCCCTTAGATATGAGGATGGTATTAAGCCTTTGCGGCCCAGTTTGGTGGAAGGACCATGGAACGCAGAACTACAGAGGAGAAAGGAATGCACAGCAATCATGGGCCTGTGGTCCTTGCCATGGTTTCCTGATGGGTGAGATGGGTGAAGTTGCCGCTTCTCTACACACTCAGTTCCCTTCTGTCTCCTCTTAGCATCCAGCCATTTGTGTTTGTGCCAGGCTATGTAAACAATGTGGATGACCTCTCAGGAAACAGGGCAGATACTATCCCTGACCCCTTTGTGCTTAGGTTCTAGTGGTTTGTAAACATCTGAACCTCAATCTCTGTCTCCTTCTTGCTACTCTTCATCTTCTCTGCAGCCCTCTGCACTTCCTCCCTCTGATTGTCGATTTCACACTCAGGCTACATACTCCATGGCCTGGTGTTTCTTTATCCATTAAGGGGCCCTACCATGACGAGAGGGTTGGTTGGTTACTGGAGCCCACTGGGCTTCCCTGGTGGCTCAGCTGGTAAAGAATCACCTGCAATGTGGGAGACCTGGGTTCAATCCCTGTGTTGGGAAGATTCCCTGGAGAAGGGAATGGCTACCCACTCCAGTATTCTGGCCTGGAGAATTCCATGGACTGTATAGTCCATGGGGTCACAAAGAGTCGGACACGATGGAGCGACTTTCACATTCACTGATCCAGCAGTAACTTTCCTGCTTCCTACAAAGGAGAGAAACATGATGGAAGGCAATGGAAGGAACATGGGCTTGGTGTGATCTTGGGAAGATCAGTCAACTTTCTGAACTTCAATTTCATCCTAGAAAACTGGGACTACTAATTTCATTTCTAAGGGTACACATGCTCATGCTCATTTATGACTTTTTAAAAAATGTGTTTGGCCTGTCCATGCAGCATGTGGGATCCTAGTTCCCCCACTAGGGATTGAACCTGCACCCTTTGCAGTAGAAGCCCAGATTCTTAACCACTGGACTGCCAGGAAAGTCCCCCCAGTCGCTGTGAAAGGACTGTGGACACTTTAAAGGGAATACACTTTTCTAAATGTTTACTGTTGTTCCTCTTTCTTCTAGAAGTGCTATAATTGTGGAAGAAAGGAGTTGACTTCCTTCTAACATGTCACCAAATACATTCTCTTCTTTCTTCCCACCATGAAGAGAAATCAGAGAAGCCTCTTTTCTTTGTTACTTTCTGACTTCTTCACCTTAAATTGTGCCTTTCCCCTAAAAACATCCAGATCAGGATGGGGGATAACTGAACTATATGTATGCTGCTGCTGCTGCTAAGTCGCTTCAGTCGCGTCCGACTCTGTGTGACCCCACAGACGGCAGCCCACCAGGCTCCGCCGCCCCTGGGATTCTCCAGGCAAGAATACTGGAGTGGGTTGCCATTTCCTTCTCCAGCACATGAAAGGGAAAAATGAAAGTGAAGTCGCTCAGTCGTGTCCGACCCTTAGTGACCCCATGGGCTGCAGCCTACCAGGCTCCACCGTCCATGGGATTTTTCCAGGCAAGAGTACTGGAGTGGGGTGCCATTGCCTTCTCCTGAACTATATGTATAGAAAAGCATAAAACTCAGCGTCTTCACTCTCTGGTACCCACTGTGATTGATTATAAAATACCTCCTCTTTCTTTTCCCATGAGTATGTTTCTATCAAGTATCTTCATGTTTATTTATGTTAAAAGGGCTTTGCTGGTGCCTCAGACAGTAAAGAAATGAAGGGAAGTGAAAGCCGCTCAGTCATGTCTGACTCTTTGTGACCCCATGGGGTATATGTAGCCCACCGCTTCTCTGTCCACGAAATTCTCCAGGCAAGAATACTGGAGTGGATTCATGTTGATGTTTGGCAGAAACTAACACAATTCTGTAAAGCAATTATCCTTCAATCATAAAATAAATAAATTTGAAGTTAAAAAAGAATACTGGAGTTTTCTTCTCCAGGGAAGCCATTTCCTTCACCAGGGCTTCCCACTAGGGAATTTGGCTGCAATGTGGGAGACCCAGGTTCAATCCCTGGATTGGGAAGATCTCCTGAAGAAGAGCATGAAAACCCACTCCAGTATTCTTGCCTGGAGAATTCCCTGGACACAGGAGCCGGGTGGGCTACACTCCATGGGGTCGCAAAGAGTTGGACACGACTGAGCGACTAACACTTTGACTTATCTATGTTATCTGCTATGTGAAACTTGCTTTCAGCTAACTACAAACTTTCAGCACGAAATAATACAAATTCTATCTTCAAAGTTATGTTTTAATCCTTTAAAAACTTCCTTTTAAAATAGAGAATTTGAGATAGCTAAGCATATGCTACCTTTTTCATATTTCACAACTTTAAATTTTTTGGTTCAAATCAGAACCTGAAATAGATGTGTTGCTTTAAGCATGCCTGCTTTTAAAACGCATATGGATGCTCCAAAATTGCAGTTGATAAGCAAGAAGTTATGCCATATGTTCAAAATTAAGAGACCTAATTTATTTTGGCTTGATCTTAGTGAACTATCGATGATTTGAATCTCTTCTTAGTAATCTGGAGTTTCTGTGATCATATCTGTAAAATGTTGATACATCTTTGGCTGAAGGAGGCACTCTCTAAGAAATACATTGTAATTGTCCTTGCCTTTATGAACACTGCTGTTTGAAATTAAAACTGTAGCGGAAATGTTGTCATTCTGGTTTTAAATTGTTCTAAGCTTCAGGCAGGAAAGAAAAGCTGAAAGTAAGTGCTGCATTTAAAAACAAGTGTTGTTTTCCCCAAGAGGTGAGAAGAAGAAAAAGAAGATGGAGTTAAAGGCTCCTGTAATTTCTCCCAGCGGTGCTCTGAGTTCCCACAGGCACAGATAACTATGTGGGGGTGCAGAGGGGAAGCAGAAGCAAGGGGAAAGTGGATTTTCACCCTTCATTACTAAACAACAGAAAAGGAAGTAACTTTTGAAAACCAGAATGGAGCAAAAGAGCCTCAGATGTGCCAGCTTTAATGAGAAGAGTCCATATGCCTTCCAATGCCCTTTGGTGTTAAACAAATGGAAACAACTTTTGCAGTTGAACAATTTGACTTGATGGCTACATAGAAAGTGGGCTTTTTCTAGAGTGATGAATGTATCAGATATTGCTATAGCATTATTTTTTGGATGTCTCTGTCAATATCTAATTCTGCAGACTCTGTAGTTCTTTAACAAACACAGCTAAGTGAATTTATTCACTGCCTATTTGCTAATTTTTCTCTAATGAACAAAGATATTGTTTGCTTCATAACTTCTTGTGTTCTTGGAGTTTTGCAGGGCATTATAACATAATTCCTTTTTAAAAATCAAATAAGCTTAAATAAAGCTTATTTTGAAAAAGTTGTCCTATGTATTTTTATGTTGAAAAAGAAAATTCTCAAATAAGTGAAAAGCACTGTATGGATTTCATGGGAAATAACTATGTTTACATATCTTGCTGATAGAAACATATACAAGAGAATTTTATGGTTCTTGTTCTTCCCTCAAAAACTAGAACCTTATGAGATTCATCTATTTAATGCTAAATCAGAGTAGAATGATGTTCATTGCCAGGAATCATCTAGAATAGTGATCTCCAAAGAAAAAGGTACCAATGTCAAGATAATTGGAATGGAGGTAAGGTGCAGGCCAGCCATAATAAATATTTTATTAATGTCTTTTTGTTTTAAAACCTTTAGGTTTAGGAGCTGTGGCCTGTGTGTTGGATCTGATCCACTACTACTTCTATATAGTTTCAGGGGCACACCGCCACATCTGTTCGTTTACGTATTATCTGAAGCTGCTTTCATGATATCATAGCAGGAGTAATTGTGACAGAATACAAGGTTTGCAAAGCCTACAAAATACAGCATCTAGGCATTTACAGTAAAAGTTGGCTCCTTACGGAAAATAATAAGAAAGGATTTTTTTAGCATTTTTTCTTGTATTGAAGTATAGCTGATTAACAATGTTGTGATAGTTTCAGGTGGATATACGTGTGTCCCTTTTCCCCCATACCCTCCTTCCATCCAGGCTGCCACATAACATTGAGCAGAGTTCTCTGTGCTGTAGAGTAGGACCTTGCTGGTTATTCATTTTAAATATAGCAGTGTGTACCTGTCGACCAAACTCCGCAACTATCTCTCCCCGCCATTCTTTCCCCAAGGGCAACCATAAGTTCATTCTCTAAGAGTAAGAAAGATTTTAAGCTCTGTTGATGTGTGTGGTTTTACATTAGTCTCTTTTGTAGGACTGAACGATGGACACTTGCAACTCATGTATATACTAAGTGAGATTTCCCAGGCAAGGGGCAGGGCTCTCCAGCTTTGCAATGGACAGAAAGTCCTCAGTTGGCTTTTATTGCAGTTTGTGTGCCCAACTGGACACAAAATTTATCATCTCAACTATTTTTAAATAAATAATCTTCATACAGTAAGCAAATGCTTGTATTTTAAAAACTTCTGCAAAATAATCTAGATTGAATATACCACTATTCATATAGAGAATGAATAAACAATAAGAAATGACCAGAGGTCCTATAACAGCTAGGCCTAGGATAAGCCTGTTATCAGCCATAAGTATAAGTTATAAACACTGATAACCTACTGGAATTTGACAAGAAGTAGGCCAAATTTGAAATCGTTGATTTTTTATTTTTAATGGGAAGATAATTGCTTTACAGCTTTGTTGTTGGTTTCTGGTGTACAGCAGCACGAGTCAGCCCCGAGTATACACATCTTCCCTCCCTCTCAAGCCTGCCTCCCACCCCTCTAGGCCGTCGCAGAGCATTAGGCTGGCTTCACCATGTTACACAGAAGCTCCCCACTAGCCCTCTGGTTCACACGTGGTGGTGGATATACATCAGCGCTACTCTCTGTCCCATCCCCCCCTCCCCTCGCTGTGTCCACAAGTCTGTTCTCTATGTCTGCATCTCCATTCCTGCCCTGCAAATAGATTCATCAATACCATTTTTCTAGATTCCCTAATATATGTTAATATTTGAAAGAAGATTTTATATCTGCTTTCATTATATTTTAAAATTTTATTGAAGTATAGTTTATTTGCAATGTTGTATTAATTTCTGGTATACCGCAAAGTGATTCAGTTATACACTAAATTATTTTTCATATTCTTTGCCATTCATAGGATATTGAATACAGTTCCCTGATCTATAAACAGTAGGGCCTTGTTGTTTATTGATTCAGTATATATAATAATTTGTGTCTGCTAATCCCAAATTCTCAGTCCATCCCTTCTCCACCCCCTCTCTCTTGGAAACCACAAATCTGTCCTCTATGTGTGTGAGTTTGTTTTTGTTTTGTAACTCTTTAATTATTAGCATACCTAGCCCTCAGCTTATATTTTTTGCTTTGAATTTTAAATAAGAATTGTATTCAGTTCAGTTCAATTCAGTCTCTTAGTCGTGTTCGACTCTTTGCGACCCCATGAACCGCAGGACGCTAGGCCTCCCTGTCCATCACCAACTCCCAGAGTTTACCCAAACCCATGTCCATCGAGTCGGTGATGCCATCTAACCATCTCATCCTCTGTCTTCCCCTTCTCCTCCTGCCCCCAATCCTTCCCAGAATTAGGGTCTTTTCCAATGAATCAACTCTTCGCATGAGGTGGCCAAAGTATTGGAGTTTCAGCTTCAACATCAGTCTTTCCAATGAACACCAATGATCTCCTTTAGGATGAACTGGTTGGATCTTCTTGCAGTCCAAGGGACTCTCAAGAGTCTTCTCCAACACCACAGTTCAAGAGCATCAATTCTTCGGTGCTCAACTTTCTTCACCGTCCAACTCTCACATTCATACATGACCACTGGAAAAACCATAGCCTTGACTAGATGGACCTTTGTTGGCAAAGTAATGTCTCTGCTTTTAAATATGCTGTCTAGGTTGGTCATAACCTTCCTTCCAAGGAGTAAGCATCTTTTAATTTCATGGCTGCAATCACCATCAGCAGTGATTTTGGAGCCCAAAAAAATAAAGTCTGACACTGTTTCCCCATCTATTTCCCATGAAGTGATGGGACCAGATGCCATGATCTTAGTTTTCTGAACGTTGAGCTTTAAGCCAACTTTTTCACTCTTCTCTTTCACTTTCATCAAGAGGCTCTTTAGTTCTTCACTTTCTGCCATAAGGGTGGTGTCATCTGCATATCTGAGATTATTGATATTTCTCCTGGCAATCTTGATTCCAGCTTGTGTTTCTTCCAGCCCAGCGTTTCTCATGATGTACTCTGCATATAAGTTAAATAAACAGGCTGACAATATACAGCCTTGACGTACTCCTTTTCCTATTTGGAACCAGTCTGTTGTTCCATGTCCAGTTCTAACTGTTGCTTCCTGACCTGCATACAGGTTTCTCAAGAGACAGGTCAGATGGTCTGGTATTCCCATCTCTTTCAGAATTGTCCACAGTTTACTGTGATCCACACAGTCGAAGGCTTTGGCATAGTCAATAAAGCAGAAGTAGATGTTTTTCTGGAACTCTCTTGCTTTTTCGATGATCCAGCGGATGTTGGCAATTTGATCTCTGGTTCCTCTGCCTTTTCTAAACCAGCTTGAACATCTGGAAGTTCACGGTTCATGTATTATTGAAGCCTGGCTTGGAGAATTTTGAGCATTATTTTACTCGCGTGTGAGATGAGTGCAATTGTGTGGTAGTTTGAGCTTTCTTTGGCATTGCCTTTCTTTGGGATTAGAATGAAAAGTGACCTTTTCCAGTCCTGTGGCCACTGCTGAGTTTTCCAGATTTGCTGGCATATTGAGTGCAGCACTTTCACAGCATCATCTTTCAGTATTTGAAATAGCTCAAATGGGATTCCATCACTGTATTATGGCATCATAATTAGTAACATATTTACAGAGTCGGCATCTAGGACTTGGAGATGCTGTGCAATTTTCAGGAATGTTTAAAGGCAGTTCAGTTCAGTTCAGTCACTCAGTTGTGTTCGACTCTTTGCGACCCCATGGACTGCAGAATGCCAGGCTTCCCTGTCCATCACCAACTCCCAGAGCTTGCTTGTTTAAAGGCAAGGGGCACTCAGTATTAAAGTTTTGTTTAAGTAAATGACAAAATCTTTTCTGAGGAAACTTAATAAAGGAAAAAATTAAAAACCCAATTTCATTGGGGATACATGTATTTTTTCCTACTGCAGTAAACATTGTAATACAATACATAGAAAACAAAAGAATGATGTACTGAAATTTACTCCTTTGCATCAAATGCCTTTAGAAATTGCATAGAAAACACCTCTGAATATTTGAAAAGGTAATGAGCAGATTACATTATATTGGAGTTTTATTATGCAGCTGGATCAAAGTATAAATGTAAAAATATTCTCAAGTTATAGAATTTGTGTTCTAAATATGAAATATATGTGATTTTTTTCATACTTAAAGGAAAATTGTCAGAATATATTTTATTTTCTAAAATAAGTGTCTTTAATGAAGTCACTGTTCTTCAAGAAAGCTATGAAGGTATAATCAGCAATGGAGTATATATATATATATATATATATATATATATATATATATATATATATATAATATAAATGGAGTGTGTTATGAGGTTGCAAATTATATAAATATTCATAGATAAGCTATGATGAAAAGGAAGATATAGATACACATACACACTATATACATTACATATATGCATATGATTTTATACATATAGTAAAGACTCCTATATGTAGGAATAGGTATATAGGGACATGGATGTAAAAGATATTTACATAATTTACAATAATGAGTTAGAGAAGAACCAATAAAATATTTTGCCTCATTCAGAGTTCTTCAGGTTATCTCCTTATGGGGAACTGTTTTAAAAAGTTCATGATGCATTATGAGTGTTTTTCAAAACTATAAAGGAGGTTCTTGACTATGAAAACTATCAAGTTAGCCATGAATCACATTTTATCAGCCTGATATCACCTGGAAGCAAAAAGGAGGAGAAACAAACAAACAAAAAACAGTGAGGTGACAGCTAAAGGATGCAAAGATCAGTGCCGAGTGTGAGCAGATGTGTATTTGGGAGGAAATGGATTAAGGCTGCAATCAGTAAATACCCTTCTTGAGTGTGTGGAATGTATCTTAATAAGCAAACCCCAACCACTTGTCTTTGCATGGGTGCATGTGTTGGTAACAGAAGATCCCTGACCTGATTTTGTTCTGGGATGTAGAAGAGGTGAGGCTGGACAGTGAATCACAGAGTAAGTCAGGTTTGTAGGAGGCTCGCTCTCTGTGGCAGCCTGAACACAGAGAAGCTGCCGTGTAAAATACTGTACAGATGACAGTATTCATTATTTAAGGAAAAATAAAGGCTAAACAGACTCACACCCCAAAGCCTGTATCTTTGGAGCACAAAGACAATCCCAGGTAACTGTCCCTTTCTCATATGAACCTCTTGCAAAAACTTACAGTCCAGGAAAGACTTATTTACTGTGGAGATAAACAAAATTTTTAAAAAGGGAAAAGAAAATCCAAAAGGATTGGATTTATTATCTAATCCTGCCAGATTGGATAACGAAAAAAAAGCTGGGACTGTAAAACCCAGTGAATGAGAAGAGTTTTGATGACAAAGTTTTGTTTTAGAAGCTACAAACCAAAAGAGGAGAGATTATAATCTTCATATTGGGAAGGTTGACTCCTGGCCAAATTTCCTTCAGTTCAGTTTATTGCTCAGTTGTGTTCAACTCTTTGTGACCTCATGGACTGCAGCGCACCAGGCTTCCCTGTCCATCACCAACTCCTGGAGCTTGCTCAAACCCATGTCCATCGAGTCGGCGATACCATCCAGCCATCTCATCCTCTGTCATCCCCTTCTCCTCCTGCCCCCAATCCTTCCAGCATCACGGTCTTTTCCAATGAGTCAACTCTTCGCATGAGGTGGCCAAAGTATTGGAGTTTCAGCTTCAACATCAGTCCTTCCAATGAATACCCAGGACTGATCTCCTTTAGGATGGACTGGTTGGATCTCCTTGCAGTCCAATGGACTCTCAAGAGTCTTCTCCAACAACCCAGTTCAAAAGCATCAATTCTTTGGTGCTCAGCTTTCTTTATGGTCCAACTCTCACATCCATACATGACCACTGGAAAAACCATAGCTTTGACTATACTGACCTTTGTCAGTAAATTAATGTCTCTGCTTTTTAATATGCGGTCTAGGCTTGTCATAGCTTTTATTCCAAGGAGCAAGACTCTTAATTTCATGGCTACAGTCACCATCTACAGTGATTCTGGAGCCCAAGAAAATTAAGTCTGCAGCTATCTCCATTGTTTCCCCATCTATTTATCACTAAGTAGTAGGACTAGATGCCATGATCTTAGTTTTTTGAATGTTGAGTTTTGAGCCAGCTTTTTCACTCTCCTCTTCCACTTTTATCAAGAGGCTCTTAAATAGAATTTCCTTAAATAAGACAAATAAGACCCCTTTATATGCTAAAAGATAAAATTCACATGGAGGATACAATCATTAGGGTATCTAAACATCAGAATATAACATCAACACTCATAAGGCAAAGGCAAGATATAAGGTGAGAAAAAGTGAAAATATATTGGTGATAAAGATCTCATTTTTCAGGTTATGATAGATTATATAGGAAACTAGGTAAAGATAGATCCTCTTAAGTAAGTTGAATTAATATATATGTAGTTTGACTGTATCCTGCAACAAAATATAGCCAATATTTTATAGTAACTGTAAATGGAGAATAATCTTTAAAAATTGTGAATCATCATGTACATCTAAAATTTGTATAACATTGTTAATAAACTAAACCTCAATAAAATATTAACTGTCAAGAAAAAATAGTAGAGAAATTTCTCTGATCACAAAAATTTTTTAAATTAATAACAAATTTAGAAAACACAAAATCCCTGTCAGCTATATATTGAAAAATTTGCTTTTCAGCAAAGTAAAGAAGAAATTAAATATAAAATTTCTACCTGAAAAAAATATAATGAGACAATCATCTATTATAACTTACCAGACATAGTTAAAATAGTTCTTGGAAGAAATTTTATAACTCTACTTCAATAAAATGAATTAATTAAAAAAAGCTTTCAAGGAAAAAAAGCTGAACCCAGACTCTAAAGCAGAGCCTGTGCAATTTCTCTTTTCCTAGGCACTGTCAACTATCAACAACAATGCTGGCTTTTTCTTACACAATTATTCTTTGTGCTTACTACTCAATTTTCATATTAACCACTTTTCACATCAGTTAAGGAATATAATTAGTTGATAAAATAATGGAACAGTTGATTGAGAAATAAAACATGATTAGAATACATTTTAATCTAAAAGCCACCTTTAGTGGGCAATACTACAAGACTCCCATTAAAATTGCACATTAACATGACTGTTATTTAACAATAATAATGTTAGAGGCATTAGCCAATGGGACTAGACTAAAGAAAATCCTGAAAATTGTAGAAACTGGCAAAGAAGAGCTAAATTTATGACAGTCCTAGTTGATTTGGCAGTTTAGATTATATACTTGGGACTTCCAAGAGAAGCACTGAATGATGGTTATAATCAGTGAGATAACTCAGTAATGTGCCTCATAGGGAATCGATAGCTTTCATGTACTGAAATGTTCCCAAACTGTTGTCAAATGGAAAAAAAAAAAAAAAAGATGCAGAACACTGTGTATAGATTGCTGTCTTTTTAATAAATGTATCTTATAGTCTGTATATGTGAAGTGAAATGTAGATTTTTATTTGCTTGATATTTAAAATAAACACAAGAGGTAAAAAAAAGAAAGTAATAAGCCATTCTGACTGGTGTGAGGTGATATCTCATTGTAGTTTTGATTTGCATTTCTCCAATAATGAGTGATGTTGAGCATCTTTTCATGTGTTTGTTAGCCACCTGTATATCTTCTTTGGAGAAATGTCTGTTTAGCTCTTTTTCCCACTTTTTGATTGGGTTTTTTGTTTTTCTGATATTGGGTTGTATGAGCTGCTTGTATATCTTGGAAATAGATCCTTTGTCAGTTGTTTCATTTGCTATTATTTTCTACCATTCTGAGGATTGTATTTTCACCTTGCTTATAGTTTCCTTTACTGTGCAAAAGCTTTTAAGTTTAATCAGGTCCCACTTGTTTACTTTTGTTTTTATTTCCATGACTCTAGGAGGTGGGACATAGAGGATCTTGCTTTGATTTATGTTATCGAGTGTTCTGCCTCTGTTTTCCTCTAAGAGTTTTCTAAATTCTGGCCTTACATTTAGGTCTTTAATCCATTTTGAATTTATCTTTGTGTATGGCATTAGAAAGTGTTCTAATTTCATTCTTTTACATGTTTTCCCAGCACCATTTATTGAAGAGGCTGTCTTTGCCCCATTGTATATTCTTGCCTCCTTTGTCAAAAATAAGCTACTCATAGATGCATGGGTTTATTTCTGGGCTTTCTATCTTGTTCCATTGGTCTATATTTCTGTTTTTGTGCCAGTACCATACTGTCTTGATCACTGTAGTTTTGTAATACAGTCTGAAGTCAGGAAGGTTGATTCCTCAAGCTCCATTCTTCTTTCTCAAGACTGTTTTGGCTATTCGGAGTCTTTTGTGTTACCATATGAATTGTGAAATTTTTTGTTCTACTTCTGTGAAAAATGCCATTGGTAATTTGATAGGATCACATTGAATCTGTAGACTGCGTTTGGCAGTATAGTCATTTTCACAATATTGATTCTTCCTACCCAGGAACATGGAGTATCTCTCCATCTGTTTATGTCATCTTTGATTTCTTTCATCAATGTCTTATAATTTTCTATGTACAGTTCTTTTGTCTCCTTAAGTAAGTTTATTTCTAGATATTTAATTCTTTTTGTTGCAATGGTGAGTGGGATTGATTCCTTAATATCTCTTTCTGGTTTTTCATTGTTAGTATACAGAAATGCAAGTGATTTCTGTGTATTGATTTTGTATCCTGCGACCTTGCTAAATTCAGTGATTAGCTCTAGTAATTTTTTGATACTATCTTTAGGATTTTCTATGCACAGTATCATGTCATCTGCAAACAGTGAGAGCTTTACTTCTTCTTTTCCAATCTGGATTCCTTTTATTTCTTTTTCTTCTCTGATTGCTGTAGCTAGGACTTCCAGAATTATGTTGAATAATAGTGGGGAAAGTGAACACCCTTGTCTTGTTCTTGGTCTTAGGGTGAATACTTTCAGTTTTTCACCATTGAGAATAATGTTTGCTGTAGGCTTAAAATATATGGCCTTTACTATGTTGAGGTAGGTTCCTTCCATGCTCATTTCTTGAAGAGTTTTAATCATAAATGGTACTGAATTTTGTCAGAGGCTTTTTCTGCATCTATTGAGATGGTCATTTGGTTTTTATCTTTCAATGTTAGTGTGGTGTATCACATGGATTGATTTATGTATATTGAAGCATCCTTGCATCCCTGGAATAAACCCAACTTGATCAGGGTGTATGAGCTTTTTGATGTGTTGCTGAATTCTGTTTGCTAAAATTTTGTTGAGGATTTTGCATCTATGTTTATTGGTGATATTGTCCTGTAGTTTTCTTTTTTTGTGTTGTCTTTGTCTGGTTTGGTATCAGGGTGATTAACTTGCTTAAATATTTTTAAAGTGTGTTTTGAAGTAAGCTTTTAAAGTAAGTTTGACCCCATTGCAGGAGGCATCTTCTGATACAGCAAACAGATTCAGCATAAATTTTAGAAAACCAATTAGTGACTTAATCAATCATGATTTTGACAAAATCAATTTGGCTGACAGAAAATAATATGAATCGCATAGTTTTAAAAGTTGAATTTTCCTGTTTAGCTGAATGTCATTTTTAGTAATATGTATTATTTTGTACTAAATTTCCATTTCACACAGCCAAACACATTTATTTATTGCTAATAGAACAGAAAAATAATGAAATAATTGAATGCATTCTTGACCTCTTTGAATATATCATATTCTTTTGGAAATTTAGTCATTACTGCATTGAATATCTGCTCCATTAGGCGTTATGCTTGATGCTGAGGTTACAAAAGTGAATAAAACAGATTTCATTTTATAAAGTTTATGCCCTAAGGGATTTTATTGTAGGATAATCACTGTCAATTTGTTATCTTACAGTAAAATTGTCAGGAATATAAGAAGTGCTTAAAAAAGATCTGCAAAATAGTAACCCTTTTCTTTTATGATAAATATGTATATAGGCCTTTGAGTTTTCTTTGTAAGCTCAAGACTTCCCCTCATGGTGGTTTTCTTGCTCCTTTCACGTAATTGAAGGTCTCACCTACTAGCTCTTACTTCCTTGGAGACTTCCGCAGGTACCCCTTTCCAGGGGTGGGAAGGCCCTCTCTGGTTTAAACCTCATTGCCTCCCTTCTTTACAGTTGAGCTTGTCTGTTTGCTCTCCAGCTTCTTCCCAAAATAACACACTGCCTGGAAGGAGCATCTTCATTCATTCTTTCTAGACTACCTCTCCCTGATATCTTCCCCAAGCTCAGCCCAACCCAGAAACTCATGGCACTATGGCTTAAATCATGAGTTGATATTCTCTATGATGCCCTCCCACTTTTTCCCCCCAGCTTCTTCCAGGCCAAATCACAAGCACTTTTATGTTAAATTCCACTCTTACCTCTTCATTAGAGACTTTAGTCCCATCTTCCCGCCTTTGGGATGAGTTCTGTCCTTAAACAAATGTGGTCCCATCAGGGGACACTGCAGATACTAGTTCAGATCTGCAGGAGAGGCTGGAGGTGGGCAGCCTACAGAAGTTACTGGAAGAGACAGACAATGCGCTGTAAAAGCAGGAGTCTTGTCAGGATCGAGAGTGCAGTGAGTGAGTGAGTGAAAGTCGCTTCCGACTCTTTGCGACCCCATATACTATACACAGTCCGTGGAATTCTCCAGGCCAGAATACTGGAGTGGGTGGCCTTTTCCTTCTCCAGGGGATCTTCCCAACCCAGGGATCGAACTCAGGTCTCCCTCATTGCAGGCGGATTCTTTACCACCTGAGCCACAAGAGAAGCCCAAGAATACTGGAGTGGGTAGCCTATCCCTTCTCCAGCGGATCTTCCCAACCCAGGAATCAAACCGGGGTCTCCTATATTGCAGGAGGATTCTTTACCTGAGCTATGAGGGAAGCCCTCAAGAGTGTAAGGAGAGATTTACTTCCTGCTAGTAAAATATTTTGATGTAGTGTCCATAGTGTGTATGTGAGTTAGTCACTTAGTCTTGTCTGACTCTTTGTGACCCCATGGACTGTAGCTGGCTAGGCTCCTCTGTCCATGGGATTTCCCAGGCAAAAATATTGGAATAGGTAGCCATTCCCTTCTCCAGTTGATCTTCCCTACCCAGGGATTGAACCCAGGTCTCCTGCATTGCAGGCAGATTCTTTGCCATCTGAGCCACCAGGGAAGCCCAGCATCAATAATGCTCAGGCTCAGTTTCGAGGAAGCATGACCTTTGCCCACTAACACCCTCTTTATGCCTTTCTTCTTCCCAGGGTGCACCTGTCCCTCCCAAGCCTGTGTCTCTCCATCCTTTATATCAGACTAGACTTCATCCTCCTGCTAAGTCCCTACTGCGACCACAGACCCTCCCGCATGCTGATTGTCTTACCCCTGGACCCTTCAGTCACTTGTCCTCCTTCTCCCTGAGTGATGAACAGGAGAATTCTCACACCTTGTTTAGTCACAACGTGTATAATAAGGTGAGAATGCCCCATGCTCTGAACTTCTTCATGCTTAACTTTTAAATGTGGAGGAAACATATATTACAAGTATTGAAGTATATTAAGAATATTAAATATTTGTGGGAAGGCACATGTCCTTACAAAAAGATAATAATTAACCTTGGGAAAGTATGAAATATTTGTTTCCTTTCAGAGTCATTTCCTGATTTGCATTGCTCATTGTTTTATGCTGTAATCCCAAAGTGGAAATCCCAAGACATATTTCAAAACCTTACAAGAGGCCATTATTAATTTATCTTCTAGTCTCAGTGCAAAGTTCTTAAAAACATCTCAAAATGACAATGCCTTGATGAGGAAGCACTTATAACTGCAGTCAGTGTGCACTGGAATACTTAGCATTTCTATGGATATCTGTAACATAGTATTGATATTTTATTTTAAAATGAATCCATTTGCCTCATAAAGTATGGTGGTGAGACATAAAACAAATAATGAGGTATTCAGTACCTAAAATATTTTTTAACAAAGCAAAAATTTTATAGTTGGCTTTGGAATGTAATCATGAATATTCTATTAGAAGCAAGCAGTCAGTAGCACAAGAGGCTTATGTATACCCATCCTTTGCTCTTCTGAGCATCACCATAAGGATGTCCTGGCTAGCATAGGCTCTCAGATTTTGAAACCTTTCTAAAAGAATTGACTAGTCAAAATCAATCAGCAGTTAAATCATCTTTAAATTCAAAATCTTGTTTTGAAGCATTTGTTTTGCAAATTCTCTATATTTAATGAAATATACCTCTATACTTGGAAATCAATCAAGACCATATGTTCCAGAGTGTATGCAGTTGACTAATATTCCTTGAACCCTAAAACATTAAAAAAAAAAAAACAAAACTGTTCATCAGTCCAATCTAAACACCAAAAAATCATCCAAAAAGTGAGCACAATTATGAGGAAGATTTTGCTTTTTATATTTAATAACATTTATCATGATTGAATGGTCAACCCTGAATTAAATTTTTTAATTAATCATTTCTGGGACTCCCCTGGCAGTTCTGTGGTTGAGGATCTGAGCTTCCTCTGCAGGGAGAGTGAGTTCAATCCCTGGTTGGGGAACTAAGATCCTGCATGCCGTGCGGCTGAAAAAACAAGAGAAAGAGAAAGAAAATTTCTTGAACTAAACAAAAAATGAAAATACAGCATATCAACTTTAAAAATTTATCGGAAAAGAAACAAATTTTTAAAAATTAATCATTTTCTGCAAACAAAGTGTTTTTAGGCTAAGTTCAAGATGGCATTTGAATGACCTTTGGTTGCTTCTAACTCTTGGTCTAGAAAAAGTATTTCATGGAGAGTATAATATTTTTAAATGATTTTGTATTGCTTTAAATTCTCCCTATTTTAATACTAGCCAACATCTATGAAATTCATTTAGCTATTAGAGTTTATATTTTGATAATAACATACCATTTTCTTTTAATGTCGTTGATGAGCATGATAGGATTATAATTGTATTTTATAAATATCAATTGCTCAAAATAGTTCTTCCTTTGACATTTTGGTAGTGTTTTCTGGAGACATTCAGCAAAGATAAAGTCAGTATTTCATCCATGTTTTAGCCTTTTCTTGGTCTGCCTGTGAAGAAAAATATATCACAGCCATTTGAGGCTGGACAACTATTTTCATTTTATAAAAACTTCACAATAGATTTTGTCTTTCAATGTCTGAGATTTATTGATATTGAATAAAGAAACATTCACATCAGAAATAATAATAATAATGTTAACATTTCTTGATGGAATATTCAATTGCTTAGTCTGATATTTTAATTGCTCTTATTAAAATGTGTGAATTATTCAATTTGACCGTTGTGCTTCCTAACCTTGTATTGTAACGGCCAACAGTGTACTAAGTTATCAAGACTTGTTTATTTTACTTGAAATAACTTGTCTGGAATTGTAAAATGTAGTCATTTAAATTAACTTCTCTTCAATATCCTAACATCCTTCCCAGGCTTCACTTTTAGCCTTACCTGCTAGGCTTATCTCCAAACTCAAACCTTCCTACCCCTCCCCCAGAGATCCACACTGAACTTGACCTTACATAGCTATCTTTGGGGCTTCTTTATCAACCATAGCTACAGAAAATGTTTCACAGGTTTTATTCTTCTGTTGCGTCTGTAGTGTGTGCTCCTCTCTTGTCCTAAATCTTTACACTAATCCCTGATCTCTTCTCCTACTTTCATAAGTTCATATGATGAAACTCATATGATATCCTATCACATATGATGATATTCAGGTATTTCCCTTTTATCTTGGTTATACCAGTATATCCTCTCTTTCCTCCCCCTCATGAAGGGAGTCATTACTCTTGCTTCCTTCTTTAACCCTTGTAACTAACATAGCCCAGTAGATAAGCGTGTGATGTCTTTAATCAGTCCATCTGAAGTTCATTTCTTGACACCATTCTTTGCAGATGGTGATATTGAGTACATTACACAGCCTCCAAATGTCTCCATTTATTCATCTATAAAGTAAGGATAATAATAGTACCTACCTTATTAGAATATGATAAGATAGACTAATATGTGTAAAGTATTTAGAATAGTGCTTGGGACATGAGGATCATGTAAGAGTTAGATCTTGTTACTAACTGTTGTTCAGTTGCTAAGTCATGTCTGACTGTTTGTGATCTGTGGACTGCAGCATGCCAGGCTTCCCTGTCTTTCCCCATCTCCTAGAGTTTGCTCAAGTTCATGTCCGTTGAGTCAGTGATCCTATCTAACCATCTCATCCTGTGCTGCCCTCTTATCCTTTTGCCTTCAGTCTTTCCCAGCACCAGGGTCTTTTCCAATGACTCGGTTCTTCCTGAATTGTCAGTCCCATTACTTTCTTACATTTCCATTTGTTCTTTTTCCAATGGACTCTCCTTTGGGTGCAGAAACTTCAAAACACAAACTAAAATGAATACTTTTCCATCCTTTTCTTTCACAATGTTGCAAACCTAGTAATTTCAAGACCTTCTTTCTCTCAAAGGGGTCAGTAGCCATTATTTTCATCCTCTTCTATAAACTCACTCTTTAATTCATTCTTGAAAGCATTTTGTCTTTCACCTTTACCATCCTACTGCAATTTCTCTCTCAAGGGTAAACTGCTTGTCAGCAAACTCAGCTGAATTTAACTAAGTCTTCTCTTTTATCCCTTGTCGCATTTGACACTGTTGATTATTGACTCTTGAATCTCTGACCTCACTCTGCTCTTGGGGTAATATGTACATTTCAGCTACCTTACTGTTCCTTCTTTATGTTCTTGGTGGAAACTTCTTCCTCTGTGTCTTGTCTCTAACTGCCTCACTTGACACTCATCCGCTCACAGGCTTCTGGGATGATCTTAGTTGTACTGATAATCCTCAAATCCACATTTCCAATTCTGTTTTTCCTTTGAGATCCAGATTTATACCTTCAGCTTCTTACTTGTGATTTCCCTTAGGATGTCATGTTATCACTTCACCTCAAACCAGTTCTGTTCTGGCTTCCCTACTTCTCTCATTAATACCATGATGCTCAGCCCCCAGACTTAAAACTTAATTCACCTATTATGCTTTTTGTGCTTTGTCATCATACCCATTCCAGTACTCTTGCCTGGAAAATCCCATGGACGGAGGAGCCTGGTAGGCTGCAGTCCATGGGGTCTCAAAGAGTCGGACACGACTGAGTGACTTCACTTTCACTTTTCACTCTCATGCATTGGAGAAGGAAATGGCAACCCACTCCAGTATTCTTGCTTGGAAAATCCCATGGATGGAGGAGCCTGGTAGGCTATAGTCCATGGGGTCGCTAAGAGTCGGACACGACTGAGCGACTTCACTTTCACTTTTCACTCTCATGCGTTGGAGAAGGAAATGGCAACTCATTCCAGTGTTCTTGCCTGGAGAATCCCAGGGGCAGAGGAGCCTGGTGGGCTGCTGTCTATGGGGTCGCACAGGGTCGGACACGACTGAAGCGACTTAGCAGCAGCAGCTGCAGCTTTGTCGTCATAGCTAGTCATTCACCAAGTTTCATGGATTCTTCTTATGTCTGTCATGTTCTTACCTCTTATTACTCTTTATTAGTATTCCGCTTTGCTTAAGCTAATCTGCTATTTTCCTCCAGGTGTGCCTTGGGAATTTCTTGCTATTCAACTTGCTCACTCATTCTCCCCATATAAAAATACCTTTTTGCTTTTCACCTTACTTACATTTTCAAATTTCATGACCTAATCAAATGATCCCTCCTCCTCTGTGAAGCTTCCCCCTGCATCAACACTCAAAGTGATATTTTTTTTTCAAGTTTTATAACCTTTGCCTCTGCCAAGGTATCTCATGCATATTAAAGGTTATCATGTATTTATTTGTTGTGATTGCTTTAGTGTCCATCTAGGACATGACATGCTTAATATGGTATTTTTCACACCATAGGTAGAGCAACAAATATGTGCTAATGTTGAACAAATACTAAAGTGACCCAACTTATTCATTAGGAGCCCAAGATGTTTGAAAATAAATTTCAGATTATTTCTATTTTAAGCAGAAGCTAAATCTGAGTCAACTTATAGGTTTATGGGTACATTCTTTCAATTTACATCAATTAAGGATCTACCTTTTTTGAGGGCTACCTCCAGTTTCCAGTGAGCTTATGGAGGGCCTTGAATGGAATGGTATATGGAGGCAGGAGACCCCTGATCTTCCTCAGCTGAATGTGGATGCTGGAATCCACGGGGTGTCCGCAGTCCTGTCAGTACAGGACCATCAATCATCACTGCATCCTCTCTTCATCTGCACAGCATGACCTCACTGGATCTAGGTCAGTACTCCTGAGCCTCTATAGCATGCATTGGAAACATTGTTACTTACACGCTAGGAGCAGGTAGACTTAGAACCGGCTCATCTCAGAACCCTCAGCTTAGAGCCTCTACATATTCCCCTCTCCTCTTCTGTTCGTGCCTCCTTTGCCATAGGAACTCCACAAGAGTCCATATTTGTGAATTTGCCTACTCTCTAAAGTTCAGTTGTGACCTCCAAGTCAGTCTTAAAATTGTCTCTCATCAAGAGTCATTTGGCCAACTTTTCTTCCATCTTGCAATGCATTTAAAAATGTTTATCTGCAAAGCTAAAAACCACCCACCCACAGCACACCTTTTGCTTTTAGGTCTAACACTGTCCACCCTCTATTTTTGAGAATTCAGTTTATTTAGAAAGACTCCTCTTCTCTGGCCCCACTGACGCACTGCCCTGGGGTCTCAGCTACGTTCTTGATCGTCAGGTGAGAAAACCTACATACATCTAACATGCATCTGTGGAAAGCTTATTGCTCTCCCAAACATCTATTTTCCAGCCTCTGCCTCATTTGTTCTGTCTTCCACTCTCACAGTCTCTGAGGTAGCCCTGTCTTTTTAAGTCAACCCAGAATTCTAACTCTTGTGGCCCACTTTCATATTCCAGCTGAAGTTCTCAGCCTTGTGCGCTTTCTCCTCTTTCCTTTTCCCAGCTACATTTTTGACCTTTCATTTAGCACAACCATAGGCTGTGTCGACAGGATGTTATTTCTTATCCTTATTTCCCCAGAGTCTCTGCTCTGCCAGTTTACACCAGCAGCAAGCAAACACATGCCAGCGATGATTGGAGCCGGGAGGAGACAGAACTAAGCCCTCACCATCAGATGGCTTTTCTGATCTGCTGGCAGGAGGAAGGCTGGGATTTCCTACTCTGGAAGGCTCTATTTACAGGGAAAGCTTGAGAGATTTTACAAGGAAGAATAAAATTTTTATAGACAGACAGCTTTGAAGCCCCAGGAGAAAATTCACAGGCATTCTGAGGATATCTTCTGTCATTAAAAAAAAATTAGATTATTTAGGGGGCTGAGTGTGTGACTGTCCAGCCATTTTATTTCACCTTCAGTTTTGTAAAAATTTTTGAACTTTGTTTGTGACCACTTTCCGTGTTATTTTTGGTCTGTTTTTGTCCGTGGAGGACTAAGTATAGCTGATTTGTTTACATAAATGCTCTCCCATAGGTTCCTCTGCCATTAAATTCTGTTTTGTATTTTCTCTGCAAGGGCTCGTTCCAGCACTTTCAATTTGAATATTCCAGTGCTTATCTCTGGTGTATTCTTCCTTCCACTATAGCTTTCCTTTTGGAGCAGGAGAGAGTTAGTTATTCATCTTCTACCTCTTTTCTTCCTGTCCAGAATACTCTTCCCAGCCATGACTGAGGTGGGAGGTAGATTGGCTCCATAGCTGAGCAGCTAGAATTTGTGAAACCTAGTACATTGGAGATTTGTTTTCCCCGAATACTTAAAGGAAAAAGTTCATGGCAGGAGCTGAGCTCTGCTGGAGTAAAGAGATAAGATGACCACATCTGTCATTCTTAGGGTCAAGGAGACTTCCCTGACTGCACATGTGCAGAAAAGTTCCTTGGGGGTCAAAAAAAAGAGGGGCTGCTCTTCCATAATAGGCTCTGTGAATCTCCCAGCGACCCGCTGCCGTGGAATCCATCTCGTCTAAAAGATGCACATGCTTATCCGGGAGGGCCCTGGACAAGGTCAAATGTGGAAAATGAAGCAGGATGATTGGCTAGGGGGAAACAAGGGCCAGGAGGAACTGCCTGATATAAGTGACAGATAAATGATGATGTAAGGATCTTCTTCCCCTCCTCATTCAGGAGGATGCCCGCACTCTCCTCTGGGTGTGTGTTTCTGTGTAGCCTCTGTCTTAAATAAATAAACTGCTTCTCTGTATGTTGTCCCGTACAGAGATCACTGAGCTGTGCCTCTCATAATAAACTTTGTGCCTGTTTTTACAGCTCTGTATCCTTGAAAAGTCTTATTTTCAAAGATGGACAAGAGCCAGAGTAGCTCTAGCTCCAGACACTATTCCCTGGTGGACTAGTGGTTAGGATTCCTGGTTTCACCCAGGCTTCCCAGGTTCAGCTCTGGGCCAGGGAACTTTAAGACCTCACTGCTCACTCCTGTCTCCCCAAGGTCATGACCACTCCCGCTGTCACTCCTGTTTCAGACCCCTGGCCTGCTGACACCATTGCTAGACTTAAAAGTTTCCCACAGAGACAAGAAAGCATTAACCTCTCTGTGGGATAAACATTCATCTTTTTTTTTTTTTTTTTTAAGCATACTGATATGCTTTCTATTAAAAAAATTTCATTTTAAAAAGTTTTTTGAAAGTAAATATTTTACAAGTATATTAATGTAACAAACCATTTTAGTCAATAATAAATATTTTTTAAATGATGTGATTTCAGTTATTTTTACTGAGGCTTCTCATTAGCAGAAGTGCCTTGATTTGATCAGTGGGTATGTTGCTGCTGCTGCTGCTAAATTGCTTCAGTCCTGTCCGACTGTGCGACCTCATAGACCACACGCAGCCCACCAGACTCCCCCGTCCCTGGGATTCTCCAGGCAAGAACACTGGAGTGGGTTGCCATTGCCTGCTCCGGATCAGTGGGTATACTTACAGTGAAAACCAGCTTAAGGTTTGTCTTCAGACTCTATAATAAAGACATCAGTTGCTGACACTTTTGTTGAATAAATGAATTGCTTTATGCTTATATTTGGAAAAGTAATTCAAATGTGTGCTTTAGTTTCTTACCTCTAAAATAGCAATAAAAATAGCATCTCTAGCTTAGAATTGTTACCATGATCAACCCATACATGCAGCTTTCACATTTCACCTTAAGTTTTATATATTTTCAGCATGCTGCCTATTGTTTGTAGAATTCTGGTGCTGGAGTAAAGAAACAATCCATCAATGTAGCTAGTAGGACATTACTCTCATTTAAAATTGACTTTTTCTTTTACTACAATCTATTCAGTACTTTTATCCTTCCAAATTTATTCACATATGTATTATCGCTCATTTTAATTTTTCACTTTGCTTTCCTTCTTCCCCTTGGCAGCTGCACTATTGTTGCTAGTATTTTCTTTCAAAATTGCACTATTATTTTGTGTATTTATAATTAAATTTATGTAGATGCTATTGTGCCACATGCTTCACTCTTTTCCTAAGGGTTTCTTTTTTTCTCAGCTGTAATAATACTGTATTGGGATTGGTTCCAAAACTTTTACTCTCAGAGATCACCTGGGCTGATTGTATTGGAATTACCTGAAGATCTTAGAAAAATATAGATTAATGGGACTCAGTTGAAACTTCTAAACTCAGAACTTCCACTGAATTGAGTGATCTTAAAGTTTCTGCTCCATTGAAAATTTTAAGCTTCTTCTATGATAGCAACATTTTCCTCTTTTGCTTTTTAAATTCTGTAATGATTCAACCAGAAAATGAACTTCAATATGAAAAATAACTTTAGAAAGAAAACCTGTTTATACCAACATTTTGGCAAGTGTTTGATTATAATTGATTTTTTCTCATAACCTCTAGTAAGTTAAAGGAAACACAACTGTTAAATAGTGTATATACTAACATAAGTCACAGAATTTTTCTTTTAATTAGAGTAGGTTGTAAAATGTAAGGTTGAGTTCTTAGTCAAAATTGTTCCCATGTGCTTGTAACATTTACAGTTGGATTGTGTGTTTATATATCCAGTATTCTTGGACTTATTGAATCCAAGGTACAAATATTTTTTCCCAGAGTGCTACTTCAATTATTAAAAGTCATTTCTCTTTGAAAAAATACCACAACTGCCAACATGCAGTTTTTTATAATTTACTTTTTTTAAGAAATGAAATTGCCTTTTTCATAAAAAAGAGATTTTAAAATGTAGCAATGCTTTATATTAGAATTATGTTTTTGCTAAGAAAGATGAAGCATTTTACTTGAAATGTATTTTATCCTTATGATATGTCAAAAGAATATTTACTGATCCATTTTTATTAGGCTGTTTTCCAAGCAGCTGCTACTGATACTATAGATTAAGAATAAAAAGGAAATATAATTTGTCTGTGATGAAAAAGTGAGACTTCAGTGAGCAAAATGGAGGTGTTTTAAGCCCAATTCCATCCATTATTTGTCTTCTTTATGTAAAGGATCACTCCACTTACAATAAGCCATGGGTGAGATGTCTATTATTAATAGAATAGTGAAGAGTTGACCTAGAAGATGGATTATGAATAAGAAGTCCACAGTATAGGAGGGGGAAAAACCCAATTGTAGTAGTCAACTCTTCGGTGCCATTAGATTCTATTGACTTTTGTTCTCACATTATGGAATATTGGGGGGTTGAAACAGGAGCTTGAATGAGGTAGGAAGACGGAAGGAAGGAAAGAAACTTTTACATACAGGATGAGTCAAGGGCACAGGCTTTAGCCTTCTTCCCAGATACGACTATCCCTTCTTTCCTTTTGGATATCTCACCCTATAAATGTTGACTTTTCTCATTCGTTTCTTTTTCCCCAGTTTTATCTCCTATATATTAATTTTCAATTTAATCCACTAGTAAAATTTATATTTTTACCATGGAATTGAGAATATCTTAACTGGTATAATCATTGCATAGCTACTCAGAGAACTGACCCTGTGAATCTACAGAAATTCAATAATTTAAAATATTAATATTAAAGGCATATTTCCAACATGCATTAAATATTTTAGTAGCTCCACTGAAATGAGATTTTTTTCCCCTGAGGTTTCTTTTGATATTTTAACAGAAATCAATCAACAGAAATTAAAGCAGATTATGACTCAGCTGGAGAAGGGAAAAATTAAAGTAATTCTATCTTTTACCAACTGATTCAAAGACTAAGGGAGTTTTGAGATAAAAACTTGCTTTTCTAATGTAAGCTCTAAATATTTAGATCTAAAGATGTAAAAAGTCTTTTATGAATACATTTCAAGAAGAAAGCAACATCCCTTTGAGATAAGTAGTTTACAACCGGGCATAACTTTAGAAGGAGAAAATGAACCCTAAGTTATGTGATTGGGTTCAAGGTTACAAAATCCTTGTCCAACTTATAGCCTAATTCCCCAAGAATAACAAAGAGCATAGACCTTGAAACTTTTTTTTATTATAACACAAAGTCTGAGAACCCTGGAGTCTGGCAGTTGACAAAGTATGCTATATTCACTTCATAAAGATATATTGAGTAGCCCTTATTTGCAAAGCACTGTGTCCATGCTGCTCATGCATTGGGAAGCAAGGGCCTTTGTCAGGTACCTCTTTTCTATTTGGGAAAAACAGAAATTAAACAAATAAGCAAAAAAAAAAAAAATCATTATAAATGATCATTGTGACAACTGCCACACAGATGACAAGTAGTTATGAGCGCATAGAACAGTGATCCTGATCTCATCTGACGAATCGGGGAAAACTTGGTGGAGAAATGATTTCTCATCTAAGGTTTATAGAGAAAATGGGGGCCAGTCTGGACAGCCAAGCAGAGGGAACAGCGTGGGGATGGTTTCCAGGTGAGAAAGAAAAGAAATAGGGAAAACTCGAGGAAATGAAAGCAGGCCAGAGTGTTGAGGAAACCGCTGGAATCAGAACTATGGTTTGAAGTTAGCAAGAGGGAATACTGCCAGACGGCTCTGCCTCCTGTGCGGGGGGCTCATCTGAACTTGTGAGAAGAGACTTGTGAGACGAGGTATCCCCAAGATTCTGTATGAAAGGAATTGATATTTACAAAACATAACTACATGCTGCTTCCCTTATAGACAGTATTTTATTTAAATTTCAAAACAATCGCAAAGGGTTTTATCCCTTTATTTTACATATGAAAAACCAAGGCTCAGAAAGTCTAAATAATGTGTACAGGATTCCACAGAATTAGCTTAACAGCTGGTTTTCTTAAGGAACTTCTGTTAAAGAAGCCGCATTACCATGTTCTTAGATGCCTCCGCTCTGGAATCACAGGCTTTCTTTTAGTTAAATGGTGGATGTCGATGTCAGGACAGGAACTACGTCACCACCAAGGTCAGCTGACTTCCTTCAGCTTCTAGATGAGGAAACTGAAGACTAAAGATGGCCGTCTTTAGTGACACACTCTCTTTAGTGACACACTCCGGGGTTGGCGTGAGTGACGGCTAGAGGCTGGGTTCATCATGAGCCGCGTACACTTTCCATGTTTTATCCCAGGCTCTGACCTTCTTAGGCGGCTGCAGTTCCAAAGTTAAAGGCTAAGAGAGCCGCTGTTTTCCTAAAACTGACAAAAATTCACTGAGGTAGCCACAGCTACTGAAAAAAGTCACCTTGACTTTTGGAAGCGAAACCTCTTTTTATCCTCCCCATTAATAATGTCAGTTCTTGTTCCTTCTACATCATTAGAAATCCTTCTGTGTGAATAAACGAAGGTAATTTATTTTCTATCATCAGGAAGATGAACCGTGTTGCTCAATTCTAAATTTCTCTGACAACTTTTGGAGTTAATGGGACTTGGATAACTATTAAGATTCTGTAGACGAGAAAACCTTTGAGGTGGATGGAATAGGAGGAAAAACTCTATAAATTCAAAATTGGTTTTTAATGTTTTGAGATTTTTCAGGAAACTAAAACCTGAGCCCTGTTGGCCTGTGCCAAATTGTCTTTGAAATGTATTAATTTGTATAATACGTTCATAAAGAATATCCTGTTTAAAATGGCTAAATGCAAATTAATTGGACTTTTAACATTAAAACAAAGAAAGCCAATGAGTAGTTGGTGGTTCTGAAAAAGAAAGTATTGATCATAGTCAGTATTTTGCTAGGTTCTCCACTAGAGGGCAGAAAGAACAACTCAACACTGTGGAAGCCTAATGACAGGCTGGCATTTAAAACCAGACACGTGTTGGGTTATCTCATTGTCAGTTCTCACTTAAACATGTACGTTCTGGAGGGGGAAAACATGTACACCCATGGTGGATTCATGTCAATGTATGGCAAAACAAATACAATATTGTAAAGTTAAAAAATAGAAAATAAACTAATTAAAAACCTTAAAAAAATAAAATAAAAATGTACTGAGTATAGTCACAAGAAATTGACTTGTACATTTCTTTCAGGAAATGAAGAACAATCCATTTATATATATATATACATATACATATACATACATATATATATGTACATATACATACATATATGTATATACATATACATACATATATGTATATATCTAAACTCATGTGCTGATACCTAGCTGAACGTTTCTATTGTAATACTTTTAATGAAATCACCATAAAAAGAATTTTCTGATTCGAAAGAGATGTGCAGTAGAAGGCAGGTTGGATGGAATTTTTAGCAAAGAAAAGTATATTTGGAGAAAGATTCATTTCACAACTCTTGTAAAATAACATACTGGCCCCTTAGAATTGATGAACCATGCTTCTATTTTGTAGGCATTCATTTGCACCTTGTTCAGATGGAGGCACTAAGGAAAAATGTGCCCTCTGCGTTTGACAGCACTCAGCTGCCACCTGTCCCATCCCCACTGCCTGGTGTCTGAGAACAGTTTCCTTAGCAGTGGGGCCTGAAATAGGGGTTCGGAGTTTGTGATCTGCTGAGGATGTGGTTCTCCAGAAAAACGTCCTGTAAGGGAGAGTATGTATCATGATTGAGGAGGGCAGGGAGAAGAGAAAGAAGGATCTCAGACAGTCTAGCCATAGCCTAGTTCACAGGGAGAGGGCTATGGACCATAAATTGTAAGGTCCTTGAGGCAAAGGAACTGCCCTTGGACACCCCTCATCTGTCATCATTGGCTGTGGACCTCGGTGTGGGTAGAGAGTCAAGGAACTCAGTGTTTGCACCCTCTTCTCAGCTGAGGGCAATGGTCTGTGGAAGGAGGCAGCTGTGGGCTCTGAAGTAAATGAAATCCCTGATGGAGGCATTTATCTCTTCAAATTGAGTCTTTGAAATATATTTATTTTGTGCAATATATATATATGTGCAATACATATATATATATGTCTAAAAGATAGTTAAAAATATGTATTTCTTAAAAGACATTTAAGAAAAAGGGCAGCATTAAAAGGTTAGATAAGCAGCTATCTTATATATGAGATTGATCCCTATGAAATGGTATTATTCAGCAGTTCTTGACTTAGAAAAACATTAGCTTTACCAGTTTCACAATGTTTAACCTAATTGTTGGTCTCATCCTTTAATTTGCTTTGTTATCCTTTTATTTACTCCATGTAACAAAAGCCATATATGAAATATGACATTTATACAATCAAGTAGTCTCATGTTGAAACTTCAGGGTAAAATTTTCCTGTATTGCTTCCTGTTGCTTAATGTGACCACTGTTTTTTTTTTTTTTTTTTCTTTTACTAAACTTTGACCATAAACTTGTTTCTGATTTCTATATTTGTTGAACTTTACCCCTGTGTGACTGATTGAAGTACAACTAGACACTTGATTAACAGTCATCAAATAATGATGCTCATTTGCCCTCACATGGTCCATATATCCTGATTCAAATAGAAATCTCTTTTCTGGAAGAAAGATATCTCAGTGGATTAGACCTTTCCTCAGGTTATTTCAAGGTATTTATTTAACTCCCACTGGACATTGAAAGCGGAGAAGGCAATGGCACCCCACTCCAGGACTCTTGCCTGGAAAATCCCATGGATGGAGGAGCCTGGTGGGCTGCAGTCCATGATGCCGCAAAGAGTCGGACATGACTGAGCGACTTCACTTTCACTTTTCACTCTCATGCATTGGAGAAGGAAATGGCAACCCACTCCAGTGTTCTTGCCTGGAGAATCCCAGGGATGGCGGAGCCTGGTGGGCTGCCATCTATGGGGTTGCACAGAGTTGGACACGACTGACGCTGCTTAGTAGCAACAGCAGCAGGACACTGAAACACTTTCTTAACTTTTGAGATATCCAAGCCATGTATAAGTTCACTCCCAAAGTATTACAAGTCAACCATCGGGACATTTTAAGACTTTGGGACTATAGGATCAGGAATGCATGTCTCTGATGGTTCTATTTTCTTGTTAAGTGTTTTTTTTATCAGTATATAATTTTTTTTGTCCCTACAAAATTTTTTTTTCTTGAATTCCATTTTAAAGATAATAAGCTGTTCTTCTAGTTTTATTTTGGCTCATCTTAGACAGTAGATCTTTTCCTCCTTTCTTTCCAACTTTTATATGTCTTCTTTGTGTGTGTCTCTTATTAAATGGATATTCTCCCTCCTGATTTTTTATTTTAACGTGTCTGGGGTTATCTCATTACATGACATTAATTCTATCATATTATTTTACATTTTTCATCACAATCATTTTGTGTCTCTTCTTCCTAGTTTTCCATCCAAAAGATATGAATTTAATTTATTAGTTTAGAATTTATCCACCCTACTTTGTTGTTGTGATGTCCTTGGCTTGAGACTCACCTTCGCTTTTATACAGCCCTGTCAATATCCATGTTTTATTTGTTCACTTGGCCCCTTCCCTTGTCTTTCATCATGTTGATACCACTCAATTCTAGATATCTATTTCTGGCATGTGGTGGTTATAATTTTTCTCTTTCTTCCATAGTTCTTTCGTGGCTTTTTAATGCAATGATATACTTATTCAGGGTGTTTTACCTTTCTGTATTTCTTGCTGCCTCCTTCTGTGTTTATTACTTGAGTCCTCGATGCAAGGAAGTTTCAAGGTAGGTCTTTATTTGGCAAATATTCTGAGGCCGTGTATGGCTGAGAATATATTTTATGCTTTTGTATTTATATGACATTTTAACACCGTCTCAAATTCTGGGTGATAAAATTCTTGGGCAAAGTTGGAAGCATTTTTACCCTGACTTTCAAAAGATCTCATTCACGCTTTGAAATGGCTGAAACCTGCTAACATAACTAAACATAGATTTTTCCATGGGCTTTTTAGCATCCAGTAAATACTCCACCTATTTTATGATTTGATATTTGGATAAAGAACTATCATAGCATGAAGTTGTGGTTCTAGCAGGAACGTAGCAGGGAGTAAAAGAAGACAGCATCTCTAGAGGGGAGATCTTAGATTATAACAAGGCTCAAGGATGCAAGGCTGTGGGAATCAGGAATGACTGCCAACTGAGACCAAGTTGCAGGGCCTGGCCGATGACAGAGTTGGGGAGGGCCTGGTGGTGGGGCAAGGAGCATGGGTGTACCGAAAGCTCAAAGGTGTGTAGCAGATGTGATGAGTGTTAGGATGTGCTAACATCATTCCTGAAATGTGAGTTGAAAGAATAAACAGGGAGATGTGGAGATGGAGAACCAGAGTCCAAGCTCAGGGAGGTGGAGCTGGCAGGTACCACGCAGGAGGCAGGCTTTTGCTTGACCTGTAGACTTACCGTCCTCAGCTCATCTGCCTCCCAGCCATTCACACATCACCTCCCTCAAGGAGGCAGCTGGGAGCATCGTGTGAGGAGAGAGCAGAGAGGGGTCTGGTCAGGGCCTCTGGAGGGGACGGGGGCATGGATTGACCTCACCACAGTCATGCCTGTTCTTTCGCTTCAAAACTACTTCCAAATTTTTATGATATGCCAATTGACATCTGTTGACACACTCCTGGGTTCTGGATAAATTCCTTGCAACTTGGGAATAACTAGTTACAATTTAGGAATAGCTGGGGTGGAGCTAAGGCAGGGCAGGAATTGTGTGTCACATTGGAATAAAATGGCTAATACCCCTTCTAGTCTATAGAAGAGAGAGAACGGGGGGAGAAAAATTCCACTAACATCATCTGTTGTGAAGGAGACATTTGGTTTATGATTGTACTAGAGTGAGTGTGAGATATTGAAAACAACGGAAAAGGGTGCTTTGTCTGTCGTACTAAGCAACTGATTGTGCCTCTTAAAGGATAGAGGAAATTAAAAAAAACAGCAAATATGCTTCCTTGTCAATTCCAATTTCAGGTTCCAGAATTTGAGTCCTAAAATATTGTTAGAAGGTAGATTTTACTTCATTTCCATTCCAACCCGGGAGCTGTGCAGAGAAGAAAGCAAATGTGGTGGTTAATCCCCTCTGGGGAGTAGTTTTTCAGTTGAGAAAGAAGCAATTTTAGATGAAAAATGTGAGTAAACACAGAGATGTGGTGTTTATCTTCAAAATACGCTGAATGCATAGATGGAAAAATACCACCTGCTGCCCTTTCGAATGTGATCTTTGGAGGAGAGGGGATTCTAACTCATTTCGAGTCTGGGCCTCCTGGGGTCGAAGAGAGAAGGCCAAGAATAAAAAAATAGCATAGTTGGGGAATCTTCAGCAATATCTCCAAAGATCTATCACAAAGATCAAAGCAGAAAATTCCTGTTTTCTTACTGGTGTTAGACTTACTGGTCCTTAGATACCAATATGATGATATTAATGATCAGTACTTAATGATGAGTTTCCTATAGGTTTATAAAACAATTAACATACCAAATTCCAGCTCAGCATTTGGGCTTCCCTGGTGGCTCAGACAGTAAAGACTCTGCCTGCAATGCAGGTGACCCAGGTTCGATCCCTGGGTTGGGAAGATTCCCTGGAGAAGAAAATGGCAATCCACTCCAGTATTCTTGCCTGGAAAATCCCAGGGACAGAGCAGCCTGGTGGGCTACAGTCCACGGGGTTGCAAAAAGTCAGACATGAGTGAGCGACTAACACTTTCACTTTCACATGAGAATACTCAGTGCACAAAAGAATGCTGTGAAATTTCATAGTGTTTATGAAACTTTACATACGGAGCAAGTGGCACAGCTAAGAACTGATATTAAGGATCCCAGGTAAGATTCCACAGGGAGGTCATTTTTACCATCCCTGTAGGTATAACTTCTGCCTCAGCTGTGGCTCAATGCAGGAGATTCCAAAAAAAGGAAGAACTCTTTTTCTTTTTTTCTCCTGAGATAGCATTTATCAATGAACACAATAATCCAAGGAGGGAAGGAACTAGAAATCATTTAGTTAGCACTCATAATTTAAAGATGAGAAAACTGAGGTCCAGAGATAAAGTGGTTTTCCCCAATTTACATCGGAAGTTAGTAGCATAGACAAATGTGTGAACTTTGGGGCATTGCCTGAAATAGTCAATGCTATACCTTTGAATTCTAAAAATAAATATTCAAGCTACTGAAATAGTTTAGTAATTAAAAAAAAAATCCCAGGCTAATACTGATAAAATCTTTAAGACGTATGGATAGGAGTAGCATATTTCTGACTGTCATGAACAGCTGCATCCTCATAGCCTGTATCATGAACTGCTCTCATTAAGTACAAACTCAGATTTGTCCCAGGCAAACTTAAATTTGTCCCAGGCATATTTTTTTTAAAGGCATGTAGTCTAGTTTCCTTTTTTAAAAAATGAAAGTATAATTGATTTATTATACAACAGTGTGTTAGTTTCATGTGTACAGCAAAATGATTCAGCCGTGTGTGTGTGTGTGTATATATATATATAAATTCAGATTCTTTTCCCTTATAGATTGTTATAAAATATTGAGTATAATTTTCTGTGCTGTATTTTTAGTCCTTGTTGTTTATCTATTTCATATATAGTGGTTTGTATCTACTAATCCCATAGTCCTAATTTTTCCCTCCCTACCCCCTTTTCCCTTTGGTAACCATAAATTTGTTTTCTATGTCTGTGGATCCATTTCTGTTTTGTATATACATTCATTTCTATCATTTTTTAAGATTTCACATATAAGCGATATAATATGGTATTTTTGTTTCTCTGTCTGGCTTACTTCACTTTGTATGATCAGCTCTAGGTCTATCCATGTTCCTGCAACCAAGCATAGAATCTTGAGCAGTAAAATCAATTAGCTAGAGCTAGCATATTATAAGCCCTGTCCTCAAGCAGCTTGTAGTCTTTCTGGGCAATGGGACAGATTCCTATTTAACAGCCTTGATTTATTTAATGAGTATTTTCCATTTGGCTTCTGAAGTGGAGCTGACGCTGGCCAAATGCCTGCACAGTGATTCTCTAGCCTGGGTTCCTGATTTCCTCACTTGTTTGGTCCATCCATTCTGATAATTCTCCTTTTTTTTCCCCATCAGCCCAGTGGTGAGTAATTTCTTTTTAGCTACTCACCCCATATGAACTCTGCCCCTCTTATCTCTATTAGGAGGCTGCTGCTGCTGCTAAGTTGCTTCAGTCATGTCCAACTCTGTGCGACCCCATAGATGGCAGCCCACCAGGCTCCACCATCCCTGGGATTCTCCAGGCGAGAACACTGGAGTGGGTTGCCATTTCCTTCTCCAATGCATGAAAGTGAAAAGTGAAAGTGAAGTTGCTCAGTCGTGTCCAACTCTTAGCGACCCCATGGACTGCAGCCTACCAGGCTCCTCCGTCCTTGGAATTTTCCAGGCGAGAGTACTATTAAGAGGATTATCCTGTAGAATGTACAGTAGATTTCAGCCTCTCGGGAAAAGATTCCTTCTTTCTAGACCAGAGTCAATTTATCTGTGATGAACCCTCATAACAAGCTGAACTTGTCCTTCAAACACATTATTTTGTGTTTCTTTCTACATAATCCTGATTAGATAGTTAATATTTGCTTCTCCCATTGCACTGCAGTCTCCAAGAGGAGGGACAATGTCTGTACATTCACTAACATCCAGCAAAGTGTCTGGCCCGTGACCACTTACTCAATAACACCCTTAGTAGAAAAGTATTTAATTACACAATGTCTGTGTAACTTAATTGATTAAGAACTTTGAATATAGCTAACTTCAGTTGTCAAAAGATAAATATTTGAAAAACACATCGATTCCATCAGCTCATACACATATCTTTTCTGTGGTCTGGCTCCTCAACCTCTGACATTGTTGGCCTCACCTAGACCCGTTAGACAGGCAGACCCCTCCTCAGACCTGCTGCGTCAGAATCTGAAATTTACAGGACTTACCCAGTGCTTCCTCAGTGCTGGGATATGCTGTGAATCAGGGAATAAAATCTCAAATGTTTTGTTTGGCCAGGCAGATCCCCTAAGTGACTTTCAGGTATAAGCACGATCCTAGGTGATCTCTGATCCTTTACCTCCCTCAGTGGGTGTGGGGGCACTGTGTTGTTGGAGATGAGCTTCATCTAACAAGGGCAGTGCTGTGCAGATCAGGATGACTGAAGACCTAGTGTTGTAGGCCCCTTGAGCGATTCAAGAGAAAAAGACACAGACCTGCAAGTAGAATCTTTGGACTCAAAGACTGATGCTAAATTCAGTTCTTTATTTTAAATTATTTTTTCTCTTTCTAAAAATTGAAGGATAGTTAATTTACAATGTTATGTTAGTTTCAGGTGTACAGCAATGTGATTTAGTTATACATATATGTATATGGGCTTCCTCAGGTATCTCAGTGGGTTAAGGATCTGTCTGTAATGCAGGAGACACAGGAGACGTGTGTTTGATCCCTGGGTCAGGAAGATCTCCCAGAGGAGGGCATGGCAACCCACTCCAGTATTCTTGTGGGGGAATCCCAAGGACAGAGGAGGCTGGCGGGCTACAGTCCATAGGGCGACAAAGAGTCAAACACGACTGACGTGACTGAGCACACACACGCATATATATTTATATGTTCTTTTAAATTATAGGCTATTATTAATTATTTAATTATAAGCAAGATATTGAATATGATTCCCTGTGCTATGCAGTAGGTCTTTGTTGTTTATCTGTTTCATGTACAGTAGTGTGTGTCTGTTTACCCTAAACTCTCAATTTATCCCTCCCACTCACCTTTCCCTTTTGGGTAGCACATGTTTATTTTCTATTTCTGAGAGTCTATTTATATTTTGTATATAAGTTCATTTATATCACTTTTTTAGATTCCACATATAAGGGATACCATAGGATATTTGTCTTCCTCTGTCTGACTTAAGCTGAAGAATCATGAGGGATTTAAGCAGAACACACACGTGCCATAGTGCTGGTTTTAACATGAGAAGACTTTGGGGAATGTAGTAAACAACTCCAGTTCTTCACCAATGCAGAATTTCTATAGTTTTGCCAATCAGAAAACACTCCTTCCTCTGTTTCATTCCTTCCCTCTTTCATTACTAATTTATTTATTCAGTATACATTCTGTGTCTCGTCTGCTGCGTGGTCTCTGTACCAGCTCTAGTCAACCTAAACGTGAATAGCATCAAATGGACACGGCGTCCAGTGGTCACAGTCTCCCCATGACAACACTGTACTCAGAAAGCAAAGCGCTCCATGTAGGTGCCCCTTTGGTAATTGTCATGTCTATTTTTGAGAGTTTACACCTTAGCTTGAGTGGTTCACAAATCTCGGTAGGAGACAGAAGTAGGGGGGATAGCTTCCTGAAGATGAATAGAGTGAAGGAAGTTTACAAGAGGATGTGGTTCAGCTAAAAAGCAATCCCGAGGAGTGAATTCTGAAGAGCAGGTGTAGCACCCCCCGGCAGTTTAAAGATGGGAACATTTCTTGCCGCACTTCCTCAGATTTGTCATTTCTGGCGGGTGAGAAAATCTGCCTCATCTTTGAGCAGGAGCGAGAGCTGTTTCCTAAAAGCTAGTGCTCCGGATGCCATTCCTCAGGTAGATTAAGACTTCATTAAGCGATTCCACCACATTTGGCATAGTTTCTTTTTCCTTCTCACTGTAGGAGTCTCTCCAGTTGCTTGGAGGGGATTTTTATCTGTCTTTGTCACAGAAGTTAGCCCTGGAGATGCAGTGACATTTATGAGAAAGCCCCACAATGGTGACAAACACTCCACAAGGCTTTATATTTGTGTGGTGGCAGCTGTGATCAAGAGTGTAATAAAACTCAACCGAAGGTTTCGTTCAAATACCGCTTGTTGATTAGCCCTCAGTGGTGGGTGAGCAAAGGTCTGATGAATGTTAGACAATATCTGGGACTGGAGTTTCCATCTGGGATGAAAGGATGTTTTGTCTCATTTCACCCGAGCTTTCCATTTCATTGATCTGTCTATGTTGAATAAAGGTCTGATGATAAAACTAATAACCTTTCAGGGTATTTTTTTTTTTGAGACAAAATAGTAATTTGTTCTCCAGCACACTCACCGCCAAGTAAACAGGCTAGGAGGACTCTCGCTGTCCTCCTATAACCACTAACTCTCTGGATAACACGTCATTCATCTATTAATATATGGGATATATTTCAATGTTTTAGGGTCCTCGTTCTCATTCTGTGAGAGGATGTCCCTGCCATGTTTGTCCTCACGTGACATTTCCAGCTCTCATGCTTTACAAAACCTCTGTATTCAGCATACATACCAACCTCAGCATGACAATGAGTCCCCTACATGCAAAAGAGTTCTGTTTGGAGAGCATGTCATAAGTCCAATTTGTTCAGAAGTTCAACACAGTTAGACTAGGTACCCAGCTAACACAATTGGCTATATATAGTACTGTACTGCAATAGGTTTATAATACTTTTCACCCGAATAATAGGAAAAACAAACACACAAAATAAAACATTTTAAATCTTACAATACAATACCTTGAAAAGTACAGTAGTCTATGGTACAATAGGTGGGATACAGGGTGAACAGGCTAGAAGAGTTACTGACTGGTGGGGGTAGAGAAGGTGGGAGATGATGGAGCTGCAGGATCAGCAGCAGGAGAGGGAGGCACACTTCAGTCTCACTCATACCTGACATGACTGGACATGCAAGCGCATGCACGGTTGGTCCCAGCTTTGAAAGTTCGCAACTCGGAGGTTCATATGTAGGAGGCTTACTGTATTTCCCTGGAACATTTTGTGATTTTTCTTCCCTAAACGACAAAATTTCAACATGTAAACCTGAGACTCCTTCACTCATCCTAGAGAGTGGGGGGATCTCGGGTCACCCAGGGAGACTTGACTTCATTCTATTCTCTAAGCTACTGCTTTCGTTTAAACCTTCTTCTTTCTTCTCTTTCTCTCTGATTACCCTCGGGTCTTCCAGCCCCATCTTCCCCGTCTGTATTCTGCTCTTTAGCCAGCGCGATGTCTTTTGACGTGACAGTCTGATCGCATGTGCCCCTTTCTCGCTTGGAGATTCAAGGACTTCTCACTTTTTAGAAAATGAAGCACAGAATCCTCGGCTGACATCCAAGCTTCATTGACTTGCGTCTCCGGCGTGGAGACACCCATTGCCCCAGACCCTCTGAACTGCTTCTGATCTCTGAACTGCACACTCTTGCCCTTAGCACCTGGCCTTCCCTTTTGCAACATGGCCCACACCCCACTGCCTCTGTCCGCCTGCCCCCACCCCCCACTCCTGAGGTCTTCCCCGCGGCATGTTACCCCTTTCCGCTGCTTTGAAAACACAGTCTCCAGAGACTGTCACCCAGACTCAAGTCATGACTCTGTCACTTACTAGCTCCAGACCTTGAAGAAGTCATTATCCCACCTCTTGGTGCTTTTGTTGCATTTGTGAAACAGGGTAAAATTAGTGCTCACCTCACTAGATTGCTCTTAACACTATATAAGCAAACGAGTGAGTGAGTGATGTCGCTCAGTCGTGTCCAACTCTTTGCAATCCCACGGACTGTACCCTGCCAGGCTCCTCTGTCCATGGGATTCTCCAGGCAAGAATATTGGAGTGGGTATCCATTTCCTTCTCCAGGGGATCTTCCTGACCCAGGGATCGAACCTGTGTCTCCTGCATTGCAGGCAGATTCTTTACCACTTGAGCCACTAGGGAAGCCTATATCAACACATGCATATAATGAATTTGTCATGCGAGGAAACTATAAATTATTATGACTTACTCCATTAACAGTATCACAATTTATATTTTTATAGTCACCTCGAGGATAATAAAAAAGCCAACCTACTGGGTCCCAAGATCATAAATAGGAGAAAGCATTCCAAAGCCAAATATAAGTGATTTGGGTATTACCAGTTAATTAGAATCAGTCGTTTGCTGTTATTTTTTGTTGGTTAAGATAGCTCATACATAGTTTATGAAATTCCAGATTAAAATATATTTTAGGATTTAAATGAATGAATACCTATATTGAAAAAATAAAATGTAAAATAGATATCAAATAATTACTCAATTGCTTTTCCAAGGTCAGTGGAATATTTTATTGGGACATTTTCAAATTTCAGGATCTTTATCCTATTGTATTTTAGGAGAATGGAGATTGACATTTGTACAGACTCTGATGATTCATATAATTACCATACCACTTAGCCTAGGTATGCTTAAGATTTTGCTGTCTCCAGGACTTAGGTTTGAGTTTTGAAGGGGTACATAGCATCTGATCCTAAGCCAGGTTTAGGATCTCAGGCGACCCTGATCAACAGGCGAAAGCAGGTGCTTTCAGATGAGTTTTGGAAAGCTGTTTGGATCTCTAGTTGGCTTGGGCCCAGATCACGCTTCCATTTAAACTAGTGGTCTCAGGATTCTAGGAGCCCTGATGTTATGACACCCAGGGTATTTCACAGTTGGGACAGAGTGGGATTTAATAAAGCTATAGCTTTAAATAAAAGCAGGCACCATTCTTGAAAATAAGCTGGAACAGACGGAAACTTCAGGAAACTTTAAGGAGTTGAGACATCCTTGGCCTCCCTAGCAGCCACTAGTGATGTCCTCCTGGGGCCAAGGCTGCACTCCGGGACCCTCCGCATTGCCTTGGAGCATCAGGAGCTGGTTACCGATCTGATGATTCACTGATCAAATCAGGATAAGATGAGAGTAAAGGGCAGCCAATTATTTCCATAGCCTGGATTTGCCCAGGATCATAGTAGAAACTGGGACATTTCTGGGAAATCAAGTATTGTGGTTACTTTAAAGCTGGAGTGAGGAGAGATGGTTAAAAAATAAAGGGGGTAAATAGATTTATTACAAATGATTGCCTTCCCCTTGTCTGTGTCCCTCATTCTGTCTGCCTGTCTTGTTTGCTTGCATATCTATGACTTTCTTCTTTCCTAATAGGTTTAAGGGTATGTATAGTGCTCAGAAAACCCATGCAATAATAAAAAATTCCTATTAAAAAACCAAAGAACCTCCCTCTGTTAAGGTGTCACTATGTTGAAAACTGCATTACCATAGTAGCATCTGGTAAGACTGCAATGCTTATGAAGCCCCTGTGTTTTGAGATTCTTTATGTTTACAATAATGCACAATGCTTTACATTTCATATAGGCATTAACTATCTGCAGAGGCATCTGCATTGCCGGTCTGAGCATGATTTGTCTCTTTTGCTTCGGAGCTTTTCAATTTGAGGGTTGTTGTGAGAAAATAGATTTAACTTCATTTCCTCTCTCTGATAACTGCCAGTGTGTGTTAACCATTCATTCATTCAATAAACATTTAATAACTGTCTATGCTGTGTGCCAAGCACTGTTAGAGTGTATGTAGGACACAGAAATAGGGTACGGTTTTAGGCTCTAAGGATTCACCATCTGCTAAAAATTTTTTCTATGTTAAGAATATCTTCCTTTGTTTTTAGTAACAATCAAATCTTAATGTTTACACTTGGTAGAATCTACTATGATCAGCAATAATATACTTGCATCATCATTTAACTGCCAACTTAAATTTAAACTTTTATCTCTCCTTACCTCTATCTCTGATCACATCCTGGGCGTCTTTTCTGTGAAGCTGAGTCATCCAATGATGGCTATTCCGGAACATGAAACCCTTGATTCCAAAGAGGTAAATGTAGAATATAATTGAACATCCGCTTATCCATCTCCATGTAATACTGGATTATAAGCCAATCTTCTATTAAAAATTAATAAAATCTGTTTTATTTTAAAGAAAGAATGAACTGACCTACTCTGTGTTGTTCAGAAGCATCTGATAGTTAAGGAGTAAAGTCTTGCTTCTCAATGTGGAAGGTGGTCTAGAAGTGCCCATGCATGTAGTGCTTTGATCACAAACTACTTCTATCTCATCTGTTTTTGTGATTTTTCTCTCTGGATTCATTATGTGAAGCCATTGTTGTTTTCTTTTTCTAGAAGGTCAGTGAATGTCCCATAATATTTATAAGTGTCTTCTGAGTCAGAAATCCCAGGATCTTCTGGTAGCTCAGTTTTCCAATCCCCAAGTGAGTTTTGCACATGGCGGGCAGCATACAGACAAAAGTGTGCCATCTCAAATATAGCTCTAATGTTGAGCCACCTTCACATTTTGAGCTGACAGAGAAAAATAAATGAAAAGGCCTTTCTTATTTTTAAAAAATGCTATACCAAAGGGGCAAGAAAAAATTGTATAAAAAAAAATTGAATTTTCTGTCCAGCAAGAATAATTGAGCAATGTTTTCTTCTACATCCCTTTAGGCAAAGTGGTAAAGGTGAGGGAAAAAAGTACTTTTTAAAGGACTTGTCTTTATGAAGGTAAAAAGTGAATTCATTCATTCATTCTAGATACCCTTACGAATTAGTCATGCTCAATTTTGTAGCCTCCAAGTTTAAAAATATATATATAATACAATATACAAAAGAGAGATAAAAATAATAAAATTCCAAATAAAATTATAAATGAAATCTTAATTTTTCCCCAAAGTATATTTTCCACAATTTGGGGCATATTTCATATACTGACATCCCAATTTAGGCAAATTTTGAGATTTCTAACATACAGTATTGATGTGTCCCTCTGCTATAACTTTAGTTATTAAAATATAAAGGCATGGTATGAATAGGCATGGATTTGTATCCTTGACTATATCTCTGATTTGTTTCAGAACCAGGATTATTGGTGTAATGAGTATGCACATATGGGAAAATTTTGATACATGTAGCCAAGTTATATTGCTGAACAACTTTATCAGTTCTTCTTATCAGGAGTCTGTTGATTTCTGTGTACACATGCCAGCACTAAGAATGATTATAATTACCAGTTTATTGAGAGTTTACTCTGTTAACATGCTATGCACTTTAGATGCATTGTTTTACTTAATCTTCAAAAAACATTGTAAGTTGAGTATTACTTTTCCCATTTTACAGAGGAGGAAACTGGGATATCCATTTATTGATAATCTGTATATCATATGATATCACATACATGGAATCTGCAATATGATACAAATGAACTTCTTTACAAAACAGAGACATACTCATCGATATAGAAAATCACCAAGTTAATAAGGGAAAAAAGAGAGGAGGGTAAATTGGGAGGTGTGCATTAACAGATACACACTACTGTGTATAAAGTAGATAAACAAGGTCCTACTGTATAGCACAGGGAACTATATTCAGTATCTTGTAATAACCTATAATGGAAAAGAATCTGAAAAAGAATATATATATATATATATATGTTTATGTATATATAATATACATTCTTTTTCAGGTTATTTTCCATTAGGGGTTGTATATATTATATATAATATATTAATATTATATGTATAACTGAATCACTTTGCTGTACACTAGAAGTGAAGTCACTCAGTCCTGTCCGACTCTTTGCGACCTCATGGACTGTAGCCTACCAGCTCCTCCATCCATGGGATTTTCCATGCAAGAATACTGTACACCAGAAACTAAATAAAATTGTAAATCAACCTACATTTCAATAAAAATAAATATATATCAAACTAAAAAAATAAAAGAAATGTTTTGATCATTAAACTGCCATTTTAGGCGTCCGTGTGCAGGATTTTACTTAGTCACACTGTCATACATGGGAGTGATTTAATAACCTGACGATTCCTTAGGTGTGATCGACAGTGATATTCACCTGTGTACTTTCCCCAAATCTTCTTTTTGGTATTTGTTTACCCTCAAAGCACCAAACAAGAAAACTACCTGTTTTTATAAAGCAATTCTGGTCTTATGATCATATGATCCAGAGAGTAAAGTGTGCTAGTTACCAACCCAGTGCAAACACTCATGGAAGGACTTTGATCAAATCTCAGAATTTCCCTCTTGGTTTTCTCTCATTTCCTAAAGACAGCAGCCTGCCTTTTGGACTGCCAGATTGCTGTTTCTTTTGCTTGATCCTGCTATTTGTAGGCACTAGTTTTTCAAATTAGTTCAGGAATTCAGTTAAAAACAACCTCAGATTTACTTGACTTAATTTTATCATTGTTTTTATAAGCCCTAAGGCGATGGCACCCCACTCCAGTACTCTTGCCTGGAAAATCCTCTGGACGGAGGACCCTGGTAGGCTGCAGTCCATGGGGTCACTGAGTCGGACACGACTGAGCGACTTCACTTTCACTTTTCACTGTCATGCATTGGAGAAGGAAATGGCAACCCACTGCAGTGTTCTTGCCTGGAGAATCCCAGGAATGGCGGAGCCTGGTGGGCTGCCATCTATGGGGTCGCACAGAGTTGGACACGACTGAAGCGACTTAGCAGCAGCATACTTTATAAAGTCCATTTGAAAGGGCTTCCCTTGTGGCTCAGCTGGTAACAAGTCTGCCTGCAATGTGGGATTTAATTTTATAATTATTTTTATAAGTCCTATGCTTTATAAAGTCCATTTAAAAACAGCTAACTCAAAACAGGTCAGCTGCTCATCTGGGACAGTGGTTCTTAGCTCTGGCTCAGCATTAAAACCTCCTGGGACTCTTTTTCAGCTGTGCCCAGTGGCTTGTGGACTCTTAATTCTCCAACCAGGGGTCTACCCTGTGGCCCCTGCCCTGGGAGTAGAGTCTCAACTACTGGACCACCAGGGCAGTCCCCTCCTAGGACTTTTTAAAGCCCAAAGAGTGCACTTCCACTCTAGGAAAATGGAATCAAGACTCTCTAGAGGTGGGCGAAGGCAGGTTTAAAATCTCTGCCGGGGATTTACATGTACAACCAGAGTTGAGAGCCTCAAATTCTAGCTCCTTCATTGTCGTCTAGAAAAGCCAATCAAGTCAATCTTGGAAACAAAAATTTGCAAGTAAAAGCAAAAGAATCATAAAAAAATGTTGCTTTAGGGAATACTTTGAATTAATAAAGATTTGGGTCACAAATTCTTCCTGTCTACTGTTGTAAAAGTTTAGCCTACACTGTAACCTATGGTAGATTACTTTTGAGAGATCTGTTCTACATTGAAATTCACTGCTACTGAGTTAATAAAACCTAATATTTTCTGTTTCCTTTGACATTCTACACAAGGTTTGGAAAATACTTAGACTGGGGTTGGTCATAACATCTGATGTGAACTAAGTCCAGGGGCCTTTGCTGGTGTTCAGTTGCTAAGTTGTGTCTGAGGAAGAAGAAGGTGAGATCCCTAAATAATGGATTTAAACATTGTGATCAGCTGGCTGATCAGTTTTCAAAGAAGGTCACTTTCTTAGATTTTTTCTTCTGAGTGTGCTTGCATTTATTTTTTTTAAGTAATTTTATTGAAGTATACTTGATTCACAGTGTTGTATTAACTTAAGCTCTACAGCAAAGTGATTCAGTTATACATATATACATTCTTTTTCATATTCTTTTCCATTATGATTTATCAAAGGGTATTGAATGTAGTTCCCTGTGCCATACAGTAGGACTTTGTTGTTTATCCACCCTATATATAGTAGTTTGCATCTGCTAATCCCAAACTCCCAATCTTTCTCCCTTTTTCTGCCACTTTCCCCGCAACCACAAGTCTGTTCTCTATATTCATTTCTGTTTTGTAGATATGTTCATTTGTGTTGTATTTTAGATTCCACATATAAGAGATATCACATGGTATATGTCTTTCTCTTTCTGACTTATTTCTCTTAATGTGATAGTCTCTAGGTCCACCCATGTTGCCGTAAATGACATTATTTAATTCTTTTATATGGCTTAGTAGTATTCCACATTTATATATGTGTATGTATGTATGTGTATATGTGTATGTATGTATGTATATGTGTATATATGTATATGTATGTATATACGTATATGTGTATATATGTATATAGTTGTGTATATACATATAGATGTGTATATACACGTCACATCTTTTTTATCGGCTCATCTGTTGATGGACATTTAGGTTGTTTCCATGTCTTGTCTATTGTAAATAGTGCAACTATGAACAGAGGTGCTCATGTATCTTTTTGAATGAGTTTTGTCTGGATATACGCCCAGGAGTGAGTGGGATTGCTAGATCCTATGACAACTCTTTTTGTTTTTTTTGAGGAACCTTTACACTATTTTCCGTAGTGGCTTTACCAGTTTACATTCCCACCAACTGTTGACACCAATGCAGTAATCTCCAAGTAGGTGAACATATAACACCATCTAATTTAGAGCAGACTCTCTGCCTGAGATAAATGCTTTCTGGTTATAGTTACTTAGAAAAAATTAATTTCCATTAGCAGTCATCATCATCATTTCTGATTATATTCCTCATGTCTGGTGAATTCAACAACTCGGATCCACAACCAGTCTAGATAGCTCACTTTTCTCTCTACAAGTTTAAATGTGAAAGTCAGGCTGGGAGTGAGATATAACCGACCTGCCAATCCTCCCATCACCTGCTACAAGCAGTCCTAGGGCTATTTCAATTTTAACTTGAGGGTCAATTGATTTCCAAGAACATGATTAAATATGCATTTGGTTCTAACCTTTCAGATCCATTTGCTTTCAGACACAGTTAGCTCTCACAACTGGAGAGCTAATCAGTCACTACTTGCTCATAAAACATACACTAGGCAAAGTCTTCTCCTGTTTTCTTATTCCTTCTCTTTGCAGATTTTTGATAAATACTTGAGTTGGCAAGATAACAATTCTGCTGGCAAGGTGACCGTCTAGGATCGATTTGCTCCTGTGATGTATAGAAGATTTTGTGTTCATTTTATTTTTAATTCCAGAACCTCCATTGATGTCTCAAGTTCTAATTTTATGGGACAAGTGTCTCATTCCTTTATCTTTATTCTCCAGAGGAGAACACAGAAAAGAGAAAAATAAGTTATTTGTCCATGAAAGCCACTCTCATTTTTTTGTTTGATTCAAGGGTAAAAATGGAATTATCAAGAGGAATGGGCCCACTCTGTTCCCTGCAAGCAATTTCCCATAAATATCATTTATCAAAATCAAGCTTTGATAAATCTTGGATTGCAGTGTTCAAGGTTGTAACCTTATAGAAATACTTGGTATCTGTATATTTGTAACCACTGATAAAAAGAAGATTCATATGCTTTGATTGACAACTGGTTGGAGGTCCAGGGTAAATCTATCTTATGAAGACACCTAATATAAATACCTGAGTGGATCCCTACCTTGCCCAGGCATCCAGGTTGGCAAGGAAAAATAGAAAGAAAGATATTCTGACCACCAGATCTGCAGCAGTGAACTCTATCAACATGACCTTTCTGTGTTGAAAGCCTACAGCCTGTGTTGAGGAAATAAAATTAAAATAAATATTTTTTACCAACCCAAGAGTCCTCCTCACAAAGGTAGTAGAGAAGAAAAAGCACTTTTATTATTGACTAAGCATTCATCCAGAATGTGATGTCTGTCACAAGCACCAAAAGATCACAAAGACAGAAGACATCTCACCTTTCATATAGCCAAGTAGGGTTAACCCATTATATATATATTCTCAAGATAAACAATAATTCGATTTACCCTCAAATAAGAGGACTTGACAAATAGTGTTTATTGCACTTATGTCATTCTAAATCACCTGGTAATTGGGAGGACCACCTGTGTTAGTTCATTGACTTTATACAAAGGAAAAAGAAACTTCTATCTTTATGACAGGAGCTATTTTTACAACTTTGAGCCAGGTGTCAGCTAAAGTTAGACTCCCATCCTTCCTGAGAACCTAGGAGAAACTTAGAGATAAGGCTTCTTCTATCTCCTTTGTATGTTTACCTTTAAAGGAGATGGTTTTCAAGTCCTTGAGACTTTTCTGAGTCTTAAAACTGATAAGATGCCCTTCTAGGTTTCACAAGGATTTATCTCCATTTCCAAGAGGGGAGACAAGTTTTCTGAAACAAATACTCTAAGAACAAGGGAGGGAAATTTCTTCCTTTACTTTCAGCAAGGGTAATTAAGCCTCTTAAACATTTTTATTTGTCCTTACGCCTGGCTGATATGAGAAGTAGTACCAGAATCTGAGAATCTGATTCTAAAGTAGCCACTAAAGAGAAACAAGTCTCACTGACTTTTCTTTTCTTGGGACTCAGTTGTAAATATTATAGGAGAGGTGCGGGTTTGACAATTTGGGGGTTTTTCCTTCAAAGTCATTTCAATAGATTCATGTTGGGTTTTATATTATAATGAATCATGGTAAAAGGCTGAGCAGAAGTCAGAAAGTAAAAGGACTGACCTTCTTGTGGGCACTAGCTTTTCAAGATAAACAAAACAAAATAAAAGAATCAAGGTTAATAACTATTCAGGGCTCAGGTTGCCAGATATTAAATTTTTTTGACTCCAAATTCAACATTGTCTTTCCTAGAATCCATTAGACCTGCATTCTCCACCTACCATCCTATCTACATAGGACCTTAGCTGCTGAATATTTTGTCACTTCTGTCTTATGGATAATAAATTCTGATGCTAGATCTTGTATTTTTACACCAACTTTAGTAGTTATGCAAATATCCAAAATATATTTGAAATTTTTCAGAAAAAAATAATATGTCACTGTTAATAAATTATTAGATACATTTTCTGGAAGTGACAATTTGCTTTGTATACCTGAAGTCTGGCTTCATCTTTACAAGAAGACATGTGTAGATTATTCTCTTTCATTTGACAGATAAGATTGTTCAGAGTTGGTTATATATTGAAAGAGAAGGAAAAATCAATTTACACAGCACATTCTTTAAGAAAGTGCTTTCTGTCACACTGGCTTAAAGTTTCACAACACTGCATCACTTATTACCTAAAGTTAACTTTAAACAAAACCAATTTTGGGATGTGACTCCTTTCAAAATTGCAATTTTCTAAATATCTTATGGTCTTTCTTGTATATACTTTCTTATCCAAAATAACTTTGTTGTTCAGCTGGTGACAGCATATAATACTTCAGTGCTGGGAACTAGACTGAAAATAATAATTTATTTTATTAATGATTTCCATATTTCTTAAATGTAGACATTTCTTTTTCCTGAGTAATTCAGCTCCTTACCTATATTGAGATTGGCAAAGAAAGTAGAAAAGTCACAAAAGGTATAAAATCTTGACTCAACCTGTCATAACATCATGCCATTTCAAATCAGCTGCTGAATGGTGGTGGTAAACACTGTTTTGACCTTTCAGTGGGTTCAGAGGAGCTGAGAAATGGTGCTCAGTTTGCCAGCCTGGTGTCAGGGCATGAGATGCCTAGTCCTCTGCTATCTGATCTAATTATTTCTATAATTATAACATCTTACATTTTAAAGAAAATTGAGACGGCCTTTTGTCCAATATTTAATTGAATGTTATAATCCCATATATCCTTAAATCCTCTGTTGAAACTCTTCTGGGGCAGAGTTTACCAGTTACAAGTCAAACATGTTATATGGTTTAATGTGGATGAAACAAACTAATGACTGTATGACCTACAAAAACAAATAAGAAACATTGAACAAATAAGTGTTTAATTACTAATACTGTGGTCTTGGGCATGGTATTTAATCTTTTAGAGCCTCAATTTCATTCTCTGTAAAATTAGATCAAGGGATTATGGTGAAGATTTACATTCATGTGTGTAAAGTGCTCAGTATAGAAAATACATAGCTCTTCATAAGAATCAAAGATGATGATTTCTTTAAATATCTCGTAAGTGTAACTACCAAATGTTGCTGCTGATGTGCTTAGCCGCTCAGTCATGTCCAACTCTTTGTGACCCCATAGGCTGTAGCCCGCCAGGCTCCTCTGTCCATGGGGATTCTCCAGGCAAGAATACTGGAGTGGGTAGCCTATCCCTTGCAGACCTAGGAATTGAACCAGGGTCTCCTGCATTGTAGGTGGATTCTTTACCATCTGAGCTACCCAGGAAGCCCACCAAATGTTGCTACTCTCAGGAAAATAAAAAGTGTGCTCATTTTTATTTGTTAGAAGGAAAAAGGAGGAGATGTCATTGAGGCATTTTTCTCCTTTCATTCTAAAACTTCAGAGAATTCAAATCTTGAAAACTACAACTCATTTATTTCATGACTATTGATTTTCTGTGGCCAGAATAAATCAGTGCAGGAGTGCAGCTTACCTCTTGCTTTAGCAACTTTTTCTCCACCTCCTCCTAATCTGGCAAATGAAGGTTCTCCTCTGTGACTCGAGGCACATCCTGTTTCTCTGTCCTGCTCAGCCACTTGGCTTTGCTACATGCAGTTTTCCTGTCTGCTTTCCTCATGCCTTGCAAGTATCCCATATCCCCTACGGAGTGGCTCTGAGCCACAGCTCTCTCAGACCGTGACTTCTTCACCCCTTGATCTGGCTCAGGACAAAAAACCAACCAACAGAACAAACAAAAACACTGAACTTATTTGCAAAACAGAAACAGAGTCACAGATGTGGAAAATAAGCCTATGGTTATCAGGAGGAAACGGGACAGAGGGAAGGATAAATTGGAAGGTTGGTACTGACATATAAACACTGCTATATGTAAAATAATCAACGAGGTCCTACTGGATAGCACAGACAACTATATTCATTTTCCTATGATAGATACACACTACTATGTATAAAATGGCTAACTAATAAGGGCCTACCGTATAGCACGGGTAACTATACTCAGTATTCTATAATGGCCTATATGGGAAAATAATCTAAATAAGAATAGATGCATATAAATGTATAACTGAATCACTTTGCTGTACACCTGAAACTAACATGGCATTGTAAATCAACCAGACTCAAAAAAAAAAAAAAAATTAAAACAAAAACAACAAAACACAAAACATAGAGTTGCCTACAGAAGAGAAACTGACCCCCTCAATTTCCACTAGCCTTCTTGGGATGCCCCGTTGACCTCCATGCATTGGCAAATATATAGTTATGGTCATTTCCTTTCAATGTCATTTTATCACATTGCTTTATTAGAGTACAGTTTTAGAACTAAATTTCTCTTTTGTCCTCCTCTCTGATATTTCCTTTTATACTTCTTTCTAGACTGGTATAATCTGTAATACTTATCTCCACTCAGTTAAGTTTACCTTCTCTGCTCCAGACCACATAATCTTATCAAACAGAGACTGATGGATAAAGAAATCAGTGGAACCACCCCCCTACTCCATAGCAGCCTTGGGAAGCCAATGGAATTAATATGTGAAAAAAAGACAAGATGTTCATTTGCTGTCTCCTGCTTTTGTAATGTCCCATTTTGAAAATCCAATCCCAGTTCACTTTACCTTCTCTGCGATTTAGAGGCTACATTTTAGGGAATGATGCATTTAACACTAAAGTTGGTGGCAGCCAAGTCACTGAAGGATGAAGAGTTGTGGGTGGGATATGGCAGGGCTGTTCCTTAAGGTGGCACCAGCCCCTCAAAGCCATTGTCACCCCTTGCAGGAGGTCAGAACTACTGTGCTGAGCTCTGGAGAGACCGGGGTCTTATTTTTTTTTTAATTTAAATTAGTTTATTTATCTATTTTTTAACTTTACAATATTGTGTTTGTTTTGCCATACATTGACATGAATCCACCATGGGTGTACACAATGGAATATTACTCAGCCATTAAAAAGAATATATTCAAATCAGTTCTAATGAGGTGAATGAAACTGGAGCCTATTTTACAGAGTGAAGTAAGCCAGAAAGAAAAACACCAATACAGTATACTAACACATACATATGGTATTTAGTTAATCGGTAAAGATAACCCTGTATGCAAGACATCAAAAGAGACACAGATAAATAGAACAGTATTATGGACTCTATGGGAGAGGGCGAGGGCGGGATGATATGGGACAATGGCATTGAAGCATGTAAATTATCATATGTGAAACGAATCGCCAGTCCAGGTTCGATGCATGATACGGGGTCTGATTTGAAGGTACCACTGGGTGTCTTTATCTTGCCATTAATTGTATAACAAAAAAACCCAGCTACCGAGAGAAAAACAACAAACAGAAACTTCCTACTCCAAGTCATTTTAATATGAAATGCCATACCTGAATATGAATGGGCATGTTTTTTAAAATTCTGTCTCCAGTAACCTGACTACTATTTCCTCTTATTTTGCAGCAATGAAGATGGAGCAGAAGTGAACACTCAGGCTGGGCTGAAGTTTTTGGAACGCTGGTGCTAATCACTTGCTAGATTTAACTTTTATCGCTTATTTTTTTCAGTCTTAGTGTTTTCTTTATGAACTGCAGTGGGACTAAAAAAGTTCCCTGCAGGCATTTAACATGGCAGTAGTCACTAACACCCCGCTTAGAAGAGATTTACCTGCAGTTTCTCCCACCACTGTTACAGCCTTGAATGCCTTCTGTTAAGCTGACAGCAATGCTAACATGCCCCTCTGTTTAGCAGGCAAATAAAAAAGAAACATGGGGAAATGGAAGGATGAGTGTGATGAGTTTTCAACACCAGTTTTATTTTGTGCGTATGTTACTCTCTGAATCAGGTTGTATTTCCCTAATGCTTCATTATTTTTACACACTAAAAAAATGGTAACTTTTGGAAAAGGAGTCCCTGCCTGCTTTCAGGGCTTCATTGGGAAACTCTTGAAGGTATGAAAGCTGGTATTTACACAAAACACACGCTGTTTTTCTGTCCTGTTTGGGTTCTGTGCTTCCTGGGACATGCAGACAGTCAAGTTTAGGTCGTGTTGCTGAACTGTTACCTACATCACTGTTTCTCTGACTGCCACCACGTGATTCTTGCAAAGGCTGCTTCAGAGTTAGTTTGTATCCATCATCTTGGGAGCAGCCAAGACCGGAGAGCAAACCACCCTGTTGCAGACAGTCCCAGGAGCCCCCCACTCTAGCATACCCAGTGCCCGCCGTATTGGCCATGTTCCCTTTTTTCCTAGCTGCCACCCTCAGCATCCAGTCCTCACCTTCTCGAAGTGTTTCCTTTTGTCTTGTCTGCCCAGTTGGGGCAATAACCAAGCAAGAATCCTCCACGGTCCTGGTCATTGAGCCCCTGGTAGCAGAGGACTTGGTAGACACTATGTACCCTTGTGCCCAACTCACATTCTCCTTGGAGCCAGCTCTGTCTGAGCCACCATGCCCTCAGACCATTGCTCCATCACCCTCATCATCCTGCCCAGGGCAAAGCAAGGAGAGTTGCCCACAGAACAGTTGGCCTCCTCATCCTCCACGCACCATTTTGGATGGCTCCATTGTTGTATTGCAGCAATAAAGATGGAGCAGAAGTGAAGAAAAACATCCTGTATTTCCAGGTGCCAACTGTATTTCCAGTTGGTGCCTGGAAATACAAAGTCCTCATCTTCTCCTCCATTACTGGGTGAGGAGAGGTGGGACCCTAAGTAATGCTTTCTGCTAATTTCTTCTCTCCCAAACACTATTTCTCTACCTGCTAGACTGTGAGGCATTGTTTTAGATTATTGATCATCATCTCTAGTATTCACTGTGTTCTAATCATGTGTCTGGCACCACAAATTTGATTTAACCTTCGGCAGGTGATAGTATTATTCATATTTTATGTTTGTGAGAAGAGACTCCAAAAGGTTAAATCAAGCTAGTAAAGACAGAACTAACACCCAAATAATCAGGTTCTAAGACAGCCATTTGTTCAATTGTTTGTCCATTCATCTTTGACTTTGAGAACAAAAGGTTGAGTCGATCACACTCCCTAGTTCATTGCTATTACAAGTTTGGGCAAGATCCCTCTCCTGAGTACTTGTTGTTCGGACGATTGATTGATTAACTTTTCTAAGGATTTCTATCTTCTCTTTTCCTGCTATAGGTATACATTCTTGTGTTTTATATATATTCTTTACCTATATATGTTTTGAAGATGTGCATTCTTTTTTGCTGCATATATATTTAATAAATGTAAATGATATTGTAGTTTATATTTTGTTTCTTTTTTTTCCACTTCACACTGTGGTGTTTAAGCTCTATCAACATCGTTCTATAAATACCTAGTGGATTGCTCTGTAAACACCTCAGCTACCTGAGGTAGCTTCTTCACATCTCAGCTACCCACCCGCCTTCTTCACATCTCAGCTACCCACCTGCCCCAGGGTGAGCTCTCAGAGGGCCCTCTCTACCCTCTACCAGTTGTGATGTTCAGTAAGTCCCCTACATGCGAACCTTCAAGTCGTGAACTTTCAAAGATGTGAATGTGCATCTGGTTCCAGTAAGGAACCAGACCCTGTGCCATCCGCGTCAGGTGTGAGTGAAACTGAAGCTTGTCCTCCGTCTCCCATTGCGGATGATCCTTCAGCTCCGTCTCCCACCTCCTCTCTGTTCTCCCGTCAGTAACCCTTCTTACCTATTCACTCAATGCCAGCCCCTACATACCAGCTGTTGTCCTGTACTACTGTACTTTTCAAGGTACTGTACTGTAAGATTAAAAGTGTTTTATTTTTTGTTTGTTTTTTTAATATATTTTTGTGTGAAAACTGTTATGAACCTATTATAGTATGGTATTATACAGCCGACTGTATTAGTTGGGTATCTAGGCTAACTTTGTTGAGCTTACGAACACACTGGACTTACGAATACACTCTCAGAATGGAACTTGTTTATAGGTACGGGACTTCTTGTATATTGTTTCCTGTAACCTTGTGTGTAACTTTATGAGAATTTCTCTGGAATGTATATACACTCAGGTTTAGATTTATTTAATTTTAAGCCTGCATAATCAGACTGCTGCTTTGCTTAATTGGACTACATCCTTCCACATCACTATTCCTTTGAATGTATGTCCTCATTTTTACTATCACAACAATGTGTTTGGGCTCTTATATCTCCAACTTCTGTGTACTTGAAGATCTGAACTATGAAAACTCAGGCTTTACCATCATCAAAGGCAATGGTTAAGACAGGAAATTTGTTTGGACATGTTGTCCTATCCATCCTAAATTTTCCAATTCTCAGAAACTTCTAGACCCTCTAAATCAGTGCAGTTGTCCCTTAGGTATTTTTGTCTTCATATCATTGATGAAAAGACCTTGAGCCTGAAGGACTGTTTGACTGAGGTCACCAAGGTAGTGATGGATAAACCTAGACCAGGGCCTTTCGCTTTCCCTATGGTGTTACTTCTACCAAAGCGCGCTGCATCTGAATGCCATTGTCCAATCTGTTCAGTTCTCAGGAGAGATCGGAGTGCTGAGAGCACAGGCACAGGAGGGACACGTTGATTGTGGGGAGAACCAGGAAAAGAGCGTGCTTTTCAGGTTGGTTGGTGATAGTGTCACTGCCCTGAGCAGCTTGGTAGGACAGCAGATGCTTGGAGGGAAGAAGGCAGCAGGGATAGGTATGGTCCAGGTGTGGAACGGACAGGTATGAGCCTCTGTCTTTATCTGGGCTCCCTGGTGAGTAGATTTAAAGACAAGTATTTAGTGTGTGATGAATTTATCTTGGAGGCGATCACTGGCAGCCTTGATAAAGGAGTGAGGGAGTGAGCTAGAGAGGGGAGGGAGCCAGTGAAGAATCCATCATTGGACCAGTGACTTCACCGGGTGACCAGAGCTATCCTCCTGGCCGTGCGTGGGTGGGTTCTAGGACACAAGGTGGAATGGGTTCTCACAGCTAATTAAACTCAGAGTAAATTGGGGCAGTCATTCTAAAGCTGGACTCTCAACCTTTACAACCTCGATTTCTTGATGAGGCTTTTTAAGAAATGAATTTTATATTGGAGTATAGTTAATTTACAGCATTTAATTTGTTTCAGGGATACAAAAAAGTGGTTAAGTTATACGTACACATATATCTATTCTGTTTGGGGACTTCTTATGGGGTATTTCCAATAGGACTCCATCTTCTTGTGAAATTTCAGCTTGGAAAAAATGGGAAGTCCCTTGAATATTGCCTTTTATAGTCTCTGAAGTGACATACAGGAAGGAAGAGTTCATGGAAACCTTAAGTAATAAGGGGAATTCTCAGGATCTTATTTATCAGGCAAGCAGACAATTCTGCAATTAGTCCTCGGAACAAAAATCTTAACTCTATGCATTGTATTTTCATACTTGATAAAAGCTATCTACTAGGAATTAAATAAACTGTGTGAGAAGATCATTTGTTTTGTAAGAAGGAAAGATTATTTTGCTTAGAGCAAGTCTGGAGGCCTTAGAGCAATCAAATAGTAATTAGGAATTATTACTGAATTTGTTTAAAATATATATTACATTTTGGGGACTTTCCATATATTCTTGTGGTCTGTTGTAAAATTATATTTCCCTCATGCTTTAGAACATGTTATTCTCAATATATTTGACTAGAAAGACTTTTTGTTTACTTTCTATTTTAATGAACACACTTTAATTTTTTCCAATAAAGGTTTTCTAATGGATTTATTTGGAATTATTCAATAATATCCTTTCAGCACCTGAGTCTAGACTTTCCTTAAATGAAGACTCTGAGAATAAATTTTTTAAACATGAAACTATACAATAGTCAGAGGAAGCTTAGTAAATAATGTTAAAAAAAAAATAACATTTTCCAGAGGGCTACAGATGGTGACTCAGACGCTGAGCAGAATCTCTAAGATGAAAACAGTGAAAAATACAAACCAATGGAAAGAAAAAAAATCTCTGTGCAATATTTAGCTGAAAGCATGCTTTATGGCAGGACTGATAGAGGCAAAATGTTGGATAGCAATGGGGAATGGACTGAAAACCATTCCTCTGTCATGTTCTCCCTCATCACCAGGCTCCCTTCAGATCACAGCTTGAGCTTGAACCATATCCTAAGCTCTGATCTGACTTCCCTGAGGGGCTGATCCCTTAACTCTATGGACCCTATTTTTAGAAAATTTGCCATACTCAGCTCTCTGATGCAGCTGTGATCTTGGCTCCAGGACCAACCTACATAGCAAAGGGGATAGGAGAGATTTGACCTTAGATTTGAACTATTGTGGTTATGAATTGAATGATAAGCTATGGTGAAGGTGACCTGTGCTTTTTCACTCTGTCTCAGTGGTAGATAATAATATGGGGAGAAACAGTGAAAAGTGCTGTTAATTAAAAATGCACTTGACTTTCTGGAAAAATGCCCAGAAAACTTTTCAGCTGCTATTGACTGGCCGCATGAGAGGTGTGCTTCCTTTAGAAGACTTAAATGGAGCAGAATATATGAAGCTGAGGTTGCCTGTCAGCTCTGAAACCCAGAGTCCCTTTTGTTTTATAAGATAATTTTGGGGGGCTTGTTACCAATAAGTCATGTCAGGCCATTTCCTAAGTAGTAAGTGCTTTATCTCTACGATTAATAGGAAACATAAATGGAAATCTGCAGTTGACTGAACAGTCCTTTCAGCTTGTATCCTAGTTCCATGTCAGCCTCAAGCCAGAATTTAACTAAGAAAATGTGCTTTGTACACCTGATAAGGTTCTGCTTTGTTGAACTGCCCTGTGGAGCGAGCTTCAGATATTTCCTATGAAGAGAGTGTCCTTGGCTGTCAGGGCCAGCCCGCACACAGCCTCAGTGAAGGTTTACCTGGCAGACACTTCGCTGTCAGTGCACAGACCGTGGGCTTTCGCAGTGTCACAGCCTGTTAGCACTGCCGCCAGATTCGGGGATGAGAGGGAGGTGTGCAAGGGAACAAAAGCAGATGGGGTGTTAAATCGGTCTTCCATTTTAAATCTGGTCACAATTCTCCAGTTTCTAAGTGTTTTCCAACTTACTGGGTTGGCCAAAAGGTTTATTCATGTTTTGCTATAACATCCCAATACATTCCAGCACACACACACACACACACATGCACACACTTTCTCTCCCTCACATACCTATAGACCCACAGAAATAGACACACTCCTGTACTTCATTACTAGCAGCTGAGTTATAAGCATTCCTTTGTTTTCATTCCTATGGCTATAGAATAATCTACACTCCCTTTTGAATATTTCAGTACAGACCAGTGAGTGCCAATAGGATGGTTTATGTAAGCTTTCCTACAAATTCTAGGTGTAAGGGGCTGAGACAACTCTTCTCAGCCAGAATGACAAACATCAGATGCCAGTCTTCCCAACCCGCATCCTCTATTCATGAAGAACCCTTTTGCAATCATGGTCTTGAGCTATAGAGTCTAGGTTTGGGTTCAGAATGTCCCAGACAGAGGTTCAGGTAGCCATAATCAAATGGTTATAGTTTATGTTCAAGAGGAATCCTGTCATCTCTCCTACCCTGATGTGTTGCAAGTAGGCTCTTTGATATTCCTTTCTTCTGGGCTCTTCTTCCTCCTCCTTGAGGACTGTTCCCTCTGATTGTCTAAATCAACCCAAATCCCCAGGACTTCCCTTATCCCTGGGCAAGTGGGGCTGGTGCTCTGGAAACTGAACTTTAAAGGTCGCTGAGATTTGAAATGTTTTTTTAAAAACTGTCTGAACCCCTTTTTAGTTGCCTGAATGAGTCAGAGTCAACAGTACCACCAAACGAGAAATCCTGGGCTCGGATAAGAAACTTCATGGGCCCTGCCTAGACCCTGTATCTCCATTTCAGAGGCTCTCAGGCCTCTACACTGTGCTTGAGGCAGCTAGGTCCTCTAAGATGCATAGAGATGCATGCTGGAGTGTTGTCCCATGTCCCAGTTGTAGGCAGTTGATCTGGTGAGTGGATCAGCCTGGCTGCCCTCCATGTCATTTCTTTTCCAGAATCATGCAAGATCATGCCTCCACATAGTGCTGACAGGCTGACTCAATTGCTTATATAGACAGAGACCCCGCAAAACATAGTCTTCCTGCAATGTTGATGCCTTTGTGTCCTATACATTTTTCCTTCCTCCAAATTTCCAAACCACTATTTTTTCCTGCAGAAAAGAAATACTCTCTTCCCAACATTTTGCTTCTAAAATGAAAACTTATTTGTCCTAATTCCTGGTGCCATTTGGAGCCCACTGTCATCAATGGTGTAAGATGGGACCTAATTCTTATCCAAGAGATTTAAGAGGAGATCTGCTCAGGGCCTTCTAGTAAGAACTTCTTAGCTCTCAGAAAGACACACAATAGGTGCGTGAAGTCAGCAGGATGGCAGAGTGGTGAAGCCAAAGCCTGACCTCTGTGCACTGGTGCTGAATTGCAGGTTAGAGACAGAGTTCTGGGTGAAGCAGAAAAGAATAGCTCTATTACAGGTGCCAAACAGGGAGATCAGGAAGCTAGTGCTTAAAAGACTTCAACTCCTTGATGGATTTCAGGGAAGTGTTTATAAAGACAGGCTGAGGGAGGGGGTTTGTGGGATGTGTGGTCAGCTTGTAGACATCCTTCTGATTGGTTCGTGGTGAGGTAATTGGGAATCAATACCATCAAGCTTCTGGTTCCAACCAGTCTGTGATCTAAGTGCTTGTGGGCAGCACACAGTTAGCTTCTCCTACCAGATGGGCATTTCAGTATCTGCAAAATACCTCATAAGACATGCTCAGAATATTATATATTGTCCTGGAAGAGGAACTAAAGGTCCTAGACTTTGTTTAATGGCTAAAGTAATTATTATTTTGTTTTGCTTGACTGTTTTTCTTTCTTTCTGCATTTTCTCACTTCTGGTTACATTTATTCTTTGATTAAAGTTTTTTCTACAGACAAAAGGCAGGCAGAGGATGTGGGTGAGGGGTGGGAAGGCCTTGTAGGGTCCCACTTGGTTACAGTAGGAAGTCCTATTCCCTCCTTCCTCCCACAGAGACACTAATTCAATAACAACACAGGGACCAGTTCTTTTTGTGAGAGAATCAGAAGCCAGTTAAGAGTCAAGCACAGATTCAGGTGAATTAAAGCCAGCAGGAGAATTCATGGCACTGTCTCACAATAATTCCTAGCTCTGGCATGTGGCCATATGGTTGAGAGGAAAACTCTCAACTCCTGGAGAAGGAGAGAAAAGACTGAACCTGTAGCCCACCCTGCTGACTTTTGGGGAGCTATCCAAAGAACTGATTTCTTTCTCGACTCTCTTGAGAATGTATGGGAGCTGGCATAATCTAGATGCCTGGGTGCTGCTGACAATGAAACAAGAGCTGGGTGGTGTGCTTCTGCTTTACAATCCACAATCCACCCACTCTAAGTATATCGCCAGTGTAATTACCCATCAATACACAACTGTTACCAAAAGTGGGGTCCAGCTGCTCTCTGATCAAAAGCCAAAAAAAGCGGCGTTGGTGGAAAGAAAGTTTGCTTTATTTTGGAGGCCAGGAACCAAGGTTGTGGGAAAAGGGAACTCTTATCCAAAGGCTGAATCTCCCCACTGACAATCATGGGCAAGAGCTTTTATAGGTGGAGGGAGTGGGCTACATGCAGAAACAGTACATTAGCTCTAACAATCATCTTGAAATTGACCATGAGATGGTCTAATAAGCATCATGTGTAAGTAGAGTTGATCTTCAGTTCCAGGGTCAGTATGTTCCCTTTTCTTTGAGACCAGCTCTTGGAATTGTGGTGGCTTATGTCATGGACATGTTGGCATAAGTCCTTTTGGAAGTCACCAGTAGCCCTATCATAGAGCCTGTAGACTCAAGGACTGGGTCCTCTCAAGCCAAACAACTAACAGGGAGGGAGCACAGCCCCACCCATCACCTAACTAATGGACTGAAGATTTGCTGAGCAAGGCCTTGCCCACCAGAGCAAGACCCAGTTTTCTCCACAGCCAGTCTCTCCTATCAGAAAGCTTGCACAAGTGTCTTATCCTCATTCATCAGAGGGCAGGCAGAAGAAGTAAGAACTATAATCCCACAGTCTCCAGAACGAAAACTACAATCACAGAAAACTAACCAAATGGATCACATGGGTCACAGTCCTGTGTAACTCAATGAAGCTATGAGCCATGTCATGCAGAGCCACCCAAGATGGAAGGGTCATGGTGGAGAGTTCTGATAAAATGTGGTCCACTAGAGAAGAGAATGGCAAACCACTTTAGTATTCTTGCCTCAAGAACCCCATGAACAGTATGAAAAGGCAAAAAGATATGACACTGAAAGATTAGCCCTCCAGGGTAGTAGGTGTCCAATATCCTACTGAGGAAGAGTAAAGAGATAGCTCCAGAAAGAAAGAAAAGGCTAGGCCATAGTAGAAATGATGCTCATTTGTGGATGTATCTGGTGGTGAAAGTCTGATGCTGTAAGGAACAATATTGCATAGGAACCTGGAATGTTAGGTCCATGAATCAAGGTAAATTGAACATGGTCAAGTGGGAGATGGCAAGAGTGAACACTGACATTTTAGGAATCAGTGAAATAAAATGGGTGTGAATGGGTGAATTTAATTCAGATGACCATTATATCTACAACTGTGGGCAAGAATCCCAAGGAAGAAATGGTATAGGCTTCATTACCAACAAAAGAGTCACAAATGCAATATTTGGGTGAATCTCAAAAAAACGACAAAATGATCTTGGTTCATTTCCAAGGCAAGTCATTCAATAGCACTGTAATCCAAGTCTAAGCCCCAACCAATAATGCCAAAGAAAATGAAATTGAACGGTTCTATGAAGACCCAAGAAAGGATGTCTTTTTCATCATGGGGAATTAGATGCAAAAATAGCAAGTCAAGAGATAAATGGAGTACAAAATGAAGCAGGGCAAAGGCTAACAGATTTTTGCCAAGAGAATACACTGGTCATAGACAATACCCTCTTTTAACAACTCAAGAGACGACTCTATGCATGGATATCACCAGATGGTCATAACTGAAATCAGATTGATTATATATCTTTTGCATAGGGAGATGGAGAAGCACAATACAGTCAGCAAAAATAAGACCTGAGCTGACTGTGGTTCAGATTATTGACTCCTTATTGAAAAATTCAGGCTTAAATTGAAGAAAGTAGGGAAAACCACTAGACATTTCAGGTATGACCTGAACAAAATCCCTTATGATTATACAGTGGAGGTTATGAATAAATTCAAGGGATTAGATTTGGTAGACAGAGTACCTGAAGAATTATGGATGGAGGTTGGTAACATTGTACAGGAAGTAGTGACCAAAACCACCTCCATGAAAAAGAAATACAAGAAGGCAAAGTAGTTGTCTGAAGAGGCCTTAGAAATAGCTGAGAAAAGAAGAGAAGCAAAAGGCAAAGGAGAAAGGGAAAGATAAACCCAGATGGATGCAGTTCCAGAGAATAGCAAGGACAGGTGAGAAAGCCTTCTTAAGTGAAAAATGAAAAAAAAAAATAGAGGAAAACAATAGAATGGGAAAGACTAGACATCTCTTCAAGAAAATTGGAGATACCAAGGGAACATTTCATGCAAAGATGGGCACAATAAAGGACAGAAACGGCAAAGACTTAACAAAAGTGGAAGAGATTAAAAAAAGGTAGCAAGAACACACAGAGGAACTGTACTGAAAAGATCATCATGACCTAGATAACCATGATGGTGTAGCCACTCCCTACAGCCAGAAAATCCTGGAGTGTAAAGTCAAGTAAGCCTTAGGAGGTGATGGAATTCCAGCTGAGTTATTTCAAATCCCTAAAGATTTTGCTGTTAAAGTGCTGCACTCAATATGTCAGCAAATCTGGAAAACTCCCAGTGGCCACAGACTGGGACAGGTCAGTTTTTATTCTAATACCAAAGAATGTTAATGCCAAGGCATGTTCAAACTAGTACACGATTGTTCTCATCTCACATGCTAGCAAAGTAATGCTCAGAATCCTTCAAACTAGGCTCAGTAGTATGTGAACTGAAAACTTCCAAATGTACAAGCTGGATTTAGAAAAGGCAGAGGGTTCCTGGGGTTCCAACCCCCAGAGATCAAATTGCCAACATCCGCTGGATCATAGAAAAAGCAAAGGAATTCCCCAAAATATCTCTTCTGTTTCATGGACTACTCTAAAGGCTTTCACTGTGTGGATCACAAGAAACTTTGGAAAATTCTTAAAGATATGAGAATACCACCTTACCTGTCTCCTGAAAAATCTGTATGCAGGTCAAAAAGCAGCAGTTAAACCAGACATGGAACAACTGACTGGTTCAAAACTGGGGAAGGAGTACATCAAGGTTGTATACTGTCACCCTGTTTATTTAACTTTTATGCAGAGCACATCACGTGGAATGCTGGGCTGGATGACTCACAAGCTGGAATCAATATTACTGGGAGAAATATCAATAACTTCAGATATGAAGATGTGCTGTGCTAAGTCGCTTCAATCATGTTGGACTCTTTGTGACCCTATGGACAATATCCCTCCAGGCTCCTCTCTCCATGGGGTTTTCCAGGCAAGAATACTGGAGTGGGTTGCCATTTCCTTCTCCAGGTGATCTTCCTGACCCAGAGATCAAACCTGCATCTCTTATGTCTCCTGCATTGGCAGGCACATTCTTTACTACTAGTGCCACGTGGGAAGTCCCATGACAGAAAAGTGAAGAGGAACTAACGAGCCTCTTATGAGGGTGAAAGAGAAGAGTAAAAATGCTGGCTTATAATTCAACATTCATGCAACAGCCAGAGCCAGAAGGCAAAGGGCTGCTACACTCTCAGCCGCAGAGGCTGGCATCCTCCACCAAACTGTGAGCAGGGTCCCGGTTGCTAACCACGTTTTCCTGGGATCCTGGATGGTTGACATCTGCCAGGAGGGTTGCAGTCTGAGATCAGCCCCCCAGAGGAGACACATGGCGCACCCAGGAAACTGAGCTGCTGGGACCGGGGAGGTGATAAGATGCACCACGCACCTGGGATAGTGCGCTTGCCAAGCACCTGGTCGTCTGAGCTGCTTGGACCTGGGAAGGGCACAAAACGCACACTCAACTGAGTATGTGCCCTTGCAGAGTACCTGAGAACCTGAGTGGCTTAGACCTGGGAAATGTAGGAAACGCAAGGCCCGTTTGGACAGTGCTCCTGCAGAGCACTCTGGAGCCTGAGCAGTGTAGACCCAGGAAGCACAGGCCACCTTGAGCTGGGACAAACCCAGTGTGGTCCATACACAGGGAACACTCCCCACACATGCCACTGATATTTGTTTGCAGTGTCCCTTCCTCTCCACAACACAACTGAACAAGTGAGCCTAAGTAAGTGACCACCTTCACCCACTTGTGTCAGGATGGAAGTTAGACACTGAAGAGACTTGCAAACAGAGGAAGCCAAAATAAAAAAGAAGAGGGAACTGCTCTGGAAGTGACAGGTGCAACAGATTAAAACCCTGTAGTTAGCATTGACTAAGCTTTGGAGGGGGTCTATCGACCTTGAGAACAAGTACAAGCTGGAACAAGTAACTATCTGAAACTGAACTGACCCCACACTGTCCTCAACAGCTCCAGAGAAATTCCTAGATATATTTTTACTATTATCACTTTTTGATTTTTTAAAATTTAAGTTCTTTATTACTCCTTTAATTTTCATTTTTATAACCTACTATTACCTTGCAAAAAAAAAGCCTATTTTTAAAGCAATTTCACATATATTTTTTTTCCATTATTTTTGTGATTGATTTTGTTTTGCATTTTTAATATTTTTTTTTGAGAGTCTAACCTCTAGTCTAGATTTTTAATATTTGCTCTTTGGTATTTGTTATCAATTTTGTACCTTTAAGAATCTAATCTTCAGTATCCATTTTCACTTAGGGGTGTGATTACTGGCTTGATTGCTCTCTCCCCTTTTGAATTTTCCTTTTCTCCTCCAAGTAACCTCTATATCCTCCCTCCCTCTTCTCTTCCCTATGCAACTCTGTGAATCTCCTGGATGTTCCAGACTGTGGAGAGCACTTAGGGAATTGATTACTAGCTAGATTGCTTTCTCTCCTTTTGACCCCCCATCTTCTCCTCCTGGTCACCTCTCATTCCCTCCTCCCTCTTCTCTTCTCCATGTAACTCTGTGAACCTCTCTGGGTGTCCCTTACTGTGGATAACTTTCACCATTAACCTAGAAGTGTTATCATCTGTGCTGTATGGATGGAGAAGTCCTAAGGCTACTGTAAGAATAAGACTGAAAGTCAGAGGCAGGAGACTTAACTCCAAAACTTGAGAACATCAGAGAACTCCTGATTCCAGGAAACATTAATAGACAAGAGCTCACCCAAAAGCCTCCATGCCTACACTGAAACCAAGCTCCACCCAAGAGCCAACAAGTTCCAGAGCAAGACATACCAAGCAAATTCTCCAGCAAAGTAGGAATACAGCCCTGAGCGTTAAAACACAGGCTCCCCAAAGCCGTGCCAAAGGTATAGACTCCCAAAAACTCACTACTGGACGCTTCACTGCACTTCAGAGAGAAGAGACCCAGCTCCACCCACCAGAACAGACGCAAGCTCCCCCAACCAGGAAACCTTGACAAGCCACTCGTCCAACCCCACCCACAGGCTCCACAATAAAGAGTAACCATGAACTTCCAGCTGACAGAAGGGCACCCCAAACACAGCAATCTAAACAAGATGAAAAGGCAGAGAAATATTCAGCAGATAAAGGAACATGATAAATGCTCACCAAACCAAACAAAAGAGGAGGAGATAGGGTGTCTACCTGAAAAAGAATTCAGAATAATGATAGTAAAAATGATCCAAAATCTTGAAAACAAAATGGAGTTAAAGATAAACAGACTTGAGACAAGGATTGAGAAGATGCAAGAAATGTTTAACAAGGACTTAGAAAAAATAAAGAAGAGTCAATCAGTAATGAATAATGCAATAAATGAGATCAAAAGCACTCTGGAAGGAACTGACAGTATAATAACTAAGGCAGAAGATAGGATAAGTGAGGTGAAAGATAGAATGGGGAAATAAATGAAGCAGAGAGGGAAACAGAAAAAAGAATTATAAGAAATAATGACAACCTCAGAGACCTCTGGGACAATGTTAAACACCCCAACATTCAAATCATAGGAGTCCCAGAGGAAGACAGAAAGAAAGGGAATGAGAAAATACTTGAGGAGATAATAGTTGAAAAGTTCCCTAAAATGGGGAAGGAAATAGTCACTCAAGTCCAAGAAACCCAGAGAGTCCCAAACAGCATAAGCCCAAGGTGAAATATCCCAAGACACTCATTAATCAAACTAACAAAGATCGAACACAAAGAGCAAATATTAAAAGCAGCCTGACTTCAGACTATACTACAAGGCTACAGCCATCAAGACAGTATGGTACTGGCACAAAGACAGAAATATAGATCAATGGAACAAAATAGAAAGCCCAGAGATAAATCCACACACCTATGGACACCTTATCTTTGACAAAGGAGGCAAAAATATACAACGGAGAAAAGACAATCTCTTTAACAAATGGTGCTGGGAAAACTGGTCAACCACCGGTAAAAGAATGAAACTAGAACACTTTCTAACAGCATACACAAAAATAAACTCAAAATGGATTAAAGATTTAAATGTAAGACCAGAAACTATAAAACTCCTATAGGAAAACATAGGCAAAACACTCGCTGACATAAATCACAGCAAGATCCTCTATGACCACTCCCAGAGTAATGGAAATAAAAGCAAAAGTAAACAAATGGGACTTAGTTAAACTTAAAAACTTTTGCACAATGAAGTAAACTATAAGCAAGGTGAAAAGACAGCCTTCAGAATGGGAGAAAATAATAGTAAAGGAAGCCACTGACAAAGAATTAATATCCAAAATATGCAAGCAGCTCAATACCAGAAAAATAAATGACCCAATCAAAAAATGGGCCAAAGAACTAAGCAGACATTTCTCCAAAGAAGACATACAGATGGCTAACAAACACATGAAGAGATGCTCAACATCACTCATTACCAGAGAAATTCAAATCAAAACCACAATGAGGTACCATTTCACACTGGTCAGAATGGCTGCTATCCAAAAGTCTACAGGCAATAAATGCTGGAGAGGGGGTGGAGAAAAGGGAACCCTCTTACACTGTTGGTGGGAATGCAGACTAGTACAGCCACTATGGAGAACAGTGTGAAGATTCTTTAAAAAACTGGGAATAGAACTGCCCTGTTTACAATACTTAGGATATGGAAGCAACCTAGATGTCCATTGGCAGATGAATGGATAAGAAAGTTGTGGTACATATACACCATGGAATATTATTACTCAGCTATTAAAAAGAACACATTTGAATCAGTTCTAATGAGGTGGGTGACACTGGAGCCTATTATACAGCATGAAGTAAGTCAGGAAAAAATACCCAATACAGTACATTATATATATGGAATTTAGAAAGATGGTAACAATGATCCTATATGCAAGACAGCAAAAGAGACACAGACATAAAGAACAGACTTTTGGACTCTGAGGGAGAAGGCAAGAGCGGGACAATTTGAAATAATATCATTGAAACATGTATATTACCGTATGTGAAATAGGTGACCAGTCCAAGTTCGATGCATGAAACAGGGCACTCAAAGCTGGTGCACTGGGACAGCCCAGAGGGATGGGATGGGGAGGGAGGTGGGAGGAGGGTTCAGGATGGGAGACATGTGTACACCCGTGGCTGATTCATGTCAGTGTATGGCAAAACCACCACAATATTGCAAAGTAATTAGCCTCCAATTAAAATAAATAAATTAATTTAAAAAAAACATTAAAAAAACTAAGATTATGGTATTAAAAAAACTAAGATTATGGTATCCATAAAGTGGAAACAGTGACAGATTTTATTTTCTTGCACTTCAAAAATATATTGCAGATGGTGACTGAAGCCATGATTAAAAGAAACTTGCTCCTTGGAAGAAAAGCTATGACAAAACTAGACAGCATATTAAAAATCAGAGATATCACCTTGTCAACAAAAGTCAGTACAGTCAATGCTGTGGTTTTTCCAGTAGTCGTGTACAAATGTGAGTTGAACCGTAAAGAAGGTTGAGCACCAGAGAATTGATGCTTTCAAATTGGGTGCTCAAGAAGACTCTTGAGAGTCCCTTGGACAGCGAGTCAAACCAGTCAATCCTAAAGGAAATCAATCCTGAATATTCGTTGGAAAGATTGATGCTGAAGCTCCAATACTTTGGCCACCTGATGCAATGAGTTGACTCAGTGGAAAAGACCTTGATACTGAAAAAGAATGAGCGCAGGGGGTGACAGAGGATGAGATGGCTTGATGACATCACTGACGCTATGGACCTGAGTTTGACCAGACTCAGGGAGATAGTGAGGAAAGGGAAGCTTGGCATGCTGCAGTCCATAGGGTAGCAAAGAATCGGACATGACTTAGCGGTGACTGAACAACAACAGCGTCATGGCTATAGTCTGGTTTTTATGTAGTTCACTTTTTCCATTTACTGAGAGTTTCAGTGTCTATAAGACACAGCTCACAGGATATGGCTCATAGTAGTATCTATAGCCCTTGAGCAGGAACTAAATGTCCTTGACTATACTTAATGACTAAACTTATTTCATCTCCTTTGATGGTTTTCCTTTGTTTCCTGCACTTTCTCAGTTCTCTGATTAAACTTATTCTTTGGCTGAAGGTTGTCTGCAGACAAAGCAGGCAGAGGACATGGGGCAGAGACGATAACATCATGTTTAATTTCGCTACTCCCCTTGGAAAAAGAATAGTTCAAATTAAATGAGCTCTTATTACACGTCAAGCATTCTTTTTTTTTTTTTGTACTATGCCATTATTTACTACTGTCATTTTCATTTTACAGATGAGAAAACTGAGGCACAAAGATGTTAAGCAATATGACTAAGTTCACATTGTTACTAGACCTGTTTGGGGTTTAATGTTCTTCATGTAAGGAAAAATTTCTGGCTAACTCAGGTAACAAAAGCAGCTTTCAAGGAAAATGGGTGTGGACTTATCAATTAATTGATTCACTCAATTACTTCATAAGTTTTATGTTGAACATCTGCTCTGTGCTGTGCTGGGCTGCAGTTACCTCCAGGCTCTCCTGTTAATTGCAGACTTGCAGGAAGATAGGAGACACCACAGTGTTTGGCTGTAGGATGGGGCATTGTTTCATTGGGGGATGGATGTGAGGCTGAGACAAAGGATGAAGTACTGCCCTGCCAGGCCAAGGAAGGTGGGTGGACTAGCAGAGAGGGCACGTCAGGTGTAAATGTGTTGCAGTGCAGTCGAGGAGGGTGCACTCTAGAGCCCTGGAGACGTTTCTGAATCTTCCTGGTGTTTAAACCTTAGCTTTAGTATTTTTAAAAATTTATTTATTTTTGGCTGTGCTGGGTCTTCATCGCTGCATGCGGGCTTTCTCTAGCTGCACCAAGTTGGGGCTAATCTCTTGTTGCCGAGCACAAGCTCTAGGGAGTGAGGGCTCAGTGGGCGTGGTGCACAGGCCTAACTGCCCTGCAGCAGGTGGGGTCTTCCTGGACCAGTGATGGGACCTGTGTCTCCTGCTTGGGCAGCCGGATCCTTAACCGCCGGATCACCAGGGAAATAAATCCCTTTAAGCAATGTTCTGATAACCTGCTTTAAACGTGGAGTGGCTGATTTGACGACCGCACCATCTGACCTCAGGTCCAGGCCCTTCCCCTGCCAGCATGGGCTGGTCCTCTCTTTGGGGACACACTTGGCCCTGCCCTGCCCTAGGCGCAGCCCTGTCCCTTCCCATTGGGCTGCGTAGAAGGTAGGACTCGGACTCTAACTGGACGCTTTGTGTGCGTGTGGCCGAGTCACCGGTTCTGTTGGGGCTTCAGTTTTTTTTTAAATCTGTGAAGAGAAGATTCTACCCCTTCCCTCACCAAATAATATCTCAGAATCTTCCTGGAATTTATACTCTTGAGATTTCCTGATTAATGTGTACCAAACAATGTTTCACTAAGCAAAAATGGTTGAATAAGGTTGTGCCCAGGGAACTGTGGTCAGAGCGTCAAAGTTCACTAACAGACTGTTCATTAACCAAGCTGTCCAAGTCCTGAGTTATATGACACAATTTTCCTAGGCAATGAGCAGGGGAATCCTGAACCATTGGTAATCATGCTAGTTACAAAGCATAGCTTACAGATTCCATCACTGATCACATTACCTACATAGTCATTCTTGCGTTTTTTTACTCCCTCCCAGATAATGAGCTTTTTAAATTAATATTAGCTAGAGCTTTTCTCCTTTCCCTGATGTTTCCTTCATCTATATGATTTATTCATGCTTTCTTTATCCATATGTTTTACTGTCCTATTTGTATTTTATATTTTACTACCCAGGTCTTTTGGAACTTGAGTTTTATTTTTCTGTTTTTATTTTAAAATGCATTTTTTTTTTTTGTGGTAAAAACCAAAGAGCACAGTCTTTGGACTAAGACAGGCCTGGGTTTAAGTCTCTCTTTTTTAAATATATTTGATATCAGGAAAGTTATTAACTCTTTGAGGTAATTTAAGTATTGCTGTGAGGATGAAAAGAGATAATAAGTGAAAAGAAATGATATTGTGCCCTACACAATGAAGATGAGTCTTCTTGTTCCTTCCTTCAGATCACCAAGAACAAGTGAAAGTAAGTGTCTTTAGCCTTTATTTCTCCTTTAGCCTCACTCATTCTCAGCCAGTCTCCGCCTTGAGAGAAGCCCAGGTCAAGGAAAGGCTGCACCATGTACACCTCCTTCAAGGGTGTTTGAGGCTGTGATGCGAATCCTACTCTTTTGTGCCTCCAACATCTGTGACATGCACAAGCATGCTTGAGCATTACAGCTGTGTTCCCCACCTTTCTTGGTTGAGGTAAATTTCCCAACACATACTCTTTTCTCTAGGAACTCCCAGCTCTTCTAGGCAAACAGTCATCGCAGGGCTTCAGTGCACACACAACGGTGACAATGACCCCAGGTCCCAACCAACCGCACAGACACGAAACCCCAGTTCAAGAATGTTGCTCAGTCCACATCGAACTGGTCATGGGGAGCACGTTTCAGGCTGGACTAATATATTTCCTCCCCCATAAATTTGGATTTTGACTTGAGAAAATTAATTTTACCTTTTGTGTAAGAGGCTGGACGTTAAGCTGTCTCAGAAGCTTTCAGGGTCATTTTCCACAGTGGATACAGGCAAACACAGAAACATGATTTGCAAGGAGAGTCAAACGAAAGAAAGGCATAGAGGGAAATACAGATGAGAGAGACTCATTTGAATTCCTCTGGCTTTGCAGTCACTGGTCCCATTGATTCCAAAGGGCCACTTGCCTCCCTGCTTACAGAAGTTCTCCATGCACCCTTCCAATAATGTTTTTATTTCTGCCTTCATTTGTTCAAGTTGTATTCTGTTACTTGTAACGAAAAGAAAGTTTAACTGATTGATAGTGATATGAAAACTCATAGCCTGCTAACCCAGATGGTCACTGCAACACTTAGAGACAAAAGATCTCTTTTCATAGACATCATTGTATATCTATTTCCTGTAACATTCTTTACTCCTGATAAGTATGTCCATGTTCTAATAATACTCAGATATAAGTTTTCCAATTTATTTTTAGCTTAGCTTAGACTTATTAAGAGGCTTTCCCAATGGCTCAGCAGGTTAAGAATCCACCTGCAGTGCAGGAGATATAGGAGATTCAGGTTTGATTCCTGGATTAGGAAGACCCCCCGGAGAATGAAATAGCAATTCACTCTAGTATTCTTGTCTGGATAATCCCATAGACAGAAAACTTATTAAAGAGTGTGGTTTATTAGAGTAAATTGGGTCATCTTGGGAGAACTACCACTAAAGCATGCCCTAAGAAGAGACTGCCTGATTTTAAAGCAGAGGATTCTAGTTAGGGTTGAAGTGTGTGCTGTGCTGTGCTTAGGATCCACTAAAATCACCTCATTGTGTGACAACCACAAACCTTTCATCACACTAGAAAACTAGTGTGTATAGTAGAAAGCGCATTTCATAGAAATAACAAAAGATTCCTCATATATGCAGAAAGTAGACAGTGTTGTAATAACTATGAATTATAGACTAAAATGTCTTAATTTGAATTATTATTTTGACATATAGCAACTGTATGACTTTAGACAAGTTGTTTAAACTCCTTTGTAAAATGGGAACATTTTCAATAATGTTCTAAGAGGCTATGAAGTAATACATGCAAAACTCTCAACATGTAGTCTGTCTCAGAGTAATAGTTCAATAAATGCTATCTATTATTTTGATTATTGCAGCTATGTAGCCTTAGCTAGGTTTAGAAATTCTTGTGTGTCTCATTATCTAACCAGAATAAATATCTTCAGTTATTTACAATACTAAAGTCTCACTCCTTTGCTCATCTATTTCTGTGTGCTGATTAACATTATTTTTTAATTGTATGCAGAAAACATGTGTACCAAAGACAAGTGATATAAAAATAAATTTCTGTCATATGAGATTAGAGTCTGGGGCAATAGTTGAAGGAGATAAAAGCAGTCGATTAACATCAACAGACAAAAGTGAGTACATAGGGTGTATACCACAAGTACAAATAAGAGCAAGTTTATTATATGTATGAGGATCTAGTTTATTTTTCTTAGTTACCCAGTTGTGTGGATTACTGGTAAAAGTGGAGGGAACTAGTATTTCAGAGGATATATTTTAACTGATATTAAAAGAGAAGACACAATATTTGCAGCAACATGGATGGACCTGGAGATTATCATACTAAGTGAAGTGACAGATATCATAAATATCATATGATATCACTTTTAAGCAGAATCTTAAAAAATGATACAAATGAACTTATTCACAAAACAGAAACAGACTCAGTCTTAGAGAAGGAATTTATGGTTACCAAGGCGGGAAGGCTGGGGGGAGGGACAGACTGGGAGTTTGGGATTGACATAAACACACTGCTATATTTAAAACTGGAAACCAACAAAGACCTATTGTATAATACAGGGAACTCTGGACCTACTGTATACCACAAGGAACTCTGCTCAATATTCTGTAACAACTTAAATGGGAAAAGAATTTTAAAAAAGAACAGATACAAGTATATGTATAACTGAATCAGTTTGCTATACACCTGAGACTAACACAATATTGTTAATCAACCATACTTCAATACAGAAAATTATAAGAAGTTCCTAACTTTAAAAAAAAATAGAAGAGAAGAGGCAAGTGTTTAAAGAGATGGAAGATGGAGCTGCTTAGAACCAGAGAGACATTATAATAGGCCTGAAGTCAGATGTGGAGAAATTCTGAATGTCTTTCAACAAATAATATTTGCGTACCTGCCATGTACTATGCACTCTATTGGTGCAGGTACTTCAGAGAGGAGCTAAAACAGAGGACCTGAGGGGAGGATCTGCCATGGGAAGATCCCATAGAGTCCTATTTGGTTACACCTCTAGCACATCCAAAGATAAGTGGGGTGCCCTGAAGAGGCAGCCAATGGCAAGGGTAGAGAGATCTGAGGGGATTGGCGGAGGATGGAGAAAGCCAGCTTCTACCCTGGATGTTAGTGAGAGAAGAGGAGGGAAAGATGTCAAGTGGGAGATACTGAAGATTCCTGGACAAAGCTTAGCTTTCAGATTGGCACCATATCTACCTGATCTGTAGGTAAACATGTGGACAATGCAAAAGGAGGAATCTGGGGAGATCTCTGTCACCCCTGTGCAGAGTTCTGGGGATTCAGAGGTTCCCAGGTCAGAAGAAGGTGCTGAGAGCCCAGAGTGCTAGCACAGACTAAGTTCAGAATTTTTTTTTAAGAAATGAAGCAATATATTGGAGTTTCAAGTCCATAGGCAAATAACTGGGATCACAGATTTTTATGGTTGGTCTTTCCTGCCACCGCAAATGGTTTTCACTATATATCTGAGAGTACTCAGGACCCTACTTCACAGGGAACAGCAATGTGATTTGATAAGAAGATTGCATTGCTCAGAGTTTGGGTATAGTTTTTTAAAATTAAATTTACTGGGGTATAATTGATTTACAATGTTGTATTAGTTTTAGGTTATATTAGTTTATATTTAGTTATATTAGTTTATATATATATTTTATATATATGTATATATATATATATATATATATATATATATATATAAACATTTATCTGCCATAATCCAATATGGACTTGATGAGAATGCGTCTTTCGATTATGATGTACTTTATTGACATCATGTGATCTCCACATCCTTAAGGATAAGTAGAGTTTACTCAGAAAAATGATGAAAGTAAAAGAGGAGAGTGAAAAAGTTGGCTTAAAGCTCAATGTTGAGAAAACTAAGATTGTGGCATCTGGTCCCATCACTTCATGGGAAATAGATGGGGAAACAATGGAAACAGTGGCAGACTTTATTTTGGGGGGCTCCAAAATCACTACTGATGGTGATTGCAGTCATGAAATTAAAAGATGCTTACTCCTTGGAAGGAAGGTTATGACCAACCTAGATAGCATATTAAAAAGCAGAGACATTACTTTGCCAACAAAGGTCCGTCTAGTCAAGGCTATGGTTTTTCCAGTGGTCATATATGGATGTGAGAGTTGGATGGTGAAGAAAGCTGAGCACTGAAGAATTGATGCTTTTGAACTGTGGTGTTGGAGAAGACTCTTGAGAGTCCCTTGGACTGCAAGGAGATCCAATCAGTCCATCCTAAAGGAGATCAGTCCTGGATGTTCATTGAAAGGACTGATGTTGAAGCTGAAACTCTGATACTTTGGCCACCTCATGCGAAGAGTTGACTCATTGGAAAAGACCCTGATGCTGGGAAGGATTGGGGGCAGGAGGAGAAGGGGACGACAGAGGATGAGATGGTTGGATGGCATCACCGACTTGATGGACGTGGGTGTGGGTAAACTCCGGGAGTTGGTGATGTGCAGGGAGGCCTGGCGTGCTGCAATTCATGGGGTTGCAAAGAGTTGGACAAGACTGAGCGACTGAACTGAACTCAGAAAAAATAAGGAGGTGGGATTGGCATTTCATTCCTCAGACATCAAATGAGTATAGGTCTAGAAGGAAGAAAGGACACATTCCGGGTGCTGTGAGTATTTCAAGTGGCTACAGCTCAGTTGGTAAAGAATCCACCTGCAATGCAGGAGACCCTGGTTTGATCCCTGGGTTGGGAAGATCCCCTTTAGAAGGGGTAGGCTACCCACTCTTGTATTGTTGGGCTTCCCTTGTGGTTCAGCTGGTAATGTCCATGGGGTCACAAAGAGTCAGACATGACTGAGTAACTTTCACTCTGCCAGGACAGCTTGAGGCACATTTTAGGTTCCCCCAGAAATGGAATCTAAGACCGAGATGTCAGTATAGAAAGTTACTGGGACGTGTATTCAGTTGACAGCACTCTTCAAAGAGAAAGAAAGAGGCGGGGCTGGGCAGCCAGAGAAGTTGGGCTGTGATGCAGTTATAGCAGGGACCACAAGCTGCCCCATAATAAGTTCTAGAACCAGGATGGCTCTTTAAAATTATCACAGATGTGAAGAAGGGAGAGGGTCCTTGTATTTTCCACTGACCTTGGATAAACGTTGCCCGGGGATGAAGGAGTCACCTTGGCTGAGGCGGCTTCCTTTGGTAGAAGGCAATTCCGGAAAAGGGTCTCAGTGGTGAGCTATCAACTGGCCACCTTTGAGAGACTCAAGAAAAGAGCCAGGACTTGAAGGGGCTCCTCAGCATAGCACAGCACCCACTACAAGGAGTGAAGCTGTAAAAGATGCAATTAGAGAGGTGAGAACATACCAGGTGATATAGAGTCTTACAAGTCATACTTACAGGTTTGGGCATTTTTTTGTTTTAAGCAACAGGGAGCTACTGAAGAATTTTAAGCTGAGGTTAAATCAATACAATCATGTTTGTATTTTAAAAGGATCACCATGGCTGCTGCGTAGAGAATTGATCAGAGAAAATACTGGAGGCAGGGAGCTCTGTGAGGAAGTGGCTACAGTCATCAAAGACAGACGTGATGAGAGTTTGAATTTACCAAGTGAGGGAATAAAGAAAAGTGGGCTGATTAAAGAGATAGAAAGCAAAATTAATGGTATCCACTTATGGATGGATGGGCTTCCCCAGTGGCTCAGTGGTAAAGAATCCACCTGCAATGCAGGAGCTGCAGGAGATCCCTGGGTCAGGAAGATCCCCTGGCAGAGGGCATGGCTACTCACTCCAGTATTCTTGCCTGGAGAGTTCCATGAATGCAGGAGCCTGGCAGGCTACAGTATGTAGAGTCACAATGAAAAGGATATGACTGAAGTGACTTAGCATGCACACACACACTTATGGATGGATAGAGTGTGAGGATGAGGGAGAAATATGTATGAAGTCTAGTTTCTTGCCTGGGAATCTGAAATAAGACATGTAGTCAAAGATGATGCTGCATAGTTTTCATTTTCTGTTCCTTCTTCTACCAAGTGGACGACTAGACTTGGCAACACTCTTGTAGAGAGGAGAGACAGTGTAGCTACTGCCAATTAATGAGATGTGCGTGGAGGTTATGGCTGCAACCCGGGATGAAGCCATAGAAAGCCCAGTGAATCTTCTCCTCTCTTTCTTCCTCTTTCACAGAAGTAGGGAGACCATATGGGGATATGGTAGACCCACAGAATCGAAGCAGCTGAGAACCCTGAGTCATGCTGTGGAGGCAGCTGCTTTGGATTGTTGCCCAGGCAGGAGAGGATGCTGTGTGAGCTGGAAACAGACTTTTCATGTTACGCTTTAAGATTGGGGATGTTCTTGCAGAATAAGCCTAGTCTGTCCTGAAAAATACTGAAACATAGAAGAGTGTGTGTGTATGTGTTTGGGTGTGTGTTGTTGTGGGGCTGGAAGCAAAAATAGAGAGGGTGGGAAAGGCAGAAGGTAAATTCAGTTTTACAAATGTTGAGTTTAAGGTCACTGAGAGGTATTTTTTCTTTTTTATTTATCTTTAAATTGAGTATAATTGCTTTATAATGTGTTGGTTTCTGCCATATACCAACATGAATCGGCCATAGGTAGGTATACATATGTCCCCTCTCTCCTAAACCTCCCTCCCACCCCATCTCTTCCCAACCCTCTAGGTTGTCACAGAGAACCAGACTGAGCTCCTAGCATCATATAGCAAATTCCCACTGGCTATCTATTTTCCATATGGTAATGTATATGTTTCAATGCTGCTCTCTCAATTCAACCCACCCTCTCCCTCCCCCACTGTGTCCACAAGTCCATTCTCCATGTCTGCACCTCTATGGCTGCTGTGCAAACAGGTTCATCAGCACCATTTTTCTAGATTCCATATATATGTATTGGTGTATGATATTTGTTTTTCTGTTTCTAACTTACTTCACTCTGTATAATAGGCTCTAGGTTTATCCATCTCAATAGAACTGACTCAAATTCATTCTTTTTCATGGCTGAGTAATTTTTCAATGCTTATATATACATATATATTTGTGTGTGTGTGTGTGTGTGTGTGTGTGTATAGTATATACAATTATATACATTCCAATGTATATATATTCAGTATATACTATATACACACACACACACATATATATATATACATATATATACCACAACTTCCTTATGCATTCCTCTGTTGATGGACATGTCAGTGGCTTCCATGCCCTGGCTATTGTAAATACTGCTGCAATGAACATTGTAGTATGTGTGTCTTTTTGAATTGTGGTTTGTTCAGGGCATATGCCCAGTAGTGGGGATTAATGGATCATATAATAGTTTTATTCTTAATTTTTTTTTTCTTAAGAACTCTCCACACTGTTCTCCACAGTGGCTGTATCAATTTACCTTCCCATGAACAGTTCAGGAGGGTTCCCTTTTCTTTACACCTTTTCCAGCATTTATTGTTTGTAGATATTTTGATGATGACCATTCTGACTGGTGTGAGAAGATAACTGATAGTTTTGATTTTCACTTCTCTAATAAAAAGTGATGTTTATCATTTTTCATGTGCTTATTAGCCATCTGTATGTCTTATTTGGAGAAATATCTGTTTAGATGTTCTGCCCATTTTTTGATTGGGTTGTTTTTTCTGATATTGAACTGCATGAGCTTTTTATATATTTTGGAGATTAATCCTTTGTCAGTTGTTTATTTGCAATTATTTTCTCCCATTCTGAGGGTTGTCTTTTCACCTTGTTTTTGGTTTCCTTTGATGTGCAAAAGTTTTTAAGTTGAATTAGATTCTGTTTATTTTTGTTTTTATTTCCATTACTTTAGGAAGAGGGTCATAGAGGATCTTGCTGTGATTTATGCCAAAGAGTGTTCTGCCTACGTAATCCTCTAAGAGTTTTAGAGGCTTGTTTTACATTTAGGTCTTTAGTCCATATTGACTTTATTTTTGTGTTTGGTTTTAGGAAGTATTCTAATTTCTTTCTTTTATACATAGTTTTCCAGTTTTCCTAGCACCATTTATTGAAGAGACTGTCTTTTCTCCGTTGTATACTTTTGCCTCCTTTGTCAAAGATAAGGTGCCTACAGGTGCATGGGTCTATCTCTGCACTTTCTATCTTGTTCCATTGATCCATATTTCTGTCTTTGTGCTGGTACCATACTATCTTGATGACTGTAGCTTTGTAGTATAGTCTGAAATCAGGTAAATTGACTCCTCCAGCTCCATTTTTCTTTCTCAAGATTGCTTTAGCTATGCAGAGTCTTTTGTGTTTCCATGCAAATTGTGAAATTTTTTTGTTCTACTTCTGTGAAAAATGCCATTGGTAACTTGATAGGGATTATATTGAATCTGTAGATAGCTTTTGGTAATATAGTTGTTTTCACAATATTGATTCTTCCAATCCAAGAACATGGCATATCTCTCCACATGTTTATTTCATCTCAGTTTCTTTCATCAATGTCTTACGGTTTTCTGTATGCAGGTCTTTTGTCTCCTTCAGTGGTTTAGTCTAAGGTATTTTGTTCTTTTTGTTGTAATGATGAATGGGATTGATTCCTTAATTTCTCTTTCTGATTTTTTTGTTGTTAGTGTATATGAATGTAAGGGATTTCTATGTATTAATTTTGTATCCTATGACTTTACTAAATTAACTGATTAGCTCTAGTAATTTTTGATGGTATCTTTAGCATTTTCTATTTGTATTATCATAACATCTACAAACAGTGAGAGGTTTACTTCTTCTTTTCCATTCTGTATTCCATTTCTTTCTTTCTTTTCTCTGATTGCCATGGCTAGGACTTCCAAAACCATATTGAATAACAGTGTCAAGAGTGGGCATCATTGTCTTATTCCTGATCTTAGAGAAACTGTTTTCAGTTTTTCACTGTTGAGAATAATGTTTGCTCTGGGTTTGTCATATATGACCTTTATTATGTTGACATAAGTTATTCTATTCCCATTTTATGGAGAGTTTTTATCATAAATGGGTGCTGTTTTGTCAAAAGCTTTTTCTGTACCTAATGAGATTATCATATGATTTTTCTTTCAATTTGCTAAAATGGTGTATCATATTGTTTGATTTGCATAAATTCAAGAATGTTGCATCCCTAGGAAAAGCCCACTTGATCATAATGTAAGAACATTTTAATGTGTTGTTGGGTATTGTTTGCTAGAATTTTGTTGAGAATTTTTGCATCTGTATTCATCAGTGATATTGGCCTGCAATTTTCTTTTTTTGTGATGTTTTTATCACAGTTATACGGTATCAAGGTGATGGTGGCCTTGTAGAATGAGTTTGGAAGTGTTCCTCCCTCTGCAATTTTTTGAAAGAATTTGAGCAGAATAGACTTTAGCTCTTCTCTAAATATTTGATAGAATTCACCTGTGAAGCCATCTTGCCCTGGGCTTTTGCTTTAGGGGAGACTTTTGATCAGAGTTTTGATTTCAGTGCTTGTGACTGGTCTGTTCATAATTTCTATTTCTTCCTGGATCAGTATTTGAAGGTTGAACTTTTCTATTAATCTGTCCATTTCTTATAGGCTGTCCCTTTTATTGGCATATATTTGTTCATAGTAGTCTTTTATGATCCTTCATATTTCTGCATTGTCTTTTGTAACCTCTCATTTTTCATTTATAATTTTGTTGATTTGAGTCTTCTCATTTTCTCTTGGTGAGTCTGGCTAATGGTTTGTCAATTTTGTTCATCTTCTTAAAGAGCCAGCTTTTAGTTTCATTGATCTTTTGCTATTGTTTCCTTCATTTCTTTTTCACTTATTTCTGCTCAGATCCTCATGATTTCTTTTCTTCTACTAACTTTGGGGATTTTTTTGTTCATTTTTTTTCCAGTTGCTTTAGGTGGAAGATTAGCTTGTCAATTCAATAATTTTCTTGCTGTCTTCTTTCTTGAGGTAGGATTGTATTGCTATAAACTTCCTTCTTAGAATTGCTTTTGTTGTATACCACGGCCTTACAAATAGCTGTGAAAAGAAGAGAAGCAAAAAACAAAGAGAAAAGGAAAATATACCCATTTTAATGCAGAGTTCCAAAGAATAGCAAGGAGAGATAAGAAAGCCTTCCTCAGTGATCAGTGCAAAGAAATAGAGGAAAACAATAGAATGAGAAAGACTAGAGATCTCTTCAAGAAAATTAGACATACAAAGGGAACATTTCATGCAAAAATAGGTTTAATAAAGGACAGAAATGGTATGGACCTAACAGAAGCAGAAGATATTAAGAAGAAGTGGCAAGAATACACAGAAGAACTGTACAAAAAAGATCTTCATGGCCCAGATAACCACGATGGTGTGATCACTCACCTAGAGCTAGACATCCTGGAATGAGAAGTCAAGTGTGCCTTAGGAAGCATCACTACGAACAAAGCTAGTGGAGGTGTTGGAATTCTAGCTGAGCTATTTCAAATCCTGAAAGATGATGCTGTGAAAGTGCTGCACTCAATATGCCAGCAAATTTGGAAAACTCAACAGTGGCAGGAGACTGGAAAAGGTCTGTTTTCATCCCAATCCCAAAGAAAGACAATGCCAAAGAATGCTCAAACTACCGCACAATTGCATTCATCTCACACGCTGGTAAAGTAATGCTCAAAATTCTCCAATCCATGCTTCAACAGTATGTGAACTGTGAACTTCCAGATGTTCAAGCTGGTTTTAGAAAAGGCAGAGGAACCAGAGGCCAAATTGCCAACATCTGCTGGATAATGTAAAAAGCAAGAGAGTTCCAGAAAAACGTCTATTTTTACTTTATTGACTATGCCAAAGCCTTTGACTGTGTGGATCACAACAAACTGTGGAAAATTCTTAAAGAGATGGGAATACCTAACCTCCTGACATGCCTCCTGAGAAATCTGTATGCAGGTCAGGAAGCAAGAGTTAGAACTGGACATGGATGAACAGACTGGTTCCATATAGGAAAAGGATTATGTCAAGGCTGTATATTGTCACCCTCCTTGCTTAACTTATATGCAGAGTACATCATGAGAAACTCTGGGCTGGATGAAGCACAAACTGGAATCAAAATTGCCAGGAGAAATATCAATAACCTCAGATATGCAGATGACACCACCCTTATGGCAGAAAGTGAAGAAGAACTAAAGAGCCTCTTGATGAAAGTGAAAGAGGAGAGTGAAAAAGTTGGCTTAAAGCTCAACATTCAGAAAACTAAGATCATGGCAATTGGTCCTATCACTTCCTGGCAAATAGATGGTGAAACAGTGGAAACAGTGTCAGACTTTATTTTTGGGGGGGTGCCAAAATCTCTGGGGATAGTGACTGCAGTCATGAAATTAAAAGATATTTACTTCTTGGAAGAAAAATTATGACCAACCTAGACAGCATATTAAAAAGCAGAGACATTACTTTGCCAACATATGTCCATCTAGTTAAGGCTATGGTTTTTCCAGTAGTCATGTATGGATGTGAGAGTTGGACTATGAAGAAAGCTGAACACTGAAGAATTGATGCCTGTGAACTCTGGTATTACAGAAGACTCTTGAGAGTCCCTAGGACTTCAAGGAGATCCAACTAGTCCATTGTAAAGGAAGTCAGTCGTGAATATGCATTGAAAAGACTGATGTTGAAGCTGAAACTCCAATACTTTGGCCATCTGATACGAAGAGCTGACTCATTTGAAAAGACCCTGATGCTAGGAAAGATTGAAGGCGGGAGGAGAAGGGGACGACAGAAGATGAGATGGTTGGATGGCATCATCGACTCAATGGACATGCGTTTGAGTAAACACCGGGTGTTGGTGATGGACAAGGAGTTCTGGCGTGCTGCAATCCATGGGGTTGCAGAGTCGGACATGACTGAGCGACTGAACTGAACTGAACTGATAAATTTTGAGTAATCATGTATTGTCATTTGTTTCTAGTTCTTTTTTGAATGACAAACCTAGACAGTGTGTTAAAAATCAAAGACATCACTTTGCCAACAAAGGTTCACATAGTCAAGGCCATGGTCTTTCCAGTAGTCATGTATAGGTGTGAGAGCTGGACCATAAAGAAGACAGAGCACCAAAGAATTGATGCTTTCAAATTATGGTGCTGGAGAAGACTTTTGAGAGTTCCTTGGACAGCAAGGAGATCAAACCAGTCAATCTTAAAGGAAATCAACCCTGAATACTCATCAAAAGGACTGATGCTGAAGCTGAAGCTCCAATACTTTGGCCACTTGTGTGAGAACTGATTCATTGGAAAAGACCCCGATGCAGGGAAAGATTGAAGGCAATAGGCAAAGAGGGCAGTGGAGGGTGAGATGGTTGGATGGCATCACTGATTCAATGGACATGAACTTGGGCAAACCCTGAGAGATGGTGAGGACAGGGAGGCCTGGCATGCTACAGTCCATGGGGGTGCAAAGTCAGACACATTTTGGTGACTGAAAAACAACAACAACAACAATTTTTTTATTTCTTCTTTGATTTCTCCAGTAATCTATTGGTTATTTAGAAGCATACTGTTTAGTCTCCATGTATTTGTGTGTTTTTTACAGTTTTTTTGTTTCCTGTAATTGATATCTAGTCTCATAGCATTGTCAGAAAGATGCTTGAAAAATTTCAATTTTATTAAATTTACCAAAACTTGATTTTTGACCCAAGATGTAATCTATGCTGGAGAATGTTCCTTGTACTCTTGAGAGGAAAGTGTAGTTTTCTGCCTTTGAGTGAAGTGTCCTGAAGATACCAACTATGTCCATCTGATCTAATGTGTCATTTAAGGCTTGGGTTTCCTTGTTAATTTTCTGTCTTATTGATCTGTCCATTAGTGTAAGTGGGGTGTTAAAGTCCTCTACTATTATTGTGCTATTATTGATTTCCCCTTTCATGTCTGTTAGAGTTTGCCTTATGTATTGATATGCTCCCATGTTGGTGCATAAATATTTACAAATGTTATCCCTTCTCAGGTTGATCTCTTGATCATTTTGTAGTGTCCTTCCTTTTCTCTTTAATATCCTTTATTTTAACGTCTGTTTGTCTGATATGAGAATCGCTTCTCCAGGTTTCTTTTGATTTCCATGGGATATCTTTTTCCATTCTTTCACTTTCAATCTGTATGTATCTCTATGTCTGAAGTGGGTCCCTTATAGATAGCATATATAGGTCTTGTTTTTGTATCCTTTTAGCCAGTCTGTTTATTTTGGTTGGAGTACTTAATCCATTTACATTTAAAGTAATTATTAATATATATGTTCCTATTGGCATTTTCTTAATTGCTTTGGGTTTGTTTTGGTAGGTCTTTTTCTTCTCGTGTGTTTCTTACCTATAGAAGTCCTTTTAGCATTTGTCATGAAGCTGGTTTGATGGTGATTAATTGTCTTACCTTTTGATTCTCTGTAAAGTTTTTCTTTTTATGTCTCCATTAATTTTGAATGACATCCTTGCTGGGTAATCTTGATTCTAGAATTTTCCCTTTCATTACTTTAACTATATCTCACTGCTCCCTTCTGGCCTAGAGAGTTTCCGTTGAAAGAACAGCTATTAACCTTATAGGGTTTCTCTTGTATTTTGCTAGTTGCTTTTAGTATTTTTTCTTTGTGTTCAATTTTTGTTAGTTTGATTAATATGTGTCTCAATGTGTTTCTCCTTGGGTTTAACTCATGTGAGACTCTGCACTTCTTGGACTTGATTGACTATTTCTTTTTCCACATTAAGAAAGTTTTCAACTATAATCTCTTCAAAATTTTTCTGTACCTTTATTGTTTTTTTCTTCTTTTAGACCACTATAGCAAGTGCAGGTACATTTACTATTGTCCTAGAGGTCTCTGAGACTATCCTTAATTCTTTTTATTTTTTTTTCTTTATTCAACTCTTTAGCAGTTATTTCCACCATTCTATCTTCCACCTCACTTATTCATTGTTCTGCCTCAGTTATTCTGCTATTGATTCTTTATACAGTATTTTTAATTTCAGTAATTGTGTTGTTTGTCACTGTTTGCTTTCTCTTTATCTCTTGTAGGTCCTTGTTAAGTGTGTTAAATTATCCTTGCATTTTCTCTATTCTATTTTCAAAATTTTGGATCGTATTTACTATCTTTACTTTGAATTCTTTCTCGGGCAGTTTGCCTCTTTTCTCTTTGTTTATTTGGTCTTGTATGTATTTACCTTGTTCTTTCATTCACAAAATATTTCTCAACCTTTTCATTTTGTCAAGTTTTGCATGGATCTACATATTCCTTTCCAATTGTCAGGAACTCCAGCCAGTACTCACCTGGTTCTCAGCAAGATGCTCTGCATCTGAAGATGTATTTTTCATGCATGTGTGAAAGAGATGTACTCCACGTCCACCTATTCCTTCACTACTTTGACTCCTCTTTAAATGAGAAATATTTGAGAGGACATGTCCAGTATACAGTTAAAATGTGGGAAGGGATTTGAGGAAAAATCAAGGCTGGGAATATAGATTTCAAAAGACATCATAGCCAATAAGTGAAGCAATGTGAGAAATGAGATTCCTAAATATTCTGATGTTTAGATTAAGAAAAGAAACCTAGACAACATATTAAAAAGCAGAGACATTACTTTGTTGACAAAGGTCCCTACAGTCAAAGCTATGGTTTTTCCAGTGGTCATGTATGGATGTGAGAGTTGGACCATAAAGAAAGTTGATTGTCAAACAATTGATGCTAAAGTCAAGTAGGTCTTAGGAAGCATCACTATGAACAAAGATAATGGAGGTGATGGAATTCCAGTTGAGCTATTTCAAATCCTCAAAGATGATGCTGTGAAAGTGCTGCACTCAATATGCCAGCAAATTTGGAAAACTCAGCAGTGGCCACAGGACTGGAAAAGGTCAGTTTTCATTTCAATCCCAAAGAAAGGCAATGTCAAAGAATGTTCAAACTACCACACAATTGCACTCATCTTACACACTAACAAAGTAATATTCAAAATTCTCCAAGTTAGACTTCAATAGTACTTGAACCAAGAACTTCCAAATGTTCAAGTTGAATGTAGAAAAGGCAGAGGAACCAGAAATCAAATTGTAATATCTTTTAGATCATAGAAAAAGCAAAAGAATTCCAGGAAAACATCTACTTCTACTTAATTGACTACAGTAAAGCCTTTGACTGTGTGGATCACAATAAACTGTGGAAAATTCTTAAAGAGATTGGAATACCAGACCACCTGACCTGCCTCCTGAGAAACCTGTATGCAGGTCAAGAAGCAACAGTTAGAACTGGACATGGAAAAAGAGACTGGTTCCAAATTGGGAAAGGAGTATACCAAGGCTGAATATTGTCACTCTGCTTATTTAACTTATATGCAGGGTATATCATGCAAACTGCCAGACAGATGAAGCACAAGCTGGAATCAAGATTGCAGGGAGAAATATCAATAACCTCAGATATGCAGATGACACCACCCCTATGGCAGAAAGCGAATAGGAACTGAAGAGCCTCTTGATGAAATTGAAAGAAGGGAGTGAAAAACCTGGCTTAAAAATTCAACATTTAAAAAATTAAGATCATAGCATCTGGTCCATCACTTCATGTCGAATAGATGGGGAAACAATGGAAACCATGACAGACTTTATTTTCTTGGGCTCCAAAATCACTGCAGATGGTGACTGCAGCCATGAAATTAAAAGATGTTTGCTCCTTGGAAGAAAAGCTAAGACAAATCTAGACAACATATTAAAAAGCAGAAACATTGCTGACAAAGGTCCTTATAGTCAAAGCTATGGTTTTTCCATTAGTCATGTATGGATGTGAGAGTTGGGCTCTAAAGAAAGCTGAGTGCCAAAGAATTGATGCTTTTGAACTGTGGTGTTGGAGAAGACTCTTGAGAGTCCCTTGGACTGCAAGATCAAACCAATCAATTCTAGGGGAAATTAGTCCTGAATATTCATTGGAAGGACTGATGCTGAGGCTGAAACTCCAATACTTTGGCCACCCAGTGTAAAGAACTGACTCTTGGAAAAGACCTTTATGCTGGACAAGATTGACAGCAGGAGAAGAAGGGGATGGCAGAGGATGGGATGGTTGGATGGGAACACCAACTGGATGGATATGAGTTTGAGCAAGCTCCGGGAGTTGGTGAAGGACAGGGAAGTATGATGCTCTGCAGTCCATGGAATCACAAAGAGTCAGACACAATTGAATGACTTAAATATTGATCTGATCTTAAATATTCTGATCTAATTGAGTATACCATTTTCCAAAATGGTCTCTGTTGTTTTGTCCTTTAGAGAAAGCAATAGGATTCCATAAAACTTTTTTCTTTACTTTAAAAATTGCATAAGTCAATCTCAATATCACCATATAATATAAAGCTTTTCAATATCGCCATATAGTATAAAGCTATTTTTGTTTTCACACTCTTCAAGATGCTGTAGACATCTGTGTGCCCTTCTTGAATGTTTATTGAAGAACCAACTTCCATCTCAAAGAAAGGCAGGAAAAACAAACAATTGCTATTAGAAATCTGCAACCAGTTTTTACCTAAGTGATGTTCAAACTAGGAGTTATTTTGAAAAATTATGTAAAAGGAACCTTTGTAAGATAAGTACCAATATATTATTGTGGACAGCTATAGAATAATCTGAATATCATTTAGACACAAAGCTAAGAGAGCTATTTGGTAATGTAAATTTTACAAGATTGAAGTACTTTGTAATGCTGAAGATTTTGTTGTTTTCAGGGATAAAATATAAGACAGAATCTGATATGAATTCATTGGCTGTGATACCAAGCAGAACCCTGTGGGGCTCCTGGGCATTGAAACCTTTCTTTGTCCTTCATTTCTTAGTTATAGGAAATATGCTTTATTCGGCCCCTCTGACCTTCCCTGAATTCCAAGAAGCAAGTTCAAACAGTTGCTAATTAGAGAAAGGAGAGGATGCAGAGACAAGGGAGGAGCAATCAAGAAAACAATAGTGCAGCCTTGGAGCAGATTCCTTGTTCCTCCTCAAACGATACACACAACAATATCCTTGACCTGTTTTGCAGACACTGAAATCCCCATTAGGTGGAAGAAGTTAACTATATGCTGGGCACAAGCATGTAGACCCCAGGCTGGTTGGAACCAGAAGGTTGATGATGGTGATGCCCACTTAACCTCACCACCAACCAATCAAAAGAATGTCCACACTCTGATCATGCCCTCTCCTTTGAACTGTTACTATAAACCCCCTTACTATCCCCTCCTAGTTGGGACATAGCATTTTGACAGCATATTAGCCTGCTGTAGCCTCCTTTGTCTGGCAAAGCAATAACGCCATTCTTTTCTACTTCACCCAAAACTGTCTCCAAGATTTCATTCAGTGTTGGGGTGCAGAGGCTGGATATGGTTTCAGATAGTCATTAGGCGCCTAGACTGACTCTGAATCAAGCAGCAAAAATGTGTGGGCATGAGATTTGTACCATATTGCAGGAGAGGCAGAAATATAGAAGTGGGCTTGACTTAGCTCATGGTCTACATTGTCAATGTCCTTCACACAGACAACGTGCTTGGGAGGAAATATGCTGAACTGGTCTACTGATTGTCATTTCACTTTGACACTGATTTGCACAAGGATTAAGTTACTTCTAAAAAATGTACCAAAATATGAGGGCTTAATATCAAGACCAAAATTTGGTCCTCCTTCACTCCAAACCCCATACTTTCTCTTCTTGAACACAGTATTTTGAATGAAGTCATTTTAGGTGTGTAGGTGTGTTATTCATATCCCTCGGTATTGTGTAAGGGTGGGGGGCTTCCCAGGTGGCTCTAGTGGTAAAGAACCTGCCTGCCAATGCAGGAGGTGGGTATGGCAACCCACTCCAGTATTCTTGCCTGGAGACTCCCATAGATGGAAGAGCCTGACAGGCTATAGTCCACAGGGTTGCAAAGAGTCAGAAATGACTGAAGCAACATAGGACGCACACACATTGTGTCAGGGTTGTGTTTCTCTCTCTTTCTTTCTCCTTAGTGTTTTGAAACATCTCAGATAGTCATTTGTCTCCAATCTCCCTTTTGTTTATGATAATGGAAATGCCTTCCTTCTCTCTCCTGGTTTTTACTAGAGAAGCTGTTCAAAGTGACTCAGTTTTTCCAGTCAGCTGTGGTTCCTGCCTAATGCTGGGGGAGTGAAGGACCCACAGCATACATTCCTTTAAAACACACCAGAAGGTGTCTATTTCTGACGAGAATCAGGGAACCTTGTCATGTCTGGAACCCTCACGCTGACTCAATTCACACACAACCCTCTCACCCAGTATTTTATCTCGTTTGCCTCATTGTGTTCTGATTGAACATCATCATTTTCAAAGGGGTTGCTATCACTGTCTCTGTGAGTAAATGGGAGGTGAATACCCTTGGGATCTTTGCTCATGAACAAAAACTCTCTTTTATTTTACCAGAAGAAGAAACTTGGCTAGTGAAGAAACCCACGAGAGATTAGAATTTAAGGCAAGACAATTTAAAGTCTGCCTAAAGCATTTTTTTAAATTCAAAGGTGAATGATAGGAAAGGGAGAAGCTGAGAAAGAGCATGATCTAGAGAGGAAATGAATATGTACTGAGTGGCTGTTATACATCTGGTATAGAAGCTTTTTTTAAACTGAGGTATAGTTGATTTACAATGTTGTGTTAATTTCTGCTGTATAGCAAAGTGATCAGTTATACATATGTGTATACACATTCTTTCTTTATATTCTTTCCCATCACGGTTTATCATAGGACATTGAATATAGTTCTCTGTGCTGTTATCCGTCCTACATATAATGGTTTGCATCTGCTAACCCAGATTTCCAGTCCATCCCTTCCCCACTTCCCTCTCTCTCTCCTTGGCAATCATGGGTCTGTTTCCTTTATCCTTGAGTCTGTTTCATAGATAGCTTCATTTGTATCATATTTTACATCCTACATATAACTGATATCATACAGTATTTGTCTTTCTCTTTCTGACTGACTTCACTTAGTATGATCATCTCCAGTTGCATCCATGTTGCTGCAAATAGCATTTCACAGAAGCTTTTCCACTCATAACTGTTCAATTCATAGACTCTCATTTTGTGAATGAAATTGTGCTGCAATTAAAAGCACCTACCACCAATGGACACATGTAGGTCATTTTTGGTTATTATGTTTTATGAGTCATAGACAGGAAGTCTGCTGTGCATGTTAGTCTCTCATTATCATGAACACCCCCATTCTGGTAGATAAGCACAAAATAAGTGCCAAAATGAAAAGACATGATGGGATGAAAAGTAGATACAATTTTTATAAATTAAAAGTGATAAGGAAATGGTTGAGTATTACAGAAGAGTATGGTATGACTCATTTTTCAATGAATCCAGAGCACATATTGCAAATCATGAAACACTTGAAGGAAGGCCATGTCTGTACCACTGAAATTAATAGAAAAGAGATAAGAAAAACTGATTGAAGAAATGAAACAGCTTGTGAGTGTGGGATTCCAGAAATTGTTTTTGAGTTTGACCATATTTCATACCATACCAATGAAATAATCATTTCTTGAGATAAGATCTGAAGATTGTTTGCTTTTTGTTGTTGTTCAGCAGCTAAGTCATGTCCAAGTTGGTTAATTTTACTTTGTATTAATTTTACTTTCCCAGTGACTCTATTCTGCAGCCAGTGTGAACCCCTGGGTTAGGATGTCAGAAGGAAGGCAATGGGTTTGTAAATGAAAAGGCTTTAAAAAATTGGGTGTGCTGGTTTTATACATTTAGGATGATTGCCTCAAGCTGGTGGAGATTCCACAGACTCAAAGCTTTTTCAAAGGTTCCAAATTAAAACTAGTGATGAGGCAGTAAATGTTATATACAAACTGCCGTATACTAGGAAATCCACTTTCACTTGTGCAAAGATCATTGAGAAAGTGTCTGGCCTTATTCACACATTTCATATTAATGAAACAATCAGGTTTTGAAAAATATTTCTAAATAAGTGCATATCAGCAAAGAGGATAAGATTATGTTTAGTTTTAAGTCATTTTAAGGAAATGCATTAGGACCACAAGCTAAAAGAATGGGTCCCCTTTGGATTTTAAACACACTGGCTTAAGATCAAGCTTTTGAAAACTAATCCTTTGCAAGGAAAGGAACTTCTGCCTATTTCTAGTATTTTCTCATAGATTATTTAATTTAATCCGCAAAACAACTCTGTAAGATTGGTATTATGTTTCCAATTTTGATATGTGAGTTAACCAAATCCATAAGAATATAAAACAACTTGACTCATGTCATGTGGCTGGTAAGGAATTTCAATCAACTTTTGTCTTGAAAAAAAAAAAGCCAAAGCTAAGAATCATTCTGATACACAGTGATGTCTCTCATAAAACACATACCTGAGGAATATTTGGAATTTTCATATAGTTTGTGAAAAATGATTTTAAAATGTTCAGTATAGCCCATGAAGTTCTAAAATGAATTTCCTTACAAACACGTTTAGACTATTGAGTATCTTCATTCCAGTGTCTTGCTCCAGCTCTGGCTGATGATGGGCAAAGCTATTCATGTTTATGGTTCTTAGTATATGTTGGTGACTTGCAAATATATACTTAAGCAAAGATGGAAGTTAGTTTCTTATTAGACACCGCTATCTGGATAATACATCAGAAAAATCAAATAATAGATTCCAAACTGAGCTAATTTTTGCTCAGAGGTCTTCTTCTGTAGCTGATGCTACTCACTAGTTGTAAGAGTGAGAAACCTGGAACTCACCCTGGGAGGCCCCTATTCCTTTGTCTCCACATCCAATAAGGCATTTCATAAGTATTACTTCCTTCATCTCTCTCGTATTAACTCTGTTTCAGAACCAGTTTTCAAGGCCGAGTTCTCATCAGCCTTGCCAAGACTCCTGCAATAGTTTCCTGGTCTCCAGCCTCACCTCATCTGATCCATGCTCTACTCTGCCAGTATGATGATCTAACAGCAAGTGCCATCCTGCCCATATCCTTGTCTTGTTATGAATTTGGACTAGGTTCCCATTCCAAGAATCGGCCACAAATGTCAGGTACCGACCATGGTTAATCGAAAGTCTTCCCCAAAGAGGTTTTGGAAGGATCTTGATATTCACAGAAATTAAGGAAAAGCTGACTGACAGGATCCTGGTCGGTGCCTTCTGGTCAGTTGTGAGGGTGTTAGCATCTGAGTAACTCATACCAGTGACCCCACTGAATGAGGGGCTCAGTTTACGTCCCATAAGACCTCTAGGAAGCAGTAGGATGAAGACCTGGGATGATCACTTAAACCAGGAGCCCATGGCCTGGAGGAAGAGCAGATACCCAAAGGAAAGCGTGTGATGCTACTTAAAAAAAAATTTGAGCATGAGTGAAAATATGTAACAACTGATTCATACTCCTTTTCATTTTTAAAATGAAGTCTAAACTTAGTGTGTCCTTGTCATTCAAGGTACAAAATTATCTGAACCTTATCAGTTTTTCAAATATGTCACTTATTTTATTCTGCTTCTTAGTCTAGAATTCCATCTGCTTTACATGGCAAATATCCTACTTATTCTTTATTATTAAAGTATGATTGATTTAAAATGTGTTAATTTCTGCTGTACAGCAAAGTGATTCAGTTATACACATGTATACATTCTTTTTTTTCAATATATTTTATTACATTATGGTATATCCCAGAATATAGTTTCCTGTGCTACACAGTAGAACTTTGTTGTTCATCCATTCCATGTATAATAGTTTGCATCTACTAACCCCAAATTCCCAATGCATTTTTACAGCTCAACTGAAATGTCATTTCCACAGTAATGTTTTTCCTAGTTCCAGCAGGATGGGTTGGCCACTGTGTGCTCTCATTAAACCCTCTGAATGCCCCTGTAATAACTCTAATCAAGGCTCCTTGCAATGCTTTCTTGACAAGCTGGCTTTTCTGGCTAGACTGGGTTATTCTGTAAGAATTAAGATTAAGTTTTATTAATCTATGCCTCCTCCAAATGTGCCTGGATTATGTTGTTGTTGTTTAGTCACTCAGTCATGTCTGACTGTTTGCAACCCCATGGACTGTAGCCCGCCAGGCTCTTCTCCTTGGAATTTTCCAGGCAAGAGTACTGGAGTGGATCCCCTTCTCCAGGGGATCACCCAACCCAGGGATCAAGCCCAGGTCTCCTACATTGCAGGTGGAATCTTTAGCTGCATATACATACATGCTGGAGTATGTATATATGTATGCATACATATAATATATATTTATATATATATTTTGAGTAAAATAATGAGTAAATAGAACTGTCTTTTTTCAAAACATTGTGCTGTAAAATGCTAAGAGAATTAGATGACAGGCCTATTACTTTCAAGTGTTTCTTGTGGAAAAAAACATTAATTAAAAGTTTTTTATTAGCTCTAGAGGAGAGCTATTTGCTTTTCAAGTTGTTTCCTGTTTAAATATATTGAAATTAGTTTTGATGTGAAATGAAATTTTGTTCTTACTTATATGCACACTTATTTCTCTAATAACTTTTCTTCTGTTAGCTTTTTCTCTGCTGTAGTCTTTTGTGATCTTCTATGCCTTCAGGCATTGTCCTTCATGTTTATTTATTTATTTGGTTTCTTTTTGGGTCTTGTATTTATGAGGTTTCAAAGCCTCCTCCCCTGTTTATATCAAGGCAAAGACAGGGCTGCATAAGCCCTGTAGGAGGTCCTTGAACCAGAGCGGAGATCAGATGGGAGGAAAATAGGGCCTTGGTCAGGGCCTGTCTTTTCCTTCCAAGCCCAAATTGGATGCATCCTCTCAGCCCATTAGAGTCTGCTTTGATGATTATTGGTCTAAACCAAATACTCTCCTGAGGCTATCTTCATCTTCAAATGCATGCTACATAAATAGTTGTGTGTGCAATTCTATGTTGGAAAATTTTTTTTAAATGGAATAAAATGTTGAAATTACCATTTCAAAAAATTAAAACAGACAAACAAACAAAAACAAAACAAAGGAAAAGTAAAACCAAAGTACCTGTTTAATTATTGTGAGAGGTGAGAAGGTTTTGAGGCAAACCGCTTCTTGCTCGGAACTGGGCCCAGCATCCTGAACTATCACCAGCTGGGGAGCTATTATATGATCCTCTTTTCCATTTCATGGATCTACTAAATTTTGACTTTTTTTCAACTTTCTCAACAATGTGCAATTAGAGACAAAGTCTGCACAAACTTCCTCAGAGGAGTGGCTTTCACTTGAGTGTTTTCACAGTGTACCTGTGTGTGTGTGTGCTCAGTCACTTCAGTTGTGTCTGACCCTGTGACCCCATGGACTATAGCCAGCCAGGTTCCTCAGTCTATGGGATTCTCCAGGCAGGATTACTGGAGTGGAATGCCATGCCCTCCTCCAGGGGATCTTCCTGAACCAGGGATCAGACCCATGTACATACACAGACATATATTAGAGTTACAATGTGTAAAATCTTCCAGGGCTCCTTAGCAGCCTAATCCAAACACAACTACACATTGTAGGCAGAGGTTTTATCTCTCACTGAAATTCTTTATTATAAAATTTGAGATAACTCAGTGAAGTAGAAATAAGGAGAATGTAGCTTCAAACTATTACTGACGGCCCAGTGTGTGAAGATGAGCACATCCATTTTCCTCAAACCTGACATCCCCACTGGTCCATCCCACCACATCATTAGATCATCCTAGATCTCTCATGCAGGTGAAGGGACCAAGTCCCAGACCCTCAAAGCTGACTTGGTAATTCTTAATTCACCTCATCAAAGAGCACTTACTCCTGCAGGACATTTTTGCAGCCTCCATAATTTGAAGACAGAAATCTCTAATGTTGGAAGTTAAGCTGATAAAATAAACTATTTTCAACAAGCCCACCTTCCTGTTCTCTCTCTTTCTCTCTCTCTCTCCCAACTGCCTATTTAAATATATCTAAATCTTCCAATTGTAGTACTACCCCTTTATCCACAGGGCATGCATTCAAAAATCCCCAGTTAATGCCTGAAATCTTAGATACTACCAACCATATATGAATAACACTAAGCTTTTTTCCGATACAAATATGCCTATGGTAAAGTTTCATTTATAAGTTGGGCACAGTAAGAGAATATCTGAACTGCCAGCATCACTACTCTAGTGCTTCAGGGACGTGAGCATTAAGTAAGATAAGAGTTCCTTGAACATAAGGACTGAGATGCCCCAGCAGTCAATCTGATAACTGAGATGGCCAATATGTGATGACAGGTGGGTAGCACATAGTACATGGGCACCAGACAGAGGGATGATTAGTGTAGTGGGTGGGATGAAACTAGACAGCGTGGGATTTCACTACTCTGTTCCAAACAGTGCGTGATTTTTAAAAGGAATGAGATAGTGCCATTTGCGGAGATGTGGTTGGACCTAGAGATTGTCAAACAGAGTGAAGTAAGTCAAAAAGAGAAAAACAAATACTGTATAATATTTCTTATTAATGTGGAATCTAGAAAAATGGTAGAGATGAACAAACTTGCAAAGCAGAAACAGAGACGGAAGTAGAGAACAAAAATATGGATACGAAGGGGGGAAGAGGGAGTTGGATGAATTGGGAGATTGGGACTGACACATATACATTATTATGTATAAAATAGATAACCAGTGAGAACATGCCGGAGAGCAGGGAACTCTCTTCAGTGTTCTGTGGTGACCTAAATGGGAAGGAAATCCAAAAAAAAGGGGGCTACGTATATGTATGACTGATCCACTTTGCCGCACAGCAAGAAGCTAATAAAACATTGTAAAGGAACTGCACTCTAATAAAAATTAATAACGTAAAAAAATTGCTTATGTGTGGAATTTTCCACTTATTTTTTTCAAACAACACTGGATCATAGGGAACTGAAACCACAGAAGGGGAAACTGTGAATCAGATGGATGATTGGATAAACATGGTTAAAATTTCCAGTGTCCAGTCAATCTTCACAGCATCTAGCTAAGACCTAGTGTTAAGTAACATATTTGATTAACTTCATTCTTTCCAAGAAAACATCTAAAGATGCTGATTCCCTTCATTGTTCTTTTGTAGCAATGGTAGGAAAAAAATCACAAGAAGAGGGAATGCAGTACTTTTCTTCTCATCTGAAATAAAGCCCACCCAAGGATAATGGTCATGTAGCAGAAGAGTGTGGTATGGTGGGCTCCGACCTTTCTAGTTATGCAAATCCTACATCCAATTTTTTGAAAAGCTATCCCAATATTTATGTATTGCTGTTATTGGTTACTATCTCAAAGAAGTCATTTATTGGAAATTCATCTGATCAACCTTCATGTAAATCCAAATCGCAAGTAAACATGATCATTTCACTTTCTTTTTCTGATTTCTTGTTGGTTGTTTTAAAATGTTCGTAATGTTTCAATCAGGGTTCATAGAGAGCATCATTACTGACACTTTTGGCCAGATAATTCTTTGTTGTGAGCTTTGTCCTGTGCATTCTAGGAAGCTCTGCAGCATCCCTAGCCACCATTCACTAGATCCCTGTGGTCCAGACAACCAAAACAATCTCTGATCTAAAAAATAAAGTCTCTGGACATGGCTAAATTTCTGTTGGAAGGTAAAGTCATCCCTTGTTGAAAACTGCTAGTCTAAAGAAATTTATTAGTTGTAGAATTTATGTCAAGTATGTCACTTTCAATGTGAAGTTTCTTTGCAGGAATATTTGAAAGCTTTTGTCAATTTCTAGACCATAAATTGATTGAAGTGAGATAGTATAATTAGTAGATACACTTGAACTGCAATATTTAACCATGTGCTGGAAACAAATAAGTTAGGGCACCGCTGTCAATCCCTCCCAACTGCAGGGCTCCCACCCTCACCTCAGGATAAAAGTAATGTCTATGTGGGTATCAGAGATAACCCATCAAAGAACAAGGAGAGGTACTGATACATAAACTCTGCCATGCATTATTTAAAGACTGCTCCTGGGTTACAGAGAAGGTGTTTATTGTCAGCTCTCTTGGATTGGGGTGGGGAAGGGGTGGGGAAGGGGTGGGTTCTGGTCAGTAAATCATAGTGCTGCAATTTCAGCCAGCTTGTCCTAAGATGGTAAGCTGTGCAGATGGTAATATGTGTAGAATCACAATAGTGTCTGCTGCAATCCTGCTCATGGACTGAAGTCATTGAATGAGAAAGGGGTTGAATATGCATCGGAACAAAGAGATAAGTGAAGGACGAAGAGAAATGGTGGCAGATTTAAGCATCACAGGTGGAAGGAGTGTTTGGGGACAGGATGACACCTCATCTTCTGAATCTGGAAAGAAGATGAGAAGGATGGCTGCAGATGGACATGGGCATATGTATTTGATGACAGGAAGGCATAGGGCTGACATTTACTGTCTTTGTCTCCTTGGTAACCTCTGAGAGAACATCTTCCCTGGAAAGTGATGATCTCTAAGAAGTTAAGAAATCAATAGCTATTACAGGAGCAAGTTAAAGATATATGAGCAGCATCTAAGAGCTTCAGTTCAGTTCAGTTCAGTTGCTCAGTCGTGTCCGACTCTTTGCAACCCCATGAATTGCAGCACAGCACGCCAGGCCTCCCTGTCCCTCACCAGCTCCCGGAGTTTACCCAAACTCATGCCCATTGAGTCGGTATCTAAGAGCTTAGCTGAGACAAAAATCCAAAAATTTGTGGTGGCACCAAGACTGTGGTGGATCATCTCCAATAGTACCTAAGAGACATTATACAAGCACAGAAAATGAAAATGGTAGGACTCATATATTTGTGAAATAAATGTTTATTGAGTGCCCAATGTGTGTCAAGAACTAAGGGCTAAAGATAAAACAGTTGACAGACAAATTACACAAAATTCTATGATTTTACATAGCTTTCTGGAGGGGAAATATAGAAAGCAAATAAGATTGATGAATACAATTATAGTGTGTTAGGGTGAGCTGGGGTTGGAGATGGGGTCATTTTAGATAGCAAATGTGGACCAGGACTCTCAGAGAAGGTGTCATTTGAAGAAAGACTTTAAAGAGGTAAGAAATGAAGTCTTGGGGATTCAGGGAAGCATGGTGCAAGCAGAAGGAGCAGCAAGTGCCAGGGTCCTAAGATAGGAGAGTGCACGGCATGGTGAACAAGGGCAAAGTTAACGTGATGGCTGGACCAATATGAGCGAGGAGTGAACTGGTTTAAATTGAGGCCAGAGAGATACCAAAGCTGGAGGTCCACATTGTAGTGTATGGCTTTTAGGTTGGTTTAATGCTGAGAATATTGAGGAAAGACTGTTTGAGAGGACCAGGGAGGAAAAGGATTGAGGATATTATAAAAACATATTTTAAATGACCATAGAAAAGGAGAGGAAGTGAGTCCAAGATGATGTCCAAGAAGAAGATAAATTGGGGGTCTGATGAAAAATGGGATAAGAAGCAGGGGAGAATGAAGTTCAGTTGGCCAACCAGGTGGCTTCAGTTCAGTTCAGTCACTCAGTCATGTCCGACTCTTTGCGACTCCATGGACTGCAGCATGCCAGGCTTCCCTGTCCATCACCAACTCCCACAGCTTACTCAAACTGATATTCACTGATTCAGTGATGACATCCAACCATCTCATTCTCTGTCACCCCCTTCTCAGTGAAAGTGCAGGATTTAAAGGACGAGAGAGTTCTTAGGTGGAGAATATACTTTTGAATGATAATTAACACTTATTTAGCATGAATGCTAATAAGTTGTAAACAGTGCGAATAAGCTGTAAACAACAATATTGCATAGCAACCTGGAATGTTAGGTCCATGAATCAGTATAAATTGGAAGTGGTCAGACAGGAGATGGCAAGGGTGAACATTGACATTTTAGGAATCAGCGAACTAAAATGGACTGGAATGGGTGAATTTAACTCAGATGACCATTATATCTACTACTGTAGGCAAGAATCCCTTAGAAGAAACAGAGTAGCCATCATAGTCAAAAAAGAGTCCAAAATGCAGTACTTGGATGCAATCTCAAAAACAACAGAATGATTTCTGTTTGTTTCCAAGGCAAACCATTCAATATCACAGTAATCCAAGTCTATGCCCCAACCACTAATGTTGAAGAAGCTGAAGTTGAACGGTTCTATCAAGATCTACAAGACCTTCTAGAACTAACACACAGAAAAGATGTCCTTTTCATTATAGGGGACTGGAATGTAAAAGTAGGAAGTCAAGAAACAGCTGGAGTAATAGGCAAGTTTGGCCTTGGAGTACAGAATGAAGCAGGGCAAAGGCTAATAGAGTTTTGTCAAAAGAACGCACTGGTCATAGCAAACACCCTCTTCCAACAACACAAGAGAAGACTCTACACATGGACATTACCAGAGGGTCAATACTGAAATAAGGTTCGTTATATTCTTTGCAGCCAAAGATGGAGAAGCTCTAAACAGTCAGCAAAAACAGGACTGGGAGCTGACTGTGGCTCAGATCATGGATCCCTTATTGCCAAATTCAGACTTAAATTGAAGAAAGTAGGGAAAACCACTAGACCATTCAAGTATGACCTAAATCAAACCCCTTATGATTATACAGTGTAAGTGACAAACAGATTCAAGGCATTAGATCTGATAGACAGAGTGCCTGAAGAACTATGGACGGAGATTTGTGACATTGTACAGGAGGCAGTGATCAAGACCATTTCCAAGAAAAAGGAATGCAAAAAGGTTAAATGGTTGTCTGAGGAGACCTTACAAATAGCTGAGAAAAGAAGAGAAGTGAAAGGCAAAGAGAAAAGGAAAGATATACCATCTGAATGCAGAGCTCCAAAGAATAGCAAGGAGAGGTAAGAAAGCCCTTCTACGTGAACAATGTAAGAAATAGAGGAGAACAATGTAAAGAAATAGAGGAAAACAATAGACTGGGAAAGACTAGAGATCTCTTCATGAAAATTAGTGATACCAAGGGAACATTTCATGCAAAGATGGGCTCAATAAAGGACAGAAATTGTATAGACCTAACAGAAGTAGAAGATATTAAGAGGTGACAAGAATATACAGAAGAACTATACAAAGAATATCTTAATGACCCAAATAACCACGATGGTGTGATCATTCACCTAGAGCCAGACATCCTGGAGTGTGAAGTCAAGTGGGCCTTAAGAAGCATCACTATGAACAAAGCTAGTGGAGGTGAGGGAATTCCAGTTGAGCTATTTCAAATCCTAAAAGATGATGCTGTGAAAGTGCTGCACTCAATATGCCAGCAAATTTGGAAAACTCAGCAGTGGCTACAGGACTGGAAAAGGTCAGTTTTCATTCCAATCCCAAAGAAAGGCAATGCCAAAGAATGCTCAAACTACCGCACAATTGCACTCATTTCACACGCTAGCAAAGTAATGCTCAAAATTCTCCAAGCCAGGCTTCAGCAATACGTGAACCGTGAACTTCCAGATGTTCAAGCTGGTTTTAGAAAAGGCAGAGGGACCAGAGATCATTGTCAACATCTGCTGGATCATTGAAAAAGCAAGAGAGTTCCAGAAAAACATCTATTTCTGCTTTATTGGCTATGCCAAAGCCTTTGACTGTGTGGATCACAATAAACTGTGGAAAATTCTGAAAGAGATGGGAATACCAGACCACTTGATCTGCCTCTTGAGAAATCTGTATGTAGGTCAGGAAGCAACAGTTAGAACTGGACGTGGAACAACAGACTGGTTCCAAATAGGAAAAGGAGTACGTCAAGGCTGTATATTGTCACCCTGCTTATTTAACTTATATGCAGAGTACATCACGAGAAATGCTGGGCTGAGGAAGCACAAGCTGGAATAAAGATTGCTGGGAGAAATATTGATAACCTCAGATATGCAGATGACACCACCCTTATGGCAGAAAACTGAAGAGGAACTGAAGAGCGTCTTGAAGAAAGTGAAAGAGGAATGTAAAATAGTTGGCTTAAAACTCAACATTCAGAAAACTAAGATCATGGCATCTGGTCCCATCACTTCATGAAAAATAGATGGGGAAAGAGTGGAAAGAGTGACAGACTTTATTTTATTGAGCTCCAAAATCACTGCAGAGAGTGACTTAAGCCATGGAATTAAAAGACGCTTGCTCCTTGGAAGGAAAGTTATGACCAACCTAGACAGTATATTAAAAAGCAGCAAAGTTACTTTGCTGACAAATGTCCATCTAGTCAAAGCTATGGTTTTTCCAGTATTCATATATGGATATAAGAGTTGAACATAAAGAAAGCTGAGCACCAAAGAATTGATGCTTTTGAACTATGGTGTTCGAGAAGACTCTTGAGAGTTCCTTGGACACCAAGGAGATCAAACTAGTCAATTCTAAAGGAAATCAGCCCTGAATATTTATTGGAAGAACTGCTGAAGCTGAAGCTCCTATACCCTGGCCACCTGTTATGAAGAACTGACTCACTGGAAAAGACCCTGATGCTGGGAAAGATTGAAGGTGGGAGGAGAAGGGGACGACAGAGGATGAGATGGTTGGATGCCATCACTGATTCATGAACATGAGTTTGAGCAGTCTTCGGGAGTTAGTGATGGACAGGGAAGGCTGGCGTGCTGCAGTCCATGGGTTTGCAAAGAGTAGGACATGACTGAGTGACTGAACAAGCATGAATCATGTGCTAAGGACTTTTATGTATTATCTCATTTAAATTTCGCAGCCACCTAGTATGGGAATAAATTTTGTTATTTAAATGTTGCAGCTGATGAAATTGAAGCATAGAGAGACTAAGCCACTTTCTCAAAGATGTGTTGCTAATCATTGGTGAAACTAAAATTTGATTTCCTTAAGTCTCTCTGGCTCCTGTTCTTGACAAGTTCATTGTACAGGGCTAAATGCTGTGAAGGATTCAGGTGTGATGATATGGACTCAGGCCAATGAGAATCAAGGTTAGAGAGGATTGAATGGGGCTGGAAATGGCACTTTGCGGGACTTTAGTGACTCAGTGGGTGGCAAGGAATCAGAGGCAGCAGAATTAGGATTGCACAGGTAGGACTATGGATATCGACACCAAGGTGATGTTAAATTAAAACAACAAAAGATAAAGACTTGCGCTAGTTTACAGCCTGTGAGAAAATGTGCCAAAGAAAGGGAAACAATGAAGATAAAATTATGAGCTAAATAATTTACAGAGCAAGGTTGGGGAATACGTTTGATATGTTGGAGTTATGGATTAACTTTGGAGGGAAAGACACTCATTTTATAGGAAAATAACTGAGGACCAGAGAAGCAAATCATGAACCCAAGATCATAAAGCCAATTAAATCGTAGCTCGGGGACAAGGGTCCAGGTTTTCTGATCTTCAGGACAAGTCCTTTCCACTAGGCAACCTAGACACTCTTGCTGAATCATTGTCTGCTGGTTATTTATCTCCAATCCAAAGGAAGATATTATAGTTAATGAGTAAATACAGTATAGCAAAACCCACAGCTTTACAGAAACATGAAAGTTATCTTGACCTTTGAGTTTCCTTCACATCTCTTCCCTCCCCCACCCTGACCCCAACAGTTCCTTAGCTCAGAGCACTGACTTTTCTTGACTATAAACCGCCTTTCAGATATTGCAGATCCCTGCATTGATGTCAAGCAGAAATTCAGGTAGAGAAAACTAAGGTCACCTTCAGGGAATTTCTAGCTAAACTAGGCTCCACTAAGTTTTGAAATCAAAATGCTTCTGGTAGGTGAATGCTGTACGGATGTGATATCAAGCCAGTGTGTGACTGGGCATTTGTTATTGATATGACAGAGCCGAGCAGGCAGTCTCAGGAGAGTCTGGATTTTAGTGGCAGTGCAAGTAGGTGAGATGAATAATTGTGTTTTTGACTTTTGAATTTCCTACACCCTGCCAGTAGTCACTGAAGCCAAAATTTGGGCCATGTGTATTCCAGAGAGGTTTTTGATTTAAGAATCTAGGTTATTTTGGAGGCAAGCACTATTCAATGTATCATCTACACCTAAGATTTTATGTATTTATTTTTATGGCCATGGATGTTTTTCCTGTGATATGAAATATACAATTTTAATGTTGGGGGAATGACAGTGGTCTATTGCTAACATGCACGTTATCTTTGGCAAACGTTGAAATTCTTGATTAATGTTTAACTACAAGAAATACACTCAGTTCAAGTAAAGGATCAGTTTCAGGATTCGGGCTGAGTTATCTTGATGATTAGAACTTAGGCTCCAAGGAGAAGCCCCAAGGCCAAGGATATTGAACATAACAACAAGGCCTTGCTGACCTCTGGAGAATGTGGACCGGATATAAGATCTTAATCCTTGCTTATCTCACCACAGAAATTTGGATGGAGAGACAGCATTTATCACAAGGAGAAGTGGACCCAGGAGCTGAGTTCATGAGGAATCACACCACTTCGGAAGGTGCTCGATTCAAAAGAGCCATTTTTGAAGGGCAATACTGTAGAAGCTTTGGTTGTTGTGAAGACAGAGACGATGGCTGTGTGACTCAGTTCTATGAGGCAAATGCATTGTGTTACTGTGATAAATTCTGTGAAAGGGAAAATTCTGATTGCTGTCCTGATTACAAGTCCTTTTGCCATGAAGAAAAGGAATGGCCTCCTCACACAAAGCCTTGGTACCCAGAAGGTAGGATTTGGGAATGTGTTCAAGCATTATCCTAGTTCATAACAAGATCTGGCCAACTGTCTTTCTCTTTCCTTCCTTCCTGCCTCCAACTCTCTTTCTCTTCCCTCTTTCCTTCCTTCCCTCCCTACCTCTCTCTCTCCTTTCTTTCCTCCCTTCCTTTCTTAAGTTGAAATGAAAAAATGAATAAATACTTTGATCACCAGGTTACATTACTCTGGACTGTTAACACGCTCTGATTCAGATGCTGGTAACTCCATCAGCCTAGCACCTTCAGCAAAGTCCTGGTGTGACAGCCGTGAAGGCTGATTTCGATTCTGGTTTGAACAGTCACTCAACTTATAAAAAGTCACTTAAAATTCTTTCTTTGTAAAATGTCTTGGCAAAAAACAGCCTCTCGTGCTTTTTTTGAGTGTAACCTCAGAGAATCACATCAAAGTCACAAGATTGATCCTCTGCAGATGTGTGTAACATTTTACTTATTGTCTCATGAGTGGCATTAGAACCTGTGTTACAGCAATGCCATTTAAGCCAATGCAGGAGCATAATAAAGGTGGCCACCCTCCCTGCCTAAGTAATACCAAGGAGATTCTCCCTGTGTATTTTTGTTCATTTTGCCGATCAGGGATTTTAAACTGGGAAAAACAAAACAGTGCTCCATACAGAGTAGTTTTAAAAGTCTAAGACTGAATGAATAAATACAAATAGTGGGTTGGTCAAAAAGTTAATCGGGGTTTTTCTGTTACATTGTATAGAGCAACCTGAATGAATATTTTGGTCAACTCAATAATTCATAAGGAGAATGGTGTTATTTACTCTATTGGTTTAATTATAGTAGAATGATTGTAGGTTCTGAGCAATCAATATATCTAAAGTTTGCAAAAAACACAGAACAAAACTCTACTGCTCCACTTTTTATAAGGCAAAATTCAGGTTTCCTCAAAGCTCTGCCACATAATTATAAGTAGGTGATGGTGAGTGTAAATGACAATTAGAAGACAGTGCAGGACAAATTAGGATTTGTATCCTTACAGCAAAATCCAGATGCTGACTTTTGCTTTCATTTGCAATAGTGTCATCTTGTTTGTAAAACACACACATGCTACGTTAAAATTTCCACAGCATGGTCATTCCTGCTAGACCTTTGCCTTTCCCAGCAAACAGCAATTAGATAGTCTATCAGAAATGGGAGATCTTGTCATTCATTGAAAAATATTCATTGACCGTCTCTACCATGCCAGACATTGCAGCTGGGGCAACCATGGGGAAGAAAAAAGACAAATCTTATCTTCATGAGAGTGACAGTCAAGTTTTGTGTGTGTGTGGGGTGGGGGCAGTGTGTGGTGTAAGATATTTAACAAATTCTCTGTACAGTTGCAAATTGTGTTAAATTCTCAGAAGGAAACATTTTGGGTGCTATGGGAAAGCCTATCAGAATATAATGTCAACATGGAAAGCAGTATACAGTATTAGCTTGGGGAGTGAGGTGTGTGGTCACCTGAGGAGCTGACAGAATGGGGTTTGGGAGCCAGGAGCTTGGTGTGGTCTAAATGTTGGATGGAGGCCACCATTTCTGGAGAGTCACGGCCAACGGAGGGTTGAAGATGACATAAGAAGCGGTTTGAGAGGAGTAGAGGTCAGATTTCGCTGGGACTTATAGGCTATATCAAGAATTTTAGATTTTATCCTATTATGAGAACTCATGGAAAGGTGTCAGGTATGAGCAGGGTCGGCTTCATGAATGCTGAGGGTGGAGTATTATGTATTAGCTGCAGCGCTTTTGATGTGCTAAAGCATACTTGAGCTTTTCTTATTTGAGGCCTGTAGCCCATTTAGAAAAGAAACTGCTACTGCTTCTATGTCTGTTTTTGCTTCAAAGCTAAGACTTTGCTAAGGCTTTAATTTAGGGTTATGTTTTAGGTAGAACTTATGTTCCTAGTATAGCTTTTATTCCATTCATGATGGAGGGAAGCAATTCATCATTTTATTTAGTAGCAAAAGGTTCACATCATAACTGTGCTCATGAAGGTAATTGTTTTCTTTTGTTTTTTGTATGAAGCGACTTTCCTCTGAGATGCTAGAAACAAAATCACTGATTTATTAAATGTTTTTCAGTTATCTAACTGCATGATATGGTCTAATTTCTTATACTATAATTCTTTTTCAATCTGGGGCTTAAAACTGTATTATCCTAAGGTTTAAAAAAAATATGTCAAATAAGTAAATAATGTCCCTTTTGTATAAATTGGAAGTTGGACATATAGTTACTTCCAGTCATTGGGGAATTTCAAAGGTCAGATGCAGAAAACAAGTGATAGAGTTTGAAATGGAACTGGACTGGATTTTCCAGACAAAATCTCTAGTGTGGCAGATCTTAAGGAAAGGGTCTAGTGAACTATCTGCTGTGAACAGACATAAACTAATTTGATTATACACAACTTCTGTGTTCACATTGGTTAAAAAAAAAATGGATGTAAATCACTGACATTTGAATGGAATGAAGATTGTTTACCCTTTCACAACCTCCTTAACCACATTACAATGAAGATAAATCACATTCCAAATTCTGCTGTGCATACTGACAATTACAAAAATATATATTGGTATGGAGACCTACACTAGTCTATAAACCTGTGTAAGCTTCATGAAGTCTCAGGTCCCCATCCTGTTAGATGTTGCCACATCTTACCAACCTTGAAAAATTTATTGGCATTTTCCCATATCTGGTAATATTACAGATTATCAGGTTATAATAAATCCTCCTACCCAGTGGCTGGACAGATGTTCTAGAGATTAACCCTAGGGTATCAGGTTTAAGCATGAAGTCTTTTGATCTTAAGGGATACATGAATACTGGGGAGTATGAGTGGGATATGATGTTTAACTATTTAAACTAATCTATATAAACTGAATACTGTTAAGTGATAAGAGTTGATTGCTTATATCCATTATGCTGATTAACAAGTCACTAATTTTACCAATGAAAGCCCATTTCTGACACTCATTATGCTATACTCTAGTGTTCATTAAAAGATGGATAGTGGAACCCCTTGTAGGAGCTGCCCTTGAGTCTGGACTTTCAGGATAAATGATATTGACCATCCATGGGATGCAGAGTCCTGATTCAACCAGGCAACTGCCTTCCCTGAAGTGATGTTGAGACCAACACAGATAGTAGAACACATTATGATGGAGTATTTTTAAATAAATTATATCATCAGTTCAGTTCAGTTCAGTTCAGGTCTGACTCTTTCCGACCCCATGAACTGCAGCACGCCAGGCCTCCCTGTCCATTACCAACTCCTGGAGTTTACCCAAACCCATGTCCATCGAGTCGGTGATGCCATCCAGCCATCTCATCCTGCCCCCAATCCCTCCCAGCATTAGGGTCTTTTCCAGTGAGTCAACTCTTTGCATGAGGTGGCCAAAGTATTGGAGTTTCAGCTTCAACATCAGTCCTTCCAATGAACACCCAGGAATGATCTCCTTTAGGATGGACTGGTTGCATCTCCTTGCAGTCCAAGAGACTCTCAAGAGTCTTCTCCAACACCACAGTTCAAAAACATCAATTCTTCGGTGCTCAGCTTTCTTCACCGTGCAACTCTCACATCCATACATGACTACTGGAAAAGCTATAGCCTTGACTAGATGGACCTTTGTTGGCAGAGTAACGTCTCTGCTTTTCAATGTGCTATCTAGGTTGGTCATAACCTTCCTTCCAAGGAGTAAGCGTCTTTTAATTTCATGGCTGCAGTCACCATCAGCAGTGATTTTGGAGCCCAAAAAAATAAAGTCTGACACTGTTTCCCCATCTATTTCCCATGAAGTGATAGGACCAGGTGTCATAATCTTAGTTTTCTGAATGTTGAGTTTTAAGCCAACTTTTTCACTCTCCTCTTTCACTTTCATCAAGAGGCTCTTTAGTTCCTCTTCTCTTTCTGACATAAGGGTGGTGTCATCTGCATATCTGAGGTTATTGATATTTCTCCCGGTAATCTTGATTCCAGCTTGTGCTTCTTCCAGCCCAGCATTTCTCATGATGTACTCTGCATAGAAGTTAAATAAGCAGGGTGACAGTATACAGCCTTGATGTACTCCTTTTCCTATTTGGAACCAGTCTGTTGTTCCATGTCCAGTTCTAACTGTTGCTTCCTGACCTGCATACAGGTTTCTCAGGAGGCATGTCAGGTGGTCTGGTATTCCCATCTCTTTAAGAATTTTACAGTTTGTTGTGATCCACATAGTCAAAGGCTTTGGCATAGTCAATAAAGCAGAAGTAGATGTTTTTCTGGAACTCTCTTGCTTTTTTGATGATCCAGTGGGTGTTGGCAATTTGATCTCTGGTTCCTCTGCCTTTTCTACATTCAGCTTGAGCATCTGGAAGTTCACAGTTCACGTACTGTTGAAGCATGGCTTGGAGAATTTTGAGCATTACTTTGCTAGTATGTGAGATACATACATATATATGTGTGTGTGTGTGTTTGAGAGAGAGAGAGAGAGAGAGAAATTTTTGCTTTTTGGGCTTTTTGGTGCCCACATTCCTGTTACTCCTCAGGTTTCAAACAATGTAGTGTATGTGTATGTATATATATTCTTGCCTGGGAAATCCCATGGACGGAGGAGCCTGGTGGGCTGCAGTCCATGGGGTCACTAAGAGTCGGACACAACTGAGAGACTTCACTTTCACTTTTCACTCTCATGCATTGGAGAAGGAAATGGCAACCCACTCCAGTGTTCTTGCCTGGAGAATCCCAGGGATGGGGGAGCCTGGTGCACTGCCATCTATGGGGTCGCACAGAGTCAGACACGACTGAAGTGACTTAGCAGCATATATATATTTATATGGCTTCCCAGGTGGTGCAGAGGTAAAGAATATACGTGTAATGCAGGAAACACAAGAGACACAGGTTTGATCCTTGGCTTGGGAAGATCCCCTGGTGTAGGAAATGGCAACCCACTCCAGTATTCTCCTCCATGGACAGAGGAGCCTGGCAGGCTACAGTCCATGTGTTCTCAGTTGGACATGATTGAGCCACTGAGCACACACACACACACATTTATATGTATATGTATACATACATATTGAATCATTTGCTGTTCAGCAGAAATTAACTCAACACTGTAAATCAACTATACTCCAGTAAAATAAATTTAAAAAATCAGCTTCCCCACCCTTCATTCTCCCTTTAGAACTAATCGGTGGAGTACTTTCCTTGACTTTGAATGAAACTTGAATTGTTGCTTGCATTTTTACTGTTGCTTGCCGAGGTAATGAAAAGTTCTAGGGTGTTTGTAAATTGCAAACATAGAAATTTATTTACAAAAAGTGTTTAATCCTGGGTAGTAATTAAAACTCTGAACTTGATTTAAAGTTGAATCTATTCCCTCCCCTGTGGGCCACAAGAGAAATGTTTTCCTTCTCTCTTCCTGTGATGGTGGAATCCACGGAAAAGTGATGGATAGATGCCAATACAAGGAGATTCGAAATTCATTAAGCAAAACATTAAACTGTGAGAACATGGTGCTTGCTGAAAGAAAGCAGCTGTAAATGTTTCCTGAGAAACAATTTTTTGAAAAATTGGAAGATAGCTAATCTGAAATTTGCTTTTATGACATTATGGCTTGTAGTTAAACCAGGTCCCTTGAAATGCTCTCTAAATATGTAGATTTACTCCTATTATTATATACAGTAAGAAGTTAGAATTCCTAGAGGGGTGGGATGGGGTGAGAGGTGGGAGGGAGCTTCTAGAGGGAAGGGACATATGTATGCCTCTGTCTGATTCATGTTGATGTATGGCAGAAACCAACACAATATTGTAAAGCAATTATCCTCCAATTAAAAACAAATAATTTTTTTTTAAAAGTCAGAATTCATTTTATTTAACTAGGGGCCATTGATGTGATCTCTCAATGATATGTTCCCATCAAAAAAGTTTTCATGTGACACAGGAGTGAATTATGCTACTTTTGCTAATTCATTAATTTGTGTAAGTTATATTTACAAAGGGATTTAGTTTGTGGACAGGGCACTATTTTATCGTATCTTTCTGATTGGTTTTCATGCAATGATAATTCACTATTGATCTTTTTGGAGTAGTTTCTGTAATCTGGTAAAATAGTTAGCAAAAAGTTTCAGTTAATGTGACTTTGCTGGTGGCTCAGACAATAAAGAACTTTCCTGCAATGTGGAAGACCCAGGTTCAATCCTTGGACTGGGAAGATCCCCTGAAGAAGGGAATGGCTACCCACTCCAGTATTCTTGCCTGGAGAAATCCATGGGCACAGGAGACTGGAGGGCTGCAGTCCATGGGGATTCAAAGAGTTGGACACAACTGACCAACTAACACTTTACTTTTTGGTTAATAGTTGAGGAACATTTAGATTTAGAACACAAAGGGCTGCGATCTTATAAACTTTTCTCCTGATTCAAATTCTGGAGAAAAAAATAGAGTTTCTCTTTGTAAGCTGAATTTGCTGAAATAGCTTCATATTTTGGTCCAAAACCTTAGCTCCTTCCTCTAATCATATGCAAGTTTTTATATCCACATGAGACTTGATTAGATTTTAAGATGAGAAATGCTATTAATTATTTCAAACACTATTTTACTGCTTACCTATTTAAATACATTAATTATTTTTTGAGTGTGTTTAGTGATTAATACCTCAGTAATCTAGTTTCTATGGTTTACAAATCCTCTCAGTTGGAACAAATGCACAGTGCAAAGACAGAAGCTCATGGAACAAATCCAGAAAAATTGGATATATAAACCCTGACAAAAACCCATGTAGATTTCTGTCAGACTGGCACCAAATATTTTTGCATATTTGAAAAAACTAAACACAATTTTAGAGCACTTGTTATGTGAATGCATTTTTTTAATCAATTTAGAATTTTGATTTGTTTACATGCTGTGTTGACAGGTTGCCACAGAGATGGTCAACATTATGAAGAAGGATCAGTAATTAAAGAAAACTGCAATTCCTGGTAATGAATTTAAGTGGCACAGAACAGAATTCTATTGTCTGTGTCTGTTTTCTTCCAATAAAAGGAATATCTGTGAAACAAAACATATGTTTAAATACAGATACACAGAATCATAAGATATGACATATCAGCAGTCTTTATGAGCATATTTAATTTTAATAGATGTGTAAAATCTACACATGAATATTTCTTTCAATGTTTGAGTTTGATGTTAGTGACAGTGCATTAAGCATACCTATTAATTACAAACATTCTGATATACTATAGGCAAATCAAATCATGTTTCCTTGAGCACAGTAACTAAATATATTATAATCAGACTGCCTTAAAATCATTATCGTGCAGAAAATTTCCAATTACGCATACTGAACCTGCTGTCTTCATTGTCGTCTATTTTCAAACTTCAATGACTGAGTGGTCATTTCATTTATTAACCGCCTGGAGTAGAAGATATTGCGTTGTAGTGTAGTTAATGAATGTGTTGTGATTTGTTTTTGTCAAGAATTAAATAGTCACATGGTTAACGTTAATCAAAAATATATTTTATGCCTTAACAAGGTGCAACTCCGGGTACTAATTTTGCAAATATACTCCTAAAAGGCCAAGTCACTTTCATAATGTTTGTATTTTTACAGCACATGCTCAGGACAGCAGTGGAAATGTTCCCAGCATGTATGCCTTGTTCAACCAGGATTAATTGAACATGTCAATAAAGGAGACTATGGGTGAGAAAAATTTTGCTTTCTGGGATTTTTGGTGCCCACCTCCCTGTTGCCCCTCAGGTTTCAAACAATGTAGTTCCTATCACTTACCTGCAAAAAAGATCATTCTTAAAAAAAGACAAACACAAAGAGTGTGAGAAATGGAGAGGGAGATAGAAAGACATGTGAAATTGGAATACACAGAGGTAAACTTCAAATAATAAAAATTAAAATGTACAAAGGAGAAATATGGAGCATGGTCTTAAATTATTCAGGAAGGAGCAGTGTCATGGTATGAGTGAGGTGTGTAGGAGGAAATTTAGTTTAAAGAAATAGTCAGACAAAATCAGAAAGTAGCAAACTGATTCATTCATGTTTATCTTCTTTCCTTCCACATTTGCCCTGACCTAGCATATCACATGCTCAAGCTATCCTGTGCAGAGTCTTACCTTAAGAGAGTAGTATTTTATCTTGAGGATTCCCCAAAAGACCAGTCCATCTAGACAGTTCCACTGAGATGACTGATATCTAGCCAGTTTCACCCACAGTTGAGTCAAAAGAAAGGTCAGGCCATTTTACTTTGCTAATAAACAAAAACTTGGGCTGATTGACACTTAAAGAAAATAACTGTTTGATGCTCTGATAGATTAGTAAAGTCACTTTTCCACTTACATAGAAGGAATAAGGAGAAGATGCCAACACTGGCTTTCTTTATGGAACTGAAAGGAAGAGGGATGGCTGAATGGTTTCTGCCTCAGGATTTCTCTACCCTTGATAACATTTTCCACCTTCAGGAAAAGATTTCACTTGAAAAGATCTATTATCTAGCAACTATAAAAGTGAAGTCATCCTCAAATGAATTTTTTAAACTAAAAATATCATTTCTCTCCACACTTAAGCTGTATGTTTCCCAGCACAATGGGACACTAATTTTCAATGTACCCTGAGTATTTTCTTGGAAGACATGAAAGACAGAAGTCACATTTGTTGATATTAATATTCTCAAACCATTTTAAACTCCTCTGTGTGTGTTTCGGAGATGGCAATGGCACCCTACTCCGGTACTCTTGCCTGGAAAATCCCATGGACGGAGGAGCCTGGTAGGCTACAGTCCATGGGATCGCTAAGAGTCGGATGACTGATCGACTTCACTTTCACTTTTCACTTTCATGCACTGGAGAAGGAAACGGCAACCCACTCCAGTATTCTTGCCTGGAGAATCCCAGGGACGGCGGACCCTGGTGGGCTGCCATCTATGGGGTCACACAGAGTCGGACACGACTGAAGCAACTTAGCAGCAGCAGCAGCAGTATGTGTTTCACCAATATTTTAGGTGATGATATGATGACATTTTAAGTATTTCTAGGGAAAATCAATTCTTTTCCATGGCTAAGTGATATTTAAATTATTAAAAGAACGTGAGAGTATGTCATCATGAGAGATTATCCGAATCAGGTTCCTAAAAGGATTCAAATGCTTGACCTAACAATCACACACCTCCAGGAAGCCAAGATAAGCAGCCAACTTTTCTGCTGTCACAGAACCCAAGAGAAACCACCGCCTAAAGCAATGTGTAAAGAAAGTCATATAAGAGTCTAGATCTACTGGGAATGCTATCTCCCTGGAAGGAAGAATTTTTACATCATTCTTTTACTGTTGCGAGTACTTTAGGAATATTTCAGAGGCATGGGCTTTACCTTTTAGTAGCAAACATAGATGACTCAAACAAAAAAAAAAGGTGAAATAAAATTGCAGCAAAAGAAAATATACACAGACAAAAGGGGAAAAAGAGGAGTATCGCTGATCTCCCTGCTTGTGGCACCAATTGTCTTGCTGTATCTCACTGTGCACACTGTTCGTTGAACCCAGGGTAGGCAAGGCGCAAGCTAAGAGGCTGGAAGGAGCCTCGAGGAGCCGCAGGAACTGCAGACACGTGTATTCTCTCCGGTGGGCACAGCAGCCGTAACACAGCCTCTCTTGGCGGGCTCAGCAGCCAGAGCACAATTCTCTCCTATCGTGACTGATCCAATGGACACAGCCGTGAGGCAGCAGTAACTCCCCCCACTTTACGGGTGGAGCTCACATACATGCATACCGCACACAATTCGGGACCAGCTGAGTATCTCATGACGTGCATGCGCAGTGCTATAAATGATTTCAGCTGCTACACAGCCATTATTTACAAAATGTGGGTTAAGAGAGCCTGGACACGCCATCTTGGCCAATCTGCTCTCTCCCCACACTCCACCCCTTTAGGGCCTCTCGCCTCACATTCTATGAGCCGTCCATCTGTGATATTCCCTTGGCCAGTAACACTGACCCTTGGATTTGCATCTTGCAACAGCGGTAGCTACAACAGCAAACAGTTAGATTCCCAATACGTAGCAAAAACCAACACCGGGTATCACCTGGGACTCCTGTTGCAGTCCTTGCCCTCATGGGGCTAGAAGAGCCACCCACCGCGTGTGGAGTGACGTTATCGTCCATGGCCAAGTCCAGTCCACCGTCTGTGCTTGTGAGACTACAGGAAAGCCTCCACAGGGGCAACTCCACTCCTGCAGAATTTTTACTAAGGATGCACAAAACCCTCCAGAGGCACCAGGCCCACCCCTCAAGGAAGGGATCTTTTGTGGTGTTCACAGTCCACCCACATGATTACACTTTTCTCAATCTGAGGACACAGCCTGTACAGTATAATCTACACATAGGACGCAGCCTTTACAGTACACCTCCCCATAAATGAGCCCACATTTGCATCTGCATAACCCAGAGGGACCCCTGCTAGCTCGGGCCCCTTCGGGCTCTTCGCACTTTCAAAATGGCGTCTTGCGCGCCGCCTCTCTACTTCTCTCAGTAAGAACCTGAGAAGCCTCAGGCGCCGGGCCCACCCCCGAGTCCCGAAGTCACAAAAGCCATGCTGCCGAGTGTTTCCTGTGCGTTTGCTGAAACTGCTCACCCAAGTCGACCAACTCCACCTGAGTATATGTCATGAACTCAGTCACACTGGGGTCCCTTGATGACCCCCCTCCTCCTTGGCCTTAGGCTGCTCATACTTCACTTTCTGCTGCCCAACGGGCCTCGCTGCCGAGCGGGGACCCACCGTCTCATAACGTTCATCATCACCGTCACTTACCGCCTCGCTGTCAGAGATGCTGGGTTCTTCAGGGCCACGGGGTTCTTGCTCTAAAGCCAATATGTGCTGCTCTAGATCTTCCAAGTGTCTCTGTACATTCCACACGGCATGGCATCACAGAGAGCGCTATCAATAGTCGCCTTCAGTTCAGTTCAGTTTAGCCGCTCAGTCGTGTCCGACTCTTCGCAACTCCATGAACTGCAGCACACCAGGCCTCCCTGTCCATCACCAACTCCTGGAATTTATCCAAACCCATGTGCATTATGTCGGTGATGCCATCCAACCATCTCATCCTCTGTCATCCCCTTCTTCTCCTGCTCCTAATCTTTCCCAGCGTCAGGGTCTTTTCAAATGAGTCAGCCCTTCGCATCAGGTGGCCAAAGGATTGAAGTTTCAGCTTCAACATCAGTCCTTTCAATGAATATTCAGGACTGATCTCCTTTAGGATGGACTGGTTGGATCTCCTTGCAGTCCAGGGGACTCTCAAGAGTCTTCTCCAACACCACAGTTCAAAAGCATCAATTCTTCGGCGCTCAGCTTTCTTTAGAGTCCAACTCTCACATCCATACATGACCACTGGAAGAACCATAGCCTTGACTAGACGGACCTTTGTGGAAACCCACCCCACAGTGCCAGGCAGTTCGTGCCGCCTTGTTCGGCCTATGGGAACTCACTGCCTATAACGCCTTTTCAATACTATGCAGTGAACCATCCACCACGTCCCAGTCTTCCACTGGAGCCCATGTCAAGAGAACAGAGGCCACATAGTGCCATATGCTATCTGGTGGCCACTGGCTTCCTCCATCCAGTTGAGCCTCAGAGTCCCCTACCCACTGGGTATCCTACCGACTATGCCAATTGTATCCCTGATCATCCTGTTTGTGATGCCAACTGTCTTGCTGTATCTCACTGTGTACACTGTTCCTTGAACCCAGGGAAGGCAAGGCATGAGCTAGGAGGCTGGAAGGAGACTTGAGGGGCCACAGGAACTGCAGATACATTTATTTTCTCCTGGCTGGCACAGCAGCTATAACACAGCCTCTCTCTTGGCTGGTTCAGCAGCCATAGCAGTATTCTCTCCTGGCTGATGCAGCAGCCATACAGGTCTCTCCTCTTGTGACTGATCCAACAGACACAGCCATGACATCACAGTAATTCCCCCCACCTTATGGGTGGAGCTCACATATGTGTGTGCTGCATACAACCTGTGACCAATTGAGTACCTCGTGACATGCATGTGCAGTGCTGTAAATGATCTCTGCTGTTACACAGTCATTATTTACAAAACATGGGGCGAGACAGCCTGACCACACCATCTTGGCCAACTTGCTCTCTGCCCACAAGAGATAAGTAAAAGAGATGACGGATGAAGAAAAGGGCTAACACTAAAATTATTTACCAGGGTAGAAAAAGAGTGTAGTAAGTCCTTGAATTTAAAAGAAAGTTCTAATTCTCAGATATTTACTGTTTCTGATGTTCAAGTTGCTTTCATGTGTGAAAATGAAATCATTTTATATCATTCAGTGTCTATTTTAGGCTCTTTAAAAAATAACCTACAAGCAAATATATGCAACCTTTGCTTTAAAGCATTTATTTCTGGCAACTTGGTAGTATTTAGATCCAAGCCTTTATTCATTCTGCATAACCTACTTTGGTGTTTATTTATTCCGTGTACTATGTTTTCATGCAATTAATATTAACAAAACATGTGTTTCCCTTTTGGCACTGCTGAGGATACAAATAAATAATGTCTTAGAGGAATTTACAATCCAGCTGAGGAGCCTACATGTCATAGCTTGGTAAAAGGTTTTCTAATGATAGGGCTGTTGTAAATCCCAAATTCGCAGCACAAGTGATAACCAGCAAGTTAGTGGAAGGAAGGGAGAAAGAGACAGTCTCAGTTATCTGATGCTGTGTAACAAGCTCACTTCAGAATTTAGTAGCTTAAAACCACAAGTTTTATTTTTTTTTTTTAAGAGTTCTCTTTATTTTGGCTGCACCTTGCAGTATGTGGGATCTTTTTTTTAATTAATTTATTTTTTATTGAAGGATAATTGCTTTACAGAATTTTGCTGTTTTCTGTTAAACCTCAACATGAATCAGCCATAGGTATACATATATCTCCTCCCTTTTGAAACTCCCTCCCATCTGTCTCCACATCCCACCCCTCTAGGTTGATACGGTAACATGGAAACTTACCTTACATTACTATATGTGAAATAGATAGCCAAAGGGAATTTGCTGTATGGCTCAGGAAACTCAAACAGGGGCACAAGCTTTATTTATTTATTTTTCTTTTTTTGTTAAATTAATTTATTTGCTTTAATTGGAGGTTAATTACTTTACAATATCGTAGTGGTTTTTGCCATACATTGACATGGAAGCAACTTAGATGTCCATTGGCAGATGAATGAATAAGAAAACTGTATATATACACTGGTACATATACACAATGGAATATTACTCAGCTATTAAAAAGAATGCATTTGAATCAGTTCTAATGAGGTGGATGAAACTGGAGCCTATCCAGAGTGAAGTAAGTCAGAAAGAAAAACACCAATGCAGTATATTAACGCATATATATGGAATTTAGAAAGATGGTAATGATGACTCTGTATGCGAGACAGCAAAAGAGACACAGATGTAAAGAACAGACTTATGGACTCTGTGGGGCAAGGCGAGGGTGGGATGATTTGAGAGGATAGCATTGAAACATGTATATTATTATAAGTGAAATAGATCTCCAGTCCAGGTTCGATGCATGAGACAGGGTACTCCGGGCCGGAGCACTGGGATGACCCTGAGGGATGGGGTAGGGAGGGAGGTGGGAGGGGGGTCCAGGATGGGGAACACATGTACAGCCATGGCTTTATTTTTCTGTTCCCATCAGCAATGCAGGATGGGCTTAGCTGAGGCTCTCCTGGCCTTCCCTTGGATTAGTCACGTGTCCACAGACATCTGGAGCCTTAGCTGGCCTGCACTGCCTAGGTGGCCTCACTCCCATGGCTGGTGGTTGGTGCCGGTTGCTGGGGGCCCATGTTGTCTCCAGGAGGACAGCCTTGGCTTCTTCTTATAATGACAGTGTTCAAGCTAGAAATGGCCCCTTCAGAGGCCAAGGCTTGAAATTTTCAAGTTGCCACTTTTACTGCTTTCTATTGAGCAGAGCAAGTCACCAGGCCAGCTCACTTTCAACAGTTGGAGAAATGAACTCCATTTCTTAATGGGAAGAGCCACAAAGAAGTTGTACCCATTTTTAATCTATTGCATTGCTAAACCTGATTTTTTATTGTGAACTCGAAATCTAGTCTGTTGAATCAGTTGGTCCTGGTTTCTCAATGATGTGTCAAATCAAAAATACCCCAAACAAAAAAGATTAGCCTTTGACTTGTCCTTGGTTACTGGCAGCTCCCTCTACCTTGTCAACCAGAAAATCCAAAGTTAGTTTCAGGCTTTTGCCCTCTCATTCTCGGTCACTAGGCTCTTATTTTTCTCACAAAGCTTATTTTAGAAATTGATTTCCTATATTTCTATGCTATATTCTAGTGCATTTCTTGATCAAGCCTAGTTTGAAGTGGTCTGACTTTTTCTTTTGTTTCCAGTCTAACGAAACCTCAAACCAATCCTTTATTCTTTTCATGGCTATCCTTCTAAAACAAAGCCTTGCTTCTGTTACTCTTGTTCTTGAAAACTCTTCAATAACACTCCATTGCTTTAGAACATAATTATGCTCCTCTGCATAAATAACAATTTGGCCCAAATGCTTTACCCCCTCATCATTTACACTCTTTCCAGCCTGTCTTTCTGGTCTCTCTCATTGTTTAAGCATTACATATCTCCTCTTTGCTAAATGTGCTTCCCAATTTCAAATCTGCTTTGCTCCAGAATTGCCTTTGTTTAGAATAAATTCTATCTTCTCCCACATTTGGCCACCTAACTCATTCTCATTCTTCTAGGATGAGCACTAAAAAGTCTCTGTCTGTAAAAAATTGTTTGAACTGCTTCAGGCAGAGTTATGTTTCAATTCTCTACTCTGATCAGGGTTTAACCTACTGCTAATAAATAACACAAACTGAAGTCATTTCTCTCTTTGTAGTTTTTTAGGGTATGAGATTTTTGAAGTTTGAAAAGTTTATTTATTTCTATGTTCCCAGTGTTTATTGGAGAATATGATCGATAAATTAAGAAGGTTCAGTAAATGCTAACTTGAAAAGTGATGACAGACATAGAAAATAGATTTGTGGTGGCCAACCGGGAGGCAGGGTAGGGGAGAGATGGATTGGGAGTTTGGAGTTAGTAGATGCAAACTGTTACATATAGAATGGATAATGACAAAGTTCTACTGTGTAGCACAGGGAAATATATTCAATATCTTGGAATAAACCATAATGGAAAATTATTTTTTTTAGAAAATATATATGTGCAAAAATATTTTAAATATTTATTTAATATTTAAATACATATATTTTTTAAAAGATATATAATATACAGGGTTCCCTGGTGGTTCAGCGGTAAAGAATCTGCCTGCCAATGCAGGAAATGAGGGTTTGATTCCTGGGTTGGGAAGATACCCTGGAGAAAGAAATGGCCACCCACTCCAGACTGTTGCCTGAGAAATCCCATGGGCAGAGGAGCATGGTGGGCTACAGTCCATGGGGTCACAAAAGAATCAGACACGACTTAGTGACTAAACAACAACACACACACACACAGTGTTTTCACACACGTGTGTTTTCACCTATACATATACTTAAATGTATAGAAATAGTACCTACTCTCACTCTTGTCTGATAAACTCTAATATTTCCTGTTGTTTTTCCTATATTCTATCTTTTAAAATATTGATCCCTGTTTACTAAATTGAATGATTAGTTAAAAGACCCACAAATATCTCAGTGTTTGAAGACTACTAGTGTAGAGCACCAAAAACATACTTTATTGACATCATGATTTTGCCTAAGGCTGGTCCTGGTAGTCTCTTAAATAAAGGCTGCAGTATCTAATATATTCAGAAATTTCCTTATTGAAATTCCTTGGATGATGGAGATTATATTTAAAAATTGTGGCTCAAAGTTGCTTAAGGTTTTATGAGATAACAGATCTTATAAAAGAAAAACATTAACTTGTCAGGCATATTATTGAAAATTAAGTTGTATCTTGAATCATACCTTAGACCCTTTCACATTATAAGCAATTTTGGTGATAAGCACAACAGGATAAAGTTTAGATTTGACTTAAGTACTGAAAAAATAGTGTCCTCAAGTTGTGGCTAATTCAAACAACATTGATTAAGTTATTTTCATCTTTTTCTGATTAAATTAATTGAAATTGATTAAATCACTTTTCATCTTTTTCATTTGTCATCTCCTATCATCTCTTAAGGAATTTTCTTCAAATATCAACATTAGATTTTGAAAACAAAGCTTCCTTTTCTATGTAAGGCATGAAATATGTTTCTAGAAAAGTAGGTGCTTTTTTGTTATCTAATTTTACATCAATTGAATTCATATTATTGTTAATAATGACTAAGACTATTGGGCACTTAACACAAATTAATTTATTTATATGTAATAGACTATTTTAATATTTAAATAAAACATTTCAATAAAATTTAACTAGCATTGCTGTAATCTTTTTAAGTGTAACTATTTTATCCTCAATTTTTCATGGATACTTCTTTTTACACAGCTTCTTTTCAAATCTAAATTATAAATAAAACATTACCTTATTTAACCTTTATATACATTCCTGAACATTCAAGCTTTTTTCTAAAATGCATTTAATGATTTTTAAAAGAAACTACATATATTGGCCTTGTTACTAAAATCCCTTCACTGTAAGTAGAGATTCCATATTCTTAAATTTAGTCTGTGTTGATACAGCCTTAGTTTCCTTATATGAGTTATTTAAATCATTGACATAGACCTAATTTAAGAAGAGTGATATGCTTCCATATTAGAGTGATCAATAATGCATCATTAATATAACAAATATCTAGCTTTCAGTAATGGCTCCAATTTTGTCAGACTTGTTTCTGTATAATTTCAGAAAAACATATGAACTTATATTGATGAAAGTGACATCATACAACCTGTACCTGTTTTTTCTCTTTCATTTGTAAGGCAGATGGACAGCTCAGAACTATAGCCAGTTCTGGGGAATGACTTTAGAGGAGGGTTTCAAATACCGCCTTGGCACCTTGCCACCCAGCCCCATGCTTCTGAGCATGAACGAAGTGACAGTAAGTATGTGCTCAGTTTGATTCATGTATATGTGTGTTTGTACAAGTGTGTTCACAGGTGCATTTAAAGCAATTTTTAAAATTAACTTTCATTGGAGTATAGTTGCTTTACAATATTGTGTTAGTTTCTACTATAAGCAAAGTGAATCAGCTATAATTGGCATTCAGAGGTGTCTGACTTTCTCTGACCCTTTGGACTGTAGCCCACCAGGCTCCACTGTCCATGAGATTTTTCAGGCGAGAATAGTGGAGTGGGTTGCCATTTCCCCTTCCAGGGAAACTTCCTGACCCAGAGATCCAATCCACGTCATCTGTGTCTCCTGTATTGCAGGTGAATTCTTTACCACTGAGACACAGGGGAAGCCCACATTCACATGTATCCCCTCTCTTTTGGATTTCCTCCCCATTCAGGCCACACAGAGCACTGAGTAGGTCCACTCAGCTATACAGCAGGCTCTCCTCAGTATCTGTCTACACATCGTGCCAACAGTGTCTATGTCCGCCTCAGTCTCCCAACCCCTCCACTCAACCCCCTTTCCCCTCTTGATGTCCACAGGTTTGTTCTCTACACCTCTGTCTCTATTTCTGCTTTGCAAATAAGGTCATTTAAAATAACTGAAATAGTGAGTTTTGAGCATTCTGAGATAATTTTGTCATACAAATTAAAAAAAAAAACAAAACACCTTTCCACAAAATGGTTGTTACTCCCCTCAAAATTTTCATGTGGACTTTGAAAGTTCACTAATATCATTTAGATATAGTCTCTTCAAGGATGATTGTGTGTCCTTTTACACTGCTAATCATTTCAGAGAAATTCGTGTTTCTGATAATTGGCTTTCCAGTGACTCAGTGTGTAAGCAAGTCATTAATTGTCCTTATTTATCTTTTTTTTAAGTAAACTTAGTTATTTTGTGAATTCATCAAAAGAGAGTTTTGATGGCTCCCTTGGACTCTCCATTATGAAATTAAAAGAAAATAAATGCCAGTAACAGCAGATGAGTGTGCTTTGATGATTAATAAAGTTTATCTTAAAAAAATCCTCACATTTTTCATTTAAAGAACACCTTCAAACTTTGCCTGATGAGCTGGCAAACTCCTTCATGAAATTGCCACGTTTCCTGACACCTTCGTGCTCTGTACTACTGAATTAGTTTTCCCTTTCGTTCCTGAGAGGTGTTATCTTCTGATCATAGGTGTCTTGTATAAAGAGACTTCTTCTCTAGTTATCACAAATGTCTAACTTAGAGCTGCAGCTTTACCACCCCACGTGAGGACCTCTCAGGTGAGATGTTGATTATATTCAAAGCCTGTACAAATGCCCAGGGCATTGTATTTAGATTCCACATATAAGTGATATCATATGATATTTTTCTTTCTCTGACTTACTTCAAAAACAAACTTAAGGTTACCAAAAGGGAAAGGTGGAAAGGAGGGATAAATGAGGAGTTTGGAGTTAGCATATACACACTGTGTGCGTGCTTGCATGGTCCGACTCTTTGCCACCCGTGTCTCTTGCATCCAGCAGTATCAGGCTGATTCTTTACCACTGAGCTTCCTGGGAAGCCCTTGTATATTAAAAAAGACTGCTGCATATCTCTGGGCTTTCATGGTGGCTCAGATAGTAAGGAATCTGTCTACAATGCAGGAGATTCAGGTTCAATCCCTGGGTCAGGAAGATACCCTGAAGAAGGGAGCGGTAACCCGCTCCAGTATTCGTGCCTGGAGCATTGCATGGACAAAAGAGCCTGGAGGGCTACAGTCCATGAGGTCTCAAATAGTCAGATATGACTGAGGGACTAGCAAAACACACCCTGAATATCTCAGGGAACTCTACTCAATATTCTGAATATATTGTTTCTGGATATATTATTTCCATGAATAATAAACTTCATGGAAAAAGGATCTGAAGAAGGATGAATATTTGCATATAGACAAACTGAATCACTTTGCTGTACAGCTAAAACTAACACAACATGGAAAATCAATTATGCTCCAATATAAAATAAAAATTAAACTTAAAAAAGCCCAAAGAACAAATGCCCAGGTTGCTAAAGAACTGCCACTTCACTCTGCAATGAAGATATCAGTTCCTGGCTGGCTAGACGCTCTCAGCATTTGAGAGCAAGCAGTGCTGCGGTTTGCTGTTGGATGAGTTGTAAATCCACAAGTTTCTCATTAAACGTTAAATGTGCTTTGCTTTCGAAAGATGTAATCCCCTGAGTTATTATTCCAATCCACATTCCAGTAGTAGACTCGGCTAAATTATAACCAGTATGCGAAAAGATCATAATAGCCGCCATGGATTGAGTAGTTGTGTGCCAAGCAATCTTATTAGCACTTTCATACATTATCTCATCTAATTCTTGGCTTGATGTAGTGGGTACTGTAATTATCTATGTTTTAAAGACAAGAATACTGAGAAAGAGAGAGGCTAAGTCACACTGAAGTAGAGAGAAGCCACCTAGAATTACTTCAATGGCAGAGCCAGAACTATACTATCATAATTTTTTATTCTAGTAGAATTGCTTTACAATGTGTTAGCTTCTGCTGTCTGACAACGTGAATCAGCTATATGTATACATTTACTCTCTCCCTCTTGAGCCTCCCTGCCCCTCCCATCTTACCTCTCTAGGTCATCACAGAGCACTGGGCAGAATTCACCGTGTGGACAAGAAGCAGTTTCCTGCTCTCTGTTTTATACATGTTACTGTCTATATGTCAAAGCTAGTCTCTCACTTCATCTCAGCCACTCCCCGCTCTCCTGTGTTCAGCTTCATTCTCTGTGTCTTCAGCTCTATCATTGCCTTGCAGATAGGTTCGACTGTGGCGTTTTTCTAGATTCCATAATATATACATTAATATGCAATATTTTCTTCTTCCTGATTTACTTCACTCTGTATGACAGACTCTAGCTTCATCCACATCACTATAAATGACCCAATTTTGTTCCTTTTTATATCTGAGTAATACTCCATTGTATGTATGTATATATATATATATATATATATATATATATATATATATACCATGTCTTCTTTATCCATTTATCTATTGATAGACATCTAAGTTCCATATCATGGGCAAAGCCAGGGCTTTAAAAGATCTGTCCCCCAAATGGTACTGAGTGTTCCTGTAGAATCAGTTAGCTTTCACCCATTCAGTTTCAAAGTAGCAAAATGGCTTTTAATCTTGGAACCAGATATCTTTCTGAAATGATCAGCTTAGATATATTTCTAAGCAGCAAATATGATTCATTGACTACACCTACTTCTGCTTCACTGATGGCACTAAAGCCATTGACTGTGTGGATCACAACAAACTGTAGAAAATTCTTAAAGAGATGGGAATACCAGACCACCTTACCTGCCTCCTGAGAAATCTGTATGCAGGTCAAGAAGCAACAGTTAGTACCAGACATGGAGCAACGGACTGGTTCAATATTGGGAAGGGAGTACATCAAGGCTGTATATTGTCACCCTGTTTATTTAACTTAAATGCAGAGTACGTGATGCCAAATGCTGGGCTGGATGAAGCACAAACTGGAATCAAGATTTCCTGGAGAAATATCAATAACCTCAGATATGCAGATGACGCCATCCTTATGGCAGAAAATGAAGAGGAACTAAAGAACCTCTTGATGAAAGTGAAAGAGGAGAGTGAAAAAGTTGTCTTAAAACCCAACATTCAGGAAACTAAGATCATGGCATCTGGTCCCATCATTTCATGGCAAATAGATGGGGAAACAATGGAAACAGTGACAGACTTTATTTTCTTGGGCTCCAAAATCACTGCAGATGGTGACTGCAGCCATGAAATTAAAAGATGTTTGCTCCTTGGAAGAAAAACTATGGCAAACCTACCGTGTACTGAAAAGCAGAGATATTATTTTACCTACAAGGGTCCCTTTAGTTAAAGCTATGGTTTTTCCAGTAGTCATGTATGCATGTGAGAGTTGGACCATAAAGAAGGTTGAACACCAAAGAATTGATGTTTTTGAACTGTGGCGTTGGAGAAGACTCTTGAGAGTCCCTTAGACTTCAAGGAGATCAAGCCAGTCAATCCTAAAGGAAATAAATCCTGAATATTCTTTGGGAGGACTGATGTTGAAACTCCAATACTTTGGTCACTGATGAGAAGAGCCAACTCATTGGAAAAGACCCTGTTGCTGGGAAAGATTGAAGGCAAGAGGAGAAGGGGATGACAGAGGACGAGACGGTTGGGTGGCATCACTGATTCAATGAATATGAGTTTGAGCAAACTCTGGGAGATGGTGATGGACAGGGATGCCTGGCATGCTGCAGTCCATGGGGTTGCAAAGAGTCAGACACAACTGAGTGACTGAATAGCTACAATAGATATATTTTTGGATTTTTTTCTACAATCAGTAAGTTATAACATCTTTAGAAGATATCATAGCTTGGAGTCACTTAATTATATGATCAGTTGGAAAAGAGGTACTTTTTCCTGGTTGTTTTCTTTTTCATTTTTGTTCTTATCTGGATAAAAAGAGACAGAATTGTTTGGGAAAATAAGCAATTCATCCCCTTTATAAGGAATACTTTCCCCTTGCTTCTAGTGAGGGCCCACTAAGCCAAATACTCATTTAGGTGTCAATATACATTTTCTCTGAATTGTTTCTAACATATCTTTTGAAGCTCTATTTTCTTGCAACTTAGAGTATTTTATATTCTAGGGGAAATGAGGTACATTTCTTTCTCAGGTTGCCACAGTTTATAGCATAGAAAAAGGAAATCTAATTCTAAATCACTTATTGGCTCCTGGGGATTTGTTTGCATAAAAGTCACTAAAGTGATATTTAAATGAAAAACGATTAGTGCTTTGGGAGAATTTAAACTCCCTAGCACTATGAATCAATGTAATAAAGTTGCCAAGTAATTCCAGGAAGGCAATAAGGAAAATTTGGCTGATCTGTAAGAGTTCTGTTACCCACTTATGATACAAAGCAAGGAAATAGCTTCCCATTTCCAAGGCACGGTAGCTTGAGGGCTGAAGTCTCTTCAAAAAATTTCTGAGTGTTGAAATTGTCCTGATATCTGGTCAAATATTAGAAAATCAGAAACATCACAAGTACTTCAGTGAACAACACGGGATCAAATGAACTGAGTTAAAGTACAGAAAGAGCTTTAAAAATAGGTTAATTCTTAGTCTGGTGACTACATATGATACAAAATACTCCCAATACATCAAAGGGGCTCTGAATACAGTGGAAATGAATCATTTTGTGTGTGTTTGTTTCTGGATAACTCCCCCTCCCCCACATTTTTTAAAACAATTTTCAACATATGATGATGTGTTACATACTAACTGTACTAACTGGATAGGCGGTTACCAACAGTAAGGATGCTTTTTTCTGAGAACCCTGCATCACCAGCCCCAGCCATATCTTTTTCCTTGAGCACATTACCTGGAGGAGAGCTGAGATTTATCATATTCTTTATCTTGAGTGGGAAAGGTGAACTGTGAATCATTCCTGGTTCCTGGGAAAGCTCTTCTCTTCTCTAGCTGGCTTCCTGGCTTCATGGCTTGATTGAAGCCACTATTCCCATAATATGTCTTCTGAGCTGTTACAGGCTTATCAACAGGTATTCTACAAAGAGTTCCATGATCATATAAATTTGAAAAAACTGGTTAATCTGTATGAATTAATTCAACCCAAATGAATTTTTGTAGACTGCGATGTGTAACAATGAGGAATAGAATATACTGATCATGGGAGGTTAGAAAGAATCTAACTTAAACATTTTGGTAGCCCTTCCTGGATGACAGTCCTAACTGTGAGCAGACAAAAGGAAACAAAAACTGATTGTTTTCCCTGGAACAAGCAGACTCAATGAGAGGAAGTGAGAGAGGGGAAAGAAAGAGGCCAAGAGGGTCCTGACTAGACCACGCAGATGCTTGTTTTGTAGGAAGACTCACTTCTGCCCACTTTAGAATTATGTCTAGCGTCAAGTCAAGTGACATCGGCTGATCAACCTTTGCCTAACTTTTTCTTAAAGGTGCTTTCTTGAGATTATTCAAAATAATGTCTTGATTGAACAACTCTTTTCCAAATTGTTTTCCTCTAAATTAGATGAACCAACAATTCTCTGTCAGCCCATTGGGACTTTGTGTGTTGTCTTAATAAATTCACAGTGGGACTGATGGGGAGCTGGTCTTCAGAAGATCATAGTGCCCTGCAAGTTTAAATTCTACCACTTAAGACTTTTTTTCTCTTTATGGTAGTAAAATAGGTTAGAAACTGTTAAAAACACAGTTAAAACATGTTAGAAAACATAGAAACTTATTTCAATATTTCTCAACATTTGTGCCATTAACCATCAATCCTGCAAGGTTTGGAATAAAGGTGTCCTATCTGTGGTCAAATATATTTGTGAAATGGTGTATCTTTCTTCCAAAGAGTCACACTATTCATTAATATACTGAAGAGAACTCTTCCTTTATTGGCCTTTTATTTTTTAACCCCATGTTTCCTAAACTCATGACATCATAGAACCTTTTCTCCTTTGCTTATAATAATGGCTAATATTCCACAGGATTTATATTCCACAGAACACACTTAGGAGATGCTAAAATATTGAAAGAAACATGCTGGAGGGAGCAGAAATACATCCAGAGATAAAACAAAGCTTTCTCAGTGTCTCGGAAAGAAAACAGTTATTATGATTGTAGGCAAAATTGGCATGCAACTTTGGGAGTTGGTGATGGACAGGGAAGCCAGGCATGCTTCTATCCATGGGGTCGCAAAGAGTCAGACAGGACTGAGCGACTGAACTGAAAACTGAGGTCCTTTGAAACCAACAGAAGCAACACAGTTGAGGTCTGTTTTTTTTTAATTCATTTATTTTAGTTGGGGGCTAATTACTTACAATATTGTAGTGGTTTTTGCCATGCATTGACATGAATCAGCCATGGATTTACATGTGTTCCCCATCCTGAACCCCACTCCCACCTCCCTCCCCATCCCATCCCTCTGGGTCATCCCATTGCCCCAGCCCTGAGCATTTGTCTCATGCATCAAACCTGGGATGGTGCTCTGTTTCATATATGATAATACACATGTTTCAATGCTATTCTCTCAGAACGTCCCACCCTCACCTTCTCCCTCAGAGTCCATAAGACTGTTCTATGCATCTGTGTCTCTTATTCTGTCTCGCATATAGGGTTATCGTTACCATCTTTCAAATTCCACATATATGCATTAGTATACTGTATTGGTGCTTTTCTTTCTGGCTTACTTCACTCTGTATAATGGGCTTCAGTGGTCTGTTGATAGGTACATCTAGGCAGTGCATTTAGTCACATGGCTATGTTTCATATGCCCTGATGGACATGAGCTCTGCATTCTCTGTGCTTGGGTCCTATTCAGTCTGGCTTAAATGGTTACAGCAGAGGAACCCAGCTCACAGGTCTGTGAGAAGTCCATGAAATGATGAATAGGAAGTACTTACCACACAGTTATAATAGATATAGTTGAGCATAACAGAAATGTTATTATGTAATATATAAATTTGTTCTTTCTTCCTTGCATTAACCTTGGGAGAATAGCAGATTTCTGAAACAGGTAGATTCTGTAAGGGCTAAATAATGAAAGGCTTCATTATTTAGAGCATTTTATTTCATAAATAGAGTGTTGTTCTGGATTTATCGGCCCTGATGGACTTTATGTATTTCTGGTGAACCTGAAAATTCTACTCTGCTCCTAAATCAAATCAAATCAAATCATGTCAAGTCTAATCTAATCAAATAAACAGCTCTGTACCTGATTGTTTCTCAGGCAGCAAGTTCAAGTGTATCGAATTTGAGAGATAACTTTAAGAGGCTTCCCTGAGTTATATCCTATTATAAATATTGCAAATATTTTGAATAAAAGATACTGTTTTCAAACAGAGATGGGGAAGGTCAGAGTTCATTTCTCTGCTTGACTTAGTTAAAAAATATGATTTTAATAGCTTTGTTATGCATTCCCTGGAAGAACAATGAAGTTAACAAAGTTATCACAAATAAGAATCACCTCTTAGGTGGAGCTATTTGGAAACTATTAAAACACGAATAAGGCTGGTATAACATTTAAAACCTGTAGCTAAGGAGTTCATATGCCACAGCTCAGACCCGATGCAGCCAAATAAATAAATAATAATAAACATTTAAAGACTGTAGCTTTACTACATTATATGGTATCAGGTTGATGTATATAAAAATGTTGTAAATTCGGGGGATAACCTCATTGTTTACTAGTACATCTTTTCTCAGACATTCAATACACATGATTTTAGTGTGTCTAAGTTGGCATCACCAACAAAGAAAAAATAGCATCTTTTTCTTTTGTTTGTTGAAAGTTATAGTAAAATAACATTTTATATATTATATGACTTTTAAAACTACTGATCATTGAGGTGAGAAAGAAAAATTTACTTCATCATCTGGATCATCATTATCTAGATAAAACATAGTATTTGATTGACTAAATCTATTTCTCTAGGAGGAAGTTGTTCGTTATTTTCTGAAACGTATTTTAGTGTTGGTAAATACTGTGCGATGAGAGTGCCTTTGGGAAACGTCTCGGTGACTGTTACCAAGGGCTTTTCTACCCACTGTGTTGTTGTTTAGTCACCCAGTTGTGTCCAGTTCTTTTTGACCCCATGAACTGCAGCACCCCAAGCCTCACTGTCCTTCACTCTCTCCCAGAGCTTGCTTAAATTCACGCTCATTGAATCGGTGATGCCATCCAACCATCTCATCCTTCATCACCCCTTCTCCTCCTGCCCTCAATCTTTCCCAGCATCAGGGGCTTTTCCAGTGCGTCAGCTCTTCACATCAGGTGGCCAAAGTATTGGAGTTTCAGCTTCAGCATCAGTCCTTCCAATGAACATTCAGGGTTGATTTCCTCTAGGACTGACTGGTTTGATCTCCAAGGGATTCTCAAGAGTCTTTTCTAGCACCACAGTTGGAAAATATCAATTTTTCTGCACTCAGCCTTCTTTATGGTCCAACTTTCCCATCCTTACACGACTACTGGAAAAACCATAGCTTTGACTATACAGCCCTTTGTCAGCAAAGTGATGTCTTTGCTTTTTAATAGGCTGTCTAGGTTTGTCAGAGCATACAGAAGGTGTCAATGATGTGGCAGAAGAACATGACAGGCAGATGTCATGGTGGACTTTAAGTACACACTTCCCTCAGTTCATCCCAGCATCTCCTCCACTCTGTGGGTGAAGAACCAGGGACAGAATTGGATGTCTCTGAAACAAGAGCTGTGAAATTCAAAGAGCATCACACATTTCCTTATGTTTCCTCCAGGCTCTCTCTTTGCTTTCTCTCTCTCCTCAAAATAGAATTGCAAACCCTTCAGCAAACTTGAGGAAATACACAGCGGAACTTGCGGCAGAATGAATGTGTTATCAGTTCATTTCTGAGTTTTCAGTTTCTTTTCTTTACTAGTTGAAGCGTGATGCACAGCACTGTGATGCAATTGAATCAACACTCTGGGGCCGAACTGATCACCACAGGACACATCTTCGAGAGAGAAATGTGAAAATTTACTTTTTCCCTTCTCTGGGAACAAAACTGGGGGCTGTTAAAAAGCAGATTCCTGAGGTGATTCGGTGTGCTGATATAATAGATACCTGTTCTCCTGCTGTTGCTGAAATATATGGCCTCTGTTCATGGGTGCTGAATAGAAACGCAGAGAGAGAGTTTTGTGTGAAACAGAAAAGAATAACTTTATTGCTTTGCCAGGCAAGAGGGCCACAGTGGGCTAGTGCCCTCAAGACCATGTTTCTGACCTGGAGAGGGTAGTGAGGTGTTTTATAGTAACGGGTCAAAGCGGGCATCATGAGCTTGTGGACATTCTTCTGACTGGTCGGTGGTGAGGCAAGTGGGAGTCCACACCATTAACCTTCTAGTTGGAAGCAGCCTGGGATCTAAGTCCTTGCAGGCAGCATATAGTTAACTTCTTCCCCCTGCTGAGGGTTTCACTATCTACAAAACAGCTCAAAGGACATGACTTGAATATTTACCTGGAGACCTTGAGGAATAACTGAAGGAGGCCTTGGACTTTGTTTAATGGCTAAAGTATTATTATTTTGTCTCGCTTCACTGTTTTCCTTTCTTTCTGCGTTTTCTCATTTCTTTAATTAAATTCATTCTTTAACTAAAGTTTTCTAAAGACATGGAGAAGGAAATGGCAACCCATTCCAGTATTCTTGCCTGTTGAATCCCACGGACGGAGGAGCCTGGCAGGCTACAGTCTATGGGGTCGCAAGAGTTGGACACAACTGAGTGACTTTCACTTCACTTCTAAAGACAAAAGGCAGGTGGAGGACACTGGTGGAAGTCTATTTCCAGGTGATCTTGTAGGGTCCTTCTGGGTTACATGGACTCCCCAGATTAGAAACTATCTAGTCTATATGATGGTTCTTCCCAAAGTGAGTTCCATGAAACACTAGTCCTCTGATCTCCTTCACAGCAAAAATGCTGTTAAATCAAATGAAATAGAGTAGGATACTTTGCATTGGGTCACGCACATTGAGAATCACAAATATTATTTTTATTTCTTACAGCCTCTCAGCGCTCAGGTAGTTTATAAAAAACATTGCAGTGAGGACAGAAAAGACGATTTAATTTTTAAAGCCAGTGTTTCTTAGAACTGTTTGATTAATCAGCTGCTCCTCTTGTAATTATCTATTACAATTTCTCAGAACTAGTGTTCTAAGGAAGTCATCTTAGGAGAGAGCCATTCATCAGTTTCCAGAGGCACATTTTCTTTATTATTATACCTCTGAAGCTTGGATGCTTCTTACATTTGACAATGTCCTGGGTTCAAGCAAAAAAAAGATAAAAGGATCAATAAAAAGGGGTAAAATCAAGTGCCATGTTCTCAGAAGCTGCCAGTGACACTTCTGGTTACATTCCATGGGACAGAACTTAGTAATGGGGCCACATCTGGGAGCCAAGGGAGACCAGGAAATATAGTCATTTTTCTGAGCCTGCAGGTCCTGAACTAAAATTGCTATCATTAAAACTTATAAATAGAAGGAAAGCCTATTCAAAGCAGGAGCCCTGAAGGACTAGCCCTACCTGCCATAGTGTGGTCACTGATTAATGATATTTACAAGAAACTAGTTCCATTTAAAAAACCCAAACTGGCCAAGTAACAAAGCAAACTCTTTCAGATTTCAGGCATGAAGGAAAATATTATTGAAGATGAAAAATTCCTTTTGCCATTAGCAACTGAAAGTTAGCCCTTTCTTCTCCAATATTGAGTAGCTTAGAAGAAAGTTTTTGGTATGCAGGGTCACTGAACTTGGTCAGAGGAGAATAATATTTTCTGTTGACGTCTTCGGATTCTCAGGTCACTCATTATCCACATTTCAGTGGGAGTAAGTCAACTAGGGACAAAGGGGTGATTCACCAAGTGGATACTGTGCAGACATGGGCTCTTAGTAATACTGTCCAGAATGTCCAGAATTTGATTAGTTAGTTCTCAGTCTGCTCTGTGACTGGGTTTCCATTACTTTTAGAGATTTTGATTCTATTAAATGCAACAATTATTGTAAAATATTCTCCAGTGTTCACCAATGCTTTTAATTCTTACATTTGTTTACAGGATATTTAATCTCTAATCAGAATTGAAATTTTAAGGCAGGCAGACTGTTGAAGTATGGCTAATCTTAATCTGGAAATAGAGTTAGAATGTGGCTGAAAATTCTCAACATTACAATGAAAGTAAAATGTCCGTATACAATAGTGTAAAAGTCTTTAAAATTAAATTTTTGTCTCTTTTAGGTCACTGTCATTTTGGAATTTCTGTCTCTGTCAGCTGATCTTCTTGACTTTTTTACTTTATTAAGTTATCCTTTGACCAAGAAAGAAAATCATTTAATGAAGCTAGACTTCATTACCAACTCCTAAAAACTGTTATTCTGTGGTGTTTACTTTCTTTATTAGCTCTTAAAAACATTCTAACTTTATAGAGGAATGCAATAATCATGGAGTAATGAGATGTAAAATTTGCCCTGTGTTTATTATATCAGATTGTCTGGTATCATAAAGTAAATAAAATTTCAAGGTAATATGTGCTTCTTGGGTCTCAAGTCCTATGGGCTTATTTTAAAGAAAAGCAATGTTAAATAATTGGTAAAAAGTCTTATAAGATCTGACAGGGGAGCTTCATGAATTGATCTGACTTAGTGATAAATACAGTAAATATGTTTTCAATAAATATGGTATTTTACCTGTTGTTTCTCTATCACCTTTTCTTATGGAGAAGGATTATACATTCATATACTTTTATTTTTAAACAGTAAATCATAAAAAATAAATGATATTATTGTAACAATGTGTCTGTGGGGAGGAAATGATTTTTTTAAAGTTGTGCAATCTTTCAGATAGATATGTATTTCCTCATTATTGTCAGATATTCACTGCAAATCTCCCATGTACAAAGTTCTCTGGCCAACTTTGGAAAGTGGATATCAAATTCTGAATAGCTCAACCCTTCTAAAATGTGTTATACCTTTATTGCTTCCACAGAGCAGAAGGGAAATAGCCCAGCTCCACTATTAAATTAGAATTCTAAAGTGATACATTGCAATAACAATGATAATCTAGCTATTTTTCTGGAACATGGGGCAGCTTAATATTATAAATTCCTAAAAGCACACTCATTAGCCAATAATGAAGGTATGAGTAATATATAAGGTATGTGTATTTCTGTCCCAGGTAGAAAGACTTTGAGACCGTGTCTATGTCTCTGAAACTATCTACTCAGAGAAGCAAATTTATTCTTCTCCAACTCCAAGGTTCTGCAGTGTGGCCAATCTGATGACTTAAGAATCTAAAACCACTCAGATTTCTAGGATTTCTATGACACTGCTCTTCAAGTTTTCATGCAGACACTCTACCACAATCTACTTGAGAATTTGACACTTTTCTCCCATCACCAAAATAGCAGCATTTTTAGTAAGGAAACTCAGAATATTCAAGATGACAAAAACAGTGGCCGAAATTATTGCACTGTATAGTAACCGAGAAAACACATTCTATGTATTGTTCTTTCAATTTTGTGCTCTGTTATGATTCCCCACATTGAATTGCTATTTTTAAACATAGAGTGAAATAGATATATTACATAAATAATACATTTAAGAAATGTCATTCAGAACAGTTGAATGTACAAAATAAAAAACATTATAACAGGGCATGGGGATTTCTTATAATGGTTATTGGGATAAATTGGAAAAGCTCTGACACATTTGCTTCTTTTTATTCTTTAGGCTTCTTTAGTTGAAACTACTGATCTTCCAGAATTCTTTATTGCGTCTTACAAATGGCCTGGATGGACCCACGGCCCTTTGGATCAAAAAAATTGTGCTGCATCTTGGGCTTTTTCCACTGCAAGTAATAAAGCCATTTTAATTACTTCCTTACAAATTCTCCCTTTTACTCTAGACCTTGGGATAGTAATTAAAAGTGTTTCTAATTTAGAACATTTAAATATTATCACTTGATCAATAAAATAAAATCTTACTTTGACCAGAGAAAGCAGCCTGAAGATTAAATAAAAATCCATTTTTACTCTGAAATTGGTCTTTATCATCACAGACTAATTTTAAATAGAGAGTGGATCAAAAGAGCAACAGAGAAAAGTTGCCAAAATTTGTTTGCTCTTTGAGAATTAAGGCCAGATCATAAGAAAAGTATAAGATTTCTCTTTACCCATAGTATTATCTGCAATCCTAATGTATGTTATATAGACAAATAATTCTTATATTATTTTCTCTTGATTAGATCTGCAGAAATATATTTAATTATGAAATTAATATATTTGATGTAGAGACTTCAGAACTAAGTGATAATGGATTAAATGGGCTTTATCTCACTTTAGATAAAATCAATTTTGTAGATTCTGACAGTGATACAACCGATCTTCTAACAAGAGTAGTTTCCAAATTACTTCAAAAGTGTAAAGAGGAACTTCCCTGGTGGCCCAGTGGTTAAGACTTTGCCTTCCAGTGAAGAGGGTGTGGGTTTGATCGTTAGTGGGAGAGCTAAGATCCAACATGTCTTGTGGCCAAAATACCAAAACATAAAACAGAAGCAACATTGTGAAAAATTCAGTAAAGACTTTAAAAAAAAGTTCATTAAAAGCAGTGTGAGGAATAACATACCTCTATTACAGCAACTTCATACAGTTTCACAAGGCCAGTATATCAGTACTCAGGTTAAACCCAAGATTTGGTCTCCAAAGTATCCTCAAAATGTGTTGATTGTATTACCACAATTAAACCTCACACAACATTGTCTACTCTCAAAGATCAGTTTCATAAAACTGCTCTATGCTTAGAAATAATTCCAGAGTCCTCAAAAACAGATTAAGTACTGATTGCATCATGAAATAACTTCATAGACTCTGAAGGGTGGCACTTCCTGGGACAGAGGAATGCTGATACTTTCTCTAAATACCAACACTTCATAGAATAAGCTAGCTTGTTCTAGGAAAGATGCATTTGGTTGAGCTCACCCTGGAGCACCTCCATCTGTCACTTCTATGGTAATGCTCATTCCCCCAGGAGAAATATTCTCTTGCATGGGAATCTCTTTGAGCCTTGTTTCAACTGGATGGGGACAGATTTAATCAGATACATCATTTGCCATTTTATGTTTATATGGTCAATGTATTACACCCCCTAAGGGATATATAATAATTTTACTTAAAGTTTAAGCTAGACCAGCATTTCTAAAGATGTCTTAGGAAAGATATTAGTTGTGAAATACTGAGAGTAACTTGCTAGGCTTATCTGGGCTTTACATTTTTGGGGTCCATTGATCACAGTCCCATAGACGGCCTCAGCATAGGGCCAAGTCCGTCTGTCCCTCTGCCTAATGGATGACAGTTTTGTATTGTGCATATTCAATATAGCAGTAGTTACAGTGAGAAAAGTTGTCTTTCAAAGAAGCTAAAAATTATAAAATGGGATAAAGACAATTAAAAATACACACACATATAAAAATATAGTTATATAGCCAAATAAAATTTAAGCATGATGTCAGAAGCTAAGAGGTAGAAGAGTTCCGAATGGTAGAGGTGATGCCTGCTGCAGAGCAAACTTGAAGGCAGAATAAAATAAGCAGGAAAAATAGCAGTGTGAATCTCAGAGGTAAAACTCAGTGAAAGTTTCCAGATAAAGAACAGAAAACAATTTGTTGAACTGAGTCATTCTTAAATCTTCTGACCTTTTCTAAGTATTTCAAGAGAATTTGGGTTAAACCTTCACTGAGATTCAGGAATGTCTTTAATAAGAGCAACATGTTGAATATCATTAGAATTTAAAGCTTTTATCCTTTGGTTGGAGTCTACAGATTCAAGGGGCTAGAAGGGAAGGTAGAGGTCCCCATTTTCAAGCCTTTGGTTTTATAAAAGAAGCACAAACAAACGAAGTGACCTGCCCAAAGTGAAAGGCAAGAAGTCCCAGAAGGGACCCCAGAGCCACGTTTCCGAGTCCTTCAGTATTGTTTGTGAAAGTCTTTTATGAACCAGAGAATAGTTACGGGAATACTTGATTCTGAGCCCTTGTACTGAAAGTCAAAGCATCAAGGAATTTCTGTTTTCTTTTATGAAACAGGGAATTATTTTCTTGAGACTGAGAGAGATGGAGGTATAATGATTTTTGCTCCTATGAAATGTATCCTAGCACAAAATACATGGGAATTGAAAAGCAAGTAGGAGGTTACAGATCCAACACACACTGAGCATCTAAAATATGCCAGCAATTACACAGTAGAATTGTACATGTGCTGTAATTACATAAAAACTATGTATATACAGAAATACATATGCAAAGGAATTATTTTTAAAGAATTTACTTCAGTGCTAGTTTAATAATTCTAAAGTAGCACTGTGAGGGGTTCCAGTACACAGATAATTTTGATGAGTAAAAACTGTAACTTCTGAGAAAGGTGGATAGGTCGAAGAAAGGTTATGAATGTGCTTCCTTTAATCAAAAGTGAGTAAGAGATTACAAAGAAGACTGTATCAGGTCTCCAACAACAACAAAAGTCTATACCAAAATGTCACTGACTCCAATTTTCTTGTCATCTCCACACACATATTATCATGGTCGCATGATCAAAATGCTCACATATATAGTTTTCTGCTACTGGTTGATTAGTTTCCCAAGTCTATTATTCTAGGAGGTCAGGATGATGACTCTTGATTTTGTTCATTGTTGCAATTTCTACGGCTTAGTCTTGTGCCTGCCCCCTAGCAGGTGGTCAACAAATGTGTGCTGGGAGAAAGGGACAAACATTAACAACAACAGTGCTAGGGTATTATTTAAACAAATAGAATGTTCAGTCACAAAGGGTAGACATATACATAAAACAAGGGGGATTCTACATCCACTGAGATTAGGAGCATGATCTTCAAGAAAATTATAAGCACAAAAGTGTGCTGTGTAGCTTTTTGATAATTTTTTAAATTGGAGTTTAATTGCTTTACAATGTTTGGTTGGTTTCTGCTGTAGCGCAAAATGAATCAGCTATATGTATACATGTATCACCTCCCTCTTGAGCCATCCCCCCATCCCACCCGTCTAGGTCATCACAGAGCGTGGAGCTAAGCTATTTGTGTTATACAGCATCTTTCCACAGTCATCTGTTCTACTCATGGTGGTGTATGTATGTTGATCTTACTCTCTCAGTTTGTCCCCCTCTTTGATTCCCCCTGACTGTATCTAAAGTCTGTTTTCTATGTCTGCGTCTCTATTCCTGCCCTGCAAATAGGTTCATCTGTACTGTCTTTCTAGATTCCATACATACGTATTAATTAGTGATAGTTTATAATGTAGATTCATGCTCGTCTCAATTAGTTTTAAAACCAAAATTTAATTTATTCCACTATATCAGATTAACATGGATAAATTTCCAATGAATATTTCTATGATTAGCTCTTTTTATTGCCTCAGGTTAGTTGCATTCATTATATGTATATATACACACACACACATTTTAAGTGCAGGTGATATAAATGTAAGCAAGATATGACTCTTGCTTGTAAGGTGTTTCACTTGACAGGTTTCTTGATGAAGAATTCAGAAGTATATAGACCATGAAAAGAACAAGGAACTAGGAAAGACTTTGAAGATGGTAAGATAACGAAGCAATGCCAAAAGTGGACATAAACTATGACTGAAATTATGACACGGTTGAGCATGTTGGAATACGCATCACATTTGGCCTTTAAGTTCCATTAAGTTTCAGAGACTAGTTTTATGATCAGACAAACAGGGGCTATGCAAATTTTGGCAATATTATATGCCATTTGAATATTAATTAATATTCTCTTTGAAACAGGTGTGGCAGCTGACCGCATAGCAATTCAGTCCCAAGGTCGATACACCGCCAACCTATCCCCTCAGAATTTGATCTCTTGCTGTGCCAAGAAGCGCCATGGATGCAACGGCGGAAGTGTTGATAGGGCTTGGTGGTACCTGAGAAAACGTGGGTAAATAGCTCCCCAACATGCATCTCTAGGATTCTTAAGACTGCTGCTTGGGTTACAATAACGGGAAAAAACATTTTGCATTTTCCCAAAACTCTACAAATATATATGCTACATCTATATAAACACAGGAATTTCATTTAAATATAATCTCTGTTTGGTATCTACTGAAGTTATAAGCTACCAGAAACAATTATTTGAAAAAATGTATACTTTTCTAGCTAAATTAATAGAGACAAGTAAGCATTGTCTTCTTGTGGCTCTGAGTCAAATGGTTGTAGAGTCTCCCAGCGGGGGTAGAGTTGATACTTATCTTGAGACTCTTAGTTCCCCAGGCAGATTAATAGATAATGCCAGGGGAAATTTGCCTAAGACTCAGAGGAATGATATAAAGACATGCTGTACACTTGCCTCAACTCATCAACATCATTGTCACCATTAATCCCATCTGATGAGAAGATGCAGGTTGCATTTCTTTACTCTCATGTAGTCTGATACCCATGCAGCACAGTGTCTACTATAAGAACTTAGCTACTTACAAACTGAGTTATTTGGCAAAGGAAAGAGCAGCTGATAACTGATAGCTGATGTATGTGCTGCCCATGTGTTCTTTCCTCATCCACCGAGTGCTCTGGGTGTGCTACAAGAGACTGGGTGTCAGGTATTTATAAGGTTCTTTAAAATTTTTATCTAATGCTTTGCTAATGAGATGGTGATTAGAATGGGCAACTTGGGCTAATACCTTCCTGATTTAATAGTGCTTGGTCAGCTTCTGTTTTTATTATTTTACTATAATAAAACTTAGAGCCCTTTAGGAGCTTAAAAATATAACTTAACATTGAAAGCCAATTAAATCCCCTTGTATTGGTCTGCTCAGGTTAACATACCAAAATACCATAGACTCTGGATTAAACCACAGAGTTTTTATTTCTGGAGGCTAAGTTCACGATCAAGGTGTCAAAAGTCAAATCACTTTCTGGTGAGAACCCTCCTCCTGGCTTGCCTTCTTCCTGAGTCCCCACTTGCAGAGAGAGATGTCTCTGTTCCTCTTATCAGGGTACTAATCTCAGCATGAGGGTCCCACCCTCATGACTTCATTTAAAGCTAATTATCTGTCTATACTGATATAACTATATATCTGTATATAGAAAGATAAATCTATGGTTGAAAAGTAAAGCACACAAATGTTTGAAAAGTAGAGAAAAGTAAATGAATACAGAGTAACTAAACTGACATGGAGCAGAAATTTTGTAGGGAGATTTGAAAAGTTAACATTAAGGAAAAATTTTCTGGAAACAAAGTGCTAATTCACATATATAGACTCTAGTTTCTTCTTTCTGAAAATTTTGTCCATAATCTTACCTTGATCATGGATAATCTGATAATCATGGTTCACTTCCAATCTAGTAATATTGTTCAAGAATGTGAATATTTTCACTACTGGTTTAAATAAAGTTATATTTCCACACACAAAAAAAATTTAATTATCTTTCAAAGTTCCCATCTCTAAACGCCATTGCATTGGTGATTAGACCTTAAACTCATGAATTTGGAGTGACACACCCCAATCCATGGTACTCATTATCCCCAAGTAATCCACTGGTGCCTTTTGTGGGAGTGGCTTAGCTTTCATCATGCTCCTTACTCAGATTCTCTTACTTTTTTCACACTATTGAATTTCCTTGAGGCAATTCTAGTACCATAATTCTATGGCCAGCTGAACATTAACTATCCATAAAATAAATTCACTGTTTTATTTTCCTTATCATCTGCTTCCATATTCAGTGAATTGTGTTATATGTGGATCCAAATAATTTGTATTTTTCTATGTTCAGTTTCAAAATCAGAAATCAGAATTCTTTTATCATTTGTATAATGTATATATCTGATAGCTTTCTACCTTATTAACTTCAGTACTATAGTAGCATATACAATTTTTCTTAAAGGATCATGAATTACAGGCACATAGTAATTGAAGTCCTATGAGAAGGGATTTATAACTTAATAAAAATGTAAAAAATACTTAATCCTAAAACATATAATTTATCAGAATACTCCATCTGAATACGATAAAAACCCATTCTATTTCATATTAAATTTGGCTTTTTTAACTTATCTGTTTTTCATTGAAGGATAATTGCTTTACAGTATTGTGTTGGTTTCTGCCAAACATCAATATGAATCAGCCATAGGTATACATATGTCCCTCTTGAAACTCCCTCCCTCTCCCCTCCCCATCCCACCCCTTTAGGTTGTTACAGAGCTCCAGATTGAGTTCCCTGAGTCATACAGCAAATTCCCATTGGCCATCTATTTGGCTTTTTTATAGTACAGTTATAGATGAAGACTTAAGGAGTCCTTCCTCTATTAATATTACCACATATTTTATGAATGGATGCTTTTCATCTTCACAAAATTCTATTTCGTAGATAAATGTATTTGTTAGAATGGATTTGAGCAAGGTTTTAGAATCTAAAAAAATTGATACAAATAAGCTTATTTATAAAACGGAACAGGCTCACAGACTTAGAGAAAAAATTTACGGTTACCAGAGGGCAAGTGTTAGAGGGAGGGATAGATTGGGAGTTTGGGATTGGCATGTACACACTGTTGTGTTTAAAATAAAATGCCTTACCGTGAAAAAAATTATAGTGAAGAAATAGGAATGGGGTGGGGGAAGAGTTCATATGATTGAACGACTGTGTTCAGTGTCATGAAACTTACACATAAGTAGCCAGAAAGATTTACAGATATTCAAACCAGTAAAATCGTACAGAGATAGGTCATTACTGCATTTCCTAAGTATTACATTTACTTCTTTGCTTATTCCTCATAGACTGGTATCCCATGCGTGCTATCCACTTTTCAAGGACCAAAATGCTACCAACAATGGCTGTGCCATGGCAAGCAGGTCTGATGGACGGGGAAAGCGGCATGCCACCACGCCCTGTCCCAACAGCATCGAGAAATCCAACAGGATCTACCAGTGTTCTCCTCCTTACAGGGTCTCTTCCAATGTAAGTCTGAACTGCAAGACTTCTTAATGGTTAGCTTTCTCAAAAATATATACTAGTGTTATTAAAACTGTTTAAAAACAAGTATATTCTAAAATAGTACTATGCTTTCAGATATAATTTTTGATATTATTAAAGTGTTTATTAATGACTTTCAATTTGGGTATAATTTTTCATCTTTGTAATATTAGCTGTACAAATGATTGCCTTAAATTTTAAAAAGTCCTTGGGAGTAGAGTTTTATAATTATGTTCACTATATTACAGACACACATGCGTATATATGTGTATATAAACTAAATGGTGGTTTAGTTGCTAGGTTGTGTCTGGCTCTTTTGCAACCCCATGGACTATTCTGTGATCCTGCCAGGCTCCTCTTTCCATGGGGTTCTCCAGGCAAGAATCCTGGAGTGGGTTGCCATTTCCTTCTCTAGGGGATCTTCCTGACCAGGGATTGAATCTGCATCTCCTGCATTGGAGGTAGATTCTTTGCCGACTAAGCCACCAGGGAAGCCTATACACACACACACAGATACATACTTAACAGATAAAAGATAAGCAAACCTTTTTTCATTGACTTTTTTGTAGTATTAGCTTATTTTATTCATCCTTTGCCTTACTCCACAAAATACTTGAAATGGACATAGTCATGGTGGGAAAAAAATTCCCCTGGATTCCAGTTTGTCATGTTAAAATCCTGGGAGAATTTTACTCCTTCTTATCAGACATTATCACTTGCAGACTATTTGAATCTTCAGTGATTTCCAATTGTCTGTAGAATGCAGTTCAACATTCTTACCATGACATATGGGTCTTTCATGACTTGGTTCTGATCTACTGCTTTTTGGACTCATGTCCAACCAACCTACCCATCCCCCACCCGCCCATAATGTTCCTCATAACTGACTGCTGTCTGCTCCTCACACACACCAGGTCCTCTTTGCTTCTACTTAGCCGGGTGATGAGTCCTCTCACACCAGTGCTTATCCCACCCACTTCCATGTCAGGGAAGTAGGTCAAAACTTCATCTTCTCTGAGAAGTTTTCTTGACTTCTAGGCAGAATCAATGTCCCTTACTTGTTTGCATCCACGGTATTTGTGCTTGTCTCTATAATCAAACTTAGTATATCATGATTAGTTATATTACTTAGTATTTCATAGTTATGTTACTTAGCAATTAGTTATGTTATTGTCTGTCTTCTCCACCAAAATGTAAATATCTTGAGGACTGGTGCAGGTTAATATTTGTTTCTGTCCTAGTTTCTGGGATGTACTCTAATCAAAGTGCATATATGAATGAATGACCTTCTTCATTCCTAAAAGTTGCATTACACAGTAGATGAAAACAGGGAAATATTTGTATGCTAAAACTGAGGAACCTTACAAAATGATCACCTGGGATCACTGTTGTGGTCCAAAGCATGGAGATGACACTACTTTCCACTGATAAAAAAATGTTCTATTTTTTTCTTTTTGACCATAACAATTATTATATTTTCTGTTCGTTCCAAAATTATCGCCAGTGGTAAGAGTCAATGAAGCATGGTGTGTCTTGTCTTTAGCAGCTTCACCAATGTGGAGATTCACATGCAAGTATTTCAAAGCATGATTAAGAGTAAATTGCAAGTCACTGAGGCACACTGGGTTCCATAATTCCTAAATTGATTGTACAACCCCTAATGTGACAGACCAAACACTAGGTGTAGTGTACTTTGATAACAATAATGGTGCTCACTGATATTTTTCCTTCCAGGAAACTGAGATCATGAAAGAAATCATGCAAAATGGGCCAGTTCAAGGTAAGCTTGGGCTTCCCAGGTGGCACTCTTGGTAAAGAACCCACCTGTCAATCAAGAAATATGAGAGATACGGGTTTGATCCTTGGGTTGGGAAGATCCCCTGGAGGAGGGCATGGCAATCCATTCCAGTATTCTTGCCTGGAGTATCCCATGGACAGAGGAGCCTGGAAGGCTACAGTCCATGGCGTCGCAAAGAGTCGGACATGATTGAAGTGGCTTAGCATGCACACAAAGTAAGCTTGGATGAAATATGATTGTGTCTTATTTATTCCTTTAATAAACAACTTTGCATTTAACTCCTATTTAAAGAGCTTAATAAATGATAGACATTTTTTGCTTTTAGATAATTCTTATAGATTCAATGGTTGTAAGACCAGTGTAATTATAGGAGGTATGCTCAACTAATAGCCTCATTAGCTCCCCTTGTACTTGAAGAAGGTAGACTCATTCATAAATTGAATTGTTGAACAAATGTTAATGACACATTGGATGAAAGCTTAGTCTATTCAAAGTGATCATGGACCCAAAAGACATTCAAAGAGGAAATGCTGAGAGCTTATTTGATTGCTTAGTTATATTTGACTCATACATAGTGTTAAAAATCTTCTCACTTCAGTTTAAATGGATTAGATAATGGATTGTAAAAAAATGAAGGTTTAGCGATAGAAACAAAGTAGACACTTCCCTTTTCCTATAAGCTCAAAAGAAATCAAATAAGCCAGGATGATTTTTGTGTTTTATAAAATGCTTTCCATTTTTATCTATTTTGAAAATGTGTTATGGATAATAAACTAAAATCAATAAGGAAATCATATCCTAATTTATAAAATGTCCATTGATTTGATATGAAGATATTATATCTGATACACAGTTCCTCTGCTTATCTATTGGAATTTATTTTGCATTAATGGTATGAATAAAAATAAGTTCACAGTGTATATTTCCAGTATTAAATATTTCCTTGAAATGCTTGGAAGAATAAAACCAGTGAGGCCTAAAATAGAAATTCAGGCTGTGAATACTGAAAAGTCCAAAAATATATTAATATTATCAATGCAGTGGAATTGATAAATAAATAAAATAATTAGGTTAAAAAAAACCAAAATTAAATTGAAAACATTTGATGTATACCCGAGGAATTATTGGCTATATGTATTTTTGTGTTTCTGAATGCTGGCCTAATCAATATTGGTTCAACAGATAACAGGAACTACAGATTTTAAAATTGTGTTGGAAAGACTTATATTGATCTTTATGATCACTCAACATTTATTCAGAGGCCAAAGCTTATTCTGAACATGGTCTGAATTCAGTTTTTAAAATCCTGGTGCCTTACACAAAACCTGAAATGAATAAAAAGAATTTTTTTTTTTCTTCTTTCAGTTGAGTAATCTTTGAAGGCTAGAAAAACAGTAGGGAATTAATGTGTAATTTAAATGTATCCTTCATTAACTGGAGTTTGTGTGACAGACTTGAAGGAAGCCAGGCATTTGAAGTCAAGGTTGAATTTGAAATTCCAATTTTGACATTTGCTACTTAAATGACTTTGGTCGAATTATCTAAACTTCTTTGAATCTTTAAATCATTATATTACTGTTTAAAGTTTCTCTCTCATTCTTTTAATCAGTTAAAAGAAATTTGCAGCATAATGATTGAAAATTGAGACTATCTTATGCTTATTTAATGGTCAGATACTTAAGTATTCATGAATTTTACAGACTGAATCAAAAATAAAGAGGTAAAATTTGAAAATAATAAAGTTGCAGTTCAAATTATTCAGCATCCATGGAACCAATGTTTGTTGAGAACCTTCCTCCTGCCAGCCTGAACCAAGAGCAGAAGACAGAGCTCAGTATCCTACCCTTGTGTGTGGGTAGGATGTAATAAGTTTGTGCAGTTTTCCAAAAGTAAAATTGCACTATGGTAGCTTATGTAGTTAGATCATCAGGTCTGTTTGGTGTCGGAAACTCAAGGAAGGATCCATCTTCAAGTTAATTGTCATGGCATCTCATTCATGTTTCTTTAGTTGGGGACGGGTATTTTTCTGCATTGAAGAGTACTTTTTATTCACGGTGCTTTGAATGCTAACTGAGTCAGTAGCTCTATGGAAGAGAATGCCAATAGCAATATCTTCACACTTATAAATGCTGGTTGCCTCATTTTGCTGCAGGTGCAACATGGCTGTCTGCATGTTGTTGCCAGTGCTAATGTACAACATTTTCCCCCTCTGCCTTACAAAAGAATGTAAAATGTGATAGAATGGTGAATAAATAATACTGTGTGCATTCTTCTAAAATCCGTAGAATTAAAAAGAAGTTTAGGTGCAGGAAAGAGGACAAAAACGAAGAGCTGCAAAGAATACAGTTATATAAATTCTTAATATCCTATGGAAAGGTGTGTTCAAGTAGATAAAGATTTCATCTCTTTTATGAATATTTGGACATCATCAGAAAAGGCATGCAACATTAAAAAATGAAAAAAAGTAGAAATCAAAAGTAATACTTGATTTTGGAGGAGAAGCTTCATTTTAGGATCTATCAAATGTTAGTGGCTTTATTTCTTATTTTATTTAAAATTCACATCAAACTAAGACAAGCATTGTGCAGTTATCAAGCTATACATAACTAGCCCAAATCAAAATGCTTTCAATTCATGTCTTCTAGAGAAGTTTAAAGTGTTCACCATCAACTGCCTTTCAACAAAACAGCCACAATACAGAAAAGAAATAATCTAGGTGAGAGAAGAAAGGAGAGTTTTATAAAATATAAGCTCTTCCCTTCTGAAGAGTACAAGCTCTTCCTTTCTAAAGAATACACTATTGGCTTAGCTCCCCAGAGCTGGAGGGATGCAATCTTGTCAGAGTTTTCTTTTGCTAAGCGTTTACTTTTTATTCAAACTCACCAAGGAAACTTTTGTATTAACTTCTAAGGAGGAAGGACAATTACTTTAAACTCCATTTGTTAGGTTTAACCTTCACTGATAGCTTAATTGGAATTTTAAGGGACTGGTGGAGACGCCCAAAGTTAATGGAGAAACAGTGATCATCAGCCGAGTGTAGTGGGTTTCTTGCAAGGGTTCAGCTCCTGATAATAGTGCTTCTGTCAATTAAAAATAGATCGAGTTCTAAATGTATAATGTGAACTTAAGTAATATTCTAAGTAGCTGAAAGTTACTTTTATAAGAGAACTAGAAAATATTTCAATCAATTAAGTAGGAAAGAAAATTAAGCTGAATTGTAAAATTTCTTTTTAGATTCTACCCCTGGTAATTTACTTGTTGACTGTTCTGTAAGAATTTTTGGAGGTTTTTTTGTTTTTTAAAGATAATGATTTAAAAATCATTAAATGATAATGATTTTAAAAATCGTGTCATTTATCCTGTTGGGTTTTATTTTAGCTATAATGCAAGTCCACGAGGATTTCTTCAATTATAAGACAGGGATATATAGACACATTACCAGCACAAATGAAGACTCACAAAAATATCGGAAGTTTCAGACACATGCAGTCAAACTCACTGGGTAAGATGATTTCTCAAAAATCTTCATTTAATACTTCCTGAAAATAAAATTGAAAATAGATTATGCAGGGCATTTAGGTGCAAGAATTCCTCTTGGTATGAGAGACTCTCATACAAATTAAAAATTATAAAACCTTGACATTATTTAGTCATTATTTTAAAGTCCAGTGAAAAATTAACTCATTATTTTAGGAAAGGGACCAAAGCATGTCTCTCACTTACTTGGGAATCCATCCTAAGAATCTGTTCTAAGGGCCAGGAAATAGATTATTGTAATTCTACATATGGGATGATCAAGGAAAGTGTGCAAAACCGAGGTGTACTAGGATGCAGGGAGAAGGTTTTGGGTGGAATTACAAATGGTAGAGATTAAGCAGGAAGAGAGTATAAGATCTCCTTTCATTCAATGTAAAATTATTTTTTATATCTATGTGAGAATTGTGAAAACTTGTTTTACTTTGTTTTTCCATTCTTAGTTGTTCAGTGACTTTTCAGAAAGACAAACAGAGTAAAACTTTCCTTTCTACTGCTACTGGAACTGGGAATTCAGGGCCACTTGAGTTCCATTTCCCTTCAGTTTGAAAGTCCTGTTTCTTCTAAATCTCCTTCCTATGTATGTTTCATTATCAATTTTTGCTTCCCCTAGTAATGGTCATGATTTGGAAAATTTTTTCCCACACACTTGGTGATTGAAATGATCTTTCTTATAATTCAGAGAACTCTGGAAATGGCAACCTTGATGTGGAACCTGTCTTGATTGATTAGAACTGATCCTTTATCATCTCTCTCCTGCCATGCTGATCACGTTTCCTTCATTCTCCTCCTAAATTTGTTCATGCTGGGGTTGAACAATATGAATGTGTTTCTATTTAATCACTCTGCACTGTTTGTACATTTTTGATGTTGAGTGTGTCAATTGAAGCAATGTGTTCACATTTATAAACTCCTAAAAGATTGAGACATTAAAAAATTTATCTTAAATGTGTGACAATTAGCAAGGCTAATTCTGCTAGGGAGCAAATAACTTTTGGAGAATTTGTTTATTTTTCAGAAATATGTCAGGGCCCCTGGGCATTGTTAAAAGCCCTGAAGCAGTAGATTTTTATTCATTTCTCTATTAGTAATTCCTGATTTGGTAATTACTGTATTCAGAAAATTACTACATCAGTGAATTAGAGAGTAGTCAAATAACCCAAGTAAGTTAATGTTCCTTATCAGAGAGCTTAGTGTACTTCTATGAAATACTTACAAATTTATTGCATCAAATTCCATTTGCTATGAATTTGTCAAACACAAAGCTATTAGATTTAACTCACTTGTACTTAATGAATTTAAACTTCTATCAAATGCCCATCTCTGAGGAATACAAGGAAGATTAATACATAGTCCTATTCTTAAGGAGTTTAGGGAATAGAGACATTCACAAGTGATTCCAGTATAACGTGATAAAAGTTGTGTATTTTCATGGCATTATATATATATATATTGCATATATATATTTACATACTTATATACTTATATTTACTTATACTATTTTATATATACTACATGCATATAATATATATATTGCATATATATTGTATATATATACATTATATATTTACAGTAGGTAGATAAGATAAACACTTAAATTTCTTTGTTTCTCACCATTTTATTTTTAACTGGAGGATTATTACTTTACAATATTTTGATGGTTTCTGTCACACAGGAACATGAATCAGCCGTAGGTATACACTTGTCCTCTCCCTCTTAAACCTCCCTCCCACCTTCCTCCCCATCCCACCCCTCCAGGTTGTCACAGAGCACCGGCTTTGGGTTCCCTGCATCATATAGTAAATTCCCACTGGCTATCTATTTTACATATGGTGATGTACATGTTTTAATATTACTCTCTCCAACCCTCTTCCTCCTCCACTGTGACTCTAAGTCTGTTCTTTATGTCTGTGTCTCCTTTGCTGCCCTGCAAATAAGATCATCAGTTCCATCTTTCTAGATTCCATATATATGTGCTAATATACAGTATTTGTCTTTCTCTTTCTGACTTACTTTATTCTGTATAATAGGTTCTAAGTTCAGCCATCTCATTAGAGCTGATTCAAATGCACCACTTTTTTATAGCTGAGTAATATTCCATTGTGTGTATGTACCACAATTTCTTTATCCATGTATCTGTCAATAGACATATAGGTTGCTTTTGTGTCCTAGCTACTGTAAATAGTGCTGCAATGAATATTGGAATACAGGTGTCTTTTTCAATATGCTTTCCTGAGGGTATGTGCCCAGTAGTGGAATTGCTGGGTCATATGATAGCTTTATTTCTAGTTATTTTTTTTAATTGAAGGATAATTGCTTCACAGTACTGGTTTGATTTCTGCCATACATCAACAATAATTAGACACAGGGGTACATGTTTCTCCTCCCTCTTGAACCTCCCTCCCACCTTCTGCCCTTTCCCACCCCTCTGAGTTGTTATGGAGCCCCAGTTTGCTCCTGAATCATACAGCAAACTCCCACTGGCTATCTACTTTACATACCGTAGTGTATATGCTTCCATGCTACTCTCTCCATTCATCTCACCCTCTCTTTCCTACCCCCACCCTTGTTTATAAGTCTGTTCTCTATGTCTGCATCTCCAGTGCTGCCCTATAAATAGGTTTATCAGCACCATCTTTCTAGATTCCACTAATATGCATTAATAGATGATATTTTTATCTTTCTGACCTACTTCACTCTGTATAATAGGCTCTAGGTTCATCTACCTCATTAGAACTGACTCAAATATGTACCTTTTCATGGCTGAATAGTTTCCATTGTGTATATGTACCACAGATTTTTTATCCATCCATGTGTTGATGGATATCCAGGTTGCTTCCCCATCCTAGCTATTGTAAACAGTGCTGCAATAAATATTGGGGTACATGTGTCTTTTTCAGTTTTGGTTTCCTAAGGATGTATGTCTAGAAGTGGTATTGCTTGGTCAAATGGTGGTTTTATTCCTAGTTTTTTAAGGAATCTCCGTAGTGGCTATATCAATTTATATTCCTTTCAGCAATGCGAGGGAGTTCCCTTTTCTCCGCATCCTCACCACCAATTCTTGTATGTGGATTTTTTGATGATGGCCATTCTGACTGGTGTGCTGCTGCTGCTGCTAAGTCGCTTCAGTCGTGTCCGACTCTGTGCAACCCCATAGACGGCAGCCCACCAGGCTCCGCTGTCCCTGGGATTCTCCAGGCAAGAATACTGGAGTGGGTTGCCATTTCCTTCTCCAGTGCATGAAAGGGAAAAGTGAAAGTGAAGTCGTTCAGTCGTGTCCAACTCTTAGCGACCCCATGGACTGCAGCCTACCAGGCTCCTCCGTCCATGGGGTTTTCCAGGCAAGAGTAGTAGAGTGGGGTGCCATTGCCTTCTCCTCTGACTGGTGTGAGGTGATAGCTAATTGTAGATTTGATTTGCATTTCTCTAATAATGAGCAGTGTTAAGCATCTTTTCATGTGTTTATTATCCATTTGTACATTTTCTTTGAAAAAATGTCTGCTTAGTTTTTCTGCCTTTTTTTTTTTGATTGGGTAGTTTGTTTTTCTAGTATTGAACCACATGAGCAGCTTGTATATTTTGGAGTTAATCCTTTGGAAGCTGTTTCATCTGTTATTATTTTCTCCCTTTCTGAGAGTTGTCTTTTCACCTTGCTTATAGTTTCCTTCATTGTGCAAAAGTTTTTAAGTGTAATTAAACCCCATTTGTTTATTTCACTTTTATTTCCATTACTCTAGCAGGTGGGTCATGGAAGATCTTGCTGTCATTTATGTCAAAGAGTGTTCTGCCTAAATTTTCTTCTAAGAGGTTTATATTTTTTGGCCTTTAATCCATTTTGAGTTTATTTTTGTGTATGGTGTTATGAGGTTTTCTAATTTCATTCTTTCACATGTAGTTCCTCAACTTTCCCAGTACCAATTATTGAAGATACTGTCTTTTCTCCATTGTATATTCTTGCCTCCTTCATCAATGATAAGCTCCCCATAGATGCATGGATTTATCTCCAGGATTTCTATATTGTTCCATTGGTCTATATTTCTTTTTTTGTGACAGTACCATACTGTCTTGATGACTCTCACTTTGTAGTACAGTTTGATGTCAAGCAGATTGATTTCTCCAGCTCCAATCTCCTTTCTCAAGATTGCTTTGGCTATTTGGGGTGTTTTGTGTTTCCATGCAAATTGTAAACTTATTTGTTCTAATTCTGTGAAAAATATCATTGATAGTTTGATAGGAATTGCCTATCAATTCTTGGCACTCTGTCTTCTTTATTGTTCAACTCTCACATCAGTACATGGCTACTGGAAAAACCATATCCGTGACTACACAGACCTTTGTTGGCAAACTGATGTCTGTGCTTTGTCTCTTTAGGTAGGTTTATTCCTAGGTGTTTTATTCTTTTTGCTGTAATGGTGAATGTGATTGTTTCCTTAATTTCTCCTTATGATATTTCATTGTTAGTGTATAGGAGTGAAGGGATTTCTGTGTATTAACTTTGTATCTTTTGACTTTGCTATTTTCATTGATTAGTGTTAGTAATTTTCTGGTGACATCTTTAGAGTTTTCTTTGTAAAGAATCATGTCATCTGCAAACAGTGAGTTTTACTTCTTTTCCAATCTGGGTTCCTTGTATTTCTTTTTCTTCTCTGACTGCTGTGGCTAGGACTGCCAAAGCTATGTTGAATAAGAGTGGCAAGAGTGGGCACCCTGGTCTTGTTCTTGATATTAGAGGAAATGCTTACAACTTTTCACCATTGAGAATATTTGTTGTGGATTTGTCATATATGGCCTTTATTATGTTGAGGTAGTTTACTTCTGTTCCTACGTCCTGGAGAGTTTTATCATAGATTGGTATTGAATTTTGTCAAAAGCTTTCTCTGCATCTATTGAGATAATCATAGGGATTTTATCTTTCAGTCTGTTAATGTGGTGTCTCAAATCCATTGATTTGCATATATTGAAGAATCCTTACATCCCTGGGATAAAGCCCACTTGGTAATGATTCTTGATCTTTTTAATGTGCTGTTGAATTCTGTTTGCTAGAATTTTGTTGAAAATTTTTGCACCTATGTTCATCAGTGATATTGGACTATAATTTTCTTTTTTTGTGGCATATTTGTTTGGTTTCGGTATTAGCATGGTGCTGGTCTCCTAGAGTGAGTTTGGGAGTTTTCCCTCCTCTGCAATTTTCTGGAAGAGTTTGAGTAAGATAGGTATGGGCTCATTAAACTTTTGTTGAAATTCACCTTTGAAGGCATCTGTCTCTGGGTTTTTGTTTACTGAAAGATTGTTTTTTTTAATTATACTTTTGATTTCTGTGTCTGTAATTGGCCTGTTCATATTTTCTATGTTGTCCTGGTTTGGTTTTGGAAGGCTATACTTTTCTAAGAATTTGCCTATTTTTTTACAGGTTGTCCATATTATTGGGATATAGTTGCTCATAGTAGGATCTTACGATCCTTTGTATTTCTATGTTGTCTGTTATAACTCGTCCTTTTTCACTTCTAATTTTATTAATTTGAGTCTTCTCCCTTTTTTTTCTTGATGAGTATGGCTAACAATATGTCAATTATGATCATTATGTAGTGTCTTTCTTTGTTTCATAACTGTCTTTCTCTTAAAGTCTATTTTATCTGATATGAGTATTGTTACTCATGCTTTCTTTTGATTTCCATTTGCATGGTGTATCTTTTTCCAGCCCCTTACTCTCTGTCTGTATGTCTCCTTAGGTCTCAGGTGGGTCTCTTGTAGACAGCATACATAGGGGTCTTTTTTTTTGTATCCATTCAGCCAATCTATGTCTTTTGGTTGGAATATTTAGCCCATTTACATTTAAGGTAATTATTGATAAGTATCACCCTGTTACCATTTACATTATTGTTTTGGATTTGTTTTTATAGGCCTTTTCTTTTTATGTTTCTTGTCTAGAGAAGTTCCTTTAGCATTTATTGAAGAACTGGTTTGGTAGTGCTAAATTCTCTTAACTTTTCTTTGTCTTTAAAGCTTTTGATTTCTCCTTCAAATCTAAGATCCCTGCTGAATAAAATAATCTTGGTGGTAGTTTTTTCCTCTTTCCTCACTTTACATATATCTTGCCATTCCTTTCCGGCCTCCACAGCTTCTGCTGAAGGTCAGCCATTGGCCTTATGGGGGCCTCTTGTATGTTATGGGCTTCGCTCGTGGCTCAGAGAGTAAAGTGTCTGCCTGCAATGTGGGAGACCCGGGTTTGATCCCTGGGTTGGGAAGATTCCCTGGAGAAGGAAATGGCAACCCACTCCAGTATTCTTGCCTGGAGAATCCCATGAGCAGAGGAGCCTCGTAGGCTACAGTCTGTGGGGTCACAAAGAGTCGGACACAACTGAGCGACTTCACTTTCACTTGTATGTTATTTGTTGCTTTTAATATTTGTTCTTGTGTTCAGTTTTCATTAGTTTGACTAATATGTGTCTTGGCATTTCTCCTTGGATTTATCCTGTTTAGGACTCTCTGGGCTTCCTGAACTTGGGTGGCTATTTCCTTTCCCATTTCAGGGAAATAGTCAACCATAATCTCTTCAAATATTTTCTCATGACCTTTCCTTTTGTCTTCTTTTCCTAGGACACCTATGATTCTAATGTTGGGATGCTTAATGCTATTCCAGAGGTCTCTGAGGCTGTCCTCATTTCTTTTTATTCTTTTTTACTTTTTTCTACTCTGCTTCTTATTTCCACCATTCTATCTTCCAGCTCACCTATCCATTTTTCTGCCTCAGTTACTCTACTGTTGGTTCCCTCCAGTATATATATATATATATATTTTTAATAAATTTATTTATTTTATTTGGGGGCCAATTACTTTACAATATTGTAGTGGTTTTTGCCATACATTGACATGAATCAGCCATGGGTCTACATGTGTTCCTCATCCTGAACCCCCCTCCTCCAGTATATTTTTATGCTCAGTTATTGCATTGTTCATTGTTGATCATTTATTTTTTAATTCTTCTAGGTCCTTGTTAGACATTTCTTTCATCTCCTTGGACATGCCTCCAGTCTACCTCTCTGTTCCTCCATTTTGTTTTCAAGATTTTATATTATCTTTCTATCATTATTCTGAATTCTTTTTCAGGTAGACTACCTATTTCCTCCTCGCTTGTTTTGTGTTGTAGATTTGTACTGTGTTCCTTCATCTGCTGCATATTTCTCTGTCTTTTCATTTTGTTAAATTTATTGAGTTTGGGGTCTCCTTTCTGCAAGCTGGAAGGTTGTAGTCCCTCTTAATTGTGGAGTCTATCCCCCGTGGGTAGGTTAGGACCAGTGTCTTGTGAAGGTTTCCTGGTTGGAAGTACTTGTGCCTGTGTTCTGGTGGATGGAGCTGGATCTTGTCTTTCTGGAGGGCAGTGCTGTGTCCAGTAGTGTGTTTTAGGGTATCTATGGGTTCAGTATGGATTTGGGCAGACTGCCTGTTGATGTGCAGGGTTGTGCTCATGTTTTGCTGAAGGATTGGTATGGGGCATCCTGAACTGGAGCTTTCTGGCTCTGGGGTGGTGCATGGTCTGTGTTGAGTTGGAGGCCTTTGGGTGGGCTCTTGTCTATTAATGTTCCATGGGGTGAGGAGTTCTCTGATGGTCCAAAGTCCTGGGTTTAAGTCTCCTGCCTCTGGGGTTCAGACCTGACTCCTTATAGTAGCATCAAGACTTCTCAGGCCACATAGCACAGAAGACAAAGCCCCTAGCCTAACGGTGAAATGGCTCTCAATAGCCAAGAACACCCAGAGAGATTCATGGACTCATTCCAAGGACGCTGGTTTGCCTTGTCTGGGGTCCTCTGCCAGTGTTCAGAAGATGTTTTGTGTTAATTGTTACACCTGGGGTGCTCTGTCTCCTCACAGCCACTGCTCCATTAGGAAGCTTTGTCTGGCTGACAGATTTCATTTAAGGACTGCCGAAGTCCTGCTCCAGCTGGTCCAGGGGTACCCAAGGGATGAACGGCGTCGGCGAAAAGAAAGAAAAGAAAGAAAGAAAGACACAGAGTCTTGTGAAGGTTCAGAGATGAAGATTCTTTATTGGTCTAAGTTTCTACTTATATAGCACATGTTTTAGGTCAGTCACCTTTGTAATGATTCTTTTGCAATATTTTCCTATTCAGATGATTTATCTCTTGATTCTAAGATGTAAAGTTTCTTTCCTGGTCTTTTGTTACATTTCAGTTACATTTTTACTCCGAAACCTATTCTTATTTTACTAAAAACATGATCCATGATATCATAAATCATATTGTTCTATCTACTTATTTTGTACAGCCTGCTGCTTCAGCAAACACAGCGTCTTGCTTCAGGGAATAAGCACTATAGTGGAATCTAAGGTCGAGTCTCTCATAGTACAGCCATTGTCTGTGGGGGTCTGTTTACCATCTACCCACATATCACAAGACTATTTCTGGCAAAAACAAATCTTTTACAGTCTACCCTGAAACCACCTGCAATATAACTCACATATTTCCTTTTGTCTGTGTTCAGGTTCTGGGGGGCACAAATATCTCTAGCATCCCAGTCTTTATGAGAAAAGGCAATTGGCTTAGTTTCTGTAATTTTTCTTAATACATGATCCAAGTTTTCAGTCATCAATAATAATCTCCTCATGAGACCAGGTCACAATAGGCTTAGGGCTTGTTTTCCAAATGATCATGGCCTTATTCCTGGCTGAGTGTTAGGGACCCATCAGCCAGGGGCCTCAGTAGGTTTAATCATTTTGGGAATATTTCTTTGGGACAGAGGACCATTTTTCTTTTCCCTATACTCTCATGAAATCACTACAGAAGCCCCTTTAAATCCAGCCAACAAGGAAAGAAACACAGCTAGCCACAACAAAGGCACAGAAACAGGAGGGAGTGAAGGTTCCGATCCTGGAGAGAAACCGCTTTGCAGTTTCTTCTTGAGTGGTGCCATGACTTCGTCATCCGGCGGTAGATCCGGAACGGCTCTCAACAAAGGACTCTCATTTCAAAAGTACTCTGAAGCATGGTAAGACACCCTCACAGCCCTCGTGGTGATCCTCTTCTGGTTGGTACTTTTTTCTCCTAGATCTTCTTGTCCACCTCACTCCTCACCATTTTAGTTTACTCTTCTCTCTTTTCTTACCAAAACCTCTGTTTTGGATACTACGGTCATGAAAACATTTAATTGAATTAAAAATGCCAGATATCTTGAAACATGGCATTATTTTATATGCCAATAATAATAAGAAGAAGAATGAAATGTTACTAATTAAACTAAGCAGCTCCATTGATTATTAGATGGATTTCAATTTAGAGATGTTAAAATGTGGGATAAAAGTATATCATACAATGAAGCATGTGATAATTAAGACTTTCATTGTGGCCAGTGGTCTCTATGGTCCTCTCTGTAAGTGACAGCTCATCCTGTGTCTTTGTCCACCAAAACTTATGAAATTTCTTTAAACCCTCATTTGGAAGTATAAAGTAGTATCTTAAAGGCATTTACTTTTGCATATGATTCCAGGAATTATCACTAGAACTCAAATGAAAAAAAAGTAGCAGCTAAATATTTTAGAAAGTTGCAGGAAATTATGCAGGATAAGTCATTGTCATCCCTGCTTGTGGGACAGAATTTTATTGAGGAATAATCTCTCTGTTACGAAAGAGAATAATAAAAATGATTTTAGGACATATGTTTGCCATTGTTCAATAATGCTTTATGTGAAAGTTTATTTATTCAGCAAATATTTTATCGAGTACTTCTATGTTCCAGATATGTTGTTAAGAAGCTAGGGATATATCAGGAAACAAAGTAGACACAGATGCGGGTCTTCATCAGATTTATATTCTATGAATTGATGTATGGCTGTTAGGCAAATACAGTTGTGTTTATGAAGGGGCAGAATTTTTATGGTAAAGTTTGTATGTTTGTGTGTCTGGGGTCAAAAGTATCAAATTTTTAACATATAAAAATTGACTCAGAGAGAGAGAGAAAAGGCAAACAGTTGAAAGTGGAGGCCAAAAGGAAAGCAAACGTTGAGAAAGTCCAAGACAAACAGGTGAAAAACTAACAAAGATGTTTCAAGTAGATTGTGAATGAGGATTGCAGTTTTTTAAATTACATCAAACAACCCCAAATACATTAAAATGCTGCAAGGTGATAGAAATTGGCATGTTTCCAGTAAATGACTGTGAAGGCATTTGGTTTGAGTAAATTACTGAAAATCCAAGTCAAAGATTTCTGTAAGCTTGATGCAAATCCATAATGTTACTTAAAACTGGACACAGAATGAGTTGTTTCTCTTTTCTGCATATTCAACAAGCACTAAAAGAAAGCCCATCATCTTCATGATGCTGTGCTAGGTATCAGGTATGAAGAGAAAAATGAAAACAAAAACAAAAACACACAGCCTTTGCCCCCACAGTGCAACTATATATTAACCAAAAACACTCAAAAACGGGAAGTTTTGATACATTTAACAAAGGCAGAGTGGAAAGTGGTAACCTTTATTATAATACCTGATCTAGACATGAAGATCTGAGTGAGATCCTTGAGGAAGAAAAGTATGAGACAAGATTTATGAGTTGTTTAGTAGCAGGCAAAGGGATTAGCTTGTGTAAAGTCCTTGAACACAAAGAAAGTTGTGTTTGCTGAATCTTGGAAGGCAAGGACTTGTAGGCTAGTGTAGAGAATTTAGTCAAAGATATTAAGTATTCCATTAAGGACCTTAAGAGCAAAGGGAAGTCAATGAAGATTTAGATACAAAGTGGTACGATCTTTGTATTTTTTTTGAAAAAATATTGCTTTGTTAAACCAATAAATGTAAAGAATGTGATACAAAAGGCAAATGGTGATAATCGTAGTAAAAGATAATGGTCTGGACTTAGATGGTGGAAGAGTTGAGAAGATAAGGGTGAGTCAAAAAATATTTTAAGAGAAAAGCTGGAAGACGGTAGGTGGATTTAATATTGAGATGGACAATAAAATGGAGACGCGGTGTTCACTACTGGGCTTGGTGATTTCAAGATGTTTTTGAGACATAAAAGTGCAGATAGATGTCAGAGAAGACAGGTAGATATACTGATCTCAAGGTAGAGGCTGATCTCATAGTAGAGGCAAACGTTGGTAGTACGAAACAGAATAAGGAAAAAAAAAAAAGGGAGACAGACTGAGCCTAGGCTTGGGAAAAACATAACTGGCTAGAAAACAATGAGTCTGCAAAGAAAGAGTAGAAGCCAGTGAGGATTTTTTTAAAAAGTGGTTATTGTAAGATTTGGTGAAAACTGTAAAACTGTAAGCTTGGGATCCAGAGTATGTGAAGACATGTGTCTTAGAGAAAAACTGAGTGACAAGTCTATTATATCAGCAGAGAAGGAATAAAGGAGGTTAAATGAAACTTCTGAACTGAAAGGTAGTGGTAAATTGAGGAAAATTCCTATGAGATTGCTTTTTCCCCCTAATCTCCAGGAATTAGGGGGTGAAGTTATCTGTAGAGGGAAGAGGTGGTGGGAGGATGAATGATCAGAAATTTGAGAACAGAGGTGGTTTGCAATGGTCCTCTGGATATTTAGGTGAGGGAGTTGCCCCAGGAACCAACAGGAATTGCCTTACGTTGCTGATGGTACCTTCTGCCCTCATGTATATGATCTTTGCAGCTGTAATCAGCACTCTGGTGGATGCAGAGAGAAATGAGTAGTGCAGTTCATTTAGGATAGACAGTTCTCCATATGGGTGCAATGAGGCATCAGCAAAGCAAGGGATTTAGGATATAAGTAAGATGGCAGAAAACTTAATCAGCCTGATGAAAAGAAAGAGTTGATAGATTCAAAGAAAAGAGAAAAATCATTGGACTAGAGACCATGATGATTCTAATCTCTGTGATTTTTATGATTCTCTTATTTTTCTTACTTTTTAGAGCTTTAATGTTTTATTTTTATTGTTGATGAGAAAAAAGTAATCATGTAATAAAGAGGTGATATTTTACAGATTATGAACATAGTGGTTGAATGACTAAGTCATAATTTTATATGTTAGCACCTACTTATCCTGTAATACTCAGGGTCTCTTAGGTCCTAAACATTTGATTTCTGCCTATCTATCTTATATAGTTATTTATCTATTCATCCATCCATTTAAAGATAGTTACCCCAGAGAGGCTATAAAAGTAATGCTTTATCTTGTAATAACTTACAACGGAAGAGAATCTAAGAAAAGAATATAGGTATATATAAAACTCACTTTACTAACACAACATTATAAAATCAACTATATTTCATTAAAAAAATAAAAATAATGCTTCAGAGTTAAATTTCTAATATAATTTCCTCGTATTTTCTAAACATACAAACAGAAAGGATTCCAGGAACACAAATCACTATTAAGTACAACTGCACATTTTTTATGTAGTTTTATTAGGACCACCACTTGTTTTTCCCCGTTCATTTTTCTCCCCCTTCTTCCTTTCCAAATAACAACTGATTGGTAAACCTGAAATTTCATGCTATGTTATGTTTAACCCCTGGCAAATTGTTACATTCTGAGCAGGTTTTAATTGAGGTTTTTAATGAATGGTGAAGTCTAAGACAGATGAATGAACACTTACTTAGAAAATGAAAATAAACATGTGATAATTAGTATAGGCAATGCAAAAACATTGAGTTTGGGTCTTGGGGTATCTTTAATGGCAAAGTACTTAGGTCTTTCTTTTTGGGAGGGGAACTAGAGGGTGCACTGCTTTGAATAACGGTAGCTGCTGCAATAAATAGACTCAAAATACTTGATAATTCAAATATATTTATAGAAGTATATTATTCATATAATAGTTCAAGATTGGAGGTCTTAGATTTGGGGTGGTTTTCCTCTATATGGTTTCAGGGCCCCAAGCTTTTTCTACTTTGTTGCTCTGCCATCTTTTAGGGTCACATGTTTTTACTTTATTCTGCCTCTAGACAATAAGAAGAGCATGAGGAGGACTTTTTAAATGCACTTCTTTTAAAGCCTGACTCAGAAATGACCCTTTCTAGTCCATTCACCGGAGAAGGCAATGGCACCCCACTCCAGTACTCTTGCCTGGAAAATCCCATGGACGGAGGAGCCTGGTAGCCTACAGCCCATGGGGTCGCTAAGAGTCAGACATGACTGAGCGACTTCACTTTCACTTTTCCCTTTCATGCATTGGAGGAGGAAATGGCAACCCACTCCAGTGTTCTTGCCTGGAGAATCCCAGGGATGGGGGAGCCTGGTGGGCTGCCATCTATGGGGTCGCACAGAGTCGGACACGACTGAAGCGACTCAGCAACAGCAGTAGCAGCAGTCCATTCACGTCTGTTCGGCTAAAGCTCATTGATATGACTCTACCCAGCTCCAGAGTCAGCTGGGAAATATAAAGATTTGGCAGTAACATTGTAATATCAGAACAAATAGAGCTATAGCTTCAAGTAGAATTCCACATCTGCAAAACCTTAAGAAAAATAAAAAACAAAAACACAAATTTCAGTTTGTGGAGAGCTGACTTGATCTGCATCTCCTAGGCCCTCAGTGATTATATGTTATGCTTTTAGAGAATCTTACTGGGAAATTCTAAGAATTACTGCTGTACAAGATCAATCAAGTTGATTGATTAATCAACACTTGATTAATATACCAACTGTATTTATAATTGCTGAAGTAGCACTGTCACAAAATCTTGCTGTTCAAAAAGCCGTATAAGATGGAATTATCATTCCATTTTACTAGAAATAAGAGCCTGAAAAGGTTTTAGAAAACTTTTTAGGTTCTTCAAAATATCTATTTTAACAATACTATGTTTATATATAAATGTTAAATGTATTTATCTATATCTATCTTTCTTTCCATCTATCTATTATCTATCTATCTATCAAGGAAGGTCCAGTGTCAAGATTCACTCAGTGTATATTTACCACATAGGTTTTCTCAAGGAACTGTTCTATTTTTTCTTTTACAAAAAATTCCATTAGGGTAAAAATAGATGAATCTTTCTTTCCTATATAAAATTATATTCTCCCTTGCTTTGATCACACACCTTTAATCTATACGTAAAGACTTTTTCCTAATTTTTCAGCAGGAAACTTCTTTTGAGTATGTAATATGTGTCAAGTCCTGTGCTAGGCATTAAGAATACAAACAGCAAAAATATCCTGCTCTGCTTCTATTTTCAAGAAGGTGGGGAGAGAGAAACAGGGGGTGCAGAGAAGGAGATGGGGAGACAGAGAGGGAGAGAGAGGAGAAAGCAGTGCTAACAACATACAATGTCTTAAGTGCGGAGATGCAAATGCAATAGGGATTTAAATTGAGCAGTGAGGGCATGTATCATATAGGAAGGCACATAACTCAACTTCTGGGGTCAGAGAAAACCCCAGGGAAGCGGTAACACCTGCTGTGGAGGTGAGTAGAGCAGAGTGGAATTACTAAAGCTACGTGGAAAGAGAAGAGCGTGTCTCAGGAAAAGTGAGCAGAAAATGGACAATCTCACTGTAAGAGAGAATAGGACCTACTTAAGACACTGGAAGTATTGAATAGTTAGCAAGGAGAGCAAGGGAGAATCTAGTGACAACGGAGACTAAAAGGTAGCCTAATCCTGGAGCATTCTTCTATTAATGATAATTTACTTACCTATTCGGGGGCCTCACTTGGTCTGAGTGCTTCAGCATCTTTGGGTTGTCTCCCTGTCCTCCATCAACTCTGCAGGAATTTGTATGTCTTTGCAGCAACATTGTTTGGGTTTCAGTGAAGTTCCAGGTGCCCAGGTGGTTTTTCTCCTCCCCCTATTCTGTGATGTTCAGTTTAACTCAGCTCAGCCTGTTTCTGGGTCATTCTACTTTGAGATGCAGGTGTATCTGAGAGCAGAAATTGTCACCAAAGAATAGAAATGGGATTTCAAGAAACGAGACCCACTGTTCAGTTTCTGCTATAAAGCAAGTAGCACAAACTTCAAACGAAAAAGATTCTTTCTTCCCCTGACACATTGTGGCAGACCCGAGCTCTGGGAAGTCATGCTCATACATTCGCCTTGTCTTGAACTATTTCCAGTCCGGTAGTGGAGACAGCCCTGTAAACACCGTGTGAGAGGCGGTGAGCTCAGGGTATTGTCACTCCGCCATTTTGGCTGATCTCCAGCAATTAAAACAAACCAACGACCCTTACAATGTAACTGCATTGAAATGTAAGTGGTTTTGAAATGGATGGAATCAAAGTGCTTGAAAGCCTGAGGGTGGGGGCAATGTTCACCAAAGAGTGTGCAGGTGAGGGCTAGAGTAGGAAGTGACCCTGAAAAAAGGTCACTAGCATTCTTGTCCTGTATTCATTTTTCTAGTAGAGACTTCAATTTTAAAATCTTGATGGGTATGAGCTCATAATGTATAGGGAACATTGACTTTTTTATACTATTGACTAAATCCTAGTTTATTTTTGGCTTCATAAATTTACTTTTAATGGCTTTGACCTGGACAATGCTTTAACTTTTATTCTAGATTTTCAAACTTCTATTTCTAAGGTAATTAAGTCAAAGATCTACCTGGAAGATATTTGGGTGAATGATGTGTGGTGATGATCTAATTTTTTTCTCTAAACTCTGAACTAAAAGCAACAAGGCCACATAATAAATAATCCATTCCTTCTTTACCCTTTGAAATGCATTTTTTATAGCTTATTAAATTATTACATAAATTTATTATGGTTTGATCTGGGGTGTTCTGTTCAAAATACATGCTATTGTTCAGTTTCCTACAGCTTTATTTTGTTATCAGGTTGTTTCAAATTGCTATATTGCTCTCATTTTTCAATATTTACCTAGTTATTTTCATGTTTATTTATCTAATTATATTAAAACAAACAAAATACTCAGAACAACTTAAATTGGAACTTGTATGTTTTATTTATAAATAAGATAACATAAACTTTCTTACTTTAAAGGCTATTAAGTCCCTTGCATTTATTTTTCTTTTAGAGAAATGCTATTTTTCAAAGATTTTGTTTTTATAAAACTTTTTTTCTCTTCACTGTACCCTAAGCTTTTTATATCTTTCTTAAACACAATTTTTAAAGTTGAGGTTATTTGACTGCTAAATTGTTATTTTATTTTACTTTTATTACTGTATTGAAATATTCCAATTGTAAATAGTATTAAAAATAAAAGAAGTATTAAAATGATAATTTTATTAAATTGATTAAATAATTTGCTACTTTTCAAACTTAAAATATTTTATCCATCTAAGATCTGTAAAGGACTCTGGATTTTATCTACCCAATAACCTAATATAAAAAAAGAGGGCATAGTAATAGAGATTTTCCAGAGATTACATGCTGGTTAGTTGCAGACCCGATATTCAGCTGAAACCAGTTCAGTACTAATCTTGTTTAGTAAACCACTGGTCTATGGGGTCACACAGAGTCGGACACGACTGAAACGACTTAGCAGCAGCAGCAGCAGGACTGATATTAGAGAATATATATCAAAGCTATTGCTATCATTTACTTAGATGTTTATTCTTTTGTAAGCTGGGGATAAAAGGATGTTTGTGAGGAATAAATGGGATCATGCATACACAGTACTCATATGCTGGATATACGGAAACATTCAATAAATTTTTACTGTTATTAGTAATAATATCAACAGTGGGGATAGATTGGGCCATATTTGTAATTAGATATATAATTCAACAACTTTGTTTTTTTAAGTTTTAAAGATTTTTTTTTTGATGTAGACCATTTTTATAGTCTGTATTGAATTTGTTACGTTGTTGCTTCTGTTGTTTATGTCTTGGTGCTTTGGCTGTGAAGTATGCACAATCTTACCTCCCTGGAGCGAAGGGAAGTGAAAGTCACTCTGTCGTGTCCGACTCTTTGTGATGCATGGACTATACAGTCCATGGAATTCTCCAGGCTGAATACTGGAGTGGGTAGCCATTCCCTTCTTCAGGGGATCTTCCCAACCCAGGAATCAAACCCAGGTCTCCTGCATTGCAGCCAGTTGGTAAAGAATCCGCCTGCAGTGCAGGAGTTCTGGGTGCGATCCCTGGGTTGGGAAGAGCCCCTGGAGAAGGGAACGGCTACCCACTCCAGTATTCTGGCCTGAAGAATTCCATGGACTGTCTAGTCCATGGGGTCACAAAGAGTCAGACACAACTGAGAGACTTAGCTCCCTGATCAGGGATCAAACTCTCACCTCCTGAACTGAAGGGCAAAGTCTTAACCACTGGATTGCCTGGGAAATTCCAAAAACCTTTTAAAATTTGCTGAATTTCCCCCCCAGTATGTGACATTTTGAAGAGGTTAATAGTTGTAAATGACATTCCCAAATTTTAAATGTTATTCATATTCTTTCCTTGTGAATGAAAGTTGAACTTCTAATCTGAGAAAATGGAACTGATGATATGGCAAATAAAATCATCCTGGGTGTTATAAATAAGTGACATCATCTAAGTAAGTCTTAAAAGTTGGCTTGATGTTTCTTTTCTAATATTTTCAAATATTTTAAATTTATACATGCTAGGAGCTGTGGGTACTGAGATAAATAACACTGAGAGCCTTAATAAATAAAACAAGCCCCACTGTCGTGATGCACCTGGCTAGGGAAAGCTATCGATCATTCAGGAAAGCCATTGAGTCGTTACACAGACTGTTGGGATCTTTTGAGCTGAGTTCATTGACAGAAGAGTGGAGGTGAAGAGAGACCCAGAGAGGTGAAACTGGTTTTATTTTTCTTCTGTGTTCAGAGCTGATGACATCACACTGCCTTGTCTGTCAATGCTGAATCAAGCTGACAGCACAGTCTGTGTTCCCTGCGTTTCTCTTGTTTGACATTGGTCTTTCATTGATTTGTCATCTGAAACACTGACCAGGTCTGTTAACTCTGTAACTGCTGTTATTAACAACAGCAAAAATTATTGCCGTTATAAAACAAAGCAATAGAAGAAAGTACAGCTTTATTTTTATTTAGGGAAAGGCAAAGTAGGAGGATTGTTTTAAAAAGAATTAACACACACACACACACACACATATATGTGTGTGTAGTTTAGAAAGACGGTAATGACGATCCTATATGCAAGGCAGCAAAGAGACACAGATGTAAAGAACGGACTTTTGGACTATGTAGGAGAAGGCGAGGGTGGAATGATTTGAGGGAATAGCATTGAAACATGTATATTACCATATGCAAAATAGATGACCAGAGTGAGTTCAATGCATGAAGCAGGACACTCAAAGCTGGTGCTCTGGGACAACCCAGAGGGATGGGGTGGGGAGGGAAGTGGAGGGGGGTTTGGGATGGGGAGACATATGTGCACCTGTGACTGATTTATGTCGATGTTTGGCAAAAACCACCACAATATATCCTCCAGTTAAAATAAATAATTTTAAAAAGAATTCATATTAAATAATGTCCGAGAGATTATATTACATTAGGGTAAGCATATATACACTATTATATATATTAATAAAATAGATAATCAATAAGGACCTACTGTATAGCACAAGGAACTTTGCTCAATATTCTGTAATAACCTACATGGAAAAAGAATCTGAAAAAGCATAGGTATATGTTTATGTGTAACTGAGTGACCTTGTTGTACACCTGAAATTAACACAACATTGTAAATCAAGTATACTCCAATATAAAATAAAAATTACATTTAAAAAGATACAAAATAAAAAGAGTTAGAAATCTCTGTTGACATTCATAAAAACACACCTTTAAAACGTATATAAATATACACATAAAATACATATTTATGTGTACATACCCATGCACAGGGCTCCCCTGGTGGCTCAGATGGTAAGGAATCTGCCTGCAGTGCAGGAGACTCAGGTTCGATCCCTTGGTCCAGAAGATTCCTTGGAGAAGGGAATTGCTACCCATTCCAGTGTTCTTTCCTGGAGAATTTCATGGACAGAGGAGCCTGGCAGGCTACAGTCCATGAGGTCACAAAGAGTAGGACATGATTGAGTGACTAATGCACACACACACTAACACAGAAAGGTCTCTAAGATCGTTTTTGCTCCAGAACAGTACAGACTAAGTTTGATTATGGAGGCAACTCTGTAGAGCATTAAGAACATGTAATTCAAAGACAAGCTTAGGTGCAAAAGGTGGTCCTTTCCCTTCTCCCTGGGTGATCTCAGGCAAGTTTTTTATTCTCTCTAAATCTCAGTTTTCTCATTGGAATAATAGCAGTTTCCTCACTGTCTTGTTGTTAGAATTAAGGGAGACAGTGTGTCTGCTTCCTAGTAGGCTACTCATTTTACATTTTGTTTAATATCTATAAAAAAATTGTATTTTCTTAAATTTTTTTATTTATTACCTTGAATCTGTTTTAAGAATTATTTTTTTAAAAGTATAATATGAAGTTGATTCTAATTAGGGCATTAGTGAGTACCGATCCAGGACATGATATACTTTTACCCTTATCATTTCAATTTATTATTCTTTTCAGAAAATGTTTGATCCAATTTATTCTGAGAAGACAAGCAATTGAATGAAAATGAGAAGGGAAAGAGAAATGTGACTGTAGGTGGGAAAACTTTATTTCTTTGATAAATGTGATAACATTCTTATGACGTTAGATAACATGATTTTGTTTGCACCAGGAAAGTCAGGCAGGTAGTTGGGAGTTTGGTTTTACATTTACATTGGTTTCACATACATTTTAATTCTATAGGGTTGTGTAAAACATGTAGTTTGAAATAATAACTTTCTATTTGGTAAATATTGAGGAAAGACATGGTACATGAACAAATGTTTTGATTGAGGAAGGTGATTATAGACAATTCCCGAGATTTATGGAGAACTTGGATTACAACAAGGCTGAGAATGGCTTTCAGGTACTGGGAAAGCTCACTTTACCTTACTGCTGAGATGAGTTTTAATGCCTGTGGATGCCTCAGATTTGGGAGGCCTGTGTGATGGAGTTTTATTATGAGTCCCTGGAACAGTGCTACCTTTCAAATTTAGCTTTTTCCTTTTTGTAGCTTAGTATATTATTATTATGATTCTGTTTTATTTCTGTTTTCTAATCTAATACCTTCTGTGGTAGGTACATCATTACATTCTTAGTTACGTCCGACTCTTTGTGACCCCATAGACTGTAGCTCACCAGGCTTCTCTGTCTGTGGAATTTTCCAAGCAAGAATACTGGAATGGGTTGCCATTTCCTTCTCCAGGGATCTTCCTGACCCAGGGATTGAACCTGCATCTCTTATGCTCCTGCATTGGCAGGCGGGTTCTTTATCACTAGGGTAGGTACTGTCCTCAAAATTTCAAATATGATAGAGTTCACATGAAGGTTAGGTAAAGTGTATGTTTGCAAATTTTCAAGATTGCCCCTCGAAAGACAGAGTACTTTCAGAATAATCATTATACATTTTTAGAAAGTATGTATTAGATTGACCAAAGGGTTTATTCAGGTTTTCCATAAGATGGTATGGAAAACCCAAATAAATTTTGTGACCAAACCAATAATAGAAGTTTACTGTGTTGTAATCTTGGCTCAGGGTTTTATCTTCTGCTCCAGGAGTATAACCATTCTGATGAATGAATGAGCTGGGAGGTTTTGTTAAAATCATGTGTTGCTATGGTGATTTACATGTTTCTGAATAAAAACATGTAGGATGTGATTGACTCCTTCAATAAGAAGGTCAAAGAGAAGGTCAAGCTGAGTCTATGTTTCACTAACAAAGGGAAAGGTGGCAGAAAAAATAAATTTCATAGATGATGAATGAGTACTACCCGTGAAACTAAATGAAAACTTTGATTTATTTTGATCCTCAAAATAAGTGTATCAAATATTATTTTCATCCCCATGATTCTAATAATTAGGTTAATAATGTTTCTGTGTGTACATGAGTTGGCTGGATGTGAGTGAATGCAACCCTGATGGAATGTTGTTGTCACAACCAAGCTGTCCCTCCTGACTCCATCCCCACACTTTTCATTTTAGCCCATCTTGTTCATCATCACCAGCTTTATCCTTCTAGGGCTGCCTACAGTCCTTCCCATTCCAAACCTTTCATGACACCTCCATGAAGTCACAAAGGGTAACCCCTGGCATCATCTCCTCCTCCTCTCTCAGCTGTGCCCCCTTTCCCTTGGTATCTTCTGCAATTGCTTAGGTCTCATCATTCGCCGCCTCTTCACAGCAGGAAAGGGCTCCACCTATTTCTGCCTGTTGGTCTGACTTTGTGTTGCTTGCGTTCCTTAGACACCAGGGCAGTTTGGCCACTTACAACATAATTTTGAACTGTTACTTAACTTCTTTTGGCCTCAGTTGCATTATCTGTGAAGGAGATAAATTGGATTACAGTCAGATTAAATTGGCAAAATTGTTTGATCTTGACTACTCAATTCTGCCATTTGCTGACATAAATAATATGTAGATGAATGAGCTTGACTGTTCCATAACTGAGTCACTTTGCTGAACACCTGAAACTAACACAACATTGTAAATCAACTCTCCCTCAATAAAAAATAAAATAAAATAAGAAACAACCAAACAGGCTGTGGACCAGATTTAGCCTAATAGTCATATACTCAAACCCCAAGTCTCCTTTCAGTGCTAAGATTTTATAAGAAAATGGAAAGCCATTTCTATTCCCAACATCAAAAGGCTGAAGTTTTCCCTCACAGTGTAGCTTCATTAGATATTACCCTAGTTCACTGCCATTGAGGATGATGGATAGTTTTGGTCCTACAGTCTCTTCCAGCACATTTCTCACGGTACAGACATCTCAGCACATATTCTGTCAATGTAGTAAATGCAGAGGAATACTTCTCCCAGTTTCACAGCAGGTCATTCTGACCAGAGCATGAACTGAATACAACCTTATCATCAATTTCCTCCATAATCCTTTCTGTAGGTCAAATTAAATGTGATAGTACACTCAGCAATCCTTTTGCTTCCTGAACTATTAGGATAGGTAGTATAAGCAGTATTCCTGCAACTCAATAAATGGTGTTGTTTGGATGACTAATTAATATAACGAGCACACAAAACATATGATCTTCTCTGACACTTTCATACAAAAAATGATCTTTCAGAAATTTCCATATGCTTTTTCAACCAATGATAAAGTTTATAGCTCACTGGCAGAATGCATCAGTAAAAGTAGCCAATCTTAGATTCAGTGAACCCTGGCTTGATGTACATTTTGTTTCAGTAGAAAAATGAAGAAGGGTGGGGGAGACCCTCGTTTTATTTTGCTTTCCCATGCAAACTATTCTCATTCACTTCTGATCTAGCATTAATTAGCACTTTGTGATGGCTCTCTGTCCTATTCAAGATGGCCATGCTCTCCAAGCCTGAGTAATTTTTTGAATGAAGTTACTAAGTGTCGCCACTAGAACACTCATAAAACAACAAATCCCTCTGTACCTTTGCCTCATTATTACTGCAGTTATCTTTCAAATCTTTGTATTAAAGAGCCCTGATTTTCTAGCTGTAGTCTCGCCTTTAAAACTGTAGTCCTATATCCAGAGTAATCTTCTCATTGTTATGACTTGAAACTCATTTGGTGGTTTCTTTATACTTGTACCCTATCTGACTTTCATTTCCTTAATAAGAAGGGTTGGAGTTTCATATCAGGCTCTCTTAATGTATCTGTTCTCTGTTTTCTTCCAAAATTTCCGGTTTTAGTTGTCTGTACTGCATTAAATTTCTTTACATGTCCACTGTTGAGAAACTTTGCTTTTTATCTGTCTGGATCTGTATTCACTAGTATGGAATTGGTCTGCCCAGAAACCATGAACTTGAATTCCTCTTTTCAGTCTATTGGATAAATACTGGGACCCCAGAAGTGAAAATTATCTGAAGCATTGCAACATTTTGATCTAGATATTTGGATCACAGTGTAATATATCTACCATCAATATAATATTTTTTTCTTCTTGTCACTCCAAATTCTTAGCTGGATTTAAAGAACTTGATTCCTAAGCAAATATGATCTTGACTTTGTAGGTTAGAAAATAATTGTTCTCATCACAGAATTCCTTACTTTGCGTGTGTGTGTGTGTGCGCTCAGTCATTCACTTGTATCCAACTCTTTGCGACCCCATGGATTGTAGCCCACCAGCCTCCACCAGGCCCCTCTATCCATGGGATTTTCCCAGCAAACATCCTGGAGGGGGCTACAGTTTCCTCCTCCTGGTTTTCACTCTGCAGAAAGTCACTTTCAAAATTATTTTAAATCATCATCTTTCCTTCTTTCTTTCAATGTTTTACTTGTCAGAAACCCTGCTCTGTTCAGTTCAGTCACTCAGTCGTGTCCGACTCTTTGCGACCCCATGAACCACAGCACACCAGGCCTCCCTGTCCATCACCAACTGCCGGAGTTTACCCAAACCCATGTCCATTGAGTCGGTGATGCCATCCAACCATCTCATCCTCTGTTGCCCCCTTCTCCTCCTGCCCTCAATCTTTCCCAGCATCAGGGTCTTTTCCAATGAGTCAGCTCTTTGCATCAGATGGCCAAAGTTCAGAAACCCTGAAAAGCCATCAATTTAAAAGTTAATAAGCAGAACCACTATCAGGAGAGAGAATTCCCAAGAAGAACAAGCAGTTCTGTAATTACAGTCTTGGTGATGATCAGTCACCCTGGTTGTCAGGAACATACCTTTGTATCCTGTGAAGTGTACACCAAGATTTGCCATATTTGATGTACCCTCCTGCTCATTCAACCTTGAAGTCCTGCAGTTAGCCCTAAGTCCTTCTCCCTTTCAGCTGGTATATGTTAGCCAATAAATTCCATCCCTTTTATCTCCAAAATAGCTCTCAAACCTATGCCTTCCTGTTCATTCCCAGTACTTGCTCAAAAAAGTGCCTATTGAGGGTTGCCTATGTGATAGTCACTTTTTCAGGAGTTGGAGACACAGCTGTTAAAAGAATCAGCATTTGCCTGGGAGGGCTTCCATTCTTCCTGGGCATTTCATTTTGTCTTGCTTTAATGACAACATTCACCTCAAGCTGTCAGTCTCCTCCCTCTGGAACCTATTGTTATGCTAACACTGAAGTTGTCCCCGGATCATGTGACATCCCAGTTTGGATGACTCTTTATCAGCAGCTTTGTAAATGCCAAGCATTGTAGCCTGGAGTGTTCTTTATGGGCTGAGCCACTCCCACCCTGTTCTCCGGTCCCTCTGGACTAAATGCTGCTGTAAGAATAGGCTGCAAGAGAGCTTTCACCGCTCTCCTGGGACTTTGCACTTGTGCTTACAATTCTACACTCCGTTTCCACCTGAAGAATTTCTGTTCCACTCTGTGAAGGGAGTTGTCTTTGCCCTCACAGTTGATTTCTTCATCTGTAACCTATACAAAAGTTGTGAAACACTCTGTCAAAAAGGTAGCAATTATAGAGTTCAATTTATTCTCATACTTTTTTGACTTACAATGTCATATTAGCTTTGGATATACAGCATAGAGATTCAATATCTTTATACATTAATAAATGATCACCTCAATAAGTCTAATTACAATCTATCACCATACAAAGTTATGACAATATTATTGAATATATTCTTTAAGTTGTACATTACATGTTCATAACTTATTTTTCACTAGTTTTTTATTTTTATTTTTGAACCAATTCAATATAATTAAAATGTATACAATTGCGCACAATAGTAGGATAAAAATTCTATTCAAATTCCCATAGATTGTAAACTAGAAGACACTGGAGCATATCCAGGGACATGAACAAGATACAAAAATTCATTTGGTTTTCATTTCCCAACATCACTCCCATTAGATAATCAGCATCTTGAAGGGAGAAGATACATTTTCTTTGTACTAAAGAGTAGTTTGCTGAATAAAGGCAGAAATAAATGGTCATCCATTTATTGGATGCATCCATTTATTGGAAAGCACAAGAGATTCTATGCTTTCATATTTTAAAAGAAATACTTATCAGTATTACTTTAAGTATTATGATATCAATATTACTTTCAGAAATAATAATATTATTTTAAGTAATAATATCAGTGTTACTTTAAGAAAATTGCATAGTCAGTTTTCTCTTATTTACCATGTCAAATATGACCAACATTGGATAAATGGGTTTCAATGGCAAAATCAAATGAAACCAAAGGAGAGAAAAAAAAATCACTTAAAATCTTATATTGATACAAAGTACTTATTTAGTTCCAACGATTTTGCTATCTAGACAGAACTTAAAACAGGGTTTTAAGAAGTCTAATATCATTTAGTACAATAGTCTGAGAAGAATAACATCCTTTTCAAAGGGAATAACCTTAGCAATCCAAAATCTTACATCATTCTTTAATGTTTACTTTGCAGAATTTATGGTCTCTCTAAGAAAGACTTTTAATATTATGCAAAAGAGTACTGTTTCCAGAGCTACCTGAAAGGGAGCATATAAGATGAATCCAGAAGGCAGAGTTTAAGTTATGCATATATATATATTCACTCTTCTTTAAAAGTTCTTTTCCCATATAGGTCATTACAAAAAATTGTGTAGAGTTACCTGTGCTATATAATCGGTCCTTATTAGTTATGTATTATTTATAGCAGTAGGCTTTGCAGATGACGTTAATGGTAAAGAACTCACCTGCCAATGCAGGAGACATAAGACATGTGTGTTTGATCCTCTGGAGAAGGGCATGGGAACCCACTCCAGTATTCTTGCCGGGAGAATCCCGCGGACATACGGAGCCTGGCAGGCTACAGTCTGTAGGGTCACAAAGACTCAGACGCGACTGAAGACTTAGCACGCACACACACATATATGGCAGTGTATGTATGTCAGTCCCAATCTCCCGACTCATCCCTCCATTAGAAACAATCTCAGGGACTTCCCTGGTGGTCCAGTGGTTAAGGTGATCCCCTTCCATTGCAGGGGGTATGGGCTTGATGCCTGATTGAGGGAGTGGGATCCCACATGCCATGTGGGGTAGCCCCCCAAATTGGAATAATTTACATAAATCATCTTTATTTTAAAAAGGAAAGAATCTCAGCAGAGGACAGTTAAGATACTGGTCCATCTAACCAAATGTTTGTGAATAGTTCTCAAAATGAAGAGGTTCCAGGGGGGCAAAGAAGAGTGTAAATAGGTTTTGAGCAAATATGAATGTAAAGAAAATCCTCATGTCCTCAAAGACATTTGTTGTCTGATGAGTAGATATTTGTAAAAATATATACACATATTCCTAAAATTGTCAACCAGTTGGTACAATGGCAAGCAAAATCAAGTACCACAATTCAGGAAAGTATAAATATGTGTGTGTGTGTGTTTGTGTGTGTGTGTGTGTATTCACTATATACTATTCATATATATATGTGTGTATATATATGTATATACACACATATGAATTCACTATGATTTTAATAACCTAGGGTCTGATTCTTCCCAGTCATGCAGAGCCTGGGATATTTAGAAAATAACCCACTCGTCTACCTTTCTATAACACTTCTTTGCAACTTTATGGGATATTTGATCATCTTAGGAACTGTCTACAGAAGACAGAGGAAAGAAAAGATAGGTTGCAGTGCAAAAGTCTCTGGTGCAAGAGTCTCTGGTGGATGCAACTTGCTTGTCATTTGACACAGAGGCTATAACACAGGGAAACTGAACAATAGCTTCTGTGCGGAGGTGTGATATGTTCTTTCTGACTGAATTTTGCATAAAGGTCAACATCCTTTGTTTATAATTTTTTTCACAAGCATCCAAGCCCCTGAAACTATCAGCTTTATCCTACTTACTTTCCTTTTCCTCTCTCACTTCTATTGAAGGATTTGATGAACTTTCCTGTCTACCTTGAGAATGTTTATAATAATTTGAACACTGACTTTCTCCCTGGGTTAAAATTGATTGCTGCTCGAAATAATGAGTCTTAAAATGATAATAAACAGCAATACTACTTGAAAAGAAATCTAAGGCAACTCCAAAGAGTTAATAGATTTATAAGATAAGAATGATTGCTATTATGTCATTAAATATTAGATAGTCATAACAAAATATTAGGAACATATGAAAAATATGACATTTGAACAAAAGTAAAAGTGATAGTTTTTACTTCTTAGGTATCTCCAGAATAGTTTATTTACTTTTTTTTTCAGTGATACTAGAATAAGAAAAATTAGTCACAGGATCAAATGATCCAGATGAATTATTACTTATTCTCTTGAATGCCCCCAAGATCCTTACAATAAACCTGCCATCTTTGAACAATACTTCTATGGTACCGTGGCATCATTCTATTTATACCCCATTAAAAACAGCTTTCTGGAAAATGGACATGTTGATAATATTTGAATGACAAATTCATATCTTTTCCAGAATGTTTTTCAGACAATGGCATACCACTCTGATGTTGAGATTTGGGGTATTAAGGATTAATTGATGTGAGCAGAATTATTTTCCCATAATCCACCAAAGCACATGGAAGTGATGATCAATATGGTTTCTCTACATAAAACTGATGCCATTCATGACCCACTGCAGTTGGAGACTGTATGTTTATAAGAGAGGTAATATAACATATTTAGAAGAACATGGGATTTGGAGTTGTGGTTCAACATTCCTACTCTGGGATCTTTGACTAATCTTGATATTTCACTGGTAAATAGAACACGTTAGTAACATCTATGTCACTGGGTTTAATCAAGAGAAAAACAAGAGGTGTTTTAGGTCTTGATTTTTTAAAAAATGAATTGTTATCTGTTACATTGAGAATGGACCAGTACTGAGAATCAGCCTCATTGTTCAGTCTTTAAGTCATGTTTGACTCTTTGCAACCCCAAGGACTGTAACATGCCAGGCTCCTCTGTCCTTCACTATCTCCCACAGTCTGCTCAAATTCATGTGCACTGAGTCAGTGAGGGGGCTTCCTTCATAGCTCAGTTGGTAAAGAATCCTGTAATCCAGGAGACCCCAGTTCAATTCCTGGGTTGAGACAATCCGCTGGAGAAGGGAGAGTCTACCCACTCTGATATTCTTGGGCTTCCCTTGTGGCTCAACTGGTAAAGAAACCTCCTGCAATGCAGGAGACCTGGGTTCACTACTGGATTGGGAAGATCCCCTGGAGAAGGGATAGGCTACCCCCTCCAGTATTCTGGGCTGGAGAATTCCATGGACTGTATAGTCCATGGGGTTGCAAAGAGTCGGACATGACTGAGAGACTTTCACTTTCCACTGAGTCAGTGATGCTATCTAACCGTCTAATACTCTGCCACCCCTTTCTCCTTTTTCCTTCAATCTTTCCCAGCATCAGGGTCTTTTCCAATTTGTCAACTCTTCACACCAGGTGGCCAAAATACTGGAGCTTCAGCATCAGTCCTTCCAATGAATATTCAGGAGTGATCTCCTTTAGGATTGACTTGTTTGATCTCCTTGATGTCCAAGGGACTCTCAAGAGTCTTCTCCAACACCACAGATCAAAAGCATCAATTCTTCAGTGCTCAGCCTTCTTTACAGTCCAACTCTCAGATCTGTACATGACTCCTGGAAAAACTATAGCTTTGACTATATGGACCTTTGTCAGCAAAGTGATGTCTTTGCTTTTTAATACATTGTCTAGGTTTGTCATAGCTTTCCTTCCAAGGAGCAAGCATCTTTTAATTTTGTAGCTGCAGTCACCATCCACAATGATTTTGGAGCCCAGGAAAATAAAATCTGTCACTGCTTCCACTTTTTCCCTTTCTGTTTTCCATGAAGTGATGGGACTGGATGCCATGATCTTAGATTTTTTAATGTTGGGTTTTAAGCCAGCTTTTTCACTTTCCTCCTTCATCCTCATCATAGGCTCTTTAGTTCCTCTTCACTTTCTGCCACTTTCTCCTCTTCACTTACTGAGAATATAGGATTTGATTTCCATATGTGCATGTATATAGAGAAATTCCATATTAGTCATATAGCCATTTTATAAAATAATATATGTATATGAATATTTTTGCAAAAACACACTTTTACAGCAATTATCTTTATTTACATCGTGGTTTTATCAGTATTCTTGGAGAGTTTTAGTAGAGTTTCAGAAGATGAGATGTAAAGAGAGGAGATATCTTTAAGTACTTTAAACCCTTGCATCCCAGCTGCCCTAAGGCTTATTTCCTTTGATCAATGAGTTTGATTTCAAGCTATTTGGACTAGATAAGTGTACTCTTAAAAAGTCAATGATGTTTTGATTAAAAAGAAACAGTACATTCACCTTTATGTAGGCAATGATGATAGTTCCATAATGAAACATGGTGGGACAAAAGGAAATAGAAAAGATATAATTCCGACAATAATTTGTGCTTTATCAAGATGCAGCTCAAGTATTTTTAACCATGCCAATAATTATTATTATTATTTCTAGATGGGGCACTCTAAGAGGAGCACAGGGGCAGAAAGAAAAATTTTGGGTATGTAACACTTTCCAATTGAATTCCTACTGTGAAGTGAGTATTTTAGAATCATCTGTGTCTCTACTCCCTGTTTTGTATTCTTTAGTCATATTCTAAATCACTATGCTATTGCTTGTAATATTGCTATTTTCTCCAGGACAAAATCCATTGTAATCATTTATGTTATAGTAATAATTTTCAGCTCCTCTTATTTCAAACTGTAACAGTGAATCAGTATTTTTTTTTCAAAATGAAATCAACATAAAATCTTGTCTGTTGTCATCTATATAAACTTAAAAAAATTGATCAGTGTTCTCTCATATATGTCAATCAACTTTGTATTCTTACATTATTTTTGTTATGGGTGAGGCTTTTGAAATGTTAGTATTAAATATACATATAGAGTTTTATTTTTGTTTTCACCAATTTATAACACATGTTTCTTTACTGAGAAAATGCAATAATTAGCCTAAAATTATAGAAAGCTATATGTAAGAAACGGTTTGAAGAAGATTGAAATTATTACGGTTGATTACAATAAACTTTGATGAATTATCCTAGGTCCTTATATCATATACCCTTTGTGTGCCTGTGTGCCAAGTTGCTTCAGTCGCACTGGGCTCTTTGTGACCCTATTGACTGTAGCCCGTCAGGCTCCTCTGTCCATGGGATTCTGCAGGCAAGAATACTGGAGTGGGTTTCCATGCCCTCCTCCAAAGCATCTTTCTGACCTGGGGATGGAATATGTGTCTCCTGCAGTTCCTGCATTGCAGGTGGATTCTTTACTGCAGAACCACTAGGGAAACTCCATATACCCTTTATTCTGTCAGAAATAAAGTTTAGGTAATGCTATTTATCATCAGTTCAGTTCAGTTGCTCAGCCTTGTCTCACTTTTTGCGACCCCATGGACTGCAGCATGCCAGGCTTTCCTGTCTATCACCAACTCCCAGAGCTTACTTAAACTCATGTCCATCGAGTCGGTGATGCCACCTAGCCATCTCATCCTCTGTTGTCCCCTTCTCCTCCTGCCTTCAATCTTTCCCAGCTTCAGGGTCTTTTCCAATGAGTCAGTTCTTTGCATCAGGTGGCCAAAGTATTGGAGTTTCAGCTTCAGCATCAGTCCTTCCAATGAACACCCAGGATTGATCTCCTTTAGGATGGACCAGTTGGATCTCCTTGCAGTCCAAGGGACTCTCAAGAGTCTTCTCCAACACCACAGTTCAAAAGCATCAATTCTTCAGTGCTCAGCTTTCTTTATAGTCCAACTCTCACATCCATACATGACTGCTGTATGTATGTCTATTTATCATAGAATTTTAATTTAAATGTATGCATTAGAAGGCATATTATAACTTACAACATACTAAATACTAGGGCTTGTGTTCATTTGAGTGACTCTTGTTAATTAGATTTTTCCAAAAGGCACTCACAAAAAATCAGTCACCCAGGTGTGTGGTCACCACTTGTATTTGCTTTGTTGATATATACAGGTGTTATGCCATTGAGTATGGGCTTCCCAGGTAGCTCAGTGGTAAAGAATCTGTCTGCAATGCAGGGGACATGGATTCGATCCCTGTGTTGGGAAGATCCCCTTGGGGAGGGCATAGCAACCCACTCTAGTATTCTTGGCTGGAGAATCCCATGGACAGAGGTGCCTGATGGGCTACAGTTCATGGGGTCGCAGAGTCAGACATGATTTAGCAACTTAGCAGGTACACACACGTGCCTTTGAGTAGAATGATACTTTTTTGTATTTAGACTTAGCTTTCTCAAATATCATTTTCCTTATCAAAATACAGCTTGAGGTAGTCAATAATTAACATTAGTGTTCAATAGTAAATATTTATAATATTTGAAAGAGAATATATTATTTGAGTCTCCTGGAATATTTCTGAGTGCTGAAAGAGTATGAGTAGGGAAGAGGAAGACAGAGTGTCGACATTGCTGCCAAAACTGGGGAAAGAAAAGCCTGAAGAGAGCCTGAAACACACACATAGTAGGTATAGCCCTTGAAATATTTGAAACCAGGTACACACACACACACACACACACACACACACACACACACACACTCACACACACACATGCACAACTAAGTTTAACCAAACTTTTCTGTAGCCCTGACCCTACTCAGTTCTGACTAAATTGAGGGATTTCATCCTTCACCACATCTCTCCCAGAGAAGAAAAGGTTGACCTTCTTTAGGAAATAATCTCAGTGTCAATAACTATGAAGTTAGCCCTCCATATCTGCCAGTTCTGCATCCACAGATTCAACCAACATATTTAAAAAATTCTACAAATTCCAAAAAGCAAAACTTGAATTTGCCATACACTGACAACTATTTATATAGTATTTATATTGTATTTTCAACTTTTTACATAACATTTACATTGCATTAGGTATTATAAGTAACCTAGAGATGGTTTAAAGTATATAAGAGGAGATGTGCAGGTTATACACAAATATTGTGCCATTTTATATAAAATACTTGTAAAAAAAACTTGTGACAGTTGTGAGTTAAGTTTTATTTGGGACAAAATAAGGACTATAGCCCAGAACATAGCATCTCAGCTCTGAGAAACTGCTTGTAAGAGATGAGGAGGAGGTCTATATATATACGTTTTGGGTGAAGGGAGAGTACATGCAATCAAATACACTTTTTTGCAGAAGGTTGCTGCTAGTTTTGTGGAGGTTACTGCTAGTCACAAGCAGATGTCTCCATTAAAGATTTTAGTGCTTTTCTAGATATGAGAAGATGCCAGAATTTGAGCTCATAAAATCTCCTGAAAATATTTAATTATCTAAAGGCCTGTTTTGTCAGTTTTCCAGAACACAGGGTGCCTCGTGCCTAATCTCATTTGTGAACTCTTTTGAGGTGTGTTGAGGCTCAGAGACTGCAGTGGCTAGTGACTTCATCCTTTTAGAGGCAGATGTGCTGGGCTTAGTTGCTCAGTCATGCCTGACTCTTTGTGATCCCATGGACTGTAGCCCACCAGGCTCCTCTGTCCATGAAATTCTCCAGGCAAGAATACTGGAGTGGGTTGCTATGCTGAAAAGTGTCAGTTTTTAGCTGGCAGACTTGAGCAACTATGGATTTTGGTGCAGAGGAGAGGGGTCCCCTGGAACCAATCCCCTATAGATATCAAGGGACAACTGTAATTATTATGACCAAGTATATTGCATACATTTAAACATTTTGAGCCATGTGAAGCAGAAAACGTGACAATAATCAAGGGAAAAGGCTATCAATAGAAGCAATAGATGTAATAACCATTGTAAAAAAATATTTAAAAATATGAATGGAAAGATGGAGAATTTCATCGAATGGTTTCAATATACAAAAAAAAAAGAGTTATTGTAGGTATGAATGCAGTGTCTGAAATTAAGAACTCAATGTATGGGCTAAATAGCATACAAAATTAGATATCTTAAATAAATGTAATAAAATATATACAAGTTGCAGTACACAGAGGAAAATATAATGGAAAATCCAAAACATTAGTAAGAGATGGGTGGGACACATTCAGACTTTTATTTGTTTGTTTTTATTGGAGTATAGTTGCTTTACAATGTTGGGTTAGTTTTGGCTACATAATGAAGCAAATCGGCCACATGTATGCATCTATCCCCACCCTCTTAGACCTCCTTCTCATCTCCCCACCCCACCCCTCTAGGTCATCACAGAGCACTGACCTGAGCTCCCCGTGCTCTACAGCAGCTCCTCACCATTGTACACATGGGAGTGTATGCATGGAAATCCCAGTCTCCCAGTTTATCCCACCCCACTTCCTTGCCCAGCCTCATGTCCACCTGTCTGCTCTCTAAATCTGCATCTCTATTTTCACCATGCAAATAGGTTCCTCTGCACCAGTTTCCTAGATTCCACATATCTGTGTTAATATATGATATTTATTTTTCTCCTTCTGACTTAATTCACTATATGTATAACTCTCTTCTCAGAAGGATGAGAGAGAGAGGATGAAGCAGTATCAAAATCTGAAGAACTGATGGTCAAAAGTTTTCCAAAACTGAGAGACATCAACCTAAGTTCAGGAAGCTCAATAAACTCCAAGTCAGCGAAACTAGAATTTTACTAATATATCCATTGACAACTTTCTTCAAAGAAGGCAAATAAGAAATACTTTCATTCAAACAAAAGCTAAAATAACACAGCATAAAAAAATATAAAGCAAAAGTCGTAGAAAAAAGAGAAAAACAAATCTACAATTTGGTTGCATATTCCAGCACATCTCACTTATAATTTCATGTAGAAAACAGCTAAAATATAAGTAAAGATATAGAAGATTTAAAAAAAAAAGCTATTATCTAGCTTCATGTGCTTAAAATTCATACAACACTAGACACAAATATTAATGGACACTTTTTTCTGCATATGGAATATTTGCCAAAGTTGACCATATGCTGGTTATAGGGCAAGTTCAACAAATTGAAAGGATTTAAATTTTACAGAGTGTTCTATGGAAAAACTTGTGTTAGTTAGCTAAAGCAGTGCTGAATTTAATACGAAATACATGTATTTGAAAAGTAAAAGGTTAAAATCAATACATATATTAAAACAGGAAAAGTTGAAAGCAGCACTTTAATAATCTAGATAAAGAACTCAAACCTCAAAAACAAACAAAAAATAGAAGGAAGGGAATAAAAAGGAAAAGGGCAGAAATCAATGAAAAAAGTGGACATACAATACAGAATATCAAGAGAGCAAAGATTTGATTCTTTGATAAGATTAAATTCCTAGGAAAGCTTGTAACAAAACCCAGAGAGAAAGAAAAAATTACCATAGAGAGAAACAGGGAAGGCTGTCTTCAGTTCAGTAGATTTTATTGTTGTTGTTGTGGTTATTGTTCAGTCATTAACTCATGTCTTACTCTTTGTAGCCCCATAGACTGCAGCATGCCAGGCCTCCCTGTTCCTCACTATCTCCGAGTTTGCTCAAGTTCATGCCCACTGAGTCCAACCATCTCATCTTCTGCTGCCCTCCTCTCCTTTTGCCTTCAATCTTTCCCAGCACCAAGGTCTTTTCCAATGAGTTGGCTCTTCACATCAGGTTGCCAAAGTACTGGAGCTTCAGCTTCAGCATCAGTCCTTCCAATGAATATTCAGGGTTGATTTCCTTTAGGATTGACGGGTTTGATCTCCTTGCTGTCCAAGGCACTCTCAAAGGTCTTCTCCAGTACCACAATTTGAAAGCATCAATTCTTCAGCACTCAGCCTTCTTTATGGTCCAATTCTCACAACTGTACATAACTACTGGAAAGACCATAGCTTTGATTATATAGACCTTTGTCGGCAAGTGATGTCTTTGCTTTTTAATACACTGTCTAGGTTTGTCATACCTTTCCTTCCAGCAAGCGTCTTCTAATTTCATGGCTGCAGTCACCATCCACAGTGATTTTGGAGCCTAAGAAGAGAGAATCTGTCACTGCTTCCACTTTTTTCCTTTCTGTGTGCCATTAAGTGATGGGACTGGATGCCATGATCTTAATTTTTTGGATGTTGAATTTTAAGCCAGCTTTTTTTCACTCTCCTCTTTCATGATTATTAAGAGGCTCTAAGATGCTATGCAAACATCATGTCAATATATTTGAAAATATAGATGAAATGGATAAATTCATTGGAAAACAAAGCATCAAAACTCATACAAGGTGAGAATAGAAAATCTAGTTACAATACAGTTTGAAAAGCTGACTGTATTAAAAAGAAACTCTTATCAAAAGCACCAGTCTCTAATCACTTCACTGGTAAATTCTTTCAAAAATTTAAAGAACAAATAAAATCAACTTAACACCAGTATACCTTAGGAAAATAGAGAAGAAACAGTTCCTGACTCATTTTACAAATCAGCATAACACCAATACGAAAACTTGACACAGACAACTAAGAAAGGAAAACTATAGGTCAATATCTCTTATGAACACAAAATTCTAAACAAAACATCACAGTTGTAAAATGTAAAAAGGGCAAACATTATAATCAAATGAGGTTTATGGAAGGAGTATGAAGTTGGTTTTAAATGTAAAATCAATGAATACAGTTCATCACATTGCCAGACTAAAGATGAAAAAAATTATTATCATAATTGATGTGTGTGTGTGTGTTAGTCACTCAGTCGTGTCCAACTCTTTGCAATCCTATGGACTGTAGCCTGCAAGGCTCTTCTGCCCATGGAGTTTTCCCCCAATCAAGAATACTGGAGTGGGTTGCCGTTACTTTCTCCAGGGGATCTTCCCAACCTAGGGACTGAACCCAGATCTCCTGCACTGCAGCAGATTCTTTACTGTTTGGGCCACCAGGGAAGCCTCTTCTTAACTGGTGCTGAAATGTAATCATAACAGCTTTTTGCCACCTGCCCCCTCATAGATACTCTCATACATTCTCTCCAAACATGGTAGCTGCAAGATCATTAGAGCAACAGTTTCTGATTTCTAGACTCTCTTTCAAAGGACTCACATGATTAGCTTAGGCAGAATAATCTTCCTTTTAATTAACTCACAGCCAACTGATTGGGGATTTGATCACATCTTCAAAACTTATTCAACTTTGTGAGACAATGTGATCTAATCACAGATGTGACATCCCATTATATCCTCAGGTCCTTTTCACAAACAATCAAATAGAGAGGATTATATGGGACAACCACACAAGGAAACAGGAGTGTGGGGGTCATTACAGAATTCTGCCAACCTCAGAAGTCATTTATGATCTCAAAATCTCAGCAAATTAGGAAAAGAACCTACCTTCCTTAATCTTATAAAGTCTACTCTCAAAAACCCTGTAGCTAACATCATAATTAATGGTCAAATGCTGAACATTTTCCCCTTATCACTGAAAAGTAAAACACTTACTGTCATTTTTATTAACATTTTATTGAAGGTTCCATCTAGTATAGTAAAACAAACAAAAAATAAAGGCAGAGTGTGGAAAGAAATACAACTGAAGATATTTGCAGATGACTTGGTTATGTGTATAGAAAATTTAAAAATACACATAGAAATGAACTGTTATAAATAACATATTTAGCAAACTTACTTGATATTCAGTTCAGTTCAGTCACTCAGTCGTGTCCAACTCAGTGCGACCCCATGGGCTGCAGTACACCAGGCCTCCTGGTCCATCACCAACTCCCAGAGTTTACCCAAACTCATGCCCATTGAGTTGGTGATGCCATCCAACCATCTCATCCTCTGTTGTCTCCTTCTTCTCCCGCCTTCTATCTTGAAAAAACCCCCACCATTAAGGTCTTTTCAAATGAGTCAGTTCTTTGCATCAGGTGGCCAAAGTATTGGAGTTTCAGCTTCAACATCAGTTGAATTAGGTCAGTATAAAACACAAATTATAGTTCTATATAGTAGTGAGAAGCAATGGGAAATTAAAAATAAACATGACCTAAAATGATGTAACTATTTAAAAACTAAGGGAATATTTCAATGAAAAATGTGCAAGATTTTCAGTGTTGGGAGAAATTAAAGAAGATCTAGCTAAAAGGAGAATTATACCATCTTAATGACCCAAAACTTCTAGATTAGCATTCTTAACTTGATTTATTAATTTGCTAACATTCTAATCTAAGAATTAGAGATTTATTTATTTACGCTTTTGGAAGAGAGATGATTATATTGAAAAACTGATGTTAAATATTAAATGGTAATGTAAAAAACCTACAGTCCCAAGATAGCCACAGTAAAGAAGAACAAAGCTAGAGGATGTACACTACCAGGTTTCAAGAATTTATATACATCTACAGCAATTATGACGTTTTATTACCAGCAAATTGAATACACAAGCACATTAAAAAAAATCATTCACAATGTTCATGATTTATACATGGTATGCAAGGATATTTTAACATACACAAACCAATCAATATGAAATATCCATTAATAGAATGACATATATATTATCAGTGAGGTAATTTTTTCTACAGTTAATTTGTTTAGTTTATGTCATGAACAAATACAGAATTTGTCAAATGTTTTTTCTGACTCTATTAATATTAATATATACAGCAATATTAATATATATATTAATTATATATACTGTAGTTCAGTTGCTAAGTCATGTCTGACTCTCTGCGACCCCATGAACTCCATCATGCCAGGCTTCCCTGTCCTTCACTATCTCCCTGAATGTGCTCAAACTCATGTCCATTGAGCCAGTGATGCCAGCCAACCATCCCATCCTCTGTTGCTCCCTTCTCCTCTGCTCAAACTCATGTCCATCCAGTTGGTGATGCCATCTCATCCTATGTTGTCCCCTTCTCTTCCTGCCTTCGATCTTTCCCAGAATCAGGGTCTTTTCAAATGAGTCAGTTTTTTCTTTCACATCAGGTGGCCAAAGTATTGGAGGTTCAGCTTCAGCATTAGTCCTTCCAATGAATATTCAGGACTGATTTCCTTTAGGATGGACTGGTTGGATCTCCTTGCAGTCCAAGGGACTCCCAAGAGTCTTCTCCAACACCACAGTTCAAAAGCATCAATTCCTCAGTGCTCAGCTGTCTTTATAGTCCAACTCTCATATCCAAACATGACTACTGGAAAAACCAGAGCTTTGACTAGACAGACCTTTGTTATCAAAGTGATGTCTCTGCTTTTTAATATTTGTCTAGGTTGGTCATAGCTTTTCTTCCAAGGAGCAAACATCTTTTAATTTCATGGCTGTGGTCACCATCTGCAGTGATTTTGGAGCCCAAGAAAATAAAGTCTGTCACTCTGTCCATTGTTTCCCCATCTATTTGCCATGAAGTGATGGGACCTGATGCCATGATCTCCGTTTTTTGAATGTTCAGTTTTAAGCTAGCTTTTTCACTCTCTTCCTTTACTTTCATCAAGAGGCTCTTCAGTTCCTCTTCACTTTCTGCCATAAGGATTGTGACATCTGCATATATGAGGTTATTGATATTTATCCTGGCAATCATGATTCCAGCTTGTGCTTCATCCAGTCCAGCATTTCGCATGATGTACTTTGCATAAAAGTTAAATAAGCAGGGTGACAATATATAGCCTTAACGTACTCCTTTTCCTATTTGGAACCATGCCCGGTTCTAACAGTTACTTCTTGACTTGTGTACAGATTTTTGAGGAGACAGGTAAGGTGGTCTCATATTCCCATCTCTTGAAGAAGTTCCTAAAGTTTGTTGTGATCCACACAGTCAAGGGTTTTGGTGTAGTCAATAAAGCAGGAGCAGCTGTTTTTCCTGGAACTTTCTCACTTTTTCAATGATCCAAAAGATGTTGGCAATTTGATCTCTGGTTCCTCTGCCTTTTCTAAATCCAACTTGAACATCTGGAAGTTCTCAGTTCACATACCGTTGAAGCCTGGCTTGGAAAATTTTGAACATTAGTTTGCTAGCATGTGAAATGAGTGCAACTGTGCAGTAGTTTGAACATTCTTTGGCACTGCCTTTCTTTGGGATTGGAATGAAAATAATGTTTTCCAGTCCTGTGGGCGCTGTTGAGTTTTCCAAAGTTGCTGGCATACTTAGTGCAGCACTTTCACAGTGTCATCTTTTAGGACTTGAAAATAGCTCAGCTGGAATTCCATCACCTCCACTAGCTTTGTTTGTAGTGATACTTCCTAAGGCCCTCTTGATTTCAGACTCCAGGCTGTCTCGCTCTAGGTGAGTGATCACAACATTGTGGTTATCTGGATCATGAAGATCTTGTTTGTATAGTTCTTCTGTGTATTCTTGCCACCTCTTCTTAATATCTTCTGCTTCTGTTAGGTCCATACCATTTCTGCCTTTTATTGTGCCCATCTTTGCATGAAATGTTCCCTTGGTATGTCTGATTTTCTTGACGAGATCTCTAGTCTTTCCCATTTTATGGTTTTCCTCTATTTCTTTGCACTGATCTCTGAGGAAGGCTTTCTTATCTTTCCTTGCTGTTCTTTGGGACTCTGCATTCAGATGGGTATATCTTTCCTTTTCTCCTTTGCCTTTAGCCTCTCTTCTTTTCTCAGCTATTTGTAAGGCCTCCTCAGGCAACCATTTAGCCTTTTTGCATTCCTTCTTCTTGGGGATGGTCTTGATCACTGCCTCCTATACAGTGTCACAAACCTCCATCCATAGATTTTCAGGGACTTTGTCTATCGGGGCTGCTAGTTAGGGCCTGACAAAAATGGTCCACTGGAGAAGGCAATGGAAAACCACTTCAGTATTCTTGCCTTGATAACCCCATGAACAGTATGAAAAGACAAAAAAATATGACACTGAAATATAAACCCCTAGGTTGGTAGGTGTCCAGTGTGCTACTGGGAACCTTCCCTGGTGGCTCAGATGGTAAAGAATCTGCCTAAAATGCTGGAGACCCAGGTTCAATCTCTGGGTTGGGAAGATCCCCTGGAAAAGGGAATGGCAACCCACTCCAGTACCTTTGCCTAGAGAATTCCAAGGACTGAGGAGCCTGGTGGGCTACAGTCTACGGGGTTGCAAAGAGTTGGACATGATTGAGTGACTAAGACACACACACACATGCTACAGGTGAAGAGCAGAGAAATAGCTCCAGAAAGAATGAAGAGGTTGAGCCAAAGCAGAAACGGCATCCAGTTATGGCTGTATATGACGGTGAAAGTAAATTCCGATGCTGTAAAGGAAACATGGAAAGTTAGGTCCATGAATTAAGATAAATTGGATGTGGTCAAACAGGAGATTGTAAGAGTGAACACTGACATTTTAGGAATCAGTAAACTAAAAGGGATGGGAATGGGTGAATTTAATTCAGATGACCATTATGTCTACTATTGTGGACAAGAAACCCTTAGAAGGAATGGAGTAGCCGTCATGAAAAAAGATGTCCTTTTCATCATAGGGGACTGGAATGCAAAAGTAGGAAGGCAAGAGATACCTGGAGCAAGAGGCAAGTATGGCCTTGCAGTACAGAATGAAGCAGGGCAAATGCTAATAAAGTTTTGACAAGAGAAGGCATTAGTCATAGCAAACATTCTCTTCCAACAACACAGGGGACATCTCTACACATGGACATCACCAGATGATCGATACCAAAATCAGATTGATTGTATTCTTTGCAGCCAAAGATGGAGAAACTCTATAAAATCAGCTACAATAAGACCTAGAGCTGACTGTGCCTCAGATCATCAGCTCCTTATTGCAAAATTCAGGGTCAAATTGATGACAGTAGGAAAAATCACTAAGCCATTCAGGTATGATCTTAATCAAATCCCTTATGATTATACAGTGGAGGTGATGAATAGATTCAAGGGACTAGGTCTGGTAGACAGAGTGTCTGAAGAACTACGGATGGAGGTTCATAACATTGTACAGGAGGCGGTGAACAAAACCATCCCCAACAAAAAGAAATGCAAGGAGGCAAAGTGGTTTTCTGAGGAGGCCTTACGAATAGTTGAGAAAAGAAGAGAAGTGAAAGACAAAGGAGAGAGAGAAAGATATATCCAACTGAATGCAGAGTTCCAGAGAAAACCAAGGAGAAATAAGAAAGCTTTCTTAAGTGAACAATGCAAAGAAATAAAGCAACAAAATAGAATGGGAAAGACTAGAGATCTCTTTAAGAAAATTGGAGATTCCAAGGGAACATTTCATGCAAAGATGGGCTCAATAAAGGACAGAAATGGCAAAGATCTAACAAAAGCAGAAAAGATTAAGAAAAGGTGGCAAGAATACACAGAAAAACTGAACAAAAAGGCTCTTAATGATCCAGATAACCACCATGGTGTGGTCACTCACCTAGATCCAGACATCCTGGAGTGTGAAGTCAAGTGGACCTTAGGAAACATTACTATGAACAAAGCCAGTGGAGGTGATGGAATTCCAGCTGGGCTATTTCAAATCCTAAAAGACGATGCTGTGAAAGTGCTTCACTCATTATGCCAGGAAATTTGGAAATCTCAGCAGTGGCCCCCAGAATGGAAAATGTCAGTATTCATCCCAATCCCAAAAAAAGGCAATGCCAAAGAATGTTCAAATTACCTTACAATTGCACTAATTTCACATGTCAGCATGATGATGTTCAAAATCTTTCAAGCTAGGCTTTAGGAGTCCGTGAACCATGAAATTCCAGATGTTCAAGCTGGACTTAGAAAAGGCAGAGAAACCAGAGATCAAATTGCCAAAATATGCTGGATCATAGAAAAAGCAAGCAATTTCCAAAAAACATATACTTCTGATTTATTGGCTATGCTGAAGCCTTTGACTGTGTGGATTTCAATAAACCAGAATATTCTTAATGAGTTGGGAATACCAGACTACATTATCTGTCTCCTGAGAATTCTGTGTGCAGGACAAGAAGCAACTGTTAGAACTGGACATGGAACAACAGACTGGTTCCAAATTGGAAAAGGAGTACATTAAGGCTGCATATTGTCAGTATATACTATATATATATATATATATATATATATATATATATATATGTAACATTATATATAATATAAAGCATAATTAATATATATACACTGATGACATTATACATAACATATATATGTAACATATGTATTGATAACATTATATATGTATATAACATTATACTTATCACAACAAACTGGAAAATTCTTCAAGAGATGGGAATTCCAGACCACCTAACCTGCCCCCTGGGAAATCTGTATGCAGATCAAGAAGCAACAGTTAGAACCAGACATGGAACAACAGACTGGTTCCAAATTGGGAAAGGAATATGTCAGGGCTTTGTATTGTCACCCTGCTTATTTAACTTATATGCAGAGTACATCATGAGAAATGCTGGACTGAATGAAGCACAAGCTGCAATCAATATGCCGGGAGAAATATCAATAACCTCAGATATGCAGATGACACCACCCTTATGGCAGAAAGTGAAGAAGAACTAAAGAGCCTCTTGATGAAAGTGAAAGAGGAGAGTGAAAAAATTGACTTAAAACTCAACATTCAGAAAACTAAGTTCATAACATCTGGTCCCATCACTTCATGGCAAATAGATGGGGAAACAATGGAAATGGTGACATACTTTATTTTCTTGGGTGCCAGATGGTGACTGCAGCCATGAAATTAAAAGACACTTGCTCCTTGGAAGAAACGTTATGACCAACCTAGACAGCATATAAAGCAGAGACATTTTTTGCCAACAAAAGTCTGTCTGGTGAAAGTTATGGTTCTTCCAGTGGTCATGTATGGATATGAGAGCTGGACCACAAAGAAAGCTGAGCACCAAAGAATTGATGCTTTTGAACTGTGGTGTTGGAGAAGACTCTTGAGAATCCCTTGGACTGCAAGGAGATCCAACCAGTCCATCCTAAAGGAAATCAGTCCCGAATATTCATTGGAAGGACTGATGCTGAAACTCCAGGACTTTGGCCACCTGATGCGAAGAGCTGACTCACTGGAAAAGACTCTGATGCTGAGAAAGACTGACGGCCCGAGGAGAAGGGGATGACAGAGGATGAGGTGGTTGGATGGCATCACCAACTCAACGGACATGAGTTTGAGTAAACTCTGGGAGTTGGTGATGGACAGGGAGGCCTGGCATGCTGCAGTCCATGGGGTGGCAAAGAGTTGGACATGACTGAGTGACTGAATTGAACTGAACTGAGCATTATACTTAATGGTTTCAGGTTGAAATCTTTTCCTCTAAGTTGAGAAAGAAGACCATGGTGCTCATTCTCACCACAACTATTCAACATAGGTCTAAATGTCTGTTGTTTAAATCTCTGTCTCCTTTGCTGCCCTACATGTAGGATGGTCGGTACCATCTTTCTAAATTCCATATATATGCATTAATATACAGTATTTGTCTTTCTCTTTCTGGCTTACTTCATTCTATGTAATAGGCTCCAGGCTCAACCACCTCATTAGAACTGACTCAAATGTGTTCCTTTTTTATATAGCTGAGTAATATTTCATTGTGTATATGAGGGCTTCCCTGATAGCTCAGTTGATAAAGAATTCACCTGCAATGCAGGAGACCGCAGTTCGATACCTGGGTCGGAAAGATCTGCTGGAAAAGGGATAGGTTACCTACTCCAGTATTCTTGGGCTCTCCTTGTGGCTTAATATATGTACCACAACTTCCTTATCCATTCTTCTGACAATGGACATCCAGGTTGCTTCCATGTCCTAGCTATTGTAAATAGTGCTACGTTGAACATTGGGGCACACGTGTCTCTTTCATTTCTGGTTTCCTCGGTGTGTATGCCCAGTAGTGGTATTGCTGGCTCATTTGGCTGTTCTGTTCTCAGGTTTTCGAGGAATCTCCACACCGTGCTGCATAGTGGCTGTACCAGTTTGCATTCCCACCAACAGTGTGAGAGGGTTTCCTTTTCTCCACATCCTTCCCAGCATTTATTTTGCAGACTTTTTGATGATGGCTGTCTGAGCAGTGTGAGGTGATACCTCATTGTGGTTTTGATTTGCATTTCTCTATTAATGAGTGATGTTGAGCATCTTTTCATGTGTTGATTAGCATCTGTATGTGTTCTTTGGAGAAATATGTGTTTAGGTCTTTTGGCCACTTTTTGATTAGGTTATTCGTCTGTTGTTTCATTTGCTATTATTTTTCCCCATTGTGAAGGCTGTCTTTTCACTTTCCTTGTAGTTTCCATTGTTGTCCAAAAGCTTTTAAGTTGAATTAGGTCCCATTTGTTTATTTTTGTTTTTATTTCCATTTCTGGAAGTGGTTCATAGAGGATCTTGTTGGGATTTATGTCAGAGAGTGTTCTGCCTATGTTTTCCTCTAAAAGTTATGCATTTTCTGGTCTTACATTTAGGTCTTTAATCCATTTTATGTTTCTTTTCGTGTATGGAGTTAGAAACTGTTCTAGTTTCATTCTTCAACACGTAGTTGACCATTTTCCCAGCACCACTTGTTGAAGAGACTGTATTTTCTCCATTCTATATTTTTGCCTCCGTTGTCAAAGATAAGCTATCCATAGGTGTGTGGATTTATCTCTGGACTTTCTATTTTGTTCCATTGATTTATATTGCTGTCTCTGTGCCAGTACCAATCTGTCTTGATCACTGTAATTTTGTGGTATAGTCTGAGAGAAAAGCATCGAAACGTGTACATTAGCATATGTAAAATAGATGAGCAGTGCAATTTTGATGCATGAAGCTGGGCACCCAGGCTGGTGCTCTGGGACAACCCCGAGGAATGGGGTGGGGAGGGAGAAAGGAGGGGGATTCAGGATGAGGGGTCACAAGTACACCTGTGGCTGATTCATGTTGATGTATGGCAAAACCCACAATATTGTAAAGTAATTATCCTCCAGTTAAACACAATGGAATATTACTCAGCCATTAAAAAAAATACATTTGAATCGGTTCTACTGAGATGGATGAAACTGGAGCCCATTATACAGAGTGAAGTAAGCCAGAAAGAAAAACAACAATACAGTATACTAATGCATATATATGGAATTTGAAAGATGGTAACGATAACCCTACATGCGAGACAGAATAAGAGACACAGATGCATGGAACAATTTTATGGACTCTGAGGGAGAAGGTGAGGGTGGGACGTTCTGGGAGAATGGCATTGAGACATGTGTATTGTCATATGTGAAACAGAGCACCATTCCATGTTCGATGCATGTGACAAGGGCTCAGGGCCGGGGCAATGGGATGATCCAGAAGGATGGGATGGGGAGGGAGGTGGGTGGGGGGTCCGGGAAGGGGAACACATGTAAACCCATGGCTGATTCATGTCAATGTATGGCAAAAACTATTACAATATTGTAAAGTAATTAGCCCCCAACTAAAATAAATAAATTTATAAAAAAAAAAAAAAACAAAAAAAAAAAAAAACAAAAAAAAAAAAAATAAAATAAAATAAAATAAATAAATTAAAAGAAACAAACATAGTACTGGAAGGCCTTCCCAGAGCCATCTGGCAAGAAAAGAAATAAAATCATCAGAGTTGGAAAGAAAGAAGTAAAATTGTCTTTATTTGTAGATTACATGATTTTATATACAGGCATACTGTGTTTCATTGCACTTCACTTTATTGTACTTTTCAACTTTTTTCTTTTTTTAACAAATTGAAGATTTATGGCAGCAGACTGTATTGAGCAGCCTATAGGCACCATTTTTCCAGGAGCATTTACTCACTTTGTGTCTCTATGTCACATTTTGGTAATTCTTGCAATATTTTAAACCATCTACCAGCAAAAGTATTTCAACTTGCAAAATAATCAGATGATGGTTAGCATTTTTTAGCAATAAAGTATTCTTAACTGAAGTATGCACATTATTTTTTGACATAATGCTACTATACACTTAATAGACTACAGTATGGTGTAAACATAATTTGATATGCACTGGGAAACCAAAAAATTCATGTGACTCACTTTATTGCAATATTCATTTTATAGCAGTGAACTGGAACTGAATCTGCAAAATCTCCAAGGTATACCTATTTGGAAAATCCTAAAGACTTCATCCCAAAGTTGTCAGATCAAATCAATTAATTCAGTAAAATTATAGGATAGCAAAACTAAAATACAAGAATCAAAAGCCTTTTTATATACTAGCAACAGATTATCAGAAAAAATAAAATAAGCAATCCCATGTACAATAGCATCAAAAAAAAAAAAGGAGGTGAAAAACCTTTACTCTGAAAACTATAAGACATTAATGAAAGATGTTTGTTTTACTTTTTAGTCACAAATAAGTGGAAGGGTATCTTGTGTTCTTGAATGAGAAGAATTAATATTGTTAAAAATTTAATATGGCCAAAAAAATCTATGGATTCAATGTAATCCCTATCAAGATTCCAATGGCATTTTATAGATATAGAAAAACCATCCTAAAATTTATATGGAAACAAAAGAGAGTAGCCAAAACAATACTTAGAACAAAGCAAGAAATATCATCCTACCTGATTTCCAGCTATACTATAAATTTATAGTAATCAAAACAATATGATTCTGGCATAAAAACAGACAGATTAATGGAACAGAATTGAAAGCCCAGGAATAAAGGTGAAAAGAAAGTCTCTTTTAATCAGAACGCCAGTAACTTGGGGAGAAGGTGGACTTGTGTCCTCCCAAAACCAAGTCTGAAGATTCTACTCCATCACAAAAGTTTTAAAGGGAAAAGGGGATGATCTCGGTTAATCACTGGGGTGGGGGTCAGAGGCATCACTGTCCCCCACTGCCTTCGGGCTTGTCAACCTCTTGCGGTCTTTCTTTAGTTGCTACCTTGTTCACACAGTTCATTTCTGAGGTTACTGAAGGAAGCTGGGGAAGAGGTCTGGTCACCTGCTGGTAACTTAGTCTTCTTTTCTACTTCTTTGAACTATGGAAAGAACCAACGGGTTAGACATGGTAGTGTACGATCAAAAGAGTTGAAAAGAGTGCTTAGGTTGAGATGAGCAGAGCATGAGGAGGCCCTGATTTAAGTTTAGTTAAAATATAGCTTCGCTAACATGGCAAGCGGAGAAGGCAGTGGCACCCCACTCCAGTACTCTTGCCTGGAGAATCCCAAGGACGGAGGAGCCTGGTGGGCTGCAGTCCATGGGGTCGCTAGGAGTCGGACACGACTGAGCGACTTCACTTTCACTTTTCACGTTCATGCACTGGAGAAAGCAATGGCAGCCCACTCCAGTGTTCTTGCCTGGAGAATCCTGGGGACGGGGGAGCCTGGTGGGCTGCCGTCTATGGGGTCGCACAGAGACGGACACGACTGAATTGACTTAGCAGCAGCAGCAGCAACATGGCAAGAAAAGGGGTTTCCTGCTGAGGACAGTTTTCTGTAAAGGGCTGCTTACATCCCTGCATTTTTCCCAGCCTTTTTAAACTCACCCATCTCAGTTCATAGAGAATAATGTAATCAAAATGTAAATTTGTCCACCCGCTTTCCTGCTGGAAGTAACGACTTGCATCATTTTCACCATTATTTTCTCTGCATGGATTTCCTTTCCTCCCCTTCTAGCCTCACAAGCTACCAACCTGCTTTTGTTTTATGATCAATGACAACTTTGTTGCTTTATTTCAATGCTTCATGCTTTTATATTTACATTTTTACTGTTTCCCTTTACCTGAATCTCTCTTTCTCCTTTTTTTTTCTGATCAATTGGCTCCCAGACTTTAGTAAGCATTTTGGGTGGTACTTTCTCCATGACAACGTTCCTGAACCATTCAGATGAATGAGATGCTTTTCCATGCACATATTCCTACCTTAGTACTTGCCTTATGTTGATCATCTTTCGTTAAACTGTAAGCTCCCTGAACACGGGATATTTTTTTATCGTGGACCAGTCACATAGCAGACCCTCTGTAACTGCAGTTTTGTGTCATCTAATGTGGCACTTCAAACCCTCATGCATATGTTACCATTGTACTCTGGGGGATTCACCAGTTCTGCTTATTGAACATGAAGATACATGCCTATGAATGTAATTAACAACTAACATAATTGTTTTGTTCTTATTTAGAAAATATGCAGGTTTTAAAAAACCTCATATAAACCTCAGTCTATAATAAGTCAAAAGCATATAAAGTGACACGGAATCCCTTGTAACATTACAGACTGGATTAAAAGTATCCAAGTATGGTATTCAGTATTTCTCTCTCTCTCTCTTTTTTTTTTTTTTTTTGGTTTTTCTACAGGTTGCTGCCAATTCCTGGGGAAAGTCCTGGGGAGAGAATGGCTATTTTAGGATTCTTCGAGGAGTAAATGAGTCTGACATTGAAAAGTTGATTATCGCAGCTTGGGGCCAGCTGACAAGTGCAGATGAACCATAACATATCATTAAATTTCCATAAGGCCAAGCATTCAAGTCACCCTTTAAATTGAAATTAAGCCATGTGAGGTTCTCTGTGCAATCTTTGCCTTTTCAGCTTGTTATCACAACCTGCTTGTTTTCTTGTTTCACCCCAGGCCCTAAGATCCAGTTTCCTTTATGTCACAAGTATGTAAGAGAACAGCAGAGTGACTAAATGCCTTTTAAGTTCCCTAGTGGCCTTCATTTCCCTCGCATGACAGTGTTCTTTTTGACTTTGATCATTTGCAAACAGTGTGATGGCATTTGTTTTAAAAGTTCATAGCATTTGTTTGTGGAAATGATCTGGTTTCTCTCTCTTTGAGCAATGAGGATGTCAGACAGCAAAAAGCACTGAAAACCCCAGTTTACCATCATTTACAATTTTTTTCAACCCAATAATGCTTTTTTAATTCTGACATTGCTTATGATTTGCTAAAAAGCAGTGGAAATATATTGTTTCTCTCAGTAAGCTCACATTGTGGTTCTTTTCATTAAACTGAACTCACAATCTAACTCAAAGGGAGAGTCACTATCATAGGAAAGAACTACTCTTTACCCTACAATGTAATTGCTTGTGATGCAGGGAAGATAGTAAGTAACAAAAAAACTTAGATGCTGACAATGGAAATACTGTCTTAATGTGTATGTAGGACACACACTCCTATTTTTGGAAACCAGTGCACATGGTGTAAAGTCTATTAAAATGAGCTGCACAACTGTATTTGGCAAGATCACATATTCACCCCTTAAAACAGAAACCTGATGTCATGACTCAGAATGAATAAATACACTTTTACCACAACTATTTCACAATTCGCTGCTGGAGATGCTAAAAAGTAAGCTCAATTGGCACAAATTTGCATCTAATTTCAGTTCTCAATAGTCAGAGAAACAAAAATAGCCTCATCATCCTTGTGGGGAAAGGATGCAATCTTCTAATAATTCGCTGACATCTTAAATGACAAACTAATAAATGAAGAAGCAAAGCTGATCTGTCAGTGAGCCTGGCGGATTATAGTGACAATGGCAGGATAACCATGACCTTCACTTCTGGGCCCTCTGTTGTCTGGATTCCCAGTGTAGAGCTCTTTTATGTGGTCGCACCCAACAATACCCTGGTTAGATGAGCCAGATGTGCTGAAAATGTGAGAAACTGGAGTATAAAAATGTGAAGTGCTGCTGCAGTGGTTGTTTTCTCCAGTAATCTCTGCTGTGCTATCAGAAGAAGCATCTATTCACTTAGTTCTCCCTTAGAAACAATACAGGAGTCTCATTCACCTTGTTGTGGTTGGTTGATGTGCATACATATATGTATATGTACACACATATATATGTGTGTATGTACATATATATACACATATATATAATGTAATATATGATATTACTCAGCCAAAAAAAAAAAAAGAAATAATGCTATTTGCAGTAACATGTATTTAGAGATTATCATCCTAAGTGAAATAAATCAAATGGAGAAAGACAAATGCCATATGATATCACCTCTATGTCAAATCTAAAGAAATTATTTAAATGAACTTATTTACAAAGCAGAAACAAACATAGAGATATAGAAGACAAAATTATGGTTACCAAAGCATAACGTTGAGGAAGGGATAAATTAGGAGGTTGGGATTAACAGACACATACTGCTGTATATAAAACAGATAAATAACAAGGACCTAATGTATAACACACAGAAGTATATTCAATATCTTATAATGAGCTATAATAATCAATTTTTTCTCATTCTTTTAACTTTATAGAGCATATTTGGTTCTATTTATTGTCTGAAGTCCCCGAGCTGGCCTTCAGAAAATAGTGATCGGCATCTTCCTTTGCCCACTAAGAACTAAGTGGCTATTTGTGGAATAGATTTGACTGCTGACTGGACAGTGTCCTCCTGTACTGTGATTTTTCTTGGCCCGTAGACATGCCCTACTCACCTTGGCCTGGACTGAGCAATGGGAAGAACCACACATTCAGTCCATGTGTCTTCAGGATTCCAGTCTCTGTTTACACATATGAGGTCTTATTGTTTTGTGTTTAGAGCAGGGGAGGGAAGAATTGTCCTTATGATCACATAAGAGCCAGGACAATATGTCTCAAATTGGGTGATGCTGTGAGTACTCAGACTTGGTTTTCTTCCTGTTCAGTCCAAGGTATGTGCCACTTATGTGCTCTTCATGGGTTTCAGATGAAATCCATAACTTCATCTAGTTTTTCCTGGAAAAAAAGAGGAAATAGTCCCAAGATAGCACATTGAATTACAGCTTGGCTGCTCCACTCTGTTGAATCATGCTTCTTTCTTCAAGTGTCATCAGGAAACATACATAAGAAAGAAGTAGAGAAGATCTTGAAGTTAGGACACATGTCCTTTCAGGGGTCACCATGTCTGAGTTCCACCTCTTTGTATTCTACACAAGAAAAAGGCTTCTCCAGGTTTTTAAAGTTCATATTCATGAATTGTCTTTAAACCCCCAAATGGAATTGTTAGTTGATATTCAACTAGAAAAAAAGGAAATGTCTCTAAGTGTTTGCAATAAGAGGAATAGAGTGAAAAGACTTGGTTGTGTAGGTGATGGAGGAGCAGAGAAGGGAGTAAAGTGTGCTGAGTCAGTCCAGGGACGAGCTGCAGGAGGAGGCTATCATATTCCCTAGACTGGGGGCTCAAAGTGAAGCAGTGGGTGACTGGGGTCTGCGGACAGGTGTTTTCCTGCTGCTAGATGGGAGCAGGACTGACCTGTCTGGTGAAAGCTGGAGTTATGAAAAGACAAAGTGTTGCCAAATTTGCCACCTGAAGCAGACAGGGAGACAAATACTAAAGCTTCTACCTTGCTCAAACCTTCCAAACTCTCATCAGTGCCTCTCATTGGCTAATCCTGCTGAAAGACAATTGATACAAGAAGTGATGAAATCAAGCTGTCATAGTTAAATTCCGCCCTTTACCAGATACAAAGAATAGGATGAGAATAAGGGATAGATGATAGAATAAACAGAAAATACATTTTTGTTTCATCTCATATAGATATTGGAAATTAAGAGTTCATGAAGGAACAATTTCTCACTGATTGATTACATTGGATCCCACCAAAAATGATACCCCACGTCCAAAGGCAAAGGAGAAGACCCAACAAGATAGTAGGAGGGGTGAAATTGCATTTAGAATCAAATCCCATACCCACCAGAGATGCTCAGAGGGCTCAAACAAGACTTTATGCACACCAGGACCCAGAGACCCCACAGAGACTGAGCCAGACCCGCCTTTGAATGTGTGAGTGTCTCCTGCAGAGGCACGGGTCAGCAGTGGCCTGCCGTGGGGACAAGGGGCTCTGGCTGCAGCAGACCTTGGACACGTGGCACATGGCATAAGCCCTCTTGGAGGAGGTTGCCATTGGGCCCACCATAGAGCTGCCGACCAGGCGACCCACAAACAGCAGAACATTTATACCTAAGAAATTCTCTCACTGTTAAGAAAGTTCTAGGACCCACAATGGATTTCCCAACATGGGGATCCAGCAAAGGGACTGAGAACCCCCAGGAATTTGACTTTGGAGGCCAGTGGGATTTGATTACAGAACTTCCACAGGACTAGGGAAATAGACTCTTGGAGGGTACAGACAAAACCTTATGTGCACCATAACCCAGGAGAAAGGGGCAGTGTCCCCACAAAACACTGAGCCAGACTTGCCTGTGAGTGTCCAGGAGTCTCCTGCGGAGGCATGGGAAGACAGTAGCCTGGTGCATGGTCAGGGGCACTAAATGCAACGGTGGGGGCATAAGTCCTTTTGAAGGAGGTCACCATTACTGCCATTACCCCTACCACAGTGTTTACCCCTACCATACTTTGGCCTCAGGCCAAACAACAGGAAGGGAACACAGTTCCACCCAACAGAAAAGTGGATTAAAGATTTACTGAGCATGGCCCTACCCATCAGAAGAAGACCCATATTCCTCCACAGTCAGTCTGTCCCATCAGGAAGCTTCCACAAGCCTCTTATCCATCAGAGGGCAGACAGAATGAAAAGGACAATCACAGAAAACTAACCAAACTGATCACATGGATCACAGCCTTGTCTAACCCAATGAAGCTATGAACCATGCCATGTAGGGTCACCCAAGACAGATGGGTCATGGTGGAGAGTTCTGACAAAACTTGGTCCACTGGAGAAGGGACCAAAGTACTTTAGTATTCTTACCTTAAGAACCCCATGAACAGTATGAAAAGACAAAAAGATATGACACTGAAAGAGGAACTCCCCAGCTCAGTAGGTGCCCAAATGCTACTGGAGATCAGTGGAGAAATAACTCCAGAAAGAAGAGATGGAATCAAAGCAAAAACAATGCCCAGTTGTGGATGTGGCTGGTGATAGAAGTCAAGTCTGATGCTATAAAAACAGTACTGCATATGAACCTGGAATGTTAGGTCCATGAATCAAGGTAAATTGAAAGTGGTCAAACAGGAGATGGCAAGAGTGAATATCAGCATTTTAGGAATCAGTGAACTAAAATGGACCAGAATGGGTGAATTTAACTCAGATGACCATTGTATTTACTACTGTGGGCAAGAATCTTTTAGAAGAAAGGGAGTAACCCTCATAGTTAACAAAGAGTCCGAAGTGCAGTACTTGGGTGCATTCTCATAAATGGCAGAATGATATCTGTTCATTTCCAAGGGAAATTATACAATAACACAGTAATACAAGTCTATGCCCCAACTGCTAATCCCAAAGAAGCTGAAGTTGCAGAGTTCTATGATGGAATACACGACCTTCTAGGACTAATATCCAAAAAAGATGTCCTTTTCATCATAGGGGACAGGAATGCAAAAGTAGAAAGTCAAGAGATATCTGGAGTAATAGGCAAGTTTGGCTTTGGAGTACAAAATGAAACAGGGCAAAGGCTAACAGAGTTTTGCCAAGAGAATGCACTGCTCCTGGCAAACACACTCTTCCAACAACACAAGAGGCAACTCTACACATGCACATCATCAGATGTTCAATACTGAAATCAGATTGATTGTATTATTTGCAGCTGAAGATGGAGAAGCTCTGTATAGTCAGCAAAAATAAGACTGGGAGCTGACTGTGGCTCACATGAAGAACTCCTTATTGGCAAATTCAGACTTAAATTGAAGAAAATAGGGAAGACCACTAGATCATTCAAAGTGAAAGTGAGAGTTGCTCATTTGTGTCTGACTCTTTGCAACCCATTGGACTATATAATCTATGGAACTTTCCAGGCCAGAATAATGGAGTGAGTAGCTATTCCTTTCTCTGGGGGATCTTCCTAACCCAACGATCAAACCCATGTCTCCTGCATTGCAGGTGGATTCTTTATGAGCTGAGCCACCACAGAAGCCCAAGAATACTGGAGTGGTAGCCTATCCCTTCTCCAGGGGATCTTCCTGACCCAGGAATCAAACCAGGGTCTCCTGCACTGCAGGCGAATTCTTCACCAATTGAGCTACCAGGGAAGTCAGACATTTCAGGTATGATGTAAATCAAATCCCTTATGATTATACAGTGGAAGTGACAAATAGATTCAAGGGATTAGATTTGATAGAGTGCCCGAAGAACTGTGGACAGAGATTCATGACATTGTACAGGAGGTGGTGATCAAAACCATATCCAAGGGAAAAAAAGATTCAAAAAGGAAGAATGGTTGTTTGAGGAGTCTTTACAAATAGCTAAGAAAAGAAGAGAAGTGAAAGAAAAAGAAATGGAAAGAGTTTCAAAGAACAGCAAGGAGAGATAAGAAAGCTTTCCTCAGTGATCAGTGCAAAGAAAAAGAGGAAAACAATAGAATAGGGAAGACTAGAAATCTCTTCAAGAAAATCAGAGATCCCAAGGGAACATTTTATGCAAAGATGGGCACAATGAAGGACAGAAACAGTATGAACCTAACAGAAGCAGAAGATACTAAGAGGTGGCAAGAATACACAGAAGAACCATGCAAAAAATAACTTAATGACCCAGATAAGCACGATGGTGTGATCACTCACTCAGGGCCAGACATCCTGAAGTGAGAAGTCAAATGGGCCTTAGGAAGCATCACTACAAACAAAGCTAGTAGAGGTGATGGGGTTCCAGTTGAGCTATTTCAAATTCTAAAAGATGATGCTGTGAAAGTGCTGCACTCAATATGCCAGCAAATTTGTAAAACTCAGCAGTGGCCACAGGACTGGAAAAGATCAATTTTCATTCCAATCCCAAAGAAGGGCAATGCCAAAGAATGTTCAAGCTATACACAATTGCACTCATCTCATATGCTAGCAAGGTAATGCTTAAAATTCTCCAAGCAGCACTTCAACAGTACATGAACCATGAACTTCCAGATGTTCAAGCTGGATTTGGAAAAAGCAGAGGAATCAGAGATCAAATTGCTAATATCCATTGGATCATAGAAAAAGCAAGAGAGTTCCAGAAAAACATCTGCTTCTGCTTTATTGACTATGCCAAAGCCTTTGATTGTGTGGATCACAATAAACTGTGGAAAATTCTTAAAGAGATGGGAGCAACAGACCACCTGACCTGCCTCTTGAGAAATCTGTATGCAGGTAAAGAAGCAACAGTTAGAAGTCAACATGAAACACCAGACTGGTTCCAAATAGGGAAAGGAGTACCTCAAGGCTATATATTGTCACCCTGCTTATTTAACTGATATGCAGAGTACATCATGAGAAACGCTGGGCTGGAGGAAGCACAAGCTGGAACTAAAGAGCCTCTTAATGAAAGAGAAAGAGGAGAGTGAAAAAGCTGGCTTAAAACTCAACATTCAAAAATGAAGATCATGGCATCCGGTCCTATCATTTCATGGCAAGTAGATGGGGAAACAATGGAAACAGCAACAGATGTTCTTTTCTTGGGCTCCAAAATCACTGCAAATGGTGACTGCAGCCATGAAATTAAAAGACGCTTGCTTCTTGGAAGAAAAGCTGTGACTAACCTCGATAGCATATTAAAAAGCAGAGAGGTTACTTTCCTAACAAAGTCCATGTAGTCAAGGCTATGGTTTTTCCAGCTGTCATGTATGAATGTGAGAATTGGACTGTAAAGAAAGCTTGTGAAAGTGAAAGTCACTCACTCCTGTCCTACTCTTTGTGACCTCATGGACTATACAGTCCATGGAATTTTCCAGGCCAGAATACTGGAGTGGGTAGCTGTTACTTTTCCAGGGGATTTTTCCAACCCAGCGATCAAACCCAGATCTCCCCCATTACAAGCAGATTCTTGACAAGCTGAGCCACCAAGAAAGCCCAACAATGCTTAGCAGCAAAGAATTGATGCTTTTGAACTGTGGTGCTGGAGAAGACTATTGAGGGTCCCTTGGACTGCAAGAGATCCAACCAGTCCATCCTAAAGGAAATCAGTCCTGAATATTCATTGGAAGGTCTGATGCTAAAGCTGAAGCTTCAATACTTTGGTGACTTGATGCGAAGAACTGGCTCATTGGAAAAGACCCTGATACTGAAGGCAGGAGGAGAAGAGGATGACAGAGGATGAGATGGTTGGATGGCATCACTCACTCAATGGACATGAGTTTGAGTAAACTCTGGGAGTTGGTGATGGACAGGGAGGCCTGGCATGCTGCAGTCCATGGGGTCGCAAAGAGTTGGACACAGCTGATGACTGAACTGTAAGGGTGTATAGGCATTTCTCTCTCCAGAGGTATCTATGAAGGAGGGAAAATCAGGCCAGCACTGTCAGAAATGGTGTGACTGAATGAAGGGGAAAAGCTTTTCCACCTTCAGTAGTGAGCACTAATATACATCATTTCGTTTAGATACCTAAAGTAAATGTTTAATTGGCAGGTAACCCCAATAACGTGAGGTTTCTCTCCAAAACCACTAGTCACAACCTCATTGGTTAGAATTAGTGCAGCTGGAAATAACTTTTCCCTCTATCATCCATTCCCTGGCCCCTTTTGTAATCTCTACCCCCTATGAAATGAGCTAAGTCTGTTTCTCCTGAGATTATAAAAAAGTGTTATATAGAATATAAGATTTACCTGGGGTTATAACCACCATTTAAAATGTTTCCAGGTTACAGTTAGGCCACTGGGAAGTTCTACAGTAGCAGTAACACCTGGCAAAGCTCTGCCTGGCTCTGTCCTCACTCACCTGGCCAGGTACTCATTGTGGGAACCAGCCTGTATTGCTGTATACAATCTACAATTGTGTACAATGGCTCATTGTATACAACATACACATTGTAGACAACATGTATCATTTTATACAGTGGAACATTATAGTGACAAAAATTACTAAGTCCATCTAAGAAAGAATTGGCAAATTTTATTTTTAAGCAGATTTGAAGATTATAACCCAGAAATCTCAGAAAACTCTGAGAGCACTTCTACCTAGAAGTCAAGGCACAGTTGTACAAATATTTTTGAGACAGAAGCCTGTACATCAAATAATGTGTTATTGACAGCTACATAATCAGATCTAGCATCATCATGGAGTATCATGTGACCCCATACATGATCAAGAAGGAGTGGATCTTTTAAAGAGTTTCTTCATTGATATTAGAACAGTGTTGTTCTTTATGGTTGAGCAAGTCTTCCTGCCTGTGGGGGAAGTCTGATTGATGAATAAAGCAGATATACAATGTGCAGTATGGGGTGAGGAGGCCAAAGGGCAAAGGTTTTTTTGTTTAAATTTCTCTGGTCTTGCCATAAAAATGTGACTTATTTCATAATTGTATAGTACATGTATATGATATGTACCATTATATATAATGGTTCATTGTATACAATATACACAACATTATACACAGCATGTACAGTTGTGTACAATGGTTCCACAGCCCTTTTCTCTTAAAAATCCTCATTAAATAAAGCACATTATCAATTCTATATTTGTTACACTTGGTTTTAGGAGCTCCTACAGATACCAAAATCTGCAGACACTCAAGTCCCTTTTATGCATAAAATAGCATGGGTCAGTGTTGACAGGTGGCCCTCCTTATCCATGGGTTTCACATCTGAAGATTCAACTATATATATTATTTCACAAACTACTGTTTAAAATAGTGTGTATAGTCATTTCATGCATTGGAGAAGGAAATGGCAACCCACTCCACTGTTCTTGCCTGGAGAATCCCAGGGATAGGGGAGCCTGGTGGTCTGCTGTCTATGGGGTTGCACAGAGTCGGACACGACTGAAGCGACTTAGCTGCAGCAGCAGCAGCAGCAGCATATAGTCATTTTGTGTTTTATATACACATATCTTAATTATTATATAGGTATATAAATTATATGAAATATATATATAAAAAACAAAATGACCCAAGAAGAAATAAATAGGCAGAGAAAGCATTAACCAAGAAATAAATAGGTTTGATAAATTTTACTGCATGAAATTTATAACATTATTCCACAAAAGATACAATTGAAACAATAAGGAACATGAAGATATGAAGTAAATGAGGAGAAAACATTTGTGGCATACTAAGCAGTAGAAATATATATTTTCCTATTTCATATGCTTTCATATTACTAAGAATATTAGTTTATATTATTTATAGTATTACTATCGATCATTCTTTTAATTTTTCTGGATATATATTTATTTCTAACTTTTCTTCCTTAATATCTTTTATCCTTTACACATTTTCTCTCTTTTATTAAACTTATCAGGGATTTGTCTATTTCATTTTCCTTTTCAAAGAAACAATGTGGTTTTTCATATTTTATTCTGCATCATTGTTTTCTGTATAGTTATAGTTAATAACTGTTCCCATCTTTGTTATCTTCTTCCTAATTTCTTTGCAATTATTCTGAATATTGTTTCTAACTTCTTAAAGTAAACCCTTAACTCATTAATTTTGAGCTTTTATGGTGTTCTAATTTAAGTATTTATGTATGATGCTCTCTAAATGATGCCTCTCAGTATAATCATGGCTTCCTTTCACTCTTTATAATTCTAATTACTTAATTGTTTTTTTTTTTAAAGACACACATTTTCTATTAAGTAGAACCTCGAGAAAAGTTGCATCAACTGTAGTTATATTTTACATCTCATGTACTCTCTTAGCTCATCTCTATTCAGTGAGTTTACAAATGCAATGTAGAACTAATTTAATAGCATAGTATATCAACTATATGGTTTAGTAACTAGTTATATTGATGTACTTTGCATTGCAAGAAACACGTTTCAATATTTAGGTCTCTATTTGAAACTAGAACATTCACAGCAGGCTAGTTCTCAGATGTGTTTACTTATGAAAGTCATATTTCCAGGGAGACCTTCTCTCTGTGGCCAGGCCATTAAGTGTTAGTTCTTTCATTTCAAGTGATAAGATTCTCTTTTTCAAGAGCCACTCGCTATGAGATCCCTACAGACAAAGAAAATAAAGTGGCAGAAAAGCCAAGCAAGCTATAAATGATTTTGTATTAAAAAATTCATTTCTGATTTTATAGTATGTTGTGTTTCTCTAAAATATTTTGGCATTTGGTATGTTGAATTCACAGGTACATTCCCAGTAAAGAGATATTTGTGCTCAGGAAGAAAGTTTTATTCTTACCATTGCAATTACCAGTGATAACTGCCATTTGCAATCTCTTTAGTATTTACCCAACTCTGTCTAATTTATACTTTTGACTCATGAATTAATACAGCACAAGATATCTTTCCTTGGAAATGTATTAATTTCAAACAGAAATAACTCCATTGTAGAAAAAACCCCCTTTTGACTATCTGTCAGATATTTGACATACATATATGACATGCATATGAACAATGCTTTAAAGGATTGTAGAATAATTAAGATGATAATGCAATGAGGTAATAAAAATAGCATTTTTCTGTTTTAATGTAGTTTGGAGGAGTGTCTGTGAAATATAGTTGACCTCTGAAAATGTAGGGGTTAAGAGCTCTGACTCTCTGGAAAGTCAAAATTCTGTGTATAACTTTACAGTTGACCTTCATTTCCAGGGTTCTGGTTCCACATCCATGGATTCAACCAATTGTGCATCAGGTAGTAAGTATTGAAGAAAATCCCTGTACAAGTGGACCTATGCAGTTCAAAACCATATTGTTCAAGGGGCAACTGCACAGTAAAACTAAGTCTCAATTCTCCATGTGAATATCAAATTATCAAGTAAAGCAGCTTTAAGACCTCTGAGAAGTTACTAAATGTCTATTGCTTCTTAGGCGGTCATGTTCAACTAAGTAAACATGTTAATCATATTAACATTCATTGAGCCTTTGCTATGTATTAAGTGATAATGACAAGTGCTGTTCACAGTCTCCACTTCAGTTAATAGGTGGTTCATGAAGCTCCAGATATAATTTAAAGAGGACACAGTCTCTTAATGACAGGACAACTTTCTCCTCATCTTAAGGTGGCAATAGGTGCAGTGAAGGCAAAAGGGAGGGAACATGGATGATCCAAACAAGTCTCTGAAGCTTTTTTCCCACTCCTGACTCCCAATCCTGCAGGTGACTGAGGGTGGGCAGCTTGCCTCAGAGTGGTTCTGTGTAAGGCCAGTGTCCATATTTTCTGATCCAACCATAGGATGCCTGGTCAGATATCTACAAGTGTGCTTAGGGAGATCATGGGATTTTCTATTTGAAATCATGATGGCTCTGGAGAATCTACTGCTCAAGGATGCTATGTGAATAAATGTTTCTAAATAGACAGAATAAACACTCCTCTAGTTTTCAAGTTATCCATCAAGGACTACCTGGGACAGGGGGAGAAAAGAGAAGGTTTCCAAATTCCAGAGAGAAACTGAAGGCAAACACATATCATCTCACTTTAGGAGATGGAAATGGAAATCTGTATCTTCCAGAATTGTCTAGACTTCTTGCATTGGGAGGAGAATATGAACATTCATTTTTTGCCAATGGTTTTAATAATCTGACAGTGTTTATGGTGGGAATGTACCCACATGTGCACATGTGTACACACATGTAGACACAGACACACTTGGTCTTTATGGAACTTTGGAGATAGGAGTCTCTTTCAGGTCCAAGTTTGGAAGTTTGTTATTTAAATAGAAATTTATTGAGAGTATGCTCTTTATTAGACTCTGTGTCAGGCACCAGGGATATTTGAAGCAAAAAAGTCAGACTTAGGCTCTCCTTTCAGAAATGTGCTTTTTAGTCTGGCATGAAAAAATATCCAGGGACTTCTTGGGTGGTTCAGTGGTTAAGAATTTCCCTTGCAATGCAGGGGACATAGGTTTGATTTCTGTTTCAGTTCAGTTCAGTTCAGTCACTCAGTCATGTCTGACTGTTTGCGATCCCAGGGACTGCAGCATGCCAGGATTTCTTGTCCATCACCAACACCTGGAGCTTGCTCAAACTCATGTCCATTGAGTCAGTGATGCCATCCAACCATCTCATCCTCTTCCATCCCCTTCTCCTCCTGCCTTGACTCTTTCCCACCATCAGGGTCTTTTCCAATAGTCAGTTCTTTGCATCAGGTGGCCAAAGTATTGGAGCTTCAGCTTCAGCTTCAGTCCTTCCAATGAATATTCAGGACTGATTTCCTTTAGGATGGACTGGTTGGATCTCCTTGCAGTCCAGGGGACTCTCAAGAGTCTTCTCCAACACCACAGTTCAAAAGCATCAATTCTTCAGTGCTCAGCTTTCTTTATAGTCCAACTCTCATATCCATACATGACTACTGGAAAAAAACCATAGCTTTGACTAGATGAAACTTTGTTGGCAAAGTAATGTCTCTGCTTTTTAATATGCTATCTAGGTCGGTCACAGCTTTTCTTCCAAGGAGCAAGCATCTTTTGATTTCGTGGCTGCAGGGGACTAAGATATCACATGTCCCTGAGCAACTAAGTGCACAGGCTGCAAATAAAGTCTGTACACAGAAACAAAAGATCCCTTATGATGCAAAGAAGATCTGCATGCTTCAACTATAATGTGGCCAAATGAAGAAATAAGTAAGTATTAAAAATAGATATTCTGAATAAGAGACACAGATGCATAGAATAGTCTTACGGACTCTGAGGAAGAAGGTGAGGGTGGGACGTTCTGAGAGAATAGCATCGAAACATGTATATTACCATATGTGAAACAGAACACCATTCCAGGTTGGATGCATGAGACAAATGCTCAGGGCTGAGGCAATGGGATGACCCAGAGGGATGGGACGGGGAGGGCGGTGGGAGGGGGGTTCAGGATGGGGAACACATGTAAACCCATGGCTGACTCACGTCAATGTATGGCAAAAACCACTACAATATTGTAAAGTAATTAGCACCCAACTAAAATAAATAAATTTATTTAAAAAAATAGATATTCAGTGCATGATTACAATAATTTATGATGAATATTTTGAAGGGAATTTCCACATGACTATAAGCTGTAACAGGAGGAATTGGTCTAGTTCAGGGTATTGGCAGGTAAATGGCTTTTCAGGAGGAATATTTAGGTTAGTCCCCAAAGGAAAAGTAGTGGTAAACTAGAGAGAGTCACACTTGGGTGGCAAATGAGAAACACTGGGATGCATGAAGCACAAGCTGGCATCAAGATTGCCGGGAGAAATACCAATAACCTCAGATATGCAGATGACACCACCCTTATGGCAGAAAGTGAAGAAGAACTAAAGAACTTCTTGATGAAAGTGAAAGAGGAAAGTGAAAAAGCTGGCTTAAAACTCAACATTCAGAAAACTAAGATCATGGCATCCGGTCTCATCACTTCATGGCAAATAGATGGGGAAACAATGGAGACAGTCAGAGACTTTATTTTTTGGGGCTCCAAAATCACTGCAGATGGTGGCTGCAGCCATGAAATTAAAAGATGCTTGCCCCTTGGAAGAAAAGTTATGACAAACCTAGACAGCATATTTAAAAGCAGAGACATTACTTTGCCAACAAAGGTCCATTTGGTCAAGACTATGGTTTTTCCAGTAATCAGTTATGGATGTGAGAGTTGGACTATAAAGAAAGCTGAGTGTCAAAGAATTGATGCTTTTGAACTGTGGTGTTGGAGAAGACTTTTGAGAGTCCCTTGGACTGCAAGGAGATCCAACCAGTCCATCCTAAAAGAGATCAGTCTTGAGTGTTCATTGGAAGGACTGATGCTTAATCTGAAACTCCAATATTTTGGCCACCTGATGTGAAGAACTGACTCCTTGGAAAAGATCCTGATGCTGGGAAAGATTGAAGGTGGGAGAAGAAGGGAACAGAAGAGAATGAGAAGGTTAGATGGCATCACCAACTCAATGGACATGCATTTGAGTAAACTCCAGGAGTTGGTGATGGACAGGGAGGCCTGGAGTGCTGCCGTCCATAGGGACACAAAGAGTGGGACACAACTGAGCAACTGAATTGAACTGAACTGAAGCCTGGTGGGACGAGTAATCTCAGAAGAGTTAAGAAGAAGTTCTTTTGCAAGTGAGTGAGTGAGATAAGGAGGGAGGGTGGTAGGGAGGTAGGTGACAAGTAAATTGTACAAGACAGTAGGGATGATGTTAGGGAACTTTGCCTTTATCCCCAAAGCCATGATGAGGGGAGATTATTAAATATTATGAAAAGTTGCCCTGCCTCGTGGCTGGACAGTAGATTTGAAGAGGGCAAGACCAGAGATGAGGCTCCTCATTAGGGGTTGATTAAGACGCTTGGCGCTTGATGTAGTGGTGATTTAGACCAGAAAATGGAGAAGAGAAATGTCCTGTTTGGCAAAATGTTTAGGTTATAAGATTATCAGGACTGAGTTAAGACCCATGATGAGGAGGGAGAGAAAGAGGGTTCCAGAAGGATTCCAAAGATTTGGGTTATTAAACTAAGTTAAAGCTCAGGGATTTTCAGAGGGATACTTGAAGTTACTAACCTCCATCCATAGTTCTTCATGCACTCGGTCTACCAGATCTAATCCCTTGAATCTATTCATCACCTGCACTGTATCATCATAAAGGATTGATTTAGGTATGACCTAAATAGCCTAGTGGTTTTCCCTACTTTCTTCAATATAAGCCTGAATTTTGCAATATGGAGGTCATAATCTGAGCCACAGTCAGCTCTGGGTTTTGTTTTTGCTGACTCTATAGGGCTTCTCCATCTTTGGCTGCAAAGAACATAATCAATCTGATTTTGGTATTGATTGTCTGATGATGTCCTTGTGTAGAATCATCTTTTGGGTTGTTGGAAAAGGGTGTTTTCTATGACCAACGTGTTCTCTTGACAAAACTCTGTTAGCTGAGGAAAGAAGAAAAGTGAAAGTTAAGGGATAAAGGAAAAGTTATACCCAACTGAATGCAGAGTTCCAGAGAATAACAAGGAGAGATAAGAAGGCCTTCTTAAATGAACAATGCAAAGAAATAGAGGAAAACAATAGAATAGGTAAGAAAATTGGAAATATCATGGGAACATTTCATGCAAAGATGGGCATGATAGAGGAGAGAAATGGTAAGGACCTAACAGAAGCAGAAGAGATCAAGAAGAGGTGGCAAGAACACAGAGAAGACAAGGCTTTATATTTATTATCTCCCTGCTTATTTAACTTGTATGCAGAGTACATCATGCAAAATGCCAGGCTGAATGAGCCAAAAGCTGGAATCAAGGTTGTGGGAGAAATATCAACAACCTCAGACATGCAGGTGATACCACTCTAATGGCAGAAAGTGAAGAGGAGCTAAAGAGCCTCTTGATGAGGGTGAAAGAGGAGAGTGAAAAAGCTGGCTTGAAACTCAACATTCAAGAAACTAAGATCATGGCATCCAGTCTCATCACTTCATGGCAAATAGAAGGGGAAATAGTGGAAACAGTGACAGATTTTATTTTCTTGGACTCCAAAATCATTGTGGATGGTGGCTTCAGCCATGAACTTAAAAGACACTTGCTCTTTGGAAGGAAAGCTGCGACAAATCTAGACAGTGTATTAAAAGCAGAGACATTACTTTGTCAACAAAAGTCCACATTGTCAAAGCTATGGTTTCCCCAGTAGTCATGTACAGATGGAAGGTTGAACCATAAAAAAGTACTCAGCCATTAAAAAAAATGCATTTGAATCGGTTCTACTAAGATGGATGAAACTGGAGCCCATTATACAGAGTGAAGTAAGCCAGAAAGAAAAACAACAATACAGTATACTAATGCATATATATGGAATTTGAAAGATGGTAACGATAACCCTATATGCGAGACAGAATAAGAGACACAGATGCATGGAACAATTTTATGGACTCTGAGGGAGAAGGTGAGGGTGGGACGTTCTGGGAGAATAGCATTGAAACATGTATATTATCATATGTGAAACAGAACACCATTCCATGTTCGATGCATGTGACAAGGGCTCAGGGCCGGGGCAATGGGATGATCCAGAAGGATGGGATGGGGAGGGAGGTGGGTGGGGGGTCCAGGAAGGGGAACACATGTAAACCCATGGCTGATTCATGTCAATGTATGGCAAAAACTATTACAATATTGTAAAGTAATTAGCCCCCAACTAAAATAAATAAATTTATAAAAAAAAAAAAAAAGGCTGAGTGCTGGAGAACTGATGCTTTCAAATTGTGGTGCTGGAGAAGACTCTTGAGAGTCTCTTGGAATGCAAGGAGATAAAATCAGTCAATCCTAAAGGAAATCAACCCTGACTATTCATTGTAAGGACTGACGCTGAAGTTCCAATACTTTGGCCACCTGATGTGAAGAGCCCACTCATTAGAAAAGACCCTGATTCTGGGAAAGACTGAAGGCAAGAGGAAAAGGAAGCAACAGAGGATGAGATGGTTGGATGGCATCACTGACCCAATGGACATGAATTCAAGCAAACTCGGGGAGATAGTGGAGGACAGAGGAGCCTGATGTGTTGCAGTCCATACGGCTGCAACGATCAGACACGACCTAGTGACTGAACAACAACAACAAATCTTGACTGTATCCTAGAAATACTGCTTTCAAGGCAAAAATTAATTTTGGATGTAAATTTTTCTGTCTCAGGTCTTTTGGTATCTAATTCAACAGATCCTTTTGAGTGACTACCTTAAGTATTGAGAACAGTTTTTACAATACAGGGGTTCAAAAATGGACATAGTTTTGTGGTTCAAACAGGCTGGAATAAGGGAGAGTAGAGGACTTAGTAGAAGGGCTGGTCCATCTAGATGGCACGATCATGAAAGCCTTTTATGGGGAAGTTATCAAATAGTATTCACTAATCATCCAGGTGAGTGAAGAAGGAAAGAAAATTTTAGGGTAAGAAAATAGCCTGTTCAAAAGGGAGGTATAAATATTCTCGATGTACTAGTATGGCTGAAGGAAAAATAAACTGGCCAAAGTGCAGTGGGGTGGGATGTGATGTGATGGGAGGTAGACCAAGGTGATTTGGGAAACAGCAGAGAACAGACCCATGTGGACCATGAAGGCCATGGTATAGAGCTTAGATTTTATTCTCAGTGTGGTGGGAAGGCATTGAGAAACTATTACCTCTTTAATTTCTGTGTGGAAAATGAGTTGAAGAAAAATCAAGATGAAGAAAGACTCAGTAAAGGGGTTATAGCTGTGGAACAGGTGAGAAGTTGAGGATGCTCAGATCAGGGCAGTAACTGAAGACTGGGGGATAATGGGAAGCAGGAAGAAAAAGATGTGTGTGTGTGTGATTGTGGAAGACTTTTATCTTCTTTTTAAATTGAAGTACAGTTGATTTACAATGTTGTGTTAATCTCTGCTGTACAGGAAAGTGATTCAGATATATATACATATATATATATATATACACATATACAGTTTTTAATATTCTTTTCCATTATGATTTATTATAGAATGTGGAATGCAGTTCTCTGTGCCATGCAGTAGAACTTTGTTGTTTATCCACTCTCGATATAAAAGCTTACATCTACTAACCTCAACCTCCCAATCCACCCATGCCCCACTCCCTCTCTCCGTTGGCAAACCAGTCTGTTCTCCATGTCTGTGATTCTATTTCTGTTACATAAGTTTATTTGTGTCATATTTTAGATTCCACATATAAGTGATATTGTATTTATCTTTCTCTTTCTGACTGACTTCACTTAGTATGATAATCTCTAGATTCACCCATGTTGCTGCAAATGACATTAATTTTTTCTTTTTATGACTGAGTAATATTCCATTGTGTATATATGTACCACCTCTTCTTTTACCATTCATCTGTCAGTGGACATTTAGGTTGTTTCCATGTCTTTGTTATTGTGAACGATACTGCTATGAACACAGAGGTACATGTAATTTTTTTGAATTATAGTTTTGTCTGAGTACATACCCAGGAGTGGGATTGCTGGATCATATGGTAATTCTGTTTTTAGTTTTCTGAGGAACCTCCATATTGTTTTCCACAGTAGCTAAAATAACTTCTATTTGTGTAAACTTTTAGATCTTTTAAGACTTCCCTGGTGGATCAGATGGTAAAGCGTCTTCCTACAATGCAGCAGACTCAGGTTCGATCCCTGGATTGGTAAGATCCCCTGGAGAAGGAAATGGCAACCAACTCCAGTACTCTTGCCAGGAAAACCCCATGGACGGAGGAGCCTAGTAGGCTATAGTCCATGGGGTCACCAAGAGTCGGACACGACTGAGCGACTTCACTTTTTTTTTTTTTTTTTTAGATCTTTTAGGTCTTTCCCTGGCCAGCTGGGCTGATGGCAGTGTCATTCACTGAGATGTGGAAGAATCAGAAAAAACAGCTTTGAGATAAAACCAAGAGTTCACACATAGGTATGCTAAATTGATATGACTCTAAGGCTCACATAGTCCTAAAGTGACATAAGAGAAACCATAAAAGTCTCCTATATACCAAACAGGTACAGAGAGATAGCAAGAGTGGCTTCTAAGTTTGAATGAATTGGCTATTCATCAACAAGCATATGTTAAACATCTGCTTGGAAGAATCATTACGTTAGTCCAAAATGAAATGGACTGGAGAATGACAGTGAGACCGACATCTCAGTGAATAGAGGGATGCTCCTGCTGGAAACCAAACTGGAGAATGAGCATCATGTCTGCATGTAATATGGACAAATGCCGATCAGTTCAGTTCAGTTGCTCAGTCGTGTCCGACTCTTTGTGACCCCATGAACTGCAGCACACCAGGCTTCCCAGTCCATCACCAACTCTCGGAGTTTACTCAAACTCATGTCCATTGAGTCAGTGATGCCATCCAACCATCTCATCCTCTGTTGTCCCCTTCTCCTCCCGCCTTCAATCTTTCCCAGCATCAGGGTCTTTTCAAATGAGTTGGTTCTTTGCATCAGGTGGCCAAAGTATTGGAGTTTCAGCTTCAGCATCAGTCCTTCCAATGAATATTCAGAACTGATTTCCTTTAAGATTGACTGGCTGGATCTCCTTGCAGTCCAAAGGACTCTCAAGAGTCTTCTCCAACACCACACAGTTCAAAAGCATCAATTCTTCGGCGCTCAGCTTTCTTTATAGCCCAACTCTCACATTTCATACATGACTACTGGAAAAATCACAGCTTTGACCAGACAGACCTTTGGTGGTAAAGTAATGTCTCTGCTTTTTAATATGCTGTCTAGGTTGGTCATAGCTTTTCTTCCAAGGAGCAAGTGTCTTTTAATTTCATGGCTGCAGTCACCATCTACAGTGATTTTGGAGCCCCCCAAAATAAAGTCAGTCATTGTTTCCATTGTTTCCCCATCTATTTACCATGAAGCAATGGGACCGGATGCCATGGTCTTAGTGTTCTGAGTGTTGAGTTTTAAGACAGCTTTTTCACTCTCTTCTTTCACTTTCATCAAGAGGCTGTTTAGTTCTTCTTCACTGATGATGAGGTCCAAATACCCTTCTTCCTTCCTGTCATCACGCAATGCTCCAAGGAAGGCTAAATGAATCTTGGGATTTAACTACGTCCCAGAAAGCAATCAGGAATAAATACCCAGTTAACTAGTTTTGAAATAGAAATGACTATCTGTACCAAGACATGAGTTTGAGCAAGCTCCAGGAGATGGTAAAGGACAGAGAAGCCTGGCATGCTGCAGTTCATGGGGTTGCAAAGAGTCAGACATGACTGAGAGACTGAACAACAACCAAGAATTTACTAATATGATATTATTTGCCCATGATATTGGATGAGGAATTAAAGTAGAAATTGAACAAAATTACAAAACTACTAAAAATGTTCTAGATGTATGTATGTATGTATGTATGTGTATATATATATATATATATATATATATACAGATTGTGTGTGTAAAACATATTCTCTTCATAGTTGATTAGAATTTTCTTGAGGGAGAAAATATTGTATCTTCAACTGTGCTAATGTAATGCTTATTCCAAACAGATATTTAGTATATGCTTGCTAATGAATAGCCAACATTTTAAAGTGCAGATAGTAAAAAAAGTGACGCAAAATTTTGGTGAATATTCCAGTGGACAAGTTTAGTATCTGGAATGTCTGTAGGGTGAGATAATTCTGATTAATTGAAGTCCTAATAAAAGAAGAAATCAATAAAAATTGAATTTCAATAGCACCAGGAATTTGAGTTTGATAGAGCTTCAGAAAATGCAAATACACAAAGATACTTAAATTTAGTTGATTCTTTCCTTGTCTATGTATACAATTGCTCTCTATTGACTTAAACTCTAAGTATCCTTTTGAAATCTGGGTAAGCATAAAAGTCTAAAACTGAGCATTTCTACTATTTTCCATCTGATGAATTCTAAGTCAACTACAAACATATGATTTAAAAAAGGAAAATAAAAGAAAAAGCAAACTTCTGAAACCCCGTGTTTCTTCTGTCATATAAACACTAAGTAAAATAACAGAACAGCATGAATTCTACCTAATTTAGACTTGGGAAAAATTATATCATCACCAGGACTAGCTTTATACTTAAAGCATTAATGAGAAATAAAGGACTTTTCAGTGATGTGTAAAGAAAAGTTCCTTAGAAATGGAGGTGTAATAAAAGATGAAAAAGACTTTGATTTTGGCTTTGTGGGGGAATTGAGAGATCATGCAAAGAAGACATTACTTATTGTGTTAATTACCTAGTGGGATCATCAAAATTCTTCTGCAACTTTACAGCACCACTCTCTTCTGTTCTTCCACTTTTATTTTTGGAAATAAATTTGAACTTCTGAATAGGTTCTATGGTTTGAGTCACTTAAGAATTCATAAAGCAGATAGTGCAAACATGCAAAAAAAAGTTGTTGGCATTTTACAAATATGTGACATTTTATGCTGCTCCTGTATTATAATTTGAATTCTATTGATAAACTATTTAAAAACCCAACTGAGAATGATGAGTAGAAAAAGGCTCTGCTGAAATTAAATACCATTTTTGGTGGTAATTCATATAATTATATGTATCTATTTCTTAAGGAACCAGTCACTGATACACTAATCCAATGTACTATCTAATATATTTTAATGCATGACACATGAAAATAGGAAAACACTTTTAAAAACTTTGATGTGAAATTTTTGTATATAAGGATGCCAAGACATTTTCTTCCTGCAGAATTAAACATGGCTACTACAGTACCATCCTTTTTGCGGGGGGAGGTGGGAAATTTTTCTTAAATAAAACTTAGATCATTAAATAATGCCCTCAAACTAAATTTTCCCTTTTTTTGGAAGCTGACCAAATGAAAGTTTTGTTTTCACAAAATAGAAAGCCACCTCAAATTTGGATGAGATAGAACATTTATTGATTCATATAACAGATATGGCAATGGGTCAACAGGATCCAGAGCCTAAATGGCAACCTGTTTTCTATCTTGTATCTTCCTTGTTCTTTTCTCCACATCTTGAGCTTTGACTTCATCACATGCTACTTAAAAATGAGCAGACTTTATCCACATAACAAAGGAAGCAGTCAGTGGGTGATTTTAAGTTGACATCATCTTAACTGACTTCGGAGAAATGCTGATGCTGTTGGTTCAGCATTAGCAACACCTAGAAACTTGTTAGAAATGCAAATGCCAGGGTCACACTCCAGACCTACTGACTCAGAAACTCTGCACCTGGGCTTCCCATCCTCAGTCTATGCCTTACCATACTCTCCAGGTAATACTGAAGTGTGCTAAATTTTTAGATAAACACTGCCTTGAAGGAAAGAAAGACTGTCTTTTTCACTCTACATGAATGTCAGGGAAGGACTCTTACTGGTTTAGTTTCAATTACATTCAAACTCTTAGATGACTAGAACCAGGGATGTAGAAAGCTGTAATGAGCTTGGTTAAAATATATGTTCATACCCCTGGCCAGGAGAATGAGATTCTGTGTTTGGGAGTTCCTCCAGACCACAGAGTGGAAACAGAGAAAGGAGGTATTCCCCCAAACATAGAGAGTGCTGTTACCTAATAAAGGAGCAAAGTATGCAAAGGTGAAGGAAACACAGAAGATTTGTATCTTGTAATAACCTACAATGAAAAAGAATATATGTATACATGTATAGCTGAGTCACTTTGCTGTACCACAGAAAAAACACAACATTGTAAATCAACTATATTTCAAGTTAAAAAATGAAATATAGAAGATTATTAAAAATGATATTGGATCTTCTTTTCCAATTCAAAGATGACCCTAGTTTAACACTTATCTCATACATTTCCTTTAAAAAGTCAATGGAACATGCACATATGTTATCAATTCCATCTTATCAATTGGCTTGGGGAGCATGAGTCATGAATTATCAGTTTATATGTTGCCCCTGTGGAAAATACAACACATAAAATTTAAATGATTTGTTCAAGGTTTTTCATCTAATGATAAAGTCAAAACTAGACTACAGTGTACAAAATGGCAAATCGGGAAATATACTCAGCCTGTCAGATGTGACGGACGTACTAGCAAAACAAGATTTTGCTGGTATGACAGGGAACTCTGCTCATTGCTACGTGGCAGCCTGGATTGGAGGGAAGTTTGGGGGGGAATGGATACATGTATATGTATGCCTGAGTCACTCTACTGTGTGCCTGAAACTATCACAACATTGTTAATTGGCTATGTGTTAGTTGCTCAGTTATGCCCAACTCTTTGCAACCCCATGGACTGCAGCCCTCGAGGATCCTCTGTCCATGGAATTCTCCAGGCAAGAATACTGGTGTAGGTAGTCATTCCTTTCTCTAGGAGATCTTCTTGACCAAGGGATTTACCATCTGGATTATAAGAGACGTCCCTGTTTATACTCCAGTATAAAATAAAAAGATTTTTAAAAAGATTTTGCTGATAAGATCTCATGGTCACAATATCTGGATAATAATATTCTTCCCTTTACCTGGTTATTCAACTTTTTGCAGCTCAAACCCATCTGTAGGAAAGAGAGAAAGGACTAGACACAAATTAGATTAATTTGCCAAGACAAAATAGTATCTCTTTAGTGAATGAAGGATGGCTTCTACAATAAGCTACCTGGAAATAACATTTGATCAAGTTTTACAAATAAAATGTGAAAGCTCAGAAGCCAATATTAAAGGAAATCAAATAAACTTTAACATTGTGCCTTGAGTCTGAAAAGTTCAACTCTAAAAGTGTAGAAAGCAGTGTGCTTCATTAACCATACCACTGTCAAACAGGTTTGTTTTTCAACTAATCCCAGAGATACTCACTGTTTGAAGAACATAATTTTAAAAGTCTACTTTGATTTCATTATCAAACAACTACAACTAAAATATGTGAACACCTTTAACTTTACATTTTTAAAATCAAACTTGCTTCAGAACTTCTTCCTAAGGAAATACCTGAGAAACAAGGGACTATGGGTAATTTTCATGAAAAAAAAATACACTGGTTGGTTAGTATTTTAATTTTTTTAATTTTTGTTCTAGATATGTCTACAAGTAAGAGAGATATTTTTGCACAGGTGTAATGACCGTCTGTCATTCAGAAATTTCTAAAATCTCTTAAACATGTACCTACATTTCCACAGCCTTATTGAGTGGTGCCTTCCCAAGATAAAATGTCTTCCAATTGCCTCTTCCATCTTCCCTTACACTAGGGCCAAACAGATGACCCACTTTCTCCAATGAAATAAGACTTTCCTGGACTCTGGTTAGAATTTGAGCTAGATGAAGAAACAGGTTCAATGTGGAAAATATACTTTGCTGGCTCTTGCTTTTGAGATTGACAATATTTAGAACTGACAGGTCAGCTTGGTGTCTGGGACTGGCAGTGGGTAGCGTGACAGCATCTCAAATTAAGAATCTCAATTGCGGCAGAGCCAATATTGTTCTGACACATTATTATCTCAGGCCTGTTCTGGAGTCAGAGATGTTCTGACAGTGGAGTTCAAAGCCTAATAATTCTTAAAATTTCCAATGTGAATCCATAAAACCTTTTTTTTTTTTTTGCTTATATTAGCTTCCCTTCTAGCTCATTTGGTAAAGAATCTGCCTGAATACAGGAGAAGCGGGTTCGATTTCTGGGTTGGGAAGATCCCCTGGAGAAGGAAATGACAACCCGCTCCTAGGTTCTTTCCTGGAGAATCACATGGATAGAAGAGCCTGGCAGGCTATAGTCCATGGGATTGCAAGAATTGGACATGACTTAGTGACTAAACCACAACCACACTAGCTAAGATGGATTGCATTGGCAGAAGCTAAGAACTCTGAACAAGGCAAAGATATTAAGGCATTCTGAAAGATGGTTGCATGTTTAACTGCATCATAATCGATCATTTATTTTAAGTTTTTCCGATACTCTGCAAATGCCTATGTTCCACTGTGGTACTGGTTTTCCTGGGCTTCCCAGGTGGTACAATGGTAAAGAATCCACGTGCCAATGCTGGAGACTCAGGAGATGCAGGTTCGATCCCTGGATTGGGAAGATTCCCTGGAGAAGGAAATGGCAACCCACTCTAGTAGTCATGCCTGGAGATCTTGTGGACAGAGGAGCCTAGTGGGCTACAGTCCGAATAGTTGCAAAGAGTCAGCCACGATTGAATGGTTGAGCACACACGCGCTGGTTTTACAAGCTGAACATCAACAGGGATGCCGAGGTGATTAGTATGTTTTCCAGTGTATTCTACTGCAAGAAAATTACACCCCCTCTACCAAGAAGAGAAATGCTTTGTGTCTGTTTTGCCTCTTCTGTTGGACAGTATAATAAGGCATGAATCAAAAAGAACCGTACAAGAAGGAAAAAAAAAAAACCCAGAACTTTAGCGCTATAATTTTAACTCTTTACCTTAAAGTTATCAGGAAATAAAATTATATAAAACACTTGTTTAGGGATTACAAATCTGTATATTCTACTCCCTGCTATGTACCTTTGAACAAATCACTTAACCTCCTTGGAATTTAGTGTAGTTTTCTATAAAATGAAGAAAATAACTTATCTTTCCCTATTATATTGGGACATTGTGATGAGAAATGTCTTTCGAAGTATATGGAGTCAAAAATAATGTAAGCTACCTTTTGCTTGAGCAATGCATTCTCCACAAAACAAAAATCTACTTCTCAGAGAAAGAAAAGCAAGAAAGTAGATTGTTACAATAAGAAACTGCAGGCAAATACCCCATATTGTGTTCTGAAATGTAAATATTATAATGAGGGCAAGGGAACAGTGTCTATTTCAAATAGACAAAAAAAAGAATTATTCTGAAATGTATTTAAGTATAAGAACTGATTAGAAAAAATTAATTATCCTATAAGAAAAAAGCTTCTTTAACTAAAGAACTCCCCAAGTCTGGAACTAAAAAATAAAAACTGTCAATCAACAATCTTCCATTAGTTGATTTCTTATTCTGAAATAAAACAATTCAGGATTATAGTTGATTCCAGGTAACTTCTTCTGCCTAAGGATAAAATTAATCTATAAGGAATAAGAATCCCTTGGATTAATTGAGAGCTTATGTAGATCCCAACAATTAGCATTCTTGAGCACCAAGAAGAAGAAATCTGTTTTCTTTTGATGGTTACCTTTTCATTGATTATTCAAAAAACTTGGTTTCACTTAAAAGCAAATTGAAATAACTTTAGTTAGAATTTATTGTGAGTCAGTTTTGGGAATAAAGGGTGGGTTAGGGGAAATGGGAATAAAGAAAAAGAAAATCATAAAGCATTATTCCTCTACATTTCTTAAAATTCTTGAGATCAAAGAGAAAATTCTGTGATACAAATAAAAATTGAAAGTTAAATTTTAGTAATTCTAAATGTAAAACTTGGGTTGCTTAAGTCTCATAAAAAATGGAAACTCTAGTGAAAAGTAGGAAAAAAGAAGAAAACGACGGGAGATAAGGAAGAAATAAGAAGATATTATTGCAGGAAACCTGAGAGTGGGACATAAGAGAATGGTCACATCCCAGACATGAGTTCTCGGCTTTATGCAGGAAACAATGCAATCAGAGCGATAGTAAAGAGAAAGAAGGCTCATTCAGGGAGGACACACACTTCATGGACAGAGTGTGAGCCATCTCCAAAGGCAAGAGAGGCACCACAGTACGGAGTTGTCAGTTTTTGTAAGGGTGAGTAATTTCATAGGCTAACAAGTAGGAGGAATATTCCAGGTCTTTGAGGGAAGGGGTGGGGATTTCCAGGAATTGGGCCACCACTCACTTTTTGAACTTTTGTGGTCATCCTTGGAATCACCACATCACCTGGGGTGTGTCAGGTAGCATGATGATGTGTTACACTGAGCATAAGTGGAAAAGTGAAGTCTCTCAGTCGTGTCTGACTCTTTGTGACCCCATAGACTGTAGCCTACCATAGACTGTAGCCTACAAGCTTCTGCATCCACGGGATGTTCCAGGTAAGAGTGCCAGAGTGGGTTGCCATTTCCTTCTCCAGGGGATCTCCCCAACCCAGGGATCGAACCCGGGTCTCCCGCATTGCAGGCAGACGCTTTACCCTCTGAGCCACCAGGGAAGCCCTGAGCACATACTGAGCATATGCTGAGGCTTAAGGTCCAGCAGAAGTTGAATCTGCCATCTTGGATCTAGCTGGTTCTAATCAGTTTATGTTGTGTCCTCAGCAATGCCAGGTTGTGCCCTGGCCTCTTCCAGTCTCAATATTAGAATAAAGTAAGAAAAGAAAGGACCCAAAGTGAAGGAAAGAGAACTGAGTGAGTGAGGAAGGAAAAGATACATGGTGGGATGGGGAATGTGCTCAGACAAACCCTCCCATTGCTTGGTATTTACTTTATTCAAAAACATTTATTGAGTGACTACTCGATGCTAAGTGCCAGGTAGGCAAAGACCCAGTAAAGCTTAAGAAGGGCATAAAACCAAAGAACTGTACCAACTAAGTGTTCAGGACATGAACAATATTATCTAGTTCACAAAGGAAAAGTCATTTAGGGTGGGGTGCAGCTTTTCAGGTTGCATTCATCAGAGAATACCCATGCAAACTGGAGAATTAAGGAGTTCCTCAGATTGAGAAAGGGATGAACAGGGACAAGAAAAAGAAGCATGTGGCAGAGAGAAAAGGTAAACAACAGTTTATTATTTGACTGTTCTTGCCTCCACCTCCTCCCACCTCCGTTCATTTCTGTGTCTTTGACTCACTTGACTGATTGCATTTTGCCATCTCAAGCTATATTTCATGGAGTGACTATAAGATTATACATTTGAAACTGAGTCTGTTTCAAACAAATTTGAGTCTATCCTCCAAAAGTATTCACTCTCCTTTTTCCCTAACGCCCAAGGACTTTATTTTGATATTTAAATATATCATTTTTAGAAAGGAAGTATGGGAAGAGAGTGGAGAAGGCAATGGCACCCCACTCCAGTACTCCTGCCTGGAAAATCCTATGGACGGAGGAGCCTGGTAGGCTGCAGTCCATGGGGTCGCTGAGAGTCGGACACGACTGACCGACTTCACTTTATTTTTCACTTTCATGCATTGGAGAAGGAAATGGCAACCCACTCCAGTATTCTTGCCTAGAGAATCCCAGGGACGGGGGAGCCTGGTGGGCTGCCGTCTATGGGGTCGCACAGAGTCGGGCACGACTGAAGCGACTTAGTAGCAACAGCAGCATGGGAAGAGAGTGGCTAGGAACTCTGTCAACAACCACTGGAGATTTAATTTTAGCAAATATTGATGGTCCAAGTGAAATTGATCTGGGCTGTTTTTATTAAAAAGAAATCATTTCTCCTACTGACGAAGTGTGATACTGTGATACATTTCGGCATTTGTATGTTATGTATGGAGAAGGCAATGGCACCCCATTCCAGTACTCTTGCCTGGAAAATCCCATGGATGGAGGAGCCTGGTAGGCTACAGTCATAAGAGTCCTAAGACCTAGATGGGGTCGCTAAGAGTCGGCCACGACTGAGCGACTTCACTTTCACTTTTCCCTTTCATGCACTGGAGAAGGAAATGGCAACCCACTCCAGTATTCTTGCCTGGAGAATCCCGGGGACGAGGGAGCCTGGTGGGCTGCCGTCTATGGGGTCGCACAGAGTCGGACACGACTGACGTGACTTAGCAGCATGTTATGTATATTATCAAATATGACTGTTGGTTGCTGAGATAACCTATGTTAATGCATAGGTGATATAGCTTCACCTATTCCCATTTGCCTTCTCTTATTTCTTCCCATGGAAGCATGAACACTTAATAGAAAAGCGTGTAAAGGGATGTATAAACTCACTCTCTCAGCTTATTTCTCTTCTGTCCATGTGCCAAGATGGAAGACCCATTTCTTCCCTTTTTTTAGTCATCGAGCAGATTTCTTTCCACATCCTCTATGGTTTATTCCCTCAAATCCTGCTTTGATCTCCCTACTATTGAACCTTTCCTCTTTCATCAAGTGCTCATTGGGTGTTGAGAATTTTTAAAAGGATGATCATCAAAGATATTGGTCTGTAGTTTTCTTGTCTTGTTTTGTCTGGCTTTAGTATCAGGCTGATAAGATGTAGGGACATCTATTGGGCTAGAAAAGAATCAAATTCTATGTTGTTCCTACAAGGAAAGGAAAAACAGGACAAATCTCTCTTGTAGAAAAACAATTAACAGGGAGCACTTGGCCACTTACAGAGTCTTCATCTACCTTCCAAATACAGCTTATTTCCTTTCTTTAAACTCTTCTATACTTTAGCTTTGACACAGAGATTTCCTGGGGACTGGACACAGTTAAGACTGTATTTATTTAGAAGTACAAGCTTTTTATGCTTCCTGGTAGGAAAAGGATTATATGCATTGGCAATTATAAATTTCTTCTTTTTCTGTGTTTAAAAAATGCTTTACTAGCTTTGTGAAACCAGAAATAGTTTAACAAATGCTATTAACATTCATACAAAATATTCTCTATTTTATGTCACGGGGAAGACACCATGCATTAGAGAACACAACTAAATGGACATTGATTACCCATAAATGAGAGGAGACAGAACGGCATGGGATCCTGTTTGCCCTTTGATGAAGTTTTCCACATGACTCAAGATTTATATGGAGCTAAAAGGGTCCACACAGTTGTTGATAAGACCTTTGCACAAAAGGACAGAGTGGAGGCAGTTAGCACCCTGTAGCCCAGAGAAACCTCAATCAGGTCCACAAATGCTAATCACCATGGCCCTGGCAATCACAAACACTGGAAGAGAAAAGATGGCTGATTCCCGTGGAATTTACACAGCAGTTTTGAAAGCCAGTGATGTTTGGAGCAGCCTGTAACGAAAGCACAGCCCACTCACTGACTTAAATCATTTTTCATAGAATAGTATGAAAAAGGTCCCCCATTTTTCTGATACAATTTTAAGTCAGTTAAAGGAATCACTGAAATAATTTGTGTATACCTGGTCCCAATGGTAGGCAATAAAAGCTCCAAAGAGCTGTGTAACCAGCTCCCCTTTGCAATTTAGAATAAAATATATGTCAATGTGTCGTGGCTTGGATCACATTAGGACTGATTGACAACTCTGCTAATAACACAATGAAACTTTTTTTTCTTTGATCTCAGTGAACTACAGAAATACTCTGGCTTCTTTTGTGCCTCCTGAACATAGCCAAATATAATTTTAATGAGGGGGCAATTCAAACATTTCGTCTGACCTCAAGGGCTACTAGTAGGGGGCTTCCCTGGTGGTTCAGTGGTTAAGAATCCATGCTCCCACTGCAGGGGACAGGGGTTTGATTTCTGGTCAGGGAATGAAGATCTCACATGCTGCACAGCCTGGCCAAAACAGAAAAAAATAAAAGGAAAGATTACCCCAAGGACAGAGGACAAGATGGTTGGATGGCATCACTGACTCAATGGACATGAGTTTGAGCAAGCTCTGGGAGTTGGTGATGGACAGGGAAGCCTGGCGTGCTGCAGTCCATGGGGTCGCAAAGAGTTGGACATGACTGAGCGACTGAACTGAACTGAACTGAATCCCAAGGATTAACAAATTCTTCCAGTTGAAGCTGAAGACAATCTTAGACTGGTACCCAGGACATTTCTTAGCATCATGGGGTCTAGTTATTATTGCGTCTTTTTAATATTAATAGTTATGGCAGTTATTGGAAGTAGCTTATTATGTTTCCTGATATATACTACACATTATGTGAAGTGAGCTAGTGACTTTATATATACTATCTCTCTTTTGATTATCCTCAAATCCTCTTCTTTAATGATAATTATTCTACTGATGAGAAAAATGTCAGAATTACATGACTCATATGTGAGAGGCCAGGATTTGCACCTCAGTTTGCTTTATTCTAAATCCTAAGAACTTGATCACTTAGTTTTACTACATCAGGAAACGGAACTCAATTTAGATCCTCTGTATTACAAGGGTTCCATATGATTTTACACCTCCATTATTTCTCCTAATAGCTGCTTATTTATATGGTGGCTCAGACAATAAAGAATCTGCCTGTAATGCAGGAGACCCAGGTTTGATCCTTGGGTGGGGAAGATCCCCTGCAGAAGAGAATGGCAACCCACTCCAGTATTTTTCCCTGGAGAATCCCATGGACAGAGAAGCCTAATGGGCTATAGTCCATGCGGTCTCAAAGAGTTGGATACAACTGAGTGACTTTCGCTTGCACCATTTAAATACATTTTTAAGAGGTAATTCACTTAGGAAGTCATACAGACCACATTGCTGGCTTATGAACCACTTGGACTCTGATCATCCAAACCAGTACACACAGACCACTAATGAAACATATAAGTACATGCAGAGAATTTGCAATTCTGCAATATCCTCTCTTGTCATCCACTGGTTCACCCATTCATTCATTTCCTCCCGCCTCCCAAGAAATCCTATGTGTAAAGCATCTTGCTATGTGGTGAGGAGCTTTTGTATTGCAAAGTCCCTAACTCTCTCCTCCAGGAGCTAGACTGCAATGAGAGAGACAGATGCCACAGCAGATAGCTGTCACGCTGTGACACAGAGGAATCTGTTATTTAAAACCAAAACTTTTTCTATCTCTCACTGCCTTCAAAGATGGGTGGAAAAGAAATCTCTCTCTTCCTCTTTTTCCCACCCAGAGGCTGGTGGAGGAAGGGGAGCAGAAATAATGTCTCTGCCAATTCATCTTTGCTGTTAAAGAAGAGTCAGTTCCTTTGCTAGAGGAGACATTATATGTTTGGATCAACAAAAATAAGCTCTGCAAACATTTAAGTGATAAAGAGCCAAATTGCCCAGCCCAATACCAGGCAAGGAGTCTTGTAGGAGAGCCCAAGGATGCTTAGGTCTGGAAAAGCAGAGCTGCCAGGAGGAGACTGACGGAGTGGGGGGTGGGGGGTGGGGGCGTGTGCTGACGTCAGCTCCTCCGTTGCCCTAAAGCATCATCAACTCTGCTCACAAAATACTCTGTGGACACTGTTGCTATTCTCTTTTGAGGAGGAAAGTGACCAGTTCTCCATATTCAATCTTTCCACTGAAAAGGGGGAGACGGGATGAGTTGCACACAGAGCCAGGAGGTCGTCAACAAGAGAGAATGGGAAGATCCTTGAGGGAAGATGCCCTAGGTAACTATGCAGAGCTTTTCCACTGGGGCTATTAGACTGAATGTGGGTGATTAAACAACCAACTTTCACATTTTAAAGAACAAGTTGGCCTCTAAATGCATACGCGAGTCACAGACGGCAAGTGCCAAAGAAGAGAGATTAGTAAGACACCATAGGAGGGAAGTATACAGGAAGGTCATTTTCTTTAGACTCAGCTGGGATAGTTCTAGAAGTTGCTGTGGTCCATACCAGATGACAAGAGATTTGACAAATCCTGGTAGAGCCCTTGCCCACACCCAGGAGTTGACTTCAACTGGAGGGGGCAGCAGACAACCACTGAATGACAAGTCCTTTACTTACTAGGCGATGGGACTTGGTAGATGGCATATCCTGAGTTGACTTTTGCATCTCACCGATTATAAAACTTGTGTTTTTCCTGAGACATGCTGCTGCTTCTCAGCTGTCACAGTGCACCAATGCCTCATTTTACATCATTAAAGCAAAGGCTGACCTGATGCAGAGAGAGGATTAACAGAATCCAGGAACTGGGGTGGAGTAAGAGAATTACATCTTAACTCTAACTAACATCTCACTCAAAATTAGCAGTTTCATTAATTTTGAACGTAGGCCACAAACCACTGTAGAATTTGCAACACTGGTGAACTTTATCACCAGAAGTCTTGGAATATTTTTATGGCATATTAAATTTATTACAGTATTTCAAAAATATAATTTACACTCATAATTGCTTGGAGAATATGGCATTATTAGACATCTCACCAGATATCAATGTTTAACATGTTAATAAAGAAGCAGGCATTACTATATCCCATTTTAATTTTAATAACAGGATTTCAATATAACTAACTTCCTTGTAATGCTCTACATTTAAAAACATTATTCTTGGAAGGGATCCATAGACTTCAACAGAATGTTAAAGGGGTATATTGCACAAAAAGTTGAACATGAGGTCTAAGTAACACAGGAGAGAGAAATTATTTTCTTTTAGTAGAGAAAGGGAAAGAGGATAGAACCGGGACATTTTAACTCCTGAGGTCAGAAGCTTAGGTTTATAAATGCAGTGATAAAGGAGAATCAGGGCAGGCTTGGGAGTGAGCCAGTGCAGCATCCTGCCTCTGAGTGGGGAGAAATGCCATCAGAGTCAGGAGGAACCGAGGGACTGCACACAGGTTCCACACCGGAACCAGCTCATGTTCACTTGTGTGCCTAGAAATGGCTCCTGAACATTTGGATTTTCCTTTAATGTCAAAGTATATCATGACTATTTATGCTCACTATAAAAATGGCTGCAAAGTTTGATTCTTTTTAATCAAGATAAATATTTGTTTTGTAGAATTTGAAGATAGAATGTATCTTGATGTTCTTTTGATTTTGATAACAATATTGATATTATATTCATTTATTCCCAATAAAACTGCTACTTTCTTTGAAATATTTCTAATTTGAGTACAAATTTAAGGAAATTGGAAGTTCTGATGGTTTGTAAACACTTTGTTTAAAAGGTCTGTCAAAAATGCAGACTAGTGGAAAGACAGTTATTTGGTATATCTGACTGCTTATATACACAGCATCAATACTGAACCATATATTATTTGAGTAAGCCTTTGTAATTAAATTTATAATTTCCTTTTTCAGGTACAGATTGAATGCCCCGCTTGTAAAAATGTTGGGTCAGGAATTTTGACTTAAGTTAAAATTACTAAAATCTGCCAAAATAATTGTCTTAAGATAAATCTTAAGTTTAATAAGTCATTACATGATTTTTTTATTATATATTACACAGTATATTTATTATCTCATGAATAACAGCCCAGGAAATTACTATGCTGACGAAAATGTTTTATTTCTATTTCACCTTTATTTCAGGCCACTTTTTTAAAAAAAATCTGTTTTCTGGATTCCCTTCTTTGTGTGTGTGTGTGTGTGTGTAGTGAAATAATATGCTTATTCTAAAAGATGTGATGTCAAAGTCACTCAGCAAGCCCACCCTGCTCACCATTGATCAAGGGGCCCCTCCCTCTGCTGTACGTTACTTCTAATCATATCTTATGTTATGGTAACTCACACAAATTGACAAACCTCTTCTTTTGCAAACTCTTTGGTTGTTGTTTTTGTTTAGTTGCTAAATCGTGTCTGACTCTTTGTGACCCCATGAACTGCAGCACGCTAGGCTTCCCTGTCCTTCACTAGCTACCTGATTTGCTCAAACTTATGTGCATGAGTCAGTGATGCCATCCAACCCCCTTATCCTCTGTCATCCCCTTCTCTTCTTGTCCTTAATCTTGTCCAGCTTCAGGGTCTTTTCCAATGAGTCAACTCTTCGTATCGATGGTGGCCAAAGTATTGGAGCTTCAGCTTCAGCATTCAGTTCTTCCAATGAGTATTCAGGTTTGATTTCCTTTAGAATTGACTGGTTTGATCTCCTTGCTGTCCAAGGGATTCTCAAGAATCTTCTCCAGCACCACAGTTCAAAAGCATCAATTCTTCAGCGCTCAACCTTCTTTACGGTCCAACTCACATTCATACCTGACTTCTGGATAAACCATTGCTTTGACTACATGGACCTGTGTTAGCAAAGTGGTGTTAGTTAGTTATGCAGAAGGGAATGGCAAACCACTTTAGTATTCTTGCCTGGCGAACCCTGTAAACAGTATGAAACTCTTTGGAGGCTAGGATAAATGTCTTAATGCAGATTTGATTCTCTTATAGTGCCTTCCATATAATTGTCCTCAAAGATATTTATTCCTTGAATGAATGGGTTTCTGTTGTTTTAATATTAAATAATGAATGGTTAAATCCAATTATTAAATACACATTTCTAGTTTTTATACTACTCATTTAAATGCTATGGCAGTGATCAGTGTTTCATGTGTCTGGAATAGGCTGGATTTGCATAGAAAGATTTCTTTTGCTTGATTGATTATTTCTGAGATTCAACAGCAACTAAAGAGATTCTCTGAGCTTGTATCTAGAAATAATAGAAGAAAGAAAACAAAAAAACAAAACACTGGATAGGGTATCATAAAATTGTGTTCAGCTAACCAGCTTGTGTTACTTTATCTTTTAGAGGATTGCTTTGTAATTTATTCAGAGCATCTTTTTTTTTTTCATTTTTCAGGACACAAGTTACTGGCATTAAGTGTATTCGCATTGTATAAGCCATCACCATTTTCTATTTTTAAAATGTGTTCATCATCCCAGTCAGAAACTCTGTTGACTGTTAAGTCATAACTTCCCACTCCTTATCCACTCCCTCAGACTTGGCAATCTCTAATGCACTTCTGTCTCTATGAACTTAGCTAGATATTTCATGTAAGTGGAATCATGAAATATCTGTCCTTTTGTGTCTGGCTTATTTCACTTGGCATAATTTTTTCAGGACGTTTGTAGAAGCTATTAATTCTAGGTAGAAAATACTAACAATGTTTTCTCCATGCACCTAGATATCACAGAAATATTTCCATTTCATAGCTCTTCTTTTGTGGAGAAAGAGTTATTTCTTTGCTAATATGTATACTCAGTGTATGTTGATGTCTTTACAAATGATGAAATTACTCACCTGTGCCTTTCGTTTTCATGGCAATTAGAAGGTATGTAACCTGTCACTCAAACTCAAAATTTGGCTCATAATGCCTAACCTTAAATGTCAGAAGTCCATCTGCATTTCTATTCCTGCCCTGGAAATATGTACATCTGTACCATTTTTCTAGATTCTACATATATGCATTAATATATGATAACTGTTTTTCTCTTTCTGACTTATTTCATTCTGTGTGACAAACTCTAGGTTCATCCTTATCTCTACAAATGGCCCAATTTTGTCCCTTCTTGTAGCTGAGTAATATTCTATTGTATAATTGTAAAGCAATCATATGCCAAAAAAAAAAGTCAGATGTACAGCAATGTAGCAAGCATTATCTCAAACCTTGATATTTTAAAATATGAGAGCAGTGAGTGGAAATTTACCCTTTCACTGAATGCTTAGATTTTAGAGCTAATGCTGGAACTCTGTCATGGATTCTGAGGAAGAAATGCCAGTTATGTTATGATCTTCCTCTGTTGATGCCTTACTTCATGTTCACTGTTTAAAGTGTAAATTATGAACCCTCTACCACAACACCCAGAATAAGCTATTTTATTGGAAATGAAAATTTTGAGAAATTTTTACATCATATTAAGTCAATAAGAGCACATCACTGGATAAAAATTTTAACATTAAAAAGACAGTTGTGTCATATTTCTTTTGCTCTTTCTTTGATATGTGACTTTGGACAAACAAGCCATTTAATGTCTCTGGATCTCTGTCTACTTTTCTGTGAAATGGAGCAAACTGTGACCAGTCTGACAAATTCACAAGAGCTAAGTATCAGATGAGTTAGCAGGCACAGAAAGGGTTACGGATTGAATTTCCTTTACTACCGTGAATTGTTCTCTTTCATTGTTCATGGGTGCAGACCAGGTGGTAAGAAGCATGTTGGCATATTCAAGGCATAGAATAAAGCTAACAGCTCAGACATCCTTCACTTTTTGATTAAAACTGTGGCTCCTTAGTAAAATTTCAGAGTCAAGAGTGATGAATCCAAACTACCCACTTTAAATGTTCAAGCAGAATTGCTCAAGGAAATTATTGGATAGAGTGGGTAACCTAGTTGCTCTCTAAATTTTTCTCCAACTCTGGTTTCTATTATTCTAACCAAGAATTGTTAAACATATTTGCATTTTTGCAAGTACAAAAGCTTGACAATCTTCCAATGCCTTTAAAAACTGGTCGTCAAAATCAGGCATGCTAGTTAGTATTTATTTGTGTTTATAGTTAGACTTGTAGGTTTTTTAAGGAACCTTAGGCTTCCCAGGTGACTCAGTAGTAAAGAATCTGCCTGCCAATGCAAGAGAGGTGGGTTGGATCCCTGAGTCCGGAATCCTTCCTGCAGGAGGAAATGGCAACCCACTCCAGTATTCTTGCCTGGAGAACTCCATGGACAGAGGAGCCCGATGGGTAGCAGTCCATGGGGTCACAAAGAACCGGACATGACTGAGCACACAGGCACATAAGCACTCCTCTATCCAATCAAAACAACTTCACTGCAAAGTGTATCAAGGTACCAATATTTGCAGAGGTAGTAATTTTACAAGCTGTCAGGCCTGGGATCTGATAGGGACTCGAAATCATAGCTTCTAGTAGAATATATGGGCAATTCCTTGTAGGCATGAATTTAGTAATGAAAAGTATGGATGCCTGAGTTCTAGCCACCACTTTGCCATTACCAAGTTGTGTAATGGCTGAGTCATAGTTTCCTCAGGATAATGGGCATGATAATGATAAGGAGGATTAAATAGGCATCACTGCTTGGTGATTATTTTGTCTTCTGATGTCTTTGTTTGGTTTGGGTGTTAATGTAATGATGGCCTCTTAAAATAGATTGGAAAGTATTCTCTTCCTTTCTAATTTCTAAAAGAGTTTTTGGATTGCTATAATTCAGATTTTTGATAGAATTAATAGTGAGGTTACCTGGGCTTGTAGTTTTCTTTTTAAGAAATGTTTATTTATTTGGTTGCACTGGGTCTTAGGTGTAGCAAGTGGGATCTTCACTCGTGGCGTGTGGGATCAAGTTCCCGGACCAGGAATGGAACCTGGGCACCTGCATTGAGAGTGTGGAGTCTTAGCCACTAAACCACCAGATAATTCCCCTGCTTGTTTGAGGGGAATTTCAGTTACAACCCAATCCTTAGTTACATAGGAATATTCAGATGTTCTGTTTCTTTCCAGGTCAGTTTTAGAAATTTGTCTTTCACAGGATTTGTTCATTTAGTTGGTATAAAGTGGTTTGACATAGTTCCTTATTGTCCTAAAACATTTTTAGCTCCCATAATCATGTGGCTTCATACACTCTTGATATTATGCCTTTAATTTTATAATAAAACTATTTAGCAGTTTATAAATTTTACCAATTCTTAAAAAATTATATTTTATTAATTTTTCTATATTATTATTTTCTATGTAATGTGTTTTCACTCTTATCTTTATTTGCTTCCTATGACATATTTTGGATTTAATTTACACTTTTGTATCTTTTTAACGGCTTCCCTGGTGGCTCAGTGGTAAAGAATCTGCCTGCAATGCAAGAGATGTGGATTCAATCCCTGGATTGGGAAGATCCCTTGTAGAAAGAAATGGCAACCCACTCCAGTATTCTTGCCTGGGAAACCCCACGGACAGGGTGGCTTGGTGGGCTACAGTCCATGCGGTCGCAAAAGAGTCAGACCTTAGTGACTAAACAACAACAGCAATAACATCTTAAGGAGGAAGCACAATCTATGATTTTAGAACTTTGTTATTTTCATATAAAAGCATTTAGTGTTATATATGTATATTTTCTGAACAGCTGTAGATACAGCCTGTCACTTGTGTTTTGTGAAGTTTTAATTTTCATTTCATTTAAAATATTGTTAATTTCCTTTGTTTTATCATCTTTGATCCACAACTCAGGTCCCTGTGACCCCCCCCCATCCCCGCCCCACATCCTTCACACAGATCTTCATAAAACAAGGTGTCTTACAGTTCTGTGCTTAAATGTCTTTTTATTGAGGTATAATTGATGTATAACATTATATTAGTTTCAGGTGTACAGTATCATGATTCAATATTTGTATACATTGTGAAATGATCCCATAATAAGTCTAGTTAAGGCCTGTCATCGTACATACTTATAAAATTCTTTTCCTGTCATGAGAACTTTTAAGATCTACTTTCTTAGCGACTTTAAAATATTCAGTGCAGTATTATTAAAGTTCTCAAATAAAATATCTTCCGTCTAAAATGAGAGTGAATGAAGCATAGCTCCAGATGGACTTTTGGCTGTTGTTGAAAGCACAGCAAGTCTGACAACCTGTTTTGTAAGCTTTTGCTGCCTTCTGATACAAGAACTATTTGACTCTTGCTGGAGTCAGGATTGCACATGCAATAGACCAGTGCTCTAATCCAGCACGACAAATCCTATTTTCCTGTGTGGAGGGGCTTTGAACAGAAAATCTGGGTCATTCTGGGCAAAAATATAGAGAGATGATTTTTAATAAGACTTATGCTGTTTATCTTCCTTCCATCATTTTAAGTGCACAGAGTATATCTTCCTGTAATAATATACTCACTAGAGCTTCTAATCATGTCTAGGGAACACCTATCAATACAACGAAGTCTGTTTTAAAAAAACACATCTAGAACTTTCACTGTTAGATAACATAAATGCATCTTTCAAATTATGTTTATTCCCTTTGAGTTTTGCAACTCTCATTTGCATACTTTATTTTTTTATAAGCCTGTATTTTATCAAGCTTTTTTAAATTCGCATCAATTTCTAGTTTATGTTTAAAGTTTAAAATGGAGTCAAGTTAAGTACAGTTTCTCAAAGAAGCTGCCCTGAGGCTCCTCCCAGATGGCACCTCTCTATATACTATTACCATTTTCATTTTCTTCATAGACCTTATCATCATCTAACATTTTTATTTATTAATGATACATTTAATTAGATTTTCTTCCCACAAGAATATAAATTTCTTGAGATACAGAACATTGTCTTTCTTATTTGTTCCATTTCCTCAGAACCACAAACAATGCCTGAAACACACTAGGTTTTCAATAAATGATGTCAAACAAAAACATTCCATCAATACGTTACAGAAGAATTAATGTCATTGCATATAAATATGCTATTTAAGTTATATTTTTTGAATAGCTTTTCTGTAAAATTCAAAATGAAGCCTCCTAATGTCCTAAAGTAACATATTTCGATGAGTTCAGCTGGTCTCAGATTTCTAAGAATTTATAAAAATATGGCATGCGTATAAGGACATAAGTATTCGATCTCTGCATGGTCTTATTTTTACAGTGTTTTAACTGGAATAGACTTGATGAGAATAACTTGTCATCTCAATGATGATCAGAATTTAGAAGATTTTCAGCCACTGTCAGTTTGTGTTCACAGAAGTAGATGAAAAAGCTAAATAAACAGCTGTCATACAGCCCAAGCCCATAAGTTTATTTTGCAAAGAAAAGATGAAGCTACTTGAAGGTTTTTATCTAAAATGTTTTGAACTAGCATCATACATTCAATAGATTTGTTGATTATCTGCTGGGAGTGAGGGTGGACTGGAACAAGAAGACACTTGGGCAGGAGAAGCACACAGGCAGATTCAGAAATGTCTTATGATATTGAAAAAAAGAGAGACAAGCAAAATTGAGCGGAACACATGTTCAAAAATAGTCTAGCACAAAAGTTGGAGGGTTTTTTTTTTTATTTGTTTGTTTTTGATTTTTAACTTATACCAGGATCCTCTCTATAGTCATGACCATTTAGGATCTTGGCATGGGAAATGAATGCAGAGATGCATCTAAATTCTAGAGTTTTGGACCTTATTAGTCTAATAATGTTCAACTATTCAAAAAGAAGAGATTTTACTATGTTTCAGTACTAATTCAAGGAAATGATCTTTCACACATAATTTTATACATGATTCCCTTTCTGTGCTATTTACCATTACTATAAATAATCATATTTCAAGACATAAGCAGACTTACTGGAACCAAAACCCAAAAGGGAAACATCTAATGCTATTATTTGGGAGCCCTGCCTTTTTGATTTTTCAGGACCACAGGCTACCAGGGAATTATGAAGGTCTGGCTCAGTTGGTAATCTGCTTTCAATGCAGAAGACCCGGGTTTGATCCCTGGGTTGGGAAAGTCCCCTGGAGAAGGGAATGGCTACACACTCCAGTATTCTTGCCTGGAGAATTCCATGCACAGAGGAGTGGGCAGGCTATAGTCCATGGGATCGCAAAGAAACAGACACGACTATGTGACTAACTTTCACTCTCTAACATTCCAAGCTTTCCCTACTTCATAATTTCATGTGTCCTCTGAAAGTCCAAGAGCCAAGCATCAAAATACTAGTGAAAAACTAGACCCCTTCTCCAGAGAGCAGTAAACATTGATTAGAAGAAATGCATGTAATAAAAATGGTATAATTGAAGCAGTGCATGCATGCTCAGTCACCTCAGTTGTGTCTGACTCTTTGTGACCCCATAGACTGTAACCCACCAGGCTCCTCTGTCCATGGGACGCTCCAGGCAAGAATGCTGGAGTGGGTTGCCATGCCTTCCTCCAGGGGATCTTCCCAACCCAGGGGTTGAACCAGCATTTCCTGTGTCTCTTCCATGACAGATGGATTCTTAACCCAAAAAGAAGGTCATCATTATACAAATGAAGGATCACCTGGTCAGTTCAACTTCCTGTGGGTTCCTGATTAAGACACAGAAAGAGAAAAGATTATTTTTGAGAGGAGAGGGCTAAATCTGCTCATCAAATAAACAATTTCAAATCTCTGAATATGAATCAGTGACGGGTGTACATTCATGTTGATGTATGGCAGAAACCACAACAATATTGTAAAGTAATTATCTTCCAATTAAAACAAATAAATTACTTTAAAAAATAAAAAAAAATCAAATCTCTGAATATGTGAACTCCATAAGATAATAGTATGCTTCTATAATATTAATAGTTTTCACAATGAAGACACCAGTCATTGAAAAAATTCTTGATTTCTTTTGGGTGGCTTCTGTTTATTATGGCTGCAGTACATGCAATGGAAAACTCTTGGTTTAATAAGAGGAAGCCTTGAACTGTTAAGCTATACCAACAGTGGTTTATAATAAGTTTATGTTAGATAGCTGTGTGATATTGTACAGTTATTAAATAAAGAGAAGTGTGGGGTAGCATGCAGAATTGCTGGGAGGGCTAGATATAACATATACATGACTCAATAGCACAGAAACATACATGGCAGGCATTGATGTTGTAAAAACAACCTCCACAATCAACCTTACCAATTCACTCACATTTATAAATATATAACCACTTAAATTATTTTCATTAGTCATTCAGTCCTTTGCTTACTTAGTAGCTGTAAATCCATTCTGTCTCTCTTGAGACATCTGCCCACCTACTGTCAATGCACAGAAAATCAAGGAGTTTAATCTGTTCAAAAGGAAGTTAGCACTATTTTCAGGTACTAAGGGAACAGGAAAATAATTGGCTCATTGTTGTCATCAGTTCCTTTCTCTCAAACAGCACGGAAGCTGGTGAATGGCATAATCTGTGAGGTGATGCTCCTCCATTGCAGCATGGGTATTCCTGCTGGTCCCAGCCCCTGCCGGCACCAGAGCGATGTTCCACAATGAGTACCGGAATAAAAGCTCTTCTTAGTAACACTCTCATGTTCCATCATTGCTCCACAAAATAGCTGCTATGCCAGAGGAGGCTGTTGTGCTAAAATAATTTCCTATCCTGGAGGCCCTTAAAGCATCAGACTTGCTGGCATTGAAGTACATTCTTTTCTAAACCTCTCCCCACAAAAAAATGATTTAGAAAAGGCAGAAGAACCAGAGATCAAATTGCCAACATCCATTGGATCATCAAAAACGCAAGAGAGTTACAGAAAAACATCTACTTCTGCTTTATTGACTATGTCAAAGCCTTTGACTGTGTGGATCACAGCAAACTGTGGAAAATTCTGAAAGAGATGGGAATACCAGACCACCTGACCTGTCTCTTGAGAAACCTGTATGCAGGTCAGGAACCAACAGTTAGAATTGGACATGGAACAACAGACTGGTTCCAAATAGGAAAAGGAGTACGTCAAGGCTGTATATTGTCACCCTGCTTATTTAACTTCTATGCAGAGTATATCATGCGAAATGCTGGGCTGGATGAAGCACAAGCTGGAGTCAAGATTGTCAGGAGAAATATCAATAACCTCAGATATGCAGATGACACCACCCTTATGGCAGAAAGTGAAGAGGAACTAAAGAGCCTCTTGATGAAAGTGAAAGAGGAGAGTGAAAAAGTTGTCTTAAAGCTCAACATTCAGAAAACTAAAACCAGGCCATTTGATTCAATCACTTCATGGCAAATAGATGGGGAAACAATGGAAACAGTGAGAAACTTTAATTTTTTGGGCTCCTAAATCACTGTAGATGGTGACTGCAGCCGTGAAATTAAAAGACGCTTGCTCCTTGGAAGGAAAGCTATAATCAATCTAGACAGTATATTAAAAAGCAGAGACATTATTTGCCAACAAAGACCCCGTCTATTCAAAGCTATGGTTTTTTTCAGTAGTCATGTATGGATGTGAGAGTTGGGCTGTAAAGAAAGCTGAGCACCAAAGAATTGATGCTTTTGAACCGTGGTGTTGGAAAAGACTGTTGAGAGTCCCTTGGACTGCAAGGAGATCCAACCAGTCTATCACCCAGTCTGATTTCCTAAAGGAAATCAGTCCTGAATATTCATTGGAAGGACTGATGCTGAAGCTTTGGATACTCCCATACTTTGGCCACCTGATGCAAAGAGTCAACTCATTGGGAAAGACTCTGATGCTGGAAAAGACTGAGGACCAGAGGAGAAGGGGACGGCAGAGGTTGAGATGATTAGATGACATCATTGACTCAACAGACATGAGTTTGAGCAAACTCTGGGAGATAGTGCAGGACAGGGAAGCCTGGCATGCTGCAGTACATGGGGTCACAAAAAGTCAGACACGACTGAGCACCAACAAAAATTAGAAGCACAAGTAAAATGTTAACAAATGCATGTTTGAATCTTTATGCAATGTAGGCATTTATGTAGTAGAGCAATCACATTGCCAAATGTTTTTGTGACTGGCTGTCAGAAGCAATTGTTTTTCATGAACAAAAACTATCCCTCAAGGGGCAAAAAACTTAACTTTTTCCCTTTACTTAGTAAGATCTCAATCCATCTCTTTCTTTTAAACAAATGTTAATATTTCTTCTTTTCATTAGTAAGTGCTTGAGGTCATTTGGCATCATATCAAGAAGCTTTCCTCTTTTTTTTTTTAAATGAGATATGTGCTCAGAAAATGGCTACAATTGAGTTGTCTGAGGAAAGGCTCAGTGACTTCAGCTGAGAGGCGGTGAGCTAAGGTAGCAGGTCATAACCTTTCTTGTAAGTCTGAATCCCCCAGGGGGCTTGCCTCACATGTGCTGAGCCCCATCCCTGGGGTTTTGCTTTCAGTAGTTCCACTTAACAAGCTTTCAGGCGATGCTGCTGTTGCTGGTCCAGGAAGCCCTTTTAGAACTATCTGGTGTGGGATTTCATCTCAGAATTCTTTCTGAGTGTAGCTTTGACCTGTAGCTGTGGGGCAAGTGGACTCTCCAAGTTCTCTCTATGTGAGCAACATTTTAGAAAGACTATTTGCCTAGGTTTTTTTGAAGTATACTTGATTTACAATATTGAGTTAATTTCAAGTATACAGCAAAGTGATTCAGTAAGTAATATATATATAATACATATATATTACATATACACATATATATTCTTTTCCATTATGACTTATCACAGGCTATTGAATAAGTTCCATCTACTATAGAATAGGACCTTGTTATTCACCTATTTTTATACACAGTAGTATATATCTGTTAATCCCAACTTCTAATTTATACATGCCCCTTATTTCCCCTTTGGTAACCATAATTATTTTCTGTGTCTCTGTGACTGCTTCTGCTCTGTGAATAAGTTCATTTGTATCATTTTCTTAGATTCCACATAGAAGTGATAGCATGTGGTATTTGTGTTTCTCTGTCTGACTTGTCTCACTCAGTATGGCCTTCTCTAGGCCCGTCCATGTTGCTGCAAACAGTATAATTTCATTCTGTTTTATGGCTGAGTAATATTCCCTTGTATATTGGAGTATGATGTACCACTTCTTTTTTATTCCTTCATCTGTCAACGGACAGATGGTTCCATATCTTGGCTATTGTAGACGGTGCTGCTATGAACATTGTGGTGCACATATCTTTTCAAATTAGAGTTTTTGCCATTTCCAGATACACGCCCAGGAGTGGGATTGCTGGATCATATGGTAGCTCTATTTTTTAGTTTTTTAGGGGATCTCCATATTGTTCTCCATATTGGCTGCACCAATTTACTTTCCCACCAACAACGTAGAAGGGTTCCCTTTTCTCCACATTCTATCTAGCGTTTGTTATTTGTTGACTTTTTGATGATGTTCATTTTGACCCATGTGAGTTGATAACTTATTGTCCTTTTGATTTTCATTTCTTTAATCATTAGCAATACTTTTAACATGTTCACTTTGTCCCTTAATATGTTTATAGGAAGTTGAGGTCATTTTTACTTTTTATTGTGAAGTAGTCAATGCCAAACATTAGGTGAGAGGTGGTGTGTGGGAGAGAAGCAGAGAAATGTAATGTTCCCCTTGTTCTTGGATTGCTTTCAGTGATTCAGTGGCAGGTCATAGAGAATTACCATTTCATCAATACGGAGTGTTTTTCTACATGAAGATATTCCCCCTTTCAAAGTAATGCTGCCTTGGGGATTTGAAGGTCTACTGAATTCTGAGTATTTCACTTGGCCTGGATACATAACTGAATATTTTATTTTGTCAAGTGTATTTCTGCTCTTCAATGCTTTTATAATTCTCTTTCTCCCTGTGCTGATTCCAGAGGTGACCTATTAAAAGCATGCAGCTCATCTCCAAGTCATCAAGCACCCCTTTCAAGTCTGCCTTTGAAACACCAGTTTTAAACCTTCTTCAGTGGTCTAGGAGACCTCATGGTTGTATTCTTGCTCTTGCTTGCTCTTGCCTCTTGCCTGTATTCTGACTTACCGGCTGGCCTCTGTGACTTGATGCTTCTTTTGGGCTCTCTACTTGGTCCAGGCTTCATCTTGGTTCTGTGCTCTGAAGCCTACATCAGCTCTTTCCCACTGTGTCCTGCTTGGGTGCTTGTTCTCCGCCCTAGTCCAGGCTGCTGAGCTCTTCCTTCTTAGAGCTTACTAATTTTAATTTATGTTTATTAATACATAGTTTTCTATTCACTTGATGAGAAGACATTGTTGTTGTTTAGTTGCTCAGTCGTGTCCAACTCTTTGTGACCAGATGGACTGAAGCATGCCAGGCTTCCCTGTCCTTCACCATCTCCCAGAGCTTATTCAAACTCAGGTCCATTGGGTCAGTGATGCCATCCAACCATCTCATCCTCTGTCGGCCCCTTCTTCTCCTGCTCTCAATGCTTTCCAGCATCATGATCTTTTCCAATGAGTCAGCTCTTTGCATCAGGTGGCCAAAGTGTTGGAGCTTCAGTTTCAGTATCAGTCCTTCCAATGAATATTCGGTGTTGATTTCCTTTTGGATTGACTGGTTGGATCTCCTTTCAGTCCAAAAGACTTTCAAGAGCCTTCTCCAACAGCACAGTTCGAAAGAATCCATTCTTCGGCGTTTAGCTTTCTTTATGGTCCAACTCTCACATCCATACATGACTACTGGAAAAATCATAGCTTTAACTAGAGGGACCTTTATCAACAAAATGATGTCACTGCTTTTTAGTATGCTGTCTAGCTTTGTCATAACTTTTTTTCCAAGGAGAAAGTCTTTTAATTTCATGTCTGTAGTCATCATCTGCAGTGATTTTGGAGCTCAAGAAAATAAAGTTTCCCATTGTTTCCATTTTTTCCCCTGTCTATTTGCCATGAAATGATGAGACTGGATGCCATGGTCTTAGTGCATTTTGAATGTTGAGTTTTAAGCCAGCTTTTTCATTCTCCTCTTCCACCTTCATCAAGAGGCTCTTTAGAAAACATATTGCCTATGATTTAGGAGAACAACATTCTAATATCTTGTGTCATATATTTTTGAAATACATAAGATACTTTTCAAATACATTTCAAGATTATGTGAAATCAACATATAATCATTACCCTGTTTTTAGTTTCAAATGACAGAAAATGCAACTCAATCTATCTTAAAATAAATGAGCTTTATGGCTCATATAAAGTGAGACATTGAGGAAGGCTAGCCTTAGGTGGAGCATAAGGCAAAGTTTCAAGTAATGACCTCAAGATCTCGTTTCTGTCTTTGAATTTCAGTTTCTTTCCTGCTGGATTGCTTCTGTTTTTATTTTTCTTTTTTAATTGAGGTACAGGTGCTTTACAATGTTGTGTTATTAATAGTTTCTACTGTATAGCAAAGTGAATCAGCTATCAGTACACATATGTTCCCTCCCTCCAGTACTTTCCTAGCCTGCCTCCTCCTGTCCCTCTAGGTTATCACAGAGTGCCAATCTGAGCTTCCTGTGCTATATAGCAGGTTCCCACTCTCTGTCTGATGCAGGGCAGCGCACATCCATCAACCCAAATCTCCCAGTTCACCCCTCTCCCACTCCTGTGTCCACCCGTCTTTTCTCTTCATATGTGTCTCTATCTCTGCCCTATGAATAGGTTCACCTGTACTATTTTTCTCTTCTCAAAGGGGCTCTACCTCATTGCAGTAAGTCTAGTCATAAACTCACACTTCCAGGTCTGGTGGAAAGAGAACATCCTTTCCTTTAGCTTCCCATAATCCGTGAGGTCTGCTTGGGCCTCAAGGAGGGGAGGTCATGCGCCCACGTCTGAATCAGTTGCCATGGCCACTGTGGCAGCAGAAAGCTAAGGACAAGTCCAACCCAAGAGTTCATCCTAGAAGCTTACAGGAAGAGTCCCAGGCAGACTCCTGAGGAGCTAATTGTTGAAAACAGAATCCCACATGAAACACAGAGGTGCCCTCCCAGGTACACTAATCAGGTGATGGTTGAAGGGCTTAGAAAATATACCTGATTTACCTATGGATTCTTTTTTCTCTTCATCTCAGACCACAAGTTACCAATATTTCTGATGCTCCTTTTTAGTTGCATGCAAGGAAAATGCTCCCTGTGCCACCAAGTTTTTGGAGACATATAATGTTTAGAGAGACCATTTTCACACAACAGAAAGTTTTCAATTTTTCCAGTTATGCTTAGTTTAAACAGAAGCAGAGCTAAAATTTGAACATAAGAATTTTGGGAGAGTAGAAAATAATTACATCAGTGACAGTTCAGAAAAAGCATATTGTTGGTATCAATAGAATATCATAAAAGCTTTAGGGTCCCTCAAAAATGCATAAAAGAGAAGGTCAACAAAATAAAAGATCAGAAACAATGAAAACTTACTAATATGTAAATAGTAGCATTGTTCTATGGTCATATTCTTACATCTTTTTTAATTGAGATCTGTGTATATATGTTCAGTCGCTCATGTAATTGGCATATTATTGACATATTATGTTACTTTAAGGTTTACAATGTGTTGATTTGATACATTTATGTACTGCAATATGGCTACCACCGTAGTATTAGCTGACACCTCCATCTTATCATATAATTTTCTATTTTGTGTGTGTGATGAGAACATTCCAGATCTATCTCTTAGCAACTTTGAAGGATATCAGTTCAGTTCAGTTGCTCAGTCATGTCTGACTCTTTGTGACCCCATGGACTGCAGCACACCAGGCTTCCCTGCACATCACCAACTCCCAGAGCTTGCACAAACTCATGTCCATTGAGTTGGTGATGTCATCCACCCATCATCCCCTTCTCCTCCTGCCTTCAATCTTTCCCAGCATCAGGATTTTTTTCCAAGGAGTCAGTTCTTCACATCAGGTGTTATGCAAACTGTGGTGTTGGAGAAGACTCTTAAGAGTCTCTTTGACTGCAAGGAGATCAAACCAGTCAATCCTAAAGGAAATCAAACCTGAATATTCATTGAAAGGACTGATGCTGAAGCTGAAGCTCCAATATTTTGATCACCTGATGTGAAAAGCTGACTCATTGGAAAAGATCCTGATGCTGGGAAAGATTGAAGGCAGGAGGAGAAGGGGGTGACAGAGGATGAGATGGTTCAATGGCATCATTGACACAATGGACATGAGTTTCAGCAAGCTCTGGGAGATGATGAGGGATAGGGAAGCCTGGGGTGCTGTCCATGGGGTCACAAAGAGTCAGACATAACTGAGCAACTGAACAAGATAAGGACTAGTCATTTGTATAATGTTTCAGGATTTGCTTGTGCATGTGAAATTAGAACCAGAAAATTGTCAAAGATACCTGAGGAATAACCTTGGCTGGTACAAATTTTAATCATATCATACAAGTTAAAAGCATCAGCTGAAGAGAGACTTTGGATAGGGGGCTCTGAGGGCTGATATTATGGAAAGTGCAGAGCTGGGAAATTCAACAGCTGCCTTTTAGACTTTCCAAACTTTAAAGACGTATCTATTATCAGATAGCATCTCCAACCCTGCTGCTGACCTAAATTCTTAAGCAAACATAGATTTGGAATCAGTCAATCATTGTCTAGAGTTTGGATCTTTACAAAACTAATTTACAATAGATTTGGAGAAAAGGCACACCAGAAACTCTCTTATACTTTTACTCTACAGATCTGTGGGGGTGAGAAATTTTGCTTGCTTTCCTTTAGTTTTGCTTGTTCATTACTCTCTCCCAATGCCTACAACTGGCACTCAGTATGCACCCAATAAATATTTGTTGAATAATTTAGTGGGATACAATGCCTTCCCCTTACTCGATAAGCCAAAGAAAGATGATAACCTCTGTTTCATACCTGACATCAAGGGCATGAGCAGGTGACTCTGGTACAGCCAAGAAAACACTTTTGTCAGGGAGTTAGGCCCTCAAGAGACAGATGCTGATCAGTTGAGATGTTATTCTCAGTAGCGGTAGTGGGATCTTCTGCGGCATCATGGTGGCTGACCCAGAAGTTGAGTGTTAACTAAACCTTTCATTGGCCTTGGGGTGTGGTTCTTCCTGTCCAGCTTTCTTTGGGATCCAACTCTTTTCTAAACTTGGTTTTCTAGCTTTTCTATTGAGTCTGTGTAATACCTATTATTGTTACTTCACTGAATAATTTAGCCAGAGTTGGTGCCTGGGTTTGCACACCAGGATTTTTTTTAAGTTCTTATTTTATTTTTAATTCCTGTGTTCTAATAATAAGCTATCGGTGGCAACAGACAATTCCAAATCTCACAGGGCTAAACACAATACAACTTTATTTCTTACTCATTTGAAGTCCAACCTGAATGTTTCTGAATGACACAGTAGGTTGCCAACATTCTAAACATGCAGCTCCAAATGTTTTTTGTTTGTCTGCTTTTTCTGCTTTGTGTTTCAAAGTGCCTATAATTTTCATGAATAGGATGTGAACTGGTCAGGTGAAAAATCACTTCCCAATACAAGATACTGGCAAATATAATTTTTACAAAACAATCTGTTCTTCCAGAATAGTTTACCAAAAAACTACTGAAATTCAGACATCTGCCTACTAACTATAATGGAAAAATTATCTTTTGTTTAATATTATTTGTAAACATGATACAATTATTTTATCCTTGCAAGTGAGAAAAAATCTAAGAGGGATTGGTTCACAGATGTGGATTTAGTCGTAGGATCAGTCAAGTTAAAGTCTAATTACAGAGCTCAGGTTCTAGGTCAAGACAGAATTATGGGCAAGTTTTATTTTAAGGGGCTTCTCTGGTAGTTCAGCTGGTAAAAAATCCACCTGCAATGCAGGAGAACCAGGGTCTCTTTTATTTTATGTCTTTAAGACCGACTCGTTACTTAACTCACCCCTATTTGTAACTCTAAGGTAGCGTTCTGGTTCCTGAGACACTTCAACTCGAAATACAGACAAACCTTCTCTTTCTCTTTCACTTTCTGTGATAATTAATGCTATTGTCATCCTCTATTACTCAAAATTGAGACCCCAAGATTTTGGGCAATCTCTCATCTCTACTTCTTTGGGCCTTTTAAATCCAATTAGTCATCTCTCAATCTTTAACTGTCTTAGACCAGGCGATTATCATCTCTCCCTTAAACAATTATAATAGCTCCTTAGCAAGAATTGCCACCAACACACAGTTCCCAAAAGTACAGTGTATCCTCATTAATTCCAGAATTATTGTTCTAAAGCAATAATGGGATTTCTTTCTCACCTGCTAAGAAATTTTCAAAGTGTGCTCATTTTCTTTAATAGAAACTATGACTGATTCATGTTGATGTTTGACAGAAAACAACAAAATTCTGTAAAACAATTATGCTTCGTTTAAAAAAATAAATAAATTTTAAAAAGTAAATTAAAAATTACAAGGTAATGGAAGCATTTTATTTCGAAATGTAAAATTAAAGTTCCCATCATTTTCATGGCAAGAAGAGGGGTGTAGTGAAAGACCATGGACATTTTAATTACTGATATTGATAGAAAAATATATGGTCAAATACATTTAAGTAACTTAAGTATTTATAAAGCACTTTTATAAAATGAAAGAATCAGTCTGTTGAAAATCATGAGATGGCAAAAGCTCTAAAAGGTAAATGTATAAGAATGCAGAATAGAGGTGACCTTACTAATATTAAAGAAGAATTCAACATATAAGATTACAAAGGGACAAAAGAGTACATTTTGGAAAAAAGGATACAATAAACCATGAAGAATGTAGAGGTAAAATGTTATATAGGAAAGTAAACAGAATCAAAATAGCCAAAGGCAGGCTGGTAGACACACAAAGAGAAACTGACAATATGAAAGTCCTAGCTGAAAGCTTTATCACACCTACAGAATTTACAATTTCTGCATAAAATAAAGAACATCTTGCTCCATTTTCTTTAAGCATCTCGAGTCATAAGTTGTTCTGCTTTGAAGTATCTTATGTGTAAACTCACTTTTTTCTCTCTCTCTGAAAGTGTTTTGAGTTCTCCATATGCCTGACTTTGTTCATAGTAATGGTCTTTTGCATCTCTGTATTCAGTGTGTTAGCCAACAGCAGGCCCTGTTCACTTTGGAAACTCATATCCTTAAGTTCTAAAAAGTTACATTAAATTATTTATTATCTTAAATATGATAATTTCTGAGATGTCTAATTCACAAAATTATCTCCTACTATTACCATTCTGTAACATTTTCATTACTTCATTTGTTATTGCTGTTTGTTTTTCTCCTCCTATTGTATGTGCTGTGTCTCATATTTTTATTTTTTAAAAGCTATCTCTTGTGCTTTTAATGTCCCTTTTTTAAATTTTTTAATCTTTTTTTAAATTTGTTTAATCTTTTATTTTCCAAATATAGCATTTGTAGGTATTTTTCTTCAATCTCTTTGATTACTTCCTTTACATTTTCTTGCTTTTGTGTTAAAATATTTCCTTAAAAGTCTGGCATTTCCTGGATATCGGATCAGATTTAAGAATAAAGAACTTCAGCAGTATCTGAAAGCTTCAACTGTGTGCATTTTGCTTGACTGTTGGAACTTCAATAGTGTGATGAAGCAAACACCCTGAAGTTACTTTCTAACTTCATGGGCTTAACTAGAGACCTAAGCTTTCTGCCTGATCTGTAGACAGTGGTGGACAACAGAGCTCAGATCAAAAGACCATTTTGAAGATTGAGATAATACGTGTGAAGGTCTGAGGACAGCACCCACCGCAAACACTGTGTAGGTGTTCACGGGGTGTCTGTTTTGCCTGCAGCATGGTTAGAAGCTTGCTGCAGTAGTACTGGGTCTACTATTCCCCTAGTTCCTGCTGGTGTGCAGTGAACACAGTTGTTTCAAATGTGAGTGCTACAGTTGAATAGGTCTGCTTCCAAGTCTTGCCCTGCCTAATCCTGTGTGTAACTTTGGGCAAATTCACTTCAATTTCACCATTTCAAAAATTGAGATTTTAATAGTACCTACCTCCTAAGGTTCTTTTTTTAGTATAAATGAGGTACTACATACAAAGTGCTTGGCACACCATAAATGTCCAATAACATTCACCAGTGGCAATAATAGTGCAAATTATAATAGCAACAACATGTACTTGATAAGACTTACTGGTTAACATGTCACAAGTGTGAATTTTCAGTAACCATCCTGACACTTCAGATCTATTTATAAGGAAAGAGATGGCATGTATTCATCATGTCAACCCAAGAATAAGAATTTTACATAATATGTGTGGGTCATAATAAACTGTGGAAAATTCTGAAAGAGATGGGAATACCACACCATTTGATCTGCCTCTTGAGAAACCTGTATGCAGGTCAGGCAGCAACAGTTAGAACTGGACATGGAACAACAGACTGGTTCCAAATAGGAAAAGGAGTACGTCAAGGCTGTATATTGTCACCCTGCTTATTTAACTTCTATGCAGAGTATATTATGAGAAACGCTGGGCTAGAGAAAGCACAAGCTGGAATCAAGATTGCTGGGAGAAATATCAATAACCTCAGATATGCAGATGATACCACCCTTATGGCAGAAAGCAAAGAAGAACTAAAGAGCCTCTTGATGAAAGTGAAAGAGGAAAGTGAAAAAGTTGGCTTAAAGCTCAGCATTCAGAAAACTAAGATCATGGCATCCGGTCCCATCACTTCATGGCAGATAGATAGGCAAACAGTGGAAACAGTGGCTGACTTTATTTTTCTGGGCTCCAAAATCACTGCAGATGGTGACTGCAGCCATGAAATTAAAAGACGCTTACTCTTTGGAAGGAAAGTTATGACCAACCTAGACAGCATATTAAAAAGCAGAGACATTACTTTGTCAACAAAGGTCCGTCTAGTCAAAACTATGGTTTTTCCAGTGGTCATGTATGGATGTGAGAGCTGGACTATAAAGAAAGCTGAGTGCTGACGAATTGATGCTTTTGAACTGTGGTGTTGGAGAAGCCTCTTGAGAGTCCCTTGGACTGCAAGGAGATCCAACCGGTCTATCCTAAAGGATATCCTAGGTGTTCATTGGAAGGACTGAAGTTGAAAATGAAACTCCAATACTTTGGCCACCTGATGCAAAGAGCTGACTCATTGGAAAAGACCCTGATGCTGGGAAAGATTGAGGGCAGGAGGAGAAGGGGATGACAGAGGATGAGATGGCTGGATGGCATCACCGACACAATGGACATGGGTTTGGGTAAACTCTGGGAGTTGGTGATGGACAGGGAGGCCTGGTGTGCTGCGGTTCATGGGGTTGCAAGGAGTCGGACACAACTGAGCGACTGAACTGAACTGATACTTTAAACTAAAGCTGTGTAAACCTTTTCTATAAAGGACCAGGTAGAAAAAAATTTTAAACATTGTGGTCCATTTGCTGTTTGCTTTTTCTGTTTGTTTGTTTCGGTTTTTTTTTTGGCTGCATGGCATGTGCAATCCTAATTTGCTGACCGTAATTCCCTTACCTTGAGTGTGGATCAAACCCACACTCCTGCATTTGAAGCACAGACTCTTGGCCACTAGACCACCAGGCAAGTCCGTATATGGTACTTGTTGCAACTACTCAGCTCCATTGCTGTGTCCTAAGAGAAGGCATAGACAATATGAAAATGAATACATGTGCCTGTGTTCTAATAAAATAAAACTGTGTTTCTAAAAACAGTTGGGGGAGGTAAGATTGTGGCCCATGAACCTCAGTTTTCCAACCCCTTCTTTTTGCCACCCAGCTAAAGATTGGAATGGAAACATAAATGATATAGTTCTGTCACTACAAACAAAGGGACAGATGTTCTGGACACTATTTTACATAGGGAAGTGTTTGGTTAATGTTGGACACTTCAGGTTTAGAACCTCAACTCTTCCCTTTCTAGTGGGTTTAGAGTATTTTTCTATAAAGAGACATCTTCAGAACCCATTTACATTAAGACCCTATGGTGTTGCAACAGTAAGTACTTGGCAAGACCATTAGCACAAACATTTCTTTTGTTTTCCTTTTAACCTTTCTGTCTTTAAGGATGAGGTCAAACACACATATCCCAACGGCCACTTTGAATTTACCTAAATTGATGAGCAATGCACTAAAGTGTTTCTACTTCTCAAAATTGTTCTTTTAAAAGAGATTCTGATTTTAAAGGACTCTGTAAACAAAGATTATGAATCATTCTAAAAGGATGACTCACCTAGGAGAAAAGCAAATCCTCTGTAAAGGTTTGATTCCGGGAAAACATTCTTTTATAAAATCCACATTTATAAAACCTGTTGTGTCTGTACATGTAGAATAAATAATTGATATAACAATATGAGATATTTTACCAACTCAGTACATATTCTGACTATCTTTTAATAAATAATCATGCTAATTTGGTGTCTTTGGAAGAAAAAATAAGAGCATGCTAATCTTATTGACCATAAACCTAGGACATGGTCTTTTCTCTCTGATTACTCTTTAATAATTTATATGTTTTTTTTTTCTAGTCTTTTTTTTTTAAATTAAATTCAGGACATTTATACAACTAACATTGGGGAGATAATTTTTAAGGCTCTGGGAGAATCTTATCTTACTCCACAGAAGACTTTAGCTTTTTGTGTGTGTGTGTGTTTTTTTTTTTTTTTTGCCTCACCATGAATCATGTGGGAGCTTAGTTCCCTAACTAGAGATCAAACCCATGCCTTAAATGGAAGCATTAAGTCTTAACTACTGGATAACCAGGGAAGTCCCAATAATTTATATGTTCTTAGTAATAACTTATATGAAATGGAAATACGAGAGAGTAAAAGAATAACTGTGCTTCTTGACCAATCAGCTGTCTAATTGGTATTCACCATTAGGTTTTAGAGTGTTAAGTGTCTCATGGAATTTAGAAGTGTGTATTATGGCCCTGCAGTGACTATGTAATAATGGTAAATGCAGGATTTCAGAGGAGAGAGAATACAGGGATTGGAATATCTGAGCTGACTTCATGGAGAAGATGGGACTTTCAGGAGAAGATTCAAGTAAACAGAGAATGAAAGACATTGCAGACACACCATGAGAAAATACTTAAGTGTGTGATGATGAGGATGCTGAAGAGATGATAAAGTCTGGAATGTTTTGGCCTCATGGGAAGAAGTAGGATATAAGGCATACAAATTATCCACACTTCAAAATCAGCCTTGGGAGTTTTATTTCATGACTGCATAGGCATGTGTTTATACATATACATATAAATATATACATGTGTTACAGTCCAAATTTTTTATAGCTTCCAAAATATACAAAATATAAATGGATAAAAAAATAAGAGAATCAAATTAAAAGGAAAAATACATAAAATTATGTAAAGTTGCTTATACATGGTCTATGTTCCTAAATATTCACTAAATATAAATTATAATAAAATTGGGGCAATACAAATCATACTATGACCCTGGTCATGTTATTGTTCCTTTAATTGTAGCTCAGGGAACATAATATTGACTGTTAACTAAACTAATACATAGATTTATTCCTTCTTTTAGAACAATGCCTACTGCACAGCAGAAACTTACCTAAGTATTGACTGCTATTATTAATACTCAAATTATTTTGCAACACTTTTTAGAGACTCTAAGGAATTAACACAGTTGACTAAAAAGGGTTAAATTCCATGCAAAATGATTCATCTTTTGTTATTCATCAAATTTAAGGACTTTATAGATCTAGTTGCCCGTGCAACTTTAAAATTAATTCCCACAGAAATATCTTCAAAGAAGTTCAACTCAGAAAAATATGCTAAAATAACTTAAGATAATTACTCAGAATATTAATATTTGACATTCAAATGTATCCAACTGTCAGTATATTCCTCACTGCTTCAAACATTCTTTTTTTCATGTTTATAACCTCATAAGATAAACCTGGGGCTTCCCTGGTGGCTCAGATGGTAAAGAATTGTCCTGCAATGTGGGAGAACTGGATTCGATACCTGGTTTGGGAAGATCCCCTGGAGGAGGGCATGGCAACCCACCCTAGTATTCTTTCCTGGAGAAGCCTAATGGACAGAGGAGCCTGGTGGGCTACAGTCTATGGGGTCTCACAGAGTCAGACACGACTGAGCGACTACGTACAGCACAGCACAAGATAAACTTGCGGTGCACAAGAAGTGCATAATAAATATTCAATTCCTATTTGAGAGCATAATACTATGAGAAAGAAAAATGACAATATGGTCAACAGTTACATTTTCCCCTACATTTAAAACGTGCTGTTTCAGTTGAAACCAATTAGTGATCAGATGTGGGAGGTGCCACAAGGAAAGGAATACCCTAGGAATAAAATAGAGTGTTCAAAACTATTTGCTGTTTGCGGGCTAGCTCTGGTTTTGTGTATATGTGTGTGTGTGTGTGTGTGTGTGTGTGTGTGTGTGTGTATGAGCACACATGGTTTTTACTGGTGTGGTGAGAGAGCAAATTAGTCAAGATGGCATGTTCAGGCTCTCTCACCCCATGTTTTATAAACACTGTAACTAATGACTACGTAACAGCTGAGATCATTTATAGCACTGTGCATGCACATCACAAGGTGCTTGTTTGGTCATGGACTACTTTGTGCTCTACGCATGCGTGAGCTCGACTTAGAAAAGCAGGGGAATTTCTACTGTGTCATGGCTGTGTCCATTGGGTCAGCCACCAGAGGAGAGAACTGCGGAACGACTGCTGCGTCGGCCAGGAGAGAACAAACGTGTGGAGTCTCCTTCCAGCCTCTTGGCTCACGCCTCGTCTACCATGGATTCAGTGAACAGTGCGAACAGCAAGACAACTGGCCTCACGCACAGGATCAGCAATAAACTGACATTGACACTAAAGTTGGTTTAAATCACGAAGTGAGTGAGTGGACATCTTTCTGGACTGTCTGGAGTCAAAAGTCATAGCTATGCTTGTGCCTGTGTCTAATTTTATGGGGAAAAAAGTTTTAGGAACATAGTCTCACAAGGGAAGGTAGCTGATATTTGCTCCTGCATATCTTAATAAATTTAACAAATCTAGAAAGAGATATAAAGTCAAATTATAATATAAATACTTTATAATATAATAAAAAAGATGTAAAGTCAAACAGCTAATGTCAGAAATAGATTCCCTATTTATAAGTAAACATCCTCTCTGTGTTTATAGCCTGTCAATGAACTGCAAGGAACTAACCAACAGTTTCGTATAAAGTACAGAAAAGACTACTTCCTATCCTTGAGAAGCTTTTTGACTCTGCCTAGAAAGACAGACTGCCTTTTCTGAACCACTACCGACAAAGTGAATAATCTGTTAAGAGCCAACTGAGTGACATAGAAAAGCCATTTACCTTTTAAATGATTTCAGAAGAGGAAGAATTCATCCCCTGTAATATAGGCAAGGCTCCAAGGGGTAAGAAATTTTGAAGCATGATTAGAATATGATTATTTAAAGGGATAAACAGTCACTATGAAGTGTTGTCATGGAGGAGTGAAGCAATGTTCTCAAGTTCATGGCACTAGTTGAGATCTGCCATAAGGTAGTCTGTGCTCAGAGCCCAAGTCCTAACCCTGCACTGTTAACAGCCTACTTTGAGTTGCAGACCCAGAAACATGAATGTTCTCTCATATAAACTTACAAGCCGTGGGAAGTTACGAAGGCAGGAGTGGCAAATAATTCATCCGAGAAGAGTTGATTGTCTCAAGTTTCTGCAAAGCTTGTACATGGCAGGGTTTTACGATTCAATTTTAAGTGCTGTATGTCATCAGCAGAATGAAATCAAGACTGTTGGCTGATATAGGAAAAATGGTTTTTAGTAAAAGGAAAGTTGAAAGAAATGAGAGAATGAAGTTGGATTTAAGTTGATAATTATAAAACTTCATGAAGAGAAACCTCAATTAAGATAGTGAGGAGACCAGAGGGGGTTGCTCTCATGCCCTAGGATGACAGAGACCAGCAGGAAGAAGAAAGACTCTTCTAGCCTGGGAAGACACCATGATCACTAAACATCAGGGACTGTGACTATAATATGAAACTTGTGCTCTTGGCTGATGCTGAGAGGCAGGGCAAAATTGGTCCTTTCCAGAATTATAGTCTTGACTCATTGCATATCCCTTTTCACCTTGTTTGAAAGTAAAAGGTACAATTAAACAGAGAGAGTTGAGCTCTGGAAAGAAGAGTAAACCTAAGAAATACCTATGTGAGAACAGTAAACCTAAGAAATACCTATGTGTCTGTACTTCTTGGTATTTTGAATGAAAGGAAGAATGTTTTTTTAATGTGTTGAAATTATTTTGAACTCAAAGATGTTTATTTCATACATGATTGCTGTCATTCACAATATGAATTATGGGCCTGGGCAAGCGTTTTCTTCTGAGACTTTGTTCCAAAGATTTGAATTTTAAGCAAAGTCTTGCTTCATTACTGTCAGCAGAGCAGAGGTGGAAGATAACAATGCAGACCATCTGTGAGGGCCATTTGCACTTGTGCGAATGCTCTGTCTGGATGTAGGCTGACCAAGGCTCAAGGGCATCAGTTCAGCTCTACTGAGAGGAGTTCACGCTCAATTCACGTACTGGTGACTCAGTGCTGTTCATGACATGAGGGTGTGACTGGGGTCCCCTCATAGTAGTTAAGATTGGGAACAAGTGAAATCACCTTTGCTAGGATTGCATAATGTGTAATCCAGAACAAATTATAGTAAATCTCCTACATATGAATGAGTTCCATTCTAAGAGTGTGTTTGTGAGTCCAGTTTGTTCATAAGTCCAGCAAAGTTAGCTGCGGTACACAACTAACGCAACTGGCAATATGATACTGTGCTGTAAAAAGTTTATAATACTTTTCACATGAATAATAAATTTTAAAAAGCACAAAAATTAAGAAAACATTTTTACTCCTGCTGTATAGTACCTTGAAAAGTACAGTAGTATAGTGCAATAGCTGGCATTCCAGAACTGGCATTGAGTGAACAGGCAGGAAGAGTTACTGACTGGAGAAGGGAGATGGCAGACCTCAAGGATCATCAGCAATAGGAGATGGAGGCAAGCTGCAATTTCACTCACACCTGACATTTAATAGGATACACATTCACATCTTTGAAAGTTTGTGACTTGAAGCTTTGTATATAGGGGACTTACTGTATTTCATCTCTTTGTGCTTGAGCATCCTCATCTATAAAATACAACAGTAATAAAACTCACAATGCAGAGATCAGGATACACTGCAAGGTAAAACATCATAAGGCATGGGAAACAGTACCTAACACATCTAATTACTCAGTACTTAGGTTTTCTTCTTTTTAACTTTAATCCCCAATATCAGAGATACATTTGTAATTTACTTAATGCTCAGTGTTTCAAGATTGTATATCAATTAAATAATATTATTCTGAATTCTTAAATATTTTAAAAAACTAATGAATTATAAGTTGAAAAAGCAAAATTTTCTAGTTCTTTGAGTGTTGATTACATTTGTTACCAAGTCCAAGCTCCCTCTGCTTGCCACACAACAGGCCAATAAATCAGACATGAGGTATTGAGGCAAGGAATAATGACTTCAGAAAGCTAGCAGACCGAGAAGATGGCAGACTAATGTCTCAAAATATCTTATTGGGGTCTGGATGTCAGTCTGTTTTATAGAACAGAGATGAGGGAGGGTGAGGAAGTAAAGTAAAAAGGCCATAAATCTTGCAAATATCTTCTATCTCTGGAATGACCAGCCTCATGGAGGAGATGTGTTAATTTTTTCCTTCTTGCAGCCATTCATAGGTGGACAGTGCCAAGATGTTTCCCTGAACAAAGGCACTTTGGTTTAACATTCAGGCAGAGGGACAAGGTTCCTCGAGACAGGCCATTTTGTTCCTTTTAGTGAACAAAAGCAGTGGGAAGCAAAAAAAGTAAAAGAAGCAGACACAACATGTGATCAGACTTTGTTCTTCCCTGTAATGCTTTTATTTACTCAGATTTCTCACACATGTAATTAAAATTGTGATGTATACTATAAGAGATACAATTGCTTTAGTCACTTAAGGAAGCAAATCACATTTTAAAATTTTTAAATTGGTCAAAGGTATGAAGGTATACTTAATCTGGTATAAAATTATCAATGTAAAAAAGTGTATTTAGATCTACTTCTAATTATCTTTTTTATTCTTACTCTCATTCTCAGTGAACGTGCTCATCCTTAAACTGCTTCTTATGCCTGCTTGGGTTTGGAGAAGGCAATGGCACCCCACTCCAGTACTCTTGCCTGGAAAATCCCATGGATGGAGGAGCCTGGTAGGCTACAGTCCATGGGGTCGCTAAGAGTCGGACACGACTGAGCGACTTCACTTTCACTTTTCCCTTTCATGCACTGGAGAAAGAAATGGCAACCCACTCCAGTATTCTTGCCTGGAGAATCCTAGGGACGGCGGAGCCTGGTGAGCTGCCGTCTACGGGGTCGCACAGAGTCGGACATGACTGAAGCGACTTAGCATAGCATAGCATAGCATGCCTGCTTGGGTTACAACAATTTCATCAGATACATTTCTGTATTTTCCTTAGAATACAACCATATCCCAATCCAGAAAAAAATAAAATAAAAAGATTCTTGTCTCATGGAAGTTTTCCTTAGAATACAACCATATTCCAAGCCAGAAAAAAATTAAAAAATAAAATATTCTTGTTTCAAGGAAACTGGGCACTTTCTTATAACTCAAATTCACTGCTGCATTCGTTAGATTCTGAGCCCAGACATTTCCACTGAGCTTTAGCCTTGAGATCCTGTTCCCTTTCCTGTGACTGTGTTGAGGAATTTGACTTTCCAGTATTACATACATGCCAGTATTACTTCTCATTCCTATTGACCTGGCCCATTAGTACAAGTGAAAACTCATGCTTGACTAGTGAATACTTAATTATCAACAATTTAAGGACTTTATTTCCACGATACGAAGGATCTCCACTTAAGAACATGTGTCTAAGGCATCATTTGGGGACACACTGCTAGCTCTTTTTACTTGTCAATATGTCAACTCTAGTACTAACTGGCCATGGGTTAGTACACATAAGTTTACTCTGCTGATTGGTCCTCTCTGTTCATTCCCAGGAGTTTACATTCTTTATTCTCATTCCTTTGATTGACAGAGAAGTGTTCATAATATGAAAATAGGCTTGAAGTTAGAAACAGACTCAAATACTCACAAACTTATTAAAAGATAATTATAATTATATATAAACCAATATATATATATATTCCTTTTGCATGATAAATAATTGCTTAAACACATTGCATTTATGTTGTTGCATCTATTTTTCCATTTTGAGTAATCCTTGCTTTCATTCTTTCAATTGATTAACAGAGAAGTGTCCATACTTTGAGCGAAAATAGGCTTGAAGTTAGAAACAGGCTAAAATACTCCCAAGCTTATTAAAAATCAATATAATTATATATATACAATTGATATAAACACATTGAATTTATTTTTATTGCATCTATTTTTCCACTTTGAGTATACTTTGGGGTTTATGGCTTTTCACAGGTTGAACTTGCTACATTTAATTGTAGGCTTTTTTCTTTCATTGAGATTAAACATCTGAAAGTTTGATAAGGCTCTTTTTCCATTTCAGCAATACCTCGGAAACCTGTGAAAAGATCCCTTGTTTTCTCTCAAGACAGGCCTAATCTAACTTGAGTTTTTCCTACAGTGAGAAATGAACTCAGTTTCTCTCACAGTCTCACTCTTTCAGTGATGTTCAGTTTAGTTTAGTTCGGTTCAGTTGCTCAGTCATGTCCGACTCTTTGAGACCCCATGGACTGCAGCACGCCAGGCTTCCTGTTCCATCACTAACTCCCTGAGCCTACTCAAACTCATGTCCATTGCATCAGTAATGCCATCCAATCATTTCATCCTCTGTTGTTCCCTTCTCCTCCCGCCTTCAATGTTTCCCATCATCAGGGTCTTTTCCAAAGAGTTAGTTCTTCGCATCAGGTGGCGTTTTGGAGTTTTGGAGTTTCAGCTTCAACATCAGTACTTCCGATGAATATTCAGGACTGATTACTGTTAAGTTGACTGGGTTGGATCTCCTTGCAGTCCAAGGGACTCTCAAGAGTCTTCTCCAACACCACAGTTCAAAAGCACCAATTCTTCAGCGCTCAGCTTTCCTTATAGTCCAACTCTCACATCCATATATGACTAGTGGAAAAACCATTGCTTTGACTAGATGGACCTTTGTTGGCTAAGTAATGTCTCTGCTTTTTAATATGCTGTCTAGCTTGGTCAAAGCTTTTCTTCCAAGGAGCAAGCGTCTTTTAATTTCATGGCTGCCTTCACCATCTACAGTGATTTTGGAGTACAAAAAAATAAAGTCTGTCACTGTTTTCATTGTTTCCCCATCTATTTGCCATGGAGTGATGGGACCAGATACCACAATCTTACTTTCCTGAATGTTGAGTTTTAAGCCAACTTTTTCACTCTCCTCTTTCACTTTCATCAGGAGACTCTTTAGTTCTTGCTTTCTGGCATAAGGGTGGTGTCATCTGCATATCTGAGGTTATTGATATTTCTCCCAGCAATCTTGATTCCAGCCTGTGCTTCATCCAGCCCTGCATTTCACATGATGTACTCCACATATAAGTAAAATAAGCAGGATGACAATATGCACCTTGACGTACTCCTTTCCTTATTTGGAACAAGTCTGTTTTTCCATGTCCAGTTCTAACTGTTGCTTCTTGGTCAGCTTGCAGATTTCTCAGGAGGCAGGTCAGGTGGTCTGGTATTCCCATCTCTTTAAGAATTTTCCACAGTTTGTGATGAGCCACACAGTCAAAGGCTTTCGCATAGTCAATAAAGTGAAAGTAGATTTTTTTTCTGGAACTTTCTTGCTTTTTCAATGATCCGGCACATGCCGGCAATTTGATCTCTGGCTCCTCTGCCTTTTCGAAATTCAGCTTAAACATCTGGAAGTTCAAGGTTCACATATTGCTGAAGCCTGGCGTGGAGAATTTTGAGCATTACTTTGCTAGTATGTGAGATGAGTGCAATTGTGCAGTAGTTTGAGCATTCTTTGGCATTGCCTTTCTTTGGGATTGGAATGAAAACTGACCTTTTCCAGTCCTGTGGCCACTGCTGAGTTTTCCAAATTTGCTGGCATATTGAGTGCAGCGCTTTCACAGCATCATCTTTTAGGATTTGAAATAGCTCAACTGGAATTCCATCACCTCCACCAGCTTTGTTCATAGTGATGCTTCCTAAGGTCCACTTGACTTCACATTCCAGGATGTCTGGCTCCAGGTGAGTGATCACACCATTATAGTTATCTGGGTCTTGAAGCTCTTTTTTGTATAGTTCTTCTGTGTATTCTTGCCACCTCTTCTTAGTATCTTCTGCTTCTGTTAAGTCCATACCATTTCTGTTCTTTATTGTGACCATCTTTGCATGAAATGTTCCCTTGGTATCTCTAATTTTCTTAAAGAGAGCTCTAGTCTTTCCCATTCTATTGTTTTCCTCTATTTCTTTGCATTGATCACTGAGGAAGGCTTTCTTATCTTTCCTTGCTATTCTATGGAACTCTGCATTCAAATGGGTATATCTTTCCTTTTCTCCTTTGCCTTTCACTTCTCTTCTTTTCTCAGCTATTTGTAAGTCTCGTCAGACAACCATTTTGCCTTTTTGCGTTTCTTTTTCTTGGTGATGGTCTTGGTCACTGTTAAGGGTACACATAAAATTGTCTTCCTCATACTGTTGGTAGCCAATGTGACTTTGGACTAGAATTCTTTACTGAGAGAGCTGCAAAAGAGATTTCTCTTAAAAATAATAAATCCACAGTGTTTCTGACTTCATGGTGGCCTTCTCATATCCTTCTTTGTTGTAAGACAATGGTTTTCTATTTGCTCTTTTTTTTTAAATCTTTTGCCCATGCTGCATGGCAAGTAGAATCTGAATTCCCCAACCATTGATCAAGTCCCCATGGTGGAAGTCCAGAGACTTAACCTCTTGGATCACCAGGGAAGGCCCTATTTGCTTCGTTTGTGCATGCCCAGTTGCTCAATTGTGTCTGCTTTTTGTGACCCTATGGATTGTAGCCCACCAGGCTCCCCTGTCCATGGGATTCTCCAGGTAAGAATACTGGAGTGGGCTGCCATTTCCTCCTTCAGGGAATCTTCCTGATCCAGGGATCAAACTGGTATCTCCTATATCTCCTGCATTGGCAGATGAATTATTTTACCACTGAGCCACCTGGTAAGTCCATTTGCTTTCTTTACAGATACCTAATAAATCATTATCTGTTCATTCAATATTTGATTTTATTACCTTCTTTTTGTAATTCTTATAGACTTCATTGAGAATTATATCTTTCATATATTATTGTATTTACTACAGAAATTCCATCTTTTAGAATTTTGTGTTTTCTGTACTATGTTTCTTTTTTAGATAATTTTATCAAAGAATCAAGGTATTTCATTGAGATGCAAAATATGAAATTATAAATAATTATTAATTTGCCACAAATTGCTATGTATATTAATGCATACCTTTTACAAAAATTTTACTCCAAGGAATTGAAATATTTTATATACTATATGTGTTATATAGATTAAAGGAGCTTCATTATCTGTATATTTTTTTCATTGAATAATTATGCATCTTGTTAAACTGGATTTTGTGTAGTATTAACAGTACTTTTGACATCCATGAGTAAACGAATTAAACTTGTACACTCTGTACACTCTAATTTACCAGAAACTTGGAACAATTTGGGATTGGAATTGTGTAATTAGTTTGGCTTCATCATAAACATGTTTTGGACATAGAACGAACAGAACCCACCAAGAGCGATAAAACGTCTGTGACGGCCCCTCAGCGGGATGGAGGACGGTGATTCTGGCCAACTCTCTTCTAGACCATTTGGACACACAGCAGGTAAACATTCAACACCGGAATGAAACACTGCCTCTCAGAATTATGTGGATGCTGAAAATAATAGAATAAGCGACTAACATGATGCTGAGTCTAATTTATACATATATTTTAAAGCATTATTCTTTAAAATGGTTGTTTGGTTTACAGATTCAGCAACAGTGGTCGTATCTGGTGATTAGAATTTCCTAACATTATGTTGTTTGTATCCCTTTTAGTTTAAATGTGTTTGGGCTCTAAAAATATAGAACAGGGAAATCCTGAGATTGGTTCTATTTTCTTCATTGAGAAGGATTTTTAATTCGAACTTTATTTTGCTTTCAGTTTTTCTAGGCCCTGGAGCTGAGAGTTTGACCTCAGTTTCTCTCTTTTCTTCCTTACTCTTACCCTCTTTCTTCCGTTAAAGTCATGAGACTGAGGCAGATGCCATACACCTCTGTGGTCGGGGTGTTCAGTATGGCTGTTCTCTTGCTCTCTGCACATTCCCTGCTCAGCCAGTGTCACTGCTTCCCTCACATGACTGTCCAGTCCTCTCAGTTATAGGGCTTAATCCGTCCCTGGTAGCTGATAAGCCCATCTGACATCAGTTCTCCCTATACATGGCAGCCTCCTTTTCCCTTGAGTAGTCAAGATATGGTGCCACGCCATGCCCATCATCTGTTGCACACTCCAGGATCCTTTGTAAAGTCTATCATCTAATAAACCATCCATATTGTAACAGGGAGAACAAATTCTTACTCGTGTTGAATCTGTTTGTTTTAATTTAAACTTTGCTTTTCATTGTTTTTGTTATTGTAAACACTAGAAGGATGCTGCCTATAGCTGCAAGTATACATAATGGCCTGATTCAGGGAACCCTGCCCCTCTGCCTGAATGTTAAAGTGTCTTTTGTCTACTAGTGGGGAGACAGTCTGACCCTGCCCACCTGCGAATGGTTGCAGAAAAAAAAGAAATTAACACATTCTTTCCCTGATGTGGGCCAAGCAGGAGAAAACTTGCAAGATTAATAGCCTTTTTACTTTACTTCCTCACCTCCTCCCCTTCTCTGCTTTATAAAAGAAACTAACATCTGGACCCCGATAAGATGGTACTATAGGGCACTAGCCCACCATCTCCTCACATGCCTAGTTTTCTGAATAAACTCGCTATCCTTAGCCTCAGCATCTCATCTCCCAATTATTGACCTGTTGCACTGTGAGCAGATTGAGCTTGGACTCAGCACCAATATCTTTGTCACTGTCTCTGGGCTATTTCTTCAGTCTGGAGGCTGGGTAACTTCAAGACCTCCAGGCCTGTGGGGGTACAACCCAACAACAAATAAACTTCATTTATAATTATAACTCAACACCACCCCAACTTCATTTATAATTTGGAAAATTGATTGTAGCGTTCAGTTCAGTTGCTCAGTCATATCCGACTCTTTGTGACCCCATGGACTGCAGTACTGACAAGTTAAATGTTGTAAAGAGACAGGAACTAGCATCCGCATACCTGCTCTTGTCATAACAGTATAAAATACTTGGAAGTTTCTTTAGATAAAGTGCAATAGATATCAAATATGATAAATATTGATTATTAGAGTTTGCTGTGTCAACATTCTAGCGAATTTTCCAGTGGAGTTACTTGTGGTCATAAAGATTACATTCTATCTTACTTTTTTGTTCGTTTGTTTGCACAGCTATTCCCTAACAGCAAACAAACTGCAAGAATGAGTTCTTTTTCATGAGATCGGTTTATCTGCATTGTATAAAGAGCAATGCTTTTTCTTAGAAATGGAAAGCATCTAGCTCTCCTCTGGGTTCAGGGGTTTTAAATAAACAATTCCCCCCTTCTCCTTCTAGCAGCCTGTGTTCTGAGACTCAGTGGGACTGCTTGCCTCTCCTACATGGTCTCTCTTGCAGCATGGTAATCTGTCACTTTGCAGAGTTATTTGTGAAAAAAGTCTGTGCTCTTCCCTAGGGCTTCATAGAAGAGACTGAGACTTTTTAGACTATTTGAGTCACTGTATAGTGTCTTTGAATTTCTGAGAATTTATGTTCAACACAGTGTGTTCATTGAGATGAAGAATGATAAGAAAATGTTATTTTTGAGGGAACTCACAAACTAGTGGATTTATAGAGTACCTATTTAAAAAATTTTTTTAATTTATTTGAATATGCCAGGTTTTCATTGCTGCATGCAGGATTTTTTTGTTGTGGGAAGTGAGATCTAGTTCCCTGACCAGAGATGGAATCCAGGACTTCTGAGAAGTCCTACATAAGGAGGGAGAAAGGGATAAGAAATGGAATATTTCCAGTAAACAAGGATGTCACAGTCATCAGCAATCACAGCGCTCCAACGTGAACCACTGAGCCCTGAGGAACATCGGGATGTGAAAAAACAGGATACTGACCCTGGATAGCTGAGGTGCATATCAAAGAAATGATTTCAGTGAGCAAAGACTCTAGAATACACAGAGAAGTGCTAAATTCCTTAACTTGACATATCTGGTTTCTTTAATGGTAATGTTCTGGAGTACCTTCCTTTGTTTCAAAAACTCCGAATATCCTGGCTCCTCCCCTTGACTCCTTGTATGATCTCTCAGAGCTATCTGAAATGCTGTCTCCCAGGTTGTAGTCCTCATTTTGTCCCAAACAAAACTTAACTTGCAACTCTCACATTGTGTATTTCTTTCAGTCAACAGGGAACTTATTTAAATCACCAGTAGTTTCCAGTTTGCTGAGAGAATTGGATCTAATTAGCAGATTCAGCTGAGCAGGAAAGATGGCGGTGGTTCCCAAACTCTAGCATGCATCACACCTACCTGGAGGGCTGTTAAAACATCCACACTGGGCCACCCCCCACCCTGCCCCAAATTTCTAATTCAGTATGTCTAGGGTGAAACCCAAGGAATTACGTTTCTCACAAGTACCTGGAGATTCTGATGCTGCTGATTTTAGCACCACACCTTGATAACATCATGTATGGATGTGAGAGTTGGATGGTAAAGAAAGCTGAATGCCGAAGAATTGATGCTTTTGAACTGTGGTGTTGGAGAAGACTCTTGAGAGTCACTTGGACTTCAAGGAGATCCAACCAGTCCATTCTAAAGGAGATCGGTCCTGGGTGTTCATTGGAAGGACTGATGTTGAAGCTGAAACTCCAATACTTTGGCCACCTGATGCGAAGAGCTGACTCATTGGAAAAGACCCTGATGCTGGGAAGGACTGAGGGCAGGAGGAGAAGGGGACGACAGAGGATGAGACGGTTGGATGGCATCACCGACTCGATGGACATGGGTTTGGGTAAACTCCGGGAGTTGGTGATGGACAGGAAGGCCTGGTGTGCTGCGATTCATGGGGTTGCAAAGAGTCGAACACGACTGAGCGACTGAACTGAACTGAACTTGATAACCACTGCATTAAAAAATTGGTGCTTTAGGGACTTCCTTGGTGGCCCAGTGGCTAAGATTCCATGCTCCCAAAGCAGAGGACCTGGATTCCATCTCTAGTCGGGGAACTAGATCCCACTTCCCGCAACAAAAAATCCTGTATGCAGCAATGAAAATCTGGCATATTCAAATAAATAAAAAAAAATTTTTAAATAGGTGCTCTATAAATCCACTAGTTTGTGAGTTCCCTCAAAAATAACATTTTCTTATCATTCTTAATCTCACTGAACACACTGTATTGAACATAAATTGTCAGTAAATTGACATTTGCTAAACATTTCACTCAGGCGTCATGTGGAGAACTCATAGATTCATATCAAAGTCCAGATTTCCCCATTTTTCTAATTGCCCCATTCTATTAACTATTTTTTATTGTCTTTACAGTATTAATTAATATTTAAAATTATCATGATTATGTGTTTACCTTTTATTATCATCCTCCTCTCATACAATTGCACTAGTTTTTAATACATACTAGTTTAGTATGTACTCCGAGACCTAGAAGTAGATGTCAGATAAATACCTGGGGGATGAATGAATGGATTGTTGTAAATGTAATGTATTGTAATTATAAATGTAATGTCAAAAATATCATTCTGACAATGTTGCAGCTCATGTTTTCACTTAAGCAAAGTCCAGTCTGCCTTAAGCAAAACTGAAAAGTAAGTAAATAGCTCAACTTTGTTTGAAAGTAGGCAAGAAAAGCATCTCTGGGGAATGTGATTATGGAAAACATGCATATCTGTTATAGTTCCTTCTCTACCCTCTCCCTACTACTTAGAATTTCCCTACACCTTAAAGCCCTTGCTCTCTCTCTAGCCTTCTCCCTCCCTACCATCCCATCGCCACCCCTATCAGTTCCATGCTTTGTTTCTTAATTCACACTGAGACATAAAGCAGCTGATGGCAGCTGGGTATGTTCACTTTTCCAGGGAAAGCATGGTTTTAATTGTGGTATAGCTGCTTTACAATATTGTGTTAGTTCCTCTTGTACGGCAAAGTGAATGCATATATGTAGTTGTATACATATATGTGTGTATATATATATATATATATATGTATATATATATATATATATATATATATATAGCTATGTGTATACATATAGCCCTCTTGACTTCCCCTCCACTCCATTCCACCCTCTAGGTCATCACAGAGCACCATGCTGAGCTCCCTGTGCTATCATGCTGGCTCCCAACAGTGATCTGTTTTATACATGGGGGTGTATATCTGTCAGTTCCAACCTCTCGGTTCACTCCACCCTCCCAATCCCCCTCTGTCTGCATATCCATTCTCGACCCCTGCATCTCTATTCCTGCCCTGCAAATAGGTTCATCTATACCATTTTTCTAGATTCCACATATATATGGAATATAATACGCAATATTTGTTTTTCTCTTTCTGACTTACTTCACTGTGCATGACAGTCTTTAGGACCATCCATGTCTCTACAAATGCCCCAGTTTTTAACATTAATTTATTTTTTATTGAAGCATGATTGCTTTACAGAATTTTGCTGTTTTCTGTTAAACCTCAACATGAATCAGCCATGCATATATCCCCTCCCCTTTGGAACTCCCTCCCATCTCCCTCCCCATCCCACCCCCCTAGGCTGATACAGAGCCCCCGTATTAGTTTCCATAGCCATACAGCAAATTCCCATTTGCTATCTCTTTAACATATGGTAATGTAAGTTTCCGTGTTACTCTTTCCATACATCTCACCCTCTCTTCCCCTCTCCCCATATCCATAAATCTAACTCAATGTCAGTTTCTCCATTGCTGCCCTGTAAATAAATTCTTCAGTATCATTTTTCTAGATTACATATATAAGTGTAAGAATACAATATTTATCTTTCTCTTTCTGACTTACTTTACTCTGTATAATAGGTTCTGGGTTCATCCATTTCATCAGAACTGACTCAAATGCATAACTTTTTATGGCTGAGTAATATTCCATTGTGTATATGTACCACAACTTCTTTGTACATTCATCTATTGATGGACATCTAGGTTGCTTCCATGTTCTAGCTATTATAAATAGTGCTGCAATGAACAGCGGAATACCTATGTCTCTTTCAATTTTGGTTTCCTCAGGATATATGCCTAGGAGTGGGATTACTGGGTCATATGTAGTCTTATTCCTAGTTTTTAAAGGAATCTCCATATCACCTTCTGCAGTGGCTGATTCAATTTATATTCCCACCAACACTGCAAGAGCATTCCGTTTTCTCCACACCCTCTCCAGCATTTATTGTTTGTGGACTTTTTGATGATGGCCATCCTAACCAGTGTGAAGTGATATCTCATTGTAGTTTTGATTTGCATTTCTCTAATAATGAGCAATGTTGAACATTTTTAATGTGTTAGTTAGCCATCTGTATGTCTTATTTGGAGAAATGTCTGTTTAGCTCTTTTTCCCACTTTTGGATTGGGTTGTTTGTTTTTCTGGTATTGAGTTGTATGAGCTGCTTATTTATTTTGGAAATTAATCCTTGCCAGTTGTTTCATTTGTTATTATTTTCTCCCATTCTGAGGGTTGTCTTTTCATCTTGCTTATAGTTTCCTTTGCTGTGCAAAAGCTTTTAAATTTAATCTGGTCCCACTTGTTTACTTTTGTTTTTATTTTTGTTACTCTACGAGGTGGGTCATAGAGGATCTTACTTTGATTTATGTCACTGAGTGTTCTGCCTATGTTTTCCTCGAAGAGTTTTATAGTTTCTGGTCTTATATCTAGTTCTTTAATCCATTTTGGGTTTATCTTTGTGTGTGGTATTAGAAAGTGTTGTAATTTCATTCTTTAATATGTAGCTGTCCAGTTTTCCCAGCACCATTTATTGAAGAGACTGTCTTTGCTCCATTGTATATTCTTGCCTCCTTTGTCAAAAGTAAGGTACCCATAAGTGCATGGGTTTATTTCTGGGCTTTCTATGTTGTTCCTCTGGTCTATATTTCTGTTTTTGTGCCAGTACCATACTGTCTTGATGACTGTAGCTGTGTAGTATAATCTGAGGTCAGGAAGGTTGATTCCTCCAGCGCCATTCTTCTTTCTCAAGACTGCTTTGGCTATCCAGGGTCTTTTATGTTTCCATATGATAGTGAAATTTTTTGCTCTAGTTCTGTGAAAGATGCCATTGGTAATTTGATAGGGATTGCATTGAATCTGTAGATTACATTTGATAGGATAGTTATTTTCAGAATATTGATTTTTCCTACCTAGGAATATGGAATAGCTCTCCATCTGTTCATGTCATTTTTGATTTCTTTCATTAGTGTCTTATAATTTTCTGTGTAGAGTTCTTTTGTCTCCTTAGGTGAGTTTATTCCTAGATATATCTTTTGTTGCAATGGTGAATGGGATTGATTCCTTAATTTCTTTAATTGATTTTTCATTGTTAGTATATAGAAATGCAAGTGATTTCTGTGTATTGATTTTGTATCCTGCAAATTTGCTAAATTCACTGATTAGCTCTAGTAACTTTCTGATACTATTTTTAGGGTTTTATATGTACAGTATCATGTCATCTGCAAACAGTGAGAGCTTTATTTCTTCTTTTCTGATCTGGGGCCATTTTATTTCTTTTTCTTCTCTGATTGCTGTATCTAGGACTTCCAGAACTATGTTGAATAATAGCAGTGAAAGTGGACACCCTTGTCTTCTTCCAGATCTTAGGGGGAATGCTTTCAGTTTTTCACCATTGAGAATAATGTTTGCTGTAGGCTTCTCATATATGGCCTTTACTATCTTGAGGTAGATTCCTTCTATGCCCATTTTCTGAAGAGTTTTAATCATAAATCGGTGCTGAATTTTGTCAAAGGCTTTTTCTGCATCTGTTGAGATGATTGTATGGTTTTTATCCTTCAATTTGTTAATATGGTGTGTCAAACTGATTGATTTGCCTCCCTGGAATAAACCCAACTTGATCATGCTATATGAGCTTTTTGATGTGTTGCTGAATTCTGTTTGCTAAAATTTTGTTGAGGATTTTTGCATCTATGTTCATTAGTGATGTTGGCCTGTAGTTTTCTTTTTTTGTGTTGTCTTTGTCTGGTTTTGGTATCAGGGTGATGGTGGCCTTGTAGAATGAGTTTGGAAGTGTTCCTTCCTCTGTGATTTTTTGAAAGAGTTTCAGAAGTTTAGGCATCAGCTCTTCTCTAAATGTTTGATAGAATTCTTCTCTGAAGGCATCTCGTCCTGAGCTTTTGTCTTTTGGGATATTGTTGATCACAACTTCCATTTCAGTGCTTGTAACTGGGTTGTTCATAATTTCTATTTCTTCCTGGTTCAGTCCTGGAAGACAGAACATTTTTAAGAATCTGTCCATTTCTTCCAGGTTATCCATTTTATTGCCATATATTTGTTCATCGTAGTCTTTTATAATCTCTTGTATTTCTGCATTGTCTCTTGTAACCTCTCTTTTTTCATTTCTAATTTTGTTGATTTGATTCTTCTCTCCTTTTTGCTTGAGGAGTCTGGCTAAAGGTTTGCAATTTTGTTTATCTTCTCAAAGAATCAGCTTTGGTTTTATTAATCCTTAATATTATTTCTCTCATTTCTTTTTCATTTATTTCTGCTCAAATGTTTATGATTTCTTTCCTTCTACTAATTTGGGGATTTATTTGTTCTTCTTCTTCCATTCATTTTAGGTGTAGAGATAAGTTGTCTATTCGAAGTTTTTCTTGTTTCTTGAGGTAGGATTGTATTGCTGTAAACTTTCCTCTTAAAACTGCTTTTGCTGCATCCTGTGGGTTTTGAGTTATCATGTTTTGTCATTTGTTTCTAGAAAGTTTTTGATTTCCCTTTTAATTTCTTCAGTAACCTGTTGGTTATTTAAAAATGTGTTGTTTAATCACCATGTGTTTGTGTTTCTTACAGTATTTTTCTTGTATTTGATATCTAGTCTCATAGCGTGTGGTCAGAGAAGATGCTTGATACGATTTCAATTTTCTTAAATTTACTGAGGTTTGATTTGTGACCCAAGAAGTGATCTATCCTGGAGAATGTTCCATGTGCACTTGAGAAGGTGTATTCTTCTTCATTTGTATGGAATGTCCTGAAGATATCAATGAGATCCATCTCATGTAAAGTATCATTTAAGACTTGTGTTTCCTTATTAGTTTTCTGTTTTGATGACCTGTCCATTGGTGTGAGTGGCATGTTGAAGTCTCCTACTATTATTGTGTTACTGTCAATTTCTCCTTTTATGTCTGTTAGTGTTTGTCTTATGTACTGAGGTGCTCCTGTGTTAGGTGCATAGATATTTACAATTGTTATGTCTTCCTCTTGGATTGATCACTTGATCAGTATGTAGTGTCCTTCCTTATCTCTTGTAATCTTCTTTATTTTAAGGTCTATTTTGTCTGATATGAGGATTGCTACTCCAAGTTTCTTTTGCCTCCTGTTTTCATGGAATATATTTTTCCATCCTCTCACTTTCAGTCTACATGTGTCTTGAGGTCTGAAGTTGGTTTCTTGTAGACAGCATATATATGGGTCTTGTTTTTTATCCATTCAGTCAGTCTTTTGGTTGGAGCATTTAATGCATTTAAAGTAATTATTGATACGTATGTTCCTGTTGCCATTTTCTTAATTGTTTGGGGTTGATTTTTTAGATCTTTTTTCTTCTCTTATATTTCTTGACTATATAAGTCCCTTTAACATTTGTTGTAAAGCTGGTTTGATGGTACTGAATTCTCTTAACTTTTGCTCTTCTGAAAAGTTTTTGATTTCTCCATCAATTTTGAATGAGATCTTTGCCAGGTACAGTAATCTTGGTTGTAGATTTTTCCCTTTCAGTACTTTAAATATATCCTGCCATTCCCCTCTGGCCTTCAGAGTTTCTGCTGAAAGATCAGCTCTTAAGCGTACAGGGTTTCCTTCTTATTTTACTTGTTGCTTCTCCCTTGCTTCTTTTAATATTCTTTCTTTGTATTTAGTCTTTGTTAGTTTGATTATTATGTGTCTTAGTATGTTTCTCCTTAGTTTATCTTGTATGGGACTCTTTGTGCCTCTTGGACTTTATTGACTGTTTCCTTTTCCAATGTGGGGAAATTTTCAACTATAATCTCTTCAAAATTTTTCTCAAACCCTTTCTTTTATTCTTCTTCCTCTGCAACCCCTATAATTTGAATGTTGGTGCATTTGATATTGTCCCAGAGGTTTCTGAGACTGTCTTCGGGTCTTTTCATTCTTTTAACTATATTCTCCTCTTCAGAAGTTATTTCCACCATATTATCTTCCAGCTCATTGATTTGTTCTTCTGCTTCAGATATTCTGCTTTTGATTCCTTCTAGAGTATTTTTAATTTCAGTAATTGTGTTGTTTGTCTCTGTATGTTTATTTTTTATTCTTCTATGTCTTTTCTAATTGATTCTTGCATTTTCTCCATTTTATTTTTAAGGTTTTTGATCATTTTTACTATCAATATTCTGAATTCTTTTTCAGGTAGTTTGCCTATTTTCTCTTCATTTATTTGGACTTCTGTGTTTCTAGTTTGTTCCTTCATTTGTGTAGTATTTCTCTGACTTTTCATTATTTGTTTTTAACTTATTGTGTTTGAGGTCTCCTTTTCCCAGGCTTCAAGGAAAGTTGGGTTCTTTCCTTGAAGAAGGTTGAATTCTTTCTTCCTTTTGGTTTCTGCCCTCCTAAGGTTGGTCCAGTAGTTTGTGTAAGTTGAGATTTGTGCTGAGTTTTTGTTTTTCCTCTTATGGGCAAGACTGAGTGAGGTGGTAATCCTGTCTGCTGATGATTGGCTTTGTATTTTTGTTTTGTTAGTTGTTTAGAGGTGTAGCACAGGGTGCTACTGTTGGTGGGGTGATGCCTGGTCTTGTATTCAAGTGGTTTCATTTGTATCAGTCCTCCCTATTTGATACTGATACCAGGGTTAGTTCTCTGATGGTCTAGGGTCTTCGAGTCAGTGCTCCCACTCCAAAGGCTCAGGGCTTGATCTCTGGTAAGGAATGAAGGTTCCAAAAAGTGTTTGTTATGACATTAAGTGAGATTAAAACAAATATCCAAAAGCAAGAACCAAAAATGAACCCCAGACAAATGGCAGTTACAAAATCAGGCAAATAGTAATTGAAACAATGGAATATGCACATATACGTATATACCCATGAACAAAATCAAAACAGTCTAACAAAAATAAAGTGCAGTACATCGACCTGGTGAAGAGCAAATCAAAAATTATATTTACCAGTTAAGAACAAAACTAACTAAAGCACAAACTGGAAAGCAAAACTAAATCATAAACACAATGATGGCCACAAAATATTTTAAAAATTCAGAAATATGTAAAGAGGAAAATCATGCATAATTTTGTCATTCAATAGAAGCATTCCTATTTTGGCTAATTTCCTTTCAGTCTTTTTGTCTTTGCATATGTGTAGCATGGCTGAGATCATTTTCCATTCAGTGCCGTTAATGAAGAAACATTTATACAGTCAACAACATAGCAAGAGACATAAAGGCAGCCTTATTCATGACAGCATCTGGGTGACTTATCATCTTTCCTGAGGTGAAAACAAAAACCAAAAAAGAAAAAAACAGTGTTTGAAGTAATTCAAAGATAATGAAAATTATTACTTAAGTTTTTAGGTAATGAAAACTGTCATTACAGAGCTTGATAAATCTCTTCCTACATTAAATGAGGGTTGGAGAGATTAATTTTACTTACATCTCTCCCTGCACAGTGTCACAATAGCAAAAATACTTCAAGCTTGGAATGGAATAGAACCAATTATTGTTTTAATTGGTTATCATGGTTGGCAAGATAGTTCATTTGAAATCTTAAACATGTGGAATGAGAAATATAATTCCTTGTATGTGAAAGAAGTTGTAGGAGAAATTAAACTGCTAATAGAAGCACTCTGAGGCATGTTTTGTAAGTCTATAAAATGTACCTAAGTAGTTTCCTGACCTGCTCTTGAAGTTAAAAAAAAAATCTTATTTTGATCCCTGAATTTTTATTCATTCTTTTAAAATATTTTATTCTAGGGACTTCCCTGATGGTGCAGTGGCTAAGACTCCACACTCCCAATTCAGGGGGCCTGGGTTCAATCTCTGGTCAGAGAACTAGACCCCTCATGCTGCAGCTAAGAGGTCATGTGCCTCAACTAAAAATCTCACATGGTGAAACAAAGAATCTGCATACCACAACTACAACCCAGTGCAGACAAATAAATAAATATTAAAAAATAATAGTAATAGAAATAAAATACAATTTTATTCTAGTTTATTATTTATTTTAATCCTAAAAGAGTTGATGGCAACTTTCCTCAGCTATAACCCATCTGAGAGTGTCTTTTAGTAGCATTCCATATGGAAGAAAATTAAGCTGGCTCTAAATGTCAAAATAACAGCCATCCTTTTTTATAATTCCACTGTCCTTGGGCTCCTATTGTTGCAACTGAAAAGTCTGTGGACAACCTTTCTTTAAATTTTGCAAATTTCCATAAATTTGCCTTTACTAGGTTGATGATTTTTCTTAATATATTGGAATACTTTTAATCTAAACATTCAGATCATTTTTCAGCTCTGACAATTTTGACAGTTTCTGTTTTAATTTTTCTGATTTTTTACTGAGTAGCAGTCACTATGTACTGTTGGAGATGCCACAGTATGCACAATAGAAAGGTCCTTGCTGTAGTGGATCCTTACTTTTATTCTATGAGAAATAGATGGACCATAAACACAGGGAAGAAAAACAGGGAAGTTGACAGAAAGCACTGATGAGAAAAGAGGGAGGAGGTGCTCAATTTTAAACAGAGATATAAGAAAAGCCTCTCTGAAATGTAACATTTGTGTGGAGGCATGATGGTTGTGGTGACTGTTCAAATAAATAAAAGAAAGCCAGAAAGTCTTGGGGACAGTGAATATGACATCATTTCCTAGGAGCTAAGGTCTGAGAGATAGGCTGGGTTCAGCTTACAAAGGATCTGATGGGACCTACAGAGAGAAGGAAAGCCATCGAAGGGTTTTACAAAGTGGAAACCTCTGATTCAGTCTACATTCTCTAAATATTTAGCCTTGTTGGTATATCATGAGTGGTTATTGATAGGAAAGAAGTAGGAGGTGCAGTTAGGGTGAGAACTCATGACACAGTGAGAAGTAATGGTCATTTGAACTAGGGAGACGGTAGGCAACAGAGAACAGTGCATGGATTTAGGATGTGGTTTGGAGGAACAGCTGACAAGAATTGCTGTTGGGGGTTGACGAAAAGGAACTTTAAAAATTGTTACATTGTTGTTTATTTGTACAAAGGGATGGATAGAGGAGACTAGAGGAGGGAAAAGCTTGGATGTATGGGGAGTCAGGAGGTCTGGAATCTGGGCGGATCATGGAGTGGAGTGCTGGATGAGATAAGAAGCATTACTAATGCTGAAAATGTAACTGGGAACTTCCCTGGTGGTCCAGTGGTTGAGACTGCCTTTCAATGCACGAGTGCAAATTTGATCCCTGATTAGGAAACTAGGATTCCACCTGCCTCTGGGCCAAGAAACCAAAACATTAAAAGAGAAAAAAGAAGAAGCAGTATTGTAACAAATTCAATGAAGACTTTAAAAAATAGTCCACATCAAAAAATATTTTAAAAAATATAAGAAAACGTAGTTGGGTTCACAGGTTGGAGCTCTCAGCACTCTTGAGGGATTGATGGCATGGAGATCCCAGGTTGGGTGAGCTGGAATAATTAGAGGTGATCATCAGAAAAAGGGATACTTATTGTGATTTTGAAGTGGGAGAATGAAAGTTGCTCAGTCATGTCTGACTCTTTGCGACCCCATGGACTATACAGTCCATGGAATTCTCCAGGATAGAATACTGGAGTGGGTAGACTTTCTCTTCTTCAAGGGATCTTCCTAACCCAGAGATTGAACCCTGGTCTCCCATATTGCAGGCAGATTCTTTACCAGCTGAGCCACAAGGGAAGCCCAGTGGCACAAAGAAGCCCACAATACTTATTGTGATTTTGAAGGGGGAGAGCAGATGCTATAAACAATTCAAGTCAATGACCATATGCTTAGTCAAGGTAGGATACAATACAAACATACATATGTATTGGATCTTAGAAGGTCAAAGAACTTGAAGGCCAAAAGTAATTATCCAAATGAGTGTTGAAAGCATCAAGTATAATTGCAGAAATACTCGTGGAGAGGGAGATACTGTCTTGTACAAAAAAAAAAAAAAAATGTGGATGACACATCAGAGAGAGTAGCAAATTTCAGAGTTCCAAAACATGATTTTTAAAGAGGTTGAGATTTGTGAAGGAAAAGGAACTAAAGATGGTTTGGAAACAGCAGTGGAGAATGAAGAGGCACTTTGCTTATCTCTGTGCACTGGGATACATGGTGCATGAAATGAAATACAGCCTTGACCTGAAAGAGTTGTTAAGTTAGGTGTCACCCTCAGGAAAAATTTCAGTAAGGAATGAATATAGAGAAGGTGCTAGTAACTGACCATGAATCCCGGAGGGCATACTAGGGAGATTTAAGAGGGCTTGCATTTGAGCAAATGTCTTCTTACATAAACACTATCTTCTCCTGTTTGCATAACTTTGTACTTTTGACTTTCACAGCATATGTTTAATTTTCTATAGCATTGATTCCACTTTTATTCCTTGTTCTGTATATTTGAATTATGCCATTTCTTTTTTCATTGACATCCTGTCTCTCCTTCTTATCCTCCTCCTTTCTCTGTTTTTCACTTCTTAGGGATTTCTGTTTTTACCAAGACAAATAAGATCTCCTGGGATCTTGAGATTGCCCAGTGTTTTTAGACACTTGTGCTTCTTTTGAAAGGTCATTTTCAGGGATTTGCTTTTCTTTATTTTTAGGATGATGCTTATTTCCCACCTTTAATTCTGTAATTTTATTTTGCAAATATAGAAAGCTCTATCAGGGTTTCAGCCTTGCTCAATTTTCTTTTCCAATAGTCCTTAGGTCAGGAACATAGTACAGGTCAAGGTAGACTCTAACTGGACACTGGGCAGGTCCTTTGGCCAAAGAGGACCCCATGCAGGCATCAAAGAACACAGAACTGGCAAGGCGCTGAGAGCGCAGCCCAAAATGGGGTGTGTTGATTAATCAAAGACAGACACTGGCTTCTCCTGAATTTAGACCAAGAACTAGAGGGGACAGACAAGGCTGTTGGGAAAGGGTTGGCCAGTTAGTAGTGAGAAGAGAGCAGGTGGCCATGCAGGGCCATGAAAAGAGATGGTTTGTTACCAGTCTGCCTCATTCACCAAAGGCGTATCTGTCTCATTTTACTCATCCTTGCAACAAATCCTTATCTTTAAGGGTCTGACTTGTACAGGTTCTTAGATTTACAGATTAAGGGTAGGTTGACATATGTAGTTTTAATAATTGTGTCTTCTTTTTGAATACTCATTCCCTATGATGTTCTGGGGTGGGTAAGGTTGTAGTTTATGATATACTTTTTTTTTGTATAAATGCTGCAAATCATGCAGCTGGCTGCCCCCACGATCATCATTACAATAAACATTGGCGTAACGAAGTCTGAGAAAACTTGAGTTAAGAAAACTGCTTTGACAACAAGGATGGACCCAGAGATTATCATACTAAATGAATTAAGTCACCCAGAGAAAGACAAATACTGTGTGATATCAATTATACATGGACTCTAAAATATAGCATGAATGAACTTGTTTATGAAACAGACTCACAGACATAGAGAATAGACTTATGGTTGCCAAGGTGTGTGTGGTGGGGCATGGGGGCGAGATGGAATGGGAGTTTGGTATTAACAGATTAAGTTTTTATGTATAGGTGGATAAAGAAGTAGGTCCTGCTGTATAGCGCAGGGAACTACAGTCCATATTTTGTGATAAACCATAATGGGAAAGAATATGAAAAAGGATATATGAGTGTGTACGTACGTCACTCTCCTGTGCAACAGAAATAAGCGCAGCACTGTGAATCAACTATCCTTCAATAAAACACATTTTTAAAAAGAAAACTGCTCTTTAAAATTAACCTATTTGTTTTTCAGTCACTTGAGCACAGATCCTGTACTTTATCTGTACTTTTATGCAATATCTGATATCTCACAGTCATTTTTTTTTTAGAGCATATGTATTTGGGGAAATGCCAGCTCAGTCAATCCCTGTGTCCAAAAGTTTTTATTTTCTGGCATCAGCATCGGACTCATTTTCTGAACATTAGGGTGAATTAGGGTACAAGAAGTGCATATATAATAACTGTAATTCTCAGGATGCCTGCATTTAGGAACTTTTCCCCTTTCTGCCAAGTCTACCTTGTGCTACAAACTGCGATTCCCATTAAGCAGCCTGCCAGCTCTGGCTGACTCCCCGCCTAGTTCAGTGTCCTTGTTTTGTTCTTGCTTTTCCTTGTCCTGTTCTCTCAAGCATTTTAGTCTCTCAGTGGTATAGAAGAGAAGATTGATGCGGTTATAAAAAGAGGAGGAGTCCACTGGCTCTTTAAACATGTAGCCATGAGTTGAAAGGATGGCTGCTTTCTTTTTCTTTTCTTTGTGTATCTAAGGACTTCCCTGGTGGCTCAGAGAGTAAAGAATCTGCCTGCAATGCAAGAGACCTGGATCCAGTCCCTGGGTTGGGAAGATCCCCTGGAGGAGGAGGGCAGGGCAACCCAACAAGAGTTCAAGAAAGAGGGAAGCAGACAGGATTTTTCAAACTGTTTTAAAGCAATAGAGTTACTGACATATCACAGGCTCTGCCGCTCATTGGGCTTGCAGTCTAGTTCCATGGACTTTGAACCTAGTGGAAATATCACCACGATTCTGTGATGGAGTGGGTGGTCAGCCCCACTTAAAGAAGGGGTCTGCTTTCCAGTTGTGTGTGCGTAACTTCCTAAGGATTTAAGGGAGACAGAGGAACTGCCTGTCAAACAATTGTCCAATTGGATTTTATACCTGGATCTGCCTTTCAATAGCATCAGCATTTTAAGCTAAAAAAGTGAGATTCTGAATATGCAATTTTACACATAAGAGAATAAATTGAAGATTATGAATATGTGATAGTGTGGTCTCAAAAGACCTGAAAGCATCCCACATGGGGAGACAAATCTCCTTCCCTAACATAAACAGAATATTATGATGCTATGGATATCTGAGGGTATATATGTTTGCATAAACCAATTCTTTCTTTTAAAAGTATTTCCCTATATACAGAAACAAATCATCAAGAAAATGATCACTAAAATTATGAAATCAAGAAATAAAACTCAAGCTGTTGGTAGATGCCAAGTAATGAAAAACCCAAAACGATTTTAAAAACTAAGATAAGGACTAAGAAATACCGCAAAACTCAGTGAAAAAGAAGAAAATGACAACTGACCAAACAATTTCTCTTTGTCACTTCAACATGTGTGCCTGCTTTGAAATTTAAATAGTGAACTTATTAATGACATTTTTGACCAGACTGTGAAACTAATCAACTGCTTTGGCAGCATATGCAAACCAATTATTTTTCAAGAAATCTTAGTAAAGGAAGCTTTGGGAGAAACGTAGAAGGGGCTAACAATCAGATGCCAGAAGAACATAATGAGTTGCTTTAATGTTGTTTATTTAAGTGAGAATACTCTTGAAGTTCCCTTAAAACATTTAGTAAATTAAGCCAAAATGTCGATGATTTACCAAAGCAAAGAAAGATGTATTTTCTATCTAAATTACATTTGGGAATCACTAAGCTCTTTACATTTTGTTTTTAAGAATTTCCTTTTCCACTGGGATTTTCTGAGAATTAATGAGAAAAAGCTGTGAAGTTTTTCTGGCGACTGTTACTGAAAAAATAATAGGGGCTGTGTTTTGGTGTAGCCCTATTTCCTTCTGAGTTCTCTAGGTGGAGAGTTGAATACTGTGGAGGGAAATAGGTGGTCGCTTTGTTTTCAAGCATATTGGGGAAAATAAAAATTTTATTTACCAGGATGTCCCCCTTCTTCCCTGGTGGCTCAGCTGGTAAAGAATCCTGCAATGCAGGAGACCTGGGTTTGATCCCTGGGCTGGGGAGATCCCCTGGAGAAGGGAAACGCTACCCACTCCAGTATTCTGACTTGGAGAATTCCATGGACTTGGGGGTCACAAAAAGTTGGATAGGACTGAACGAATTTCACTTTCACTTTTTCTTTCCTCCTTCTTACCCCACCTCTCTCCACCTCACCACAGCCTGAGGCTTCAAGAAGAAAAAGAGCTTTCTTACTTTTCAAAGTTAAAAGTTAACACAACCACAGCTGGCTTACTCTTGTCTAATTAAACCGAGTATTTCTGTGGATGATTCAGATTTTCTGTGGGATGTGGCGAGTAGAGGAAAAGGCAACATCATCAGAAATATGTTTTTAAGATACTTTCTTTGGTTAATGAAGTACATTACCATTCATTTGAGCAGAAATTATTCCCTTAGAAAAAAATTTCTTGATAGCACATTAAAGCAATGTGGAGAATATAAATGTGGAGACCTATAGAATAATCTGTGTAATAACCTCCCTACCTCTTCTCGACTTTAACATAGTTTCCCTATATGCAGTAGGAAAAATATTTAATGTTTGAAATATGATAGACCTGGATTTCCCTGATAGTTCCATGGTTAAGGCTTTGCCTTCCAACGCAGGGGGTGTGGGTTCAATCCCTGGTTGGAGCTAAGATCTCATATATTTGGGGCCAAAAAACTCAAAACATAAAACAGAAGCAATGTTGAATTAAATTTAATACAGACTTTAAAAATGGTCCACATCAAAAAAAGTCTTTAAAAATTATAATAGACCACGGAGCTTTATGGAACTATGCGATGGACCCATGGAAATTTGTCACTTGGTTCCATTAGTGCTACATGGAAAGTAACAGAATGAATTACCACCAAGGTCCCAGCAGAGTATAATGAGCTCTTGAGGCTCCTTCCCATCTGCAAGCTCCATGGCAGTGTGTAGTCTTCCCAGTAAGGACACCACTCTACTCGTCCAAGCTTCTGCAAAAATGACTATCAAATTAAAATACATATATATAGTAAATAATAGTCTGTGTATCATGCATTATTCTAAGTACTTTATACAAATAAGTTTTAAGAAATCAACCCAAAGAGGTGTGTACCATTATTATTCCAGTATGTTATGCAAAATTATGAGATGTTCTCTGAAATTCTCTTCTCCTGGTACCTCAGTCCTTACACTGAGTACATGTGGGACCTGCAGCTTGCTTCTAACTCAGAATAGGGCAAAGGTGAAGAAATTTTGCAGGTGAAATTAAAAGGTCCCTAATCAGCTGATGTTGAGTTGATGAAAAGGGAGAATCTCCTTGGTGAGCCTGACCTTATCAGGTGAGCCCTTTAAAAGAGGGTTCAGGCTTTTCCTGAGAGAAGAGACTGGAGGTGGGAGGAACTCCTTTTCTGGCCTTGGAGCACTCATTCGGGAACTGTTTGTGGAGAGGCAGTCTTAATATCTGAGGGCTTCAGTCTTTCAACGTCAAGGAAATGAACTCTGTCAAGCACTTGAATAAGTATTGAAGAGAAGGGAGCCTGATTGACACCCCTGGATTTGTGGCAGCTTGTTACATAGCAGTAGATAATTAATACATCCCACTTTGGGATTCCCAGGTGGTTCAGTGGTAAAGAATCCAACTACCAATGCAGGAGACACAGGAGACATAGGTTTGATCCTTGGGTCAGGAAGATTCCCTGGAGTAGAAAATGGCAGACCCCTCCAGTATTCTTGTCTGGGAAATCCCATGGAGAGAGGAATCGCAGGCTAAAGCCCATGAGGCTGCAAAGAGCTGGACACAGCTGAGCACATTCCATAGCACACACATCCCACTTTACAGACATGAAAACCAAAAAATAACTTGCAACTCGTTTGCACCTAGTTTAATGGAAAACCAAGAATCAATCCCAAGCAGCCTGAATCCAGGGCTGCATGAGTTACCATTTTGCTTTAAAAAACATTGATTAAAACTTATAGGCAGCAGAAGCAGCTATATTAAATACATGACATTGAATGTGTAACACATGTTAAAACTGTGTATCAAATAGTCAAGCTTTCCAATAAAACAAAATTATTTTGAGCAGAAATGGACTTATTATCTAAAAAAAATTGTTTTGAGCACTTAAGACTTTTATGATTGCAGACTACTGAAATTTAAAATAGAATATCTGTAAATTATTGATTGCTAATGATAAATGCAATTACCTGCCATGTCAGTAAATAAACAATGTCAAGGTCATCAGCTATTGCAGCCACAGCTAAAGGTGAGCTGATGAGCCCGAAGGAACTCAGAATGTGGAAACAGGATGCTGGCCCGGAAGAGCTGAGGTGCATATCAAAGAAATGATGGCAGGGAGCCCAGACTCCTGCATCTTCCCATACATAGAAAAGGACTAAATTCCTCAACCTGGGATATCTGATTTTCTTTAATTAATAATAATCTTTTGATGTTAAGAAAACCTGCCCTTTATTGCAACACTTCTGTATACCTTGGCTCCACACCTCACATCCTCAGAGCAGTTCTCTCAGGGTTACTTGAGATTCTGCCTCCCAGGCTTGAAGTCCTAAAAATTCCTGACATTTACATTGCAAATAATTTTTTTTTAGTTGACACTAATTAAAATGTATAATTAAAACTTCTTTTCCTCAAATTTCTTTTACTTTCTACATATAAAATCTCATTTGACAATTTTAATAAGATTAAAATTTCTGCTTAAAATTATACTGTACCTAATAAAATGGAAATCTAACTTTAAAAATAGAAATACTTATGGTAGACCCTTGTGGATCAGCTGGTAAAGAATCTACCTGCAATGCGGGAGACCTGGGTTTGATACCTGGGTTGGGAAAATCCCCTGGGAAGGGAAAGGTTACCTACTCCAGTGTTCTTGCCTGGAGAATTCCGTGGACAACAATTTCCCGAGTTGTTTTGCAGGTGTGCAGATGTATAGTCCATTGGGTTGCAAAGAGTTGGACACGACTGAGCGACTTTCACTTTCATTTTCTGCAAACATTAGGGCTTTCCAGATGGTGCAATGGTCAAGAATCCACCTGCCAATGCAGGAGACACAGGAGATGTGGGTCTCATCCCTGGGTTGGGAAGATCCCCTGGAGTAGGAAATGGCAACCCACTTTAGTACTCTTGCCTGAAGAATTCCATGGACAGAGGAGCCTGGTGGGCTACAGTCTACGGGGTCTCAAGGAGCCAGACACAACTGAGTGACTCACACACACGCACACAATTCAGTGTTAAGGGGCAAAGTGGCTTCTTTAGGAATAAGATAAGTACCAAGGAAGTATTTCTAAATAGTAAAATTTTCAAAAGGCATTTGAGTCTCACAAGGGATTTTTCTTGACATTTAAGATTCCTTTGTCTTTAAAAACTGAAAGACCTATTTTTAAGCCCTTCAGTATGGTACTGAGAGTTTAGTTAATTAAAATTAAATGATCTATCGTAAACTGATGGGCTGTGAGCGATTTTGCTTTAACTATAAATTGCTTTCTTGTGAATTAATATCTGAATAATATTTTTGTGTAAAGCTTTAAATTAAAGCACGCCATTCTGATTTATATGTGACAATGATGGTTGCTGCTGCTAAGTCACTTCAGTCGTGTCCGACTCTGTTAGTGAGTCTTAAAAAAAACTTTAATGTTTCAAGGACTTTAGCACTAGGATAGTCAGGGTAATAAGCCCACTAACATGACAAAATACCTCAAACTCTGGTATGAATGTTTACATATAATGCACAAGTGTTTAATGCTATGCTCTATTTTTAGTCAATTTCTCACTTAAAAAGGCTTTGATAAGCCATTAACCTCAGTTCCACTTGCATTAAAATACCAATTAAACACTTGCGGAGTACCTCATTTCCTGTACAAATGAAGTTGGCACAGTAAACCAGTTACCGAATGCATAGTGGCTGTAACACAGCAGAACTCTATGGGGCCTTCCCCTATATCTGCTTTAGCTCCTCTCTGAAGTACCAAGATAATAGTGAAAGTGAAAGTGTTAGTCACTCAGTCATATCTGACTCTTTGCTCAGACTGTAAAGATAATAGTATTTGATGCAAATTTCCCGAGTTGTTTTGCAGATGTGAAAACCTCCCCCACCAAACGGAATAACCACTGGAGGGCCCCCTTAACCCCTGTGATGCCAGCTGCTGCCTCATCATCTGCCATTCGGAGGATTGTGAGCAAGCAGACCATGTACCCTGCAACTCCCCTGCCCCCTACCCTTTAAAAATGCTTTGCCTAAACCCTTGGAGAGCTTGAGGTGTTTCAGGGCATGAGCCACCTCATCCCCTTGCTTGGCCTTGTGATAAACCTCTCGCTGCTCCAGAATCCTACATTCTCCTTTGTTTGGCCTCACTGTGCATCAGGCACATGAACTTGCTTTAACAACAGGAAGAAGGTAACTCAAGCATGAAGGTGGGCTTTTGCAATATTGTGGGAACCCAATGAAATGCCCCCAAGAGGTCAGTGGAGAGAGGCAATTTGATGATTGTGCGCTGTGATATTCTGTTTATCAAAGTAATAGCCAAGTCTTTCTTGAATATCCGCTCTCTGCACAGCTTTATATTTGGCTTCTCTTTGCCCTGCCTCATTGGATGGGTGGCAACTGCGTAAACTTCTTGTTCAATTAGTTTATGGTCTGAAGATTCCATTACAACTATACAAAATAAAGCATTTCATGAATGCTAGGATATTAAGGATGTCTCATGTTAAAGATTTCCACTCACCTTCACTTTTTTCCCTCTTAAGTCTTCCTCCTCCCTCCGACCTACTCACTTATCTGCTCCTCCCCCCTAATTACTGGGAGAAGATTCTTTTATAACCATGGCCTTAGGCTGGGCATGGGTAGTGAATAGAGAAGTAAATGCTGAAGTTGAATTAATGGTGAAGAGATTTCTGGATAAGACTCACATGTACATTGACCCACTTCTTGACTTTCATGTTCAGCTGTGACAAGTCAGGGGAATTTTTTGATCCATTCTGTCTCCTCATCTGTGAAATAGGCTTATGGCCTTGACTCCATTTTATTCATTTTTAATGCCTTCAAAATATGACTGCAGATGATAACTTGGACTTCAGCCTGGTGTCTTTCATTTAGTAATTTCAGTCAATATGAACTCTAACTGAAAAATGATATAATGCCATTTTAAAATACAGTGATGCTCATTTGCAAAGCCAAAGGGGAAAGATCAAGTAAGATTATGCAAAAATGTCTCTGATTCTCAAGCAGGTATTTGCACAATTGGGTTATCAAATGAAGCTGATCTCAAGGGCTTAGGCTAGAACATAAACAGCTTGCATAAATTCTAGCAGTAGAGCCCCTCATATGACCTTTCCTTTTTTAGAAAAAGACAAATCCTGCAGATTTCAGCAGAGATAGCAGAATTCACAGAGCTGTCTCTGAAGCAGATTTAAATGAAAAGACTTTATGCTAAATAAAACCACCTTATTAGTAGTATTATTTTTGTCTATAGCCTTCTACATTTCTTCATTACTGGCATAAATTATGTCAATTATTTTATAGTTTACTGTTTTTGTATTTACAGTAAAACATGGATTTTAATTTCATTGATTCAACAGGGAAAGTAACAGAAGGCTCAATGTTCCAGGCCAAAGATTCATCAAAGATCGGCTCTTCATGAAGGTGAAGGTTATCTTCTTCACAGCGCTGTCTTACTTATTTTTCAGTGATTCTCAAACATTAATGTGTATGTGTATGTGTATGTGTGTGTCAAAAAATTACCTGAAGGACATGCTAAAACCCTGATTACTGAACCTCACCCCTAAAAATTGTCTTTATTCCATCTGGTATGGGCTCAAGAATTTGCATCTGTATCAAATTTCCAGATTCTTCTGATCTGACATAAAGTTGAGAATTACTGCTACATTAGTTTTGCTGCATTTCTACAAGCTAATTTTTATGGAAACAAAAAAATTCTATTCATTAGCGCATTGTTTCATCCAATCTATTTTTAAAAGATTATCCTATATGGAGGAGAATTACTCTTGCAATGTGACCTAGTAATAATAATAACTAATATTTGTTTTTAAATTATCATCTATCTTAGAAAGATATTGGTATATCCTGTCTTCTTTGCAGCATTATTTATAGCAGCCAAGTATGGAAACACCCAACACATGCATATATATATATACATATATATACACGCATACATCCATTGTTCATTCACCGAGTCGTGTCTGATTCTTCGCGACCCCATGGACTACACATGCGTGAATACAAAATGGAATATTATTCAGTCATAAAAGATGGGAAGCCTGCTGTTTTCAACAACATAGATGCACCTTAAAGGAATTATGTTGAATGAAATATCAGACAGAGAAAGACAAATATTGCATTATCTCACTCACACGTGCATCTAAAAAATTCGTAGATATATAAAACAGATTGGCGGTTGCCAATGGCAGGGCTTGGGGAGTGCAGGTGGGTAAAACGGGTAAAGCGAGTCATCTTTATAACTGTAAGGAGTTATAAAGGAGTTATCTTTATAACTGAAAGATATAAACTTTCAGTTAGAAGATAAGTAAGTCCTGATGATGTAATCCACAGCATGGTGATGATAGTTAATGTTTTATTACATATTTGAAAGTTGCTAAGACAGTAGATCTTACTAGATCTTACAAGCTCTCACCATAAGAAAAAGTGTAACTGTGGGAAGATACATGTTAGCAAAACTTGTGGTAATCAGTTTGCAATAGATATTCATATCAAATCATATTGCACAGCTAAAACATACCATGTTATACATCAACTAGAAAAAAATTGCTATCTGCTATGTATGTCTGTATTCATTTAAATATTACAATTATGCTATAGGGTTGGTACTATTATCTGATTTACAGATGAGAAAAGTATGTCATAGAGAGTTTAAGGTCAGTTAGGAGCTGGTATATCAGATTTGAACTTTATTATTTTTATTATATATTATAGTTATATATTATTATAATATGTTATTGTAACTCCAGAGTGCCCACCCTTAACTACTAGACTATTGCCATGGACTGATTTATGTCCCCCTAAAATTCATATATTGAAATCCTAACCCCCAAAGAGCCATATTTAGAGATAAGATTCTCAGGAGAAGGAAATGGCAACCCACTCCAGTGTTCTTGCCTGGAGAATCCCAGGGACGGTGGAGCCTGGTGGGCTGCCGTCTATGGGGTCGCACCGAGTCGAACATGACTGAAGCGACTTAGCAGCAGCAAGGTCATACAGGGGCTTTCCAGGTGGCCGCTAGTGGCAAAGACCTGCGCAGCAATGCTGGAGACTGAAGAGCCTCGGGTTTGATCCCGGTCTGGAGAGATCCCCTGGAGGAGGGCACAGCAACCCACTCCAGTATTCTTGCTTGGAGAATCTCTTGGAAAGAGGAGCCTGGAAGGCTATAGTCTACAGGGTTGTACAGAGTTGGACACAACTGAAGCAACTTAGCAGGCATGCAAGGTCACATAGGGTGAAAGTCGCTCAGTCACGTCTGACTCGTTGTGATCCCATTCCAGTCCATGGGATTCTCCAGGCCAGCATAATGGAGTGGGTAGCTGTTCCCTCCTCCAAGGGATCTTCCCAAGCTAGGGATGGAACCCAGGTCTCCCACACTGCAAGTGGATTACTTACCAGCCGAGCCACCAGGGAAGCCCAAGGTCACACTGGTGGGGTCCTATTCTGATAGGCTGGTGCCTTTATAAGAAGACGAAAAGACGTCTCTCTTACTTTTCACAAGGCCATGAGGCAGAGAAGCCACCCTCCCAGCATCCAGATCTCAGAATTCCAGTCTTCAGACCGAGAGGAAAAACATTTCTATTTTTTCAAACCATCCAATCTATGGTATCTTGTGACAGCAGCCCAATCCAAGACAACCATTTTGCCCCCAAAAATATATAATTTATTTATAAATTTAATCTATGCTTCAAAATTGCATTTTCTATAATCTTCTTGAATGGTATTAGTCTTTCTAGTCTCTGTATATTTGTCTTCAAATAAGTAAAGGCAAAACACACAGTATTCTTAGTCATAAGAAAAGCCTGTGCTAATATTCATGGTTTCCTTGGTCCCTTGAAGTGTATCTGAGTAGCAAAGGCATTAGTGATCATTTTAATCTGGTACTTTTGGAATAAGAGAAGGAAAGATATTATTACATTGCTTTCTCTCTAGCACATCTCTTCACTATGAATTTCCTTGCCATTTCTGCTTCAATTTTTTTCCTTAAAAAAAAAAAAGAGTGCAATTGATTTCCAGTGTTGTGTTATTTTCTGCTGAATGACGAAATGAATCAGCTATGCATACTCAGTCGTGTCCAACTCTTTGTGACCCCATGGACTGTAGCCCACCAGTCTCTGCTGTTCATGGAATTTTCCAGTTAAGAATAATGGAGTGAGTTGGCATTTCCTACTCTAGTGGATCCTCCTGACCCAGGGATCAAACCCATGTCTCCTGTGTCTCCTGCATATGTATACATGTATCCACTCCCTCTTGGACCTCCCTCTCACCCTTCCCCACTCCATCCCACCCATCTAGGTCCCATCTAGGTCATCCCCCCCATCTAGGTCATAACAGAGCACCAAGCTGAGCTCCTAGTTTTATATAGCAGCTTCCCACTAGCTATCTATTTTGCACATGGTAGTATATTCATGTAAACCTAATACACCATTTCATCCAACCCTCCACTTTCCCCACTGTGTCCACGTGCTATTTTTCTACGTCTGTGTCTCTATTCCTGCCCTGGAACTAAGTTTCTGCTGTAATTTAAATCATACTCCTTGGTTGGGGCAGAGTCGTTTGATGGTTCAAATGGATTTTGAACTTCAAAGTGATGCTTTGGTGTAGGCAAATTAATTCAGACTGTTCAACATTCCACATGCTCCTTATTGCTTGGAACTGGAAAGAAGTTTCTGGAGGAAACAGAGCTGGGTCATAAAACAGCAGAATGGCAGTTAATAAGTAAATGTCCTACACTTAACTGGGGTAGAAAGAGGAGATCTGGAACCTGAAACTGCTTATGAAATACAGAGGGAAATGGCTTGTGGCAGTACAAATAATCTGAATACAGAATTGATAAGAAATGTTTGGTTAACGTATATACTCTGTCATCCATGGATTAAATATATTTTCTCATTAAGTTATGTCATATCTATAGTAATGTGCATAAATGTGAAGTGTCCAGCTCAGTAAATTTTACACTCAGCCTAATATTTTAGAACGCGACTACAGAACACTTCCCATTTGGTAACCCCAGATCCTCCACCTCCCATCACCGTAGATTAGTTTTGCTCTATTTGAACTTCACATAAGTACTCTTATGTCCGGATTCTTTCATTCTACTTCATGTCTGTGAGACATTTACGGCAGTTCATTCCACTTTAAACTTCCAGTCATTCTGTAGTTTTCCAGTGTATGAATATATCACATTTTATTAATTTCTCTCTGGATGGTATTTACAGTTGTTACATGTTATAAAATATTTTGCTTGCTTGCATTTGCTTTTGGTTTTGGTGAGAACATTTAAATTTAATTACACATGTTATCAACTGGAGTCACCATGTAATACATTAGAGCCTCAGAGCTTGTGTATTTCTTACTCATCTTATACCTGAAACTATATATTTTTTCCCCAGTCTTTCCCTGTTCCCATCACCCACCCACCCCTAGTAACTACTGTTCAACTGTTTCTGTACATTGGATTTTTTTATATTTCATAGATAAGTAATACCATGCTGTATGTGTCTTCCTCTAACTTATTTCAATTAGTACAATGCCTTCAAAGTCCATCAACATTATTGCAAATGTCAGAATTTCTTTTTTTCACATGGTTGGATAATATTCCATCGTGGATGATATATATATATATATATATATATATATATATATATACCACATCAGTTAGATTGTTTCTGTTCCTTGACTACTTTGAATAACCCCATATAGTAAAGATGGGGCGCAGATAATCCTATTTTAATTTTCCTGAATAGGTACTCAGAAGTGAGATTGCTGGATCATATGGTCGTTTTCTTTGTCATTTTTTGAGAAAACTCCATCCTGCTTTCCACAGTGTCGGTATCAGTTTACATTCCCATCCTAGGCAGTGCCCAAGTGTTCCCTGTTCTCCACACTCTCACCAATGTTTGCTGCCACTTGTCTTTTTGACGATCATCATCCTAACAAGTGTGAGGTGATATCTCATTGTCATTTTGACTTACATTTCCCTGATGATTAATGATGTGGAGCATCTTTTCATGTACCTTTGGCCCTGTGTATGTCTTCTTTGGGGAAAAAAAAAAAGAATATTAGAGTATGTTAATATTATACTAACCTTTCTGTTCTACTTAACTTGCTAAAATGTAGTGTACTTCAGTATGCATTTATAGCCTCATAGAAGTACCCTAAAATTTTTCAATTTGGTATCTTCTTCGGATGGTTAGGATGTTTGCTTTATTACTGATTCTGACAATATCCTAAAAACTTTGAGGTTAAAGATATTCCCAAGAACCTTGGGACTCTTCAGTAACTGAGACTCTTCTGAATCCATGGATCAATCAGCCACTCCAGCCCATTGTTGAAAGAAGCTCCTCACACGTGTAAAGTTCTTAGATTCACAAAGACAGGCTTTGACAGAGCTTGTGTACTTAAGAATCTTCACAGCTTCTATTGGACATATTTTCTTTTTAGGAATGAAGTAAAATTCTCCCACTTTGAGCCATTCTTTTATGTAAATTCTACAGAATTAATGTAATATATTTTAAAAGATACAGTTTGGTAAATATTTAATATTCTGCTAATTTGATTTTGAATTGCAAATGTTAAGTATTCTGTTTTGGGGGGAGTTATGTTTTCTTCTGGACTTCTCTGGTGGCTCAGATGGTAAAAAATCCACCTGCAGTGTGGGAGACCTGGGTTTGATCCCTGGATTGGGAAGATCCCCTGCAGAAAGGAATGGCAACCCACTCCAGTATTCTTGCTGGAGAATTCCATGGGCAGAGTGTGGTGGGCTACAAGTCCATGGGGTCACAGGGAGCCGGACATGGCTGAATCACACACACACACACACACACACACACACACACACACACGTTTTATTCCTGTGCTTACTCTACTTTGTTTAAAAATTGTACATTTTCAGAATGATTTTATGAGTAAATTTAACGTACTGAAAAATAAAAATTAAAAAAAAGAAAAAACAACTGTGAGGTTAAGAAGTTCATATGTTTCTGCCAAATTTCCATACAAAGGAAGGCTGCTTTTGGCTTTCGTACAGTGTTAACAGTAAGGGACTATGGTGGTAAACTAGAAGGAACAAGTTAAGGAGACTCTTGAGTTCCATTTGAAATGAGTTTCCCAGGCAGATTGTGCGGGCAAGGTACTCATCGGCTTAATGCCTTACTCTTCCTGAGAGGATGTTCTGCCCCATGTCAAGTGTTCCAGCATGACTCAGAAAATAAATGCACAACTTTGAGATTGGCTAGAATTGTCTTCCCGTTGTCTTCCCGTTTTTTTTTTTTTTTTTTTTTGGCAAGTACTGTTCTTGTTAACCATTTAAAAAGTAATGGCTCAAGAGGCATTAAAAATTATGATTCTGGAACACAGTGCCACAGGTTTCACCTGAAGCACATTTTTCTTGCTCACATGGGCTAATCCAGGATGTAAATGCTGAGTGCCTCTTTGTGCTGGACACAGTGCTGGCCACTTCTCTTATGCCCTGTGTATCCCCTGGGGAGGCAAAAAACTTGTAAGGTTAAAAATGAATATGTATGCCTATGGCTGATTCATGTTGAGGTTTGACAGAAAACAACAAAATTCTGTAAAGCAATTATACTTCAATAAAAAAATAAATGAATTATAAAAAATGAATAACTAAAATTTCAGAGCATGAAAATGTTAAAAAAGAGAAATTGGGTTATAGAGAAAACTGAGTGAAACCTATTTTACATGGTTTGTTAGGAAAAAACTTTTATGAGCTGACATTTAATTAATACTCCCAGGACTTCATTAATGAAATAAGAAAAGATGGAAATAGGGCTCATAGAATGCTTATACATAAAGAAAGAGCATTTGTTAGTGGAAATGTAGAAAGAAAATGTGGAGTTTGTGGCTTGTTTGAATTCAACAGGGGAAAAGTGACATGTTTCATAGCAGCAGGCCCGAGGCAGACATAATTATGTTGAGAGAAAAAGATATGGGGCAAAGCAAACAAATAAATCACATTCAGGAATCATGTGTGAGAAAAACACTTTGAATGTGCCTACTGGCACCTAGAAGCAAATAGAGTAAAAGCCTACTACATTTTTTAGAGAAATAGTTTGCTAAAGAAATCAAAAATCTAAGCAAACAACAGCAACAATGACTGTTAACTACTCTAGCATCAAAAGAGCTCCAAGGGACCCACTTTTGCATGAGCAAGTGAGACTGTGAAAGTTCTAGAAGCCTCAAAATTAGTGACCCAAAATAATATACCTTCAACAATCACTGTGGTTGTGGTCAAAGAAGAAAATGGACAAGAAAGAATCTTCCAGAAGGTGAGTCCAAGAGACACAGAACAGATTTCTAATTAAAACCTTAGATAAATCACTTTCAGTTGATTAGATTGATTTGTTTCTATTCTGGTGGGAACTCTCACTGGAAACATTTTGTTCTTGTGAACAAATAGAGAGCTGGTATCTGTGGAAAAGCAGAGAAAAATGACAACTTTTCTTTGCTTTTAGTTCACATATCACCAGATCTGAATCCCAGGGATTGGACTTCACTTCATCTAAACACTCAGGATGAACTGGAGTAGGGACTGAGTGGAATTGTGTTTTTTTCTTCCTGGGGGGGAAGGTCTGTAGATTTGAAGAAGAGAGGCCTGGACACTTTGGAGTCAGAAGTGTAACCATTTATTTTATTAATAGATAAGCTTGATTCTTTTGAAGGTTGCTTTGAATTTTGTTAGGATATAAAGTAGTCACTGCTCAAGGAGGATAGTAGTCCTAGTCCTAAATTGTTGGGATATTGAGAGGAGCCTCAGAAGACTAAAGAAACAAGGCAACTAAATAGACCTGGGATTTTCTTTCACTATAAAGGATGTTATGGGGACAATTGGAAAAATTTGAATAAGGTTTGCAGAGTAGATCACAGTGTTGTATCAATATTACCCTGATTTTGAAAATAATACTAAAGTTACATGAGAACAGCCTTGTTTAAAAAATTTTATTTTATTGAAGCATAGTTGGCTTACAATGTTGTGCCCATTTCTGCTGTAGAGCAAAGTGATCCATATATATTCATATATACATATATGTTACACATGTATAATACATATTTTATTCTGTTTTATATATGTATATACACACATTCTTTTTCAAATTATTTTCCACTATCACAGGGTATTAACTATAGTTCCTTGTGCCATACAGTAGGACTTTGTTGTTTATTCATTCTATATATAATAGTTTTCATCTGCTAATTTCAAACTCCCAAACCATTCTACTGCCATTCCCCTTCCCCTCAGCACACACAAGTCTGCTGTCTATGTCCATGAGCTGAGAACAGCCTTGTTTGGTTTTGTTTGTTTTTAATTAATTTTTATTGGTGTATGATTGATTTACAATGTGTTAGTTTCTGATCTACAGCAAAGTTCCTCAGTTATACATATACATATACCCATTCTTTTTCAGATTCTTTCCCCATATAGGTCATTACAAAGTATTGAGTAGAGTTCACGGTTTTAGAAAAGATATGCTAACATTTCTGAGGCTAGAGAAGCGTGGTGGCTACAAGTTATTCTCAGCCAGTTCAGGAAGAAATTGGGACTTCTCTGTAGCTCAGATGGTGAAGAATCTGCCTGCAGTGCAGGAGACCTGTGTTCAATCCCTCTGTCAGGAAGATCCTCTGGAGAAAGAAATGGCAACCCACTTCAGTATTCTTGTCTGGAGAATCCCATGGACAGAGGAGCCTGGTGGGCTACAGTCCGTGGGGTCTCAAAGAGTCAGACGTGGCTGAGTCAATAACACACAGTCAGGAAGAAATTATATATAAATAGAGAACATAGAATAACATATATGGTAAAATATTCATTTTAGCCTTTGTGAAATCTGAACGAAGGGCATAAGGGACTTTTTTTTATTCTTGCAACTTTTCTGTAAATCTGATATATGTCTAAAAAAAAGTTAGGAAAAGAAGAGAAAGCACACTCTTCCCTGAAGGGAAGCATACACCAGCTGGGATGTGGAAAAAGTCTTTGAGTACAGGTGAATATATTGTTTAATATATCAGTCTTGACAATACAATCTGAGCCAAGATTGGTTACAATTTACAGTGACTGTAGGATTTTCTATTACCCCCAAGTTACCAGAAGAGTGATCCTGCCAGAATTCTGTCTTCCAGCAGAGAAAATTTTTCCACCGAATACATTTTAAATAGGTGGTAGAAGGCAAAAATAAAGTTGTGCTTAGGTTGCAAAAATGTGTAAATAAATAAAATATTTATATAAGGTACATGTAATTTCCAAGTTATGTCATGTAAGTGATCAGATAGGGTGTTCTCTCCAATTTTTGTACAAGCTGATGAACTAATCAAATATAAGTTACTCCTATACCAGTGATCCACAGAATTTATATTGATACCAGGGAATAATCAGTTCTTTTTCCCCCAGAGAAAAACCAAATCCAAACTGTAAAAATTTGACACCTTATTAAAATTAAAGTGTACAGTCCCTCACACCTGGAAATTTTCAGGACGTATTCAATCAAATACCTGTTATCACATATCTCATTAGTTTAAGCTGTACTTCATATTTCTTCAGTTTGGCCAAATCAAAACAAACAAAAAAGCCTCCTTTACAAAAAAAAAGCAAGGAAAAAAAAATACACTTCCTGAAATAGAAAGAAGCAGATTCTCATTTATCTTACTTGTAAAAAAAGTAATGCAAGCAAAATTTGACTTTTCTAAGAGTGAATGAGTAAAGCTTGATATTAAATCAAATCTCTGTTCTTAATGTGAGAGTTGGTCTTTTTTCATTGCAATGTCCCAGCTGGAATCATTCATTTTTAATCTGTTTACATTCTGGTTTATTTAAATACAATTTTGAAGCTGGGAAGGATGTTTGAGAGCTACAGGTATCTTTAAGTAAAAAAGGGTTAGTTTGGGATGTTGTTTATCTAAATGTACAAAACAGATCCATGTTTTAATTAATTACTACAATAGCCATCTGTCCATGTCTTGACTCAAAGCATTCATTTTCATATAGATTAAAAAAAAATCTTAATCAGTTAGTTTGCATTTTAATTTTGTTTGATTCTCTTAAAGACTAAGGCAATTTACACATCAAAAAAAAAACACTTAAAACATAGAATGGAAAAATTATAGCTAGCCCATGGATGATTTTACATAAATTGTGTTACTTATACTACTTTGAGAAATGTCACTTAAAAAAAAAAATCTCATCTGAAAAATAGGATAACTAGTAAAAGTCTGGCATGATGTTTATAATAAACCTCAGCTTCAAAAATGACTTCTACAAATCAAATTTATTTTGTTTTTACCCAGCTTTTCTTGACTATACAGTTAAATTTTATCTTAATACTGAGGCAGGATCATGTTATTGATTAACACTTTAATTTTAATAAGGAGTCAAATTTTTACAGTTTGGATTTGGTTTTTCTCTAGGGGAAAAAGAACTGATTATTCCCTGGTATCAATATAAACTTTGTGGATCACTGGTATAGGAGTAACTTATATTTGAATAGTTCATCAGCTTGTACAAAAATTGGGAGAGAACACCCTATCTGATCACTCGCATGACATAAGTTGGAAATTACATGTACCTTATATAAAGTTATTATCTGCAAAAGAAAAGTTGATGTAAACATTAATACTGAAAAAAATGGAATAATTTAATTGCGAAGAGAAAGAAATAGAGTCCTTGAAAAATAAATGTGCCATTTTTTTTTCCCCCAAAAATGATCTGTATATTCACCTGATAGCAAGGAAATTTTTTTTCGAATAGGAACACTTTGTAGAACTCATCAGTGAAAGAGACCATATAACTATTGTAGCTAAAACTTGAAAAATAATTATAAATGCAAATTTGGAATAGTCACTTTTAAAGTGAGGCGGTGGAAAAAAGTAATAAAGGTCTCTGGATAGACTTGAAACTTTTGGAATAGAATTTTTGATGACAGCACATTCATGTTATGCCATCTTGAACATCTGTAATTTATTTTGTGGCTATTTTTATTCTGCTGCTAAAGTATAATTTGCCTTATAATTCAATTAAGATGTGATGGTAATGCTGCTGCTGCTACTGCTGCTGCTAAGTCGCTTCAGTCGTGTCAGACTCTGAGCGACCGCATAGACGGCAGCCCACCAGGCTCCACCGTCCCTGGGATTCTCCAGGCAAGAATACTGGAGTGGGTTGCCATTTCCTTCTCCAATGCATGAAAGGGAAAAGTGAAAGTGAAGTCACTCAGTCGTGTACGACTCTTAGCGACCCCATGGACTGAAGCCTGCCAGGCTCCTCTGTCCATGGGATTTTCCAGGCAAAAGAGTACTGGAGTGGGGTGCCATTGCCTTCTCCTGTAATGGTAATACTTATAAATAAATATATATAGTGTTTGCGGCAAGGATTTGCCCTCCTGAATCCTACCAGTGAGACTGCCTAGACGGTGTCAAGAAAAATATACCCTTAACCGTGAAAAATAATACATAAATGAACACAAAAGAGCATTTTTTTTTTTTTACACTATATGGTATTCTATCCTCTCTCCTCAGAAAAGGTCTCTAATGAGCTGGATGGGATGCTAATGAAAGCATTTTCATTTAACCTTCACTCCACACCTAAAGTAAAATTATTTTCAATGAACACATCCTCATGCCTCCATGTCTTCGGAATTGCACACTCTGCTTCTGTCCTGTGTACCCCCATACACCATATTTATCAATTCAGTCAGTTCAGTCGTTCAGTCTTGTACGACTTTTTGCGATCCCATAGACTGCAGCACACCAGGCTTCCCTGTCCATCATCAGCTCCCAGAGCCTGCTCAAACTCATGTCCATTGAGTCGGTGATACCATCCAACCATCTCATCCTCTGTCGTCCCCTTCTCCTCCTGCCCTCAATCTTTCCCAGCATTAGGGTCTTTTCCAATGAGTCAGTTCTTTGCATCAGTAAAGTAATGGAGCTTCAGCTTCAGCATCAGTCCTTCCAGTGAGTATTCCGGACTGATTTCCTTTAGGATGGACTGGTTGGATCTCCTTGCAGTCCAACGGACTCTCAAGAGTCTTCTTCAGCACCACAGTTCAAAAGCATCAATTCTTCAGTGCTCAGCTTTCTTCATAGTCCAACTCTCATATCCATACATGACTACTGGAAAAACCATAGCTTTTATTAGACGGACATTTGTTGGCAAAGTAATGTCTCTGCTTTCTAATATGCTGTTTAGGTTGGTCATAACTTTTCTTCCAAGGAGTAAGCATCTTTTAATTTCATGGCTGCAGTCACCATCTGTAGTGATTTTGGAGCCCCCCAAAATAAAGTCTTTCATTGTTTCCGTTGTTTCCCCATCTATTTGCCATGAAGTGATGGGACCGGATGCCATGATCTTTGTTTTTTGAATATTTTGAATTGAGATATTTCTCAATTATCTTTGCCAAATTCTCCTTCTCTACCCCATTTCTAAAGGTTTGAAAGGTTTGAGTTTCCCACTTTTGAAAGGGACTGTGTCTGGATACTTTTCCATTTAAACCCTTGCTTTCTTCTAAAGTTAACTCTTTCTGGTTGTCTCATGTTAAACATCCCACCTATGCTGATGACATCCACACTTTTATCCAGCTGTAGAATCCCTCTGGCACTCAAGGTCGTTGATCAAGTTCTCTGCTGAAGAGGCAGTTTCAGCTCTGCATGTCAAAAGGAACTCTCCGTCTTTTCCTCCTCCCTACTGTTTCCACCATCTTGGTTTCCCTCTCTTTATGACTCCACAGTCCAGTCAGAAGCTCAAACACAAACCTTGGACTTCTTAGCTCTTTCTTTCTCTTGTCCTCTAGTGATAGATGCTGTTGTTTAGTTGCTAAGTTGTGTCTGACTTATTTGGGACCCCATGGACTGTAGCCCACCAGATTCCTCTGTCCACGGGATTTTTCAGGCAAGAATACCGGAGTGGGTTGCCATTTCCAACTATAAAGCCCTGTAATTCTACCTCCAAAATATATCTCACACCCATCTTTATCTCTGCTGACTCCATGCTATTAGGTTGGGGCAAAAGTAATCGTAATTTAGTAATGTGAATTTTAACTCATTATAACTAGGCTCGAACACATCTTTATTAATCAAAATAGAAACCATTACTATCAACACATTTTTGTCAATGAGAAATAAGTTTGTTTATTCCTGAAGCATAAAAATTTGTGTTTTGGGACTCAAGGTACTCTTGGAAAGTATTTTCTGCCTCCTGCTGGTTGTGGAAGCATTTTCCCTGCAAAAAGTTGTCGAGATGCTTAAAGAAGTGTTAGTCGGTTGGCAAGAAAGAGGTCAGGTGAATATGGTAGATGAAGCAAAATTTTGTAGCCCGATTTCATCAACTTTTGAAGCGTTGGTTGTGTGACATGCGGTTGGGCATTGTCATGGAGAAGAATTGGGCCCGTTCTGTTGACCAGTGTCAGCTTCAGACATCACAGTTCTTGGTACATCTCATCAATTTGCTGAGCATAGTTCTCAGATGTAATGGTTTTGCTAGGATTCAGAAAGCTGTAGTGGATCAGACTGGTAGCAGAACACCAGTGACCATGACGTGTTTTTTTTTTGGTGAAAGTTTGGCTTTGGGAAGTGTTTTTGGAGCTTCTTCTCAGTCCAACCACTGAACCGGTCTTTGCTGGTCGTTGCTTAAGATCCACTTTTCATTGCACCACGTCATAATCTGATCAAGAAGTGGTTCATTGTTGTTGAGTAGGATAAGAGAAGACAACATTTCAAAACAATGATTTTTTTGATTTGCAATCAGCTCGTGAGGCACTCACTTATCAAGTTTTGTTCACCTTTCCAATTTGCAAAACTTCTTGAACCACCACTGCACTCTACATTCATTAGCAGTTCGTGGACTATGTGTGTTGTTGATGTTGTGAGTTGTGTCCACTGCTTTATGACTCATTTTGAACTTGAATAAAAAATCACTCAAATTTGCTTTTTGTCTAACATCATTTCTATAGTGTAAAATAAATATAAAGTAAATAGCAAGCAATAAGTTATTAGCAAAAAAAGCAATAAATGAGCATTAAAATGGTGTATAACATAATCACATTTATTTAAGAGAGCATTCCAATATTAAGTGGCAAAGTTCAATGATGCAAAACTGCAATTACTTTTGCATCAACTTAATAGTCTAAGCCACCTCTCTTCCAGACTGATTTTTTTTTTTTTTTGGCTGCATTGGTTCTTATTTGCAACAAGCGTGTTCTTTCGTTACAACGCACCGACTCTCTAGTTGTGTGGGTTCCAGAGCTCACGGGCTCAGTAGCTGCAGCACACACCTGCTGGCTCTTAGATCCCTGACTAGGGATCCAGCCCACACCCCCTACATTCCAAGGTAAATTCTTAAACACTGGACCACCAGGGAGGTCCCTGCCAGTTGTTTCTTAACATACTCCATTTACCCGCTGTCAGGACCCTGGCATGAAACAGATGGCATGTGACAAGATGTAACTGTGGTGAAGGAACCAACAAGGAATGATGAAACGTGTCAAGGCCAGTCCCGTGTCACAGTGGGCAAGGCAAGGGGGCAATCGCTGCAGTCCAGCATTAGCAATGACTGTAGGAGGCGTCCTCCTGACATGGGCCGAGGATTTGGGTAGAAGAACTTGGGGGCTGTCAAACCTCAGCTCAGCAGGTTTGTTGTCAGAAGTAAAGTTTCCCTAGTTGATCTATCCTTCTTAATCCTCCCGTTGGCTGAATCTAACAGGAATCCAGAAGGCCAGAAGGTCTGACTGATATTCTCTATAAAGATCAGCCTTCCAGGATAGACAAGGAAGAAAGTGGCTAAGGAGAGCTACAAAATATCCAATATGCTCCACTCCATCCATTTTTTACACAGTAAGGTGCTCTTTCAATAACACATTCATACTTTGTAAGTCCAAAATGTAAAATACTCATCACAGCTAGAAAGAAAGTCAAGCTTCTCATCATGTCTCATCTTTACATTTAAACCCCTCCCTGCGGCCAAATTTTCTCCCTCTCTCTCCCTCCTAGCTCCATTGACCCAGGACACAGCTGGTTCTGGCTGACCCAAAGTCTTCAAAATTCCTCTTCTTTCTGTGCAGAATGCTCACAGTCCTTTTGCAAACTACAAAGAAAGAAAAAGTAAGAGTCAATACTCTTGCAAACCATGGTGATTGGCTTCTGCGAGGAACAACAATCAGGATGAGGTAGGAAGAGGTCTTTCATTATTTTACATACAGTACTCAGTGAAGGATTGATGTTTACATATAGACCTGGGAGAAAGTTAGGGAGAGAAGCACACTCACTGAACAGAATTCAAGGCAGAGGGCAAAACAACTACCAAATGTTAAGTGAGAACAGGTTTGTTTTGCTTGAAAGAATGACGTGTCCTGAATGACTTGCCCAGTAGAGGGAGAGAGAACCAAGGATGAGAACGCAACGCAGAGAGTAGCTGGGGCCAGATCAGGTAGGGCTTTGCAGCCATTGTAGGGATGTAGAGGTTGTTGGCAGTTTTTAATGGGGGGTGGGGGAGTGGGGTGGAGGGTGGGGGGGTGGTTTATGACCTGATTTAAATTTTAAGCAGATTTTCTCACAGCAGTGTTGAGAATAGGCTAGCACTGAAGTCTTTATTAAATTTGTTACAATATTGCTTCTGTTTTCTGTTTTGGCTTTTTGGGCAAGAGGCATCTGAGATCTAGCTCCCTGACCAGGGATGGAACCTACATCTCTTGCTTTAGAAGGCAAAGTCTTACCCACTGGCCCACCAGAAAAGTCCCTGGTTATAGACTTTCTTTCTTTTTTATCTCAGCCTTGGTGATGCAAGAGTCCAGACAGATCAGCAGGGCTCTCAGACTACTAACCAAAGAAACAAATTTCCAGTTGCTGTATAGAGAAAATATTGTAATTATCAGCATTTTCAGGTTAAAGGGATTTTCCAAGGGAAACATGAAAGCTCTAAAAGTATGACTAGCATACTAGCAAGTACAGACTCAGAGAATAGCCTCAATTATTATTTGGTTGTATTGAAATGAAGTAGTGAATGCTTACAAGGTTTAGAATTCTTTTGATATATATTCCAGTGAGTTTCTTTGAAGTCAATTTTTCGGTCCTCTTTCTGAATCCCTGCCTGTGACGCATCCTCGGTATTTAAGTGCTTAAGGAGAAACTGGTGCGTATGTTGCCAAATTGGCATAATTGGTGGATATGATCATAAAAATCCAGAGAATACATTTATAAAAAAAAAATCACACAGATATTCTGAGAGCAAAAGGTTCTAACAATTTTCATCTAAGAAAGTTCTTAACAGCCTTTAGTGAAACATGTGTATGTACCTAAGTTTATTTATTTTTAAACCTTTCCATGGCTGCTTCCATTTTTAATATATTTTATACTTTTGATGTTATTGTGTATGTGTGTGTGCATGCTAACTCATTTCAGTCATGTCCAACTCTTTGTGACCCTAGGGACTGTAGCCTGCCAAGCTTCTTATGGGATTCTGGACTGGGTTGCCACACCCTCCTCCAGGGATCTTTCTGACTCAGAGTTCAAACCCACATCTCTTACATCTCCTGCATTGGCAGGCAGGTTCTTTACCACTAGTGCCACCCGAGAAACTCATTATTGTTTATATATCTGTATATTTTAATGTATTTCCTACTTTTGATGTTATTGTGTATAAATTTTTTAATGCATTTTCTACTTTTGGTATTATTGTACATAGAAAATGTTTTAACAATTAAAAAATTCGGTCCCATTTTTCAGAAAACTATAGTTTTAAAGCTACATATATAGTTTTTAAAGCTACATTATAGTTATATATGCATGGTTACACATGTACATAGAAATTATACACAAATATGTATATTTTGAAATAGTAAATGAATATTGTACCTATAAGAGTTAATGATTTTATTTTTATAACTGTAAATTACTTCAGAAATTATGCAGATAACATTTCAATTTTAATTATAGCCAAAAAACCTTCTGTGTAAATGAGTCTGAATTTAGTCCTATTGAAATGAAACTAATGATTCATCCTAACATATGTTTGTTACTTAAAATTACCCCAAGAGTTTTAGCCTACTATAACAATCACATAAGTCCAATAGTATTAAAATTACATATGGGACCATTAGTTAAATTTAAAATGAATGAATAATAAATACTTCCAATCATATTTCTTCACTATTTTATGAGCTTTTTTTTCTGAGAATATAATGAAAGCTAACTTGAAATTTTCAGTGTATGATTTTTTCCATTTAAAAAATGCATTTCTCTTCATTATGGAATTGATTCTGTTCCTCGTCTCTCACCCCTGTATGACAGAACTGTATTTAATTTATTGTTTACCACTGGTTAACGTCTTGAGACAGTGAAGGTATCTGTTTGACTCAAGATTTTTATCTATGGAGGTACATGTCAATTCTGTCTGGTAGAACAGAGAATTCCAAAGGCTATAGTTTACGGTCTTTTGAAATTCAACTAGCTTTCTATGTAAATCAGCAATCTTAGCTTTATATTACTTACTAATATTGAGCTGCTCAAATGCCCCTTGAACTAGGTATATGTGTGTGTGCATGTGCATTCCGGTAAAACCTTATTTATGAAGGCAGGTAGTGGGCCAGATTTGGTCCCTGCGTTATAGTTTGCCAACCTGGGCTATACAGTATTTCATTGCAGTGCAAAGGTTTTAGCAACCATGTGAAAATATTCAACCCACCTGCCCTCACCCTGCCCAGATTTTCTCCCCTGTTGGTAGGTATGTGGGATAATTTGGCCTCTTAGGTTCAGGAGCCCAGAATGCCTTCTTCAGGGGAAAGACACAGGATAGCTCTGGACCACCGATGCTTAAACACTAAATCTCCAGAACACCTTGCTGTTGGCTTCAGTGTTTTTTGACTCTTCTCTCCCCACTTTAGCCGTACTGAAGGTAGTGTCACCTGCCCTTAAGCTTGGAAGTATCTTTGAACCAGTTTTAACATCTTCTTGATTTTTTCATCAAATGAGTCCACTAGCAGATGAATAGAGAAAGAAGATATGGTATATATATGATGGAATATTACTCATTCATAGAAAAGAATGAATAATGCCATTTGTGGACTTAAAGACTACATACTAAGTAAAGTAAGACAAAGAAAGACAGATATATGATTTCACTTATACATGGAATCTAAAAATTGATACAAATGAATCTATATATAAAACAGAAATTGACCCACAGACATAGAAAACAAATTTATGATTACCGAACGGGAAAAGTGGTGGAGGAGGGAGATAAACTAGGAGTTTTGGATTAACATATACACACTATTATATATAAAATAACCAACAAGGACATACTGTATCCTAGTACAGGGAAATATACTCAATATTTTTAATACATATAAGGGAAAAGAATCTGGGGAAAAAGCTAGATATGTACGTATAACTAAATTACTTTGCTGTACACCAGAAACTAACACAGCATTGTGAATCAACTATACTTCAAAGAAAAAAAAAAGAAATTTTCAAATGAATTACATAAAACATATGTAATTATAATTACATGAGACTCAAGATTTTACCTATCTAAAATTATTCTGTGACTCTACAAAGAATATTACAACCTTTGAATTGGTAAAAAGATGCTAAGTAAAATGTATCATGCATCATCTCAACTCAAAGATAGCCACTTTTTTAAAAAAGATTTTTTTCCTCTTCTTCTGTTATGTAATGTGTTGAAAAGTGTACTACCAAAATTTACAACTACCTAGAACCTCAGAATGAGAACTTATTTGGAGAGAGGATCTTCATAGATGTAATTAAAGACCTTGAGATAAAATTATCTTGGATTTTGAGTGGGCCATACATCCAAAGGGGCTTCCCTGGTGGCTCAGATGGTAAAGAATCCACCTGCAATGCACAAGACCAGGTTCTATCCCTGGGTCGCAAAGATCCCCTGGAGAAGGGAATGGCTACCCACTCTGGTGTTCTTGCCTGGAAAATCCCATGAGCAGAGAAGCCTGGCAGGCTACAGTCTACAGGGTTGCAAAGAGCTGCAGAGGACTGAGTAACTAAGCATAGCATAGCCTACATCCAAAGAGCAGTTTCCTTTCAAGAAGAGACGAAGACACAGAGAACAGGGGAGAAGCCACATGAAGGCCGAGGCAGGGTGCGAACGGGCTGACCCAAGCCAGCAAAGCCAGAGCCGCGGATGCTGGAAGAGCAGAAACGACCTTCCTCTGGAACCTTCAGGGGGAGCGTGGTTCCGCCAAAACCTCGATTTTGGACTTCTGACCTCTGGAACAGTGAGGAAATTAATTTCTCTTGTTTTAAGCCTCTGATTTATCGGAATTTGTTACGGGGACTCTAGAAAACTAATACCTCCCATTTTGATTCTTTTTCTTCCTTTGATATGCATTTCACAGGCAAGCCTATGGGGCTTTCTTATCTGTTAAAAAAAAAAAAAATCCTCTGTACCTTAAGAGAACTACTTTCCACATTTAAAAATGACCTTTGCCTGTTTTCTTAAAGTAAAATATTATAGCCAAGTTTATAATGGTGAATTCACAGGTAATCATGAGTGGGTTTTTCTCTTTTTTAAAAATTAAATAATGTTTTCCCTAGTAGTATTAAAAGCTTTGTTTAATATTATTTTCAACCTCCATAAATTAATATCTCTTATAAAGGGACTTTAATTTCTTTAAATTTCTCCCTATTTTTGGAAATTCAAGTTTTTGAGTGATTTGATCTTTTAAGTAACATTGTGTACATCATGTCTCCCTATTTCCATAAAAGAAGTATTTAGAGAAGTGGAAAATGCCCAGTTAAAAAGTAGGAATACTATTTTTGTTTCATGATTCACAACGAAAATTTTTCCTTCAATGTTGTGGTCCTTTAATGGACCGGAACTTTGGGGGTACAGAGTCGACTGATAAGAAAGTGAAAGAATGAAGAAAAGAGGCTGAGCTGCATGAAGGGGACAGAGAGAGAGAGAGAGAGAGACACGGGGACCAGTGCTCTGATGGAACAAAGGCATTTATTTAACATATTGTGGGCATATATATACTCTCTTACAAGATAGCCCTTTTTAGCAGAGACTGGGATCAAAAATCTAACAAGTCATCCAGAAAGCCAGAGGCTAGAATCATTCTCAATAGAGGGGGTTGTAAAAGTTACTTTACATAACAGAAGGGAAGAGAGTTGTAAATGGCTGCTGTTCACTGTATGGAATTTCCATACGAATGAGATACATCAATTTCTATTATCCCCAAAAGCTGCGGCTTGCCAGCTCTCTGGCACCTGTATTCAGGTGCTGTTAAGGAACATAGAATTCATGCAAGACTGAAAACAGCACACAGGAAGCCTCCTGTTAAATGTATTCTGACACTTCAAAAATATCCAAGAGCATTCAATATTAGCATTTTAATTTCCAATTTATTTTATGAAAAAGAAAATTGTGTTACTTAAATATACACTTTAAAATTATTAGCAAATTTTAATCAATTCAAAACACTTATTAGCCACTAGTATAGGCTATTTTTCAAATTTATCAGCTTGTGTCCTTTGCCCATTTATGATTTGGGATTTGCAGAGGTCTGCTATGGCTGCCTTAACAGAGTATCAGACACCTGATAGATTACAGAGCAGAGATTATTGACCCATAGTTCTTGGAGGCTAGAAATCTGAGATCCAGGTGTTGATTGGTTTCATCCAGGTTGGTTCCTAAGGGCAGCAAGAAAGAGTCTATTCTAGGCCTGTCTCCTCGCAGCTGGGGGTTTGCTGGCAACCATGGCTTATAGTTGCATCAAACCAATCTGTGCCTACCCCTTCATAAGGCATTCTGCTCATATACACATCTGTTTCTGTGTCCAAATTTCCCCTTTTATAGAGACATTGGTACGATTAGATTAGTGCTACTGTTAGTTGCTCAGTCATGTTCAACTCTTTATGACCCCACAGACTGCAGCCTGCCAGGCTCCTCTGTCCATGGGATTTCCGAGGCAAGAATACAGGACTGAGTTGCCATTTCCTTCTCCACTACTAGATGAGGACCCACCCTAAGATCTTACATTTTAGCTTGATTATCTCTGTAAAGCTCAGTTCAGTTCCTTTGCTCAGTTGAGTCCGACTCTTTGCGACCCCATGAACCGCAGCATGCCAGGCCTCCCTGTCCATCACCAACTCCCACAGTCCACCCAAATCCATGTCCATTGAGTTGGTGATGCTATCTAACCATCTCATTCTCTGTTGTCCCCTTCTCCTCCTGCCTTCAGTCTTTCCAAGCATCAGGGTCTTTTCAAATGAGTCAGCTCTTCACATCAGGTGGCCAAAGAATTGGAGCTTCAGCTTCAGCATCAGTCCTTCCAGTGAACACCCAGGACTGATCTCCTTTAGGACGGACTGGTTGGATCTCCTTGCAGTCCAAGGGACTCTCAAGAGTCTTCTCCAACACCACAGTTCAAAACCATCAATTCTTTAGCGCTCAGCTTTCCTTATAGTCCAACTCTCACATCCACATATGACTACTGGAAAAACCATAGCCTTGAGTAGATGGGCTTTTGTTGACAAAGACCTCTGTAAAGACTCCATGACAAATAAAGCCATGTTCTGAGTTAGTAAGACTGAGGATTTCAATACATTTTTTTTTCACAGGGATACAGTTCAACTCAGAACAATGTCTCAGTGTTTTTCTTACCTGGGTCTCTTGAACTGCAGGTGGATTCTTTTACCATCTCAGCCACCAGGGAAGCCCCTTATAAATATTAAAGATATTAAATATCTACAACATTTTTACAGATATATTTTCCAGGCTTGTTGCTTGAGTTTTAATTTTCTTTATGACTGGTAATTGTTTTGCTTTTAATTTTGCCTCTGCTACCTTGTTTGTATGTGTTGTAAATATTGTATACAAACATACAATATTTATTTTATATTGTATAATGTTTCTACACTCAGAGATGTTTTACATTTTTGTGTGGTCAAATTCATTTATTTTGTCATCATTATATTGCTAATTGATCTTAAAAAGTCTTTATATAGAGATGAAAAGTAATCAACTTCTGTTCCCTACTTTTTAAATAAAATTTTGTATTTTTTAATTCAAAATTTACTCTTCTGCTCACCTGGAATTTCTTTGAGGCCCTTTTTAAAGATGGTTGTCCTGAGCATAGTTTCATATATAAAAACATGTACAAAGCAATTTATTTTGTACATATGCTATACAAAATCTTAATGGTCTTAAGTCAGAACTTTTGTTTTGCCCAGTGACAAATATAAGCATTTTTCCTTTATCTTAGGTTGTATTTTTCAATTTATATTTCAATTATTTTTATATAATGAGTCTTTAATGGGAGTCTTATATCTGTCACCAGATATAAGACACTGAATAGTATTTTTACGAGGTATCTCTCAAGACCTGAAATTCTGTCATTCTACCCAGTCAGCCTCATGTGAAATGAAAATGGTGCAGTTATTTGTAGCCAAATAAAGAAGGAAACTATTGCATATGAGAAAAGGGTGAAGTATGAGAGTAACAGCTGTTTTCAGAAAATATCTTTTTTCCTTTTATAGCCTCAGTTTCTTCAAATTTAAAATAAGTGGAGCTGTTTAAAATATTATAATTTGAGCAACTTTAGAGTACTAGTGGAAAATGGAGGGAAAAGGAGATGTTGGCGTCACTGAATACTTCAGTGGTCACGATGGAATGGTCAATGGAAAAATGAAATAGGTGGACAAGAGACGGCAAATCATCTTTCAGCAGTTTCAGGATTGAGTTCACATTTCAGCTATCTGAATTAATGATTGGTATTGTGTATTAGGTAGGCATATTTATTTATCATTGGCATATTTCTCTTACTGTGTGACATAGTTGGCTAAATATAAGCAAGGAAAAAAGGAAATTCAGGTTATGTCATGTCTGTCAGAAAAGTTATTAGCAGTTATGAAATTAAAAATTCATATTGCATAGATTCCCTCAAGTTACTGAAGGAGGATGCAAGAGATTAAAAGATAAGTTATTTTAGTTATAGATATATAAGTGATCTGTTTAAAAAGGATGTTCATTATATTCTTTGCCTTGCCGCCATTAAAAATACAATCCCACTTTAAGGAAAACCTTCTGAGTGTTATAGGAGCAGGATCTCAGGCTCACAGCTCTATCCCTGGATGTCTGGACCTCAGCATCCACAGCTGAATCCCTGGATGCCTGTCCTATGGCACCGCCTGAAGTGAAGTCAACACTCTGTTCTCCCCTCTGTGTTTCCCTCAGGAAAGAGGGAACCCCCTGGAAAGCCTTTAAAATAGAGTAAATACAAGCAAATGCAAGAAAGCTTGGTGCTTATAACTTGATAGCTTTTCTTCTCTCTCATTTTCATTTCCAGTTAGCTCTGAAATATTATTTCAGAAATTATTTTGCTTATTTTTCATCTGCTCATGTGAAGTGAGAGAGAGAAGACTGGGCAAACCAAGTAAAACCCATGTTTCTCCTTTGTATAGAGGACCTTTTCCTTAGTCATCATGAGATCCATTATTTCTTATGGCTGATGGGTTGGTGGTAAACTGCGATTTACTGCAGCAGTAAGAGCAAGAAATCGGCCATCCGGTTTCAGATACCCAAAATGGGATTTTTAAAACTTGAGTGAGAAAATCAGCTCGGATTCCACGGTGTATGAAAGTCACTGCTTTCCTATTGAGTCAAGGCATCGAATTTTATGCACCAGAAGTTATCATCAGAAAGTAAGTAAAATCAGTCTAAATGGGTCCAGGAAATGGAAACGAAGTTAAGTGTTGGAATTTCACCATTTGGGCTAAATGATGAGATGATGGTCCTGAGAAACCTATAGCTTGTTAAAGGTGGTTTGAGAAGCACCCTTTTCTATGTTTCTCTGGGGACCACAACCTCCAGGAGAAGCCCTCATCCGGAGTCCCTTCCACTTTGTGCAGGAGCTTAGAGGTATCGGTGAAATGTGGTTCCTCGAGGGAATCTGAGGAAAAGCTCCCGCTTTCCCTGGCTTGTGTGCGCCGTGAAAAGATAAGCCCGAGAAATCCGTGTCCCTCACTCCCACTCCCTAATAGGTGTGGAGGCACTTAGCGATGGCTGTTAAAGCAGAAGAGAACTGGTTGTTTAGTCGCTAAGTCGTGTCTGACTCTTGAGACCCCATGCGCTATAGCCGGTCAGGATCGTCCGGCCAAGGGATTTCCCAGGCAAGAATACTGGAGTGGGTTGCCATTTCCTTCTCCAGGGGATCTTCCCGACCCAGGGATTGAACGGGGGTCTCCCGCATTGTAGGCAGACTCCTTATCATCTGAGCCACCAGGGAAGTCAGAATGTGAAAGAACTTACAAAAGAACATTTACATTTTCAAAAACTATCAAAGGCTCTGAAAAAAGATAGGAGAGAAAGGATATAACTAATCATTATTCATGAGCTCCCTGATTCACCTCTATCAGACTTTCCACCTCTACAGTTTTCCATGCTTATATCTTAACTGCTTCTTGACATGATGTTTTAGTACCTCTCCACAGACATATTAGGAAAGTAACTCTTTTCCCCCCTGGCATGATTCATAGTAATTTTTTTTTTTAAACAAATCTTCAATTTGCAATTAATTTCTTAAAAAATAAGCAGTTTCACAGAATTTCCTTTCAGCTTCACAACTTGCCTTGGGTTGGCCAAAATTTTGTTCAGGTTTTTCCATAACATCTTACTGAAAAAACCCAAACAAACACTTTGGCTAACCCAGTAATTAGCAATGCCACATAGATGTTTTACCATTGCTGTCAAATCTAGAAAACCCTCTGTCAAGCTTCTGTCATATGTGTGGTTTATCATTTTGGGACATTTCAGGTCTCCTAAATACTTTTTAAACTGACTGAAGTAGTCCTAGAAACCTTTCAAGACTGCTAGCAATAATTTAACTTACAGAGAAATGACTGCAAACTGCAAAAATAGATTACTCTAAATTTAGACACTATGTATTTACTGCTAAATTCCCTGTAGGCTGGTTCCAAAACTTCCCATGGCTATGGAAACAGCCAGTGGTCTTCACCAGTTGTAGTTAATATGTATTAATATTGCAAATTCCATTAAAATGTATCACCCTGGGAGTAGATTCTAGAGCCCCAGAAGGGACCTGTGCAGGTAAGCAATTCCAGAGGCTTAAGTGTCATGATTTTTGACAGTCTCCCCAGGTCTGGCTTGAAGGGGATCCCTCAGATTTGCAGAGAAGCAAGGGAAGAGGTAGATCTGAGAAAGCTGAAAGACCCAAAAGAAAACATGTAAGTTTAAAATGCTTTCAGTGTATTATCATGTACCATTGTTATCATATTAAAGTAAATTTACTATTTTCTGCTTTTTACCTCCACCACCCTCCCATTCCCAGCTACACAGGAGGTCGAGGTTCAGGTAAACATTACATCTGTTCATCAGAAATAAAGAAGCTGTGTTTTCATTGTGATCCTGAATATATCATGGATAAACATAGGACATTATTACATGTGGTTTTCAAGCTACTATTTAATTATTTTTAATACAATCATAATATTTAATTACACTATCCAACATTTAAAAATTTTCATTATTGTATTTGTTTCTTATTAGGTCTATAGGAGAGAAGCTTTAAATTGCTCAATCAGAATTTCTTAATATTATTCTAAAGTCAACATCAAGGACTAGCACCAAATAACACACCAGGAGTGTGACAGATGATGGACCTATAAGTTTCCAGGTGAAGAAATTCCAATAGTCCACTCTCCTTTGCAGCTATTTATGCCATTATTTTTTTTCCAGCTGCAGCATGTGGGGATTTCAGTTCCATAACCGGGGATAAGCCTCATTCCCCCCATGTTTGGAGCACAGAGTCTTCACTATTGGATTTGCCGGGAAGTCCCTGCCATCGTTTTTCTAAACGCAAGCATGCTTTCAGGCATAAATTCATAATGTAGATTGGGTTGTGTTTCCAACTTCTCTCCTTGCCACTCTGAACTTATTTGTGTCTGTGGACTTGACATGTAGTTAGAATCCAAAATGCAAAGCTGAGCAAGTAAAATCACATTCAGAATCCTCAGAAGGCTTCAAGTTGGGTCGCTGACTCAACACAGTCTCTTGGCTGCTACAGATGGGAGAGAAGCCGAGGATGTGTATTCTTCTTTATTGAGCATCTACTCCCCACAAAGAGGATAGAATTGCAAGTACTTTTGTTCTCTTTGGGCAGAGTATGATGTTCATGTAAGGCTTTCTAGGTAGGTATTATGTAGATTGACATGTGAGCTGTTAGGGCGTAAGAGAGTAGGTGATATATTTCGAAAGCGTGGGGGGTGAGAACATGGCACGTTATCAGTGTAGAAAGAAAACTTAGACCCTGGGGTAGACGTTGGATTTGGAGTCAAAGAGTGGGGACCAATATCAGGAGTGGATATTTTACGGGAGTATGTCTGGAGTGGCAGCTAGAAAGTCAGTTTTTCTTTTCCTTGGGAACTTAAATACTCAGGTACTTAAGGAGAAAACAGAGTAACAGTTCTGTCTTGCCACTTGGTTACCAGAATCTTCCTTTACCTTTACTTTGAAATCCAGCAGTTTTACCTGGAGAGAGTAAAAAGGGAATGGTTAGAATTTTTTTCCCCCATAAACGCTAATTTCCCTTGATCTTGGTGATTTACATAGCTTGTATAGCATTTAGACAAGCTAACATTTTGCAGAAATGAAACATAAAAGCATTTGCCAAAGCCTATCTTGGGCTAGGCATTTTCACTTATGTTATCTTGTAATTCTCACAGATAATATGTGAAATTATTATCAGCATTTATGGATCAGAAAGGAAGCTTAACCAGCTTGGGCAGGAGGTTAAATAAGCTCATAAGAAGATAGTCAGAATTTGAACACAGATCATCTGTATTTACCAATCTAACAATGAAAAATGTAAATTTTGAACGAAGTTGAATTTAGGCCAATACCATAAAGCAAGTCCCTAATATTTAATTTTTTGGTATTTTAAATGTACATGCTATGAACTGCAAAGTATACATTGACAGTTTAATAATTTTCATTTTGACCACACAACCTCATATTCAAAAGAAATCTTAACTAGGGGAAAAATGCATTACATATACAAGGCTGAGTCCAAGATTTCCAATTATTTTCATGTGGTCTGCACTCTGTCTTCAGAACAATCAATTAGATGCCTGCCTCCTGGTGTGAATGTGTGACTACGAATTAGGAATGAGGAACATATCCACATCATCAGAATATAGATCAAAACCATTCCCCAGGTTGGTTTGTTCCCTAAATGTTCCATTTAGGGAACGGCTATAACCTGGGAAACATTACCTGTGCTCATGGTAACGATGACAAAAACCTAGAATCACATTTGGAAAACAGTAGTTTATAAATTTGGAGATATTTCAGAGTTAGTCTAAGGTTCTCAGGCAAATGATCTAATATTTAAATACATATATTAAGGCGTTCTCAGGAGATGTATGCCATGGTGGCCTACTTTTTTAATCAATAGGGAACTGGAATTATACCTTTCAAATAGGAGAAATGGAAGGCTTTTTAAATCTCCAAAATTAATTAATTGACTTTTGGCTGCGCTGGGTCTTCCCTGCTGCACGTGGGCTGTCTCTGGCTGCGGTGAGCAGGGCCCCTCTTCACTGTGGTGTGTGGACGTCTCGTGGTGGTCTCTGTCGTGGCAGAGCCCAGGCTCCAGCACTCGGGCTCAGTACTTGTGGCACACGTGCTTAGTTGCTCCCTGGTACATGGGACCTTCCTGGACTTGGGACTGTGTATCCTGCACTGGCAGGCAGATTCTTAACCACTGGGCCACCAGGGAAGTCTGAGAAATGTAAAACTTTTAATAGAATTCAGTGACCTGGTGTATATAAAGTATCTGGCCTCATGCCTGGTATGCAGTTGTCACAATAGAATGTTTCCCTCTAGTTTAACAGATGGGGAAAGCAAGGGTTAAAGGAAACAGCTGAAACAAAAGCAATTATAGAATTCCTTTAGCTGAGACTCTAAGTAGACTTCTGTTCAAATGAAGATGATTGCTTCAAGTTCAGACATATCATGAAGGCTTCCCTGGTGGCTCAGATGGTAAAGAATCTGCCTGCAATGCAGAAAACCCGGATTCGATCCCTGGGTTAGGGAGATCCCCTGAAGAAGGAAATGGCTACCCACTCCAATATTCTTGCCTGGAGAATCTCATGGAAGAGGAGCCTGGAGGGCTATCAGAGAATTCTATTTGGATGATGATTATTTAGAATTCAGATATATCTTGCATTTACTATTTGACTTAATCATTAAAGACTTAAAAAATATTAGCCATAACCATCTAAGACCTACTTAATATTTTGCTGTCTCCTTATGTTTATTTCTTTTTACATGCCCCTGATTTAAAAGGTGATCAAGTTTAAAGGGCTTTCTTTCAACTTTTCACTACCTTCTTTCAAGCTACACAAAGTCAGTAAAGACAATGAATATAAATTGGTTTGACTGTTATACAGTATTTCCCTGATTGTGTTTCTTCATCTGCAGTATAAGAGATATTACCACTTTATGCTGATTATTCAACACAGTCAGTTGAAGCACACATTCTCTCAATACCTGCTGTTGACGCTTTGGACTGATTCAGAAATACAGTGCAAAGTACTTTTGAAATACACTGTATTCTTCCAATAAATACTGCTTTAACAAAAAACTGCTGATGGTCATGCCAGCTGGGTTGAATAAAAGTAACCTCTGGCCTGGCCACAGATGATGGAATCAGGAATTATAGCACCTGATTCAAACATGTCCAGTCTCCTCAGCGCTCTGCGGTGACCTGAGTGGGAAGGGAATCCAAATAAGAGGAGGCTTCCCTGGTGGCTCAGATGGTAAAGAATCTGCCTGCAGTGCGGGAGTCCTGGGTTCGATCCCTGGCTTGGGAAGATCCCCTGGTGGAGGGCACGACAACCCACTCCAGTTTCCTTGCCTGGAGAATCCCCATGGACAGAGGAACTTGGCGGGCTACAGTCTATGGGGTCACAAAGAGTCGCACACAATTGAGTGACTAAGCACAGCACACGTGTAAACATACGGCTGAGTCACTGCTGTAAAGCAGAAACTAGCACAACACTGTAAAGCAACTATATCCCCCCCCAATTTTTTTTTGAAAAGAGACACTGCCTTGAACTCTCTTGTAATAAACATCTCACGCCAAAGGCACCTTTGTTTGTTCTCTTCCTCTCAGCCCTTTTGTATTTTACAGAGAAAAAGCAATCTATTCAGATATTCTGAGTCCAGACAACTAACAAAACAGAGCTCCAAGGACTTCTCTGGTGGTTCAGAGGCTAAGATGCCTTGCTCCCAAGGCAGCAGCCTATGTTGGATCCCTGGCTGGGGAACTAGATCCCGTATGCTGCAACTAATGATTCTGCAAGCCACAGCGAAGATAAAAGATCTCGCGTGCTGCGAATAAGACCAAGCGCAACCACAATAACCCCACAAACAAAAAAGGGGGGAAAAAAAGCAAATATTGATATTCTATTGAAAATTTATTTTAAAAATCTGAGTTCCATAGTGTGTCAAATATGCTAGATTGCTTACTCAAAGGACCACCTCTCCCTTTCTATGTTCTTAAGGACATTTTTGGCCAAAGATGAAAATGCCAGCTACTCATTCTGTCTGTGAGGTGGTGGTGGCGAGACATCTTGGTTCATTGCAGCCACAGCTTGGTTTGGAAACTGAAGGGAAGGATTTTCACCTGTAATAACAGAAATATTGAATACATACTCCTTTCCTTGGATTCAGAGGCTTTGTTGGCTGTCTCGATTCTTGGGATGGCAGTTGCCATCTTCTGACCACAAGAGCCAGAGAAACGATAAGCCAGCATCCCAAGTATCCTAGAAACGGAAAATAAAAACTGCCTCAGCATTGTAGATACAGAGCTCTTGCAACAACACCAAAACTTCTTACTACAGATTTTTGTTGTATAAGAAAACAGTGTCACTTGATGGAAGCCCAATGAGTTAGGTCTATTGTTCTTTGGCTCAAAGGTGTCCTGACTGCTACAACCCTGTGACTCTGTAGGAGAAAACACACTCAGCTTGAATCCGGTGCTTTGACAAGCAGCTATTCCAGGCAGTGCAATGGTGTAGGACACATAGAAAGATGGGAGGGAAAGTTGGATTCCGAGTTGCATTAACTTTTCACAGTTAAAATCAGGGTTCTGGCTAATCAAATAGGACATGTTTCACTGAAGCAGGGACTTTTAGAAGGCTGAAGGGAGGCTTTAAGCTTGGAAAACTTGGTACAGCAGAACATTTCTAACCATTTCCTTGCCACATTAACTCCTCCTGACATCTTTCTTTGTTTACAGTAATGATGGTCTTTCCAATTATAAGAGATAGAAGCAACTAGAGTTGGGGTTTTTTCTTAACCTTAATATCACTATGAAAATCCATACTCAGAAGGAGCGGAAATAAGACCAAGGATGAGTGTACAAGTCATCAGAGTATTGACAGAAGGTAGAAGAGATGAAAGGGTCTTTGTTTTAGGGATATTTTGTCCAGGAGATGAGAGCATGTACTTGGAGAACACTTTGTTTTTTTGCATCCATCGGGAATGCACATTAATGCACAATCATGGACGTCTCTCAAGAGATTTAACAGCGTGCTGTTTTAAATGATGCACGATCATACTAATACCTGGTTCATAATGACAGCTGTGAGGAGTCAGCATTTGGCATAATTTAGGCAGAGAAATTCAGTATTTGGGGAGAAAGAATTTATGTAATGTATCTATCACCTGGCTGGTGTTAGAGCTCACATTATATTTCCTACATACTGTGTCCTCCCTGTTAATAGCCAGAAGGAGAGGCTCAAAAGAAGCCCCAGGAAGGGTCAGAGGACCTCTTGTCCTTCCTCCACTGGTGGGAGAGGCTGTAACCAAAAGGAGATGTTGATTATAACGGTCAGAGCTGGGAGACACAGGGATGAACTGTGCAAGATGTACTTGTGGTTCTCCAGCTTCAGGAAATTATAACACCACAGACATTTGGTCATGGCTTAGAAAGTATAAGGTGAAATGTAAAAGTATTCCCTGAGATTTTATTTGATCTCTATAACCAAGGAAATCGCACCGCTAAAAGAGATGGGAGCTGTGCTTCCTTCATACCAACAAGTATCAACAGTGTAGTGCAAACATCCTGGGAGCAAGTATTGGGTTCCCCTTGTACTTGTCATGTGATTTGGGGCCTCAGTCTCTTTCAAAGAAATGTAAAGTGGGGGTAAAAGCACTACTCCAAAGGGTTGTTGTGAGAATAAAGAGAACACATAAATATTTTGGAAATTGTAAATATTTTCTGGAAATTGCAAATATTAAATTTTATTTCTAAGACAAGGATACTTTGTCTCCTTTGTTATAAGAAGACTGGAGACAACTAGAAAATGAGAAAATACCCTTTGACCCAGGCTCCACTGTACTCTGTCTTCTTAGAAAGCTGAACAACCTATAAAGGCACATGATTGCTATCTAGAGAAGGGACATTTTGTTTTCACACATTGACCCCAGGGGTCCACTGGAGACTTTTGGTATCAAGTGGTAGATGATTGTAACTGAATTTATCTCACCCTGGTTGGGGTTAATGGTTTATATATTTTTTCCCATAGTGATGTCCCAAATTCAAGATCATACACTTGGAAAATATATTTAGGAATTGAAAAAAATCAAGCTGGTTGTTCCCTAACCCATGAAGCAAATGGTATTGGACTGAGTTTTGATATTGATGACCAGGAGGAAGCTATTAATATGAGTAATCCTCCTATCTACTAAATTTATGAAACAGAATGACATTCCATCTCTAGGAAAATACCTCTGAGTTCAGTCACCACCAAAGAGAGTAATTCCATTAGCTTTTATTTCTCCAATTTGGTCTGGGTTAAGTACATTGAGTCCTAAAATATTACCTCTGCTTAACAAAAATTTGACATATGTTGGGGCTTCCCTGATGGTTCAGGGGTGAAGAATCCACCTGCAAATGCAGGAGACGCGGGTTTAATCCCTGATCCCAGAAGATCCCACGTGCCATGGAACAGCTAAGCCCGTGTGTCACAACTACTGAGCCCAGATGCCCTGGAGCCTGTGCTCTGCAACAAGAAAAGCCACCGCAATGAGAAGCCCATACTCACTGGAACTAGAGAGTAGCCCCTGCTCACTATAACTAAAGAAAATTCTGCACAGCAACACAGACCCAGCACAGTCAAAAACAGATATATCAATAAATATATTTTAAAATTGACATATGTTTAATTCTTTGTGAAAGTGTTTTCAGATTTTATGAAAGTGTTTCACTTTGTGAAAGTGTTTTCAGAAAAGTGTTTTCTTTTTAAGAGCATACTAAATCCACACGTGTACACGCCAGGGGAAGATTTCTCTAAGTTTGTCATCAAGCATATGGAGCCCACAGTATTTCATCTCTCTGTCAATGTAGTTATGCCATAGTACTTGGCCCAAGAGAATAGAAAATTGTAGGTATCACAAATTTTTTTGAATGAGTGATTGATGTTAGATATGAAACCCATGGGAATGTATATCTTAATGAAGTTATCATCAGTCTAACAATATGAGGTGAATTATAATCCCCTCCAAGGTTAAGGGTAGCTCTTACTCCTTTTAATTTAGTGTAGAATTTAACTGACCTCTTGTTTTGGAAGTATCTTATTTTTCCTTCTAGCTATTCTTTGCTATTTAGTAATTTATTTTGGCTATTCGATCATACTCCCCTTTGTGTGCTTCATAGAGCCTTTGATGAATTTAAGTTGGCCTTTTTGAGCTGCCCTTCCAGTTAGTCACTTTGATACTACTGATTTGGGGAGGTCTGGCGTCTCTAATAGAGCAGAATTCTCAGGTGGCAAAACCTCTAAGGTGGACGTTTAGATGTGGCCCCTGAAGTTTAGACACACAATTATGTATCTTGCCACAGAATATCGCTCTTCTTGTGAGAAAGAATATTTGATTTTGCACACACTTCTAGAGAAAAAGTCTCTAGAAAAACAAATAACCTTGAGACATGAATGATGATATGGCTTGGCTTTTATCCACTGTGCAATCCACTAAGCCACGTGGTGGGATACACCAAGGTGAAGTCCACCATGAAATGAAAGGGATCTGTTTGAGATCACATTTCTGGGTGCTCTATGTGAACAAATCCTTCCTACGTTCACTGACTCTATGTGGGTCCTCTGCCATTACCCTTCACTCAACCTATGCCTATGGCTTCATAGCAAATCCTCTCTGTTCCACTTAAAGAGGATGAAGTCTTAGGAGATGTTTATAGGGAGTTCTGTGGAGTAAGAAAGTATGGCCTTGAAGTGGATTGCTTCAGCATGAAAGCACTTATAAGAGCGAACTTCACATATAGTTGAGTGAAGAAATTCTCCCAGCAGCAGAACTTCAAGTAGGACATTTCACAGATTGTTATGTCTGGAAGGATGTCTAGATTAAGAATTGAATTTACCTTGATTTGGAGATAGTGGTAGACATTTGGTTAAATTGTCAAAGATTGGAAGAAGTATAATTGGAGAATTTGTGTCCTAGGGTTTTGGATAAGGATGTGTGGATAAATATTTTAAGAGAGAGACCAGAACCTAGTTATCTTCCCAGAAAAGAACAGGGACTATATTTAGCATGTGTGAGTGCTCAGTCATGACTGATCTTTTGTGACCCCAGAGACTGTAGCCCACCAGGCTCCTCTGTCCATGGAATTTTCCAGACAGAGATATTGGAGTGGGTTGCCATTCCTTCCCCAAGGGCTCTTCTTGACCCAGGGATCAAACTCATGTCCTCTGCATCTCCTGCTTTGGCAGGTGGATTCTTTACCACTGAGCCACCTGAGAAGCTCAACTATGTTTAGATCTAGTAGCTTATTTTCTCCTTTATCTAGAGCTTATTTTCTCATTCTGAAGGTAATTATGACTACAGTCATTTCTGAAGACAAAATTTGCCTACATCAACAATCTTTGAGGCTATTCACTATACTCTATTAGAAAACAGTTAGCCACTGATAACATGTTGATTGCATCAGGTCTCTTTTAGGATGAATTTGACAATTATCTACACTCACTTGAAAACACTATTTGGAATCTAAATTTGTTTCTTATGGCTAACTTCCTTTTGTCTATGCCATGAATTTGTAGAATACCTCATGTACCACCAAGTTCTTTCAACAATGTTACTTCTGTCCTTGGCACTAAATTCCTAGAAATAAAAGGACATGAAAAGAACTACTCATGTTCACACCATGCATAAATATTTGGCCTTATATAATGATAACTTGATCTATTGAAAACTCATTCACAGTGAAAGAGCTGGAGGTCTTCTTTATCTTTTGTCATGTAAGACATGCTGCCTCTGCCATAACTAAAGACATCGGTCTAAGAACTGAGTTGTAGTAGGTGTGGTGCTTTTTACATCTTACCCGATGTCTTAGTTTCAAGATATTCTTCTAAACTCTGCATCATAAGTATGAGGTGGATAATATCTAAAGGAAGACACACATATTCATATTTCATGTAAAAGATAAAAATGGTTCTACTGAATTGTAAACTGTGGCTGGTAACTTGCAATCTTGGACATCTCAAGTCATTATAAGAATAGTCAAAAGTATCATCCCTATGTTGGCAGGGGCAATAATTCTGCTACCACACAATGGAACTTGGAAAATTTTCGACAAACTAAGGGGCTTTGGGGGTCCCTCTTTTTATTTTCTGTTGAATGTTGTTGAGAAAATATGACATCTCTAAACCTTTTAGAAAATATGGTTCAGATTAGTCTGTGAGACAAGGATCCCAGGTCAACTGAGGAACCATCTAAAGGCAAAGGAAAGAAAATGAAAGGCTGGTACTAAAAATGTCCTATGGAAAGTTGCATAAGTAAGGTATTGTCTAAAATATTAGAAAGTAAATGGTTGTTATTAGAGAGAGTATATTGTGATATTAGAAATTAGCTTCAAAGTGATTTCAAGATATCATCTTTGGTTGCAAAATTAAGCCAAAGTTTTCATTGCTACTCAGTTGGGAAGGGAATGAGCATGATTTGCATTGGATGTGAACTGGCTGATTATAATAAACACAGCTGAAAATATAATAACTTAAATTTTAAAATACAGTAGAAGGAATCAACAGTAGATTAGATGATATAGAAGAACTCTACCTATCAGAGAGCTGGTAGGTAGAGTTGTGGAAATCACCCAAGCTGAACAGAAAAAAAAGAGAAAAGAATTTCTTAAAGATTAAGATAGTTTAGAGACATCTGGGACAGTATCAATCATACTAACATTCACTTTACAGGGATTCCAGGAGGAGAAATGACAGAGAAAGGGATAGAGGACACATCTGAAGACATAAGAGCTGAAAACTTCCCTAACCTGAGAAAGGAAACAGATCTCCAGGCCCAGGACACATAGAGAGTCCCAAACAGGATCAACCCAAAGAGAACCTTATCAAGACACACTGCAGTTAAAATGCCCAGAATTAAAGATAAATAGAAAACATAAATACAGCAAGGGAAAAACAATAACTTAAAAGTAACTCAAATGAACTGACTTTTCAGCAGAAATTCTGCAGGTTAAAACAAAGTGGCAAGATATTTTTAAGTGAGGAAGGGAAAGAACCCGCAAAAAAGAATACTTCACCCAGCCAAGATAGCATTCAGATTTTAAGGAGAGATTAAGAGTTTCACAGACTAGCAAAAGCAAAAAGAGGCCAGCCTCACTAAATTGGCTTTAAAGAAATGTTAAAGAGATGTATCAAAGCAGAAAAGAAAAGGCTACAACTAGAAATATGAAAATTTAAAAAAGGAAAATCTTATTGAAAAGCATGAAAATGTAGTAAATGTAGTTGGTCAACCTCTTATAAAACTAGTAAGAAGTTTAAAAAGAAGCTAGTAGGATCATCTATAACACAGTAAGTAGTTAAGAGATACACAAAATAAACATGTAAAATATGATGTCAAAATTATTAAGCTGTGATGGGGGGGCAAAAATGCAAGGTTATTAGAATGCATTTCTAACAAGCTTAGATAACACCAAATTAAATGAATAAATAAGTACCTTGTTATATATGAATGTCATAATAACCACAAACCAAAAATCTATAACAGACACATAGAAAAAAATAATTCAAACATAACGCTAAATATAGTCATTAAATTCAAACAAAAACTTCAAAAGAAAGGAGCAAAAAATAACTACAAAACAAACCCCAAACAATGGAAAAAATGGCAATAAAACACATGTATCAAGATTTGTTTTAAATGTAAATGAACTAAGTATCAATTCAAAGACACAGAATTGCTGAATGGATAAAAACAAAACCCATATATATACTGCATACAAGAGACTTATTTCAGTTTCAAAGACACACACAGACTGAAAATGAGTGGATGGGAAAAGTATCTTATGAAAATGGAAACAGAAAGCTGGAATAGTAATGTTTCTATCAGGCAAAATAGAACTTAAAACAAAGACTGTAGCAAGAGACAAAGAAGGACATTACATAATGATAATGAGATCAATTCAAGAAGATAGAACAAGTGTATATACATATACAAAGCAAATATTAATAGACTACACAAGCAAATATTAATAGACTACACAAAGCAAATATTAATAGACATAAAGGGAGAAACTGACAGTAACATAACAGTTCTGTTTGTTTTAGTTTCGAAGTAGTGTCCAACTCTTTTGCAACGCCATGGACTGTAGCTCGCAAGGCTCCTCTGTCCATGGGATTTCCTAAGCAAGTTTACTGGAGTGGGGTGCCATTTCCTTCTCCAGGGATCTTCCTAATCCAAGGACTGAACCTGGGTCTCCTGTTTGGCAGACAGATTCTCTGAGCCACCTGTTAAGTCCAACATAATAGTAGTAGGTAATTTTAACATCCCACTTACATCAAAGGACAGATTATCCAGACAGAAAATCAATAGATAAACACTGGTCCTAAATGACACATTAGACCAGATGGACTTCATACATACAGTTGATCCTTGAATGACATGAGTTTGAACTACTTAGGTTCACTTATCTGTGGATATTTTTCAATAGTAAATACTACAGTACTACACGGTTCATGGTTGGTAGAATCTATAGGGTAAAGGACTGTGGATACAGAGGTCTTGCTATAATTATACACAAGTTAACCCTAAAGATGCTCAAGCGTCAGCAGTGTTTACAACATTCCAGCCAAAGGCAATGGAAAATATATTCTTTTTGAGGGTATTTGGGACATTCTACAGGATAGATCACAAGTTTAGGCCACAAAACAAGCCTCAACACATTTAAAGACACTGAAGTCATATCAAGCATTTTTTCTGACCACAATGGCATAAGACTAGAAATCAACTACAAGAAAAAGACAAACAAACTTGCAAAACAAAAGAGAAGACTAAACAATATGGTACACTGAAAAAATCAAAGAGGAAATTTAAAAACACCTGCATGCATGCATGCTACGTCACTTTAGTCTTGTTTGACTCTTTGTGACCTACAAACTGTAGCCTGCCAAGCTCCTCTGTCCATGAGATTCTCCAGGCAAGAACAGTGGAGTGGATTGGCATGCCCTCCTTCAGGGGATCTTCCTGACCCAGGGATCGAACCCACGTCTCTTATGTCTCCTGCATTAGCAGGTGGGTTCTTTACCACTAGAACCATCTGGGAATGGGAAAACAGCAATCAAAAATCTATGGGATGCTATTGTACAAAAGCAGTTCTAAAAGGAAAGTTTATAGTGATACAAGCACACCTCAGGAAATTTTTTAAAATCCTGTATAAACAATCTAATATTATATCCAAAGGAATGAAGAAAAGAAGAAAAAAATAAGGTCTAAAATTAGTAGAGACCCTAAAAGGATCAGAGCTGAAATAAATGAGACTAAAACACAATAGAAAATATTGGAGTTGGTCCTTTGAAAAGATAAACAAAATCTATTATTCTTTAGCCAGAACTTCCCAGGTGGCACTAGTGGTAAGGAACCTGCCTGCCAATGCAGGAGACGTAAGAGATGCAGGTTCAATCTCTGGGTCAGGAAGATCCCCTGGAGAAGAAAATGGCAACCTACTCTAATATTCTTGAGAATATTAGAGAATCCCATGGACAGAGGAGCTTGGTGGGAATGGCCTATAGGATCACAAAGAGTCAAACATGATTGAAGCAACTTAGCATACATTAACAAAAAAGAGATGGCTCAAATAAATAAAGCCATAAATGTAAGAGGAGAATTTTTACCAACCTCAGAGAAATACAAAAAGCACAAGAGATTACTATGGGCAAGAATACACCAGTAAATGGACAATCTAGAAGAAATGGATAAATTCCTAGGCACATACAATCTCTCAAAGCTGAACTAGAAAGAAATAGAAGTAGAAATAAGAACAGACTAATTATCATTCTGAAATTGAATCACTAATGTAACTACTCCCAAGAAACAAAACTCCAGGACCAGATGCTTCACAGATAAATTCTACCAAGCTTTTAAGGAAGAGATAGCACCTATCCTCTCAAACTATTTCAAAAAGTGAAATAACTTTTTCTCTCAAACTCAAACTCATTCAACAGGGCCAGCATTACCATGATATCAAAAGTAGACAAACTTTTGGCTATTATGAATAAGGCTCCTATGATCATTCATGCTTTTGAGTGGCCATATATTTTTATTTCTTTTTGGCATATACCTGGTGGTAAAATCGGCTTCCCTGATAGCTCAGTTGGTAAAGAATCCACCTGTAATCCAGGAGACCCTGGTTAGATTCCTGGATCGGGAAGATCCCCTGGAGAAGGGATAGGCTACCCACTCCAGTATTCTAGCCTGGAGAATTTCATGGACTGTATAGTCCATGGGTCTCAAAGAGTCAGACATGACTGAGGGACTTTCACTTTGATAGTAGAATTGCCAGGTCATACAGCTACTCTATGTTAAACTGTTTGAGGAAGTGCCAGATGTTTCTAAAGTGGCTGTACCACTTTACAGTCCCCCCAGTGGTGGTTGAACTTTCCAGTTATTTGGATGAGCAAATCATACAATTCTTTGCTTTTAAATACGGTAAACATACTATGCATAAAAAAAGAGAAAAAAGGTAAATATTGGCTGTCTTTGAGTATTGGGCTTATAATCCTAAATTTCTTTTTCTATCTTCATTTCTTTGTTTTGGCTTCTCTGTATTTTAATGCAATCAATATAGATTTTCTAGTAATAAATATATCATTGAATTAAAAAGTATAAATTAAACAAATTTGTTATACTCCAAATATACCACTTTTCTTTTGGTATTTTCAAAGGTTAGAGTTCTTTCACACATTTCTGAAAAAATAATTTCCTTTTTGCTTGAAAGAGAAGCAAAGGACCCTTATTCAGAGGAAAGTCAAGCATGCTATACTTTATTTTCACTTGCAGATCCCATCTTCACAATAAATTAATTTCTCCCATATTTTAGTCTAAATTGAAATTGATATCAGCAAAGGGAAAAATAAACCTGAATGCAAAATGTAGTCTATTAAATTATGTCAGAGGTGTTTTTCTCAGGTATTTAATATCCTTTTCTTGAGAGTGAAATATGGGCAAAGCAGTTATCTAGTCACCAGGAAGGAGATAAGGATAAAGAAGACATTCTCTGTTGTGAAGGAATTTCTCAATGTCATGAATCATGATTGATTAATTACATAGCTCATGAGAACTTCACAAGGGTTATTGTTTCTGAGCTGTGGAAAGTGAAAGTACAGATAATTTCTTTCTTTCTAGAGAAGCAATCAATGACCAACACTTTTCATTTTCTCTGTTGTAGGAAATTTTTGTTTTCAACTTGAGTTATTTATTTCTATAGACAATGAATAGTGATTCTTAGAATCCGAGTCTTTATTACGTTCTCTAATGTTTGTAAACACCTTCCAGAAAAATAGCTGGAAATAAAGAGATATGCTTGATACCCTAAAGGAAGTGTCAGTCCATTAAATGGTAAACTGACTCTGGAAGGTGATTACTTGGTGTAAATTGATGACCTGGTGGACAAGCCATTAATCATAGAACAGCAAGATAGAATAATAACACACCAATTAAGAATATACACTTCAAGAGTGATTATCTCAGAGTGATAGGATTCTGGACTTTTATCATTTCTATTCTTTAAAATCTAGATGTTCAGGCTAAAATATATTAATTCTATTAAAATATGTATTTTATATATAAATCAGACTTAGATTTCAAAGACCAAAGTCAATATATCTTTCCACTTCTGTCCCAGGCATCAAGGAAAAGAGAGAGATATAAATTCTGAATTCAAATAAATCCAGGAGACTTCTATAGTCTTCTTATCCTGATATGATGGTAGAGGGCTGGTGATTTACATGATTTACCAGTGTTATTGCAGTTTCTTTCTGTGAGAAGCAAGGCAATCTTCTCTCTGGAATCCTAGAAAGCCTCAAGAAGTTGATGTCACCTGCAATGTAGAGTATGAGAGTGTTTGGGGAGCTGACTATAATAGAATTGCTATACCTTTGTTTATTGCTAAACAAACATAGAAAGCCATCTCTCCATAACACCCTCCTCCCCAATGTAAATCTAGCTATAAAGAGGTAAAGACATAGGAGGACCATGAACAAAATTGTATATAGAGAGATTCAGTTCAGTTCAGTCGCTCTTTGCGACACCCTGGATAGGCAAGGATATGTCTATGGGGTGGTGAAAAACCTCACTCAACGTTCACTAAAACAGTTTTAAACTTCCTATGATGATACTGACAGACGCTTCTCTGGAAAAATCAACCGAAAAAGGAAGAATGTATCCATATTTACAGGGGAACTTAGAGAAAAGTCAGCTGTTCAACCTATCATCCTGGAAGCTGTCCAGTCCTCGAGCCCGTCGACTGGCACAGAGTTCAGTTCAGTCACTCAGTCGTGTCCGACTCTCTGCGACCCCATGGACTTCAGCACGCCAGGCTTCCCTGTGCATCACCAACCCCTAGAGCATGCTCAAACTCATGTCCATTGAGTTAGTGTTATCGTCCAACCATCCCATCCTCTGTCGTCCCCTTCTCCTCCTGCCCTCAATCTTTCCCAGCATCAGGGTCTTTTCCAAGGAGTCAGTTTGTCGCATCAGGTGGCCAAAGTATTGGAGTTTCCACTTCAACATCAGTCCTTCCAATGAACACCCAGGACTGATCTCCTTTAGGATGGACTGGTTGGATCTCTTTGCAGTTCAGGGGACCTCAAGAGTCTTCTCCAACACCACAGTTTAAAAGCATCAATTCTTCAGTGCTCAGATTTCTTTATAGTCCAACTTTCACATCCATACATGACTACTGGAAAAACCACAGCTTGCACTAGGGAGACCTCTGTCAGCAAAGTAATGTCTCTGCTTTTTAATATACTGTATATGTTGGTCATAGCTTTTCTTCCAAGGAGCAAGTGTCTTTTAATTTCATGGCTGCAGTCACCATCTGCAGTGATTTTGGAGCCCCCCAAAATAAAGTCTCTCATTGTTTCTATTGTTTGCCCACCTCTTTGCCATGAAGTGATTGGACTGGATGTGAAGATCTTAGTTTTTTTCGTGTTGAGTTTTAAGCCAACATTTTCACTCTCCTCTCTCACTTTCATCAAGAGGTTCTTTAGTTCCTCTTCACTTGTCTGCCATAAGGGTGGTGTTATCTGCTACCTGACATTATTGATATTTCTCCAAGCAATCTTGATTCCAACTAGTGTTTTATCCGGTCCAGCAGTTCACATGATGTACTCTACATAGAAGTTAAATAAGCAGGGTGACAATATACAGCCTTGATGTACTCTTTTCCCAATTTGGAACCAGTCCATTGTTTCATGTCCGGTACTAGCTGTTACTTCTTTTTTTTTTTTTAATAAATTTATTTATTTTAGTTGGGGGCTAATTACTTTACAATATTATAGTGGTTTTTGCCATATATTGACATGAATCTAGCTGTTACTTCTTGACCTGCATACACATTTCTCAGGAGGCAGGTAAGGTGGCCTGGCATTCCCATCCCTCTAAGAATTTTCCACAGTTTATTGTGATCCACACAGTCAAAGGCTTTGCCATAGTCAATAAAGCAGAAGTATCTGCTTTTCTGGAACTCTCTTGTTTTTTTGATGATCCCAAAGATGTTGACAATTTGATCTCTGGTTCCTCTGCCTTTTTGAAATCCAGCTTGAATATCTGGAAGTTCTCAGTTCACGTACTGTTGAAGTCTGGCTTGGAGAATTTTGAGAATTACTTTGCTAGCATGTGAGATGAGTGGAATTGTGCGGTAGTTTGAATATTCTTTGGCATTGCCCTTCTTTGGGGTTGGAATGAAAACTGAACTCTTCCAGTCCTGGGGCCACTGCTGAGTTTTCCAAATTTTCTGGCATATTGAGTGCAGCACTTTCACAGCATCATCTTTTAGGATCTGAAAAAGCTCAACTGGAATTCCATCACCTCCACTAGCTTTTTTTGGAGTGATAATTCCTAAGGTCCGCTTGACTTCACATTCCAGGATGTCTGGCTCTAGGTGAGTGATCACAGCATTGTGGTTATCTGGGTCGTGAAGATCTTTTTTGTACAATTCTTCTGTGTATTCTTGCCACCTCTTCTTAATATCTTCTGCTTCTGTTAGGTCCATACCATTTCTGTCCTTTATTGTGCCCATCTTTGCATGAAATATTCCCTTGGTATCTCTAATTATCTTGAAGATCTCTAGTCTTTCCATTCTATTGTTTTCCTTTATTTCTTTGCACTGATCACTGAGGAAAGCTTTCTTATCTCTCTTTGCTATTCTTTGGAGCTCTGCATTCAAATGGGTATATCTTTCCTTTTCTCCTTTGCCTTTCACTTCTCTTCTTTTCTCACCTATTTGTAAGGCCTCCTCAGGCAACCATTTTCTATGTTTGCACTTCTTTTTCTTGGGGATGGTCTTGATCACTGCCTCCTCTACAATGTCATGAACCTCCGTCCATAGTTCTTCAGGCCTCTGTTTATCAGATCTAATTCCTTGAATCTATTTGTCATTTCCACTGTATAAGGGATTTGATTTAGGTCATATCTGAATGGTCTAGTGATTTTCCCTACTTTCTTCAATTTAAGTCTGAATTTGGCAATAAGGAGTTCATGATCTGAACCACAGTCAGTTCCTGGCCTTATTTTTGCTGACTGTATAGAGCTTCTCCATCTTCAGCTACAAAGAATATAATCAATCTGATTTCGGTATTGACCATCTGGTGATGTTCACGTGTAGAGTCTTCTCTTGTGTTGTTGGAAGAGGGTGTTTTCTGTGACAGTGTGCTATCTTGGCAAAACTCTGTTAGCCTTTGCCATGCTTCATTTTGTCCTCCATGATCAAACTTTCCTGTTACTCCAGGTATCTCTTGACTTCCTACTTCTGCATTTGATCCCCTATGATGAAAAGGCTATCTTTTTGGTGTTAGTTCTAGAAAGTGTTGTAGATCATTATAGAATCATTCAACTTCAGCTTCTTCAGCATTACTGTTTGGGGCATAGACTGGATTACTGTGATATTGAATGGTTTGCCTTGGAAATGAACAGAGATCATTCTCTTTTTTGAGATCGCACCCAAGTACTGCATTTCAGACTTTTTTTTTTCTTTTTTTGACTATGAGGGCTATTCAATTTCTTCTGAGGGATTCTTGCCCACAGTAGTAGATATAATGGTCATCTGAATGAAATTCACCCATTCCAGTCCATTTTACTTCACTGATTGCTAAGATGTCGATGTTCACTCTTGCCATCTCCTGTTTGACCACTTCCAATTTACCTTGATTCATGGACCTAACATTCCAGGCTCCTATACAATGTTGTACTTACAGCATTGGACTTTACTTCCATCACCAGTCACATCCACAACAGGGTGTTGTTTTTGCCTTGGCTCCATCTCTTCATAGTGTCTGGAGTTATTTCTCCACTCTTCTCCAGTAGCATATTGGGCACCTACCGACCTGGGGAGCTCATCTTTCAGTGTCCTATCTTTTTGCCTTTTCATACTGTTCATGGGGTTCTAAAGGCAAGAATACTGAAGTGATTTGCCATTCCCTTCTCCCTGGGTCCACTATTTCTCAGAACTCTCCACCATGATCCCTTGGTCTCATTGAGTTAGACAAGGCTGTCCTCCATGTGATCAGTTTGATTTGTTTTCTGTGGTTGCGGTTTTCATTCTGTCTGCACTCTGAAGGATAAGGATAAGAGGCTTGAGGAAGCTTCCTGATGGGAGAAGCTGACTGTGGGGAAATTGGATCTTGTTCTGAAGGGCTGGGCCATGCTCAGTAAATCTTTAATCCAATTTTCTGTTGATTGTCCAGGCTGTGTTCTCTCTCTGTTGTTAAGAAGAGTAGAAGGACATGGGCTCATCTTCCCCTGTGAGAACTCTAAAATTACAACTCGCTGCTGAACAACCATTGACAGGATAATGTTGGATCCCACCAAAAAAAGATACTCCACATCCAAGGGCAAGGGAGAAGCCCCAGCAAGATGGTAGGAGGGGAAAAATCATGTTTAGAATCAAACCCCATACCCACAAGAGATGCTCAGAGCGCTCAAACAAAATTTTGTGTGCACCAGGACCCAGAGACCCCACAGAAACTGAACCAGAAATGCCTTTGAGTGTTTGAGTGTCTCCTGTGGAGGTACAGGTCAGCAGTGGCCTGCCACAGGGGCAGGGGCCCTGAGTGTAGCAGATCCGGGTCACACAGCATGAGGTCACCATTAACCCCACCATAGAGCCTTGGAGCAGACAAACCACAGAACAATTATACCAAATAAATCCTCACACTGTTAAGAAAGTTCTAAGACCCACAACAGATTTCCCAACCAGGGGATCTGGCAAAGGGACTGAGAACCCCCAGAGAATTTGACTTTGGAGGCCAGTGGGATTTGATCACAGAACTTACACAGGACTGGGGAAATAGACTCTTGGAGGGCACAAACAAAAATTTGACCCAGACTTGCCTGTGAGTGTCCAAGAGTCTCTGTGGAGGTATGGGTCGGCAGTGGCCTGCTGCAGGGTTGGGGCACTGAGTGTGGCAGTGCGTGCATGGGACCTTTTGAAGGTGGTCACCATTATCTTCATTACTGGCACAGAACTATCGGTTAATTTTGGTGTCTCACACTTCAATGTAGTCAACACTATGTAACTGGACAATTGAAGAGCTCTACCAGCCTTAAAGATAGCTAAAAAATAAATAAGTAGAAAAAGTGCCTGGAGAAAATTTAAAGTGGCCATAACTGATATCTTTCAGAGATAAGAGAAAATATTGCATCCAAAAAAAACAAAAAGATATGAAAAGAAATAATACAAAAGAAAAATCTCTGCAAATTATAAAGATGATATTGAAAATAAAGAGTTCAGTTCAGTTCAGTCACTCAGTCATGTCCGACTCTTTGTGACCCCATGGACTGCAGCACATCAGGCTTCCCTGTCCATCACCACCTCCTGGAGCTTGCTTAAACTCATGTCCATCCAAAATGGACATGAGTCAGTGATGCCATCCAACTGTCTCATTCTCTGACCTCCCCTTCTACTCCCACTTTCAATCTTTCCTAGAATCAGGGTCTTTTCCAATGAGCAGTTCTTCGCATCAGGTGGCCAAAGTATTGGAGTTTCAGCTTCAGCATTAGTCCTTCCAATGAATATTCAGGACTGATTTCCTTTAAGATTGACTCGTTTGATCTCCCTTCTGTCCAAGAGACTCTCAAGAGTGTTCTCCAGCACCACAGTTCAAAAGCATCAATTCTTCAGTGTGCAAATTTCTTTATAGTCCAACTCTCATATCCATACATGACTACTGGAAATACCATAGCTTTGACTAGATGGACTTTTTTTGGCAAAGTAATGTCTCTGCTTTTCTTTTTTTTCTTTTAATTAATTAATTAATTTTAATTGGAGGCTAATTACTTTACAATATTAAAGAGTAGAGTACAGAAAATGGAAGACAAAATCAGGTAAACAAAAAAGTAGAAAGAAGCAAAACAAGAAAGTAGAGCAAAAATGGAAGACAAAGGTCTGCACAAGTGGAAGAGGCCCAGCATGGCTCCTGTCTGCCAACTCAGAAGAAATGAATTTCCGTATGCTCCTGGGCTAAGAGGAGTTATTTTGTCTCCCTATGCCCAAAGTTTGCCTTCTTTTCTCACTGGATGGACTGATATCAGCAGGACTTCCCTGGTGCTCCAGTGGTTAAGAATTTGCTTTCCAATGCAGAAGACATGGGTTTCATCCTTTGTTGGGGAACTAAGATCCATATGCTGTAGGGCAAGTAAGCCCCAACCGCCATGACTACTGAGCCCACCCGCTCTAAAGCCCATGCGGTATAACAAAAGAAGCCACATCAAGGAAGAGACCATGAGCCTCAACTAAGACCTGGTGCAGCCAAATAAATAAGCAAACACTTTTTAAAAAGAACCTACATCTTCTTCACTCTGATGTGCACTATAAGGCAGTCATACTACCTGACTCTAAATTTCCCCCAAATCTACCATATTGAGGACTCACTCCTGGGCATCAACAGTTACAGATTTAAAACTTCCCTAAGAATAATTATAAGTACTTCTTTAGTTGGTGCATATTTATAAACATCAAAATACAACAACTTTCCTAGTTCAAAGGTGTCTACCTTGAATCCAAATAAGACTTTCAGATTTCAATAATTTTACTATTCAGTCTTAATTAGGCAACTTGCTGTATTAAATCCAGGTAATTAACTTTCTGTAATTGTGAGAATCCTTTCTAAACCTGAAATAATTATTTTCAATGAACTTAGAGTAATAAATTATAAATTTATACTAGAATGAAGGTGTTGAGAAACACATAATATTTACAATTTTATGTATAAATAATTCTTCTAAGCTCTACAACATTGAGAAGTAAAAAAAAAAATTAAAATATTAGTCATTAATTTTACCCAACTCAGAAGGTAGCTGGAGAAGGAAATGGCATCCCATTTCAGTATTCTTGCCTAGAGAATTTCATGAACAGAGAAGCTTGGCAGGCTACAGTACATAGGTTCGCAAAGAGTTGGACACGAGTGACTATCACTTTCACACTTTAGAAAGTAATACTAATAATTTTCAAAGTAGTTTTTTTGTATATGTAATCCTTGTGAGAAAGTGAAAGTGAAAGTCACTCAGTCATATCTGACTCTATGCAACTCCATACAGTACATGGCATTCTTCAGGCCAGAATATGGGAGTAGGTAGCTTTTCACTTCTCCAGGAGATCTTCCCAACCCCCAGGTCTCCCACATTGCAGGCAGATTCTTTACCAGCTGAGCTATAACGGAAATCCAAGAATACTGGAGTGGGTAGCCTATCCCTTCTCCAGTTGATCTTCCTGACCCAAGAATTGAACCAGGGTCTTTTGCATTGCAGGCAGATTCTTTACCACTTGAACTATCAGGGAAGCCCTATATAATCCATAGCCTTTCTAATCTCTCAGATTTCTTTTTTGTTTGTTTGTTTTCAAATAAGACAACCAGCTGATGCCAGGATTGCAGAATAAATTTGCACTTTTTACACCACAAAGAGCTGCAAATACATCCACTTTGGGAGCCAGGAGAAAGCTCACACCCAGCGGATAAAAGATTTTGGCAGGTGCTTCTCCAGCAGCAAAAGCCCCCACATTAGAATCTCAGCCTCTAAGAACCTGACTGACAGCCCTCAAATTCCAGAGTCTTCAATTCCCAGGTTTTTACTAATACAATCTTAAGTACAAAAGCTCGAGTCAGAATCTCAGGATTTTCTCAGATTTCTCGAGTTTTCCACCCTAAAACACTTCCCTTGGTACCTTCACGAGATGGCTCCTGAGAAGAAGAATGTGGCTTTTACAACTTTATGGAGGAGGGGAGAAATGACTATTCTAGGAATTTTCATATTCTGTATCACGTTGTATTTTCCAAAGATGGCCTCACCAAGATATATGTCGTCTCTGACGGTGCTCTTGCAGTGTGACATTGACACATCTCTGTGAAGAGGTGCCACTCCTGTGCGCCTTTGAAACTGTTGCAACCAGTATCATTTGGTGGAGATGATGCCGTGTGACCACCACAGCTAGTTGCTGGTTCATAAAGTCAGGGAGGTTTCTTCCTACTTCTCACTGTCCTGTGTCTCTCTGTGTCTGTGTCTCTTTCTCTCTTGGTGCTTGTCCACAGAGCCTAGCCTCCAGGTTAATCCAGCCACCATTCTGTAAGAAACACCAAGGCACATGCGAAGGTCACAGAAGATTCAAAGAAGAGAAGCGAAAACCAAAGGAGAAAAGGAAAGATATTCCCATCTGAATGCAGAGTTCCAAAGAATAGCAAGGAGAGATAAGAAAGCCTTCCTCAGCGATCAATGCAAAGAAATAGAGGAAAACAACAGAATGGGAAAGACTAGAGATCTCTTCAAGAAAATTAGAGATGCCAAGGGAACATTTCATACAAAGATGGGCTCAATAAAGGACAGAAATGTTATAGACCTAACAGAAGCAGAAGATATTAAGAAGAGGTGGCAAGAATACACAGAAGAACTGTACAAAACAGATCTTCACGACCAGATAATCACGATGGTGTGATCACCCACCTAGAGCCAAACATCCTGGAAGGTGAAGTCAAGTGGGCCTTAGAAAGCATCACTACGAACAAAGTTAGTGGAGGTGATGGAATTCCAGTTGAGCTATTTCAAATCCTAAAAGATGACGCTGTGAAAGTGCTGCACTCAATATGCCAGCAAATTTGGAAAACTCAGCAGTGGCCACAGGACTGGAAAAGGTCAATTTTCATTCCAACCCCAAAGAAAGGCAATGCCAAAGAATGTTCAAACTACTGCAAAACTGCGCTCATCTCACATGCTAGTAAAGTAATGGTCAAAATTCTCCAAGCCAGGCTTCAACAATACATGAACCATGAACTTCCAGATGTTCAAGCTGGTTTTAAAAAAGGCAGAGGAACCAGAGATCAAATTGCCAACATCCACTGAATCATCGAAAAAGCAACAGAGTTTCAGAAAAACATCCATTTCTGCTTTATTGACTATGCCAAAGACTTTGACTGTGTGGATCACCATAAAGTGTGGAAAATTTTTCAAGAGATGGGAATATGAGACCACCTGACCTGCCTCTTGAGAAATTTGTATGTAAGTCAGGCAACAATAGTTAGAACTGGGCAGGGAACAACAGACTGGTTCCAATCAGGAAAGGAGTACGTCAAGGCTGTATATTATCACCCTGCTTATTTAACTTCTATGCAGAGTACATCATGTGAAATGCTGAGCTGGATGAAGCACAAGCTGGAATCAAGATTGCTGGGAGAAATATCAATAACCTCAGATATGCAGAAGACACTACACTTATGGCAGAAAGCAAAGAAGAACTAAAGAGCCTCTTGATGAAAGTGAAAGAGGAGAGTGAAAAAATTGGCTTAAAGCTCAATATTCAGAAAACTAAGATCATGCCATCCGACCCCATCACTTCATGGCAAATAGATGGGGAAACAGTGGAAACAGTGGCTGACTTTATTTTTTTGTGCTCCAAAATCACTGCAGATGGTGATTGCAGCCATGAAATTAAAGGACGCTTACTCCTTGGAAGGAAAGTTATGACCAACCTAGATAGCATATTAAAAAGCAGAGACATTATTTTGCCAACAAAGGTCATCTAGTCAAAGCTATGGTTTTTCCAGTAGTCATATATGGATGTGAGAGTTTGGGCTGTAAAGAAAGCTGAGAGCCAAAGAATTTATGCTTTTGAACTGTGGTGCTGGAGAAGAGTCTTGAGAGTCCCTTGGACTGCAAGGAGATCCAACCAGTCCATCCTAAAGGAAGTCAGTCCTGAATATGCATTGGAAGGACTAATGCTGAAGCTGAAACTCCAATACTTTGGCCACCTGATGCAAAGAACTGACTCATTGGAAAAGATCCTAATGCTGGGAAAGATTTAAGGTGGGAGGAGAAGGGGACGACAGAGGATGAGATGGTTGAATGGCATCGCCAATGCAACAGACATGAGTTTGAGTGAACTCCAGGAGTTGGTGATGGACAGAGAGACCTGGCGTACTGTGGTCCGTGGGGTTGCAAAGCGTCGGACGCAACTGAGTGACTGAACTGAACTGATGCCTTATATCTCACAACTAGTATCAACTGTCTGGCATATATGCTATGTAGCCTTCAAAAGATTGCAGCTACCAGCCTTTGAGTATTCCAAACTTTTTTGAATTTCTAACCCTCAGAAATTTTGAATGAGAGTGAATGACTGTTTTTATTTAAACTATAGAGTGTAATTTGTGATGTGGCAATGGAAAGAAATGACATGCTCCCTTACTTCAAGTAGTAATTGCTTCTCTGCGTGATGCACTTGTGAGAATCTAGCTGGTCAGAGAATCATGCAGCTCCCTGACCTACTCAGATGCCCCTGGGCTCCTATGCAAACTGTAGACACCCTCTGAGTTCTGGTTGTGACTTCCATTCAGCTCTGATCTTAGTGAAAAATCTCTGATATCTATTTCTAAATGCTCCATGTACTTTGTTTCATATTGATTCTTAAAACAAGCATGGGTGGTTGCTATGACAGGTATTATTAATCCAACTTTAAAGAAGATAAAATAGGTTGATAGAGATCAATGCATTGCTTGAGAGAGTAGTAATAGATGACATTGTTTTAATTTAACCCAGGGCTTCTGATCATACATTTAGCACTTTCTTATCCATTGCCAACTTGATACACTCAATATATTAAAATATCATATTGTGAAACAGTACAGTCACTGACAATTGCATTTATTCTTTGTCACATACACAATTTCTCATCAATAAATTCCTATCAACAAAACTTTTAACAGCTTAAATGCTAAGAGAAAAGCTTTTACAAAGTGCAAATGTTTTACCTGATGTTGATATTTGAGTGTTTAAACTCATTACATGTCTTTGCTGCCTTAACTATTAATGCAAATCCAGATATTATTGTAAAATAAAACTAGAAATAAATATTATGGATAAATATAATGCTCATTCTATTAAAATTATGCCAGAGTGTCCTAGTCTATTCAATGCCATGCATCATAGTTAAGTCTGAAGTTGCAGCTGGACCCAATCCTTAGAGATAAATGACCCACCTGAGCTGAACTGTTGTGTGGCTTTATCTCACTAAATCCTCCCTTAATTCCTCAAGCATGACACATCCCAGGACTTCAGATAGTGGATCAAAAATACATATGTTGACATTTATTTTTAAAGTCTATTTTTCTTTATCTTAAATATGGGAGTTTGAAGTTGAGTCAAAAGCTTTTAAGAATTTTGACCTTTAACCACGTACTCCCAAGAATGGATGTAATAGTTCTTGTCAAGTTTTTCAAGTCAGTGCCTTTTCCTTTTCATTCTACATAGATAATTTTAAAGGTCTTTTGGGTCAAATTCAATTTTAAAATATTTTAATTTTTATTGTTTGGGCACAACAGTAGGCTTATTCTGGATTCTCACATCACCTTACTCTGTTAGTTGTCTTTTACATGAGCCCTTTAAAAATCCAAGCTCATTGGTAACTGTCTTTTGGGTATTTATTCCAATGTTACTTCCTCTCAGACCACCTTTTTTTTTTTACATATATTCTCTTAATTTTCTTGAAGATTTTCCATTTTACCTCTGTTCATGAGCTCTGACATATTTTCTCAGAAATGTTTGAAATGTAGGTCTGAAGTCAAACATAGGTTTAGAATTTAGTTATAGGAGAATTAAGTTTCTTCTTCTGAAACAGCTTTTTTCAAAGTAGGAGATAACACATTAAAGTGAAGTAAATGTCATAATGGTCGAATTGCCATAGGTAATATTTTCCTAATTGGTTTGGCACGTATGTTAATAGATGGAAACAGCAACAGAATAACCCTTAAAAAGGGAAAACAGGGGATTTGCCTCCCTGGGAGTAGTATGATGTTTGAACAGAAGAAAATGTAACTTAAAAATTGTTGTCAGCTGCTTCAGGTGAAGATATTAAACTAAGATATCCTGGGATATCAAAGGTTGCAGTATCTCTAGAGCTCACCGAAGAACAAAATCATCTGTAGAAAGGAGAAGCCAAGATAATCTTTGCCAAAATGTCCAAGTAATTCATGTTACTCTGAGCCTAGATGATTTATGCCTTTGAAACTATGTTTTATGCTTATAAATTATAGTGATTGTTATTAAATGAATCATTTATGCAACTGAGTGATGCTTATTGAACAGTGACTTTTAACTCACCGAAAGTACCTATTGATGAAGCAAAGCTAAGTTTCTTGCACACACTGCCATCGGGGAGAACACCACCTTGAGAGAGTCTTAGAAGCTTCGCAAAATAACAGAGATCATGGAGTCTATTTGTAAGGCACTGGGACCCGCTCTGAGAAATTTAAAGGTCTGTTTGCAAAGGCAAAATCTACTCAGGACTTAGCAGATTTTATCAGATAATAGCTTTGGACTTGTAGGCACAATGGGGCAAAGGTCTTGAAGTCAGTTTTGAAGAATAAACTGTTTGTCTTGATAGGTAAGCTTTTTTATTTGGCGCACAGACCTATCTTCCAAGAGCAAATCTTACCTGGAGCAAGTAGCTAGGTTGCTTTTGCTTAATCTCCATGTCCTTTAACAGAGGGATAGGAAAGCACGCTCGGTCCCCGTATAGTTTAACATTAGGAGAGAAAAAGTATGTTGGTTTTAGTTTTTCATTTGCATTGTTGAGTAGGAGAGTTGGGCTATATTAGTAGTTCTCACACTGGGCTACACATCAAAAATGCCTATGCCACTCTAAATAAGCAAGGAGATCAACCCAGTCAATCTTAAAGGAAATCAACCCTGAATATTCATTGGACTAAAACTGAAGCTGACGCTCCAATACTTTGGACACCTGATACAAAGAGTTGATGCATTAGAAAAGACCCTGATGCTGGGAAAAATTGAGGGCATGAGGAGAAGGGAGTAACCGAGGATGAGATGGTAGGATGGTATCACCAACTCAATGGACATGAGTTTGGGCAAACTCTGGTAGTTAGTGAAGGACAAGGAAGCCTGGCATGCTGCAGTCCATGAAGTCATAAAGAGTTGGACATGACTGAGTGACTGAACAACAACAACTCTAAATAAACTACATGAGTAAAGGCCTTCTTCTGAAGATTATGATTCAGTAAGTCCAGATAAGCTTGCCATGTACTTGAAAATATCTATAGTTAATTCTGATGAATAACCAGAGTTGAGAACATCAAGTTACTGCAGAAACCTTGGGTGTGGCTTGTTTTCTTGGTCCCTTTGGGTTTCTATAATAGAATGCCACAGACTGGGTGACTAATAAACATCACATATTTATTGCTCAGGGTTCTGAAGGCTGGGAAGTCCAAGATCAAGGCACCAGTAGATTTGGTGTCCGGTGAGGACCACTTCCTAGTTCAGAGGCTGCTATCTTTCCTCTGTGTCCCTCTGTGGCAAAAGAGTCAAACGGGCTCTCTAGGGTCTCTTTCATGAAGACACTTCGACTAAAAATATTCACAACCTAAAAGTTGAGAATCATGTTTTGTTCAGTGGGAATTTTTAGGACTTCAAGCCTGGGAGGCAGCATCTCAAGTAACCCTGAAAGAATTGCTTCAAGGAAATGGCTGAGGTGGGGACAGTGAGGGATGGAGCCAGGTTATAAAGAAGTTTTGCAAGATAAGGCAGGTGGTCTGAATATCAAAGGAATATTGTAAATTAAAGAATACCACGTAATCTAAGCAAAAAAGTTAACACTTTTCTAAGGATAGAAAGAGGTGATAAGATATCTGGGACCTGAGCTTACTGAAATCAATCCTTCAATATGTACCTCAGCTATGTGGGGCCAGTATTCTGTTTTCACACCCTGAGTTTCCTAAGGGCTCACCACGGGGACTGGCTGCAGTCTGAGGGCTGCTAGATGGCGGGTATTCATTTCTAACTGACTTCCCTCAGAGCCCACCAGCTCACTGTCAGGTGGTGGCTGCAATGGCTGATGACTATGACATTCTTGTTTACTGATATGGCAAGAAATATTCCATTTATCAATAGCAATCCCATTCATGAGTGCTCTACCTTCATGACCTAATTACTTCCTAAATACCCCTCCTCCAAATATTATCACTTCGAGTACTAGGATTTTTCATATGAATTTGGATGGGGAGGAAGGGAACATTCAGTTTCTAGCACCCTGGTGTCAACTAAATCACTAGGAGATGTTGACTGGAAAAATAATGCACAACCTAAAAGTTGAGATCTATGTTTTATTTGGTGGACTTCCTGAAGACTTAAGCCGACTGCACATGGACATCACCAGACAGTCAAAACTGAAATCTGATCGACTATATTCTTTGCAGTCAAATCAGAGAAGTTCTATACGATCAACAAAAACAAGACTGGGAGCTGATTGTGGCTCAGATCATGAACTCCTTACTGCAAAATTCAGACTTAATTGAAGAAAGTAGGGAAAACCACTAGACTATTCAGGTATGACCTAAATAAAATCCCTTATGATTATACAGTGGAAGTGACAAATAGATTCAAGGGATTAGATCTGATAGACAATGTGCCTGAATAACTATGGATGGAGGTTCATAACACTGTACAGGAGGCAGTGATCAAAAGTGAAGTGAGTCAGAAAGAGAAAGAAAATAACGTATTCTAACACATATATATGGAATCTAGAAAAATGGTACTGAAGAATTTATTTACAGGGGAACAATGGAGAAACAGACATAGAGAATAGACTTATGGACATGGGGAGAGGGGAGGAGAGGGTGAGATGTATGGAAAGAGTAACATGGAAACTTACATGATCATATATAAAATAGATAGCCAACACAAATTTGCTGTATGGCTCAGAAAACTCAAACAGGGGCTCTGTAGCAATCTCAAGCGGTGAGATGGGGAGGGAGATGGGAGGAGTTTCAAAAGGGAGGGGATTATATGCATACCTATGGCTGATTCATGTTGAGGTTTGACGGAAAACAGCAAAATTCTGTAAAGCAATTATCCTTCAATAAAAAATAAATCAATTTTAAAAAATCCCCAAGTAAAATAAATGAAAAAAAGACAAAATGTTTGTCTCAGGAGGCTTTCCAGATAGCTGAGAAAAGAAGAGAAGTGAAAGGAAAAGAAGAAAAGGAAACCTATACCCATCTGAATGCAGAGCTCCAAAGAATAGTAAGGAGAGATAAGGAAGCCCTTCTGAGAGAACAATGCAAAGAAATAGAGGAAAACAATAGAATGGGAGACACTAGAGATTTCTTCAAGAAAATTAGAGATACCAAGGGAATATTTCATGCAAAATGGGCACAATAAAGGACAGAAACAGCAAAGACAGCAAAGACTTTTCAGAAGCAGAAGAGATTAAGAAGAGGTGGCAGGAATACAAAGAAGAACTATACAGAAAAGATCTTAATGACTCAAATAACCACAATGCTGTGATCACTCACCTAGAGTCAGACATCTTAGAGTGTGAAGTCAAATGGGCCTTAGGAAGCATGACTACAAACAAAGCTAGTGGAGGTGTCGGAATTCTAGCTGAGTTATTTCAAATCCTAAAAGATAAAGTGCAATTAAAGTTCTGCACTCAATATGCCAGCGCATTTGGAAAACTCAGCAGTGGCCACAGCTGGGAAAGGTCAGTTTTCATTCCAATCCCAAAGAAAGACAATGCCAAAGAATGATCAAACTACTGCACAATTGCACGCATTTCACATGCTAGCTAAATAATGCTCAAAATCCTTTAAGCTAGGTTTGAACAGAATGTGAACCAAGAACTTCCAGATGTTCAAGCTGGGTATAGAAAAGGCAAAGGAACCAAAAATCAAATTGGATCATAGAAAAAGCAATATAATTCCAGAAAAATATCTACTTTTGCCTCATTGACTATGCTAAACACTTTGATTGTGTGGACCACAACAAATAGTGGAAAATTCTTCAAAAGATGGGAATACCAGACCACCTGACCTGCCTCCTGCAAAACCTGTATGCAAGTGAAGAAGCAACAGTTAGAACTGGACATGGAACAGCAGACTGGATTAAAATTGGGAAAGGAATACATCAAGGCTGTATATTGTCACCTTGCTTATTTAACTTCTAGGCAGAGCACATCATGCAAAATGCCTGGCTGTTTGAAGTACAAGCTAGAATCAAGATGCCAGGAGAAATATCAGTAACTCAGATAGGCAGATGACACCACCCTTATAGCAGAGCGTGAAGAGGAACTAAAGAACCACTTGATATAAGTGAAAGAGGAGAGTTAAAAAATTGGCTTAAAACTCAGCATTCAAAAAACTAAGATCTTGGCATGTGGTCCCATCACTTCATGGCAAATAGATGGGGAAATAGTGGAAACAGTGACAGACTTTATTTTCTTGGCCTTCAAAATCACTGCAGATGGTGACTGCAGCCATGAAGTTAAAAGACGCTTGCTCCTTGGAAGAAACGCTGTGACCAACCTAGACGGTGTATTAAAAAGCAGAACATTACTTTGCTGACAAAGGTCTATCTAGTTAAAGCTATGGTTTTTCCAGTAATCATGTATGGATGTGAGAGCTGGACTATAAAGAAAGCTGAGCACTGAAGAACTGATGCTTTTGAACTGTGGTGTTGGAGAAGACTCTTGAGAGTCCCTTGGACTGCAAGGAGATCCAACCAGTCCATACTAATGGAGATCAGTCCTGAATATTCAATGGAGGGACTGATGCTGAAGCTGAAGTTCCAATACTTTGGCCACCTGATAAAGAACTGACTCATTGCAAAAGACCCTGATGCTGGGCAAGATTGAAGGCAGGAGGAAAAGGGAACGACAGAGCATGAAACGGTTGGATGGCATCACTCACTCAATGGACATGAGTTTGAGCAGGCTCTGGGAGATGGTGAAGGACAGGGAAGCCTGGTGTGCTGCAGTCAGTGAAGTTGCAAAGAATGGGACACCACTGAACAGATCCCTCAAGGGCTGTTCTGAAGAGGTAAGGGAGGAGCAGTATAAACGGGAGGTTTTTTTTGTTTTGTTTTGTTTTTAAGATAGTTGGAATATCAAAAGATTACTGATCGTTAATGAAAACCAGGACTTCCCAGATGGTGCTAGTGGTAAGGAACCTGCCTGTCAATGCGCAAAACCCAAGAGACACAGATTCAAACCCTGGGTTGAGAAGATCTTCTGGAGGAGGGCATAACCATCCACTCCAGAACTCTTGCCTGGAAAATCCCATGACACAGGAGGCTGGCAGGCAACAGTCCATAGTGTCGCAAAGAGTCGGACATGACTGAAGCGCATGCACTGTCTAGGGTCAGTCTCCTGTCTTCCTCCATCCTGAATCACCCCAGGGTACACTGCTGGGATTGGCTGAGCTGATGGCTCAGAGATAGGCAACTTTTTTTTCCATACGGAATTCCTCCAGGGTGCACTCTAGGGAGCCTCAACGTCCTTTGTTTACTGAAAGGACAGGCAATATTTTTTGTTTACAGAGACTTGGAGGAAAAAACAGCCCCTATGGGGTGTGCTACCGTTGGGGAGGTCACGTGCATTAAGTGATGATATATGTAAAGTGGCAGAAACATACATTTGCAAGTAATAAAGTAAGTACACAACACTTACTGTGGGAGTATTTCAGTTCTAGTAGTTATGTTATTCCTGAAATTCCTTTTTAATAGAGATTACTTTAAATAAGGGTGAAGATAAATGATGGTGCTTTTTATAATTTCTCTTTTTAATAAGCAGGACAGAACTGTTATCAATCCAAAACTTCTTTATCAACTGTCATTTTGTTCTCTTGTAACTTTCATTCACTCAACATAATTTTTATCAGCTCCTTAAATAATCTAGCTTTTCTTCCTTTAGAATCTGATTTCACTCCCTCACACTTGAAGATCACTTACATAAAAATAACTTCAGATTTTCAGAAAAAACACACACACACACCCACTATTGTCAAATGTTCTGATCATCATGTTGCTACATATAAGCACCTAACTATCTTCTAAAATTAAGCGGCTTAGTTTAATGCCTAAAGTTCTCATCAACTAGTGTTTCCCATTCTTATCTTTGTAACATGTTCCACAGCTAGGCTGAACTTGCTGCCATAGACAGTCTGCTAACCAACCTTATCTAGGTTGTAAAATGTTACACTCTTGGAAGGTATAGTTCTTTCAAGTCTATAGAGCACAGAGATTTAATTCTGTGAATGAGAGTTGTTAAGGGCCTATTCAGTTCAAATTAATTAGTAATCATTCAGCAAACCTACCGAGAGGGGAGCTTAAGGCAATTTAGAAGCTGTCCCCCAGAGAAATTGTTGGTTGGAGAAAGACAATCAGAGTCTTTGCATAGTCCAGAGGCTTCGTGCTGCTGCATAATTCTTGTCTTTTCCGGCTTTGCCAAGAGGAGGCAGAAAAAGAAGAAGATGTCAGAAGGAACACAGCAGAGATGCTTGGTATTCAGCAGTCTAATTGAGAATGTTAAAAAGACAAGTTCATGTGTACTCTCTGATTAAGATGGAATGGGTCAGTTCTTTCCCAAGAGTGACAAGTAAGGAAGCAAAGGAAGCTTCCTTTAGGAAGCTGAAAAGAGATTCTGGAGACAGGAAAATGTCAGGCACTGAAAATACAGAGAATGAAATTTAAAAAGCGATGCACATAGCCGCAAAAGAAACAAGACCATGTTTAAAAGATAAAGGAAATGAGTAAAACTTATCAGTTCTGAAATGTTTATATTCTTACAAAATGCACTCAAGTGATTATGTTTTCTATTTAATGAGTAGCTGTTTTAGTTTATAAAAATAGTACTGTTGTAATATATTTATACCTTTGCTAAGGACAAAGGAATGATTTACTAATGAAGACAAATCTGGCTTCTGTACCCTGACACCAAACTAAATCACAGAGACAGAGGTTTGGATGAGGTAGAAAGAATAGCCTTATTGCTTTGTCAGGCAAAGTGGGCCACAGTGGACTAATGCTCTCAAAACTGAATGTCTCAACCTGGAGGTGGTAGTGAGGAGTTTTATAATAATGATTCAAAGAGGGTGTGATCAGCGTGTGGACAATCTTCTGATTGATTGGTGGTGAGGTAAGTAGGAGTCAGCACCACCGATCTTCTGGTTCCAACCCTTCTAGGGTCTACAACTGTGCTTGTGGACAGCATACAGTTAACTCCTCCCACCTGATGGAGGCTTCTGTATCTGCAAAATACCTCAAGGATATTGTTGTGTGTCTCGCCTGATGGGGAACCAGGACCCTGCCCCAAGGCTGCACTATTGTTTGTCTTCACTATTGTTTGTCTTCACAGCTTGTTTCTCCCTAGTCTCTGCATCCTCACCCTTCCCGATCAACAAATGTTTGAACCTACCCTTTGGAGCTCAAGAAGGATTATGGAGGCTGAATGAAGCCTATTTTGTGTAATCAAAGAAATGAGGGACATTGAAAGGCTTGTGTTCACAGGAGCCACACAGGGTACTTCTTGATTTCACTAAGGCTCCTAATAATGTCTTTACAAGTGAGACTGCCTTTAAGCTAGGCTTGAAGGAAGGCTTGAAGCTAGGCATCAGCAGTATAAGAGCTGAGCACTTCCAGATGTACCAGCCAGGTTTCAAAGAATCAGAGGAACTAGAGGTCACGTTGCCTACATTCACTGGATCATGGAGAAAGTAAGAGAGTTCCAGAAAAACATCTACTTCTTCATTGACTACATTAGTGCCTTTGACTGTATGGATCACAACAAACTGTAGAAAACTGTTACAGATATGAACAGCAGACCACCTTGCCCATCTCCTGAGAAACATGCATGCAGGTCAAGAAACAATAGAACCATGCATGGAATAACTAACTGGTTCAAAATTGGGAAGGGAGTACAACAAGACTGTATATTGCCAGCCTGCTTATTTAACTTACATGCACAGTGCATCATGTAAAATGCCAGGCTGGATGAATCACAAGCTGGAGTCAAGATTATTAGGAGAAATATCAACAACTTCAGATATGCAGATGATACCACTCTAATGGCAGAAAATGAAGAGGAACTAAAGAGCCTATTGATGATGGTAAAGAAGGAGAGTGAAAAAGCTGGCTTGAAACTCAACGTTAAAAGAAATTAAGATCATGGCATCTGGTCCCATCACTTCATGACAAATAGAAGGGAAAAAGTGGAAACAATGACAGATTTTATTCTTTTGGCTCCAAAATCAGTGCAGACAATTTCTGTAGCCATGAAATTCGAAGACGCTTGCTCCTTGGAAGGAATGCTATGACAAACCTAAACACTGTATTAAAAAGCAGAGACAGCACTTTGTTGACAAAAGTCCATGTCGTCAAAGGTATGGTTTTTCCAGTTGTCATGTATGGATGTGAGAGCTGGTCTATAAAAAGGCTGAGCACTGAATAATTGATGTTTTCCAACTGTGGTGCTAGAGAAGACTCTTGAGAGTCCCTTGGACTGTAACAAGATCAAATCAGTCAATCATAAATGAAATAAACCCTGAATATTCATTGGAAGGACTGAGGCTAAAATCCTAAAGCTTCAGCTTCAGCTTCAGCTAAAGGACTAAAGCTCTAATAGAAGAGCCAATTCATTGGAAAAGATCTTGAGGTTGGGAAAGACTGAAGGCAAAAGGAGACAGAGGTGTCAGAGGATGAGATGGTTAGATAGTATCACCAACTCAGGGGAAGTGAATTTGAGTAAAGTGTGGGAGATAGTGGAGGACAGAGGAGCCAGGTATGCTGCAGTCAATTCCCTGTTGACTCAGACAGTAAAGAGTCTGCCTGCAATGCAGGAGACTCAAGTTTGACCCCTGGGTCAGGAAGATCCCCTGGAGAAGGAAATGGCAACCCACTCCAGTATTCTTGCCTGGAAAATCCTATGGATGGAGGAGCCTAGGGGTCTCTAGTCCATGGGGTCGCAGAGAGTCGGACAACTGAGCGACTTCACTTCACTTATGAGGCCACAGAGAGTTGGACACAACTTAGCAACTGAACAACAGCTCTGAGACCCTCAAACTTTGCTTTAGTAAATATATCATCTCTTTAATGATGTCTCATTGTTCTTTGGGTCCCCCACAATGCTCATTATAGTGTACATAATTGAGGCTCTGTAAGCATTCGCTCCTGTGTACGTTTTTACATATGTAAACTTTATGTACAGTGACATATGCAGACCTTAAACATACAAATCATGCATTCTGACAGATTTACACACCTATGTGACCAACTCTCAATCAGGACAGAGAACCATTCCATCACCAAGCAAGTTTCTCCCTGTTCCCTGCCAGTCAATCCTCACTACACAAAAGTAACAACCACTGTTCTCATTTCTATGTTCCTAGACTAATTCTGCCTGCTTTTGGATGCCATCTAAATGGTATTATCAGTATTTTTATTCTTACTCACTCAACAGGTTTTTAAACTATACCTATGTTATTATTTATATTACTTCATTATATTTTATTGCTAAGTAACGTTCATTGGAAGGACTGAGGTTGAAGCTGAAACTCCAATACTTTGGCCACCTCATGCAAAGAGCTGACTCATTGGAAAAGACCTTGATGCTGTGAAGGATTGAGAGCAGGAGGAGAAGGGGACGACAGAGGATGAGATGGCTGGATGGCATCACTGACTCAATGGACATGAATTTGGGTAAACTCCGGGAGTTGGTGATGGACAGGGAGGACTGGCGTGCTGCGATTCATGGGGTCGCAAAGAGTCAGACATGACTGAGTGACTGAACTGAACTGAACTGAGCTGAATGTTTATTGCACTGATATACCACAAATAGTTTTTTCATTCTATATTGATAGACATTAGTTCAGCAGGCTTTTTCATGTGGAATTATTTTAAACAAAGCAGCTATAAGCATTCCTCTATTATTCTTTTTGTGAACACATGCTTTCATTTCCCTTTGGTAAATATATATGATTGAAATTGCTAGCTGGCATGATAGGTGTACATTTAACTTTATCAGAAACTTCTAAAGAGTTTTCCAAAGAGGTGTACCATTTTGCATTCCCACTAGCAACGTAAGAGAATTCCAGTTTTTCCACATCTTTGCTAATATTTTGGGGTTTTAGTAAAATTTTAAATTTTTGGTCACTATAGAGAGTGGGAAATATATCACTGAGGTTTTCTTTTGTGTATTCATGATGACAAGAATATTGAGCACCTTTTTGTAAGCTTAGGGGCCATTTAAAAACACTGTACAAAACAATGTTAAATGTCTTCTTAAATTCTTTGCTTCTTTTTAATTAAGTGATTGGTTTTCTTGTTACTTAGTTATATCACTTATATACTCAGGATGCCAATCTTTTGTCAAATACATATATTTAGAATATTTTCTCATAGTGTACCTTGCCTTTTTACTTTCTTTATACTACTTTTTAGTGAGCAGAGATTTTTTACTTTTGATAAAGTCAAATTTGTATTTTTTCTTATATTTCCTCTAAGAATATGCAAAGATGGGTTCCTATGGTTTCTTCTAGAATAATTAAACTTCTACTTTGTCTTTCATTTATGCTTCATTCTGAATTAAATTTATGGATAGTGTGAGGGAAATCTACTTGTTCCAGTGCAATTTTTTTAAAGAGATTCATTTCTCCTCTGAATTTGCATCAGTATTTTGTTGAAAATTGGTAGATCATACTTTTTTCCTTCCATGAACTATATATTATTTTGCCAACATCACATTGTCTTGTTTACTATTTATAGTACTTGATCACTATTTACAGATTTATATCAAGTCTTGAAATCACGGAGTATGAAATTTCCAACTCTGATTCTCCTTTATTAAAATTGTCTTAACCTTTTTATAGGTTTCTTTTCTCTTTGGATTGTTCATCTCTTCATTTATTATGTCTATCTTTTTTTTTTTTTCTCAAGGCCCTGGAACACATTTATAATAGCTCTTTCAAAATATCTGATTGCTAATTCTAACATCTGAGTCATCTCAGAATCTCTCTTCATTGATGCTTATTTTCTTCACTGATTTCCTTTTCCTTTTTCTTTGCATATTGACTCATGGAAGAGAGTCAAGTTTATGTTATCTTTCCTTAAATAGCTTTAAACTTTAGTCTTACAACAATTAAATTACTAGAAAACGCTTTTGATTCTCTCAGTTCTGGTTGTACTCCTTATTAGGGTAAGTTTCTCTCAATTTTTCTTAGCTCTAGGGTTGCTAGAGCATAGTTCTTATTTCAGCGTGTGATTCTTACTCACGAGGTATGATTTTGCCAGGTTTTTCTACTGGATTCCCAAGATGCTCAGTGAGGTCTCTGGACTCTGCTTGGCTTAGAACTCAAGTGCCTCTTGGTCCTGCATATTGTCTGGTATCTCTTTCAGATCTCAGATCTATTTCAGTCACTCTATGCTGGACGTTGGATGTAGAGTCTTTCCCTGAATACATGCAGCCCAGCCTTCAGCCAACAGTTCACAGGGGATCTGCATGCAAACCCTCTATGAAGACTGCTCCTCTTTGGGTTGTATCCCCCCAAGTCTACCTGCTACCCCTGCCCTGGACTCTGCTCTGAGCTTCTTCCTCTTTGTGAAGACCACCTCTCACTGCTGGAGGGTGTCTCCCTTTCTGCATTTTGGGAAATTGCCCCCAGGTAGAAACATTGGGTGAATATGGGGCTTAGATCTTTTACTTCCATCCACTCAGAAAGCCCTTATTCAATGCATGAAAACAAGGGTCTCATGTACTTTGTTCAGTTTTGTGCTTTTCAACATTGAAAGAATAAGTTCTTTACCAGTTACATAATCCTGGTAAGAAATAGCAGGTGATACACATTTTTAACATTTTAAGTGAATTGATGCTATAATTTCAAATAGAGACTCTTAAGGCAAGTCACCAGGCTTCCAGGAGCATCCACTACAAGCACATTTACAAAGTCACTCAGTGTCCTTTGGATTGATTGCTCATTCTAGCTACTATCATCTGGGATATACTGTTTATTTACTAGATGCTGAATTTATAATTAAAATTCACCTTTGCCTGAAGGACTTAAAGCTGAAAGTTCATCTTCTTTACAAAGTTCTTAACAATAATCACTTACACAAGACGCATTATTTTCACTTTTTTTCACTCTTTTTCCAGTCAAAGGACTGCTTTTTGTCTCTCCTTCATGAGTAAGTTGCTGTAATTTTCAACTGTTTTGCAAATTCCATAAAACAGGTTCATTTTGTTTCCTGTTGCCTACTGATCCATTCAAGAGCGGCCGTCATATAGAATATTTGTTGAAAGGGTAATGCTAAATCTTCTTTCTTTTTATGTCCAGTGCAATAATTTTGGATGCTTCATTTGACTAAAAGCAAATAGGACCAATTCCCTGCTTTAACTAATACTGATCATTGGAAAATTCACAGGTTTTTAATCTCTAGAGCTCACCTTTTTCTAGAGCTTCAGACCTGAGTTTCCAAATATCTTCTGAACAAATCTAATCAGATGTTCTACTGCCAAAATAATGTCAGTTTTTTCTCTCTTCCTGTGATTTCTATTACCTCTCCTTCAAAACTCAAATGAGAAGTCACAGAACCTTTTTTTTTTTTAATCATCTCACTTCCTCCCCACTTGCAGTATGATTTATTCATTGTATTTGGGGATCATTTTTCTTATCCATTCTCTTTCCATCCCTACTGACATAATCCTATTTAAAGCCTTATCACTACTCCCAGCAGGATCATAACAGTAATTTCCTAAATAAATGTGTACCTCTCTCTTCCATATGCTGCCGGAGTTATGCTTCTAAATAGATTTATAATAACATCTTCTTACATGAAAATCTTTGCTGGCTCTCTGTTACTTATGGGAAAAAGATAGACCAAGTTTCTGATCACTGATTTAAAGTCCTTTATCAGTTCCCTAGACCCCATTTTCAGGTTCACCCACCATCCAATATGTTGCACTATTTTGGGGGGTAGTACATTCTTGGTATAATTTTCATCAGTTCTAATTTTCACTGCCCAGAGCAGGTACTACCCAACACAGAATACTCATCTATATTCTGGAAGTTTGCTACCAATGAATTAATTTCCTACTTTTCACTTTTTAACAAGTTACTAACCAGATGCATTCATTCATTCCTCCACCCCGGTTAAACTAATCTACTTGATGACATTACATTGACTGAAAGAGTTATCTTAAACAGTAGGTCCTGGTGAGGAATGAAGAACTAACAAGCCACCACCAAACAGAAAAATTCGGGAAAGGTCAAAAAGAGAAAGGAGACTTCATATGTCCCACCAACCTCCCAGAGTCCTTCTTGCTGGAATTCACCTAGGCCGAGCCATGTACACACTACCAGGAAGGACCCTGAGTCAGAGTGATTGGCCACCGGCAACCTGGAAACTAACCCCTTTAGCATAAAACCTAAGACTGCCAGCTACCTGGCAGGGCAGTTCTCCTGGATTCCTTCACCCTCCTACTCTCCACCTAGGGGAGTCCCATCCTGATAAGGTCTCATGCCTTGCCAGAAAATATGTCTCCAGACAATTCAATGTTTTTTAAAACTTTTTATCTTACATTGAAGTATAGCCAATTAACAACGCAGTGGTAGTTTCAGGCGGACAGCAAAGGGACTCAGCCATACACATATATGCATCCATTCTTCCCCAAACTCCCTTCCCGTCCAGGCTGCCACATAACACTGAGCAGAGTTCCATGTGCCCCACAGCAGGGCCTCATCGGTTATCCTTTAAAACAGAGCAATGTTGCGGGAAAATGAACAAGATGGCATCTGTCAGGCTCTCTCGCCCAATGTTCTGTAAACAATGACTTTGCACAGTTGTGAGACAGCCTGAGATCTCTTACAGTACTGAGCATGTGCATCACACGGTACTCACTGGGCCACGGGCTACTTTTGTTCTCTAAGTACATATGTATATAAGCTTCACCGTCAGATGCCTTGAAGTGTTATGTGCAGTCATGTTGTGTTACATTATGTCTGCTACTACAGCTGCTGTGCCAGCCAGGAGTGAAAGCATCTGCAGTTCCTACAACTTCCTGCATTTTCTTCCAGCCTGTTAGCTCGTTCCTTGCCTACCGTAGGCTCAGCAAACAGTGTACACAGTGAGATAAAAGCGAAACAATTGACTCTGCGAACAGAATCAGCAATACAAGTGTGTACTTCTCCACCCCAAACTCCCTGAGTGTCAGGCAAGATCCCACTCTCAGGTTCTAGAAGGGGTCCCCCTTCCTGCAGCAATACAAACATTCTGAAATTTTCACCATTGTGTTTCTGCTTCTGCAGTTTTCTTTCACTAGAAATGTTATTTCTTCCATGTAAAATGGAAGCGTTTTTAATGTAACTTGCTTATGATTTTCACTATTTTTTAAACAGTAAGCCCCATATTTATAGTTTCACTTGTGTGTCAGGGAATATGCTAAATGCCCCACACATTTTTATTGTTCCATTAAACTCTAAAGAGATGTGCATTACCCTCATTGCTTTTCACATCTGATTTTAGTTATTTAAGTAAATGGCGTATTGATTTCTAGATTATAGATTCCTCAAGAGCAGGGTTCATATTAAGTTTATTTTTGTTTTTCTCATCATGACTATACCCTGCAATGTGCATCTCCCTGGATTGAATTTAATTTTCCTTACTCTTTGTTGTTGTTGTTGTTGTTACTTATTTTTTGTTTTTTCCCTTTACCTTTGTAATTTTTTCTTCTATTCCTAATGCATTTACTATCGTGGGTTTTTGGTAATTTTAACTGAAGTTTCCTGTAGCTTCACCAGCCTATGGATGCAGTGTGAGAAACTTTAAGGTAATAATCATTTTTCACTCTCTCTTATCACCATCTGATTGAAGCCACTGATTTCCGGGAGCAACAGAGGTGCCTCGTGAGGTTTTGAAGAGTCCTCTCATGTACTTCTTTATTATTCTGTGTGAAGCTGTTTAGGGGCTCCTTTCTGCTTCGGATGCTTCCAGGACACTTCATTTCCTGACTCTGCTCAACCCACATATCTTCACCTTGTCAGAATAAGGCTATAGTCTTGATCCCTCAGTATACTGAAGCTGAAGGGTTTTCTGAAAATATAGTGGAGAATATGCTCTTTTTTACCTGTTAGGAGACCCTTGTCATTTAACCCCAAAGTGGCACCGCTTTTACTTCTGAGACCGTGTTCTACTAGAGCAACTGGTTTGCCTTATGTCTGTTAATTCTTCACCATAAGGAATTATTTATAAACATTTGTTACTTGCTTTCATAGCCTCTGTTATTACCATTTCCTTTCATTAACCTCAGATTTTAGATGAAGATCAATGCCTCAAAACTTTTCAGTGGAGAAAGACAAATATGATACCACTTATTTGTGGAACCTAAAAAATAGTGCACATGAACTTATTTGTGTGCGCGTGTTCAGTCACTCAGACTTGTTTGATCTTTTGTGACCCCATGGACTGTACCCCGCCAGGCTCCTCTGTCCATGGAATTTTCCAGGTGAGAATACTGGAGTGAGCTGCATTTCCTTTTCCAGGGGATCTTCCTAAGCCAGAGATGGAACCCGCATCTCCTCTGTCTCCTGCATTGGCAGGTGGATTCTTTACCACTTAGCCACCTGAGAAGCCTACACATGGACTTATTTACAAAGCAGAAATAAGCTCACAGCCATAGACAACAAACTTGCAGTTATCAAAGAGGGAGGGTAAGGGGAGGGATGAATTAGGAGTTTGGGATTAACATATACACACTACTGTAAATAAAAAAGAGGACCTACTATTAATATATAGCATGGGGAACTATATTCCATATCTTATAATAACCTATAATGGAAAAGTATATATATATATATACACACACACACATATATGTATCACTTTGCTGTACATTTGAAGTAACACAATATTGTAAACCAACTGCATTTCAATTGAAAAATGTATATATAAAGACCTTTTGGTGTTTTCTGTGTGGGGATCCACGCCTGTGTTCCATGGTTGAACACCTGATTCAAGCTGGTGTCAGTCTAAACCAGCACATTATCTTAGCCACACTATTTATTTCACACATTGAAATGTGATTTAAGTCAATCTAATCAGAATTAACAATTAGATTTCCAGAGGCACTGTCAGAAAAGAAGCTCACTATTTCCAGCAAACTTCTGCAGCCATTCTGGCACTAGGAGTTACATTTTTTTTTTTTTTTTTAAGAAAACAGAAGCCAAAAAAAAGGTAAAGCTACGAAGTGGAGAGAGAGAAACTGAGAAGTGATGATAGCAAGTTAAACCCTTTGTACAGCTAAAACCCTGCAATTACTGAATTGTTCAGTGTGTCAGCCAATACATACCATTTTATGCCTAAATCAGTTTGAGTTTAGAATTTTCTCATTTGCAGCAAAGGAAACTGACTTAAATGGTTTAGGCAGGAGCCATGGGAGCCATTTGCAAATGCTGTAGTCACTGTGACTGAGAGGTGCAAACTGAAATTCCCATACAGCTTTTTTAACCACACAAAGTTACATTTTTTGTTGTGATGAGAACTTTTAAGATTTACTCTCATTTTTAAAGATTTTTAAAGAGCATTTTTAAAGAGCATAGTTGATTAATAAGGGTATGTTAATTTCAGGTGTACAGCAAGGTGGTTCAGTGATACATACACATGTATCTATTATTCACATTTTTTTTCCAGTTTAGATTGTTACAGAGTATTGAATGGAGTTCCCTGTGCTATACATACAGTAGATCCTTGTTGGTTTACAGCAACTATCAAATATACAATACGGAATTGATGCCTTCTAACTGTGGTGCTGGAGAAGACTCCTGAAAGTCCCTTGGACACAAGGAGATCGAATGAATCAATCTTAAGGGGAAATCAACCCTGGATACTCATTGGAAGGATTGATGTTGAAGCTGAAGCTCCAGTATCTTGGTCATCTGATGTGAAGAGCTGACTCATTGGAAAAGTCCCTGATGCTGGGAAAGATTGAGGGCAGAAGAAGAGGGTGTCAGAGGATGAGAAGGCTGGATGGCATCACTGATGCAATAGACATGAACTTGGGCAAACTTTGGGAGATGGTGAGGGACAGGGAGGCCTGGCGTGCTGCAGGCCATGGGGTCACAAAGTGTCGAACACGAATGGGCGACTGAACAACAACAATGACTAACTATAGTGACCATGCTGTCATACATCCCCAGGACTTCCTTATTTTATAGTTGAATGTTTATACCTTTGAATCCATTTTACCCAACCCCTGCCCCCAGCACTAACCTGCTCTATGAGTTCCTGTGGGTTTTTTCTGTTTTTATTTTAGATTCATCTGTAAGTATCTGCCTTTCTCTGTCTGATTGGTTTCACTTAACATCATGCTCTCAAGGTCCATTTATACTATAGAAAATGACACCTATCTTATTGTATATATAAATACAACATATTCTTTATCTGTTCACTCACCATGGACACTTAGGTTGCTTCCAATGTCTTAGCTATTGTAAATAATGTGGCAATGAACATGTGATTGCAGATATCTTTCAAGTTACTCTTTTTGTTTTCTTTGAATAGAAATTTAAAAGTGGAATTGCCAAATCACGTGATAGTTCCATTTTTTATTTTTGTATAAACCTCCTTGCTGGTTTCTAGAGTGGCTGCATCAATTTACATTCCCACCAACAATGCATGAGGGTTTCCCTTTCTCCACATTCTCAACAACAGTTGTTATGTCTTCTTTTTGATAATAATCATTCTAACAAGTGTGAAGTGATATCTCATTGTGATTTTTATTTGTATTTCCCTGATAATTAGTGATGTTGAACATCTTTTCATGCACCTATTGGCCATGTGTATGTCTTCTTTGGAAAAAAATATGTATTCAGATCCTCTACCCATTTTTAAATCAGATTTGTTTTTGCCATTCATTTGTAGGGGTTTTTCATATATTTTGGATACTAATCCCTTATCAGTATATGACTTGCAAATACATTCTCCCATTCAGGACATTGCCTTTTCATTTTGTTGGTTTCCTTTGCTGTGCAGAACTTTAAAATTTTGATATTTATGTTTGCTTTTGTTGCCTGTGTTTTTAGTGTAAAATCCAAAAGCATCATTGCAATGACCAATGTCTATGAACTTACTGCCTCTTTTTCATTCTTGGAATTTTATGGTTTTTGACCTTTACCTTCAAATCTTTAATCCATTTTGAGTTAATTTTTGTGTGTGGTGAAAATAATGGTCCAGGTTCATTCTTCTGCATGAGGTTGTCCAGTTTTCCCAGCACCGTTTATTGAAAATACTGTCCTTCCCTACTGTATATTTTTGGCCCCTTTGTCTTAATTAATTGACTATATATGTGTGGTTTTATTTCTGGACCTCCTATTATATTTCATAGGTGTCTGTGTTTTATGCCAATACCATAAGGTTTTAATCACTACAATTTTGTAATATAGTTTGAAAATAAGAAGCATGAAACCTCTAGTTTTGTTCTTCTTTCTCATGGTTGCTTTGGCTACTTGGGGTCTTTCATGGTTCCTTACGAATTTTAGGGTTGTTTGATATATTTCTGTAAAAAATACATTGAAATTTTGATAGAAGTTGCAAAAATGCTATATTCTTATAAATACGTTGCCCTACTATTCCACCTTACATTCCCAAACACAGACTTTTGTCTGTGAGGTCAGTGCTTGACTTGAAATCAAGCAATGATAAGCCCTTTCCCAGGACTTTAAATGAGATCAGGGACAATAAAGAAATGTCATTCCCTTGCAGCAATGATTTCAACCATGTGCACAAGCCAGTCTGTTTAAATAAAATCTAGAAGGTAATGAAAAGGTAGCTATAGAAGCATTGAACATTTCAATAAATTCCTCTTTTTTCCTTAGCCATCTTAAATGCAGGTTAAGAAAAATAACAATGTAGTGATCAACGCAAGACTTGAAAAAGTCTATTGCATGCCAAATCACATTCTCACCACCACTGGAACCTGTTTTGACATTTTTCTTATTCCCGTGGTGCTTGCTATGGTGCTTGGCACAGTGAATAAATTTTTGTTGGTTAGGTTCCTGTGCTAGTTTCACACTTGATAAATCTTTTTTTCAGAAAAGATTTTATTCAAACCTGTGTAGGAATCCCTTGAACCAATATCCCTCGAGTTGGCTCCTACCGCTTGCATTATCAAGAAGCAGCCCGGCTATGGGACAGCATCCCTGCGTGTGCTCTGCTGGGAACGCCCCCCTTTGACAGGTCCTCTTCCTCCTCCGTACGGCACCCCAAGATCCTGCTTTCAGGGAAAATGTCATTGACGGAATAGCACCAAGTACACCTGAATCTAGATAAAAATTGAGATAATGAGCAAAATTCTCTAGAATTGTCTGTGCCCTTTTGTTGAAAGACCTTAACATTTATTTTTCATTTTTTAAAAACAATTTATTTATTTTAATTGGAGGCTAATTACTTGACAGTACTGTAGTGGTTTTTGCCATACATTGACATGAATCAGCCATGGTTGTACATTATTTATTTACTGTGCTGCTGAGCTTGTGGGATCTTAGTTCCCTAACCAGAGGTTGAACCAGGGCCTTTGGCAGTGAGAGTGCGGGGTCCTTAACCACTGGACTGCCAGGCCCCATAATTTTAATAAAGCAATATTTCTTTACAAATATTTTTTCCCTCTGTAAATAAAGCAAAAGGTGTTTCCAATCTGAACTTCCAACAGTGTCAGTGTCTGCAGAATTTGTACCATTTTATGCCCAAGTCTAAGTCCTATGGTCAGATACAATGCAATTTCTGGAGAGCATTTCTTGGATTATTTCAATCTATGATGATTTGGTGAAGAAAATTAAAAGGTTCATCAGCTTTAAACTTCTAACCTACACAACCTGCTTCAGTTCCCTGAAAACAGAAAATCCCTGAAAATGACAGTAATGAATGCTTCCAAGAAAGATGTATTGAGGGTCAGTTCACAAACAGACATTTTTATTAGGAGCATTCATAACATGTTTCCAGAATCTTCCCTTGTCTCAACTTCACTGACACAAAGTGGGTTAAATAATGTGCCGAGTCCAAAAGGTTTAGCCCAAGAGTCTTAATTCCATGTAACAACTTGTAAAGGACTTCGAAGGGGATCTAAACTAGAAGTTCTGCATCTGCTGCCATTCTGATTAGCCATCCTCACCCATTCTGACTTAAGATGTGGGGTCGGCTCTAAGGATTTCTATTCCCCCTTTCCTCTGTAAGATTAGCAATGAAGTGCAGGGTCTCTGGGGGAAGCAGGTTAGAGCAAAAGCGGACGGATCCTGGGCTGTTGTCTTACTCTCAGGGAGTTTATTAAGCAATCAGGTGTTTTGGTTGAAAATTTGGATACAGTGTTTGATGGAGGGAAACTTACCAGGGGGAACATTCTCTAATGAACTCCAAAAGGTACGACTCATATGTCTGTCATTTTTATGCCAAATGAACTTTCAGCAGGCATGATATGAGAGATAAGATGAACAAAAGGAACTGCAGACTTTATCAGAAACCAGGTTCTTGGTGTAGTTTAAGGGCAATTTTCTTATTCTCATTTCAGACTAATCTATGTTAGCTACTTATTTAGCATCCCCTTTATTTAACTCTTAAAATGTCTTCATTAATATAACTGAAATGAAATTATAAAGGAGGAAGTGTTAGAGCAGACTTTGAGTGTTTGTAGAAGCTATCTTTATCATTATCATATTTTCAAATGGAACTGAGCAGCAAAAATAAGAGGAGCTGCTCTTCCGAATCCTTAACATCTGCACCTTAAAGCAATTAGTTCTCATGCGATAGCAGCTAACTCTGGTCTAATAAAGATTGGGAAAATAGTTACTATTAACCTTTAAACTAAGGTTAGCAGCAGCATGGATGGAACTCGAGATTATCATACTATACAGAGTAAGTCAGGCAGAGAAAGACAAATGCCACATGATATCACTTATATGTGGCATCTAAAATATGACACAAGTGAACTTATCTACAAAACAGAAACAGACTTACACGGGGAAGAGACTTGCCATTGTCCAGGGGAGGGGTAGGTGAGGGGATGATTGGGAGTTTGGGATCAGCAGATGTAAACTATTATATATTGGCGAGATAACAAGGTGATACTGTGTAGCACAGGGAACCCTATTCAATATCTTGTGATGAATTTTGTTCAGTTTCTTCTCGTTCACAACCCTCTTTTAAGACACTCAGCTGCCCCTTTGTTGCAAAATACAGAGGATCCAAGGGCTTCCCTGGAGCCAGAGCAGGTGAGGAATGAACACATCTGCCTCCTCACTGAGTACCTGTCCCTGTGCACCTTGTCTGGGGCCCAGCGTGAATCTCCACGGCCACCAGAAAATGGGGACATGTGGCCTCTACCTATGCCCCTGCTGACAGCTTCTTCTATAACCTCATGACGCTTTAAGGATTTATAAAACTTAAAGATGTCCTAACGGAATTCAGGTATGTTAATGGTAATAATTCATATATATCTTGGTCTAGAAAGAGAAGTTATAAATAGTGATAATAATAATAATAGGGGAAAGGGGAAGGAGAGGGATAAATTAGGGATTTGAGATTGACATATACACACTGTGTGCTTGGTCAGTCGTGTCTGACTCTTTGCGACCCCATGACTGTAGGCCTCCAGGCTCCTCTGTCCATGGGGATACTCCAGACAAGAATACTGGAGTAGGTTGTCATGCCCTCCTCCAGGGGGTCTTTGCAACCTGGGGATTGAACCCAGGTCTCTCACATTACAGGCAGATTCTTTACCATCTGAGCCACCAGGGAAACCCAAGAATACTGGAGTGGAAAGCTTATCCAACTTCTCCAGGGGATCTTCCTAACCCAGGAATCGAACTCAGATGTCCTGCACTGTAGGCAGATTCTTTACCAGCTGAGCTACCGGAGAAGCCCATATAGATAACAAACAAGGATCTACTGTGTGACACATGAAACTGTACTCAGTGTTCTATAATAACCTATATGGGAAAACAATCTGAAAAAGAAGGATATGTGCATATGTCTAGCTGGATCACTTCGCTGCTGTACACCTGAAACTAACACAGTATTGTAGATTAACTATACCCCAATATAGAATAAAAATTAAAGGAAAATAGCCAACACTTATGTAGCCATTACAGTGTGTCAGGCAGTGCTCTAGCTCAGAAATAAAATTATAGGTTTGAAGCAAAGGATATAAATTGTAGCTAATCCTATAGCGTGACTACAATTGATATGGTCAGCATCCATCCCACTTCCTTTACAAGTATTTCTGTGCTTCGGAATCCAGAAAGCTAAGAACTACATTTCCCATGTACTTAGAGCCAGGGTTTTAGTTGAGAAGCAGTTTCTACCAATCAGGTGCATTCATATGGGATTCAGAAGGCATCGATATGGCTGAAGCCCTTTTTCTGCTGCTGCTCCTAGGAGCACATCTGATTCTCGAACTGTATTGATCATGACTGTTCCTTTAATACCTAGATTGTTGTTAAAATTGTACAGCCTTGATCGCAATCCCAGTGGCAGCCTCCTGCTTCTTACTCCTCTAGTTCTGGAAAGGAAAGCAACTTATTCTCTGTATTAAATTATTTTTTTTCTTAACAATTTTCAAGGGGCTTCTGCTTCTGAAACTGGAATTTTACTGATACCACATTTGAAACCATGAACATCTGCAGACAAAAGACTTACAACGAGGGAAATTTGTCTTTGTTATCTTACCTGGTAGGATCTGAAGACAATGGTGATCTGTTTATGACTCAAAAGTGAAATGTTGGCAACCATCAACTGCCAAGATAGGAGTTACAATGACCATAAGTAAGTGCCTGCAAAAATAGGTCCAGGGAACTCCGGTCTTGGTGGACCAAGCATTGCAAAAGTAGGACATGGTTGAATGAGGATCACAGGCACGCTGGAGAGGGCAGATTAATCCTGACAACTCTCAGGGCATTCAAAAGTAAATACATGAAATAAATTCCTTCAAGAGAATGTGAAAACAAGCCACAGACTGGGATAACACTTCTGCAATATATATATGTATATATATATAGAGAGAGAGTTCATTATATATCTGTATAATGAGCTATTCTATTCCTTATCCCTCCACCAATTTTCTCCTTTTAAAACCTTAAGAATGCTTCCTCTGTCTGTCTGTCAGTTTCCATTTTGTAAATAAGTTCATTTGTACCACTTTTTAAAGATTCCACAAATAAGTGATATCATATGATATTTGTGTCTGTCTGACTTAAAGTTCATATACAAAAGACACAATGAAGAAACTACGGTACATCCATACAATTAATACCATGTAGCCATTAAAATCATTTGTGGTAGAATAGCTAGTAAAATGAAAAGATATTCAAGAAGCTATAGTGAAAAAGTCAGCTCACAAAAGAATGTATGTGCTGTGTGTGTGCTAAATCCTTCAGTCGTGTCTGACTCTTTGCAACCCTATGGACTGTAGCCCGCCAGGTTCCTCTGTCCATGGGATTCTCCAGGCAAGAATACCAGAGTGGGTTGCCATGCCCTTCTCCAGGGGATCTTCCCAACCCAGGGATCGACCTGCGTCTCTTGTGTCGCCTGCATTAGCAGGTGGGTTCTTTAACACTAGCCCCACCTTGGAAGCCAAAAAGAATATAATGATTCCTTAAATAACAAAATATATACATGTAATACAAAAACAAAAATACTTGAAGGAAATGTAACAAAGTGAGCAGAGCTCTCTCAGAGTGGTGTTATTTTTTTTTTAAGTTTTCTCTATTTTGGTTATTGCTATCTTCTACATTCCTGAAGAATAACAAACATTTCTCAAGAGAGCATGTATAAGGTGAATATTGAAAAGGAATGTGATAGAGAGAAAACCAACTTAGAAATGATAACTTTAGCAACTGGGCTTCTCTGGTGGCTTACTGGTAAAGAATCCGCCTGCCAATGCAGGAGACACAGGTTCAATCCCTGGGCCAGAAAGATCCCCTGGAGAAGGATATGACAACCCACTTCAGTATTTTTATCTGGGAAACTCCATGCACAGAGGGGCCTGCGGGCTACAGTCCATGGGGTCGCAAGAGTCTGACAGGACTTAGCGACTAACCAACAACAACAACCTTGGTCTTTCATGTCCAATCGCTCGGTCGTTTTGGACTCGTTGCGACCCCATGGACTGTAGCCCCCCAGGCTCCTCTGTCTGTAGAATTCTCCAAGCAAGAATACTGGAGTGGGTTGCCATTTCCTACTCCAGGGGATCTTCTCGACCCAATGATCAAATGCATATCTCTTGCCTTTCCTGGATTGACAGGTGGATTCTTTACTATTCTACGACCTGGGAAGCCCAAACTCGACAATATCCACTAACATTTCAGTTCACAAGTTCCCTGAGATGTATTCACGGGAGATATAGAGAAAACGTTTTCTGTGGAATATCTTGGCAGTTACTCATCATTTCACTGCAACAGGCTGCCAACAGGACCTTGTAAACAGTATCAAAGTAGCAAAGCCATGAACAAATATCTCTGCTCACTCTTGATTGCCAGTGGCAGTGGTGGAGACATTGAAGGGTATGGAGTGTACAAGGTGGCATTTTTTAAGTAAATAATACACATAAATTCCATAACAGTAACTCCAATCGATGCAGAAGAAATGTGTGAGCACCACGTCTATCAGCCCTGACATAATACTTAGTCAAACAAAAAGATGGTCCTTGTTTACTACTTCCACTAAATTTGCAAAGTAAATCTTAGCATACACTAAAGCTAAATTAGCATTGGTATCTTAGGAAAGAAATCAACTTTGTTTTTACCAAGTGTCTCAATTGTGATTCATATGTACTCAGACCTTGAAAAGCAAGGAGATCAAACCAGTCAATCTTAAAGGAAGTCAACTCTGAATACTCATTGAAAAGACTGATGTTGAAGTTGAAGTTCCAATATTTTGGCCACCTGATACGAAGAGCTGACTCATTGGAAAAGACCCTGATGCTGGGAAAGATTGGGTGCAAGAGGAGAAAGTGATGACAGAAGATGAGATGGTTAGATGGTATCACTGATTCAATGGGCATGAACTAGGGCAAACTCCAGGAGATGGTGAGGGACAGGGAAGCCTGTAATGCTGCAGTCCATGGGGTTGTGAAGAGTTGGACATGACTTGGCGACCAAACAACAGCAACAGTGTACTCAGACTAAGTGAAAAATGATTTTTATTGTATTTTCAGCTCATGGAAAACATAGCTGTCAATTGAAGTTAAGTTAGTAATGAGACAGCCATAATTAAGCAGATGTATCCTCCAGAATATCTCTAAGAGTAATATTGTAAAACTAAACCTTGGTAGATCTAACATGATACATCTACGAAAATGTTGATAAATAAATAAAAATAGAAGCATAGGAGTAATATATTAGGAGATAGAACTTGATAAAAAATATCTTTTATCAACCAAATTCAAATAGAATATAAAAGCTTCCAGGGCAAAAAACAAAAAAAAAACTGCTTCTTACAAACAAATAATAATTGATTTGTTGTTAAACTTTTCATCAGTGGTGTTTCATGTTATGAGGCAAAGGACTGATGCCTTTAAAAGTGTGAGAGAAATGGAACATTATTTGACCTTTAAAAGGAAATTCTGACACCTGCTCTGACACGGATTAATCTTGAAGATGTCATACTCAGTGAAATATGCTAGTCACAAGGGAACAGGTACAGTATGATCCCACCTAGATGAGGAACCAGAGCAGACAAATTCACAGACAGAAAGCAAAATGAGGGATTTCCAGGGTCTGGGAGAGGGGGAAGTTGGGGGTTACATAGGTATCGTATTAAAATGTTGCAAAATGAAGACATTCTGAATATGGATAGTGGTGATAGTTGGATAACAATGTGCATGTACTTAATGCCACTGAACTGTACACAAAATGCTTACAATGGTAAATATTTTTTCTTCCTCCTCAAGACAGTAAGTTTTGCATCATTTCTATTTTGCCACAATTTAAAAAAATAAAATTAAAAAAATCTGAGAGGAAAAAAGCAAACAAAAATTTTATCATGAAACTTGAAGACATGAATTAATATTTCTAAATGTTAAGGAATCATTCTGGTTATGAAAATATGATTATGTCATGCTCCTCCTGCAATGTCTAAGTTTAGTGAATCATAGAAACCAAGGAATTATATGAGACATATTACTGCAAACGAATCTGTCTGTTCAGAATAACCAGGAATAAATAACTCACCTGTGATGCAGCAGATGTCTGGGGCATCCTCTATGACACTCATTTTTACCAAAAATAAACTTCGAAGCTGGTGGACTTGCTTCCAGTTCCCCAAAGAAGAGCCCAGTAAAGAACTGCACTGATTTTTTTAAAAGAGCCAGTTGTGGACTCAGATCAGTGTCAGGAAGAATAAAAACTGATCTCACCTTGAATGTCAAGGAAAGCATTAGCTCTGAAATAAATAGACCTTATAAACATCCTTAACACTCATAGGAATTTTTCTTACTAAATATGGTTCTAAATATATGAAACCAACTCAGTATTAGTGATGAGAATACTTGCTTTGTCAGCCAAGGATGGAGTGTTATGTTCTGAACTACTTATTCTTCCTGAAATTCTTATGGTATCTTTATCCTAGTTGGTTTATTCTATTCTGTTTCTGCTAGTGATTGCCTTTTTGGCTCAATATTAAAATATACAATAGGTTTTTTTGGGTTTTCTTTTATGCCAGGCAGTCTAGCATAAAGCACTGGCACTGGACACACAGGATCAGTATTAGTCCATCCTTATTTGTATCTGGAGACTGTTAGATTAAGAGGGTTTAAGTCACCCACGAGCCCGAGTTCACAAAACTGTTAAATGATGGATCAATATGGATCTGACTTAAAGCCTTTTCAAATACAATTCTTACTGTTTTATTTGTGGCATCCACGGCTCTCGTCATTTAAATTTATTTAGCGTTGGCTTCATAACCATATAAATACTCTTTTGTGGGTGTCATCTCTCCCTACTTGTCTGCCAAATAGAAGTGTTGATTTACTCAGGAACAATATATTATGCCCTCAGTAATTAGATGGCTGGCCATGTTCACTGTGGTTCAGGGAGGCATCATGGTACCAGTGTTTCCCTGGCATTCCCCACGCACACCCCACCTACATCTGGATGGAGCTAGAAGGCTACCTCATGCCAGTGGAATATAAGCAAAAGTACACATGTTATGCCCAGGCCAAGAGGCTTAAAAAGAAAGCTGCTGCCTTGGGCAGTACAGTCATTTTGACAATACTGATTCTTCCAAGCCATGAACATGCCCAAGGTGATCTACAGATTCGATGCAATCACTATCAAATTACCAATGGCATTTTTCACAGAACTAGAACAAAAAATATCTTAAAGTCTGTAGTGAGACACAAAAGACTCCAAATAGTCAAAGCAATCTTGAGAAAGAAAAACAAAACTGGAGGAATAGAGTCCCTGACATCAGACTATACTGCAAAGCTGCAGTTATCAAAATAGGATATTACTGGCACAAAGATAGAAATATAGATTAATGGAACAGGATTAAAAAATACAGAAATAAACCCATGAACCTATGGTCAATAAATCTATGAAAAAGTAGGCAAGACTACATATTTGGAAAGTCAGTCTCTTCAACAAATGGTGCTGGGAAAACTGGACAGATACATGTAAAAAATGCAATTAGATAAGTTTTAAATACCATATACCAACATAAGCTCAAAAATGGATTACAGACCTAAATGTGAGACTGGACGCTGTAAAACTCCCAAAGGAAAACATAGGCAGAACATTCTCTGATATAAATTGCAGCTATATATATATTTTTTGATCCACCTCCCAGAATAACAGAAATAAGAACAAAAATAAGCAAATGGGACCTACCTAAACTCAAAAGCTTTTGCACAGCAAAGGAAGCAATAAACAAAATGAAAAGACAACCCACAGATTGGGAGAAAATATTTGCAAATGATGTGAGTGAATAGGATTAGTCTCCAAAATTTACAAACAACCCATGACACTTAGCATCAAAACAAAAAACCCAGTCAACAAATGGGCAGGAGACCTAAATAGAAATTTCTCCAAAGAATACATATAGATGGCCAAGAGGCACTTACGTTCAACACTACTCATTATTAGAGAACTGCAAATCAAAAGCAGAATGAGATATCACCTCACACCAGCCAGAATGGCTATCATCAAAAAATGCACAAACAATAAATGCTGGAGAAGGTGTGGAAGGAATGTGTGGAGGGAATGTAAATTGGTACAGCCACTTGTGGAGAACAGTGCGGTCTCTTAAAAAACTAAAAATAGAACTACTGTATGACCCTTCAATCCCACTCTTGGGCAAATATCAGGAGAAAATCAAGATCTAAAAGGATATATGTACCCTGTGTTCATTGCAGCACTGTTTGCAGAGGAATGGATACAGAAGATGTGGTACATATATACAATGGAATATTACTCAGCCATTAAAAAGGATATAATAATGCCATTTGCAGCAACGTGGATAAATCTAGAAATTGTCATACTGAGTAAAATAAGTCAGACGGAGAAGGAGAAATATTGTATGACATGCCTTGTGGAATCTAAAAAGAAATGATACAAATGAACTTAACTTACAAAACAGAAAGAGAGTCACAGACTTAGAGAACAAACTTATGGTTACTGGGGAAGGGATCGTCGGGGAATTGGGGATGGACATCTACACATTGCTATATTTAAAATGGATAACCAACAACGACTATACAGCATGGAGAACTCTACTCAATATTATGTGGCAGCCTGGATGGGAGGGGAGTTTGAGGGAGAATGGACAATGTATATGTATAGCTGAGTTCTTTTACTGTTCACCTGAAACTATCAGTACATTGTTAATCAGCTATACCCAAATACAAAATTAAAAGTGTTTTTTTTTTTTTTAATTAAAAAGGAGAAAAGAAAGTTGCTTTCTTCATACTTCTTTTTTCAGACAGTTTTCCTGACTCGGCCATGGTAAGCATAGTAAACTTGTAAACAGTATAGAAAACACAGCAAGTGACTAAAATAAAAATCAAACAGCCCTCGGGACTTCCCTGGTTGTCCAGTGGTTAAGAATCCACCTTCAACTGCACGGGATGCAGGTTCCATCCCTGGTGTGGGAACTAAGATTCCACATGCCACGGGGCAACTAAGCATGGGCTAGTTGAAAGAAACTAGCGAAAGAAACTAGAGAAAGCCTGTGCACCATAATGAAGATGCAACACAGGCAAAATAAAATAATCAAAATATTAAAAATAAATAAAGGAATAAGATAGAATCCACCTTACCTTCCTCCTGAGAAATCTGAATGCAGGTCAAGAAGCAACAGTTAGAACTGGACATGGAAAAACAGACTAGTTCCAAATCAGGAAAGGAATATGTCAAGACTGCATATTGTCACCCTGCTTATTTAACTTATATGCAGAGTACATCATGTGAAATGCTTGGCTGGTTGAAGCACAAGCTGGAATCAAGGTTGCTGGGAGAAATATCAATAACTTCAGATATGCAGGTGACACCATCCTTATGGCAGAAAGCAGGGAAGAAATAAAGAGCCTCTTGATGAAAGTGAAAGAGGAGAGTGAAAAAGTTGGCTTAAAACTCAACATTCAGATCATGGCATCTGGTGCCATCACTTCATGGCATATAGATGGGGAAACAATAGAAACAGTGATTTTTTTTGGGGGGGGGGGCTCCAAAATCACTGCAGATGGTGACTGCAGCCATGAAATTACAAGATGCTTGCTCCTTGGAGGAAAAGCTATGACCAACCTAGACAGCATATTAAAAAGCAGAGACATCAGGGAGAACAAGATGGCAGAGGAACAGGTGGAGGTGGAGTACATTTCTCTCCACAGATACATCAGGAATACACCTTCGGGCACAGAAGTGCATGCAGAACACCAGCTGAGAGCTGACAGGAGTACCGACCAGCAGAAAAGAATATACAGAACCATGCAAAACTCGGTAGGACAAAGGAACTAGGAGGAAAAACAGAAGTGTTAGTAGAACTGGATCTGCCCTCGGTGGGTGGGGGAACTGAAGCAGGGGTCCGATTCCCACATCGGGGCAATTGTCTGAGTCAGAGGAGAAACATTAAGGCTGAGGGTGAAACAGCTGATCTGTGGCAGCCTAAATGGAATGAGAATCAGACCATCCTTGCCACAACCATACATATGCCGGGCGGGCGTATGCACTGAACTAGAGTAAGACCCCACCCAGCGTGTCCCTTTAAGTGCCTGACGTGCTGATCTCCAGAGTAGGACCCCAGCCAGCGGGGCCCCTCTATGTGCCTGATGCGCGGAACAACAGAGAAGGACCCCAAGAAGGGAGCCCTCTAAGTGCTAAACGGGTGGAGCTACAGAGAAACCCTGGTGGAAGAGGCCTTGATCGCCAGGTACAAGAGGCTCATGAAAAGACACAGATAGGGCCACAACTCCTGTGGCAGAGGCAGTCAGTGTCCCTGCACACTTGGCACCGCCAGGGTCCCCACAAACCAAGCAGCTGCGCCACCTTCATGCTCAGCTCTTACTGGGGCAGAGCTGCCACAGGCAAAAAATTCTTGCATCTATGCACTCGGGGTCACTTTGGTCATGTCCGACTCTTTGCAACCCTGTAGACTGTGGCCTGCTAGGCTTCTCTGTCAGAGAGGGGGGTTCTCCAGGCAAGAATACTGGAGTGTACTGGCCAATACTGGTTGCCATATCCTTCTAGAGCACTGTATTTCCTGCTGCCCTAACTGCCAACCCCCTGAGTACCTGGTGCTGCCAGAACCCCCGTGACCCAAGCAGCTGCACCACCTCCACACCTGGCCCTCACTGGGGCAAACCCAAGTCCTCCAGGGCAGCCTCAGGAGCAAACCCCAGTGGACGACCCACATGCAGAGGTGGAAAGAAAACCACAATTGAAACCCAGGGGCAGTGTGGCTAAGGAAGAAGACCCAAAACTTTCCCACCCGCTGTACAACCTGCAGATTAAATCCACATGATCAGCTCAGCAGACTGTGTCTATGGAATAGATAAAAGATCATTGAGAGCTCCCACAAAAGAAAACGTACTAGTTCTGATAGTTGTGGACATTGGAGACAAGAACACAGAGGAGTAGGACCAGATTAGAATCTGAGCTGCCCCCACAGCAGGTCCAGAGACCAGCACAGTGTTGGAGGGCATCCTAGGGAGGTGAGGTGGACTGTGAGTCCCAGGAAGGGAAAGGACTCTTGACATCAGTGACTCAAGAAAAACATCTATTATTCTTATGTTTTGACTTGCTCTGCAGATTCTTTTGGATTTTCCCCCCTCTGTTGTAGTTGTTGATTTTATTGGCACTGTCAAATCTAATTAAGCTTTTGAGCTTTTCTTTTTTTTTCTCAGTCACATTTTTTATTGCAGTTATAAACCTCTGCCTCTACATTGGGTATTTGCAGTTTTGTGAGTTTTCCTTTTTTTTTCTCTCTCTCTCTTTTTAATTTTAATTTTTTAAATCTGTTATTATTTTTTTTCTATATTTATTCTTTGCTTTTCCTACCATTCTTTTCCCCTTAGAGTTAATCTTTAATGTATATAAATCTTTATCTACCTCTATTTAACTTTACATATCTATTCTTTCTTTCTTTCCTCTCAACACACTTGTTAGTTTTATTTTTATTGCTTTATTCCCCAATTGGCATCTTGATTTAGTATTGTTTTCCAGTTTGTGCTTTAGTTAGTCTTGTTCTGGAAGATAAAATTTTTGGTTTCCTTTGTTCTCTGGGTCAATCTATTGTGTTTTATTTTTGTTGGACTGTTTTGATTTTGCTTATGGGTATTTGTGTATATGTGTATATTCAGTCACACACTTACTATTGTTATAAACCTCTGCCTCTATGTTGGGATTTTGCAGTTCTGTGGAGTTTTTCTTTTTTCCCCCTTTTTTCTGTCTCCTTCCTTTTTTTTCCTCTCTCTTTTTTTAATTTTAATTTTTTAAACATCTATTATATTTTTTCTACATTTATTCCTTCATTTGCCTTTGCTACTGTTATTTTCCCCTGCAGTTAATCATTAATGTATATAAATCTTCTTCATCTACCTCTATTTAACTTTGCATATCTATTCTTTCCTTCTTTACTTTCTTTCCTATCCTCTCAACATATTTGCTAGTTTGTTTTCATTGCTTTATTCCCCACTTGGCACCTTGGTTTCATTTTGTTTTCCACTTCCTGCTTTAGTTCCTTTTGTTCTTAACTGGTAAGTATAATTTTTGAGCTACTTTGTTTGCTGGGTCAATTTATTGTACTTTATTTTTGTTGGACTGTTTTCATTTTGCTTATGGGTGTATACGTATATGTGTATATTCCATTATTTTAATTATTGTTTGCCTGATTTTGTAACTACCATTTGTCTGGGGTTTATCTTTGGTTTCTTATTTTTGGACATTTGTTTTAGTCTTACTTAATGCCATAACAAACCACTTCTGGAATCTTTGCTCCTGACCATAGATCAAGCCCTGAGCCTTTGGAGTGGGAGCACTGACTCCAAGACCCTAGACTACCAGAGAACTAACCCTAGGGAGTATCAAACAGTGAGAACTCACATAAAGAAAACCACTTGAATACAAGAACTGGCATCACCCAACCACCAGTAGCACCCTGTGCAGGACACCTCATCTAAACAACAACAACAAAAAAAACAAAAATACAAACCCAATCATCAGCAGACAGGATTACCACCTCACTCAGCCTTGCCCATCAGAGGAAAAACAAAGAAACAAAAGCTCAGCACAAATCTTACCATATACGAAGCTCACACAAACCACTGGACCAAACTTAGGAGGGCAGAAACCAAAAGGGAGAAAGAATTCAACTTTGAAGCCTGGGAAAAGGTGACCTCAAACACAGTAAGTTAAAAGAAATGATAGTGAAAAGGCAGAGAAATACTACACAAATGAAGGAACAAACCAGAAACACAGAAGTCCTAATAAATGAAGAAAAAATAGGCAAACTACCTGAAAAAGAATTCAGAATAAATTCAGATAGTAAAGATGATCAAAAACATTGAAAACAAAATGGAGAAAGTGCAAGAATCAATTAACAAAAACAGAGAAGAATTAAAGAATAAACATACAGAGAGAAACAACACAATTACTGAAATTAAAAATACTTGCTGCTGCTGCTGCTGCCAAGTCGCTTCAGTCGAGTCCGACTCTGTGCGACTCCATAGACAGCAGCCCACCAGGGTCCTCTGTCCCTGGGATTCTTCAGGCAAGAACACTGGAGTGGGTTACCATTTCCTTCTACAATGCATGCCTGCAATGCAAAGTCGCTTCAGTCGTGTCTGACTCTGTGCGACCCTATGGACAGCAGCCCTCCAGGCTCCTCTATCCACAGGATTCTCCAGACAAGGATCCTGGAGTGGGTTGCCATTTCCTTCTCCCTAAAAATACTTGAGAAAGAATCAATAGCAGAATATCTAAAGCAGAAAAACAAATCAGTGAGCTGGAAGATAAAATAGTGGAAATAACTTCTGAAGAGCAGAATAAAGTAAAAAGAATGAAAAGAACCAAGGATAGTCTCAGACACCTCTGGGACAATATCAAAAGCAGCAACATTTGAATTATAGGGGTCCCAGAAGAAAAAGAGAAAAAGAAAGGGTATGAGAAAATTTTTGAAGAGATTATAGTTGAAAATTTCCCCAAGATGGAAAAGGAAATAGTCAATCAAGTCCAAGAGGCACAAAGAGTCCCATACAGGATAAACCCTAAGAGAAACACGCCAAGACACATGCTAATTAAACTAACAAATACTAAAAACAAAGAAAGAATATTAAAAGCAGCAAGGGAGAAGAAACAAGTAACATACAAGGGAAAGCCCATACTCTTGACAGCTGAACTATCAGCAGAAACTCTGCAGCCCAGAAGGGAATGGCAGGATATATTTAAAGTACTGAAAGGGAAAAGTCTACAACCAAGATTACTGTACCCAGCAAGGATCTCATTCAAAATTGATGGAGAAATAAAAAACATTTCAGACAAAAAATGTTAAGTGAATTCAATACCACCAAGCCAGCTTTACAACAAATGTTAAAGGGTCTTATATAGTCAAAAAATAAAAGAGAAGAAAAAAGATCTACATAATCAACCGGAAACAATTAAGAAAATGGCAATAGGAACATATATATCAATAATTACCTTAAAGGTAAATGGATTACATGCTCCAACAAAAAGACACAGACTAGCTGAATGGATACAAAAATAAGACCCATATATATGCTCTCTACAAGAAACCCACTTCAGACCTCAATACACATATAAACTGAAAGGGAGAGGATGGAAAAATATATTCCATGTAAATGGGAAGCAAAAGAAAGCTGGAGTAGCAATTCTCATATCAGACAAAATAGACCTTAAAGTAAAGAAAATTACAAGAGATAAGGAAGGACACTTCATAATGATCAAGGGATTAATCCAAGAGGAAGACATAACAGTTGTAAATATTGATGCACCCAACATAGAAGTGCCTCAATACATAAGACAATCAACAACAGACATAAAAGGAGAAATTGACAGTAACAAATTAACAGAAGACTTCAACACCCCACTCACACCAATGGACAGATCATCAAAACAAAATTAATAAGGAGATACAAGTCTTAAATGATACATTAAATGAGATGGATCTCATTGATATCTTCAGGACATTCCATTCAAATGCAGAAGAATACTCCTTCTTCTCAAGTGCACATGAAACATTCTCCAGGACAGACCACATCTTGGGTCACAAATTAACCTCAGTAAATTTAAGAAAATTGCAATCGTATGAAGCATCTTCTCTGACCACGTTATGAGACAAGATATCAATTACAAGAAAAAAAACTGTAAGAAACACAAACACATGGAGATTAAACAACACGTTTTTAAATGACCAACAGGTTACTGAAGAAATTAAAAGGGAAATTAAAAAAAATGCTAGAAACAAATGAAAATGAAAACATTACAACTCAAAACCTATGGGATGAAGCAAAAGCAGTTCTAAGAGGGAAGTTTGTAGCAATAAAATCCTACCTCAAGAAACAAGAAAAACTTCAAATAGGCAACCTAACTTTACACCTAAAAGAACTAGAAAAAGAAGAACAAAAAACCCCCAAAGTTAGTAGAAGGAAAGAAATCATAAAGATCCAAGCAGAAATAAATGAAAAAGAAATGAAAGAAACAGTAGTAAAGATTAATAAAACTAAAAGCTGTTTCTTTGAGAAGATAAACAAAATTGACAAGTGATAGCCAGACTCATCATGGAAAAAAGGGAGAAGAATCAAATCAACAAAATTAGAAATGAAAATGGAGAAGTGACAATAGACAATGCAGAAATACAAAGGATTATTAGAGACTATGATGTACAACTATATGCAATAAAATGGATAACCTGCAAGAAATGGACGGATTCTTAGAAAAGTTCAATCTCCCAAGACTGAACCAGAAAGAAAGAGAAATTATGAACAACCCAATTACAAGCACTGAAATTGAAGCTGTGATCAAAACTCTCCCAAAAAACAAAAGCCCTGGGCCAGATGGCTTCACATAATTCTATCAAACATTTAGAGAAGAGTTAATGACCATCCTTCTAAAACTCTTCCAAAAAATCACAGAGGAAAAAACATTTCCAAACTCATTCTATGAGGCCACCATCACCCTGATACCAAAACCAGACAAAGACAACACAAAAAAAACTTCAGGCCTATATCACTGATGAACATAGAAGCAAAAATCCTCAACACATTTTTAGCAATCAGAATTCAGCAACACATCCAAAAGCTCATACACCCTGATCACGTTGGATTTACTCCAGGAATGCAAGGGTTCTTCAATATATGCAAACAAACAATGTGATACACTATATTATCAAATTGAAAGACAAAAACCATATGATCATCTCACTAGATGCAGAAAAAGCCTTTGACAAAATTCAGCACCCGTTTTTTATTAAAATTCTTCAGGAAACGGGCGTACAAGAAACCTACCTCAACATAGTAAAAGCAATATATGATAAGCCTACAGCAAACATTATTCTCAATGGTGAGAAACTGAAAGCATGACCCCCTAAGATCAGGAACAAGACAAGGGTGTCCGTTTTCACGACTATTATTCAACATAGTTCTGGAAGTCCTAGCTACAGCCATCAGGGAAGAAAAATAAATAAATAAATAAAAGGAATCCAGATCAGAAAGGAAGTAAAGCTCTCACTGTTTGCAGATGCCGTGATACTGTACATAGAAAACCCTAAAGATAGTATCAGAAAATTGCTAGACCTGATCAGTGAATTTAGCAAAGTTGCAGGATACAAAATCAATACACAGAAATCATTTGCATTTCTATATACTAACAATGAAAAACCAGAAAGAGAAATTAAGGAATCAATCCCATTCACCATTGCAACAAAAAGAATTAAATATCTAGGAATAAACTTACCTAAGGAGACAAAAGAACTGTACGTAGAAAATTATAAGACACTAATGAAAGAAAACAAAGATGACATAAACAGACGGAGAGATATTCCATGTTCCTGGGTAGTTTGGTTTAGCCACTAAGTTGTGTCCAACTCTTTGCAACTCCATGGACTGTAGTCTGCCAGGCTTCTCTGTCCATGGGATTCTCCAGGCAAGAATACTGGAGTGGGTTGCCATTTCCTTCTCCAATGTTTCTGGGGTAGGAAGAATCAATATTGTGAAAATGAATATACTACCAAATGCAATCTACAGATTCAATGTGATCCCTATTAAACTACCAATGGCATTTTTCACAGAACTAGAACAAAAAAATTTCACAATTCATCTGGAAACACAAAAGACCTCGAATAGCCAAAGTACTCCTGAGAAATAAGAAGCTTGAGGAGCTTGAGGAATCAACCTTCCTGACTTCAGATTATACTACAAAGCTACAGTCTTCATTCCAGCACGGTACTGGCATAAAAACAGAAGTATAGACAAATGGAACAAGATAGAAAGCCCAGAAATAAACCTATGCTGCTATTGGTACCTTATTTTTGACAAAGAATATACAATGGGGCAAAGACAGCCTCTTCAATAAATGGTGCTGGGAAAACGGGACAGCTACATGTAAAAGAATTAAATTAGAACACTTCCTAACACCATACACAAAAGTAAACTCAAAATGGATTAAAGACCTAAATGCAAGACCAGAAACTATAACTCTTTGAGGAAAACACAGGCAGAACACTTAATGACATAAATCAAATCAAGATCTCCTGTGACCCACCTCCTAGAGTAATGGAAATAAACACAAAAGTAAACAAGTGAGATCTGATTAAAAGCAAAAGCTTTTGCACAGCAAAAGAAACTATTAGCAAGGTGAAAAGACAGCCCTCACAATGGGAGAAAATACTAGCAAATGAAACAACTGACAAAGGATTAATTTCCAAAATATACAAGCAGCTCTTACAACTCAATGCCAGAAAAACAAACAACCAAATCAAAAAGTGGGAAAAAGACATTTCTCTAAAGAAGACATACAGATGGCTAACAAACAGATGAAAAGTTGCTCAACATTGCTCATTATTAGAGAAATGCAAATCAAAACTAGAATCAGATATCACCTCACACCGATCAGAATGACCAGCATCAAAAAGCCTACAAAAAATAAATGCTGGAGGGGTGTGGAGAAAAGGGAATGGTCTTGCACTGTTGGTAGGACTGTAAACTGATACAGCCACTATGGAAGATGGTATGGAGATTCCTTTAAAAACTAGGAATAATACCAGTATATGACCCAGCAATCCCACTCCTAGGCATATACCCTGAGGAAACCAAAATTGAAAAAGACACATGTATCCCATTGTTCTCTGCAGCACTATTTACAATAGCTAGAACGTGGAAGCTACCTAGATGTCCTTTGACAGATGAATGGATAAAGAAGCAGTGGTACATACACATAATAGAATATTTCTCAGCCATAAAAATAATACATTTGAGTCAGTTCTGATGAGGTGGATGAAGCTAGAACCTATCATACAGAGTAAAGTGAGTCAGAAAGAGAAAGATAAATATCCTATTCTGAAACATATACATGCAATCTAGAAAAATGGTACTGAAGAATTTAGTTATAGGGCAGCAGTGGAGAAACAGACATAGAAAATGGACTTATGGACATGGGGAGCAGGGAGGAGAGGGTGAGATGTATGGAAAGAGTAACATGGAAACTTACATTACCATATGTAAAATTGATAGCCAATGGGAATTTACTGTATGGCTCAGGAAACTCAAACAGGGGCTCTGTATCAATCTAGAGGTGTTGGATGGGGCAGGAGATGGGAGAGAAGTTCAAAAGGGTGGGGATATATGCATACCTAAGGCTGATTCAAGTTGAGGTTTGAGAGAAATACAACAAAATTCTGTAAAGCAATTATCCTTCAATAAAAAAATAAATTAAAAAAAAATGCTTCCCCCAAGAGAAGAAAAAAAAAAAAGCAGAGACATTGCTTTGCCAACAAAGGTCCATCTAGTAAAAGCTATGGTTTTTCCAGTAGTCATATATGGATGTGAGTGTTGGATTACAAAGAAAGCTGAGCGCCGAAGAATTGATGCTTTTGAACTGTGGTGTTGGAGAAGACTCTTGAGAGTCCCTTGGACTGCAAGGAGATCCAACCAGTCCATCCTAAAGGAGATCAGTCCTGGGTGTTCATTGGAAGGACTAATGTTGAAGCTGAAACTCCAATGCTTTGGCCACCAGATGTGAAGAACTGACTCATTGGAAAAGACCCTGATGCTGGGCAAGATTGAGGGCAGGAGGAGAAGGGGACGACAGAGGATGAGATGGTTGGATGGCATCACCGACTTGATGGACATGAGTTTGGGCAAGCTCTGGGAGTTGGTGATGGACAGGGAAGCCTGGTGTGCTGCAGTCCGTGGGGTAGCAAAGAGCCACAGAAGAATGAGCAACTGAATTGATGCTTCAAAAAATGAACAAACAAAAAAAAAAAAAAAAAATGAACAAACAAAAAAAATATATATATATATATACTTGGAGGGAACTGGCCACCAATACCTGTTTTAGATTTTCCATTAGCAAGAAATGAACCTTTGTCACATTTAAAATTTATAAACCCTAGGATTGGTTTCAGAGAAGGCAATGGCACCCCACTCCAGTACTCTTGCCTGGAAAATCCCATGGATGGAGGAGCCTGGTAGGCTACAGTCCATGGGGTCGCGAAGAGTCGGACACGGCTGAGCGACTTCACTTTCACTTTTCACTTTCATGCGTTGGAGAAGGAAATGGCAGCCCACTCCAGTGTTCTTGCCTGGAGAATCCCAGGGACGGGGGAGCCTGGTGGGCTGCCGTCTATGGGGTCTCACAGAGTCGGACACGATTGAAGCGACTTAGCAGCAGCAGCAGCATTAGTTATTTATTTTACATACTAGCAATAGTGTATATATATCGATTTCTATCTCCTTCCTGTTTTCCTCTTATTGGAAGAAAACACATTATTCAATTTGGTGAGATGTCATTCCTCATTTATATAAGTCGGAGAGGTTTTTATGAAATTGTGAGCATCCTGTGATATTTTACAAAGCAATTCTCTGCTAATTCTCACACACTTCCAAACAAAGCTCGCAGTCATGTCAAACTTAAGGAAATCCCAAATTGTTTTCTCGTGGAAGATGTATTCCTGCAGCTCGCACCCTCCCTCGCTCTTATTGTGCCCGCGGTGCGCATCCAGGACGTCTGCAGGTCTGTCCCAAGCAGACCATGATTGTTGCCTCTGCTCCCACATGGGACACCGACATTAACAAATATCTCTGTTCTGAGCAGCCCCTGCCATTACTTAGTGTTGAACATGCCGAAGGGGAATTTTTTTAACCAACCTGGCCTTATGAATCTCCGTTTGTAAACTGATGAAGAACTCTCTTCACGGATTTTTTTTTATGGTGTTTTAATTTTTTTAAATTTTATTTTATTTTATTTTTAATTAGTTTATTTATCTATTTTTTAACTTTACAATAGGATTTTGAACATTTTGTATTCAGTTCCTCAGACTCTCTTGCCATCTTGCAAATGAATTGCAGCAAACAACAAGAATGGCTAATTGGTGATGCTGAGGAAATGGCACTCCTTCAAAGCGATTCCTTGAAGGAAATGGAAATCTTTGCATGCTTTTGTGATTCATATTAAACATATGCCAGGGAAGTTATCTGATGTATGTCAACTACTAAACAATCATTAAGGACGCCCCCTAGCAAGGTAAAGCCACAGAGAGCATCAGGGTATTAGAATTCCGACAGAGTATTCAGTGTGATTTCTGAATGTAAAATGGTCTACAAAGCACTTGCCCTTCAAAAAGCTATTAATATGCAATCTCCTTATGTTCTGTATCAACGGGTTCATACAATACTGACCAAGGGTCTTGGCTTTCTGTAATCATGGAAATTGACTACAGGCCAGCCAAGAAATTCCAGCAAGTCTTTACTGGGTCCCCTGCTGCAACTAGGGAGTGGAGAAAAAACAACAGGTTCCCTTGCTCACTCCCCTGGGGGGTGGGGGCGAGCTGTTCCTATATGAGGTGAGGGTAGGGGCCAGAGGGGTGGCTCTGGTGGTATTGGGGTGAAGGGGTTATGTACAGTACCCTGCTTTTGTTCCCAACACCCGGTTTTTGCACCAGTCTCTTCATAAGTGACAGTTGGATGTTTTGGTCTTTGGTATTTTTTTGTCCAGAATTTGCCCCAACTGCACATGCATGCAACTATTTTTAGTTCCATATAGTTTCTTTCTCTTTTGTTGCTTAAGGAGAGACTTGTCCAGGGGCAAGCATTGCAGCAAAGGCTCCCAAGTCCCAGCCTGTCTCACATGTTGAAACAAAGAAATCCAGTCTTCAATTATAAGCCTCCAGTTCCTACCAGGTAGGTGTTCTTAACCTGAAACAGACAGCGGCCTTGTGCCCAAATGATAGCCCTATCACACGCCTGCTTGATCTTTTTCTGTATCCTTGGAAAAGCCACATTTTCCGTCTGCGTGATATTGTCTCTGTTAGTAATCAAGGTTAATAATTATTGTCAGCACATGTACATTAATTCCTTTATTGTGATGTGATGTGTAGGCAAGTTCAGCTCTTTGAGATTAGTATGCTGCAAAGCTGTGTTCTACAGACAAGCACTTCTATTAATTGTTAAACATATTTACAGTAGTCTAATATGAAACAATTAAAATGATGATTTTATTCACGTTCTTGAGCTTAATTTTTGTAAGGGATGTGGGGTTTATCATGATGGAGGAGAAAAAACAGTAACTAAAGTTAGAAATCTGACTTTAGTCTCGATTTCACCAATTAGCTCTGTGAACTTCTACAAATTATTAATTTATCTGGGCTTCATTTTCTTTATATATAGTATCAGGGTAATACCCCTAACTTTTCTATATTACTTTTGTATGTTAGGTTCTTTAAACTCTAATAAGATGTTTCAAATTTTAGATATTATTTTTATTCTTGTTGCTTTTTTTTAAAAAAATTTATTGAAGTTGTTGTTTAGTTGCTAAGTTGTGTCTGACTCTGCAACCCCTTGGACTGCAGCGTGCCAGGCCTCTATTGAAGTGTAGTTGACTTAGGAATACAATGTTGTGTTAATTTCTTCTGTACAGAAGTGACTCAGCTATACTTGCATGTATACATATATATAATTTTCCATATTGTTTTTCGCTATGTTTCATCACAGAATACTGAATATAGTTCCCTGTGTCTTTACTGGTAATAGTCACAGGAATGGTTGATAGTAGAACAATGGCATTAAATATTTTGTTTTGTTCAAATACAATTATGTCATTAAAAAACAGCCTGTTCTGAACAATATATAACACTGAAGTTAATTCTATTTTAATGCCAGTGTCTTAAAATCTCTGAAGTTCTTAGCTATAGAATTAGGAGCCTGACCAACCTGTAAGAAAGCTTTCTGGATCTGAGAAATGGTAAGTAGTAAAGCTGTGGTCAGGAGCCATCATTCTCCCTTAGTTTCTGGCTCTTTTCTCACCTGGGCTGGAATGCTGGCCTTTGTGTGGAGCAGGTAGAGGAAGTTAAATAAGGGTAAAGTGAGTGCCCTTGGTGATGGTCTGAATTGAATATTCCTTGAAATTTACAAAGAGCACTTGGAGCCTGGTAGCAAGTAAGATTTTCTGGAGAGTGAAGTGTGAGTCATTTGCAGGTTAACTGAAATCGTTTATCAAGTGGTGTCAGCTACAAACTGGCACTTGCCATCTACCTCTATAAGGATTAAGTCAGCTGCTACTGTAGCCGCTGACATTTAACATCCCCTGAAAGGAGTTCAGGGTGGAGAACAGAAATGAGGCACTCTGTGCTCTAGGAAAAACTGGTAGAGCAGTTCTTCAGATAGATATTTTCAGGAGCTGATTTTATGAGCCTAATTCTTACATCTCCCCTTATCTAGAAAACCACTAAAATCCTTCATGGTGATGTCTGCTCCTTATGACTAACAGTAAGCCTTACCACAAGACTAGCAGAAACTGTCTTCAAAAACATACGTGCTCAACTGCATATACTCCCCCCTCACCAAAACCACATATATGTACTGACCTACCCCTAACTTCTTTGGAACAGTTAGCCATCTGAAAGGCTGTCTCATGGGCTACTGTCCTCATTTTGCCTCAAATAAAGCTTAACCTGCAGATCTCATGTTGTGCATTTTTTAAGTCAGCAGTAGTGTCCTTAGGAAGGCTTCCCTGGTGGCTCAGATGGTAAAGAATCTGCCTGCAAGGCAGCAGACCTGGGTTCGAGCCCTGGTTTGGGAAGAACCCTTGGAGAAGGGAATGGCTAGCTACTTTCTTGCCTGGAGAATTCCATGGACAGAGGAGCTTGGCTGGTTACAGTCTATGGGGTCCCAAAGAGTCAGACACAACTGACCAACTAAACTTTCACTTTCAGTGTCCTTAGGACCAATCCCTCTGGAGAGAAGGGAAAGGCAGCAGCAGAGGGAGAAGACGGGTTCAGCCTCAGTAGTAGTCTGAGAACCCAGAGACCTATTAGATCTTCTAAAGTTGCTAAGAACTGGGCAGAGGTGTCCTGACTTTTTTATGCAAATATTGGTGCAGCACTGTTTGTGGCCATTTCTGAGAACAGCTTGCATCAGCTGAGTAATCTTGAAAGGGCATGGACAGAGTGCTTGAGGAACTATGGGCAGAGGTTCCTAACATTGTACAGGAGATGGTGGCCAAAGCCATCTCCAAGAAAAAGAAATGCAAAGAGCTAAAATGGTTATTTGAGGAAGCCTTACAAATAGCTGAGAAAAGAAGAGAGGTGAAAGACAAAGGAGAAAGGGGAAGATATACCCAACTGAATGCAGAGTGCTGTTAAAGTGCTGCACTTAATATGTCAGCAAATTTGGAAAGCAGCAATGGCCACAGGACTGGAAAAGGTCAGTTTTCATTCCAATCCCAAAGAAAGGCAATGCCAAAGAAGTTCAAATTACCATAAAATTACACTCATTTTACATGCTGGCAAGATTATGCTCAAAATCCTCCAAGCTAGGCTTCAGCAGTACATGAACAGAGAACTTCCAGATGTACAAGATGGATTTAGAAAAGGCAAAGGAGCCAGAGATCAAACTTTCAACATCCATTGGATCATAGAAAAAGCAAGGGAATTCCAAAAAAAAATTAAAAAAAAAAAACCCATCCACTCCTTCACTGACTATGAAAAAGCCTTTGACTGTGTGGATACTAACAAACTCTGGAAAATTCTTAAATAGATGGACTACCAGACCACCTTACCTGTCTCCTAAGAAACCTCTGTGGAGAACAAGAAGCAACAGTTAGAATCAGACATAGAACAATGGATTGGTTCAAAGTTGGCAAAGGAGTAAGTCAAGGCTGTACACCATAACCCTGTTTATTTAATTTCTGTGCAGAGTACATCATGCAAAATGCTGGGCTGGGTGAATCACAAGCTAGAATCAGGATTTCCGGGAGAAATATCAACAACCTCAGATATGCAAATGATACCACTTTAATGGCAGAAAGCAAAGAGGAACTAAAGAGTCTCCTGAAGGTTAAAGAGAAGAGTGAAAAAGTGGACTTAAAACTCAACATTCAGAAGACTAAGATTATTGCATCCAGTTCTATCACTTCATGGCAAATAGATGGAGAAAAAGTGGACAGGGTGGCTGCTTTTCTTGGGCTCCAAAATCACTGTGGACAGTAACTGCAGCCACGAAATTAAGATACTTGCTCCTTGGAAGAAAAGCTATGATAAACTTAGACAGCATGTTAAAAAGCAGAAATATCACTTTGCCAACAAAGATTCATATAGTCAAAGCTATGGCTTTTCTAGTAGTCAGGTACAGATGTGAGAGTTGGACCATAAAGAAGGCTGAGTGCTGAAGAATTGATTCTTTTGAATTGTGGTGCTGGAAAAGACTCTTGAGAGTCCCTTGGACTGCAAGGAGATCCAACCAGTCAATCCTAAAGGAAATCAACCCTGAATACTCATTGGAAAGACTGGTGCTGAAGCTAAAACTCCACTATTTTGGCCACCTAATGCAAAGAGCCTTATTGGAAAAGACCCTGATGCTGGGAAAGATCGAGGACAAAAGGAGAAGGGGGTGACAGAGGATGAGATGGTTGGATGTCATCACTGCCTCAATAGACATGAGTTTGAGCAAGCTCTGGGAGATAGTGAAGGACTGGAAGCCTGGCGTGCTGCAGTTCATGGGATCACAAACAGTCAGACATGACTTAGTGAATGAACAGCAACATTTATTATGTTTTAGGAGCTGGACTAGACGTTTTCTTGGTTATTTCATTTAACTATTACAATGTTCCACGTGTTTAAGACTTTACACATCAGTTCAGTTCAGTTTAGTCACTCAGTCGTGTCTGACTCTTTGCAACCCCATGAACCGCAGCACGCCAGGCCTCCCTGTCCATCACCAACTCCTGGAGTTTACCCAAACTCATGTCCATTGAGTCAGGAATGCCATCTAACCACCTCATCCTCTGTCGTCCCCTTTTCCTCCTGCCCTCAATCTTGCCCAGCATCAGGGTCTTTTCCAATGAGTCAGTTCTTCACATCAGGTGGCCAAAGTATTATAGTTTCAGCTTCAACATCAGTGCTTCCAATGAATATTCAGGACTGATTTCCTTTAGGATGGACTGGTTGGATCCCCCTGCAGTCCAAGGGACTCTCAAGAGTCTTCTCCAACACCACAGTTCAAAAGCATCAATTCTTTGGCGCTCAGCTTTCTTCACCGTCCAACTCTCACATCCATACATGACTACTGGAGAAACCATAGCCTTAACTAGATGGACCTTTGTTGGCAAAGTAATGTCTCTGCTTTTTAATATGCTGTCTAGGTTGGTCATAACTTTCCTTCCAAGGAGTAAGCGTCTTTTAATTTCATGGCTGCAATCGCCATCAGCAGTGATTTTGGAGCCACCCAAAATAAAGTCTGCCACTGTTTCCCCATCTATTTGCCATGAAGTGATGGGACCAGATGCCATGATGTTAGTTTTCTGAATGTTGAGCTTTAAGCCAAATTTTTCACTCTACTCTTTCACTTTCATCAAGAGGCTCTTTAGTTCACTTTCTTCTGAAAGGGTGGGGTCATCTGCATATCAAAGGTTATTGATATTTCTCCTGGCAAACTTTGCACATGGACATCACCAAATGGCCAATACTGAAATCAAATTGATTACATTATTTGAAGAAGAAGAAGCTGAATAAGTTAGTAAAAACAAGACCTGGAGCTTACTGTGGCTCAGATCATCAGTTTCTCACAGCAAAATTCAGGCTTAAACTAAAGAAAGTTGGGAAAACCACTAGGCCAGTCAGATATGACTTAAATCAAACCCCCTATGAATATGCAGCGTAGGTAACAAATAGATTCAAGTGATCAGAACTTGTAAACACTGTGCCTGAACTATGGATGGAGGTCTGTAATATTGTACAGGAGGCAGCAAACAAAACCATCCCAAAGAAAAAGAAAAGCAAGAAGGTGAAGTGGTCATCTGAGGAGGCCTCACAAAGAGCAAAAGGGAGAAGAGAAGTGAAAAGCAAGGGAGAAAGGGAAGGGTATATCCAACTAAACACAGATTTCCAAAGAACAGCATGGAGAGACAAGGCCTTCTTCAATGATCCGTGTATAAAACTAGAAGAAAACAGCAGAAGGGGAAACACTAGAGATCTCTTCAGGAGAACTGGAGATACCAAGGGATCATTTTGCCCAAAGATGGGCACAGGAAAGGACATAAAGAGCAGAGACCTAGCAGACACTGAAGAGATCAAGAAGAGATGGAAAGAATACACAGAAAAACTGTGTAAAAAAGATCCAGATGAACTGTGTGACTACGATGGTGTGATCAGCCACCCAGAGCCAGACATTCTGGAGAGCAAAGCCAAGTGGGCCTGAGGAAGCACTGCTATTATCAAAGCTAGTGGATGCAACAGAATTCCAGTAGAACTGTTCAAGACCCTAAAGGATGATGCCATCAAGGTGCTGCATTAAATATGTCAACAAATCTGGAAGACCCAGCAATGGCCACAGGACTGGAAAAGGTCAATCCTCATCCCAATTTCCAAGAAGAGTAATACTAAAGAATGTGCTAGCCATTGGACAATTGCACTCATCTCCCATGCTAGTAAGATCATGCTTAAAATCTTGCATGCTAGGCTTCAGCATTGTGCAAACCAGGAAGTTCCAGATGTCCAAGCTGGGTTTAGAAAAGGAAGAGGAACCAGGGATCAAATTGCCAGCATTCACTGGATCATAGAGAAAGCTAGGGAATTCCAGATAAACACCTACCTCTGTTTTATCAACTATGCCAAAGCCTTTGACTGTGTGGACTACAATAAACTGTGGAAATCTCTTAGAGAGATGAAAATACCAGACCATCTTACCTGTCTCCTTAGAAACTTGTATGCAGGACAAGAAGTAACAGAACCCTGTATGGAACAACTGATTATTTCAAGATTGAGAAGGGAGTACCACAGGGCCGTCTACTGTCACTCTGTTTATGCTGAGAACATTATGAGAAATGCCAGGCTGGATGAGTTACAAGCTGCAATCAAGATTGCCGGGAGAAATATCAACAACCTCAGACATGTGGATGATACCACTTTTATGACAGAAAGCAAAGAGGAACTAAAGAGCCTCTTGTTAAGGTGAAAGAGGACAGTGAAAAAGCTGGCTTAAAATTCAACATTTAAAAAAACGAGTGTGAAGGACGAGAGTGAAAGAGCCAGCTTAAAACAGAATATTAAAAAAACTAAGATCGTGGCATCCAGCCCTATTACATCATAGCAGATAAAGGGGGGAAACGTGAAAATAGTGACAGATTTCCTCTTCTTGGGCTCTAAAATCACTGTGGATGATGACTGCAGACATGAAATCAGAAGGCAATTGCTTCTTGGCAGGAAAGTTATGAAAAACCTAGACAGTGTGCTGAAAAGCAGAGACATTACTCTGCTCGCAAAAGTTTGTATAGTCAAAACTATCATTCTCCCAGTGGTTATGTATGGTTGTGAGAGCTGGACCATAAAGAAGGCTGTCTTGAAGAACTGATGCCTTCGAACTGTGCTGCTGGAGAAGATTCCTGAGAGTCCCTTGGGCAGCAAGGAGATCAAACCAGTCAATTTTAAGGGAAATCAACCCCAAATACTCGTTGGAAGGACTGATGCTGAAGCTGAAACTCTAGGATTTGGGTCATCTGATGCAAACAGCTGACTCATGAAAAAGTCCCTGATGCTGGGGAAGATTGAGGGCAGAAGAAGAGGCTATAAGAGGATGAGATGGCTGGATGGCATCACTTATTTAATGGACATGAACTTGGGCAAACTTCAGGAGATGGTGAGGGACAGAGAGGCCCGATGTGCTGCAGTCCATGACTACATGACTGAACAACAACGTGTGTGTAAGTAGTTATTTTACAGGCGAGAAAACCAAAGTTCAGAGAAGCTGAATTGTTTACCTCAAATCACACAACTAAGAGGTGTCTGGAGAAAGGTTACTTTAGTGCAGAATTCACATCATTATCTAGCGCCTAATCCTGCCCCAGAGGAGAGACAGCTAAACAAGGAAGTCAGGATTCAGATCTAAACTGGATTAGTTTCCATACTCATCCTTCTCCATTTATCACAATAAAACTAAGCATTCTAGCTAATATTTTTGATTCAGAGATCATCATTGAGCAGTGAATAAATATTTAATGGCCAATCAGTCAAACAGGAGTCTGGAATAGCTTGAATGTGTCTTTTACAGTACAGAGAATTTCTAAAAATGCCAATGTAGTAACAAGAAAAATGTTACACGGTGTTACACATCAGGATACATACCTTGGTTTTTTGAGTAATTCAAGCAAAATCTAATGGAAAAATAATGAGAAAAAGAACTGATTCAAATGCAGTCCAAAAGCCAATTAACATCGCTGTCCTATTGTTCACTATTAAATACAGCATGACAGTTTTCTCTTTCTGAGTGAAGTTATGTTTCATGAAATGAAAAAGCTTCTTATCAGTTAAATCAAATGAGTTCCAAATTGCTAACTTCCAATATATTATGGTTTTCATAATACATCTTCAGGAACAAGATGAAATCAGAGAGGAACTATGTCCATGTGAAAATTGCAGTGAGCTTCAGCAACTCATAATTATTACTCTGAAAGCTGGCACAATGCCAGATAATATGTTATTTATAAATTACACTGACATTTTCCATGTATTTTATTTAAACTAATCACTTATCATATTTATGAATTATTTCCACTGAATCCGTTCTTTCAAATCACCAAAGGATTATTAACCCAAAACTTCCAATTGATAGACTTAGAAACATAGTCTTAAAACAAACAAAAATAAAAATAGAAACACTTCTTCAAATTTTTAATGAGGAAAAAGATAAATGTACTTAAAATGTTCCTGTCTACTTAATACTTTTCTTGCCGTAACAACTCTACAAAATTGGAAGCAGAGATGACAACAGTGTATTACCTGCCTTCATATTAATAAAACACAGCATATTTCGTGTTCATTGTAAGAAATAGTAACACACTTTGTTGTACAAAACGTTTGTCTTTCAGGATAGGCCAACTCTAATTAATGGAGACAAATTAAACTTGAAATCCAAAGACATGAGTTTTTAGCCTGACTAGGCCACTTATGGACTGTATGACATGACAATATGGCATCTCTGCGCTTCAATTTTATTTATTTTTTTTATTATTTATTTAGGCTGGGCTGAGTCTTCATTGCCGCAGGCAGTCTCTAGAGCGCAGGCTCAGTAGTTGTGGCTCGTAGGCTTAGCTGCAATATATGAGATCTTAGTTCCCTGACCAGCAATCAAACCTGGGCCCACTGCATTGGGAGCACAGAGTCTTATTCACTGAACCACCAGGGAAGTCCCTCAACTTTCTTATTTCTAAAATAGATGTAAAAAATAGCTATCCTCCATGGGTGGTTAAATTTAGTTATATGTATGAAATAAACTTTGTAAACATTAAGTCCTGATGCCTATGCATAGTATAAATCATGTTCCAGTGGGAAACTATGAATTAATGTGGTTCGTAACAGTAGATGAGAGACTGCTTCCCCAAACTCCTGCCAACCCTCTGCTTGTGTGCTAAGTCGCTTCGGTTGTATCTGACTCTATGACACTATGAACTGTAGCCCACCAGGCCCCTCTGCCCATGGGATTCTCCATGCGAGAATACTGGAGTGGGTTGCCATGCCCACCTCCTGGGGATCTTTCTGACCCAGGGATCGAACCTGCATCTCTTAAGTCTCCTGCAGGAGCAGGCAGGTTTTTTAACACTAGTGCCACCTGGGAAGCCCAACATATAACCCAGCATATAACCACAACTTTTCTATTTGTCTCTCTAAATAGAAGAGAAAGGACATATTTGTCTTAATTTACATCTCCTTACTGTTGAGTGAGGCTGGACACAGTAAACAGGCTTAACATGTCTTCATGCTCTCAACTGCCTGCTCTTGAACTTTATTGGTTGTTGTCTTTTACAAGAGAGCTAAGTCCATGAATCAGGGTAAAATAGAAGTGGTCAAACAGGAGATGGCAAGAGTGAACATCAACATTTTAGGAATCAGTGAACTAAAATGGACTGGAATGGGAGAATTTAATTCAGATGACCATCATATCTACTACAGTGGGCAAGAATCCCTTAGAAGAAATGGAATAGCCTTCATAGTCAAAAAAAAGAGTCTGAAATACAGTACTTGGGTGCAATATCAAAAATGACAGAATGATCTCTGTTCATTTCCAAGGTTAAACCATTCAATATCACAGTAATCCAAGTCTGTGCCGCAAACAGTAATGCTGAGGTAGCTGACGTTGAACAGATCTATGAAGACCTACAAGACTTTCTGGAACTAACACCAAAAATAGATACCCTTTTCATCATAGGGGAATGGAATGCAAAAGTAGAAAGTCAAGCGATACCTGGAGTAATAGGAAAATTTGGCCTTGGAGTACAAAATGAAGCAGGGCAAAGGCTAATAGAGTTTTGCCAAGGTAACACACTGGTCATAGCAAACACTCTCTTCCAACAACACAAGAGAAGACTCTACACATGGACATAACCAGATGGTCAATACCGAAATCAGATTGATTATATTCTTTGCAGCCAAAGATGGAGAAGTTCTATTCAGTCAGCAAAAACAAGACCGGGAGCTGACTGTGACTCATATCATGAACTCTTTATTGCCAAATTCAATAAGGCAATAAATTGACTCAAATTGAAGAAAGTAGGGAAAACCACTACACCATTCAGGTATGACCTAAATCAAATCCCTTATGATTATAGTGGAAGTGACAAACATATTCAAGGGATTAGATCTGATAGAGTGCCTGAAGAACTATGGATGGAGATTTGTGACATTGCACAGGAGGCAGTGATCAAGACCATCCCTAAGAAAAAGAAATGCAAAGGCAAAATGGCTGTCTGAGGAGGCCTTACAAATATCTGAGAAAAGAAGTGAAAGGCAAAGAAGAAAAGGAAAGATATACCCATCTGAACACAGAGTTTCAAAGAATAGCAAGGAGAGATAAGAAAGCCTTTCTCAGTGATCAATGCAAATAAATAGAGGAAAAAAATAGAATGGGAAAGACTAGGGATCTCTTCAAGAAAATTAGAGATACCAAAGAAACATTTCATGCAAAGATGGGCACAATTAAGAACAGAAATTGTATGGACCTAACAGAAGCAGAAGATATTATGAAGAGGTGGCAAGAATACATAGAAGAACTATACGGAAAACCTTCATGACCCAGATAATCATGATGGTGTGATTACTCACCTAGAGCCAGACATTCTGGAATATGAAGTCAAATGGGCCTTAGAAAGCATCGCTATGAACAAAGCTAGTGGAGGTGATGGAATTCCAGCTGAGCTATTTCAAATTCTAAAAGATGATGCTATGAACATTTGGGTACACGTGTCTCTTTCAAGTCTGGTTTCCTCAGTGTGTATGCCCAGCAGTGGGATTGCTGGGTCATATGGCAGTTCTATTTCCAGTTTTTTGAAGAATCTCCACACATGATACAGGGTGCTTGGGGCTGGTGTACCAGGATGACCCGGAGGGACGAGATGGGGAGGGAGGTGGAAGGGGGGTTCTGGAAGGGGAAAACATGTACACCCATGGTGGATTCATGTCAATGTATGGCAAAACAAATACAATATTGTAAAGTTAAAAAATAGAAAATAAACTAATTTAAAAAAATTAAAAAAATAAAAATAAAAGATGATGCTGTGAAAGTGCTGCACTCAATATGCCAAAAATTTGGAAAACTCAGCAGTGGCCACAGGACTGGAAAGGGTCAGTTTTTATTCCAGTTCCAAAGAAGGACAATGCCAAAGAACATTCAAACTACCGCACAATTGCACTCATCTCACATGCTAGCAAAGTAATGTTCAGAATTCTATAAGCCAAGCTTCAACAGTACATGAACTATGAACTTCCAGATGTTCAATCTGTATTTAGAAAAGGCAGAGAAATCAGTGATCAAATTGCCAACGTTATTTGGATCATCGAAAAAGCAAGAGAGTTCCAGAAAAACATCTACTTCTGCTTTATTGATTATACCAAAGCCTTTGACTATATAGATTACAACAAACTGTGGAAAATTCTTAAAGAGATGGGAATACCAGACCTCCTTACCTACCTCCTGAGAAACCTGTATGCAGGTCAAGAAGCAACAGTTAGAACTGCACATGGGGCAATAGACTGGTTCCAAATAGGAAAAGGAGTACGTCAAGGCTGTATATTGTCACCCTGCTTACTTAACTTGTATGCAGATTGCATCACGTGAAATACAGGGCTGGATGAAGCACAAGCTGGAATCAACTTTGCTGGGAAAAATATCGATAACCTCAGATGACACAACCCTTATAGTTAAAAATGAAGAACTAAAGAGCCTCTTGATGAGAGTGAAAGAGGAGAGTGAAAAATCTGGCTTAACACTCAACATTCAAAAAACTAAGATCGTGGCATCCAGTCTCATCAGTTCATGGCAAATAGAAGGGGAAACAATGGAAACAGTGATAGACTTTATTCTGTTGGGCTCCAAAAGCACTGCAGATGGTGACTGTAGCCACAAAATTAAAAGATGCTTGCCTCTTGGAAGAAAAGCTATGATCAACCTAGACAGTATATTAAAAAGCAGAGAAATTACTTTGCTGACAAATGTCCAGCTAGTCAAAGCTATGGTTTTCCCAGTAGTCATGTATGGATGTGAGAGTTGGACTATAAAGAAAGCTGAGCATCGAAGAATTGATGCTTTTGAATTGTGGTGTTGGAGAAGACTCTTGAGAGTCCTTTAGCCTGCGAGGAAATCAAACCAGTCAATCCTAAAGATAATCAGTCCTGAATATTCATTGAAAGGACTGATGCTGAGGCTGAAACTTGAATATTTTGACCACTTGATGTGAAGAACTGACTCATTGGAAAAGACCCTGATGCTGGGAAAGACTGAAGGCAGGAAGAGAAGAAGAGGACAGAGGATGAGATGGTGGGATGGCATCATTGACACAATGGACATGAGCTTGAGCAAGCTCTGGGAGTTGGTGATGGACAGGGAAGCCTGGCCTGCTGCAGTCCATGGGGTCGCACAGAGTCGGACATGACTGTGCGACTGAACTGAACTGAACACAGTTAGTGTGTAACTGGTCTTTTGTGTAGTAGGTCTTTTACACATTAATTTATAAGATTTCTTTAAAGATTAATGACATTAATATACGTAATATGTCTGGCAAATAGATTTGGCCATTTTTTTCCTTATTGTGTGTGTAGTATTTTTTATGCCTGAATTTTAAATTTCTCTATGGTCTCAAGTTTTCACTATCACTCAGCAAGGGTTTTTCTTATTTTTACAAAATATATTCCCATGTATTTTCCTGTAGTTTTCTGTGATTCCTTTTTTTTAAACTTTTATCATTAAACTGAGGCTTCAGTTCAACTAAGAGGAAATAACTTCATCACAATGTGATTGTTACTAAAAACTGTAGAGAGAACTTGAAAGTATGATTCTGGCACAAAGACAACCATAAAATAGGTCAAGGCAAGGGAATAAAGATCCCAGAAATATACCCATGCTTAGAAGTTCAACTAATTTTTAACAGAAGTGTGAAGGCTATACAATGAGGAAATGGCAGTCTCATCAGTAGATGGTCTTGGGAAACTGAACCTCCACAAGCGAAATACTGAAATTGGAACAATGTCATCATACACAAAAAAATGACTCAAAATAGATTAAAGACTTAACTGTAAGACCTGAAATGAAACAGAATCTTGTCTAGAAAGGCCTGCTTTGAAGTGGGGAAATGTGAAAACAAAGTTTAACCTAAGTGCAGGCCATTACTGTTTCTTGGTTGTTAGAGGCTCACCAAACTGAGAAATTTGGCTAATTTCTATGTTCTGAATAGTCCTTGGCTACTCATTATAAAAATATTGCTCCCGTGCTTTTTAGTCATCTACTCTTATCCATCCCAACTAGGTATTTTCCTTTGCTTTGTTTATAAAGATTTGTAGGAAAATAAAGTCACATCTCCCCTGTTGGAGAAAATTTCTGAGAGACATTGAAAATGTGATCTTACTTAAGACATTGCTCCATTAGGCTCAAGCAGGATCTCAGAAAGGTATATTTTTTTGTTCAGAAAGAAAACAGAATATCTTAGATTAGTCCTGCTTAAAAATTTGACATATTTTATTCTTTCCATACTTAGAATTCCAAGATAAAATGATAATCATGACATATTTTATATATGTAAATATCACTATCTAATTTACAAAATGCAAGGCAAAGATTTGATTTTCAACATAAATCCCATATAAAATATCTGCTGTATCGAACCCTCAAGGAATGAATTATTGGATAATAAAATTGTCCATTTCTTTCTTTCCTTCCAGGCTTGTCATTCCCACTTAATTTGCTATTTTTGAACCTGTTATGCATTGGGAAGTTAGAAAGTTAAGCTTCATGAAATTTTTGGTAAAGTAAGGGTGGATGCTGATCCAAAGAACTAAATTATGAATAGGACCTGGAATAGAAGACATACCTTAGGAACTATGAAATATATATATATGTTTTAAGAATCTGTTATCCTTTCAGAGGGATTTCAGAACTATTTTCAGATTCCCCAGATAACTCTGTGTTGTTTTATCTTGCTAGGGAACAGACACAACTTGCATGCGTATATTTGATTGTACCCGCTTTTTACATTTTGCTTCCCTTAAAGCCATTTTTTCAGGCATGTAGGAATACCAGTATCGTGAGTATATCTGTATTTCATTTTGTTTCTCATTCTTTTTCTTTTAATTATTTACTTTTTGGTGTGCTAGGTCTTCACTGTTGAGAGAACTTTCCTCTAGATGCGGCAAGTGGAGACTACTCCCCAGCTGCGGTGTGCCGGCTTCTCATTGCGGTGCGCCGGCTTCTCATTGCGGTGGCTTCTTTGGTTGCTGCATACCGGCTGTAGGGCGCATGTGCTTCAGTAGTTGCCGCATGTGGGCTCGGGAACTGTGGCTCCTGGATCTGGAGCACAGGCTCAATAGTTGTGGCCCATGGGCTTAGTTGCTCCGAGGCACGTGGGATCTTCCCAGACAGAGAATCAGACCTATGTCTCCTGCATTGCCTGGTGACTGGCAATCTCCTGCATTGCCACTGAGCCACAAGGGAAGCCCTTGTTTCTCATTCTATACTGTCCAGCTACAATTTAAGCGGTAACTACTACACTTAATGGCTCTAGCTGTGTGAACTGAGTTGTAAGAACCTGAATGCCAATGCAGGAGATGTAAGATATGCAGGTTCAATCCATGTATCAGAAAGATCCCCTAGAGAAGGGCATGGCAACCCACTCCAGTATTCTTGCCTGGAGAATCCCATGGACAGAGGAGCCTGGCAGGCTCAAGTCCGTGGAGTCGCAAATAGTCGGACACAACTGAAGCGACTTAGCATGCATGCACTACGTTTAATCCTGACCTAATACAATGATTCTGCAAAATAAGGGGTTTTTTTATAAATAAGAAAACTGACGTTCGGAGATATTATGTGATTTCCCCAACAGGGTACAGCTTGGAATTGGCAGTGATGGAATTCACGTCCTCCGTCCATCCCTGAGCTCACATTCTCTCCTGTGTTCATCCTCACACCATGAAACCAGCATCTCTGGATGTAGAGAGTGGGCTATTGCCTTTTCACCGTCTCCACGAATAGGAAAGCATCTCTATGGAAATCTCCAGGGAACTGCTTTGAGAGATGCGTCTCTAAATTTTCTCTGTAAGAAGGGAGGATAGACTGTCCCGTGTGTTGGTCAACTACCAGACCTGGAGTTGTACCTTCCTTCTGGAAATAATCCAGGAAACCCAGAACAAGAGCAACACGCAAGTTGGCTGGATAACAGGGATCAAATGCTGGAGATGCAAAGGACAAATAATACGTCCCAGATCCAAAAGCAGGGATCAAGCTGTGGGCTCAGGGTTAAGGAGATGAAACTGATAAAGTTGGATTAGGGTGGGTCTGGTCAGTACTGTAAGGCTTGGAGCTGTTGTCAGGACAGTTCTGTATCTGATACTGGCAGGGAGATATCTGAGGAAAGAGGTTTTGTCTTTTGTTTCCAATGCTTTGAAGGTAACCAGAGCTGTGTCTCGTATGCTAGTTGCTGTACTTAGGAGAACCAAGGGATTGGGCTGGACTGCAAGTGAGCAGCAAAAGTCTCCTTGACTTAAAGCACCTGTGGTAGGGAGAAGAGAGGGAGAGAATGCCTGCATAAGAACTGGAGTGTCTGGGCAGAGGTGGGGTGGAATGAGGGTGTGCAGCTACCTTCTAATTTTCTTCTGTCAGGTTCAGAGGAATTGACGAGAACTCTGATCAGAATGACACTGACATCAGCCAACATACTAACACTTCGCAGCTTTGATCAGACATTTGAAAATTTTCTTTTTCCATTATAGCTGGTTTTGCCATGAATATTGATTTTATTTTGTTGGCTTCTCTTTTGTTTTGTTTGCTCGTAATGAGCAGATACAGCTATTTGATGACTGGAGGCACTGAAAATCCTTGCCTGTATTTGCAGGAGGAAAAGCAAGTGGTGAGCTTTGTCTTTGCATCAGTGCTGGTGCCCTGGGCTCTGACTTCTGCTTCTGCAAAGACTGCTACAGTCATTTTTCCCTTCTCAGCTTAGCCCTGGAGCCCGCAGGCCTTTTACGACATGTACAACTTTATGGAATAGTAAGAAACAAATGCTTCTGCACAGGGAGGTCATTCTGTTATGGTTCTAACACACTACTTTTCCTAAAGTAATTGACATTGACAGAGATTTGGAATTGCGTATTAATACATGTTTGAGAGTTAACACATGACCAGGTAGCCTGCCTAAGACATATTGCAGTTGCTTCATCTGGTCAGACATTGTGATGCCAAATTTTGTCTGTCTGGCTGGAGTTTGGCTTCCATTTGGAATCAAACAGCCCCTCACCATAAACCAATTCTTCACATCCCTCAGATGAAGTGGAAGTAGTGAGGAATAGGTTTTAGGGCAGTGCAGTTTTGCAAGATGTCTAAGGTATAAAGCCCTATTGTTGATAGCATGTGTTGCTAGTTCATAATGGTCAAAAATTCTCTTTGTCCAAGCACAGTTATTATAATTAACATGTACATTTTCATGTCAACTAGGAGGAAAAGAAAGTTGCATCACTTTGTAAGTTTTGAGGCTTTCTACACTGAGTTTTAAAATGTAGTTGTTGTTGTTCAATCTCCAAGTCGTGTCCTACTCTTTGCAACCCCACTGACTGCAGCACACCGGGCCTCTCTGTCCCTCACCATCTCCTGAAGTTTACCCAAGTTCATGTCCATTGAATCGGTGATACCATCCAACCATTTCATCCTCTGTCACACACTTTTCCTCCTGCCCTCAATCTTTCCCAGTACCAGAGCCTTTTCCAATGAGTTGGCTCTTCTCATCATGTGGCCAAATTATTGGAGCTTCAGCATCAGTCCTTCCAATGAGTATTCAAGGTTGATTTCACATAAGATTGACTGGTTTGATCTCCTTGCTGTTGAAGGGACTCTCAAGAGTCTTCTCCAGCACCAGAGTTCAAAGGCATCAATTCTTTGACACTCAGCCTTCTTCGTGGTCCAACTCTCACCTCTGTACACGACTGCTGAAAAAACTTGACTATACGGATCTTTGCTGGAAAAGTGATGTCTTTGCTTTTTAACATACTGTCTAGGTTTGTCATAGCTTTTCTTCCAAGGAGTATGCATCTTCAATTTCATGGCTGCAGTCACCATCCACAGTGATTGTAGAGCCCAAGAAGAGGAAATCTGTCACTGCTTCCATCTTTTACCTCTCATTTGCATGAAGTGATGGGACTGGATGCCATGATCTTAGCTTTTATTTTTAATATTGAACTTTAAGCCAGCTTTTTCACTCTCCTCTTTCATCCTCATCAAGAGGTTCTTTAGTTCCTCTTTGCCTTCTGCCATTAGAGTGGTATCATCTGCATATCTAAGGTTGTTGCTATTTCTCCTGTCAATCTTGCTTCCAGCTTGTAACTCATCCAGCCTGGCATTTTGTGTGATGTACTCTGCATATAAGTTAAACAAACTGGGTGATAATAAACAGCCTTGTCATACTTCTTTCTCAGTTTTGAACCTGTCAGTGTTTCCACATAAGATTCTAACTGTTGCTTCTTGACCTGCATACAGGTTTCTCAGGTCCCATCACTTTAAGAGTTTTCCTCGGTTTGTTACGATCCACACAGTCAAAGGCTTTAGTGTAGTCAATAAAACAGATGATTTTTTCTGGAATTCTGTTGCTTTCTCTATGATCCAGCAGATGTTGAAAATTTAAAGGGAAGGAATGGGAGCTTGGGATTAGCAGAGTCAAGCTATTATATGTAGAATGGATAGACAAAAGGTCCTACTCTATATTCAATATCCCTGGAGAACTATAGTCAATATCCTTGAGAAACCATAATAAAAAAGGACTTGAAAAAGAATGTATATATACAGTAAGTGAATCACTTTGCTATACAGAAGAAATTGATACAAGTTGTAAATCAACTATACTTCAGTAACATTTTAAAAGATGAAAATAAAGTAAAATAATGATATTTTAGAAGGAGAAAGCTGGGTGCTTCTTTCTTGTACTGAATGAGTCACTAAGGTGTTCCCTTGACTATGCCTCTAAGGAATAGGAATGCTATAAAACAACGTCATCACAATTTTGCCTTAATTAGTTTTATAGGCTTTAAAAATGAGTTTCTCTGAATTTTTATCCCATTTTTCTTTTAAAACTATAATTACTGTTTTCTATATAACATGTTTTCTGTATTTGTAATGCTAATAATACCCCAGAAATAAAACAAAATAAACTTTCTCTAAGACATTGTGCTAACTTGAAAACTTTGTCTAAATTTATAAAAGGTAATTCTGTCTTTCCTCCAAATCAGCCTTATTATTCTGATGAAAAACTGAACCTAGAAAGGTTTTTTCCCATGATTTTAATTTTAGCGCCAAGGAGTAGTTACGTGAGACGACAATAGAGTGGTGAGTGCTGCACGACGGGCGTTAGGGGCGGTGGTTCTGGTTTCAGGTCTCTAATGCTGCGTAGCAAGTCATTACATGCTTAGCAGCTTGTACCAGTACAATTGCTCCACATCGCTGCTTCTGGCCTTCCAGCTGGTCCTCTGCCTGGGGTCTCCGGAGACCAAGTCAAGGTGTCCGCTGGCTTCATCCTCATTTTGGAGACATGACAAGGCACGGATCCCCTGCAGGCCTTGTCAGGGCTCATTTCCTGTGGTTGTGTGACTGAGGTCCCACTGTCTTGCTGTCTGGCTGCTAAAACCTTATACAAGCCCCTATGTCCTGCTCTTTTGTAGCAAGAGGCTTCAGCTTGAGTCTCTCCAGCCTCTCCTGAGTCTCAAATGACTGGCTCCAGAGTTAATGATCAGAAAAAGTGAAGATATAGAAACAGAGAATAGCATTTGGGCTGACAACCTATAACACTTTAGACTATAAATCCTCTACACAGCAGAATCGCTGAAAGATACAGATAAAGAAAGACACAGATACACATATGCCTAAATTGTTTTTCCAAGAAGCAGATCCCCCACAGGCCAGAAAACTGCTGGCCACAGGCACGTAAGCCTCAGATCAGTTGAAACCAAAAGGTTTAGGATGCTTGAAATTTTACCGTGGTGCCAATCAGCCTGAGAATGAGCGCAAGCCAATCACACACCTTGTGGGAGGCCTCTTCTCCCTGCAGTAAATTCTATGCTCTCCTTCACCACAACCAGGGGTCAGTAGGTCGGCTGTACTGCTTCTGGGAGCCAGAGATCACTCTCCGCAGCCAGAGATCACTCTCCGCACCCAGAGGCTGCTCTCAGGCCCTTTGTGTGTCTCTCAGACACTGTGCAGTTTGCTGCTCTGAGACAATCAGGGAAGTGTCCCTCATGTTTAGATGATTTGTTTCAAGAAAGACCCGTCCCATTTTAAGGGATCACCTAACTAGCTCACGTGCAGCCAGGAGGATCACCATCTTGATTAACCCAAATTCTTTTCAACTGAAAAATTCTCCTCAACTTTGTTGTATGATGTGATCTAACTGTAAGAGTGAAATGCATCCTATTCATAGTCCTGTCCTCACCCCAGGGAAGGGGTGATGCCGAGTACGAACACTAAGGGCCGGGGGCCACAGAGGCCTGCTCAGACGTCTGCCACATCTCAGCTTCTTTAACTTAACTCCTTGTTCTGAAAAGAGCAGCCAGTTCCACTAATTGATGTGCTTGAAGTACAGAATTTTTCTGAGTGCCAGGACTGTTACTGTAAACCTGAAATAAATATGTGTGAGAAAGGACAGAGAAGAACGGCACTGAGGATATTTATTCTTCTGTTTCTAATTATATGTCCACCTGCCTGACAAATCCCTAATTCCCCCCATGAAGAAGAGATGCCTAAAAATGCTGGGTATTTAAAAAATATCTCTAATGAATAAATGAGCTGGAATTTAGTAAGATCCACAGAAAAGCTTAATGCTAAATGAAAATAGACACCCAAAGTGTTGCAACCTTTTGGACTGTAGCCCACCAGGCTCCTCTGTCCATGCGATTTTTCAGGCAAGAATACTGGAGTGGGTTGCCCTTTCCTCCTTCGAGGGATCTTTCCAACACAGGGATTGAATCCACAATCTCCTGTCTTTCCTGCATTGCAGGTGGATTCTTCACCAGCTGAGGTACTAGGGAAGCTATACTTCAATTTAAATATTTTTAAATAATAATAGAAAAAATTCTGTAGTAGCCCCAGATGTGTGGTAGAAACACATACAAATCTGTACTTCCCCAAGTAACTCATCTTCACATAGGCCTCCAAGTGTTTTACATAATAAGGTCCCTTAAAATATAACTTTGTCATTACAAATTTCTCTCTCTCTCTCTCTCACACACACACATTATGAAGGGGAGTAAGCAGAAGAAAAATATAAAAAGAAATCAGAGATTCTGGCCATCTCTATACAAGCAGTAGTTGAAACACAAAAAAATGATACAGTTTAGAGGAAATAATTATAACACATTATTTTGAATGATATGATTTTCCATACAAAATACTCCAAAGAATCTGTAGAATTTTCAACACCTATGGAAGACTATGATGAGTTTCTTCTACAAAAAGTAACTGAATTTTTCTACCTTAACACACAGATAGAAAATATAATTACAGAAACATACCATTTATAGTGCCATGAAAATATAAAATGGACTTCCCAGGTGGCGCTAGTGCTAAAGAACCTGTCTGCCAATGCAGGAGACATAAGAGACAGAGGTTCAATCCCTGGGTGGGGAAGACCCCCTGGAGGAGGGCATGGCAGCCCACTCCAGTATTCTTGCCTGCAGAATCCCATGGATAGAGATAACTGGTAGGCCACAGTTCAAAGTGTTGCAAAGAGTCGAACAAAACTGAAGCAACTTAGCGTGCACGAAAATAAGAAATAGGAATAAATAAAAAAAATGTTTCAAATCCTTCATGAAAAAAACTTTACTAAAAGACATTCAAGAAGGACAATAATGGAGAGATACAACAGCTTCACAAATTCAGAAACCAATGGTGAAAGTGACTTTCCTGGTGGTCTAGCGGTTAAGACTCCATGCTCCCAATGTAGGGGACCAGGGTGCAATACTGGTCAGGGAACTAGATCCTACGTGCTGCAACTAAGAATCTGCATACTGCAACTAAAAACCCTGCTTGCCATAACTAAGACCCAACTCAGTCAAATAAATAAAAATACTAAAAAATAAATTAATTAAAATAAAAACACAGAAGGTGTGGATGCTGTAGAGAAAAATAATGCAGGCACTGAGAGTGTAACTGTCAAAACACTCCGAATGAGAACAATGGCAAAAGAAAAAAATAACAGCAGTAAACAAACGACAACAAAAACCACAATGCCGAGAGATCTTAGCCCTTCCCACAGATTCAATGCAATTGAAATAAAAAGTCTAACAAGCTTAGAATTTTTAATACTGTGAGGACTGAAGTGTATGTGTACAAAGATACAAATGGTTATAAATTAGCCAGACTGAAGAGTCTCAAAACAGTGCTCTAAACATTTAGAAACTTCATTTATGACAGAACTATACTGAGGATTGGGAAAGAATTTTAAATCAGATAAAAAATAATTGATTCCTACCTACTTCCCCAAATAAATTAATTATGGACTGAAACATAAGTGGGAAAGTCAAACCATAAAACTTTTAAAAGGCACTTAAGAGAATAATAATTTAGTACGGAAAGAATATCTTAAGCAAAATATAAAGGTATAACCCCTAAGAAAAATGATTGATAAACTAAAATTTGAAAACTTTTGCTTATTAAGACACTGAAAGAGAATAAGTCAACCAATGTACTGGGTGAAGAGAGTTATAATATAAATACTGTACAGAGAATTGTTACCTGGGAAAGCAAAGAACTCCTACAAATCAGATTAAAAATGATATGCAGTTAAATTGGACAAAACATGTGGTTGGACACCACATACAGGAAGCTCTATTGTGATAAATAAGTATGGAAGGTGATTAAATTTCTTTGTAACTAAATAACTACAAATCAAAAGCAAACCTGCTAGTTAGGGAGTGTGGGATGAACATGTACACTAACCCTAACATGTATATTTGAAATGGACAACGAGGGTCCTACCATAGAGCAGGTGGAGCTCTGCTCAGTGTTACGGGAATCTGGACGGGAGGGGAGTTTGAGAAAGAATGTGCGTGTGTATGTATGGTTGAGTCCCTTTGCTGTCCACCTGAAACTATGACAACATTGTTAACTGGCTATACTCCAGTATAAGATAAAAGTTTTGAAGAAAATCATACCTGCACGATTGCCGATTTTAAAACCATGGAAACGTCAAGTGTTGGCAAGGATTAGGAACAGGAACACTTGTCCTTTGCTCCTTGGGTGTAACTTGGAAACAACCATTTTCTAGGAAAGGTTGCGCTCATGCCATCTAAAGTAACATTTGTATCCCTAAATATATACTCAGAACATTTCTTCCCAGCATTTTTCAACTTATGACACACGTAAGCAATGAAAACCTACATATGGCATACACTAATGTAAATTTTAGGGATCCTGAGAGCATTTGTAATGAAGCTTTGATTTTTTTTTTAGTTCATCAGATTCTTTTTTTTTTTTTGGTATACAATTGATATTTAAAAAGTAAAATAAAAAGTATTTTCAAATAAATTTAATACTAAATGTATCTAAAACCCCTAAATGTTTTTAGAATACTTATGGTAACAATGATTTTGTTTCCATGAATATAACTGTATCCACCCTGTAACTGCTATTACTGTGTACAGTTCCTGATCCTGATTCTTGCATAATGAATCCTTCACATTCTCAGAAATCGTATCAACAAAGAACTTTGTTCACACTGATACATAATAAAAGTTAACATTAACTTCCCAAGCCAATAAACATGTACAATAGTTGAAACCATATTTTCAGTAAGAACACTCATTTTCCTTTTGTTCAAATGGTAAAGTTGAACATTCTGGAAAAAATGTGAACATATTTTTAATTCAATTGATCTTTTTCATATCAACTGTCATGGTCAATTTATTTGTCCACTTGACTGGGCAATAGGGTATCCAGATAGTAGGTCAACATTATTGCTTCAGTGTCTGTGATGATGTGTTTGGATGAGATTAACATTTGAATCTGTAGACTGAAGAAAGCAGATTGCCCTTCTCAACTTGATTGGACTCCTTTCAATAAGTTGAAGGCCTGAAAAAACAAAAAGGCTGACCCTTCCCTGAGTGAGAGAGAATTCCTCCTATTTGACTGCTTTGAACTAGGACTTCCATCTTTTCTAACCTTTAGACTCAAGCTGAAACATCATCTCTCCTTGGGTCTTGAGTGTGCCAGCTTTTAGCCTGGAACTTGCACCTTAATTTTCTCGGTTCTCAGGCCCTCAGATTGGACTCAAACTATACCAGCAGCTCTCCTGCTTCTCCAGGTTGCTGAATGCAGATCTTGGAACTTCTCAGCCTTCATAACTATGTGAGATAATTCCTGAAAATAAATCATGTGCATATGGTACTGGCTCTATTTTTTTATTTTATTATTTCAAAATAATGCAGGAGCCCCAGTTTTCAAAAAAACAATTCTAACAAGTCTTTTTGTTAGTAAAAGGGCACATCAACTATAAATGAATAGGATTATCTGATGTATTTGAAGATGGACTCAAGGATACTACCTCGAATCCCCAACTCTCCAGTCTTAACGAAATCTCATCTAGTCTGTAGGCTGTGCTCCTTGGACACCTGGAGCTGAACTCCAAGCAACTCCTAGGACCCTTTGTCTATGATGACAAAGGCTCAGTCTCTGGTCAGCTTTTATAGTAAATGTCCAGGTGACAGAGGACTTTATGATGAAATACAGATCATCCGAGAGCTGGGACCACAATCTAAGGACAAAGAGGGGAGAAGCTAGTGTTTGAAGAAACCCACCCAGGGTGCCAGCCAAACTAGACCTCCCTGGGGAGCCTCAGGATGGAGTCAACCAATATTCTGTAGCACATTTTGAGGGCAGAAGGAGAAGGGGGTGACAAAGGATGAGATGGTTGGATGGCATCATCAACTTAATGGACATGAGTTTGAGCAAACTCCAGGAAACAGTGAAAGACAGAGAAGTCTGGTGTGCTGCAGTCTGCGTGATCACAGAGTTAGACATGACTGAGTGACTAGAAAACAATAATAATTATAGTCTAACATGCGTGTCTCTTGAAAATCTCTAGAATAGACAAATTTCTTCACATATGCACTGAGCATATATACTGAAAAAAAAAAGTTCATATAAACACTATATGTAAAAGCAAAACACAGGAAAAAACTCAATGTATAACAAATGTTAAAAAAAAATCTGACAACAGAATACTTTATCCCACTGAAATGAATTAATTGTAACCACTTACAACAACTTAAATGAAGTGCATGCTCATACTGCAGAGCAAATGAAAAGTTGCAGAAGAATATATACAAACTAAACATATTCCCCTGTGGTGCTAATGTTAAAGAATCCATCTGCCAATGCAAGAGACATGGGTTCAGTCCCTGGGTAGGGAAGATCCCCTGGAGGAGGGCATGGCAATCCACTCCAGTATTCTTGCCTGGAGAATCCCACACACAGAGGAGCCCGGTGGGCTTCAGTTCATAGAGTTGCAAAGAGTCAGACATGACTGAAGCAATTTAGCGTGCATGTACAAACCTATTACAGATATTTATTTGTATTTGAATAATGCAATGCACATATTACATACTATAGAATACAAGTAAATAACTAGGAACCCATACAAACAAATGCAAGTATAAAGAAAAAGGACTTCCCTGCAGTGGTTCAGTGGTTAAGATTCCATGCTCCCATTGCAGGAGGCACAGGTTCGGTTCTGATCCTTGGTCAGGGAAGATCCCACCTGCCATGTAACTTGGACAAAAAAAGAAGAAGGAAATAGTAGACACTGAATTTCATGATGATAATTCCAGTCTAGAAAAAATGCAATTGGGAAGGAATCCAGATATGACCCAAAAGTTGATAATAATAACTTCAAAGTTAATGATGTTCTTTATTTTCTTAAATGGGATAGTGAATATTCAGGTGATCATTGTATCATTTACATCTTTGTGCATTTTTTTATTATTTTGTACTTACATTTTGATAAAAATAAAGCAGTGAAAAATATAGCCTTAATTTTTAAATCAAACTTACACTCAGTATGAAAACAATTCTGCAAGTAAATGCATTCATTATATTTAAAATCTCTAACGATCATTTTTTAGAAAATGAATCCTAAAATGTTTCAAAAGAGAAAATACATTGTACATCCTTGAATAAGCAACATGAGACTGGATTTTAGTATAAAACTAACAAAATGATCTGACCAGGAAAAGAAGCGTCTTTGAAAAATTGTCTGTTAAGGTGTTTTTTTGTGAAGGGAGAAAGGCATTCCAGGACATCATATTCTTAAAGATGAATGAGTCTCAAAGACACACCATGAATGGGAGCGAGAAGTCGACATGAGTTTGTCAAGGACAAGCCTCCTCTCTTCTCTTGCCCTGACCTGAGAGCAGGTGAGCACGGCATTCTTCCCACTATAAGCTCAACAGTAGGTCTTGGTAAGTCCGGGATGTCGTTCTGCTCTGCTTAAGAAGGTAGCATCTCCAACTCTTATTCACAAAGAAATAGCAATTTCTCTTTTCTGTGTAAAAGTCTCTTCTTTAGTGGAGCATCACAATGCCTGGATGGTCCACAATCACCTTCCTTGTTAAGGCTGGCTTTGTCACACAGGATGTAAATATACTCCCAGATACAGAAGCAGTGGGACGCAGAACACGTAAGCCCATGGGCTTAACACTTCCTTATTTATTCATTAATTTTATAGTGGACTAATATTGGTCAATGTCTGTGCTAAAAGAGTTAAATCAGCCAATATCAACCTCAAAGGAGCTGATAGTCCAAAAGAGGAAGAAAGAATAAGCAGATCCTACACAGGAAAGAAGTAATCTACATAGTGTGTGTGCTAAGTTGCTTTAGTCATGTCTGACTCTTTGCAACCCCATAGAATGTAGCCCGCCAGGCTCCTCTGCCCATGGGATTTTCCAGGTCAGAATACTGGAGTGGGTTGCCATTTCCTCCTCCAGGGGATCTTCACGACCCAGGGATGGAACCTATGTGTCTGAGGTTCCCTGCATTGGCAGGCAGGTTCTGTACCACTAGCATACCTAGGGAGATCCAGCAAATTAGAAAGGGCTCCCACTCTTAAGGTCTTGAAAATCTGCATAGAGGTTGTCCAGCCTGCCAATGAGGTACTCAGGCCTCTATTGTATATACATGGGAAATAATTTTCATACTCCTCGTGTGATGTGAGCATCCTGAAATTAGTAATTAATTTAAGAATGGCTAGAATCAATGAACTAGGGGTCTTCCCTGGAGAGATGAAATGGGACAATGTCTCCACAGTACAGAGCCTGGGGTAAAGCATGATGAACTCACAAAATCTACATGAGATTCAAGGACACAGAGCTTTATAATAGGGAGCTATGCAGTGTAACAAACGGGAGGATTTGAACACCAGGATAGAAGGAAGACAAGCTTAATAAGACTATTTTAAATGCTCAGAGAAATAAAGAAAGGGATAAAAAAAATAAAGAGTACACGAAGTCCCCTACACATGAACGAGTTCCAATCTGAGCGTACATTCGTAAGTCCAATTTGTTTGAAAGTCCAACAAAGTTAGCCTAGGTATCCAAGTAACACGGTCAGCTATATAGTACTGCTCTGTAACTGGTTTATAATAATTTGCACACACATAATACATTAAAAATGAACAAACACGCACACAAAAAACAAAGACAGCATTTTGAATCTTCTATTACAGTACCTTGAAAAGTGCAGTAGTACAGTACAGCAACTGGCATACAGGGTGGGGTGGAGTGAACAGGCAAGAAGAGTTACTGACTGGAGCAGGGAGAGGAATTGGGAGATGGTGGAGGGAAGGATTGTTAACGATAGGAGATGGGGGACAAGCTGCAGTTTTACTCACACCTGACATTCACATCTTTGAAAGATTGCAACTTGAAGGTTGGTATGTAGGGAACTTAATGCATAACTTATGAAAATAAGTCAGATTCTTTGGGAGTTTTATAACATGAGTTGGCCATGAAGACTTGGTTGAGACTTTATTAAGAAAAAAATTAAAATGCTGAGAGTAAAGTGAGTAATTATGTAATTAGTTAACTTTCTTCACTATAAAGTTCTTTTAATAGGAACTTTGCTACATGTTAAATGAGATTCAGAGAATCTTTCAAGCTGCTGAGGGAATCAATGATTTCACCTCTCAGCAAGGAAATGCATTTGCTAACATTTCCACCAATATCAGCTTTAAGTATTGCATGGCATCGCCTCTGCTGGTGTTTTGGGAATCCTCCTCTCACATGGGTTAGATCTGATGACGTAGCTGGACTGTCACTGACACGCATAGTGGTGAGAGTCTAGCTGCTTGTGATACTGTGACAGCACACAGATCCCCAAAACGCTAAGTCTGATGTTAGCTATTTTCATCTCATCATGGTTATCTAATACTCTTTTTTTAAATTAATTAATTTATTTTAATTGGAGGCTAATTACTTTACAATATTATGGTGGCTTTGCCATACATCAACATGAATCAGCCACAGGTGCACATGTGTCCCCCATCCTGAGCCCCTCTCCCACCCTCCTCCCCATCCCATCCCTCTGGGTTGTCCCAGAGCACCAGCTTTGGGTGCCCTGCTTCACGCATCGAACTTGGACTGGTCATCTATTTCACGTATGGTAATATACATGTTTCAATGCTATTCTCTCACATTGTCCCATCCTCACCTTCTCCCACAGAGCCCAAAAGTCTGTTCTTTAGATCTGTATCTTTTTTGCTGTCTTGCGTGTAGTGTCGTTGTTACCATCTTTCTAAATTCCTTATATATGCATTAGTATACTGTACTGGTGTTTCTCTTTCTGGCTTACTTCACTCTGTATAATAGTCTCCAGTTACATCCACCTCATTAGAACTGACTCAAATGTGTTCTTTTTTATAGCTGAGTAATATTCCATTGTGTATATGCATCACAACTTCCTTATCCATTCGTCTGCTGATGGACATCTAGCTTGCTTCCATGTCCTGGCTATTGTAAACAGTGCTGCAATGAACATTGGGGTACATGTGTCTCTTTCAATCCTGGTTTCCTCAGTGTGTATGCCCAGCAGTGGGATTGCTGGGTTGTATGGCAGTTCTATTTCCAGTTTTTTAAGGGATCTCCATACTGTTCTCTGTAGTGACTGTACTAGTTTTCATTCCCACCAACAGTGTAAGAGGGTAGTTATCTAATACTCAATAATTACTACTACCTAGCTAATCACTTTACATATATCTCTTAATTTACTTCACCTACAACACAATGGGTGGATATCGTCCTAGTTCTACAGATAAGAAGACAGACACTGGGAGTTAGGGAAATGCCCAGACTGGCAGAAAGAGATGGAGCCTAAGTCACATCAATTGGAGGTTTCCTGAAGATGCATTTGTGTGTCTGACTATTTCAGACAGAAAGAAAATTTTGATTGACTTATGCTTGATCATATTTTTTTCCTCTATTAGAGAAATATGAGCCCTGTGGATTTCTTGAAGCATGATTACAAGCACAAAGCTTTGGTAGCTTTTAATTTTTTCCTTCAGTTCCCTTTGCTGATGTACCTAATCACTAACCCATACTTGGCTGTGATGGACACTGAAAATTTTGTTATTATTCACTCTCGGTGCCCCTTCTTTTTCTTAAAATTAAGAGAACTCTGATTGTATGAGTCCAGCCTAAAATGGTATTTTAAAGCCATCTTTGCATCTAACGGTGGGTATGTTAACAAAATTTCAGCTAATGAAATAGAAGCAGATATCTGTTGAGGATCTCTGGAAGTTTTTCGTCTGTGAAATAGGTGTCAATGTCTTTATTTTTATTGCTACTTTCTTCTTTCCAGAGGTTAAGTAGTCGTTTTGGAACCATGCACAGGAAAGCTGCATGGTAAAGCTGGGGATAAACAACTGGGTGTCAGAAGCACCGTGGAGTAAGCCTTGATCAGTTTCTCATGGATTTCTTGTTGCTTAGAAACTTAAATACACACACACACACACACACACACACACACACACACACTTGGTTAAATGCTTCAAGCTGTTTTTCTGTTCCATGAAGCCAAATGAAATTCTGTTACACAGACACTTAGTCAATGCAAATGAGATACATGACTCCCCAGAATCTGCATATTCAGGTAACGCAAGGCAAAACTTAATGTTTTCTTAATCAAGAAAATTTGGGAGGTAACTCTTTTTTGAAAACAAAAGCATACATTTCACAGTGAATTTTTTAGGTTCTCTGTCCCAATCTTCTGTGGTAGAAAAGATAGCATTTACTTAGCTACAAGCCCTTTGAAATTTCAAATATATAATTTGTACAACATTTTAAAATTAAGGTTATATTTGATGCTACAAGCAGAAGCATTAAATTATGGGCCAATCAGTATTCGAAGTGCTGTGTGATTCTCTCAGAATATTTGATTAGAAACAGATGTAGGTGTAATCAATAACGCATGTACACTCAATCAGAAGCCTTGATTTTTGCTCACTATTTAACTGAAATCTCAGACATTAACATATTTCTAAAGTTCCGTTACGCTAAAAAAAAACCTCATTATTTCACCATAGATACCAATTTTTAATATCCCTAGAAATGTTCCTTTAAGGAAGAATGAGAAAAAGAAGTTTATGTTCATGCAATATCCATCTCTCCACACCATCAGTTCAGTTCAGTCGCTCAGTCGTGTCCGACTCTTTGCGACCCCATGAATCGCAGCACGCCAGGCCTCCCTGTCCATCACCAACTTCCGGAGTCTACCCAAACCCATGTCCATCGAGTCAGTGATGCCATCCCACCATCTCATCCTCTGTTGTCCCCTTCTCCTCCCGCCCCCAATCCTACCCAGCATCAGGGTCTTTTCCAATGAGTCAATTCTTCGCATGAGGTGGCCAATGGGGTAATAGAAAAACTAAAAGTTTTATTTGTTCTTTTACACTGGAATTAATCAGGCTATTCATGAGGCAAAAAAATGAATGTAAATAAAATGTTTTCATACTTAAAAAGAGAAAAGTCTTTAGGCTACAGAAAACTCAAGCACTTCCAAGACCAGTGTTAATGGCAAGGGCTAATACTCACTTTTTGGACCAGTCACTGGGTGGCTTTCCTGGTGGCTCAGAGGTAAAGGATCTGCCTGCAATACAGGAGACCCAGGTTTGATCCCTGGGTCAGGAAGAGCCTCTGTAGAAGGGAATGGCAACCCGCTCCAGTATCCTTGCTTTGGAGAATTCCATGGGCAGAGGAGTCTAGTGGGCTACAGTCCATGGGGTCACAAAGAGTTGGACAGACTGAGTGATTAACACTTTCACTTTCATTGAGTGTTCAGTATTTCCACATAATAAAGTCTAATGGAGGGAAACCTTTATTCTTTCTCTTGCTAGAAATGCAGTCTATTTTGAGGAACTGTTTCTTTAATTTTCTGTCCTTGTGATTTTGTTGGGAGAGACTAGTCAATCTTCAGCCCTCTGGTCTCCGGTTGTATCCGTATTAAAACTGGGTCACTTGGAGTTTTCCACTTGTATTTTCTAGCGAGAGCTCGAGGAAAACAATCCCATTTTCTTTATGATGTGAGGGTGTAATTGTGGTGATGCTGGTGGTAAGATTCCAGACCCATGGGCACAACCAGCTTGAGAAAATTCCCATACAGAATGAAGCCGAGAGGAAGAAAGGCATAAACTGCTTTATCTTTTCTTGTTTTGATTTTGTCAGTCAATATTTCTCTCTTTTTGATTAAACCAACTTGTTTTTCTCTCCCCCATAATAAAAAAATTCCTAACAAGCAGAATAGTGTGGGCCATAATTTATTGAATGAGTTTATTTAATAACTTACTACACTAGTGATAAAAGATGAAATCTAGCTTTTCCAGAACTTATGATTTATCCAATGAGACAATAAACTTGAAATAACTGGTACCCAGTACAGTATCTCAAAATGCTTTGAGATGACAAAAGAAGGGGGTAATTTTCAGCAAAATCAGAGAAGATTTCAAAGAAGCTAATCTTGGAGCTCAACCTTAGAGAATATGCCGAATGAATAGAAAAGGTGAAAAGAGCATCCAGGGTAGGAAAGTGAAGACACAAGAGCCTGTGTGTGAGGGTGTAAAAGTATTGCTGAAACCAGGTCCAGCTGCTCGGCGCTAAAAGTAAATAAAAAGATACGTTGGTAGAAAGGCAGTTTGCTTTATTTCAGATGCTGGCCACAGTGGGGGAGGGTGGACACCTGTCCGAAGGCTGACACACCGCTCCCTCAACCCCAAACACCAGTGAACAAGACCTTTCATGGACAGAGGGAGGTGGGCTGTATGCAGATGCCACAGTCAGCTCTGACGGCCCTCTTGAAACTGGTCAGGTGGTGATCTGACCAGCGTCATCTTGATTGTTTTAAGTACAGTTAATCTTCAGTTCCAAGGTTGGTTTGTTCCCGTTTCTCTGAGGCCAGTTCTCAGAACTGTGGCTGCTTATGTCATGTCTGCAGTCTGGTCATTGTGTAGTTAACTTCTTCCACCTGGTCTCAGTATCTATAAGATATCTCATAGGATATGGCTCAGGATATTATCTACAGCCCCGGAGGAGCCTCTCAAGATCCTTGACTTTGCTTAATGATTACTTTATTATTATTATTCGGTGCCCTTTGAATGTTTTCCTTTGTTTCTGTATTTCTCACTTCTCTGATTAAACTTACTCTTTGGCTGAAGGTTTTCCACAGACAAAATGCAGGCTGAGGACATGGAGGTCAAGGACCCTATATAGGGTCATGGTCCTTTTCATAACACATTGTACGTTTGAGAGATGACTGAATGTCACCGCATAGGTATGGCATGAGATGTCTCTGTGTTAAAGGAGTGATTGCAGATAGACCTTTAAATATATATTAGGGATGAGTTTACTGGACCAGATGTCCTATGCTATCAAAATATAGCCATTGAAGTGTTAAGGTTTACAATGGGAATCTCATTTTATTTTTGAAGAAAAATTCTTGGAATGGGACAGTTTGAAAATAAATAGCATGCTGATAAATGGACTGTAATCAGAAAATCTGGAGAGAAAGATCCCTATTAGGAATATCTTACAATAGTGCCTGAAAGAGAACAAGGAGTTCCATAATAGATGGCAGCCATGGAAATGGGAAAATCAATGAATTCAGAGAATCCAAATGTGAAATCTACACTGGAGTATCCACTTGCTATTGGAGTTAGGAGAAAATGAGTCAAGAATTGTTTTCAACTTCTAGCTTGATTGAAACCTAGAAAATGTTGACATGATGTGATGAATTCCTAATGGAATATACAACAAATATGGGAGATGGTGATGAATTTGATCTTTATCATATCAAACTGTTGAATTAATGAAACCTCCAGGAGAAGATTCCTGAAGGATAGTTGTAAATATAGGGCTAGAGATTAGAAGGGAGATTGGAGTTAGAGAAGATAGTTTGGGGCTTCATTAGAGAATCCTATAGGTGATGGGGCGGGAAGTACTGGGATTCTATAGCAATAGTGTACGAGATGAGAAGACTAGGGGATGCTAGAGGATATGCAGCCTTATAAGACTAGAAAAAATTTATCGAACATGATTGAAAAAAAGTGGCTGGCTTTTCAGGAAGGATGAGGATTTGAATTCACATCCCAGACTTTTTTTCTCACCTTCTTGCTGGGCATCTCAACAAATAAAATAACACTCTTAAATGAGTCTGGAGGAAATCACTTTGCTACCACAACTTGGTTTTTATTATTTATGGAGGTAACAGAGCCTGGAGTGAAGGCCGAGAAATTACACTACCAGCCTGACATCGTTTGCGAGAGGAGAGGGCTGTGCCTTCTCTCCTGTGAAATCAAGTCTTGGAGGAGGCTGCGTGGTCCTCCTAGTGCCAGAGGCCGAGGAAATAATTGCTCCTAGCGGGCTACATAATATTCCATGTGGTCGGAAGAAGATACTCCTCTTCAAGAGTCTTTAATTAAGACTAAAGCACCACACAGTCTTCATCCCGTGCTTCAGTGCAAGGAGTCCCAATGTTGTCAGGTGACTTGTCCGTTGCCTCACAGGGTAGGGACTGTGGTGTCTTTTGGGCTGCCTTAAGAAACCCCCAAATTCTGGTTTTTGAGGATGTGGAGGTACCTAAACTCATGAGAAGGAAAGAGATCCATTTTAAAAAGACTCAGTAAAAGCAAAGAAAGAGGCTAAATTGAATAATAACAGGAGGTTCCCACTGAGGCAAAATAAATGAAAAGACAGAAAAGTCTGAACAAAAGAGAAACATAGGCTCTCAAGAGGATGCAATTAGAGCATAAAAGAGGCTTTATGTAACTAAAGATGGATGATATTTGAATTACAAAATTTGTACAGGGATAGGAAAAGAAGATAGTTGCTTTAGTGGTTGGAGGGAATAATGGAAGAACTATCTAACAAGACAAAAATATTTTAAAAAGTGCCAATCACAAGAGAAAAGATATAAACTACACAATAAAGCTCAAGTGCCTACAGGATCTTGGAAGATAATATAATTTGTGGATTAGATTAGCAATGAGACAGTAACAAATTGTATACATTGTGAATTTTAATTTTCTACTGGTAGGAATCTGTAAAGCATATCGTAATTTCCAGACGCTGATGTCAAGAAACTGAATGACTACAGGTCACACATATGCATGTGCACAGACATACATACACGTAACACATACACACACACAGCACTGTGTCCGCTCCAAAGGGATACATTCATTCAGCATTTATTTAAAAGCTTTTATATACTTGCATCGGAGAAGGCAATGGCACCCCACTCCAGTACTCTTGCCTGGAAAATCCCATGGACGGAGGAGCCTGGTAGGCTACAGTCCATGGGGTCGCTAAGAGTCAGACACGACTGAGCGACTTCACTTTCACTTTTGCCTTTCATGCACTGGAGAAGGAAATGGCAACCCACTCCAGTATTCTTGCCTGGAGAATCCCAGGGACGGCAGAGCCTGGTGGGCTGCCGTCTATGAGGTCGCACAGAGTCGAACACGACTGAAGCGACTTAGCAGCAGCAGCAGCAGCAGCATATACTTGCATATGGGCTTCCCTGGTGGCTCAGTGGTAAAAAATTTGCTTGCACTGCAGGAGATACAGAGCCATGGGTTTGATCCCTGGGTTGGGAAGATCCCCTGGAGGAGGGCATGGCAACCCACTCCAGTTTTCTTGCCTGGAGAATCCCATGGACAGAGGAGCCTATAGGGTTCCATAGGGGCGCAAAGAGTCAGCCACAACTGAAGTAACTGAGCACATACTTGTACATGACTTTCAAAAACTTATTGTACACCCAAAATAATACATTTTAAGTTATATTGTCTAACAAAATTTAAAAAAACAGAAATTAACAAAAATACTCAAAAAATTGAACAGCTTGGAAACATCCAATGTAAGTTGAATCCTATGATATTGCTGAAGACCAAGAAATTATACTGCCTGCATTTTGCCAGACATTTTGACTGACATTATCATTTTGACCTACAAAGTGGTAATCTACTTGAGTCAACTTAATAAAACTCTCCATCAGAAAGATAGTGAAAGCTGAAATTCTAAATCACATAGGAATTAACAAAAAATGGGAACATTTCTTAAGAAAGCTAATGATTTAATCAGAATAAAAATTCATATTTTATAAAAAGAAAAAATAAATACATGTGCAATGTAAAAGACAAGAAAAAAAGATGCAAAAAAAAAGATGTCATAGAAGAGGGATAGATTGGGAGGTTAGGATTGACATATACACACTACTATATCTAAAATACATAACCAACAAGGACCTACTATATAGCACAGGGAACTCTGCTCAATATTCCATAATAACCTAAATAGGAAAAGAACTTGAAAAATAATGTTCAGTCACTAAGTCATGTCCAACTCTTTGTGACCTCATGGACTGCAGCATGCCAGGCTTCCTTGTTCTTCAGTCTCCTGGAGTTTGCTCAAAAAGAATAGATACATGTATATGTATAACTTGGACAATCCACTCCAGTATTCTTGCCTGGAAAATCCAATGGACAGAGGAGTCTGGCAGGCTACCGTCAATGGAGCCGGAAAGAGTCAGATACAACTGAGCACATATGTGGAACTGAGTCACTTTGCTGTGCACCTGAAACTGACACCACGTGGTTAAAAGACTACATTCCAATGTGAAATAAAAATTTAAGAACTTAAAGCAAAACAAAAAAGTCACAGTTTCTTGTTCAATGTCTTATCAAATAGTTACATTAAAATAATTGCCTCCTAATAAAACCCACAAAAAGAAGGAATGGGAAAACATCAGCAGCTGAGAAATTATAAAATGGCCTTTGGAGAAAGAAAGTGAATCTCTGGGTAGTGTCTGAAGGAAAGGAGTAGAGGAGTCCTCCGTCTGGAATTTGAGTGGAAGGGCCTTGCTGGCCTGGTGAACCAAGCAGAGACCCTAGAATGTATGGTGTGTTAGCAGGTATGAAAACAAAGTATCAGCTTAATGTGGGTTTTTAATTGCATTTTCCTGATTAATGATGTTGATGCAGATATGCAGATGAAACCACCCTTATGACAGAAAATAAAAAGGAATTGAAGAGCCTCTTGATGATAGTGAAAGAGGTGAGTGAAAAAGCTGACTTGAAAGTCAACATTCAAAAACTAAGATCATGGCATCTGGTCACATCACCTCATGCAAATAGATGGGGAAACAATGGAAACAGTGAGAGACTATTTTCTTAGGCTCCAAAATCACTGCAGATGGTGACTACAGCCATGAAATTAAAAGATGCTTGCTCCTTAGAAGAAAAGCTATGAACAACCTAGACTGTATATTAAAAAGCAGAGACATCACTTTGCCAACAATGGTCCGTCTAGTCAAAGCTACGGTTTTTCCACTGGTCATGTATGTATGGATGTGAGTGTTGGAGTATAAAGAAAGCTGATGCCGAAGAATTGATGCTTTTGAACTGTGATGTTGGAGAAGACTCTTGAGAGTCCCTTGGACTGCAGGAGATCCAACCAGTCATCCTAAAGGAGATCAGGCCTGAATATTCATTGGAAGGACTGATGGTGAAGCTGAAGCTCCAATACTTTGGCCACCTGATGCGAAGAGCTGATTCACCAGAAAAGACCCTGATGCTGGGAAAGATTGAAGGTGGGAGGAGAAGGGGAGGACAGAGGATGAGATGGTTGGATGGCATCACCAACTCGATGGACATGAGTTTGAGCAAGCTCCCGGAGATGGTGATGGACAGGGAAGCCTGGTGTGCTGCAGTTCATGGGGTCACAAAGAGTCAGACACAACTGAGTGACTGAACTAAATTGAGATATTTGAATAACCTCTTTTTGGAAAGCAGCTGTGCCTACCACAGCTAATGCTAATAACCTCTTTTTGAAGTATTTGAGTCTAAGCCCTCCCTTTTCCTATCACTTTGTATTCCTGTTCCTTATTAATTCTGAATTTTGAATAATGTGCTTTGGCCAGTATATGCATTGCAAGTATTTCCTTCCACTCTGTTGGTTGCCTTTTTGCTCTCTTACTGATGTCTTTCCATGAGTTGACATTCTTAATTTTATTTTGATCCAATAAATTTGTGAGCATAAAAGCTCATAAACATACAGAGGAGTGATATAGCAAGATGCCCACATGTTTATGGCCTTATCCAGAATGCTAAGGTGTGTGTGACTAACAAGCAGGCAGTGGCTGGGAAAACAGCAGCCAGGCCTTCTGAAGGGCCTCAAAAGGATGCAGATTCTACAAAACACTTTGTGGAAACATCAGGAAGCCTGTCCTCAAAATGCTGGGACACCATGTTGAGGGATCCCCCCGGTTGACTCACAGGCATTCCCAACATGTTATATGATAAACACACACACACATACAAAAGCACACACACACACCATGTGACTGGCACCCTGTTCATACTTCTGAGGGGAAAGTGTGAGACTTTGTAGATGGTGAGACCACACAGACCACCAAGCTGACTCTGGGGCTTAGAAGGAAAAGCATACATTTGAACATTGAGCGCTAGAGAAAGCAAAGAGGAGGCTTTCTGAGAGAAAACAACCTGGCTTTACAGGACCAAGAGAAGGCACACAAGCTTAAAATTTCCCTAGCAGAGGGAGCAAGAAAGTTTGGAACATGCATATTCAGAGAAAAGGTTCTGAGAGAGTCTAAGAAAGTCTGACTGGACTGACAGAAGTTGTTCCTCACCTGAAACCCATCAGCAAAGACTGGAGGGAGTGGTTACTTCTACAAGTGAGTGAATAGCTATACAAGATTTCAGGGACTCTGAAAAGCCAAGGAAACATGGCACAATCCAGTGATTTTCCAGGAACTAACCCCGAGAAATGTAGATCTGCAATTTGCCTGGAAAAGACACCAAAATGGTTGTTTCAAGACATCTCAGTGAGCTGCAAGGAAACACAGAAAGAGAATTAAATGAATTAAAAAAGACAATACATGCACAGAAGTGCAACAGAAAGATGGAAATGATCCAAAATAACCAAACAGAAATGCTGGAGCTGAAGAACATCATTAATGAAATGAAAAACACAATGCTCAGTCGTGTCCAACTCTTAGTGACTCCATGGACCATAACCCACCAGGCTTCTCTGTCCATGGAATTTTCCAGGAAAGAATACTGGAGATGGTTACCTTTTCCTTCTCCAAGAGAGCATAATAGTAGACTTGAAACAGCAAAAGAAAGAATCTGTGAATCTGAAGACAGTTAACTTGAAATTATCCCATCAGAAGAAAACAAAGCAAAAAAGATGAAAAGGTGAAGAAAGGCTATGGGATATTATTAGGAGAAACAATGCATGCATCAGTGGAGTTCCAGAAGAAGAGAGGGAGGAAGGGCCAAAAAGAGTCCTGTTGACTCTGCTCTCAACGTGAATACAGAATCTGATCATCTCTCATCATGTCTACCACTATTTTTCCATCTTGTCTAGACTACAAGGTGAAAACCAGTTCCTAAGTAGTCTCTTTGTTTTCATTTGTGTATCCCCCCAGTCTCTGCAGCTTATTTTTCACATTGTAGCCACAGTGAACCTTTTATAATATGAAACAGATTGGTTCATTTTCCCAGTTAAAATTTTGTAAACTTTTCCTATCATACTTGAAATAAAACTCAAACTCATTACCCTGGCCTTCAAAAAGGAAATTACATGATCTCCTCACTATCTTTCTACTCTCTCATTGCTCACTCAGCTTCAGGTACATGGTCTTATTGTCTTCTGATAACAGGGCATTTACACAGCTCTCACTCACATCTTCACTTCCTGGGTAGCTCAGCTGGTAAAGAATCTGCCTGAGATGCAGGAGACCCCAGTTCGATTCCTGGGTCGGGAAGTTCCCTGGGGAAGGGATAGGCTACCAACTCCAGTGTTCTTGGGCTTCCCTGGTGGCTCAGATGGTAAAGTAGTCTGCCTGCAATGCGGGAGAACTGCAGGAAGATCTTCTGGAGAAGATTGTGGGAACCCACTCCGGTATTCTTGAAGTCTGGAGAATCCCCATGGACAGAAGAGCTTGGCTGACTATAGTCCAGGGGGTTGCAAAGAGTCAGACACAACTGAGTGACTAAGCATAGCACAAGTAGATATTATTTATTATTTCTTTTTAATTTGTATCATTCTACATCTATTTCTACAGACTGTTGGTTATAAGCATGCAGTATTAAATCCTGAGTTGAAAAAGAAGAACTCACAGTTATATTTTATTTTTTCTCTTTTTTGGGGACTTTTTCTCTGACTAGGCCACTGGATATTTGTAATTAACATTATAACTCCTATTCTGCTTATCAGAAGTTTCAGCAGAGCCCTGTGTTTGACATTCTATCCTTTAATTCACTTGGTTATAGAGGTACTTTAGAAGAATACGGCATCCTCTTTGCTAAATCCTGTTCTTCAGTTCATCTTATTCTTTGGCCCTCATGAAAGTAATTTAATTTGTAAAACAATTTGACAAGGCCAATACTTATTCTTTAATCATATCCAACAGATTCAGATAATTGAATGTGTTAAGCCAAGCTTTATCCTTAAAGCAACATTAATCCAATCTCCAAAGCAGGAACTTTGTGATAGTAAAAACTCACACTTGTTTATTCAATAAATAATGATGTTTCTAGAAACATGACATTTTTTAGCATGTTAATTTCAAAATATTTAAAAATTAATAGCTATCATACAGGACAATTTGAATAATTTATTAAGTATAGTGAAGAAAACAAAGATAAATAAGGTTTATGTAATCTTCAAATAACATAACTTCTAGAAGGGAAAATATACAACCACACTTATAACAAAAGGTGGATGAAACAGGTACCAAAAGAGGAGTTTTCATAAAGTTACCATGTGAGCTGAATTGAAGCAATGATTTTTTTTTTAAATAGTTGCACAATGGAAAGCTTCACTGAAGGGTAGTGTTTAAGGAGAAAAATATAAGGAAATATTATAATAAGGAATACATTACTTTAAATAACAAGAATAATAAAGAAATGCATTTTGAACATGATAACATGGTCTGGAAGGAAGAGGGACTTTCCAATACAGAGGACCATTATAAGTAAAGCCGTCAAAGCTGTTGGTATCCATGGAGCACAACAATGGGTAGTTTGGATTGTATCCTTTAAACACAAGAATTTCTAAATACATTTGGAAAAGTATGTTGGTGTATAGTATAGCTTAGTTGGGGTTACGTTTGGACTTTACAGTCAAAGAAGTACTGCTGTTGCAGAAAATTGGTCAACAGTAATATGTAAGGTGGCTCGTATACGGAAAGCACGGTGTTACCCTGGTGGCAGGTGAGCAAACAGGGAAGGATCTTAGTCCGAGAGACAAGCAAGAGTAAACTATGACCTTAGCAGGAACAAAAATGGGGAGAAAGGAAATGGAGGTAAAGTCAGTGAGTCTTAGAAACTGATAGCAAGTGGAAGGGGAAGATTAGTCAAAGGGGAAGATTCAGAAATGCCTGAGAGTTTAAGATTTAGAAATGAGGGTGAACAAGACCACCTTAATGAGAGGTGTGGAAGGAGAGTAAAGGGTTGCTTTTGGACATACTGGGTTCCGGGTACCAGGCATCCATCTAGACATAATCAATGGGGAGTAAGTCTCCAAGTCCTGGAACATGGGACAACGGTTAAAAACAAAGATGTTAGTCTTGAAGTCTTCTGTATGCAGCAAGGGCTGAGTTATTACAGATGAAAGTGATTTCCATTGGGTAACTATGGAGATATAAGGCTGGAGACATTCCATTAAAAGCAAGCACATGCAGGAAGCATAGAGGGAGAGATGCTATGAGAAGTCAGATAACTTAAAGTAGAATAAGACAAATGCAGAGTTATAATCACTTGATTTCTTTCTGTGAGACAAGCAGAAAGCCTAGACCGCTGGACCGTGTGTGAGTCAGAACGGCAATTCAAATTCAGCAGACCAATGTATTCAGTTTTCTAGATTGGGTTTGCAATCTGATGAAGGAAAAGACAGAATTCAGATACAAAGTGAAAGAGAACTGAGACAAGAGATGTCAGATGAATACAAGAGCGTTTAGTCGGGGTCAGATTATCCTAGAATCAGAGGTCGGTTTTAAAAGGAGTTTGTAATCATGAGCTTGCACCAGGACAGAGTCCTGATCTGGATGGAGGTGAATCATTCTATTATGGACAGGGGGTACCATCATTTTTATCACATGTTTTTGGATTTGTGATCTCAGCTTCAGCCTAAAATTTGTGCACCGGCTAGGTATGGGGCCAGAAAACGGGGAGAGGTAGCAGAGTGCTCCGAAAGAAAGTTATTTGAATGAAAGTTTCAACACCTTCTGAAAAACATCATATAGTCAACTCTAGTTTAGACATCAACAGCGGTAGGAGAACCATTGGTCAGACAGAAGAACATTTTCAAGAATGAGGAGGCTTCTGGGAGATAACTCATCCCTGCGGAAGAAGCTGTTTATTATGAGCAGACCCTGGAATTTTAGTGGCCAGAGGAAGCAGTGATTCAAGGCACAGAATTATAACCACAAGTGCTATGCCACTAAAACCTCTTAAAATAGTCAATCTCAGTTAAGTATTTTATTGGAGAGCTCCCAAAGTCAAGGGAGGCATTTCCTCTCACCTCCTAGATTTCTAACAAGGGGTTAGTGCCCTGTGAAGTTGACACGGGGCAGGAGGAGAAACTTTGGATCCATATGGGCTGGTGTCAATAACCACAGGTGCTATATTAGCAGCGGGACATCAGTGGAAGTAGGCTTATTTGTGAATACATGTAAAATACCTCCTAAAAACTGCCCATCTGTCTCCCCCAAAATCAAATGAGTGTGTGCACATAAATACATACACACTGGTGAACTCACACGTGTTTATATGGACACACCACAAATAGGTCCTGTTTCATGTAATAGAATCAATGCATTAATGGAAATGGAAATCTGAGTTACTTCCATTAATGTGCCCTAGTTTGACCCATTGGTTAGTAAGACCCGAAGAAATTAGGATGACATGTGTAATTGAATAAATGTTCCCAGATTTCTCAGCGGTTTCTGCTACACAGTGGAAAGGGGTTATATAAAATAGCTGTCTTTTAAAGTCAATGGGCTGTAGCTGCAGGTCACACTATTGTCAGACGAAGCTCTTGAAAATGAGTTTCATGGTCACATATGCTTGAGAAACTAATAAGTTGAACTATATTTATTAAAGGCTTTCTTTGAGGCTTTCAGATGCTAATTGTCCATTGACTCTAAGAGAGGGTACATTTTGCAAAATTGCAAAATGTTGAAAATGAATCCTTTCTTCACAGAGCTTTCCATGGAAAATAGTTTTCCATAGAATAGGTTTATAAATGCTCTTCTAATTAGATGAGGGGCTTCCCTGGTGGCTTAGATAGTAAAAAAAAAAAAATAAAAAAAAACTGTCTCCAATGTCTGAGACCTGGGTTCACTCCCTGCGTCAGGAAGATTCCCTGGACAAGAGAATGGCTACCCACTTCAGTATTCTTGCTTGGAGAATCTCCATGGACAGAGGAGCCTGGCGGGCTACAGTCCATGAGGTCACAAAGAGTCAGACACACAGAGTTCCTATTAGTTAAAATATGTCAGTATTCGTTCTCTTGCTTCCTCCTAGAAAAGGTGAATTAAATACTTGCCTTACAGCTTATAAAGTCAAGATCAGTAAAAAGTTGTGTAGATCTTGAACTAAAATAAATTTTAATTTGAGTACAGTGCAGCAATATACAGCAAGAGACACCAAGTAACGCACTTTTTTAAACCAGTCAGTTCATCTCTAGGAATTTATATTAGAAAGCTGTTTATCACAAGCATAAAGAATGAAGAACTACATGAAAAGTCACTTATTATAGAAATATTTGAAATAAAAGTAAAAACAATTTGAATCCAAACTTGCATTAATTTGAACTCTAGCTCTGTCATTTTCTACCTGTGTGATCCTAGGAAAGTTACTTTTATAGAGCCTCAATTTGGTAATCCATAAAATGGACATAATAATATATAATTGATGGATATAATAGATATAATCTAACAATATATTTTAATGTATAATTGACCTAATAAAACTTTAATGAAGAATAAAGAAATACAAATAAAACATTTAGCTCAGGTTTCACACAGAATAATCAATCAATAAAGGTTAGTTAAATGGGGAAATGGCTTAATTATATGGCACAAAACAATAGAATCTTTTCTAGTTATTATTAATATGAAGGTTACATATAAACATGGAAAAATATAGAGTTTAGTGCTAGGTGAAACCTAGAAGCTCTTTATTGCTAGTCCAGGATAAATCATATGTAAAACAATTCTTTGATTTGATTACATGTAATTATTACTATTTTATATGCTCTGTAGCATTCTACATTGAGTTTATACAAATTTTCTTTTAAAGCTAGCGAGCTAGAGATCTTACACGAGGTTAACTTGTGATGATATCATGACAATTTTAAGTCTCATTGCTAGATGAAGTAGCAACATTTTACTGAGTACTGAACCTATTTGACTTGGAGACTTGGAGACAACCTTTAGCACAGTAGTTTCTGATTTATAAGATGTTTACACATACACTATTTTTTTGACCATGCTATGCAGTTTGCAGGACCTATGTTCCCTGACCAGGATTGAACTCAGTCCCTTGGTGGTGAGAGCTCAGAATCCTAACCACTAGACTGACAGGAAATTCCCTTACCCTATATTTTTAATTCCCATAGCAGCACTGTGACTAAAATAGAACAGATATTTTATGAGTGACCCATGACCCCAGGTTCAAAAAAGGTGTTGAATATCCCATGATATATATGGTGCAGACCAGACTACAAATCATCTCTTGGTTTCCTGTCCAGTCCTCTCACAGGCTGCCTCTTCTACAAGCTTGCAAATGTTTCTGAATTTGTTCACAAAACCGTTCTCCTTATCTGGGACTATGGTACTTTCCCTGTAATATTATACTGTTGTTCAGTTGCTAAGTCATATCTGACTCTTTGCAACCCCATGGACTGCAGTAGGCAGCCTGGCCTGTCCTTCACTATTAACCGGAGTTTGCACAAATTCGTATCCATTGAGTCGGTGATGCCATCCAGCCATCTTATCCTCTATCACCCCCTTTCCCTACTGCACTCAGTCTTTCCCAGCATCAGGGTCTTTTCTGATGAGTCAGCTCTTCCCATCAGGTGGCCTAAGTATTGGAGCTGCAGCTTCAGCATTAGTCCTTCCAAAGTATATTCAGGGTTGGTTTCTTTTAAGGTTGACTGGTTTGATCTCCTACTGTCCAAGGGATTCTCAAGAGTCTTCTCCAGCACCACAGTTCAGAAGAATCAATTTGTTGGCACTCAGCCATCTTTATGGTCCAACTATCACATCCACACATGACTACTAGAAAAACTATAGTTTTGTCTAATATAGACTTTTGTGGACAAAGTGATGTCTATGCTCTTTAATACACTGTCTAGGTTTGTCATAGCTTTTCTTCCAAGGAGCAAGCATCTTTTAATTTCATGGCTGCCATCATCATCTTCAGTGATACTGGAGCCCAAGAAAATGAAATCTGTAACTGTTTCCATTTTTTCCTCATCCATTTGCCAGGAAGGGATGAGACCAGATGCAATGATCTTCATTTTATGAATGTTGAGTTTTAAGCCAGCTTTTTCACTCTCTTCTTTCACTTTTACCAAGAGGCTGTTTAGTTCTTCTTCAATTTCTGTCATAAGGGTGGTGTCATATGCATATCCGAGGTTCTTGATACTTTTCCTGGCAATCTTGATTCCAGCTTGTGCTTCATCCAGTCCAGCATTTCGCATGATATACTTTGCATAGAAGTTAAATAAACAGGGTGACAATATACAGCCTTGATACAGCCTTTTCCAAATTTGAAACCAGTCCATTGTTCCATGTGTGGTTCTAACTGTTGCTTCTTGACCTGTATACAATTTTCTCAGGAGACAGGTAAGGTGGTCTGGTATGCCCATCACTTTAAGAATTTTCCACAGTTTCTGATCAACAAAGTAAAAGGCTTTGGTGTAGTCAATAAAGCGGAAGTAGATGTTTTTCTGAAACTCTCTTGCTTTTTCGATGATCCAATAGATGTTGGCAATTTGATCTCTGGTTCTTCTGCCTCTTCTAAATCCAGATTGAACATCTGGAAGTTCTCGATTCGCATTACTGTTGAAGCCTAGCTTGGAGAATTTTGAGCATTGTTTTGTTAGCATGTGAGATGAGTGCAATTGTGCAGTAGTTTGAACATTTTTTGGTATTGCCTTTCTTTGGGATTATAATAAAAGCTGGCCTTTTCCAGTCTTGTGGCCACTGCTGAGTTTTCCAAGTTTTCATCACTTCATGGCAAATAGATAGTGAAACAATGGAAACGGTGACAGACTTTGCTTACTTGGGATCCAAAATTACTGCAGATGGTGGGTGACTGCAATCATGAAATTGAAAGACAATTAAATTGCTCTTTGGAAGAAAAACTATGACCAACCTAGAGAGCATATTAAAAAGCAGAGACATTAATTTGCCAACAAAGGTCCATCTAGTCAAACCTGTGGTTTTTCCAGTAGTCATGTATGGATGTGAGAGTTGGACTAGAAACAAAGCTGAGTGCTGAAGAATTGATGCTTTTGAACTGTGGTGTTGGAGAAGACTCTTGAGGGTCCCTTGGACTGCAAGGAGATCCAACCAGTCCATCTGAAAGGAAATCAGTCTGGAATATTCATTAGAAGGACTGATGCTGAAGCTGAAGCTCCAATACTTTGGCCATGGATGGAGGTTCATGACACTGTACATGAGACAGGAATCAAGACCATCCCCAAGAAAAAGAAATGCAAAAAAGCAAAATGGCTGTCTGAGGAGGCCTTACGAATAGCTATGAAAAGACGGAAAGCAAAAATCAAAGGAGAAAAGGAAAGATATACCCATTTGAATGCAGAGTTCCAAAGAATAGCAAGGCGAGATAAGAAAGCCTTCCTCAGTGATCAATGCAAAGAAACAGAGGAAAATAATAGAATGGGAAAGACTAGAGATCTCTTCAAGAAAATTAGAGATACCAAGGGAACATTTCATGCAAAGAACATAAAAGCTCAATAAAGGACAGAAATGGTATGGACCTAACAGAAGCAGAAGATATTAAGAAGAGGTGGCAAGAATACAAAGAAGAACTGTACAAAAAAGATCTTCATGACCTAGATAATCACAATGGTGTGATCACTCACCTAGAGCCAAACATCCTGGAATGTGAAGTCGAGTGGGCCTTAGGAACCATCACTACGAACAAAGCTAGTGGAGGTGATGGAATTCCAGTTGAGCTATTTCAAATCCTGAAAGATGACACTGTGAAAGTGCTGCACTCAGTATGCCAGCAAATTTGGAAAACTCAGCAGTGACCACAGGACTGGAAAAGGTCAGTTTTCATTCCAATCCCAAAGAAAGGAAATGCCAAAGAATGCTCTAACTACCGCACAATTGCACTCATCTCACATGCTAGTAAAGTAATGCTCAAAATTCTCCAAGCCACCAAGCCAGGCTTCAACAATACGTGAACCGTGAACTTCCAGATGTTCAAGCTGGTTTTAGAAAATGCAGAGAAACCAGAGATCAAATTGCCAACAACTGCTGGATCATTGACAAAGCAAGAGAGTTCCAGAAAAACATCTATTTCTGCTTTATTGACTATGCCAAAGCTTTTGACTGTGTGGATTACAATAAACTGTGGAAAATTCTGAAAGAGATGGGAATACCAGACCACCTGACCTACCTCTTGAGAAACCTGTATGCAGGTCAGGAAGCAACAGTTCAAACTGGATATGGAACAACTGACTGGTTCCAAATAGGAAAAGGAGTCCGTCAAGGCTATATATTGTCACCCTGCTTATTTAACTTCTATGCAGAGTACATCATGAGAAACGCTGGGCTGGAGGTAGCACAAGCTGAAATCAAGATTGCCGGGAGAAATATCAATAACCTCAGATATGCAGATGACACCACCCTTATGGCAGAAAGTGAAGAAGAACTAAAGAGCCTCTTGATGAAGGTGAAAGAGGAGAGTGAAAAAGTTGGCTTAAAGCTCAACATTCAGAAAACTAAGATCATGGCATCCAGTCCCATTGCTTCATGGCAGATAGATGGGGAAACAGTGGCTGACTTTATTTTGGGGGGCTCCAAAATCACTGCTGATTGTGATTGCAGCCATGAAATTAAAAGACGCTTACTCCTTGGAAGGAAAGTTATGACCCACCTAGATAGCATATTTAAAAGCAGAGACATTACTTTGCCAACAAAGGTCCGTCTAGTCAAGGCTATGGTTTTTCCAGTGGCCATGTACGGATGTGAGAGTTGGACAGTGAAGAAAGCTGAGCACCGAAGAATTGATGCTTTTGAACTGTGGTGTTGGAGAAGACTGTTGAGAGTCCCTTGGACTGCAAGGAGATCCAACCAGTCCATCCTAAAGGAGATCAGTCCTGGATGTTCATTGGAAGGACTGATGTTGAAGCTGAAACTCCAATACTTTGGCCACCTGATTTGAAGAGCTGACTCACTGGAAAAGACCCTAATGGTGGGAAAGATTGAGGGCAGGAGGAGAAGGGGATGACAGAGGATGAGATGGTTGGAAAGCATCATCGACTTGATGGACATGGGTTTGGGTAGACTCAGGGAGTTGGTGATGGACAGGGAGGCCTGGCATGCTGCAGTTCATGGGGTCGCTAAAAGTCAGACATGACTGATCAACTGAACTGAATTGAACTGATGCGAAGAGTTGACTCATTGGAAAAGATCCTGATCCTGGGAAAGATTGAAGGCAGGAGGAGAAGGGGCCGACAGAGGATGACATTGTTGGATGGCATCACTGACTCAGTGGATATGAGTTTGAGCAAGCTCCATGTGTTGGTGATAGATGGGGAAGACTGGTGTGCTGCAGTCCCTGGGGTCAAAAGAGTTGGACATGACTGAGCAACTGAACTGAACTGAACTGATCCAATCGTGAAATAAGTCAAACAGAGGAAGATAAGTGATACTGCTTATCTATGGAACATATTATAAAAGCAAAAATAACACAAGTGAAATTATTTCTAAAACAGAGACTCACAGACACAGAAAATCAACTTATGGTTACCAAGAGGGAAAGGTGTGTAGGGGAAGGTTAAATTAGGAAGCCGGGATCAACACATACAGACTACTGTATATAAAATAGACAATCAACAAAGACCTACTGTATAGCACAGGGAACTCTACTCAATACAGTATAATAACCTATACAGGAAAAGCACCTGAAAAAATATGCATATATGTATATACAGATAGATAGATAGATGTAACTAAATCTCTGCCCTATACACATGAAACTAATACAACGTTACAAAACAACTATAATTCAACTTAAAAAAAACAAATCCTGCCTCTATGGGCTGCTGTGCACATGTGGGGGCTGTTCTTGCACTCCTGCGCATTTTCAGCCAAGCAAAGGGTAGACACAGCACTAATGCTGAGCCAATAAGATTCAATCTCTCCAAAATTCAGTTTAGACAGAGCTGGTGTAATTCCTTCTGGACTGTTCACCTGGAGTGAGGGGATTTGAACTCAACAGCAGATGCTGACATCGTATGGCTGCCGTATTCTTAGAGAAACATGGGCAGAGAGAAACGGCAGCTTTGCAAAGAAGCATAACAGAGGCTGTGCGATCCGAGGAGCAGGGATTGGGAGAGAGAGGGAGAGAGAACTTGTTTTAAGTTTCCTGTTTCTGATAGCTTTCCTCTGAAGGGTACCGCCTCTCTGATCCTGGTTGTTCCTGTTCTTGAATTGAGAGATGTCTCAATTACTTTATGATAAACTAGCTTATGCAAATCTGGAGCATTCTGCATCCAGAATACGTATCCCTAATTAAGATAGAGCTGCAGTGAATACACAGGTCACTCCCTTTTCTTATTAGCAAAGGTTTCTTGAGGACACAGTGCCTCATGTCAGATGAGTGATGACAGTGGTTGGTACCCTGGGCACAGTGAGAGACTGGCAGGAAGACCACTTGGATTTCACTGTGTGGACAGCTGCCTTTCCCATCTCCGCATGGACCTGGCTTAGGATCATATAGAATCAGAAACAGGCATCTCCAACTGCAGAGGTTATGTCGGATGAACATTCCTAAGTTTGCGCTCTCTGAACTCAGAGTAAATATATGCACCAATATGATTTCTAAATTTTTTTCCACTTTTTTTTTTCATCCTCCTCCACACATCTTGGTGATCCCCTGAAATTGTGCCCTCATTCCAAAGTATGGAAGAGTCTCTTTTGCTGTTCCTGTGCTGAAGTGTATTTTAAAATTGTTTAAGTATTACAACTAACTGTAGAAGCAATGTTTAGGCAAGAAAATCAAAAGTCACCTCATCAGACTCAGGATTCCAAAGAGCAATGGGTGGAAGGAAACCCCAGGCTTGGGCAGAAGGCAGGGAGAAATCCAGAGACATGAATATGGCACATATACCTCAGGACCCACAATTATTTTCATCTCTGCCTGATCAGAATTCACAAAGTGGAACTGAGATCGCCAGGAGAAATATCAACAACCAGAGATAAAGAGATGATGCTGTTCTAATGGCAGAGAGTGAAGAGGAACTAAAGAGCCTCTTGATGAGGGAGAAAGAGGAGGGTGGCAAAGCTGCTTTAAAACTCAACATTCAAAAATCTAAGATCATGGCATCTGACCCCATCATTTCACGGCAAATAGATGGGGAAAAAGTGGAAACAGTGGCAGATTTTATTTTCTGGGCTCCAAAATCACCATGGATTGTGACTGCAGCATTGAAAATAAAAGATGCTTCTTGGAAGGAAAGCTGTGACAAACTTAAACAGCATATTAAAAAGCAGAGACATCATTGTGCCAATAAAGGTGCATATAGTCAAAGCTATGGCTTTTCCAGTAGTCATGTACAGATGTGAAAGATGGAACATACAGAAGGATGTCCAGACAGCATATTAAAAAGCAGAGACATTACTTTGCCAACAAAGGTCCATCTAGTCAAAGCTATGGTTTCTCCAGTAGTCATGTATGGATGTGAGAGTTGGACTATAAAGAAAGCTGTGCATCAAAGTATTGATGCTTTTGAAGTGCAGTGTTGAAGAAGACTCTTGAGAGTCTCTTGGATTGCAAGGAGATCAAACCAGTCAATCCTAAAGGAAATCAGTCCTGAGTGTTCATTGGAAGGACTTATGGGGAAGCTGAAACTCCAATACTTTGGCCACCTGATGCAAAGAACTGACTCATTGGAAAAGACTCTGATGCTGGGAAAGGTTGAAGGCAGGAGGAGAAGGGGACAACAGAGGATAAGATGGTTGGATGGCATCACCGACTCAATGGACATGAGTTTGAGCAAGCTTTGCGAGTTGGTGACGGACAGGAAAGCCTGGTGTGCTATAGTCCACGGGGTAGCAAAGAGTCGGACACAACTGAGCGACTGAACTGAACTGAACTGAAAGAAGGATGAGTGCTGAAGAATTGATATTTTAGAACTGTGGTGCTAGAGAAGACATTTGAGAGCCCCTTGGACAGCAAAGAGACCAACCAGTCAGTTCTTAAGGAAATCAGGCCTAAATATCCATTGAGTTTGAGCAAACTCTGGGAGACAGGGAAGCCTGGCATGCTGTAGTCCATGGGGTTGCAAAGAGTTGGACATGACTTAGCAACTGAGCAACAACAAGTGGTGATGCTAGCGGTAAAGAACTCGCCTGCTAATGCAGGAAATGTGAAATAGATGAGTTTGACCTGGGTCTGGAAGATCCCCTGGATCCTCCAGAGGCAAGGGCATGCCAAGCCACTCCAGTATTCTTTTCTGGAGAATTCCATGGACACAGGAGCCTAGAGGGCTGCAGTAAATAGGGTTGCAGATTCGGACACAACTGGATTGACTTAGCACACTTTTGGGGCTCTTCCCTAGTGGTTCTGTAGCTGAGACTCCACATTCCCAATTCAGGGGGCAGGAGTTCCATCCCTGGCCAGGGAACTAGAGCCACGTGCCACAACTAAGACCTGGTGGAGCCAAATAAATGAATGAATAAGTACATATTTATAGGGTTCCCCGATGGCTCAGTGGGTAAAGAATTGACCTGCAATGCGGGAGACCCAGGGGTTGTGAATTCAATCCCTGGATTGGGAATATCCCCTGGAGCAGGAAATGGTAACCACTCTAGTATTCTTGCCTGGAGAATCCCATGGACAGAGGAGTCTGGCAGGCTAAGTCCAAAGAGTTGGGCACGACTGAGCAGACACACACACACACACACACACACACACTGTGTTAGGTGCTTTACTGATGCTAAACTGAGACAGCCTTAGATTTCTTATTGGATCCTTCTTAATACCAAGAACTTAATTAGCTCATGAATTCCCATCTGAATAACTAAACCCACAAGTATGAAGCACAAACTTTAATTTTTGTTGACTGGCGAGCACGAGGGATTGGGAAATGAGGAGAGTCAGAGTAATTTTATATCTTCAGTCAAATTATATCATTTCTTTCACAATCATCAGACCTCTGCCTGTTCTCTCCCTCTGACATGGAATGACTACGTCCTTCTCCTTAGCTGGTTGCCACATAGAGAAGCCAATTCAGTATTCATCACAAAGGAAAAGATTTGCATTGCTTAGCTTCATCATCAGTTGCGTATAAACAGGCCCAAAAGCTTGAGCAAGACTCAGACATCAACAAACTTCCTACAGTGTAGAAAGAAATGCACACTGCAGGGAAAAACGTTTTGAAAAGGAGTGCTAGATGATTTAATTCTGAACTGCCTTTTCCTTATCACTTCACATATGAAGCAAATTAAGGCAGAATTCGGTGTGTTGGAGAGAAACAGTGGTAAGAAAGCAAGAGAAAAGAAACATACTTGAATACTTGGGTTTTGTAAGGCCATCATAACTAAAATTTGCTTCCCAAAGTGTCACAAATCTGATGAAAAGAAGAGAAATCCCATTGAGCTCTGAAATAGCACCTCCTCAGCCCACAACAGAACACTGTGAATATTGAAGGGAAAGCGGCAGACAGGAATGCTTTCAGGGAGGAATGGATTTGCAGTGTGTGGGATGGAAGGCTTTATTATTTTTATGGCATTGCAGAATAGAGGGCTTCTTATCAAAGCTTGCTTTTAACGGCCCAACACATCCACTGCACAAAAGGGAAAAAAAATGATTTCATAATCTTGGGCTCAATTTTTTTTTTTCCTTTGAATTTGCTTCGACCCATTTTGAAATTCTTTGGAGAGTTTCAACTGTTTCTTTTGTCATGAACTTCCCCGGTGGCTTAGATGGTAAAGCAGCTGCCTACAAGATGGGAGACCCGGGTGCAATCCCTGGGTTGGGAAGATCTCCTGGAGAAGGAAATGGCACCCCACTCTTGTACTCTTGGCCTGGAAAATCCCATGGATAGAGGAGCCTGGTAGGCTATAGTCCATGGGGTTGCAGAGAGCTGGACACAACTGAGCGACTTCACCTTGTCATAAAAGGAATCTCTAAGTGTTTAATCCTACTGGATAGAAAAAATGAGTGAGGAAGGAAAGACATACTGATTTCAGCAGGAAAATAATGAAAGCAGGATAAGCCGGTAGGATACTGCTTCAAAGGATAATACTGTGATGTATAAGCATCATGTGTGGAATTTGGGAGCAGTGTTGAAGAATGCAAGGTGAGCAGAGATATAGGCCAAGTTCCTCACCTTAGGCAGCAGGAGGTCAGGGAACCTGTCCACAGACGTGCTGTTTGATTCTCAGAAGACACTGACCTTCTCTTGAATGGGGATGCCTCTGGACAGGCTGAGGAGTTCCAGTATACCCCAGCCTGCCATCTCTTACTGTGGTTCTGTTGACTGAAAGAAATGTACAAAATTAAAGCTGAGAATTCAATTTATTTAGCAGACAAAACTGAAGACTTAAGCCTGGGACACAGCCTCTCAGATTTCTCCAGATGTTGCTCCTAAGAGGTAAGGGAGGAGCCAGGATACACGGAGGTTTTGCAACAAAGACCTGGGGGGCAGAACATCAAAAGATTACTGTTAAAGTAAGCCAGACACCTCAAGTTGACGAATTTAGCATTTTTCTACGTATGGAAAGATACTATGTATGAGTCTAGGCTCACTGAAATAAATCTCCTCAGCCATCAGGTTCCAGCATCTCATCCTGAGTCTCCTCACCATGAGGTGTGGCTGCAGTGAGTGTCGGCTTGATGGTAGGCATTCTGTTTTTATCCTGAGCTTCCTCAGGCCTCACTGTCAGGATGGTTCTAATGTGATGGCTTGACAGCTGCAACATCCTTTGCTTACTGATATGGCAGGAGGCATATTTTCATTGACAGTGCCACATGTAGCTGGCTGCTTCACTCATATAATCTGTCCTCTGAAGACGTTTGAGCTTGTGATTCCTGATCTACCCTAATCATCCCATTTTAAATTGTAATAACCAAGGCTAAGAGAGAACCAGTTTTCTCAAGATTACTGAAAAGGAGACATAATGAAAAGTAGCTCAGAAGTGAATTTTCCCTGTGTTCAGTTGGGAGTATATTATGTACCAGTTCACATTACTTTAAAACAATTTGGAAAACTCGGAGTTTTCATAATTTATTTAGATCAAAACCAGTTTTGAACTAAGGCAGTCTTTTAGTAAAATATTCATGAAAGTGAAAGTCACTCAGGCGTGTCTGACTCTTTGGGACCCCATGGACTACACAGTCTATGGAATTCTCCAGGCCAGAATACTGGAATTGGTAGCCTTTCCCTTCTCCAGGGGATCTTCCCAACCTAGGGATCGAACCCAGGTCCTCTGCATTGCAGGCAGATTCTTTACCAGCTGAGTCACCAGGGAAGCTGGAAGCAACTCAGAAACAGTGAAGGACAGGGAGGCTTGGTGTGCTGCAGTTCATGGGGTTGGAAAGAGTCAGATCTGACTGAGCAACTGAACAACAACAGCTACAGCAAATACTAAGAGACAAAAGGTGAGTACGCAGGGACCACTTGGAAGAGTGACCTCATGGGTTGCAGCATGCCAGGCAGCAAATAGTTTACTGATTTATTCACTGGCTCAAAAAAATAACTTTGGCTGTGTGAGGCATTTAGGGGATATGAAACCTAATAAGACATAGTCCCTGTTCTCAGTGATGTCATAATGTTATTATACAAATGCTTGTAATTGTACCAAAAAGCAACTCATACTGTGACAGTACATGAATAAAGTGTCAAGGGAGTGTGGATAAAGCAGAAAAGGGAGTCTAGAGGAGCAGGACAAATTAGGAGAGAGCATGCTACAGGAGTAATATTTGAGTGGGGAATTTTCAGCTGGGTGAATGAAGACAAATTTCTTAAAATCCTAGTCACAGTATGAGCAGAGGTGCAGAGGCATCAGAACTTCTTACGTCCAGAGGAAGTGAGTGCACGATACACTTGCTGTGTCCTGGGCTTTCATGCGTGCTAAGTTGCTTCAGTCATGTCTGACCCTTTGCAACTCCATGGCCTGTATAGCCCACCAGGCTCCTCTGCCCATGGGATTCTCCAGGCAAGAACAGTGGAGTGGGTTTCCAGGGCCTCCTCCAGGGGATCTTCCTAACTCAGAGATCAAACCCGAGTCTCCTGCTGCTGCAGGTGGGCTCTTTACCACTGAGCCACCAAGACATGAACTAGATGGATGTATTATTTTTCTTCAATCTTCATTTTACAGAGCAGAAATGGGAAGGGATTTGTTCAACTTAATTGTTTCCAAACTTTAAATTTAGTACTTATTGTGTATTAGATCTTTTGCCAGATGCTAGATGGGATGAAGAACTCATCTGTAGTCAACTTTTACTGGCTTAAGAAATTAAGGTTGTGGTTTGAAATAAAGGTGTGATGACTTGAAAGAACTTTTCACCTGTGGTTATGTAAAATGTAAAGTTTGAGCTTTGAAACTTTTCCCAACTGCATTAAAGTTTTCTCAGAAAAATACAAATTAGAACAGTCAGTGAATACAATGTGATATTGGATGACATACATGAAAGTAATTATTAGCTACTGAGATCTCCCATAGACACAAGGTGATTAACCACAGCAGGTAGAAGGCTCATAAAACAAACCAGACATTTCTGTGTCATATAATACTTACACTTTCATTGCTTTTATGAAGTGTATTTAAAGGAAGGAGGAAGCACAAATAGAATCCAGGCTGTGGGTGACATGTGGATGGGAAGAGAGTTTTGTATTTCTACTGGTACTTGGAGGACTGGACTAGGGTTCTGACCAGTGGAGGGCCAACTGGAGGTAGCTTGGAAAGGCAGGTGTGGAGGTCTATTGATAAGTGGTCTCCGATAAGTGAGACTAGGGAGAGCAGATGCCTGAAATAGGGGAACTTTGTAGCAGGATAGGGGAGAGGATGGTCCCTAGAAAGATCCACTCCTCTCTTATCCTTGGCCACATTGACAGTCTTCAGTCCATGCAGCTCCTGAAATTAAAAAAAAAAAAAGAAAATTATACCATCAAAGTAACAAAAGACGTCTGATTGGTTTGTCACTGACAGGCCAGGATCTGAGTGGAGGCTCAGTCCAGGGATTGACAACTTTTCATATGCTCTTGAGATCTTCAGAGTCCCTTCTAGCTCCACTAAGAAACAGGAGAGAAGCAAGAGTCAGTAATTCATTCACTGCGTGTATGCGTGTATGTGTAGTACCTACTATGTGCCAGGCCACCATGGAGCACTGTGTGTATCTGTGTATGTGCAGTACCTACTATGTGCCAGGCCACCATGGAGCACTGTGTGTATGTGTGTATGTGCAGTACCTACTATGTGCCAGGCCACCATGGAGCGCTGTGTGTATGTGTAGTACCTACTATGTGCCAGGCCACCATGGAGCACTGTGTGTATGTGAAGTACCTACTATGTGCCAGGCCATCATGGAGCATTCATCATTGTCCTGATCTCAGTCATCTGTAGATTTTAATTTCAGACTAGAGATATTTGGAAGAGATGAGAAAGGTGGTAGCAGTGAATATCAGTTATTAAGCTTCTTTTATAGCAATTATTGTGTATGGAATATGCATTTCTCAGAAACCAGAAGAGAAATGCTCTATGCCACTTTCTAGAAATATGTTAAAATTAAAAACTCAATATAGCTGTTACCCTTACTGTGAAAATTTTAGTACTAAAAGTGGTTATTGAGAGTCTTATGAAGAGACAATTGGTAATTTTCTTCAAGTAAGCAAAGGAGTATTATTTTTCTTTCTAACTGATGTCTCAAGAAGTAGAACTTTAAGGCATTCATAAAAGTCTTTAGAGGCACGCTTTATAAGTTCAAAATAAGAGAAAAAAAAAGCTGATGCAGTTAAGACACTTATTATTTTATCAGTGATGCTATAAATTCTGCCCTCCTGAGGAAGATTGAAATATTAATTCTGGGTTGCTCTCTTGGAAAACCATATGATATGCTCCCTGTAGAGAAGAAAAAAGATTTGGGGCCCCATGAAAAGCCCCTAGTATTAAAAAATACACACACACATTTTTTTCCCCTAGTGGCATGTTGCCTTCAATATGAGATGGCATTTTGAATGGAGTGGAAGAAGGGTTTTTCTTTCCTTTCTTGGACTCTGCTGTTTCTAGATAGTAATGCTTCACCTTAAAGGAAACAGAAATAAAATATCCATCATTCACGGAAGCAACACTGATTGTGAACACTTAATGCAAATCTTTAAGAGAGAAATTGAAGGTGGCTTCAAAAATTTCCCAGAAAAGAAATAGCAAGAGCATTGCCTTTTCCTACTTCTGGCTCTCAAGGGATGCAAGTAATGAGATTCATTTCACTCTGTGTGGTACCCTTTCCAGGTCCATACCAGTCATTTGCTATCAGAGAGACCAGTGACATTTCATACCCAATAATTATTGAAGTTAAGTTTGGCTGGAATGAATGTGATTCCATTGAGAGAAAGTTGTGCTAAATCATTGATACAAACTGCAGATAAAATTTCCAAAGTTGCTACCTAGAAGCAGAGACTTGCAAATAACTCTAGTTTACCCATTTGACTCATGTAGAATTCTCTTCCATGGCTTTCCTATCAGCTAGTGTGCAAGATCAATCTATTTATTCAAAGTAAGAGTGGACACATTTTGCTGAGGGGGCAGTGTTGAGTGCCAGAAATTTCTTCTTTGTATTGAACTGAACTGTTGTTTCCTATAACATGCTTCCTTTCTGGCTCTGGAATAAAGTAGGAGACGCTCTGATGAGAATGCTTGAAAATAGAAATCTTGTGACCCTCAAATCTTTCCTTCTTTAGGCTACCCTGCCTTCAGTTTGTTTAAATTTGTAATATAACTTAAGGATCTTTGAGTTTCCTCACCTCCAGGTTATCTTCTTCTGTTTAGTTGCATGTATATGTGCACATGTATGTATGTTTTCTGTGCTAAGTCACTTCAGTCACGTCTGATTCTTTGTGACCCTATGGACTGCAGGCTTCTCTGTCCATGGGATTCTCCAGGCAAGAATACTGGAGTGGGTTGCTATGCTTTCCTCCAGATGATCTTCCTCACCCAGGGATTGAACCCATGTCACTTACATCTCCTGCACTGGCAGGCAGTTTCTTTACCTCTAGCACCACCTATATATGTTTTCTAGTGACTTTAAATATATACATATCCCTAAATAGATAATGGATAAATAGATAATTATACTTATATATGTATATATATATATATATACACACATACATTTCACTAGCAGGACATAGTCTTTAGAAAATAATTGGAATCCTGAAAGTAATCAAAGTTTGCATACAGTGATGCCTTCATGGGCTGGCCAGGGAGATTTGAAAACAGGAGCCAGCCTAAGCTTAAATGAGAAAAATTTCCTGCATTTCTCACTTCCAACCTGCTTACCTTGCCCTGTTCATTCTGTTGCCAAGCCTCCTTCAGACTTCCTTGTCTTGCTGCAGAACCTGCTATTGGATGGAACTCTGTGCAAGGAAATGCCATGCTTTAATGTATCTTGAGATGTGAAGCATGACAAGAACTAGCACCCAAGAACTCATCAGAATAAAAACAGTCTGACAGCAGCTGCTCTGGAGGCTGGTGCTTCTACTGCTAGCCATCAACAGGAAGATGCTCCTGGGATGAAGAGATGATAACTTTCCAGGCATAACCAGGGTTTTCAGCATCTGTACTTCTTTACTGGAGATCAAGCCCTGAGGCTTTGGAGTGGAGCACTGACTCCAAGACCCTAGACTACCAGAGCATTAACCCTAGGGAGTATCAAATAATGAGAACTCAGACAAAGGAAACCACTTGAATACAAGACCAGGCATCAACCAACCACCATAGTGCCCTGTGCAGGACTTCTCATCTAAACAACAAACAAAGCAAAAATAAAAACCCAATCATCAGCAAACAGGATTACCACCTCATTCAGCCATGCCCATCAGTGGAAAAACAAACAAACAAACAAAACTCAGGCCAAATCTCACCCTATAGGAAGCTTACACAAGCACTGGGCCAAACTTAGGAGGACAGAAACCAAAAGAAAGAAAGAATTCAATCTTGAAGCCTGGGAAAAGGAGACTTCAAACACAATAAGCTAAATAATAATAATAATAATATTAATAATAATGAAAAGGCAGAGAAATACTACACAAATGAAGGAACAAACTAGAAACACAGAAGCCCAAATAAATGAAGAGGAAATAGGCAAACTACCTGAAAAAGAATTCAGAATAATGACAGTAAAGATGATCAAATACCTTGAAAAAAAAATGGGAAAAATGCAAGAATCGATTAACAAAGACTTAGAAGAATTAAAGAATAAACATACAGAGAGAAACAGCACAATTAGTGAAATTAAAAATACTCTGGAAGGAATAAATAGCAGAATATCTGAAGTAGAAGAATGAATCAGTGAGCTGGAAGATAAAATGGTGGAAATAACTTCTGAAGAGCAGAATGAAGTAAAAAGAATGAAAAGAACTGAGGATATTCTCAGAGACCTCTGGGACAATATCAAACTCACCAACATTCAAGTTATAGGGGTCCCAGAAGAAGAAGAGAAAAATATAAAAGGTATGAGAAAGTTTTAGAAGAGATTATAGTTGAAAATTTCCCCAACATGGAAAAGAAAATAGTGAATCAAGTCCAAGAGGCACAAAGAGTCCCATACAGGATAAACCCACAGAGAAACACACCAAGACACATACTAATCAAACTAACAAAGACTAAACACACCCAAAATATTAAAAGCAGCAAGGGAGAAGCAACAAGTAACATACAAGGGAAATCCCCTATGTTTCACAGATGATCTTTCAGCAGAAACTCTGCAGGCCAGAAGGGAATGGAAGGAAATATTTAAAGTACTGAAGGGAAAAAATCTACAACAAAGATTACTGTACCTGGCAAGGATCTCCTTCAAAATTGATGGAGAAATCAAAAGCTTTTCAGACAAACAAAAGTTAAGAGAACTCAGTACCAACAAACCAGCTTTACAACAAATGTTAAAGGGTCTTATATAGTCAAGACATACACGAGAAGAAAAAGATCTAAAAAATCAACCCTAAACAATTAAGAAAATGGCAATAGGAACATATACATAAATAATTACTTTAAATGCAAACGGATTAAATGATCCAAGCAAAAGACATAGACTGGCTGAATGGATACAAAAAGAAGACCCACATATATGCTGTCTACAAGAAACCCACCTCAGACCTCAAGACACATGTAGACTGAAAGTGAGAGGATGGAAAAATATATTCCATGCAAATGGGAAGCAAAAGAAAGCTGGAGTAGCAATCCTCTTATCAGACAAAATAGACTTTAAAATAAAGAAGATTACAAGAGATAAGTAGGGATACTACATAATGATCAAGGGATCCATCCAAGAGGAAGACATAAAAATTGTAAATATCTATGCACCCAACACAGGAGCACCTCAGTACATAAGACAAACACTAACAGACATAAAAGGAGAAATTGACAGTAACAAAATAATAGTAGGAGACTTTAACACCCCACTCACACCAATGGACAAATCAACAAAACAGAAAATTAATAAGGAAACACAAATCTTAAATGTTACATTAGATAAGATGGATCTCATTGATATCTTCAGGACATTCCATCCAAATGCAGAAGAATACAGCTTCTTGTCAAGTGCACATGAGACATTCTCTAGGATAGACCACATTTTGGGTCACAAATTAACCTCAGTAAATTTAAGAAAATTGCAATCATATCAAGCATCTTCTCCAACCACAACACTATGAGACTACATATCAATTACAAGAAAAAACTGTAAAAAACACAAATATATGGAGATTAAACAACACGTTTCTAAATAACCAATAGGCTACTGAAGAAATCAAAAGGGAAATCAAAACATTTCTAGAAATAAATGACGATGAAAACAGGACAACTCAAAACCTATGGGATACAGCAAAAGCAGTTCTAGGAGGGAGGTTTATAGTAATACAATCCTACCTCAAGAAACAAGAAAAACATCAAATAGGCAACCTAACTTTACACCTAAAACAACTGGAAAAAGAACGAAAAAACCCCAAAATTAGTAGAAGGAAGGAAGTCATAAACACCTGAGCAGAAATAAGTGAAAAAGAAATTAAATAAACAACAGTAAAGATTAATAAAACTGAAAGCTTGTTCTTTGAGAAGATAAAATTGACAAACCTTTAGCCAGACACATCAAGAGAAAAAGAGAGAAGAATCAAATCAACAAAATTAGAAATGAAAAAGGAGAGGTTACAAGAGACAATGCATAAATACAAAGGATTACAAGAGACTGTTATGAACAATTATATGGCAATAAAATGGATAACCTGGAAGAAATGGACGGATTCTTAGAAAAGTTCAGTCTTCCAGGAGTGAACCGGGAAGAAATAGGAATTATGAATAATCCAATTGCAAGCACTGAAATTGAAGGTGTGATCAAAAATCTCCCAAAAGGCAAAAGTGCAGGACCAGATGGCTTCACAGGAGAAGTCTATCTAACATTTAGAGAACAGCTAATGCCTATCCTTCTAAAACTCTTTCAAAAAATCGTAGAGGAAAGAACACTTCCAAACTCATTCTCCGAGGCCACTATCACCCTGATACCAAAACCATACAAAGACAACACAAAGAAAGAAAACTAGAGGCCAGTATCACTGATGAACATAGATGTAAAAATCCTCAACAAAATTTTAGCACACAGAATTCAGCAACACATCCAAAAGCTCATACACCATGATCAAGTTGGGTTTATTCCAGGGATGCAAGGATTCTTCAATAAACAGAAATCAATCAATGTGATACACCATATTAACAAATTGTAAGATAAAAATCATATGATAATCTCAATGGATGCATAAAAAGGCCTTTGGCAAAATTCAGCACCCATTTACAATAAAAACTCTTCAAAAAATGGACGCAGACAGAACCTTCCTCAACATCATCAAGGCTATATATGGTAAACCTACAGCAAATATTAGTCTCAATAGTGAAAAACTGAAAGCATTCCCCCTAAGATCAGGAACAAGACAAGGGTGTCCACTTTCACTACTATTATTCCACATGGTTCTGGAATCTCAGCTACAGCATCGGAGAAGAAAAAGAAATAAAAGAAATTCAGACCAGAAAGGAAGAAGTAAAGCTCTCACTGTTTGCAGATGACATGATACTGTACATAGAAAACCATAAAGACACTACCAGAAAATTACCAGAGCTAATCAGTGAATTTAGCAAAGTTGCAGGATACAAAATCAATACACAGAAATCACTTGCATTTTATATACTAACAATGAAAAATCAGAAAGAGAATTTAAGGAATCAATCCCATTCACTATTGCAACAACAACAAAAAATTAAGTACCTAGAAATAAACTCACCTAAGGAGACAAAAGATCTGTACACAGAGCATTATAAGACACTAATGAAAGAAATTAAAGGTGACATAAACAGACGGAGAGCTATTCCACATTCCTGGGTAGGAAAAATCAATACTGTGAAAATGACTATACTACCAAACACAGTCTACAGATTCAATGTGATCCCTATCAAATTACCAATGGCATTTTTCACAGAACTAGAACAAAAAATTCACAATTCATATGGAAACACAAAAGACCCTGAATAACCAAAGCTGTCTTGAGAAAGAATAATGGAGCTTGAGGAATCAACCATCCTGACTTCAGATTATACTACAAAGCTACTGTTATCAATCCAGTATGGTACTGGCATAGAAACAGAAATATAGACCAATGGAACAAGATAGAAAGCCCAGAAATAAGCCAACGCACCTATGGGTACCTTATTTTTGACAAAGGAGGCAAAAATATACAATGGGGCAAAGACAGCCTCTTTAATAAATGGTACTGGGAAAACTGGTCAGCTACATGTAAAAGAATGAAATTAGAACACTTCCTAATACCATACACAAAGATAAACTCAAAATGGATTAAAGACCTAAATGTAAGATCAGAAACTAGAAAACTCTTGGAGGAAAACATAGGCAGAACACTCGACGACATAAACAAAGCAAGATCCTCTATGACCCACCTCCTAGAGTAATGGAAATAAAAACAAAAGTAAACAAGTGGGACCTGTTTAAACTTAAAAACTTTTGCACAGCAAAGGAAACAATAAGAAAGGTGAAAAGACAACCCTCAGAATGGGAGAAAATAATAACAAATGAAACAACTGGCAAAGGATTAATTTCCAAAATATACAAGCAACTCATACAACTAAATACCAGAAAAACAAACAACCCAATCAAAAAGTGGGAAAAAGACCTAAACAGACATTTTTCCAAAGAAGACATACAGATGGCTAACACATGAAAAGATGCTCAACATCACTCATTATTAAATAAATGCAAATCAAAACCACAATCAGATGTTACCTCACACCAGTCAGAATGGCCATCATCAAAAAGTCTAGAAACAATAAATGCTGGAGAGAGTGTGGAGAAAAGGGAACGCTCTTGCAGTGTTGGTGGGAATGTAAATTGATACAACCTCTATGGAAAATGCTATGGATATTCCTTAAAAAACTAGGAATAAAACCACCATATGACCCAGCAATACCACTCCTAGGCATATACCCTGAGGAGACCAAAACTGAAAAAGACGCATGTATCCCATTGCTCACTGCAGCACTATTTACAATAGCTAAAACATGAAAGCAACCTAGATATCCTTTGACAGATGAATGGATAAAGAAGCAATGGTATATATACACAATGGAATATTACTCAGCCATTCAAAGGAATGTATTTGAGTCAGTTCTAATCAGGTGTATGAACCTAGAACCTATTATACAGAGTGATGTGAGTCAGAAAGACAAAGATAAATATCCTATTTTAGAGCATATATATGGAATCTAGAAAAATGGTACTGAAGAATTTATTTACAGGGCAGCAATGGAGAAACAGACATAGAGAATAGACTTATGGACATGGGGAGAGGGGAGGAGAGGGTGAGATGTATGGAAAGAGTAACATGGAAACTTACATTACCATATGTAAAATAGATAGCCAATGGGCATTTTCTGTATGGCTGAGGAAACTCAAACAGGGGCTCTGTATCAACCTAGAGGGTTGGGATGGGGAGGGAGGTGGGAGGGCGTTTCAAAAGGGAGGGGATATATGTACACCTATGACTGATTCATTTTGAGGTTTGACGGAAAACAAGAAAAGTCTGTAAAGCAATTATCCTTCAATTAAAAATAAATTTAAAAAGTTTGCATACTACTTTAATAGCAGTAACATACACTGAGGAATAATTTAAAATGCACTGCATTGGACTAGCATTTAGAAACTCTTCAATTCTTAACTGCTTTACATAGGCTTAAGATATTACTATACAAAATAAGAGCTTTTTTAGACCATATTAGGGCTCCATTACTGATCGTGCACAAGATAACCTGTGATTGAGTATCTTGGCTTTTACAGGAATTATTTCTATGATATCCATATATTTTATTAAACTAGATGAAAGAATCACAGATGTAAAAGGCTTTTCCCTATCAGCCGTCCTCTGTTGACTGTTACAAGGTGGCCTGTGCTGGGTATTTGGCATTAACTGATGTAAGACAATGGGTCTCAACTGTAGCAGTCGTAATGCCACCATTTGTAACGCTGTCTGTGTTATCCTAACATGAGAATCACCTATTCACTTATGCAATATAGTACTTTAATTGTAATACAAAGTATAAATTAAAATAATGGAATGCTAATAATATCATGTGGGCTTCAATATATAAATGTTTAGTCACAACTCTACTGGAAACATATTCAAGCCACTAAATCATCAAATTTTTATATAATAATCAAGCTGAAATTGAAGAGACATTGGAAAATCAGAAGCCATTCCATACAAGAAGTACAGGAATAAAAAAAAGCAGAACTATGGATGGAACTTAAAGCAAAATATATTGTAAAGATCAGTGATAATGAACCAATTTCAATCACATATGACTTTCTACCTGAGGGTCTACCAGACCACAAAGGAATTCTTTTTTATGCAGAACTGTTCTCTGTGTGGGGGCTTCCCTGTTAGCTCAGCAGGTAAATAATCCACCTGCAATGCAGAAGACCCCCATTCCTGGGTCAAAAAAATCTCCTGAGAAGAGATAGGCTACTCACTTGGTATTCTTGGGCTTCCTTGGTGGCTCAGACAGTAAAGAATCTGCCTTCAATGCAGGAGACCCCGATTCAATTCCTGGGTCAGAAAGATCCCCTGAAGAAGGGATAGGCTACCCACTTCAGTATTTTTGACCTTCCCTGGTGGCTTAGACAGTAAAGAATCTGCCAGTAGTGTGGGAGACCTGGGTTCAGTCCCTGGGTTGGGAAGATCCCCCAGAAGAGGGCATGACAATCCACTCCAGTATTTTTGCCTGGAGAATCCCCATGGACAGAGGAGTCTAGTGGGCTAGAGTCCATGGGGTTGCAAAGAGTCGGTCACGACTGAGAGACTAAGCACAGCACAGCACATTCTCTGTGTGACTTCTAGTATCTTTTACTCCCCTACTTTCATCCACTACATACCTTTCATTCTCCCTAACCATTAGAACAGCTTTTTAAAAACTACTTCAGATTTTTTAAATGCCTCCTGAGAGTTCTTCTGCTTCTGCTAAGATGCACTGATCCAAGTTGTGAAACCATGGGTGCTAAGTCAGTTCAGTTGTGTTTTACTCTTTGCCACCCTATGACTGTAGCCCACCAGGCTCCACTGTCCATGGAATTCTCCAGCAAGAATATTGGAGTGGGTTGTTATGCCCTCCTCCAAGGGATCTTCCCCACCTGGGATCAAACCTGCGTCTCTTATGTCTCCTGCATTGGCAGGCAGGCTCTTTACCACTAGCGCGCCTGGGAAGCCCCCTGGTCTAAGTTAGTCAAGGTTAATTCTGATAAGATATCAAGGAGTGTTGAGTCATGCATCCCAATCTAAGATCCAAGTCCACTGGTACATGGAATTCCCACGGCCACACGGGCATCTACTAACTCAGCCACATGGTTCCATCACACTACTTCTGCTTTCCATCTGAGAGAAACAGCTTAGCTGAGGATGGTACAGCAAGAGACCTATTGGGTTGGTCCTTAGTGGACAATTCTCTTTTTATAACCATAATTCCTCTTTTAATAAGGCAATATTAATACTTCATACTTTGCTTCTTTTCCAACACACAAAACACCTTCTAACAGTTGGAGGTAGACTGGATCCTTAATGTTTGGCAAAATAAGAAATAAGCAAAACAACAAAAGGAGTGGAAGGAGATCTAGGTCCTAAGTCTGATTCTGATGCCAACTAGTGGGAGCATTTGGCCAGCTTATCCAACATTGCCGCGACTCAGTTTTCCTAGGATCAAATTTAAAAGGTTGGAAGACATTGTCATATTGATGTTATAGGTCCCTGGGGAAGGCTAATGGCTGTGAGCAGTGTCCTGTTGGGAATATATTTAGTCCAAGTTAGGGAAATTAAATCCTAAAGAAAATCAACTCTGAATACTCATTGGAAGTATTGATGCTGAAGCTGAAGCTCCAGTACTTTGGCCACCTGATGCGAAGAGCTGACTCATTGGCAAAGACTCTGATGCTGGGAAAGATTGAAGGCAGGAGGAGAAGGGGATGACAGAGGATAAGATGGTTGGATGGCATCACCGACTCAGTGGACATGAGTTTGAGCAAGCTCTGGGAGATGGTGATGGAAACGGAGGTCTGATCTGCTGCAGTCAATGGGGTCGCAGATTTGAACATGACTGAGCAACTGAACAACAACAACAAAGGGAGATTAGATAGATAGCCTCGTTTAGGCTTCAGAGACAAAGCAGAGCAGGCCTCTGCCCTTGCTTCTAACCTGTCTGGACACTGCCCTGACTGTGACTGCCCTGACTGCCTACTGTGAGTGCAAGCCTTGCTGCACCATAAATAAGATGGGGGATGAATCTTGAGATTGTTGAGCCCCTAGGGGATCTGGCCAACTAAGCCCCAGGCTTAGCAACATTCCAAGTTTTACATGATAAAACAGACAGCATTAGCATGAAACCAGAGCTGAAATGTGCTCATAGATTGATGATGATATCAGTCTGGGTCCTGAGACTATAAGTGGGAACCCCTGAGCAGAGGGGCTGCCTGAGATCTTATCCCAGTTGGAACTCCAGATGCGCTGTGACAAGGGACTTCCCAGCGCTGTTTAAGTTTTGATGTTGGTCAGAGCTCAATTTGGTGATGTATCCTCTGCTGTTTCTATTTCTCTTCTCTTTTAATGTTAGTATATTGAAAGTAAGCTAGATAATTCTCTAGTAAATATTGGTATTATTTATTCATATATACCAAGTGGCTTATTTTGTTAACACATCCTTTGAAACTGAGTCAAAAGTGAAAACTTTCTGCAAAGCAGGACAATCAATAATGCAGTAGTCAAATACCAAGTGAGAATAAGGAACTCCCAGTTTGAAAGAACTCTAAGACATTTTTAATTAAAATTCTTCTAAAAATTCAGCTTTTATGAATATATGCATGTAACCATTTAGTGAGTCAAGTCTACAACATGCCATTTTGTTTATAGGAAGTAAAATGCATCTGTTAAACATTCACACAGAATTTTTCCAATAGAATAATATTAGTATTCAGAGTATCTGCCCGCAGGAGATTTAAGAACATTAAAAAAAAAAACGAGTTCATTTGACATGAAAACTAATTCCCCCTGAATAAATTTAATTTAAAATGTAACACCACTAAATGAAAAAGGCTCTGATATTAAAGAACACAAGCCAAGAACAAAATCAACAGAATAAGATAGCATTATAATTGATTAAACATATGACTAAACACCTCCTCAAAAGATACAGAATAAAAACCCTGAATTAGAAATAGGTACTCATTCCAAAATGCCTCTATATCTCACACTGTCCAAATCAACAATGACTGCAACATTGTTATTCTAAGATCATAAATTAATAGGTAGTGTCTAAACCTGTGTAATTGAGGTTGGGTGGAAATGCCAAAGCAGGATAGCAGTTAGTACGCCGGATAAATTTGTATCATCAGTCAATGCTATTGGCTGTGGACAAAGAAAAATATTGAAGCTGTATTCAAGATAAGTGCTCCAACTGTTGATATCCATCTAATTAGAAGTAAACGATATCCAAGTAAGGTAATCAAAAGGCACAGAATGACTGCGGTGCTGAAGTGAAGAAAAATGTTTAAGAATCATGAGCACAAGTCAATGCATAGTCTAGCTAAAATCTGATTAGCTAAAATATGCAAATTACAGGGAAGCTGCAGCAAGCAACAAATTATAGAAACTATTTGAGTAGCTGGGTCAAGAGAATATGAATGATCCCTGCTGAGTGTGCACTTGCTTTAGGAAGCAGAGGTTATCAGAAGAAACATGGAATTTTCAGTTGCGGGTCAGGAATATTGATGCTTCCACACTATCCGTGTGGCATTGGAAAAGTGATCTCACCTCCATAAGGCATCATGTCCTCAGTTTTATTCCAGTTGTTCATAGGGCAGTTCAAATGAGATCACATATGTCAATGTATATGTCATATGTTACAATGTTGTAACATCTAACAGGACATTCAAATGCTGGTTTCTTACTATTTCTTAGCTGGTGTCTAAACATGATTTTTTCAGTCATTCTCTTTGTTCTAACAAGTGAAAGTGTTAGTTAAGGGTTAGACGGCCAACCAAGATTGTAGTCCAGCTCTTCAGCCACCATGCAGTATATGTGTCTGCCTTCCTAAATCCTAAGAAGGACTCTGAGAATCATCAATCACTCTTTTACAGTTGGATCACTACTCAGCTTCTATTTTGATGTCATAGAAAAGCTGTCACTGTTTCCCACAAATGACCTAGAAGACACAGTTCTCTAGCTCAGGTAATTCAGTGCATGTAATTATGACACCTTGTTCACAGAGATTAATATTGCTGGGAGGTAACTAATTGTTTTTGGAGTGTTCTGTGTTTACACTTTACCACTAATTCCTATGGCTTGCAATCAACACATTAAGATCCCAAGAGTAAATAAAGGGTAGATCAACTTCAAAAGCATATTTTTTGTGGTTTATATTTTCTAAACATGAATTTTGAAATGTCTAGATAAATCCTGAAGTTTATTTAATAAATACCTTCCGTTTATTTAATATATGTTTTCTTTACAATAACACTTTACTTATGGTAAATTACATGTTTATTCTGTAGGAATACTTTCTTTAATATTCAGCATATAGAATTTATTTCATCATTGACACTATAAGTCCATTCATGGAAATTACTGTTCAAATTTTTCCATATAATATATTTCTATATTGAGTTCCACTAAAGGCTATTTAGTCAATTAAATTACAAGAAATAAATGAGGAAATCCTACTAATAAAATGATTCAAGAGTCAATTCTGAGGAGAATAGGTAGCAAAAAAATTCTTATGTCCTTATATCAATCAATAATAGAATTGTTTGACGTTAATTATTTAGAGACCATCTAACAGACAAAAGGAAATGGCAATTTAGAACTTACATGTCCACCAACAGAGGAATGAATAAAGATGTTGTACATATATGCGATAGGATATTACTCATCCATTAAAAGGAATGAAACTGGGTTATCTGTAGAGACATGGATGGGCCTGGAGGCTGTCATACAGAGTAAAGTAAGTCAGAAAGAGAAAAACAAACATCTTAATTAAGCACGTATGTGGAATCTGTTAAAATGATATTGAGGATCTTATTTGCAAAGCAGAAATAGAGACATGGATGTAGAGAACTAACATACGGATTACAAAGGGGAGAAGGGGTGGGATGGACTGAGAGACTGGCACTGACGTATACACCACTAAGTATGAACTGGTTAACTGAGGAGAGCCCACTCTAGAGCGCAGGGAGCTCTGCTCGGTGCTCTACGGTGACTTAACGGGAACTAGTTAACTGACGAGAGCCTACTCTAGAGCGCACGGAGCTCTGCTCTATGGTGACTTAACGGGAACTAGTTAACTGATGAGAACCCACTCTAGAGCAGAGGGAGCTCTGCTCGGTGCTCTATGGTGACTGCATGGGAACTAGTTAACTAATGAGGTCCCACTCTAGACCGCAGGGAGCTCTGCTCAGTGCTCCATGGTGACTTCACGGGAACTAGTTAACTGGTGAGAGCCCACTCTACAGCACAGGGCACTCTGCTCAGTGCTCTATGGTGACTTAATGGGAACTAGTTAACAGATGAGAGCCCACTCTAGAGCACAGGGAGCTCTGCTCAGTGCTCTATGGTGACTTCACGGGAACTAGTTAACTGATGAGAGCCCGCTCTAGAGCGCACGGAGCTCTGCTCAGTGCTCTATGGTGACTTCATGGGAACTAGTTAACTGATGAGAGCCTACTCTAGAGTGCACGGATCTCTACTCAGTGCTCTATGGACTTAATGGGAACTAGTTAACTGATGAGAGCCCACTCTAGAGCACAGGGAGCTCTGCTCTATGGTGACTTAACGGGAACTAGTTAACTGATGAGAGCCCACTCTAGAGCACAGGGAGCTCTGCTCGGTGCTCTATGGTGACTTCACGGGAAGGGAATCAAAAAAATAGGGGATATATGTGTATGTATGACTGACTCACTTTGCTATACAGCTGAAAATAACACAACCACAGTTTGTAGCCCAACTATAATCCGATAAAAATTAATTTAAAAAAAGAAATCAAACAGTCTTTTACCATTTGAATGGAAACTTTACTGAAAAATGAAAATTTCCCTTTATTTATCCTACACTTCAATTTGAATTATTCCCACAAACAATAACTATGTATAAGTGTTTGTGTGTGATATTTAATCAGATATTCTTGGGAAGACACTTCTATTTTAGCTTACTATGTTTAGAACACACTTCTAGCTGGAGAAACATAACATCTATGGATAATATCTATAAAAATTAAGTATATTTATAATAATATAATACCTTTGCACAGGCTTCCTTAGTGTCTCAGACAGTAAAGAATCCCCCTGTAATGCAAGAGAATGGGATCTTGTCCCTGGGTCAGGAAGATTCCCTGGAGAAAGGGATGGCTGCCCGATCCAGTATTCTTGCCTGGAGAATCTCGTGAACAGAGGAGCCTGGCAGACTACAGTCGATGGGGTTTCAAAGAGTTGGATATGACTAAGCATGAAGAAATACCTTTGCACAAGGCTTGATAATTGTCACAGAACTTTTATGAAGATAATTATTTTGTTTGACTATTACAGGCAGTAACTATCAATGGCAAATGTTTAATACCAGTAAAGAAATGCTATGCTTCAAAGAAAATTTATGGCCAACTGAGTGATATTAGCAAAAAGTATCCTGAACTGCAGGAAGGGATAAAAATGAATGTACCAATCATGGAAATGGAAAGTAAGTTGGATACACTGGTTTATGGGGAAAAGAATTCCTTTTTGGACAGAATGAGATAGAGGTGACAATGGTGTCTTAAGACATCCATTAAAAACCTCCAGCAGATAATAATATGCATTTATAAGACAGAAAGATGGGCAAAAGGTAAAGAACATGAATAAGAATCTAGAAATGAAGAAACTCAAATGTCCAAGAACACACTTTTTTTTCCAAAAAAGAAAACCAAATATCTAGGAGACTGATGAAAATTTAGATGTAAGATAGGAAAAAAGATAGACTCAGACATATGGATATTTTTAAGTCATTCACAGAATAGGAACAATTATAGAAACTAGCACAGATAGGTCTGTTTTGGTGAAAGTGAAGGTCGCTCAGTGGTGTCCGACTCTTTGCAACCCCATGGACTATACAGTCCATGGAATTCTCTAGGCCAGAATACTGAAGTGGGTAGCCTTTCCCTTCTCCAGGGGGATCTTCCCAACCCAGGGATTGAACCCAGGTCTCCCACATTGCAGCAGATTCTTTACCAGCTGAGCCATAAGGGAAGTCCAAGAATACTGGAGTGGGTAGCCTAGCGCTTCTCCAATGATCTTCCAGACCCAGGAATTGAACTGGAGTCTCCTGCAAAGCAGCCAGATTTTTTACCAATGGAGCTATCAGGGAAGCCCTGTTATGGTGACAATTAAAATATTAATAATAAGTTTTAAAAGACATTGTAACAGTGACTATTTACTACACTGATAAGTTAAAATGGCCATTGCGCACAGTCCAACAGCAATCTTTCAATGGAAACTTTGCCAATAGATCAATAAATAATTGGATGAAAACTGAGGGAAAGAGGTTGGTTGCAAGGGGAAGAGAGTAGAAATGTGATGATTTATTAAAATAGCAGCCAAAGAAGAATCCAGACATCAAAGAGCAATACCACTTTACCAACAACGTTTAATGCTAAAACAATATTCATCATGGATGAGAGTCATCCTGAGGCTTGCTATGCTCTGGAGAGAACTAAGGGTAAATATTGCCCAAAAGAATTAGAAAATTGGAGCTTCAGAGGACAATCCGTGGACAAGAACATCAAAACAACTTCCCATTTTCCTGTGGCCAGAAATGGCTGCTCTGCCGGAGTCCAGCTCCAGCAGGTCAGGGTTCCCTCAGAATGGACGGCGTCGGCGATACAAATGAAAAGACACAGCGAGTCGTGGTGTTTCCAAGTGTCTTCTGACTTTATTGTTTTTAAGACAGCTTTTATATTTTTAGTGGTACATAGAAACAAATGTAAAGTATAGAGTCATGCCAGATCAGCTCGATGGATCAGCAGTTTTTGATCCACATCGGAACCAGAACACTGTTTGTATTTCTAAGTTATAAAAGGTTTAAAATTGTTTACATCATCTTCTGGCCCAGAGGCCTGCTAACATCTTGTGACTCTTTTATTGATAAGGGTTGATCAGCCAGGACACTTTTGTATCAGGCACAGCAGGAAAGAATTCATTAATAGAAAGTTTCAAGGTAAAACCTGTTTTCGGTAATTTTCTCTATGCCTTGAGCTTAACAGAAAAGAATGTGGTTCCATAAAGTCACAGTACAGCAAGCTGAAACAGTATAGCACAAAGGTCAATTCTTAACAAAATCACCAGCTGAATTAACGATTGTCTTATTATTTGTATTAAAGCTAAACTTTTATTTATACAAATCTCTAATTGTTATGTTTTCATTATATAGGCTAAATACGTTAAGAGTAGAAAAGACATAATGAGTAAGTATAGACTAAGTTACAGTTTTATAAAGCAACATTTCTTATATTTTCTAACAAGCCTTTCTTTCCTACAAAGGGCTCTGTGCCCATTGGGGCTTTCTGTGTGGAGGCTCTCAATGCTGTTCTGTTGTTAAGGGGCAGTCAAGCACATTAGCTCCAAAGGCACAGGTACCTTTATTAAACAAACCAATATGTTAGCAAGAGGAATTTAGATTAGCATATTTTATATCCCAGATAATTTTATTTAGGGTGCTACCGTTCAGGGGCCTTGTCGATTGAGATTTCAGATTGATCTATTTTAGAAGAGAATCAGGAAAAGCCTTTTTTCTAAGTCACAGAAAATAAGAAGAGGTTTATTGTAGCAAACATCAGAAAGACAGATATCATCTTTAAGGTGAGTGCTGGGGACAGCCTTCCGAGAATTCCTGAGGGCTGAGAAGCCGTGCTCAATCAACCCTTTACCTCATGACTCTGTCATGGGTGGGATCTCGTGAGCTGGCTCCTGGCACTGCTCTAAATAAATAATCCTGTCAAACCCTACCTTAGCAGGAAGATATGTGGATGGTTGGAGAAATAGCTGTAAATGAACTTTGTTGATTAATATATCCACATTACATTTGAATTCTATAGATGCTGTAAAATCAGTCCACTCCAACTCTTAAAATTACCTTCTATTTAAAAAGGTGAAATTTCATGACTTCTCCAAGAAAGAGGGAACATAAAGAAGAGTCAAAATTTAACTTTGTAGAGAAATAGGAGAAAGAAATGGCAAGTAAAGAAACAGGAAAAAATTTGAATTAATTAGCAGAAAACGAAAGAAGAAGAACAGTGTAGAAAAAGCAATCATAAAAACAAACAAACAACAACAAAAAGAACAACACCCCCCTGGAGCTTCAAAAGGTCGCAAGCAGCAAATATATGAAACCTTGCAAAGAGGCCAGACAGAGAAGTGTGTCACTAAGCACATCTGTGGGTCATCTCAGATAGAAATGGCTGACTGACAAGAGTCAATATTTCTTACTTTTTCCATTTTAATGCATTTCCATTTCTGAAAGTGTTGGCATATATATTAAATATATTTAAAATTGTTAAACTGCTGCTATGATCTCTTAGTTTTCAGGGTTAGTTTTGTCTCACAAAACTGGGTGAGACAAGTTCTTAACAGTTTACAAAATTTTAGAGCGAGCAAGGATGCAGCAAGGAGTTCATTTAAATGGTTAGATGACTGTTGTTTCCTGGGCCGACTGAAGATGTTCATTCTCAGAACCGTGAGTTTTGTCTGGATTTGCTTTAGGTTCTTTCGCTTCTCAAAAATAATGATTATTCAAAACAAGTGTATTGATACAGTAGTCTGATCTGATTATCAGTCTGGAGGCTAAGTTCAGAGTACAAGAGGGGAGTCTATTGCTAAAACCTCTAATTAGCTTAAACTGCTACTCTGACAGAAGTCCGTTTCTTATGGCATTTCAAATTCATGCAGTGCTTAAATTCTTTCAGAAATATTTTCTTCATTGAAACACTAATGTTTTAGAAATTCTAGCATTTCCTCTGGAGAAGGCAATGGCACCCCACTCCAGTACTCTTACCTAGAAAATCCCATGGACGGAGGAGCCTGGTAGGCTGCAGTCCATAGGGTCGCTGAGAGTCGGACACGACTGAGCGACTTCACTTCACTTTTCACTTTCATGCATTGGAGAAGGAAATGGCAACCCACTCCAGTGTTCTTGCCTAGAGAATCCCAGGGATGGGGGAGCCTGGTGGGCTTCCGTCTATGGGGTCGCACAGAGTTGGACATGACTGAAGCGACTTAGGAGCAGTAGCAGCATTTCCTCAAGCACTGTTATATTTCTCCTTTGACTTAGTAAAAAATTGCCAATTGAATGCTGTATAAAACCTATATATAAACATCCTAAGGTAGAATTGTACAATATTTTACTAAGAAATCTAGATACTCTACATACCTTTGGCCTCTCGCAGCTTTTTACCAGCACTGAAGATAACACCAAGGCTGAAGAACATGATGACTATTGAGCAAATTTATCCTTTTGTTGAAGAAACCAGATCTACTCTAAAAGATGGAAGGAGGAACTTGCATTTCAGTTGTTTTGGAAACGGTAGAAAATTGCTCACCATCTCAGATAGATTTTTACTGTAATTTCCAGTCATGCTTTTTGAAAGAGAAGATGGTGTATGTACAATTTTAAAATGATCAGTGATATCATTAGGTATTTGGAGAAATAATACACAGTGCTATCAAGCATCTCTTCCCTCCTTGGTAGAGAATAGCCCACTGCAATGAAATAAGAAGTTTCCCCACATCCATCCTCTTAGGTTTCTTAAAGTTAGCCAGGTGTAAAATTAACATGATGAGTAAAACATGTACTTTTGATGAATGAGTAATTTTTGTTGTTGAAAACATCACAAACTTTATTTCAGGGCAGTGGTGAATTTGTTGGGGGAAGCCCATGCTTAGAACTTCTGAGGATAATCAAAGGTGGAATGGCAAAATGAAAACCTCAAGTTCCCCCACCCGCCTCAGCTCTTAAAAGTGTTGAGTTAAAATGGTGCGGGGCTACAGATCTCTAAGTTTCTTTGAAAAGCCAATCATTTTATATACTTCCTTTCAGAACTCATATATTTTCCACTTTAGAATGACTTTTCCCATTTCTTTGGTTTGCGTTCTTTCAAACTGGAAAAGTGTCTATGTACAGCTCTTTTTGCTGAGAATTAGGTGACTTACAACACAGCATGCCTGGCATATGGTGAGCACCACATTGGTGTATATTGTCTGTGTACGGTCCTCAGGGAGGGGACTTTATTCTACCTGCTACCGTGTCCCCAGCTCTAGGACAGTACTTAACACTGAGGGGCATGAATCGGCCCAGAGAATCTCAGGCTTTCTTTGTGTTGCTTCATTCACAGGCATCACAATGAAGTGAAAAATGAAAACAATCAATACTAGCAATCATTTAACTGAGTGTTAAAGAGTCCTCCTCACTTAACTGTGAAGCGGTTTAGGAAACTTTTTGGGTCCAAGACGCAGTTTACTCACATGGACAGTGGGTTGGTTAGATTAGATCACCTGTAGCATCTCGGCCCTACATTTGCTTTGAGGTGTAAATTGCATTTTGAGAGATATTTTTAGCAAGGACTAAAAATACACTAGAAACTTCTCTTATGAAAAAGCCTCCATGTGTGGAATCTACAATATGACACAAATGAACCTATGTATGAAACAGAAATAGACTCATAGACATAGGGAACCAATGGGGAGGTGAGGTGAGGGAGGGAAGGGCTGGGAGTTTGGGGTGAGCAAACACAAACTATTATATATAGGATGGATAAAAAAACAATGTCCTACTGTATAGAACTGGGGACTGGATTCAGTGTCCTCAATAAACAATAATGAAAACTAGTATATTAAAAAGGAGAACTCCCCTGGTCCAGGGGTTGAGAGTCCCCCTGCCAATGCAGAGGACATGGGTTTGATCCCTGGTCCAGGAAGATCTCACATGCCATGGCACAACTAAGCGCATGACCCATGAGTACTGAGCCCATGAGCCCTAGAGCCTGTGCTCCACAACAAGAGAAGCCACCGCAGAGAGAGAACTCTGCGCACCACAACGAGGGAAAGCGCACACATGGCAGCAAAGACCGGCTGCAACTGAATAAATAAACAACAATTTTCAAAAGACATGTAATATATATATGTATATGAATTTTTAAAAGAATATATACATATTCTTTTTAAAAAGAATACACATATATATGTAGGGCTTCCCTGGTGGCTCAGCGGTAAAGAACCTGCCTGCAATGCAGGAGATGCAAGTTTAATCCCTGGGTCAAGAAGATCCCCTGGAGAAAGAAATGGCAACCCACTCCAGTATTCTTGCCTGGGAAATCCTATGGATAGAGGAGCCTGGTGGGCTACAGCCCATGAGGTCGCAAGAGTAGGACACAACTTAGCAACTAAACCACCACCATAAATATATATATATATATCTACATACATAGATATGTAGATATGTGTGTGTGTGTGTGTGTAAACAAATTACTTTGATGTACAGCAGAAATTAGCACAACATTGCCAACATCCACTGGGTCATCGAAAAAGCAAGAGAGTTCCAGAAAGAAAAACATCTACTTTTGCTTTATTGACTACACCAAAGCCTTTGACTATGTGGATCACAACAAACTGGAAAATTCTTAAAGAGGTGGGAATACCAGACCACCTGGCCTGCCTCCTGAGAAATCTGTATGCAGGTCAAGAAGTAACAATTGGAACTGGACATGGAACAACAGATTGGTTCCAAATCGGGAAAGGAGTATGTCAAGGCTGCATATTGTCACCCTGCTCATTTAACTTATATGCAGAGTACATCATGCAAAATGCTGGGCTGGATGAAGGACAAGCTGGAATCAAGATTGCCAGGAGAAATATCAATAACCTCAGATATGCAGATGACATTACCCTTATGGCAGAAAGCAAAGAGGAACTAAAGAGCCTCTTGATGAAAGTGAAAGAGGAGAGTGAAAAAGTTGGCTGAAAACTCAACATTCAGAAAACTAAGACCATGGCATCTGGTCCCATCACTTCATGGCGAATAGGTGGGGAAACAATGGAAACAGTAACAAACTTTATTTTGGGGACTCCAAAATCACTGCAGATGGAGACTGCAGCCATGAAATTAAAAGATGCTTGCTCCTTGAAAAAAAGCTATGACCAACCTAGACAGCATATTAAAAAGCAGAGACATTACTTTGTCAACAAAGGTCCGTCTTGTCAAAGCTATGGTTTTTCCAGTAGTCGTGTATGGATGTGAGAGTTAGACTATAAAGAAAGCTGAGCATTGAAGAATTGATGCTTTTGAACTGTGGTGTTGGAGAAGACTCTTGAAAGTCCCTTGGACTGCAAGGAGATCCAATCAGTCCATCCTAAAGGAGATCAGTTCTGAATATTCATTGGAAGGACTGATGCTGAAGCTGAAACTCCAGTACTTTGGCCACCTGATGCGAACAACCAACTCATTTGAAAAGACCCTGATGCTGGGAAAGATTGAGGGCAGGAGGAGAAAGGGACGACAGAGGATGAGAAGTCTCTATGGCATCACTGTCGCGATGGAAATGAGTTTGAGTAGGCTCCGGGAGTTGGTGATGGACAGGGAAGGTGATGAACAGGAAGTCCATGGGGTCACAAAGAGTTGGACACGACTGTGTGACTGAACTGAACTGTAAATCAAGTATCCTTTAATTTTAAAAGAGAGTCTAAAAACTAAAAAGAAGACTCAGACTTCAAGTACAGGTACGATATCTACATCCCAATCTTCCTCTGAACTTAGCATTTCTTAGAGAGTATTAATTCATTTCCAGGACTCTATTTACAGAGACCTTGGTTTCTGATGTCAGAAAAGTCTGGGCAGTGGCTGCAAAGAGGTGACTATATTTGGGAGACAGGCAGTAACTCTCACCGCTGGTTTCTAGTCCTCTGTGGCTTTTTCATTCATTTGTAGTGACCTGAATTTCCTGTGATCGTTAGTGGTCTTTAGGAAGATATTGGTGATATATCCAAGGTGGCCTTAAGAATAACCACAAGCTGATGGATTCCCAGAAGTTCAGCGACTCCCTAATTCTTGGCACACTTGTGGTCTCAGTTAAAGAAGATTCTGTTTCCCTTTATCATCCAGCCTCATGTCTGAGAGCTTCAGTGAGGTAGTGAAAAACGCAACTGTGAATTATAAGGATACAAAAAGGAAAATAGAGCTGTTGGATTCCTTTAAAAATGTTTAGCAATCAACTGGAAAGACTCTAAGCAAAGGAATGTATTGTCTACGGCTTTTTTTACCCTCAACAGCAACATTGGCTAATTGTGATAGAGACTCTGTGGTCCATAAAATCTAAAACTATTTACTTACTGGCCCTTTGTAGAAAAGTCTGCTGCTGATCCCTGGCTAAGAACCGTGCTTTGTTTTAGACATGAGTCTGAGAGCTTAATGTTCCATCCAGAGATAGAGGCAAAATCCCAAGGAAACTTATCTTTTCCAAAGTTGTTAAAATTATTGGTTAAATATTTAATTATTCATGAAGGAAACATTTTTTTTTTCTATTTTTCTATTTTTACTCTCAATTTGTAGATACAATGTAGTTAAATCCTTTTCATAACACATAGTACCTCATTTAAGATAAGAATGGCTTGGTCAGAATCCCACTCTTATTATAAGATTATAAGCCTTTAATCCATTTTGAGTTTATTTTTGTACACGGTGTCAGGAAGTATGCTAATTTTAGTGTTTTACTTGTAGCTGTCCAGTTTTCTGGATACGTCCTCTGGACTCCAGAACTGTTTACAGCCCAGGTAGGATGACGATCCTGAAGTTACTCAAGAAGAGATGCCAGAGACCCAAGTTTGAGTTTTGATGCTAATATAATATCGTCTGTACCTGAAAATCAGGGGGAGCTAACCACATTCAAACTATATTTCTATTCCACACCTCCTGCCTTGTCTGACAATTGCTCAATTAAATTTCAGTGATCACTCTGCCCCAAACTGCCTTTCAGCCTCGCCTCCCAGCACTATTCTTACTTCTCTCTGCCCCTGTCATTCACCAAAAACACATCTTCCTCATTCATGTACTTCAGTGCTCTGTACTTTTTGTCCTACTTTATCTCTCCCCGGAATAGTTATCTTATTTTTTCATCTCTCAAAATCTTAGTCACTCTATAAGGCTTAACTAGGTCAAACGCCATCTGTTTTCTTTTTTAAAGATTATTTTTTTGGATGTGGGCCATTTCTAAAATCTTTATTGGATTTGTTACAACATTGCTTCTGTTTTATGTTTTGGGTTTTTTTGGCTGTGAGGTATGTGGGATCTTATCTCGCTGACCAAGGACTGAATCTACACCCTTGGCAGTGGAAAGTGAAAGTGAAAGTCACTCAGTCGTGTCTGACTCTTTGTGACCCCATGGACTATGCAGTCCATGGAATTCTCCAGGCCAGAATACTGGGGTGGGTAGCCTTTCCCTTCCCCAGGGGATCTTCCCAACTCAGGGATCGAATCCAGGCCTCCCACATTGCAGGCAGATTCTTTACCAGCTGAGCCACAAGGGAAGCCCAAGAATACTGGAGTGTGTAGCTTATCCCTTCTCCAGTGGATCTTCCTGACCTAGGAATCGAACCCAGCTCTCTAGCACTGCAGGTGGATTCTTTACCAACTGAACTATCAGGGAAGCCCCTGCATTGGAAGGCAAGGCCCTAATCACTGAACCACCAGGGAAGTTCCCATCTGTACTCTTGTTTGTCAAAGAACACGGAATCCACCCCCATGCATTCATGGGTCCTTTCATATTCTATAAATCATCATGTGGTGTTTCAACTCTTCCTAGTTCTTGTTCCCTCTTCCTGCTGTATGATGATATGTTACTTGTGCTTTATTTCCTCACTGACCATCATGACTGGCCCTCAATCTATAAAAGAAGCAATAAATATTATATATTTTTTACATCATTGAACTGAACTCTGGCACAAAGTGTGAATGTTTAAAAGCTCTCAAGCACTCTGATGCGGAGTGCTATTTTGCCTAGCTACTTCAAGTCATTGCTGTTTTCTTGTAAAACTGTAAGAGATTGTAAATTCACTCTAGTTTTCCAAAATATATGTGTTGATTACCTTCCATGGCTTTTCTGTGCATTATCATTCAAATGAGTCTCTTTATGGCATCCCTGACAGGTGGTCTTGAGTGACTCAGATTAAATGAGTATTTTCCTGTGCTCATGGGGAAGGCTTTGCTTCGGCTTATAACTGACACTGAATCCATTCAAAGCTATTGAAAACTTGACTCTTCAGTTTTACATCCTAGTGAGTTATCTTCCTTTCAGAAACATTTATTACAAGTTTCAAAAACATAAGTGAGTGCTGTATATGGCTTATTTTGTATCTTTTTTAGATGTTGTTGCCTTACACTGGAAAATGCTTCTGATATTCAATTAATTTTAAATCCCTAAGACAAAGAATATACTCACAGATCAAATAAGAAACAAATTGAACATGTTCTTATAGAATAATGCCCTCTCTGGGGACTGTTGGCATAGAATTTCATGTGCTGTCTAAACCCACTTCCTCTCATAATACTTTTTTGCTAGTGGGGTGTATCTCCACTTAAAGGGTAAGATAAGCATCTCCACAAGGCAGCCACAGTAATTATCAAGTGAAATGCATTGCAGACTGTCAAGAGCAGTTCTGACTTCTCTTCCTTTCTTGTTTCTCCAAGGCTGATCTTTGACATTTATTCAGCTACCTTTTAAACTCTGGTCTTGATTGGAGCATTTTCAATTCCCGAGGAAGAAATTCACATACATCTGTCAGAAATGAACCTTTCTGAAGTTTCTCTTAACAGCTGCTTGAAGCAGCTGGACTCAAAAGCAGTTTAGAATATGACAAGTCATCTTATTCTTTTGACATTGAGGGTTGGCTTGGCTTTAAAACCTTGAACTGCCATAATCTGAGTGAAAAATAGACAAGGATTGTGTTTAGTTTTGTAAATGGGGGAGTTTCTGCACTTATTTTACTCATTGATTTAGCACCTCTATAACACAGAATGATAGCAAATGCCAAATATAAATATTATGGTATTAAGAAGAGATGGCTATTGGTTTGGATGGTTGGTAAAGGGAGGTCTGTGTTGAGGAGCTGAATCTTAAAAATCAATCAGTTTTTACTCATTCAAAAAGGAAATAATTTAACACATTTTATACCAAATACTTTACTAGTCAAAGGACAATTGCTGCTGCTGCTGCTAAGTCGCTTCAATCGTGTCTGACTCTGTGTGACCCCACAGACGGTAGCCCACCAGGCTCCTCTGTCCCTGGGATTCTCCAGGCAAGAATACTGGAGTGGGTTGCCATTTCCTTCTCCAATGCATGCATGCATGCTAAGTCGCTGCAGTCGTGTCCAAGTCCGTGTGACCCTATGGACAGCAGCCGACCGGGCTCCTCCATCCACAGGATTCTCTAGGCAATAATACTGAAGTGGGTTGCCATTTCCTTCTCCACAAAGGACAATTCGAAGAGTAATATTGATACATCCCCCTTGCCTTTTCTATATATGGTATCTTAATGTGGTTTAAGCTAAAACATTCATTTACTTATTATTTTACTTAAACTGCATGAATATTCAAGACACTGTGTTCCTCTATATAAACTGAAGAGTATTTTACATTCTCAGTGCAGTATAGAAAGAAGAAATACTTTCTTTATATGGGTTTCCAAAGAATTAAGAAGTTCAATATTTTAGATTAAATCGCAAAGTTCAGGGAGGGAATTTGTCTTTACTATTGACTAGGCTAAGTAACTGTTTGCAGAGTTAATGAAGAGTTTTTTGCCTGATGTAAATACTAAAATCAAGAATATCATTTTAAGTAGGCATATCAGGATTATAAGTGATTTATTAGAAAGTTAATGGAGGCAATTCCATAAAAATAGACATTCAATTTTGTGAACTTAAACTGTCCGTGAGGTATATTATTTATAAATATAGAGCTTGGGAAAGGGTGTTTGTATTAGTTTGATATGGAAACACAGCACACTAAAATGCAGAATACTTATTTTTCTAGTCTTCTTCGAGAGGTTATAAAATGAGCCAAGCTTTGCAGAGAGCTTTGTAGAACCCAGCTGGACCTGAGACAATGGAATGATGTCTCAGGCATGACATTGTATGGAACATGATTAGAAGTGGAAAATATAAGCAGGTTAATTAGAATAAATCAGGATAGATGCTGTCATGGCAGTGCTGGATAGATAGAGTGGGTGTTTAGAAAACTGAAGAGAAAAGAAAATGAGGAAATAGAGTGTGTTTGGATTAAAAACCTGAAGTTCACAAGCTCGGTGTGTTTGACCAGTAGAAAGGAAGACCTAGACTTGAGCTGAGGACTTAATTTGGTGTGAAATATACAGAAAGATCAAGTTAGCTGAATAAGATAACATCAAAGTAGTGATGACCTTTTTCTTATAGCTCTTAAAAAACAATGGCAGATTTTGAACAAGAAAGGCTAGATGATTGTAAAGATCAGTTGGGGGAGCAGAAGTGTAGAGAGTAAAATGAAATGTAAGTGAAACACCCAGTCCATAGTCTAAGTGTGAAGTGGGGAGGGGGCTGTAGTAATAAAAAAGTGAGAAAATTGGAGAAGACAGCTGACAATTTAGCGGCAGATTGAAAGAAAGCTTGAGTATTGGGAAATAAGAAAAGGCATTGGCAGAAATGAAGCATCAGTTTGGACAGAAGATATGAAATAGAAATAAAAATATCAAGAGGAAGGGTATATATGAATACCCATGGATGATTCATGTTGATATTCATGGCAGAAAACAACAAAATTCTATAAAGCAATTATCCTTCAGTTTAAAAAAATGAATAAAATCAGAAAAAATAAAAATAAAAAATGCGTATATTTAATTTGAGAAGATGATGAAATAACCAAGGAGTGATACCATGGAGGAAGCATGAGTAAGGACAAATACAAATTAAAAATATGAAACTTAATTCTCATCTACCTTAGAAAGCTTGTAAGTACTTTCTCATCTGTCCAAATGTATATAAATTCTTTTGAAAATGATATACATCTTTTGTCATCTTTATGACCCCCAAAGTCCTTCTCTTGAACCTGCAAGCTTTTGAAAGGCAAACATTAAGGGGGGCAGCACCCCACCCCCTAGATTCTATTGGGAAGATAGCAGCCTAACTTGCAACTCAGTAAGCTCTGACTTGCTCTGAGCTGCAAAGCTGCATCCTGTCATTAAGAGAGATGGTTCCTGCTAACTAGCTCACACAAGGGTCACCCCAATACCCTGTAAAGTTAGGATGAATTATGTGTGACAGGTGGATCTCAAGTCCTCTTACTTGAGAATTGGTTACAGATTTTCTTAAAAGTATGTATGTGATGGGTTGTATCTGCTTGGCTATATAATAGGGTGAGACTTACCAAATTTATGATTATCAAAAGAGAAATGGTGGGGGGAGGGATGAATTGGGAGCTTGGGATTAACAGATACACATACTATGTATGGAATACATAACCAGGAAGGACCTATTGTATAGCCCAGGAAGCTATATTCAATATCTAGTAATAACCTGCAACCTATACCAGAAAGAATCAGAAAAGGAATATGCATATATATATGTGTATCCTGATATACACATATGTATATATACATATATATACGTGTGTGTGTCACTAAACCACTTTGCTGTATACCTGAAAGTAACACAGCACTGTTAATCAACTATACTCCAATAAAATTTTTTAAAGGGAAAAACAATAAAAGGGTGATATTTATTTCTGTCTCTGCCATCTCTTAGGTGATTGCCTGTAACACATATCACAGTCAAGGTTTAATGCTTAGTCAGTAAGAAAATTTGTTTCTTTGTCTTTCACCTTTGTGAAGAGGTTTTCTGGATTAGAAGAAGATTTTGTTTTTAATTATATTTTCCCCATGTCTGATGCTGCAGACAAAGGGTCAGGGTTGAATATACAGATTTAAATCTGTCATCATAGAAACGGCCAGAAACATAGAAAATGTTGAGAGGAAGGGCAGTCAACTAAGACAGTGAAAATGAGAACAAGTTAGGAGCCAGGGTCTACATTTTTTACAGGACCAGTGGGAGGGATGGGAGAAGAAGTGGGGAGAATGGGAGCCTTGTCCAGTGAACTAACGGTTAGAACCATTCTGCGTAATAACATGGAAAATGGAAGCGGGAGGCAGGGAAATATTTTGTGGCATGAATGTTCAACTATCCAAAGTCTCCCATGACCTGGCCTCTGTCTGTCTCTCCAGCCACTCTTTACCTCTCAACATTCAATTCCTCTCAACATTTAGAATCTGCTCCTTATTTGAATCTCAGTGATGATGCCTGGCCTGGAATCCCTTTCCTTCAGCAAGATAAGCTCTCTTTAGTCCTAAGGCTTAGTATCAGCGTCTCAGGCTCCAAGAGCCTATCCTAACCACCTCCCTCCTAACTAGACCCCCCCCACACACACACACAAGTGCTCCTCTAATGCCCTATGCATATGTCCTTTACAGTTTTACACGTGATCTTTATAATGACTTTTTTGGTGATTCATTTGTCAATGCAGTGCATCCCTTTGGGGGCGAGGGTAGGGGGCAGTAAGGATGGCTTATCTATCGGCGTGCTGTTAGTACTTAACGCAGGGCCATCTGCATTTATATGTTTGTTTAACCTAACAATGTGTCAGGAGGGTTTAATAGAATGAGTCTTCTTTTGTGGAATGAACTCATCTTAATCAGTGTTGTTCAGTATGGAAGCCACTAGCTATCTGTGACTTGAAGTGTGACTATTTCAAGCTGAGTTGTACTGTAACTGCAAAATGCATGCTAAATCACTGAGTCCAAACATTGTTAAATATCTTTTCTAAAAAAAAATTTATTTTTAACTGGAGGATAGTTGCTTTACAATATTATGTTGGTTTCTGCCATTAAACAACATGAATCAGACGTAAGTATACATATATTACCCTCCTTCTTGAGTCTTCCTCCAACCCTCTGGTCCTTCCCCTCTAGGCCATCACAGAGTACTGGACAGAACTTCCTGGGTTGTAGAGCAACTTAAATGATTTTTTATTGATCACATGTTTACTAATACATGATAAAATGATATTTTGAATATATTGGGTTAAATAAAATACAGTACAAAGTTCCCTCTTTACATTTTTTGAATGTAAAATTATATATATATATATGACTCACATAATATTTCTATTGAACAGCACTAGTCTAAGTGAAAGGGCCTCCCAGGTGGCTCAGCAGTAAAGAATCTGCCTACCAATGCAGGAGATGCGGGTTTGATCCCTGGGTAGGGAAGATCCCCTGGAGAAGGACATGGCAACCCACTCTAACATTCTTGCCTGGGAAATCCCATGAACAGAGGAGCCTAGTAGATATAATTCATAGGGTAACAAAGAGTCAGACATGACCTAGTGACTAAACAACAACCAGTTTAGGCAAAAGAATTTCCACTAATATGTAGAAATATGAAATCACTGAAATTAACATGCCTAAGTGATAGAAAAATCTGATACTTCCAACTTAATAGATAGTAGCTCTTTGGTCAAAACTCAGGCAATTCTCAGATTTTTTAAATTATAGGTCTGGAAAAATAGCTTTCTTCCTGGCAAAATATGTAGAAACCATGTAATAGAATAGACAGGTTAAGATTTTTACTTTTAAGATATGAATTCTTAGCACACTCAGTGTGTGGATTCTAATAATATCCCAGCTCCAATATCCACACTGATCACCTCATTTGTGCTCCAAGAATATGTAAAGCAGAACTAAGTTAATCATTTACATTCACTTGTCATCCATGGATTCAACATACATTCATTAAATGTTTCCCGTGCACCAGACCCTACTACAAAAATAGAGGAACCCACATTGAAATAAACACAATCTTTATTTTAATACAGCTTACATTTTAAGCAGTAGACTAGAAACAAGGATCAAGTAAGTAAATGAATAAATAAGATCACTTCACATTTCTTTGAGAATTACCTTTGGCCACACATAAGAGAATACCCAGACAGCAATGAATTAAACTGCAAAGATGATCAGTGTTTAGAGAACACAGAATTCAGAGAAAAGCAGCAATCAGGTAGAGTCAGGTAACAAAACAGGCACCCAGTATCTTTTCTCTTTTCAAACCATTGTTCTTAATGTGATTGTGTTTGGTTCTTATGGTTTGTTTACCCTCAAGTTTTTTATACCGGATGGCACAGCTCCAGGAATCTCATCTGAGATCAAGAGAACTCATCTTGTGTTACTTTTCCTTTCAACAGGAAATTAAATACCTTTCCTAGGAACCCTCAGCTCTCTTCCCCTTATTGAACAGAACTGAGTCACAGAAACTTGTTCAAGCTGTAAGAGAGTCTTGGAAAGCAAGTGTTTACAGACCCTGTGGTGAGGCTGGCAAGAGAGAAGGAAGTTGCAAACAGGCATAGGGTGTTTTTCTTTCTCTGTTGATTGCATTCGGATAGGTCTTACAAAGAAAATAAAACAGAATAATGAAATAGAGCACAATTGGTGTAGGGGGGAATATTTTAAGATAACCTGAAATGGCAGTTTGAAGGAGATGATATCTGGGGAGAGACTTAAATGATGAGATGATAACAACCTTGTCAGTACTTGTGGGAGAGGGTTCCATGGAAATGTCAGCCCAATAGAAAATTCAAGACTTCTTGTTTACAAAAAGGAGGATCCTGTACAATTTCATGTTGAGACTCCGTATTAGTCAGGGTTTTCTCAAGAACCTGAACAAGTAGAGTATGTGATTATTAATATAAAATAACTTCTTTTAATTCTTTATTCATGTAACTTTCCACAATACACTTTACTACTATTTTATTTCTCCAGAAGATTTTGAGCTTTACCAATATTTTTAAATGAATATTCTAAATTGTCACTCATTTTAACAACACTGCACTAATAAAAAGACAAGTGCATTGAATATTCCTGAATAAGGTATTAAATTGAACAGAAGCCTAAAACAGAGGGTGAAGTACCTGACACTTTCCTTTCAAGTCATGCTGATACTAAAATGGATGAAACATAGGTACACATGTTTCAAGACATTAGATGACAGTTTCCCATTATTACAATGACAACGCTCCAAAGAGATGCATTTGGCAGGCTGAATACAGAAATATAAATTGCATGGAGTGTAGGATTAAAAGAATATCACATTTGCAAATGTCTGGTTAAAGATATGTATTCCTTTCTTCCTCCTTTTCTTTCTAAAGAAATGCTCAGTCATTTCCCTGTCTCCTGCCCGGCAGGTGGACTCTTTACCAGCTGAGTTACCAGGGAAGCCCCTCCAAACAGTTACTTATAGTGGAAACATTCAGAAACTCATATTCAATCAAGCAAAATAGTAGAGAAGCAATAGGTGTGATGGTTCTTATGTCACGGTGATGCCAGATTTGCTGTATGATTCCTACAGGCTGGAAGGAGTAGGTGGGTCAGAAAGAAAAGAGCAGCTGTAATGAGAACAGAAAAAGAGGTCAAATACAACATGGACAGAAAAAAATACACACTGGGACCTGCCAAAATATCACATGAGCACTAAACTGAGAGTTCAGAAGGGCCAATGGTAAACTATAGTGTCAAATCATTTATGTATTGCTTCAGTTTAAATTACAGTATTGTCTAGCTCTGAACAATCAAGATAGTAATAATAAATATCTGTATTTAGAGCTCAGATACTTATCATCCAGTACTCAATTTCACTTTCAATATACTGTGTACTATTGAAAGTATATACACAGTTTTGAAAGTATATATACAGTTTTCGTTGTGCCAGGCACTGAGGGTCATAGATCCACTGATGGATCTAATGTTGGTTGCAGTTAAGAAGATCATGATTTAATTGGAAGATATGAGGGTAAGGACTATGACAATGGGCACCTACAAGATAAAGAATTACAGAGTAATATGACACATGCTCTACATGCACAGAGCTAAGACCTGCGTCCATAGACCAATATCCACAGGGCTAATCAGGTAATATTTTACACAGTAAGTGTCACTTCCATTGGAGTCTTAAGGATGATGAAATTATTAAATACTGTGAGTCCTCTACATATAAACATTCAAGTTGCAAAATTTCAAATATGCTAATGTGTGTCCCATCAACATCAGGCGTGAGTGAAATCGTAGCTTGCTCTCCATCTCCTATTGCTGATGATCCTTCAGCTCTACCATACCCCACCTCTTCCCCTCCTCCAATCAATAACTCTTCTTGCCTGCTCACTCGATGCCAGACCCAGTATGCCAGCAATGTACTGCACTACTATACTTTCCAAGGTACTTTACTGTAAGATTAAAAATATTTTGTTTTTGTGTTTGTTTATGTATTATTTGTGTGAAAAGTATTATAAACCTATTACAGCACAGTATTATGTAGGCGATTGTGGTAGTTGGTTATGTAGGCTAACTCTGTTGAGCTTAAAAGCAAATTGGACTTATGCATGCACTCTGGGAATGGAACTCATTCATATGTAGAGGACCTGCTGTGTACTGTAGGTTGATTCACTCAATACCCATTTCTACATCTTTTTCCAGTACCACTTTCCCAGAATTCCTTGTAAGTACGTGTACGTGAGACATAAGGGAAGTGTAAAGGGGGTTTATGGGAAAATCTTTGCTCTCAGGCTCAAGGTTTTGCCCTCTTTTCCACTTTTGTTTCTTTATTCTTCTCAGATTTGGACTGTGGAAAGGATGGCCAAGTTGCATCAGCCATACTGCCTAACATTAGAAAAGAAAGAGGAATTTTCCTTGACACCTTGAAGTTCAGAACAACACCAGCAACTACCAATCGGATTTAATTTTGTTGCACAAAAAGAAGTCAACACCTATTTAGCCAAACCCCTGTAGAGTGGTGCTTTTTTCTCTTGCAGCTGAACACTTCTAACTAAGCCATAGGAAGAGATGTGCTCACTTCCAAAGGATTCATTGTGAATGTACAAGAAAGAAAGAAAGTAATTATGGGGAATCCCCAAATTAAAGGACCTCAAGGCTGGAGCAGACAGCAACGTCTAGTATTCCACAGGCATGTTGAAAGGGGGTGTTGTTGGAAATGGCTTTGTGGACAACAAGAGAAGAGATGTTTCTCATTGAATAAAAGTTCAAATAGGTCAGTTGCTATGAAATTGGGGTAAAACTGAGAAGACCATTGGGGGCATTACTGTTCTGGTGACAGTAGATTTAGTGAAGTGTTGAGGTGCAAATTGGATGGGCATGGGCTGCGGAGCACATTGGGTGAAGGTGCAAGAACAGTGGGGACAGAACAATAAAGGAACATTGTTTCAAAGGTGCACAGAGATAAAACGGTGGCTTTGGGACTTCCCTGGTGGCTCAGACGGTAAAGTGTCTGCCTACAATATGGGAGACCTGGGTTCGATCCCTGGGTCGGAAAGATCCTCTGGAGAAGGAAATGGCAACTCCACTCCAGTACTCTTGCCTGTAAAATCCCATGTACAGAGGAGCCTGGTAGGCTACAGTCCATGGGGTCTCAAAGAGTCGGGCACGACTGAGCGACTAAACTTTCACTTTCACTTTGAGAGAGAAGGAATGGTGGGGAAGTTTTCTTTACCTTCAGGATGTGACCAACTTGAGAAGATGTTCATTGTAGAGAAAAGAACAGTAAGGGCAAGAGATCATTGAGAGAGTAGATAAGAAATGATGCCCAGAGGTGCTATAGAGGTGCCAGAGGGCAGCCCCCTGAAATAAGCAGCATCCGTGTCCTTTGACAAGGCAAGGATGAGTGTGGATATTGCAGGGAGGAATGCAGAGAGAAAGCACTGTGAATATTCTTTATTTCCTTTGTGAAAAGATTTAATCAGCTTCTTGGGGCAAGCAACTAGATGTCAGGTCCAGGATTTCAGGAGCTGGAAAGGGTTTAGAACAACCAACTGAAGAGATGAGATTGGACACTGCATCCCGGAGGGCTCGGTACAAACTTCAAAGGTGATCTCAGCCCCAGCTGCAGCTGTAAATTGTTGGTCCTTCCATTAATGCCTAGACTCCAGACATCACTGCTGGGTTGTGCACTGTTGCGGGCTTGGGGTAGATGGCTGATGTTGCTTGTTTTCTGCACCTGACTCACAGTTGTATAAAATATGACAGTTACAATAAGCATCAAAGGGAATTTGGGAGGGGTGAAGAAGTTCCAGAAGGGCAGACAGCCTCAGTGGGTTGCAGGGAGGGGTTGTGGGGGTGAAGAGTGGGTACACACGGGGCAGAGGGAGGCATTCCTGTCTGCTTTGCACTCAAGGGAGTTGATTGGGGAAGGAGGACATGGGCCTTCGCCCCATTCTGGCCCTCTCTTGCTCTTCCGATGCTCCTCCTGAGACAGCCTGGGACCTGGGACCCTTTGCTACAGTGCTGCAATGCTTGCACCCGGACAACAAGATACAAGGAAACTATACGGGACTAAAAATAACTGCAAGCATGCACAATTGGGACAAAAAAATGGACAAAAATATACAAAAAGAACAAAAAGAACCCCAACTGAAAAAGTGTGGAGGAGCAGGGAGCAAAAACAGGATGTCGGGCGCAAAAGCAGGGTACTGTGCATGGCCGCCCTGCACTCAACACCTCCAGAGGAGTGGGTGAAATACTCCTAAGCCATCCCCCCAGCCCAGCCCCTGGACACACCCCTACTATCACCCTGTATAAAGAACAAGCTCATCCCCCACTGGGGACCAAGCTAGCAAGGGAAACTGATTTGTTCTCACTGCCCCCTGCTGCAGCAGGAGCCCCAATAAAACCTGCGTGAATTTCTTGTGTGGCCTCTGATCAATTTCTGTTGATTAAGGAGGCCAAGAATGCTGGTTGGTATCACTCCCACCCCAGAGTTACACAATTCAGTAATAACTTCATAGTATCCCCAGGAACATATCCCATAGTGTTATTCCATATTTTCTTTGTCTTAGGCATTCATGCTTTTAAAATGTTCTACCTTCTAAATAAATTGTACTTCAATCACACCTACTTATAATATGTGACACATGCTTTTATACATGTGCTGTTTCTTTTTCTAATTTCTATCTTGTTACAAAAAGAAATCATTCTAAAGTGAGATTAACAATGAATAAGAAAATTTTAATTTTCAATGGAAATTGTTTCTTAGACTAAGGAATAAACTATAAGAAGGAATAAACTATAATTTTGATACTTTTGAAGTATTATGAAAGCATAACATTTTAAAATACATTTCAGGTTTAGAAGGGCATTCAGAGTCTATGGAAAGTAAGGAAATTCTCTCTCATTCTGTGTTAATATGTTCTCAAAATGCTTGATCAGCCCAGCACTTGACTCTCCCAATCTGATACCCTGGGGCAGATGACCATTCTGGAAACCCAGGTTCAGTTCAGTTCAGTTCAGTCACTCAGTCGTGTCCGACTCTTTGTGACCCCATGAACTGCAGCACGCCAGGCCTCCCTGTCCATCACCAACTCCCAGAGTAAATCCAAACCCATGTCCATCGAGTTGGTGATGCCATCCAACCATCTCATCCTCTGTCGTCTCCTTCTCCTCCTGCCCCCAATCCCACCCAGCATCAGGGTCTTTTCCAATGAGTTAACTCTTCGCATGAGGTGGCCAAAGTATTTGAGTTTCAGCTTCAACATCAGTCCTTCCAATGAACACCCAGGATTGATCTCTTTTAGGATGGATTGATTGGATCTCCTTGCAGTCCAAGGGACTCTCAAGAGTCTTCTCCAACACCACAGTTCAAAAGCATCAATTCTTCGGCACTCAGCTTTCTTCACCGTCCAACTCTCACATCCATACATGACCACTGGAAAAACCATAGCCCTGACTAGACGGACTTTTGTTGGCAAAGTAATGTCTCTGCTTTTCAATATGCTATCTAGGTTGGCCATAACCTTCCTTCCAAGGAGTAAGCGTCTTTTAATTTCATGGCTGCAATCACCATCAGCAGTGATTTTGGAGCCCCCAAAAATAAAGTCTGACACTGTTTCCCCATCTACTTCCCATGAAGTGATGGGACCAGATGCCATGATCTTAGTTTTCTGAACGTTGAGCTTTAAGCCAACTTTTTCACTCTCCTCCTTCACCTTCATCAAGAGGCTCTTTAGTTCTTCTTCACTCTCTGCCATAAGGGTGGTGTCATCCGCATATCTGAGGTTATTGATATTTCTCCCAGCAATCTTGATTCCAGCTTGTGTTTCTTCTAGCCCAGCATTTCTCATGATGTATGCTGCATATAAGTTAAATAAGCAGGGTGACAATATACAGCCTTGACGTACTCCTTTTCCTATTTGGAACCAGTCTGTTGTTCCATGTCCAGTTCTAACTGTTGCTTCCTGACCTGCATACAGGTTTCTCAAGAGGTAGGTCAGGTGGTCTGGTATTCCCATCTCTTTCAGAATTTTCCACAGTTTATTGTGATCCACACAGTCAAAGGCTTTGGCATAGTCAATAAAGCAGAAATAGATGTTTTTCTGGAACTCTCTTGCTTTTTCGATGATCCAGCGGATATTGGCAATTTGATCTCTGCTTCCTGTGCCTTTTCTAAAACCAGCTTGAACATCTGGAATTTCATAGTTCAAGTATTGCTGAAGCCTGGTGTGGAGAATTTTGAGCATTACTTTACTAGCATGTGAGATGAGTGCAATTGTGCGGTAGTTTGAACATTCTTTGGCATTGCCTTTCTTTGGGATTGGAATGAAAACTGACCTTTTCCAGTCCTGTGGCCACTGCTGAGTTTTCCAGATTTGCTGGCATATCGAGTGCAGCACTTTCACAGCATCACCTTTGAGGATTTGAAATAACTCAACTGGAATTCCATCACCTCCACTAGCTTTGTTCGTAGTGATGCTTTCTAAGGCCCACTTGACTTCACATTCCAGGATGTCTGGCTCTAACTGAGTGATCACACCATCGTGATTATCTGGGTCATGAAGATCTTTTTTGTACAGTTCTTCTGTGTATTCTTGCCACCTCTTCTTAATATCTTCTGCTTCTGTTAGGTCCATACCATTTCTGTCCTTTATCGAGCCTATCTTTGCATGAAATGTTCCTTTGGTATCTCTAATTTTCTTGAAGAGATCTCTAGTTTTTCCCAATCTGTTGTTTTCCTCTATTTCTTTGCATTGATCGCTGAGGAAGGCTTTTTTATCTCTCCTTGCTCTTCTTTGGAACTCTGCATTCAGATGGTAATATCTTTCCTTTTCTCCTTTGCTTTTCGCTTCTCTTCTCTTCCCAGCTATCCGTAAGGCCTCCTCAGACAGCCATTTTGCTTTTTTGCATTTCTTTTCCATGGGGATTGTCTTTATCCCTGTCTGCTGTACAATGTCACGAACCTCTGTCCATAGTTCATCAGGTGCTCTGTCTATCAGGTTACCAGCAGTTTTTTTCTGTGGGTTTTCCCTTCGTGAATAGCAGGAGACGTTTTCAAAGACAAAGCAGCACTTCTCAGCTGTCTTCCTAAATCTGTAATTCCATCAGACATGGGCAGGGCAGAGATTTTCTTCCCTCAGTGCAGAATCAGTGAGCTAGCTGTCAAACCGGCTCTACCTGCCCACACTCTCATGCTCAGGGCGTCTCCCTTACCTCATCTTTCCACCCTCATTAAAAAACCATCAATGAAAGCAAGAGTGTGACTAAGGCCATAGTCAGTACCTGTAGGGACTTTGCTACAAGCCCCCAGGAAGGAATTCTTTTAAACACTCAAAATCCTTGACAGCTGACCAGCAAACTGGTAATTCCGAAGTAGCAGTAGTGAAAATGTTAGTCACTCAGTCATGTCTGATCCTTTGCAATCCCATGGGCTGTAGCCCACCAAGCTCCTCTCTCTGTGGAATTCTCTAGGCAAGAATACTGGAGTAGGTAGCTATTCCCTTCTCCGGGGGATTTTCCTGACCCAGGAATTGAACCTGGGTCTCTTGTATCACAGGCAGTTTTTTTACCCTATGAACCACAAGAGAAATGCTGACCTCAAAGAAAGTTTTGGTCATCATGTGGAAGGTCCTGTGTCACTTTGTAGGAGTAACTTTGGAATGACTGAAGGATGTTAAAAGCAGAGCAATTCAGGCACAGGATAAAAACTAAAGTTTATTATAACTAGAGTTTTCTGGGAGTAGAAGGGCACACTTCTACATGGATTTGGAAGTAGAGGCTGATGAAACTTCTATAAGGATTGCTATAAAAATAGAAATTTGAACTAAAGACTTCTAAATTTCTATCCATTTGGATTCAATAAGTAAATATACTTTCAACATTCCTCAAGTTTTATTCTTTATGAGAAGTTAATATGCTTTTATTAAAAAGATTGTTCTCTGGTTAATTTATGTTTGGGAAACATTTCAAGCCATATTCCTTTATTCAGACATATGGTACACATAAATATTATATTAAATTTTGAGTAAATGTATGCTTTAAGCAAATGCTTTGCAACTGTATCTGACCACTGAATTGGCTTTTGGTTTGTTTTCAAGGTTTCTAGAAGGAAGTTTTTGTTTTGTTTTGTTTTGCTTTGCTGTTGCTGTTATTGTTGAGTCACTAAGTCATGTCTGACTCTTTTGTGACCCCATGGATTGTAGCCTGCCAGGCTTCTCTGTCCATGGGATTTTTTAGGAAGAATACTAGATAGAGTGGGGTGTCATTTCCTTCTCCAGGGGATCTTCCTGATCAAGAATTGGACCCATGTCTCCTGCATTGCAGGCAAATTCTTTATACCTGAGCCACCAGAGAAGCCCTTTTATTTTGCTTTGCTTTCTGTAAAATTTTGGTTAAATTCTTAAGGACATCAAACACACAATATAAAATTTGTGGCTAAAATAGTGTCCTAATAATCTATATTTTCTAAGCAATATGCTACTTTCCAGGGGGCAGAAGATATAAGAGTAGTTCTTAAAATGTATATGTGTTTTTAAATGTCAAAGAATTATGACTTCCTTCTAAAGTGAGATCCTGTACATTATTTATCTTCTAAGCTATGATGCATAATTTAAAATCCTTTACAGTAAAGTCCATGACTTCCTGAGAACTTGTGTACAGCTGAGCTAAATGCTTTGCTCATAGGAAGGGCGATGCTCTTACCTGCCCAAAATCACTATGCCTGGAAGAAGGGAGGGGTCATTGCTTCAGGCAGCCACACACCCTATTATTGTAAATGCTACTCTTGAGTGATGATGACTGTCATCTCAGGCATAAAGTAGAAATAATTGTGAAACTTTATTTTTAGGTTCCTATGCTGATGTAGATTGCACAATCAACTGCTTTCTTAAAAGTAACTCTCAAAAAACAACATGGTATCCAAAACTGGGATTGACATATATACAGTATTGATACTATGTATAAAATAGGTAACTAATGAGACCTACTGTATAGCACAGGGAACTCTACTCGATGCTCTGTGGGGACCTAAATGGAAAGGATATCTAAAAAAGAGGGGATATATGAATACATGTAACTGATTTACTGGGCTGTACAGCAGAAACGAATGCAGCATTTAATTCAGTAAATCAACTGCACTCCAATAAAAACTTTAAAAAATAAAATAAATCGGATCCTGGAACATATAAAAGCCATTAGTGAAAAAAAATGTAAATTCCAAATTAAGCTCTGTAGTTTAGGTAAAAGTATTATAACAATGATACTTCCTTAGTTTGGAAAAATATACTATAGTTTGGTAAGGTATGAACATTCTGAGAAGACAGTAAAAGGTTAAATATGGACTCCAATATTTTAGCAAATTTTCTAAATAGGGTTACTCCAACATTTTAAAAAAAATGCAATCCAATGCATAGAAAGAAGTGTTAGTTTCTTTTCAGTATTTAGTAATCTTCGGAATCATGATTTTTTTGATTTTCAGTAGATTAGATATGAGAAAACAATATGTAGAGTAATCTAAAAACAAAATTTAAAAGAAGACCCTGATGAAATTTTATTTCTTAAACCTTAAGAGATGGAGTTGTTGTTGTTCAGTGGCTAAGTTGTGTCTGACTCTTTGCGAACCCATGGACAGCAGCACACCAGGCTTCCCTGTCCTTCACTATCTCCCAGAGTTTGCTCAAACTCACGTCCATTGAGTTGGTGAGGCCATCCAACTAGCTTATCCTCTTTCGTCCCCTTCTTCCCCTGCCTCAATCTTTCCCAGCATCAGAGTGTTTTCCAACGAGCCAGCTCTTTGCATCAGGTGGCCAAAATACTGGAGTTTCAGCTTCAGCATCAGTCCTTCCAACGAATATTTATGGTTGATTTGCTTTAGCAGTGACTAGTTTGATCTCCTTGCAGTCCAAGGACTCTAAAGAGTGTTCTCCAGCACCACACTTTGAAAGCATAAATTCTTCAGTGCTCAGCCTTCTTTATGGTCCAACTCTCATAACCATACATGACTCCTGGAAAAAACATAGTTTTGACTATATGGACCTTTGTTGGCAAAGTGATGTTTCTGCTTTTTACTGTGCTGTTTAGGTTGGTCATAGCTTTCTTTTCAAGGAAGAAGCATCTTTTAATTTCATGGCTGCAGTCATTGTCTGCAGTGATTTTGGAGCCCAAGAAAATAAAATCTGTCACTGTTTCCACTTCTGCCCATCTATTTGCCTTGAAGTGATGGGACCGGATGCCATGATCTTAGCTTTTTGAATGTTGAGTTTTAAGCCAGCTTAAAACTCTTTCCCTTTCATCAAGAGGCTCTTTAGATCCTCTTTGCTTTCTGTCATTAAATTGGTATCATCTGCATATCTGAGATTGTTGATATTTCTCCTAGCAATCTTGATTTCAGCTTGTGAGTCATCCCTCCAGGCATTTCTCATGATGTACTCTGAATATAAGTTAAATAGTGGCTTCCCTGGTGGCTCAGATCATAAAGAATCTGCCAACAATGAGGGAGACCCAGGTTTGATCCCTTGAGAAGGGAATGGCTAACTACTCCAGCATTCTTGCCTGGAGAATTCTATGGACAGAGGAGCCTGGTGGGCTATATATAGTCATGGGTTCGCAAAAAGTCAGACATGACTGAGCAACTAACATTATCACTTTATTTCCATAGTGTTTCAAAATATTTTGAGTTGGTTTCCAAAACTGAGTAATATTTTACCATAAAAATTTTTTTGTTTCTATTTTTTAATTTTACTGAATATTTAATTTGCAATGTTGAATTTTCACTGTACAACAAAGTGATTCAGTTACACATACATATATATATTCTTTTTCATTTTTTTCTATTATAGTTTATCATAAGATATTAAATATAGTTCTTTGTGCTCTACAGTAGGACCTTGTTGTTTATTCATCCTCTGTGTAATAGTTTGCATCTGCTAATCCCAAACTCCCTCCAAGTCCTTCCCTCCTTTCTTCCTTGCTTGGCAACCACAAGTCTCTATGTTTGTGATTCTGTTTCTGCTTCAGAGATAAGTTCATTTGTGCCACATTTTAGATTCCACACATAACTGATATCGTATATCAGAAAAATCTTAATTTCTGGCTTCTTCTGAAAATCAGAAGTTGGAGCAACATTGCACCCACAATTCCAGATGCTGAAGTAGGTGGAGACAGCACAGAGGTGTCTCTCAGGATTAGACATGAACTTTCCAGCTCCCCCAGCCTAGCCTTCCTCCCCACCCTCCACCACCCCTCAGAGCCTTGCTCTGAGCCCCCCTTCACTCATTTCACCCCCCATTCATAAGGCATTGAACTGGCAACCACAACTCTAGATCACAGTAACTCCTCTAGTGAAACAAATGAATTTTAAAGTTAGCAATTTGCACACAGTAGCATACTTGGGCTTCCCTGGTAGCTCAGTTGGTAAAGAATACGCCTGCAATGCAGGAAACCCTAGTTCCATTCCTGGATCAGGAAGATGCCCTGGGGAAGGGATAGGCTACTCATTCCAGTATTCTTGGGCCTCCCTAGTGGCTCAGATGATAAAGAATCTGCCTGCAATGCGGGAGGCCTGGGTTCAATCCCTGGGTTGGGAAGATCCCCTGGAGGAGGGCATGGCAACCCACTCCAATATTCTTGCCTGGAGAATCCCCAAGGACAGAGGAGCCTGGCGGGCTACACTCCATGGGGTCGCAGAGTCAGACATGACTGAGCTACTAAGCACAGTACAGGATACTTAGACAAATATACCACATTATTTAGAAACCATATTATAGGGAAAAAACCCTTCAGTTTTGGATTTAGGCAGATATTTTCCCTCAGTTTTATTGAGATAAAATTGACATATAACATTGTTTAAGTTTAAAGTATACAATGTGTTGATTTGATTCACATAGATTTTGCAAATTGACTTCCCTTGTATAGTGTCACATAATTACCATTCTGGGGACTAAAATGTCCACTTATTAACCGTCTCCACTTTGAAGACATCTCTTCCAATCTTTGTTCTATGTATTTACATATCTATCTGTCCATCTATTTATCTTTATATATCTAAAATATGAATCTGCCAAAGACACAGTTTTTCACTTTACTATTTTACTTAGGATTAACTTTACACTTAGCTTGCACAAGCCTCTCAGTTTCCTCTATGTATTTACATATCTATCTGTCCATCTATTTATCTTTATATATCTAAAATATGAATCTGCCAAAGACACAGTTTTTCACTTTACTATTTTACTTAGGATTAACTTTACACTTAGCTTGCACAAGCCTCTCAGTTTCCTCTCATTTATCTGTAAATGGGGATAATAAACCCAACTCTGAAGGAATTTTATGAGAATTAAATATGATTCTGTATGTGAAGTCACGAGTGCATCGCAGGTCCTCAGTAGATAACTTTCTATCCCTTTTTCAATACTCCTGGGTCCAGTGACCGACATGGAGGGATAAGGTTTCAAAGTAGTTGAATGGTGTTTTTCTACAAATTTTAAAATTGAAGTTTAAATTCTGATAGGTGGAGTTTCAGGTCACTTGAATTGCAACACTGAAGTCTAATACAAATGACCTAATTTTGTGATAGAATTATTTTTAAAAAGTCTGGCCCAGGCTTCCCTGATAGCTCAGTTGTTAAAGAATCTGCCTGCAATGTGGGAGACCTGGGTTCGATCCCTGGGTTGGGACGATCCTCTGGAGAAGGGAACAGCTACCCACTTTAGTATTCTGGCCTGGAGAATTCTATGGACAGTATAGTCCATGGGGGTCACAAAGAGTCGGACAGGACTGAGTGACTTTCACTTTCACTTTCTTTCCAGTTCTAAACTCTGCAATCTAAACCGCACTGAGACAGGGTAGAGAGGATGCTGCAAGGACTAGAGATGGTGCTGACAGCCTTTGCCACTGTGTCAATAACCACACATTTCTTTACTTTAACCTATGTTTTGCTATGGCCGAAAGAAAAGTTAACTGATGGAGTTTGTTGATTTGTTTTATCCCTTAAATGCCTCGATTGTCTTATACAAAATGAAAATATTGGAGAGCTATATCTGTATCTACCTCTGTACATAATGATAAAGGGGAAAGTTTCCCAATTGCTTTTCTTAAAGTGTGTGGGATACCAGATGAGATATTCCAAATGGAAATTCCCTACGTGAATAATTCATTCATAAATTATTTATTTATTGTTGATGAGTTCTGTGTGTAAGGCACTTGGCAAAATGCTGTAGATGATTTAACATCGAATGACACATGAGCCCTGTCCTCATGGAGATTACATTCAAGCAAAGAGGTATACAGAGAACCATAGTGTGAGAAAAGCAATACAGATCATACACAACAGAGCATACACGACAGATCATACATGAAACAGAAGAGAGGGTTTCCAGTCACAGGGTTAGGAAATATCACAGAAGAGACAGCAATCAAATCAGTGCAAGTTTTGCTGGTTCTCCTTTTGAATACAATGTAGGTTCCTCAGAGAGAAATCAGGAAATGCATACAAGTCATTAAAATAATTGTTACCATATCCCTCCGAGGTAAGTATCATTGACTTTTCATAACATATTTTTTCTATGAAAGTGTTGGTAGCTCAGTCATGTCCCACTCTTTCCAACCCTGTGGGCTGTAGCCTGCCAGGCTCCTCTGTCCATGGGATTTCCCAGGCAAGAATACTGGAGATGGTAGTCATTTTCTCCTCCAGGGGATCTTCTTGACTCAGGGATCAAACCCAGGTCTCCTGTATCATAGGCAGATTCATTACCATCTGAGCCACCAGGAAAGCCTTACAATCATATATTTTTTTTTCAAAATCATAAACATATGAAATACATGCATTAACACTTTCTTCATTTGCTTAAAATTACAGTCTGGTCATTTTCCTTTGCTATTAGGGCTTCCCTGATAGCTCAGTTGGTAAAGAATCCGCCTGCAATGCAGGAGACCCCAGTTCGATTCCTGGGTGGGGTGGGGAAGATCCACTGGAGAAGGGATAGGTCACCTACTCCAGTATTCATGGGCTTCCCTTGTGGCTCAGCTGGTAAAGAATCTGCCTGCAATGCAGGAGACCTGGGTTCAATCCCTGGGTTGGGAAGATCCCCTGGAGAAGGGAAATGCTACCCACTCCAGTATTCTGGCCTGGAAAATTCCATGACCTGTAAAGTCCGTGGGGTCACAAAAGGTCGGACACAACTGAGCGGCTTTCACTTTCACTTTCTTTATATTTCTATAAAATAGTATGCTTACTCTCCTGTAATAAGACATACCTCCAAATTTGTATCCTCCATCTAGCTATAAGAAAACATTAAACAGGATAGGCCATTTGCAGCAACATGGATGGACTTAGAGATTGTCATACTGAGTGAAGTAAGTCAGATGGAGAAAGAGAAATATCATATGGTATCACTTATATGTGGAATCTAAATAACAGGTACAAATGAACTCAGTTACAAAACAGAAGTGGAGTCACAGATGTAGAAAATAAACTTGTGGTTACTATGGGATAGGAGGGGCAGGGATAAATCAGGAGACTAAGACTGATACGCCCACACTACTGTCTAATAAAGAAAACTAAAAAGAGCCTACTGCATAGCGCGGGGGTCTCTACTCAATTCTCTGTAATTGCCTACATGGGAAAAGACTCTTAAAAAAGAGGGGATATACGCATATGTTAGGCATTCAATCACGTCCGACTCTTTCTGACCCCTTGGGCTATAGCCCACCAGGCTCCTCTGTCCATAGAATTCTCCAGGCAAGAATACTGGAGTGGGTTGCCATTCCTTTCTCCAGGGGATCTTCCCAACCCAGAGATTGATTCTGGGTCTTTTACATTGCAGACAGGTTCTTTACCATGTGAGCCACCAGGGAAGCCCATTTCATCACCTTTATTCAGTGAATTCTCATTATTGACATTTATTGTGCCTTTTCTTTTCGCTATTATAAATAATAATGTGATGACCTTCCTTACATAAGAGTCTTGGCTGAAATGAAAGCTATTCCAATAATGAAAATGTGAAGTAGAAGAAAAAATAAATTCATACGTGGAAAGAGTTGGCTTGAGAAAATATGTGAAACAGCAGCAACCTAGGCCTGATTGACATACTACGTGAAGTTGAGTTTATCAGAAGACCGGGGTCCCCTGGGAGACAAGCTCACCATCCAGCCACAATGGTGAGACTGGTTTGTCCTCTGAGCCTGAGGGCTACAGAGTCTGTATTCACTTGAGAGTGGGTAGATCAAAAGTATCCCTCCAGATATTTCTTTTCCACCTGCCTCTCACTAACATCTAGCATGATACTTCTGAATTTTTAGAGTGGTTGCTAGGGAGGTTTAGACATAAAAAAATATTTATGAAAATAGTAATATTATAAAAGGTTTGGTTTCTAAAAGCCAAGATTATTTACTAGGTTTTTGCAAAAAATAGCAATGACTCATTTCGGTCTGGAATGGTGAATAGTGAAATTTTGACCTTTAACGAGCTGAGAACCAGCTGAAAGAAAGGGCCAGAAATAGATCTAATACCATCATTGACTCTGACAGGAAGTTCTGAAAATTTTTCACTTTATACAACCATTGAATATAGATAGATGCAATTACAATAGACAAATGCCTTTACATAGGTACACTGCATAATTTTATTTTTACATTAATTTTATTTTTCTTTTGCCAACACCTTATATTCTAAATCATAAATTTGAAATGTAACCCAGCCTTTGAGACATGAACTCTGGGATAGCTATTTTGAAGTCTATTACTCTAAAAGCTTAGCGTTTAGTTAAAATTCTATGGACCTAGTTTCAAGTCATTGAAATAAATTACCCTGTTATATAAATATTACATAAATCCATTAACTCTTCACTGGCTTACTTGTAAAATACTTATGAATTTCTTAACACTCAACTGGGTTTCCTATTCAATCTTAAGTTCTAAAGAGAATACCATCAACAAGTCTATGAGTACTCAGTGTAGGGTTATGAATAACAATGTCAACCTTAAGACATACAGAATCTCTGTACTTATATTTAACCCACAGTTTCTCACACACATATCTTCCTTTAATGGAGCTGTTTTCACTCTTCAAAAAAAAAAAAAAAGAGAGAGAAAATAACACAGGGCAGCTTAAGAGGAGAACACGTGAGGCATTTCCTAATTCCTGTTTTAATCAGGTTCTCAAGCATTCTCTGTATAGGGCGCTTGAAAATCTGATTAAAACAGAAATTAAGACACACTTCATGTACACTCCTTTTAAGTTTTTCTGTCTTTTATTTATTAATTTTGGAGAGACAATGTTTAAATGTATGATTATCTTTTTACAAATAGATTAGGTGAGTGAGTGTTTCGTTGATTTTGAAGGCCTCTGGGCAAGACAGATGCCACTGAAAATGTTCCAGTGATCAGTAAAGGATGACTTTGTAGGCCCGTTAGCCTCCGTGAACGTGGCCTGAGAAGCACTGTGCCGGGTGTTTTCTGCAATGCTGCCTGCTTGCGCAGAAGCCCACAGGTCAGAGACCCCAGTATGTGATCTGCAGCAGGGCTGCACACTTTGATAAACTTGATCTTGGTGACATAGGGCATGGATGTTCTCAGTGATCTCTGGTGCGCATTAATCACAGCTGAATGTGTCAGGGATCAATTCCCTTGCAGGTTAGATCTAGAGAGAGAGAGATGGAGAGAGAGGCAGTGAGATGCCCCAAGTTAAATTTCAAGGCCCTAAACTGCCCATGTCAAAAAGGAGCAAAACCTTGACTTGAGTACTGATAGAGGAAATATTGTGCCAAATTAAGTTGCACCAATATTTCAGAGGTGTTTAGAACAATCACATCATGGCTCTACAGACATTCAAGTGCAACAGAGAGAGAGCTTGATTGGTGCAGCTTTGTGGAGCACATGTGAACACGTGTGGAAACCAGTCTCACAGGTCAGTCTGCCAACAGGAAATGGCATAGGGATGGTGAAAAAGATACTAGCCTTGGATTCAGAAGAAAGGAGGTTTAATTCCATGCAGTAACATCAACTACTCATGGTACCCTGGGCTTGTATATCACTGCTCCCCACACCCTGCAATGACTGTCAACTCTTTACTGGCTACAGAAAAAGAGCAGATTTGACTAATAGATCTTTATTTTTCTTATTAATAACAAGAACATTTGCCCATGAACATTAGCTACTAGTGACAACATACAGTGTGAGAGCTAGCAAAACCATAGGAAACAGAATAAGAGTGATTCCAGGTGACTCAGTGGTAAAGAATCTACCCGCCAGTGGAGGAGACGTGGGTTCGATTCCTGGGTTGGGAAGATATCCTGGAGGAGAGCTTGGCAACCCACTCCAGTATTCTTGCCTTGGGAATCTCATGGGCAGAGGAGCCTGGTGGGCTATATAGTTCATGGAGTCACAAAGAGTCAGACACAATTTACTGACTAAACAGTAGCAACCAATATTCTTCCTTTTCAATTCTGAATTTTTAAAGAAGGGATCCCATTCCCTTGCTACTCAAAGTATGGCGACCCTGGAAGCATCTTGGAACTGGAATCTCAGAGCCCTCACCAGATTTCCAGAATCAGAATCTGATCTCTGAGTGATTTGAGTACAGAGTGATGTTTGAGAAGCATTGTCCTGGATCATGGCTAGTATGTAAAATTCACAAAAGTCTCACCTTGAGTTATCTTCACATTTGGCACAGTGCCTGGTGCATAGCAGGAAGGCCGCTCAGTGGGAAGAGAGCTGGATGGATTGATGCTTTGGGAAAGGGCCTCTTGCATTCCTGAACTTGCTTTTCATGTGGACGTATGATTCTTCTGGCTCCTCTCTGCCCCATCGCTTACTCCTTCTCAGGAGTAGCATCATGGCATTGGTTAATTCCAAAAGAAAAACTGGGAATGCTTTGTTTAGTTTCTGCCTTCTTCGTTTGGGAATTAGCTGCCCACCAGGAGCATGCATTCTTTGCTTTCCTCCAGCCTGCCTTCCCCTGCTTCCCTCCTGGAGGAAGCTGGCCCTGGTCCAACATTGTGTGTACCTGCAACTGCCTGCCTGAGCCTGCCTAATTCTGGCTTCCCTTAGAAGTCCATCTGATGCTCTACGTAAGCTATATTGTCCACTCTAGCTGTCATCACAAATAAAGATGGTTATTCTTTGCCTTCTTTTACATTGTGTTCAGAAATTGGGTGTGGAGAGGGTGATGCCATTATTTAGATGCCCTCAATCATTCCAACAATTATCAGCAACTCTGAATCTTTTTTTTTTTTAATTTTTACTTGGAGGATGAGTGCTTTACAGTTTTGTGTGGTTTCTGCTGTACAACAATGTGAATCAGTCATAGGTATACACATGTCCCCACCCTTTAGAGCCTCCCTCCCACCCCACCCCATCCCAACCCTCTACACATACAGCTGCTTCCCGCTAGCTATCTATTTACAAATGCACATATGTGCAAATGCTCATATGTGCAAATGCTCAAATGCCCAGTCGCTTCAGACACGTCCAACTCTTTGCAACCCTATGTACTGTAACCTGCCAGGCTCCTCTGTCCATGGGATTTTCCAGGTAAGAATACTGGAGTGGGTTACCATGCCTTCCTCCTGGGGATCATTTTTCATCTGACCTAGGGATGGAACCCACATCTCCTGTGTCTCCAAATGGTAGTGTGTAAATAGCAATGCTACTCTCTCAGTTCATCTCAGCTTCTCCTTCCTCTGCTTGCAACCCTGACTCTTGATTCAGCCAGTCACTAATGATTAATCCTCTTCAGTCCTCGGTAATGTGAGGTGATTGGGTGACATCAGCGGTCCCCATACTTGGGTCAGCTTTAGAATTATCCATGGAGTTGAGAGAACAGTATATAGATTAAAATCTACAAGGGGAGTCACACATCTGCATTTTTGCAAGGGTGATTAAGGGGATACAAGCCTGGAGACTGTCATTGTTCTTGTACTCAACTTGTAGTCCATCTTCCAACATTGTAGGTACCACATAGGTGCTTATGAGAATTGTAGAGTACTTGGCTTTGCCTCAGAAATACTGAATCAGGATCTACATTTTAACAAGTTCTCCATGTTTTTATGTATGTATGCTCAACAGGAAGAAATCTTGCCTAGGACAGTATTATCCCAATAGTCCTTCCCACTCTGCAACCACTGGGATTTTATTTTCATTGCTCTGTCTCTACCTCTTTGCATGTAACAATGTCTTCAATAAATATTTATACAGCAAATTAGTCCATTCTCTGTTCTGCTCCCTGGAATGTGACAATGGCTTAAACATTTGGTTATGATCATATGTGTTTATCCCTTAATAAATAGCAGACAGAAGCATCAGTCTCTCTCTTGGTCACTGAGAGTTAGAACAACCCTGAGTTCAAAATCTTACTCACCTCCAGCTCCCTCCTTCTTTCTGAATTCTGATAATAATTTGATGAGAAAAATCTTCTAGGACATTCCATCCCTCGGCTTATAATTATTTCCCTTCTGATTTTTCTTTTGCCAAATTTGAAGGGCTCCTCTCAGAGTTTTGGTTCTACACCTCGTTCTGGAAGCTTTTAACAGTATTTTAACAGTATTCACTACTCTCTCCTTCTAAAAGTTTTCTTCAATTGGCTTTCATGATATAAGATTTGTTTGCTTTATTTTTGATCACTTCTTCTTTAGCTTTTTTTTTTTCTGACAGTCTCCTTCTTCTCAATCAAGTTTTTAATAAAAACAATCCATTCTTTATAGTATAGCTGAATTATCACCTTCAGAATGAAGATCTGAAGTCTCTACCATCTCTAACTACATTAAGAACAAATCATCATTTAACTTTGGTCTAGTCATTTTATATGTGGTTAGAAAGAGATCAAAATGAAAACATCTCACATTCCACAGCTGAGTTTAGCAGGTCTGGCACAATTTTGCCAACAAAGAAAAATGGTTAATAAATAAATTTTTACATAATAGGGAACAACTTTGTTATACAGGAGGAGGAATTGACCACGGGGGTGGTCTATGGCAGAATATTACACCACAGGGTCTTTAAAGAAACTCCAGATTCCTGCAATTTGTTCCTGCTGCAGGTATTAATTCAGAAGTTCCGAAACGGGAGCAGAGGGCTGATATCTAAAGTGAAAATATCACTCAGGCAATTCAAAAGCACACATGGTGGTAGTTGTTGTTCAGTTGCTGAATTGCATCCGACTGTTTGCAACTCCATGAACTGCAGCTTGCCAAGGTTCCCTGTCGTTCACCATCTCCCAGAGTTTGCTCAAAATCATGATCATTGAGTCAGTAATATCATCCAGCCATCTCGTCCTCTGTCTCCCCCTTCTCCTCCTGCACTCAATCTTTCCCAGTATCAGGGTCTTTTCCAGTGAGTCGGCTCTTTGCATCAGGTGGCCGAAGTACTGGAGCTTCAGTTTTTCAGCACCAACCCTTCCAATGAATATTGAGTTGGTTTCCTTTAGGATTGACGACTGGTTTGATATCCTTGCTGTCCAAGGGACTGTCAAGAGACTTCTCCAGCACCACAGTTCGAAAGTATCAATTTTACGCCACTCAGTCTTCTTTATTAGTTTCTACTGAAATATCTAATTTTATAGACAAGAATGTCCTTTCAGGACAAATTCAAAAATCTAACTAGTGGCCATTATCAAGAAAGCTTTTCTATTTCATTCTGCTAGCTAAGCATTAAGGAACCAAACAGAGTATCTGATATTTTGTTGCGAGGGGGGAAAGAAAAGTCACACATATACAAAGCTGACAAAAATTCTAGTGGCTGAGTCTAACCACTGCCTAATACCACACACATGAGTGACCTTGGCTCTGACTGGAGCTTAAATTCTGATTACAAAGATGGCTTGACTGAAATAGCCATCGTAAACATGTTTCAGTCATTTTGAAGATAATTATAACACTATTTTGTAGTCATTTAACAAGTAGCAGGAATAAAATTAGAATTTCTTTCATGTAAAAAAGAAAAAGAAATACCTGAAAATTTATGACTAGATCTTCATTTGGTTTATTAGCCGTTAGTCCTGAAATATTGCCAAACCATTCCATTATTCACAGTCAGGCTCAGGACATCATAAAAGGTTACCCATGTTGAGGTAACAACAGGCCCTTAATTCTTCTGTCTCCAGTGTCTGCAGTGCCTGGCGAATTTATGGGGCTCAAGCCAGGTGTTCTAATTCATTTCAACAGGTGTTCTCAAATTTCCTTCTACAAATCTATTAGCAAACAGGATTTCTTTGTCATGTCAGTTTGTATACAATAACAAACACTGTTGTTCCTCGTGTCTGAAATGAGACACAACTGCTTGGCTTGTGTAGGACTGGGAAAAGTTTGGCGACATTTGCTGCAGGACAGGCTATGTCTCTTTACTGAAAGACTGGTGGAACATTCTGGTGCTCAGTCAATACTTGTTGACTGTCTTCCCAGCTGTTTATTCAGCAGATCCCTGCTATATTTCATTCTGAGAAATTGTGCCTTATTCTTCTGTTCATGCCAACTTATGCTTATTCCACTTTTCAGCACTTAATTCAGTATTCTGTTGGTCAAACCTATGTCACAACAATACATCCAGGAAGAAAAATCCTTGCTAAGCTTTTAAGCATTTAAATGACTACATTGACCCTAAGTAAGTCCCAATACTTCAGAAGGCTCCTTTTATTTTTTCCAGATTCTGCATCTACATGAAACTTTTGCTATGATTTCCGTTTACCTGGCTTTCAATTCACAATGAAAATGTTTCATGTAGGTTCTGTTTGGGTAGCAGAGTGTTCTGTGTCTAGAGTTAGTAGCAGTTGAGTTTAATAAGCACAAACAAGATAAGTATAAAGTCTCTACAACCAATCTCTTTGACCATCATAACAGCACTACCAAAACTAAAGCCACTTTTTTTTTTTTCCATTTTACAGACGGATAAACCAGGATTATGAGTTTTAGTAACTCTCCCAAGGAGAAACATTTAATAAGTGACTAAACTCTCTGAAACCAACTCTATTTGCTATAAATTCTGTGTAATTAGCAGTTGTTAGAGTATCCTTGCCAGATGTTGCTGAGTGATACACTTCAAAGATCAATAATCTAGGGAATAAGAAGAGTGAGTGATACTTTTTCCATAATTCATTGTCACAGTGTGTTCAGCATATCTCAGGCACCTACTAGGCAACAAATAGGTGGGAGATTCAGGGATGAACAAGAGCTCATCCCTCAGGAAGCCTTTAGTTTAGTTCCATGCTCTTTAATATAGCTGCTAGTCACCTGTGGCTATTTAAATGTGTTGAAAGCAATTAAACTTAAATAAAATTAAAAATTACATTGCTCAGTTAGATTGGACACTTAAGTGTTGAGTAGAGACATGGCTGTCCTACAATATTGGGCAGTGTAAATATAGGTCATTTCCATTATAACAGAAAATTCTATGAGCACTGCTTATTTGGAACTCTATGTAATGAACCATATAAGTAAAACTATGGAAAATGGTTCCATGTTCTCTGATTTGACATGGTTGACAAGAGATATTCACTCTTTACTACACTGATTTTACCATGTTTATTAATTAAACATTCAAAGCCAACACAGTAGTGGAGAAAAACATTGCTGAATATACTGAAAAAAGAGGCAGGCACACACTAGAATTCAGTACAGGCAATTGGTATTGTAATGCAAGCTTTCCTACTAAAATTATGGTGAAACATAAAAATGCACCCATCTGTATATTACAATGTGGGGGCAGTGGGACAGGGCCTGGGGGAGGGGAGTTGGGGCGGGACTGCAATCTTCTTTGTAGAATTTCATCAAAAGATGGTTCATCTCAAAGTATGCTAAATTAAAGCCATTGCTCTCAACTAATCTGAAACAACCATAAAAGGGCTAAACACAGACATGACATATTAACTGCCACAGTTCCTTATTTAGGAAACCAAAGAGCATAAAATCAAATTAAAATTTATCATCTCTACTGCTGCTGTTTCTAGTGCTATGGTTTCTGGAACTTCCTTCTCTAAATTTGACCTTCTACTGCTCTTTCACTGCACGATGGCCAGTTTGTTGGATCAGAGGTTGACTTTTAAAGCATAGTTTGTAACTTAGATTTTATTTATCTCTTTCTTTTTGTCAATTGGTGTACAGAATGATAGAAAATGGTGCTACATGGAACAGGTAGCTCTATTATAATGCGAAGTCATTTAGATTTTATGGCTGTTTCTGCTCCTAATCCTGTGAGGTAGTAGTCAGGTGAAGTGAAATTAGAAAGGTCGGAGACAGGGTATGCTGAGTGGAAATACAAGCACCACTCTCGTCTCTCTTTAATTTTTAAAGCAAACTATTAAACAAAGGCTTGGAAGAGGGGTCTCAACCCTGCATTTGAATGTGTACACATAAACAAAATAACTTTTTATAACGCTCCTAAATGTGCTTGTGACTTCAGCTTCTGCCTGAGTGAGCCTACTTAGAAACCAGGAAGAGACTTTATGTTTATTCCTGTTCAGAATGCTTATTCTTGTCCTCCCCTCTCCATCAGGCTGTCAGGCAGCACGGGTGACTGGTAAACCCGGTCTGTATCACTCGTGTTCAGCAAATAGGTCAGCTCAGGCTTTAACAGCCTGGAGAAAGATCAGAGCAGGGTCACAAAGGGACAATTCACTGAGCTGAGCAGCCCGCTGCTGGGTATTTCTTGGCCAACAAGGTGGGATTTTGTTGTGGCTGCCATTTTGGTTGTAGAAATCTACACTTTCAATCAACATGGGTACCTTTTGTAGGGAATGGACTCCTTGGTTAGATTTTTTTTTCCTCTATTCCCCGCATTTTTACCTCCAGTCACTTCATGCATTCATACACCCTACCTAGCCTTTGAGACGCTGGATTTTCAAATCCTTGATGTCTTATACAGAGATGTATCAGAAAAACAGATTTGCTTACAAATAACAATCTTTCAAGTACACATACTAAACAATTATGTTAAAATCCTAAAAATTGGAAATATTATTTACAAAGTTATTTATAATCATCATGTTTCATGTCAAACATGAAAAACATACAAATTTGTGTGAACTAGGTTCAGGACAGAAATTCCTGAGCTAGTTATGTTTCTATAAGTGGCTGGTTAGGGGACTCTGCTAAATCCATCATTTCCTGTCATTTCCATATCAGGATTTTTAAGGATGTATAGGAAATATTATATTCTCCCTTACTATTGTGTCAAAGAACTATCGCTTCTTTTAAGGTTTTACTATTCCTTCTGCAAATGGTTTCCACTTCTCTCCATTAAGACCTCCTTTTGCTGTGGGCCTCTCATTCCACACTTCTTCAAAGATTATCTCCTCTGCTTCTGCAGCTTCTCGGCTGGCTGCTCTGTCTGCCCTGCAGTCAGGTTCAGCCTGCCCACACATCTCAGTCATCACACACACATTCCCTGGGTAACTCACTGTCTGTCCCTGTGATCGCTTTCTCATGCCTCCAGACGTGTGGACTGGTCCTGACTTTCTCATCTTCATCTCCTCCTAGGGAAGGCTGCTTCTCCTTTCCTGCAGCTCGATATCCATCATTTCCTTAGTTCTCTCTTCTTTCATCCTCCCAGGATTATAGAACAAGCTATTATTTTCAGTCTTAGAAGCAAGTTGTTCATATGACTGAACAGGGTAGGAGAATAAACGCAAAGCATGTGAGTAATGATGCAAACCAGCTACATATGTTCTCTATCTGCAAAGAGCGTGTTTGTTACAATCCAAGCCTCTTTACCAGGAGAAAACTGGAAACTTCTCAGTTCTGTATATCTAATCAACCTACCTACTATTTAACAGGAAAAAGATAAGTGATTAAGAGAAAGACAGAGACCTGGACTCTTCCTGGTGGAGGAGTAGGTGGACGTAGAGTACATATCTCTCCACAGATGTATCAGGAATACACCTTCAACACAGAAGTGCATGCAGAACACCAGCTGACAGCACATAGGAGTAACTGACCAGCAGAAAAGAATATATAGAACCACGCAAAATTCAGTAAGACAAAGGAACTAGGGGGAAAAACAGGAGTGTTTGTAGGAGCAGACCTGCCCTCAGGAGGTGGGGGAACTGAAGCAGGGGTTTGATCCCCACATCAGGGCAATTGTCTGAGTCAGAGGAGAAACTTTTAAGGCTGAGAGTGAAACAGCTGATCTGTGGCAGCCTAAATGGAATGAGAATCAGACAGTCCTTGCCTCAGCCATACATACCCTGGACAGGGACACAGGAAGGCATAGCAGCTGGGAGCTAGAGTTTAGGGATTGTGGAGCTATACCAGGGTGAGGGCTGCTGTTGACTGTGGAGAGATGGATCCTGGGGATGTGAGGGAGGAGACTGTGGTGGGAAATGCCAGTGGAGGAAAGCCAGGCAGCCATGGAAGCAAGGCAATAGTGCTGAGTCACACATAAGGGGTGAACCCCTCACCATAGCCTCTCTCTCCCCACATGTCAGCATCGGCAGCTGAACAATAGAGAGACTGGCCCATCAAAACTCTTTCAAAAATTGCAGAGGAAGGAGCACTTCCAAACTCATTTTATGAGGCCACGATCACCCTGATACCAAAACTAAAGATAATACAAAAAAGGAAAACTTCCGGCCAATATCACTGATGTACATAGATGAAAAAATCCTCAACAAAATTTTAGCAAACAGAATTCAGCAACACATGAAAAAGCTCATACACCATGATCAAGCTGGGTTTATTCCAGGGATGCAAGGATTCTTCAATATAAAAAAGTCAATCAATGTGATACACCACATTAACAAATTGAAAGATAAAAAAGCATATGATAATCTCAATAGATGCAGAAAAAGCCTTTGACAAAATTCAGAACCCATTTATGATTAAAACCCTTAAAAAAATGGACATGGAAGATGCCTACCTCAACATCATAAAGGCCATATATGATAAGCCTACAACAAACTTTATTCTCAATGATGAAAACCTGAAAGCATTCCCCCTAAGATCAGAAACAAGACAAGGGTGTCCATTTTCACCACTATTATTCCACATAGTTCTGGAAGTCCTAGATACAGCAATCAGAGAAGAAAAAGAAATAAAAGGAATCTAGATCAGAAGAGAAGAAGTAAAGTTCTCACTATTTGCATATGGCATGATACTGTACATAGATACCCTAAAGATAGTATCAGAAAGTTACTAGAGCTAATCAGTGAATTTAGCAAAATTGCAGGATACAAAATCAATACACAGAAATCATTTACATTTCTATATACTAACAGTGAAGAGCCAGAAAGAGAAATTAAGGAATCAATCCCATTCATCACTGCAACAAAAAGAATTAAATATCTAGGAATAAACTTAACTAAGGAGACAAAAGAACTGTATACAGGAAATTATAAGACACTAATGAAAGAAATCAAAGAAGACATAAACAGATGGAGAGATATTCCATGTTCTTTGGTAGGAAAAATCAATATTGTGAAAATGACTATACTACCAAATGAATCTACAGATTCAATGTGATCCCTATCAAATTACCAATGGCATTTTTCAGAGAACTAGTACAAAAAAATTCACATTTCATATGGAAACACAAAAGACCTTGAATAGCCAAAGCAGTCTTGAGAAAGAAGAATGGAGCTGAAGGAATCAATCTTCCTGACTTCAGACTGTACTACAAAGCTACAGTGATCAAGACAGTATGGTACTGGCACAAAAACAGAAATATAGACCAATGGAACAAGATAGAAAGCCCAGAAATAAACCCATGCACCTATGGGTACCATATTTTTGACAAAGGAGGCAAGAATATACAATGGGGCAAAGACAGTTCAGTTCAGTTCAGTTCAGTCACTCAGTCGTGTCCGACTCTTTGCGACCCCATGAATTGCAGCATGTCAGGCCTCCCTGTCCATCACCAACTCCCGGAGTCTACCCAAACCCATGTCCATTGAGTCAGTGTGCCATCCAACCATCTCATCCTCTGTCGTCCCCTTCTCCTCCTGCCCCCAATCCTTCCCAGCATTAGGGTCTTTTCCAATGAGTCAACTCTTCGCATGAGGTGGCCAAAGTATTTGAGTTTCAGCTTCAACATCAGTCCTTCCAATGAATACCCAGGACTGATCTCCTTTAGGATGGACTGGTTAGATCTTCTTGCAGTCCAAGGGACTCTCAAGAGTATTCTCCAACATCACAATTCAAAAGCATCAATTCTTCAGCACTCAGCTTTCTTCACTGTCCAACTCTCACATCCATATGGGGCAAAGACAGCCTCTTCAATAAATGATACTGGGAAAACTGGACAACTATATATAAAAGAATGAAATTAGAACACTTCCTAACACCATGCACAAGGATAAACTCAAAACAGATTAAAAGCCTAAATGTAAGGCCAATGTAAGGAAAGGCTAAATGTAAGGAAAACATAGGCAGAACACTCGATGACATAAATCAAAGCAAGATCCTCTGTGACTCACCTCCTAGAGTAATGGAAATAAAAACAAAAGTATACAAGCAGGACCTGATTAAACTTACAAGCTTTTGCACAGCAAAGGAAACTTATTATAAGCAAGGTGAAAAGACAACCCTCAGAATGGGAGAAAATAATAGCAAATGAAACAACTGACAAAGGGTTAATTTCCAAAGTATACAAGCAGGTCATATAACTCAATGCCAGAAAAACAAACAACCCAATCAAAAAGTGGGAAAAAGACCTAAACAGACATTTCTCCAAAGAAGACGTACAGATGGCTAACAAACACATGAAAAGATAGTCAACATCGCTTTTTATTAGAGAAATGCAATCAAAACTACAATGAGATATCACCTCACATGGGTCAGAATGGCCATTATCAAGATCACCTTATCTATGGACATCTTATCTTCGACAAAGAGGAAAGAATATACAATGGAGAAAAGACAATTTTTTTAACAAGTGGTGCTGGGAAAACTGGTCAACCACTTGTAAAAGAATGAAACTAGAACACTTTCTAGCACCATACACAAAAATAAACTCAGAATGGATTAAAGATCTAAATGTAAGACCAGAAAGTATAAAACTCCTAGAGGAAAAAATAGGCAAAACACTCTCCGACATAAATCACAGCAGGATCCTCTATGACCCACCTCCCAGAATATTGGAAATAAAAGCAAAAATAAACAAATGGGACCTAATTAAAATTAAAAGCTTTTGCACAACAAAGGAAACTATAAGCAAGGTGAAAAGACAGCCTTCCGAATGGGAGAAAATAATAGCAAACGAAGCAACGGGCAAACAATTAATCTCAAAAATATACAAGCAACTCCTGCAGCTGAATTCCAGAAAAATAAATGACCCAATCAAAAAATGGGCCAAAGAACTAAACAGACATTTCTCCAAAGAAGACATACAGATAGCTAACAAACACATGAAAAGATGCTCAACATAACTCATTATCAGAGAAATGCAAATCAAAACCACAATGAGGCACCATTTCACGCCAGTCAGAATGGCTGCTATCCAAAAGTCTACAAGCAATAAATGCTGGAGAGGGTGTGGAGAAAAGGGAACCCTCTTACACTGTTGGTGGGAATGCAAACTAGTACAGCCACTATGGAGAACAGTGTGGAGATTTCTTAAAAAACTGGGAATAGAACTGCCATATGACCCAGCAATCCCACTGCTGGGCATACACACCTGAGGAAACCAGAATTGAAAGAGACACGTGTACCCCAATGTTCATTGCAGCACTGTTTATAATAGCAAGGACATGGAAGCAACCTAGGTGTCCATCGGCAGATGAAGGGATAAGAAAGCTGTGGTACATTTACACAATGGAATATTACTCAGCCATTAAAAAGAATACATTTGAATCAGTTCTGTTGAGATGGATGAAACTGGAGCCCATCATACAGAGTGAAGTAAGCCAGAAAGAAAAACACCAATACAGTATACTAATGCATATATATGGAATTTGAAAGATGGTAATGATAACCCTATATGTGAGACAGAATAAGAGACACAGATGCATAGAACAGTCTTATGGACTCTGAGGGAGAAGGTGAGGGTGGGACGATCTGAGAGAATAGCATTGAAACATATATATTATCATATGTGAAACAGAACACCAGTCCAGGTTCAATGCATGAGACAAGTACTCAGAGCTGGTACACTGGGATGACCCAGAGGGATGGGATGGAGAGGGAGGTGGGAGGGGGCTCAGGATGGGGAACACATGTAAACCCATGGCTGATTCATGTCAATGTATGGCAAAAACCACTGCAATATTGTAAAGTAATTAGCCCCCAACTAAAATAAATAAATTAATAAAAAAATAATAAAATAAAAAGAGAAGGACAAAGCTTCTCTTGATACTTATCATAAACAGTATATACTCCCTAGTTCTTTCCTGCTACAATGCTCAAATTTTATAATAGGTAACCCACTTGCCCAAAATCATAATCATTTAATCAGCTGAGATATTTTTACATCTTTTGACTATTTCTTTTTCTTTCTTTTGCATTGAGATTAAATTGTCTCATGCTATGCAGTTATATTCTCCACTTTTTTTTTTCCTTTTTGCTATAGTGAAACACAAAACTATATTAGTCTTAAGAGAATTGTGCTTACAATTCTGAGAATAGGTAAACACCTCGGTCCAAACAACTAACAGGAAGGCAGGAGAGCCCCTTCCTGTTAAGGGGACAATTGGATTAAAGATTTGCTGAGCATGGCCCTGCCCACCTGAGTAAGACCCTGTTTCCCCACAGCCAGTACTTCCCATCAGGAGGCTTGCACAAGCCTCTTATTCTCATCCATCAGGGGGCAGACATAAGAAGCAAAAACTATAATCCAAAGGCCTCCAGAATGAAAATCACAGTCACAGAAAGCTAACCAAGATGGTCACGTGTATCACAACCTTGTGTAACTCAGTGAACCCATGAACCATGCCATGCAGGGCCACCCAAGACAGATGGGTCATAGTAGAGAGTTGGTCCACTGGAGAAGGGAATGGCAAACCACTCCAGTATTCTTGCCTTGAGAACCCCATGAACAGTATGAAAAGGCAAAAAGATATGACACTGGAAGGTGACCCCCCTGTCCCAGGTCAGAAGGGGGTATGCTACTGGGGAAGAGCAAAGAAACAGCTCCAGGGAGAATGAGCAGGCTGGGCCAAATCAGAAGTGATGCCCAGGTGGGGATGTCTCTGGTGGTGAAAGCAAAGTCCAGTGCTGTAAGAACAATACTGCAGTGGAACCTGGAATAGACCTAAATCAAATCCCTTGTGATTATACAGTGGAGGTGATGAATGGATTCAAGGAATTGATCAGATAGACAGAGTTCTTGAAGAACTGTGGACAGATGTTTGTAACATTGTGCAGAAGGCAGTGATCAAAACCATCCCCAAGAAGAAGAAATGCAAGAAGGCAAGGTGGTTGTCTGAGGAGGTCTTACAAATAGCTAAGAAAAGAAGAGAAGCAAAAGGCAAAGGAGAAAGGGAAAGACATGCCCAACTGAATGCAGAGTTCCAGAGAATAGCAAGAAGAGATAAGAAAGCCTTCTTAAGTGAACAATGCAAAGAAATAGAGGAAAACAATAGAATAGGAAAGACTAGAGATCTCTTTAAGAAAATTAGAGATACGCAGGGACATTTCATGCAAAAATGGGCACAATGAAGGACAGCAACGACAATAACCTAGCAGAAGCAGCAGAGATTAAGAAGAACTGGCAAGAACACACAGAAGAACTATACAAAAAAGGCCTCAGACTCAGATAGCCATGGTGGTGTGGTTCCTCACCTAGAGCCAGACATCCTGGAGTGTGAAGTCAAGTGAGCCTTAGGAAGCATTACTACGAACAAAGCTAGAAGAGATGAAGGAATTCCAGTTGAGCTATTTCAAATCCTAAAAGATGATACTGTTAAAGTGCTGCACTTAAATGCCAGCAAATTTGGAAAACTCAGCAGTGGCCACAGGACTGGAAATGGTCAGTTTTCATTCCAATTCCAAAGAAGGGCAATGCCAAACAATGTTCAAACTACCACACAATTGACCTCATTTCACATCTAGCAAGGTAACAATTAAAATCCTTCAAGCTAGGCCTCAACAATATGTGAATCAAGAACAGATGTTCAAGCTGGATTTAGAAAAGGCAGAGGAACCAGAGGTTAAACTGCCAACATCCATCGGATTGTAGAAAAAGCAAGGGAATTCCAGAAAAACATCTACTTCTGCTTCATTGACCATTCTAAAGACTTTGACTGTGTGAGTCACAACAAACTGGAAAATTCTTAAAGAGATGGAAATACCAGATCTCCTTACCTGTCTCCTGAAAAACCTGTACGCAGGTCAAGAAGCAGCAGTTAGAATTAGACTTGGAACAACTGACTGGCTCAAAATTGGGAAAGGAGCACAACATGCCTGTATATTATCACCTTGTTTATTTAACTTCTATGCAGAGTACGTCATGCAAGATGCCAGACTGGATAAACTCAAGCTCGAATCAAGATTGCCAGGAGAAATAGCAACAGCCTCAGGTATACAGATGATACCACTCTAATGACAGAAAGCAAAGAACTACAGAGCTTCTTGATGAGGGTGAAAGAAGAGTGAAAAAGCTGAATTTAAACTTAACATTCAAAAACTAAGATCATGGCATTGAGTCCCATCATTTCATGGCAAATAGATGGGGGAAAAGTGGAAACAGGAGCAGATTTTACTTTCTTGGGCTCTAAAATCACTGTGGATGACAACTGCAGCCACAAAATTAAAAGACGCTTGCTCTTTGTAAGGAAAGCTATGACAAACCTAGACAGAATATTAAAAAGCAGAGATGTCACTTTACTGACAAAGGTCTGTATAGTCAAAGCAAAGTTTTTTCCAGTAGGCATGTACATATGTAGGAGTTGGACCATAAAGAAGGCTGAGTGCAGAAGAATTGATGCTTTTGAACTGTGGTGTTGGAGAAGACTCTTGAGAGTCCCTTGGACTTCAAGGAGATCCAACCAGTCCATCCTAAAGGAGATCAGTCCTGGTTGTTCATTGGAAGGACTGATGTTGAAGCTGAAGCTGCAAAACTTTGGCCACCTGATATGAAGAGCCAACTCATTGGAAAAGACCCTGATGCTGGGAAAGATTGAGGGCAGCAGGAGAAGGGGGCAGCAGAGGATAAGATGGCTGAATGGCATCACTGACTCAGTGGACATGAGTTTGAGCAAACTTCAGGAGATAGTGAAGGACAGGGAAGCCTGATATGCTGCAGTCCCTGGGGTCACAAACAGTTGGACACGAACTGGCGACTGAACACACACTAGCTAAAATTTATGAATCTTGAATTCATGAATTAGAACATGTTTGTGCTCATGTTCTAGCCTTATTGTTTAGTTTTTATTTAATTTTAATAGATTATTAATTTAATTGGTCATTACTGTCTAAACTCAGGTTTAGTTATAATTTCAACATAGTGACCCGAAAAGAGAAAAGGAAATTGTTGTGTGATCCCAGGCAGCAGCATTTAAACATCACCATTCCCCCAGAAAGCCATTCTGTTTTATATGACTTTATCCTTCTGATGTCACTGTGTCTTTCCCATGGGGTGGCTCAGCCTTCCGTGTGGGCTTCCTTCATGTGTGTGCTGAGTACTCAGCTGCAGTGTGAGCACCTGAACAGCAGGTGGTGACGTTTGTAATACACTTTAGCCGGTCATCTTGGCTTAAGCAGGTAGGTTTAAGAAATTTAGGAACATTCTGTTACCCTACTGTGCCTTTAAAAAGATAGCAAAACAAAATGTATAACTTTATAATGTATTTGTGGTATCAATCAAGTATCAATCAAAAATACCTACTCACTTAGAACACCATGTTCTAGACCAACAGTATTTATTGTAAGTGAAAATGTTAGTGACTCAGTCATATCAGACTCTTTGTGACCCCATGGACTGTAGCCCGCCAGGCTCCCCTGTCCATGGAATTCTCCAGGCAAGGATACTTGAGTGGGTTGCCATTCCCTTCTCCAGGCAATCTTCTTGACCCAGGAATTGAACCCGGGTCTCCTGCATTTCAGGCAGATTCTTTACTGTTGGAGCCACCATATTTATTATTCTCCCAGTTTTATCAGTGATGTCCCTGCGCTTTCTCTTGTGACTAACATCATCTTCTTGCATCTCCACTTTTGCCTTAATTTAGATGTCTGCATTTCTCTGTGTCTCTGCATGCTTCTTGGAGGTCTTCCATGTAAGTACATGAGCATCACTGCTAGAACTGCTTTAAATGCTTGTGCTTCACTTTACTCTGCTGTGCAGATATTGCATTTTTCACAAACTGAAGGCTTGTGGTGACCCTGACCGGGCAAGCCCCTCAGTGTCCTTTACTAACAGCATTTGCTCACTTGGTGCCTCTGTGTCACGTTTTGGTAATACTTGCACTTTCTCAAACTTTTCCATTATTATTTGTTAGGGTGACCTGTGATCAGTGATTTTGATAAGGCTGTTGTGATTGTTTTGAGGTGCCAGGAACAGTACCCATGTAAGACAGTGAGCTCAAGCAATAAATGCATGTGTTCTGACTGCTTCACTGGCTGGCCATTTCCCTGTCTATTTCCCTGTCTCTCCCTCACCCTGGCCTCCCTATTCCCTAAGACACAGAAATATTGAAATTAGGCCAATTAATAAACCTACAATGGCCTCTAAGTGCACAAGTGAAAGGAAGAGTCTAGTTTTAAATTAATGCTAGAAATGCTCACGCTTAGTGAGGAAAGCCTGTCAAAAGCTGAGATAGCTCTGAATTCAAAGGAAAAGTTCTGGGAAGGGATTCAAAGTGCTACTGTAGTGAGCACACAAATGGCATAGCCTTCTTGCTGATATGAAGAAAGTTTTAGTGTCTGGATAGATGATCAAACAGCTTCAACACTTTCTTAAGCCAAAACCCAATCTAGAGCAAGGCCCTAGCTCCCCTGAATTACATGAAGGCTGAGAGAGGTGTGGAAGCTGCAGAAGAAAGTCTGAGGCTTGCAGAGTCGCGACATTTAATACATAACAGTACAAGGTAAAGCAGCAAGTGTTGATGTAGAAGCTGCAGAAAGCTATCCAGAAGATTTAACTAAGATAATGAATGAAGGTGGCTACACTAAAAAATAAATTTCCAATGTAGATGAAACAGACTTACATTGGAATAAGATGCCATCTAGTACTGTCATAGCTAGAGAGGAGAAGTCAATGCCTGACATTAAAGCTTCAAAGGACAGGCTAACTTTCTTGTTAGGGGCTAATGAAGCCAGTGACTTGAAGTTGAACCCAAAGTTTATTTACCATTCTGAAAAGTGTAGCATCCTTAAGAATTAAATCTACTCCCTCTGTGCACTATGAATAGAATAACACAGTCTAAATGATAGCGCATCAGTTTGTAATATGGTTTACTTTTTTTAAGCCCACTTTTGTGACCCATTACTCAAAATAAAGACATCCCTTTCAAAACATTACTGTTCATTGACAGTGCACCTGCTCATTCAAAGTGTTTGATGGAGATGTACAATGAGATTAATATTTTAATACCTGCTAACGTAATTTCAACTTTCCAGTCTTAAAGAGGAGAGTGAAAAAGTTGACCTAAAACTCAACATTCAAAAAACTAAGATCATGGCATCTGGTCCCATCACTTCATGGCAAATAGATGGGGAAACAATGGAAACAGGCACAGACTTTATTTTGGGGGGCTCCAAAATCACTGCAAATGGGGACTGCAGCCATGAAATTAAAAGACACTCTTTAGAAGAAAAGCTATGACTAAACTAGACAGCATATTAAAAAGCAGAGACATTACTTTGTCAACAAAGGTCCACCTAGTCAAAGGTATGGTTTTTCCAGTAGCCATGTATGGATGTGAGACTTGGACTGTGAAGAAAGCTGAGTGCCAAAGAATTGATGCTTTTGAACTGTGGTGTTGGAGAAGACTCTTGAGAGTCCCTTGGACTGCAAGGAGATCCAACCAGTGAAACCTAAAGGAAATCAGTCCTGATTATTCATTGGAAGGACTGATGCTGAAGTTGAAAGTCCAATATTTTGGCCACCTGATGCTAAGAGCTGACTCATTTGAAGAGACCCTAATGCTGGGAAAGATTGAAGGTGGGAGAAGAAGGGGACGACAGAGGATGAGATGGTTGAATGGCATCACCGACTCAATGGACATGAGTTTGGATGGACTCCGGGAGCTGGTGATGGACAGGGAGGCCTGGCATGCTGCAGTCAATGGGGTCTCAAAGAGTCTGACATGACTGAGCAATCGAACTGAGTCTTATTATTTAAGAAATATTTTTAACAAGGCTTACAGCTGTCATAGATAGTGATTTCTCTGATGGATCTGGGTATGATCAATTGAACCCTTCTGGAAAGGATTCACCATTCTGGATGCTATGAAGAACATTTGTGATTCCTGGGAGGAGGTCAAAATATCAACATTAACAGGAGGTTGGAAGAAGTTGATTCTAACCCTCATGGATGACTTCCTGGGGTTCAAGACTTCAGTGGAGAAAGTAACTGCAGATACGGTAGAAATAGCCACAGAACTTGAATTAGAAGAGGAGCCTGAAGGTATGACTGAATTGCTGCAATCTTATGATAAAGGAAGTCCCATGGATGGAGGAGCCTGGTAGGCTACAGTCCATGGGGTCGCAAAGAATCGGACATAACTGAGCAACTTCACTTCACTTATGATAAAACTTAAACAGGTGAGGAATTGCTTCTTATGAATCAGCAAATAAAGTGGTTTTTTGAGATGGAATATACTCCTGGTGAAGATGATATAAATACTGTTGAAATGACAATAAAGGATTGAGAGTATTATGTAAACTGAGTTGATAAAGCAGTGACTGGGTTTGAGAGCATCTATCTCAATTTTGAAAGGAGTTTGACTGTAGGTAAAATCCTATCAAATAGCATTACATGTTGCAGAGAAATCATTCATCAAAGGGAAAGTCAAAGAATGTGGCAAACTGCACTGTTGTCTTATTTTAAAAATTTTGCCATGGCCACCCCAACCTTCAGCAACCACCAACCCAACCAGTGAGTGTGCACCAGGGATCAAACTGAGTCTCTTGCATCTACCTGCATTGGCAGGTGGATTCTTTGCCACTGCACCACCTGGGAAGCCCCCAAAGCCTACAGGACCCAGTATTCTCAGGTGGTCTCTTGTCCAGGTACCGACCTCCCATCCAGGCACAACCCCTCTTAGCGTCCAAGATCAGGCATGATTGGGTGCTGTCAGTTTCTGACCCAGGGATCCAACCAGTGTCTCTGAGTCTCCCGCACTGCAGGCAAATTCTTTACCACTGAGCTTCTGGGGAAGCCCATGATCGATAATAGCTGTCAACATTGAGGTAAGACCCTCACCAGCAAAAAGTTTATGATTCACTGAAGGCTCAGATGATGGTTGGTTAGCATTTTTAGAAGTATATTTTATTTAACATACATACATTGTTTTCTTAGACATAATGCCATTGCCCACTTAAGACTATAGCATAACAACATAGTGTAAACATAACTTTTTTTATGTACTGGGAAACCAAAAAATTTGTGTGACTCACTTTATTGCAATATTTGTTCAATTGTGGTGGTCTGGAACAGAACCCACAGTGTATCTCTGAAGTAGATCTGTGATAGAATTGAGCTATTTTCTGCCACTTCTTGAGTTAGTGCATTTTTCTTTCTTACAACTCTGCCTTCTCCCCCTACATTAATTTCGCAGCCAACATTTAATTAAATGGAGTCAGACTGATTATAAAACAATCATTACTTTCCTTTTCTACGCTTGAACATTCCAATCAGCAGTAGCCTTTGAGTGAGATTCCCCACTGATTACAGCAAGCCTGGGCAGCTGAATGGCCTTATTGAGAACACAATGGAATAATTGTTTAATAAGCCTTACCACTGGGCAGTCAAAAGCTGTCAGTCAACTTGGCTTTTATAGACAATATTAAAATCTACTTCTCTTAAATTCCCTAAACATGAACCCATATGAATGACCGATTTTAAATAACGCTGTCTCCAAGAGGCCAGGCTGTGGGAGGGACATCAGGTTTTCCCAGCCGCACACATGCAGAAAACAGGCAGTGGTGAACACAGAGTGGTAGAAGAGGGTGACTGTAAATTCATGCCCTCTACCAGGTACTTAATGACAGTGACGATGACTCACAGCACCTGGAATATAAAGGTGAAGTTATAGCAAACAAACATTGGCAGTGACAGCTGAAGATACACACCAGCTTGTGTCTTTGCACAGTTAAATGGACACAAAAGATGCACAGAGAGAAACACCAATGGATTAATAAAGTAAAATCAGTTTTAAAGTGTTGTAGGCCTCTCTCTCTTCCCCTCTCTCTATCTCTGCCTCTCTACCCCATGGTTGTCAGAAGAAGAATAACCTCAGATATTCAGTTTAGAGTATTGTGCATTCTTAGTACTGAGGGGGATATCCATATTTGTTTTGGCTGACATTCAGTAGTTAATTAATTTTCAACAATCTGGCAAGGTCATGAACAGAAACCTTTCCTTGACTTGCCCTCTGAGACTTTCTAAGAAGCCTTTCTGAAAACCTTTGAACAAATTTACAACTGTTTTCAACTGCAAGATTTTGGTGCTGATTGCTTTCTTTTTTCCTAGTTATTTGCATTGATCTGAGCTAGCAGTTGTATCTGGTTTATGTCACTGAATATGATAATAATAATGACTTGTGTAATTGAATGCCATAATAATGATGAACGCTGACATTTCTTGTTGGTTCCTAGGTGCTAAACATGGATTCTCAGTACTTGATGCAATTTATCCATTTAATCTTTACCAAAGACCCTGTCTTTATATCTCTATTTTTACAGTTGAAAAACTGACAGTAAGATGGTTAAGTAGTAGATTAAATAGTGTGTGTCAACATTTTATATTTCTCTTAAATTCGATGAAACAGCATCAAGATGGAGAGTTTAAGCTCTGACTGATTTATGTCATCCAAAGAGAACACATGCTTTATTTGGGAAGAAAAGTACAGAAGCTCGGTTCCCTGGAGAGGCCGCTTTCACATAAAAAGACACTGTGACCCCCAGCATGCAGAAGATAGTGCTAAGCCTCTAAAATTTAGAGACATGGCTTTGACATTTTTTACAAGTACAGAAAATGACTAAAAATTAAAACATTTTCTATCATGCCCCAATATTCATACACACACACACATTTATGAAAATACTCTCATACATAATACTTACTCTTCCTATTTGTAATAAAATCTGATATTTCTTGTTTATTCTATTTGCTAAGTGCTGATAGGGAATCATAAATTAATTCCATAAACCACCAATGGGTTATAACCTGCATTTTGAGGAGTAAGCTGGTTTGTATAGCAAATGGGAAACTAACATCAAGATGCAAATAGATGTAAAAAGTTATCAATACGCTTCAGCACATTCTGTTTAATGTCATCTCCTACATGTGATTAATGAACGATAAAGAATGAAGGAAATTCCCTATCACGGTATTTCTTGGCTACACTTCTGAGTTGGTTGTGAATTTCCCTGTGGAAACGTAGAAATGTTATCATGCAGTACACAGCTACAAATGCCTGGCTGCTGGTAGCTGAAGACAGAAAGAATCTAAATATCAGAATGGTATGAGAGAAAGGAGAATTTAAAAAAAAAAAAGAGAGAAGTGGGTTAAGGAAAAGAACATTGAGAGTCACGTGGGACTTTCGAACTTTGACCTGCAGAGGCTCTGCCCATGTGATGGGTGGGGAGAAGGGAGAAGGCAGGGCTGTCCCAGGAGAGAGGAAGTGTGGGCAGCTGAGCTGGATTATCCAGACAGGTGCAGCTCATTTAGGATTGACTCTGATGAGTCTCCAGACCCAGAATCCAATGGATCTACTGATGTATCCCAGTAGACAGAGACTGCAGACAGCCAAGATATTCAGTCCTTAGCAAGACAATAGAACTGTGGACTGAGGTAGTGGTCCTCAAACTAGTATACGTAGGAATTACCTGGGTAAACCTGTGTAAGTTTAGGTTCCTAAAGTCTGATTATGTAGAGACTGGGGATTCCTTGCATTGTTGAAAGGATGTAGTCATGCCTTGAGAGATGCTGCTTTAGTTTTCAGATCACGTTCTAAAGGCAGGTAGGAAAATGATGAGAGTGGACATATGATCAAGATTGGGCAAATTCTGTAAGTTTTTGAAATGGCTAAGTTTCAGTGGGACTGCTTTTTGCTCCAGGCTCACCAGGCAGTTGGATGGCAGGTCTTGAGCAGCAAACCTGACCCTGGATAATGATGCTTCTAACTCTCAGAATACCCTGCCTGCTGTGGAGGTAGAACTGGAGGAGATAGAGAATGTTTCAACAGAACCCACTAGTTGGTTAGAGATTTAAAGTGGTTTTCATGAATTAATATTGCATCAGCTAAGCATGAAGGTGTAGAGAACAATAATATAGTTAGAAAGGATCTTTGTGGCTGGATGAATTTCTCAGGAGGGTCATAATCTAAATGACCCCATATAGTCTACCTTGGTTTTCTTGGCATTGCTGAAAAAAGAAGAAAAAAAAAAAAAAAAACACTTTATCTGCTTTGTTGTTGTGAAGGAAGGGTCCGAAGTTCATATCCAGTCTTGGGAAAGTTCACCCCACCTGACCTGGAATACTTGAAGTTCATATGACTACAACATACGTAAAGAACAATTTGGAAATCCTGCAGGTCATTTGAGCATATTATGGGAGCTAATATTTTCTTTCATCTTTTCAAGTTCTTCTCTGCATGACCAAACAAGTGATCTGGGTGTGATGTTGATGATTATTTCTGGAGTTCAGAGCCAAGACAGAGAGACATGTAATATTGCAACCTGACTTTCTTCTCTGCTTCTAAAAGAATGAGAGAGAGGTGCCAATTTCACTAAGTTTTAGCCCAAGGAGTCTTGCAAAACAACACATTACAGATGTCTGCCTTTTAAAAAAGAGCATCGCTTGTAGAATATGCTTTCAAGTTAATGTCAGTAGTTTCATAAATTTAGGAAAACTAAGCTTATTTTCTCTGAAGCCTTATGGAAATTTGAAATTGAAAATGTTTAGAAGATAATATTTTTAGGTCATCAGAGGATTTGTTCTAAACATTTCTCAAGGAAAAAAGACTATCCATTGTTGAATATCTTTATTATCTATATATCTTTGCTTTGGTTGAAATTTGTCAGATATCTTCATCACAAGATTCTCCATACCTCTATTCTAGGAATAAGTAAATTTTATATGTGGATGACAAAGTGTCTTGTTATTAATACTACTTTTATGAGTAAATTAAGCTATGTCAAGTTATCAATCCACAATGCAATTCTACTTTTTCCCCTTTCCTCTCAGTTTAAAATTGAACTTGGCACATTAATAGAAAACAGCAGCCTTAAAAAGCTTTTCATAAGCCTTGAATCAACACGCTGCTTTCTCCAAGCTGAGGGTGGTGAGTGTGGCTGGCATTAAATCAACATATTGCAAGTTCTTTTTCCAAAACACAAACCTAGTATGGAAAGCTGTGGCTAACACTGCATGACTCTCCTCTGCTGAGGAGCCTCAGACCATAGTCACGGGGAGCCTTCTGCAGCAGTTTATGAGTCTCTATGTCACAGAACCTTTAGACTTTCATCTGTGATTGCCACAACATTATTTCTATCAGTTACAGACAGGGGCCCTTCAAACACACAAGCAAAATGAGTTGCAGCATTTTTGCCCAGACAACTGGGGACAGAACATCTACACCACTTTTGATTCCCACTGACTCAAATCAGAATATATATTGGCAACCTGTCTCAGTCTTAAGGTCTCAATACCAGGCCATCAACCAACCCCAACCTACTACTCATTATGAAGAGTAAGCTGGGGAGGGAATTATGTAACACTGAAAATAAAGCCTATTTTTAAACTGTTTAAACACGTATTTGCATGAGAGATTCTTGACCCAGAAGGTTATTCACTCTGTTGTAGGCTCATTCCTTTGAGGGAGAGATAAGCATCATTAAGCAGGATCTGTAAAGACATGTTTAGAATTCTATCTCAAATTTGTCAGGATGAGTCTTTCCCCAATTTCATCTAGTTATTCTTCTGTTCTGGAATGTTTCATCAGTTCTGAGGGAGCTTACCTGCTTTGTCCACTTGCTGCCAGGAAATTGCATATGAAATTGAAAATATTGTTCCAAAGACACCATGTGAAAAAAAAAAAAAAGAGCATCCTCGGTTCAATATATTAGTGTGCTCAGTTAATAAACTGTAGGTCATGTCCTTTTCATTAATATTTCTAAAGAGCATGGAAGAAAGTGTTGTGATTTATACAATTGCATTGATGGAAAATTGCAGAGCTGAGTAGATTTGAGACTTTTAGAGTTGGAAATATATGTTAGAAATCTCTGGGGCAGCTTTAAGTCTTAATTTATTATTTGTATGACCTTGGGGAGTCACATAACCTCTCTAAGTTAAATTTTTCTCTTCCATCATGGGCAATTTATAATAAGTTTCATCAACCTCATAGAATTATAATGAATAACCCATGATATAATGCTTCTAAAACATTTAGAAGCAGCAAAGTTCTATAATCACTGCAAGGGTCAAACATCTCCTTTTAGGCTTGGGGGAAAAAAAAAATGAAGCCTAGAAAATTTGGCGCCAGGACTGGGGCTAATAGCTGAAGGTCTTAATGAAGCTGATGTAACAGTCCAATTTGTGTTTCCAAATGTACACTTTGAAGTGATTACAAGGGATTGGATCTTTCATTAACAATTAATTCACTGAATATGTTATTATATGTCATCAACAAGAAAGAGAATGCAGTTCCGTGGCTGTTTTCTGAGGGGATGGCCAACCTTGAATGACAGGCAGGTCTGCAGAACTGTGAGATGGGTTTTAAGAATTTGTAGCTGCTCTTTGAGCAATATGACAAGAGATTCCCAATTTTCATTCATCTGAGAATGGGCTACCCAACCAGTTCTTGCAGAAGGAGTCTATAGATCCCTGGAAGTTCTCTGTGACAACAGGACTTGTTGATAACCAGACAGAGGAAGAGAATTACTCAGTATTTCACCTGAAGAGAGTCAGGGAAGAAGGCTTAGACAGCTTAGAGAATTCCAGGTAGTAGTTTTAATGTTTGGTGGGTATATATAAAGAATTCTACCTACCAAAGTAAGAGCTGCCAGGAAAAGACCGTGTGGTATTTGCAAAGTAATCAAGCATTTCATAACCTCAATTTCTTTAACTGCAAAGTAAGGAAAATAATTTTCCTACCTGCCTCCCAGGGTTTCTGAGAATCAAATGAAATAATAGTTTTGAAAGTGCTTTAGGCTCTATAAAGTGCTATAAATTTAAGGAGAGTTTTATACTAAAGTGAGTTTTATATTAAAGTGCCTCTGACTTAAGGAAATTCCACCCTTCTGTTTAATGTTTTATTTTGTGTTAACTATAGCAAACATATTTCTGTTGAGATAGTTTCTTTTAATTTCCTCTCTGAACATCCTGAATAACTTCCCTACTTTTCTTAAAATAACTTTCAATGTCTTTGAAAAACTATAACACCACCAAAATGAGTGACCTGAGAGTGAAAGATGATGATGATAATATTTCCATTGATTTTATTCTAACAGGAAGCAGTACAGTCCCATGGAAACACTCATGATATGAACTAGTCTGTAAATAATTTTTAATAGACTATATTTAAAGCTATTTATTGAAATAATAGTGAAAAGTTGTGGAGAGCTGTGTTTCTACAGGAAAATATGAAAGGAAGTGGAAAGTGACAGTCCCTGGAAGTGAAGAAACATGATTAAAATTGCTAGATGTACTGAAATAACTTATTTCCTCTTGTAAAGTTTATGTAATTAGTGGTTCCTGCTAACATTGTTGGACATCCATCAGACCATAGCCCCATACTAGGCATCCACTTGCTAAAAGCATGGTGCCCATATAACAGAATGTCAAGCTTGTGTTAATTCAAAATGATTACTAAGCCATTTAATTTATTTTATTTCCTTTGTTGACACAATGAATTCTAAGTTGTTTCATTGATTCATTGAAAAAGTATTGATCACACCAACACCATATATTTAATTTCTCAAGAAATTTAACATTGAGTGGAGAAGTTATATAAAAACATAAAGTTTATGTCATAAAAACCAGAAGAGAATTACAAAATATGAGGTTGTTGTTCAGTCTCCCAGTCATATCCAACTCTTTGCAACCCCAAGGACTACAGCACACCAGGCTTCTCTGTCCTTCACCATTTCCTGGAGTTTGCTCAAACCCACGTCCATCGAGTCGATGATGCCATCCAGCCATCTCATCCTCCGTCGTTCCCTTCTCCTCCTCCCCTCAATCTTTCCCAGCATCAGGGTCTTTTCCAGTGAGTCAGCTCTTTGCATCAGGTGGCCAAAGTATTGCAGTTTCAGCAACAGTCCTTCCAGGGAATATTCAAGAGTGATTTCTTTTAGGATGGATGGGTTGGATCTCCTTGATGTCCAAGGGACTCTCAAGAGTCTTCTTCAGCATCATAGTTTGAAGACATCAGTTCTTCAGCAATCAGCCTTTTTATTGTCCAACTCTCACGTCCATACATGACTACTGGAAAAACCATACCTTTGACTATACAGACCTTTGTTGGCAAAGTGATGTCTCTACTTTTCAATATGCTGTCTAGGTTTGTCATTGCTTTTCTTCCAAGGAGCAAGCATCTTTTAATTTCTTGAATGCAGTCAACATCTGCAGTGATTTTGGAGCCCAAGAAAACAAAATCTGTCACTGTTTCCATAGTCCCATCTATTTGCCATGAAGTGATGGAACCAGATGCCATGATCTTAGTTTTTTGAATGTTGAGTTTTAAGCCAGCTTTTTTACTCTCATCTTTCACATTCATTAAGAGGCTCTTTAATTCCTCTTCACTTTCTGCCAAAAAGGTGGTGTTATCTGCATATCTGAGGTTACTGATATTTCTCCTGGAAATCTTAATTCCAGCTTGTGCTTCATCCAGTCCACATTTTGCACAATGTACTCTGCATATAAGTTAAATAAGAAGGGTGACAATATGCAGTCTTGATGTACTCCTTTCCCATTGTGAAGTAGGTTAAAATAGCCATCTTCAGAGGTGGTAGAGCTTGGATTGTCCCTCAAAGTATAGAGAAGACATTGACAATTAAAGATGAAAACAAATACAGATGTTTAGTAAAACACACGGGGAATTACAGGCACGGTACTGCTCGTGAATAGCAAGAGCTCACGGTGACATGCAGCAGAACACACGGGCATATGTTTAACCAAGTGAGTCTCTACTTACGTACGGTCTTGAATATGAGTCTGTCGATTTGCTTTTGAACTGAAACAAAATGGAGATGCACTGAAGCTACTGAACCATATCACTGAGATAACCAAACGATAATGTTTACAAAGATTAGAGAGATTAATCTGGCAGTACCTACAGGCTTGACTCTGATACCTATCCCCACAGTTGAGAGACAGCTCATGTTTACCTCATTTTACAATGAGGAACATAATTCAAGCTGTGTGCATTTGGTGGAAACTCTGAGCTTCCCATTGCCATCTTGGGAAAGATGTTGACTTGAAAGACATTGAAAGATGTTGACTTGAAAGACGATGAAGCAATAAAACATCTTGCTTGGATTCAAAGGGGATTCAGAAATCTTTGTCAGATAAAAGATATGGAGATAACCCAGCAGGAAAATAAAAAGAAAAATTCTTTATTTCAAAAACAGGTTTTCCCAAGGAGAAGTAAGTAGGAGTGGAGGTAGAGAAGGAGCTCATATTTATTTAAAAACTTTTAAACCCTTCCTTGATGTTTATGTGCCACTCACTTCTAGGCTACCTCCATTTGACAATAATTGATATAAAACAAACACTTCTACACCAGAAAAGTCCCATGCAGCTCTAGTCATGACACTAGGATGATATATCAAGGAAGCAAAAAAAGATATCTTTCAAAGAAGGACGAACATATGAGTGAAAGACTGAAAGGATTAGAAAGCTGAAGTCTCATTTTAAAAATATCTTTTTAATCTTATAAAATTGTAAATCATATGGGTATATACTTGAAGACTTGTTCATTACTTGGCATAACAGAATCAATACCTAGAGTGCTCTTCAAAAGCCTTACAAAGGAAGGATTAGGACAATTATAAGAAGCATTATTTCAGACAAAGATAGTGTTCAGCATCCTCACAGTGGCATGGACAGACAACATTAAGAGGCTTATGAAAAATATGAAATAAAAATGTACAGTTGACAGAGTCATACTACACTGTTGGCCAAAGCTAAGATACCTTTAGTGAGAAACAGACCACAACCTCATCTTTTGTGGAATTACTGTTAATAGAAGGAAGGGAAGAATGTTTATTCTGTGAAAAGGAAAATATATATACTTTCTATTTTGGTATTTCTGCTGGGTACTAGGCACTCTGCTCAGCACTTTTACAAGAGTCGATTCATTTATTCCTCATAGTAACTTTGTTGCCAATGTGAAATTTGAAAATAAGCAGCTTGTCCAAGTTCACCTAGGCATGAAGAAACAGATCCAGTATCTGTGTACAGACAGCAATGCCTTTTCTTTCTCTCTTTGCCACAAGTATTTTTTCAACAAATAACTACTGAGTACCTACTATGTGCTATGCACTAAGAACACACTAGTGAACAAAGTAACAATCTCTGTTCTATCCTGGGGTTGACATTCGAAACAGACAAATCTACAGTAAAGTATGAGTTGGAAAACACCGCTGTGAAGAAATACAAAGCACAAGGTGAAGGGCGTGTTGGTGGCGCCATCATAAAAATGCTGGTCAAGCAAAGTATCTATGAGAAAGTAACATTTTGGAGAATATCTGAATAAAAAGAAGCAGGGAGACAGAGGACTCTGCCAAAAGTGGATTCTTGGCAGATAGGACTGTGAATGCAAAGGCAGGCAGGGAGGCAAGAACGAACTTGATGTCTTCAAGAAACAGCCGGGCAGTGTGACTGGAGCAGAGAATCAGGCAGGGTTGTGAGAAGTAAAATTTTCCCACCGCATTAGAATGTAGATGGTAACTGATGCCAGGAGTTTAGTCATCTAGGGAGAGAGGGACTTGAATATTTAAAGGACAAGTAAAAGAAGATAAACTGGAAGCAGGGGTTGAAAGAACAGGTAACTCAGAGTAAAATCTTCAGAGCATGGTACCAGGAATGCAAGAGAGAGACACAGAGCATTTGGGGCAGAGCCAGACCGGTCAGGTCAAGTGCAGCTGAAGGGTAATGTGACTACCGAAGGGCCCCTGGACATTGACCAAAGTGGGGAGCCTCATTTTGGTGATTTGATAGCAATCCAATGGAGGAAGGACAGCATTTTTGATAAACGGTGAAGGAATAATTGGACATTCATAGGCAAACAAGAAAAATGGAATTGATCTAAACCTTACACCTCCTAAAAACATAAATAAACAACATATAACTATGAAACTTTTAGATATAAAAAATTGAAGAAAATTCAGGCAATCTAGGAGAGCAAGGAGTTCTTAGATTTGACACTAAATGCACAATCCATAAAAGGAAAGATTAATAAATTACACCTCATCAAAATTAAGATTTATGATGTTTGAAAGACTATTAACTTGTATCTGACAAAGCTCTTTGTTGGAGGAGGTCATCTAGAGCAGCAGTCCCCAGCTTTTTTGGCACCTGGAGTCAGTTTCACGGAAGACTCTCTTTTCATGGATGGGGTGAGGAGTAGTTTCAGGATGCTTTAAGTGTACTGTATTTATTGTGCGTTTTATTTTTATTACATTGTGATATATAATGAAAAATTGTACAACTCACTACAATGCGCAATCTGTGGAGGCCCTGAGCTTGTTTTCCTGCAGCTAGTTGGTCCCATCTGAGAGTGATGGGAGACGGTGACCCCTGAAGTGAGTTCCTTATGTCCAGTCTACTCCATAATATTTTGGTTGCTGTCACTGAAGAAAGCCCTGCTTCACAAAGAAACGATGTTGGAAATGGAAGTAAGTTTTCAGTGCTTATGTGGCAATCTCAGGGATTCTGCCTTGACTTTAATCCAGACAGTATGGAGATTTGAAGTCATCTCATGTATACTTTTAAGACCACCATCATTTGTGATCTCAAGTGGTAATCTGAGTGATGGAAGGCCGTTGTAAATACATATGAAGGTCCGCTTGCTCTCCTGCAGATCACCTCCGGCTGAGCAGCCTAGTTCCTAACAGGCCATGGACCAATACTGAGGTTGGGGATCCCTGATCTAGAGAACATGACTGCCAGTTGACCCAAGAACTGAACCTAGGGAATCGGAGGCCCTTCTCCATCCTGTCCTTGGAATGTATGCAGGCACATGGAATACATAAAAAACTCAAAACTCAATGATAAAAAAATGTCCAATTTAAAATGAACAATAAAGTAAATGGATGGTAGATAAATAGATAAACACACAAAAGATGGTTAATAACATTAGCCATCCTGAAAATGCAAATCAAGTCAAATCAAATCACAATGCCATATCACTAATAGAATAAATTTTTAAAAAGTTATACTTTATTATCAAGTACCTATTAAGCACCAAGTATTTATTAAAATCAGTAGCTGTTGGCAGGTACTGTGATCAGATATTAATAAGTAAGTAAGTGAGTAAGTGTGTATTCTCAACTGTGTCTGACTCTTTGTGACCCCATGGACTGTAGCCCTTCAGGCTCCCCTGTCCGTGGGATTTCCCAGGCAAGAATACTGGAGTGGGTTGCCATGTCCTCTTCCAAGGGATCTTCCCTACCCATGAGTCAAACCCACGTTTCCTGCTCTGGCAGGAAGATTCTTTACCACTGCTCCACCTGGGAAACCCTCAGATATTAATATAATTATGAAAATGAGCTTTTATCTGAAACAATCTTGTGTACATTTTATTATTTTTAAAAAGATAAACGTTTAGCGTAATTAAATTGTCTTATTTTCAAAATAACCACTGTCTGGAAATACGTTGTAAATGTCAGTTTCCTAATTAGAAAAAGTAGGAAACAAGCATTAAAATAAATCAGTACAGTTTAATATAATTAAGCTAGCCTAAAGAATTCCATTTTACTTAGTTTTTGGCCAGTGCCTGCTGTTCAGTACAATGGTAAAGAATCCACCTGCCAATGCAGGAGACGCAAGAGCTGCGGGTTCAATCCCTGGGGCGGGGGGCGGAATCCCCTGGGGTAGGAAATGGCAACCGACTCCAGTATTCTTGCCTGGAAAATTCCATGGAGAGAGGCGCCTGGCAGGCTACAGTCCATGGGGTCACGAAGAGTTGGACACGACTGAGCACGCATGCACAGACAGTTCTGTTTCAGAGGACACAATGTAGACATTCTTCCATGGTGTATTTGGTCATGCATAGCACCAGAGAGTAAACGGATTTTTAAAAAATTGGTTTGTTTGTGTCGGGTCTTAGTTGTGGGTCTTAGTTGCGGCACACAGGATCTTTCCTGTGTCGTGTGGGATTTTTCACTGTGGTGCACAGCTGTGATGTGTGGGTTCAGTAGTTGCCCTGGGGCATGTGGGATCTTTCTGGATCAGGGATCAAACTCGCTTCCTCTGCATTGCAAGGCTTTTTTTTTCTCCAGAGAGAGAGAAGAGTTTTCTCTTTGACAAATTATTTTCTGAAGCCCAACATGTTGTCAGGCTCTCCCCACCCAGTTGAGGATGTGTGGGGCTCTGCGTTCCCTGGCAGTCTGGAGGGTACCAGCCTTACCCATCCACCAGCAGCAGAACAATGCACAGGTCCTTTGGAAGGTGGCATTTCGGCTCAGGGCATATTTCAGGGCTGCTCTTGAGACAGGTATCGGAGTTCCTGTCCGCGGAGCAGAAGAGTGGAATCCGCAAACAGGCAGACACTCGTGGTAGCAAACTAATAGGATTTATTAAAGAGGAGGAAAGTACAAAGCTCCCAGCACAGACACGGAGAGGGGTAAAGAGTTCCCCACAAGTCAGATTCTTAACCACTGGACCAAGGGGAAGTCTTGTGGATAGCCCTTTTATGATTTTAACATTAAAATATTTGATTACATTCTGTTGAAATATCCTGTGATGTTACATTTCCATACGTGGAGAAGCCACCTACAGGAATTTTCTATGCACTTTTGTTTTCAATTTTTTAGTTTGGTAATAGATTTGGACAAACAGGAAAACAACAGATTTTTAAAGAAACATTTATTTTAAAAAATGTACAACTTATAACAGTTCTCTTTTCTCACTATTTTATCACATTGGTTGTTAAGCATTTTAACTTATTATGATAATGGCAAAGCAAAGAGAGGTGTAGAGGATAATGTAATAAACATTCATGTACCTATGGACTAGTTTTGATATTTGTTAAATATTTGTCAAATATAATACTTTAGTTTTGAAGCCCACTGTGTATACCTCTCCAATACTCTCTTCTCTCTCCCTCTATAAGTAGAACCACTATCCGATGCTTCAAATTTACGATTCCCATGAACATTTTTATAACTGTGTTCTATATGAATACTTCTGTAAACCAAATATGGTAATTTTTGAACAGTGGTTTACATGCTTTATATAGAGAAAGAACACAAGTCCCATTTTCACTCAAAATTTTGTGTTTGCAGTTTGTCAGCTCTCATAAATGTAGCTTTAATGTTTTTTAGTTGTCATGGTAGTGTTTAGTCTGAATATACCATTAATTATGTATTTTCTTATACTTATACTTCTACTTAAATATTTAGGCTGTTTCCAATGTACGGCAGGTAAGCAATTCTACATGACTACAGATTCACATGTGGGAGGATTTCCCTAGAGTATATACACTTGGGGTTCACAAATCTTCATATTTGTGAAGTGGTTTTATCAGTTAACAGCCCCACCAGCAGTATTTGAGAGTTCTCATTGCTCCACATCTTCACCAGTATTGCTATGTAAAACCATTTAATTTTTGCTAATTTGACAAGTGCATTATTATTGCTTTTATGTGCATTTTCTTATATTTTATGTATTAGTAAGATTCATATATCATTCTTGATATATGAAATGTATTAATGCAATTCATATTTCCTCTCTTCTAAATTGTCTGCTCATACCTTTTGCCTGCATTTTTTTTTATTGGACTGTTTCTTTTTCTTACTGACTTTTGGTATTCTTATTTCCTGAATGTGATGCTTTGTCAATTACATAAAGGAACATGGCTAATTTTTAAACCTTATATATAACATTTAAATATCTAGAATATTGTCTTAATTGTAATTATTTCAAATTTAGCAATCTTTTAAAAATATACCTTATATGTCTTGTATAAGAAATTATTTGCTGCCTCAAGATCTAGATACTCTATCATTTCTTTTCAAAGTTTTAAAGTTTTGCTTTTTATATTTAAGTGTTTATTCCACATGGAATTGACTTTGTCTGGTATGGTGTAATGCTGGCATCTAATTTTATATTTCCTCCTATGGATAACCCATTTCCTTTGTACCATTTTTTATATGATCTTCCCATTACTCAGTGTTGACATATATCAAGCTTTCAAAGCTTGCAAATATGAGAGAGATTCTGCAGCATCACTGGAGACTGCACAACATGACTGGGAATCTTGGTACCTCATTCATCTCTTCTTTTTTTTGTTTTTAATTGAAGGATAATTGCTTTAAATATTGTGTTGGTTTCTGCCATAGATAAACATCAACCAGCCATAGGTATACATATGTCTCCTCCCTCTTGAACCCCCTCCTTCCTCCCACCCCTTCCCTCCCCTCTAGATTGTCACAGAGCCCCAGTTGATGTTCCCTGAGTCACACAGCAAATTCCCATTGGCTGTCTATTTCACGTATGGTAGTGTATATGTCCTCATGCTACTCCCTCCCTTCGCCCCACGCTCTCCTTCCTCCCTGCCCCCACCCCCGCACCTGTGTCCACAGGGCTGTTCTCTATGCCTGCATCTCCATCACTGCCCTGCAAATAGGATCATCAGTACCATCTTTCTAGATTCTATATAGATACATTGATATACAATATTTGTTATTCTCTTTCTGACTCACTTCTCTCTCTATAATAGGCTCTAGGTTCATCCACCTCATTAGAACTGCCTCAAAATACAATCATTTTATGGCTGAGTAATATTCCGTTGTATATATGTACCACAGCCTCTTTTTCCATTCATCCATTGATAGACATCTAGGTTGCTTCCATGTCCAAGCTATCGTAAATTGTTCTGCAGTGAACACTGGAGTACCTGTGTCTTTTTCAATTTTGAGCTCCTCAGAGTATACGCCTAGCAGTGGGATTGCTGTGTCATACAGAAGTTTTATTCGTAGTTTTTGAAGGAACGTCCATACTCTCATAGTGGCTCTATCAATTTACAGTCACACTAACAATGCAAGAGGGCTCTTTTCTCCACACTCTCTCCAGCATTTATTGTTTGTGGATTTTTTTGATGATAGCCATTCTGGCCAGAGTGAGGTGATAGCTCATTATAGTTTTGATTTACATTTCTCTGTATGTCTTCTTTGGAGAAATATGTTTAGTTCTTTTGCCCACTTTTTGATTCTTGTTTTTTGTTTTTTGGTTTTTTTTTTTTGGTATCAAGCTGAATGTGTTGCTTGTATATTTTGGAGATTAATCCTTTTTCAGTTATTTTGTTTGCTATTATTTTCTCCCATTCTGAGGATTTTACCTTGTTTATAATTTCCTTCACTGTGCAAAAGCTTTTAAGTTTAATTAGGCCCCATTTGTTTAGTTTTGTTTTTATTTCCATTACTCTAGGAAGTAGGTTATAGAAGATCTTGCTGTGATTTATGTGTTCTGCCTATGATTTCCTCTAAGAGTTTCTAGTCTTACACTTAGGTCTTTGATCCATTTTGAGTTTATCTTTGTGTTTGGTGTTAGAAAGTGTTCTAATTTCATTCTTTTACATATAGCCTGTCCAGTTTTCCAAGCACCACTGATTGAAGAGACTATCTTTCCCTATTGTATATTCTCGCCTCCTTTGTCAAAGACTAGGTGCCCATATGTGCATGAGTTTATCTCTATCTTGTCCCATTGGTCTATATTTCTGTTTTTGTGTCAGCACCATGCTGTCTTGATGACTGTAGCTTTGTAGCGTAAAGTCTAAAGCCAAGAGATTGATTCCTCTCGTTCCATTCTTCTTTCTTGAGATTGCTTTGGCTATTCAGAGTCTTTTGTGTTTCCACATAAACTGTGAAACATTTTGTACTAGTTCTGTGAAAAATGCAATTGTTTATTTGATAGGGATTGCACTGAATTTGTCGATTGCATTTGGTAGGTTATTCATTTTCATGATATTGATTCTTTCAACCCAGGAACAGGGAATATCCCTTCATCTGTTTATGTCATCTTTGGCTTCTTTCACCAGTGTCTTATAGTTTTCTATATAGAGTTCTTTTGTCTCCTTAGGAAGGTTTGTTCCTAGGTACTTTATTCTTTTTGTTGCAATTGTAAAAGGGGTTGATTCCTTAATTTTTATTTCTGATTTTTCATTGTTATTATATAGGAATGCAAGTGATTTCTCTGTATTTGTTTTGTATCCTGTGACATTACTAAATTCACTGATTAGCTCTAGCCACTTTGTGATAGTATCTTTAGGGTTTTCCATGTATAGTATCATATCACCTGCAAACAGTCAGAGTTTTACTTCTTCTTTTCCTAACTGGGTTCCTTTTCTTTCTTTTTCATCTCTGATTGCCATAGCTAGGACTTCCGAAACTATGTTGAATACTAGTGGCCACAGTGGGCATCTTTGTCTTGTTCCTGATCTTAGAGGGAAAGTATTCAGTTTTTCACCACTGCAGATAATGTTTGCTGCAAATAATGTTGTGTGTGGCCTTATCTCTTTGGTTTTGAATATCACACCCCTTCCATTTGTTTCCTTTTTCCAAATAATTTCAGCTTTGGTTCTTTCTAATGAGTTATATCTTCAGCTCATCATTTCCTTCTCCTCATCCCTCAGAAATCTGATGATACATTGATTCATGTACTTTATTGATTAATTTTAGAAAAAATTTTTATAAAATTGAAATTTCCAATTCATTTATTCAACTTTATTTTGTAATCTTCAATATATTTCAATTGCTTTACATATACATCTGACAGGTATTTGATAGATTTATTCTAAAATTTTAAAATAGCACATGTTTACATTGTTAATTTTTTATCCTTAGAAAATTCCAGATTCATATGCCCTCTTCATGAATCACAGCCTTGTCATGGCAAAGGGGCTTGTGTGACTCAACGAAGCTATGAGCCATACCTTGCAGTGCCACCAAAGATGGGTGAGCCATAGTGAAGAGGTCTGATAAAATGTGGTCTATTGGAGGAGGGAATGACAACCCACTCCAGTATTCTAGCTGGGAGAACTCCATGGACAGTATGAAAAGGCAAAAAGATGATACTGGAAGATGAGCCTCATCAGGTCAGGCATCCAATGTACTACTGGGGAAGACTGAAGAGTGATTACTAATAGCTCCAGAAAGAATGAAGCTGCTGGGCCAAAGCAGAAATGACGCTCAGTTGTGAATGTGTCTAGTGGGAAAGTAAAGTCCTGTGCCGTGAAGAACAATATTGCATAGGAACCTGGAGTGTTAAATTCATGAATCAAGGTGAATTGGAGGTGGTCAAGCAGGAGATGGCAAGATTGAACATCGACATCTTAGGAATCAGTGAACTAAAATGAATGGGAAGGGTGAATTTAATTCAGCTGACCACTGGGTCTACTACTGCAGGCAAAATTCCTTAGAAGAAATGAAATAGCCCTCATTGTCAACAAAAGAGTTCTGAAATGCAGTACTTAGGTGCAATCTCAAAAGAAGGGCAATGCCAAAGAATGTTCAAACTACCATACAATTACACTCATTTCACATGCTAACAAGCTTATGTTCAAAAACCTTCAAGCTAGATGTCAGCAATTTGTGAACTGAGAACTTCCAGATGTACAAGCTGTGTTTCTAAGAGGCAGAGGAACCAGAGATCAAATTGCCAATGTTAGTTGGCATCTACTCCTGCTTCAGAGTCTACACTAAAGTCTTTGACTGTGTGGATCACAACAAACTGTGGAAAATTCTTAAAGAGATGGGACTACCAGACCACCTTACCTGTCTCCTGAGAAACCTGTGTATGGATCAAGAAGCAACAGTTAGAACCGGATATGGAACCACTGTCTGGTTCAAATTGGGAAAGGAGTACAACAAGTCTCTGTAGCACCTGTTTATTTAACTTTTATGTAGAGTATATCATGCCAAATGCCAGACCGGATGGATCACAGCTGGAATCAAGATTGCTAAGAGAAATACCAACAACCGCAGCTATGCAGATGATGCCACTCTCATGGAAGAAAGAAGAACTAAAGAGACTCTGAATGAAAGTGAAAGAGAAGAGTGAAAAAGCTGGCTTAAAACTCAACATTCAAAGAGCTAAGATCATGGCATCCAGTCCCATCACTTCATGGCAAATAGATGGGAAAAGGTGGAAGCAGTGAAGGATTTTATTTTCTTGGGCTCCAAAATCACTGTGGGCAGTGACTGCAGCCTTAAAAATAAAGACACTTCTCCTTGGAAGGAAAGGAACAAACTCAGACAACGTGTTAAAAAGCAGAGACATCATGTTGCCCACAAAGCTCCATACAGTCAAAGCTATGATTTTTCCAGTAGTCATGTGTGGATGTGAGAGTTGGACCATAAACAAGGCTGAGCCCTGAAGAATTGATGCTTTCAAATTTTGTGGTGCTGAAGACTCATGAGAGTCCCTTAGAATGCAAGGAGATCAAATCAGTCAATTTTAAAGGAAATCAACCCTGAATATTCATTGTAAGGACTGTTGCTAAAGCTGAAGCTCCAATACTTTGGCAACTTGATATGAAGAGCTGACTCGTTGGGAAAGACCCTGATGCTGGGAAAGATTGAAGGCAAAAGGAAATAGGGTGGCAGAGGATGAGATGGTTGGGTGGCATCACCGACTCACATGAGTTCCAGCAAATTTGCACATGAGTTTGAGCCAACTCCAGCATACAGTGGAGAACAGAAGAGCCTGGTGTGTTGCAGTTCATAAGGTTGGAAAAAGTCAGACATGACTTAGAGACTGAGCAACAAGATTCCTATGAGGGAGTAAGATGTAATACAAAAAAAAAAAATCCCATGTACACTTTCCCTAGTTTCTCCCAATGTAACATCTTACAAAACTATAACAAAATAACCTAACCATTTCTACAATATTTGTCATTTTTTTTTCCCCACTAGGCATAATCCTCTGGAGATTCATCCTGGTTGTTACCTGTATCCACAGTGTCTTGTTTTTATTGCCAAGTAGTAGTCTGTGGTAAGAATGTAACACACTTTGCTCACAAATCACTCACTGAAGGACAACCATTGAAGAAACTATGGGTGGTTTGCAGTTTGAGGTTATCACAGACAAAGCTGCTGTAAATTTGTGTTTATGTGTTTCTGTGAGCACAAGTTTTCATTTCTTTGCAATAAAAGCCAAGGAATGCAACTACTGAATTATATGGTAGCTCCATGTTTACTTTTTGAAGAAACTACTAACCTATTTTTCCAGAGTAACTATATCGTTAAAAGGTTTATGAGATCCACTTTCTCTACATCTTAACCAGCATTTTGTGTTGTCCCTATTTCTTAGTCTTTCCAGTAGATGTATAATGATATTGATATGGTTTTTATTTGCATTTCTATGAATCTCTTTCCAGGTATCTCTTTGCAATCTCCATATCTTCTTCACTGAAATGTCTCTATACTTTTTGCTCATTTTCTAATTGAATTGCTTGTTTTGTACTGTTTTTATTGTAGTGAGGGTGCATTTTATATGCTACATAATCACTGCTTTTTGGATCTGTGGTTTGAAAATATTTCTCATGGTCTGCAACTTGTTTTTTCATAAGGCTTTTTCACAGAGGAAATATTTCTAATTTTGATGAAGTCCAATGTTTTCATTTTATGAATCATTATCAAATGAATGGTAATAAACATTCTTTGGTTATAGTATATAGGCTAATGTCATTAGTATTAACATTCTAGAAGTTATATAAAATTCTAAAATTTGCATAAGTCTTTTTATAATGATATCAATAATAGTTCTAATTATCTTAAAACATATGTCACAGCAAATTGATTAATTTTTTTTGTTAGCTGTCAATTATGTTCTAATCAGATCTTTTTTTAACTTGTTTTTTAATTAATGTATTTATTTTAATTAGAGGATAATTACTTTACAATATTTTGATGATTTTTGCCACATCAACATGAATCAGTCACAGTAAACATGTGTCCCCCTATCCTAAAACCCCCTCCCAGCTCATTCCCCACCCTATCCCTCTGGGTTGTCCCAGAGTACAGGCTTTGGGTGCCCTATTTTAAACATGCTTTTTTAAAGTTTTTGCCACTCATAGAAGGTTATGTTTTACTCAGATGCTTTTGTAAAGATGCTTCATCTTTAAGACGATTCATAGCAATGACTTTTTAACAAATACAGTTTTCTAATAACTTTCAGATTGTACTGCTGACCTGGCTAAGAAATTTTAAAATTCTAGTAGAAACTCTGATGGTTCCATACAACTGTTAACCAAACATTCGCCTCCTCATAAAAACAGAAGGAGAATTCTAGGGTATTCCTACCCCACTAACTTGCAGGTCTCTTTTGTTTTTCAGGTATTAAACCAGCCTTGCATTCCTAGAATAAACCCCACTCAATTATGGTACATATTTTTTCTTATGGATTGCTGAAATGCAATCCATGTGAAATGATAAAATAGATTTTTAAATACTCCATACATCAAAGAGAAAGCCTTACGGGGATTTTTAAAATACAGTAGACCAAATGAAAACAAAAAATTCATTACATCAAAATTGTAGGGCACTCTTAAGGTAGTAATGATAGGGAAATTTATGTCACTACATATGTGCATTAGAAAAGAGGAAAAGTCTAAGCTTGAACTTCAAAAACTTAGAAAAAGAAAAGCAAGCTATAGCCAAAGCAAGCCTTGAGATTTTCTTGTTTTCTTTATATTATTGATTTCTAGTTTGATTCCATGATGGTTAGAGAAAATGCTTGGAGTGATTTTGATTTCTTTATATTTGGTGATGTTTATTTAATGCCCAAGGGTGTTTTATTTTGGTGTATGTTCTGTGGGCACTTAAAAATAATGTGTTGTTTACTTGTGTGAAATGTTATGTAAGTATTGGTTAGCTCCAATGAGATAGTGTTGTTGAGTTCTTCTAGATCTTTGCTGAGTTTCAGTCCAACTGTTCTAATACTTATTGAGAGAGGGATATTGAAGTTTCCAACTATAATAGTGAGGACTTTTCCCATTTCTTTTTTCAGTTCTATCAATTTCATTTAGGCTATTTTTTTTCTCTTTTCTTTTCTAATTCCTCTATTCTCACCTGCACTTACCAATCCACTTATTAGCATTCAAAATTTTGATCATTCTGACAAGTATGTAGTATTATTCCATTACAACTTTAATTTACATTTTCCTAATGACTAATAAAGTTGATCATCATTTCCTATGTTTATTTATACTATATACCCCTTTGTGTAGTGCCTATTGAAATATCTTATTCAATTTACTCTTAAGTTGTTTGTCTTTTACTTTTTGGTTGGTATATTTATTATAGATTTCAGACACCTTTTTTTTGGTCAATTATATGTTTTGAAAATATTTTCTCCCTATCTATTCTCTTAATGATATCTTTTGATAAACATAAATTTTTCTTTTTAATGTACTCCATTTGAATTTTTTTTAATGGGTAATATTTTCAGAAATTTTAAAAACATGAATGGCCTATGCCATTAGGAGCTTACATTCAAACTGAGTAAGCATTAATATACTTGTAAGGCTGCAGTATGTATGTAAGTGCTGCATGGCGCTAGGTTTCAGATACTATATAATGCAAGTGGAAAAACAGGGCTTCCCACATTTTGCTAGTAGTAAGGAACCTGTCTGCCAGTGCAGGAGACTAAGAGACCTGGGTTTGATGCCTGGATAGGGAAGATCCCCTGGTGAAGGGCATGCAACCCACTCCAATATTCTTGCCTGGAGAATCCCATGGATGGAGGAGCCTGGTGGGCTACAGAGTCACAAAGAATTAGACACAACTTGGTGACTGAACAACAGGGGGAATTCCAGTGTGTTGAAATATGATGGAAGAGATGAGTTTTGAGCTAACACTGAGGAAATACAAAATTTAGTTTTATATAAAGAAAAGGGAAAATATTCAGGAATATTCCAGAAAGACATGTTACAGAGCACATAGTATAAGTAAGTGTGGAAAAAGGAGGCACTTAAGGCAGTGGTTAAGCTTGCAGACTCTGAGACCACACTGCTTGGTATCAAATTTTTGCTCTGCTATGAACAGCTTTTCTTTGTGACCTTGGGAAAGTTGTATCACCGTTCTTTAGCTGTTTTCTGAGGTATAAAATGGGAAGGAAAAAATGATCAACCATTACTTACCTCTTTCAGGATTAAAATTAAACTAAATTTTAGTATTGTATAACCTGGAACCTGTGTGGCCTGTATTGTCAGGTGCATTCTTTATAACTGAGCCATCTGGGAAGTCCAAAATACAATAGATTGGATGCTTAAACAACAAAAGTTTATCTTTTCCTAGTTCTAGAGGCAAAAGTACAAGAGCAAGATGTTGGCTGTTTCAACTCTTGGTGAGAGCTGTCTTCTTGCTTTGCAGGTGGTCTACAATAGAATTGATGTTCCTGCAAGAGGAGAAAAAGACAAGAGAGATGCTCTCTTGTATTTGAACCTCATCCCCATAACTGCATTTAGTTTTAAGTGCCACTTCATAAGCTCAAATACAGTCACATTAGGATTCAAGCTTTAACATATAGACTCTGGGGGGATACAATTCAGTCTATAGCAGTTATGATAACTTGGGGACCATTTACCTGAAGTCTTGAGGAGGCTCAAAGAAGAAAGAGTAAGTTAAACTTCTGAGGTTGACAGGCTGCTCTTAAGTCACCATTTGTACCTGATGGAGAAGGCCTTTCCTAATATACAGGGAAAATCAAACTATTGAGGCAATGGTCAGAATTAGAGCAGAGAAACAACTGCTTCTAACTGTTTTCTGACCCAGGTCCCTTAGGGTTTCCTTCTAAGTTGTCTGTGAGAGAAGATATGATGAAAACAGAATTGAGAGCTCTGTTATTAAGTGAATAAAAGGAAATAATATTTCGAGGTAGTATATGATTTTGACATTCATGATAATAATCATAACAACTATAGGTAACAGTATTTGCTAGGAAGAGTCATAAATATTATATTATCTCAGTTGATTTTTATAGTCTTAGGAAATTATACATATATAATACATATATACATATATAATCTCCTAAGATTATAAACATAAAAATGTATATGTGTATGTATATATATACGTATACACATATCAATGTCCCAAAGTCGCAAATCACAGACTTGCGAGAGGTCAGTAATATAACTTACTGACGTCAAATGGCAAATAATGGAGTAAATTTACTCCTAGGTACGTTTGATATTCTTGGTGTGAATCCCTGTGCTGTGTTGCCCCAACAAGTGACAGAGTCCATTGGGCAGGGGAGAGCAGTGCATCCATTCGAGAGTGTAACGATTAGAATGGATGGGACGAGAAGAACCTACAGTACCCCAGTGCTGTCCACTGTCTAACAGATCGGAGGCTACCGTTAGGGTCCATGACAAGTCCAGGTGTTATTTCTTGGGAACAAATACTCTAAATGGAAAAGAAATGGCAAGGACATACTGACATTTCAGCACCAAAAATATGGCTCAATAGTCCACTTTGAACCAGAGGAAAAAAACTCCTTAGATGAATACTCATGAATATGATAAGCATGAGAGTGGTTCTGCAAATCTCTTGTGTTCTGAGGCAAGAGTGATTATGAATACTTGACCTTGGGACTTCCTTGTTAGTCCAGTGGTTAAGACTCCATCTTCCAATGCATGGGTGCGGGTTCAATTCCTGGTTGAGAACTAAGATCTGACATGCTGCCTGGTGCAGCCAAAAAAATACTTCTTTGTACTTGGTATATGTTTCCTATATTTAAGACAGATTTTAGTCAGCCTATGAATCATACAGAAACGAATGTGTGGAGGTTAAACAGCATACTACTGGGACCAATGGGTCAATGAAGAAATCAAAGAAAAAAATTAAAATACCCAGGGACAAGTGGAAACGAAAATACAACCTTCCCAAACATACAGGTTGCAGCAAAAACAGTTTTAAGAGAGACGTTCATAGCAATACAGGCCCAGCTACAGAAATAAGAAAAATTTCAAATAAACAGTCTAACATTACACCTAAAAAAAATGGAAAAAGAAAAACAAGCAAGCTCCAAAGTTTATAGAAAAAATGAGATAAAGCTCAGAGTGGAAATAAATGAAATAGAAACATCCTCCAAAAAATAAAAGACCAATAAAACTAGGTGCTGGTTCTATGAAAACATAGACTAAATTGACAAAACTTTAGCTAGATTCCCCAAGAAAGAGAGCTAAAGTTCACATAAATAAAAGTAGAAATAAAAAATGTTATAACTGCTATCAGAAATACAAAGGATCTTAAGATCCTGCCTTAAAAAAAGTATATGCCAATAAATTAGACAAGTTAGAAAAAATGGATAAATCCCTAGAAACATACAATCTTCCGAAACAATCATGAAAAAATAAAAATCTGAATAGACTGATAACTAATGAGAGGGTTGAATGAGTAACCAAAACCTCCACCCTCAAATAAAATTCTAGGACAAGATGGCTTCTCTGGTAGATTCTACCAAACAAGAGTTAATATTTATCCTTCTCAAACTCTTCCAAAAAATAGAATAGGAAGTGAAGCTTTTTCAAACTTATCCTAATACCAAAACCAGACAAAAATATCCATAAAAGAGAAAGTTTTAGCCAATATTCCCATGAACATAGATGTAAAAATTCTCAGTCAGTTCAGTCGCTTGGTTGTGTCTGACTCTTTGCAACCCCATGAACTACAGCGCGCCAGGCCTCCCTGTCCATCACCAACTCCCGGAGCTTGCACAAACTCATGTCCATTGAGTCGGTGATGCCATCCAACAGTCTCACCTTCTGTCGTCCCCTTCTCCTTCTGCTTTCAATCTTTTGCAGCATCAGGTTCTTTACCAGTGAGTCAGTTCTTTGCATTAGATGGCCAAAGTATTGGAGTTTCAGCTTCAGCATCAGTCCTGCCAAAGAATATTCAGGACTAATTTACTTTAGGATGGCCTGGTTGGATCTCCTTGGAGTCCAAGGGACTCTCAAGAGTCTTCTCAAACACCACAGTTCAAAAGCATCAACACTTCGGCACTCAGCCTTCTTTATAGTCCAACTCTCACATGCATACATGACCACTGGAAAAACCATAGTTTTTACTAGACAGACCTTTGTTGGTAAAGTAATGTCTCTGCTTTTTAATATGCTGTCTAGGTAGGTCATAGCTTTTCTTCCAAAGAGCAAGCATCCTTAATTTCATGGCTGCAGTCACTATCTGCAGTGATTTTGGAGCCCCAAAAAATAAAGTCTCTCACTGTTTCCATTGTTTCCCCATCTATCCCCATCTATTTGCCATAAAGTGATGGGACCAGATGTCATGATCTTAGTTTTCTGAATGCTGAGTTTTAAGTCAGCTTTTTCTACACTTTCTTCAAGAAGCTCTTTAGTTCTTCACTTCCTGCCATAAGGGTGGTGTCATCTGCATATCTGAGGTTATTGATATTTCTCCTGGCAATCTGATTCTAGCTTGTGCTTCATCCAGCCCAGTATTTCTCATGATATAATCTGCATATAAGTTAAATAAACAGGGTGACAATATACAACTTTGATGGACTTCTTTCCTGATTTGGAACTAGTCCGTTGTTCCATGTCCAGTTTTAACTGTTGCTTCTTGACCTGCATACAGATTTCTCAGGAGATAGGTAAGATGGCCTGCTATTCTCATCTCTTGAGGAATTTTCCACAGTTTGTTGTGATCCACACTGTCAAAAGGTTTGGTCTAGTCAATAAAACAGAAATAGATTTTTTCTGGAACCCTCTTGCTTTTTCGATGATCCAATGGATGTTGGCATTTGATTTCTGATTCCTCTGTCTTTTCTAAATCCAGCTTGAACATTTGGAAGTTCACAATTCACGTAATGTTGAAGCCTGGCTTGGAGAATTTTAAGCATTACTTTGCTAGCATGTGAGATGAGTGCAATTTTGTGGTAGTCTGAACCTTCTTTGGCATTGCCTTTCTTTCGGACTGGAATGAAAATTGACCTTTTTCAGTCCTGTGGGCACTGCTGAGTTTTCCAAATTTGCTGACATTGATTGCAGCACTTTCATAGCATCATCTTTTAGGATTTAAAATAGTTCAACTGGAATTCCACCACCTCCACTAGCTTTGTTCATAGTGATGCTTCCTAACGCCCACTTCACCTCGCATCCCAGGATGTCTGGCTCTAGGTGAGTGATCACACCATCATGATTTTCTGGGCCATGAAGACCTTTTTTGTACAGTTCTTCTGTGTATTCTTGCCACCTCTTCTTAATATCTTCTGCTTCTGTTAGGTGCATACAATTTCTGTCCTTTATTGAGCCCATCTTTGCATGAAATGTTCCCTTGGTATCTCTAATTTTCTTGAAGATATCTTTAGTCTTACCCATTCTATTATTTTACTCTATTTCTTTGCATTGATCACTGAGGAAGGCTTTCTTATCTCTTCTTGCTGTTCTTTGAAACTCTGCACTCAAATGAGTATATATTTCGTTTTTTCCTTTGCCTTTCACTTCTCTTCTTTTCACAGCTATTTATAAGGGCTCCTCAGACAACCATTTTACCTTTTTGTATTTCTTTTTCTTGAGGATGGTCTTGATCACTGCCTCCTGTACAATGTCATGAACTTCTGTCTATAGTTCTTCAGTCATTCTGCCTATCAGATCTAATCCCTTGAATCTATTTGTCACTTCCTTGTATAATTGTAAGAGATTTGATTTAGGTAATACCAGAATGGTCTAGTGGTTTTTCCTAATTTCTTCAATATAAGTTTGAATTTTGCAGTAAAAAGTTCATGATCTGAGCCACAGTCAGCTCCCAGTTTTGCTTTTGCTGACTGTATAGTGCTTCTCCATCTTTGGCTGCAAAGAATATAATCAATCTGATCTCGGTATTGACCATCTGATGATGTCCATGTGTAGAGTCTTCTCTTGTGTTGTTGGAAGTATATTAGTAATATTACATTACTAATATAAAACAGTATATTAATAAATCAAATTCAACAATATCTTAAAAGGATTATACAGAATGATTAAGTTGGATTTGTTCCAGGAATGTAAGGATGGTTCAATGTCTGTAAATCAATCAATGTGATCTACCACTTAACAAATTGAAGTACAAAAATCACATGATCATCTCAGTTGATGTGGAAAAAGATTTTGACAGTTTCAACATACATTTATAACAAAACTCAATCGAGTGTAAATAGATGAAAGATACCTCAATGTAGTAAAAATCTTATATGACAAACCCACAAATAAGGTCATACTCCACAGCAAAAAGCTAAAAGCTCCTCTGAGATCATGAATGCCCACAGCTGCCATTTATATTGGATTTTCTAGCCACAATAGTTAGGCAAAGAAAAGAAATAAATGCTTTCCAAATTGGAAAGGAGAAAGTAAATATGTTACTCTTTGCAAGATGATTTGATAATATATGCAGGACTCGACTGGAAAACTACTAGAACTAATAAATAAATTCAATAAATTTGCAAAATAAATATCAATATATTAAAATATGTTGTGCTTCTAAATACTAATTAAAAAATATGATAGAGATATTCAGAAAATAATACTTTTTACAATGGTATTGAAAAGAGTAAAATACCCAGGAATAAGTTTAACAAAGTAGGTGAAAAACCTGTTTTCCGAAATCTGTTAGGCATTGTTGAAAGAAATTGGAAAAGACAGAAACGAACTGGTCATGGACTGAATAATTAATATTGTTAAAATGTCCATGCTGCCCTTAGCAGTCTACAAAAATTCAGTCCAGTATCTATCAAAATTCCCATAGAGTTTTTCACAGAACTGGAAGAAATAATTATAAAATATTTATGGATGGAGAAGGAAATGGCAACCTGCTCCAACAGTCTTGCCTTTGAAATCCCATGGACAGAGGAGCTTGGTGGGCTACAGTCCATGAGGTTGCAAATGAGTTAGACACAACTTAATGAGCAACAGGGTATTTTCGAGGGGAGGAAACAGGCCCAGAAAAGTTGAGGCACTAACCAAAGGCCGCAGAGCTTTTGATGGCAGAACCACAGTTAAGGCTGAGGACTCCCAGCTCTCAGGCCTCTTGATCTTGGCCTCTTTCACCAGCTATGCATGTGGAAAACTAAAATCTAAAATATGCCTGAGGGCTTCCCGGGTGGCTCAGTGGTAAAGAATCCACCTGTCAATACAGGAGATGCGGGGTCGATCCCTGGTCCGAGAAGATCCCACATGTCACGGAGCAACTAAGCCCATGCGCTAGGACTAGCGAGCCTGTGCTCTAGAACCCAGAGCAGCGACTACCGACACACACACTGCAGCTACTGCAGCCCGTGTACCTGAGAGGTTGTGCTCTGCAGCAAAAAAAAGCCACTGCAATGAGAAGTCCATGGCCCACAACTAGAGAGAAGCCCTTGCCACTTGCTCTCTGCGACTAGAGAAAATCCTGCACAGCATCGAAAACTCAGCATAGCCGAAAATAAATAAGTAAAATTGTTTAAAAAATATTTATGGAACCACAAAAAGCCCCAAATAGCCAATCTTGAGAAAGACAATCAAATTTTGAAATATCTTGCTCCCTAATTTCAAAGTATACTACAAAGCTATCTTAATGGGAGCTGTGTCATATTGACATAAAAACAGATACACAGCTCAATGAAATAGAATAGGAATCCCAGAAATAAACACATATGTGTGGTTAATTAACTTAGACAAAGGAGCCAAGGATATACAGTGGGGAAAGGACAATTTCTTCATTAAATGGTGCTAGGAAAACTGGACAGATAAATAAATAAAGAAATTGGACCACCGTCTTATACTGCACACAAAAATTAACTCAAAATGAATTAATTTGAATGTAACACCTGAAACCATAAAACTCCTAGAAGAGAAGTTAGGCAGTGAGCTCCTAGACATTGGTCCTGATGTGAAATTTTTGGATCTGAACCTGAAAGCTAAGGCAATAAAAGCAAAAATTAAAAAGTAAAATTATATCAAGCTAAAAAACCAAAACAAAACAAGTAGACTCCATAGCACAGGAAGACATTAGCAAAGCGAAAAGACAACATACTGAATGGGAGAAAATACTTGCAAATCATAAATCTGATAAGGAGTTAGTATCCAGAATATATAAAGATTTCAGACAACTCAATGAAAAATAACAACTTGATTTTAAAATGGGCAGAAGTTCTGAAAAGATATTTTTCCAAAAAAAGACAAAAAAATGGCCAGCAAGTACATGAAAAGATGTTCAACATCACCAATCATCAGGAAAATGCAAATGAAAACTTCGATGAGGTATTACTTCATACCTGTCAGATGTCTATTATCAAAAAGTCTGCAAATAAATGTCAGAGTGTATACGGAAAAAAGAGAATCCTTGTGCACTGTGGCTGAGTATGTAAATTGGTGCAGTTCGTATTGAAAAATATAGATTTTCCTTTAAAAAATGATAGCTAGTACTACCATATAATGCAGCTATTCCACTTCTGAGTATTTATCCAAAGAACAAAAACATTCATTCAGAAAGCTACATGCTCTACTACGTTCATTGCAGCATTGTTTAAAATAGTCAAGATATGGAAACCACCTCAGTGCCCATCAGTAGATGAGTGGATAATGAAGTGCTGTACATGTACAATGGAATATTGCTCAACCATAAAAAAGAAGGAAATCTTGTGATTTATAATAGCATAGATGCACCACAAAGGTACTAAACTAAGTGAAATAAGTTAGAGGAAGGCAAATACCACATGATACCACTGGTATGTGTAAATATATTTAAAAAACACAGCAAACCAAAACTGACAGAGAACAGAGAGGAAGGGTGTTGGGAGATGGGCAAATGGGTAAAGGGGGTCAATAGTATGGTGATGGATAGCAACAAGATATACTGTGGTGATCACTTTCAGTGTGTACACAAAACTGGAGTTCTTATGTTGTATACACTTTTACATATATATAGAGAGAGACTATTATTTGTTGACAAAATAAGTTAATTGAAAATCTATAAAAAAACTTTTTTTTTTCCCACTTAATATCTTTCAGGTCAAAAAATATCCTTTTAGACTTCTTGCCAGGATTGAAGGTCATTGTACTTCATTTAAAAAATGAATCATGGTATAAAAATGATTTCCTTTTTTATTCTCAGTTAATGTAATTGTTCAGAACTACATACTGCGGGTAAAATTTTTACATGATATGCTAAAATCACGTAGTTTCAAATTATCTCAAATTTGACTTATATAATTAATTGTATTTATTTACATACATACATATATAGGATACGGTGTATGAAAAAATAATGAAGCATCTCACATATTTTCTGAACTGTCTCAGGACCTAATTCTATGAACAATACACTGAAAATGGTCTGTGCAAAAAAAATAATTTGGCTTTTGTAATACAGTTGCTTTGGGGGCGTGTTTCTCAATTGATAGAACTGCAGTCTGTTGCCTGTCAAGATACGGAATTTTTTCAAAGTGCTCAAAAAAAAAAAAACCTCCGTTGATACCAGCTCTCTCAGAGCCTCCTAGTAAGCAGAAAAGGTCACACACGTGATGGTGGAGCATTTGTGTTTCTAATTTGGTGACTGAAGCTGAGAGGACAAATTAATGTTATGACAAAGTGAGACTTTCTAGCCCTCTAGTGAGAACTGTTAATGCCGATGTATAGGTTGTAGGAGAATAACAAACCAAGCTCAGACCTGCACACTGCAGTTACACAGAATGGAAAGGTTATACAGAAAAACAGCTGCTGAGAGCTTGGATTTTCTGCTTGGAATAAACCTGGCTTTTATTTGAGATGAAAGGTTCTTTTGTTTCTGTCATTAAAGGTACCACTAAACCTTAAAAATTCTTGTGGAATATCCAGTCATATTTCTAAAGCGGATAAAATATGTAAGTATTGTATTAGTTAGCATTAAAAAAAATTTTGATATTTCATAACCACACATTATTTCTAGTAACTGACATTGCTAAAAAGAATACATTATTGCATTCATTCAAGACATCTCTTCATAACAATAAACTATGTGCTTATTGTGGAATAAAAATTCTGTAAAGCATTTTAATATACAATCACAGAGGGCACTGAATGGCATTAGTAAGATGAGTGTTATGTTTCTTAAAACCAAGATGCTTGTTAAATTCCATGCACTGTTTTGGGCTGTTTTTCAGGTGGTGTTGTTTGCTAGGCAGAGAGAGAAGAATCATGGTGAGCTAGGAAAAACAAATCAAAATATGCTAAAAACATAACACAAACTGAGTTAAGGTAAACATTTTTGAGTACCCAAAGAAAGCAATTTAAAGAAGTACTAAATATTAAAAGCCACAGGGAGTTTTTAGGTAACAACAGTGCAATTATTTCATCTCAGTTGATTGAGAAAAAAGCATCTGACTTTGACTTTCAAAGAGAGATTTTTTGAAGTAAAATTATTAAGACAGACTTCTAGGGAAAAAAAAAGTTTACTAGTAATAGGAATATAAACTGTGTAACTAGAATTACACTTTTGAGTTATTTGATGAAGAATGAAATATGCCCTGAGTTTTGCTGTGTCATATTCCTTCAATTAGACATTCTACAATAGAACCTATTATATTACCTGGGTATGTTAGTCATTAGCACCATTCACCAATCCCCCTCCAGTTCTATTTCTTTAGTATATAATACAGAATTGCACTCCCCAGCCCTTGAGAAATCTGGCATGACCACAGGGCTAGGACTAGGGTGAGGTAAGTGAGATCCTTACTTCTGATACAAAATTTAAGATGAGATGCCAGATAAATTCAGTAATCAAAAGAAATAATATTTTAAGGCAATATTTTAAAGAATCAGAATTAACACAGAAAATCCAAGATGATAAAAATATCAAAATGTAAGTAAAGTAAGATAGTATTACTGATTTTCCTTTTGCAATATAGCTTTATTTGGCTACGTAATAATGGAAGAATGATTCGTATCTAATCATAATATGTGAATTTGAAACCATACTCATTGCGGACAATCAATTGTTGGCTATGCACATAGAACAAAACTTATTTATAAGATGGAATGACACTCTCAGTCAAACTTATAATACCAAAACATCCAATTTTATTAAATTGATAACTCAATGGATATTCCTTGGATCACTACATTACTGCTCAATCATTACAAAACTATCTGGAAATAGTTTCACAAAGGAAATATTATATTTACTTAAGAAGCAGGAAATTCTTCTCATGTACAGATACAGTCAGGCAGCTGTTTATTCAGACTTTATTGATTTATTTTATAAATTAATAAACTAGTATACTCATGTTCAGTGAAAACTTTTCTAACTATTAATATATAAAAGAGGTACAGGGAAAAGTCCTTGCCTTAACAGGACAATATCATTGACAAATGATACATTCAATGTCCTTTTCCAAATAAACTGCGTCACAAAAGTCTAACAAGTCAGTTGTTTAGAATTCAAACTTCCTTCTTCCCTAGAAACACAATTGATTGTATCCTGAAACTATATTTTAAACACCACTAAACCAAATAGGTTAACAGACATTTCTAGCATACACTCACACTTGATTCTTCTCTCCCTTCTGAGCACTAAAAGACTAGATATCTCACTTCCTTCAAATAATGTAAAACCATATGTCTAGTTTAGATCTATGAAATGTTCAGTTCAGTTCAGTTGCTCAGTCGTGTCCGACTCTTTGCATTATAAAATGTTAGCAGAAGTGATATTTCAATAGTAGTGGGTTCTCATGTAAAGCACGCTCACCGTTTACATTATCTGAAGGATGAGGATTCTGCAGATAAGAAAGGAGTGTGCAGAAAAAGACCTCCATGGACCATGGAGTTTTCTTGGTCGAGTTAATAAAATTAATTCCTAGACAGTGGGTGGTAAGATGGTACTCTACACACAAAAGCAGACTGGAGTTCAGAAGCTAGAAACTCAGACAAATCACTTACAAAGTTATACGAACCCTTTGGAGTTGGTGTAACTGATTCAAGACTAAATGTAAAGTAGGAAGGAACTTGCAGGTAGAAGTAGCAAATTTGGGGGGGAAGCATCAGTAATATGTGCTATGAGAGTCATATTATGTTTATATGTTTTTAAATTACTAAGCTTATTATTTTTTTTAAGTTAGCAGCTAGGTAAATATTTTCAAAGTTCTAATCTAGTTTATTTGCCCTAAATGGAGTCAGGAGAAAGATGCACGCTGATATTTAGGCTACATTGTTAAAAGAAGGGCGTGCATCCTTGTCCGTGTTCGGCATCATTCTGTTGTCTCGGGTAACTACAGAAAGGAACAGCAAAACTCAATAACCGGAAACTATATCAGAAGACTATCCTTTGAAGATAAACCTTGGAGGCTCTGCATTCTATTTGTACGTGTGTGTGTATCAGTTACTCAGTTGTGTCCGACTCTTTGCGATCCCATGGACTGTAGCCCGTCAGGCTTCTCTGTCCATGGAATTCTCCAGGCAAGGATACTGGAGTGGGTGGCCATTCTCTTTTACAGCAGATCTTCCCAACCCAGAGATTGAACCCAAGTCTCCTACACTGCAGACAGATTCTTTACCATCTGAGCCAGGGATGAAGCCCACATTCTATTTTAGAGAAGGATACTGTTGCCTGATTAGACATCCAGAGTTAAGGAGAAAGCTAAGTTAGAGCAGACTCCAAGAACTTAATCCCAAATGACAAGAAGGATAATTGCACATTTACCAGCTCAAGCAATCAGAGGACATTAGATGAAGATGGGGATTTCTTATTGGAATACATCAAGCTTGAAAGGATGATGAAATAATACTGGATGCTGATTATGTGCCAGGCTTGCTTGTGCTGTGTGCCTAGGTTTCCTTCATGAATTCTGGGTTGAAAAATGAGAATGAAGTTGAAATGATGATAGTAGTTAACAACATGTGCACTGTAGCACGGTGGAAAGGAGGAGAAAATAGATGAATAACTGTGAGACTCTCACATGCTTCATTGAGAATATAATATCTGAGTTTTATCTATAATGATGAGTGAGCATTTGCCAGAGAAAATAGCAGGGAGAGGGAAAGCAAAAGCTATCCAAATAGAGGGAACAGCAAAGCGCTAAGTGTATGAAATCACGTGGTATATTGGGCAAACTAAAAGTATGAATAACTTGGTAGGGATTGAGAAGAAAAAAAGGAATACTGAAAGGTAACTTTGCAGAACATGATTTGCAATATCCTAAAGACTGTCTGGGCCATGAAACAATTTGGATTTTATTCTGTAAGCACTGTGGAGCCATGACAATCTTTTAAGAAGAATAGTAATTGATCCAGTTTGTATTTTAGAAAGATCAACTAACAAGGCAGCGTGAAGAATGGATTATATGAGGGCAAGATACAATTTAGAAAAAACATTATTAAGCATTTAAAAACTGGGTTGGCCAAAAAGTCCGTTCGAGTTTTTCTATAACATCTTACAGAAAAGCCCAACTGAACTTTTTGACTAGCCCAATACTTGAGATGAAGAATGATGAGAACCTGAAAATGATGAGAATCTAATAATCCTATCAATGAGGATGCAAAAGAGGCAATGAATACCCAAAGGATTTAGAACCCAACCTCTGTGTGTTTGGATGACATCATACGTGTCTGTTCAGTAATTGGACCTGGTTTAGGATGGGGTCAGGAGGATGCAACACCTTAATCTAAGGAGAATATCTAGGATGACAATCATTTTCTTGGCTTAGGAACCATTCACCTTCACTAGCCTTTTACAGGATCAAAAAAAATGCCTACTAGTTGGTGGTGTGCTGTGCTTAGTCATTCAGTCATGTCCGACTCTTTGGGACCCCAAGGACTGTAGCCCACCAGGCTCCTCTGTCCATGGAGATTCTCCAGGCAAAAATACTGGAGTGGGTTGCCATGCCCTTTTCCAAGGGATCTTCTCAACCCAGGGATTGATCCCAGGTCTCCTGCATTGCAGGTGAATTCTTTAGCATCTGAGTCACCAGGGAAGCCCAAGAATACTGGAATGGGTAGCCTATCCTTCTCCAGGGGAACTCCCTGACCTAGGAATCAAACTGAGGTCTCTTGCATTGCAGATGGCTTCTTTACCATCTGAGCTACCCAGGAAGCCCACTAATTGGTAATACATGCTAGTTGTTGCCACTGTTGTTGTTCAGTCGCTAAGTCATGTCCAACTCTTTGTGATGCTATGGACTGCAGCACACCAGGCATCTCTGCCTTCCACTATTTCCTGGAGTTTATTAGAACTCATGTCCATCGACTCGATGATGCTATCTAACCATCTCATCCTCTACCACCCTCTTCTTTTGCCTTCAAGTTTCCCAGCATCAGGGTCTTTTCCAATGAGTTAGTTCTTCGCATCAGGTGGCCAAAGTATTGGAGCTTCAGCTTCAGCATCAATCCTTCCAGGAAATATTCAGGGTTGATTTTCTTTAAAATTGATTGGTTTGATCTCCTTTGCAGTCCAAGGGACTTTCAAGAGTCTTCTCCAACACCACAGTTCAAAAGCATCAGTTCTTTGGTACTCAGCATTTTTTATGGTCTAACTCTCACATCTGTACGTGAGTACTGGAAAAACCATAGCTTTGATTATACAGACTTTTGACAACAAAGTGATGCTTTGCTTTTTAACAGGCTGTCTAGGTTTGTCATGGCTTTCCTTCCAAGAAGCAAGTGTATTCTAATTTCATGGCTGCAAGTCGTTATGGATTGTTACCATAGCTGGCAGTCAAAATGAGTTCTGTGTTTTTCAGTCTGTCCTATCAGAATTACAGGGGTTTAGTGGAACTTCGGGAGTGAGAGGGGGCAAATTAGTTTTAGTGTAACTGATAGAATCACTAAGAAATCACTAAGCTGAGAGGGATCCAACTCTTCTTCCAGCTGTGGCTGCCAAGGGACTGTCTTAGTCAACATATCTTAGTTATTTCCCATTCTCCTCTATTCCCCTTGCATTGCTGAGAATTAAAGTAATTGTCCCATTCCACCTTTAGTAAAGTTCTTAGTCCAAAAGGGAAAAGATATGTGTATATGTATGGCTGATTCATTTCGCTGTACACACAGTGAACACACTGTTAGTAGAAACTAACACAAAATTGTAAAGCAACTATACTCCAACAAAAAATAGTTAAAAAATAAAAAGAACATTTTTTAGATCAACAAAAACTACAGTAAAATGGCAATAAAATATCCATGCATGATGAAAGTGAATGCTCTATTGCTCTTCTTATTTAATGGGTTACTTAACTGACTCTCCTTAGAAACTTCTATGAGAAAATGATATGAAATTCTTTGTTACTGAAAGTCCCTTCAAAAATCTGCCATGGGTGTCAGGATTTAAAAAAAAAATCGACATGGCATACCATAGTCCTAATTCTCCAACCTCATTTTACTGTGTTCTCATCCCCTCTCTCTGCACCCTGGCCACACAAGCTTCCTTTAAGTGTCTTGAACTGGTCACTGGCTTTTGTAGATACTGTTTTATGCATATGTACAAAATATTAAACATATCGTCTCACCATCTCTGGGAACTCAAATTAGCTGCTACTTTTTCTGCAGTAGATTCAACACAAGCAGATCTTTATCTGGAAAAGTATTCCTGAACTACTAGTATAGGTTAGATTTCTTTGTTGGAAACTCTTCTTATTCTATTCCTGTTTGTTTTCAGAACAATTATAACTATTTCACACATTAGTGTTACTTTTTATTGATGTCTATTTCCCTCCTTGAACTATAAGGTCTATGATATTTAAGATCAAGGGCTTCCCTGGTGGCTCAGATGGTAAAGAATCTGCCTACAGTGTGGGAGACCTGGGTTCAGTCCTTGGATCAGGAAGAGCCCCTAGAGAAATGGGTACCCATTCCAGTATTCTTGCCTGAAGGATTCCATGGACAGAGGAGACTGGTAGTTGATACTCCATGAGGTCACAAAGAGTCAGACACAAGAGTGGCGTTTACTCTCTTATTTGGCTTACCATTTGTTTCTGTTATCTGATAGAAGATCATAGGTGCCCAACTGATTTTCGGTCACCTCTGAAATCAGTACCAAAAGCTGCAATGTGGATGAGTTATGCCATAAGCTTCTATAATGTCAGATGGGGCTAATCTGTCAGTGTATTATTAACATGTTTTAAGTAACTTCCATAGACAAGTGTTATGAATGTGCTTGGTATTTTTGTTAATGAATCTGTGGTGAATAAATAAAAGAATGAATAAAATACAAGGTGAGCTCAAGATCTCACCTTTAAGGAGATTCCAACCTCATAGGTGCAGTAATTTCTTCTGGTTATGAGCACAGACTTGAAAACACATTGTTTGAATTCAATTCCTGACTTTTATACTTGGTAGCCAAGTTATTTGCCCCTAGGGACCTCAAGTTTTCCATATCTATCCTAGGAATGATGATAGTATTTTCCTCATAACTTGTGAGAATTAAATGAGGTGATACATATGTATGTCCTTAGAACAATGCTTTTCATACAAAATAAACATTGATTAAAAATTAACTGTAATTATTAGTGAATATAACCTTGTATGGGTTAAACTGTGTCCTCTTGAAATTTGTATTTTAAAGTCCCAGCCCCCAGCACCCTGGAATGTGGCTTATTTAGAGAAAGTGCTTTTTAAAAGGTAGTTAAGGTAAAATGTGGTCACATGGTTTGTTTGGGTTGTAAGCCAGTATGACTAGTGTCCTTATAAGAAGGGGAGATCAAGACACAGGCAAGCAGAGAGGGAAAAGTATGCAAAGATACAGTGAGAAGGAAGTCCTCTACAACCCAGGAGAGAGGCTTCAGAAGAAATCAACCAGCTTGACACCTTGGTCTCAGACTTGTAGCGTCCAGAATTGTGAGAAAATAAATTTCTGTTTTTAAGCCACTCAGTCTGTCCCGCTTCGCCATGGCAGCCCTGAGAAATTGCTGCAATTTGACTGCATCCGACACTGCTGTCATAATGTCACCATCAGAACAACAAAGATGTTCTCAGGTATTTCTCTTCCATCCATTCTTCCAGCTACTTACCTTCTCTTTTTGGTTCCAAACTCCCAGAAGAATGTATGAACCTTGGAGACATATGTTTGCCCTATAACTACCCTCACTGAAGTATCTTTAATGATACGTCCTCAGGGTTTTATTGAAATATGTAAGAAGAAAATTAATGTGAATTAAGATGTGCTTAAACCTACCATGTGTCAGACAGATACCTCATACACTTAAGCCTGAGTATACATACATGTCATTATTAAATTGTTATAGCCACAGTTATATTCATATTATGATTCATCTGAATTACTTAATTTGCATGAGTTTTAGATTGAATGCTTGTTGATAATACTGAATTTGGGTGAAGAATGCACTGTTCAGGGCGTTTCCTGACTGTCTAATGGTTCAGGCTCGGTGCCTTCACTGTTGTGGGTCGAGGTTCAGTTCCTGGTCAGGAACTAAGACACAGCAAGCCACGTGGCACTGCCAAAAAAAAAAAAAAAATCACTATTAATATCTTTCTTATGTTCACACAGAAAGTACACAAAACCTAAAGATAATCAATGATTTTTAATATATGATCTATATACTCTTCTATAAAGAGTCTTGAAAGTATCAGCGTCATTCAAAGTAAATTTTTTCCATAAGATCCATAATGTATCTTAATTTGTTAAAATCTAGAGTTTCATAATCCACATACACTAGGGTAGCTTCTACTTTGCCTCTATCTAGATCAATAAACAGTTCTAAACTTTTAGGCTCGAGTCCTGAGAGCTAAATTAAACACAAGAATTACATGATTGTTAACGTGAGTATAAACTATTTTTCTATATACTTTATGTATTTGATTGAATATCTTGCAAGCATGGAGATAACATGGTTAAGAGTTTTCTGATTTGAGAAACTAGTGGCTGGAACTAACTTTTATTTCATGGTTCAGCTTTGACTGTTACCTTCTAAGTTCTTTACAACCCTATTTACTTGTATGAGTGGACTCATAAAAAGATTCCAATAAAATTCCTGACACATAAGAGATGCTCAATTAATGTTAATTACCCAACTAACCTCTTGCAATTCCATCTTAATTTATCTCAGCCTTTCCCCAGATTTGTTCACCATTATCCTTGCTCTACTTAATAGCATGACAAAATTCCATACATGACTTTCTCTACTCTCTTCTAAAAGTTTCAAAAATGCCTTTAGTTCTTTGAAGTAATCTACAGCAAACAATAATTTACCAATATTAGTAGCTCTGACAGTCTAAGACCTATCTTTGGAGCCCACAGTCAGTGGCAGAAGGAAATATTGAAAAAAAAAAACAGTGGCAATAATGCTACAGCAAAAATATGACGGTATTTTCTGACATGAAAGGGCAGTGAAGTATTCTTACTTGGGTGTCTGAAGGGGAGGGATCTTAAGCTATTTCTCCAGGAAGACAAATGAGTTAAACAGACAAAGCAGGGATATATAGAAAACATTGCTTTCCAGATAGTGCAAGCACCATGACCCTGATGGGGGGTCAGGGGAAGTGGATGGGCTGCGGACACACACATGCTAGATCAGGAAAGACCTTGTAAGGGTGGACTGACCTTATCCTACAAGCAGCAAGAAAACAGTACAAGATTTTTAAGCGTGCAAATGACCTGATCAGATTTGACTTTTAGACCTCACTGTGGCTGCAGCATCATGGAACTTTCATTCAATAAGACCCCTCTAGAGAGGAAACAGGGCAGTTTAAGAGCCGCATCATTTGGAGGAAGTCAGGTGATAGCCAGCACCAATGCAGTACATCAACTGACTGCTCTTTATTTTGGGCAGATGGAGGGAAGCTTAGATTAATGTGCTAATGAAAACGATCCCCCCCCAAATGAAAATGTTACATTTATTCCAGACTAATACAATTTCTTCCAGTGATTCATCCTTCTTGGTTGCAGCACAAATTGATTCACTCCAGATGGAGAATAGAATAGCAAGCTAGATGAACATGATCTGGTCCCCAACCTTTTTGGCACCAGGGACCAGTTTCTTGGAAGACAATTTTTCCATGGACAGGGATGGGGGATGGTCTTGGGATGATTCAAGCATATTACATTTATTATGCCCCCACTGATCTGATGGGAGGTAGAGTTCAGGTGGTAATGGAAGCAATGGGGAGCAGTTGTAAATACAGACAAAGCGTCACTGGTTCACCCGCTAATCACCTCCTGCTGTGTGGCCCAGTTCTAACAAGTCACAAGCCAGTACCAGTCTGTGGCCCTGGGTTTGGGGACCCCTGATCTAGTATACTCCACCGCTGAGGGGAAGAGGAAAGGCCTGGGATTAGAGGAAAGGCTCATTACTTTTGCTTGGGGACAGCAGGCTGGTGGAGGGAGATGATCTGCCAATGGCCAGTTTTGTTTAACATCTTTGCCCAGAGATATTTAAGTGGTTATTGATAACTTTTTTATATTACAAAAACTTTGTTGGAGTTAAAAGAACAAAAACATTTACATCTTTAATGCACATTATACAGACAAGAGCATAATGAAACAAATGTGAAGCAACATAGGAAGAGAGAGAAAACAAAGTGTCTAAGTGCAGGAAAGATACATCAGAAGAGTCGAATATATTCTTGGGACCATGAGGAGCCTCATGTAAATAAGCACATTATTGGATTAAGTCATGCTGGTGGCTTAACAGGCCTGCATGTTCCTGCAATGAGTGAATAGAAGTATGTAAAGAATGCAAATAATTCCCCTTTAATTATCATTCTTGTTTTACTCAGAGAAACAAATTCATTTTTAAACCTGTATTTTAATAATAAATCGGTTAGAAATCCCTACAGTAACTCATTTTATTCTCATAATAACGTTACAACATAGTCACTATTATACTCCCATTTTATGGAATAGGAAATTAAGTAACTGAACATAGGTACTAATAAATCATGAAGTAATGCCAGGGCCTAGAAAAAAAAATAGCAAAGAAAAATTTAAAGCAAAAACTAAAACGATGAGAGGTGGATCTTGGATATCAATTACCACACTTGAGAGCTCACTGAGGGAAGGCCATTGCATATGAGAAGTCTTATAAAATATGATCAAAATTTGGTTTGATGGAATGCAGGGTAACATGTCAAACATAGCAGAAATATTATTTAGCAGTGACCGAGTAAGAGCGATTTTGACCCGTCATTATTTGAAGAGAAAATTGGAGGAGACTGTTTCTAGCTGAATATTCTTTATTCTCTGGAGAACTTCCACAGGCCGACAACTTGACAGATGGTGAATGATGTATTGTGGCGAAACTGACCCAAAACTTTAAATAAGATTCACATATTATTCTTATTTGCAGATGTTTTTTAGCTACTGCATTACAATGTAGGAAACTATGACACCAACGAGAAGCATGGTGTTCAACATAGTATTTTTTATGTTAAGATCTACTGAAGCTTGCTGATTCTTTTCATTAGAATGAATCTTCAGAGTTTGACATATATACAAAATGTTAAACCTGTTATGATACTTGTCGGGGTTACTGCTTAAACTAAACGAGTGAATTCGCTGAAAGTCCTGGACAACACTGGCACAGACTAAGCAGTCAAGAACATGAGTGGGCACTAAAAATCAATTATAAATCTGGGTTTAGAAGTTAAAGAGAAAGTCAGGATGAGAGTTACAAGCGGCAACTACAATCATTGCAAGCAGTAAAAGTGTCCCTTATGACAAGTTTTGCTTCAAATGTCACTTTAAAGAGTTATTTTATATTTTATTTTAAAGGCTTTTTTTTTTAAATCGGACTGGGTAGCTACAGGCGAAGGGATGGAAAGAGGTCATCTCAGAAAAATCAGTAGGGAAGGAAACATGAGTAGAAAATTGGTGGAGCAAACAAAAAGAAAATTATGCAGTTTCCTCCTTCAGGATGGGATGGTAAGCAGAACTTGCAGCCTTGAAGAAAGAATCTTTCTTCAGCCTTCCATAGTGGAGGGAGATGGAACACAGCCCCTTGCAGAAGGATGTCTCTTGAAGAAACGAACAGCCTACGACAATAGTGGAGTTGATGATACAAAAGTCACTGCAGAGGGTTTGGTACTGGGTAAATCTACAAACCTCTAGAGCTGTGCAAAAGCTCATGAAGATTCCTAATGAGTCAAGATGAAAGGAACCTATTCAAATCTGGCAGCAGAAAATAGGATCAGATTAAGTGTTCAGACTTCTATTTAGCAACTAACTAGCTCCTTCTGATCCTCATTCATCAGTTTTAATATTTAACAGTTGCATTCCAATCTAAAATTTGAATGTTCTTTCCCGGATTTTGCACATATATGGGCTTTCCTGGTGGCCCAGACTGTAAAGAATCTGCAATGTGGGAGACCTTGGTTTGATCCCTGGGTTGGGAAAATCCCCTGGAGGAGGGCACAGTGACTGCCTCCAGTATTCTTGCCTGGAGAATCCCATGGACAGAGGAGCCTGGTGGGCCACAGTCCATGGGGTTGCAAAGTGTCAGACATGACTGAGAGACAGTACAGCACAGGTACTGAATATATGTTGGGAAATCACACTTCTCTTAACTGGATCTTAAAATGGCCTCCAAATTTTGTCTGTCTCTATTTTCTCCTTCCTGTAAACCACTGCTATTTATTTTTCCACAGCACAAATCTAATCTTGTCACTTACTTAAGTTGCAACTCACAACTGTATTTCATATTTGAACTCTAGATGGGCTCTGAAAGTCCCTGAAATTTTTAGGTCAGACTGTGTGAATGGATGCCTAGCTTTTGGACATGGCTGAGAGACATAAGCGCAGCACAGCCCAGCTTCATCAAATGGCTTAATAGAGGGAACAAGACATATTCTGTTCCAATTGCAGGGCAAAGCTTATCTGTAGTGATGACCACATGACCTATTCCACCCACACTGTATCCTACACATGATATAGACCAGGGATTTTCAAAATTAAGTGTACTTAAGAATCACCAGGCTTGGGGGAGGCAGGGCAGGGTGGTGATGAAGATTTTGTTAAAAGCGAGAATTCTGTTCCCATGGATCTAGAGTAGTACTGAAGTTTCCTCATTCTAACAAACTCACAAGTGATAATGATGATGCTGGTTCATGCATGTTGGGGAGCAAAACTGTATAGTTACTCATGACAGATCCCAGCAAAAACACCACACACACACACACACACACACACACACTTATACCTAAGGAATTATTACCAAAAAAAAAAAAAAAACAAAACCCTGCTACAAAGCACAAAATCCATCCACTTCCTTGTAAGTTTATATAGGCTGTTTCTTTTTTTCCCTGCAGACTAAGAACATTTCTCTTCCTCCCTCTTCCTTACCAGCTGATATACTCCAGCCCCACACACTTTGTGTGAGTTCAGACAAATAATGAACACTGAATCTAATAGATTCTATTGGGGGAATGGACTCCTTTTATTTTTATCCCTATTACTTAAGCACTTATATTTAATGAACTTAAGGTGCAATAGCTGCCCATAATCTAGCTGGAGAGACACGATTCTTTGTCATGGCTATACAAATAATTGGAAACAATACTACAAGAGCTCCTCACACTTTATCCCCAAGATGATAATTTTTTTATTAATAACGTAAAGTACATAGGGTGAATGGTTGTGCATCCAGGGACACTAAGTTGAAAACCTGTGTGACTTATGAAGAAAGGTAATGAGAATCAGCACGGTCCAGAGCCCCTGAGGGGTCTGATGGCAGCAGAGCAGGGACAGAGGTAAGTCCACTTGTGCTCAGCAGCAGACTATGGACCAAAGATTAAAGACCGTCATGAGAACTGTCCATCGTCCATTTTGTATGTTGGGTGGGGAATGATGAGTCTGAGAAGACAGCCTGATTGCAATGGAAGTGCAGAGTTGGAGCTGTCAGTTAGGAGTATGGACGGGTCTGAAAATGGGGAAGGCTTTGGGTAAAGGTCTAGCCACTGACTGTGCTGGGACAGAGCCAGGCACTAAGGCTTCTCTCAGCAAGGGAAGTGACAGAATAGAAATGAGTCCAAGAAAAACTAGCACTCACAAAATGAAATGTGAGTAGCACAGTATCAGGTTATCAGAGTTCAGTATGGCATGATTTGCTCACAAAAATTATTGCTTCAATATTGATCATAAAATATTTGAGAAAGAAAACATTTTATGTGACTTTTTTTTTACTTTCATATTATAAGGGTAAATGACTTAGCCGCAATTATTCAAAATATGTTATTTAGAAAGAAACCAATAAAAATTAGGTCCTTGTTAGTCCATTGATGTACAGAGCACATTTTTAATTTTAAAATACATCACGTAAGAATAGGAATTGCAATGCATTTAGGACATGGAAGCAAGTCTAGATTCAGCACTTTAGAAGTCATATTTAAAAAACAAATTCCCAAAATAAACAGTCACTTAACTAGAAGGTGGTTGAACAATTTCAGGTTAATTTATAATCATTCATTCTCTTGGAATATTTAACACCTTATTGTTGTATAAAGATATCATGGCATGGGATAAATATTTATATATGTATCATATAAATATATGATACATATATGATAAACAACATATAAATTGTTACAATTTATATTCCCTATAGTATACTCATGTTTGTGTCTTTTAAAAATGTTTGTTGAATGAATTTATTAGTCAAGCTGAAACAAAGAGACAACAGAAAAGTCAGAAAAGGAAAGAGAAAACTGAAAAATAGTTGGTGCTTACGTTCAATGACTTATCTATTAGTTTGAACACCTCATACTCATAAAGAGTCCCAAGCCTCTTTTCGTATGCATCCCGGTTCCTCTCAATTTGGAGCCAGAAAACTATGCAAATGGAAATTAGACATCTAGCTTTTGGCTCAAAGTCTCATACATTTTTGTCTGTCATGCATGCATGCTTAGTCACTTAGTTGTATCCGACTCTTTGTAACCCCATGGACTGTAGTCCGCCAGGCTCCTCTGTCCATGGGGTTCTCCAGGCAAGACTACTGGAGTGGATTGCCATGCTCTTCTCCAGGGGATCTTCGCAACCCAGGGATAGAACCCAGGTCTCCTGCATTGCAGGTGGATTCTTTACCATCTGAGTCACCAGGGAAGCCCCTTTGCCTGCCATATACAATTATAAATCCTCTCAAAATTAGTTTTAGCCGTATTAATGTGTAAAATAATTTGAATATGAGTGTAAACAGACAAGAATAATCATTTTATTCCTTAAATTCTATGACATTTAATTCAAATTATTGAAACGAGATAGTATGTAAAGAAAAAAGCAATTTAGCTAAATTTAAATGTCATCTTCAGTAGAAATGCAGTGGTATTCCTATGTTCCACAGGTATTAAAAAGCCAACTCTGCACATTAAAAGCAGGTAGGGGGTGTCTCTGGTGGCTCAGTGGTAGAGAATTCATCAGCCAGTGCCGGAGACATGGGTTTGATCCCTGATCCGGGAAGATCCCACATTGCAGCCGAGCAACTGAGCCTGTGTGCCACAGCTACGGAGTCTCTGGTCTAGAGCCCAGGAGCCACAGCTACGGAGCCTCTGCTCTAGAGCCCGGGAGCTGCAACTACCGAGCCTGCCTGTCATCACCGCTGAAGCCCAAGTACCCTAGAGCGCATGCTCACACCAAGAGACGCCGCTTCAGGAAGAAGCCTGCCCACCACACCTGGAGAGTAACCCCCTTTACCGCAACTAGAGAAAAGTCCGTCCTGCCATGAAGACCCAGTGCAACAACAACAAAAACTTAAAAAAAAAAAAAAATTATGTGGGAAAACTCTCTCTGCCTTGTCCAAGTAGAAGTTGGTAGTAAGTATGTCTATTTCAAATGGTTGATATAAATTTTTCAGTGCATATATATGTGAAGTTATGAATCACATACATGTAGAATTGAATGATGACTGAGGATTCCGTATTCACTGCACTTATTTCATAGGTGAGGCAACCCAAGTTTCAAAAGAAGTCACTAGTTTTACCACTGAATATTGATGAGTATAATTAGCAGCAAAGGACTTAGTGCCTGGCTTCCTAGTTCCTGTGCAAGGATTTTTTCCTCCTCTGTATTGACATATACTTCTTATGTGAATAAGATGGTTCAGATCCTTAGAATATTGTTTATTGTAGCATTTTCGTCTCAACATGGACTTGTCTGGCACTCTAAGTTCTTGAATTGCATTGTACCTTTATTTCTCCATGGAACAATGGAAAAAATGTCTTTCCTACATGAATATGGGAAGAAGATAAATAATGAGATATATAGATTACCAGGTGTATATACTTGATGGAAGATATTCAGAAAAATCCCTCGGCATTGTGGATAATTACAATATGAACTTGGAGCCACTAAGCTGCATGTGTATTGTCAATTGTAAGATCCAGGGCAAGTTTCCTGTCTGTTTCGCGGTGTGCTTATGATCCCTGGCATCGTGTGAGTGCTCCATAAATTTATGCTTTAGGCTGATGAAAAGTAGCTGTCTTTAAAAATATTCAGATGTTTGACCTTAGCACCTCTAACATCTACATGATTCCCTGAATATTCTGCTTTGTGTTCATCTATGGAAAACATCCTCAAGAATGACTTAACTCTTCCAAGGACACTAAAAAATGATCATAAATTAGTGCCTGGTGCAGTAGTAATAGGTACTCTGTTGATTAAGGAAAGATGCTTGAAGAAAAGTTTAAACCATCAATCAAATGGTTTTCTTTTGATTTAATTAACATATGATTAAGTGCATTTCTGCTTGCATCACAAACTTAACCTTTAACAAATTTTCTAAACTCCTGACAAGAAATCTGTTCATTGAATTTTTCTATATAACTTTCAAATCCTAATAATTCTGATAAAGTTAGACTAGTCATATTTTAAATTATTTATGGTCTATTTCACATATGATAATATACATTATGGGGTAACAAAATAATTTTAGTAAGACTAAAATGCATATTTATGTAAATTATGATAGTGTAAATGATATTTATATATGAATATAAAGTTATTAACATATTTAAACTAATAATTACCCTCAAATTACCAAATGATCCCTTATAGATGTAATTTTACAAAAGCACTTAAGCTGACCACTTTTGGTATCTCTTCCCAATATTTCTTTGAGGAATTTTAGAACAAAGTTAACATTATAATTCATATTTGCTCCATTTTATAGGTAGAAAAATAATCATTTTTAGAAACTTATTAATACAAATTCACTTAACCCAAAATACAGTGCTTTCTTAGGTTACATTATGACAGATGATATGGAAATTCTTTATCCATCTTCTCCCTTATTAAAATAATCAGAAAGGATTTTGAGAGCTAGTAAAAGAATATGTCATTAACAATGCTCCAGAAACTAGTTTTCAGAATAAGACAAATCGAATAGAAATTTCAGAGTCTCGTTGTGAATTGGCATTGTTAACCATTTAGGGACTTACTGTATCTAGCACAGCAATTTAGTGACTAATTCAAGCTCTATCATACATGAGAGAAGAGATCATTATTGCCAAACGCTTATTACAATCGATGGAAATTTTTTTGTCGTTTCTCTTAGATCTGCAGCCTGTGATGCCTGGAGGCTATTGAAGAGGAGGGAGGAGCAATAGTAATTGTTAACTTGTAACACTGTTGTTCAGTCACTACTGGATCTTTTCTGCCTCTAATTCTCCTTGGCTGGGTGGGAAGAGGCCAGAATGGCAGGAAGTTGGTGTTAAATATAATCTAATATAACTTCTTCAAGGGCACATAACCCTTCTTACTTACGCCAGTAACTTGCTAGTTAGGCAGGAGTCAGTGACATGAGTTCTGATAAGAACATGGTGTAATTTATGGTTTCTTGTAGATACTATGTCCTTGTTTTAGATTATGAGGGAAACAATGTTTTAAGATTTCAATATAGAGTAAGAATTTAAACAGTTTAAATATACTTGAAACTTTAGCAACAGATTTCAAAACATTAATAAGAATATGGTTATTATTTTGGTTTTAAAAAGTGAGCATGAAGTCATTAATTATCTGTTGATTTAGTATGGAGACAGTTAACCACAAAGTTTAAAGACTGTGTCCAAGCCACAACTCTATATTTACTAGTTGGGTGGACGTGGACAAGTTTTTCTTAACCTGTTTAAACCGTAGCAATCTCAATTTTAAAATACTGTTGTTATAAATGACTACCTAAAACACCCATTTCTGCTTTATTGACTATGCCAAAGTCTTTGACTGTGTGGATCACAATAAACTGTGGAAAATTCTGAAAGAGATGGGACTACCAGACCACCTGACCTGCCTCTTGAGAAACCTGTATGCAGGTCAGGAAGCAACAGTTAGAACTGGACATGGAACAACAGACTGGTTCCAAATAGGAAAAGGAGTACGTCAAGGCTGTATATTGTCACCCTGCTTATTTAACTTATATGCAGAGTACATCATGAGAAACGCTGGGCTGGAAGAAGCACAAGCTGGAATCAAGATTGCCGGGAGAAATATCAATAACCTCAGATATGCAAATGACACCACCCTTACTGCAGAGAGTGAAGAAGAACTAAAGAGGCCTGTAGTAGACCCCTGTCAATTATCACATATAGGAGTGAGCTTATGTTAATCCCAAACTCCTGATTCATCCCTTCCCCCTACATTTCCTTTCTGGTAACCATGAATTTGTTTTCTTTGTCTGTGAGTCTTTTTCTATTTTGTAAATAAGTTCATTGTATCATTTCTTAAAATTAGATCCCACATATGAGTGATATCATATAAGTTATTATTATTATCACTACTGTTACCATGGTTTGAAAGTCACAGGAAAAGGATTCTTGATTTTTTTTTTGTTTTCTGAAAAAGCTTCATTGCATATCAATGAAGCTTTAAGTTACTAGGCACAAGTTCAGTTGATTTAATCATAAAATATCTCCTGAATTATTTCCACTTTCCGCTTCAGTGATATGTTTCACGTATTAACCTCAACTATTGCAATAGTTATTTATTGGTCCATTAGTTTCACTGATGATCAGCTCAGTCTCTGCAAAAATATCAGAATGATATTTTTAAAGAAGAATAACAGTCTAGGCATGATTTTGTCAACTCATTTTGCCCTGCTCTTATCTGCTATGTATAACTATAAGCCCTGGAAAAATGCCAAAGGAAGCCAAAAGAAAAAAAACAAAAATTGGAAAGAAGGAGCTAAGTGGTTAGAAACTCCAGGACTAGAGAAACAGCACAGTGACAGGGCATCTAAGCAGCTTCCACCGGAGAGAGAAGGGAGGGACGTTAGGGATCTAAGGGGAAATAACAAAAGATCCTTCATTTGTGTTACTGGAATCCTAAAAGGAAACAGGAAAGAGAGACTTAAAGAACACTCCAGAAATAGTGGTTGAAAATTTCCTAAATTTGATAAAAGATATAAACCTTAAGGGGCTCCCCTGGTAGCTCAGTTGGTAAAGAATGTGCCTGCAATGCAGGAACCCCAGTTCAGTTCCTGGATTGGGAAGATCCCCTGGAGAAGGAGTAGGCTACCCACTCCAGTATCCTTGAACTTCCCTGGTGGCTCAGATGGTAAAGGGTCCACCTGCAATGCGGGAGACCCGGGTTCAATCCCAGGTTAGGAAGATTCCCTGGAGGAGGGAATGGCAACCCACCCCAGGATTCTTGCCTGGAGAATCCCCATGGACAGAGGAGCCTGGTGGGCTAGTCCATGGGGTTGCAAAGAGTCAAACACGACTGAGCAACTAACCACAGCAGAGCAATAAACCTACAACCTTCAAGAAGCTGAATGAACCCTAAATAGAATTAATGTCTGTATCAATTTATTTTTCTGAATGTAGATGCCCGGTTGTTCCAGTACCATTGTTTAAAAACAGCAGCAACAACAACAAAAGAAAAAAAAAAACACACTTAGAAAATGAACTTATGGTTACCATGGAGAAAGGTGGGGTGAAGGGATAGTTAGGAAGTTTGAGATCAACATATACACACTGCTATATTTTAAATGAATAACCAACAAGGACCTACTGTATAACACAGGGAAATCTACTCAATGTTATGTGACAGCCTAGATGGGAGGGGAGTTTGGGGAAGAATGGATACATGTATGTCTATGGCTGAGTCCCTTTACTGTCCACCTGCAACTATCATAACATTTCAATTGGCTATATTCCAATATAAAATAACAACTTAAAAAATGCCATACTTTCTCCATTAAATTACCTTTGCTTCTCTGTGAAAGACTACTTAACTATATTGGTATGGGTTTATTTGTGAGTCTCCATTCTGCTCCATGGATATGCTTGGCTGTTTTGATGTCTTGATGACTGCAGCTGTATCTAGTAAGTCTTGAGATCTGGGAGCATTAGTCCTCTGACTTTGTTCTCCTCCTTCACTACTGTGTTGGTTATTCTAGGTTTTTTAATCTCCACATAACCTTTATTTATCAATTTGTCAATATACACAAAATAACTTGCTATAATCTGTTTATTGTATTTTTGATATATTTTTATCCCTTGGGCTTTATTTTACTTTAAAAAAATATCTTCACATTTAAAACTATAGGAATACAAAGATCCAAATGATTTTCCCCAGGGTAGTTCAGTTCAGTTCAGTCGTTCAGTTGTGTGCGACTCTTGGTGACCCCATGGACTGCAGCATGCCAGGATTCCCTGTCCATCACCAACTCTTGGAGCTTGCTCAAACTCATGTCCATTGAGTCGATGATGCCATCAAACCATTTCATCCTCTGTCATCCCCAGGGTAGGATTAATCTTAATTTTTAGCAGTTCAATTTTTGTATTAAGAGAACAATTTGTTTTGAATATGTGGTAAATACACTGCATAATAATTTGTTTTCTGTTACTACCAAGTCTAAAATAAAGTTCTGGATGTTTCTCTTTGCCTGCTTTAGTGACCAGTGTTAGTCACTTAGGTTGTGTCCGACTTTTTGCAACCCCCTGGACTGTAGCCCCCGGGCTCCTCTGTCCAAGAGATTCTCCAGGCAAGAATACTGGAGTGGGTTGCCATTTCCTTCTCCAGCTTTAGTAACCAAGGCCCCATATAATTAGGAAGATGGAATTACATATAGGTAAAACTTATGAAAAGTCAAACTTGTTGGATCTTTACTTCTCTTTCATGTCAAATATAGCACTTTAGAATGTGCCTGCTTCAGAATAATTTTTCAAATCCTTAAATTTTTCATGAAATCAGCTCTTCTCTGAAATGGGTACCTTGAGAACTATTTTTCTTTCTTTTCTTTTAGGCACTGCACTGTATTGTAACAGTGTAGTATCTATCCTGGCTATTCTTTTCCTATAAGGCATATGATTGGCATTTTTTTCTCTTAATTCACTAGCACCTGCTTGGTTCTTGTACTTTTCTTGTGGTAGTTACTTTACAATGTTGTGTTAGTTTCTACTTATAGCAAAGTGAATTGGCTATATGTATGCATATATCCTTCTTTTTTGGGTTTCCTTCCCATTTAGGTCACCACAGAGCAGGGTAGGCTTTCCTGAGCTAAACGGGAGGTTCTCATTAGCAATTTTTGATGAGCCTTCCTGATAGACAAGGAGCAGCAGATGGCGCACTGGACCCCCTGGCAGCAGAGCGGCCCCTGGGCAGCCCCCAGCGCCCCCTTCCACCGGCCCAGGCTCACGGCTTTGATGCTCATCATGCCCACCTGGTCGATCCCAGTCTGGACGGCTCCCACCTTTCTTTCCTCTAATTATGCTCCAGCCCCTGAGCAGTACTAGATCAAGTGCAGAAGTGACTGGCCAAACTTCAGCTGGATCTTTTTCAGACCTGTGAAATCATTTAGTAGATCACTGGGCTAGCTCTTCAGTGATGACAAGGCAGGAATTGCCCATCCTTGCTCTTCTCGAGGCTTCCCTCCCACTCTCCCATTTCAACCCTCCATCTCAGCTAAAAATCCATCTGGAGTGAGCTCTCATATCTCTCTCTGCCTACATTTATATTCATCTTTTCCCTCTGGACCAAGAACGATTCCACTTCTTGTCAAAAGCTACTTTACACACAGTAAATGCTGCTGTGTTTCTCTCTCACTTCCTAAATAACTTGCATCGTTACCATTCCTTCTATTTTCATTAGTTAAGTTCCTTCTACATGCAGGCATCTCATCTAGCTTGATAACAACAACAGAAACTCAAAATAACTGTCTTGTCTAGATACCCATCTTATTTCACTGTAAAATGTCTTAAATGTCTAGACAGGATAGCTTGCTGGATCTAAGTCAATGATCCCAAGTTTGACAAACAAGTGTAAAAACTTGTGCCTCCAATGTTCTTATCTCTAAGTCTTAATATGTTCAAACATAAAAGGAAGATCCCAGCATCTTTCTCTATCTACCTTTTAAAAACATTTATTGAAGTATAGTTGATTTACAATGCTGTGTTAGTTTCAAGTGTAGAGCAAACTGAATCATATATGCACTCTTTTTAAGATTTTTTCCCCATATAGGCCATGACAGAGTACTGAGTAGAGTTCCCTGTGCTATACAGTATGTCTTTATTAGTTATCTATTTTATATGTAGTAATGTATATATGTAAATCCCAATCTCCCAAGTTATTTATCCCCCTCCTTTTCCTCGCTAGTAACCATAAGTTTGTTTTCTACATCTGTGACTCAATTTCTGTTTTACAGATAAGCTCAGTTGTATCATTTATTTTAGATTCCACATATAAGTGATATCATAAAATATTTGTCTTTTTCTGTCTGATTGACTTCACTCAGTATGACAATCTCTAGGTTCATCCATGTTGCTGCAAATTGCATTATTTTGTTCTTTTTTATGGCTGAGTAATATGTATATATGTACCATATCTTTTTTATCCATTCATATGTCGATGAACATCCATGTTGCTTGCGTGTCTTGGCTGTTGTAAACAGTGTTGCAATGAACATTGGAGTGCATATATCTTTTCACATTATCATTTGCTATGGATATCTTCCCAGGAGTGGAATTGTTGCATCTTATGGTAGCTCTATTTTAGTCTTTGTAAGGAATTTCCATACTGTTTTTCATAGTGGCTGCACCAATTTACATTCCCACCAACAGTGGAGGAAGGTTCCCTTTTCTCCATGCCCTCTCTAGAATTTATTGTTAGTAGATTTTTGATGATGGCCATTCTGACCAGTGTAAGGCGATGCCTCATTGTAGTTTTGACTTTCATTTCTCTAATATTAGTGATATTGAGCATCTTCTCATGTGCGTTTTGGCCATCTGTGTTTTAGCTACCTATTTAAACAGTCTTTAAGCTTGAGCCATATTCATTACTTTTAAACTACTAGATCATTTGAGAATATGAGCCAAAATCTATTCTTCCTTCTCTTCTTCTTCTTGGCCTTTCTTCTTCTTCTCGATCTCCCCTGTTCATAATGGATGTTATATGGTGTTGGGCTCATCCTTTAATTGACATCCAGATGCTTTAAAAGTTTTGCTTAACTGGAGAGCGAGGCTCTGATCAGGAGAAGATAACTCTCATAAAAGCAAAGCCTGAACCCTACTCTAGCCAGATGGAATGATGGATTCCTTTTCTTCTGGGTGGAAGAAAGGACTCCTGCTCATGTATGAATAAACTACAAAACAAATCATTGCTAAGTGACTGAATCATAATGTCACACTGAACCTCTAAAACCACATATTCAACCTAATTTCTCAACAGGCCGTTATTGTTCAGTCACTCAGTCATGTTCGACTTTTGCGACACCATGGACTGCAGCACACCAGGCCTCCCTGTCCATCACCATCTCCTGGAGCTTGCTCACACTCATGTCCATCAAGTCAGTGATGCCACCCAACCATCTCATCCTCTGTCATCCCGTTCTCCTTCTGCCTTCATTCTTTCCCAGCTTCTGGGTCTTTTCTAATGAATCAGCTCTTCTCATCAGGTGGCCAAAGTATTGGAGCTTCAGATTCAGCATCAGTTCTTCCAATGAATATTCAAGATTGATTTCTTCAGGATGGACTGGTTTGATCTCTTTGCAGTCCAAAGGACTCTCAAAAGTCTTCTCCAGCACTACAGTTCAAAAACGTCAATTCTTCAGCACTCAATTTTCTTTATGGACCAACTCTCACATCCGTACATGACTACTGGGAAAACCATAGCTTTGACTAGACAGTCCTTTGTTGATAAAGTGATGTCTCTGGTTTTTAATACACCTTCTAGGGTTGTTATACAGCTTTTCTTCCAAAGAGCAAGCATTTTTTAATTTCATGGATGCAGTCACCATCTGCAATGATTTTTAGTTCAGTTCATTTTAGTTGCTCAATGGATTCCAACTCTTTGTGACCCCACGGACTGCAGCATGCCAGGTTTCCCTGTCCATCACCAACTTCTGGAGCTTGCTCAAACTCACGTCCATCAGGTCGGCGATGCCAATCAACCATCTCATCCTCTGTCGCCCCCTTCTCCTTCTGCCTTCATCATTCCCAGCATCAGGGTTTTTCCCAATGAGTCAGTTCTTCCTATTAGGTGGCCAAAGTATTGGAGTTTCAGCCTCAGCATCAGTCCTTCCAATGAATATTCAGAATTGATTTCCTTTAGGAGGGACTGGTTGGATCTCCTTGCAGTCCAAGGGACTCTCAAGAATCTTCTCCAATACCACAGTTCAAAAGCATCAATTCTTCAGCGCTCAGCTTTCTTTATAGTACAACTATCATATCCATACATGACTACTGGAAAAACCATAGCTTTTACTAGATAGACCTTTTTTGGCAAAGTAATGTGTCTGCTTTTTAATATGCTGTCTAGGTTGATCATAGCTTTTCTTTCAAGGAGCAGGTGTCTTTTAATTTCATGGCTGCAGTCACCATCTGCAGTGATTTTGGAGCCCCCCAAAGTAAAGTCTGTCACTGTTTCCATTGTTTCCTCATCTATTTGCCATGAAGCAATGGGACTGAATTCCACGATCTTAGTTTTTTGAATCCTGAGTTTGAAGCCAACTCTTTAACTCTCCTCTTTCACTTTCATCAAGAGGCTTTTTGTTCCTCTTTGCTTTCTGCCATAAGGGTGATATCATCTGCATATCTGAGGTTCTTGATATTTCTCCCAGCAATCTTGATTCCAACTTGTTCTTACCCAGCCCAGAATTTCACACGATGTACTCTGCATATATGTTAAATAAGCAGGGTGACAATATACAGCCTTGACATACTCCTTTCCCAATTTGAAACCAGTCCATTGTTCCGTGTTCTGTTCTAATTGTTGCTTCTTGACCTGCATACAGATTTCTCAGGAGGTATTCCCACCTCTCTAAAATTTTCCACAGTTTGTTGTGACCCACACAGTCAAAGTCTTTAGCGTAGTCAGTGAAGGAAAAGTAGATATTTTTCTGGAATTCTCTTGTTTTTTCTATGATCCAACGGATGTTGGCAATTTGATCACTGGTTCCTCTGTCATTTCTAAGTCCAGTTTGACCATCTGGAAGCTCTTGGGTCACATACTGTTGAAGCCCACCTTGGAGAAATTTGAACATTACTTTGCTAGCATGTGACATGAGTACAATTGTTCAGTAGTTTGAACATTCTTTGGCATTGCCTTTCTTTGGGACTGGAATGAAAATTGGCCTTTTCCAGTCCTGTGACTATTGCTGAGTTTTCCAAATTTGCTGGTATATTGAGTGTAGTACTTTAACAGCATCATCTTTTAGGATTTGAAATAGTTTAGCTGGAATTCCATCACCTCTACTAGCTTTTTTGGTACTGCTAAGGCCCAGTTGACTTCACACTCCAAGATGTCTGGCTCAATTTGTGAATACTCAATATACATGTGGCAAAGACAAAGACTACACCAAAGAAGATGAAGAAATGATACTGACTTGGTGCCAGTGCCATGGGAGTTTATTATCAGAATCAATAAGTCAATATTCTTTATCCTTAGAGAATGTGGATCGTGTTCAGATTCACCAAGAGGTGCAACAAATAATATATCTTTCAAAGTGGGAAACTTATGCCAATGAAAGTGACAAAAGACTTCTAAAACTTTTCTGGGGAAGTTGCCATGCAACGTAAGTATTATTGCTAGAAAATTTAGTGAACTGTGTAGGCAGTAAGAACTGAGGAGCCTGTTGATACTTGTTTCATTCTTAGTTGCCAAGTCAAAAGTAAAATATTCAAAAAAAACATAAAACAAAGGAATTAAATTCTAATACTTCATAGTCAGTTTCTAGCATGCAGTGAACCCTAGAGACCCTGGTAACTGGATAATTTTGGCTGGATTGTTTTCCTGCTCTGCCAACATGGGCCCTGTTAGTGTAGTTGTTCATAATCATAAGGAATTTTTTTTTTGCTCAATTTATAATTTAAAATACCTACTATATCCCAGACACTGAACTATATCCTTAATACAGTCAAACAAGACAGGATCTGGTGCTCTTGCAGATTTACAATGAAGAAGAATATGATACAGACTATTCTCTAGCTTCAGAATTAAGCACCAGAACATAAACACAGATTTTTTTAAAGTATCTATTTTTTTCAGATTATCCATGTCATCAATTGCCCCCATTGGTGCAGAAAATTGAGCAGAGAGCACCTAAATCAATTAGGTGTAAAGCTAAATAGTGTTAGATAAAAAGTAAATGTATTGAAATATTTATTTATCAATTTATTCATTATTTAAAATGTATCTTTCCAGTAAATCCAAAGTTGTGTACTTTAAACGGCAAGATTACCTCACCTGTCAGTCAAATGCTATCAATTCAGTGAGAAATAAGCCAACTGTCTGTCTATGTCCACCAGTCAATTCATCAAATGGGGAATATTTGTGGGGTGCATACAGTGTAGATCAAAGTTTGACACTGTATGTTTTCCTTGGTACCACTGGAAGTATTTGAATTTTCCAAAGAGAAAATAACCAGGAAAATAACTTTTCCTTTTGGGAAACATCAGTCATAATGAAACAAAATTAGCCTAAGAGCTAGAAAGGCCACATTTTATCATAATTTCAATGTTAGAGGTAAAATTATAGTCCCTTTAGCATTAACTTATTATGTTATATGACCTAAACCTAGCAGTCTCTAAGTTGCCAATAGAACATTTTACATATTCCAGGCTTTTACTGAAAGCTTGGTCATCACTGATGCCAGATGCATCTTACCTTGAAAAAGTTAATTATGAAATTAAAGTTTAAGCAGCTAAGCCTGTCAGCATAGTCATGTGATGACACAATGTCAGGAACCTGTAACTGAGCTTTGATACTTATGACTCATGTTGGTGGCCCATAATGAATCAGGCAGGCAGGGCTACTTCCAAGTCATTTAATTGAAAGGTTTTTTTTCATTGGTGAATGTTCCTGGAGAAAATACATCTCATATGTACTGTACATAGTTCATATTAATAAGGCTGACTTTTAAAATGTATATCCCTAAGAGGAACCTTCTAGTAATCAATGATTAATTGGGCTTGAAAGATCATATTTTTTTATTTTAAATACATACAAGAATTGAAAGGAATAATATTAGTCCCAGAAAGTACACTTGGCTTATAAGAAGATGTAAAGGTTAATTTGAGTTAAAATATAAAATATAAGATATCTTATTCTGGAAGAAAAGGTCAGTGGATCATTACAAGGACCTATAATGGTAAATAATTCTTGGCTGTGCTACTTCTTTCAAACCAGGGGTCCCCAGTCCCCGAGCAAGAGACAAGTACTGATTCGTGGCCGATTAGGAGCCAGGCTGCATAGAAGGAGGTGAGCAGCAGGTGAGTGGGCTGACTTTATCTGTCTTTACAGCCACTTCCCATCACACATTCCCACCATCACTGGCTCCCTTCACCCCCAGTGGGACCATCTAGTGGCAGAAGAGCAAGCTCAGGGATCTCACTGATTCTGCAGTATGGTGAGTTGTATAATTATTTCATTATATATCACTATGTAATAATAGTAGAAATAAAGTGCACAATAAATGTACTTAAATCATCCCCAAACCACCCCCCACCCCCGCCAAAGTGTGTGGAAAATTGTCTTCCATGAAACCAGACCCTGTTGCCAAAAAGGCTGGTGACCACTGTGTCAAGCACTCCATTTATCTCCCATACAGAGAGAAATCCTCTCCAACTATTAACTTCGCAGCCTGATTTACCAACAGATTTATTTGTTCATGAAGAAACCATCATGAAGATGAAAACTGTCTTTAAGTTCTTCGAATTCTGCTATCCACCCTGGTCTTTCTGTAGGGCTAAAGGATGAGGCAGTAAAGTCTGTCTTTGTCAAAATGAGGTTAATGATATGGAGCCGCCTTATAAGAGTGCTTGAGGATTAGCTAAGTACTTGTGGTAAGTGCACCTAATGTTTCAAATAAAAGTGGCTGGACTTTCATATACTTTAGAAACCACTGGAAAAGTAAGTTCTAAATATATATATATATATATATATGGAAGCTCTTCCCTTAGGGCCGTTCTGCTGCTTCCTTCACATCACCGATACTGCTGAGAGTGGCTCTTGTTTCTCTGTTTTGTATCAAAAGTCTTAAGACTAAGTCATTGCAGGTGGCCCTTGGCTGGGGTTAGATACAGCTAGCCCGCCGTATCCCCCAGATTCCTAAACAGCATATCCAACCCAGCACAGATGGTGCAGAAGCTGCAGATATGGAGGGCTGACAATGGGCTAGAGCATTCTCAGATTGAGGTATCTGGGGCAGGTCCTGGAACCTACCACCCTCAGATACTAAAGACTGTTTAATAAGAGGGTGGAAAAGGCCTGCTGCTGGACATACCTTTATGGTACCAGGAAGGCTAGCATTCAGATCATCCATTTGGGTCAAGCACTTTCCAATGACTTGAAACGGGGCATGCGGGTTGGGACGGTGAGGAGGAGGGGCCTGGGAAGGGGTGCCCCTTAGACACGCTTAGACCACAGCCTTGAAAGAAGAGCCAGCTCTGGGTGAACACGACAGAGAAGGACAACTGGCTGGTCTGGTACATTGAACTGTACTTCAGGAAGACAGGGCTACTAGAGGCAGGTGGAGGCTGGCCATGGGCAAGCAGGGGGGCAACCTGGAGGCTATGGGGCAGACAGAGCCAGTTCTTCACAGAAAGCACTGGATAGAAGATTAATTCCTTAAGAAGTTGCCGGGAATTATGGGAAAATCTCCATTCACATATCTGTGTCAATTCTCACTTTGTAAAGGGTACAGATTTCATCTAGATGCAATCCCTTAATTAGAATGAGTGCAATTAAATTCTGACAAAGACTGGGAGACTACTGAATAGGAATGGTGTGACGACTTTGGGTAGCACAGGTGACACTGTCCCTTGAGTTCTTTTAAGCTTTTAATACCGTCTGGGGACTTCCCTGACGGCCCAGTGATTAAGAATCTGCCCTCCAGTTCAGGGGACACGGTTCAATTCCTGACCAGGAAGCCAAGATCCCACATGCCCAGGGCATGCCTTGGGGCAGCTAAGCCTAAGCACCACAACTAGAGAGAAGCCACCTTGCAGCAGTGACGATCCCATGTGCTGCAACTGACACCCAATGCAGCCACATAAATAATAAGCAAATAAATATTAAAAGGCAAAACTGTCTTCAGTTTTGAATAGTTAAACTTCATTAGCATAATGCTGATTTGCTCTACATTCCTATTTTACAAGTTAAAGGTAATGTTTCTGAAGTATGGCAAAGTTAAATGCTAAAACAAGTCAGTGTATGAATCAGGGCCAAACAAACATAGAAGTAAGATGACCTGATATTGACCTGATACTGTAGTCACATAGACCAGAACTCAACCCTAATTCTACTCCTTAGTAGCTTTGTCATATTGGGCAAGTTGCTTAGCCCAGTTGATTCTAGATTTTCTCATCTGTAAAACAGGTAAAATAAGATCTATCCTCGAAGAGCACATAGTAAAATGGTAACTTATTGACAATAAAGGCAACAGATGTTCAAAGAAGCTAGAAGATTCTGTGAACAAGAGCATTCTGGGACATTTCATGAAGAAATGGAGCCTGTGCTGATATTTACATGTTGAGCAGATTCCCTGCAGGCAGAAAGGATTCTGTCAACGGGAGGAGGCTTCATTTCCTTACAGGGAGAATGGTGTAAGCGCCTTGTGCAAACAGAAATACCTCTGACGTGATTTAGAAAGAGAGTCAGTGTACCGATCTAATAACGACTCCATTTCAGAGAGACGTGGGGAACAAAGTAAGAAAGGTTAAAATGGGACCTGATTATGGATGAACGTGAATATCTGTCAGCCCATGGGCTTCTTTCTGTGGATAATTGATAATAGGCTGGGTTAGATTAATGAACTGGTGTCGAACAGAAGAAAGATGTGTGGTCATAATCTGTAGGGCCCTCCTCATAGCTGACATTTTAAAGCGGTTATCACAGACCCAGACTACATCATTAGTCAGAGGTTCTCTGGAGCAAGGAGATTGAGGCTTCCGTTCAATTCCTCACTAAGCAGACCACAGTTGAAACGGGGGCAAAACATGTACCAAAAGATAATCATAGGAAGTAAGAAACTAGAAACCTCTGTCATTAAACAACGGAAAAGTCTGGGTGTCATCGAACAAAAAGCTCATAGACATTTTTTTGATAGCTGAGTGAGGGTTTTTTCCCTCTTCTTATAGCCATATAGCAAAACCCAAGGGAGTCCAGCTTGCAGGATGACTGGGGTCCCAAATTAAAAGGGAACTATTTAAAGTAGTCTTACACAAAATAACTTTTCACTATAGCTAATAGTATAGCATATTATAGTACTTTCGGTCTGTATTTATTCTTCAAATGATTATTTACATTAAAAAAAATCCAGTTGGAGGTTTTAGTCACTCTGATATAGGCCAGGCATTCCTGTGTTTGATAGCGAGAAAAGGGAATTTTCTGGCTTGCAGTGTGATGCGCAGCTCTCTGAATCTGTCTGTAAACTGTGTTTCACAGGAATGCGAGACTTAGAAATGTAAGTCTTTCTGACTATGGAATGTGACAAGCCTACTGTCCAACTAGGGATGGGTTAAGCTAACAGTAAAACGTCAGTTTTACATTTAAAAAAAATTTTCTATATGTTTAGCTTGAGGAAAAATTACACTCAGGAAGACTCTATTAACAAATGTTCAAGTAATTAACAAGCTGTCATGCGAAAAAGGATAAACATATTCCTTGTAGCATCAGCGCAGAACTGGTTCTGTGGATTAAAGAAAAATACAAGTCACTTTTAGCTTTACATAAGAAATATTTTGTAGACTTGGCTGAAAATAGCTTAGCCTCCTTCATGAAGATGGAAATATTCGGCATGGATGATCAGCTGTTTGTAAGGCAAGAAGCTAGTAATTAACTCAGGGGTTTTCTTTCAGTGTTCACGTTAGCATCACCTGACAGTTTTTTAAAGCTACATGGACACCAGTACCTCAGGGCAGATGAATTCACCAGAACCTCTGGTAGTAAAGTCTACAGGCCTTGATGTTTCTAGGAAGCAGCAAGGTTAGGAGTCGCTATATCAGCTAAGGTAATTCCACATGGCCCCACTGCACCCACCCTGTCTGTGACATTAATTAGGAGAGCACCACGAAGGATCCTTGTCAGCATGGCCGACGACGGCCATGGGCCAGTGTGTAGACTGTACTGAGGGTGATCCAGTCTAGAAGCAAGCAGGCAAAGGAAGGGCTTCAGGGAATCCAGCCACCACATCATGAAGGCTCCTACAATGAATGCTCTCATAATCAGAAAAGCTTTTCACAAAAGGGCTTTTACAATCAGAAAAGGAAGTTACTTTGAATTAGCTAAAACATGGATCCTTACTATTATAAAGGATATATTGTGTATTATGAAGATTATTATAAATATTATAAATGATTAAAATTTGAAAGGGTTTTTCAGCTTCATCTTCAGATCCTCCTGTGCCTTGACCCCTACTGCCAACATATGCGTACAGTCCATTTTCTCAAGATTCCAGGAACATGTTAAATAGCGCCCACCTGCATGATTTTCAGTCATGGAGATCAATCTCCTGCAATAACTTTCTTCTCTGCCTGGCAAAATCACACTTATCTCCAAGATCTTTGTCCATTATCACCTCCTCAAAAATTTCCCAGAATTCCTCCCAATTATTTTCCCTATTCTATTTCTGTAGTATTTTGAGTAGGGTTCAAGAACTGTATTTATTACATTGTATTTCAGTTGTTTTTCTTTTTTTTTTTTTTTGATGGTTGTCTCTCTAGATTTTTCTGTTAGCTCCTCTGAACAGCAAGGAGGAAAGAGAAATTTAAAAAAAAAAAAAAAAATCAAGTTTTCTTCAGGGAACTATAGTGTCTCTGATGGAATCACAGAAATTAACTGAGGGTATTTTAAGTTTGCAGCATATGGGTAAGGACCATACCCATGATTTAGAGTAATGGACAGATCTTTGTAATTCAAATAAAATCCAGAAAAATACAGTGACTAAGATAAAATCATGAAGTGGGAAGCTTGCCCTCTCACTGAGATAAAAGGCCTGGTTTTATTGAAGCTTCACTCTGAGAGTTACTTTCTTTTGTATCTGACATTCATCAGCCATAGTCACAGACCCCTCCCCCTCCATGGAGTAAAGTTTAAAGGAACCAAATGGTTGACATTCTAAGTGAAAGGTCTGCACTGGGTCCAGTGAATAGCACTGTGTGTGGAGGCCACAAAGGTCATCTATGTGGGAGGAGAGGAAATGTCACTATAAAAAGTCTTCCCTAAAGATCTGAAAAGGGACATTCAAACAAACTACTACTCCAAGTATCATGCATGCGTGTGTGTGCTCAGTCACTTCCCACTCCTTATGACCCCATGGACTGTAGCCCCCCAGGCTCCTTTGTCCATGGGTTTCTCCAGGCAAGAATACTGGAGTGGGTTGCCACGCCCTTCTCCAGGAGATCTTCCTGACCTATGGATCAAACCCGTGTCTCCTGCGTCTCCTGCATTGCAAGGAGTTTCCTTACTGCTGAGCCACCTGGGAAACCCTCCAAGGATCATAACAAAGGCTTTTAGTGGAAGGAGCATGACTCATGACTGACTACCACTTAATGGTGACTTTCCAGACATCACAGTAAGGGTTTTGACCTTGAAATAAAGGATGGTTTAGCACAGCTTTCTGCACTCCATCTGAGTGTTTGATGACCTGTGCATCTCTGGATTGTTTTGTTTTTTAACCAATGCACTACAGATCTGGTCACTATATATTAAGGAAATATATAAGGGAATGATACTTCTTTTCAGGAGATAGTAATTATCTAGAGCTTTTCAACTTAAGATCATATCACAAAAATAGTAGAGGCAAAACTGAGTAGTAGTAATATCACTAAGATATTAATACAGTTGGGGTAATAATTTTCAACTATTAATAGCTTCTGGGTAAAGATCTTGTATTTATTTCTCATTAAATGAATCATATTAAGTGCAGTTATATTCAGATAAAGCATGTATGATTTCTGGTCAGAAGGGCAATGTAATATGATGCAATATGAATGAGAAGTCCTAGATTTTAGCCTAAATTCCAAGCTTTTATTCTAACTAGCTGTGTGATCTTTGGCAAGGTATTTAATATTTCTTGAGATTTTATTTTCCCTCATGTATAAAAGGTAATATCTTTTTGCTCATTTTGCCAATAATTTAAGCAAAAGTGTTTTGTCAACCATCAAGAGCTCTAGAAATATAAGTTATTATCACTATTATCATATCAAGTAATATAAATTATATATAAAAATATAGGCTATTTTTCATATATATTTTACTTATTCCAGAAAGATTTTCTATTTTCATCTGAAAGATAGAAAAGGTCTTCTGATAAAAACCTAGAAGAGGCTAAGTGCTCAAAGATGGTTTCACCGGTTGCTTAACCAGTTCACTTAGTAAACAGAGATGCTTACTTCATTTCAGTTCAGTTCAGTTCAGTTCAGTCGCTCAGTCGTGTCCAACTCTTTGTGACCCCATGAATTGCAGCACGCCAGGCCTCTCTGTCCATCACCAACTCCCGGAGTCTACCCAAACCCATGTCCATCGAGTCGGTGATGCCATCCAACCATCTCATCCTCTGTCGTCCCCTTCTCCTCCTGCCCCCAATCCTACCCAGCATTAGGGTCTTTTCCAATGAGTCAACCCTTCGCATGAGGTGGCCAAAGTATTGGAGTTTCAGCTTCAACATCAGACCTTCCAATGAACACCCAGGATTGATCTCTTTTAGGATGGATTGATTGGATCTCCTTGCAGTCCAAGGGACTCTCAAGAGCTTCTCCAACACCACAGTTCAAAAGCATCAATTCTTCGGCGCTCAGCTTTCTTCACCGTCCAACTCTCACATCCATACATGACCACTGGAAAAACCATAGCCTTGACTAGACGGACTTTTGTTGGCAAAGTAATGTCTGTGCTTTTAAATATGCTATCTAGGTTGGCCATAACCTTCCTTCCAAGGAGTAAGTGTCTTTTAATTTCATGGCTGCAGTCACCATCAGCAGTGATTCTGGAGCCCAAAAAAATAAAGTCTGACACTATTTCCACTGTTTCCCCATCTATTTCCCATGAAGTGATGGGACCAGATGCCATGACCTTAGTTTTCTGAACGTTGAGCCTTAAGCCAACTTTTTCACTCTCCTCTTTCACCTTCATCAAGAGGCTCTTTAGTTCTTCTTCACTTTCTGCCATAGATAACCCTCTGAAAATGAGAGTTTGATATCACTGACCTTGGAACTCAGGATTTGTTCTCTTCTGGGCTCACAAGATTGAATAACCCATTGGAAAAACAAGATTTATTTCCATCTATTCCCCTATATGTCTTTTGAAAGTAAAAGAGTGTTAGTCGATCAGTCAGGTCTGACTCTTTGTGACCCTATGATCAGTAGCTCACCAGCCTCCTCTGTCCATGGAGTTCTCCAGGCAAGAATACTGGAGTGGGTAGCCAATCCCTTCTCCAGGGGATCTTCCTGGGCTTCTACACCATGTGGCGTAATGCCAGTCCAGAACTTCTTTCATGGATATGTGGAAAAAATTCTGCCGTCTTTAATCCACTCAGTCTTCTCTCATTTGCAGCCAAGTCTAAAACTAAAAAACACAGCTTTTAATTTGGGGGAACTGGATAAAAAAATCTATTCAGACATTTAAATGGTGCAAAAGAACAGAAGGTTGATCACAGTATACTGAGTGATAAAGTCAGATTAAAAAACAGCATCTATAGTACAATCCGAAAGTAGAGTACACAGTGTATTAACTATTGACAAAATTATATGGAGGGGATAAAATATTGTGGGCAATAATTTAATCCTCTATGATTACAAAATTACTTTTGCTTGACTAGCTTACAGGTGATTTAATTTCCTTCTACTTGAAATACATTTTTTTCTAATTTATATGAAATAATAATTTCAATATAGAATAAATTTACTAAACTTATTTTGAAAGATGATGTTAATGCTTTAAGGGCTCATCTTAAAGCCACTGTCTCTTTGAAAGCTTCTTGGTGAGCCCAATAAATTCTAGTAAATACTTCTCCGAACTACAAATCAATTAATTATGTCTTCATATGGACTTTCTCCTGTACCTTTTTGCTTTAATTATCATTGTCTGTGCTTATTTCCCATTAGATTGCAGAGCAGAGATTATTCCTTGTTCAGAAATGCATCTACTTAGCCCAAGCTTTGCATATCGAAGGTGTTCAAGAAATATTTATCAAATGAGTTGGTGAAGTACAAGGGAATAAAAGATATGCATGAATGCTGAGTTGCTAAGTCACATCCAACTCTTTGTGACTCTGTGAACTGTAGCCCATAGAGCTCCTCTGTCCATGGAATTTTCCAGGCAAGAAAACTGGAGCAGGTTGCCATTTCCTACCTCAGGGGATCGTCCTGACCCAGGGATCAAACCCACATCTCCTGTGTCTTCTGTGTTAGCAGGTGAATTCTTTACCACTGAGCCACGTGGGAAGCATAAAAGATATAGGACACCTTTTATAGGAAAATATTAACAAATGTTCACAAAAAAGATGTTGGCAGACCACACACAAAATATTGGAAACAAACAAAAAAATAGTTTTCATTAGGACAGGCATCCCTGAGAAATGCTGTTTACCTGGATTACACACTCTGATGACCTGAATCTTGACTCTAGTAGGCAGATAGAGTACAACCATTTTTAGTAGCCAATTCTTTAACTTAGGACCTTGCAAACATCACAAAATGACTCCATGAAAATGACTGAGAAGAATGTGAGTTTCCTTTTGGGACCACTTCAGGAAAGCCCAGGAATAACTTGGAGAGAATTAAAAGTTGGAACTGAGACCCTGCTCTCACCTAGGTGGGGGCTACACTACTTTAAATGTAACATTAGTGTACCCTTGTTCATTTCCACTGGCTGGTAAGGAGAAACTTGTATACATGTAGTAAATTCTACTGAATAAAGAATGCTTATCTTATCAATCTCTAGTGGGTCCTTACAGTAGACCTTAAGAAAAGCCTCACCTAAACTAATAGTCACAGGCAACACAATTGCCTCTTCCAAATGTCTCATATAATTCTTGTTCTGTGAACAGTCTGTTCTATGAACACTCAGGCTATTCAAAGTACATCGGTTTTTTCTTTTTAAACCTTATGCCTATCTTTTAAGATAGATTTATTCAAAATATCCGTGCTGGGAATTCCCTCGTGGTCTAGCGGCTCAGACTCTGTGCTCTCAATGCCAGGGGCCTGGGTTCAATCCCTAGTCAGGGAACTAGACCTCATATGTCACAATTACAGGTCCCACATGCAGCAACTAAGACCCAGCACAGTCAAATATATAAATAACTTTTTAAATTAAGTATTAGTACTCATTCCCAGGTTTCTTCAGCAGTCTTTCTATCTCTGCTAAGTGATGTGACAAATGCTGTGTGTTACTGTGAGTGCCAGAGCTCTCCGTATCTCTGAAGAGGGTTCTGGAGTTGTACTCTAAAATGTAAGATAAGGAGGATACAGTACAAAAGAAAGCTTAATCCCCCTTTGGCTGAGTGATTCATTTCCTGGTGGAGGTGTAATGGAGCAATCTTCCCATGATAGACACCCCCACAGTGTCCTCCGTCTGCCTCTAGTATGTAGAAAAACTTTAGCCCAAGAATAAATTTCATTTGAGAAGTGAGAAAATGCAGAAACAAAGGAAAGCAGTCAAACAAAGCCAAATAATAACAGTTCAGTCTTTAAGCAAACTCAAGGATTTTAGTTCCTCTTCAAGAGCTGGAGATAGTAGGTGCATGCATGCTCAGTCGCTTCAGTCCTGTCTGACTCTTTTTTACCCTATGGACTGAAGCCTGCCAGGCTCCTGTGTACATGGGATTCTCCAGGCAAGAATACTGGAGTGGGTTGCCATGCCCTTCTCCAGGATATCTTCCCCACCCAGGGATCAAACCCACATCTCTTATGTCTCCTGCATTGGCAGGCGGGTTCTTTACCACTAGCGCTGCCTGGGAAGTCCATTATAGACAATATTCTGAGCCACATCCTTTGAGCTCAGATATACTGAGTCCCAAAATTATAGCTACTGAAGCCCCCACCAGGGGTAAGTTAACTACGTGATGACCAGACTCCCATAACAAGAACTGGCCTCAAAGAAATGGGAACAAACCAACCCTAGAACTGAAGATTAACTGTATGGACTTAAACCAATAAAGATGATGCTGGTCAGACCACCAATGACCACTTTCAAGATGACTGTCAGAGTTGACTGTGTTGTTTCTGCATGCGGCCCCCTCCCTCCACTGATAGACCCCTGAAACTGCCCTTTAAAAGTTCTTACCCCCTGACTGGCAGAGGGCAGTTTGTTCTTTGGGACATGAGTTTACCTTCTCCCCAGAATTGCTGACTTCCTCAATAAAGCTACCTTTCTTTTTACCCAACACTTATCTCTTAGTATTGGTCAAGAGCTCTTGAGCAACGAGGTCTCCAACTTGAGATTGGTAACAGAAGTGATACATGAAAACAGCTGTGTCACTAAGCAAGAGCAGGATGCTACAGACACTGTATGACCGGGGTCCCCAGTCCTTGGGCTGCAGAGCAGTATTGGTTCACAGCCTGTAAGAAACCAGGCCGCACAGTAGGAGGTGAGCGGAGGGCAAACGAGGGACACTTCATCTGCTGCTCCCCACCCACCCCCCATTGCTCGCATTACCATCTGAACCAACCCCCTCCACCCTGTCAGTGGAAAAATTGTCTTCCATGGAACTGGTCTCTAGTGTCAAAAAGCCTGGGGACCACTGATGTACAAGACTATTAGTACATGGTGATTTATTAAATATTTAACACAGCAAGCTCATGTGAAGAAGCATTGAAAAATGAGCTTGGCATTACTTTTCACTGCTCTGAGCCCTGCAGGAAGGAATCATAGTTGTTCTCTATCTTCTCAAGAGGGCAAGCTGGTCTTCTTTGGAAAGTAGATACTCCTTCTTCACAAGAAGACATCAGGAAAAAGAAAAAAAAAGGTTTTGTGTTTTATGAAGACATTGAAAGTGGAGATGGAAACCCTGGTGGCAACACTTTATGACTTTTGGAGCAAGGAGGCATCCCAGGAAGAGAAAGTTATGGCAGCTTTGCATTTAGAGTTGAGGTGTGTATGTGGGGAAGGGCTTAAAACAGGAAATACCCATCCAGCAACAGAGAAGTTTCAGGACTGAAATTTTGGGAGCAACACAGGGGCCTGAGAAAGCTTATTTGAAGTTTCTTTCTTAGGAAACCAGTGCTCAAAACCAAGCACATCTTCCTGGGTACCTGTGAGCACCAGGTATGTGGTTAGGAGCAGGGAACGGGGGCACTATGTAAGCAGCACAGCCTGGAAGCCCAAGCGGGGGGCCCCCAAGACAGAACCTGGACTCGAGGAGAGAGTGACACGTGGAGCGGTCCAGCTGGAGGGCTCTGCTGGTTTGGGCAGGAAGCTGAGGACGACCCCTCATCGGTGACACGTCAGCACCAGTGCTCTCCAAGATACTCTGCTCCCACTCGAAAATGAGGTTGCTATAGAAAGTGTGGGATTTTTTTTCTAAACCAAATAAGCACATGAGCCTGCATGTTTATATAAACTTAGGGATGGAAAAGGAGCTCCTGGAAAAAAGGTTGATAGAGGTAGTGGCTGTGGCTGCACTAAACGCGATTCAGTAATCCAATCCCCGTTCATTATTATTATTATCGTTAAGAGCACTTAACATGAGATATGCCTTCTTAAATGTTTGGGTCCAAAACAGTGTTAATAACTATGGACGATAAAGCAAAAGATAACAGGATCAGTGTTTACACAAGACCCAACAGTCTCTTTAAGTACAGTATTTAAAAGGATCTTCAATGGCTGTATATAATCCATGCATTGTCTATTTTGAGAGCCCTCCCCAATTTTAGCAAAGCTAATATGATGGATGACACAGACATTAAAAGCTCCTTTCTCTTTATGATACAATTAGGTCTGACAGCAATAACACTGGAACTGTTAGACGGAGATGAGTAGCCTGTTTGCAGAATGTTAAACACAGGCTAGGCTTTCTTGAGCATTTTCTATATGGTTTAGGACTTGGGATAGTATTGATTCTATCAGTAGCATATCATATATTACATTCATATAGAATATTTTAATCTATTCATTATGTATCTATTGCCTAGTGGTATCAAATAGAGATTAAAATATGGTAAATAGATAGAAGTGCACCACGCACAGTCCTCAGAGTGTCCCACCAGCGGGTAATTTATGGCTTTCTCTAATCTAGTTAATTCTTTCTGCCTTGTTTCTCCCTTGTAAAGTTGAGATAATACTACTTGTTAATATTTATAGGCTAGGCTTCAGGATACTATGCTTTGGAGAAGGGAACAGCTACCCACTCCGGTATTCTGGCCTAGAGAATTCCATGGACAGAGGAGCCTAGCAGGCTATAGTCCATGGGATCACAAAGAATATCCGATATGACTGAATGACTTTAACTCGCTTGGGATACTCAGATGAATGATGTTATTAGATACATATATTACACATAATTTAATTAACGACCACTTCACTTCTTGGGTTCAGTCGCTCAGTCATGTCTGACTCTTTGGGACCCCATGGACTGCAGCATGCCAGGCTTCCTTGTCCATCGCCAACTCCCCAAGCTTGCTCAAATTCATGTCCATTGAGTCGGTGATGCCATCCAACCATCTCATCCTCTATCATCCCCTTCTCCTTCTGTCTTCAATTTTTCCCATGATCAGGGTCTTTTCCAATGAGTCAGTTCTTTGCATAGATAGCCAAAGTATTGGAGTTTCAGCTTCAGCATCAGTCCTTCCAATGAATATTCAGAGTTGATTTCCTTTAGGATTGACTTTTTGCTGTCCAAGGGAATCTCAAGAGTCTTCTCCAACATCACAGTTCAAAAACACCAATTCTTCTGCACTCAGCTTTCTTTATAGTCCAACACTCACATCCATACATGACTACTGGAAAAATCATAGCTTTGACTAGATGGACGTTAGTTGGCAAAGTAATGTCTCTGCTTTTTAATATGCTGTCTAGGTTGGTCATAACTTTTCTTCCAAGGAGTGAAGAAAATAAAATCTGTCACTGTTTCCATTGTTCCTCCATCTATTTGCCGTGAAGTGATGGGACCAGATGCCATGATCTTCATTTTTTGAACGTTGAGTTTTAAGCCTCTTTCACTTTCATCAAGAGGCTCATTAGTTCTTCTTCACTTTCTGCCATAAGAGTGGTGTCATCTGCATATCTGAAGCTATTGATATTTCTCCTAGCAATCTTGATTCCAGCTTGTGCTTCATCCAGCCTGGCATTTTGCATTTAATTTATATACTCTGCATATAAGTCAGATAAGCAGGGTGACAATATGCAGCCTTGACGTACTCCTTTCCTGATTTGGAACCAGTCCATGTACATTTCTAACTATTGCTTCTTGACCTGCATACAGATTTCTCAGGAGGCAGGTCAGGTGGTCTGGTATTCCTGTCTCTTTAAGAATTTCCCACAGTTTGCTGCAATCCTTACAGTCAAAGGCTTTGGTGTAGTCAATAAAGCAGAAGTAGATGTTGTTCTGGAACTCTCTTGCTTTTTCTGTAATCCAAAAGATGTTGGCAATTTGATCTCTGGTTCCTCTGCCTTTTCTAAATTCAGCTTGAACATCTGGAAGTTCTCGGTTCACGTATTATTGAAGCCTGGCTTGGAGAATTTTGAGAATTACTTTGCTAGCGTGTGAGATGAGTACAGTTGTGTTGTAGTTTGAACATTGTCTGGCATTGCCTTTCTTTGGGATTGGAATGAGAACTGACCTTTTCCAGTCCTGTGGCCACTGCTGAGTTTTCCAAATTTGCTGGCACATTGAGTGTAGCACTTTCACAGCATCATCTTTTAGGTTTTGAAATAGCTCAGCTGTAATCCATCACCTCCACTAGCTTTGTTCATAGTGATGCTTCCTAAGGCCACTTGACTTCTCACTCCAGGATGTGTGGCCCTAGGTGAGTGATCACACCATCGTGATTATCTGGGCTGTGAAGATCTTTTTTTGTATGGTTCTTCTGTGTATTCTTGCCACCTCTTAATATCTTCTGTTTCTGTCTCTATTTCTTTGTGAATGTGGAACCTAAGATTGATGAGGGTAAGTGATGTGCTGAAAATAGTATTGTAAGTTAGGGATAGTGCTAGAAATATAGACTAATGATTATAAAACTAACTAGGATAGATATGAGTAGAATCAAATTCAAATCAAGAAATTCCCAACTATTTGTTTTATGTAGAGTTTAATGACAGGTTTGGTAAATTTTCAAAAGAAAGCCACTCACATACTAAACAAGAGTATTATAAAACATTTTTTACTCTAAAGCTCTTGTATTTGATATACACTATCATAGGTTTGCCAAAATCTATGAAAATTCTATGGACATAATGAGACAATAATTGGAGAATAAAGTTACAATGGAAATGCTATAGATGGTAATTTGAGATGTGAGTATAACATCTAACTTTATTTCCTTCAGTGAAAGATATTATGACTCTTACAAATCCTGAATTAAACATTTCTCTCCACTATTCTCATCTCCTGAAGTTTCTCAAAGTCCAACAATTTTCCTCAAACTTTATTCTGAACACAGTTTGCAACATCTCTTTCAGGTATTACAGTAATTTTCTAATGCTGTCGTAACAAATTACCGCAAGCTCAGTGGTTTAAAACAACACAACTTAACCATTTATAGTTCTAGAGCTCAGGAATTCAAAATGGGTCTCGTTGGCCAAATATCAAGGTGTGTGCAGGACTGTGTTTACTCTGGAGATTCTAGGGGGATAATCTTGTTTTCTTGCCTTTTCCAGCTTCTAGAAGCTTCCTCTTCATACTGTTGTTGTCTCTCTGCTTCTCCCTCTTTTTGTCTCCTCCTTACATCAATCACAACCCTTCTGATTACATCCCCCCCACACACAAAATAACACAGGAAAAGATTATCAACCTTGATCCCATCTTCTACCTTAATACTTCTCTGCCATGCAAGGTAACATATTTCCAGGTCTTGGGGATTTGAGTATGGATATCTTTGGAAGGTCATTAATCTGCCTGCCACAGATGTTAAAAATTAAAGATGCTCAAATGAGTAGTAAGTATAGAAATAGTTGCCAAAAATCTCCATATTAATCTCAAAAGTTCAGCCCTCTTTTCATTATGCCTAAATGTCAAGACTATGGTTTTTCCAGTGGTCATGTATGGATGTGAGTTGGACTATAAAGAAAGCTGAGCGCCGAAGAATTGATGCTTTTGAACTGTGGTGTTGGAGAAGACTCTTGCGAGTCCCTTGGACTGCAAGGAGATCCAACCAGTCCATCCTAAAGGAGATCAGTCCTGGTTGATCATTGGAAGGACTGATGTTGAAGCTGAAACTCCAGTACTTTGGCCACCTGATGCTTAGAGCTGACTCATTGGAAAAGACCCTGATACTGGGAAAGATTAAGGGCAGGAGGAGAAGGGGGTGACAGAGGATGAGATGGTTGGATGGCATCACTGACTGGATGGACACGGGTTTGGGTAAACCCCGGGAGTTGGTGATGGACAGGGAGGCCCGGTGTGCTGCAGTCCATGGGGTCGCAGAGTCGGACACGACTGAGTGACTGAACTGAACTGAACTAAGTGTCATCCTAATTACTTAGACAAGATTTTTAAACTCAAACTTTTGTATATTTTTTCTGATCATTAATGAAGATGAAAATACTCCTGGCTGATAATTATTTGAAAACATACAATAAATAGAATCATATATGACCAGTAACACCACCAGCTAGTCAACGTAAGCACACAGAATTTATAAATCTGCATGGTAATAGGAGTAGACAGACAAGGAGAAATGCATTTGGGCATTTTAAAATAGAAAACATATGTTTATAATGATGGTGAATAGTTCCTTTCTCATAATTTATATTGGAAAGTGATCACACATATTTTATGCTCCGTGAGAATTTTGTTCTTTTTGTTTTTTTCCTTTAATCAATACATCTTTCCATTAAAACTGGAGAGAAACTTTGTGACGGGCAATTACAGAATCATTTTTAATTTTAAATGTAATCTGTGTTATGTGGTTATCCAAAATATGTTGACTTAAATAAGTACATTTCTGAAGAAGTTTGCTAATTTCTCTTTTTGAAATATGGGTTCTTTTCTCATTATTTGTTGAGGACACTACTCTTCCCCACTCACTCAGCATCATCATTTGCACTTCAATTTCCTATCAAGATATTAAATTCTGCTATTCTTCTTTTGAAGTAATATTTTCACTGTTGCCTACTTGCAGTCCTAATCAATCAGTACCAACATTACTATAAGAACGTATCTTAAGGATTACTGTTTGTTGTTTGTAGTCAGTAAGTCTTCTCCGACTGTTTGCAACCCCACGGACTATCGCCCACTAGGTTCTTCTGTCCATGGAATTTCCCAGGCAAGAATACTGGAGTGAGTTGCCATTTCCTTCTCCAGGGGATCTTCCCACCCAGAGACTGAACCTACATCTCCTGCATTGGCAGGTTCTTTACCACTTAGCCACCTGGGAAACCTATCTTAAGAATTGGTCCATACTATTTTTTTTTTTTTTAATTAAGAAAAAAAAATCAGCTCACAGTTACTTTACAAAAGCTTTAAAATGTAAAGCTTTTTAGTTCCCACCTTACTCCTGTGAGTTGAGTACTATTTTAATCTCATTTCCCAAGTGAGAAAACGGAGATGTGGGGAAATTAAATAATTTGCTCAAAGTTGGGTAGATTGGAGTGGTAAAGCCAAATTTCACAATCAGGTAGCCTGGGCTGGGTTTCCACCAACCTGCTCCGCACTCTGCCTGGAATATTTTATGGGAGGCACATGAGCTCCGTTTGTACCTGGAGGACTGTGTGACCCACCATGCCTAATGCTATCATTCTGACAGATTTCACTGGGAGCTGGAGGGCGTATTTGATAGACAAGGAACCACTGGGTGTGAGGGCCTCCATTCCCAAAGAGGGAAAGAGAAGGAACAAGTCTTACCAGCCCCAGACAGAAACTAGCAGAGTCCTGTTTCCCTAGTCCTGCCTCATCAGCCTTCCCTCCTCCTAGCTTCACAGCATCGCTGACAACAGCTCTTACATCATGCTGACCTTCCCAAGATCCTAAAGCAACTTTGTTTTACTTACAGGAGCAAGCCTGGACGACTCCCTCTGGCTCAGGAGATTGGCTTCATTGTGTCTGTTAATCTTCTACTTCTTCCAAATGTAGATTTCCCAGTTCCAAAATCTCCTACTCATCCTTTACTCCTCTTTTTCTCTAACAAGTTATAGCCAATCTACGAGCCAATCCCACTGACTTCAGCTTCAAAACATACTCCAAATCCAAGAATTTCTCAATACCTTTCTGGCCACCACCCTAGACCTCATAACCCTCATGCCTTGTTTGGACCATTGACACAGCTGCCTAACTGGTCCTGCTGCTTTCACTCTTACCTTTCTACAGAATCCTCCAGACACTGCAGTCCTAAACTTTCATAGAAATTACTCCTCTGCTAAAGTCCCCAATATCCGCCTATACCACACTGGTTAAAAACCAGAAGGTTTTACCAGTATGTGCAGAGCTTAACATAACTGGGCCCCAGAAATCTGTGACTTAATTGCTTTCCACTCTTACACATGATCAGTTTACACCAACCACTTGGGACATAGTATTTTTAGTAGATGTGCCTATAGAGTAATTTCAAAAGTTTTAGTATCACTCCCTGGAACATTAAAATAAAATAAGAACCCTTGGATTTTATATAAAAATATTGATTGAAATTCCTGGGGGAAACAATCATCATTCTAGTTGAAGTTGCAGTCTTTGAAGAAACGCAGCTTTTTTTATACACGTCTTTGTTTGGAAAAATTAAGAATTAAAGGTCGTCATTAAGTCCTCTTACAGCTTTAAAAAAAAATCATTTTAACTAGATATAATGTACCACTAATAAAACAATGACACCAGAGTTGTTACTAAATTGATACTTTCTAAGGAGAAAGAATCTTTGAAAATAAAAATCTGACCCTGGCTTATCTTTTAGTTTGATTATCCAATTTTAATTTTTGGTAATACCTAGCAAAAAAACCAACCTTCAAAGTAGCTCCTCCTTTTCCTTTTTTGAAGTAAAATCACTCCTACGACTAAGAAAAGAAGATTTTTCTTTATGTTCTATCTAAGTATACATTTCAGGAAAGTCTCCGTAATGTGGTTTTTATGAATATTTAAAAAATAAACTCCATTTTAGTGATAAACAAACTTGTATAAAACTGAAAAAATAAATGTCTTCTGATAAACTTTTCTTATTTAAGGTTGACCTGGTTTTTGCAACCAGGACTCAATAGAAAATGAAACTACAAAAGTGTTAAATAACATAATGAGATAATTATTATTTTTTTTAAATTATGGTACAACATACACAACAAAATTTTACCATTATAGCCATTTTTAAGTGTACAGTTTAGTGGAATTCAGTGTTTTCACATCGTGTGTCATGAAGCCAATGCCACTCTCCATTTCTGTAGTTTATTTTTGTCATTGCAAGCTGAAACGCTGTGCTGCTAAACAGAAACTCCCTATTTCTCTCTCCCCAGCCTCTAGTAACCATTCTTCTACTTCCTACATCTATGAACTTGGCTATTCTAGGTACCTCAAAAAAGTGGAATCATGTATTTGTCCTTTTTGTGTTTGTTTTATTTACCTTAACACAGTGTTTTCAAGTTTTGTCCTTGCTGTAACGTGTATCAGAGTTTCATTCAGTTTTTATGCTGAATAATATTCCATTGGGTGTGTATACCACATTTTGTTTATCCATTCATCTGTTGAAAAACATTTCAGCTCTGTCCTCTTTTTGACTCCTGTGATTAAGACTACTTTCTGTCCCTTTGTGCACACACCTACAGGCGGGATTGCTAAGTCTCATGGCAATACTGTTTCATTTTTTGAGGAACTGCCACACTGCTTTCTACAGCAGGTGCATCATCTTGTATTCCCATCAGCTATGCACTGTAGTTAACGTTTCTTCACATCCTAACATTTGTTGTTTTCTACTTTTTAAAAAATAGTCATCTTATTTGATGTGGAGATAATTCTTTTTTAATCTCAGAATAAGGAAGACTTTGGGCTTCCCAGGTGCCTCAGTGGTAAAGAACTTGCCTGCCAATGCAAGAGACATAAGACATGAGGGTTTGATCCCTGAGTCAGGAAGATACCCTGCAGACGAAAATGGCAACCTGCTCCAGTATTTTTGCCTGGAGAACTCCATGGACAGAGGAGCCAGGCAGGTTACAGTCCATGGGTGGCAAAAGAGTCAGACACAAATTAGTGACTAAACAACTAAAGGAAGACTTTTCCAAATATGATATAAAACCAAAACAGAGAGAGAGAGAAGCCATGAAATATTATGTTGATGAATTTGATTACTCAAAAGCAAAAATTGTTAAGGTTTCTGCAAGGCTGAAGTCACCTTAAGAAAAACCAGTATGAACACAAACTAGAAAATAATTGTGACTTTCAGACAAAGAGTTAATTTCCCTAACTTAGAAAAAGCTCCTTCAAATACTTAAGGAAATAATCACAAACTAATGAGAAGTGGAGAAAAGATATAATTAAAAATTATAGGAATAAGAAAACATCAATAGATCGTGAATATATGAAAAGATAAGTCTTAGGTCATCCATCTTCAAAATGAGCTAATGATGTCTACTGCATTAGGCCAAAATAAAGATTCAGGAAATAAGTATGCAATGAGTACATTTCATACATTTTCATTAACAATGCAAAATCTCTGGGAAGTAGAGTACCACAATCCACATACAACTCAGACAATGGGAAAAATCGTTCTTATTTTGAATTCAGCTAACATAATTAATTTCTTTAGGACAAATCAGGTTAAGATATTATAGTACAAGCCAAGTTATTGAATTGCATTGTCAAGTTAGTTCAGTAGAACAGTAACTTACAGAGAAGTGAAAGAAAGTGAAAGTGTTAGTTGCTCAGTCGTGCCTGATGCTTTGCAACCCCACGGACGGCAGCCCACCAGACTCCTCTGTCCACTGCATTTTCCAAGCAAGGATACTGGAGTGGTTTACCATTTCCTTCTCCAGCGGATCTTCCCGACCCAGGGATCGAACCGGGTCTCTTGTGTCTCCTGCAATGCCGGCAGATTCTTTACCGACTGAGCTACCAGAGAAGCCCATCTTACAGAATGGATACTCCAAAAAGGATATAGGGAAAATTTTAAACCAAACATCTATTTCCAAGGAGAAACCTTGGAACTTTTTGGATCCTAGCAACAGAAAACTCTCAGAGGATCTCTTCCAACACCTTCATCACCAGAGTTTGAAATAGCTAATCACATTATTCATACACATGAAAATCTCTAAAAGTCTTCACTCACTATGAAAAATGTGGTTTCAGTGAGTCTTGTAACTATTTAAGTGTAATTCTAAGATGCCTCATTAACTCTGAGAATGATTCTTCCTTGAGCAAAATTCCTTGGTAAGGAAAATATATTTAAATTTCATGAACATTTTGTATGGGAGGTATTTAATTATCATGTTTCACATCAGGGGATCAGAAAGATCAAGAGCATTTATGTAAGAGCACTTCTCATTTTCTCCATGAAGCTGTCAGGGAGAAAGTTTTCCTTTCATCTTCTAAGATCTTTTCGCTGGTAAAAGAATTAAATTGACATGAGACAGATTAGCAGCAGAAAATTACATAAAAGTTTAATAACAAATATATATAGAAGAGACTCAGGAAAACTGAGTTACTCTCCAAAATGAACCAAAGCCTTCACCTTAAAATACCATGTTCAGCTAAAGACAAAAAGAAGATGTTGCAGGTAATGGTTGGGATTTCAAAGAGGAGGAAGACATTTCATATAAAGGTAGAAAAGCTACTGTTTGCTGGGCTAGGCAGAGGTGCCTGGATGCAAACTGGACTCAGACCTCTAGGTTCTGCCAAGTTCTCCCCACCACACCCAGCCCATAGCTTTCCAGATATCTCTGGTAATAGCTCTGTTCTGGGAATGTCACCAAATCCAAGCTCTGTCTTCTCATGGCATGACAGACCAATAATCAGAGACGAGGTGTTGAGGTAAGGAAGGCGCTGTGTTGTGTGCTAAGTCACTTCAGTCGTGTCTGGCTCTGCGGGACCCCATGGACTGTAGCCTGCCAGGCTCCTCTGTCCATGAGATTCTCTAGGCAAGAATACTGGAGTGGGTGGCCGTGCCCTCCTTCAGGGAATCTTCCCAACCCAGGGGTGAAACCCATGTCTCACGTCTCCTGCACTGGCAGACGGGTTGTTTACCACTAGCACCACCTGCGAAATTCAATGTAAGCAATAGTGACTTTATCTGGAAAGCTTGCAGACAGAGAAGATGGCGGACTAGAGTCCTAGAACACCATGTTATCAGGGTCTGGATGCCAGTTCCTTTTATAGAACAGGAGAGGGGGAAGTAAGAAAGTAAGTTAAAAAGACGTTATTCTTGCAAAATATCTCCTGGCTTGGCCAGCATCAGGGAGGGGATGTGTTAATTTCTTCTTTTCTGCAGCCACTCACAGATGGGCCAGGTCTGAAGGTCTCCCTTTGAGCTGGACGTAGGCACTTCCGTTTAACATTCAGGCAGAGGGGGCAAGGTTTGCCATGGGGAACCTGAGGTTTCCCCAAGGCAATCCACTATATATGCTTTCATCTATAGACAGCATCCTTGTAGTGATTATAATAACAAAAGCAGCAAAGAGCAAAGGTTAAAGTAAAAGAAACAGATCCAACATAAGTCAGCATTTGCTCTTTCCTGGTGTAGAAACAGGCCCTTGATCTAAATCCTGCTAGGCAGTGAAGGGGGCAATAATGAGAACAACTCCCTGAGTCATGTTCTTAAAAACAGTCTACACTAATCCTTATGCCAAAGAGACACATTTTGGGGTGACAAACTCTCCTCCCTTATAAAACCACTATTAAATGAGTAATCAATATTCATGTAAAGGGAAAGCTAAAGCTATTGAACTCAAAAAGTTCTTTTCTACACTAGAAGTTAGCTTTTTCTCCAACTTCCATTAATAAATGTAATTGGCTTCTTTGGTGGCTCAGATGGTAAAGAATCTGTCTGTGATGTAGGAGAGCCAGGTTCAATTCCTGGGTTGGGAAGGTTCCCTGGGGAAGAGAATGACAATCGTCTCCAGTATTCGTGCCTGGAGAATTCCATGGACAGAGAAACCTGGTGAGCTATAGCCCACGGGGTCACAAAGGGTCAGACACGACTGAGCAACTGACACTTCCTATTAGATATTGAGTACCTTCTCTGTGTGCCAAATGCTACTCGTGATGTTTTTAGGTAGAATTGTGAATACATGTGATGAAATCCCCAAACTCAGAAAGACTCCATGGTAATAGGAAGAGGCCACGAAAAAGGTAAAAACGAACAAAGATGTAATAGAGTAAGTGTTGCAGGAAGGAGTACCCCTTCCAGGGCGTGAGGGTGGGCTCTTGCCTAACTCTCGGAAGTGAATTGTCTGAGGAGACACGTGGTACCGACAAAGCAAGAGATTTATTGGGAAGGGACTCCCAGGTGGAGAACAGCAGGATAAGGGAACCCAGGAGGACTGCTCTTGGGTGCCCTAAGCCTGCAGCAGCTTGAAGCAGTGTTTCCATCCCTGGTCAGCAATTGAGGTAGGGTTGCTGCAGTGAGAGCCACATCCTAGCCACTATACTAGTGGTCAGTGACAAAGCCCTGACTCTTCAGCTTTGCAGAAAAGTGTTCCCACAAGAGAGGAGCGAAACCAGTAGTGTTTATTAGGGGAAAAAGATACAGTACATGTGGATAGACATGCAGGCGTCCTCAGAGAGAGTAGTGCCCTTGTGGTAGTTTAAATCACTTTCATGGGGCATTTCTTTTGGGTTTCCTTTGGCCAATCATTTTGATTTGCTGATTCGGAGTCCTTATTTGATATATTTCAGGATCCTCCCATATGTGTGCATGCATCTCTCAGCCAAGACGGATTCTAGCAAACAAGACTATGGGTAGACTTGGCATCACTCCCCGTTTGACCTCCAAGGAGCTTTCTAGTCAGGAAGGTCTCCTTGACTTCAAGAATAAGAAATACATGGCCTCTTATCTCTTATCTGGGCAGGGCCCAGCCTCCTCTCTCAATTGTCCTGTTATTAATACTTTGGAGTTTCTGACTCATGGTCCTCTCTGCTGGCATGAGCATCTCTCAGCCAAGATGGATTCCAGAGTGAGGGATTCTGGGTAGTTGGCAGGATGTATTATGGGCTGACATCTCCTCTCTCCTTTTGGCCATTCCTGAGTTCTCCTGGTTAGTTTTCAGTGGCAGCACCAAATGCCTTATTGGTAACATGACCATGGGCATGGCTCCTGAGGTAGATTGCAGGTTAAGAAGATTGGAGGAAAAATTAACAACAACAACAACAACAAAAATCACTGGTGACCAGAGCATGTAGGAGAAATAACCTGTGTGGATACCGTACTCACTGGGAATCCAAGAAATAACCAGATGCTAGGGGCGTCAGGGAATCAGAGAGGGTGTCTAAGAAGTGTGTAGATGACACCAACAGGAGAGATACCAGGTGGCCAGATGACTCATGTCTGCTTTCAGCTGGGCTGTCTTAGCTGTCTGAGTGCCCTGGAACCTTGGGGTACTCCTCTGTTGGATATGTTTAATAACATTGGCATATTTTATCCATTTTATTAAGTGCTGACAATATAATAGGCCCTGAAGAAGGAAGGAGAATAAGGATGGCACAGTCTCTGGTATTAGGAAAATCCATATAACAGGAAAGCTGGGAGGAAAACAAATGGTAATGCAGTAAAAATGCATTCCAGCAATCTATGGAATATCAGCAACAGGAAATTATGATAGTGGTAAGTTTTTTAAATGAAACCATTCTGAATCACACACAAGTCATCCCTGGTTGCAGTTCAAAACTGGATCCACCTCCCATTGATTGTCTCAAAAATATCTACTGAGTACAATATAAAAGTGTACACAATATGGTAGAAGATACAAACATATATTAGACCGAAACTCTGTCTTAATATTGAACTATGTGATGGCAGGTCATGTTACAGGTAAGATTTCCCATGATTCATTTTCTTTTTCAGACCTTTTTATTTAGGTAGCTATGGAGGTTCTATGTAGCTAGGGCTAAAGATGTTCTTTCATGTTACATCAAATTGTCTGTGTCATGTAAGCATTTGTTTAAAATTTAAAACCAGAGTATCAACTAAGAAAAATATCAGGGGAAAGCAAAACCATATCCTGAAGACACTATATACCAAGTGTTATCTCTCTGAACATAATCACAAGATTTTCTATCAGAACTTAAAATAGGATCAGTATCTGTGGGGTATCATTATTTTTGTTTGTGGGGAATATTTGGATCAAATAATCATATCTGTCAAGATGACTCATAATGCCACCTGATGGCTGGTATTTACTTCTTAATAACAATCATACCATGCTAGTGAATAACTGATACAAAAAACAGAACTAAAAAAACAAAAAACTTACTTCTCTTCTTGGAATTATTCCAACCTTTTCTGTTGGAAGTTTAATATATTATAGTTCACTTAAGGAAACTCATTATTTATTAATTCTTTAATTTATAATAATTTGCCTGACATTTATAATAACTTATTTATAATAACTTATAATAACGCGGGCTTCCCTGATAGCTCAAGGGACTTCCCTGGTGGCTCAGACGGTAAAGCGTCTGCCTACAATGCAGGAGACCCGGGTTCAATTCCTGGGTCTGGAAGATCTCCTGGAGAAGGAAATGGCAACCCACTCCAGTATTCTTGCCTGGAAAATCCCATGGACGGAGGAGCCTGGTAGGCTACAGTCCATGGGATCGCAAAGAGTCAGACACGACTGAGTGACTTCACTCACTCCCTGATAGCTCAGTTGGTAAAGAATCCACCTGCAATGCAGGACACCCCGGTTTGATCCCTGGGTTGGGAAGATCCCCTGGAGAAGGGATAGGCTGCCCATCCCAGTGTTCTGGCCTGGAGAATACATAGGTGCCAGTGAACAGAACCCAGCTAGTGTTTGGGCACACACTCAGTGGAGCTTAATTGAATTTTCAGACAGAGAAATGACCTGAGGTCTGGATTGACGTTAAGCCTCGGAAGACAGTGGGATTAGGTCCAGGAGAGTCATCAAAAGTCTCTTTCCATCTCCCTTGTTTATCTCTGAACATCTGGATTGGCTTTTTCATTTCTGCTTACTGGCTTCCTCTGCTTCTCATCTTTAAGATGAAATGGGGTTGCCACAGCCCCTGAGTTTGCATGTTGTGGTTCCAGTCACACACCACAGCTCACTAGCTCATTCCCAAGACTGTATTTAATACAGAGAAAGTGTGATAGGTCCAGCTTGGCTCAATAAGCTCTTCCTGATTCCTTAGGATCCAGAAGCTGATGCAGTTTAATGGTGGCTGCCCTCTCACCCTCCTGATGCTTGAGAAGTTCCCAGGTGAAGGATGATTACTGTCAACCTTGCAAAAAAGACATGTCCTAGTCTTGACTTCTCAGCTCATCTATGTCTTTCTTTCTACATATCCAAAGATATCCTACTCATGATTCAACTAACCAATACATAATAACAAACGCTTAACTATTTCATGACTGGAGAAATCCTGAATTAATAATCATTATTTTGCCCAGAGGCAAAACATAGGGGATAGATCAGGACTTTTTAAGACAGAAACAACTCAAACTAACAAAACTAAAAGGGAAATTTATTAGCTCATTTAATTTGGAATTTCTAGATTCAGGCTCAAATAGATTTCAAAGTTCAAACAATTTTCCAATATGTACATCTCTACCTCCACTGCTTCCCTCTGTATAGAGCCTTAATATCCCCAGCTACAGAGGGGTGTTCTCCATGTGTCTAGGGAAGATATGTCACTATTAGATTCCTGGTGTGATAACCCAGTTTTTGCTCCACTATCTAATTATATGATCCAGTGGAAGACTCATGATTGATCTGTCTTGGTCATATACCCACCCAGGACCAACTGGTATATTTAAGCAAAATGGAATTTGGTCTATTTGCATTGTGTTATTTTTGTCTGCCAAATTCCTTTTTAAGACACCAATTTATGTATGAGGACTCTTTGGGTTTCAAGGGACAAAACCCAACTCAAATTATATTTAAAACATGAACAATGATTTTATACTTAGCTATTTCCAGGACACAATCATCTTATTAAGTGTCCGTTCCCCTATCTCCCAATTACTTCAAGTTTAATTTTCTTCGTAAGTTGGCTTTATCACCTTTCTCTTCATCATTCCTCCAAAAGTTAGGAAAGGAAAAGGCTATAGTTCCCCGCTTCAGCAGAAAGACAGCTTCTAACTTCTGTAACTGTATCATGATATACGGATGTCAGCTTAAACTTTAGAAAATAATCCTATATTTCATTTAGTGATACATTCATAAGTGAAGAACCAAGTGTCAGAACAGACATGGGAATGAAAATTGGGGAGAGCGATTACCTTTCCAAGATCACAGAATGACCTGTGGTGCGGTTCGTAGGGGCTGTATTAGGTTACAGCCGCCATGTGAGGTTCCATGTTAGGTTACAGCCTCCATGTGAGGTTCCATGTTAGGTTACAGCCTCCATGTGAGGCTACACGTTAGGTTACGGCCTCTATGTAAGGCTACACGTTAGGTTACGGCCTCCATGTGAGGTTACATGTTAGGTTACGGCCTCCATACGAGGTTACATGTTAGGTTACAGCCTCCATATGAGGTTACATGTTAGGTTACAGACTCCATATGAGGTTACATGGATCCTCATATGACTCCGTATATATTTTAGTCTGTTAAGATATTTTATCATTAAAATTTAAATGTTATTAATGTTGAAATTTTGGTTCTAGAGACAACTGCTGGATGGCCCTATGTAGATGATTTGAGCAGTCTAGTCTATTTTTTTTTTCCCAGGTAAACATGCAAGGTCAGATCATTCACTTACCACTGTGGCTGTGAAGAGAGTGAGGAAGTACTGGGGTCCTCAGCCCCATTAGACCCAGAAGGAACAGGGGAAATATAGTTTTCCCAAAATGAGGATATTGGCTGGACAAAAACATCTAAGGGGCATTACAATTAGTTAATTTTCTCTAAGTGAAGCTCATTCTTTCTTGAGTTCATTTTCAATCTGTTCTTATATACTGCTACCAAAAATTGCAGCCTTAACCATAGCCAACACACCTGAGAAACAGTGGTGGGAGGAAAACAGAATGAATCTTTAATGAAATAAATCCTGATCTTTTCCTTGTACGGTGCCCTTCAAAGTCTCCCCTGGGAGGAGCATGAGGAAAGCTCCTCTGTGCGGGGGTGTGTCTGCAAATACACATGGGTGTGTGGTCATCACTTACTTCCTAGTGCTGCTTAAACTTAGATCTGAGGGGAACCCAAGGGAATAATACTTCCTCCATTGTTTGTTATCATGGGTCACTGTTCCTCAGAATTTCACACTGTTACTGCCCTGAAACTTCCTGAGTTGTCTTTTAAATTCATTTGAGGGGACTTAAATTGCTTAAAAAAATTTTTTTTTCACAAGACACGGCTTATTAGGACACATTCCAAACAGTATTTTACCATGAGAGCTCCCTGTCTGTGATAATGAGTTATGACCAGTGCTTACCATCCTCTGCTGACTGACCTCGGCCACAGGTAACAATGGGATGAGGAAGAAGCCTTTCTTAACCATGACCCTGTCCTGCTCCTTCCTCCTGACAAGGAGGAGCCTTACGATGGAATGAGCCTTACGATGAAACACAAAGATTACTACTTCTGGGGACAAAATGTTAGAAGACAGCTTTAAAGACATGGGGAGGGAGGGGGGTGGTAAGTTTTAATATACATACACCCAATGTTTTGATTTATACTTTTAAAATCATTGCATCAATCTTATCCATAGTACCTGATGTATCCATCTACTGCATGTGATTTATGATTAATTTTTTTGTTTGGGTCTCAAATATGGCAGAAAGTGAAGAGGAACGAAGTAGCCTCTTGATGAGTGTGAAACAAGACAGTGAAAAACCTGGCTTGAAACTCAACATTCAAAAACTAAGATCATGGCATCCGGTCCCATCGCTTCATGGCAAATAGAAGGGGAAAAAGTGAAAGTAGTGACAGATTTAATTTTCTTGGGCTCCAAAATCACTGCAGATGGTGACTGCAGCCATGAAACTAAAAGGTACTTACTCCTTGGAAGGAAAGCTATGACAAAACTAGACCACATATTAAAAAGCAGAGACATGACTTTGCCAGCAAAGGTCCATCTAGTCAAAGCTACGGTTTTGCCAATAGTCAAGTTTGGATGTGAGAGTTGGACCATAAAGAGCACTGAGTGCCATCGGATTGATGCTTTTGAACTGTGGTGCTGGAGAAGACCCTTGAGAGTCCCTTGGACTGCAAGGAGGTCAAACCGGTCAATCTTAAAGGAAATTAAACCAAAATATTCTTTAGAAGGACTGTTGCTGAAGCTGAAGGTCCAATACTTTGGCCACCTGATGCAAAGAGTCAACTCATTGGAAAAGTCTCTGATGTTGGGCAAGACTGACGGCAGAAGGAAAAACGGGTGGCAGAGGGTGAGATGGTTAGATAGCATCACTGACTCAAAAGACATGAATCTGAGTAAACTCCAGGAGATAGAGGAGGGCTGAGGAGCCCTGGCGTGCTGTAGTCCGTGGGGGCACCAAGAGTCAGAAGCAACTTAGCAACTGAACAACAGCAACAATTTTTAATCATTGACCCAGATTTTCTTTATCTGCTTACAGACAAATGCAGGACTGGAATGTATCCTGGGTTAAAACAAAACATCTCAGGGGGCACACAGCACACTTCCATACATATTGTTATTTGTTACTGTTTCCACCAATGTTTCTTTTTTGGAAATCACAGAGCCTAAGTGTCAAGAGCCAACAGATGAGAGTTTAACCAAATACTTCACACTGTGGTGTGGTACACACTATCAGTTTCTCCTTCTGGGATGCGGGAATTCACCCTGGATCTGACTCTCTTGACAGCCAGTGCTACATTTTCTGCAGGTCTGTTATCCTTTCTCAGCTCTTTAACTGATACTAAACAGGTCATTAGTTAGAATTTTTAGATCTCGAGTAACAGAGGCCAGATTGTATTTGCAAATGTAGGAGTGAGAGATGCTTTAGGAGAATAAATGTATCTCTCCAAGCCTAGGATGGGATTGCACTGAAGCCCACAACAGAATCTGGACCTGGAAAGTGGAAAGCAACTAATGCTCAGTTTTAACTTTTGTCTCTACTCTGCTCTGGGCTTTTGTGAATTTATCCTCTTTGCAGGTAAGTTCTCTTTGCTTTCTGTCTAATGTAAGTTCCCTACACATGAACCTTCAAGTTGCAAACTTTCCAAGATGCGAACATGCATTCGCATGCCCAGTCATGTAAGTTAGTCTGCGTGTCTGGTGTACACTGTCACCTGTGTGCATCCTCTAAAAGTGGTTGTGCTTTGTGTGTTTTTCCATAGTACTGTATAGAGTACAGTAGTACAGTATCTTTATTTCAAGCTCGGGACACCCGGAACCAAGCATAAAAGCAGCGGTATATAGCTGATTGTTGGGTACCTAGGCTTACGGTTGGACTTCCAAACAAATTGGACTTGAAAACATTCTCAAAAAAGAACTCATTTGAATATAGGGCACTTACTGTACATGACTAAGTATGGCTTCTTGCAAGCTGATTTTATATTAATAGCTCTAGATAGATGCTGTGGTTGTCTCTAGATTCCAAGAAAATTTCTGATTGGCTTCCCCTAGTCCTCAGGTTGCGTGAGCTGAAAACCTAATGAGGTGGAGCGGTTATTTTGAAACATAATCTCCTCTTTTTAGGACATGATCATACATGGTGAGCCATCAGAATAGAGTTTTGTAATGTAGAGAATGAGGCTGCTTCTGTCCTAATTCATCTCAGAGCTTGTCTCCGCTTTGATGTTTGAAATAGGTGTGGCATGACTGCAGTAATGATAACCATAGTCATATTGGACTTTTGTATGTAATTGCAGGTTTTCTAAGCTACCTAACATCCCTTTGAGGTTGGTCAGTATTATTATAATTATACCAGATTTAGGGGTATGGATTTGTAGGCACAGGCATTTACGATGCCATGCTAAGGGTCATGACGAATCCAGGATTTGAAGGAAAGTCATCTGGCTGTAAAACTTGGGCTCATAAACTTTGGTCATATTATTGGATTTAAATCTTTTTTCCATCTGGATTTCTATTTTCTTCTCACCATTTTTCACTCCAGATGCTCTAATGTCCCAGCTGAATTTTATAATAGATTTTTAATTGAAAATAATGTTCTTTATATAATAACAAATAGCAATATAATTTGACTTTCTATAGCAAGAGTATCTCTTAGATTTGTCATTTTTTTCCTTTATTAAACATTCTCCCTTAACTTGTTTTCTCCAACTAATAATCATGATGATGGTGAGTTTTATTTTCCTTGTAAGCAGAATTAGAGCCTTAAGGAATATTTGCTTAAATGAAGTCTGCTGCTGCTAAGTCGCTTCAGTCGTGTCCGACTCTGTGCGACCCCACAGACGGCAGCCCACCAGGCTCTGCCATCCCTGGGATTCTCCAGGCAAGAATACTGGAGTGGGATGGCATTTCCTTCTCCAGTGCATGAAAGGGAAAAGTGAAAGTGAAGTCGCTCAGTCGTGTCCGACTCTTCGCGACCCCATGACCTACAGCCTACCAGGCTCCTCCGTCCATGGGATTTTCCAGGCAAGAGTTACTGGAGTGGGGTGCCATTGCCTTCTCCTAAATGAAGTCTAGTGTATTTAAAATAATCCCCTCTGGGGAAATAAACTTTTGGTTGGAATATGGTTGCTGGTGAAGGCAGAACATGGTGCTGTTAAAAAGTGAGTCTGTTTGTATTTGAATATGAATGACTTCATTCTCATGATTAGAGAGAGAGTAAAAGATACATTCTGATATTTGAAGTTTGAGCAATATAGAAGTGTGATTTTTGAAACTCACAGTGCCCTCTAACACCACATCAACTCAGTTTTCAGAGGGAAAGAGGAAATGGAAGCTCCAATACTTTGGCCCGCTGATGTGAAAAGCTGACTCATTGGAAAGAATTTTGATGCTGGGAAAAGTTAAGGGCAAGAGAAGAAGTGGGTGACAGAGGATGAAGTGGTGGGAAGGCATCACTGACTCAATGGACATGAAAGTGAAAGTCGCTCAGTCGTGTCCAGCTCTTCGCAACCTCATGGACTATACAGTCCATGGAATTCTCCAGGTCAGAATACAGGAGTGGGTAGCCTTTCCCTTCTCCAGGGATCTTCCCAATCCACGGATCGAACCCAAGTCTCCCACATTGCAGGCGAATTCTTTACCAGCTGAGCCACCAGGGAAGCTGGAAGCAAATCAGAGACAGTGAAGGACAGGGAGGCCTGGCATGTTGCAGTTCATGGGGTCGCAAAGAGTCGGACCTGACTGAGCAATTGCACAACAGCTACAGGAAATAATAAGAGACAAAAGGTGAGTACGCAGGCACCACTTGGAAGAGTGAAAGAGAAAGTGCTCTTGGATTTAATAAGTCATTCACCTCTTCATTCATTATTCATGTATATTTTAAGTAGGATTTCTTTTTTATGGGTTTATTTTTTAATCCGGAGCTAATTAAGGTTATGAACTATAGGTGACGTGATCATGACTAGATATTTGATCTTAAGGAGTTACTGTTAAACATTTTAAGTGTCATATTTTCTTTTTTAAAATGTTATTTATTTTTAATTGAAGATAATTGCTTTATAATACTGTATTGGTTTCTGCCGTATATCAACATGAATCAGCCATAGATATACATATGTACCCTCTCTCTTGAACCTCTGTCTCACCTCTCACCCCATCAGACCCCTCAGAGTTACGACAGAGCACCGGATTTGAACTCCCTGCATCATACAATAAAAGTCCACCGGCTATCTAATTTCACCTGTGGTGATGTGTGTTTCAATGCTACTCTCTCAGTTCGCCCCATTTCCCCCTATTTGTCTACAAGTCTGTTCTCTATGTCTACATCTCTACTGCTGCCCTGAAGACAGATTGTTCAGCATCATCTTTTTAGATTTCATATATATATTTTAAAATATACCTGTCTTTCTCTTTCTGACATACTTCACTCTGTAAAATAAGTTCTAGGTTCCTCCACCTTATTAGAACTGACTCACATGTGTTCCTTCTGAGGCTGAATAATATTCCATTGTGTATACATACCATGACTTCGTCATCCCTCCTTCTGCCAGTGGACATCTAGGTTGATTCCGTGTTGTCGCTACTGTAAATAGTGCTGCGATGAACAGTGGGGTGGTTTCCTCAGGGCACGTGCCCGGTACTGGAACTGTTGGGTCATGAAGTAGTTGTTATATTCCTGGTGTTTAAAGGAATCTCCATACTGTCTTCCATAGTGGCTGTATCAGTTTACACTCCCACCAACAGTGCAAGAGCGTTCCCTTTTCTCCACACCTTCTTCAGCGTTTATTATTTGTAGATTTTTTTGATGATGGCCATTCTGACGAGTGTGGGTGATACCTCATTGTAGTTTTGATTTGCATTTCTCTAGTAATAAGCAATGCTGAGCATTTTTTCCTGTGTTTATTGGCCATCCGTATGTCTCCTTGAAGAAATGTCTGTTTAGGCCTGCCCACTTTTGGACTGGGTTGCTTGTTTTTCTGGTATGGAGCTGAATGACCTGTTTGCACATTTTGGAGATTAATCCTTTGTCAGTTGTTTTGCTTGCTAATATTTTCTCCCTTTGGAGAAGGAAATGGCAACCCACTCCAGTGTTCTTGCCTGGAGAATCCCATGGACAGAGGGGCCTGGTGGGCTACAGTCTATGGGGTTGCAAAGAGTTTGACATGACTAAGCAACTAACACACATTTTCTCCCATTCTGAGGGTTTCACCTTGTTTATAGTTTCCTTCATGTACAAAAGCTTTTAAGCTTAATTAGGCCCCATTTATTCATTTTTGTTTTTATTTCCTTTACTCTAGGAAGTGGGTCATAGAGATCTCGCTGTGATTTATATCAAAGAATGTTCTGCCTATGTTTTCCTCTAAGAGTTTTATAATTTCTGGTCTTACATTTAGGTCTCTAGTCCATCTTGAGTTTATTATGCTGGTAGGGAGTGTTCTAATTTTATTCTTTTACACATAGTGGTCCAGTTTTCCCAGCACCATTTACTGAAGAGACTATCTTTTCTCCACTGTATATTCTTGCATCTTTTGTCAAAGATAAGGTGCCCATAGGTGCATGGGTTTCTCTCTGCACTTTCTGTCTTGTTCCATTGGCCTATTATTTCTGTTTTTGTGCTCGTACCATGCTGTCTTGGTGACTGTAGTTTTGTAGTATAATCTGAAGTCAGGCAGGTTGATTCCTCCAGCTCCATTCTTCTTTCTCAAGATTGCTTTGTCTATTCAGTGTCTTTTGTGTTTCCATACAAATTGTGAAATTTTGTTCCAGTTCTGTGAAAATTACCATTGGTAGTTTGACAGAGATTGCACTGAGTCTGTTGAGTGCTTTGGGTAATATATTCATTTTCACAATATTGATTCTTCCAGCCCAGGAACATGGTATATCTCTCCATCTGTTTGCATCATCTTTGATTTCTTTTATCAGTGTCTTATAGTTTTCTGCATACAGGTCTTTTATCTCTTTAGGTAGGTTTATTCCTTGGTATTTTATTATTTTTGTTGCAATGGTGAATGGGATTGTTTCCTTAATTTCGCTTTCTGATTTTTTCATTATTAGTGTATAAGAATGCAAGGAATTTTTGTGTATTAATTTTATATTCTACAACATTGCTATATTCATTGATTTGCTCTAGTAATTTTCTGGTGGCATCTTTAGGGTTTTCTATGTATAGTATCATGTTATAAGCAAATAGTGAGAGTTTTACTTCTTTTCCAATCTGGATTCCTTTTATTTCTTTTTTCTTTTCTGATTGCTCTAGCTAGGACTTCCAAAACTATTTTGAATAATCATGGCAAGAGTGGGCACCCTTGTCTTGTTCCCGATCTTAGAGGAAATGCTTTCAGTTTTTCACTGTTGAGAATAATGTTTGCTGTGGGTTTGTAATATATGTCCTTTATTATGTTAAGATATGTTCCTTCTATGCCTATTTACTGAAAAGTTTTTTTTTTTATCATAAATGGGGGTTGAATTTTGTCAAAAGTTTCTTTGCATCTATTGAGATGATTATATGATGTTTATCTTTCAATTTGTTAATATGGTATATCACATTGATTGATTTGTGTATGCTGAAGAGTTCTTGCATCCCTGGAATAAGAGCCCACTTGATCACAATGTATGATCCTTTTAATGTATTTTTTTGTTCTGTTTGCTAAAATTTGGGTGAGGATTTTTGCATCTATGTTCATCAATGATATTGGCCTGTAATTTTCTTTTTTGTGGCATCTCTATCTGGGTGAAGGTGGCTGGTGGAAAGGTTTTCAATCCTCTTCCTTAGCCACTCTGCCTCTGGGACTCAGTTGTATTTTTATCCCCACCTCTGCATGTGGGTCATCCAGAGGAGTCTGCCCTGAGGCTGCCCTGGAGGATGTGGGTCTGCCCAGTGAGGACCTGGCATGGAGGTGGCACAGCTGCTTGGATCATGGGGGCTCTGGAAGCACCAGGTGTGCAAGGGAGCTAGCGGTCATGGGCACACAGGTGAGATGGCACTGTTGGGGCTTTTTCCCAGCCTCTGGCAGCTCTGCCCCAGTGCGGATCAGGCATGGAGGTGGTGCAGCTGATTGGATCGTGGGAAACCCGGCAGCATCAGGTGTGCAGGAAAGCCAGTGGCCACAGGCATAGCGGATAAGGTGCCCTTAGAATCTTTCTCCAGTTTCTGGCAGCTGGCATTCGAGGGCTTGTCTGGCTGGTCATTCTTTGTTGCTTGGCACAGCAGGTGCTCAAAGGGCACCCCTGGCTGATGTCCTTGATCTATTGGTCAGCTTATCAGGCTCTCAAAGGCCACCTTCCCTGGGGTCTTCCTCTATTGGGCAGCTGCTGGCCCCTGCAGGTGGGGAGAAAGAGAGGCTATAGTGATGGTTCCACCTCCTTCGCCTTCGGTGACTCAGCAGTTGTTGCCTTGCCTCCTTGGCTGCCCAGCTCTCCTCCAAGGGCCTTCCCTGCTGTGATCTCCTCCTTCACATCCCCTTGGGGCCATCTCCCCACAGTCAACAGCAGTCCGCACCCTGAGATTGCCCTCCAATCCCTATGCTCTAGCTCCCAGCCATAGCAAGTACCAGAGGAACTGCATCCCCGTTTGGGGTGTGAAGGGCTGCTGTATGGATTGTCTATGCAGTTCTCACTCCATTCAGACCATCATAGATCAGCTGCTTCCCTCTCCAACAGCCTCAGATGCCTCTGCTCTGTCCCAAACTACTGCTCCTACATGGGGATCTCACCCCCGCTTCAGTTCCTCCACCCCTTGGGAGCAGGTCCAATCTCACTCTCCCCCTCTTTTTCCCTTCCCCCCTTTATCCTACCAAGTTTTGTGTGGACCTATATATTCCTTTCTGGTGGTCAGGGATACTGCCAGCCTTCAGTTGGCGCTCTGTGAGATCCTCTGCATCTGAAGATGTATTCTTGATGCATCCATGGAGAGAGAAATATTCCACATCCACCTACTCGTCCACCATCTCATCATCTCTCCATTAGTCATATATTTTTGAACCCCTTATTATGCACCGGGGGTCCTGTAGTGGACAGGAACAGATAGATGCTTATTCCCTGGGAACTAAAGGAGTGAAACAATTGTATAAATAACCTTAAAATTATAATTACTACTGGGACTTCCTTGGTGATCCAGTGGGTAAGAATCCACCTTCCAATGCAGGCAATGTGGATTCAATCCCTTGAAAGGGAACTAAGATCCCATAAGCTGATAGGGAGCTAAGTCTTCCCTCTTCAATCAGTGAGCCCAGGTTCCACAATTAAGACCTGACACAGCCAGAAATAAAGTAATTAAATAAATGATTTAGAAGATAGAATTACTATAGTTTTTAGGAAGACAAACCACGTGGAAATATACAAACTTAGAAGTGACCCAGTCTAAGAAGCCAGGAAGTCTTTCCAGTGGAAGAAAGGGTAACATTTAACTCAAAGGAGAAGCTCATAGTAGACCTTCCTTAAATGCACAAAGATGTTTATTGCAACATGGTGAATAGTAGACAAATAAAGGAATGTTACAGCAAGCCCCCTACACAAGAACCAGTTCCATTCTGAGACTGCGTTTGTAAGTCCAATTTGTTCATTAAGTCCAACAAAGTTAGCCAGGTACCCAACGAATACAATCGGCTGTATAATACTGTACTGTAATAGGTTTATAATACCTTTCACATAAGCAATACATAAAAACTAACACAAAAGTGAAGAAAACATTTTTAATCTTATAGCACAAAGTACAGTAGCACAACAGCTGGCGTACAAGGGCTGGCATTGAATGAATGGGCAGGGAGAGTTACCGGAGGAGGGAGGGGAGGTGGGAGATCTTGGAGCTGAAGGATCATTGGCAATTGGAGGCAGAGGGCACTCTGCCTTCCACCCAATCTTAACAGCATCTTTGAAAATACGCAGCTTTAAGGTTCATATGTTAGGAATCTTACTGTATAAGGTTGCACACTTTTGGCAGAGAAGTGGTAAAGAGATTGAGGCTTTTGAATTTTGAGAAGCCCACATTAGTCAAAGCTAGAATTAGATGCTGTAAGAACAGGGCTGGGTGGTGAGCAATAGCGACCCTGCAGAGAGGCAGAAGGGCACCCAGGAGAGGGGCAGGCATCACAGGACAGAGATCCACAGCGCAGACGCGGGCAAAGCGATGAAGGGCAAATAAACGTGGTTTGTCTGGGAGACAGGGATATAGGGTTGCAGATAGTCCCAAGTTAGACCTTCCAGAAAATGCAGTAGGATTGGCAGTTTGCTACTGTTTTCACACTCGCCGCCCCCTCATTGCTGTAACTACCAATGTACAAGCTACACCTCAGACCTCAACTGACCTCTTTGAAATCCACTCCAGGTATGAATGACCTTGAGAACACCTAGAATGATCACCACTGATGTATCTCTAAATAACTCACACAACGTAGGAGAGTGATGGATGTTAGTGATTATGTTAATAACACTGGTGATCATGGCTGCTGCATATTGCCATTCTAAACTGCCTTAGGAAATTCATATTCATCCATAAGAATGATAAAATAGCTAACGACATTTCAGAAGTGAAGCCTTTTAAAAGATATTTAAACTGGACAATTTTTATACATCTTTGCAAACAGTGTTTTCCACTAATGAAAATTGAAAAAGAAATAATTAGTACATTTCATTAAATATCTTCTGTTAGCATCGCTACATGTTCTGTCCCTCTATTTTATTGCATGATTATGTATTTTACTAGTAAACATTGGCAAGATTTTTAAAGTTATGTGTGAGGGTCATAAAAAATGTAAGAAAGCTATTTGTTCTGCCCAGATTGAAGAGAAAATGCATTTGTGAGAAGGTAGGACCTAATGGGCTATTTAAAAATATAGGAGGATGGTTTTCTGCATTTTAATTACCATTTTGTTTCTCTTTACCTCACTTCCTAAAATAATTTATTACAATTATCTAACCTTTTATATTTACTTCTAGATGAAAAAATAATTACACAGTAATACACCATAATTTCAAGGAATGGAGGAAGTACAAAGTACAATAATATTTGATATTTCCCATCCTTCTAAAAGAATTTAGTGGTGGAAAAAAAAACAGAAAAACTATGATTAATCTACATATGTAGCTACTTATATATAACTGCATTTTTTCCATACCTCTTTTCACAAAGAATCACAGCATCTTTTTGGACTTTAAATTGTATTTAAAATTTTTCCATCTTTACACACACATGAACATACACAGACACACAGACACACAGACACACACACATCAAAGATTCAGATAAACAGCTGATTTCTAGGCATACCTATTATGCCTAAGTAACTTTCCACCCTCTGCCCTAACTAGTGTCTGGTATGATGCCTTTTCTCCAGAAAGTTCTCAATAAATATGTGTTGAGTTAACGACACTTACCTTATGAAACAACTTAAATGTGGAACATAGATAAAATGTTCAATGATTTCCACAGTAGTCATTGAAATGTCATAAGACAATTAAACTCATGTGATTATTCACCCAACAGTACTTTTTGCCCAACACTGATAGGAATTTTCCTTCTTAATTTTCCCCAAAATACTGCGGGGAAACTGTTACTGATAAGCACAACTAGTTTTTTATTGTTAGATGTGACATTCTTTCTGTATCAATGGCTTTATCTGCCTGGAAGGTATTGCCTTGAAGTGCACTAAAATGTTTATTTTAAAGCTCTTGAAAGAGCTTTAGTATAGAAGCTTGGTACTCCTTTGGTCTATAAATAATGGCTGAAATCTAGTAATTCATTGAAATTGCTTCTTATCATTTTTCTAAGACATTTTGAAGGAACACAGATTTGTTAAAAGCATAATAAACAGAAAAAATAGTCAATGAGAATATAAATTTTCTTATTTTCCAGTAAACTTTAGTTGTTTTTTCTCTTCTATGATTTCTCTCTCTTATTTTTATGCATACTTTTGTGCATCTATATATTACTCTGTTATTCTATTTCATTATAGTTTGTCTTCTCAATTAAATTATAAGTACTTTGAGGGTCAGAAAAAATACCTCATACTCTTTTGAAATGCCTTGTGTATGTGAACTCAATATGGGAGATAGATCAAGCTCTGTTGAATGAAATTTGACATTGCCACTATTTTGTTCTTGGACCTCAGCCTAAATTTTGTGGAATGGGGTAAAGAGGGACTCACTGTTTGATCAATAAATATTGTCTTCGGAGCCTCTTAGTTATAAATACCATCTTCTCGCTCATCTTGTTTGTTATTTTTTAAGTATAAAATTATTTGTAAAATTCTTCTTTTAGTTCTTGGTTTCAATCTATGCTACTGTTAAAAAAAAAAAATAAAGGTTAGAACATGCTAAGCACAGTTTTCACAGGAAAGACTGAGGTTTATGTGTTCTTCCCACACTATCTGGATCTTGTTCCTTACCACTGTTCTTTCTATCCTCTGCTGTTTCCTTTTCACAATGTTTATAGATTTAGAGAGGTCCCTATCATCTCAGAAATAAATTTCACATGACCCTGTTCCTGAAAAGTAGGAAGACCTACTTTTCACACACATGGCTAGTTTATTTCTTTCCTTTCCCCCACTGATAACTTTTAGCTACTCTGGTCATTTCCTATTTCATTCCCTTGAATTTCCACATCCACTCTGACCCCAAATGATACTGATTTTCAGTCTCAGTGGTTGTCAAATTGGTCTCCTTTCTGTTGTCACTGCTGCCACCCTGCCACCCTTTTTATACCACAGCTGGCCCAACTGCTCTTACACTCTAGAATTTATCTAGATGGGAAACAGCTATGAGATTAGTCATTATTTCACCATCAGTAGATACCAGGTCTTTGCAGCTTTACAATCAGGAATCTTCACAATCCAAGCCCAAGTATAACAATAGTGGCCACTTATTACCACATATCAGAGCTCAGATAAGGGTTTTACAAGTACTATTCCTAATTCATAATTCTTACAACAATCCTAGGCAGTAAATAACTATGATCTCATTCTGCAGGTGAGGAAATATCTGTAAACTTTATTCCTAAACTTACCTTCCAACGCAGTCTTGCCACAACCATGGCCATGTGTGGCCACTTCTGTGCAGGGCCCCAGAACTCACTTTTACTGTCTTGCCTCTAACCTTTCCTCTGTGATCTCAGCACCTAGTTGTACGTCAGCTTCCATCTCCTGTCAAGTTTGCTTATCAGTCAGGACTCAATTCAAATTCCAACATTTCTGTGAAGTTCTGCTTGCATTCCCCAGTGATCTAAGCAGTTAATCATTTCTTCCTCTTGCCTGTAAAGCACCTGGAGCTTTCCACGTAAAGTTCCTTTCATTGGCTCATGCTAGTTCTGTTGCTGCACATGTGTCCTGTCTCATCTAGCTTGTTGGCTCCTTAAGATGTCATGTCAGTTTCATACAGTCTCTCAACACATTAAAGATGGAAAGCCCTTAGTATAGGGCCTTTAATAGATTCTTCCTCTCTACTTATAGTTTCCTCTCTTTTATTGTTTTGAATAATTAACATCTTAGTAGAGATCCTTCTTTGCGATTTCACTTGCTTTATGTACAAATGCATATCTTAATAAAATTCAGCTTCCCATGGGCCCTTTTAATTTGTTTAGTCTAAATAAGCTTGCTGTTTTTAAAATAAGATAAGCATATAATTATTAACATAGTTTCAGGTGCTAATATTTTAGAAGGAAATGGTAACCCACTCCAGTATTCTTGCCTGGAGAATCCCATGGACAGAGGAGCCTGGCAGGCTATATTCCATGGTGTCACAAGAGTTAGACATGACTTGGGGACTAAACCAGCTGCTCATCAGTTCAGTTCAGTTCAGTTCAGTCGCTCAGTCATTCTGACTCTTTGCGACCCCATGAATCGCAGCACACCAGGCCTCCCTGTCCATCACCAACTCCCGGAGTTTACCAGGTCCATCGAGTCAGTGATGCCATCCAACCATCTCATCCTCTGTCATCCCCTTCTCCTCCGCCTCCAATCCTTCCCAGCATTAGGGTCTTTTCCAATGAGTCAACGCTTCACATGAGGTGGCCAAAGTGTTGGAGTTTCAGCTTCAACATCAGTCTTTCCAATGAACAACCAGGACTGATCTCCTTTAGGATGGACTGATTGGATCTCCTTGCAGTCCAAGGGACTCTCAAGAGTCTTCTCCAACACCACAGTTCAAAAGCATCAATTCTTCGGCGCTCAGCTGTCTTCACCGTCCAACCCTCACATCCATACATGACCACTGGAAAAACCATAGCCTTGACTAGACGGACTTCTGTTGGCAGAGTAATGTCTCTGCTTTTAAATATGCTATCTAGGTTGGTCATAACCTTCCTTCCAAGGAGTAAGCGTCTTTTAATTTCATGGCTGCAATCACCATCAGCAGTGATTTTGGAGCCCCAAAATTAAAGTCTGACACTGTTTCCAAATAGGAAAAGGAGTACGTCAAGGCTGTATATTGTCACCCTGCTTATTTAACTTATATGCAGAGTACATCATGAGAAACGTTGGGCTGGAAGAAACACAAGGTGGAATCAAGATTGCTGGGAGGAATATCAATAACCTCAGATATGCAGATGACACCACCCTTATGGCAGAAAGTGAAGAAGAACTAAAGAGCCTCTTGATGATGGTGAAAGAGGAGAGTGAAAAAGTTGGCTTAAAGCTCAACGTTCAGAAAACTAAGATCATGGCATCTGGTCCCATCACTTCATGGCAGATAGATGGGAAACCAGCTGCTCATAGTAAATGCAAATCCACACAGAGAACATGAATTTAGTGACTCAGAAGAGTGCATGCAAAAAATGAAGAGCAGAATTGCAAAAATATTAAAAGGTGAAACATGGGAATTGGCAGAAAGGGAAGAAAGAAGTTAAATGTGTAAAACAAGAATATTCTCCACTTGCTGTTGAAGAAACTACAGATCACAGATACCGCAATCTTAGCTTTGTGATGTGATGGGACTTACTGTTAGTTTCCACCTTTGTCCTTTGCTCTGTTTCAACATCTAGAAAATCCAAATTTCATTCCCCTGCATCCACTCATCATTCAGGAGGACCTAACTCAAATCTCAACAGTTTAGCATTTTCCCCAAGTGATTTATTCCGGGCAAAATAACCATAAAAGTCATTTAAAAAGTCAATGCCAGCTTATGATAATTGACACATCATGCCAGAAGTTCAAAATATGCCTATTTTTTCCTAAAGATTCATTTTCCTCCCTACTAGGATGCATTTTTGACATTTATGGCAAATGGCTAGATCTTGAAGACAATGCGATGATACACTTATTAGAAACACTCGAAACAGATTTATGAGATGTAGACGAGAAAATATAAAATTCGTTTTATTAATTGCTGCAATTATATTCAAACCAAAGGAGAGTGTCTCTCGGTCCACAGTACTGCTCCATGGCACCCCACCGAGTGACCTGCTTTTCGCTGAGGTCTTCCTTTCATTCCAAGTCAGTAACCAGGACAATCCAAAGACAGTCCCACATCTCTGAGATTCTTAAAATTCTTCTCTCTTCCAAAAAGGTGACTTCACAAGCTCTTTGTCTGACCCTTTCTAGTGCCTTCTCTCCTCCAAGCCCGGACACACTGGGGCGGGCGGCGGGGTAGGGTCTGCAAGGCCAGCTCCAGATAGGAATTATCTCCCGGGAGCCTAGTCCGCCGGGTCCCCGGGGGTGGTCCCAGCCGGGCTCTCACCACGCCGCCCCCCGCCGCCCCCGCTGCATTCCTGAGCCGGGAGCGCACCGGGGAGAGGGGCCGGCGGCCGCCCCGCGCGCCCACCCCGGCCAGGTGAGCGCCGCCAGCCTCCTGGGGGTCTGCTCACCCGGGTCCGGATGCCGGGACCTGTCGAGGCTGAGTAGCCCCGAGAGCGGACAGAAAAAGAAGGGTTTTCTACTTTGCCGGCCGAGGGCTGGATGTCTGAGTTCGGACAGGCTCCCAGGCGCTGGCCAGCTGCGCGCGCTGCTGTGCGACCCGGCGCGGGACCTGTTGCAACCCGTCCCCACCCCGCCCTCGCCGTCGAGGCACCTGGGCCCGGGAGGCGCGGCCCGGGCGGGCCCGCGCTGCCCTCCGCCGCCCAACGCAGGTGACTCCCCGCCTCCTGCGCCCTCGGCCTCCTGGGACACGAACCTTCGGCGCGGGCGCGGCTGTGCACGGCGCGGGGCGCTCCCGGCGGTGAGTGGGGTCCCTGCTCCCGATCCTCCCTGGAGGGTGCGGGGCGACGACAGGGGCGGGGACCGCCGGCACCCCCGGGCTGCCGGGAGGGGAGGGCGCGCGCGCGCCGGATCGGACGGTCGCGGGCGTGCAGAGTTGGGTCCTCGCCTTTCTCTGGTTTTCTTTTCTGGGCGCGCGGGTTAGGAAGTTTGCAAAGTTCCGTCCCCGGCCGGCCGCGTTCGGCCGCCCCAGGGACCCGCGCCGCCCGCGATGGGCTTTGGATCCCGTTTCCTCGTGGCTCCGGGGTCCGCGGCGCGGGGGGTCCCGGAGGGGCGCGTGTGTGGGAGCCGCGGCTGCACCGCCCGTGGGTGTACTTCAGATCCCGCGTGGGGAACTGAGCTCAAAAAGGAAAATCCAAGTGTGCCTGGATACCCTCTCCCGTTTGTGTGGGTCCCGCTTCAGCTCTCAGAGGGGTCCAGACTTTAGAAACTTTCCGTTTCCCGGTCCCTGGGTCTGTGACCTTGACAAGCTCGCCGGGTCGTTCTGCTTCCAATCAGATTCTGAGAACCGCCGATGCGGGAGCTGGTGGCCTTCAGAGGAGAGGCGGTTACTCCTGGAGAGTCGCATGGAGACGTTAGGCCTGTTCTTTGTGTCTTGTTGGGAGAATGATTACCTCCATGGGGGGTGGGGGTGGTGAGGAGGCAGCTAACGTGTGTGTCAGTCGCTGGAATTACGGGTGAGTGAAGAGACAATAGTGCTTTATTGGGAAGAGGCTGGCGGTCCGGGAGCACAGGTCTGCCTGGGGCCGGTGCCCAGAGGGATGCGGTTATAAAGTGGAGTTAAGAGCTAAAGGCTTCGGGCTTCCCTGGTGGCTCAGCTGGTAAAGAATCCGCCTGCAGTGTGGGAGACCTGGGTTCGATTTCTGGGCCAGGAAGATCCCCTGGAGAAGGGAAAGGCTACCCACTCCAGTATTCTGGCCTGGAGAATTCCATGGACTGTATAGTCCATGGGGTCGCACAGAGTCGGACAGGACTGAGCGACTTTCACTTCACTTCATTTCAAGAGCTAAGGAGGCCCAAACAGTAGAAAAGACCCGCGCTGGTGGCCAGCAGTCAAGATGAGGCTGGATGTCCCACGGCTCCTTTCCAGATTCCTCTGGAGATTCTTCTGCCAGGTTAGGGCCAGGCACCTCCGGACTTCCCTGTCTCATCCCCAACACAGACAGAGCCCCAGGGAAGTCCATGATTGATGCTGAATCAGACTTGACAAGAAGTAGGATAGGAAACAGAGAGGAAAGAGAAAGCTGGTCTTTTTGGTTTTCCAGAATAACCAAAGAAGGGGAGCGGTGTGAAACCAGATCCAGTAGGGGTGGGCTGGGTCCTTGGTTTTGTTTGATTTCTCCCTGTCTTCCTACTGTTCCTGGAGTGATAGAGGCCCCCACACACCTTCCAGCCAAAATTGCCTCCCTCGCTTTTGAGTTTACAGCGCACGTGGTGTACACACCTGGCTGCACCCAGCAGAGCCTGCCTGAGGGGCTGGGTGGATCCTGTCTTTCAAGTTGGCACGTTCTAGACCCCAGATGCTCAGAACGTATTGTGGGAAACATCTCCCATTGAACCGCTGCTGAAAAGAATTGCATACAGGAAGACAAACCACACCCATTGCTGCTGACTCAGTGACGTTTTTTTTGTGATCACTCTTTGGAGGTTGTTGCTTTAACCATAACTGACTAAACTCTTTGGGATGGGTTAGTTAATTTATTATTCTATTATATCCCCTCCTGTGACCGTACTCCTTACAGTTTGTGGTGGAGCTTTTCTTGATCGTGACTTAGTCACCCTGCAACAACTCGCCTCCTGCTTCCTGTCCAGTTGCATCACACAACTGTGAGTTTCCAAGCTGGGAAAGGATCCTTCGAGTTTGGAGAACCTTGTGGTGAAAATGTGATTCCAGTAAATCAGGCCTCTTCTATAATATACATCTGGTGGGAGGAGACCTTTTGAAAAGGCCCCACACTTAGCTTAATTTAACTAATTATTTGTAAACATACAAGTTGTCCTTGTGTAGCTAGTTAGGTAAGTTCACGTCTCTCCCTCTGTAACTTGCCAAATGTAAGTGTTCCAGGGATGTTTCACAATTTCACAGAGTCTGTGAAACACAGTGTTTTAAATATACTTTTGATCGTTTAATTATTTCTAATTTGGAAGTGAGAGGTATTTGAGGACTTTGCTGGTGAATTTATTGAAAATCAATCAGAATGCCCCCCCTACCCCCCGCCACCACCATGGAAACACAATTCTAAATGATGGATTTTACTGATACCATGGATTAAATTTTATACAGATATCACCTACGCTTCATCAAGAATTAAATCCACCAACATGACTCTGAGCAAACATGCCGGAGCCTGTAGGTGACTCTTCCTTCCTACCACCATGCAAAGTAGAGCCGGGCTCCAAAGGGGATTGGCATCTGCCGGTTGGCAGATGAGTACTCTGGCTGGCTGACCCTGAAGGTGGGGGATGGTGGGCTCTAGTGGAAAGGGGAAGCGTGGAGGTGAATTTGAATGGGAGCCAGTTAACTTCCATTAGGAAAGGAGGGTTTTTAAGGAGTTGAGAAGCTGGCGTATGTAAGAGGTTAGGGACAGGGGTTGAGGGAGGCAAAAGATGTTTTGAGCAGCTGTGATGCTGTGCGGAAGATGCGCCTGGGCTGGAGAGATGATCCAAAGATAAGGGATATTCACCCGCTGGACACTTCTACTTCGGGACTTGCTTGAGCCACATGATCATGGCTAATACCAGGAACCTTTTCCTCAGGGGACATCTAATTACTACCCAGTTTGTGTTTTATTTTTCAAACTGTCCTTAAGAGTGAGGCCAGATGTCCCCTAGAGGCACAGGCCATTTAGCTTCTGAGCTATGTGTCAAATAATTCGTAGGCTGAGCCTATCCTTGGGGAAGGTACGGTGGTAGTGGGCAGTCTCTCGAGGACTGGTGTAGGGTCTGGTGTAACCTCCAGATTACTAGCAGCAGCCTACATTTAAATTTTTTTAAAATAGCATTCTTTCTTTGGCTGCTGTGGGACTCAGTTGTAGCACACAGGATCTTTGTTGCATCGTGCGGGATCCTTTGTGGACGCGTACAGACTCTCTAGTTGTGGGGCACCGGCTCACTCAATGCGCCGCGAGGGCTTAGTTGCTCTGCAGCATCTGCGATCTTCCTCCTCCGACCGGGGATCCAACTTGTGTCCCTGAATGACAAGGCGGATTCTTAACCACTGGGCCACCAGGGAAATCCGAGCAGCCTGTTTCAAAGAATTCAATACAAAAGTTGTGCACTCATGATGGGTAAAAGTTATAATTTTGTGCTTCTGTGCCCCTGTTGTTGTTCAGTCTCTAAGTTGTGTTTGACTCTTTATGACCCTATAGACAATGTAGCACACCTATCCTCCACTGTCTCCTAGAGTTTGCTCAAATTCATGTCCATTGAGGCAGTGATGCCATCCAACCATCTCATCCTTTGCCGCCTCCTTCTCCTCTTGCCTTCAAACTTTCCCAGCATCAGCGTCTTTTCCAGTGAGTCGACTGTTTGCATAAAGTGGCCAAAGTATTGGAGCTTCAGCTTTAGCATCCGTCCTGCCAATAGATATTCAGGGTTGAGTCCCTTTAGAATTGACTGCTTTGATCCCTTTGCAGTTCGAGGGACTCTCAAGAGTCTTCTTCAACACCACGGTTCAAAAGTATCAATTCTTTGGTGCTCAGCCTTCTTTATGGTCCGACTCTCACAACCATACATGACCACTGGAAAACTATAGCTTTGACTATACAGACCTTTGAAGGCAAAGTGATGTCTCTTTTTTAATATGCTGTCTAGGTTGGTCATAGCTTTTCTTCCAGGGAGCAAGTGTCTGTTAATTTCATGGCTGCAGTCACCATCTGCAGCGATTTTGGAGCCCAAGAAAAGAACATCTGCCACTGTTTCCAGTATTTCCCCTTCTCTTTGCCATGAAGTGATGGGACTGGATGCCATGATCTTAGTTTGTTTGAATGTTGAGTTTCAAGCCAACTTTTCCACTCTCCTCTCTCACCCTCACCAGGAGGCTCTTTAGTTCCTCTTCAGGCTTGTGCCCTATCCAGTCATTAGACCTACATATGTTGGCTATGATGTGCTCACCAATGTATTCTGCTCTGGGTATATGGGGTTAACATTGTTCTCGGCTCTCAGGAAGTTCATTGTTATGAACCTAATAATAAGTACAAACAGATATTAATGGATCAGGTTCCTTTACTTAGTATTCCCTTCATGCTCTCTGAAGATCCCAGCAGATACTGTATATGTTCACTAATAATTTGTGACATTATCAGACCTGAGTTAGTGGTAATTTTGGCCAAGTATTTAAATTCTCTCAGCCTCTCGAGTTTTTCAGTGATGCCACGAAGGCCTTGAACACTTGATCACTGGTGTGTGTCATCAGCTCTGAAATTCTGTGTGATCACTTTTTTTGAGGGTTCAATAAAATAATGTTAGCTAAGGTCTCCCCAGAGTGTCCCTGGAACCCAGTTATTTCCACTTCCGTTATCCAGCTTTCGTCTCGGTGAGTTTTAGATCTCTATTTATTATTACATTGCTTCTCAGATTGTATAAGCATTGCTCACTTGGGGAAGAAAAGGCAGTTTTCAGAGCACTAAAGTGTGGCATTTTCCACCCCAATGACCATGATAGAGTTCTTCACCGTAGGGTGTCAGTCTGTCATCAATATACATGCACAGTGATGATGGCTTCGCTATAAACAGCGAGTTCCTCTAAATACTCAGTCTCATCTGACTCATTCAACAGCTGTTTCCTGATTTTTTTTTTAATCTACATTTTTCTCAAATAAATGTAACTCCTGAATTGTTTGAGAAAAGTAAAATAAAGTTAAGGTGTTTTTAAAGTAAGGAACTGTTGACAGTGTTCCCCAATGGTTTCCTTTTTAATTTTTTATTTTTTCTTTCAGTCTCAGCCCTTCCTTTGCTTTCTAGTCTCTTACTGTCCTTTAACTTTTTGGTCCCATCTTGGCATTTCTGACCTCCCTTTGCCCCTTATTGTTCCTTCTTGCCCCCTTCTTTCTTTGCCTCGGTCTTCCCTTTCTGTTTTTGCTCTCTCTCTTTCCTTCCTCTCCTCCTCTTTGGTCACCTCATCTTTCATCTCTTCTCTGCTCTGCACGCCCAATCCCTGCTTCTGTTTGTCTGTTAGTATTCCCTTCATGCTCTCTGAAGATCCCAGCACATATTGTATATGTTCACTAATAACTTGTGAACTTGGACGTTATCAGGCCTGCGTCAGTGGTGATTTTGAACACAGTATTTAAATTCTCTCAGCCTCTCAACCTTTTCAGTGATGCCATGAAGGCCTTGAACACTTGATCACTGGTGTGTGTCATTCTGCTCTGAAATTCTGTGTGATTACTTTTATTTGAAGGTTCAATAAAATAATGTATTTTGTTCATCTGCTTTTTAAAAATCTTTCTTCGTTTCCATCTGCCATCTTTCTCCATCATTTCAAGACTCGATTTTGGCATATTATATGTTTCTAAGACTCTAAAATAAAATTATATTAAAAATATAAATTACAAAGGAAATTTTATTCTCTAACAGCCAAAATATGTTATAAATAAAATTTCCAGTTACACTTTAATGTTAAATACAGTGTTTAACGTACATTTATAGCATTTTTATGCATTTAAAATTTTTGTCTTTTCCTTCCTAGTGGAACGGATGTACAATGATCATCTGGTTAAAACTAAAGATTTGCCTCATTTGGCATATCTAATAATTCCATCTTTGCCTTGATTGTATTCCGCTTATTAGATAAGCATTTTGTCACTACCATGGAGACTTTTATTTTTCTGTTTTTCATAAATTTATAAAATGAGTTCAATTTGGAATAAAATATTCAAATAGAATGCAAATAAGACAATAAAAAGAGTGTAATGATGTTATTGAAACTGCATACTGGTGTGCTGACAGCCTAACTGGGCAGGAAATTGAAATATTTGTTAATGGATGGATTAAAGACTGGATTTGTCACAGAAGAGTTACTCTGAGTGTTAGTGTCTAATGCAGAAAAGTTCACAGGGCAAAAGAAGTAAGGAGGGAACCACTTATACATATAATTGAATCTTTCTTTAAAAAAAAAATCTCAGCAGGAATATTATACAAAAGAAAATTAAAAGTATACCCTATGTCTACAATTTCCATGTCTGTTAATGCCAGGCAAAAAGCATCAGCCTCTAGACATTGAAAGTGACACGGACATTGCTTTGTTACAAAAGCATTTGTTTCTGCAGTTGGCCACTTCTTGCACACTCATATCTAAAGGTACTCCTGAAAAATCAGTCGCATCTGGTACATCCTCAAAGGCCTAATTCAGAGCCCTATTATTAAGACAGTGTCTTCACACTATTTTACATTCTGTGTTGTGTTTATAGAGTAGATTTGCTTCCGTCTAGCAGTTTACATCTTGTACATAGTAGACTTAGGACAAAAAACCTAAATGGAAAAGAGCATAAACTCTCTTCAAAGCCACTGGATCCTGAATACTATTCCTCAGAAATTTGGCACAAGAGCCCTTGACCATCCTGAGTAAGACACCACCTGTGGAATAAGTGACTTGATAAAATCATTAATGATTCGAGTTAAAGAAACAAATTGTTATCTTTGATTTTAATATCATTGCATAATAATAACATTATTTGAGGGAGACCCAAACAGTTTATTTTGTTTACATTTCATATAGATGACTTTTATTTTTAATGATTTTTATCATGGTGAAAGTCACATAATATAAAGGATACTGTTTTAACCACATTTAGCTGTAGAGTTCAGTGGCACTAAGTATACTCATATTGTTGTATGCAGCTCTCACCATCGTCCATCTCATGAGGTTTTCAGCTTTCTAAACTGAAACTGGGTCCCCATTAAACACTAACTGCCCATTCCCTGTACCCTTTCCTCCCCCCATTCCTCATTGCCTGGCATCTACCCGTGTACTTTCTGACTCTATGAATTTGACTGTTCTAGTTATCTGGTATATAACTGGAATCAAACCTTATTTTTCAGCATCTAATGTATATTGGAATGCATTTTTCAGGTTAACTTAACATATGTCCTGCAAACATATTGTACCTTCGTTTTTCCCCACCCCTGTGCTATACACGGTACTCACTGGTTATCTGTTTTATTCATAGTAGTGTGTGTTTATGTCGATTTCCAATCTCCCAATTTATTCCACCCCTCCTTTTTCCCCGCTTTATGTCCATCCTATACCTGGATAAAACCACAATTGCAAAAGATGCACGCACCTCAGTGTTCCTTGCAGCACTGTTTACAGTAGCCAGGACATGGAAACAGCACAGATGTCTGTAGACAGAGGGACGGATACAGAAGATGTGGTACACGTATGCAATGGAATATTACTCAGCCAAAAAAGGGACAAAATCGTGCCCTTTGCAGAGACAGGAATGACTTTCTTGGTTTGTATAAAGGATGGTGACAGCTGAGGGCTTGCCTAGTGGCTCAGATAGTAAAGAATCTGCCTGCAATGCAGGAGACCTGGGTTCGATCCCTGGGTCAGGAAGATCCTGGAGAAGAGAAGAGAAGAAGAGGAGAATGGCTACCCGCTCCAGTGTTCTTGCCTGGAGAATCCATGGGCAGTCCATGGACTTGCAAAGGGTCGGACACACACACACACACACACCTCCACACCCCTGAAGCAAACAGAAGACAGCTTTTGCTAATGTAACCGATGATAACACACCTTCAGAACAGTGCTAAGTTCTTTCCACTTAGAAATGTACCTTGTTGTAGGTATTGTCTTCTGTTACACCCTCTACAGTTACAGAGGGAGTCACAGGGAACCGAGGTTACTGTTCCTGTGAAATCCTTAAGACCTAGAGTCCATTATACATTCCAGCAGCATTTTACACATGTAAGAAATGTGTTTATTTAGATCTCATTGACTGATTTCTTTGTGTGCATGTGTTTTATAAACAAGAGAAAGGAGCCAGTGAAGAAACTTATTGAGAAAATAATAAAAGGGCTGACTTAGCATGGCCTCTTTTTCCGGTCACATTTTTTTTGGGGGGTGGGGATCTCTGGGAGGAAATAAAAGAGGAATACTCTATTTCAACTGTGATATCTAGGAAGACTTGATTAAAAGTGACTCCCGAGGGAAAAGACAAATAAAAGACTGCTAGATGTTGGTGTTGTTTTAGATGTTCTGATTTTTTTTTTATGGCTCTTTACACAAATTGAAACTAATATTTTTCTGAGCTAGATATATTATTACCATTTTTTAGCATTTTAATGAAATAAATGTGTGTCAGTTTGTACAGTATGCACATCATCTTCGCATGGTTTTCAATGTTTACTTTCTAACAGTCCAGGATTATTTTTTTTGCTGCTAAATATTTATAACACCTTGAATTTCAATGGCTGTTCCCAACATACCTTCACAAAATACATCTTCTCAAGGCATTGTATTTAGAAGCTTCTGTTTTTTTCCTAAAGTACACTGTTTTTACTAATGTATTTGGAAAGCCACTTTTATAGTTCACATTGGAGCACAGAATTATTATGTTTTCCTACAGCACCTGTTCTTCTGTAAATGTCAATGTGAACCACGATTGACCTTTTATTACCTTAAATAGACTCAAAAGGTGGGCCAGGAATGCATTTAACACATGTTCAATCTTCCTCTGTAGGTGGTCCTTGTTGCCTGCAGTGCCCTGGGCTAAATATATCAAGCCTTTGTTATAAATTCTGCTAAAGTTCAGAAGCTGAAGTTGAAAGATCCTGAACCCCACTTCCTGTGGGATCAGGGATCTGTAGATGGGTGTTGTGAAGTGAGAGGAAAGGCGAGGCAAACAGGTGAGCAGATGAATGGATGGATGGATGGATGGATAGTTGGATGAATGGATGGATGGATGGATGGAGGCAGAGAGATAGATCCTTAGATATTTCTCCTTTGTGATTACACAGAGAGAATAAAACACAAGAGGAGAACATGAGACATGAGGCCTATCCAAGACAGTGGGGATATGTACTAACCAGTATGGTAAGGGCACTGGTAAACTAGAATACTGTTTGGTGGCCTTTGAGGGGTTTCCATTCTAGTGAGGGGGATACAGGCCGTGGCAAGTAAATAAATACCTTTGCTATTTTACAGCATGCTAAGTGATATAGGTTAAATAAAACCAGGGAAGAGAATTAAACATGGCAGGCAGGGTGTTTTTTTGTTTTTTCTTTTTATCAGCAGTCTGAAAGACTTCTGTAAGGGGGTGACATACAAGAAAGGAGTGAAAAGAAGGGGTGTTCCAGGTAGATGAACAACTAGTGTCAAGATCCTAAGATGGGAATGAACTCGTAATGTTAAAGGTAAAAAAAGAAAGGTACACAGGGAAGATGTTGGAACCAATTGACTATATGGATCTGGAGCCTAGGGGAGCAGTCAGGTCTGGGGATTCGCCTGTCACCTGTGGACACAGGGTGTGTCCACCTGTAAGGTTCCTGGGGAGAGTGTTGACAGAGACGGCTGAGGACGGAGATGAGTGTAGCTCCCAAGTTCAAGCCTAGAAACGGGAAAATGAGCCTTGGTGACATTTGAAGGTAACTCTCCGCTGCTGCCCTGGAGCCCAGCGTGGAGGGTATCTCAGCTGTGTTTTTTAGATATTGTGGCTCTAAAAATCACTTCCCCTAACACTCTAGCAGTTCTCAAGATAAAAGTAGATCCTGGTCCTATTGCAAGTTTTACCTGCCTTTAGAACAGAGAGATTTACATACTTCTTGAAACTATAATCTGGTTTTGTATCAGGATAACTTATGGGATAAACTGAAGCTTCACTGTGCAGTGTTTTATTAAGTTGTAAAAAGAAATATAGACTTTTAAGCTTCTCAGGGCTGCTCAGGAATATATAGTTTACTCCAGTTTCATGTTAACGATATACCAAACGTCTATAATCATAATTCATTTAAGCACCCAGTGAATACTTTCTTCCTGCTGAAATAAATCTGTTTAAAAATAGAACTGACATTAATGACACAGGGAAATGAGTCATGCTTTACAGCTAATTTGTACCACTATTTCTGTTGAAAAATGCAAGACTTAGAACTTTATTTCGTTAAGATGAAGTGCAGAGAAGTCATTTTTCAGAATGACTTTAACATAATTAAACATTTTAAAATACAAATTTTAGGAGAATCTCCAAGTGACACAATAACATTTTCATACTTCTGATAAAGTACTCATTTGAAATTAACTTTTTTTTTTTGATAGAGAGCATGGATTTATCTATGGACTTTTACAGTACTCAATGGATTTCTGATTATTCTCCTAAAAGTGCTTTGCAAAAGGGTAATAATTTGTATTACCAAAAAACTAAGCTCCACTTAGCAGAAACAAATAAGTGCTTACACCTTTCAAGTTCTGCACATGCGTGCGTGAATGCTTAGTCACTTCAGTCGTGTCTGACTCTTTGCAACCCCATGGACTGGAGCCTGTCATGCTCCTCTGTCTATGGGATTATCCCAGCAAGAATACTGGCGTTGTTTCCACACCCGCCTACAGAGGATCTTCCTGACCCAGGGATCAAACCCACGTCTCTTTACGTCTCCTGCGTTGGCACTAGCACCACTTTGAAGTGAAGTCACTCAGTCGTGTCCGACTCTTTGCGACCCCGTGAACTGTAGCCTGTCAGGCTCCTCCATCCACGGGATTTTCCAGGCAAGAATACTGGATTGGGTTGCCATTTCCTTCTCCAGGGGATCTTCCCAACCCAGGGATCGAACCACTTGAATCAACTCTAATTCTGTTACTTTGAGTTTTTAAGGCAGTATGTGATTAGCTGGTTATTTAACAGTTATGTCCATCCTGAGCACTGATGAGTGTGCTAAACAGACAGTTTCCTCGATCACAGGCTCCTAGCCTTAGGAAAGAGGTAGAGAACAAGGCCTTTAATCGAAGCATCACACAAGATGCTCGGTGCTGGAAGTGCTGTGGTTGCCCCTTGCCCTGGCTGTGGTCCTGACTCCCTGAGAGTTGGGGATGACATTGCATCTGTCTCCCTGAGCTACTTATCTCACTAACCACATGTAATTATTTTCATTGTCTTTTCTTTATGGCCCCCGTTACAATATAGCTTTATTTTCTGTATGTTTTGTACCTGTTCATGTGTTGCTTTGTAATAGTTATTAGACCATTTTATATGCAGTGTTTTGAATTACCTATTACAGTCAACTTAGCACATGAATGAAAAAAGAAGAGGATTTTCTAAAGTTAAAAGTAACTGTTGGAATAATTGTTTTATCAACTTTCTTTTTCCCCAGTGTGAACATTCTCTTTCCCAGTATGAACAGTATATAGTCATTGATAAAAGTGTGTGTTAGTTGCTCAGTTGTGTCCAACTTTTTGAGACCCCATGAACTGTAGCCCACCAGGCTCCTTTGTCCATGGGATTTTCCAACAAGAATACTGGAGTGGATAGCCATGTCCTTCTCTAGGAGATCTTCCTGACCCAGAGATCAAACCTGGTCTCCTGCATTGCAGGCAGACTCTTTACCATATGGGCCACCAGGCAATCCCATATATTCACTGCTAAAAAAGTGAAAGTTGCTCGTGTCCGATTCTGTGACCCCATGGACTATACAGTCCATGGAATTCTCCAGGCCAGAATACTGGAGTGGGTAGCCTTTCCCTTCTCCAGGGGATCTTTCCTACCCAGGGATCAAACCCAGGTCTCCTGCATTGCAGGCGGTTTCTTTACCAACTGAGCCACAAGGGAAGCCCAGTCATTACTAAACATTTGGCAGATACAGAAAGGTGTAAAGAATTTAAAAACATCACCCATAGCACCACCCCTCAAAGACAAGTGCTTTCATTTTTGTGTGTGTTTCCTTTTGGTTTTGGATGAATTTTCTTAAGTTATAATTTTTCTCTTAGGTAGTTCGGTAGCCTGCTTGTTGTCCGTATGGCATCCCAGCAGAAGTGAGAGACACCTGACTGTCTTGGCTTTTTTGTTCTTTTGTTTTGCATTTGAAAATGGGTGTGTTTAGTGTTGTTTATTTAGCTTCAATAAAATGAAGCTGAATGGTGGAGGCTGACCCAGGAGAATCCAGGACAGGACTTAGTAGGCAGGTCTTTGTCACACCCCAGTGAAACATACTTTCTTAACCACCTCCCTGCTTCCAAGTAAAGTTCATGAGTTTGTGGGTATCTATTCCAAATTTTTTCAGCAGGCAATATAGATATCATCTTAGAGCAAACGGTGTCCCCCCAGAACCCAACTTGTGACACGTTATAGGACTCTGTCCAAAAATGTGTCCTCTGCCTGAATACATACAGAAAGAGAGTACACGGTTAGAAAATAAGAAAAAATGGAGCCATTACTAAATGAAATCCATCGTATGTGACTGCCTCACCATTTGTAGCAATGTTTATGGCTGATATATAGTGAGGCTTTTGTAGAAACCCTTTGCTATCAGTACAGGAACATGAGGTTTGGAGTCATGAAATGACCAAGGTCTTACAACGAGTATGTGGCGGAGGAGAAGTCAAATCCTAGGCTATTTTTCCCACTCTGGGTCACTGAACCAACCTCTGATTTGTTGTTTGCCTTTAAAATCATTCTCCTTTCCTGTTTCATGTAGTTAAAGATTACCCTAATATGCCTCTCTTTGTGTTCTCTTTGGATGAACAATTTCCATTTTTCAAGTATTCTTTATGACATAATCTTCCCCCTACCCTCCTCCAGCCTGTATTTATACAACTAGTTTTTAATGTAAACTTAAACTTCAAAATTTATTGTATTGGGTTGCACCCTATCAAGTTGATTTATTATCTTACTATGTAAGATCATTTTCAATATTGAGTCTGTCATCTAACATATGTTGTTGTTCAATTCTGTAAACTGTATCAATGTTTTTCTATTTATTGGTACAAATAATTGTCACACACACTGATCAGGACTAGGCTGAGATGGAGCGTTTTTGGCACAAGATGCAACCAGTTGAGGTTGCCTTGTTCCATTCCTTGGATCTTTTGGTGTACTAATATCATAATAAAACACAATTTAGGAATAGGTCAGATATTGGTCCAAGAGTAATTTGCTTTAATTTCTCTTTCATTTTAAGCCATGCATAGAGTAATTCTCTGCAGTTTGACTATTAAGTACATATTCTCTCAGTAAAGTGTTTATTCTTTCTCCTACACATTTCTCTACAGGAATTACTCAATAAATTCCTCCAAATATAATAAATGACTATGTTTTATTGTCATGAACATAAACTCATGGTCTTTATTCTTACATTTGAACTATAGTTTAGACTGGGGATGCCAATATATTGAAGAGCAGCCAATAACAAATAAATGCTGGAATTATTTTGGTGTGAAAGTGCTCGTCATGCTATTTCCTAATTAAAAGAGATTAAGGAAACCGAGAAATGATTCGATAGTGAGCAAGTGATATTTTCGTCGGGATTTATAAGACGAGTTGCAGCTGCTTAGTTTTGTCCTTTTCAAGAGTTTGATAAGATGCATGATTCTCTTGATGGCCACGTGTGGAGGCATTTGCACCCACACTAACTGCGTGTGCCTCACGGGCATATCCACCTGTGGACAGTGTGTGCACCCGCACTGCATGTGCCACAAGAGCTTGAATTCCTTGGCTGCCCCGTGGAAGCCTGTGACCTGCACTATTGGCCATTTTGTCCTAAGTGTTATTATGGAGTCAACTTAGAAGCTTAGTATGTTTGGATGCCACATTAGGCATCTGATTGCCCTTGGCAGATTATTATAGTGAATTTTAAATTTAGTAATAGCTTCTTTAATGTTTTCATGGTCATCTTAAATTTCTTAAAATCAAAGTCAAACATAATATTGGCAGAGCTGGTGATGGACAGTGAAGCCTGGCATGCTGCAGTCCCCTGGGTTGCAAAGAGGTGGACATGACTGAGCGACTGAACTGAGCTGAAAAATTTGAAGAAAGACGAGATATGTTACTTTCAACTGTTGTCCACTCTAGATTATGATTTTATCAGACAGGGATGTTCTGAAACAAACCTTTATAAAACATTTTCTCATCTTCTATAAGCAAACATTTTGATGCACATCACAGAGTCAATGCTCCCTCCAAAAAGAGTGATTTGAAGTATCTTTTTCCTCAGTATTTGAAAGACTATAAAATGTCCCTTAAAGAAATTTGCCTAACGTTGAAGTTATGTCAGAAAACTTGTATTATAATAACACTTACACTAGAAAAACAATTGAAAGCATTTGTGAAGGGTAAATTAATTTTTTTAAGTTCCTTTATTTGACAGTTTTAAGATTTACAAATAAAAATAATCCTATGTGTGTTTACGTTAGCTTCCTAGGGCTGCTGTAACAAAACGCCACAAATTTTGGCCTATAACAATAGAGTTTATTCTCTCACAGTTCTAGAGGCTAATAGTCTGATGTCAGGGTGTCCTTGGGACTGTGTTTTCTTGGAAGCTCTGGGGGATAATCTGTTCATGACTTTCTCTTAGGTCTGGTGTTGCCGGTAACCTCTAGGATTCTGATCTCTGTCTCTTCAGTCACTTGGAGTTATCCCGTGTGTTTGTCTGTCTTGTGTCTTGCAGACAATACTCTGTTTCTAAATGAGATCACATTTGCTGGTACTGAGGGTTAGGTCTTGAACATATTTTCTTGGAGGACTCAGTTGAATCCATGACAACATTGTTGTTGTTTGTTCAGTCGCTCAGTCATGTCTGACTCTTTGTGACCCCATGGACTGCAGCACACCAGGCTTCCGGTCTTCACCATCTCCCGGGTCTTGCTCAAACTCAAGTCCATTGAGTCGGTGATGCCATCCAACCAACTTGTCCTCTGTCGTCGCCTTCTCCTCCTGCCTTCAATCCTTCCCAGCATCAAGGTCTTTTCCAATGAGTCAGCTCTTCGCATCAGGTGGCCAAAGTATTGAAGTTTCAGCTTTAGCATCAGTCCTTCCAATGAATATTCAGGATTGATTTCCTTTAGGATGGACTGGTTGGATCTCCTTGCAGTCCAAGGGACTCTCAAGAGTCTTCTCCAACATTACAGTTCAAAAGCATCAATTCTTCGGCACTCAGCTTTCTTTACCATCCAGCTCTCACATCCATACATGACTACTGGAAAAACCATAGGTTTGGCTATGCGGACCTCTGTCAGCAAAGTAATGTCTCTGCTTTTTAATACACTGTCTAGGTTTGTCATGGTTTTTCTTCCAAGGAGCAAACGTCTTTTAATTTCATGGCTGCAGTCACCATCTGCAGTGATTTTGGAGCCCAAGAAAATAAACACTGTCACTGTTTCCATTGTTTCCCCATCTATTTGCCATGAAGTGATGGGACCAGGTGCCGTGATCTTCATTTTTTGAATGTTGAGTTTTTGGCCAGCTTTTTCACTCTCCTCTTTCACCTTCATCAAGAAGCTCTGTAGTTCCTCTTTGCTTTCTGACATAAAGGTGGTGTCATATGCACTGGTTGAATAGCAACAGCCTAAGACTGAAGTTGGTAATAGGACCTCAGGGACATTGGCAATGCTCATCTCTTTGGGATTTCTTTCAGCCAAAGTCCTGATTTGGGGCCCCCTGCTTGCCCATGAGCTAATCATAACCTCAGACATATCTGTTATTTAAGAAGCTTATAATTTCTCCTTGGAGCATTTTTCCACCAACCTCTTATTTCAGAAGTCTTTCCAATGATTGTTCTGTGATCAGAAACTGTAAGCAGTGGAGACTAGGTTTAGTGTTGGCTTAACACTACAGTTGACAAAACAGTGCTAACATTGCTGATGGGATGACAGAGACTCTGCCATTTTTTGAATCCTAAAAGAATTTTGTGACCAAATGTTTTATATCTTTAGAATAATTATACTGTAACATATTGTTAAAATGTAAAATAGGAATACTAGTATAATAATAATTATGGTAAAAGCTAAATACTTTACGGGCATTTACCTCATTTATTTCTTAGAATGACATAATGTCATGAACATGTAACTGAGCAGGACCTTCCTGGGATGGGCCCCTCCCCATATCTTCTGCTTGAGCACCTCTCTGAAGTACTCCCACCATAACAGCATCTCGTATTTTCCCAAGTTTTTCAGATGCTAAAAGCCACCACCGAGTAAAAGAAATTGATGACCAGGAGTATATAGCCCTCAGACCTATTGGAGCCTGAGGACTGATCATGTTAACCCCTGTGACACCACGCTGGTACCCCACCATTAACCGGAGAATTGTGCATCAGATGATACATTCCTTGGGATGCTTCTGCCTCACCTGCCTTTAAAAATGCTCTGCTGAAGCATTTCAGGGAGTTAAGGGTTTTTGAGCAGGAGTCACCCACTGTCCGTTCAGGGCTCTGCAATATGCCTTTCTCCAAACTCTGATGTTTCAGTTTGTTTGACCTCACTGTGGATCAGGAACACAAACTTGCATTTGGTAACAGGCACAGACTGAGGTTGCGTACATAGGTCACTTTCCAAGAACTTCACAACACGGTAAGTCCCCTACATACAAATGAGTTCCATTCCAAGAGTGCCATTTGCAAGTCCAATTTGTTCATAAGTCAAACAAAGTTAACCTAGGTACCCAGCTAACACAATCAGAGGGCAAGCTGCAGCTTAACTCACGCCTGATATTGCTGGAACACATGTTCACATCTTTTAAAGCTCACAATTTAAAAGTTCGTATGTAGGGAATTGACTGTGATTTGGGAAGCAGGCTTTGAACCTAGTGGTGTGACCCTGAACACAAGCTCTCACCCTCCCAGTTATATGTTATTTTTATTTTGTTTTCTATTTAAGGCAGGTGAAATTGCTAGTGAGTACAATTTTTTTTAAGATAATTGTAGATTCACATGAAGTTGAGAGAAATAATACAGAGAAATTCGTTGTTATCTTTTATGCAATTTCCCTCCATGGTTACATCTTGCAGAACTGTAACTCTTTATCATAGTCTTTGGGATTTGGCCTTTTTCACCCAGCATACTTCTTGTGGGGTTCATTGAGGTTGTTCAGGCATCAGAAGTTAGTTCACTGTATAGCCGATGAATACTCCATGATATGAGGGGTACCACAATTTGTATAATACTCAACTGCAAAAGACATTTGAGTTGTTTCCATCTTGGGGCTATTATAAATAAAACTGCTATAAACATTCATGTACAAATCTTTACGTGAAGGTAAGTTTCCATTTCTCGGGATCAACCCTAGGAGTGCAGCTGTTGCCTTATGTTAGTTGAATATTTAGTTTTATAATTGAAATTTCCAAACTGATTTTCAGAGTGGCCAATGCATTGAAATCTATTCTTTTATACCCTGTTTATATCTTTTGTATGTACAGATTTCCTTTTTGGAATTTATACTTCCCACTATGACCCTAAAGTTTGATAGCAAATGCAGTATATGGTGGTTTAGGGGTCTGAATTTGAATCATGTGTTTTGCAAGGCTCTTTTTCTAGAGTGAGTCACTTAAATTATAAATGAGCCAAGCCATCTCCTCAGCTTTTATATCATGGAGAGATTTTATTTTTCTCTCCTCGTTAACTCTATCCTGTGAAAAGAATGTACGTGAAACAGTATGTGAAAAGAATATACTTTCTAAGAGTTTTCAATGATTATTAATTAAATGATGCTAAATCTTTATATGTTTAAAGGTATACCCAATTCATTTTGTCCTCAAATATAACCCTTTGAATGTTTAACAACTGAACTCTGAAAGTGCTATAACTATAACTAACTACAGGTGCTATTTTATTGCAGTAGCTCTTTATATAGGAGCCATTGCTTTGCTCTCTCCCATTAACATTTATGTAGATGGCTCTTTTATAAGCACCCCCGTGTAAACAGCTCTTGCAATAAATGAGTAGATCTCTAGACAATGGTTGAAGGATAGCTTCTCTCCAGCAGGACAAATCAAGTGTATTTATTTCTTATCTTAACTCTTATACATCATATCTCAACTTCAGTGCTTATGGCTGTTGCATTTTTCCTGTGGTGTGTTTTATCTGCATCGTATCTGGTTTTGCTCTTGATTAGTCCTATAGGGTTTCACTTTTATTCTCATTTCCAGTTGTTTTTTCCTTCATAATTAATTTTTCATGTGTCCTCCTAGTTTTATTTTACTTTCATAATCCCTCTGATCTCTGTGATTTCTTGGCTTACACATAGTTCAAGAATGAGTTTTTAAAAAATATTTGCAGTGTATATATTTGCATAGGTAAAGCTCAGAAATGAATTGAGTATTTTTTCAAAGCACTTTATGCATTTTGATTTGCAGATGGAATAGGCATGTAGCGTCACATGTTTTAGGGACACAAAAGTTAAATTTTAAAAGTTTAAAAATGAGTGCTTAGGAGGCCTGGGACTGTTATGAACAGTCAGCAGTTGCCTACAGTTTATGACAATTGCAGATGATCTGTGTGATTTCCTGTGATCACTGGATGTTTGTCCCTTCGTGTGCTGGAATTATCAAATGAAAACTACACTTCACTAAACCTTAGGAAACTAAACTTTCATCAGATTAATTCATTCTGTCAAATAAAAACCTTATTTCTTTGTTAATATATGAGTGTTAATGTGCAAAAGACAACTTTAATGAGTACTGCAAAGGTCACTGTTTAGTAGTTGAATACTATGCACAGGAAGTGAGCGCCTTGATGAGGATCTCTCAACCTTGGCACCATTTGCACTTTGGACCAGATAATTCCTCACTGTGGACGGCTGTCCTGTGCATTGATGTGTACTTCACAGCATCCCTGGTCCCTACACAGCACATGCCAGTAACACATCTCCCCACAAGTCCTTATCATTAAGAACATCTCCAGACATTGCTCTTGCTTGGAGTAGGGGTGGCATGAAATCTTTCCTGTTGAGAACCCCTGGGCGCCTATATAAGTTTGAGACATTTATGAAAGTTTCCTTCTTAACATCCTGGTACATGTCAATAGATTAAGGTGGATGTAAAGAGGTAATAAAATGATCAAATTTTACTTCTTTATACCTTATCTCTCACACTAGCAGATAGCTTAGTACGTATTCCTCCAGCCCATGTAGGAGCGAGAGCATGTTACCCCAAAACTGCGCCATGATTCCACGGGAGGCAGGAAGACTGTGTTGCCCAGAACTCAGATGCCATGCTGCACAGATGATGATGGTCCCGGAACCCAGGGACAGTTCCAGTTGCCTTGGCTTTGGTCAAGTTATGGCTCAAGCTGAGGATCCTCCAGGAGACCGAAAGCAATGTGTTCTGTTTTTTTGCTTATGTCAGATTTAATCTTTAGGATTTCATTACTGCTAGATTTTCTCTGTAAAACCTCCAAGCCTAGGGATGGAGGCAGGCTTGTCTCCATCTATCTACAGAAAATAGTAAAGTAAGGTACCCTGAACCCCACTCACTCCTCAGCTCTGGCTTCCTATACGTTGGATCTTTTCTGACCTTTTCTCGCCCAGCAAAACTGTGGCCCTGTTTACTGTCCATTCCTTCATGACTAATGTCTACGGTTAGTGACTCTTGTTACATATTTTCAGGTGAGGAGTTAATAAATGGTAACGGCTTCCAGATTTGCTTTTCGGTAAGGCTGAGAGAAGTAGAAAATTGAAAACTACGGCAGGGCCACTGACAAAGATGTTTTTAGTCAAAAGAGCCGTGGAGTGCTGGTAGTACATCATAGAATCGCTCTTTGTCTGCATCCACACAATGGAGCTTGTGACTTCAAAAGCCTGGAAAGGCCCCGATGTGATGGACATAAGGTCCAGTCCAGTATCTCACACAGGGAGTGAGGGAATGAAGAGCACTTTGTGGGCATTGTGAGGCATGGGGCGTGGGCTTGGGTAGGTGGATTTTCCTTCCTAAGGGAAATCTGTATTGTCTTTGATGCCCTGAATTTCTTTATCACCTATATGCCGTCAAGCCATCAGATTTAAAGTTTGTGCTGTGAACCATTGCTTGAATATTCTTGTCACGTCCTCACTGGGAGTTTGAAAAGAGAAAGGCTCTCTCAGCTCCTTATCCCGCCTCTACTCCCCTGGTACTGCCAGACTAGTTGTTTTGAGCACAAGTTTTGCTGAATCATAACAGTCTCCCATGGACCTCCACACCTGGCTCCTTTTTGTCTCTTCTCCTTTATCTCCTGCCATGAATACAAGGATCCTGATTTCCAGCAGACCAAGTTGTCTTTTTTCTTTTTAATGAACTCTGAAGGTACCAAGCTCATATCTGTTCTGTGCTTTTGCTTATGTTTTACATTCTTGTGTGGGGTGAAAATATTCCTTCTTGACATCTGATCATATTTTTACTCATCGTCCCAAGTTCAGCTGAAGCCCACCTCCTTCTCTAGGCTATCCATAATGCATCTCTTCTATTCCATATTGATCTCTACTTGCTTTGATTCTGAAAGCATTGACTACAGACAGTACTCATTTTGGCCCTTAGCAGTATATGTCTTTGTTCAAAGTGGTAACAAACAGCTTTGTGTGTATAGTTCCCCTCTTCATCTTGTTAATACATTCCTGGAAGGCAAGTGTTTTGAGCTTTTTATATTTCATCAGGATATATGCTTAACAGGTACTTGGTAAAGATTTATATAAATGGCTGACCAGGCATTGGTTTTATTCTGATTCTAATCACACCGTGTGTAATCCCAGATTAAAGTTAAGAAGGATGGGCTTTCAGAATGTCAGAGGAGGAAGGTATATTTCCTTAGATGAGAAACTAAAGTTAGAGGTATCTTGGGAAGGGATTTATCAACTAGGAATCTGTAAAAGGAAATCAGTTTAACTTATTTGGATTATGGTATTATGTGAATAATACCATAATAATTATTGGGATTATGTGAATTGTGGTATTATTAATGCCACTTTGAATATAAAATGTATGCCATATTGAGTTGGTAGTAAAAATGAATAAATCTAGAAATAACAGTTGACAAGGATTTTAAGACATTTGATTTCCGAATTCTAACTGATCTTGATTTTCTTCTTTTTAAACATCCAGATACCTCTCATTCCTGCATGAATGGACATTTGAAAGAGCCCTTGTCAAAGATTCGCAAGCATGGAGTCCACATCAATGCTTTCCTCCTTGAATGACGAGTGTAAATCAGACAATTACATTGAACCTCACTACAAGGAATGGTACCGAGTGGCTGTGGACACACTGATTGAACATGGGTTAGAGGCATACCAAGAATTTCTTGCCAAGGAACGAGTGTCAGACTTTCTAGCTGAGGAAGAAATTAATTACATTTTGAAAAATGTTCAAAAAGTTGCACAAAGCACGTCACATGGTACTGATAATTCCTGCGATGATGGCTCATCTTCAGGGACTTACTGGCCTGTGGAGTCTGATGTGGAAGCCCCAAATCTTGACTTAGGCTGGCCATATGTAATGCCTGGACTCTTAGGGGGGACGCACATTGACCTCCTTTTTCATCCACCAAGAGCACAGCTGCTTACGATTAAGGAAACCATTCGGAAGATGATCAAAGAAGCAAGAAAGGTAATATTTCTATCTCTAGATGAAAGATTTGAAGCGTGGGAAATCACCAGAGTAGTATCAACAGAGCAGTCTCCAATCATTTCGGCCTCAGGAACCAGTTCGTGGAAGACAATTTTTCCACGGACCAGGTGGAGGGGATGGAAGGGATGGTTTGGAGATGATTTGAGTGCATTACATTTACTGTGCACTTTTTTTCTGTTATTCTCACATTGTCATATATAATGAAATAATCGTGCAACTCATCATAATGCAGAATCAGGGGGAGCCCTGAGCTTATTTTCCTGCAAGTGGGCGGTCCCATCTGGGGGTGATGGGAGACAGTAGCAGCTGCTCTCCGATGCTAGCATCACTGCCTCAGATCACCAGGCATTAGATTCTCATAAGGAATGAGCAATCTAGATCCTAGTAGTTCACTGCAGGGTTCCTGCTCGTCTTAGAATTAATGCCACCCCTGATCTGAGAGGAGGCACAGCTCAGACAGTACAGTGAGCGATGTGGAGCGGCTGGAGATACAGACGAAGTCTCGCTTGTTCACCCTCCACTCACCTCTTGCTGTGCAGCCCAGTTCCTAACAGACCTCAGGCTGGTAGCAGCCCGTGACCCAGGGTATAATAGATGCATATGTTAATAATGTTAGTAGGAACGTTAATAAGAATCTCTACCATGCTTGTTACTTTCGGGAAATATACATACGAATATACAGGCAGGCTATACTTCTCATATGTTGCAGGTATCTGAGATCAGGTGTTCCCTGCTGCAGGTGAAGATTTCCTTCTCTTTATCATGTTCATACATCTGGAGACCTTCATGCATCATATCTAAGGTGTATGGACTGGAAATGAATTGATCTGATGCATTCATAATCTAAATCATTTAACTTTTCCTTAATCTCTGAAAGGAAATATGTGGATAGTAAATCTGGTAAAATTTTCTTTGTTCATAACTGCACAGAGCCCTAATTCTTGCTCTGGATATAGTTTATTGTGGTAAATAAAGCATTTCGTTGTTGTTCAGTCATTCAGTGCTGTCTGACTCTTTGCAACCTCATGGACTGCAGCGCGCCAGGCTTCCCTGTCCTTCACTATCTCCCGGAGTTTGCTCAAACTGGTGTCCATTGAGTCAATGATGCCATCCTATCGTCTCATCCTCTGTTGCCCACTTCTCCTGCCCTCAATCTTTCTAAGCATCAGGGTCTTTTCCAATGAGTTGTCTCTTTGCATTAGGTGGCAGAATTATTGAGGCTTCAGCTGCAGTCTTTCTAATGAATATTCAGGGTTCATTTCCTTTAGGATTGACTGATTTGGTCTCCTTGCTGTGCAAAGGACTCTGAAGAGTCTTCTCCAGCACCACAATTCGAAAGCGTCATTCTTTGGTGCTCAGGTTTCTTTATGGTCCAACTCTCACATCATTCATGACTACTGGAAAAACCATAGCTTTGACTATATGGACCTTTATTGACAAAGTGATGTCTCTGCTTTTTAGCACGCTGTCTAGGTTTGTCATCGCTTTTCTTCTGAGGAACAAGCAACTTAATTTCATGACTGCAGTCACCGTCCATAGTGATTTTGGAGCCCAAGAAAATAAAGTCTGTTACTGTTTCCATTATTTCCCCATCTATTTGTCATGAAGTGATGGAACCAGATGCCATGATCTTAGTTTTCTGAATGGTGAGTTTCAAGCCAGCTTTTTCAATTTCCTCTTTTCACCTTCATCAAGAGGCTCTTTAGTTCCTCTTCAATTTCTGCCGTTAGAGTGGTATCATCTGCATATCTGAGGTTGTTGATATTTCTCCTGGCAATCTTGATTCCAGCTTGTTATTCATCCAGCCCAGCATTTCACATGATGTACCCTGCATATAAGTTAAATAAGCAGGGTGACAATATACAGCCTTGATATAATCCTTTCCCAATTTTGAACCAGTTCATTGTTCCGTGTCTGGTTCTAACTGTTGCTTCTTGACCTGCATACAGGGTTCTCAGGAGATAGGTGAGAAATTATTCCCTTCTCAGAAGGTAGTCTTGTTTTCCCTTCTTTAAGAATTTTCCACAGTTTGTTGTGATCCACACAGTCAAAGGGTTTTGTGTAGTCAATGAAGCAGAAGTAGATGTTTTTCTGGAATTCTCTTGCTTTTTCTTTGTTCCAACAGATGTTGGCAATTTGATCTCTGCTTCCTCTGCCTTTCCTAAATCCATCTTGAACGTCTGGAAATTCTCAGTTCACATATTGTTGAAGCCTGGCTAGGAGAATTTTGAGCATTACTTTGCTAGCATGTGAAATGAGTGCAACTGTGTGGTAACTTGAACATTCTTTGGCATTGCCCTTCTTTGGGACTGGAATGAAAAGTGAGCATTTCCAGTCCTGTGGCCACTGCTGAGTTTTCTAAATTTGCTGGCATATTGAGTGCAGCACTTCAGCAGCATCATCTTTTTAGGATTTGAAATAACTCAACTGGAATTCCATCACCTCCCGCTAGCTTTGTTTGTAGTAATGCTTCCTGAGGCCCACTTGACTTCACACTCCAGGATGTCTGACTCTAGGTCAGTGACCACACCATTATAGTTGTCTGGGTCATTAAGACTTTTTGTATAGTTCTTGTATTCTTGCCACCTCTTCTTAATCTCTTCTGATTCTGTTAGATTCATACCATTTCTGTCTTTTATTGTTCCCATCTTTGCATGAAACATTCATGTTTCTCATTTTCTTGATGAGATCGCTAGTCTTTCCCATTCTGTTGTTTTCTTCTATTTCTTTGCATTGTTCACTTAAGAAGGCTTTCTTATCTCTCCTTGCTATTTTTTGGAACTCTGCATTCAGATGAGTATTATCTGTTTTTTTTCTCTTTTGCCTTTTGCTCCTCTTCTTTTCTCAGCTATTTGTAAGGCCTCCTCAGACAACCATTTTGCCTTTTTGCATTTATTTTTTGGGGGAGAATGGTTTTGATCACTGCCTCCTGTATAATGTTATAAACCTTCATCCATAGTTCTTCAGGCACTCTATCAGATCTAATCTCTTGAATCTGTTTATCCTTTGAATAAAACATAGATTTTTTTTAATTTATTTCCTGAATTGTGTGAAAACAGTATGTAATCAGGCTTGATAATGTAAAATTCTGAAGTAAGTTTCTGAGGTGCTTAGCATTTTAGGGTGTCTCTTCTCTTTGTGAAATATTTATATTGGCTTATCAATCTCAGAAATTCTATCATAGAGCTCTGTCAAAGCTGTAGAAATATTTTTTAATTAACATAATAAAGCTTATTGAGATCTTTCTATGTTCTCAGCACCATGATAGGTGCTTTGGAAATTACAACAAGATTTCCCAAGTTGTTTATTGAGTTTTAAAATATATAAACAAAAGATTGTTAACTATGAAGTGTCTACTTCTTGGTTATGGATACTGTGTTGTTATTGTTGTTGTTCAGTTGCTAAGTAGTGTCTGACTCTTTGCAACCCCATGGACTGCAGCACAACAGGCTCCTCTGTCCTCCACTCTCTCTTGGAATTTGCTCAAATTCATGTCCATTGAGTTAGTGATGCTATTTAACCATCTCATCCTCTGCCGCCCACTTCTCCTTTTGCCTTCAATCTTTCCCAGCATCAGGATCTTTTCTAATGAGTCAGTTCTTTGAATCAGGTGGCCTAAGTATTGGAGCTTCAGCTTCAGCAACAGTCCTTCCAGTGAATGTTCAGAGTTGATTTCCTTTAGGATTGACTGGTTTGATCTCCTTGCAGTCCAGGGGACTCTCAAGAGTCTTCTCCAGCACCACAGTTCAAAAGCACCAATTATTCAGTGTTCAGTCTTCTTGATGGTCAAATTCTCACATTCTTATGTAACTACTGGAAAAAACATAGCTTTGACTATTCAGACTTTTGTTGGCAAAATGATGTCTCTGCATTTTAATATGCTGTCTAGGTTGGTCATAGCTTTCCTTCCAATGAGCAAATGTCTTTATTTCATGGCTGTAGTCACTGTCTGCAGTGATTTTGGAGCCCCCAAAATGAAGTCTTTCATTGTTTCCATTGTTTCCCCATCTGTTTGCCATGAAGTGTTGAGACTGGATGCCATGATCTTAATGTCTTGCATGTTGAGTTTCAAGCCAGCTTTTTCACTGTCCTCTTTCACGTTCATCAGGAGGCTCTTTAGTTCCTCTTCACTTTCTGCCATTAGAGCGGCATTATCTGCATATTTGAGGTTGTTGATATTTCTCCCGGCCTTCTTGATTCCAGCTTGAGATTCATCCAGCCCAGCGTTTCACATGATGTACTCTGCATGTATGTCAAATAAGCAAGGTGACAATATACAGACTTGACATACCCCTTTCCAAGTTTTGAACCAATTCTTTGTTCTGTGTCTGGTTCTATCTGTTGCTTCTTGACATGTATACAGGTTTCACAGGAGACAGGTAAGTTGGTCTGGTGCTCCTGTATCTTTAAGTATTTTCCGCAGTTTATTGTGATCCACACAGTGGATCTATACATACTATGTATATCTATGGATACTTATGTATGTATACTATGCAGTATAAAAATTTAGACCGAAAAGGGGTTTGGGATGCAGACATACCTGGCATTGCTTTCTTTCCTGTCTACAAGACACAGAGATGCTTGGGAAAGTGTGCTTTTATGAAGTACAGATGTATTAGATTCCTTGAAACCCACAGGGACATGGTAGTTTGCAAGACAGGCAACCAAGAATCTCTAGTTCTCATTAAGGAGACACAATGTTCCAAGGCCAACGTCACATGCAGGCTTTGCAAAGTAGGGTGATTTTTTTCCCCTTAGATCTTCAAAGCTCAAATAAGCTGAATTTGTACTCGTATTAACCCCTTTAGCAGGATTACATTAAGAAAGCACTCTTCTATTCCAGTTGTTAAAAATTAGCTGTAGAATCAGGCACATGGTAGATACCCAGACTTTCACTGAATAAGTTGAACTATGAGAATTTTTAAAACTGGACTATTCTATGCTCTGTAAACAAAGTCTACAGTTGTATATTCTCGAGTTGCGCTGTTTTACAAATTACAACTGTAGAATTTGTTTACAGAGCATAGAATAGTCCAGTTTTAAAAATTCTCATAGTTCAACTTATATATAAATTCAATATATTAGTTCAATATATATAAGTCATTGTATAGGGAATATAGAACTTCCCTTGTGACTCAGCTGGTGAAGAATCTGCCTTCAATGCTAGAGACCTGGGTTCGATCCCTGGGTTGGGAAGATCCCCTGGAGAAGGGAAAGGCTACCCACTCCAGTATTCTGGCCTGGAGAATTCCATGGACTGTACAGTCCATGGGGTTGCAAAGAGTTGGACACAACTGAGCGACTTTCACTTCACTTTCACTTCATAGGTAATATAACAAATACCAAGCAGTAATATTTGCAAATTTCTGTTTGGGGAGACAGTATGTTTTTGAACTACAGTGTTAACTGAAAATTGAAAAATGCATCAGTGAAGCTTCATATTTTTATTATGTTAATCTTTGCAGTTATTAGTTCATCAGCCTGAACCCCAGGCAGTCTCCTTTGGGGCATTGCACATCTGTGATGCAAAGTGAAATTCAGGAGCTAGCTTGAGTTCTTAGGCAAGCACTCACAGGACGCTGAACATTAGTCATAACCTTCTGATGTATTTTTGTTTCTAATGTGACAGCTGTTTGTTTAGTAAACCTTTAAAAGTAATATCCTCTGCCTGGTCATTGTCTGCTGGGAATTCCCACTTGAATTAGCAAATAAGGAACTCAAAGTCCAAACTGTAAAACAATAATATGATGCTTTGCTTCTTTTTCATCAATTCCAAGTGGCATAAAATAAGGAAGAATTTTACCTTTACACTTACCCAAGGTATGTATATTACCTTGCATACATATATCCATTCTGAATTCAAAGAAAGGGAATTATTTGAACTTTATAAGTTGAGTAAGATGAAATTGACTATAAATCACAGTAGATAACTTAGTGGTTTTCTGTTATTTTCCCAAAAGCATTGGAGAATGTGTTTGTTTCTTACCAGAGTTAATACATATTTTGGCCAAATAGGCTATAAGTATATGGGATGTATGTTGTGAGAGTAGTTTGGAAGTTTCTTGCTATGTCACAACGTTAATTTAAAGATTTTTGAAGGATCCAATACTCCAGAGAAGACAGAGTTATTGACCACATTTTTAAACAATTTTGCACTGCTTGCCCATAACTGAACAAGGTCCTGTGAAAAATGTTAAAATGAGAAAAGAAAATATTGCTGTGAAATATTATTATGAAATCATAGCTTGTCAGAACATGTTGCCTTTGAAAGATTCTGCCTGCTTTTCATGAGTCAGCAGCTGAGTTAGGCTCTTGTAAACCTTCAGAGTCTAGCCTATTAGTTATTATAATAAACTTCTTATTTCTGAACTATTTTCAGAGGACAAATTCTCTTTACTGGTAACTGTCAATGAATTGTCATGATGGATGAAATGTACAAAGAGGATGATCTTTTTTTTTTTCCTATGAAGTACTTGAATAATGTTTATTTTAGAGGACAGAATAAAGTTTCTTGCTTCCACAATTCTTAGGGAAATTCTTTTGTGCTTTAATTTTCTTTTTGGCTGTGCTGTGTCTTCGTTGCTGCTTGCCGGCTTTCTCTGGTTGCCGGGAGCTGGGGCTCCTCTCTGGTTGCCTTGAGTGGCCTTCTCACTGCAGTAACTTCTCTTGTTTCAGATCACAGGCTCTGGGGTGCATGGGGCTCAGCAGTTGCGGGGCGCAGACTTAATTGCCCCGTGGACTGTGGATGCTTCTCGAACCAAAGATCGAACCCATGTCCCCTGGATTGGCAGGTGGATTCATAACCACTTCTTTACCACCAGGGAAGTCTATGGAAATTCTTTTCTTAATCATTATGAAACTATGGAGCTATGAGGTCATAACAAGGAGTACAAGGAATCAGCATAGCTGAACCCAGTAACGATCTCAGAGAAGAATTTAAATTTGTTTTCACTGTTCTGTTTGCAAATGAGATAAAAGTGCCTAAAATAAATGTCATTTAATGGAAAAAAATCAAAATAATAAAAAGAATTCAAAAGCAGTTTTCTTAGAGGTCCAAATATTTGAAGTCTGATCATAACCACCAAACTAACCTTCCAGTCCCTTGAGAAAGGAAATAAAAATGATGCTATATCTCACCTCTCTTGACTGGGAATAGTTTGTTTTTGAATTTTGCTAATTTATTGCATTTGCTTTATCTCTGAATCATTCTGCTTTTATAAGCAGAAGATAATCTTTATAGCATTTCAAGGATTCATAGATTTGCATTTATTCATTTTATTTTTGCTAGTTGTCACTTACAAGTTATTCAGAGAGATGTTCTCTTTTCTTTTTCTTTTGCACGTTTGATTATTTGAGAATTTTCCTATGAGAAAATCCAACTGTAGGTAGCACCTTGTGCCCTAAGAAGATCTTATTTTTATTTACTGGCTCTTTGTTAACCTCCTTCTATTTATGTCACTGTACGGTTGACATAATTATATTTGTTCAACTTTATAAAGTCTGATAGCGTCTAGCAAGACTTTTCCCAGGTAATTATTTGTCTCTCAAGAGGTGTTCCCAAGATGATATATGCATTTATTGCTAATTACCATGAATACCTCTTATGAAAATGTCTCCTCTAATTACTTGGAAAAGTCATCTTTCATTAAAATCACTTTTCTTCTCACCACTCAGTGGTAGATATCCATAAAGTCATCATTTCTGATCATCTTGAATATGTAAATGTTTAAGCAGAATACTGCTGGTTATTCTGTTTCCTAATTCTAGCCTAGCGTCTTCTGTGGGATGTGACTCTTACTCTTGTGAAATAGGGAGAAGTCACATAAGCAAAAATCTAGTGAGAATTAGGGCAGCGTGATTCCCAAGGTGCTCAGACCTGCATCTCCTGAGTTAAGTCTTGGTTGCTGCCTGAGTCACCGTTCCTGGGTGTGTCTGTTATGGCCTCAGGATCCTTAATACCAACAGAAACTTAAGTACCAGGTGGCCCCATTGCCACAAAGTGAAAGGTGGCCGATAATGGGGACTTTTCCTGGGACTTGATGGGTATAATAAAAGTACTGGTGGCTTGATAGCTAACTAGTTATGGATTGAACAAGTCATTGTGCCTCTCCAGGTATCTTCACTTATTTAATGAAAGACACAAAGCAAAACCTTTTAGGATTTTTAAATCGAACGTTCCTATCCAAATCTCTAATAGCAGTTACCGAGTCACAGTGATTTCAGCATGTTATCCTCCTGCATTGCATGAGCTGTATTTACTGTGTCACAGCGTGTCAATTTCATGCCAGTTCTTTGCAGTCATATCCTGCCAGCTAAGTGATATTTAGGTGTTTATCACTGCATTTATTATCTCTCTCCTGATGTCTCCAATGTTTATTAAGAATTTCTCCTCTGTACCCTCCCTATTTCAACACTCACCATGAATATTTCATTCTTTAAATTTCAGTCCAAATTAGTTTCTTCCAGGAAATAGCTTTTGCTTAGTCAGATTTAATGACAGTATTATCCTGTGACATTAATTTAACAGCTTTTCTTTGAGTAAATGCATTATATATGTGTGTGTAAATGTGTGCGTGTGTCTGTGTGTGTGTGTTGAGAAAGAGAGAGAAATCTTGCTAAGAATCTTTTTGACAAAATTTTTATTGGAGTAGTTATAGTTGCTTTACAATGTTGTATTAATTTCTGCTGCTGCTGCTGAGTCGCTTCAGTCATGTCCGACTCCGTGCGACCCCATAGACGGCAGCCCACCAGGCTCCCCCGTCCCTGGGATTCTCCAGGCAAGAACACTGGAGTGGGTTGCCATTTCCTTCTCCAATGGATGAAAGTGAAAAGTGAAAGTGAAGTCGCTCAGTCGTGTCCGACTCTTCGCGACCCCATGGACTGCAGCCCACCAGGCTCCTCCGTCCATGGGAGTTTCCAGGCAAGAGTATTGGAGTGGGGTGTCACTGCCTTCTCCGGTATTAATTTCTACTGCACAGCAAAGTGAATCAGCTATATGTACACATATGTCTCTTCTTTGAATTTCCTTCCCATTTCAGGTCATCACAGAGCATTCAGTAGATTTCCCTGTGCTATACAGTAGATTCTCATTAGTTGTCTATTTTATACACAGTATCAATAGTATATATATATATATATGAATCCCAATCTTCCAACTCATCCCATCCCCCTTTCCCCTTTGGTGTCCGTACATTATCTATATCTGTGTCTCTAGTTTTGCTTCATAAATAAGATCATCTATACCAGTTCTTTCTTCAGATTCCACATATATACATTAATGCTTGTTGTTTTTCTGACTTAGCTCACTCTGTATGACACTCTCTGGATCCATCCATGTCTCTACAGATGACTCAGTTTTGTCCCTTTTTGTGAATGAGTAATATTCCATTGTATATATGCACTGCTGCTGCTGCTGCTAAGTCACTTCAGTCGTGTCCGTCTCTGTGTGACCCCATAGACGGCAGCCCACCAGGCTCCGCCGTCCCTGGAATTCTCCAGGCAAGAATACTGGAGTGGGTTGCCATTTCCTTCTCCAGTGCATGAAAGGGAAAAGTGGAAGTAAAGTCGCTCAGTCGTGTCTGACTCTTAGCGACCCCATGCACTACATCTTCTTTATTCTTTCTTCTGTCGTTGGATGTTTAGGTTGTTTCGATGTCCTGGCTGTTGTAAACAGTGCTGCAATGAACACTCACTGGGGTACATGTGTTTTTTTGAATTATGATTTTCTCTGGGTATATGCCCACTGGTGGGATTGGTGGGTCATATGATAGTTCTATTTTTAGTGTTTTAAAGAACCTGTATCTTATTCTCCATAGTGGCTATATCAAGTTATATTCCCACCAACAATACAAAAGGGTTCTCCTTTCTCCACACCCTCTCCAGCATTTCTTGTTTGTAGATTTTGTGATGAAAGTCTTTTTTAAATTACACTGACTTTACTGTGTTAACTGTCATTGTGATTGCACGGGAATACTCTTTCTATGCCAACCCTGGTGCTGTTCTCCTATTCTCCACTACCACCAACAACCATGACAAAGTATATAATTTTTAACACAGTTACTTAAGGGAGAGGAAAGAGGAAAAAATGCTCTTTCAGTTCAGATCAGTTCAGTCGCTCAGTTGTGTCTGACTCTTTGAGACCCCCATGGACTGCAGCATGCCAGGCCTCCCTGTCCGACACCAACTCCCGTAGTTTACTCAAACTCATGTCCATTGAGTCGATGATGCCATCCAACCATCTCATCCTCTGTCATCCCCTTTTCCTCCTGCCTTCAATCTTTCCCAGCATCAGGGTCTTTTCAAATGAGTAAGCTTTTTGAATCAGGTGGCCAATGTATTGGAGCTTCAGCTTCAGCATCAGTCCTTCCAATGAATATTCAGGACTGATCTCATTTAGGATGGACTGGTTGGATCTCCTTGCAGTCCAAGGGACTCTGAAGAGTCTTCTCCAACACCACAGTTCAAAAGCATCAATTCTTCTGTGCTCAGCTTTCTTTGTAGTCCAACTCTCACATCCATATATGACTACTGGAAAACCATAGCCTTGACTAGATGGACCTTTGTTGACAAAGTAATGTCTCTGCTTTTTAATAAGCTGTCTAGGTTGGTCATATCTTTCCTTCCAAGGAGCAAGCCTCTTTTAGTTTCATGGCTGCAGTCACCATCTGCAGTGATTTTGGAGCCCAAAAAATAAAGTCTGGCACTGTTTCCACTGTTTCCCCATCTATTTGCCATGAAATGATGGGACCAGATGCCATGATCTTAGTTTTCTGAGTGTTGAGTTTTAAACCACTTTTTTCACTCTCCTCTTTCACTTTCATCAAGAAGCACTTTAGTTCTTCTTCACTTTCTACCATAGTGTGGTGTCATCTGCATATCTGAGGTTATTGATATTTTTCCTGGCAATCTTGATTCCAGCTTGTGCTTCCTCCAGCCCAGAATTTCTCATGATGTACTCTGCATATAAGTTAAATAAGCAGGGTGACAATATACAGCCTTGACATATTCCTTTTCCTATTTGGAACCAGTCTGTTGTTTCATGTCCAGTTCTAACTGTTGCTTCCTGACCTACATACAAATTTCTCAGGAGGCAGGTCAGGTGGTCTGGTATTCCCATCTCTTTCAGAACTTTCCAGTTTATTGTGATCCACACAGTCAAAGGCTTTGGCATAGTCAGTAAAGCAGAAATAGAACTCTCTTGCTATTTTGATGATCCAGTGGATGTTGGCAATTTTATCTCTGGTTCCTCTGCCTTTTTGAAATTCAGCTTGAACATCTGGAAGTGCATGGTTCACATATTGTTGAAGCCTGGCTTGGAGAATTTTGAGCATTACTTTACTAGTGTGTGAGATGAGGCAATTATGTGGTAGTTTGAGCATTCTTTGGCATTGCCTTTCTTTGGGACTAGAATGAAAACTGACCTTTTCTAGTCCTGTGGCCACTGCTGAGTTTTCCAAATTTGCTGGCATATTGAGTGCAGTCCTTTGACAGCATCATCTTTTAGGATTTGAAATAATTCAACTGGAATTCCATCACCTCCACTAGCTTTGTTCCTAGTGATGCTTTGTAAGGCCCACTTGACTTCACATTCCAGGATGTCTGGCTCTAGGGGAGTGATCACACCATCGTGATTATCTGGGTCGTGAAGATCTTTTTTGGACAGTTCTTCTGTGTATTCTTGCCACCTCTTCTTAATATCTTCTGCTTCTGTTAGGTCCATACCATTTCTGTCCTTTATTGAGCCCATCTTTTCATGAAATATTCCCTTGGTATCTCTAATTTTCTTGAAGAGTTCTCCAGTCTTTCCCATTCTATTGTTTTCCTCTATATCTTTGCATCGATCGCTGAGGAAGGCTTTCTTATCTCTCCTTGCTATTCTTTGGAACTCTGCATTCAAATGAGTATATCTTTCCTTTTCTCCTTTGCTTTTTGCTTCTCTTCTTTTCACAGCTATTTGTAAGGCCTCCTCAGACAGCCATTTTGCTTTTTTGCATTTCTTTTTCTTGAGGATCATCTTGATCACTGACTCTTGTACAATTTCACGAACCTCTGTCCATAGTTCATCAGGCACTCTGTCTATCAGACCTAGTCCCTTAAATCTATTTCTCACTTCCACTGTATAATCGTAAGGAATTTGATTTAGGTAATACCTGAATGGACTAGTGGTTTTCCCTACTTTCTTCAATTTAAGTCTGAATTTGGCAATAAGGAGTTCATGACCTGAGCCAATCAGCTCCTTGTGGCTCATGTTTTTGCTGACTGTATAGAGCTTCTCCATCTTTGGCTACAAAGAAGTGTTTGGGGTTTCTTGATTGACGATAACTTTTATGGGCAAAATGCTGTATTCTCTTTTAATAGTGCAATTTCAAATGATGCTTTTTTTTCAAAGAGACTTCAAGGAATCTCATGAAGGCTCTGAATCACAGAGTCAGTTAGAGCCAGGTTGAATCCCAACTCAAACAACTGTTTGCATTAGACATTGTACTATAACTGCTCTGAGCTTTAGTTTTCCTATCCGTGAAATGGATATGCTGATACTCCAGTGGTTCCTGGTGAGAATGGGATGGATGGACTGACATGTTTACCGTGTTTGGTGCGTGTGGTGTTGAGATGATGACAACCACTACTCCTCTTCCTCCTCCTTCTACTTTTCTTCCTCTTACTATATTTTTCCAGACCTTTATGTTGTCAAAATTTCATCAGCCTTTATTTTTGCATCACTGTGATTTGGCCTTTCTTTTTTAAAAGTGAGAGCAAATGCATGACCAAGTCTAGCATTTAAGAGGACAGCATCTTACCAGGAATGGCAGCCAAGGTTATTAGCTGTTGGTGAAATGGCTCAAATCCATTTCTGAAGTATTGTGGTGATTATGTAACAGTGCATTAGCGAAGTGCATAGCGTTTTCCAAGGGTTATTGCTTAGAAGGTTCGAAATGGTTACATATTGATCCAACATAAGTATGCATACTTGAAAATACTACCTACTGTGAAGACAGCTTACATGTTACAAATTTTATACTCAGAATGTGCAGAAAAGGCATCCTCTTTAATGGATAGTTGTTCAGAATTGATGAAAAAATTCTAAACCATGCTGAGATATGAAAAGATACAGAGTTTTGGTGAAAAGCTAAGGGGGAGGACGGGGAACATTGTTGTAGACCAAGAGAAAAAAAAAAAGAGGCATTCCATTTCATCTCTAATTTGAAAAGTGATAATTTTTTGGATTTTTATACAAAGATTTTATATTTATAAAAAAAGAAGGGCAATTTTGTGTAAATTTTATTTTAGAGCTGACATTTACTGTCCAAAGTTCAAGTAACCCTGAGTTTATGAACTATTATTACTTACTAAATATTTCTGATATAATTAAAAATGTAATATAGGACATATTATTTAAGACTTACCCTAATTAGTCGTCTCAGCTTAAAACTCTTACTTTCCAGACAGAGGGGCTATTTCCTTTTTTGCTTAATGGAAGCAATTCATCTGAAATGTATGAAAAAATACAAATAAACTTGTTATATAAGAGCTCCAGCTTGTTTTTTATACTAAAGTCACGTGTGATTTATGAGTTTCAGGTGTTTCACCAGGCTATGTCTTATCAGGTAAAATCTAAAAATCAGCCTTGATTTTCATTTTTAACCCATTTTTATTTGACAGTGACAATTTGGGAGAGTTTAACTTTTAAAAGAATGCTTAAAATCATTTATAGGAGACAGTAAACTTATCAGAAACTCTACCTTGGTAATATTAACCTATATCTCTATTACTAGTTGGGAAGAAAAGGTTTTAAAATTTGAATTATTCAGAGTGCACATGATTTATATTTGATTAAGGGAAATGTTTCTAAGACCATTTGCTGCCCTCAGTTGTTATCTTTTGGTATCCTTTCATTCTTTTTTTTTTTTTTTTTTTACAATGTGAGCTGTGTGAAGCAGTTCCCCCAGGACTGCATGTGGTGTGTATATTCTTTCTACTGAACTGTGAGGGTGACTGTTCTCGACCATGGCACAGAACTTAGTTCTGTGTATTCTGGGATCTCTGAAGTAGACAGTTTATTTTTTATGATCATTTCTGTTTACTCATTTTCCTTCCTGTCATAGGATTAAAATAAAAAATAAACAGGTACTTACTGAAGTGTGTAATATTTTTCTGATACCACACTTTTAGTAGTTTTTGGAATGGCACATCTAATTGCCATCATAAAACATTATGATCATAAAACATTCAGTTTTCCTAATGCCTAAGTGACACCGAAAGTTCATAGGGATAGAATTTAGCCATTTTGCAAACTCAGATGCTTTTTTTGGGCAAAGCCAGAAAAGTCATTCTGCACAGGAGAAAGGGGCAAGTGATATTCCAATGGGGAGTCAAAAGAGCATGGATGAAGAGAACTTAACCTCAACTCTGTGGGCATCCCTGTTTAAAGTGATGCAAATAGAGGCTTCCCTGGTGGCTAAGTGGCGAAGAATCCGCCTGCCAGTGCAAAAGATACAGTTCAGTATCTGGTGGTCTGGGCAGGCCCCACACGCGTGGAGTACCTAAGCCTGTGCACCACAGCTGCTGGGGCTGTGCTCTCGAACCCAGAGTCGCAACTACTGAAGCCCATGTTCCACATGAAGAGAGGCCACTGCAGTGAGAAGCTCGTGCTCTGAAGCTAGAGAACAGCCCCTGTGGCTGCAACTTAGAAAAAAGCCCATGCAGCAATGAAGACCCAGCACAGCCAAAAATAAATAAATAAGCAAAATTATTTTTTAAATGATATAAATAAATTGTAGTTTGCAGCTGATTGGGGTGATGAACTTAGGACCTCAGATCAGATTGAAGTATCTTATCAAATGTTAACTTCCATGAGAATAAAGGGACATAACTTTCTGTTGCTTATCTGTCCTCTTAATGAGATGTGAAATGTAATGGGGGGGTTGCTTTAAATGTCTTTTTGAGGTGAGGGAGGTTCTCGCACCAGATTGACATTTTGTAGTTCAAGGATTTTTGCCTATTCTCCTATAGTTGCCACAGATTCATCATGAGACATATACTTTATATCAATTTTTCATATCGTTTAACTAGCCACTCTGCAAATTTCTTGAAAAACATTGGTTGGCTTTTATTATCAGGACTGGAACTAGCAGTTGACTTTGAGGAAAGGATTTATATTATGAAATCTAGTGATAGTAACATGTAATATTTGTTGAACACTTATGTGTCATGTACTGGTCAGCAGTTTACATGCACTACTTTAAATTGACCTTCACATAACCCCCCTCTTGTGAAATAGGTACTTTTATGATCCGTATTTTAATGGTGAATAATCTGCTTTCTGGTAATAGGCATGATGCAGTCAGTGGTAATGATCCAAAAGGATCATAATCGGAAAGTATGAATGGCTGCATACTCCCAAATGGAGGTTTTAGAAGACCTGGAGAGAGGGTCTGGCATGGAGACCCATTGGTGGCCCTGTGGGAGTGCTGATTTCTAAATGATCCAGGCACAAGGCCACTGTGGAGTTTGCTGTTAGAAGTCAGAAATGACTGACTGGAACCGACAGAGGACTGTGGTACGTGGATGTGGTGTAGAGCCTAGGATGCCGACTGTATTAGGACACACGGAAAAGAAACAAATTCTCTGGGTTTCACATAAAGGAGACCTTGGAAGAAGTAATCAACGAGATCGTCCTTTGGCCTCTGTTGCGTTCAGCTATGACTGGATCAGCCAGCCTTCGGCTAGCCTTAACAGGTGATCAGTATAGCAGGCGGCGCACTCATTCAGCAAATATTTATTTAATGTAAATTGCATGTCAAGTACAGTTCTAAATTCTGAGGATACATAAGGGAATAAAACCCCAAAGAAACACTGTCTTTGAATGGAACTTATGGGCAGACAGGGAGATTTAGATAATAACACAATAAATGCGGAGTGCTATGGAGGAAAACAGAACACAAATATGGAGAACACTCAGGGAGCATTGAGTGGTGGCTGAGGGCAGTTTAAGATTTCAAACTGGAGTCTCAGAAGAGGCTTCATCAACAAGGTGACGAAAGAGTCAAGGTTTGAGGAAGGAAGGAATGGGCCCTGCATCTACTTGTGGGCAGAGCAAACTGGACATAGGGTAAGCTTTAGGGCAAGGACATGCCTTCTTGTGTATTAGAGGAATAGTGTGGATGCCAGTTCCTGGACCCAAGAAGCCAAAGGGAAATGGTTCTCTCTGAACCAAAAGGAGTTCAGAGAGGTACCATGAGGTCCTCGTGGACCATTACATGGACCTTGGCTTATGCTCCATGTAAAATGCGGAGCCACTGGAGAATTTTGGGCAAAAGAGAGACATGATCAATTTGAAATATGCTGTATTTTAAAAGGATACATCTGGGTGCAGTATTGAAAATTGACTATAGGAGCTCAAGAATAAGCTTGCTAATTTGCTCCAGTCATGTCTGACTCATCTCACATGCTAACAAAGTAATGCTCAAAAGTCTCCAAGCCAGGATTCAATAGTACATGAACTGTGAACTTCCAGATGTTCAAGCTGGTTTTAGAAAAGGCAGAGGAACCAGAGATCAAATTGCCAACATCCGCTGGATCATCGAAAAAGCAAGAGAGTTCCAGAAAAACATCTACTTCTGCTTTATTGACTATGCCAAAGCCTTTGGCTGTGTGGATCACAGCAGACTGTGGAAAATTCTGAAAGAGATGGGAATACCAGACCACATGACCTGCCTTCTGAGAAACCTGTATGCAGGTCAGGAAGCAACAGTTAGAACTGGACATGGAACAACAGACTGGTTCCAAATAGGAAAAGGAGTACGTCAAGGCTGTATATTGTCACCTGGCTTATTTAACTTATATGCAGAGTACATCATGAGAAATGCTGGGCTGGAAGAAGCACAAGCTGGAATCAAGATTGCCGGGAGAAATATCAATAACCTCAGATATGCAGATGACACCCCCCTTGTGGCAGAAAGCAAAGAACTAAAGAGCTTCTTAATGAAAATGAAAGAAGAGAGTGAAAAAGTTGGTTTAAAACTCAACATTCAGAAAACTAAGATCATGGTATCCGGTCCCATCACTTCATGACAAATAGATGGGGAAGCAATGGAAACAGTGACAGACTTTATTTTCTTGAGCTCCAAAATCACTGCAGATGGTGACTGCAGCCATGAAATTAAAAGACACTTGCTCCTTTGAAGGAAAGTTACGACCAACATAGACAGCATATTAAAAAGCAGAGACATTACTTTGTCAACAAAGGTCCATCTAGTCAAAGCTGTGGTTTTTCCAGTAGTCATGTATGGATGTGAAAATTGGACTACAAAGAAAGCTGAGCACCAAAGAATTGATGCTTTTGAACTGTGGTGTTGGAGAAGACTCTTGAGAGTCCCTTGGACTGCAAGGAGATCCAGCCAGTTCATCCTAAAGGAAATCAGTGCTGAATATTCATTGGAAGGACTGATGCTGAAGCTGAAACTCCAGTATTTTGGCCACCTGATGTGAAGAACTGACTGCTTTGAAAACACCCTGATGCTGGGGAAGATTGAAGGTGGAAGAAGAAGGCTACGACAGAGGATGAGATGGTTGGATGGCATCACCAACTCAATGGACAGGAGTTTGAGTAAACTCCGGGAGTTGGTGATGGACAGGGAGGCCTGGCGTGCTGCAGTCCATGGGGTCACAAAGAGTTGGACATGACTGAGTGACTGAACTGAACTGAACTGAACTGTCTGACTCTTTGTGACTCTATGGAGTGTAGCCTTCCAGACTCCTCTGTCCATGGGATTCTCTAGGCAAGAATACTGGAGTGGATTGCTGTGTCGTCCACCAGGAGATCTTCCTGACCCACAGATTGAACCCATGTCTCTTATGTCTCTTGCATTGGCAGATGGGTTCTTTACCACTGGCGTCATCTGGGAAGGAACCCAAGAATAAACTCAGCAGAGGCTATTACAGTAATTCAAGTGTGAGATTATCTTGTCTTAGATTGCCATGATGGTAGCAATGCTGATCAGATTCTGGGTATATTTTGAAGGCAGTAAGATACAAGGTATGAAATAAGTTGAAAATATAAGATTACTCCAACATTTTTGATCTGAGCATTTGGGAGGATGATGACATTGTCCTTGAATTCAGAGTCATCACCGTGTTTGAATCAAGATGCAGGCAGAGACCAAGTCACAGAGGCCTTTAAGTTATCATTTTCACCACAGCCCTGAGATAGCTGACTGGTGACTACAACCACCACTGTCTAAATAGTGACTAGGGTTCAGATTATAATCTCTACCCAGAGTGACTGGACTTGGAGACAGTCCTGGTCCTGAGGTCATTGGTGAGGGATGGACTGGGGCATAGCCGGATAAGCCTGAGATACAAATAAGTAGGTAAATAGAGCATGTGAGATAAGCAGACTGGCTGCATGATGACCCAAGGCCTGATAAGGCAGGAGGTTACAAAACCCCCAGAGAAGCAGAGCCTCCCAAAGGCAAGTGTTAAGCAACCCCACATGCTGATCTGGTGAAGGAAAGACAACAACTGGGAAGGTTTTTGTTGGGACCTCACTTTCTTGAGAGATCCCTGTGGCTCATATGTGTTGAGGAGTACGAGATGGACCCTGGAGAGCTTGGCATTTTCAACAACAGGGAATGTGGAGGGAGCAGAGTGGGGCTGGAAAAAGGAAGGCAGGGGGTGTTGAGATCAAAGTGAAGGGCCTTCAGTCCGGCTTTGTGAGTATGGATAGTTTCTGAGTGATATCATCACATCTGGTCTTGGACATATTAACATTTTCTTGGTTAGTTAAAATGTAGAGGGAAATATAAGTAGGTTGTAACAGATGTTGGTATAAAGCTCACCAAGAGGCTGATAATGGCTCAGAGCTGAAGATGTCTTCTTGAAATGAGAATATATTATACCTTCAATTTCATGCAGGAGTAGAATGCTATAACTACTTAATTCAGTATCTTAAGGAAGGCGATTTGGGGGAGTTATTTTTAAATGTCCTAACTATTTGATTTAAAGTCAATAAAATTTATTTCTGAATAAAAGTTACAACTATATACTATATTATATATAGTTTATATATATTTATTAAATCTTTGTTAAGTTCAAGCCACTCTACTAGGTCATATAAGTGGAAAAAGAAACACTTCAAGTGGTTTAGAGTCTAGTATTTGGGGGATGTGCTAAAAGATTTATGGGAGATTTATAGATAAGAGCTTGAGGGTGTTGGCCATTATGTGAGTGACCTATGTGTTACAAAGGGTCTGAATTTTTTTCCACCTTTTTTACTCTGTGTATCAGAGTGTTATAGAGATACTTCTTAAAGTTTCAAAGTAGCAAAATGTTTTGCCAAAATATTTATTGGCAAACCAGGATTACTAGTTCAACAAATACATAGAATAAAGGTTTATTTTTTCTTATTATCAGAGTATACACATTCCTTATAGAATATATGGGGAAAATACAAGAAAGAGTTAAGAAAATAAAATGTAGGTATTTTCTTCCCTCTAAGATATAAATAGATGGACAGAAAAGTACATGTGCACCCAAGTGTGTATTTTATACGTGTGTGTAAATCTCTGAACACCCAATATTACATCTCTGACATAGAATGTTCACATGTGATATACTTGAGATCATACTTGAAATTATATATAACAATTTGCCTCCTGCTTTTTCCACTTAGGACTTTTCCCATAATAAAATACTTGCTTTCCTGTGCTGATAAGCAGTGGCATAGAACGGGGGTAGTGAAGGGTACCTGGGTGCAGGTAATAAGGAAGTTCATTGCCTCTTGGGAATGTGAAAACGATAGTAAGACTGACTAAAAGGCAGTCTGCTTTTTTATGACACTGTGCACTGGCAGTTGTAAATAATATCAGTGATAATGTCCTGTTTCTCACCAGGGCAGCCTCTGCTGTAGGCAGGGCGGGTCCTTCTGTCTAGATCCGTCCCCACCCTCCTTCTACTCCTCTGTACATCAGTGCTGATATGATGAGGATCCCAGTAACATTCCTTTAGAAATGAAGAAAGCCTCATAACCACCTTTGTGTAATTATTAGCTACTCAATAAGCACTCTCGAAACTTTAAAAGCAAAAGACTCAGTAAGTGTACGTTTTCTTTCTAAACTTTGTTTCAGGCTGTATTAGTGCCTTATTAATCATCACCTATCAATTCCCCCTCATATGTCAAATGAATATTTTAAGCAAGTAAATAAATGTGAAAATGCAAAAGCATTGCCATTTGGCTAAATATCAATCCAATATGTGCTACTGGAAAATCCATAATCTTGGAAAACAATCAGTGTCTGTGTCACAGTACGCAGTCATAATCAAGCCGCTTGAAATTCAAGAACGGTTACTTAAAAAAAAAGAAAAGAATATGAACCCAGTGACCATGTAGCCTTTTTACTATGCACAGTTGGAAATTTGAACAAGCCCAAAAGTTCAAAGTCACCCAGCCGATTAGTAACCCTCAGGACAGATTGTCTTCAGGTGTCTTGATTCCATTCCCAAACTCTTACATTCCGGGTTGCTTCTCTACTGGGAAGGAGCACTAAATTTGTTCATGACATTAATACTCTCTAGCATTTATTGACTGGTTCATGCCAGGCAGGGTGGTAAGCTCTTTATATGTATTAGCACTTATATCCACAGCAGCTCTCTCAGATAGGTACCTCTGTTGCCTCCTTTCATGGGTGAAGAGAAAAGACATTAATAACTTTTTACTAGGATTTGAAGTAGGAAAGGTGAGGCTGGAACTTGAACCCAGACAGAGCACCTAATAGTCCTTGCCTGTTGGTACCGGGCAAACCACTGAATTCTCAGCACACTTTTGCACAGTTCTTATTACATCTGGGTCCTGACGATCTACCTAATAGAGTCCAGGTGGACAAACATGGCACATACGAGGCCCCTCCTGTTGAAGGTGGCTCCTCCTCGCCTTTGCCCTTTATCTCCTTCCTCTTCCCTCCCATCACCTGACTCTCCAGTGTTACTGCACTGCCATTCTGCAGGCTTTCCATGGCAGGAGATTGTGTCCTAATTTTCTACACGATTATTCTCCTCTGTGGAGCATCCCTTTGCTTATTCTTTGCCTCCCATTCATCTTTTAAAATCCTTGTTCAGGTTTACTTGCTAAGTTGAGCTCTGATCAATTCCCTCACCAGACTTGGATTAGTCAGTTGCCCTATGATATTGTCACGTTTATACTTGTCCTTTGGATTTTAGATGAGCTGTGTTCTCCACTCTATCATAGGGCTCAGGGTTCTTCACCCATTGTTTTCTTCTTCTGTTTCTTTTTTAAAGTTAGGTATTTGTTTGTTTAAAATTGATTTCTAAGAATCTTTTACACTGTCTGTGAATTCTCTGGGGCTCCCCAGGTAGCTAGCTCACTTCCCAATGCAGGAGATGCAGGTTTGATCCCTGGGTTGGGAAGATCCCTGGAGTAGAAATGGAAACCCACTCCATTTCCTTGCCTGGAGAATCCCATGGACAGAAGAGCATGACAGGCCACAGTCCAGGGAATCACAGAGGTGGACACGACTGAGTGACTGGGCACTCATGTATGCGTGAATTCTTTGTCAGATACATGTCTTGAGAATATGTTCAGTGGCTCGCGATCCATGAGGTTGCAAAGAATCGGACATAGCTGAGTATGCCCACAAGCAGCTTTGGGTTTACAAATCCTTCTGGTATAGATTCGTATGTGTCATGAAGTCAGGGTTCATTTTAGGTTTTGTAGAAATAGTACCAAGCTGACCTAGCTGCATTTATCACCCCTTCCATGTGTAACTGCAGTGCCACTACTGTCCGTCAGACATTAGTACACTTTTCGCGGTATTCTGTTCCACGGATCTATTCCTAACTTGGTCCAAGACTACAGTGTTTTAGTTTTTATACCTTTATAGTAAGTGTCTCTATCTGGTACCGTTACGTCCTCTTAGTTTTGCTTTTCTTCAATATCGCCTTAGTTATTCTAAATCCTTGGGTTCCCTGTAGGAATTTTAGAATCCTTTTATCAATTTAAAAAGAAAAATCGGAGCTTTCGATTGGGATTATATTGTATCTACATACTACTTGAACAGAATTAAAATTCACAATACTGAATCTTCCAATTCATGAGCGAGGTATATTCCTCCATTTAGTTATAAATACATTCTTTCAGTGAGATTTTGTAGGTTTCTGTATATAGGTATTACACATCATTTGATTTATCAGCCGTTGTTACTTTTTGATCATATTCAAAATGATATTTTGAACATTTTGTTCTAATTTTTCCTTTGCTAATGTATAGAAATACGTGTATTTTTTGTACTTTAACTTTGGATTCAATGACTTGATAAATTCACTTATTAATTCCAGTAGTTTTTATGTAGACCATTTGAATTTTCTAGGTATATCATCATATCTGGAGAAGGCAATGGCACCCCACTCCAGTACTCTTGCCTGGAAAATCCATGGACAGAGGAGCCTGGTAGGCTACAGTCCATGGGGTTGCTAAGAGTCGGACACGACTGAGCAACTTCACTTTCACTTTTCCCTTCCATGCACTGGAGAAGGAAATGGCAATCCACTCCAGTGTTCTTGCCTGGAGAATCCCAGGGACGGTGGAGTCTGGTGGGCTGCCGTCTGTGGGGCCGCACAGAGTCGGACACGACTGAAGCGACTTAGCAGCATCATATCTGTAACTAATGCTAGTTTTATTTTCCCTTTTTCAATCCATATAACTTTTATATTTTTTGAGTACCTTATTACATTGCTAGGGCTTCTTTTACAATGTTGAATATAACATGAAATATAAACAGTACTTTCTGTGAAATTTTTTTAAAATAAAATATCACTATATTTGTAAAGTCAGCTGACTTTTATTGTTGCTTATTTAGAGATAATATATTTTTTCCATATCTGCTTTTAAGACTTTATTTTCATTTCTGTAGCTTTAATATGATCTCACTGAGTGAGTACTTATTTTTACATTTTTTTCTTAGTAGGGCTTCTCTAATCTGTATCGTGTCTTTCTGCTTTTTAGGAAATGTCTCAGCTAGCATCTGTTCAAATGTTGACTCTCTCTCCTATTTCTGTTCCTGTCCCAGGAATTCTAGTTGCTGATATTAATTTGTTTGTTTTTTAAATTTTTGCTTACTTTTAAAAATAACCTATATATATTTCATATTCATTTTTGTGTTTTCCATTATTTTATCTCTCTGTATTTCATTCTGGGTGTTTTCTCTGTAGGTATCTTTAAAGTCACTAATCCTTTCCTTGAGGATTATTTATTATTAAACTCAACTGTTGAATTTTTAATTTTGGTATTGGTATTTTTCACACATATAATTATTGTTGTTGTTGTTTAGTTGCTCAGTCGTGTCTGGCTCTTTGTAACCCTATGGACTATAGCCCACCAGGCTCCTCTGTCCATGGGATTTCCCAGGCAAGAATACTGGAGTGGGTTGCCTTTTCTTTCTCCAGGGGATCTTCCTAACCCAGGGATTGAACCCACATCTCCCATATAATTCTTTAATGCCTCAATTAGTTACTTCAAAGTCTGTTTCTGATAACACCAGCAATCTGGATCACCTATATAAATCTATTTCTATTATCTGTGTTTTGTTTTTTCCTCTTGGTGTTTTTGGTCCTTTGTTTGTGTCCTTTCACCTCCTTGGAATTTTTTTTTGATTGAATGCTGACTATTTAGTATGAAAAGATGCAGAAGTAATCTCCATTAAAGAGGATTTAGTTTTCTTTAGGAGCAGGCAATCGCAACCCACTCCAGTACTCTTGCCTGGAAAATCCCATGGACGGGGGAGCCTTGGTGGGCTGCCATCTATGGGGTCTCACAGAGTCGGACACGACTGCAGCGACTTAGCAGCAGCAGCAGCAGTTTTCTTTAAGTTGACAGTTGAAGTAAGAGTAAATAACCGATTCCATAGAGACGGAGGTGTGAGGATGACATTTAGTCTTACAAACAGTGGACTGTTCCCAGTTTTCATTTACTTCTAGAGTAACTTTTCTGGGATTTCACTGGAGGTATTTACAGGAGCCTCTTTTTCTTGGAAGAATCTCAACTCCAATTTTTATCTTCGTAATCTGATTGTCGAAAGCTTTCTTAAGCTCTTCACCCTCTTATCAACTTTCCTCTCTCCGTTTTCTCCTCCCTTTACTCAGGGAGCAATCTAAGATTTCGGGAGTGTCTTTAGGGCAATAACTGCATGGAATCTTGAGTTCACTTTGTTGTGATTCTCTTTTCTCTGCTATCTGGTGTCTTAAAGTCCTTTTTGCGTCGGTGGTGTTCGAATTCTGTTTTTGCTTTCTTCATCGCTCTGAAATTGCTAAAAGCTCTTCACCACAGCCTTTAGTGCCCTTTAGTGCCAATTTGGATTGGCAAATATGAAAAAAATGTTAGGTGAAAAGTGGCAGGAAACATCCATTTACTCTTGTTTCTTCTTTATCTCTGATTTTGGCTCCACAAATCCTGGCTACCTTTATTTTTGTTTTTCAGCCCTTATTGTCTCCAGTAAGAAATTTGGTCTAGCACAAGCTATCATAGTCTTGTATCAGAGGACTGCCTTTCACTTAATTTAGAATGAATTGGTATGATTAAATATCACAAAGTCTATCTGTATGTGAATTTAAGGAAAACATTTATACATATTTTAGATATATATTTATAGAGTTAAAAATAAAACTAAAGGGTAAAGGTATCACTATTTTAAAGTTTTGAGAATTTGTTTAAAATTTGTCTAGTATTAAATGTAGATATTACTCATTCAGTGAATCAGTTAAAGACTTTTTATTTTACTCTTATTTTAAGAATTTCCAGTATGTTTATGGACAGAAACCAACCCTGTATTTTACTTTTTATCTGCATGGCTTACTTTCCAACATTTTTCCACACAGTACACATCACTAAGCTCATTATTTCAACCATCATCTTCGTAGTTTCATCTATTTAAGCTACAAATGATGCAGTCTTGTGTTTAAAATACTACTTAAAATAGTATACAAGTGAAAATAAGTTTATGTATGGGTGTTCTGTGCCAGGATAGATGTTCATGTTTACATATGTTTTATATGTGCATACTTTTCACTTCTTCATATTTAAAATCTTAAAGCATATTGCTTAAGCTGCTTAACTCTATGGGAAATTTAATAGAATTTAAGCGCTCTTAGGTTTAAAGCCTTAAAAGAAACCTCTGTATCTGTTTAAAATGGCTTTATATATGTTATAAATATCATGTACAGCAATATATTATTTAATAGTGATGTTTACATATATACTTTATACATATAACTTTAATATTTTAACCATTTCTGTTAAACTTAATTTTTTAAATATTCTCTTTTTTTCTGTTTTTGATTTTCGCTGTGCTGCACAACTTGTGGGATCTTAGTTCCCTGACCAGGGATTGAAGTTGGGGCCACAGCAGTGAAAGTGCAGAGTCCTAACTACTGATCCACCAGGGAGCTACCTAAACTTTTTTAAACAAAAATATATAATGCCAGAATCTATTCAGAGTATCAAAAGGAAAGAACTGCCCCAAGTGAAAACAAATACAGTGATTTTATAGCATTATATTCATCAAAAGTTATAGTATAGAAAGCATAACGTTTGGGAAAATGTAGTGTTAATCTTTTCAAATGTATGTTCGTTTCATCCTTTTTCAGAAAACATCTGCCACGTTCAAACAATAAATGTACTCACTGAGCCAAGCACACCAGGCCTTTTTCTCTTTCTAAGTTAAATTTCAAATAGTTTATTTCTGTTAACAATCCAATTTGGAAAACCACGCAACTTGCCTCTATAATAAAAGGTTGTCACGTCAGCTGCCTTTTAATGTGGTTGTAAAAGTAGACCTGTTCTGATTCAGTCATCAGAGCTTTCAGGATTTATTTTCATAGTTTCACAGTAGCAGAATCCCTGGAGCTCAGAGTCACAGGTTTCCCAGAGCTTAGTTTCACATTAACGTGTGTGTCCACACTGTTTTATTTTTAATGGTAAGATCAAATAAATTGAGAGCCCAAACAATCATTTTAAAATAACACTTCAGGAAATGTGACCCAAGGAATGCACTCACTGATTACACATGTGAAATTCTCCCCTCAACCCCAGAAGTAGAAAAAGTCTCTGTTTTTGGTTTCCTAGTTACTGCCAAAGAAACTGCTTACAGATTGCTGTAACCTATGTCACCATATATTCAACTCATGCAATCACCGTAATAAAGACGGGGTCACAAGATAATTTTTTAAATTAATTTTATTGGAGTATCGTTGCTTTACAATATTGTGTTAGTTTCTATTGTACAGCAAAGTGAATCAGCCATACATATACATACATTCCCTCCTTTTTGAATTTCCTTCTCATTCAGATCACCCCAGAGCACTGAGCTTCCTGTGCAATACAGTAAGTTCTCATTAGTTACCTGTTCTGTATATATTATCAGTAGTGTATATGTGTCAATCCCAGTCTCCCAGCTCCTCCCACTCCCCCTTCCCTTGGGTATCCATATATTTGTTCTCTGCATCTGTGTCTCTATTTCTTCTTTGCAAATAAGGTCATCTGTACCATTTTTCTAGATTGCACATATACCTGTCCATATATGATATTTGGTTTTCTCTCTATGACTTACTTCACTCTGTATGGTACTCTCTCAGTCCATTCACGTCTCTGCAAATGGCCCAATATCTTTCTTTGTTTATGGACTGAGTAATATTCCACTGGCTATATGCACCACATCTTTATCCCTTCCTCTGTTGATGGATGCTGAAGTTGTTCCTTGTCCTGGCTGCTGTAAATAGTGCTGCAGTGAACGTTGAGGAGCATGTATCTTTCTGAATTATGGCATTTTCTGGGTATATGCCTAAGAGCGGGATTGCTGGATAATGTGGTAGTTATGTGTTTAGTTTCTTAAGGACCCTCCATACTCTTCTCCATGGTGGCTGAATCAGTTTACACTCCTACCAACAGTGCGTGAGGGTTCCCTTTTCTCCACACTTACTCCAGCATTCGGTTTGTAGAATTTCTTGAATGGGGCTTAGTGTGTGAAACTCTATTGAACGTCTCAACTCCTTAATCTCTAAGAACTGCTTCCCTGCATTAATCCTTGATGTGAGCACTTTCCAAGTGAATCCCTTTCAACTGCTAGCTTTTCCCGGCAAAATCTAATGTAGGCTGTCATCTCTTCTAATCTGCTTTCTTCAGAGGAAAAAAAAAAAAAGAATTTGTGATCTTAACTGCCCTCTGCAGTGCCATTACTTGGATTTCTATGTCTTTATTTCACAGTTACGGTGATTTCTCTCTGCTTTCCAGTACGACACCCCGAGTGAGGTACTTGCCTCCATACCGTTACCATTCTTTCTCTCATTTTTTAATCATTATACTTCCTTAGGGAGTAGATCATCAAGTGTCTCTGCTTCTTTATTCTCCTTCCTCTCACCTCGGCAGTTTGGGTCTCTGTTCCATTCCTTCCTAACCCGGTGCCTCAGAGTCCACTGTGTTTCCCGTGGTTAAGACACGCCAGCCACGTTTTAGCAAACCACAGCCTCCTCAGCTTCTCTGCAAGCACTGGTCACCTTTCATCTCTTACCATTGTTTACTCTGACGTTTCTCTCTCTTCGTTCTGTCTCTTCCTGTCCTTTTGTAGCTCTCTTTCCATCTCCTGCAAATGCATGCTTAAAAGGTTTTAATCCTTGGGTCTGTTCTCTCTGCACGTTACCCCCTGGTGTGCCTTCCCAAGTCCACACCTCCTCCTCTTTGCAGCTCTGGTGTGGACTGACTTCTCAATGCCGCCCTTTAACTTTTTTTGACCGTCCCATATCTTTACCTACAGGGCTCACTGGGCTTTCAAATGCAGTTGTGTCCAAAAGAGTTTATGAAGTTCACTAAACGTTTTCTCCTGTCTCCTCTCTCTGTGAAAGGCATCATCGCTTTCTCTGATACCAAGGCCACCTTGGAATCACATATGACTCATCCTTCTCTCACCTCACACCTCCCGTTTTGCCACCAGGCCCTGAGGTTTGGACCTCTGCCATGTCTCCCTCCTAATTCTCTCTGTTGCTACTGCCCAAGTTCTGCTCTCAACTTTCCATGGTTAATCACAATAGTCCCTCTAACTCATCTTGCTACCTAACAATTCTGCTTTCTCCAGTATCCATGCCGTCACTTGCCAGAAGGACACATCATCCTTTTCTGATGACAGACCCCTGTACCTTTGCCACAGAAGCACCGACTGCATCCAGCATCTGCCCCTGTAGCTTTGACATCTGCCATTTTCTACCTTTAAATATTCGCTTCTGCCCTTCCCTCTTCCAGAAATGCTCTTCTTCATCTCTGCCTACTAATTCTGCATATATTTTGGGCACAGCATCTTACTGTTGCATGTGCTAATATGTCCACAACTCTTAACAGTCCTCCTTCCAAAAGTAGAGCTGAATTCTCTTCTCCTTGAGTGTATTCTAGACTGAGTAGCTCCCCTCTAATGAACAGAACATGGTAGAAGTGAGACCAAGTGATAAGTAGGTATCTTGCTTACTCCTCTCTCTCTGGATGATGTCTTGCCCTGAGAGAAGTCATCTGCTGTGTCATGAGGTCCCTCCGCAGTTTATACAGAGGCCCGTGGGGCCAGGAACCAAGACCTCCTACACCCGATGTGTGAATGAACCCCCTTGGGAGCAGATACTCCTCAGCCAGCCTCCGATGACTACAACCTGGGCTCTGAGTCAGAACCACCCAGCTAACTTAAGCCGCGTTCACATTCTTCACCCACACTAACTGTGAGATAATTAATGTTTGCTGTGTGAAGCCACTGCATTTTAGAGACAATTCTCTATTCAGCGTTAGGTAACTGTTAAGAAGCCTGATCTCAACTAGCGAGATGAGATTACGTCTGAGAATTCTTTTGATTTATACCAATGACGTGTTCCTTGACACAGACTATTCCTATTATAGTTATATGTTAATCCATTTTATAGTTGATGTATTAGGACACATTTTTACAAGTCTAAACTGTTTAATAATATACAGAATGCATATTATGTTTAATAACTATGCCAAATGCATCAGCACTTATAACATGAACCAAATTTCTGATATCAGTCAGTTCAGTAACTTAACACTTTATATCTTGGTTCTAGAGATGATCTTTGCCAAATCAGCTGCTGCTTGATAAAAGACATCCTCAGCATCACGTTTCACATTTCCAGCGATGATATATGCCCGACATCTATGGACCAATTAAAATGTTACCCTTCTACTAAATCAGGTTATATACAGAGTCAATTTCTAAATTAAATTGAAGGTCAAATATCTGAACAAAATGATGCAGATGGAAAGTGACTTTTTATTAAAAAAATTCTTCTAAAGTTTAGCACCTAGGATTCTCCTTTGATAATATTTATGTGAAGAGAAATACAAGGAACCCTCGGAGTCCTTTCTTGTGCACATGTGAATATATGTGAGGCCTCAATATTTATTCCTGTAATCATCCTGCTCCTCTCCGTTCTGGAAGTGGTTTGACATCCAAATTACTCTGTTACAAGTGCTAAAAAATAATTGGTTTCGTGTCACCTTACTTGAACCTTAATCAATATGTTTTATGGTGGTTGGAAAACTGTACTGTTTAATTATTCCATTAAGGAGACTGTTTTTGCCATTTGGACGTTTACATTTGTCTGTTAGTTTGAGGGTTAATTTAAGGGTGAGAGAGAAGAGTTTCTTCCTGGCTCATATTTAATAGTGTGTCTTTTGCACTTGAATCCCGTAAGTGCTGTATGTGGCCAGTGACCTTCAGTCCATTGATTTAAATGATTTTCCCAGTGTCCCATATCTAAATTCACAGCAATAGATCTGCCCAGAATTTACAAAATCCAAGTCTTAGAAGTAATTTTTTTTTTCCTGATAGATGATATATGTAGTCTATATGGATACTAATGGGTCTCTTGATTTTGTTTAAGATGATAATCATTAGGTAAATTGGGGAAATATAATCTACCCTCTGTACCATATCATGTTTGTGATGTCTGCCAATAAAAAATGCACATATGCCAAAAATGGTATAAATACAACATAGTTTATGCAGGTGTCTTATATTTGAGAGAATATACTTGAGGAGATTTTAATTAAAAATATGTGCATCTTAGGGGATGTAAGAAACAGAACTCTACAGAGGTATGCCTTAGCCATCTGGGTTTGAATTGACATTTTTGTTGTTTAGTGGAATAGAATACAAAATCTGAATCTCCAGTTTTCAATAGATGACATATTAGAAAGAGCAGTAGACCCTTGGAATTGGGCTGCTAATGAAGAATGGCTTTGGCCAGAAAACTATTGGAAATAAGTAGGGTAAAATATGGTATGATACTTTTCAGAAAGAAACTTCAGAATATGCAAATATATTTGGCAGCTTAGGACAGGGATCATGAACATGGACATGAGCCCTGGGTCCTGACTGCCTGGTGTTCAAACTCAGCTATCACCTAGCCTTTCCTTTGTGTTAGGTACGATGCTACATGGTTAAGAGACTGTTGTTCCATTCTTGAAAAGACTCTGGGGGTATGCCTTATTTTCCTATTTTTCAGATAAAGAAACTGGCATTTCAAAAAGTTAAGTAATTTGACCAAAGCTAGGTAGTTCCATGGAGCAGGCAATGGCAACCCACTCCAGTGTTCTTGCCTGGAGAATCCCAGGGACAGGGGAGCCTGGTGGGCTGCTGTCTATGGAATCGCATAGAGTTGGACACGACTGAGCGACTTCACTTTCACTTTTCACTTTCATGCATTGGAGAAGGAAATGGCAACCTACTCCAGTGTTCCTGCCTTGAGAATCCCAGGGACAGGGGAGCCTGGTGGGCTGCCGTCTATGGGGCTGCGCAGAGTCGGACACGAGTGAAGTGACTTAGCAGCAGCAGCAGCAGCAGGTAGTTCCAAGCCTGGAACCAAATTATTGCCAGGGCATTTATAGATCTACTTTATTGCCTCTGTAACTCAGAGGGGCTTCCCTCTTAGCTCAGTTGGTAAAGAATCCGCCTGCTGTTCAATTCCTGGGTCGGGAAGATCCGCTGGAGAAGGGATAGGCCACCCAATCCAGTATTCTTGGGCTTCCCCTGTGGCTCAGCTGGTAAAGAATCTGCGTGCAATGTGGGAAACATGGATTCAATCCCCGGGTTGGGAAGATCCCCTGGAGAAGGGAAAGGCTACTCACTCTAGTATTCTGGCCTGGAGAATTCCATGGACTGTAAAGTCCGTGGGGTCTCAAAGAGTCGCACACAACTGAGCGACTTTCACTTTCACTGTAACTCAGAAGGGTTGTGGGAAAACAACCACGGTAACATCCAAAATGTGGGTGAGTGAGAATTTGAAGGGATGATCACTGCTGAGCCTGAATAGGACAGGTTATGGTTTGTCTGGGACAGGTATATTCTTGGGAAGGTAAAGGGACAGATTCAATACCCCATCAAGATCCCTTCTGGTTTTTCTTTTTTTTTTTTTTTTCATTTTAGTCTTGCAAAAATTCCTATTTTACTGTGTTGTGGGGTTCCCAGGTGGTGCTAGTGGTAAAGAATCCACCTGCCAATGCAGAAGACACAAGAGATGCAGGTTCAATCCCTGAGTTGGGGAGATCCCCTGGAGAAATGAATGGCTACCCACTCCAGTGTTCTTGCCTGGAGAATTCCATGGACAGAGGAGCCTGGTGGGCTGCAGTCCATGGGGTCCCAAAGAGTCAGACACACTGAGCACATTGTTCAGTTTATGCTGCGTTGTCCTTCCTTGAGTCTTGTCCATATCTTTTTATAATATATACCTGTTTTTTCTGTTCTCAGGTAGATGTGCCAGCTTGTGGTTCTGGCTTTTATTGTCTCAGGGAAGTTTGTGTTCAAACATGATTGTTGCGTCAGAGAATTTTGATACACACTCAGATATCAAGGCATCATATATTCTGAAAATAAACATGCCAAATTCATGTTCATAGTTTTTGGTTGTGTGTGTTGTAAATGTTGTTTGTAATGGTTGTCTCTGTTGAGAGGGGCTTCATCTAAATGAGGGAAAAATGGGTTCTTAAACCAAATCCCGAAAACATTGGTTGTTATTTAGTCTTGAAGTCGTGTCTGATTCTCTGTGACCCCATGGACTGCAGCACACCAGGCTTCCCTGTTCTCCACTGTCTCCCAGAGTCTACTCAAACGCAGGTGCATTGAGTCGGTGATGCCATCCAACCATCTCATCCTCTGTCGCCTCCTTCTCCTCTTGACCTCAGTCTTACCCAGTATCAGGGTCTTTTCCAATGAATCGACTCTCACATCAGGTGGCCAGAGTATTGAAGCTTCAGCTTCAGCATCAGTCAGTCCTTCCAGAGAAAAGCATGGCAAAGCCTAAAAAAAAAAATCATTGGTTAAAATACTTTATAATCAATTGCTTAAACTAAAGTGCACACCAACCTGCTACCTTTGCAGATCTGGCTGCCTGCAGCACCCATCTAGAATGATGCAGACAATCAAGAAATAAGAAAATTGATCCTAGAACAGCCAAAGTAGACATGACAAAAGCTACAGTTTTTTGGTGGAACAGCCTCTTAGTCCCTTATGTGTGTGTACCTGCTCAGCTGCTCAGTCAGGTACAGCTCTTTGTGACCCCATGGACTATAGCCTTCCGGGCTCCCCTATCCATGAAATTTTCCTGGCAAGAATACTAGAGTGGGTTGCCATTCCGTAATCCAAGGGAATCTTCCTGACCCAGGGGGTCCCTTATATTATACAAAATTCAAATTAGCTCTTAAATCTTTACAAACCCAGATCAGATTACAAATATTAAATTAGAAGACAAGAAGCCATGCTGTCAAGAAAGAAAGTGTTAGCTTGACATCCTGATAGCAAGAGAAACACAGTAAGAACCATACAAAAGAATAACATAAGCAAAGCCTCATAAAGCCCTAGAACACAGCAACTGCCTCCGCAATCAACCTTTAATACTGTCACTGTCTTACAGTACCTTTAGATACTATCAAATTTGAATCATATTCAGTCTACTACTATGCTTGAGAAGTCAGGGAAGATTTATTCTTTTTTTATTAACCATTTTTTAAAATTGAAGTATAGTTCATTTACAATGTTATGTTAATTTCAGGAATACAGCAAAGTGACTCAGGTGTGTGTGTGTGTATACACATATATAGATATATATTGTTTTCCATTTACATTATTACAAAATATTGTATATAGTTACCTGTGCTATACAGTAACTCTTTGTTGTTTATCTATTTTATATATGTTCGTGTATATATCAAGGGAAAATTCTTCTGTATTTAAGAATGTTATCAATCTAAAATTGATAGAATAAAAACAACAAACATATTTTGTTGTTTAGTCACATTTCAATAATTATTAGGAAAATTTACCTGGTTTGAACTTACATATGTTACCCCAAATCCTTGGAAAGATCTTCCTTAATAAAAATCAGTTGCATTTGTTAAAAATTCAACATAATTTAATATTATAGTCAAGTCTAGATTCTAAGACATCACATGGAAACAGTACAGCTCAGAAGAGTGTAAGATTACTTTTGACACCGTCCTGTTAGTATTTAGCGAGATGTTGTCTATTTCCTTCCCTTTCATCTTTGGGGTTCTTATTTCTACTGTTCTTGTTTTCCTACATGTTACTGCTGCATTCTTTCCCAGGTCTTCTCTCCGAGACCCATTAGGTTACTTAGTGCGGTGAGCAGACCTAGGCCAGCTTTAGCAGCCAGGACCGCTGCTGCACTGGGGCGGAGTAACCCACCATGTGACCGGATAATAGAAAACATCGACGACAGCATCTGGAAAGTAGGGAAATCAGAGGTGGACAACTGTTCTGGGTACCACGATTAACCTAAAATGATATTTGCAATCTTCTTGCTGAGAATAAAAGCCTTGATTGCATAGATGTATATCCTGAGTAGTTTAAATGATTTAAAATGGAGCGCTCTTAGATGAGATTAAAATTTCTGACATGTGCTTATATATTATTGTGTTCTCTACAAGTAGAATATAGGGACAGAGGACTCACACATTTTTCTTACAGCTTTTGACAGAAACTCTGGTAACAATTTTTGTGTGAAAAATTCTGTGGATGTCTGGAAAAAGACAAAAGAACATGAGAACCTAGCTGTTAAGTTAGCTGTCAAATTCAGGTCAAAGTGTTTAAGCTTTCATTTGGTAAATATCCTGGAACTTCCAGTCATTCTCTTTTTGTCTAGACCAGTAGGATAATGTGACGGTAAAAAAAGACATGTCAGTAACACTAAGGCATCTGCCAGAAGACGTATTAAAAGGCGTCTATCTGCCAGAAGAATTAGCAGGGCAGGTGCCAGCCAGTTCACAGCCAGCAAAGATTTTGGCAAGCAGATAGCGATTAGACATGTATGAAATAAAAACAGTACCTGTACTGTTTTCCTAATTAGAAACCTTGAAAGTTATGGAATTTCAATGTGATAATTACAGCATACTGAAGGAAAACAATCAATTATTGGGGCCCAAGAGAAGAGCAGAAAAGGGAAATATCTCTCCGTTCTCTACTCAGGGTGGACTTTCTTAGAGTGGCTAATGTTATTTTCTTCCTCCTCCTATGGGTATTTAGCTAAACTTTTTGTCTCATATAGGGTTTCTAAGGATCCAGTATGGTTTTCCTGTATATTCCCTGGGAATTGAATCTGAAATGAACCAGAAGCTTCTGGCATAGCTGAACCCGCCTGTTGCTCCTGTCCAGCTCTTTCTTGCCAAGCTGTCTACAGCTCAGAGAAGAGTTTTCTGCCAACCCTACGTCAGTGTAGGAAGCACAAGAGTCCGTGGGGGGCTCATCACTGGCTCTGTTCAGGTGTGAAGCAGGCTCAGAGATGCTCAACACGTGGCAAAGGCACAGATACAGAGATGGCTGGTCTTTGCAGGTCATGTGATGTTTGTGACGATTTGGGACAAAGGTCAGAAAGAATGAAGTGATGTGACTAGTGGAGATCTCAGGACATTGGCATCTGAGTGTCCCAAGCATTCCAAATTTAGTACTTCCCCAGATGAGCGTCTACCCCACTTCCAAATCAGATGTTGCAGTTACATTTTCTGACTCTATCACCATCTTATCATGTGTTGAACAAACACACAGTGTGAGAGTTTTGAGTTAAGTTTTATTGGGGGCAAAATGAGGACTGTAGCCTGGGAAACATCATTTTAGATGGCTCTGAGAAACTGCTCTGAGGAGGCGAGGGAGAAAGTAGGATATATAGGAGTTTTGCAACAAAGGGCAGGTAGTTGGGAACATCAAAATATTGTTGTTGTTCAGTCACTAAGTCGTGTCTGACTCTCTGTGACCCCATGGACTGCAGCACACCAGGCTTCCTTGTCCTTCACTATCTCCCAGAGCTTGCTCTGACTCGTGTCCATTGTGTCAATGATGCCACCCAACCACCTCATCCTCTGTTTGCCCCCTTCTTCTCCTGCCCTCAAACTTTCCCAGCATCAGAGTCTTTTCCAATGAGTCAGCCCTTTGCATTAGGTGACCAAAGTATTGGAGCTTCAGGTTCAGCATCAAAAGATTAGTGTTAATTAAAGAAAACCAGATCTGTCAAGTTAAGGAGTTCAGTGCTTTACTATGTATGGGAAGATGCAAAAGTCTGGGCTTACTGAAATCATTCCTTTGATCCTGGGGAGCTATCTGGGGCCAGTATCCTGTATTTTCACATCCTGAGTTCCCTCAGGGCTTACCTCTTCACATTGGAGAGGCACAATTGCTGATGACTGTGAAATCCTTGTTTACTGATATGGCAGGAAATATTCCATTTCTCACATGCATTCAAAATAGTAACTCAACTATACTCCAATACAAAATACAAATTAAAACAAAAAAAAACCCAAAATAATAACCTTGAAATTAATTGATTTAACTCCTTCCTCTGTTCCATACTTCCCTACACCCATACAAATTTTTATCAACACTTGTTGGTTCTTTCACCAACACTCTGCTCCTAGCGCCTCTGCTCAACTTCAGACTTGCATAGTCTCTTGTCTGGTCTGATTTGGGAACCTCTCCTGTGTTCTTCTATAGTCATCTTTCCTGTTGATTTCCCCTTAGCCTTTACATTTTAGTTAACACATCTCTGCTGAGCGTTTCTTGAACTTCCCAGATGTGTTTAGTGTTACCTTCCAGGCTCCTTTGTGTATCTGTGTAGCCTTAATCTCTCTGTGACTCAAATCTGTTTATGCCTCTGTTTCTCCAATGAGACTCTAAAGTCCTTGAGAAAGGAACTTTATCTTGCACACTTTAAAATTCCTGATCCACAGCGAATACATAGCGTATTTCTTTTTTTTGCAAATTGATTTTTATTTTTATTTTTTTTATTCATTTTAGTTGGGGGCTAATTACTTAAATAAAAATGAGAAGTAGAAAGATGGGTCCTGATTTGTCATGAAACCCAAAATCAGTGGTATAAACTGATAAAGTAGAAATTAGAAAAGCCTTATTATATTTTACATGAACTTTACATACAACATTTATGCAAATGGGAGAATTGGTTCAAGGTTTTTCCAAACATTTCTCTCTGAAGTGTCTTATAAATCACATGCAATTATAACTTGCACTGAGATTTTTGGATGTAATAGTAAATGCAGCAACTTGAAGCCTGATTCAAAATGCTCATTTTATCCTTAGTCATACTGAGTAATACAGTGCATTTTATCCTTTGTCATACCCTATAATCCAGTGCCTTCTTTACCTAGATCTATCAGTGTTCTGTTCAAAAGCTCATGAAAATTGCCAAACTTAATGCTTTCAAATGTTCATCCTCAGAGTTTCATGACTCAAAATAAATTGAGCTTCAAGGACCAAATGACTGACAGCACACTTTTTAATCACAATGAAATGAAGTGATTCAGTTTAAAACAAACAAAAGTCAAGCCCGATGTATGCTGCTGCTGCTAAGTTGCGTCAGTCGTGTCCGACTCTGTGCGACCCCATAGACGGCAGCCCACCAGACTCTCCCGTCCCTGGGATTCTCCAGGCAAGAACACTGGAGTGGGTTGCCATTTCCTTCTCCAACGCATGAAAGTGAAAAGTGAAAGTGAAGTCGCTCAGTCGTGTCCAACTCTTCTCGACCCCATGGACTGCAGCCTACCAGGCTCCTGAGTCCATGGGATTCTCCAGGCAAGAGTACTGGAGTGGGTTGCCATTGCCTTTTCCAAGCCCGACGTATGAAACAGGTTAAAAAAGTTTATCCCATGATATATAGTTTATAGATGATTCAACATGAAGCATCACATTTAAAATCAACTAAATTTTATGAAAATGCACCTTTGATATGTTCAGTGCAAGTATGTACACAAAGTTATTCATGCAACTAATATTACGGCATACTTCAGATTAAGGCACAGCTTGAAAGCAGGAACGGACAGCTTGTCTCTCTTTAGACCATAGCCTTTCAGTGGATGGAGTGATGGGAAGAGAGTGAGGTGTCCCCAGCCTTATCCCACCCCTGTGGGCCCAGCGCAGAATTCTGGGGGCCCTTTTCAAGCTACTCATTCACGGCCTGGCAGGGGTGGCAGTGCACAATCTCAGGGTGTAAAGAAGTGTTCACTTGATGCCAGTGTGGCATTCTTGAGGAAGATTGAGGCACCAAAAAATAATAGTGCTACTGAAGCCAGCAGTTGGCAGGATTTCCTTCTCATATTTCCAGAAACACCGAAATAAAACACTTTTTGTATTTTTACATACTCAGATGAAGCATTCATAAAAATAATAGTGTTGGTGCCACAGATTCTGTCTTTGCTGTTGATCAAGTAAATGTTGATGGCTGAGGGGAGAAAAAGGTACATGTCAATGACACCACACACACACACACACACACACACACACACACACGTATATGTATAACAAATATACAGAGCAAATAAAATGCTTGATTATGGAGGCTGAATTGACTGTGCTTTCAGCTTAAATGGCAGCATGAATCAAATAAGTTCTTTTAGCAAGAACTGAGAGATGCAAAAATTGATGTTTGTGTTGGGCCATCCCATTGACCTGGTAAGAATGGCTGGGAAATGTGGGATGCAGGGACCCCACGTGTAACTGCCCTGGTGTATTCAACATTCAAAGCAACTCTAATTGTGTATTAGGAGATTAAAGGGCGACCATAGGTCAAAATTTAAATTTTTTCAATAGAACATGACTCTTCTTTGACACTTGTCAACTTTACTGATTTACTGAGTTCCTGGCAACAAAAGCTTTTCTTGACACGTATGTGGAAAGAAGTGAGAATCCGCCTATGTGTCTCACCAAATCAGTATTCCTGAATAAGCTACAAAGAAGAAGTCTAAAGGTTAAAGATGACACATGTCTCAGAACTCAGTTAATATTGATCCTGCTTTTTAGGCTATTCTCCTTGAGTTCTTTGGCTCTCCTTTTAATACATATATGTTTTCTTAGACTGGAAATACTGTGGGGCCTGGGGAATTGAGAAAATATGTAGTTCAGTACAGAATCTCAGTAAGACTACCAGCTTTGCAAAGTTGTTCAACATTTAAAAAAAAAAAAGTGTATTACTATCGTCTTGAAGCAAAGACGGTGAAAGCCTGTTACAGTAAAGCAGGTAGATGATTGATCCTCACATCCCTCGAAACCACTATGTTAAAGAGCTCCCTGTTGAGACTCAGCTGGGGGCCCAGCTGCTAAGACTCAGTGCTCCCCGTGCGGGGGGCGCAGGTTTGATCCCTGGTCAGGGGTCTAGGTCCCACATGCTGCAACTGAGACCCTACCCAGCCAAATAAATGAATAAACATTAAAACAAATTTCCTGTCAAAGGAAAAAAGTATATAACACATTATGTACTCAGGGGAGAATTTTTTTTTTTAATGTAATAGCATAGCATTGCCATGCTATGGAAAGTTTATAAAATAACTTATGTAGGTTCTTATGAAAATAGCGTTGCTTTCTTTATTCAGTCCTTTAATATTGAACATAAAGGAAAGAAAGAGCAGTTGCTGACTGAAGTTAGGTTGTTGAGGCACTAAGTTCTTCCTTGCAGTCAATATTTTACATTCAGAAATTACATTTTTATTAATCAGATTTATAAAATAATTTAAGGTAATTAAGCACTTTAACTCTGACAGGTTGACGTTGTTCAGTGACAGGTATGTCATTTGCACAGCAAGTAGCTAAGTTGACAGACTATTTTTCCAACCTGGAGTTGTCCCTCCTCTGCCTCCATTTCAAGTTGAAAGAGGTCAGCTGTCTTCCCATCCCTGGATCTTTCTTATTTAGGGAGGTTAAGACCGACTTCATTTTCGCTCATGATTTGTGAATTTGCCATCATTTGCTTGAACCACTTTCAACACAATTTTTTCTTTCTTTTCTTTTTTGGTACAAAAATTTTAAATAGTTTATTACCATTATTCTTCCTTATGTCTTTTGTTTTATATTGGCGTATAGTTGATTTACAATGCTGTGTTAACTTCAGGTGTACAGTAAGGTAATTCAGTTATACATATACATGTACCCATTCTTTTTCAGGTTGTCTTCCTACATAGATTGTTATAGAGTATCGACTAGAGTTCCCTGTAATATACAGTAGGTCCTTGTTGATTATCTATTTTACATATAGTAGTGTTTATCTGTTAATCCCAGACTCCTAATTTATCCCGTCCACCATACTTCCCCTATGGGAACCTACGTTTATTTTCCTGTTTCTTATTTCATCCACCTCCCAGCTAAGGGGTTACCTTATTTCTGTTTAGTCACTAAGTTGTGTCGGACTCTTTGCGATCCCATGGACTGAAGCCCACCAGGCCCTCTGTCCATGGGATTTTCCAGGTAAGAATACTGGAGCGGGTTGCCATGCCGTCCTCCAGAGGATCTTCCTGACCCCGGGATCGAGTCTGCGTGTCTTATGTCTCCTGCATTGGCAGGCAGGTTCTGTACCACTAGCGCCACCTGGGAAGTCTTTATTAGGTGAGACATCGTGTCCTGTGTCTCTGTTTTGTCTCTGACAATGACATTCAACTGCATGATGTGAGCGATAGAGTAATGCTATTCCCCAGTGTTGAGTCCAAAAACAAGGCCGTGTCCCCAAGCACCCCACATTCTATTTCAGAGCTGTGAATCTGTAAATCATGACTTCACTTCTATTAATCCTGGATCGTATTTCCATTGTTTTGACTCTAGCAACTTCCAGAAGTAGACATTTAATGAATCCAATATCTATTGTATGGAATTTTTTCTTATCTGGAAATTCATTAGTAGAAATTGTCCAAGTCTCCCATGATTTCTGTCTTCAGTTCTATTGTGATCATAGTCTGAGAATTCTGTCAATTTGCCATGATTATGGGAGAGGCTACATGCCCTTCTTAATAATTATAGTTATCTTGTTTTCAACAGTTTTCAAAACTTTTGTGTAGGTTCTAAGATAAAAGAACTATTGAATTCCAGGCAGACCTCCTTTATTTTGTGAGTGAGTCAGACTGTCCTTTCATTTTATTCCTAGGTCTCTATTAGGGATGGGTTTCCCTCGCAGCTCAGTCGGTAAACAGCCAGCCTGCAGTGCAGGAGACCCAGGTTCGATCCTTGGGCCAGAAAGAGTTTCCTGGAGAAGGAAATGGCAACCCACTCCAGCATTCTTACTTGGAGAATCCCTTGGACAGAGGCACCTGGCAGGCTACAGTCCACGGGGTTGCAAGAGTCGGAAACAACTTAGTGACTAAATCACCACTACTAGTGAGGTCCAAAATTTTACATATATGTAACCGGTAGCTCACTTACTCAGGCAGAAATGTCTCATTAAGACAGAATTTTTCAAGGAGTGCTGCGTACTGTATTTGCTTTCTCTATGCACAGGAATCTTGAGAGACTCTTCAACTTCAGCCTCTAGGATAGAGCAAGATGATTAAAGGTGAATATGATATTATTTGATTTCATAAACATTTAAAACAAATGCATTTATAATCAAAAAAAATAGAACTAGTTTCATTACAATAATACAGCAGAAGAATAAGAGGAAGATAGAAGACAATAAAAATAACCTGAAACATATTTGGTAATTGTAATTGTAGTTTTTTTCCTTTGTATATATTTCTGTATATTTCAGTCAGTGGGTTTCTGTCCTACATAATGCTTGTAACTTGGCTTATTTTTGCCGCTGTTTTCCATGATATGACTGTACCGTAACTGTAATGCCGTATTATTTATTGGGCGCATAGACAGCTTACAGATGGCTGTTGTCACAGGGAGTGAAGGGTTGAATATGTACATCTCTGCATTTGAGTACCATCTCCATTAGGATGAGTCCAGGGAATTGGTCTGGTGGATGTGGTTTGGGACCTGTTCACTGTAAAGAACGTTACCAGATTGTCACTTTGGAAAATTGTCTCAGTTTATACCACCATTGAGATTTTTTTCTCACCACCTGCCAACAGGGAGTGCTGTCGGTCACTTCCATTTTTTTAATAGGCTGATAGGTGAGACATGATAGCTTGATTTGCATTACTGTCTGTTGTTGAGTTTTTGTACTGCACCCCTTATGCTTTATTGACCATGTGTATTTGCTTTCATTATTTTTCTTTTGGAGTATTAGTCTTTATTTTTTTTATTTCCTAACTCCACTAATGTAATAACATAGTTCTTTCTTAACTGTTTGAAAAGCACCTTTAATAGATTCTTGACTATATTTTTAAACTCATTCTTCTTTATTTTTTCTGTTCCTTTCTATTGGTCTATTTTTAATATGCCATAGTATACTATTTACCCTATCATAATATTACACTTTCAGTTATTCTTTCCTTTGAGTATTTCTCTTTAGTCACACTTCATTTCTAGGTGAATATTAGAATCATTGCTCTATATGCTTACAGGTCATGTGTATACAGAGTAAGTTCTAATGTCACTTCCTAGCTCCTCCTCACTAAGGAATTAGTGTCAACCCTTAACTGGTGTGACTGGACAGGAGTTCTTTGTTAGGCTGAAACTGTCCTGGGCACCCTAGATGGTTATTGTCTTACTCCATTTGGCCAAGATATTTACTTTTTTAATGTTAATTAAAAATACTTTATTGCTAAAAAATGCTGGCCATCATCAATCAGAGCCTTTAGCAAGTTGTCATCTTTTTGAAATAGTAACGTCAAGGGTCACCAATCAGATCAGAATAACAAATATAACAACAATGAAACTGTTTGAAATATTGTGAGAATTGCCAAAATGTGACACAGAGCCACAAAGTGAGAAAATGCTGCTGGAAATATGATGCCAGTAGACTTTGTTAAATAGCATCACCAACTCAATGAACATGAATTTGAGCAAACTCTGGGAGATAGTGGAGGACAGAGGAGCCTGGCGTGCTGCAGTCCATGTGTGTGTTAGTCGCTCAGTCTCATCTGACACTTTGTGACCCCAGGACTATAGCCCACCAGGCTCCAGTCCAAGGGATTCTCCAGGCAAGAATACTGGAGTGGGTAGCCATCTCCTTCTCTGGGGGATCTTCCTGACCCAGGGATCGAACCTAGGTCTCCTGAATTGCAGGCAGATTCTTTACCATCTGAGCCACCAGGCAAAATATCAGACATGACTTAGCAACTGAACAACAACAGCAACAAAAAGACTTGCTCAACGCAGAGGTGCCACAAAGTTCCCATTTGTAAAAACCGCAGTATCTGTGAAGCACAATAAAGCAAAATGCAATAAAATGAGGTGCATTTTAACATGGCCCCTAGCTGCAGAAATCCTTACAAAATCCCCAGTGAACTCTGATGCCACCAAGTTGCAAGATATTTGCTTTCTATTTTAAGTCTCCTATGTGAAGTGAGTGAAAGTCACTCAGTCTCGTCCAACTCTTTGCTACCCCATGGACTGTATAGTCCATGGAATTCTCTAGGCCAGAATACTGGAGTGGGTAGCCTTTCCCTTCTCCAGGGGATCTTCCCAACCCAGGGATCGAACCCAGGTCTCCCGCATTGCAGGCAGATTCTTTACCAGCTGAGCCACAAGGGAAGCCCCAGAGGGAAGTCTCCTATGACTAATCACAAATAAAGTCTTTGTTTGCATATTGTTTAACATTCAACTTTAAAAGGTCAGTGGTCTTAAAATATCATAACTGAAAGACTATTTCTCTCTCTTCAAAATGTCTACAAATTAGCTGGTCTCCTCAGATATTTAACAGTGTTGTTGGACAGGACTCTTTTTTTTGTTGTTTAATTAGTTTATTTATCTATTTTTTAACTTTACAATATTGTATTGGTTTTGCCATACATTGACATGAATCTACCATGGGTGTACAAGACTCTTGAGAGTCCCTTGGACTGCAAGGAGATCCAACCAGTCCATCCTAAAGGAGATCAGTCCTGGGTGTTCACTGGAAGGACTGATGTTGAAGCTGAAACTCCAATACTTTGGCCACCTGATGGGAAAAGTTGACTCATTGGAAAAGACCTTGATGCTGGGAAGGATTGAGGGCAGGAGGAGAAGGGGAGACAGAGGATGAGATGGCTGGATGGCATCACTGACTTGATGGACATGAGTTTGGGTAAACTCCGGGAGCTGGTGATGGACAGGGAGGCCTGGCATGCTGCGATTCATGGGGTTGCAAAGAGTCGGACACAACTGAGCGACTGAACTAACTAACTAAGGAGTGATGGTCCTCACATGTGCTGATATGGAGACAGTTATCAGCAAGTCCATCTGAGCAAACAAAACTTGTCCCAAAGCAGTGAGTAGCATCATCTTCCAAAAGTCCTAAGGTATTTTGTTGAATGAATTTACGGAAGTTACCATTTCTACCTAGAAGTACTATTGTCCAAAGATTATTTATTGTTCTAACCTAGATGATTGCCTCCCCAATCCTTTCTAAGATAAACACTCTTCCACCGTACCCTGCCCCCTTCCTCCAGCCTCAATTTAATACCTCGCAGGGTCTGGCAAAGCATGAGAGCTCAGTGCACTTTAGTTAAAAAATAAACAGATGGGTAATGAATGCTTCTGCCCATTCTAGTTTGTTCCATGGATGGGCCAAATAGATTCTGGCTGTTAAGACATTAGACCTAAGTTCAGAAGGCTGAGTCTGTAGATACCTTTAGCGCTAAAGCTACGGGGCCTGCAAAGTGTGGGGACTAGAGTGGAGCTATGGCACAGGAGCCTCACGCAAGCCAGCGTTGGCAGAGTGGTGATGGGAGTCAAGGACTCACTTTTAGAGAAGCCAAGCAGTAAAAAAGAGCAAAGAAAATACATATTCAAGGGAACAAAGAAAGAGCAAAAAAGACACAGAGAAAGTGAGAGGTGCCACATATCTGATATTTATCTTTCTCTGACTTCATTTACCTAATGTGACAATCTCTCAGTCTATCCATGTTGCTGCAAATGGCATTGTTTCATCCTTTTTATGGCTGAGTAGTATTCCAATTCCGTATATTTGTACCACATCTTCTTTATCCATTCATCTGTCCCTGGACATTTAGGTTGCTTCCATGTCTTGGCCATTGTAAATAGTGCTGCAGTTAATGTTGGGGTACATGTATCTTTTCAAATAATGGTTTTCTCTGTATATAAGCCCAAGAGTCAGATTGCAGGATACAAATGAACTTACATACAGATCTGAAATAGACTCACAGACATAGAATACAAATTTATGATTACCAAATTAAGAGTTTGGGATTAACATATACACACAACTCTGTAAAACAGATAAACAGGAACCTACTATATACCACAGGGAACTATATCCAATATCTTGTAATAATCTATAATGGAAAAGAATCTGAAAAAGATATACATCTGAATCAGGTTGCTGAACACCTGAAAGGAACAGAACACTGTAAATCAGCTGTCCTTCCATTTCAAAAGAGAGAAAATGAAAAGGAGGGAGTGGTGGGTGGGGGAAGGGAGGTTAGTGACCTGTAAGCAAAAGGAAGGACATTCTGGAGAGGCCTGGAAAAGTCCCCCCAGAGGCCACAGCCGCGTGGGAGGCAGGGGGGTGTGTAGAGCTGGGGAGTGGCGGCTGCCGCCCGCCCTGGTCTCCTGTGAGTCGAGTTCTGTGCTTCCTCCTGAAGGGAGAGGTGGAGAAAAAGACAGAAAACGTGGAAGCCTGGGGGACAGGTTGAAATGCCTGTGGGCTCCAGCAGTGCCTCTCACCACTGCTTCCACAATGACCAGGTGCCTGGGGGCCTCTCCTCAGATAACAGCTTCCTCCCTTGTTCCAAGATGAAGCTCTCCGTGTGTGTCTTTGTGCTGAAAGAACTAGATTAAAAGTTCCAGGCTCTTGTTTGACCTGACCTTCCTGTTTTATCTCTATGGAGAACCGAAATTCCATTTAAATGGGATTTTCAAAAGACCACGAAGTACAGAATGTCTGGTTGTATTTAGAAATAAGCTAGGTCATTTATTCGATTAAGAGCAGATAAAAGGAGCAGAACCTGTGACGATGAGCCTGTATGGTAATACACATGGGCTGAATGAAGCTGGTGGCTATACAGACTCAGGTTTGTTGCCCCTGAAAAATCAATGAGAGACAGACTGAGAGAAAGAAGTTGCCTTTCATCAGAATTCTGGGGAGAAGGCAGACTCATGTTCCCCCAAAACCAACTGTAAAGATTCTGCTTGACCATGAAAGTTCTTCAAGAGAAAAACGGGAGATAATCTCGGTGAATCATTGGGGTAAGAAGTCAGAGTCCTTGCCTTCCCTCCCCGTGGGCAGTCTTGTCACCATCTTGTGATCTTTCTTTAGTTGCTGGCTTGTTTACATAGTTTATTTCTCGAGATTACTGAAGGGGAAGCTGGAGACGAGATCTGGTCATCTGTTAATTACTTATTCTTCATTTCTACTTCTTTCATGTATGGAACAGATTGGGCGAGACTCATGTGTTAATATTTGAAAAAGGTGCTTAAGACTGAGATAAGCAGAGGACTGAGCTTCCTGGTGTGAGGTTACTGACAAGGCAAAAGGGGGTCCCTGCAGAGAACTCTTTTGGCAAAGAGCTCTTTCCTGCCAGAAGCTGCTTGCACTGCCTGATCTATTTTATCTGATTTTATCACCTAAATTTTGATTAAGGAAAAAACCTTTCTAAACCTAGAACTCAATCTAGTAGAATTTAGAGTCAGAAGCAAAACAATTATTGGTTATTCCTACAGTTAATAGGTGATTTTAAATCTACAATGATTTGATGTGATGTTGCTAAGAATTATCTTTAAGATTTTGTAAAATATTATGACTAACAACATACTGAAATATCCATTTACAGGTATGGCAAGTATTATGAAATCTCTTTCATTCGACATGTATGTAAGAGCCTTTTTAATTTGACATTCTTTTCTGGTTATATTAAAATTCATCCTGTTTTATGAAGTGCCATTTCCATTTCATTCTATTATTGTAATGTGTTTAGGGTAAATAGGACTATCAACTATAGAGCTCATTACAGTCATATGGAGAAAGTCTACTTTTAGTATGAGCTAAAAGGCATTCCATTTCAGGCAGTGCCTTTTCTTGAGTGATGATTAACAGCAAAAAAAAGTGTTAGACATACTTTTCAGCCTTTTTTGTTGTTTCTTCAGTGGCATAAAGCCATTGTCTAGATTAGTCTTATTATATTTTAATTAAATTAAACAAGATTATTCCCATCATTGTTTTATTTAATCTAATGCTATTTATGAATGTATTATTTTTCTTAGACATATAATTTTATTTGCTGATTTCAATCCTTTGGACATGTTTCCATGGAAAACAACCAGATGACTCCAAAACATTGTTCAGTGTTGCTGAAATATATAAGCAGAAGGTGCCAGTGTGGCTAACATTTCTGAGTGATGTCATAGCCCCGTGATATTCTCTTTAATTCCTTACTCTCTTTACTCCCATTTGATCCTCACTTTCAACTTCTGTGTCTAATGTCTCATTAGCCTGTAGCATGAGGAGCCGATGGCATGAGAGGGAGGAAGTAAGGGAGAATTCTTGGTGATATTTTCATAAGAAATCTTTTGTGAAATGTGAAGTTTCTTTTTTAACAAGCATAGAAACTCAGAGCTTGAAAGCACTTCAAGAGGGCAGGGTTGGCCTAATTCATGCCTTTGCTCAAAAATGGTTTTTTAAAAATTCTATGCAAGATTCCAGTTAAATATTGAACCAAACTTCGGAAAATGTGTTCAATTTTGAAGAAATCTCGGAAGAGACATGTTTCCCTGGAGCTCAGATGGTTAAAGAATCCGCCTGCAATGTGGGAGACCTGGGTTCAATCCTGTGTTGGGAAGATCCCCTGGAGGGCCGCATGGCAGCCCACTCCAGTAGTCTTGCCTGGAGAATCCCATGGACAGAGGAGTCTGGCGGGCTACAGTCCATGGGGTCCCAAAGAGTCAGACACGACTAAGCACACACACAGAAAAGAGACATAATGACCTAAGTGTTATGATGACTTATTTAGCTTGAGTGGCCATACGATTTTTATTAAAGGAGTAACATTGAGCTGATGTGACATAGAACCTGTCATGAGAGAAAATCCACTCGAGGGATTAAAAAAAAATTACCACTACTTATTTAAGGCTCTCCTTTACCAAAATTTGGGGGAAGAAAAATTAAATGGACTTAACACTTGTGAAATACAACTGTTGCTACCTCATTTATTGACCCAGTGGAGCTCTCTGCCTTCTTGGCATTTCTTGGGGTGGAGGGGAAGAGGCTAGCAAATGCTGGCAAGGGTGCTGGTAAAAGATACCCTATTAATAGGAATTGTAATTATTGATTTCTTTCAGCTTCAAATTCCTTATCTCCTCATCCCAATTTATTTTGTTTGTCCATTTCTTTATTAGGAACTAAGCAATTTTTTTTTTTTCATGAGCTATTCTACTTACACTTTTGCAGTACATTTCCTTACTTGGCAAGACTCTTCCATTTTGAGAAACATCCTGAAAGTGCGGTTCTGCCACCATGAAGTAGAACTTCTTTAAACACTTTGAAACCTATCTCATTTAAATATTCTATATATTTTTAGCATGGATGAACATACGATATATTCTGATTACTTGATTTTTAAGTTCATTAGTGAGATGGATTTTTCAAATAACCACTTGTCAGCTATATAAAGACAAAAATCTAGCCATAATTTTCATATCTCATATAATTTATGATACATATTTATGAGACATATCTCATGTATTGGAAAGCATCCAGAGTGAGTTTATATACATTTTCTTTCCAGTTTTACTGAGATAGAATTGATGTACAGCATCATGTAAGTTTAAGGTGTACAGCATAATGTACTTATATCATGAAATGATTATCACAGTAAATTTAGTAAACTTCCATCATCTCATATAGACACAAATGTCGCTTGAGATGAGAACTCTTAGCATTTACTCTCAACACCTTTCATATATAATATATCGCAGTCTTAGTTATATTTATTGTGCTGTACCTTATATCCCTTATATTTGTTTATCTTATAACTGAAAGTTTGTATCCTTTGACAACCTGATCTAGTTCTTCTTCCCCTCTTCATAGCCCACCTCCCGCCTCTGGTAACCACAAATCCGGTTTCTTTTTCTATGAATTTGTTTTTGAGGCGTAATTAGCCTAATCCACTATGTTAGTTGCTGGTACATAGCATGAAAGTGAAAGTGAAAGTCATCCAGTTGTGTCCAACTCTTTTTGAGCCCATGGACTATACAGTCCATGGAATTCTCCAGGCCAGAATACTGGAGTGGGTAGCCTTTCCCTTCTCCAGGGCATTTTCCCAACCCAGGGATCGAATCCAGCTCTCCCGCATTGCAGGCAGATTCTTTACCAGCTGAGTCACACAAGAGAAGCCCAGGAATACTGAAGTGGGTAGCCTATCCCTTCTCCAGTGGATCTTCCTGACCCAGGAATTGAACTGGGGTCTCCTGCATTGCAGGCAGATTCTTTACCACCTGAGCTATCAGAGAATCCGTGATTTGATATTTCTATATGTTCAAAATAATCACCATGGTAAATCTAGTTACCATCTGTCACCATTCAAAGATGTTATATAGTTATTGGTCATTTTCCCCACACTGTACATTTCATATCTGTGACTCATTGATTTTGTAATTTAAAGTTTATACTTCTCAGTCTCCCTCATCTGTGTTTCTCTTGCCCTCAACCCGCTCCTCTCTGGCAATCACCTGTTTGTTCTCTATATCTATGACTCTGTTTCTATTTGGTTATGTTCATTTGTTTTCTTGGAGTCCACATGTAAGTGATGACGTAGAGTATTTGTCTTTATCTGTCTGATTTATTTCACTTAGCATAATACCCTTATGGTCCATCTGTGGTATCCCAAGTGGCATTATTGCATTCTTTTTTATGGCCGAGTTAATATTCCACTGTTATTTGTACACCACACCCTCTTTATCCATTCATCCCCTGATGGACATTTAGGTTGTTTCCATGTCTTGGCTGTAATAAATAATGCTGCTGTGAACATAGGGATGCATATGTCCTTCCGAGTTATTCTTTTTGTAGTCTTTGGATGAATTGGTAAGTCATGCGGTAGCTCTATTTTTGATTTTTTGGGAAACCACCATACTATTTTCCATAGTGGTTTCATTAATTTATATTCCCACCAGCTCTTCACAGGGGTTCCTCTTTCTCTGCATTCTGATAGCTGTCAGCTGGGTTTTATACATGTTTGGAATAGAGTCTCTCCAATGAAGATTCTGTCCCATAGTGGCTCAGACATAGCTATAGATAGAATGTAGAGACAAAGTAGAATTTGATACTAGCTTAACCTAATGATAATACTGTGGGGATTGTCAGAACTTTTAGCCAAGATTCAAAAAATGGGGTACAATTATATTTCAAGAATGGAACTCTGCATCAAAGTGTTCTTTGCTTTTCACTATCAATGAGGCATTAACCACACATCTGGGAACAAACTGAACTCTACCAAAGGATGGTCACCGTGTTCTGGAACCTCTTCAGGTATACACATTTTCCCCTGAACTCAAGCAGTGGGTTGAGGGCTTATGGCCTGATGGCGGAGTACTGAACTACAAGAAAACTCAGTTCTAGCTGTAGCTTCATCACTTATGGTGTGATCTTAAATAAACACCTTAATTTCTATGATTTTCAGCTGTTTTGTTGCTGGTGCCACTGATGTGAAAATACTACTTATCCAGCCCAACTAATTTTTTGGGAAAGATGATTCTTACTAATACCCTCCATGTTACAAATGATATCATTCTGTTCAGTTCAGTTGCTCAGTCATGTCCATCTCTTTGCAACCCCATGGAATGAAGCACACCAGGCCTCCGGGTCCATCACCAACTCCTGGAGTTTACTCAAACTCATGTCCATTGAGTCAGTGATGCCATCCAGCCATCTCATCCTCTGCCGTCCCCTTCTCCTCCTGCCGTCAATCTTTTCCAGCATCAGGATCTTTTCCAGTGAGTCAGTTCTTCGCATCTGGTGGCCAAAGTATTGGAGTTTCAGCTTCAGCATCAGTCCTTCCAATAAATATTCGGGACTGATTTCCTTTAGGATTGACTGGTTGGATCACCTTGCAGTCCAAGGGACTCTCAAGAGTCTTCCCCAACACCACAGTTCAAAAGCATCAATTCTTCAGCACTCAGCTTTCTTCACAGTCCAACTCTCACATCCATACATGACTAGTGGTAAAACCATAGCTTTGACTAGACAGACCTTTGTTGGCAAAGTAATGTCTCTGCTTTTTAATATGCTGTCTAGGTTAGTCATCACTTTTCTTCCAAGGAGCAAGCATCTTTTAATTTCATGGTTGCAGTCACCATCAGTGATTTTGGAGCCCCCCAAAATAAAATCTGTCACTGTTTCCACTGTTTCTCCATCTATTTGCCATGAAGTGATGGGACCAGATGCCGTGATCTTAGTTATATGAATGTTGAGTTTTAAGCCAGCTTTTTCCCTCTCCTCTTTCACTTTCATCAAGAGGCTCTTTAGTTCTTCTTGGCTTTTTTCTATCTTTATTACCTGTGTCATTTAGGATAAGTTGTAGAACATAGTTCATTTGAACAGCAGGCAGATGACCTTTAGGCGCCTTCTAGCTATTTGGGGCAATGGCACCCCACTCCAGTACTCTTGCCTGGAAACTCCCATGGACAGAAGAGCCTGGTAGGCGGCAGTCCATGGGGTCGCGAAGAGTCGGACATGACTGAGCGACTTCCCTTTCACTTTTCACTTTCATGCATTGGAGAAGGAAATGGCAACCCACTCCAGTGTTCTTGCCTGGAGAATCCCAGGGACGGGAGAGCCTGGTGGGCTGCCATCTATGGGGTCGCACAGAGTCGGACATGACTGAAGCGACTTAGCAGCAGCAGCAGCAGCAGCTATTTCATGCAAGTGTACATACATAAAATAATTCCCAGAAGGAGAAGACCAATAACACAGTTGTCCCATCAATTCACATGCTCCAACCTACCTCCATCACAGACTCTAAATTGTAAATGAAAAGTGTCGAGAGATTTCTGAGACACTAGTTTCTTTAGAAACAATGGAAACAGTGACAGACTTTATTTTCTTGGGCTCTAAAATCACTGTGGATGGTGACTGCAGCTATGACATCAAAAGACACTTGCCCCTTGAAAGAAAAGCTATGACAAACCTAGACAATGTATTTAAAAGCAGAGACATTATTTTGCCTACAAAGCTCCATATACTCAAAGCTATGGTTTTTCCAGTAGTCATGTACAGATGTGAGAGCTGGACGATAAAAAAGGCTGAGCACTGAAGAAGTGATGCCTTCAAACTGTGTTGTTGGAGAAGACTCTTGAGAGTCCTTTGGATGGCAAGGAGGTCTAACCAGTCCATCCTAAAGAAATTCAACTCTGAATATTCATTGGAAGGATTGATGCTGAAGCTGAAGCTCCAACACTTTGGCCACCTGATGCAAAGAGCCAACTCATTGGAAAAGACCCTGATGTTGGGAAAGATTGCAGGTGGGAGGAGAAGGGGATGACAGAGAATGAGATGGTTGGATGGCATCACCGTCTCAGTGGACATGAGTTTGAGCAAGCTCCGGGAAACAGTGAGGACACGGAAGCTGGCATGCTGCAGTCTGTCTAGTCGCAAAAAGTCAGACATGACTGAACGACTGAACAACAGCAACACTTTCTTTAGAAAATCATAGAAACTTTTAGGAGTTCAAAATAAGAAGTGTAAATATTCAGTTAAAAACATTGGCTTGTTTACTATTTGAAAATAACCATACTTGATGCTTCAGAGAAATAGCTTGAATAATATAATAAATTTTATTGAGTTGTAACTTCCAGATGTTCAAGCTAGTTTTAGAAAAGACAGAGGAACCAGAGATCAAATTGCCAACATCCACTGGATCATCGAAAAAGCAAGAGAGTTCCAGAAAAACATCCATTTCTTCTTTATTGACTATGCCAAAGCCTTTGACTGTGTGGATCACAATAAACTGTGGAAAATTCTGAAAGAGATGGGAATACCAGACCATCTGACCTGTCTCTGGAGAAACCTGTATGCAGGTCAGGAAGAAACAGTTAGAACTGGACATGGAACAACAGACTGGTTCCAAACAGGAAAAGGAGTACATCAAGGCTATATATTGTCACCCTGCTTATTTAACTTATATGCAGAGTACATCATGAGAAACCCTGGGCTGGAAGAAGCACAAGCTGGAATCAATAAGAAATATCAATAACCTCAGATATGCAGATGACACCACCCTTATGGCAGAAAGTGAAGAGGAACTAAAAAGCCTCTTGATGAAAGTGAAAGAGGAGAGTGAAAAAGCTGGCTTAAAACTCAACATTCAGAAAACTAAGATCATGGCATCTGGTCCCATCACTTCATGGGAAATATATGGGGTAACAGTGGCTGACTTTATTTTTGTGGGCTCCAAAATCACTGCAGATGGTGATTGCAGCCATGAAATTAAAAGATTGTTACTCCTTGGAAGGAAAGTTATGACCAACCTAGATAGCATATTAAAAAGCAGAGACATTACTTTGCCAACAAAGGTCCGTCTAGTCAAGGCTATGGTTTTACCACTAGTCATATATGGATGTGAGAGTTGGATGGTGAAGAAAGCTGAGCTCTGAAGAATTGATGCTTTTGAACTGTGGTGTTGGAGAAGACTCTTGAGAGTCCCTTGGGCTGCAAGGAGATCTGACCAGTCCATCCTAAAGGAGATCAGTCCTGGGTGTTCATTGGAAGGACTGATGTTGAAGCTGATACTCCAATACTTTGGCCACCTCATGCAAAGAGTTGACTCATTGGAAAAGATCTGCTGCTAGGAAGGATTGGGAGCAGGAGGAGAAGGGGACGACAGAGGATGAGATGGCTGGATGGCATCACTGACTCGATGGACATGAGTTTGGGTAAATTCCGGGAGTTGGTGATGGACAGGGAGGCCTGGCGTGCTGCGATTCATGGGGTCGCAAGGAGTCAGACACGACTGAGCGACTGAACTGACTGACTGATTGATTATTAAGTTGATGGGGACACAAAATGACTAAGGTATATTTTCCCCACTCTCCCCTAGCTTATTATTCCCTTAAAAGTAGTAATTGAGCAACAAGGCTGATGAAATAAATGCTGTGCTGAATGTATGAAAAACCATAGATGAAGCATAAATTAGGATGGTATTGATGCAAGCTCAGGGAATCAGCAGCAGCTTTGTGAAAGAGGCCTGCAGGTAAACTCGGCCTTGAGAGGGGAGTTGGATTTTGATAAAGAAAGAGAAGGTGGGGATTTTAGACAAAAGAAATTGCAGGATGCATGGAAGATGCAGTGAGCCCTAAAGTGAAGCAGACAGACTCCGCATGCCACTGTAAAGTTTACATTTGAGTTTATAAATTACGTATTCTTAAGTAGTCTGACTTATGTGTGGAAGTCTGTAGAATTGCAGGCCAGAAGCTTTCTCCTGACAACCAGCAGCCTGTAAGGGTTTCCATGTAGCTGTGTCATAGATGGTTGACCATCCACAGACCCAAAGCCAGCCTTGTCCCTTTCCAACCTCCCATCTGCCTGTGTCCGTCACTGACAACATCAGCCACTCAGTCATTCAATCCAGAAATCGGCAAGTTGTCCAGAAGTAGTTTCTCCTTGTGTACCCCACTATCCAGTTGACGGGAGGTGCCAGCAGGGAAGGGAACCCCAGAAGGAAAGAAGTTTATTTTCTGTTTTTCCTGCTTTCTCTCTCCCCTTAAGTGACAGACTTGGGTCTCTACAGTCAGTTTACTTAACTGTGCCCACACTTCTGTAAATAGTCTTTTCTTTAATTTTTCAACACTGAAAACTCCTAGGGAAATGTTTTCTTGACAGATATTGATATGATCCCTGTTGCCAATCGGATTCTGAAACTTTACAGCAGACTTCTAGTTGGCCCTTCTACATTCAAACTACATTCTTCACAGCGATTTTTGGAAAACTCTCTTATCTAAAAACATGATATTATGACAGTTTGTATAGTAGGAGAACATTCCTTAATGACAAACATATAACATACACATTACGTAAATAATATCTCAGTTTCTAAAAGTATGCATACAACAGGATAAAAGAAAAAATGCCATTGTCCCTGGCATAATTGTGCGATTATTGCAATTGTTCCTTTTTTAGTCTGTTTTTTAAAAACAATCATTCTTCCCCTGGAGGTTGAAAGAGACAGACCATCTCTCTTTCTCTCGTTCTCTTTCCCTCTCCCTGTGTGTGTGTATAATTATGAAGCATACTTGATAAATTTTTTTCATGTCATAAGAATATTGCTGTCTACTTGTTTATTTATTTTCTGATCCAGACACTAGAATTGAAAGAAATTCCCCTAAATTTTACTTAGGAAGTTTGAGTTCAATGTGAAAAAAAGGCAATCTAATCTTAAGTCTAAAAAGCCATGAGATTATCTTTTCCCTGAATAATTAGCCTTTCTGAGAAAGTGGGGCTGGGGATCTTTTCTGATACTCATGAAACTTTCATTTCCTTAATTTTAATTTGAAACTAAATATGTCATTGACAGTGTCCTCTCCTATCAGAAAGTTAAATTCACTGCACACCCCTTTCTTCCCTCCTCTCGGAGGACAGATTCCTTTGGTTCTCTTATCAGTCGGGAGGCTTTCTGTTGCCTTTGATCAGCTCAATAATAAAAGCTGAAGGTTAGATTTCTTATTGAACTACTTTACATTTTAATGATTTGGATAATTTTTTCTTCCCCTATGATTATCTGAACCTTTTAATGCTTATCCAGTGTACTTTTCTTTTGCCATTTGATCTGTTTTCAGAAATGAAGTCTCAAGAAACCTAAATTCACAGGCATATTTAATTTTTTTCAATATTTCGCTGGCCCAGATTGAAACTCCACATTCAATTTTGTTAGAATGGAGGTACTTTTAAAATATTATTTGTGTCCTAAAAGATGAAATTATTTGACCTTTGGAAATATTTGAAGCTTAAATGGCTTTGAAATGTCATTTGACAAATTTGGTATGGTAACCGAATTTAATGTATTCAAGAGAATTTTTGTATAGTTTTTTCCTCATCTCATTCTATTCCTTTTCTTTAATCATTAGCTCCCACTTTGCCAATATTTACAGCTTTAAGAGCTGCTTGAGGATATATTTATATAAAATATTTTATTTTTCAAGTAACATATTTATGTAGAATCTTAATCAAAGGTCATATGTAAAGACATGGATCTTCCTTAATTTTATGGATAAAACAATTTGGTTTAACCTAATGAAAGTGGCTGGAATAAATGTGGCTATCTCAGCTTTTGATAAAGGCAGTTTTATTTTAATAAAACCTCAATGTTCAGATGTAGTATGGGTAATAAACAGACTTTCAACCTAGAACTATGACAAGACCCTTTTTATGAACCTACTGAAGGAAAATAAATTATGCTTTAGAATTTTCCTAGCAGAGAAAGTGAATATCTTCACAATGAGATTTTAATCATATTAATGAAGACTTGGAAATGCTAATAAAATAGGAAACCTGTGTCTTGTTTTTGTAGCCCAACTGATAAACTTTCACTGCTTTGTATCTGAATATTGTTTATCTATATAGAATGAGTATCATTAGGTGTTCAGAATACTTAAGAAACTTGGAGTGTGTGGGAGACAAATTATTCAGGAAATATTCTAAGTAATGTGGCTAATTGTTTTCAACTGAGGTTGATGATACCCTGAAAATTAGTTATTCCCCTGTGTCTTAGCTTTTAGAGTGACTGTTCCCTACCACAAAAGGTATGCTGTCTTTCAATTTTCAGGCATCAAAGTGAAAAATAATACACAGTTCTCAGAAGCTAGTGGTAAAATAAAATTCTCCAAGAGAGAAAAGAGAGCAGTGGAGTTAAATAAACAGGGGATTAAGTTCATATAACTTGACTACAGGGTAAAGACACAGGAAGCCTTACATTGAATACAAAAATGCCACTGCAATAGTTCATGACTTTTATGTCAAACTCCTTGATATTCAAATTTCTTATTCAAATAGAAATTATTATTGGATAAATAGGACCTGTGGTATTTTTACCACGCTATGTGATTGATTTTTTTTTATGTCAAGTTAATTAATTGTTGAAATTCAAGGGACACAATTATTGCTCAAGTAAAGAATGCAGTCTAGGGAGGAGCTTGCGGTTGTGGGTCATTGATCCCAGGGCGGCTTGGACGGGGCACACAGACACTCATAGACCCTCCCTGAGCATCTTTTCTCCTAACCTGAGCATGGGCTCCGGTACTTGTGTCATGTGGCCTCAGTTGTTCCGAGGCATGTGGAATCTTCCTAGACCAGGGATCAAACCTGTGTCCCCTGCACTGGCAGATGGATTCTTTTTTTTTTTAATTAATTTTTTTATTGAAGGATAATTGCTTTACAGAATTTTGTTTTTTTCTGTCAAACCTCAACATGAATCAGCCATAGGTATACATATGAAAGTGAAAGTGAAGTTGCTCAATCCTGTCTGACTCTTTGTGACCCCATGGACTGTAGCCTACCAGGCTCCTCCGACCATGGGATTTTCCAGGCAAGAATACTGGAATGGGTTGCCATTTCCTCCTCCAGGGGATCTTCCTGACCCAGGGACCAAACCAGGTCTCCTGCATTGTAGGCAGACACTTTACCATCTGAGCCAGCAGGGAAGTCCTGGTATTTACATATATCCCCTCCCTTTTGAACCTTCCTCCCATTTCCCTCCCAATCCCAACCCTCTGAGTTAGATCAGAACCCCTCTTTGAGTTTGCTGAGCCAAACAGCAAATTCCCATTGGCTATCTATTTTACATATGGTAATGTAAGTTTTCACGTCACTCTTTCCATTCCCAATGGAATATTACTCAGCCATAAAAAGGAATGCATTTGAGTCAGTTCTGATGAGGTGGATGAACCTAGAACTTATTATACAGAGTAAAGTGAGTCAGAATGCAAAAGATAAATATCATATTCTAACACATATATATGGAATCTAGAAGAATGGTACTGAAGAACTTATTTACAGGGCAGCAATGGAGAAACAGACATTGAGAATAGACTTATGAACATGGGGCGAGGGGAGGAGAGGGTGAGATATATGGAAAGTGTAACATGGAAACTTACATTACCATTTGTAAAACAGATAGCCAACGGGATTTGCTCTATGGATTAGGAAACTCAAACAGGGGCTCATATTCAACCTAGAGGGGTGAGATGGGGATGGAGATGGGAGGGAGCTTCAAAAGGGAGGGATATATGTATACCTATGGCTGATTCATGTGGAGGTTTGACAGAAAACAACAAAATTCTGTAAAGCAATTATCCTTCAATAAAAAATAAATTTAAAAAAAAGAATCTAATCTAATGCAGGAACAGAAAGTTTTGTTATTGTAGTTGTTTTAATTATTAGGGAATATTTGGTTACAATCGATCTATGAATCAAGAAAACATGGCTTCAAACGTGAAATATTTTACTCATTTCTTTAAATTAGGAATGCTCAAATTTTCCTCAAATATGACAAAATTATCTATCCTTCAAGCTTACATTATCACCCACATTTTCATTAATAGTTCAGTTCAGTGGCTCAGTCGTGTCCGACTCTTTGAGACCCCATGGACTGTAGCACACCAGGCCTCCCTGTCCATCACCAACTCCCAGAGCTTACTCAAACTCATGTCTGTTGCATTAGTGATGCCATCCAACCATCTCATCTGTCATCCCCTTCTCCTCCTGCCTTCAATCATTCCCAGCATCAGGGTCTTTTCTAATGAGTCAGTTCTTCGCATCAGGTGGCCGAACTATTGGAGCTTCAGCATCAGTCCTTCCAATGAATATTCAGGACTGATTTCCTTTACAATTGACTGATTTGATCTCCTTGCATTAATAGTAGCAAGTAGTTAATGATCCTTTGCCATGTGCTCGTAATGTGTACGATCCTTTACAGCAGGTCGCTTTCTAAGGACTTGACATACATCATCTGACTTTTCCAAGCAATTGTGTAGGGTAAGAATTATTGACTGGATTTTATACATGAGAAGATAGTTCACCTCATTAGAAAATGGCAGATCCCAGATTCAGAGAGATGGGACAGATAGCTGCAGAAGAAAAGGAAATACTAAAGGGTGACTTAGGAAGGAGGACAAAAATAAAAGGGAGGGACTTTGCTGGTGGCCCCGTTGCTAAGGCTCCATGCTCCCAATGCAGGGGGCCCTGGGTTTGACCCCAGGTCAGGGAATTCGATCCCACATGCCTCAAGAGTTCACATGCAGCCACTAAAGATCCTGAGTGCCACAACTAAGACCTGACACAGACAAATACATAAAACAAATAAACAGATAAAGGGAAGACGTAGCAAGGATAATATCTGAATTTAAAAGGTAAAAATGGAAAAGAGAGAGAAGAAGATGGACTTGGATGGAGTAAAAGTTAAGTCCTTGATTCCGTATCATCTTGCTCTGGAACATTTCAAACGTGTATAACAGAAAAGCAAACAACATAATGATTCCTCATGCGCCTTAACTTGTATGCAATTTCATTTCCTCCACACCTCTCACTACTGCTGAATTAAGTTGAAGGAAATCTCATTTTCACATGTCATTGCTTCAACATTATTCTCTTAAAAATAAGGGCACTTAAAAACACATAAATTATCAAACTTAAAAATTTCAGTAATATTACCTGTCTAGTCAGTTTTGAAATTTCCCCTTTACCTAATTGTCTTTTGACAGTTGTTGAACATTGCTGGAACATTTCTCCAAAACTTTCTAAAATGTTGATTTCAAGTTTACAAGAAAACAGATTTTCAGTTGGGCTCTCACTGTTACAGCGCAGAACTCCTTTTAATTCCCTGTTAACTTCGGGCCTTACTCCTCAGAGCAGCTGTTCTGGATCTTTTTCATCCCCACGCAAGCCCACAGTCTGAGCCCTCACTGACCGAGGCCGCAGAGTTGGGCTTTCCCTCCAGCCATGGAGTATATGCTGAGGGCATTCTTGACAGTCCCCTAATGTTCCCATTTCCTCCTCTCACAATACTCTACACGGTAAGGCCTCTACAGAATTTCAAAGATGCGAGTGTGCATTCCATCAGCAGCAGGCATGAGTGAGATTGCAGCTTGCACTGTCTCCCACTGCTGATGATCCTTCAGCTCCACCATCTCCCACCTCCTTCGCCTCTTCCAGTTAAATAACTCTTCCTGCCTGTTCACTAGATGCCAGCCCCTGTGTGCCAGCTGTTGTTCTGTACTTTTCAAGATACTCTACTGTAGGCTAAAAATGTTTTCTTTTTTGAGTGTTTGTTTCTTATGTATTATTTCTGTGAAAAGTATTATAAACCTGTTACAGAACAGTACCATACAGCTGATTGTGTTAGTTGGATACCTAGGCTAAACTTTGTTGGATTCACAAACAAATCGGACTTACGAACACGCTCTTGGAACAGAACTTATTTGTAGGTAGGTGAGTGGCTGTACACCATCAAAACATTTCTTGTAGTTATCATTGTTTCTCTTCTTCCCCATAGCCTTAGCACATCTGTAGAACCTGATTCTAAGACAAAATTCTGCCCTGCTTATCCCATCCCACTCTGGCACCACTGAGATCATATGCCATCAATTTTATTACCTCTTTCCCACATTTTTCCTTTGATATCCACCTAATTTTTCCCGTATATCTACAAACACTTAAGTTTCAATGATTAGAAAAAAAAAAGAAGAATAAAAAAAGCATGGATGGATAGATAATAGATAAATAGGTAAATAGACAAAACAAAAAAAGTACAACTTTTTAGCACAGTGTTTATCACATTGTTTCGGTTTGCCTTGTATACAAAATATTCCTTTCCAGTTTCAAATGTTCTTATAATGGTACAATACTTCTGCATGTAATTCAGGTCTCTTATACCTAATGAGCCCTGACCAGCCTCTCCCTTTTGTTTTCCTCAAGTACTCAGCCATGGAATCTTGTCAAATCATCCCTTGCAGCTTTACTTCCATCCCTTTCTTTTATTCTTGCCGCCTCTGTCCACGTTGGGATCTTATACATATATGCTCCATTAGGACTGAAACTCTTTAATGCCTCTACCTGCTGATAGATGCCCCAATTTCTCACGCATCCCATATATACTAGCATATTAATCTTACTGTTCTGATCACATAATTCTTTCGCTATAAAGCTTTAAATGTGTCCCCATTATGCCTTATGGAATCTGTAGTTAGCCTGGCATGCAAGGGCTGCCCTCTACAGTCTTGGCCAGACTGACCATTCTCATCCTTCTGTCTTTGTGACCAATTCCTCCTCAGCAGAATTCCATGTCCCAGCACAATGGGTCCAGTAGCTATTCCTGCTGATCCCCCCTAATGCTTCAGTTCCTATTACCCAAACTGTTCTTTTCCTTCGAGCTCTACTTTACAGTTTTTGCAGTATAACTAGTTTCTCATTCCTTTCTTCTCTCTTTTTCTTTCTGTCTACAGTGCCCTTCTCTCCTTTGTTCCTGACAGTTTGGTTCAGTTGAGTCACTTAGTCATGTCTGACTCTTTGCAACCCCATGGACTGGAGCACGCCAGGCTTCCTTGTCTATCACCAACTCCGGGAGTTTGCTCAAACTCATGTCCATTGAGTTGGTGATGCCATCCAACCATCTCATCCTCTGTCGTTCCCTTCTCCTCCTGCCCTCAATCTTTCCCAGCATCAGGGTCTTTTCTAGTGAGTCAGCTCTTCCCATCAGGTGGCCAAAGTACTGGAGCTTCAGCTTCAGCATCAGCCCTTCCAATGAATATTCAGGACTGATTTCCTTTAGGATGGGCTGGTTGGATCTCCTTGCAGTCCAAGGGACTCTTAACAGTCTTCTCCAACACCACAGTTCAGAGGCATCAATTCTTCAACCCTCAGCTTTCTTTATGGTCCAACCTCACATGACTCTTACATGACTATTGGAAAAACCAGAGCTTTGACTATACAGACCTTGTCAGCAAAGTAATGTCTCTGCTTTTTCATATGCTGTCTAGGTTTGTCATAGCTTTTCTTCCAAAGAGCAAGCATCTTTTAATTTCATGGTTGCAGTCACCATCTGCAGTGATTTTGGAGCCCAAGAAAATAAAGTCTGTCACTGTTTCCATTGTTTTCCCATCTATTTACCTTGAAGTGACAGGACCAGATGCCATGATCTTTGTTTTCTGAATGTTGAGTTTTCACTCTCTTCTTTCACTTTCATCTTTCACTTTCATCACTTCTTTAGTTCCTCTTTGCTTTCTGCCATAAGGGTGGTGTCATCTGCATATCAGAGGTTGTTGATATTTCTCGTGGTGATCTTCTTGACAGACACCCCTTTATATTGCAAAATTTTAAATAAGAAAATAGCTACTCCAAGCCAATGGATGATTACATTACAGACCAAAGGAGATCTCCTAAAAGCCTCAGGAAAACAAGTTACTTTTGTCCGTGAGCCAAGATCTAGATCCTGACCCATTGGCTTGGCAGACCAGGCACGGGACCCTTGTCAGGCCAGTTTTCAGGAAAAGGGCACTTGTCAGAAAATGCTAGAAAGACAAGAACTGGTAAGAGAGCTGAATTGTAAAATCAGAAGACTATGACTCTTCTTGCTGTTTCTTTTAAGCCTGCTCAGGATTTCAAAATCTGAATTTTTGAAAGATACAAACATTTAGTCCCTAACACTGGTGTATAAGTACTTTCAATCATGTAACACAATGCAGAAACAGAGGGAAATGATTTATGAAACCCTTCTGAGTTGTCAAACATATGTACCAGTTCTACAAAATATGTTGTACCTATAACAGAGCCTAGACATTCCCATTTAACGTTTTCTGTTGACTTTAGGTACAGTGCCCAGGTGTTTTTTGTTTGTTTTTACTATCACCAGGTCATGGTTAGTAAGGTTTTAAAAAAACTAAGTACAATGCATGTTTTAATCCAATTGCTGAGTAATTAGGAGTAAGTGAATAGTTATTGAAACATAGCATTTTAGAACTTAATACACACACCATCTTCTGTGGATAATTTAATATATCGTAGAGGTCAGTGAGACTCAGAATCATTTGTGACTTTCCAAAGATTACACAATTCATAGCAGACCAAATCAGTTGATTCGATTTAGCTGCTAGTATACTCATATGTGTGCAAAAATTATTGTATGCATAATGAATGTGAAGTCAACTGGCCCTTAGGAAGCATCACTACAAACAAAGCTAGTGGAGGTGATGGAATTCCAGCTGAACTATTACAAATCCTAAAAGATGATGCTATTAAAGTGTTGTACTCAATATGCCAGCAAATTTGGAAAACTCAACAGTGTCCGCAGGACTGGAAAAGGTCAGTTTTTATTCCAAACCCAAAGAAGGATGCCAACAAATGTTCAAACTATGCACAGTTGCACTCATTTCACATGCTAGCAAGGTAATGTTCAAAATCCTTGAAGCTAGGCTTCAACAGTATGGGAACTGAGAAATTCCAGATGTACAAGCTGGATTTAGAAGCAGAAGAACCAGAGATCAAATTGCCAGCATCCGTTGAATCATAGAAAAAGCAAGAGAATTCTAGAAAAACATCTACTTCTTCTTTGTTGACTATGCTAAAGCCTTAGACTGTGTGGTCACAACAAAATGTGGAATATCCTTAAATATAGGAATACCAAACTGCCTTACCTGCCTCCAGCAAAACCTGTATGTAGGTCAGAAACAATAGTTAGAACCAGACGTGGAAAAATGGACTGGTTCAACATTCTGAAAGGAGTGTGTCAAGGCTGTATATTGTCACCCTGTTTATTTAACTTGTATGCAGAGTACACCATGTGAAATGCTGGGCTGGATGAATCACAAGCTGGAATCAAAATTGCCAGTAGAAATATCAACAACCTCAGATATGCAGATGATACCACTGTAAAGAGAGAAAGTGAAGAGGAACTAAAGAGCCTCTTGAGGAAGGTGAAAAGAAGAGAGTGAAAAAGCTGGCTTAAACTGAACTTTCAAAAAACTAAGATCATGGCTTCCTGTCCCATAACTTCATGGCTAATAGATGGGAAAACAATGGAAACAGTGACAGACTTTATTTTCTTGGACTCCAAAATCACTGTGGATGGAGACTGCCCATGAAAGTAAAAGTTGCTTGCTACTTGGAAAAAAAGCTATGACAAACGTAGACAGAGTATTGAAAAGCAGAGACATCACTTTGCTGACAAAGGTCCATATATATTCAAAGCTCTGGTTTTTCCACTAGTCATGAATGATGTGAGAGTGGACCTTGAAGAAGCCTGAATTCCAAAGAATTGATGCTTTTGAATTGTTGTGCTGGAGAAGACTCTTCAGAGTCCCTTGGACTGCAAGGAGATGAAACCATTCAATCTTAAAGGAAATCAACCCTGAACATTCATTGGAAGGACTGATGCTGAAGCTGAAACTCCAATACTTTGGCCACCTCATGGGAAGAGCTGACTCATTGGAAAAGACCCTGATGCTGGGAAAGAATGAAGGCAGGGGGAGAAGGGGATGACAGAGGACGAGACGGTTGGATGGAATCGCTGATTCAATGGACAAGAGTTTGAGCAAGCTCTGGGAAATAATGAAGAACATGGAAGTCTGGCAGGCTGCAGTCCATGGGGTCACAAAGAGTTGGACATGACTGAACTACTAAACAGCGAATGTAAAACTGAAACTTACTCTAGTGCATACACTATATTATATATGAAATTCCACACAAAATGGATACTTTCACTTAGGCTGCAGTAGGATAAGGGTCAAAATCACGTATTCTTAGTATCAGGCTCTCTTATTTCTAAAATTCATTTAGGACATTGCTTTTAACAGGCATTACAGATTTACAAATCTGTATTTCTTAAGTGATCATTTATCTTAATTATCACTCAGTTTTAAAGTTTTCCAGCTGTGTTGATTTTTATTATAAATGCAATTATTAAAGTGCTCTTTTTTATTATTATTAATTTGAATTACTCTTTAGCTTTTCTCCTATTGGAAGGAAGTAAATCCTCCTCCAGTATATATGTAGAAAATTACCAAGAAAGTCTGAATACTTTCAAATTGTGCTTAGCATTTTGAAGCATAAAAGGTATAATATTCACTTTTTCAATTTTTGAAGGTGATTCTGGCAGTTCTGTAACTACAGAACATTAACCCAAAGTATACTTACATTTCATTAAGTATCTGGGTCATATAAAGGCATATTGCTAATAGTGTTCTATCTTAATGGATTACAGTGGAGAAAACAACACAGGTTTCAAAATTAAAATTCTGAAGGTGATGAGGCATGTTTCTAAGGAAATGGAAGTAATTCAGTGTCAACGTTATGATGAGCATTTTCTATCAAATCTACCACACTTTTCATTTTTCTTGTCACTGGCTTCTACCTCACAAATAAAAAATATTTCACTGCCCCTAATAGCATTACAATAAAAGAGGGGCTTCATAATCCTCTTTAGTCAATGTGAATCAATAGAATTCAGATATTTTCAATATGAATATTGCTATCAGATACATTTTCCCAGGACACTATTTTGTGTGGGTATTTTATTTTTCAGAGTTTATATTCCTATCAATATCAAATCTAAACGTATATCAGATTTGCAAGATACTTCGTAGAGCTATACAGTTAAGTCCCAAATAAATTTGCTCCATATTCATAAAGCGGATAAGCTTTGTGCTTATTTTTAGGTTAATTCAATAAACATTTATTAAAATATTACTGTGATCATCATTCTGATCTTTGCCTCTCTGCCTGTAATGCTAGTCTTCCAGTTGTATGGCTAAAAATAATCTTTATTGATTTATTTAAGGCTTATTCATGAAGCCCCAGTAGTGGATGTCATCCTACTTTGTACTCACCCCTAACATTCTTGTAGAAATAGAATATTTTTTCCTTTCTCTGAATTATTTTTAGAGTGTCTTACATAACAACTCATTATTTCCTTCTCTAAAGGAATTTAAGTTGTATCATGAATATGAAGTTACCATAAATGTATTGTCACTATTTATATTATTTTAGTTAATTGTGTCTAGGTCTCTTCAGGGAAATTTACTAATCTGAGATAAATAAGTGGAAACTCACATCCTTGAATCAAGTTCTCTGAAACTACTAAAAGATGCAAGATATCTCTCAAATAAGTCTCATGTTGTTGAGGAATGCATTTGCTTGTTTACATTTCCAATTTATCAAACAAGAATAAAAGTAACTAATGAAGACGCAAGAAAAGTTTAAAAATTTGTTACATGGTAGTTTAATGGATCCCATTTAATGTAAATGACTTCTGTGTTGACATAAAATTAATTAACGTACCCTTTGAAAAACCTTGTACTAACCAAGTATATCATTTTTATTTCATCAGATACAGTCATTTTGGTTATTTCTACAGCACAGTGTGATTTAGCTAACTAGCTGGGAATGTAATACCTTCATATCAGATTTGGCATAGCTCATTTCTAATTATCATTCCTTTCCATGAATGTAAACCACCATTTAAAAAGGTGGCTACATTTTATATTTTATTTTGCCTTTCTTGGCACAGCTGAAATTCTCTGTAGACTTTATATATATAATTTTTCTAGGTATCTATTGAGGGTACTGGGAACCAGAAATCCTGATAAGGTACCTGGCTCTGTTGCCATCAGATAAACTTGTCAGAAAGGTGTAATCTGGTCTCCCGGATCCTGATGTATTGTGTTATCTGTCATGCAAGAGAGATTGTCATTTGTTCTATCTTACATGTGTTAGAATCATCCATTGGCTGAATGGCTTCAATTACTTTTAACAAACAAAACCTTTTATTTATCTGTCATACATTTGTGTTCATTTCCAAAGTCTGAAGTAATTTGTTACATGATTTTTCTGGCAAATTATAAATAAATTCTTTAGATATGCTGGTCAATTTTTTTTTAAATACTATGTAGTATGATACTATTTTTCTATTTAAAAAAATCCCATTCTAGTTAAAAAATTAGTGCTAGACTGCTCCAGACATGGTTTTTAAAGTTATTTTGTAAAATAAGTTTGTAAAATGGACACTTTCACTTCTTTATGTCAATGTCCATATACCATCACATCACTCATTATTGTATCATAAACACGTTAATAATTGTGGATGTGACTGAAGGTTTTCACATGTTTGATTTTCTAAAGAGTATGTAGAAGATACAGATGAGGCTGTTCTAACTAGCTTCTCCCTTCAGGCACCTCATCTCAATTTTAAATAAGGAAAGGGTCATGGGAGGCCATTAGAAGGATTGAAATTATTCTTCCTAAAGAAAATCTGATTGAAGTATGTTTTATTGACTGTTTAAAGAATGTCATCTTGTGTTATTTGAACATGGTCCAGTATTTTGTTCTAACATCTTATTGGATTAAACCAGATATTATCCATGACTTTCTTCATCGATGTATTTGCAGTGTATCCAACACATCATCTTAGTGATTGCTGCCATGTGCCTATTGCCAGGGCATTTCATTTCCTTCTTGTTTCTTTTTTTTTTTTTTAATAAATTTATTTCTTCTTGTTTCTTAACCATTTTTGTTCCTTGGTGTCCATCACTCTTTCCAGCAGTTCTGCTGGAAATTTCAATATCTGTGAAAAGGATCTGAATCCTTTTCCTTCTCTCCTCCCACAATCTTGTCCTACATGCGTCTCAGCCCTGACTCCCAATCATGTCCTTGATAGCATCACAGTCTGTACCTGCAGATCCTGTAGGACATAATTCACCCTCCTCTGACCAGCACTCCTGCTTGTATTTCTGGCACCTGGTACCTCTGGAACCTGCTAATATCTAATGTCCACTTATTCACTTATCTATTTAGTTTTAACTTTGCGCTGTGGAAATTTTCAAATGTAGAGGAAACAGCATATAGAACACTCAGGTACCATCAACTGGCTTCCACTTTTCATCACCAATTTTAGTTCACCTTTTATAATGTGAATTAAATACAAGGCAACATTTTCTATCTGTAGCTACCTTTTATGATTATATTACTGTCATTGTAAAAAATTAAGGACAATTCCTTAACATTTAACTATCGTTTAGCTCCAGTGAGACCTCACATTCTTTGATCCTACCCCTGTTTCCCTGCCTTTCACATCTGTGACACTATCTCTCCTCTCTTTATCGAGTTTAAATCCCAGGTTCAATCATCTTAGCTACTGCACATTGTGTGTGTGTGTGTATTAGTCGCTCAGTCGTGTCCAACTCTTTGCGACCCCATGGACTGCAGCCCACGAGGCTCTTCTGTCCATGGGATTTCCCAGGCAAGGATGCTGGAGTGGGTTGCCATTTCCTTCTCCAGGGGATCTTCCAGACCCAGGGATCGAACCTGGGTCTCCTGCACTGCAGGCAGATTCTTTACCCTCTGCGCTACAAGGGAAACCTCCTACATTACACATCTTCTATCTCTTTCATCATTAATTTTCACTCTTCACTGGAGCATTTCAGTTGACTGCGTGCTGCATGACTGCTCCCCTGTTCACCAGCACATTGACTGGTCTCATTTTATGATTTGATGGGTCCTTAATGTTGCCCTGCAGTTACACTATATTCATAACCTATTGCCTTTTCTATCATTTTAGATTACTACTTAATGCCCCTTCCCTCACAACACTTAGATGTCTTCCATAATCCAAGGTCTTCCCATCTCACAAAGAAATGGCAGCATTCGGAGGAGAGCATCATCCCCCACCACAAGCACCACACCTGCCTTCCCACCAGCACCTTCTACCTGGCTTCTGCCTTGGTAGTACAGTGATCTTTTACTGGCCTTTATTCCCTATACTCTGATTATTTTACCCCTATAGCCTATATTTTATTGTCTACTCCAAGATTTTCCTCCAGAAACCCCCAATGCCCCATACCACCTCCAACTATCTCTTGCATCATTAACTTTCACTCTTCACTGTAGCATTTCATTAGCACACAGACCTGCTGTTACTTCTCTCACCTTAAAATAAAAAATACAATTTCCATTGACCCAGCTTAACCCACTGCTACCGCTCTGTTTTTCTGCTTCTTCTTGTAGCCAGATTACTCAAAAAGAGTTACCTGTACCTGCTATTTCCAGTGTCTGGCCACTCAAGCTCTCTTAAACCCTTCCCAAGAAAGCTTTTGATCTCACTACTCCACTAAAACTACACTGTGAAGTCATCAATAACATGTATATTACTAAATCCGATGAATGCTTAATCCCCATGTTACCTGGCCTTGTGGCATGATAGGACACCCTTGAGGACACCGTTCTTGTTAATACCTTGTCTTGACGTACCTCTCAGGAGGCCCACTTTTCTTAGCCTTCCTTTGCTGCCCTACCCATTGTACTAGACCACATAACTTACTCATCTAGTCTCCCCTGTCGACTTGGACTTAGTCATCATCATCTCTACCCCATGACACCCAGTTGAAAGTTCAGACCTAGACCTCCCTATGCAGCATTCCCCTTGAATATCCAGGTCCCCTGACTTTCTAATCTTTTACCTAAAATTTACTCCAGCTGTATTCTCCCCTATGTCAGTTGATGACAACGTGGTCCTTGAGGTTAAAGAGCCCCCAAATCTTAGAGTCAGCCTCTTTCCCCCTCTCTCTCTCCCATCCCACATTCAGCCCATACAGAAGTCCTTGCAGCTCAGAGAGCCCCGTGCTGACTGCTTCTGCTCACCACTGAAGGTGGCTGCTCCCAGGACCGTTCTAGTGCGGGCCACCAGGACCTCCCACCGGCCTCCCTGTTTCCACCCTGCCTCCCAGCGTTACCATCTGTTCCTAACACAGGGGACAGAACAATCTTTTTTGAACATAAATGAGACCATATTATTGCCTCAATAAAAAGCTAACATTTTATTCAGGAAAAAAACACTGAAAGCTTTGTACCGTCTTCAAGGCTTTCTGATAAGATTTTCCACTCCTTCTTTTATTTCCCACCCTTGCTGTTTCTTAAACCTGAGGTAGGACCTTTGCACTGTGGGGTCCCCCAGCCTGAGATACAATCTGTCAGGATATCCAGCTTAAGGGCTTTTTCAAAGGACATTCTCTCAGAGATGCCACAACCCCCCCACTTCTCCATTTGCAAGAACTCGTGACCCTCCTCACCCTGCTCTAATTTTCCCCCAGTAAACACTATCTTACAGCTCATCACATAATTTCCTCTTCTATGCATTGTTTATGGTCTCTTTCCCCTCTTTGTAAGCTTCGCAAAGGGCAGGGATTCCGCCCCCCGCATCTGGCGTGTAGTGGGTGGCCAGTTCAATGACTTCCACTTCTTTCACCATCATTTCATTCCCCTTGCTTCTCAGTCAGTAATGGTTCTGTTTTCAACAGTTAATTTGGACTCTCTCCATTTTAGGGGCCTATTCCTTTAGGATATTTCTCTCTGCATTTACCATTTTAATCATCTTTTTTCCTTTTTTTTTTTTTTTCCTTTTACTTGTTCTGTCTGCTCAGCTGATTTTAGGCATATATATTTAATTTTCTGGTCTTCAATTCTCCTTATACTTTTCTTATCTTTGGTCCTTTCTCAGCTATATTTCTATTTCTAGAAGATTTTTTTTTTTTTCTGTCCCCGTTCACCAAGACTTTTATTCTTAAAACTACTAGTTCCAGAAATGTTGCTTTCCCCTGGAAACATTTCCCATAGAAACAGTAGCACTAATTTCCACCCTTCATCTAACTGCCCCCTCTATTCACCCTGCAGACAACCTTGATCACCGAGATTCATATCTGCCCTTCACTCAACATTCTACTGAAATGCAGATTCCCTTTGATTTAAAGCTAGTATGAAATTATTTAATGTGATAAATCTGTATATAGTTTATTTTCAATATACATTTAGCTATTTTCTATTTTATCCATTTTTTCTGAAAGCAAGCACTTTCTTGGTCTTTCTCTGTTGGGTATCTAACATTGGTTCCTATTCGTATCTTTAACAGGTCATTGCCTTAGTGATGGATATGTTTACAGACGTGGACATTTTCAAAGAAATCGTGGAGGCATCAACTCGAGGAATATCTGTGTACATTCTGCTTGATGAGTCCAACTTTTGTCATTTCCTAAGTATGACAGAGAAACAGGGCTGTCAAGTTCAACGTCTCAGAGTAAGAATTCTGTAGTTTGTTTTGTTGTCTTCTGGTACTCTCTCTCAGTCAAATGAAAGGCACGTGAAGCTATATCACTCCAAATGTACACCATATGTTTAACGTGGTGACCACAGAAGGGTCCCCTTGTCCTTTTCAGATTATGACTTCATCATCTTCATGATGGTTTTATAGGGTGCTTTTCTTGATGGTGGGGCACTTAAGCTCCTGAGTTAACTTTGCTGTCAGTCATAATTAATGTTTCAGTTTTGCATGGGCAACCTTGAAACAACTGACTTGAGTGAGTCTTTCATTCAGCAGATGTTTCTTGTCGCAATCATTTCAGTGAAGGCTGAGTCATCAAGATGAGGCTGAATTTTAACCTTGTTTTGTTGTCATGCTATATAACCTGAAAGGAGCTCCTGCAGTAGAACCCTAAGAGATCTATAAAACCATCAGGTAGAAATGATTTAAGTTACATTAAAATGCATTATTTAAGTGACCATTTTCTTCGAGTGCGTCCTTTTCAGGTTTTGTTTTAAAATGTACTATTCCCTATCTTTATTGTTGTTGTTACATGTTTAAAGAAATTGTTACATGTGTACTTTTTTGATTAAAAAGTTTTTATGTTAATATATTTTACTTTTCAAAATATCCCCGCTCTAACCATAATATTTACTTTATATTTACATTCAATTCTAGAATATTCGAGTGCGGACAGTAAAAGGTCAAGATTATCTTTCCAAAACAGGAGCAAAATTTCATGGAAAAATGGAACAGAAATTTTTGCTGGTTGACTGCCAGAAAGTTATGTATGGTTCCTACAGGTAAGGTCATTGTATTTACACTCCAATATTATCAATCATTTATAGAATTGATGAGTTTCAAGCTTTAATGTAATCTGCTTAGTTATTTCTTAAAAATAAAAGAAGAACCCTTGCATGGAAAACTTGGAGAGACTTGCGTTTCAGTTCTGCATGAAGGAATATTAAGTCATCGGCAAGTCACATAACTTACCTGGGCTTCAAGTTCTTCCTCCCCAAAATGAGGGAATTGAATAATATCTCAGGTTCCCTAAAGCTTTATAATGCTTAAGGTGTTCTTGTTCCTTATGAAAACAGTATGAAGCATAAATTGTTCATATAAATAGAAACTGTATCACCTTGAAGAACCTGCTTAATGGATTGCTCTTATTTTAGTATTATTGAGACTCTGATGATTATTATGCTGTAATCAGAATGTTACTGAAAAAAATCATTAAAGAGTCTGACTGTTTAAATGCTTGGTGGGCAGATTTTCCAGCCCCAGATCTACTCTTTGGCTTCTTTCTATACTACCGCTGGAGGAATATAACCACTTCTGTTCTAACTTGGCCCTTATGTTTCATTCCCAGTCCTTACAACGTATCTGCAAGGCAGATGTTTTTATCTACATTTTATAAATGATGAAACTGAAGTTCTGGAAGGTTCAGTGGCTTGTCTAAAAACATCACAGCTAAGGACCAAAAGGCAGTCCAGGTCCGGCTGGCTCTAGAGAAAAGCGCTGCCTTAAAACTCCCTTATAAATTTCAGACATAGATCTTGAATGGGTCACATATTGTTAAGGCCATAACAATAGGCAGATAAAAATGCCAACAAACACCTGAACTCCTAGGTCACCGGAGCACAGTAGACTCACTCCTAAAGGCTGTAGGAAAAGTTCAGGAGAGCTGTGGATGTCAACAGGATAAGAAAAGGGAAAAGTTTGCCTCTTATCTTAAGAACTTAAAAGTCCAGAAGAAAGAGGCAATGCATTGAAGGGAATGGCCGTGGGCAAGTTACTTACTTTGGTTGCGTGTTAGTTTCTTCCTCTGTAAAAGGAGCATAATCAGAGAATCTACCTCGTATCATGAGAATTAAATGAGTTAATGCATCCAAAGCCCCAAAAGTCAGCTATTATTCTAGGCATGTTTTAACTGTTAATATTTGCTCAAGGATCCTCTAGTGAAAATCCTCTTTGCAGTTTGAAAGGAAAACGTGTTAAGAGCAGTGCTTGAAATTAATGAATTATTGCAAATGACTCATTACTTGTATATCTATTTGTTCAGACCCACTTGGTTTTAGAGGGGCTTTAACTGAAAATTTTAATTAAAATGAGAGTTCACTTGACTTATAGAATGGTGTTTACTAGTTAATCTCATCCTAATGAGGGCTTTCTATTTTATGATTAACTTGACTTTGAAGATTATCTTCGGCAATAGCTTCATGTCAGCTTCGTCTTCCTACTAATAGGTGTTATCTTTTGAGATGACTGTAACTGAGCTGCTTTAAAACTGGTGTTGGGCATCTAGGCTGCTTCCATGTCCTTATAAACAGTGCTGCGATGAACATTGGGGTACATGTGTCTGTTTCAATTCTGGTTTCCTCAGTGTGTATGCCCAGCAGTGGGAGTGAAGTAAGCCAGAAAGAAAAACACCAATACAGTATACTAACACATATATATGGAATTTAGTAAATCGGTAAAGATAACCCAGTATGTGAGACAGCAAAAGAGACACAGATAAATAGAACAGTATTATGGACTCTATGGGAGAGGGCAAGGGCGGGATGATATGGGAGAATGGCATTGAAGCATGTAAATTATCATGTGTGAAACGAATCGCCAGTCCGGGTTCGATGCATGATACAGGGTGCTCCGGGCTGGTGCACCGGGATGACCTGGGGGGATGGGATGGGGAGGGAGGTGGGAGGGGGGTTCTGGAAGGGGAACACATGTACACCCATGGTAGATTCATGTCAATGTATGGCAAAACAAATACAAGATTGTAAAGTTAAAAAAAATAGATAAATAAACTAATTAAAAAAAAAAAACTAGTGTTGGGAAGAACAAACAAATAGCCACAGAAACTTTTTATCTTTTCATCTACATCATAAGACAGAGGCAAAACTTAAGTTACTATTTGTGGAAGTGAATATGGACTTGTAGGAGCACAGATTATTAAAATTCATCAAAACTATTATCTAACAACTCTACTCTCTATTATTTCATGTTAATTTCAAATAGACTTCTTTAAAAAAAATGATGCTGGTAGCCCTTGCCATTTTGGCTTTTTTTTTTCTGACTAATCATTATGGATTTTTCTTATCATCAGCAAAGGACAGGTTCTGGTGGAACAGTTATGAACCGGTTTTTGTGGAAACTGGTTAAAAATGTACACCCTTTTGGATAAAAACAGCTTTTACGTCTCTTGTTCTAGTATTGCCGTTGTTTTCCTTGTAGGCAAATTCAGAATGCCTCTTTCTTGGTGTTGCTATTTTTACTGGAGTATAGTTGCTTTACAGTGTTGTATTAGCTTCTACCGTACAGCAAAGTGAATCAGCTATACATAGACATATACCCCCTCTTCCTCAGATTTCCTTCCCATTTAGGTCACCACAGAGCACTGAGGAGAGTTCCCTGAGGAGAGTCAGTTCTCATCACTTATCTATTTTATACATACTTCAATTCAAATTTCTTTGCCATAAAGTGTCTTTATATGCTAAACTCCCAGCATTTCTAGAGAGGTCTGGCATCTCTACTCCCACCTCACACAGTGTGACAGCCCACACGTCATGAGGACGGTGTTATCAGGAAGATACAACAGGTGATGGCTACATCATGATACCAACATTGAGGACATAAAACACATAAACTTTTCTTTGTCAAAGTATGTAAATCAAATTTTGAATTGGATACCCTCATTTGAAATTGTCATAGTAAAACCTGGATGATACATAGTATTGTCCACAGGTTTGACTGAGAGAGAATTTTGTGTAAGTTTTTTTTTAATCTTGTGATCTCTTTGCTTTGATTTCAAGATTTCTTCCACTAGTTCAAAGATTTTATTTTGCTGTGGACCATTTTTAGAGTCTTTATTGAGTTTGTTACAGTATTGCTTCTGTTTTTTTGTTTTGGTTTTTTGGCCACCAGGCATGTGGAATCTTACTTTCCTGACCAGGGATCAAACCCTCACCCCTTTCATTGGAAAGGTGAAATCTTAACCACTGGATTGTTAGGGAAGACCCCATCAGTCTGTTCTATAGCTTCTTCAATTAAGTATAATTTGCTTTCTGTGTTCAACCAAAACACGGCCACTCCTGTTTCCATTCTTTTTCCATCTTTCTTCTTTCCCCAAAATGGTTTTCCCACTTTTCAGATCTGAACTTCATGGCTTCATAGTTTCTGTCAAAATACTGCTAAACTCTTACTGTCTCTGGGGATAGCCTCCTATTTGAAAGCCTTTGCTTGCTGTTTTTAGCAAATTTTATTTTCATATATTCATATCTACAGTTGGATTGAAAATTCCTGTAACAATTCACTTTTGTACCATTTCTTGTAAGTCATCCTAGTTGCCACATATCTGTACATAAAAAGTACTTTTATGTACTCTGCTCATACCATGAATTTAGTAAGCACACTAGAAAAAATTGAACATATCAGAATAAGATTTTTAAGTCGCACACTGCTGCTTATGATAGTTTATGTATTTTATTGTTCTGTAAATTCTTTTAATATTTCCATCTGCCTTTGTTACTGTCTTCCCTGTATAAATAGTATGCTCCTTTCATATGACCCCCCCCATTATATCATGTCCATTTTTTTGAGACACAGCATATTAAAATGGCTTTTTCAGCTCAGTGACTCTGTATGTTATATCATCAAGATTTTCTAAAATAAGATTTAAAATTATATATGAAACTTCAAAACAAGTGTCACCTCTAAAATCTGGGAAAGAGATTTAGAAATTCCGCAAAGTACAATAAAGGCATTTCTGTACATAAACGCAACTGTATTCTACAAGCAGAGATCTTAATTGGCATTCTAACTGGCTTGGTTTGTGAGGACTGCATTTACTGCGGACACTGAGTGAATTGAAGGATGCCGTTAGTGGCTGAGGCTCCTGCCACAAATCCTATGTCCATTTCCAACTTCTAGCACCCTAAACTCCATGTACACTTAAGACACAGAGATGAAGTACGTGCATTAGCACAGACTGTCTTGCATCATGACATGTTGTGACCATAAGGAATTGTAACAATTATACTGTCCTTATTCTCATTCTGGCTGGGAGGAAACTAATGTCTAAGTTCATGGGGAATAATTGGCTTGGAAGAGGCCAGTTTTCTCAACTTTTCCTTCAATAGCAGCTCGCCTGCACCTGACCAGGATGCTGCATATGAAGTAGAATGCCATATTTTGCTCCATAAACTCTTAGTAGGCAGAGTTGCAAAATGCACACTCAGCTTTTCTTTGTACTTTTCAAAATTATGATGGATTCAAAGCCAGGACTTGAGTTGCCTTGTTATTTAAAATATGAATACAGGAGTGAGGAGACATATTGCAAAGATGTAATGACTGAAGTTCTAAATTATGGTAATTAAAGAAAACAAAAATACTCTTTGTCAACATTAAATGACACATATCATTAGAGCTAAGTATTGTCAGCACAGTTAATGTTTGCCAATTTTTATTTTTTTATTTTTTCCAGCTACATGTGGTCATTTGAAAAAGCGCACCTCAGCATGGTTCAGATCATCACAGGACACCTTGTCGAGTCCTTCGATGAGGAGTTTAGAACTCTCTACGCCAGGTCCTGTGTCCCCAGCTCTTTTGCCCCGGAAGAGTCAGTCAGGGTGAACCACGGCAAAGCCCTCTGGGAGAACGGTACTTACCAGCGCTCCGTGTCTTCCTTAGCTTCTGTCTCCAGCCAGAGAAACCTTTTTGGCAGACAAGACAGCATTCATAAGCTCGATTCTAGCTACTTCAAAAACAGAGGGTTATATACTCGCAATGAACATGACAAATACAACATAAGAAATCATGCGTACAAACCTCACTTTGTTCCCAACTTTAACGGTCCAATCCGTCAGCACCAGCCCAGTCAGTTACATGAAAATTGGAAGAGGCACAGTTATGCCGGGGAACAGCCGGAAACGACGCCATACTTGCTGCTCAACAGGGCTCTGAATCGAAATGTCAACGCGCCTGGGAATTGGAAGAGGCCTTCAGACAGCCTCAGCGTGGCGTCCTCATCCCGGGGAGGCTACGGAGGCCGCCAGCACACACCTGCCCAGAGTTTTGCCGACCGACTCGCCCAGAGGAAGACGACCAATCTTCCAGAAAGGAATTCTAACGTGCGGAGGTCTTTTAACGGGACGGACAATCATATTCGCTTCTTGCAACAACGCATGCCAACCCTTGAACATACCACAAAGTCATTTTTGCGTAACTGGAGGATTGAGTCCTACTTAAATGACCACTCAGAGGCCGCCCCTGATTCCAACGGATCTGCTCCCGCCGACAGGTTTGAGGGCTACGAGGGGCCGGAGAATTTGAAAGCCAGCGCTCTGTACACTCACTCTCGGCTTCGCTCCTCTCTCGTGTTTAAACCCACTTTACCTGAGCAGCAGGAAGTCAACAGCTGTACAACTGATTCCTCAAATTCAACGGTCGTTGGTTCACAGGGAAGTGACACACCTAAAAAGATCCCAGACACCCCAACAGGCACACAGCTCACGACAGACCGACCCTCAGAGGAGCCAGCACCCCAGTTCTCAGTGCAGCCAGAGGCACCAAAAATGCACACCTTACAGGTTCCTGAAAGCCACCCGCCAGCCTTGAACCCAACTACAAATGGGCCTACGGAGTCAAACAACTATTTATATACAACCTTGTGTGCAAATAAGCAGACAGAAAACCTAAAGAATCAGAAAAATGAGAATCTGCTTAAAAGGCGCAGTTTCCCATTCTTTGACCACTCAAAAGCTAACATGGGTCATGGAAATAGTAAGCAGTATGTGTATAGCACACTTACCAGGAATCCAGTGAGACAACCAGAAAAACCTAAAGAGGATCTGTTAAAAAGCTCTAAAAGCATGCACAACATGACACATGGTGTGGAAGAGGCGGAGGAGGGGGAAGAGGAGGGTCCCAAGGGAGAGCCTCCAAGTGGCACTGCTACCAAGTCAGTTTCCATGGCTGCGCTGCTTGATGTGAATAGAGAGGAGCCCAGCAAAGAAGTCACTTCCAAGAAAGAAGTGAAGGGTTCCCCAAATTTTTTGAAAAAGGGATCTCAGAAGTTAAGATCATTACTTAGCCTTACCCCAGAAAAGAAAGACAATCTATCCAAAAACAAAGCACCTGCCTTTTACAGAATGTGTAGTAGTTCTGACACCTTAATTTCTGAGGCTGAAGAGAATCAAAAACAAAAAAAATCAGGACCCAAAAATGATTCATCACCTAAGAGAAAGACTTCCTCTTCATCCAACTCTCCAGGCAGCATCCACAAGAGTAAGGAAGATGTAGCAGTACGTTCATCTCAGAGGACACATTCTCCATCCGACGAAAGTAACAAAACCATAGCTTCTTCAGGTCCAGCTGAAAGCAAGTTCTCAGAAACAGCAGGAGATGCCTCTGCCCCCAGATTCAACACTGAGCAGATCCAGTACCGAGATTCAAAGGAGATTAAAGCAGTTGCTGTTCCTGAAAGAAAACCAACTTCTTCTCCCAGATCAAAGCCCAATGATGAGCTTCTGAGAACTCATTCAATGGACCGGCGTGTTTACAGTCGTTTTGAGCCATTTTGTAGGATTGAAAGCTCTATTCAGCCAACAAACAACATGCCAAATAGCAGCACACACCGGCCAGAAGTGAAATCCTCAACTATGGGCAACAGTTATGGCAGGGCCAGCCCGATGCTTAATTATAACACTGGTGTTTACCACTCGTTTCAGCCAAATGAAAGCAAGTTTCGAGGATTTATGCAGAGGTTTGGAAACTTCATACACAAAAATAAATGAGCTACTGTAATTACAAATAGACTCTAAAATATAAAATCAATGTGGCTATAAATATTTGTCAAAAGAACATTATGGAATGTTAGCATGGAAAAAATAAGCATAGAAAAATTAACATATTTTTGTAATATGCTAATTGATTTCTATGGGGGGCAGAATTTGAGGTATGATGTATGTGTTTACCAACTCACATATGTACAGTATTGTTCTGTATGATAAAGTTAGTTGTGCTTAATTACACTATAGATGGAATGTCTTAAATACATGATTTTTAAATGGTAAGACAAATGTAATGAAATTGTTTTCTTCAGACTGAAGTTCTGCTTGTCTTAAATGGAAGCTTTAGTGGAGAGGTGGTGTATGGATTTTAGCCATTCATTGCAAACTCTTTCCTTATTAAAAATGATCATAACACTGTCCACAGTCTTTTATAGTATGTCTTTGTGGGGTTTTCATATTTTCAAATTATGTGAAAATAGGGCAAAGCATTTGTGGTTTTCAATTACTTTTAAATTCCGCAGGATAACTTGTATTTTATTAATGTTTTATTAATTTTTCTGTGAAACTGGTAGGGCAACAGTAGTACAATTTAAACCACATAGCTCAGCACATTTTTTGTCTCAGGTATTTGCAAAGTATTGGCCTCAGGTATTTCAAATTAATCATAGAAATTTATTTTCAGAATGTGCTTATTTCCACTTTGGACCAAGGGAAACTGTAGCCACCCCACCCATCAGCTGCTGACTTGTATAGTCATTCTTTCCTTCAAACTTACAGCAAGCCAGAAGGAATTTGGAAAACCTAAATTATTCCCCTCCTTTTTCTCATATGAAGAAGACTTTAAAAATGTAAACTTTCACATAAATTTTTATCTTGGATTAGTATGACAGTGCTTAGGTGTTTTGCTTGCAAAACTCTTTGCTCGCAAAACCCTTTGCTCATTACTATACTATGCCAGATACACTCCAGCTGCATCATGTTTTTTTGAGAGCACCCTGATGACAATGAGAAGTGCTACATGGCCTGGTTCTTCCACGACCTTGGGGCCTGGTTGAAACTTTTAGATCTTTCTATATTTTAGTTTGATGATGATATGTAGTTCATAAGATCCCCTTTTGCCTTTCTTAGAGTAATGAAATAAAAGTTCCATGTTCATTACAGAGACTGTATAACTTGGCTTTTTTTTTTTTTTTCATTCACAAAGAGCAGAATTCAAGAAACAATGCATCATTTGGAGTGGAAAGTGTTTCTATGACACATTTGGGGGGGGGGTGGTGGCTGTGCAGCAAGGTATGCAGGCTGTTAGTTCCCTGACCAGGGATTGAGCCTGCAGCTCCTGAAATGGAAGTATGGCGTCTTAACCACTGGATCGCCAGGGAATTCCCATAAGTTAAGTGGCCACTCAGTCGTGTCTGGCTCTTTGCCACCTCATGGACTGTAGTCCCCAGGTTCCTCTGTCCATGGAATTCTCCAGACAGGAATATTGGATCCTTCTTTAGAGGGTCTTCCCCACCCAGAGATTGAATCTGGGTTTCTTGCATTGCCAGCAGATCCTTTACCATCTGATCCACCAGGGAAGTCCCACATGACACTTTAAATATATTATTTAACACCTTCTAAGTTGCTATATGGGATGACATGTTTTAAAAATTCAAAATTCAGCCAAATATTAAAAGCTACATCATTACTAAGTAAAATAATAACATTAACCTATGTCATTAACATAATTTTCCACAATATTTTAAAACCACAGTAAGAAACATGACAAAAAAATAAACAACAGCAGGAGAAAAAAACCCCAGCATTCCTAGACAAGGTCCTGAGCTAGACTCTGGAGTCCTCAGAGCAGTATTTTATGGGTACCATTTTCCTCATTATCTATAGGTGATAATTGTGATATTGTGACTCAGAGAGCTAATGCCCCAAACCACATCACCGATAAGTCATGATACTAAAGTGTCTGTAACATTCTGTCACATATTACCTCCCAAATATGTTCAACACCTGCTTCGCCCAAGTTGTTGAGAATTAGATGAGAGAACGTTTACATTTCCTGACTCAACAGCGATCAACTAGAAAAGGTTTAGTTGAATTCTGCCAGACTCCCAAGCATACGCCGAGCTTAAAACTCTCTTAGTAGGTGAGGCTGCTCTCTGAACATAACCTAGGAGTCCACTTTTAATTGCTAGGCAACATTTTTGACCTCTTTCCAGTTGACCTTTGACAAGGAGAGGACGAGTAAAGGAACCGGAAGTGAACTTACCCCTAACGTGCTTCTACTCTAGAGAAGGAAGTCCACTAGGTTAGGAGCTAGGAAATGAATAGAACGCAAGGTTAAGTATATTGTCTCATTACATATTCAGTCACCCTGTGAAGTTAATACCTCCTTTTTGCACATGAGAAAACTAAGCCTCAGAGAAGTTGTGTAACTTTTCAAGAGCTAAACAGCTCTCTATTGGTAGAACTATGGTTGGAGTACAAAAGCCTGTATTTTTAATACTTACCCACATCATAACTTGCTGGCTTCTACTCCACTCTGCTTGAGGAAACTTTTTTGGAAGTAGTTGTCTTTCTCTTTAGCCATCTCTCTAAGGGTTGCAAAAATAGACAAGTAACCACAGCAGTGGTATTTGATACACACAAATCCAGAATGCGGTACTCAATTTCACATCACTCATAAAAGCTGGTTTTAAAACTCCCTTATAGGGAATTTCCAACTGCTATAACATGAGTATCTATCTGTTTGCTTTGGAAAGCTGAGTGTCACAGATTGGAAAATTTGCACACTTCCTAATAATTCAACAGTATACAAATAAAACTTTAAGAGTGAACAGTCATTTTTCACAGGAAAAGTAGCCAAATATATTTACCAGAAAAAATTGATTTTTTAAATAGCCTTTGGAATGTATATTTCCTTATAATCAAATAAGGAATTCAGTTGCAATAAGAAAATATTTTTAATTGTTTGTGTGTTAAATTTTAGAGCCATCTGACAATTGTGTCATCTGTTAGATTTGATGTTTAATGAGCGAGATTTTTCATTTTGTTCTTAGAAAAATTTGCTTTTGTGATTCTGGACCATAGTCATTTACGGACTTAGCAAAGGCAGAACCCAGAGTTAACCAAGCCAATTTGGCTTTAATATTATCCATTCTTTCTTATTGTTAGATGGGGCTTCTTTCAGAGCTAACGGCTAATGGGCTGTCATTAGGCAGCTCTGAAATTGGAAGTCCTGAAATTTACAGCAATGCAACTGAAATTGCATAAAGCTGAAATTACATAAAGACGAGAGTTTTAATCATGTTTAATTACACGCAAAAGCCTGTTCTTTTTTTCCACAGCAGTTGCCATCATTTCTGGAAACACAGAGAGCTTTTAAGTAGCTCCTGAGATCCCCTTGTCACTGATGGAGTAGGAAGCCCAGGGCTTCATTCCATTCACCTGTGAGGTAGCGTGGGCTTTTTCACAGCAGATTTACTTCCCTCTCTGCATTTTATCTTTGACTATTCTCCTTCTATTTTTTTCCTCCACAAATATCTGTATGTCAGCATCTATACATGGTAACTTTCCAAAGTTTCTGAAGCTGAGGAACTCCCAGGGTTAAGACTAAGCAAGCACATAATGCTTCAGATAATTTACTCAGGGTTTTGAGTTTTCAACAGACACTCCCAGGCTTCATGGATGTAATTTCAAGCAATATGTTTCCTTTTTCTCACCATGTTATTATTGGTGGAAAGATAACATCGCTTGGATGTACTTTCATATTAAAGTTTGGCGAGACAGTTTTTACTCTCTACATAATGTATAGGTTTGTAAGCAGAAACTCAAGAAATTAGGTATGATTTCAAAGTAATTCTTGGCAGATAGTTTCAGAGCAGTTTAAGTGCCTTTGTCCTGAATACTCTGGTATCCTCTGTTTCAGGGATTGGGGCTGGCCGCAATTCTGACATAGTGTGTTGAGATCTGGGTTTATTTCAACATCTACATTTGTGGAAGCAGATATCTTATTTAATTGAGATGTGCTCCAAATAAGTTTGAACTCTGGCTGTACTTAACTTTAACTTTACTCAAGATTTTCTAGTTATTCAAATACTATTCCACAGATATTTTTCTTTTGCGAATATCTGTTGATTCTTAATGTGCCTTAAAGCTAAGGGATATAAAGTAGAATCATTATTTCATATAATGTGTGACTTATGTGTGATGCTGTTCAAAAAAATTTTATCATAAAATTCATTTTGGTTCTAGAATATTTAAAAAGAAAAAACTGAAATTATAAACCAAGGAGAGTCAACTTTTTATATACCTACAATGTTAACAAATATTCTTCCAAATTTTGTTGTCAGATCTAATAAATGAATATTAAATAATTTTGTACAAAATCAATATATTGTATGTTGTTTACTTTTTATCTTCATACCATGTATTTCACCACTGACCCTGATGTTTTTCACTTAGTTATTACATCATGAATTTAGATTTTTACATATTTCAAAACATTTCTCCATAAATTTTGGAATTATCTCTTAAACATTATTTTTTGATTAACTATTATATTTCATATAATAATTTATCCACATTTGACATCCAGTGATGATACTCTTCCCTTAACCGTGGTACTAAGTTGTTCTTTATTGAATACACTTATTTGATCAGTTAAAATAGGTTTGAGGCTTGGAATAAAGTGTCACTATGTGGGAAATTATAGTACAAAAGATAGTTTGGTGTGACCCATAGTATTCAATTTTATTATTAAGCTGAATGCTGCAGTAGAAAGAGTATCTATTTTTTGTAGATGACACCACCGCAGGAAGACTATCTTGCACCATAGAAAATAAGTTTGAAAATAACCTAGGTAAGTGAGAAACTATTTAGAAATGCAGAATGACTTTACATTTTTAAAAATTAGAAAAATGGCTCTACAAATATAAGTTAAATGGTGAGTTTGATGCCTGGAGCCTCTGTAAAGCAGGGCATTTCTTTGTGGTTGCAAAGCTAAAGAAAATGAGAATGTAATGCTAAAGAGACCAGTACAACAAGGGGAGTACAGATGTTTCCACATGGAGTGGAGTAAAGGGAAGAATGTATGTTCAGGAGGATTCTCTTTTCATACTAGGGTCAAGCTTGAATAAAGGATATAAGTCACCTGGAACAAGAAATGTTTCTGTTCAAATACACAAGCACACCTCAGAGATACTGGGAGTTCAGTTCCAGATGACCACCACAATAGAGGGAAAATGCAGTGAAGTGAGTCACGAGAATTGTTAAATTTCCCAGTATGTATATAAAGTTTATGGCTTCCTAGGTGGCACAATGGTAAAGAATCCACTTGCCAGTGCAGGAGACCCAAGAGATATGGGTTCGATCCCTAGGTCAGGAAGATCCCCTGGAGTTGAAAATGGCAATCCACTCCAGTGTTAATATTTTTGCCTGGAAAATTCCATGCACAGAAGAGCCTGGTGGGCTACAGTCCATGGGGTTGCAAAGAGGTGAACATGACTGAGCGTAGCATAGCAGCAGCAGCATAAAAATTGTGTTTACATTAGGCTGTAGTATATGTATGTATCTTAATTTAAAACTCTCTTTACTGATAAAGGATGCTAAACATCATCTGAGCCTGCAGTGAGTCAGAATCTTTTTGCTGGTGGATGATCTTGCCTCAATGGCTACAGACTGATCAGGGTTGCTGAAGATTGGGGTGACAATTTCTTAAAATAAGACAACAGTGATATTTGCCACATCAAATGCCTCTTCACTTGAACACCTAAAAACCATTGTAGGGTTATTATTTGGCCTAATATCAATATTGTGTGCCTCAGGGAATGGGAAGGTCTGCAGAGAGGGAGAGAGACAGCGGAGCAGCTGGTCAGAGGAGAGTCAGAGCACACACATTTATTTTTCTCAGTTCACCATCTTATATGGACATGGTTCCCAGCACCTCAAAGCAGTTATAATAGCATCATCAAAGATCACAGACCACCATAACAAATACACTAATAATGAAAAATTGATAAATGATAATAATTACCAAAATGTGAAGATACAAAGAGAGCAAATGCTATTGGAAAAATTCCGAGTGACTTCCTTACCACAGTGATGTCACAAAGCCTTAAATTTAAAGGAAAAAATAAAAAAGTATCTGAGAAAAGCAATCAAAGAAGAAGTGAGGTCTGCCTGTTCTGAGTCAGGGAAACGATTTTATGATGTCATGAATTGTCCTTCCTAGGTTGTCTTAGCTTTGTCCATGGCCTACCTTAACCTTCATCTGTTTGGACCAATTCTAGAAAAATTTTCTAGGACACACTTTGTGACAAAAACCGTGTGTCAAATTTAGAGCAATATCAAGAAGCTAAGATGTTTAAAAGGCTGGGAGCCTCACAAGGAGGTTAACACCTAGTATGGAATACAGAAATCTCTTAGAGGAAATATTGAACAGGGTGAGACTAACTTATGAAAAGTTATTCCATTGTGTAAAACAGTGTTTGCCGTTACTACCACCAAACCAAATAAATTTAGTGGTCCATAATTCCATTTAAAAAAATTAATAGAATAGGAGACACTAGAATAAAAAGTATCAATGCCTTACAAATAATAAGAACAATATTTGATGTCACTATAATAGTTCACAATTGTGGAGGCTTTGGTCATGATGGAAAAAATATTTTTTAACTTACTGAGAGAGTTTCAAACATGCACACTTGGACAGGTATTTTAATGAATGCCCATCATTCATCACCTGTCCTGAACACTCATCAACCCATGGATAAATGTGCCTCTTCCAGACTCTATCTCACCATTTCATATCATTTTGAAGTCATATCACATGTCACATCTGTGTTTTCATTATGTATCCCTAAAATTTAAAGATCTGAAACGTGTTTCTATATGTCATTCATGATCATCATCTACATTTCACCTAGAAGAAGTAATGCCCCTGACACTACAAATGGTGATTTGTCTCAGTATGAGATAGTGGGGAATTTGTGACATCGTTTCTGAATTAGTTTTTGATGGAGAGGCAAAGTAGAATTTTCTGGGATGCTTTAAATGTGGAGCCAACATTTCCTTCATTCTGCAAATAAAAAGAGAGGAGAAAATGATAACTTTCCAGATTTTTCATCCTCCCTAAAATGTGTTACTCTTCAACAATTTTATCTACCTCATTGTAATATCACTAAGATTCTTATTTATAGGAATTATTAGGAATGCTGCCTTGGATTCACTTATGCATTCATTCACTAAAATTACATGTCTATTACTGGCTTGATACCTATGGTGTACACATAATCCCCTCTTTTTGCAAGCACAATTTAGTGAGCAAAGAGTCACAAGTAAACAATCTATATCCCATGTGAAAAGCCACAGTGGAGACTCTGTACGGCAGTAAGATAAAATAGAGGATCTACTCTAGGCAGAGAAAAAGAATATACAGAGAAAGAAATGTAAAAAGGCATGGCATTTTTCATAAAACAATGGAGAGGTTTGTGTGGTTTGGTCTTGGTGTTTATGCATGTGAAAATAAAGAGCAGTAATTGTCAGAAGAGAAGCTTTAGAGCCAAATTATAAGGCATCCTATGTGCCAAGCTAAAGTCTAGACTGCTTCTTGAAAACAGTGAGAAATCTCTGGAGGCTCTTAAGGTTGTAATAACCTTTAATTTTTTTTTTTTGCAAAATTAATCTTAGGAAGTGATCCTACAAATGGGTTGGAAGGAAACCCGGAGTCCAGCTAGAAAGCTATTGCAGTAATCTAAGAAATTTTTAATGGATGATGAATACATTCAGTGGCACTGGGGGATGAAGAGGAAACAAAATTGACAAGTATTTTTGCATATTAGAATAAAATAATTGATAATCAAATATATGATTTTCATTAAAGGGAAAGGATGAGTTTTGATCATTTGAGTTGCTTAGCTTGGAAGGCTGCATAGTCTCCTCACCTGATGTAAGTTACGTAGAAGAAGGGGTAGGTGTGGCGTGTGTTTGTGTGTGTGGCGGGGGAAGTATGCTGAGTCATTTGTAGTTGTTATGTTTCAGATGCATGTGAGACACTTGGTAGGCAGCCGTTAATGGTGTGTATCTGGGGTTCGGGGCAGAAGACTGAGTTGAATGTGCAAGTAATCTGCATTGAAGTGGATAATTGAAGTGGGTAATTACACTAAGACTGTCCAGAAAGAGCTACAAAGAGAAGAGGAAAGAAATTAAGAGAAGAGAGGAAAGAAGAGCAAATAGCAGAGATTTTAGCCTTATTTCTTTTCACGAGTCCACAAAGTAAATGAATCTCCGCTGCTGAAAATATGTTTATTTTACAGTTTATTGTATGTTTTAAATAGTTAATGACAGTTTTCCTAAACACTTTCCTGGGAAATTCTTATTTAAATCCAAGATCCTGACCTTGTATCTTAAATACTTCCTCAACTGCCTTACGCTAAATGTAACAACCAAGGAAAATAGCTTTCTATGTTATCTCTTGAACTTCTCCTTATGCAGATTATTCTTCATGATAGAAACACAGACTTAATGGTGAAGCATTTTCACAAAGGATCTTTCTGTACTGATATGTTTTGCCAAGTAAAGTTATTATATTTCAAAATATGATCAGACATGGACTGAATAACTACAGCAGAAAACAGACCTGCTTAGAACTGGAAACTAGAATCACTTCTAATGAGGCATGGGGACAGTGTAGCTATTCCAACTGGAAAAACGAGAGGAAGGTATTGAATATAACTTCGAATATTGGAGGTGTAACAAGGGACCACAATAGTCCAACACAGAATTCAATGTTTGAAGGTACTAACAAGGAATATGATGAGGCCCCCAAAGGTTGGTATATGAAACACAAAAATCGCTAATTTATCTGCAAGTAGCTGGCATAGAGAGTTATGGCTGGCTAAAGGGGCTACTCCTGACAGCATCTTGGGTTGACTTTGGGACTGATTTAAGCAACTAAGTTTCTCTAAAACTGGAGATCTTTGGTGGGTACATTTATGCTCAATTGCTTCAGTCATGTCCGACTCTTTGCGACCCCATGAACTATAGCCCACCTCTGTCCATGGGATTCTCCAGATAAGAATGTTGGAGTGGGTTGCCATGCCTTCCCCAGGGGATCTTCCTGACCCAAGGATCGAACCTGCATCTTCAGCACTGAAGGCAGATTTTTTACTGCTGAGCCACCAGGGAGCCCTCTTTGGTGGGTATCCAAGCAAAATTCTGGATTGAGAGAACAAAATAGGAAAACAGTGGCTCAGTCTGAGAAATTAGGGTTTAGGGGAGTGAAATTTTAGTGTCTGAGTTCTGTGTTTTCTGCCTTGTGCCTTCTTAGGTTCTGTGATAAAGAAACACCTGACACGCTAGTGTCTGTTCTGTCCCACACTCGGGGCTTAGCTGAGAAGCATGGTTAATGCTTGCATCCGTGCTTCTTACGTTGCATGCTTCTTACGGCCCTCCTGCCTCTCTTTGCCCCCTCTCTTGCCCCACGTGTTTCATCCATGCATGCACACAGCAATGGCCTATTGATTGGCTTTGTCCCTGACTAATCTTCTCACTAATAAATGAAGCCTTGCAGGGCAGCTATAAGAAGGGAAGTTAGAAGTATACCATGGTGGACAATTTACCTTCTGGGATAGGAGATAGGAACATGAGAAGAGGTGCGCAGATGTTAAATTGTTTTTTCAGAAATAGGGATGCGATTTGATAACTACATAAAGTAGAACTAGCTAGTAGGGTCAGTCAGACTGGCCATGAGCATCATGACATTACTCCTCAAAGGGAGGCTTTAGAGCTACTTGAATATCCCTGACCAGGACCAAGATCCATCTTAAAGACTCAAAGGTGGCTGAGCGTGAGCTTGTTAAAGAGACAACGTGGAGCAGGTATGGCTGTGTCTAAACTGCCCTGAGTCAGAGCAGTAACATAACTAGGCAGGACCTGCAGCTATCTACAACAGGCATCGTTGGCAAACATTCTACTTAAACTCATGATTTACATTTGCTCCAGACTTCCTGGCACATACATCAGATTTCTCCTTTTTATGAAGAATTGATTTAGAGCAGAGGTCCTCCAACATTCATGTGCAACTCAATGTCTTGGAGAGCTCATGAAAACATAGATGTCTGATCTAACTCGTAGAGTTTCTGCATTAGTAGGTGTGGAGTGAGACCTAAAATGTGCATTTCTACGTCTCCAGATGATGTTTGTGCTGTTAGCCCAGGGATCGCAACATGAGACCCACTGAATGCTAAGTCTCTTAGTGCTTCCAGGAAATTCTTAAGCCTCAATAATGTCAGAAAGGTTTACACTACCAAAACTTAATGTTGAAATCACAAAAATTAGCTATAGTATATTCTACTCAAATAAAATATTAAAACTTGTTTCTTTAGGACTGATTTGTCTGCTTCACCTCATTGTCATCTCCTGCAAAACTGTCACACACATGCACACACACAAACATATTCACACACTTCCTAGGATCCACGTTTGGTAAATGACATTATGTTAGAGAGAAATCATGCTTCCTCCATTTTTAAGCATAAAGAGTTTTCCAATGAAAAAGTTCCCTCTTCAAATTGTTAGTTGATATCCACCTAAGTGAAATTTGTAGGCTTGCTTGCTCAGCTGTATGAGATATTTTATATCTGTATATATCAGAAAGGGATAAGGATCACATCTCCACCATTTTGCCTTATTGTGACAAATGTGGCTTAGCTTTGTGGTAAAGTATACTATTTTTAATAAAAAATAATTGGAATTATGTAATCCATATCATTTATTGATCATAAAAATATATATTTTTTGCCATTTGAGAAAGGGAAATTTTCATTGTCCATTTTACTATATTCAGTAATAAGAGAGATCATTTGCTGTTGCTTTGGAGTTCTGTGACTGTGATCATTTTCATCCAGCTACCTTACAGAAAGAAAGGTTAAATAGCCTGGAGATATGTAATTATACAATACAGTTTTTATATATAATTTATGTATGTAATTATACAATGTAGCTATATATAATGTGATTTATATATATATTGCATTATAAAACATTATAAGACTTAACACATTAGGACTACATTTTTAAATGGACCATTAGTTTATATATTCTATTCAAGTTAAATTTAAATACTAATGAATTATAAGATTGAATACATGTTACTATTTAGAGTTAGATAAAAAACTAAAATAAAAATAGAAAAGCCATCAGAATTGGTGACCCTCTGCTTTACTAAGTATAGAGACACAACACTGAAGACTGATGAGACTGGCAGAAGTTCTCCTTATATAACGCATCCTGAATGGAGAAATAGAAAGTCCAGTTGATTTAAACCTTATCAACATTAACCATCCATTCAAAAATATCTGCCCCAGAGATCAAGAGATCTGTGACAGAGACAGCTTCACAATAGATCAACACTAACTATAATAGTATTAATAGCTAGCATTTACCAAGTGCTTATATGGACAGAAATTTTAAATGCATTATTTCAACTGATTCTTCTACCATCATCTCTCCTTACCCAATGTGGGAACTGCAGTTTACAGGACTTTCTTGATAACCTAAAGGACAAGAAGCTAGTAAATATTAGAATCAGAATTTGAAACAATTAGTTTTCAAAGTCTATAAAATGGGAAAAATATTATGTTTTAGAACTGACTCGTCTGTCATTAGATGAACTGATTATAGTTTAAAACTCATTGTATGACCAGTAATGTCTTAACCACAAAGTCTGTTCAAGCCAGATTTAGTATCATAAGTTAGAATAGAGAATCATATTTACCTATCTGCTTCAGCAAAATTAATTCAAGGCACTAATAATTATAAAACATTGTGGTTTCTAGAATAATGTTCTGCCTGTACTGTGTTTAACAAGTACTGGAGTCAGAGAAGAAAGAGATGAACAGGCTCAGATGCTGTGATTGGACCTAGAAAGGAGATAATACTAAGAATTCTGCTCGGATTGTGCACTCTCTCCAATGCTCCTAATATGGCATCTTGTACCTTCCTTGCCTTGGGAATTGCAAGTCTGTTTCAGGTCTACTCTTCTTCTCTCTAAAGTAGCTCTTATCCTTATCTGTCCCCTCATAAAAAAATAGATTCTTCTCAACATTTCATACGTATCTAATCTTTATCTTTGCAAACGATGAAAGCAAACCAGATATTGAAAGTGGATGGGTTTTTATTAGTTTTAATGCATGAAACCATGTAGCACATAAAGTCTCTCTGTGCCTGTCAAACAAAAGCACTCATCTTTCCTTACAATGTACGTTTCCACAAGTACATGGTTTATTCCATTTGAGTCAATGATTTTCCATTAATCCCCTATAGCAGGAAATGCAAATACCTTTTTAAAATTCTGTACCTGACTTCAAAGAGTTTACAATATATGGAGCAAGGAGAATGACTGAAGTAAATAAAGAGTGATAATAAAAACCCAAAAGCACAACGAGGCATGCAGAAAAGTGTTTTAAGAGGACTCAGAGGAGGAGGGAAGTGCAACACATCAAAGATTCACATGCTTTACTTATTATTTAAAAATAGCTTAATTTTGAAACAAGTTTTGTCAAGAAACTGATATAAAGACAATAAAAGCAAACATAGACTAAGAATATACATTTATTTTATTTTTTCTTATTTAAAAAAACTAGTTTCTTAAAGCAATCTTAAGTTTATAACAAAATGAAAACTTAGATTTCTCACATGCCCTCTGCCCCTACATGTGCATAGCCTCCCCTATTATCAGCATCACTCCTCAGAATGGTACTTTTCTTTCCAAGATGAATGTGCATTGACACATCACAATCACCAAAAGTTCGCGGTTCACATGATAGGTCACTCTTGTTGTTGCACATTCTATAGGATTCGATAGAAGAATAATGATACGTGTTAATCGTATTGTTTCATGGATCACAGCCTTGTCGTGGTGAAGGGGCTTGTGTAACTCAATGAAGATATAAGTCATGCTATGCAGGGCCCCTCAAGATGGATAGGTCATAATGAAGAGTTCTGACAAAACATGGTCCACTGGAGGAGGAAATTGCAGACTATTCCAGTATTCTGGCCTAGAGAACCCCATGGACAGTATGAAAGTGCCAAAAGATATGACACAGGAAGATAAGCATTGAAGGTATCCAATAAACTACTGGGGAAGACCAGAGGGCGATTATTAATAGCTCCTGAAAGAATGAAGCAACTGGGCCAAAGCAGGAATGATGCCAGTTGTTGATGCATCCGGTGGCGAAAGTTCGTGGCTCAGATCATAAACTCCTTATTGCAAAATTCAGTCTTAAATGAAAGTAGGGAAAACCATAACCATTCAGGTACGACAAAAATCAAATCCCTTATGAAGGTGATGAATAGATTCAAGGGATAATCCGGTAGACAGAGTACCTGAAGAACTGTGGAGGTTCATAACAATATAAGGAGGCAGTGACCAAAACCATCCCCAAGAAAAAGAAATGCAAGAAAGCAAAGTAGTTGTCTTAGGAGCCTTTACAAATAGCTGAGGAAAGAAGAGAAGCAAAAAGCAAGGGACAGAGGGAAAGATATACCCACTGAATGCAGAGTTTCAGAGAACAGCAAGGAGAGATAAGAAGGACTTCTTAAAAGAGCAATGCAAAGAATCGAGGAAAGCAACAGAATAGGAAAGACTAGATATCTCTTCAAGAAAATTAAAAATATCAAGTAAACATTTCATGCAAAGGACAGAAATGGTAAGGACCTAATAGAAGAAGAGATTAAGAAGAGGTGGCAAGAATACACAGAAGAACTTTAAGAAAAAGGTTTTAATGACCCAGATAACCACAATGATATGGTCACTCACCTAGAGTAGGACATCCTGGAGTATGAAGTCAAGTTGGCCTTAGGAAGCCTTACTATGAACAATGCTAGTAGAGGTGATGGAATCCCACCTGAACTCTTTCAGTCAGTTCAGTTCAGTCACTCAGTCGTGTCCAACTCTCTGCAACCCCACGAACCACAGCATGCCAGGCCTCCCTGTCCATCACCAACTCCCGAAGTTTACTCAAATTCATGTCTGTTGGGTCGGTGATGCCATCCAACCATCTCATCCTCTATCGTACCCTTCTCCTCCTGCCTTCAATCTTTCCCAGCATCAGGATCTTTTCAAATGAGTCAGTTCTTTGCATGAGGTGGCCAAAGTATTGGAGCTTTAGCTTAAGCATCAGTCCATCTAATGAATATTCAGGACTGATTTCCTTTAAGATGGACTGGTTGGATCTCCTTGCTGTCCAAGGGACTCCCAAGAATTTTCTCCAACACCGAAGTTCAAAAGCATCAATTCTTAGGCGCTGTCTAGGATGGTCATAACTTTTCTTCCAAGGAGCAAGAGTCTTTTAATTTCATGCCTGCAATCACCATCTGCAGTGATTTTGGAGCACCCCAAAATAAAGTCTGTCACTGTTTCCATTGTTTCCCCACCTATTTCCCATGAAGTGATGGGACCAGATGCCATGATCTTAGTTTTCTGAAAGTTGAGCTTTAAGCCAACTTTTTCACTCTCCTCTTTAAATTTCACTGAGACGCTCTTTAGTTCTTCTTCGCTTTCTGCCATAAGGGTGGTGTCATGTGCATATCTAAGGTTATTGATATTTCTCCTGGCAATCTTTATTCCAGCTTGTGCTTCATCCAGTCCAGCACTTCTCATGATGTACTCTGCATATAAGTTAAATAAGCAGGGTGACAATATACAGCCTTGATGTATTCCTTTCCTGATTTGGAACTAGTCTGTTGTTCCATGTCCAGTTCTAACTGTTGCTTCCTAACCTGCATACAGGTTTCTCAGGAGGCAGGTCAGGTAGTCTGGTATTCCCATCTCTTGAAGAATGTTCCACAGTGTGTTGTGATCCACAAAATCAAAGGCTTTTGGCATAGTCAATAAAGCAAAAGTAGATGTTTTTCTGGAACTCTTGCTTTTTCAATGATCCAACAGATGTTGGCAATTTGATCTCTGGTTCCTCTGCCTTTTCTAAAACCAGCTTGAACATCTGGAAGTTCACAGATCAAGTACTGTTGAAGTCTGGCTTGCAGAATTTTGAGCACTACTTTGCTAACATGTGAAATGAGTGCAATTGTATGGTAGTTTGAGCATTCTTTGGCATTGCCTTTCTTTGGGATTGGGATGAAAACTGACCTTTTCCTGTCTTTTGGCCACTGCTGAGTTTTCCAAATTTGCCGGCATGTAGAGCACAGCACTTTCACAGGATCATCTTTTAGGATTTGAAATAGCTCAATTGGAATTCCACTACCTCCACTAGCTTTGTTCATTGTGATGCTTTGTAAGGCCCACTTGACTTTGCATTCCAGAATGTTTGGCTCTAGGTGAGTGATCACACCATCGTGGTTATCTGGGTCGTGAAGATCTTTTTTGTATAGTTCTTTTGTGTATTTTTGCCACCTCTTCTTAATATTTTCTGCTTCTGTTAGGTCCAAACAATTTCTTTTCTTTATTGTGCTCATCTTTTATGAAGTGTTCCCTTGGTATCTCTAATTTTCTTGAAGAGATCTCTAGCCTTTCCCATTCTATTGTTTTCCTCTATTTCTTTGTATTGATCACTGAGGAAGGCTTTCTTATCTCTCCATGCTATTCTCTGAAACTCTGCATTCAAATGGGTATATCTTTCCTTTTCTCCTTTGCCTTTAGCTTCTCTTCTTTTCTCAGCTATTTGTAAGGCCTCCTCAGGCAGCCATTTTGCTTTTTTGCATATCTTTTTCTTGGGGATGGTCTTGATCCCTGTCTCCTGTACAATGTTATGAGCCTCCGTCCATAGTTCATCAGGCACTCTGTCTACCAGATCTAGTCCCTTAAATCTATTCCTCATTTTCACTGTATAATCATAAGGGATTTGGTTTAGGTCATACCTGAATGGTCTAGTGGTTTTCCTCACTTTCTTCAATTTCAGTCTGAATTTGGCAATAAGGAGTTCATGATCTTTGCCACAGTCTGGTCCTGGTCTTTTTTTTGCTGACTGTATAGAGCTTCTCCATCTTTGGTTGCAAAGAATATAGTCATCTGTTTCAGTATTGACCATCTGGTGATGTCCATGTGTAGATTCTTCTCTTGTGTTGTTGGAAGAGGGTGTTTTCTATGATCAGTGAATTCTCTTGGCAAAACTCTGTTAGCCTTTGCCCTACTTCATTCTGTACTCCAAGGCCAGATTTGCCAGTTACTCCAGGTATCTCTTGACTTCCTCCTTTTGCATTCCAGTCCCCTATAATGAAAAGGACATCTTTTTCGAGTGTTAGTTCTAGGAGATCTTGTAGGTCTTCATAGAACTGTTCAACTTCAGCTTCTTCAGCATTACTGGTCGGGGCATAGACTTGGATTACCGTGATATTGAATGGTTTGCCTTGGAAACGAACAAAGATCATTCTGTCGTTTTTGAGATTGCATCCAAGTACTGCATTTCGGACTCTATTGTTGACTATGATGGCTACTCCATTTCTTCTAAGGGATTTCTGCCCACAGTGGTAGATATAAGGGTCATCTGAGTTAAATTCCCCCTTTCCAATCCATTTTAGTTTGCTGATTCCTAAAATGCTGATGTTCACTCTTGCCATCTCCTGTTTGATCACTTCCAATTTACCTTGATTCACGGATCTAACATTCCAGGTTCCTATGCAATATTTTTCTTTACAGCATTGGACTTTACTTCCATTACCAGTCACACCAACAGCTGGGTGTTTTTTTTTGTTTTTTTTTTGTGTGTGTGTGAAGACCACACTGTTTATCCACCCATCCTTCGATGGACACTGAGAGGGTAGATTTCATGTTAAGTGCTCTTAATAAAGTAAAAAAAATCAAAGGGGTCCTGTCCTTAGCCTCTCACTTCAGTTTGAGAAAGGCCCACCTAAAGGCCAGGAAGCCAGTCAAAGACTGGGCTCCTCTCCTTCATGCTGTGTGCTCCGCCCTCCTATGCATCTCTCTCCTTTCTGCGTAGCCACATCCCGCGCTCCTTCACAGAGCGCACTACGCCTCACCTCCTCCTGGAAGCCTCCTTGGCTGTCCTCACTCTTTTTTTTTTTTTTTTTTATAAATTTATTTATTGTAGTTGGGGGCTAATTACTTTACAATATTGTAATAGTTTTTGCCATACATTGACATGAATCAGCCATGGGTCCACATGTGTTCCCCCTCCCGGACCCCCCACCCACCTCCCTCCCCATCCCATCCCTCCGGGCCATCCCACCACCCCGGCCCCGAGCCCCTGTCTCATGCATCGAACATGGAATGGTGTTCTGCCCCACACATGACAATATACATGTTTCAATGCTATTCTCCCAGAACGTCCCACCCTCACCTTCTCCCTCAGAGTCCATAAAATTGTTCCATGCATCTGTGTCTCTTATTCTGTCTCATATATAGGGTTATCGTTACCTTCTGAAGGCTGGGTGTTGTTTTTACTGTGGTTCCATCTCTTCATTCTTTCTGGCGTTATTTCTCCACTGTTCTCAAGTAGAATATTGGGCAACTACCGACCTGGGGAGTTCATCTTTCAGTGTCCAATTTTTTTGCCTTTTCATACCGGAGAAGGGAATGGCAAACTACTTCAGTATTCTTGCCCCTTGAACAATATGAAAATACATACAGTTGGGTCATGTTTTTCGATTCACTCTGACAATCTCCATCTTTTAACTGATTCAGTTAAGTCATTTATATTCAAAGTGGTTATTGATACAGTTGGTTTTAATTTAGCATTTTATATTACTACTTTTTCTCTCATTTATTAGCATATCATTATACTTTTTTTCTTTCTTTCTTTTTTTTTCGTGTGGTTGCCCTAGAGTTTACAAAATGCATTTATAACTAATTAGTTCAAATCAACTTTCATATAGCACTGTATCACTTCACATGTGTGTGAATACCTTCTAATAACAAAATAATTCTAATTCCTTCCTCTTGTCCTTTGTACCATTGCTTTCTTTCACTTCAAATAAATATAGACATATGCATGTAAATATGTGATTAATACATTATTGCTAATACTATTTTGAACAAACAGTTTTCTTTCAGATCAATTAAGAATAAGAGAAATAAATGCTTTTATTATACTTTTGCTTATTCCTTCTTTGATACTCTTCCTTTTTAATGTAGACTGAAGTTTCTGACTTCCTATTTTTCTTCTCTCTGAAGAGCTTCTTTCAACGTTTGCAAGGTAAGAGCAGGTCTAGTGGCAACAAATTCACTCAGGTTTTTTGTTTGTTTGTTTGTTTGAGAATGTCTTTACTTCTCTTCACTTTTGAAGGGTAATTTCACAGGGAACAAAATTCTAGGTTCGCCAGGTTTTTCCTCTTGTCGACTGAAAAATTAGTCACAACCTGAAAGTAGTTATTTTCTTTGGTGGAAATGTTAAGGACTCTGAACCCTGGGAGATAGCATCTCACTAACTCTGAGAAAAATGTTTAAAGGAGGTGGAAGGGGAAGTAAGGCTATAAACAAGTTTTCAACAAAGGAAGCAGGCAGTCTGAACATCAAAGATTATTGTGAGGTAAGGAAAAATCAAAGATCAAGTCAAGGAATTTAGTGTTCTATCTATGGAAAGTTGCAAGCCTCTAGGTTCACTGAATTCATGCTTTTCATATGCACCTCAGCTGTCTGGGGCCAAATCTTGTTTCCTTGTTCACCTTAAGGAGTGGCAGATATAGCAAATGGTTACTTCTTGTATTCAGTCATCACTCCCCAAATCCTCAAACTCCTCAGCAATCACTATGGAGGGTGTGGCATCTGCTGGATTGAAGTTTTGGGAGCCCTCATTCACATTTGGAGGACAGAAATCACTTACGGCTCTGACACTTCTTGCCAACCAATATGGCGGGAAATATTTCATTTCACACTCTGAACACTCTATTTCAGTCCAACCTCTTCTTACTCTTATAATTTCTGAGGAAAAACGGGATATAATGTTTATCTTTATTCCTCTGTAGATAATTTTTTTCCCTAGCTTTTTATCAGGAATTTTTCCTTAACTTTAATTTTCCGTTGTTTGAAAATAATATGCTGAGGTGTTGTTTTATTGCCATTTCCCCTGATTGATGTTTTTCTGAGCTTCCTGGAGCTATGGTTGTGTTTCTGACATTAATTTTGGCAAATTTCTAGCACTTGATGTTTCAAATATTTCTTTTGTTCTTTCCTCTCCTTATTCTCCTTCTGATGTTCTCATTATTCATATGTTATACCTTTTGTGACTTCCCTGGTGGCTCAGATGGTAAAGAATCTGCCCGCGATGAGGGAGACCCACGTTCGATTATTGGGTCAGGAAGATCCCCTAGAGAAGAAAATGGCAACCCACTCCAGTATTCTTGCCTGAAGAATTCCATGAACAAGTATCTTTTGTAGCTGTCTCACAGTCTTTGGATATTTTGTCTTTCTTAATAGACATTAGTTTCTCTCCTTTTCACCTTTCTAGGATTCTATTGATAGGTCCTCCATTTAAGAAACACCTTCCTCAGCTGCATCGAGTTTGCTAATAAGCCCATTGGAGACATTCTTTACTTGTCTTACAGTGTTTTTTATCTCTAGCATTTCTTTTCGGTTCTTTTTTAGGATTTCCATCTCCCTATTTCCATTGCCCATCTGTTATTGCGTGCTGTGCACTTTGTCCATTAGAGCCCTGAGCATATTAATCACTATTATTTTAAATGCTCAGTCTGATAGGTCCAGCATCCCTGCCATGTCTGGTAATGATGCTTGCTCAGTTTTTTCAGACTGTGTGTTTTGCCTTTTGTATGACTTGCAATTTTTTTTTTCTTGATAGAGGACATAATGTACTGGGTAAAAGGAACTGCTATAAACAGGCTTCTAGTAACATGCCGTTAAGGTGCGTTCTATAGTCCTGTTATCAGATCTGAGTGCTTTAGCTAGCCTGTGCCTCTGGACTGTAAACTTCACAAATGCTTTTCAGTTTTTTTCCCTCTAATGTGAGACAAGATGGCTAGAGTGGGCTGGATTTGGGTAAATCCCTTACCCAAGCTTTTTGAAAGTGAAAAGAAAGTGAAAGTGTCAGTCGCTCAGTCGTGTCTGACTCTTTGAGACCTCATGAACTGTAGTCCACCAGGCTCCTCTGTCCATGGAATCTCCGGAGAGGAATGCTGGAGTGGGTAGCCATTCCCTTCTCCAGGGAATCTTCCCGACCCAGGCGTTGAACTCAGGTCTCCTGCATTGCAGAATTCTTTATCATCTGAGCCACCAGGGAAGCCCACCCAAGTTTTTTTAGACTCTGATGATTCCCCAGGAGGTTAGACTCTGGTAACCTCGTTTACCCTCAGGGCAGCCTTGTTAAGAGAAACGAGTGGGCAGCCTTGTTAAGAGAAACGAGTGCTCCGGAGTATTTCAAAATGGCTCCTTTTCCATTCTCCCTGTGGGAATCTGGCTGGGTTCCTCTAGGCAAATCTCCCATTGTTGTCGAGTCCCCTGGTGCTGGGTCCCCCTGGAGCTTTTAACTCTCATGGGTGTCCACACTGAGACTCCAGCAAGTCTTTAACTCCAGCACAGGTTTTCCTACCTGAGCCTTGGTTTCCATGGTGATTTCTACTTCTGCGTCTCTGCTCCAAGAAGGTATGGCTCCTGTGTTTACCTGTGTGTGTCTTGAACTTCAGGGGCAGTGATTTCTCCAATGTCTTCCCTGGCTTACAGATTCAAGAGAGTTTTTAGTTTTCCTTTTTTTTTTTCTTCTCATTTTGTTATTTATTTTTTAAAGTTTTCTTGTAGTGTAGCTGATTTACAATGTCGCTTTAGTGTTGGGTGAACAGCAAAGTGACTCAGTGTTATGTATATGTATATATACACACACACACACACACACACACAGGGCATTACAGAGTATTGAGTAGAGTTCTCTGTACTATAAAGTAGGTCCTTATTAGTGATCTATTTTATATATAGTAGTGTGCACATGTCAATCCCAATCTCTCAATTTATTCCCTTCCATCATCAATCTATAAAGATTTTTACCTTTTTTAGGGTGGAGTGGCAACTCCTAAGTTGCTCACAAATGAAACTGAAAATAGGACACACAGCTTTAATTTTTAGAAAGTTACTTTACACTTTATAAGTTTCTAATACATATGTCTTTTCTTCTCATCTAGGAAGAAAGAAAAAAAAAAGCCTTGTCTTTCTTAAGTGGGGACCACTTAAGGTAGACACTAGCCTATTAAAAGCAGTGCTCTTCTGAGACCAGCCATTTACCTTCACAGCCAAGTCACAAAAATCGATATCCTAACAGCCAACATAATAATTGCAGAATGAAGCCTTCCAGGATAGGCAGCCATGGCACAAATGCAGATTAAATGTTTCAGTCCAAAGATCCTAATACCATGGACAATGATCATGAGATACTGATTATGAATGTGTTAATTCATAAGTCACAATTCTAATGATCAGTTTGCCACTGTGCCCCAGTCTATGGAGAGATACAATTTATGCCTTCCTGCAAAGACCTAAAAACAGCATCCCTTAATCTATCATGCCTTTCCTTGTATACTGTAACATATACAAAATAGCATCCTTGAAAATTAGCATTATGTGCCACTGTGGTGAAAACAAAAAACAATAACAGACTGTACACTTGTTTTAAATCATGTTGTCAAGTTGCAAATAAAATAAAATTATAAATATATTTCAGTTGATCTTAAAATGAATATTGGAAATTAAAATTCTGCTCTGAGATAATGATTATGATGATGTAATTTTTTTCATTTATTTAATGGATTGAATCTTTTGCCACTGTTTCTGCCTTCTGAAGCCAGGAAGGGAGTATTTTTTCTCTTTACTGGCAATTAAGTGAATGTATAATTTTGAATAATCATTTATAATTATTTCTTGGGCATGCTCCCAAACCTTTCATCCAATTCCAAAAACCTAGCATATGTGCTGTGCTTTTGAAGTTAGGTTAGAAGTAGAAGTGTTTATAATACGGAGATTGGCAATCATTCCACTTGAAGTAGGACCAGGACTTGCAGTGTGCTATGCAGATGTCAGCAAAGCAAAATACTCCTCTTATAAATTCAGCAGCATACCGTTTTACAGAAGTGGTAGCAGTCATCCTCTGCCAAACCTGTCTGCAATGGTCGAGATAGAAAATATGACCATAGAGTCATTAAAATGTAATTTCCTTTCTGTGTGTGAGATTCACTAATTTCCATAACAATGAAAACTATAACAACAGAATTATTAAGATATGATCTCTTGGATTAATCAGATCCAGATTTTCTCTTAGTTTCACTACTTGCTTTTAGGGTAATTGAAGTAAGTTATTGAATGCTCTGATCTTTAGCTTCATTACCTATAAATGGGGGTCAGCAAAGTTTCTCTATGTAGGGTCAGAGAGTAACTGTTTTAGGCTTTGCTGGCCATAGGGTCTCTGTCACACAACTACCCAACTCTGACTTGTAGAGCAAACTCCGTCATAGACAGAATGCAAAGAAGTGGATGTCGCTGTGTTCCAAAGAAACTTTATTTCCAGGTATGCAATTTGAATTTCATATAACTTTCACATGTCACAAACTATTATTCTTCCTTTTATTATGTTTTAACCACTTAAACATTTAAAATTCATTCTTAGTTCATGGGCCACACAAAAACAGATGGCAGTCAGACTCATGGGCCATAGTTTGCCAAATCCTGATCTATAAAATGGGAATCATTTTACTAGTTACCGTGTGGAGTTATGATGAAGAATAAGAGAGACAGTAAAGTTCTTAGCTCCATTTTACCCTTTACAATTTTTATTCAAGTAACTGTGGTTTGTAGAGAGCAGTCATCCTGGGAGTTAATGTATATTTTCAACTCTGTTGTTACTCAGAAGGATTTTGTGTACCACTTTGGGAAGTGGCTTAAGAGACTGTGTTAGACCCTCCTACTTTCTGAGAACCCTGGCAGCAGGAGACAGCAGGAAGGACAGCAGAGATGCACCAGAGGAAATCAGAAGGCTTAGCTGGGTAGCCAGCCCCTTAGCCCTGCAGGGCTTGGCTAATCCCGGGTTTCAGACAGGCTAGCAACAATGCTGAGGAAATCTAATTTGGTGGGTTGAACAAGGTAGCAGGGATCACACACATCAAGAAGTGTCCAAGTCAGTGAGTCATTAATACAAAATTTCCTCATTTTGAATACATTCAGAATTACTCCATTGAGCAGAGATTTACAGCAAGGATGCAAATCCAATGGGGGAATCTATGTGCTAAACTCAAAAATGAAGCATTAAACAAAGAAGACAGATTGTTGTTGGCTGTGACAATACATATTTGAGTTTCCATTGCTGAACAAGGGACCCTGCCTGTCAAGTTTACAGCAGTAAAAATGATTCCACTGGTGGATAATATTGGTCCTGATAGCTCAAGGTAGAGAATATTGGTACTGATTGGTTCAGGGAGATTTTAGGATTTAACGTTAAAAATGTCCAGGCCAACCAGTGTACTGTCATTTGCTCATATAATATTTCATTAAATCTCTTAATAGTTCATAATATGTACTCCCATTTTATAGAAAGTAAGTGGTAGCGTCAGATATGATCTATCTGAATCCAAATCCCATTCTCTGTTATAGCATCAAGGAGAGATTTTTTTTTCTTAAAGTGCATGTGTGAGTGAGTGATAGTCACTCAATCATGTCTGACTCCCTGCGACCCCATGGACAATGCCTGCCAGGCTCCTCCATCCATGGAATTCTCCAGGCAAGAATACTGGGGTGGGTTGCCATTTCCTTCTCCAGTTTCTCTTAAATGTCCCTGTTAACTCTCCTAAAGATTCGATAAGTTATCAAAAAGTTAGCTAGCAGAACTGAGCTGGTTCAGTGGAAGAACCCAAAGTTTCCAGGATGAAGGCAGTGCTTATTCAGACTCACCTGGACTTCCTTGTTTTCTAACATGCCATTCCCTGATGTCTGGGAAACTTCCATTATTGCAAATACTGTGGGGTGTTTGTGCCAACTCCTACTTCTCTATAAATATGTAAAATATTACAGGCAGTGGTGTCTATATCAGGAAGCTAATGAATCATGGGGCCCTCTCCACAGTGGGTGTGGAGAGTTGCTGGCAGCATGGTATGTTGCCCAGCATGGGTTACACCTTCTGTCCCATGATGGCTTCCCCGGGCATTGGATAGGTCAATAGACTGGCAGCTTTACCTCCAAAAATTAGACATCTATAAGGTAGATCTCATCATGCATCTGGACCCCATCTTTGACTTAAAGAAGAAGGAATCGATTTAGAGATGTTCCCTGCTCAGAAGTTACCAAGACCAAGATTCAAGACTACATCATGCCCTATAAACCAAAGGCCTGGCAAGGGATGGCATGGCAAGGAATGAGGGCACACAGAGGAGGTGGCCAAGCTGGACCAGGAGCTGATGTGAGTGGTCCTCTGATGACTTGCCTCACACAAGAAGCACTCTGGAAATAGACGTGGCATTCAGTTCAGTTCAGTTGCTCAGTCGTATTCAACTCTTTGCGACCCCATGAATAGCAGCACGCCAGGCCTCCCTGTCCATCACCAACTCCCGGAGTTTACTCAGACCCATGTCCATCGAGTCAGTGATGCCATCCAACCATCTCATCCTCTGTCATCCCCTTCTCCTCCTGCCCCCAATCCTTCCCAGCATTAGGATCTTTTCCGATGAGTCAACTCTTCGCATCAGGTGGCCAAAGTATTAGAGTTTCAGTTTCAACATCAGTCCTGCCAATGAACACCCAGGACTGATGTCCTTTAGGATGGACTGGTTGAATCTTCTTGCAGTCCAGGGGGCTCTCAAGAGTCTTCTCCAACACCACAGTTCAAAAGCATCAATTCTTCGGCACTCAGCTTTCTTCACCGTCCAACTCTCACACCCATACATGACCACTGCAAAAACCATAGCCTTGACTAAACTGACCTTTGATGACAAAGTAATGTCTCTGCTGTTTAATATGCTATCTAGGTTGGTCATAACTTTCCTTCCAAGGAGTAAGTGTCTTTTAATTTCATGGCTGCAGTCACCATCTGCAGTGATTTTGGAGCCCCAAAAAATAAAGTCTGACACTGTTTCCACTGTTTCCCCATCTGTTTCCCATGACATGAGGGGAACACATGCCATGATCTTAGTTTTCTGAATGTTGAACTTTAAGCCAACTTTTTTCACTCTCCTCTTTCATTTTCATCAAGAGACTCTTTAGTTCCTCTTCACTTTCTGCCATAAGGGTGGTGTCATCTGCATATCTGAGGTTATTGATATTTCTCCCGGCAATCTTGATTCCAGCTTGTGCTTCCTCCAGCCCAGCGTTTCTCATGATGTACTCTGCATAGAAGTTAAATAAGCAGGGTGACAATATACAGCCTTGACGTACTCCTTTTCCTATTTGGAACCAGTCTGTTGTTCCATGTCCAGTTCTAACTGTTGCTTCCTGACCTGCATACAGGTTTCTCAAGAGATGTGGCATTATCAATAAAGAAATGGAACATAGAAATACACTTTGAAATCAATGGTTTTCAAAACCACACCCGACTTTCCATAGACCATGCCAGAGGAGCAATTGAATATCATCTTTCTATTCTCTTTTTAGAAAAGATATTATAATTTTCACAGGAAGAGGCAGTCAAAGAATATGCACTAAAATGAACATGAAATAAAATATTAGACAGCTGTATCAGGTTGTTAATTAATAATACTGATGTGTTATTTTTCTACATTTTGTGATAATTGGTGGCTTAACTTTTTGAAAAAACTTTGTTGAGATTTCTTCTGTAATTTATAATAAATATGTACTTTTATCCCTTATTTTTATTCATACTTATGTAAGGTTTTCCTTAAGTTAGGGGTCCCAAAATTGAATATGCTTCAAGTACCACGAAACCTGAATCAGCCAAGGGTGAGGTTCTTCTTTTGGCATGCAGTGGTGCCCAGTCCAAGACTGCTTCTCTGATGCATAGACATTGTATCTACTTATTACAAATTGTTTAGTCATTTCACCATAACTGTTTTTCTCACACTGTGCATTGCTGATGGTCTGTTTGTGTCCAGTGCTCATGTATTCCTTGTCTTAGTCACAAATGACTCGGAAATGGGCAGTGTTGAGTTTGCATATGGGAAGCATTTTATCAACTGTAGTCAAGAGCAAGTTATGTGATCTCTCAATATCTCCTTTTAAAGAATCTAATAATGTGAGTTGTTGTTGTTGTTCAGTTGCCCAGTCATGTCTGATTCTTTGTGACCCCATGGACTGCAGCACGCCAGGCCTCCCTGTCCCTTACCATCTTCTGAAGTTTGCCCAAGTTCATATCCGTTGCATTAGTGACGGCATCCAGCCATCTTTTCCTCTGACACCCTCTTCTCCTTCTGCCTTCAATCTTTGCCAGCATCAGGGACTTTTCCAATGAGTCGGCTGTCACATCAGATGAGCACATAAGTTGTATTGAGCATTAAATAAAATTGTGTTGGAGTAGTTCCTGGCTTACAGGAGAATATCAATGTTATCTAATGTAGTGTTTATCAACATTATTTTTATTGTACAGACCTATCAAAGGCAAGCAGAGACATTACTTTGCCAACAAAGGTCCATCTAGTCAAGGCTATGGTTTTTCCAGTGGTCATGTATGGATGTGAGAGTTGGACTATAAAGAAAGCTGAGCACTGAAGAATTGATGCTTTTGAACTGTGGTGTTGGAGAAGACTCTTGAGAATCCCTTGGACTGCAAGGAGATCCAACCAGTCCATCCTAAAGAAGATCAGTCCCGGGTGTTCATTGGAAGGACTGATGTTGAAGCTGAAACTCTAATACTTTGGCCACTTCATGTGAAGAGTTGACTCATTGGAAAAGACCCTAATGCTGGGAAGGATTGGGGGCAGGAGGAGAAGGAGACGACAGAGGATGAGATGGTTGGATGGCATCACCGACTCGATGGACATCAGTTTGGGTAAACTCCGGGAGTTGGTGATGGACAGGGAGGCCTGGCGCGCTGTGATTCATGAGGTCGCAAAGAGTTGGACACGACTGAGCGACTGAACTGAATTGAACTGAACTGATGAAAGGCAGAGACTAGTTTGGAGTCTATTCTTTGGAAATTTATGTTGTCAACAAAATCTTCCTATTGAGGGTAACAGACAAAAACAATAAGACATCAAAAATTAGTTGGAGCTGTGTTTGATGGAAATGAAGTGTGTTCACTGAGTGAAGTGTGGCAGTGAAGTGGTTCATCCACTGGTTCTGAAGGCGACTCAGTCCTTTATTAGAGAGAGTACTAAACACACAGGATTCAAATGCAACTTCATGGTATGTTTATCTTTCCATGGCAGCTACTTTGTCAGCATTCCCACAAACACAATGCAGTAAGTCGCCTGCATACAAATCTTCAAGTTGTGAACTTTTAAAGATGTGAACATGCCTTCTCATGTTCATACATGTAAGTTAGTTCACATGTGTGGGATCCATTCTCACATGTGTGCACCCTCTCTCAACAAGTGGTTGTGCTTTTGTGAACTTTACTGTGCAGTACTGCATCTAGTGCAGTAGTACGGTATCTAGTAGCCCAGGATGTCCAGAAGTAAGTGTGAAAACAGTGATGATGTAGCTGGTACTACTGTACTTTTCAAGGTACTGTACTGTGAGACTAAAAATGTTCTCTTCTACTGAGTCCAAATGTCTGTTCTCTGTGTCTGTGTCTCCTTTGCTGCCCTGCACATAGGATCATAGGAGAAGGTGGGGTGATTTGAGAGAATAGCCTTGACGCACATACATTACTGTAGGTAAAATAGACAGCCGGTGGGGGCTTGATGTATAACAAAGCCAGTGCTCTGTGATAAGCTGGAGGGATGGGGTGGGGAGGGAGGTGGGAGGGGAGTCCAGGAGGGAGGGGACACATGTATGCCTGTGGCTGGTTGGTGTTGATGTATGGCAAAAACCGTCACAGTATTGTAAAGTGATTATCCTCCAATTAAAATAGATAAATAAAAATAAAATTTAATTTTTTTTTTAACGTTCTAAACCTATTGCAGTGCAGTGCTACATAGCCTATGGTGTTAGCTGGGTACCTGGGATAACTTTGTTGGACTTGTATGCAAATTGGACAGACAAACATGCTGTTGGACAGAACTTGTTCAAAACAGTAGGGGACCTGTATGAACCTCATCCTGTCTAAAACTAAATCAGACTCAACCCGTAGACATCTGCTTAGTTCTTTTCTGCTCCGTTGATTAGAAGTCAGGAGGAGTTGGGTTCATTCTGCCAGACACACCTTAGTCATAAGACAACACAATAAAACCTACAGCCTGACCAGCATCTTGTAAGAATAAATGCAAGTAAATTTGAGTTCCTGGAAAGAAAACTATTTTTAAAATTCAAGAAATCCTTATATCTAATTTTCTTCCTGATGCTTTGTTAAAAGAGAGATTGAAATATAAAAGAACAAAGAAGATCGGCCCTTTCATTATATACAGAAGTAACATTCAATTTTATTTTGTTTAAAATTATATGTCCGAATTTGTACTTAATGATTTAAAAACCCACATTCTTTTTGAGTAGTTGAATAAAACTCTTATATTTGCATTTGTACAAAATAAGCAAATATCTCAGAATTATTGATAATATGAATATCATTTGTTTGAATGAGTTTTTCTGTAGTGTGTAGTTAGTTAGTAATGTATTTCAGTCGATTGAATTAACATCCATTTTATCTGATAAGTTTCGTATGTTATAGTGGATATGATTTGCCATCAATTTTTCTTGCAATAAAAATATAAAAAGACAATTTTCATATTTTAATGTCATAGATGAATGCATGCATACAACAAACAAATAAAACACAAGAAAGCCAAATCAGCATCCCACTGTTGAAAAACATTGAAAATACTTTTATTTATTGGGCATTTTCATATTCATTTTTACAAAAATCAATTCAATTTCCAAAGACAGAGATAACTATTTCTTTGAAATATGAAATAAAGTTATAATACATGACTTAAAATAGTTCTTATAATTTCTGTCTCTACATAGTTTGTATTTGGCTTCATAATTAGGTCTTTAAGAATCCATCAGGGAAGCTATTCCCCCTGAAGTAATGTTCTAAATTTAATAAATCTTCAATTCTCAAACTGTGTGTGAGAACGACTCAAAAGAGAGAGATCTTCACGTGGTTCTCACACAACTAAATTTTGAGAAACAATTGTACTATGGTAACTGCCATATTTGAGCAGTTACCTTTCATGATTTCTTCTTTTCTCACATTTTTTTTTTTTTTTAGTTTTACTGAGGTATAATTGACAAAAAAATTATAGGATAGTTAAAGTATATTATGTGATGAATTGATATACATATATATTGTGGAAGAATTCCTCCCATCAATTTAATTAACACATCCATCATCCACATATTTACCTGTTTATGTGTGTTTGAGAACACCTAAGTTCTACTCTCTTAGCAAATTTTGGTTATACAGTAGTGTTATCAATACAGTCACCATGTTATACCAAAGATCCTTGGCCTTTATTCATCTTAAAAATGAAAGTTTTAACCCTTTTACCAAATACTCCTTATTCCTCCAATGCTCAGTCCCTGTCAATGACTTTTTTCCTGTTTCTGCGAGTTTGACTTTTAGTTTATCATTTTAGATCCCACATGTAAGTGATATCATGCAGCGTTTGTCTTCCTCTCTCTGACTTATTTCACTCATCATGTTCTCAAGTTTTGTTCATGTTGTTGCTAATGACAAGATTTCATTTTTTTAAACATTGAATAATGTTTCGTCATACATATACCACATTTTCTTATTCATTCATCTGTAGGAGGACACGGGTTGCTGGGATACCTTGGCTGTTGTGAATAATGTTGCTGTGAACATGAGAGTAAAAATATCTCATCAAGATAATGATTTTAGGATACATACCCAGATGTGGGACTGCTGGTTTTTATGTGATAGTTCTCTTTATAATTTCTTGAGGAATCTGCATATTGCCTTCCATAGTATCTGTACCAGTTTACCTTCCCACCGAGGCTGTATCAGTTTTCCACATCCTCACTAGCATTTGTCTTTTTGTTTGATGGGCATTTCCCTGATGCAGTGGTGTTGATCAGTGGTATTGAGCACTTGTCTATATGCCTGTTGACCATTTGATTTCCTTCTTTCAAAAAATGTCTATATACATCTTTTGCTTTCTATTTTATTGGGTTATTCATGTTTCTTCAATTGAATTATATGAGCTCCTTATATATGTTGGATATTAATTCCTTATCAGATATGACGTTTACAAATATTTTCTCCCATTTCATAGACTGCCTTTTTATTGTCTTTCCTTTGATATGCAAAAGCTTTTTACTTTGATGTAGTTCTACTTGTTTATTTTTGTTTTTTTTGGTCTTTCCTTTTTGTATACAATCCAGTAACTCAATACTAAGACCAATGTCAAGGAACTTACCACCCCTCCCTATTTTCTTCCAGAAACTTTACAATTTCAGGTCTTGCCTTTATATTTTCAGTCCATTTTGCATTGATCATTCTGTATGTGGATGTCCAGTTTTCTCAACACTATGTATTATAGCAACTATTCTTCACTCAGTCTGTGTTTTTTGTGCTCGTCAAAGATTATTTGACCATTAGTTGTGTGTTAACTTGGGGGCTCTTGATTCTGTTCCATTGATCTATGTGTCTTTTTATGCCAGTACCATACATTTTGATTGCTATAACTTGATATATAGTCTGAAATCAGGCAGTATGATGCCTCTAGCTTCGCTCTTCTTTCTCAAGATTACTTTGGCTATTTGAGGTCTTTTGGGGTTCCATACAAAATTTAGAGCTGTTTTTTCTATTTCTATGAAAAATGCCATTGGAATTTTGATAGAGATTACATTGAATCTATAGATAATTTTGGTAGTATTGGCCTTTTAGCAATATGAATTCTTCTAATTCTTGAAAATGAAATATCTTTCCCTTTATTTGTGTATTTAATTTCTTTCATGAATGCCATCAGTGTACAAATCTTTCAGCTCTTTGATTAAATTTATTCCTAAGTATTTTATATTTTTCTTGATGCTATTATAAATGCTTCTGATAGTTTGCTGTTGATGTACAGAAATGCAACTGATTCTCCTATACTGATTGTAGGCTGACTTAGAAACTGGACCGTCAGGCAGCAGAAGGGAAAGCTCATACTTAATTAAGGCCCTTCCCCCTTCCAGGGAGAAACTGGGAGGTGGGTGTTTTTTGCTTGTTTTCTCTGTGCTGGCCTTAGGTGTAAGGGGAGATAGGTGGAAAAGTGGTCAGGGAACCTGGCGGCCCATTCCTCAGGGGGCAGCTACAAAAGCTGGGGTGTTTGACAAGTGCGCTTCCCTCATAGCTCAGTTGGTAAAGAATCCACCTGCAATGCAGGAGACCCTGGTTTGATCCCTGGGCTGGGAAGATCCGTTGGAGAAGGAATAGGCTACCCACTCCAGTATTCTTGGGCTTCTCTTGTGGCTCAGCTGGTAAAGAAGGCACCTACAATACAGGAGACATGGGTTCAATCCCTGGGTTGGGAAGATCCTCTGGAGAAGGAAAAGGCTACCCACTCCAATATTCTGGCCTGGAGAATTCCATGGACTACATAGTCCACGGGGTCACAAAGAGTTGGACATGAGTGAGTGACTTTCAGTTCACTCACTTGATGCGTGTACAGGCATCCTCCAGGGAGATACTGGAGACTTGGTTTTATTATTAAAGCAGGCTTCAAGGGGTGGAAGAGGTATCCACTGGCCTCCTGGTTATTAGGGAGGATGGCAGCCTGTCCTCAAATTAAACGCCTGCTAAGTTAGAAACCAGCCCTTAGGTAGCAGCTTTAAAAAAATGTAGATACACCCTTTTTAGGAAAAGACGGGGCAGGGGGTGGGTTTTTATTACCTGCTCTCTTTGTACTGATCCTTGGGAAGGAGCTGTGGAGAGATCTCAGGCACCTAAGTATTGCTCCACTGCTCTGTTGTTTGGCTCAGTGCTGAGGCAGTTGGGAATTAAACCTCGTTGGAATAGGAATGAACCTATTCCTATTCCTAAACCTATTTCTATTCCTTGTTGGATAGGAATTAAACCTATCAGGATGAAGCAATCTGGGGACCAGTCTCTTAGGCAGCAGCTTTGAAAACTGGGATGCAGTTGTGTGTTCAAGCTCCTTCCAGAGATATACTGGTGATTTGGAGCAGGCTGGAAGGGAAGGCAGAAGTGTCTGTGGGCTTCCCAGTTCTCTGGGGAAGATCCTAGTCAGCCTGAAATGCCTGCTAAGTTAGAAGCCTGGCCTCAGGCAGAAGCTTGTAAAATTTGCAGATGACCCTCTTCCCAGGGTGAGAGGAGATTTTGGCTGTTCCCTGAGGGTGGCAGCTGCTCAAGCACCTGAAGGAATTGACTCTTCTTTGTTTTTTCTTTTTGATGTGTGCCATTTTTTAAGTCTTTACTGAATGTGCTACAACATTGCTTTTCTTTTACATTTTGGTATTTTGGCTGTGAGGCACATGGGATCTTAGTTCTCTGACCAGGGATCAAACCCACACCTCTTGCATTGGAAGGTGAAGTCTTAACCACCAGACAGCCAGGGGCATTCCCAGGAATTGACTCTTTATTTGCTATAATCACGTGGGTGTCACAGACACAAGCCTCCTTGTCAGTCAGAGCTAGGTGTTATTGGAGCCCTTCCTTCCAGTGAGAGTCTTAAAGTTGAGGGTGCTAGATGCAGAATCCACATTCTGTCCTCTTCAGGGAGAATCTGGGGGTTGGGGACTGTGTTGGGTGAGTATGGGGACTTAAGGCAAGAGTGTATCTCGACATTTCCTGTCTGTTCCAACAGGAGCACTCAGCTGTCCCCACGTCACTATCTTGCTTCACTCTCCATCTCTCATATTTTATTTGACAATAGATCATATCTACTTTCTCATGGTAAGTTAGTGTCCACACTGTTGTTCAGTCATTAAATTGTGTCTGACTCATTGAGACCTCATGAACTGCAGCTCGCCAGGTTCCTCTGTCCTCCGATATCTCCAGGAGTTTGCTCAAATTCATGTCCATTGGTGATGCAATCTAACCATCTCATCCTCTGCCACCCCCTCCACATTGCATCACTTATTTTATAAACATTGTTCCAATAGTATTGGAAAAGAATTACAAAGCAGGCACAATTTCTTCTAAGAAATAGATAAAAGGAAATTATTGCAATACACATATTAGTGCCTTCCTTCACATAAAATGTGTTCACAATGCTTGGCAGGGTCTTGTATTGGATCTGTTGTCTATAAAACACTCTGTTTAAAACCATACTTATGAAAGGATAAAAAGAAATCAAAATGAATTCAGTGAGGACACAAATATTGATGTGAGTAGGAGGTGTACTGAATGGCATGAATTATGTAGAAAAATGTTTGTCCTAAAGTTCTTTTTTTCTACCACAGTTAAACATAAAGATCCCATCAAAACAGTTACTCCAAGTTTAGGAGCATCACATGGTCAGCTCAGAAAAGATTATCTTTTCTTAATGTTGCCATAATGCTGCTCTCAGGCATGTAAACTGACCTCTGAGACTCAAGGTAGGATCTCCCAAGCTTGCAATTCTGTGTAAGGCAGGAGACAGAGGGCTGGTGGGAGAAAGTTTGGGACTGTGTTGAACAAATCTTGGGGTAAATGTATTTATAGTAACCAGGATGGGCTTCCCTGATAGCTCAGTTGGTAAAGAATCTGCCTGCAATGCAGGAGACCCTGGTTCAATTTCTGGTTCAGGAAGACAGGAGAAGGGATAGGTTACTCACTCCAGTATTCTTGGGCTTCCCTGTGTCTCTGTCAGTAAAGAAGCTGCCTGCAATGCAAGAGACCTGCGTTCAATCCCTGTGTTGGGAAGATCCCCTGGAGAAGGGAAAGGCTACCCACTCCAGTACTCTGGCCTAGAGAATTCCATGGACTGTATCGTCCACTGGGTCGCAAAGAGTCAGACATGACTGAGCTACTTTCACTTTTGGGACTTGGTGTACTCTGCTCATCAAAGTGTAAATGTTTCCTACTCTGCCTGGCCTGATTTCCCCAATTTCTACTTCACAACCCACTTCCTTCCTAGGCTCAGTCCCTACCTATGACCCTTAATGAGGCCCATGCACCATGCCCTGTCCCTATATGTAAACGACTTCTGGAAGGAATAAAAATAAATCAGATGACCAGCAAGGTATTTTCCTGCCCTTATATACTTTTCTGTCTTGAGATTTGACTTGCTGGGCTGTAGTTGCCAAAACGACCTTTGGAGGATGGACCTGGTTAAGATTCGGTCTCCCTAACCCTCTACAGGCTGCAGCTGTAGCCTTGGGCTAAGCTAGGGTCAGATGTCAAGTTTGTAAGAGAGCTGGTCAAACCTTTAGCCTTTGTTTCTTACCGAGATTCCAGCAAGCCTGAGTCATAATGATCTGAGTTAAACACGTGGAAAGATTATCTGAGTGTGTGAACATGACAAATAAACTGATCCTCCCATCTTCACTCACTTTGGGAAGCTCACAGAAAAGCCCTCAAATTGATCTCAAAACTTTCTGAGCTGGATATAGCTTCACAGCTCTTCCTAACTTACTGCTATAGCAAACTCCGGAGCAGGCAATGGCAACCCACTACAGTACTCTTGCCTGGAAAATTCCATGGACAAAGGAGCCTGGTAGGCTGCAGTCCATGGAGTCGCTAAGAGTCAGACACGACTGAGCGACTTCACTTTCATGCATTGGAGAAGGAAATGGCAACCCACTCCAGTGTTCTTGTCTGGAGAATCCTAGGGACTCCCAGGGGGAGGCTGCTGGGCTGCCGTCTATGGGATCGCACAGAGTCGGACATGACTGAAGTGACACAGCAGTAGCAGCAGCAGCTATAGCAAACTATTATGCCATTAGAATTAGAGAAAATGGGCTTCCAGGTCAGTGATTTCAGGGTGGCTTGGATGGGGCACATAGACGCCCATAGATCTTCCCTGAGCATCTTTTCTCCTAACCCGAGCATGGGCTCCAGTACTTGTGTCACATGGCCTTAGTTGTTCCAAGGCATGTGGAATCTTCCTGGACCAGGGGTCAAACCTGTGTCCCCTACATTGGCAGGTGAATTCTTAACCTCTGGATCATCAGAGAAGTCCCTAAATTTCACATTGACCACAAGGGTCCGCCCACTCGTCAACTCTCTGAGGAGGTTGGTGTCCCTCTGCGACTGTGCACCAGTTGGCCACCCAATCCCACAAAGTTTGCAGTGACAAACTGAGCTGAATCCTTGCTTGACCCTAATCTCAGGCGCTTGCATCCGCTACTCCTCTCTGAGTCCCCGCAGACACTGTGCCCACACTGAGGGGGATATCAAGGTGCACCATCACTGACCTACCATCCTGATTCCAGCTACCATCCTCTTTTGCCTGGATTTATACAACAGCTCCCTTCCTGGTCTCCCTCCTGCCACCCTTGGCCACCTGCAGTCCATTCTCTACTAGCAGTCAGAGCTAACCTTTGAAAACAATACCATGGGGAGCATCGTTTTCTGTTTGGATTACTGTTGTATCCCAAGTGTCACAGACCATGACTGATATATAGCAGAGATCAAGCCCTGAGCCTTTGTAGTGGGAGCACTGACTTCAAGACCCTAGATTACCAGAGAACTAACCCTAGGGAGTGTCAAATAGCAAGAACCCACACAAAGGAAACCACTTGAATACAAGACCCAACATCACCCAAACACCAGTAGCACCTGTGCAAGATGCCTCATCCAAACAACAAACAAAACAAAAATACAAACCCAATCATCAGCAGACAGGATCACCACCTCACTCAGCCATGCCCATCAAAGGAAAAACAAACAAACAAAAACTCAGCACGAATCTCACTCTATACGAAGCTTACAATTGCTAGACAAAACTTAGGAGGGCAGAAACCAAAAGGAAGAAAGAATTCAACCTTCTTCAAGGAAAGAATTCAACTTTCCTTGAAGCCTGGGAAAAGGAGACCTCAAACATAGTAATGTAAAAAAATAATAATGAAAAGGCAGAGAAATACTACACAAATGAAGAAACAAACTAGAAACACAGAAGTCCAAATAAATGAAGACAAAATAGGCAAACTACCTGAAAAAGAATTCAGAATGATGATTGTAAAGATGATCAAAAACCTTGGAAACAGAATGGAGAAAATGCAAGAATCAATTAACAAAGACCTAGAGGAATTAAAGAATAAGCATACAGAGACAAACAACATGATTACTGAAATTAAAGCTACTCTAGAAGGAATCAATAGCAGAATATCTGAAGCAGAAGAACAAATCAGTGAGCTGGAAGATAAAATGGTGGAAATAACTTCTGAAGAGCAGAGTAAAGTAAAAAGAATGAAAAGAACTGAGGATAGTCTTAGAGACCTCTGGAACAACATCAAATATACCAACATTAGAATTACAGGGGTCCCAGAAAAAGAAGAGAAAAAGAAAGGGTATGAGAAAATTTTTGAAGAGATTATAGTTGAAAATTTCCCCAACATGGAAAAGGAAATAGTCAATCAAGTCCAAGAGGCACAGAGAGTCCCATACAGGATAAACCCAAGGAGAAACACACCAAGACACATATTCATCAAACTTACAAAGACTAAACACAAAGAAAGTATATTAAAAACGGCAAGGGAGAAGCAACAAATAACATACTAGGGAAATCTCATATGCTTAACAGCTGATCTTTCACCAGAAAGTCTGCAGGCCAGAAGGGAATGGCAAGATATATTTAAAGTACTGAAAGGGAAAAAATCTACAACCAAGATATCTCTACCTGGCAAGGATCTCATTCAAAATTGATGGAGAAATAAAAAACTTTTCAGACAAGCAAAAGTTAAGAGAATTCAGTACCACCAAACCAGCTTTACAATGAATGTTTAAGGGACTTATATAGTCAAGAAATACAAGAGAAGAAAAAAAATCTAAAAATTAACCACAAACAATTAAGAAAATGGCCACAGGAAGATATATATCAATAATTACTTTAAGTGTAAATGGATTAAGTGTTCCAACCAAAAGACACAGACTGGCTGAATGGATACCTAAACAAGACCCACATGTATGCTGTCTACAAGAAACCCACTTCAGACCTCAAGACACATATAGACTGAAAGTGAGAGGATGGAAAAATATATTCCATGCAAATGGGAAGCAAAAGAAAGGTGGAGTAGAAACCCTCATATCAGATAAAATAGACCTTAAAATAAAGAATACTACAAAAGATAAGGAAGGACACTACATAATTATCAAGGGAGCAATCCAAGAGGAAGACATAACAGTTGTAAATATCGATGCACCCGACATAGGAGCACCTCAATACATAAGACAAACATTAACAGACACAAAAAGAGAAGTTGACAGTAACACAATAATAGTAGGAGACTTTAACACCCCACTCACACCAATGGACAGATCATCAAAACAGAAAATTAATTAGGAAACACAAGTCTTAAATGATACATTAGATGAGATGGATCTCCTTGATATCTTCAGGACATTCCATCCAAACGCAGGAGATTACACCTTCATCTCAAGTCCACATGGAATATTATCCAGGATAGACCACATCTTGGGTCACAAATCAAGCCTCAGTAAATTTATGAAAATGGAAACCGTATCAAACATCTTTCCTGACCACAACACTGTGATACTAGATATCAATTACAAGAAAAAAATCTGTAAGAAACACAAATACATGGAGATTAAACAGCACATTTCTAAATAACCAACAGGTTACTGAAGAAATCAAAAGGGAACGAAAAAATTTCTAGAGATAAATGACAATGAAAACAGGACAACTCAAAACCTATGGGATACAACAAAAGCAGTTCTAAGAGGGAAGTTTTTAGCAATACAATCCTACCTCAAGAACAAGAAAAACATTGAACAGACAACCTAACTTTACACCTAAAACAACTGGAAAAATAAGAACAAAAAAACCCCCCAAAATTAGTAGAAGGAAAGAAATCATAAAGATCCAAGCAGAAATAAATGAAAAAAAAAGAAGGAAACAATATGAAAGATTAATAAAACTAAAAACTGGCTCTTTGAGAGAATAAACAAAATTGACAAGCCTTTAGCCAGACTCATCGAGAAAAAAAGAGAGAAGAATCAAATCAAAAAATTAGAAATGAAAAAGGAGAGGTTACCACAGACAACACAGAAACAAAAAGGATTATAAGAGACTATTATGAACAACTACCTGCCAATAAAATGGATAACCTGGAAGAAACAGGCAGATTACTAGAAAATGTCAATCTTCCAAGAGTGAACCAGGAAGAAATAGAAATTAGGAACAACCCAATTATAAGCACTGAAATTGAAGCTGTGATCAAAAATCTCCCAAAAAACAAAAGCCCAGGACCAGATGGTTTCTACCAAACATTTGGAGAAGAGCTAATGCCTAACCTTCTACACCTCTTTCAAAAAATTACAGAGGAAGGAACACTTTCAAACTCATTTTTTGAGGCCACCATCACCCTGATACCAAAACCAAACAAAGACAACACCATAGATGCAAAAATCCTCAACAAAATTTTAGCACACAGAATTCAGCAACACATCAAAAAGCTCATACATCAAGTTGGGTTTATTCCAGGGATGCAATGATTCTTCAATATACAAAAATCAATCAATCAACACCATATTAACAACTTGAAAGATAAAAAACATATGATCATCTCAATAGATGCAGGAAAACCCTTTGACAAAATTCAGTACCCATTTATGATTAAAACTTTTCAAAAAATTAGCATAGAAGGAACCTACCTCAACATAGTAAAAGCCATATATGATAAGCCCACAGCAAACATTATTCTCAATGGTGAGAAACAGAAAGCATCCCCCCTAAGATCAGGAGCAAGACAAGGGTGTCCACTTTCCCCACTATTATTCAACATAGTTCTGGAAGTCCTAGCTACAGTAATCAGAGAAGAAAAAGAAATAAAAGGAATCCAGATCAAAAAAGAGGAAGTAAAGCTCTTACTGTAGATGATATGATACTGTACATAGAAAACTCTAAAGATAGTATCAGAAAATTACTAGAGCTAATCAGTCAATTTAGCAAAGTTGCAGGATACAGAATCAATACACAGAAATCACTTGCATTTCTATATACTAACAATGAAAAATCAGAAAGAGAAATTAAAGAATGAGTCCTACTCACCATAGCAACAAAAAGAATTAAATATCTAGGAATAAACTTACCTAAGGAGACAAAAGAACAGTACACAGAAAATGATAAGACACTAATAAAAGAAATCAAAGACAACATAAACAGATGGAGAGATATTCCGTGTTCCTGGGTAGGAAGAATCAATACTGTGAAAATGACTATACTGCCAAACACAATCTACAGATTCAATGCAATCTCAAATTACCAATGGCATTTTTCACAGAACTAGAACACAAAATTTGACAAATCATATGGAAACACAAAAGACCCCAAATAGCTAAAGCAGTCTTGAGAAAGAAGAATGGAGCTTGAGGAAATAACCTACCTGACTTCAGGTTATACTACAAAGCTACATTCATCAAGACAGTATGGTACTGGCACAAAAACAGAAATATAGACCGATGGAGCAAGACAGAAAGCCCAGAAATAAACCCATGTGCCTATGGGTACCTTATTTTTGACAAAGGATGCAAGAATATACAATGGGGCAAAGACAGCCTCTTCAATAAATGGTGCTGGGAAAACTGGACAGCTATATGCAAAATAATTAAATTAGAACACTCCCTAACACCATACACAAAGAGAAACTCAAAGTCGATTAAAGACAGAAATGTAAGACCAGAAACTATAAAACTCTTAGAGGAAAACATAGGCAGAACACTCGACAACATAAATCCAAGCAAGGTCCTCTATGACCCACCTCCTAGAGTAAGGGAAATAAAAACAAAAGTAAACAAGCAGGACCTGATTAAACTTAAAAGCTTTTGCACAGCAAAGGAAACTATAAACAAGGTGAAAAGAGAACCCTCAGAATGGGAGAAAATAATAGCAAATGAAACAACTGACAAAGGATTAACTTCCAAAATATACAAGCAGCTAATATAACTCAATACCAGAGAAACAAACGACCCAATCAAAAAATGGGAAAAATATCTAAACAGACATTTCTCCAAAGAAGACATACAGATGGCCAACAAACACATGAAAAGATGCTCAACAAACTCATTATTAGAGAAATGTAAATCAAAACTACAATGAGATATTATCTCACACCGGTCAGAATGGCCATCATCAAATAGTCTACAAACAATAAATGCTGGAGAAGGTGTGGAGAAAAGGGAACACTCTTGCACTCTTGGTGGTTATGTAAATTAATACAGCCATTATGGAAGATGGAAACCTGTATGCAGGTCAAGAAGCAACAGTTAGAACTGGACATGGGACAACAGACTGGTTCTAAATTGGGAAAGGAGTACATCAAGGCTGTATATCGTCACCCTGCTGATTTAACTTATATGGAGAGTACTTTATGAGAAATTCTGGGTTGGACGAGGCACAAACTGGAATCAAGATTGCCAGGAGAAATATAAATACCTCAGATATGCAGACAACACCACCCTTATGTCAGAAAGTGAAGAACTAAAGGGCATCTTGATGAAAGTGAAAGAGGAGAGTGAAAATTTTGGCTTAAAGCTCAACTTTCAGAAAAGTAAGATCTTGGCATCTGGTCCCATCATTTCATGGCAAATAAATGGGGAAACAATGGAAACAGTGACAGACTTTATTTTTTTAGCTCCAGAATCACTGCAGGTGGTGACTGCAGCCATGAAATTAAAAGACGCTTGCTCCTTGGAAGGAAAGTTATGACCAAACTAGACAGAATAATTAAAAACAGAAACATTACTTTGCCAACAAAGATCCATCTAGTCAATGCTATTTTTTTTCCAGCAGTCATGTATGGATGTCAGAGTTTGACTATAAAGAAAGCTGAGTGGTGAAGAATTGATGCTTTTGAACCGTGGTGTTGGAGAAGATTTTGAGAGTCCCTTGGACTACAAGGAGATCACTACAGAGGATGAGGTGGTTGGATGGCATCACTGAATCAATGGACATGAGTTTGAGTAAACGTCAGGAGTTGGTGATGGACAGGGAGGACTGGTGTGCTGCAGTCCATGGGGTTGCAAAGAGTCAGACACGACTGAGCGACTGAGCTGAACTGATGGAAGGTGGTATGGAGATTCCTTAAAACACTAGGATTAAAACCAACATATGAGCCAGCAATCCGACTCCTAGGCATATACCCTGATGAAACCAAAATTGAAAGAGACACATGCATCCCATTGTTCATTGCAGCACTATTTACAATAGCTATAACATGGAAGCAACCTAGATGTCCACCGAGAGATGAATGGATAAAGAAGTTGTGGTACATATGCACAATGGAATATTACTCAGCCGTATAAAGGAACACCTTTGAGTCCATTTTAATGAGGTGGATGAACCTAGAACCTATTATACAGAGTGAAGTAAGTCAGAAAGAGAAAGATAAATATCGTATTCTAATGCACATATACAGCATCTAGAAAAATTGTACTGAAGAATTTATTTACAGGGAAACAATGGATAAACAGACATAGAGAATAGATTTATGGACATGGGGAGAGGGGAGGAGAGGGTGAGCTGTATGCAAAGAGCATCATGGAAACTTTCATTACCATATGTAAAATAGATAACCAATGGGAATTTGTTTTATGCTTCAGGAATCTCAAACAGGGGCTCTGTATCAACCTAGAGGGGTTGGGTGGGGAGGGAGATGGGAGGGAGGTTCAAAAGGGAGGGGATATATATATACAATATACACACCTATGGCTGATTCGTGTTGAGGTTTGACAGAAAAGAGCAAAATTCTCTGAAGGAATTATCCTTCAATAAAAAATTAAATAAATTAAAAAAAGAATTAGAGAAATTTGAAAAGGACAGATGAACAGACTCTTAATAAAAGAGATGTAATTTAAGGCAATTCAATGATTAAAAGGCCCTCAATATAAATCAGAACATTAAACTTCTTTTTAAGATCTGTCAAAACTAAGGATAAGTCCCCTTTCTGAACTTTAGCTTTATTTGATTCTTCAAGGATCATGAAGATGAGGGAAATGCCTGGAAAATAAGATATATAAAAGGACTAAAAGGGATACCCTATTCTTTAATTGCCTATTGAATATGATGCTAATGTAATAGGAAGCTATCATAGTACTGCGTCCAGCTTTTGCCCGAATTGGAGCCTTTACTTGTGCAGTTAATGCTAACTCTGAGGCTCATGGTGCTTCTATAGGGACTGGAGGAGGTGATAATGAGACCTGTCGGGTCCTTGTGTAACTGTTGCCAGGTGTGACCTGCCTGGTCATTGGGACTTTTTTCTAAGTTGTGAATCCACCCTGATTTTTTCTATTACCTTCTTTTAGCAGAGTTTGTTGATCCTTTCTGATTTTCAATCATAACTCCTTTGATTTATATCACCGAAGAGCAAGTTAGTTTCTAAATTCTAATACAAATATAATAAATCAACCAAATGTAATCTTTAAAAAAATAGAGATTATAAAACTGTAGCCTTCTATAATGATTTCCCTTGTTTTACATGCTGCTTATGTTTTGAAAAGGGATATTAAGAGACTTTTTATTTGCTTAAAAGCAAAATCAGTCTTTGTAATTTCTTTGCCCTCTATACGAAGGGAAGAACACTACAACACAGAGCTACTGGGGTTCATGGAGACTTTTATGAGAATCTCCCATAACAAATGTCTTTCTTAGTAGCTCTTTCTCCTTTCTGTTCCCTTTCTGCTGACTTTGCTTCCTCTGATCTTTAATGTCTTCTGTTTTAAGTGACGGCTCTAATAGGATACTGTAAAAAGCTATCCATGTTGCATAGCTCATGGTGAAGTTCCAGATGTCAAGTCTTTAGGGGTCAGGTACTGAGGGGTGCCGGACACGGCTCAGCCTCTACTGTTGAGCACTGTGGCCAGCTGGTGAAAGTCTCACTCAGTGATGAGTTGAAAAAGGAGAAAAGAAACCTGTGGCTGACAATTGGCTTAAGGGCCACCAGAGCTCCTCTTGTGGTGGTAAGTGGAATAGCAATGTTTTCAGAGTCTATGCATTGGTGTTTGAATTGCGGTTCTCCCAGTTCTTAGCTCAAGATTTTACCCATGAACAAATCCCTATTTCCTGAAGTTTCAGGGAAACAAATCTATCTGGCACAATCCCCTCTTGGCATGGTTGTTACATAGGTGTGTGTGTGTGTGGGGGGTGAAATCATATCATAAATCATAAAGCCATTTAAAGAGAAAATAAAATTTAGTTAAAAAACACATATCAAGTGTGCACTATATACAAATTAAAGCAATTGATGATGCTATCATAAAACAAAAAGATGTTGATGATACGGTTCAGAAATGAAACTACTATCCATAGGCAATTTACAAAATGCAAGAAAATATAATTTGTTTTAAATATTCCTGGTATGCTGCATTTTATCTACTGCAGTAGAAAACAAATTATATTTATTTTCATATTCAAATCACAAGAGCTCCAAGAAGAGATATTCCTGTCCCTAGGGTCAGGTTCAGAGAAACACTTTTATTCATATCTACAGCCTTTTTCCTGAGATTCATCCACTTATGCTATCCAAGGGACTTGGAAGGAGGGACCCCAACATCTGTCACACAGTTCAGATGACTAGACCTCCTCAATGGCAATTCATGGACCAGACCACCCCTTTCAAAACAGTTTTCTCTTGGGGAACCCTGCTCTAATTTCATGGGGCAACCTTCAGTTTGTTTAACTTTTGTAAAGATTCATACTTCAAAGGGAAGGCATATATGTTCCACTCAATCCATTCAGGTTTCTCCTTTAAGCAAACTCATGGATGCAAAGATGTACAGTGGTGTAGTCATTGCGTAAATAATATACCATCACCAACACCCACACTTAAAGCCAAAACATACATAATGGCTTACTTGCTTTAGTTTGACGTAATAAATGGGGAGTGTGTATTGCTGAAACTTTTCAAAATTTAGAGTTGGATATCTCTATGACAAGATAGGGAAACCACCACCAACTATTAAATAGCCTTTCTCTTAGCTAAATATAAAATGAAATTCTGCATTCTTACGTATCCCAATAATGATCAAGTGCTGAGAAATTCAAGACAGGAAAATAAAGTATACTAGAAAAACAGTCTAAGAGGAAGCTGGGTCTATAAACCAGCAGATACCTAGCTAGTTTGCTAGGAACCAGTTTACATTAAGGCCAATTCATGGATGCAAAACCTCTGTCTGGAATTTTGAAGCATTTCTTTGCATTCAATATCACAGAGATTACGGTAAATAGGGAAGAGAACGTGTGTGTCTGTGTGTGTGTGTGTGTGTGTGTGTTTGTGCGCGCGCGCTCCGTTGTGTCTGACTGTGACTCCATGGACTGTAGCCTGCCAGACTCCTCTGTCCATGGGATTTTCCAGGCAAGAATACTGGAGTATGTTGTCATTTCCCTCTCCAGGGGATCTTCCCCACCCAGGGGAAGAAAGAAACCCGTGTCTCTTTTGTCTCTTGCATTGACAGGCAGAGTCTTTACCACTGAGCCACCTGGGAAGCCTGAGCCACAGTTAATAGCATTGATTGTGCCCTACAGCTTTAAGCATTGCCTGCAGATGACCTTGAGACCATCTTTTTGAAATGCTGGTTTTGCTTGAATTGTACTTAGCACTAAGAATCTTAAATCTAAGATATTTTGATATATTTCACTTAGAGTAACAACCAAAAATGGTATTCTAATACAATCTGGGCTTGATAATAATAATAGTACTTAAATTTGTATATGGAAAATTTCAAATATAGGCCTTCCATTTAGCCAGATTTCTTCAGAGGCAACACACAAGTCTATAATTAGGGATTGGCTTGAAAAATCTTCATGGTGTCAGAGCCACTCATTCTGCTACAGTAAGCCTGGACGGACAGCAACCTCCTCCCCTGCAAATGTTCCTAAAAGAAATGATGTCACTTCCTGTAAGTGCCACAAATTCATGCTGAGATAATGCTTTAGGCCTGATTCTGCGAGAGAACTGCCTCTGGAATTAGTTCTTGCGTGTCTGCCTGTGGATGCAATCTCATGCAACACACAGATTTTAAATGTGGGAATGAATGAAAATAAATTGCCATGTTATTTAACATATAGATATAAATAATGTATGCTGACACAGAATCCATAGTAGCTTAACAAAAAAACTCTCCCTCTGAATGTAATTTGTAATGCAAGCCAGAACACTACTCCTTTTTTTTTTTTTTTTTTTTTAGCAACTATCTAGCTGTTTTAGTTCCTTTTTGTGCAGCATGCAGGATCTTAGTTCCTAGACCAGGGATGGAACCCAGGCCTCCTGCATTGGGAGCATGGAGTCCTAACCTTGGGACCACCAGGAAAACCCTCGGAACACAACTCTTTATAGGGACTGCCAAAGGAAGAGGGATTTGGAAGGAATAAAAAATATTATTAATAGTTCAATATTCCCAGATTTCCTCCTTACTATCTTCAAGCCTACATAAAGAAGGATCCTTTGCAAGATTGAATCTATAGCCTATTTCATGAGTGAGTAATGCTTAATATTTCCTGAACATTTAATTGGTACCTTCAATACATCTTACTGAGAATTACCAAGATCACCTAAATGGCATACTTATTATGTATTTTCCCTTCTTAAAGTTTGAATACAGAAAATGAAAGGAAAGCAAGAAGACTGGCTGTAGCTTTGTAGTATTATTTTCTACTTTGAAACAGTTATTACTGATTGCAAGAGAGGTTTCTGTAAGCAAAATATCACTGTCATAAATTAAGGAAGACATTTAAAGGATCACTGGGAATATTATCCAACATGGAATTTCTGCCCCTTCTCAGAGAGCCCTTTTTTTCCTAAGATGTCTCCGGTGAACCAGGTTCCTCTTCTGCCTTTAGGTGAAGTAGTTGGTCACTTTTCCTGCATTTCATGATTGGCGAGGCGCTGGAGAACATCTTCCGGGCTCTCATTAGTTCCTGACCCCATAAACCATTACTGGGTATTAACCCAACCGTGAATCAGGTCCTTCTCTCTTAGGACATGTCCAGCTAATTGAGAAGACACCTCTAAGCAATAGCATACTAATTCAGCACATTTCCGTAATCCAATATGACCTGGTGTCCTTAGAAGAAAAACAAATGTGAAAATCTGAATGCAGGGACAAATTTGCACAGAGGGAAGATGCTGTGAAGACACAGGGAGAATGCCATCTGAAGAGGGACCCAGAGCCCAGAGCTATGCTGCCAACAGTCCGTAAACACCAAGGAAGGATGAGAAGGACCAAAGGCTGGGAGGAGGCAGGTCAGATTCTCCCTTACAGGCTTCACAGGCAACGAGCACCCGCTGGCACCACGGCTTGGACTTCTAGCCTCTGGACTGGACCCAATAAATTCCTGTTATGTTAAGCCACTTAGTTATCTGTACTTTGTCACAGCAGCCCTAGAAAGCTAGTACAAAAGGGGGAAATTGCTAGACATGAAATAAAAGGGAAGGATGCTGAGAGCCAAGTACTTTTCAGGTGATTAAGCTTTAAAATAGCTTTTTTACTATCGATTGGGGTATTATTTCCCCACCACAGATGCTTTAGAAAATACATAAAGTACTTAATATTAAAAATAAATTACTCAATAGTATGAAATCTTTGATATTTTCACAAATTTACTTTTAGTTTTGGGTTTATTCATACAAATATTGTTTAAGTTGAAGACAACTTATATATACATAATTATGCTGTACTTTTAAAACTTATTTTAAGTTTGTCTCCATAAACATCAGTTTTAATGGCTACATAATAGACTATAATGTGGTTGAACTATAATACACTTAACTGTTTTCCTATAATTAGACATTTATTTTTTCTTGTATTATAAATTCTGTGTAAATCAACGTCCTCATTTAAATATATTTTAAAGATCTATCTTGAATATTTGAATCAATGGAGAAATTTAGAAAATTAGAAGTGTATGGAATACATATTTGAATCAAATGGAAAATTTTGAAATACTTGAAGTGTATCAGCCAGTAGTTAAATTCCGATAATCACTAGTATATATAAACTATATATATATATCACTAGTACATATGCTAGTATATATACTAATAGTATATAAAATGTTTATTTTACCTCGCACTTGTCAGCATTTATATTTTCTATGAATTTGGCAAATGTAAAACAATTTCTCAGTTTTTAAATTTATATTGTATTTAATATATCTTATGTTCGTCCATGCTTATTTTTGTTGTATAAATTCCAAGTTAATATGTTTATTTTATTTATCTATTAGGCCATTAACATGTTTCTTAGAGATTTGTGTGAATTCTTTTTATCAATTTTATTTCAAATGTTTCCTTGGTATTTACTTTAATTTTATTCAGATACGATTTTTTTTTAAATAAATTTATTTATTTTAGTTGGGGGCTAATTACTTTACAATATTGTAGTAGTTTTTGCCATACATTGACATGAATCAGCCATGGGTTTACATGTGTTCCCCTTCCTGGACCCCCCTCCCACGTCCCTCCCCATCCCATCCCTCTGGGTCATCCCATTGCCCCAGCCCTGAGCATTTGTCTCATGCATCGAACATGGAAGCAACCTAGATGTCCATCAGCAGACGAATGGATGAGGAAGCTGTGGTACATATACACAATGGAATATTACTCAGCCATTAAAAAAAAATACATTTGAATCGGTTCTATTGAGATGGATGAAACTGGAGTCCATTATACAGAGTGAAGTAAGCCAGAAAGAAAAACACCAATACAGTATACTAATGCAAATATATGGAATTTGAAAGATGGTAACAATAACCCTATATGCGAGACAGAATAAGAGACACAGATGCTTAGAACAGTCTTATGGACTCTAAGGGAGAAGGTGAGGGTGGGACGTTCTGGGAGAATAGAATTGAAACATGTATATTATCGTATGTGAAACAGAACACCATTCCATGTTCGATGCAGATACGATTTTTTATGTAGAGTAGTTTTACAGTTTTCAAAAAGTCAAATCTAAAGCTGATTTTATTTGTAATTTTTTAAAATGGTTTTAAACTTAGAAAATTGTTATGTGATTGTCTTGAAATGGTTGCCTGGTACACATTCTAGACGACGCTCCCTTATCAAATGCTCAGTATCATATTTTTCTAAATTTAGATATAATTGACAAATAACTTTGTTAGTTTTGGGTGTTCAAAATAATGACTCAATATTTGCATATGTTGTAAAATGTTTTTCATGATGTCTAGTTAATATCCATCATTATACATAGTTGCAGATTTTTCTAGTGATGAAAACTTTTAAAATTATTCTTCTGGGAACTTTCAAATATACAACATGATATTATTAACTATACTCCCCATGGTGTGTGTTACATCCTTATGACTTATTTATTCTCTAATTGGAAGTTTGTACACTTTAACTCCCTTTTTCCATTTTGTTCCCCACCTCTGCCTCTGGTAAGCAACGATATGTGTATCTATTTATCTCTCATTTGCCTATTTTCCTTATTCACTTATCTATGAATGGACACTTAGGTTGCTTCCATATTTTGCCTATTGTAAACAGTGCTGCAATAAACATGCATGTATAGTCAGTTAGTCGTGTCTGACTCTTTGTGGCCCCGTGGACTTAGCCCAACAGGCTCCTCTGTCCATAGGATTATATTGGCAAGAATACTACAATGGGTTGCCATTTTCTCCTCCAGGTTATCTTCCTGATCTAGGGATCAAACCCGTGTTTCCTGAGGCTCCTGCATTGCAGGCTAATTTTTTACCACTGAGCCACCCGCAATAAACACGAAGGATCATACATCTTTTCAAGTGAGTATTTTCATTTTCTTTGGATAAATACTCAGAAGAATAATTGCTGGCTCATAAAGTAGTTTTATTTATAATTTTTAAAGTAATTTCCATAAGCATTTCATTGCTGCTACACCAAATTACATTCCCACCAATAGTGCACAAGGGTTCACTTTTCTCCAAATCTTTGGCAGCACTTGTTTTTCTATTTTGGTAATAGCCATTCTAACTGGTGTGTGGTGATATCTCACTGATTCACATTTCCCTAATGACTAGTGATGTTGAGTGTCTTTTCATGTATCTGTACAGTCTTCCATTGAAAAACATCTATCCAGATCTTCTGCTCATATTTTAATAGGATTGTTATTATTGTTGAGTTATATGAGTTATTTATATATCTTGGGTATTAATCCTATCAGCTACAAATTAGCACTTGCCATCTACCTTTACAAGGATTAAATTATGTGCTGCAGCTGCTGATTTTCAACAGTCCTTGAGAGGAGTTCATAGGAGAGAGCAGGAATGTGGCACTCTGCTCTGGGGAAAACTGGCAGAACAAGCCTTCAGATAATTAGATATTTTCAGGAGCTGTTATCACGAGCCCAACTGTTGTATCTCCTCATATCTAGAAAAGTGTTAAAATCCTTTATGGTGATGACTGCTCCTCATGACTAGCAGAAATCTTCTGCAAAAAATATGTGCCTGACTGCATCTACGCCCTTCACCAAAACACATATATATTGACTTCCCCTCTGCCTCCTAAGTTTCTCAGACACCTGAAATGATGCCTATTAGTCTATTGTCCTCATTTTTCCCCAAATAAAAATTAACTTGCACTCTCATGTTGTAAATTTTCTATGTTTCATGTTGTACATTTTCTTTGTTGACAATCCCTTATCAACATATTATTGCAATTTTTTTTTTCCCATTCCGCAGGTTGCTCTTTCACTTCGTTGATGTTTTTCTTTGCCTTACAAATATCTTTTAGTTTGAGGTAGTCCCACTTTTAACAGCATAATTTTAAAATACCTTTAATAGAACTAGAAATAGAAAAACTATCCTTTCAATGAACTAGAAATGAATTATTGGAATGTGACAGACAATGGAATGAGATTAATGAGGAAGTCACAGATTTAAAGAAACTTACAAGGAAATTTGGGGATGGAGTGGGAAAAAAAGAGTAGAGGTTGGGGGATGTGGAGTGGGAGAAGGTGTGGGCTTAGATGTGATGTATCTGTTAAAGAAGAGGTGGCAAGAATACAAAGAAGAACTGTACAAAAAAGGTCTTAATGACCCAGATAACCACCATGGTTCAGTCACTCACCTAGAGTCAGACTTCCTGGAGTGTGAAGTGAAGTGGGCCTTAGGAAGTATTACTACCAACAAAGTTAGTGGAGGTGATAGAATTCCAATTGAGCTATTTCAAATCCTAAAAGATGCTGCTGCTAAATTGTTGCACTAAAGCCTTTGACTGTGTGGATCACAACAAACTCTGGAAAATTCTTAAAGATGGAAATACCAGACCACCTTATCTGCCTCTTGAGAAATCTGCATGCAGGTCAAGAAGCAACAGTTAGAACTGGACAGGGAAGAATGGACTGGTTCCAAATTGGAAAAGGAGTATGTCAAGGCTGTGTATTGTCATCCTGCTTATTCAACTTATATGCAGAGTACATTATGCAAAATGCCAGACTGGATAAAGCACAAGCTGGAATCAAGATTTTTGGGAAAATATCAATAACCGCAGATATGCAGTTGACACCATCCTTACAGCAGAAAGCAAAGAGGAACTAAAGAGCTTCTTGATGAAAGTGAAAGAGGAGAAAGCTTTTTCACTCTTGTGAAAAAACTGGCTTAAAGCTCAACATTAAAAAATTTAAGATCATAGCATCCGGTCCCATCACTTCATGGAAAATAGATGGGGGAAAAATGGAAACAGTGAGACTTTATTTTCTTGGGCTGCAAAATCACTGCAGATGGTGACTGCAGCCATGGAATTAAAAGATGCTTACTCCTTGGAAGAAAATTATGACCAACCTAGACAGCATATTAAAAAGCAGAGACATTACTCAGCCAACAAAGGTCCATGTATCAAAGCTATTGTTTTTCCAGAAGTCATGTATGGATGTGAGAGTTGGACCATAAAGAAAGCTTAACACTAAAGAATTGGTGCTTTTGAACTGTGGTGTTGGAGAAGACCCTTGAGAGTTCCTTGAACTGCAAGGAGATCAAACCAGCCAATCCTAAAGGAAATCAGTCCTGAATATTCACTGGAAGGACTGATGCTAAAGCTGAAACTCCAATGCTTGACCACCTGATGTGAAGAACTGACTCATTGGAAAAGGCCCTGATGCTGGGAAAGTTTGAAGGCAGGAGGAGAAGGGGATGACAGAGAATGAGATGGTTGGATGGCATCACCAACTGGATAGGCATGAGTTTGAGCAAGCTCCAGGAGCTGGTGATGGACAGGGAAGCCTGGAGTGCTGCTGTCCATGGGATCTCAATCAGTTATACATTACAGAGTGACTGAACTGAACTGAAAGTGCTGCACTCAATATGCCAGCAAATTTGGAAAACTCAGCAGGGGCCACAGGACTGGAAAAGATAAAGGCAATGCCAAACAATGTTCAAATTACTGCACAGTTGCACTCATCTCACATGCTAGCAAAGTAATGCTCAATATTCTCTAAGCCAGGCTTCAACAGTACCTGAGCTGTGAACTTCCAGATGTTCAAGCTGGATTTAGAAAAGGCAGAGGAACCAGAGAACAAATTGCCAACATCTGTTGGATCATCGAAAAAGCAAGAGAGTTCCAGAAAAACATCTATTTCTGCTTTATTGACTATGGTGCCAAAGTTTTTGACTGTGTGGATCACAACAAACTGTGGAAAATACTTAAAGAGATGAGAATACCAGGCCACCTGACCTGCCTCCAGAGAAATCTGTAGGCAGGTAAAGAAGCAACAGTTAGAACTTGACATGGAACAACAGACTGGTTCCAAATCAGGAAAGGAGTACATCAAGGCTGTATATTGTCACCCTGCTTATTTAACTTATATGCAGAGTACATCATGAGAAATGCTGGGCTGGATGAAGCACAGGTTGGAATCAAGATTGCCAGGAGAAATATCAATAACCTCAGATATGAAGATGACACAACCCTTATAGCAGAAAGCAAAGAAGGACTAAAGAGCCTCTTGATGAAAGTGAAATAGAAGAGTGAAAAAGTTAGCTTAAAACACAACATTAAGAAAACTAAGATCATGGTATCCAGTCCCATCACTTCATGGCAAATAGATGGGAAAACAGTGAACACAGTGGCAGACTTTATTTTCTTTTTCTTTGGCTCCAAGATCACTGCAGATGGTGACTGCAGCCATGAAATTAAAAAATGCTTACTCCTTGGAAGAAAAGCTATGACCAACCTAGACAGCATATTAAAAAGCAGAGATATTACTTTGTCAACAAAGGTCCATCTAGTCAAGGCTATGGTTTTTCCAGTGGTCATGTATGGATGTGAAAGCTGAACTATAAAGAAAGCTGAGCACCAAAGAATTGATGTTTTTGAATTGTGGTGTTGGAGAAGACTCTTGAGAGCCCCTTGGACTGCAAGGAGATCCAACCAGTCCATCCTAAAGGAAATCATTTGCTCAAGCTGAAACTCCATACTTTGGCCACCTGATGTGAAGAACTGACTCATTGGAAAAGACCCTGATGCTGGGAAAGACTGAAGGTGGGAGGAGAAGGGGATGTCACAGAATGAGATTTTTGGATGGCATCACTAATTCAATGGACATGAGTTTGAGCAAGCTCCAGGAGTTGGTGATGGACAGGGAAGCCTGGTGTGCTGCAGTCCATGGAGTCACAAAAAGTTGGACATGACTGAGCGACTGAACCGAACTGAACTCTAGTGAGAAAATAAACAAAAACTCAACATTCAAAAAACTATAATCATGGCATCCAGTCCTATCACTTTATTGCCAATAGATGGGGAAATAATGAAAACAGTGGCAAACTTTATTTCTTTTGGCTTCAAAAGCACTGTGGATGGTGAAATTTTAAGACACTTGCTCCTTGGAAGGAAATCTCTGACAAACCTAGACAATGTATTAAAATGCAGAGGCATCACTTTGCCAACAAAATCATTTATGTGAATTGCACCCTATGGGTTGATTTCTTCTAATTTATGCAAAAAAAAAATCACAAATTTAGACTGAGATTTATTTAGAAAACATTTAATATAAGGTTAATGTGTCTGATATAATTTTGTGCCACAATTTGAAAACCCATAGTCAGGTGAAATACTTTTCTATTGCTTCATGACAAGTGACCCCAAATTCATAGACTTATAAGTGAAAAACAGTATTTATTTATTATCTCACAGTTTTCATGGGTCAGGAGTTCACAGAGAGCTAGACTGGATTCTCTTCCAGGTATATCTCAAGACTGCAATAGAGGTGTTGTCTGGGTTATGTTCTGTTCTTGGGTTTTTCTTCCATACTTATGGAGTTATTGGCAGAATTAAGATTTTGTTTTGTGTGTGTGTGTGTGTGTGTGTGTGTGTGTGTGTGAGAGAGACTTTAGGACAGAGGTCCCTGTTTTCTTGTTGATGCTTAGCTGAGTTCACCCTTCGTTCCTAGAGGCCATTGCATTTTCTTGCCTTGTGGCTCTCTGACAGGCCCTCTCAGCACGGCAGCTACTTTTTCAAGATCTGAAGAAAGATGTCTCTCTTCAGGGGAAGCCAAGGCCACATCATGCCCACCTAGGATAATATGCCTTTTGATGTGGTACATATATACAATGGAATTTTATTCACCCATAAAAAGGAGTGAAATTGTGCAATCAGAGATGTGGATGGACCTAGAGACTGTCATACAAAGTGAAGTAAGTCAGAAACAGAAAAACAAATATCATATATCAACACATACACATGGAATCTTGAAGAATGATACCGATGAACCTATTTGCAAAGCAGATAGAGAGAGAGAGAGGGAGAAGGCAGATGGTGGAATGCCTTGGGAGACTGGGATTGACATGCATGTGCTACTGATACTGTGTATAACATAGGTCAACAATGAGACCCAGTGCACAGCGCAGGCCGTTTATAGACTCTACGGCCCGTGTAAGCTATGGACACTGAGTCGGTCTCTTTCTCTAAGAGCGTATTGGACTCCATTTTGGTTGATTGCTTTCAAGCCCTACCTTTTCTACTCCCCCTCTGCCCTGTGTCTAGAAAAGTTGTTCAGGAATCCTCAGTTCCCACCCCAATTGCTGAGATATCAGTGTCCCCTCCTGTTCCCTCAAGGCCTCCGGCCCAGCTTGGGAGTCTGCCCTCTTCTTCCCCCAAATTCCACTATGTGAGTTATGCCCATTTTCATACCTCTGTGCATATGCAGTGTCATCCTTACTCTCTGAACCACATTTGGGATGGGGAGAATTCACTCTGTCTCATCAGAATGACCAAAACATTTTGTTTGTGAAATTGAGATCAAAATAGTATCAACACATTGCATTACTGTATGGAATAAAAGGTTTGTAAAAGCACTTAAAATAGAATCTGCACATAGTCAACACTATATAAGTGTTCATTGTGGATATTTTAAAAAACTATTGGTGATCTGATGATTTGCCTTATTTTGTTTACTTGACAAGCCATCATTGTTTTATAAAGTTTTTTTTTTAACAAAAATTTACATAAAGTGGCATGCTATCACAAAATTTTAAAAGTGCTTTAGAAAAACACACTTACATGTTATATAAAGCAAGCAATTTACAGAGCAAATTGTGTTTTGGGTAGTTTGCTAAATTAAAGAGGGTGAAATGTGTCTATTATGTTTGATTTTTTTAAATTTTCATCTTTAAATAATATTATGTAATTGTATAGTAAACACTCATCTGGAATTTGAAATTAGAGAATAATCTTACTACAGTTATTTTCACTCTAATGAGAAAGAAATAAAATGTTCTAAACTGGTTAGTACCAAGAATACATTCTTTTTAATCAGGTTCATTTATTTATAGAGATCTCTTAGACTTCCCTGGTGGCTCAACCATAAAGAATTCGCCTACAATGCAGGAGACACAAGAGATTCAGATTTAATCAGTGGGTCAGGAAGATCCCTTGGAGAAGAAGATGGCAACCAACTCCGGTATTCTTGCCTGGGAAATCCAATGGATCGAATAACCTGGTGGGTTATAGACCATTTGGGGTCACAAAAAAGTCGGACACGACTTAATAAATAACTAAACAAAAACAGACTTCTTATATGTGTATCTACTGGATGCTAGAATGAAAACAGATGTTAGAATGATCATTTATGTCACTAGGAAAATTTATAGGAAGTTTATGTATATTTGCCAAATCTTGGAAGCAAACAAGATGTCCTTCAATTGATGAATGGATAGTCAGACTGTGGTACTTCCATGCAACAGATATTATTCAGGGATAAAAATAAATGATCTATTAAGCCATGAAAAAATATGGAGAAACCTAAATGCACATTATTAAGTGAAAGAACCTAATCTGAAAAGGCTATATATTATATGACTCCAACTACATAACATTCTGTTAAAGGCAAAAACCAAAGAGATAGTAAAAATATTTGTGGTGGTCAGGGGTTCCAGGGGAGGAGGTCAAGTGAAACAGAGGGATCACTGGGTAATTTTAGGGCAGGACAAATATTCTGTATGATATTCTAATGATGGATACATGTCATTAAACACCTGTCAAAATCCATAGAATCTACCAGGGGGAAACTGTACCCAAATGTAAAATATAGACTTTAGTTACTTATCATGTATCAATTTTGGCTGATCAATTATAAATAATTTAAGGTGTTAATAATAGGGAAAATTGTGAAGGGGGAGCAGTATATGAAAACTCTGTACTTTCTGATCAATATTTCTGTAAACTTAAACCTGCTCAAAAATTAGACTGTTAATTTTTAAATGTGATTTTATGATTATGGCTTATGGCATTATTCGTTCTGAATTTTCCTTCAAGTTATCAAAGAATGATCCAGTTGTGCTCATCATTATATAAATACTAAACATTTGGATTATATATATATAGTTTTAAAAAGTTTTGTGCATTGTAACCATGACTTTTATCTATGTTTCAGAACATTTAATTATAGATCATCTATTTTCTAAATAATCTTTATAAATGACTCATATTTAAACCTGTTTTTCTTAAAATTATTGATTCTCACAAATGCTCTTTTTGTACGCTATATAGGCTCTAAAATCATACAAGTGAGGAAGATAATGTAGAATCAGAAATATTTAAATTAAAATAGTAAAGCAAGAAAGATAATTCATTCCTTCCTTTAATCACTTGTTGCTGTTGTCCAGTTGCCAAGTCGTGTCCAACTCTTTGTGACCCCATGAACTGCAGCATTCCAGGCCTCCCTGTCCCTCACCGTCTCCTGGAGTTTGCCCAAGTTCATGTCCAGTGAATCGATGATGCCATCCAACCATTTCATTTTCTATCGCCCTCTTTTCCTTCATTTAATCACTAGCATGGACTGTTCTCTTGTGTAGAAACAAACATTAAAACAAGAGAATTCTGGGACTTCCATGGAGACCCAGTGGTTAAAACGCCAGGCTTCCAATGTAAGGCATGTGGGTTTGATCCCTTGTCAGGGAAACTAAAATCCCACATACCTTGTGGTGTGGTTAAAAAAACAAAAAAATACACAACATTATAGTAAAATAATTAACCCATTCCACCAGGAGTATTGTTTTTGTTCTCTTTTTTTCTTTTGACTCTTTTTTAATTGAAGCATATATCACATGCACCAGATCATGAACTCCTTATTGCCAAATTCAGACTTAAATTGAACAAAGTAGGGAAAACCACTAGATGATTCAAGTATGACCTAAATCAAATACCTTATGATTATACAGTGGAAGTGACAAATAGATTTAAGGGACTAGATCTGATAGACAGAGTGCCTGATGAACTATGGATGGAGGTTTGTAACATTGTACAGGAGACAGGGATCAAGACCATTCCCAAAAAAAGAAATGCAAAAAAGCAAAATGGCTGTCTGAGAAAGCCTTACAAATAGGTGTGAAAAGAAGAGAAGCGAAAAGCAAAAGAGAAAAGGAAAGATATTCCCATCTGAATGCAGAGTTACAAAGAATAGCAAGAAGAGATAAGAAAGACTTCCTCAGCAATTGATGGAAAGAAATAGAGGAAAACAATAGAATGTGAAAGATTAGAGATCTCTTCAAGAAAATTAGAGATACCAAGGGAACATTTCATGCAAAGATGGGCTCAATAAAGGACAGAAATATTGTGGACCTAACAGAAGCAGAAGATATTAAGAAGAGGTGGCAAGAATACACAGAAGAAGTATACAAAACAGATCTTCACAACCCAGATAATCACGATGGTGTGATCACTCCCCTAGAGCCAGACATCCTGGAATGTCAAGTCAAGTGGGCCTTAGAAAGCATCATTACGAACAAAGCTAGTGGAGGTGAAGGAATTCCAGTTGAGCTATTTCAAATCCTGAAAGATGATGCTGTGAAAGTGCTGCACTCAATATGCCAGCAAATTTGGAAAACTCAGCAGTGGCCACAGGACTGGAAAAGGTTAGTTTTCATTCTAGTCCCAAAGAAAGGCAATGCAAAAAAATGCTCAAACTACTGCATCATTGCACTCATCGCACACGCTAGTAAAGTAATGCTCAAAATTCTCCAAGCTAGGCTTCGGCAATATGTGAACTGTGAAATTCCAGATGTTCAAGCTGGTTTTAGGAAAGGTAGAGGAACCAGAGATCAAATTGCCAACATCTGCTGGATCATCATAAAAGCAAGAGAGTTTCAGAAAAACATCTATTTCTGCTTTATTGACTATGCCAAAGCCTTTGATTGTGTGGATCACAATAAACTGTGGAAATTCTGAAAGAGATGGGAATATCAGACCACCTGACCTGCCTCTTGAGAAACCTGTATGCAGTTCAGGAAACAACAGTTAGAACTTGACATGGAACACCAGAGTGATTCCAAATAGGAAAAGGAGTACATCAAGGCTGTATATTGTCACCCTGCTTATTTAACTTATATGCAGAGTACATCATGAGAAACTCTGGGCTGGAGGGAGCACGAGCTAGAATCAAGATTGCCGGGAGAAATAACCTCAGATATGCAGATGACACCTCGCTTATGGCAGAAAGTGAAGAAGAACTAAAGAGCCTCTTGATGAAAGTGAAAGAGGAGAGTGAAAAAGTTGGCTTAAAGCTCAACATTCAGAAAACTAAGCTCATGGCATCCGATCCCATCACTCCATGGCAAATAGATAAGGCAACAGTGGAAACAGTGGCTGACTATTTTTTTGGGCTCAAATATCATTGTAGATGGTGATTGCAGCCATGAAATTAAAAGACACTTACTCTTTAGAGGGAAAGTTATGACCAACCTAGACAGCATATTTAAAAGCAGAGACATTACTTTGCCAACAAAGGTCCGTCTAGTCAAGGCTATGGTTTTTCCAGTGGTCATGTATGGATGTGAGAGTTGGGCTATAAAGAAAGCTGAGTGCAGAAGAATTGATGCTTTTGAACTGTGGTGTTGGAGAAGACTCTTGAGAGTCCCTTGGACTGCAAGGAGATCCAACCAGTCCATCCTAAAGGAGATCAGTCCTGGGTGTTCATTGGAGGGACTTATGTTGAAGCTGAAACTCCAATACTTTAGCCACCTGATGCGAAGAGGTGACTCATTTGAAAAGACCCTGAAGCTGGGAAAGATTGAGGGCAGGAGGAGAAGGGGACGATAGAGGATGAGATGGTTGGATGGCATCACCGACTCGATGGAAATGAGTTTGGGTGGACTTAGGTGGACAGGGAGGCCTGGCGTGCTGTGGTTCATGGGATCACAAAGTGTCGGACATGACTGAGTAACTGAACTGAGCTGAATGTGTCAGTTTAAGGTGTGCAGAGAGTCGATTTTCTCCATTCATATATGGCTATATGACTACCGTCAGTTAGCTAACATCTCCATCAAGTCATGTGGCATTTCTTTTTTTGTGGTGAGAACACTTACCACCTAGATTTTTTTTAGCAACTTTGAAGTATGTAATACAAAACTGTAAACTCTAATCACAATGCAGTTCATTAGATCTTGACAACTTATTCGTTTTCCAAGCGCAGGTTTGTAACCTTTGACAGACTCCTCTCCCTCTGCTCCCAGCCCAGAATGGTAACTACCTTTCTACTCTTTGTTTCTGTTAGTTGGGCTTTTAAAGATTTCGCATATAAGTGAAATCATACAATATTTGTTTTTCTCTGACTTATTTCATTTAACATAATGCCCTCAAGTTTCCTCTATGTTGTTGTAAATGAGAGGATTTCCTTCTTTCCCATGACTGATATTCATGTGTGTGTGTGTATGTGTGTGTGTATCTCAGATCGTTTTAATCTATTCATCCCTGGACAGGCATTTAGGTTGCTTCCATATCTTGGCTACTGTGGCCAAATCTGTGACACACGTGGGCATGTAGATATCTGTTTGATGTTCTGCTTTTATTCCCTTCACATAAATACCCAGGAGTAGGAATGCTGGATCATAGGGTATTAATAGTCCTATTTTTGCTTTTCTGAGGAGCCTTCCAACTGCTCTCCATAGTTGTTGAACCAGTTTAGATCTCCACCCATAGTGCTCAAATGTTCCCTTTCCTCCACATCCAGTGCTTGGCTGTCTCTTGTCTTCCTGATGACAGCCATTCTAACAGGTATGATGTGACATATCTTTCTGTTTATGATTTTCATTTCCCTGACGATCAGCGATTTGATTCTGTCCTTGAATTTCAGCAAACGAGGTATGTTTCCTCCTTCTACAACTTACTGCGTAAATTACTCTTTAATAATTTTGGACAGAAGTGACTTACTTCTTAATTTCTTCCCTGCCAGAGATACATTCCTCATAGAAGAGCTTGTCCAGCAGCAGGGGAGCACAGGGTGTCTGTGGGGCGATGGGGTGCATCAGAGAGTGGTTATGATACCAACCAAGGCTCTTGGCCTTCCTTAATCAATATAAATTGACTAGAGGCCAGCAATAAATTCAGGCAAGGCTTTACTGGGGCCCCCGCTGCAGCAGAGGAGAGTAAGAACAAACCACAGATTCCCTCGCTTTCTCAGTCCCTGAGCTTGCTCCTTCTGTGGGGTGAGGGTAGGGGTGTGTCCAGGGGTCAGTTAGGGGGACGGCTTAAAGTGATTTGCCCACCCTTTAGGTGGTGTTTCGGTCCCAACACCCTGTTTTTGCTCCGGGCCCTTCAGAAGTGGCAGGAAGTGTTTTTTGTCCTCTTGTATCTTCTGTCCGGAATATGCGCCAATTGTGCATGCTTGCAGTTAATTTTAGTCCCTTATAGTTTTGTTGTGCTTTGTTGCTTGAGGAGAGGTTTGTCTAGATTGCAAGCATTGCAGCATTGCAGCAAAGGGCCTCGGGTCTCAGCCTCTCTTAGTTATAGTCAAGGTTTCTGGAAACATCACATTGAATCCTGAAAGTATTAACAGTTTGCCTCTCACTGGTTGTGTGTACAGTGTGGGTGGCTTATCTTGTGGCTGGTGTCTAATAGAAGCTCAAGAGATGTTTGCTGTACACACTACATGATGCTTAGTAGCCAGAGCTAAACTGGCTGTGCATGATTTTGGCTCTGCATATCATTGCTTACTTGATTATCTGCTTGGATGAATCACATCACAGCTCTGAACTCCATTTCCTTACCTGTAAAATGAGGATAATACTTTGGAGTTTAAATAAGATAGTATTAAAATATAAGCTCCATAAAGACTGGGATTTTTATTTTTTCTAATGAGTTAAGTGTTAGTGCCTAATTATGTTTAATGCATATCTGACATTCAATATGTATTTGTTGAAATAGTAAATATTTGCCAAATCATCTTAAGGCCTTCCAAATAGTTTAATATTTTAGAATAATTTCATAAGGTAGATGTTAATACTGATGTAATTTTGTGATGAGTTAGTGAGGCAAAGATAAGTTAAATAAACCACTAGAAAGTAGAATACGGAAATTCAAACCCAAGCATCTAGAGTTTGTGGTTCATGCTCCTAATCTCTCTACCATAGTACATCAGTAAAGTTTGTGAAATTCTGAAACATAGAAAGTACTTAACAAATGGTCACAGTTATAAGCGAGTCATTGAAACTGGAATTTATGATTCAATTAGGCCATTATGCCCAACTGAATACTACCTCTGAGAGCAGCGGGATAAAGGACTATCAATCCAAGTTGGGACAAGAAGCTAAGAAGAAAAAAGAGAGAGAGAAAGAAACTGGTGCATCAATATAGGATATGTGTGTTGTTTTTTTTTTAATGTCTCTACCCTATAGTCCTCTTTCATGAATCCCTCCACCCCCAATCCCTTCACCTTTGATCTCTTAATATAAAGATAAATGCTCACCTTCAATGCAATGTGTGGTTGGATTGCATTGCCATCTTTAACATTTTCAAAACAAGGATATTCACAGATATATGCCACTATGTATATTTTAGCTTCAGGTAAATAGATAAAAACTTTCCTTTCAAACCAAAGTTTCAAACTTTTCTATGTCAATTTTACTTTGGACTGCAAATATATTCATATGTATTTTTGACACTATTTACCAACTGGTTGCATTCCAATTCTCAACTTCGATTAACGCGATTTATATACCTTCAATTATAAGTTGGTTTATGCATTCACCTTTTTCTTAAAGAAGGTGGGAGATTCAAAGAAATCCCTTCGAACAGATCTCACAGCAAGAACGCACTGTCATGCAGTAAGTACTTACTCAAATATCGAATGTGATGATAGCATAGTATAAGAAAATTGCAGGCTGCTCACTTGGGAAAGTAAAATGCATAGTCAGGTGCACGATAAACACTTTGATTTATTTTCCTTACATTTAAATTTTTTCTCCAGAAGCTTATATTTGGGACTTCCCTTGGGGCACAGTGGTTGGGGATCTGTGTGCTAATGCAAGGGACATGGGTTCGATCCCTGGTCCAGGAAGCTCCCACATGATGCAGAGCAGCTAACCCTGTGTACCACAGTGACTGAGCCTGTGCACCCTAGAGCCCTTTCTCCACAATGAGAAGCCCCAGCACCACAACTAGAGAGTAGCCCCCATTCACAGTGGCTAAAGAAAGCCTGGGTGCAGGAATGAAGACCCAGAGCAGTCAAATAAATACATAAGTAAACAAAAGCCCAAATGTAAATAGTCTAAGAAACACATAAAATGTATCTATGTGTGACCAGACATAAAAATGCAGAGTTGAGTCATTAATAATAAAAATTTTGTTTTCTCTCTCCATCCATCTCCTTCCATACGGATCAGATTTTATGTATGTGTGAAGAGGCTCAGAACCATTCTTTGCTAGTTAAATTCAACAAAAAGGAAAGTTTGAAGAAAGAAGGAAAAATGTTTCACAGGGAAAAAGATATTAATATTGAAATTTGTGGCTAATTATGAAAAAATGACAGGGGGAATAAAAACAGATAATTCTTAGCTATAAAGGCTACATCTCCAGTTATAAGCAGAGCAGAACACAATGGGTATTTATTACTGAGATATATCTGGTGGCCTTATGCTGATAATTATCATAATAAAAGTAATAGCTCAGGGATTAGTTGGAACAGAAAGAATAAAGGTAAGTAATGAGTATGAAACTGGGGTGTGGCACTGAATATTATAATCACAGTACCTGAACTGGTCAACATGACAGTAAGTAAATAAAAGCTGTGGGGCAAAAAGATCCATGAACTTTGTCATTAATGGACCAGAGAACCATGTGCAAAAAGTAAGCAAAAGACATTAAAACCTGAGGTCAGGATAGGATAATGCAACCCTAAACAGTTCACAGAGCCTTTGCAGTGGGGCTGTGTGTTGTGAGTAATAGCAGAGATCATTTTGTGATGGAAACAAACCTGAGACTGGAAATAGCACAGAAGAAATCTGGGAGCCCAAGCCAAGTGAGCAAGAATCTACAGAAACCAGGAAATTTACACACAGGTCGCAGAAATAAACAAATACTAAGGTGAGATTTTGTCTCTACTCATCTGTGAAGAAGAGCTCCCCTGTCCTTGACTGTGGAAGCATTAGTTACTCACCAAGACTTCACCTGTGATCCACAGGTGGTTATTCAGTGGGCACAAATATTAACTCTTACTCAGAAATTCTATTAACTTATATACACGGTGCTTTCTTCTCACACAGTACTTTCTTGTTTCTAATGTCCATGTTTAAAAAAAAATAATCATTGTGGGGCTTCCCTTCCCTGGTGGTCCAGTGGTTAAGAATTCATGCAAGGGGTATGAATTTGATCCCTAACTGGGGAATGAAGACCCTGCATGCTATGCAGTATGACTAGATATAATAAAAATTATTAAAAATCATCATGGTATTGTCATTGAGACATGTCTGCAGTAAATGGGGCAGCTGACCATGTGATCAGAACCTTGGGGTCTAGCGTAGTGTTTGTTTCAGATGGGACTTCTAGGTCATCATGTGGACAGATCCGTATCGCACTCAGGAAGGGTGCCTGGAAATGAGATGTGTTTGATGATCGCCATGTCTCTAGTATGTGACTCTGAAAACAAAAAGGAGATTTTTTTTCTGATTGATGGGCCCATTCTAACATTTAATATAACCCTTTTGTCTGCAGCATTTCATGATTTTGCACTTTCTTCCTAAGAAAACACAAATTATTCTAGGTATACTTTACATTGAATGTCAAAGATTAAAGGAAACCACTACAATATTGTAAAGTAATTAGCCTCCAGCTAAAATAAATTAATTAATTAAAAAAATAAAGGAAAGGCCATGTGGATTGAAAAGATAAAGAGAGTTATGTATATGTATATTTTATTTATTATTTATAGCATGGCATTCTCACTTCCCATTTAAAAACTTTTTTAAATTTAAAAATTAAAAAAAATCCTCTGAAATTTTTCTTCTTCTACTACTTATTTTCCCTAATTACTTTTTTCTTACACATGAGTTTTCCAACTCTTTGCATCCTGAGAAGAAGAAATGGCCAGATAGATGTTTTGCCTTCTGTTTTATTTTAAATTTAAGCATTATTTTACAAATTTATCACTGTAAATATTCACTGTCTCTCTCTCTTTCATTATTGTTTAGAGGGACTTAAAAGTGTGACTTATAGAAATCCACTGCTATTTACTTTTCAAGGACAGCTACCCCAGACTGTAGACACACAGAGTCCCTTGGACTGCAAGGAGATCCAACCAGTCCATCCTAAAGGAAGTCAGTCCTGAATGTTCATTGGAAGGACTGATGCTGAAACTGACACTCCAGTACTTTGGTCACCTGATGCGAAGAGCTGACTCATTTGAAAAGGCCCTGATGCTGGGAAAGATTGAAGGCGGGAGGAGAAGGGGATGACAGAGGATGAGATGGTTGGATGGCATCACTGACTCAATGGACATGGGTTTGAGTAAACTCCGGGAGCTGGTGATGGACAGGGAGGCCTGTTGGTGTGCTGCAGTCCATGCGGTCACAGAGTCAGACACGACTGAGTGACTGAACTGAACTGAACTCCAGATTAAGGACACAGAGAAACTCTTTGAAAACTAAATTGTAAAGGGAACTTAAATCAGTTGGCTCCTTAAAACCTTATTGAACCAGATTGCTGTCATTCTCTCTCACTGTAGCAAATGTAGTCAGTGTCTCATGCATGTTCCTCACACAACTGACTTTTCAGGTCAGGACACACCCATTTCCAGCTTCCAGTACCCAGCATCACCTGGACTGGTCCTAGGCTCTCCTGGGCATGGAAGATCACTCACCTGAACCCAGCACAGAGGAGAGGACTGGGGACTTGAATGGTTCTGGGCAAAGCCACCCAAGAAGAGATCTCTCAGCCCTGAACTCTATCTTCTACACTTCCTCCTCAAGTTTCCTAGACAGATCAAGTTCTAGTCACCCACAGTAGTAATTTTCTTGATAATATAGCATTTGATTTTCTCTTCCCGTTTCCTGTCTCACTTACCGACTTCCTCATATTTCTCTCCAAACGAAATGCTTCCACTCAAATCTTAGCTCTGGGTTCCCTAGTGGCTCAGATGGTAAAGAATCTGCCTGCAGTGAGGGAGACCTGGATTCAGTCCCTGGGTTTGGAAGATCCCCTGTAGAAGGGAATGACTACCCACCCCAGTATTCTTGCCTGGAGAATCCTTTAGAGAGGAGTCTGGTAGGCTACAGTCCATGGGTCCCTTAGTCAGGACTGAGCAACTTTCACGTTCTGCTTCTGGGGGAGTTCAAACTAACCAGAGTATTATGCTGCCGCATTCCAAATACTTACAGAAATGATGAAATAGTAATTTTGTAAGTGAAAACAGCCAGGAAAAGATTTTCATTACAGAGCTCTTTATGTGAATATCCTGAGAAGAGTGGTTCAAAAAAAGAAAATGTTTTCTTTTAAAATAAGCAGAAGCAATAGCATCTCAGGAATGTAAAACCTATTATTTTTTCAATTGGGTTTAAAAATAAAAGTGAAAAATGCTCTTATTAAATGACTCACAAAAATTCTCTGACTCTATGGACTCCTTTTTTCAGTTCATTTTAATTTATTTCAATGCAGATTTTCATTAAAACAAGACACAGTGGATGATACCAAAATAAACAAATACAGGTCACTTCCCTTAAAGAGTTTACAGAGTAGCTGGGGACTAGATACCCAGATATGAAGCAATACCATACCCATAATATACCCATATATGAAGTAAAATTACCCATCACTGGTGGTAAAGAACCGCCTGCCAGTGCAGGAGATGCAAGAGATGCAGGTCCGATTCCTGGGTCAGGAATTTCCAGGAGTAGGAAAAGGCAACCCACCCCAGTGTTCTTGCCTGGAAAATTCCATGGACAGAGAAGCTTGGAGGGGTACAGTCCATGGGTTCACAAAAAGTCGGACAGGACAGAGCTATTGACACACCACACACGCATCTCATGATGGGCCTTTGAAATAATTGAAATAGATGAAAATGGAGAAATTCTATCCTATAGGTTTTTTCTTCTGGGATCATTACATTCATTCCTTCCCAATATCAGGTCACATGGCTCCATCGTCAGCCAGTTATTGATTTCTCATAAATTTGTTTTTCTAGCCTTGACTGCTCTTCTGAACTTCAAAGTCTTATATCCTACTTTCTACTTCCTGTCTCTGTGTTAATGTCTAACTGATGTGTCAGATCTATCACAGCTAAATTAAGACTCTAGTTGTTGGCTCCTATCTATCTATCTAATTATCTATCTATTTAATTTGATACTTTTGAACCGTGGTATTGGAGAAGACTCTTGAGAGTCTCTTGGCCTGCAAGGAAATCCAACCAGTCAATTCTGAAGGAAATCAGTCCTGAATATTCCTTGGAAGGACTGATGCTGAAGCTGAAACTCCAATGCTTTGGCCACCTGATGCGAAGAACTGACTCATTGGAAAAGACCATGATGCTGGAAAAGATTGAGGGCAGGAGGAGAAGGGGACGACAGAGAATGAGATGGTTGGATGGCATCACCGACTCAATGGACATGAGTTTGGGTAAACTCCAGAAGTTGGTGATGGACAAGGAGGCCTGGCGTGCTGCAGTCTATGGGGTTGCAAAGAGTTGGACATGAATGAGCAACTGAACTGAACTGATTTAATTTGAAGGAGGGTTACTGATGAATTTTATTTTCTTCAAACCCTTTTCTACTTTTTAATCTTTAACAGAGAGGTATTGCTTTTTGTCAAACTGAAATCATTCTTTTCCTTTCTGGTTTATATATGTGAGTAATGAATAATTTGAACTAAACAGAGAAAGTGAAAACCCTCCTCCCACTACTGCTATGACTCAACCACCAGAGACAGCCCACCGTAGACAGTGAGCTGTTTTGAACTTGCTTTTAATTTATATTTGGCTTTGGTGTTTGCATTTGCTTTTCTTTTTAAGAATTTTTTTATTGTGGTAAAAGCCACATAATATAAAATATTTTAACCACATTTAATTGTACAGTTCAGAGGCACTAAGGGCATTCACATTGTTGTGCAATTGTTACCATTATTCAGGTCCTGAATTTTTCATCTTCCTAAACTGAAAATCTGTCCCTATTAATTTTTCAGCCTTTTCTCCAAGTCTTGAAATAGCTTACTTATCCAACCAGTTACTTTAGAATTTTGGTCTTATTAAATTTAGCAGCAAGATACGTTGCCCTTGCATTCAACATCCATTGCTAATGTGCCTACTCTTTCCATCTTCATTATTTGCTGATGCTCTAAGTCTGTATCACTTCTTACTTAAGGTCTTTCTTCTTCTGCTTCTGTTTCCATACAAACCATTCTCTACTTAGTAGTCAGAGTGATCTTTCTAAAAGAGAAATTAGATCATAACTCTTCCCTCTATAAAATCTTCCAATTAATTTCACTGCCATTAAATAACTCCTTGCCATTGCTTTTACCACTAACCTCATCTTTCACCACTGTTTCCCCCATGACATTCCAACTATAGGGATCTTTTAATGGACCTCAAACTTGCCAAGTTCCTCCTCACTTTAATTCTTTATTTCTTTATTTTTACTTTTACCATAGATTATATCTTGTTTCCTTTTTAAATTTTTTTTTTATTTTTTTAATATAAATTTATTTATTTTAATTGGAAGCTAATTACTTTACAATATTGTAGTGGTTTTGCCATACATTGACATGAATCTGCCACGAGTGTACTTGTATCCCCCATCCTGAACCCCCTCCCACCTCCCTCCCCATCCCGTCCCTCTGGGTCATCCCAGTGCACCAGCTTTAGAACCTTGGTAATTGACATTTGAAATGCTTTGTTTCCGCACCTGCGCAGGTTGATTTCTTCTTGCTATTCATGTCTCAGTTCAAGCACCCTCTCCTCACTCAGGCTTTCTGAACACTCACTTGCAGCCATCATCCAGGTCCTCCTAATCAGATCACTTTGTAAATTCTCCAAGGAAATTGTCCTCGCCGTTGCTCATCTCTCAACAGCATCTGTATCACGATCAGGGACCAAACAGGTGCATAGAATGGGAAAAATGAATGCAGAAAAAAAAAAGAATGAATTGTGTGAGGGCAAGGTAAGCATTACCTTCAGAAATGTGAAGAGAAGAAAAAGGGAAAAGGAAGATAACTGAGGGGCAACCCAGGTCAGTTTGGGATTCTTGTAAGGAGTGACTCACATCTGCCGTTAAAGCATGGGCTTTGTCCTTGGGAAGGAAGAGTAATTTACTGCCATATTGTAAATGCATTTGAGAGATAAACTGAGACATTCCAGAAAGGCCAAGAGAGAAACATGACTGAAAAGGGTGGGGAGTTACTGAGCAGGTGTGGCGGGTCTTTATTTACAGACTGAGGGCAGATCCGACCCAGTATTAATGCATGAGTAGTATAGAGCATCACAAAAAGTGAACAATTTAGTTTTTAGTTATCCAGTCTCAGAATAAAGCCTCATACATAGTATATAGGATCCCATGTGTTTTTCCAAATCAGCGCCTTGGACAAAGTGTTAAAAATGACAGCTCTGGAGTCAAACAGGTGTGAATATGCAGGAAGGCAGAAGTTTGCTAGCTGTCTGACCTTGAACATTTACTTAATCTCTCCCCCCCTCAACTCCAAATTGCAGTGATTTTTATTGGATTAATTTTAAGAATACACATAAATCACTCAATGTTATGCCTGTTACAGGAAGGGATTAATAAATATTATGATTATTATCATTATTAATGTATTAAATCAGAACATCTGATGTGGGTTCAACCCCAGGGTTTAGATTCTTTGGATTCAGAAGTATCAGCCAGTTTCTCTCTACCCATCAACTGGATGCTGACATATAGTAGCATCGATTATAAAAATGATAGAAAATTAAAGTTAAAGAAATGCTGCATGATGAAGAAAAATGAGTAGACTTATCTTGTAAGGTGCATAAATCATTAGGCTGAAAGAATTTAGAATGTGGACATTTTGCATATCACAAATAGGCACGTTGCTTTATCTTAAAATAAAATTTTTAAAATGAAACTATATGAATGTAGTTTTCTTTATGTTCGGCTTGATGTTCAACTTATAATGGAATTAATGCATTTTTGAAAAGTTTATTTATTTATTCACACTCACTCACTGAGAACTGACATTGTACCCATTCACTTTCTATGAATTTGGGAAATACGGTGCATAAAAGCAGACCTGCTCTTGTTCTCTCAGAACTTATTGGTTAGCAAGAGAGACAGACATTCATCCACAATTTTTAAAAAGCCAAGTTATAGGGTGGTAAGTGCTATAAAAGAGAGCAAGATAGTTCCCAGAGATTTTAAAATGAATCCTACTGGAAGCCTAAATTTATAGAAAAATATTTAATGGTTACATTAACTTGCTTTTAGAACACCGTGTCTCCATGGCTGAGAAAAGGGATCTATTAGAACAAGCCAAAATGTTTTCAATGAAAACACAATAAAACTCTAGTTAGTTGACTGTCATATTGAACACGGTACAATAAATTAAGCATCGTCATTCGGTCTTCATTTATCATTTATATCTGTGTGCACGGATGTACTCATGCATGTATGTATGAATATATATGTATCTACGTATGCCTTTTTCTAAATAATGTTTCCCTAAGAAAGAATCCTCGACCATTCCTATTAATTTGTTCAAAGTGTGTTCTGCTTCCCTTTTTGTCATTTTTGAGAAAATGCTGGTAAAATAGGGGGCTTCCTCATCAGACTTCGTCAGCCTTTACTTCTATTTCTAAGCTACTAAATCTCTACAGTTGAACATTTCCCCTGAGTTCTGGCCTCAATGTGTAACTTTATGCTAAATCTATGCACCTAAATGTCATCTTGTCTGAAAGTCTAGTTATTGTTATTCTTCAATTCTGATTGTCCCCATGTATTCTAATTCCTCATGAGTAATTATCACCATCCATCTTGAAACTCAGATCAGAGTCATGGAGGCTGTTCTAGAGTTTCTTTATATTCAGCTTTTGAACCGGCACTGTCAGGGTTGACTCTAATTTTACCATATGCGGCCCCTCCTCTCTGTTCTCTCGGCTATAGCCCCAGATTGGCTCTAAATCTTCTCTCACTCATGCTGATTCAGTAATGTTCTGAGCTTTTCTCCTTTTATTATCTTCTTATTTTTCCCCTCCTCCAATCTAATGACTTCTCCATCTGCCTTCCATTTTATCATTAGAATGAATGCCTTAGTTTTCAACATTGAGTTTTTGTTTTTGTTTTTCATTCTCCAGTTTGAAGCCCTTCAGTCACTCACCACTGCCATTCCCAGGACTGCTTTGTCCTCCTGATTTCATGATCCTGGGTAACTTCCTCCCTCTCACGCATGTACGGAAGGATTACTCTGGCTGAAAAGCCTGGAGACACCTCTGACATCTTCCCTGTGCACCTTCCTCCTCTGTTGTTCTGCCGCACAAATGCTGCTGCTTTGGTCTTTCTGGACTTGAACAATCCCCTCAATTCACTGTGTCTGCTGTGCCTCTTTGGGTTCCTTGCTTTGCATGGAGGCCTGGAACCTACCTCCTGGGGGTAAACTGAGGCCCCACTGGGCTCATCTCATCTGCTTCCCTTCTCTCGGGGATCACAGTATCACGCTTCCTGTTGTAAAAACTCTAAAAATACTGTTTCGTTTATTTTGTTCAATATTCTAGTTGTTTAAAAGGTGGGAAGATGAATACAATTTCTCTTACTGATCATGGTCAGAAAGATAGATCCAGAAATGTACATTTTTTAAAAAGATAAAAAATCGTGGGTTTATACTGATATCACCAATTCATATATAAGAGTACAGAGTGCATTTAAAATTTAAAAATTTATACTTTATCATTAAGATAGTTCTTTGCTTTAGCATACAATATTCAGCCCTTCATGGATCACAGCCTTGTGGTGGTGAAAACCTTGCTGTGATAAAGAATATTCAACTACTGGACAATTGTGCTCATTTTGCATGCTTGTAAGGTTATGCTCAAAATCCTTCAAGCTAGGCTTTAGCAGTATGTGAATTGAGAACTTCCAGATGTACAAGCTGGGTTTCAAAAAGGCAGAGGGGCCAGAGATCAAGTTGCCAACATTTGTTGGATCATAGAGAAAGCAAGGGAATTCCAGAAAGCAAAAAATATCTGTTACTGCTTCATTGACTACAAGAAAGCCTTTGATTGTATGGATCACAACAAACTGGAAAATTCTTAAAGACATAGGAGTACCAGACCAAACTACCTGTCTCCTGAGAAACCTGTATTCAGGTCAAGAAGCAACAGTTACAACCTTACATGGAACAACTGACTGGTTCAAAATTAAGAAAGGTGTACATAAATGCTGTATATTGTCACCCTGCGTGTTTAACTTATACTCAGAGTACATCAGGCGAAATGCCAGGTTGGATGAATCACAAGCTGGAATCAAGATTGCTGGGAGAAATAACAATAACCTCAAATATGCAGATGATATCACTCTAATGGCAGACATTGAAGAGGAACTAAAGAGCCTCTGGATGAGGGTGAAAGAGGAGAGCAGAAAAAAAAAAAACTGGCTTAAAACTCAACATTCAAAAAACTAAGATCATGGCATCTTCTTCCCATCACTTCATGGCAAATAGAAGGGGAAAACAAAAGCAGTGACAGATTTTATTTTCTATGGCTTCAAATCACTGGGGATGGTGACTGCAGCCACAAGATTAAAAGATGCTTGTTCCTTGGGAGGAAATCTATGACAAATCTAAACAGTATATTAAGAAGCAGAGACATCACTTTGCCAACAAAGGTCAACATGGTCAGAGCCTTGATTTTTCCAGTAATGTACAGACGTGAGAGTTGGACCATAAAGGAGGCTGAGCACTGAAGAATTGATTCTTTCAAACTGTGGTTCTGGAGAAGATTCTTGAGAATTCTTGAGAAGACTGCAAGGAAAACAAGCCAGTCAATCCTAAGGAAATCAATCCTGAATATTCAGTGAAAGGACTGATGCTGAAGCTGAAGCTCCAATACTTTGGCCACCTGGTGTGAAAAGCCGACTTATTGGAAAAGACCTTGATGCTGGGAAAGACTAAAGGCAGAAGAAGAAGAAGGCAGCAGAGGATGAGATGGTTAGATAGCATCACTGATTCAAAGGACATGAATCTGAGCACACTCCAGGAGATAGTGAAGGACAGAGAAGCCTGGCATACTGCAGTCCATGGGGTCTCAAAGAGTTGGACATGACTTAGAGACTGAATAACAATAACAACAAAAGCAATATTTACATAATAATTTCAAAAGAGTAATAAAATTTTTAGCAGAAAACAATGGAAAAACTAAAATGTGAGATTTTTATACAATTCCTTTTGTTCATAGCATGTATCCCATTGAGGACACTATGGTCTGGGCTTCTTCCCAGGCACTAGCAGTAACAGGCTTCCCAGGAGGCACTAGTGATAAAGAATCTGCCTGCCAATGTAGGAGACATAAGAGATGTGGGTTCGATCCCTTGGTGGAGAAGATCTCCTGAAGGAGGGCATGGCAATCCACTCCAATACTCTTGCTTGGAGAATTCCATGGACAGAGGAGCCTGGTGGGTTAAGGCCCATAGGGTTGCAAAGAGTCAGACACGACTGAAATGACTTGGCATGTGCATTATAATCTAAGTCAGATAGACACACAGAGGGATATTTCACAATACACCTGACCAAAACTGTCAATGTCATTAAAAAAAAAAGTGATGAACCTGAGAAACTCTCACAGCCAAGAGGAGCTTGAGACATGATTATGATTGGTAATGGAATGGAATCCTGGAATACCAAAAAAAAATATTAGGCAAAAACTAAGAAAATCTGAATAAACTATGTATATTAGTTAATAACTCTATCAATATTGACTCATTGATTGTAACAAATGGACCACATCAGTGTAAGATCTTAATAATAAGAGAAACCGTGTGTGGATGCATATATGGAAACTCTCTTTAATATCTGCTCAATAATTCTAATACTGTTTTAAGATTGTTTTATACGTTTTTAAAAAGCTGTTTTAAAAAGTAGTAGCTTGTTAACAGCTGTGGATCTGTGTTTTCCTCTTTCTCATCTCATCAAATTATTTAATGCTTAACTTGAATTATTTATTGTAATTTAAAGGAAGATGGTGCATGCATTAATTTCAGAGTGAATTTTAATAAGTATACATAAAAATAAATTTATATTTCTTTAAATGTATTCATACAATGGTGAGAGCAATTAAAGCATTTTAAATGTGAAAAAGAGTCTATATCTCCTACCTCAATTGAGATGCTCATTTTTTAATGTAAAGCTACCTGTGTGTTCTTGAGTCTCATTTTTGGACCTTCTATTCTGTCCTATTCATTGTCATCATTCATCTGATAGTACCACACTGTTTTAATAATTTGGACTTTTTATATGTTTTCTTATACTTATTAGTTTCTTAATCTAATTTTCTGTCTCCATAAGGGGGAAAATAACACCCAGTACTTTCACTGGAATTGCATTAAATTTTGAATTAATTTAGAAGAGCTTTCATATTTGTAATGTTGAACCATCACACCCAGGAACCTACAAATGGTACATATATCATTTGTTCATGTAAGATTTTGTGTCTTGTAGGAGTATTTTTAAGTTTGACTTCATAAGCTGTGCCTTAGTATTTTATCTTCCTGTTGCTATTATAAATTAGATTACCTCGTTCATTATACATTAAATTAAACACATATCACATTTTTTATATTGGGGAATAAAATAGTACTGTCTCTGAGAAAATTCTCCACTCATCCTCAGACTGAATAAATATAAAAATATTTTTCACTGAGTTCCTCATGCTGTTAGGGTGTCTTCTATGGGACTTAAATCACACGACTTTTGCAAACTGTGTGTTCAGAGAATGTGTACTCAAGAAGATCAGGCTGGAGTATAGAGTCTCAGAATTAAAAAGAAGTGGAGCGAATAGCTCTCTAAGTTGGGGATAAATGGACTGTAGCAGGTGTTGATAGCTGTTAAAGTGTTAGCCTTTGGAATATTAAAGGGCAAGCATCACATTCATGATGTTGAAAAGTTTTTGAGTAAAGTAAAAGTGCAAATGTATTTGGCAATTAGCAATACTGAACACGTATTACTATGTCAGGACTTCCCTGGTGGCTCAGACAGTAAAGCGTCTGCCTACAATGCGGGAGACCCAGGTTCAATCCCTGGGTTGGGAAGATCTCTTGGAGAAGGAAATGGCACCCCACTCCAGTATTCTTGCCTGAAAAATCCCATGGACGGAGGAGCCTGGTAGTGCTACAGTCCATGGGGTCACAAAGAGTCAGACACGACTGAGTGACTTCACTTATTACTATGTCATGTTTTTTTGTTCATTTGTTTGTTTTAAATTTTAGGACCAAGGTTACCCATATTTTAACTTGCCTCAGGCAGAGAGCAGTATCTGGAATGCATACCCTCCTTCTGGTTGTGTTATAATCTTTTAATGATACCAGACAGACTGAATTTTTACAAAGCTTCTATTATTAAATTTCAGAAAGTTTGCTGCTGCTGCTAAGTCGCGTCAGTCGTGTCCGACTCTGTGCGACCCCATAGACAGCAGCCCACCAGGCTCCCCCGTCCCTGGGATTCTCCAGGCAAGAACACTGGAGTGGGTTGCCATTTCCTTCTCCAGGGCATGAAAGTGAAAATTGAAAGTGGTGTTGCTCAGTCGTGTCCGACTCAGTGACCCCATGGACTGCAGCCTGCCAGGCTCCTCCGTTCATGGGATTTTCCAGGCAAGAGTACTGGAGTGGGGTGCCATTGCCTTCTCCATCAGAAAGTTTAGATCATGCCATACTTTAATTTATTCTGATTTGCCTTCACTGTTAATTTAATGAAAACATAAGCTAGCTGGAAGTCCTTATTGTATCAGGGAAAAAAAAACAACACAACATCATGGGCAGATTAATATGGGAAGGAATATATTCTTCTGGATCTATTCTAATATCATTGGAAGACCTATATATAGACATTAATCTAGTATAACAAATAGGCACTTGATCCTGTCTCTTAATAAGGAGCGAGAACCAAGTCAGTGCCAGCGTAGAAGAACAAGAGGTACAGAGGTGGTGAGAGGTGTGTGAGAAGAGCGTGTATGAAAGGCACTCTTGCCCCATCCCCTCATTTATTCCTGAAGTGTGCCTGCCCCGCTCCCACTGTGGGCTCAGGGTTGCTGTAATGAACCAGAGGTGACAAGACAGCAGGCTGAGCAAATAAACAATCACGCAGCTCCTTAACACATGTGTGCCCTCCACCTTTTGAGAAAGGGGGAGTTTGATCAGGGTGAGCCAGCGAGTGAAGGTGAGAAAGTATTTGGTACATGGCATCCTCATCACTAACTGACCCTCTGGGTCCACCAGTGTGTGAAGTATGATGACCTGAGTGTATAAATTCTGTCCTTTTTCTCCATATGAGATAAAACCTCATTAACAACACTGCACTTTATTGTACTGCATTTTGTGACCTGAATGCAAAAGTAATTTGTAAGCTTTTGTTGTTGTTAGTGCTTAAGTACATAGAGAAAAGGGCCTTAAGTACTTCATACGTGTTAAATCTGAGAGGTTCTTTGTTTAAAGCATCAGTGTGTAGAGTCATTAAAAGAACATGTGTATTAAAGATAATTGCTGCCAAGGAAAATATGGTTTTTCTTATATTTTCAGGTTTCGCTCCCCTAAATACTTACTATGTTGTTGTTTAGCCACTAAGTGGTGTCCGACTCTTTTGCAACCGCATGGACTCTAGCCTGCCAAGTTCCTCTGCCCATGGGATTTTCCCGGGTAAGAATACTGGAGAGGGCTGCCATTTCCTTCTCCAGGGAATTTCCCCAACCCAGGGATCGAACCTGTGTCTCTTGTGTCTCCTGCATTGGCAAGAGGATTCTTTACCGCTGAGCCACCAGGGAAACCCAAATAGTCAATATAATATCTATCAAAAACTCCATCTTAACATTAAGATCACTATTTGAATAAATAAACATATATTTAAATATTTAAAATTAAAACATTAATTTGTGTAATTTAATCCGATCTTTATTAAAATAGACATATTTAACAAATATCTAGTTTAATAGATATTTAATAAATTAAATATAAGACATATATTTAAATAGACAGTTATTATATTTAGTTTATTTGAATATATTAAACACATAATATATAAATATTTCATATTAAATTTAAATACAGCTATATTCAATTTTGCAGCAAATTAAGTACCTCTTGATGATATTTGTCTGAGGATGTGAGATGGCCGTGTGTTGACGGCTGGGCACCCACTGCCTTTACACTCTAAAAATTGCAGGTGTTAACACATTGAAAAATGTGGTGCATTTTAACTGATAACAGATTTGTAGTTTATTGCCTGAAAAAAAGAATCCCAAAACATTAAGCTTTCCTAAATTTATTGTATACATTTTTAAAAATCGTTTTTTATGTGGCAAGGAAGAATATTTGCCATACACACATAAAATATTTGACTATAAATTGAATCTTGCTCACATCTAAGTTTTATACATAGATATATATCTCTCTCTATATATATATAGATATACATGTATAAAATATATATATAGATATATATGTATATATGTATAGATATATATAGATATACTATAAGTCATTGGATAATCGTTAGGAGTTTGCCCTCTTGATCAATAAAGGAAGAAATCAAATGTTGATGTTATTTCTATGAAATACATTGTACCTTTAAAATCTTTCCTCTGCAGCAATAAAAATCTGAAGGCCAAAACCAGAATTCTCAGAAATTGTGACAATGTTATCTATGTCCCCTGCATATAAAACTAGAGTATTGGTGATATATTTTTCTTCCTTGGTCCAGAGCTCAAAAAATTTGGAGAAGATTTTCCAAGCTCTCTGGTACACACACCCAGAACTTGTAACTATTCACATAAGCAAATGTCAGTGTACACTAAAGATAGGATCACTCTCTGGTGACTAAGAGGGAAAAATCAAAATCAAATTCAAAACAGAACAAGAGTATTGTCCTTGAAACAATGTTTGAGGAAGAGTTGTGATCAACACCACTAGGTCAGTCTGACATGCATTTTCTATCCACAAAGTAGACCAATAGTTACAAAAATAAGTGAGCCGAGATTTTTGCACTCAAGAAGTTAGAAATCTATTGGCAGACACAGTGCACAGTGTGTCTCTCACCGTTTTGCACCGTGCCTTTATGTTAAGCACTCGCAAATTAATGTCTCCAGTCCAGATAGCTTCCCTAAAGTTTAAACTCAATATCCAGGTATCTACTTGATACTCCAGTGCTTATTATCCCCAAATTTTCTTAACCCCCAGACTTTCTCATATTGGCTGATGGCAACTCCATCCTTGGCTCAAATCAAGAACTTCAGAGTCATGTGAGACCTCTCCCTTTCTCTCATACAGCACACCGTCCATTAGATATCCTCTTGGCCTCATTGTCTATCGGTGGGATCATTCTGAGAGCTGCTTCACTGTCCCTATTGTTTTCGTTGTTTCTGCTCACCCCAACAGTCTTTTCTCAACACAGCAGCCAGAGTGATTCTTTAAAAATACCCATCTGATTCTGCCATACTTCAACTCAAAACCCTCCAACAGCTTCCATATTACTTGGAGTAAGTTGCTTAAAAATTGGCATAGGTCTTATAAAATGTGATTCCCCATCACCTCTCTTACGCTGGGAATTTAGCACAGAGAGCCCATTTACCCCTCCACACACACACTGGGGTACTAAATGGCAACCCACTCCAGTATTCTTGCCTGGATGATCCCATGGACATTGGACCCTGGCGGGCTACAGTCCATGGGGTTGCAGAATGTCGGATGTGACTGAGGAACTGAACACACACCATACATAGTTTCTCCTATTGCTAACATATTGCGCTGCTATGGTTCTTTATTATAATTAATTCACCAATATTGATACAGGATTATTATTATTATCATTATTGCTTTAATCTGTACACTTTAAGGTCCACTCAATGTACTGCAAATTTCCATTGATTTGGACAAATACAAAATGTCACGTGTCCCACACTGCAATCTTATATCGAATAGTTTTACCACCCTCAAATTTCCTGTGCTTCTCATCCTCCCAAGTCTCTGACAACCACTGATCAAGTTACCATTACTATTACCATAGTTTTCCCCTTTCCAGATCGTCACTTCAAAGGAATCATCTGGATTTAACCGCATCCATACTTTATTCATTGAGCAATATTCATTTGCTATTTTTTTCGTATCTTCTCAAATAGCGTAATAATCCCTTAATTCTAATCACTGAATAGTACTCCATTGTATGGATGTACCACACTTTGTCTACTCACGTCGTCACCTCCAGTTTTGGGTGATTATGAAGAAAGCTGCTATGAGTATTCCTATGCATATTCCGTGTGGCTATGCTTTCACATAAGTTGGATAAATACATAGTAGTGTGATTACTTGATCATATTTTGAAACTACATTTAACTTGGAAAGAAACTACCAAACTGCCTTCCACGCTGACTGTGGCATCTGCGCTCCCACCAGCAGTAAAGGAGAGTTCCTCTTGCTCTACACCCACGGCATCCTAAGAGGTGTGCCGTGGTCTCTTGTTTTAATTTGCATTTCCCTGATCATATATGACTTTGTTCATCTTTTCACGTGCTTATCTGCCTTCTGTTTATCTTCTGTGAGGTACCTGTTCAGGCTTTTTTGCCTGCCTTCTAAATTGATTTATTTTGGCAGATAAGTTTGTACGTTTTGGATGCAAGTGCTTTATCATACATGTGATTTGCACATATTTTCTCCCAGCATGACATGTCTTTTTGTTGCCTTGAAACTGTATTTTGCAGTTCAAATGTTTGTTTGTTTGTTTGTTTAAAAAACACAGGTTTTATTTTATTTTTAAACAAAAACATCTCAGTGTTTTAAACAGAGAACAAAGAACAGGAATTCTATTCTAAAAGTATTATTGTTGCTGTGCTTTCATCACTAAGTTGTGTCCAACTCTTTTCGACCCCATGGACTGCAACACGCCAGGTTGCTCTGTCCATGGAATTCCCCAGGCAAGAATAATGGAGTGGGTTGCCATTTCCTTCTTCAAGTTCAAATATTTTAAGTCCAGTTTATCAAATTTTCTTTCTTGTACTGTTCTTTCAATGTAGTGTATGGAAACTGATTACCAATCCCACGACTTTATAATTTTTCATAAGGTCTTTATCAAGAATTTTAAGAACTTGTTTTATTGTTGCTGTGAATATGTTTCCTATTTTGTTACTTGACTTTTAAATTTATGATTATTTAACAATACAGTTAATTACATCAGTCATTTTTCTGTAATGTTTTCTACACATTTCATTACTTAAGATGTTTGCCAGTTAAACATCACTTGTATTTTCATATCTCTTTAACAAATAGTCTGATTTTTACCTTTTAAATCAAATTTATTGTAATGTTAAGATTAAAATCTTTTTAAAGGTTTTTATTGAAACATTGTTGATTTACAATGTTGTATTCGTTTCCGCTCTATAGCAAAGTGATTGTTATACATATATACAATCTTTTTCATATTCTTTTCTATTATGGTTTATCACAGGATATTGAATGTATTTTCCTGTGCTATACAGTAGTACCTTACTAAAATATTTAAGTAAATGCATAGTCTAGTATCTGAGCAATATCCCTGGAATAACTCTAAGTTAAACATATGTGTGCATTAGTATGCATGTGTGCCCAACATGTGTATTCCCATTTGTTCCATTTCATTAATTTGACTATTAATTTTCATACTTCTACCATGACATATCATACATAATAGGAGGACTCCTTCTGATACAATTTATATATTCTTCCTTTGATATATGTTTTTAATAAATAAATAAATAAAAAGAAGTCTATGCACCACAAAAAAAAAAAATAAAGGGGCTACTCTCATTGATAGAGGCAGAGTTTGAACTCAGGCAGATGTGGCCATGTCCCAAAGGCAGGGATGAATGATGCCTTGTGTTTTCATAACTTTTTATGTGCTACAAGCATTTGGAAATTATATATACATATGTACACATTCTCAAGCTTATTTGTTTTAGTTGTGATATAATAAAATAATGTTATCTGATATTAGAGTTTTTTCTCATTAAAATGATCCTGTGCATTATTCTAATTTGGTCCTAAAAGCTCTGAAGAGCACAAAACGCTGATTTAGTACATCTGTTCTGTGGCAAGTGAGAGAGTTTTCTAATTACACCACCTAATTCTGGGGCTCAGGGCTGTGCTTTAAGTGACTCCATCTCTTTCAGTGTTTTGACTGCCATACACTTGGTTCCTTAATGTTCGTGCTCCGATCTTCTAAAATGTTTTTTAAACAATTATTTTTAGTTTTTAAATATTTGTCCATGCTGTGTGGAATGTGGGGTCTTAGACCTCCAAGCAGGGGTTGAATCTGTGCCCCCTGCGTTGGCAAGTACAGCCTCAGCCGCTGGACTAGCAGGGCAGACTGGTCTTATTACACCTTAATGGTGGTGAGAATGTGGGTGTATGAGAAGGAGCAGGAGAGGCAGGAGAAAGGAGAGAAGCTCAGAAACAGTGGTGAGATCACTCCCCAGGTTCCCAGGTAATTAAGGTATTTGGGTAAACGGATCAAGAAACAAAAACAGAACCAAACAGCAACAACAAAATGCACAACTTTTTCCTGTAACTTTAAGATTTCTCTCCTATTACACAGCACTGGTCAAAAATCCATATATAACATCCAGAGAGTCAACCAATTGTGGATTGTGTAGTACCATAGTTCATATTTGTTGAAAAAAAACGATATATAAATGAATCCAAATAGTTCAAACTGCTGTTCAGAGGGTCAACTGTACTCTTATTTATATACAAAATTTTCAGCTTTTATAAAAGTATATAGTCCCATTTTATATATTTGTATAAGGGTGGCTTCCCAGATGGCTCAGTGGTAAAGAATCCGCCTGCCAATGCAGGAGACTCAAGACATGCAGTTTCGATTTCTGGGTCAGGAAGTTAGCGTGGTGAAGGAAATGGCAATGCACTCCAGGATTCTTGCCTAGGAAATCCCATGGACAGAGGAGCCTGGCAGGCTACAGGCCATGCGGTCACAAAGAGTCAGACATGACTGAACAACTGAACATGTGCATTTAGGTATGTGTTTCTAATGGGTACATTTTTGCATAAATAAGTATGTTGTGTATTTAATAGATATGTATTTTTAAAAGGAAGAGTATGTATTGCCACCTGCTAGTACAAGGTGAGGTCACACACTAATTCTATTAACAAATGAAATTACCAAGTGCAGAAATAAGATCTCAGATTTGTGAGTATGAGAAAGCAAAATCCTTGAGAAGACATATCCACTGATCTAAGAACTGTTGAGAAAGATGAAGTGGAGGCTTGAATGGTAAAGAATAAATGATAGCGCTAAGACACATTTAAATTCTACAACGTTCTGGAAATTTTTTAAAAATTCCAAAGGTAGCACTACTTGTCTTATTCTAGACTTGTTTCCTGAATTCCTTTCTATAAAGGTGCATCTTAAGATTTTGGAGATTCTTTCTTTTAGAAAGAGAAATATGCAAATTAATATAATGGGAGTCTACAGTAAAACAAAAATCTGTTTAACAGTGACAATGAATGAGCACCTATTATGTGCTTGGATATTTCTAGAATTTGGCAACTTAAACATGATGAAGATACAGTCTCAGCTCTAAAAATTTTTATAACTTAGTTTGAAAAACAAACACATGTGTGAGGGAGTCAAAACTGTAGAAATGACCTTCTGATCACTTTAGTGGGAACAGATTCTTCCTGGGGCTTGGAGGAGAACATTTACTACCTTAAAACTCCACTTCTATCAGTCTGCACCAAAGCAACAGATAAAGTAACCCCCTTTCCTGCTTCTTTCTCGTTTTCTTCATTTACTGAATCCTGCTTTAATATAAATTTCTTTCTAACTGTTGACATCACTTTTTCTCTCTGAGGTTCCTCCAGCCCCTGCTTTCTTATCAAGCTCACATGTGTCCATCTTGAACTTCTTCTAAGGTTATTGCCCTCTTAAGTGGCTTTTTTTTAAGCTGGATTTTTATGTTTACCTCTTTGATCTGTGTATGTTTTTAAAATGAAAATTTTGAAACATGTAGTGATTGCCTGCATTGTCTGCAATCTTCTAAATTTTCCTTTGTTACCTCTTTTTTCTGTTATTTCTGATTGTCCACTGGTATCCCTCATTTTAGGTGTGATTACTTCATATGTCATTCCATAAGCTGCTCATTTCTCTTCCACTTAATACAGAAGGCTGAAGGACTGAACTCAATCGTGATGTTGCCTCCTGTGCTTGATTTGATTTATTTCCCTGTCTGCTGGGAGACGACCTCGAGAGGAGGATGCAAAGAACAATACGCAGGGGCCTACATTCTAATCCTGGCTTTGCCGCTAAGTTGTAGCTGAATCTCTGTCTCTCAGTCTCTCTCAGTCTACATATCTACCTCTTCCTCTCCCTCTCTCTCTCTATTTCTTTCTCTCTCTCCCCTTTCCAGTCTCTCTTTTCATTAATCTCTCTAGCTTAGATCTTTTTAATTAAAAATATCACAGCAAATTTTCGGTAACAGTAAACTAGCATAGTTATTTATAAGAAATAAATTAGCAATTGTTTCCATTCCACCCCAACCCCACCTCAAATTTTTCCATTTCTTTGTGCTTCCATCTGAAAATATTCCTATGCTCGTGCAAACTTATAGACACATAAATACACGCATACAGGGCTTATTTTGCTTTGTCTTATCTTAAAATGTCCTCTTATCTGCAAATAGCTCTTTTTTAATTAAAAAAAAATACCTTGGATATATCTTTATGGAAGTAAATACAGGTCCATTTTGCTTTTTAGAAATCATCCTAATTTTCTTGAGGATGTATGCACCATAGTTTTGAACTATTTTCTATTGATAGACATTCAGGTTGGTTTCAGATTTTTACCATCAAATATAGTTATAAAATGATGCAACATACCACTGATTTTTATAGAGGGCCCTGCATAAAATGTGGAATGGTTTGGTTGTATATGGTTTAATGAACATCAGCAATTTTAAAAATGCTTACAGCAACCACTTTCCTAGAAGGAATAGATGAGATGAGTGGGTGTCACTTGTTCTAATAAGTCAGCTACACCCAACCTGTCTGCCTTCTCTCTTTCAAATGTTTGTTGAATTCTCTTCTCCTCCCTGTCCTTTCCTTAATTTCTTTGTCCTTATGTGTTAACAACATTGTTCCTTTTTAAAAGATCTTTTGGCTCTGCTGCAGGTTATGTGGGATCTTAGTTCCCTGACTCACGCCCCCTGCATTGGCAGCATAAAGTCTTAACCCTGGACCCCTGTGGAAGTCCCAACAGCATTGCTTCTTTTTTTTTTTTTTTTGCCATTTGCATAGCTGTGAGCTTTGGGGAGTGAGAGAAAAATACACATGAGGGTACTTCCATGTTTGAATGGAGTCTCACTCGCCCTTTAACCCACTGAAATCAGACTTTTGACCTTCACTTTCCATTAAAACAACTTTCTAAAATTCATCAAAGGTCTCCATTTTGCCCACACCCAGCAGTTAATTTTCAGTCTTTGTCTTAATGTATTTCCCTGTAGCATAAGACAGAGTTAACCAATAGCTGGCTCCAGGCTAAGTTCTGTAGAAGCAGATGATTTCAAATAGTTTTAATACTGCTATTCTTGGCTTCATCACAGCCAGCCCTTTCTCATCACTTAGGAGTCATAGAGGAGACTGACAGAACCAGGTAATTAGAGTTAGTAACCGTGAAGTCGCAACGAGTCGGACACGACTGAGCGACTGAACTGAACTGAACTGAACCGAACCGTGAAGTACTTTGCAACAGTCATCCTGTAGCCTTTGTTCTGCAACCTAGAGTGTGCAGGATGGGTGAGTGAGAAACAGGTAACCCTGGCAAACAGTACTGCCCCGACGGTGACCACGAACTGTCCCTACCAAAGAGGATTCTCTAAAGGCAGCTTTGAGGGAGGTAGAATTGTTAGATGTTGGGAAGAAAATAGGGCCACAGGTTAGGTTAAGGAATGCCAGGATCAGATGCTGGTTTATGTAGATCATTTGACAGCTTGGGAATCAAGGATGACTGGTCGCAGCTACAACCCCAACACAGACTTCATGCGTTTCCAGCATTATCTGTATTTTTTGGTTCCTAGAATTAGTATATAGGGGGAAATACCAAGCTGTTTGGGAAAATGGGATACAGATCAGGGAAATGTCACCTTCAAAGAATGGAACGTTCTCTCAAGTAAAAACCTATTCTCTGTTAGATGAAGATGGTTAGTGAATGCATTGGTGCTGAGACAAGTAAGTCAGAAAGAGAAAAACTAATATTGTAGATTAATGCATATATGTGGAATCTAAAAAAAAAAATGGGACAGATGTACTTATGTGCAAAGCATAAACAGAGACATGGATGTAGAAAACAAGTATATGGACACCCAGTGGAGTTAGGGGGATGAATCGGGAGATTGGGTTGACATATATATCTATATATATATATATACACTACTGATCCTATTTATAAAATAGAAAGCTAATCAAAAATTGCTTACTAATGAGAACCTACTGTAGAGCCCAAGAAAGCCTACTTAGTGCTGTCTGGTGACCTACCTGGCAAGGAACTCCAAGAAAGAGGAGAGAGATGATATGTGTAGCTGATTCACTTTGCTGTACAGGAGAAACCAACACAAGTCTAAAGCAGCTATATTCCAATAAGACTTTTAAAAAAGAGAAGTTGTGCCCAATCAGATTAGGCTCATTATTGGATCAGTACAAAAAGAGAACTTGAGATAACTGTACATTAACTTTTATGGTATCCTGGCTTGCTGAAGAAAGGAGTCTAGATAAAAAGATTCAGTTTTCAACCATAGGCTTTATTTCTAAGACTGTGAGAGAGCAGGTACCCTGAGAAATTCACCTAAGATATACAGCAGGCATGTCTTACATGAGCAGGGTAAAGCAACAGCAATGAGCTACTAAGTGTTAGAGATTTGTACTTTTGATTGTTTCTTTGTTTTGTTTTAAAAAAAAAAACTTTATAGAGGCATAGTTTTACACAACAAAGTGCCCTGTTTTATTTTAGTGAATTGAAATTTTTAATGTTATTTTTAATTGTGGTACAAGTCATAAAATATAAAACATATTATTTTTGGCATGTTTAATGCTTAATGGCATTAAGGACATTAATATTGTTGTGCAACTCTTACCATCATCCATCTGGAATCCAAAAATAAAAATAGTACAAATGAATCTATTTGCAAAGTAGAAATAAACACACAGACATTGAAAACAGACGCATGGCTACCGAGGGGTAAGCAGGGGTGGGATAAATTGGAAGGGATCAATTGTCCTGATTTTAAGCATAGAATTTGATGAGTCTAGAGTAACATATGCACCCCTGTAATTAGGACCACAATCAGGGTATAGAACACTTACATCACCCTAAAATTTTCCACTCTCACCTTTCCAGTCAGTTCCCACGACCAGCTCCAGTCTCAGGCACGACTGACATGCTTTCTATTACTAAATATTAGATTTGTTTTTTCTAGAGTTTCCTATGAGGTAATATATATGAAGTTAATAATTTAGTACTGAGTACACACTAGATAGGTTTCTCTGGTGGCTCAGATGATAAAGACTCTGCCTGCAATGCAGGAGACCCGGGTTCGATCCCTGGGTCAGGAAGATCGCCTGGAGAAGGCAATGACTACCCACTCCACTATTCTTCACTGGAAAATTCCATGGACAGAGAAACCTGGCAGGCTACAATCCACGGGGTCACAAACAGTTGGACAAGACTGAGCGACCAGCATACACACACACATACACACTAGATACACCAATGAATGTTCATTTCTTATGGTATTTAATATGTCAGCATCTTACTTTTAACAGCAACTCTCATACGTTTGGAGAGTTTGAATCAGTTCCTTTGCCCTGAATCATCTTAAAGGAGCTCTGTTACAAGTAATTAAAAAACAAAACACTGAGTAGGTCTCATTCATTTTTTTATACATTCAATAATTCATTCAACACATATTCATTAAGCACTTCTTTGTATTAGACAGCATTTAATTGAGACATACATGAACAAAGACAAACAGTTCCTAGTTCTTCTCTGAGTTTACATCATAATGTAGATGGAAGGACAATGAACCCAGTAATTAAACAAAATTTTTAGGTTTTAGGTGATGGTAAGTGCTATTGGAAAAATGAAGCAGAATAAAGAGAACTGGCTGCAGAGGTGGTAGGAGAGTTGTAGTTTTCCACAGGGTGACTGGGATAATCTTCACTGAAAAGGTGATATTTGAGGACATCCTGTAGATGAGGGAGTAAGCCATGAAAATATCTGCCAGAAGGTGGTTACAGAAAAAGTTGATGCTAAGACTCAGGAATGAACAAGAAATCACAACTTGCCAACCCATACTGACTTGTAAAACTGAAGACCATTGTGAAACTGGCCTTCAGCACACACCTAAGTTCTGATTGTTTGAACATCTGCTAGTTCAGACTCATACACTCCAAGATAAAATCACCAACTGATTTAACAGGACTCATGGGTTCCAAAGGCCACTGATTGGTTGAGAAACTTGCCTAGTTTGCAAATACCCTCCAATCTCTGGCTTGTGCCCTAAAACCAACCTACAGCTAATCCAGCCTTCAAATTCCTGACTCTCCCTTGTTGAGACACTTTTGAGACTACGCCAAGGCAGCACACTTTCACCTTTACCAAGTTTAATGACTCCAGCTTCAAGAGATCCATAGAATATGTTGATGGTCTGTGTTGATGGAGGCTTTTTGAAGTCTGAGGCAGGAAAGTACCTGAAACTTTGAAATGACAAGCAGCTCAGTGAGGTTGAAGCTAAGTGACTAAAAGGAAGTGTATTGCGGGAGGTGGGGTTGGGGGGGAGGCGTTCCTTCTCTGGTGGTTCAGTGGTAAAGAATCTATCTTGCAATGGAGGGACACAGGTTCGATCCCTGGTCGGAGAACTAAGCCTGAGTGCCTCAACTGCTGAGCTGCACGCCACAACTAGAGCATCTGAGCAATCCATTGGAAGATTGTACATGCTGAGCTAAGACCTGACAGAGCCAAATAAATAAATAAATATTAGATGTAAAAAAAAGTGTAGAGGGAAATGATGTGAGTGAGGCAGGAGGCCGCACTGTGGAGAATCTCATTGGCCATTTTAAGGATTTGATGTTACTCTCAGTTGGTGACAAGCGAAACATTGGGAGATTTTGAGAAGTGATATTACACGACCTCATAGGTGCTGTGAGCAGCAGAGCAGAGGAGGACAGTCTTGAGAACAAACTGGCCAGTTAGGAGCTGTCAAAATAATCAAGGCAAGAGATGCTGTTAGCTCAGGTGCATGGTGACGCTAGAGATAGAAAAGATTGGGTTTTGGATCTATTTTGCAGGTGGAGTCCAAGGGATTTATTAATGATTTGAATATGGAAATAAGAGAGACAGAAGAGTCAGGAATGATTCTACCGAACTGGAGGGTGAAATTTGCACTTCCTAATTGGGAAAGACTGCCATAGTACAGGCTGGTGGGGAAATCTGAGTAATTGAGTTTTGCACATTCTGATGGGGTAACTGTGTCCCCTCAAAATTCTTATGTTGAAGCCCCTACTCTCTAGTAGCTTTTCACATGATGACTATAATTAGAGCTTTTAGAAGAGGAACTGATTAAAGTAAGGTACTCAGCTAGACTCTAATCCAGCATGATTCGTGTCTTTATAAGAAGAGGAAATTAAGACACAGACACACACACACAGAGGGATGACCATGTGAAGACCCAGGAAGAACAGGGCCACCTGCAAGCCAAGGGGAGAAACCTCAGGAGAAACCAGCTCTTCTAACTCCTGTAGCTTCTGGAATTGTGAGAAAGTAATTTTCTGCTGCTTGTTATGAAAGCCCTAGCAAACTAATACAGAAATGTTAAGTTTTGAGATGTTTATTTGTGGCTCACCTGGTAAAGAATCCGCCAGCAATGCGGGAGACCTGGGTTCGATCCTGGGTTGGGAAGATCCCCTGGAGAAGGGAAAGGCTACCCACTCCAGTATTCTGGCCTGGAGACTTCCATGGACTACAGTCCATGGGGACGCAAAGAGTCGGACACAACTGAGTGACTATCAATTTTCACTTCATTCAACATCAAAGTAGAGATTTAATTTCATGCAAGAAATGTACAGTAGATATATAAACTTGGGAGCCATCATCATGCAGATGGTTAAGGCTATTAAACTGTGTGAGATCACAAAGAAAATGATATAGAAGAGATCCAGAAAAACAAGCTCTAGGAAATTCCCCTTTTAAGGGTGGAGGATAGGGAAATCCCTGATGGTCCAGTGGTTAAGATTTCACCTTCTACTGCAGCGGGTGAGCACGTTTGATTCCTGGCCAGGTAGCTAAGATCCCACATGCCTCACTGCCAAAAAACCAAAACAGAAAACAGAAAAAATATTGTAACAAATTCAATAAAGACTTTAAAAGTGGTCCACATTTTTAGAAAAAGATGGAGGATAAGATAGGAACAAAACTTCTCAACAAAAGAGACTGAAAAAGAGTGACCAGAGTATCATTAAGACAGTATGATAGTCTGGAAACCAAATCAAGAAACTATTCCCTATGCAAAGGAGGAAGCAGCTATTTAAAATATTCCTGTTGAGTCCAGTCAGTTGAGGGTTGGCAATTGATCGTTGTGTTTAGCAATGTGCAGATTACTCGTCACATCATTGAGATTCAATCGGAGAGGACGTAGAATTCAGTTGTAATGGGTGTCAGTAAGAAAGAGAGTGAGTAATTGAAACAAATTCATCTTTTTTGAGTGTATATGTGCACAGAAGAGGGCACTTTGTATCTGCTTCTTATATTTTGAATAAATAAAGGATTAAATCCAGTTTCCAAGACTGCAAAGCTAAAGCACAAACTTTAATGGGAGTGATCTCTCAAAGTACCTTGAGAGATTCCCTGCTCTCTGTCTCAGAAATCTCTCCAAATGCTAGTCATGATATTCTTTGATGTGTGTCTGAAATAAAATTACAGAGACAGGGAGGAAGATCTTACTTGTCCTCATAGGATTTCTTGCTAAATACAATGAGAGGCCATTTAAGGACTTTATGCAAAGAAAAGCAGTATTTCAGAAAGTGTACTATTTTCTGCATGGAGAATGAATGGAAAGAGTGCTGGCAAGGAGAGTGGTTAGAAGACTTCAGAATATTCTAAAGAAAAAAAAAGTGATTGCATGGAAGAAATGAAGATAGAAGTAAGCAATGGATGGAGCCATTTTTGGAGATAGGATTCAAAGGACTTAGATATAGGAAATAAAATTACATTAGGAATTGCAAAATCTTCCATTGGAGATTCCCTAATTTACATGTCTCTCCAGTTCCTTGTTTTTTTTGGAATCTTTCCAAATAAATGAAAGCACTGTTTGCAATGCCAGTGCCTTGATTCTCAATTGTTCCTTGCATTCAAAACCTCTTGAAACATAAAGAATAGAATTCAATATACAACTGAGAAATAAGGGTATATCCAATTAGTCAAAAGGAAATGAATGCTGAATAAAAACTCTATCAAAAGAGAAAAGCAAACCTTTAGATTGCTACTAATTTTTATTGGAGTATAATTGCTTTACAATGTTGTGTTAATTTCTACTGCACAGCAAAATGAATCAGCCATATGTAAATATCCCCTCTTTTTTGAATTTCCTTCCCATTCAGGTCACCACAGAGCACTGAGTAGAGTTCCCTGTGCAATACAGTAGGTTCTGATTAGTTACATATTTTTTACATAGTAGTGTGTATATGCCAATCTCAGTCTCCCAATTTATCCCACCTTCCCTTTCCCCTCTTGGTGTCCATATGTTTATTCTCTACATCTGTATCTTTATTTCTGCTTTGCAAAAAGATTCATCTGTACCATTTTTTGAGATTTTTTTCACTCATAAGAAATATGCTAGCAACTTTAGAGCTTATTTGCATCATTTATCCAGCATAACGTCCCAGACAAAGTCATATTGTCTCTATAAACAGATTCATTACTAAGTGTTTCTTCTTGGATTTCAAATGTGTTCCTAATTAGTTGAAGCATTATTGAAAGCTTAGGTCCACACTTTTTGGACTCCACTTGAGTATTCTTACCTAGAGGATCCCGAGGACAGAGGAGCCTGGTGGGCTGCTGTCCATGGGGTCACAGAGAGTCGGACACGACTGAAGCAACTGATCATGCATGCGTGCATGAGTTAATAGAGTACGTAAGTGTAGTGCTAGAGAGGAAAAGGGTTTACTTAGTCCAGAAAACTGCATTTCAGCTTCTTTCTTCAGGCTTCTTCTACCAAGCCTGACAATAATGAATGATTAATTCTCTCATTTCTCTCTGTCTTCGAAAGAAAATAAAAAGGAAACATCTTCATTTAAGAGATATGTGGAATAGGCGAAACATAACTATCACTGTTCCTTTTAGTTGTGTCTTCAAATTTAACTTTTATCAATTTCCAAGGGAGATTATGTCCCCAGAAATCTGAGAATCACACGAATGCTGTTTATCTGCACTTTGAATGATTCTTTCTGTCTGTCCAAAATCATGGAGAATCTAGTCAGTGTCTTCAGTTCAGTTCAGTTCAGCAGAAGCAGAAACCTAACAGAAGCAGTCAGTGTCTTGGTTTTTAAAAATGAATATTTTATTAAAATCAGTTTTATTCTTAATTCATTTTCTGTGAAACTTGAGCCATTATATAGAGCAGTTGAAGATGCAAGAGATTTAAAATGGCAGAGAAAATTGTCTTTATTTTGAAAGCTGGGCACCTATTTCAAATACTAGACATAATTATGTGGAAAAGTCAGGAAAAGGAATAAAAAAAACAAAACTTGATATGATTGTAGAAATAATTATTGAAATTTTCATAAAGAGAGATGCGATCAAGATTTAGTGCATTCTCATTCTTCTTCATGTTTAACTTGGCTACAAAATAAAAAAACAAAATTATCTCTTTAAAAAATGAGCCAGAGAACAGAGAATTTGAAGCAACCAATTAAATAGCTTTTCTTTTGATCCGTCTTTGGAAGACATCTATAACGCTTTGCAGAGGGTTTGGGGTGGTGGGGGTAGGGAGTAGTTAAAGCCAGAAGCAGAGAAACATTGTTTTATAGCAAACTTATCTAAAGCTCTAAAGGTACAACTGCATCTCTCATTATTATTCCCCAAGGGCATGGTGTGCTGGCCACCAATGTGGTGCGCATATCCCTGAGTTGACAGTGAGCATGGAAGACCAGCCTCGCATGAGGATAGCCAGTCCCAGGCTAAGACAGGACTATGAAACGTGTTATGGTTTAGCCAGTGTGAGCATGCTCTGTACACAGTCCCAAGCTCTGCAGGCCTCCCTGAGCACTTAGGCAACGAATTAGGCCAGAACAAATCCATATCAATTTCAGTGTAACTACTTCTTACAGTAGCTCTGGTTCCCTGATATCAGAAGTCAAATTCTTATCTCGCACGTCACCCAATCAGCAGCAACAGCAGCTCCGTGGCACTTGTTAGAAATACAAACCCTTGGGCTCCAACCCAGATCTGAGTCAGAAAATCTGGGATTCAGAGCCCAGGAAGTTTAAGTTTGGGAAATAACTAAACAGAAAGTTTTCAACCCTGCCCTGACAACCTCAAACACTTGTTCATAGATTCCATCCTCAGAGATTTTGATTTAGCTGTTCTTGGGTGCTGCCTGGGCAATGGAATTTTTAAACTCTCCTGAAACTTTTCTGATGTTTAACAAGGGTTGAGAATCGTTGGCTGTAAGAAGACTTTTGTCTTCAAGGACCACGTCAATCGTGGCACTGGTCCCCTAGACCACTGCAATCATTGAAAGAGTAATTAAATCTTTCTCTACCTATACAACCCACATAAGCCCAATTTCCCCCTCCCCACCCCCACCCACCACTTTGGAAACAATATTAGTTTTGCTTCCCATATACAGAAGAAAACTATTTGAAATGCCTTGCATTGTCTTGCAAACTGAAATCAGAAAGGTGGCTGTAGGAGTCACAGGTCTTCAGAATTCTTTCTGAATCAGTGCTTTCGCTTCTTCCTGCCCCCTTTTTCCATTCCAGCCTAAAGTGATTCAGTGCTGAGGCTATTCTTGGTGTCTGGGTTCAAATGAATTAGTAGGTTTTCTCACATGCTGGCTTTGTGGCTATCTGGACTATAGGGAGTCACTTTTCAGTTATATTCTATTTTTTATCTAGGAAATCTGGCACTAGATAAAATGATTCATCCTTTGTCATTTTTACTGAAAATATCAAATTATACCACAGAGTGTGGTATTCTGTGATGTTACTTTCCTCCTAGAGGTGACTGTCAGCTTTCACATCCTTTGTTTTTGTTCATACTCACCAATTTACATATATACGTACATGTATATATATGTGAGTATAATTATATATTATAGTAGAGTATGGTATATTTTAGTATATTAAAATTAGAGAGTATGAACAAAGAATATATATATTCTTTCAGTTGTCTGTGGTTCTGTTTGTAATGCTTCTTTCTTTCAGGTGATGGAAATCACCAAGTTTTGCTAATCGTTTCTAATGTGAATGACTCAGCTATTCATGCACCTACATTTACTTTATTTCAGAAACACTTGTGGAAATGTCATTTGAGAGAATGATGAAATGGCAGCAGGTATTTGGGGATGAAATGAGCTACATGTATACAGTTCAGTGCCTCTTCTTTCTCTTCTGAAGTTTCCAATGGAGGTTTGAGGAGTATATGGAGAACCCTCGGTCAGCGAGATGATGGTTTCCCTTTAAAATTCAGTTCTCTTAAAAAAAAAAAAAGTTAGTGTAATTAAGGGGCTAAGTGTGAGGATTGTGGAGCCAAACTGTATGAGTGGCAGTTTGAAGCTCAGGTTGGTCATCTACTAGTTTTGTGACATAAGACTAACTGTCTTTTATTTTTCAGATTAAACTGGTGATGGAAATTATACTCTTTTTTACGACAGTCATATGAATTGAGCCAGTTCACATATGCACTTAGAACAATTCTTTTCACATAACAGGACCTCAGTAAATCTTACACTGTGTGCAAAGATCTTGCTATTCTCACATTCAGACTTATGAATCTAATTTTTAAAGTTATAATCACTAATATAATGACACTAAACACGAACTCAGGCTTCCCAGGTGGCACTAGTGGTAAAGAATCCGCCTGCCAATGCAGGAAACACAAGAGACGCAGTTTCGATCCCTGGGTCAGGAAGATTCCCTGGAGAAGGGCATGCAAACTGCTCCAGTATTCTCACCTGTAAAATCCCATGAACAGAAGACCCAGGCAGGCTACCGTTCATGGGGTCACAAACAGTCAGACATGGCTGAGTGACTGAGAATGCAAACATGAGCTCAAATTAGATAGCAATAATTTCTATAACTTCAAAAATGTTTAAAATAAATGCAATAAAAAAATCTTGGTTTCAAATGCTCGATCCACACTTGGCTTCCTTGCTTTTTTGCAGGGCTGGTCACTATGTGATTTTGTCCCTGCTCCTCACTGATTCCCAGACAGATGCGATCCAGGCAGGAGGGCAGGAGAGAGCTGATAAAAGTGTACAGTCCTGCCTCTTGTTTCAAGCATTGCTATGCACAGAGTAATTACTATAACAGAAATTTAAATACCAATGGTATTAACTGAGAATTACCTGTTCAACAAGAATAGAAATGCATATGTGAGATTAAATACATCCAAAGTATTAAGTCTTTAAGAATATAGAGTGCTACAGAATGAGAACATATGTCTTCTGTGGCTTGTAGTTCACAAAATGCTTTAATAATGATAATAAAATTTACCTTTAGATTATATGATGATTTATAATTTTCATTTAATCCTCCCCCAAAACAATGTGAGGATAGAGATAAATACAGTTACAGAAAAGGGCAGTACCAGGGCTTCCCTGGTGGCTCAGATGGTAAAGAATCTGTCTGCAATGCGGGAGATCCAGGTTCAACCCCTGGGTTGGGAAGATCTCCTGGAGAATCCCATGGACAAAGGAGCCTGGTGGGCTGCAGTCCATGGGTTCTCAAAGAGTCAAAACAACCAGTACTGAACATCAGCAACTCAAATTAGTTAAACTAAATGTTAATAAAAGCATTATATCTTAGAGAAAGAGGTGTAAGGAGTTTATTATCTGATTTTTGGATTGTTCATTATCACTATAAAATAACTTTCTGTTAGTCTCTACTGAAATATAGATAATGACTCCAGTTTGTTATTTTCCAATTATAAATATGTCCAAATCTAAGAAAATAAATCTAAATAAAACTTACCTTTATTTTCCATAGACAGTTTAGGAAATAGGGACAGGTAACAGGACCATCATGAGCTGGGGAGGCCAGCAGATGACTAGACCAGCTTTAGGCCTGATGCACTCTACATATCTTCCATGGGGGTTCCCCACATTCCCTAGGGGTGTCCCTGCACAACTGAGTCCCCTCTACACCTCCTATAGGGTATCCTTGGGGGTCTGGATTAGACTGAATATCTGAAGCATAGCACAAATTCATGAGAGAAACTCAGATGCATCCAGACTGGAATCTTGGTCTTCATTACCTAATCTTATCCTGCTGTAGCAATCCTTTCTCCTTTCCCCTCCCTCACTCCCGTATTACGAAAGTACAGCCCCACTTTGCCCTGCACCCCAGGAAGGAGCTTTAGCAGTTATGTGATACATAGAACCGACTGCTTCGTCTACTTCCACCTGGGCCAAGTGGCCAATCTCTGTGCAGATCTGGTTAAAGGTAGGGCTGTGCCACCACCAGAGACAAAATCTTCAGCCGTGAAACAGCTCCATCTCCAAGCCTTTATTGTGTCCCTTTCTATCAGGCATTCTATGCTGTAGTCTGCTGTGGTTATAGAGCAACTAGTGAAACAGCTGCTGTTGGTATGTTTTTATTTAATTAACTTTTATTGGAGTATAGTTGCTTTACAGTGCTGCTCTAGTTTCTACTGTACGTCAAAGTGAGTCAGATATATGTATACATATTTCCCTCCTTTTCTGAGTTTCCTTCCCATTTAGATCACCATAGAGCATTAAGTAGAGTTCCCTCAGCCATAACTGAGGGATAACTAATGGGTTCTCATTAGCTATATATTTCATCCATAGTATCAATAGTGTGCATGCTGCATGCTGCGTTGCTTCAGTCCTGTCTGACACTTTGTGACCCCATGGACTGTAGCCCACCAGGCTCCTCTGTCCATGGGGTTCTCCAGGCAAGAGTACTGGAGCGGCTTGTCATTTCCTTCTCCAGGGGATCTTCCAGTGTACATACGTCAATCCCAATCTCCCAGTTCATCTCCCACTTTTCCCCCCCTTGGTGTCCATATGCTTGTTTTCTTTGTCTGTGTCTATATTTCTGCTTTGCAAATAACACTATTTACACCAGGTATTTAAATTCTATTCCATACTTCTCTCCCCTAGAAACACGGGGTTGGAGCCCAGACTTACTTAAAACACCAGTTATTTCATAGAAGGTTTATATACCTTTGAAAGAGATACTTTCTAGGTACTTCTCTACTTCTTCCCTCTTTCCTCTCTTCCATAAATATTTATTGATGAATACTACACATCAGGTATAGAATTAAGTACTTAGGATCTTCCAACCAAAGAAATAAAAACGTTTTTTTACATCATTATTCTAAGCCCTCCCAGCTCTAATAAAGTTGGATCCATTTTGGCCTCTTTTGGTCCAAATTTGGTCCAAATTCGGGATGACTTCCTTTTTTCCATAGACATCTTTTCTGAAATAGTCTCTCCCAAGTTGCTGGGTAGGACACAAGTGTCTTTTCTTCAGCTTTCTTCCTGAGATCATTAATCACCAGCTGGATGTTTTCCTAGTTGCTGTGTTTTCAAGGTGCGGGTTTTATTTTATATCTTTATGCAGTGAGTCCTTATCTCTCTTAATCTTTTTGCATAGAAAAGCAAACAACTTCTTCCTTCACCCTTATTGTTCACATTTTTCTGAACCCAACAGAGAGAAATGGAAATATGGATCTGGTTCTTTGCTGATGATTTTCCCACGTGCAGCTAAATCTTCCTTTTGTGCACACCAACAGAGTGTTAATCATTTTGAACTTTTTAACTTTTCTAAATATTTTTACTGTAAATATTTAAAGTTTCTAGACAGCTAAGTGGCACCATGCTTCTGCCAACACCCCTTAGATCATAGAAAAACAATAGAATTCCAGAAAACATCTACTTCTGCTTCATTGATTATGCTAAGACCTTTGACTGTGAATTACAACAAACCGGAAAATTCTTAAAGTGAAGAGAATACCAGACCACCTTATTTCTCTCTTGAAAAACCTCTATGCAAGGACAAAAAGCAACAGTTAGAACAGACATGAAACAATGGATTGGTTCAAAATTGGGAAAGGAGTACTTCAAGGCTGTATATTGTCACCCTGCTTATTTAATCTATGTGCAGAGTACATCATGAGAAATGCTGGGCTAGATGAATCACAAGCTGGAATCAAGATTGCCAGGAGAAATATCAACAACCTCAGGTATGCAGATGATACCACTCTAACGGCAAAAAGTGAAGAGGAACTGAAGAGTCTCTTGATGAAGGTGAAAGAGGAGAGTGAAAAATTTGGCTTAAAAATCAGCATTACTTTTGGACTCTGTGGGAGAAGGCGAGGGTAGGATGATTTGAGAGAACAGCATTGAAACATGTACATTATCATATGTGAAACAGATCACCTGTCCAGGTTCAATGCATGAGACAGGGTGCTCAGGGCTGGTGCACTGGGATGACCCTGAGGGATGGGATGGGGAGGGAGGTGGGAGAGGGGTTCAGGATGGGGAACACATGTACACCCATGGCTGACTCATGTCAATATATGGCAAAACCAATACAATATTGTAAAGTAATTAGCCTCCAATTAAAATAAATAAATTCATCAAAAAAACAAACAGCTCAGCATTAAAAAACTAAGATCACAGAGTTTCTTCATGGCAAATAGATGGGAAAAAAGTGAAACCAGTGACAGATGTTATTTTCTTGGGCTTCAAAATCACTGTGAATGATGACTGCAGCCATGAAACTAAAAGACGCATGCTTCTTGGAAGAAAATCTGTAACAAACTTAGCGTATTAAAAGCAGAGACATCACTTTGCCAACAAAGGTGCATATAGTCAAAGCCATGTTTTTTACAGTAGTCATGTATGGATGTGAGAGCTGGACAATGAAGAAGGCTGAGCACTGATGAAATTGATGCTTTCAAATTGTGGTGTTGGAGAAGACTCTTGAGCCTCCCTTGCACTGCAAAGAGATCAAACCAGTCCATCCTAAAGGAAATTAACCCTGAATATTCATTGGAGGGACTGATGCTGAAGCTGCAGCTCTAATACTTAGGCCATCTGATGCAAAGAGCCGACTCATTGGAAAAGACTCTGATGCTGGGAAAGATTGAAGGCAGGAGGAGAAGGAGGCACCAGAGAATGGGATGGTTGGATGGCATCACCAACTCAATGGACATGAGTTTGAGCAAACTCTGGGAGATGGTAAAGGACAGGAAAGCCTGAAGTGCTGCAGTCCATGGGGTCACAAAAAGTTGGACATGACTTAGAGACTATAAGCAACAAGGTGTGTCTACTTCTTCACTCTGTAAAAATTTTAAGTGATTTGAGGAGATCCATGAGTTTTCTAGCACATTTAAAATAATTTATTTTATATTGGAGTATAGATGATGAACAATATTGTGTCTGTTTTAAGCATATAGCAAAGTGATTCAGTTTTACATATACATGTATCACTTCTTTTTCAAATTCTTTTTCCATTTAAGTTGTTACAGAATATTGAGCAGAGTTCCCTGTGCTATACGGTAGGTCCTTGTTGATTACCTATTTTATATATAGGAGTGTGTCCATGTCAATCCACTATTTTTGATTGATTAGGTACTATTTCATGATTTTCTCCCATAACATTTGTCTTCAAATCCACCCATATTCCCTTTCAGCCCCTGGCTGAGAAGGAATTGACATCCATTGGTCACACAGAAGAGTTAAGTATTAGAGTCAAAATATGTTTGTAACTTAGCAAAGTTTTCCTAAAATACGTTTCTTTCTGAGACTTTTTATTTTAGTCACTAAGCAGTGCTTCAGCTCAATCTACCGTAAGGATACAGGACATTGTGTTAAGCTCCCAAACTTGTTTTGCCAGTGCCCTGGGCGGCTAGGCTTAGCATCAGACGACCAGAGAAAGTGTCAGATAATGAGGTCCCAAAGCTATCAATCTGTTCACTGGCATCTAAGGTGGGCTCATTGGACTTTGGATTCACAGTGCTGCTCCTGCGGGGAAGAGGGATGACAATGAACCGGCTGTAGGTGTACCGAGGGTGGAAAATTCCCGAAAGAGTGGACAGAAGTGATGTTATATATAACACTGAGGCTCAGTTTAATGATCAGTTGGTGAGTGACAGTCATGGAATCTGTGTTGTCATAAGAGAACTAATGCTAGAGAACTAAATTTGAGTGGGGGTGAAAATGTTAAATCACAAAGAGCTTTGCAAATAACCAACATAAGCTGTGTCAAAAATTAAGTCGAGGGCCTTGAAACAAATAATGTGAAAAGGGACTTTAAGACGCCAGGGCCCCCAACCTCTGGGATCTAATGCCTGATGATCTGAGGTGTAGCTGGTGTAATAATAACAGAAAAACCACCACAATATTGTAAAGTGATTAGCCCCCAATTAAAATAAAAATATATATTACTAAAAAAAAAAAAATGAAATAAAGCACCCAGTAAATGTAATGCACTTGAATCATCCCCAAATCATGCCCCCTATGCCCACAGTCCATTGAAAAATTGTCTTCCAGGACAGTGGTATCTGGTGCCAAAAAGTCTGGGGACCACAGCTCTAAAACTTTAGCCTGAAAAAAATTTAACTCTTCCGGTACCTCTCAGATTGTGTGTGTGTGTGCATGTGTGTGTAGGAGGTTTAGTTGATTTTGTTCCTGAAAGTAGTTTGGGCAGTGATTATCCCCAAGGGCACATCCATTCTTCAAAGACAAACACATGATCATAAAGTTACTCACTGGCTCTTTGGTTACATTTGTACTTGTAATGCTCCATTCAACTCACATTTGAGAAGGCGGCTGTCATGGCTTTTGGCTGAATGCTGCAAGTCAGCCCACGAACAACCTCAACAGCCAGACGAGGGAGAGAGTCAGGCAGAATGCACACCTAACATTCTAGACTTGGCAGCACGCAGGGGGACAGGTGGCAGAGACCTTTCCTGCTGAAGAGCAGTCTTAAAGGTGACATTGAACGTGGTAATAGAGCGAGGTTTAACAGTTCAATTCTCCAATTTAGAAATGTGCCTGAGAACCAAATGTTCCATAGAGCAGGGATCAAAATTCTCAGTTAAAGGAGGTTTGTATGTAGGAAAAAGGGCATTGCTATAAATATCAGGGGGGTTATTGCCTGCCATGCCATAAGGAAGGGAATGGAGGCTGTGTCAGATTCTCTAGGGTGCATGCCTCCGCTAGTATCCCAGAGATGTGGCTTGAAAATACAAATGTGGAGTCTTTAGACTGTAGTACTGACAGCAGCAATTTATGATATAGGGAAAATGTCCAGATTCTAGGACACTGGTGGGTATCTTCTCCTGGTCTCCATGCAGGTGATTCTGCTATTCAGGGACTTTGAAAAGATCGCTAAGGAAACTAAAAAGAAAGAAAGCTAAAGAATTGGCACCAGTGACCCCAGAGAGAAAGGAGGGATGGGGCAGAACAGAGAGTCAAGGAAACGGAGTCTAAAGGCCAAGCCACGCAGTGTCTCCTGTGGAAAGAAGAGAAGGCATCTGGGTTAAAGGGGGTGAGGAGATCCCTAGGGGGGGAGGGATCCAGTCAAAACTCGGGACGGGTGGTGGGTAGTCCTCGGGGCAAAAGAGACGAAGCACGGTTCAGAATCAGGATTCAGTACTGCCACATGGCCACTAACTGCTGTCACACTATTTTCCCTTCAGTTTGGCTCCTTTGGGGAATCGGTTTTATTTCCTCCATGATTTGAGACCCTTTAGGGTTTTACACACCAGTCCTCCAGTTCGTTGCTCTTTTCACTTCTCTCCCCTTTGTAGCCCTTGGATTTCTGAGTGCAACCTCTGGGATTCAAGCGGCTTCTGGTTCCGCAGGGTTCTTTCTATTTCTGTCATTTCTGCTCCGAGATCTTGCTTTAAAAGTGCCAAAAGCCCACTCAACCTCTCTTGCCTAGACCCCCAGACCCTCTTGATGTTCCTTCCCTCTTCCCTATAAGACAGTGCACCCACCAGCCTCTCTTCAGCCCGAGTGCAGGACCCGGAGATCGGGCACATCCTTTGTCCTGGGGAATTCTGCGCCTGCTCTTGAAGTCCTTTCTCCTGGTGCCGGCCCGGCCCTCCACCTGGGCGGCCACCTGGCGGTAACGAACAGCCATCTTCCCTTCAACCACTTAGCTGGGATCTAGTCTCTCTCTTTTAAATGTTTTATTTTATTTATTCATTTATTTTTGACCATGCGGCATGTGGGATCTTAGTTCCACACCCAGGGATTGAACCCATGCCCCTGAAGTGGAAACTCAGAGTCTTAACAACTGGATCACCAGGGAATTCCTGAGATCTAGTTTCTTAATATTGACAAATAACAACAGCAATAATAAACCACAACAGACGACATAAATTGTCAAATAGTTGTGAAAGAACGCATAAAACTTTCTGCTATCATGGAACTTAAATAAATGCATACAAATATATTTCACTTTAGATAGAGCTAACTTCTAACAAGGAGGATATGTGAAGTAGTAAAGACACTGTGAAATGTCCAGGAGGTTAAGCTTTATGGGATAGGCAGGAGCAGGCTCTCTGAGGATGTGACTTTTGAATACAGACTTGAGGCTGTTGGGACTCGGGATACCAGACGGGACAGCAGGAACAAAGGCCCTGACATGGGGCACGCAGAGATTTAGGATTTGACTCTGAAGGAAGCAGGGAGCTGTAAGGAGGGTTCTAGGCAAAGGAAGGAAGGGACTGTTACATTTTCACACACCTAGTCTGATTGCTTTAGAGAAAAGTACACGGTGGCTTAGAGATGTGAACAGACTTTAGCATTCTGAGACTTAAAAGCCTGGTGCCTAACAGAAAAGACATCTAAGTATACTAGTGAGGTTGATGACACAAACGGTTTTACCCAGAGTAAGACCTAAGGATTTTATAGTATAATTGTGCTCCTTCAGGTGTTGGAAGAAGATTTAAACATATGACCTGAACTTGGCTAAAATAGATGGATGGCCTAGACTTAGAAGCAATGCCTGTGCAGTGTGTGTTAGTGGCTCAGTTCTGTCTGACTCTTGCAATCCCATGGACTGTAGCCCACCAGGCTCCTCTGTCCATGGAATTCTCCAGGCAAGAATACTGGAGTGGGTAACCGTTCCCTTCTCCAGGGGATCTTCCTGATCCAGTGATCAAACACCACCGGTCTTCTGTATTGCAGGCAGATTCTTAACCATCTGAGCCACCAGGGAAACCCTGTACAGAGGCACTTCTCAAATATGTCAACTTAATTTTCTTAAAAATTATTGAAAAGCCCAGTGGGCTGTTGTTTATGTAGGTTGTTTCATCTATTGATGCTTACCATAAAGGAAATTAAGATACTTTAAAATATATATGTATTTATTTATTTGAAACAACAAAAATCCATTGTATGTTCACAAAAATAATGTATTCTTATGGGCTCCCCTGGTGGCTCAGCTGGTAAAAAATCCGCCTGCAATGAGGGAGACTTGGGTTCGATCCCTGGATTGGGAAGATACCCTGGAGAAGGAAACGGCTGCCCACTCCAGTATTCTGGCCTGAAGAATTCCACGGACAGTATAGTCCATGGGATCACAAAGAGGATACAACTGAGTGACTTTCACTTTCACTTTCATGAGTGATAACTATATTGTCAAATAAAAAATTGAAAGAGTAGACTTGTTTTGCACATTTGGAAATCTCTTTAACGTCTGTGTTGGTAGAAAACAGTTTCTCATACTGTTTCATCATTTCATCTGTGGAAACACCATACATGATGTAGCCTCTGGAAAACACACTCTATATTCATAACAATATAAGAGCAAAAAGCATAGTATCTTTCTTTTTTCTTATTGTTAAATTATTTTTGATTTTATGAGCATAGTGAAAACAGGCCACTGGTCACAGCTTAAGAACCACTGTTGCAGAAAAAAGGCAAGTTATTGTATTGCTTGCAAGTATCTGCTTATTGCCTTGAAACTAATCCCAATGTCTCTGAGTATGGGGGCAAAATGTTCCACTTTAAACAAATAAAGTGGAATGAATACAGTAAAATTATGCTTAAAAAAATACCCTAACCATGAGCAGGTTTACATTACCTTATGCAGCTTAATTATATACACTCTGTCTCAAAACTTGGAGAAGGAAATGGCAACCCACTCCAGTATTCTTGCCTGGAGAATCCCATGGATGGAGGAACCTGGTGGGCTACAGTCCATGGGATCGCAAGAGTCAGACATGACTTAATGCTATCTTTCTTACTTTTGTCTCAAAATGTGAAATTTCTGGGAACAGGGACAGAAAAGAGGAGCTCTAAAGAATTCCAAAGGATGTGGGTAAATACCAGTTCTCTGGGGGTAGTCGTTGATGGAAGGTAGTTTTTCCTATTTTTTTCTGTGACTTGTGGCAGATGTACAGCTGTGAAGCTATGGTACTTCCCACACATCAGTGATCATGAAAGAGTCCCCAAACAAATTTAATTATATCTCTTGATTTAAGTTCTAAAGTCATGTTCTAATATCTCAAACTAGTGAGGAAAATTTTAATTTTACCTCTATGAATTTTTGAGGCAAATTTCAACAACCATTCTGTAATTTTTTACAAAGTACAATGATATGTTGAATATAAGAACTTGTTTATAACAAACTGTATATAAGAAGGAAAATTTCTACTTCAGCTGCTATTGTAGAATGTTCTTAACTCTTCTTAGTATACTAAGTTCCAGGAATTGTTACATTTGGTTGCCGCTCCTTTAGAAAGAATATTTGTATTATTCTTTTGGTAATAAAGTCTAATTTTAAAAAGTACAAAAAACTGTAATTTTGCATTAAAATGTCCTAACATTTTGTTCTAAGTTTCATTTTACACATTTTCTGAGCCACACAATCCATGTTGAAAACTCAGCCCAAAAAATGCTGAGTTGAGGACTCGCTGGTGGTCCAGTAGTAAGACTCTGCACTCCCCATACAGGGGGCCCAGGTTCAATCCCTGGTCAGGGAACTAGATTCCATATGCCACAAGTAAAGATCTCTCATGCCATAGATCCAGCACAACAACAACAACAACCAAAGAGCTGAGTTGGTGCTCTCTACCTGCTACAAGAGATCTCCCATTAAACAGCTGGTCTTTCTCTTATGTCCTGATGCATGCTTTCTCGTGATTCAATCCTTTCTTAATAGCAAAGGCTTTTCTTGCTACCTTTACCAGTAGAATATCTAACTGCTACCAAAGAGCTCTATGGAAGGTTTCAGAAAGTCTTAGCTAAGGAGGCAGAGGTTTCTTTTTCTCTTCACATGATGAATGAGGTATTGTTCCCACTTCACAGAGCATTGCTAGCTCCACCTAGCTCATAGATCATGGATAGATTATTCTTCTTTTATAAAATATTGATATTTGTCTTTTTCTCTGGAGATTCTGTTTTAATGGAATATACGCATATCTCTGAGATATTGTAGGTTCAGCCCCAGTTCTCTGAGCTAAAGTGAATATTGCAGTAAAGGGAGTCATAATTTTTTGTCTGTTTGTTTTCCTAGGTCATATAAAGTTATGTTTAAGCTCTGCTACGGTCTATTAAGTGTGCAGCAGCATTATGTCTACAAACGAACAGACATTACTTTAAAAGTACTTTATTTCTAAAAAATACCTAACCATCATGCTATAAACCTTGTTTGCAAAACAAAAACCAATGCAATATCTTTGAAATGCAATAAAGTGAAGTGCCATAAAATAAGGTATTCCTATAGATATTTGCCATTCCCTGTCTTCTTAGCTTGTAGATGGCCACAGTACACATCTAGGCAAGTTCTCAGAAACCATCAGCTCGACAAGTCCAATTTAAAGAGGTAATGCAAGTCTCCAGGGCAAGCTGTCAATTAGGGATATTAAGAAAATTATATGAAGGATGCTGCATCAAAACTATGCCTACTAGCCTGCAAGTTCTATGAGGACAAGAAAGTTGTTTATCTTATTTTCCCAAAGTAGCTGACTACCTGAAATGATGCCAAGCATAAACTAGCACTCAGCAAACTGGATAAGTGAATGAGGGATTAGGTGATCAACAGTTGTATTTTTTTTTTTTCATATGTGCTTTGTGCGTGTGTGTGCTCAGTTGTGTCAGACTCTGAGACCCCTTGGATTGTAGCCCACCAGGCTCCTCTGTCCATGAAATGTTACAGCCAGAATACTGGAGTGGGTTGCCATTTCCTTATCCAGGGGATCTTCCCAGGATTGAACCCGAGTCTCTTGTGTCTCCTACAATGGCAGGCAGATTCTTGACCACTGCGCTACCTGGGAAGCCCTTATGTATGTGCTTATTTACCATTTTCTTCCCCTCAAAATAAGGCAGCTATACACAGGGGGCTTTCCAGGTGGAGCAGTGGTAAAGAATCCACCTGCCAGTGCAAGAGACACAAGAGACACAGGTTCAATCCCTGGGTCGGGAAAGATCCCCTGGAGTAGGAAATGGCAGCCCACTCCAGTGCTCTTGCCTGGAAAATTCCATGGGCAGAGGAGCCTGGTAGGCTACAGTCCATGGGGTGAAAAAGAGTCATACACAACTGAGCGCGGGCGCGCACACACGCACACACACACACACACAATTCTATGTATGAAAGAAAACATCTTGCAAATTAGAGCTCTGAAATCTTGAACCTGAGAGAGCTTTCATCTCACACTGCTTGTTAGGTAGAGGAAGACCAGGTCCATAAGCAACGATCTTGGATATAATGATCTCTGCAGGTTGAGTCAAAAAACGTTTCAGAAGCACAGGAATCAGAAGCAGAATAAAGAAAATAAAAAGGCAATCTAAACATACATGTGATTATAAACAGTTTCAGTATAGCTACTTTTGGTGTTTCTTATGGACCTTTGGCTTTATTTCTCACTAAGGAATTTATATCATCTGATACCATTATTTCAAAACCAACAGGGAAATATGGATATGAGCTTAAATAGCACCAAAATGTTCTGAGACAAAAAATTAGGTAGTGGCTAGACACCTATTTAAATGTTTATGCCTGGAGACTGATGTTATACTGCATTTAAATGACACATGAGAAAAAAATAAAGGGAATTTTAGTGGCATGGTGACAAAGTAGTTGGAAAATTTAAAGCAAAACACTTCTTTAATTAAAACCTTTTCCCCAAACACAAACAGCATGTGAATTTAGTAAACTGTATAGTTTCTGAAACAAATACAACTTAGTTGACTTAGCTGACTGTGTCTCAGATCATGAACTCCTTATTGCCAAATTCAGACCTAAATTGAAGACAGCAGGGAAAAGCAACAAACCATTCAGGTATGACCTAAATCACATCCCTTACGATTATACAGTGCAAGTGACAAATAGATTCAAGGGATTGGATCTGATAGAGTGCCTGAGAACTATGGACCTGTTTGTGACACTGTACAGGAGGCAGTGATCAAGATTATCCCCAAGAAAAAGGAATGCCAAAAGGCAAAGAGGTTGTCTGAGGAGGCTTTACAAATAGCTGAGAAAAGAAGAGAAGCTAAAGGCAAAGGAGAAAAGGAAAGATATACCCATTTGAATGCAGAGTTCCAAAGAACAGCAAGGAGAGATAAGAAAGCCTTTCTCAGTGATCAATGCAAAGAAATAGAGGAAAAAAATAGAATGGGAAAGACTAGAGACCTCCTCAAGAAAATTAGAGATACCAACGGAACATTTCATGCAAAGATGGGCACAACAAAGGACAGAAATGGTATGGACCTAACAGAAGCAGAAGGTATTAAGAAGAGGTGGCAAGAATACACAGAAGAACTATACAAAAAAGATCTTCATGACCCAGATAACCACGATGGTCTGATCAGTCACCTAGAACAAGACATTCTGGCATGCAAAGACAAGTGGGCCTCAGGAAGCATCACCACGAACAAAGCTAGAAGAGGTGAAGGAATTCCAGTTGAGCCATTTCAAATCCTAAAATATAATGCTGTGAAAGTGCTGCACTCGATATACCAGCAAATCTGGAAAACTCAGCAGTGGCCACAGGACTGGAAAAGGTGTTTTTGTTCCAATCCCTAAGAAAGGCAATGCCAAAGAATGTTCAAACTACTGCACAATTGCACTCATCTCATACGCTAGTAAAGTAATGCTCAAAATTCTCCAAGCCACGCTTCAACAGTAGGTGAACCATGAACTTCCAGAAGTTCAAGCTGAATTTAGAAAAGACAGAGGAACCAGAGATCTAATTGCCAACATCTGTTGGATCATTGAAAAAGCAAAAGAGTTCCAGAAAAAACTTCTATTTCTGCTTTATCAACTATGCCAAAGCCTTTGACTGTGTGGATCACAGCAAACTGTGGAAAATTCTTCAAGAGATGGGAATACCAGACCACCTGACCAGCCTCCTGAGATACCTGTATGCAGGTCAGGAAGCAACAGTTAGAACTGGACATGGAACAACAGACTGGTTCCAAATAGGGAAAGAAGTACGTCAAGGCTGTATATTGTCACCCTGCTTGTTTAACTTATTTGCAGAGTATATCATGCAAAATGCAGGGCCGGATGAAGCACAAGCTGGAATCAAGATTGCCAGGAGAAATATAAATACCTCAGATATGCAGACGACATCACTCTTATGGCAGAAAGTAAAGAAGAACTAAAGAGCCTCTTGATGAAAGTGAAAGAGGGGAATGAAAAAGTTGGCTTAAAACTCAACATTCAGAAAACTAAGATCTTGGCATCCAGCCACATCACTTCATGGCAAATAGATGGGGAAATGATGGAAACAGTGACAGACTTTATTTTTGGGGGCTCCAAACTCACTGCAGATGGTGTCTGCAGCCATGAAATTAAAAGACACTTGCTCCTCGGAAGAAAGGCTGTGATCAACCTAGATAGCATATTAAAAAGCAGACACATTATTTTACCAGCAAAGGTCTGTCTAATCAAAGCTATGGTTTTACCAGTAGTCATGTATGGATGTGAGAGTTGGACTATAAAAGAAAGCTGAGCTCCAAAGAATTGATCCTTTTGAACTGTGGTGTTGGAGAAGATTCTTGAGAGCCCATTGGACTGCAAGGAGATCCAACCAGTCCATCCTAATGGAAATCAGTCCTGAATATTCATTGAAAAGACTGATGCTGAAGCTGAAGCTCCAATACTTTGCCCACCTGAGACAAAGAACTGACTCACTAGAAATGACCCTGATGCTGGGAAAGATTGAGGGCAGGAGGAGAAGGGGATGACACAGGATGAGATGGTTGGATGGCATCACCAACTGGATGGACATGAGTTTGAGTAAACTCCGGGAGTTGGTGATGGACATGGAAGCCTGGTGTGCTGCAGTCCATGGGTTCGCAAAGAGTCTGACACTACTGAGACACTGAACTGAACTGAACTGAATACAACTTAATTATAATATCTCCCTTTTCTGTAATACTACTTTGCACATTGCATATTACCCACTTAATGAATATTCTTGCCAGGAATGCTTTCTTTGTACTCTTTTTCTCAGCTTTCTTGAGGTATAATTGGCAGACAAAAAATGCATACGATTGTATAAAATAAATAACTAACAAGAGAACATACTGTGTAGCACAGAGAACCTTACTCAATGCTCTGTGATGACCTAAATGTGACAGAAATCCAAGAAAGAATAGATACATGTATATTATGACTGATTTCCTTTGCTGTATAGTGAGAAACTACAACATTATAAAACTACTATACTCCAATATAAACTGATTTAAAATTACACATAACTTAATGCGTACAATTTGATGAATTTGGACATATGTATTCACTTTTGTAAATCAAGGTCATAAAGATATCTATCACTTTGAAAAGTTTCCTTGTGTCTGTGTGTTTGTCTTTATTTTTTTTCAGAGAAAGACTATTTAGTATGAAGATGAAATAATAGAATATATATATATTGGTCTCTACCTCTGGTTCCTGGAACAGAACTTTCAAAACCCCTGTAATCTCCTAAGTAAAAAGAACACTAGGGACATTTTTTTGTTGTTGTTCTAGTACTTGGTTTTGACCTTGCAGAAGCTCCTGACACAGAGTTTCTACATTTCTTGAGATTTTTTTTGGTGATAGAAGCATCTTTGGTTTTAATGAGGTCACTCTTGGTGGCTCCTGAATAGCTTAAATACAAGGAAGTCATGGTCAGCAGAAAGACTAAGTCATGATTAGAAGGTTGGAACTTCCAGCCCCACCCTCATCTTCTGTGAAAGAGAGAGGGACTGAAGATTAAGTTAATGATCAATCATGATTGTTTGATGAAGCCTCATAAAAACCCCTGAAGTATGGTGTTTGGAGAGCTTTTTGTTGATGAACACATCCGTGAACTGGGAGAGTGACATATTCTCCTGGCCCCAAGAGGGACAGAAACGTCCATGCTCAGGACCTCACCCTAAGTATCTCTTTATCTGGCTATGCATCTGTGTTTTATTATAGAATAAATTGATAAATGTTAGGTAAGTGCTTCCCTGAGTTCTTTATGTCGTTCTAGCAAATGATCAAACCTGTGGTGATGTGGGAGGAGTGGTTTCCTGGGAACCTCCAGGATTCATGCACAGTTGACAAGATGTGGCTTCTGAAATAGGAGAGGGCAGTCTCATGGGACTGAGCCCATGAACTGACTTATGTGTCAGAATTAAATTGAATTGGAGAACATTCAGCTGATGTCAGAGAACTGCTTGTTGTTGGAAACCCACATATCTGGATATCTGGTGTCAGAAGGATTTTGAGTGTCAGAGTCAAGGAGAAAAAAAAAATTTTTCTTAGACAATGTAATCTACTCTCTTAACAAGTTTTAAAGTGCTTCATATTCATAGAGGTAAAAAAAATCTGCCTGAGACACAGGAGATGAGTGGGTTCGATCCCTGGGTCACAAAGATCTCATGGAGAAGGAAATGGTAACCCACCCCTGTGTTCTTGCTGGGAGAATCCCACAGGAAGAGGAGCCTGGTGGACTGCAGTCCATGGGGTCACACAGAGTCGGACACTACTGAGCATGAGGCTTCCCTCTATACCTGGTTATTAACCATAGGCACATGTTATACAGTAGAGCTCTGGAACTCCCTCAATGTATATAACTTTAAGATCATACCCACTGAACAACTCCCTGTACACCTTTCCCCCATTCCTGGTGGCCACCATTGTACTGTCTACTTCTATGTTTGACTGTCTCAGATGTCTCATGCAAGAGGAGTCATGTAGTATTTATGCTTCTGCGACTGTCTTATTTCACTTAACATAATGTTCTTCTGAGTTTCTCTGTACTATTGCATATTGCAGGGATTCCATTTTTAAGGATGAATAATACTCCACTATATGTGTATACCACATTGTCGTTATCCATTCATCTGTTGATGAATATTTGTGCTGTTTCCCTATCTTAGCTACTGGGAATAATGCTGCAGTGAACACTGAACAGGAGAAACCTCTTCAAGAACCTGATTTCAAATCTTATGGACAGATATTCAGAGACAGTATTGCAGGATCATAGGTAGTTCTACTTCTAATTTTTTGAGGAATCTGTGTGCCATTTTCTCATAGTAGCTGAACCACTTTCACTCTACTAACAGTGTACAAAGGTTGCCTTTTCTTCACATACTCACCAACACTTGTAATCTTGTGTTTTTCTTCTTTTAATAATTAGAAATCCTGACAGGTAGGAGGTGATATCTCTTTGTGGCTTTCATTTGCATCTCCCTGACGATTAGTGATGTTGACCATCTTTTCATGTGTCTATTGTCCATCTGTTTGTCTTCTTTTTTAAAAAAAATGTTTGTTCAGATCCTCTAATCATTTTTAATTAAGTTGTTTATGTTTTTGATATTGAGCTGTATGTGTTTTTGTGTATTTTTGATGAGCATTATCTTCTCCCATTCAGGTTGCAGCCTTTTTGTGTTGCTGATAGGTTTCTTCTCCATGGAAAAGCTTATTAACCTTAGTGTAGCTACATTTGTTAAGTTTTTCTTTGGTTGCCCTTGCCTTAGGAGACATATAATAAATTGAAAAGACCAATGTAAAAGAGTGTACTGTTCACGTTTTTCCTATGAGTTTTGTGGTTTTAGATTTTAACACTGAAGTCTTTAATCCATTATGATTTTATTTTTGTATATGGTGTGAGAAAATATTCCAGCTTGACTTTTTACATATAGGTGTCCAGTTTTCTTAATATCATTGATTAAAGAGGGTTTTTCTTCCTATTGTATATTCTTGCCCATGTAAGTGTGGGTTCCTTTCTGTAGGTCTTCCTTCATTTTCCTTCTCTTAGAGATGACATTTCTGTCTTGGTTGTTATTCAATAAATGAAAACTGTTATTTTATAAATTTTGTATAATTTTCTGGTTAAGATGAGATAGTAAATTTATTTCTCCTTATCTCATCATGGCTGAATTTGGAAGACCTTAAAATTCTTAATGTATATTTTAAAGTTTTATATCTTAATTCTTACTGTACATTTTTCAAATTCTATAGCTGTTTATTTATGTCTTCCTTTTATCTCTAAAAGTTTGTTTTCAATTTCTTTGAGCTTTTGCTTTCTTCAGAAAATATCTGCCTCTTTTCTTCCTGCACTCCATTTTTCTCTTTTACTTTATTGTTGGTCGGGGAGAAGGAGTAGTATTTAAGCTTTATTTTATGTCATGTTTCTGCTTATAATTAATAAAACATAAAACAGGTTTTGTATGGAACTTCTTTCTGTATCAGTTTTATGTGATGATGGTCAGAAGTATAACTTGAGATAGCTGTTAATTTGTTCATTCACCCTGAAACATTTTTTCACTTTACCTTGTTTTCTGCCTTGCATTTCACTTCTTGCCTCATATTGCCACATTTCATTTTACATGTCAGAAGTTTACTCAGATGGCATGTGTGCAAGGAAATTTGTGTCTTTCAAGGTACAGGTCTTCAGTTTGCATTTTATTCATTTCTGTTCACCTCACATTGACTGTAAGTTGCGAAGCTAATTTCCTCTTCCTTTTGGTTCCCACCCAATTCATAGTTAGCCAATTTATAGGGCATTTGTGTCCAGATTGCAGTTTATTCAGTGGAGTAGTAAAACAAAACTTACCTCTTTTTTCTGTCCTTCTTCATTTCTATCTGCTAGAATATTTTTCAGTCTGACAAGCTTCATTTTCCCCATGGTTTATTTCTTATACATCCTTTTATTTTAAAGGAAAAGATTCTTGGTTTGGCTTCTTAACAACCGCTTGCTTTTTTCCAATGAAAACTAAATCCTGTTGAGACTTGGGGAGGAAAGCACAGATTTTTGTGTTCTTTCTCATTGTATTCACATAGTTGGAATATTTTTGTGCCTGTGACTATGTAATCTAGATGTTGTATAGTTATATAAGATATAATATTATATAAAATATTATAATAAAGATATCATCATACATCTGTACATATAGTGAATTTTTGTTTGTTTCTTTGGGTTATACCCCTTGATCTCTGACATATCCAACAGCTCCATGTTGTGACAAACATGAGGTTATATGTTCGCACACATGCTGTACTGTATGTAAGAGATGAGAAAAGTCAAAATAGATATAGAATATCTTCAAATTATGACTTACTTTAACTGGGTAATTTTTTTTCTGGTTCACATAAATTGATAGACACAGTCAAGAAATGAAGTTAATTGCTTTTTTCTTTTTTTAGTTTGAAAAAGTATCTTAACCAGGTTAAAATCCTACTTTCAAATGAATGGTGCAACTTTGTGCATGTGCATAAGACTGGGAAATGGGCAATAGAAATTTCTTCTGCCACATCAAGGAAGATGTCAATAGAGCTTCCTTGTAAGACCTGTGCTTCTTACTTGCTGTATCAAAGCAGGTTGTGGATTCACCCTGATATGTCCTTTTGTATAGGACAGTCACATTTTCTGTTGTATGCTGCAACTTTTTCATATCTTCAGTATTTATTAATCATGCTGCCTCTGGCTGGGAAGATGGAGCACCTTGTACCCATAACTCTTAGGATCTCTTGAAAAAATCCATATGAGTCACAGCTTATTTACCTATTAGTATCTTAGGACTATTTATTATCAAATGAAATATCTCCATGCCCTGGTTGTGGAGATATCTACTGGTCTAAATGTTACTCACTTCCAAGGTCCTGTTGCTCTGTTATTTCAAAAAGGCCATAGTCAACCAACTTGGTGACCCTATAATATATGTCTCAAATCATAAATTACCTAAAGGATGAGGTAGGAGAAGCAACTATTTTCAATGTCATCTATATCTGTGTTGCCAGTGGATGCTAAGTGATCTCTAACTGTGTGATGTCCAGATCTGGTTTTATAATGCAAGTTGTTGGGTAAGCAAAGAGAATAAAACCACAGAGTTGTTATGCTAATGCCTAGTAATGTCTCATTATCCCATATTAAAGACCCTGAGCAATAGCTGGAGAAAGGGAAACAGATTGCAAAGAGCTTTTGCTAGCCCTTCAGCTTCCTTCCAGTCTTGTTTTAGCTTTAAATGTATTTATGTTTTCCATCAAGCCTAGGTTTAGAGTGAATAAAATTTAGGTGATCTTTTATCAGTTTCCCCAGTTTGAGACAACTAGTGGATCAATGATGGATGATTCATGTTTGGATCTAGAATAGAGTAGAAATTTTTGGAATCTTGGTGATACAACTTGGAAGTATACAAAGAGGTTCAGATGAAGAAGCAAAAAAGAAAGAGGTAAATGCAGAGAGATAAAATTCTCATCTTTCAGACAAGAATCAAATATTACTGATTAAAGTTGATGGAACAAACGTAGAGCTATAAGAACATAATTTAAAGTTACAAAAATAAGAAATAGACAAAAATTATGTGTATAAAATAAAATTCATATATGTATATATATATACACATATGTTATACGTATTTATCTATTTATCTGGAGAATGGAAGAGTAGAGAACGAGAAATTCCTTCTTTTACAGTGGAGAATCAATCTTGTATAATATCATCACATATATATCTTGAATCAAAGATTTTGTACATTTTAAACTATGAGACAGCTATCAAAGGATCTAAATCAAAGGGAGTGCATAATTTTTTTTTGTCTCTGAGACTGAGATTTTCATAGTAAGTTCTGTGATATTTGCTTTTTAAAAAAATCTTGTTCAAATATTATTTTAATAAAATGTATAAAAGAGATTGTATGATTTTACAGTTCTCAAATTAATGTGGGGTCTTTATAGAGTTGGCATTTTAAGTCATATATGAAGACAGAAGATATAATCTCTCTTGTCTAAATTAAGTAAGGACACATATTTTGCAAATATTTACAACAGAACATCTACCAGCAAGGGTGTTAAATGTAAAATAACAAATTAGATGATTTTTGTCAACATATTTAAGAGATAGAGAAAATAAATATTCTGAAAAATTGGAAACAAAGTAAAAAAAAATTAATTGCTGCTGCAAAAATGTTGGACTGTTATTCTACAAACCTACTCTAAAAGAATAAATTTAGTCACTAAGAACTCTTCCCAAGTCTTCAGTGTCCACTTTGTGTTGGAACCTCATGTATCTCTTTGTGGTTTTATGAATACATTTATTCAAGTACACTTGGAATGCTTAATTCTGATCTCACAGCTTCTGATGTAAAGTTAGAGACTATGAGATAAGAATAGATCGATAAAATATATTTCCAGAATTTTATAAACCCACTGACTCCTGTAAAAGAAAAAACATATGGACTATGCAAAGCTTTGGATAGAATATGTCTTATTTATTACAACTGGCATAGTATAAATACACTAGGCTTCAGGTTATACTGAAAGTGAAGTTGTTAGTAGCTCAGTCAGTCATGAATGACTCTTTGCGACCTCATGGACTGTAGACCTCCAGGCTCCTCTGTCCATGGAATTCTCTAGGCAAGAATACTGGAGAGGGTTGCCATTCCCTTCTCCAAGTGTTCCCGACCCCGGAACTGAACCCTGGTCTCCTGCATTGCAGGCAGATTATTTACCATCTGAGCCACAAGGGAAGCCCAGATTATACTGACCTGAGTTCAAATATTGTTTACAACACTTGGTATAGCTACCTTCTGATGTCATCATGAGGACTTGAAGGAGTGTTTCATTTAAAATGACTGACCCAATATCCCACAGAAGGTAGCAATTAATATTATTTCTCCTCCCCAAAACAAAGCAGCACATAGTAAAGGGGTCCAGTTGGATGAGCACCTCTCATTTAAATGCGCATAAAAATAAATTGTATAGACTACTGGAAATCAACTTGTGGAAAATGGTAGTTACATTAATAGTTTTGCCAACATGTGATAGTAATTATGAAGCATGCAAATCACTAAGTCCTCAAAAACAATGTGGGAGGACAATAATAGGAGCTTGTTTTTCTCTTTTGTTAAAATATAGTTTAATAAGAATAAAAAAAAGTCTTAACATAATTGGTAGTTTTCATTCCAATCCCAAAGAAAGGCAATGCCAAAGAATGCTCAAACTACTGCACAATTGCACTCATCTCACACGTTTGTAAAGTAATGCTCAAAATTCTCCAAACCAGGCTTCAGCAATACGTGAACCCTGAACTTCCAGATGTTCAAGCTGGTTTTAGAAAAGGCAGAGGAACCAGAGATCAAATTGCCAATATCTGCTGGATCATTGAAAAAGCAAGAGAGTTCCAGAAAAACATCTATTTCTGCTTTATTGACTATGTCAAAGCCTTTGACTGTGTGGATCACAATAAACTGTGGAAAATTGTGAAACAGATGGGAATACCAGACCATCTGACATGTCTCTTGAGAAACCTGTATGCAGGTTAGGAAGCAACAGTTAGAACTGGACATGGAACAGCAGACTGGTTCCAAATAGGAAAAGGAGTACATCAAGGCTGTATATTGTCACCCTGCTTATTTAACTTATATGCAGAGTACATCATGAGAAACGCTGGGCTGGAAGAAACACAAGCTGGAATCAAGATTGCCGGGAGAAATATCAATAACCTCAGATATGCAGATGACACCATACTTATGGCAGAAAGGGAAGAAGAACTGAAGAACCTCTTGATGAAAGTGAAAGAGGAGAGTGAAAAAGTTGGCTTAAAGCTCAACGTTCAGAAAACTAAGATCATGGCATCTGGTCCTATCACTTCATGGGAAGTAGATGGGGAAACAGTAGAAACAGGGTCAGACTTTATTTTTGGGGGCTCCAAAATCACTGCTGATGGTGATTGCAGCCATGAAATTAAAAGGTGCTTACTCCTTGGAAGGAAGGCTATGATCAACCTAGATGGCATATTTAAAAGCAGAGACATTACTTTGCCAACAAAGGTCCATCTAGTCAAGGGTATGGTTTTTCCAGTGGTCATGTTTGGATGTGAGAGTTGGACGGTGAAGAGAGCTGAACACGGAAGAATTGATGCTTTTGAACTGTGGTGTTGGAGAAGACTGTTGAGAGTCCCTTGGACTGCAAGGAGATCCAACCAGTCCATCCTAAAGAGATCAGCCCTGGGTGTTCATTGGAAGGACTGATGTTGAAGCTGAAACTCCAATACTTTGGCCACCTCATGCGAAGAGGTGACTCATTGGAAAAGACCCCAATGCTGGGAAGGATTAGGGGCAGGAGGAGAATGGGACGACAGAGGATGAGATGGTTGGATGGCATCACTGACTCGATGGACATGGGTTTGGGTAAACTCCAGGAGTTGGTGATGGACAGGGAGGCCGGCCATGCTGCGATTCATGAGATCGTAAATAGTTGGACACGACTGAGCGAATGAACTGAACTGAACTGATGAGAAATTTTATCAGCTACGTTTATGAAAATAGTCAAATGTGTGATTTTTCTTTTTAGTACTCAAAGTAACCATTTAGTTTGTGCCTCACTTTATTTGACAAAACTTATCTAAAGGCATATTTAGAAAAAAAAGTGATTTTTTACTTTGAGAAAGTTGAGTCTAACATGATTTGCACGTGTGCGTGCATGCGCGCACACACACGCATATCCGCACATGCTCAGTTGCTCAGTTACGTCTGATGCTTTATGACGCCATGAACTGCAGGTCACCAGGCTACTCTGTTCATGGAATTTTCCAGGCAAGAATACTGAAGTAGGTTACCATTTCTTACTCCAGGGGATCTCCTTGATCCAGGGATTGAACTCTGTTCTTACGGCTCCTGCATTTGCAGGAGGATTCTTTACCACTGAGTCACCTGGGAAGCCTATATGTGTGTGTGTGTGTGTGTGTGTGTGTGTGTGTGTGTGTGTGTGTGTGTGTGTGTGTGTATCTGTATACATATATACATACATATATATATGGGAGCCTATATATATGTGTGTATGTGTGTGTGTGTGTGTGTGTGTGTATGTATCTGTATACATACATACATACATATATATATAGGGAGGTTTCTCTTTGCTACTGAGAAATAGGGATATGAAGTAAAGAGGGAGAACCAGATGACCAGATGCAAGGAGTAAAGTGTGTTACGACTATGAATAGAATCTGTGGCTCACAGAACTGAAGACAAAAAGAAAATGAAAAATGAAGTATAAAAAGTACAGGAGAACCAGAAAATCTCAAGGTCAAAGAAATTGCAGGAAGGAAATATTTTCCTAAATATGAGAGTGCAAATGTGTGGTTCAAGAGATTGGTAACAAAAAATAAATAAATAGGCCATGGTTATAGGTAATTCAAGGGATTAGGTGTAACAGAGTGCTTGAAGAACTATGGGCAGAGGTTCATGAAACTGTACAGGAGGCAGTGATCAAGACCATCCACAAGATAAAGAAATACAAAAGGGCAAAATGGTTGTCTGAGGGCTTACAAATAGCTGAGAAAAGAGAAGCAAAAGGCAAAAGAGAAAAGGAAAGATATGCCCAGTTGAATGCAGCGTTCCAAAGAACAGTAAGGAGAGATAAGAAAGCCTTTCTCAGTGATCAATGCAAAGAAATAGAGGAAAAAAAGAGAACGGGAAAGACTAGAGACCTCCTCATGGAAATTAGAGACACCAAGGGAATATTTCATGCAAAGATGGGCACAATAAAAGACAGAAATGGTAGGGACCTAACAGAAGCAGAAGGTATTAAGAAGAGGTGGCAAGAATACACAGAAGAAGTATACAAAAAAGATCTTCATGACCCAGATAATCACAATGGTGTGATCACCACCCTAGAGCCAGACATCCTGGAAAGTGAAGTCAAGTGGGCCTTACAAAGCGTTACTAGGAACAAAGCTAGTGGAGGTGATGGAGTTCAAGTTGAGCTATTTCAAATCCTAAAATATGATGCTGTGAAAGTGCTGCACTCAATATGCCAGCAAATTTGGAAAACTCATCAGTGGCCACAGGACTGGAAATGTTCAGTTTTCATTCCAATCCCAAAGAAAGGCAATGCCAAGGAATGCTCAGACTATCGCACAATTGCACTCATCTCACACGCTAGCAAAGTAATGTTCAAAATTCTCCAAGCCAGACTTCAACAGTAGGTGAACCATGAACTTCCAGATGTACAAGCTGGATTTAGAAAAGGCAGAGGAACCAGAAATCAAATTCTCAACATCCGTGAGATCATCGAAAAAGTGAGAGAGTTCCAGAATACTTCTGCTTTATTGACTATGCCAAAGCCTTTGGCTGTGTGGATCACAACAAGCTGTGGAAAATTCTGAAGGAGATGGGAAAACCAGACACCTGACCTGCCACCTGAGAAATCTGTATGCAGACCAAGAAACAACAGTTAGAACTGGACATGGAACAATGGACTGGTTCCAAATTGGGAAAGGAGTATGTCAAGAATGTATATTACCACCCTGCTTATTTAACTTATATGTAGAGTACATCATGTGAAATTCTGGGCTGGATGAAGCACAAGCTGGAATCAAGTTTGGCAGATTTCTGTTCAAGACCACTAAATGCTGAGATATGAATGCATACCAAAATAAAATCAATTTATTGTGTTCAAAAAAAAAGATTGCCAGGAGAAATATCAATAATGTCAGATATGCAGATGACACCATTCTTATGGCAGAAAGTAAAGAAGAACTAAGGAGCCTCTTGATGAAAGTCAAAGAAGAGAGTGAAAAAGCTGGCTTAAAACTCAACATTCAGAAAACAAAGGTCATGGCATCCAATCTCATTGCTTCATGGCAAATAGATGGGGAAATGATGGAAACAGTGATAGACTTTATTTTCTTGGGCTCCAAAATCACTGCAGATGGTGACTGCAGCCATAAAATTAAAAAACACTTGTTACTTGGAAGAAAAGCTATGACCAATCTACACAGCATATTAAAAAGTAGACACATTACTTTGCCGACAAAGGTCCATTTAGTCAAAGCTATAGTTTTTTCAGTAGTCATGTATGGATGTGAGAGTTGGACTCTAAAGAAAGCTGAGTGCTGAAGAACTGATGCTTATAAACTGTGCTGTTAGAGAAGACTCTTGAGAGTCCCTTGGACTGCAAGGAGACCAAACCAGTCTATCCAAAATGAAATCAGTCCTGAATATTCACTGAAAGAACTGATGCTGAAGCTGAAACGCCAACACTTTGACCACCTGATGCAAAGATCTGACTCGTTGGAAAATACCCTGATACAGGGAAGTATTGAAGGCTGGAGGAAAAAGGGACAACAGAGGATGAGATGGTTGGATGGCATCACTGACTCAATGAACATGAGTTTGAGTAAGCTCTGGAAGTTCATGATGGTCAGGGAAGCCTGGTGTTCTGCAGTCCATGGGTTGCAAAGAGTCAGACATGACTGACCAACAGAACTGATAGGCAATCAAAGTCAAAATATCTTAGAAAAATTCAATGAGGGCTTGGGTAAGTGATAATGAGGCTGCTGTAGTAACCCAGTAAACCTCACCCTACTGATGTGTCGTCCTTCATGGAAATATCAAGCCCTAAAACAAAGGAAGATGTATATAGCTTGCACTGACATGTGTAGATACAATTTGGTTCATTTACCATGTAACTGATCTAGTGGAGATGTATTAAAGCAAACAGGATTGTTGTTGATGAAATTACCTTAATGTAGATCTTGGTTAATGGGTCTGTTTTAAAATCATTCTGTGTTATGCATGACTCTTTAAAAAAGTATTATAGATATCCTATAGTATGGATATGGGCACCATTTAAGAACGTAACTCACTGAGTTTATAATTTCGAAATCAGTAGAGAGTGACTGCCAAACTTAACAAAGACCAGAGTCGTGTAGCAGCCTGATTCAGGAATGCCTATATATAGAATGAATCCAAAAGTGTCCTGGGTTCTGCCACCTGGGCAGCACACTGCTCAGAATTGCACTGAGAGACAGAAAAATAGAAGGCAAAATTGTGCATGCCATCTGTACTTTGTAAAGCTAGCACTAGACATTTTTATGCCAGAATTTTGTTGTCAAATTAATCAGTATTAATCTCATTTTCATTTCTCATTGTTCATCAGATAAAATGCAACAAATATGTATGCATATGTGCAGTATCTTAAATTTGAGAATAACTATTTTAAGTAAATGGAAAGGATAATGTTATATTTAATTTTTTATATTTTATAATGTAATAATTATAACATTTTATGATGCTTATATAAAATTTCAGTTTATATAATATAGTGTTGTTGTTGTTGTTTTTCCCTTCATTCTCTCTACCACCACGCTGGTCTAAACCATCATCATTTCTCACTTGGCTTAATAGTCAGGACTTTTGCAGTTTCCAGTGACAGGAATCCAAATTTCCACTTAAGCTGTGTTTTCTGCTGGGTTAGCTTTTTAAGCATGCTCCTTCCATGCTGTAGCGAAGATGCCCCAGGAGCTCAGACTTACATGATCTTTAACATCAGCTTCCCCACATAAAGAGAAATTCTTTTTTTTGGCATCATATCAGCTACTAAGAAAGAACTGGTCTGTGCTCTTTATTCATAACATTTAGGCATGTTATTCATTCTATGATCAATACAGTGATGAAAAAGGAAAACTGAGTATCTAGCTCCAGGGAGGGAAGAACGGCATTAGCTTCATGCATCCCACTTAGATTAGGAATAGGAATAGTCTGGTCCCCCAAAGAGATGAAGGATGGAATTAAAAGTATGTTCACTATATGATTGACTTCATACTCTTCTCTTCAGATTCAGTTTTTCTCTTCTCTGATCATTTCTCAAGAAAAAAGTCATTTGTAAAAGTCAGCATGACACTTATCTCAACATAAAATTTTAAAAACCCTAAAGACAAAAACAAAAGTCAGTATGATCACATTACTTCCACATTTGAAGTCCTCCAGTGGATTCCTAGGGGCTTCCCAGGTGGTGCAGTGGTAAAGAATCTCTCTGCCAATGCAGGAGACACAAGAAATGCAGTGAGTTTGATCCCTGGGTCAGGAAGATCCCCTGGAGGAGGAAGTAGTAACCCGTTCCAGTACTCTTGCCTGGGAAATTACATGGACAGAGGAGCCTGGTGGGGGACAATCTATGGGGTCACAAAGAATTTGACATGACTGAGCACTGAGTACCCTTGGCAATCACATTCAAAACCCTGAGTTCACAAGGATTTTCTGTGGGCAACTCCTTTAGACTGAGCTCCCCACTCCGTCACACTGATCCTGTTTCTGTGGTGTCACGTTTTACAAATATCTTAGTGTTTGTTTTCTGAAATATCTTCCAAAATCCATCTCCTTCTTCCATGTCTGCTCCACTCCACACTTCTCTTCTCAACCTCACTCCTTATCCTGGTCAACACTAAATGATTTCCAGGCCTTAGAATAAAAATCATTCTCTCAGGGAAGCTGTATTAATCAGTGATTTTCCAGACAAGATCAGCAGGATCTAATGGATTTAGAGAAACAGAGTTATTATGAAGCATTGCTTCACAGCGACTCTCAGAGCTGGAAAATCCCACAGTCTCCATCTGCCAATTAAAGGCCCAGGAAAGCTGGTGGTGTAACTCCACTCAAACCTGAAGACCCAAGAAGTGGGTCGCAGTCCAAGTCCAAAAGCTCAAGAACCAGACACAGTGTGTATGTATGTATATGTGTGTATATATCACACACATACACACACACACACACACACACACACATATACTGAATCACTCTGCTGTGAAACAGGAATTAACAACATTGTAAATCAAACTGTAATTCAATAAAAATAAATTTAAAAAATTAAAGTTAAAAAAATTATTTAAGCTTAAACTGTAAAAATAGGCATGCCAAGAACACACATGTGAAAATTTGAGGCTAGAACTTGGATAAGGCAAAAGTTGTAAACTCAAATGCTTGCAAGAAACAGGCAAGAAGTAGGAAAAAGCAAAGCCACCTAGGGGAAAGAGTGGAGTGGGCAGTGGAGAGCTGAGAAGGACAATTGTTAAGCAGCTTGTGCCACTGGGGGATCAGAATTACCAGATTACCTGATTTGCCAAAAAAAAAAAAAAAAAAACCCTGAAAAAATTTAAATGTCTTTATTTTAAATATTGGTAAATAATTCCTTTTTTTTTTTTTAAGTCAACACTGTGAGGTCCAAGTAAGACATTGCCATAGTCTTCATGCAAGCTCTGGGAAACAGTTATCAATGTCTGGCACAAAAAATAAAGCCCGTCCTTTAGGATCCTCTGGTGCTCCTATTAGTTCGACAGTTTTCAGGCATAACTCCTCCTGATGGGACTCAGTGAGTCCTATCTATTTCACAACTCAGGAGAGCAAGAACAAAGGAAAACAAAACCATTTACATGCTTTTTTCTTGTCCTTTGAAGTTTTAAAATATATTGCAGTTTTGAGTGGTTTTCCAAGCCGTTGTGTACAATCCTAAGTGGAATATATTATACAACCTAAGGTACTGAGATATCTATTTTTTCCCCCATATTTTTTTTACCAATTCAGTAAGAGCTTTGTTGTATATGCCTTGTGTTGATTTGTCATATACATTTAATGCATTCTCTTTGTGAAGTGAAGTGAAAGTCACTCAGTCGTGTCTGACTCTTTGCAACCCCACGGATTATCCAGTCCATGGAATTCTCCAGGCCAGAATACTGGAGTGTGTAGCCTTTCCCTTCTCCAGGGGGTCTTCCCAACCCAGGGATCGAACCTAGGTCTCCCACACTGCAGGCAGACTCTTTACCAGCTGAGCCACAAGGCATTCTCTTTAATTGCTCCTAAATGCAAATCCCAAGGTGTATAAAAAATGCCATCTTGTTCATTTTTAAGTAGAAACAAATTATAGCTTGTTTTTAGGAATAAAAAAAATGAACAGCCCATCTTTGATAAGCAAATATTTATTTCACAGAAAGGAGGATGAAAAGACCATGTGGTTTGTATATTAGAAGAAAAGACTTCTTATTTTTCTGTATCAATGATAAATCTGAAAGGCATGCATTTGAGGCTGCATTTTCCACTTAAAAGCCATGTATAGGCATAATGGTTTCACTGTATGTTTTTATTAAATGCTCAAAGAAAGGCAATGCCAAAGAATGCTCAAACTACCGCACAATTGCACTCATCTCACACGCTAGTAAAGTAATGCTCAAAGTTCTCCAAACCAGGCTTCAGCAATACGTGAACCCTGAACTTCCAGATGTTCAAGCTGGTTTTAGAAAAGGTAGAGGAACCAGAGATCAAATTGCCAATATCCGCTGGATCATCGAAAAAGCAAGAGAGTTCCAGAAAAACATCTATTTCTGCTTTATTGACTATGCCAAAGCCTTTGACTGTGTGGATCACAAGAAACTGTGGAAAATTCTGAAAGAGATGGGAATACCAGACCATCTGACCTGTCTCTTGAGAAACCTATATGCAGGTCAGGAAGCAGTTCGAACTGGATATGGAACAACAGACTGGTTCCAAATAGGAAAAGGAGTACGTCAAGGCTGTATATTGTCACCCCGCTTATTTAACTTCTATGCAGAGTACATCATGAGAAACGCTGGGCTGGAAGAAACACAAGCTGGAATCAAGATTGCTGGGAGAAATATCAATAACCTCAGATATGCAGATGACACCACCCTTATGGCAGAAAGTGAAGAAGAACTAAAGAGCCTCTTGATGAAAGTGAAAGAGGAGAGTGAAAAAGTTGGCTTAAAGCTCAACGTTCAGAAAACTAAGATCATGGCATCCAGTCCCAACACTTCATGGGAAATAGATGGGAAAACAGTGGAATCAGTGTCAGATTTTATTTTGGGGGGCTCCAAAATCACTGCAGATGGTGATTGCAGCCATGAAATTAAAAGACGCTTACTCCTTGGAAGGAAGGTTATGGCCAACCTAGATAGCATATTTAAAAGCAGAGACATTACTTTGCCAACAAAAGTCCATCTAGTCAAGGCTATGGTTTTTCCAGTGGTCATGTATGGATGTGAGAGTTGGGCAGTGAAGAAAGCTGAGCACCGAAGAATTGATGCTTTTGAACTGTGGTGTTGGAGAAGACTGTTGAGAGTCCCTTGGACTGCAAGGAGATCCAACCAGTCCATCCTAAAGGAGATCAATCCTGGGTGTTCATTGGAAGGACTGATGTTGAAGCTGAAACTCCAATACTTTGGCCACCTCATGCGAAGTGTTGACTCATTGGAAAAGACCCTAATGCTGGGTAGGATTGGGGGCAGGAGGAGAAGGGGACGACAGAGGATGAGATGGTTGGATGGCATCACCGACTCGATGGGCATGGGTTTGGGTAGACTCCGGGGGTTGGTTATGGACAAAGAGGCCTGGCGTGCTGCGATTCATGGGGTCGCAAAGGGTCGGACACAATTGAGCGACTGAATTGAACTGAACTTAATAATTTGTACCTTATTCCAGTTACACTTATTAGGCTAAGACACATGTTGTCATTGGGTGGGGAAAATTATCCATATTTTGGTATTCTCCCCCAAATTTGAGATGCCAGAGAGGGAAAGATAGCAATAATTCTGCCCGTAACAGTGCTTCTCAATCTTTTTATCAAGGTAACAGTCTGAAGAGAAGAAAGAATGCATATCTTTCAAAGTATCTTTAAACTTTCAAGGCTCATCACAAAATTTATATTTTGCAATTCATTCCATAATGTAGGATTTTTTTTTTAAGAGTTTATTTGAGCAAAAATCATTGGGAATTGGGCAGCACTGAACTGGAAGTGGCTAGGAATATTCCTCTGTCAAGAGTTTGGGGAGAGACTTTTACAGAGAAAAGGCTGTGTAAGAAAGTAATTGATTTGCTATAGGATTTCCCTCATAGCTCAGTTGGTAAAGCATCTGCCTGCAGTGCAGGAGACCTGGGTTCGATTCCTGGGTAGGGAAGATCCCCTGAAGAAGAAAATGACAACCCACTCCAGTATTCTTGCCTGGAGAATCCCATGGACAGAGGAGACTGCAGGCTACACGGCCTTGGGGTCACACGAGTCTGACACGACTTAGCAACTAAACCACCACCACAGAGTAAAGCCTAGTTGGCTCTCTGTGATGAATCATCATTAGTATTTTGATTTCATAACCTCAAGGCATTTATAGGCTAAGTTTTGGGTAGCTTACGTAGGCTGCCACTGCACTGGAGCCAATTCAGTCTAATGGTCTCCTCGTTTAATTAGATTAAGTTTCCGCTTTAGGGCTTCCTCTCACTCATGGAAAAAAAAAAAAGTGGAAAGTGAAGTCAATCAGTTGTGTCCGACTCTTTCCTACTCCGTGGACTGTAGCCCACCAGGCTCCTCTGTCCAGGGGATTTTCCAGGCAAGAATACTGGAGTGGGGCACCATTTTCTTCTCCAGGGGAATCTTCCTGACCCAGGGTTCAAACCCAGGTCTCCCTCACTGAAAGACTGACCCTCAGTTGGGTACTAGCACCGTTCTCAGTTATCAGAGTTCAGTCACTCTAGTCTCAGTATGAAGCTAGTGGATTATAATGTCACACCTGGAGAATTTTCTTTGTTATTCATCTTGTTTCTGTTTCTCCAAGTGCAATGAGGCTATCTGATGTACTTATGATGGCTGAGATCATGCATTTAAGACCTTTGAGAAGACACGTTCACCAGGAAGACTGCAATGATAACTGTTAGGAGAATTATACCAAGAGACTGAAGTATATTCCTTAGCCAGAGCCCCTATGAGCCAAAGCAGTTGGTATAAAATAAGCCAAAGAATGTACGTGAAGGGAAGTCAGCCTGTTTTAGCCAAGTGGATTTTTTGTTGTTTCTGTATTCACTGTAATACCAGAAGTGTTGATCAAGGTACACCAAGAGATATTTTCTATGGCACAGACACACAGAATCTCAAGCAATCCTATTTTCTAAAACCACTTTATAAAAAAAGCCTAGAGACTTTCGTTATACAGCTTTGACTTTAGCAGAAGTTTCAGCAATAGTTGCCAGAATTAAGGAAGATTATCTTCCTATGCATTTAAAAATAGAAAAAGGCAAGTAGCAAAAGGCAAAATAAGTAAAGGTTTCTTTTTGAAGGTGAAGATCTTAGTCTGTGACCTTGGAAGACTGTCAAACTCAAGGTGCTATCTGCTTCTGATGAGGAACTTCCCCAGCCAATGTCAACTTTAAATCTCTAATCAGTATGCAGTTTCAAGAGCTTGGAGGAACTCTGTTTAGCTGGAAGGTGGTGTGGACCCAGGAATCAAGTCCCTGAAGTTTGGTTGCCATCTAGGTCATGAGTAACACCTGCTATGGTTCCTTCCAAGGAGCTTCAAGGCCATTGTTTGTTCTTAGTGATTCCAAACCTGAAAGGTGGCAGAAAATTGGAAACATTGTACTGGAGAGTTGTAGCTAGATATTTGAAGAAACTAGAAGAATTCATAATCCAATTAAATTTGCAGATATGTAACAAAAACCTCAAAGAAACTGAACAGAAAAGAATCTGATATCCACTTCGTTGTGTTATAATTTTATACTGAAACATCATTTTCTTTTCTGTATAATCACTCTCATTTCTATCAAAGATGAACTCAGTAAGATTTATTTGTTTGTAAAATAAATCTAGTCTCATTGGCCTGATTATTTACCAGACTTTATTTTTTGGGGCTCCAAAATCACTGCAGATAGTGACTGCAGCCATGAAATTAAAAGATGCTTACTCCTTGGAAGGAAAGTTATGACCAACCTAGATAGCATATTAAAAAGCAGAGACATTACTTTACCCACAAAGGTCTGTCTAGTCAAGGCTATGGTTTTTCCAGTAGTCATGTACGGATGTGAGAGTTGGACTGTGAAGAATGCTGAGCGTCGAAGAATTGATGCTTTTGAGCTGTGGTGTTGGAGAAGACTCTTGAGAGTCCCTTGGACTTCAAGGAGATCCAACCAGTCCATCCTAAAGGAGATCAGCCCTGGGTGTTCATTGGAAGGACTGATGTTGAAGCTGAAACTCCAATACTTTGGCCACCTCATGCGAAGAGTTGACTCATTGGAAAAGACCCTGATGCTGGGAAGGATTGGGGGCAGGAGGAGAAGGGGACGACAGAGGATGAGATGGTTGGATGGCATCACCGACTCAATGGACATGGGTTTGGGTGGACTCAGGGAGTTGGTGATGGACAGGGAGGCCTGGCGTGCTGTGATTCATGGGGTTGCAAAGAGTCGGACACGACTGAGCGACTGAACTGAACTGATTATTTACCTGAGTGCAATAAGAATACTGATTGGTTTACATGTGTTCCCCTTCCTGGACCCCCCACCCGTATGGCAAAAACTATTACAATATTGTAAAGTAATTAGCCCCCAACTAAAATAAATAAATTTATAAAAAAAAATAAAAAAAAAATAAAAAGAGGGTTTGTAGTGACACCAGTAGGATATATGAGATTTAAAAAGTAGCTGAATAAAGTCATAATTCATCAACTGAAAAAAAAAATACCTATGGAAAAAAAAAAAAGAATTCTGATTGATGTTTTAAAAAATCTGCTTTGCTGGAACTTGTAAAAAATCTTAGACTGGATTTTTTTTTTTAAGTCTTTCCAGACTGAGAAAACAACCCAGAAACTCACCGTCAGACTTTTCCTGCAACAATTACAAATTTTGGTGAATATCTCTCTTCTTGAGTTCCCAAAGATACACCGAGGTTCTTGGGCTTGTTAAAAAGTGACCTTACTTACTCACCAAGTTAAGTTGTTGAGAATCCTATAAGAAAGGTATCAAATTAGTTTTTCCAAGGAATTTTTAATGGCTCCCTAAAGTCAACCTTAGTTCCTTAAAACTATCTGATCATATATGCTTTTATGCATATTGTCAAATTCAAAGCCTTGATAATATAATTGTTTCCAATTGTATTCTGTTACAAGAACAGATTTGTATTGAACTTATGCAAATAACTCTATTGCCATGAAAATAAGAATATTCAATAAGTTTCTGAATTCTGGAGGGATCAGGTATGTAGAAAAAAATAAATGTTTTAATGCTGTTTAAAGATAACTTACTATAAATCATAGCTAACTTAAGTGAAAAAAGTTTGAAAAAATCTGGAAAAGTGAAACATTAGTTACTAGCAATGTTTAAAGAAATAGTATAAAAATAATAATCATTCTCATCAGTTTATTCAATTCCATATTATTAGCCCTTATTTTCCTTAATCCATTTTTTCCATTAGTTTTGAATGTTCTTACCCAGTTTAGTCTTATGATCTTAAAATTATCAGGAACCTGTATGCAGGTAAAACATAAAATCTCTGCTTTTGGGATAGATTACCCAAAAGGTAAAGAAGTAAAACCTTTCACAACTTTTTATCAAAAGAAGAGCAATATTCTAAAAAAAAGAAAAAAAACTTTGTTTTTTAAACAGGGAGAAAACCAGATTCTAATTTTGCATCAATGTAATTTTGATGTCAAAAAAACTTAGTATTAAAAAAATTAAACAAATTCATTCCAATTTATAGTCAGCTTGACAATTCATAAAATTTCTTTTCCAAGATTCCTTTTCCACAAACTTTCTACAACATCTTTTTATATTCATTCAGATTTTTCTCTGTGAGAATTACCTCTTTGAAGTTTACATTTCAGGAGGTGAATCTTGGTTCCTAGGGAAGACCAAGTAGAATGTTTACATCTCAAAGCCACACAGAAAGAATGTGAATTTCTCCAAGAAGTTCTTTTATTTCCTAAATCCAGGTTCTTATAATATCTGTGCTCTTTTAAAATGAATAGTGAAGTTTGGGGAATGGTAAAAAGGATAGGTGGGCTTTAAATTGTTTCTAGAGTCCCATTTCTGTTCTTGAAAAGACTTGATTTGTAAGACAAGTGTACTTGTTTTTAATTCCTCAATGAACTGGGTGGCAACCAGACTGCTAGCAAAGCTCTGATGCAACCATCCAACGATATCATCCTCAATTTAATGCTTCATATCAGGGAGGAGATGGTCAACCATGATGAAAATGAAAAGATTCTTATGGTCTAGATTTAAAGCTTTGTTTCTTTGAAATGTTTTATTAGACCCAGTCACAATGGTTTCAAAATGCTTTCCTTCCCCTCTGGGTACAAAGTTCCATTTTAGCTTGGGAGAGCAGACCTAAAAATAATTAAAAAAAAAAAAAAGTTCCTATCAGGTTCTAAATATCAGCATTCAATCTGGTCAACTCCTGCCCACTGAGTTACTTTAAATGAAAATCTTTCAACTATTGAAGCCAAATCAGGCCTCTGTATCCCAACATTGAATTTAATCTTGGAGATACAGTTTTGGGTGAAACAGAAAAGAATAGCTTTTGATTGCTTTGCCAGGTAAAGGGGACCACAGCAGGCTAATGCCCTCAAAAAGGTGTGTCCCAACCTGGAGGGGGTAGTGAGGCATTTTATAATAACGGTTTGAAGAGAATCAGCAGGTGAACAATCTTCTGATTGGTTGGTGGTGGGGTAAGTGGGAACCAGCATCATCAACCTTCTGGTTCCAACTGCTCTGGGGTCTATGTACCTATGGTCAGATACTATTAATTTCTCCCATCTGGTGGGGATTTCAGTATCTGTAAAATGCCTCACAGATATTGTTTTGTGTATCCCTTGAGGGGGAATCAGGCCCTTGCTGCAAGGCTGGGCTGTTGTTTCTCTTAACTGTTCCTCTCTTGTCTCTGCAACCCCTCCTTTCCCTAATTAGCAGCTGTTCAAACCTGCTCATTGGAACTCTGGAAAGATCATGGCGGCTGAATGAAGCCTATTTCCTGTAATCAAGAAATGGGGGACACAGAAAAGCTTTTGTTCCCAGGAGCCCCACAGGGTCCTGCTCCATTTCAATATCTTGTCAAATTTCAGCCAGGGTAAATGTTGCAGGAAGGGGGACCCCTTCAATGGCCTGGAACTGGGCTCTTGTCTAACACGTGGAAATGAATTGTCCAAGGAGACACATGCGCTGACAAAGCAAGAGATTTTATTGGGAAGGGGTGCCTGGGCGGAGAGCAGGCTGCACATGGCTTGCAGTCTTGCATGGGTTTTATGGTGATGGGATTAGTTTCCAGAATGTCTTTAGCCAATCATTCTGACTCAGAGTACTTCCTGGTGGTGCATGCCTTGTTCAGCCAAGATGGGTGCCAGAGAGAAGGATTCTGGGAGATGGTCGGATATGTGGTGTCTCCTTTTGACCTTTCCTGAACTCTTCTGGTTGGTGGTGGCTTATTAGTTCTGTGTTCCTTACCAGGACCTCCTGTCATAAAACAACTCATACAAATGGTTACTATGGTCCCCGGCCAGGGGGGGTCGGTTTCAGTCAGTATGCTTCCCCTAAAATAAACAGCAAATATTCCTGGCAGTATTGAACAACCTCATAGATATAAGAGAGGTCGTCAAAGAGGGTGTAAAAGATACTACCTTCCCACGATCCAGAACTGCTTCCAAAGATAATCAAAAGAAGAAAAGATTCAGACAATTCCTTTGAGATCTGGCAGCAGTTGGTAGCATCTGAGCTGCAAACAGAGTGCGACCCACACATCTGTCCAGGCATATTTGGGGGCCCCAAACCTGCCAAGCTAAGTTCTCAAGATACAATATGAGACAATCGAGAAGGCAATAGCTATCCCTGGGAACAAAATCATCAATTACTCATGCTTTTTCCTGACCCTCTGAACTGGAAAAGAAGGTATAACATGAGATTTTATCTTCCTCTCTCCACCAGGCACCACAGGTAAAGATCTGGGTGAGCTGACGGGGTAGGAATTCCCACTTTGCTGGTTTCTGCGTTTCCCGAGATGCCGTCAGTAGGCGCCAGAGTGAGGTGTCACAGCAAGTCTCATTTTGGACACCAGACACTGTAAAGGAGGAAAAATAATTTTCCCTCCAGCATTTGTAGAGAGCGACTGGTTGAGACCCCTTTTTCTCTTATCCACTTTATAAGTGGATAAACTTATTGAAGATGGTTAAATGTTCTTCACCGTGGCCACTGAAATAAAAGATGACCTTTGTTAAGTTTAGCTTACTTGTTCAGCCTTAAAACACAATTTATTCACTTGAGGTCTCACAATGACTCCAGTCTGTTTTCTAAGTCAGACACGGTCAGACTCCAGAGGTAGTCTTGTTGCAAGAAGGGAGACGTCTTCCGGGGCCTGCGAGTGGGCTCTTGTCTAACATTCAGAAATGACGTCCAAGGAGACCCACATGCTGGCAAAGCAAGAGACTTTATTTGGAAGGGGCCCCCAGGGGGAGGGCAGGAGGGTAGGGGAACCCAGGAGAGCTCTCTACCGTGTGGTTCACAGTCTCAGGTTTTATGGTGATGAGATTAGTTTCTGGGTTGTCTCTCTCTGGCCAGTCATTCTGACTCAGAGCCTTTCCTGTGAACACTTCTCAGCCAAGATGGATTCCAGTACAAGGGAGTCTGGGAGGTTGGTAGAACATATGGACTGGGGTCTCCTCTCTTTCTTTGGCCTTTTCAAGCAGAAGTCGTTGGGAGTGCTCCCAAGAACTCTTTATTGACAAATTATTGTCTCAAATTATCATCAAAACAAGAGTTTCCTAGCCATTCAGGTGTTTGTGGTATTACAGGGCTTGTGGTGGTGGTGGTGGTTTAGTTGCTAAGTCGTGTCTGACTCTTGAGACCCCATGGAGTGTAACCTGCCAGGCTCCTCTGTCTATGGGATTCTCCAGGCAAGAATACCGGAGTGGGTTGCCATTTCCTTGTTCAGGGGATCTTCCCAGCCCAGGGATCAAACCTGGGTCTCCTGCATTGCAGGCAGATTCTTTACCAACTGAGCTATGAGGGAAACCTGGTTAGCATAAATAATCAAACTACCAGGGTTCAAATTTGACTCGATCACTTACCATCTTAGACAAGCCACTAACACAATTGGTGATAAAATAGTGTGTATTATGTATGGATTATATAAGCTCTGCCTTATATAATTGGTAGGAAAATATCACATGCTACACAGTAGTTGTCCTGAGGTTTTAATGGAATGCCATATGCAAAGCACCCAGCACACCATGGGAACCCCATTGAGCCTTCATCACAGAGCATATGCTGCTTCTTGGAAATTCCTGTTATGTATTTGATATCACAGTTCAGGCAGACCTCAGAGAGAGTACGGGTTTGGTTCTGGACCACCACAATAAAATGCGTATCACTATAAAGCAAGTCATATGATTCTTTTGGTTTCTCGTTACGTTTATACTATATTGTACTCTATTAAGTGTGCAATAGCATTATGTCTAAAAATAATATACATATCAATTACAAATATTTCCCTGCTAAAAATTCAAACTATTCCCTGATCTTTCAGCAAGTCATAAAATTTTTGCTGGTGGAGGATCTTGCTTTGACACTGGTGGCTGCTGATGGATCAGAGTGGTGGTTGATGAAGGTTGGGGTGGCTGCACAAACTTCTTAAAATAAGACAACAGTGAAGTTTGCTCCATCATTTGGGTTGGATTTTTCTTCTATTTGAACACTGAGAAGACACTGTAGAACCGATTCAAATGTATCTTTTTTAATGGCTGAGTAATATTCCATTGTGTATATGTACCACAGCTTCCTTATCCATTCATCTGCTGATGGACATCTAGGTTGCTTCCATGTCCTGGCTATTGTAAACAGTGCTGCGATGAACATTGGGGTACACGCGTCTCTTTCAATTCTGGTTTCCTCGGTGTATATGCCCAGCAGTGGGATTGCTGGGTCATATGGCAGTTCTATTCCCAGTTTTTTAAGGAATCTCCACACTGTTCTCCATAGTGGCTGTACTAGTTTGCATTCCCACCAACAGTGTAAGAGGGTTCCCTTTTCTCCACACCCTCTCCAGCATTTATTGCTTGTAGACTTTTGGATAGCAGCCATTCTGACAGGTGTGAAACGGTTCTACTGAGATGGATAAAACTGGAGCCCATTATACAGAGTGAAGTAAGCCAGAAAGAAAAACAACAATACAGTATACTAATGCATATATATGGAATTTGAAAGATGGTAACGATAACCCTATATGCGAGACAGAATAAGAGACACAGATGCATAGAACAATTTTATGGACTCTGAGGGAGAAGGTGAGGGTGAGACGTTCTGGGAGAATAGCATTGAAACATGTATATTATCATATGTGAAACAGAACACCATTCCATGTTCGATGCATGAGACAAGGGCTCAGGGCCGGGGCAATGGGATGACCCAGAGGGATGGGATGGGGAGGGAGGTGGGTGGGGGGTCCAGGAAGGGGAACACATGTAAACCCATGGCTGATTCATGTCAATGTATGGCAAAAACTATTACAATATTGTAAAGTAATTAGCCCCCAACTAAAATAAATAAATTTATAAAAAAAAAAAAAAAAGAAGATACTGTAAAGTTAGTTGACTTAATTTCAATAATAATGTGTCTCAGGAAACAGGAGTCAGAACTCACACAACATTTATTAAGTTTGCCATCTTAGGGACATGGCAAACATGCTCCTAAACAATTAGAATATTATCATCCAAGATCATTTATCACAGATCATCATAACAAATATTGAAATATTAGAAGTATGGTGTTAGAAGTATGGTTAGAACAGTATTTCCAAATGCTGCTGGAAAAATGGCACCAATGCAGGGTTGTTACAAACTCTCAATTTGTTAAAAAAAAAAAAAATGCAATATCCACAAAGCTCAATAAAACAAGCTATGCCATGTTTTAAGAATTCTGATGCATATAAATTACAGATTCAATTATGTTATCTTTTCCACTGATTTATGAATAGATCATAATAATCATTAAAGAGAAGTGTTCAAGGTGGGGTAAAGCAATGTTCTTAGGCTATTGCTGAAAATCCATTATAAAGAGCCAGCTGTTGAAAGTAGAGGCACATGTATATAGAGAATGACCTTGGAGCCAGTTAGTCTTTCTATTGATGCAAGCAAATCCTAGTCCAAGTACTTTTCTCAGTTAAGTCAGATGACTAATTATGCTGTGTTTTAATGTGTGATTTTAAACAGTCAAATTACATACGGCACCACAAAGAACACTGTAGACCTGAATCTGAAGTTTCATTTTTTCATTGGAATAATCTTGTTAAGTATAGATTTAAAAAAAAGAAAAAATACACTATAGTATATTATAGTACTTTGTAGTGTTGATGGAAATTCAGTAACTGCCACCTCCTACCCCAAATCTATCAAACTTGCCAATTCTGGGCCACTCTTCACCCTTAAAATACATGGAGTTTCTCATCTCATACAGCTTTTTTGCTGATTATTGTCCTCCATGGAGACAGATAAAAATTTAACCTTGAATTTAAAATTCCTACCAGCACCTTCTCTTGCCAAATCATCTCAAAGTGAGCTCTCAAGGTTGCTGCCCATATAATTACAAAAAAGCTCATTAAATATAATGAAAAATGCCGTTTTAACTATTCCTTTGATCCACTGACAAAAATCCAGAAGTAAATATGTTGAAGTGTGATATTCTCAGTAAATGATACAGTGTCAACATTTAGAAGTCTTATTGAATATTTTCATTAATTTTTAATATATTTTTTACTGTTTGTTAAAAAGTCAATTCAGCAAATATTTATCAAACAAATGTTAATTTTTAAAGATTGCTTTAAGGAATATTCTGATTTCTGAAAGATAATGTATTAAATAACTTGATTTAATATTAATTTTAATTACTTGCTTAAGCGGCTGACTTTATTTTTCTGGGCTCCAAAATCACTGCAGATGGTGATTGCAGCCATGAAATTAAAAGATGCTTACTCCTTGGAAGGAAAGTTATGACCAACCTAAACAGCATATTAAAATGCAGACACATTACTTTGCCAACAAAGGTCTGTCTAGTCAAGGCTATGGTTTTTCTAGTGGTCATGTATGGATGTGAGAGCTGGACTATAAAGAAAGCTGAGTGCCAAAGAATTGCTGCTTTTGAACTGTGGTGTTGGAGAAGACTCTTGAGAGTCCCTTGGACTGCAAGGAGATCCAACCAGTCCATCCTAAAGGAGATCAGTCCTGGGTGTTCATTGGAAGGACTGATGTTGAAGCTGAAACTCCAACAATTTGGCCACCTCGTGAGAAGAGCTGACTCATTGGAAAAGACCCTGATGCTAGGAAAGATTGAGGGCAGGAGGAGAAGGGGACGACAGAGGATGAGATGGTTGGATGGCATCATCAACTCGATGGACATCGGTTTCGGTAAACTCCGGGAGTTCATGATGGACAAGAAGGCCTGGCATGCTGCGATTCATGGGGTTGCAAAGAGTCGGACACGACTGAGCGACTGAACTGAACTGAGATTGCCAACCACTAAACATTTTGCAAGTTCAGTTTTTCTCATACATCATCATGATAAATATTTCAAGCAAGGTCCAATAAAACACTGGGTTAAATTCAATCAATCTACTGTTATTGTACACATGTCTCTTGCCAGTATTTTGGTACCTCTTTTGCTAACATTGTTTATTAAAGCAGTAAAAGTGTCTGTGTTATTTTGGCTTTTACAAAACATATTTGAGTCTTTGTTCAATCAAAAACAGATTTGACCCTTTCCATGGCTCAAGAAGTGATGTAAGCACCTCTTATTATGCTAATTTTACCTTCCAAGGTGACTCTGTGAATGACTGAAAAGAGCACTTAAGAAAATTATTGATTTCAGGTTTACTTGAATTGGTCATTATCTTGCTTTCAGTAGAGATGTCTTGTTTGTAGGAGCAAAAATATTTTTGGTATTTTTCTTTACAATTATGATTTTTAGTTGTTTATTTGTATTTTATTTATTTTCATTATTGAGAAATGGAAATTAGCCTGCTTGCTAAAGTGTTCAAACACTATAAAAGGATAAAGTGTGCAAAGGAAGTCTCCTTCCCACTGTGACCAAGCATGTTTCTAAAGCAACTACTGTTACCAGCATTTTGTCTTTTGTTTCAGAGAAATCTATACATATATGAATATATAGATGTCTCCCTCTTTCCATACATAAGAGGGATTGACATAATAGATAAATAGATAGATAAATAAATACATACATAAGCTGCTTGACTACCTTTATTTCTCCTTTATTTTCCTCAAAAGGTATAACAACCCATGTCTATAAACTTTCTCCCTTTTTAGTTTTTTCTTACTTAGCATTATATTTTATTTTATTATTTATTTATTTATTTATTTTTTATTTTTTTTTATAAATTTATTTATTTTAGTTGGGGGCTAATTACTTTACAATATTGTAATAGTTTTTGCCATACATTGACATGAATCAGCCATGGGTTTACATGTGTTCCCCTTCCTGGACCCCCCACCCACCTCCCTCCCCATCCCATCCCTCTGGGTCATCCCATTGCCCCGGCCCTGAGCCCTTGTCTCATGCATCGAACATGGAATGGTGTTCTGTTTCACATATGATAATATATATGTTTCAATGCTATTCTCCCAGAACGTCCCACCCTCACCTTCTCCCTCAGAGTCCATAAAATTGTTCTATGCATCTGTGTCTCTTATTCTGTCTCGCATATAGGGTTATCGTTACCATCTTTCAAATTCCATATATATGCATTAGTATACTGTATTGTTGTTTTTCTTTCTGGCTTACTTCACTCTGTATAATGGGCTCCAGTTTCATCCATCTCAGTAGAACCGATTCAAATGTATTTTTTTTAATGTCTGAGTAATATTCCATTGTGTATATGTACCACAGCTTCCTTATCCATTCGTCTGCTGATGGACATCTAGGTTGCATTATATTTTAAATGGTTTAATTTTGAAAACAAATTTATCAATTAGTATTGCGGCAAGAGGGATAGTTTCATGAACTGTTTGCTTCATTTCAGCTTTCTCTTTTAAGATATCAAGTTTTATGTGCATTTGAACTTCACAGCAATGAGACCAATATTTCAAATATCCATTTCAGTATGTCCTTGACTTTCTAAATTTACTGCTGATTTTACCAACAGCCATGTGGTTAGATGAGTACTTCCTTCTTTTATTTATTTTTTTTTAATGCATCTGGTTGGCCCTTGGAAAAAATGCTTTGGCTGTTGCAGCACTCCATGTGTTTTTCTGAATATCCCTCGTAACTTCTGTGTGCATTTCCATGTATTTCAAAGCTGTAGCCAAATTTCATAATTTCAACTACCTATACATATTTTCAGTTGAACCTGTAATTTTAAATAATTTTGCCTAAATATAGATACTAAATAATGCTAAAAAAAATAGATTGATGTTCACAAGAAATACTCTCAAAAAATTCATAATGATGAGAGGTGACTATCAGGTTGCAATTTTAGAAATATGACTTGAGTAAAAGTTGCTGTATGAAATCAAACTGTTATATGGTAGTTTTATTCTGAAGGCAACTTTTTTTTTTCAATTGCTTCATAAGGTGATAAACTTAGTTTACAAAAACAAACAAACAAAACAAAATAACCAACTAGCTTTATGTGTTCTAAGGACTCCCTTGCACACTTGCAAATGTCAACCCCTGTCCTCTGGTGACCTCATACCTGTCCTGCTCCGGGGCGCTGTCTTAGCATACAGCTCATGCTCACCCTGACTTGACTATAGCTCAAAAGACAGCGTCTCCACCAAACTCCCACAAGCCAGGTTACCCACCACTTAGAATCCAGTCATTTTTTTACTCTCTACATTCTCCCACAAACAGAAAACAATTGATTTGGAAGGGAAAATACGACTGGTTTTGTTGTGCATAAAATAAAACCTTTACAACCATTTATGACGTATTTTCCCAAATCTGCAAATGATAATGATCAATTGGTGATGTTATGAGGAAGACGCCACATTCCAGTAAGGGAGAGTATCTGTCTTTACACTTTGACCTATAGAATAGTTTTCTTTGGGCTGATTGTCTAATATAAAAATTGTTTTGCAAGGAATAAAGATACTTACTCAGGTAGGGTGTGGAGTGCAAGGATCATATCTTAGTTGATGATCAATAGGTTTGTGGATGGAGACAAGAAAGATCTACACAGTCATAGCCTCCTTTTTTCCAGTGACAGTGCTATATTTTTCAGAGGCAGATGATCAGACATATTAGAAATGTGCAAACCAAGGTCTTGAAACTGTGGCCAAGTGGCCGAAGGCAGAGCTGTGGGTGAGAATTCTCCAGCAGTGCCTGCAGAGTTAAGGTTTGCTATCCACGTGTGCTTCTTTCTCTATTCTAGCTCTGTACCTCATCATATAACTATTTCCATGTTGCATTTATCTATGTCTCTTCTACTGATTTTACTGGCTTATGAGTTACCAAACTACCAGTTCAGTTTTGTGTGAGCAGCTTGAGCACAGAATCTACTTGTTCATAATTTCTAGTATCTGTATAAACCTGTAGCATAAAATAATAATAACAAGTTCATTGCATTACTGAAATTGTATGTGTGTGTGTGTGTAGGAGCAGTAGTAGCAGTAGAGGGATTGCCAGGCCTCATGGCAGGCATATTATCTATAATGCTAACTATCATTTTTGTTGGTGTTACTGTTACTTAATAATCTTTGTCATGCTAAAAGGAAAGGAATTGATGTGTCAACTAACTGACATGTAGATTTTAGTAGATATATAGCTATATCAGCAGTTTGCTTAATCTGAAAAATATATTAGTTGAAATGAGAGAATGAAACAAAAATAATAAATAAATATTGATACGAGTTTACCCTGATTTCAAATTTAAATACGTATAGTTAATTTTTCAATTTCTACATCTTGTTTTATTACAGGTCTGTATTGCTTGTTTCTGTGAGATATGTCTGAGCTTTATACTAAATTATCTATGTCTATTTCCCACAGGACTTCAAAATGCTTCAGACATTCAATAATTTTTTTGTGTATGTGTTAGTCACTCAGTTGGGTCTGACTCTTTGTGACCCCATGAACTGTAGCCCACCAGGCTCCTCTGTCCATGGGATTCTCCAGGCAAAAATTCTGGAGTGCGTTCCCATTCACTTCTCCAGAGGATCTTCTCAACCCAGAAATCGAACCCAGGTATCCTGCATTGCAAGCAGATTCTGCTTTTAATCCAAACTAATTTTCCAGTTGAAAGTGGCATATAATTTTTTTGTCACAAGATGTATGTCCTTTTTTTAACTTTTAGAAAATATTGTCAACCTATGTATGCCATGTAAAAGTTTACTGATTTTGGAAAGAAATACAGTAATACATGAAGCTTGAAAAAGTTTTCTTCTCTAGAACTGATCATTTGAAGGAATAGGTGATTTTATTTGCAGGAAATAAGTAAAGCAGGTGAAATAGAGTATATAGTTTACTGGTACATATGGGACTTGACTTATTTTGCTAATGCAAATTATTTTCCTTTAAATCCCACTAATTTTGAATCTGCATGCTCAAAATTCTCCAAGCTATGTGTCAAAAAATACGTGAACCAAGAACTTCTAGATGTGCAAGCTGGATTTAGAAAAGGCAGAGGAACCAGAGATCAAATTGACAACATTCATTGAATCATAGAAAAAGCAAGAGAATTCCAGAAAAACATCTACTTCTGCTTCATTGACTACACTAAAGCGTTTGTGTGGATCACAATAAACTGGAAAATTCTTAAAGAGATGGGAATACCAGACAACCTCACCTGTCTCTGGGCTTCTCTGATAGCTCAGTTGCTAAAGAATCCGCCTGCAATGCAAGAGACCCCGGTTCAGTTCCTGGGTCAGGAAGATCCTCTGGAGAAGGGATAGGCTACCCACTCTAGTATTCTTGGGCTTCTCTTGTGCCTCAGCTGGTAAAGAATCCACCTACAATGCAGGAGACATGGGTTCGATCCTTGGGTTGGAAAGATCCCCTGGAGAAGGGAAAGGCTGCTCACTCCAGTATTCTGGCCTGAAGAATTCCATGGACTGTATAGTCCATGGGGTTGCAAAGAGTCGGACACAGCTGAGCGACTTGAACTTTCACTTTCTTTCACCTGTCTCCTGAGAAACCTGTATGATGGTCAAGAAGGAACAGTTAGAACCAGACAAGGAACAACGAACTGGTTCAAAATTGGGAAAAAAGTACATCAAGGCTGTATATACTCACCTTGCTTATCTAACATATGCGTAGTACATTATGTGAAATGCTGGGCTAGATGAAGCACAAGCTGTAATCAAGAATGCAGGGAGAAATATCAATAACATCAGATATGTAGATGAAATTACCTTTATGGCAGAAGGTGAACAGGAACTAAAGAGCCTCTTGATGAAGTTGAAAGAGGAGAGTGAAGAAGCAGGCTTAAAATTCAACATTCAAAAAACAAAGATCATGGCATGTGGTCCCATCACTTCATAACAAAGAGATGGGAAACAATGGAAATAGCGACAGACTATTTTCTTGGGCTCCAAAATCACTGAAGATGGTGATGCAGCCATGAAATTAAAAGATGCTTGCTCCTTGGAAGAAAAGCCAAGACCAACCTAGACAGCATATTAAAAATCAGAGACATTACTTTGTTGACAAAGGTCCATCTAGTCAGGACTATGGTTTTTCCAGTAAGTCATGTATGAGTGTGAGAGTTGGACTATTAAAAAAGCTGAGCGCTGAAGAATTGATGCTTTTGAACTGTGACGTTGGAGAAGGCTCTTGAGAGTCCCTTGGACAGCAAGGAGATCCAACCAGTCCATCGTAAAGGAAATCAGTCCTGAATATTCATTGGAAGGACTGATGCTGAAGCTGAAGCTCCAATACTTTGGCCACCTGATCCTAGAGCTGACTCATTGGAAAAGACCCTGATGCTGGGAAAGATTGAAGGCAGGAGGAGAAGGGGATGACAGAAGATGAGATGGTTGGATGGCATCCCTGACTCAATGGACATGAGTTTAAGCAATCTCCCGGAGATGGTGAAGGACAGGGAAGCATTGTGTGCTGCAGTCCATGGGGTCACAATGAGTCAAGCATGACTGAGTGACAGAACATTAACAATTTTGAAAATGCTTTGGGAAGTTTAGATTTAATTGTGGGGGATGAATATTATTTAATGGTTAACCCTTTATTTTAAAAAATGAAAAGCATTTTAAGAAATAGCTTTAAAGGGGAGAGAAGAAAAGAGAGAGAGACAGAGTGATGAAGACACATAAGGGGCAGGAGAGGCTGGGGCAGGGGAGAGGGAAGAGAGAAAAAATACCATCATTTTTGTGGTTACAATTGGACTCATTTCTTTATGAAATATCCAGAACACTGTTTATCTGAAAGAAAATTCATAGAGATGTTTTCAATTATACCTGAACATCTGGTTCCCAATGATTATATAAAAAACAGTAATTATTCTCAATAGTGCTATAAAGAGAAAAAAATCAAGCTCTTATTCCAGTGGCACTGATTCAGAAGCCATTACTCAAAGGTCATAATAATGAAAGGTACTAACAGTCTAAATGATATGAATTCCGTGTGATTAGGTTGGTTCACAAACCTCTCAGAACTATAATTATGTTGTAAAAGGAAAATGTGAAGATGTCACAGGCCATAGAATGCATATTTCCATCATCAATAAATAGGTTTTCCTTGCTTTTGAGATACAGGGCTTTAAATAAAGCATCTGATAGCAGAGAGTGGGATGCTACATCTATAATTGCATCTTACATCTTGTATCTTATAAAAGATAGACAGAATCAAGGAAAAAATTACACTTACAATATGATGTCAGCTGATCAAATAACAATTGCATTTACAATACAGAGATAAGCCATCTCATGAGAATTAGTTGAACTGGACACAGTTCAGATGATGTCTAGAATATAGGCTCACACTGTAAAAGTGTCAGAGTTGATAAACCAACAGAAATTAAGTTTGAATAATACCGATAACTCATATGTAAGTACAAATTTATGATCTATGATCTATTAAAGCACTTGAGTAAATTGCTATAGTTGGTATTTATCACCGTTTTGATAAATTAAACATGAAAGTGTCATAATAATCATTTTTTATCCACAGTATAATACAAATGCTCAAAAATGTTGAATCAGACACATCTAAATTAGCAAATCAGGCATGAGAATCAGCCTCTTAAATTTCAGATAAGTGCTCTTTTTAATGAGAGAGCAATTGAACCTGTAGTAATTATTCTTCACACTCTCTCCATCCCCAGGGGTCCATTTCCAAGATCCTCTGTGCAGAAACTGGAATTTCTCTTGAGGTTTTTGCCACTAGATTGCTGTGAACACCCTGTGACTTGTGTCTACTCTTGGAATAAAGTCTTTTAAAACATGGAAAACTCACTCTCTTGTCATTTGGGTCTTCAAAATTTTGACTTCCCTCCACAATTTGCCTGTTTTCATTTACTTTTTAGAATACTATCCAGGTAATAGGTGTTTCAGACCTTAACTGGTGGCTCAGATGGTAAAGAATCTGCCTGCAATGCCGGAGACCCAGGTTCAGCTCCTGGGTTGGGAAGATCTCCTGTAGAAGGGAATGGCTACCCACTCCAGTATTCTTGCTTGGAGACCCCATGGGCAGAACAGCCTGGTGGGCTACAGTCCATGGGGTGGCAAAGAGTTGGACGCGGCTGAGCAACTAACACTTTAACTTTTACTTTTCAGGTGTTTCCAGTTTATTTATTTTTTTGTCAAGATTTTTTTTTTTTTTTTTAGTGTAATAAGCAGGAGGGATGGGGAATAGTGGGTTTTCACCACTACAGCATACTAGAAGTCTCTATTATTGATTTCATAGAATATCATCATAAAGGAATTTGAAAGTATCCAAAAAAGATGCTGTTTCTATTTTCCCCGTCTACTTGCCATGAAGTGATGGGACCAAATGCCATGATCATTTTCTTAATGTTGAGTTTTAAGCCAGCTTTTTCATTCTTTTCTTTCACCTTCATCTATGACACACCTAGAAGGTGTATTAAAAAGCAAAGATAGTACTTTTTCCCACAAAGGTCTGTATAGTCAAAGCTATGTTTTTTACAGTAGTCATGTACAGATGTGAGAGTTGGACCATAAAGAAGGCTGAGTGCTGAAGAATTGATGCTTCTGAGCTGTGGTGTTGGAGAAGACTCTTGAGAGTCCCTTGGATTGCAAGGAGATTAAACTAGTCAGTCCTAAAGGAAATCAACCCCAAATATTCATTGAAAGGATTGAAACTGAAGCTCCAATGTTTTGGTCATTGATGCAAAGAGTGGACTCATTGGATAAGACCCTGATGCTGGGAAAGACTGAGGACAGGAGAAGAGGAGGTGACAGAAGATGAGATGGTTGGATGGCATCATTGACTCAATGGATGTGAGTTTGAGAAACACCAGTTGCTAGTGAAGGACCGCGAAAGTATGCTTCAGTCCATGGGGTCACAAAGAATTGGACAAGACTGAATGACAGAAAAACAACAACAATAAAAGATGCTAGTGTCTCTTCTGCATCTGACAACCTTGACCTCACACTCCTGAAAATGTTGGCTTCTCATGGCCCTCTTCAAAAACTCTGATCTTTGTTTTCTTTTTATTTTTGGCATCTTTTTCTCACCCTAACCCTTAAAATCTGAGTTCCCTATTAAACTATCTTGGTCTCATTGTTTTGTTGAGGCTAATTATGCAATTTCATCAATTCTACTTCTGACAACTGCTTATATGCTGATGATTCATAAATATTCATTTCCTGCTCAAATCAGACCCTAAAGTTTTTTTCACTCATGTCTTAAATGTTGGTTAATCATACTCCTGGTTCTTTCCATAGTCATTCAGCAGGTCCAACATGGAAACTCCTCCCCAAGTATGCAACACACTATAAATGGCACTGTAATCATCTTGTCTTCAAAACTAGAAGCCTTCAAGTCACTCCACAGGCTCTTCCTCTTCACTCGCATTTCCTGACAAATGCAGCATCCTGTGTCCTAAATAATTTCTGCCTGCCTTTTCCATATTTCAATTATTTACTCTCAGCACCTTGTCCAGACAAATGCAAGAGCCGCTTCTCGGGTTTTCATCTTTCCTGCCATTTTGCTCTTGTATTCATCTGCTAAGTTCCTGTCAGAATGCCCCACCTAAAATACAAACCAAGTCATACCTCTTCTCAGCCAATATTTTTCAACTGCTCCACCCCTCCTGCCAGATGGTATTCAGACTCCCATGCAAATTGGTTTTAGAGCAAATTTGCTTCAACTGCAACTCATTAATCTACTTATCTGCATCAATTTCCACTCCTTTTCTTTCACTTTGTATTTTAGCCTAACACTAACCCATGTGTATTTTTCTGGACTCACCATGGGGTTCCAGGCCACTATGTCATAATTTGATCATCACTAATGTAATAACCTCTGGACTCCAGTGCATTCCGAAGGCCCCTTGGGCTGGTGGCTTCCCCAGGGAGGCGGTTTCCCCTGCTGGTGACACACCAGATCACCCCTAGCTCACTTCCTGTGCTGCCTGGCAGCGCAGAGCCTGGGGCAGTGGCAGGGAGAGCAGAGGAGTGAGATATCGATTCAAGGGACTAGATCTGATAAACAGAGTGCCTGAAGAACTATGGACAGAGGTTCCTGACATTGTATAGCAGCCAGCGATCAAGACCATCCTCAAGAAAAAGAAATGCAAAAATGCAAAATGTTTCTCTGAGGAGGCCTTACAAATAGCTGAGAAAAGAAGAGAAGTGAAAGGCAAAGGAGAAAAAGAAAGATATGCCCATCAAATGCAGAATTCTAAAGAAGAGCAGGGAGAGATAAGAAAGCCTTTCTCAGTGATCAATGCAAAGAAATAGAGGAAAACAATAGAATGGGAAAGACTAGACACCTTTTAAAGAAAATTAGATATACAAAGGGAACATTTCATGCAAAGATGATCACAATAAAGGACAGAAATGGTATGGACCTAACAGAACTAGACGATGTTAAGAAGAGGTGGCAAGAATACACAGAAAAACTATACAAAAAAGATCTTCATGACCCAGATCATCACAATGGTGTGATCACTCACTAGAGCCAGACATCCTGGAATACGAAGTCAAATGGGCTTTCGGAAGCATCACTACAAACAAAGCTAGTGGAGGTAATGGAATTCCAATTGAGCTATTTCAAATCCTAAAAGATGATGCTGTGAAAGTGCTACACTCAATATACCAGCAAACTTGGAAAACTCAGCAGTGGCCACAGGACTGGAAAAGGTCAGTTTTCATTCCAATCCCAAAGAAAGGCAATGCCAAACAATGTTCAGACTACCACAAGATTGCACTCATTTCACACGCTAGCAAAGTAATGCTCAAAATTCTCCAAGTGAGGCTTCAACCATATATGAACCATGAACTTCCAGATGTTCAAGCTGGATTTAGAAAAGGCAGAGGAATCGGAGATCAAAATGCCAACAACAATTGGATCAACGAAAAAGCAAGAGAGTTCAGAGAAAAATCTAATTCTGCTTTATTGACTACACCAAAGCCTTTGGCTGTGTGGATCACAACAAAATATGGAAAATTCTTAAAGAGATGGGGATACTAGACAACCTGACTTGCCTCCTGAGAAATCTGTATGCAGGTAAAGAAGCAGCACTTAGAACTGGACATGGAACAACAGACAGTTTCCAAATTGGGAAAGGACTATGTCATGGCTGTATATTGTCACCTTGCTTATGTAACTTATATGCAGAATACATCATGTGAAATGCCAGGCTGGATGAAGTGCAGGCTGGAATCAAGATTGTCAGGAAAAATATCAATAACCTCAGATGTGCGGATGACACCACTCTTACGACAGAAAGTGAAGAAGAACTAAAGAGCCTCTTGATGGAAGTGAAAGAGGAGAGTGAAAACACTGGCTTAAAACTCAACATTCAAAAACAAAAATGATGGCATCCAGTCTCATCACTTCATGGCAAATAGACGGGGAAACTATGGAAATCATGGCAGACTTTATTTTCTTGGGCTCCAAAATCACTGCAGATGGTGACTGCAGCCATGAAATTAGAAGATGTTTGCTCCTTGGAAGAAAAGCTATGATCAACCTAGACAGAATTTTAAAAAGCAGAAACATTACTTTGTCAACAAAGGTCCATCTAGTCAAAGTTATGGTTTTTCCAGTAAGTCATGTATGTATGTGAGAGTTGGACTATAAAGAAAGCTGAGCGCCAAAGGATTGATGCTTCTGAAATGTGGTGTTGGAAAAGACTCTTGAGAATTCCTTGGACTGCAAGTAATGTTAGCAGTGTTAGATTCAAGTAAGACATAATGTCTCATCTTGTCTATCACTTCTTTTTTCCCTCATTTATGCCAGAGACACTGACCTATGCCCAGTAACTTAAGGCACTTTGATCTCTAATTCAAGTTCTTTCTCTGAGTTGTGGATCAGAAGCACCTAATTTCCTGCTTAATCCCTTCTCTTATGAAACTCAAGGGCAGCACATGTTCAGTGTGGCCAACACATACCTTGCAATCTTTGCCTCCAGTGCTGATCCTCTTCCAAGTTCCATTGTGATGAATGTCACCATCATGTAGCCGCTTATACCAGCAGGAGACTTGCAGATCTCCTTTTCACCTCTTTCTCTTTTATTCTCAATAAGGATCCCAACACCTGACTTCACAAATCTCATCTCCAGTATATTTCTGGGTTCCTTTCTTTTTCTTTCAAAGCCAGCAACATAGGCCGCCTGGGCCATGGGTCTTCTTTATCAACTCTTCTCTCCTTTCTGTTCGTTTCCATGTTGCAGACAGAATGATACTTTGAAAGTGAAAATCTGATGGTATCAATTGCTGTCGTTTCTGTTCAGTCACTAAGTTGTGTCCCAGTCTTGTGACCCCATGGACTGTATGCAGTCCACCAACCTCCTCTGTCCATGACTGTTCTCCAGGCAAGAATACTGAAGTGGTTGCCATTTTCTTGTCTAATGGTATCAATTATCTGCTACAATGTTTCAATGGGATAACATTTCCCTTAGGGTAAAGACAAACATTCTTCCTGAGCCTCTAGACCTGGCCTTTAAATCCAGACTCATTCTGGACCCACTGTTCCCTTCATATCCCACAGGTTTTCAATACACTGTGTTTCTTTTTGTTCCTTGCTTTGTTGACACCCACCTCACCCTTACAACATACCTTTACACAGAAACAAACTATAAATGCCACTCTTCTTGAAGAATAGTACCCACTCCATCAGTACATTGCAGGAAATAATTGAGTTGAGTATCCTGTATAGAGCAAGTAGAGATAATCTTAGTACAATTATAAGTTTTCATCTCTATCTACCTCTACAGATACTATAAACTAACTTTAATTTTTCTTATTCATTTAATGAGATTCATATCACAAAACTTGGAAAACGTTGTCAAGTAAAAGGAAAAAATGTTAAAACCACTTAGAATTCTACCATTCAGAAGAACCACTTGAACATTTTGCATGTTTTTAAATACATTGTTTTCAAAAATATGTCAGGTCAGCTATTTCCTTGAAGAGAGCATCTCTGACTTGGGAAAATTTTCCAAGGACAAATCTTCTCAAGGACAAAAGGAACACCCTTGAGATTCCTGACTCATAACCATCAGTTCAGTTCAGTTGCTCAGTCGTGTCCGACTCTTTGCGACCCCAAGAGCTGCACCACACCAGGCCTCCCTGTCCATCACCAACTCCCTGAGTCCACCCAAACCCATGCCCATTGAGTTGATGATGCCATCCAACCATCTCATCCTCTGTCATCCCCTTCTCCTCCTGCCCTCAATCTTTCCCAGCATCAGGGTCTTTTCAAATGAGTCAGCTCTTCGCATCAGGTGGTCAAAGTATTGGAGCTTCAGCTTCAACATCAGTCCTTCCAATGAATACCCAGGACTGATCTCCTTTAGGATGGACTGGTTGGATCTCCTTGCAGTCCAAGGGACTCTCAAGAGTCTTCTCCAACACCACAGCTCAAAAGCATCAATTGTTTGGCACTCAGCTTTCTTTATAGTCCAGCTCTCGCATCCATACGTGACCACTGGAAAAACCATAGCCTTGACTAGACGGACCTTTGTTGGCAAAGTAATGTGTCTGCTTTTTAATATGCTGCCTAGATTGGTCATAACTTTCCTTCCAAGGAGTAAGCACCTTTTAATTTCATGGCTGCAATCACCATCTGTGGTGATTTTGGAGCCCCCCAAAATAAAGCCAGCCACTGTTTCCAGTGTTTCCCCATCTATTTGCCAAGAAGTGATGGGACCGGATGCCATGATCTTAGTTTTTGAATGTTGAGCTTTAAGCCAACTTTTTCACCCTCCTCTTTCACTTTCATCAAGAGGCTCTTTAGTTCTTCTTCACTTTCTGCCATAAGGGTGGTGTCATCTGCATATCTGAGGTTATTGATATTTCTCCCGGCAATCTTGATTCCAGCTTGTGCTTCTTCCAGCCCAGTGTTTCTCATGATGTACTCTGCATATAAGTTAAATAAGCAGAGTGACAATATACAGACTTGACATAACCATCAGGATTTAGCAAATTCTAGACACAAAAGAAGAAAGTGGTGCTAGTTAAATTTCAAAATGAAAAATAAAATTCCAAGTGGTGAGTTTAAACTGAGGATTCCAGAAGGAGGTTGACTTGGAACATGTAGCACTACAAGATTAATCATAAAGTATAAGGAATGACTTCAAGTATACTTAATGTCACAACAACATTTTCTGCAATTAAAATTTTCTACTTTGATGTTATCTAGGAATGCAAAGCTTTAAGGGTAGTCTGTGAGTGATTTTACATATATTATTATTGACAATAAAATGCATAGTAATTCACATTTTATAAGACACTGACTTCAGACTTCTCCTGTCATGGAATGTATTTGGGTTGTGAGGAGAATTGTGAATATAATTTATTTAAAAAATTCAAATTCCAGACATTTCTCAGAAGATTGAAAGATAGTATAATTTGTTGGAAACAAATTTTAAGCTCCTTCAAAGGTGATTGCAAGTTAACATCCTTTGGTGAGTATTATGACATTTACAGCCTCTGAAACCAATTTAGTTACTTACATAATTTTAATGATTATAACTCTTAAAGATTAATTTCACAATTTAAACTAATTGGTAACATTAAATTGACTTATTAACAAAATAACACTTAGGTGAATTTATTTACTCTTTCAACAGCCCCCCCCAATATACTTTCTTTAGGTGAAATATACATTTGAAATTAATCATTATACAAAATCTCACTGGGATAAGAAAATTAACATACTTTAGGAGTGCTAAGAATAATCTCACAACAGCAGAATAATGTAATACCACTTGTTAAAAAATAAAACTTATTCATTCAGTTATTTATTCTATATAATGTTATATTCTATAACATTTGTCACACGAAAACTATGTGGAAGAACTCTGCATAGGATGCAAAGAGAGGTGAGGCTCTCATGCATGGAGGAGCTGATCAGTGAAATAGGAAAGGAAGCAATTACAAAACAATGTTGCAAGCATTACAATCAACCTGAGTGTGATGAGTTTGGGGAGCATAAAAAGATGGGTGCCTTAAATCTATGCACTCAAGCAGCTTTTTCTGAAGACTAAATAAATATCATAACTTGCACATGTATTTGTGGCTATTTTTTAAACACATCTAAATGTCTCTTGAATAAAATTAATAATCATTGGTAGCATTTTCTTTTTGCAATAATTTTGAGTAAACATATCCAAAAGTCACTCACTGTCATAAAGACGAATCTTGTTATTAAATATATGTATGCTCAGTCATTTCCAACTGTTTCATGACCCCATGGACAATAGGTTGGACCAGGTTCCTCTGTCCATGGAATTCCCCAGGCAAGAATTCTGGAGTGGGTAGTATTTCCCTTCTCCAGGGGATCTTCCCTACCCAGGGATCAAACCTGCATCTCTTGCATCTCCTGCACTGGCAAGCAGATTCTTTACCACTGTGCTATCTGGGGAACCTCATATGTATATGTACACATACATATATTTTTGTTTTTATTGCTAATTTAACAAAAATCTTTCTTAAAAATTAGAGATCCATCATTTTGTCTCCTGAACTTGTTTCTACAATACACCTATTTTAAATGAGAGTGAGTAACGTAGGAATAGCAAGTAGGTTTTAGCCTTGATTGACTGCTGAAGATCATCTGAAGTGCAATGGTGATAAGAATTTTAAAATCATCTGGACTAAATGGGAAGCAATGTGGTTACTGATTGACTGTTTGCTGTTGTTGTTTAGTCACTAAGTCACGTCCTAACTCTGTCCATGGTATTTCCCAGGTAAAAATACTGGAGTCGGTTGCCATCTCCTTCTCTAGGGGATCTTCCCAACCCAGGGATGGAACCTATGTCTCCTGCGTTGAAGGCAGTATTTACTGCTGAGCCACCAGGGAAGCGCTCCTGGCACAGGAAATGAGAATCATGATCCACTGTGCAGGCCACTCTTAAGTGAGTTCACCACATAGCTGTCACCTGAGGAACATCACGAACAAGGAAGGACTTTAAAATTAACTGTTCAGTTCAGTTGCTGACTCATGTCTGACTCTTTGCGACCCCATGGACTGCAGCAGGCAGGCTTCCCTGTCCATCACAAACTCCCAGTGCTTGCTCAAACTCATGTCTGTTGAATCAGTGATGTCATCTGACCATTTCATCCTCTGTTGTCCCCTTCTGTTCCCCCCTTCAATCTTTCCCAGCATCAGGGTCTTTTCCAATGAGTCAGTTCTTCCCATCAGGTGGCCAAAGTACTGGAGTTTCAGCTTCAGCATCAGTCCTTCCAATGAATATTCAGGACTAATTTCTTTTCGGATTGACTGGTTGGCTCTCCTTGCTATATAAGGAACTCTCAAGCGTCTTCTCCAATACTACGGTTCAAAAGCATCTGTTCTTTGGTGCTCAGCTTTCTTTATAGTCCAATTCTCACATCCATACATAACTATTGGAAATATCATAACTTTGACGAAATGGACCATTGTTGGCAGAGTAATGTCTCTGCTTTTTAATATGCTGTCTACGTTGGTCAAAGCTTTTCTTCGAAGGAGGAAGCATCTTTTAATTTCGTGACTGCAATTACCATCTGCAATGATTTTGGAGCTCCCAAAAACAGAGTACTTCACTGTTTCCATTGTTTCCCTACCTTTTTGCCATGAAATGATGGGACTGGATGCCATGATCTTAGTTTTCTGAATGTTGAGGTTTAAGCCAACTTTTTCAATCTGCTCTTTCACTTTCATAAAGAGGCTCTTTAGTTCTTCATTGCTTTCTGCCATAAGTGTGGTGTCATTACCATATTTGAGATTATTGATATTTCTTCCAGCAATCTTGATTCCAGCTTATGCCTCACTGAGTTTGCCATTTCACATGATGTACTCTGTATATAAGTTACAAAAGCAGGGTGGCAATACAGCCTTGATGTATTCCTTTCCCAATTTGCAACCGGTCTGTTGTTCCATGTCCAGTTCTAACTTTGCTTCCTGACCTGCACACAAGTTTCTCAGAAGACAAGTGAAGTTGTTTGGTATTCCCATCTCGTGTAAGAATTTTCCGCAGTCTGTTGTGACCCACACAGTCAAAGGCTTTGGTGTAGTCAATAAAGCAGAAGTAGATTTTTTTCTGGAACTCTCTTGCTTTTTCGATGATCCAATGAATGCTGGAAATTTGATCTCTGGTTCCTCTGCCTTTTCTAAATCCAACTTGAATATCTGAAAGTTCTTGGTTCATACACTGTTGAAGCCTCACTTGGGGAATTTTGAGCATTACTTTGCTAGAATGTAAAATGAGTGCAATTGTGCAGTAGTTTGAACACTCTTTGGCATTGCCTTTCTTAGGGAGTGGAATGAAAACTGACCTTTTCCAGTCCTGTGACCTCTGCTGAGTTTTCCAAATTTGCTGTCATATTGAGTGTAGCACTTTCACAACATGATCTTTTAGGATTTGAAATAGTTCAAGTGGAATTCCATCACCTCCACTAGCTTTGTTCCTAGTGATGCTTCTTAAGGCCCACTTGACTTCGTATTTCAGGATGTCTGGCTCTAAGTGAGTAATCACACCATTGTGATGATCTGGGTCATGAAGATCTTTCTTGTATAGTTCTTCTGTGTATTCTTGCCACCTCCTCTTAATAACTTCTGCTTCTGTTCAGTTCAGTTCAGTCGCTCAATCGTATCTGACTCTTTATTGACCCCATGAACTGCAGCATGCCAGGCCTCCCTGTCCATCACCAACTCCCAGAGTTTACCCAAACTCATGTCCATTGAGTCGGTGATTCCATCCAACCATCTCATCCTCTGTCGTCCCCTTCTCCTGCCCTCAATCTTTCCTAGCATCAGGGTCTTTTCAAATAAGTCACCTCTTCACATCAGGTGGCCAAAGTATTGGAGTTTCAGCTTCAACATCAGTCCTTCCAATGAACACCCAGGAGTGATCTCCTTTAGGATGGATTGGTTGGATCTCCTTGCAGTCCAAGGGACTCTCAAGAGTCTTCTCCAACACCACAGTTCAAAAACATCAATTCTTCGGCGCTCAGCTTTCTTCACAGTCCAACTCTCACATCCACACATGACCACTGGAAAAACCATAGCCTTGACTAGAGAGACCTTTGTTGACAAAGTAATGTGTCTGCTTTTTAATATACTGTCTAGGTTAGTCACAGAGAAGGCAATGGCACCCCACTCCAGTATTCTTGCCTGGAAAATCCCAGGGACGGCGGAGCCTGGTGGGCTGCCATCTATGGGGTCGCACAGAGTTGGGCACGACTGAAGCGACTTAGCAGCAGCAGCAGCAGCAGCAGCAGCAGCTAGGTTAGTCATAACTTTCTTTCCAAGGAGTAAGCGTCTTTTAATTTCATGGCTGCAATCACCATCTGCAGTGATTTTGGAGCTCCCCAAAATAAAGTCAGCCACTGTTTCCACTGTTTCCCCATCTATTTGCCATGAAGTGATGGGACGGGATGCGATGATCTCAGTTTTCTGAATGTTGAGCTTTAAGCCAACTTTTCACTCTCCTTTTTCACTTTCATCAAGAGGCTCTTCAGTTCTTCTTCACTTTCTGCCATAAAGGTGGTGTCATCTGCATATCTGAGATTACTGTTATCTCTCTTGGCAATCTTGATTCCAGCTTGTGCTTCTTCCAGGCCAGTGTTTCTCATGAAAGTGAAAGTGAAAGTGAAGTTGCTCAGTCGTGTCCAACTCTTTGCGACCCCATGGACTGTAGCCTACCAGGTTTCACCGTCCATGGGATTTTCCAGGCAAGAATACTGGAGTGGGTTGCCATTTCCTTCTCCCGGAGATCTCCCTGACACAGGAATTGAACCCGGGTCTCCCACATAGTAGGCAGACGCTTTACCGTCTGAGCCACCAGGGAAGTCTGTTTCTCATGATGTACTCTGCATATAAGTTAAATAATCAGGGCGACAATATACAGCCTTGACGTACTCCTTTTCCTATTTGGAACCAGTCTGTTGTTCCCTGTCCAGTTCTAACTGTTGCTTCCTGACCTGCATACAGATTTCTCAAGAGACAGGTCAGGTGGTCTGGTATTCCCATCTGTTTCACAGTTTTCCACAGTTTATTGTGATCCATACAGTCAAAGGCTTTGGCATAGTCATCTGCTTCTGTTGGGTCCATACAATTTCTGTCCTTTATTGAGCCCATCGTTGCATGAAATATTCCCTTGGTATCTCTAATTTTCTTGAAGAGATCTCTAGTCTTTCCAATCCTATTGTTTCCCTCTATTTCTTTGATTGATCACTGAGGAAGGCTTTCTTATCTTTTCTTGCTATTCTCTGGAACTCTGCATTCAAATGCATATATCGTTCCTTTTCTCCTTTGCCTTTAGCTTCTCTTCACTTCTCAGTTATTTGTAAGGCCTCCTCAGACAGCTTTTTTGCATTTTTGCATTTCTTATTCTTGGGGATAGTCTTGATCACTGCCTCCTGCACAATGTCACAAACCTCCATCCATAGTTCATCAGGCAGTCTATCACATCTAATCCCATAAATCTATTTGTCACTTCCACTCTATAATCATAAAGGATGTGATTTAGGTCATACCTGAATGATCTAGTGGTTTTCCCTACGTTCTTCAACATAAGTCTGAATTTGGCAATAAGGAGTTCATGATCTGAGCCACAGTCAGCTCCTGGTCTTGTTTTTGCTGACTGTATAGAGCTTCTCCATCTTCAGCTGCAAAGAATATCAGTCTGATTTTGGTATTGACCCCTGTTGATGTCCATGTGTAGAGTCTTCTCTTGTGTTGTTAAAAGAGGGTATTTGATACAACCAGTGCGTTCTCTTGGCAAAAGTCTCTTAGACTTTGCCCTGTTTCATTTTGCACTCCAAGGCCTAATTTGCCTCCAGGTATCTCTTGTCTTCCTACTTTTGTGTTCCAGTCTCCTATAATGAACAGGAAATCTTTTGGGGTTGTTAGTTCTAGAAGGTCTTGTAGGTCTTCATAGAACCATTCAGCTTCAGCTTCTTCAGTGTTACTGGTTGGGGCATAGACTTGGATTACTCTGATATTGAATGATTTGCCTTGGAAATGAACAGAGATCATTCTGTCATTTTTGAGATTGCATCCAAGTACTGCATTTCAGACTCTTTTCTTGACTATGATGGCTGTATTATTTCTTATAAGGGATTCTTGCCCACAGTAGTAGATATAATGGTCATCTGACTTAAATTCACCCATTCCAGTCCATTTTAGCTCACTGATTCCTAAAATGTTGACATTCACCCTTGCCATCTCCTGTTTGCCCACTTCTGATTTATCTTGATTCATGGACCTAACATTCCAGGTTCCAATGCAATATTGTTCTTTACAGTATCAAATGTTACTTCCACCACCAGTCACATCCACAACTGGGCATTGTTTTCACTTTGGTTCTGTCTCTTCATTCTTTCTGGAGTTATTTCTCTACTCTTCTCCAGTAGCATATCAGGCAACTCCTGATCTGGGGAGTTCATCTTTCACTGTCGTATCTTTTTGCCTTTTCACATTGTTCATGGGTTTTCAAGGCAAGAATACTGAAGTGGTTTGTCATTCCCTTTTCCAGTGGACCACGTTTTGTCAGAACTCTCCACAAGACCCATCCATCTTGGGTGGCCCTAAACGGCATGGCTCATAGTTTCACTGAGTTAGACAAGTCTGTGACCCATGTGATCAGCTTAATTAGTTTAAATGTTAATGTAAAATTAAATGTTACTGGGAAATTTAAGTGTGAACAGTAAAACTGAGGTGCTCCGGTGGGATGCCCCTTACAGATGAGTCAGCTCTCATTTGGGAGGGAAGGAAGAAAGACACTGAGGGGTAATGGGAGTGAGCCTGGCTGCAGGCCAGCCCCTGGACCTCTTATTTATGTTATGTTCCTGAGAAGAAACAGACAGAAGAGTCTTTGGAGATGAATTGCTTTATGCGTTGGTGTGGTTGATTTTCCTGGTTCATCCTGTAGGGGAGAAAACCAACTCTTTAGTGGACACCACAGATCCATGATTGCCATAGCTTTTCAGTTGCATGAGACTCTGAAACAACAGTAGGGGATGAAACAGCATGCTGTGCGGTTACATTCAAACAATTCTTTAAAAACTGGCCTGAATGACGATCAGAGTAAGAGCCTTGAAATGTTGCGCTCCACTGTGCAACAGATGTTTTGGTTTGGTAGAATAAGAATCGAGATATGATCACAGTTAGACATAACATGTTTGTGTTGAATATAAAATCAAATTAACACCAGTAGGTCAAATGGTAGCACGTGTTTTTAGAGTACACTTTCCCCCTCAGCATGACCTATCAAACTTGACATTTCCTGTCTCTTTGCTCCTATGTTTCCAGTCCCTTCTCTTCTGCATTTTTATGCATATACCGTTGAACATGACAGGCATCCTCTTTTCCCTTGCTTTCTTTATATGTGTGTGTGTGACTCTATACACACATACACATTCACTGTGGAGACCCTTATAAAATTCAGGATGGGTAAATGTCGAAACATTTAGAAATAACAAACATAAAAAATGATATTCATTTCAAAGCATTCTTCAGTTATTACATAGTGAGCTGAAAGTCAGGAATTTCTTGTTGGATCTGAGCTCACTAACATTGATTTTCATGCTACTTTGGATATCTTTTGCTGAAGAATCATTATAGCTTCTAAGAAGGGGAAAACAGATATACATATCTGTTTATGGATATGTAAACAGATAGGGTTTGCCTTGGAAACAAACAGAGATCATTCTGTCGTTTTTGAGATTGCATCCAAGTACTGCATTTCAGACTCTTGTGTTGACTGTGATGGCTACTCCATTTCTTCTAGGGGATTCTTCCCCACAGCAGTAGATATAATGGTCATCTGAGTTAAATTCACCCATTCCAGTCCATTTTAGTTCACTGATTCCTAAAATGTTGATGTTCACTCTTGCCATCTCCTGTTTGACCACTTCCAATTTGCCTTGATTCATGGATCTAACATTATAGTTTCCCATGCAATATTGTTCTTTACAGTATCAGACTTTATTTTCACCGCCAGTCACAGCCGCAACTGGGTGCTGTTTTTCCTTTGGCTCCATCCCTTCATTCTTTCTGGAGTTATGTCTCCACTGATCTCCAATGGCATATTAGGCACCTACCGACCTGGGGAGTTCATCTTTCAGTGTCCTATCTTTCTGCCCTTTCATATTGTTCATGGAGTTCTCAAGGCAACAATACTGAGGTGGCTTGCCATTCCCTTCTCCAGTGGATCTTGTTTTGTCAGAACTCTCCACCATGACCTGTTCTTCTTGAGTGGCCCTACACAGCATGGCTCATAGTTTCACTGAGTTAAAGAAGGCCGCGGTCCAAGGGATTAGATTGGTTAGTTTTCTGTGATCGTGGTTTTCAGTCAGTCTGCCCCACGATGGAAAACTATAAGAGGCTTATGTAAGTTTCCTGATGGGAGAGACTGACTGAGGGGAAAACTGGGTCTTGGTCTGAAGTTGAATGGTTCTGTGAAGACCTACAAGAGCTTCTAGAACTAACACCCAAGAAAGATGTTCTGTTCATTATAGGGGACTGGAATGCAAAAGTAGGAAGCCAAGAAATACCTGGAGTAACAGGCAAGTTTGGCCTTGGAGTACAGAATGAAGCAGGGCAAAGGCTAATAGAGTTTTGCCAAGAGAACACACTGGTCACAGCAAACAACCTCTTCCAACAACACAAGAAGAGACTCTACACATGGACATCACCAGGGGTTAATACCAAAATCAGACTGATTATATTCTTTGCAGCTGAAGATGGAGAAGCTCTATACAGTCAGCAAAAACAAGACCAGGAGCTGATTGTGGCTCAGATCATGAACTCCTTATTGCCAAATTCAGACCTAAATTGAAGAACGTAGGGAAAATCACTAGATCATTCAGGAATGAACTAAATCAAATCCCTTATGATATACAGTGGAAATGACAAATAGATTCATGGGATTAAATCTGATAGACAGAGTGCCTGAAGAACTATGGACAAAGGTTAGTGACATCGAATAGGAGGCTGTGATTAAGACCATCCCAAAGAATGAGAAGTGCAAAAAGACAAAAGATTGTCTGAGGAGGCCTTACAAACACCTGATAAATGAAGAGAAGCTAAAGGCAAGGGAGAAAAGGAAAGATATAACCATTTGAATGCAGAGTTCCAGAGAATAGCAAGAAGAAAGCCTATCTCAGTGATCAATCAAAGAAATAGAGGAAAACAATAGAATGGGAAAGGCTAGAGATCTCTTCAAGAAAATTAGAGATACCAAGGGAAATATTCTTGCAAAGATGAGCACAATATAGGACAGAAATGGTATGGACCTAACAGAAGTAGAAGATATTAAGAAGAGGTGGCAGGAATACACAGAAGAGCTATATGAAAAACATCCATTGGATCATCGAAAAAGCAAGAGAGTTCCAGAAAAGCATCTACTTCTGTTTTATTGACTATGCCAAAGCCTTTAACTTTGTGGGTCAGAACAAACTGTGGAAAATTCTTAAAGCTATGAGAATACCAGACCACCTTACTTGCCTCTTGTGAAATCCCTATGCAGGGCAAGAAGCAACACTTAGAATTAGGCATGGAATGACAGACTGGTTTCAAACTGGGAAAGGAGTACATCAAGGCTGTATATGAAACTGATATGCAGAGTATATCATGAGAAATGCTGGACTGGATGAAGCACAAACTGGAATCAAGTTTACCGGTAGAAATATTAATAACCTCAGATATGCAGGTGACACCACCCTTATGGCAGAAAGCAAACAAGAACTAAAGAGCCTCTCGATGAAATTGAAAGAACAGAGTGAAAAAATTGGTTTGAAACTCAGCATTCAGAAAACTAGGATCATGGCATCTGGTCCCATCACTTCACGACAAATAGATGGAGAAACAATGGAAACAGTGACAGACTTTATTTATTTGGGCTCCAAAATCACTGCAGATGGTGACTACAGCCATGAAATTAAAAGACACTTGCTCCTTGGAAGAAAATCTATGACCAACCTAGACAGCATATTAAAAAGCAGAGACATTACTTTGCCAACAAATGTCCATCTAGTTAAAGCTATGGTTTTTCCAGTAGCCATGTATGGATGTGAGAGTTGGACCATAAAGAAAGTTGAACACCATAGAATTGATGCTGTTGAACTGTGGTGTTGGAGAAGACTCTTAAGAATCTTTTGAACAGCAAGGAGATCCAACCAGTCCTTCCTAAAGGAAATCTGTCCTGAATATTCTTTGGAAGGACTGATGCTGAAGCTGAAACTCCAATACTCTGCCCACCTGATGCGAAGAGCTGGGACATTTGAAAAGACCCTGATGCTGGGAAAGATTGAAGGCGGGAGCAGAAGGGGTTGACAGAGGATGAGATGGCTGAATGGCATCACCGACTCCATGGACATGAGTTTGAGTAAGCTCTGGGTGTTGGTGATGGACAGGGAGGCCTGGCGTGGTCCAGTCCGTGGGGTCACAAAGAGTCAGACACGACTAAGCAACTCAACTGTATTGAAAAGAAGAGAAATGGAAAAGACTCTGCTGAAAAATATGTTGGGCCAGATTTGTCCAGTGAATGGATTTGAGAGAGCGAAATATGCAGGATCCAAAAATGGCATGAAATTCTCATGGTTCAGTAACCAGGAAAATACTTAGATTTTTATCAGAAATAAGGGAAGAGAAAGCTTTGTGGGAGATTAAATTTCAGTTTAGAGCAGAGCCATTGGTTTATCCAAATATGTTCCATGGAAAGAAATGCAAATCTGGGCCCAAAAAACAAAAGAGCATTATAGACCTCTAGTCAATCATAAAACCATGAAATGTTCCTAGCAGCATCTTTACTCATCTGCTGTTGCTTCAGTTGGTTTTGAAAATTTCTCAAAAATTCTTCTCTCTGTCTCCTCACAAACTCTTCTCATATTTTTGAGCTTCTAATTCTTTTCAGCTTGTATTAGAATAACTTGAAGCTTGATCGAAAGGAGACAATAGTAATCTTATAGTGTTCGCTATGTCTTGAACCTCTCTCTAAACACATTGCATAGATTAATTTTCCAAATTATTAATCAATCATTAATTTTCAATACAGATGTATATAAACAATGTGCCATTTTTATATCCACTTTTATAGATAAGAGATCTGCGGCATGAAAAAGATACAAGCTCAGGGTAACTGGGTAAGTAGAGGAGCTAGAATTCAGCCTGGTTTCAGAGAATGCACTTTCAATTACTACTGAGGGTGCCTCTGTAATGACTGCATTGCTTTATTTCTTCAATAGAGAGAGGATGAGATGATAACTTGAAGAGTTACACCATATTCCCATCAAGTCTTAGGTTCGGAGGACACAAACCTTGGCCAAATTTCATGTGGACTTGAATGTGGAAAGTTAGTTGAATGAACACCTGCTTCTCTTCCCAGCTGTGTACATGAACTCGGTAGAGGAGAGACCCAATGAGTGCTTACTAGTCATGCTGGTCTTCTTGCTTTGCTAGACTGGGGGATTGGGCTTACAAATCCAAGGAATAGTATAAAGTGACTTAATGTTCTCATTTTACTTACTTGTATATTTGTTTATTATTTATATTTTTTATTTTCATTTAAGTATACTTGGCTTATGATATTATGTGTCAAGTTGTACAAGAGAGTGATTTGATATTTTTATACTACAAGATGATACCCAAGTTAAGTCTAGTTACCATTTGTCACCTTTCAAAGTTACTGCTGAATTTCCTATGCTGTATATTATATCTCCCTGACTCATTTTGCAACTGGAAGTTTTTTCCCCTTAATCTCCAGCATCTATTTTACTCATTGCCCATCCCTACACACTTTGGCAACTACCAGTTACTTCTCTGAATCTATGAGTCTCTTTCTGTTGTATGTTTGTTTATTTACTTTGTTTTTAGATTCTGCATGGAAATAAAATTGTACAGTAATAGTCTATCTTCATTTGACTTATTTCAGTTAGCAATATACTCTCTGGGTGTATTTCTGCTGGTGGAAATTATAAGATATTAGTAATATTCCATTGTGTGTATACAATATATATAATATATATTATATTCCATGTTATATATTATTCCATTGCATATATATATATATATCACATATTTATCCATTAATTATTGATGGGTACTTAGGTTGTTTTCATGTCATGGCTATTATAATAATGCGACAATTAGCATGGAGGTCTATATATTATTTCAAATTAATGTCTGGGTTTTTTTCAGAAAAAAAATACACAAGTGGAATTTCTGGATCCTATGAGAGTTTTATTTTATTTTGAGGAAACTTCATACTGTTTTCTGTAGTGGTTGCACCGATTCATATCCCTACCAGCAGTGACTGAGGACCCCCTTTTCTCCACATCCTCATCAACACTTGATATTTGTTTTTGATGATGGCCATTCTGACAGGTGTGAGGTGATATCTCATTGTGGTTTTGATGTGCATTTCCTTGATTATTAGTGATTTGACTGGCCTACTGGAGGGAGGGTCAGCTGCAAGAACTAGTGGGCTGAGGGCAGACCCCAAAGTGGTGCTTACAATCCTCACCCTGGTCATGGTAGAATGAGCTCCTCGCAGTGGCTGCCACCTGGGGAGCCCCAGATGCTTCCCGCCTCTCTGGGCGGCTCTCCAGGATGAGTAAGTGGGTATTTTAAGACTCCTTTTGGACAAATGCCTCTGTGCTAGGACCGGAATGTGTGAGATTTTGTGTGGTCCCTGTGAGAGTGAAGTCTCTTTCCCACAGCCTTTGTCTCTCCCGTATGCAAGCCCTGTTGGCCTTCACAGCTGGATGCTCTAAGTGCTTGTCTTGTCTTCTTGCTGCAAAGCTCCTGGGCCAGGGAGCTGCTGTGGTGCTCAGCTACTCACACCTTGCAGAAAGCCTCTGTCACTGTGATTATCCCCTCATGTGGTCACCTCCTGGGGGTGTGGGGTTAACACATCTCTGCCCCTCCAGGGAATTTCACTGTGTTTCCTTCTTTGTATCTTTTGTTGTGGAAAATTCTTTCTCCTAGTCTTCAAGCTCTCATTGTTGATAGTTACTCTGTGAAGAGTTGCAATCTTGGTGTGCCCTTGGGAGGAGATGAGCTCGGGCTCTTCCAATCCCACCATCTTGGCTGCACCAAAAATGCTTTGCTGCTGTCTTAACGGGGCTTCCCTGGTAGGTTTGCTGGTAAAGAATCCACCTGCAATGCATGAGACCTCAGTTCAATTCCTGGGTTGGGAAGATCCCCTGGAGAAGGATAGGCTACCCACTCCAGTATTCTTGGGCTTCCCTGGTGGCTCAGATGGTAAAGAACCCACCTGCAAATGTGGGAGACCTGGGTTGGATCCCTGTGTTGGGAAGATCCCCTGGAGGAGGTCATGGCATCCCACTCCAGTATTCTTGCCTGGAGAATTCCCATGGACAGAGGTGCCTGGCAGGCTACAGTCCACAGGGTCAGAAAGAGTTGGATATGACTGAGAAACCAAGCACAGGCTCTCTTAACACCTAGTTTACTTTGTATCCCACATTATATGAAAAGAAATGTAAGAGAGTGTTTGGTTCTCTGCAGTGCAGAGCTAGTGAATGGAAAACCAAACTAGTTTGAAACAGCTAAGTGTCATGGAATTGAGCCTGAATCTGAAGACCTGATTCTAAGAAATCTTGCATTTAATGAACAGAACCTCAATATTATCATAGCAGCGAGTTAAAAAAAAAATGGCATCATCTTCAATTCCACAGTTTAACTTTGGTTTCCTTGTCTACTTTTTCTATAGGAATGGAATGTAGGAGGTTGGGAAGAGAAGTTTCTTTAACCAGGAAATCACAGTTACAGAAGAATCAAAAATACGTTACCACATTTTCTAATATAAATTGCAAAGTGACCCAACCTACACTGTGCAATTTGATTTTTTTTTTTTGCAATTTGATTTTTATAGTAATTCTTCAAAACTGATAGGAAATATTTTATTATCTCTACTTTTGAAAGGAAGAATATGAAATAACAAATTTCAGTGACTTCCCCAAGTTGACACAGTGATTAAATGAGATGTTATCCAGATTTTCTGAATCCAATTCCTATGCTCCTTTGACTATAACCTTTGGATTTTAAAGTAGGATATCTCGGTAGCTGACTCCCCCAAACTCCTTTCTCACTCTTGATTCCATGGCCCCACATAGTTTGGCAGGAAGTCCTACTCCCCATGGGGATCTCAGCTGATGATGAGTTTCTTTCTTGCAGCTATGCCATCTGGAACTTGATGTCTCTTTAGTTGCTGAGGCAGAGGAAGAGAGCTCTGAGAGGTCTCAAGCCAGCAATGAAACACTTCATCATTCCTTCTCATAAACCATTATCCAGGAGTAGTCACATGGTGGCAACTTTCAGCCTTCTGTGAGCCTGAAGGGAGGGGAAGTGGTGGTGAGTAAGCACTGGAAGTCTTCTGCCATGACGACCTTGGATGAACGCTGTACACAAGAATGACATGAACATTAGAAATCATTAGGAAATAATTTCCCATACCTGGGTTTTTTTCAATTAATTTCTTTTTATACAAACAACAGTATCAAGGAATAAAATATGTTTAAATTAACCCCAAACATATCATGTATGCTAGCCACATTTAATGTGCCAACAGCCTGAAAGGCAGCCAGCTTAAATCTTCCATACACTCTGTGAAAACAACAGCCTTTATTGTCCTGAGATTACTGACCATTCTGGTTTAGGAACTGACAGTTTAGGTGCATCCAGCTTAATGTCTAGACAGAGAAAAAGAATAAATATAGCAGCGTTTGCTTATTATTTTTTCCTGATAACAAGACATTAAAAACTCCCAAGATCCACTGTATTATTTCAGATAGCTACAACCTTGATATTTTTCAGTAGCTAGAAGTATCAGGCAATTATAAGGATGGATTATCACTCAGTATTGCTCTGAACTCATGAAGCTTGAGAGAGTAGCTAGGTAAATGACCAGAGCAATTTTAAATCTTAGAAATCAAAGAAACAGTATGATTTAATGGAAAAAAAGGTGGACTGCAAAGTCAAACACCCTTGCTTTTGGTTCTTGATTGTGCCATTCACTGAGTCTCAGGCTGGTTGAATGTAAAAATATATAAATATTACAACTGTCTTACTGAGTAATTGTGAGAAACCAATGGGATAGTTTTTCTGAAAGCCCTCTCCAGACTGTCAAGCACTAAAATAAAAATAAGTTGCTACTGAAAATTTGTTGGACTGACATAGAGGAAATGAAAGACCAAATCCTGTGAAATGTAGGAAGCAGAGTCTGGCCATTACACACGAGGCCAGAGGAACTCACAGTTTTCAAGTCTCTTTCTTTCCTGGTTCTTAGTGCTGGCATCTGAACATGGTAAATTCTGCTCTTCCTTCCTCCACAAAGGCACAAGAAATTTGAAGTTCATTTCATGGTTAAGAACAATGTTCATTTTCATTATTATTATTCTTTCTAAATCCATTTCATATGATCAGTGAGAAAGTTGTGTGTAGGAATAAAAGAAAACCAAACAAAAAACAGGGGAAAAGCTTTAAGTTTTCAAGCATGCTGAAAAAATGAAATAAAATTTCTTTGTCCTGAAGCATTTGCCTATAAAGATATTGCATATGATCAATTTGATGAGACAATCTAGTTTAAGGTAGTTGTAATTTACTCATTTGTCTCCAGCAAGTAACCTGAGCTACTTCAAACAAAATGTGTGTGGGTGAGATCCTACAGTGTACAGGATCAAGATGTGAACATGATCAAATCGGCAAATCAATTAGTCAAATAACTGCAGAAAGCAAAAATTCATTAGCACGAAATCTCTCCTGGATGAAATATATGACTGGCATTGCAAAGCAATGTGCCCTTGTAATGGTGATAGTATTTTTGTTCAAGCTAATGAGTTGAGGAATAGATGTTAAAAAAAAAAAACAACTCTGTTTTTTGGCTGTAGCATTCCATTATACAAACTAATTGCTTCTGGAATATAATCCTTATCTTTAACTTTTCCTAGTGCTAAAATTTTAACATGTGTCATGTTAAACTACCTAGACAGCTAGATGGTTAGAGATTTCCTAACCATCTTTTGGATGGCACTGCTTCCAAAAGCAGGTAGTTAACCTACATCTTCCGGAGAAGGCAATGGCACCCCACTCCAGTACTCTTGCCTGGAAAATCCCATGGACGGAGGAGCCTGGTAGGCCAAAGTCCATGGGGTTGCTAAGAGTTGGACACGACTGAGCGACTTCACTTTCACTTTTCCTTTTCATGCATTGGAGAAGGAAATGGCAACCCACTCCAGTATTCTTGCCTGGAGAATCCCAGGGACGGCAAAGCCTGGTGGGCTGCCGTCTATGGGGTCGCACAGAGCTGGACACGACTGAAGCGACTTAGCAGCAGCAGCAGCAACCTACACCTTCAGGACACTGATGAATACTTCCATATGGGAGGCTAACATGGGCAACAATCCAACCTTGTTGGGCCTGTTTCCTCTCAACTCTGTTCATCCATTCATTTATTCATTGCTTCACTCATACTGTTGAGATTCCCTTTTGCAAGGCACCCTCCAGGAGCTGGCAATGAAGCAGTAAGGAGGAAGGAGCTGAGGATGGAGGTGGGGATGGGGCTCTGTAGAGACAGAGGGTACCTCTGAAGAGTTGAGAGGAGCCAGGGACCTAAATTAAACATCCAGACAAAACTTTAGAAGGAGAAATTGCAATTGCATTTGAAAGGAGACTGTTCCATCAAAAGCCCAAGGTCAGAGTGCTCTTTTTGTATTTAAGAAAGAAGTAAATGTAACTACCTTAGCACAAGGAAGTGGAAGAAGGGTTCTTGAAGCTAAACCCTGCAGGGCCTTGGAGTTCAGAATGAGAGAATCATGGATTTGCTTTCAGATAGGATGGTTGCTATGGAAATATGGGGGTTAGGAGAGAAGGATAGGACTATATTCATGTTTTAAAGACTACTCTGGCTGGATCTGAAGAATGGACTAAAAGAGTGTGTGCTTAGTCGTACAGTCATGTCTGACTCTTTGTAACCCCATGGACTGTAGCCCACCAGGCTCCTCCGTTCAAGGGATTCTCTAGGCAAGAATACTGGAGTGGGTTGCCATGCCCTCCTCCAGGGGATCTTCCTAACCCAGGGATCAAACCCAAACCTCCCACATTGCAGGCAGATTCTTTACTGTCTAAGCCACCAGGTAAGCCCAAGAATACTGGAGTGGGTAGCCTATCCCTTCTGCAGGGACTAAAGGGGATTCATATGTAAATAGAGAAGCCAGTTAGGAGACCACTGTGGCACCAGAAGCTCACCTCCACATGCCAAAGGTCTTTAATGCCCATTATTTAAGGGGCAGATTAACACGTGAAATTAACGTCTCAAGCTGGAAGCTCAGGAAGCTCAGCTTTGAGACTCGCCTGGTGGTCCTGTGGCTAAGACTCCATACTCTCAAGGCAGGGGGCCTGGGTCTGATCTGCGCAGAAAACTAGATCCCACATGATGCAACTATGACCAGGTTCAGCCAAATAAATAAATATATAAATATATATTGTGAAAAGCTCAGCTTTGATATGGCTGAACTTTGTGACTCTGATTACTTATTTAATACTCCTTAAGGAAGTGGACAAGTTCTACACTCTTTAAAGCCGCAGTTGCACTTATCAGTACAATAGAATGATACCTCACTTTCCCTCCACATGTAATGGTGGCAGGATCAAAGGAGATCATGTGTAATAAAAGCACTGGGAAAACCATAAACTTCAAAGCATGGTGCTCTGCAAAGGCCAGGTACTATTATGCGTAATTATTGGTCCTGATTTGATTTTCAGCAAAGAACTCATTGTTTTCTCGATATTGGTCAAAGAGGAATCAAATGTCATTCTAAAACACAACTAAATCTTGCTTTCTAGTACCCCAAGTAAAGTAAGTGGAATCTGAAGAGGATCATTTATGATTTTTTTTAAGAAAAGGCATATTTCTTTATAAATATATATATATGAGACAAAAAATTGGCAATTTGACATACTTATAATTGGTAGAGTAATTGTTAAGATATATATCTTTGAAATATCATGGTTTTCATTATGAAATTGAGCCATGGAGGCTTAAATGACTATATTAAAGATTACAGCTGCATCTCAGGACACTCAGATGCCTGTTTCTGCCTGTGTACCCAACTTCTATCCAGACAAACCACAAAGCATGATGAAACGATACTACTGAGTTTTGTAGAATTTAATCTAGTCGTCTTTCTGAATGACCAGAAAAACCAGCAGGAAGTCTCCCATAATCTGCCCATCCTTCCTTCCATCTTCCTTGCCCACCTTCTTTTCTTTCTCATAATATTGAAAATACTAAGGCCTACAGAAGATTGAAATAGGTAGTTAGGGAGTTCCAGCCTGGTTTTGAGGAGTTCTAGGCCATTAGGGAGTCCCTTGCTTTGTGTTTGACTAATCATTTCCTCATAAGTGGATTCAGCCTTTTCTACAACCTCTTCATTCAGATCTTGCCATGATTTCCTGGGAGATGACTCCACAATGACTCCTTTTTTTGTTTTTTAAGGAACAAATACAGGTGAAGAAGGGAAAAAAGAAAAAAAAAATATTTTTTTAAATACTTCCTCCCCTCCCATCAAACCTTATTTTTGATAACATCACAACACATTATTAGCAGTCCTAGGAAGTACTTATAGAAATTGAGATTTTACAAAATGCATTATATAAGTTCTCTGCTTTTAAAAAATGGACACACACACTGTAAGTAGATCATAATTTTATGATGAAGAACCAGAAACACACACACAAGTAAGCTGTAGAACTAGGAAATTAATCCACGCCTTTCCACTTTTCCTCTACAGACTCATAGTTGCATAGAAAGACTATATTAGAATAGTCTTGCAAATGTGTAGTCACAAGGCATTTCATATTTTAGATTGGATACAGGAGACTCTGCTCTGATAGAGATTAGGAGGACAGGGGAGAGAAGGGGTTTTAGAGGTAGTTGCACCTGGCTTGGAATTTCTGTGCCTTCACTTGCTAGCTTTTTAAAAGTGCTCCTTTATTTAACAAATGTTTATAGGCTGCTTATCAAGTGATGGACACTGTGATAGACACATATGTCAGAAACAATAAAGGCTCTCATTTTTCAGATGAGAAAAGCGGAAAGAGAAGCAAAGTCCCTAAGTTTCCGAAGGAAAGACAGGAGAAGGAAGTTCTCCTGATTCTAGTTTAATTACCTGTCCATTAGGTCATACTGTCTTCCAGTTGCTAATAAGTATACTGATTTCATTTGTTTAAAGAATGTGGCCTTTACAAAAAATATTCCTTCTATCGAAGAGCCTATTATTTCTTTAGAGGAAGACATTCCAAATGGATAAAGTAGTTCATGGATGTTTAGATCAAGCTATTAGATGTTTAAAAAACTATGACAACTATTTCCAAGGGAAGCATCTATTCCTAAAATAATCATGAGTAGATGGAAGTTGAATAAATAAAAAATTATTTTAACAGATAGTATATTAATGGGGACTATTAATTGATGCCCATACATTTAGAAATATGAACCATGTATTAAAAAAACTATTGCCAAAAATGAGAATGAAAGCTATCAAAACATAAAATACATCCAAAATTTTTTCTTCATTGAATAAGAGATAGAATATCAAGAAAGGGGAGATGCACTGTAAAATTATGTTAGTAAAATTTCACATTCTAATCATAAAAAAGGACAGTAAATTTCAAAGTGGTTAATTAAATAGTCAAATCAAGATGTGATGGGTGTCAAAACAGTACATAAAGCACATTAAATAGTGAGATTTATCTCTGCTAAATCTTAAACAACTTCATAAAGATAGTTAAAGAGTCTTTAAGAAAAATGATGACATTTTTTAGAGTTCAACTGACCACTTAATTTTTTAAGGTAGCATTAATTATTTATTTTATTGGACACAAACCTATCAAAGACTTTTATAAACGTTGATATATAAGTAGTTAATAGAAGACAAATATGTTATTTTTTATTTGGGGGGAAGATATCATAGTTCTCCAGATGTTTTATTTTGTATTTTTTAAACTAAAGACGTAACACTGAGATAAAATGGACACACTGAGATTTATCAATAAGGTATATTTTTCCAGCTGTGTTTGTTACCAGACCCATGATTCTGAGTCATTAATATTGTGATTATTCAAAGAATCACCTATGATTCAAGTCCATTTAAAGTGGTCAGCAGTACGAATATTTTGAGTAAGATGACATTTTAAAAATGTGCATACTTTTATCTCCATAACATTTCAGAACCTGGGCACAATCTACAAATAAATGGATATAGGCAGATTCTATGTAGGTAGGTAGCTGGGTAGACCGAAAAAGAGGACCTGGCATTATATGTAAAACATTATGTACAAAAAGTATTATTTCTAGATAGCCAAGGAAGTTTGAAATTTTGGGGTAAAACATTAGTGCTTAAAAATACTGTACATATTTGTGTATACAATTGTAATAAACTTGAATCTCTTGACTTCTTACAGTCTGGTACTAGACATTTGGTATTTTAGTTTAGGAACTCTACCATCTTTATCGCGTGTGTTCTTTTGTGTTTTTCCTTAGAACACAGAATAGAATGATTTTAATTCTGTAATTATTTGAATACAATGGAATCCACAGACTCACCATATGGTCTGTTATTAACACTTTCATCCCAAATATTACTGTGTTTCTTAACATGTTAAAAAATTATAATTTGTTCAAAAAGAAGGTTTGTCAGAAACTTATTGACTTGCTCAGGAATTGATTTCTATTTTTCTTTCTTGTTTAGAATTGTAATTGCAATTGATATAATCTTGGATGATCCCTACCAAGCTAAAATACTATTTTGTTTATAATAATAGGTAGCATTTATGTAGTGCGTGTGCTTTGTGCCAGCTATTTCTAAATTCTTAACCTTTAGAATCTTATGTAACCCATGCAGTGATTGCATTAGGGTGAGTAACAATGATATCCAGTTAATACTTGGGGAAATAAGACCTAGAGGGAGATAAGTATCTCACTTATGTACAATATGGAGCAAGCTCTGAGCCTGGGTAGTCTGTATGAAGCTTCTTGCTAACAGCCTTCGTGTAACTGTTCTGTGACATGGATTAAAGCTAAATTTCAAGCACCGTTTGATTAACCATTAATAGTTTTTGGTATCATATCTGTGCCTTTGTATTAGTTTTATGTCATTATCAGGCTCTTCAACTATAGACACAGATGTAGAGAACATTGGATACCAAGGGGGGAAGGAGGGTTGGGATGCGTTGGGAGATTGGGATTGACATACATACATACATATATATATATATATATATATATATACTACTGATACTTTACATACAGTAGATAACTGATGAGAAACTGCTGTATATCACAGGGAGCTCTCTCCCTCTGTGGTGACCTAAATGGGAAGGGAATTCATAAAAGGAAGTATATGTGTGGCTGATTCACTTTGCTGTGCAGAAGAAACTAACACAGCACTGTAAAGAAATTATACTCCAAAAATTCACCTTCGATCATGGATTATGTTTGGGAAAAGTGAACAGCAGGAGATCTTGACTGGCACGTGTATTTTCTTATTTCCCACAAACATTCATTTGCACCATTGCTCTTCCTCGTCCTAACTCTCACTTAATCATGGCCCTCTCTCAGCAGAATCATTTTCTTTCACGTGTCCTTCAAATGTTGATGGTCTATAGGATCTGGGGCTCTGGTCTCCTTGCCATCAATTTCTGGGGGATGTGAGGCAGCCAGCATTTGTGGTCGTTAATGACTTGTGAGTCTTCTTGGCTGGACCGCGCTGTGCTGTGAGCGTTGGACTAGTATATAGTATACAGTTTTAAGAACAATGCTAAGATTTTCCACATGGTAAGACTCCAAGATGGGTAAATTCACCAGTGCCCTCCCTATCCAAATTGTCTTTTTCTTCCTATTTTCCTCTGCTTCAGTGATTTGCCTCATCGTTAGCATTCCGTGAGGTCGCAAAGAGTCAGACATGACTGAGAGACTTTCACTTTTAATTTCAATCTTGCCCAGCCTCCTTTCCACTTTCTTTACTTCCTTTCTCTTCACACTATACAATGGTTACACTAAGCTTCTTTCTATTCTCTGAACGTGATATCTTTTTCTCATTAAAAAAAGAAAAGAAAAGAAAAAACTGATATCAAATCTCTCTGAACTCCATCCCCCTTTACTGAAATCAGAATAGTCCTTTTACTTATGAGCTAAATTGCACTCCCCCACACCATTGGTAGATTCTTCCTTCTTTCTATTCTTCTATCTACTGTTGCAGTTGACACACTGAGCTTTATTTTGCTTAGTAAGTAAGTGTTAATTGCTCAGTCGTGCCCAACTCCTTACGACACCACGGGCTGCAGCCCACCAGGCTCCCCTGTCCATGGGATTCTCCAGGCAAGGATATTGGAGTGGGTTGCCATTTCCTTCTCCAGGGGATCTTCCCAACCCAGGGATTGACCTGGGTCTCCTCCACTGCAGGCAGATTCTTTACCATCTGAGCTACAAAGTAAGCCCTTCTTTGCTTAATTTATTGGTTTTCCAACCTATGTTTCTTTTTTTTTCTATGTTCATCAGGGATATTGGCCTATAATTTTCTTTTCTGGTAGTGTTCATGTCTGGATTTGGTATTAGGGTAATTCTAGGCTCTTTTCCCTCTTATCTTGGGGAGAGAATTTGAAGACTGGCATTAATTTTTCTTTGAAGGTTTGGTAGAATTCACCAGCAAAACCATCTGGCACTGGACTTTTGTTCATTGAGAGGTGTTTGGTTACTGATTCAACCTCTTTACTAGTAATTGGACCAATTATGATTCACTTCATGATTCATTTTCAGCAGATTGTGTGTTTCTAGCTATTTATTCATTTTTTCTAGGTTGTCCAAGTTAATATGATTCTTTGTTCGTCATGATCCTTTGTATTTTTATGGTTTCAGCTGTAATAGCTTCTCTCTCATTTCTTATTTTATTTATCTGAGCCTTCTCCTTTTCTTGGTGAGTCTGGATAAAGCTTTCTCTATTTTTTAAATGTTTTTAAAAATCAGCTCTGAGTTTCAAATATCTTTTCTATTGACTTTTTCATCCTTAATTTATTTTCACTCAGATCTTTGCTATTTCCTTCCTTCCTTGGAAGGAAGGTTATGACCAACTTAGATAGCATATTTAAAAGCAGAGACATTACTTTGCCAACAAAGGTCCGTCTAGTCAAGGCTATGGTTTTTCCAGTGGTCATGTATGGATGTGAGAGTTGGATGGTGAAGAAAGCTGAGCACGGAAGAATTGATGCTTTTGAACTGTGGTGTTGGAGAAGACTCTTGAGAGTCCCTTGGACTGCAAGGAGATCCAATCAGTCCATCCTAAAGGAGATCAGTCCTGGGTGTTCATTGGAAAGACTGATGTTGAAGCTGAAACTCCAAAACTTTGGCCACCTCATGTGAAGAGCTGACTCATTGGAAAAGACCCTGATGCTGGGAAGGATTGGGGGCAGGAGGAGAAGTGGATGACAGAGGATGAGATGGTTGGATGGCATCACCGACTCAATGGACATGGGTTTGGGTAAACTCTGGGAGCTGGTGATGGACAGGGAGGCCTGGAGTGCTGCAATTCATGGGGTCACAAAGAGTCGGACACGACTGAGCGACTGAACTGAACTGAACTGAACTAACTTTGGGCTTTGTTCTTCTTTTCTTAGTTCCTTGAAGTTTAAAGTTAGGTTATTTTATTGAGATCTTTCTTCTTGTTTCTTAGTGTAGGCATTTCAGTTCAGTCAGTTGCTCAGTCATGTCTGACTCTTTGCGACTCTATGGACTGCAGCAAGCCAGACTTCCCTGTCCATCACCAACTCCCGGAGTTTACTCAGACTTATGTCCATCCAGTTGGCCATGCCGTCCAAACATCTCATTCTCTGTCATCCCCTTCTCCTGCCTTCAATCTTGCCCAGCATCAGGGTCTTTTCCAATGAGTCAGTTCTTCATGTCAGGAGGCCAAAATATTGGAGTTTCAGGTTCGGCATTATTCCTTCTAATGAATATTCTGAACTGATTTCCTTAGGAATGGACTATTTGGATCTCCTTGCAGTCCAAGGGACTCTCAAGAGTCTTCACCAACACCACAGTTCAAAAGCATCATTTATTTGGTGCTCAGCCCGCTCCAGTATTCTTGTCTGGAGAATCCTGTGGTTGGAGGAGCCTGGTGGGCTGCTGTCCATAGGGTTGCACAGAGTCAGACACGACTGAGGCGACTTAGCATGCATGCATGCATTGGAGAAGGAAATGGCAACCCACCCCAGTATTCTTGCATGGAGAATCCCAGGGGTGGAGGAGCCTGGTGAGCTGCTGTCCGTAGGGTCGCACGGAGTCAGACACGACTGAAGCGACTTAGCAGCAGCAGCAGCAGCAGCTTTCTTTAGAGTCCAACTCTCACATCCATACATGATTACTGGTAAAACCATAGCTTTGACTAGATGGACTTTTGTTGACACAGTAATGTCTCTGCTTTTTAATATGCTATCTACGTTGGTCATAACTTTCCTTCCAAGGAGTAAGCGTCTTTTAATTTCATGGCTGCAGTCACCATTCACAGTGATTTTGGAGCGCAAATAAATAAGTCTGTCACTGTTTCCATTGTTTCTCCATCTATTTCCCATGAAGTGAAGGAACCAGATGCTATGATCTTAGCTTTCTCAATGTTGAGCTTTAAGCCAACTTTTTCACTCTTCTCTTTCACTTTCATCAAGAGGCTCTTTAGTTCTTTCTTGCTTTCTGCCATAAGTATGGCATCATCTGCATATCTGATGTTACTGATATTTCTCCCAGCAATCTTGGTTCCAGCCTGTTCTTCATTCAGCCCAGCATTTTGCATGATGTACTCTGCATATAAGTTAAATAAGCAGGGTGACAATCTACAGCCTTGACGTACTCCTTTCCCAATTTGGAACCAGTCTGTTGTTCCATGTCCAGTTCTAACTGTAGCTTCTTGACCTGCATACAGATTTCTCAGGAGGCAGGTCAGGTGATTTGGTATTCCCATCTCTTTCAGAATTTTCCACAGTTTATTGTGATCCGCACAGTCAAAGGCTTTGGCATAGTCAATAAAGCAGAAGTAGATGTTTTTCTGGAACTCTCTTGCTTTTTCGATGATCCAATGGATGTTGGCAATTTGATCTCTGGTTCCTCTGGCTTTTCTAAATACAGTTTGAACATCTGGAAGTTCATGGTTCATGGACTATTGAAGCCTGGCTTGGAGAATTTTGAGCATTACTTTTCTAGAGTGTGAGATGAGTGCAATTGTGTGGTAGTTTGAGCATTCTTTGGCATTACCTTCCTTGGGATTGGAATGAATTCTGACCTTTTCCAGTCCTGTGGCCACTGCTGAGTTTTCCAAATTTGCTGGCATTTACTGCTATTAATTCCCTCTTAGATCTGAATTTTGCTGCGTCTCATAAGTTTTGATATGTTGTATTTCCATTTTAATTTCTCTCAAGTTTTTTTTTTAATTTCTCTTTTTCTTTGCCTTTCAGGCTGTTTAGTAGCTTGGATATGTGTGAATTATCCAATTTTCTTCTAACTGATTTCTGGTTTCATACCATTGTGGTTGAAAAAGATGCTTGGTATAATTTCAATCTTCTTAAATTCTTTAGGGCTTGTTTTTTAATGTAATATATGACTTATCCTGAATACATTCCATATATGCTTGAGAAGAATTTGTATTCTGTTGTTTTTGGATGGAAGGCCTGTTTAGTCTATTTGGTCTAATGCGTTGTTCAAGTCAAATGTTTCCTTATTGATTTTCTATCCAGATGATATATCCACTGATGAAAGTAAGGTATTGACATATCTTAAAATTATTGCATTGCTTTCTATTTCTCCATTTAGATCTATTAATATTTACTTTATAGAAACCTAAGTTTCAAAATGAAGAGTATATGATATTAGTATTGCATTAACTATGCAAAAACATCCCCTGTAAAAAATTGTGGTACATAGTAGACTAGCAGCAATCACCAAACTGATAGATTATTTTATAATAGAGAAAAATTATAAGATTTGCATGGAATTGGCATATATTCAAATTTAAGAAACAATATAGTGTTAACTTACCTAGGGGTCTATAAAATCTGAAGGAAAGATAATTGTGTTAATTGAAAAGCAACAATTTACTCACATAATAGCAAAGAAGAAGTTATATTGTTATAAAATTCTTATTACTATACTAAGAAGACTTATAGACATTAATTTTCACAGTAAGAGTTTATAACAAAATTGACATTTCAAGGTCAAAATGCTAATTGAGATTTGGGTAAATGAAAGATGCCTTCTTGAAAAGAACTTTAATAATCTTGCAGATAAATTTTCTGATGTTTGAATAATAAAATCAAAATATCAGGTTAGGGTAAAGATTAGTGGGAAAAAATGAATTTTCCCCTTAAGATCACTGTCGCACAAGCTTATTATGCAAATATATTTTCCAAACCATTTTTTACATACTTTATTCAGATTAGATATTTTGTTTAAGTTATCTTTCAAATTTTAATCAGTGGTTTTCAAACTTCAGATTTCATGTGAATTACCTGGAGATATTGCTTATAACACACACTCTAAGCTAGTAAGTCTGAGGTAGGGCCCAGGTTTCTTTATTTCTAGAAATCTCTTAAGTGATTTCAATGCTGGTTTTCTGAAGACTACACACTGATTAGAAAGAACTTAGAGGAGTGGTTCTCATTTGTGTTGCATATTAGTTAACTAGATGGTTTTTAAAAACTTCCGGTGCCTGAACAACAAAAGCAAAAATCTACAAACAGAACTATATCCAACTCAAAGGCTTCTGCACAGCAAAAGAAACAACAAAATGAAAAGAAAACTTAAAGAATGGGAGAAAAAATCTGCTAATCATGTATCAGATAAGAGGTTTTATCTAAAATATATAAATAGCGGATGCAAATTAAGTAATGACAACAGAAAAACAATCTGATTTAAAAATGGGTGGAATAGACATTTTTTTCAAACAGGACATCAAAATGACTATCAGACATGTGAAAAGATGCTCAACATCACAAATCGTCAGGAAAACACAAGTAAAAGCCACAGTGAAACATTTCACACCTCTTAGAATGGCTGTTGTCAATAGACAAGAGACAACAGTGCTGGCAGGGATGTACAGAAGAGGGAAAATTTATACATGTTTGGTGGGAATGTGAACCAGTACAACCAGTATGGAAAACAATATGGATATTCCTTAAAAAACTAAAAATAAGTCTATCACATGATCCAACGATTACACTTTTGGGTATATAGCCAAAGAAATGAAAATAGGATTTTGAAGAGACATATGCCCTTTCATGCTTATTGCAACATTATTCACAATAGCCAAGATATAGAAACAACCTAAATGTTCATCACAGAAAAAAGATATATATATACAATGGAATATTACTGAGTTATAAGAAATTAGGATATTCTGCCATGTGTGGCAATATAGATGAACCTTGAGCACATTATACTAAGTGAGATAAGTCAGCTTGAGAAAGACAAATACTGTATGGTATCACTTATATGTGAAATCTAAATATGTCAAACTCATAAAAGATAGAGTATAAGATGGTGGTTACTAGGGGAAGGAGGGTGGAGGGATTAAGAATGATGTTTTTACACTTACAAATTTTCAGTAAGAAGCAAGTAAGCCATAGAGATCTAATGCACAGTATAATGAATATAGACAACAATATTGTACTACAATCATCAAACTTGCTGAGAGACTGAAAATTAATTGTCCAACCACTAACAAGAAAGGATAATTATGTAATGTGATAAAGGTCCTAAATATTGCTGCAACAGCAATCATATTGCAACTAAACACTTTGTACACATTAAATTTACATGATGATATGTGTCAAATATAGTCAATTAAAAATGGGCCCATTTCAGTTGTAAACATAGATACAGAAGTCCTAAATAAAATATTTGTTAATTAAATTTTTGAAAATACCCACTGGTACCTGACTCTCATTGTAAGTCATTTTGATTTAATATGTATATGATATTGCTTTGATATTGTGACTTTTTAAAAGTTTCAGATGTTTACAATAGGCAGCAAAATGGTGAAAACATCAATTTAGGATATGTTTAAAATTTTGCACACATATTTTCTTCACAAAATGTAAGTTGTTTATTGTCATTATTTTCATTTACTAGTTGTATTTGTAGCATGACTATGAATCAATATTTAGATACAGCTGAATATGAATTAATCCATATTTCATCAAAAATGTACATAAGTGATGAAAGTACATATTATATTGTGACTCTTTCATAGTGAATGTACAGGGAAATATATGTTAATTTGACTAATAAAGTGTGGCTTACTAAAAATATTACATCTGCACATACACATGTACACACAGATAGCTATTACACAGAATATCAGCTGTTGACTTGAAATTAAAGGGAAAGCCATTTCTCTTGTATCAGGTTACTTGGGCACTGACAACCTTACCTTTCCCCACCTACACCACCTTCTGCAGATGTTTACATCAGACGAGTGAAACACCCATGCCAGCAGCAGGAGGCTGGAGTGGTTTATAGGATGGTTGCTAGGGAAACGTAACACCGGGTTGTGATAGAAAGCCAACTCTTTCCTCCTCTGCAGCTCCAGTTTATGGGCACTCCTTAATTTATGGCAGGAAAAAGTCATACTTCCTACTGCTTCCTATTACTAAGTCTGTATAGAGCTGGGGTTTTGAACTTGGAAATCCATGGGTGAGTTCCAGGAAGCCTGTAAATATGATACAAACAATTTAAAAGGAATGGAAGCCGTCGCATCTCATTACATCTTTAAATGTGTATGTGAATCACTAAATTTTAAGAACCACCTCTTTAGAGGGATAACTGCCTTCAAGAACTGTTTCACAGACAGAGACCCTGAAGCATAAGAAAGCAAAATGGACATTTCTGGTAGAAATACATGTTTTTTCCTACTTTATCCTTGAATGGTAAACTTAGCTATTGTTGTAGGCTTTTATTCAAAAATATTTGCATGGATACTTATAGCCTAAGGACAATTATCTAGTTGATTACTCTAGTGTGAATATAGCCAGAGGATGTCATAGAAAAGAGAACTTCTCTGTCACATACACCTTAAAAATCTTTTTTCCCCCCGTCATTTCTTATGTTTATAATTCTTCCAAAGTTCTGCTTTATTTCCTTTCAACCAAATACAGAATTTATTTTGTAGGGGAAAAAAGCCCACTTTAATGCTGAGTCCAAAATCTGTTTGCTTATAGTTGTTATTCTGTTTCAAAAGAGGTCATCAATGCATTAAATATTTAGACAAGTGTGGGCAACCGACAGGCTTTAATACTACCCAGCAGGGCTTTTCTCTGGGATAGTGCAGATGAGGCTACTCTTTTTCAGGATCTTACCAATAAATGAAAGTGGACCCAACTGAGGGTAGAAAGTGAGGTGGGGAAATTTCTATTATTATTAATTTTAGATGTGCTTTCTGTTCTCTGCTTGTTATCAAGCATGAATACAAGAAAGATCAAACGAGGACACATCAAAACATCTTGACAAAGCCAAATCTGCCATCCATAAATGAATAATAACTTAGAAATCAAATATAAACCCTTTAAACACAAATTTCAAATAAAACATGCCAGCCATCATTTGTATTTTACATTTATTCTATCAGTCTCAAACCCCAAAATATTTTTTAATTGTAAGGATATGAAAAATGTATTAAAACAATTTTTTATAATAATGGCTTTAGAATTTACTCATTTATTTGTGTGTCCTTTACAGAGTTAAGGGCTTCCCTGGACCCCCTTAGGCAGCGAGGGAACCCCTTCCCCTCCAGCAGGGGAGCCAGGCAGGTGGGAGATTTGGGACATCCGGACAGCATGGTGCAGGCTCACCTGCTCTTGTCCTACCCCCAGCATCTTGGCCAGATGAAGGTACTTACAGATCCCCGTGTTCAGCTACTTGGTCTTTTTATCACCTGCTCTGGAGAAGGAAATGGCAACCCAGTCCAGTATGCTTGCCTGGAAAATCCCATGGACGGAGGAACCTGGTAGGCTACAGTCCATGGGGTCGCAAAGAGTCGGACACGACTGAGTGACTTCACTTTACAGAGTTAAAGAAGTTCCCTTCTATACTTAGGCTGTTGAGAGTTTTTATCAAAAATGGAGGTATTACTTTTTATTTATTCATTTATTTATGTTTACTGAAATATAGTTGACATGCAATATTATGTTAGTTTCAAGTTTGTTACAGTGATCTGAACTTGACATACATTATAAAATTATCACCAAGGTCTAACAGCTCTTGGTCTGCATTCAAGTCATTACAATATTATTGATAGATGCTGTATATTACATATCTGAGGCTTACTTATTTTATAACTGGAAGTTGAAAATAAATTTAAATGATTTAAGGTATTTTTTTTTGGATTATTTTAAAAAATTTGCTGGAATCTAAAATACAATATGAATCAACATATGTGAGGCCAAAGGGGAGGAGGGGTAGAGAAGGATTGGAAGTTTGGGATTAGCAGATGCAAACTATTATGTACAGGGTGGATAGACAACAAGGTCCCCCTGCCCATGGAATTCCTGTGCCCATGGAATTTTCTAGGCAAGAATACTGGAGTGGGTTGCCATTTCCTACCCCAGGGGTTCTTCCCGATGCAGGGATTGAATCTGTGACACTTCCATTTCATACATTGGCAGGTGGATCACCTAGACAACATATTAAAAAGCAGAGACATTATTTTGCCAACAAAGTTTCGTCTAGTCAAGGCTATAGCTTTTCCAGTAGTCATGTATGGTTGAGAGGGCTGAACTATAAAGAAAGCTGAGCACCAAAGAATTGATGCTTTTGAACTGTGGTTTTGGAGAAGACACTTGAGAGTCCCTTGGGCTGCGAGTAGATCCAACCAGTCCATCCTAAAGGAAATTGGTCCCGAATATTCATTGGAAGGACTGATGCTGAAGCTGAAGCTCCAATACTTTGGCCACCTGATGTGAAGAATTGACTCACTAGAAAAGACCCTGATGCTGGGAAAGATTGAGAGCAGGAGGAGAAGGGGATGACAGAGGATGAGATGGTTGGATGGCATCACCGCCTCGATGGACATGAATTTGAGCAAGCTCCAGGAGTTGATGATGGACAGGGAAGCCTGGTGTGCTGCAGTCCATGGGGTCACAAAGAGTCAGACAAGACTGAGTGACTGAACTGAACTGACCTGAGTGCCACCTGGGAAGCCCTACTGTACAGCATACTGAACTATATTTAATATCCTGTGATAAACTATAGTAAAAAGAATATGAAAAAAAGTATATTTGTATAACTGAGTCACTTTGCAATATAACAGAAATTAACTCAAGAATACTTCAAGAAAATTTAAGATGTATTCTAAGAGAGGAGGGAATTCATCTGCCTTGAATCTCAACCTGCATTTAATTATATTTGACATAAAATTTCAATATTTATTTTCAAAAAATTGTTTGGAATATACTATTTAAATAAGGCAAATGCACTTGATTCTTGGAACTTCTCATTAGATACTATTTAGAAAATGTGATAAGGTTAAAACACTTCAGTGTTGCTCTTTTGCTGCTGTTGTTCAGCTGCTCAGTTATGTCTGACTCTTTGCAACTCCATGGACTGCAGTACGCCAGGCTTCCCTGTCCTTCACTGTCTCCCGGATTTTGCTCAAGCTCATGTCCATTGAGTTGGTGACACCATCCAACCATCTTATGCTCTGTTGCTCCCTTCTCCTCTTGCCCTCAATCTTTCCCACCATTATCGTCTTTTCCAATGTGTTGGCTCTTCACATCAGGTGGCTAAAATGTTGGAGCTTCAGCTTTAGAGTCAGTCCTTCCAATGAATATTCAGGGTTGGTTTCCTTTAGAATTGATTGGTTTGATGTCCTTGCTGTCCAGGGGACGCTCAAAAATCTTCTCCCGCACCATAGTTCGAAAGCATCAATTCTTTGGCATTCAGCCTTCTTTATTGTTCAACTCTCATATCCGTACAAGACTACTGGAAAAATGATAGCTTTGACTATACAGACCTTTGTTATGACTCTTTACTAAACTTTATATTTTTTAGCTGAGCTCTTTTCTTTCTTAAAAAAGATGGCACTAAAGACCCTGTCTTTGGTAGAGGAATCAAGGGGGATGACCTGTCTTGATGGCTCCCTCAGATCAGCCTTAGTGTCCAGGATGCACCCTCAAGACATATTTATCAACTCTCTCTCTCATTTTCTTGGCACTATGTTAAATTATTGATTCAATGTTATGTTTAAACCTATTAAATCAATCCATGATTTTACTGCCAGGTTATAATGGTTTCATTTGTCTGGTTGCATCTGATTTTCCTCCACTAAATTTCAAAGAGTTTCCCCTACTTTTTGTGTGAAATAACAAACTGAGTCAATGGATAAAAATATTTTAGAACTCTAAGCCTCTTTGTAATTGCCAAAATTCTCATTTAAATATAATTGTATGTGTTAGCACAAAAACCAATCAAGGATGTTTAAATCAACCCCATTTCACATCATTACTAAACATCTAAAAAAATAAGATAATAGCTATCTTGTTGTCTTTAGAAGACATTCAACCATTCAATGTTTTCCATAAATGTGTAGTGTTTTATTTCAGAAAACACTTGTCTGAATTGCCAAGGACTAAAAGCTATTCATTGCAGAGATATGCGAGGGTTGTGGTTAGATGTTTTCAACATGCATGTTAATTTATTCCAGCATTAGAGAAAAAAGTTTGTAAAGAAGTTAGTTTTCAAGGTGATAGAAAAAATTAGATTGAGTTATTCTTATTTTATTTAAATTCATTGTCTACTTCAGAAAAGATATTAATATATAGTTTTGAAAAAAAATATTTGAGTAAAAATTGTTTAATATTATTTAGAAAAATGTGAGAACAACTCTTGAATGAGAGTGAAAAATGACTCAAATAACTCAGATAACAAATATTACTATGTCACAAACTTTACCGATTATCTGTAACTTCTGAGCTATGTGACTCTGAACAATTTATCCAAACTTCGGGTATAATTCTGACTTAGAATATGAAGAAAGGTAACAGCACCTTCATCATGGCATTTTGAGGATGAAATAAATCAATTCATGTCAAGTGCTTGGGGCAATGTGTACTTAATACATATACAGTAGTGATAACATATTGTATTGTTATATGATATAGTTATACTATGACTATTATTAATGTGGCTATTTAATACAGCTGGGATGATGGTGACTCATTTTATACAAGCTGTAATAAAGTCCAAGAGGGACAAAGTATAGTAATTTTAGTTAGGGAGCTTCCCTGAGGTCTCAGCAATAAAGAATTCACCTGCGATGCAGGACACACAGGAGACATGGCTTCAATCTCTGGGTTGGGAAGATCCAGAGGGCTTGCAACCCACTCCAGTATTCTTGCAGGAAAATTCCAAGGACAGAGGAGCCTGGCAGGTGACAGACTATAGGAATGCAAAGAGTCAGACACGACTGAAGTGACTAAGCACAGCATGCACACACAATTTTAGTTAAAGGTAACAGATATTTCTCAAAATTCTCCAAGCCAGGCTTCAACAGTATGTGAACCGTGAACTTCCATATGTTCAAACTGGATTTAGGAAAGGCAGAGGAACCAGAGATCAAACTGACAACATCTGTTGGATCATCAAAAAAGCAAGAGTTCCAGAAAAAACATCCATTTCTGCTTTATTGACTATGCCAAAGCCTTTAACTGTGTGGATCACAACAAACTGTGGAAAATTCTGAAAGAGATAGAAATAGCAGACCACCTTACTTGCCTCCTGAAAAATCTGTATGCAAGTCAAGAAGCAGCAATTAGAACCAGACAAGGAACAATAGACTGGTTCCAAATTGGGAAAGAAGTATGTCAAGGCTGTATATTGTCACCCTGCTTATCTAACTTATATTCAGAGTACATTATGTGAAATAATAATGTATTATTATTTAATAATAATAAACACATATTATTATTTCACATGCTGGATGAAGCACAAGCTAGAATCAAGATTGCCAGGAGAAATGTCAATAACCTAAGATAAGCAAATGACACCACCCTTATGGCAGAAAGCTGAGAAAGAAGAGAGTGAAAAAGTTTGCTTAAAACTCAACATTCAGAAAACTAAGATCATGGCATCCAGTCCCATGACTTCATGGCAAATAGATGGGGAAATAATGGAAACAGTGAGAGATTTTATTTACTTGGGCTCCAAAATCACTGCAAATGGTGACCAAAGCCATGAAATTAAAAGATGCTTGCTCCTTGGAAGAAAATCTATGACCAACCTACACAGCAAATATGAAGAGACATTACTTTGCCAACAAAGGTCCATCTAGCTGAAGCTATGGTTTTTCCAGTAGTCATGTTTGGATGTGAGAATTGGACCATAAAGAAAGCTGAGCCAAAGAATTGATGCTTTTGAACTGTGGTGTTGGAGAAGACTCTTGAGAGTCCCTTGGACTGCAAGGAGATCAAACCAGTCAACCCTAAATGAAATCAGTCCTGAATATTCGTTGGAAGGACTGCTGCTTAAGTTGAAGCTCCAATACTTCGGCCACCTGATGCGAAGAACTGACTCGTTGGAAAAGACCCTGATGCTAGGAAAGATTGAGGGCAGGAGGAGAAGGGGATGACAGAGGATGACATGGTTGGATGGCATCACTGGCCTGATGGCCATGAGTTTGAGCAAGCTCCAGGAGTTGGTGATGGACAGGGAAGCCTGGTGTGCTGCAGTTCATAGGGTTGCAAAGAGTCGGACATGACTGAGCGACTGAACTGAACTGAACTGAGCATATGTTTCTATTTCTACCCAACCAAGATTGCTGTTTTATTCTTAACACCCACCAGTGCCAACACTTGTGATATAAATACTGTGACTGACAGTTTATAAAGCACACGTAATAATTCATTTAGCCTTCGCAACAATTTGTATGTATAAAGTTATTATTAGTCTAGAAATGAGGAATCCAAAGCTTTAGGTTATTGAGACATTGCCTCAAGTTCAATCATAGTGAATAATAAAACTAAAATCAAAACCAGAGTCCTTCTATGAGGCTGGTAGTATTCTGATATCAAAACCAGACAAAGAAATCATAAGAAAGAAAACTGGAGACAACATAAGTATATAAATATACCTCATTTAATGAGGGTACTTGCATGCTCAGTCACTGAACCGTGTCTGACTCTTTGTGACCCTATGAACTTTAGCCCACCAGGCTCCTCTGTACATGGAATTTTCCAGGCAAGAATATTGGAGTGGGTTGCCATTTCCTTCTGCAAGGGATCTTCCCAAACCAGGAATTGAACCCAGATCTCCTTCATTGACAATCAGATTCTTTCCCACTGAGCCACTAGGGAAGCCCAATACAGATGCAAAAATACTCAACAAAACATTAGCAAACTGAATTCATGAACTATGGCTGATATAGCATGAACAAGTGGGATTCACCCCAAGAATATAAGATTGGTTCAGCTTAATGACTGTAATAGACCATAGCAATAGTTGTATAGGGCAAAAAATTCCACATATGATCATCTCAAGAGATGTAGAAAAAGTCAACCAAGTCCAGTATATTTTCATGAGAAAAATACCCAAGCAAGGGATAGAAGGGAAATTCCTCAGTGTCACAAAGAACATCTATGAAAACCCACAGGTAGTGTTGAAAGACTGAAATCTTTCCCTTAAGACTAGGAAAAAGACTAAGAGTTCCACTTTCACCTATTCTAGTCAACACTGTATAGCAATTACTTGCTAGTTAGACATGAAAACAAAGCAAAATACATTCAGATTGGAAAGGAAGAAGTAAAACTATTTTTGGCAGATGACATCATCTTATACATAAAAAACTCCAAGGATTTTACACATATAAAATTACTAGAGTTCATGATGAGTCCTTCAAAGTTACAGAATATAAAAATCAATATTCAAAAATCTGTTGTATTTGTATACACTATCAATGAGCAATCTGGAAATGGTATTAAAAAAGCAAGTGCATTTACAATAGCATTAGTAGGAATAAAATGATTAGGAATAAATTTAACCAAGGACATGCAAGTTGTATTGACTGAAAAATGTAAAACATTGTTGAAAATAATTTTAAAAGGCCTAAATAAGAGATAATCTGTGTTTATTGGAGGACTTAATACTATTAAGGTGGCAATATTCTGTAAATTATGCTACAAATCCAAATTCAACACAATCTCTATAAAAATCCAATTGTCTTTTTTTCAGAAATGGACAAGTTGATCCTAAAATTCATATGGAACTGCAAACAATCTTGAATAGCCAAAATAATCTTGAAAAGGAAGGTAAAAATTGATGGACTCACATTTCTCTATTTTGAATCACACTATGAAGCTATAGGATTTAAAGCATTGCTGTATTGGTATAAGGATAGACATACAGATCAATGCAATATAATTGAAAGGCTAAAAATGAACCCATATATGTTTATGGCTAATTGATTTTTGACAAGGGTGCCAAAAGTGTTTAATGTGTAAAAAAGAGTTTTTTAAGATAAGTAGTGTTGGGACAACTGGCTATCCATATGCAGAAAAAAGAAGAAAAAGAAAAAAATTAATTTGGACCCTTTTCTTATGCCATATGTGAACATTAACTCACATAAATCAAAGACCTAGATGTATGCCCTAAAACAATAAAAATCTCCATAGGAAACATAAGAGTAAATCTTTAGGACCTTCAATTAGACAATACGATGCCAAAAGTAAAATAACAAAAGAAAACATGAATAAAACGGACTTCATCAAAATTAAAGACATTTTGCATCAAAGGACACTATCAAGAATGTGAACATACAACCCACAGAATAGGAAACAAATATTTGCAAATCAAGTTTCTGATAAGAGTCTAGTAACCAGAATATATTTTTAAAAATGCTTACAATAATAAAGATACAAATTTTCAGATAGGCAAATAATTCAAATAGATATTTTTTTCCAAAGAAGATACACAAATGGCCAAAAAGAACATGAAAGAATGCTCTAAATCATTAGGGGAATAGAAATCAAACTTACAATGAGATACCACTTAACACCCACCAGGACAGTTAAAAAATCTTTTTCTAAAGAGTGGGAAAAGGCAAGTATTGGTAAGGATGTGAAGTACTTAGTAAACTTATACATTGCTAGTGGTCATGTATAACCACTTTGGAAAACAGTCTGGTAATTCCTCAAAAAGTTAAATATACAATTACCATGTGAAACAGTAATTCTACTCCTAGGTATACATCTAAGAGAACTACAAGCAGAAATTAACACAAAAACTTGTATACAGATTTCATAACAGAATGACAACAGCCAAAAAGTGAAAAAAATCTACTGCTGAATGAATAAATAAAATGTGATATAGCCATACAATGGATTATTGTTCAGCCATTAAAAATACTGATATATGCTACAATATAGATGAACCTTGAAACTATTATGGTAAATGAAACAAGGCAGAAACAAAAGCTCACATATCTTATAACCTCTGTCCTAGGAAATTTCCAGAATGGTTGAGTCCAGTTGCCAGCATTTAGGAAGATTGGTGAGTGGAAGGTTATGGGGTTTCTCTTTGGGGTGATGGACTCATTCTGGAGTTAGGTCATGGTGATGGTTGAACAAAATGAGAAGTATATTATTGATAAACAGCCCCTGAGTTGTACACTTTACAAAGGCAGGTACTGTACTGGCAGTCTCTTTCTTGGTCAGACAATTTTCAGAGTGCTGCTGCTGCTAAGTCGCTTCAGTCGTGTCCGACTCTGTGCAACCCCATAGCCGGCAGCCCACCAGGCTCCGCCGTCCCTGGGATTCTCCAGGCAAGAATACTGGAGTGGGTTGCCATTTCCTTCTCCAGTGCATGAAAGGGAAAAGTGAAAGTGAAGTCGCTCAGTCGTGTCCGACTCCTAGCGACCCCATGGGTCTGCAGCCTACCAGGCTCCTCCACCCATGGGATTTTCCAGGCAAGAGTACTGGAGTGGGGTGCCATTGCCTTCTCCGAATTTTCAGAGTACTAGGAGGTAAAAGACTCTTCTCATAAAAGGGTGCTCATAAAAGTGCTTGCCTAGAATGGGCAAGCACTCCAAAAGTTATAGTCTGTACCTTTGTGTTGGAGTATAACTGCTTTATAAGAAAAAAAAAATATTGTATTAGTTTCTTCTATACAACAAGATGAATCAGCTATGTGTATCCATACATCCTACCCCACCTGACGCCCCTCCCACCTCTCCCATCCCACTCATCTAGGTCATCAGAGAGCACTAAGCTGAGCTCCTTGTGCAATAAAGCAGGTTCCTGGTGGGAATGGAAATTAGTACAGCCACTATGAAGAACAGTATGGAAGGTCCTTAAAAATCTAAAACTAGAACTACCATTTTATTGTTGTTTTTCAGACACCAAATCATGTCCAACTCTTCACAACACCATAGACTGCAGCAGGCCAGGATTCCCTGTCCTTCACCATCTCCCAGAGTTTGCTCAATGTCATGTCCATTGAGTCGGTGATGCCATCCAACGATCTCATCCTGTCGCCCACTTTTCCTCCTGTCCTCAGTGTTTCCTTTCAACAAGTCACCTCTTTCCATCAGGTGACCAAAGTATTGGAGCTTCAGCATCAACATCAGTCCTTCCAATGAATATTCAGCATTAGTTTCCTTTAGGATTTACTGGTTTGATCTCCTTGATGTCCAAGGGGCTCTCAAGAGTCTTCTCCAGCACCACAGTTCAGAAGCATCAATTCTTTGGCTCTCAACATTTTTTATCATCCTAAAGGAGATCAGTCCTGGGTGTTCATTGGAAGGACTGATGTTGAAGCTGAAACTCCAATACTTTGGCCACTTCATGCGAAGAGTTGACTCGTTGGAAAAGACCCTAATGCTGGGAAGGATTAGGGGCAGGAGGAAAAGGGGACGACAGAGAATGAGACAGCTGGATGGCATCACCGACTCAATGGACATGGGTTTGGGTAAACTCCGGGAGTTGGTGATGGACATGGAGGCCTGGCGTGCTGCGATTCATGGAGTCACAAAGAGTCGGACACGACTGAGCGACTGAACTGAACTCAACTCACATCCATACATGACTACTGGGCAAATCATAGCTTTGACTATACAGAAATTTCTTGGCAAAGTGATGTCTCTGCTTTTTAATATGCTGTCTAGATTTGTCATAGCTTTCCTTCCTAGGAGCAGGTATCTCTGAATTTCATGGCTGCTGTCCCCATCTGCAGTGATTTTGGAGCCCAAGGAAATAAAATCTGTCCACGTTGCCACTTTTACCCTTTCTATTTGCTGAGAAGTGATGGGACTGGATTTGTAACAAATTCAATAAAGACTTTTAGAAAAATGTAAAAAAGATACAAATGAACTTTTTTAAAAGAGTTACTCCTAATAATATCACATCATCAGAAGCCCTTTTCATAGTTTTTATCTGAAAATGTGTTTCTAGATTCCCTGTGATTCAAGGATTTTTCCAGAAAGCTGTAGCTCAAGACCAGAGTGTTTGAAGCCTAGATATATCAGATAACATCCTGCAAACCTAAGGCATTTATTTCCAAAATCTATCAGCTCAATACAGTCTCTACTAAGAATGCTACAACTTGAAATAATGAATTTTTATTTCTTAAGATAAAATAAAAATTTTCATTCTGACGGAAACAAAGAAAGGAAAGCAACTTGCTTTCAAATACTGAGAAGTCAATAGTGGAACACCTCTCTGTTCCTTTCTTCAGTTTAATCTTTAAAATACACAGAGAAACAGAGACATAAACTTCAAACATACTATTATGTAGTCAGCCTTCCTCAAGGCAGTACTAAAGAAAGATGTTTACATCTGGGTGATGTCTATTCGGGCAGTTAAATTTTAAAATAATACTCACCTCTCCACACTCCCCACAACTGCTCCCTTCCTTTTGAAAGCAGGATGAAACTTCCTCCTACCAGCCCTCACCTTCAGATTCACCCTTCTCCAACTCAGTCTCCACATCAGTGCCAAGGCGGGTTGTACAAGCCTGACCTTTCTCACCTTGCCTGGTTTTGCCCCCACAGTCCATGTTTTCCCAAGTCTTCATGCATGGCTGTTCCCTCTGCCTGAACACTTCCTGTCCTTAACCACTTAGACATCTTCTCCTTCTCTCCAAGGGGTCAGCTCAAGAGTGACTTTCCCTGTGGGGGACCATCCATTCAGTTCTCTCCAAGCAAAATTAGGTGTTCTTTCATGTACTCATGACACTCTGACAGAGTGATCCTATAATTACAACGCTTCTAATTCACCATTGGACTGTGAGATCATTGAGGCTGGACTATGTCTTATGGATCATTATGTCCTAGCTCTTAGTGATGTCCTCCTTGGCACATACAGATACTCAGAAGCATTTATTGAAATGGATCCATAATGTCATTTTAGGGCTGCAAAAAGTGTGGAAGATCTGGGACAGCCTATACAATCTGAGATCTCTGAGCAACATAGCTATAACCAGTGAAAGAACCAAAAAATCTGATTCAGAGATTTATTTTCCTTTACTTTCTCATTTTTTAATATATTCAGGCTAGCAGCAAAGCTAAATAAAAGTGAGAAAAAATTAAACTGGATAGTTAAATGGGATTACTCAGATTATTGTGATCTACATTTTTTAAGGAAATGTATTAACACTCGGAGTAATAACAAATAATATTCACATCATGAGATCATATAGTTTAAAATTTTATTCAGCATACATTTTTCAGATCATTTTTTGTATACCAGATACTGTCCTAAAAATATCAATTCATTTAATTCTTATAACAGCCTTAAGAGGTCATCATGACAAACTTGGAACTTTCTTTACTGTCTTGTGATATTGGCCTGACTCCTTCTCCCTATACCCAGCAGAAACATTTGGAATTGAAGAAAATAATAGCAACAGAACAAAAAATTCTTTTCAAATATCCTAAAAGGTATCCAAAGATCTAATGAAGGAGGTCATATCAAAATGAGTATTGCAATATTCAGCATCTCTAATGTGCTTGTAAAAAGATAAAACAAATGATAATTTGAATATTTTGGTGAAATTTTGTATGACATTGGAGTATTGAATATTTAAAATAAATCACCTGATAAACCCTGAACAGTAGGGTTCCAGAAATGGAAATCCTTACAGGATCAAGATAAATCCAGGCTTGTCATAGCATAAAGCAGGTACCAGAGCAAAATCTTAAAGACATCCTCGTTTCTCCTTATTGACACTTTTAGTAAATAGTGATGATTAATTGCAGGTAGAATATTTAAAAAGAGCATATGGAAGTATTGACAGGTTAAAGTGCCACCCAGTGAAAGCTAATGGCACTGAGTACAATGGAATAGTGCACGATGTCCATATTTATGGACTGTCAATGGCAAGGAATTTGCAGAGGTTAATGAATAAAGGTTGAAACTAAAGTTACAGCAACTTTTCCCATTTTGAAAAAATTTATACAGGGAAGGGGGAAATACAGATATCATTAAATCAAAGGAACACATTATACTACAGGATCATGTTAGCAGATTTGTATCAGTGACCATGAATGAAATCACAGAAGGCCTGCTTGTCAAATTTACTGATGACATCAGCATTCGAGGAGATTTTATTAAGCCTCAAATTAACAAAATTAAATTAATTTATGCCTTTATCATTTGGGTAAAAGTGACATGTCACCTCTTCACCCAGGTCTTTTCAACCACCTATTCCTAACATGGACTTTGGAATTCTCCACTTACTTCATCAGTTTGATTTTCATCATGGTGCTTATCCTTCCTCATAATTATCTTAAGTATTTACTAGTATTTATTTATTTCTTGAGTATTTGCTCAAATATTATTTATTTCTTAAATATTTTTATTAAGTATTTATTAATGCATAAAAGCATAAACCTTGTTCAACTCATGTCACTGATTGAAATAAAAGCACCAAGTAAATATTTGTCAAAAAAATACCTATCTATTCATTTCTCTTAAAAATAAATTTGACTAGTTGCAGATTGGAAAAATACCACAATAGTATTTCTTGTGAAACATGACACCCATTGAATAATAAAAGCATCAGGCTGGGATCAGAAGACAGTTTTGTCACTCATACCTCACTCGACATTTCGTAAATCACTTAATTTCTCCAGGAACAGGTTTTTCATGTGTAAAACTGGGCTAACAATAGCCAGCCTCTCAGGCATTTTTACATTTATGTGTATTAAAGAAGTTTGTAAACTGTAAAGTACAGAACATGTATGAAGAATTATGACTGGGGGTGGGATAGCAATCTTAACTAAACACTAGATGTGAATTAACAGTGTCTTGTGACTTTTGAAAGAATTGGTTACAAACATTGGTTGCATCCAAAGAACAGTTTAGATTTTGTACTGGCAAAACAGATTACTGCATTTCCTCCTAGTTGCATACTCTGCAAGATATTGACAATTGTCCAAAGACCAGACCAAGGTAGGTTGTGGACATAGTGTCACTTGAAAAACAATGAGAATAATTGTGGAAATAGTGAACAAAGGAAGTATGGAAGGGGATGGTGGGAATTGTGATGCTTATTTTGGGTATGTAAAGGATTGTCATGTGGAAGATATATTGCAAGTAAAGATGCAAGCTAGGAATTAAGGATGAAAAACAGAAAGACAAATGCTGGTTTAAGACCTTATTTTAATGTAAGGAAGAGTTTTCTAGGCTTTAGAACAGTCGCATGATGGTGGATGTAGTGAGTTGTGGTGGTCACATCCAAACTAGGTAGAAACACACGAACAATATTATCAGAAGGCTTTTAATATTAAACTGAAGTTATGGCTAGATGATTCCAAGGTCCTACCCAAGTCCAGCATTGTAATCAATCCAATGCAATACTCCTATCATGATTATTGAAAGTGAAAGGATCATGAACTCAAGCTCTGACAAATCCCCACGTGCTACTCTTAGAGACAAAATCAATCCATGAGAGAATGGTAGCTGACACCAGTCCTGGGTCACTGAGAAGAGAGACCAGCCGGGGTGTGGGGTTCCCCCGAGACCTCACGGCTGCTTGTGAACCACTACATCCTACAGCTGTTTGTTGTCGTTTAGTCACTAAGTCACAGCCCACCAGGCTCCTCTGTCCATGAGATTTCCCAGGCAAGAATACTATTGGAGTGGGTTGCCATTTCCTTCTTCAGGGGATCTTTGTGACCCAGGGGTTGAACCACATCTGCATTGGCAGGTGGATACTCTACCGCTAAGCCACTAGGGAAACCCACATCCTACTGAGAATCCCTTTAATGTTGTGGGTTATTGTCCTTCAAGGATTTGCTGCTATATTTTGCAAGACACTTGCTGTTGCAAAGACCAATTCCAGTTATATATATATATATCTTTCAATTCAGAAATGATCTCCAGCTCGTTTGAGGAGCAGGGAGGAGGAGAGGAGGAGATACTTCAAAGATGCAGTAAGTGCTAAGTTGGCAAAACCAAGCAAATGTTGCCTGAAATGACTTTTGCATCCCCCAACTTGAGGAACAGTGACTGCCCCTCATCCTTTCTATTTAAGTGTCCCAAAAAACATAGGCACATCCTGTATTAACCCTCTGTTGTCAGGCTTCATGTCCAAAGATCTACACTTGAGACAGCAAGGGGGGAAAAAAAGTAGAAAAGAGGGAGATGGAACCCACGGAGACACAGGTTGACATCATTTTCTTTTTCTTTTTTTCCTACTTTAGTCCTAGCTCCCCCGGGCGCGGGAGGAGGCTGTGGGCTGCGGACTCCGCGCTGGAACCAGGAATCATTGAGCCGGAGGCCAGGGAGCGTCCCCTCCTGGTGTCCCTGCTGCAGCCTCCCGCTGGTCCCTGGATGCTCAGCCTCGCTGCCTCCTGGTGCAGTATCTCCTGCAAAGACAGCCCCGCCGCCGCCACACGGGGTGCCCGGTGGGCGCGAGACTCCGAGGCATTGGCTCCGTAACTTTTCACGTCATTTTCTGCTCCGGATCCCCTGGTAGCCGGTCCGCGCCTCCTCCCGTCTCAGAGCGCGGCGCCCATGGGGCAGGGGCCGAGCCGCTTCCAGCACTGAGTGGACCCGGGCTGGAGCCAGTGATGTCCGGCACCAAACTGGAGGACTCCCCCCCTTGTCGCAACTGGTCATCTGCTCCGGAGCTGAATGAAACTCAAGAGCCCTTTTTAAACCCCACCGACTATGACGACGAGGAATTCCTGCGGTACCTGTGGAGGGAGTACCTCCACCCCAAAGAATACGAGTGGGTCCTGATCGCCGGCTACATCATTGTGTTCGTGGTGGCGCTTATCGGGAACGTCCTGGGTGAGTGTCGCCCCGGGCAGCCCTCGCGGGGGCTGCCACGTCCACGCGCCCGGGGCTGTCAATACTTCTCCTCCCCCCAGGGATGCACACAAAGAGGTCGCTGCTGTCGGGGTTGGGTTATTATTATTATTATTTTTTCAAGAGAAGTTTTCGTATTTTAGGAACCAGAACCGAGCCCTGAAATGATGATCCTTTATTTCTGCAGGGAGGCGCGGGGAGCCGCGCTGCCTTTGCGATCACCTGGGTTCCCAGCGCCAGAAGAGGGGAAGGGCTGTCCAGGTGAATGCGCCGGAGTGTGGGGGCAATCAGTCATCATTCTGTGTCACGTGGCCGTGGCCGGGTGTTTGGGGGTTCCTGGGGGGAGGTCAGTCTGACAGGAGGCGAAGCTGTGTCCCTAAGGGACAAGCTCTCCTGGGCTGGGGGAGTCATAAAAGATTTGTGAGCCCGGTACAGTGTCCTTTGGCGAGAGAGAAGGTTGAGGCTCTGTCTAAAGGTGGTAACGAAAGGGCAGGGAGTGGGGACGGAGGCAAAGCAGGGAGGTGTGCTCCTGCACAGAAGCTGAATTAAAAGGGACCCATGCCCCTGGGAGCGAGCAAGAAGGAGGAGGGGCCTCTGAGAAAAGTACCAGGGCGATCGCGATCATTCATCCATCCATCTACCCCATCCATTCATTCATTTATCTACGGTACTCATGTATTTTCCAGAGCATGCTCCGTTTCCAGGCTCGGGAGATATTTGCAACTGATTTTTTTTTCCCCCAAAGCTGAGACCAGGCTTAGTGCTAGGTTCTCACTGTTCCTCTCTGTCTAGGTTTGTATGTAAACATACATTTCTTCGCCCACTTTACACCTCTGCACAATTTCTGAGGGTTGGGGCGGGGGGGGGGGGAGTGCAGTGGCGAGATGGTGGCTGTGGTGATGGAGTTTATTAGGGCAGATGGAAACCGACTTTTTTAAAAAAGCAGCTTTGGAAGGGAGGGTGGACCGCACATGAATTGTGAATGGAAGGAGCGTCTACCTTGATGAATGGAGAGAGAGTGGGAGGCGTTTAAGTGCAGAGGGCAGTGTGGAGGGAATCTCTGAGGAAAATGACAAGAGAGAAGCCAGGCTAGGAGAAGGTGCTCTTGATTACAAAAAGGCGGAGAAGGTGAGTGAGGTGGAACAGGCTGTGAGGCACTGAAGTCCAAAACACAGACTTTGTAACTGCAATGGAGGCTGATCAGAGACTTACTAGGCTCTCAGCACCAGCTTGATTTTAATCTTCTCTCCCCAAGGGTGTCAGTCTGGTAAGAAGTGTCCAGTGTAGTCCCTCGCCTATTCAGGGGCAGAGTAGCTGATAGGTGACTGAAAGGCATTCCTCAGAGCTGGTAGATTATTATTTGATAAGAAAGATAAGAACCCTCTGAAAACTTTAGTTGGCCCTGTCTACATGTTCTTTCAGCCTGTTTTAATTTTGCTGCTGTTTTTAAAGGCAAACATAAAGGAAATCTTTTGAGGATGCAAGTTAGGTGGATGGAGGTGGAAATACACATTATTAGGGCTATCTGTTGTAAGGATAAATCTGTTAATCATAATGCTATGCTTTTCTTGTTTCCTTTCTTGTTATCTATACTTAAAACTACAGCAATTAGGATATATGGCTACTAACAGAGCAATATTTTACTGCATTATGCTAATACTTAATGATAAGTGAATAATCAAAATTGAACATCTATGAGTACCTACTGTGTGCCAGACACCTTCACATATGCTCTTTCACTTAAACCTAAGAGTAAGCTACATTTGACAGAAGAAGCAAGACCTAGAGAAATGAAATGAGTTTTTAAGGAACTTGATACAGATTTAGTTCCATTTCTTCTGACCTCGGTCCAGAATTCTCTATTGATATTCCGCTCGATTTAGAAAGCATATAGAGAATGAATTCTTTGCTCCTGGTATCTGCAAGCCTATTGAATGCATTTCCTGTTCTCCTCTGCATCTAAGTCCACTATTAATAAATTACCATGAAGGGTTAATTATTTTGCCATTCTCTCCAACAAACACCTACCCAGAGAGGAACTTTATTGCATTGCAGTAAAATTTTGACATTTTGCAGAATGGCTACAAATCACAACTATTTTTCTTTCAGGCTTAACCTCTGTGGTAAAATTTTCTCCTTTCAGCTGTTATGTTACTCTAGCTTGCACAGACCTGTGATGCATTATCTTCGTATCCTAATTGCATAGTTTAGGGGTGCATGTTGGCTAGTCCGAGGAGTGTTTTAGTCTCAATAAGGAAACACCTCTACAGTAAGTCTGCTTGTTTGGTAACACCAAGGGAGACAGCACGGTCCACAACCCTCGGTGCTGAAATGGCCAATTTTATTTAGCCCAAAACAAATGAACAAACAAAAAAGATGTACAAAAAGTACTCTGTTTTCAAAAAACTGACAGCTGTTTTCTTCAGGACTGGATGGCACTGAAATCTTCTCTGGCTGAACTGAAACCCATATTCTTTACTGACATTTTCCCTGAAAAATGATGAGGTTGAAGTTTGACATTTAAACAAATGAGAAGCATCATTACTCACAGACAGCTTCCTGCTCTTGGAAGTCTGTGTCAAATCTGCAAAACATATTAGATTGCCCCTCCACCCCATCGTATGTCATTTTATGCAGAGGGTGACAGGACAAGAAGTCACATTATTCATTCAAGATAAAGAGGCAACATTAAGTATGAAGGTGAAATACCACAGTCCAGGCAGCAGATGTAATCACTGACCCTTCAGGTCCACTTACCACTTGTACTTTCATGTAACTGACTACTTGGAAAATCTCAACCTTGTTGAACTTACAAAGAGAATGTAATCAGTTAGCAGTCATTACTCCCACAGTGTCCTTTTGTGAACAGGATGACAACATCACTATCATACCGCCTATTTTTCTGCTCTCCATGGAACCTCTCTCATTATATATCCTCTCCATCATCAGAAGCTTCTTTCCTAAGACAACAAGCAGTTTCTTAGAAAAAATGTTGACAAAAGTCATTCAAAATAAGGCAAAAAATTAGTCTACATGCAATTTCATGGTTATACACGTGCTAATAAAAACGTGTGTGTGTGTGTGTGTGTGCGCGCGCACACTAAGTCACTTCAGTCGTGTCCAACTCTTCGTACCCTATGAACCATAGCCCACCAAGGCTCCTCTGTCCATGAGATTCTCCAGGCAAGAATACTAGGGTGGGTTGCCATGCCCTCCTCCAAGGGATCTTCCCGACCCAGGGATCCAACCCACGTCTTTGGGGTCTCCAACATAGGCAGGCAGGTTCTTTACCACTAGCAGCACCTGGGAAACCCAATAAAAACATACACGTGTCTAATTATAGAATTATAAGTCTTAGAAAGGAAGGTGATTCCTAGTTTCTTTTTGGAGGTAGTGTTTTTCCACTATCTTCAAAATTATGTCACATATAACCTATTCCTAAATATATCTTGTACTTTAGCCAAGTAGCTGCATTCAATTATTTGACCAGTGCATCTTGAGCAACGCTTGTTGTTGTTGTTCCGTCGCTAAGGCGTGTCTGACTCTTTGCGACCCCATGGACTGCAGCATGCCAGGCTTCCTTGTCTCTCACTATCTCCCAGAGTTTGCCCAAGCTAATGTCCATTGAGTTGGTAATGCCGTCCAACCATCTCATCCTCTGTTATCCCACTTCTCCTCCTCCCTTCAATCTTTCCCAACATCAAGCTCTTTTCCGATGTTTTGGCTCTTTGCATCAGGTGGCCAAAGTGTTGGATGTTTAGCTTCAGCATCAGTCACAGAGCAATGCTTTGTTTTTAAAATTCCTGTGTTTGTGGGGAGGGGGGTCTTGGGAACATTCAAGAGAATATATTTTTTATATCATTCCAACTACTCCTTGAGTTG